>NC_083362.1:55380459-60380459 GCF_030254825.1 Meriones unguiculatus | reverse complement strand
TCTCTCTCTGGGGCCCTGGGATCAGATTGCTCCCGCCCAGGTGCCAGAGAGACCCTTGTCTATTTTCTCTCGAGCCTAGATTGCCTTGCAGTCCTTTCCCCCTTGGGGGGTTGGGGGTGTGTGGCGACTGACAGAGGCTGTTCTGAATGGATCTTTCTTTTTCCTCCCCCTCCTGCCTGTCCCTCTGCTCCCTAAAGCTGTAAGCAGACTTTGGCTTCTTTCCATCACTTGGAGTTGGTGTTAGAGGTTTGAATTGGTTCTTGTTCTCTGTAAATAGCTCAGAAGTTAGGGTGAACGAAGGTGGAGTCTGTAAGGAAACCTGCCTACAAGGATGTGAGGAGGGGTGATAAGATGGTTGCATGGGTATGAACACACTTGTTCTCCCATCAACCCATGTAGCCTATAGCTCCCAGGATTTGTATCCTGAGCCACGTTGTTTGTATGTCCTTGTCCCTAACTCTTCCCACTCCCTTCTGGTATAATGCATTACTTTTGTTACATACCTAGCCTGCCAGCCAAGAATCATTGTCTTATCATCTGTCTACCTTTCTGGCTGTTGACTGTTTCCTGGCTTACATTCTTTGTAAAGAGAGCACTTCCTGCTCTTGAGGGTGGTAGAACTTCTACATGACTGAGAACCGAGGAAATTTTCTTTTCCTCAAGCTCAGCGAAGCCCACCTCAAACAGATTTATGCACAGACAGAAAGGCCGTGTGCTACACAGCTGAGAAGTCCAGGGCTATAATTGAATGCTGAAGTTCAAAATCAGAACCCGAGGCCCAGGCTGCTCACATTGCCGTGCTTGGCAGATGGAAATACAGGGCACCCAGGTAAACTCCAATTTCAGATAAACAGGGAACTCTGAACAGAACAATTTTTAAAGAATATAAATATGCATGTCTCATCCTGCATCCTGTACTTTGCAGTGATCAACTATACTGTCTCCCACATGTCAGTCCCACAGGTTAGCTTTTTGTTGGGATTACTCAAAGGCAGGCTCAGGATGTGAAGTAATAAATAGAACGAGTGCTACATTCATATTTCAAAATGCAGAAACTGTGCAAGAGCAGCCCTTCTTTCACACGAGAATAGTAAAAAGCTTAGGGTTGTATTTCATTGACCTGGTGCGTCTTGTAACTACCTCAGAAGTAAACAATAGATGGATGATAGGGCAGGTCTGGGTCACATGACCACCTCTGTAACCAGGATGTGGATGGAGCCACGTCTGCACTACTTGAATGAAGTGGCAGGAGTGTTCTCCAGAAGACTAGGGTGCTATTACCAGGAGGACGACTATGAATGCTAGCCAGATCTTGCCTGAATGGCTGATGACCCTTTCACTTTCACTTAATTCATTGTGTTGATTTCTCTTGTCTAGTTTATCATCAGTCACTGGCTGCAAAGTAACATGCTCACACACACCTGCTCATCTTTACACACATGGCTCACATACCCATGATCACTTTCACACACATGCACATATTTTTCAAAGTCACAAATGCACTCACCTACATACATTCACTCAAAATATAAATAATCCTACAAATGTGTTTCTGTAGTGTCTGTGTGGGTTAATGCGGTCCGCTCGGTAGGCTCTAGAATGACCTACGACAGTCTACCTCCTTCTCCACCCCAAAGGTCTGTTGTATTTTCCAAAGGGTGTGTAAGCTAGTGGGCTAGAACTTTTAGTCAGAGTGTCAAATTTTTTCCTGGAGTGGCCATCAGGGACATGAGTAGCGATAGCAGCAGGTGACGTTTTTTGGGTGCTGTACTAAACCCACACCTGGTGACACCATTAGCACAATGTTGTTCCTATGATGACCCTCTTCTGAGGATGACCTTCATCTTCAAGAATGGACAGACGCCAGTGAGAGGATGAATGTCCAACGCTTGAGCCCGCAGCTCTACCTGGCTGCCTCTGTGCTGACCCTTCCCAAGTTCTCCCCCCGTGCTGCTTTCTACTGACCTTCCATGGTCTAGATTCTCTAGTACTGGGAATGTTGAGTGAAAGGGTGCTTGAGAAGGCATTACTACTGCAACTTTGCTCTCAGGCATCTTCACCAAGGCCATCTTTACCAAACAGGATGTCACCACATGAAAGGCACCAGAATACAGACTCCCGAAAGAGAACAGCAACGGAGACAAAGTTATTTAGCAAAACAGCTAGTTTGATCCACTGAATGAATAAGTCATACTTTGGAGTCAGTGACTGGATATCAAACCTGACAAGGGAAAGTAACGCCAATGAATGATAGATCAAAATGATAGAACGATAGTCTCCTTGGGAGGAAATGGACAGAGCTCAGCCATCATTTAGACATTGTTGAGAAAGTCGAGGTCTGCTGACCAGACATCACCATCATTAGATTTATCCACTTAAGGTTTGTGAGTGTGGGTGAGGGTACAAGATGCAAATATTAGTGTGCCAGAGTGAATGTCTCGCATGCAGGTGAGCAAGCATGTGTGTATGCATGCACGTGTGATCATGTATATGTGTGTGGATGGGTGTGCTAATGTGTGTGAGCATATATGTGTAAGAGTGTGTGGTGTGTGTGTGTGAGTGAATGCATGTGAGAGCATGAGTCTGTTTATGTGTGATTGTAGGAATGTGAGACTGTGTGTGTATTTGGGTGTGTATATGAGTATGAGCAAATAATCCGGAGTTTTGTGTGAATATGTGTTTCGGTGTGTGCATGCCTAAATTTTCGATAGTGTGTGAGTGGGAATGTGAGGACATTTGTGTGTATGTGTGTGGGTGAGGCTGTTTGTGCATTTAAAATGTGTGCATTGTGCGAAGGTGAGCATGTGTGCATGAGCATGTTTCTGAGTGAGTATATGTATGAATTGCAAGTATGAGATTATGTGCTTGAGTGTGAATTGAAGGCTGTGATGCTGTCTGAATGTGTGGTCATGTAATCATGGGTATGTGTGTCCCATGTCCTTCTGCTCACACAAGCATTATTCTTCTTACCTTTGGGTCTTTCCCTCCAGACCTACTCTGTCTTTTAAGTCTCTGATGACACTTTCTGACATCAAGAACAACTGCTGAGGCTGAAACTAGCTTGTTATTTGATCTTGTCTCTCACGAAAGGCCCGGTTTCCTTGGTGGTTTTAAACAATCGACACAGAGGGGCCCTCAGCAGATTTTGTTGGGCCAGTCTGAATGCTGTACGCCAAACGCTTCTAATTGTGGAACAGGTAGAAATACAAAGACATGGGAAGATCAGTGGCTGCCAGGGTCTGGTGAAAACAGAAAATGAATTTCCTGAGCATAGAGAGTTTCCAGCGCAGTGCGACTGCCCCCTATGTCATCATCAGGGAGCGGAAGTGACCGTGTGCATTTGCCAAAACTCAGAGAATGGACAATGTACAGAGTGAACCGTAATGTAAACTCTGGACTTCAGCTAAGGAGAAAACATTAGTGTTGCCACTGTGAGTGTGGCAAACACATCACATGAGTGCGACCAAAGAAACAAGTCTGTGTGTGTGTGTATGCACGTGTGTGTTGGCGTGTGCTTTAGTGCATGTGTGTCCACAGTATATGGGAATTCTCTGTGTCTTTTGTTCTCCCCTGCTCCAAACTTGAAACGACTCTAAACATTAAAGCCTGATAACTAAATGAAAAGGCTTTAAATTGCAAGTATTGTCTTTCCTTGTTCTACCTCTGTTCTTTCATTGGGAAACTCCAAAAGTGACTTACATTTGCCAAGGCTCAAACTTTGATCCACAAATACCCGGTTCGCTAAACAGCAGGGACAGCAAGTTATCCTTCCAATCCTATTCAGAACCTATCGGAACATCTTGGCACACTTCAGGTTAATGGGATGGCCTTGTTCCCCTCAGTTCTGTTCTGGCGTATTGTAGTGTCTTGGTATTTCCCTAGCCCTTTTCACTGATCCCCAGGGAGTCTGCTCAGGCTTGTGAGCAGGAATCCTTTGGGAAGCTACATCACTACCTCTTTGCCTTCGCCCATCTGGAAAGAGCTGAACCCCAGCTTCTTGATTGTCCTTAGATGCCCACTAAGAGCTGGCTTGGGAATCTACCACATTTAATCCCAGGGTATGGGTCATTATCTTACAAACCTTGGTCACACATATCTGTGATGATTCATGAAGAGTCTCCAGATATTTATTTAATGAGAGCAGCAAACCCAAACAGAGCATCATGTGGTTACAAGAAGAATTTTAAACAAAGTCCTTGAGTGGGGTGCGACCTCTGTCTTCTATAAACAGTATCCCATACGCATCATTCTGCTGGTTATTCCACAAGAGCCGGAGTTGCTAGTCCCGAGATACTCAACCACAGAGCACTGAACTGCTTTAAAGTAGAGGGAACACCCTGGGGCTCTGGGTGTGGGCGTGTCCTAGGCAGATCGGCTAGCCTGATAGCCGGACTGTTTTAGGAGCTAAAATGTCCTAACTTTCAGCTCCCAAGGAAGGTCTCTGTGCACAGAAGGAGATGCCATGCTTCAAGGTGTGAGACACTGTGCTGGGCGTTTTATACAGACCAGTACACTTAACCCTAGGGGAAGGATATTATTGTCGTTCCGGTCACAGATGAGGATACTAGGCAGGAAGAGAGAACATTGGTCCAATGAGAATGAGCAAGAGCATTCCTCTAGAGCTGCTGCTACCCAGTGGTGACATCATCCAAAACCCAACAACAAGCCAGATGTACGATTTAGAATCTTCTAGTGACACATAAAAAAAAAATGAAAAATCAAGTAAAGTTTCTGTTTTATTTAGTCCGACACATCTATCATACCACCATTCCCACGTTTGTCTAATGCTCCCTCCTTTTGGTTATTGTACAAAAGCTTGAGAATTCATTTTAGCCTTTGTATTTTATAATCCAGTACCCCAGTGAAGGCTACTCACGTGTCAGTTCATGCGTGGCTCCAAGCTGCCGTATCACGCAGTACATGCCAGATCTCCTCCCTTCATCCTCGGGTCCAACCGCATCCCTTAAGGTCTGTTTTGCTCCGACTCTTTACTGAATTGTGTTTTAATACGATGCCCTTGATTTTTGGTGAAGAACACGCCCTGTAAAATGTCACAGTTCCTGCCGCCGCCGCTGCTGATTGTTACCAGATCATTCCCGGCCCTCTACAGCCCGTGCTATTTAAACGAACTATTTCACTGCCGTCCTTTCAAAATGCTGTGCCTCCTTCTTTATTACGATTTGTGTTTTGTAGCTGGTTCTGTTTTGTTTTGCATTAGCTACTAGGAGGCTCAGACCCAAATTGGACTTGATTGCAGCTATGGATTAATTCAATTCCTGAGTTAATGATGAACTATAATGACATGGTTTGTTAAGTGTTCTGGGCCTCATAAATACACACCATGTGTGCCATGTGTTCCCAGTAAAAAAAAAAATATTCTGAAGTTGAAAGTGAATAGGTTTTCTTGAGTTAAAAGTGACTTAGATTTCTGTCTGGTAATGAATAAACAGTACTCATTTTATCCTAAGACAAAAGGTACTGCAGAAACTTAATCCATGAACATCACTGGCAAGTCTGCTGTTACGAGACAGAAAATGGGTATATACGTTTTGAAATTTACAATTCTGAAACTTTCACTAGATCTTTCTCTCCTGGAAGTTCTTAAACAGTGCTTCCACAATTAAGTAGCTGGGGTTATTCAGTCTTCTCTTTGTGTAATGAAGAAAGGAAAGAAGGGTGCAGTATACTTTCTCGGTAACACAAGAGGAGCATTCCTCCCTCTGCAGAAATGGTACACAGAGTAAGGCCACTCATGACTACTGTGAGAATCCACATGCACTTATGAAACAGTGTGTGTGTAGATTGATCAGTGGGTGTTTTTCTCCACACTGCCACACTGGCAGGGACCCATAACTTTCATTAGCATCTCAGACTGATAAAGGTTCTGAAAGTTAAGAGACAGCATACCTATGGAAAAATGTGCCTGTCTGGATCACAACTGGAGTCTTATTGCTCTGACATTAAGAACAGGATATGTATGGGAGCACAGAGGGAGGAATGGGTTCCTTGCCTCAATTGTTCAAACAACTTACAAGTCATTCCTGATTATCTCATTTTCTCCCATTCTTCACCTTCTGTTAATCACCCTATTTGGTTGTCGTTAGCTGGATACTTTAATAATGTGAGGGTTACACTGTTGACATTAATAGTCAAACACAAAGGAAAAGCAAAGCGTTTAGGCTCAGGTGGGAAAGTCAGAAAAAGCACACGAGAAAGGGGAATCATGCACGGGGGAGAGAGGAGGGGTCTGACACGTGATCATGTGACAGGTCCTAGGGATCTAAGCAGCCAGCACAGGGGCCACCTTGGGACTGAGGTCCTAAAATGATATACATTCGGATTTCTTTTCTTTCTAGATTTAATCATTTCTGTTAGCAGGCTTCACTTAAGGATGCATTCATAATCTCACCTCCACCATCAGCAGCAGTCTGCTCAGTTTATGAGTATAATTGGCAAAGTTAACTATTGAGCTAAAGGAAGGGAGACTGGAAAGTCAAATTAGCAATTGCTGTTCTAGGAAGGGTTTTGTTAGACACAATGAATGACTCAACGGGTGATTGGATCTGGAGAAACTGATGGAGGTGGAATAGGCTTTAAAAAGAAGACAAATATAGGTGCATACACATACACACATATGCAAACATACACACACATATGTATATATGTTTCTACATGTGTCTACATGGAGACACACATACAGAGAAAGAGAGGAGAGAGAGAGAAAAAAAATCCTTTCAGCGCCTCTGTGAGCCAACCATAACAAAGGCTTACCAAGGAGGCCCAGGCCATCTCATAACTCTTTTGCTGACTCCCTCATCTGTCATCCTGAAATGCCACTGAGACTGACTCAAAGAACAAGGTAAATTTTTTTTTTGGAGACAGCGGGGTAAATCTTACAGATTTGGAACTATTTGGCCGGAGACTTCAAAGTATCAAGTGAAGCTGCCGGGTGATTCCGATGCCACCTGGCAGAACATTGAACTTTTGCAGTTTGGAGTAATTTTTTCCCCTTCCCATCCTTTAATTCCTACCTGCTACCTCCCCAGCCAGCCCAGCAACAAATTAGCAATTTGGATGCCACATATGCCATTTAGATGTGGGTGCTAGCCAAGGTCATGAGGCTGAGTGAATAAGAAGTTCATGGATGCCAGCTATATTCCAGACAGGATTTCCAGCACCGAAGAGGCAGAACCTGGCTTTTCTCCTCCTCCACTTCCTCCTCCTCCTTCTCCTTCTCCTTCTCCTCCTATCTTCCTCTTCCTCTTCCCCTCTTTTCCTCTCTCTCTTCTCTTAAATGAATGCTTCTAGAAAAATGACTTTCTTGGACTTTACTGTCTTCATTTGAGCCCCTTCCCTTGGCTCTTCTGTGGATACACAAATCCTATGCATGGGAAAGTCAAGGTAAAAAAACAGGCAGTATGGAAGCATAGAATAAAAGCATTAAAATAACAAAGAGATCAGAGTGACCTGCAAAAGCCAACAAATCTTTTCAAAACTACATTCCACACAAAGGGAGGTATTAATACATGAAAAATAAAACAGTGATATGCCTATTTGGACAGATAAATTAATTATTATACAAAATAGAAATTAAAGAAACACAGCTCTGATTTTCTGATTTTTTTTTCTTATCGCCAAGGTTTCAATTAAGTTAAATACCCTCTAGATTCTTATACACAGCAAAAAATGACATCTGTATCTCACTATCTACCTACCTGTCTAATTTTGCTAAGTGGAGTAGTCCTACAGTGTCTCAGTGTTCATGATAATGCACGCTTGAACATCTAGAGTGTTCAGTAGCACAATTCTACATGTAGGCACTTTGGCATGAGCCATAGTCTGTGCACTCTACACATTTAATATCATCTCTGTTTGTTATGGGCCCAACCATTACCAAAACCAGAAAACTAAAATAAGAGAAAGGAATAGGTTTTAACTGGGCATTTTAATTATCCTATGGGTTGTAGTCTGTTTAGGGTGCTTTACAAAGGAGTCTAAGTTGCCTGGCCTCTCTAAAACCTTAAAATACTCTCTAAGCAGTGGGATTATAAACACGAATCCTTCACCCACCAGGCATTCTTGAGCATATACTGTGTGCCAAGGATGGAAGCCAGATCAGAAAACAGAGTAGAAGGAATGCTGTCTGCAGGAATTCACAGAGCACGGGGATGAAGGTGTCAGTCAGGAGTGAAGGGTGTTGCAATGCACATAGAAAGGAGGAGGGTTCCAGGGAGTATCTGACCTCCTCGATGCCCTCTGAGAAAACATGTATTCTTGAGAGGGTGGTGGTTATTTTGATAGATGAATAGCTGGTAGTCAGGTGTCAAAGATGGATTGTGGAGGGTGGATACTAGAGAATGTATCGTGAAATTGATATGCCTAAGCAACCTTAGTGTGTGTCCATGCAGAACCTCATTTGGATGCAGGATGCAGGCTTAAGGTAATGATGAGGTCTCTGGAGTCAGCCAGGACAGAGTCCCATCTTCTTAACTTAGAAGCTGACCATCCTTCCTAGGCCTATATATCCTCATCCATAAAGCTAGCTATTGGCCACAGCTGTCTAGAAGGATCTACTGTAAGGTGTCTCCCATGCTTAGAGCCATGTCTATGCATAAGGGTCTCTAGCACCATCCTGCAGTTTCCATGATTAAGAGGAGCAAATACAACATAATTAGATGTGGCAAACATCCATTTCCTTTCCCATTCATAGTAAGAAAATGGGAGCAACATGAGTACAATATAGCCCACGAGGCAGAGGCCTGGCCAAGATGACCTACTAATGGTTCACCTGCTTCTGATTGTGGCTATCCAAGCAGAGGCAAGGGGCCTTGTCTGTCTGAGGGCCTGTCTGTGGTGTGCGTCTGTTTGTCACTCTTCTGAACCCCCTGGAGAATTGTGTTCTCCTTGAGTTTGGAAAAGGGCTCTGTGCCACACTGTTTCCAGTGACCCAGACTGTCTTCCACATGTGATCGTGCTCCACGCAGGACATGGTAGGAGGGGATTTCAAGTCATTCCTGAGCTGATTCCTTCTGATCTGAAACACACGTGCATGTGTGCTCACACCTACATGCCTGCTCTACTCTTCCCAGGGTCCCTGGAAGGGCTGCAAAGTCCACTTGGGTAGGTGCCAGGTTCAGGAATTGCCACAATTGCCTTAGGCTCCAAGGAGCTCAGGGATTTCTATGCAGGGACAAGGGCCCAGGCATTCTGTCTTGCTGCATCCCCTTGACAGAGCAGCAAGGACAGCTGAAAGCCCATCTTAAGGAGTGACCTCAGACCTGGTCCAAACACCACAGCTGCACTCTTGGAAGCAGGTCTATTTTCCTAGAATATCTGGTTACAGCATTTTAAAAAACGATCAAGCTCATTATCAGTAGTGTTTCTGAGAACCCAGCATTCTTTTTGAAAATAGCAGCTCTCCAGGGACAGCAGGCTGCAGAGCAAACACATTCTCATGCTGCCACCTCTCCCTACTACCACCTCTCTTAGGCATCAAGCAGTCAAGCCCGGCTGCTTAGACCTAGTCAGAGGGAATAGCAGGGTTTGGAACCTATTAAGGAGCAGAGGTCCTGGGTGAAGAGGGACAAAGGGAGATCTTCTTCCCCTGAGGTTCCCAAAGAACAAGAAACTTTTGAACCTGTGTGAAGTCAGCACCTTATTATAAACAGCACCGGATTCAAGTCTGGATCGTATTTTCCGCTTCACCAAATATTTGAAGTCTCTCGTGCTTAGTTTCTTCATCTCTGATCTGAAAAAGAAAGAAAAACAAATAAACAAAAAAACAGGGGGGATAATCATTGTAAACAGCAAATGGAATAATGGAAGGGGTAAGTCTTGCAGTTTAGAATGAATCCAGGGGTTAAGAAGGAATTATCATACTCTTACTACGGCTTGGCCTTGTTTCAGAAGTACTTGACTGTCCTAGTCAGTTCACGCTGCTGTAACAAAAACAGACCAAGTGGCTTGAACAACAGACACTGATTTCCTACAGTTCTGGGGACCAGGCATCTGGAGTGGAGGTGACAGCATAGTTGTTTTGTGACAGGCTAGCTGTTCCTCATGTGGTCAAGAACAGAGAAAGAACACTAGCTCTTTCCCTTTTCTTCTTAAAAAGGTGCTAATCCTATCACGAGTGCTCTGTTCCCACAACCTAATAACCTCTCAGAGGTCTGGCTGTCCAAATAGCCTTCACATTTGTATATGATACAGAAATATCTGGGGTAAGCTAATTCACAGCATATGTCATCCCTATTCAAGAAGAAGGATGAAGAGCTGACGTGTAGACAAGTTCAAGCCACAGCCTTTGGGACCTCTGCGAAAGAAAGGAGCCCCATTCTTTCCCCAGGTCACCCAGGACCCCAGCTCCTTAATAGAAATAAAAATGTTGGTTTTCATTTTGGCTGAGCTGGGCTGTGGTTCTTGGCCGGGAGAGGTGACAGGAAGGGTGGCAGGTGAGAAAATGTGTGTGAAGCTCCTGCTACCGCTGGGGAGCTGGAAACCCTTAGGTAATTAGGTTATGGTATTTATCATGTATGATGCAGAGAATTGTCTATTGCACCGTGTGTGTGTGTGTGTGTGTGTGTGTGTGTGTGTGTGTGTGTGCCTGTTTGTGTGCATGGAAACTAGAGGCTGACAATGACTGTCTTGCTCCATTGTTCTCCACCTTTTTTTTTTTTTTTTCTTGAGACAGACTCTCTAACAGAACTTAAAGCTCACCAATTCAGCTAGATTCAGTGACCTGTGAGGTAGAGGGAGCCTCTTGTCTTCATCTTCCTGGCACAGGGGTTATAGGCACAAGCTACCCGCACTAGCTTTGTATGATGCTGGCACTTGAACTCAGCTTCCTCATGCTCATGCAGCAAGCACTTTAGCAACCAAGCCACTTCCCCAGCCTTGCTTTCTTTTGATTCCAAATACACCTATAACTACACATGAACACGGATATAATGAGTGTGAGTGGTCTTTTTATCTGCCAAGTATGACTATATTCTTTCAGGAGAGGCATCTCAGAAGGATTCTGGTGTTTGAGCATCTTCCTTGAGAGATACATTCTATAGTTGTACTTTTTACTGGCTGAGACTTGGAGCTCAGCACCTCACCTCTTCGAACTGCAGATATGACACCTGTATGTGGAATCGTTGCCTGCTTGCCTGGATTGTGGTGTCAATAGAATGAGACAACATGTGGAAAGCATATGTCACTGCGCCTGGCCCCCATTATTCATTTAACACAAACTCAACCTTCTACAGACACGATAAACGGGGAGGCAGGGGAGGAAGTGACAGGCATATGGCAGGGATGATAAATACAGAAGGAGTCCAGGGAGAGGGGGAGCTTCCTTTGAAAGTCTCCCTAAGAACGCAACAGAGCTCTGTGCAGAAGCAAGCCCAGGGAATAAAGTCCATCCTGCCAGAGTTCCAAGGTTGACTACACGCTCCTGTTCTATCGTGCAAGGCTGGCTAACAGGGGCCCCATCCCAGATCTACCACTGGGCTTTTGCAAGTAAATACCTGAGCTCTTGATTCACAGTCTTTGGACAGGTAGAGAACTGAAACACATAGGAGATGGAAAACGACCAGCTTATCTTTCTCCTTTGTCTCCCTCAGTGATGTCAGCAAGGATCATTGTGCCAATCTATATACTATATATTAGCTAGTGACTGCTGGATTTATGTCTCCAACCAGGACATGTCTCTAAAACTTTAGACATAAAGGTACAGCTATGGGCTCTTTATTCCTTCTTGTGTGTTTAGTATAGCTATACACCTTGATTGTAAACTCAGATTCTGTTTTTCCATAGCTGTCTCCTTCTATGCCTTGGTTCTTGTAATTAAGTTTAATGTTTTATTATTCAACTTTTTTTAAAGGAAGCATGTAGAATAATATAAAAGGATCTAGGGACTGTTCTGAGGAAACAGAATAAGACAAAAGACAATTCCTGCTCTCAAAGGACTTATTAAACAGTGTGGCCAATGGCATGTTGTTCTGAAAGCACTCATCTGTATGTCTCCATTTGTAAATGATTCTCAGCAGATGACACTTTAAGCTTCTTCTTAAGCGGTCAGAGAGGTTGCCATTTGGCAGGGATGTGGCTTTACCCTTCTCAACTCATCTCCACCTCTTGGACAGGATTGGACAGGCTCAGATGTGGCCTTAAGACTTCCATCTGCCCATAGGATGTGAGCAGAGATGAAGAAGACTATATGGAATAGAGGCTAAGGCAATGCCAAGTCATGAAACTCTTTTCCTGCTTTTGAAAAAAAAATAGCATGTGGCAGGGAGGAGTTTTTCCTTTGCTGATGGATCTCGGATTGAAGAAGGCCCATGGAAAAGAGCAGCAGCCAACATAAAGGTCAGTGCGGAGTAAAACCACCAGGACTCTGGGGTGGTGTATTGCTACAGTTAAAAGAATGAAACTGACTAATACAAACGTCGGTACCAGACACGCAGTGCAATAGGAAACCTACAGTGTGTGCCATAAACATTCCAATTAAGTGTTAAACAGGAAGAGAGCCTGCTAGTGATGCATGCTGTTCGGTAAACAACACTGGGGAAAACTCTGGCTGTGATAAGTTGGAAGGTAGAGTGTGTCCCTGTACAGATGCTATACATAGAAAATAATCCACGTAACAATCACCCCAAGACTCGGTGTTATAAAAACATATCCTTTATATCTTACCTGTGTGAGTGAGCACGGGAAATGAGGCTCAGCTAAACTTGGCTGGTCTCCGTTAACAGCTATATTTTTAATACATTGTAATAGTTCGGTGTATGGATTTTTTTTATTGCTATGGCAAAATAAGTCCAAGATCAGGTGGCTCCCCTTCAGTGAACTCTGGTAAAGACTTCATGGTAGGTAGGATTATGATGGTAATATGTGCATGAGCATTTGCTTGACAATATAGGGAGAGACAGACAGACAGACAGGCAGGCAGGCAGAGCAGGAAAGGACTAGGCCCTGGTGTTCCGAGACACAGTCTTGTTATGCAGCCCAGGCTGGACTCAGACTTGCACTGAATAATCGCAGCCACCTGAGTGCTGGATTACAAGTGTGAGCACACCCACCTCAATCCTGCTTGGTCAAAGTAAACCACTATTGGGAAGTTACTGGATTCCAATGAGAACCTCACCATTTCTTCCAGGGGCAGAACCCTAGTGATCTAATTCCTTTATATTAGATCCCACCACGTTGACGGTCCTGTGACCTCTTAATACAGCCACAGTGAGGATCAACTTCCATCAATGTGCCTTTGGGAGATACAGTCAAACCATACTGAAGTCATAGCAATCACCGGGGTATAGTCTTTTTGAGGAGGAAGGTAGTAGCAAGGGGACACATTCTAGCAAGGAGAGGCAATAGATTTTTTTCCCTAAGACACAATGTAAGCAATCCTGGTGCTTGATAAACTTGCTTCTTTGAATGAACCAATGAGAAAGAACACAGCCATTATAGTCACACGTACCATGTTTGAATCAAGACCCAATCCTTAATAGATCCTGCCCCTGGGCAGTCACTATTTCTCTTTATCTTAGTCTCTGAATTCTAAAGATTTCTAAAGATGGTATAAAAAAAGAATCCAACTTCAGCATTTTTTTTTTTTTTGCAAAGAATAAAAGAGAACCTAAGTATAGGTAATGATGGCAGAGATATTTCATAAAATCTAGATCTTTCAATATCCAAGGGGAATGTGACAGTGATGCTTTTGGAGAGACGAAGGGACAGCTCAGAGAGCTTTCTGCTCATCATCGGCCAATGGGAGTGTGTTTCTTCTCTTCTTTACATCCCAGTGACGTCCATTATTGTGCAATGGCATGACATATGTGCACGTGTGTGCATTGTATATGTGTGGAGTGTGTGTGCATATGGTGTATGCTGTGTGTATGTGTGCATCCATGTGTGTACAAAGAGAACATTTTGCTCTGCAGAATTTTTATTGGGTTTTGATTTATTGTCCTCCTGGAGGGTAGTCTCCCAAAGGAAAGTTCAAGCTCTAAACAGCGATCTGCAAACTTCTTCCCAGATGACAGGGGTAGTAACCGTCTTGTTCATCAGTGGGAGGAGGGAGCTGAGATATAAAAGTGAATTTCATACAAAGGAATTTTCTCTGTGTTTTCTCTAAATGCCCACGAAGTAGTGGCAGTCCACGTTCACCTTTGTGCAGCGAGTTCCAGAGCTATACATGGACCAGAGGAGCAAATTGGAGCACAGGTTTTCAGAAAATGACAAATCTACACAGGGATCTTGGGCTTTGGGGCAGTTACCAAATTTATCTAATGGTTTGTGCTAACACTGACCCAGCATCCAGCATAAGCTCTTTTTGGGTATTCTCTGGTCTTTTAAGAGTTTATGAACCAGAACCTGAGCCCTTCGAAGTTTGTAGGGACATAGGCTCTGTTCTTAAGCTGGCTCCCTAGGCCTGCACAGGAATTTTCTCTAGGTTCCTACAAGGCACTACATTCTACTGCCACATTCACTCTGTGGCCGCAGGAGTAGCCAAAGGAGTTTTGTTTAAAAAAAAAAAAAAGCCAACAGCAGGTGGCTGTCCGGGTTATGAGTTGTCCATATTCACATACCTGAGACTCTCCAAAGGCTCACCGAAGCCTAAATGTGGAGAGAAATGGCTTAGCCAGGATGTCCATTCGTGTTTCAAATGCAGGCCCTGAAAGCCTACTGGGAGCCTTCTCCCTTAAGGGAAGGGAAGCTTCCCCTGATGTCTTTACAGTAGTGTTCGAGGGGCACTACAAGGCCCTGCTTACCTCACAGGGCGTGCTCTAAGCAACCCTGCCCTGAGAATTAACCACAAACTTCTTCCCAGCTGCTACAGCAATGAAGCAGCAGGAGAAATCCAGTTATAATTTTAATGAAAAGTCCTTCCATCTACCCATGGTCCTCCTGTAAGGAAAACACGCCACGTGTGACCACCTTTAGTGTGAAACAGGCCCTCGGTTCCCGCACAAGGCAATCATTTCTCCATGCAGAATGCCAGAATGTTCTCTCCTTGGAAAATTTCAGGGGAGCTCATATCCTGCCTGTTTGCTTTTAATAAAGAAATGTTAAATATATTTAAATAACCTTTCTTTAACGGGCCTGGAATGTGAATTCTCAGGGACTTTTGCTTCTTTAAACATCCTGAGGACTATAAACCTCCCCTGACTGGACTGCTTGCCATGTCAGGGTGTACCCAAGTTGCTTGAGTTTTGGGGTTCTCTCTGGTTTATAGGGCTGCAACTGGGCCAGAAAGAAAATTCCAGGCCTCCCTCACTGCTCCAGTGTTTTTATTCATTATCTGCACTTCCTGTAGCTCCAGCAGACATTGCTTGCTTTCTTTGATGTCAACTTTTTTTTTTTTTTTTTTTACCTGAAGACACTCAAAGGTCTTACCACATGTTCACCGTTCAGATAGGACTTTGGTCCCCGTTTTCTTCAACCTTCTCCTCTAGGGCTCCACTCACGGGCTTCGGAGAGGAAAGACCATCGAACTTGGCGTTGGATGGCTGGGTTGCAAATTTTAGTCTCTTCGTTTGCAGGCTATGCCAGGCCGTCAATTAAAAAACACTCTCTGGTAGAAAGCTAGGTGCCCTTCATTCCTCTAGGAAACGCTGATCCAGGTGTATGCCCTGACAGCATGAGGGGTGTGAGAAAATGAGGATGGAACGCCCACACAATACAGTGGGCAGTTTCCTTGTGACTAAAGCCCTTCAAGACCTGAGCCATTCCAGGCTTCTCTCTTCAGCAAGTTGGAAAAGCTAATGGAGTGAGTGGTCTGTATTCGGCAGATAGGAGCCATCAGTTGTTAGGGACTGTAGTGCTCAGATGAGAGTGTCTCAGACTTCTTCTATAGGTTGTATGTGTGATCAGTAAGCTCTCACTTCTGTTATGAAGTATCTACTGTTAGGGAATATCTAACAGCTGTTTGCTGGTTTCCTTGTAATGTCATCCACCTTTCCTATTAGACATGAATTCAGAACTCCCGTAAAGTTGAAGTGCTTTCCCCATGGTAGTTGTTCTAAGAGGCTGAGCGTGGGATCCTCTGGAATGTGGCAAAGATGGAGCTTGGAGATGTGACTTTTGATCAACCGTGTTGTCTCTCACATTTGGGAAGAGGGAAATGGGATCTCTCCTCTAATGACGAGAACCACCGAACACTGGTAGAATCATTGCATCAGGAGCTGAAATCAGAGCAATGTGAATACAAAGCATAACACAGAGAAAGGAAAATTTCCATCCCTACAAACCCCCTGAGCCACTGTTTGGAGTTACAGACACTGCTGTTCACTCAGCAGAAATGTATTAAAACCATATGCAAAGATAAATAAGTATTCTGGTCCAAGTAAGCTATGAAAACGAGCAGCAAAGGGCAAGTCAGTGGTGGCCTTCATGGACTGCTGGGTTTCCACCCATAATAAAGAACCCTCAGAACCCAGGAGGCTCAGGGCCTGTTCACCGTTTCATTTGCTCATTTATTCAACAAATATTTATTGAACACATGCAGTGTGCAGGGAATTCAGAAGAAAGCAGAGCTGGCACTGTCCCTGCCTTCAAGTGCGCTGGGGAGGTACCAACACTAACAGGATCAGCTGGAGACTCATCTAACCAAATACAGTTGTGGGGATGTCGGCTCAGCAAGAGAGGAAGGAGGCTGATGTAGAGGCAGAACGCCACAAAGAGAGCTGGCTTCCCAAAGCAAGACAGAGGGCCTGCTCTCCAGGCCCCAGCTCCCCCTCTGTCTCCTGTGCCCGGCGCTTTCATCTTTAGGGACCTTTCTGATGAAGCCAGGCCCACTTGGATAATCCAGGCTAATCTTTCCATCTCAAGATCCTTAACTTAATCATAGCTACAAAAGTCCCCTTTGATGTGCAAGGGAGAGTCACAGGTTCCAGAAATTGCTATACGGTCCTCTCTAGGGGAGTCATTCTCTAGCTAACAGCACAAGGACACTTACATTCAACTCTGAAGAAGAATCAAAGAGAGAGTGACATTTGAATAGCCCCCCCTTTTTTTTTCTTCAAGTAACTAGAGATCATATCTTTCATACAGACAAAGTTTAAAAAAGTGGGTGGGAGGCTGGCTGTCCAGAAAGCAAGGGGGAATCTAAAAGAAACAGGAGGCAGAGCCCAGGACTTAATGCTGGAGTGAAATATTTATTATCTATAAGGCTGCCCTACTCTAAGGGCAAATAAAATGCTAGATAATTCAAGGGATTTGGGGATTGATTAAAAAAATAACATGGCTCCAGGCTCTGTGCCTGTCTGCCTAGACCAGGCTTGCCTGTGACAATTCCAGCCTGTTATTACTCTAAGCACGCGGCCTCTGCCTTGGGAAGGAGTCAGAATTCTTACACCTCTTTGAGAGCGGAATCACTCATTGCTTGCTAGCTGTACTGCCCGCTCCCACACACACATCTCTGCCCCCAGCAGTCTAAATTGGCTTAATTGGATTTTGTGTTTCTCTAGTAGAACTTTCCCAGTTCTGACTTTCCCAGTTTGTTTTGTGGTGATACTTGTTTTCTTCCCTTCTCACCTTCGTGTAAAACACCATGAACACCTCATCTGGTATGGGATGGTTTGCTAGAAATCTCAAGGGGCCTATAGAACAACCCAAGGGACAGGGAATATTTGAGCACATACCGCTTGCTGCCCACTGGGCTGAGCAGACAGTTGCTCTTGGGGGTGACTCATAAGAGCTGATCCCAAGCCTTTCCCCTTTCCCATAAGGCCATCTTTCCTCTTGCTCTACCACCCACAGAGAGCTCAAGTCCTCTCCATTTCCACTCAGAATCCCTTCCAGAGGGGTCAGAGCTAGGTGAGGCTGGAGCAGAGGTAGAGGATTTGCTGAGTAGGCTGGGTCTCTTCCAGAAGTCTCTCTAAGCTGGACAAGGACTTTGTACTGGAGGAACAGTCAGAGACTGTGAGCTCAAGACATAAGGTGTTTCGGGAACAGGTCCGATATTAATTTCCCCCTAAAAGCCACCTTTGTCCTATCTCTCTGTTGGGGGCTTCCAGATGTTATCATTACTTCACTTATGGTTGGGGGGGAGGCAGGAAAACCCAGGACTTCAGTGGAGATTAGTGACTGTTAGAGGCTGGGAAGGGAAGCTGGGTTTGATCAGAGCATTCAGTCTACATGTACTAAAATACAACAATGAATAACAGTAGTCAGTACACTCAATGCAAGTTAGTCACAAATGAAACTCTCAAAGTGGGAAACCAGAGCATGCCCCAAGGCCCTCTGGGAGTTTCTGATCTGTAGAGTCTTAGCTTGGGCCTTTGCACACGTTGAGGTTTCTTCTCTTGGCTATTCTTGTACATGGCATGCAGGCTGGGTGGGTCCTCCTGTTCTCCTTCCCTGTGAGAGACGGGCAACGACAGCCTCATTTCTCAAGAGAGTATGTAAGGACTAAAGTAATTGTTAGAAAACACTCCAAAGATGACTGGCATCCAGAAAGCTTTTGTTAAATAGTCACTAAGAGTTGTTGTTGTTGATAATGATGATGATGATGATGATGATGATGATTAATTTCTCAATTTATTGCCTTCCATTCTGGCCCCATTGTGTTAAAAGAGTCAGTAAGCTTATAAAATGTCTGTTTTCTTTTTCTTTTTCCAGCGTTCCTCCATCAATAAAGTCCTATCAGTTTATCCTGTCCTTTGCTCAACCATCCCACAAATAACATTTTTCTCAAGGTTAGCTTTTTTGAAGCGTCTTATGTCAGGCCAGATCTCTGTCACTTAACGTCTCTAAGGGACCATCTGGCTGCAATGGGGGTATTGTATGTAGGTCATGACGCTCTGGGGAAGGTGGGGAGAGTTGAACATTTTATAGTATTGAGGTCTTTAGAGCTTTCCACATTTCTCCCGAATACTCCTCTCAGACTGTAACTCATAAAACGTTGAGAAACTCCACCTAAACTCACAGGGTCATCCATTCCCCTCCACCTCACTTGACAGACAGTGAGGATTAGCTGCGAACCCTTGTCCTGCCCCAAATAACGAAGCTGATTAGAGACAGACAGTGTCTCAGGTTTCCTGAAGGTCTCTTCACAACCTTTATGCTCTTTCATGCCTTGTCCCCCAAGTCCCCTTTCCCATCTCCCCCAGGGAGTCTAAATCGTCATTTACAAGACTCATACCAGGAGGAAAGAAAAGGAGCACCAAGAAGATTCTCATTGCTCAGTGCAGCCCTTGACAACAGATCTCCCAGCTTCCCCTCTTCGCGGCCCGTAAACTGCTTTGTAAAATTTAAAAAGCGTGAATTTACAGAGCCCAGGAGGAGCCAAGAGGCAAAGACTCATCTCCACCGGTGGCTCAGCATACCGATGAAGCAGGAATATGAGCGTTTGCCAATTTCTGACCAATAAAATATCTCCTGTGCCTTTCCAGATCCTTCTCTTTCCCACGCAACATGAAATGGAAACACAATAAAGGGGTTAGGTTAGCAGAAAAACAACAAAGCGAAATACCCAGCATGCCTTGAGCTTTGCGGGAGCACAGTTGGGTCACGGTATCCTGTCTTCTGGGACTATTATTTGTCTGTGGATCCCTTGATCATCCCGCCTGCTTCAGTGTCTCCTGAGTTTCCATTTCAGGGAACCTTGGGTTGGTTACTAAGCGAAGATTGTTGTCCAAATGGTTCTAGCTTCCAAAATGGTCTGTAGAAATCTGCGTGCCCGGGGGAGTCTGAGAGGGAGAAGGCAAGCGGCAGATTTAACTGGCATGTCTGAGCTGTGTGGCTTTGAGACTCTGACAGGCTGCCTTAGCCTCTCCGAACCTCAGCTTTCCTATCCCTAAAAGGAAGAGAATTGGTCTGGTAGGGATCTTGAGATCTCTTAGTCTGATATTTGCTAGTTCTTAAGCAAGTCAGGGGCCCTTCGGGAGGGGGTGAAACTATCAGGGCAAATGCCGTTGGGAACTAGAGACAGGAGCTGCTGAGCCTTTTCAGTGATTGATGCTACTGGGACCCTACATACCCTATCTGTATACATAGCTGTGGTCAAGATCAAGTTAACTGATTTTCATATGGTTGAGATGTGATGTTAAAAAGAACTCTGCATTAATTTAGATGATGATGATGATGATAATAATAATAATGATAATAGAATTTTATCTCTTGCAGTTCTGGAGGCTGGAAAGTATAAGATCAAGAGTCCAGGAGTTTGGTAGTTTGGGGAGACTTTCATCTTCCATAATGTTGCCTTAATCCTGAATACCTACGCTCTTGAATGGTAGGAGGGCTAGTAAGAGGACCATTGCATGACACTTCTTTTGTAAATACACATACACACACACACACACACACACACACACACAGGAATACAAATGTCTCACTGCTTGAATAAGTTACTGCAGATGCATCTTTCACAATAACCTGGTTTGCTAGACAAACCTAAACCCAAGGTTAAGTGGGCTAGACAAAGACCTGACCCCTATCCCACCTACCCTACCCTGCCCTCCCCTCCCCTATTCCAACCCACCCCACTCCACCCTACCTCACTCTACCTTACCATATCCTACCCTATTCTACCCTACCCTAGATATTGTTCTGTGTTAGAGCCACTGGAGGGAAAGCTTTAGCTCAGATGTAAGTAAAGACCAGCGTGCAGCAAAGAGCTTAAAGTTAAGGCTCATCCAGCCTAAAATGTAAATGTAGGCTAGGGTGGGGAAAGGTAGAGTAGGATACGGTAGGGTAGGGTAGGGTAGGGTAGGGTGGGGTAGGGTAGGGTAGGGTAGGATAGGCTAGGATAGGGTAGAGTAAGGTACCGTAGAGTAGGATAAGGCTGTCTCCAAATGAACTCATCAGAGGCAGGGAAGGTAATCACAGCCTTCTAGACATGAGCAGCCTCCAGGTTCCTGGGGACAGAAAGAGGAGACCTGAGTTAGAAGAGTGATGAATTCTTCTATGAAACTGGACGTTTTCTGGTGTCAGAGAGCAGGTATAGTTTATCTCAGGTCACCACAACTTGCTGGTAGGAATTCCTAGCCACTCTCACTCTTCCTCTGCCAGTGGCTATTGGGTGTGCCATGCTTTGGCCCAGATGCTGTGGTTTTCAGGCTCCTGACAATCTGCCTACTTCTTTTCCTGACAGGCCACGACAACCCAATTCCCACCGCGCGCACAAGATCAGCAAAGCTGTACGGTTCTTCCCTGCCAAGCCTTGCTTCTCTTTCCTAAGGTAAGGCATGGGGAATCAAAAGCACAGATGATAAATGTTTTCAATTTGGAACCCAGATTAAAGGTCATGGGTTTTAGAGGAGGGCTTTATAACTGTCCTATAAATACTCCCTAAACCATCTGAGAAGCTTCATCCAGGTCTGTTTTGTCAACAAGGAAATCTAGGGGGTGGGGCTTGCCAGGAAGTTGGGGTCTCAAGGCCAGGGAGATAGATTCCAAGGCGATGTGTGAATCTGAGCCTTGGAGGAAAAAAAAAAACATTCAGAAAGAATAAACCATTGCATTGTCTGGCAAGGGAAAGATGATCTATAAATAATATTTATTTACTTCTTAATGCAACCCTGAGATTTGTGGTTATGTGCTTTATCTCTTAAGTTGCGCTCATGCTAATAGATTATTTATCCACCCAAAGTGGATTCCAATCTATGTACCGGGGACTATGGGCGTAGGTTTGTGAAGGGGAGGTGGCACCTATGGGGTTGTTTGCTCAAGGCTGGATGAGGCCAGCTGTGATTTTGAGACTTCAGGTCATGGCCCTCCAACTGGCAGGGAGTCACATCCTCCAGGACTACCAGCCAGATGCATGCTCTTCTGAAAGTCATCGAACTGAAGCTAAACCCAGAGCCTGTAATAGCCTTTTCGCTTGCTCTCGTTTGTTGCATGTTCCACACTTGAAATTCCTGCGTTCCACTCCTGGTTCTCCTGGATCTTTCAGAACAAACATTGAAGTGGTTGATGTGTGTGTGGCAGGAGGGGGTAGTTAATTACATCTTTCATCCGGTCTTTCCATCCTTTCTGGGTTACTCACTGGCACTGGATGATTAATCTTAATCAGGACAGTGTGACAGCAGAAGACATCTACATCGAGGCACTTTGGTGCCAAAAACTGGTGAGGCAACCAGTTCCTTCCTCTGGGCTGGAGTGGGGGGAGGTTTTTGGTGGTTTTAAAAATAGCATCTTGCAAAATGAGAGCTGCCAGCATCTGCGGGTTTGGATAGCAGCAGGGCAGAGGTTGTGTAACGCCAGAGCTACCCACTGAGTGTGAGCAGGCACTTTTATTAGTGCTGGCTGGCAGGTGATACAAGCCACTAGGCTCCAAAGATCAACCCCACCTTCTCCCAGGGACGTTAAGGATAAATAATTTCTCATGTTTGCTCTGGTGATTTTCTCCACAGCACTCAAATATTCCTCACATGTATCCTTAGCAATTATCCTCCTATTCGGACAGGTGCACTTACTCATCTCCCATCTTCTCCCATCTCTGGATTTGTTTTCCTCTGTCTGAATAACACTTCCCAACAAGCTCCAAGCTACATCCCTACCCTAAAAAAAGACTGTGCAGATGTGTTATGCAAGTTCTGAGATGGCCAGAAAGAATCATCTTGTCATGTTATGAATCTAGTCTCATCTTTTTATTTGAAATTAATTGATGGAGTTCTCATTAACAGGTGGTATTGGATTGCTCTTTTAAGGTCCAAGAGCTCAAGAGATTCCTGTCCAAAGAACACAGCCCTACTTCCAAAATGCTGAGCTGACAGGGAACTTAGTATTTCATTTGCCTGAGTGAGTCAGTAGTGTTCCAGGCCCTTCCACATATACCTACCTTTGTTAAAAACTGGCCTCACGCAGAATGACTGATGCCCACACTATGGTCACACCTTTGTTGGTCTGGATATAAGCACAGATTTCAGGAGACATATGGATACCAAGATTCCAGCCATAATGAACCATGATACAAGAATGGCTGTTAAAGATGACAAAGTGATGGTTAAAGGCACTTCCTGATCATTCAGGTGAATTTCCTCCTTGCAGACTTGCTGAGATCATCTGGCTCCTAAATCCTACTCTTCTAATCCGGGTGTAAATCCCAGCCTGCTCTTTTGGTCCCATTTGCATTTGCCTTTCTCCTCTGCACATAGTATCCTTGGAGCCATGAGCTTCTTTACATCCAAGGATGTCACTGCATTTATTATTATCCTTTCTCTCTACTCCCCAGTGCCCAGCTGCCTTCTTTCCCATTTCAAGAGGCTGACCTAATTGAGTTCTGCATCCTGAACCATTGTGCACACTATTTTACATGGACAAAGAAGTAACTGTCCCTGGCTGTACTGTGCCCCACTGTATCCACCAGCCCCTGAGTGTATTGCAAAGTCATTATCTCAAAGAACAGAAGTGACAACAGGAGAACAAGCTCCCGCCCATTCATCCACCCTGTGTGTATCAGTTTAGGGACATCAAGTTCTTACTGACAGGTTTTCTGAAGTCTGTTGTCCTTCATTCTTCCCTCCCCCCCGGCATTTACTGGGTGCCATCTGAAATACTGAAGAATAGAGATGGAAATAGAGAATCTATGCATAATAATAAGGTAGCCTAGTCGGGGGAAGCAAGAGGCATGTAGAAACAACTGTGATAGAAAGTGGTGCTGAGTGTCTTAGAAAACAGAGCCAGGTGCAGAAAAACAGCATG
Source organism: Meriones unguiculatus (assembly GCF_030254825.1). Lineage (NCBI taxonomy): Eukaryota > Metazoa > Chordata > Mammalia > Rodentia > Muridae > Meriones > Meriones unguiculatus. The sequence goes on along the minus strand of NC_083362.1, from coordinate 60,356,825 downwards.
CTGGTTTCCTACTGAGGGGTAGAAACTCAGGAGAGGGTGGGTTAAGGGAAAAAGGTTCAAGGAGGGAAAGGAGAACAAATGTCAGGAAGTGTTTACTGAGCTGGACACAGTCTTAGAGATCTCCGAAATCTCTCTCTGTCTCTCTCTCTCTCTGTATGTGTGTGTCTCTCTTTCTATATATATATATACACATATACATATATAGATGAATATATATATATATGCATGCATACATACATACTATGTACACACACACTGAGTCCCACTTGCTGAGCACTGTGCATATTCCATTGGGTCTAATATTGTATGAAGACAAATGACAAAAAGTTCAGAGCATGGGCAGGAAATAAGGACTGGCCAGATGTGCTCCTGTGAAGTGGACTATGGCAGAACAAAAGCAGATAGGGAACAAAGGGGCCCCTGAGGCACCTGAGATCAAGAACCTGAAGTGACAGACAATGGAAATGTGATCTTGTAAGAGCAAGCAGAGGGTAAAAAATTGCTTTGTGCCATTTCTGAAGAGAGCCTTTGTTTTTTTTAGGTGGAGCTGGAACATGAGGCTGAGGGAGAAATTATGGAGATGATAGAATAAGACGTTGCAGAATAGGTCGGTAGAGCCCTGAACTGGGTAGGCAAGGCATCCCTGGAAAGAAGGCAGCACTGTGATCGCAGAATTCAGAGCAGCAGTGAGGGTAAGTGAAGAAGAATCCAGGTTCCATCTGACCAGGGAATGTAAAGTGTAAAGATACTCACAGACAAGAGTGAATTTGTAGCTGGGACCAGCTGGAGAGCCCAGTGAAGTTTTGATTCCAATTACCAGACGATGTGCTGCTGAGATAACAGTTCTCATCAAAGAATTGCAGTTCCCCTTGTCCATGACTTCTGTTCTATATAGTCAGGAAACCAGGCACAGAATAGCATTTTGGACAAGGTAATTGTTATGAAATGGAGTTTTGGTATTCTAGAGACCTGTATTAGTTTCGTGTCTCATTGTTGTGAGAAAATATCTGTCCAAAACAACCTAAGGAAGGGCAGATTTATTTTGGCTCACAGTTTGAGGGTACATTCCATCATGGTGAGAAACTAAAATCACATTGGTAGAGCCTCCAGGCAGCTGGTCAGACTAAACCTGCAAGCAAGAAGTACAGAGAAATGGAAACTTGAGTTTGGCTTGTTTTCTACTTTTGTTTAGTCCAGAATCCTAGCTCTTGGAATGATGCCACCTCCAGTTAAGGTAGAACTTCACACATTAGTTAACCTAGTCTGTATAATCTCTCAGAGGCTAACATACTGTAAATGACCCTAGATCCTGTCAGGGTGACGACATGAAGCATCATAAGGTATATGAACCATATCTTAAGGCTGTGTGTCTTGTCATTCCCTATTCTCAGATTGGTAGATTGAGGCTTGCAAAGCTCAGCTGCTACTCTGCCTGCACTTACTGGTTCCTGTATTTGCAGAGTCTAGGGAGTAGAACTGAGATAGGTTCAGACTATAACAGGTGCTAGGATCATGTGTCCAGGATTCTGCCCATGCTATCTCTGCACCTCTCTGCACTCCTGCTCTGGCTTCTGACAGGTGGCAACAAGACTCCTCAGTGGCTCTAATCTTCTAGCCAAGCAGTTTACTTAGCAATTTCCAAGATGGATGACAGATAGGGAACAGAACCTTCCATTTAAAAAGCAAACCAAAAGCAGGAGATTTGGAAAGACTTGGGAATATTTGGACAACCAACCAGCTGTCCACCTGTAGAGTCAGAAATGTATGGGCTCTACTAAAATTGGAGTTTGGTTCTAACTAAATTACCTCTTAGGATTGAGTATAGAGGACATGTGAATGGAAGGCAGCTGTTGCTCCTTGCTTTTCTATTTGTTTTTAAAGTCCCTAGGACAACATAGCTTAGATCAAGACACAAACTCACAGGAATATGTCTCTTCAAAAATGAAGTTCACAGCTCTATGCCACATGCATAGTGGTCATTCAGCCTGGCTTGGTCCTTCTCTTGCTAGAGAACTCAATAGAGAAATTTCCCTCTGTATATTCCAACATGCCTAGGGTGGGCCTAGAATTCTTGTGAATTGCTCTTCTACCTTTAGGGTTGTGGGATGGGATCTTGATTGTCTGGGTGCTGTATGAAAGGAGTAGAATTAAAACAAACAAACAAACAAACAAACAAAACCTCCTGAGAATGAAAGAGACACCTCAGTATATGCGGCTTTGCTTTCTTTGTTTCTCTTCTCTACTTGAATTAACCTGAAGTCAAAACCAGGTCTCAGGGCAGAACTGGTTGCCACATCATTTAGACATGTTTGCATAACATTCCAAAAATAATTCAATAAGAATGGGTTTTTCTTGGAATTTATCACTGCCTGGCAAATGAGAGCCCAAACACAACAACTTTGTGCTAAAAAGGCAAGAGACCCAGCAAATAGAAATGACAGTGGCAGAGAGAAAGGAAACCCAAGAAGCCAGTCGACTTTCATTATCCGTGATGGTGTGGGGCAGAAATAGCAAACACCGGGTGTGAGAGGGACAAACATGATCTGTCTTAGACTCTATTTTCTCTAAGCAGAAGTTGACAGGTCAAGGGGGCCTGAGGACAGCTGCCCAGGTCCCAGGAGAATTTATCCTGCTGTGTTTTCCTTCTCTCCATTGGAAGGAGTTTCCTCACTGGTTTTAGTGGAGAAGATTTACAGCTACAGAATAGAATAGAGTAACACAAAATACAAGGGCAAAGATGAGTGGCAGAGCAACAGAGACAGTAGGATCCCAAGATCAGGAATGATGACAGGCCATCACCAGTCAGTTGTCTGGGATAAGCCTAGAACCATCTTATGTACCCTTTTGGCTGTCCATTCTTCTTGCAAGAGGATGGCTCCTAAATCTACTTTTGGCTTAGACTTCTTTTTTGGCTAATACTGTAAACCCATCCACTCACACATCTGGCTGCCCTTTAGTGGCTCTTCTTCCTATCTGAGATGGATCTGTTTTCCTTCCTCTTCACTGTCACAAAGTCTATTCAGTTCATGTTGCTGCAACAAAGTGTCGTGGATTGAATGGTTTTAACAAAAGGCATTTATTTCTCACAAATCCAGAGGTAGGAAGGTCAGGTTTAAAGTATTTGTAGATTCAAGACCTTTTCCTTCAAAAAGGACCTCTTTCTCCGTGTAGCCTTCCTCAGAAGGGCAAGGTCTGCCCACCTCATCATACTTCTTCCTAGAGAGGCTCTAGTCGCACCACAGGGTATAACTCTTATGACCTCACATAACCAATTACATGCCAATACTTCTACTTCCTAATACCTTCATGCTGAAAATTGAGAATTTTTAATAGTAGAACCACAAATATTCAATCCATTATACACAATAAATTTCTCCATTATCACTGGGTGCTCAAGCTAGGCACCAAAGATTTACCCCTGATCTGTATCCCTCCTTTTTTCCTCCTTCCCTTGCTCTTCCCATTTCCCTCCCTGACTCCCCTACATGTCATCATTCTGACTTCTAAAACCTCTTGGCCATGTCCACTCCTCTGTGTGTTCATTGCTGTTGCCTGCTTTCTCTCTTCCTGGACCATGCTTGGTCATAATTATAGCTTTGTTCCCTTTCCATCCTTTCTCCAAACAGAAGTTGTAATGACAGGCCTAATGAAGTCTTCTGCTGCATAACCTCCACCATCTTCCTTTAAACCCAGCACAAACTCTGAATCCTCTCGTGTAATTTACAAGCCTTACACACACACAGTTCACTCCCTGCCCTCTGTCCAAAACTTTACATAAAACATGGCCTAAGGTCTCTGTTCTAGAGAGCTGGGTCTCTGTAGCAAATTGTCACTCCTGGAAAAACACTTTCTGTCCTCCATCAATTCCTCTTCACCCTATCAGCTATCCTTTACTTCCTTTGGGAAATCTACCTGGGTTCCAGGTTCCTAAAGGAGAAGTAGTAGGCCTCTTTCCATACCCTGTCCATTTCCAGAGAAGGAAATAAGCTCATCTGATCTGAAAAAACAAAACAGGTTGAAGGTCATCTTTTACCTGGATGGACTATTGGAAAGACAAGATCACTGAGGCAAGGAGAAAGGAAAGGTATGGAGGAGGGAGACTCAGGGAGAAAGGATGGGCAGAGAGGAATAGGGGAAGGGAAGCAGGGACAAAGCTCTAGGTGGAAGGCAGACCCTCAGTGGAAAGGGTTGTGATACCCAGGTCATGGAGGTCTATGCAGGGTCTTGCCTGCTTGGCTTGGTGGGAGGAGTTGAGTAGGTTCTGTGCAGGTTCTTTTCTGCTCCAGCAGGAATGACATATCCTCCTCAGTGGGTGGACAGCCCTCTCAGATGGTGGGCTCTTTCAGAGCCTCGGAGATTCATGAGTAAGTCACTGCACATAACATACAAGTTTCTTAAACATTGTTGCTAAAGGCCAGCCCAAACTCTAGCATGTTCAACAATTTTTGACCTAAGTTAAAGACAGCATATGTTAGGCAAGACACAATATCTTGCTGTAATTGAAAGCTATAGTTTTGATGATTCTGAGTCCTGGTGGCTAGAAAAATACCTCATTACCAGTGACTTTCCCTAGAACCAAGGTCTTAAAGCAAGGGAGATTTTCCTGAAGAGTCCCATCTTTCTGGTACAGCCAGAAGCACCATCCAGTTCTTCAGATCCACATAACCCATCCTTTTATCACGTCTTACTCAGTCTTGTTAGCTTGTTGGGTACTCATCTCTTTGATGGTAGCAACCTTATATGACATTCACAAAGGTGTATTTCTAATGTTTGTGACAAAATATGGGCTTAGTGCATCTTAGCTAAACTATTTTGGGGGAGGATGTCTCTGCTTCTTTCTCCATTGAGTCTGTCTGATGCCTTTTAAAAAAATAGAATATAGATTGTTCCTAGAGGCAGCTTACAGACCTCTGGGCTAATATAAATGATAGAATGAAGATTGCCACTTTTACCAGCTTCACACAGGAGGGATGAAAACAAACAGAGGAGCCCCTAAAACCAGGATGACCTTACATGTGGATCCAAAGGCCAGAAACAAGGCTGAAGTCACTTTATCAGTTTTTCTTCTGTGACCTCAGGTGTCACCTCCAATTAAGCTAATGGAATATGTGCCAAATCTAAATTGTTCATATCCTTAGGGTATTGGTAGTCTTGATGAATAGCTTCCATTGTGAGGTGCCCTCTAGGCATTCCCTGTTTGGAATATAAATCTTGCCTCCTCTCCCCCTGCCATTACCCACCTGACTCCAATCCTTGCACTCCCTTCTGCTCCACAAACCACTAGGATGACATTCAATACATCATCACAATAAATAGCAGAGAAGCATCTACAACCACCTCACTACTCACCCACAATTACCTCACCACTCATACATGACCACCTCACCATCAACCACCACCTCAGTAACTCACCAACAACCACCTCCTCACCACTCCTTTGGGCCAAAGCACATCAAATGAAGAATCTAGAGTACTTTCAAAACGTCCAGTCTAGGAATCATAAGCCACCTAGGAAAATTCCAAGTACCCTCAGATCCCCCTGTAGGCAAAATGGAGGGCCAAACTTTCATGGGCCATGCTTGATTTGGCAAAACCATGTATACACTGGCATTCTCACATGACATCCCTAAGACAGACCATGGCCTATTCACCATCTATCTGTGGGTAGTAGGTCATTGGGAGTGGGGAGGGGGCAGGAATTGAAGTTTTATAGCATGCCCATAATTTCCGTCTACTTCCTTCTTCCTGATTTCTGTCTACTCTCATCTTCCTCCAAGGTGTGAGGAAGTTGGACTTCCTTGGCACACTCCTGTATCCCATGGAGCCTCCTGCAGTGCCTTTCCCTTCACAGTGGACAGTTTCCCCTAGAACTGTGAGCCAAAATAAACCCGCCCTCTTGAGCACTGCCTCTCACCAGGTGTGTGACAGAAGCCTCAAAGAAGGCAACCGCTGCACTACATGATGGTTCTCACGGTGCCCTGGCTAAGTGTCCACGCCCTTTCCTGAGAAGCAATTCTCTTTCAAAAATGGCTCCTTTTGCCACTGAAACCAACTTCGAGAAAGCCCTTCCTAAATGTCATGTCCTGAATAGTTGATTTTTTTGTTGTTGTTGTTTTTTGTTTGTTTGTTTTTTTTTGTCAGCTTTACACAAGTTATTGTCACTTGAGAAAGGAATCTCAATAAAGAAAATGCCCCCTTCAGATTGCCTATCGGCAAGAGTATAGGGCATTTTCTTGATTGATGGTTGATGTGGGATGGCCCAGCCCACCGAGGGCAGGTGGTCCTGGGTTGTAGAAGAATGCAGGGTGAGTAAGCAATGAGAAGCAAAGCAGTAATAGCACTCCTCCATGGCCCCTGCACCAGTTCCTATACCAAATTACCACCCTGAATTTCTGCCTTGACTTCTTTGATGAACTACGGTTTGTAAGATGAAATAAAATTCTCTTTTCCAATTCGTTTTTTGGTTATAGTGTTTTATCACAGCAATGGAAACCCTAAATGAGACAATGAGTAAATGATGAGTATTAGCCTTCCAGACCAGCCAGCCTAGGCGTTCTCCTTTCAGTACACATGTGAAACCAAAGCTCAGAGAGTGAGGAAATACTTAAATATCACAGTAAGAAGTGATAGATCCAGATAAAGACTCAAGTCTGACTTGCATGGAATCCATTAAGGCATGAGTATAATAGAGGGTTAGAACCAAGATCTCACCCACAGCTGATTTTGCCCCACAAAAGGACATTTGGCAACTCTGGAGGCATCTTTAACTGCTCCTACAGAAGAGAACAGAGGTCATTCTAGTAGGTGGAGGGCAGAAATGCTGCTACCCATCCTACTCTGAAGAGGAGCTCTCCTCACCCAAGAGAAGTGGGTCCAACATGTCAGGTGTACTAGGGTTGTAATCCTGCATTACAGGAACATAAATCACATTAAATGTTAAGAATACATATCAGAGGACATCTTGAAGGACATGCTGAGAAAGCTGTCTTGGTTGGGGCGTGGGGTGGAGTTTGGACAGTCGTAGTATAAAGCAGAGTAGATAAAGTAGTGTGAATCAAATAGGACAGCAATATCACAAGTATTCACAGAAAAGTAAAAAAACTCATGTATGAGAAGGCAGGACAGAAAATCGGCAGGATGCATGAGGCCCAACTTGGAAAGGCTTAGAACGTTAATAATTTAAGTGAGGAAAACCCAGAACAGGACAAAATACTACAGGATCTCTGAGTTCATTCCTTGGGGCTGTCAATCTGGCATATCACATGGCCTATGTATCTGTACCCCTAAAAGACTCTTTGAGCACCTCTAATGCTTTTCATGAATAAAATCTATTTATAACCTTGGTCCATTGTAGCTCTAACCCATTGTTTGAAAACAGGTAAATAGGGCCCAAGCAATAAGCTCTCTTACTCATAGTCACCAGCTGGTTAGTAACTAGGCTCAGACTGGAAGCAATTCTCAGGCTTAGATCCAGTGTTTACCTCACTACATGCATGCCCTAACCTGGTGTTTGGTCCACAGCATGTCCAAAGCATGAGAATCATTTTCCCCCTTCCTTTAGCCTTCATATTGTGCAAAGATTGTTAGAAAATCTCTCTTTTCCTCATTCTGCCTTGAAATACTCAAGATGTACACTGTAAAATATTCTTTTTATTTTATTTTTCTTGATACAGGATTTCTCTTTGTAGCCCTGGCTGTCCTAGAACTAACTCTAGACCAAGCTGGTCTTGAACTCAGATATCTGCCTGATCCTGACTCTTGAGATTAAAGGTGTATGTCACCACCTCCCATTCCCACCTTTTTTTTTTCTTTTTTTCTTTTTCTTTTTCTTTTTCTTCTTCTTTTTCTTCTTCTTCTTTTTTTTAATATGTAGCCCAGGTTGGCCTCAAACTTCATGATCCTCCTGCCTCTGATTCCTTCAGCAAATCATACCAGTGTGCATCATCACCACAAACACTGGCAAAATATTCTTACATAAACCAAATAGTAATGTTTTACAAAAAATAAATGTATTGTTGAGGAACGGAGGTAGGAAGAAATAGAAGGAGTTTGGCTTTGGCTCTTTGGAGCCACTTTCCTGGAATCATGATTAAGTTGGAAAGGTATTTCCCCTTTCAGCTCTGCGTGTGGGTTCAGCTCTCAGCTCTCAGGGAGAGTGAGGATCTGTCTAAAGTAGCAAGCAGCGTAATTCTCAAAAGAATCCCAGGGAGAGATGGCAGAGGCAGCATGCACACAGAGCCAACCTCTCTTGACCCTCAGAACATTCCACAACTTGAGAGCTCTCTTTTGGAACTGTTCTATTTATTCCTCCCAACTGGGCAAGAAACTACATTCCCAGGTCTGTGCCATTCAACATACGGGTTATTTATTTCCAAACAAGAGAATTAGGAACTGTGAATCTTAAGGCTTTAACACTAACATGAACTCATCTGCAGGAGACAGATGGCATTTAGAATTTTCAAGGAAAAGACTGTTAAATGTGAAGCCTAGATACGGTTGGAATGAGTCATCAGGATAAGTAAATTTGCTACATCTTAGTTTCAATTTCCTGATTATATTTTTTCCTTCTCTCTCTTTGTCTTCTAACCTGGCATTTATGATCCTGACAATTTTTCATTTAACATGAAGGAAATACTTAGAATTTTCCATTAGTTGCAATTTCACCTAGGATCATTCTAGAATGTTGTCCTAAGGCTCAGCTTAAAACATTGATGAGTCAATTTATATAGAGACTTCAATGTGAAGATTAATATGAGGACATCAGAACAGCCTGATGTATGCGTGTGTGTATATGTGCGAGTGTGTATGTGTGTGTATGTTTGTGTTATTTGGAAGCAACATTATATACATGTATGTATAACATAGACATAAAATAGTGTATTAAAACAGCATTTCTCAACCTGAAATTTGGGTAGGTGAATCCTACCCAAAGTCTTTCCATGGAGAGATAATTTTTCAATTTTTTTTCTTCATGTATGTGTTCCTTTAAAGTGCCCGATCTCTTATTAAGTCAATGAGATATAAATATTTTCACTATTTACTGTATGTGTATATATGTGCAGATATAATAGAATACTACTTAGCCAAAGATAAAATGGAATGTGTATGTGCTGAGATAAGATTTATTCTTAAAAGGAAAAAGTTCTGTAATTTGCAACAACATGAATGAATCAGGAAGATACTATATGCTGAGTAAAATAAGCCAAGAAAAGGAAGCAAAATACTACATGATCTCACATACAGAACTAAAAATGCTGATTTAAATTTTTCTTTATTGTATACTTTTATATTCTTTGTGGGTTTTTTTAAAAATGTTTTGTTTGGTGACCCACTGTATTTAATGAGGGTTGCTTGAACAGGAGTGGGAGGTTATTAACTTGATTGAGGGCAATATATCAGTGCTTGTATGTCACTGAGGAATATGACTTTCCATTCCCCCAAGAAAATATTAACTACCTCTAACAACTCAGAAGAAGGTGGGACCTTAGGAGCTCCTTCCTCAGGTCATGGTGGGATTTGATGGGACCAGTCTTGTGTAGGTCTTGAACTCGCGGCCACTACCACTGTAATCTTCTAATCTTCCTTTAGAAGATTAACTCATTGCCATGACTCCCACTTCACCCTACATGAGAAGGGTCTTTTCCCCTCCAATTTTAGCATCATCCTTTCTGGCTCCCCATTTTCAATACTGATCTGCCTTGAGGTCATTCTTAGTGACCATGGGTAAGACATATGACAGACCCTCGGAGAACCTCAGGACTCCAGGCCCGGAGATGTCCTCTCACGTGTGTGCTCACACCTGAGTCCCCGCCCCCTCCCATTTACAGGCTAATGACTCCAATGGGCAGGCTCTCCCCAGGTTTACAGAGAGCTTAGTAGGTCTCTCTAAAGAGAGCCGGTCAGACGACCATAAATAATGTGGATGCTCAGTACATCTGGCTTTCTTTTTTTTTCTCCTGTGCCAGCTGGGACCCCAAAGTAGCTGGACTTCATCAAAGGGACCGGGGCTATCAGTGAAGCAACTTTTTCACAGTTTCTGCCGGCATAAGAGCAAACACACACCCTCTAGGCACACCCCGCTTGCCAGCTCCAGAGATGGCAAGTGATCTCCAGGGACTCTGGCCTGGGCAAGCAGGGCATTCTGGGATATTGACATGCAAATATACAGGGTACAGTGTGTGTGTGTGTGTGTGTGTGTGTGTGTGTGTGTCTCACAGTCCTGGTGTTATTCTATGGTGCTTTTTTATGATGTTATTCCATCCTGTATCTTCTACGGATGCAGGTCCTCCTGGTGCGGACCAACCCCCAGAAATGTTCTGTGAGTTAGTACCCATGTTAGTACAAGGGGTATACTCACAAACATCATGGTTTTAGCTATCACTTTGTAGACTGTATTCAATGCGTGAAATATCCATTTTGATTTCTTCCTTTTGTCCCTTAAACTGGTGCAGCTTCATCTTCATCTGTCCACACAGTCAGTCACTTTTGAGAGAAGTTTATACATTACTTCCAGTGGGCTCACCGGATCCTGGTGACCACTGTGCCTATCAGGCAGAACATAAGCCACATTCTTGGAACTTATTTTGAATTATTCATGCTACGCAGGGTGACAACTGATAATCCCTGAGTCACTTTCTGAAGTCACTGTGTGACTTCTAGTTTTCTTGGTGTTAATATCTGCCTTTGGAAAAAGTTAATGCCATCACAGCCTTTGTCTTCTGAGATGTGAGATGTGAGACATGTTTGTCATTAGTGCAGCTGAGGCAGCGTTACTGGAGCCCTGAGTTTAGGATGTATGGCAAGGCCACACTTCCCGCTGCCCCTGTGACCGGGATGGCACCATGTTTCTAGCATTGGCCGATGAGTTCTCAGTATTAGTGACGAGAAGATTAAAGCATTTAGTTGGTGGTGGGAAGCCGTTTAGAGCTCCCCTGCTATGGTGACCAGGGAGGCTCCAGACTGCATCTGCTTCCTCGAGTTCTAGCCTGTGGTTAGGAAGATGCAGTACAGGACTGCAAGGGACATGCAGAAGAGCCTACGTATCGACTGCCTTGTATTAGACATGAATGCTGGGAGAGACGAGAGTGGTACTGAATGCAGCCATGAGCCTACTGAGTGATGCTGGTTAGAACTTTCACTTCAGTCTCCTTCCCAATAAAGCCTCAGAACAGCTCCATGTTCTTCAAAGAATAATTCAGAACCTTTCCTTTTACTCTGTCATTTACTTCAATTTCCAAAGGCCATGCAATTGTTCCCTAGCTGTTAGAAGGTCTGGGAAGTCTTTCAATCTCTTTGTACACCTCCTAACGTATCTACATTGGAGATGGTATATTGTTGGACAATGACCCAGTCCCTGGAGTATATCCAGACCACCAGTTCAGAAACCCTTCATTATGCCTCAATTTACATAATGATACTTTATTAAAGCACCATTGAGTTTTATTTACCTCTCACTCACTGGGCTGCTAAATTTAATTCAACTGACTTAGTTTTTATTACACTGAGAAGGATCACAGAGACTGTTGATGGTGAAAATGTAGGCTCCTTTCTATATCTTTTCTTTATTTGATATAACTCCAAGCTCATGTTATAATGGGGGTGCTGGGCTAAGGTTCCTGCTATCACATCCCAGATCCTAGTGAAGCATCATTATATCATAGTCTTCAGATCACTGATGGTGCATACCTATTTTAAATTGTTCCTTTCTAACAGGGTAGTCCAACTTGATTCCTTAAACATTAGTGAACAGGGATTGCAGACTGTGCTTGCTAGTTTTATGTCAACCTGACACAGGTGAAGTCATCTGAGAGGAGGGAGCCTCAGTGAAGAAAACGCCTCCATGAGATGGGGCTGTAGTTAAGCCTGTAGGGTGTTCTTTTAAATTAATGATCAGTGGGGGGACCAGCCTACGGTGGGTGCTATCATCTCTGGGTTGGTGGTCCCGTGTTCTACAAGAAAACGGACTGAGCCATCCATATGGAGCAGGCCAGTAGGCAGCAATCCTTCATGCCCTCTTCTCACCCACTGGCTCCTGGCTCCTAGACTGTTTGAAATCCTGTCCTGATTCCCTTCAGTGAAGGGCTGTGCTATGGGAATGAAAACTAAATAAGAGCCCTTTCCTCCCCAAGTTGCTCTTGGTCCTGGTGTTTTATCACAGCGATAGAAACCCTTACTAAGACAGGGATGTAGCTTACCTGGTACCATGCTTGCTTAAAATGCAAAATGCCTTGGATTTGGTCCCCAGAGCCACATAGTTCAGAAACTGGTATTGATGCTGCACACCTGTATTTCCAGACGTTGGGACCTGGGAGAATCAGGAGTTTAAGGTCATCTCAAGCACATAGTGGGTTCAAGAATCTCCCGTGGCTATATGATGCTTCTCTGATGTTCAGACACCACCCAGGCTGAGATTCTGAGCTGACTTTTTTGGTATTTCTTTTTGAGTGTCAATAAGCTAATGTGCATGAGCCCCAAATTGAGCATGGTCATACAAGAGAGGTTAAATCCCGAAACTGACTGAAACAATTGGCAGCGGCCCCCAGAAGGTCTCTGCTCCAACCATGATAATGAATTCGGGCAGCTTCTTCACCTCTTCACTGGTCCATGGGGCTGTATTGCTCATGCGCTTGCCAACATCCAGCCTCTCCGGCCTCTCACTTTGTTCCCAGCATCCCTTTTGCTTGTAATTTCCCTGTCTCTTTTCTGTATTAACTGCCCTGGTACATTAGTTACGGTCTCAGTTTCTTTCGCTAGCTGCTGTGAAAAAATACTCTGACATAAGCATGAAGGGGTTGGTTTTGGTTCACATTTTGAGGTACAGCCTATCCTGGCGGGGCAGTCAAAGCAGCAGGAGCTTGAGGCAGCTGGCTGCAACGTACCCAGAGTCAAGAAGCAGATAGCCATGAATGGTTTTACCCCGTTAGCTTTCTCCTTTTTAGGACTCAAATCCAGGGAAGGGTGCTGCCCACTTGTCCTGTGTCTTCCCGGTTCGACTAACCTATTCAGTATAATTCCTCACGGGGGAACTATTATGCCCAGAGGCTAAATAATACCTGGAGGCTTATCTCCTCAGATTGTGCCAAATTGACAAGAGTAATGGTCACAGATATCTTTGTTGTTAGTCAGACGAAATACCTGGCAGAAACAACCTAAGGGAATAGAGATTTGTCTTGGTTTATGGTTTTGAGGGATTTCCATCCATGGGGGTTGGAGGGGGCATAGCAGTAGGTAATGGCTCTATTTCTGTCTCTGTGAGTATGAAAGGTTTCGAGTCAGGGCCACACTAACACCCTCAAGGGTTCGCCTCTTGTGATCCACCTCTGTCAGCAAAGCTCTCCAAACAGTGTCACCAACTAGAGACCAGGTGTTTAAACGCTTGTGTTTAAATGGCGGACAGTTCAGATTCAAACCACAACATGCGGCCTCTGTCTAATAGCAGAATGCCTGATTTTCTTGCCTTCATCTTCTATCCAAGATCAGAACGGCATTAAATCTATACCCATTCACAGGCTAGGACTGCATGTGACTTGTTTACTCTGACAGATTTCTTTTTTTGTTTGCTTATATGTACATGCCTCTATGTGAGTATGCACATGTGTGTGCAAATGATTACAGGGGCCAAGAGGGTATTGGGCCCATGGAACTGGAGTTACAGGTGATTGTGAGCAGCGCTGAGTCATCTTTCCAAACCCAAATCCATCATTTAAAAAGATCTTCCTCCCAGTCTCCAGCAGGGTGCCTTGGATTCTACATAAGATCATATTATACCATTCTACTGTCTCCTCCTACCCCCCCCCCAGAATCAATGCAAGTAACAAGCTAATTCACTCAAAAGTGTGATTAGTCACTATGAGGAATTTCATTAAGAAGTGTATATGGAGGGGTGGATTGTGTGGGGAGGTGGTCTTTGTCCAGGCTATCCCTCACTGTGTCACTGTGGCTGAAAAGCACTCTCCAGAATCAGCCCTGACTGGTGTCTCCTCCACAGCAGAAACACTGGCTGACTGAAAGCAAAGGGATCACTGAGGAGTGAGAGAAGCTCCTGAAGAAATGCCCCTGGTGCTCTCACACCACTGACTTGACAAACTGAAATGCCTATCTTAAATCTGCTCCTTGCCTCATCTCGTTTCCTGTGCTGCATCCTCACAGGCGAGACCTACAGCAAAATCCATCTCGGGAGGGGAAACAGAGGCTCGTTCATAAACAGTTCACCTCCTGAGTGACATTGGTTGACGTGATTAAAGAGTGACACTGGCTTTTTGCTGGCTCTGGGGCCAAGGAAGGCAATGCGGAAGGGAGGAAAGGAGTGACTTAGTGTCAGACTGGAGAAAGAATTCAGGATAATGTTGCAGTTGGTGTCACTGTGGACAACTAGGATGACTCCCATCCTATTGTGCTCCTGCTTGGGGCTGGGAAAATTCCTCTAAGAACCATCACTTCTATAAGAAACAGAGGAGACAGGTAAGAAACCATCGGCATCATTGCTGCCTGACATTGAATATATGGCCACTGAATATGTTTTCTTGTCATAATTTCTGGTTAAATATTCATTTGGCAGCAAGGGATGTGCAGGGATGAAGGTCCTTGGAAATTCTAAGTGGTTGGGGGTGAGTTTATATCTGTGTGTTTGTGTGTGTGTGCAAGTATCTGACAGCCTTGTCTATCTTCATATATTTACGTCCCTCTTTGCAATGTGGTCTAAGCCCATATATGGTTCATATATATAAGTTCATAATGATGAACTTGTGAGAGCACTAAATCTGGTAAGAATTATTGATCTTCACCCAGTGGTATGAGCTGTTAGTGGCTCATCAAAAGTCTCCTTCTCCCTTAACAGCTGTTGGTATTGGGAAGGCTGTCATTGTTCTGTGGTTCTCTTGTGCCCTATCACGCTAGGCACAATTCTAGACAGTCTGAGGACTTACCCACCAATAGTTATTATGAGTGGGTTCATTAAGCAGTGTCATCACATGATACTGATAGAATCCCAAAACTGACACTACATTATAGCACTACAGTGAATTGTAAGAGCTTATAGCCACCGTGAGAGTGATCGTAGAGGATGGTTTATTATTCATGCAATGCTAGCTATGCATATGAACAGACAAAGGATCTGAGATGTTAAATAGACCAGATGAGCAGCTCAAGAAAGTGTCTGGTGACTTTTCTCTGAAACACCCAGTTTCTCTAATTCCTGAGTGGGCAGTATATGTTTAAGCTTCGTATTTTCAAAAGACTCCAATTTTATTTAGCATCTACTATACGCCTGACTTGTCCCAAGGCCTTTGCTTGTGACTCCCTGAGTCCTCACCTCTAACCCTGTCATTGCCTCTGAGGTAGAGGCAATGATGACTGAGGAAGTTGATCTGAGAGCTTCTTTTGTGTAGAGTGCCTGCCTTTGAACCTAGGGAGGTAGGACCGTGAGCACCAAATTCTCATCTTATGTTTGTGCTCTATCTCTTGATATACTTCAAAGAGATGAATGAAAAGAAAAGTAATTCTCATCTAATCATCAAGTGGGAAAGGATCTTTCGTTTTGCTTCCTGGACTCCAGCATTTGACAAGCAGAGGGCCAGTGTTGGCCATCACTTGACAGGTACAGCTCAGAAAGATACAGATAGAAGATGAAATGAGGACGGAGAACCACTTCCGGAAAAAGATTGTGTGCTTAGTGAAAAAGCAGACATGACAGCATTTAATGAAATGATAGTCACTAAGACATTACAAGAGGATCCGATCCTGGGATTACCAGCAGCACCGTACCCCTCAGTACCAGTCAACTGTTTTGTCTTAGCCTTACAGCTCTGCTCTACCGTTCTGCCTGTTGTTTCTTACTTATGAAGTTTCTGCCTTTTTCCTGTCGCTAGAGTACAACTGGCTTTAATCAGAGGCAAACCGCTGATTCAGCTCCTAGGTTGAATTTATTCAGCTGGTGCAAAAGATCCCTGACAGGCTTGCATTTACATTTTTATCACTGTCTAGTAAACCTGAATAATTTATCGTCTTCTTCACAGGCCCCTCCCCTCTGGCCTCTGTCATCCTTCAAAACCAGAGTGCAGTTTTTGCTTTAAGAACCGGACTTATTTGGGATGTGCCTGCTTTTACTCACAGACTTCTGACACCAGCTCTTTTCTGTTAGGGCAAAATTGAGAGAAAAGCCTTCTTCCAGCCCACCCCACAGCCTCCTTTTCTTTCTCATAGTAAGCAATTCAGTGGAGTTAGATTTATTGGGTTTCTTTTTGCACACACTTCCTGTCAAAGTATGTCAATTCTGAAGCAAATTAACTGGTGGTTAAATTAAAGATTTCTGGGTAGGAATCTGATCTTTTTCTTTACAAATGCGTTCTTAAAGCCAAAACGGTGGAAAGAAAGAAAAAAAAAATACAGTACATCTATGAAGATAATTTTACATACCCTTCTTTTCTGAGCCGCTTCTCTGTTCAAATGTGAAGATAATAGCAATAAAACTGCCAAATTACGTCCATGGAGAGTAATGTTTCCATCATGCCAAGAACTAAGGCGATCTTGCTTGTATCTGTATGGACGTGCTTAGGCAAATGCTTGTGCTTGTGTTTCTGACCTGAATGAAGTTATTTCATCCCTTTGTCGATGAAGAAAAAGCATCAGCGAGCAAAGAACAAAAGCATGTCCATGTCTGCACACAGCTGGAGCCAGACATTTCTGTAGATGTCACGAATGCATGAATGTTTCCTTCAGCTGGAAGAAGGAAGCCACCTCATTTGTCATTTTATGAAAGCATTCATCTTGAAAGAAAAAGCAAGCTCCTTTTGTATATATAGAATAGGATAGATTTTCCCCAAACCTTGAGAGACCTGCTTTAGGGCTGGGGATTATCGGGTTTTATGTCTGTAGGAGTGGGATTAAAATAGCCCCCTGAATGTTAGCAGGTGGAGTTTCTCTCCAGCCTCCAGTTACAGCCTCTTCAAAGACTCTGAAACCTCTGACATGTCAGGTTGCAGAGCCTAACTTCACCAACTCTGGGAGGTTTCCAGATGAGGGAATAATAATCCTTTCTTGAACTATAATAATATGTTTCTGATAAACGATACACAAGGGTAAGGTGGCTGTTGATTTTATGTGTCAACTTGGCCAGACTACAGCACCCAGTCATTTGGTCAAATGCCAATCTGGATATTGCTGTAAAGATATTTGTGAGTGTGACTACTATTTAAACCAGTAGGTTTTCAGTATAACAGGGTTTTGTTCAAATTATATGCATCTGATGTGGCTGGGCCTCATCTGGACTGCTGAGGCCTTCACCAATGAAGACCAGCCAAGGACATTGTATGAGAAGGGATTCTAGGACACTTAAACATAAAAACTGCAGACCCACTCTGTAAACTCTAAACAGCAAGATCCACTGCATTTTGTACCTCCTGCCTTCTCCTGTTTGCCAGCCTTCCCATCCCCATTGCATAGATAATTTTTTAAAATCTCTTCATCTTCTCCATTCTTCCTATTGGTTCCATTTCATTGGAGAACCTGCAAATTTACATAAGGCAATTGGTGCACCAGCTCAGCCTTCGCTGAGGAGGGACACCTGTATCAGTAGTGGGCTGGGCTCTCATCTCCCAACATAGTCTGTTATTCCTTTAAACACAAGTTTTATTTTCAAGTGTCTGTTGTTCAGTCTGAGCTAAAATTTGGAGCCGTTGATTCTTAGCGATAAATCAGATCTCCCAGGGTGACTGACTACAGAGTATAGAGACCTGAGTCAGATCTACCCTTGTTCTAGTCCCCTCATTTTCTAACCACCAGCAGTTTTCCCTAGCTCTTTGGTATTTCTTTTCTACTCTGTAAAATAGAAACAATACCATATATTCACTTTGCTGGGTTATTGTGAGGATTAAACGTATAGGTGTGTGTGTGTGTGTGTGTGTGTGTGTGTGTGTGATTTCCCCAGTAAATGATACAGATCACTTTTCCTGGTGTCATTTAAGTATCTGTCCTGTCATGTTTCTAAAGTTGAGTCTTCGGAACAAGCAATGGTCTCTGGCTGACCTCCTTTCCTTGGTGAACAAGGTGTGTATACACTGAGCTCTGACTCAGCTTGGATTCAGGGTCATCCCCCATTTCAGCTCCAGATGTTACATGTTACATGGAGGTTCGCCTTCAGGCAGGGAGTGTCTAATTTTGTTTGCTGACAGAGCCCCACACCTCCTCTTCCACTAGGTTAGTTCCCTGCAACCAAAGCGACCTCTTTTCCTAGGAGACATTCAACCATATCTGGTGATATTTTTGATATGTGTTGTATGCTTTTCATAGGCAGGTATTAACAACAGCTATTCACCTCAAATAAGGTGCCAATGACAGATCAAAGAAATGATTCTTACTTACAGAGCCCTGGTAATGGGTTTCTTAGAGAAACATGGCAACTCAGAGTGAGTTGCATTATCAAAAAGCCTATTATATCATGTGTGACAATTCACAAAACCTGCATCTGTGGCTGTCCAACGTGCAGGCAGCTTAGCCAGTCATGGAGTCTCTTCTCTCCAGCTTATAGGAGCTGGGGTGGGGGTGGATCTTATAAGTTTCAGGAGCTTCCTGAGACTTCTAAGTTCTGTTTACTTCCTGAACAAGTCTCATTTATTTCCTGAATCGTTAGGAACCTCCTTCCTTCCTCCCTCTAGAAAGGGAGATTACAGCTTGAGGAAATATTGACACAACAATGCCATAACTAGAATAAACAAAACACTACTGGTATCTGGTGTGGAGAGGCCCGAGAAGAGTCCGTAGGTTCTACAAGGTGCAGGATGTCTCTGAACAACAAAGCAGAATCTCATTCCAGATGTTAAGTGTTTTGGGGCTAAGAGCCCTGACTGTGTAGAGCAGAACAGACCTTTCTATCTTCAGCACATAAAAGAAGACAAAGCAAGTCTTCCATTGTGTAGACATTAGTTACATGCTCTACTTACTTCTTCCCTTGGTTTACAGACTGGTCCACTATGTAAGTATTCCACACTAACCCTATTCTCTCAAAATATGTATTGATATTAATGTAGGTGTTGGGCGAGAGACTAGGGAGTGGTAGAAATTTATTGGTATTAAATTGTTCAATTAGTCAAAAACAAAAAAAGGGAGGTGAGGTGAGCTAACACACACATAACTTTATTAGTGTGTGGAGAGCAGCACAGGTATAGTTAGAGGGGCTTTCTCTCCTGATGCTGCTCTTTCTTTGCTGCATACAATCTTTGTGGCACTGCACTTTGTTTTCAGTGGTAATGCCACCCACCTCACAGAGTGGCAGAGCAAGTGATACAGCCTGGTATGGTACTGAATGTCTGTAGTTACTGTCAGAACTTGAAAGGCTGATGTAAGGGGTTCACCTAAGCCTAGGAGTTCCAGGACAGCCTGGGTAACACAGCTAAATATTGTCACATAAATGAATGAATGAAGAAATGATGGAAAATAAGGAAAGCCTCTGAAAAGTTCTGGTTACCTGATCATCGTCAAGTAATTTTTAAGACGTTTAGCCTTCAAAGCTACATCCTTGAGACATAAATGTTAATATCAATTTCACAATGTGACTGTAAGCAAACAGAACATGAGGTAACACAGTAAAAGTGATTTTGGTACCCAGGGAACTTTCAGTAAACTAATCAGTCTTTATTTTTTTAACAACTTTTTTTTTTATTTTGGTGGGAGGGGAGCTGTTTCAAGAAGAAAAGTGATGGTGATTTATTACTGGACAAAATATAAGGCTTACGCAATAGTGAATTTTTGCTTTCAACCTGATAACATTAAGGAAGACTCAGAAACATGGAGGAGTATCGTTTTGGGTACATCTCTTGGGAAATTTCCATAGAAGTTGGCCTGAGAGACTCGGTGGACTCAGGGGAAGATCTGCTTTCAGTGGAAACGTAACTCTACTGGCCAGAGCATAGAGCAGGGGTATGCTTACTTCCTACCTTAGGCATCAGAAGTCCAGGCTCTTCGGCCTTTGGGTTGAAAGACCTACTCCAGCAACCTTTCCCTGGAACCAGCACCATTGATATCCCTAGTTCTGAGGCCTCCAGACTCTTCAGTTTACATTTGCCTGTCATAGGATTTCCCAGATCTCTAATCATGTGACAAACTGCCCCTCTCAATATCTACACATATCCTATTGGTTCTTCTCTCTAGAGAATGCTTGTTAATCAGGACTCTCAGGAATTATCCAAGACGCCATTGTCTGGACTTGCCACCATTGCTTCTGGGTTCCATGGATGTGGCCAGGTGGGAACAGCTTTAGTGAGATACGACCTTAAAGGTCTGAGGGAAACTTATTCTAGGATAGCAACGATTGTGTCTTTTCCCATCACCGGAAACACACCCACATTCTCTCCAATGACATTCTGAAAGGCCACAGTAGGAGATTTGTTTAGTAACATAGTCAACACAGTGACGTTTGAGGGGGGAATGAAACCCCCTACAATCAGCAACAACCCCTCCTCAGCTGGTCCTCTGGACTGCATGTATGCTGCTGACCAAGGCTGAGTAACATTTCCCTGGGGCTTCTGGGCAAGATCTGAGCTGTAATGCTGGGCAGTCATGTGAACCATGCCTAATTGGTTGGGGTGAAGAGCAGTGGGCAATCAATCTGTCCTTGGGTTTAGACTTACCCCAGGGCAATTATAGTCAAATTAAGGGATAATTTTGTAGATAAATGAGATCAGGAGTGCATGCCACTTGCCTGGTAACAACTGACTAGAAAGATGTATTCTGTACCAAGGCAGAAGATGGATGGGAAGGAGTGGAGAAATTTTATTTTTATAAGGGATTATTATTGGTGTCTCTCATAATTCACAAATAGACATGCCTTAATTTATATTGGGAGGTGTAAAAAGTCTGGATGGTGATAATTGATCAAATGGCATATAGTATATGTGAAAGGATAGGGGATGCTAATAGTTGGCCCCAATGCAGAGCCAAAGTACCTCATTTGTAGCACATGCAAAAATATATTAAATTCATTTGGATCTCTTAGATGAACAATAAACAAACAAAGACCATAAAATGAGCAGGCAGATTTGATAACAAACCAACCAGAACATAAAAGTTAAAGACAAAATTGACAAAATTAAATGTTCCATGTATCTGAACACAAATTAACTTATAATTGAAAGGGAACATGGAGTAATGAATCATTCACAGTGTAACACAAAGGGATGGGAAAGCAAGAAAGTATGTTAAGAAATAGGAGGACATATTGAGACTCTCTAACATCCAATACAATTCCAAGAAGGAGAAAATGAGTTAATATTTGAAGAGATAATAACAATAATTTTCACAACTAAACAACACTGATATACATTGTACACCATAACCCTAAGTTATTACACACACAGATACACAGAGACATGCAAGTATGCGTACACACTCGAGCGCATGCGCGCACACACACACACAGTGGAGGGGGGTGCACACACAAGGAGGGGTAGAGAGGGAGGGAAAGAGACTATTCTCTCTGGCTAGGGATTGAGCCCTTTGAGGATTGAGCTGCAGAATCTCCTGGCCCAAGTCCAAAGTCAGTGGGTAGCCCCACACAGTAAGAGTTAATTCCAAAGAAATAAAGAAAATAATCCAATCTAGAAAGAAGAGGCTTTAAAAATATTGGGAAATGAGGCTGTCAAAAGGCATCTCACGTTACAACAGTGGAGACCAACATTAATACCCTCAGTGATCTAAGACAGATGAAAAAGTATCAGCTTAAGCCAGTGTCTTCAGCAATATTGATAGTCCAGGACCAAAGCCCCGGAAGACTTCATGCTACAAACAATGCCACAACATACATCCACTAAAAAATTTATAAAGGAGATGCTCTAAGAAAGAAAACTATTTCCCAGAAAAAATTTCTGAGAAACAGGAAGGAAACTGGGCAAAGGTATTGGCAAAGATGTAGAGGAGTTTATGCACAGTTGGTTGATAGCCATTCCTGAATATTAGAATCATGTATAGAAGTCTGATTTAAATGACTTGATGACTCTTAGCTATCAATATTCCTAAAAAAACATTTCCCAGATGAGTCTAATGTAAGTCTTACTTGAAAACCATCCATATGAAAAAACACTGAATTAAATTACATGTAATGCATAAATTACATATATTAAAATGGTGCTAATTATGGGGTTTAAAGAAAGGCTATCAAAACATCAAGTTAGAAGGTATGTCTTGAAGTTAAAATGTTCAAAGACCCTTGAGTTGTTTATAAGATTTAAACTATGAATAATTAACATTTGAGGCTAATGGAGCACAGTCACATTTTAGTAATTTTAGTAACTGAAAATTAATGAACCAAGAGACAGAATCAAGATATATAGGTTCATGTGCTGAAGATAGTGATTAGAAGCCGCATCCATGTGCCGAGTTGGATAAGGGTCAGGGTAACCAAGAATGGACTGTTCCAAAGAAAGATAGGAATAGTATCCAAATCACAGAGGAAGAGGTTGGGCATCTGAATTGTAGAGAGAAACAGAAGGGCAATGTATGGCCCCCAGCAGGCTTAGTGGTGGGGGGAAGAAGCTTCAGAAACTACATTCAGAAAGTAAGCACCAGCTACCTCAGTGGGTGATCCGGGGAGTCTGAGGAAGGCGACCTGACTAGCCTACAGAATACAAAGCTAAGTGTGGTCATGGGTAGTTCCTGCTGTGCAAAAATGAAAAAGGGCTGCAGAGGGCTCGTGACATGTACAGATGTAGCAAGAGAAGAAAACAGAAACTTAAGTTCAGCTGACCTTACCCTATCCTCCAAGCATGTGACTAGCTGCCTGCAATTATTCAGGGCTCAGAAAGAAGCTCTGATACCTACTTTTACATTTTTTTTCTTCCGTGTGATTAAAAAAAGTTAATATATCTATACATGTAAATTATAATACAATTTTACTGTATTATATTAAACATTTTAATGTTTTTATAATTTTTATTTGTCCTTCCTGAGTTCATCTAATTTTGCTAATACATTTTCCTGTTTTTATACACTACTTTTACTTTTTCATAATTTTTTATTATACCTGTGTCATCCCTCCACATAGTATCATTTGACTTTGCCTTAATTTAAAAAATATTGATATTTTTATTATCATGCTTACATTTGTCTTATTTTTATTATTTAAATGTTTTTGCTATTTTACTTGCTTCTCTTCACTTGTATAACACTCTTTTTCCCTTAATTTTGTCTTTCTGTTTTGTTTATTTAATTTTGTTTCTCTTTTCTATCTTATTAATTATAATTTCCATATTCAAATAAACTTTAACTTCATAACAACAGCTATAAGCGAGTTATACTCAGCTAAAATACCTTTTAAAAATAGTGGGGAAATACTAGCATCTCAAGCAAGTCCAGAATAAGTAATTCATGATGCTCAAGCTAGCACTGCCAAAGAGACATAAAAGAATACTGTACATAGAGGAGGAAGTGATAGTCTCAATTGCAAGAGCATAAGAAACAATAAATTTCATGACTGAATAAAGGAGAGCTAAGCGGAAATTAACCACATTCAACAGAGTAAACCAGGAAACCTCTAATACTAATAGGAGAAGAGAAGAAAAAAGAATTAGCTAATAATATAAGCAACTAGAAAAAGAAACAACAAAATTACAGGAATTAGTAAGTAGTTATTAGTAATAACCTGAAATGTAAATGGATTCAAGTCACCAACTGAAAGACACAACGTGGCTGACAGGATTAAAAAACTCAATCTATTATCTCCAAGAAACACACCTTACTCATAAAGACATCCATGACCTAAGAGTCAAAGAATGGAAAACAATATATTCAAGAAATGAAAATAACAAAACAGGCTGGCCTAGCTAGTCTTATATTTGACAAAGTAGATTCAAGCAAAAATGAGTCAGAAAGGATAAAGAAGCCCAATACAAAACAATAGAGATAATTTATCAAGAAACTCTAAGAGGGCTGGGAGATGACTTAGTGGTTAAGATCAATTGTTGCTTTTGAAGAGGACCTGGGTTCGGTTCCTAGCTCACAACCATCATTAACTCCAGTTCCTGGGGAACAAATACCATCTCCAGACACCAAACACACATGTACTACAGTAGTTTCACAGCAGAATTTTAGAAATTATGTGAAGTAAATATAGAAAAAAAACCTCTAACTATGTAAATATCCAAAAAAACACATGACGAAATTTGACACACATTTCAAGGATTTATAAATATTTATACATACACATATCATCAATATTCATTTGTGGGTATATATATACATCATCCTTATATAATTTACAAGTTTATTATACATGCTTTTATATAATTATTTTATATAAATATATAATTAGGTATAAATTGCATATAAATACATATCAACATATAAATAAGTTTACATATATACAATTTTATGCATGATATATACTTACATAACTACATAAAATTATATAAAATTGTATAGAAATACATTCCATATATATGTACACACTATGAATGGGTCACGATGTATATCATTGCATTAGTATATAAGTATACATAAGATATTTGTTAGGAAGAATTCAATTGCTTTGTGCTTCTTTTTTATAGAGTCTTCCTTCCCTTCAGTTCTTCATTATCCCATGTAACTTTTAGAACAAACCTGTCAAGTTTCTTTATTTTTTCAATTTATTTATTCACTTTACATCCTGATCGCAGCCCCCTTCCTTCTCTTCTTTCAGTCCTGCCCTCCCACCCTTGCTCCCCTTGCCCCCCTTGCCTTCTCCTCTTAAAAGGGGAACCCTCCCCCTTACCAGCCCACCTGGGCACATCCACTTGTACTAGAACTAAGAACACTCTTTTCCACTGAGGCCAGACAAGGCATCCCAGCTAGGGGAGAGTTATTTAAAAGCAGGCAACTGGGAGAACAAGATGGCGGCTCCAGGAGAACACTGCCTCTGAGGAGCAGGACAACTTTTTCCGTACAGCGACCACGAGACTGAACTCTGGGCCCTAAAAAAAACAGCAATCATGTTTCCCAGGTGAGAGGAAACCCCCACGGCGTGGGAATCAGTTGGGTCCACTCTCAGGTCACCCAGCCAGAACCCGGAAGAGATCCCGGGTCACGCAGGCACTAGGTCGCCAGACCAGAGCCACATGCCTGCATGTCCTCATCGCCTTCCCAGGCTGAATGGTGGGCACAAAAACACCAGAGACTGGGAGTCCCAGTCGCGAGAAAAACCCACAGGGAAGGAAGAAAACAGGACTGGCCTTGGGTCACCCAGTTTTTCCCTGGAAAAGGTCTGGCAAACCAGAGGGTGCCCACAGCCATCACTGAACTGGGCTCCAGCTGCGAGCACAGAGACAGAGACTTGCTGTGTGCCCAACTCTCTGTCACAGACAGAACTGTGCACCCCAGGGCACCAGAGACTTGGAGTCCCTGTCAGAGAAATCCCCACAGGGAAGTAAGCAAACAGAACAGACTTAGGCCACCCAGTATATCCCTGGAAAAGGTCCTGCAGGCCTTCCCAACCCAGGGACCTGTTGTGCACCAGCTGGCCTGCTGCTACTAGCAGAGCAGGTATTCACCTGCCACAGATTACTGCTTGGGTACTGGGGCACAGAGCCCCAACCTCAGACCTACAGAAGTCTGAGATCCCCAAGATCAACCCCCAGATACTGCTCCAAGGGGCAACCAGTTTTTCCTAACAAAACTGACCAAACCCCGGGACACCCAGGTTATAGCAGCAGCTCACTAAATTTACAGCAAGAAACCCAGAAGCAAGGCAGCTGTCTCCAGGACCTCTCTGGGTGAGAGGAGAGTCCTCTCAACTATAAGGACTACAGTTACCACTCAGGTCTCTACACCTGAGGTAAGCTGTGGCAACTCTTGAAAAACACCAGCCATACTGTGACCATACCCAAAAAGCTGAGGAAGCTTCCTCCAGAAAATACCATCTTCCTGAGAAGGAGATTCTCTCTACCACAGGATTACAGGAACCACCAGAAACTAACACCCAACACCTAAAATAGTCCAATGGGTAGAGGCCAGAGTAAAAGCTCAACCAACAAGACAGAGGAATATGGCATCTCCAGAACCAAGTTATCCAGGGTCAAGTAGTCTTGGACACCCCAGCATAATTGAAATTCAAGAAGATGACCTAACAACTATACTCATGAAGAGGATAACAGAGGAAAAAATAAAATGCATAAAGATCTAGAGGAAGATAAACTCAAACAGATTATGGCCATCTGTAAAGAAATAGAAGAAGATAAAGAAAAACAGATTATGGCCATCTGTGAAGAAATATAGGAAGTTGCAGCCAAACAGTTTTTGGCCTTTAGAGAGGAAATACTTAAATCACTGAATGAAATAAAAGAAACAGAGGATTGTTCAAACAAACAGCAAAAGGAATTGAAGGAAAAACAGAAAAATACAGTCAGACAGGTGAAGAAAATCAACAAAATGGCTCAAGACCTGAAGATAGAATTGGAAAAATTAAAGAAAACACAAATGGAGGAAATTGTGGAGAAAAAGAACTTAGGGAAGAAAACAGGAACTACAGAGGTAAGAATAACCAATAGACTACAAGAGATGGAAGAAAGAATCTCAAGTGTGGAAGATACAATGGAAGAAATCGATGTATCTGTCAAAGAAAATGTTAAATCTAAAAAATTCCTGACACAGACAGTCCAAGAAATTCAAGACAACATAAAAAGACAAAACCTAAGAACAATAGGAATAGAGGAAAAAGAAGATTCCCTCTTCCAAGGCCCAGAAAATATTTTCAACAAAATCATTGAAGAAAATTTCCCCAACTTAAAGGAGAGGCCAATAAGAATACAAGAGGCCTACAGAACACCCAATAAATTAGACCAGAAAAGAAAATCATCTTGCCACATAATAATCAAAACCGTAAGTATACAGAACAAAGAAAAAATACTAGAAGCTGCAAGGGGAAAAGGCCAAGTAACATATAATGGCAAACACATCAGAATCACACCTGACTTCTTAACAGAGACTATGAAAGCCAGAAGGGCCTGGATGGATATCATGCAGACCCTAAGAGAACACAGATGTCAGCCCAGGCTACTATACCCAGCAAAATTCTCAGTCCTCATAGATGGGGAAAACAAGATATTCAATGACAAAAACAAATTTCAACAATACCTACACACAAATCCAGCATTACAGAAGAGACTAGAAGGAAAAATACAACCCAAGAAAATTAGCTACTTTCAAGAAAACACAGGAAATAATTAACCTCACTATAGCAAAACAAAAAGCAACCAAGCACAGAAACTTATGACCATAGCCAATATCAAAATCAAAGGATATAACAGCCACTGGTCATTAATCTCTCAACATTAATGGACTCAATTCTCCAATAAAAAGATACAGACTAACAGAATGGATGCATAAACAAGATCCAGCAATCTGTTGCACACAAGAAAGACACTTAAATGACAAAGATAGACATTACCTGAGGGTAAAGGGCTGGAAGGTGGCTTTCCAAGCAAATGGACCCAAGAAGCAAGCAGGAGTAGCCATTCTAATAGCTGATAAAATAGAATTTCAACCAAAATTAATCAAAAGAGATGGGGAAGGACACCACATACACGTCAAGGGAAAATTCCACCAGGAAGACATCACAATCCTGAACATCTATGCCCCAAATTCAAGGGCACCCACATTTGTAAAAGAAACATTGATAAAACTTAAACCACACATAGATCCCCACACATTAAGAGTGAGAGGCTTCAACACCCCACTCTCAACAAAGGACAGGTTAACAAAACAAAAATTAAACAAAGAAACAATGTCTCTAACAGAGGTCATGAATCAAATGGACCTAATAGACATTTACAGAACCTTACACCCAAACACAAAAGAATTTACCTTCTTCTCAGCACCTCATAGAATCTTCTCCAAAATAGACTATATGGTTGGTCACAAAGCAAGCCTCAACACATACAAGAAGATTGAAATAATCCCTTGTATCCTATCTGACCACCATGGACTAAACCTGGACCTCAACAACAACAGAAATAGCAAAAAGCCTACACACAGATGGAAACTGAACAACTTGCTACTAAATGACAGTTGGGTCAGGGAAGAAATAAAGAAATTAAAGTCTTCCTAGAATTCAATGAAAATGAAGGCACAACATACCCAAACTTGTGGGACACAATGAAAGAAATGCTAAGAGGAAAGTTCATAGCACTAAGTGCCTTCAAGAAGAAATTCGAGACAGCTCATTTAAGCAACTTAATGGCTCACTTAAAAACCCTAGAAAAAGAAGAAGAAGACACACCAAAAAGGAGTAGACAGCTGGAAATAATCAAACTCAGGGCTGAAATCAATCAATTAGAAACAAATAAAACAATTCAAAGAATCAATGAAACCAAGAGCTGGTTCTTTGAGAAAATCAACAAAATAGACAAACCCTTAGCCAAGCTAACTAAAAGGCAGAGAAACACCATCCAAATCAACAAAATCAGAAATGAAAAGGGTGACATAACTACAGACACTGAGGAAATCCAAACAATCATTAGGACTTACTTCAAAAGTCTATACAAAATTTGAAAATTTAAAGATTTTTGAAATTATTTCAAAATTTGAAAATATTCAAAAGCCACAAAATTTGAAAATCTAAATGAAATGGACAATTTTCTTGATTGATTCCACTTACCAAAGCTGAATCAAGACCAGGTAAATCAATTGAATAGTCCTATATCCCCTAAAGAAATAGAAGCAGTCATCGAAAGTCTCCCATCCAAAAAAAGCCCAGGACCAGATGGTTTCAGAGCAGAATTCTACAAGACATTCAAAGAAGAGCTAACTCCAGTTCTCTTCAAACTATTCTGCAAAATAGAAACAGAAGGAACACTACCAAACTCATTCTATGAAGCCACAGTCACCTTGGTACCTAAACCTCACAAAGACCCAACAAAGAAAGAGAATTTCAGGCCAATCTCCCTTATGAACATTGATACAAAAATACTCAACAAAATACTTGCAAACCGAATACAAGAACACATCAAAGATAGCATCCACTATGACCAAGTAGGCTTCATCCCAGGTATGCAGGGGTGGTTCAATATATGGAAATCCATCAATGTGATCCACCATATTAACAAATTGAAAGAAAAAAAAACAAAACACATGATAATCTCCCTAGATGCTGAAAAAGCATTTGACAAAATTCAATATCCATTCATGTTTAAAGTCTTGGAGAGATCAGAGATACAAGGCACATATCTAAACAGAGTAAAGGCAATATACAGCAAGCCTATAGCCAACATCAAACTCAATGGAGAGAAACTTAAAGCAATCCCACTGAAATCAGGGACAAGGCAAGGCTGCCCATTTTCTCCATATCCCTTCAACATAGTTCTGGAAGTCCTCGCTAGAGCAATAAGACAGTTTAGGAGATCAAGGGGATACAAATTGGAAAGGAAGAAGTCAAATTATCATTATTTGCAAATGATATGATAGTATAGCTGAGTGACCCCAAAAACTCTACCAGGGAACTCCTACAGCTGATAAACACCTTCAGCAAAGTGGCCAGATACAAAATTAACTAAAAAAAATCAGTAGCCCTCCTGTATACAAAAGACAAAAGGGCTGAGAAAGAACTTAGAGAAACAATACCCTTCACAATAGCCACAAATGACATAAAGTACCTTGGTGTAACCCTAACTAAGCAAGTCAAAGACTTATATGAAAAAAA
Source organism: Meriones unguiculatus (assembly GCF_030254825.1). Classification (NCBI taxonomy): domain Eukaryota; kingdom Metazoa; phylum Chordata; class Mammalia; order Rodentia; family Muridae; genus Meriones; species Meriones unguiculatus. Next base: position 60,327,172 of record NC_083362.1, on the reverse strand, counting down.
TTTCAAGTCTCTGAAGAAAGAATTAGAAGATATCAGAAGATGGAAAGATCTCCAATGCTCATGGCCTGGCAGTATTAACACAGTAAAAATGGCCATCCTACCAAAAGCAATCTACAGATTCAATGCAATTCCCATCAAATTACCAACACAATTCTTTACAGACCTGGAAAGAAAAATTCTCAACTTCAAATGGAATAACAAGAAACCCAGAATTGCTAAAACAATCCTCTACAATAAAAGATCTTCTGGAGGTATCTCCATCCTTGATCTTAAGCTGTACTATAGAGCAACAGTAATAAAAACTGCATGGTACTGGCATAGAAACAGAAGGGTGAATCAATGGAACTGAACAGAAGACCCAGAAATAAACTCAAACAATTATGGACACCGGATCTTTGACAAAGATGCCAAAACCATACAATGGAAAAAAGATAGCATTTTCAACAAATGGTGCTGGTCTAGCTGGATGTCTACATGTAGAAAAATGCAAATAGATCAATACTTATTACCGTGAACAAGACTAAAGTCCAAGTGGATCAAAGACCTCAACATAAAACAAGACACATTAAACCAGTTAGAAAAAAAAAGTGGGGAAGACCCTAGAACTCATTGGTACAGGAGAGAACTTCCTGAACAGAACACCAACAGCACAGGCTCTAAGAGCAACAATCAATAAATGGGACCTCATGAAACTGAAAAGCTTCTGTAAAGCAAAGGACACCATCATCCAAACAAAATGAATGCCTACAGATTGGGAAAGAATCTTCACTAACCCTTTATCTGACAGAGGGCTAATATCCAGTATATATAAAGAACTAAAGAAGCTGAAAAGCAACAAACCAAGTAATAAAATTAAAAAATGGGAAACAGAGCTAAACAGAGAATTCTTGATAGAGGAATATCGAATGGCAGAGAAACACTTAAAGAAATGCTCAAGCTCACTAGCCATCAGGGAAATGCAAGTCAAAACGACCCTGAGATTTCACCTGACACCCATCAGAATGGCCAAGATCAAAAACTCAAGTGACAACACATGCTGGAAAGGTTGTGAAGAAAGGAGAACCCTCCTCCACTGCTGGTGGGAATGTAAACTTGTACAACCACTGTGGAAATCAATTTAGTGCTTTCTCAGACAAATAGGAATAGCACTTTCTCAAGATCCAGCCATACCACTCCTAGGCATATATCCAAAAGAGGCTCAAGTACACAATAAGGACATTTGCTCAACTATGTCTGTAGCAGCTTTATTTGTAATAGCCAGAAACTGGAAAGAACCCAGATGCCCCTCAACTGAAGAATGGATACAGAAATTGTGGTACATCTACACAATGGAGTATTACTCAGCAATGAAAAATAAGGAAATCATGAAATTTGCAGGTAAATGGTGGGACCTGGAGAGGATCATCCTGAGTGAGCTGTCCCAGAAGCAGAAAGACACACATGGTATATACTCACTCATATAGACATATAATATAGGATAAACCTACTAAAATCTGTATGTCTAAAGACACTAATCAAGAGGGAGGACCCTGACTAAAATGCTCAATCCCCAACCTGAAATAAAAAGAGGGTGGACATCAGAAGAAGAAGAAAACAGGAAAATGTAATTAATAAAAAAAATTTAAAAAATAATTAAAAAACAAAACAAAATGCTACACCAATAAAAGAAAAGATTCAGAATCTGTTTCAAATTGGAGCCTCTCAGAGAACAGTTATGGTAGGCTCTTGTCTGCAAGCTTAGCAAAGTATCATTAATAGTGGTAGGGATTGGCTCTCTCCTAGGGAATGGGCCTCAGGTTGGGGCAGTCATTGGTTAGCCATTCCCTCAATCTTTGCTCCATCTTTATCCCTGCATTTCTCATAGTAGGGTAAATTTTGGGTTGGAGGTTTTGTGGGTGTGTTTTTGTCCCCCTCCTTCCACTGGAAATCCTGCCTGGCTATGAAGTGGCCACTTCAGTTCCATGTCCCTTGCTACTAGAAGTCTCAGCTAAAGTCATCCCCATATCCTCCTAGGGGCCTATCCTTTTCAGGTCTCCAGCTTGTCCCAGAGATGCTCCTGTTGGTTTCCCTTCTCTCCTTCAGTCCTCTCACTTCTCACTCCCATTCTTTTCATGTGTGATCCCCACCCTCACTCTCCTCCCCACCCCCTGTCCTATCCACTTCCCACACTTCATTCGCTTCTGATGTCTGTTCTATTTCCTCTTCTGAATGGGATGCAAGCATCCTCCCTTGGGCCCTCCTTGTTACTTAGCTTCTTTGGGTCTATGGCTTGTAGCATAACTATATGGCTAATAACCACTTATAATTGAGTACACACCTAGTTTGCCTTTCTGAGTCTCTGTCACCTCATTCAGGATGATGTTTTCTAATTCCATCCATTTGTTTGCATATCTCACGATTTCCTTGTTTTTAATAGCTGAGTAGTATTCAATTGTGTAAATGTATCACATTTTCTTGATCCATTCTTTAGTGAATGGCCATCTGAGTTGTTTCCAGTTTCTGGCTATTACGTATAAAGCTGCTATTAACACAGTTGAAAAAGTGTCCTTGTCCCCATCCTGAAAGGAAAAGAGGATGGACTTTAGAAGAAGAAGAAAACAGGAAATAAGTTAGGAACCTAGGAACCTGCCACAGCGGGCCTCTGAAAGGCTCTGCCCTGCAGACTATCAAAGCAGATGCTGAGACCTATGGCCAACTGTTGGGCAGAGTGCATGGAATCTTATGAAAGAAGAGGGAAATAATAAGAGCTGTAGAGGACAGGAACTCCACAAGGATAGCAACAGAACCAGAAAATTTGAACACAGGGGTCTTTCCAGAGACTCATACTCCAACCAAGTACCATGCATGAAGATAACCTAGAACCCCTGCACAGATGTAGCCCACGGCAGTTCAGTGGCCAAGTGAGTTCCATAGTAATGGGAAGAAGGACTGCCTCTGACATAAACTGATTGGCCTGCTCTTTGATTACCTCCCTCTGAGTGGGGGGGGGGGCGGCCTTACCAGGCCACAGAAAATGTCAATGCAGCCATTCCTGATGTGATCTGATAGACTAAGTTCAGAAGGAAGAAGAGGGGGACCTCCCCTATCAGTGGACTTGGGGAGGGAGTGGGAAGAAGCGGGAAAGAAGGTGGGATTAGGAGGGGAGGAGGGAGGTGTCTATGGGGAGATACAAAGTGAATAAAGTGTAATTAATAAAAATAAAAAAAGAGAAAAAAAAAGTGTCCTTGTGTTATGGTGGAGAATCTTTTAGGTATATGCCAAGGAGAGATATAGCTGGGCCTTGAGGTAGAACTATTCCCAGTTTTCTGAGAAAGTGCCAGATTTATTTCCAAATTGGTTGTACAAGTTTGCACTCCCACCTCTCTCAAGTTTCTAAAACCAACAAAAAAACCCACATTGTACTTCTTATAGGCACACGCACACAAACACACAACCTACACATATATGTACAATAAAAGAAAATAAAATAGAACTGACAACAGTTGTTTTTCTGGTTTATATAAATAACTTATACAAATATGTGAAGGAAACCAGAAACAATAGAAAAGCAGGCAAACAAACTGAACTGGCATCTCACAGAAAGGCAAACATACATACAGGTGAATAAGTAGATGACACAGTATTTTCACTGATTCTCAGAAACTACAAACTAATCAAGATTTAATGCTCTTCTATAGGTGCTGTCATGTAGGAGGTACTGGGTATTGAGCCTGGGTCTTGCACATCCTGGGCAAAAGCATTCCTTTGCTACTGCTGCATAGCCTGAGTTCTATTTTCACTTGCTTTACTTAGAGACAGAATCTCATTAAGTTGCCCTGGCTGGCTTGAAGCTCTCTCTGTAGCCAAGAGTAAGCCTTGATCTCGTGCTCTGGTGCTTTGTCCTGCGAAATAGCTAAGACTATAGACCTATGCCCATAGGCACTGCCTTTGTGTGCTCTTGGCAATCTCAAACAGTCTGTTTGGAAGGACCATGCATGGAGAGGACCTAAATTTACTGCTCAGATGTAGCACTATACATACAGTTTACACTCAGTTTATACATACAATATACACTCAGTTTCCATGTGGGTTCCCGAGTAAGGGAAGCAGGGGCTGCCTCTGTCATGAACTTGATTGCCTGCTCTTTGATCACTTCCCTTGGCGATGTGGCTTTGCCAGGCTATAGAAAAAGAGGATCCAAGTAGTCCTGATGAGTCTTGATAAGCTAGGGTCAGATGGCAGGGGATTTTTCAGTGGACTAGGGAAAGGGGATAGGGAAGAAAAGAGAGGGAGGAGGAGACAAGGAGGAACTGAGGGAGGGGGCTGCAATTGGGATATAAGATGAATAAATTTTTAAAAAACAAAATAAAAAAGAAGTCTGGTTGGGAAAGACTTGGCTTGGGGCATATCTATAGTCTCAGCTACTCAGAAGGCTGAGGCCAGAGAATCACAAGACCAAGGCTTGCCTCAGCCACTGAGTGAGTCGTAGCCCCTGGGACAACTTTGTATGACCCTACCTCAGCATTTAAAAAGTAAAAAGAGGGACCAGGATATGGCTCACTAGTAGGACACCTGCCTTGTATGAGTGAGACCCTGGGTTCTGTGCCCAGTGCTGTGAAAAATTACTCCAGCTAGTGAGGAAGTCAAATGGAATTCATAAACTGCAGATGAGAGTTTAAGTCAGTGCAACTATGTTGGAAAAGGATCTGCCATTCCTTCTAAACCTGAGCATTTGCATGCCTAAAGATGCCCGGTAATTTTACTTATATGTGTAGATTTCAAATAAATCCCATGTAACTGTGCCAGGAGGCACTTAACAATGTTCACAGCAGTGGTGCTAACAGAAGCAAGGACTGGAAGGAGCAAAAATATCCGTTGATAGAAATGCATATCCATTTGTTCCATCTTTGCTTGATAGAACGCTCCGAGTGGAAATGACTGATCTGCGGTTAGAAAAAGCAGCAAAACTCAATTTCCAAACACAATGCTGTGTGGAGAAAAGGCAATTGCAGAAAGCACTGTGATGTGTTATTCTATATTTATACAGTTCAGAAGTTAGCAAAGTCATATCTTTTGGGGGTTGTGATAAAGTTATCAAGAAAGCTATTTTTTTTAAAATTGTAGTTCGGAAGTTAGCAAAGGCATCCAAACTTCCGTGACTTGTGATAAAGTTATCAAAAAATGGCAAGAAAATTACAGCAGATGATGAGTGGCCTCTGGGAGACAGGAAATGGGTAGGAAGAGTCATGTGGCTAGACAGAGTAGTGTAGGTTTTAAATTGCAATGTGGAGTCCCCTTACAACTGAGCATTGCCAGATACAAAATTTCTTTGGAATGCAACAAATTTCTGTAAACACGTTTTTAAAGAAATGAGATGAAATCAATGGTAATCCCACCTACTGCCACTCAGTGAATAAGCTGAACAGATTTTAATGTAATTTGAACAGAACAATGTTTTCAAGTATTTAGAATGAAATGGAGCTTCAGTAATCTAAAAAAATTAAAACCCCATTAAATTGAGAAATCTATATAAAATTTCAAAGTGGAGGATACACACTAAAAGGAGACCTTTAAGAATATGTATCTCATAAGATCCCTCAAATAGGATGGACAGGATCTGTGAGTTGCTTTGAACCAACCTCATATAGTAAAGGTTAGGATGATACAGTCTGGGTTTGGAGGTGCTTATATGGTAAAGGGGCTGGGATGTCCCTCCCATGTTTTATTATAGAAGATTCTGTTTTAGCAAACTGGAGACATTGTCTTGGCCTTGAAGAATGGGGAGACCATATTGTCAGCTGTCTGCAGAGGGAACTGTGCCAGCATTAACAAGCTGAGAACTAAGAGCCATATGGATCAGGGCCTCACTCATACAGGCTCCATGAAATTCTTGCCGGCTACCTCACTGCACGGAAGTACTTTCCGGTCAAACCTTTAGAAGAGAACTCAACATGGCAAGTATCTTTTGTGGAGCCTAAATGGAGCCTGAACAGAGGAAGCAAGCAAGCTGTTGGAACTACTGATCCTTGGAAACTCTGCCATGGTAAATAGGAATGGTGTTAAGACTAGGGTGATTTATTATACAGAAATAGAAAATGAATACGTGGAAACATCTATTCATCTGTGTTCCTGTGACACACACCTTGCTCAACTCAGAGTGCGGTATAAACGTGTGTATAGATGGATGGTAGATAAATATATAGTCAGAAAGATGGATGAGGGATGGAAGGCTTAAACAAGCCCTTGTTGCTGAACCTTTCCCATCGGGTGCTGACTGAGTGTTCCTGGCAGCAGGGGGATACTGCTGTCTTTGAGAGGTGGGTAGGGAGGCAGTCAGATCTGGAAGGCAGGAGAGAAGAAAGGATCAGAAGCTTTGGTAGTTTCTAAACTCCTTGTTCTGGACAAACATTCTCAACAGCAAGAACAGATTTACCATGAAGCAGGCGAATTAGGCTTTTCACTCACAACTGCTTTCAAGGCTTAGGAGAGGACCTTGTGATTCTGCATTTGTGGTTTTGCTTATGTTTCTTTAAGACTCCAGTAGACTGGAGGCTACTCAAGACCTGGGCCCATAGTCCTTTGATGAATTACAGAAAATGGGGGAACATAGAGGTTTTCCTTAGAGTCCATAGAGTCACCTTCAGAGAGACATCTACTAGGGTGTCTGCAAATAGAGGGGTTAAGTTAATGCTTGAGCTGAATTGCCAAGATTCTGTGGGTGTCACAGAAAGGTGTCTCTAGTCTAAAGATTTCATTCATTCATTTGTTCATTCTGCTTGGTCCTTCCAGCTTAACTTTTACCTATTTGATTCAAGTCTGAATCCAAGCTCTATCTTGACAGAAACCTCTCAGGGCTAAGATACTTACACCTTAGTTCTTGGGGTCTCAGGCCACCCTTACCTCAGAGGGACTCTTCTGTTACTGCTTCCATTTCTAGGAGGAAAGTCTGAGCAGTGGGGCATGGTGTCAGTGGATGGTAGGCCCTGTCCGTATGGCTGCTGGGGATCTTCAGGGTCTTCTCAGCTATAGTTTAAGAAGATTGAACACTTTCATTGAACTCAGAGATTCCTCCCCCAAAAGGTTCAGCCAAGAGCTGTTGTCACACATACCCCAGTAACTTAGGGCTCCATTCTCATTGCCATTGCCCAGCACCCGTCAGACCTGATTTAAACGAAGGGCTCACATGCATCTTTCAGATTACCACTGCGCAAGTTTAGCATTCAGTGCTCTGGGTTCCCACTTGGTTTTGCTCATGGAGGCTGGGGGAGGACAGCCCCATCCTATTTTCAGTATTGAAATATCTGACATTTCAATATTAGTCCCAATGTTGGTGGAGTACAAGAGTTTTCAAATGACTCTCTGGTGTCATGGCAGAATGTTATTGTTCTAATTGCTTCATCTCCTCAATGTTGGAGGCCTCTTTTCAGTCTCTAGGTCAATGGAGGTCACTAGCGTCTTTCTAGAAATGCTACTGTACCCAGTGTCCAGTGTCTGAAACTGTTACGGCTTTCACTTTGCAGGGTGGGGCTAAGAAACCCCAGTACAATCCCAGAGCCACGCGCTGACAATTTCTCCCCAAACCTGTTAGTGTGTTCTGGAGCTGAAAGGCATAGGTCACAACTGCTCCACACTGAGGAGATAAACAGGCCATAAATAACTCTGCCAGCACATCATAAACATGGGCCGATACATTGCTCTGAGCCTGCCTGTCTCTAAAGGCTGGAGGAGTAACATGAGGGGGTGCCTCCTTTTCAGGGATTTAAGTGGCATGAGGGAATCAGAACTTAAGGCAGAAACTTTTCTGTGTGTAGAGTAGAGCAGCTGGACTTTATCTTGCTAGCACCAAAGCAGGAGGGAATGGGGCTGGTCCAATCAAAAAAGGGGAAAATTGCAGAGCAAGGGAGAAGAGAAACAGCCAAGAGGGAGGATGTGATGCTCTTCTGAAAACACATTCAAAATCAGTCTTCTTTCCAAATCGTATGTGTGGGCATGTATATAATATGCTCTAAATTATAAACACACTCAATTTTTTGGTTTTATTTTGTTTCTTTAATTTTTTTTATTACAATTTATTCATTTTTATATCCCAATTGTAGCCCGCTCCCTCACACACTTACTTTTGTAACTAGATGATTATGGGTAACTGGGTCTGGTTAAGTTCAGAAGTGTGCCGAAACTGACAAAATTTCTCCATAAATTTTTAAATTAAGTTTTTACATGAAACTGCTTTCAAATGTGTATGTGCTCTTTGACACATAAGGTATTTATTGTATTCCTGTAATCCTTGCACTCGGGAAGCTGAGACAAGAAGATTGCTAGTTCATGGTTATCCAGGGATGTCCACACGCATGCATGTGAATGTGCATACCCAGAGAGAGAGAGAGAGAGAGAGAGAGAGAGAGAGAGCCTGTCTTAACAAACCAAAATCAAACAAGCAAAGGTACAGTGACTACTTAGCAGTTTGTCTTTGTCCTGAACATCACAGGTGACATCCTTACAGTGTCTGTCACCTCCTGGTACCTGAAACCTCCTGGTTTCTTAAACCTGTACTGAAAGCTGTTTCACTCCCCCAGAGGTGCTTCTCTGACCGACTCGAGAATATTTATCAGCAGTTCCGAAGTCTGCCCACAGGTGCAGGAATGCTTCCTCTCACCACCAGCTGCTGAAAGTTTTCTGCAAACAAAGTCAATTGTTTCTGTAAAACCGTCTGCTTAAACTCTCATGGCTCATTAGCGCCTGGAGCGGTGCTTCTGTGATGCCTATCCTACCGGCAGAGTCTTCTTTCAGTGTGCACAGGAAGTCCCCAAGTTACTTCCTTTTTGACGTACATGTCCGCCTGTATAATTTTGAGGTTATGATGTCATCTCTGAGCTCATTTTAAGGGGAGCAATAATGGCACCTTATACCAAGGTAGTCTGTACCAGCTTGCTCAGGGCTTAGTTGAGGCGGCTATGATCTGATTGGCTGATGTCTGTAACATACAACTTTGAATATCACTCTAGCTATCCTATATGGTTACTGTAATAGTTAGGAAAGATGTTTCAGAAGGCATGGTACATTATAAACTATACACAGATGGTAAATTAACCTTTTTTTCCCACAATGATAATTTGACTAAAGGAAGAAGCCTTACTTTACTGCTTTAACCTCCTGTTGTATCCTTCCCCATTTCCCTTGCTCAGCCACAGTGGCATTTCCTGTTTTTTGACTATAGCATTTTCTGCTCATTCTTGTTACAGGATCTTCCTTGCTTCTTGCATTTTTTTTTTTTTCCTATTTTACTCTCGCCCCAGAATTCTGTAGATTTCTGTAAAACATCAAACATTCAGAAGTCATGCCCTGACCTTTCTTTATGAAAGAACACCATCTACCCAGGGACATTTTTATTTCATTAGATGTCCCTTCTTACCCACAGAAGGAGCACTTTCCTGTGTACAACGAAGCTTCCGCATCATGTCAAATCATGGTAGAAGCAGTCAGCCTAGCATACAGCCCAAGTATTCAGCAGAAGGATAAATTTAGCAGAAAGTCTGCCTCTGAGTCCAAGTCTAGTTTTCCACTCCATTAAATATAAAACTATCTAGAAAAAGAGGAATAAGATTCATTGAACACATTATTATGCATTGATTGGCTGATCCATTTGTTTCTTTATTTATTCATTCATTCTTTCATTAATTTAGCAAGCCTGTACTGGCTGCCTTAATTGACAAGCCTTCCCTTCCTGTCTAGAAAATCTCAACGAAATGAATTTCAGTTACTATTGTGCTTCACTATCAGATACAACAGAGTAAAGAAAACAGTTTCAAAAGAAAACAGGACTAAAAAGAATAAGAATATTTTTTCCACATTTGCATTTCCACCAGAGTCTCTGGAGCCAACTGCTTCTGAAAGGCTCACACAGAGCCTCCACTCCGTGCCAGGTGCCATCCAGGTGCCATTCATCCTGAGATGGATGAGGGCTGGTCCTAGACCCGAGTTGTTTTGTATATCACAGTCTTTGAAGTTCTGTTTCTCTTGCCACACTTCATCATGCATTACCTCCGGCGTGGACTGGCACAGAACTTTCTGTTGGAAAGCACACAGCTTTGCCTCTTGGTCAAGATGAGCCAGCTGCTGGCTGGCCTTGGCGATACAGCTTGCTGTGGTCTTTTCTGTGTAACCACCAGCAGCTTATTTTAATTCCCAAGATTGCCCTCTTTTGCAGGACCATCTGTGAACTAGCAGGGTCTGCTCACATCTCTTTTGCTTTTTTTTTTTTTTTTTAGATACAGTACATTCAGTGTAAGGGTTTTAAACATCAACATTATGTGCAGATAGATAAGCAATAAATCTTTGGATTTCTGTGGATGCTGACACTCTTCCTTCTGCTGTACTTTAAAGCCCTCTGTTTTAGAAAATCTGGTTGATTTTCTCTAGTGGGTGCAAAGGAGGAGAACTTTAATTTTATGTTGGCAGGTGGCATTTTTTACAGCTCCAATGTTGATCAGCCATGCACATGGCACTCCTGGAGCTGGAGAATGGCTTTGCTCATAGAGAAAAGGCACCTTTCTTTTGAAACATCTTGGAGCTGCTAAGGAGATCTTATAGATTATTCTGCTATCTATAGTGACTGGAAATGGACACCATGTGTCCTTACTCTCTCCATTGGCTCTTCTGCTTGCTCAACTCACTTGATATTTGAAGGGGAGTTTTGACCAAAGCCTGAAAGAATGTATGTTGGAAGAGGGCCCCTAGTCAAGCCTCCAGGCTTTGCACACGTAGGAAATACCACCCATCTGAGCTGTAAATATCAGGATGGCCAGATGCCTACATGGAAATTCAGAACTATCAGAATGAAACTCATAATAGCGATTCGATTTTCCATCTGTAAGAATGACCATCCTTCTCTTCACTGAAGAGTTTGTACCTAAGTCTTGTGGTTTTACTCCTGGAATCTAAACTATTCACTGTTTATCAAGTAAATCACAAAAAATGCATGAGACTGTAAGAGCAGAGAGAGTGTACTGGCTTGCTATCATCATTCCAGACCCATTATGATACTTCGGCATCTATAAACTTTGATGCCAATCTAAGTTGATGCTTTTTCTTTTTTCAACAAGTCGGGGTCTTAATGGAAATATTGAAAGTCTTTAATTTTCTTGAGACTATAACAGAGATCTATGATTAGCAAGGACCTAAATCTTGCCAGTTTTTCCCTACCTACTCCTATGCACCCCAGCTCCCAGGCCATTGTTGGGCTTCTCTCTGGCATTCATTCGGTGTCAACCCCAAATCATACTTAACTTATGATATGTTCTTGTTACACTTACCGTCTTTCAAGCCACTCAGAGAACTCCTAATGTGACCATAACTAAAGCTAACTTCCATTTTAAAGGAACTTCAGTTGTTAGTTGAGGTCTAAGCCAAGGCAGGTCAATAGTCTATTTCCAGTTGTCTGCCACACATTTTTAATACAATGATTTTCATAGAGCTCTTCACAGAGGAAGCTTCCTCCGACTTGGTCCATAAAATCAGATAGGGCCTTGACTTCATTACATGCAAAAATTTAAGTATATTCCCAATTTCTCTTTTCAAAAGACAGGAGTCCCTGTGTGTGTCAGCTTCACACATGAACACAGGCACACACCCACATGCTACCAAAGCACTGTCAGAATCTGGACTGTTCTGGGGAGGACAACCGTAGTCTTTATCTTTCTGTGATGACAGTATAGATGATGAATAGGGGTCATTGTTACCTTCCCAGGAGAGACTTTGTCTGCCCCCTTCCCCACATGTGTTCTTCTGTTCTTCAGTCTCTCACCCAAATTTTTTATTTCTATGGATTTTATACTATTTCAAGTCTTTGGAATAAGTGTGTATATCTTGGGTAACTTGGGCTTTGGGTCAGAGGCTAGTCAAGTAGGAATGTGCAAAACACTCTCTGTGTGGAACGTGGAGCAACTCAGTTCTTCTGTGCTTTGTCAATGAGGCAACTGAAGGATATCAAACTTCCTTGTTGCCTAACAACATTCTCCATTTGCAATCCATTAGTCTTGGGAACTCCATTAGATATCATCAGCTTTCTCATGTCGTCTCTGTTCCTTCTTTTCTAACACTGACCCAACACTGTGGAATATGTTTTCTCTCTATCATGGTCTCTCAAGATTTCATGATTTTGCCTAGACCACTGAATCACCTTGTGTCATTGACATACCCCACTTCTTATATGAAGTACAGTCTTGGGAATTAAGCATAGAAGCCTTTAGCTGTTGGTGCCATGCCTCATCCTGGGACTTTCCTCAGTAGATGCACCATAAGGCTGCTCTGCAGTTCAGGTTTATAATCTTCTTAGAAAAGACAGTTCTCAGAAATAATGTAATATGTTATTCAAAGAAGAGTCCATTTTGATTTGTTTTACTAAACAATTCATCAAATATTACTCCAGGTCTATTCACAAACGAGAACCAAAGGGGGTCATTGGCATTTTGCAAAGACATTGCCATTCTTTACATTAAAAGATAATTCTTTCTGAATTGTTTGCATTTTTCATTTTTTTCCCAGAGAAATCTACCTTGAAGGAATTATCCCTAGTCTCTCTTTAAAAAAAAAAAAAACAGATTATTTATGTACTCATGCTATATACTTGTTTATGAGTAGAATTATGATTTTTCCTATCCTATGTAGGTTTAGGTTCCTTTATGATAAAAGGGACTAGGAATCATGATGTAAATGTTTGTGAAATCTGTCATTTTGATATAATTTAGTCATACAAATCTCTTCAGTGATGCACACAGCCTTGATCGAACTGAGGGTGAAAATGTAAACCTGCACCATTTAACTTCATTCATGCATATTTATTTATTTGCTCTTCACCTTCTGAAAGTAATTTATGGGAAGAGACCTAATTTGTGTTTGGTTCATAGGATGTAGGCCCCCGCACCCACAAACTTGATGTGATCCCAAAGTAAAATCTCATAGTGACTGAACTGATGATTCACCTGTGGGAGGAAAGATGTGTGGACCACAGAGGAGGCAAACTGGTCAATTTAAAAAAGGGGGAGATACCCAGCCCCAGAAAATGTGGGGTCACCCTGAATCCCTCATAGCCCTGAATTTGTTTCTGTTTATGGCTTAATGCTGCTTCTTGGTACTCCAATTCCCATTCAGGTCTTTCCATCCCCAGGCTACTTAGGCAGTGCAACCCCAGCGCTGTCAGCTCAGCTTGCAACCCCTCAGTAGCTGTGCTCTGGGCTCCCTACCTGCTGTGTTCAGTTGGAGACACCTCAGAGTTCTATTTCCCTGCAGACACCAGCTCTCCTTCCTGCCTTCAGAGCCCACAAAGGAAAGGAAAGGGGAATGAAGGGTGCTGGCCATTCCTCTGGGAACTCTGCCCAGCATGGCTTGGTGAGGTTCCTTGCTCGCCCTTTCCTTCCTGTCTTTTTTTTTGTCATGGTTATATTTATTATTTTCTTTTATTTTTTATTGTCTTTCTTCTTTTTTTTAATTTAAGTATATATTTTTTATTAATTACACTTTATTCACTTTGTATCCCCCCATAAGCCCCTCCCTTCTCCCCTTCCCCTTTTTCACGCATGCCCCTCCCCAAGTCCACTGATAGGGGAGGTCCTCTTCTCCTTCCTTCTGATCTTAGTCTATCAGATCATATCAAGAGTGGCTGCATTGTCTTCCTCTGTGGCCTGGTAAGGCTGCACCCCCCTCAGGGGGAGGTGATCAAAAAGCAGGCCAATCAGTTCACGTCAGAGACAGTCCCTGTTCCCATTACTATGGAACCCACTTGGAGACTGAACTGCCATGGGCTACATTTGTGCAGGGGTTCTAGGTTATCTCCATGTATAGTCCTTGGTTGGAGCATGAGTCTCTGGGAAGTTCCCTGTGTTCAAATTTTCTGGTTCTGTTGCTCTCCTTGTGGGGTTCCTGTCCTCTCCAGCTCTTACTATTTCCCACTTCTTACATAAGATTCCTGTCTTTTTTTTTTTTTTCTTTTCCCCAGAAACATCCTGAGGACTTCTCCTGTCACATTGACCATGTCTCTGTGGGTGGGAGAAATGGCAGTACACTCCTGTGTGGAACTGAGGAGAACATAAAGTATGGCTATGGCATGGCGGGCAGGTGCCAAGAGCCAGACCCTCTGTGGGGTCTGTGCTGGGTCTTTCTTCTGCTGCTGTTCTGCAATCCCTGACAGGCGGGGCGTGGGCACACAGACATTGGGAGGTTTGTATTCTTGCTCCTGTGCCATTAGGGAGGCTGCTGCCTCAGGTAGGCCAGCCCTCCTCCTCTCAGCTACATTCTTGTTGCTCAGACTATATTTCAATTAAAAAAAAATCTTAAAAAAACAGGGGGTGGTGGTAGTAAAACCTGGTAAGGACAGGAGTTCCACAAGGAGAGCAACAGAACCAAAAAAATTTGGACACAGGGGTCTTTTCTGAGACTAATACTCCAACCAAGGACCATTTAGGGAGATAACCTTAAGACCCCTGCACAGATGTAGCCCATGGCAGTTCAGTGTCCAAATGGGTTCCATAGTAATGGGAACAGGGACTGTCTCTGACGTGAACTGATTGGCCTGCTCTTTGATCACCTCCCCCCTCAGGGGGAGCAGCCTTACCAGACCACAGAAGATGACAATGCAGCCACTCCTGATGAGATCTAATAGACTAGGATCAGAGGGAAGGGGAGGAAGACCTCCCTTATCAGTAGACTTGGAGAGGGACATGGGTGGAGAAGGGGGAGAGAGGGTGGGATTAGGAGGGGAGGAGGGAAGGAGCTACAGGGGGGATACAAAGTGAATAAACTGTAATTGATAAAAATAAAAAAATAATTATATATATAAAAAAAACCTACCATTGTTGGAGGAAAGCTGTGAGAGTCCGGAGACACACGATATTAGATTGGAGAAGTACCGAATGGGAGGGCACTGGGAATTGCTCATGGAGAATAGGAAATGCCTGACATGGAAGAGCAGTTTCATGAAGCAGGCAACACTGTTTTAAGGTTGGATCAGAAAGCCACAGTGTAAGCAAATTCTCCTGAAATGAAACAAACTATTTCTCACTAGAGAATTCTGTTGGATTGGAGCATATAGCTTCCACCCAGCCAAAAAGTGTTTCTTTACCAGTAAAATTGGAGAAACCAGCTGAAGGTGTTGGGCTAGGAGTCACCTCTTTGGTCTTCTAGGGCAGGACAGGGTGAGACCTGGGCTTGAGATGGCCTTTGTGGTACCTGTTACTGGGATAGTGGTCCTCAGAAGTCCTGGGCCAAGCAAAGGAGTAAAGGTAGTGAAAGGAGGCATGACATGTCAAGTGCATCACAAACAAATCATGAAAAAGAGTGAAACAGATGGAAGGAAGCAGGATGCTACCGTCCATGTAGGCAAAGATACCCGGGCCTGGTTTGTGGAACTCATTCCACCTGCAGTGAGTGGCATTCAGTTAGTTCCTAAATTTCCTTGCTTTGCTGGGTGAAGTCTGCCATATTGTCTAATTAGAGAGCCACACTCAAGAGTTGCTTTCCTAGGTAAGATTTCTGACGCCAACGTTATGCAAGAAAATGGGTCACTATCCCTTTTTTGCTTGACTGTCTTACTTTTATCAACCATGTTTCAGTGAAGGACACTGTGAACTAGCCTCTATACCCTTCATCCTTTTGGGTCCTCTCAAATAGGAACTGCTAGGTTGAAAAGACAGATTTCTGAATTCTGAAACCAACTTCCTCCAAAGTTTTTTTTTAAAGGGTGGGGGCATTGTATCAATTAGCATGGTCTTCAGACTGTCTTCAGAGAGATTCCCAACTGTATGAAGAGTGGAGACTGCATTTAAAAACAAACAAACAAACAAATAACAGAAACAACAAAAACAAAAAACTTTCCCTTTGATACTTTTTTCTTACATATTCCCACTTACCTGAAGAAACATTCCAAGGCACACGTTTAGATAATTTTTATTTACATTTTGATCCTGAGTGGGATTCCCTGGTGTCTAATGGGTGTTACAAGCTTGTCAATCATTTAAAACACAGCAGATAGGGCTATGCCTGTGACTAAGAAGCAGAGCACTTTCCTCCAGGTATGAGTACCTGGGTGTAGGCTTTGATTTCTTAAACCTACTTTATTTGAGGTTCCTTAAGCCTCCACCTCCCTTTCAACCCCCAAACCCTATGTAGGAGAGGAAGAAGGTTAGTAGGGACAGGGGATGTAGAACTCTTTAGACATAGTTCCTTGGGGCAATTCCACTCTTTTTTGTCAGGATATCCATCAGTCCAGCAGTCCAGCAAAAGAGCAGCAGTAGCAAATGCAGCAGCAGAAGGATCAGAAAACTAGCAAACCAGCAATCATCCAACAATCCAGCAATCCAGCAATCCAGCAATCCAGTAATAGCGAAAGCAGCAATAAGGATCAGCAGCAACAGCAGGGGCAGCAGCAACCTCCTTCAAGTGTTCTCTAGGAGTGTCTCGGGGTGAAGCATATTCTCTCTTTTCCTTTCTCTCGGATCCTACTTATACCTTTTCAGAATCTGCACCAGGATGTTTTCCAGCTGGTAAAAACCATGCCTCCTGCATGAGGCAGTTTCCAGCTGACAAGGATCATGCACCCTCTCGTGAGGCTGTTGTCAGCTATGGATATCCAAATCCCACACTTGGGATTACAACAAAAACATATTTACATAACATAACCAAAACTTCCCACTACACCTGGATTCAACCCCTAGTCCTATAAAACAAACAAACAATCCAATAAAACTTTTCTATCTGTCCTAGCTCTGTATATCACAGGACTCAAAAACGAGGACAGCTATAGCTTAGCTGCCCCGAAACATTTTTCTTTTAAGCTTTAATAAAATTGTCCTTGAGGTTCCAGAAATAAAAACAGCAGCAGCAGCAGCAGCAGCAACAGCAGCAGCAACAGCAACAGCAACAACAACACCTCTTCTGCTTGTGAAAATGTCTTCAATGCCACGTTTGAAAGAAGATTGGCAATGAGAACTGCAAAATGATAATCTAATTTTGATTGCTTCACAAGCAGAGTCAGAGTCAAGGACAAGCCGGAGTGGGGTTTATTCAGGAATAAGATCTTTTGGGTGCAGTCATGCAGGCAGGGAAGCCAATTGGTAGGAGGGAGAGTTAATCCTGGAGTTGGTCACCAGTGAAAACAATAATTTAATGACTTGTGACAAAAGTTAAAGAGAGGGAGAGAAAGAGAAAAGTGGGGTAGGGAGAGTATTAAAGCGCCACAAGAAAGCAAAAGAAGGGAATATCCTGTTTCTTACACTGTCCCTATACATACTGTGACATGGCACTATATATATATGGAGTGATTTTCTTTGGGGAAAAAATGATGTTCTCGTCCTGGATTATATCTGAACGTCATCCTCCTTACTATCTACAGCTCTAAGGCATTGCACGTGGATGTCTAACATTTTCCAGAGGGGGTATTCCTATCACTTTAGCTATTTGTTGGATGCTTTTAAACTGTGCTCAGTATCTAGGATGCCTTACAAGTGATTACTGTCAACTGCTCACCGTGCTTCCTGGTCAAAACCCAATGCAGAGTGTGAGAGAAGCTGCAACGTGCTGTGCACCTTGTAGACGGCACACATCAGCCCTGGCTGGTTAACTGATTGATTCCTGCTCTCTGCACCTCCATTTCCCATATTCCAAAAGCCAGGGATCCATAGCTACTAAGTCATTGCTTCTCAAGTGTAGCTAATTCCCATTCTAATAGAAAATTGGAAGGAAATGGTTCTCCTCTGAGTCTCTTTCCTTCCTTGCTTGGAATATTCACAGAGTGGTGAGGCCTTGGTTGTGTCACCTTTAAAAACTTCAGGCTCTTTGGAGTCTGTCAGTGAAAAAGACAAGGACAAAGGGAAGCAGACAGGAAAAGGCATCTTTGGGATCAGGAAGATGGGATGGAATTCCCAGCAAAGCTCTTTTCCTGTTCTTCATCAAAACACTGGCTCCACTCAGCTGTTTTGTCTGATGGTTGACCTTGCAGGCGAGGAAAGGCAGAAATAAGCCTTCAAGGTCATTTTACAGGGCTCAGTGTCTCCATAAAGAACTTCCCCTCATAGACTTTACTCCCCCACCCCCGAAAACACAGAAGACAGGTAAAAATGGAAGACAAGAAAAGGAAATCGATACAACAATGATAACAGTGACCTCCAATGTTTACTGAAACACTATACTGTTTGGTTTTATTTTCATCTCAACACAACCTATACTCACCTGGAAAGACAATCTCAACTAAAGAATCATTTCCAACAAATTGGCTTGTGGCCATGTATGTGGAAAACAGTCTGCACTGAGGACAGCCGTAGGAGGGCCTAGCCCACTGTTGGTAGCACCATCCCTAGGTAGGTAGGCCTAGGATGTATCAGAAAGCTAACTTTGAGCCAAAGAACAAGCCAGAAAACAGCCTTCTTCAGGGTTTCTGCTTCAGATCCCTGACTTGGTTTCTCTCAATAACCTGAAGTGTGAGCTGAAACAAAACCTTTCTTCCCCTCAGTGGCTTTTGCTTAAAGTGTTTGATCATAACATCAGGAAGCAAACTACAACAGTTCCCATATGACAAACTCTTGCTTCTTTGATCCACTAACCTTATTATATTAGTCTAGGGCTCTTCCAAATGCAAGTGATTGGAGTTCCAGTTAGCCTAAGCCTATTTCTGGCTCTAAACTGCTTTATTCCTTGATTTCTAGATACATATGATTTCTATAATGTCATTAGACTAGACTTACTCTATTTCCCTGAGTTCAGTTTATCCTGAGTCCTTTCTTTCCAAATATGCTTTCTGTGAATGGAAAGCTGGAAGGCAGGTAGTTCCAAGTTTATGTCCTGCCCTGTCCCCATGAAAAAGAGCTTTACTTATTTATAGTGTTCTGATAAATTTCTAGAATAGAGTCTCACTGGCATGGTTGAGTTTTAAACAGTGGTAGGTTAAATAGGAATGACACCCATAGATTTGTGAGTTTGAATGTTGGGCCATAGGAAGTATGGCATTATTAGGAGGTGTGACCCTGTTGAAGTAGGTGTGGCCTTTTTGGAAAAAGTATATCATTGTGGAGGCAGGCTTTGAGGTTTTGTGTGGTTTTTTTTTTTTTTTGGTGTTTCTTTGTTTTTGTTTTGTCCAAAAAATACAAGTCTTTATTGGAAACTGTGTTTTCATTGTAAAAAGGGCTTTGAAGTCTTACCCACCAATGAATACACTAAACAATAAAGTAGCATATGCTGACCACACTCATTTTATAGATGAAGAGCCAAATCAGAAGATCAAACCATCAGTAATTGTTCCCAGAATCACTGATTTAGGTGAAAGATTTCCACTCAAGCCTGCCTGACTCAGATAATATTGAGTCTTGGTTACATCTCAATAGTAGGTTTTACTCCTGTCTCTTACAGCATATAGATGTAATGTGTGGCAGATTTATTTTTCTATAAAAAATATGATTTTAAGGAGGTGGGAGGAGGGAAAGAGGAGAAGCAGGAGGAAATTTTGGCTAACTTTTATTGAAACTAACAACAACAAATAGGAATAGCCAGATAATACTGGCTGAGACTCTAGAAGAGAAAACTGGGGCCTTCTCAGCTTTTCATCTGCCAGAGTAAGCCCCTGTTCGTGCTCATGGCTTGTGACGTTAGATCCTGGTAGTCTGAGCCACTGGGATAACACCTGATTTCTTTGCGTCTGTCTTAGGAATGTCCCTCAAAATCTGCTGTGACCATTCAGTCAAACTTTCACCCACTTTCTATCTTGGTTGGATTTTTGAGGTGTTTCAGTCATGTTTGATTCACAGAAGTGAATTCAATATGTAGTCCCCTGCTTGTTTTGGCTCAAAAAAATGAAGTGAAGCGGCAATCCCTTTCCTTCAGACATGCTTGGGAACTGCAGGATCATTGCCTGTTGCCCGCCAAAGAGCTCAGAGTCTCTATGACCATGAACAGAGTGACTCTTTCAAATCATACTCGCATCACTTGTGTTGGGAGGTTTGAGTGAGAGGGAAAGGAAATGAAAGCAGATTAAAATTTAAAAAAAAAGAAAATGAGAACCAGGTGGCTTTCATAAAACATTCATAAAGCAAATGAGTGGAGTTCATTAGGAGGTGGTGAAGAATGCACCCCCGCCCCCGACACATTGGCTGTTGTGAGGATGGAAGTCCCACCACTAGAAGTTTCTCTTGGCAGGAAGACCCTGTCTACTGCCTGTGGTTTCACAGAAGTGCTAGGGAACACAGCTTCTTGAATGGACGAATAAAGTAAATGAGTCTAGGTGTGTACATGGAGCAAAATTAAGACTAAGTAGAAAGGTGACTGAGTTTAGATGGGAGCTGGAATGTTCTCAGAAGATGAGCTCAGTCTAGTTACAGAAGCACAGCAAAGGTATTGGTGGCAGGGTGGGGGGGGGGGCGGAGTAGAGCTCCACAAGCCTGATTTCCAGGCCCTGGCTAACTCAGAGTGCCCATGGGAATCCCACTTCTTATGAAACTGCTTTGTCTTTATAAAACATGAGGTTGAATGAAAGGATCTCTGAGGACCCTGAGGCTGTGTGACTGGGCACAGCTGGGGAACACGGGAAAGCCTGGTCTCTGGTGGATAACTTTGGAGGGAAGAAGGTCATGACCTTTCTGAAGGACCCCCAGCTAGTCTCCATCCTGCTCCATGCTTCTCCTGTGCTCCACCCTTCAGGGCATGGACTTTTTAAAACTTTTAGTGTGTGTGTGTGTGTGTGTGTGTGTGTGTGTTTCAGGCATCTTCCCTGGAACATCTGTGCAGGGGTTCTAGGTTATCTCCATGCATGGTCCTTTGTTGGAGTATTAGTGTCAGAAAAGACCCCTGTGTCCAGATGTTTTGGTTCTGTTGCTCTCCTTGTGGAGCTCCTGTCCTCTCCAGGTCTTACTATTTCCCACTTCTTTTAACTGTGTTACCTGGTGCCTACATTTCCTGGCGGGGTGCTGGCTGGGGGCCTTTGCAGCAGTGCAGAAGGGGCACCTCTGAGCAGAGCAGATGAGGGCAGGGTTATGGACCTCTCCTTGGTGTAGCACTTTGGCCAGAGCAGAGTCAGAGGGCAAGCCGTGCTCTGGCCAGAGTGCAGAGGTGGCAGAGGCCAGCCGAATGCACACCCTGGGGCGCTCTGGAGTCCACCCAGCTCTGGAAAGTTTCACCAACGCTGACACTTCACTTGACACTTCACAGGAAAAGCTGAGCCTTGAGCCATCTTTCCTTCAGTAGTTCCAGTTTGTTTTTCCAGTTGCCTTTCTGACTTACCCATCACAACCATCTGCCCTTGGGCATGTGGGTATAAAGTAGCGATCTCATTAAAGGTCAGAGACTCATTCTCATGGGCATATACACGTGAGATCACCTGATCACGTTACCCACCCTCCCTCGGGCCAAAACATGTTTGTGTCTTTTCTGTCCTTGTCCCCAAATGAATTTCTGGTAATTGAAATTTTAAAAGATTCAAGAGGATTTCAAACCAGCACTATGCCTGCTTAACAGTTAGGCCCACTTTCTTCCTATTTTACCATTACCTTTATTGCTTTGTAGAATAAACTTATGACACCATGGATAAACTCACTGTGATATTTGGATTCTTTCATTCTTTTTTTAATTTTTTAAAAAATTTTATTAATTACACTTTATTCACTTTGTAGCTCCCTCCCACCACCCCTCCCAACCCCACTTTCCCTCTGTCTTCTCCACCCATGTCCTTCCCCAAGTCCACTGATAGGGGAGGTCTTCCTTTCCTTCCTTCTGATCCTAGTCTATTAGGTCTCATCAGAAGTGGCTGCATTGTCTTCCTCTGTGGCCTGGTAAGGCTGCTCCCCCCTCAGGGGGAGGTGATCAAAAAGCAGGTCAATCAGTTCATGTCAGAGACAGTCCCTGTTTCCATTACTATGGAACCCACTTGGAGACTGAACTGCCATGGGCTACATCTGTGCAGGGGTTCTAGGTTATCTCCATACACGGTCCTTTGTTGGAGTATTAGTCTCAGAAAAGACCCCTGTGTCCAGATGTTTTGGTTCTGTTGCTCTCCTTGTGGAGCTCCTGTCCTCTCCAGGTCTTACTATTTCCTACTTCTTTTCTAAGATTCCCTGCACTCTGCCCAAAGGTTGGCCATAAGTCTCAGCATCTGCTTTGATACCCTGCAGGGTAGAACCTTTCAGAGGCCCTCTGTGACAGGCTCCTAACTTGTTCCCTGTTTTTGCCTTCTTCTAATGTCCATCCTCTTTGCCTTTCTGAATGGGGAGGGAGCATTTTCGCCATAGTCCTCCTTGATTAGTTTCTTTAGGTGTACAGATTTTGGTAGGTTTATCCTATATCATATTTCTACTATCCACTTACAAGTGAGTGTGTGTCTTTCTGCTTCTGGGACAGCTCACTCAGGATGATCTTTTCCAGGTCCCACCATTTACCTGCAACGTTTGATTTCCTTGTTTTTTATTGCTTAGTAATATTCCATTGTGCAGATGTACCACAATTTCTGTATCCATTCCTTAGTTGAGGGGCATCTGGGTTCTTTCCAGTTTCTGGATATTCCAAATAAAACTACAAACATGGTTGAGCAAATGTCCTTATTAGCTACTTGAGCATCTTTTTGATATATACCTAGGAGTGGTATAGCTGGATCTTGAGGAAGCACTATTTCTAATTTTCTGAGAAAGCACCAGATTGATTTCCAGAGTGGTTGTACAAGTTTACATTCCCACCAGCAGTGGAGGAGGGTTCCCCTTTCTCCACAACCTCTGCAGCATGTGTTCTCACTTGAATTTTTGATCTTAGCCATTCTGATGGGTGTGAGGTGGAATCTCAGGGTCGTTTTGATTTGCATTTCCCATTTCCCTGATGACTAATACTGTTGAGCATTTCTTTAAGTGTTTCTCTGCCATTTGATATTCCTTTATCGAGAATTCTCTGTTTAGCTCTGTTCCCCATTTTTAATTGGATTACTTGATTTGTTGCTGTTTAACTTCTTGAGTTCTTTATATATACTGGAGGCCTCCTCCAGGAAAAATCATCTTCCTGCCAAGGGGATTCTCCCCACCCCAGGATTCCAGGAAGCGCCAGAAACTAACAGCCAACACCTAAAATAGCCCAATGGGTAGAGGCCAGCATAAAAGCTCAACCAACAAAAGACAGAGAAATATGGCATCTCCAGAACCCAGTCATCCAGGGGCAAGCAGCCCTGGACACGCCAGCATAAATTTCATCTTCTTGAAATTCAAGAAGATGACCTTACATCTATGCTGATGAAGAGGATAACGGAGGAAACAAAATACACAAAGAATTAGAGGAAGATAAAATCAAACAGATTATGGACATCTGTAAAGAAATGGAGGAAGTTAAAGACAAACAGATTATGGCCATCCATCCATGAAGAAATGCAGAAGATGCAGCCAAACAGTTTGTGGCCATCAGAGAGGAAATAATTAAATCACTGAAAGAAATAAAAGAAACAGAGGATTTTCTTTTTCAAAGGAAGCCATTTGTGGTGGTTTCGATGATAAATAGACCCTATAAGCTCATGTGTTTGAACATGTGGTCTCCAGTTCATGGGGAAGTTATAGAACCTTCAGGAGGCAGAGCCTTGCTGGAGAAAAAAAAAATGTTACTGAGGTCAATCTTGGAGAGTTTATATCCTAGCTCAACTTTCTTCCCCCTCTGTATTTTCTGAGTGTAGATAAAAATGTAACCAATCAACTTCCCACTCCAGATACCTGCTGCCATACCTCTCCAAACCTATGGACCCTGGATCTGTAAGCCTAGAGAATCTCTTTCTTCTGTAAACTGCTTTTAATCTTTGTATTTCATCACAAAAAAACAACATGTAATCACTATACCTTATTGGAAGGAAGTAACCCTGGCACGGACCACAGGGATCACTTTCAGGGGTGTTGATGGTACTGGGAGGTGCCAGGAGTGATGAGTGTAAAGACTGCAAATGACAAAGAATAATGGGAAAACAGTGCTTAGCTTCAAGACTTCTGATTCAACTCCTTTTAATTAGCATTATGGCCTTAAATTGATGGACTTCTAATTTCCCTCACGTAAAACCTGGAATAATAAAATTGATCCAAAAGGCAGTGCCACTTAAAAGAAAGAACACAGGCAGAGGTGTCGGGCACATTCAGACAGTCAGTAACTTCATTAAGCTACAACTAATACACACTCACCCGGAGTTAGTTGACTGGAAGAATGTGAGTTGAAAACTACTATTCAAGTGTAGCGTCTGTGAAAGATCACAAGATTTTGTTATGTTCCCTGAATAGCCAAATAAACATGAAACCATATATATTTGTGTGTGTGCGCGTGCGTGCATGTGTGTGTGCGTATGTGTGTGTGTTGCAGGGATTACTGATTTTCAGGAAATTAGCATACAATAAAATAATTTCTGTGTGAGGCAATGTCCAGATCTCAGATAACAAATACAGCCAATTAGCCAGAATAATCCAGTCTTACTGATACAATCATTTCCATGTAAGAAGCCATACCTGCCAAACTCAGTAAAACAGATCCTTTGTGATTTTTCCTGGAGCCCAGCATCAGGGAGCTGCCAGGGGAAAGGAAATGAATGCCCTTTTCAGCACCCTTTAATTCCTTGGCCTCATATTCATCAAGATACTGAACATTTTCAGAAGGGATCAGCTTCTTCCCATCATTCTCTATCCCAGACATTTTGCTCTCTAGAGTCTATTTAATGAGACACAGCCAAGTTCAAGTTCTCCTGAAATACCAACTGGGTTTGTCTTTGAGCTTCACTTCCAGCCTTAGCTCTCCACCTTCTTGTTCGCCATCATAATTAGAAGAAGGCCTTGAGAGGGTTTTTGTCCTGACTGAACAAATTTTGACCAGCCAACTAGCGAGGCATATCTTGGCTTCATCCTTACTCTCCCTGCAACATTGCTCCCGTGTGAAACAAAGCTGTGACCTGGACAGATACCAAGCTGGCTGAAAGAAAGTATGTGACTTTTACATGGTAAAGGGCAGCTTATCCCTGAAAACTGAAGATTTCCGTGTTCTTCTTAATCAGCAAGAAAGCTCTTCTCCCTGCCACTTTCCTTCTCGGCTTCCTTCTTGACTCTTCTCCATGCCTGTCCATTGGAAGACATGCTGTTTGTATCCCTTGACAGAGCTACGTCTTCTCAGAAAGGTGAGGGGCTTTGGATAGTGGCGGGACAGTTGCCTACCACACCCAAGACTTTAGGTTCAATCCCTAGCGTGAACGTGCAGGCACCTGTGCACACGCACACACATTCTAATTTAAAAATCATCAAAGCAACCAAAGAAGTTCTGCAAAGGATAGAGGAGATCTCTTCTCAAGGAAGCTCTAAAATCTCCACAGATTTAGAGGGAGACAGGAAACTATTTTCAGTGTAATTTTTCTACATTTTTTTTTCAGGTTGTTGTCAACATGGTTTGTCTTAAAGAGCAGACATGTAAGTCTAGTCTCCCAGAAATATCACATGATGTCCCTAAAAATCTTTGAATTCGTGGTTGGTTCTTCTATTTGCCAGACATTGCACTTCCACATTGTACAACTTCTTAAAGAGGCACAAGTTGGTATACTAATGTATTTCAGAATGTTGACACACACGGTGTCTGGCTCAGATCATGGGCCTTTCCACAGGCTTGGACCTGTTATGCTTTACCTCCTAAATTTGTAATTCTAGATCATCACATCAAATAAAATAGAGCCTGGGCCTTATAATGTTTGGATTCAATAGCACCTATTCTCATGGTTAAAAAATAAATAAAGAGCTTATAAACACCCGTTGTTGTCAGCTAGTTTGACAACACCAGAAGATTGCAGCCACAGCCACATGTTATGACTGGCGTAACTGAGTTTGTATCTGTTCATAGGCAACTTTACTTTTGACTTCTTTTCTCTTTCCATGTGCTTCCTCACGTTCAATGGGATCAATAAGACAACATTCATTGCTTTTTTTCCCTATGGTGCGCTTAAAAGAGATATTACAGCCTGTGGCATTAGTTTATTACAGTTAAAGCCGAAAGGACTGGGGATGTAGCTCAGTTGGTAGAGTGCTTTTCTAGCATCCACGAAGCCTTGGGTTTGGTCCTCTGTACCACATACACTGGGCAGGGTGGCAATCACTTGTAACCTAGCACTAAGACTGTTGCACTGGAGAATCAGAAATTCAAGCTCATCTTTGGCTACATAGTGAGTCTGAGGTCGACCTATGTTTATAAATAAGCGAGCAAAACAAACAAGCAAACAAATAAACAAATACATCTGCCTGTCTTGTAAGTAGCTTTGAGTTCAGTATCAAAATAATAAAACAAAACAAAAACAAGCAAACAAACAAATTTATCTCTGGGCTGGAACTGTAAGCCAATGGAAGAGGGCTTGCCGACATGTTTGAGGTCCTGGGTTTGATCTACAGGCAACAAAAAACCCAAACCAAACCAAAACAACAACAAAAACATTGTTTTACCATTTCCCATGCAGCTAGAATAACTTAAATGTACTTGCTTCCCCTTTGTGAAACGTTAGTTTCGTAATTAATTTTTATTTTATGTATTTTTAGACTCCACAAACCACTTTGTTATTGTCTTTAAAAGCAACAATTTGCCCTCGCAGTCGTCTTTTTTGTTGTTCTTGAACTTTTCCTGAATTTCCTTGCTGTCATCTGGAATGGTTTTTATTTGTGTGAGAAATACTGTTTAGTGCTTCCCAGAATGCATTTTTAGCATTGCCAAGTTCTACTCTTATTTTTATTTCTGATTTTGTTTGTTTGTTTGTTTAAAGTGTCTTTCCACTGAGTACAGAATTCTGTTCAATGTTTTATTCTTTTGGTGCTCCGTGTAACCTGTCTCCTCATTACACTGTCTCTTGACTTTCATAATTTCTGTTAAAAAGTCAGTTTTCATTCTTACTGCTCTTTGGAAGGCACACAAACTTCTCCATCCCCCCATGTCACTGAGTTTTTCTCTCTGCTTTTGATTCTCAATTTAGATATTCTTTCAAATACATGGATGTTTTAAAAATCAAAGTGATTCTTGTTCAGGTTTTGAATATTTGTAGTCTTTATTTGTCTAATAGTGCTTCTCTGCCATCTTCTCTATTATTTCCTCTGCAATTCCATTTGTACTTGTGTTCAGCCTTTTGACAAAATCTGAATGCTTCTTATAGTTTTTCTATTGTTTGCTTCTCCTCCCTGAACCTCAATGTGTACCTTATTGAGTTATTAATATCAGACATGGTACTATTTTATTTATAGAATATTTATTTGATGCTTTAAAATAAATATAACTCCAGATTGCCTCTTAAACATATTTTATCTTCTGTTCTCTGTTATACTTTCCTTTTAAAAATTATTTATTATACTTATTTTGAAGTGCTTGTCGTTTAACTTCAATATTTGAATTATTTGTGGTTTTGCTGCTAGAGTATGCTTTGTGTATGAAAAACTGTAGATTCTCCACTTGAGATTCACATCTACCAAGAGGGGTCTTCTTTCTTTTGTCTAGTAGAGCAGGCAAGTATTTTATCATCCCAGCACAATTAGGCATTGAGCTTAGTCTCTGGTACAATCCCTTTCATCCTGCCTTTCTGTGAGTTGCCATGTGTGACTCTTTGGCTTTTAACTAAGAGCCTCACCCTTAAAACTAGTGAGATATTCAGTTGTGACCTTCAGATTTTCCACATAGCCTCGTTTCCAACAAACCTTCAAAATTTGGTGAATGGTGAAAGGTGAGGTAGCCTTTCTCCTTTCCACAGATCTGTTTTCCCCAGCACTCTATCTCTTTACAGCTTTCTGCTTAATTCTCTAGATATTTTTAAATAGGCACAGAACTCTACAAATGTTCCATAAGCTCAACTTTTAAATTTCTAAATGCTTAACATGTAACTTGAAGCCCAAGTGTCCTTTGATGTGTCCACTTCTGTTTCCTTCTGCAGGTGCTATGTTCCTAAACAGGATAGACTGCATCTCACAGAGACTTGCTGAATTGTCCCAGTGCAAAGAAATCATGAGGTTGGGAAGAAGAACTTGAAATGTGTTTCTGTTCTTGAAGCTGTCATTCTAAATTGTGACTTTTATGGTGATTTGTATGGTTTAGGTAGTGGGAACAATGACCTGATGAATATACTTTATCCTGTCTGAAAATGCAAACAAGATTCTGAAACATGCTGTGGTTGGTTAATTCTAGTCATTGTCCACCTTCCTTGTGGACTATAATAATTTAAACAACACTAAAAAATGTACAAAAAAACTCAAAATTGAACCTGTCCATTATTTCTTTATCTTTATTAAATTTATGTTTAATACATATATATAAATATTTATAGATATTATATCAATATAAATGCATCTATTAAGGTATTTTATTTCTATTTAATTACATATTTCTATATAATATATTAAATGAAGAGTATATAAAAATTATATATTTAAATATATGTTTATATATAATATATATAGTCTTAATTTATAAATAGTCCATATTTAGTCAGCTTTTCACTAAGAAAGAACATTTATTCAGTAGCTAACATAAATTACAGGACAAATTTGGACTTCAGTGTTTAAGATCTCATAACTTATTACTGAACTCATAATATTCTGTCTAGGGACATTTACCTAGAAGAATAGGCCTACTTACAGCTCTTTAGAAAACTTTAATGTACGGTTGATTTGTAATAAATATCACATATGAATCAAATTATAGAATATAAACACTCGTGGTGTTTTTCATCTTGAATCTTCATTTTTGCATCTTTATCGTATTGTAAAAAGTCAATATTGGGTGGAACCATGTGACACTGTACAATACTTTCAAAGGCTTTAATTTAGATTGTGTTTAGGGCTCTGATTTTCAGTTTTTAATTTTATCAAATGATATATTGAAATAAGTAAGATGCATGTACAGATGCGACAAAAAAATAAAAGTAACTTGTGATTCTATCATATATTCTGATAATATTATTTTATTTTCACAACTGAGAGTTGACTTTAAAGCCGATATAAATCTTAATTTATACAAAAAGACAAGTTCAAAATGGAAATGTTTGTGTGTGACTGAACTTCCCATGATAATTGCTTTCATCACCTTACAAAAAAAGTGTAGAGAAAAATCGTTAATCCTGGAATTCAGGGAGGCATATTTTGTAACTATTTCAACCCAAGTATTATTTCTAGGAGTTACAAATCCCAAGTCAGTCACTTCATAGGAACATCATTAAGCTTTCTCTCTGTCTCTGTGTGTGTGTATGTGTGTGTTTAACAGACAAACCAGTTGGAATACTTTTCAATGCTAACAGTCTTCACACAAAACTTGGTGATGGAACATTTTGAGAACACAATTAAGCCCCTCTGAGTCCTAGAATCTTCCCCAAAGCAGCTATTATAGAGACCTCTCCTTTGCAAGTAATAGGAAAAATTCTGTGAGAATCTAGTCAGTTCTTCTATCAAGATTTAGAGCTTACTGATTTGCTCTGAAAAAGCTCTTCTAGCACCAACTATTAGGGATTCATCTGTCAATGAGACCTTGAACTGTGTGCTGTCGACATT
Source organism: Meriones unguiculatus (assembly GCF_030254825.1). NCBI lineage: Eukaryota > Metazoa > Chordata > Mammalia > Rodentia > Muridae > Meriones > Meriones unguiculatus. Next base: position 60,297,677 of record NC_083362.1, on the reverse strand, counting down.
TAACAAAAGCTTTACCTCATAAGAGAGGGTCTGAATTCTGTGTTTGGTACAAATTTGTGTATCTGAATCAATAGATATTCTCACCCTTTTTTAGTTGTTTGTTTAGAATTATGTCACTTTGGCTTCATTTGTACAAAAATCTCTGAAACGAATTTGAAATAATTTGCTACATTCATACTATTCTTTATGAACTATAAATCTCTTTATCTATTTTAGCTTTGTCTACATCTTTGTAACCCAAGTCATTAAAAGCTCTCTTTTCAGATTATCAAAAAGACATTCTACTAGTGTGTGTGTGTGAGAGAGAGAGAGAGAGAGAGAGAAAAAGAGAGAGAGAGAGACAGAGAGAGAGCTTCTAGTTGTCCCAAATTTTCTTTCTCCTTCTCTGACAAAATTTGCTTTTGTGTGTACTATGGATTTGAGGTTACATTAAAGCCTAATCCCTGAGAATAGTATAATGTGTGGCTGCATCTGTTTTCATCTGATGCTGGATGAAGTCTCTCAGAAGACAGTTATGCTAGGCCACTGTCTGCAAACATACAGAGTATCATTAATAGTGTCAGGGGTTGCCTCTTTCTCATGGGAGTATGTCTCAAGTTGGTCTAGTCATTGGTTTGCTGTTTCCTCAATCTCTGTTCCATCATTATCTTAGGCTTCTGGTAGGCAACACAAATTTTGGGCCAAAGTTTTTCATGGGTGGGTTGGTATCTCCCTCCCTCCACTGGAAGTCCCACCTTGGGGAGTTTTGTGGAAAAGTGGGAGGAAGGATTGAAGGAGCCAGAAGAGTCAAGGACACCACAAGAAGACCTTTAGAGTAAACTAACCTGGACCCATGGGAGCTCACAGAGACTGAACCACCCACCAAGGAGCTTGCATGAGCCTGACTTAGACCCTCTACATATATGTAGCAGATATGTAGCATGGTGTGGGTCTCCTAATAATGGGAACAGGGGCTGTCTCTGATTCTGTTGCCTGCCTTTGGTCTTTTTTCCCTAGCTGGGCTTTGTTATCTGGCCTCTGAGAAGAAGAAGCAAGTGGAATTGGGGGAGAGCGTAAGAGGGCAAGGCTGGGAAATAAAGGAGGGAAGGAGCAGGGATCAGGTTATAAAATGATTAAATAAATAACAACTTAAAAAGCCTAATCCTGCCTGTGATTATTAATATTGATTGACAACTTGACAAGATCTAGAATCTCTTAGAGAAAGATCTTTGTGGAAGTGTTTCTAGACAGGGTGAATTAAGGTAGTAAGACTTACTCTAAATGTGGGCAGCACCATTGCACAGGGTAGGGTTCAGAACCAAATGAAAGGAAAATAAGGTAAGTACTGGGCTTTATTGCTCTCTGCTTTTTGTCTGCTGAAACAATATGAGCAGCTGCCTCAAGCTCCTGCTACCGTGTCTGTCCCATGTTGAACTCTGCCTGAGTCTGTGAGTTAAAAGGGACCGATCCTTTCTCATCCAGTATTTGGTCACAGCAATAAGAAATGTAATGAATACGCATTCTAATACAGTCACTGGTCAGTTTTCCATTGCTATGACAAAATACCACAGAGAAACAGGTTATAGGAAAAAAAGGTTTATTTTAGCTCACAGTTCCGGAAATATCACTCATTGGTTGCTCAGTGTCTTTGTTTCTAAGCTATGGTATGGCAGGACACATGGTGGATAGCAGGTAGTGGAACAGAATAGGAAAAGGTGATTGAGGAGGGTTAGGAGAGAGAAGATCCCGGGAAAGAGATAGCTTTCAAAGATGGCCTCCACTCACTTACTTCCTTCAAGGAGGTCCCATACTTCCTAACAGCCCATCCAGCTCTGAGTGCACTCATAGGCTCATCTCCTCTTTAAAACATTACCACAGCAGCTGACATCAAGCCTTCAATGTACAAAATTTTAGAGACATCTTATATCCAAATTAATATTTACCAGTTTAATATAAGTCATATATGTAGACAAAACAGATAAGTAGACAAATATGTAGACAAACCAGAGAAGATATTTGGGGTAATAACACTTCACAGGTTGCTTAAGTGCCTCTTTTAATGGCTGAGGAAAGAGATTTTTTTTTTTAAAATAAAACTTTAGACTATATCAGATTCTAAGCCTTGAAGAATCTACATAATGAAGCCTGGCCAGATGCAGGAAAGAGAAGATGTCAGCAGATGTTGAAATGTTGTTTGGGTTGTAGCATCTTCCACTATGAAATCTTGGTCAAAAGAAATGATTCCTAAACCAGATGTCAAATTCAGCCCAGAATTAACACAAGGACAAACATTCCATTTCAGTGCAACTTCCACAGCAGCATGAAGGAAGGAGGATCATGGTGACCTAGGCTAGTACTGGCATTCTTAGGAGGGGATCTGTAATAGGGAAGTGTTTCCCTTGAGAGACTGGTGAGCATTACTTTGCCATGAGAACCAGGAACAGGAAAAGGCTTGTTTCTGAAGATGAGAAAAAGAACCAATGAACACACCAAGAAGCCATGGCTTTGTGAGCACAAGTGAGGCCCAACTGGTCCTCATGGGAAATTCCTTCAGACAAGCTTGGAGAGAGGTATGGTGCAGTAGCAAGTGTGAAGTCAGCATGATGCTTCTCCTATTGCCAAGTGTGTGTGGAGGAACCTAGCATCTACCTTCCTTCCAACGCCTACAAGCACAGAGTCAAATCACATTAAAGCATCAGCGTTACTCTTCAGATGACAAACTGTGGAGGACTGAGAGGGTAGCCAACACTGGATTCCAGGACTACCCATTTTTCCTATCCATTGGCTCCCAGTGTGACCAGTGTGAAACTCCTCCCAGCTCGATTTCTTACTCTAGGAACTAGTTTTTTAAAAAGCAAAGAAAAACAGGGCAAAGATTTTTCTCCATTGTCTTCCACATGCAAACATTTCTGGGGAAAAGAACATCCACCCACGGGTGGCTAGGAAAACACAAGAGAGACAGTGTCTTCCCTTGAAGTGAAATTACTTTATTTAGAAACACAGGCAGTGACATTCAATGGTCACCAAGTCCTCACCAATTATATAAGAGGTCACCTTTCTTCTTCTCCTCCTCCCCCTCCTTCTCTTTCTTATGCTTCTCCTCCTCCTCCTCTTCCTTCCCCCTCTCTCTGTCCTCTGAAGGGACAGAAGAAGGCATTAAGAGGTAACAAGCCTTCCTTTCTCAGAGAACCCTTCCTCTATATAATGAGAAAGCTGGACACTGGCTAGTGAGACATAGCATCATGGGGACCGTACAATGACAAAGGCAATATTTTGATGCAAATTATCGACAGGTATGTCTGTGGAACCATAATTAGAAGTCATTTATGAAGTCACTAGGACATGACTAGCTGAGCTATGAATGATTGTCTGAAAGGCCACAGATCTGCTTGTTCTGGCCAAATGGTCACAGTGGTTGAAATTGGACCTGAATGTCCTTTCTCTTCTCAGGTGTAACATTTTCCAATTCTGAGTCAGACCTTGTGGTAGAAGTCTCTGAGTTATCAACATATCTGTCTCAGGGGGAATGGCTCTTCAAGGTCATCCAATAGGATTGTTAGGGGAGAAAAGCCTGCGGAAGCTGTTCTCTGAGTGTGGAGTCATAGAAGCTTAAATGATAAAGCAAGAGCAAGTATTGAGGGAATTGTAGGTATCATCAAATGGGTCTGGACATTTTTGAGGGAGACTTGGGAGGCTTTAAGAAAACCTACCCAATCTGTGTCCGTGACTTCATTTTTAACCCTCCTTATAGCTCTGGGCAGAAAGCCATACCAAGAATCTTGCAAGTTGGAGTTGGTTCAAATACAATAAACTGACACTGTGATACTGGGGTTCAGAAGAAATCTAGATGGCAATTCACATACCTACCCTCAAAACAGTTCAAATTATCCTGTAGGCAGAAACAAACAGTGATGGTAGACCACAAATTTAGACACTTGTTTCTTTGCTCTCACAGAACATCCAGACAAAAGCAGTTTAAGGATGGGAAGGTTTGTTTTGGGCTACAGTTTCAGCATACAGTGACTCCACCGTGACAGGAAAGTCATAATAGTGGCTGCGTAAGGCAGCTGGTCCCATTGTATCCACAGTCAGGAAGAAGGGAAGGATAAGTGTCTACACTTATCTGCATTACTCCTTTTTTTATGCAGCCTAGGACACCAACACAAGGAATGTTGCCACCCACCTCAAGGGCCTGTCTTCCCACCTCAATTGTCCTACCCAAGATAACTTCTTGCAGATGTGACTGGAGGCCTGTCTCCAGATCCTGTCAAGTTGAGGGTCAACATTGCCCATCACATCAATCAAGCTCCGCTTTGGACAAAGAAACAAAGCAGGGCACAGGAATAATTTGAAGGGCAAGCACCAAGATTGTCAGAGCAATGACTTTACCGAGAAACAATGGAAAATCAGGAAAAGTCTTGAGGCAAGATCTCCACAAGGGCCCACTGGCCAGCCTATTGGCTGTGTGAGAGCAGCTCTGATGTTCATAAAGCAGAGAATGCAACAGTGACCAAGCAAAATGCTTTAACTATATTAACAACAAAACATATATTCCACAATACTTATTTATTTTAAATTATTTATTTGTACTGTGATGACCTATGGGACAGTGCCAAGTATTTATGCAAATTAAAAGAACAGTACTAAGGATGTAGCTCTGTGGTAAAGTGCTTGCCCAGCATGTGCAAAGTACTAATTAACTCTCCAGCACTGATCAATGAGAAGAACTAAAGGAATGAGCACTTTACTGCTGTGCAGTTGACTGGAGCCCCAAACGTAAACCCAGTTGTTGCTCAGGTATTCATTCATCTGGAGGTGGCTTGGGTTGAATTTGGTTTCTGTATAAGAGTATTTTTCTTTTGTTTTGTTTTGCTTTGCCTTGCTTTGACACTATAGTCTGAGTTCACAAAGCCCATTTCTCCCTGACCACTCTGTCCACCATCTTGCTAGGGCCTGTTTGCCAGTGTGAGGCACCAGAGGCCTGTCTCTGAACCATAGGGCATCTGGTTCTTCTGCAGGAGAGTTAAGTGTTAATGCATCCTGAGAGCATTAGCCTTGCAGGAAGATTGACAGAGTTCAGAGGGCAGCAGATAAGCTTGCCTGGGAGTTGCAGGGGAGGGCTGAACTGTGGCAGTAGGACCTGGAGGCAGAGGGAACACAAGAGATTACTCAAGAATTTCTGTTCTTCCCTCCTGCCCCTTCCATTTTTACTTTAACTACAATTTGATGTCTGTATAGGAATGTAGAGATAGATGAAGAAGCTAAACCATACATGATGCTAAAATGTAGCCAGAAATGCAGCAAGATGGATGAAATCAGATTTCCCATGGAGAGCACCATGGAGTCTGCAGGATTATGAGGACAGGCCATACTGGGGGAGAAGTGCAGGTGCAGACAGACAATCTAAGAGCCCCAGGGGTCTTCTGGAGTAGTGAAGGCTGTTAAAATTCCTTTCCAAGGAGGCTGAGTCTTGTTGACAATGTAATTCATTTTCCTAAGAGAAGGTGCAGCAAAATATTTTGCAAAGTGAAAGGCAGAGAGCAATCACTATGGGCCGCTGGCTTCCATTCTTTCTTTCTCCACATACATTTAAGTAAGTTAGAGAGTAGACATTTATAGGAATACACCAAAGCATTATACTGTCAGGAGCATCTGTGCTAAATTCCACCTCCAGTGTCTTTTCAACCCGGAAACCTTTCTTCTAAAGCGGCTAGATCTTTCTGGCAGATCTGTTTTTACTTTTCGTATAAAATCTCTTGTGTTTTCTTTGGTAGGTGGCCTGAAGCAAGTCATTGGGGCACTTGGGATGATATACTCTCCTTCATAAATACGTTGTTATCTCAAGTTATCAAATGCAACTCAGCTAATTACTCATTGTTTTAGGAATATCATGGACTGTTTACGATATCAGATGTTATCTTTCCTTAATACTGCTGTCACTACCACTATTGGCCATCGTGAGAATGACAGTGGTCAAATGGCTAGCATCTAGGGGATTACTGAAAAGGCACAAGACAATTACCAGTAATCCAGGGCATTCCCCTATAAGAACGTGTTTTCAGCCAGTTCAGATTCTACTATTTTGGGTAGGAAAGAGAGAAATCAGAAGAGGGAACCTGATAGGCATTACAGAAGAGATACTTTGTAAATTGATTTGCAGTCAAATAAAGTTTCAGCCTCCCATGCCATCCCATAACCTGAACATTTTCCTGGGAATGAATAAATGTTTCCTGGTTCCCCATTCATATGGTGAACTCATCCATCCTGCATTGGTACTTGGGGGCTTATGTCATGAAGATATGGTTGTGATGCTAGGACTTATGCTCCTAACAGAAAGAACCATGTATTTGAAGATGTCTGCAACATAGAGTGATTTGTTGAAGGCAGCTGCAAAGCAAGCTGCACAACTTTATCAGACACTCTCTTGCCTATCAACGTGATATTCTGTCTTCCAGAGCTCTGAGAAATTAACGTTAGTGTTTAAGCCACCCTCTCGTGGCTGTAGTAGGCCAGGCTGACTACAATGATCACTATGCTCTATACACTTTCCACAACAAAACATTTTGACTGGCTGGAGAGTTTACAGCACTGGCTCTACAGCAGAGGGCTTCTCCCCAATTACCCACATTCCAAGATAACAAAGTTTGCTTCTGAGTTTAGGAGTTCTGGGCAAGTGGCCCTGGTTGCTCTGCCTTTCCTTCATATCTGAGTAGGTGTGGATATGTGAAGGAATGAAGACACAAGCATTGGCCCAGCCTATGCCAAGGGGCTAGACTCTTCCCAGCTGAGGATAAACCACAGACCAGGGAAGTGAGGCTGCTGAGAATGAACTCACTCTAAGGAAGGGGCCACCAGGACTAACAAACAAGGCTCCACTCCCGCAGTTAAATCATGAGAAAGGAGTACTGAAAACAAACACGGGGCTGCTCAAGCTGGAACTCACCCAGACCCAAATGAGCAGGTGTGTCCTGCGAATGAAGCGATGAAGCTATTTTGACATAAATAGGGTTACACATTGGCATTCTAGCAATGACCTGAAACACGGAAGACATTTTTTGGTTGTAGTTCACTGCCTGGGGCTGGGAAACGGGCCCATGTTTTTGCCAACTCAAGGTCACCTTCACTTCGAAGATCACTTGGATGCTTAGAAGATCACACGTGTGCCTGACACCGAACCTCTGTGTTGGTTTCACGTTGAATGAAGCATCTGGGCTCCTTCCGTGGATACAGATGGAGCAGGAAGGATCCATCCACAGTTGCAGCAGTGTCTCTGGAATGGTGAAGTGAAGGAACACTGCAAAGATCTGGACTTCCAGCTAGCATAGCAGCTTGGTACATAGATCTCTCTGATACTTGGTTAGTAACTGCCATTTGAAGAAGCTTGCAACACCATGTGACCAATTGCCCCAGCCTGCTGAGGCCTGTCCTAGTTTTCTCGGACACATACTTGTCATCTTAAAGGTGGAAATAGAACAAAACCATGTACATAGGCTAGGGTGATTCGAGTGTGAAATGATGTCCGTGTGTTGGACTACTCATCCCCAGTTTGAAGACCAGTTACTTGGGGACGTAGGGAACATTTAGAACTGTGGCCTTGCTAGCAGTAATAGGTTGTTGGGGGTGGGCCTGGGTGATACCTGCCTTAATTTCAGGGGAGCACTCTTGTTCTTGTTTCTGTAAGATGTGAACAAGCCATGCTATAACCTCTCAGTGTCGCTGAATAAGCTGCTGGGAACCCACCATGTCTTTCTTGCCATGATAAACTGATACCCTTTAAAACAGCGGTTCTCAAAGAGTGAGTTGTGACCGCTTTGGCATCCAAGGACCCTTCCACAGGGTTCACATATCAGATATCCTGCATATCAGTTACTTACGTTATGATTCATAGCAGTAGCAAAATTACAGTTATGAAGTAGGAACGAAAGTAATTTTATGGTTACAGGTCACCACAACATGGGGAACTTTATTAAAGGACCAGAGCATTAGGAAGATTGAGAACCACTGCTCTAAAACATTATCATTGTTTTATAGTGACACAATGATAGAAGTTAACTGGACCGGATCTGAACAACACTCAAGTCAGTCTGGGAAGCTTTGTCCCGTTCTTTCATTCATCATGACTTACAACATACATGTGTTGCAAAAGCATCTACCCAGACTCCTGGCTAGGTTAGTCCATAGAGCTAACCCAGTACAAGGAGCTGGACATTTTTGTGAGCCAACTTTGAGGAAGATGGATTCTAAAGAGCAAAGAATAGAACATATTGTGTACAAGCTCTAGCACCTGGCATTGGCTCCCCCTCCTCCGCTTCGTAGGTTTTCTCCCTCTAGACAGGATATGGTGAAGTGGATACTGTCTAAAAGGAGAGAGTGGGGCCTTCAGGAGACACAGGTCCCTATTCAAGGAAATGAAAGCTTCTGAAACGTCTCTGCATTGCCCATTAAGCAGCTCTCCAAAAGGTGGGCTGATACTTGCCCTGTGGAAACTCTTCACCATGAAGGGTTAATGAAGGGCTTTTTAAAAAGTCCCCCTCGCTTCCAAACTGAATAGTTTATCTTATAGGAGGGATTTTGTTTTCTTTTCATACTGGACCTAAATTTGGCATCTTATGGAAGTTTTATTGCATGGCATTCCTCAGAGCTCAGCCAAGTCCCCCAGTTCAGGAACAGCAGCTGAGAAAAGCTGAATGAATGGCCTATTTTCCTTTCCTTAATTCCATATGTTTTCTCAATTCCTCACTTATAAACTTAATTAGATAAATATTTTTAAATATGGAGGATGGAGAATGTGAGAACTTGGTGGATCTGAAATAAGCTTCTGTGGCTATGGCACTTTCGGGTTCTATTGTGCATTTAAGAGAAACAGGTATTGGAGAGTCTTTGTAAGGAAGCTGCATCAGGGTTTACTGGAAGAAAAGAAAGATCTTCATGCCTAAACACGGGGTAGAGAAGCCATAGGAATGTGGATAGCCCAGGAGATAACACTCTTACAATAAGCGGGTAATTGTGTTTATGGGAATGGGGATATTTATATGATTGGTTTCTTGGATTAACTTCAGGGAAATGAGAAAACGTTCCCTGAGTGTTTACTTGGAATTTCATTAGAGGTGCACTTTGTCTCCCGTGTCAGTACCAGATCCCCAGGAATGAGAGTGCAGATGTCTTAGACAAGGTTTTGGGGAAATGCCTCAAAGCAATCCAAGAGGGACACAAGGCTTGTGCTCAAGCCTGATGCTACAGGAGGTGCTCAACCAGTGTTTGTTAGACTGTGTGGCCTTCAGCCAGTCAGTGAAACTCTAACCATTTACTGGGCTATTGGAATGAGGCTTTCTTTTCATAGAGGTGTGGAAGGGTTGGGCTAGCAACTCTGAAACCACTCTCTGTGAATGTTAGCACTGGGCAAAAAAACACAAGGTCTCTACTACAGACAATGTTCTCCTTTTCACAGAAGGTCAGTAGACACACATTTGTGATAAAGGGCAGAGGGAATCCAATGATATCCAGTTAGCACTGGAACTCTTAGCACATGGCACTTTGAACACAGACCCCCAGAAGAACTGACTGGTGTGTCTGGTTATAAATATGGAGACGGATGTCCATGTACAGGTGTATGTGAAATAAACAAGGCTTACTGAATTTGAACATTGTGTTGTTTTCTAATACATGTGCTCAGGATTCCAAATGACTCCAGTTGGACTTGATGGGGCCTGGGGTAGAAGGAGAAACAAGAAGGTGTGTGTTTATATTCTAGTTCTGTCCTTTCAATAAGCCTAACCCTAATGAGTCACGATAACAAGGAACAGATCAAGGACCCAGTCTTGGTTCCTAAACACACCTTCTATGAAGAGAAATGTAAATTCTTTGAAGAAACAGTAGGTCCTGTGGCCAGGGAAGAAAAAGTGAAAGGCAAGCATGCATCATCGTTTCATTTTAGAAAGTAACAAGATGCACAAAGAAAGATGGGAGAAAAGACAGAGGTTTTCAGCTTGTGAGAGCTTCCACTGGCCAACTCTGAGATGGATTGGATAAGAGAGTAAATTATTATTTTTAAATATTATAGCCTGTTCACTAAAAGCAGAGTCCACTGACAACTAAAGGAAAAATGAGGGAAAGTCCATCTTTATGTTGAAAAGCCAACCAATAAGTGAAGAAGGGATGATAAAATTAGAAAATTACCATTTGGCAGAATGGAGAGCATGTGTCTAGACAGTGAAGTTTTTCAAACCAGTTTATAGGATCCTAGCAAAACTGCTGACTGACCTTTGAGAAGCAAAGTATTTGAGTTTTTGCAGCACTAATTATAAACCTAGGCAGTGACACGTCTCGCTAATGGGACTGTGTCAAAGCCTACCATTTAGGATGATGTGTTGGGTGTGGATGTAGGGTCCCTGCCCTGCCATGAACACTGGTGATTTCACCCCACATTCACACCAATCCTTGACACTGAAGGCGAGTTAAAGAGCCCCTTTACAAGAGAACTTAGTCAGGTCCTTTGGCTCGAAGAGACACTGATTCGCTCAAAGGTAACAAGCACAGACTGTGTCACTTATGGAGCGTTGAGCTGTGTCATGCTTACAGAAGAAACGGGGTAAATGGATAAAGTGGTTGGGGAGATGGCTCAGCCATTAAAGTGCTGTTGTGCAAGCATGCAGTCTTGAGTTCAACCCCCTCTTCCTAGAACCTGCATCAAAGCTGGTCATAGTAGCATGCACTTGTAACTCTGGTGCCTGGGAGGCAGAGACAGACAGATCCTTGTGGCTCCCTGGTTAGCTACCCTCCTCAAATCGATAAGATCCAGGCCCCTGTGAGAGATCCAGTCTCAGGAAACAAGATAGGCAACACTTGAGGAAAGACACCTGACGTTGACCCCTGGCCATCCAAATGCACAGGCACAAGTGTGCACCCATATTTGCATGCACTCCTGTACACACACACACACACACACACACACACAGACACACACACAAGTAGTCAGGCATAAATCTTAAGTTACTCATCAAGGAGACAGGAAAAATAGCTGTTTCCATGTTTTAATCTCGTTTTTACTGCTGGGGGTGGGGGTGGGGAGTATTGATTCTTCTAACCTACAGAAAGTCAGGAGATCATTCATTCAGCTCTGTCTGTTCAATTCGGTCTTCTGTCTCATCTGTGAATGACAGGGAGCATGCTCTATGAAACAACCCTGGTAAAGGCTTACTGAATTTGAACATTGTGTTGCTTTCTAATACATGTGCTCGGGATTCTGAATGACTCCAGTTGGACTTGATGGGGCCCCGGGGTAGAAGGAGAAACAAGGGGACAAGGCACACACTCAGTACATAAGTGGGTCAGCCAAGTACATAAACAGACACCTAATAGAAACAGCTGCAGAAGCCTTTAGTTGAAAGGTTGGGTATCTGGAGTCATCACGATTGCGTGGGAAGGAGATCACCACACCACACCCCCCCCCAGGAGGCCTTCCTAAGGATTTGTGAGAGGTTGGGAAGGGGAGAGACAGAAGGCCTTGTCCTGTCCTGAGTATTGAGTCCCTGCTGACTCTGAGTCTGCTTACGCTCACAAGGTCACGCACTTTTATTTATGTTACAGTCAGACAGAAAGAAAGCTGGAGCACTCTGGGGGTATTAACCAGGAAGAAATACAAATCAGACTTGACCAGAGGAAAGAGAAGCCTCAGACAGCTGCATGGGAACAGGAAGGCTATTACATGCTACTTTAGCTGGTCTCTTTCCTGCTGGGGAAAGTCAATGCGTAAATGATAAAATTTATAGTGCATGGAGTGTTGAGAGGCGGACTCAAGGCGTTAGAGTCTAAGTTCCGGTCCTAGAATAGACTGCTTATTGTCTCCCTAGATATCCCCCGACCCTTCCAATGGAATTGGTCTGCTGCTGAGTGGCATTACACAGTCTTCTCACAGACTAGGAGGTATAAGTAAGGTGGGGCTTTGTTTTGAGAGTGACAGATTGACATTGACTATAGCTGAAGTGGTGTCTTCTCCAGAACAGCATGTCATGATATCAGACATTTCTAGAACCGGAAGAGTCTAAGAAAACATGAAATGCAAGGATCTTATCCATAGGGGAAGGTGGAAACAGAAGGAAGGAGGTACGGCCTGATCTTTCAGGAGGACTCTGCTGGAAGGACACCGGGTACAAGGGCTGTAAATCTAAATCCCAGCCCTGAAAAGATCATGTGGCAGATATAGCCTTGCCATGTACACACCTGATCATCCATCTTTTACGTCAATGTCAATTGTCAGCTGAGAAATATCCAGCTTGACCACTCACCTGAGTCACCTTGGACATCGGAGCCAAATCCACTTCCTGTCACAGGAAAGAGTGCCCATTCTGTCCCTTGACTCGGGGCTGCCAAGACTCTGTGGGCTTGAGGAAAGCAATTCTAGCGAAGTGATTTTTGTTTTTGTTTTTTAAAACAATGGTGACTTTGTTGGCATAATCATGAAACCCTTCAAAGAATGTGATTTAAAAGTGGCGTCTGAGCATTGGCCCTGCTTTTGAAGCATGTCCCTATTGACTGCCTCAGAAGAGAAAATGAAGCAGTAGGAGCGAAGCACTCAGTATTGTTTTTATACTGAAATGTCCACCATTCGTTTAAAATGTGCCGATGCTGTCTTATCATTTCTGTTTCTGGAATAAATCAAAGCCGGTGTTTTGATAGCTTTTTAAAGGTGTGTGTGTGTGTGTGTGTGTGTGTGTGTGTGTGTGTGCACGCACTCGCACATGGGGCAGAGGTCATCATGGATGTATTCCCCATTGGATAGCTTTCCACCTTGTTATTTAAAGCAAGGCCTGTCACTAAAACAGCAGCTCACTGACAGGACAAGCTCAGTTGGCCAATGGGATCTAGAGACGTGTCTGTCATTGCTTCCCTAGTGCTAAACGACAAGCAGATGCCACCTCACCCAGCCTTTTACAGACTTGGTGGGGATCTCAACACTGGGCTTCATGCTTGTGTGGCAATCACTTTAACAACTGAGCTTTTTTTTTTTTTTTTTTTCTCAGCTGTATTCTGATAATGTTAAAAGGCCAGTATAGGGGCCAGGGAGATGGCTCATCAAGTAAAGGCATCTGTGTGTGCTGCCAAGCCTGACAACTTGAGTTTGGTCTCCAGGACCTACAGGGTGAAGAGGACTAACACCTGTAAGTTGTGACCTGTCCTCTACATGTGCACCAGGACATCTGTGAATCCCCAGGTAAAATAAACAGGTGCTTTAGTCAGGAATTATGCATACGTTCCCCTCTCTTGACGTCCTTGTGTCCTCTGCCATCAGTCCTATGAATAAATGCAGGATAATCTGTTGGAGAATCAGAGACACAAATCCCGTGTTCCCCCTTGTCCTGACTGGCAGTTCGCTGATAGACAGACAGTGGAGTTGGGACCATCTTAAATCACCTAACCATCTGCGGCTCCTCCAGCCAGTTAAAGATGCTTACAGAAACTCGGTAAAGGCCAGCTCATCTGCACTGCTTAACCAATTAGCATCAAGAGTTAAATAAATTGTTGCTATTGATGCCCTCAGCCTTTGAGGTGGTTTGTTATCAGCCCAAACTAACTGATGCAGAATCTCTATATGTTCACACCCCAAAGAAGTGAGCAACGATACATAATAAAATGTTAAAAGATGTCCCTCCATCAGACAAATTGTTTTCTGTCAGAGGAGGTAGATTTGTACAGAGTTACCATTATACTCTCCTTTCCCTCCATTTTTCTGATGAGGACTGCAATTTTTGACCCCGGAAAGGAGGCTGCTGGTTGGGTGTGGTAGCAAACTAGGATATGACCTGGCCTTGTTAATAGCATGCCCTGAGTGACTGAACCAATCAGCCTGTCTCTGCCCTCTTGGAAACTCTTACCACCCACTGTGTCCCAGACTAGAACACCCCACCCACCCCAGTCCTTCCTCCGAAACAAAGATGCGAGTGAGCACATAGTGGAAATGTCAGGCAATGAGACTTGGCAGAAGCTGGCTTCCTAGCACTCTGTGTCAGGGTTCCATGAGGGAAAAGGGGCCAAGATGGAGTCCCAGATGCCAGGAAGATCCTGCCTGTGGCTACATCGCCTTTCTATGGGTGGCTCTATAGAGAGAAACTCCAGGCCTTCAGAACCTCACTTTTACCTTTCAACCTTTTTGCTCCTATTGTAACTGTAACCTATTTTCTTTATCTGTATCCAGCCATAACTCTTGCCAATTTCACTGGTATTTAATATTCAATGAAAACAATCTTTTGATTTGAAGACAATAGCCAAGCTCTCCAATACTCTTCTCTCCACCAGCATGTGAGAGTAAAAGAGGTCAAAGTTGGGTCCTTGGGTAGGTAGGTCCTATTCCATGATTTTCTTTCACTGTTGTATAGCCCACCTGCATCTGCCTGTGTCTCTCATGGGCTTCTTAGGAAATGGTAGCCATGGAATGGGTTTTTGGCAGCTGTTCCAGTGTCACCCACCCCTCTTTCCCTAACTTACTGTTGACTATGTTTCTCTGGTTTTGAATTCTGTCCACTGGTTGCCAACTACACTCTGTTTCATTGATTTCAGCTTTCAACTCTAGTTTTCCTAGTTTTGTTTCTGTTACTGTGATAAAATACCTCAGCAAAAAACAACTTAGAGGAGAAGGATTTATTTTAGCTCACAGTTGACACTTATAGTCCATCATAACAGGGAAGATAAAATGGTAAGGAATTTGAAACAGCTAGGCATGTCACACGTACAGTTGAGAGAAGAGAGAAATGAACACCCATACATGCTTGTTTGTTTGTGGTAAGCTTTATTTTTCTGCCCAGGACTCCAGCCTAGGGAATGGCACACCTTCAGTGGGCTGGCTCTTCCTCCATCAATTAAGTTAATTAAGACAATTCCTCACAGACCTGCCCACAGGCCAATCGGATATAGGCACTCATTGAAATTCTCTCCCTAGGTGATTCTAGGCTATGTGAAGTTGACAAAGTTAACTATTACACTGAGTTTAATATATTCTTCCTTTTGATTTAGCATGTCACCCTCAGGCAATTGAGAGCCCTGTTCCATAACTGGTATCCCTAACCTTTTGGGAATGTTCTGATGCTTTACCATTGGGTAGTCTTAACGTCAAGTCAGGGTCCAGAAATTTTTTTTCAATACTTTAGTCTTTACATATAGTGTCCATTGCCTACTCTTTGTGTTCTTTTAGAGACTTAAACACCATTCTTTGCTTAGAGCTGTGAATAAACAGAGGGATAGTGAGTTTGGCCTGTGGACCACATTTTGCCAACCCTTTCCTTTGAATAAAAGCTGAGCTGATTTTTATAACACATACCTCTCTGCAAAGAGGAAATGTAAAAGCAGAAACTTGGTGTGACTTATTAGCTCAATTAACTTACTTTGTAGCTTCAACTGGGTGAACTATGTTTTGAATAAAAGAGGGAAGAGGTTCTCCAAGCCAAGTAATTATATGATGGACAAATAGAATGAACATTCCAGAGGCCATGGGCAAGCAAGAGAGGAAATGACCCTGAGAGAAAATGAAACCTATGGAGCTGTATCAGAGGTTATGGTGAGTCAAAGAATTTAACAACTAATAAAGCCTGGGTGCTGCTGACATCTAAAGGTCACTGGAACCTGGATGCCCTGTCATAGCAGGCATGAATGCTTTTATCGATAGACTATGGGGAGGTCCTGACTCCAGTTAGGGGTCAGATTGTGAAGTAAGTAGAGAGTTTTGCTGTAAGACCCATGGTTCCTTGCCCTGCTTTGATTTCTTTGAAGCTCACTGGGTCTACCAAAGCTTTGCATGGTCCTGCTAGATGTACTCCACAACTTAAAAGCGCCCCTTACACAGTTAGTTTCCTATCTAGAAACCACTCAGGCATAAACCAATGGACATTAATTCCTTGCCATCCCATAACACATTCAAACAAATCATTTGCTTCTTTCTGCGGGAGCCTGGGGACACACTGACTTCCTCTTTCTGTAAAGTCTGCCTCACACAGCTCCCACTCAGTTGCTTTATTCCCTGGTGCAGCCCTTGCATGGCCTTGAACGGCCTGGGTCCTCCTCCCATGGGCAGGCAGCATAGGTGACTAATACGCTGCTCTCAGTCTCAATTATTTAGGGCTGGGTACTGTATCATCTCACACTATTTGGGGTAGGGGATCTCCCTCTCTCCCCCCACCTCTCCCTCACACCACACGCACACATACACACACAAATGAGGTGAATAAGAAAAGTTCATAGCAGGCCGTCACAAGACCTTTGGAATAGCAACTACTCCAACTAGTTAAAACAGAGACCAGTTTATCTGCATTTGAATAGCTTGTGATGTGATTTGGGTCCCTGGCTATTCCACTCTTGTAGGTTATTCTTATAATTTCAGTCTTTGTTTGAGAAATTGAAACTTCAGCAGCAGCCTGTACACCTGTACAAAAACAGAGAACTGCCCTACTTTGCTTTCTATTGCTGTTATAAAACACCATGACCAAAACCATCCTGGGGAAGAAAAGGTTTCTTTCTTTTCTTTTTTGTTATCATTCTTTTTCTTTTTCTCTTTCTTTCTTTCTTTCTTTCTTTCTTTCTTTCTTTCTTTCTTTCTTGAGTATTTAATGTGGATTTAATCATACTGGTTTTTCTTCCTATTTCAAAGCAGGCCATTAGACATATTTATTTTTTCATACAATATTTATTCACTTTATATCCCAATTGTAGCCCACTCCTTCTTCTCCTCCCAACCCTGCCTTCCCTTCCTCTTCCCCTATTTCCCCTCCCTTACACCTCAGAAAAGGGGATTTCTCCCCCCCCCCCGCCACCAACCCACCCTAGGATATCAAAGTCAAATCAGAACTGAGTGCATCCTCTTCCATGGTGACCTGAGAAGGCAGCCCCACCAGAGAAAACTTATCAAATAGCATGCAACAAAGTCTTTGTCAGAGACAGCCCTGGCTCCACTTACAGTTCATTCATTATAAAGGGAAGGCAGAGCAGGAACTCAAGAACAGGAATCTGGAGGCAGGAATGAAAACAGAGATCATGGGGGGATGCTACTTCCTGGCTCGCTCCCAAGGCTTTTTCATTCAGCTACCTTTCTTAGGCCTTCTAGAACCTCCTGCTTGGAATGGCACCACACACAGTGGACTGGACCCTCTCACATCAATCACTAGTTAAGAAAATGTCCAGAGACTCGCCTACAGCCCAATCTGAAGGAGGGTTCTTCTCAGGTAAGGTTCCCTCTTCCCAGATGACCCTAGTTTTTGTCAAGGTGACAAGAAACTAACTGGCACAGGAGCCTGCCATCTTTTGGTTAGAGAGGGCAACAATTTAAATATTATCTTCAAGTAAAAACTATCAGGCTCTCAGCCCACTCTGACTGGACTTGGTTTGTTACCAGAGAAACAAAGAATCTCAATACAAAAAAAGAGTTCGGTTTTTTAAAATTTGTTAGTTGTTTTTTTTTTTTTTTGTTTTTGTTTTACGAGTTTTCTGGCATGTTCTCTTCATTATCTAAATAAAGGGCTCCGAGGCTCTGGGAAGGAATCCACAGATTTCATCACATGGAGAGATACTAGAGAAAGAAGCAGGAAGGAGAAAATAGAAAAGGAAAAGGTAGGTGTTGTAAAACAAGATGAGTTGTAGTTGTATGTGGTTTGTGGTTATCCAGGAGTGGAGAGGTAAGATTAAAGCCCCTCAGGTAGCAACCCTGGTCCTTCCATGGCTTCTATCTTTCTGAGAAAAAGAAACAAAAATTCCTAAGAGCAGACACTGATACTGGTTTTGTAATTAGTAAAATGTTGAGATATCCCTTAAATAATTAACATTGCTATGCTGTCCTACCCTGTGTGACAGACAGATGCAACTTTGACTTCTTAACTTGACATCATCCTCCTCTCTCATGATGGTCCGTTGTTACCTAGCAGAGAGATTCTGAGTCCACATCTCCCATTGGCTTAATGCCCTCTTTCAATGCACTTTTCATCCTAGCTGGACTCACTCTCTTCTAGATTACCTGGAGCTCTGTTTAAGTAAAAGTTAAGAGATTTTCACTGAAGGCAGACACAGGACTCCAAGCTGAGGCAGGCACCATGGAGAGTGCCTAAGCTGAGGAGGACAGCATGGACTTTGGCACAGGCTTTGGTTCTGACCAGCTGTGTGACCTCGGGCCTCTCATGCCTCGCACTGTGAAATGAAGACTTTTCAACAGATGACATCTTTGGTGACATGCAGCCTAGCCATCCCGTGGTTTTGGCGAAGGGTTGGGGCCTGACCTGGTCCTGACTTCCTTCCTGGGCAGTTGCTGAACAGGAAGTGAGCTCACAGGGAGGAACACAGGAAAGTGTGGGTGGAGCTGTCCTATAACACACACCAGAATGCAGGGCGGTGTCCTACCCAGCCAGAAGTAAGAGTGAGTGACGGTGAGTGACGGCAGGGATCTCTTCAGCTCTTACCTCCTGGCCTTCCAAACATTAGACAAGTTCTCATCTTTAACACCCGAACAAAAAACAAATGGAGGGTTCCATACACAAAGAAAAATAAGGAGTGAATTCATAGATAAGCAAAGGCTTATACCACAGACTGTCAGTCATTTTTACAGTTGTGAAAATGACATTTTATCTCTGCAGTGTGTGCAAAGCCAAGAACTATAGTCTTCTTTTCTCCTATTTCTTAAACTAGTTTTAAAAACGAAAATACAACGTAAATTCATTATGGCATTTTCATACACAGACACTTTCTTCTTGAGGCTCTCCCATCCCCCTGTCCTCTCCTTCTGGCCCCTTTCCTCCCTCTAATAGCCCCTAATCTGTTTTCATATCACACGTAATATCTCTTTTGCCTCTTCCCACTTAAGACCCCTTTCTCCTGCATACAGTCTCTTTCAAATTTTATGATTTATATACAAATGCACCCAACACACACGAACACCTCATAAATATACACACACATGAAAAATCACATAGGCAAACAAACAGGAAAATACACACATTAAAAACTTAAAAGTACACGTATGAGAGAAAACATGCAGTACTTGTCTTTCTGAGTCTGTACTGTCTTGCTTAATATAATCTTCAGATTCATCTATTTTCCTATGAATAATTTTTTTTCTTTTTGCAGTAGAATAACATTCCATTGTGTATTTTTACCACATTTCTATTATCTGTCCACCTGATGAAGAACACCCAGAGTGATTCAGTTTCCTTGCTGTTGTGATTGGAGTGGCAATTAACATGATGTGTAAGTATGTAGCATGGTATAGAGTCCTCTGGGGAGATATATACCCATGAGACATATAGGTGAGTTATTTGGCAGTTTTTCTTCTTCCTTCTTCTTCTTCCTTCTTCTTCTTTTTTGTTTCTCTTGGTAGTTCTATTTTAAATTTTTTGAGAAACTTCCACACTGATTTCCATGATGGCTGTACCTATTTACATCACATTGGTAGAGAAGAGGGGTTGCTTTTCCCATCATTTCATCAGCATTTGTCGTCCTTTGCTTTCCTGATGATACTCATTCTCACTGGGATGAGATGAATCCTCAAGTTTCATTTCATTTCATTTCAGTTCAATTTTGCTGAACATTAAAAAAAATTAGTTACTGGCCATTTGTCTTTCTTTCATTTCTTTATTTTCTGAACTACCTATTTAGTTCATTAGCCCACATACTGTTTAGAATATTGAGGTTTTAAGTAGGTCTTTAAATTATTTTAGAATATTTAGGTTTTTAAGTTGTTTTTTTTTAAATGTATTCTCTGTACATTCTAGATGCTAACCTCTGTTTGAAGTACAGTTAGCAAAGGTTTTCCCCCATGCTTTGAGTTGTATCTTTGCTCTAGGAGTTCTTTGCTTTGCTGTAAAAACAAAACGAGAAACAAACAAACAAACAAAAAAACCTTTGAACTTAATGGAATCCCATTTACCGATTCTTGGGGTTAATTCCTGCACTGGAAGTCCATTTCAAAGAGTTCTTACCTATATCAGTATCTTAAAGTGTTTTCAGCATTTTAGATCCTGCATTAAGGTATTTGACTCATTTTCAGTTGCTTTTATTGTAAGCAGGATAAAAAATGTTGATATAATTTCATCCATGGATGTGTGGGTATTTTTTTTCCCCAAGCACTGGTGTTTAAAGGGGCTATCGTTTTCCCAGTGGATATTTTCGACACAAAGTTAGATGGATGTAGCTGTGTGGGTCTACTTCTAGATCTTCTATATTATCACCATCATTAATTTAGTCTGCATGCCTGCCATGCACTTTTGTCACTGTGATTCTGTTGTATAGTTTGAGTTCAGGTTTGTGAAGCCTCTAGCACTATTCTATTATTTTTTTTTTTTTGTTTAGGATTTCTTTGGATATTAAGGCCTTTTGTGTTTCCATATGAATTTTTAGGGTTTATTTTTTTTCAAGTGTGTGAACAATATCATTGGAATTTTGACTGGGATTGTTTTGAATTTTATAATGCTTTTGGTGCTAGTTATTTTCATGGTTTAAATTTGCCATCTATGTATCTTCTAGTGTATGTCTTAATTTCTTTCTTCATTGTCTTAAATTTTTATGGTAGAGGTCTTTCATCTTTATTGGTTAGAAAACCTTGAACTTTAATCTGAACTGTGAAAACATTATTTGAGAAATTGCGTTGGAAAGACAAGACAAGAGAAATTTTAGGCCTCACCAATACTCTTCAAACTGTCAGGATCATCATGAAACACTGGGAGGTGAGAAATCTTGTAGGCAATTGGAACATAAGGTGGCACAATGATAAAATTTCATGTGTTAATCTAAATAGCATCCTACAACAGAAAAAAAAAACTTAAGCAATTGCTGATGAGTTTCATTCACAATTATGTGTCAATATTGTTTCATTAGTTGTTACAAACATACCTTAAAAAGGTGTTAGCAAAGGAGGCTGAGGGAAGGAGATGATGGGAACTCTTTATACTATCATTGTAAATTTTCTACCAATCTGAAACTATTATAAAGAAAACTTTTTTGTAAGAGAAAACAACAAAAACAGCAACAATAACAAAACAAAAAACAAAAAACCAACTACCTTAGTCTGGAGAGATTGCTCAGTGCTTAAGAACAATGGTTGCTCTTGCAGGGAACTGGGTTCGGTTCCCAGCAGGCCTACAGTGACTCGCAACCCTCTGTAACTTTAGTTCCAGGAACTCTTATGGCCTGTTCCAGCTTTGTAGGTACCAAGCATACATGTAGTGTACAGACATACACTCGGGTAAAAGACATTTATCTAGATATACATTTATATAAATATAAATTATATATTAAAAATAAATATATTTTAAAAGTACCTAGATACAATAGAGAAAATGTACCCATGAAACCTCAACAATATAGTTGCCTAAACAGGACCAGCATAATGACAAGGCTGGCTGACATGCCACTTGGATGAGAAAAATTCCACATTGTTCCACTCTTAGATTAAGAGGTAAATGGCTGTAGAGAGAGAGAATTAGTTTCTTTCAGGGACAGGGCTCTTTCACAGGTTCTGTAACGCCAAGTTGTCAGCTCTGGGCGCATATACACATGAGCAGTGCTAAATGTATGTACATGTATGTACACTCACACACATATGCACACATGTAACAATAATAATCAAAGAAGAGATGATGAGTTTGGGAGGGTGAGGGTAGGACACATATGCAGTTTGGGAGGAGGGAAGGGCAGGAGTGATATGAATCAGTGCTCATATATGAAGTTCTCAACAACGTTAATTTTTTAATGCAAGGCAGTATATCTTTATATTTCATTTTGTGCTCTTTAAAGGAAAACAAAAAAAAAGAGGAGGAAGAACAAACATCTCTGGAAAAATACAGAAAGCTGTAGAGGAAATGAGTACATTCTAAATGCTGTTCTGCATGAATAGATTTTTTTGCTTTGAAGAATTAAGTGTTAAAAATATTAAGATTACAACAAGAATAACTCTATGACACTACAAGAAGAGGGGGATGACTTTGGGCCTCCCTATAGACTCAGGGCTCTGAGCAGTACTCTGCAACTTGATGGCAGCCATTTGCTGCCATGTTGAACAGGGAGCGAGTTGCTGCCAAGAATAGTGACAGCGCTTCTGAGACTTCCTGAGATCAGGACACACAGGCCTCGGCACCTGGGGAAGGGGATTGAGGAATCAAGAGGGAAGGTGCAAGGTGAGATCTGATCCAAGCAGTCAAAGGTTAGAGGGGCTGGTCCAGATGCTCCCACCTGCTTCCGAGATTCCTTGTCTCTTTTGTCCCTGGAAAGGAAGTGACAAGAGTGTTAAATAGAATTAAGATTTGGAATTAAGAAAACACCTCAAGCCATTTCTCAATCCTTAACCTGGGGCCTTGCGAGGCACTAGAGCTCCGTGGGCTTTTTTGTTTATTATTTCATAGAAATGTGATAGTTTTAATTTTTTTTTGTGTGTAATATTTTGTTGAGCTGGTTTTCCAACATTTTCTATGCTACAGCTGAGACCCCATAGTCTGGAGAGTTCTGTGGACAAAGTCATATTTCTTCCTCCACCCCTACTGTGCATTTGGCCTTGATTAATTAACCACTGTGCTACATCTGTGCACCTTCCTGTATTGTTCTCTGGAGACGGGGGAGCATAAGTTTTGTGCCCTATAAGCTCCTCAGGGAGGAAGTGTACCTAAGCACCTTGTACATGCTGCAGCCAGCTGAGGGACAGATGAACAACTATTGAATTGTTGCACACTCACTCAGCTGGTCCATCCCCACAACTTTCGTGGCCTAAGGGAGTATAGAATTTATTGTTTCAAATCAGGACACATTCAAGGGTGAAAGCGTGAAGATATAAATAATACTACGGGGTGTTACATCATAAACAGGAAATGCCTGAAGCAAATGAGAATGTAAGGTCCTTCCCTCCACCTGTCACCTGTTCAGGAGATGAGAACAACAACAACAGCAGAGCTGCACATAGGATGTCTACACATTAAGCTAGGAAAGTAGGCAGTAAGTTTGCACCATTCATGGAATGTATTTGGGACGCTGACCCCAGTCTTGGCCCTGAACTATTGGATCATTAGCCACCTTAATTTTTCCCCACATGGTGCCTTCTTACACACCAAAGGGACTTCAGGGAACATGTGCATATGAGCCAGCTGTCATTTTGAGTTCTGCCCATGTTCTTCAGAAATAGCTGGCTTGCAGAAACCCACTGAGGAGGAGGCGCTGTTCTCTGAGAAAGGAATTCTGGGGCTTCGGATAGCCAGTTAGGTGGACCCTCATCTATGAGCAGACATGCCTAAGATCTTTAGATTCCTCATGCTCTGGAGAGGGAGACAGCTAGAAGAAGTCTGAGTGGTACCCTGTGAAGTGTGGGGCTCAGGGACAGCGTCTCTTGCCTCTGATTGTAAGCTGACCTCATTCTTTCCAGCTTTATTGGGTGAAGCTGTAACCTCCAGGGTGACTGTATTATGAGGTGGGGCCTTGATGAGGTAACTGAAGTTCAATGTGGGACCCTGATACAGCAGGATTGGTGTCCTTGTAGATGAAGAACACCAGAGACAAGCACCCACTCTTCCCTCTCTTTGCATAGGCAAAGGCCAAGTGAGTCCACACAGAGACAAACGCCAAGGTACTCTTCTGTCTGTAGGCCAAGGAGAACGGGCTTTTCAGGACAAAACTCTGCAGGCACCTTGATCATGGGCTTCTATATTCTAAAATGGCAAATAAATAAGTTTTGTTGTTTAAACCATCTCAGTTTGTGACAGCAGCCTGTGGAGATGAATACACTTGAGGGCACACGCACAAAGAGCTCATGTTCTCCAGCTTCCCATGTCAGGAAACAGAGTAGGTGGGTGGGGTCATGGGCAGGAGGTCTTGTTTAAGAAGAGGGGAGCAGAAGCAGCAGAAAGCGAGCTTATGGGTGTCTGCCATCTGTAGAACACAGTCAAGGCATTGCTCACTCATTCCGGAATTTATTTAACAAGAAAGTATTCAATCTCTCCTTCTGCCAGTCATTGTACTGGGAAGTTTTAAAAGGATAAGAAAGACCCCCGCCCTCATCAGGCTTGCCTCCTAGCAGGGTTACTGCATGGTGGTCTTTGGAAAGGCCCTTACTTACTAAAGAGAGGGTTGAACAACAAACAGTCTTTGGGGAAACTTTGCTGGCTCAGGGATTACCATATTCTCCACATGTTCTTCATCTCATAAAGGGGGGGGCTCTCTAGTGATTCCCCCCTCCCATTCCTGCAAACCCCAGAGGAAGGGTGTGACCAGCTCCTCCAGCCTCGGAGCTCAGCCTGATCCCAGATGTGCTCTGGAGCCAGTAGGATTGAGAGGTTGTGGAGGGGTAGACTCACACAGGTCCTCTAATTCCTAGTTCTGTGTGGAGAGAGGACAGGTCAGTGCAGGGACTTCAGCTTTGGGTCGGGAGGTGTCAGCTTGCTCAAGGTCTTGAGTGGGCATGAGACCCGCCAGTTCCCACCTCTCCGCTAGTAGACTAGATTCCCGGACTCACAAGCTACCTAATGCACTGGGGATGAGCACTGATTTTTTTTTTTTAATCCACCCAAGGGGATGTTACAGCACTTTGTTTTGTTTTGAAGGGAGAAAAGAGAAATTGGGCTTCCCTTCCCTTCTCCCTTCTCCCCTCCTTTCCACCCATTCTCAAGCAGAGTGTGTGCCTTCTCATGCTCAGAGCAATTGGCATTGTTCTGCCTCAGCAGTTCAGACCCTGTGATTTTCAGGGTTACAACATGAAGTTCGTCAGATTAGCACTGATTGCCCACTCAGTATTTTTATATTGCTTATTTTCTTTACTCAGGGGGAATTTTTATTTCTCCTATCTCACCTCTTTCTATTGTCAAACTATAAATGTACCAACTGGCTTCATAACAGAAGATGGATTTCATGGATTGGAAATGAAGGGGACATGTTCTCGGCCACTGCTGCCAAGGGCGGGCAGGCAAGAAAGGTATGCCCTACTCAGATTTGATCATGAGGCGGGCTTTCAAGAAGGTTCTGACTATTGCTTTGAATACCTTCTCTCTAGAAGTTTTAAGCCAGCAAACTCCTGAATGAATCTGACTGGAAGGAAAATACTGAAGACCTTTTATATTTTCACAGCTGGTTTTAACAGTTAGAGGGAGACTTGGAACCTGGGATTCCGAATGATCTGGCCAGTTCCTGAGTTCATGTTTAGGTTGTCTGTCTGTCCATCTTCTTTCTTCATCTCTTTGGGTCAAGCAAGCTGTATTTGGCTTATGTAAAAGGGGTTAGTATAAAAGGGTCATACAAGCAGCCAATTTAGCTTGTGAAATGGAGACAGGCTGGAGGGATGTCTCAGTGGACTAGACTAAGCACGACTGTTCTATTTGTCTAGGACAGTTTCACACACCTGTGCCTGCTAGAGCTGTCCCAGTGTGTATTTCTTTCATGGGGCCCACCATCTTCTGCTTTCAGGTTCCTGGAGAGCATAGAGCCCAACATTTAGCTCTGAATCTTTAAGTACTCCTACCCAAGATCCCCACCTTCAAATATGACTCCTACCCAGGCCCTGACCTAGAATTAGTCCTTTTCCCAGTGTGCATCAGCCTGTTCTCCCTGCCTCTTCACTCACTCACTGGGTTAGGTTCTTGGTGGGTACCACTGGTAACTGGTAGGGCAGAGTATAAGATGGCACCAAATAGTCTTCACGAGTTCCCCAGGGGCCAGGCATGGCACAGGAAAATAGCGGTGTGGACTTAATGCCACCAGGATTTTGTCCACTTCTGATTCAG
The DNA here is from genome assembly GCF_030254825.1 of Meriones unguiculatus. Classification (NCBI taxonomy): domain Eukaryota; kingdom Metazoa; phylum Chordata; class Mammalia; order Rodentia; family Muridae; genus Meriones; species Meriones unguiculatus. Next base: position 60,271,983 of record NC_083362.1, on the reverse strand, counting down.
CTGAGGGTCCCTGGTGTGTTCATTTTCAACCTTTAAAATATGCTCAGAAGTTTTTGTCTGCAGAGTCTTCACAGATGAGTCACAGGGCAAAGCAGAGTGCAAGGCTCATGTCACCGAAGTGTGGTTACTCTTAAAATATATCATGCTTATCATTCTGGGGGATCTGCCCAGCTGGCAAGACAGAGCATGTGTCACAAGGTACTAGGCTAAGCAGCAAACAGACGGAAAAGAGAAAAGCTGATCTCCAATGAACTTTTGCAACATTTTGCACGTTTTTTCCACTTTAGTAAAACTTGCAATCTTTCAAAAATCTGAATGTAGCATACATGTTTCTTTCCCCTGTATCTAGAGTTCCTTGTATCTTACTCTGACCCTTCATATTGTGGAAACAAAACAGACCAGAGGCTCCTACACTTCATTGTCCCAGATAGATATATGACCTTGGTCATTGTCATGTGACTCTTTTTGACCCTTCCTTTCTTTTGACATCAGATTTTAAAAAATTGACTTTGATATTTAAAACCTTATACAAGGGCTTGGAATGTAGCTCAGTTGATAGAGTGCTGGCCTCTCATTCCCAAAAATAATCCCTGCACTGCAGAGGGGAAGCAGAAAGATTAGAAGGTAAAGGCCATCTTTGGTTACAAAGGGAGTTTGAGGCTAGCCTGGGCTACAGAAAGATCCTGTTTCAAAAAAGAAGTCTTGCTCCTATGCTAGAACTAGCTAAGGAGGCACATGTCTAGATCTATTGTTGCCATGGTGCTGGAAGGAAGCCTGGAGGATAGGGATGGTGCTCTGATGTGTGTCTTTGAAGATTCCTGTGGGTGTGGTACGCAGCTGTGGCTTGGAGTAGGAGGTGGAATGTGTCCTCCTGGAGACGAGGGACTTTCTTAGGCCTGGATCTTAAAACAAGCTGGAAACTCCAGACAGGCTGGTTCCCAAGAGAGAGGACACTGGAAAACAGAACCTCTGCAAGCCGTCAGAATGCAGTTCCTTCTCAGCTGGCCAAACTGCTGGCGGTCACTGAGAAAGCCAATGAATTTTCCCTCCTCTTTTCCAGACCCTGAAAAATCCTGACTGGTACCCACCTAGGCAGTGACCTATTGGAGAATTCAGCAAATCCACCCTACAGGTAATTTCCAGAAAGCCTCAAGTTTGGTGCCTATGACACCTATGGACCCCAGGGGTCTTCGGGTAAAAGGCTGGTTTTAAACGAATTGGCCATAGTCCTGTCTCCTGGCATCCCTCGGTCTTTGTCTCTGCCTGGAGTGGGGCAGGGACCATTCCTACAGCAGGAATGGCAGCATCCTCACAGTGCTTCCATCTTTTATGCGGCTGGGAGAAGGAATGTGCAGTTTCCATGGAGATCTTCAAGAAGGTGTCTTTCAGGAGGTCAGAGGCTATGAGAGGAGGCAGCTTGGTAGAGTTGAGATTAAAGAGTAGGCACACCACAGGCAAAAGCAAACTGATTGGACTCCTCAGAGCTAGAGGTCATGACCTCTGTGCATTGCCACCATGGGTGGTCTGACTGCTGTACAAGTGACCCGGTGACCTCCGGGAGAAAGCTGTAGTTCTGGCGTGAGGGTTTGATGGTGCACTTGAGTAGTTCGGATGAGAACAGTAGTGCACAGGGAAATATGGTGATAGAGTTGGAGCAGACCAACTGGATGCACAGGGTGGTTAGCTGCCCAGAAACTTCTGCACGGCTCACATCCACACTTCTTTACCTCACCTTCCTCTCCAAGGCCTCTGGAACAAGCTATTTTCCTGTATCCCTTTTCTCTTTTCCTTCATGCTCCATCCTCTGAGGATGAAAGCACACCATTTCTAAGCAACAGATGGGCTAGATAGTTCACCCCAGTCCCTGCCTCCAGGTAGAGGGGACGTGATCCTCACAGTCTCTTCTTTCCCTCACCCCCATTTTTTCAACACCCCCCCCTCAGTAAGACAGCTGCAAACTCTTCCCAAAAGAGGCTTAGCTTCCCGGGAGTCACTAGCCAAAAAGTCTGTATCCCAGGCCAGACCCTCTTCTCTAGAAATCCCTGATATTTCAGTCAGAAATATGGTGCCGTTTCTCATTAATCAGTGCAGGGACCAAGGAATGACAGATTTCCATAGTTTAATACCAGTTAGCCTTGGGGGCAACACATTAGTGTTAGGGGTCTTCTTTTCATCTCTGTCTCTCTGTTTCTCTTTCCGTCTCTCTGTCTCCATCTCTCTCTCATACACACACACACTCACACAGTCTGAATGTGCCAGCCTTTGACAGTTTTTGTTGTCATTGAGACTGCTCTTCAGGTAACCCAGGCTGACCTTAAACTGCTGGTCCCTCTCCCTCCCCCTCCCAAGACCTGAGACTACACGCATGCATAACTCCACACCCAGACAACTGGAACATTTTTTTGTCCATTGGCTTTGATGCTCTGTATTCTGGGCATCATGAGACAAAGCAAAGATCTTTACAGAGCATGACAGAGGAGCACTCTTCCACTTCATCACTAACCCACACATTTTAGAACCCTGAGCATGAGGACCAAAGAGGAAAATGTACTTTGTTCTGCAGGAGTTTAAGCTCACCCTCAATATTTCCAAGCTATCTGGTTCTGTGTCTCCCTTGCTGTCTCACTATTAGATTCCAAGATTTGGGTCTTAAATGTCCCCCAAAGCCTATGTGCTAATGGACAACATGTTCCCATCCGGAGGTTTCGGCAACTAAGGGGTGAGTCGTAGTGGAATAAAGTTAAGTGATGGCGAGATTAACTGAGAAGGGGATATTGGGCCTTTGACCTCTATCTCATCTCAGTTGTGATAGCCTTTGCCCTTGCCGTGCAAACCACCCACAAATTATGAAGCTCCATTGTGCCACAAGCTCACATCTGCAATGCTAACTGACCGCTGATTGAAACCTTTGAAATCATGAAACAAAGTTAGCTTTCCCTCTCTTTAAGTTTCTTTTCTCATGTATTTTGTCACAGTGCTGGAAAGCTGAATGACATGTATGTGCTCTACAAACTCATGTAACTTCTTGTCTCTACATTTTTTGCCTGACTTATTAAGGATAATGAATGGCTCAGTCCTTGTTGGAACTCTGTCAGTGATGCTTGCATAAGAATTTAGTTTCTTTCTCTTTCTCTTTCTTTCTTTTTTTTTCTTCCTTCTTCTTCTTCCAGACAGAGTTTCTCTGTATAGCCCTGGCTGTCCTGGAACTCACTCTGTAGACCAGAGTGGCTTTGAACTCACAGAGATCTGCCTGCCTCTGCCTCCTGAGTGCTAGGATTAAAGTGCACTACCATCAGCTGGCAAGAATTCAGTTTTTGTCAGTGTCCAGTGGTAAGGTTGTTGATATCCGTGATGGTACATCCATGCCAATCGTTACAGAACATGCTACTACCAGATCTGCAGATAATGTGTACGCTGATGTCTCAGACAGAGGTAAAGACTCTTGTCTTGCTCTCTTGAAGCCCTGGCCCCCATTACAGTGGCTTCTGCCAAAAAGAGACTGAATCTTTCCTTTTCTCTAGACCCAGTAGTCCCTATAGTATAGAAGCAAACATGTGTTCTAACATCACTTTATGAACAATTTCTATTGTTCTTTGTTTAATAGCTGCCTCCTTGCTTGGTCTTCATGGGGGTTCCATAGCAAGTGGAGTGGGGCCTGTCTCTGACATGGACTCTGTTGCCTGCTTTTGGATCACTCTGCCTGGTGGAGCTGCCTTATCTGGCCTCAGTGGAAGAGGACGCGCTTAGTCCTGATGCGGTCTGATGTGCCAGGGTGGTTTGGTATGGGGGGACTGTCTCCTTTTCTGAAGGGGAGTGGGAAATTGGGAAGAAGGTGGCAGGTTGAGACCATGAGGAAATAAGAATATAAAGTGAATAGATAAACAAATTAAAATAATAAATAACAAATAAATAACTAAATGCCTGTCCCATTGAGTCTCTACATAGTCCACACTGCATCTGATCATTTCAGGATCTCATCTGAATCCTAGCACCCATGATTTCAAGTGAAACCAAAACTGGCCCAGAATTACTGCAGCAACAATAGTTAGGTGTTTCGGTTTGAATCCTGAACTCATCACTTACGAGCGCTCAGCCTCCTTCTTCTATAAATGGTTAATAATATTTTCTGTATTCCAGAGCTGTATGAGGAACAACGCATGCAACTTTACCTAATGTTTTACATGTAATCAGCAGATAAATGTAAATTCCTAAAAGCACTATTACTTAAAGAAGCAGGGGCTGAAGTTGACAAGAAGGCAATGATTCATCTGAGATTATGGGGTCCAATCAGTGGCAAAGTGGAGACAGTCTATCTGCAGGTATCTGAGTGACATTTGAATCCTCTGGGCAGCAGTGTTTTCTCACAGCTCCACAGGCAAGCTTCTGCCTAAACTATACTTGCTTGGTAGCTTTTCCTGTTTAATGTTGCTGATGAGTCTCCCAGCTGAAAGTACTTAATAAACAAACAGAGACCTTCAAAGGAAAATGGGTTGGGCCAATATGACACATCCATACCTGGGTGGGGCTGGAGCTAGGACCCAGGTCTGGTGCCTGTTTTTATATGACCTTTAGCTGGAATGTTTCTCCATGGCTCCAATGACAGGCCTTGAGAGGAGACATTTTCCTGTAGGCCATTCTCAGAGCGTAGGCTGGGAGAGTAGCCTGAAAACATCAGGTGCAGACTATGTACAGGAAGCTAGATGGAAACTGGGATGCCCTCTTCTGTTCTTCTGCTGTGTATTCCAGGTTTTGGTAAAAATGTCCTCTAACTGTACCACAATTTCTGTATCCATTCCTCAGTTGAGGGACATCTGGGTTGTTTCCAGGTTCTGGCTATTACAAATAAAGCTGCTATGAAAACATGGTTGAGCAAATGTCCTTGTTGTGTACTTGAGCATCTTTTGGATATATGCCCAAGAGTAGTATATCTAGATCTTGAGTAGAACTATTTCCTATTTTCTGAGAAAGCACCAGGTTGATTTCCAAAGTGGTTGTACAAGTTTACATTCCCACCGGCAATGGAGGAGGGTTTCCCTTCTCTACATCCTCTCTAGCGTGTGTTGTCACTTGAGCTTTTGATCTTAGCCATTCTGATGGGTGTAAAGTGAAATCTCAGGGTCATTTTGATTTTCATTTTCCTGATGACTAAGAATGTTGAGCATTTCTTTAAGTGTTTTTCTGCCATTCTATATTCCTCTATTGAGAATTCTTAGTTTAGCTCTGTACCCCACTTTGGGTAGAGTGCAGGGAATCTCATGAAAGAAGAGGCAGATAGAAAGACCTGGAGGGGACAGGAACTCCACAAAGAGAGCAACAGAACCAAAAAATCTGGGCCCAGGGATCTTTTCTAAAACTGATACTCCAACCAAGGACCATGCATGCAGGTAAACTAGAACCCCTGTACAGATGTAGCCCATGGCAGCTCAGTCTCCAAGTGGGTTCTCTAGTAAGGGAAACAGGGGCTGTCTCTGACATGAACTCAGGGGCTCTTTGATTACCTCCACCTGAGTGGGCCAGGGGGGCAGTCTTACCAGGCCACAGAGGAAGACAATGCAGCCAGTTCTGATGACACCGGATAGGCTAGGATCAGATGGAAGAGGAGGAGGATCTCCTCTATCAGTGGACTGGGAGAGGGGGAAGGAAGGAGAAGAGGGAGGAAGGTCAAGATTGTGAGGGGATGAGGGAGGAGGCTATGGCTGGGATACAGAGCGAATAAATTGTAATAAATTAAAAAAATAAATTACACACACAGAAATGTCTTCTAACAAGTCCCCATATTAATAAAATGAGAAGTTGACCCAATGGTGGCAATTAACGAAGCCAATTAGTTCTTTGTACTAGGCATCTATTGCTTTAGAAGATACTCCGGAACTGAATGGCTTATGCAACAAACTCCTCTTATTTCAGTTTCTGTGGATCATGATTGTGACAGTAATTCAGGTGAGTGCTTCTTGCCAAGGGACTCTCATGATCTGGCAGTGGAGATGCTAGCTAGGGCTGTGGCCACCTGAAGGTTAGCCTCTGTCTGGGTGATATGCTTCCATTGTGACGGACATGGGCAGGAGGCTGACAACTCAAAGAGATCAAGCGTCAGACTGGCAGTTGCTACTCCCACGAAGAAGTCATCAAGAAAGACACGTTGGAGCTGGAGAGACAGCTCCGTGAGTAAAGCGCTTTGCCACACAAACATGAAGACCTGAGTCTGACCACCAAAGCTTGTGTAATAAAATGTTGTGGAGGCATGTGCTTGCTTGCAGTCTCAGGGCTGGAGATGCAGGGATTGGCGAAGCACTGGGGACAGTTGGCTGGCCAGCCTAGCCCCATGACTAAAGCCAAGGCCCCAGTGAGAGATTCTATCTCAAAAAAAACTAGGAAGAAAGGTCTTAATGAAAAATACCAAAATTGTTTTCCAGCCTGCGAGCACATACATACAAAAGTGCATACTTACCTACACACAAATGCTCATACACAAGCCCCTACCCCCCCAGGCACTAATACATGAAAAAGAGAGACACTGAGATAGAAACCATACTGCCTTTTATGGCCTACCTAGCCTCAGAAGCCACAAGTACCATTGCTGCCACATTCCAGTCTTTAGGTGTCCAATTACCAAGTGCAGCTCATTTCTAATGGGAGGAGAATTAAGGTCCGTGTCTTAGGGGAAGAATTCCAGAGGATTTGTGAACATTCATAAAGGCATCTTGTGTTCTTGTTTTCACTTTCTAAACAATTTAAAATTATGTTAATTGCAACTGTCTATGACAAAAATGACCAGGATTCAGAGGTTCAGATTCTGTGTGTCTTTTCTTCTGGGCCTGCCTCAGCTCCTTCATTTAGGAAATGAAATAATTGCCACTTAAAGAAATAATGCTGAAGAAACTGATATCTGCATGCAAAAGAATGAAGTTAAACCTTGAGCAACTCTTAAATGCAACAATTAATTCAGTGTGTATTGAAAACTTATGTGACCTAAAAGCATAGAACCCTTAAGAAAGAAATTAGGCCACAGGATTCGCAATGTTGAATTTGGCAATGACTTGATTATGGCACAAAAAGTGTTGGTAAGAAAAGAGAAAGTAGACAAATTGGACTTAATGAAAAAATTAAAACTACATAATAAAAAGGAAAGTTAGCAAAGTAGAATGTCAGCCCACAGAATTGAAGAAAAATGTTTGCAAATTATCTACTTGATGAGGGCCCAAATCCAGTACATGCAGATATGGCTTACAACTCAGCAACAGAAAAATATAACTCAGCTTAAAATTGGGCAAAAATCTTGAACAGAAATTTTCCCCAAAGAAGACATACAAATAGCCAGTAAGTGCAGGGAGAGATGGTTAACATTATTGGGCACTAAGGAAGTGCAAGTCAAAACTCCCATAAAGTACTGCCTCACCCTGGCTAGCATGGCTCTAATACAAACAAATAGCAGAAAACAAAAAACACGTTGCCAAGACACAGATGAGTTAGAACCCTTTGTACAGTGTGGATGGGAACACGAAATGGTACTGTTATTGTGGAAGGCTGTTAAGGTAGCTCCTTAAAAAATTAAAGAGAAAAATAGTGACTCTTTTCCTGCATGTATATCTGAAAGAAAAACTGAAAACAGAATTTTGCTTATATACTATGTTTATCACAGTGTAGTTCATTCAGCCACAATGCCAGGGTAGCAGGCATTCACCCACAAAAGGATAGATAAACACAGGGTAGTGTATACATGATGTCTTAGTTAGACTTTCATACTGTGGAGAGACACCATGACCATGGCAACTCTCATAAAACAAAACATTTAGTTGGTGCTGGCTTACGGTTTAGTCCATTATTGTCATGACGGGAAGCATAGCAGTGTGTTGGCGACTTGCTGCTGGAGGAGCCAAGAGTTCTACATCTTGATCAGCAGGCAGTAGAAGGAAATAGTTTTCCACACTGGGAGTAGGTTGAGCATAGAGGACCGCAAAGCCTGCCCCTACGATGACATACTTCCTTCAACAAGGCCACACCTCCTAATAGCACCACTCCCTATAGGCAAGCATTCAAACACACAAGTCTATGGGGGCCATACCAATTCAAACCATAGAGAGGAAATTCTGATGTCAGTCACCTGAGGGCATTATGTTGCATGCCATAGCAAGTCAATAGAAAGACAAATGTTGTCAGGTTCCATTTGTTTGATACACACAGTGTCCTTCCTAGTTTGCTTTCTGTTACGATAAAAAACATTGCCGAAAGCAACTTGGGGAGGAAAGGGCTTATATAATCATACAAGTCAATTGTCAAGGGAAGCAAAGCAGGAATCTGAAGCAGAGACCAGGTAGGTTGGTTGCTTACTGTTTTGCTCCTGAGCTCACCATCGGCCGCCTATCTTATCCGGCCAAGCTTATCTATCCATAGTGGGCTAGGTCCTCCTAAGTCAGTTGACAGTCAAGAAAATGCCCCCACAGACATGTCAATGAATGCCAATTTGACCAAGACAATTCTTTGAGAATTTTCCTCTTCCAGGGTAGGGCAAGTTGGCAACCAAGATAAGCCATTTTATGTAGTATAGGCACAGTTATAGAAGCAGAAAATTATGCGGTGGTTGACAGGGGCTGGGGTTGATGAGGAATGGGAGGTTAAGTGTTTAATGGGTATATATTTTTAGTTTTATAAGAAACTGATAGAGGAGGAAGATGATGATAGTTGCGCAAAATTATGACTATATGTAAGATCATGAAACTAGATGCTAAGACATTTAAGTGAGGACTTTAATTTTGATTTTACATTTACTTTACCTTTCCAAGAATCACTGGGGAACAAAGTAAAAAATAGTGAGGTGCCTGAACCCAGAATCCTTCTAGTGTCCTTTGTGCCTCTGATATCTTCTTCTCCAGTATCTACCAGAAGATTCTAGAACTGACATTTCATTAAGTACAATCTCTCTTCTGTACTTACTAGTCTCCATGACTGTCTGTGTGCTTAAATGTATGTTTAACATGTTTTTGCACGTGCCCTCATGTTTCAAAAGCCCACATAAATAAATCTTTCATGGCCCTTCAGTCCTCAGAGGGAAGGTGAGGCTGTTTATGTTACAAGAACACATTTTATTTGCCCTCAGCAGCCAGAGCTCTGCATGCTATTACTGTAAATGGGGCATGGTGCTGTTCTGTTATGAAATGCCTTTTGATGTAGCACAGCCACAGTCCAGTGACTTCCAACTATATCTCAGTCTACTGTAAAAAAATAACATGACAGGTCTTCTCATGGATGCCGGGTCTCTGCACACATTCTCAGGAACTTGAGGACATTTGCTCAATCCAAACGGAGAAACATTATTTTAATAGTTATAGATGTGTCCACTCGGCTTCAAACAAGGCTTTCTTCCCCAGGCTCCTTGCTTCTTTTGCCTGAAGCCTGGGTAAGAAGAAAGAAATAGCTGGGTATTTTTCTAGGACAAGACACTGAACCTTCAAATTATCCTGCAGGTCAGCCTTTATGTTTATCCTGAAGATATTCCTTTGCCTACCATCAAAACCACCCAATTCTCAAATAGTCTTCCTTTCCCCTCAAAGACTGTCCACCCTCAAAAAAAAAAAAAAAAAAAAAAAGGTTCTGAGGAAATTACTTTTTTTTTTTTAAAGTTGCAATACTTTAGTTTTTTTTTTTCAGCCCTTAGATTGTATGTGCTTCCTTAGTTTACCTAACAGTTGCCATCACTGGGAGCCATCTTTGAGCTGCTTACCAAAAAGAGTAACAAAATAAAGGACCTCACAGCATTAAATGCAATGCTTAACAGCAGAGTAAGTGTTGGATGAGCTCTACAGACAAATACAATTTGCTGGAATTAAAATACATGGAGCAACATACTATTTATTTTGCAAGGATACAAATCAAACCAAGAGTATATAATGATCATCCTGTAATGTTTGTCTTCTGAGAGCAGCATGTGAAGGAAATAAGAACAAATTACCATGTAAATCCAGGGTAAAGTAGCATAGACACAGGACGAAACTGTGGAATATGGAAGAAGGACCAAGTTGAACTTGCACATGAGTTTCAAAGAAAAAAATAAAAGAAAAAGTAAAGTAACTAGATGAACAATGTAGAGTCCTCCAATGCTAAGCCCCACAGATGATTTTCAGAAAGACCATGTTTTTGGAAAGGTGCCCATCCAGTGTTGCTCTGACTTTAAGTTACCTCAGAGGCTCAGAGACTTTTACAATCAAAGGTTGGTTGTCTGTGTCATGGTGTCATCCTGTTGAGGAGAACACTATACTCTTGACTATGCATTAGGTACATCCACAGGGTCATCAACTGCCCCTGGATTCAAGGGTTTCCTTCATACGGTGCCACCAATGTGATAATTTGATCATTTTGTCACCTTGTTACCCAGAGAGCTTGTTAAAGTACAGACTAAGGTACTTCCACTGTCAACTCTGAATATCTGAGCAGTATCAAAAGCCGTTTAGGGGTTGGGGAAGTTGGCTTAGTTGATACAAAGATTGACTTTGAAGCATGGAGACTCAAGTTCAATCCTTAGAACCTACAATAGAAGATAGATTGGACCTATACACACATGAACAGAGAGAGAGATTGATTAAATGAGTGAATGATTGATTGATTTCATATAAGAGGTCCATGCATCAAACTTCGAGAGAGAAACTCTCCCAAGAAAGGACAGGGAAGGCTCGTGGGGCCAGGCAGAGCTGTGAACACAAAGACCCCAGCCCATCTCTAACACGTGGTGGCAAGGGTTACCCGGCAGCAGGCCCATTGCCTGCAGTTAATCCTGCAGCTCTGGTGCATACTAGCGCACAGCTCACCGACTCCAGAATTTATCTTCCTCTTAAGACAGATCTCAAGATCCCAGAGGTAGAGTTCAGCAGGAGGTCAGGGCAGGAGCACGGGAGGAAGATTTTCCTGACTGACTGTTACAAGAAACAACACCCCAGGCCGGCATCGTGAGTCCAGTGTTTCTCCCCCTCCAGCGCACACCCCCACCGCACAGGGTGATCTGAAAAATGTGCTAATGCGATTAAGGTAGGAACCTCGAGGTCTTCAGGAAGTGGCACACCCAAAATGTAATCTCTGTAAAATATTTTCCATATTTGGATAAAGGAGCAGGTTACACAAGACCATTGACTGAGAAGATGGTGATGAGGTAATGCTAAATGTCTCCAGGAAAGCAAATGGAGGTAAGTGTGGAGTCCCGAGTTCAGAGAGAGTGAATCTGGAGTGGCTTCAGGTGTAGGATGTAGGAAGTAGATCTGTCCCCTGAGGGAAGGGTGTGCCTAGTGACCAATCAATAATAGGTTTTGCTCTATTTTCATACTCACCAAGTAATTCTTTGAACTCTTTCTTCATCTTTCCAGGGCAGACAAAATAACTTCTCCGCACTACCTTCTGTGCTAGGCCCTGTTGGTACTTGGAATCTGGTTTTAGCTTTTCTGTAGACTTGGAAGCATTCTCAGGGTGAAGACTGACAACCAGAAGACTGTGGAAGCAAAGCATGCTGTTAGATTCAGGGAAAGGAGCCGCCGCTAGCAGCAAGCCCTGGCATGGATTTAGATTCACCTAGCCTCTGAGATGTGAAGACAAGTACAAGTAGTGTCACTGGTAAATGATCTCTGGAAACGCACTTAGGAGAGCGAGAGTATGTGAGCAAAGGGAGGCAAGCTGATAAAGGGGGCCCAACACTCCCGTTACGGGGGGCCAGCTGGTGTTAGAATTGCTATTGGACTCCCGGAGACAACAGAATATATACTGTTGCAGGGGTATGGAATGTGCTTCAGGGTTATGGCAGACAAGGAGCATCCGTCCATTAACTGTCCATCTGTCATTGGCTGAGGGTGGCTTTTTGGGAGATTATGTCTCAGACACTTCTGGTCTGCCCTAAATGAGAACTCAGCATATTCGGATGGTTATGTAGAGGGTTACAAATGTTTTCCATAAGCAGCTGTGAGGATGGGGATGTGGGTGGGCTACCAACAGAATCTGCCACAATTCTTCGAATTTCCTACATGCTTAAACGTTTCAGACGCTAGATTAAGTGTATATTATCTCATTTACTAACTGATTAATAATCTCCATTTATTCAGACCCAGGGGGGTGGATGTGGAATGAAAAGCTATTTGCCTGTGATCTCACAGGCAGCTCATGAGGAGTTTGGATTTGAACCTTAGAAACTTCTGGGCATTGTACTGGCTCGTCAAAGGGTTTATAAGCAGCTGAGGGGGTAAAAATAGACTTTAAGTTGTAGGCATCAAGCCTAGCTGTTCCATGAAGTGTGGGCCAGATTTCAGCTTGGGATTCAACAGTGGTATTGTAAGGGCAGGCATGTGGTGAAGTTCAAGGAGGATCAAAGGCAGAAGGTGGGGAGGTGGCTCAGGGGGTAAAGTGCTTGCTGTGCAAACATGAGGACCTGAATCCAGATCCCCAACATCTACCTCGAAGCCAGACATCCACACATGTGACCCCAGTGCTGGTGGGGAGGAGGCAGATCCCATGGGCTAGGCAGCCAGTCTGGCTGAAATGATGAGTTCCCATTTCAGTGGGAGACCGCGTCTCAAAGCACAATGTGGAAAACAATAGGGACAAATCCCTGATGCCAACCTCTAGTCTCTATACACGTGTGCTTGGGCAAGCCACCTTCCTCCTATATGCACCCATGTACCTCCAGAACTTATTTTCTTCTTGAATATGATATGCCATGGCGTTTGTTCTCACCACTAATACATTCTACTAAGGACCTCAAATGCAATGTGGCCCAAACCAAGCCCGTAACATCCTGTCATCAATGTATTTTTTTTCCCTGACTTCACAGTTTATTTATGATTCCATCATTCCTCCATCCAGCAAGATTCAACACTTGGAATGATCTTTGGTCTCCTCTTCAATTAAACACTCCACCTATTGTGTACCCAAATCTTGTTGATTGCATGCCACAACAATCTATCTTAATGCTGGTGGGGCCTTCTTCCCTTATATGTGAAGCAGGGCATAGTATAATGAGAAGAGTGTATCAGAGGGTCAAAGGCAAAACCACAGCTCAGTCCCTCTACACGAATCTGTGCTCGTTGTTCAGGTGGGTAGTTATTTCTGTTCTCATAAAGATAGTAACGAACTCATCACAGCCCCTGCCACCTCTAAGAATGAAGCAAGCTGCAGAGGTCTGACTCTCTAAGGCTGCCTGTCGCCACTAGCCAGAACACTGGCGCTTGTTTTTCAAAAGAGGCAGAGAGTCTAGCCTCCTTCCCACCCATGCCCTCCTCAATGTATGGTCTGTGTCCTTGAGCACTTCGGCTTGGGGGAAGGGTTCAGATAATGTCTAATTTTTTTTTTCACACACACCTCCTCCCACCATCCACTCTAATTCCATTTATCTCCCCCCATAAAGTGCTTATTGACAGAAGACTTGAGTGCTCCGACCTTGCCAACTGATGACAGGCCTCTCCAAACAGAGCAGTCATGCCTCCCTTCCTCTCCCCAGCCAGATCCAGAGCAGCCAGTGTTTCTGCCTCAGTCACCAAGATCAGCCTGGGGACCCTGCCCCTTCCTACCACCAAATGCTTTTTTTGGGTCACTGACTTTTTCAGAGAGAAAAATGCTTGCAATGGAGGCATGAAATGGCACTGCTCAGACACAAGATTGGGGTTTATAAGATCCTTCAGCCAAAAAGTAATTTTATCAGGGCTTGCAGAGAGCTGCCACCTCCATTTATCCCACCCAAGTCTGAAAACACTCTCCACTATATGCACCCTGCTTTTCCATCTCTAGTGCTGATGCTACTTTTGTTAGGCCTTCAGGGACTCAACAAAGAAAGTCTACAAAAAATAAAATGGACAGGCGCTGTACCCCTTCTACAGCAGTAGCGGCAGGCCCCCCTTCCAGCATCCTGTATCCCCACCCCATTAATCCTACCATCAAGTGGAATTCTCATCCACTTTAGCACAAAGCAAGGCCTGTCATAAAGGAAGGGTTGTGGGTATGTACAGTAGTATAGGCCCTGTAGGAGGTAGTGTGTCACATACTTGAAAACTTTAAAACTCGTGATCTCACGTGCTGGTACATTTCTAAGGAAAATAAAACTAGTGTGTGCATAGACACATTTGTGCTCTCATGCTCTTTGAAGAACCACTCGCCGTCAATGAGACAAACCATTGGTGGAAGTGTTGATCAATTCATCCATCAATGGGTGGATGGATAAAAGTGTGAAACAGAAAAAGTACTCACCTTCAGACCTATGGGATCCTGCCATTTGTGATGACCTGGCGAGTGAGCTCAGCAAAGAAACAGATACCGCCTGACTTTATGTAAGATTTAGAATCAGAGTACAAAGTGGGTTACCGGGAGCTGGACTAGGAGGTGTGGTGGAGTTCTGCGGCTGAGGAGATGTTGGTCAAAGGAGAGTGCTTCTATGAGAAAGGATGAGCACATTCAAGAATCCCACCTTGCAAGATGGAGAATACTGTTAGCAATTTACTGTGCTCTTGAAATTGCCCAAGACAGTAAATTTCAAGTATTGTATTAAGCATGAAAAAAGTTATGCAGGATAATGCATGTTTTAAAATTAATGTATCAAACACGGCTTCTTCACAAAGAACAGGCCTAGCTGTTGGGTACCAGAGTTTTGATATGGGAAATGTGACCCCCAAGAATGATGCATGCAGCTAGATTTCCCTTTAACACATCCCAGCTACTATCAAACCTTATACAAGAATCTTGAGCTTTCAGTGATGTCTCTATTTGGTTCATTATTTTACTCTTCAAATACATGAATGAATGAATGAATGATGAATGAATGAATGATTTATGATTTATGTCCTTGGCTCCTATTTAGATTTCACCACACAAAGCATTGTCCTGATTCTAGTACATTCTCTCTGGAAACCCATTTCGTTCATGAAATTTGTGGACACTCTATTTTCGTGTTCTCACCCTCTGGAAACTTCTAAGTAGTTTATTATGTAGACAGGAGGGCTCACAGCATGGCTATCAAAGCATTTCCTTGGTTTTTCACATGATTACCTGGTGTACCTCTGACTTCCCCAGAAAACACACATGATCCAGACTCACATTTGGGCCCCTTATTTTTCTCCCTTCTCAAGAGACAAGTTCTCTTAGGACAACAAAATTCCCTCCCTTCCACTGAAAGAATGTCTGTGCTGTCACCCACCACACACAAACACTGTTCAGTCACAGTGTGTTGTTACTTTGTTCCCATGTGGAGCCTCTGAGGCCTTTTTTCTCCTTAATTACTACATATTTATGTAATGCTAGATACAAGTTTATCTCTCTGCCTTTGCATTTCCTAGACCTACGTAAATGTACACACAGCCTATCAGAGTGACACACATGCTTAGGTACAACCACCACACACCTGCATGCTGTATGCGCACAGATCTACAAACGCGTTATGAGGGTTAAAGTGTTAAGTAGGAACACAGTTCTGCCTGACTTGCATTTTTCATCTCCTCTTGTCTCCAGGAGCTTTGCCGCTCCACCCTCCTGCTCACATCCACTTCTCTCTTCTTCCTCTCTCTTCCAGTGACTTCTTTACATCAGGTTTATGGGGATCTTCTCCCTGAGTTGCTCTGTGATTCTGAGTACAGAGAACTAGCCTCCAGGCTAAGCTCTGCTGTGCCTTTTAGTTACCAAGGACATAAATCCTCCCTTCAGTCTCCCTTCTCTTCTCTCTCAGGGATTATTTAAATTGGTCAGATTGGGAATCCATCTATTTCTTTAAAGCTCAGCCCCTGAATTGCTGTTAACACAAAGCAAGAGTTTAAGGCATTAAGCATGTACCTGCAAGCACTTCTCAGTCCCTCATTTCCTTCCCCCAGGGAGTGCTTTCCAGTAGGCGGGGTAATGGGAAGCGAGCCCGGAGCAAGTAAGCTGATTTATCTGGGAAAGCTCTCCTCTCCATCTTTGCCACTTTAATAACACTCAGCTCGGGGAGGGATTTGGTGTCCTTCAGGAGCTGGCCCGTTAAAACAATCCAGGAGTGTGTCACCCGCAGCTCAGGCCCTGCACCTCGTCTTCAAACTGATGTCACCTCATAAATCCACAGGCACAGCCCGGACCCATCAACAAGCTGCTTTTTCTGAAGATTCATTATTTGTTCAGCCTGGGGTCAGGTGGAGGGTTTTTGAAAGATTCCTTTAGTATTTGCCCCTCCCCCTCTTCTTGGGCTCAAAATGGAATCTGCTGCAGTGGCGGCAGAAAGGAGTGCTCTGTGGAATAAAGCCAGCTCTCTGAGTCAGAAGAGACATGGCCATCACTTGACCCACTGTGTCCAAAGAAAAGAGGAGTCAGGGAAGAGAAGGGCTCTCGCGTTGGCCTGTGGCCTTGCTGCTGTAAAATTATGGGTATTTTGTCTGTTCCCAGGGCTGTCTGCAGTCATCCGCAAATATGATACATGAAGAAAGTCACAGGTTATGGGAAGCCAGCTGACAGGGACAGCCAGGAGACGACCGCAGCCTAAGGGGGCCAGGGAAGCTGTTGGAGGGCGCACTGACCACACGGACCAGACCACAGGTTTCTTTCCAGGAAGTGCTGTGGTTTGCACATCAGCCACCTGGATGTCTGTCCTTCTTGGGGAATAGTCTAAAGATACTTGCAGAGAACAGTCTGCTAACAAAAAGGAGAGAGGAGGTGGAGAGGGGTGTGTGTGGCGGTTGTCGAATACATGAGGGTTTCCAGAAGGAAGAGTGCAGTGTTGTAGACTTGTAAATGGAGTTTCTTGCTTGATTGGATGGATCTTCTCGGAAGATCACTTAAATCTCGTTTTTGTCTAGTAAGAGGACGATGCAGTGGGTTACGGGTGTTTCAAAACTGTCTCTCTGAGAGAGGGTGAGATGCCTTGCTTATTTTACTCACCAGCTATGGACCACAGAGCTCTGTGGTGGAAGAAGTCCTCCAGCCCTGATTTGAAGTGTAACAGGAAGTCACTGGATTTGGAGTTGGAACGGGGTTGTGAAAAAGCAGGCTCTTCTGAGCTGGTGTGAGCCGGCCATAGCTTGTTCCCAGTTGAAATAAACACTCTGAAAGGGCTACTGAAGAATAAATTTAGTTCTTGTACCCTAAGATGCTGCGGGCACAGGTAAGCAGAGCAGGAACCCTGGCCAAGGGTAATTCTTTCTTACCGTCTATGCTCCTTTATATACACACATATATAAAGTGTTTCAATAAAAACTTGAAATATCAGCCAGATGGTGGTGGCGCATGCCTTTAATCCCAGTACTAGGGAGGCAGAGGCAGGTGAATTCTGTGAGTTTGAGGCCAGCCTGGTCTACATAGTGGGTTCCAGGACAGCCGGGGCTAAACAGAGAAACCCTGTCCCGAAAAACCAAAAAACAAACCCAAATAAAAAATAACAACAAACAAAAACAAAAAAAAGCCTTGAAATATCGAACTGTAAATTAAAAAAATATTCATAAAATTTGGTATTCTAACTCTCCAATCGTTTTTTCCCAAAGGCTTCTCAAATTCAGTAAGGTCCAAGACTAGTCGGTGGTTTGTTTTGTGAAAAGCTGAAAAGAGAGAGCCCAGGTCTCCTTCCAGGTACAGGGTTTGATTGACAGTCCTACAGGGATCATGGAGCATTCTGGAATGTAGTTCTTTTCATAGCCCTTGGCTCCCCTGCATGCCACAAATAAACACAGATTGCTGATGGTGGTTTGAGATGAATCCCACTGCAAGTACTGGCACAGCAGGCTGGGGCCACCACAAACCTTATCATCTAGGGTGGGGCAGGGAACAAGGCTGCCCTGCCGAGGTGGGGGAGGCCAGGGGTGGGGGTGGAGCCCGTGAAAGCCAATGACAGCCTTCTCCTGGCTTGGCAGCAAGCCTGGAAGCCCGGAGGCCTTCTGGGGAAAAGCCAAGAAGAGAGGACCAAGGGTGGGTGTGGGGCCGGGAGCGAGGGTTGGGGGAAGGGTGGGGAAGGGCACTGGCTTTCACTAGCTGGGTGACTGCAAGTGCCCAGCTGATAGCTTTTCCTGGAATGACTTTCTGCATAACAGAGACCAGGAAAATAAAGTCAGGTGCGCCTGGCAATTTCACAGTTGCCCTTCAGCCTCACAACCATCCATAAGGCAAACTTTCTGCAAAGTTTCTTAAGATAGTGAAACTGAGGTCCAGAGTGGCAAAGACAGGCCTCCTGTCACACAAAAATGCATCACCGTCACCAAAGGCAGGAGATAATTCCACCCCTTTCTGTACCCAACACTCCGTTTTGACCTTAGGCTTCTTTTTAGCACCTCTACGTGCAATTTTTGGGGGCAAGCAGCCAATCTACTTCAACATCTTGAATTTTCCTCTGCTTTTTCCTTGTCTCGTAAACCGGTCCCTGAGTTGGAGGTATGGCTCGCAAGGCTGACCTTGGTGGCAGTCCTGCAAGAAGCAGATTATAGTTCAAAGTCAAGGCGCTTCTCGGAAGGCAGTGCCGAAGAAGCTTAGCTACCTTGGCAAGGTCGGGAACCGGGGCAATCTTTCTGCCAGAAGATTGCTAATAATGCCAACGGTTTCTTCGACTTCTGGATCCAGACTCCACCGGGCTGTGTTAAATCCACAGTGTGTCCCCACCAGAGCCGACACTGCCCAGCTGCTGGGCTATAAATTAGGCACGCCTATCTTTCTGTTCATCGGTCCCTGTGGCCGTGCTTCCTTTCAGGCCTTCCTTGCATAAACACGAAACTCAACGTGGCTTCTTCACAGGGGCACTCAGACAGGCGATCCCTAGACTCTAAAACCCTGCCCCATGGGGAAGGGAACCATGGGGACCACCTGTCTCCTGCTGTCCTGCCCTTGAATTGAGTTCCTTCTCCCCGTCGAAACAGAGGGGCAGCAAAGTTCCCGACCATTTTTTTTTTTTATTAACTGAGGTTTACTTATTTATTTAGTTATTTTTTGTTCTTGTTTGACAGAATTAGCTTTGTTGTTCTGCAAATGGAGATATATATTCATGGACTTTTTCTAGAAACAGGGGCCAGACCTCAAAACAATATTGCATGCCAACTGTGAGGGGAAATGTTTGAAAGTTCTACATGAAGATTTAACTTTTGATCCTCGTGACTCCAGGAATTATGAATTACCTTCATTCTCATATGGGTAGAATAAGGTTCAGAGAATTAAGTTAAAATTCACTCAGACTTTCAAAAGTGGAAAGCCTTGGGTGGCTGAGGCAGAAGAATCATCCAAACTCAGGAGTTTGAAATAGCCTATGCAACAGCATATCCTGTCTCAGCACATTTTCACAACACATAAATAACAAGTCTGGTTCTAGAACGGTAGGTACACTTCACAACTATATTGCTGTGTGTCTCAAAACATGTTTCTGGGCATGAAAAAAATGATGTCAAACCATATAAAACCAGAAAACCACGTATGACCCGATACCAGTTTATAAGGTTCAACCTGGAATATCCAAGCCATATTCCCAGAGTGTAGGGCAGATGGTTCTCAACCTGTGAGTTGGGACCCCCGAATATCATATATCCAGCACATCAGGCATTTACACTATGATTCATAACAGCAGCAAAATCCCAGTTATGAAGTAGCAACAAGATAAGTTTATGGTTGGGGGTCACCACAAAATGAGGAACCGTAGTAAAGGGTCGAAGCGTCAGGAAGGTTAGGAGATGCTGCTCTAAGCCCCTTTGCAGAACAAGTTGTCAGTTCAGTAAATGTTTTGGGGTGCATAAGAGTACAGGATTGAGTGAGTGCATTGGTGGGAGGGGTATATAATTTATGTGAACAAAGGTACATTGCAAAAGAAAAGAGGTGTGTGTGTGTGTGTGTATGTGTATTCCCCAGGACTTGAGTCTATCGGGTAGGAAACAAGTCCCTTCAGAAGGCTGTACCCTATTATCTTCCTCTGTGACTTACATGATCATTCTTTCTTCCATTCCATAATTCTCATGGTTGCTACCGATGTCTTCTTATTAGTCAATATATTACCTTCAAAAAATGTTTTAGTAGATGTTCTTCTCAAGAGGGTGTAACGGTCATAGCAACCCCACCCCACCACCACAATTCCCTTTCCAAACCAATAATAAATGCTGAGAGAATATTGGTTTCAGTTGGATGAGAATCAACTGCGAGAGAAACCATCTCTTGGACTGAACCTCTGGAGTCAACATTTTCTCATTTTTGCTTTCTCCTTTCTACTTCCTGCCTCCCAAGTCAGACACTGGGAGGAGGAGAAAAAAAAGAGGAGGAGGAGGAGGAAGTACTGGAAGAGCTTTAAGTGCCATGAGGGTAGAGCCAGACTCCAAGAGGGAGGTCAGAATCTCTCTGACCTTAACAGAGAGAATGATCAAGGCATCTCGGGAGCAAGGACAGTGACTTAATTTAAGATATTTTCTGTTGCTGTTTCAGGAGTACTTTATAAGGAATAAAGGTTTATCTTGACTCATAGATCTGGAGGGGCTAAGCCCAAGAACATGACAGCTGCATCTGATGAGGGCCTTATATTGAATCAGTACGTGGAGGAGGGGGGAGTGGGCGTGTGAACAGGACAGAGCACACTGTAGCCTTGTTTTATGGTTCTATAACTCTCTACCCTAGCCAGAGCAAGAAACCATTACTAGGAGAAAAGTACTAATCCTTCTTATGTTACCCCCCCCCAGCACTCTCAGCACATCTTAATGATGCCTCTTTGGGACCCAAATGTCAACAGGAGTTTCAGTGGTGACAATTCATGCCCAAGTCACGACAGACATCAGACTCTAAGAGCCAGGAAGAAGGAAAGTGACACGTCACAGCTCCTTTTCTCCTGCTCAGGAAATCGCTGAACAAGTCTTAGGAGAAAAAGGAAGTAATCGCAAAGGTTTTTAAGACCCCCCCCCCAAGCAAACGCATGCTCACTCACCCAGCATTACACACATCTGCTGCCATGCACACACCTTAAGTACAGTGTAAAGAAAATGAGAAAAACAAGTTAGGCAATTTTTTTTCCATACCCCTGAAAAAATGCCTTCTTCAGACCCTAGAATATAGTCAGGTCATTTGGGACACTTTTGGGTCTTGGACATGCTACTCATCAAAACAGAATGCAAATCACAAGTGCAATCTATAGTTTTCTAGTGGTTTCATTTTTAAAATGTAAAAAAAAATAGGCTGACAAAATTAGTTCTAACAATGCATTACATCTGATGTATCCCAACTATTACCGTTTCAATGGGTGGTATAAAACTATTAAGGGAAGATTAAAAAACTCTTTATTTTGCAACTGAATCTTCATATTCAAGTGTGGTGACATACAATGACACATCTTCTTTCGGGCAAGACAGATGTCAAGTGCTCAGAGACCACATGTGACTCGTGACTGTTGTATTCTCGGCGTTGAAGAACTGTAAAACTCCATGGGGAAAAGGATCCTTAGGGGACACAACCTAGTTCAACAGTACATCAACTTATCTCAAGAACAGAATTAGGCTTTGTTCTCGGAGCCAAGAAGTAGGGAGAAAAAAGCTACCACATTCTCACAGATTCTCAATACCTATGGGTGACTTCACTGAATCTGCACAAGAATGGGTCCGGCAAGAGCCACACAAGGATGAGAAGAACCTCTGGGAGCCCTTCCCCCTCCTGCTGAACTATTTTGTACAGACTCAAGGAAGGGGGAGGTTTGTTTCTTTTAGTAATGTACCCTCTCCAAGCTCCGATGGTTAGCTCTACCCCAACAGCATACAGAGGGTCCTGGTTAAAACAAGCCACTTATCTAGTAAACCCAAAAGTCATCAATCTGGGAGATGTACAGGTAGGAAAAAAATGGGATTAACAGGGGTGGGAGGGAGGTTAGAAAGGGCATAGGGAGACAGTAACCGGAATGTATTATATACATGTATTAAATTGACAAAGAACCACTTTAATAAAAAATTAATAAGAGAAGTATGCACAATACCATAAATGAGCAGTCATAGCCAAGACACATGCACCTACATCAACTGTGAGTATTGATCAGCTTCAGACCACAGGGTGGGGGAATAATGAGTAGAAAGGGATTACAGTTTTCTTTGCATGTTATCTACAAAAGCTTGGACTGTCAAGACACATATTTGTTTTAAAACATTTTTCCAGTGACAATTTTAAGCATAGAATCATTTTGTTCATGATATCCGTTGATAAAATGATATTTATGTTATAGAAACCTAGATTTCATGTGTAGTTAGTGTGTTCTTATTAGATGAAAGGATCCTTCTTGGCTTGTTTGTTTCTTTCTTTTTGAAGGGAAGTCTGGAGGAGGAGTACTGGCCTTAGGGTTGGCGGAAAAACACGAGACACACAAAAATTAGAATTTCAGATGATGAGAAACAATGGTTAAACTTTAGAATGAGCATGCCCTGTGTAACGTGTCCTTTAAATGATACAGGGATAACCTCAACATTTGCATGGGCCGTACGTATTTATCCCTGAAAAAATTATTCAGTGTTTATCTGGGATTCAGATTTCATGGGCCCTCCTGTCTTTTTGTTTACCAAACCCAGCCACCCTACTTGGGTTGCCACTATCACAAATGGCAGCTGTGGTGATGAATGGCTGCTTTTCCCTGTTGCTGGGGAAGTGCTGCTTCCAAGGGAATTATTCCCATTAGTGGTTCCCAGCTGGGATGCAGTGGGGAGGTGCTCCCAATTCTTCCTGCCAGAGACAGTCATTGTGGAAGTAGGTTGTCTTCCTGTCTCTGGGCCTCTGAACTTGATTTTCCCTAAGTAAGTCTTGGTGTCTCCAATTTGAGCTCTTTCTCTATTGCTATTTTCAGAAACTTGAGAAGAGATTTAAGGGTTCTGAAATGACCCCTAAAGCTTGTTGTCCACCAGACAAAAATAGGTGTTTTATTTTCATCTCTCAAATAAATTATAGTACTTACTATGGAAGATGGTCCACCAGTTTTCTACATGCCTGTATATAAGCCTGTGTGTGTGTGTGTGTGTGTGTGTGTGTGTGTGTACCCACAAGTCCTCATTCTGTACCCAAGGAAATTCCACTGCCTCTTAATTGCTGGTGATGAGACCGGCATTGACTTAGAGCAGGCTTACAGAAAACCAAGAGTGTAAAATCTCACCAAGCTCTATTCATCAAATTCAAGGTTTTGGCCTTACCAGCCAGGTGTTTGTTCTTTCCTTTAACTGATTTAGAGATAAATTCAGCTTCAAATAACTAACTTGCCAATCTTTCCCCAAATGCAAATCCTTAAGAAATTAACCTGGGTACCTGCCACAAGAAACCACAGTACTCATTCCTGGGCATTTTAATGATGAAAGAATCCTTTGATCAGAGTTTTCTAAAGTATAATCCATTAGCAGAATTACTTTTTCCATCCCAGACCTCTTTACGAGACTCAAGTAGCCCTGACTAAAGGCTATTCCCTGGATTAACCAGCTCCTCAAACATCTCTCTATTTGTAAATATTCAACAAATAAAGCATAAATATATAATTCAAAGAAAAAAAAAGAAGCATGATAGAATACAAATGAGGTACATTTTTACTAGTATTCAAGAAATGAGTTAAGTTGAAATAACTTATTTTAGAGGTGTATAAATTAGGCATCTGCCTTGATATTCTTGATCAGATCAGTTACCCAGTTACTCTCCTCCTTCTTCAACATCAGGCCTGCAATCCTTAAACGCTAGTGTGTTTGAAATCACTCTCTCACGGGCTCTTGTTACACAGTCAACACAAAAAATATTAGTAAGATGAACAGGGCCTATTCTCTTGTATAATCAGATACACCAGGCTAGTTGGCCTGCAGGCTTCCCGTGTTTGCCCAGTCTCTGCTTCCTGTCTTTCTGTAGTTGTGCTGTGAGTGAAGACACGCACCTCTGGGCTTCACTTCAGTTCTACAGACCCAAACTCAGGCCCTCACAATTGTGTGGCAAACACTTTACTCACTGAGCCCTCTCCCTGCCCTACTAGTGGCTTTATCAGGACATAAAGCATCATAAATCAAGACAAAACAGGGGGCAGATAAATCCAGGGACAGCATTCTGCAGCTTAGGAAACATATTTTTAAACCTTCAATAACAGAACAAGATATTCCTTCATGAAAAAGGTGCAATAATAGTTATTGCAATATTTTGCATTTTTTGATAAACTGAAATTTCCGAAGCAAAATTAACATAAGGCAAAATGGCCTTTAAATGATGTGTTTAATATGTCCTGAATTCCACTTACTACAGAATCACCATCTATTAAGTTTTATCCACTATGACGCTGGAGTGAATGTAGAACGCTTTACTTTGCTACTTCAAAATCTAGGAGGGAAGACCATCCTTGAAGATCCTGTAATGTAGATATTATAGTATATATTATATAATATATATAGCAGTGAAGACACTATGTCCAAATGTGGAGATATTAGAGAAAGTTAAATCCTCTGAGAGACTGTTTGTTACCCGCATTCACATGCTCGAGATTCTATTTAATATCATAAACCCCAGATAATAAAGGACTATCCATTGCAGGCCCAAGTACCCTGACACAACACCGCCCTTGCAGAGTAAGCCAGGCTTTAATTGCATGCAATATATCCAAAGGTTCATAACTACACCTGACCTATAAACTGTATGCTTATTTTTTTTTCTTGAGTTTTATTTTGTGAGGATAATAATACTTAGCTTTAATTCTAGACAACCGTCTTTGGTGAGGGGGGGTATGGAACAAAAGCAGTTTTTTAGCACATGTCTAAATTTGAAAGACTAAAATCGTACCTCTCTCCTGGAAAGATTAATGAAAGGAAAATTCTCATTTACTTGTAGCAGTATGTATGATAAGTTCTCGAAATGAACATCTGTGTAAAAAAAGAAAACACACCTTATAAAGGCTTAATAGCTGAGTAGTTAATGGCTGATGTATTAACCCCAAATTCCCAGGGAACCTTAGAACATACTCAAGAAGAAAACCTAATTAATATAAAAATTTATATGCCATCATAACTAAATGGCAAACTTAGAATTAACCTAAGAATTTACTCAATGTAAAATTTTTACCTATGGAGCTATAAGCACCAAGTTTTAATGGGCTATTTCCAAACTCATTCTTATAAGTATTCTCAGAAGTCAAGATGAATTCACGGGTAAGTAAATGAGTAGAAGAAGATTCAAACAATGGAAAAAAACAACCACAACCAAAAGCAGCGAGAAAAGGATCTCTCCTACAAGCTAACTCCGCTGTGTGGAAAAGTGTGCTGCTGGTTCAAAGCACTGACTTCAGACAGGGAGGACTTAGTGGCTAAGTAGAAGGAGCCAGGCAGTCTTGGGAAGGTAATGCTTCAGGGGAAGAGCGACAAGAAAGAGGGAAATTTGAGATTTTTGCAGGCAAAAAAAACCTCAACTCATTAATGAAATAAATTATGATATGGCATGTGATGCATTACTATAATTACACACAAAACAGTATATGTAATTTTAATTTAAAAATAAATAAATTTTAAAATAAACTCTAATATGAAAACCTGTAGGCAATTAAACTCTCTACCACTGCAAGCCCCAACAGAATCATTCAGGATAAAAACCATATTTTATTACACTGACAGATGAGAGTGTTCTCTAATGTATCTGATAAATCCTACAACACCTCCCCCCACGCCCCGCCACAGAAACGTAGGGACACAAACCAGCTTTGTACATACAAATTCTTATCAAGAGAAAGCAGAATGATTGTAGGAGCACAGCGGCTGATGAAAGTTGGTCTGGACCCAAACAATGATGAAGCTGAAGAAAAGTGTAAGACAATACTCTAACCTGAACAAAAGATCCTTAAACAGAACTCACTATTTGTAACACCCCACATGAATCTGAAATGCAACACAGACATAAACAGAAAGCACCCAAGACATGAAAAGAGAGGAAATCAAAAGGCAAGAATTGACTGCATTCAGGAAAGGCGGAAGACAAAGAGGAAAGCCATTTACAAAATAGACTAAATTACAAGGTGCCAGAGGAAGACCAAATTCGAATGATAGCATAATAAGGGGCGTTAAAGCAGCACAGGAAAGTAAACAAGCGAATAAAAATTATCCTATGGAAATTATTAGATTTCAAAGATAAGCCAAAAGAATCCTTTAAATATTGAAGCTGTAGAAAAATAGCTTTAAACACAGAAGAGCTCAAGAAACCTTGTACCCATGTATCTACTGGGACACGTGCTTAAAGGATGAAATTTATCTGAAAAAGAAGATTAACAGTGCAACTTAACAATGGTGAACTTTCAAGTATACTAGGTGTGACACGGGATAAAATAGGAGACTTGCATGGGAGGATGAAATCTTAAGCCATATATTCCCTAGGGCCTGTGTTGTAAGTTTAAGCAAAGTAGAAACAGAACAAACTTTGAACGGAGCATCTCAATCATATCAATAAATGTAAATGGGCTTAACCATTAAGATTTTTTTAACTGGAAAAAAAAAACAAAACAAATTGAAACAGAGAAAATAATTGCGGAGGAGGAGACAGGGTTCCAATAAACGGAAGCACTCAGTAAGCCTAGAGAAAGATGCCAGACAAAAAACTTATGACAACAAATTCATTGTGATGAGCAAAGCCATTTTCATCAGGCCTCAGCCTTTTGGCTAAGATCAAGTGTGAAGATCACTTTTTAATCGTGCAAAAGGCACAATTCACAATTAAGATTAGTGGCTATAGATTTCTATCTGCGGAAACAACATAACACACTTCAAAGTCAAGTTATAAGAGCTACAAGGATGTAAAGATAATGGAAAGTGACTTTTCTGCAAATGGAACAGGCAATTGGTTAGGGTTTAGCAGAGGAATGGCACCATCAAGTGTATAAATAATTGGAAGGGAGCATTAATAGGGGTGACTGAGATGATAGTCATCTGCAATCTAGAGAGCCAGGGATACCCCAGAGCTACTCTGGCCAAGAATCTGGATGCCTTAAAACAACAGGACAGAAAGGTGGCCCCCGTCTGAAGCTGCAGGCACGGACGCTTCCATAAGTCATTGGTGTATATGGTTAAAGGCTATAGAACCTAGAGACAATGACAACAGCTAAGCAAATATCTTGCTCAAGAAAATCCACTGCTCCCCGAAGCACAAGCTTCCGTGTCTTGGGCTCTGCCTTTCATGCAAGCCTCCGGCTCATCGGATGGTATCTGCACCTCGAGGAAGGCTCTTCTTCATATATAAGATGATTTTGTAATGCTGATGAAACAGAAGAAGGAACAAGATAAAAAAAATTAAACAAACAAACAAAAAAAAGACACAAAAGAGCCAACAATAGGAAAACAACAGATTTAGTTAAATCCAAATCTCCTCCCCTCTGTTTTGTGAAGAAATTAACAACTAAAATAAATCACACATTAACTTTTAATAGGAAAGGATAAAGCAAAAAAGAAAAAGAAATTCTTATACACTTAAAGCAATGGGTGTAAAGTTTCTAGGTAAGATTTTAACAAATGGAATCTTCTATCATGTAGAAAACACACCCTATGATAAAGAAGAATTTTTCGAGGAGATTCAAATAATTAGGAAATTAGCAGTTAGAAAATCTAAAATTAATGTGTATTAAAAATTATACTATATATAAATGGTTTAAAAAACTTTTCGTACAATTGATTACTTTTTTAATTTAAAAGTTCAAAAATATGAATTGTGATTAATTTAACATAATCAATTAAGTACAGCCAGTTTTACATATGAATATCCAAGTTTAAGAAGTTTTTGTGAGAGTCCTCTAAGACAAGACCAACCTGAAGTATGTTCACAGTAATAAGAGAAATAGTCTTGTAAACAGTAAAAAAATAAATAAATAAAGTAAAAAATCCCATTTCTCACCAAAGACTATACAGTCCTAAGGCAACCTGTGATTGCCCAGATTGCCATAGCATATGTGAAAGCAGGGAGCAAACCTGGGCTTCCTTCCTTTGCAGGGAACAGTAATCCCACTTCCTGGCAAAGCATGGCCCCATAACATACTACGCAGATACACTGTCTTGCTTTTAGTTCGTTGCTCTCATTAAAACCTCCAAGAGGTGACCCAGGAGGCTAGGCTAAAGAGGCTGACGGTGATATGAGGGTGAAACAGGTGTGCTGAAGGTCCGCTAATGATGACAGTTACCACAGTGATTCGTGAAGGCCTCACAAGCCTGAAGGCCTGTCAGGAAGATAGCAGAATTATGGTTCTTCCAAAAGATGATAGGTGGAAAAATGGTGGCACAGGGCTCCTGTATAACTTGCTGCTATGGCAAACAATCCCATTAGCAACTCTTCTACTTCGCACACAGTGAGAGGATGGGACATGGCTACTGCTTCTCACATCCAGTCATCAAGACCATGAGATGATTTCTGGTCCTATTGTATGTGCGTGAAGGAAATAAGATGCCTATAAAAATGAAGTATATTCTGCTTGTTTTCCTTCACATGCTCTTTTTGAGTAGAGACTTTTCTCTGCTCATCTCAGTGTTGTTTTTTTGGAGATGCCTGGAATGGTCAGGGTAACTCCTTGGTTTGTCTTTAAATTGTTTGGGATTGGGTCAAGATTATAGGCCTACTTGAAAATAGCAGTAAGTTAGCCATCTCTTGCTGCATAGCCAACTCCCCCCAAGGTTAGAGACTTAAAACAACAAACACTTGCTCAGAACGTCTGAGTCAGGAATGCAAGAGCAGCTTAACTGGGAGGTCTCCCATGAAGCTGCTGTTCGGATTTGTGTGAACTACAATGGCTCTGAGAATCTGCAAGACAGGTCGTTCATGTTGCCTATTGATCCCAACGCAAGGTGCTCCAGTCGCTGTGTCTTACGAAGCATCTGTGTGTTATCTTCTCGGAAGGGAGCTAAACTCCTCTTTTAGCGGTTGTTTTAGCTGGGATCGAATTCAAGGGCTAGACCCGAAACCCAGACCCAAGCTCTACCTCTGAAAAGGAAAGCATTTTACATACTTTGTGGACACATTTTAAAACTGCTCACAGGTAGGACACGCAGAGTAAAGTCTGAAATGTCTGAAGTTATGGTGTCTTGCATTCAGGTGGAGTTAATGCAGTAGAGTAGGCATGGCGATCTTAGGCTCACATGGACTCAAGCAAGGGTCTAGGCCAAGGCCTACTTTACAAGGGTGCGACCAGTGCTGTGTGAAGGACTCCACACTGAAGAAGGTTTCCTGTTTGGTTTAATGCTGTGCTGTTGCCATCTCAAAACTGAAAACTTGAGTACTTCTCAGTATTTTGTTTTATCTCCGATGTCCAATGGAAACACAGAGTGTATATGAACAGAGGAGATAGCCACCTTTATTCACTGCTAATTTTGGATGTTTTATTTGCATATATGATTTTTGGGTGATCCCATGAGCATAGGACTCTGAGGGACCCACAAGAACTCAAAGCCAAGTATAAGCAACTGTGTTATGTCTATGACTGAACAGTCCCAAGGGTCCAGATTTTCTATCCAAACCATAAGTTGCTTTCCCTGTACAGAACTGGCAACAGAATTCTAAGAAACTAGAATGGTAGAAGCCCTATCATAGACTTCTTTACTCATTCTCCTTCCCTGTGTTAATTGACCCTTCTACCAAAAGTGACGGTGTGGACAGAAAGTGATAGACGAAGACCTTTGTAATTCTTCATCATAGCAGTCCTAATTTGCTTATCGGTAAGTCAAGGTAGAGGCTGTCCATGGAGTGCACATATATTAACATGACCTAAAATATTCTGCTAACGTTTTAATGATGGTCAGTTTTAATGATTTAAATGATGTGCATGCATGTGTACATCCTAGGAAGCATAAATGGTGCTATCTTAATGGTTCCTGATAGAGTGAGATGCTCTCCCTATTTCTGTCTAAAAGTGCCATTGTCATAATACAGTTTTCACTTGATACAAAGAATTGCTTCCAGAACAACTTCATGGATACCAAACTCGCTGGATGTTCATCCCGCTTACATAGAATAGTTTAGTATCTGAAAGGAGGCTGTACAGTCCTCCTGTGCCCTCTAAACACATTTACGTAACACAATGGAAATGTCATTGAGTGATGATAAGACTATTGTTTAGGGGATTATGATGAAGAAAATATGGATATACTAAGGACAAACACATTTTTTTCAAGAATATTTTCAATTTGTAGTTGGTTGGATCCACAGATGCAGATTCAGCAGGTATGGAGGACCAGGAATACTACGCAAAATGGTGAAATCAATGATTATAATCTATAATGTTAATTTTTAAAACTTAGAATGGCATTTAATGCCAGAAATAAGATAAAATACGAATAAACATACTGTGACAAGTCAAGGAAGAGCTGGAAAAAGAGCTTTAGATCAGACTCCTTTCAGTCACAAATTTACCCTGTTTCCTGAACAAAAGGTTCCACGTTCAAATTTCTCACCAAACCTGAAGAACATGCAAATAAAGACCTGGCCCACTCTGTCACTAGATTCTCCAGAAGTACTCTCCGAATGATCAGCTTCCTCAGACTTCAGTGTATGCTTCTCGAAATGAAGATCTCAGCAGTGTGTATGTAACTTACAGTGTGCAACTAACATTAAAAAGATAAAATGACAAGATGCTTAAAAGATGTTTAGCATCCTGTCTGCCTGGAAAAAAAAAAATACGTGATTTGTTAAGTGCTGGGCCAGAGAGGAGGGATATAAGGAAGGAGTAGGACAGAAGATAAAACCTAGACTCCATATCAAACAGTACCATAGTCTGAACCCACAGCATGATGCATGGTGGGTTTAACTTCCTTTGAGAGAGGGGCTGCTCTTTGTTGGGAGAGAGAAGGTGTTGTCCACTCTCTGAGTGAGCTGCACCTCCAGTGAGTTACTAGCCAGAGCCATTGTTGGAAGCTTGTGATCTATAACTAGCTCTCTAGCGAAAGCTTCCCTCCTCCGTGTAAGGAGGCCCCTGGAAAGTTACCTCCATGCTGTGTCCTTGGAATTTCACTGTCTATTCCAGCTTCTCAGATAGCAGTTATTCATTCTCTTCACACACTTGACTAGGCAGGAGGGGGAGTGTCCCACCTATGGGTGCCCTTGCTACACCTCATAAATACACCTCCCAGTCTGAACAAGGACATCTTGCCCATTCCTTATCCCCAGAGAACACTGCTTCTCACACTTCCCAGAGATACTGGAGAAGGAGAGCACATCGTGAACCCAAATAATAATGAAAAGGTTTAGTTGCCGTCTCTGCCACTGTAATATGGTAGACGCCTCCTAGAAACCTGGCAGTATCAGAGATCATACTGTAGAAACACGATTTTTATGGGAAAGTGCAAGATCTGGGCAAGAAAGTTTTCAATTAGAAAGAACCCCCCCGCCCCTTTCCTTTGAAAATAGGTATGAAAATCAAATTGGCCTTATGAGTTTATTTTGTTATGACTAAACTAAACCGAGTGTAACAATTTGGTTATCAAGTGACCACAGCAAATCTAAATATTGCTGAGAAAATTTCCATGGGAGTAAGCCAGCACCAAATTTGAAAATGCCTAGGTAAATGTTAGAGCCATTCTCAGCCATTAATGTTAAATACAAATCTAATCTGTCAAATGAATAGCAGGCGGGCACCCAGACAAAGCGATTATGGATTTCTAAATGTCTTTGAAGTGCTTTTCTCTCGGTGTATGCCTATGTGTCATGCTATCAATCAGTTGTAGATGCACTGTGACCAACAATGATGGGCATCGTGCCAAGGCCATTTTTTTTTTTTTTTTTACAGAGTCTATTTGAAATGCTGAAATGCTACGGCAGAATTCCATAGAAGCTCAAGTTCTAAAGTCAGAGGACCAGTCTAAGTCTGAGGCTTCTTCTCACATCTTCCCATGCATACAATGGAGAGATGATGGTCCTCTTCACTGAGGCACTCACCCTCAGGCTGTAACTTTCTCCCAAAAGTCCACATACTACCACATTGGGCCCTAGGATTCAACATCCAGATTTCATAGGCATGCAAGGATTCAGTCTACTTATAATGATGCAAGGATTCAGGTACACATCGTGACGTCATGTGACTGTGGATGACAATAGAAACAACTGAAATAGAAAAGGAGGTCGACTTACAGAGAACTGAGCACAAAGTTTAAAACTTAGTCTGGCCTGGTGGCACAGGTCTCTAGTCCAATGCACTTGGGAGGCAAAGGCAAAAGGACTGAGATTTCAAAGATGCCTGGGTTACAGTGTGAGCTCTAGGCTAGCTGTGGTGGCTTACTCTCAAAAAATAAACAGATGGCTGGAGAGTTAACTTAATGTGTAGTCTTTGTCTAACATGCATGTGCGAGGCTCTAGGTTTAATCCCTCTAATCACAAAAACAAATCTAAAAACAAAACTTTGGTAGGTTTAATGGAAGTTCATGGATGCTGCTTGTGTCATAGTTACTGTAGAACTTTAAAAGGAGATAAACGCACAGCATCAGACTGTTGCATGAACAGAGACAAGAACTGGCATCAGTCAACTCAGGAAGATTTGTAATCCCAGTGCTGAGGAGGCAAAGACAAGATCACTGTGTGCAGCTCACTGTCTAGCCAGCCCCAAATCACTGGCAAACTCCAGGACAGTGAGAGACCCTGTTTCAAAAATAATGTGGACAGTTAGCTAGGAACAGCACACAAGCTTGACCTTTGGCTTACACACACACACACACACACAGACACACACACACTCGCTCACACACATGCTCACATACACACACAAACAGGCATAGATGCATGCAAGCATGCATGCACATATACAAACAAATATGAATGGAACTGTATATTTTGCCTACATCTGTACAACAGTAAAATTCAGCTTCAAGGATGATTTGAAAGTCAGATGTGGTCGTTATCCATATAACACAGTATTTATTACACTGTGGTAGATGAGAGCAAAGAAAGTTTTTTTGTTTTTTAATAGACCAGGGACTAGTTATGATTTATTCAAAAACAAGGGTTGCAAGTATGACCTAGTAACTAAGCTCTGAAAAAAAAACAAAACAAAAAAAAAAACAAAACAAAAAAAAAACCCACTCTAAACTGTCCATGGAGTAGGAGAAGAAAGGCATGGTCAAGAGGCTTCCCAGAGCTCCTCAAATTGTTAAATACCCCTGAAGAAGGTAGAGACAGACTTTCCAGAATACTCTCTTCAGTTTACTTATCCTGTCAGGGCACTAACAGCGTAACAAATGGCATTTCCCTATAATGGGTAATGATTCCTATGGGTTGGACCTTTTTTTTTTCAACTACTTGGGGAAAAAAATTGCCAGTACTTTCTTACTTGCTTGAACAGTCTCTGCTGTAAAGGAGGAAATTCCATGTTGGTGATGAGCAAACAAAACTATGTTGATGAAGGAACAGTGGGGCAGGGTGTTCATATCCTTCATAGAAAGCATTTCTAATCTGCCGGAGCACCTGCTTCAGAGAAGAGAGATTTATAGCAATATTGAGTGCTTAAGGGTGGCCGGTGAGTAAACTCATGTGAAGATTTGAAGGGGACAACACAGAAACCCATGTGCAGGCCTGGGAAGAGCAAGGCACCAGATTTTCCTGGTGTTTTCAGACTGACAGGGTTTTTGAGATATTTTTTAGGGACCAGAGAGAATAAGATTAACCAGAAGATGGAGTCTAGACACTTCCCATTCTCTTGCCACAAATAATGAAGAAACCACAAAGGCAGGGTGGGCAAGGAGTGGAGAAAGAAAGCAGATGTATAGATAGGAGGAGGCTAGCTCCCTGCTTTTGGTTAGAACAAAGTCCTGTCAGTGTTTGGGTTTCACAATAGCATCAGGCTGACTGCATAGCATTTCTCAAACTAGTTCCTGGAGGTGAAGAGCCATGTTCTTCCTCCTTCTCCCATCTCCAAATCAAGTTCTTTGCATTTCTTTCCCAGAACAGTGAACAAAGAAAGATGGGTTCCTAGGAGACTAGGAAAGAAGACATGTTGCTAGCACATAAATGTACGAGACATTTTGTGAGGTGCTTTATCAATCACTTTTCATATAGTGCTCATAATTCAAAGGACCTGTTTTGTAGCCATGGAGAGCTAGTGACCATGGACAAATCACCTGACTTCTGTCTATAAAGTGTGTCTAAAATAGCCCATTGCAATTTCCACAACTGTTCAGGAGTATTGTTAGAATCCTAAAATAATGAACAACAACAACAACAACAACAAAAAACCCTGATGAACTTTGTAAGGGTTAGCATGTAAAGGGGACTATGTTTACTCAAAAAGCAGCTTTTCAAGACACTAGTGTCTGAGATTTTCCTATTCAAGACATGTATCCTTGATCCCTTTACTTCAAACGTGTTCTGGTTCCATTCCAATGTCGCCTAGAAATTATTCTCAAAATTCTGACCATATCTTTGGCCACAAACAGCAAGACAAACCTCTTTTCCTGCATCTGTGATTTGGCTTTCAAAGCAAAGAACACATCTCAAGCTCCATCAATGACGAAAAGAGAAGGCTCAACAGTCTCACATCCTCACATTGGGTTTTACAGAGGAGGACGTACCAGCTGATAATGGGGACAAGTACAAGCGCAGGGTAAAAGAGAGGTGCTTTAGGAGGGAGGCTATTTCTGACCACAGTGGTGGGCTGCTCAAAGATGGATACCAGAGGTCAACGTTGGTCTTTTTCAATTTTCAGATACCATCTATGTCGTTGTTGTTGTTGTTGTGGTGGTGGTGGTGGTCATTTTGACTCAAATCTCTCTATCTCTCTCTCTCATTGGCTTGGAACTCCCTGAGTAGGTTAGAATGCCTGGCCTGAGCTACAGGAATCCGTCAGTCTTTGCCTTCTCAACATTAGTGATGGTAAGGTGTACCACATTCATCTTTCTTTCTTTTTTTTTTTTTTACATAGGTTCTGGGGATCAAACTCAGGCCCTCATGATTTTAGGGCAAGCACTTTTCTAAACGAGCCATCTTCACTACTCAGGAAGAAGTATTTTTTAAAAAGAGAAAACAGCAAGCCACTCATCACCTGCCATGTGCCAGAGACTACATACTCAGTTATGCATGTATCTGTGACCTCATTTCCTCCTGTCTGTATGTGGCCTGCTTGCTGCTGGTGTGGATGTCACCGGGGAGGGGACATCCCTGGGTGGTTATGTTCTTGTAGCACAAACCCTTTAGGAATCCAGACAGTACCCACCCATTGACTGCTAGAATTCAAAAATCTGGGTCAGGATGTGAGTTGACACAGAGAAGGCAAGATAGATGGAGTTTAAGGTGGTGGTTATGGTAGAATTGCATCTCTCGGGAAAAATTGTGGTATAACACTCAGATTTCTCCACATTCACCATGGCCCCTTTGCTTCCTTCCTCCCTAGCTCATGTCTCTAGTGAGCTTCTGACAGCACTGGGCTCAACCAAGAATCATGGCATCCTGTCAGAGTGGTAAAAGCTGAGATAAGCTTGGAATCAAGAGCAGTCCCCTGATTTACTAGCTGTGTGGCCTTATTCTGTCTGCTAACACCCAGACTTTGTTCATGACTAAATAGAACAGCTGTTCATTCTAAGAGTTTAACAAGGTTAAGGTAGGCTTCTAAAATACTAACTTCAATGTTTAGTTCAATACCTGGGGTCCTTCGTGTTGCTTTAGTATTAATAACCCAGGTGTCATCTTCTGGCTACTATCACTTTCTCCAGGATAAGCATTTTATTAAAACTGGTTGCTGTTCTGTTGATCACTGAGACCTTGAAGATGAAATAGTCATGTCTTCCAACCCCAAAGAGCAAGTTATCCTCTGCAAACACATACAGCAATGCTCAGACCTCAGGGAGTCATTCTTGCTCTAGTTCTCTGTGTGCACTGTGTCTAGGGGTGGAAGGGGAGGCTCTGATAGATTGTGGGGGTGGAGTCAGGTATTAAAGGTGCTGAGACTCAGGGTCAGCTGCTTTGGACCCAGAGAAGAGCATGTCTGATTGCATGCGGGTTGATGCCCCAGGTCCCGCCTCTGAGAAAAAGGTATCGGACGGGTCTGATGCTCTTTGGGTGGATGACACCTAAATGAACATCTGTACAAAGTCCCAATTTATTTCTAATATCAGAGATCAGACCTCTACTCTTGCCTGATGCGTCTAAAACAAAAAGGGGGAACTGTAGAGAGCTGCGGAATGCTATGCCTTAAAGATGGAGCTGGTTTCCGCCATCCACCTTCCCGATGGTGAGTGCTCTCTGTCACGAACAACTCCACATTTGGCTAAGGCCGAGGATCTGGCTTGCTTCCATGTATGTGGACCTATCTGCATTGCCCCCGTGGCACGCCTGGGTTGGCTACCCAGAGGCTATTTAAGCTGTGGGCTGGCTTTCCCCGGGGTCCGAGGATTGTTCAATGTTCCTGAATAAACTGCATTGAAAAAAAAAAAATAAAGGTGCTGAGAATTTTCAGGAATGAGCAGAGCCAGGGGCCCTTGCAGAGATGACCATTGCTGGATGTGCCGAGATGTCTGTGGTTCTCAAACCATGCTTTGTGTTGATGAGGCTGAGGTCTTGAAAGAAATCTCAGAGGCCTTTTGATGGAGGACAGAGAAACTGGGTCTTCAGTCCTCTTTCGGGATTTTGCCCACAGCAACTTTGCATGTATCTGTTTAATATATCTGAAATCTGAGTTGGTTTCAAAGAAAAAAAAAATCAAACGGTTGAGACCACTTGGAAATCATCCAAATATATGATTCTAACATCTTTCAAGATGCCATCCTTCTTTGCAGCATGTCTCAGAGCAGAGAGAGAGATGGAAGGTAAGCATCTTTCACTTCGGGCTCTTCCACGCTCAGTCTCAAGCACTGCCCATCAATCCTGGCAAACTCTTCACACCATATTCCCTACTGCACCTTTACTGCCCTGATCCTTTGCCATTTTCACAC
Organism: Meriones unguiculatus; assembly: GCF_030254825.1. Taxonomy (NCBI): domain Eukaryota; kingdom Metazoa; phylum Chordata; class Mammalia; order Rodentia; family Muridae; genus Meriones; species Meriones unguiculatus. The sequence continues at coordinate 60,235,216 of NC_083362.1, read as the reverse complement.
CAAACATAGCTCATTCTCACCGATGCAGAAATTACAGGCCATTTGATCCAAAGAAAGGCTTACCCTGCTGTGAATGATTAGAGCGCCCCATTCTCTGTTTGCCCAGGAACCGACTGCAAACAAGAGAGGCCAGACAACTGTTGTCTTATTTACATTGAACCCTATTTCATTAGCCAAAGTCTTGACCTCCAGGTGGCAGGTCAGGCTGTGAAAATTTTTCAAATATGAGGGTGAGTGGGAGTCTGATTTGCTATGAGGTGAAATTCCCAGGGTCTGAAAGGAGACACTCTCACCAAAATATGGACTGCTGTGAATTTTCTTATTTTATGAGAACACTACTAGATTAGATGGGTGTTCAATATCAACGTGAAAGTGCATTTAACACCATCACTACTTTATTACTTTATGACAAAGGAAAAAGTCTTTTGTTTTTCAAAATGGGAGAAAAAAGAAAATGACAAGGGGGCAAGGAGAAAAGGAGAAAGAGGGAAATTTAGAGAAAGGAGAAAGAGACCCACCTACAGTAAGTGAGCTCCAGTGAAATCCCTCAACACAGAAATCTGGGATACCATCCTGAGCTTTAGAACATCTAAATAATTTCAGTGGGTCATAACCTTGACACAGAATGTAAGGCTGTCAAGACATACCCTCAACCCTACTTTAGAAGCAGCTGACCAATCGATTTAACCACTGTATGCGTATTCCAAGTGTTTCCATCCAAAATAGACCCGTTGTGTCATATGTCACGGTCACATGTTAACAAAAACACTCATCTTTCTGTGAGAAAGGCCAGAGGCAACAACATGAACCAATTATGCTGCAAACTTTTCTAATTTTAATGATCTGGTTTCTATTAAGCAAATGTCAAAACCCAATTTATACATTTTATTCATCCATCTCCTTGAGTAGAATGAGCCGATAGTAAAGTTTTATGATGCCCCACATGTTTATAAGAAAGGATCCTAACTCAGAATCTGAAGTCGTATTCTTGTGTAAAGGAGTGTGTCTGATATTCAACCTGGGGACCTGGCAGTGTGCAAACAAAAAGCTGGTATGGAGCCGTGATTACACAGAAACGAGTGAAGCAAAGATCTGTAGAGTATCGCCTTTATCCCGGGGCTGACTTCACCTGAAGCCTATACAGAGGAGAACCCTGGGATGTAGCTCTCCTGCATACTGATGGTGCTCCATACTGTTCAGTCAGTTCCCCACCATTTATTAGGGTCTGGGGGTTTATCATTGTGAACTGTTAAACTGGACCTATAAGTGGCTTCTGACCAGTCAAGGGCTGTAGTATATACAATGAAGTAGACCCCTGAAATATACAGCAAGAGCTGATAATCAAGCCAACTTTCTACCCTCACTCTTCAGAGTCCCACACTGAGATTTAGATCCAAGAATGCACCAGAGACCATCAGATTAGACACTTATGCAGTGGAACTAGCCAGCATATCGGACCTAAAGACAAGAAGATGGGAAACCCTTGTACTTTCAAGTTGAAACTGTGGGACCTTAAGCTGAGCCTGGTTTGCAGAATCTATGCTTACTCAGCCAGCCATGAGGGAAACTTTGCTGTATGCAAGGCAGAGAGACTTGTGAGCTAGCGTGGGGCGGAGAATAAGGCCTGTGTGTTCTGACCTTTAGCTTTGCTGACAGCAATGAAGAAGGAACACAGAACAATAGACGATGAGCCTCATGTCTCTGGATCCCTCTTTAATCTTCCTCCTTTGAGAGGAATCAAGGAGTAGGAAGTGAAGGGCAGAGGTACTCTCCCTAGTAATCCTGTCAGGATAGAAGGTGCTCTTTTTTCCAGCTGTGGGCAATGTGGAGGGAGGGAAACTTCATTGCACCTTTTGTTCTCAGGATCGCAGAGAGTAGACTCCAGATGCTCACTACCTATGTTTCAACTCTTCTTTCATTTTTTTTTTTTTTTTTACTGGTTGGGTGACTTTGGACAGGTTGATGCAGCCTTTCTATAAGCTTCATTTTCTTCAAATACAAATAGGGATATTTATAATTATGACAGATCATGATAGAGTCTGGATGAAGGCTTCAAGAAGCCATGAATTGAAGTCTTTAGTACACTTCCCGGGCAGCAAGATAGCTGTGTGAGTTCACTGGGAAAAAGGTTGAGCTTTGTTGATATTGTTAGATGAGTTATTATCTTTAATCAATGTTCATCTCTTAACCATGCCTGTGCTGTTGTTGTATTCTATAGTCTTTTATTGAAAAGTAATGACAAAGACTGACATTCAACCAAGGACCATGTATGGATATAACCTAGAACCTCCACTCAGATGTAGCCTGTGGTAGCTCAGTAACCAATTGGTTTCCCAAAGTGAGGGGAACAGGGACTATTTCTAACAGGAACTCAATGACTGGCTCTTTGGTCTCCCCACCCCCGAAGGGAGGAGCAGTCCTGTTAGGCCACAGAGGAGGGCTTTGCAGCCAGTCCTGAAGATACCTGATAAAACAGGATCAGATGAATGGGGAGGAGGTCCCCCCTATCAGTGGACTTGGAAAGGGGCACGGTGGAGATGAGGGAGTGAGGGAGGGACTGGGAGGGAATGAGGGATCGGGACACGGCTGGGATACAGAGTTAATAAAATGTAACTGATAAAAAAAATAAAATAAATAAAAAAAAGAAAAGTAATGACAATGAGGTGCATTTATTTCACATGTATCTTCTGATGAGTTTAGATGTGTGCACAGAACTAAGGTCTGAAGGAAGATTTCTTTTTCATTATGCAGCCAGTCATCATACATCTCTTGCTTCATACCCATATTGTCAATGCTTCTGTGATGGACAAAGCTAGAAGCGGCCTTATCTCTGGAAATAAACACTGCGGGCAAAGATGAGTCGATATCTGTGATAGAATCACTCAAACACTGAGTGCCCTTTCAAAATAGCATGGGAAAAAAACCTAAGCTTTTATGCGTAAAGAACACCCCTCACTTGTGATAGCCATGCTTGCCCAGAGGACTGAGGAGACTAGTGTCAGAGAAAGACTTGATGGTGCAGCTCTCAGAAGCATCCTCATGATGAGCGAGCAAAGCTAACAATCAGTCTGTGAACACAACAGAACACACCTTTCCTCTGACGGACTGTATTCTTCTTTACTCTACATTCTCTATCAACCCATAGCTCGCCAGCCCTCTCTCCAACCTCCATCCTTTCTTGATTTACCACAGACGAAACCGGAGAAAACTCACAGGCTTCTGGCACCAGAAGAAAGACACTAAAGGGTGTCTTCTGCTTCTCTGTGGTCTGCTTTCTTGGGGTCCTCTGCTTGGCATCCAGGGGCCAGTTTAGAAAGTGCTGTTGAGCTGTATAGGAGAGGAACCAGAGGCTTTTGAATGACACTGAAGGGCAGATAATGAGAATTTAAGTGAACTCTCTCTCACACACGCACAGGAGATAGATAGATAGATAGATAGATAGATAGATAGATAGATACAAAATAAATACATACATAAAAAGGTAATACATTTAAAAAATGAAAATAAATGATGACAAGGAGAAGAAAAACAGTAAGAGAAAAAGAGAAAGCACACTCTCTTTGTTCTGCTTTAGGGTTCTGCCCATGGAGGCATAGAACTAATTGTTAAGTCCTTCAGTTCAAGTCAGGCTTCCACTCTCTGGCCTGACCTCTATTCATGTTACCGAGGAAGACAGAATTAGCATCTCTCCAGTTTAATTCCACCCTGCTTGTTCTGGCTCTACCAGTCCATGGACACTCCCATATATAAATTTATATATAAATTTTATATATAATATATATTTTATATATTATATTTATATAATTTTATATATATTTATATAATATAATAATATATAATGTATTATATATTTATATATAACTATATATAATTTATATATAAATATATGTAAACATATATTTATATAAATATAAATTTATATATATATAAAATTATATATATATAATTTTCCTTCACTATTTTTTTAAGAGGTAAAAATTGAAAACCACAGATAATAGGGGAAGGGGGTGTTTCCTCTCAATCTTAGTGGTTTCCCTGCACAAAGGGGACAGAAGAATCTCCGGTCCTCCATAGAAGCTCATGGTCTTCAGCAGAACAGACACCTTTGGCAGTTGGAAACAAGTGTTTCCTCCCTGCTTAATGCCCCAATTACCACACGTACTACCACCAAGTAAGGATAAATATGACGGCTTGGGTTTGTGTCTGGCTCAGTCTTCCTCCCTCTCAAGTGAGGCACCTCCCTTCCAGCCTACCTGGGCATTTCATCTGCCTGAGTCTCATCCGTTCTCCTTTTTGCCCAGCCTGCAGGAGCAGCCCTTCCTTTGCTGTCTCTGGGATTTGCAACAAGGCACGGCTCCTGCAGACAGGCACACTTAGTGCTTTGCTCCGCACAGGCATATGGACTTCCTCTGAAAGTAGCGGGGAGGGAGGCTTTGAGGACCAGCAGGCTCAGTTGCAGGGGCATGCTGGATACACTACGGCTTCTTGCTCGTGTGTAAGATGATCACAAGAACTGCATTGCACGGTGGGCAGTGGAGAGTTAATGAATCTGTATTTGGCCTGAGGTTGGCGCCCCTATCAGCTCTTCATAGTATCCTGTTTCCACGAGGGCTTGCTCTCTGATAATTCCTTTCTATCTCTTCGCTTGTGCTTCCAGCTAAACCTGAGGTGCTGCTTAATAGGAGAGTCAGGTAACAGTGATCACTTCTGAGACATGACTATGGCCTTTGTTATCTTCCCTAAGAGAGGCAGTGATGGAGTGGGAGGCAAATACTCACAGATTTGTGGACACTGCCAGGCACGAGCTACCTGATACACAGGAGTTTTCAACTGGGCCTGTAGAGGAATCTCTCATCACCTCCTCACAATCTGATCTCCTCTCCGTCTCCTCTACCCAAAAGGAATGCTGTCTCACCTAGCCCTTTCACCAGGTCCATTAGCAGGCAGATGGGTGTTACAATCCATTCCCTGAGCATGGCAGTCTCCAGGCACTCTTCACTTAAGCCCCTGTCTGGCCGGTGACAGTCTCCCTGTAAAGAAAAGGACTAAGACAGGAACAGAAGTTTACAGCAGGAAAAAGACCATCAAGGAAACTGAAATCCAGCCAAATATAAAGTGAAGACCATGGCACAGATGGGTTACTGTTTTCTTGGGTCTAGGGGTCCTAGGTTGAAGGCTAGAGGCGCCTTTCTTCTTGGATGGATCTCTGCTATTTTGATGTTAAATGAGGCATGCCTGGGGAGGAGGCAGGAGTGAAGCAGTGAGCTGGATGATTTCTCCTGAGTCTAGGCTCATCCAAGCGAATTTTTAAAAAATATTACGCTTCATCGTTTTTATTGTGTGTGCATGCACACGTACGTGCAGGTGTGTACCATGACGCACAAGCATGTGTGAAGTCGAAGCACAATTTGTAAGAGTTTATTTTTTCCTTCCATCATGCGGTTCCCAGGGAATCCAACTCACACTGTCAGCCTAGGTAGCTGCCTTTCCCCACTGAACATTCTGCTCAATTCTAAATGTATTGAGCACATCTTATTTGCCTGGCACAGAGCTCTTTAGAGTTCTCTCTCTCTCTCTCTCTCTCTCTCTCTCTCTCACACACACACACACACTAAAACATAAATATGTAAATCACATGTATCACACCCACACATATATAATATACATCACATCACTGTTTCTCTAATTATAGGTGTTATAATTATGTGATATCTATATCTATATCATCCTGAGACAGAGTTTCTCTGTGTAGCCCCTACTGTCCTGACACTCACTATGTAAATCAGGCTGGCTTTGAACTCACAGAGATCAGCCTGCCTCTGTCTTCCAAGTGCTCAGGGTAAACCTATGCACCACCGTATTCATCTAATCTTAACAGCAAGCTTCGGGAAGGGCAGTTGTGGAAGGGGAATGCAAGGCAGAGTGTGACCCTGCGCTGGCACAGCTGGCACATCAGGACTCCCTCCACCCCGGAGCCTCTTTAGCAGTCAATTCACAGGGTGCCCTTCGGTGACACACTTCCTGACTTTCCTACTCCTTCTCAACATAGGAAGAGGCTGAAGGAAATGTTCTCTGATTCCCACCTCACTCAGTCTCATTATTCTTCTCTCCTGAAAAAAGGAAAAGTCTAGTGCAACCCAACTTTCCAATTTCCAGAAAAACATCGAGCTTCCTCATGCAAGTTAAATATCTAAAGATGTGTTAGTGTCCTCATTGCCACAGACCAGAATTTCCCCTACAGATTATTGTCCATCCCAGCCTCCCATTCCCCCTTGGTATAAATCAAAGCTGCATCAAGCTCCAAACAGAATATTTTGTTCTGCTATGACTCCCTGGAGGCTACGGTCTTATCTACAAGCTTTGAAAGCTTGGATTCACTCTCTCCAGCTAGTGTCCTAGCTCTAGCATCCCACTTTCCTGATTGCCCACAGACAATCTTGGGCAAGAAACCACCATTACCACCAGCAGCAGCACCGTCACCCACCACAACCACCACCATCTCCACCACCATCACCACCACCTCCTCCTCCATCACCTCCACTGAGCCACGTTTATAAAGATGATAATATTTATTCCCTGCCTGCCTCCTACCCAGAGAGAAAAATAAGGAAAGCAGCTTAGGTTAAACATGGAAAATAAAATTAAACACAAATCTTCTAGGTTCCAAGCCTCAAATCAGCATCTCGTGTTCTTTTGTGCTGCAGGGAGCAGAAGGGAAAGGGGAGGGTTACACTATTTTAAGTTTCTGTAAAGCATTGAGGAGAACTGCAGAGATACAGCCAGACCCTGAGGTTTGTACAAAAAAAAAATTAAAAATCCAATAGTTTTATTCAGTGAGATGGCAGGCTAATATTAGATCCTCAGCCTAAATAAGTGGCTATTTAAGGGGAGAAAAGGCCCCTTATTATAGAGAGGGATTCTCATTCCATCAGTGGACAACTCCAGAAAGAATATGGCAAGGAATCTGCAGCCAACATACACAGCCTTAAATATTACTTGAAATTCAATTTTTAAAAAGGGGGATTTAGCAGGTTTGATGGATGTCTCTGGTCTCTGAATGTGCAAACACAGAAATGCGGGATTCAGACATATATCATGGGTTTTAGATAGCTACTAACCTTTCAGCTGCCTTTCGATGTTTAAAGTTGTGTGTGCCTGCTCCTCATCCAAAATATACACCCTGGCTTTAACAGGCAGAGGACAGACATATTTTGGTACAGGTTAGAAAGATGGGGAAAACTTAGCTTTGAAAGAAAGTTTTTGTGAATTCTTGTTATTGGCTCATGACTCAGTGAGGATTATAGGCAATTCTATGCCAATTCTAAATGGCATAGATAATGACACTTTACCACTCCCATTTACACCGGACAAGACATTCAAAGTTAGCATTACTTTAAAGTTGATTTATTTAGAGGCTCTAATACACTGTTATACTCTGCCTCCATTTCTGCTTTGTGATCCTTGATTGTCAGTGTTGACCCTCTCAGGGTCACAGTCTGGCTGCTAAAGTTCCATACCTCACCTAGAGCCTCTTCTTTATTTTCCTATCTGGGTTTTTGTTTATTTGTCTTTGTTTTTTGTTTGTTTGTTTTTGAGATTGAAATATTTTTAAAAAAATATTTATTTTTATTTCTCCAGGCTTTATTTGAGTGCTCTATTTACATGTACACCTGCATGCCAGAAGAAGGCATAAGATGCCAGTATAGATGGTCGTGAGCCACCATGTGGTTGCTGGGAATTGAACTCAGGACCTCTGGAAGAGCAGACAATGCTCTTAACCACTGAGTCATCTCTCCAGCCCTTGAGATTATAATATAATCACAATGTTCCTTCCTTCTCTTTCTTCCCTCTGAACCCTTCCATATACTCCTTTTTGTATTCCTTCAACTTCATAGTCTCTCTCTCTCTCTCTCTCTCTCTCTCTCTATATATATATATATATACATATATATGTCCATACATACATATATATAGCCACACATTATTTATACACATATATCCATGCAATAATAATTAGAAAAAATGTATATACACACACATATACATATATTTCCTAAATATAATAACCCTTTCAGGTTGTATAATGTTAGTTGTATGTATGTTTTCAGGGCTGACTATTTGGTACCGGATAACCACTTGGTGTGCTATCCTCTGTTGCCTATAGCTCTTTACATCGGGTTAAAGCCTTGTAATCTTTACCCCATCCACTTCGGCCTGTTTCATCTCACATTTGGGCAGTCGTGCTTGGACACATTCACAAAGTAATCTTTGTACCTAAGGCTTGGAGAACATTGTGGAGGAGGGGGAGGAAAGACTGTGAGAGAGTCAGAAGACCAGGGAATTGGCTATGAGATTGTTTCTTTTAGTAATGTCAGGAGCTACTCTCCCAAACTCTCTCCAATATGACTGCCTACGTTTTTACAAGCTGGGACACCTTTCTCAGTAGTCTCCAGTATATATTCTCCAGGCTTTGTCATATTTTTACTGCATGATCAAAGGCACGTGGCCACTATGAACAACTTAAAGATATAGGAACCTTCCTCATGAAGCACATGGTTTCACAGTGGCGGGTAGAGACCCCTGAATCACTCAGTGTTCTCGGCAGTTTAGGAGAGGAAAAACGAATACTGAAAAGACAATCCATAGCATCTACAGTATCCTAAAATGTTATTTATTCTTCAACTTCTGAAGCCATGGTGCTGTGAATCACACCCAGGCTCTCCTTCAGACTTGCTGCCAAGTTTAGGCGGGTTCCTCTACTTCATTACCTCATCAGTGACTTTGCTCAGAGAACAGAGGAGCTAATATGAGGACAGGGGCTGATTATAACAGCACCTGCCACACAAAAATTGTAAAACTATTAGCTTGATTGCTGTCTGATAAAAGCCTTATCTCACCACATAAAAACAAATCTGTTTAAAAATTTATTATTATTATTATTATTAATTACAATTTATTCACTTTGTATCCCAGATGTAGCCCCCTCATCTTCTCCTGGTCTCACCCTTCCTCCCTGTTCCCCCTCAATGTCTTTTCCTTAGTCCACTGAAAGGGGAGGTCTTCCTCCCCTACCTTCTGACCCTAGCCTACCAGGTCTCATCAGGACTGACTGAATCCTCTTTCTCTGTGGCCTGGTAAGGCCACCTCACCAGGGGGAGGTGATCAAAGAGCAGGCAGCTGAGTTCATGTAAGTGACTGCCCCTGCTCCTCATAACCCACATAAAGACTGAGCTGCCCAAGGGCTACATCTGAACAGGGCATTTAGGTCCTTTCCATACACAGTCCCTGGTTGATTCATCAGTCTCTGCAGGTCCCCCTGGGCCCAGGTTCTAGGTTGTGTTGGTCAGAAATTGTGGTACATTTACACAATGGAATACTACTCAGCAATTAAAAGCAAGGAAATCATGAAATTTGCAGGCAAATGGATGGAACTACAAAAGATCATCCTGAGTGAGGTACCCAGAAGCAGAAAGATGTACATATATACTCACTTATAAGTAGATATTAGTCTTATAATGTAGGGAAAAAATACTAAAACCTATAGTCCTAAGGAAGCTAAACAACAAGGAGGGAAGAGGCTTAATCCTCATTTGGAAGGGCAAACTGGATAGACATAGGAAGTAGGAGAAGACAGGGAACTGGACCAGAGCATTCCTTCAACAGAGGGCCTCTGAAAAATTCTGCCCAGGAGGGTATGCTGAGACTCATAGACAAACTTTGGGCAGAGTGCAGGGAACCTTATGAAAGAAGAGGGAGATAAAAACAAATCTTTTGGCAATGACATCTTCAGAGCCAATGTGAATTCAAGAATGTTTGCTGAACTAACAAGACAAATTTAAAACACATACTCACTCACACATAACGCTTTTCAAACTCTTAGCAGCACTGTATTTATTTCATGTAAAAAAATAAAAAATTCTTTCTGGTTAGTTCATTAGCATAATAAATTTAAGCAGATAGATAGATAGACTCTAAATTTTCATGAGAATTAAAAGCCCGCATGGGCTGGGAATGTATCTACCTCCTGCACCTGCTCTCTCTGTGGCTACCAGGCCCACTCTGGCACATGCAAGCACTTAGTAATCTGTTTTGTTTTATATAAGTCAGCAAGTGACTCTAATAGCCCCTATGCACCTTTTAGATTAATTGCGATCAGGATAATCCACAACAACCTGTTTTCCTCTAGAGGACCTTCTAGTGTTATAACGCTTCTCAGTGTTATCCATTGCTAAAGCCTTAGCACCTGCCCTCTACATCCTCTATCCTTCCTTGACATACCTGATTTCTAGAAAGATTGAACTTGAGAAAATCTGTAGCTGATTGACATTGACAGAAAACACTGAAGGATGTCTTTGGTTTCTAACCATGATGAGTAAATCACACTTGTTTTGGGAACTGACTGGCATCTATAAAATGGTGCTGAAGTCCTGACTTTCAGCCCATTGAATGTAACCTCACTAGGGTGAGGTCTTTGTAGAAGGTTAAGTTAATATGAAGCCTTTAAGGTGTGCCTTTGTCCGACACAATTGTGGAGCAACTGCGGAAGCAGGAATATTCATGGAATAAATTGATATAAAAACAGAGAGGTTTCCGTCTGCAAGCCAAGGATGGCAAAGAACAGGTCCTTTCTCAGTCCTCAGAAGGAGCTAAGTGTGCCCACTCCTTCATCTTGGCCTTCCAGTCCCCAGCGCTGTAGGACAAATTTCTGTCAGTGAAGCCATCCACTTTGTGCTGTCTTGTTATGGCAGCCCAGCAAATGACAGACCATCAGTGGAAACAGCCATTAAGACAGGAAAAAAATTGGAAAAACAAACAAACAAACAAACTGCTTTTAAGTGTTTGGTAATGATCAGTGCCAGGTTATAATTCTAGAGAGAAAAGCAAATACGACAAACATGAAGAGAAAAAAAGAAGTAATCCTTCTGGGTTTGACTTGGGAAAACCTTGAAGCCTGCCCTCCACTCTCTACCCACCCTCTTGGCTTACAAACCTCTCACAGAGAAATGGAATCAAGAGGAAGAATGAACCTCCAGGCATGATGGAGCATGCCTGTAGTCTCCACACTCAGGAGGCATAAGGATCTCCAAAAGCTTAGGGCTAACCTAAACAACATAGAGTTTGAGGTCAATTTGTGTGAATCGTGAAAACTTTGTCTCAAGAAATCCAAAGTGAAAAGTAGTAGAAAGAAGAAATAAAAAGCCTTTTACTTTAGTTATTTGAAAACCAACAAACTACTTGAACAGAAATGCTACTTAAACACAGTGTTTCTTGTGTGAGCAGATATAAACAAGACACTAAAAGTAGCTCAAAGAGAGGGTGTAGAAACAGGGAATTTTACAGTTATGTTAATGAGCTCTTTACACTTCCTGTAAGGTGCACATCCACTATTGACACTCTGTGATAAATTAGTTTAATATTATAATGCTTAGGAGTTCACAGTCATTAAATCACAAAAAAATCCACAGTTTATAAGCTAATGGAAAACAAGAAAATGCTTTTAAAAAATTCTTTCAATTAACTGAGTAGAAAGAAGAAGAAGAAATAGTAGTGCCAACGAAGGAAAGGAGGAATGGTGGCATAGAGTGGCGGAATAGAAAAAGAAAGAGAATAGCAAGAGAGAAATGAACTCAAGAACACCAATAGTTACATTAATTATCAATGCATAACTAATTTAATTAAAAGGTGAGATTATCAGCTGGGGAAAAAGACAAGGGATTCATGTTAGTGTAAAGGCGGATGTGTTGAACATGAGACAGTGGAGAAAAGATTTCCCATGCAAAGAAGAGGCACAAAGAGCTGAGGGAGGGTGTAATATTTAGGCTAGAGAATGGTCTCCTTAGTATAAGAGGATTGTCGAAGACAAAAATCAATTCATCAGTCTCAGTATGACGAGTCATGTCTACAGAAGACAAAACGAGTCTAAACATTGGTGTTCCTAAAATGTCTTTTAAAATAAGAAGGGCAACTAGGACAGAACTGGGGGTAGAAATAGATGAACCCTTTATTGCAGTGTGAGATTTCTAACGCCTCCTTCTCGTTAACTGAGAGATCAGTTAGATATGAAGTCGCCAGGCAACTAGAGATTCTTGAACTTCACGGTCGGTCAGGCAAAGTCCCCTGAAGCCTGTAGACTATTCCTCGCAGAGCAGTGCAGTGGATTACAGTTAAGTGAATGCAGAGTCAAGGTGGACCGAACCCTGGTCCATAAGTCTCCATAGCTTCCAACAAATTGGAGTTTTATGGAGGCAGCCCAGGGACAGGATATAATAATAATAATAATAATAATAATAATAATAATAATAATAATGTAGTGATTAAAGTACACATTCTTAGACAATCAATGAATGAAATTGGTAACTAAAATGTTGCAACCTGGCAGTAAAATACAATGAACAGAGCTAGGGAAGTAGTTTGGCTGGTAAAGCGCTTGTCACTCAAGCATAAAGACCTGAGTTCAGATCTCTAGTATGCATGTAAACAGCTTGGCAGAGGCCTTCATTGCCAGCACTGGGGAGCAGGGACAGGGGAACCCCTGGTGCTTGCTGGCCAACTAGTCTTGCTGAGATCATGTATGTGCTCCAGGTTCAATGAGAGGTCCTTTCTCAGAAGATAAGGTGAAGAAGCATGTGTACATGTGTCTGTGCACACCCATAGAGCACATGTGCAACAATGCACACACACGCAAAAACACAATGACTCAATGTGTACAAGATGTAATTAACATAGTGCTTTTGGGGAACTTTTCAAGTGTTGCATGCCTATGTTGGGAAAAGAAGAAAACTTAAAATTGCTAATTCAATTTTCCACCTTAAGAAGCTGGGGAGAGGCAAAGGCCAACTTCACTTAAGCAGAGGAAATAAAGTATCTCTCATTGATTAGTTAAATTGGCTTAAGTTAAAGCAAAAATAATGAGTAGTAGAAGGGATAATCAATTACCAATATCAGGAATGAGAGGAGATGACAGAGGATGGAAATGGACGAGGGGAAATTAACAAAATCAGGCAAATACATTGAAAATTAAAAATCTAGAATGACTCATTGAAATGCAAAAATAAGTTATATTATTAGGATTAAGTGAATTAAAGGTATCTGAATGACTCTTCCTCTATCTATTCAAAAATGCTAATTCATCACTATACTCTCTCCCCAAAAGACAACATTGGGATTGAATTATTTTGCTGGTGGATTCTAGAAAATATTCATCAAATCCTACAAGACACAACAGGAAAGATATTTAGTCTTCAAGAAAACACAGCCCCAAATCTCCTGATCTATACAATACTTCATACACATTAGAAAAGTTAAACTTCAAAAGAGCAGTGATACCAACCATAGGTCCACCAGTATGCAAAGTAGCAGGACTCTTCATGAGGGACTGATGCACTGCTCATCTTGGAAATGGTCTGACACTGGAGAGTCAGACACAAATTTATTATATGCAGTGTCACTCTTGGATTTCCATCCAAGAGGAGCGAAAGTAGGTGATCACGCAAGCAACCCAATGGAACTGAACCCTAAAAAGCAACAAGGAGCCATGAAAGTAGAAGGAGGCTGACTGAAAGTAGAGGAATGAAAGGGAATGGGAGGGAAACAAGAGAAGGGAGTAGGCATAAATATACCCCAAATACATTTGTACCGAGTTCAATTTCCAACCCCCACACCAACTGTCTGTAACTCCAGTTCCAGAGCATCCAACACCCTCATAAAGACATACATGCAGGCAAAACACAAATGCACATGATATTTAAAACAATATGTTTTACCCATTATAAAATACAATGAAATCCAGTATTATACATAATTATATAAGCAAATAAAAACATTACAAATAAACTCCAGCACAAGACCAGGGCTTGGGTCTACGGTTGGATGAAGACCACGTAGTTGATGACTATTTCTTGCTATCTGCTATGTGTGCTAAGTATTTGGTTACATTACCTTATGTACTTCTCATGACTATAAAATATCTCATTACTGGTAAAACACTAGAATGATATCTTATGTCAGAAGAGTATATATATTTGTATAGTATGACACATTTTAAACATTTAAGTGTGTCTGGGATTTTTATTATATTTTATGTCTTTATTTATGTCTTCTTTCTTTCTTTTTCTTTCTTTCTTTCTTGCTGTTAAGGAGATGGTCCTGAGCAGCTCGAGCCTCTCTCTATTTGTTTCATTTCAAAGTCACAAAACATACACTCTCAGTTTTATTTCCTCATTTATGCTCCAAGAAACTAGATAATGATTCTCTTAAAGTTTTCCTTTTTTTAAACAAGTTTCCTTCTCATATGCTTTATTTCCCTGAGGCAGACATTTAATCTTACGGCCTCATAGTTAAGCCTATCTCTGTGTCATTATAGTTAGTGCACAGTATCTTAAACCCCTCACTAGAAGCCTATGTAATGAACTTTACAAGTTTTTATTTAAATATACTCTGGCAATATCTATATTTCTGTCCTGTACAACCACAACTGAGATAGGGGCATGTGTTTTTTTTTTAAATAGATTTTTTTAAATTTTTCATCAATTACACTTTATTCATTCTGCATCCCCCCATAAGCCCCTCCCTCCTCCCCTCCCAACCCCACCCTCCCTCCTCCCTCTGCATGCATCTCACTCCCCAAGTCCACTGATAGGGGAGGTTCTCCTCTCCTTTCTGATCTTAGTCTATCAGTTCACATCAAAAGTGGCTACATTGTCCTCTACCATGGCCTGGTAAGGCTGCTCCCCCCCAGGGGGAGGTGATCAAAGAGCAGGCCAATCAGATTATGTCAGAGGCAGTCCCTCTTCACATTACTATGTAACTCAATTGGACTCTGAACTGCCCTGGGCTACATCTGTGCAGGGGTTCTGGGTTATCTCTATGAATATTCCTTGGTTGGAGTATGAGTCTCTGGGAAGTTCCCTGTGTTCAAATTTTCTTGTTCTGTTGCTCTCCTTGTGGAGACCCTGTCCTCTCGAGCTCTTACTATTTCCCAGTTCTTACATAAAATTCCATTCACTCTGCCCAACAGTTGCCCATCAGGCTCAGCATCTGCTTTGATAGTCTGTAGGGCAGAGGCTTTCAGAGGCCCTCTGTGGTAGGTTCCTAGGTTGTTTCCTGTTTTCTTCTTCTTCTGATGTCCATCCTCTTTGCCTTTCCAGATGGGGATTGGGCATTTTAGTTAGGGTCCTCTCTCTTGCTTAGTTTCTTTAGATGCACAGGTTTTATATCCAGTATATATAAAGAACTAAAGAAGCTGAAAAGCAGCAAACCAAGTAATCCACTTAAAAAATGGGGAACAGAGCTAAACAGAGAATTCTCTGTAGAGGAATACCAAATGGCAGAGAAGCACTTAAAGAAATGCTCAACCTCACTAGCCATTAGGGAAATGCAAATCAAAACAACCCTGAGATTTCACCTTACACCCATGAGAACGGCCAAGATCAAAAACTCAAGTGACAACACATGCTGGAGAGGTTGTGGAGAAGGGTTCCCCTTTCTGCTGGTGGGAATGTAAACTTGTACAACCACTCTGGAAATCAATCTGGCGCTTTCTCAGACAACTAGGAATAGCGCTTCCTCAAGATCCAGCCATACCACTCCTGGGCATATATCCAAAAGAGGCTCAAGTACACAAAAAGGACATTTGCTCAACCATGTTTGTAGCAGCTTTATTTGTAATATCCAGAAGCTGGAAACAACCCAGATGGCCCTCAACTGAAGAATGGATGCAGAAATTGTGGTACATCTACACAATGGAATATTACTCAGCAATGAAAAATAAGGAAATCATGAAATTTGCAGGTAAATGGTGGGATCTGGAAAGGATCATCCTGAGTGAGTTGTCCCAGAAGCAAAAAGACACATATGGTATATACTCACTCATATAGACATATAACATAAGACAAACCAAATAAATTTTTTCAATTTTAATTTTAATAATAGAATTTATTCACTTTGTATCCCCCCTATAGCTCCTGCCCTCCTCACCTCCCAAACCCACCGCTCTCCCTCATCTCATTCCATGCCCCTCCCCAAGTCTACTGATGAGGGAGGTCCTCCTCCCCTTCCTTCTGATCCTAGTCTATCAGGTCTCATCAGGAGTGGCTGCATTGTCTTCCTCTGTGGCCTAGTAAGGCTGCTCCCCCCTCAGGGGGAGGTGATCAAAGAGCAGACCAATCAGTTCATGTCAGGGACAGTCCCTGTCCCCATTACTATGGAACCCACTTGGACACTGAACTGCCATGAGCTATATCTGTGCAGGGGTTCTAGGTTATCTCCATGAATGGTCCTTGTTTAGAGTATCAGTCTCAGAAAAGATCCTTGTTATTTTTTAAACAATTTTTAAATTTAATGTGGGTTTCTTAGTAATTGGAGCGAGGGCTGTCTCTGACATGGATACAGTTGCCTGCTTTTGCATCACCCTTAGCTGGGTGTCCTTGTCTGGCCTCAGTGGAAGAGGATGTGCTTAGTCCTGATGTATCTTGATGTGTTGGGATAGGTCTTTTCTGAGAATAAGGGGAGGGGAGAATAGGAGAAGAAGAGGGTGGGAAGGTGGGACCGGAAGGAAAGAAGGGAGGAGGCTGTGATGGGGATATAAAATAAATTAATGAAAAAATTAAATATATTTTGATCATGTGTGTCCCCTCCCAAGTCATTCCAGATCCTCTCTCCCTCCCTGTCCACCCAACTTTAAGTTCTTTCTCAAAGATTAAATATGTAGAATTCAGTGTTATGTCTGAGCTTTCATTGTATGAATAGCAGCATTGAGATTAAAAGCAACCTAATTCCAAAACTATGTTGTCAGTTAAACATGATCATGTTTGGTTGTGAGCAAAGGATTACATTTTTATCTTTTTCTATGTTTGTAAAATAAAGTCTTTGGTGATTCCTAGCTCAGAGAGAGAGAGAGAAAGGGAGAAAGGGAGAAAGGGCAGGGGAAGGGGAGACAAGAGAGAGGAAAAGGAGAAGGAGGGAGGGAGAATAGTAGTGAAAAAGAGATGGTCATTCAGGCAGAAGCAAAAGTGAATCTCTGATACTTCGCCTCTGTGGGACTCAGGTTTTTTCTGAACAGAGCACAGACAGGGTTGTTAGACCTGGTTCTCCTGTGGAGTGTGGGGGAGGGTGCCTGATCTGTAGTCACGCTGATGAGTTTTGATGAAGCCACTACCGTGGCATTACTGAGAAAAGACTCCGGAACAGAGGCGCAGCAGTCGGGGCAGGAACAGATGCAATACATGACTGGATTAATAGAGCTTTCTGGGGAAGATGAGTGTGTTCTGCAGCTTTGCTGGGTGCTGGTTGCCAGACACATCTGCCAAAGCCCTGCCCTCGGTAATTAAGACCTACCTGTTTCACTGCCTATACATTTTGGCTCAGTTTACAGAAAAACAATGTTCAAAGGGTAACCCCAGTACATAAGGTATTTAAAATGCTGACACACACTCAAACCTATAGGATGTCTTTCTCTATAAGATGACATCGGAAAGGCAACTGAGACTACGGAGGGTCAAATATTTGTGCAGTGCCTCTGTAGGTGCCTTCTGCTTCCTGTTTATAACCCCATCATTTTCACTGTAGGTGGCCTGAAAGACTCGCCCCCAAATTTAAGCTTGCCCCATCTCCATGCTTGAGAGGTGCAAGAGGGCAGGCCTCCAAACTGGGACAATTAAGTAAGTCCTGGGAAAATTCCTCATTCTGGTTTGACTGTCCGTGCACAGTTATTTGTTCTGTGGGCCTCCTCTGGATCTTTGTCTTCTAGGGGGCAACAAGTTATATTTAGCTGCACTAACTTACCCATTCTTAATTCTTAAAACTTCTTCGGCATCAGTTTTGTTTCTGGACAGTTATAGGATGCCATGTGGAGCTCAGTCATCTGTATCCACTAAAGATGGTCTTAATGACCAGCAGCACATGGTCAAATCCTCTTCCTTTGCTGGGTGATCCTGGAATAGGACCTAAACCCTGCTCCTATCCTGTGAGGTCTCCCTGTTCTGGGAGAATCTTCTCTTGACACAGCACCAGCCCCAAAGCAGAAGAAAAGGAAAGTAAAGGGATTTGTTGCTGGGCATTATTTGTTATTTTATTTTGGGTCAGAGACTTCAAAGGCTCATTTCTCTTTCTTCCATCTATAAAATCCCCATTAGCTTCCCATATAGATCTGCCATTGATTGAGGTCTATGGAAAACCAACCGGCTTTGTTTTTGTAGATCTACAATATATGTACCCGATTGCTATTTCTGCTGTGTGCACGCCAGGCTTATATTTAGAGAAAAGTCTAGAGAGACAAATTTGATGTTGTGGTGAGGCAGGTGGCCTTGGGGAGAAGGGGTCTCTGGTAATCATTATGGAAAGACTGATAGAGGGATGGTTGTTGATCATGCTAAGGGATCCTGGAGGTGGGAGGGCTGGGGATGTAGGGAAGAAATGGAAGAAGAGAGGAAAAGAGGGAAAGACACTCACACATACATATGTACACACACACACACACACACACACACACACAGCCTCATTTGTTTGGCTTTTGCTACCAGTAGAAACATGCTCAAAGTGAAAATGCCTCCGCAGAGGGACCTCACAGCCTCCCTTTGCCAGACAATTGTCTCCTGGCTGTCTGAGAGAGTCACTTGCACCCAAGAAAAGCCTAGAGACCAAGGAGGTGGGGGAGAGGATAATTAAAATAAATTGGAGGGCGAATGGGGGATGGGAGATCATGCCTGGTCCTGTTGCTTTGCTAGAGGCTCTGAGGCCTGAAAGGACAGGGCTGGGCAGGACTATTATGAGGAGACAGTCTTTGTCAAGGTAGGCCTCTACCAACACAGCGCCCCCCACCTTAAGCCCCACTCCTTGTTCCTGCAGCCTAAAGCCTTCAGATCTGGCATCTCTGCCAGTCTAAGTGGCAACAGTCACCAGCGCAGGTTTTTCCAGTTTCTTCACATGGTTTTCTGAATCCTTTTACTTTTGTGTGAATTTTTATTTGTTTAGCTAGTTGATTCTCTTTGGTGGGTGGCTTTGTCTCCCAGGGGATGTCTGGTGATATTGTGGAGGTAGTTTTCCCATCTTCATGCTGCTGGCATCGGGGTGACACACAGAATGTTAGTACAGCAACTGTGTTTAGATTTCAGCTTATGCAAAAAATAAATTTTAGGGTATTAGAAGGTCCCAAATATTTCCTAGGCCTTTTTTTTTATTCTAAAAAGCAATTCACTATCTATATGAAATTCTACTCTAACTAGGGTTCTTACATTTTGTCAAACATATGCCAATGCGTAGAATAGACCGTTCCTGATGCAACAAGAATTTCCCAGCCCCAATGTCAAGAATCCTGAGCTTAAGGAGCACCCCAGCATGCTAATATAAGTACAGTTCAGGTGTTTAAGTAGATGGGTTTAACATCTGCACATATATACAAATATACAAATGTGTGCCAGAAGAATGGATGTCCCTCACACAATCGTTAGCACACATGAGGCAGAAACAGCCCACAAAACAGGTGTTTATGGTAAGCTAAATTACGGTTTGTGAAAATACCAAGTCTTTATTCCCAGAGCCTATCAGTGTTTTCTTATTTGCAAAGGGGCCTTTGCAGCCAAGACAGGATTAAGCCTCTCGAGATGAGCAGGTTATTGTAGAATTTCTAGTAGATCCTAAATTCCATCACCGGTGTCCTTGTAATGAAGAGGTCAGGTTAGGCAAGAAACTTGGTGGTACCTATCATGCAGAAAGCCGTGGTTTCAATAACCAGTTAAGTTTTTATTTTATTAAAAATTCTCTTTCTTTCTTTGTTTCTTTCTTCCTTTCTTTCGTGTGTGTGTGTGTGTGTGTGTGTGTGTGTGTGTGTGTGTGTAGTGCTTGAGGAAGCTAAAGCCATTGGATTCCCTGCAGACAGATAAGGACTAGGGCACTGAAATCACATCCTTTGCAAAAGCAGCACACACTTAACCTTTGAGCCATCTCTACTGCCCCAATCCCCAGTCTAGAAAGAGTGGGAGGCAGACTGCCCCTAGCTCAGTTGCTAAAGTTCTTGCCTTGCAAGCACAAAGAATATGAATTTGATTCCCAGACCCACTTCAAACAATGTGTAGCATATATGCGTGATATACTTGATAATCCCAGGGTTGGGGAGACTGAGACCGGCAGATTCCTGAAGCTCGCTGGTCAGCCAGCCTCATTTACTCAGAGAGTTCCAGGTGAATGAGAGACTCTGTTTTAAAAGCCAAGGTAGATGGTTCTTGAGAAGTAAGGTTGTCCTTTGGCCTCCGCAGGCACATGCATGCATAGATTCATTCACATAGCCATGGTCTCCAACACTCACACAAAGAGAAAGACAGAGAGAACTGGCTCAGACAAGACATTGTAGCAGGAACAGAGGGATGCAGGAAGGTGTTGGCATGATGCAGCCACACATCAAGGAATGGTGGCATCCACCAGGAGGGACAGGTGGCAGATCCTCCCCAGAACCTCCGTGGACAGTACACTCTGCAGACACATTGACTTATGACCTCCAGAACTGCACGGGGACAAACGTCTGTGGTTTCATGCTCACCACACACAACCATTTTCTCCAACAGCCACGGGGCGTGAATGCAGTGTTCTCATGAGGAGGGACACTAGAACCCATTCTGACTTTCATGAGTATTAGTGGTGATGCAAGTATGGCTTCCTGAGTCCAAGAGAGGGAACCAGAGATAAGAGGGAACCTGTTCATTGCCTCAGTGTCTCCATCGCCTCAGTGTCTCCACTGCCTCAATGTCTCTACTGCCTCACTATGTCCATGGCCCCCATGTCTCCATGCAGGGTATTTCTTGTGGTGGATTGTGAGCTTTATTGTCTATAGCTGGAAAGCAGTTGCTCCTCAGATCTCCACTTCATGTGGAGATATATATAACAAATACATGTCTACAGGCATCATGATGCCCAAGTCTATAATTTTGGAAGGATGTTGCCTACATTGAGGTTTGGACCAGCATGCCTCCCAGCAACTGTGACTCCACTCACCACTGCCTGATGAGCTGACTCTTAGATGACCTAAGAGTCATGTGGTCTCCTCTAGAGCTTAGGCCATGAGAACTAGCAAATGAATTCTTGATTAAGAGGGGAAAATATCCTATTACATCTGGTATGTATGTGTTTTCTGGCAGGCCAGTCAGTTGAGTTCTTTTGAAAATATCTAGTGAAGAGATGAATCCCAGTAGACTTTTGAACATGTCTTCAAAGACCTTGAGACATTTGGCTATGCTGTTGGGCTAAGTTGCCAACTACAGGAAAAGTTACATGATTTCCAAACAGGAAGACATGTGAAAGTGCTGAGATTGATAAGAAGTCCTTATCTGTAGAGTGGCTAGAAAACATCCCGTGGTCATGACAGGGAACAAACAGTGCCTTGGGTTCTCTTCTGGGTCTCTAATTCTGGCAAAGCCCCATCTTTTCTATGGTTGAACCTGAGGCTTGAGTGTCAAAACAACCTACAGGCTTTATGAACTTGATGAAGGGAATTCCACAGTCATCTCTGGACAGAGATGCCAATTACAAATGACATCAAGAGAACAGTGGTGATGGTGGCATGAGGAATGTGTGCGTGTGTGTGTGTGTGTGTGCGTGTGTGTGTGTGTGTGTGTGTGTATGGCTGAGACAGAACCAAAGTTCAGACAAGTGAACCCTTCTGAGCCTGAGTATTCCTTTATCAACGTGAAGATGGCTGTCATTCAAAGAGTGTCAGACTTATTTCCAAGAGGCAAGATGTTCAGTGGCTAACAGTGCTCCAGATGGTCTCTTGAATTACTCATGCTGTTGACTAGAAATAGGATCTAGAGGTCAAGTTCAGGAGTCTTGAGAGGAAATTTCATTACTGTATTAAAATCTAGATTACTTTAGATGCATTAACCAAATGAACAACAGTCTTCTTACTAAAAACAAAACAAAACAAAAAACCCAAAAGGTAGCTTTACCATATTGTGAAGACTCTGTGAAAAAAATACATTTAAAACACCCAGTCTAGGGCCTGGTACACAGCTAAGAAATAATTGCTCACTAAGTAGCGGCTATAAATAGATGTTTTATTTGAGGCATTGGAAGCAAGCAGGAAAGAGGTGGATAGAGACTGCTCTCTTAGATCCGCCCTGCATTAAGGAGACTTCCAAAAATATGTGTGCATACAAACCCACCCAAAATACTGTCCTTAATAATAGAGACTGCCACTTTTTCCCAGTTGGGCCGACATTATGGAGCACAGCATCACGGTGAGCAGCTGCCCATTGTTCATTTATAGGCTCTCCACCTGTTACAAGGAAGCCAAGGTCTGCTTCACAAATACGTGGGATCACGTCCCCCATGAGTGAGGGTGTATGTGTGTGTTTAAAATATTGATGCATGCTGACGTTTTTGTGTGAAGGTTAGCTGACACTTGAATCCAAACTCTTTATACAGCAGAATGGTGATTCACACGGAAGCAAACTGAACTGTCACCTCCCTCATTTTGTCAGCCTCCTATCTACCAACCAATCAAGAGAAAAATGGTGTCTGTGAAGTCCCATGGCAGCCCTTTTATTCTGATATGCTAACCCTGTTGACATTGAATCTGTAGCCGGGCCATTGTGTGGGGATCTGGAGCTGTTTATGTCTCATCCCTTTCCTTTGTAACCGAAATAAATAATTTCTCCTACCCTGTGCTCTTTCTAATACATTCTGCTGCCTCAATCCAAAGTGACGCTGTAAGCTGACCTGATTGGGCTACCCTCCCCCCTTCCCCCCTGTTTAGTGCTTCTCACTGAGTAGAGCAAGATTGGGCTCCTGAACCTTGGCTCAGTGAGACTGGGAGCCTAGGGATGGTCTTGTGCATGTGGTAGATGAACAGCACCCCAGCTGCCATCCTTAGGTTAGATGGCAGTGGCAACTCCGACTGTGGCACTACAAAATGATCCTTTACTGAGGGGCAATTGATTTTTGTTCCTGTCTTTCAGGGTGCCCCGTTCTTCCTTTGACACCCTTTTCTGTAGGCTTCTCTCTCTCTATACCCCCCCTCTGCTCTGTGGAACACCAAGTAGAAGTCATTTCAGAGCCTTGAAGGTGGCTCTTTGTTCTGTCTCTGTGGAGTCCCCTGTCTCTTCTTTCCAATTCTGCTATCACTTCTTGCCCCATAGCAGTCCTGAGTCTCAGGCCTGGAGACTTTTCCTGTCAGATCATTCTCAATGGCTTGTGCATTTGAATATTGTGAGGACAGAGATGCCATGTGTGTTGTTCACCTTTCTATGCCAGAGGCCGGCACAATGCTCAGCAGAGCACACGTGTTCCATAAATATTTATTTAATGGGACTGCTTAAAATTACCCTTTGGAAGAAAGGAATCTTTCTTTGGAGCCCTTTAATTTGTGGAGACCAAAAGTGGGACTCCCTGACCTGTTGTGGCCATATATTCGTGGTCCTTAATTATAGGATGGATGTCTTGGATTTTGAGGTTTATTTCATCCATCAGTTCCCCAGACTTGATGCAAGTTCATGCTTGAGCGTTCCCAGCAGACAATTGTCATTAGTTCTCAACATATGATCTTTAGAGTAATTTTCAAGGGAGGCAAAGGGGACCTGGAGCCAATGAGTGCCATCTCTAGTGTCTGAACTCTCAGAAGGAGCAAAGAGGCAGCATGGAGCAGGGAGAAAGTTGTTGCTCGGTGCAGAAATGGTTAACACCCGTGCTGTAGAGTCTAAAATATGCTGACAAAATCAGGCCTATTGAGTCCGGGGGAGAAGATTGAGTGGCAATCTGATAGTGGTGCTTAAACTACCTGTAGCCTGGGGCCACAGCAAACAGTGTAGATGGATGGCCTGTTTGAGGTGAGCGGACAGGCCCAAACTTGTGTCTACAGAAAGGGGTTGCTTGTTAAAGGAATTTAAGCAGGCACTCTCTAGGCTGTAATTTCAGCTAAGCTTTTCGGGCAAGACTGAAAGCAAAAAGTAAAACAAACTCTGTTAAGGGACTGTCTCAAAAGTTCCCACTGTTGGCCTTCCCCTTCCCCCCTCCCCCCAGGGATCTCAATGAGGTGAGTGAAACCTGTGGACTCTTTGCTTTTTCATTTTGTTCTGCACAAGGGATCATTTAAATGAATGAAGAGGTTTGCCACTTCTTAAATACATCCCCCGTAGATTTGCACCCAGTTTTGCACATTAGTTCACGATATTCCTTTACCCGTAGTTAGATTCACTCTTTTCCACAGCTCTTTTTTTTTTAACTGCTCTTTATTTTTTAAATATGTACGTGCATAACGTGTGCATGGTCTCTGTGTGTGCATGTTCATGCGTGTATCCTGTGAGTGTAAACACACGTGTGTCACTGCACATATACGGTTAGACAATCACCTTGGGTGTCAGCCCTCCTCTTGCATCTTGTTTGAGGCAGGTCTCTTGTTCACCACTGGGTACAGCAGGCCAGCTGGCTGTAAACTTCCTAGAATTCTGGCTCTGCCTCTCTGCCTCTCATTGTGCATCAGAGGCATGCTATGGCATCCAGCTCTTCTTGAGCTCTGTGCAGATATCATACTTGTGCAACAAGCACTTTATCCCCTGAGCCATTCCCCTAAGCACCCCTTTCACTAGTGTTTATTTATTTATTTGGTCGATTTTTTGTTCCTTCGGATGACTTATTAATTATTGAAGAGCATTTGCAAATCCTAGCTTAGTTGGGCAGTAGAGGAAGCTGAGGCATAGACACCGAGAGAAAAAGCTTGCTAAGTCTCAAAGAGCCTTAGAATGTGTGGGAGCTTAGTCCTGCTGCTTCAGTCAACTCCCAATAGCCCTCTCTATGTAACTATAATAAATAGCCAGTGCAGAGATGCAGAAGGCCCTAGAGAATTAGGTTAGAAAGCAATGTGTGAAGCATTTAGAATTCCTCAGGTTCAGTCTTTCTCAACCAAAATTTCATGCAAATCTGAGGCCCCACAGAAAGTGTTATTTTCCAGTTCTCCCAGGGGTAGTATAATTCCAGATGTATAAAAATTAATTATAGACAATGAATCTCAAAGAACATTGAGAACTCAGTTTCTGGGTTATCAGATTATTTTCTGTAAATACTTTGACTTTTGAGGGCCAGATGGTTGCTAATAGAACTTCTCTGCTTTGCCTTTGTTGAAGGATTGCTGTGTAGACATCACATAATGAATGAGTATATCTGTTCTTCAGCAGAACTTTGAATACTGAAATAGTCACTGAATTTTGTCTGCAGGTATGGTTTGTGCACTCGTGTTACAGTTGAACACTGAGTGAAGAGAGATGGGCATATTCAACAGATATGTGTATTGACACATATTGACTTATATTGACTGAAGAGGAAGCCTGACTTAAGGGCTCATCCACTGACTCAGGAGGAAGTCTTCGGGAAGGTCTGGGGAATCTGTTTATAGTTTCCCCAGGGCATCCAACTTGGTTATGACAGGAAGTCCTAAGAGTCCATTGGCCTAATGAGCTCCCGTACCTGTCATTTGGTGCAGTCTCATCATAAAGACACGGCAAAAAAAAAAAAAAAAAAAAAAAAAAAGCGGTAATTTTTCACATGCAAACTCTAACAAGAAAAGAAAAATACATGCCACTGCAGGGCCCTTCTGAATTAGAAGCAATGTGTTCTTTCTCCACCTTAGATCAAAGCACTGTAGAAAACACTAGAAAATGAAACAAAGCAACAGTCCTAGAGTCAGTTCCAATTTCAGCTGTGTCATGGCCTAAAACAATGGTTCTCGACACGTGGGTTGAGACACATTTTAGGGGTCCCATCTTGGGTATTCTGCATATCAGATATTTACTGATTCATAACAGTAGCAAAATTACAGTTATGAAGTGGCAACAAAATAATTTTATGGTTGGGGTCACCACAGCACGAGGAGCTATAGTAAAGGGTCGCAGTATTAGGAGGGTTGAGAACCACTGGCTATCCATTTATCACCAGTAGCATGACAAAGGCCATGGAAGGTATGGGGAGAATCTGTAAAATACAATGGTCACATGCTAACTTCTCAGTCTTCATTTTTAGCCGGAACTAGACCAGAAGATCCACAAAGGTAGAAAGAAGATCTAGATTGTTCACCTCTGTAAGGGCAAGGCCCAGTCCAGCATTAGCCACATATAACATTCTTCCAATTGCTGGTTTTCTCATGTATTCGTTTATCAAGTGTTTGAAGGCTGCTCTGTGTAAGCACTTGGCTTTGAAGGCTTCTCTGTATAAGCACTTGGCTGGGACTAGGAATTAGCTGCCTTAAAAAAAACATACAAAAGCTTTATCTTCATGCAACTTGGCATATGGTGAGGGTAAGTAAGGGAGAGGAGACAGACTAATTCAAACAAGTACAAAAAAAAGCAAAAGTAGGAGATGAGGAGATAGCTTAGTCAATAAAATGCTTGACATACAGCATGAAGAGCTAGAACCCACATGAAAAGGGTCAGGCGTGGTAGCATCCATTTATAAACTTAGCTTTGGGGAGGTGGAGACGGGAGGATTCTTGCAGCTCCTCACTACCAGGCTAGAGAACTTGGTGAGATCCAGGCTAATAAAACACAAGGTTGTCTTATCCCAAACGCAAGGTTAATGGCACTTGAAGAACCACATCTGATGTTGATCTTTGGCCTCCACATACACATGAATGAAAACACACACACACACACACACACACACACACACAGAGGCATGAAGTGGGGAGGGCATATTCTAAGTACTTCAATGCAGTGGAAAACAGACTAACTCAGATGTCCAAGTAACAGTTAACCATTATTAGAGATATGGTGAGGGTACCTTCTCATAGAAGACCATTTTCTGAAATAACGATGATAGTGAATTTAGAAAGATCGGGCTGAGTCCAAGAGAAGGGGGAAGTAACAGGAAAAAACATCACCAGCACCAGAGAGGGTGTAGGAAAAAAGGCCAGTGCCACCAGTGCCAGGAGGAAGCATATAAGAAAGCTGGCATGGCCTGAGCATAAAGAGGACAAATCAAGACCAAATGAAGTTATAAATATGAGAAGGGCTCAAGTCTGGCAGAAGTGGATTAAAATTTCACCATGTATCCTAAGATTCTTGAGACACAGAGTAGATGATATGATTCAGACTTAGCATCAAAATCGCATCCCTAACAGTAGAGGAGAAAATGGGTTGGCGGGTAGCATGAGTGGTGGCCAGGGCTTGTTATAAGGTGACAATGATGGAGATGAAGAGAAATGGAAGGGTGAGGAAGGCAGGGTAAAAGAGATGGGCTACTTTATGGATTGCATAATGGGATGGAGAAGAAGCTTTTAAGTAATAAGATCCTGAATTAGTGGTGCCTACCATCTACTTATTGAAATAACAGACATTTGTTCATATGTTCAGATATGAAACAGTCTTTGCATATTCCTGCTGGAGATATTCACCAACTTCCTGTCAAGGCTTTTCTCACCAGATTCTCAGGAGAATTCTCATAACTTCCTCTCCCTCCCCCTTCCCCACCATGTGTTGTGTGTGATACTTTGTTCAAAAAGCCATTCAATCACTCATGAAGTCAAAAGGAACCATCGGAGCAGAGGTAGCTGTTGAGCATTCTCAAGGGAGTGCCTCAGTCTCTTTGCTCCACTGGTTGTCTCGGTCTCTGCTCCACTGGTTGCTACTGCTTAGTGGATACATAAAGGAACCAGAAAGGTTTGTTCAGTTGTAATAGAAGTCTACGTCTTTCCTCTCGGAGCCTCTAGTTTATAGATAAGTAAACCAAGAAGGCACTGAAATGATAAACAAAGAAAAAAAGAGTAAATTCACTGCCTAGAGAGTACTTGTGAATCAGGAGTCTTCCCTGTGGTCCAAAATTGCCAGACAATATTTTATGACCACATCGTTGATGGGTAGAATCATGATGACAGCGTTGAGAATGGCTGTATACACACCTTGCATTGAACCAATACTCTCTCGGAGTTTGTATTACGTAGAAGAGTTGATTAGGTTGAGAAAACAGCATTAGCAAAGGTGGAGAGAAAGGGGAAGCATGTGCCAGGACATGTGTTCACTGGAGCTGAATGGGGCTATGAGTTAGAGGGAGAGGAGCACCAAGAGACCTTGAATGGCTTTAATCTCGAGTTTATCTCTTATTTAGCTAGGTGCCCTGAGGCATGCTACTAAGTTTCTTTCAACTTCAGTTTCTTCCTTTATTAAATGGGATGGTAATAACAGCATGCATGTCTGTATAGTACGAGTACGAATCAAATGAGAAAAGGCCCTTGCAAGTATGTGTTATAGAAACCGGGGTAGTAATGGATGTCTCTCTGCTGGGTTTCCCACAGGGGAAAAATAAGTCACAGTCTCTTGGGGTGGAGTAATATAGCAGCAATTAAAAACAAAAACCCATGAGGTTAGTCTAATGTGTCACCAGTTTGGGAAACTGTACATTTGAGTCTCTAGGAAAGAAAGATGGTCTGTGAGCTTATTGTAAGAAGTTGGAGAAGAGAGGTAGAGGCCTCATTAGAAGGTTTTCATTATTATAATTCTAGGGACCGAACCCAGGACCTCATACGTTCTGAGCGAGTGTTCCACCCACAAATCCCATCCATGGCCTTCTGTCTAGAGAGTTTAAAGAGGAAAGAGATGAGGCAAATTTCCCTGTCACTCCTTCTATTCTCCTTTCTCTTTGACACCCAGTGGCCCCTCCAGGGTGAGGCTCGGGCCACGCAATACTCTTTAATTGGAACCCTGGCCTCCAGTCTCTCTACTCAGTTCCAGCTCCCTATGGCTGATCAGGCTCCCCAGGAAAAGACTAAAGAGTGAGTGTATCGTGGAGGATGCTGAAAGGCACGGAAAGGGCATCTGCCAACCTCGAGCTCCGGTCCAGTAAGATGTGCCCAGTCTCCAGATACAAGAGTCTGGAAAGAGGAATATGGCACCAGGTGGAGAATTTCCAGAAATCAGTTACGTTTTCTCGGGTACTAATTCTCAGTCTCAGCAGACAGAAACATTAGTACTTCAGCCCCCAAGAGGGTGACAGACACCAGGGTCACACATCGAAGGCTGAATTGTCACCCAGAGTCCTGACAGAAAAGCTCCTTTCTACCACTCAAAACTTTCTCCATTATCCCCACTGTCCAATAAAATGGTTGTCATTGAGAAGTCAAAACAGTCTACACTGAGCTGTGCCCACCTCTTTCTTGTCTATTCCTTTTGTTCCAGCCCGAATGGCGCTATCATTTTTCATACCTTATTTACATTTCCCCCGTGTCTCATCTCAGTGGAAGCCTTCACTCCCTTCTGCCATTAATTTCTCACTGTTCTTCAGAGAATATGTAATGAATAATTTAAACATATTTGGTGGTATGTAAATTCTTCTTTTCTGTAAATAATGTCTCCTTGTCAACTGTTCCTTCCCTCTCCCTTCCGAGCCCCCCTCTCTGCATGTGTCTCTCTGTCTCTGTCTGTCTCTGTCTGTCACACACACACACACACACACACACACACACACACACACACACAGCCTTCTGTTTTAAGCATGGAATACCTTTGCCAGAGGTACTAGCACAAGACAGCGTTCACTATTGGTTAAATTATGAAAATATCAAAAAAGATGTATTGACCTAGAAGAGCAGCACTTTTAAATTGCTCAGTAAGCCAAAAGACTATGCGAGCAAAGGTTGACGATAGAAGACACTAGGTCTCTTAGCGTAATTCCCAATCAGCTCATGCACCTTATTCTTAACAGATCCCTAGTCTAGAAATTCAAGTGTTCCTAATGTTTCAAATAGTCTTACAAAAGAAAATAACTAGACTGTGGCAAGAACACGGGCCTTAGAGTCTGTGACAGAACTCTAATTTGTACTCTTATTTGAAAGTTTTTGGTATGTCAGCTTTCACCTTTGGTCTTCAGTTTCTTCACATCTAATGAGGAAGTCTGGTTACTATGGATGTCCCTTTCAAGTCTACAGTCTATGACTATTAGAGCTGAGAGAGGAAATAGGAGAACCCCCATACCTATTGCTCTCCAGTCTCCTACCCTCTGTGCTACAGGTCATTGTCTTGAACTTGCCTAGTGCCTCATCCCTTCCGAGCATCTTTCTTACATCCCTTCTGTGTTTCCTTATCCCAAGCCTTGATGGTCCTCTCTCCTTCCTCTCTTTTCTTATTCTCTCTCTCTCTCTCTCTCTCTCTCTCTCTCTCTCTCTCTCTCTCATTTGGCATATGTATGAGCCTGTGTGTGGTGAGGGGAGAGAGCACCATGTGCAGGTATACTTGTCTGTGTGTGGGTATATAAGTCCAGAGATCCATATTGCATCTTCTTCTATAGCTCCCCACCTTATATTTTGAGATGGACTCTCCCAGTGAACCCCAAGCTTGTTATTTGAGCTAGACAGGTTAGTCATCAAGCTTCCAGGATCCAGTGATCTTTGAGCCCTCAGCGCTGGAGTTACAGATACACGCCGCCACACCTGGATTTTTACATGGGTGCTGGTAATCTGAATCTGGATCCTTGAGCTTGTACAGTAGAAATTTCTCTTACTGAGCCATGTCCTCAGCCGCCCCAAGCTTGCTTTCTTTTGGATTGATTGATTCCTCTCACCTCTGTATGTTTCAGGGTATGTGTCGCTTTTTCTGAGAAACTTCCCTTGATTTTCTGAACTGGGCGAGTTAGTCTATGCTATGACCTTATTCATTCTGTACTTGGATAATCACATACAACTCAATTTATGCATTCGTTCACACAATAGCCTGCATCACCCTTGCAGCCCACAAGACTACAAGCTCCAAGAAAACAGACTTAAAAACTGACATTGGATTGGTTAATTTATATTTTTGATAAACAAAAATGACATTAAACCACAGAAGCAGCAGCATCTGACGGATGGTTATTGCTTCTGGTCCTAGTTTTTTAATTCAGATGATTATTCATCTACTTCCCACTGTGGGACAGATGTTCACATCCAAGCCATGACCTGAGTGAGAAAGGTCATTAACTCTGCTGGGAGAAATTGACGCTGACTGCAGTTTCTAACCTTCTCTGACTTTCCAAGAATTGCTTTAAGAACATTCTGTTTTCGAAGATCATCTTCTCTCCTGCTTCCAAAAGCCTGTCTTGGCCTGCCTGGC
Source organism: Meriones unguiculatus (assembly GCF_030254825.1). NCBI lineage: Eukaryota > Metazoa > Chordata > Mammalia > Rodentia > Muridae > Meriones > Meriones unguiculatus. Next base: position 60,204,167 of record NC_083362.1, on the reverse strand, counting down.
TCATCTCTGGCTCTGGTCTTGGGAGAGAAGGTGGTAGAGTCCAGAAACATCAGAGCCAGTTACAATGAAAAAGCAGATTCTTGGGGGTGGGTGTTGGAGAAAGAGGGAGCTGCAGGATCCTGGCGATTATTTTTAAATATTCTGAGAACAGATTAGTGTGAAGCTAATGAGGGAGAGACATGAGATCGGAGCTGAGCTGTAACTGAGCCACTCTCTGCTTCAAGGCTTTCCCTTGAGGAATGAATCAGGACAAACAGGGTAGGACTCAGGCCTGCTGAGCATGGAAAAAACGAAACTAAATGGAACCAAGGACCAGGATTTCTCTTCTCTTCATGCCCAAACGTTAAAAACATGGGCAGAGGCCAAGGAGATAGCTCAGTCAGTAGCGTGCTTACCACAAAAACATGAGGTTTAAGCTCCAGAACCCAGGTGGAAAAGCCTGGCCTGGAAACGCAGGTTTGTAATCCAGTGCTGGGTAGTGGAGATGGGACTCCACTGGGCTTTTCACCAGCAAACCTAGACATATCAGTGAGTTCTAGGCCAGTGAGAAAAATTTGTCTCAAAAACCAAGGTGGGAGTCATGGGGCAATGAGAAGGTTCAGTGGAAAAAGGCAGTTGTGCCAAGGATGGGGTTCAATCTCAAGAATCCACAGAACAGCAGGAGAAAACCTGTCTCCAAGAGTTTTGTCTAACATCCACATGTGCTCCATGGCACATACATGCTTGTGCAACCACACACATACACACACACACACCAAGATAAATAAATAAAAGTAAAGCTAGGTTAGTCTACACATCTAGAAGAACCCAGAGAAGGTAATGTGACCCCACTACCTACCATCCCTGTTTTTTACATACTTAGGGTTCTTCTCTAGAACCATGGAAGATCCTACATTCACCCCAAAGTGGGACAATTTTAACTCTTAAAATTCCAAATGAAAGGTTTGATTTTGGGGATAGTGAAGGTTGAAACCCTACTGGTCAGTTTCTTACTTTGTGTCATAAGGAATATCTCTCTCAGCCTCATGAGATTTAGGTTAGTGCTAAACTTGATCAGAGATGGGAGAGCTTGATCCAGCGATACCGAATAGGTTCTTAGCGAAAGCTTATCCATTCAGCCATTTAAATGGGCTATAAGGGACAGGGCTGATAAAGAGCAGCCAAAATTTATGTCTGTCGTTTAGCATACTTCACAGTGTCCTGCTTGGATGATCAGTTCTGTGGTTACTTTTGTTATGACTCTGAATCCAACAGAATACATTCTTGAGTTGTTTGTGGGAGGGTTCCTCTGAGCCAGAGCATCTGAGGTAGGTACTCTTCCAGAGGACATTTAGTAGCTGTTAGTGGCTGTTCATCTTTGCCTGCCTTCCCACCTCCTTTTCTTAAGCCCAAAGTCACACACACACACACACACACACACACACACACACACACACACAGCCCTCATTTTCACTGGGAAAAACTCTTTTGAAGATAATTTGTTCTATTTGACTATCTCATACATGCACATGATATGTTATAGCTACAGTCACCTCTGGACTCTCTTGTTCTCCTCTCCAACCCACCTCCAGTCCTTATCCCCCTTTCAGATCTTTTTGGTTCTGTTTTTGACCCACTAGGTTTAAGCAGGTCCAGTTGTGTGGGTATGGATGTGGAACTATTTCTTGGAGCTCAAGTAGCTCACCAGTGGCTATGTTCCATCTCCGTCTATGACTGTACATTCGTGGACTTGCTTTTGAATTGGTTCTATGCAGTCAGCCGGAGCTGTTATAAGTATGTGAGTGCGACAGCCATGCCTCACCCATGGGATGGTGAAGAAACACAAGGACGAGATGCCAATACTGCTTAGATCTAGTAACAACAGTCAACTTTTGTTTGCCCCATACTTCTTTCAGAAGAAGTCATTTAGATCCCTTAAGATAAAGATCAGGACATTAAAGAGTGTTCACAAATGTCCCATGGGAAAAAGCATGCAAGAAGCATGTCCCTAGAGTTCTCAACATGGCATGTCATACAACATGCTTTCATGATTGCATGAAAAGCAATCACAAAGTGTTTGGGGGAGAAATTCCCACCTTAGAGCAGCATCTATGTGATCTAACCTTGCTGGAAGAACATAGAAGATGCTGGATTAGGCTGAGTAGCAGGACCTAACACTGTGTTCTGGTGGAGAAGGTAAGGCATGGTAACCACGTGGTGACGTTAGACTCCGTGGTTAGATAAGAGCTGCTGCTTTAGCTCTCACTGCTACTACTTTCTCTTCTGTCTCTGTCTCTCTCTGCCTCTCTCTCTCTCCCGTGTGTGTGTGTAAGTCATACAATAACCTCAGGTGCTATTCCTCAAAAGCCTTCCACCTTCTTCATTTTAAAAACAGGGTCTTTTCCAACTTCAGATCTTGAACCATTTTGTTGATTTCCTTCACCTGTTTGTTCATACTTTCCTGCCTTTAAATGATTTGTTCAATTCCTTTGCCTGTGTGTTAGTACTTTCCTGTATTTCTTTCAGTGATTTATTTATTTCCTCTCTAAAGGCCTCATTTAGTTTGACTGTATCTTCCTGTATTTCTTTAGAGATTTTATCATTTCCTCTGTTATCATCTTCATGAACGTAGATTTAAGGTCATTTTCTTGTGTTTCAGTTGAGATAGGGTATCCAGGTCTGTTTGCCTTGGGATAACTGGGTTTTGTTGATCACTTCCCTCTGGAGAGGCAACCTTGCCAGGCCATAGAGGAAGAGGATGCAGGCAGTCCTGATGAGACTTGATAGACTAGGATCAGTTGGTAGGGGAAGAGGACTCCCCATTTTTGCAGACTAGGGGAGAGCAGCAGGGGAAAAGAGGGAGGGAAGGAGTGTGGGACTTAGAGGAGACAAAGGAAGGGTCTACAGTCAGGATACAAAGTGAATAAACTATAAAAAATAAATTTATGTATAAAAAATAAAATACATTAAAACAAAAGCAAAACAGGGCCTTTTATTGGCCTAAAACTCACCAAGCAGGTGAAAAACCTGGGCAAAGAGAGAGGCCCAGAGATGGATCCATCTCCACCTCCCCAGGGCTGGGATTCCAAGCACATTCAGCTGTTAGGAACATCCGGCTAAGTTATCTTTCCAGTCCTGTTGTATTTCTTACTTGAACTCAGGCTTGTGTGATTTTTCCAATGGACTGCAGGCTTCACTCTCTGTCAGTGAGCTCTCCTGCACAAGTCTAGTCTATGGGCTTGGACACACTTGGCTTTGACCGCATCTCCAGCAGTACACTGCAGGGAGCATCCAGAATGCTGGCCCTATGCTGAAGTCACTTCTTCTCTGACATCTCTGGGAGCTAGACACAAGCACCTGGTTCTCCATGTTCTCCAGCTGTTCCAAAGGCACCAGGAGACAGCTGTCACTCAAGATTATCAGTAATAACGATAGTGTTAGTAATAATGATAGAATCCTACCTAAATTGACTACAAAGAGCAGCCCCAGCTCAGGGTATGTGTGTGTGTGTGATGTTTCCTAAGCAAAAGTAGAGGGGAGAGAGGGAGAGGAGTACACACTCAAAAATAACATCTGATTTATTCTTTCAGACCTGCAGCCCATTGCAGCTCTGGAGTGAAAAATGGGAGCTGTGTCCAGCGTGGTTTCGGAAAGGCAGGCAAGCGGATCTGGGAACTTGCTTGTAGACAGAATAGGAAGTGTCTGCTGCCAGGGTGGTGGCCTGTGGCATTCTGTTTGGGGTGGTCATTTGAATGTATCATGCAGCTGTGCTTTCCTGGGGAGCTAAAGAAGGCAGGGCATCACTCCCTACAAACTGGCGTGTCTGTGATAACTCTGAGCTTGGGGTGCATAAATAAGAACTCTTGGACGTAAGACTCAGTGAGGCTGATGACGCCGAAGAGAACGGAGCTTGGCTGGACCTTGGCCATGTGGAAGTGGCCAAGGAGTGATTAGACCAAACACGGAAGAAAACACTCATCTGAATGTGTGCAACACATAGGCCCAAAGGTCTGTGGGCTCACAGAATGTGCCAGAAAACCGTCCGCCTTTGAATTTCCTTGGAACTCTTCAGTCATCTCCCTCAGGCTTAGCTCTCAACTCGTACACAGAACTCATTTCCACGTGGGTTAGCCCATCCTGCAGAGATGAACTTTTCCTCTACGTAGGGGGTGAAAGAATCCTCTCTTTTTCCAGTATCTGTTTCTGAATATCTAGACCTCCAGTGGGAAAGCTGATTGGTGCCTTTGATAATCTAACAGGTGTTTTCCGAATCCCCAGTACTAAGTGAGCCATTCAGTTAACTGGAAGAAACGGAAAGGAATATTACCAGGTAGCTGCTTTGAACTTCAGGGAAACAAGGTTTAAAACTTAGGATGTCTTTTTACTGAGGCACACAAACATGTTTGGTGACTTAGGAGCAATCAGTTAACATCTGAAATGTAGTTTCCCTGTTGATGAGGGTAACATGCCTGATTCTACCTCTCTGTCATATCAACTTTGAGAATAACCTAAATAACATAAATAACCTAAGAGTGATTTTGAAAATATAGAGCATGTTCCAAAACGTGAGCAAGAGTTATGACTTAAGCATAGCATAAGTCTGGGTTTATCATTAAACTAAAGGGCTCACATTTTAAAGTATTCAAAAATAATAGAGGAAGTGATCTTCCTCAACTCCTTTTTTACCCCACCCTTGGAGCCCCTGCCTTCCAGGGCAATTTCTTTAGTTCACATTCTACTTTGGAATCTCTTTGGAAATTTGAAACAAACAAATAAAGAAGAAGTTAAATTTCAGTTGTGGGATAAACATCTTGACTCTAGCTGGAAGGGAAAATATTTCCATCAAACGATCCCAATTTCAAATGCTTCCTCGGAGTCGTAAGCCATCGTTGCTACTTAGAAGGAAGAGAAACAAATCCTAACACAGGATGGAAACTCAAGGGGTTGGCACCTCACAAGCATTCTTTACTGTCAAAGACCGTGGTGAGAATCGGATTGGCAAGCCAGAGTCGTGTGCGAGTGCGTGCGTAATGTTGCCTGTTCTTCCCTTTCAGTATAAATACTATATTAAAAAAAAAGGAAGCAATTTTCAGTTTCCCAACATCTTTCAAGAAAAAGTGTGTGTGATTTCAGAAGATGGAACAAACACACACAAAGATGCAAAGAAAAAGGGTAGAATGTATACAGTCATTGTATACACACACACACACACACACACACACACACACATAGAGTTTGGGTTTAGTGACTTCATAGTCAAGATTGGCACTTTCACTGTTTTTCTTTTCAGTTTCCACTCCTTCGTTTCTTTCTAATAGAACCCCACTATGGATCTGGAGTCATGTGTTTCACCTCACAAGCACAAATCCCGCTGCCTTGCCACCGATTAGTTTTGAGTAGGTATATACCCTTATTTTTGAGACACTAACTATGGAGCGAGGTCTTCTGGGATGTTCACAGGAAAGAGCTCATTTCTTTAAAGACACACTGTTGTTCCGCTGGAAGGTGTTGTGGCTGAGCAAAGGCATCCTTCTCGTGACCTTGAGAGGAGCAAGCCTAAAGATGGCAGTTCGGATCTGTGAAAAGCCTGTATGCTAGATCTATAACATACAATACTGCAATATGTGTATACAAACCCCATAGGGCTGAGTGGCTGAAGAGTTGAGCTTCTAAATACCCTCGCTCTGAATTTCTTTTCATTTTCTCTCCAAATAGCACTATCGATAACTTCACTTGAGTTGGGGTCTTTTACAGTTGACAGTCAGTGTTGTCCTAGCTGATTCTTTGCTCATTCGCACTCACACTTGCTGCTGACACTGCCGTGGCACTGAACGTGAGAACACTGGGCTGGGATGGTACCAGGAACCGTTGAACAGATTGCCAAAGGGATGAAACACATCCTTGTCCGAGGCACCATGCTAGGTTCTTTGAATTGAAAACCCAACTGCTGTTCTCAGGGAGTCCGAGATGGAATATGCTCATCAATTCAAGCATATGGCACAGCCATAAAGTTTACACACATTGCTCCAAGCTATCATTTTCCCTCAGAAGATCCTCGGATGTTTTCAGTAACAAGTTGTTTATTCATGCCTAGTGCTCGCTTGCCTATATACTTCTCTCAACCCACTTAAAATAAAAATGATTGTTTTAGAGTTCTACATCTTGGCTCAATTATGATCCACTAAAAGTGGATTATTGCTTTGCATAAAGCCGCCTGTTATGTTAGGCAGTATGGTCGTGGCTTCAGGTGATAGAAAGTTGTAAAAGGCAATCCTTGTCTCCAAAAGGACTGCATTTTAAGAGGAAAGGTGAATAGTTACCATCTAAGCACAGCTGTGCCACACCAACAACACAAATGATAAACCTCGGCGTTGACCAAGGGTCAGATCACTTCTGGTGGGACTTAGGAGACACTGCTCCACAAGGGACATTGGAAGCAATCCGCACCTTGAAGAACATAGAGGTTTTTGTAAGCAGGGGTCAGGGCAGCCTATGAATACCACATGTAGAAAAATCAGCCCTGCCATTGGGTCGTAGATGCCCTTTTGGGATCTGTTGACAGCCCATAGCGAGGAGGGGTTGGCTGGATTATTTAATGCCAAAAGCAAGACTCCAAAATGCCTTGACAGGCTTCAGGGATGAGCTGTAGCTAACGGGATGAAGACGAACCAGCTTCAACATACCGTTTTGCATCTGTTTAGTAAAGGGGGAAATACAATTGCAGTTGCTCATGTGAAAAAGATGTTGTGTTCAGGTGAATGTGAACTCTAGGAACTATAGTCCAGCCATCCAGGAAGCCCATTTCTCTCCAAAACCACAGTGCCTTATATTTCTGTTCATCGGTAACCATAACAGATTGCATTTGTTTTCCATCGCTGCCATACGAAATTCCCACAAATATGTAGGGTTTGAGACAATGTGAAGTGATTTTCTTGCAGTTCTGGGGGTCATAAGTGCAGCACAGGTCTTGCTGGACTGACATTTATATAAGTGCTCACCCAACAGTGTTTCCTGGAAACTGCGTGGGAGAACTGTTGGGACCTATATTCTTTGAATGTAGGGTAGGCAGATCCCTGTTTTCTTTTTGGCTGCAAGGTGAGGGCCACCCTAAGCTCCGAGAGGCCACTGCAGCCCTTGGTCCATGGACCCTTTCCTCTCCATTCAAAGATGGCAGTGAATGGCATGCCTCATCCTTTCCACAGCGCTCTCTCTGCCGGAGGAGCCATGGGTAACTCTTCAAGACTCCATCACTGCCTGGAGCCAGTGACCTCCTCTCACCTGAAACACATCTTCAAACGACCCTTTGCCATCTAATATTATACATACTTTTACATGTATATATGCTATCACACACACACACCATATGTATACACAACACACACACACATTCATCCCAGGGATCAATTCATGAACATCTTAGGGGGCATTATTGTGCCTATTGAATACTTACCTCTTTTTGCAGGGCTGGGTACCACTGTCTCAGCTGATTATTGACAAAAGGGGGGGGGTAAACCTTTATAAGCATTACCATTGTTGCTGAACTGAAAACTGTGTCATTCTCCAGTGAGAATGGGGTGAAAACTAAGGGTATCTACACTGGTTCTTTAGGACTAAGGCCTGCCATAGAAAAACGGGTTTACTATGTGCTACTTAGACTATGCAGAGTAAAATTAAGAAAAAGGGGACACAAAACAGCTTCAACAAATTCTGGTAGGTATGCTCCCTTAATGCAACGCCCCACCCCTTGTCCCCGCAACCCAAACTTGGCCCCATCGCAGTTTGCCTCCAACCAGTGAAATTGCCATAGACACACTCTAAGACTTTAGAGTGCAGTCACCAAGAAGTCTCACTGCTTCCATTATTGTAACCCTGAGCTACTGCATTGGGAGTACAGCCATGGTTCTGCGGGAGGCCACAAAGATGCCAGAAGTCTCACCCAGGTTAGTGCAATGTGGACCTTTACTCCCAGAATCAGGAGGTAAATAAATGGTTTTAAGTATTAGGTCAACAGAAGTAACAAATATTCCCTCCTCACTGATTGTGTGTGTGTGTGTGTGTGTGTGCCTGTGTACAGGTCCAAGCTAACTGATACACCTGCCTCCCTGATTGCATGTGTTTGTTTCCATGTCCGAGATAAATGCTACATCTACCCTGCTGATTAAGTATGTGAGCGTGTGTTTGTATGTATGTCCACGTACGTTTTGGGTGACTTGTTATACAAACCGGAGTTTGTTTTCCTTCACCTTTCAGCATGAAAATAAGAGACGCTGAGTTCTGAGAACCTTTTCAGCTTTCCTTTGAGCACCCTGTTGGATTTAACGTGGTGCTCTCCAGGCAAGCCCGTGTGTATTTCTTTTCCCTGCCTTCATCCTTTCCCTGATAACACAAATGGGCACAACAGCTTTGCTCACTTTGCTGTCATAATTTATTTGCCTTTTAAAATGAAAAAAAAAATGTAAAGCATAGTTAAACTGATATTTAGATCAGTAATTAAAAACAGATGATGTGAGCTAAGAGCATGCTTGAAACAAGTGAAAATATACAAGACAGTGAACGAGAAGGCAGAAATGTCCCCAAACACTCCAAGGCTTTGATGGACACAGCAAAGCTTCAGGACACAGTATGGAAGTTCATAAAGAACAGCTTCCTGTTATGGGAAATCCCGATTGGCATCTTGATAGAATTTAGAGTCATGTGAAACAAACAAAATTCTATTGAAATATTTTGGTTGAATTATTTTTTTCACATTAAAAAATAAAGAATAAAAAGTTGAAGATAAGCATTGAGCATCACATAGATAGGTTGAGATTTGCTTTCGGGGCTTAGTATTCTGGGAATTCAAACAAGCCTGATTTGAAACCTGTGGGGGACATTTCTCATTCAAACCACTGTAGTCCCTATAAGAGTTACATTATACATATCACATCTTCTTTAAATTTTTAAAATTTTTATTAATTACAAATTATTCACTTTGTATCCCAGCTATAGCCCCCTTCCCATCCCCTCCCAGTCCCTTCCTCCCTCTTCTTCTCCTATGCCCCTTCCCAAGGGAGGTTCTCCTCTCCTTCCATCTGACCCTAGCCTTTCAGGTCTCATCTGGACTGGCTTCTTTTTCTTCCTCTGTGGACTGGTAAGGCTGCTCCCCCCACAGGTGGAGGTGATCAAAGAGCCAGCCCATGAATTCATGTCAGAGACAGTCCCTGTTCCTATTATTGGGGAACCCTCTTGAACACTGAGCTGCCATGGGTTACTTCTGTGCAGGGGTTGTAAGTTATTTCCATGCATGGTCCTTGTATGGAGTATCAGTCTCAGAAAAGACACTTGTGTCCAGATTTTTTGGTTCTGTTGTTCTCCTTGTGGAGCTCCTGTTCCCTCCAGGTCTTTCTACCTTTCCCTTCTTTTATAAGATTCCATGCACTCTGCCCAAAGTTTGGCTATGAATCTCAGCATATGTTTTGATACCCTGCTGGGTGGAGTCTTTCAGAAGCCCTCTGTGATAGGCTCCTGTCCTGTTGCCTGTTTTCTTCCTCTTCTGATATCCGTCTCATTTGCCTTTCTGAATGAAGATTGAACATCTTACCCAGGGTCCTCTGTCTTGATTAGCTTTCTTAGGTGTACAGATTTTAGTATGATTATTCTATATTATATGTCTAATATCCACCTATAAGTGAGTATATAGCATGTGTATCTTTCTGCTTCTGGAATACCTCACTCAGGATGATCTTTTTTAGATCTCACCATTTGCCTGCAAATTTCATGATTTCTTTGTTTTTAATACTGAGTAGTATTGCATTGTGTAAATGTACCACAATTTCTGTATCCATTCCTCAACTGAGGGACATAGGGTTGTTTCCAGCTTCTGGCTGTTACAAATAAAGCTGCTACAAACATGGTTGAGCAAATGCCCTTGTTGTATACTTGAGAATCTTTTGGATATAAGCCTAGGAGTGGTATAGCTGGGTCTTGAGGTAGCACTATTCCTAAATGTTTGAGAAAGCACCAGATTGATTTCTAAAGTGGTTGTACAAGTTTACATCCCCACCAGCAATGGAGTAGGGTTCCTCTTTCTCTATATACTCTCCAGCAAATATTGTCACTTGAGTTTTTGATCACAGCTAGTCTGGTTGGTGTAAGGTGAAATCTCAGGGTCATTTTGATTTGCATTTCCCTGATGACTAAGGACATTGAGCATTTCTTTAAGTGTTTCTCTGCTGTTCGATGTTCCTTTATTGAGAATTCTCTTTATCTCTGTACCTCATTTTTTAATTGGGTTACTTGATTCGTTGCTGTTTAACTTCTTAAGTTCTTTATATATTCTGGGTATTAGCCCTCTGTCAGATATAGGGTTGTTGAAGATCCTTTCCAATCTGGAGGCTGTTGTTTTGTTCTGAAAACAGTGTCCTTTGCTTTACAGAAGCTTTTCAATTTCATGAGGTCCTATTTATTGATTGTTGCTCTTAGAGCCTGTGCTGTTAGTGTTCTGTTCAGGAAGTTGTCTCCTGTGCCAATGAGTTCAAGGCTCTCCCCCATGTTTTCTTCTAACAGGTTTAGTGGGTCCATTTTTATCTTGAGGTCTTTGACTTACTTATACCACATCTTTTAAACTGATGATCCTGTGAGATATAATAATAATAATAGAACACTATTATTGCCCTCATTTTTAGATGAGAAAAATGAATGAAGAAAAGTATTATTATTGATAAATAAAATTATAAATCTATTTACAGTGTGCCACAGTTTTCAGGTACATATACAAATCATGGAATGGTAAATAAACTAATTAGTCTATTTATTACCTCACATAGCTAGCAATTTTTATGTTACGATTACTTGTTTAATTAATCTAAACACCTGTTCCAGAGTTCTCTTGATTAGAAGAACTAAAATAGTAAAAAAAAAAAAAAAAAAAGATATGATGCCATTCTGCACTGTGGTGAATTGCAAGCTATTTTGAATGAGAAGAAGTGTCTATGATGAAGAAATATGATCATCAAATAGCATTGTTTAATATTCTAAAAAGCCACATTGAAGGAATTGAGAGAGGGACATGGCCTATCTTGCACTCTCTCAGATGTTGAATGGGGCTCAGTGGGCTTACCAGTCTATTCAAGGTTTTTCTTTCTAAAGTGAATTCACTTGTAACACACAAGTGTGTAAATGGATGAAAGCCATGGAGTGGAAAATGGAGGGAAACTACCCACAGTGCCATTCAACATTTGATAATATTCCCTGAGACTTGAGATGGCTCTCTGTCTCCTGTCTTCTCTTCGGTCAGGAATTGCTCAGGGTGCTGTCAAGCCCTTCATTTGATTTATTCCTCACCAATATCCTGCACGACGGGTGTTGCTGTTCTTTTTAATATATATAAATAAATGAAATGAGCTCTAAGAGGGTAGGTGGGGTGCAGAAGTTGTCACAGGTGGAGTGAGATGGAGCTGGCATTACGGTTTGTGTTTTCAACGTTTGTACATGTGTCAGCACCTCCTTCTGCTTGAAAGCCACTCAGAAGTACAAAAAGTCATGGTAAAAAATAAAATGGCATCATGTAACTCTCGGGACTTCAGGGTGTGAGGGGCTGTCAACCATAGACAGCTGACACTCGCCCTTCAGTCTTCGTTTGATCTCTATGCAATTAGACATTTGAGAAATACTATTTTGGACTATGTTTCTTCATGCCTCCCTGTATTTTTTTGGAGGGGACAGGGTATGTTTAAAAGCTGGATTCCAGACAAACTGTCTTTCCATTCCTTCCCTGCTATTAGCTATCTATCCATCCTGCCTCGGTTAATTCATCTTCTCTGGCCACTGATTACCATACTGTTTTCTTTGTGGACAGCAGGGAAGACAGCCCCGGATACACACTGAGGCGTGGAATGAGGTGTGTGGCCTTACACATAGTCTCTCTCTTACCCTTTCTAAACTCCAGTTTCAGGAGTGAGAGAGGCAGACATAATTTGAAAAATCAGGTACTGGAATTTTATCACTCTTCTGCTCCCAAGACAACATTCCAATGCGGGGCTGTCTTTACTTTCTAAATCAAAGCATCACTTGAGTGAGGGAGGGTTCTGTTTCCACCACTGCCACATCTTGCGAATAAGAATATCACAAATTATAAAAACTCTTGATAACTTCAGCCATTTAAATTCCTTTCCCAATTGCAGCACAGGTTGAGTACACACAGGATTAATAATGTGATGAGTTGGTAAGATAGATCAGCATGTAAGAACAATTTCTGGGCAACTGGGGTTTGATCCCTTAAATCTGGAGTAAAATGAGAACCAGCTCCCCAAATTTCATGCTCATGCTGTAGCATGTGGGTAATCTTTATGCACACACACACACATACACACACACACGCCACATATATCAGACAGCACACATATACACAGAGACATACACACACATATACACAAACACATATGTACTCACACATCACACACACGCATACAAACCCACAAATACCTCACACACACTATACACACATACACATGCACACCACACACACATACCATATATACACACCATACATATAATCCAATACCCACACACTGCACACTGCACATACACAAGTAAACATACATACATAAAACACAACACACAGTTACTCTCACACCACAAATATTATAAACACACACATATACAATACATATACATACCACAGACATATACATACCACATATATACTCTACACAAACACCCCTACACACACATATGTCAATATGTAGCTTTGACTATTGTGGATATTGTTTACTTCCATTACCATGGTTCTCCTGTTTGCCTCCATAGTCTCCCTTCTGCTTCTATTAACCTTACATGATCCATGGAAATAATTTGATAATAATTTTGGACAATTCATGAAGTCCAGGCTTTCTAAAATCATGCTGTGGAGTATCTCTAATAAATAAAGTGTCTCAGTGAAGCAGCCAATGAGCTTTAATTGCTCTCAAAAGAAGAAATAAATAAGCAAACTACATATTTTGAGTGGTCACATTCTTGAGAAGTAGGTAACTATTATCTTGATGTCATGACTAAAATGCAGATTAGGCTTTCATAAATAGTAAAACATAATCAAATCCAAAGGTTTTGATAATGAAGAGTTGCAAGCTACCATCTATGCATAGACATTGATATTCAGGAGCACACCCCAGTATGATAGTCTGATTTCATGGAAGGATGTACAGACTGGTCCTTAGGTACTCCATTCAAAAGGACCTTTAGAAAATTCTCTCTTGTGTCCTTGAGGAAAACATTAATGGTGGCTGTGTATCTATCCCTCCTCAACTACTTTTGCATTTCTCATTTTTGAGACTCATAGTATTTGAATGTGCATTTCAAGGTACCAAGAAAGAAAATTAATCAACAGTCTACCCAGCTAGGAAACCTAGGAACCATAACAACTGGCATGCAAGATATTGCCAAGAGTACAATAGAGATACTTTTATATTGTGGTGGTTTTTTTCTTCCCAGCACCAAGCTACGAGGATAATGACTCATGATATTCAAAATTTATTTACAAATATATAGGCCATATACCTAGGCTCTTCTCTGACTATCTCATAACTTAAAATAACCCATCTATACTAATCTACATTCTGCCATATGGCTGGTTACCTCTGCTCAGGTACCATGCATCTGTCCTCCTCACCTCTTCCCCAGCTGAATCTCCCATGCACCCAGCTCTATCCTAGAATCATTTCTGCCTGCTGGGTACCCTGCCTTCTATTTCCTGCCTCAGCTATAGGTCATTAGTTTTATTGACAGGTGATGCTTCAATATAGACATAAGAGATTCCTTCTACACTTTTATTTCCAGAGTAATCAACAACTATCTAATTGGACTTAAATTCTGCTCAATAGGAGAAAATTCATTCCTGGTACTATAAACCCAGACAACTACCCATGGCTAAAGAAGTCACATACCACAGAGAGAACCTATTTCTGCTATTTTCTTCAACTGATATACTTAACTCTCATCTCACCCCTCAGCAAAGAACCTTTTTTTCTTTTTGTAGAAGATAGAAAAGTGGTCAGAATACAGAAAATAAGTCATGCTGGGGGTGTCTATTCCCACTTGGTAACTCTACAATGCAATCCTTACAAATAAGGCTTGGTGGACATCAAGGGAAAAAGGATAAAAGAATTTTGAGAGCCAGAGGACCAGGAGATGTAAGAAATGTTTAATGCACATAGGTCAATAAAGAAACAGATGTAGATCCTTTGCCTTAGACTATGTTCTTTCCATTGTTAGTTTAAAAAAATATTCCTATATCATTTGATGAAGAATTTAAGAACAGGATGTAGGTCTTTGCTTCCTATTTGAGGCTTTGTTTTTCTGTCCCATTTCTAACTTCAGGGTGATGTTTGTGAACAAAGAAGAGTTGGACATGGATACAAGTTTTCACTGAGGGAAAAACAGCAAGGAAGTCATATGATTTGTTCACTGAATTTGTGCACAATGATGAGAAAACTAGCAATGACACAGTGGCAAATATATTGTAAGGGGTGCATCAGAAGAAAGTACTGTAAAGCAATCTGGATCCACATCCTATAGAAGGCAGCACACTTGAGTGCTCTCAAATAAATAACTATTTCTCATGGTAGTTCAGTTTTCACATGGAAAATGAGGCTGTGTGTGTGTGTGTGTGTGTGTGTGTGTATGTATGTATGTGAGAGAGATAGAGAAAAAGAGAGAGAATATGTATTGAGGGGTTTGACTTCTAACACTGTATCCTGTTCAATTATTTTGTGTTCTGTGGCTATGCCACAAGAAGGCAGTTACAACCTATGCTCTGTCTAAAACTTCGAAGGATTTTTTTTTCTTTAAAGAAACTAGCATTCCACAAGTCTCCAGTGAGGCAGGGATGGTATGATACAACATAGTTTGAGCTTTGATTCATTTTACAGATTTCATATACAGTTCCCTAGCATGTTAAGCCAAGCTCATCTTCTCATGTGTTTCAAGAAAGTCCAAGCATTTGGCTGAGACAGAGAGCAAATGCCTCCTATTAATGTGTGACAGATCCATATGGAGAAAACCACTTTCTGCTTCCCATATGGTACAGCTGAATAGGGCTGGAGTTCCTGGCTGTGAAATGGTTCCATGACCAGGTGGGTGGTTTATTTCACAGGTTGGTGACAATCCTGTGTGACTTTCCCATGGTGAGGAAATGAAGTGAGAATCTTCCATTATTGCCCAGGGCTTTGAACAGAGGTCTGTGACATGGGCTATTGATTCTTCTGCCAAGATAAAGAAGTGAGCTACTGTGAAGAAAATAAGCAAAAATCCAAACCAACATTTTTCTTAAGTACAAGTTTGGGCCTTGCAAGAATGAATCAGCTTTTACCAAAGAAGACTGTCACCCCAACCCCACCTCAGCCTAAACGGAGAAGGGGTGGTATAGCTTTTTGTGAGGAGGCAAAGAAACAGGTTTCTATGTGCTATGGGAAACTCTAAGTCTAAAACTCAGGGCTAAGAGGTTTTGAGCTTTAAACTAGTTTAGTTCCTCATGAGTCATGCTGGGGGAGCTGTTTCCTTTTAAGGCTTATGACAGAATTCACAAAGGAAAATAACCATTGCACTGAAAAATATATGAAGAAAACCCAGGTCAATCCCTACCTTTGACATCATTCCACCTTTGAATAGAGTGAGATCAAACTGGAAAGCCATACATGTCATCTCCAGTGCCCTGCCCCCAGCTTAAGTTGAAACCAACTTCATTGTCCCTACAACTAGGGAATAAGAAACCAATGCTTTTATGTTTCCTGAATGCTCTCCTCAAATTTTGACTCTTTACTTCTCCATTCTGTGAGTAATGGATTTTAGTAAATTTGATTCTATACCCATTATATGTCATACAATCAGAATTAAGCAAATGCACACAGCTCTCCAGTGTGTGAGCTGATGTCATATGCAACTAGGCATGGAGTTTTAAAAGGTTCCCTGTAATGAAAAGATGTTAGCTGACAGAATACCAGGGAAACCAGATTATGCCAAAGGTCAGTCCTATTACAATCTAGAAAGTCAAAAGCAGAAAAGTTATGAAGATGGATTTGCATATGCCAAGCAACTTCACACATGAATGTGCACACACAAGCACACAAATTATGATTTCCCCGAGATAACTATGATAGTTATGAACGTATAATGTACTGGAAAGGTTCTGAATTAAACACTCAAGAGGACTTGACTACTGAATAATTTGATCAGTAAAAAAAAAAAAAGATGTTCTTAGATAAAATTATGATACCACAAATGATGCTAGAAATTTAATAACTTCATTAAAGATAAGTTATTCCAGCAAAAGCCACACAGTCATACCACCCAAACCTGCCCACCTTTTCTTGACTATCAAGAGACCAGAAGCCCTACTGTCATACAATGTCACTCATTAGCACACTTTTCTTTATGTTAAACCTACATCTTTATTGTTCATTTGTGCTTCACTGGAGCTATTCCGGATTTGTTCACTTGATAATTGTTTTCAACTTTTGAGGTAATGTCTCCTATTATGCTAATTTTCTTGCCTTCAGATTAAAGATGTGAAATTGCTTGAGGCCAAGTCAGACTGGGAGTAGCTGAATGAGTGTGTTCAGGTGAGAGTGAATGGAAAAACTGGGAGCTATCTTCAAGTTGGTGAAGAGATTTTGAGCATTTATTTGGCTTGTACTGTGCATGTAGTATGCATTTGTTTGAAAGGTTCTCTTAAACTCCCACATCTAGTGGCTCTCTACGCTCCAAAGGGTCCTCTGTGGCTCAGAGTACAGTGGCTTAACCACCACTGAGCAAGCTTTACAAGAGCATTGTCCTCTTCTTACTGGAAGAAAGCAGACATTATTCTCAGGCATTGTAGCAGCATTTTGAAATCAGTGATCCTACTAGTAGCTCTCAGTTTGAGAGCCACAAGAGGGCACTAGACCACTATACGGGTCTCATTCTCCTTAGCACCTGAACCATAAAGCAAGGGCTAATGTTGGCTTTACACTGAATTTGATGGCAGCAGAAGCCACATAAGTAGTATGTCCTTAAAATCTGTGTCAGAGACACTCTATAATCATGGATGATGTACAAAGTTGACCATGAAACACACACTCAACTGCCATGTGTGGGCTATGCTCAGTACAGTAGAATTTACATACTACTTGAAAAAGAATGAAATGGAGTAAAGTCTACCCCCAAAGTTCTAAAAAAAAAAAAAGTAGAGTGGGTACTTCCGGCTGTAAGTTTAGAAAGGTACCATGGACAACTGGGTGGTAGGGGAGAAACATTAGGAGTTAGACAGATGGAGCCCTCTGTAACTGCTTTTGGAAAACCTTGTAGGACTCTTGTTGGCCACGAGAAAACCCAAGTGGGAGTCTTGTTGGCCACGAGAGTCTCTCTAGTCTGAGATTTACACTGGGCATCACCCAAGCTATTCATTTTCCCTACTCCTGAAGTGCTGTAACCTCACAAGCCTTCCAGAAAACTGGTCTCAGGCTAATGAATGCACACTTACAAACCTCTTATAAATACAGACTGAGGCTGTGCAATTAGCATTCCACTTGAAAACAAGGGCAAGAAATTCAGTCAATAGATTAGTTTGAGTAAAATCAACAGATTATTTGGGTCAGCGAAGAAGTGTCTTTCCAAATTCAAAAGAGCCAATCATGTTGGTTCAGCCAAATGTGAATCAACGCAGGGAAGAATTATCAGTCAAGAATGTTTCTCGGGATCATAGAAATCACATCTAGGAACAAAGACTTGGACTTTCTTCTTCCTTTTCCTTTCAACAGTTACATGTACTATTGTATAGAAAATGACTTTTGATACCATGATCATGCAGAAGACGTTCTTCCTGCTAAAGATGGGTGGGTAGATAAATAGAAGTTGATAGATAGACTCAGACAATAACAGAAGTAAGTTATTGAATAGCTCAAAGCAAGTCTTCTGTAGTATCAATGCAAAGGCATTATTTTTCTGAAGCACGTTTTTGTTTATCTCTTTGTGTATTCTTTGCAATTGATGTATCAGTAATTTCATGTTGTCACTTAAATCATTAAGAGACATGCTCCCCATCCCTAGTTTTTATTAAATTGCCTTCACTCTGAGTTCTTAGACCAATGGCCTCCAGTTTTTGGTGTTCTTGTTTAGTTTTCATTTTTTTTAATTACATATATTTTTAATCTTGGAACACAGTGCATTACTTTGATATGTGTTTACATTGAATGACCCCTGGCCTGATTTTAATTTTAGTACCTATCCTGTCTTCCTGTCTTCCTAAATGTTGACCCCAGACTGTTCATGCTGTGACTCCATTCCTTCGTCTCCCTCTCAACTTTTGCTTTCTGGCTCCATGCACACCCTTCTCCCCAGGAATCGATCTCCTCCTGACGTTGCCTCTTGGATAATGTTCTTTTTAGTATTAGGTCTGCTGAGGCTGGTAATAATAATACCTTGGACTGTTCACTTTGCTTCAGCAAACAGTCTTCATGATCATTTTCGAAATCTCATTTTTTCCTGAGTTCCAGCCCATTTCTTTATATTTTCTATTTCTTGACTCTTTTATTATCTTAATAATAACTTCAACCTGTGACTCTCTCTCTCCTACCTCTGATTTCAGAGGTATGCCTGAGGTGGTTTTAATGATGTACATGTTCTCTGTAATTCACTTCATCTTCTGGAATTCCCCCAAACCCTCCAATGGAGGTGACCCGGGACCATCTCCCCTATGGCAGGGACTCTGAAGCTGCCTGTCTGGCTTGTTTTTCCACTGTTGCCAAACACACGCTTTTTTTTTTTTTTTTTTTTCAAATTAGGAAATACAAATGATGGCTGGAGTTCCTGCCAGCATCTCATCTAGTGTGCTCCAGGGAAAATGTGGTTAACAGAGCTAATAATGCCTGTTCCAAGGGGTGGCAGCTTATGGGGACAGATGAGCTTATGGGGAGCTGCTGAGACATACCAAGTGCTGTGGCTCACGAGCAGGTGAACTGCGTGGGGTGTTGGGCCTGACAGAGGCTCCTAAGAGAGGCCCCTAAAGTTAGCCAGGGGTCTTGCCAGGAGACATAGCTCTAACAGACGCATGGTAGACACACAGGGTGAAAGGAACATGGAAGGTTTTCAAGTTTTTGTTTTCATAGAGAACCAACCTAAATTACCTTGGTCCATAAGAACTTGTAAGCAAGGGCCTGGAGAGATGGATGACACAGAGGTTAAGAGAACTGGCTGAGTTGCCTATGGGCTACATCTGAGCAGGGGATCTAGGTCCTCTCCATGCTCTGTCCTTGGTTGGTGTGTCAGTCTCTGCAGGGCCCCTGGGATCAGATTTTTTAGTTTTGTTGGTCTCCTTGTGGAGTTCCTGTACCCTCCGGGTCCTTCTATCACCTCCTCCCTTCTTCTGTAAGACTCCCTGTGCTCTGCCCAAAGTTTGGCTGTGAGTCTTAAGCCACAGTTGGGTGGAACCTTTCTGAGGACCTCTATGGAAGGCTCTCCTCCTGTCTCCTCTCTTCCACCACTTTTCGGCATTGCCAGGCCACAGAGGAAGAGGATCCAAGTGGTCCTGATGAGACTTGATAAGCTAGGGTCAGATGGCAGGTGAAAAGAACTCCCTCTTTCAATGGACTAGAAAAAGGATATGGGGTAGATGAGAGAGGGAGGATGGGACTAGGAGAAGAATTCCCAGCACCCACATGGCAGCTCACAACTGTCTGTAACTCCAGTTACAGAGAATCTGGCACCCTCAATAGTCACACATGCAGTCAAAAACCAATGCACATTAAAAAAATATAAATCTTTAAAAATATTTTAGCTGGGCATAGTTTCTTACGTCTTTAATCCTACTACTCAGGAGGCAGAGGCAGAATGATCTCAGTGAGTTCCAGACCAGCCTGGTCTACAGAATGAATTTCAGGACAGCCAGGGCTACAAAGAGAAACTGTCTAAATCAAACAAACAAATAAATGAACGAATGAGCAAGCGAACAAACGAAGAACAAACAGAACCTGTAAGCAGCTAGGCTAAGCAGGTAATTGTCCCTATCACCTGTGCTACACGGAGAACAGCATCAAATCCCTTCTCTAATCACCACGGAGATTGGTTTCAAAGTCCTTTTGGGGTTTGTGGTCCTGTGCATAATTAGTCCTTCAAGATGGGGCAGGGGGTGGGTAAAAGAAAGAAAATTATGGGAATTTGAGCCCTTCTTTGTCTATGCTCAGAGCTGAGGCTAAGGAAAATTCCATATGATCTTGGCTAAACAGTGGTTTTCTGCTTCTGTCAATGTTGAAATTAGTCTGATTGTGGAAAATATTCAAAAGTTCTAGCTATGTAATTTTGTTTCATCTGCAATTCAGATGCCAAAGACTGACGACACAAGCCCCACCGGACATGCTGTGTGCTGGTGTAATGTAAGGTGACACTTAGGGGCTCATGGGTGTGGCTCTTACATTGTCCCCCTTAATCTACCACTTTCTACTGAAATCTTACACACTTCTAGACCCAACCCAAGGCCACTGCTCCCATGATATCTCTCTAATCCTGTCTTGTCTCTCTTTGGTGCTCTGAGAACTTGGTGTGGCTTCTTAGACTCAGCTTGGCAAGTTTGCCACAAGACACCTGCACAAGACTGGGCCTCCAACTTCCCACCATGGATAGAGGAGGTCCCCCGCCCCTTCCCCACAGCTCTTATCTCTTCCTGAGGAGCTAATGACTGTCAATGATTGTTGGGAGGTGGGGTGTTATTTTCTTTAAAGTGTAGATACTGGGGTACAAGGTGTGAAAAAGAAAGGGCTCAAAGTGAAAGAAAGGGGCATACAAGAGGGTCATAGGGTGAACACAAACACAATACATTATATCGATATGTATCAAACTGTCAAAAACAAAGAAAAAGCTCTTCCCCAGTGACTCCTGGAAAATAAACAGAGAAAACAAAAAGAACTCTCAAAACCAAAAGCTAATCCTCAAAATCTTTTACATATTCAAAACAGGACCCACAGTTGCTCTGTGTCCCAGGCACGGTAAGGACCCCAAAGAAATGAAGTTTGAATCTAAGTAATAAAACGGATTGCTTTCAATTACGAGATCTCATTCCATCCCTGCATAAAATCCTTTTCTCCTTTGTAAAATGGAGGCCGCCGTGCTCAGAGGCAGAGAGGTAGAATCACTCTGCATAGAAATGAGAGATCAGAATCGACGACCTGGATCTCTTGTCTGTTTCTTCCTCTCCACCACATGGCCTCCCAGTATGCTCCTGCAACCTTCCTGAGAAAGAGCCCTGGGAAGCACAAAGGGACTTCTATTTTCATCTTTCAGTTCCAACAAGATGAGAATCAGCAGGCCAGCAGACACACTTGGGAATAATGGCTGTGCTCTCTCCACAGGCCCCCTGCCCCCAGCGCCTTTCTCCCCACTCAGAGCGACCCAGACAGAACAAGCTCGCTCTGTAATGGGCCACTTCGTCAGCAGGGGCTGTGTATTTAATAGCAGGAAATATAAGCTTTTGTGGTCAGTGTGACGTCATCCCACCCACTAAACAGGCCTTTATAACTTGACCACAAAAAGGCTTGAAAGGGATAGACACACACACAGGGAGAAAGGCCATGGGGCCGTGAACAGTTGTCTGCCCTGAAAGGAGCATTGTGTCTTCCAAATGTTTCCCCAAAGCCTGATGTTCAGGCCACTGTAGACAAACATCTGGGTGATATATGGAGTTTTCTCTACATCATCCACGGCCTCAATCCCTCTTCTCCCTCTCCCTCTTTCATTTTCTTCCTTCTGCATTCCCTCATCCTTTGCTTTAGGTTTTATTTTATTTTTTTTTCTACAAATCTCCAAGGATACACTTTAAAATCTTTTTGATGTTTTTAAATTTGGGGGCACATGATGCATAATCACATAAACACTTTTACTTTTCCTCAGGATCGCTTGCTGTTAGAAAGAGAAAAGAGAAATGCACAGCTAAGGGACGGAAGGGAAAGAGAATGACAGAGAAAGAGTGGGCAAGCACAGGAATATTTAAAATGATATAGCTGACACCGTGACATAACATAAAGATTTCCAAGTCACGAATATCTTAGTTTTCTCAGTGGTTTCAAGGGAGCTCAGCTAAATGACTCAATAATTTTAGGGATCATAACTTGCAAGTTCACAGCAATATTCCATCCCAAATTTGGCCTAACCTTTTATTTTACTTTTGGGTGAAAGGTATATATTGGGCATGGATACCAATATTCACATTAAGTACTAAAAGAAAATGAAGATTGATTGATGTGGGCACGTTTGTTTTCGTTTTGTATCTTGTTTGGTTTGGGGGATTTGTTTGTTTGCGGTCTGTTTTTAAAGCAGATGAGACAGAGGGTACAGGAAAAAAACAAACAAACAAACAAACAAAAAAATGCTCTTTACCACTGACTCCTGGAAAATAAATAGAGAAAACCAAAAGAATTCTCAAAACCAAAGGCTACCTTTTACACATTGAAAACGGAGAACCCACAGTTGCTATGTGTCCCAGGTACAGTGAGGATCCTGGCGAGGTGAGGTTTCACTTGTCTCTCCCATCTTTGAGGCTGAAGAAATGGTCAGAAGAAAAAAAAAAAGAGAAAGAGAGAGAGAAAAAAAGGGGAGGGAGAGGAGGAGAAGCTGTGTCGGTGACTGTGAGTCTGACCACTAAATTAGGCTGATGGAAAAGTATGGCTTCCTCAATTTGCAGGGTGTGGAAAACTCCCTCCCAGGGCTGAGCTTTCCTCTGAGGAATGGACAGCAGGAAACACCTGCTTCACGCTCCCTGGCTTTTTCCCCCTTAGGAATTCTGGGTCCCTTCTTGCTCACTGTGTTGCACAATGAACAAGCAGATTTCTACATGTCCCCCTGTAAGAGAGGAAGTCTTGAATCATCTATTAGCAATAAATGCACTTTAACAGCTTTCCTACACCCCCCACCCCGTTCTCCTGTCTTCCAATTGACTTTTGTTATTGCTTCCTTAAGCCAGCTCCCCTGACCCTTAGGCTAATAATATTTTTCTCCTAGAATAAATCAAGAATAAGAAGCCAACCTGAAATGTTGAGAGACAAGTGTACATTCTGTTCATCAGGACTCCTAATTTTAGACTTTCCCCATCTTGCAACCATGGGGAAAACAAATGCAATTCCCATTTTGGAAAGGCATGAAAAACAGATGCAAGTATGCATTGGACCAAGATAGCAGCTTTCAAATTTCCTCTCAAAGGAGGTTCTCTGAGCTGTTAGCAGCTTCTTGGAGGAGCCCTCATGCACCATAGAAAACATCAGCCCATAAACCGTGTGCATAGTCACGCACAGAATGAGGAAATGTTTTTAGCATACAAAAACATCCAAGGGACCCAGAAAACTGCCATTAGTTTTATGAAGACTATGAAAGGTTATCAGATCCAATGGTCTCTCTCTCTAATGAGATGAACATCCTCAGAGAAGTTTGCAAAACTAGCTTCTCCCCATAGCTTCCAACTCCTGTTCTTATTGGAAACAAAGAAAAACTTGCACAGAAAAAGTAGGAGGGAAAACAAGCAACTGAAAGCATGGAAAGAGTTTTATGCTACACATATCTAGTCAATGGAAAGAGTATTTTGTGGTCTATACTGGACATAAATATTAGACATAAACTTTAACAAATCCTGTAACCTCAACACATGCTGAGCTACTTCACCTTTCTAACAACCTTTGGTGTTGGCAGATTAGAATAGAAGATCTTTGATGTTGTTTCTGCCAAAGATCATAGTATATCTGGAAATAAAGAGCTGGATGTCTTGTTCAAATTGCTCTAGAAACCAAGAAGGAAGTGAAGGAAACAAGAGAATAAAATTTATAAAAAGAAATTGAAAAAATTCAACCTATTTGGTGATCAAAAAAAAAATACAAATCAAAACCTAGAGACTAATGGTTACATCTTAGCTTGACCAGAATAAAAAAGAAAAAAAAGTCATAATTAAAAAATATATATATATATATCAATGTTTACAATAGCAACACCTTGAAAATGATTTATATGTCCCAGTGTGATACAGTTGTCCTTTTGTCTATACTTTCACTTTCTGCAGTTTTAGCTTGACCTAAAATATGAAATCGAAAATTCTAGAAAGGAGCAGCTCCCAAGTTTTAATGTGTATCGTTCCAAGAGTCAAGATGACAGCCCCTGTCACCCCTCTCTATCCAAACCTGTGTCAATCACTCCTTTGTATAGAGCAGCTACGCTGTACATGCTGCCCAGACCCCATTAGTCAATTAGGCATATCATGTATCAAGGTGTTTGTAATCAATTAACCTCACTTTATTTAATCATGACCCCAAAGCACAAGAGCAGGGATGCTAACAACTCAGATATTCCAAGAGGCTATGCAGTGCATTGTTTGGGTAAAAAGATAAAAGCTCTCAACTTAATAAAAATATGGGGGGGGGAAGGTGTGCTGAGGTTGCCAATGTCTGTGGTTAAGGGGCAAGGAATTTGTGTTAGCTCTGCTATCATGCCTCACACTGAGAGAAGGCTACAGAGTTTGATACGTGGAAAAGATGCTGTTTAGTGTTCCATGATTTCAGAAATCCCCTGGGGGATCCTGAGAAGTCATCCTTATATGCAGAGATACAATTACATATCCAGTCATTCAAATACTACTAATCATTAAAAGTGATCTGGGGTCTAAAATGTCTTAACACTGAAAATAAAGCTGTGTTGTGTTCTAGATTGATTTGATATGATAAAAAAATCCTTATCAAAATCAGCTTAGGGGGTAAAGAATTATTTGGCTTACAATTCCAGGTCATAGTCTATGTGATTAAGTCATAGCGCTATGAGACATACAGTCATAGTCAAGAGGGAAGTGAATGCACCCATGTTGCCTAGCTTGCTTCTTTGTTAGTCTTCTTCTTCTTCTTCTTCTTCTTTTTCTTCTTCTTCTTCTTCTTCTTCTTCTTCTTCTTCTTCTTCTTCTTCTTCTTCTTCTTCTTCCTCTTCTTCTTTAAATGTAGTCCAAGGTCCAGCCTAGGGATGGTGGGATGGTGCTATCCATAATGGGAAAGGGTCATCCTATATCAATTAATGATCAAGACAATTCTCCTCAGACATAACTACAGGTAAAACTGGTGTAGATAATTCCTCATTTGAAATTATGTTCCTAAAGGATTCAAGATTGTGCCAACTGATTAACTAGCACAGATAAAATTTTTTAAATATAGTGAAATAAATATCATATTCCACTTAGGGAAAACACGGATATACATGTATGCATATGCAGAGAAAAATTCTTAATGTGATACCCATCAGAGCACTTACAGTGATTACCTTGAGGTTCTGAAACCATTTGTAACAGTATTACTTTTCAATATTGTTAGACTGTTTCACAGTGAACATAAGCTATTGAAATGATCAGTGAACTTCATCTCCATTTGGAAATAAAACACAACTAAACAAAATTAAACTAAACAAAACAGTGAGCATGCTGCACATAGAGGAACACTGCATTAGAAACAGGACTCAGCTTGATGGGCAGTCTATGATAAAGGTACCTGTTAACCCAATCCACGCCAACAAGCCCTGTGAGATTAGGTATTACCAGTTACCTTTGTTCAGGTTTATTGCTCTATGAGACTCTTGTATTTGCTGAGCCTCAGTTTTACCATCATAAAACAATGGCAATTTCAACGTTGTTGCAAGATAGTTGCAAGAATTCAGTCAAATAATGTTAATACATTCCTTAGAATGATTCCAATCAACATTACATATATATAGTTTATTCATATAGTATAGATTTGTTAATAGACATATCATACCAGAATGGCATGCTATATGCAATTTGTGGCTTGTTTACCACTTGTAAAATTAATAGTTAATTTGATACTGTGAATTGGATGGTGAAGAAGTCTTTGGCTATGAATGGCCTTATTTCTTTTCAGTGAATGTGTCCTGGGTTCTCTCGTGTTCAGTCTCCTTGCCTATGAGAGAGAGAGAGAGAGAGAGAGAGAGAGAGAGAGAGAGAAAGAGAGACAGAGAGACAGAGAGAGACAGAGAGACAGAGAGAGAGACCTGTTCCTGTGGAGGGTATAACATTTGTGTTATGCATGAGGGGGGCTAACATTACCAAAAATTTGATCTAGAAACAGTAAAGGAATATAAGAAAACAAAAGATGAAAATTCTGCATTTTTAAGTTGCTGTCAATTAGATGAGGAAAACCATGCCAATGCTCTCCAAACTGTGATGTAGTCAAACACTTTAGGCATGAAAATAAACAAACAAAAAATCAAACAACAAACAAAAACCTAAGTACTTAAAAAGCTACAGTTTACAGCTAGGTGTGGTGCCTCATGCTTTTAATCCCAGCACTCAGTAGGCAGGGGCAGGAGGATCTTTGTGAGTTTGAGGCCAGCCACAAAGAGAGTCCATGATAGGTAGGACTCTCCCATAGAAAAAAGCCAAACCAAACTTTCTTGGGGAAGAAAGAAAGAAAGAAAGAAAGAAAGGAAGGAAGGAAGGAAGGAAGGAAGGAAGGAAGGAAGGGAAGGAGGAAAAGGAAAGGAGTTTCCCTTATTCACCTGGTTGATGGCTTCAGAAGATCTAGGATTCCAGATTAAAACTGAAGCAGCAGAGGTTAAGTCACTCAGAAGCACCAGAATATTGTGGAATGGTAGAGAAGAGAGCATGCTAAGAGCTATCAGAATATTTGCTCAGGATCTATCAGGTGACTTTACATAGATGGTGATCGGTGAGAAATGGGATGAAACAGAGATGGGGGTAGAAATGGAGCATTCTGTAATCTTATGAAAGAAGGGGGATATAGAAAGACCTGGGAGGAGGGACAGGAACTCTACAAGGAGAGACCAATGGAACCAAAAAATCTGGGCCCAGAAGTCTTTTCTGAGACTGATACTCCAATCAAGGACCATTCATGGAGATAACCTAGAACCCCTTCACAGATGTAGCCCATGGCAGCTCGGTCTCCAAGTTGGTTCCTAGTAAAGGGAACAGGGACTGTCTCTGACATGAACTCAGTGGCTGGCTCTTAGATCACTGCCCGCTGAGAGGGGAAAGCCTTACCAGGCCACAGAGGAAGACAATGCAGCTGGTCCTGATGAGACCTGATAGGCTAGGGTCAGATGGAAGGGGAGGAGGACCTCCCCTATCAGTGGACTGGGGAAGGGGCATGGGAGGAGAAAAGGGAGGGAGAGTGGGATTGAGAAGGGATGAGAGAGGGAGCTACAGCTGGGTTACAAAGTGAATAAATTGTAATAAATAAAAAAAATAAATAAAACAAAACAACCACAACAGAAATGGGGCATCCTCTTCTAGCTCTCCCCATAACTGGCTGTTAGAGGTTGGACAGGGCTTCCCTAAGGAACCTGAGTCTATAAGGCTTTCACTGTGAAATGAAGACTGTGGAGCATGGACTCCTGCAATGCACTAACCACATCCAGTTATGGAATGGGCTTCCAAGTTTGGTGGGTTTGGTGAAATCCAGGCACTAAGTTGTGCAGGGCTTAGGTAAGACAGATGCATAGGAAAGGCAATACTAGGGAGGGCAGTATTGGAGTCCTCACTGAACTCATTTCAGTGACCTGAGAAAGGGTCACTGAGTACCAGGAGGGTCAGTAAGATGAGTTTAAGAACAAGCTGAGAAAATATGACACCATGGGAGAGTGCTGGGAAAGAGCAGTCACCAGCAAAAATCTCTGGCACCTAATTCCCCCCAGTAAACAGCCAACTTGGAAGCAGGCAGCTGCCTTCTGTGCTGAGCTCAAAGCAAGAACTGGCTAGGACAAAGAGGTCCTGGGGTGCAGAGCTGAGAGGAGGAGGAGGTGGAAGGGCTCAGCCTGGCCAGCAGCAGTCAGGATTGCAGAATCATGCTGCCTAGACTCCCTTTCTGCCTTCTACACATAGCCTGGCATGTCCTTATCTTTCTTCTGCCTGAATGAGAGCTGGTGAGGGCAACGATCCTGCCATGTTAGGGAGCTGCATCACTGGCTAGCCCAGAGGATAATCATATATACAAGAAGATAATCTGTACCCTACCTTACTTACAGAGCTTTGAGAAAAAGCAAATTAATGTATACATGCCTTATAATGTCTGAAAGTACTCTTCGCCCTAAGAGCATAAATGCTGTCATGTCAGAGCCTCATTAATGATGGCTTTTGTGTTCATTCCTAGCCAAGGTACACTGGAACCTAAAACTAAAAGGACCAGGGCATCTGGTTTCATTATTTTTCCTTATAATATACATTGGATGTCTTAACTGGCACTAGTTTTTAAATACTGCAAAAATGTTAGGAAGTGGAGGCTGGCAAGATGGCTCACCAGGTAAAAGCATTTGCCTTACAAGCTGATGACCTGAGTTCAGTCCCCAGCCCTCACAATGCCCCTCCATACAACGGTGAGATGTATGTAGTACTGAGTACCTGTGATCCCAGCACTCCTGGAGTAAGATGGGAGATGGAGACGGAAGAACTGCCCAGAACCTGAAAGGTCTAGAGTAAGCAAACGAGCAGAAACTAAAACAACCAAAGAGAGCTTTTCTCAACAAGGTGAAAGCTGAGTACCGTTTCCAGAAAGCTGTGTGCAGAATTCCACTGATGCCAAAGCCCATGTTATACCTGCAGGCTCACACACAGATCATACACACAGCCACAGAGAAAGGTGGAGAAGAAGAAGGGGGGATGGGGAGAAGAACGGGAGACACACACAGAGAGAGAAATGGAATAAATAAATAAATAAACAAATAAATTTAAATCTAAAACATATTAGGAAAGGGGGTTAAAAGTGTATCTAAGATCTCCTTGGAGCAAAGAGCCACCACATCTGAAATTATTTGTATCCCTGTTCACATTGGATGTGTTTGTGTTCAGAGTCCTATTAGGTAAATGGCAGTCAAGGGCTCTGTCTTCGGCCTCCTTGTCCTGTGTCTCAGAATACAGTTCTGCTTTCTAAGGTGAGGATGGTCTGAAGGCCACTACCATCTCTCATCTTGGAACATGCTCAACATCTCTTGGGGGCTTCATGCCTCCATTAAACTGGAGGAGACTGGGAAGAGGCAAGGTATGGAAAAATGTGTACATTCCAGTCTTTAGGCATCTTTGATAGTTGTATAAAAGTGATGTATAAAATAAATACAGTAATTCAAGCCTTGTGATATTAATAGATATACTAAAATAGAAACATATACCTAACATATTATAAGAGCTTAATAAATGATAGTTGTAGTTGCAATTATGATGATGATGATGTGATGCAAGTAGAGGCAGGCTACAAGGTAAACTGGATTGCCAACTCAAGTAGAGGAGTTATTAGAACCTAAAAATATCTTACTATTTCCTGGTCACCATGAGGTAAGCAGTTTTTCTGTTCCACACGCCTGCCACCATGGTATTCGGCCTCATCAAATTGACTGGCTGGTAAACTTTTTGGATGCTTCATGTAGATCCCTTGAGATCCAGAGAGGATCTCTGCAGAAGATGTTATAAATGTAGAGGGAGATAACCTGAGCCGGTGAGGTCAAGGAGATTTGGATGCAGTGGCCTTAAAAGGAAGGTGATGGGAAATGTGGTCAGAGGGGTGAGAGAGGAAAGAAAACCCCTCTGAAGATGGTGGTTCTCATTTTGGGTGAGATGGAGAGTCTGTGAAGAGGGACCACACCTGGTGTGACCTGAGTCATGTCCTGAAATTTCTTCTGTTGCGAATCAGCAACAGTTATGAAATGACATAACTACTTCATTTGAGAATTAATAAAATATCAGCATAACCATCTTTGAGTATTTATGAAGTGTCATACTTTATGCTAAACATTTAACATCAAAACCTTTGAAGACAATACATTTTGAAGGAGGGATTATGATTACAGACAGCATTTCAACAAACAGGTTTAGAGAGTTCACAAAACTCGCCCAAAGGTGCACAGCCCATAAATGATAAGAAAGGATGCTACTATGGTAACAGGTTTGGGTATAAAGTGTTCCTGGAAAAGGCCCCTTAGCGTAAGGTCTAGTCTGCAACTGTTTGCTCTACTGGTGGGTGATCCTTGCATTAATCTGATAATGTCATACAGAATGGCTAATGGGAGCTAGAGTGTAGTTGGAGGAAACCGGTCATTGGGAACATAGCTTTGAAGGATATATCTTGTTCCCCTGGCTGCCATGATTAGGCAGCTGGCCCCCTACCTACTTGCTGCCATGATGCTCTAACCATTCCATGCCAACAGGGCAAGATGAGCATGAAAGGAACCCTCAGAAACCCTGAGCCAAAGCAAAACCTTACTCTTTTCAAGTTGTTTTTTGGCTAGTTGTTACAGCAACAATATCTGGCTGTTGCAGCAGGTAAGTGATTCGAGGAAGCTTTGGTCTCATAGCCTGAGTCCTGACCACCCTGGACCATCCCAGGTGTTGTTTTATCTTCACATGTTGACATCTCAGTCCTTGGGAGCCAAAAATTGAAGAGAGCCTGGAGAGGTCTCCCACAGACAACAGCTCTGTTGTTAAATTAATTAGGGTTCCTTTCCAAATGCTTGGTGAACTGAAATGGGCAAAGGAGGTGCGTGCTGGTTGGTTGGTCATCTGAGTCACGCACATGCTAGTAGATTAAAACTGCTGCCCCAGAGGTTCAACTTCCATACTGATCTGCCATCAGGTTCTGGAAACAATACTGGAGTGTTTGCACATGAACGTAGGTTCCTGTGTGACAGTGAAGACAGAGGGATGGGTTGGCCCTTATCATGGGCAGAGGATTGTTACTGTCTAACTCCAACCACAAAGCCAGTCAGAATTAACCAAGCTTGCCTCTGTAGCCGTTGGGTTATATTTGACAAGTGAGAGATTCCTTAAGTGGAAATAAGTTCTTGTTTAAATTTTATATCGATCAGACTGTTATTGGTTATGCAATCAGACCTGATAAAGAGATGAACTATTTGAGTAAAATAACCCCTGTAGATTAAGATCTGCAGAAAATGCTATTGCAGTGAAGAAAAATAAAAGGTGGAAAGAAAAGGAGGGAAAAAGGGTGAGTATAAACTAAAGTGAACATAGAAAAATCATTTGTAAAGCTTCCACATTGAGCCAGGCACAGTGGTGCACACCCGTAATCCCAGCACTCTGGGAGGCAGAGGCAGGTGGATCTCTGTGAGTTCAAGGCCAGCCTGGTCTACAAAACAAGTCCAGGACAGCCAAGGCTACACAGAGAAACCCTATCTCAAACCCCTCCCCCAGAGCTTCCACAATGGGGGCCAGTGTGATAACTCCCAACTCATCCAACCTCATCATTTATACCTCTGCTTTTCAGTTAAATGTAGCTAAATACTTGAATATCTCTAAGTCTGCAAACAGATCTCTTTGTAAAGAATCATAAACACTCAAACGTGTGAAAAGGAGCAAAAAGTGGCATCTAATATAGGAAACACCTGGCTTACCTGTTCTTTGTCTACTCCAGCTCTCTTGCATCTCTGGTAGGGAAATAGTGTCCTGATTCCTGTGGGTCATTGCCAGCTGGAGCCCTGCTCCTTTCAATGCTTTAGAAGCAGCATTTTTTTTTTTTTGCCTTTTCCTTCTGAGCTCTTGTAACTCCTCAGTTTATCCCATCTGTCCATGACTCAGTTTCTTAATCCACTGGATGATTCTCAAGATACTTTCAAACCATCACAGTTGATAACTGCATTGATTTTCTTGGAACCCATCTCCTTGGCTTATCATTAAGATGTGTATAAAGAAAAATCAGCACTCCCCACATCACACTGACTTTACAAGAGTCAATTGTCATTCTTTCCAATGTAAATATTTATGCCTTTAAATTCTTGGTGTTTATGTGAATACCTGAAACAGTAACCACTTCTCTTTTTTTCTGATCCCTGTCTAGAAGAATTAAGTGAAAAGAAAATGATAACTTCAAAATCACACTGAGAAACCTTCTGGACTTCCTTGGTCAGGAATGGGGTTTAGACTAAATATTGCCAGGCTGGAATGCAAGAACCAAGCATGAATTTGTCCATTCTTCTCCTTCTGGGTCACACCACATTTATACTTGGTCAGACAGATGTGTCTGGTTGCCTCCATAGAAGGGCATGTCACCGCACTCACAGAGCACTTGGTCAATGGTCCCAGTGTCCAACGAGCTTGTCAGTTGTGAAATTCATTGTGTGCCCCAATCCCCTCTGCCACATTATTAACCATCGTCCCCTTGCCCATTTCCCAGCCGACGTGGAGAACAGATGCCTATTATCTTCTCAAGGTCAGACCATGCAGAAGCATAAGAGTCTGAGGCAAAGCTCGTCAGCAACTTCCTTCCATCCGTCATCACTCCTCGTAATACCCTCCCCTGCCCCCATCCTGTATCCACACTCCATAAATTCCCGTTGAAATACTAGATAAAAGACATAATGGAAATAAACTATAGAGCCTGCTAGGTCTCTCTAAGGCCTGCTGATTCTTAACAGGGCAAATGGTCCTTGCTGTTTATTGCTATTAATCCGTTCAATCTGATTGTCCTCAGATATAACATGTGACATGTAGGAGGGTCCAGAAAAGTGAAAGATGACAGCACCAGCGATTATGTGTGTGAAATCACAATGAATGCTTATAGGAAAGTCAGAATTTATCTCGCAGCATAAGGCAGCCCCCAATGACATCCAGCATAGATTCATCGAGGTCGTTCTAAGAAATATACACAAATGATTGACGTTGCTACAACCGACGCTCAACATCACTGCAAACAAATAGAACAAATCATTTAGCTTCCGCCTGTGTGGATACTCTTTAGGCTTTGATGACACAAAGCAGGGAGTGACATAGACAGCAAAACAAAAGAATATGATGCACCTTACTATACCATTTTCTTTCCTGATTATCCTGGAAGACAGTCTTAAGGAAAAGAGGCACTTTTTGAAAGTAGCTGGAATTATGGAGGACATCGGACGTTAGAGAGAAAAGACAGGATATAGGCTTTTCTTCCTGGAAACAGTTTAGAGAACAGTTCTCAACCTAGGGGTCATGATTCCCATGGGGGCCGCATATCAGATGTCCTGTGTATCATGTATTCACATGGTGATTCATGACAGTGGCAAAATTACAGTTATAAGGTGGCAACAAAATAATCTTATGGCTGGGGGGTGGGGTTACCGAAACCTGAGGAACCGTATAAGGGTTTCTTACTCAGCTTACAACTTTTAGCTTCTGGATCCCAAATGAGAATGCAAGAATGTGGAGATAAACACATTCTCCAAGCCTATTTTCTAATCTTCCAATAGATGCCTCCATCATCTCTTCCTTATCCCTACCAAGTCCCCCCCCCCAAGGTATAAAGGTTCTCTCTTTATACCTTGACATGAGTTCCAGGGCTCAAACTCTGGTTGCCAGGCTTCCATAGCAAGCACCATTACCCACTGAGCCATCTTGTCAGCCCTGAAACTAATTTTAGCACATATGATTTAGAAGGTCTGGGCAGAACCCCAACTTTGAACACCATCATTTTCAGAAACTCTGAAGCTTCCAACCTGCCATTCCACATGAAGATGGCACTGTTTCAAATTCATAACCTCTTTTTCTTTTAACTGTTGTTTTACACACACTTGCGGGGCACAAACAAGTAGATTTCAGTGAGTTCCACATAATGAGTTTCAGGCCAGCCCAGGGAGACCATGACTAGCAATTGAACAAACAAAAACTATGTTTAGACACAGTGAGATTTTGAAATTTGTTTATGAATTGGAAAAAAGTTAAAAAAAAAACTTTGACTTTTTTAAGGTGTTTTTTTTTTTCATAAAAGTTATAGGGCAATATTTTTCATATGCTACTGAGAAAGGTAAAGATGGAGAGAGTAGGGAAGGGAGGAAGGAGAAAGGAGAGAAAGGGTGAGAGGGAGATGGAGAGACAGAAGTTTTAAAACCCTGAAGTCCTGTCTCACCTTGGTACCCAGGCTTGGCTGTCTTCCTCCTCCTTTGCTGTGACTCACACTTCCTTCACAAAACTGAAATACCTTGTGACCTCACTCCACAGGCATCCCGAGGGGTGTGAGCATCTCAGCTGCTGCACAGTGGGCCTGAAGGCAGGGTGGGGATCCTGAAGTTTCTGTGCTCTGGGTGGGGAGGGGAGCATCATCTCTTTGAGACCATCCCCAAGTCCAAGAAAGTCACAGAGGCTGGTTGATAGCTTCTGAAGGTAAAAAAAAAAAAAAAAAAATGCTAAGGATGAAACAAGTTCTATCCTGTTTTTTTTTTAATACAAATTTCATTTATTATATGTTTTTCTATATGTGCTCACACTGTGTGGGGGTTGGGATTGGGGGAGGGTCAGTGGAAATCAGAAGACAACTGTATGGACTCGGTTTCTCTTTATACTTTGAGGTGAGTTCCAGGGCTCAAAAACTCAGGTTGCCAGGATTATATGGCAAGCACCTTTACCCACTGAGCCATCTTGTCAGCCTGGAAACTAATCTTAGCAAATATGATTTAGAGCCCCTACTGTTCCCCCACCCCTATACACTGTACTAAGCCTATCTCTACCCAAGACAGGCAGTTGGGACTTCATATCCAAACCTATCCAAAGAGAAACTTTCACGTTTCTGTATATTTTAATACTTGAAGGGTTTTTGTTGTGGTTGCTTGTTTGTTTGTTTTGTTACAGGAACATTTTACCATCTAGTCTGTTCCTTCTTGTTCCATCCACACTACTTAATGTGGCAATTCTGTCTTTCAGGAAGTAGTAACCTGAAGACAGAGCTTGGAGTGTTGGCTCTGGTCAGTGCTTCATGTATGTGTTTATCACAGCAACATATAAACAGGCTAAAATCCCTGACTTTTGAACTTCTTCAGACAGGCATAGACCTTAACAATCTTCTGAGAGTCGTTCATTCTTTTATTATTATCCAAAGATGGAGAGTGCGTAACAGTTTGCAGCTGACCCCAGTGGAGTGGTCTGTTTCCTACCTCCGCAGATGAAGTGTCTTGCTTTCACAAATTAGTAAGGGCTATAGGCAGGGGCATAGAAAGAACTAACACACCATACTTAGACATGCTAAAGAAAGAACATAAAAATCCATGTCCCTGATGGATATTGATTATAAAATCCTCAATAAAATAGCAGAAAATAGAACTCAGATGTGCACAAAAAGAATAATACACCATGACCAAGCATGATTTATCCCAGAATTCAAGCTTGATGTATCGTATGAAAATCAGTGTACCACAGCAGTAGAATTAAGGACCAAACACATATATCATCATGCCAAATGCAGGCAGCCATTTGACATAATCCACACACTTTTATGATAAAAAACAAACACTTGAGCTAGGACTAGAAAGGCATTAATAAGACCCCCAAAGCTAACATCACCCGTAGCAGTGAAAGAGCACAAGCATTTCTTCAACACACTAGTAACAGATAAGGATTCAACTCATGCTACCTCTACCCCACATTGTTCTGGAGGATCTACTCAGTAAATTCTGCAACAAAGAGAGCACATATTCACACAGAATAGAAAAAAGTAAACCGGTGTGTATCATCAGCATGATTTTCCTATCTAAAACTTCCTAAACATTACCCCCTACAGACACACACACACACACACACACACACACACACGTACTCGTGTGTGCTTGTTCATGTTCATGCCTGCATACACACAGGATTATGATGCAAGATCAATATACAAAAATCAACAAAAATAAGCAGTAAGTATTCTAAAATAAAATTAAGAGGTTCAATTCATGATAAGATCAGCCAATTGTATGATGTTATGTTTATGTCTGTGTATGTGTATCCTAGTGAGCATATGCCATATGTATGAGGAAGGTCAGAGAGAGCATTGGATGTCCTGGAACCAGAGTTACAGGGGTTCGAGACACTTGACATGAGTATGAGCCACCTGAAACGAGTACAAGAAGCCAAATTCGAGTCCTGTGGAGGAGTGGGAGAATTCTTAATCATCATCCAATCTCTCCAGGCCCTCATATATTCATATATAAACTGGGTATGTGAAGAACTCTTACAATAACTCAACAATTAAGAGGTAGCCCAAGTAAAAATAAACACTCTGTTGAACAGAAATTTCTCTGATGAATGCCTATAAATGGCCAATTAGCATATGACAAGGTATCTCTCTAGGAATGGAAAAACCTAAGCAAGGAGATATCACTTCTCACTCAGTGGGTTGACTCTTACCGAAAATACAGGCAATGGTCAGACTTGAGGGAAAGCATGGAGTGTTACTAACAGAAGAACAAAATGGCGTGGTTCCTTTCAAGCTTATTTTTCACTTCCTCAAAAAATATTAAACAGAATTCATATTTTTTTACTTTATTTATTTTACATATATGGACACTGTTTTCATGCACAGCGGAAGAAAGTATCAGATTACATTACAGATGGTTGAAAGTCATGTGGTTGCTGGGAATTGAACTCAGGTCCTCTGGATGAACAGCCAGTGCTCTTAACTTCTGAGCCATCTCTCCAGCCCCCAGAAATCATATTTATAATTCTATTTAGTTACACATACAAGATCAATGAAAATATATATTTATCAAAAGTCTTGTGAATAAATATACATAGCAATATTCTCCGTAATTCCCCAAAATAGTATAAACAATCCAATTGTCCATGTCACAAATGATAAGTGAGTAAAATATGGCACATTCATACATTGGAATGTTATTTGTTGATTAAAATGGATGGCGTTACACATGACACCACAGATAAACTAAGAAAGCACTATCATTAGTAAAAGAACACATACAGACACAAAAGACCATATACTCTATCTTTCCAAGTGTATGAAATGTTCAGGAAAAGCAAACATACAGAGGTAGAAAGCAGATTGCATTTGCCGAGGACTATGGGTAGACAGTAGGCAGGGAGCTTCTTTCACAGCTGATGAGACCCTTGTGGAATTAGATAGTAATGGCCACTGGACCACCTGAGATCTGAAACTACAGATGTGCTCTATTTGGAACTGTAAAAGCTCTCTGAAGCAGTTGATCCCTTTTTATTCCCAGTAGCAATAGCTACAGGCCCTAATTTTCCCTAACCCTTTCTGTTGTTCAGCTTTTTGGTAAAAGTCAGTTTACTAGGTTTTAAGTGATATTTTCAGGTTTGCATTTTCCTGGTGACTAAGAGCTATATGGTGCAACATCAGTGAAATAATGCAAAATTTGTGTATATTGGTTCTCGGTGCAGACCTATTAAAGCCTTGCAATCTCTGAGTGATGGGCCCCCCCAGGAAGAGCTCTTGTTCCAGTAGGATCTGGATAGGAAACCATAACAAAGCTTGGGACTTTTTAGTTCCATTTCCCATCCTCCATGGTGATAAGAGGGGCTAGAGATTGAGTTCATAAACAACCACACTTACGTGACGAAATCCCTGTTTAAAAAAGAAAGTGTTCTACAGTGAACACATCCCTGTGTCTGAAGATGATGTGCTGCAACTCCAGGGGAAGCCAGCTTCTGTGCTTTGGACCTCACCCTGAGTACCTGTCCCTCTTCACCCGGGTGCTCCTCTGCATCCTTTATCCTATTCTTCACAAGAAGCCGACAAGAGTTACGTGTTTTCTTGAGTTCGGCAAATTACTGAAGCCAAGGAGAAAAACTGGGGAACCTCTAATTACTGCAAAGTCATATAGACTGTAGAATACCTGGGGACCTGCCATTATGGTTGGTTATGGTTAACGTGGGGGAGGGGGAAGCTTTATGGGCTAAAGGCCTTAACCTGTAGGCTGCTCATAATTACAAGTAGTGCGGTAATTGAATTGCAGGATGCCTGGCTTGTGTCGGAGAGCTGGTTGGTGTTACGAAACACCCCCCCACCCCCCCACAAGCCTAGCGTGAATAGTGAAGTGTAAGAAAAGGCCTTGTTTTTTCCATTAGTACGTGTATCATATCTGAAACAAAATGTATATTCTCCTAAACATTGAAGTTGCTGCCCTCATATATTTATCCAAGAGAAATAAAACAAACAGCTGCAGAGAGATTTATATAAGGCTGCTTAGGTCAGCTTTGAATTTGAAGTGGTTCAAATGTTCACGAAGAGAAGAAAGAATAAACAAAATGTAGGTTACTCATACAGCAGTCTGCTATACCCCAGTACAAAAGCGCCAATGATAGGAACGTGAGTGACTCTCAGAACCAGAAAACTCAATGGAAGAAGCAGCCCCGAAAGAATTTACTGTATATTTCAACTATTTGATGGTTTAGAGCAAGAAGAGCTAGGATACATGTTGATAAAATCAGAAAAAAAAAAAAATAAGTTCAAAGTTCACCACAGTCTGTAATAGTTCCAAACTCTCACATAGACATCAATGCAGATAAGACACCAATACACAAAATAAAATAAAATTAAATGATCTTTAAAAATGGTAAGGTGATTGAGGTCTCCTATATTGATCAGTATGAATGAATGTGTTTATTAAAAACTTGGTCGACTTTACGAAGCAAGCTATGATTCTCATTGGTTAGTTTTTAAAATTCCAAGGAATGGATGGGCTGGGGAGATGGCTCAATGGATAAAGTGCCAGGCACAAAAATGTGGTGATGTGAGCTCAGGTCCTCAGCACCCAGGTCAAGAAGGCTGCTGTAGCATCTGTAATATGTAGGCCAGATGGATGGGGATAAGCACATCTCTGAAATCAGTTGTCCCTGAGCCTCTTTGAATCAGCAAGCAAGCTGCAGAGTGTTTGAGGACAGTATCAGTGTTTACGTCTGGACTCCTCATATATGTGCACATAGCCACACAAACACGTGTACACATATATCACCCTCTCTCACCTCCCGGAAGTATGTAACTAAGCATACCATCATAATAAAAAGTTTTAAAAGTTTTCGTTTTAAAACCAGCTTTATTGAGATTTAATTGACATACAGCAGAGAAGCTATTTAAGGCATGCAGTCTGATGATGTTTCTGGCTAGGGCGAGCCCCAGAGCCGAAAAAGGTTTGAGAGAAAAACCTTGTGAGAAAAAAGTCCATCGGGATAGCTAGGGAATTGTTACTATTGAATCATGTAAGCACAGAGACCCGACGGATTGAACAGACACGGTTCCAGAAGGAAAGAAGCAGCATTGGTAACTGACTGGCCATTTTGTTTTTACTTTCCTGGTCTTCCTTTACCCCAGGAGAATCCACACTTCGCTTCCTTGTTCTCCATTTTCAGTGACTTCCTCTTGGTGGCAATGGGGTCAGAGTTGATGATGGGGCAGGAGACGGAGAACTCTTTTTGCAAAATGAGGTCTGTAGCTAGTCCCTGCTCCCATAGCTGCTGCCTGAGAGAGGGTCAAGGAGTTCCTTGTCGGCATCTTTCAGGACTCTCTCCCCACACCTCCCTCACAGTCCCTGAATCCAGTGTGTTTACTCTATACTGTAAGAGTGACATATAATAAGAACGTGTGGGTTGAAAACGGTTTGGCAAGCTGGTCACTGGGGTTTTACTGCGCACCCACAGGGCTGATCTGTAGCCTGGACATTGCGGTCCTGGAAGAAGGACCAAAGATCGTGAAGTCGGCCTCACCCAGCATCCACATGACCCTCACCCGGCACAGAATATTCTTCCAGGAGCAGCTTTATCTTCTGTGTCCTTGAGCTGCTAATGACCAATCAGAACGTTTAATAAGCGTATTTCCCACCTCCTCTGCTCTGGTAGCGAACACTCCTCCCCGCACCTCCCGCGCTGTGCTTAGCAGAGGGCAGCACAAAATGGAAAGCACCAAGAACCATGAAATGAAATAAAGCTTCAAATTTGGGCTTCGAATTCCACTTTCCCAACTCCTCCGCCCTTCACCTCCGCCCCAAACCAACACGTTTAGTCCAATTCTTACCACATCGGCTGCAAGGAGGACCCTCCCTCTGGAAGCTGCCTGCCTGCTGCCGAGGCCCCGCTCCCACCCCAGTGGAATATCCACTCCCTGTCCCCACCCCCACCCCCCTGCTCCAGAAGAAGCCATTATGAAATTAACTGGCGATAAAACCAGCCACAGGGGGACTGCGGGGCATTTATCTTTTTCAAACGCCTTGTTGTTTTTGTCCATCTGGTTGCAGTTAGTGCAGAGGTATAATTTTCAGTGCTGTTCTTTTCTGGTAGACCATACAATTAAGGTATTTGAAAAACAAACAGCTCTTAACCACCGCACCGTGAGGAGCCCCTTCAGCAATCTGTGACCCATTTTCCCTGAGCAAACACAGTCCCGTATCCAAGGCAGGCAGAAAGCAAGAGCCAAACGCCGGGAATTATTATTTAACGTAATAACCTAACCCTTCCTGGCGTTCCTCGGAGGAGAGAAAAGGGTGCGGGGAGGACAGAAAAGAGACTGAAGAGATACCCGTGTGCCTCCGTTTGTGAGTCCTTAGCGTTTTCTTCAGGGCTTTCAAGGCAAGGCAGGGTTTTGTATGTAGAGGCTCCATGCAGACGAGCATATTTTAAAAAGAAAAAAGGAATGATGTGGTTGTGTTCCAGAGAGGCGTTTTCTCAATGCTGCTAGATACATCCAGGTGACAACAGGCAAGCGTGCAGCATCTCCCTTAAGTGGGAAAAATTATTGACGCTATGGTTATTCTGGGCCATGAGCTTAATTTTATCTTTAATAATGTATTCATCCCAATCAGAGTCACATTCCACTCTCATAGGGAAAGCCCCCTGCAGCCTGCCACGGCTGCCATGGCTCAACCCAGTCTTGAATTTTTTCTGAAGGTTTTACCTGAGTGGGATATGAATATTTTTGTTTTGTTTTTCTGACAAGAAAGAAAGAATTGCTTCTCACAGCTCTGTCATTAATGTGATTCAGCACCTCTGATTCTCAATGTCTGCCTGCTTCAAAAAAATAAAAATTAAATTAGATAACTAAACTAAATTGAACCCAAACAAAATGAAGGTATTCCACTCATGAAGAAACCCTAGAGAACCGACTTGGGGAAAGAATACTAATTCTAAACCAGAATTTAGACATGGGAGTAGTGATGAGTAACAGCAATGTCTCAGCCCCTAAAGGGAGTAGCCTATGAAAAGTCATGTCTCTCTTTTTTTCTTGGCCTGTCCTGATGTGCTCTGGAAGAACCCGTCATTCTGAATCTGCCCCAGTGAAAAAAAGGCAAAATTCTTACTTCCTCTTCAGAAACTAAAGGAAAGTCTCTCTTGGCAATCATACACCCTCTGTGCTGGGGAGGCATGCAGACAGGTTGGAGGTTGTATGTGCTTAAGATTCATATGTATAGGTCCCTTATCCTGGCTTGGTTATTCAGAGGTGGATTTTACTATATTGGGGTTGTTGTTTTCCTCTGTAGGGTGAATTACTTTTGGATCATCCACATGAGAGGAAATGAACGAGATAATCCATTTAGAAAACTTTGGAAAGAAAGGCATCATGAAAGCAAGTATACAATAACTATAGCCTCTAATGTCTAATCTACCCTCCCTCCCTGTTTATTCATTCCTTATAACATACCCATGAAATGCAAATTGCTGGGTCCTGAGTTAGCAATAGCCCCTGCCTTTAAGGGGCTCCAGCTGTCCCTCTAACCTCAGTGTTCATCTGCAGCGCCTCACTGTATGGCATAAGCCATGAAGAAATTGACACGAACCTCTATGTAGAAAAGTGGCTCGGAAGACATAGTTCAGCTTCTGTTTTCCAAAAAGGGTATTTATTATCATAAAGAGAAAAACAAAACTAGAATGACAATGGCAATGGGAAACACATCTGGTTGGAATAAAAGTGGAAATCCTATGAAGTTGTTAATTGTGAAAAGTCACGGAAGTCAACTTTCTCCAACCTGAGAGCCTCCTTTCAGATTCTTTCCCATCTTAACTGGATGTGGCTTAAAGAGAGGTGATGGAAGAGTGCTTGAAGGACTGAGTTTGCTGACTATGGCAGCACACAGCTGTAACCCTAGCGTTCCACAGGCTGGGGCTGGAAGGTAGCGAATTGGAAGCTAGCCTGGGCTGTCTGGTGAAACCCTGCCTCAAACCAAACACAAACAGAAAACATTTCCAGGTTTTGCCTACCGCTCTCACTCTCCATAGCTACTGCTCTGCTTCCCACAACACAGAAGCCACTCCAGGGTTCCCTCCCCAACCTTCCAGCCACCTGTGCAGCTGAGTCCCTCACACCTCTCAGCCAGCTGCTGAGTGAAACCACAAGGTATTTTGGTATCGATGACAGAGGTGTGGATGGCAGCTCCCATCCAGCTCAGATGAGCTCATGCATGTGAATGTTCTTTGCAATTTATAAACCCTTGCTTAGATAAATGCAAGGGGTGGTTATGTTACAACGGGAGCCCTATGGCCCTTGTGTGTATGACAGGTATGCCTAAGGCAAGGACCCTGCAACGCCTTTCCAGAGGTGGCCCATTTCCTTCTCCTGTTGATAGGATTGTTGAGAACAATCCTATTTCCTACATGCCCTTTTATTGGAATGGGTTAAGTTCACAGCCTTAGGACACAAAGGCAAGTAGGTGCATTTATTGATCAGCCTTCGCTGCATGAGTTAAAGGGCTAGCCTTGTGCTTTAAAGAGCTCTGAAGTATCTCTCAAAGGATGAAAGCAACAAGGCTTTCCCTGAGTCCTCACTGAGTTTATGTATAGTTGTGTGATACAT
Organism: Meriones unguiculatus; assembly: GCF_030254825.1. Classification (NCBI taxonomy): domain Eukaryota; kingdom Metazoa; phylum Chordata; class Mammalia; order Rodentia; family Muridae; genus Meriones; species Meriones unguiculatus. The sequence continues at coordinate 60,161,658 of NC_083362.1, read as the reverse complement.
AACAATATGTCAGCCTACAGTAGACTACAAATATGACAGTGGTGGCATAAAATGATAGTGGACCCAAACATTCCTATCACCTAGGGATTTCACAGCCATTGTGACAGCTCAGCGTATGAACAATGGTATGTCCATAGTGATGCTGCTGTGGCCACAGCATTGCCAGCCACATGAAAGTTCAGTACATACAGTCATGTGCAGTGTATAATGTATGTCATCATTGTTTACTGTATTCCTTGTAGGCCTTGACTTTTTAAAACCTACTTTATTTGGGGTTCCTTATGTCCCTTTCTCTCTTCTCTACCCCAATCCCTTCCAACACCTTAACACCAAGTAGGAGAGGAAAAAGGTTAATAGGGACGGAGGATGTGGACTGTTTTAGAAGTACTTCCTTGGGGCAATTCTACTCTTAGTCATCAGGATACCAGCAGTCCAGTCAAAGAGCAAACCAGCAATCCAGCAATCACAAAAGCAACAACAACAGCAGCAGTGCTCAGCAGAAGCTGCATGATGAGTTCTCTGCTGCGTTTGCTCTAGTAGCAAGGGAAGCAAAGTGTTGTGATACAAAGCAATCTCCCTTTGTCTGTGGGCAGAAGACAGCTTCCTGTTGATAAAGATCATAGGCCCCTCAGGAGGCTGCTATCAGCTATGGAAAAAGCATTCTAGCACATCCCACACTTGGGACTACAGGAAAAACAGCTCCACACAACACAACTAAAACTTGCGCTACAATTTATGCCTGCAAAAAGTTTGCTACAAAACAGAATGTCATAGCATCCCGGCAGCAGCTTCATGCTGCTCATTTTCATGCTTGCTGCATCTCTCCATTGCACTGGAGGCCACATGGACTGGCTGACCTCTGCCACCCAGGTAGATGTGGATTGACATGGTGACCATGTCACCTGGTGATTTCTCAGGATGTATCCTAATTGTTAACCGACACATGACTGCTTTCATTGAATGTCTACTATGTAAATCTCTGCCAATAGCACTTGACATGCACCCATATTGAGGCAGTTGAAAATATGTATCTTTCCTAAGATTTAGGTGTGTTACACTTTATTCTTTTTTGAGAGGGGCCATTCTTTTTTATGGGGGGAGATAATCATAAAGTCCCAGAGGGTAATGAATGGGAGAATAAACTGTGTCTCCAATAATCAATTTTCCCTGTCCTTTAAGAAGCATCCCTAATAACAACGGAGATGCTTACTGCCTTTGTCCTAGTTCCTAGATCCCTAATTTACAAAACCCAGGTTTTTCCAATGTGGGCTATAGGACCTGGGTTCCAAGGAGCCAGGAGGGCAAATCAAGCAACAGTGTCAGTCTCCTGTGAGTGAAGCTTCATGACTCCACCCCTGTGCCTCCGCTTCTCTGCAAGACAACACTAATGGCCCACAGTGTATTTGTCAAGCTCTGGGTGGTTCTTCTTTTTCCATTTTCACGTGTGCTTCTAGCATGCATGTTTTCATATATGTGGGCAGATGTGAGGAAACTTCATGAGAGCACAAGGTCCAGGGTGATGTCATCCTCCACCATTCTATCACCTTGTTTATTGACAGCCTATCTCTCTGTCAAACCCATAAATGGTCATTCTATATATGCTTGACAGCCAGTATACTCTGGGGATCTCTGTCTCTGTCTTCCCAGGCACGAGTTACACATGGGCTGTCCCACCGACGTGACAATTTACCTGTGTTCTGGAGATCCCATCTCCAGTCTTCAGGTTTTTTCAGGCTTGTGGGTACAACCACTTAACAAATGAGCCATCTCCCCAACCCTCAGTTGCTCTTTCTTAAATAAACCCAACCCTAAACCCGGCTGAGGTCCTCCCTTGTTATCTCCATGTCATGGTCTTCTTTCAAGCATGAGAACATCAGATGAGGTGCCTCTACTTTTATTTGAATAATTCAGCCGTGAGAAAGTCATGGATTGGGGGGGGGGGGCGCCAAGAAATCTACAAAGACAAACAGCAACTTCTGGATTTTAGGTATTGAGCTGATAACTACTTGGAGAAGGCCACTCTTCGGCAATACATCCAAATGATATTACTGAGCCGAATTGTTCACCTCACTGGAAGCACCAGCACTGCAAGTTGGTACTCTTGGATGGGAGGAGATACATAGTTTCTAGAAAATTAAGAAATTCTTCAAAAGGCATCTCACTAACAAGTCAGGGAAGGCACTGGAATATATGCATCACATTCCCTCTTATTTTAAGATTGTTTTATTTTTTAAAAATATAGATTCCTATGTCCCCTTATTCTGTATTTTCTCAGACACACCTAAATACTGATTACTGTCCAAGATAACCAGGAGAGCAGATACAGTGTTTTAAGTAACTGGGAGAAACCAGTTACTTAAAGAGACAATTTCCATGGAGACAATGGGAAATGTCAACAGGGTTTCGGTGGAAACATTGAAAATCCATTTTACTTCATTGTTTTCCATCCCTCAAAGTCAGCAGAGTATGAATAAGGAAAGTGAGTTCAAGAAAAATGAAAAAATATGTGTGCATGTGTATGTGTGTGCGCTCATGTGTATATGTATGTATGTATTTACACACAACACAACCTTTGTGGGCAAAGCCAGATGGTTTTTACTGTAAAGCAATAAAAGTTTTTAAATAAGTAATCAAAAAGACAGAAAGAAGTCACCTACTCTCAATGCTCATTTAGATAAAAAGGGAGAAAACTGAGTCTTGGACTAAGAGAAAACAGGGATGTTTTCAGAACCACGCTCTCCTTCCTTACAGGTTTCAGCCATTTGTCAACTGACCTTCCCGCACTGTGTAAGTACTGAGCCACCCATTAGAAACAGTTGGTTAGCCTGCGTCGCCAGTACTTTGCTGGCTGAACAATGCTTCTTGGCTCATACTATTTCCTGAGATTCTGAGTGCCTGGCTAATACAGCCCAGTGAATACCCAACACCCTCCTTGGTGAAAGAGAGCCTACAATTCCCTCCTACCCTGGGTGATTTCAATATGTGATCAGGATAAAATAAATCCCCAGATGGAGAACAGAGACAGGAGGTGGCAAGAGCAATCTCAGTCGAGTGATAGCATACAATACGCAAAGGAAAAAAAAAAATTACACTGAAAAAGAAATTGGAGGAATCCGCCTGGCCTGTTAGCTGGCAGCCATCCCCCAGGAGGAAGGCAGTTCTATAATGACCCTGTTCTGTTCTCATCACGAGACTTATAAAAAAGTCCATACAACTCAGTTTTAATTTTTTTATTTCTTTTCATTGGGCAAATGCAACGACATGATCCCAGTCTATATTGAGGCATGCAAGATGCATGTGTTCCTTGCTGCCCATGAACGCCTGAGAGTAGAAGGAAAAGAACAAATGCCTTTGAGTCAAGGAATGTCCAGAATTGTAGAAAACTCTCTGAAGTAAAAAGGAGGGAGCCTCCCCAAGCACAATCAAAGAGAGCATGGCCCTGGCCACACTACTTCTCCATTTCTAGCCTTCTAAATGATGAGATGGTACATACATGGGTTTGCTTTCATTAAGATTTATTTATGGTCATTTTGTGTAGATGAGTGTTTTCCTGTATGTTCGTACATGCACTGTGTACAAGCTTTGTGCCCACAGAGAACAGAAGAGGCCATCGGATCCCCTGGAACTGAAATTACAGATGAATGTGAGCTGCCATGTGAGTGCTGGGAAATGAACCTGAGCCTTCTGCAAGAACAGCAAGTGCTCTTAACTGCTGAGCATTCTCTCTAGCCCCCATTTCTATTGCTTTTAACCATTCAGTTTTGAGTAATTGGTCATGGAGTCCCCTAAACCAATTCAAAACTACCTTTTCTCTGCGTCCTAGACAAATCCCTCCAGAAAAGAGACCACAGGCAACTTTCATGTCCCTCCCCAAAGTAGCACAGAAAGTTACAAGGAAATGATTTTAAGGCAGGGCCAGGCATAAGACTGTAAAGGGCTGTACTGGGATGGCCTTTCCCAGAAAGACATACAGGTCACTCTGTCTTTTGACAACCTTGAAATGGCTGTGTGAAAACCAAGGCCAGCCTCTTCCCAGCAAATCAGGAAAGGAAAGGCAAAGGTGCATATACATGACACTCACTGAGAGCTCACTGGGCTCAGGCACCAGTCGACTGATCAGGTGTGATAGCTCATCTCATCTGAATTAGGGAAGAACGGTGTGCTCCTTCCATGGACACAGTTACCTCAGAGAAATCACTTACTTATGATCACTAAGCTATTTAGCGCTACAATTGGAATTTGTCTCTAAGACAGTCTCCAAAGGACTACACCAAGTTCAGGATTCTTGGTCCAATTTGGCATCTATTTAAGGACAGCCCCATTAGGCTCTGAATGTATGGTGGGCCAAGAGCTAGACAGGTCTTCACCTTACAGGCCTGCCTTCAGTGGAAAGATCTAAGCTGATGGTCTCAACTCAAATGCCTTTGGAAATCAGGAAGACAGTATTAGTGAGGGATGGCAGACAGGGCAGCTTGTAGCTGGAGAGGACAGCCCTCAGCCCACCATCAAATTAACCAAACAGCAAACACTGATAGAAACAAGGCTTTCAGCTTCTAAACTGGCCTGGTCTGGGGAGAGATGTGGGTGTCAGGGCTGGTCACTGTTCAGATTCGGCCTCAAAGAATCAAGACCCAGAGTTGTGAGCGAAATGTTGAACAGGCAGTACTGTTGGAAATGACAACTGGGAGCAACTGGGAGTTGATGCAGTCCTATTCTAAATGGCCGGAGAGGCCTCAGAAAAAAAGAAAGAGAGAAGTGAGGGATGGAAGGCAGGCACTATGAAACACCATGCTGAATGCCCCTCTCTGGTCATTTTGGGTAATGGCATGGGAGAGCCTGTGGTTGCAATTTGTTTGTTCCCTTTGAGGTTTCTAAACATTGGTCCTCTAAACATTCACATTCAGGCACATAGATGGTATTGTGGGCATCTGTTGTAGATGGTTTATTCAGCAGAAAATCCATGCTGTTGTCTTTAGAAGCTAGATCCACAAAAGAGACTAGAGTTTGAGGGTAGGGAGAAGACGGCTATGAAAAAAGAATGTGAAGAGGGAGAGAGAGATTGCTTTAACAGCAGTGGGAAATCTCTGGAGGCAGGTGGATGGGATGAAAGCAAAGAGTTCCCAAGAGCAGAGGGAAGCGCTGCAGGGAGATCCCTGCCCTCAAAGAGTGGGCAGCTGCCCGAGACTTATGGTTGATTACATGTCAAGATACAGGGTCCTATGCAAGACCATAAGCAGATAGCATTAAAGAACTTGTCCCCAGAAAAAAAAAATGCATCTAGCACCAGAAGTGCTTTTAGATAAGCATAAGGTATATTAAACTTTGCACCAGAGCTGCCAATTACTTCTTCACTCTCAGATTTTCACTTTCTCCTCCACTCCAGCAGGGCGACAAGGGACTCACCTGGTGGTATGTGGCCAAGTAGAAAGAATTCCAAATTAAAAAACAAAACAAAACAAAAAGCCTGGATTCTGGTGTCAGCTCTGCTGTCATGTTCAATCTATGCATTGGCAAAGGTAAGAACACAGGTGACCACTGAGTTTCTGTCTGCCTCTGATCTTGACCCCTGGCTCCACTTCCACCTTTAATACTCTACAATTCCACAGCTGGTCCAATGGCCCCATTCTTAGTGTGGCCAGGGCTGGATGCTTAGTTTACAGGGGCCCATTCTCTTTTCAGTTGTATTCATAACAAGATATAAGATAACCCACAGGCAGGCACCCATCCACTTAGAGAGATGTAAAAAAAAAAAAGAAAAGAAAAAAACTAGCACTTCTGAACACTTCTGAACAGATCTTACCAATCACATCTGTGGAACATATTTTTCTAGACCCATGAAGAGTGTTTAGTTTTCCTAGGAGGATGAGGAAGAAATCCCTAATTCTCAAAGCAGTCTCTTCATGAAACCTGATCTGCGCCCAGCCGAGAGCCATCAGCCTCAAACCCAAAGAAACCTAGCAAGAAAATGAGAGGAAATCATACGGACAAAAATATATGTCTTTTACCACTATTTATGCCTGCCATAAAGACCCACTTGACTGTCATAACTTATCACATGCGCTCCAGAGAGTCAATGCCACAAGAACCAAAATCCATGATTTCGCTCAACCACCAAGCGCCAGCTGTAAACCCAGACACCCTTGTTCAGCACTATCGCTCCTCACAGTGGGCAGCTGTTCTCAGGGATGTATTTGGGTTTGAACCAAAAGTCTGAGTGCAGAAAGTGTGCAGCTGGTGGGTTGGTTTGGCTCCCATTCAGGGTTCAACTCCATGAGCACCTCCCCAAATGATGTGCCTCGTTGAGGTTTGGATTTAGCAATCTGATGCTGCAGCTTGCTGTTGCAGTGAGAAAGATTCTAAAGGAACCCATGAACTCCATGAGGTCTGGAGTCCTTTGTTAAATACCCTCCATCCCCAAAAAGCAGCCGGGTTACCTCATATTCACATGATCCAGTTGTGGCCCTGTCTCACTGTGTATTCAAATCGAGGGAAATAATGGTAGTGTCATATATGAACACAACTAAGCTACTGTTGAATCATGCCCTGCCACCATCTTCTAGAATGGAGATTTATCCTTTGATGAGAGGAGGAAGGTCTTTTTGAAAGCTCATCACTGGGGATACAGCTCAGTGCTTGCCTGGCATTCATAAAGCCCTGGATTTGAGCCCCAGAACTGAAAACAAACAAACAAACTCATCTCATATTTTTTCTCTTTGTTCTTTTCTTGCTAAGCTAGGACTCTGAAAACTCCACTGAGAGACAGTGTCAATTATAAAAGGTTAAATGAGGTCTACAAGAAAGAATCAAAGGCTGAAGAACCATTAAAAAATGTCCTAAAAGAAAAGCAAAGACTGAGAAACCCTCACGATTTTGTGGTTGTCCACCCAAGCTCACAAGGTATGGGACAGAGCTTTTGACATGGACCAATGAGACTTCTACATCTCTGCTCTCAGGAATCCTGTGCAATGGGGGGTGCTGCCATGAGGCACCAGTTGCCAGATAGCTGCAAGAGACTCTCTGGAAACTTATGGGGGGGGTAAGCCTTGTGCAAGAGTTCACAATGTTTAGAAGAAGAAAAATTCTGTGACCCTTAGCTAGACTTCAGAATCCATGGAAGGCTTACTCATTGGTGGACAGAAGACCTTTAAACATTATGTCACACCTTTAATCCCAGCACTCTGGAAGCAGAGGCAGGCAGATAACTGTGATTTTGAGGGCAGCCTGGTTTACAGAGTGAGTTTCAATACAGCAAGGGTTACCTAGAAAAACCCTGTCTCAAACAAAACAAAACGAAGAAGATGTCCACATGTTCTGCCCAGGAGAGTTCAACTTTGTGCTTATTGCCCTAGGGTCGTATGTGGCTTAGTTTTACTCTTGGGTTTTCCCCTTTCTTCACAAAGAACCATCATTAGCACTTTAATTAAGATAAGCTAGAAGGGGTTTGGTTGAGTCCCACTGTTTACTCCTAGTGTCCATTTTGTTTATGGAGCAGTATCAGAGATACATTTTAATATGTGGTTACACTGAAAAGTAACTCTATCTATCTATCTATCTATCTATCTATATCTATCTATCTGTTTGTATCTTGCTGTATTGAAACTCACTCTGTAAACCAGGCTGCCCTCAAAATCACAGTTATCTGCCTGCCTCTGCTTCCAGAGTGCTGGGATTAAAGGTGTGACATAATGTTTAAAGGTCTTCTGTCCACCAATGAGTAAGCCTTCCATGAATTCTGAAGTCTAGCTAAGGGTCACAGAATTTTTCTTCTTCTAAACATTTATTTTTATTTTTAAATCAACATATAGAGGATTAAATGTTACTGCAGTATTTTAAAACAAGCTCTGTTTTAATAGGTTACTTACTCTACCCTCCTTCCTCTCCCAACTGTTCCCTGCTCCCCTCATCCTGTAACCTCCTCCAAGTTTCCCCTCAGCTTTCTGGCATGTGTGTCCTTTTGCCCTTCCCCCACATTTTTCTTTAAGTGAATGAGAGGTGGCCTCCAAGAAAAGAAAATGTTTGCACGTGGACAGATTGGGGCACATAGCAGTATTAGAAGAATTCAGTGGTGGTAACCATTACAATCGCTTTGGGTACCAGTTATATTTCTGTGCTACATGCTACAAGGAGATGCCAGGTAACTGGTTGATGAGGGTCGATAGGAAAATGTGGACCTTAGGTATGTGTGTGCATGTATAATATGTACATGTATGTGTGTATTTACATACATGCATGCATACATACATACATATATACATATACACAAATCCTAAAATATTTGGGTCCAAAATACATTTGTATAAACACACACACACACACACACACACACACACACACACACACACACTCGAGGAACAGGAGGACAGCAGAAAGACTGGGCCAAAGCAAGCCAACTGCTAAACCCTGTAACTTCCTGCCCAGCATTAGAGATTATGATGGCAACATACGGGTTCCAAGAGGTGTGGTTAGCCCTGTTGCTCTGGCCCTGATATCTATAGCGCACACAGGCCCTCTTAGGCCAGCTCTACTTTGTGCATGCAGTTTTCCTTCATTGTCCTGAAATCTCCAACATTGGGGCTCACAATTGCAACTTAGGCTTTATGTTCCCAGCCTCACAGACACACACACACACACAGCTCACTCAGGAATTACATATGGGGAAATCAAACCCTGCTCACAGAAGAAGGGGAGGTTGGAGAGGGGTAAGAGGGTGGAAGGGTGGGACCTAGAAGAGAGGAGGGAGAGAGTGTATTAGGGATGTAAAGTGAAAAAAAAAACTGCAAACAGGGTCATTTAGATCTAGATCAGGGTAGCCAAGCATTTCCTACTAAGAAAATGAAAGCAATAGCATGAGAGAAGCCACTAAGAGGTCAGTAAGGGAACTTCACGCACAAGCACATCTGAAGATGCTGTTGGAAATGGGGATTGACTTCAGGTTTCTGAGGAACAAAAAACAACAAAACAAAACAAAGAAACAAACAAAAACTAATTACAACTGCTTTATCAGCATCTTCCCTGTTTATCATTTTAATCATATTCACACCCAATTCTTTGCTACTCTGCTGGTTTTCGTGTCTTCCTTTCTCTCTTTTCCTGTTTCTCATGTGAAACCTGACTAAGAACAGTTGAGTACCAACCGTGTCAAGGCCTGGGTGCTATGCTGCCTTAAATTTTTCTTTGCCAAACTACCCAGTCCATTACTGCAGAATTTAGCTTCTCTCAAGTTCTTAGAACATGAATAATACATAGCCAGATTCTTTGCCAGAATCAACAATGGATGGCCTTTGGTCTCATTACTTTTAGAGTTCTTGTTCCTCTCTGATAACTTGAGCATAGTGTTCGTTGCTTACCTTTCTATCAGTAATTTAGTCTTCCACATTCCTAACTGGATGCCCCGTTAAGTTGTGCTTCTCTAGCGCACAGCTCCCATCTTTCTAATTTATCTCGCAAACCAGTTCCAAAGGCCTATGAACCATCTGCTCCAATATTTTTTTTTCACAGCAATATCCCAACTTCGAAGTATTCATTTCATGTTTTCCTTTTCTTTTTGATGTGATCAACCGAGTGATGAGAACCAATACAAGGAAGGCAGGATTATTTTGAGCCACAGTGTGATGGGATATAGTCTACCACGGTATAGAAGGCGAAACAATGGTCAGCTCCTTAGCAGCGGCAGTGTATGACAACTAGCCACTCACATCTCAGCTTAGCAGGAAGGACGAAGAAATAACTGCTGGTACTTAGCCTTCTCTTTTTCTTCTGTTATTCCACTTAAGCCCTAGGCCAAGAAACGACATGAACAGTCAGAGTGGGCTTCTGAAATGTCATACCCAGAGGTGTGATTCATTCTTCTAAGCGATTCTGAATTCAGCTAAATTAATAATAAATATTGACCATCACAGCAGGATTCTGGGGCAATAACACTTCTGTGTGAAAGGCACAAGCCCCAAATCTACTCAAGAATCACTAGCATCTCTCTTGAAATTTTGTGGGAATTTGAGAAAATACATGCCTGAAAATGACAATTTGGCATGTACAACTGAAGTGTTTTTATATATCATTTGATATAGCACAAGTTTTCCTTTAGATTACATGGCCCTTCTAAACTAATTTTACTCAAATTTTATTATAGTTTTCTTGAGAGTGTATGAAAAAAAACAGAATATAAGCTCCTTTGTTTCAGCTATGCTCACAGAGGGAGAATCTGGTCCACAGCTAAATAAAGACAATTTTATATAAATGTGGTAGGTGCTCAAACAGAAACTCTACTGTAAGTGAACTGACCATTGTTCTTTATCTCTCTTGATTTTTATTAAAAGTGGAGCATAGTTATAACAGTATAAAGCAAATTGAAACCATAATATTAATTATAAAATTAATTTCATGCTGATTACATACATAAAAGTAACATGTCGGGAAATACTGTAAGCAATGCTGTTACTTAAAATGTGAGTAGAGTAAACAAGTTCATACACATAGGATCCATGGTTTTATCAAACAAATTTTAATGTCCTAATGTATAGGATGATCATTATAGCCTGGACTATCCTTTGGTACCAAAAAGTAAGAAAGTGCCAAGAATAAACAACCCATGATAATAGGAATGCATCCAAGGGACACAGGAGCCAACAACAAGAGTTTCCAATATCCTATAATGAAACAATTTGATCACAAAAAAATAAATAACATAGCATTAGGTTATAGCCTAGACTATAAAGTAAACATCCAAGGACCGATACCGATATAAACAATGATTGGATAAATAAATAACGAGGAGAGAAGAGACTAATATTCCTTGCAGTGTTTCAAACAGTTTGTCAACTCTCTTCTCTGGTATGAGACTAATGATTAATGCCCTCGCTCCTGCTCTCATGTGTGGGCTGCACTTACGGAGCTTCCAAAAGTGAAGAGTATGGAAATGAGAAATGCAAAGTCTGGCAAGCTCTGAATCAAACGAAAGAGATTGACATCACCAACATCATAGCATATGAGCTATTGACCAGGGAGTTCATTTCAGTGGTACTGGGATGTGGAGGCAGGAGAAGAGGCTTGAGTTTAGGGTAGCTTTGTCTACACAGTAAGTATAAGACCCTATGTTACAACAACAACAACAAAAAATCTCAGCTCAAAAAGGGCTACATGACTTCCAGACCCTGGATTGGGGAATGCCCCAGCTCCTTTTTACCTAGGCTCTGGTGAAAACCTTGAGCGGAGTGGCCACAAGGGTCATTGCCAATGCCTGGGGGTGGAGGTGAGGCCTAACAGTGCTTGCCTGCCATGCTGTCCTTGGCTTTGCCATTCTCTGATGCTCCTGTAGCAAATGGAGCCCTCACTAGCCCAGGCTCACCAGTCTGTAGTTAACATCACATGAACATTTCCTTCCTCTGATCTATACTTTCCACTGCGCCAGGAAAACTGGGCTGACATAAGGTGATAGCTTGCTATCAGAAGCCTGTCCTCTCATCTGTGATCTGAGCTGTCTAGAGAGAGATTCCAAACCTGAGGCAGATATTGAAGGGTAGGATGATATCGCGGCCTAGGATGAGTAACTATCCTGCCTGGAGGTTTGTGTGACATCAGAATGAGCAATCAAAGGGCATCATATCGCCTACTTTCCAGTAGAAGTTTAAAAATAGCAACAACCTCCTCCTGTTGGCAGGATGGATAACCATGGATCTGGGCCACCTCGAGATGCAGTCCCCTACAGTGACTTGTCCTGCAAGAAGTCACAATAGTTTATACTGAGATGTACAACACCAAAGCAAATGGGCAACTGTCAGCCTCTCTGGTAGATTCTGAGAAGAAATTTGTATTTAATTGGAATCATGGATTCTGGTTTACTGGCTGAGTTGTCAAGACTAAGAAAACCAAATGTAGCATCACAGAGTTGGTCACGCTCTACTTTGTCCTATGCAATGGAAATAACTGAGTGTTGTATACTCATTCATTCATTCATTAGGCACTGTCTGCGACTTTCCAGACATGACACTGGACCCTGGGGTCACAGGATCCATGGGATACATTGTCTTCTTGAGAAGCTCACAGCATGACGGCCTGGGCTCTAGTCCCAGATGTAACCTGAATAGCTGCATGTGTTATACCAATACCTTGACCTTCTTCTAGGTCTGAATCTTATTAAGTACATGAGAAGAGATTAAGTGCTTTTGCTAGGGACCAACATCAGTTTATGATATTATGTAAAGCTGGTATCACCCAATATTATATAGATGTGCTAGTATCTTCCACATAACAGATGGTATGTTTTGAAAAAACAACATAAAAGGTACATTGTCTCTTCCTGCACTTTTGGTCCTGTGGAGGTGAGATTGCTGGGATCTGAACCTAATGTTGCATTACATTGGTAAATAGGAGACACTGGATGAGGGGAGGGTCAGGCTCCTTGGAGGTGAACTGAGCTGATTCCTTAAGGATAAGGAAGAAGGAGTCATCAGATTGATGTAGTGAGAGAAGTAATACTATAAAAATGGGAGATTATGAGAAAAGAGCAGGAAAGGAGGCAGGAAAAACAATATTAATATTAGTAAATCATAAGCAGGCTAACATCACTGAGGGTATGGAAAGGAGATACAGAAGCCTGCAGGGGGAAAAGGAGAGGGACAAACGGAAAGAGATGGGCAGAGAGAGGATAGGGAAGGGGACATGGCAATATGGCAAGAGTTAAGAATAGAACAGGGTAAGGGCTCTGTAGCATGCACAAAGCGTTGGCTCTGATTTTCAGCACTGCATTAAAAACAAAAAAACAACAAACAAACGAGTGCTGGCACATGTCTGTAAATCAGGTGCACTCAGGAGGCAGAGACAGGAAGATGAAAAGCTCAAGATTATCCTTGGCTATAGAGTGATTCAAGAGGACCAGAGCACAAAGGACTCCCCTACCCATGCTTAAATGTTTGGGTATGAACCTAAGTGCTTCAGAGCTCACAGAGAACCTCAGAGAACAGGAAGGTGAAGTTGGAAGTCAGCAATAAGAAGTGAACAACATATATGGCTGGGTTTTGGAGAAAACAGTGAAGAGGTAGGCTGACAAGGTCTAGGCAGAGGGCTTCCTTCTTTCTTCTCTCACTCCCTGCACTGCTTCACTTTCCTTTTCCTCTTCTTTGGGATGTCCAGGGATCTGCGGGACATTTGCAGGCAGGAAGGAATGCGGAGCTGGTAGCCCATGGTTATACAACAGGCTGAAGTGGTTTTGTGACTCTAAGGAGCTGGTGACATTCATTCCTGTTGGGATTCCTCACAGTTGAGACCACAGTGCAGTCCATGAGAAGGCTGAGACTGCCTGGAAAGGACTCCTCCAGGGTGGCACTGAGGATACCAGACCCTAAGAATCTAGTTTAGCTCAACACCATTCATAACAAAGCTGCTTTCTTCTTCTCTTTAGCTTTGGCTAAAGAAAGGGCCAGACTTATTCATAGCCATCACCAAACTTTGTAGAATAGTTATTCATGGTCTTGTGAGCTCCATACAGCTCTGTGACTCTCAGGGCATGGACCTAAGCAAAACTTATTTCCAATACTGGGCATTGAAAACCAAACGGGAGCCAAGGACCACTAGAATAAATGAAAGGGTGGCCTTAAACTTTATCCATGAGTAGATTTTTTTTTTTTGCTCACCATGACAAATATCTGAAAGGTACAACATAAAGGAGGAAGGATTAAGTATGCTCACAGTTTCTAAGGTCTCCATAATCAAGCAGCTACATTGCTGCTAGGTCTGTGATAAAGGAGGGACATGACTAAGGGAGACCATGGTGGAGAGAAGCTGTTCACCCCATAGCAGGCAGGAAACAGAAACGAGAAACAGGAGCCAGGGTCATGATATACCCTGCAAAGGCACATTTCCAGCAGCCCGTTCCCTTCCATAGTTTCATCACCTCTCAATAAACTACACAGATGCTGAGTCAGTCATTGGATTAAAACACTGACTTGGTGAAAGCCCTCAGGATCCAGTTACTTTCCAAAATACCAAGGACTGGAAACCAAGTATACAAAACCTGAAACTTCAGGTGCAAGCCATAGTAATCTCCACATGCATAAGAAACCTTAACAGCTGAATAGTGCAAGGACAAGATGAGGATTACCAGCCTTAGTGATTGTCAGTGTGGGACTTAAAGTAAAGGAGTCCTGAGCCAGATTGTCTGGGAGTGAAGACACATGTCCATTCTATCACCAATAAGCTATGCAGCCCTCAAGCCATGCTCTAGACATGTCTCTTTGTACTTATGTTTTCTTGTCTGCAAAATGGAATATAAAGTACTAGTGCCTGGGGACAAATAGCAATAGGGAGAAGGTAGAGTGTGACGAGCCTCTTCGTTGGGCTCTCATCAAAATTTGTCCAATGCAAACAAAACTTGAATGATCACATAGCCACTCATAAAGAACTACAAATATTACATGTCAATTGTAGCCAGACTTTTGGCTACTTTATTATTATTTTTCCCTAACTCCCTACACGACCCCTATCTATTCCAACTCCCAAACACAAGGTAAGAGAGAATAAAGATGAGAGGGGAAAGGAGGTGTTGGTATTGTTAGATTATTTCCTGTGGATTGGGGGTGTTGAGTTCCTTGAGGCAAATTTGATCTTCATTGTCAAGATATCTCCAACCAGAAACCAGCAACAACAACAAACAGCAGCAGCAGCAGCAGCAGACAGTAACCAGCAACAGCAGCACTAGGGGGAGCAGCCACTGCAGCCCCTCTTGGGGTGCTCGAATTTATCATACACTTATAGAAACTATCTGCAGCTGGCAAAATCACACCCTGCCAGAGCATGAGGCAAATCACAGTCAGTTGCTGTGGACAATCTGAAGCATCCCCATATCCCACACCTGGGATTAAAACAAAAACATAGTCACATAACATTTCTATGTTTTGAAAGAAGCCAAAAATTCTCACTACAGTCAATATTTTGGAAAAAAAGATTAATGGGAAAGAAAGAAAGAAAGAAAGAAAGAAAGAAAGAAAGAAAAGAAAAGAAAAGAAAAGAAAAGAAAAGAAAAGAAAAGAAAAAAGAAAAGAAGACAAAAAGATCTTTCTTTGAATGTCATAGAGCTCAGGCTTAATTCAGTAAGTTGACCAAATACAGAACAGAGTTTCTAAAAGTAAACTTGACGGGGAACTTTTAAAAGAGCCGGTGTGAGTATCTCAGAGATGATTGATGCAGCTCATCATCTGATGACCCCACAGACAAATCACCTTTGTTCAGATAGGGGTCATGAGATGTAGCTACACTGGCTAGTTACAGTTTAAAGCTGCCTCTTAAAACTTGAACTAGCACTGTCTCTGGTTTAGTCTTCCATGCTCTTTACAGAGGAGGGACTCTCCTTTATGCCCCATTCAGGTCTTTTTATTTAAATCCAAATTTCCCTGAGCTTCTGCTCCATGCCCAGACTTCCAGCAGCAGTAAACAGCAGTCTGATTCAGGTTTCTAGAATGCTATGTCTTGTGTCTTGCTTGGGTTCTGTACCTGCTAAGGTGGTTATCTCTGTGCTTCCTTGGTTTTTCTTTGTTTGAAACTTCCTTTGAACTACTACTGTCAAGTACTTATGGTCTTCTGCTCTCTTTTTGGACAAATTAGAGAAATAGTTGCCAGTCTGTAACGTTATCCAGTTTCCTTATAACAATCATGGCCCATATGACTAAATTGCTTATTGAAGGAGCTTTCGTATCAATACTCAAAAGTCATTTCCATGATTAACAAAGAGAAGGACACCTGGAGACTGAATGGATGGCCCCCAAACTAACCCTACTCTTGCATATATAGCCAGTGCATGTGTGCCCAAACACACACACACACACACACACACACACACACACACACACACACACCTTCATTTTAACCTTTGACAAATGGGAGAAATTAGTTTCTGACTTAGATAGTTTGCTTATGGGTATATTTTGGGTAAACTGAGAAACTACCAGTCAGTAGTTACATAATGTTTTCTATCGTTTGCTATAAAGAAATGTTCCTGTCCACTAACTATCAGACCCATCACAAAAATAAAGACCTGACTGCATCAGTGAGGAGACAAGTCAAGACTGACACATTAAGGTTTTGATCTAGTCTATAAGAAAAGAACCCCTGGCATTTTAGCTCAGTCACTTAGGTACTAGTTAGTAGACAATGAACAGGGTTTGGCAATGGTTAAGTCAGTAAAATACTTGTTATGCAAGCATGAATACCTGAGTTCTGATCCCCAGAAACTACATAAAAGCTAGGTGCAGTGGTGACTATCATCACAGGGCTGGGGCAGTGAAGACAAAAAATATGGCTTGGGCTTGCTAGCTAGCTAGCCTAGTTGAATCCATCAGATATATGTTAAGAAGGAGATACTGTCCAAAAAAAGAAGAAAGAAAGGAAGGAAGGAAGGAAGGAAGGAAGGAAGGAAGGAAGGAGATGGAAGAAAGGAAGGAAAAAAAGAAAGAGAAGAAGAGATAAAAGTGAAATGAGGAAGACACTAGCCTCTATTTCTGAATTACATGTGCACACACACACACACACACACACACACACACACACACAGGAAGAAAACATACACATACAAAGGGACATTGTAGATAAATAGCCGGATTCTGAGTCTATCCCTGAATAATAACACTGACCTAAAGACAGAACTGGCACACATGTTAAGTTGCTTTTGTTTTGATTGCTCTCAAAAGTACACACCCACACATACAAACATACTATTTCCTATTGCAAATGATGCCCTGGGGAGCTTGAGAGCAGTCTGTGTTGCAAAAGGGGGAGATAAGCAAGCGACTATTTTAAAATTGCAGTCGGAAAAAAACAAAACTCCAGATGGAACTTGAGATAAAGTTCCAAATAAAGCCCAATTTTAGGCCCTCCATAAATTGAAAGAACCCCTAAAAGAGCAAGTCACTAGCATAAAATAGACACATGGGCCAACGGAAAAGAGCCTTGGTGGAAACCCACACCTCCCCATCTCACTGAGTCACAACAGCGGTGCTAAGGGCACATCGAAGACAGTGGTGCTAGAAACTTGGGTAACCTCCTGGGAAGGAGTGTGAGTAGACTCCTGTCTCACCTGCTGGTCTTAAAATGTAAGACCCCAAACTACAGATGCACTAGATGGAAACACAGGGCAAACTCTTCAGGGCCCTGGGATCAGCAAGAGGTCTTGACGGGGAAATACCAGTGTGTATGAAACAAAAGCAGAAATGAGTAAAGATGATCACATCAGAGCAAAACACTTTTACACGGGAGGAAGTGGGTTTTTACACAAGAGGAATCAAGAGTGAGGAGAGAAACTGTCCAATGAGAGAACAAGCTAAACATGTGACAGAAGGGGACATACAGGATATATAAGGCACTCACAAGAGAAAATAAGAGGATGATTTTTTTTAAATAGTCTGAACAAGCATTTTTCTAAATAAGAAACACAAATGTCCAACAGTTATATGAAAAAAAAATGCTTAGCATCACTAATCATTAGGAAAGTGTTGGAGGTTGGTCTGGTGCTGTGTATTCTGATCTGGTTGCTGCCCAGACAAGCACATTCTCATGTACACCTGTCTTTGCTAAGAAGGACTACACACCTGGGTAGAGCAGAAGTGAGGTGGGCGTGGCCAAAGGTCTCTGGCTTTGAGGACAGGAGGATCATGGGGAGGAGAGGTAGAGAGGAGAAAGAAGGAAACAGTCACCATGGATAGGTAAGGAAGAATCACGTGGGCCAGGAAGAGAACTCGAGGTTGTTGGAGGTACCCTGCTGGTTGAGATTGCAGCTCTTGCCTGGCCTGGATAGCCATTAGGAGCTAGGCACTAAAGGCTGAACTCCCTCCCTATGGCTGGGTCCCCTGCTCTCTGCCTGACTTTGTCTGGAGAGTGCCTTTAGATCAGAGATTGCCCTAGTCACACTTAATGTATGTCCTCTGACACAGCTCCCTGATAGCTCTCTCCTGCCAGTGCTTATCTATATGCAAATCAAGCATCCTTAATGTGCCTAGTTTCAACCAATTATGTACATCAATTCTTGGAGCCCTCTAACCACTCCCCTAGTGGTATATATTCTTTGTTCTCTGGAAGTAAAGTTGAACTAGCCATCTGCTGCTCCCAGGTTGTGTGATCCCTGTACGGTTCTTGCTGGCCCCTCCTGACTTTGTGGGCTGCTGAGAGGTAGCAGAAGAGACCCAGATAGAAAGCATAACCAAGCATTTATGGAATATTGAATGGGAAGTAGCCTAGATAGGGATCACTAGAGCAATGGCATGAGATGTGGGGCTAGACAGTAACCAAGGTAGCTCAGAGAGTTTATATTTGGGCAGCCCCAGGTAAGATAAGGCTTATTTAAAATCCATTGGGTATCTGTGTCTTTTATTAATATGATAGCTGGTTAATAATAACCACCATAATCATTATAGGCTCTTATTAATAAACATTAGTAGCTATACTTTATATTTTCTATGACAGGAAAGTACAAATCAAGACTACAGAGAGAGGAAGGGAGATGGCTCAGTGGATAGAATGCTTGCTGCTTAAGCATGAAGAGCTGAGTTTGAATCCTCACCACCCACTGAAAAAGCCAGGAGTGATGCACACACCTGTAGTCCTAGAACTGAGAGGCAGAGAAAGAGCATCTTGGGAGTTTGCCAGCCAGTGTGTCTAGCCTATTAGTGAGCTCCAGGTCCAGTGAGAGATCCTGCCTCAAAAAAATAAGGTGGAGAGCAAAAGAGGAAGACAGCCACTGACCTCTGGCTTTCATGTGTGCACACATGGGCACATGCACCTACATACAAGCATACACACAAGTCTATGTCACACACATCGATGCACAGCACATAAAAATAAATCTTTTAAAAAAGAATGCATATTTTTAGTGAGACAAAGTAAAAGTGCCAGTGAGGACAGAGAGAAAGGGACCCTTTGTACACTGTTGTTGGGAAGGAGAGTCGGTGCATATTTAAGGAAAACAACATGGAGGCCTTACTATGGAGAGAAAATATGTGCTGTCTGTGCTTATCTTGTCAGTGGAGGTCCAGTAATTTCAGCGCTGCCCCATCACAGTGCTGCTCCCGTCATAGGTATGGAGCTGGGACTCTGAAAGGATAAACCAAAACACCTCTCCTCTTATCAGTTGATTAGCTTGCTATTCAGTTACAGCAACTGAAAGCTGGTCATAGAAACTAATGATGGTCGATCTGAACTCGCCCTATCTCGTCTGATCTCGGAAGCTAAGCAGGGTCGGGCCTGGTTAGAAACCAATGATGGAGGATTCATTCTGTCACTTTTGTGACAGATAAAAGGATATATTGTATGTGAATTATTTGGCATCCTTTCTTCTTCATGGATGTACCCAGGAAATACTAGCCTGTGCTAATTATGGTGGTAATGACCGAACTATGTAACACTGCAGAGGAATATATTTGCATGCGGGAGTTAAGGGCGGATGTTGGAGATAAAAATATATCTACAGCCAGTGCCTTGGGGTCTTTCTCCAGACTGACCTCTTTTTCTTTCACCGTCACCAAAATCCTTAGGAAAAACCAAGAGCCCCAATTTTCTTTTCAATAGAGTTAATCATCAGGAATTTAAAATATTAAATTGCAGGCCAGCAAGATGGCCTAGTGGGTAATTGTACATGCCATTAAGCCTAATGTTCTGAGTTTGATCCCCAGAACTCAGTTCTAGAAAGAACTGACTCTCACAGGTTGTCCTCTGACCTCCGCATATACACATTCCTTAGCACATGCACATACACATACACTAATTAAATTAATTAATGTAAAAATTATTAAAACTATGTTGTTTTAAATAACTCGTGGTTTGCATATTGTCAGAGATTTACCATCAGTTTGTAAACCAACTCCTTAGATTTTTACCCCTTTCTACAGAAGTAATTTTAGTCAAAAATCCAAAATAAAACCAGAAAGATGATGAAAAAGAGAGAAGAAAACTTAACTTGAAATCTTGATCTTTTTAAGGTAAAAAAAAAAATTAATCATCCTTGTTCTTAAACATCAGGGGGTGACTGGTTTGGGAGGGTAGAGAGGTGAGAAAAAAAGAAAAGAATTGAAGTTTTAGATGCAAAATGTGTTTGCACAAGAGATTAGCCTGGGAACATTGGGAAGGCAACAGCCAAGTGATCTAGAGTTTGCTAAGGAATGGGTTATACATTATAAAAAAGGCAGCAAGCTCGTGGCCCAAATACTTCCTGCTGCTAGAGTTGCTTCTCCCACTTTACAATTTTTAAAATTTAAATTAATAATTGGAGGAACCTATTTCCCTTCTTTGCCATTTCTGATTTCTGAAAAATCAGATGATGAGGCAGAAAAAGGTCTGCTTTCTCCCGAAAAACTCCACCTCCACCCCACCCCTGACTCCAGCTGCCTTTCCTCCATCCCTCTCTCCCTTTCCTCCCCTGACTTTCATAAAATGAATTAGTAAACAGCACTTCAAAAGCACTTTGGCTTTGGGGCTGCATGATGGCATGATTTTTCATTTTTGTGCTATGCCATGCTTACAGTTTTCCAAAATAACTATGTAGCTATGACAAACTGATTCTAAGGTCTGTGTGAAGAAGCAAAAGATACAGAATAGTCAGCATTATATTGAAGGAGAAGGGCAAAGCTTAGGAGTGAGCTGACATCAAGACCAAGTGTGAAGCTACAAATAATGAAGACAGTGTAGAAATGCTTTTAAAAGGGGGTTAGAAAAAAACAACATATAAAGCTTAGGGTTAATCATTCATAAGTAAGTACACTCAACGGATCTTTGACAAAAGAGCAAAGGCAATACAATAGAGAAGAGAGCTTTTACATCAAATGATGCTAGCACAACTAGCTATCCACAGGCAATAAGCAACAAAGACACAACCCTGATTCAGATCTTTATGACTAGCATATCATGGGCGTAACTCAAAGTAGATTATCAACCTAACTAAAAGACAAAATTAGAAACTTCTAGACAGAGTGGAGGACATTGCTAGGCTGATGGCTTTTTAGATTCAATGCCAAAGGTATAGTTCATTGGCAAAGTGGTTATGAACTAGGTTCCATGAAAACTTTAAAATGATCTGCAGAAGTTACTGTCAATAAGAGGTATAGAAACCATCAACTAGAAGAAAATAGTTGCAAAAGATTAATCAGATAAAAGGGTGTTGTCCAAATTGGACAATAAGAACACAAACAATTTAACTAAGATGACAAAATAGTCTGAACAAACAACTCAATCAAAGGAGACACCAAGATAGAAAGTAAACATAGGAAAAGATACTCACTATCAGATGCAGTTGGGTAATTTAATAAAACAATAGTGAAATGCCCCTACACACCTATTAGAATGGCCAAACCCCAAACACTGACAATGACAAGGGCAGGCCAAGGCATGGAGCATTCAGAAAGACTCTTTACCAATACTGGGAGTGTAAAATGGTACAGACACTTCAGAAGACAGTTTGAAAGTTTCTTGCATAAACTGATAAACCCTAATTATTTCTTCTATCTAATGTACCTCTTGGTGCTTATGAAATGAATTGAAAAACTCAAGTCCACCCAAAACATACAAAAGAGCTTTGTTGATAACTGACAAAACTTAAAAGCAGTCATGCTACTTACTCTACAGAAAATTAACAGATAAAAAATGTGGTATTCCTAGACAATAGAATATTACTCAGCATTCACACGCACACACACACACACACACATACACACACACTGATAAAACATTTGAAAAGACATGGAAAAAACTCAAGTGTGTGTAAATAGCAAAGAAGCTAGTACGAAGTGAATCCAGTGTGTATTATCCCAATTAAAGGAAATTCTGGAAAGGCTAATATCACAGAAATGCTTTGAGGTTGCCAGAAGTTAGATGAAAACAAAAAAGGAATAGATGTTTTGCAGAATAACATTGGGTGCAGGATGCGAGCATATGAGCATATATTTGCCCAAACCCACAGACATTGAGAGTGAGGCCCGGTATAAACCATGGACTGAGCAAGATAAGGATGTATAAGTTGACTGCAACCAATGTGCCACTCTGGCACAGAAGGGTGAACTTGGAAGAGCCTGTTCTTCTCGGGGGCAGGAGGTACCTGGGAGTATTTTTCATCCGGTTTTTCTCAGAGGCAAACCTTTCTCTGAAAAAGGAATTCTAATTTTTAAAATTATGTAGATGAGATTAAAAACAACAACAACAAACTCTGCTGAGTAAGAGAGCAGACAGAACAACAAGGACAAAATAAGTGATGCTACCCCAGACCTCAGGGACTTTGTAAGGAAACTGCAAACAGCAGAAGTACCCATAAAAGCGAGCAGTAGAGAAACATGTAATTCAGTGAGGTGGTTTTCACTCTGATTATTTTCTCCTTTAACGTCTCTAGAGCATAAATCTCAGTAGCCAGCACATGATAGGAAGCCCCCAGTTAAAAATCCCCAAAGCTGAACAAAACTGCTGTTATGATGCATTACGTCTTAGGAACTGAAGTCACCTCTTACAATGTAGGAGGCAGCAATCCGTGGAGCCCCTGTTATGATCCCCACAACTGTTCCCGTCAGCCTGTTACACAACTCCTCTGTGCCGGTAAAGCAGTTTTCACAGGGCCTGGCATCGAGCTGCATCCCATAAACAGAGATTCTGCTTGTTATGACATAAGGTGGAAGTCTACTGTGTACTCATTAGGAGGGTACAAGAGGCATCTGGCGTAGGGCAGCCACCATCCAGCCATGTTATATTTTTGCAGATTATGAAACCAATTATGTTGCAAAGCATGCTCCACAGACAAGCAGTCTCAGCAGGTTTTGACAGAAATCTGAGGCTTTGGGCCGTAGCCTAGACCTATGGAATCAAAATCTCTGAGGGTGATGTGCAGGAGCCCGTTTCAGTAGGGTTTGCAGGTAGCTCTGATACACAGAGCTGAGGAATAATGAGTAGATTCTAGTCTCATCAGCACACACACACACACACATACACAATTCTAGATAGCTAAAATTAAAATATATTATCTTTCCCCTCTTCCATTTTCAAATTAATCCTGGGTATCACTTCCTTAACCAAAGGAAGTTGACAGACTTGCTCTCCAAACATAAAAAAAGGACCTACTTATTGAATCTGGGGTAACCATGATCCATGTGAGGTATTATAAGGTGTTAGTCAACAGATAGATAATATATCTGAGCACATCATGACTTTCCATATAAAAGAATAAAGTTTCCGATACCTACTACATCATGAATGGAACACGAAGCTTGAAGAGATGCTGAGAAAACCATCCATAGAAGACCACTGATTGCCTGGCAGCAGCTATAGGAAAGGTTCCTAAGAGGTAAATCCCTAAACAGGTAGGTTCAAAGGTGACTAAGTTGCAGTGGAGAAGTTTGGAAGGTGATTGCTGATTGGGTACAAGATTTCCTTTGGGGGTGTTGGAAATATCCTGAAATTGAATTGGGTGACCATTCTTTGATTCTAGAACTACAAAAATAAAATTAAAAAAGCATTGAATTTCTCATGCTCTAGGAGATGGCCCTCTACCCAGACACATTTAGGAACATCAGCTGGGCTCAGTGGGTTATCAAAACAACAAGATGACATAAAATTGGGAAGGGAGGGATATGGGGAGAAGTTAGAGAATGAAACTGAGGGTGGGTGTTTATGATCTTATTTGATTATATAACATGTATAAAATTCCCAAGGAAAAAAAAGAAAATCACAATTAAAAAAATTAAATTAACTCATTTAAGGAAATCTAAACCCCAGACCACCATGGAGATGGTTTCTTCAGGGCAAGAGTCACCTCCTTACTCACCAGCCGTCCAGCTAAAGTTCATGCCTGCTTCTAGAACTGTTTGGTTGTTGGCAAATGATATCAAGTAGGTGCAGAGTCTGTGATATCAGTGCAGAGACCTGCCCTTCCACAGCACCTCTATCAGGAAACACTGTTGTTGAGGATGGAAACATGTTTTTGTTTTGGTTCCAGGTGTAAAATATGGGACTGACTTAGATTTTCCACCCCTGTGCAGGCTCTGAGAGGGGATCTTTGCCAGCTGAAGATAGTTTAAAGCTGAGGACTAGGAGAGGAAATAAAGGGCCAGAGCCCAGAGAAAGAAAGGATGTCTGAGGAATAAGAAGGTTGCTGGTGCTGTGGATGCAGTTTGAAGAGAAGAAGTCAGGATATCCTGAAATGAAGATTGAAGTTTCCACAAGAAACCAGACAACCAGCTAAAGAGAACTTTGCTTCCCTCTCCCCACTAACTTCCTTTATCTCCTACCTCCTACTGGGAAGTTAGAAGGGACTAGGGTGGATAAGGGAGAAAGACATATGAAGAAATGGAAATAACATACTTTGAAAAAGTACACTAACACACTGTCATCACCAGGGTCTGCAGACCACACTTGCCATAAGAGGGCTGCGAAGAAGAGCAGGAAGCTGCAGATCCCACCGCCAATCCCCCCACTCCTTATGAACAATCATAAGTTTGTGTTCTTTTCCTAAAAAAGTAAAAATAAAACCTCTGGTTTGAGTTCCTTTCTCTACAAAGACCCCCAAACCAGTTTCCAGCTACTGGGTCTCAGAATCCCTCACATGATTTTCAAGGAAAAGCCGGTTGGTGTTATCACCAGCAATGATAGATTGCTGGTAGATATGGTAGATTCAATCAAGTAAAAAGAAGAACAAACAGTGGTAAACTGACTTAAAATTAAGGTCGAAAGCCGAGCATCGTAGCTCAGTCCTGTAATTCCAGCACCTGGGACACAGAAGCCGGTGGATTTCTGTGAGACTGAGGTCAGCCTCGGCTACGGAGAGCCTGATCCAAATCAAGACAAGACAAAACCAAAGCAAGCCCAACTAGACCGAGCAGTTTCTTCTCTATCCCTGATTGCAGTTGATGTAAATAAGGTTTGCAGGTGTGCCTTTGCTGTCAGCGTGGCTCTTATTAGCTGGTGTTGCTGGGGAGCAGAACTTCCCAAAGCACTCTGTGTGACAAGGGACACATCCCACACCTGAGCCACCAGGCTATTCAGTCCTTCCAACGAGGTGGCTCTGCCATATTCATATGTTAAACTATAACTCAACAGAATTAACATAGCTGTAGCAACTGCAGTGATAGCCACTAATACCCCTTTAGTGGCTTTTAGTTCCATACTGGATGGTGTAGTTCTGTAACAAGAAACAAAGACACCTAAGTTTAGAAAATACACAAGTTTAGTGTGTCTTCAACCAAAGTGGCTAAGATCATAACATTAATATATAATGGAACCCAGTTATCAAAATTCCTTGGTCTCATTTTTTTTTTTTTTATGTCTCAGATGTGTGTAAGGAATAGACTGTGTCTTCAAGGATTTATTCAAAATGTCGTTGACACATGTCTCGCAAATGGAATTACAGTTTTGCTTTTGTTTTGCTTTTTTGTCTTTTCTACTTTCTCTAAGACAAACTATTTTCCAGGAAAGCTTTAAAGTGCTCATTTCTTCATTCAGCTGCAAATGCTAACTCTCCCTCAAGTACATACATCATTCGCAAAAGCCTCCCACTCCATTCCTCGCTAATTGCAACACTATTGAGTGATTGCATTTTTCCTGTGGCTAGAAGTATATACAAAGCGATTGGAATATGTCACACACAGACTCGAAGGGTGGAAGCAGAGAGCCCATACCCTTTCAGGCCCTGGGGCTTATCAACCATAGCCCATGATTTTGAAGACTTTTTATCTGGGAGGTGAGTGGCCACAGGTCTGGTGGAGTGGTCCTGATCTTGGAAAGTATCCAGTAGGAAGACCAGATGAAGGGATCCCACTCTCTAATAATAGAGACAGACCCAAGTGCAGGCCAAAACAAATGCATTGCCTCATGTCAGGGCTATTAACCTCAATCAAAGCCTCTCTCCCTTGGGAATACAAATTGGGTGGAGACAGGAAGCGGACTGTAAACACAAACATGACCGTCCTCTGACAGATTAATCTCCTGGGATTATGAAGTTATTGAATACCCACGCAGAAAAATCCTGAGAGGGGTCACTGTGCCCATTCTCCTGCCTCTACTGTTGGAACCCACGTCATCTCCAGTTGTGGCAAACCTGTTATTTCAAAGACTACAAACACAGTGATGTGGACCGGAAATGATAGATATAATCTAATTTTCCCCAGGATATTGCCTGATAACTAGCTATTGTTTCACTAGAGTCTGGCCACATGTGTCTAGCATCATCACTATGCATCCTTAATCACCTCTCTATATTTCAACACCTCTTCCCTTCATGTATGCATCACCAAGGTGCTTTTTAGAAACCATTCCTTCAGTTTAGATAGCTAAGGGAAATACGGGAGAAATAAGCAAAATAAGGGAGAAAAGGAAAAATATAGCCATTATGTATATGATACCGTAGGCTACCATCCAATTACCTCTTGATGGTGGAGTTAACTGTTCCTAGGTTTGTGACAGAATTGCGAGCATACCAAAGTCAACAAGGAAGGCTGGGGTGCCCCTTCATGTGCCTCAACATTTTCCTTCCCCATTCATGGCATAAATTATACAACAGACTGGGATGTCTCCTATACTTGGAGACATGTCTCATGTGTTTTCACCCCCCTCTTATATTTGTCCTCCTCCTGCTTAATCAAACCAAGAAATCTTCACAGCAAGGAAAAAAAAAAGCACAAAAATTTCCATTTCCTAGTTGAGATCAGATGGATTTTTCCATACTGGGCTTCCTGAAGTCGAAGGTCTGGAATTTCACTACTGCCGATATGATAGAGATGGGGTTTGGGGTACAGCTCTGCAGTAGGACACGGGACTAGTACATACAGGGCCCTGAGTTCAATGACCTATACCACCGAAAGAAAAAATATGAGGGGCCTACAAAGTGGTTCAGAGGACAAAGGTGTTTGCTGCCAGGCTTAACAGCCTCGCTTTGATCCCCAGAACATACCTGGTAGAAGTCAAGAACTCGTTTGTCCTCTAACTTCCACACATGTGCCATGGGATGAGTGTCTTTCCTACTTATACATATGTGAAGAAATAAATGTAATATAAATTAAAGACTCGACAGAAAGAACAGAACCAAAATAAACTGATGCAATAAGAAAATATAGGTGTGCCAATCTTTCCTCTCTGGACCTTACTTAATGCGTTGATAAAAATTCCATTGCTCTGGTCAGAGCAAAATCTTTTCCTGTGCTCTAATGGCTTCTGCAAGGGAGCCTTGGGGTTCTATAGCTAGGGCTGTAGACATTAGACGGAGAGGAAAAAAGGCAGTAAGCATCTCAGCGAGAGATGTTGGAGGGAGAAACAGAAGAAGCAGCTTGAGGTGGCTCAGCTATGCTGAAGTTGCATGATGGGTTATGGTTATTAGGAAAGGGACAGCCTAGGGTACTGAGCAATCAAGTCAGTAGCAGGCAATCAGGAATCATCAGCTGCTTTTGATAAAAGGGATAATTCACTGAAAAAAAAAATGTACTTGCAGAATATCAGCGTAGCAGGCAGGAAGAAGTTGGCTTTCATTGTGCGCCTAGGAGGATGTCAGCAACTCGAGTCCTGGTCAGAGGTGGGAAGAGAAGCTGGCAGCAGGGACAGTGATAACAGCAATGATGTGTGCTAACCTCTGGCCTGAGAGTTTTATTTGTATCACATCGCACTACAACCCTAGTTGTGTAGGTCTGAGGTATTTTCCGAGGCTTCTCTACTGTGTAAAAGCATGGGTTGCAGATGTTCTTCGGGAGTGAATTCAAAGGCTTTGGTGAGATAAGTAGAGCACAGGCAGAAAACACAATGCCTTCACAGTCTGGATAACTTGGGTGGGGATGGTGATACGGGTGTTCATGACGAAAAGAGAAACTTCGTGGAGGAATATGTCTTGGAAGCGGCTCAAACGGCGTGTGTCTGTTCCTTGAGCACTCAGGAGGCTAAGGCAGGAAAAGGATCATGAGTGTGAGACCAGCCCGGGCTACATAGAAGGACTTTAGGAAACAAAATTTAAGGAAACTAACACACAAGCTTTGTTGGGATCAGGTGGGATTAATGAGTCTGTGTCACAAATAAATTACCCACTTCCTTGAAATTCCCAAGGCCTTTTATTCCGAGTTCTCAGAATATGTTCTCTGTGGCATCTCCTTCTGTACTTGTGTGAGATACCTCATCTAGAAACTGGGGTCCCTCAGGGACCGGTCAACAACGAGCCTGACAGCGACTGGAAATCTGGGAAGATGATCTTTGGGCTTTGCTTTGCGGGCCTGGGGTCCCCAGGCTGCACTGGATTGGCTCCAGGCTCTGCTTCTTCCCTGCTCTTTGTCACGACCGCTTTCAAACATCAAGACCTGCTGGGTGGTTGAGACTGTCCGCATCTCAGTGTGCCATTCTTAGAATTCTGATCCGCTAGGTCTGGAAGACAGGGATGTGGTGACAGGATGAGGGCAGTAAAACTGTCTCTTTGAAGGATGGGACTTCCAAGGGGGTCTGTGAACAGGAGTCTGTCAAAGGGCAGCAGGAGGAGGAGCAAGCAGCTCTGACGTCAAAGAGCCTCCGAGGTCTTGACACAGAATGAGATAATGTCTTTCTGTCTGGAGGGAATGAAGCTCCTTTCTCCCCAGGGTCTTGTGTAACTCAGGATGGCAGGAGGTCAAATGCAGATAGAAGTTTTGTGCTAACACTGGGGATCTGCTCTCTGTGAGGTTTTCCACAGAACGTGTTGTGGGTGCCACACATGTATGTTCTTGGTGTGGCTCGCATATGACTATCACTCCCTCCTCTTCTGTCCTACACAGCCACTGCCCTATGTCTTCTCATTCATTCCCTTTTCCCTCCTCCCTTCAGACCAGCATGTTAGGGAAACCAGAGATTGAATGGCTTCTCTGAACTGAATCAGTGGAGGTTAGAGTTCCGTCTCCTGTAGACCCTCAAACTGAAGTCAGCTGCTCCATAATCAAGTTGAAGAGCTATCTTGGAAGGCAGGAAATTTTCCTCCCCAGATCTTTCAGGGGCTCTGCCAGAGTTCCGTCACCCCAGTTGCAGGTCTGCAGCCAGCACCTCCTTAAGGAGAGGGTGAAATCTACAGTTTTCTAGACTGGGGTTTTTCAGAGCACTCAACGCTCTGTCCTTTCCTTTCAACTCAGAGAATACATTTCCTGCCGGCTACAGGAGCCTTCATATGCAGTTTTACTCTGCTCCCAGTGTCTTTGAACAAACCGTAGCCTTTTCCATCAGAATCTGAGGAAAGCATTCGATGTCTGATCATTTCAACCCAGACAGAACATTTTGTATAAAATATAATCAGAAACCAACTGACCAATCAACAGTTTATCATTCTTTGCAGACTGGAGTCTCCAGTTCTTTCCTGACACTCTAAAGCACCCAAGTATGTGGGTCATAATCCTAGTAATTTATGCTCCCCTAATTGTTCCCTGGGTATCAACACTGAAAGGCTCAACACACTACCTAGAAGGTGACTGTCTGTGTTACTTACTTCTTAGTCTAGAATCTTGACTGGATAACTTTTAGGGAAAAAAAAAAGACTTGTTTTTACTCATAATTTCCAAGGGTCCATGATTTCTTGGCCCCATATTTGAGGGGAGCATCACTGTGGCAAGTACATGTGGTAAATGGACCTTTTCACCTCCTGAAAGACAAGAAAAGAGAAAGGAAAACCACAAAAATGGCCAGGGCAAGATATGGCCTCAACCACCCGTCTCCAGTGACCTGCTTCCTCCAAACAGGTCATCTGTCCTCAGGCTTTTGCAGCCTCCCCAGACAGTGCCACCAGCTAGTTCCCAAGGCCCTAACACATGAGCCTTGGGAAAGGTGTTCAGTAAAAGTCACAACAGTGGTGCATGGAATCGGATCAGCTTTCCTCATTTCTGTGCATGTTGCTTTCCTCACAGTGCCTCTGACACACTCTGGTCGGTGAAAAGTCCTGCTGGTTCACCGTTGGCGGCATGCAGGGCCATGATGTAACTGCTATGACAGACTACTCCAGACGACGCACGCACCTTAAAGCCTCAGCAGTGAATTTTCTCACAGTTGTGGAAGCTTGAAATGTGGGGTCAAGGAAGAATCCCATGCCTCTTCCTGGGCAGACGGTCATCCTAACAGATGCGGGATGAGAACTCACTGTAGTTCTGATTTGCAGCCCCCTGGTTAATGATTCTGACATCTTTTCATAAACCTATCATCTACAGTTCTTCAGGAAAGCATCTCTTCAAGTCTTTTGTTTGATTTTAATTGGTTTACTGAGTTTTAACATATTTTAGTTATTAATCCTTTACATATGATTTTTTTTAACCATACCACTCACGTAGGATGAAGGCTGATCTTAAAGATTTCAGCCTCACTTGGCTTTATTTGCAAAGACCCTTTGTACAAACAATGTACTAGTCTTTGGCTTCTGGGTTTCAGGGCTTGCACACTGCTTAGAGCGAGGACTAAATTCAGCCCAGAGTAGTCCCCTTGCATCCCTTTCCTCAAGTCCAGACACACATGTAAGCAAGCACAGCCGTGTGTCTGGCCAGCTTTGCCTGCTGCAGAGCTAATGCCAGGGTGTGTGTGTGGGGGGGGGGGGGTGAACTTGACTGAAAGGCCCATTAGACATGTGACTCTGAGAAGGCCACATTTTAACCCTGTTTCTGATAAAGCTTTGAGTCTCTATCTACCTGGCCACACTCACAGTGGAGTTTTGAGAATGAAACAAGGTGCACCCTGGGAGTAACACCCATGGGAGGTAGAGCCTCATCATCTAGGTTGCTTCATGGTGAGATGCTGTCTGACATCCAAGAAGATGAGGTAGCAATGTTGAGCTATACCAAGTGAGTTCCTTTCAGCGTATACAGTTAATCCACTAAAACCCAGACATTTTTTTCAAGCCTTTCTTTTCTTAAGTGTTATTTGTGCCTGGATATTGGAGGATTTATCTCACCTTCACAGTTCACACGAAACTTAGAAGAGCCTTTGGTCCATCTCTGAGTGATATAAGTTAGACTGTGGATCAAGTTCAGCCCCATGTGTCCATCCTAACATTTTAGGATGGTCTAATGTTCAATGACATGGACTAGAGAGAAATCGCCACTGCCCATCCCTACCTGCTGTCCTCAGCACACTGAAACAAGAGAAATCTTCCTAAACTACAAACCTGAGTTTGAGTGTGTTGCTTGAAAATTATATGTACATTCCTGATTCACTGGATCAAGTACACAGTCCTTCTGGAGATGTGAGCCCTTCCCGTGGCCAGGCCTGTCCCCACCCCTGGGCATCATGTCTGTGTTTTCAGGATTTACAAAGTTCTTTCTTCTTCTTGACACTTTACACTCTGGCCTCAGTTAGAAAGCAAAGGTTAACAAAATATTTATTAATGGTTGGTGTGTTATGTTTAGGAATGGACTGTGTTGTCATTTAGCCCAATGACTTGATGAATATAAGGGTCATTTTTATTCTTGTCCTCTGCTCAATCTTCAAAAGAAGGAGTTAGACCCTATGAGATTCTGGGAATTTCTGGCTCCTTTTTTGCTGCTGCATTGATGGAAAATATTACTCAGATTGGAGTGTAGGCAATACAGACCCAGATAGTGGAGAGGTCACGAGCCTATGTGTGAGCAACCACACAGTGGCCATAACTGCTATGACACGAGCACCCCCTGTCTAAATTGTCCTTGTCTGTGGAGCACCTCACACACATATGTTTCCTCCTGTCCACTCGCCCTCCATTTTATCTCCTCTATGCTGCCTCACCCAGGCCTTCACATCGCAGCAAGATCTTCACAAGGCCTCCAACAGGTCTTCCCGGCATGCCTGCACTGCATTTTTCTCCTTTTTCTTACTTTCCACCAAAGTTCTTAGGCCTTTTGAAACTCTCCACCAACCCCCTTCTTCTACATATGTTAAAAAACAAAAGACAGAAATTGCCACAAACAATGAGGAGGCAAATAGGCCACACCTGATCTACCCTGATCTACAGTCAGCGCCCCCTGTCCCACTCCACCCCCATTCTCCCCACACAGTCTCTGTCCCCCATACTTCAACAATGACTTGTTAAGGTTCTAGCTCCAAACCATTGCTTTTCCTCTGATGGGAGCACAAGCATGGCATAATCAGCTACAAGCTGTTCCTCCTTTCCCCTACACTGTCCCCAAAAGTGTTCTCTCTCATCAGATGAGAGCAAACATCTTTGAGTTACCTGAAGCATCCATATCGGTGATGACGTTTCTACTTTGCTCCACTAGATCAGAAATCAGAAACCAAATCAGAGCAATCAGACCAG
This sequence comes from Meriones unguiculatus, assembly GCF_030254825.1. Classification (NCBI taxonomy): domain Eukaryota; kingdom Metazoa; phylum Chordata; class Mammalia; order Rodentia; family Muridae; genus Meriones; species Meriones unguiculatus. The sequence continues at coordinate 60,129,452 of NC_083362.1, read as the reverse complement.
CCTTGCTCTGAACCTCAGGTAACAGCCTACAGGAGACTGAGTTGTGTGAGTCATTATCCCTAAGCTTTGATCAAGGTGTTATTCCACGGGTCCTCTGTCTACTTATAGTGAAATCCTCACCCATGACTAGGCCTGGGTGGGAGTGGAGGAAGAGAAAGGCAGAGTTAGCAGACTAGCGTGCCGCTAACACGGTGGGTGAGTGCCACTGTGTAGCACAAACAGCTCCCCAGTGCCTTGCACCCTGAGAAATTCAATTATCACTTCTGAGACACACAGCCCAAGGGACTCCAAGGTGCCAGGAATAGGAAAAAGAAAAAAATAAAATAAAGGAAAAACTCCTGATTCCGCAAAGCATTTGCCTGATACATGCAAACCTAAAACTTAACAATTCTCTGTGCACAGAGCAGAACACGAAGGCATACTTTAACACACACACACACACACACACACACACACACACACACACACATGTGCGTGAACAACAAAGCACAGAGAACAAACAGCAGCAGTGATTGGAGATGAATACATTTTCATGCATTGATAGGTTCATGTGGAATAGCAAAAAGCACAGAAAATGCCTTATTACTGGGGTTCACCAACCAGATAACATAACATCTCTGGAAACTTATTTCAACCACTACGTGCAACCTTCAGAAACTCAGAAATCCATGCAGTTCTGTCTGAGAGTGGTTTTAAATTTAAGAAAATCTTCCAGGGCTAGGGAGGTGGCTCAGCTAATAAAGCACTTGTTTAAGTTGAAGATGTGAGTGAGTTTGATTCCTAAAATCATAGTGAAAAAGCTTTGATTTACTAGGGTTAGTGGTATACACACACACACACACAGCACAAGAGAAGGTAGAGACAAGTGGAGCTCCAGGGCAGTGAGAGACTGTGTCTCCCCGCAATAAAGTGGGGATTCCATGAGTATAGCCTCAGGGACAGTTGCAGGAGCCTTAGTCTCACAGCAGACTTCTTGTTCCTCTGGCTGTTACAATCTTTCTGCAGCATCCCCGAGCCTGAGGCCCAAGAAATGTGTTGCAGTTGTATCAGCTGGGACAGGATGCCATCACTATCCCTGAGATCATATACACGCAGGTGACATTGTACAGAAAAAGCAGGTTGTATTTATGCATTTGGGAGTGTTGATACACAGGTATATATGTATGTTGGTTACAACAATGAAAGAAAAGGATGCTGTGAATTTTAGAGAGGGCATGAGGATGCACGGGTGAGATTAGAGGGAGGAAAGGAAAGAGGAAGTCATGTAATTATATTATAATTTCAAAAATGTTTTTAAAAATAAAAAAATCAGCAGCCTTTCCTAAAAAAAGGAAATAAGACTAAATGTGACGGATGGCTCCTGAGGGAGGACACCCTAGGTTGGCCTTAGGCCTTCACAGATACGAGTTGGCTTATTCAAATGGTTCCTCACACACCAGCACCTGAATACACACAGATACAGGCACACATGAAGAAAGAAACACCATTGCAAAACTCAAAGTAGCACAGACTAACTACCATTTCTCACCGATGCAGCTCAGAAATACATCAATTCTGTCCTTGGCAGCCGGTTTACTTACCCAAGCTGCTGGGGCTCTGATCTCCTGAGGAGCAGAGGATAAAAAGCTCTCTTCTTTACTTCCCACTTAGACAGCTTTCTGTCTTTTTCTGTTTCCTCCCCACCCCTCCCAAATGTTGGGTTATGCAGATCAGCTTGACTCTTCTTCCATTTAAGAACATCATCCCTCTTGTGGGACATAGGAGATCAAAATTAGACTAGTACTTACAGGGTGTGTGTGTGTGTGTGTGTGTGTGTGTGTGTGTGTGTGTAAGAAACAAATTAGTAACACACCCTAAACAGCTAGCTTTCTACTCACTCCTTGTTTACCCTACCAGCCTGTCAAAAGTAGATAAAATAATGCATATTCTTTTTAAGTCATAAATCACTATAATTAAATACAGTTTGGTTATATGAATCTGTGGAGAAAGAATCTACAGACGTTTTGTTTCCTGGGCCCTAAAGCACAAAAACAGGGAGAGGAGGAGAAAAGTTTATGACACAGGGTAAAATGTAACCATGGAGCTCTCAAGCCTAGGCAGCTGGGTAGACCCTCATCTTTCCATCTTTCTATCTTCCCTAGCATCAGCACTCCTAAAAACCCAGGTTCTGCTTTGCTTTATTTTTTTTTTTTTTTTGTAGTTCTTTGTCCTTGTAAATGGAATTCTGTACCAATCGATTCATACAACTCGTAAATATTTGTCAATGTCTAAGAAAAACCCCTCCCATAAAATCACCTCTCCTGGGTCTGGCTCTGAGTGTTAAATAAACCATTGTCCTTTTGTCCAAGCAACTCACAATCCAGTAGGTAAAATTGAAGGTCAGCAAGTATTAAGGTCATTTATTCTTGATGTATCCAAAACCAAGTAGGAAGAGGGTGAGGAAGAGCCCAGTTCATTGGTGTTGCTCTTACTCACCCTTGTTTCAGATCTTAGACCCACTGCGGACTAGCACCAGGCAGAGATAGCGTGGTGGCCCGCGGTGCTGTTTCCTCATCCTACAGCTATTCACATAACCACCCCTAGCCCCACATCCTTTCACAAGTATGAAACAAGGGATCATGCTTTCCCACTCCCTTTGCAGCTGAGCTGTCCCTGGAGCCCCATTCTGACCAGTGGGGATTTATTTTTCCTCTCTCGTAAGAGAAAGGAGAGACAGAAGGAGATTCCCTGCTCCCAATGCGTTTCTTTTGTTCCTGACCTTTGTGGCTACGGTGTGCAGCTGCACGATGCACATCTTGCAGATATAAATGGCTACACACCCATCTGTGTGACAACTAAAGAAGAAAAAGATGTGACAATTAAAGAAAAAACAATTTGAAAAAAAAAGAAGAGGGTGTGTGGGAGGGTTTAGAGGAAATGATAAGAGGCATTGATACAATTCTAATCTCAAAAGGTAATTTAAAAAGCGGCAAGCTGGAAATGTAAATCAAAGGAGGCTGACAGAGCTGAGCCAACAAACGGAGAAGCGAAAGCAGTTGCTCCGTCTTCATCCTTGAAGTCAAAGGCAGCGCCATTCTTTATGTTGTTAGAGCTGAGTAGGTGACAACTCTCTGAGACTTTGTGCTGTCAGAACTGGAAGAAACCATCTGTTCTTGCTCTCTGTCTGTTTCTCTTCGAGTAGCAGTCTGCAGTTAGCTGAAATAAATAATGGCTCGTGTTTTGCTTCTTGCATTTCTGGGGGGACAGGCAGTTCTATGACCCTTCTTCTTCTTCTCTCACTTAGGTTTGGGAACAATTTGGAAGGTATCACGACTCTGTGAGATAGACTGAGATTAAAACACTGAATCCCAGTGAAGATATTTAGTTTGTGCCAAAGAGCAAGATGTTTTAAAACAATCCAAAGGAAAATGCAGGAGTCTGTGTTCCAGACTGTCACAGCTAGAGCAAGCTCCTGATTTAGTGAGAACATCATTCTCAGCTGGGAATGGCTGATTACTGTGAAAGCAGGGACAGCATGGGCTATGCAGTGAATACCAGGCCAGCCTGATCGACATAAGGAGACCTCATCTCAACAAAACCAAACCAAACCAAAACAAGCCCCAGAACAACACCAACAAAATAACTCTGTTCTCCCCAGTTCCATGGATGAGTGGCAACACTACCTTAGGGATCTTGGACTGTTTGGGCCGGAGGAAAGACACCTGCAGGAAGACAAGGCCACAAAAAGCCATCAGGGAACAGAAAAGAAGTGATTTTTCAGGGTCCTGAGAAAAGGATTTAAAAATCCATGGATGGTTTCCTTTCACTATGCATGTGCGTTTAACATTCTGCAGATAAATTCCAGGGAATTTTACTCTGAAGATTATCTGAGAATCCTAGTTTAACATCCTCTGCCAAAAGCTTACTGAAGATTCTAAAGAAAAAAAAATGAGTTTGGTAGAACCATTTAGATAGAAGGGGGGATGTCTACAAAAGATAGAAAGAGATACCAGAAAGGCTGGTGCTGTGGTATTGATGAGCAGGCATGGCTGGGTTCCCACGGGTGATATATGGGTGTCCTTGAGAGTGAAGGCAGGCTGACTGAGGGGAGACATTTGAGGTGTGGAAAGCTAAAGTTTTCTCTTTTACAGTAGCAAGAAGGTCTCCCAGGAAAATCTGGCCACTCAAACAGTGACGAGGCATAATTTATGGCAGTAGGGGTATTCTGGCAATCTGGAGACAGCCTGAAACCTGACATTGGATGGCTATGGCCTTTATCTTTCATAGTTTTTTGTTTGTTTGTTTTTGGTTTTGGTTCTTTTGAGAGAGAGAATTTAAGAGTATTGGTTTTTAATGAAAGAAATCTCTCTCTCTCTCTCTCTCTCTCTCTCTCTCTCTCTCTCTCTCTCCCCCTTTCAACTTTTATCAGCAACAACTAAAATCTCCTGTGCATGCTGGGTACAACCCTCTGGGCTTTGCAATTTGAAACTTCTGCATGGATGAATGCAGTGTTTGAGAAAAATGTCTGGCATCTGAACTGTTGTTCTGAGGACCAGTGACATAGAGAAAATTGGCAAGAACATTGGTCCAAGAGAGCTTGGGTCTGATGCAGCCAGGTACTGAAGAGCCACATGGCCTCTAATGTGTCCCATAACCTGTTTCCTCAAGTGCTTCAGAAGAGACAGAACTGATGAACCTCAAGACTTTCCCTGACCCCACACTACAGTATGTGACCCTCCGTGTGTCTACCCAAGTGTGGCCTGACACTTGAGGATGCACAGCAGTGGGTCCCCGCAGTCCTCAGCACTTTATTTCCCATTGTGGTCCAAGCCTATTGAGGAACTCAACAAAATGGATCCCAGTCTGTGTATTCTTGAGGACTTATGGAGGAACGGCTCTATTCAGCTATGGTGCCAAGATCATGACGAATGACAGCTGTCAACACTTGCTTTGTGTATCCGGAGGAAAACTTGTTAAGGAAATGTCACTCTGAACCACTGGAACGGGCATCTGGTGAAACCCCAACCATGGTAGAGTCTGTAGTTATAAGTACCTGGAAAATTATTGGGGGAAAGAGCGACTCCTTTCTATTAGCTAGTAAGGTATAGGTACCCAGGAGGTGGGCTGAATCTCTCATGACAGATGACGTTGATTCTGTATACTCCCCTCTGAGATGCCCAAAGAGCTCAGCTATGTCTTCTGGGGCCCCCAGTATTGTACTTCATTAGCAATACTCTGAGAAGGACTTGTTATGTGATCTGTAACTGCAATTATCACAGAAGAGAGGCCATGAATTTGAGAGGCATGGTGGGGGGGTGAGAAGTGCTAGAGAGGGAGGACACTGGAGGGCTTGAGGGAGGAAAGAGAAGGGGAAAAAAACCTATGTTATATATTAATTAAAAATTTTTAAAAGATCTTATTCATGTCCTCAGAGTTAACTGCTTAGCCCAGTAACTAGTAATGTTTGTGTTTGATAATTACGTGTTAAAGAGTAAACAAAACATTACCCTCCTTTTTCTATCTAGATCACTACACTGCCTACTAAATATTTGCTGCATTTTGTTTCTTCATTTTGAGACATAATCTCACACAGCCCAAACTGGCCTTGAACTCCCTATGCGTCAGAGTCTGGCCTTGAACTTCGGTTCCTTTCTGCCCCTCCTTCCCACATGCTGAGATGACAGGTGTGCATCGCCACAGCCAGCTCAAAGGCACTGAGGTAAAAATGGGCTTGAAGAGACTGACCGGGTCCACTGTGCAGGATTTGAGTTACCCTCGGTGGCTATGACTCTGGCTTACATATCAAACCCCCACTTGCCACTATTGTACGTATAAGCTCACCAAAGTACAGAAGTCGGAAAGTCTTATGAGGCAGGAAACCAGTAAGGCGATAGGTCATGAGGGCTCTGCCCTCCGAGTTGATTGATGTTAATATTTTAGGAGTGAGGTCATTACTATGAGAGTGAGTTTGGTAAGAGAATACATCCAGCCCTTTCATGTTCCCTCACGCAACGTGATACCTTCTTCTGTGCCGAAATTCGGCAAGAGGATCTTCACCCAATATAGTTCCTTAAACATGGATGCCGTGGTTTCATAGTAAATTTCTTTCCATTGTAAATTACCCAGCCTTGGGTAGTCTGATAAAGTCGCACAAAACAGATTGTGATACTTTCATCTAAAAGCAAGGCCTTTTCTCTCTGTCTGGAGACTGTGCCTCACCTGAGCCACTGTTCAACTCTATTTATCAACTCAAAATTTAATATTCACCTTAATAAGTGCAAGATGCCACTATCATCCCTCCAGTAGTTAAATTTTCATTAATTTGATGTGCATGATGATTGACCAGTATTTATTGCTCCTTCACCAGTTTGGTTCTTGGCAGCTGGCCGACCTAGGAAGCCCAAGCTGCAAGCTCTTTCTAGTTCCTGGCCTTTCTCTGACATGAAGTGTTGGGAATGGAGTCAGGTCTGCATTGGCTGTCTTCAGAGTGGTTCAATTACAGCTATATCTGTATTTGTGGACCCGGTTGGATGAGGAAGACAGGTCTCTTTCTGTGTATCTCACTGTCTTCTCCCTCAGATCCCCTAATATACATTCATGAAGTTACCAGAGCTCCTGAGCCTGTTCTCCTCTGAGCCTGTTCTCCTCTGAGCCTGTTCTCCTAGGCTGTGATGGTTCAGAGGTTGTGGAGGCTCCATGGTAAATGGGCTGCAGGGTCTCACTCACCACACCAGCTCATGTAGTGAGAGACTCCTGGCCAGAAGACTGTGTGAATCTGATATACAAGATCCCTCTGCCAGTGAATTCTCTTCACAGGTAAGCAATCTGACTCCTAAGCCACCCATGGTGCCCCCTCATCTCACTGTACATTCAAGCCTATCTGTGGCACATGTGCATTATTCGTTTCAGTGGTAATGAGAACATGTGCCAGAGAGTTATCAAGGTAGACGCATACACCAAGCTTTGCAGCTTCTTTCTTTGCCTACATTAAAAATCTCCTAAACTGCTGTGCTGTTATCTATTTGAGTCTCAAATCAGGGTTCCATAGAGCATCCCCCAGGGTCATTCCTGAACACTAATTGTCACCAGTCAACCTTTTCTCCTATCCTCAACAAGAGTTACAGGGGAAAAAAAATGGAGAACAGAAAGAGGCCAGCCCCTTTCTGTTGGAAAGTTCCCACATATAGACAGGCTAGTGAATAAGAAACATTCCTTCTGGAGATCCATGAACAGGACGGTTTCATCAGAGAGTGATTCAGCCCAAGTCTTCCTGGGCATCCTACCCTAACCTCCATTCTGAGGCAGACCATGCCTGAGATCCTCTTCCAACATGAAGTCTGTAAGTGTGAAAGGAAGCAGGTTTTCCTGTGAAGGGATCAGCAGAGGGGGATAAGCCTCTGAAATGGGTCTGCAATATGATCCCTATCAGGTCAAGAGTTGAGAAGGGCCAAGGCATACCATCCCCCATAATTTCTCTTTATGTTTTTGAGTGGTTCAACCTATCTCATAAAAACCACAGAATCCCTTGATCCACAAGGCAAAAAAGTCCTTCCTTTCTGTAGGACTCCACCTGAAGAAATGCCTTAGCCTATGCTGGTGGCTTCGAAGTGTTGTAGCTTACCATTTCTCTTTCTACCCTGGTCAGTTCTATTAGAATTTTTGTCACGCTAGTCAAGTTTATATGCCTTTGCTATAATAAACCTCCTGGAGACTTTGGAAGACTCCCCAAAAAAAACACAGGAAGTATAATTTAGTGTTTTTGTTTTCCAGGGAGTCCTTTGCAGTGAGCTCGTGGCTGATACCGTAGTCATGTCAGTGCTATCGGCAGAATTCAAATCCGAGCTCCTGACCAGGTCTAATGACCATACCACTGTACTTATATTTCTCTTTTTTTCCTAGGACCAGATTACATCACAAGTACTGTTATCCATTGAAACCTAAAGCTATAATGTATAGAATTACCCCCTTTAACTTAGTTCCAAACCATCCCCCTACATATTACATTATTTTCTTTAGGATCTGTTTTTGTGGCTCATGCTTGTCTGAACTTGTGGTAACTCTCATGTCTCAGCCTCCCAAGTGGCACGATTATAGGCATGCACCACCCTGTCTAACTCTAAGGGTCATATTTTTTAAGGCCTCTATAAAAAGAGCCAATTTGAGGACTAGGAGTTTAAGGGGATAAACAGGAAACCCTCACTGTACTCCTATCTCAGCCCTCATAAGGGAAGAGTGCCACCCCAGAAGTTCTCTGGTCTGATAGCTCTGCCTGGAAGGATGAGACAGGGGGTGAGAGAGCCCCACCAAAACTCAAATAAAAACCACCACAAAAGCTTCCTTTAATTAGTAGTTCTCAACATTCCTAATGGTGTGATCTTTTAATACAGTTCCTCATGTTGTGATGACCCACAACCATAGAATTATTTCACTGCTACTTCATAACCGTAATTTTGCTACTGTTATGAATTGTAGTATAAATATCTGATTTTCAGGATATGTGACCCCTCACCCAAAGGGGTCACTACCCACAGATTGAGAACGACTGCAACCATCACTTTAGGGAGGTATTGTCTCATCCACTTTCACGTTTGATCTTTAGATGACAAAACAGACTAAGCTCATCCTCACTGTATAGATAAGTGCGTGGAAGCTGGTAGGAGTTAAATACGACTTGCCAGGGTCTGCCTAGCATCCGAATTTCTAGGTGTGCATGGTCCTGGTTTGGACCAGTCTCAGAAAAGACCCCTGTGCCCAGATATTTTGGTTCTGTTGCTCTCCTTGTGGAGCTCCTGTCCTCTCCAGGTCTTACTATCACTCCCTTCTTTCATAGGATTCCCTGCACTCTGCCCAAGGTTTGGTTATGAGTCTCAGCATCTGCTTTGATACACTGCTGCGTGGAGTTTTCCAGAGGCCCTCTGTGGTAGGCTCCTATCCTATTTCCTGTTTTCTCCCTCTTCCAATGTCCATCCCATTTGCTTTTCTGAGTAAGGATTGATCATCTTACCCTGGGTTCTACTTCTTGCTTAGCTTCTTTAGGTGTACAGATTTTAGCATGCTTGGAGATAACCTAGAACCCCTGCACAGATGTAGCCCATGGCAATTCAGTATCCAAGTGGGTACCCTAGTAAGGGGAATAGGGATTGTCTCTGACATGAACTCAGTAGCTGGCTCTTTGCTCACCTCCCCCTGGGGGGGGAAGCCTTACCAGGCCACAGAGGAAAACAATGCAGCCAGTCCTGATGAGACCTGATAGGCTAGGGTCAGATGGAAAGGGAGAAGGACCTTCTCCTATCAGTGGACTTGGAGAGGAGCATGGGAGGAGATGAGAGAGGGGAGTGGGATTGGGAGGGGATGAGGGAGGACACCACTGCTGGGATACAAAGTGAATAAACTGTAATTAATATAAAAAATTAAAATTAAAAAGTGACACATAAAAAAAAAGAATAAAAGAAGTCCTAGGTGTGTTTTCCAGCAATGTGTAACTCTGACATACTAGCTCAGGAATGATGAAGAAAGGAACTTCTATTAGTTACTTTATGTGTTGTTAAGAGAAAATACCTTTCAAAGGCAACCTAACAAAAGACAGGCTAGTTCTGGCTCACAGTACAATGGTATCATCCATCCTTACTGGGAAGTCATGGTAACAGAAGAGCTGTATCCCCATTCAGGAACTGGGAGCAAAGGACGAGGCTGATGCTCAGCTCCCTTTCTCTTTTACACTCAGCTCAAGACCCCAACTCATGGAAAGATGCCACCCTCATTGGGGGTGGGGGTAGTGCCACCTCAGCCCAGAGTAGAACTTCTTTCTATGCCTCTGGAAGTTTCTTTCCATGGTGACTCTGCATCGTATCAAGTTGACAATCAATGTTAAGTATCACCTAGCTGTCCCTGGACTGTAAGGTAGCGTGGAGTGGATAATTACCGAGTTTCTATTAGGCATCTCACATGCTTCTGGGTAACCTGTGTTTCAATATAATTCAGCTATCACCACAGCCCTGGGATAAGGACGTTCTCTTTAGTTTCCGCTCAAAGTTTACAAAACTTAGTCCATGGATGCTGAAGATGTACGGCTGTGGTCGGGGGGAGTCAGATTCCAAACTCAGAAAACCTGAATCACTGCAATGTGCTGTCTTTCTATCTAGAATCGTCAGCCGGGCACTTTACAGAATCCCCCAAGCTCAGAGGCTAGGGACTGATTCTGATCATGAGATCACTTTATTCTTAACTCCTGATAGAATAGGTTTTCTATCTAGATGAAAATGGCCATGAGCCAGTGTCAAAGCTTTGGTCTCAGCTGTATTTACAGCTGAAACATCATAAACTTGAAAAGTTAAAAAAATATTTTTTTCTCTCCTCTCTTTCTTTTCCTTTTTCACTTCCTCGCCCACCCTTTCTGAACTTGAGAGTAGAGGGAGTCAAGCTGCCAAGCCAAACCTAGCAATAGAGAAATTGCTCAATATTTTTGGTAAGCTCTCTCTGTGGCCCTTTGAGTTTAACCACAATCAAATCAAAGTTGCTGATCGCCATGGAAAATTCCAAAGAAAATTCCAGGTGTCTCAGTGGCTTCTGTATCAGTGTATCAATCTGTGGACCAGCTCCAGCTTTATAGTACAGCATCGCCATAAAGCAACCTCCGTGGAATGAACAGTTGAGCCCTGTCCTTAATGTAGACAGCAGGGAGGGAGGGATTCAAGACCATCTCTTTCTTTGGTTCTTCATCTTATACTCCATGTCTCCACTGAGGTCCATAGCACTTGGGCCAATGCAGTTCTGTAAGATGCCCAGCCTTGGAAACAATTGACATTGACAATCAATGTTACATATTACATAGCTGTCATTAGACTGTAAGTTTCCAGCCTTGGAAACTCAACCCTTGCTCATGATTCAATTGATGAGCTGGAGAGGAGGTGAAAGGCTTTCCCCAGTATAGTTATATCTCCCCTTTATTTTTCACCTGCTTGTTGCTGCTTATTCCTTGTCTTTCTCTGATGGGAGTCTCTGTTTATCTCCATCTTAACTGTCACAGTCAGAACATCTGCCCTAAAGGTAAGTTCTCACATGAAAGTCTGATGCTCTGAACAATCCATTGGCTCCTCATTGTCTACTCTCTTAACTCAACAAAAAAAAAAAAAAATCCTTTGCATGGATGTCCAGGGTTTCAGGGTTTCCATAGGTTGAGTATTTGTCTTTCCAGAAAGTGAATCAAACTGATTTTTGCTTTATGTAAAGCAGTGGTTCTCACCACCCCTTTGGGGGGGAACATATATCAGATAACCTGCATAACAGATATTTACATTATGATTAATAACAGTAACAAAATTACAGTTATGAATCAGCAACAAAATAATTTTATAGCTGGGGGTCATCACAACATGAGGAACTGTATTAAAGGGTCACAGCATTAGGAAAGGTTGAAAACCGCTAGTCTAGAGTAAGTCAATGAACACTGGGAGTATTTTCAGTTTCTACAAATCAGTTGGAGTAGTCCAAGTAATTGCTGCCCCAAACCTAACTTTGTTCAACCATTTTCTCCTGTGGTTCGAATTTTTCATCTAAACAATACAAGCTTAGGTCATGGCCTCTGAGTCCCTTTGCTTCTTTACCTCAGAAAGAATATAGAAAGCACAGTTGTAGACCTGGACTCTTGAGTGGGATAGAACACTGACCAGGGAGTTGATTGCTTGCAGAAAATCATAGAATTCAGAGATTTAGCAGTGAGGCAATGGTGAAGAAATATCTTGGGATGCTTCACGTTGGAGGCCTTAAATCTGAGTCTTGGTTTTAAGAACAGACCCTGGGCAAATCTACCATTTGGCTTCCCCCATCAAGATTCTAAACTAATTAGTCTAGAACACAGCTTAGTTATTGGGATTTTTAATAGCGTTCTGTATAAATCTTATATTCTGAAGTTTGAGGACACCACGCTAAGTAAAGGAGAATTGACGTGGCTTTTGTAAAATTAAGGTGTCTGCTGCAGAGTTCAGACAGTTCAGAGAGGGCAATCCATAAACTGATTCCCCACCCGCCCCGCCCACCCCAGCCTCCGCAACCCTGCAATATCCCCAGCCATTGGTGAGTATTTTCATACGACAATGTGATTTACTATCAGTGGCCAACTTGGTCGGATCTAGAATCAAGTAGGAAACAAACATCTTGACATGGATGTGAGTGAATTTCTAGATTAGGTTAACTGAGGCTAAGAAAACCATCCAAAAGCAGGTAGTACCGTGCCACGGGATGATGTCATGAGTGAATGAAAAATGAGAAATTATGTTGAAAACTAACATTTATCGTTGCCTGCTTTGTGAGTGTGGAAACAATGTGACAAGCTGTCTCACACTCCTGCCGTGATGACTTCCCACCACAATGGACGACATTTGTGAGCCAAATAACCCCTTTCTTTCTAGAGCTTCTTTTGCTGGGTATTTTGTCACAGAAGACAAGTGCCTAATACAGACACCCATCTCCTCGTACCAGCTCTGTTGTGTCTATTCTAAAAGCCTTTGTGTAAAAGGACCACTGTGGTACCGTCACTAACTCAAAGAAATTCTGTCCTTCCCGGTCCACTGTGCCTTGGCTTGGGTAGAGGAACTATTGGCTCTGCTGTGATATGATGGTTGATAGCATCACCCTGATGGGGGGGGGGAGGGAGTCTCAAGTCTTGGCATCCTGTGTCTTCCTGCCTCACCTTGAAAGCATATTTATTTTTAGCCTTGCCACTATCGCAATCTGAGGGAGAAGGTGGCACTATCGATCCGGGTAGGCAACTTTGTCCTCAGTGAACGGTGGGCAGTGTGAGGAAAGCAAGATAACTGAAGTGTGCTGCTGCTCAGGGCCTCTCCCTCACACACAAGGATCCAGTCCCTGAACAAAACAATCAGCTCAGCTTTGGGTCTGGTGTCAGTCAATTATTGCTGGCCAGAAGAGACCCAGCCTGGAGAGTGGGGTCATGTCTGGGTGGTATGATCCCAGAAAGGAGGGTTCAGGTCATATCTGATCTTAGGGTCACCTAGTGTGTGGGCTCAACTCAGAGAGTAGGAATCAAACTAGATAGTTGGTATCAATAAGACAAAAGTGATCCCAGAGGTGAAATCTATGTGTTTAACCTCACTGCAAATGCCTCAGATTAAAATTTTTGACAGATTCCCAAACAACTGAGTTTTAATATTTGGAGAGGGAAAAAAAAAAAGGAGAGATAACATCAACCATGCACAAACTCCCGATCCTTGCTTCTCTTTATGTCTTTCAGGCACGCTCTCCAGAATTTAATGCACCTACCTTACCATGTGTGAAATGGATCTACCATTTACCTCCCATACACACTGCTCTTTTTCTGCCCTGCTTTATGTATTCTCAGCTGCCTAGACTGCAGCCATCATCTCAGGCTTACTAATGTTTATTTACATTTAACTGGTGGGACACACCAACAAATGAGGGGCAGAGAGGTGTGCTGCTATAGGTGGCTGGGTTCTTCACAAAGGACCATGACTATAATCTAAAGTATGCTTTTTGTAAGAGTGTTTTTTTTTTCCTCTTCAGAAATTACTCCACTCCCTTAGGCCTTCAAGGATCACAGGTGTCAGTAGTCTCTCCTTCCTCTCTATCCCTCCTCCGTGTGTGTGTGTGTGTGTGTGTGTGTGTGTGTGTGTGTGTGTGAGAGAGAGAGAGAGAGAGAGAGAGAGAGAGAGAGAGAGAGAGAAAGACTTTGCTAACAGAGGTTTGATTTGGTTGCAGTAGAAATTAGTTTCCTGAGAAAATTTTCTGGTTGGGAGAAGCAGCCATTTCTAACATTGACTTCCTGTGTCTCTTTCCTCTAGAGCCTCCCTCATGGTTGGCACTATCATTATCATGCTATTCCTCACTCCCCTCCCACCTTCTAACATTTTGTGCAAATGAGAACTAAAGAGGTTCCTTTCCTTATTTCTCCTTAGTAGTGTTAGGCCAGGACAGTCTTACATTGCTAAACACTAATTCCCAAACAAAACAACCCTACTGTGTCCTGAATTTTTGTTCTGGATTCCTCCACAAGGATTAGCTGTTAAGATGGACTTAAATTCTTAAGAATTTTATAAAGTGAATAAGCACAGAAGGGAAGCAGAATGGACCTGGAAAGCTTGGGGGGATTCTCAGACCAAAAAGCAAATGCAGCCTGTGAAGGAGAGGGGGAAACCTTCTGGGTCCAAGTGCCTACTCTGCCCTGCAGCCTAAGGAAGGCTTGGCAAAGTCACTAAGCCAAAATGAGTTGGCAGAGCAGTCTCATGACCTTCAGGAGCATCACCCTTAGTATCCCTAGTGATGTCAATCATGAGTGGGAGCAGAGGGAGAAGCATGGCCTTACAGAAAGTACAGAGATGGCTCTAGAGTGCAGCATCTAGCATCCTCAGTCATTTATATTCCCCAAAGCAGATCTGCAAGGGTCAATCTCAGGTCCATGCCAGATGTATTAAAGTGTCTTGAGGAGAGTTACTATAGTCTGCTGTAGAGGTCTGCTAATCTATGTTGTCAAAGTTTGCCATATTACTCTCAGATTTAGCAAGCACTGTTGGAGACAGATTTCCCACAAATCTGACTTCCTCTGAGCTATCCTGTCAACAAAACAAGTTTATGGCAACCCTAGTCCTTAGGTTAGCTGTACATAACAGACAATATCACCTTTGGTAAGAAAACTGAAGTCCCAAGAAGGGAAGCATTCATTCACCTCTGTTCATTTCCTTTATTAAAAGCATGAGGTGTCTACAGTATCTAAACACTATACCAGCCCCTGAAGCTATCACAATAAATAAGAACTTGTTTCTTCCCGTCTGTGTCTTTTTGTTTAGGAGGGGGAAAAAAAGGAAAGGCGTGGAAAAGACTAATGTATACATATGTCATAGAGGATTAGAGGACTATAATATCCCTAGAGATGACTGAACATCGTGGCAGGAAATATGTGATAGACTCCATGAACTTGCCTCATGGCAGAGGAGGGAGAGGAAAGAACCTGGCATAAACGTACAGTACACAAGCACATATCTACAGTGACTTGCTTTCTCCAGCTAGACCCTGCTTCCAAAACGTTATACCTTTTCCCAATAAGAATATCAGATTCTTAACTCCTCAATGGATTAATCAATTTGTCTGGGAAACTTCTGGACTCAATTCACTCTCAGTTATTAGATTTATAATCTAGAGACTAGGTCTTCCCTACAGGCAGCCTTTAGGAGATGCTTCCTTTAAAAACCACAACACAGGAACAGGATGACCAAGTACAGTGGTGAGTGATTTAGCCTATTTGGAGAGTTGTAACATTTATTGTGATTGGGATATGACAAATGACAGATGAATGGAGACTAGGGGATACAATGGAGGCTGGAAAATTTAGAGACAAAGCAGAGGCTACTAAGAAGAACACTCAAGGAAGAAATCAGAAATGCATTCATCAGAAGCCAGGCATGATGATGCATGCCTGTAATCCTAGCATTCAAGAAGCAGAAACAGGAAGATCACAAGTTTCAGGCTGACGGTGGATTACATAGTGAGTTTTTAGCCATCTAGGCATAGTAGTGAGACATGGCCTCCAGAAATGAAAGAGAAAGGGAGGAGAGGAAAGGAAAAAAATTATATCCATTGGGCCATGGGTTGTAAGTTAAAAATTATGCAATTAATTATGTTTACACTTTAAAAAGGATTATTCTGGCTGCAGGATAGAGTATTGAGAAGGGGATGCTGTGGGCAGAGAAATGAGGAAGTGAGGCAGGTAGCAGCTCTGACAGTCCAAGAAGTGGCACAGACATGAATGAAACAGTAGAACTAGAGACATGGTCACAGCAATGGTGAGGGGCAAGCCTGCAGCTCTAACAGTGTGTGAATGAAGGGACATGAAGACAGGAGGAAAAGGCAGTGGAGACACAAAAGGAGAAAGTGGTAGGCTGTGGGGAGGAAGTGGTGAACTGTTTGGAGAAAGTGGTAGGCTGTGGGGAGGAAGTGGTGAACTGTTTGGAGAAAGTGGTAGGCTGTGGGGAGGAAGTGGTGGGCTGTGGGGAGGAAGTGGTGGGCTGTGGGGAGGAAGTGGTGGGCTGTGGGGAGGAAGTGGTGGGCTGTGGGGAGGAAGTGGTGGGCTGTGGGGAGGAAGTGGTAGACTGTGGGGAGGAAGCGGCAGGCTTCAGAGAGGAAATGGTGAGCCAGGGAGTCTTCATAAGAGAAAAAAAGAAGCTGTTTCTGAGTTAGGCAGAATTCTAACATCCTCACTCTTGATGGGCACCCTCTATATGATCCTTCCACTTGAACATAGGTGGCACCTGTGATAATAATGGAATGTCACTCTTGTGATTACGTTTTGATATATGGCAATAGTGAAAGATTTTCATAGTTGTAATTAAGACTTGTAAATAGTTGAAGATGAGTCAGTGCACAGGGACACTGTCATGGGCAAGTCAATCAAATGAGAGGATCTGGAAGTGAAAGATGCTTTCCTCTGCTGACCTTGAAAAACCTCATATAACTTAAAAGGGGAACCTCAGATAAGACCTGAGTCCTGATCTCATTTAATTGTAGCCTTGTAAAATCCTGAGCTGAGGATGTGGCCAAATCAGTGCCTGGACTACAGACCCATGAAAACTGTAACATAATAAATGATGGGTATTTATTGACAGATACTCATGGACATTCAAAATATCCTTCTGGATTTGTGGTTACAGATTTGTTCTGTATTTTATAGGAGACAAATACATTAGCAATTGTGATTAAAATATTTTCCAGTGAGATTCTTTTACATTTTTTTGGTGTATTTTATGGGCAGCAAGAACTGTCAATGGCCACAGAAAAATTAACTTTAAGTCAAAATTTTCTTAATTCAAGTTTCACATGGAAGACTGTACTTCTTTGTTTACTCACTTTACATCTGGATCATAGACTCCTCCCTTCTCTCCTCCCAGTCCCACCCTCCTCTATTTTTCCCCTATCCCCATCCCCTATTCTTCAGAAAAGGAGGTCCCCACTACCACCAACCCACATCAGCATATCAAGTCGCTTTAGGACTGAGTGCATCCTCTTCTACTGAAGCCAGGCAAGGCAGCTCTGCCAGGGGAGAGTGATGGAAAAACAGGCAACAGAGTCCATGTCAGAGAGAGCCCTGCTCCACTTACTGGGAAACCCACACGAAGACCAAGCTGCCCATTGGCTACATATGTGGAGGCAGCCTAGGTCAAAATCTTTTCTCTTCAACATAAAAGTCATATAATTCTGATTATGGACCTAGGAACTTTAGTCAGTACTCTTTAGGGACATTAGTATTTGGTTCCCATTACTAACTTATACTGAACTGCTAGATAAATTTGTTTCAGTGAAAATAATTTTGCAAATTTTTCTCACGTACTTAAAAGATTCTTATAAATGTCATAAAAAAGTGATCCTTAAATTTACACAATTGTTTTTATTATTTATTTTATTGTTATTCAATTTTTATTATTTTATTTTATTATTTAAATTATTTGACTATAATATAAGAAGTTTCGACTTAAATTCAGTTTTAAATCAACCAATCAACTACTTGAGTACACAGCTTCTATACAACAGAGTTCTGTCATGCTGATAAAAGCAGAGGAGATCAGGTAAATCCAGGGTAAAATGACTGTTGGCAATCTGATAAAAATCACATTTTCATGCTGATAAAAGCAGAGGAGATCAGGTGAATCCAGGGTGATATGACTGTTGGCAATCTGATAAAAATTACATTTTCATTTCCTTAACCATAGGAATATAAAATATCAAAATGTGCAAATTTCTAAATATGTTTGTAATGCAAATTTGTCATCTCCATTCTCTGTTCCCAATTCTAAATCTTGTGGGTTTATATGAAGTTTATGTGTGAAAGAGACACGCCATTCTAAACAATTTTGGGAGAGGAAGTAGTTCTTGAATGTTTGACCCTATAGGTCATCCAGTGACACTGGTAAGGATGGCTTGTGATGTGTAAAGAGAGTCTCATGATTCCTACTACTAGAGGAAACCTTTTTATCTTTCCAGTGTCTTGTAAAGAGGGATTTTCATAGCATACATATCTCAGATTTATCTAATTCTTCCATATACATACTGAGAGAGTCTGAGGCTCTAGCCCTAAACTCATCTCCATGGCAGAGAATGAAATTTGCACCAGGGTGGTGACATCCATCCTCTGTGCTCCTATTCATTCTTGGTAAGAAGCTACCTTCCAACAGGTGCCAGTTGCCAGTCCTATTGCCCCAGAGTTAAAAAAAGATAAGGTGTGTTCACCTGAGCGGCAGTCTGGAAACATCTATAGCACAGTTTGCTTAGTTCTTCAGGACAATTGGAAATGCCCCACAACTGGGGTCACTATTTGTAGGCTTGTTAATAGTGCAGTTCTCATGGTTAAATTCCCAGCTGAGCCTTCAGCCTCACTCTGGGGAATAGTTCCCTCCCTGCCCGGACACCCTTTCTTTTTTTCCATGCGATCTTTTCCAAGTTATCACAGAAAGAATCCACTTGTATACTGAAACACCCCTCATCCTCTCACATAAGCAAAGGCTTTGGGTTTCAGGAACCAATGAGTTTGGGGCAACCACAGAGATGGGACTCTGCCTTGGAAAGTGATGTCAACTCATAAAGTATGTGTGTTCTCAGCACTGTCATCTCTTCTTTGTCTCTGTCACACGCTCTCCCTCCTCCTTTGTCTCCATACCATCTAGTTGATTTCAGTCTCTAGTCTTTCTTCTTCTTCCTTCCATTTTCCTTTCTTTTTCTACTCTTCTCTAATGATGGATTCAGTGATTAGGAATATACTTATTTCATAATTTAAAAAATATACATATTTTATATTTTAAGAAGGAGAATAATGGCTTGCATATGTCTTAGTATCAACAAATAGAGTTTTATTTGTGAGTCCCTGAGACATGCCAGGCCATGGTAAGCATCCTGGGGCCTTTACCACCTTGACATTCCAAACAATCTTGAATGATTGGCTGACTGATTGATTGACTGATTGATTGATACAGCATTGCTCCCATTTTTCACATGGGGGATTTTACAAAGGATAAGTTCCTTTTGGTTAGCTAGTGTGATCTGACCACATGTCCATGAGCCACATTCAGCCACATTGCTGAGGTGACCAAAGGCCAATTACTGACTCCATCTGTTACATGTGTCCATAACCAAGCAACCTATTCTAGTCCAAAATAGTCAGAGGTTATCTGAAATGAGAACATATGGATACGATGGGATTTGAAGTCTCTCTTACTGATGTAGGAGGCACATGATCAGTTCAGCTGCAGCTTCTGTTCCACAGAAGGATTTGTTAGCAATCTGTGATCCCCGATGAATCATGCCTCCAAATATGCCCATCTTGGTGCTGTTCCTCTCATACCAACTCTGATCTTTGTCATCAAGGCTCCAGGTGTGTGAGTACAGCGCCACCTTTTAATCTTCCAGCACCACAACAACTATCCCCAGACCATTACATGTAATAGAGGAGCCATCCAAACTGAGCCTTGCTCACATTCCTTATCTGCATTACAAAAAGTAATGAAGCCATTTTAAATGACCTACCTTGGGATGGGTTGGAATAGTTTGAGATGGTTTAAGATGGTTTGGGATGCAACAAGAGACAAGTAATAGATGATCCTCCAAAGTATGTTCTCACTTCTCAACCTCTCCAGGGGCACCCATGACCTAGCTTCTCACCCTCTACCGGGTTCCCTCTCCTAAAAAAGAAAAGGAGGAAGAAACATAAAATAAGGGACAGCATGAAAGAGGGCTTCTCCAGTGACCATTGTATCAAAATAATGGCTTCCTAGCAATCTGCGATAACAGAGTACTCCTTATAAACTAGAGACCAAATTTTAAAGGAAGTCTTTTCCATGTCTACATATTTATATTCTATAAATTGACCAAATACACTGTAAATTGTCCTGGTAGCTCTGACTAAAGGCAGAATCTTTAATTCCTGAAAAGAGAAAGGAATGAAGGAGGTTAAAAACAAAACAAACAAACAAAAAACAGTCTAAGAGCAGGAAAGGTATGCTTGGAGAGGCCCCTGTGGAGATTTTGAAATCTGCTAGGGAAGGAGATTGTTTTTGGAAGGTGGGAGAGGGTTCGGCTGAAAATGCTATGTTTGAAGCCTGATGAACAGTCACAAAATATTTAACCCTCATTACCATCATTGGTACCCAGTACCCATCGTAGGTGGGACAAATCAGCCAAAATCATGATTATTTCAGGAGGCCAGTTCACTTTTCATGTCTGCATCCTAAACCAAGCAGCAGCGAGGGAAGTGAACACGATGCTTCCTAGAGATCTCTCAGATAACAGTTCTAGCATCCCTCCACCATAGAAGGTGAGGCCTACTGTTTTGCCTTCTTGGCTCCCTCAGCAAATACCTGGTCTCTCACAAAGTACGCTAAATGATTAAAGTGGAAAGAAGGCAAAAGGAAAGCCAGAGGCGGAGCCTTTCCTTTTTGACGGTGTCGCCTGTACCATGACCCAGAGAGGAAGTGGCAGGTCCATCAGAGTGTGGCCAGCAGGGATCTGGCAGCAGCAGGATAAACTATGGATTCCCATCAGTGTGGGGGAGGAAAGGAGGCAGGTGGAGCTGCAGCAGGAAGTGACACAAATAGCACAAGCAGCTGAGATAACAAGAGACCATTGAGGCATGTCAGAGGAAAAGGCCAGTCAGCCCTAAGTGAGAAAGTTGGAGAGGGTGGCAAGGTTAAGTTCGTAGACAAAGTCTTTCTCAGTGGAAAGGGAGAGCAGGGAATAAGAAGCCTCAGAGACCCCCATATCCTTACAAGCACATGAAAAGGAATACACTGAGAAATAAAATTTCACACAGTGGCAATATAGACTGTGAAAGAAAGCAGCGCAGGTAGGCAGGTCCGGGTTAAAGAGAAACAAAGTAACAGAGCCCTGTCTCAGATTTCCTCTACAGACTAGGCCTCTGAGATGAAGTCATGACATTCTAGACGTATCAATTTAAAATCATAATTGTGATTTATGGTCTGCCTGGTGCTTTATGCGTGATAGCCCATTTCATTTTATTTTTATAGTCGCTTTGGGAAATCAGAAGGGCAGGTGTCATCGACCTCATTTACTGATGAGGGAATGAGGTTCTAAAGTGATTAAGGGACTCACCAAGGGCACCTAGAAGCCAGGGTCACTAGGAAATAGAAAGTATAGCCAGTAACCAAGACACCCCGCTATCTTCACTGTGCTCTGCCCAGCAAGTCATCGTTCTCAAGAAATGATCGCTTTTTCCATGCACTGAAATAAATGCACTCAGACAACCTGCCTTCCTGGCTATCATTTTTAACACCGTTAGCGAGTGTGCAGCCCGAGTAAATGCTCTAAAACCACTCTGAAAGAGAACGCAGTAAGAACGTAACAATAGGAAGGAGAAGGATTTGAAAAATGTCTTGTGCAATTGAAAAATAGCACATAACACAAACGTTTAGTTCTTTGCTCCCTAGTCTGTTTCCTCGAAGAGCCTTAACATATACTCGTGTGTTGTAGAAATTGTTTTAATTCTAGCCCTACCTTAAATGGCTTCCTTTATAAGACTTGGAGAGAACTGTCCTGTCCCAGATAGCACAGAAAATTTAAAATTTTCCCTTAATTGATTTAGATACCCTATTTTTCTGGCTGTATGGCTGGATTTCCGTTAGGAACTAAGCAGTGTTTGGAGTTGTAGCCTGGGCCTCAGCATACACACCACTGTGGCAGCGGCAGCATAAAGTACAAATAAAGCAGCAGAACAAGGGCCAGGCTGCCTTCCCAGCTTTGCAGGACGGAAAGGGAACTACACAGGCAGGTTTTGGAGTTGAGAAGGCTGTCCACAGGAGAAGGTAAAGGTCAGTATTTATGTCCAAAATGAGGCTGCGCCTCTGGGAGCTCTTGACAGCAGGGTGACATTCACCATTCAAGGATGACTCAAGGTCAAATACGGTAATTTCCAAAGCACAGACAATAAGGAACTGGGGGCTGGCTGGGCGTCAGAGAAGAGAGATCTGGGAAATGTCCACAGAGGAAGGCTGGCTTGGATCTGTTCCCTGAACATGGCACAGAGAAACGTAGGAAGGAAATCCAGGGTAGAGTTGGGGAGGCAGAAGGCTGGGTACATAAAGTAAACGGTAGGAAGGCCATTCCTGCTGACTGCAGTGAGTCCTACAGTAGAGAGACATGCACTCAGAGGAAGCACGTGAAGTATGGCACGTAGTAGGAAAAACTAATTGTTAACCCAGCTTTGCTATCCTTCCTCATAGGTGAACCTCTCCTCTCCTCTCCATTCCTCTCCTCTCTTCTCCTCTTCTCTCCTCTCTCTCCCTTTCTCCCTCAGTTTCGTTACTAAAATAAGGAAAAAGTTAAGAAGATCAACATCATATCTAACATGTTTTTTTTTTATTTTTTAATTGGCATGCAAAATAAAGGGCCACAAAGTGATGTGCTTAATTACTTCATTCTCTCATGCATTCTTTCTTTTGAGCCTTCTACCCTACTCCTCTCTCCTGTCCCTTACCCTCCTCCTAATGGCTTCCTTTCTTCCCCAGTATCTCCCATTCTGCTTTTATGTCGAATCTATTATATTACTAAGACTTCTTTTTCTCCTCTCAAATACCACATGACCTAGCTAAATGACCCTTCAGTATATACACAAAGTGTTCTAAGTCCTTCCATAGTGATACCTACACAACCATGCTTGTGGCTGTACTTTTTCCTGTAGCAAAGGAACAGAGTTGACCCACATCAACAGACAAATGGGTAAAGAAAATACGCAATAGAATTTTATGCAGCTGTAACAGAAAAACAATATCATGGCATTACCACCCTATGTGAAGTAACACAGATTCAGGAAGACAAATTCTACACGTTTTTTTCTTATTAATATCCTAGATTTTAGTTATTATGTGTGTGTGTGTGTAACATATGGAGAGGAGAGGCCATCATGAAAATGGTCAACTTGTCTTAAATTCTGTGAGCCAGGCTTTGTGTTATCATGCATGAACTCAGTCCTTAAAGTAACCCTCTGAGCTAGAACCTGGGATTGTCTCCATTTTATAGATGAAACAGCTAAGAGATAGTGGATGAAATAATTTTTTGAAAGATGGACAGCCCTTAAATGGACAAGCTTAGATGCCATGTTCTGGAACATACTAAGCATGTTCCAAGCTTAGTAACATGTTCTGGCCCTCAGTCTTAAGCTGCTGCTTACCCTCTTCCTCTACTTCCCTTCCTTCTTTTTTATTTTTTTGAGACAAAGTATTATGTATCTCAGCCTGGCCTCAAACTGGCTCTGTAGACAAAGTTGACCTTGAACTTCTAAGCCTCATGCCTCTGGCTCCTGAGTACTAAGTATATACCACCACACCAGGCTGCATGTTGGAGCTCAAACCCAGGGCTTTGAAGAATACTAGACAATCACTCTCCCAGCTAAGCTGTTCCCCCAGCTCACTTCTTGATCTCTATTCTATGATGCCTTTTCCACCTCCCAAATTAGGCATATGTGCAAAGTTTAAATGAGCTGCCTTTTCGCCTAAGCAAAAGCAAGATATGTAATATTTTTTATCCAAATGACAAAGCTATGCTTCTTGTCTCTTTCAGCCAGGACTCTTTTGGACCCGGGAGACATCATCTGGCTGAGCATCAAGGCTGGGCCTGCCTGAGGGTAGGGAGTGGGGGTGGTCAGTGACTGTCACCACTTCAGCCCCTGTAGAATTTCGGTTGTCTTAATAATTGCTTATAACATGCCTGGCTGATGTCCTTGTCATGACTGCCTGTTCTAACCACAGAGATCTGAGGAATAATCAAAAGCTATTATTAATATGAATGAAGGTGACAGTAATAAAAATAATGATGCGAGAGCCCTTTAAGGAAAAGAGGGGTCACAGAACACAGAATTATAAAGCACTATAGTCCAAAGGTTGCCTTTTGATCATCCATCCAAACCCCACTATATTACGGAGGAAATTGGGCCAGAAAAGGCCAAGTCCCTTGTTTGGAGTGACTCAGCTGAGCCCCACCGATGGGACATAAACCCATAATTCTTGAGTTAGTTCAGGAACAAAGTATGTTCTTTGAGCGAGGAAAATATCCTAATGAGACCCTTTTGCAAATCAATACACTCTAATTCTTTTCAAACCTACTGAAAAAAAAAATACGGATGTGTTCTCTGAAAGTTCTGTAGAATGACCCTGGATTCCAGGGCGCCTGATGTGAGATCTAAGTACACGACATATCTGGGCTACAGATGAAGACAAGTCCAGAACCTCCAGCTTCAGGGACTGAGGAGGATCCTACATCTCACACCTCCTTCTTCTCCGTACTTCAGCCTGCTTTCCACAGATAATTACAACTTAACTATCATTAGCCTTGAATACTGGCTCCTGCTTAGAGGTTAGGGCTCCTCCCCAGTTCCATCAGTCATCTCCTGGAAGATAGGTCTCCTCACCTCAGCCTCTTGAGGACTTTAGGTTCTCAACCTTAAGGAACCCCAAACTTCAGAAGGAGTTTTTAGGACATTTATCAAGGCAGAAGACCCATTGCCTTGTGCATTGTGTCAGGCACGAAAGAAGGCTTCTCTACACACATGGCAACTGTGATTTCTCTTGACTCCTCTAGGAGCCAAATCCATTTAGCTGCCTGGTCTCTGCTTTTTAGCAGCTGTGCAATGAATGCCACACCTTGCCTGCCCTGGCCATGCATTCCTCAGCCCTTCTCTGCTGGATCTCCTTCATCTGCCACTGCCAGCCCAGGGGAATAGCAGCCACAAAAAGAAAGCTACAAGTCCCCTGAAAAGCATATACCGTTCCTTGAAAGTGCAGTCATCCACTCCTTTCTAGGCCCCATTGATGTCTGTATTTTGCAGCCTAATTTTGCCAGTGACACCCTTGGCAAGTGCTCACTCCTCTGACTGGCTTACCCATTTAAATTAAAAGGGTAACGCAAAAGTATGCATAGACCAAAGTGTGTGCTTCCAGAAATCCAAGCCATGTATAAACATTTCCATGAGGCAGGAGCCTAGAGGTGTTTGCCTGGGACAAATGTATCCCATTTCAGTTCTGCCCAGCCCTCAGGAAATGTTCTGGTGCCTCACCTTTTTCCTTGTGTTTTCCCCCCATAGATAATCATTTCCCCATAGCCATATGTCCCACATCTGTGAATTCAACAAAGAGAAGATCAAGATAAACTTTTTAATTGCATGTATACTGAACATGCCCAAATATTTTTTTGTGTCAGTATTTCCTCATATAATATTCATTTAAGCATATATTTCATATTGGCTATTGTAAGTGACCTAGAAGTGTTTGGACAAATAAGAGTGGATGTGCATCGATTTCATGCAAATGCTACACCATTTTATATGAAGGATTTAAGCATCATTGACTTTGATATCCCAGAGGTACTTGAACCAGACTGCTGCAGATACTTAAGGACACCTGCACATCCCAAACCTGGTCTTATGCAAAATAAAGTAAAATAAACACCCCACAGGGACACTGATTGTCCATTCCATTTTCTGGAAACTTCCACAGGGTGTTTCCAGTTTATATGTAGGTCAGGGAATTCAAACTTCCTCATCTGCCCAGTGCTCCCATTTCTCCGTTTTTCCTGCTTCCATTCTGTTCCTCCTACCCATCTCTCTATGATCCTGTTTCTAATGCCTTAACTGCTGGGTCTTATTACAGTTCATCTTGTGCCCCTAGATTAATTAAATCATATTTTCTAGGAATACAGAGACCAATGGCATTAAAACAACTGACTTCAAAAAAATTTCCTGGAACCAATCCTATCCCTGACCCGTCTTTACCCTGTAGTTGTCTCGTTGCCTTTCAGCATCATATTGACTGAATTTTCATTGTGTTAAAAAAAAAAAAGAACAAAAAACAAAAACAAAAACAACCTCAAATAATTTTCTTCACAATGAATAGGGTATATGGCACCTAACTTGTTTAGCAAAACCCTGTGGAAGAGCCACACAAATGTCTCATCTACATGGGCCAACAGAACAATCCCACCACAGCTAGAAGGAAAGGGGAGAAACAGCTTCTGCCCAGAGCAAGGTTTCTCGGTCAGACAACTAGGTCCTTCTTCCTGAAGACTCTTTAAAGAAGGGGCTCTGGTAATTTTCCCTGTCCTCCGTCACAGGATTTCGCAATCCTGGAGGCAGGAAATGATTTCTTAACATCCAGTTTTAATTCCTCTGAATCAACAACCTGGACCTGTGACTCTGATTTCCACAGTGCGCATCACTTTCTCACTCTGGATGAACGTCCCCACCCACTTCACTTCGTCCAGCCGACATGAGAATCTCAGGTTCTCAAAGAGTCAGGATTATCCCAAAGAAGAGAAAAGCCAGCTGTGTCAAAGACTGGTTAAGGTAAGGACTGAGGCAGACCAAGAGGTACCTACCTACTCTGGAGACAGAGAAGCCATATTTCAGGTTGTGCATGGAAACATTTGTCCCAGTTGGGCTAGATCTTTTGGAATTATTTTTTTTTAAGAGACTTTGTGTGAAGCCTCTACCCTTGTGCTCTGGCATAGGCAGGTTTAGAACCTCTCATTTTCACCTCTTCTGCAGATCATGACTTTCATGTCTACATGCCTGGGGCCACCATGTCACTGGATGCTTCATTCTTCCTCCAACTATTCTTAAATAAATTAGATAGCTGACAGATAGAGGATGGCTCCCTACAAACCCTTGCTAGCTCAGCTGACATTTTCCCCCCAAAGGGTTCCACAGTGTCCTTCGATGCCATAAGCCCCTGAAACTTGAGGTTCGTAAAAGTCATAATGAAGTTTCTTAAATCTGGGGTATCGTCGTTGTTTATTTAATCAAGCTCTGGTTTCAACTTTTCCCAGTACATCCACGAAGTACATGAGTTCCCTTGATTATTATCTGCATCCCCTCCCCATACGCATCCACACTTCCATGTGAACCCAAACTGGATCCAAACTGAGAAAGTTCCTCTCATTTGAGCAGTTCAGTGCACATTGTGTGCGGAACAAGTACGCACAGATAAGGAACGACAGTAGGGTAATTGTGAAAACATAAAACAGAACAAGTCATGGAGCCCCAGAAAAGGAAAACGGTACAGTGAAACCCAAGTAGAGAAAACCTGGAGTATCCAAGGTTGACCGGAATCCCTGGTGGAAAGACCCTTCATCCTCAATAAGGGCTGAATTGCATCTAAGGGTTATCCTGCTGCCAAGGTCCTAAAGTGAGAGCTCCCTTTGGCTGGCCTCCAGGGAGAAGGCCTGTGTGAGGGTTAAAGAGCCACAAGGCATTAATTGCTCTCGAGAAAACAGCACACTTTCTAGCTCTCCTCTTGAAGAGACTCGGCCTTCTCATCCCTCCCGGGGAACAAGAAACGAATGGTCTGCTGAGGGACTGCCCAGAGTTGTGGGCCATCAGGCATGAGGCTGAGAGTCAGACGGACAGGACTACCTGAGCAAAGTGTGTTTCATATGCCACTGGAAGGAGAAGGTTCAGAAGTTAAAAAAATAAATAAGGCTGAGGGGGACCTGGAGGGGTAAAGAATCAATGGCCAGAGAGATACAGAGGCTGCCACAGAATCTAAAGTAGGCTTTCCCTGGTCTCTACCTTACCATGGCTGCCTACTGGGTCAGGCTCACATCTCTGGGCTGGTGGAACATACTTCACAAACTCAGGCTGAAAGGAGGAGGGGTATGTGATTTGTTGTATTTCCAATTTGAGTTCATGGGGATAACTTATCAGGAAAAGAGTGTATCACAGAAAGAAACTCAACTTTGTGTTGTAGATTCTGGGTCTGGAAATTTCCCTCTAAATAGCTTCAGGCCTGTGGGGAATTCCCACATCTGCAATATGAGAGGTCTGTCTGGATTAATTGCTCAATTCCCACTTTTGAAATCTTCCCTAAAGGTTTTTTTTTCTGCAGCCCCTATTCATTATTAGACACACACACACACACACACACACACAACATCATATCATGTACCACACACTCTCACACCATACCATGTACCATACATATGTTGCACAGCAGGCCATACATATATTATGAGCTAGACATACTCAGGATTCACCACACCACATGTCACACATGACACACACACTTTCCAGATATGGCCTACCTATACATAAAATACTCACTTATACCAGATCTCAAAAAATAGGTAAAAATGCGTGGAACATGTAAATATTGGGTAAATAAAAAGGTTAGATAAATAACCGCAAGGTCAGGGTAAGAACATGGAAGGGGGCAGGGCATAACAAGAGACTGGGCTACAAATCATTGGTGCTAAAAATCCACACAGGCCAACCAGGACCACTGGAATAATAAGAATACCATTGTCCCATGAAGCTGGATCAGCCTCCAAGCTGGGTTTGCATTCTTGGGCCACAGTGCACAGGTCTGACCTCCCATAGCTAGCTGTTCATTGAGTTCCAGGAAGGGACCACAACAGCCAGCCATCCCTCTGTCCTCAGACTTTCCAAGTATCTTCAGTGTAGCAGAGATCCTAATGCCCAGCTGGCCTGCCTCTGTCTGCCCACGTCTCACATATTTCTGCATGACCAGAATTCTATCTCGTCTCCCTTTCTGGTTACATGGTTCAACTTGGTGGTGCAGAAGCTGTTCCTGCCATCTTAACCCGGGGCTACAGCCATGTTCAAGAAGTTCATTGCCCAGATCAATCACACTAACAGGGCTGCCAACAGAAGCACATGATTGTGGAAAACAGTATAAAAAAAATTTTTTTAAGGAGAAGGACTGGATTCTAAATTACACAGGAGGCGTTGGGTCTGGACTGTTTTCATCAGGAGCCATGTCCTGGAGGTAACAGGCCATAAATAGTCATTTAAAGAGAAATAGGAATGTGTTAGGGTGGGCCCACGAATGAGCCAGGCCAAAACAGGCTCGTGAGGGAATGGGCCAGCCAGCAACCAGGAGCTGAAGCTTTGGTTATGGGGAGAAGACAGGTAGGCAGCAAGTGCAGGGTAGCAAGGCATGAAGCCCAGACAGAGCACAGTGGCTCTGATGTCTAATGGAGCATCATTTTGTAGGACCGTTTAGGATTGCAAATGTGGAGGCATCATCCGCACCACTTGATACAGAACGTCTGCATAATTGTTAGTACCTTTTGTTTGTTTTGGTGGTGGTGGTCGTGATGGTGGCAGTGAGTGCGTTAGTGTGTGAGAGAGAGTGGGCCGGGGAGGGAGATTTTCTTGTTATTAACTCCCTCAGCGGTTTAATCTACAGCTAGAGTTGGCCTATTGGCTGCACGGTCAAAGTCGAGTGAACGAAACACGTGTGATTCTCACCCCCACAGAGCCTTGGAGCCTGGGAGTGGAGAAAAACACAAACACATAATTATACCCTGTGAATTGGGCTACAAAGGAAAAGTAGAGAGTGAAGCTTACGTGGGCCACACCCAATGGCTCATCTTTCCAGTTGCTGAGAGGTCAATGGTGATGGGTGCCATAGTTCCATAACAGGAAATCAGTTAGGTGAACTGTGAGGAATACTTCCATGCGTCCCGCGCCAACACAAACTCTGTAAAGCGCAATCAAGATTTAAAAAAAAAAAAAATACAAAAAAAGAAAAAAAAAAGCTTAATGTTATCTATGCCCAACATAGAGAACTAGAGAAAAATCTCTCCCCTAAACCAAAGACAGCATTTTGACCCCTGGACACTAGAGAAGATCAAGGTGCTAAGGCAGAAGCCTTTCAGTGAGTGTGAACGCCAGGATTAGTTAGTGACAGGCCCTAAGCAAGAGGAAGCAATGGCCCCTGTAGCCTGGAGAAGGAGGATGAGGAGGAAAGAGAGGTGAGAAGTTCAAGCAGTTTCCGTATTTTTCTCTCGTTATGTCAACAACTTCAACAACTGTGCAGCAGCCAAAATAGCGTATCATAACTGGGAGTCATGACACGTAACTTTGTGTATTTGGAAAAGGTGGGTGAAGGAAGAAATCTGGGGGTCAGAATAGGGACTGATATATAGGAAACTTACCTTGGTAAATGTTCCTCTCGGCTCTCTTTCAACCTCCCGCTTAGTCTCCTGAGGGAAGGACAAAAGCATGAGGGAAACAGCTCTGATGTTCTGTGCACCGTGTGTGGAATTTTACAGATGTTCTCTCTTTGAATATTCCCACCCAGCTTAATATGTTGAGATAGGGATACATTTCTTCAGAACTCTGAAGCTCAGGGAATCCCAACCCCAAAAGCTGAGCACATGGTGGAGCTCAAATTTAGAGTCCTGGTTTCCATGAAATAATGCTGAGACACTTATGGATATGATTTTGGTGTTGCCAAACAATGTTGCCCTCCACAAAGTTCATCCTCATGATTATGTAGTTGAGGTAATATCTATTTATATATGCATATCATCTCATAATGTTTTAAATAACGTTGTTTGGGTGTGCATTCATACTGTCTTAGGCCACATGCTGATACATGCAACCCATGGGCACATTCCTTACTAGAAGTGGGAGATGAAGATGACGGGGGGAAAAAAAGGTGGAGAGAAAAAAGCAGAATGGAAAGGCTAAAATGAGAGGGACGGGAGAGAGAGGTGATGGCAAAGCAAAGGACAAGGGAAAGAGAAGTTGGAAGAGCAAAAGAATGAGAGAGGAGGAAGGTGCTGGAGGCAGGGAGAGAAACCTGGCTGCGTCATGAGCAAAGCCTGCTATTTCTCCAGCCTGCAGCTACAGTGAAATGCTCTGAGGCTCCAGTTTCTTCGGCTTCCACGGTGCAGGGTGTTCTGTTTCCTGACCCTCCATCCTGGATTCCCATGGACACTTATTCTTCCTTTCCCAGCCTCTCCCAGATCTCAGAGTTTGAACAAAGCTCCCACCCGGATGCCTTTCGTTTGTTCACATAACGGCTTCCTTGCCATTTAAGACAATCTGTGCTGCTGACCTTTAACATCTACTGGCTATGTTACACCCAGAGGAGACAGGAAAGACTTCCACTTGGCATGGGGACTTTTTCTTTTCTTTTTTTTTTTTCCTCTCACAGTGGTTAGTTACAAAGGCTCCTAGGTAGAATGGGACTCAGCTACCAACACAAGGGATAGGGCCAGTTCTGTGAATTGCCTTCCTTTGGGGGCCGCCAGAACCTCTAGTGTCTAGAGTCTACACAATTCCTCCATATTTAGTGATCTTCCGCAAACCCTCCCTTCTAGATTACAAAAGGGCAGGATATTTCTATGGCAGCTTCCCTTCCGAAAGTGTTAAGTATAGCTGGGCATGGATCATGAGGCTCAGGTGCTCTGAGGATGAACCCCTGACTCATGGTAGGCTTTGGGCTCTATCTCCCATTTCATTAATAACATTAGAAAGGTAAATACCGGAGTTGCCAAAGCTCAGCCCTCCTGTCAAAATAACGAAATAATTCTGGCCTTAAGAAGAAACATGATATTCTGATCTGCTCTAAAGATTTGGACATATCATACTATTGCCTTAAAGAGTTAATCCACTTGGACATGCCAGTCCCCTGGCCAAGAGTCTACCCTACAGGACATCTCATTCACTTGAAGACATGCTAACGAGATGGGGAGAATAACTATCCCCTTAATGAGATAGTGTGCATACCCTTTCCAGAAAACTCCCTCCATGCAGCTGCTTTCAGAGCCACGCAGCAGCCCCTTTTTGTCTGTTTTGGTCATTTTCTTATTTATTTATTTTTTTAATGAATAGGCATGCTTTCCTGGACATTCTGTGATTTCTTATCTGTTCTCTGAAGTTTTGCCCTACCTTTTCTGTCATGCTTCTGTCTACCAACCTTCACTGCTGGATCTCTCTGCTCTCTTGGACTCTAATTTGAAAGGTATGGCTTTCTCCCTCTTCTCCATCTCCCTTCTCTTGTCAGCTGCTAAGAGTCACAGCTTGCCTGACCTATTCTTTTCTTCCAAATTCTAACAGAATCTTTGTCCTTGTCTTCCTTCTGAGACCATTTCTAAATTCTTTTACCTATGAGACAAAAAAGGGAACCCTGATTTTTCTGGTAACTAACGGTTTTATATAAATCCACCTGCCAGCTGCTGCTCCCTGGACCTGTCTTTGGGAACAGGTCACAGTTTTCTGCTCTTCTGTAGGGTGTGTAATGGAACCTGTCAGCCCCTTAGGAAAGAGTATTTCATCGTCAGTATCATATAACTCATAGTTGGTTTTCTACCCTTCATAAACAATCTTCCCATTGCCTCCATCCACCACCATCTCTCACCTTGCTGAGTCGCTGTCCGAGTCAATCATCTTGGCAATAGAAGCAGACAACATTGCTGTTCCATTTCCAAGATAATTCTGCAGCAGCACATCCTGGCAATTCGAATGAATCAAGTCTTCACCCAAATGTTCATCTGCCAAGAAAAGTCATGCCCAATGACCTCCCCAAGATGACTTCCATTCATTCCCTTCTCAAGGCTCTGTGTGGGATGCCAACAAGTTTATTTTCACTGTAGCACTTGCCCTGACATTTGTTTAACCAAATCTATATAACTGAAGTCCTCACATGAGGCTCTCAGAGTTTACTGTAACTATGTCCTACAACAGTTTAATAAATGTGAATGTGATAGATGAAGCATGTGTGGCTAGAATGTACTTGCCTATCATGCTCAAGGCCACAAGTTTGATCATCAGCATTGTAAACTTTTTTTTTTTCAGAGAACAAAATAAACACAATAATGGGGGAAGGAGTCGAAGTCATCCAAGCCCTGTTCTTCCCTCCCACATCTCTCTCCCTACTTTTCACCTGTCATCAGTGGCTCTTCTCTGTGCCCTCGCCTATTTTGCGTAGAAAGGGCCAGGTCCTGTCAGTCATTGCCCCTGGTGTTATTTCTTGTCTGTTACTTTCTGGCTGTATGCTTTCCTTAAGTTACACGACTGTAAATTCATGGATGACAGTAGGATTATTCTAAGTATTAAACAAGATAATTTCAGTTATGTGACCTGATATATATTAAAGTTAGAATCAATTGCTTTTGCATTCTTCTCTTCCCTGCCTCCTTTCCCATCCTTGTAACTTCCTTCCCTGCCTTCCCTGCCTTCCCTTGGTCCTTTCTCCCCATCTATAAACTAGAGGAAAAGAAGATGGCATGGTTACCTGGGAAGTATGAACAACAATGAGATTCAGGAAGAGCCTAAGAGAGTAACTGGAGTTGGAATAGCCGTGGTGATCTAGAGGTTGTAGAATAGTCATCCCAAAGATGACACTTATTCTGAACCCCTCTTATTCTGGAATCCACCTTTTTGTTAGTCCATCTGTGCAGGTAAATTTGGGAATATTTATTACACCAGGTGTGGGTTGGAAGACAGAAACCCTAAATTGGAAACATAAGACTTATTACCTTGAAATCCACCAGCCCCACATCCTGGAGAACTCAGATCACCCTTCATGGTGTTAGCTCATCTCCAGCGGCCTTCGTTTACTTCTGGACAGATAAAGGGACACTGGAGGTCCCATGGCTAAACTGGAGCAAGCTGTTTGCAGCAGTCATTTTCAAACTAGGGCAGTGAGAGCAGCTCCAAGAAGCATTATTTACAGCTTTTGGTTTTCTTTACAGTAACCGTCTCATCCCCAGCACACATACCTTAGTTTTTCTCTTATATTTCAATGGTCCTGAGTTGAAAGACTTATTCTCACCAGGGCAGCCATCTGGACTTCCTCCCTTAACTATCCCGGAACCTCACCTTCTCTGGGGAGGACACTCTTCTCAAGATGACAAGAGCAGAGGCTTTTCAGAGGCACCTGGAGATAGACTGGTCTCTTTTCTGCTATGCCCACCTGAAGCCAAGGGCACACCCTGGGCCCAAAACACTTGCTAATTACTGCTCACAGGATGAATAAAAGGTCACTAGCACTGTCAGCTCTAGGTAGCTTCCAAAGCCACAGTTTTCATCCAACACCCAGAAGGTTTTGCCTGAAGACTGTTGAGCGCCAGGTCCCTCTGTGCTAGCATTTCCTACTTCTCATTACAACGTGAAACTGTCTGAACTGTTAGCATCCCATACCATACAGTCACTATACCCTTCATTTCCAGGGTAACACAGTTACAATCTTGGAGTAACTAGGTTTTTAACCCCTTTTCCTCTTTTTAGGGCAAAATGGTGGCTCCATGCTAGAAAAAAAATCTAATGAAGAAAGGTTGGGCCATCTTGCATTTCAGGCCTGTCTGAAATGTTGAGCCAAATCATGGAGAGATTGAAAGCCATTTGGCTGTAAGGCTATCTTTGTGCACACCATGTTTGTTTCAATTTTTGCCCCAAGCCTGGGAAGAAAAGATGAAAGATTAGAAATATTCGGTCCCTAAGCCCTTTCCTCCGTCTATCCCTCCTGGAAAATATTTCACAGCCTCTTCAGTGGCAGTCTGTTTAACATGTCTTCCTGCCTGGGTTGGACCAGAACACTCTACCCTGAACCCTTCCTCCTCTCACTTGCTCCAGTCTAGTCTGACATCAAGTGTCCCAGAGCTTCCCAGTAGGGCTCCCAGTGGGAAACTAAGTCAGAGACTAGAGAGTAAGTAGGTCCAATGATGGGACTGCATGCATCAGTTTGCCTAGGACAAGATTTACTGTTTTATTAATTTTAATTTTTTACAATTTATTCACTTTATATCCCAATTGTAGCCCCCTCCCTCAACTCCTTCCTGTCCCTCCCTTCTTCCCTTCCCTCCCATTCCTCTCCTCTACTCCATTGAAAGGGGGAGTCCTCCTCCCTACCATCTGAACCCTAGTCTATCAGGTCTCATCAGGAGTGCCTGGGTCCTCTTCCTCTGTGGTCTGGCAAGGCCTCACCACTAGGGCAAAGTGATTAGAAAGCAAGCAACCAAGTCCATGACAGAGACAGCCCCTACTCCCCTTACTCTGAGACCCACATGGAGACTAAGCTGTCTATGTTCTTCATCTGAGCAGGGGGTCTAAGTCCTCTCCATGCATCCTTCATTGGTGCATCAGTCTCTGTAGACCTTTGCCCTGGACCCAAGTTTTTGGGCTTTGTTGGTCTCCTTGTGGAGCACTTGTCCCCTCCTGGTCCTTCTATCCCCCCTTCTTCCATAAGACCTCCCCCACCCTCTGCCCAAAGCTTGCCTGTGAGTCTCTGCATTTGCTTCAATCACCTGTTGGATGGAGCCTTTCAGAGGAGATCTATAGAAGACTCCTATCCTCTTCCCTCTTTCTATCACTTCCGGTGTTTATCCTGTTTGCCATTCTCAATGATAATTAAGCATCCTCCCTAGAGTCCTCCTTGTTGTTTGGCTCCTTTAGGTATATAGATTTTAGTATGGCTCTCCTATATTATATAGCTAATATCTGCTTAAAAGTGAGTATATACCATGTGTGTCTTTCTGGTTCTGGGGTACCTAACTTAGGATAATGTTTTCTCATTCCATCCATTTGCCTGCAAATTTCATGATTTCCTCATTCTTAATAGCTGAGTAGTATTCCATTATGTAAATGTGACACAATTTCTTTAACCACTCTTCAGTCCTTAGTCATCAGGGAAATAAAAATCAAACTAACTCTGAGATTCCATCTCACATCCATCAGAATGGCTAAAATAAAAAACTCAAGTGAGAGGACATGCTGAAGAGGATGTGGAGAAAGGAGAACCCTCTTTCCATTGCTGGTGGAAGTCTAAACTTGTACAACCACTTTGGAAATCAATCTGGCACCTTCTCAGAAAACTGGGAGCACTACCTCAAGACCCAGCTGTACCACTCCTGGACATATACCCAAAAGGTGCTCCACCATTCAACAAGGATATTTGCTCAGCTATGTTCATAGCAGCTTTATTCATAGCATCCAGAATCTGTATATTTGCTGTTTTGACATCTGGGTGGTTAGATGATCACTCTGAGATGGCTGCTGTTCAACTTGGCTTTCTAAATAAGGACCAGACAGGGGCACACACCTAGCCCAGTCTTCTTCCAGGCCAGACAGTCACTTTTCTTTATACCCTTCTTGATTCGAATCCCTACAACTGTGGTTCCCAGTGACATGATTGTCCTCAGAGACCAGCCAACTTACTATTACAGGAACCAGGTTGCTACTTATACTTTCCTTGTATGACTTTCTTTATTTTTCTATTCCTCATGACATTTTTTTCAAACTAATGAACATGTAGCTGAGGCTGCCATTTAATCTCTTCATCTGCTACAAATGCCTAGAGCTTTTCGCAAAACACCTGTGTGCCTTTATACCACCCCCCATAGCGTCTAGAGAGAGCTGTCCACAGCCTAAATTATTATTGAAGACCTCCTTAGTACTCCAAGACACAAATAATGCCATGTTTTGTCCTTACACTTCTTCATGAAAACGGAACTGACTTTCTTCTCCAAACCAGGCTTATTCAGCTTAGACAGGTGGACGAACCGCTGTTGCATAGGTAACTGAAGGCAAAGAAGAAGCCCAGGCACCAACTTGGAGGACTTTGGATCAGTCATTTTGGTGCTGCAGGATTAGCAGAGTGACAGAGAGACAAATAGTCTTAAAGAGCAGGTGCCATGACACACATGTTACACAATACAGTGTTAACAGAGCCTCCTACCTGACCTGGACCAGATGCATAAGGAAAGCTCTCCATATTCACACACCAAAACGTTGTTTCCCCTGCTCTGAACCCCAGAATCATGTTGGTATTGAGCTTCATGACTCTCAAGTAGTATCGGTGGTTTTGCCAGAGACCTGATTCAGCCCAGAACTTCAAGGGTGGAGTGGAAATGGGGCATTGTTGAGTGTGCACTGTCCCTCACCCAGCCCTACCTTCTGCTTTGTCAGGCAAATCATCAAGCTCATTTCCTGGCAGCCTGTTCCCCTGCTCTGGAGCTTACAACAGAGTAATAAGCAACTATGTGAGTCCTTCTTTGGGTGGGGCTGTGCAAACCGACCCCTGTGACTCGTGACCATCTTTTCCCTGAATGTTTCTGGAGCAGGAACTCAGCAGGAAAGGAGTCCTGTGCACAGAGCACTGCAGGCCCTGGTAGGTTGCCTAGGAAGGTTAACAGGAGGGCAAGTGTGCCAGCAGAGGCACAGGGAAACTGGCTCTATGAAGTCTCTTTGTAAGCTGGGTTTTCGAGAAGAGAGCTTCTCATGTGTGTCTCTGTCCCTTGTTGTGGAGCACCTCAGACACTTAAAGAACAATGCTAACAAGATAGCTGTGATTGAGAGACAAGTGGACCTCTCCACCTGTGTGAACATAGCCTGGCTTAGAAACTAGAGTATACTATTGGTTCCAGCTTGAGCAGCTGTCTGTGGAGCTTAACAAATGACTGTCTTATAGAATAGAGGCAGGAATGACTCAC
The DNA here is from genome assembly GCF_030254825.1 of Meriones unguiculatus. Taxonomy (NCBI): domain Eukaryota; kingdom Metazoa; phylum Chordata; class Mammalia; order Rodentia; family Muridae; genus Meriones; species Meriones unguiculatus. The sequence goes on along the minus strand of NC_083362.1, from coordinate 60,092,216 downwards.
ACCAACAGCAAAGCAAAGGTACAATCTCCATCTAAGTAACACTATATGATTCAGACAGTAGACTCGAATGACCCAAGGGATGTTTTCCCATGTAAAGCGCCCACTCCTGCTTTTACAAGTTGAAAGTGTCATGTTCTTGTGGGGCTCCCGGAGTAGAACAAGACAGCCCTCTATGCCTGCAGGACAAAATGAGAAGTGTTTTGTTGAGTCCTGTGCCCCTATCAAGGCTTTCTTCAGCAATAGGAGAATGGGAGCAGGGCCCATTGCAAGTTGAGACAATCGAGGGGCATTTTAACCTACAACCTTAACACAGTGATAATGACTGGTGAAATTCAGCTAATATCGGTGGAGAGCAAAGGAGGGTGGCGGTCGTCTTACACAGGTGAACAAGGGAACCTTGTTAGACCCCTGTCACCAGAGCCTCTGGGTGGAAAGAGTGAAGTGACCTTTCTAAGCTCAGGTTTTCCCCTCAAGGCCATAGTTCCAAGCTTTCTCAGGAACCTGCCAGCCCCGGATCTTACTCTGGATGGAGGCCACTGTGTAGGCAATGTGTGAAAAGATAAGATGCTTATATTTTCTTCACAGTAAGTCTGAAAGCTGGAACACCCGGCTTTAAGCTGGGATATTCTTCCATCAGAGATCACAGATGGCTCTGCTTTTCCCATTTATTTTCCATGGGAAGAAAGGAGGAAAGGGTAGGGGTCCTTTGAGTGACTCTGAAATAAATTACATGCTGTACTGGAATTGTTGTTGAAAGTTCTCCCGGACAAAGATGACATTTCTGGCATTGCTCCCAGCTCTGGCTCACCTCCATTCACTGAAAAAGGCTGTCACCATAACAACACAACTCTGCCTCCACTATGTGTAGATGCGTTTGTTTCTGAGAGGGGCCTGAAAATCCAAAAGCTGGAAGTGAGCTCAAAGATCCATCAGTGTCCCTCTCTTCCTTGTAGAAAGAGTTTGGAGCTAGGTGTCTGGTTTCCCTGAGGTTCCAGAAGCCATGTTGGAGACACACACCAGTCCTGAATGTATGGGATTCCCAGTTCAGTGCACTACATCTAGCCACATATGCTTTACCGGAATATTCTCTTCTGTGTCTCTGCCTGTCTTCTGGAGAATCTCTATCTTGGATCATAATCTGTAAGTGCTATGTTTTGAGCCTTTGACCCCATTTTCTAATATAACCAAATGGACCAGAATGTGCTTCTTGAACTGAAGGCAGTCCAACCGTGAGCTGAGGGTCTTGTGGCCTGACTGAGAATAACAAGTAGACCAATCATAAGTTCTGCATCCTTTAAATTGGTGTTCAAAACTACAGAGAGAAGGTAGCACAGAGCTCCAGACCCACACAGAACAGTCCTATATGACAAAGGCTTATATAAAGTGAATGAGCGGAGAAGCCTATCAAAAAATGAAGGTGCTGACGTAACAGGAGAGAGTGACTTTTGCCTACTTAAGATTGGCTGTATTTCTGAGTCTATACCTATACCTTGAAAGCTTCTTCTTTGTCTACATTTCTCTCTGTGGCTGGTCCCCCTCTAATGAGCGCTCACCTGCTTTTCCAGCACGCCTAGCTTCCAAGGCGTTGACCTTTTTGTTGTTATAATAATAGGACATCCTTGCCTTAAGAAAGAATATTCTTGCCAAACTCAGGAAGACTACAGTAAAAAAAAAAAAAAAAAAAAGCATGTGTCTGCTTCAGTGACTCTGGTGGACGACTCCTAGGTCTTCACATTGTTCTTTCCTTGTTCTACAGCCACCGCTCCACCAATAAGCAGCATCGTAACTTCCAACGATCAAGCTCCATCACAGCTTAGGTTGCTATTAGTGCCTCTCACATCCTGTCACAGTACCATGAGGTAAGATAACAAAAGAGACTTCCTCACCCGTGATCATGTGCCTACTAGAAGTAAGAAAAGGCTAATGAAAGTACAATCCCTCTAAAAAAAAAAAAAAAAAAAAAAAAAAAAGAGTAAAGTATTTCAGCCAGTAAAAAAATTCTTCCTCTTTTTATTCCCAGGGATTTTTTCTTAAGAAGTGTTGCCTAAGATCCTTTAATGCATCTAATACCAGTTTCCAGTAACAAAGGACAACTCAAAGTGTTTGTGAATTGCTTTCCATCCATTCTCTCATTCAGTTTGCCACTTCCCTGGGACCCCATTCCCAAAGAAAACTTGTCTCAAGCAAACATGGTTAAGAAAAGGTAAGTTTTGACCCTTGTGACCACCACATTCTTTATTGAAGGAGTTACATGCTTTTTAGAATGGTTTCCTAGAGTCAACATAGAACTGGTATGATCTATAAATCTTTACATTTTCATTCAGCTCAAACTTCAAACATTCTCTATAACTAATTAGATTCAAGCTGAATCCTAAGAGACTTCATGGACCAAGATGCTATGACCTGAGTCCAGAGTGGACAATCCTATAACAAAATGCTCATTATCTTCCCTGAGTCTAGTACATAGCAGAAAAAAAAAAAAACATGGAGAAAGAAATTACATATCATCTGGTTCTGATTTTGCATTATCCATTTGTCCTGTACTAGATTTCCACGGGAATCTGTGATTGGTTGCTATCCAGATATTTTGGGTTTTGTGGAATAAGTCCCCAGTAAATAGGTGGTTTTAAATAATAGAAGTTTATCTTATCATAATTCTAGAGTCAAAAAGTTGAAAATTCAGTTGTTGGCAGAGCCATGCTCCCCCAGAAGGCTGCAAAGGAGGATTTCCCCCGCTTCCTCCTAGCGGCTGGTGAGTTCCGGCAATGCTCAGCACTCTGGCTTCTGGCAGCATTAACTCCAGCTCCTGCTCCCATCTTTTCAGGTAGTCTCCCCTGTGTGCCACTAAATCCAATCAATATTTTTCTTAAAAGGACACCAGCCTACTTTCAATTCAATATGACTTCATTTTAACTTGATTTTATCTGAAAGGCATTGTTTTCAAAGAAACTTCTTGGTGGAAATACATTTGGAAAAAAAATCAACATAGTATAATTAATGTATAGACTTTGAAACAACTATATATGGTTTGATATTAGTGAGAAGAATCAAGGCTCAGGGAAACACAATGGAACCAGAGATCATTTGGCAGTGATGATGCTCATGATTCAGGATTAAAGAAGGCTACCATGGAGGCTTTCCGTAGTCTAGATACATGCTTGCTTGATGTGAGGTGCTCAGCAGAGCCACTGATTTAAAGGAACCATGTCTCCCCAGGATACAGAGATCCTGTGATCCTGTGCAACATGTCCTGGTTCTCCTCTGTAGACTATCTGTTGCATCAGCCACTTATAAAGTAAGATTAACAATGACTTTGTTCAGAAGCCAAATATGGGTAAACAGGAAAACTGAATGAGCCTTGACTATGTCTCATTGAAGCCCCTAGCCAATGTTGGAAAACCTTTCACTAAAAAGGAGAATGTTGACTCGGGGCCAACAATGACATCAGGGGACAACTCTTGGTAACATTAGGATGGTGTTGTTCCCTCTCACTCCAAGGGTTATGAGTGAGTCCCTCCAACTTTTTAAATAAGGGTTTGAGAGAATGTAGCTATTTCAGAAGCTGTTGTCAAGTATTCTGTGACTTGAAACTTCATATTCTTAAGGGTAGACTATATCTCTCTGGAAGGGGTCTCCTGGTACTAGAATTGCATGTGATACTTAGGAACTAGTCAGCAATTATGTACTGAATGAATGTTAAAGATAAACTGCTTAGAATATTATTCTTACACCAGAAGTTGAAACCTAGGAGCTGCGTGTTCCAAAGTGGGGGAAAGGATTTAAATGATGGGCTATCTGGAACTCAGCACCTACTATACGGGACATGCTGTGGAGAATATATTGAAAGGTAGAATAATGTGTGTCTTGTGAGAGAAATACATAAAATACTAACATTTAGTATAATTACTAATATGTGTAAAAGTATACTATGTAATACTTACGTAATGTTTATGTGTAAAAAACAAATAAATTCTATACTGAAGATTGGATCCTGAATATTCTCTTCAAGAAAAATATATTAGGTGTTTGGAAATAAGCCTGGAGGTTCTGGGAGGTGGTGGGATCTTTAAGAGGTGGGAAGCAGTAAAGTAGATTATTAAAAGAATATGCTTGAAGAGGCTGTTGGGACATTGATCTCTTCTTGTCTCTCTCTTCTCAGCTGCAATGAGGGGAACAGGTTCCTTGACCATATATCTCCCATGATAATAGTCTGTGTCACAATGCACCAAAGCAACAGAAGAATTTACTAAGAATTAAAACTCTGAAACCACAAGCCAGAAATAAGCCATTTTGTTTTCTCCCATAGTTAAGCTCACTATCGCATCCTATGGCATTCTGTGGCATATACAAGGGATAAAAAGTTGACAGGGAGGCCAGCATGATGGCTCCACCAAGAATGATGACCTCAGTTTGATCTTTGGAACCCACACAGTAGGAGAGAATTGACTCATAAAAGTTGTCCTCTGAACTCCACAAATGCACACATGAGCACATACAGAGACACAGACAAAAAATAGATAGATAGATGGATAGATAGAAAACATAATTTTTTAAACTTATTATTGAGTAGGGTGATGAGAGGAGGCTTTACTCAGAAGAATAAATATTCATTATATTGGAGAGTTACTAATAACTAAACCTCTGAACTACATTAAAGACCTTAGAATTCATTATCTTGTGGAAACACTTGAACTTAGATATGACCTTTAGAATGTATCTAAGTCCTTTGAGTTTTAGGACCTCCTAGACTTCTCTCATGCAGAGTTTAAGGTCATCTGCTCTAGAGACAGAGTGCTCCAACAGGTTTTCAAAAATCACAGAAACTTAAAATGTGTATCTTACCCTCCCCAACTCTCAAAAAAAATAACTGACAAGACCACCCATTTATTACAACCCAGGGTTCCTTGGTCATTGTGCAAACTCAGCCTCTAAAAGATGGTAATAAAAAAAAAAGTTTTGGTGTGAATTGCTTCCATCCAGTGTCTTCAATAGCATTCAAAAAAAATTTTTTTTGGTGGCCTTCTCTAATTCAATTGCCTGTTTGGCTGTACATTCTGAAACCAATTCTCAAAGGGAATTCCCACAGAGAACTTCCAGGGACCACCCACCCTTCCTTAAACCCACAGGAGATCATGTAATATCTGGAACTCTCCCTCAAATGTTACAATTAAATCATGGTTTAGAAGGCTCTGGATTCCACTTCCTAGACTGCCGCCAGAATAAAGTCAGGGGAACCAATAGCATTGTGGCCCAGCTATTAACCGCTGCATCTTCTACTCCTGTGCACTTACTGGGATATGAATCCTTTCTGTGGAACAATAACCATCTTCTCAATCCTAATAAGAGAAGGAGCACTATCGTGGAGGAGGGATAGGCCACCCCCATGACCTGCATTGACTGTGAACACAGGTTCCTCTTTTAGTTATAGTGGATAGAAAATTAACTCAGACTGACTTAAATGAGCAACAAGATTCACTAGGAGGTAGAAAGATGCAGGAGGAGGTGGACTTGGGTACGTTAATGACACTGTCTAGAGTCATTTGCCTCTTCATCATCAAAACCCAAACTATCTGAATAATTTTCTTATCCTTATCACTAAGACAATTAGGGATTGGCTGCTTGGCCAGATCTGGATGATGTGACTTCATCTTGGCCCTTCTGCAGTCCAAGATCAAGAAGAGAACACTTTCATTACGGAAAATGTGAGTGTTAACCCAGAGAAAAATAAGGAAATGCTTGTAGAAAGTGAGGAACACAGATGCTCACTATGTTAAGTCTTAAAAGTTCTGAGAAGAGCCACTCTCCCAGTTGACCTTGAGGACCCTATCATCACTGAAACTCCCACAGCATCACCCCTTGAACTCTTTTTGCATCATCTTGTTCAATGTCATTGTGACTAACGGGAATATCACACATCAATTCTGAGTTTACAAAGGCCAACTGCACCAATAAAGCCAGTCTCCTGAAGGTCTGGTCCACCTCCAGGAAGCAAGGTAGGTACTGTTCTAGAAGGAGCTCCCACCAACATAAAAATCTTGAGTCTACTATGATGCCAGTCAAGCCAGGCCTTTGATATACCATACTATAGGTCTTTGCTGGACCTGGGCCCACAGTTTTCATTTTCTAGCGCATACACATTAAACCACCCTAATACCCTACTAACCCTTGAATTGGATACTAAAATGGTTACCTGTTCTCAGGCCCTCATTTCAACTTCTCCAAAAATAGTTTCTTAGAAGAGAAATTAAGAAAAACTAAGGTACAATTGCAAGTCTTCCAGAGAGTGAAGAAGTTTGTTGTCATTGCTCTTGCTTTTTCCCATGTAGTTACTTCAGCTACAATTTTATGTCATCAAGTATGAAGGATGAGAAAGACATATATTATTAGAAATGGCAAGTAATGGTACAAAGGCCTTATTACCAAGGTTTTCTGGGTGAGTGTTCAAGTCAGAAAAACAGTCATGCTCTGAAGACAGAGACAATCCTACACATTGGAAAACAGGGACAAGGAACTGAAATCACAGAGTAGGTCCAAGCCAACTCAAACAGTACAATGCAGTGTCTTGCTCACATGAGACAGAAAGGCACTGAGGTGGGACAAGAGCCCGGGATGGCAACGTTAGGCACTCTCGACTCTCTGCAGCCTCTACACCAAGACGGTCTTTAACAAACAAACTTGGCCTGTGCATTTAGCAACAACAAGAATTCCTTGGACTCGACTCCCCTTGTCCTAGCTTTAGATCTTGCAGATGCATCATGGAATTTTGTGAGCATCCTAAGCCTTCATGGAGAATTTCCTCAATTTGGCATTCTTCTAGTTTTTCAAATAATTATAGGCAAAACAAAAAAAAAATTAGTTTATTTGCAGAAGGTACATTTCAAAAGGTTTTCTAGTTCAAATTTTCAGATAACTGGAGTCATAATGTCGCTAGAATCTTCCCTCCTACTGGGAGGCACAGCACAAATGCGTAATGTAAACAAGTCTGCCCACTGACTAGTGACCAAGCCTGACCTCAGAGATGGGCTTCTTAAAGGTTGCTGTGTTCTGAAAGATTGGCTCTACACGACCCCCACGTACGCAGTTTAAATGCCGGAAATTCAGCCAAACCTCCTGATTGTTGTATCACAAAAGTTCAGATCTAAAGATAGGCAACAGGCACTCAGGAAAATTCCATTTGGTTCAGTGAGGAGCTCTTCCACATGTGAGGAGAGCTGTGCTAGGCTCATTTCTGAGAGGAGTGCAGAGCCCTCTGTGTTCTGATCCCTACCTACAAATGGTTCCTCATGTAGCCATTTAGATGAACAAAAATGGGGGAGAATAGCCAGTCAGGCAAAACTGCAGAAGCTTATGTATCCCCAAAATCTAGCATGAATCTAGAAGGAGCAGTTTGGACATGGGGCAGGGGGGTATTCAAATGTAACCAGGAAGAACCTTAAATTGTTACTGATGAAAGAACTATGGGCTGAGAGTAGCTTTAGGTCCTGACTTACTTTTGAAGAAGAAACCATGTCCTACCACACATGCATACTTCTATCCCACGGGAGCAGAGGATGGGATAGGAAAATGCTGGCAGGCTAGGAAGATACTAGAAGAAAACAGCATTCATTATAAGAATTAATATTTGTCCAAGCAAGATGTAGGGTGTCCAGGAGAAGGAGCTGTCCAGGTAGTATGGAGGAGGTGAGGAGAAATAAAGAAAAGACAATTTGGGAAGATTCCTGGAAAAGCCCCAAAGAGTGCTGAATGTTTGAATTTTGTGGAGGAATGCAGCTTGATAGAACAGGGGACATATTCCCAGATGGGAGAATAGCTAATAAAGAAGTAGAGAAAGAGGTGTGGATCTTCACATGTCCCCATCACCTGCTCTGTGGTGATTTGAATGAGAAAGGCCCTCATAGGTTCATATATTTGAATGCCTAATCACCAGGGAATAACACTATTTGAGAAGAATTAGAAAGATTAGGAGGTGTGTCCTTATTGGATTAGGTATGGTCTTGTTGAACAAAGTGTATCACTTTGGATGAGTTTTGCGGTTTCAAAGGCAATGCCTGGCTCAGATCTCTCTCTTCTTGCAGATCAGGATGTAGCTCTCAGCCCCTTCTCCATCACCGTGCTGAATTCCACCATGCTCCCTGCCGTGAATGATAATAATCTAAACTCTGAAACTGTAAGAAAGCCCCCAATTAAAATGCTTTATTTTATGAGAGTTGCCTTGGTCATGGTGTCTCTTCAGGGAAATAGAATAGTGATTAAAACACCATCCTTTTTTCCCAAGGTTGCTCTGTCCTGTGTGTCTCTTTTCCCACCCTACCCGGTACAAGGGGAAGGGCACCAAAGGCTGGGAAGCCAGGCCCCAATTTCATGCTGAAGTCCAGATGAGGGGAGGAAATCATGAAACCTAATTGCCTCTCTGAACAGCATTTGTAGGATTTTCCCATGAGGCATCAGAGAAAACTGAGCGCAATTGGTCACAGGGTCGCTGGGTTTTATGTCCAGCCTGGCTCTGGGTTCCCACATGACTCTATTCCTGGCAACTAAAGCTGTCTGATCTCAACCAGTAGTCTCAGCTCCATGCCAAACCCAGACACCAGTCCTGGTTTTTGGGCATTGGGGAACTTTTGGTCAGTTCCTGCTCTCTTGCCACCGGATGAAGATCTCCCAGTCCCCAATAATAATTCTCTTTCTTGTTTCTTCATCAGGTCAATCTTGATGAAGCTTGTCTCCTAGTTTCCCCAAGACCCCTTCCTTAGAGCAGCAGTACAAGCATGAGGTAGGGTGCCCTGTCCTTGACCTCTAATACCATCCCCATCACGTCATGTCTGCTGCCAGAGTTCTGCTATGCGGACTTGCTGATCATTTTTTCACTTAAGTCTGTAGTTTTAAAGCTGTCATTCTTGCCTGAAGTGATGCTGTCAATGTCCCCAGCAGTGTTCCTGCCATTTGGTCTCTATGATAACCTTAGGTTCTTGAAGTCGTATCGCTGACATTTCTGCCCGTTACACTGGCAGATGCCACTAAAATAGCACCAAGCTTCCCAGTTCTCAAGTTTGACCACTATAGACCCAAATTCCCTTGACCTGGGCACCAGAGAGAAACAGTGTATGCTCCACTGACTCAAAATCCAACATTACCACTCAGGAATATAATCTGTCTTGTATATTCTCCAAAATCTTCAAGAATTTTCACTCAAAATTTCATTGACTCTCTGATTTTTTTTCTTTCATATTGAAATGAGGTAAATTTGCTTTTGTTTTTTGATTTGGTTTGGTTTGGTTTTTCATGACAAGGTTTCTCTGTCTTGGCTGTCCTGGAAATCGCTTTGTGCTCTAGGCTGGCCTTGAACTGGTAGAGTCTCCCGCCTCTGCCTCCTGAGTGGTGGGATTAAAGGTATGCACCACCACACCTGGTTCTGATTTGTTTTTGTTTTTTTGTTTTTTTTTTTTGTTTTTTTTTTGTTTTTTTTTTTTTTAGAAAAAAAATCCCTGTAAAGGGGGTGGGACAATAACTCCCAGGGCCTCATAGCTCTTCTTCATCAGAGAGGAAATCAGAGAAATACTCAGGGAAGCATGCTCAAGGCATTGCCCAGTGGCTTAACCAATATCAGGTAGCTTATATAAATCCATCTTCTTTACTGTGAGATGGACCTAGCCCAGTTTCTTGAGATAAATAGGACATGAAAACACCATGAGGTGCAACTTCTGATCTGAAATCAGCTTGCAAAAAGGCTGTGGCCATATTGCATGCTGGTTCCCCCCCCCCATTGTTTGCTTATGCTCATAAAAGCAGGATTCTACCATGTTTGATGCCTTGTGGACATGGCAAAGAACTGAAGGAGGCTTCTGACCACCAGTCATTAAAGGATGGTGGCTCCACGTCTGACACACCCCACATCCCAAAGAACTGAGTGCTGCCAACAACAGGGGAAGGAGCTTGGAGTGGCTCCTCGGGGGAGTCTTCAGCTCTGGCTGGCATTTAATTTGCACCTTATAAGCACCAAGTAAGACAAACCCAAATTCCTGACCCACCAATGAGTAAGAAAATCAATATATGCTGTTGTAAGCAGATTGCTTTCAGAATTATGCATTATATATCAATGTATAGCTAATAGAAGCCTCAATATTAGAGACAAAGAACTTAGCTAATATAAGCCTCAAAATTAGAGACAAAGAACTTAGCTATAACTTGGATCATTTTTTAGCTCATTCTAAAACTTGCAGTTCTCTACTTAGATTTAAAGGGAAGATGCATTGACTTTGCCAACATAAACCTAGTATGAGCCCTTTTCTGTGTCCAGTATGGCAGATGCCATGGGGGAACCCAGAAAAACTGGGGGACTATGGAGAATCAAAGAGCAACCATACAGAGGTAAGAAAATATCTCAGCATCACCATTGTACCACTGTTTTCCTTGTTCCCCTAATTCATGAAAATCGCTCTTATAGTCTACGGCAAATAATATTTAAAAAGCATGAAATAATTTGTATTGGTGGCGAACTATTATGGACAACTTAAATTTCATTAGGACAGAGGCCAGAAATGGTGAGGAAAGATCCTGTCTGAAAATGTATTTTATTTGTCAACTTCCTTACCTCTTTAATTAGTCCTCAATACATAAATTCAAGAAAGTTTATATAAATACCAACTTTCTGGCTTGCCCATATATATGGGAAGATAGGGCCATTCTGGGCCCATATTCCCAAATGTTCATATCCTGGCTGTTGCCTAGCATATAGTAAGTTCCTTCTCCCCTTCTTGTCCAGACATAAGCTGCTCATTCTACTTGATTCCCAGCCAGCCCCTTTCACAATCTTAACCCCGGAGCATAGAATCTCATTCTTGAGTCTAGACTCTGACCTTCCACTAAATTGGCTTTTCTTGTTTACTTTAATCTTCAGGGGGTGATACTATCCCCTCTCTTATCTTGGGCACTGGGCTCAGTTAAAGATGCAACAGTGAGCAGGAGAAATGGAGCCAGCTTCTGCCCCCACTACTCAGGACCCAATGTAACCTGATAAGCTCATAAAGACCCCTTGAGAAAATGTAGAAAATTAGTCAATGTGATTATTTTTTTAGTCCTACCTAGACACAGAAGTTTATAGTGCATCCCACACAAAGAAACCCCTCTTTTTTTCTTTATTCTCCCTTTATGTCCTTGCTTTCAATGGCAGAGGTCAAACATAATGAATGACATATGAATACTGGTACTACCAGAGGTATGAAGGTGATACACAGTCAAAGGGATTTTGTCTCCTCTCCTTCTCTAATAAGATTCTCAGCAATTTTTTCCCAGAGGGATTCGACGTCCAAGCTCTCAGGAGTCATGGAAGTCAAGACACACACACACACACACACACACACACACACACACACACACAGAGACAGAGACAGAGAGGAGAAGCAGCTTCGCTAAGAAGAATCTGGATGCTCAAAGCTGAGCTCTCAGGATAATGCATGCTGTTCTCATGCGTGTATGACTTGCTCATGGTCTGGCTTTGGCTGCTGAAAGATGGCTCTGGACCAATGGGCTCTAGAGGAAACAGAGTTTGCAGCCTGGGAGGGTCTTGGCTAGGGGCTCAGCCATGACCTCAGACCCTTTAGCTGCACCTGAGTACACATTTCCAAGGGAAATGTGTTCTCCATGGAAGAATGGTTGCTGTGCCCCGCCTCTTGTGGGGGGCTTGTGAGATCACCCCAGCTGTTCTAAATTAGGCACACACACACACACACACACACACACACACACTTACTTTTGCAAACCAAGAGCCTAGAATTTCTTTGGTTTTTAAACTTGTTTTTAATTTTTATTTACTTATTTTTTCTCTGTCCTTTGACCTTCTGCCTCATGGACTTTGGGTATATAATGTTTCTTTTCTGCTCACCTAAGATGTTTCCACACTAAATCCGCTGAGCAGCCGACACTTTCCTGAAAACACACAAGCAAGCTAAGCCAGCTTCACACCAGAACACAAAGGGAGCACCGAGGGCTGCAAAGGAGGAGAAAGGAAGAAAAGTCCCTGTCACCAAGAGAGGCCCCTCTCCTTCACCTCACTCTTCACTCTCTTTGTCCTCCTCTCTCTGATGATGGAGCTTCAGCTCCCAATGAAGTCAGATCTCGGAATCCAAAATAGAGTAGAAAGGAGGCTTCGTGGCTTTCTTAGCACAATTCCCATTCAGCAGAGCACAGTGTTCATGTGCCAGGCTTGCCCACAGGGCCTACTGAACGTCCTCCTCCTCTCCTTTCGATCTCTGTTGCCCTCCCCTTCTCCCCATCTCCTACCCCTTATTCTTTTAAGGTGAAAAAGAAGTTTGACTCCAACTCTGATTGAACGCTAATTTCAATGAGAAGAGGAAAAACAGGAAGATTCCCAGTCATCTTTGTTTATTTTTAATTTTTGCTCTTAAATTTTGCTTTTATTTTTTAAAGCTCTCCGCTTATAAAAAAAAAAATTCTTTTTGACATTTTGCCTGATGAAAGCCTGGTGTGAGAGAAACTGAAGATATGACATGTACATAACTATGTGGCCCTCTCCTGAGGCCTGCCTGCTTATCTTGCCATATCATTTCATGATTAATGGAAAAAAAAAAAAAAAAAAAAAAAAAAAAAACTTGGCCAGAGAAAATGCTCATCCAGCTTTAGATCTGAACACAAATCTCTCTGTGCCAGTCAATGTCTGTCTGAAAAGGATGAAAGCTGTACTTGAGTGTCTGAAGCAGGATTTCAGCTAGGGGAATTAGTTTCCCAGGCAATGGAGTTGCTAAGAAGTGGAACAGTAGACAATGAAGCAAACCAGAGGCCACCAACAGCAGGACACAGCTGCAGGGACAAAAGGAAGATGAAGATATCAGAACCCAGCGGGTGGGGTCCTCGGGGAGGATCCACAGACACCTGTCTAGGAGGATTGGGAAGCCAGGAAACAGCAGCTGCTACTGGGAAAATGAGGAAGACGTTCCGTGGCCATGGCTAACCTCTGCTGGGGGCCAGCAATCCAGGAGCCTGGGAAATGTTTGAAAGTGGGCAGCCCCGAAGCCTACAGCATAGCAGTGCAAGATGCTGCCGAAGACGGAATCTGACTCACATGTGTTCTTTTTGCTCCCCCCTCGCCCTCCCATCCACTGCGTTCTCGCCCAGCCATGGAAACAACAGGCCCTGAACTCTAGAGGGGTTTGGAGGTTGGAGCTGCAAAATAAAATCTGCCTTGGGTTCAAAGATCAAGGTCTCATCCAAATTCATTTCTATCACAAGGGCTGCCACTCATTTGAGGAGTCAGGAAATGCACTGAGCCCCAGGCAGAGCATCAGGCGGAGCAACCCAAGTCCGGGAGGGCATAAAGTATAAGGCATATGATGTCACAGGGTGCTGAGTCCCTTCTAGTACCGTGAAAAGGGGGTACAGGAAGAGATGTGTGATACTCCTGAACCAACCTGCAGGCTCCTTTCAAAGTATTCTTCCAAGAAACTTGCTCCTTGTGTCCCCTTTCATTCCTCAGCGTTGGCACTCCACCTATCATGACAGAAGCCACAGAGGGCTGCTCTGTTTTGTAAGGCCCCAGGAAAGGGTCACCCACTTGTTCTTTAGTAGTCCACTCACGATGAAGTCTAACAGTTAAATCCTCCATTTGGTAACATGTTTTTATTGCAAATTATAACTGTATTATCGCTGGTGTAACCCAACACGTCTTTTGCTGGCCTTAAAGATGAGAAAGGGGGGTAGCGCACGAGGGAGAAGCAAAAATATAATATAAACAGAAGAATGGAAAATTACCTCCGCGGAGTGTAATGGTTAAACAATGACTAAGGATGGTTGTGATAGGCATCAACAAGGCTCTGCAAGTGTAAACAGTGTGGTGGGAAGGGGGATGACTGGGATGCGCTAGACAGAGAGGGTGAATTCCACAGAAGCCATTTGCCCCTCCCTGAGAAAGGATGATGGCGGACATCTGGATGGATCTGTGCTCGTCTGGGAAGCTTGGCTGGGTAGACAGGATAAAGGTCTTGTCCATAGAGCTGGAGAACCCTGGGACAGAAAGCCAGACAGGACTTATGACTACTTTGATTGGTGACTCTGTCCTACCTGTTGGTGACTTTGTCATCTGAAACTCATGACTTGGGCTCGGTGTGCTTACTTGTAAAAGGAGAGAGTACGGCAAATATCTGCGGACTATCTGCTGTGTGCCAGAAATTGGTCTGGGTTCTTGGGGATATTGTAGGGAAGAAGTGTCAACCTTGTTCTCAAGGAGTTTGTATTCTGGTGAAACAGCAGCCAAGGCATGGATTCACAGGAGAACACAGGCTAGTGACCTGGAGCACCAGAATTAAAAAGAAAGCTGGCAAGACAGTGTTAGGGCTTCACTGTGCTCTGCGTTACCCCCTCCTCACCCTGGAGGCTTGTGCCTTGGAGCACTTACTCTCCATCCGGTGACACTGTTCTGGAAGACGGTGGAACATTTAGGTCAGTGGTTCTTAACCTTCCTAATTCTGTGACTCTTTAATACGGGTCCTCATGTTGTGGTGACCTCCAGCCGTAAAAGCATTTCCCTTGCTACTTCATCACTGTAATTGTGCCACTGTTATGAAATGAAATGTGAGTATTTTGGGAGATGGATGCTTGCCGCAAGGGTCGGGATCTACGTGCCATGCTGCCAGGAGTGTCATATTCAACTTAATTTTCTGTATAATCTCAGTTTGCTGCCTGCCAAGGTAACATGGTCAACTACCTCACCATCCTGCTGCCACACCTTCCTCTCAGTGATGGACTGTATCCTCTAAACCCACCCCCTCGTGAGCCAAAATGACCCCTTCGCTTAAATCTCATTGTGTCAGAGACTTAGTCACAGCAATGAGAAGAGCAACTAATTCAAGCAATGATGACAAAGAAGGATGAATTGCATCACATGGAGGCAGGAAAGAATTTATACAGTGTGGGGTTTGAACAGAGAAGAGGGTAGTCTAGGAAGATATTCCAGGAGAGGACCAGGACAGATGCCCTGAGGCTTTTGAAGTTGTTTTATGAGCATAATTAAAGCACTAGCACGGCTCCTAGGATAGAGGAAGCACTTCATGAGTACCTGCTCTCAATTTCTAGAACATAGAAGTATTTACACAGCATTTTTTTTTGCTAGAAGTTCATCAGCAACAATGGTAATCTGTAACTCCCCCTCAACTTTAGACCTTTGCTGCTCACCTCCTTGATATCACCTTCTGTTTGTGAAGACAATGTTTTTAGCTGTCACTTAGCCATGAAATACAGGAGAACACAGAATAACCCGAATTAGCTCACCCCAAACACCTGGCCGTATTTTATTAGAGGACTTTGCACTAAATGTTTACATGTCTACTTATGATGCTTTTATTCCAGCATCAATAGCATGATTGTGTGGTAGAGAAGTTGGTATCAGATGCTATGCCTTCCATTCCTGGGCGTGTGGAGCCACCCTAAGTTCATGAGGTTGCTGGGAGGATCCAATGAATGGCTGACTCCGGGTCCTTCTGTGAACCATCACCTCACATTGAATCACTGCTGTCTGAGCTCACAGCCATGGCATGGTGGGACTAGGCCCACCCACGTTTTAGATGACTAGGAAACACAAGCCTGAGACCAATGTTTGCCCCAAGGAAGACACAAAGCCGGTCAAAATCCCAGAGGGACTCTTCTGTTTTCAGTATTCTTTGAGATGCAAGTTGATGGCATTTGTTTAGGTTGGCGTTGAAAGGGAATCATTTTGCTGTGAATCCAAGTTGCTTAGAAAAAGTTGATGATGTCTCCAAGAATATGATTAAACTAGGAATACACTGAAGGAGGGAGAACAAGAAAGATCTCTCTGTCTTCTAAACACTATGTTATTGAAACTACAGCATGGTATAGCTTCACAAGACACACTCAGTGTCAAGACTTAGTGGGGCTTTGAGGGCCTTCAACTCTAATTCTCAAGGTCCAAGTTCAATTACTGAATTTTAGACCTGAAAGAAATAAAAAAAAAGGTCTCTGCGAGTGACTGAAAAGACCACATAAAGTTATAGAAAGGACCATTGTGACTGTATAGCCATATTACAAACTGTCACTGACAACAAAGGCAGAGAGGGACTGACCCTGAAATGCAATTTCTTATGACTATCATCACTGATTACTGGCAGAAAGAAGACAGAGGGGGACAACAAGAGCGCATTTAAAATTTCTAGGTCAGGTTAGATCACCTTGCCACCAACATGCTTGCCATTGTCAGTTCAAAAACTGCCTCCATTGGTACTGAGAGTGCAGCAAGGGAGCACCCCATCCAAGCTTAATATTTGACAGTGTCCCTTCTGGAGCTGTGAAGATATTTTCAAGTCTTCCAAGGGTAAATCTTGAAGTTTCTGCACTGCCTCTACAGATGCATGCTGTTAGGTTAAATGCCAATTCTTATGACTCTTAGCCATGTCCCTTCTCAATAGGTCATATCAAGGAGTTTCTGACAGCACAATCCTACATTTTAACCTAACTTGAAATAAGCATTGGTCACTCTTCAGGAAATAAGAAGACTATGATGCCCATGAACATGCTAGCATGCACTCTGAAGAGCAAACACAATCAAGACTAGCTACACTGGCCAGAATATACCATCATAATGTACCTGCTATGACTATGTATGTTTGAAGGAGGTCACCGTCATCTAGCTTTTTCCCATGTCCCAAGGAACGTGTCTGTATGCTAACAGATGGGCAAGTTGCCATTGTATAAAGACTTAGTGAGATCTCTAAATTATTTTTAATTAACGAAAAAAATCACAATAAGAAAAAAAGACTGAACAGAAATAGGGATGAAGGTCGGGGAGCGAGAAAGGTTAGGATAAAAAGAAATCATGAAGATGCTGCATGATTTGCATAAAAATGTGAGCCTAGAAATTTGAACTGGCTATAATTTCTACTGTGATTCCTAAATATTTTCTTTTCTTTTTTTCCAGGCACGAATAGGGAAGAATAGAAAGGAAGACAAGAAGGGAAGTAACAAAGGGAGAAGAAAGGGATCACCATAGTCAAGTGAATAATTAAAAATAAGTAACTTGTTACTTCCCTCCCACCCTTCTAGAGGCTGTCGTTTTCCTTGCCTCTGCTGTTGTCCACTGATCTTATTTCAGTTACATCCTCAAGCCTAAGAGAAACCTATCATCAACCTCTTGGACTTTCAGCTCTAGCACTCTTTTGAATCTCAAGACTGGGAGCTTCTAACACTTGGATAGATGAATTCCCTGTTCCATGGATGGCCTCCACTGACTAGTGTTTAAGATGCATTGAACAAGCAAGCAGAAAAGCATTATCAACAGGCTCCTACTATGACACAACTGCTGGCTTTGAGGACTGGGCTGGAGTTATCGTTTCAAAGGAAGAAGGTAAACGTTTGGACAAACATGGCTTACTGATATGGCTAATCTCAATTGCCAACTTGGCTGGATTAATTTCTATGGCATTAGGGAAGCAATCTGTTGCATATGTCTGTGAGAGCCTTTCCAAAGATGATCAACTGAGGAAAGAGCCTGAGTATAAGTGCTACCATGCACAGGGGTCTCACGCAGAACAAAATTAGAAAAAGGACCGAGTGAGCTGAGCACCAACGTTCATGTCTCTGCTTCCTAGTTGCAAGCACAATGGGACCATCTGCCTCATCTTTATGCCATGATTTCTCCGCCATGATAGATGACATCTCAAACCATGAGCCCAGATAAACCTTTCCTTCCTTAAATAGTTTTTGTCATGCATTTCTGTCACAACAAAGAGAAACTAATATATGTATTCAAAATATCCTTCCTCTTGAGACCTTAAAGATAACCTTCTTTGCTTAGGTTCTCATATCAGCACTACTGAGGGGCCCTCATCCAGTGTCTTCTGGCCTAATCCAAGACACACACATCATAAGACTCGTTCCTTTTGCTACCTAACACAGATAATAATAATAAATTGGAAGAATGGTTGAGTTCTTGAGCTGTTGGTTGAGTTAATATTGGCAACTAATATTCTAGCTTAAATGTATAAAACAGCCAGTACCTACTGTTTAAGAATTATTTAAGAGTAAATCAAATGAAGCTCACTGCATAAGCAAACTTATTTTTCTTTTCTTTTTTTCTTTTTAATGTAGCTTTACCTTGGAAATTAAAGAATAAGTATGGACAAAACATCCTGTAATTTGAGAGTCAACTGTAGACTATGGCTTTTCGGAAAAGGAAAGATTAGGGTAAGGAGATAGATAATGGACCTGTGGAGTCCATTCAACTATTTGAGTGAACCCTAATGAAATCAGTTCTACTTGGGTGACTAAATGAGAATATAACTTCAGGGCAGGTGTCTGCAGTGCATTGATGACCACTTTATTTTCAGCAGGAATTGGGTAAATGGCTTAATCATGCCATGCTGTAGGAGAATGACATCCTTCACAGATGTGCTGTGTATTATTTAAATAAGACAACCCATGAAATGTGTTGGAATGAATGCCTAGCTCATGGAGAACACTGAGTCAGACTTAAATATCTATTTGATATCAATGGCTTAACTTTTAGCCAAGCTGTGGCTAAAAGAATGGATCTGTAGTTTTACAATATGGTCTATTTTCATCTAAGTTTCTTGGAGATGGCGTATTATGAGCCAAAATGATTATAGCTGAGGCTACCTATGTCTTAGTCTGAGTTAAAGAAATACTTGTACAATGAGAAATCGTGGTATTGACCATCCTGGGGACTTATGGTCTGGTAATCTGGCAGTGTGATCCGATTACTTGAAATGATATTAAGTTTCTTTTTTATAAGAGAGTCATTGCATCTAATTTCCCAGTTATTGGAGAATGATGAGAGAACCAGGTGAAGGTTTTGGCTCTCCGTAAGTACACACATTTCTGGGATTGGTTTTATTAGGAAGACTGGCATCAGTGGAATTCCAGGAAGGAAATGGCCAGGAAGAAATGCCAGTGAGTGGAAAGAACACCCGCTCTCTCCATTCTGTGCACAGGAAGGGATCTGGCAAAGAGAACAAATTGAGTGCTGGTTGTACTTCCTGTACTTGCTGGTTAAGCTGTGTTGGTTACCTAGGCCTTTTCAGAACAATACCTACTATATAAATCTATTTGTCAATTAAAAAAGACACACACACACACACACACACACACACACACACACACCCCTTTAGCCTCCATCTACAGGAAGATTGCCTCCTGTGATGAAGTAAATTTGATTCCCCCACGGATCTCCTTGGCTTCCCCCACTTCCGCTTCTTTTTAATGTTCTGGTTCAGTAACCACCCGTGTATCCCTTGCAATTACGACAGTGAATGTCATATGCTCCTCACTTCTTAGACAGGGGAACCGTGAGCCCCAAATGTCAAAACTAAGGAGCATGAGCACTTTGATGTGAAGCGCTACGTTCAAGCCCACGCTCAGGCTCCTTCCACCACCTTAGCAGCCCCGGGTTCGTCCCACTCAGTAAAACCACAGTGAGACTGTGTCAAGAAATGTGTAGGAATGGGCTGCAGTTTTCACTCCCGTGACTTTCAGTTCATTCCCGGAAGTCATTTCCAAAAGGAGCTAAAATAGGAAAGTCATGGGCCTCCTAGCCATGCCTGAATGCTAGAAGTTAAACTTTTACTTGAAGCCTAAGAGTTTTTCACAAAAGAAAAATCTGGAAGTCCGCTCTGACGGGACTTAGCCCCCATGTTGGTGTTTTTCTGGGAAGATGGTAATGAACCCATAAATGCTAATGAGGAATGTGCTTCTGCTGCGGCTCCCCAGCAGAGCTGAGTCAAACCAGCCTGGTTAGAGGGCAGAATTACCGGGCTTGGAATGATCGCACCCGCTCCGCCACACTGGGCTGGGCGCTGCCTCAGGAACAGTACTGTCTGCTTTGTCAGCGAGGCTCGCACCCTTTCCACTCCTGCCTCTCTGACCTAGATTATCTCCCAGGAGGATAGTTTCGAAGGGTTATTTGTCAAGTCAAGCTAGAGCCTTCAGTTATCCATAGGCTTGGCCACTTGCTACGTACTGAGCGCCAAGACTGTACCATGTCAAGTCTGTCGCCAGGAGCTGTGAGAAGTGACTCCTCACAGGCTGCTTCTTCGTCCATCACCTAGTAGCCTCTATCCTATGGATATGAGGCAGCGTCATGAGCCACGGTCTGTGAACAACGAGTCCGTAAGCTGGGATACTGCTCACATACAAAGATGGGATTCTTGACAGTACAAGACAGGAATGAAGAATGACAAAGACTCCTGTTCTCAGGATACCCATTAGGAGCCATTGCCAATCTTGAAGGGAGAGCGGCAGCAAGCACCCGGATGTAAGGGCAGCCACTGGAGCTGCAGCCTGACAAGGAGGGAACTTATGGAAGACATCCCTTATGGTCACTCTCCTTGATGGAAGCCCATCAGTAAAGGCCAGAGACGCTCGCTGGTACCCAGAGTCAGACAAGAAGAAGGGAATGGCAGGTTAGAGGAGCTGTACAACCTTGCTTCCCAAGACATGTTATGGAGCCTGAGGAGTTAGGACACTACAATACAGTCTTTCCTCCGCCGGCTATTTCTCAGCCTTCCGCCTCCTCAGATTTATCTATCCACACTGCTAATAGCATGTTGCCCTTCAGCGCTTACTGATGGTCACCACACCTGGTACTGGACGAAAGTGATTATACCCTCTATGTTGTTGTAACTCAGAGCCTTTTCCCACAGCTGGCAGGTGAATGCTGATAGACATCTTTGCTTGCTGGTGAAGATGAAGGGTTAGTATCAAACAACCATAGGGCTTTCTGCAATGTGTCTGACAAGGGTCTTTCTGCAATGTGTCTGACAAGGGTAGGTCAGGTCATCTCCTGACCTTGAGGCCCTCAGAAAGTCTATCTATGTATCTAACAGACAGGAATACAAATGGTTCAAATCAGCACAAAGATGGACTCATGATGTATTTATGGCCAAATTTAACATCTCCTGCTGTTTGCCTGTGGATGGAGAGATGGGGGAATATGAAGGCTGGGTAACTCAGGAGTGGAGCTAAGTCCCTAGGGATGGAAAAAGACATGCTTTGTTTATTAGCCATTGTGAATTTTTCACACTGAGTATCCGCAGCTGAGTGCTCACCATAAAGGCATCACTATTCAGATGCCTTTAGTGGTCTCGATCTACTACATTCCTCTCCCATTAGCCCCTCCAACAGCTGCTCAGAGATAGAAACATCAAGGAAAGGGAGGAGAGGAGACAGGGAGTGACTGAAAGGAGATAAGGATGTAAAGTAAATAAATAAATAAGTTAAATTTTAAAAATCTTATACACAATTGGTTCTTCCATACCAAAAAAAAATTTCTCATTTACATATAATGCTCAGAAGCCTCTGATAAAGAGTTCAGAACTTAGAGGTGAAGAAATTGAGATGTAAGAAAGGTTCAGGGGAAGTGGAAGGGGGACAAGAGAGGTTAAGGGGGAGTGAATGGAATCAAGATACATTTAGATATGTAGGAAAAGGTTATAATGAAACCCATTATGGTATATAATGAATATATGGTAATAAAAACTTTAAACATGAGAAAGATGACTTCTCAAGATCACCCGTAAGCCATGGCAGGTACATGATGAGGGCTGTCTCTCAGTCTACTGAAGAGGAAGTCTGTCTCTCTCTCTCTCTCTCTCTCTCTCTCTCTCTCTCTCTCTCTTTCTCTAAATTTGTAGTACAGCTCTTCAGCACTTCTCTGACAGTCACCATGATGGTTCTCTGAGTTCCCGCAGATTAGAGTTTTTCCCACAGCAGGAATGGTTCTAATGATCAGCTATTGCTAAATGACAAGGAGCAGGTCGAGTAAACCTTGAACTCCAGGGTGTTTGCTGTCCCCAACATTTTAGTCCAGTCACCACTGAGGTGCCCTGAATCTGTGGACAACAGGACTCCCAGAAACACACCCTGGCTACATCAGGAACAAAGCGTGGGACTTTGGAGCTATGCCTGCTGAGAGGGCCAGAAACGACCCAGAGCTTGCTTCTAAGAACCCCCACACTCTTATCTTGTTCCCTCAAAGCACCCTTATTTCTGGCAAAACTACTTTCCTCTGAGGGAGTCTGGCAGATGAAAAAGGTTAGCAAAGAAGAGTCTTTTTAACTGTAGGCAAATGAAGTGGTCCACAGATAGTTAACATAATGGCTCCCAGATCTAGGCAGAGCATTATGCAAAATGCCCACTGGGACCTGATCCCTTCATCTCACTCACCCCCTGGGAACTTGACTTGGGAATGATGTGCCCATAGGGACAAGTTGGATCACAGTACAAGGGCCAAAGCCAAAATCTTTAAAAGAATGAAGGAGTTAAAACTGATGTAACTAACCCATGTTGTAGAAATGAGTTAATGAGATTTAAGAAAGAGAGAGAGAGAGAGAGAGAGAAAGAAAGAAAGAAAGAAAGAAAGAAAGAAAGAAAGAAAGAAAGGGAAAGGAAAGAAAAGAGAAGAGAAGAGAAGAGAAGAGAAGAGAAGAAAAGAAAAGAAAAGAAAAGAAAAGAAAAGAAAAGAAAAGAAAAGGAAAGGAAAGGAAAGAAAAGGAAAGGAAAGGAAAGGAAAGAGCTAAGCATATAGAAGAGGAGAGGCCAGGTAAAGCACTTCTGGAAAGAGCTATACATATGAGCAAGTGTCTCAAGTGTGTATTTCTTATTGGTATGTGTGCATGTGTGTGTGTGCACAGGCTCCTGTACATGTATGTATATGTGCCTGCTGGCAAGAGGTTGCTGGTGGAGTGCATTGGCGCAGTAAGAAGATCTGACAAATGGAGGCACAGAGCCACTGACGTCAAGGAAGGGGTGTCCTCCGAAGGCCCCTGGCCTCCTTCCACAGAGCTCTCTCCTAAGTCGTCTTCATTTCAGGCTTAGGTTTCCATAAACACTGCAGTTATTTATTTTATTTGTGTTTGAAATGTTAAACAAGCCCCGAAAGCAAAAGCTGTGGAGGCAACGTGTGGCCTCTCCAGAGAGGAGCTGCACCACAAGAATCCTCTGTGTGGACTTGGCAAAGCTGTCTCTCCCCCACACATGTAGCCCCTGCGTCTCTGTGGATGGCCCCCATCTCCCCTTCCCTGTCTTCAGAGCCCTGACAACCCCAGGCTCCCTAATCTCATTCACTGAGTCTCCTCTGGCCTCCTCTGAGGAGAGATTCCCATAGGAATGTTCTCTCTCCAGGCAGAAGAATGAATAATAGGCCCAACAGCAGCAGCAACACCAAGAGTGATGGCTGACATCCACCGAGCGCTGGCTTGGATGAGGAGCTTCTACACTCAAACATTCACACCTCGCAGTTTTAACACCTGTGTGGTAGATGCCTCCATCTTGCCTATCTTACAGATGAGATGCCTCAGTAATGGGGAACTGAAATATATGATTATAAGAAACAAAGCAGAATCTAGGGTAAAAATAAAAAAGGAACATTCATGAGCCCGCTGAAAAAAAACTCAGTAACCAGGAGGAAAAGTATTTCAATGTAGCATTTATGTTAAAATTTAAAAAAGGTGGTGGGGGAGACTGGACAGGGCTTAAGAGTTTTTTTCTGCCCTTGAAGAGAACCTGGGCTCAGTATCCCAGTATCCACATCACGAGGCTTGCAACCTCCCATAACTCTGGTTCCACAGGTTCTGATGCCCTCTTCTGGCCTTCACAGGTATTGCACACACATATCATACATACACACACACACACACACACACTAAATAATAAATAAATCTTTAAAACTTAACAAAATTGTAAAAAAAAATTTCATGATGAAAAGTGCTGAGATTTCAAATGAGGACAGTTCAGTGGATTCAGCTCCAACCCATGTTGCTACAACCTCTCAACTCAGGCCTCACCAGTCTCTCTGAGCATTTACTGGGGCCTGTGGTGAAGAATGTAGGGCTGTTGCCCTCTGTTCGTGTGATCTAAATCATCCTTGGAGCCTGGCCTGGTGGGTGTCATGACACTCATCGACATGGGAAACTAACCCATGCAAATTTCTTCTGCTTGGCCATTGGTTAATGTCTACTTCTTTCTCCAACGGACAAGCGGGACCTCAGCCCAACTTTCCCCCTGAGTTCTCTGCACTATCCACAAACTCAAAGCTGTCCCAGTCTGCTTGTGTCCAGGCTTTCTCTCCAGCTGAGAGACTGACAAAAACAGCATGGACTCTGCCCCAGTGTGGTATAGAGGCAGCAGGGGGGCAGGGAGGGGGCTGTGTAGGTAGTCAAATCTATTCTGGGCAAGCGTAACACTGAGACCCCCGTGGCTCATCTCTCTGCCATTCCCAACCCTCCTCTTCCTCAGAGTTTATGAAGACAGATACAGAATAGACCCTCTGCTTTCAGAGTTGTCACCAGACTTCCCAGGTCCACTTTATTCTCTAAGCCTCTTGATCCTGCTCCTACTTAAGACAACATCACAAGACACAGAGGGACACAGCTTGCATCCCACCCTGTGCCCCAGCTCTTCGGAAGAAAAAGGTGACTTTGGAAGTGGGAGACAATGAGGAGAAGACTGGAGACCTTAGAGTCAGAATCAGATCTTGGGGAAGGGTGAGGGGAATGGCTGATGTCAACATTCCAAAATCTACATTCAATAGTGTAACTTTCAGGGCATAGCGGGTGGGGGGGAGTAAACATAGCTATGTGTGTGCCCTCCTGGCTTACAATGAGCAGCATCTGGGCACATTTGGAAAGGATCTTAAGTCATGGAGGTGGGGCTAGGCAGAAATAGTCTCTACCCACCATGACTCAAGAATCTCAGCCACACAGGCCTAGACCAAATGGCTTTCTCGCCACCCCTCAGACTCGGCTGTTACGGACACTTTCAATTGTCTCCCTCTCCATAACATGGGGTGGGGTGGGGTTAGACAATGGTGGCTTCAAATCCATTTACTCACTGCATAAGTTGTCTTCTCTATCTTCTCTCTCTCTCTCTCTCTCTCTCTCTCTCTCTCTCTCTCTCTCTCTCTCCATTGAAATAGATTGTTTTTATAGAATACGTTATGATTACTTTTTTTCCTCCTCTGGTTTCTCCCAGATCCTTTCCACCTCTCCTTTTATCTGCACTGCTCAACCCAAATCCACACATTTTCTTTTTCTCTCTCATTAAAAAACACTCAGGCATCTGGAAAAAAAATAATGATTAAAAAATAAAAATAATCTTAGTCTCAATGATGATGAAAGGTCTGGCTAGAACTGTCCTCAGAAAACTGAGCTGTTTATCTCCTCTCCCTGACGTTGGCTTCTTCACTATACCCCTTTCAGAAAACTGGATGTGGGGGGGGGGGAGGGGGGAACTGGAGGCTAGTGTTTAGTCTTTGGAATAACTTCTTACATTTCCAGGATGTGGCTCTAATGTCCCTGACCCTGGGTTCCAGAGAGAACCTAATGGGCAAGGAAACTGTGAGGCTCCTTGAAATATGTGATCAGGCAGAGAAATGGAAACAAGGAGAGTAGAGTCTAGTTGAAATGAAGTATCCTAGTTTCGAAAACAGAAATGAGAGCTAGTTTATTTTTATCTATACCTCAACGTCGTCGGTGGGATTTGGTGCCACCCTCACCTACTGGGAAAGCATCGGACGGGGTGAAATTGGGCAACACTTCAGATCAGGCAATGAATGTAAATACCCTTTGTAGACACTTTCCCTCAGGCTAGGGTTCCCTGGCCTACACAGGGCACTGTTTGGAGCTGACTCCACCTGTGCCCAGCTCCGGCACCTTCCTGCTTCATCCATTCCACAGTGGACACTCCTGCTTCCCAGCTAGCTTATCCTTTAGACAGTTTCCCTATGGCCTTCCGCTCTCCTCAGCTCTTCTCCTACCTTGACCTTGCAGGTCACAACAGCGCGCTAGAGTAAAGGCCCTGACATGGGCTGGGGATGTTTTTTCAGACCACATCTGGGGGTATCGCCAGTGGAGGGCTCCTGCCATCGGCACTTTCTCCCAAGCCAGTTCTGCCAGCCTAACCACACCTAACTTGTTCCCCTTCTGTCGGCATACTCCCAGTTTTAAGCTAAGCCTTGCCTCGCTCCCCTGGAGACATGAGAGTATTCTCTGAGCCTTCATGCAATAGGTCTTCCCAGTGTAGCAGAAACTGTAGCAATGGGACTGTGAAAAGTTGCTGGCCTTGTCAGCAGCAAGCTGACAGGTACCACATGCTACCTTCACGAGTCACTGGCATATGTCCCTTTGAAGATCCTGGATCCCATGGACAACAGAAACTGAACATCCAGTGCTGATACATAGCCGAAGGTTGAATGTTCAAATCCAGCTTTTTATTTTAGTTATTGCCTGGCAGAAATTTCTGCAGGTGCCTTTGGCTCTTCTTAGGGTCATTGCCAACATCCCATCTTTCTCATGTGTAAAATAGAATTTTTTCATCAAGAATGAGGCTCACATTCATCAGTGTTTATCATGTAGCTGGAAGAGATAGAAGCAACTTAGACTTCGAATCTGTTCCAGGGATGACAGGACAGTAAATACAAAAACTTATTTGCATGGAAAGACGCCGCATCCCGGCTACTTATGTGATCACCATGCCTGCTCAAAAGCAATGAAGTTCTTTCCCTCCATCAAAAGAGAACTCAAACAGGAAAAGTTATATATTAAAGCCTTGGTACTTAACAATAAGCAATGTTCTATAGAATTGCTATAGTTTGAATCTTGAACGTGTCCCAGAGGCAAATGTACTGAAAACTGGGTCCTCAAGCCCTTGTGTTACTGGGAGATGGACAAGATTACTATATTATTACTGTATTCCTGCCACAATGAACTGTGGTCACAGAGCAACAGAAACGAGTGAGTACGAGCCGAGGACTATTAACCAGACCTTTCCTCCTTACAAGTTGCTTCTTTTGGGTGTTTGTTGCCATAATGGAAAGTTAATTAACACAAAGACTTTCAGTGGAAACTTTCCTTAGACACTTTCTTGAGAAATAACAAACTAGAGAAATTACACTGCTAACTGTCTCACTACTGAACCTCTAACGCAAGGAACCTCACCGTCATTTAACTCCTCCTCCCTTGGGCTCTGTGTTCAGGTACTCAGAAAGGCTACAGAATGGCTTCCTTCCTTTCTAGTCCTGCCACTCCACCTAACTCAGAGCCTCCTCCATTGCCCCTTACCTGGATCACTGAGATTTCCCTATCATTTCTCTCCCCACTTCATCCATCTCAACCTACTCAACAGCCTGAAGCCAGGTTCATTTTCTTGGCTTTAGTGCATAAATAATCTAGTTATATTTAGTTCATAAATAATTTTTATTTTTATTTATCCTCTCAAAGAATAGACTCTAGCTGGGATCTAGAGCTCCACACTTCTCCTCGAAGCGCAATGCATCTCTGCTCCTTTCTGCAAACTTGAAGACACAGTCAGTACTGTGACCGACACAGTGTTGGTCAAATCTTATACCCCTACAATCTGCCTTTCTCTCCATAGAAACCTCCATATTCTTCATCACACTGTCTCTCTTCTATCTATTCACTAATAACCATCCTAAGGAATCTAGCTTATGATAAATGTCATTAAGATTGATTGGACCAGCATCCCTTTCTCATGGGACCTTACCTTTCTCACAGTCCATTCACATCATAGGGTACCTGCCCCGGCAAGACCAATATAAACATTCAGTCTTCTCCAGGTAACATAACTGTGTGTGTGTGTGTGTGTGTGTGTGTGTGTGTGTGTGTGTGTGTGAAGCCACTGGATTTACTAGTTGTGTGAAGCAATAACTAATTCCCTGATTACTTTCAGTGAATAATTCCTTTTATTTTTAATAAATGATTCTTGTTTTGCTCATGTTAGGATTGTGCTTCTGCCACTGTTAGGTAAAAAGAGACCCCACGTGGACACACACCACACCGTGAAATGCAGACAGGGATGTGGACAGGCCCCACCCTGCCTTATTTTTTTGAGTTGTAAATACTGTTCTTATGTGTCTCCCTCTAAATTGCTTGAAGGCAGTTTATCTTAAATATGTTTGTGTCTTTCAGCTACCTCACATATGATATGGTTTAAAATATTGCTTACCTGTCAGAGTGAATGAAATGATAAATATTAGGTAGAATAAGCCGTTCTCCAACGTTGTGAATCTCACTGACCACCTCCATCCATACACCCTGGAAATAGAAGCAAAGGTTCATTATATTTCCATGGTCATTTTCAATCATTAAAAGTAAAATAGCATTGTGGCCCTGCATTCCACGCGCATCTTGTAGAAATGTTAGAACACTCTCCGAAGTTGCAGGGACTGAACTAAGTCAGCTGCGGGATGCTGTCACATGCCCTGTTGAGACTCAGTCTCCACTGGATATCAGAGCACAGATAACTGTTAAAGAGGCTTTAGCGATGAGAAGGCAGAGGGAAGTCTTCTTGAGACTCCCCTGCAATTAAATCCCCAAGAAGGAGGCTGCAGTCAAAGGACCCACAGGGAACAGGCCCACACTGAGAGCCTTCCTGCCATGTTTGTCCAAAATTGGGGCAGTATCTGGAATAGCTTTCTGTCTCATCCTGGAGAAGATAATCTGTTTATCTAAGGGGTAATTATGTGTGGAATGCTTGTGTCATAGTTGTGTTTTCTAATTTCCTGTTTCTTCTTCCCTTATTCAGTATGGGTAACAAGGCTTCTAGACATGGCTTCTTGGGTACTTAGGCCATAAGGCCTGAATTTCTGTCTGATTTTTCTTGCCCAACCAGTCCCTAGCCCCACCTACCCCAAACCACTGTTCTTCATTATTCTCCGGAAAGAACTCAGTGGCCCAGTGAACAGCTGTTTCCAGTGGGCTGGCCAAGTAGAAACTGGGACAGAGCCCAGAATGCTTTCTTCTATTTATTGGGATGGTGGGCCTCTGGCAAATATGACCGTTATTCACCATGCACCCTCAACTATCTCCATATAACAGCATCTTCTACTCCCCTCCACTGTGTTAAGCAATCAGGAAGCCGGTGATACAGCCACCTAACCAGATCTGGCCTCTCATTTCACGCTAGGGGAAAGACATCTCTTGTTCTATGCAAACACAATTGATTGTGGTAGGTTGGGCCTTTCTCCTCTTCCTACAAGAATATTCTTCCTATCTCTCAACAAAGTTCACAGGTTATAAATGGAATCAGTGTAGTTTGGATGAAATGATTTGAGGAGGAACCTCATCCACAAATGTAGAATAAGGACTTGAGTATTTGGGCAGGACCAGAGCACACACTGGCTCTTATTTACACACTGCCTGTGCAGAACTGTGGAGGATGAGATAAAGTGGAAGAGAACATTTTCTTAAATATTTTCTTCCTTTTACTTTGCCTTCCCTTGCTATTTACTATTTCTTCCTCTGAATATAAATATTCTTAAGGATTATTCTCAAAAGAAGGTAGAAAAAGGTGAGAGAATAAAGAAAGAGGCAAAGAAAGAAAAAGGAAGACATGGAGAAGGGAAGGAAGGACTATGAAAGAAAAGACCAGTTCTAACCAGACTCCACTCCTTCTGTGACATATCATTCTCAAACATCATTACTGAATGGCATAGGACCAAATTTATACCAAATCCCAAGCTCATCGTACCCATCCCTGCCACCTCCAACACGTCCTCTGTTTTTATGGTGGTTCTCAACCTGTGGGTCGTGACCCCTTTGAAGTCAACATTGAATAAATGGAACCTCATGAAACTGAAAAGCTTCTGTAAAGCTAAGGACACTGTCATCAGAACCAAACGATAGCCTACAGATTGAGAAAGGATCTTCACCAATCATATATCTGACAAAGGATTAATATTCAGAGTATATAAAGAACACAAGAAGCTAAACAGCAAGAAATCAAGTAATCCAATTAAAAAGTGGGGTACAGGGCTAAACAGAGAATTCTCAATAGAGGAATATAGAATGGCAGAGAAACACTTAAAGAAATGTTCAACATCCTTAGTCATCAGGGAAATGCAAATCAAAATGACCCTGAGATTTCACCTTACACCATCAGAATGGCTAAGAACAAAAACTCAAGTGACAACACATGCTGGAGAGGATGTGGAGAAAGGGGAACCCTCCTCCATTGCTGGTGGGAATGTAAACTTGTACAACCACTCTGGAAATCAATCTGGCGCTTTCTCAGACAATTAGGAATAGTACTTCCTCACGATCCAGCTATACCACTCCTAGGCATATATCCAAAAGATGCTCAAGTATACAACAAGGACATTTGCTCAACCATATTCATAGCAGCTTTATTAGTAATAGCCAGAAGCTGGAAACAACCCAGATGTCCCTCAGTTGAGGAATGGACTGAGCAATTAAAAACAAGGAAATCATAAAATTTGCAGGCAAATGGTGGGAACTGGAAAAGATCATCCTGAGTGAGGTATCCTAGAAGCAGAAAGACACATATGGTATATACTCACTTATAAGTGGATATTAGACATATAATATAGGATAAACATACTAAAATTTGTATACCTAAAGAAACTAGTCAAGAAGGAGGACTCTGGGTAAGATAATCAATCCTCATTCAGAAAGGCAAAGAGGATGGACATCAGAAGAGGGAGAAAACAGGAAACAGAACAGGAGCCTACCACAGAAAAGACTGAGTCTGAAAGACTCTACCTTGCAGGGTATCAAAGCAGATGCTGAGACTCATAGCCAAACTTTGATCAGAGTGCAGGGAATCTAATGAAATAAGTGGGAAATAGTAAGACCTGGAGATGACAGGAGCTCCACAAGGAGAGCAACAGAACCAAAAAATCTGGGGACAGCAGTCTTTTCTGAGACTGATACTAAAACCAAGGACCATTCACGGATATCACCTGGAAACCCTGCACAGATGTAACCCATGGCAGTTCAGTGTCCAAGTGCATTCCCTAGTAAAGGGAACAGGGACTGTCTCTGACATGAACTGATTGTCCTGCTCTTTGATCACCTCCCCTTCAGGGGGTGGGGTGTGCAGCCTTACCAGTCCACAGAGGAAGACAATGCAGCCACTCCTCATGAGACCTGATAGACTGGGATCAGAAGGAAGGGGAAAGAAGACCTCCTCATCAGTGGACTGGGGGAGGGGCATGGGCGAAGAGGGAAAGTAGGGTTGGGAGGTGAGGAGGGAGGGAGCTACAGGTAGGATACAAAATGAAGAAACTATAATTAATAAAAATAAAAAAATTAAATTTAATTAAAAAAATCTCTTCTCAGCTACCTCTTGGGTGCTTCACCTAGTTTTCTTGGTATCCACTCCACCAATGAGTTAAGTCTTTAGTTCTTTTTACTTTGTTATCTTGAGACAGAGTCTCACTAAGTCTCCCCACTTGGTCTTGAACTGCCAAGCCTTCTTCTCCAGCTGCATGACAGCTGGACTGACAGGTCTGCACCACCAGGTCTGGATCACCCTTCGTATTCCTCTGCACACTTAATCCCATGTCTTCTTACAGTGAACAGTCTCTAAAAGGGTCCTAAGTCTTCTCGATAGCCTCTTTGTACTGTTACTCAAAAGTAAATGTGTTGAAAGCAGAAAAGTAGTACGACCTAGGCTGCTTAAGC
The DNA here is from genome assembly GCF_030254825.1 of Meriones unguiculatus. Lineage (NCBI taxonomy): Eukaryota > Metazoa > Chordata > Mammalia > Rodentia > Muridae > Meriones > Meriones unguiculatus. The sequence goes on along the minus strand of NC_083362.1, from coordinate 60,060,744 downwards.
TCATCACCACTCTTCAGGTCCTCTGTAATAAAATTTAACATCAGCCTGACAGCCAGACTCTACAGAACTGGGCCCCTGGATGCACCGCAGGTTCTCATCAGAACCCTGTTTTTCTTCTTTACCCGACTCCTCCAAATGCTTCAACCTGCTGACAGCTCGGGGCTTCACACGTGAAGTTTGTCTCCCATGAGTATCCCATTTCCACCATCTCTAAAACGTCTTAGCTCCAAGTGTGATCTCAGCTGTGAAGAGCTGTCCACCCTGTGTGTGTCAGACTTACTCACGGGATGCTATTTTGTGGCATTTATCACTTCACACCTTCTTCACAAGCAAAAAATTTTATTATATTATAAAATTGGGTATGTATAGCTTCCAAATTCAACACCATCTTCTGCCCTGCCCCTCTGTATTTACTCATGGCTAGCTTGAAGTTTGCTACCCCATAGGTTTGCAACTTGAAACAAATATTTGTTAAGAAAGGAGAAAACCAGAGAGGCAGATACCAAAGAGAAAGGGGCCACGAAACAGAAAGTATTTGATGCGCTTTGGCTTGAGGATAAATGAGTTGGAAAACATAAAAATCACCAGATTGTACAGCTTCAGTCCTTAGCATAGAGTTCCTATGCAATTCTATGAAGAAAGGGCAGTGGAATAGAGGAGATTTTCAGTGAGGACCCACAATCGTGATCAAATTCTGGCAGCCTTCTGCACAGCCAAAATTGGGGACTGCTAACTGCTTAGTTAACTGCATGCAATTGAACTCAGTCATCAGTCTTTCAAGTAGGAAGAGATTTTTGTCTTTGTGGCCTTGGTGAAAGTGGAATCGATTCTCAGTGGAAGGTAAAGGGACAAAAAATTTCAGTATACCATGAAGATCTTCCTAGAAATAAATCTACCTCTATATGGACTGGGTCAAAACGATGGAGTCTGTTCTGCAATGTGCTAGCTTTGTGACCTTGAATAACTTGCTTAACCTCTCTGAGCTTCAGTTCCTTTTGTGCAAAATGGGCATGATGGTGGCTCACATCTGAACATAAATTGCATGATAAAGTGTGTTCGGCATACGGTGAGCACTAGATGGCATTTTATTAGTGATTGGTGCTTTATTGTTGAAACATTGGGAACAATAGTAGAATGGTCACTTGGTGCATGTGTTTCTCTTCCCTTCTTAACGTCTATCTACTATGATAGCTATCTGTGCATCTAATCCCCATGTGGATTATCCCTTTTTGAGGTGTTTGTTTTTACTTTGTGTGTGTAAGTGTTTGTCTGGGTTTATGTATATCACATGTGTTCCTAATGTCTGTGGAGGCCAGAAGAGGGCATTTGATCACCTGAGACCTGGTTGCAGATAGTTCTGAGGCACCATGAGATTGCTGGGAACCAAATCCAGGTCCACTCTAAGATCATGGTGCCGCTTCTCCAGCTCTGTTTTATTTTAATACACTCCAGAGCCGTTGGACCTAAGGAAGCAGTTTAGAAGTCTGTGCTGGATTGGAAGATGTGGTTGGTCTCCTCTAGCACCAGAGGGATGACTGGATAGCACACCTCAAAGCTTGCTTAAATGATTCACTCTGATTTACTCATCCCTTCTTTCATCTACTTAACCAATTGCTGATGATTGATGTGTGGATTATTTTTTTCTCATTGCAGTGATAAAATACTTAAAGAAAAGAACATAAGGAAAGAAGCATTCATTTTGTCTCACAATTTGAGGCTCCTGTCCACTGTGAAGGGAAAGTCTTGGTGGCAGATGGCTCCATGTTCAGCTGAGATGCCTCATCTCCTCACCTTAGGCACAGCACGAAGCAGAGAGCAGACAGGAAGTCCAGTTGTGCTGTAAACCCTTAAGCCTGTCCTCAGGGATGCAGTTCTTATAGGCAAGCTCCACCTCCTAAAGGTTCTGCAGTGTTCCAGCGAGGACCAAGTGTTCAAATACATGAGCCTGTGGAGGACACGTCACATTCAAACTGCCGCACATAGCAGCTGTGTGTCATACAATAGCTAGCTGTCAGAGATAGACAATGACAGCCCACGTGGTCTTTGACCCCTTGAGGCTGATGGTCCAGTGATTCTATGGTCCTGGTGCATTAAGGAGCTGCGTGCAACCCGAGCTACCTTGAGAGACTTCAGTCCTACTGGTGTAGACATTTGTGTTGCTCCTGTATACCGACCTTGTCTCATGCCTTCCTGGGCAGAATGAATATGTAGGCTAAAAAATACAACTGTCACTCTTTATGTTTCATTCTTAAAGTTCCAAATCTTGAGAAGCTGCCCGTGCTAGCTTTACGTCCTTTTTCTTTTTCTTTTCCTTTTCTTCTCTTCATCTTACTTTTTGCTGATTCTTTGTGGATTTAACATTTTATCCATCACTTTCCTTAACTGCTCAATTCTTTAAACTTAAAGCAGCCAGTCACATCCCTAATCAAGAGCAGAGAGACAATGGATGCACATTTGCCTTGTGCTCTTCCCCCTCTTTAAACTCATACAATCTAGGATAAGAATAGACTTGACCTCTAGATTTTGCATGTTTTTATTTAACTTATTTTTTTTAAATATATTGTGAGGTTCTAGTTTAAATGCATTTTTCCTATTCTATCCTATAAGCGGTTATTTTTGTATCTGAAAAATATCTGTACTTCAAAAGGCTATTTTAAAATTCTGCTACCTTTCCTATAACATTTCTATTTTTTATCATTTAGTTTTTCATGTATACTGTCTTATCTGTAAACAAGAATATTATTCCTTAATTTCCAGTTCTTAATAACCTAATTGATTTATCTTATTCAATCACATCAGATATTATCTTTAGCACAATAATAAATTAAATATGCTATACATTTTTCTTTTATATATGTATTTATAGCAAATATATAGTTTCATATAGCTTGGTTTTAGAACAAGTATCTCAAGAAAAATTAGAGGCTTATCTATTAGGAATATATATATTTTATATATTTCCCTGTATGTTAGGAATATATATGATATATTATATATATAATTTTAAGGAAATGATCATCGAATGTTATTATATCCTTGCATCTTTTGTCATGACTTTTCTGTAACCTTTTGTCATTTGACTTTTCTAAAACTCTGCATTATCTCATTATCTGTGGAGATGATCCTGATTATCTCTTCAGACAGATTAATGTAGTATCAGAACAAAATTTATTCACTGGAAATAAAGATAAATCTGGTTATAAATATCCACCTTCTTGACAGCGGGTTAAAATCTTCTGGTTCAGAGGAATAGATAGAGCCTCACAAATTCTGAGTTTCAGAGAAATGGTCTTTGAATATGTGTCCTAAATGTCTTGAAGAAGTGTTCACTGACCTCCATCCTAATGTTCTTGATTTCTTCATTCCAAAGTCCTATTCCTCTTGTCAGGTTAGTTTTTAATTGACCAGTTGTACCCCCCCTTCATTGAACTATAAATTACAAGAAGATAAAGCCTGTGTCGATTTTGTTCACCTCTAACTACCAATCCCCAGTACCTAGCACCATACCCAGGAGGAAGAATATGTATCCCAAGTCCTAAATGAATGAATAAATGATTCTAAAAGGAAAGAAAAGTATTGAACCACCCAACTACCATAGATGTGAATAGATCTTTCCAAGTGAAGAGTGTAATTGACAAAATTGTGATGTCATGAAACTCCCAGGAAAGGCAAGATTTGGTTGTGAGGTTGGGGCCTTTCTAGGCACTTAAATGTATCCCTAATGGAAGTTGATTTGTCTTAGGCCTAGAAAGTCTGCAACAAGCTTGTGAATTCCTAGACAGCAGCTCTGAGATTATTCTTGGGAAATTTTAATTTTCAGAGGAAGTTAGTAATTGTCCCGTGGTATTCTTTGTCTTCCATTCTCTTTGGAAAAAGCAGCAAGTTTAATTTAAAAATCAAATAAGAGGCTTAGAACGATGGCTCTGCAGATAAAGTACTTGCTGTGCAAGTGTGACTGAGTTTGGGTCTCCAGCACCCGTGGAAAGACTTGGTGCGGTGGCATGCTCCTATGGCCCCTGGCTGGGAGGTAAGACAAGTGGAGCCCAGGGGCTCAAGGCAAGCCATTTGTGTTTCAGGTTTAGTGAAAGACCCCATCGGGGAAAAAAAATAAGGTTGAAAGTGATAAAGGAAGATACCCAACATTAACCTCTGGTCTCCACAGACACGCATACAGGCAAGTGTACCAGAGGCACACATAGACACACATGCATGTGCCTTCCCTACACCCACAAAGTCAAACCAGAAGGTAACATAAGAAAAAGGATTCTCAACTCTGGGCTTAATTTCCGGGGATATAAAGAAAAGCACTGGACCACATCAACATTACCTTGCAAATTGCCTTAACAACCACTTTGAATAAATTCAGGAGGACCCAATCAAAATGGTATGGATGTTTCTCTTTCTCACCTACTGTGTGTCTTGGACTCAGATAATTTGGTAGATTTGTTTTAAAAGATAATCTTTGCCCTGAATGTTTGCCCATAAACCAATCTTTCTCCTCCACTTTCTTTCCCGCAATCTTCTCTTCTCTCTCTTACTGTCACTTGTACCCTACTCACCTTTCTTCTTCTCTCATCTTCATCCTTTGAAGGGGATGTTGTTATTTGAAATCCCCAAATTTCCACATTGATGTATTTTACTTGATTCATTGAGATCATTTACAAATAAACCTTCTGGGGAAATTTTTCACTACTGGAAACCCATGTGGCTGGGCTTACCTATTTGTGGAGATGTGGTACTCTAAGGAACATAACTGACCATGAATACAGCTTTTTCTTTTCTTTATTCTTTTTTAGGGGGGATGGGTGTGACAAGATGAGTGTGACATCCTCATCTTGAGGATAAGACAAGAATCTACAGTCCTGTGGTGGATGTGTTTCTCTTCCCACCTGTCAGCAATTCATAGGAAATATACAAGAATTCTGGGAAGGAAGGGAGTCAAAAAATACAGATAGTTTTTTTTTCCTGTTGTGAAAGCAATGACTTTAGGGTTTGTTTTGTTTTGTGTTAGAGTGCAAGAACTATGACTAAAAGCACAGGCAAATGTAACATTTCTCTTTTCGTCCCCTTCTTTCCTGAAAGGAGTGTTGTCATTAGGTTCCAGAAACAATCAGCAGATTTTTCTCCCGGTGGATCTAGTATTCTTCTTTCTGAAGACCCTGAGCCTCTGATAGGTCTCTGAAGAACCACGTCTTCACAGTAGACAAGAAACACATCTTGGAAAATTATACTACTGGTCCCAACGATGTTATGCCTCCCTGAATCTGTTCTCTGATAAAACAGAAAAATCTAGCACCACAGATAGTACTTAACCCCTACCAGTGACTTTACCGTGCAACTTGCCTGGTCAATGGAAAGATGGCGTGGCAATTCCAAGACTAGATTTCAAAAGCCCTGTGCGCTAGGATGGCTTTCTTACACTTCCACCATTTGCTCTGAGGACCTGCCTGGTCTGGCCCCTGGGAAGAGGCTGAGAAACCTGTGGAGCTCCGGTGGTTCAGCCAAGGCCAGCATGTTCAGCCAAACTCCAGAAGCCTTCACATGTGCATGCAAGAATGGCGTGGTTCAGCTCAGCTCCATGGATGTGTGGGAAATAATTGTTTATTGTTATATGACACTGAGCATGTGTGGCTGGTTGCTTATTCCACATCAGAAGTTAAATGATCACAGAGCTAAAACTTAAAGCTCCGAAGAAGCTCCTAAGAATAACAATTCTGTATTTTCACAGAGCACTCTGGGGCTTTCTACACACTTTACACACTGTGTGTTGTTGAGCTTTCATGATAGACCTATGAAATTCATGGGAGAAATATTTTTTCTCGTTTATAACTGAAGGTACTGAAGGTACAAAAGAATGAAAGTGGTTTGCCCATAACAACAAAGCTAAAGGGAAATAGGAGCTACATTGCCCTCATTACTGGTTTACTACCTACTTCTAACTAGAGGTGTTAGTGGGTGTGGTGGGCTACAGATGGAAGTAAGTTGTAAATCATAAGGTTGTCAAACCTTTAGGTGACTGAAAACCATTGTCTATTTGTTAAATGGACTGAATTTCTCTAGGAAAAAAGTCTGGGGCAGGAGGGGTCATAAGAACCATTTGAAAAAAGAAGAAATCTATGAACATAAGCCTTTGCGTTGTGCAATGTTACAAGGACAATACATGTGTGATGTATTGGTGTTTGCAATGTGCTGGGAAATCTGTTAGCAATCTCATAGGCATTATCTCATCTACCTTCGTAAGAACACCATGAATAATATCATGCCATAATACACTATAATGTAACATACCATAACGGTGTTGCGTATGATGTGAAATAATTCAAGTCTGAGAAATTAGGCAATAACCTGCCAAATTTCACATAGCAAGGATGTGACATTGCACTGCAGTCCGAATCTATTTGATTCCCGCATTGGCACTTCTGTGTTGGGTTGAGAATAAAATCCATGTGGGTAGAAGTCATTCTCTTAAAGCTGAGAGGTGGAAATAAGAATGCTGGCTCAAAGAGTGGCTGGAAGCTACCCAGTGTTCTGAAGACAATGAACTTCAGAGAGAACCAATTTCCTACCCAAAGCGTTGATGTTCAGTGATGCTGTCAGAAAGTCTGTGGCTTACAAATGGACCCTGCATTATGATCCCCAAGGGAGAAAAAAAAAAAGCCAAGTATTTATCTATTACCTTTCTAGTTCTATTACCTACTACCTCTCTCTTCTCTTTGTCTAACGCTCAGCATATAACATCACCCCAGCAGTGATCATTTTTCTCTGTAACAGAGCCATCATTTAAACCATGCAGTATGATAGAAAGAGCCCATTCCTCAAAGTTACCATGGCCAGCATCAAAATAATCCAACCAGATTTAATAGTTGTGTTTCTTGAGACTCAGAGGATAATGGCATCTACCTTCCAGGATTCTAGAGGAACTAAAAGGTCCTGAGGTGCAAAGCTTGGTAGGTATCTGGACCGTTCAAGGAGTCAATAAATGTGCTTCACCTCCTAAGCTGCTTGCCTGAAAAGCCAGCCTTCCTTGTAGGAAGCTGTTGTAGTTTGACTATGAAATGCCCTCTATAGGCTCACATGTTTAAACATCTGGTCCCCTGGCAGTAGTACTGTTTGGGGTGGTTGTGGAATGTTTAATAGGTAGAGCTTTGCTTGAGGAAGTGGGTCACTGGGGTGGGCCTTGAGGCTGAGGGTAGAGGTGCTGCTCTGGTCACCAGACAACATCTGCAAAACTAGCAGGCTGCCGATGGTTAATGAGAAAACCATCTCCTTCCTTTGACCACTCATGTCTAACAGAACCTCTTCTGGCAGCTTCTTCCTCTGCTTGGGCAATACGAATGAGGTGTCTTTTATTTCCCATCAAACACCACAAAGAACCTGACAGCCCCTCCTGGAGTTAATGGTCTTCACATTCCTGCCACGTATGAAGGAAGAAGGAGGGAGACGGGGTGGGGTGGGGGGATCGAAGAAGATGAGGGAACAGACAAGAACCCTCTTTCCTGCCTCACTCAGGATTCTGTCTGTTCTTTGAGGCTTCAGGAAGTAAACACGTGGGGACAACAGGAAGTGAGAAGTTGTGGGAGGCCCTTCTAGGCAGATGCAGGACCTAGACCTAGCTGGGCCTGCAGCAGAGAGCTCTCACTCAAGGGCACACATGACTCTTGCTTTCTGCAGGATCTCCACATTCCCTATGTTGGGTTGACTGAAAGCTGGGGGAGGGCTTCTCTCCAGCCCGTGTATGGGGAAAGCTGTGCATTTCTTTAAGAAGCATGGCAAATAGCTTTGCTCTTTCTTCCAGGGATGACTGTGTTTCAACTCACACACATATGAACTAGTAGACTTCAAAACAGTTATAAAGCTGGGGACAAAGCTCAGTTAGTGGAGTGCTTCCCTAGCATGCATGAAGCCATGGGTTCAATCCCCAATGCCGGGTGTGGTGGCACATTCCTATAATCTCATTTTCAAGAAAGGGATTCTATTCTTGCTCATCTTCAGCTAAATAGCCTTCAGGCTAGCCTGGGATACATGAGATCCTGTATCCTTCTAAAAAACAAAAGTTAAATAAAGACAATAATGGTATTGCAATAGCTGCTATTACTCGAGTATGTCCCCTGCATAACCCAGATTAAACAGTTATTAAACAATATCCATTGTTTCATATCATCTCTTCCTAAAGTCTTTGGGATGGTCCTATGTTATCTGACCTCAACTTCGCCTCTGAGCATCACCTCCTACCATCTAATGATCACATATTTATGAATATGTTGTAGGCCTTGGCCCATGCTGTTAATTCCACTACGTTGTCTTCTAAACTATCCACTCCTTTTTTCCTTAAGACCTAGGGTAGCATGCAAAGGTACAACATACTCAGAGGCAGAGAGGGTTGGTTACTACTTTGGGTGACTATCTAATAGCTGGACCCATAATTTCTATGAGCATTAATTAACTAATCATTGCATTCCCTCTTTCGAAACTGTAACTCTTTGGCTACATGGGATTATTATACATCAAGAGTACCAGGCCCATGATGAGTGAATACTTATGAAAAAAAAATGAAATTGTTCTGAGTACTCTTCTTGGGTACCTTGACCACACCATTTTAAAGAAATGTAAACATGGCACCCTATGAGGTAGCTATGAGCAGATGCAGAGAGGAGATGAGACTCAGATGTGTGGAGAGAGTTCCAGACAGCAACAAAGAAAGACAAAGATAAAAACCACAGAGTGTTCAGATTTCCCACTAGAAAGTTAATCTTTTGTTTCCCGTTTCCAAACTGTAGACTAAACCATAGTACACAGCTCATCCCTGGAAGAGGGGGGAGAGTGACTGTATGCATTATTTGGCCATCGTAGGCATGAAGTCTGCGCTCTCATCTATTCATTCAAGCTTTTATTTAGGTCAACAGGAAGCCCTAGGTCGATATTTTATACTGCACATACCTCACCACTCAAGTTGTCTCAAGTTCAGCCCCGTGGAACTCCTTCAGTTGTTCCTGACAGTCTCTGACTATACTTCTAACCCTTTGTTAATCGAGCACTTGCTTATTTCCTGGCAGTATGAGATGTTTCCAGTTCCTCTTTTATATTACCTGAGTCTGAGAATTAGCCTTTCCTTCAAGGAATTTCTCTGGTTCTATTTAGAAAGCATCCTTAAACAGATATGGGGAGCAACTGTGGTCACTGATATTTGGGTGACGTGGCTTGCAGGCCCTTCAGCAGACTGAGTTCGAGAATGTATGTGCACGTGGAGTAATAACCTGGTTCATCTGCCTATCCATCCGGCCAACCAGCCAAACATGAATTTGTGCTGATGATGCCAGCTTTGATCCAGAACCTCATGGTTCCTTCTGATCTTCCCCCTTGCTATGCATAATGGATCTCTCTCTAAAAATTTGATCCTCAGAATTCATATCCATCACTGATTTGTTTCACCTTGGTGTGGCAGTACAGAGAGGTTTGAACACTTTGCCGCCCTGACCGTGGTGCTCGCGCTCCTTGACTAGTCTTATGCCGCCAACCCCTTCCAAAGTTGCCTGCGTCAGCACCTTCTTCCTACCCCCTTCAGCAGGGTTACGTCACACATTTGCAATGAACTTAGATCCCTTTTCTTACCATCTGCATCTCATCCTGGAATCTCTTGGTCTCCTAATTGAATTTCTTTAATTTGCATGCATTAAGATGCACTCCCTGGGCTCTGAAATTCCATGTGGTCTGGTAAATACACAGTATCCTGAATCCACAGGTGACGTAAGTCGGAGGCTGGCTTTACTGCCCTAGAAAGTAACCCTCTGTCCTTCATCTAGTCTGCTCCTTCCCCAGCCCTTGTCAACCACTGATCTACTTTCTCTCTTTATGGTTTTGTCCTTCCAGAATGTCATAGAAATGGAATCGCAGGAGGCAACCGTGTAGCAGTGGCATTTTTTAAACTTAGCAATATGCACTTTTAAATTCACAGACTAAGTTGGAATCATAACTCATCTTTTTCTGCAAATAGATAGTCTTCCATTACTTAGTTGGTTTACCAATTAGTCTATTAAAAGACATCTCTCGTGGTGTTATAGATAAAACTGCTAAGAGAAATGTTCATATTGGTTTGTGTGATCATGCTTTTAGATCACTTGGATGAATTTTTAGATCACAAGATCACCTGCCAGTGAAAATGTGAGAGAGAGAGAGAGAGAGAGAGAGAGAGAGAGAGAGAGAGATGTATGTGTTTTATTTTTGGATAGACTCTTACTATATAACCATGTCTGGCCTAGAAAACTTGCTCTGCAGACCAAGCTGGCCTAAAACTCACAGAATTCTGCCTGCCCCTACCTCCAAAGTTCTAGGATTAAAGGCAGACCAGACCCAGCTAGACTATGTGTTACTGCTGCTTATGAACTTACAAACTCCATTCTGAGGTTAACTTAACATGCTGAATTCCTACAGATAGTGAATGAGAATTTGTATCGTACACTGTCCTCATTCGTGATACCTGTTTTCTAGGCTTCAGTCAGCTTAAGTGGTGGTACCTTATTATTTAAAATTTACATTTCCTTGATAGCAAATGATGGTAATTTTCTTATGCTTGTTTTCTGTCTTCAGTTTTCTTCATCCAGTTTGCTCAGGTCTTTTGATCTTGATAAAAGATGACTGTTTTCTTATTACTGACTTAAGAATTTATTCTAAACTCAAGGTCAGGTTTCTTGGCACAAAAAAAAATCTTTTCTTCCAGTCTGTGCCTTATTTTAATTTTCTCATTAATGCTTTTTTTCAAAAGAGTTTTGATCTCAATTTAATTAATTAATTGTTATTGTTTTTACATTCTGTGTCTTGTTTTTTTCCACCCTAAGGTTATTTTTTTTTCTCCTGTCTTTTTTCTTATGGAAGCATTAGAGTTCTTAACTCACTTAAACCCGTGTCTAGATTCAGACCTGTCTGAATTCCAACAGTGTCCAAAGAGTTAGAGCTTTACAGAGCCAATCACTGCCAGCTTTACCATGTGAAGCTTATGACTCAGTGACAAGAACCAGTCACCAGATCCCTGGGCCAAAGAGGCCCTCAAAGAAAGCCCCTCTGGTTCCCATTTGTGGTTTACTCATTCCCTTTGTTTTCTTCTTCGCCTTTTATCAGCCAGCCCACACGCCTCCAATCTCCTACACTCTCATCTCCCCTTCTTCACCCTGCTCTGGCCTTTCTTTTCCCCTTGCTGTTACTTACACTACTTGCCATCCTGCTTTCCAAAGACAACGGCTCTCTCTAAGCCTTTCCTTTCCCAGCTTGTGGAATGTCACCCTGGTGTCTCTCTCCATAGCTGGTTGCTTTCTGTTTTGCTGCCACACCCAGGGCAGTACCAAGACTTACTGTCATGACAATTCTGTTCTTCTCTCTCAAACCCTCTGGGCAGCCTTTCAGCTGCTGCACAGCTAGGAGAAAATGCTCTTCCTGTGCCACTTTAAGCCTTCTGGTGGGTTTAAGTCTCATTTACATGAGTCAAACTCAAATGCTCTCTTCCAGTCTACTTGAAGCCTTACTGCTTTGAGCACCTAAGGAAATGATTCTCAAGTTATAAGGTCCATGAGGGACCCATTACGTCTTTGGAATCTACTTACTTAAGGAGTATCCTTCATCATGGGTAATCTGTTGGGCACTGGATATAGATCAAGTGATGAGGAATACAGGCATTGGAAACACTGAAGGGCAGATATGATGGAGTGCTCTTTCCACCTGCAGCAAAATGAGCTGCAGAGCCTAGATTTTAGTCCTAAGTCCATCTAACCAGGCACAAGAACCAGATTACTTAATTGTACCTCAGATCCTTATATGGAACATGAGGGCCACAATATTTACTTTGTATATTTCATGGAGTTACTAACAAGTAAGCCTGAAAAGCTTCTGAAAATATGAATTATTTTACATATGTAATACTAGAACAAAATTCTTAACACACAACAATTTCTAAACTTTTTCTATTAGATGGGAAGATGCTTCTATACCACTATAATTTCCAAGGAAAGGAAAGGAAAATGATATCACAGGGTTCTGAATGCTACAGAGCAGCTATATGAGAATCCTTCTCAGACCTTCCTACAGAGGAATCAGTGGGGAATCTTGCAAAAGATAGATTTGGCTCAGCAGATGTACAGGCTGTAGCTGAAACTGCTTTCCCACAAATCCCCAGGGGATGCTGATATTATAAGGAATGCACCATACTTTGAGGAGTGAAGGAGTTGATGGGTTGAGAGAAGAGGAGGATGGGGTAGGTCAACAGTAAGACAATAACATTATGGCTCAGCTCACCTCTTGAGAGACTGGATGGGGGAGGCAAAGGAATGTACACTATACACAGGATCTCTGTACAGTCCCAGTCTGGAAGGGATCGCAGCACAGTCGTCACAGGCAGGACTCCCAGGAAACCCAGAGCTAGAAAAAGAGATAAAGTGCTTTGCTTTTTCCACCTTTGTGGGATGAAGCAACATTTGACCGACAAGGTTGGGTTTGGGAAGTTGTGGAGCTGTATCTAGCCTTTCTGAACTTTGTCTCTCTTGTCTCCAAAAAACTGATAATTACGTGACCTATCTTTAATAGTGACTATGAAAATATATTATTTTAATTCATGCATAATACTCGGTGAATGCACAGCATCTAGAAAACACTCAGTAGACGTCAGCTGGTGTCTGTGTTAGATCTGTGTGATTAGTATCAGCATCATTTCCAGATGATAATTTGATAATAAGGATGAAGGAGGAGCAGCTTCTTGCAAATCCCTCTTAAATATCCCTCTTAGATAGCACAACCCCATTTATTCATTCTGTCAAATCTGATTTTTTTTTTCTCTGTTCAGCCCCTGGCTGAACAAAAAGCCAGTGTGCAAAAAGAACAGAAAAAAAAATCTTATATTTCCTAGGAAGAAAACTATGAAGTCAATACCATAAGAAGCAGCAAATAGGTGTGTGGGGGGGTTGGGGGTAGGAAGTAAGTGCCTCTTCTTTCCAGGGCAAAACCATGTATTTTCTCTTGTATAAATTTTTAGTGTTCATTCTCTAGCTTTGTGGATTGGATGCAAACCTTGGACTTTTCCAGTTTTACATTCTCTACCCCAATATCAAATCAAGTAAGTGCAAGGAAACTTGTGTCAGAGACTGGCTCTAGAGCGAGAATTCTTCCAACAGGTTGAGCCAGCTGCCCTGCTTAGGTCTGGGTCCCTCTGAGCTCATCCTTCTGGCTGTACATTTGCACATCTGTATGTTTGGAAAACTCAGGATGAACTAAAGTGGAACAAGATACCAGGAGACTCCAGAAGGATCTAGACTTCTAAGAAGCTTTCCCTGCAGCCTGATGGAAACAGCTCCTTTGGACAGAAGACAAGAAAGCCCTAAGGATTCTCCTTGAAGAACATTCTCTGACATGGTTCCATTATATAATGAGAACTTTGTACAATACTTCACACTTGATCGAACTGCCAAAAGAATGAATAAGTACGACACAGTTGGGAAATGCATTACAAAGCACACATTTGGGACATCATTACACATGCCAGCTGAAAGCTGAACCTTTGTGAAGTAAAATAATGTGACCAGTGTAAGTGGCAGCCCCACGCTTTTCCTCATTTTAAATACTATGGTTCTTCCTCTGTCTTGTGGGCTGAAAGTTCTCACTGTAGCTGCTGCTGTACATAGTGGAAGTTCTTTATTTCTATGTGCATCTCCTAGGTACTCATGAAACACATGGTCAGAAGTCTTACTTATCTTCTCCCATTGTTCTCCTTTTTTAAATCTCTTCAGCTAGCTAAGAATCCCCGTGACGAAAATATGTTTGCTTATATTCCTTTCCTGCTCTGGCAGACTTGAATACATGTCTGTGGTTGATTGATACTTTGATCTAGTCATTCAGGCATAAGAGAGTCAATACATTTCTTTCTATGATAGTCAGGAAGGATGTTCTGACAAGTCGGAATGTCATGGCAGTTGCAGACCATCTATTTCCCTTGGCCAATGAGAACAGTGACAGAAGTCAGATGAGGAGTCAAAAATCATGAGCAAAGTTCTCTCCAGAAGGAACTTTGGAACCATATGATTAGATTCTTTCTTTTCTCCCTTCCCTCCTCCCTTTTTTTTTTCTTTGCTTGTGTGTCTTTAGAGCGGAAATCATAACCACTTAATTTATTTTCCATCTCTTTATTTAGCTTATTCTTGCCATTTTCTTTCTTTTGTCTCTTCCTTGATTGTATGTATCCCTCATGCTACTTCTGCATCATCTCTTCTAACAAGCCATCCTCCTCCCAAATTAGGTCTCTAAGAAAAATACTGAGAGTCACCACCCACTCTCTGAGTGTCCATTACCCTGAAAGTTTTAGTGTGGACCTAAGGAATTCCTGATCCAGTCTTTTTAATTCATTCATTTAGATCGATCTTGGATTTTGTTTTCTAGTCATTGATTCTACTTTCAATTTATAATTTTAATTAATCCTATCATATACGAATGGAATTCACAAACTCTTATTGAGACTGTCAGTTATTTTAGCAAAGATCAAAAAGCAAAACAACAAAAGAAGGTCATAGATAGTTCTAATTCTAAATTTGAAATATAATGATCAGCTTTAGTGAATGATCAAATGTTACTGAACAAATAATTTGAAAGAACCGGTTCTCCTTCAGCTCTGGACTTAAGGGTCTGTGCTTTGCCAATGAAGTGTCATGGGCTCATGTGGACTTGGGGAGAGGTGCAGGGCGCATGGCTGTGTTAAAGGAAGAAATAGGAGTGACTGAGGACATGTGGTCAGTCAAGGTTCAGACTGATGGGACTCAAACATTCTCCCTTAGGTCTCCTTCCAGTCACAGTGCAAAGGGGGAGAGGAGCAAGGCAGTGTGGGGCTACAGACCTCCAGGCAGGCAGCAGGCGATGTGATCCAGCAAGATGGACCAGAGAAGAACCAGAAGCCAAAGGTATGCGGAGGGAGTGGCTACCAACTGGGTGGGGGTGGGATGTAATTGCAGAGAGGCTAGGCTGAGTTTGGGTTGAGAAAGCCACAAAGCCCAGCACACCTGAGAACCCCAGGCCCGGTGATCTCCGGAGAAAAACAGACACAATTTGGAAGAAGCTCCAGAGCTGAGGATTGACATCATTAACTGAAGAGAAAGGCAATGAGACACAAGAGAAAGAGTTTTGGACTCATAGCGAAGGATTGTTGAATTGTTGTGGAAAATTAGGGGAATGCAAAAAGAATGAAAATTAGAGCACCAGTTTCTTCAGTTCTTATCTTGGCTCCAGAAATCAAAATGTGTTAGTTTAACAGTAATAACTTATGCTTTGAATTTCTTTTCTAGTCACTAAATATGATTAATTAGCTTTAGTAGTAATTGATGAAAATGTATTCATTGAGAAAAATATTAAGTCGTACTATTATCTGGGTTTTTTAATTAATTTATTTTATTTTATATGCATTGGTGGTTTGCTTGCATGTGTGTCTGTATGAAATTGTCAGATCCCCTAAAACTGTAGTTACAGGCAGCTGTGATCTGTCATATGGATGCTGGGAATTGAACCTGGGTCCTCTGGAAGAGCAGCCAGTACTCTTAACCACTAAGGCATCTCTCCAGCCCCACCCCTGCCATGTCTAATTTTTAATAACTTACATGTTGATTGTGGGAATTCCATCAGCATGAAATAGGTGATGTTATCACAATTTAATATAGGTTCTTTGCTTTGCATTTATATGTATTGTATTCACATATACTACAGACTTATAGATGTCCATTAATCCATTTTCTCTCATGATAACAAATACCCAAAGTACTTGACATATAAAGAAAAAGAGTTGAATTTGGTTCATAGTTTTAGAGATTCATAGTTTCAGATCTGATCTACCTGACACTTGGAGCCTATGACATGACAGGATATCATAGCAGAAATAAATGGCCAAACAAATCATTTATCCCATGATCAGAAAACGAAAGAGAAAGAGAGAGAGAGAGAGAAAAGAGCCAGGTGTGGTGGCATACACCTTTAATCCCAGCACTTGGGGAGGCAGAGGTAGGCAGATCTCTATGAGTTCAAGGCCAGCCTGGTCTACAAAGTGAGTCCAGGAAAGCCAAGGCTACATAGGAGAACCCTTTCTCAAAAAATCAGAGAGACAAAGAGAGAGAAAAAGAAAGAGCAGATATTAGGACCCTAAAATCTTCTTTAAAGGCAAACATCCAACGACTTAATGACTTCCTACTAGGCCCTACATTTTAAAGCATCTCCAACAACATTGCTTTGGGGACAAGACATTTAACATATGGACCTCAGGAATACTCACAGTCCAAACAGCAACCGTTATTTTTTATATTCCATATTCCGTATATGTGTGTATATATACACATATGTTTCTATGTTTGAGTATGTGTGTGTGTTTATGTGTATGTCTACTTATTTCATCACACAATAATACACAGAATGGAGAAAAATGAACTGAAAAATAAAGATCCCATTATATATGTAAAGAACCTGAAGTATTTGATGTGTGTGTGTGTGTGTGTGTGTGTGTGTGTGTGTGTGCATTTATGTACAGGTGTGGACCATAGCACAGTGTTAGGTGTTTTCCTCAATTGCTCTCTTCCTTATTTTTTCGACACTATCTCTCATTGAACCTGGAGCTCATCACTTTGACTACACTGGCTGAACAGCAAGCATTGGGGATCCCCCTGTCTCTACCTCTCAGCACTGGAATTACAGGTGTATGCTGCTAAGCCAAGATTTTTATGTGAATGCTGGGGATTTGAGCTCAGGTCCTCATGCTTACACAGAAAACAGTTTACTCATTAGCCCCAAGATAGTTTTTTTGTTGTTGTTGTTGTTGTTTTTAATGCGATGATAGGAACTCAGTTTTGCCCATTAACATAGTCAGTCACCAAGGATATAATTTTTGGTGTGACCCTACTAAATAGGCGTTCTATGACACAGAGATTCATCTAAGAAAAATATCTCCAAATAAAGCTCATCGACACACATTTGAGATTGAGAAGAAGGTTGGAGATTGTTGGATGATAGTTTTAATTTCCCACAAAGGCAATAAGAAGAGATACCACGAAATCCTATGGATAGACCTAAGCTAAGTTTTGAAAAATATTGAGTTGAAGTAATTCCCTCCCCCGTGCTACCAGATGAAAGCCTGGCTGATGCTGGTTAAGGAGTCCTAAATCCTGTAGGCCAACGCAGACTGCAGATTCCACTTCACAGCCTAGCTCATCTCAATGCTCAGGGTCTCCCTGCTCAGGTTCAATTCCTTTCTAAAATACAAATAAATAAAATGTGATCCATGTAACTGGCATCAAATGCCTAGAGTAGGGATTTTCTTATTCTGGGCTTGAAGGTGACATTGATCAGGTAATGCAGAGGACTCTCGGATCCTGACTTGAGTTCTAAATATAGTTTTTAATGATTTCTGTGAAAACAACTCAGAACTTTTAAAGCTACTTGCTAAATAGGAGCTGGGGCTAGAGAGGAATTAATGCCCTAAGCAGCAGCACCAAGGAAGTAAAATTACAAATTTGCATAAAGTGGAAACTTTTTGTGCCATTGAAATTATTAGAGGTGGCCCATTTCAACCTAGTGTTAACAAACCTGAACATATTCACGTAGAATTGTTGGTATAATAATGAAAACAGAAAGAAGTTAAGATACTCGGGGTCCTTAAGAAATGGCCTGATTACAGCGGGTGATGGTTAATGGAGAGATTCCTAATTGGTCAAAGTGCTGAGAATAGAGACTGCTTTGTATGCTGAGCTCTGAACAAGACATCACATTACCTGCTTCAAAGGTCTGGGAAAGTCTCAAAAACAAAACAAAACAAAACAAAAAAAAAAAAAAAAAAAAAAAACAAGAAAAAAAAAACCAAAAAGCAGGAAAATAAATGTAAGAGTCAAAAGATGGGAAGGAGTGTTATATTCTGTCTTCTAGACATCGCCTGGCCATTGCAACCATAAACTCACAGGAGCTGTGGTTACCTTCCCAAGACACGCACAAGAAGGGGACTATCCATCCAGTCATGAATGAGGGAAGAGACTCATGAAGCTCTACCCATCCCTGATGAGATATTGGTAGCTAATTGTTGCTAGGGTAAAGGGAATCATTTTCTTTAGTGGTGTAGCCAGTGAATGTTGACTCTTCCAGAGAATGGAGCCAACAGAAAGTGCTTAAACCTAATCATCTGAGCCTAATACCAGTTATACTCCAGACACCAAAATCAAGGACCACCAAATATCCCTGGTGGTTTGAATAGAAACGGCCCCCATAGACGCATGGGTTTGAATGTTTGGCCTATAGGGAGTGGCACTATTAGGAGGTATGGCCTTATCGGAGTTGGTGTGTGCTTGTTGGAGGAAGTATGACACTGTGGAGGCAGGCTTTGAGGTCTTTGTGGACACACTCTCCTTCTACTGCCTGCAGATCAAGATGCAGAACTTGCAGCTCCTTCTCCAGGATCATGCTTGCCTGCACTCACCATCTTTCCTACCATGACAATAACGGACTAAAACCTCTGAAACTGTAAGCCAGTCCCAATCAAATGTTTCCTTTTTTAATTTTTTTAATTAATTTATTTTTTTGTTAATTACAGTTTATTCACTTTGTATCCCAGCTGTAGCTCCCACTCTCATTCCCTCCCAATCCCATCCTCCCTCTCTCTTCTTCTCCTATGCCCCTCCCCCAGTCCACTGATAGGGGAGGTCCTCCTGCCCTTCCATCTGACTCTAGTCTATCAGGTCTCATCAGGACTGGCTGCTTTGTTTTCTCTTTTAAGAGTTGCCAAAGTCATGGTATCTAAGAGACACAGCAATGAAAACCTGTTTTGCTTAAATTAAATTTGAGTCCTGGGAATCTTCACAGTTCCTTCCTTCTGCTATTGAATCCTGAATGATAGGAGTCAGTCAGAGATGAAAGTATCCTCAGAATATCCTTTCACTTCCTTCAGTGCTCCCTCTCCAGTGCTCCAGAACATACATCATCCCGTCATGATCAGATGTGTCAGTATCTTCTGAATCATTCTTCCTGACTCTCCATACGTTGCTAACTAAACTCCTTCAAACAGAAAAGGCTGTTTACTGTTTTCTAAGGTGCCTTTAATGAGGAATAGTTCTAAAGTCACCCATGCTGAGTACTCTGCTGTGTTTCAATATGTGTGTTAACTCTGTAGTCAATGAGATTGTTCAGGGAAAAAAAAAATCATGTAAATTTAAAATACAATGCAAAATAAGTACAAGTCCTTTAGATTTTCACATACAGTGTTGAATCAGGAAGGGCATGTTTATGATCCTTTCTCCCCAAAAAGAAACATTTTTCTTGATGTTCACTTGGGGAAAGTTTTGAATGGGAAGGAACACTGACCAGTGGGGGTTAGAGCAAGTTGGGAGATGGACACAGAGAGCATGCTAAACAAAGCATAGCACGTTTTCTGAATCAAGGGCTCTGTAATCAAGGGGATTTTTCCTTTACCAAACCCAAGTCTTATTAATTCCAAGTTTCCTACATCTCTTGGCATAAAAGAAACACTGTGCAAACTAGAGTCAAGATGGACAACAGCACACTTAAGGATGCTGAGCACAAAATTAACCGCCTCCAAGAAGGAGCTGGTGTGCTCCAAGAAAAAGAGTGAGGGAGGTCAATTGACACTAACCACGTCATCCCAGAAGTCTCTGGTGACTGTTCTGGGAGCATTGGGGATAGTTTGGAACCTCATGGAACATGTGCTGGGTGAGCAGGGTGTGTTGCATTTTATTTCCTCAATTAAAGCAAATTCTAACCTTGAAAGAACACAGGGTACAGCCTCTGCAGTTCAGACATAATGAACTTGGAGGATTTGGGAGTTCTTCTGTAGCCCAGATGTTCTATGAGCCCTATTTCCCTGAGCTGGATAAATCTGGAGCATCAGTAGGGCCCATAATTTGTTTGTAGTTTATAAGCACTTTGGCTTTGATCAAAGAAGACATTGGCATCCTTTCCTATAAAGAGGGAAACTGACCCAAGAGACCAACAACGTGGCTGTTCCCTCTTTCATGACTTTGTCCGCCTTGAAACTACTTGAGCATAAAACTACAAGAATGAAAATGACCTTGTCCAACCTTTAGTAATCAATAATAATAATAATAATGTTTTAAATGATGTGTTCCTGTGAGTGTAGCACAGGGGTAGAGTACTTATCTTGTACATTCAAGTCCCTGGGTCAATCCTACTAAAGCCATCCCATCTGAGTCAGGAATAATTTAAACCACATTGAGACTACTCAGGACATTTGTCTACACAATGCTAAAGGTATCTAGTCAACCTTGAAACTCCCCTTGATTCCAGAGAGGATTTCTTGTTTGTCAACTGCATGTACCCAGCTAAACTCAATCAAGCATCAAATTAAATTCATGAGATAGCTCATTATTTAACCAAATTTCTCAATTTATATCCAAACTTCTCATAATATGCAAATTATATGTTGTAATTTGCTAACTTTCACTCCTTTTCTTCAGGCTTTCCTCTCATCCCAACAGCCATACATAATTTAGAATAAGTTGGCCAAGTATGATTATGCCATTCAGACTTTCTTAAGGAAAAGATTCTCCTGTGATGTCAATGATAGGCCAGATAAAGTGAGTGGGAAAGAAAAAAAAAGATAGGAAATTTGATTTAATCAATGGTGTAGGAGATGAGGGACTATCCAGAAAAACACACACACACACACACACACACACACACAAAATGGGATCTATTTTCTTATTTTATGCCATAGGCCATAAAGAGAAAAACACACAGCTATTAATGCATGAAATTGTTTGATGAGGAGTGGAGAAGGGGCTTTAAAAGTAAGTTGAAATCATGAAAATTACAGGCAATTGGGTGGAACTAGAAAAGATCATCCTGAGTGAGACATATGAAGTTGACCTCTGGCCTACACATACACGCACACAATACATGGTAAGGGAGAGTTAACAATTTAACTGTTAAAAAGAACTCTTTTAAATTACTAAGACAAAAGCTGTAGAATGATAATCAGGTGAAATACATGCACAGCCCACTCATGAAAGATAAACAGAGCATTGCTAATAAACATGCAAAAAAAAAACCTTCAACATGGGGGAGGCATTCTGTATGTGTAAATAGGCCTTATCTTGCATAGTTGTAAGGAGATATTAGCATACACTTAGAGGATACTCATTTGAAAAAAAATGTTTCAAATAAGAGATAAGTTCACTTGACTCAGCCAAGCCGTGTGTGTGTGTGTGATGAACACACTACAAGTAAGAAGGAAGTCCCGGGCCAGGAGTGAGGTTAAGCAGAGTCACAGAGCCTGCTGGCTCTCCAAGTGCTTCACCTCACACCCTGAGAGACATGATTGCTAGCCTGTAATATTAGCATTTGCAAACCCTGGGGGGGGGGGGGCTGGCCTGGTGTTTTTGCAGCTGGAGATCAGGATTAGACTGATTGAAATTTGGCTTGCTGGAGCAGGGAGGAACCCTAGAGACCTACTGCTCTGACCTTCTCCTTTGATAGATGAGTGGAGGGGTGGGGCATGAAGGATGACCTAGACAATGATATAACCCAATCAGAGCCGAGTTAGGGTTTCAAGTCTTACTTCCTACCCTAGACGCCTGCCATCTTTCAACCTTGTGTGTTCCATTCCTGCTAGTCAACCTTCTGAGTGACGTGCTTGGTGGTCTCTCCTCTGACTTTTATTAATAACTTGCTAGTCTGGTGCTTTATAATGGTCTATCACCATCTTCATGGCTGTCTGTGGTCGCAGTCACTCTCAGCACAACCTAACAGGAAGAACACTGACCAGCAGGGGTCCAAGGGAACCACAGCAGAGCCCTACATGCTTGAACAAATCTCCCTACCCTAAAGATTGTGTGTTTATCTGTAGGAAATAACACATTTATAGTAAGAATTCCGAATATCTCCCCCACACACACACACACAAGAACACTTACAATGTGTTTTCTGAAAATCCTGCTATTCTCCTGTGTAAACACATCAGACACAGCGGTACGTGCCCAAATACTCAACTACTCTGGAGGCTGAGGCAGGCAAGTTGATTGTGGCCTTCTTGACCAACTGAAAACACAAAACACAAAACCACCAAAAACCACATATGTGAATGCAAAAAACTGAAAGACGTGCAAGGAAATTTCTGGGTCCCAAGACAACCGCTGTGCACATCTATGTTTGGGGGCGACATTTATGTAATCCTACAGTAACCCCTAACCTAGCCTGCTACAGAGATAGATTATATATTTGACTACACCCCAGAGCAGTCATGAAACAAGGAATGGCATAACTCAGACCAGCCTTGCTTAATAGCACATAATGGGAACCACATTCACAGCTTTCTGCCCTCTAGTAGCCACATGAAGGAGTAGGAGAAACAATCGAAATTAATTTTAATAATACAATTTTATTTCACCCAGCAGAAATAAGGTATTATTATAGTGTGTAACCAATATTTTTAAATTAATGAAATATTTTACATTCTCTTTTCCTTACCACCCCCATAAACCTCGTGTCTATTTTATTGAATGAGCACAACTCGGTTTAAATGCTGAAGTCTTTAGCAAGGCTTGATTTCTGAGCTCATAAAACTTATACTTGGAGCACTGTCGAGCCATTTCATAACCATTTCATCCAGAAACTGAAGTGCATGTGTGTCAGTTTTTAAGCTGAATTAAAAATTCAGTACTCAGTTGCCTGGCTCATATTTCAAGTGCCTCATAGCCACATGAGGCTACCATATTGGATAGCTCTGGTCAGAGTAGTTGGCCACCCACTTCTACCCTTAGAAGCATGTTTAGTTAACCAGACAAAACAGTATTATACCATGGAGAGAGACTAGTATTTTGAGAAAAGCCATCAGAGCATGAGAAATAGTAATCAAATATGTTATGAAGAATTTTTTTCTTTCTAGTAGCATGGCAGTTACTAGAAAGGAGTGAAAATAACATGGTTTTGCAAAGACTAAAGTGAAATAAAAATTGGCCATCTCCCTGTTCCGAGCAAACTCTGCCATCACATATTCAGAATAATATAGACGGACAAATAGTTGACTAATAGAACATTCCTGAAGCCTCACATTGAAGAAGGATTCCTTCCTCACAGCACCCTTCTGCTTCAAATTTCCAACATCAGTGACTGCCCCCAAACCACACCCCCTTGTGACACCACCCTTGCCCAACAGGAAAAAGCTATGAGAACATTAGCTATGCCCACTTTTCACTTATCTAATAAAAATAAAATTCAGGAGTGGTTGCCAGGGTCATGATATCCTCTGAAGTCCTTTCTATGCCTGATGATATTTCTGAAACAACATTAGTTTGCGTTTCCACATCTTTCCCCACAATCTTATTATCTTCCCAACCCTGTTGCCCTCCTGCAAAGGACATCCATGAGAAATGTCTATTACCTGACATTCTTTAGCTGACCACTCCCTGCTTATCCTTGCATCCTCCAACTGCTTGCCAAAAGAGAAACTTTTCCATCACCACCCCATTTTTTTCCCATATCAGGGAGCTCACGATTGCCTGTAAGTCTATATCCAAGGGTACAGAGGCCTTCTTTAAGCCTCTCCAGACACCCATAGACATGTGGTGTACGTGTGTACACACACAGAGAGACATACACATGTTCATTCACACACATAAATAGAAATAAATCTTCAAAAACAATAATTGTGCTAAAATTGTGTATGGATGGTGAAGAAAGGTGAGCATCTAAATCTTTGAAGGGATGGAGCAAACTAGAAAGATAGGAAGTAAAATGTAAATACAAGGGAAGAAAGGGCTTTCAAACCATATCATATGTCCCATCAAGGAAGACAGAGGATTTGGCACTTAGGGCCAAAGAAAATTGTCTCTTTTTTTTCTGCTTAGATCACTGGAGGCAAGGGAAGGAATCTTACGTGTCTCTCTGTTTTGACCTTAGAACAGCAGAGGTGCCTACCTCTGCCTGATACATAGAATCAACCAGTACTCAGCAAGTAAAAATCAACCCATCATCAAACTCAGTCTGAACTATTTCATCCAACTACAGCCTGGCTTAGAGCTGAGTTACTAGATATTATTTACAAGCATGGAGTCCATTTGTATCTCAGAAGAGCTCGTGGTAGATTTACAGAGGCTGCAGTGTAACCTCCGTTCTTAGCGTCTGACTATAGCTCAGTCACAGGCTCCACGGTTGAACTATCTCTGGTTGCCTTGTAGTCTTTACCTCTAGAATCCCATCATCATATATGAGGCCCTGAGAATTCTGCCTGACCCAGGAAGTGGGTTTGTTGCTGAACATCTTCCAGAAGAGAGCACCACAGTTTCATCAACAGATACACTTGTATGTGCTGTGCAGCCCTGAACAGAAGAATCAAAGTATTTACTTTTCTTTTCTCATTTTCCTTCCTTTCTATTTGTTTGTTTCCTGCTTTGGGGATGTGAACAAGTGCATTCCATGGCATATATATGATGGTCAGAGGACAACTTGCAAGGGTCAGTAGAGACCTTCCACCATGTAGTTCCTGGGGATTGAATTTGGGTCATCACATTCATCAACAAGTGCTTTTACCCACTGAAACATCTCAATGACCCCCTTGAAACAGTTTAAATTTGCAATTGGGATGTACATTTATGGATACACAGTGATATATATATATACATATATTTATGCAGTGATACATAAACAGATATTTATATTAATTATATTAAAAATATAAACATGTATTTGTCAAGTTAAGGTAAAAGACCAAATTAAAGCAATTGTTGATCTCTTCATCTCAAACATTTATCATTCATTTGTGTTGAGAGCATCCAAAATTTCACTCATTTGAAATATATCATTTACTTACCATGCATACATGCATACATACTCTGGGATAGAATATTAGGGCTGTTCCTCCATTCAATTGCATGGCTTTCTCCATCCCCCAGCCTCCACCCCTGACACACACCCAGTCTTCCTAGCCACTATTCTGGTATTTACTTTTACAGATAAATGAGAACATGACATGCATTGTGTATCTGTCTCTGCCTGACTTATTCCATCTAAAACAATGTCCTTCTGCTCATTCATGTTGTTTCCAAGGACAGAATATCATTCTATTTTAAGGTTGCATGATAATCAATTGTATATATGAATCCTATTTATCTGCTTTTGAATACCTAAGTAAATTCCAAATCTCCATTATTGTGAATTGTGCTGTAATGAATATGGAGAGCAGCTATTTCTTTGATATACTAAGAAAGCAAACATTTTTTAAATGAAATTTTGAAGTAAGGCACCAAGGAATAAAACAGAGGTACTTAATGATTATATTTCTGAAAGGCTAACAATGAAAGAAAGAGTCCTTTACCGAGGCATCTGCCTGTTGCCAGGAAGCTGAGGCCTGGGTTAAATGTCCTCCCTAAACCCCTTGCTGCCCTGGGATTTCAGCTCTCTGATTAATATTCCAGAAGAGAAGCAACAGGGAGGGAGCAGCTGGAAAGTGCTCGTGAAGGGTGGTAGAGAAAGGAAAAGGAAAAGAGGCCATGAAACATTCCCTGATCCCGCAAGAAGCGTTTGTGCTGGGGTGTGGTGGGGAAGGAGAGAACCTGTCATTGGAGTGTTGAGAAAAAAGTTCAAGGTCACTTCTGCATTCTTCCAAACAACCTCTCCTCTCTGGCACATGGCAGATGTGGGCCTTTGGGTTTTGGCAAAGGCGAGAAAATCGGGAATTCAGCACAAAAGCGGTCCAGCTTTTGAGGGAGAGAGAAGATGAAGGAGGTTCGATTTCATAGGGAGGCTGCCAAGGGTGAGGCTGATGAGGAAAAGGAAAGGAGGGGACTCAGGAGGAGCTGCCTGTGAGATACAAGAGTTCACTGGAGCTCAGGAGGTAAGCGCTGGAACTGGCTAGAAAGGCAACTGAGCTTTTCTAGGGTGAATAGGCCACTTAAGGCATTTTCCATCCACCTGGGCTGACATTCAGCATGTTTGCTGTACACAAGGGGACCCATAGCTTTCAGATTCAGGCTGTAAGCTTGGCAACCTCCAAACCACGGGCAGTTCTGAACTCTGTCAATCTGTTCTGAAGCATCTTCCAGTGGACAGCAGAGCAGTCTTATTTGTGAATGCGGTAGAACAGCGGGGGTGTCTTTTTGTTCTGCTTTTGTTTCTAGTTTCGGGGTTTTGGGTTTGTTTGTGTGTTTTGGGTTTTTTTGCCCACATACTCACTCTACAAAACTGGTCACAGAAATTGTTCTACCTCCTCCACACAGTCTCACACGGGCCCAGGCAGCAGCAGGACCCAAGGATACACTGGCCACACTGAAACCCCAGAGGTACGGAGAGTTCTCAGAACCATGGTGGACAAGACTGGGCCTCAGTGACAATCTTCCCACTAACCACTGTGTTCAAAGCCCAACCTCTTCACAATTTAGTTTCACCATTTGCAGAGCAGAATGGAGAATGCCAACTCATGAATTTCTGTTGGAAACTAAACATTTTACAAATGTAGCTTCCACTTTCTGAGTATAGATCGTGTCCAGTGAGTTGGTAGTAACTGCAATTTTCCATTGTGAAATAATCTGGTTATCACTCAGATCCTGAGATTCCTGATCCAGGTGGCTTATGTTCAATGTTTATACTTATTCGTTATATTAATTACCTTTGAATTGGCATTAAAAACACTAATTCTGATTCTCTCTCTCATTGAGATTTCTGAAGCTCATTTCCAAAACACTTTAATACATTGTATACAAAGCAGTCAAAAACCCAGAGAAATAAACAAGCTCCCAAGCAATTTGAACCTTTAGTACAATCCCAGTTAGAACCCAAGCACACTTCTTTATGGAAACTGATAAGTTGATTCTAAGTTTCATATGCAAGCATGAAGAACCTAGCATAGGCCAAACTACTTAAAACAGCTCAAAGCCCAACATCCAGATCCAGATTCAGGAGACCCAACATCTTCTTCTGACCTCCTTAGACAACTCTACTCAAGAGCATACACACATACACACACACACACACACACACACACACACACACACACACTTAAAATATTTTACAAACAGAAGAAACCATCTTTGAATTTGTTCTGAAAGGGATAGACTTCCACCTACCTACAAAAAGGCCAAATGTCCTAATTTTTGTCACATAGCTTAGGCTTGTGATATGCTTGGACCTTATTTCACTCTTTGTAACTGACAGCCAGCCATCTTTTTGTAACTGAGGATGTGAAGGCATCCTTCAAGGAATGAGCCCCAAATTGAAATATCTTATGAGATCCTTGTACTTGACCTCATGTGTGTTCCCACCATCCTCCAGATGTGTGTTTTAAACTAATCTTCTGGTCAAGGACTTGGAGCTGAACTGACTCATCCACACCTTACTCCCCAGCCCACAGAGACTATAACAGCATGCCATATGCATTACAAGATGTCTGGCCGAGACTTAAAGCAGGGCTGTGGTCACGGAACATAGCAAAGCTAAATGACCACACACAGGGTCTGAGGCTCCGACTGTGTCCCCTCTGCCACGTCTGAAAACCAGCTTAGCCAAATGAAAGCTTCCTTCCTGGCGGTACAGGTCAAACATCCTCCAGAGAAAGACTCTCTCCATCCAGTCCCCAGGTGCTGCAGCGGAAACATTCCTCGCTTCTTGCGCGGGCCCTTGCTTCCAGGGGGCAGCCAAAGAAAGCATGGCCTGAGGTGTTGCTGATGGTGACGCCGCACTTTGCCGACTCAGAAAACTCATCAAATTACCAGGGCCAAGCAGAAGCCAAGTGACCCAGGAGAGAAAATGATTCTAACTGTCCAGTTAGGTCATCTGGCTGATAGTCAATGCTACCTCATTATCTGAATCCTACATCTCCTGAAGGGCTAAATAATGCCTGAGCATTTTTCCTACTCAGCTGGTCACCATTCTGTTTTCATGACTGGATTTTGTCTCGGGGCTTTAGTTTCTTTTCCCGTTGCTATGATAGAATACCCTGACAAAATCAACTCAAGGGAAAGGGGCTTTATTTAGCTCATAGGTTGCAGCCCAGAAAGCCAAAGAAGAAAACAGAAGCTTGAAGCACATTACATCTACAGTCAGGAAAAAGAGGACGATGAATGAAAGCTTGGCACTTAGTGCCCTTTTCAATTCATACAGATTAAGATCTCAGTTAAGGAACAGTGTTACCCACAATGGTCACACTGGCCTACCTCATCGAAATAACCCTCATCCCCCAAGGCTTACCCAGAGACTCGTCTCTGGTGATTTTATATTCTGTCAAGTTGACAATTGACAATAACCATCATACTAGGTATGACAAGATATCCGCCTGTTGGAAGCTCCTCTATCCTGATGAAGGAGATGGAGCGAGACAGTCTCTTCATGGGCTCAGATCCAGCCTTACTACTTTCTAAGCAACTGAGGGCCGTCTACTTAATGTCTGTTAGCCTCAGTGTCTTTCTTTGTGGTAGCACGTGCCCCTAAGGTGATTGTTAAGGATTAGTGCATAGTTGAGCCTCATGTATCAGTATCTTTCTTACTATCATTATCACTGCTATCATCATTGTCATTATGATGACAAAAATAGCCTCATAACATAGTAGTCAATACAGGAGATGCTCCCAAAGAGAGACTCCTGGGCCCCTGCTATGGAGCCAGAATGGCTTGAATCCACAACAAAATGGAAGCACTTAAGAACTTTGAAGTTCACTAAGGCCAGGGGGTCTAACCTAGAAACACTGCTGCATGCTGCATTTTTATGACAAAGATGCAGTAAAGATGGATACCAATTCCCAGAATGTTTCAGTGTAGAAACTTAACTGCTAGATGATGATGGACAATGATATAAAAGGTCACAGAAATGGAAACTAAGGGTGAGGCAGTGAGAAGCCCTCAGAACTGAGACTTATGGGAAGCGAGGAGAGCTGAGGCTCAGAGTTTTCAGAAAGGTTGGTGCAGAATGTGAGGTCTGAGGAGAGGAGCAGAAGAAGGACAATAAATAGGGAATAGACAGCAAATAAAATCAAGACCATGACTTCTTACCATCTGTTTGTGACTAAGGACCAAAGAAAGTGTTCACAGATCCAAGATTTTTAAGACTGAAGCCCAGAATCTAGCAGGACACACCAGGTGACTCCACAGGAAGGAACCAGTTCAGCCAAAAAGGACCTTTAAGACAAAATGGGGTGACAGAGCTTTACCCTAAATGGATACCCAGTTACAGTGGGAAACATTAGAGAAGTATTGCCATAGGAATAGCAAAGAAGAAAAATCTTGAAGAAGTTGGACAGTCCAGGGTATACGTTACGTCCTGGTGCTCAGGACTTACAAGAGGGTTTACTGTCATCAGAGAATCTTAAACATAGGTGGGGAGATATTTCATAACTATACATATTCTATCCCCCAAATTTCCTACACCTCAAGAAATAAGATTTCCAACACCTCAAGATTTGCCTGGGAGAATACGAGAGGGAGAGAGAAAGAGAGAGAGAGAGAGAGAAATTGGGGAGGATCAAGACTGGAGGTGTAAATGCAGCAGAGAGGCAAGAAAGTGTGAGCAGGAAGGAGCATTTCCCCAGGTTACACCTACAGTTATGTCTGACAAGTGCTTCTTTGAATGTGTGATAAGATAGAAAAGGTTACTCCACTGAGCTGGATGAGTCAGCACTTCTGTTTTGATATAAATTATAGACTACTCACCCTGATGACTTTTCAGAAAAATAATGATTGATTTGAAGACAAGTTAGTATCTTTTCTAGAGGTCCCAGCAATGTGTGCCCTAGCCTCACACTGACCCAGAACTTTCTGCGAAAAGAAAAACAGAGAAATGACTTTAGTAAGGGCTTTCTCCACCCTTACTTATCCCCATGATTCCTTCTGCCTTAGAACCTCCTCAACTCTCAGGGAAATAAAATTTTATTGGTACTGCAATTAAAAAAAATGACAAATAGCTCCAGAAGGATCAAATATATCTGGGCACAGGGGCTTGTCTGATACTGATTCTCCAACAGGGACCATGCATGGATATAACCTAGAACCCCTGCTTGGATGTAGCCCATGGCAGCTCAGTATCAAAGTGGCTTCCCTGGTAAGGGGAACAGAGACTGTCTCTAGCATGAACTCTATGGCTGGCTCTTTGATCTCCTCAGCCCCCTGTGGGAGGAGCAGCCTAGGTAGGCTACAGAGGAGGACATAGCAGCCAGCCTTGGTGAGACCTGATAAGCTAGGGTCAGATGGAAGGGGAGGAGGACCTCCCCTATTAAGTGGACCTAGAGAGGGGCAAGGATGAGGGAGGGAGGGTTGGGAGAGAATGAGGGGACTACAGCTGGGTCACAAGGTAAATAAACTGTAATTAATATAAAAAATTTTAAAAAATATTAAAAAAGAAAAAAATGACAAATAAGGTAATTTTATAGATTGTAAATTTATAAAGGAAATTTCAATCCAAACCCAAAAGGAAAGGGTTTTGAATTATCCATGCACCACCCTCTCCTTTGCAGCCTAATCCTCACTGATGTTGATAGACAAGGTTATGACTACAATGGGTATCTTAGAGACTCAGACACCCTTCCTGCATACTTTGGCACAAGACAGCCTCCCATTGCCTCCCATGTTCTCTCTGACATGTACAAAAGGACATTATACCCAATTTTGCTCTCCTCTCTTCAATTACTTCCTGTATCATCAAGTTGCCAAACAAGTATGGCTTGGCAGCTGGGACTTGGCTAAGAGTGCAGAATTGTATGCCACTATTCTGTGGCTACTTCTGCTCTTTCTCTAATATGCCACAGGGCCCAGGAAGGGAAGCTCATTTTATTTGTTTTTGTGACTGTGTCATTTCACCATGTACTAGCTAACTCCACTCACTGTCATATGAGTGTCACACAAAAAATCTAGTGAAGGACCCAAGGAATTGAACTCAGAGTCAGAATAACCCCTGGAAAACAGTCAAGAGATGTCTATGCAAAAAATAATGGCCTCCTTCTGGCCTATCTCTCTGGTGTGTCTTTTAGATTTAAGTATCTCTTATGGATCACTTTGGCCAAAATCTAAGGATATTAACTAATGGAGGAAGAACTTAAACTTGAGCAAAGAGGGATGAAAACATGGTTCCTCAGTGGTGAAGATAATTTTGGAGATCAAAAATGTAGGGAAGAGGGAAAAAGAAGAAAGTAGAGGGAAATTAGGGGAGTCCAAAGAAGGAAATGAGAGTAGAAAAAAAGGAAATATGAACAAGAAAAAATAAGAGAATCATGTAACCATCCATGGAAAGCAACCAGTGCTCTCTCCCTCCAGTCTTTATTCAACAAGTATGCTGGGTACAATTATGGACAAAGTTTCTCCACTAGACTTTCAATACAAAAATCTCACTTAAGTGTCGGCACAATCCTAAGAGTTGGACATGATTCCCTATTGACATCTAGTTCAACTAAGACTTCCGGAGTTCACAAGCAAGGCCAGACTCTGCAGCTCAAAGTAATGAAGCAAGCATTTGGGGTTCAGTGCTACCTGGAGCCACTCTCCCCAGTCCAGAATCCTCTTCCATTTCTTCTTAAGCCACATATGAGCCCAGTTCTATCCCTCTGAATGGGTCAAAGTGAAGACTACATACATCTCCTGTAACCTACCATTTCATCAAAGAGTCAAATCAGCAATTGTCAAGATGCCTACCATGTTCTGTGTAGGCTCCACAACATTTGGCATGGACCAGCCCATAACCCTCAAATGACAAGGCAGTTGTTAGTAATCTCATTGTGCATACAAAGAAGTACAAAGGTTGAACGCTATTTCCTAAGGACATGTAGCTAGTAACTGGTGCAGTGGGGACAGGACCCCAGGTCTGATTTTAATTTGTTTCTTCGCCTCCAAGCCAATTGATTTCTCCCAAAACAAGAATGAAGATACCCGAGTGAGTGTGAAGACAATCTATGCTCAAGAAAGGCTCTCTGTCAGAAGAGACATCAGGCAGCCCCTGCAACCTCTGACCCCACGAAGTGAGCTTATCCTGTGGTCAGTCTCTGCTTCCTGCGTTTGTCAAGGACTAACACACATACCACCCAGCCTTTCTGCAGATCTTGGGCCAATTTCCATCAAATGCTAAGAAGAAAAATCTGTGTGAAAAGAACAACTGTGATGACCTTTTAAAGAGTGGAAACTAGCAAGGGCACAGAGAAGAATGCAAGAAGGAAAGAAAGAAAAAGGGCGTGTGTGTGTTTTCCTTACGGCTGGGAAGAGACCCAAGGAGCCTGGAGATGTAATGGGATATGGTTACAGATTACAAAAGTTTTGTTACAGCTATAATAGCCTTTCACAAAGGCACAGCCCTCCGGAGAGCCATATTTCATCTCTGCTTTCCCCACCACATAAGACAGGGTGAGGAGCTAAAAGGCAAGAAACTCAGGAGGGAGCTGAGCAAGCTCTGACATCCCCGTGACACTCCCATAAAATAGAGTGAACTGAGCCCAAATGCTCTTGTCATAACAGGCTTTGGATCCCATCCCCATTTTCTGTTTTTTTGTTTTTTTTTTTTTTTTTCACACTCTCCTTGTTGGAGATGCATTGCCTAGTAACCAGCTGTCATACTCTAAACAGACACATACACACTCGTGCACACACACATACACAGTGGTCAACAGGCACTTGGAGACACTGGGACAATATTTAAGTGTCTCTGATGAACTTGCTAGGACCAAAGCATCACTACTTGAAAGAAGTAGTTCCTAGAATTCATATTAAGTAGAGTCACATCTCAGTCAGTACCTGTGACTGTCCCCTGGGAGGCAGAGGAAAGTTAGGTCTCTGTTTAATGACAGGCAGGTAGAGACAGCTCCTAAGGGACTCACTAAGGCAGGACACAGCCTTGCTCTGGTGGAAAATACTATGAACTCCCTCAGGCAAGCAAGGCTTTTGGACTAATTCCAATTGTCCCTCCCCCCCCCAATAAAAAAGAAGTTCTGAAGGTCTGATTCACTTCATACAAAGCACAACAGTATCTACTGAGGTCATCTTTATGTTTGAAGGAATGAAAGGTAGGCCATGCTCCCCTAGGCTCCTTCCCGCCTCGTGCTGTGCATGCCCGGGAGGTAGCCTTTAGTTTTAAGGTCTTGCCTCTGGAAACTACTGCTATGGTTTAAATATGAAGTCTACTCCAGAGTTGCCATGTCATGGAAAAGTTCCCAGGTAGAAGCACTATTCTGTGAGCAGTAGCTTACCGATGGTGATCCTTGGGATATCTTGTTCCAAGCCCCATCCTGTCTGTCTCTCCGATTCCTCTTTGTCATGAGGTAAATAAGCACCTTTTCCAAATACTTCTGCCACCGTGATGTTCTGCCCAAGCCCATGGAACCAGGGTGGCGGAGACTAAACCCTTTGAAATAGCAGATCTAGAATAGCTCCTTCCTATACACTCTTCTCTCATGCAGTTTGCTCACAGCTGGCAACCCAGACATGGCTCATCATCAGGGAAGTAGCCCACAGAGGTTCTGCATCCTCAAAGACCCAGTTGTCCAGCCTCTGGGAAACTGGCCATTTACTTTAATACTTTTGCCATAAAACTAAAATATAATCAAAGTAACATAAACCAGTTTGAGGAAACACACAGCATAAATACACAACTTAATAGATTGTTGCAAGACACAGAAGTAGTCAATAACCCTTCTATCTCAGTCTCTACTCTTCTCTCTCTCTCTCTCTCTCTCTCTCTCTCTCTCTCTCGCTCTCAAGGTTGATCTCTTAGCTCCACATCCACCACCTCTTTGCATCTTTCTGCAGTTGTTTTTTTTTTTTTTTGAGAGGTGGCCATTTCTGGATACCACACTTTTGAACACCTCGATGTGTCTTTTCAGTCTCTTTTGTTTGCTTTCAAATTATCCACTGGAGAATCTGGGGCATCTGAACCGAAGCTTTGACATGGAGAAAGGCAGAAAAGAAAGACAAATCCGTGCACAGACTGCTTCTCTCCCCTTGACTTTCTTAGCCTGTTTCTTAAGAGTCATTGGGGGCTTCTAAGAATGGGGTCAACAGGCTATTGTGGGGGCCACTGGGCACTTTATATGCGTGTGACAATGCTGCCCAGGGTCCTGGGGCTCTCCTCCCGGCAGTTCTGCTGTCAGGGCTGCACTAACAGGTGGACTGAGGGAGTTGATGAGCCAGCCCCAGCAGACAGGAAATTTGGCCTCTCACCTGCAGCAGTGGATGGCAGAACTGGCCCAAAGCGAAAGCCCAGCCCGGTGGCTTTATCCCTGTGAAGAGCAAGGCTGACAAGACAAAGGGAACCTGGTAAGCAGAGGCCAGTAGGGAGCCCCTGCCTGCCCTTCCGACATCCATTATTGGTTTGTTGGACTAAAAGCCTTCCTTGGCCGCTCGGGGCCTCAGTTTCTCCCCCACCCCCACCCTGCAGATGTGAGCATCCATCTTATAGCAGGCAGCATGTGGTCACACGTGTTTGCAGAGCTCTGACTCCCCTAGGGAGAGAAGGCACCTGTGTAAACAGAGTGAGAGGCACGATGTGCTTGTCAGATACACTCTGGGGAAGGCACTGTCCCAGGCCACAGCTCTGATGGTGAGGAACAATGCAGGCTCTGTTTGCCCAGCTGCCTCTGACCTTCCCTTCGATGGCACCCATTGTCAGCCCCACCCAGTTTTCTCTGTTGAGGAGGGGGCACTTTCCACTGACCAGGGGCTGAGGAAGACCTCTGGGCTTCATTGGGGAAACCTAAGATTGAGAGAAATTCAGTTGGATGGTTAAATCTTTAAACATAGTGAGATTTTTCTGTCTCAAGTTCATCCATCGTGTCCATCCATGAAGGAGCATAGTTTGGAGCTGAGGTGGACACACCTGCTTCTCAGACAGCAATGGTTTTGTATGGGAGGCTTAGGAGATGGTTCTACACAGACAGATGAGAGCCTCATTCTTGTGTCTATCTTACACATGTGTCCTGCCTGCTTTGTGACTCTGTACACTACATATTGAAAGGTAGAGCAGAATCTGCATTTCTTTCAGTCTGGCTCTGACCTGCTAGCTTTTACGTCAGATTTGGCCACGTTGTTGTTTGACTCCACATGATCCCAAACTCAGACTGACAGGACATACTTCAATAAGCCCAGAGGACCAGCTTGTCTCTAAAATTAGAGCCAAATGCTATTTCTTTAGTCAAAACACTTAAAGTAACTGGTCTGCAAAAATGTTTGTCTTTCTAAGGAATCTTCAAGAATAATCATGATGACACATTGTCAAACTTCAGGGGCTTGGCCTACATAGCTCTCTGTCACCACCTGTCCCTTGGCTAGCTAGATTCCCTAATCACTACAGATCCACTTATTTGGTGAAAGCATAGATCATCTAGGAGATCCAAAGTGAGTTCTTATTGTGTGTTAGTCTAGAGATGCACACAATGGAAGCCAAGCCCCAGGAGGGTGGATATCAGCTACCAAATGGTTTCTGCTTAGTGTGCCAGAGGAAAGGGAGGCCCCATATTTTATCATAATGAAAGAGATTGGAGCATGGGACTATGGATCTGGGGACTAATGAGAACCGAGTGCTGACGAGAGAATAGAGAGAATATTGCAGCCAATGAACTTAGCCTTCAAAGTTTTACTCTTATCCTTCAAGAATGATTCAAGAATGACCACGAGTGAGAGAGAACCTTCTTCCAACACCAGTATAGACAGCATATGGAAATCTGCCATTTTCTGAGGGTTACACAGACACAAAGTCAAGAAAAAGATATTTGGTTTATTTCTCTTTGATAAATTCAAAAGATATAATGAGTCATATCCCCCATCCCAGGGATATGGAGGTAAGAGGCAAGGGCTTGGTAGACCAGGCTGTGGGAATATTCCAGGACTTTCTCAGTGGGGCACATTCAGGTGTTGGACAGTATAAGGGTTCAGAAAAGTTTACATGGTCAATTTCAAAGCAAAAACCTAATTCCACATTGTGACAGCTGAGCCATCTCTCCCCTCTCCCCAGTTCCCTCCCTCCTAATCCCGTTGGCCTGGTCCCTGTGTGCCATGGGTTTCTTTGCTCCCCATATCTCCAAATTGTTCTAGATTGTATTAGCTGTACTTTTGTTTGACACAGCCCCAAGCTGCCTGCTGGTTTATCCATGGTCCTTCCCAGTTTCATCTCCAAGTTTTCAGCTGTTGGTCTTGGCAAGGGTCAGTCACTTCTTGATTTTTTTTTTTTTTTTGGTGTTTTTCCCTGCATGCCCTCTACCTTTTTCAAATCTCCTCTTTCTCCATCTCTGTCAGTGTGAACAACTGAGGCTTCAACTAGGGTGAGGGTGTGAGTCAGCACCCAGGAGGTAAACTGAATTCTTCTCTACTGGCAACTGAGCAGATTGGCCAGGAGGCATGACAGAAAGAATGGATTTACTTTCCTAATTGTTAGAAGCTAAACATTAGAAGAAGTGACAGTCAGGAAAGAAAAAATTAACAGTGAAAAGAGAGGACAAACACAGACAAGAGATGAAGTAAGATTTATGAATATGTAGACAGAGGAAGTCAAATTTCTCTTTAAAAAGTAAGCAAAGTAAAGAAGCCACTAGTCCAAGCCTTGAAATTTATCTTCAAAGCAAAATTCAGACCAGATGTTCCATACCCACTCCACTGTCTCTGCTCGGTGCAGGCTTTGATAGAACAAATCTCATTTGAAATTTGGATCTTCCCCTGTCCACTATAGATATGAGTTGTGGATCCCTTCTTGGAGCCCTTTGGAAAGTGTTGAGATCTCTCTATACCTGGATTATACAGAGAAAGTGCTTAAGCTTTGGGACTTGTGGGAAATGAGCTGATAGGAGGAGGAGCTAAAGAGAGACTTCAAAGCCATCACTTCTCATTGGTCTCAGCTCCTCAGCAACTTCACAATGGCAGCAGAATGATGAGCTTAAGAAAGCAAAAACTTAGGGCTAGAAAAATGGATTAAAGTTGCTTGCTCCAAAGCCTGGTGACCTGAGTTTGATCCACTCTGGAACTTACAGGATGAAGGAGAAAACTTTAATTAAGTTATCATCTGACCTGCACATGTGCACCAAGGCATGTGGGCGTTTGTGCACATATATTACAATAATAATAATAATAATAATAATAATTTATTGTTATTCAAAATTAAAAAGCAAAACACACTGTTTCACTTTAGCCCCTATGCTTCCCTGGGGAAAGGTATATTTACCACACTGGGTTAAATATGCTGCCTATTCCAAAATTTATGTCCACTTAGAACTTATAAAAGTTACTTTATTGATAAACAGGGTCTTTGTAGATGTAGCTAAGTTAAGATTATGTCATACTGGATTACGTGGGGCCTAAAGTCAATGTAACTGATATCCTTAGAAAAGTAACCTGAAGGTATTGGAGATATCTCTCGGCAGGTAGAATGCTTCTCTGCCATGCCAGGATGCTACTGTTGGATCCTCAGCACTGTGTAAATCAGGAGTTACTGGTGGAATGGCCTATGATTCCAGCACTCCGGAGGTAAAGAAAGGAGGATCAGAAGTTCAAGGTCCTCCTTGTCTACATAGCAAGTTTGAAGCAGCCTGGGCTACATAAGAACCCTCTCCCCAAAAAAAGAGAGAGGAGGGAGGAGGAGGAAGAAGAAGAGTAAAGGGGGTTCCACAAAATAAACAGATGCACAGGGGAAAGGTCACGGTAGGCAAATGAAATAGTTCTAAGCCAGGGAACACTAAGGATGTCAGAAACCATCAAAATCGTGGAGGAAGTAGGAGGAGCCCCTGACTTCAGCCTTTGGAGGGAGCACCATTGCCCTGCTGACACCTTGACTTGGGACTTTGGGCCTCCAGAACCATGAGAAAGCTGTACAGTTGACATGAGCCACATGATTCGTGGTACTTTGTTATGGCAACCCTAGGGGACTCCGCTGGTGACCACACTGACACAGGGGTAATTAAGACTTCCCCAGACTCTGTCTGAAGATAGGTTTCTAGCTAAGGCAGGAGCGGGCACCCTGGAGCCATGAAGTGACCATTCTGTTCTGGGTGACCTCCTGCTGGCCTGTCCCCACTCTGTAGCCTTTTGTTAGGGGGATTGCCTGACTGTGGGTCTGTTGCCTTTTAGCGCTGTGTTTTATTTCGGTTTCTCATAAATATAGAAGTGCACTGGAGAGAAGCTTGCCTTGGCAAGTGGACCTTTGGCAGTCCTGACAACTTTGCATATCTCTCAAATGAGTTATGAGTGGATAGGGACTGGGGACTGGGTTTCAGCCACCACTCCCTTGAGCCCTGTGGTCATCCCAAAGAAAGTGACCTTTCTTGAACAAAACAGTCGCTTACCCAAGGCCTGAGGAGAAAGAAGAAGCTATGTGCATGCACTACAATCCCCACTCTTCATAAAACACTTCTTAAATAGTGAAGAAAGTTTGCAAAAAATTGTTTGTTTACAAGAATTTTGTGTGTGTGTGTGTGTGTGTGTGGAAAAAAAAAAGCAAAGAAAAGAGAAAACCCTCAGCACTGCCTGATCCAGGGCTACCTACCGGTTTTTTGGCTAGAAGAAAGAAATGAAAACCTTACCAGGAAGCTAGAGAGAGCTTGCTAGCTCCAGCAGGACCCTTGAGCCAGCAGGATATGCCCAGCCCCCTAAGAAGTACGACATGGCTTCCAGTTGACAGTGGAATATTTTTCTTCCCCTGAAGTGACCTTGATATTTTCATTTTCTCAAATTAAATGCTGCTGCATCCATGAGCAATGATCAGGACTGGGAAAAACCGACACCATTTCTCTGTTCTAGGCCCAGACACCTAGAACAGCAGGGCTGGAAAGAGCCTGGGGCCCCCTGGGACCAGTGTTCTCCAAACCAGGGTGTATGCACCGAAGGCACTGAAAAAGGCAAGCCACTGGGGTGTGGGAAGAAAATATTGGACCTTCTAGTTGTATTTATTTGGTTCTCCAAAAAAAATTAAAATGAATTTTATTAATAGCCAAGACACAGATAGGCAGCAGTAAACTCTATACAGCCTGTCAGTATGTATATATTTGGATGTGGGTCTCTTAAAATTAACTGTGGTTGTAAGGCCTAATTAGGAAAAAGTGCAGCTTACCATTCTAGAGGTTTTCAAAGTATGTGTTAGAGGGTGTGGAGGAGGAGGGCTTGAGTGAGTATGGAGTTGATTTATCTCTCTCTGGGCCATAGCAGGAAACTCAATCCTGTTTCTTCATCTCTCCCTGAATTTAGACTTCTGTGGTAAAGCCTAACTGTGTCACACACATACATGTGCACCAGATATATACACACACAGAAATACACACATACCCCACATACATGTACACATATGCATATACCCCACCTAAATACACATGTGCACACACAGGCATACACACACATTCATAGATACACACACACACACCACGTACATACACAGCCTACATACATACACATATATACACATACAAACACATACATATATACATACACATGCACACACACACATGAATGCACACCACATATATCCACACATACACACGGGTACACACACCAAACAAAAATTACCAAGTGACTTCAGTTGGGAAAACTGAGACCCAAAAGAAAAGTGGTTGTCCCGAGCCACACAAGTCATTAGGGCCAGCGCCAAGGCTATGACTCCCTCGCTAAGTCCAAGTCCACTGTGTTAAAGATGGGACCATGTGTTCTCCAGAGCACGTTCTCTGTCTGGGTGACCTTACATAAGCAGGCAGAACCAGAAGAGGGCTGGGCAAGATGGAGTCTCCTCCCTCAGCAGTGATGGGCCAGCCAGGCTGAACTTCACTCCCTGCCCAGGGTGCCTGTGTGAGTGGAGGCAGGGCTGGAACACTCCGAGCCTGGCTGGGTGTTCACATCACAAGCTAACCCACCTGTCCCCTCAGCATCTCCTAAGGACATCCTCCCCAGTGAGATCCTGAGAGGCTTTCCACACTGATTTAAAAATGGGTCTTGCTCCCATCTTGGTCTCCAGAGATCACAAGACGCAATCTGCTTCAAGAGCTGAGCGCGTTGTCCATGGAACTGCCCATTCACTCTCCAGTTCATCACACTTGTTGCTACCAGCACACTAGGCTCCCTTGTCTTCGGTGGTTTTAACAAGTGTGATGAGCAATGCTCCCTGTGAGACTGAGAGGATGGGGGCAAGGATCGGGTACCATCCTTAATGAAAGCGTTTTACATATGCAAGAAAGCAGTGGGAAGAGGACAGGAGATGGTAGTTCTCAGGCAGTGCCAGCTGTAGCTCACAGGGGGTCCTGTGAGAACTGAGGATCAACAGAGGTGTCTTCACAAACGAACCCCTTGAGGGCCCAGAATGTGTCTTGAATCTGCATGCCCAGTGCTTGGGAAATTCTAGATATCTTAGAAATGTGATCAGCAAATCACAATGTGAATTCAGCCTAGCAGTGAGTGAAGAAAGGAATGAGGTGAGATGGTAGTTGGTGTGGGATAGGCCAGGAAACTCTGCCTTGTGGGGAGGCTTTGACAGGTGGCTAGAATCAAAAGAAGAGAGAATGTAGTTCAGGTTACGACAAGGTTCCAAGGTAGAGGGGTGGGAACGAGAGAACCACTGTGCTGAGGAAGTAGCATTTCAGGAGGGTGAGGTGAGGTGTGGGTTGGCAGAGGGATCAGGGCTGATGCATCCCTCCCTCTCTCTCCACCAGTGCTGTTGCTCAGAAATCTCCAGCCTGACTCCATCCCAGAGGTGCTCAGCCTTCCTAACGCTGTGACCATTTCATAGAGTTCCTCTTGTTGTGGTGAGCCCCCCAACTGTAAAATTATTTTCATTGCTACTTCATAGCTGTGATTTTGCTGGTGTTATGAATTGTAATGAAAATATCTGATATGCAGGATATCTGATGTGTGATCTCTGTAAGAGGGTCGTCAGACTCCCAAATGGGTCACAACTGACAATTTAAGAACCACTGCTAGAGCTGCCGGGAGGTGTCTGGAGGCCAGAGGCACACGAACAAATTTACTATTTGGAAAAATACAATGACCACAAGGAGTTCAAGTACAGGCAGGTCATGTTGCCCAACAACATAACCAAGCTGGTCCCTAAACCCATTTGATGTCTGAATCTGAATGGAAAAACCTTGGCATGCAGCAGAGTCAGGGATTGGTCCATTATCTGATCCATGAACCAGCAAAATCACAGTACAGTACTCTGCCAAGAGAGCCACAGCCATGGCTCCGACTCCCAGTGTTTTTTTTTTTTTTTTTTTTTTGAAGTTCTGGGAATTGAACATAGGGTCTCATGTATGCTAGGTAAATGCTCTACCATTGAACTGCATTCTCAGGCATTAATTAATTAACATTGTTAATTAACGTTGTAGCTTAACCTCCTGACCACAGTTTCCTTCTCCCTCCTCCCCTCTCATTCTTTCCTCCTACCATCCACTTCTCCTCCTTTTCTCTTCAGAAAAAGGGAAGCCTCCCATGGATATCAACCAGCCTTGACATATCAAGTGGCAGTAAGGCTAGACGAGGCAGCCAGTATAAGGAAAGGGTCCCCAAAGCAGACAACAGAGTCAGAGACATCCCCTGTTCCCACTGTTAAGAGCCCCACAGAAGACCAAGCTACACAACTGTAACATCTATGCAGAAGGCCTAGGTCAGTCCCAGGCATGCTATCCGATTGGCGGTTGGGTCTTTGTGAGCACCTATGGTTAGTTGATTCTGTAGGTTTTTCCTGTGGTATCCTTCATCCCTCTGGCTTCTACAATCCTTCCTTCTCCTTCTTCCACAGGATTTCCCAAGCTCCACCTAATGTTTGTAGCCCTCAATTCTTAAGAAAGACAAATTAGCCAAAATTCCTGGACTTTTTAAAACTTGCTTTTTAATTAAATCAGCTCTGATAATTGACTCTGGCTGATATAAACTTAGCTAGGTTCCCCTCCTGTCTATTTCTACTGCCTCTACATTGCCCAGCCATGTTTCACTGCTGTTGTGATCTATCTCCCTGTTTCTTCTCACAGATGGGCCTTCTCTTTAGAATAGGCCTATAATATGATCATTGAGCAATGGCCAAACAACTTTCTTTAACTCAGCAACCTCATAGCCCACTGGGAGTCCTTTTGGACATGTCAAAAGTCCTAGTCCAGAATCATGAATTATAGACACTGTTTTCTCAAGGCCTCTAACCAATTTCAGCTGAACTCAGGGGTCTTGAACATACCCCATCGCTTCCAAATAATGTAGTAGAAAGGTACATATGCCCACAAGAACGATTCATTCCAAAGAAAATTATTTAACTTGGCCACTGTGCCCCATAACTTTCATCTATTTTTATTATTTATGATAAATATTTCTTTCCTCTTTTGCCTGATACCATGCTGAATCAGGAGACCTAGGCCAACAACATCATAATCTCTGAAGTGTTATTTTTATGTAGTCTTTGGTATAAATTACACTTTTTTTGGGCTGAGCATAATATCTTTTTAATATAGGTACCTAACGTTAAGGATGGCCTCTATAAAATCTATTCAGTAAATAAATAACTAATGAATTATTCTAAGGTGTAGTTCATTTGACTCAATTGTTTTAACTGTTCCAAGATTCTTCAACTTTATACTGTATCAGAGTTGGAGATGAGACACCAAGTTCATCTTCATGATGAACCTCTTTTGCTTGGAAGGTGTACACCCCCTTTTCTTTATTTCCTCCTTCATTTCCTGGAAGTGCTGGGGGAAAGAGGGTGGGGTTTGGAACACTGCTCACTCTTGGCCCAGTTTCCCTTGGGCTCTGTAGAGAACTTTCTCTGCAGCCTTCCTGGGCACAGCCACCATGAACTGTGGCTGAGATGGACCAGGACCAGGAGTCGGGGGAACTCCATGAACCCAGAAAGCTCTGGTCACTAACCAGCCGTTGCCAGAGATCTGCCTGGCCCTTTCCACAGCCATGACACAGATAGAGCGCTCCTTCCAGGGGCTGTTCAGAAGCCCCTGGTGACATGTTCTTTGAGGGCGCCTTGCCCTTTCCCAGAGCACAGTCTGGTCT
This sequence comes from Meriones unguiculatus, assembly GCF_030254825.1. Taxonomy (NCBI): domain Eukaryota; kingdom Metazoa; phylum Chordata; class Mammalia; order Rodentia; family Muridae; genus Meriones; species Meriones unguiculatus. The sequence goes on along the minus strand of NC_083362.1, from coordinate 60,017,823 downwards.
TGGATCTGTTCTCTGCAGGCAGCAAACATAAGAAACAAGCTCACTCTTGATACAGACATGGAGGAGAGAGAGAATGCTATCACTCACACTGGCCCGTGGCAGCCTGACACCCACCCGCTCCAGCACCTCCTATCCTCCCACGATAGTCATTCTCAGCTCCCATCCAGATTCTCCTCCTGCCAGTACAAAAATCAAAAGAATGGATTTTGGACAGCTGGAATGATCATCTCTCACTCCGTGTCTCCAATTCCTGTGGGGCCTGCCCTGTGCCCTCCTCCCCCACCCTCCCGTGGCCTCTCACTCGATTCATTTTTCTCCTGGCACCAACAGCTATTTTCCACCACCCTGCTGGCCTAAGTTCAACCCACTTCCCCAAGGGGGTTTGCTCCCCACTTCATCCGTCTCCCTCATGCTCCTCCTGCTGGAACTGGATCCTCTGGTTCTATTTCTGGATGCTTTCCATTGGCCTCTCTTGGACTAGGCAGCTTGCTTCTTCAACCTGCCTTGCGTTTCTCTGGCCTCTGACGAGCATTGCTGAAATCTTGCTATGGCAGGTGGAGGCTGAGGTCGGCAGCCCTGTGCTCTGACAGGACTTCCCTCTGCCCATCTTCCTCACAGTGGCAGAAACACAGGACTTTCAGTGACATGAAGACTTTACTATCATTTCATATCCTTAAAAGACCTTCTTGAGATTTTTTGTTTGTTTGATTGTTTTGTTTTTTCTGCCATGGTCCAATACTGGGATTAGAGGCTAGCATCTTTCCCTTCCAGGTGAATCTCATTTTCATGTCCCCCTCCACCTTCACTCTTTTCTCAGTTTTTCCATTCCCCACTTTCTTCCACTGTCCAGACACAGATAGCACACTTTTAATTTCTTCCATCCAATGAACATCCATACATATTACGTGGCACTAAAACTTCCCATAGGCATAGCCACTACTGTTATGACTTGTTTATATCCTTAGTGACTTTTTATCCTGGAACAAGTCCCCCTTCTTCCTAAACTAGGAATGTCAATTCTTTCATTTCATTTATTTGTTCTTTTATTCACTTAGCAGGACTGGGTTTACAACCTGGAAGCTTTTATGCTGAGCAAGGCACTCTACCACCTAGATAAATTTTCCAGAATAATTTACAGTTTTTTAATGTCTGTGAAATAAAATTTTGCTAAGATTCGCAAACTGGCCTTGAATTTGCTGTACGCCAATCAGACCTTGAATTTCTGACCTTTCCGCTTCAGTTCCCCGTGTAGCTGGGTCTGTGGGACTGTGCCTTCAAGCCCTGCTCAGGCTTTATATCTTGGGCCCTCAGGTCCCTTGGGTTCTCTCCTATCATATTTATTTTGGCAGGACTGTGCTCCATCCTGCCCACACCTGGTGCTTTAAAAATACTGAAAGTCATCTTTGCTTCTGATATCCTGTTTCAGAAATGCAGAAAAGTTTCTATTCAAAAATATTACTTCTGTTGGTTTTTTCTCTTTGCTATAAAAATACTTAAAAGTTCACATTTAAAACTGCAAATGTATATACATAAGTATCTATGTACATATGTGTATCTATATGTATGCACACACATATACACACGGCCACATTTATAACTGCAAGTACATGTACATAAATATCTATGAACATATGTGTATCTATATGTATGGACATATACATACTCAAATGCATTATGCATATACAGCATATGTCATATATATACATATATACATATGTGTGTGTGTCCTTCTTGTCTCCCTTTCTTGCTCCCTTCTTATACTAAAGTAGTCTTTCCTAAGACTGAGATGAAGAAATTTATTTCTTACAAAAAAAAAAAAAAAAGTCCTTCTAAGAACATGAAAAGTCACCTCTATTCTTCTCACACCTCATCTCAAATAGCCTGGGTTACAAATCTGGTTTCAATAATAACATACCATCGCACTTACCTAAAACGGCCTGGCGCATGACTAACGGCATGCTGTGAGGGTGCAGACAGTCACACACTTTTCCTTCACGATTAGAAGGAAACCCCTCTGAATCCAGAGGCTGAAAGTCTATGTTCTACTCTCAACTCCATAAAAACTTAGCAAGGTAGTTTTGGCTGAGAAGCATCACTTTCCTGCTCTTCATTTTCTGCCTTCACAAGTTCATGTGGTTGGAATTCATATTCTCAATTTTTTTTTATTTTTCTGTTATTTCTATAGAGCAAGTTGTTCATTACATTCTTAGAAACAGTTTTGTCAGTGTGACTCCAAAAGAGAATTGTGATAGAGCCTTTTCCCTTTGATAACATTCTTCTTTTAGCCTCCCTGGGTTTAATTTTGGGATCTCACAGACCTTAGTGATCCTAGTGGTCCTAGGTGTGTGCTTATACTCCCAACCCTGGATGTCACGCATGTGAAATAAGTGTAATGGTAACCCCTATGTGATCAGATTACAGGGACTGAAATGTGTGTAGCGCCTGGCGCATCATGACGCTCAACCGGCGCCCATTTTTACTGTGCATTTAGTGCTCCTCTATGCGTCTTAAATAATTCCCAGTAGGTTGGCATATTTTCTGTGCTAGCAAGGTTGGTTGTGACTGTGAGGGGTAGCGTAGTTGGTGACTGAAGTCTGCTTTCATTTGCCTGTGGGTGAAATAATCTGCTTGCAGGGCATCCGTTCCTAAAATGGGGACAGCGTTTAATGAAAAACACTCATGCACCCGTAGGTTACTCGGCACCGCTTTGGGGACTGTGCTTATTGGGCTTTCTGTCACTATAACAAAGCAACTGTGATAAATTACAAAGGAAAAAAAAAAAAAAAGACTTCCTTTACCCAGGGAGTTTTGGAGATTCTAACCCATCATTAGTAGTTCCCGTTGCTTTGGGCCCATGAGTGGGTCAGTATATAGTGATAGGAAATGTGTATGACAGAGTAAAGTTGGTTGGATTAGAAGTAAGAAAGCAAGAAGGTAATATACTGTGGTCGGTCTCATAATCCTTTCAGACAGCATGTCCCCAACGATCTAAGAAGCTCCTGAGTAGGCCTCACATCTCAGAGCCACACCATCTCCTGATACTGTCATCATGGTGACCAAGCCTTTAATAGGAGACCCTTGAGAAACAATCAAATATCCAAACGGCAAAAGAGATAAACAAAGAACTTTCTAAAACCAAGAGGGAAAGGTCAGAATACCCAATTAAAAACTGGGTGAACTGGACTGGAAAGATGGCCTAGCCTTTGAAAATGCTTGGTTCTCTTGCAGAGGTCATGGGTTCAGTGGCCAGCAGCCTACATGCTGGTTCAGGACTTCCTGTAACTCCAGTTCTAGGCGATCTGTAATACCCTTTTCTGGCCTTTGCATGTACACAGTGTACATAAACTCACAGAGTACATGTGTACACACACAGAAATAGTAAATAAATGATAAATAAGTGAATCTTTTAATGGGAAAGTGACATGAATAGACAACTGTAAAATAAGAAAGTCAAATGTATAAATAAAGCATGAAGAGACCAATTAGTTTTTATAACCAACACCTACACATAAAATAACAGTATATCAATTTATACCCAGCAGAAGACAAATGAGAAAATGGTAAAACACAAGCGTCTTTCCAGGATACGCTTGCAAAAACAGCTGGAGGAGGGCTATTGTGGCCATCGTATGAAAGAGCCTGGGAATTCCCAATCAATTCAGGATCGTGGTTAAATATACTCTATGACCAGTATAGAATTGGACACCCAAGTAATATTCCAGAGAGGTTATTTACAGATACTCAGTGAAAATCCTGTGGGAGGACTGTGGCTTAGACCTGAAATGCACCCCCCAACCCCAAAGGCTCTGTTCCGCTATGTTTGGGGAGATGGTGCAAACGTTAAGAGGTAGGTCTCTTAGGGAAGAAGTGAAGTCACTGGGAGAACACCCTTAGAGATACTGGTACCTGACCTCTCTCTGTTTGCTACCTAGATATCCTACAATGAGCATACTCACTGACCATGGCATGATGTTCTGTCTTGCCTTAATCCCAACGCCATCGGGTCATGTGACCATAGACTGAAAGCTCTGAAACCGTGAGCTGAAATGAACCTTTCTTCCTTTAAAGTTGTTTTTCTTGGGTAATTTGTCGCAGCAACTGAAAGCTGACAAGAGGGGGAAGATTTCCCCTAAAGTATTACCCGACACAGGAGGAAACTGAAAACAACAGCAGCTGGCGAGGAACATGGTAGAGGGGCAACACATGCTTCTCAATCCCCATCCCTTCATGCACAGGAGTGTGAAAATAATTCATCTATTTGCCTACGATAACTACAGTCCCCACCTACTGAAGATAGTGCTTAAATTCTACATAAGGAAAAGAAAAAAATATCGCTTGTAACCCTGCCATCTAGATGCAAGTGACATTTTGATGCATCCACCTCCAGGAATTCTCTACTACTATAAAATATAATGCATACTTAATATAAATGCATACTTAATTCAAATCATATGGCTTTTATACTCTGCAATCTGCTTCTGTCATATAAAAATATATTGGGGGAAAGACTTTTCTCCTACTCTATCCGCCAAGGACCAAACAGGAAACAGATGGTACACTCAAAATAGGATCAGTCCAGAAGGGTTTATTCACAAGGGACTGTTTACTAAAGTATGTGTGGGACATGAAGTGACCTGCATCCAGATACGTCTGAGATAATCCTAAGAAAGATCTACTGCCTCAGTATCTTACCCAGTATGCTATTTCCAATATTCTACATTGTAAGTAAAGATTTGTGTGAATTGTTGCATTACAATCGAATGACATTAGTTTGGAAAAACTTTAGCGTCCGCCATGGTATCATTTTAAAGTACATGTGACATTTGTGCTTTGAGCCTGCTGCAAAGTTTGGAAGAATATTAGTGATGATAATGGCTAGTCAACCCTATCTAGATCCAATGATGTGAGCATCTCCTATCCTGGAGAGGAAACACATGGGAGAAAGCACCTCTTTGCCTTGAGTCATAGTGGTGGAAGCCCAGGTGTTTTGTGAGCATAAAGTTTACCTTTTCAGATGTCAGCATAAAAGCAAACTAGAGAGTAAGGGTTCACTGGGGCTCACAGTTTGAAGGTACACTCCATCATGGCAGGGAAGACACAGCAAGAGCATGAGACAGCTGGTGACATTGCACCCACGGTCAGGAAGCAGCGATAGATGAGCCCTGTGCTTTGCTTACTGTCCTAGGGTTACTATTGCTGTGATGAAACACCGTGCCCAAAAGCAACCTGGGAAGGAAAGGGTTTACTCCTTGTGTTTTCATACAGCAGTTCATTATCAAAAGCAGTGGGGGCAGGAATGCAAGCAGGGCAGGAACCTGGAGGCAGGAGCTGAAGCAGAGGCCATGGAAGGGGGCTGCTTACAGGTTTGCTGCTTATGGCCTGCTCAGCCTGCTTTCTTGTAGGACCCTGGACAACCAGCCAGCCATGGCCCAACTCACAACGGGGGCTGTGCCCTCCCACATTAATCGCTAATTAAGAAAATCCCCTACAGGCTTGCCTGCAGCCAGATACTGAAAAGACATTTTCTCAATTGAGGCTCTCTTTTCTCTGATGACTCCAGCTGTGTCAGGCTGACATAAAACTAGGCAGCACACTCACTTTCTCCATTTTACTTTCAAATTCCCTCACAGACATGCCCAGAGATAGTATCCTAGGTGACGTAGATGCTGTCAAGTTCACAGCCACCGTTAACCGTCACATCAAGTGGCAGTTTAGTTCCACTTTGTAGACCCTTTGAAAATTAAAAATACCATGAGTTAAAATTTTATTCAGTTTATAAATTGGAGAGATATAACTTAGAAACCGGAGAGATGGCTCAGTTAAGAGCACTAGTTGTTCCTCCAGAGGTCCTGAGTTCAATTCCCAGCAACCATATAGTGGCTCACTAGCATGGATGATGGGATCAGATGCCCTCTTCTATTTTGCACTTGGAAAGGAAGATGGAAACCTCATATACATAAATAAATAAGCCTTTTTTTAAAAATTCATTTAACACACTCAGTCCACCAACCGGCACAGCCAGCTACTGGGCACACTGGAGGGCACCCACTGTTTGCCTTCACAGTGGTGTGAACCCCCTGAGGACCAGTATGTAGCTGCCTCTACTGCTAAGTTCCAGGAGACAGTACTGTGGTGTGTATCACTAGCCCAGGAAAACATCAAAACCTGAAGTACCATTTCTGCTAAGTGAGCGCTGGTTTCCCAGTTTTAAAAGGAGGGGAACAGACTTAGGAATGAACTCCCCATTAAGTTGGGGAACTATCTCCATTTGGTTCCATTGTTGCTGATAACCACTTGTGTCTATAGCCATTGGGCAATGGAATGTTCTAAAGCTAAGACGTGCTCACAGCTACTGGGCTAGAAGTCAGTGCTGTGGAGGATGGGAAATGATGGGTTAGCCTTGAAGCCCATCTTTAAAATGATTACTTAACCTGTAACTTTAAAATGATGCTTAAACCATATGCAAGAGATACACACTGAGGCCATACACAAAACACGCCCTAGTAGCGGTTTGTAAATTGCTCTTTTGTTCTGTAAAATAGGCTGCAACTCATTCTTGTTAATGTTTTGTATTTAAGCTGTTGAAGATGTATAGTATAGCTAAAAAATAAAAATAAAAAACCTTTATTTTCTAATAAATTCTTCCATCCGTGAGTTCTAAAGAAAAGCATAAGTGTATGTTTAGTGAAATTTTTACTAAATCTTCACCTCTCTGGAAATTTGATGGTGAGCATGTAATTGGTACAAGACTTAGGCCAGCATTTACTACCCAGAAAAAAAGGAATTTGCTGTAAAGAAATAGGCGTGCTGAGGAGCACGCATTTCATTAGACAGTAATTTTGAAAGACTGTGACCCCTAATCATAATTTTACACACATACCTACAGAAAGCAGCCACATCTGAGCTCCGACCTTTCATTTAGATCAAATGAGTTTTCTAAATGAAAAAAAAAAAAAATCAAAAAGACAAAGACTGCTGGCTAACATGTCGGTCTCAACAGCTAGGAAAGGAACCTGACAAACAAATATCGCTGGTTTTATGGCAATGTCTTCAGATGACTGAAACACAGAATTGGCTATGTGAACTCCAAGACCAAGGCTCAATTTTAAAGTCAGTTCATGGAAACGGATGAAAGTTTTTGAAAGCTTAATGTGGCATAAAACTGTAAAAACTTTAAACTCATTTTAGATTTTTAACATTGAAGGTGAAACTATTTGTTCGGGCAGTAGCGACACGAGCATAAATTTTGGTAAAGAACAAAAACACGGCTCTTTAAAGGCAGTGTTCTCATGAAATGGAGAAATCAATGGAACAAAATATGGTTATAACTGGGTGGGGCACACACTTGAGTCCTTACTCATCCAAGATTTCAACATTTCAAATAGAGACGGTAGTCGTCAAAACTTACAAGCATTTCTGTTTGTACCTATCAGTGTCCATAAAATTTGTGTCAAGAGCTGATGCTGTAGGATAAAAATAAATTAAACTACTTTCACGTAGCAGTAAGCACGCTCTCACTTGTTTTGTGCTACTGATTATAGAAATGTGTGAGATTCTGAAGAAGTGGTTAGATGGTAAATGGGTAGATGGTCAGTGGGTAAATGTGCTTGCTGACAAGCCTAATGACCTGAGTTCCGTTGACCTGGATTCCCACAGGGTGGAGGACAGAACTGACTTCCACAAGTTCCCCCACCCCAACCTACACAAGTGTTCTGTGGCATGCACACATATATGCACACACACACAACACGCACACACGCATCTACAAAAACAAAGAAATGTAAAATAAAAAGTGAGAAAAACCACATCACAGGTGACCTAAAACTGTCGAAAATGTTTTGTGATTAAGCCTTCCAAATTTTAGTCACATTACCTTTAAAATTAGTTGAAATCCTTAATAAGATATTCAGCGAACATCGTTCCCACAGGTCTTCAACTTTCAATTTAATAAATTTTAGTGATGAAAATCAAAGGTTGAAAACGAAAACTGCTATTGGTCTTGTGAAAGCCCTTTAGGTGATGGGTGGTAAAGAAGTTTTAATTTTTAATTCTGAAAAATTTATGCTTGAGTTTTAAATAGCTTTATTTTATTGTATGTGTGCGGGTATTTTGCCCGATGGATGTCTGTGCTCTGCATGCCTTCCTGGTACCTGTGAAGGCCAAAAGAGGGAATCAGATACCCTGGAATTGGAGCTACAGGCAGTTGTGTGCTACCATGTGGGTCCTAGGAATTGAACCCTGGTCAGCCAGAAGAGCAGCAAGTGCTCTTAACCACTGAGTCATCTCTCCGGCCTAAGTTTGGGATTTCTTAACTCATAGAAAGAATCTTCACATGGAGTTTCCATTTTGCATTGAATAAATGTATAATCTACACAGAGACAGAACGGGACTGGGGGCTGTCATTTAATGGGCTCTAAGTTTGTCTAAGCATTCACATGAATGCTTAAACACAATTTCTTTGACATGTTTTCCTTATAAAAGTATTTCCTGCTCTACCTACCTGGGGGTATAAAAACAAGATTTCGAGGGCAGTTAGGAATTGTGCTTGTCTAGCAAGGTGACGGTAGTAGATAATTTTCTCAGGACCATGATTTCACTGGTTAGGTTTCTGGCACCAGGCCTGATTTTCCTCCTGTTTAGTGGGCCTGGAGTGCAAGTAGCCAGCTGTCCGTTGCCACCAGCAGGTTGCCACGCTGGTCAGTGTTGTTGGTGTTATTGCAGCCATATGGGACTGTTTAATCGCTTACTTCCCTTCACAGTTTGGATAGTGTTTTCTGGAACTGTGGGAGTAGACTGCACAGAAGAAGCATTCAAGTTAGATCCAACTTGAACCACGTGAGGCTTTTGTCCTAACTATGCAGTGTCTTCCACGGTAGGGACCTGCCTTCAACCCCTGAGAGGCAACCAAGAGCCCAACTGATGATTTGGGGTTGAAATTTTAGATACTATAAGACAACTACAATTTGAAATATCTTATGTAACATAATTTCACCAAGGATTTCAGAGAGTATTTTCATAACTGATTCTTTTATGTGCATCATGCTTTTATGATGTCAGCATGCTTTATTGGTATCGGCACCAAATATGTTAAATATAAAATATGTTTAAAGAAAATCTTAAAAATATTTTAAAATTAAAATACTAAGACAACATTGTAAAATATTCTTCATAAAAATAGTGACACGATAATAAAAGCACATCATTATATATCAAGAATAATTATTATGAATGTATATTTTTTCATTAGTATTTATTAACATTAATTATACATAGTAGTAGACTTCATTATGGCATTTTCACACACGTATATAATATATTTTGATCATATCCACCCTCATTATTCTCTTCCTTTTACTTTCACATTTTGTTTTTGGTTTTGTTGTTTTGTGACTCAGTCGGTGAGTTGAATTAGAATTGCTTACAGGAACATGATACGAGGATATTTACAGGAAAGGGGTAGTTTAACAGCAGTTATATCACTAAAGAAAATCTCACATTCTCTGTCCCAGCAACCTTTGTTAACTGTCTATCAATCCTCAGGGAGGGTCTGGGGGTTCATAAGCCCCGCAAGGCCCATCCATGAGGAGGGAATGTTGATGGCTCTAAATTGTGTGGGTCACAGACAGGGAATCATAACTGTTGTGAGTTTGTGAGTACAATGGCCATGCCATGCCTAGAACACAGAGGTCCGTAGCTTCCGCCCTTTCCTCTGGCTCACATTCTTTTGTAATGCTCACTCTACCTTAGAAAGGGTGATAAGGATGCCTCATTTATGAGGATTCAACAGTCACTTATTCTCAGCACTTCGCCCAGTTGAGTGTCTGAGTAAATGATACCCACAAAACAAAAGGAATCTTCTCCACCAAAACCTACATCACTGGTCTGTGGACCTAACCATATTTACAAAGCAGTTTGACTGGCAATGGTGAACTTTTTAAGAATAATGACCTTCTTTGTTTTCTTTGGAAGCAAGTTCTTGCTGTATAGTCTCAGCTGGACCAGAATTCACTATAGACCAGAATGGACGGGAAGCAATCCTCCAGCTTCAGTTATGGGCAAACAACACCAGGCCCAAATAAACAATTGATTTTGTGACTTCAATTCAAAAAACTATGCATTCGCTATCTTAGTTTTTTTGGGTTTTTTTTAGTTTGTTTGTTTGTTTGTTTGTTTGTTTGTTTTGAGGAAGAACTAAAAATTTTGAAACTTGTCTTGACTGGAACTATCTTATAATCCCCAACATTATAAAATCTATTTTCCCAATAAATTAGTTAAAATAATTATTTTGCAACACTCTTTTACCTCTGAGAGGTAACAACAAACATTCTAGTTACTTTAGACCAGTAGTTCTCAACCTTCCTAATGCTGTGACCCTCTCATACAGTTCCTGGTGTTGTGGTGACCCCCAACCATAAAATTATTTTGTTCCTACCTCATAACGGTAACTTTTCTACTGTTATACATCATAATGTAAATATCTGCTCTGAGACCCCACCCATGGGGGTCACGACCCACAGGTTGAGAAGCACAGTTTTAGGCAAAAGTGTGAGAGATCTAGAACCCAAATTCTTACTTCATTGAGATGCCTACAGGCTACTCTCTTCTATCTATATACTATCCCAGTGATCCATGCACTGTGATCCTCAAAAACCAAAGCTGAGCTGTTGAACAAAAATACCAAGATTTCTCTCATCATATGCAGTGTTACGGTAAGCAACCTCTCAGCTGGATTCTGGCATAAAACATTACTCTCTAGGCTTCTGGGACTAGAAGAACCAGTTCAAACGGGCTGGGTGGTGGGTTAGGGAAGAGTTTTATCTTTGTTTCTTCACTTCTTTCATCATCCTTCCAAGACACTGTCCATTCAAATGCTAAAACCTGTAGTTTGTGAGAAGGCCTGCCTCTTCCAACACTAGGTACTGGCTTTTTAGAAGATATTTTTATTGTGTTCTAGATATAAAAGCAATGCCTAGAAGTGGGGAGATAGCTTGGTTGGTAAAGTGCCAGCAAGCATGAGGATCTGAGTTCAATCTCCAGAATCCACATAAAGATACAAACATACATGCATACATATATACATACACAGATTTTAGATAAATAGATAGATGATTGATGATAGGTGATAAATAGATACATGATAGATAAATATAGATGCTTGTTGATAGATAGATAAATAGAAGATAGATAATAGATGGATGATAGATAGTAGATAGCTGTACATGGTAATACACATCTGTAATCCGCGTGCCTAGGAGGTGGAGACAGATTCCTGGGGCTCACTGACCAGCTAGCCTAGTTTAAAAATGGAACACCAGACCTATGATAGAAACTGTCTCAAAAACAAGATGGAGAGAGAAACACTGAAAGAAATGTTCAATGTCCTTAGTCATCAGGGAAATGCAAATCAAAACAACCCTGAGATCTCTTTCACCTTACACCCATCAAAATGGCTAAGATCAAAAACTCAAGTGACAACACATGCTGGAGAGGATGTGAAGAAAGGGGAACCCTCCTTCATTGCTGGTGGGAATGTAAACTGGTACAACCACTTTGGAAACCAATCTGGCGCTTTCTCAGAAAAGTAGGAATAATGCTACCTCAAGATGCAGCTATACCACTCCTAGGAATATATCCAAAGTATGCTCAACTATACAACAAGGACATTTGCTCAACCATGTTCATAGCAGCTCTGTTCATAATAGCCAGAATCTGGAAACAACCCAGATGTCCCTTAACAGAGGAATGGATACAGAAATTGTGGTATATTCACACAATGGAATACTACTCAGTAATTAAAAACAAGGAAATCATGAAATTTGCAGGCGAATGATGGGAACTAGAAAAGATCATCTTGAGTGAGGTAACCCAGAAACAGAAAGACACACATGGTATATACTCACTCATAAGTGGTTATTAGACATATAATATAGGATAAACATACTAAAATCTATATTCCTAAAGAAGCTAAACAACAAGGAAGACCCTCAGGAAGATGCTCAATCCTCATTCAGAAGGGCAAATGTGATAGACATCGTAAGCAGAAGACAGGGAACAGGACAGGAGTCTACCACAGAGGGCCTCTGAAAGACTCTACTGATCAAAGTAACAAAGCAGAGGCTGAGACTCATAGCCAAACTTTGGGTAGAATGCATGAAATTTTATGAAAGAAGGGGGAGATAGAAAGGCCTGGATGGGACAAGGAGCTCCAACAGAGTAAAATAATAATAATAATAATAATAATAATAATAATAATAATAATAATAAATAAACTGAGCCCTGGGGGCCCTGAAGAGAATGATACCCCAACCAAGGACCATGCATGGAGATAACCTAAAACCCTGATTCAGATGTAGCCCATAGACTCAGTCTCCAAGTGGGGTCCCTAGTAAGGGGAGCAGGGGTTTTCTCTGGCATTAACCCAGTGGCTGGCTCTCTGATCAACTCCGTGGGCAGGGGAGAAGGGGGAGCAGCCTTGCCAGGCCACAGAGGAAGACAATGCAACCAGTCCTGATGAGACCTGATGGGCTAGGGTCAGATAGAAGGGGAGAAGGACCTCCCTTATCAGTGGACTAGGGGAGGGGCATGGGAGGAGATGGGAGAAGGAGAGTGGGATTGGGAGGAGACAAGAGAGGGGGCTACAGCTGGGATACAAAGTGAATATTGTAATAAATAATAATAATAATAACTATTTACTGTAAAGAAAAAGATGGACTCATGAAAAATGACACTGAAGTTCATCCTCTGGCCTCTACACATCTGTATACACACTTATACCCACAACCACACACCTGCACACACATGCATATACAGATTTTTAACAATATTCAGGTTGTTAACCTGAATTTCTTCTGTTACCTATCAGACCTTTTTGACATATATTTATTAGTCATTTGAATTTCTTTGTTAGTTTTGTCCGCTCTCTTCATTGTTAATTACAAAGGCTCTTTATATGAATAATATAGGTAATAAATATCCTGTGTGCCTTTAGCATGGTATTTTAAGACATGTAATCTTCAGTGTTTGTGGAAACACATTTCTCAATACATTCTTTGCACACTTCTTATTTCTTCCCTTGATGTCATGTGTAAAAAGTCTTTCACGACAAAATGCTCTATTTTCAGGTGATCAGCCCTGACCTCTTTGTCCTTTACTAATAAGGGGACATGATGCAGAAAGACAACATAGAGTATCGGTGAGCTCAGCAACCAGCAAAAAAAAAAAAAAAAAAACAAAAAAAAAAACAGAAACTTCAAATCGCTACACAAGGGCATACAACGAAGAACATTACTTTCAGCATCAAAAGCAAGGGACCACTGTGATCTTGAGAAATAAAATATCGTGGTTCCTATCGTCAAGTCTGATTTGGTTTCAAGCCAGCCTACAGCATAGGCAGAGAAGGCTCCCAAAATGGAGATGGAGTTTGTCAAAGTCACAGAGTTCTGAACCTGGACCTGAAAGCTTTTCCTACCCTCAAGAGGGGCCACAGTCTCTCCCAGACACAGGTGCATACAAGTCCCAACAGTGTTAATATCCTGGTTAGGCGAGCTCTTGTTTCTGAGTGATTGAAAAGCAACTGTTTGACCAAAAAGGCTCTCTTTAAAAAAAAAAAAAAAAGTGTAGAGCAGGAGGCCTGAGAAGTGAAAAAGGAAAGCCTACCCACTCCAAGCCACATGCACCTGGCAAAGCTCCCCTCCCAAGGGACCACTCCTTCCCTGGACAGCTGGTGTTTCCCACCCCTGCCCCAGGCCTGGCCCCTAGCCATAGACATGCTCCAAATGATGTCTATCCTAGATGGATCTTTGCAGATGCTATTTTGATAAAACTCTAATCCTTTCCCTGCTCCTCTGCCATTAACCCTCAACCCCCTGCCTTTGTGTTTGCTAGCCTGTGTGTTTGGTGAAAGGCGGGGTTAGGAGATGTACGGGTAGCTTCAGAATGAGCAGACACAGTCTCCAGTTTCATGGGCTGGAACAATGCGGGGAGATGGCTGTCTGGTCTCAGCCACTGGAGCCAGACAGAGGCTGTAGAGAGAGGCCACCCTAGCTGGCCTTCCACTGTCTGGAAATCCAGCACAAGAGAGGTTGCATGGAATACTATGAATGTGCTGACCCGTTTCTTCTAGGTATAAATATAGATTTCATCGGCCATCTCCTTCTCTTCTCCAGCCCCCAACAAAGTTCCCAGATAAAAGACCTCATCATTTGTACTGTGTGAAAATACCAAAAGTAATGTATGTGGCACAGTAGGTAGGCAGGTGGGAAAATGGTTGATAAATGGATAGATAGATTTGTTGTTAATCTAAAATTAAATGTTACCTCAAGCCATGTGGGATGGGGCAAAACTGTTAGCATTTTAGCTAAATCTGGCGATGCTGTTGCTATTCACTAAATACATCTCATCCCCTGGCACATTCTATGAGAAAAGACATGCTGTTTCAACTCCATTTTCTTTTAAAGAGGCCCTCTAATGGCTTGGGGTACCGCTCAATGGTACAGCGCTTGCCTAGCATGCACAAAGCCCTGAGTTTAACCTGCGTCTAGCATTGAAAATATAGTACACGATCATTTGCAACAGCATTAGTCACATTAGTTCACACACACTATGCACTTACCTGAGCACTATGCTGTTACATAGATGTTTTTATGACTATGAATTGGAGCTGGTGATGTAGCTCAGTGGTTGAGTACTTACCTGGCATACAGAAAGGCCTAGGTTTGTGAGGCTGAGCATCTGCTTCCATCCCCTGCTGCCTAGGTTTGGTTCCCAGTTTGTAAAACAACAACAAACTATGTGAATTTTATTAATGCACTATGCACACAACTCAGTAAAATGTGAGTTCTTTTCTATATCCTCATTTTACGGCTTACAATAACCAATAACGAGAGCAGCCCCAGCTCCCTAGACCCTTGGGTGAGCCCAACACCCCCTTCAGCCCACCGAGGCCTGCTGGCTGCTCTATTTCTTCTCTGCCTATCAGGGTGAGTTCCTAAGATTCCCCTCTGCCAAGAAGGGACATCGTCAAAGCTGGCAGCAGCTGCTGACACAAGCAACTCTCGAAGCCTCCCCTACGCCCACCCCCCCTTGCAAATTCCACCCATTATTTCACTCTTGGAGCTTTTAAAAGCCCCAGGTGTAGGAGCTTTGTCAGAGGAGAATTTAAAAGATAAATAGAGCAAAAATCCCCTTGACATCGCACTCAGTCCTGGCTTTGGAAGAGCTTCTAAGGAGACAACGGTTATTTCTCGGTCCTGACCCCAAGACTAGGGAAAAGTTGGAGTGGTTGGCAGGGATGCTCTGATTTTTACATCAATGGGACTACGAGGCTAATACCAGACATGCCCAGTGAGGTTAACCTCACAGGCCAGGAGCAGGCACCGCATACACTAGGGAGTTAGGTGAGGACTCATCCTTACATTCCAAGGCCAGCTGTGCACCCGAGTGACACAGTTTCAAAGCTTCTGGGAGCCTCACTATTTCTCCCTACAAAGTAGTGATGATTATTGCAATACAATATCAGTGTCCATGAACAGATAAGGAGAACAGTAAAAAGCATTGCTCTTGTGCCTAGCATGTAGAAAGGGAACTCTGGCAACTGTAAATACTTACTAGTAAGAACTTTGACATCTTCCAGGACAGCTGAGGCTACACAGAGAAACCCTGTCTCAAACACCAAACCAAACCAAAACCCAAAGAACTTTGATATCTCCTATTTCCTTCTACTTTTACCTTTAGTCCAAAATATATAAATCTCAACCCTGTGAACTCCTCATGGACATTTCCCCTCTTCAATCTCCCTTTTCTCCTACCCTTCCAACTCCAAATAAGCATTGGAACTCCACGCCTGGGGACTGATAGGATGACTTACACAGTAAAGTGTTTGGGATGCAAGCATGAGGACCTATGTTGGATCCCCAATATTCGTGTCAAAAGGGGGAAGGAGAAGCTGGATACAGTGAGACACGTGTGCAATCTCAGCTCTGGAAAGGGGCACACAAGTAGATCCTTAGGGTTCATTGGCCATTTTGCATGACTTGTGCTCATTCTAAATATTCCACTAACATTCATTAATCTGTGTTTTGTTTACTCAAAAAGCATCTAGTGTCAGGTCCTACAGCATTCCAGTTGCCTGAGACAGCCTTGTACTCATGACCTTAGTTCTAGCCAAAGAGATACCATGTGCACCTAGGTCAAAGACCCAACTGTTGCTATCTCCTTTCAGACCTGCTAGCTTTGCTTATGACCTTCTTTCCTGGTTAGAGCTCATAAGCTCATACACAGCCTTCCCAGATTTCCATGGTCCTTGTCCATTCACCTCCTCCATTCACCACTGTCCTTGGTTTCCTGAACCTAGACTTGTATTGAAGGCAGTTATATTTTGTGTATCTTCCCCTCAAACCTGAAGCTCCTTGAGGTCAGGGGCCATAACTGGTTAAATCTGGGGACCCATTAAGCACATAGGAGCTCCATAAGTATTTTCTCAACTTGCTTTTGCCCTCAGAGCACTTACTTTTAAGTTGTGCCTACATATAGATATTACAATATGCATGTACCTCCTTAGTTATATGAACTTGGACTAATCTGGGATTCATATTCCAAGAAGAAACAATGATCCTTTCCCACATGACTGCTGGGAAAAATTAAAATATATATATATCAAGTTCATAGAACAGCTCCTAATACCTAGAAACTGTTCTGTAGATATGTTAAATTTAATAACAATGCCAGTATGCTGCATTCTTTTTACTCTAAGCTCCTTATTAAAAGCTGAGCGCTCTACATCTGGATCTGCAGGTAGCAGAAAGAGACTGTGAACCGCTGGGCTTGGCTTGAGCCACTGCATAGTAACTCGCTTCCTCCAACAAGGCCACACCTCCTAATAGTGCCTGTCACTCCCTATGGGCCTATGAGGACCATTTTCATTCAAATTACAAATGACAAGGCCCTGGTCCTGAAGGAATGTGGCTTCTTTACCTATGTTTTCTGTCACACAATTTAATTTGCAGGTCTGACTTCAGCAGAGTAGTCCTAGGACTGCAAGATGAAAGTCCTATGATGTGATGGCAGAGGAAGGAAGAAGAGATACCCCTGACTATGGGACAAAGCTGCATTACTCAGTTCAGTGGCCATAGGACCTTTGAAGGACTCACTACTGATTTTTTTTCCATTTTAGCAAGAAAAAAAAAAAAACAGTTCTTACTTTGTAGCTTCCCATGATATCTGCCCTTTCCTTGCTCTCTCTCCTATAAAATTCTAGTAGACTTTGACTCTAAAATCCCAAGAGTAACCACAGATTCCACCTGCCTGCGGAATTGATTGTAAGAGCCAGGCCTACCAAGTACTAGCTTCTATGCTGCTAGGACCATCCCTGGGCTTCAGAACTAGAAGCAGAGGAGCAACCCGCCCTGGATTCCCATTCCCACAACTGACCCTCATACCCATTATCAGTATCCTGACCCCTTGGGCACATCTAACTAGTTCCTCGGGGGCCTGGCCTTCCCATGACCTGGCAAGCAATGCCTATAATAAGGTTAAGAGTGTTTTTTCAGATAGCAGCTGGGGGAGGTAATTCTGCTAGGGTCAGAGAGGACAGGGGAAAAAAAAAAAAAGAGAGTGTTCTGGAGGAGGAGAGAGAAAAGAGACATTGATGGACTATAACAGAAGATGTTTTTGAAAAATGCCTGCCCTTTAGCCTTTGTTCCCTGGAGATCTCTCATTTAGTCCAAACACAGCTTTGGTTCCAAGGGAGCATAGGAAACTTGCAGCTTCCCAAGTGAGAACAAAAATGAAGCACCATCCCACCTCACTCTCTTCTCTTCCCCGCCACTGCCAGATAAAATCCCCTTCCAAGTGTTTCCCAGCATGAGCCAGGCTAAGGGCCACCAGGAGGACCTGCTATTCCCAAATGCAGCGAAGACTGTGTCTGCGAAACCATTCACAGAGACAGGAGGTCAGTTTTTTTTTTACAGCCAATGGCCCGGGCTTGTGACTGGGTCACCGTGGGTTTAGGGGTCGTATGGTGTGTTGTATTTAATTCTCAGTGGAGAGCAGATATAAGTACTTGTAACAGGGAGGCTTGAGGTAAGACAACAGGATGCAGCTAAGAACAGAAGATGAAAAGGCCCCGAGACTTCTTCCTTGGAATAGAAACCATAAGCCTTGGAGCAAGTCTCACCTGCCATCAAACTTTGGCCCTGGGCAACTGGTGCTAACTTTTAATACTCTCAGTTATTTTAACCATAATACGGAAACATAAACCTACTACATATACATGTAATATGTGTATACACATATATATGTACATATATATACATATACATCAACTTTGGCTTAAGGTTAATCTGTACATGGTAAATTATAATCAAACTTGACATGTAAATAGACTGTACCCTGCTCTCCTTGGTCTCAGCCAACCCAAAGCAGCCAACCATTTAAGCCAGGCTTAAATAAGAGAGATGCTAGCTGTAAACGACTGAGCTGTCTCGACACCTCACTTCTGTTTTCTGTACAACACTTCCTTTTCTCTGGCTATAAATATCGCCCTTCGTGTTGTGGTAGGAGGCATTCCGAACCACTTTTGGTCTGTATCACTACCTGAGTCCAGGATTGTAAACCAAGGAAGATCGGCAAAGAGTACTTTTGCTGTGATTTCCCTCTTTTAGTGTATTATGTTTCTGATGCGTCATGAGAAACAGTAGATTTGGATAAATTGGGTAAATTAGCTATGCCTTCCATCCACAAACGGTAAAGAAGAGAATGAGTGGAAAAGATGGAAGGCGTCAAGGGCATGCTCATAGATGGGATACACGAGAGAGAGAGAGAGAGAGAGAGAGAGAGAGAGAGAGAGAGAGAGAGAGAATACCTATCTCAACCTGTCAAACATCAAGTCAAACATCACGGCACAGGCACAGAAGGAAGGTGGGGGATAAATTCACTTGACCACCAGGCCATCAAATTGGCTCTGGGGTGTGAACACGCTACACCATAAAAGGCAAGGGTGAGCTGTCAACTGAAGACAGCAACTGCTTGCGAGCCCCTAGAAGCAAAGGAACCCAGGTCCCTTCCTCTATCTGTCACAGCAAGGCGGCTTCCGGCCCCTTCCTCCAAGGAAGCCAGAGCAGAAGTGCCAAGACTATGTGGAAGCCTGCGGGGGCTAGCCCCTAGAAGCAAAGGAACCCAGGTCCCTTCCTCTATCTGTCACAGCAAGGCGGCTTCCGGCCCCTTCCTCCAAGGAAGCCAGAGCAGAAGTGCCAAGACTATGTGGAAGCCTGCGGGGGAATCTCCCCTGTCAAGCCGGCACCAGCTTCCCCTACCTCCCCGCTCTGCAGGCACGAAGTTGGAGAATTCTCTGAGAAACCAAAAGGATCCAGGGAAGAGGCCTATAGATTTCAGTGTTTAAGGGTCGTCCAAAGAGAACTACCGTTCGGGGCGAATCAGCCCAATGGATAGGACCTGGAGAAGTAAATCGCAACAGTTCAAAAGCCCTGCCACCGAACACACACTCCAACCCATTTCTCTTACGTTAGAAAGCGCAGCCGACATGAAGAGTGTGTGGACACGTACAGCTTAAACAATATTAAAAACACCTGTGTTTCCCACTTGACTGAGGAAGTAAAATCGCGCCAATCACTTTGAGTGTTTGCAAGTTCCCGCCTCCTTGGGTTCTTCCCCGTTTCAAAGTAACCACTGTGACCAACTTCGTTTTCATCTTTTTTTTTTTTAATTTTTTTGCTTTCCTTTGTAATTTTACCACACATGTGTGCATCTTCAAACAATCCATTGTTGCGTTTTGCTTCTTTTGAAGTTTACATAAACGGAGCCGTAGTGTATTTAGTCTATGGTTTGCTGCATTTGCCCAGCATTATACATACGAGGTCGAGCCACATTGAAATGTGTATAAAATATGTGATCTTTTCAGTGATGGATAGGACGGTGTTGGATGACCTCTGAGATTTATTTATGCATTCTCTTTGGGCATGGATTTCAGGTTGTTTCCTTGGCTTGTGTTGTTATGAAAAAAATAACACTTTGGTGGATCTCATGTGTGTTTCCTACTCTCTATACATTGTGAACTCTTCTGTATACATAGGACCTGGGGTATAAATTTTTCCCATGTTTAACTGCGAAACATAATGTAAAAAAATTCCAGTGGTGAGCTTTCTTCCTTTCTTCTCCACCATCCGTGCAAGAATTCCTCCAGCCTCGCATTCTTGTCAACCCTTAGTACTGTTGGGTAGGTTAATTTCTGTTAGTCCTAAAATGGAAGTGGTCCATGTTTGGGGCTTTGACTTGCATTTCTCTAATCAATAATGGAGTGTATTAGTTCAGAAGTTTACAGACCATTCACTGATTCTGTTTAATAAAGTGTGTGTTTGTTTTAATTGTGTATGTGGTGTTTGCACATGCAGTATAAGTCAGTGTGGTATATTCACACACAGATGTGTAGATGCAACAGGCTCAGGGAGAGGCCACAGGAGGATATCAAGCACCCTGATTTATCACTCTCTGTCACGTTCCTTTTAAGGCAAGGTCTCTCACGGAACCTAGGGCTAGGCTAGCAACCCTCAAGCACCAGCTTGTTCCTATTCCTGCTTCCTCCCACATTCTCAGTGTCAGTGTTTTAGGGGGCCATGCCCAGATCTTTAACTGGGGGGCAAAAGACTCAGCATCAGAAAAACTGACACACTGATTAATGCACTAGAATAAAGGACCCAGTCGTAAGTCCACATACTCACAGCCATCTTGATTTTTACAAAAAATGTCATATACATTGGAGGAATGATGGCAACTTTAACAAGTCATGCTGGGAAGGCTGCTTGTTTCCATGTAGAAGAATGAAAGTTAATCCTCCCTCCTCCTGAACACAAACTAATTCCAAATGGATCAAAGATCTGAAACCTGTAGGAGAAAGGATAAGGAGTACACGTCAGGATGCAGACTCAGGTAAAGGCATTCTGAGTGGGATGCTGGTGACCAAGGAAATAAGAAAACAAGCAACAAATAGGACTTAATGGATTACAGTGCTTCCGTGCTGCAAAGGGATTCATTAGTCAACTGAAGAGGCAGCCTGTAGGATGGGAAACAACCTTTGCCATCTATACATATAAGAGAGAGAGCTTGTTTCTAAAATGAATAAAGACCTCAAAGAAACTAAACACCTGCTGCCTGCCAATGACCCAGATGTAGTCTCTCAGCTCTTACTCCAGCACCATGTCTGCCTACATGCTACCTTGCTTCCTGTCATGAGGGTAATGAATTAAACCTCTGACCTATAAGCCAGCCCCAGTTAAATGCTTTCCTTTATAACAGTTGCTCTGGCCACTGAGCCTCTTCAGAGTGATAAAACCCTAATTAATACACATTCAAAGAAGAAAAGGCTGAGCCAGGAATGTTGAGCTGTTCAGGCTTCTTTAGCTACCAGGAGGCCATCTTTCTGAACACTCTTTGGTGAGCCACGTGCATTCCCTAAAACTACTAGAGAGGAGTATGTGTCCTCCAGCTCTAGCGTCCCATTGCTCAAGGTTTCCCCAGAGAATATCAACCCCTGCCAGTTCAAACTGGCTGAGCAGGCTCCTCTGACTTCTCACACCATAGCAAACTACCCTAAGAGTAAAGGCAGGAAAAAAATAATGCTTCTCAGAGAAGTCACTCTCAGACCACACCTGTGCTCAGCGATGCACTGAAGCATGGTCAAGGCTGATACACGTGAAACTAGTCTGAACAAGCAAATGACAGGTGACCAGCATGTGGATATCCAAGCTAGTCCATCCTCAAAATAGGTACCACTGTCGAGCTTTCACATACCCCTAAGTATTCTTTGTGAAAGCAAATACTTGTAACTCAACTACATGTCAATTAGACCCTGTAATGGCCCTACATGGCCACTCATCCCCATTGCCATCTAGACTGGGGACTGTACTACAGGGGAAAGGAGCTTATTCCTGCATGTGTCTTCTAGTCCAGCATCTATCAGGGGTATAGGATGGTCAACTATGCTGAGAAGAGAAGCAGGCCATGATGCTCTTCATTTAGGACAGCCTAACCTGTGGGCAGCCATCTTTGACATTATTTCTTCCATTCTGGATTAGCATTCTCTGTCTCTGTCTCTTTCTCTCTTTGTTTCTGTCTCTGTCTGTCTGTCTGTCTGTCTGTCTCTGTTTCTCTCTCTCTCTCTCTCTCTCTCTCTCTCTCTCTCTTTCTCTCTCCCTCTCTCTCTGCATGTGTGTGTGTGTGTATGTGTGTGTAGATGCAAGTATGGATAGATGTCTATATGGAAACATTTTCGACCAGAACGGAAGAGACTTACCTACATAGCATTATCCCAGTTTACCAGACTTGCCTGGTCCCTAGCCCCAAAACATGCCTATGGCAATCAAAATATTTTTGCAAAGTGCAGTGGTTCTCAGGGAAGCATGGATGGAAAGACTATAGGAGCCTTCCTGACTGTCTAATAGTTATGTGTGTACACAAGGTGCCAAACAACTAATCAGAAACTGTAAGAGTAGTCATTAAACTCTTTTTTTCTCAGGAGAAATATGTGAATCAGGTTGTAAACTCATTGAAGAATGACTAATAGCACTTTAGGGGGGAAAGATTTAAAATCATGTCTAATCCAGGGTTTCTCAAAATGTAGTTTCTGGAGGAGCAGTACCACAAACCTACAGAAATGTTCATAACTGCAGAATTTTGGTCCCAGACTGATTTTACTAAATCATAAATTTTGGGAGATAGAGCCCAGTGAGCTGAATTTTAATAAGTCTCATACATGATTGTGGTGCACATTCAAGGTCAAGACCACCCACCTAAAATTATCCTGTTGAAAGTAGGAAGGAGGAATATTGGCAAATCTTAAAGCACAGACAACATTGTGCAGGAATGTGAGTTCTCATGCACATCCTCTCTGTCCAGACTTTCTCCTTTGCTCTTCTGAGGAAGAGGTAAGAAATATATAGCCTTGGCTTTCCCAAATCTCAGGGTAGGGGTTTGGATTGAACTGTTTTTTTTTGTGCAGAGCTACCCTCTGCTCAACAGGGCTCAGGGCACATTTTAGGCTGCAAGACCACATTGTGACTATTCCAAATGTTGTACTCATTATAGCCATTGATGATGAACATCTATATAATTTACAATTATTTGCTTATAGAGTTTCTCTTTGAGTCTGATGTAAGTTCTAAAGAATAAGATTTGAGAATGAGTTTGAATGTTTGGTTTAGTTTCTTTAGTACCTATCTGGCATATGAGAGCTAAGCAGTAAATAAAGATGGTGGAGAGGAAAGAGAAAGGGTATATAAAGACAAGAATGAAGATAAATAAGAGAAGGAAAAGAAATGGAAGGAAAGAGAGAGTAAGAGGAAAGGGGGAAAGTGATAGAGGAATGAAAGGAGAAAGGAAAAATGGAATTTTCCAAAGATGAGATCATTCTACTATCTGGCTGTTTTTTGGCTAAAACTAGAATTTATTAAATTTGAAAAACATACTCCAAGTGAGAAACCTAAGCCAGACATGCTCATCTGGATAAGAAGCACACACCTAGAGACATTTAAGCCCTAGGAACCAACCTCCATCTCACCTGATAAAACATGAATTTCCTCCAGCTGCTGATACCCTGGAGACAACTGATTCCAAAATTTTCGGGAGAAATTGGGAGATGTAGAGACTGGGGAAGGGAAGCTAGTTAGCAACTCCTGTGAGATGGTCTCAAGGAAGTTGATGGGCATTAGAATAGTGTACGCTCTTTGATGCCACCAGGGAATGGCATGGACACTGATCTCAGGGCTCTGTGAGCTGATGGAATTCTTTTCTTTACTGACTCTTAACAGCCACATTGACACCACACAGTACAAATGTGTCTCAGAACAGAGGAATCTCTGGAGAATTTAAGAAGTAGCCACGGTTTCTTGGATTCTGACTTGGAAAAGATGTTAGTTGATACACCATGATGCAATAGGGTTTGATATTTCAGAAAGTCCAGATGGGAAAAAGTCACCTCTGTTCCAGGAGAGGAGATGGGAACAAGGGGGAGCAGGCCATGGGCATGATAAAACCCAGAAGATAAGGTAGTTTTTAGGTTGACATAACCCCAGCCAAGATAACATAAAGATGTACCCAAATATCCCTGAAGAAAGGAGGGCAGTGAAACCATCTCCTCTCACCCCACCCACTCCCTTTCCCCAGTGACCAGGAAATGGCATCATGGAAGACAACCTAGTGTCCTCATGTCTGTAGCCTTGGGACTTTCCTAAATGAAGAGAGAATTCTTATTTCTGGAATTAAAAAAAAAAAAATCTTTGTGTTGGATGTCTTCCCTGGATCTAGCTTCCAACTTGGAGTGGTGAATAAATGAAAGTCAGAATTTGCTGAAAGCGGAAGAAAGGACTTAGTGACCCCTAAAGGACCCCTAGAGTACCCCATCAACAGAGGTACTCTAAAATATAGATAGATAGATAGATAGATAGATAGATAGATAGATAGATAGATAGATAGATACAAAGAAGGCAAAAGTGGGTCTGAAAAGTTCACACAGGGACATTGGAAAGATATGGGAGGTGATTCCATAAGTCCAGTGTTTTACTCATTAATGGAGCAAATATTTATGGGAGGCCTTCTAACCTGCCACATGTCCCTGCTAACCTGCCCATAAGCCCCTGCCCTCTAACAGTTAACATGTACAAGGTAACACCGGACCTGGCAGTTCTATATAACGTTGTCAATGGACCGGCCCCTGTCAGACAACATTTCTAGGCAGTATTATATATCATCTTCTCAGAAAACCCCTTCTTAGTGAGTATTCGTGGTGCAAGGAGAGTAATTGACATGCCCTGTGTGGCTCTGGTATAAACTATAGTGCTGGAACTGAAAGCCTGTGTTCCTCTCCCATGGCACCAAGAGGCAGGGTTAGTGCCGTGGTCGAGTTCACAAAGGAAAATAAAGACAGGGTGATGAGATACTGGAGGAGGAGGCTGAGCCTTTCCACCTACCAGAGCTGAGTTCTGGAGGATGTCAGGCAAATGACAAGAAAACCATCAAATATTGAGCTAACTACAGGTGTGAGAAAATGAGCTGTGTTTCTCTTCCTCCCTCCTGCTCTCCCCATCCAACACACTTGTCCTTGCACACACATTAGTTACGTCTCTCAAGGAAACCCTGACTAATACACCTGTCAAGAGCACAGCATAACAGATGTATCTTACAACCCCTGGGGGAAGGAAATGTACCAACAATGTCATTGAGAAATTTCTTTCATGCAGATTAAATGTTAGCACATTCATAATGAGTAGGGCCCCGGGAGGGTTCCAGGCTTCTCCTCAACTTCACCCTCATGCAGCCACTTCAGGCTTGGTGGCCTAGGAAGTTCCTTGTCAACGTCCTTTTCAGACCCTGCCCCCCCTTCCCTCCTCCCCCCATAAGAAGAGAGAGGTGGCAAAAGGTGTGCACCCCATAGTAAAGCCCAGGGCAGGAACAACAGGAGTGGCCATGGCTTTGTGAACTTGGTCTTTGTGTCCAAGTAGAGAGTCGTGTCATTAGTTTCTCTGGTGCAAATGAGGCCTACCTCTACACCAAGGCAGGAAGCCAGTGTCAGCCTGTGCCCGGAACATCCAGAGGTCCAATCATCTCATTCCTGCCTCCCTTTAGCCATTCAGCAACCACATCCTGAGGAATTCGCCAGTACCTAAGAGACAGGAATGGTTTTTGCTCAGAGAGGAGTCTGATATGGCCAGTGAGCCATTTTTAAAGATTAGGAAACTTTAAATTGAAATCCAGTAGCTTCTCTGCCCCCCCAAAAAATAAAAATAAAATAAAAAATTGTACCAAGCACATTCTGCCCATATTTTTGCATAGTAGTAACTATGCTGGAACTAGGCAGACACAGAAATACTGCTGGTTTCACTGTTCCCTAGGATTTTATAGTGGCCCACTTCCATTACCTACTTCATGTCTATGGAAGCTTGCCCTACACAGTCCTGAACCCCCAAGCCTCTGGAAGAAAGACCTTGTCTACTCACCTAGGGTGCTCAGCAAAATTCTGCAGGGTACCAGGAATACTCGCAATTCTCTCATTCTAAGTGGGTGAAGTACAGGATTCCACAAGATCTAGCTGAAGTGACAATGTGATTTCTATTGTGGTGGGCAGAGTCAGCATCTAGTTTCTAGCAAGAATGACCCAAAGCTGCTCTGAGGGAACAGCTCAGCCTTGGCTCCAGATCGAGACCCTATGGCAGGGGTGCTGGGGCCAGGAATACTGCCTGGATAATTTCAGATGACGGCTTGGACAAGGACAACCTGTAGAAGGAAGGAGCAGGGAGTATGTGCTATGCTTAGAACTCAGTTAAAGCTACACAGTGGAAAATGCTGACTTCTGTTGGGGCCGCTAAAACCCATGCTGGTGGGAGGAAAGGAGCTAGAGTGATAGCAGAAGCCAAGTCAAAAGGGAAAAAAGGTGGAACAAACACCAGACATCCTGCTTGCCAGCCTCTCGGTTACTTCTGGGTTTGCTGCCAGCCCTCTGTTCTTCCTGGAACAGCTGAGTGGGTTTCTAGAAGAGATTTCAGAGGAATAGCCCCAATGTCCTTCCTGTCAGAGCGGACCCTCTCACCTGCCTCTCCCTCTTTTCTCCCCCCACCCACCACCCCAATGTCTTCTCCCCTCTCTTCTAGACACACTAGCTCACAATGCCCACGTAGCCACTGTGGACCTCAGGAAGCACAACCGAAACTTCTAGAACCCAAAAGAACCTGGGATACATCGCCCCAACTTCTTCCTTTCAACCATGAGCCAACTGAGGCCAAAGAGGAACTCGCTTATGGCTGCAGAGCTGACCAGAGGCAGAGAAAGAGTCAAAATTCAGGTTTCAACATGGGTACTGTAGTATACACCTGTAATCCCAGCACCTGGGAGGTGGAGGGAGGAGAGTCAGGAGTTCAAGGTCAACCATGGCTACACAGTGAGTCTGAGCTTAGCTAAGCTGCAGGTAACCCCATTTCAGAAAACAAATACATAAATAACACAGGTCTTAGTTTTCCAGGTGAAATTTGGTATGCTCAATAAAGCACAGCTCCACTGTCAGGCAAATCAAATCCCCGGCTAGTACCAATTAGCTCGGTGGCTTTGAGAAAAGGATTGGCATAAATTAAAAAAAAAAAAATCATCTATGAAGCATGTCATTATGTCAGATGCTGAGTTCTCTGTTAAGACAGCTGGATGAAGAGGTGAGAGTGAGGGTACTTTGTAAAATGTTACCATCACCTGAGGTATCAGCCCACTCCTGGTTTCCCAAATGTCTCACAGGTGTCTAATTGGCCACCTGTAACTATTGAAATTCAAATTTGTAGAACCATATAAAATGAACAATTCAGTTATTTGGAGGCGCTTGCTCCAAAGAATCTTTAAGGGCACAGTGGCTACCTATGGTTCCAATATAAGCTAGTCCCCATCTGTACCATGGCCATCAGAGTAGAGCATTCGGTAGACAGTGATTTGGGGCTCTTGGAGAGCTGGGAGGCCAGAGGAATCTAAGGGTGAAGCTGCTTCTCTTCAGACTACTCTGAATGACTCTATTTGTTCTTCTCCTCCTCAGAGATGGCCTCTTGCTATGAATTAGAAATGGCAAACTCCTGACTAAGAAACATGGAAACTTCTCCCTCTGCCACAGGGATCAAATATGTCTGAGTGCTGCCAGACCCCTTCAAAGCCAAGGCCCCCTATAGAAAACATGAAACACCTAGTGAATCTACCATTCATCCATCCAGGACACTGAAGACAAGAGTGTTCAGCAAGAAAAAAAAGGCTGAACAAAATGGAAATTGATGCATTTCCATCCCATAGTAATCATGAGGATTACAGTGTCTGAGGGAGATCATTGACATGCTAAGTGGCCCCAGAGCACTGGATCTTCAACCTGGGCCTTTTCAGGGCAAATGGTCTACCCAAGTCTTGGCTGGTTTTAGTCCCCATCTTCAAGTTCACAGCGTTTTCCTCACTGCACCAAGGCCAATGGTGTTAAACTGCAGTCTACACTATAAGCAGGGAGAGACCCTTCAGCCTGTGGCTCTCCGTGCAGAAATGTGATGCCAAGAAGATGATGCCTGTGTCATTCCTGTGTTGACATGGTAGCTGGGAGAAGACTCCTCCCCCTGACTTGGACCCCTCCCTCTGCTGGGAGTAGCCAGAAGGCTGCTTTCATTGCCAAGCACCATGGCTAAGAGAGAATTAAAAAAAAAAAAAAAAAAAAAAGGAAGTAGGAGGCAGTTAAGGAGAAAGAAAAGTAGGGAGGAAAATGAGCAGGGATCCAGGCAGAAGGAGAAGAGAGAAAAGAGCCAAGAAACTTCGTGAATGATGAAGACTTAGAGAAGAGAGGGAGAGAGACTCCTCAGAACAGAATGTCCCCACTTGCAGTGGGTGACATGTCTGTGCAGCTGGCCGCCAGCTCCCCTGCAAGCCCAGTCTCCCACCATCTGCCTGGCCAATTCCTCTTGGTGGCAGCTGGTCAATAGGATCCAGCAGAGACCAGGCAAGGAGCTTGGGGAGAGTGGGTCTGAGGGAAGAGATGTGAGAGGAGGGCAGGGAAGGTTAGCTTTCTTTCCTCCCAAAGCCCTTGACATTCCTTCCTGCCAGAGGCAGAGGGACTGAGAAGTATTGTCCCTCAGGACAGGGAGGGGGGCAGGCTCTGCACAGAGTAAGAGCTCTTTCTACCATCTTCTAGAAAACTTGGCTCAGCAGCTAGCAAGAATAAAAAGGGATATTGCTGGGAACAGGAGCAGATACATACTTGGGGGGTCAATTCAATATGAAAAGATGGGCCCTGAGTCCCACATATTGGAGTGCTATATGCTGTCCTATCACACCGATGCCTTTGTTCTGGTGTTCATGTTATTTCCACATGGTCAGTGCCTTGCAGCCTCCTCTGATATCAAGGTCTTTCCATATCTCGGTAGACAATGGCAAGGTCCAGAAGTGGTGACTTCTCCAGACCTTTCCAGCTGTGACATTCAGAAGAGACCCAGCGAAAGGCCGTTTGACTCAGCACTTTCAGGCCAAGAAACTGAAAATCTCAATTCTCAGCTGCAGCTCCGCTTGCCCACGGTCTCTGCTAAATGAACACCAGATGAAACCAACGCAGAGGGCTCTGTTCCATGAAAGAATCCAACAGGGTCTCAGCCTTCATCCATCTTTTCTTAGAACCCGTGTCTTTTCTGCTAAAATTGGACAGTGCTTTTTTTTTGTCCCTCTAAATCACCCCAGACTACTTATTTAAGCCGATTTTCATAGGCTTTAGGGATCTTCATCCCCCGAGGCTATATTGAGATTGAGCCAGCGAGGTAATGTTTTCCTCGATATTGTGGGGTTTACAGTCCTATGCATACAAAGTCTCAGTGTCTACCAATGGCTTCCACTTACCACCCCCTGGGAAAGGCGTGCTGATGAAAACCAACACTCGGGACTACCCCAGCTTCCCTGAAGTGGCTGAGGCTGTGGGCATGCTGAATGCAGAGTCGCCATTAGCACTTTCCAAACAAATTCACAGCTCAATTGTGCTGCCTGGATAGTTCCAAATTCCTCCTACTGAGCCTGCTTTCCCTCCTACTTTTTTTTTCCTTAATTATTAAAAACACAGACCATCTGCCATTCCAGTAGGAGGAGGAGATGGCCAGAGGGCCATAAACAGATCCTACCTGATGCCAGGCTCATAATGTTTACCTCTGCTGGGCAGCCTCAACCATCCCACTGAGAAAATGAATGGAAGATTCCTGCCACTCTTCCTTGGGGGATGTCTGTCTCTTTGCCGAAGGAAAAATCATTTTAAAAGGAGAAATATAAAGTGCATACAGCTGGGAACAAGGGGTCAAAATGGGTTCGGAGCAGAGAGGTCTTCAAGAGAATCCCACAGAATTCACTCCAACCCAATTCACCTTCAACCCTACCTGCACCCTTGGAAAGTCTGTCTTTCATATGGCTTCCAGTCCCCGATGACTCGGAATATCCATATTAAAGACTTCCACACTTCCTGGCTCCTCAGCATATTCATTTATCTGAACATCAATTAACCCAGGATTATAATTCCATTGTTTGAATGTGGCCAAAATTTATGTTCTCTGTAAATGGGTTCTAGAGCACCATGGGAAATAAGAGGAGTTGCCTTGACTCAAAGAGATAGCTGAAGGTAAGGCTAAACTCACAGAGGAAACTTTTACCTCTCCTACAATCAGTTAGTCAACCTAATTCGTAGCAGACACAGGCTTCTGAGGCTTCCTCCACCGACAATAGGCCACAGGGCCCCCAGTATTAGAGAGCATTCCTGGTTTCACACCTTACTTGGTTCGTGTGTATGTGTGTGTGTGTGTGTGTATGCACACATGTGTTCTTCCTGTCCCTGCTTCCCCAGTGTTGGGAGTATAGATATCCATATATATTTGCATGGGTTCAGAGGATCCAGACTCGGGTCTTCATACATGCATGGTAAGAGCTGTACTGAATGCAAAGACCTGCCCAGATCCACACACCGACTGGGTTAAAACAGAATACTGGATTCCTATTTTACAGCACTGTGAACCAAGGCGAGTTGCTTAATGTTTTTAGCTTCTGAGCTAGACTTCGATTTCATTGTACCTGTTTTCTTTTTTTATCAAATGGGTATAATTATAATACTTTCATCACAGAATTGCTAAGATTATCTAATACGATGGTGCATACATAGCTTTTAGAATAAGACCCGGTAATATACATGTGTACAATATATACATGTAATGTTTTCATATTTGCAGGTAGCTTGAACAAGATACACTTTCTATCTGCACCTCAGGACACTCTCCAGAGCCTGGAATCCTGTCTCTAGAGCTACAGATCAAGGGAGGAGTTATGGTATGGGAAACCAAGTGGCCAGAAGCTCTGGCAAGAAGACAGTGCGGTGGAGGCTGATAGCCTTAAACTCCTCACAGTGAAGGGAAGGTCTCCAGATTCACAGCATAAAAGAGTCATCAACTAAAACCATAGCCCCGTGGGAGAGGATTTGCCCAGCCCGCATAAGGGCCTGAGTTGCATCCCGGGGACATCTTAATTAATTAATTAGTCAATCAATCAATTCATACAATTTAAAAGAGCCTAGCAGATTTTTGAAAAAGCCACATGGAAGGAAAGGATCTATGGTCCACAGCAGCTGATCACAGTTGAGGGAGCAATCTAGCTGCAATCTGATTCCCATACCTAGAATCTATGCTGGCCTTAGGGGCCTACTTGGCCCACAGAATGTGGCAAAAGTGAAACCAGGGGACTTTGGAAGTCACGTTCCCCAAAAGCTTCTTTTCTCATCCCCGAAAGCCTCTTTGGAGACTCTGCAGTACTCTTTTCACATGGTAGCCCAAAGCTGTAACAAAGCACACCCAGGATCTGACAGCGCTCTAGATGCAATGCTATTATAAGAGGAAGGGAGAAAGATTTGATACAGAACAGAGAAATAAGAAAGGAATCCACATAAGGGCAAAAGCAGAGGTGGGAGCTGCACATGCCAAAGCTTGCCACAAGTTGTCAAGAGCCACTGAATGATTGAAGGAGGCAAGAAAGGATTCTCTCCAGCTTCCTTTACTTGCTCTCCCATGAAGTCAAAAGCGATGGTCTTCCCCACCCCTACACTATCTATACCTTCCCATACATCCTTTGTGTCTCGCCCCCAGATGCTCTGTCTATCCATTTTTGCATCTCATGCTCACGCACGGTCTCATGAAGGATGTGGTCTGTGTCACCCCACCTCCCCTGACCACCTGTTCCATCATCACAAAATGTTATTTATTACCAGTCTAACCAACTTCATTTAAGGGACAAACTCCAACCCTCACCCTCTTCCTGCCTCCTCAATCAGAGGTGGAGACATCTGGAAACCAGTTTAATAAGGTGGCTGACAGGCAGCTAGTTCCTGAAGCCTCTCAGGGGGGCCCCAGGGAGCCATTCCACAGAGGAAGCCGGAAGAAGTGAGGCTAATGGACTGCTGGTCTCAAGGAGAATCCATTTGGCTGTTCCAGGCAGGGAAAGGGCTGCCTCCCCTTCACTCACAGGAGGGAGCTGCACCTGCACAGAGGAAAGGAGAGGGAGCAGCTCCCTACCAAAGGTCCATTACTCCCTTCCTGCTGAGCCCTCCACTCTTGTGACCTTGAGGAAAACACTAGAACTCCCTAAGTCTCTGTCGCTCAAAGATGGATTGGACCACATGGATTCCCAGACGCCCTCTAATATTCTAGAATCCTGGGATCGACCAAAGCCACCTGGTCAGAGACAGACTAAAAGAAAAGGCCAGCCACGGCCTGTCAAATTGCCCATTGACAGGAACCCTGAGGCATGTGTACAAATCATCGCAAAGCTTCTCATCAGCGCTATAAAGTTTTGTTTTTGTTTTTAAAAAGAGCCAGTGAGTTTGCAGCCCAGCAGAACTGCCAAGTTTCCATGCAAAAAGAAACAAGACACAAGCATGGCCAGATCAAGTGATGCCACAAAGCTCTGGGTGGTAGTCTGCCCACTCTGACTCCTACAAAAACTGAGGTGCACAAAGCGAGAAAGGGCCAGAGGAAGCTTCCTGGAGGAGGAAAAACTTAAATGGCATCCTGAAGTATTTTTTTTTCCCCATGGAAAGAAGAGGGTGTGGGTTATCTGGGCCTGATAAAAAGGAAAAACCCAGGTTCCCCTGTTCAGACATCTCAAAACAGTAGCCACAGGGGGTGAAACCAAACCCAGGAGTCTTTCTAGCGCTGCAGGAGTCCCATGAGTGAAGCAACCTCGCATGAGGGCAGCTATTAGGTGTTTCATCCAGTGAGTTCTTTATTGCTATGCTAGCTACAGCACGGGCATCTGCTTATGTAAGCATTCACCAGGCTGGGTGGTTTACCTCAGCTCATTTCATGCCATCCACTGAAAAGACATTTTATTTCCTGAGAAGGTTAGCACATAAGATATTAAACGCAGGAAGGGAGCCAAAGGCCATTTCCAAACACAGCAAAGTTAGTCCACATCCTCCCTCCAATACCATACACTTCCCTGGCTCTACCAGTATCGTTAACACCCCCTCCAAAGAAGACATGGTACAGAGAATCCTCATTGCCAGGCCACGCTCAGGGACTCGCGATAACCTCTCTCCACCCTAATGATCCATTCCCCATGTAAGAGTTTGTTCAAGCTGTTGCCACCATAGCTGAAGTCTCACCCTCTCCTAGTGACTGGTAGACAGTCTCTATCCCCCTATCTCATGCTAGCTGGAGAAGTAAGAAAGCATGTGCCCTCACTTGACTCCTGTCCACCCAAAATTGACATCTTCTTGGAGCTAAAGATAAAAGTCTAGGGAGGGAGAGTCTGGGATTGACCCTCTGGGGATTTGGGGAAGGTCTTGCTCTGCAGATAGCAAAGGTCACCGGGTCATTAATAGCATCCACTCCCAGCTTTCTGGGTGAAAAGCAGGTATTTTATTTTCTCCCTTGAGGAGACATCCCTATGTGATCCCTGGTTTCCCTAATGTTTATCTGTGAACGTACCTGCATCCGCAGACAGGCCACCACACCCATCTGGCTTTCATGTTGGTGTTGGGGATCTTAACTCTAGTTCCCATACTTGCATAGGAAGGGCTTTATCCACTGAGCCACACCCCCCACCGGAGCCCCGGGGACAATATTATTCTGCAATGTCAGTAAGGACTGAATCAGCCAGCACGTGTGAGCTATTGAGCCCGTGTGACACAGACGTGACGTTCAGTGCTCAAAAGATCTGACCCATTCTCCTTCATTTAAGGTTTAGAAATTTCAGAATGACTTTGCCACTGTGGCCGTATTGATCTCATGGACACCCTGCCCTGTGAATGGCTAAGGTGGGTCTCAGGATTGAGATCTTTGAAACCACGCTGGAACAGCTTACCCAGAACCCTGCATTGAGGACAGTCCCAGCTCTCGAGATGGGGTGAAAGGTCACAGCGCAGACCGGTAATGGAACTGCAAGTCCTGACAGCTCTCAAGACCATGATCGCTTCAGCTGCTAACCCTGTAAGGCAGCACTAACTTAAAGAGACCTCTCCCTACCCCCCAGCATCTCCACAGCTGCAGCCACAGATGTTGCAAGCAAAGCTAGAAACGAATTCTTTCTGACTTGAGGGATTTGCATATGGTTTGTGTAAAGCTAGTTAGTTAATCGTTTTATTTATTTAAAAAAAAAAGACTTCCTTTTCTACTTCAGTAAATTTACTTTATAGGAAATTTTATGTTACACCATAATCCACCTGCAAGCCCAATCCATCCAACCACCTGGTTTTGATTTTGCTTTTTTTTTTTTTAATAGTTTTTGTCATATTGTTCTTTACTGTCTTTAAGTCACGGAGGTCCAAATTAAGTAACCATGATTGAAGTCTTATGACCCACCTGCCCAGCCCAAACTATTTTCTAGGGGTTCTATGAAGAAAAAAAAATCTAGCCAAACCCTAGAATGTAGTAAAAGCCAGCTCCACTTACCATAATCAGATGGGGAAAAAGGCATGATTAGTATCTGGAAAATAAAACATTATTCAGTTCTAACTGGGTTCTATTGCTTCCACTTGAAAGCATTATGCCTTCTACTCAGGCTTTCGTTCTCTGCCAAGTGCTTGCTTAAGACTCCTGTAGCTTCTTGGATGTGGAAGCAAAGGAGCAAAAGTTTCCCTGATTCCATAGCATTCATTCCTGTGAAGAATGATGGGCACTAGAAAAGTAAGTATCCGTGCTCCTCTTTGCTTCCCATTGTACTGGAAAAGAACACAGGGCATCTTGGAATGACTGAGTTTTGTGAAGAAGGGCCCATGTGACCAGTGGTCAAGGATAATTGCCTTACACATTAGTAAGGGCATAGAGTCCAGCACTGCTGGTGAAGGAAACAGGAAATACAAAGGTCCTGAGACAAGACCAGCTTGAAGTGATTTCAGCTACTGGGGCTGTTAGAATGTCTTTCCTGATCTCTCTCCATCGGTCAGAACACTAGGCAGTTGATGACTTGATTTGGCCAGAAGGGGTTGTGGAAGGCTGTGTCTCTGTTTTATTGACCTTTTCAGGATTAGGCTGAAGCATAATTGTCTCTGCCTTGGGAAGAGCCATGAAGAAAAGTAGAGTGTCCCCTCTGGGCCTTGGGTTCTCTGCAAGCTAAGTTGGAGTCAAGGTATATGAACTTTCTGAAGAATCCACAGTAATCAAGAAGCTAAAAGAAGCATGACTGTGCCAAGGGCAGCGGGGTAGGGGTTGGGGAGTGTTGGATGTGATATAGTAGGGTGAGGCAAACACTTGGCCATGTTGGTAATGAGCCATCTAGGACTGTGCAATCCAAAATGCTCTGCCACTGGAAATGAGCTGTCCTGTGAAGGTCGTGACCTTGAGTAAGGTAGCTTTGTATCTGGGGTTAATCCTGAGGACCTGAAAGCTAAAGAAGGTCTACAGAGCATCTGTCATCAAGGCTTCCCTGAACAGCACCGTGACTCAAGATGTCTAAAGGCAAGAAAGGCCTTCCTGAGGGTACCTGGAAGTACAGATGGAGTGCTTGGGCCCCAGACTCTTCTCATGTCAGTGGAACATCCTTTGAAACCTCTGTTCATAGAGAACAACCTAAGAACCTCAGAGTTCTGACCTAACAGGTGTGCTGTTCTGGGTAGGAACATACACCAGACCACAGTCTCTGATCTTCCCCCTCATACAGACCACATGAGGGATGCCTGGCAAATGGACTCTAGCCAGCCTGAGCATAGTGAACATGGCTCATAAGTTTGGATGCTTGGTCATTAAAGAATGGCAGTACTTGATAGGAATTAGGTGTGGCCTTATCGGAGTAGAGGTGGGAGGAAGCATGTCACTCAGGGTGGGCTTTTGTGTTTCAAATGCTCAAACCAGGCCCAGGGGCTCTCCTCCTGCTGCCTGAGAATCCAGATGTAGAAGTCTCACCTCCTTCTACAGCACTTTTTCTGCCTGTGTGCAGAATCCCACCATCCTGATAATGGACTAAACCTCTGAAACTGTAAGCCAGCCCCAATTAAAAGCTTTCCTTTATCAGAGTTGCCATGGTCGTGGTGTCTTTTCACAGCAGTAGAACACTGACTAAGATACTGTCCCACAGGCATTAAAGAAGTTTGCTTCATCCCTTAGAGAGTCGGATCTGAGGCGCCAGTTGCTAATCATCTTTATACCATCATCCTCAGTCCCAAACTGCATCCTTTAGAAAAGACAGAATGAATTTATAAATGTAAAAATGAAGTGAAATGCCCTTGGTAGAATTTATTAAGAGGAAGACATACACTTCAGGAAGAAAGATTTTGAACCAGGCTTCCTTCCCTGCAAACAAAACCTCTTTGGATATGTTTCAAACCTGGAGTCATCAGACCTATGGAATCAGGGCCTCTAGGAGGTCCTGGGAACCACTGCTTTACCTAATTCTTTGACCATTGCCTCACAGGCAGAGTGTAAGAACTTTTGATCACCACAGGACAAGAAGCTTCTTAAGACCTTGTTGGATTTTTTTTTCCTGTAAAATGGACTGCATAATTGCGCTTTCATCTGAAGACTGCACAGTTTACAGTGAGCTTCCACAGAGGAAAGGCTCTTCCAATATCAGAGGCAATGTGTGCAGAGCCAAAGAGCCGGGATGGGAAGGAAGGGATAGGGTGTGGAGGAGGCAAGAAGAAGTCTCCTAAAAGGATGCACCACCCCTCTGACACAGCAAGAGGAAGGAAAAGTGCAGAAGTCATGTGAAAATATGTGGTAGCCACCCACAGATGGCCAAGGGAAAGGCCTGGTGTAGGGACCTGACAAGCATGGAGCAAGAAGACTACCACAAACACAGGGGTGATGGAGGAAGAGAATCCAGAGAGCGAAAATGCCTGTGCTGAGCTCAGCCAGAGACTAGAGGAGACTATTAGTGAGCACTGTACAAAATGCTGTTCTTTCAAGGGCCTGGAAGGAAGAGACTGTCCTGGGATGGGTGTGAAGAGGTCCCAGTTCCTGAAGGGACTATCTGGCAGTCTACATTTGCTTCTAGCCAAGCACAGCAGGAAAGGCTTCAAGATGGGCTGTGAGCCCAGGGATCTGACAGGAAGTAATGATTGTGTGAATCCTTCAGGCAGCAGATTGGGGGAGACAAAGCAGGGCATGAACTCTCTTCTCCCTCCCATCCTGCACATCTCCTTCCCTCTTCTACTTGTACTCTGGCTGCTCCCCACCTTCATCAGAAGCAGTCCTCCCTAGCTCCACTGCCATCCAACCACCCAGCTTGCTCAAAGTCAGGGTGCTTAGAAAGGCTATTACTCTCCACAAGGCCAAGGAGCCTGCTATGTAGTGTTAAGGAATAAAGATTGTCCAATGTGCCGAGAATAAGAGACTACAGAACACTCAGCTCTGGTAAGTCATCTCTATCATAGCCCTTCCTCCCAAGGCTCAGGGATCATTGCAGAAGAGGTGGCAGAAAAGACTGTAAGAGCCATGGGTGACAGATGAATAAAAGAAAACAAGGCACACCAAGGCAGCTGCACTTTGATTGTAGTAGCATGTACAAGCCCTGTAAAATCTCAAGACAGACTAAATCCCAGCATGGAGAGGGCGAGTAAGTGTGACGTCCCACCCAGAACTGAGAAGATGTTGACAGCTGCTGGGAAAGGGGCGCTTGGTTTTCTTTAAGAACGTAGCCCTGGATAAGCAGATCAGCCGCCAGTGGAAGGCCACCCATTTAAGAATATGTAGGTAATACAGATTGGTCTTGATCGGTCAAGGCAAAAAGTAATAATAAAATAAAATTAAAAAGGCATAGTGGGGTGGATAGAGAAGGGGCAAATCTGGAGTTGGTGGAGGGGTGAATATGATCAAAATACATTGTGCAAAATTTGCAAAAAGCTAATAAATAAATAAATGGTCGGTGTGAAGGTGCTAAATAAGCAGGACTTACATATTGCGTGGAAGAGAAATGCTATCCTTACAGGACAAGAAGGACCCAAGAAGGCCATCACAGCTGGCTTCTCTTAAAAGATGCAGGCAGTATTAACTCGAATTTATAGCTCCAGATTTCCACATATGAATGCATTTCTGGACATCTGGTTTCCTTTGCTACCTTTCTTCCCCTTTTGTGAAGACTTAAGCCAGACATGGATGAGCATCAGTGGACAATAGATAGGCATCAGTAGGCAGTAGTGACTGCACCCTGCCTACCTGTGCTCCACCCTCCTCACGGGGATCAGCACCCCAACAGCTTCCTCCCACAGACCTTTCTTCCCCAGGATTTCTCTCTGATCCTAGGAATGTGTTTAACCCACAAGGCTGTAGGTAACTCCTGGGCTCCTGGAGCACACAAGGAGTGGGAAGAACATCTCTGTTCCCTCAGAGGGTCTTCTCGGCGAGTCTCCACCAGCGCTGAGCCCAGGTAGCCATGAGAGAAACATGCTCATTAAACTAACACTCACTGAGCATCCCCACCCCCACCGCCAAATCTCTCTATCCCAAGGCTTCAGGTCACTATGATAGGAGGAAAGCAGCCCAGTGGGAACTCAGGACCCTGACCTGTTTCACAATAGACCTTAGAGATCAATGGCCACTGGAAGCAGCATCACGGAGGACAAGGCAAACACCAATGTACACTTTGCCCCTTGACACAGATCTGTTTCCAGCTCAAGTCTGAGATTCAAGAGAGAAGGGAAGCAAACATGAGAACCCCATCTCCACAGTGCTTTCGGGAGTCCCCTCATGATAAACTGTTTGAAACTAGTCACCCATTTTTATTACAGGGATGATATAAGAAACTGGATAATGGGCTGGCAAGATGGCTTAGCTGCTAAAAGGCACTTGCTGCCAAGCCTGATGGCCTGAGTTTGATCCCTGGGAACGGCATGATGAGAAGAGAGAACTGACTCCCAAAAATTGTCCTGTGACTACCACATGGCAAACAAGCCTTCTCTCCACTACCCCCCCAACACACAAATAAATAAATGTAAACTTAAAAAACTATGGGCACTGCAGCAGTGGATAGAAGACTTTACCTAGGCCAAGGTTTTAGAAGCTGGAAGTCTGAGGTCAGGCACACCCACATATACACCCACACCCATACAGAAAGACAGACAGACAGACACACACACACACACACGCTGGCCATCAGAGGGCTTGATTTTCTGCTCATTTGAGAAAATTCAGAATCGTCCGCCTAACCCCTGGTAAAGGCTTCATAGGAATCTCTAGAAAATCTTGGCTGCCCAGAAAATATGCAACCACATGCACAAATGAAAAGACCTCAGGTTGCCTGAGAAGAGAGAAAGCGTTGCTAACTGCTTCCCATGGAACCTCAGACCTGAAGTCAACATGCCTCTACAAACACTGTCCCTTCTCCAGCCAGCATATGGCCTTCACTGAGCGCTTGGCTTGCCTCCTTCCCAGCCTCCTTTTCTCATTCATCTCTCTCAGTAGGTGACCTTTCTGGTCTAGGCCCACCCCAGCCAGTTGGCCACTGAACCACAGGAGATGAGGAAGAATTCCAGGAGAAACCAAGAGCTAGCTGGGTGGCCAGAGGGTGAGCAGTCCTACCAGTGAGCCACAGAGGAGATGAGTTTCTGACACCCAGGCCCAGAACCCGAAGGGGATGGAGTGACCCTCCTTGATTCAGAAAGTCTTGTGTTTCCAGGGAAATTCTATCCATATGTTTCTGATTCATTAACACTTAACTCATCAAAATGTTATTTGGTAAGAGCCGCTGGAAACCCAAGATGCTTTGTAACAGCCTGTTTAATGAGCCTAAAGAGCTTTGTACGTTTATTTCTTGAGAAAGGGGCAGAATTTATTTTTCTCTCCTCACCAAAGCCAGCAGTCATATCCTGTATAGTGACTCAGGCCATGAAACAAACCTTTGGAAAAGACCATGAGACAGGAAAGACGACAGTCTGGATCCTGGGCTTCAGTCTGCCTGTCTTGGCCAGTAAAAATCTTCCCCAGATTGCTCCGTTCTTGGAGCTCTTTCATTCATGGTGCCACTCCTCAGGTGGCTCGGATTCTGAAAGCCGCAGTAGGACATTTGCAGCACAAAGTGCCTGCGTTTCTGAGTTTGCTGTCACCCTCTCACCCTCTGTGTTGGGCCTGATAAGGCCTGCTGCATCTACCTGAGCCTGGCTCGAGTTTGGAGACCTGCCTTTAGCTTCCGATTTAAGAGGCGCCACTTCCGGGCAAAAGTGCCTCAGTATATCCGCCATAAAATCAGCCCTGCCTGGCATCTGTTACATGGAGTTTTGTCACTGGCCCGCCTCTCCTTGCACTACCTAGCCTTGCCCACTATGCCATTGTACCTCACTCTCTTAACCCTGCCCCCTGACCCAAACCTATATAAAGGACGCTTTACTCAATAAACAGAGTTCCTGCTTCGACACATCTCCCAGCTCGGTTTTATTCCCTGGGGCATCTGGGGAGTTTCGGGCCATCGACAGCAGCCATGGAGGGCATCCAGCTGGACTGATCACCCTCCTCTCAGCTCCACCAGCTGGATATCGACCCCGGCACCTCTGTACTTCACCTGGCTTCAATAAGTAGACTCTTCTGTTTTTCCTCCCACCCCCTCTGTGTGTGTGTGTGTGTGTGTGTGTGTGTGTGTGTGTGTGTGTGTGTGTGTCTGTATATGACAGAGCACACACGTGGAAGTCAGAGGGCAACTTTGGCTGTCAGTGTTGGCCTTCTGCCTTGT
This sequence comes from Meriones unguiculatus, assembly GCF_030254825.1. Lineage (NCBI taxonomy): Eukaryota > Metazoa > Chordata > Mammalia > Rodentia > Muridae > Meriones > Meriones unguiculatus. The sequence goes on along the minus strand of NC_083362.1, from coordinate 59,977,152 downwards.
TTGAAACAAATTGTCTTGTTCACCCCTGTGTACGTCACTCTAGCTGGCCTGTGAGCTTTTGGAGTTTCTCCTGTGTCACTTCCAACCTTGCCGTTGGAGATCTTGTGTTACTGCCATATCCAGCTTGGTGCAGGCTCTGGGGATCTGAACTCCGGTCCTCACACCAAGGCAGCAGGTGCTACACACTGAGCCATCCTCCCCCCCACCCCTCCAGCCCTAAATTCCTTTTCTAATGAAATTTTTTCAGATGAAGAGAAGCCTGGAAAAGCGTAAATGTAATTAATGGTTGTCTCACTCTGTAGGATGAGCTGGGCTCCGAGAGAAAAAAAAAACAGAATATTGAAGAAAAGGAAAAGAGAGATGGAAAGACCTGATTAACCATTCAGGGGGAAAAAAAATTTTTTTTTAAGCCCCACATTATTAACTGAGGATCCTGAAGAACCTTCCGGCCATCCTAAATGAGTCACCTTCCCAGTGCATCTTCTAGCCTGCCAAATCGCTAATTAGCTGCCCTTCCCAGATGCAGAAGAATGGCCGAGGTGACCTTCAGAAAACCCTTGTTCACCCCGGGGCTTTTATGATTCTCCTGTTAGGCCAGCTTAGCTCAGCAAAGTCCACTAAGAACAGAGGACCATTATGCCATTCTTCTCTTAAGACCACAGACTCCCAGGGATGAAAAGGTCAGATGCCTTGAGTGCCCTCTGGGGCAGCACAGAGATGCTGCTGCTTTGTCGCCGTGGGTGAAGACAAAGCCAAAAGAGTAACCATGGGCTCTCCCAGCTGGTGAACCTAGCCCCCACCCTGCCTGTTCTCATCCATTTGATCAAGCCAGAGACAGAGCTGCTTTGATTGTTCTGGCTCTTGAGCAAGAAGGAAGGCACCAGATATGAATGTGGCAGTATGGATCTCTGAGTTCATGCTTGCTTGAAGGAAGGGTGGGGAAACTGAGGTCATCGATGTAGAAGAAAATGTTGATGTCCATAGACCACCTCCCCACCCCGTACAGCGAGTGTGAATAGTTTTTAGCAACTATCTAAGTTTGGCTGTCTCCATGCAGAGATGCAATCTAGTCTTGCATAATTGTTTCTCCCATATCAAAGTTCCAGTTAATGGGCAAAACAAGCCCTGCATTCCTCAGCATGACTATTAAATGTCTGGGTAAGAGGAAGACAGGTGGCAGCTACGGCAGGAGACTTGGTCCTTCTATGTTAACCTTGAAGTGTCGACTAGTTGCTTCTGCTCTGTTCTATTCTGTGGGAGCAAGTTGATAAGTCCAGCCCATGCTCAAAGTGAGGGAATCATAAGATGATGTGAATACCAGGCTAGGTATCACTGAGTGACCATTTTAGAGACTACCTTCTACATTTCACTGATGGGCTAGGGAGATCAATCAGTCAGTAAAGAGCTTGCCTTAAAGTATGAGTTCAGTTGCCAGAAGCCCAGAAAAACAAAAAGCTGAGTGTGGTGGCATATGCTTGTAATTCCAGTGCCAGGGATGCAGGGATGCAGAGACAGGCAGATCCCTGAGGGCTTTCTGGCAAAAAAAAAAGAAAAAGAAAAAGAAAAAAAGAAAGAAAAACAAGATGGCACCCAAAGATACCCAAAGTTGTCCTTTATTTACCCTCCATATACACACACATGTGCACCCTCATGTACAGAAGCACCTATATACACACAAACATACTTATATGCATTCTAGCTACCAGGTTCTGGTCATAAGGTGGAGAGCAAGTTTTGTCATGTCTCTGGGATTTCCATTGTTCCTGCTGATGACCTAAGATAATTTCTCTACTAGAGAGAGAATGGCAAGTCCAAGTGCCTAATCTTTGGAGAGTCAGACACCCTCTTCATCTTATAGAAAGCCTTCCTGGAAGGTCATTACCCAAAACAATACTGTTGGAATAGCTTTCCTCTGGATGACTCTGTTCCTAAGCATGTCCATCTGTCCTTCACCCTCTGTTTCCTGGACTTTTTAACCTTCCATCTATCTCCCTGTTCCATGTCCCTTTTTATCCATGCTTGGCCTTTCTGGCACCAGACAGCAGCTTTTTTCAGGCTTATCTCTATACTGACTTTTATGCAACTTGAACAAGGAGCCTTGCTCCTTATGGACCTGGGTGACAGATAACTTCCCACTAACAAGCCAGATTGCTGGTGCCGAATTTAGACAAGGGGGAGGTGATACTTGGCTGCCCCTTTCCTGCACAGCTCATTCTCTTTTTGTCTTGTCCAATGGTTCTTTTTAACTAAAAACCATCAATTCAGAGATATGCTAAATAATCAGAAAATAACATGGAAATGAGAGGAAGCAGGAGAAGGAAGAAGAGAAAGAGGAAGGGCAGGAAAAGGAGGAGAAGATAATGTCTAATATCTAGAATAGAACTCGACACTTATCTAGAATAAAACCTGACATGTGACCTCATGCCTTTTTCCAGCAGACCTTCATTAAAGTCATCTTCCCCATTGTCTAGACCCAGGTTCAGTGTCTAACTAGTATATGTGAGAGGTAAGGCTAAACTCACGTCTGTTTTACATTAATCTGAGAGCCACTCTTAAGCCTTGTGTTAAAATAAAGCTTATCTCATGACACTAAAAGAAAATACTGTCAAAATTCTAGGAAGGTTGACTCAACAAAGACCACCCAAGATGACCTACTTTAGACAGTTATCTTCTTTATGTCCTCTGTGGAAGAAAGTTGTTCTTTAGTCCTTCATTATGACTGAATGTCATCAGGACATGGTCAGAAGAAAGAACTAGAGACTCGGGATTTCATTCAGAAAAATGGTCAATCCTAATCTTAGTGTTCCTTTCCCGTGACCATGTCTCACAGAACAAAACAAATGGACCATGTGGTGGTACCTCTTAGAGATGAGAGAGGAAGCTCATTACTTCACCTTCCTATTCTCATCTGACCTCCCTCTGCGCACCTTCTGGGTCCACAAGAAGGCACTTTGGCACATGCTGACTTCTAGACCACTTACAGTCTAGCTGAGAGACCCCGCTGTGAGCAAATAACATCTACCAAGCCTAAGTTTGCTTGAGGCTGAGACATCAAACGTCTCCTTAAAGGAGCTCCCCAAAATCCTTTATTGTGATTCACTGCTGATCACTGATGAGATCAGCAGCCCTGGAGTGACTGAAAAATTCATTGTCTTCCTGGTACACTGATATGATGTCCAAGCCCTTTCTTCTCAAGGGCACAGAATGAGTTTGTGTTCCATATACTAAACTATGCCAATGGACTCTAGGTACCCAAGGTGGGCTATGAGTACAAGCCTCCGCTTCTATGGCACGATATTTTCATTATGTAATAATTATCTTATGCAATTCTCCAAATGACCCTATGAGGGAGATCAAGAAACTTACACAAGGTCACACAACACAAAGAGCTGAGCTAGAGCTTGGACTAAGGCAGTCCAGCTCTCTTAACTGTTACTCTCTTTATTGTTATTCAAAATGGTCCACAGCTCTCAATAAATTCAGCTAGGCAGGGTTTCTTTTGGGGGGGGAAGAAAAACCATGCAAGCACTCTGAAGATGACTATGTTCTCCCAAGATCAGGCATTCAATCTGTCTGAGAATCCTAGGGAGATCCCTTTACCATCTGTATCTGAAATGGAGCCATTCAAGAGATCAGCCTTGTACTGGAAGTCAACAATCTTTGACCACAGACCCTACTCTGACTTTCTGGACTCTCAGATTTTGCTTATCAGGCAGGGTAACAAGAAGGAGAAAAAAAAATAGAGTCCCCTATCACCAGACGTTAGATGCTAGCCCTGTTGTGTCCTTGAGTAGTCATTAAACCCATTGCTGTAGTCATTAAACCCATTGCTGTAGTCATTAAACCCATTGCTGAGACCACAGCATGGTAGCCAGCAGAAACAGCAGAGGAAGGCATCTGCAGTGTAGACTATAGGTCACTATCTCCCCAGTGGAACATCTGGCCTGTTTAACCATTAAGGTACAGTCCAGATGTGGCCCTAATCACATCTCTGCAGAAGTTAATGGAGATAAGGCAAATAGGCCACAGAACAGGCTACCCACTGAAATTAATTTGTGAAAGCAGATGTTCAAGGTATTCAGGGTCCTCGGGAATTGTCCTGTTTTATGTATGTGGAAAATGAATTCCACATAATTAGTTTTGAAGTCCATTATTGGGCCACAGGCAGTCCTGGAAGAGCTACTTCATGCGCCTCGCATGAGTCTGCCCAACACTTATGTACAAAGACTCATCAGAGCCTTCCTCCATCCCAGTGGCAACTTGGCCAAAGAGGAATATTTAAGAATCAGCAGGATGTTTCTGAGAGGGTAGAGATTTAGCTCAGCTGTTGAAACACCATGAAACAGAGCTCACCAACACCCCTTCCTCAAAAGTGGCATGCTATAAAGATGAGAAAATCTGGGAAACAAGACCAGGTTTATATCTACACTGGTACACTTGTGAAATCAGTGGAGAGCAGCGCTTATGAGGAGAAACAGAGAAAGATGGAAACACATGGTCTTTCTTTTCCTCACTGGGGAATCAAACCCAAGTTTAGCAAATGTTCTATCACTTGCCACATCTGCAGCTCATGGTCACCTTAATCGTGAGCTCAGATCCTTTTTGATGGAGAATCATGTGACTACCTTGGAGGCAGAAAGCCTGGCTCATTCATCCAGTTAGCAGAAACTTTTACACAGCTGCACTGTGACCACTGTAGTATGTATGACCCAGCAGTATATAAATAGATAAAGACAAACAAACACACACACACAAACACAAACACACATGCACTAAATTCAATTAGTCCTGCTCCCACTATCAAGCAGGTGTGACTTTCACAGGCTGCCGCCTATTCCAAGCCTCATTTTTATCTTCAGAAAATGAAGGAGTAAATGGCCATGTCACCACCACTTGGGCCCCTCCCTTCAAGCTGTAGCGTCTGGGAATCTGTGGGACCCCCGGCTGAGCAAGAGGGCCCCAGCACAGCAGCCTCCCACCATGCCAGCCCACTGCACTTTTGCAAAAACCAGCAGAACACATGGCTTGGCCCCTCCCAGGCCCAAGCCCCACCCTTACCCAACCTGCCCAGCTCCACCGCACCACATGTGATTGTGCTTTAGCTTAGCATGTGAGAACATACTGAAAAACCATAGACGGGATCTGCAGAACACACACACACACACACACACACACACACACACACACACACACGAGAGAGAGAGAGAAAGAGAGCGAGAAGCCACAGTGAATGTTAAAAACCACAGCATTCAAACAAGTATAAAGAATATGCCAAGAATCCCCTGAGAGAGTCTCTGAAAAGCACCTGGATCATGTTTAAATCAAGCCAAAATGTGACTTCCACATGGTGATTCCTGGCATGGACGTTGGGGCACAAAACTGGATGCCCTCAGTATGGGCCAGCCTCGCCTGATTCAACTCCTACTTTCTTAGGGACAAATGCCACTCCTGCCGGGCAACCTCTGACAAGGAGAGAGAATGTTAGCACATTAGGTCTGCACCATGCCCTCACTCTGGGTACCCTCTTTAACCTGCGCTCTGCCACCAACTCCCTGGGAGCCAGCAGATGGGAAAACAGAAGGGAGATGGCTGACAGAGCCCACTGGCTTTCCGAGGAGAACCTCAGCCTAATAGAAGTTGTCATCTGTCAGCTCAGGACATGAGCAGAGCTGGCTATGGAACAGCTGCTCCAGCAGCCAACAGCCAACAGGCTGCTGATGCAAGGGACGCCAGTCAACCAGGCTAGACAGAGCAAGAAGCCCAGGACCTGAGGCGGCAGGTGAGGTGGAAGGACGAAACACAAATTGGCCTCTTTCAGCCCAGCCATCTCCTCATAGCTGAGGCTATATCAGAGCAAAAAGGACGAAGTAAATGTGACGGACCGTACTGTCAAGTTCCCTTCACCTTCTCAGAAAAAAAAAAAAATCTAGATTTTATAATTATGGATTTGTAGGGACCGGGATACCTAATTCTCATTCTTCCCAAGAGTTACCTGACACTCCGAGATGGTCCAAGGGCCCATCCCATTCAGATCAGCTGGCAGAGAGCCCAACTCACAGCCCAGACTGCTCTGTATGACCTTCTCTCCACCAAGATGGTATATGCACTCTTGAAGTTAGCCAGAGGTCTATTCACGTACCTTTTATTCAAACCATCGTAAGTTTTTTTTATTTCAAATCTTTACAATGACTGCTATAATTTTGCAAGTAACAATACTAAATATTGGAACGTGAGGCCATTCCAATAAAAACTCAGCTTCAAGTAATTAAAATCTAGAAGTTTGTAAGATTTTATTTTGCTCTTTTTTTTTTTTTTTTGAGACAGTTACATGTAGCCTTGATGGTGCCTGGGTGACCTTGAATTTCTGATGTGCATGTGGCACTAGGCTCAGTTCTATGTGCTGTTATGGATTGAGTCCAGAGCTTCATGCATTCTAAGCAATCGTTCTACATACTGAACTGCACCCCCAGCTCCAAGATGTTTGTAAATGGTACAGAAATCATAACAGTTTAAAGGCCCGATTGCTTTCTATCCAGCCAGGACACATTACTCCTGACAAGGCAGTTCATGTGAGTACATGCGCTTGCATCTTTCTGTTATCTGTATCTTCCTTACGACTGAGCTGAATTCCACTGTTCACAAATGGTGAGTTCCTCAGGTGAGCTAAACAAAACAAAGCTAAAAGAGGCAAAACTCTTAGAGGAAAGTTGAGACTTTTGCAGTGATGTCATAGTAGAGAGAGTAAGAGGACAAAGCCTTTCTGCCTCCACACCCCTAACCTTACAACAAGAAAGAAAGGAACCAATGGATGCAGGGGTGGAAAATAAGACTCCATCAAGGCCTGCACAGTGCTGCTGACCCAGGGTACTGAGAGCTAATAGGAGCTTCTAAACATTCAACCTCCAGAGGGTGAGCTAGCATCCCAGTTATGACACTACACTGGACATTTGTGGGGAGAGCAGATGTGTGGAACTCACCCATCACAGGCTCATTACAGGCCACAAGCAGAATGGCTGTCAAGTGTATCATGAAAACACTGCGGAAGAGAAATCTTCATAGGTTCCAGCAAGCAAGAGAATAAATTGGGGTTCCAACAAGTAATCCTAGGGATGCTATATTTTATTTTAGCAAATATATTTACTCATTATCTAGCCCTTGGTATTTTCTGGTGCCCTTATACCCCTCACACTCATTATTTTTTTTCAACTCAAATTGTTAATTTTGTTGATAATAAATTATTCTCTTATTCTGTTTCTGTATGTTTGCTTCTTTGTTCAGAATATATTAAGCCTTTATCCCAAGGGAAAAGAGTGCACATACACTATGAGAAAGCCTAGGAGAACGAGTGTTCAGTAACAAGGCTGGATGATTAAGGAACTGGAAATCTTCGTGCAGGTGCCTCATTGTGCCCATAATCCAAACTAAGACATGCTCTGGGCAGCACAGTGGTCAGGCAGCTGCTTTTATAAGCTGGTAATAGTTTTAACTAGCTCTCTAGTTTGACAGACAAAGGAGTTAAGCCCCTCAGAGGCATAGAACCATGTGGGCTGGTTAGCTCAGGGAAGAAAAGATTCAGAAAGCCAGTCAGCATGATATAGAGAAAGCACAGCAGACTGGTGATGTGGGCCTTAAATCAACTCTCATTTATGACCCTCCATGGCTTTGAAATTTAGGATAAGCTATCTATACTCTGTGAGCTTCCATTTCTCTGCTCATAAAGCTGAGGAAACAGGGCCCATTTCACAGCAGGTGGCGAGGAACAAGCTGGAGGATGTTCGTGGAAGACAATTTGTGTGCTATAAATTGCTTTGCAGTTATCATTCTAATATCTAGGACTCTAAATCTGCGTCAGTTATGAATCCGCAAAAAAGGTGAGCATGAATTGAAGAGCCTCACATACAAGCAGGAAAATTTCACATTGGCCGTTACGAAGCTCAGTTTTTTTTTTAGTTTATTCATTTTACATCCCGATCGTAGCCCCCTCCTTCATCTCCTCCCAATCCTACCCTCCCACTTCCCCCATCTCCACACCCTAGTCCTCAGAAAGAGGGAGCCCTCTCCCTTTACCAACTAACCCCAGGTTATCAAGTCTCTTCAGGACTTCGTGCATTCTCTTCCTCTGTGGCCTAACAAGGCTAACTTGCTACCACCCCCGCCCTGGGAGAAGTAATCAATGAGCAGGCAACAGAGTTCATGTCAGAAGCAAACCCTGTTCCCCTTACTGGGTAACCTGCAGGGAGACTGAGCTGCCTACCAGCTATATCTGAGCAAGGGCCCTGGATTCTCTCCATGCATGGTCCTTGGTTGGTGCATCAGTCTCCACGGGCTCCGATTTTCAGCTCTGTTGGTCAGCACCTGTCCCTCTGGGTCCTTCTATTACTCCATATTTCCATAAGAACTCCCTGTGCTCTCCCCAAAGTTTGGTTGTGAGTCTCAGCATCTATACAAAGCCCACTCTTTAATAGGTCCACTGAAAATCAGCTGGACTATAATACAAACCCCTCAGCAGAATTTGCTCTGCATGCCTGTCCCTCTTCTCAGGGTTTAGAAGAAGCTGTGTCTTCCCTTTGGAAGGTTAAAAGCACCTTCAGACATGATCACTTCTATCACTATATCATCCTAGAGGCCATAAGAATAACAGCTCTGGGCCTTTGAGAGCTTCCAGCATTGACCATGCATGTACACTCCCCTTTCCACTCAAGCAAGGCAAGAATAATTTTTTTTCTATTCTATTTATGAAAAAAAGATGAAACTCAGTGACCCTAAATAATTCACCAGAAGTGGCAAGGCTACTAGCAGAGCCAGGAAATAAGGCCACATACAAAGTTGGATTTCCATTATGCCAAAATATCTGTATTGATTTTTCTGTCACTAAATGACCAATTCTCTAACTATGAGCTTTTTGGTCTGTAATATATTTTTCTGTCCCCAAATTTGGAAAACTGTCAGCCATCACTATTTCAAATATATTCTCTGTTTCTTGTTTTTCTTTCTTCTTCTCTGGAATTCTCCTTATACGCATGTGTCATCGTCTATAATCATCCCACTGTTTGGGGGCACCGTGTTGCATCTTTTTCATTCTTGGTTTTTGCTCTTTTCAATTCAGTTTCAGCAGATTCTGTTGGTATTTGCTCAGGTTCACTAATTCTTTCTTCAGCAGCATCTAGCCTGCTAAGCCCCCCAAAGGCATTTCCTGCTTGTTGCTCTATTTTTTGGTTTCTAGCATCCTTTAGAGCCCTCATCACAGTCTCAATTTCTCTCTTTCTATTGCCACATTCTTGCATGTTGTCCACCTTTAGTGTACCTATCTTACATTCTTGATCTGATAATTAAAAACATCATCAGGCATATCTGGATCTGGTTCTCATGGTTGCATCGCCTCTTCAGAGTTTTACCTTTTAGCATGACTTGAATTTCGACTGCAAGTCTGACACAATGTATTTGGTAAGTGGCCTGAGGCAGTACATAGGCCTTTAGGCCAGGGGCTGGCTCGTATTTACTATTTTCTGTAATTGTGATGTTCAAAGCTAAATGTTCCTCTAGCATCCTCATTTTTGTCCCCTATGTCTTTAGAATTTCTCAGAAAGTCCTCAGACAAAACTTGTATCATGCATTGCTTTTATTTGTAATCCTGTTATTCAGGGTAAATGTGATCTTAAAATACCAAAAGATGGTAAGCACGTTCTGGTCTTCTGATAGAGTCTAGGACCTTCTGAGTTACATATTTCCTCTTACTGGTACTTTGATAAATCCCAGGCTGCCATGCTCTAGTAAAATCATTTCTCTTGCAGACAGAACTTGTTGGTGAGCTTATTTTAAATGGCTACTTCTCTCTTCACAGGGAGAGTCTGGAAGTGACATAAAAGTCAAGCAAATGTGGAGTGCTTCCTAAAACTGGGACTTTCAGAGGTTTTGTGTCTCAAACAAGTCTATACATCTTAGGTAATGTACAAGTTACATTCAATCCATCCTTACTGATACTGGCCCTAGCTGTAGGTGTCTGCATTTCATAAGTGTCTGAGTTGTTGATGTTTAGTTTGGGTTTTTTTTTTTTTATGAGGATGGAAATATTTACTTTATATACCAGATTGCAAATTAGAAACTTATAGTGTCTCTTCCCTTTTTCTAAAAGTTTTAAGGTTTTCTTTCTAGAAGCTTTGGAAAGGAAGTGGGTCACTAGAGGTAGGCTATGGAGTTTATAGCCAATCCCATTCCCTACTCACAGACTCATATTCTTGCCTGCACAGCGGAAGCCATCTCTACCATTATTCCTTCCCCTCTATGATCACCTGCGTCTGCCCAAACTGCAAAGAAGTATAAACACTTCTTCACTTCAGTTGCTTCTAGTTGAGTATTTAGACACAGTGGTGAGAAAAGTAACTAATATAAATATCAAAAAATATATATATCTAAGGTTATCATATTTGAACTGTGGAGGGAACTATTCATTGTACAAAGACAAAGAACTTTAAAAATAATGATTAAGGAAGACACTTTTTTTCCTACAGGAGAGTAAAAATAAGGAAAGATTGGACTTCTGTCCAAAAACCATGCAAGCGGGGAAAAAAAAATACAGATGAGAGTGAAGTATATAAAGCTATAATGAAAAAAACAAAGCAACAACAACAAAAACTCTGACTTAGAATTCCATATCTAACACAATTTCTCTCCAGGGAGAAAGAAAGGAAGAGCAAATTTAGAGTAATTGTCTACTTGCCATGGAATAAGCATTGAAAGTTGCTCAGAAAAAAAGGAAATTATGCAACTTTGAATCCCTAAGAACATATCTATAGTCCTATTTAAGGAAAGAAAGATATGCCTGATTGCCAGACCCTCTCTCTCTACAATACATTCACATATTACTGGTGTTTTCCATTAATTTTTTGTAGGAAAAGGGAAAGAAATAAGAATAGATATAACTATGAAAAAAGTGAAGGAAAGTGAAGCATGGTGGCACACATCTTTAACCGCAGGAGGTAGAAGCACATGGATCTCCACGAGTTTGAGTCCAGACTAGTCTATGACAAGTTCCAAGTGGCTAGGGCTGCATAGTGAGACCCTGCATGATAAAAACAAAAAGCAAAAGAGTTGAAAAATGGGATGGGAAGGAGGAAGGATAGAAGGAAAGAAATTAGAGATGAGAAAGAAAGGGCTGTGGTTGAAACATTTGCTTCCCACAAAACTGATATTAAGATTTAATTGCTGTGGTATCAATACTGGGATCTGTGAACTTTAGGGACCCTTCTGATGATGGGGCCTGCACCTTCATGGTTGGACTAACATCTTTATGGCAGGAGTAAGTAGTCCATTGTGTTAAGAATAGATTTGTCTACTCTGGATCACTCTCTTTTCCCTTGTGGCCTTCTGCTTATCTGTCACACAATGATTTCACGGGGAAAGGGAGGCTTTGAAGCTATCTTTTCCAAATGTTTTACCTGGATACATTTTATGTTGTAGAAATATGTCGCACTCCCCTCATGCACCTTACTTTCTCTTTTCTTGATTCTCCCCACTCCTGTAAGCTCCCCTTTGTCCCCTAAAACATACCATCTTTATTTCATTTGACTTATTTCACTTACTATAATTGTCTCCAATGTCCTCCATTTTCTAGCAAACAACATGACTTTGTTCTATATGGCTGAAGAGGAATTCCATTGTGTATGTTTAACCATACATTCCCTATCCATTTCAACAACAAATGCTGGTGAGAATGTGAACACAAAGGAACCCCTATACAATGCTCACAGTCATATAAAGTAGTCCAGATACTGGAAAGTCAGCATGGAAGTTTCCTGAAAATCTAGCAATAGATCCTCCTTGTGAGACAGTCATGGCTGCACATCAGCTTCATTGCAGCACTTTCACAGAAGCTATGTCATGAACCCAACATGTTATGCCATTTGTCAGATTATGTCCTCAAGGACCCTATCATTTGAGTACCTTGGAATCAGACCTCCCATCCTCCATAACTGTGAGCCAGTACATTTCCACCTCTAATAAATTACCAGTAGCTCAAAATAGACTATGACAAGAAAATATTACTCTGGTTTGGATCATAAGCCAAACAAACTTATCTAAAATTTGAAACTTATATATAGAGAGGAGCAAGATCACTCCTATGACTCATTCAGAACACATTAAAACATATGATGACACTGCACGGGATATTTCTCAAAATTGGTCCAGCGAGCACTCTTCCTAGTTTTATTTTCCTTTTCTTTTCAGTTTTATGGCTACTAAAAGGAATTTCGTGAAGGGACCTCTGAAGGAGAGGTGGCAGAGAGCCAAATCATATCCAGCATCTGTAATTCCTAGCAGGGAAGAAGTGCAGGTATTTTGGAAGCAAAACTTGATCATCAACCTGAAGCCATCCTAAACAAACAGGAACTTAAGACCAACCAGTAAGAAGGGAAAAGAGCACAACACAGGCCTAAACACTCTGCAAATCTGGTACCAGAAGCAAAGGATCCTCAAAAGTAGGTTATGAGGAAAATAAGTTTCTATGCTAAAAAGAAATAAGAGTATAGATTTAGAATTAATCAGAAAGGTTAACTGAACTAATTCAAGACTTCTTGTAAATCCCTCAGGATACTGCCAGATGACTTCTGCTCTCTTTATACCTCCATTGTCTTTCTACCCAAAACTCTGCATTCTCTTGTGACATCTTAATTTCAAAACTCAGAGAACATGTCTCAGTGCTTCCAACATACCTTTTTACACCATTTGACTCTAATGTCATTAAAACAGTAATGAATTAATACAAACAGGTATGCAGAGCTTGAAAGGGAGAGTGTGTGTATTTCACAAACTCTGGGTCTTTCCGCACTTCCCTGTTGGCCCCTTAGTCTCCCTCGGTTTCTTCTTTGTTCAGTCTTTTAAATGGCAGCATGTGTTTCTCTTGAAGTGTGGATCAAAGGCAAATCATGTATTCTTCCTGAGGTATGACCAAGGGGGACATGATTATTTTTGTTTGTTTGTTTTGTTTTGTTTTCTGTCAATGTGACACAAGCTAGGATTATCTGGGAAGAGGGAATCTCAATTGAGAAAACACCTTCATCACCTTGTAGGCAAGTCTATGGGGAGTTTTCCTGATTAATTATTGATGTGGGACAGCCCAACCCCGCTGTGGGTGGCACCCTTCCTGGGACAGATGGTCCTGCATTGTATAAAAAAGCAAGCTGACCAAAGCCATAGAGAGCTAGCCAGAAAGCAGCATCCCTTCATTGTCTCTGCTTCAGTTCCTGCCTCCAGGTTCCTGCCTTGAGCTCCTGCTCTGGATTCTCTCAGTGAGTCTCTCAGACATGACCTGTTGCTTTTGGTTATAGTCTTTCATGGCAAAAGAAGTCGCAGCAGGACAGGAGAAGTCGGTAGAATAGTGTCGCCAGTCTTTTTGACTTTTCCAATCATCAGAGAGCTACAGAAAAGGACATAACAGTTGTCAGTAAAGTCAGCCCAGTAGATTACAGGTAGGGCATTTGTTATAGAAATAAGATCCAAGTTTTCTTGCCACAAGGCAGACCCATCTAAGACCTTAATGAAGTAATGGGTGGTAGGTGTCAGAGAACAGAATACATTAACTGCATAGAAAATGTATTTTATTAGCAAAAATAAAAATTTTACAATTTTTGACAATTTCTATTAGTAGATTACTATTCCATAACACTTAAAACTAAAATTGCTAACTGGGTTTGGTGGTGTATGCCTGTAATCCTTGGAAGATAGAGGCAAAAGAATCAGATGTTCAAGGTCTTTCTCTGTTTAGTGCAGCGGTTCTGAGGGCCATGAACCCTATGGGATCTAACTACCCTTTCACAGGGGCAGCATATCAAATACCCTACATATCAGATATCGACATTACAATTTACAACAATAGCAAAATCACAGTTATGAAGTAGCAACAAAAATAATTTTCTGGTTGGGGATCACCACAACATGAGGAACTGTATTAAAGTGTGGTGGCAAGGAAGGTTGAAAGGAAGGTTGAAAGCCACTGGCTTAGTGGATTTATGAATGCCCTGCACTCCATGAGACCCTGTCTTTAAAAAAAATGAAGAAGAAACAAAGAACAAAATACTAAAACTGTTCAAAAGTCTTTTTTGTCTCTCTCATATGGTTGTCTCAAAGAACTTTAGTGCAGCAAATACCAGTGTGGCCAGAGTATAGTGGCGAAGGCTGGGGTAACCCCTGGACTCCTAATGGCATCTCTGGGATAGACTCTGATGTTTGGCTTTGAGTCAATAACTCTCTGCTCGGTCTCCTTCTCATCTATAAAATGGACCTGTTGAACGTCTACCTTTGGCCACATCCCAAATTCTCCAAGTACCCATGGCCTTTGGAAATGTCTGCCTTTAGTCCTACCTTCTGAAACCACATCTCCTCTCACTGGGATCTTCATCTATCTGAACCCCCAGCTCTCGTATTTGGGCTCCTCGTCTCAGGTTCTGTGGCTTACGTACGTCATCACCCCCAACACTGTGCCTATTTTCAAGACCAAGAAACTGTCTCACTGAAGTGCAGGTCATTGAGGATGAGAGTTGTTCCTGTTATTGTCTTCCTGTTGGCTTCCTTTGCTTACTAATAAATGCAGTCCAGGAAAAGAATCCCTTGGGAGAATGGCTTGTCAATAAGCTTCTCTTGGGAGCCCAGCTCTACAGTACATTGACGGTATTTCTGGGCTCTTTCTTCTACACTGCCTGGGGAACTTCAGCCTCCCTCTCCCTACAGCTACATCTCTGGGCCATATTTGATACTCTTCACTTCCTTCTTAGGACCCCTTGAAAAGTGGAGATCAGGATTTCCTAGCTTCCCACTTAAACTCTCTTTTGTCGGGTCTCTTCTATTGAGGGGGGACTGACTGGCCTTAGCATAGAGAATGATATGGAGATAAAGGCCGTTTCATGGTCCCCAAGGATTGGTCTTTGCCTTGCCATTTTGAATGCCTAGTAGTACCTAGAGAACCCACAGGATGAAGCGTGTTGTGAGTTTATTGTCCCTCTCTGTATGTATCTCTATAAAGTCCATCCATAGAGATGACATTCCATCCTGTTCACATAGCACTCAGAAGTGTGTCTCCTCAACTATCCATAGCTGAGGAGTATTTCCATAGTCCATTCAGGAAGCTAATATGTTTATCTACCTGGATTTACCACATAGCCCCTTTCTTAAAATAAGTAGCATTTGCAGAGGAAGGGAAACAGCAAGTAGAGTGGACAGGGGCAAAAAAAAAAAATCCACATTTCAAACTGAGTAAAGGAGAAGCAAAGGTAACAATAAGGGAGGGCAGAGGCCAGTCCCTGGGAGTTCATTAAAAATTCAGCTATTTTTCTGAGGGCAAGAGAAGCCACTAAGGAGAAGAGGACCTGTTGCAGGAGGCCAGGTGGGAAATTATGACAGTGTGAGATAGAACTTAAAAACAGAAGCAAGAAGGCAAAGATTAAAGAGAAACTCGAGGTGAAATTAAAAGACTTGTGTTGGTATAATGTTATTGTGTAAAGTATACAATTTACCCTTGTTCATTCAAATGCTGATTTCTCTACCCCACTATCTGGTTTCAATACGAACATTGCATTGTGATGTTTATTCTAAGCATCACCTGTTATATAAACATGCCAACATTTGTTCTCTGTAATTTCAATAAAACAACCAGACAATGATGAGCAGTGGAGAGAATAGGGTGGGATATCCTGGTCTGGAGGAGAGGAGAAGGAAGTGAGTGAGAAGGGTTGGGGAGGAAAAATCGGCAGGACAGGACTTGGAACAAGGAAGAGAGATGAACTGGACCTAAGATATGATTAAAAGCAAGTATAATATGGGAAATCTGAATTAGAGGAAACTATGCAGGCTTGGAGGTTTAGGATGGAGTAACTATTGCCCAGCATTGTACTCTAGGTTGATTAAATTAATCTTAGTCTCTGTGTGGTGATTTGGGTATACATCTGGTTTAGAAATAACCACTGTTTAACTAAAACATAAATCCATAATAACTATAAATAACCTACAACAGACTTGGGACATGGCAAATGGGAAATGGACAGAGAGATAGAGGGAGGAGTCTGTAGGCACCTAGGCTCTGGGCTTGGGCACAGGGTGGTGCCAATCTCAGAGAATAGAAGCTGTTCACCAGGAATCCTCTGGGGACATACTGAATTTAAAATGTCAAAGTGAGAGCTAAGGAGGTGGTTTCATTGGTAAAAGCACCATATAAGCATGGCCAGTGTTTGATCCCCAGACCCACATACAGGCATGATGGTGCGTGCTTGTAATCCAGAGCTAGGAAGGCAGAGACAGGAAGAGCTCTGGGGCCGGCAGGCCAGCAAGTCTAACCTAACTGGTGAGCTCCAGCCCTAAGAGAGACCTTGTCTCAAAGAAAGTGGTGTTACTGACAGTGACACCCTACATTGTCCTCTGGAACACCTGCATACAGATGTGAACCCATGAACACACACACACACACACACACACACACACACACAGAGGAGAGAGAGAGAGAGAGAGAGAGAGAGAGAGAGAGAGAGAGAATAAGATGTCTCAGAAGAAAGCTCACTAAACAATTGGGTTTGGAGGTCTGGGGTTCTAAGGACATGGTTTATGCACTGTTCTTCAGAGTTAACACAGTGACTACTGGATGCCTCATACTCAGTGTCACTCAGTATTTTAAGATCAGTACCTGTCATTTTCTTTCTTAGCCCTAGTCTTCTCCTAAGCCAACTTGGGCATCAGTACCCTTTTTGCTATTAAGGCTCCACCCTACAGGATCAGAGTCCGTGTACATTTCAAGATGCTGTAATGTATCTAGTCTTCGGTTGAAGGTAAATAAACATGGGAGAATAAATAGCTGATTAAACCAAGTAAACCAGCTCTTGTCCCTCTTCCTCTTCTTTCTTTTTTCTCTGTCCCACTTCCCATACAACCCTTCCCTCCCTCCCTATTCTCTCTCTCTCTCTCTCTCTCTCTCTCTCTCTCTCTCTCTCTCTCTCTCTCCCTCTCTCTCTCTGGACAAAGGAACATCTATTTAGTTGACAAGTCCTAGGGTCAAATTTTGTGGTGGCCCTAGCACCTGGAGCCCCAAACCTTTGACCTCAAAGCTTCAAAGGCTGTTCCAACAATTCAAGCAGGCGCTCCAGAGAGACTGAACAGAACCGAGAGCCACTGCTGGATTTTATGATTTGTTTGGGTGTCTAAAATTACACTTGCTTCCTGCAGGGCTGTGCTTCAGAACGCGATGCTGTGCAAATTCATTTGCTTAAAATGCAAAGTCACCGCTTTCTCCAACATGTAAATAAAGCCCCGAGTAGCCATCATTTTGCCAATCCCTGTTCTTTGTCCTTCAAGGTTTCCAGGAACTCACCTCTCTTCTGCCACAGGCAACTGGAGCAGAGGGGGGAGTGCTGATCACAGAGGAATGTGCCCGCTGGACTACAGCCTCCCTGGGCTTAAGGCTTCATTAATCAATCAGCCAGGAAAGCACGTTTTGCTCTGCTGTCCTGGATACTGTGAAAGGAGAATCACAGATGTGGTGCTCTAAAGACTTATAGCCTGAGGCCACTCAGCCTCCTAGTTTTGTAAAATACTTTCAAAAATTGTTGAACAAGAAATTGAACAAAAAAGCAGAAGGTTTGAAAAGAATTCTAGAGTTCTCTTTAGGTCATATTTATTATGTGGCAGCTAAAGGCTGGCCAGAGAACTTTCTTTCTCTTCATTCCTCTGTTACATAAGTGTTGCTGAATATCTGTCTTTACCAGGCAAGAGCCGTATAGCATGGAAGAGAGGGTGTTGACTCCAGATCCTTACTGGGGCCTTAACTCTGGTAAGCACTTAGCAAAGACCCGGTGTTTGTGGTCTTTACAGTACAGGATCAATGTCACACATTCTCTACTTGAACCCACACTGGAATCTCGACAGAGCCAAGTGTTTGGAGGACTCAGCCAGTATGACCAACCCCTTCTGTATCGTCAGAGGACAAAAATTCCTGCCTGAGGGTAGAAGTTTTTCAGCCTTGGCTTTCTCTTTCCAACATCTTTCATTCCCTATTTATCTTCTATATGACCCAAAGCTTTGTTTGTCTCCAGGTGAGATCTGTTTTGATCCCATTAGAGTAAGGGTGGGTAAACCCCTTTCCCATCAGAAACACAGGAAAAGAAATTTATTGGCTAAAAAAGGCCTAGCTTACTTAGCTTCTTACTTCACCCCACACACACAAACATACACACCTCCAGACCTTCTTTAAGCTACAATTAGAGATCACTATCCTGGGACCTTCTGTCTAAAGAAGGTCCATCGTACCTCAGGAGAATCTTATGACAAGCCCCTCCTGGCGACAAGTTCTTTTTCATTTCTGGGAACCAGGTCTTTGCTGCTAAAAGCCAGAGGCTGACTCATCCATAGACTCAACACAGCTGAGGAAAAGCTCAGTGAACCTGAAGAGGGGCTGATGGAAATTAAACAGATGGAAACACAAAGAGGAAAAAAAAACAAAACAAAACAAACAAACAAAAAAAAACCCACAGAGATAAAGGCAGAAAACAAAACAAAGTGAAACCAAAACATAGCAAAGATTCCAAGAGTTACAAAACAAAGAGTCAACTTGTCCCACCAACTCCATAGTTACAATTACATTCAAATCTACTCTGAAAATTACCTCTCAATGTTGATTTCTGGAACATACTCCTTGGTTGATGAACCTAATGTTCTGATAGAGATAGCTTTAGGAGTAATTAAATTTAATTAAAATAATGGCTGCATGTTATGATATAAGGGCAATAAGTATCACCACCAGACAAAACACAGGACACTAGATTCCACTTGAATTTAAGACCTATTTATATAAGCTGTGTCTTTAGTCTGTATTTGAGATGGCCTTATACTCTAAAACAGTTCCCTGCTGTTTTAGAAATTCAAATTGAACTCAACATCCACATTTTTACTTGCTAAGTTCCTATGTTAACACCCACCGTAGCACCCACTCAAGAAATGTATCTTTTCTGACCATCCACAATGGCTTTCTGAGACCTATACCATGCTAACCTAAGCAATGGGTGCTTGCCTGGTGAAGCCTAAGTATATAAGAAGCATCCAAATAGTTCTCGTTTTGGTATCACAAGACTCAGTTCCAAAGCTCTTTCTCTTCCAAGATGAGCTTCTCCTAAGCCTCTAGACTTCATTGTCTGAGCATGTAAAGGGATGTTGACAGTCCCCCTCCCAATGTCTCAGGTGATTCCTAGCACAGTGATCAGTGAGGAAATAATTTTAAAACTACACAGTGTAATATGCTCATCTGGTGGTGTTACTGACAAGCATGGAAAGAGATGGGAGAGAGCTGTCATGGCCAGGCTAATGGCTAAAGGAGGAAAAAGCGCCAAGTGACCTCTGCTTCTTCTTTGTCCCTCAGTGGCGGCAGCAATATCTGCCATTATCACACCTTCTCGTTTTCCACCCAACCTCCTGTTTGTACATTATCAGTCAATAGTGTTTATTTTTGGATGGTGCCTTTCCCTACAAGCTAGGCGCAACTGTGGTCCATTATGTAAGTGCTGTTGAGCTGGCCCAATCTATGCTCAGAAGAGAAACTGCCAAGGGGGTCATGGAAGGCAGCGGTGATACGAGACCCTGTCCTGCAAGTCAACCGTTGATGCCAGCTGGGTGAGGTAAGCATCCTTCAGGGGCACCGTTCACCTGCTGGCTCCTGGCCTCTCTTTGGCCATGATCCACACCCAGCAGGCTGCCGAGAATGAGACTAGCAGGAAAGGTTTGTCTCCTGCGGCTCCTGGCTGGAGAGCAGTGGCCTGGATTCCATACATCAGTAAGAGGATGATAGGTACCTGATGCCCAACTGGGCCCTCCAGAGCTGCTCTGGTCACCTCTCTTGTCTCCAGATTCTGGATCCAAGTTCTACTACAGTAGTTCTCAAGCTGTGGGTTGCAATCATTTCACAGGGGTTACCTAAGACCACTGAAAAACATATATATTTATATACACCTTCACTGTGTGTGTGTGTGTATATATATATATATATATATATATATATACACACAGTCTCAATCTCTCTCTCTATATATATTTCACAGTATATATATATATATATATATATATATATATATATATATTTCACAGTCTGTGTGTGTGTGTGTGTATATATATATATATATATATATATATACACACAGTCTCAATCTCTCTCTCTATATATATTTCACAGTATATATATATATATATATATATATATATATATATATATATTTCACAGTCTGTGTGTGTGTGTGTGTGCGCACATAGCAAACATGGAAGCTAGAGGTTAACACTGAAATGTCTTCCTCAATTGATCTTCTACCATACTATTATTTATTTTGAGACATGATCTCCCACTGAAGCTGTAGTTTACCATTTCAGCTAGATTGGCTGGCTGGGCCAACACTCTTCTGGGATCCTCCTGTCTTGACCTCCTAGCAACTGTGGGTGTAAGCATACCATCATGCTTACCTTTTATGTGGGTATTGGAGACCCAAATTCCAGTCATCATGATTGTGCAGCAAGTACCCACTGAGCCTCCTGCCTATCTTTAGATATAGAAAACCAGTGGGCTTCTCAATCATCCATCTAGCCATGGGCAATTCCCATGAGGCCTCTAATTCTCATCTGTATGTGACCTATCCTCCAGTGACCGTCATATTGATGCTGGTCACCACATGTCTAGGAACCTACCAAGAACTAAGCAGCTGTTCAGCTGATACATTCATCTCCTTGAATCAACAGCTCCAAAGGACAGTTGAGAGAGAAAACAGGTGGGAGGGGCTCTTGGAGATGGCATTGATGGTCCCTATGGAGACATGTTAAGACAATAGCACCCAATCTGGTGTAGGGCCTATCCTTCCTGCTCTACCTGAAATGGCTTCTTTCTGTCCCTCCAGAACAGATCTAGTTTCATGGCATTTGGAATCATCCAAGCCCTTTTCTGCTGAGAAATTATTTGTTTGATTGCATGTATCAGAGTGTGACTGAAGGGTGTTAAAGGTCAGGTGCCTAGCTAGGCAGCATGGTCCCAGAATGCCCTGCAAGGCAACACTCATATTAACTATGCAGGCCCATTCCACTCTTTCCTCCCTGTCTCTCTTCCGAAGGCCATGAAAGGAAGCCAAGGATATCTCTGAAACCTTGAGAATCAGGATGGAGAAATGGGTATACTGAAAGCAAGAAAAAATGGAGCATGCTGGTGTGCTGGTGTGGCTTATGCCAAGGACCCAGGTCTAGTTCTCATGTAGCCACCAGTGCCTGTATGGTTGTGAGTGGATCTGTGACCCTCCAGGCATTATCCTTTAATTTCATTTCTGAAACCTGGTTCACCAACTGGGATGAATTTTTTAACCCCACGGGACCCTGAAGACCATCCTCCCTTTGAACATATGGAGCCTGGTTCTTTTCAGAGAAAGTACCTAAGCTGAAAATAGTCCAGTAGAGGGTCTGGAACAAGAGATGAGTGAGTAGCAACCCCCTCTCCAGAGAGAAAAAAAAGGATACATAAAATAAATTTGCTGATACAAGGATGTATGATGTAAAATCTATTACAAGTCATAAAATATAAGTAAAATAAGATAGATGATATTCTTCTTTGTAACATCCATGGAGCCAACTGCTTTTCACACACGTTGGGAATTTTTGCCAGATGTGTATCAGTAGGGTGTCTAGGGTTGTGGTTAACCCACAATTTGACCAAGGGCTATTTTATAGTCTACAAACCACCTGCCAATTTAGCAGATACAAGCCAATAGGAACTCCTGGAATGAAACAGAATGTGACTCTAGTATTCAAATGAGCTGCTCCCCCAAATAAGGAGTGGGCCCCCCCAAGGTCAGGGCCTGTGCTTCCCTATCTCCACGGTCTCAGAACCACCACAGCCTGGACAGTCAGCCATCCCACTGCTCCCTGGATGGAGCCCGCTCTCCTTAATTCACCCTGAGAGCGTAGCCAAGCAAGCAGCATCTGATCAAATAGAAACAGGTGTCCAGAGGGAGTGTGTCCAAGGATTGATGGCGACAAGTGATGGGTAACCAAAAACACTCCACAGCAAAGTGAGTTAGAGACTAGAGAGAAGGGGAAGCTGTGGAGTCTGGAGGGTAAAGGTCAGGGAGGGCCTTCTTGGCAAGAACATGAGCAAAAGCAGGGCAGAAGGCTGACTACTCTAGCACTTGGGCTGCAAAGTACTATTCTAAGTTAAAGAAAGCCCCGACTCTTATGGAAAGTATAACATATTACAAAGCAAGAGATCGATAAACAGCAAACAAGTGTCCCTCGTGGTGTAAACCTCACTTCAATGATAGGAAGCTCTTTTATTCTGAGGGATGGTAGCCAGGTGATTGACAAAGGCAGGGGAGGCAGGCTAAGCAATGAACAATCAACCTTTGGTGCTGTCCGTCTCTCAGGACCCTGGGTATGCTCTTAGGTAGGACTCACCAACAGGACTGCAGTACTTGCCAAACATGTTTGCTAGGAGGAAAAAAAAAGTGGGTGGGGGTCCCAGGTGAAGACCCAGAGGGCCTGATGTTCAGTGGGGCCAGCTGCGTAAACATTCCTTCAAAGTCTTCATTATTGAGGCGCAAACAGAGAATATTAGAAGAAAGGGTGGTTGACCTACAAAATAGCTGCTCTTGTGGGTTGAACTGATGTTTCTTTTCTCTCTCCAAATCCCCCTGAATCCCCAGACTTGCTCACCCCAGCATATACATGGGGGAGGAGGGAGGGAGGGAGGGAGAGAGAGAGAGAGAGAGAGAGAGAGAGAGAGAGAGAGAGAGAGAGAGAGGAGAGAGAGAGAGAGAAAGCCCTGCTGGCTGCCTCAGTCTTTCTAAGAACAGGAACCACCCCCTGGACTGTGGACCCATAAATGATCAGGCCTCCAAGTGAGTACACAAGCCCTCTGCTGCTTTTTCTTTGCAGCCTCCTCGGGGAGTGCTGGTGCCTCCAGAGAGCTCAGAGTGTAACAGGTGCTCCACAGTCACTTAATAATTATAGAAATAATTAAGTTTCCCAAGTGATTCTACATTTTTCTCATGTGGCCTCTTGGGTCCCCAAAGGAATCAATGAGAAAGATGATGAGCCCTGAGGAGAAGAGACTATTGTCCTCTTCCTACATCTTCTCTGGGTCACCCTCTGCTCTACACTGAGGCTTTGCAGAGGGAGATTCACCCAGTACTTCACAAGAAAAAATGCTCTCACCATGGAGAGGCTCTAGAGTCAGCTATCTCCTAACCCCTTCTCTTTAACAAATTATAGACAACCATCTTCACTGTGACTTTGGCAGTTAAGGACGCCCCACCTCCCTGAGTTCTGGAGCAGGCAGGCAGCCGGAAAAGAAAACTCAAGAGACAGAGAAATGAAGCCATAGTCAGGAGAGGAGCAGAGCAAAGGCATCCAAACGGGGCCTGTGTCAGCTTCCTCTCAGTCTGGGTGAGCCTTCGGATAATTCCCATCATTCCCTGTCCCAGCCCAACTCCCTCTCACCCAGGGCTGCTGCCCTCCAGCGCATGAGCTAATGACACTCCTTGTGGTGGTCAGTTTTATTTGTCAGTTTGGCACAATCTGGAGTCTGTGGGGGATTATCTTGATTCTGTTGACTGAGGTGGGAAGTTCCACCTACTATTCCTGGCACCATTTCCTGGACTTGGAGTCCTGAACTGGATCAAAAGGGAAAGGCTACGTGAGCAATAAGTATGTGCGATTCTTTTCTCTCTGCCCTTGCCTGTGACTGCAAACTCTGCTACACCCGGTTGTAACCTGGAACTGTAAATTAAAGTAAAGCCTTTCTCGCCTAAGTTGCTTTTGGTCAGGGGATTTGATCCCAGCCACAGAAATCAAAGTAGGACGCCTCTCTCCCTCTGCTCTTTGGCTTTCCTCCTTAGTTTTCCTTCACGGCAGACTTGACTAATTTTGATCCAGCCTTGAATGATGACCATTTTCCCAAGGCTTACAAATCCCTTTAACTGATCCTTCATGCCACACAGGCTGAGCCTGGGAGGGACATAAGTCGACCTCCCTGGTAGACAACATTCCTGGGCATGAGCCCTGGTTCCTGCCGCAATAACAGGACACAGTTTTGGGTCCCAGCTTCTGCCAAGGACTCAAGCAAAGGCCAGGAGAAAAATCAACAAGTGCTCCAAAATGCTCTCGGGCTATTTCCACTTCTGCAGTGAGGGCACCCTGCCCTGTCACTTTACCTGCACACGCTTTATAATAACAATCAGGCAACACCCAAAAGACGGTGAGATCCGCCATAATGTGACATGTCAGCTAGCACCACAGTACCACGGAGAGATTCAAAGTCATATTGTTTCAGTTCACTTTTCCTCTAGCAGCCTTCCATGACATAGCATGGCCTTGACAGATGAGTTTGCCGCTGTGATTTTCACAGAAACCCTACAAAGTCAGCTCTTATCTTTCTCGGGAATACAATTGCTGGTGGCTGATTAAAAAGGAGAGAGCCCAACCACGTACCAGCGTGTCCGGAGAAGAGATGCAGTTGCGATGGGGCCCTGTGGGTACAAGAAAGGTTCTACAGACAGCTCCATCTCTGGCCATGGCACCATCAGCAAACCTCCCTGGAGCCAAGCTGTCCAGTCAGGCTGATTAGGTCAACTCACTCTTTATCTAGGTACAACAGATAAGGCTGAAGCTCCGCAGGGGTGACTAGGATGTGGCCAATGAGAAGGAGACATCAACATTACTGTCTGGAGAAGGCAGAGAGAATTGAGCTCTCTCAAGAGCCTCTTTGTAAGTTCCAAGTGGTTTTAGTCAAGATGGGGTACTGAGGCCTCCCATGTGCTATACCCACAAAATTAGCCTGTGTTCCTCCAGGTCTTGCTGTGTGTCTCCACTGAGTCAGACAGAGAGGAAAGATTTGCAAGTCTGGCAGGTTTCTCAGGGATAAACTTGCTGCTGGCCAGGGGAACACTATGACCACTGTCATAGCCTTTGTCCAAACTTCAGACAGCCATTTGCCCACAGAGGGCCCCTCAGCCGCGCCTCAGCTCCTTCTCCCCGCAAAAACAGACTCTGGCAGGGGAGTGGCAGCCATCTCTCTCCCCATAGTCTAGGATGGAATAGCCCTGAGACATGAGGCCTCCCGGCACTCCTCTTTCTTCAGTTGCATTATAAGGAAGTGGAGCAGTGTGATTGTCTTTTTCAGCAAGTGCCTGCCTACAGCAGAGTCGGATCCTTTGTGAAAGCCAAGGGGATGAAGGCTTCCCTGAGAGTTTGTCCTGGGCCAGCTCTGCTCTGTCCATTACCAAGATACTGTGTTAAAAAAGGGGGGAGAGGGGTGGGAGAGTATCATTGTTAGCAACCACGTGTTACCCTACGCCCCAACCTTCAGCCCATTTGCATCAGAATTCCCAAGTACCTGGACAAAGGCTGTACTCATCGCCAGCTTTCCCTCACTTTCTACTTCTTTGTACCCTTCTGTTTGCCTGTTTCTTGCATGCAAGATCGAAGCAGAATCCTAGTGACATGAACTAAGGTATTTGATACCTTAGTTTTTAATACTCAGGCTTCTCACATGCGAAACAAGTGTCCTGCCACTGAGTCATGTGTCCACACACTTTTTTTTAGCACGTGTTTGTGCATGTTGTGTGCACACAGGTGCATGTATGTGTGTGTGAAAATAAGTGTATACATGTGTATGGGGAGGCCAGAGGGCAATGTTGGATGTCAGACCTTTCATGAGACAAAGTCTCTGATTGGCCTGGAGCTCACCAATTAGGCTAGACCGGCTGACTGGTAAGCACTAGGCATCTTCCTGTCTCTAACTCCCCAGTGCTGGTATTATAAGCACATACTTCCACATCTGGCTATTTCTGTGGGAGTTGGAGATCAAAATCGGGTCCTCATGTTTGTGAAGCAAGCACTTCATTGGCTGGGTCCCTTCTGGCCCCTCCTCCTGCTTTTTATTTTGGCGCAGAGTCTCACTTAGTTGCTCGGGCAGGCTTCATAGTTGTGATCCTCCTGTCTCGGCCTCCTGAGTAACCACTGTGTACACCGGACCAAGCTATACTTCTTTACCAGAAAGACTCTACTGACCCCTGATGTAATCCGTTCCCTGATGATATAATGAGATGTGATCAAGAATTGCCCACCGACAAAGGAAGGATCTAGACAATGGAGATATGCTGCAGGAAACCACAGCCTACAGTTCGGGTTAGGAATGAAAGATTTCTCTGGGAACAATGAAAATGCACCGTTCAGAGCCTGGAATCCCTCAGCTTGTGGAGAAGTCTGAGCAGGTGGAGAAGCCTGGGCAGGACAAGAAATCTCTGCAGAGGAAGCCCAGGCCGGCTGAGCTTCTCAAGAGAGACTTGGGTCAGGGAGAGAGAAGAGAGGTCCATTGGGTAGCGCTTATAAAGACCCAGACCTAGAACTGCAGGATAGGACCCGCAGGGATCAGCCTGGCTTGCCAGGCCTCTACTCTGTAGCTAGACACAGCCCTTAAGGACACCAGCCCATGGGGGCAGGGAAGCAGAAAGATACACAAAGGGGTTCAGAGGATTTGGTTACCAAGTTGCACCAGCCATTTCCTGGAATCCAATGCGAGTGAGTTCTGAGAATCTCAGGGGGTGGGGGAGCAGGGCAGGGCGGGAGAAGTGAGGTAGACAGTAGAACAGAGATGAGCCTTACTCCCGGGTCAAGTAGGGCTAGTGGGCCAGGCTTCTGGAGGCACGAAGGCCTCGGAGTGCCTTTCTCCCCAGATGGCAATATTCCTGTACCTCAGAGGCAGCAGCTGCCCCTGAGCAAAGCTCCACTCCCCCCCTCCCCGCCAACCCCCAATTGTTGGCTGGCTCAGTCAGCTCCTAGAGGAGCTGTAAGGTAGATGAGGTCCCATACCACACCACTGCCATGCACACACCTGGCTCCAGGAAGCAGGGAAAGTATTGTCTTCTTCCTTCTGCATCAGGTCTTCCTCCTTCTCTGTCCCTCCTCTCCTTCTTCCCTTTCTTGCCCCGTCTCCTTTAGCATGCCTTGCCCCTTGTATCTCTCCATTCACCCTTGTGAGTCCTCTCCACCTTCCTCCATTCTCTTTGCGGTTCCACTTCCAACAGCTAACCTGTCAGACCTGAATCAATCCACAAGGAGAAAATAGTGTTTGGAGCTAGAACAATGGGTTCTTGAGTTCTCCAGAGAGCGTTGGTAGGAACATACTTGATCCCTGTCTCTCCGAGTCTCCAAACGCCCCCTGACGAAAGAGCATCCCCGTTCTTCCCCAATGTGGTCCCATTCACCCCTCCTACAGAGGGAAAAGCCCAGATTTTCCCAAGTGATACGGCCACACCACACATTTCATTTACCTGTTTCTGTCACTCCTTCACCCACTTCGCAAAGTGGTGAAGACGTCTTTGTCTAGTCTTCAGTGGTGGCTGCCCACATTGACTTTGAAACCACCAACTTACAGCTCCAGCCAACACACAAACGGGCCCCATGAAGCAGGGTAAATGCTTCTTGATGGGGTGAATCAAGGCCACCATGAGCACACATTCCAAACCAACAACTTACAGTTGAGAAAATCCTGGAAAATCAGCTGTGTACAGACATTACATGCATAGCCCTAGGCTAGCTC
The DNA here is from genome assembly GCF_030254825.1 of Meriones unguiculatus. Taxonomy (NCBI): domain Eukaryota; kingdom Metazoa; phylum Chordata; class Mammalia; order Rodentia; family Muridae; genus Meriones; species Meriones unguiculatus. The sequence goes on along the minus strand of NC_083362.1, from coordinate 59,949,563 downwards.
TAGCAGAGATGTGAAGCAATGGTTCAAGCAAGCTATATCTAGCTGCTTAAGGGTTTGGTTAAAGAATCAAAATGGCGGGGGGAGGGAGGATTGAAGGGAATGGGAAAGAAATATGAGCAGTCTTTCCAGATGTTCAATCACACTCTCGCTGCTGTCTGACTTCCTATAACCAGCTGCAGATTTACCAGAAAATAAACCGAGTCATTGCCTCTTCCCGTGAAGAGCCCAGACATGGGACACCATCTGAGGATCATCTGAAGCTAGTAAACCCAAGACCGGCCCCTAAATAGAACGTATATCTGTCTCGCCATGTGTTCTTCCTCAAACTACTGGGTGATGAATGCTTCCTGAGTCATATGTGGTGATGGCTACTCTTGTTTTCCAACTTGACTGTATCTAGAGCCAACTAAAACCCAAGCTGCTGGGAACTCCTGAGAGGGATTGCCTTAGATTACTCGCAGCGGGAAGACCCATCCTACATCTGGATGCTGCCTTCTGATGGCAGCCCAGATAAAAGGACACGAAGGAAGGAAATGTTGCTCTTTGCCTTCTTGCCTTCACGCTCGCTGACAGTTCATCTAGCCTAGTGCTGTAGCATTCCTTTACTGATATTAAAACAACTTCTTCAGGTGTACAGTGTAGAGCGGAGAATAGCACCTCTTCAGGAATCCTGCGGTCCTCCGGCACCAGATGATTCTTGGTTGTACCAAGCTAACAATAAAACTAAGCTGGATGGGGCTGAGGGAGACAGTTCAGTAGGGAAAATGTACACATGAAGACCTGACTTCAAATCCTCTGGGCCCATGGAAATAGCCTGGTGCAGTAGTGTGCACCTGTGATCTCGGTCCTGTGGAGGCAGAGACATTAGTCAGCTCCAGGTTCAAGGAGAGACCAGCCTCAGAGATCCAAGGCCAGAAATTATAGCCAGGCAGTAGTGGCACACACATTTAATCCCAGCACTGAGGAGGCAAAGGCAAGTGGATCTCTGAGTTCAAGGCCAGCCTTGACCACAGGAGAGCCAGGGCTACACAGAGAAACCCTGTGGGGATGGACAGATTAAGCAGGGCATCTTCATGTGTTTCTCTCTTTAAAGCAGTCTTGTGAATTAGTGATCATCTTTCCCAGGACAAGTTTCCTAGTCTAAGATCCTTGGCCATCTGTATATCTGTACCTCCTAAGAGAAACTGCATGGTGTGTGTGTGTGTGTGTGTGTGTGTGCGTGTGCGTGCGTATAGCTGGATCGAAACTAGGGCTTGTCCAACCTAAGCAAGTCTTCTGTCATTGAGCTATATGCACAGTTCTTCCTGTGAGAAACTTTCTGAATCTTCCTTGATTTTACTGACTTTTCTGCCCTGAGCTTATAAAACATCTACCGACTGAATCAGCCATCTGGGTTCTGCAGCCTAGTGGTCTGCATTGTGACTTTTATGTAACCACATAGCAGAACCCATCAGGGCTCTATGCAGCAATCCCCATATATCCCCTTGGGGAGCGGGGCTCTTCAAATGCTGGTTTTGTGTGCTTTTCTTCTCACAGGCTCAAGATGGTCGACTCTTTAGAAAGCTACTTCCAGCAGACTTGAGCCAGTTTCTGAGTGAATAAGCAAAGGCTTGACATGTCTGGCAGTTTAGGGACCCTTGGTTTTCTTATCCCAGGGTGACAGAAACCATTCCAATGAATGCAGCACAGGTCTTCTTGAAATTTTTCCACTTGACCCTTTCCACCAAGAAGTTTTGCCTGACCCCACGTATCCAGGCCTATAAAACACGTACCTAACGACTAGAAAGATGGCTCAGTGGGTAGAGATCTCTGTTGCCAGACTTGGTGACCTAAGTTTAACCTACAGGGGAAGGAGAGAACTACAGGGGAAGGAGAGAACCTACAGGGGAAGGAGAGAACTGACTCCCAAAGGCTGTCTGCTGATCTCCATATAAGACCCAAAGACGCACCCACACACATTCAAACAGCATAAACATACAAAAATTATTATTATTATTGTAAGTAAAAGATATCAAATCAAACATTTACTGACAAAGAAATAATTTTATTATTGTTTTAATTTAAATTTATTTTCATAAAGAAAGTTATTTTAAAATAAGTCTTTGTTGTTCATATAATTTTACCCCTTTTTTTTTTTTTTTTTTTGGTATTTCAAGATGGTTTCTCTGTGTATCCTTGGCTGCCCTAAAACTTACTCTGTAGACCAGGCTGGACACTCAAACTCAGATATTCTGCCTGCCTCTGCCTCCGGAGGGCTGGGATTAAGGATGTGTGAAAGAAGAGGGAAATAGTAAGATCTGGAGAGGACAGGAACTCCACAAGGAGAGCAACAGAACCAGAAATTTGAACACAGGGGTCTTCCCAGAGTCTCATACTCCAACCAAGTACCAGGTATGGAGATAACCTAGAACCCCTGCACAGATGTAGCCCATGGCAGTTCAGAGTCCAGGTGGGTTACATAGTAATGGGAAGAGGGGCTGCCTCTGACATAATCTGATTGGCCTGCTCTTTGATCACCTTCCCCTGAGGGGGGGGCAGCCTTACCAGGCCACAGAGGAAGACAATGCAGCCACTCCTGATGAGATCTGATAGACTAAAATCAGAAGGAAGGAGAGGGGGACCTCCCCTATCAGTGAACTTGAGGAGAGGCATGCGTGAAGAAGGGGGAGGGAAGTGAGATTAGGAGGGGAGGAGAGAGGGGTTTATGGGGGGATACAAAGTGAATAAAGTATAATTAATAAAAGTTAAAAAATAATTTAATAAAAAAAATTGAAGAACATAAAATTAAAAGAAAAAAATGTGTGTGTTACCACCCCCTGGCAATTTTACCACTTTTTAAGGAAGAAAAAAAAATTGGTTACTAAAAAGATGTACTTGTTTTTAAATAAAAATTAATTAAAATATACACATATTTTTAAATAAGTCATTACATCTGTGGTGAGTATTTGGTATTATTGGAGGCAGAACATCTTCAGCATTTTTCAGCATGAGTTGTTACTTTCCCTCTATCATTGTCAACGCCAAGATATGTCGCTTCTCATAAGTACATATTACAAAATGGCGGAAGTGTGTGTAGGGCTATTTCAGAATTTGTTGAAAATTCTATCTTAATCCCCAGCCAGAATTCACTTCATAAATTTTTATGGGACAAGTCAGCAACTTTTAAAACAAAATATCTTAACGCAATCCAACCCAAAGGTCTACTAATTTGATACATGCCCAAGAGTGAAAATGTTAGTAATGAAAATATTTTTAAAAAATTTCTTCAGTAATTAGGCTACTATAGCTCTAAGGCGGAAAAAACTATGTGTAGAGTAAAAAGCCTGTGACTCTTAACATTCCAGTCTGAGCTGATGCGTGTCAGGTAGCACACACTAGAGTTGTGTGACATGGTGACATGTGCGGTGCAAATGTTCATGATGCATGTTAAGGACTAAGACGGAAGACGATGGGGGATGAAGTGCCAGCACTGCCAAAATAAAAACCACTCTGGATTCATTGCATGTGTGATTCTAAGTTAACGTTTGGCCATTACATCGAGGGCACGTTAGGAATGTAGCAAAGCACTATGGACATGTTTTTAATCCCACGGTCTGTGAGCCACCGTGATTCTGGAAACCCCAAGCCCATACCAACTCCGAAAATTCTGCTTTCTCATCTCTGTATCCTATGATCAGGAGCTCAGGGGTGTGGACACCTATCACTCTATCCATACACCCCCAAAGAGTGTGCTGAGGCCAGGACTGGGTAGCCCAATAGTTCCTGCCGCTGTTCTGGAGGAATGGTCCACCTTACACTGTGTGGGGACCAGCCAGGCCAGAAGTCAGAAGCCCACCTGACTCATCCATGAAGATGAATAGACCTTTGACCATCCTAAGTGGAAAACCTCAGAGGAAACGTATATGTCTGGGTTTTATTTTAAGGTTGGGAATTCTTAGTTTCTATTCTCCACATTTCTAACGAGGATGTGCTCACAGGGCAGTCAGAATGAACAAGCTCTGTGTCAAAGCAAGAAAGATTGGTGAGGCGCTGGGAAACTCAAGTGTGTGTGCATTTCACCTTTCACCCCAGCGGGCTGGGGACATGATTCAATAGGTAAAAATGCTTGTCACGAACACAAGCGTGAAGACCTGAGTTCAAATCCCCAAACCTACATGCTTTACAGGTGTTGTATATAGTGAGATGGGAAGTAGAGACAGGAGAATCCCAGGATGCTCATAAGCTATATAACAGCAAATGACAAAGAGACCTTGTCTCTAGTAAGATGGAGGGACTCCTGAGTTTGTCCTCTGACCTCGACACACGTGCCCCCTCAGCCACACACATACAAAGTAGAAAAACAAACAAAAAAAATGTAATTTATGCTCACTGCAAAGCCTAAAGTTTGGATTCTCCTAGTCTTTATATTTCACTCTTTTGCATGATCTGCATTTAATCTCTTTCTCTGAACATTTATTTAATTCCTGGGAAAGAAGAAACAAAGGAAAGTCAGGGCCCTCCAAATTCAATTTATCAATAACTAGCTTAAGCTTTCTGTTTGTCAGACTTTCTCTGAAGCATTTAGTAATGTGGCTTAAAATCCCATTTCATTTGACTCATCTTCTCCCACATAACCACGAGCATTGGAATACAGAATGCCTAACACCCCAATTATTATGTGAATACACAAAAGAGAAAGGTGTAACCATGTGAGGGTAAATTCAGACTCTTTGAAAGCTCACTTACATAGCTTCCAAATAACGCTCTTTTAAAAACATACCTTATAATCGTCCGCCTTACTCGTGGGTAGTTCATTCCAAGTGAGTGTCTGAAAGCACACACAGTGCCAAGCCCTCTGTAACCCTGGCAACCTTCCCCTTCACACTCCTAGATTTTCCTTGGCACAACTATATTGCCATGATCCCTACTCTTGCACTTCCCGATCATAAGGATTCTTTGAACACAGCACTGCAGCACAGTAACAGTAGATTCTCTGGAGCAGTTAAGTGACTGGTAGGTGGGCCAGTGGCACACACAGTGCAGATACAGATGACAAAGGGATGACTTATGTCTCAATCCGGAGAGAACAAAAAGATCGACTGTGCAATAGTCAGAGCAGTGTACAATTTAATACTCAAGGACTGTTTGCTTCTTAAAGTTCTCCACCTACCTAATGGGTTCATAGCATGATTGACTGTGGATAAATAAAACCGTGAAAAGCAAAAACAGTGAGTGGAGGATGTTTTGTGTGTGCACACACATCTGTATTGGTGGGCGTATGCTATTTGTAGAATGCAGAGAAGACAGGAGATCAAAAATGGATGCCACTGATCCCCTCCTAGTTAAGAACAACACTGCCCTAAGCTCCTGTGTTAAAAACCCTCTGAGCAATAAATCTGACAACCTTTCTTAGTCACTCTCAGGTCATTGCCAGAGTTCATCTTTAATGGTCTCTCACAATGCTGATGGGACTTCAGGTCAATAAAAACTTTATGTGGAGCAATTTAGTTAGAAGATGCTGGAGGGAGGGGATGGATCCCCTTTGACCCAGGTGTTCTACTTCAACAGTTAGCTCTAAAACTAGTTTTTAAAAGAACAATAGCAGATTAAGGTAGAAGTCCTTGTGTGCACTTTAATAAACACAAATCATTGGAAATACACTATACCTCAAGTGTTGGTTTATAGATTATGTAAATCCAAAGCATAGGGTATTACACAGAGATAGAAAGAGAGATTTAAAGAATGTGTTTTCACCTCAGTTTTGGCTAAGGACATAAAGAGTTGAAAACAAAGTAATGGCAAAAAGCAAAGCATCCTGCCTATCAAGGGTGCAGGGCAGCAGGAAGGAGGCAATTCACATTCCCAGGTGAAGCTTTCTAGAACAGGTGGAATCATGGGTAATTTTTTTTCAGTCTCTGCACATTCCATATAACTGCTGCTCACAGGATAGCCAGCAGGATTGAACTCCAAGTCATCCACAGCAGTGACCAGTTCAGTAATATATCCTTGTTCTCTCCCTTTTCTGTCCTGCACACACTCTCCCTTCCCTCCTTCTTACAGTCCATTTCCCCTTAAAAGCCTGAACTCACATCCTTACCTAAAACTCTACTGGAAGGTGAGATAAAATTAAGTCACTCCCAAAACATAATGTTCCCTTGAGCAGAGTTATTAGGTATCATAGACTCAGAAAGCTAAGTAGGAAGAGCTTTAGTTTGATTCCTCAATCCAAGCAAGAGAACACAAAAGGAAATTATGGTTCTCTCCTTGAAACAGGAGGAAAATACCCTGAGAATGCATAGAAACAGATTCAGTGAGCTATTCTGTCAGCACTGAACCATCATCACTGTCACTGTACTGCCAAACACTGGGGCACCCATAGACGTCAGATTTGGTCCTTGTTCTCCAGGGGCTCACAACGCTGGGAAGACCCCCATAAGGCCAGAACCCATTTATAGCATCTCCTGCGCACAACACAATTCTCTTGCTGTCCCAGCTACTTGGACATGGACTGGCTTTAGAGACCAGAGCATTATAACCACTGGCATGTAACCATAAATGCCAGGAGCAGGAGGGCTACAATTTGTTGCCAGCCTCACGAACCCAGGCAACATCCACACTGGCAGGGTCTCTTCTCCTTGGTTATAACTCTTGGGATTTCCTTTATGGCTTTATGTGCCCAAAATAAAGTGGTCTCATATGGTACGGAGGTGTGAAAAAGGAACACTAAGGGAAGGCAGTTATCCTTGTGTGCACTGATAGGTTATCACGCTCCACTTTCCCACCCAGAACTTCAAACTCACCTCCAACCAGTGGTTGGATGAAGACAAGCATGATGCAGGATCAGTAGAGACAATGCTACCAATCATCAGGATTCAGGACAGAAGTTACAAAGTTTTTAGAGTTAAGGAAGTGTAAGTACTATGGTCAGGAACAGGTAGAAACAATAGCTCCAACAAAGTGACAATCCAATGTTGACAGACATTGCAGTTTTTTAAAAGCCACAAAAAAAGTTGAAAATGTAAATTTCACATAAAAACATCTGGTTGTCACTAGCTTGAATAAGTTTTGCTTACCCAGTATTGGCCCACCTAGTACAAAAGAGAAGCTACGTCTGTCCTCTAAGCCATCACTTAAGAATGTCCCAGCAATGAAACTGCCTGTTGTAACTGGAGCACATATTGAAAGGCCATATGTAGAAATGCACAATTATAAAATATTGAAAAGCAGGAAAACATAGGAAGATTTTAAAGGATGAATTCTAAATAGGCATGAGGGATTCAAATTCATGATCTCCTTGTGTTTAATTTGGGTCCAGCTGCATCTCTGGCATGATGAGGTACACAGGATCATGTGACTAGAATATTATGGCTAGTATCGCATCACACAAGGCCTCACCCTATAAATCGTCTATTGCTTTTCTTCCTTTCATTGGCTTAACTGCCTGAGAAACATCTGGGTTGGTTGTGTAGGTTTCTAGCCTGACTCCCCTGCAACCTTCTCCACTCCTACACAAATGACCCTATCGATAATAAACTACCATCCCATTGAAAAAGTAGCAGGAGCCCACTGTATAAAGAAATCCAAGAAGAGGATCTTCAAAGAAAAAGGAACACATTACCACAATAGTTCATGGACCTCTTGGGAAAATAAAGCAAAAATTGACATAAGATCATGAAGAACAAAAATCTAATCTCTCAAGAGCTAAAGGTTTTAAGCATTCAGCTCATCGTGGGTTTTGGTTTTTTGAATACACTTTGCTCACATTCTTTCCCCTCCCCGTGTCCTCCAAGATGACCCCCAATCCCCTGCTCACTTAAATTCATTCGTGTGCTCTTTCTTAAAAACAAAACAAAGAATATCAAAACAAATGTGCAGACACACACACACACACACACAACCATGGAATCCATTTGGGATCATGGTGCCAGGCCTGGGGTATGGTTGATTTATCCAATGACACCCCATTGGAGAAACTCTTCTTTTTTTTCCTTTCCTGACAGCCGTCAATAATGAATAGCTTCTTGGCTAGGGGTGGAGCTTTTACGTCGTCCTCCTCCTCCTCCTAGTGCTAGGACTTTGGTTTGAACCTGTGGTGGTCCTGTGTGTGCTGACAACGTCTCCGTGAATTCATGTATTTAACAGTCCCACTGTGTCTGGAAGATGCTATTTCCTTGGAGTCAGTCTAAAATTGAGATGATAGTTACCTCAATGATCGATGTAAGATTATGTGGAAGATAATATTAGTTCTAGGGAAGAGCTTGCTCCACTCCCAGCCCACAGGACCAAACCCAGCCTACAGACACTGTTACAGTTCTGTTACATCACAACCATGGTCATTAATTTACCCTAACTGGTCTCACCTGCTACCCGGCTCTTTACCTTTCAAGAGGCTATCATTTCGTAGAACTCACATATAACTTGGGCCATAACTGGTTGCTTCCTCCAGGATTTTTTTTTAATCAGTAAGTTTGGAATACCCTACACACTCTCATTCAAACTCTCAGAACCCAAAGGGTCTCTTCCACAAAATTTGGCTTCTCTAAAAGTTTCAAGATTCAGGTACCTCTTGGGTCTTCTTGCGCCGTTTTGTGTTTACCCGTGTGTTTGTTTGGTGGTGCTGAGTGGCAAACCCACATCCAGGCACAGACTGAGAAAGGGCTCCTCTACAGAGGCGTAGCTCCCAGTCCTGTTGCCTGAGAGGACATGAACAAACCGACCTGGCACAGTGTGGGGCGCATCAGCATTACTCAATAGTAAAGAAACTCGATGGAAAGTCAGCAAAGCCGGGGAAGTGTGGAGGTACAAAACAGCAAGGAAGGGTGTCAGCTTCCAGCTTTGCCCTGTCCATACAGGCCATACAGCTACATACAGTACCGTCTCCTACCATGAGATATGCCTGTCAAATAGCACTGCTATTGTCACAAGACTGGTTTCCAATAGTGCTACTCCAGTAACTGCACTTCGAGACTCTCTGCTTTTGGGCACAGAGACTCTAGCATAAAAGCTTCAAACAACGCACCACCATCTCTCCCCAACCTCATGCTTGAGAGCAAATATGATGACAAAAGAGCAAAAGTGCTCATCAGAAAAGCCCAAGGAATTCAGCACTACTTACAAAATGAGCCCAGGCTCTGTGATCCACCTAAGTTGGGTGAGCAACAGGAAGCAGCTTCTATCTAACCCTTTTCCAGCCTCTAGACGTTTCATGATCTAAGGAAGAGTTAGGAAAAGCCAGTTCCGAGTCTGCATAGGTACAGATTAGCTTTGGCCTCGCTGGTTTTGGGGGAAGGGGTGCATATATGTCTATATGTGTATGCATGTGCACATATGTGGGGGTGAGGAGGCCCAAGGATGATGTCAGGAATCTTTATCCCTGATACCTACAGCTGATACTCAAGGCTAGTTCTAGCTATCCAGCTTGGCCTGGAAGTCCCTGCCTCCCGTGTGCTGGAGTACGTTTGGACCACCATACCCACTCTCCTTTTTACCCGAGTTCTACGGATCTGAACTCTCATCCTCATGCTTATATAGCAAGCACTTTACTCACTGAACTGTCTCCCCAAACCCCCTTGCTGCTTTTTCAGAACCACATTGATGGCCTCCAGAAGAAGGCTCTGTTTGGCAGAACGTCTGCAATTTATTGGTAATGACTAGAGGTAGACCTGGTACCTTTCTGTAAGGTACACAAGACTCAGTTATGCAGAGTACCAAGTATCTATAAGGATATTTGATCCCTCAGATTGCCCTTCCTACATTAGAGTGAGGCTCACTGTGAGAAATTTAGGAATGTTGCCCTTGACTGAACAGGTGTAGGCCATTGTAGGCTCGCTGTGCCTTTGCTCTTCCTCCTGCTTATACTGGGCTAGGGTTGTAATGACATGGCTGCTGCTTCTTAGAAAAATATACTTCTCCATTGCTGCCGACAGATGAATCTAGAAGTGTAAACTGATAAAAAAATTTTCAAAATACCAGCAGCAGCAGTATCTGGCCCAATTTAGACAGGTTATCAAATTAAGTCCTTTCCAGAGCCAGAAAGCATATCAACTTATCCCAAACCAAAGCCCAACCATTAATTTCACTAGTAATCTTCCAAACAGGAAAAAAGTGACATATTTCCTCTGACTCACTTGCTTCTCTCTCAACCTACCACACCCCACTATCTTATTACATTAAAAAGAGGAGTGCTGGGGTACTCCAGGGACCACAGATTACTTCTTAGCTAAATAATTACACTCAAAAACACCATTTTTTTTTTCAGAGAAAGGAGAGGTTTTATTTAGAGACCCTGGGGTGGAGAGGCAAGCTCAATGATGATTATGGTGGTCTTGGGCCTGCAGCTGGAGACACTATCCTGTGAGTCAGCCATGGGAACAAACATGACTTGGTACTGCATGGATTCCAGCAGTTTCTTCAGCCAAAGCATGTGTTCCTTACTGAGGAGACAAATGAGAAGCTGTGAGGGAACACTGGAAAGTTTTGTGTTCTTCATGGGGACCTTGCCAACTCCGTTTCCTGAAAATGCCATCAAAGGCAGGGTTTCAAAGTATTCGAGAGCCCACCTTCAAAGAGGTAGGTAGGTCCAATAACATCAGTGTATCCTACTGAGTGGGCAAGACCAGAGGGAGAGTTTACAGCACACAGACAGTTAACTCACACAGCTGGTTCTTCATGTGCAAGTCTAGAAAGAGGTGTGTTGTCTAGGGAAGGAGAGGAACAGGTAGGAAAAGCAGCTAACAGAGAATTTTAGAAGCTATACTTTCCACTGTATGCTTTGAAGGGTGTCTAACCTTTTGATTTGTGATACGATGTTGCTGCCAACAAATGTGTTTGGGGGCATTCATAGCTATCATGGGATGCATAGTTTGGACAAGCCTACTTTAGATACAAGTGTACTCTTTTGGAAAATTAGCCAAGCAAAGATGGTAATTGCTCAATTTTGAGGGTCCCCTTTGTAATCAGAAAGTGTCATATGTACCTTGGGCTTTTGTTCCTTTTCTGGGATGATTTCTTTGCTTTGTGTCTCTGTGGATACTTCTTCATGGAACATGTTGGACACCAACATTTATAGGCTTTCGCCATCTTCTCACGGTCCCCAATTCTGGTCAGCAGTGAGGTTCTGGTTGAAATAATATCCTCTGGCTGCTCTCCCCATCATTCTTCTTCCTCACCCCAAGTCCATCAGTCCAAAGCAGCCCAGGTTTCTGCTAGGTTTACCCAAGGTTTATGCTCTGTGCTTGCTGCTCTGTATAAGTGACTATGACATGGGCTCTTCTAGTGAGAGGGCCTCATGACTGATGATGCATTGTCACAATGGCTGAAAGTCAGCGTGAGAGCTTGCCTGGGTGGCTAGGAGAGCACTGGGATATTTCAATAAAGTCAAGCAAACACTTTAGAGAACTCCTTAAATTGACTTGATACATACCAGTATCCACATAAGAGCTTTATATGAGTGATTCAAACCCAGTAAAGTCCCCTGTGCCCGTCTGGCATTTTCAACAAGCAGGCACTATTGGTCTCATTGTCTTGCTTCTAGAAAGCTCTTGAGAAGGGACTTGAAAAACATAGAATTCTTAAAATGACTCTCTTGAGGTCAATTATAATTGACATACAAGCTACAGCATTTCCAGGGCACAATCTGAGCCATTTTGATAATGAATAGACACCCAATGACCATACTGTCACATATCAAGGAAGTAAATGTATCCCTGTGTTCCTTCCTCCATAATGTCTCTCCTCTCCTCCTCCAGCCCCTCTCCAACAATGTGGTAGCTTAAAGCTCCAATCACCCTTATTGAAAGTTTACTTCTGCTCCTTTCCCCAAGAACACCACAGAGATACAACTTCAGCCTCAAGTCCAATGTCTGAGAATCCATATGTACAAAAAAAAAAAAAAATCAAGACAGAATCTAGTAAATATGTGACCAAACAAGGCCTAGGGGGTTTCATGTGATGATGTGACCATAGACCATGAAATCCTTGGGCTTGTAGGACATAACAGGGATTTGATATGTGTCAAGAATCCTATTTTTCCATGAACATGCTCACTATTCACTGTTCACTTATTACTCAATTTGGCTACAGAGGTGGAGGTTGCTTGAAGGAGAGAATAAAAGGCCTGGCTATAGAGGGATGCCAGAGATGGAAGAGAAAGGCAGAAAAGGAAACTTGGAGAGTAGGAACGACACGTTAGGAAAGTTTCCTGATCTGTTTCAAGCAAGGGTGATGCAGTTCACCTTGTTTGGGGAAGCTTAAGCATGGTACTGGCATAGAAATAGACTGGTGGATCTATAGAATCGAACCTAGAAATAACCCCACACACTTACAAACACCTGATTTTTTACAAAGATGCCAAAAGCATACAATGGAAAAAAGACAGCATCTTCAACAAATGGTGCTGGTCTAACTGGATGTCTACATGTAGAAAAATGCAAATACATGCATACTTGTCACCCTGCACAAAACTAAAGTCAAAGTGTATCATAGACCTCAACATAAAACCAGACACACTAAACCTCTGAGAAGAAAAAGTGGGGAAGAGCCTTGAACTCACTGGCACAGGAGACAACTTCCTGAACAGAACACCAACAGCACAGGCTCTAAGAGCAACAATCAATAAATGGGACCTCATGAAACTGAAAAGCTTCTGTAAAGCAAGGAACACTGTCGTCAGAACAAAACAACATGTTACTGACTGGGAAAGGATCTTCACCAACCCTATATCTGACAGAGCGCTAGTATCCAGAGTATATAAAGAACTGAAGAAGTTAAAGAGCAACAAATCAAGCAATCCAATTTAAAAAATGAGTTAAAGACCTGGGCAACATTGAAAGAAAAAAAAAAAAGAAAAACTGAAGCAGCCTCCATAACAATGTATCTGAAGGTAACAAGGGTTCTCTAAATGGGCTGCCATTTATTTTCATATAAATGTAGGCATCATGATGGCAGGTTTAATAACTATGGGGAAGAAAAAGAGAGGGACCAAGAATGTACCCAAGGTCAGGCCTAAGTGAAATAACCGCTTCATGGTGCCAAACAAAAGGGTCAAGTTAACAATGAGATCCTAAGCGATAAATAACCATCTCCAACCTTTAAAGCCGATTTTCCAGGATTCCTTCACAAAGGAAGACAAAGGCACAATGTCTGTGCTTCTTCTTGCCATTCACTGTTTCCAACCTCAGGTTTTAACCCCAGGAAAAGCACCAAAGGTGGGGAAGAAGAGCATAAGACAGGAAGAAAGGAAAGAGGGGTACCATGTCTACATGTGCCTGGGGTGACGAGGGGCATAGGCAGGTGACGTGCGCAAGGAAAGGGATGCATCACAAAGAACCCAGGAGTCAGAGGGACCCTAGGCTCATGCTCTGCAGTTGCTGCTCAATATTAATTTTTAAACAAGACGCCAGTAGGGTTGTCTTATACCAGGAATAATACAATTGATTTAGGGAGGCAGCTACTTTGCCTGGAGCCGATGATGTAGGACGTAACGCCTAACATAGGCCAAGAGCACCTGTGTGCTTAGAATCTCCTACCTTAACCAGGAAACTTGTTTGGGGATTTTGTTGTTGTTGCTGCTTGTTTTGTTTTTGGCTTTTTGAGACAGGGTTTCCCTGTGTAGCCTTGGCTGTCTTGGACTCACTTTGTAGACCAGGCTGTCCTCAAACTCACAGAGATCCACCTGCCTCTGCCTCCCTGAATGCTGGGATTAAAGGCATTTTCCACCACACCCAGCTAACCAGGAAACTATTTTAAGCTCAGTTTTAAGTCTTTCCTTCACTATAGCATGAAGACAATGTTCCTAGCGCCGCTCCGGAGGGATGGTCTATAGAGGAAACACATTTCTGCTTACGCCAGAGTCCTTGCCAGAAGCCAGGCCATCTTGTAGCATTACCCTTTACATTTCCTCCAACGAGAATAAGGCTGCCCCATGTCAAAGAGCTTCTTGACAATAAAAATTTAGCTAACGCAGCATTCAAACACAACTGGGTATGTGTTTGGTCCTTACTTAAAAACCTAAACTTTTTCCAGGCAAGTTACACATGCTCTCCCAACACAGGGACATGAGGGGCAGGGATAAATGTAAACACTACATGTCTGTGCTTATGCCTGCAGAATCCCGTGACCATAAGGGACAATCAGGTTACTTCGCTCTCTTTCTTTCAAATAGTTTTGAGATCTTCACATGTGAGGGTTCTGTTCAAACACAGGCAGTAGCTCCATCTTTCTGTAGCCCACAAGCAAACAGAAACTCCCTGAGAACAAAAAACTGAATTCCTGCTCTCTTGATCTAAGCCTGGGCAGAATGCTTATATCAGTCATTAAAAATGATACAGTAGTAGCTGTGATCGTGTGTGTATGTGTGTCCCTTAAGAATACTTCCTACAACACACCCTTGCAGTTAAGCACGGTGTGACCGTTTGGTACCTCCTCTGCCTGGCGCACTGGCACCAGCAAAGCTGTCACAATGCTTTATATCACCAATTATGAAGGCGTCAGCCTGAACATGTGGCAACCTCTGAATCTTTTCTTAGTGCCAAAATGTTTGGGGGGGGGGCTATTCTCAAAGTAAGTGATGTTCCTTGCATGGTGGAATGACTTCTAGAAGGCAAGGAACCCAGCATGTGGCTCTTGGAACATAAACAGCATAATGAAGCAGGGGAAATGGGAGGAAAAGACCAAAATAAAGGGCATTTCAACTGCGGCAAGAAGCCTGGACTGGGGATGAGGGTTTGTGGGCATGGTACCTGACTTTGCTTATAATTTGTGACTTTCCCTAAATTACCTTCTTCCTGGGCCTATTCGCTGTGTTCTGTAAACACAAGTGTCCCGACTCCAGTTGATAGGTGGATTAAAATACAGGCCATGGGAGACCAGGTGACTTAATGCATATATGAAATTTAAAACATGCCTTTCTGACACCCTAATTTATGAGCCTGACTTTTGCCTCTCACTAAAGGAAACTACATGACTAGGGTATTCTGAGACCAAGTATGTTCTTTAGATGCAGGTTAGTGGGGGCGGGAAAGTGGACAGTGTTGTCTGGGCCCTTCTGAAGCAAGGTTTTGTGTTGTATATAACCACACCCTGTGGGTTATTATTAATGATGAGTGCTGGGGAAGCAAAAAGAATGAAAATTTTTCCAGAAGACCAAGTAAACAAGACTTTTAATTCTCTAGAGAACCACCAAATTAACCAACATGTACAAAGGCTGTCTGAAACCTGTACAGATATATCCTACCACTTTCCCCAGCTCTCTCCTCTCTCACACATGTGTTCAAGAAAAGGCAAAGTATAGAGGCAAGGCTGGACATGTTTTTAAACCAAGGAGAAAAGCCACTGTGTAGCTGTGGGCAGTCCTCAGCCTTGAGATCAATAGTGGGTCAGCCCTGTTTCTTCCACAGCCTAGTTCCTTTAGACAAAGACCCCCGAAATAAACAAGGACCTCTGAAGAGTATCCCATAGATACTGAGGCCCTGCCTAAATGCTCGATATCTATGTTAGCAATGATCTATGAAAAGATGCAGGATATTTTGTAGAAAAGATGGGAGAGGAGCCAAGCAGAAAAATATATATCTAGGAAAAGAGTAGAACATCCATAGAACCAAGGTGTTCCAAAATGTTTCCAGCACTTGGTGGTAGAAGTGAGCTGAATTCAAGTCCCTCCTCATCTCTCAGAAAACCAGAGACCTAAGTCTCTGGTCTCTCTGGGTTCTCTACGAAAGACACCAGATCTGTTCTGGGCTCAGAAGCTCTGACCTTCATTTGTTCTCACCTCCAGCCCCTCCCAATGCTCAGGGAGTGTTTGAGCAATAACATCAGCAGCAAAACACAAAACAGGCTATATTGTATGTGAACAGGGTAGTAGGTCCCCTCTCCCCAACTGAAGCCAACATCTGGAGAGACTCAGATTTCAGAGAGGGACTTGGACTTAGTCACCACCATGTGTAAGGGCTGCCTGAAACTTTTCCATTCTCCCTCTTAGTAAACTGTAAGTCGCAGATCCTTCCCTGCAAAGACATCTATTGGACTCCTCAGGAAAACTAATGGAGTTTAGAGGTGAGAGGGGATCCAACTGGAGATATGGCAGTCACAACAGAATCACTCTGAACTTGTCCTTCCTCTTACAGGCCTCAAAGCCCTGAACTACAGCATAGATAAGGACTGTTCCATGTGGTCCACCTACCTGAGGAATTGATAGCTCCTCTTCTACAAAAGCCAGAAATCAATCTCTTCCTCTCTCACACTCCTTTCCTCTTTTCCTCCCTGTCCCCATCCCTCTCCCATGACTAACAGAAGCTATTCATTTCCTTCTGTCTACCTGAAATAAAAGGAACATAAGCTGAATACCAGAGGGCAAGCCGAGGTGTGGAAGAAACAGGTCTACCAGGCTATCTTTCCGCCACTTTATTTGAAGCAGCTCAGGGGTCCATTCTAAAACAAAACAAAACAGCAGAAGCCAGGGTCAGGAGACAGTGAGCAGACCAAGAACCATCAGTTCGGTGGGGATTTCCTCTGAACCTGCTAAGGGTCAAGGTGAGTTCACAGGTCTCCTGCTATGCTGCCTTTGGCTCGTATCTCACTGGGGCAGAAAGAGCAACTCCATGGTGACTAATGGTCCATTGTGCCCTCCAAGAGACATGGTATAAGGGCCAACCCTCAGATCTCCAGCCCAAGCCTTGCTTAGTGGATGACTTGTTTCTCTGTGCATGGCTCTCTACAGCTTAGGTTTCTCAGTGTGATGTCTGAAGTCAAATTGAAATTTGTGCTTTTGGTTTGTTTCTTCCCCAGCTCTCAAACCCATTTGACTTTTTCACTATGATCTCAACTTATCTTGGGAAGAACAGGTTCTGGGAAAATGGGAGTTGGAAATAGAAATAGCATCCTGTTTCCAGGAACACACAGGAAAAAAAAGTGTCCCTTAAACCAAAGGTCTGGTTCCTCTGAAATACAGAGGTGAGCACAGAGCATCAGGATATAGAACCATTCTCACCAAATCCTTTTCATTATGGTGGGCTAGCAGTCCTAACTATGAGAGTACCACCACCACCATGGCCAACTCATCTCAAAGACCACCTAGGCACCTAGCTCAATATATTTATTTGCAAAAAAGAGAGACAGAGTGCCAGAATCAAGACGGGCTGTCTTCTGTTGAGACCAGCTAAGCACTCCACAGGCTAATCCAGGCACAAAATGGGCTTTCACATAGTTCACTGCTTCAACTTGAAGGGCAATGTTACAGGATAATAGACTTTGAATAAATGTCAAAGGGCAATGAGCATGTGAAAAGTGAAATGGGAAATGTTCCTTAGAATTATAGGACAAAGTGAGAGAAATATGACTTAAGAAAAGCAAATTTTATTCTTTTAAACAAATGTTTTTCCACAAAGGCTCAGTGAAACCTTATTCTGTGGCAGGATCATTTAGCACCAAGCTCTAAGTGGTGAGCTAAGTCCTGGGTTTCTTGGACGTCTGTGTTCTCATGGGCCTGTTTGTAAGAGGGAAAGAGCAGAGTAGTTGGAATGAACAGAGGAGCTTGAGATACAAAGTGGAACACTGTTTTATATGGCCCTACCCTCTCTGAGAGAAGAAAAGTCACCAAGGAATCAGTGAATGAATGCCTAAGGAGTCATTTTGGCTGGTTTAAAAGGGGTGCTTTACAACACAGTACAGGTTGGGAGAAACAACAGGAAGTGTTAATATGAAGAGGGCTCCATAATGAGACTGTACAGACGGCTGACTTGAAACTACCAGTGAAAAGCTACTAAACCATAGGAGGAATCTGGCACTCAAAACATGAGAAATATGAGGCAGGGGGAGGGGTGAACTACGTCTTCACTTCTACTCAACCCAGCATTTGCTAAGAAGCACCTACATGTTTTCTCAGTTCTTGAACAAGGGTGGTGGTGGTGGAGAAAGGAAGAACTTTCAGTATCTATTGAAACAGAAATTTCAAGATGTGAGTTATAAAAGGAAGACCAAAATGGTGGGTGGCAAGTCTTCCTTACTCATGTACTCAATAATCATTGCTCGGTTTCCCTATTTACAAGTCACAAAAGCACTTCCAAAACCCATATTCAAAAGCCCCGCCTGATCACAGTGCCTAAAGCATTCACACAGCTACATTACACAGAAACAGGCCAACAGCTCTTATCTGCCACATCCAATCCACCTCCAAGACTCAGTCCTTGTTTAGCTCCATCTCAACCTTTCCATAACTACGGCTAAGTCTTTCTCCTGAACCACCGATATGGTTTAGAGGTATCTTAGTCACTCAACCCCACTGAACAGCATCAACAGAATTCACTGTGTAGAAGACTGATCAGTGCTGTAACAGATTTCATCCACTAGGCTGAAAGTTCCATGCACACCAAACTTTTGTCTCTAGATTGTCTTAAAATATTTCCCTAGTGCCCAATAAATTCAGGTTACCAAAATTTTTTTACAGACCAGTGTCTCTCAGTGATGGGGATTTTGTGTCTGACAAGCAGCACCCTTTGGAAATGTCTTTGTCACATCTGCAGGAGTTCTGGTTCTGTTCTACTGGTTTGTAGCAGGTAGAAGCCAGGGATATCAAAGATCCCAAAACACCAAACTTAAAAAGACAAACCAAAACTTATTCAGGCCCTGCTGTCAAAAGTGCAAAGATTGGGAAGAAAAATGTCACATTTTGATCACATTGAATCAGCTCTCCTAGACTCAAGTGTTTAGGGGACTATATTTGCTGCCTGCAGATGCTATGAGACTGACATGTGCACATACAAATATCCACACTGACTTTTAAATTCTCTACAGGCAAGAGATACACTTTAATGACCACTGGTAAAACACTTTCCAGGCCTTGTATAGAAGTGAGACTTAGTCATTCAATACCTGTCTGAAAAGCCTTCTTTAATCTAAAAGGGGGTCTCAAAACTGAGGACCAGACTTGAGCTGTGCTGAAGAGGCTGCCTTACTTCATATATGTACCACCAAGGGGTAGCAAAGGCTAGTGACATCACAAGCGAGCCCCACCCGGCTGCTAAGCCACACCCCTTTGCAGTCACAATGGCTAAGGCCTTAAATACACGGACTCCCGGCCCTGCCGGCCTTGCAAAGCCCCTCATTTTGGCAGAAATTACAATGTCGACCAGCCGCAAGCTAAAGAGTCATGGCATGAGGAGAGGCAAGAACCGAGCTCCTCACAAGGGTGTCAAGAGAGGTGGTGGCAAGAGAAAATACCGGAAGGGCAGCCTGAAGAGTAGGAAACGGAGCGATGATGGTAAGCGAAGGGGTGAGCAGGAGAGTGGCCTTGCTCACGGCCATGCTCTCCCAGCCACCTTCCATGGAGGCAGTCCTCCGTAGGAACCAGCAATCTCACCCTGAGATGCCCGAGTTCCCGTGGCTGCGTTCCTAGAGACGAGGATTTGGATGGCCGTGTTCTAATGGGTGTCCCTGTTATAAATCTGTCCTTCCCCACAGCAAGTCGCAATTACCGCTCCCACTTGTGATGCGGCAAGGAGCTCTGTCCTGGTGGACTTCAAACAACGCCAGGCAGCAACAGGAGGACATCAGAGGGGGACTGCCAAAGAGATCTGAAGTTAGACCAAAGCCAGAGAAAGATCCTATCAAGAGTGGGTAAAATGCCAGTCGTGACGAAATAAGGGAATGTATGTGTTGGCTGTTTCTCCCCAACATCTCAATAACATTTTGAAAGCAAATAAAATTGTGAAAACTGACATTTTCTTTGATCTTTTGGGTAGCAAATGTTTGGGTTTCTGAGCTTAGGCAGGGTTGCAAGTTAAGACTATTGCGTGACCATCTGGTTCGTCTTTTCTACACCTTAAAGTAACGCTCTAACTCTGCTTACCCAGAATGTGGTCGGCCAGAAAGCAGGTGTATCTGGGTCTGGTTGGACCCTCACCTGGGTAGCAAATGTACTGTACGCTAAGCCTAACTTTTGATTCTATCCTGCAAACCTTGTCTGTCCCTCTTTCCCTCCTTAGGGCACATGCTTTAGGGAGACGGAACAGCCTCACTGCCTGGGTGATGTTTCCTCAATCAAGGCCAACTGTTCTAGTTTCTCTGGAACTCCATGTTCTGAAGTCGCCTGGCGTTTTTAAATTCCGGCCACAGAAAAAGCCCTTTCTAGGTCGCCTTGACCTTCCTATGAAATGGCTTGGATAGAGGGCTTAAAAGTAGTCTCAGGGTCCCGGGGGAGTTGGGGTCAGCACTGAAGCAACCACTAGAAAATGTTCTCTGCATGTGAGCAGTGGTCTGGAAAGACCCTCTTTTGAGCTTACAGAAAGAAAATTTGGGCTGAACTGGTCCTGATTCTGAATGCAGTATTATCTTGACCTTCTACCTATGGGCGTCCTTGCCCTGTAGATAATCCAGTGCTTTTTTTCTCATGGAGGCCACAAGGTGGTTGGACCTCCAGTTTCCCTGCAAATGGAGTTATAGTTGCCATGTGTGAGAAATGAACCTTGATTCGCAACCTTTGAACTGATTCTGTTCACCTGGTATAACTACTCAGATCAGCTTTTCTACACATTTGTCAACTCCAGGAAAAGCTCTCAGCCAGATGCCTCCATGTTCCCCACTCTTAATAATCAGGGACTAAGGTATTGCTGTGATAGGCCTTGCTGTGATAGGCCTTACAGAAAAGGGGTGTTGTGTGAAGCTCTAAAGGTGAAGCATTGCTTGTCCTGGAAACCCCAAGATGTTGGAGATGCCAAGGAGTGCTGGAGACCCATGTATGGACCAAGTCCAGGAGAGGTCTCTTGCAGGGAGAACAAATTCTCCCTGCTGGTTTTTTTATCTTGCTTTGGTTCCTATGCCCCTTTCCTCTGATAATGGGAGCCATGGAGTAGGATGTGATTCGAATGAGAATGAGCCCTATGTGGTGGCTTTGTTGGTGGTGTCTGTGGGGCTCAGTTGAGACGTACAAGGCCCAGTCACTCCTGAAGCTGGAGAAGTAGCACCATACCTGCCTCTATTAGTCCCAGCAGAAGATGCTATTTCTCCCCAGGCACCTGGACCAGCTGCTTCAAGTACTAAGCTCCAGTGCCTGTCTACTTTGCCATATTGAGTGAACAAGTTGCTCAACTTCTCCAAGCTTGGTCACCTGTTCTATCACATCAGCATGAGGATCTGAGTAAGATCCATGCACAAAGCAACTCACACCTACCCAGAGCATCAAAAGGAACCAGATGAACCCTGAAGTCTCCACACAGAGCTGTATCATGGACTTAAAAATGTGTAGGTCTAGCTAGAGGGTTGCCTCAGGGATTCAATGGAAACCACATCATTTACTACGCAGCAAGTTGGGCAATACAACCAGCAGGTGATGAGCATGGCCTGCTTGAGTCACAGAAGGCCTTTGTGTCTCGCAGGAGGAGGAGGCTGAGGCCTCTCTGGCTGGAGGAACAGTGGTGGGCTGGCCTCGATTTCATCTTAAGCTGGCACAGTGCCCAGCCTGCTGTGTTGCAAGGGCAGGTGGGTAGAGGTTCCCATAAGAGGGGGACAGGTGTGGGCAAAGACTTGGAATAGAACTAAGCAAAGACTTGGAAAGATAAATGTCTCTCTTTTATGTCCCGTTTTTAATGGGTGGCTCGTTTCTCATGGGCCCATACACTCCTCTCTCTGGGAGTACCAGCAAGCATAGTAGGGTTTGACTTTCAGGGTTTTCACTGGAGGGTAATGGTTATTTCACCATCACCTCCTGTTAAGATGCTCACCACAGTTCAACTGCAGAGGTCCTCTATTTCTAAAAGATTAAGCCACAGGTTTCTGTCTCGTGGCTCTAGAACACAGCTTTCCAGACACAAGATGGGAGGATATTTGTCCCAACCTGAGAGGTCCTCCTCACTGTGTTTGATTGTACACAGACTGTGTACAATAGCTTCCCACATCCCTCTCAGATAACAACCACTGTTCAAAGTGCGTGGCTATCACAGCCTGTTCTGGTACTTTGATGTATGAGATTAACCGTTATGAGGGGGATGTTCCTGCATGAAGGATGTTCCTGACAAAGGACACTGTGCATTTAACTCTCACGGAGCAAAAGAACTTCACAATCTTTTTACTCCAGTCTTAGATGTTTCGGGTAGAACACCCAGCCCTAGAGTGGAAGAGGCAGTGAGACCTAATGTTCAATAAAGTCCAGGGCAGCATTTAAAGCACAGACCTTAAGTTATAAAAATGAGTCAGCTATAAAGTCTAATTTGGACATCTCCATTACAGGATTAGTCAAGTTGCTTTTATGCCTTCTATGCCATCATTTTACAGCAGTTATATGTGGGTGGTTATTCATTTGTTTTTGAGACGGGGTTTTGCTTTGTACCTCAGGCTGGCCTGGAACTCAGCATATAGCCCAGACTGACCTCAAATTGCCCAGCCTCTTAATGCAGCCTCCTGACTGCTGAGGTTTCAAGTTCAAGTACATATGTATGCATAGGCAACAGAGACACAAAGGAGAGACAGTTTTAAAAGCATTTATACCTACTCCTTTATAGGGGAGAATCAACAGTTCCTTGAGGGAATTGCCCAAATGAGGCTTTAAGTTCCTGGGTTGGAGCAAAATAAATGACAAGGAGTATCTGAGAATATATATATATATATGTAGGCATCTGTGTCACATGCTGCTTCTGTCTCATCCATTAGCAGGATGCTTAGTGTTTGAGCCTCTATGCTTAGAGGAGTAACAGTCCTGAAGACCACAATGTGTGCTATAACACTGCATGTTTCTTATAGCAAGTAGAACTGTGCTCTTGGGTTTTTGACTCTGATCTCAATGTAGTTTAGGTGCTGGTCTGAATTGTGCCCACTTAAAAGTCTTCAAAGGAAGCCCTTAACCCTTAACCTTATGTGGTTGTATTTAGAGACAGGTGAGCTTGAGAGAGGTTACGCTAAAATGAAGCTGTGAGGATGAACATGGATACTGTTCACTGGTGTTCTCTATGATGATAAAATTTGCATATGCAAAAACACACTGGAGATGCATCTATAAGATGACACCACAAGCCAGAAAGAAGGACCTCTGAAGAAACCAGAGGTGCTGCCCTGTGGATCTGAGGCTTCCTGTCTAAAAGGCTGTGAGAATAGTTTCCATCCAGTTGTATTTTATATTGCTGTATCGGCATTATTATTTCTATTATATTTCTATAATAATACAGATATATCATCATGCAATTAAAGAAATGAAATTCCACAGAGTTCTCCTCATTGGCTTCCTGTCCAACCACCTTGGCTACTGTAATCATAATCACTAAATGTCAGCTAAGAGAAGAGGTCCTCAATGAGTTTCTGATAGGTTCAAGCTTATTGGCCTCCTCGATCAGAGTTAACTTTAAATTCCATGAAATTAACACTGTTATCACACTACTATCTTAGTGAGATGGAGGATATATGAGAGTACATAACTTGTCTTGAGAGAAAGAAAAGAGGGTGAAAAAGGAATGGAATTTTAGGGGGAATGAGTATTAATTATTGTCACTTGTTCCTGGATGTAGCGTCCTTTACTCTGCTGTGTTTTCCCTTCCCTGGGAGTAACAGTGTTTTCTCCCAAGAGGTGTCCGCCTCCTGCCTTTTTCTACAGCATTGCTTGAAGGACAACTAAGATCAGAAAGGACTCAGGATTGTGGGGCAGCTTCTAAGAGGACTCTCCCTCTGACATCCAGAAGTGAGAGCTGTACACAGTGGTCACCTCCGTGAAGGAGACACAGCAGAAGCAATGTCAACCCTTTAGCTTCAGCCTTGCACACCTCTTCTGCTCTTTTATGTACCCACACTGGCAGAAGTCAGTGGCTGTGTGGGTTGTTACATGGAAAGTCACAGATGGCAGGGGTCTAGGTGGCATTTGGCCCACAGCCAGTGACAAATATAAGATCTTGGAACAGAATTCTGATAAGCTCTCCCACTCGAGCCTTCAAGTGAGTGAGCATGTCAGGACCTAACACTTTGATCACAGTATCTTGAGATACTTAGCCATTCAACTAACACACATCCATGTTTCTGACCTCAGAATTATTAATTCTAAGTTGTGCATTTGAGGAGTAATTAATTACACTGTAATTTATTACATTCCATCTGGAAACAGCAATTCTCAACTCTACCAGTTGCTTACAATGAACACTTATTACCTCTCTGGAAGTCAGTCAGTCCCCTCTCCCTTTGTCCTAAATCTTCCCTATGAGTCACCAGTGTCATTCTAGTGTCTTACCCTAGGCCACCTCCCTTTCTGGGGATTCTGCCTACCCCCAACCTCATCTTTTCAGGACTCCTCTTGGAATGAAGTGGTTCAACCCTACCACCTGACTCAATGCTGTTTTATGCCATTGCTCCAGCCTTTTAGACATACTGCTTATGACCACACTCAGCTTTCAGACACACATCACACATGCTTATGTATCCCTCCACAGGGAACTCTGAGAGGCTCTCAATGCCTAGCACTTACCCTTAGAAAATACCCAGGCCCCGAGTCAACAGTACAGTGAGTCCAGAAATGGAATCTCGGTAGACCAGGCCTGGCCACCTCAAATGCTAACACAGCATTGTCTCCAGAACAACCGCTGTAGTGCCCGGGACTTGGGAGGAGGTAAGGGTGTCAGCTGCAAGGGAGCTGGGAGGGGAGCTGGGGCTGTAGAGTTCAGACTTCTGCCATGCTCCTGGACTGTTACGCATGAAGTACAACAGGATCATGACCCTAAGCCTCTTCCTACAGAGTAGTAGAAAGCCCTGAGAGATATCTACCTCACCTAACTCATGACATGTTCCCAAAGCCTTTCTCCCCATCCTCATGCTGCCAAGCTCTCCTCATAGCCTTCACTTCAATGAATCCTTAGAAAGCAAGGAGAGAGGACCTATCTCTTTAAAGATAGTTAAGCACCACAAAAGTAAATGGTTAGTGAAATTTGAATGTCTCCCCCCTATAGTTAATCTTCATCGTCAACTTGACAGGGTTTAGAATCACCTAGCAGACACACCTCTGGGCATGTCTTACACCTAACAGGAGAGAAGACTGTCCTGAATGTGGGCAGCAGCATCCTGTGAGCTCGGACCCCAGGCTGAATAACAAGGAGACGATAAGCTGGGCACCAGTGTTCATCTCCAGGGACACAATGTGAATCAGCGGCCAGAAACTCCCACAGTCATGGCTTCCTGACCACAGTGCACTGTACCCTAAACTATTCGTCAAAATAAACCCTTCAGGTTTTGAGCTGCTTATGTCTGCTCTAAGCATCTGCTGCACTTTGGTTCTGTGGGGTTAGGGTTGGGGAGGGTTGTCCACATAGCCCAGCATAACAATCAGAAGATCCTGGCAGCCATTTTGATGACTTCTTGAAGAGGACTATGAAGGCACACAAAAAGATATTGTAATTCTGTTTTGCTCCACCTGCATTCGTGAAAGTCGTCTGTGAGACCGAGCAATCCTCTCATGTTCAGAGAAGCTCATGCCAGTGACACAACACAACTACCTGCTGCCTCTTTCCAGTACACAGGGAAGAAATGCTGGTTCAAGAAGCTTAAACCTTCAATCACCTGATCAAAGAGATGAAAGGCATGTTGACCAGTGATGTTGCTTGAGAAATTTTCTCTGCCTTAATCTCTACTTTCTTAGCATTCATCTCCAACTCTGCTCTAAGGATTTAAGCCATGTTTGGCAATATACACTTATAGTCTCTACACTTAGGTGGCAGAGGCAGGAGGATTGGGAGTTCAAGGCCAACATAAGCTATGTAATGGTAAGCTATGTAATGGGAACTTGTCACAAAAACAAAATTTTTAAAAAACTAAAAACAACAGCACTGTTAGAAGGATGGTTATAAAAAGTTTCAAGATCATGAATTCTGCAGAAAAAAATATTTGTTCCACAGCTCCCTGAAAGATCCTGATAACTTCAGCTACCCCAAGGGATTTGTTACTAGGATTCGTTATTAGCTTTCTGGCTGAGTTTCAATCTCAGTTACTTTTCTACAGCTGTGGCAAACACTCTTTACAAAAGTTACATAAAGGAGAAAGGCTTTATTGGGCTCACAGTTTGAAGGTCTGCTCTAGTCAGGGAAGTCCTGGCGGCAGGGCTAAGGCAGCTAGTTACATTGTATCCACAGCTGGAAAACAGAGAACAATAGATCATCATGCCTAGCTACCTTCCTCCTCTTTGTTCAGTCTAGGACACAAGCCAGGGGAATAGTGCTGCCCTCCTTTAGGATGGGTCTTCTAATTTCAGTTAACGAAGCGGTCCTGCACAGGTTCCTGGAGACTTGTCTCCTGTGTGATTCCAGATCAGGTTGACAATATTAATCACTATATCTTCCTATGCTGAACCTGCAGCAAAAGGAACTTCCCTAAAAGAAAATGAATACTGGAAAGAAAACCAACCGGTACATGCTAGAGACACAAAGCATATCCTTAGGTTTAGAGCCCTAAGAGTTGTCAGTGCTTAATAACACTAGCAATCCTTCCTAAACTTCTAGAGGATGACAGACAGCCAGACTCTTCCTAAGCAAGTGTGTCCTGTCCTCAGTTTATCTCTACACTCTCATTTCCAAGGTCTTCAGTCTTGCTATCTTAGATGCATCACTCCATTCTCTACTACCGCTGCCGATGGCTATCTTTTCTCTGTCTCAGCTCTGTGGACATATCCACAGGA
Source organism: Meriones unguiculatus (assembly GCF_030254825.1). NCBI lineage: Eukaryota > Metazoa > Chordata > Mammalia > Rodentia > Muridae > Meriones > Meriones unguiculatus. The sequence continues at coordinate 59,922,961 of NC_083362.1, read as the reverse complement.
AGACTGAAGATGCATCAGTGATGCGTCTACGAGCAAAGGACTGAGAGCACTAGGAGAGCTCCCCCAGAAGAGCTAAGCTGCTGTCACCTGAATTTGAGAACACCAAGGAATGGCCTCCAGAGTCCAGTTATTCTCTAGAAAACAGAACTAGTAACTCTCTGCTTATTCATATAGGGGACCATAGGAATGTAGGAGATCCGCATCCTTCCTCCGCTGAACTGTGTACCCTGCAGTCAGGAGCAGGAATCTACACCACCATTCTCTCCAGCCTGAACAGTGCAGAGACCTGCTTTCCTATAAGGATGTCTGGCTCCAGTGAACTTTCATATGAAATCCTGTCTGGGTGGACACAAAACCAGGAAAGCAAACCTCCCACAGCCTTCTAGGAAGAACTAAAAATCCTCCCGAAGAGCACAGACACAGCAACAGTTAGGCTGCCAGGACTACTGAGGGTTGTTTTGATTTTAAGTGTGTGTGTGTGTGTGTGTGTGTGTGTGTGTATTCAGGGGACAACTTACAGGAATCTATTCTCTCATTTCATCATGACATGAGTACCCAGGATTCAACTCTGGTGATCAGGCTTATTGACAAGCACCCTTACCTGCTGAGCCATCTTATTGACCTTCGTTTTTTATTTGCTTGTTTGTGTTGTTTTTTTTAAGATAGAATCACATGTAGCCCAGGCTAGCCTTAGACTAGATATATAACTGAGAGTGACCTTTAACTTCTGATCCTCTTGCCCCTGCCTCTGAAGAGATGAGATTCCAAGCGTGTGCTGCCACACCCAGCTCAGGCTCCCAGTTTCAGTGTACACAGGAAGACTAACCATTGCTTCAAAGCAGAAGCAAGATCTGTCCCATTTAGTTATGCTTTTCTCCATATATCCTCCTGGTGCCCATAAAGTGTCCTGCACACACAAGAAGTAGAACCAGAATTTGATGAATGAATGGAGAGAAGAAAATGAATTAATTGGCTACTTAGTGAATTCCCAAGCCAGAGATTGGAGCCAAGGAAAGGAGGTTGCTCTTGGAAACCCCAGTAAATCCCTTTGTTAATCTGCCTTTCCAAATAGGCCCACAAAGCTAGGCTGAGAAACAAAAATCTGTGGGAAAGTCAGAATTTGAACCAAATTGAATTACCTGTGCCGAGAACTTGGTTCAGGCTCACCGAGGCATTTGTCCACAACTCAGACATTCTGCCCTTTCCAGTGTTTTCAGACATATAAGAAGGACTAGGTGACCCTGTTAGTATTTCAGCACCTTAATTGGATGAGGAACAAAGGCTATGCCGATTGATTGGCAGACTCAGAAGCCAGGTCTCCAAGACCCACAGCCCAGCCAAGCTGCTGCCACTGGAGTGACAATAGAAGTCTCTGAGCCTGTTCTGCCTCAGTTTCTTCATTTCTAAATTGGGGATAATAATAGCACTGCTTCAAAGGGTGATGGTGAGGAACAGATGAGCTGCTGTTTACAAGCTGCTTAAAAACACTGGCTGGCTAAAGCAGGGGACTACTTAATAATGATTAATTAATAATGATTAATGCTCTACTCTGTGCTTGGCTTGCAGGCATAGCCAGACTCACAGAGCTCTTCACTTCTCAGAGTTTAACAGTGGCTTCTGAATATTTTGGTGTCAGATGAATGACCCTATAATATGAATGTGTCTAGAGCCAGGCATATACACACACCCTTTTATTTTTTAATCTAGTGGCAAGAATTTCAGACATATCTGTGCCCATGTAGCCCATTAGTAAAGTCTGAGGAGCTGGGGCACAGGCAGAGTTATAAGGAGAGGGCTTATGGGCAAGAAGAATGGCATCAGTTCTCCAATAAGGGCAGACTTTTGCAGGAAGGCCAGAGACCTCATGAAATATCTGTTCTGCATAGGACAGCTTCATCTTCCCTTTCTTTCCTCCTTTTCTCCAAGTCAAAGCCACTGTAATTCTCATTCAATGAATAAGGGGTGGCTATGTGGCTATAAATGGTTGGTGTGATGACTGAGGACTTCCTTATGCCAAGAAAAACAAGTATGGGGCAGCTGGAGACAGGAGCCAGGGGAGCTCATGGAGTCAGAGGTTCTCCATCTCCTTGGGATCCAGCTCCAGCCTGTATAGGCCTGGCCATCTGGGAATGGCAGTCCCGTGGTCCTGAGGGAATGGCCTGCCAGGAACCTCAGGGCCCTGGACCAGGAGTTGCTGGGAGCTGAATGCTGCAATTTGCCATGGGAAAGGAAAGAGACAATCAGAGGCTGGTGGCCCAGAGAAACCACTGTTGAATTCAATAGGCCATCAACTGAATGATTGCTGTGTGCAGGGCATGGACCCGTGGGGTAGAAGCAGCAAGGTCTTCTTGTGTGTGTGTGTGTGTGGTTTTTTTTGTTTTGTTTTTGTTTTTGTCCCTGAAGACCTAGAAGCAGTGGCAAGGAGAATGAGGGTGGTACACATAAAGGATAGCTGTTCCTCAAAGCATCGGGTGTCCAGGCGTGGGGGAGCACTGGTGTGGCTGCGGCCACCAGTGTTTAAGGATGGCCATGCATGTGTATGTACACAAGCACAGGAAGACCAGAGGTTAAGTGTCCTTCCTCATTGCTCCCTGCTTCCTTATCGCTCATGTTTTGAGAAGGTTCTCTCACCAAACCTAGAGCTCACCAATTCATCTAGGTTGACTGGCCAACGAGCGTCAAGGATCCTCTTGTCTCTGTCCTCAACCCTAGGGGTAATAGCCATATACCTCCATGTCTGGCTTTTACATGGATTCTGAGAACCCAGACTGGGATCCTTGCTTGTGCTTGCAGGGCAGGCATTTGCTGGCTGAGCCATGTTCCCAGCCCCTGAAAGTAAGTTTTAAAGGAGGGCAGGATTTGGAACTTTAACAGACAGAGTTCTGGACAGAACAATATATGACAAGCCATGGACGTAGGCAGACAGAAAGCAGCTCCTGGGAGAACAAAGGATCCAAATATGGCAGCTTGACCAAGAAAAACACCTGAACACAAAAAGTGTTAGCGAGCCCTTAGACCTAGGCAGTAACATCAGTCCTGGTGCAAGAGGAAAGAGGAGTTCCAGAAGGTTTGGGAGCCCAGAGACCATAGACCAACCCTGGATGTTAGGACGACTAGCTGGATGCACCTGGAGGAGGCAGAAGACAGCTTTCTTAGGGTTATCAGCCCTTGGAGAGACTGACATGTGTGCATGTGTGCGTGCCTCCTAAAAATCTCTAACTTGTGTTTGTATGCCCCTCACTTTCCTGCAAATAGGCAGTAAATAGTTTCTGGGAGAGGGAAAGCCATCTTCAGTGGTGTAGCTGATGGTAAGTTGCTCATGTTCCTGAGACTACCTCCTTACTCCTGCTCTCACAGTCAACGCTGGTTAAATTAATTTGATCACCAAAGCAAACACACAAAGGTATGAAAGCAGACCAGTGGAGAAGAGGAAGACATCAATGAGTGTTAGAGAACAAGAGAAGGTAATGGGGGTGGACATGACCAAAATACATTATACACATGTTTGAAAATACCCTAGCGAATCCCACTATTGGGTACAATTAATCTATGCTAATTTTTAAAAACTTGAAAAAATAAAATTTAACTTCCCTACCATAGCTCATGAGTATCCAATCTATCTCCTACTTTTACCTCATCCATGCCACCTGCATAGGGGCCCAGTGACCGTCTTTCTGATCCTATTTTACCTCAGCCTTGGTTTCTCTCCAAGGTGGCCTCCAGCTATCCAGTCCCTTCCTACATGCACCAGCCTTCCCTCCTTAGAGAAGGAGTCTAATTCTCCACATCCCAGAGTCTAAACTGGTGTGGGATTAATGCTTGATCAACAGTTAATATAGGAAACATTCTAAAACAGTCTAGATTTGGTCTTAAAAAACATAAGCCATTTCCTCCTCACTTCCTCTGAAGAAATCTAGCCTCCTTATACAGCCAGCTCTTCTGAGCCATCCATATTATAGGGAAATCCAAGTTAGTCATTTGGAGAAGCCACATGAGGTGTGGGGGGGGTGGGAGGAGACATGGACCAATCACCATTTCAACCAACCTAACCCAAGGTCCAGGCATCTGTGATAAGAAACCATGTTGAATACCAAGCCAAGTCAAGGCTTCAGATGACTCCAACCACAACAGCTATCAGAGCACAAGAGAGGGACAACACTTCGCAATGCCTAGAGGTCACAGTTTGGGTAAGAAGCATCCCCCAGAGGCTCACATGTTAAAATGATCCCCAATTGCTGAGTTATTGAGAGGTTCTTAGATCGCAGGGACATTTGCCTCATCAGTAAATTAACCCACTGCTGAGTTCATAACTGAGTGGGCTATTAGGGGTACAGCCTAGGTGGAGAAAACAGGTCACCAGGGACATGCCTTCCAAGTGTAGCTCTTGTCCTCAGGCACTTTCTGTCGGCCTGCCTTCTATACATCTCAGGGTGAGCCACCTGACTCCACCAAGTCTCCTCATCCGTGCTCTTCTGTCTCAGCATGCACAGGCCCACAAGCAATGGAACCACATGGGCTATCTCACACCTCTAAAGCCCAGAGTGAAAGTAAAGCTGCCCTCCTTTTAAGTGGTTTTCTTAGGTGTCTTATTGCAGTAAAAAGCAAATAAAATGGCAATCGAGGCACCAGGCCCTGAAAAAAAAAAATGGTTTTTGTCAAAAAGCCAGTAAGTTTGGGGGTAGCTTTGTCTTTCCTCTGAAATATCCTTTCTCCTTCATTCGTGTACGTTGGAAAGAAAGACAACATACCCCATGATGTCCTTACCTTTCTGCCCTCTCTTCTCCAGGCTCATTTCCTCAGCTTACATACAACATACAACAAAGGATGCCCCTTTGGATTATGGGAGTAATTTACCACCACCTTCAGAGGTCCGGTCTGTCTCCATACAGCTATATCTGTTTGCTCTCACGACAAAGACAAAAACAAGAAACAAACAACAACAACAACAAAAACTGTCCTGTCTCCATTCACCTGTTGGCGAGTGGGTGGGATCTGGAGCTGCTGCCAGAGGCCACATGAGCCCTGGCCTCTGCCCTGGGACCAACAGTAGCTGCTGTCAAAATGGGCCTTTGCCATGACCCAGTCCTGAGGGAACATCTGCAGATCTGTGGTTGTTCTGGAATAGGCCATGGGAAAGTCCAAGAACAGCCACGGCTGTCGACAAGTATCCCAGAATCCCACTGGAATGTTGTACCAGAATACACTGAGCCCTAAGGTCTTGGGTTCTATGCTACTTTGCTCATTAAAAAAAAAAAAATGTCTGGCCTCTCAGCTGGGAATTCTTAACATGAACGTTACTCGAGAGCACCAGCTCCAAGCATGCCACTCAGCTCCCATCTCCACATCCCTACATAACTGACAACCAAGGTACCTGGTGAGCAGACAGCACAGCTTGGCAAGGAAAGAAAACAGGACCCCCCCAGACTAAGAGACCCTGTTCAGAGAAGTAAGGATTAAAATCTGAATCCTTAGTCAGTCCTCCAGTGCTTCTGCCAAGGCCAGGGGGAACACAAGCTGCTCCTCAGCAGTGGTTCTCCTCATTCACTGTCAAACACCCTGTACCTGGAGCAGCCCCGCACACAGTAGGATCGACTGAAGGGACACACTGTGGGGCTACAGAGAATATCAAAGCACAGCAATGTCCCCAGATACTGAGAAGATCATCTTCCATTATGAGAAGAGAAATGATGGGAAAACAGAGTTAATGTGTGAAAAAAAAAATCTGAGTTTTTCATTATAATCCATGAGCTAAGACACTTTTCCACATTTCTCAATGGTTGTAGAAATAATGGTTGGGCAACAAAAAAATAGTATTTCATAATAAATAAACACACGAAACCTAAATTTGTATTTATAAAAAATGCTTGGGGTCACATAGTCACTCTCATTCACATACTGGGAACATGCACAGCCACTTTTACAATGTAGTTCAGAACTGAGCACATGACACCAAGACTGCATGAGGACTGGAGACAGAGCTCCATGGTAGAGCACTTACCCAGCATGCTTTGAGACCTGGGTTCAAACTCAAGCACTGCAAACAAAGGTCACAGATTCATGACTCATAAAGCTAAAAGTGTCTGCTTCCTGCCTATAGATAGATCATGTTTGCTGATTTCTGGCCTAATCCAACAGAAAATCTACACTTTCTTCTCCAATAGAAGCCTTTTAAGACTGATACAAATCAACTTCATTGGTATATGTTGGTTACCTGTTATAGTTGTTCTCCCTAAAAGAAAGGAATCAGTTCAAAATGAGAAAGACTAAGGAAAACATTCTTTTAAAGTATCAAAACATGAACCCCAAAGAAAATCCTAGTCTCCATTTTGATATTGCTAAGGCTTAGAACCATCAGAAAACGAAGCAGAAACATCACTGAGTTCAGAAGGGGACCCATCATCAGACCCTGACTACCTAACCTCCTTACTCAGCCTTGCCTCTCACATCCTGTCTCCACTAGGACATGCATTCTGGGACAACATGAACAGTGATGTCTCTGGTAGCCTTCTTAAAGCATCCACACATAGCTTACTGCAGCAGCAGACAGCACAGTGCAGCTTAGGGCCAGACATAGCAACTGAAGTCCATCCCTCCCTACATGCGGCTAGCACTCAAGGATCAACCCACTCTGCAAATGAATGATAACTACCTAACATCATCGATCTCTGAGTCAGTGCTTGCCTCCAAGCTGCAAACTTCTTGAAAATATCAATCTTAATGACTTTATTTCCCTGAACCTAGTGTGATGCCCATTATGCCCGATAGGCATTCAACTAAAGCCATTCTTCTCCTCTCCCCTTTCTTGAATTGACATGTACCTAAAGGTACATAATGGAATCCATGGACTACGTGTAGAGGTTCCTCAGGAAACTAAAAACATGGTCTGTCCATGCCATTCCTGGGTCTTTACCCAAAGGACTCTAAGGCAGCACTCAACAGAGAAAATTGCTTACATGCCCATGCTGGCCACTCAGCCATGTCAGCAGCCAAGACATGGACCCAACAGAGATGTCTACCCACAGATGAATAGATAAGGAAAACTTGGTGCGTGTATACACAGTGGAATTTTATTTGGCTACAAAAAGGACAAAATTTTGACATTTACAGGAAAATGGATGGAACTGGAGATCATTGCACTAAGCAAAATAAGACAAATTTGGTTAAACAGACAGACAAGACACATCTGCGTCTCTCCACAATGTCTGTATTATCGAATGACTGTAAATTCACAAGGCACGGTGGCTTGTCAGTAGTTGGCAGTAGTATGTCAAATTGTCCTTGTTTCCCTAAAAGGTGGCTGACTTAAGCAGAGTCTTTCATTCCAACTTTAAGCTTTCTCTCCAATTTTATGTTTTCTCTCGTATGGAAAACATAGATTTAAAATTGTGGGTTTAAGGGATAGGACATGAAGGTAGAAAGGTAGAAACGGATCATGGGATGAGAAGGAGAGATCTAAAGTGAAGAAGAGAATGAGAGAGGAGAATGGTATATTTGTGACATGAAAGTAGAAGAGTGACCATTTGGGAGGTGGAGAGTGGGACCAGCAAAGAGGGGGGAAGGAAAAGGAAAACGAGGTAAGGGGAGAGAATACCAAAAAAGTACATTCTGAAAATGTTGTTGCGTTAATCAAAAATATCAATTTAAGAAAAGATAAAATAAAATTCAAAATTTAAAAATAAATTGAGTTTGACCTTCTATTTAGTGATATGCTACCAACTACCTCCTTCCCCCAAATTCTGGACAGAAAAGTAAACCTGCACATTTTTTTGAGCCCCCACAGAGTGTCTCTCCATGAGCATCCAGGTTGCCTCTGCTCGCTTCTACTTCATTTAGCTGAAGGAGTTTTCTTTGTTTGCTTTTCCTTCTGGTCTTTCAAGTATCTAGGGAGATCCTCAACTCCCCCTGTGTCTTCTTCATCCCAGGCATGGGAAAGAAGGAGGAGGAGGAGGAGAAGGAGGAGGAGAAGAAGGAGAAGGAGAAAGAAGAAAAGAAGAAGTGGAAGAGGAGAAGAGAAGACAAAGAGGAGGAGAGGAGAAGAAGAAGAAAAGAAGAGGAAGAGGGGGAGAGGAGGAGGAGAAGAAGAAGCCGTCCCTCTGCAGGGACACCAAGCCTTGATTGCTCTTATAGCTGAAAAGAGTCATTTTCCAAGTCTTCCTGAGTAAGAAGAAAAGAAGGCCTTCTCTCTCAACAGATATGTCTAGCTTCTGGCAAAGAAAATTATAAGAGATATAAATATGACTCATCTCTTGGCAGCTGCTGGTTACCCTAGAAACCCGGAACTTCTGTGGGCTGCCTTCATGACAAAGACCTCAGAGACAGACTTTTAAAAACTGTATTCTTCAGAACCAACTCTTTCAGGAATACTGACCTCTCTCCAGAACAGAAACCTCATAAACTTCAATTTAATGGGAAAATCTGATAAAATAACAAAAGCCCTATTTGCCACTTTTAGTCAAGCCAACTCACAATGCTACAGAGAATTTCTAATTTAAACTTTACAAATAAAAACATAATTGTGTAATGAGAGTCACGAGTGGGAAATGAAGCCAAGTGTACTAGTAAGTGGAAATAGCCATTGTCACATGTGTGATATATCAGAAACATAGACACACATGCATGCATACATAGTCAGAACAACAGCTAAATAGAATATGCATGCATAAATATGTGGACATGTTGATTACAAAATGCTTTTACTGGATTAAAAAGGATGCAACAGACTTCAAGGCCTGACGGGCAGAAATTAATATGGACACCGAGAGAGTGTCTGTGGAATAAAATAATGAAATATGCTAGAAATGCTGCTATAGAGTCAGGGCTCAAATTAACCTACAAAACTGAGATAAGGGACCACGGAGGCTGCAGAGACAAAGGGCAGAACAGAGTTCTAATGAACACACAGACAAACAGGAGGACAGCAGCTTCAGCTGGAAGGATAGTATCTTAGTGTTTTATTGCTACGAAGAGCATGGCAACTCTTATAAAGGAAAGATAACTGCCAAGTCCTGCCTTCTGAGTGCTGGGATTGAAGGTGTGCCCTGCCACACCTGTCCCTAATTATAATTCTTTTTCAGTTTTCTTTAATTCCTTTGCACAGATTGGAAGAGAGGCTGGGTGGGGTCTTGCTGTGAGGTCCCCACTCCCTTTATTCCACTTAGCTTTTCTTTAATCTGTTCTTACTTCCTGGTGCCTCTTTTCTCCTCAAAGTGTACACGTGTATATTTCCTTACTTAGCTTGCTCCTTTTCATTGCAGACCTGTGTCTTGCCATTAATAACGAAGTAATGGAGTCAATACTAGGATTTCTTAGAATTTTCTCTACCAAAGCTGTTAATCCATAACTCTTCAACTTAGCCTCAAGCAGATTTTTTGAATAAGGACAAAAAGCAGCTAAAAATCATCTTTAGGCCACATATTAATATTTTTGTCCTCTGAAACATCATGAGCTAGGACCCCACAGTTCAAATCACCCTCAATACCACTGTCTTCCATGCCTCTAGTAGCTTGACCCATTAAGCCCCATTTGAAGTATTCAACTGCTTTCCTAACCCAAAGTCCCAAAGTTCACATTCCTCCAAACAGAAAGCAACACGATCAGACCTATCACAGTAATACCCCAGTCCTGTTACCAACTTCTGTCTTAGGGCTTTATTGCTGAGAAGAGACACCATAACTACAGCTACTTTTATAAAGGAAAACATCTAACGGGGGCTGGCTCATAGTTCAGAGATTTGGACAATTATTGTCACAGTGGGAAGCATGGCAACAAGCAGGCAGACATGATGCTGGAGAAGATGCTGAGAGTTCTATATCCAGATAGACTGTCAGCATGAAGAGAAAGACACTGGGCCTGGCTGGAGCATCTGAAACCTCAAAGCCCACCCCTGTGACACACTTCCTCCAACAAGCCTACATCTACTCCAACAAGACCATACCTCCTAATGGTGCCACTTTCTGCGAGCCTATGGGGCCTTTTCTTATTCAAACCACCACAGATGGGTAGACACAAGGATGTCAATTCAATTAGGGGATAGTAGCCAACAGTGAGACCAAGTAGAGCTGAATCCCTGGCATAGCTATGAGCTCTCTGCCTGTGGGTCCCTTAATGCTCACACCAGGCAAGTTAGATGATAGGGTCAGTGGAGCTGCTATCACCATTGCTATGTGTCCTCCTCCTTGTGGGGTTCCAGTGAGGAGATGTTATCCTTTACTTGGTCTGGTATGTCTCATAAGTTCCCAGAGTACTGTTATTGAGGACAAGAACCTGTGGCTAGACAGGTCATAGGCCCTAGGAAAGAACCTAATATCATTATTCTAATATATGGGCGTAGTATTAAACAAGCTCCTAATGACTTCTTATTATACTCATAGAGCAGTGCATCAACCAGCCCTCATTAGAGAAGCGTCTTTTTGCCATAGATGACAATTAACGTAGAGATCCATTATATTAGTTACTTGTTTACCGCTGTGATTAAAACAGCATGACCAAAGAAAATTATAGGAAAAAAAAAAGTATGTAATTAGGGGCTTATAGTTCCAGAGGGATGGGAGACCTATCAGCACCATGGTAGGGAGCACTGAGTAGGTAGACAGGCATGTGCTGGAGCAGTAGCTGAGAGATTACATCCTGAAGCAGAAATAGGGAGCTGAGAGTGTACTGGAGATGGCAAGAGCCTTTGAACACCTTAAGCCTGCCCCAGAGACATACCTCCTTCAATAGCATCACACCTCCTAATCTTTCCAAAACAACCAACAAATAAAGCCCAAGTATTCAAATGCCCAAGACTTACAAGGGGAAGGGTATCTCCTCCAAACCACCACACCCACAATTGATCAAAGTGAGAATAAGAGTGTCACAATGCCCAAACCTATTGGAAACATCTGGATCATACCCCCTCTTCGCAAGGCTCAGAGATCATTGTTGAAGATGGGCTATGTCTTAGTCACTGTTCTATTGCTGTGAAGAAACGCATGACCACTGCAACTCTTACAAGAGAAGGCATTTAACTGGGGGCGGGGCAGGGGAGGTAAGAAGCAGGGCTTGCTTACAGATCATAGCGGGAAGCGTAGGGGCATTCAGGCAGGCACTGAAATAGTAGCTGGGAACTGCATCCTGATCCACAGGCAGAGAACAGAGAGAGAGAGGCTCTGGGCTTGCCACAGGCTTTTGAAACCTCAAAGCCCGCCCCCAGTGACATACTTCCTCTAACAAGGCCATCCATACTTTTTAGCCCTTCTAAGTCTTTCAAATAGTGTTGCTCCCTGCTGACTAAGCACTCAAATATATGAGCCCTACGGGGGCCATTTGTATTCAAACCACCACAGGGCAAAAAGATTGTAAGAGCCAGAGGTAGCAGAGGACCACAAGGGAACAGTGACCTGTAAACCCAACAGGACACTTAAATATATGAGCCCTCAGAAGTTATGACAGCATGCACAAAAGCCATGTAAGCTGAAACCAGACAAAACCCAAGAGGGAGATGGACATGAAGTCTCACCTGTAGCTGGGACAGAGACAGTCAGTTTTCCATAAGGGTGTAGCCCCTGGTAGGAGGAATTATGTTCCACTGGATGTCCACACATCCAAGAGTATATGGGTAGTACAAATTGTACTCACTCAATAGGTATGAAGAAAAAAAAAAAAAACAGAACACAAATTTGAGAGGGTAGGTAGTGTTCTGGGGAAGGGGAGATGAATATGATCAAAATACATGAAATTCTCAAAGAACTTAAAAAAAACATTATTCTAAAAATCGGTAAGTTCTCAGCATACTTATGGTGCTATTTTAAAACACCCACATAACCCTCTTGTCCCATAGGAATAAGTTATTTATTAGTCTGTGACTTGTGAATGGTTCTAGACGGTATTACTGAGGTATAGGGTCACCCTTCTTCTGCCTATACAGCAAAGTATAGCGTCACCCTTCTGCATATTCAGTCAAAATGGAGATGGATGCTACTTCAAAAGAGAGTTTCTTAGGGCAAAGCACTACATGAAGTTTAATGTGTAATCTGAGAGTTGCAGTAGTAATTAAGATTGGAATAAAAGAATCTATGATTGCCAACAGCCAGTTACCAAGGAAAATTGAAGCCAACTATACTGATGTAGCTTGTGTATTTATTATTCAGTAAATTCTGACATCTTGGAAAGGTTCAACCATGTCCATCTATGTCCCTAGCACAGCATGCCCACACTCACAACAACATTTCTCCAGAATCTTAGCTTCTTCAATGTCTGCCAGCCCAAAATTTTAGAAGCAGGGTGACTGTGGCTCATTCTCATTAAATGACAAGAATGAAATAAAAGCCTCCAAGTGTGAGCTTGGTGGCTCTTGGCTGGTGGAAGATTGTGCTGTTTCTTTTGGGCTGGCTGCCTGGTTTCCATTGGGTTTGTTGCTTGGCTTATTTTAGATGCTGGGTCTAGTAGGCTGGCCTGCCTTGGCTGTTCCCCAGGGAGGAGGCCAGCACCTCCTGCTGCTGCTAGAGCTGCAAGCTACAATTTCCATGGCAGCCAGGTACCAGGAGCATATTGGCAGCAACATCTTTGCTCTTACCAAATCTGGGGACAGCCTGCTAAGGAGGAAATGCTCCCACTGTGAGCCTTAGCAGGTAGGCCTATCACTGCTGCTAACATGCTGTGTAATTTTCACTCTATTGGCCTTGACTTCTTCAGCTATGAAACAATAGCTGTGCTGTGTGAAGACAACATAGAATAGGAGAGAAATAATGTGGGTCCTGAGACTAGAAGAATTAGGTTAAAATTTGAGCTTCATTGTTGACTTGCTTTGAAATGGTATGCAAGTAATATGAACCACATTGTCTACAAGTTCTTCATCTATAAAGTCTCTCTCATTCCCTCTTTCTGTGTGTGTGTCTCCTTCCCTCCCTCTCTTTGGCTCTCTCTCCCTCCTATTAACCAGTGATCTGATGAAATGTGTGCCAAATTCTGGTGGAGATGTTAGACTTGAGTTTAAGAGTGAGGGAGTTTACTTGCTCCACACAGGGCAAGTAAAAAAGGAGAACACACTGAAGAAAACAAGGTTTGGGTTGGGAGTTGGTATTTGCCTAGAAAAAGAATGATCAACTAGAAGAGAACCCAAGAATAGAAGAGTGGGGGAATCTTTTTTTTATTTTTTTAAATTTTTTTTATTAATTACACTTTATTTACTTCGTATCCCCCCTGTAGCTCCCTCCCTCCTCCTCTCCCTTCCTCCTCCTTCTCCACACATGCCCCTCCCCAAGTCCACTGGTAGGGGAGGTCTTCTTTTCCTTCCTTCTGATCCTAGTCTGTTAGGTCTCATCAGGAGTAGCTGCATTGTTTTCGTCTGTGGCCTGGTAAGGCTGCTCCCCCCTCAGGCAGAGGTGGTCAAAGAGCAGGCCAATCAATTCATGTCAGAGACAGGCCCTGTAACCATTACTATGGAACCCACTAGAAGACTGAACTGTCATGGGCTACACCTGTGCAGGGGTTCTGCGTTATCTCCATGCATGCTACTTCGTTGGAGTATGAGTGGGGGAATCTTAATTAGGAAATTCAGATTTAAAACCAGCTCTTTCACTGTTCTTTCTTTATAAAATCTATAGACTAGTATTGTGTTTCAAATGAGTAAAATGAGAAAAAAAAAAAAAAGCTTGTGTAAAGTGCCTGAAATATGGACCATTTTGGATGGATGGATTCAAGATGCATAAAATTGTATGTGTTAAAGAATGTAAAGAGGAATGCTTAGGATTTCTTTGTATGTCAGTGAATGTGTTAACTCAGCAATTTCCAGAATGCTTGTAGAATATTAGACCTCCAAAACATCCAGGGGAAGGAAAAACCATGTCCCCTAGTTAATTAAATTTAGGAATGGCAGTATGATGTATTTCTTTCTTGAGAATTTTGCAATGAATGTCAGCATTTTGTTAAAGTTTTTTTTTTTCTATCTGTATGTTTAGCCCAGTAGCTCCCAATCCAGTTCTCTTCTGTTGTACAGCTCAGAATCAGAAAAGGAAGGAGCCAATATAGCTAAGGACATGCCTCCAGGGCTCTACTTCAGCTAGGCCTCAACCTGTAAAGTTCCTAGCACCTCTCAAAAGAGCACCAGCAGCTGGGGACCAAGCCTATAACATGTGAGCCTATAGCGGATATTTCATAATCAAGCCATGGCACTCGGACCCTGACTTGTAAAGGCTCATGGGTATCCCATAATGCAAAATTCATTTAGCTCATCTCCAGAAGTTCCCAGAGTCTGGATCTCAAACGTCCTTAGGCCTCCATTGAATCTTACCATTTTTCAGCAGAAAAAAAAAAAAAAAAAAAAAAAAAAAAAAAAAAAAAAGACTTCCTAAGCCTTATTTTTTTTTAACATTTATTCTGTGGGGGTGTCAGGGTGGAGCTGAGGAAGGCAAGTGGGTAGATGTATCTGAGCCTGCATGAAAGCCACTGCATGCATGTTGGAGGTCAGAGGACAACCTGCAGGAATCCACTATGTGTGTTCTGTAGCTCAGCCTTGGGCTATCAGGCTCGACAGCAAGCATCCTTACCCACTGAGCAACCCTGCTTGTCCTTCTAAAGAACTTTAGAAAAGTATACACCACCCTCAGGAGTCTTAACCCTTCCCAAGCACACAACCCTTTCTCCTCGAAGCTCTCCTCTCAGCAGCACAGATTGGCTTTTGCTGACCAAAGCCTTTTCCTCTTTGTCTTGATCACATAGATAAACTGTGTCTCCCTTCCAGGCCTCCTTTGTAGTTAAGCATTTGTGCATGAGTAATAGGTGATCAACAGAATTTGAAACAAATTATTGCACAGTTTTCTCAATCAGGACATAAATAATCTCCCAGGCTCAGTCACCCATGTTTCCCTCACCACCTCCACTCTCTAGATATCAATGAGCATGTTCATCTTGGTGCCAACCATCAACAATGGGAGAATCTCAAGGTTGAAAGATCCTGGATCCCTGTGTTGCCATTTAGGAGAAAACCACCCGCCAACAAAGAAATACATTTTGTGTTTTCTGTGGACAGGAAATAAACCCCTGGGGTAGGAGTGTTGGCTCAGCCGTTAAGAGCAAGTCCTGCTTTTCCAGGGACCCAAGTTTGGTTCCCAGAAACCCATGCTGGATTGCTCACAACCAGCATTAACTCCAGCTCCAGCAAATATCACATCCTCTTCTGACCTCTGTGAGCACCTGCATACATGTCACACACACACACACACACACACACACACACACACACGATAGATAGATAGATAGATAGATAGATAGATAGATAGATAGATAGATAGATAGATAGAATTTTTAAAAAGAGATTTCTACCATTCATAAGACATTATATATTTTGAGATTTGTTTGCTACTGTAACTAACATACTCATCTAGGTTAGAGGCAGCTGTCTTAGGACCAAGAAAATACTGAAGAGCATCCACTCTGTAACACTGACACTTAAGTATAAAACTAATGATGGAAGTAGAAATTGCTCAGAGACCCACAGACTACTGCCTTCCTCATTGCAGAAAGGGATAAGGTCAGAGGACAGATCCAGTGTTGCCTGAGGTCACAAAGGCCAAAGGATGCCGGCAGGCTGGACCACTTATCTCCTGGTTATCCACCCAGTTCATTTCTCAGAAGACCACATTAGCCCTCTACAAACAAACAGCAAGGCAGTGTCGGAACAGGCCTTAGGGAAGGACTCACATGAAACTGGATGTCAGAAGTACAGGTCCATGTCCTGCGCCACCTCCAGGATTCCCATTAGAAAGACAGAGGCTCAGCAGCCGTGATCCACAGAATCCCACTACTCACAACTACATGGCAGGGCCATTATCCATAAAACCAGTGACACACTTTAACAATCCCATAGCCTTGGCCACAGTGGTTCAAAGGTGGGTCCACTCTGACCTGGGCCCATCACCCTATGTGCAGAAGGCTTTGTATGCTTTATTCACAGGGCAGCGCTCCTACGGTAGGGGTTGCAACAGACAGTTTCCCAAACTCACATTCCTTGAAGGCCTCTGAGCGCTGAGCGGAAGACAGCCGTCTCGTTCCAGCAGATGTACAGTTACACTCTTCAAGAACTACCCCAGTAGACTTCAGCTTTTTCTAATCTATATCCCATCAGTAAAAATATTTGTATCCCATATCCCGATATATATAAAAATAATATCTCCTTAAGCATTTATATTGCATTGAAAAAGCTCTATGAATCATGTATGCATAAATGTAGCATGCACAAACATGAAAAAAAAAATTCCACTGATGAGATTTTTTTTTCAAGCAAATAAGGCATAGATGTGCTAACACATTCCCCCTGCCTGGTCCAAGTACATGGTCCTCCACAGAATGCTTGCACCATCAAAGCCCTTGGACGGAAGTCACAAAGTGGCAGCCTGCAGGCCAAATGTAGCCCGCAGATGTGTTTTGCTTGGCCTGAACAATGTTTCTAAATTTTATATTAGTTCTCAACACTTAAGAGTTGGATAAGTTCACATCAAATCTAGAAGATTTTTTTAAACCACTTTATTCACAGTTCCATCCCCTGTGTCTGTTAGCACTACGCATTTAATATATATCTGTTTAATTATATTCCCAACTTCCATCCCTAAAAATCAGTTTAGCATTCCAGCAAGCCGGGGAGATTTCCCATAATCAAGGCATTGGCTCACCAGTCCTGCACCACAGTCCCCTCCACTTCCTGTTGTCCTGTACCTAGCCAACCTCATCTGTACCTGTTTACCTACCTGGTCCATCCATACCTGAACAACTGCTTCTATATTAGTCTTCTGGTTGTTCGATGGCCTCCCTCTAGTACCATGAAGCCAAAGACAGGGTTCTATCTGGAATCCAAAAGTACAGGTCTGAACCTGATTCTGTCAATGGTATTCCTTGGGGGACTTGTACTTTGAGCCAGCTCTCCTAATCTTGAAAACAGAATTATCAAGTCCTTCTCCATGGGTTGTTTGACAATGAAAATAAATGAGTTAAGATCTATAGACTGCTTTTTATACAGTAAAGTACTATAAAAGTATGAAAATGTATTACCACAGCTACACTTCTCTTTCAGAGGCCTGGATGAGGGGATGAGGTGGCAGCTTCTAGCCTCACACTTCCCTACATTAGCCATAATTCTCAATACACCCCCCCCCCAGGAACAGCCCTACTGTACCGGACATCACTTTGTATTTCTGGCTTTAAAGGAAGAAGACAAGTAAAGGAAGAAGCTGAAGAGTGAGGAAGAATCCCATAATTCCAAAATTTGGAATTCATTTTTTTTTACCAGTATATACTTCTTATTTCACTTTTGCTTTCTTCCAAGTCACTAAACTAGAACAGGGAGGGAGCTTATGGGTAGAGCAAGTACTTCAAGGCCTTGGGCCCTCAGTCATTATAGCCTTGCGACTTGATGCAGATCCCGTTGCCTTAGGTCCCTAGAGGGAGTTTCTTTTTTATAATTTATTTATTTTTATTTTATGCACATTGGTGTTTTGCCTGCATGTATCTTCATGTGAGGGTGTTGTATCCTGGAATTACTGACAGTTGTGAGCTGGGAATTGAACCTGGGTCCTCTGAAAGAGCAGCCAGTGCTCTTAACAGCCAAGCCATCTCTCCAGCCCTTAGAGGGAGTTTCAAAATACATTACATAGCATTAAAGGCTCAGAGGCCTTGTAGTAAGAAACTCTGACTTTGTTCATGGAATGCTTTCTAAATGTATATAGCAAATGAACCCCTCTTTTCTTAAAAAAAAAAAAAAAAAAAAAAAAAAAAGTTGGATACCCCACAGGGCATTTTTGTGTACCTTGGTCTAATCCTTAAGGAAGAAAAACAATTTGAAAACTTCCTCTACCTTTTGGGTTGTATAAAAACCAAGACTCCTGAGGCCATTTTACCTATAACCACCACTATTGACACTCCTTCTCTGGAGATAACACCTCTGACACATGTTTACAAAAAGCTCTGCTCCTCTGCCCGGGGCACAGACAATCTGTAAGAAAAGCCACAGAGCCCAGACACCTGCTCTTGCCTGCCACCCCCATCAGTCTCCCAGAGAAACATGAGCCTCCTTGCATCAGAATCAAAAAGTCTCAAGGGCACTTTATTCAAAGGGGAGGAAGTTAAGAGGCCAAGGATAGCTTCTCCCTAGTCTTTTTTTTTTTTTATGAAGTATTCTTTTTTTTTTACATTATAAAATATGATTTTATTTGCATTATTTCTTTCTTTTTTTTTATTTTTTTTATCAGTTACATTTTATTAACTCTGTATCCCAGCCGTGTCCCAATCCCTCATTCCCTCCCTGTCCCTCCCTCTCTCCCTCCCTCATCTCCACCGTGCCCCTTTCCAAGTCCACTGATGGGGGGGACCTCCTCCCCATTCATCTGATCCTGTTTTATCAGGTATCTTCAGGACTGGCTGCAAAGCCCTCCTCTGTGGCCTAACAGGACTGCTCCTCCCTTCGGGGGTGGGGAGGCCAAAGAGCCAGTCATCGAGTTCCTGTTAGAAATAGTCCCTGTTCCCCTCACTTTGGGAAACCAATTGGTTACTGAGCTACCACAGGCTACATCTGAGTGGAGGTTCTAGGTTATATCCATACATGGTCCTTGGTTGAATGTCAGTCTCAGAAAAGACCCTGTGCCCAGATATATTTGGTCCTTGTTTCTCCCTAGTCTTGCTGCCCAGTGTTGGACAGGAACCCCTGGTCTCCCATCAAGGTGGGAACCTTTGGAGCACCCTACAGAAACCCTTCCTTGAAAATGGTACCCCTTGGCTTAAATTTCTTGCAATTTGTTCTGGATCCCACATTTTCCTATTCCAATGCTTCCTACATTTTATTACTCTTTACCATCTACAGAATATACATCTACCCTTAGATATCTACCTTAGAATATAAAACCAAGATGCCAGAGGACATGTCTTAACCATCCTCAGTTTTCACTGCAGCTTCTGGTTCTCTGTGACAGGCAAAAAAAAAAAAAAAATAGTAATAACACTATTTTATATCTAAAATAGTATAATTATAACTAGTATAATACTAGTAATAATACTAAACAATACTACCTTGCACCTGATGACATCTTCTCTGCTCTCACCAGCATCCAGGAAGTGAGGGGGTAAAACTGGCAAGCTCTTTTAGCCTACCTCCTCTACTTCATTCGCAGAATCAACCAATGTTGATTTTTCACCAATAAATTAACCAGAGAAGCCCAAGGCAGATCAATGCTCCCAGTACTGAGCCACATGCTCACACCCCATGCATAATTGTTCTGAGTTGTTTGTTTATCAACAGTTCCTTGAGCTGCAAATTTTGTCCATATATTGACAGTTCAATATATCACCAAAGTTACATGGCTTGTGCTAAATCACTGGGAACTTTCAGTTCTATACTCTCTGACATACAAGCCACTTCATGATCCAGGAGGCTGATTGACAACCATCAGGTTTCCTTGTCCTCTGGCTATGGTTGGATTCAGCCAGTGGAAGTTACCAGCTAGAAATGGGAAATGACAGGGCAGAACACTGGTAGTTTCTTTTTATGACTCACTCCTTCCTGGTCTTGACCAAGGTCCTCCATTCAAAATCCTAGCATGCATCAGGCAACCAGCCTTCACACTGCCTGTCAGTGTTTGATCTTTTGCTATGACAAAACACATGACCGAAGCAACTGGTAAAAGAAGACAATGAATTTGGTAGTCATGGTTGCACAGCATTAGAGTTCATGACCATCATGGTAGGGAGCATGGCAGCAGACAGGTGGGCATGGCACTGGAACAGGAGCTGAGTGAGAGCTAAAATCCTTATCCCCAACATGAACCTACACATGTATGTGTGCATGTACATACAGGCTGTAAAACACCTGCACATGACAGGAAGCTAGGAGCAACACCAGATGAAATCAATGTCCTCAGGAAGAAATAACTGGCAGAAACTTCAAAGCCTGCCCACCACGAGTAAAAACCCCCTCCAACAAAGCCATACCTCCTAATTCTTCTCAGAATCCCACTAACTTGGGACCAAATGTTCAAATACATGAGCCTATGAGGGCATTCTCTTTCAAACAACCACAGGATGATAAACTAGTCAACAGTGCCAGCTTCCAGGTGCTGTATTCACCACTACTCCTTCCTAGCTTCCCTAACTATGCTTCCTAATTTCTTTGCTATAGTCTTTGCAATGGGCATTTGGTTGGTCTCAGTTGATTTTTTTGGTAGGACATCATCAAGACTCAAGAGGAAGCTCTACATTGCCTGGCCCTCATCGGACCATGTCCAGTGAAACTGCTTCCTCACCGATGTCACTGGTAAAAGCATACATGAAGATACGTATGTATGCATACATTTAGTATGTATGTTAAAGAAGTTCCACATGTGGTCCTCTCTGCCCACCAGTATGGAGAAACCACCACAGTCCCTTCTATCAACCAAGGCCAATTACACCCACTGGTAAGGTAACTCCTTTCTTGCTGGAGAATCCTCTGGTATGAGGAGGATGATGGTGGTGGCTCCGAAGTATGTCCTACACCTAATTGACGAGTTTTAATGCTTTATGAAGTTGAATTTTCACTACCTTAATGAATATCTCAAGTAAATCAACTTAAGAAAAGGAATGAAAAAATTTGGCTCACGGTTCTGAAGTTTGCAGGCCATGGTCAGTTGGGCCTAACAGGAGACAGTATGTTGGGAGGAGTACATGATAGAGGAAGCAGTTCCTTTCATGACGGTCAGAAAGTGAAAAGCAGACAAGAGGAGACCGAGGTTTCAACATCCTCTTCAACATCCGTACTTTCAGTGACAGAACTTCCTCCCACTGGAATTCACACGCCAAATGTTTTTTTTTTTAATGCATCTTCTTTTTTTATTATTATTATTATTATTATCAGTTACATTTTATTGACTCTGTATCCCAGCCGTGTCCCGATCCCTGATTCCCTCCCAGTCCCTCCCTCCCTCCCTCATCTCCACCGTGCCCCTTTCCAAGTCCACTGATAGGGGGGACCTCCTCCCCATTCATCTGATCCTGTTTTATCAGGTATCTTGAGAACTACGCCAAATGTTTTAATAACTCTAAAACACCTGAAGCATGCGTTATACCACACTGGCCATTTTAAGCTCTTCAGAATTCCCAAGTTTGGAGCACAAAAAATGGCTGTGTAACCAAACTAAGTCCTTTGAGTTGAATTGACCCAGTGAGGTACCATGCAACTCCCAGGAAGTATTGCTGTCTTTGTCTGCCTTCCCTGCTTCTGATGATGATAAAATATTTCCATTAAGTTTTGTTGTTGTTGTTTTGATGTTGTTCTTTCACTGTCCTCCTCTCGCCTGAAAACTACCTTTCTTGTATGTCTTTAACTCCCTAAAGTAGTGCTTCTCAACCTGTGTGACATGACCCCTTTGGGGGCGGGGGTGGGGTTATATCAGATACCCTGCCCATCAGATATTTTCATGACAGTTCACAACAGTCACAACATTACATTTATGAAATAGTGATGAGAATAATTTTATGATTGGGGGGTCACCACAACACGAGGGACTGTATTCAAGGGTCGCAGCATTAGGAAGGTTGAAAACCGCTGCTCTGGAGTTTGCTTCATTCCTGTATGCAAATCACAGGGCAGAAGAGTGGCAGCAGGTGGAGGAGAGCCACGGCTCTGGAGACAGAAATTCGTCACAGACATATGGAATGTTTTGTGCAACACCACAGCTGCCCTTTATCCACTCCTCTCCCGGTGTGATTTTTATCGTTACATTTACCAAGCACCTGCTGTGCGTTAAGTGCTGTGTTTTTATAGAGATTAGCTTGCTTTGTGAAGAGCACACATTTCAAATTTTCTCTAAAAGGAGAGTTTCGGGGACTGCCTGGCCCAGGTTCAGATCTGTTGAATGTGTAGGTATGCCATACGGGTCTCTAAGTAGCCTTCCAGATCGAATTTGCTAAAAATTCTATGCAGCCAGCCCTGAGATCCAATTTCTTCTTCCAAGCTTCTCCTGACCTGATCTTGCCCCCAGAGAGTCAAGCCTGTGCCAAGGGCTTGAGTGCAGGTCGTTTAGTTTTGGAAGTGACCCCAGGAAGCAGGAGTTGGAAAATCAGAAGAAGAGAAAGAAACTCACACGAGGCTACTTTCGTGAGCTGGCCTCTGCCACCCTAGGAAACTGAAGCTCAGTTTTGCTGCTGTTCTTTGAAACACCGTATAGAAAATCGCTCCCAGGAGTTTCCTAGAGGGATGGAAGAAAGACTATTTATCCACTGGTCCCGGCATGGATATGCTCTCTGATAAGAACTGAGGCAGGCTAGCATCCTTTATCTATACATGCCGCTGAGGACCGAATGGAGCATATGCTGGGCGGGCGGCAACCTACCTGATCCCTTTTACAATATCTTAACTTGAAATCAGGTTTCACTTATTATTTGCTCAGGTTCGGTCTCTCACATTCCCCTTTCTATCTCAGGCAGGCCTGGAACTTATGATCCTCCTGCCCCAGCCTCCCAAATAGCTGAGGTGACCAGCCTGTGCTACTAAGCCAAGCTCAAGCTAATGTCATGGGAAAAAGAAATTTGTTTCGGCTCAGAGTTCTGGAGGTTCGCCACGCAGCTCTGGTGTTATCTCCCCTCTGTGAGTTATCATGGCGGAATGGTACCGAAGTTGGTAAATCGCCTTAAATGCAGGAAGGCAACGAGTGTAATTCCATCACTGACTCTCAGGAGAACACACTTAGGAAAGTTAACTTAATCCTCTCCACGGGAAACACCCTCAGTACTTCCCAGCTCTTAAAGGGCCCACCATCCTCCAACAAAGCCATGCAGCCTGGGCCTTGTTTTACTTGGCATGGTATCTTCTGGGTTGCCCACTTGTTACCAATGATGGGAGTTCCTTCCTTCTTTAAGGCTAAATCGTGCCTCGTGTGTAGAAATTACTCCCTCCTTAGTTTTGTATTCTGGGGCTGAGGTCAGAGCATGGAGAGGAGGCCACCATCCCCTCCGGTTCTGCCCAAGCTTCAGTGCGCCTCTGGCTGCCTCTCCGTCTCCTCACAGTGGGCTTTAGCTCTGGTACAGGCTTGGGTCTTCAATCCTACAAGAAGGATCACTCAAGGGCCCCTGCTTTCTACCAGAATCAGTGAAGAATTAGAAAGAGCCCAGAGCTGAAATGGGAGCTCTGGCCTTGGTCCTCTGAAGCAAGCAGACGCTGAACCCTTCTCTATAAGGAGAGAGAGAGTATTTCTAGGAGGAAGGCAGCAAGGGCTCCCTCCAAACACACACACACACTGGCCATTCTTCTCCAGTGGAATACTCTGTCTGACCTTTCTGACGTCCAGAGCTGGCAGCTCTCTCAGCCTCCCACATGAGCATTCTCCTCAGGGCACTGCCCCACGTGCCTGCCCCAGAGTACTCCACAGTTCAGCACAGCCTCCAGTGGCTGGGTACCCCCATTCCTGCTCCCCAAGCCTCTTCCAAAGGAGCACAGGCTGCCATTTCCCACTGCAGTCTCGCCCGACACATCCCTGTACCTGAGTTGCATGCCCATCGTCCTTCTAGCATCTTTGCTACAAGTGTACCTGTCAAACTTGGTACCCTTTTCTTCTTTCTTACGGTGGCTTCGTACTGCCAGAACATCTGCTCACCACACTCCTGAAGCGCCTTGCATCCCACCTGCCAGCATGCATCCTGGCATGTGCTTCTCGCTGCGTGTTTCCTTTCATTTCTTCCCTGTAAGCCACTCCAGAGCCTCTTTCCTCCGGGCTGTCGCTGTTCCTGCCCATCAGTTGTTCCCACCCATCCTGTCAGGATATCTTCCTCAGACACAGCTCCATTCTTCCCTCTGCCCAAGAAAACTTACAAAAAGGCAAATTCCAAATAAAATAAAATAAATCTAAAAAGAAAAAAAAGGGGAGGGGGAACTAGAGAGATGGCTTAGCAGTTAACAGCACTTTCTGCTCTTACAGAACACCTGGGTTCTGTTCCCAGAACACACACGGCAGCTCACAACCACCTGTGACTCCATCCAGTTCCAGGGCATCTGACATGCTCTTCCGGAATTGCTCTTGCCAGGTTCCAAGCGGGATTCATCAAACTTGCGTCCTTCCCTTCAACCACACTCCACCTTTGTGGTCTTCAGCTTTGGGATGAGCTTGGTTTCATTCGAAGGCTCTCCCTCAAAGGACATCCTATCAAGTCTGATGTTACCTGGCGCTTCCACAGAGGAAACTAGCATGAACACTTACGGATCTGCTCCTGCCAGACTCTCCTCTGTCCCTCCACCCCCCCCCCAACAAGGCTCTCTTTCCTCTGACTGTAGGGTAGGCTTGTGTGTGAGAGAGTGTGCATGTATCAATATAAGATCTTCAGGAAGGAGTCTGTGAGAAAATGGTGTGTGTGTGTGTGTGTGTGTGTGTGTGTGTGTGTACATTTGCCAGTGCATTTATATGCATTGGGTTATGTGCATTGATGGTATGGAAATGCCTAAGCATGTGTTAGTATGAATTTATATATGTAAGTGTATAAGACTGTAAATATGTATGTGTGAGCATACACAGTAGATGAACATGAGCATATATGTTTTTATGGAATTCTTGAGTGTGCAAATGAGTAGTTCCCTGACCCTCGTGTCTTCTCTTAGACTCTTTTCCTTCTGTCCCTTTCTTGACCAAATTTGATTGGGTCAGTTTTCGTTTTATCTTACTATATTTTGTTATATTTTTAAATGAATTAATGAATGAAAAGCTAGCCACTAGAGCAAAGGTTAACAATTGTCGCATATACCTACTGAGAGAGGGAAAAATCAGTTCTCTCCAATAGAGTGACCCTGGGCATATCAAGGTCAGGGTTCTCATATTCAGGTGTAGATGACCAACATATAGTTTCTTGTGTGCTTTTTATTTGGTGACAATTTGATGAGTTTTCTTTTGTTTTGTTTTGGTTTGTTTTTTTCCCCTGTTAAGCTCTATTTTGTTTTCTTGGTTGGAGGGGTTTGCTGTTTCATTGATCTTTTGTTTGTTTTTGAGAAAGAACTGAAAGTTGGGGGGGGTAGGGAACAGGAGAGGACCTGGAAGGACTTGGGGGAGGGGAAGACAAAACACGTTTAATTTAAAATTGTTGTAAGTAATAAAAATCTGATGAGAAGAAAAGGAGCATGTGTGTTTGGATGCAGCAGGTGTGCATATGTATGGAGATGAGTGGATCAGAAGGTACCAGCCTGTCTGTTTAAGAACACGCGCAGGTGTGCACAGCAGCAGATGAAAACATCATGATGATGTCATACGGTATGAATGTGCTCCTCCGTGTAAGAGAAGGTATGAGTTCTATGTCCAATAAAGCTCTCCTGTACAAATCCTGAAGATTCCCTGTCCCCTTGGCTCCACTTAAGGCGTGTATGTGTGTGTGTGTGTGTGTGTGTGTGTGTGTGTGTGTGTGTGTGTGTGAAAAACACTCTGGTCCAAATAAAACCATGCAGGACAGCAAGACGTTTGTTCAACTTGCCTCTTCTCTCCCATCTCCCCATTGCTGCCTTGCAGAGAGCGTAAAGATAATGAGAACCTGGGCAAGACCACAGGGGCCCATGAGTGATGGACCCCATGTCTTGCAGGAAAGCACAAGCCAAGTCCATTCATCTGTAAGTCCCTTGTCAGCTGCAGAGGGAGGTGGTATTTTTCCTGTATGCTAGGACTAGTGTTTACCGGGCCCTCAACGTGCCAGGTGGGTTTTAGGAAGCTGTAAGGATAGCTTGCGCATAGCTTCACAACTGGTTAGAAATGGAATCTAGGTTCACCCCAGGACATGTAAGAATCCTGTTTGTGTTTAATCCTGCTGTGATTTGAGCTTCCAGGGTGGGTTGGTACCCCTTAGGGCCCCCTTCTCTGAGAAGAAGAAGGGGAAGGAAGGAGGGAAGGGGGTATGGGAGCAATGCAGAGAAGAGAGGGGAGAAGAGGCTGGGATGGGGCTGTAAAGTGATTAGATGAATAAATAAAATAGAGTGCTTTGAACTCAAAAAAGAATCCTGCTTGTATGTGAAGTGTGTCTTATGTATGTCACTACTAAATTTATTGTCAGAAATGATTCTTTCAGAGTCTTGTGCTACCCATCTGGGCCTAAGATCTGAGATAAAGAAGGTTATGTAAGAGGCGAGGCAGGGAGGGACAGAAACAAGAAAAGGAGAAGCCCAAACTGCGAGTAGGGCCCAGGAAGAAGAACGGAGCCCAGGAGAGATCTTGCGGGCCTCACCTGCTCGCTCAGCACGTGGGGCCCGAACAGTATCCCACTGGGACCGGAGCCTGGTGTAACTGACCTGGCCTGGGGAGTCATCCCAGTGCCAGGAGAGTGCCAGCTGGACCATATGCAGCAGCATTTTGTTCCTGGTTGAAGCCAAGCGACTCGGAGTTGTTGGGTCAGCAGTTGTCATGGCTGGCCTGCGGTTAAGGAGCCCATGCTACGATCCACCCAAGGCTGGAGTTGCTCCCTCCTCCTTTCCCGGCAGTTGTAACAGATCTTCCCAAAAGGAGGCCCGGGGCCACGGACAGCAGGTCCTCTAGTGGGCCTGCTAATATGGGGACTCCTTCTCCCACGCTGAGTCAGTCTCCAGTGACCTTGAAATCGGTGTGTATTACCCGTACCTCTAGGAGTCTGGAATCTTGAGATTCCTAATTGTCCCAGGAGCTAGGAAGGTACTGAGGGAAGAGCTGAGCCAGAAGGAAGCCAGGCAAAACTGTGAGTTCAGGGGCAGTTCAATGAGGGTTCAGAGAGTGGCCTCCTAGGTCAAAAGTCAAGTCCTTTCATGACACCTTTGACCACCAGTAAAGTTGGTGACTTCTTTATTAGAATGAAGAATGAAGAGTTCTTTCTGTAAAACTAAAGACAGCCCCAGTATGTAGACTAGCTGAGGGTTTTGAAGAGGACACAAAGTAGGTATGACCCTGAACATGTCTGGTGTGGACACTGCGGAATAGACTCCTAAGCCGCTTTATGTCTCAACACTGGCCACGAGCATTTCTTGTTTCCTGGTACTGATGACCAGGGTAAACGGTTCTTGACTTTGTGTAGTTTCTGCCTAGAATGAATCTTCTCTGCTAGGACAGAGAGAAAACTTTCAGCTAACAGTGTGTGTGGCTGTAACTGTGACTTTGTGACTCTGAATGATTACTCAGCAGCCTCGGGTCTGAGTTTGCTCAGAGATTTGCTTTCCTTCAAGTGTTCTGACATGAATGAGAAGAAGCGGCCAGCTTTATCCAACCCATGCACCACTGGCTCTACCCTTGGCCGTAAAGAAACACTTTGAGACCATGCTTGGACAGAAGGGTTGTGGGTAATTATGGTGAGGAGACCAGCCTTGTCATGAACCCTAATCAGGTGAACAAGAGATATCCTCACGTGTTCACAATTATGGTTGGGGCCTCACACCCAAGCTGTTAAAGAGCAGTTTCTAGGCCCCTCCCCTGACCTACTGAATCAGAATCTATAAGGAATGGGGAGAACTATCAATTGACCTTTTTTTAAAGAAAACACCTTGGCACTCACTTCGGCAGCACAGATACTAAAATTGGAACGATACAGAGATTAGCATGGCCCCTGCACAAGGGTGACATGCAAATTCGTGAAGCGTTCCATATTTTTCAATGTATATAATGAATATATTATAAAAAAAATAAAAATAAAAAGTGAAGATATCTTGGTGATTTTCTGCACCCTCACATATGGGAGCCACTGCTAAGAAAATTTGCTGCTGCTTTCCCAGGCCCGGGGTCAAAGCCATCAGTTGATGCACGTGGTAGACCTCCAGAGATCGACTATTCTCCGTTGACCATTTCTTGGCTACATCCCCCAGTCAACTCCCGCTAAGAGATGTTCTTAGCATCCAGTAGGCCAGACATCGATGATTACAGCCACAGCCATGCTATGGAGAATCCAAGCAAGAGGGTGCTCCACCCCATGGCTGCCTGGTGCCAGGTCCCGCTCCACCCACCTTGCAAGCCTGCTCACACGGTGGGCATCCAGCCAACAGCAGGAGGATACACCGGAGAGAAAGCAGACAAACACGTGAAAGGAGGAAGAAGAGAATGGCTCAGCAAACCAGATGGTGGTGGCCCCTCTGGCAGCAAAAGCCTCATCATAGAAAGAGAATGCTTAAAAAACACAGCACACTTCTGAACTGGGGGAGGCATTTGAAGAAACAGCGACTTACGGCAGAAATCCTCGGGCCGTCTGCAACTTTCCTAAGGGTGTGTTGGTTCACAACCAGGAACAGGATGGGAAAGAAAACGCAGCAAGAGTGAGGGAAGTAGTGGCTTGTATTGTGGACAGTGTACTACTCCATGAGTGAAAAAAATCTGAATAAACATTGCATCATCCTGTCATTGCTATGGACAGCAAATACTTGCGAGGAGTGGTCTCCATTCAGTGAGCAGATCTGCACACTACCTCTGCCTTTCTTTAGATGAGTCACTGCTCTGCTCAATTGTTTTCCTGCCAAGCATTCGCCATGCAAGTGTTTCAAAGTGTTTGTTTACTTACCAGCAGCCCTTCAGTTAGTACATAAATGCATTGGGCTGGGGGGAGGAGGGGGAGATGTGTGATAGATCGCTTGGTAAAGTATTTGCCTTGCAAGCACAAGGACCTGAGTTCAATCCCCAGAACCCATGTTTTAAAAAGCCAGGTAGGGTGGTATGTACCTATAATCCCAGCACTGAAGAGGCTGAAACAGTCAGATCCCTGAGACTTGTTAGTCACCCAACTACCCTACTTGCTAAGCTCCAGGCTACTGAGGAATCCTGTCTCAAAATCATTTTTATAAGGTAGAAAGTGTCTGAGAAAAGATACCCAAGGCCATCCTCTGACCTCCATAGACACACACACATACGCGCGCGCGCACACACACACACCCCTGAGCATCCACAAATGCCTGTACACAAACACCCAACAGAGCTCCTAGTAGTGGTCCCAAAAGGAAAGTTATACATTGGGGGGGGGGGTGCTGGCAGGACTGTGTCATACAGTAATACAGTTCTGAGAGCTGTACAGCTTCTCCAACATTTAATAAAGCACAGATCTGAACAGGTTGGGCAGGGTGTGGCAGGCCTGGTGGTAGTGAGGAAATGAAGGCTGGGGAGAGTATCCCACCCTAAGGCCAGGCTTTGCTTGAGGGAGAAGCAAAACAAGAAGCAGAATGGAGAGCGATTGCTCCCAAGAACAAAGAGGGGGAGACTATTGTAAGGAAGAAAGGTGACAGAAGAGCTGTCCCTAATTATAGTGAGGGATAAATATTTCCCCCACCACATTCCAACAAGCCAGATGTAAATCCAGATGTATTCCATACAGAGAGGAGCCTGGGACTCCAGAAGGGTTCAGTGACCTATGCAGGCCACTCTGGGAAAAGGATAGCCTTGGAAGTGACTTTTAATGGACAGTGTTACCGGTTCAGGGGAGGTCTGACAAAGGCTTCCCATGTGGTAGGTACCAAGGAAGATTGGGAAGTTGGGGGAAGGGGGCAGGAAGTTAGCATGGGGTTGGAGCACGACGTGGGAGGGCTCACATGAAACACAAGCCAATACCTCTTTGAAAACGAATGTACGTTGGGCACTAGCATAGTTGCTCCTTGAGACTACGGTCAAGGGGGAGAAAAAGAAAGTGAATCTTCATCAGCGGGGGACCAGCAAAATGGAAGCACAGACTTGGAACCAGAACACAAACTCGAGAGCCCTTATATCTAATTAACTTCCATTTCCAGAACCTGGAAAAGTGGAGGTTTTCTGAGAAGTTGGTTCTTTGAGTTCTCCCTTCCTCCTTTCCTCTTTTTGCTAACCACCCACCACGAACCATCTACAAACTAATTTGCCACTCATCTTCCTCCCCTGCTGTGGCCACAGTGCTTGCATCCATCTCAAGAAGCATGCCGTTTTCATTACTCCTATTTCAAGTGATGAGGAAGCTGCCTGGGGTCCCACATTTACTAAGTGGTCCTGCATAGTCTTGAACTCAGATCTCTAACTGTCAGTGCCTCTGGTTTTGTTGTCTTTCCCCATACTTTGTGGTCTGTCTGGGGCAGCTGCTGAGCAAACTCAGCCAAGTTTCCAGGATCTCTGTCTCCATTTTTGTCAAGGCTGCCATGCCATTAGAAAGGGGACAGGGACAGTCTCAGTAGTCTGGCGTGCAGCCTGAGTACACACAGACGGGCACCAGCATGAGCTAAGCCTCCCCTCCTCCTTGCCAAAGAGGCAGGGAGAAGGAGACCGAGAAAGAACAGTCTAAACCACGTGCAAATCTCATGAGAGGTGCGAACACTGCAAACCAGGACACGATGTATCTCTACACCCAGGACCAGGGACCATGGCCCAGGAAGAGTGGTTAAGACAGAAGGATAACAAGTTCAAGGCTACCTGGACAATAGTGGGAGTTGAAAACTAGCATGGACAACTTCCCTCTTTAAAAAAGAAAGACAGAGAGAGAGAGAGAGAGAGAGAGAGAGAGAGAGAGAGAGAAGGAAGGAAGGAAGGAAGGAAGGAAGGAAGGAAGGAAGGAAGGAAGAAAGAAAGAAAGAAAGAAAGAAAGAAAGAAAGAAAGAAAGAAAGAAAGAAAGAAAGAAAGAAAGAAATTGAGCTCAGCAGTACTTGCTTAACATCTTTGAGGTCCTGGGTTCAATCCCCAGTACAGGAAGGAAGAAAGGAAGGAAGGAAGGAAGGAAGGAAGGAAAAGAGGGAGGGAGGGAGGGAGGGAGGGAGGGAGGGAGAGAGAGAGGGAAGGAGAGAGAGAGAGCTATTTGAAAGGAGCAGAATATAAGCTTCAGAGTGGGGTCCCCACACTGTATTTTGCTGTGTGGGGGAACCTGTGGATTGAGGCTGTTTAAAAAAACAGGCAGGCAGAGTTGTGTACTGGTCTCTTGGGGTATACAGGGGAGATGAGCAGAAACAAATCCTGGCCCTGCCTACTAGGGCTGAGGAGACGCAGGTGGGCAGAGAGACAGGCTACCCTCGAAAGGGAGGCCTGGGGCAGGAGTGAGGGGAGATGCCCTCTGAGCAGAAAGATGGGTTTGCTGACAGATCTAGACCTCTGCCTCACACAGAGCCTCGACGTGTGTGAGTTGTTTTGTTTGTTTGTTTGTTTTTCTGGTTCCAGAGGTAAATGGCGAGGAGAAACGGTCTAAGGAAACACATAATTCCTCTTACCTCCCCTGACCTTTATGAAGGAACCCACTCAGAACGGAAGCTGTGTGGGAACACATGCAGGTTTAATAGAGAGCTCCCCAAGCCTGTCGCCGTGAGCAGTGGCTGGCACCTGGCCTCTTCCCCCCTCCACTCCCATCCAGAAATTTATGGACTCAGCTTCCCCCACCCCCACCCCAGATGGGCGCCAACACAGGTCATCCAATCTTTAGAGGCTAAAGCCCTACCCTCTTATCTCCACAGCTGTCAGGAAGCTTCGGCAAGCACCAGCTCTTATTACAGGGCATGGGCAGTGCAGCGGCAGCTGTCCTGGGCTGCCCCACGCTGTGCGCAACTCTGACTTAGGGAAGTTGGGGGTGGTCCCAGAGATCTCTCTCTCTCCTCTGTCTCTCTCTGTCTCTCTCTGCGCCTCTCTCTCTCTCTCTCTCTCTGTGTGTGTGTCTCTTTCCCACCCCGACCCCTTGGCTGCTCCTTCTCCTATCTCCTGTTCCCCACTCATTTAAATTTTCTTACACCAGACTTTCCTTTTCCCAGGCTTGTCATGTGTACTGTGACCTCGGCCTAGGCTGGGATACACGTGAGCAGGCCATCTTACAAGTCTGTCAGGTCACAATTATGTCGTGTTGGCCAGAAGCCATCAGTCCATGTGCATGCACACAGTCCTTTTTGTTTGAGCAACAGAATACTCGTGTGTACTTGTCTTCCTTCCAGCCCTAACCAGCGGGATGGAAACTTTGGACTGTGGGAGACGCTGTTGAACCCCAGGCAGTGTCCTTAATGTTCAGGAATAAACTCTGTGGGGTGGGGTAAGCATGCACAGTGTGGGGTGCCCAAGGTTAATTTTGCAGCCAGACAAAAGGGACAGCTCTCAGTCTGGAAGGGAAAACAGAGCCCCAAGACTAGACTTCTACCAAACAACCTTCCTGCATCTTTGAAAGCAAAGGAGGGGGCTGGTGGGCCTGGAGTTCTTCTGCCTGGTAGCTGAAATTTTAGACAGCATTAACAGAAGGCACAGCCTGCCAGGTCTATGAATTTCAATGCAGTATGTAGATTTCAAAAGGAAGAAACTGCTGGAAGCTGAGCCAAACTGTACGGCCCTAAGTGCGGCAGTTAGTCAGCTGCAGAAAGATCAGTTTGGTCCAGCCTCAGCACCACCTCCAGGGTCACGGTCCTGCCTGACAGGCTTGTGGAGCTTTGTCTGCACCTCTTATGAAGCAGTTACTCTCCGTCGATTAAAAATGAGGAGTGGTGACATGGCTACTTCATATCTACACAAATCTTCTTATATCTGCTGGTCAGTTTCCTCCCATAACATGCAGGGTTTCTAAATCTGTCCGTCCTACAGATACCATCAATGCACACCCGTGAACAGATTAGTCAGGCTTATTTTGGTCACTCAGAAAGGGTACAGTTTGGTTAGGAGTGTTTCAGAACATCAGATGGAAGATATCCCAATCTCCTGGCAGTATGAGAATCAGAAGGACGCAGTAGAGGATTAGAAATCCGAAAGCCTGGACCCGTGTCTAGAGGAAGTTCTTGAAATCTAGAAAAACCAGGCCAGGGCAATTACATGTGAGGTATGTACATGTGTATATGTGTCTCTACATGTTTTGTATTAGTATCAGCTTATAACAACATGTATAGGTCGCAGTGTTATAGCAGGAAAAGGTTTTGCGGACGTACATTTGCAGGAGCACACATATCTACATACACACATACCTGGGCTTAATCAACGCATGTTGAATGAAGATACTTCATTACCAATTTAAGGAATTGTTTATCTACTCAACAAAAATTGCATATCTATTATATTTAGAGCCCTGTACTAAAATTAGGTCAGTTGTACAAATCACAGGCTAAAGAGGAGAAAGCTTGATTCAGGGCTGTTTAGCCATTTAATCAAAGAGCTACACTATTTTTAAAACAACCCTGGATGATGGATTTTTTTTTTCCCTATGCTCGGACAGCCAGGTATATGGGCCTTGGCATAAAAACACGGCTGAGCTCCAAGCTGGGGTAAGGCATGTGGCTAGAAGATATCCAGCTTAGGCAAAGCTCTACACAACCCTGGGAGTCTTAAAGAAGAAAAGAACCAAATGGGAAAAAAAAAAGAACCATTTGATTTCCTCCCCCAACCCTCACACCCTCTGAACCTTCATCTGTCCCTCAGTGTTGTCTGGAGAGTCTGGCAAAGACATGTTGAAAAAAAGCAGACATAGTCAGATGGAGACAGGAGAATCCAATATCTATCTCTATGTCCAGCTTACCAGCTCCCACAATACCTTTATTGCCAGGTTTAAGCCCATTGCTATCTGACCCCCTGTTCAGCCATTTGAGACACTAGACTTGGGTGGCTTTATTATTATTATTATTATTATTATTATTATTTATTCTATGTGTATGGTGGTTCTGCCTGCATGTATGTCTATGTGTCACATGCATGACTGGTACCCACAGAGACCAGAGAGAGAGAGAGTCAGATCCCCTGGAACTGTAGCTACACACTGTTGTAATCTGCTGGCTTGAATCAAACCTGGATTCTCTGAAAGAGCAGTTAGAGTTTTTTAACCAGTGAGCCATCTCTCCAGACTTCAGGTAATTATTCCTTCATCCAAAATAAAAATTGCTTTCGTTTCTACTTTTCCTATTGGCCCAAACATCTGAAAGTGAGAAACACTGTACTTTTGCAAGACTTTGTCCTGCCATTGTTATTCCCAAGGCTGAGTGCTATGGCCGCAGGACACTGGAGAACAGAGGGAATGGGATTTGAGCCACTCTATTCTGAGGACGGAAGGATCCCTCGTGATCTCAAAGGCATATAACAGGCTTCTGAGGGCCAACCAGAAGGGAATGCCTGAGATCCTGTCTCTTGATACAGGGTCTGTTCATCCATGTCTCAGCTAGAGATTCTCCAGAGGGAACAGAGGCAAAAACACTAGCAAAACCTCAACTGGTAACCGAGTTGGTTAGATCATTGGGGTCCTTGAGACCAGCTTCTGCTCTCTCCTTTCAGCCAAGCCTGAAGGTTACTGGATCAGGCTGGGCCTACTGGGCTAGAGAGCTGAGTCACCCATGGGAAGGGACAGCAGGGACTGTAAATCACCCTGCATTTAAGGATGGCTTTCTAAAACCCTGGCTCCAGTCTCAGAGCCTTTATTTATATCGCTCACAGGAATATTTTTCAAACTCATGACAGTGCAGTCGGCATTGCTTTGGGCACACTCCAAGCACCTGGTCTCTTCTATAATGAGCCTTGCAGGTGATAGGCCTTCAAATGCTGGAGCCCAGATTCTGAGCCTACTGTGACTCAATTCCACACGCACACTCACTTCCTGCCAAGGCCTAGATCCCATCTCCTGCATGGAGGGAAGCACAGCCACCTTGATGGCACAGCATTGCGTGTAGACACACAATAAGCATACTCACACATACATTCATGAAGTTTCCATATGCAAAGCGATACAAAGTCTGCATTTCAAAGACCGCCTGTGCTCCCCAGGATATCTGAGCCAGGCACAGAGGAAAAGCCCCCTCCAGCCAGCAGATGCCCACCTCTTGGCTTCAGAAGACCTTGGCTGATGACTAAATGAAATCAGGTTATGTATCTTGGCATCCTGGGTTCTGCCGCTGGCGCTGTTGGTGTCCTTACAAGATAGATACAGACAAATCAGACAGATCAGGCATGGTGGTGCATGCCTTTAATCCCAGCATTCAGCAGGTTTGAGGCCAGCCTGGTCTATATAGTGAGTTCCAGGAGAGCTGGGATTCCAAAGAGAAACGCTGTGTCAAAAAAAAAAAAAAAAAAAAAAAACAAAACAAAACAAAAAACAAATGAATAAACAAACCAAATGAACCGGGCAGCAGAGGCTGTTGAAATATTTGCAGGTGAATGATCCACAGCCCTCCCTCTTGGATTTTCTAAAATTAAAAAAAAAAAAAAAATGTTGATCAGAAGGATAAAAGGATAAGCTTGTTTTGTTGTTGTTGTTGTTGTTGTTGTTGCTATTAATAAAAGTTCATCCCTTTGACCCCTCTACCTATATGGTTTCTGTATCTTCCACCTCCCTATCCTTTTCATTTTCTTCACTGCATCGTAATTAGATCCTTTAGTATGATTTGATAGACTAGTAATTATTGTTTATTTGTTTCTCTTGGTTTATTTGTCATTATTTATTGAGAAACCTCATTCTACCTACTTCCCTATGAGTTACAGAAAAAGCAAAACCCAAGATCTAGGACCACAAAGGGCAGCATCAGCAGTGGGTTTGAGTCCCGGCCACCTTTGAGATCCTGCCCATTACCTCAGTTCTGACAGAGGCAGAACTGAGTGATCCTTTTAATACATCCATCACAGTCCAGGAGCTAGACTCCTTTGAGCATTATGCCACCTCACCAAGATGACAGAGGATGGACCTCCACCGAACCTACAGTTTCTTCTGATATTTACTGGCAGCAATTTATCAACCACCCACCCTGTGCCCAGTTTCACGCAAGTATCTTCAGGTGGGCATCTGTTGGCTAGAGAAGGCTTTTCCTCTGTGCCTGACTCAGGTGTGCTGGTGAGTACAGGCAGTCTTTGAAATGCAGGCTTTGTATCAGCTTGTATATGGAGATCTCACGGATGTACGTATGTGCGTGCTTATTTCGTGTCTACACACAATGTTGTGCCATGTACATGGACTCCACAGATGAAGGATAACATAGTCTGTGGGGGCCACCACAAAATAAGAGGAACAGACTGATTTTTTTTTCCATTAGCAATGCAATAATAGGAAATGCTACTTATACTTTCCTTCTTGGCTATCATAGACTCATATCCCTCAGAAATCACAGTGGGAAAAGAGCCCAAGAGGAAAAAAGAGACAGGATGAAAATGCTACCTAGAGATTGGTAAAGAAGCTGGGTCAGGCCAGTTGGAGCTTTTTCACTGCCTGCCTGATGAAGCCAGCAGCGCTGATAGCAAACAGTTGTGAAGCAGCTGAGACAGCTCATCCTGTAGAATGCTCACCTCATTAAAATGAGGACCTGAGTGTGATCCCCAGCACCCATGTAAAGAGCCAAGAACAGAAAGGTACAGTGGGGGCAGAAGCAGGGAGGTTCCTGGGGCCTTTTGTCCAGCCAAGCTAGCTGAATTATTGACCTTCAGGTTTAGTGACAGACCTTGCCTCAAAAAAATAAAGTGTGGGAATAAGATACCTACTGTCGATTTCTGGCCTCTGTGGGTACACACACACACACACACACACACATGCATACACATTCACACCTACAAACTATGTGCACACATAAACATGAAGACATAGACACACACACGCACACAAAGATATGGAGCATCTTCTCCCATCCAGGCTGCTTTGTAGTTTTCTTGAGCAATAGAGTATAGTCCAAAGCAGCCATGCCTTTCACCTTCTAGAAGCCTTACCCCTGCCATATGGACATACCCAAATTCTCCCGAGGGAGGATAAGTGAATATATATGGGGTAGAGTGAATAAATGGAACCAGGCTGCTGTTGTCCAGCCAAATGACCCACCACTAGCCAGCCCATAGCACATAAGCCCACCCAGCCAGGGTCAGAGATGTTCCGTGCAACTCCACAGGCCTTGATACTGCTGTTCAAACTCCTGGGCAACGATAAAGGAATATTGTCACGCATTTTCAACCACTGGGGAGGTTCCTCATGCAGAAGCCAATCTCTGCAGTGTCTTTCCCAAGACATAGGGCCACTCAGTGTCACTCATGGTATAGTCTCAACAAGAGCTCGCAGAACAGAGGTGCAGGGAGTGCCATGCAATGGACCCCAGACGTTAGCAGAGGGCGAACGAAGCAAGTAAGAAGGACCCCATGCGTGTACTAATGTCACTCCCTGGCTCTCCTCCACCTCCCCAAGGCATTTGCTTGGGAAAAAAGTTACCTGATCGCCACTGCCTTTGTCCATCAGTTCACTCGGGGGAGGGGGCGGGGGGGAGGAGGTTGGATTAAACCCTACTCGGTTTCTTCCCCACCTCCCCCATCCTGTCCCCAGTCTGGCTGCGCCGATGATGTAAGCCATAGCCAATCTCGCAGCCAGCACAGTCAGCGGCTGGCTCACTTCCGTGTCTATTAAAGGAGGGCAGACACTTTAGAGAAAGAGCTGGAAAATATTAGCACCCACCCCAGTCTCCTTCCCGCAGCCCTCGCCACACTCTATACTCCCAGGCTACATACACACAACCCTCCCCCTCCCACCCCCCCCCAAGACCAGAGCTCCGGAGTCCTGAAGGCAAAGAAAAGAGAAACTGGAATCAGAGCCCTATGGTCCCATGGGCTGAGCCACAAGACTGCTTTGGGCATGAGAACCGGTCTTAGGAAAGAAACCCAGAGACTCTGGACAGCTTTGCCAGCACGCCCACCCATCCCTTTTATCCCCACACTCTGCCGCGGATGCAACCTAACTAGCTGGTACCAATGAAATGGGCATTGGCACTGAGGGGTCGGAAAGTCCACTTCGGTGCTGGGGGAGGGGCTGCACAGTGGATTCCCGACACTGAGGGGGCGTGAGGAACACGGCTGTAATCCGGTGCACTCAAAAGGTGAGAACAGGAAGATTACAAGTTCAAGGTCGGCTTGGCTTAGGCAGAGAAACCCTGCTTTAAAAAAAAAAAAAAAAAAAATCACTTAAAAACTCAAGTTTATTTGTAACAAAGAAATGGGTTTCTTCACTGTGATATGTTTATGCACAGAAGACACCATTACATTTTCTTACTTATCCCTCAAACTTTGCTGCCACTTCCCACCCTTCTGCTCTTATGACAGGTACACCCCAGTTACCTTCTCTTGCTCCCCTTCTCTTCCCTCTAGACTCCCTTCCTCATAATTCCTTTCTTGCTTCCATTTCATTCGTATGTGTTCATATTTCCTTATTTGGGCGTGTATTTCTTTCCCGTCGGTTGTTTGAAATTGCCAGATTCCCTTATAAGACACAGAGGAGACTCAAGCCTGTTGACCAAGACAAGGGTGGATCAGACAAAACCTGGTCCTTTTGCTCAGTTCAAGATTTTCAAAATCTTCTAAAGTCTCAAGAATTTCTCCAAGCAGGCATGGGAATCTACCATTGGAGATTCATAAGTTT
This sequence comes from Meriones unguiculatus, assembly GCF_030254825.1. Taxonomy (NCBI): domain Eukaryota; kingdom Metazoa; phylum Chordata; class Mammalia; order Rodentia; family Muridae; genus Meriones; species Meriones unguiculatus. Next base: position 59,884,740 of record NC_083362.1, on the reverse strand, counting down.
TTGCCTTGGAAATGTCTAATTCTTGAGTCCACCTCTCAAAAAAAAAAAAAAAAAACATAAAATAAAATAAGAGTAACACCTTGAAATCTGTAAAAAGCTCCCTCTTAGCATCCTCACCAGAAGGTAAGATAAAAATGCCCCAGAGCTGTAAGGTTAAACAGACACAGTCTGCCAAGTTAATGCACATTCATACATGAACAGCAAGAGCTGAGCAGGTATTCTCTGTCTGTTCTAGGTGTACCTTGCATAGATGTTTGCTAGCATTTTGAATTTAAGTCCTTTATCAGCCTGTGGGGCCTCAGGGAAGTGGTACAATCTTTAGGAGGTGGGTATAGGAGAAGGAAGTAAGAGGGTGTTTGTAGGTCCTGGAAGGGGATCTTAGTACCCAACTTCCTTGAACTCCTCAGGGAGTGACATTTTTTCTCTAGCACACATTCCTGGCCATGGGCTGAAAACTAATGGAGCCAACCAACTCATGGACTAAAACCTCTGAAACTGTGAACCAAAATAAACCTTTCTTTCTTTTAAGATGATTTTTCTTCCTCGGATATTTTGTCACAGTAGTGGACAGCAGACCAACACAATGCTCAAAGGTTGGGCCTGGTATAGTCAATGCATACAACTTTCTATAAAAGAAAGGGCTAAGTCACTGGTGGCATTTGTTGAAGGAGAAGAAGAAGATGATGATGATGAAGGTTCTTGATCTATGAGAGATGTAGGAGGCAGTACACTCTGGACCCAGCCCCTACCTCTCTGCTTCTCCTTTTAGGCAGTCCCAGTGTGGAGATACATTTTGAACAAGGAATGGAAGATGGTAGCATGGAAGGAAGATGGCTCGCACTGCCCCTATGTGTCTCGGGACAGAATTAAGCCTAGAGAAAAGCTATTTAAAACAAAAGGAAGGCTTAGATGGGTGTCTCTTATTCTAACTGCTGGGACTACCTCCACCTACTTCCACTTCTATACCAGTTGTATTCTCCTGGAAGCTACTAGCTACAAAATTCTGTTTCCCAGACTACAGGATGAGCACATGAGCCAAGGGAGGCCAATGCTTTCTCGAGGCTTTCTGAACTCAACTTCAAGAGAAAAGGGCAGGTCTTCCCTGAGGTAAAGATGTCAGATTGTCCCTTTGTTGTCAAGGACACCCTCAGTGAACATCCGAGAAAGAGAAGATGGGTAAAAACAACATGAGAAGCAGTGAATCCTACCCTTCTGTCCCTTCTGTGTCCACATTTGTCCCCAAAGCCAGCGCTCCTCTAATCACCTTTGGCTTGGTTACAAAAGCTAACAGTTCCCTTTGAGTCTCAGGTCTTTATAGCAGTTCTGCTTGTGGCTGGTCCTGTCTCTCAAGAACAACACAACTTCCCTCGGGGGGGGGGGGGGGAACACTGTAAATAAAGTAACTAGAAAGCCATGGAGGTCACACTGGAGTGGTAGAGCATTTGTCTTGCATGCACAAAGTCCTGGTTTCAATCCCCAGCACACCCCTCACCAAAAAAGTTCAATGAACTCATTCATTCATGCATTTATTTCCCCCTCTTTCGACCATCTTCCTTCTCCCTTTCTTTTTATTTCATTGCTTCTTTTTTTTTCTTCTGACTTTTTGTGGGTTTATTTTTGAAACAGGATCTCACTTAGCCCACGCTGGTCTTGAACCCCTGATTCTCCTGCCTCTACCTCCCAAGTGCTGGAATTACAGATGTGTTCCACCATGCCTGTCTATTCCTCCTTTTTTTTTTTTAATTTCTTTCTTTTCTGGTCACTAAACTGGCTTAAGCCATAATGATACTCACATAAAGAATTTGAAAACAGAAAAATCAAACTTCCCTTTAAATTTTTTGTTCCCTTGGTGTATTCGGGGGGGGGGGGGAGAATAAATTTTCTAGGACACTCAGTTCAGCCATGGAACACTTTCCAGAATACTGTAAGATCCGTTGTATCTGTCACCTGTCACCCTGAGTGCTGCTGGGACTCCGTTCCAGCCCATTCTGGCACAGTGAAGCTGACTCCCCTTCTAAAGGTCTCCCCTAAAGAGCATTCCACAGCCTCCTTCTCCTTGCCCCATTCCGGTGCTAAGCACATCCTTCCCCGCCCACCCGCACTCCCTTCCGGAGCACCTGTTGCTACAACAAAGAGAAGCTTGGGGTTGAAGTTTCTGGGTTTGCCCAGGTGATAAACGGGGTCCATTCAGAGGAGATAATGCCATTTGTTGGATTAGCTCTTTTCAATCATCGGGGAAAGCTCTGGGTGGGGAGAGGCATTCAAAGAGCTCCACAGATATAAAAAGGTGATTATATTTAAATGGGAGACCTGTCAGCAGGCAAAGCCCTCTGCCAGCTGACACACAGGCAACTTCAATAGCTCCAGTGCAGACAGGCAGGGTGGGATTTGTGGCTCTGGACTCAACAGCTGCAGCTATCCTAAGGGGCCAGGACTTTATCTTTGCCTTAGGCACAAGGGCTCTCTCTCTCAAGGGTTTTGTCAGCACTGCCTAGGGAAGAGCAGATCTGCTTGGTGACCTCTTAGAAGCCAGGTCTACAGGAACTCAAAGGCCCAACCATCTAAGAGCCATGGGCACAGCCCATGCGATGCCACAGGACTGGGGTTCCCTGGGAGTTGCAATAGTCTGGTTTTGTTATTCTGGGGCAGTAAACAGAAGAAACTACATATGGTAAAGAACCAGGGGCAGAAGTACCCACGGGCATCAACCAGTGTGCCTGGGTGCATTCTAATAACACTTGCTATTTATAGGCATGAAGATTCAAATTTCATATTATTTCCATGTGCCATAAGATATCATTCTTGTCAATGGTTTAAAAATGTAAAAAATCAGGGCTGGTTTCAGTGGTCAAGAGCAATTGATGCTCTTGCGAAGGACCTGAGTTCAGTTCCCAGCACCCACATGAGGCAGCTCATAACCTGTATCTCCAGTTTGGATGCCCTCTTCAAGCCTCTTTGAACACCTGCCACATGTGTAGTCACACACACACACACACACACACACACACACACGTACACACACAGGCATACACATAACTAAAACATAAAATGAATCCTAAGAAATAAAAATGTAACAATCACCCTTTCCTTCTCATCCTATACAAAACAGACGGTTGGGAACATTTTTCCGTCTAGAGCAATAGTTCCCAACCTATGGGTCACAACCCCTTTGAGGATCGAGTAACTTTTCCATAGAGGTCACCTAAGACCACTGAAAACATAGATATATATATAGATAGATATATAGATATATACATTATTGTTCATAACGGTAGCAAAATTACAGTTATGAAGTAGCAACGACAATAATTTTATGGTTGGGGTCATTACAATATGCAGAACTGTATTACAGGGTCGCAGCATTAGAAAGGTTGAGATCTGGAGGGTTTCTATCTGGGAGAGAAAGAATGACTGAGATATAACTGTCTTACTTAGCTCTTTGGAGAGTCCTAAATGTACTGATCTGGTTCATAACTTGCATATACACAGCACTCTAATATTAACAGACATATCTGTGGCCTCATTAACACCTGTGAGTGAATTATTATGCTGTGTCTACAGGAGAAAACTAAGGGGCCAATCTGACACACAGCCGAGAAGTGGGAGGGGCTGAGTTGAAACAGTGTGTGTGTTACTTGCAGTTTTTCATTGCAGTGACAAAAAATAACTAAGAACAACAATCTAAAGGAAGATAGCTTTTAGCTCCCCCACACACACACACACACAGGAGGAGTTCACATAGTTTTTGGTCTGTGCTCAGCTGGCTCCATTGAGCTGAGCCTAGGGCAAGGCATCAGAACAGAAGGATGGAACAGAGGAGAGCTGCTGGCTTCCTGGTGTGCACCACCATGCCTGGCTCTTCCTTCTTGTCCTTCAGGAAGTGACACAAAGGTAGGGGTTGCCGGAGACAAGGGAGGTCCTTCAAGGGTACTTTTCTTAGTTTAGTGGCAGAATGCCTGACAAAAGCGACTTAAGGAAGGAAGTATATTTTGGCTCATAATTGAGGATACAGGTCCATCACTTGGCAGGGAAGGCATGGCAGCAGAAATTCTTACAGCCTAACTGGAGTGGCAAAACTGTGAGGCAGCTGCTAATGTCCCCCACAGTCAAGAAGCAGAAGAAATGAATGCTGGTGGTCAGCTGGCTTTTTCCCCTTTTCTATTTATTTGTTTGTTTGTTTGTTTATTCTGAGTCTCCAGTCTATGGAAAATACTACCCACATTCAGAGTGATTTTTATTTTTTACCTCAGTTAATTCTCTCTGGGAAGCTCTCAGGAACAATTCACCCAAAGGTGTGTCTCCTAGGTGCGTCTCGAACCAGTCAAGCTGATAAACGACCAAATGTCTTATCCTGTGATGTATTTCTTCCAACTCAGCCCTGCCTCCTCGTTTCTATCACCTTGCAATGATGCCACTCAATTGTGAACGCATCAGTGGATTAATCCATTAAATCAGTACCCTCAAGATCCAGTCAATTCCCAGAATTCCCACTTCCGAACACTGCGTTGGAGAACAAGACTTCAATACATGAGGCCTGGGGGAATATTTTACATCTAAATCCTGAGGCAGAGAGACCACCTTTTAGCACATCCAAAAGGTGCTTGAATTGTGCATTCATTTCACTAAGTATTTTTAAGGAAGTTGGGGCCAATAGATGGGGACGGACACCTGGACAACGCACAGGAGCATTTGAGTCAGGACTTCCTGGTCCTCCCAGTTCCCTTAAAGTCATGGCCATGTAGAAAATAGGAGCTTTTCTCATGAGATAAAGGCTTTCCCTATACAAGGACTTTGAGGAAGGCAAGTTCAACAATGAACTACCATCTCTCAGTCTCAGCCACCATGGCTGTTAGCAACCTTCCCTGGAGATTCACAGGCCAGCTTTCTCAAATGGAGTAGGGTTCCATCACTTTGGGATGGTATTGGGCACAGCTAGATGCATGCCTGGTCTTCCAAACACTCCCACACGTGAGTCTCTTTAGCATCACTCCGTTTCTGTAGGCAAATCACCAGACATGGGCACTGGTGTGGATTCTTATCGCCACCATGGAGCCATGCTGTGGCCTCACATCGTGACAGTTGCTTCCTAACTCATGTTTTCTCTATAAGATGGGGCAGTCATGACAGTGTGGAATTTTTCATACAGCATCTAACAGATACAGGGTTCACATAGTACTTAATGCGCTGTTTGCCACCCAGTAGGGATCCCAAGAGTGTCTATTCTTTCTCCTGGGTCTGGGGTCTTCCCCTGTCTTCCTGTTTTTGCTGCTCTGCCTAGCTAGGATGTTTTCACTTCCACTGTCAGCTTTCTGGGTCACATCCCCTAGCCATGTGTCAGTTATACATATATGCCTTTCCTTTATGGGACAGTGGATTGAACTGTATGCTTCCCCTAAAAAATACTGAATATTAAAGTCCCAGAGGGTGTGTTTATATGGAAATAGGATCATCAGAATTAACCAAGCCAATGGTATGATTAAGGTTGCTTTCCCATTTTCCATCTGGGCATCACTCCTCTGGCTACAGACTCCTCATGGTGCGTTAGAGCCCTGAAGGTTCTCCTGGGTGCACTGGGCTCTGGTCTGCTGAGTAGGAAGAGCATCCCATCCTTCCCGCCAGCTAGGCAGTCCCCATCTTTCCAGCTCTCAGTCAATGGCAGCTCCAGAAAGCCTCTCCTTCCACTGTCTCCTTTTCTCTCTTCAGCAGATGCCCATCAGTTCTGCCTCCAACTGGTCTGATTTCATTCTAAGCAAACAAAGTAAACTTGTTTATATGTGAATTAAATATTTATTGCTATTCTGGCTTGAAAGTTATCCCTGTAAAAATGTGCTAAGGGACTGCCAGCCTGGCATGGCCCGGTGTCAGTATGTGGCCCTGCTAAGGGAGCTGTGAGTGCCTGTGCTCTGGCATGTGGGTGGTATTCCTGGCACTAGCCCTGGAAATGGAGCAAGTGAACATCCTGAGTGAGGAGCTGGAGAAAGCACTGACAGTCATGATGGAACCCAGCTTTGCCCAGAACTACCAGTGGAAAGAACTCAGGTTTTGTGAAGAGTTTAAACAAAGGTGCCTATCTGAGTCCTGTGTGGCTTGAGGTTGGCTGAGAAAATACAAATTGCCATGGTCATTTGGGCCTTCAGATCCTGGAACATGTTACCAGGTTTCCATGGACCAGCATGTCTCTAGGGGAGGTCTCTTCTGAAGCCCAGTGTCATGGAACTGATCACAAATGGAACACAGAGTATTTTGGAAGAGGGGAACCACATGAAAGACGCTCTGTGTCAAACTACGGTAGAGATGATCAGAGGAGAATGGCCGCAGCATTGATCAGACATGCTGAGAAAGTTGGACACTCTCTCCCCAGGCAAGAGAAAACACAGAATTGGTATGTTCATCCTTTTAGGCCTGGCAGAAGTTGTAGTGACCTTTCAAATACTCCTCCATCAAAGAAGAAGGGCTACACAGCAAACATTGTCCCAGAATGTGAAAAGACCCTTCCGTTCTCTACTCAGCACACTTCAGGAAAATGTCACCAGCAAATGCAGACCTGTGCTTGTCCGGAACAAGCAAACCGGTCCATGAGCATCACAACGGCTCAATACCCAAGCTGGCTACATCAGCTGGGTATCTGTGAATCACATTGCTGTTGAAAACTGCAAACTCCTGGGTGCTGTGGCTGTTTCTAAGTGAACAAGAATTGCAGCTCGGAGCAGCTGAGCGCCTTTCATTGCCATCAGCAGAAAAGGCAAGTTGGGCAACAGGATAATCTCATGTAGAGCTGATGCTTAAGCACTGCATCCTCTCTCTGCTGCAGACTGCTGGTGGAGGAGGCGCGGTAGAAAACCACCACCTTTTCCTAAAGAGACCCAGTCAGGTGCCATGTATAACGGGCAATCAAATGTGCAAATTGCTGGGCTTTGGAAAGTACCTGAAATCTTTTCTCACTTTTGCAACCCACCCAAGTCATTTCGCTTTTCAACCCAAATGTCCTGGGGAGCTCTCTTCAGGCATCTCCTGATATATTGCTATTAGCAATAATATCAAAACATCTTCATGCTTCTGTGACCAACTTCTGTGACTCTCCTTTTAAGACCTCCCTAGCTATGAATATTCTCTGTTTAATTTCCGTAGTGATGAGGACTACAGTACTTTCTTCGATTCCTCCCAAGTCCAGCAAGGAGAAGTAATAAGGTAGGTATGTCACTTGGGTCCCAAGATTAGCTTCCGAATTGCCACAGAATGGCTCATGGATCAGCTGTCAACTTCTTTGTAACTGGACCTGTGAACCCCTGTGGCTGGAACCAGAGAGGGAAGCTTCAGTTCCATCCTCTCGGCTTCATTTGTTCAATGGGAAGTATGGTCTAGCAGATGTTACAAACACTGGAGAAAGCAGGGATCTGGTTAATGATAGAATACATCCACTGTGTTCTATAGCCATGTTCCTCTCTCCCTGGGACTCCATCCTGCCTCAGGACCTGGGCATGGAGAGCCCACCTTCTTCTCCTGAAGCCATTTACTCACTTCTACACTCCTTTCTTCTCAGTCCAGACATCCTCAGGGAAACCTTTCCCCCACTCTCTAGTAGCTATAAAAATCAAGAGTCTGTTCTAAGAACTCACGGTCCCATGTTCTACTGTAGACCTACCCCAGCAGAGACTACAGAGCGTGATCCCTCCCCTTCCACTCAGACGAGACCTTGTGATTGCTGTGATGAGAAGATCTGCAGATAAGCTGCTGCCAGACTTCTACAACTCTTTGAGGAAATGCTTTATAGTCTCTTGGCTGCCTTACCCATAGAGCCCATCCACCATGCTGTTTGCCTGGCAAATCTGGGACAGTGTGTCCTGACAGAGAGACCCAGACAAAGACTCAGCTGCTTGCCAGCAAGGCACGTAAACACCAGAAGAGAAAGCCCCGAGGGAGGCTCAGATGCGGCCACTGAGGTACCACAAGATCCTGGGAAGCAGATACAAGGCACTGCAGCTGCACCCTAGCAAGTCCAAATTCCTGACACATGGAACGTGGGATCATAACAAATGGTGGGTTTGTGCCCCTAGGTTTGCAGGCATTTGGGACAATGCTAGAATCCCCAGAGCTTTCTTTAATCCAATGGTCCTCAACCTTCTTAATGGTTTTGAGATAGTACCTCATGCTGTGGTGACCCCCAACTATAAATTTATTTTTGTTGCTCCTTTGTAACTGTGATTTTGTAACTGATATGAATCATAGTATAAATATCTGTGTTTCCCAATGGTCTTAGGCAGTCCCTGTGAAAGGGATGTTCAACCCCCAAAGGGGTCATGATCCACAGGTTGAGAACCATTGCTTTAGTTTCACCTTTGTGCCTCCTGCTGCTTATGGTGTACTCTGAAGTGCTGATTGCAGCCTTCAAGATCCTAAATAGCTTGGTACAAGCCTCTTGATCACTGTTCATCACCCAGGAGACGACACATCTCCAGGCTGACTGCTCCTAACAGCCTCATCTGCGTTCTCCAAGCTTCCTTTGCTCACTAGGCCCTTGGTGATGCTCAGGGTCAGAGAGAGCAGCCTCACAGTGCAGCCTCACCGGTTCTCTCCATCACTCAAGACTCAGCCTCTAGGACTTTCCCTCCCACCTCGGATGCAGAGCCATCCCATGACTCTGCCACTTTCTAAACAGAGGACTGGAACGTTTGCTATTGAAATTGCCTTTAATAATCTGTGCTTTTCCAATTTCATGCAGAATTTTGTAAAGACATTAAAGTCCATTTAGTGACATTCTTAACCAACAGTCTTCATGGCAAAGTATAAGCTTGCATACCTCATAGAAGAGCAGCTGTTCCTATCCCGCTTCACAGATGAGGGAACTGAGGTTCGGAAAGATAAAACCAGTTGCCAATAGTCGTACACTGGCTGTTTGGTGGGACTGTAATGTCAGCCTGAGTCCTCCAAGCCAGCTCTCCGCCACTGTTTCACCTAGCGATTAAGCATGTACCGTCTCATATTTCCAAATTTCACATTTTCATCTTAGGAAACAGCCTTTCTTACAAACCCAGTATATATCCATAATAATTTAGAATTACAAATAGCATCAAAAATAGTCTGTTCAATATAAAAAGGATCAGTGAGGTGAATCAAGAGGTTAAAACTGCTCACTGCCAAGCCTGACAACCTGGGCTCTATTCAGAACCCACATGGTGGAAGAAGACAACAAACTCCCAAGTTTCCCTTTGATGTCCACATGCATGCCTGTCACAGTCTCTCTCTCTCTCTCTCTCTCTCTCTCTCTCTCTCTCACACACACACACACACACACACACACACAGAGAGAGAGAGAGAGAGAGAGAGAGAGAAAGAGAATAAAGATGTGCAAATGTTTAAAACATGTGAGTGTAGATCTCCCTCTCTCTTTCTAAATACTCTACCCTACTGACTTTGAGCTCTGAGGACGGGGGATGTGGTTCAGCTGCAACATGACCGTCCCTTTCTTTAAAAACAATCATGGTTCGGAGAGCTTTCAGATGCTTCCAGAGATGCTATGTATATAGATTAAAAGGCTTTTTTTTAAATACAAGTGGTTTATACTATTTGGTGTTTGTTTGTTTGTTTGTTGGGTTTTTATTTTTTAGTGTCTCTTGGTAAGCAACTCTGGGTTGGTATAGCAGGGCTCACCAAGTTCTTTTTCTTGGCTGCATAATATTTTATGGCAAGACTATAGGGTGGCTTATTTAACAAGTTTCCTGTTGCTTGTGGTAGCCAAGATTTAGAGAAAAACAGGACAGAGGGCTAAAGGGTCAGATGGAAAACTACAGTCAAATGAGCAGGTGTAAACTCGGGCAAGCAGTGATGAATGAGGAAGTGCCTGGATTCCCAGGGATAGTACAGAAAGAAAGAAAAGAAAGACAGATAGACAGTGAGCTAGGGAGAACTGAGAACAGAAAGGGTTCTGAATACATTGTATAAAATAGAGCCAAGATCTAGGAGAAGGAGTTACTGAGCTGGCTCAGAGGGGGGTAAAACTTTGCCTCTCACCTCTTATCCAATGACTTCACAATCAATCGCCCCTGACCCCCGTGCTCTCTCCTCTATTTGCCAACCCACCATTTTTAAAATGAACCCCACCCAAAAGAAAACAAACATGCTACTATTTATTCACGCTAGAAGGCGGGCTGGACACAATAGACACCAGCCTCTACCTAATTAAATGAAAGGAGGTGGAGGTAATTCAAACCATCTCAGGAAAATATAATCTACCACCAAAACAAATTCCCACCAGGAAAGGAGACCAGCCTCTCTGCAGGTTCCCAAGCAGAGAGGGCTGAGACTGGGGCAGTGAGACAAGAGAAGGTCAGTTTCTCTAACCATCAGTCTCCTCCCTCCCTCCCCACCCTGTGCAGCTCACTTGAGCCCTGCACTCCTCCAAGCCCATTCACAGACGCGTCTGGGGTGCTCCCTCTCCGGGCTGGACTGTTCCGCTAATTCACCCGTGGAAAATGGATCAGCTCAGATTCCAGGCTGGGGCAATCAGATACCCAGGGGAAAAAAAATCTGGTCTTGGGGGCACGCATCTTTCTTCTCTAAGTTAAGGGAGGACCACAGGGATGCTCCAAATCAGGCCCTCCTCCATAGGCAGGGTCAACCCCTCCACTGGCTTTCTTTGAATTTAGGGAGTACAAGAATCAGTGGCCAGTGTGAGTGTCCTAGTTTGGTTTCTATTGTGATAAAACACTAATCAAAAGCAACTTGGGGAGGAGGGGGTTTACTTGGCCATTCGGCATACAGCTTACAGTCCATCCTAAAAGGAAGCCAAGGCAGGAGGAATTCAAGGCAGGAATCTGGAGACAGGAACTGAAACAGGCTATGGGGGAGCGCTGCTCACAGGCTTGCTCCATTCTCAAAACATGACCACCCATGTCAAGCTGCTGGTTCCATAGATAGAACTAATTAGTCCTTTCCCCTACAAAAGGTCATTGCTACCCACCCAATCTGCCTTCGTTCCTTCTTCCACCACCCAGTGTCACAGTGGATAATTGATGGAAACCAGGCAGGCCTCCACCTGTTCCGAGCTGTCCCCAGAGCCAGCTGTCTTGAACAAGCCACTCATGAGTCATTCTTCCGGGTTCTGAGGGCTTTGGGATCTGTTTGCAGCAGTGACTGTCAGTCTTCCTCCCTCAAATCCACAGAGGGCCAGTGTCCTGTCCGTCTAAAACCTAGCCCTTACTGCGAAAGGCTGGCACACAGGATGCCATGGCCTAGTCTCAAGATGACAGCCACAGCATAGCCTTCACTCTATACCCTCCTGGGTCAGAAAACGGCCACAGAGGGTGCTTTGGTGCCATCACCTCTCTTCCCTCACCTCTGCTGCCCAGGGGGTGCTGGGTTCCTTCACTTGACCGGGCCTCCATCTCTAGTCTCCAGCCATTGCATCACCTCTAGGTCTCTTCTCTGGACCCTTTCCTAGCTCTCCCCACCAGCATCTTCGCTCCTGCTCTGTGAGGATGACATTACTCAACAGCTCTGTCCAACTCAGACAGAGAAAACAGGGGATGATGGCCTCAGGAGTGCTCCCTGGGGACTATTTTTAGACTCCCCTATCCTCCCCTTTGCACTCAGCCATCTAGAACTCTCCATAACTCTGGACACAATGAGCACCCAGGGCTGAGAGCTCAAGGCTAGTCGAAGGCTGTCTGCCAGCTCACCCTCACTTTGCCTATCTTTTTCTTGGGGGTGAGTGTTAATTTACAGGTGATTCCACTAGCCTGCCCGAGGGTCCTAGCAACTGCTAACATCATCATCTGCCTCCACCAGGGACCACCCCCTCCACCCCAGCTCTCTGTCCCTACATTTTTCTTTCTCTCTTTCTCCACATCTCTGTGTTCCAGCTTTCCTCTTCCCCCATGCTCTTTCTCTCTTCTCTTTCTGTTCCAGCTTCTCCCACTCTCTGTTCCTGCTGTTTCTCTCTTTCTCTCCCTCTTAGCCCCTCCCTCCCCACCCCACTCCCACCCCCTGTCTCTGTCCTTATGGCTCATTCACTGTCCCTAACTCTTCCTCAGGCTCTCTTCCTGCCCACCCCCCCCCCCAATAAACCTCCTTTATATATGTTGCATAACATAATTCCTCCGGGGCATACACTTTGGCACGGCCCACTATGGTGCTCCCCCCACTACAGCATCATAATTATATATCATAACTGTGGGGGAGGGTAAAGTTAAACTGTTCTCTAGATAGTATTGTTTTTATGTTGTTGTTTTTCAAGTCCTCCAAAAATTTAACTGACACTTCACAGATTATCCAGAAGCATCCAAAGACTCTGAAATGGAGGCGATTATGTTGCCACAGACCTGAGGACCTTCATACTCTACCCCACTGACTTTGAGCTCTGAGGACTGGGGATGTGGTTCAGCTGCAACATGACTGTCCACCATGCACAGGGCCCTGGGTTCGATCCCTAGAAGTGCAGAAATCAAAAATAAACATGCTTGGAAAAGCTCCAGCTTGAGAAGCCTAGACCTATGTCACAGGTGAATACTTTCTTTGCTGGGAACAGTGGCATACACCTGTAACCTCAGCTTTTAAATGGATATCACTGGAGGATTATCAAGAGTCCAAGGCCAGCCCGTGATATACAATGAGTCAAGGCTCTCTGTGTTTACACAGCTCAAGTCTGTAACAGCAACAACAACAGCAATAATAATAATAAGCCTAGGTTCTGGGGAAAATTCCTGCACTGACAACATTGCCAGTCACCAAACAAAAACCTACGTCATCTGGGACAAAGAGTGAGGGGAGAGACTACAGGTCCAAGATGCCAGGGAGCAGAAGAGCCTACTGATGGCGTGTCACTGGTGGAAACATGTAGACCTAATGCTAGCACTTGGCCCCTTTCTACCTGACTGATGAATACAGCTGGCACCAAGAGCAGGCTGGTGGGGGGAACAGTTTGCCTGGACTCTTTATAGTCAGGCAAGCAGGCAGGACATGTGAGATGAGGCCTTGGCATGAAGCACAGCTCAGTAGCCTTCAGGGGTAGACTTGTACATCTGTCTGTGACATTCTCCTTCCCCACCCCACCATTGCTGCTGTCCACATCTATACCAAAGGCTCTCACGGCCATAATCACCAGATCTATACAGCTCTCTGGACCCTCTGGATACCGTCTTTAAGGATTTTTCTCAGAGCCTTTTAACATGCAGAGCGGCCAGGCCCTGCCATAGAAACCCCTGTTGGCAGCCATGGAGAACATAGCTGCATCTTGAACATTTGTAAAGTCTGAGGCACTGCGGCAGGGAACAAAGACAGGTACTGGAAGGTGGTGTTGGCTCCAGGGACTAACCTTTATGTACACATGAAGTATTCTTCAAGAGTCCAAATCATCTGGAGTAAATATAGAGACACGACTAGGCAAGGTCTGCAGAAGAGAGAAAGGGGGACACTCTATGACCCCACTTTCCCCAGTCAGGTGTACTCCCGACAGGATGGCTGCACAGACACACTTGAGAATCCTCAGGGATCATGGGCAGCTTCACAGCTTCTACTAGGTCCTCCAGAGGTCCTGTCCAAAGGCAGATGGCCACACCTGGCCTGCCAAAGGGGGTCTATAATGGATTGATAGATATTTCAATGAGCGATGGGTAGATAGAGGGATGATGGATAAAAGAATGGATGGATGGATAGATGATGGGTGTGTGGGTGGATAGATGACGGATGATGGGTTGGACAAGTGGATGTTTGAATGGATGGTACATAAATAGATGATAGATGAATAGATAAATGGTTGGATAGGTAAAGGATGAATGACAGATCAATAATGGTGAATTAATGGATGAATACACTCATGCTTACTTTACATAAAGATGGATAGATATACTGACGAATGGATGGATAGGTTGATGGGTTTGTGGGTGTTGCAAGTGGATAAGTGGTTAGATGGGTAGGTGGTTGGAATACTTTCATATGGAAATGAATGGATAGGTAGGTACATGGTGGGTAGGTGTTGCTAATGAGTGGGTGAACAGATGGCAGTGGCTAGATGGAAGGTTATGGATAGATGAATGGAAAGCAATCTAAGACAAGTTTCTTAAATCCACTATTGTGATTGGCTTTGGTATGTGAATAACTATGAATAAACTTCATTTTCATTCCCAAGAGGAGTCAAATACATGTTTTTCCTCTGAGTAAATGAAAACCATAGGAACCACCAAATTTATCTTTAGGTAAAAATCACTTATTCAGTATGTCCACTGCTTCCCATCCACCGGGCCATTCGTAAAGAGAAAAATGGTAGGACAGCCGAAGATAGAGGAAATCACATCAGTAGGTGGAACGAGGACTAAGCAGAAAGCAGCCCAGGTGTAGGGAGACCTCGCAGAAATTGATTCTCATCTAGAAGAAACAGCTCTCTGCCATAGTGCCTTCCATCACTGAGACAAGCGCCGGGAGTACAGAGCATAGCTCCAGAGCAGCACCTTCCATGGGCGTGAGTTCCAGAGCCAGTGTCTCAAAGAGATGTCCCATAAGAACAAGGTGAGCTATTGATTCTCTCCACCGGTGAATTCATCAGTCTCTTCACTCGCTCACAAAATGCTTTAACTCCCAGAGAAAGCATGAATGACAGCACTGGTCTCAGGCTTGAGTCACCCAGTACAGCAAGCTAACTTTTATTTCTCATTTATTTATTTGATTCACTTTACATCCTTGTAGCACCTTCCCTTCTCCCCTCCAGTCCCCTCCCCTCTCCTACCAACCTCCCTTTTTCCTAAGAGAAGGGGAGCTCTCTTTCCCATCCACCCCAGATCATCAAGTTGCATCAAGACTGAATGTGTCCTCTTCCACTGTGGCCTGGTAAAGCAGTCCTGCCAGAGGAAAATAATTTAAAAGCTAACGAGTGAGTCCTTGTCAGATGCAGTCCCCACTTTCCTTACTAGAGTACCCACTTGAAGCCAAGATGCCCATCTGCTACATCTTTGTAGTGGGCCTAGGTCCAGTTCATTCATGGTCCTTAATTGATGCTTCAGTCTCTGCAAACCCCTCTGGGCCCTGGTTAGTTGGCTCTGTTGTTTTTCTTGTGGTGCTCCTATAACTTCTGGGTCCTTTTCTCTTTCTTCTCACTATTCTCCAAGACTCCCTACTCATTGCATTGACTTATGTTTGGCTGTGAGTCTCAGCATCTGTTTTGAGGTGCTGCTAGGTAGAGCCTCTCAGAGGACAACACTGACAGGCTCCTGTCTGCAAGCTTAGCAGAGTATTGTTCGTAGTGTCAGGGCTTGGCACTCTCTGGTTGAGCCAGGCATCAGTTGGGCATTCCCTCAATCTGTGCTCTATCTGCTCTATCTCTGTCTCTGCACATCTCATAAGCAGGGTAAATTTTGGGTCAAAGTTGATGTGGGTGTGTTGATGTTCCTCACCCTTTACTAGAAGACTAGTCTAGTAAGAGGATGTCCTCTTCCGTCTCTATAGTCTCTTCTACTAGGAGTCTCTGCCTGAGTTCCCTCATATCCTCCCAGGAGCCTACCCTGACTTAGGTCTCCAGCTTGTCACAGAAATGTCCCCACCCTCAGTTTCTCTTTTCTCTCTCTATAGGCCTTCTGTCCTCTTGCCCTTGCTCTTTTCAGGTCTAATCTCCATCCTCTTAACTCTCTGTGCCTCCCTTCCTAACTTATTCCCTCTCTTCAGCCATTACCTCTGTCTATTCTATGTCCCATTCCAAGTGAGATTTCTGCATCCTCCCTTGGGTCTTCCTTATTACTTATCTTCTTTGGGTCTGTGCCTCGTAGTATGTTTATCTTGCACTGTATGGCTAAAATCCACTTATGAGGAGTGCATACCATGTGTGTCTTTCTGGGTCTGGGTTACGTCACTCAGGATGATCTCTTCTAGTTCCATCCATTTGCCTGCAAATTTCATGATTTCTTTGTTTTTAATAGCTGAGTAATACTCCATTGTACAAATGTGCCACAGTTTCTTTATCCATTCTTCAGTTGAACGACATCTAGGTTGTTTCCAGATTCTGGCTATTACAAATGAAGCTGCTATGAACAGAGATGAGCACGTGTCTTTGTTGTATGGTGAACCATCTTTTGGTTATATACCCAAAAGAGGTATAGCTTGAGGTAAAGTTATACCCAGTTTTCTAAGAAAGCACCAGATTGATTCCCGAAGCAGACTTACAAGTTCACACTCTCAACAGCCACGGAGGAGGGTTTCCCTTTCTCCTCACCCTCACCAGCATGTGCTGTTGCTTTGAGATTTTGACTGGTGTGAGATAGAATCTCTGAGTCGTTTTGATTTACAGCAATCTAACTTGTCCATTCTAGCTCTGTTTTGAATCTTTATTATTCAGAGTGACTCCTTTCTCACATGCGCGTTCTGGCCACTGGCTGTAAGAAAGCAACTGGCTGAGAGAACCTAACTCTGGGAACCACTACTCGGTGATGGGGGTGGGGATCATGGGGGGGGTGAAGAAATGTAAACACTATTTGTGATGCTGATGCATTTCTACTTCGGGAGCTGATCAGCAGGTAGATGGGTAGGATGATGAATAGGTGCTTTCTCCCTCTAACTGTGCTGAATGAAATAAGTAAACAGGGACCACTGGTACTACAAGAACCTGAGGAAACTGGCCAGTCACCTCAGGGCCATTAATCTTCCACTGGAAGCCTGCAGAACAATTGGAGTGATTAAACAGAACCAAGACACACACACACACACACACACACACACACAAAGGTCCCATTTCTGCATGCCCACATTATATGAATTTCCTAACCTAAAACCAGTTGTAAGAGGAAAAGTTTAAGAAGTCCTGCTTTAAAACATAAATAGTTTTAATTTTAATGAAATAAAATTTGATCTACTATAACTCTTACCTCTTATCTCTATCTTTGAGCTTTTTTTTTTTTTTTTTTTTTTTTTTTTTTTGCTGTTACATCAGCCTGATTGTGGAGGTACATCCTTGGATGTCTAGAGTCAGAGGAGAAAACAAACCAAAAGAAGGACAGCAAGCTAAAAGGAGCAATAAACTTTCATGTTTGGAAGCATCATTGAGAAGCAAAGGATAGGGATCATGGGTGAGCTAGGTCTGGGCTTGAATCCCAACTTTATCATTTTCTACCAATTGTATGACCTGGAGCAAGTCACTTAACTTTCTTGACCCTAGGTGTAATTAATTAAACCATCAGTTGGTACAATGTTCAAGATGATAATATATGTTGAGAAAATCTAATAACAAATTCAGATGGTTAGTGGAAACAAGCCAGTTTTTACTATACAAGTCTGCCCATAAAGAGGGGGCAGGGAGAGGCAGGCATAGAGAAAAGTCACACACACACACACACACACACACACAAGTCACTAGAACGTAGATTTGAAAAAAAAGATGGTGTGTTGTTTTGTTTTGTTTTTTTGAGACAGGATCTCACTGTATGTATTCCTGGCTGTCCTGAAACTTAAGCAGACCAGTCTAGCCTTGAAATCACATAGGTCCACCTGCCTCTGCCTTCCAAAGACTGGGATAAAATTCATGTGCCACCATGTCCAGCCCACGACAGTGTTTTTAAAATCCTCAAATCCCTTTTCCATCTTGGGCTCAGTTAAGTAACACACACCCGCAAACATTCTAACTCTGAGAGTGTGATAAGCAGGTGCCAGCAGGCAGCTAGGCCCTTCTGGTGAACTCCAATCACACCTCAATTTGAAAATGGGACACAGACATCGTATCTTGTAAGTACTTGCAGCTTTGGGTGAAGACAAAGAAGACAGTGTGTATGTACAGTAGTAGTTCTGAAGAGGAATTAGCCCTTAGCAGTCATTGCAATCCCTATATTTATTTCCTTCTTGGAATGAAGCAAACTTTATATGGCAATCACTGGTTATCTTGTGTACTAATGGGTAGTAAGATGTGTGAGTTTGCTCAAGAGTACATGTGCGTGTGTTATTGGGGGTTGAATGTAGGGCCTCTGGGCAGGTGTTCTACCCTTCATCCTTTAGTCTGTCTCTAGACCAAAGCTTCCAATTTTAAAGCTTTGGAATATAGAAAACCTTAATCACTCTAATCACAAATATTATACAATGTAGCTCTCATATATTAAACTCATAATTGGATCATCATCGGCTCAGTAGTGGGGGGGAGGGGACCAGAGAGAGAGAAATCTGCTGTTTCACCCAGCTTTTCCCTTTTTAAAAAACAAAGAAGTCACTTGGTGGAATCACCAGAAGGATGATTAAATGTTCCCTGTGTCCTTTGTCTGTTGCTAAGGTAGAGCAGTTAGAACAGGAGTTAGTTCTTACACACCCTTGAGTGAGAGCATTTCTTTCTCTGCATGGATTACACATCTGGTCAAATATAGAAAACGACAGGCATTTTGTCTTTTGACTCTGGTCTGACAGTCAGCAAAACAACCAGGTAAAATATTGCTGGCTGGCTGCAGCCCTCTCCTCCCTTTCGGTGCATCAAAGTCAGAAGACAGTTATTAATAAGCCTCCATGCCTGCCTCTGGGCTCTGTGCACAGGGAGTGCAAGCCACCCTGACCCCTGACTCCAGACAAGCTCAGGCACAGGCTGGCTGAGCGACCTCGAGGAAGCAGGAGGAAATACAAAAGCAGCAGTTAGGGAGAGGGGAAGGTGCAGAGAAGGAGGCCAACACAGGGCAGAGACACTTAGGCCAACTTGCTATTAAAGAGCCAGCCCCGAGACAGCCTAGCAGGCTGCACTGGCTTGGAGCAAGCTAGCAAATTCACGACTGAGAGACCTCACACTTCTCCTCGCTGCTCTATGCACAGCTTTGCCTTCCAGATCAAAACCGTTCCAAACCTGAGTTCAGGTGGAGTCTGACCCCCTGGAGAGAGCCAATTTGATCAAATCGTAAAACTGCTCCATTGATTCATAGACACTGACAGGGGCCCAGTAAGGCTAAGCATTTGAAACCATCAGCTTTCGTTATAATTCCTTAAACAAAAGCAAACAAACAAACAAAAACCTCCCCCTCCCCCAGGGAGAGCCCAGCCCTGTCCTGCACACCGATGACCCCCATGAGATTTTTTTTGAGAGCCCCCAACATCAAATACAAGGGAGGAGAGGGGGACCACCCAGAGGCTTTCTTGTGGGTGTAGTTTGCCAGGAGGCAGTTGCAACCCTAGCTCTGCCCTGTTTTTTAGTAAAACTGGGGAACTGTGAACAAAGTGTGTTATGATAACAAGCTCAGGGGGTCCGGAAGTTTGTTCTCCTTTTTCCTCAGGCCGACACCATTCTTTTCTTTTCATCTGGGCATTTTCTGGGTTAATACGTCATTATTTCACGAGGGAGGAAAGCAGCATCATATAGAACTCGTGGATGCTCTGACTCCCGTTGTCTCCCCCAACCTCTACAATCCTATGTTCCCGAGACAGAAGCCCAGAGTCCATGGAGGTCACTAACCATGTCCCTAGGAAGAGGGGTGTCTACAGTCCAGTGGATGCCTGCCCTCCTATAGCCCAGGGGCCTGCTCTTCTCCGCTCCCAGCCTCACCCCCACTGGCCTAGGGAACTAAAACAAACAGTGCTTTAGAAAGTCCATGAAAGGAAAGGGCTGAGTCAGGCCTTCTGTTTAAGTAGTCCCCACCTGTTCCTCAGCTCTGACCTCCCCCCCAGCACGCCCACCCTGTCTGTGCCTCCCCACCCCCTTTTTCCCTTTCCTTTTCTCCTTTGTTGCTCAATTTTTAAAGGGCAGAGTTGACAGCTCCGGCTTGAGCAAAGCCAACCCCGGAGCCAGACAGAATCGGCTTGGGGCTGCTGACCTAAGCGTTCCACCCCTCCTCCACCCGTGACCCAGCCTCCCACCCCGGGCTGCACGTGGCTGTGGGAGGGGAGAGAAAGGGGGAAAGAAAGACAGCCAGCCGCACCCTTCAGGCACCCTTTTCTGGCTTCTCAGACCTCT
Source organism: Meriones unguiculatus (assembly GCF_030254825.1). Lineage (NCBI taxonomy): Eukaryota > Metazoa > Chordata > Mammalia > Rodentia > Muridae > Meriones > Meriones unguiculatus. Next base: position 59,864,855 of record NC_083362.1, on the reverse strand, counting down.
GGCTTCTTACAGGCAGGCCCTGGCTGCCTTCTGCAGGGCAGGGGTTATAACTAACACCTAGAAACGAAGGCGGGGTGGGAGAAGGCACAAAACAGAACAGCCTGTGGAGTCTCGCAGAGATGTGCCCTCTGTTGAGGGAAGCCTCTGTGGAGAGCCATCAACCTGATCCTACTATGCTAAAAATAACTTTACCAGGGCTTGGGATATAGCTGGGTTCTAGAGTGCTTGCCTCACACTCCTCAGACCCAAGGTTTAACGCCCAGTACCTCATTACAACCCTGTGTGTCTGTGCATGCCTGAGATCCCAGCACTCAAGAGATAAGGGTAAACTGGATCAGAAGTTCAAAGTCATCCTCAACTCTCTGAACTAGAAACCTTTCCTCAAGCAAGACAGGACAAGAAAAACCTTCAGGGCCTTGGAGGAAGTGAATCCATTGCTCACACTCAAAACCTGGGAAAGGGCCTATTTCCAAGATGGCAAAAAGGTCAAGTCAGGGGCAGTCTTAACACCAACTTGAACCTGTATGATACGGACCCCTCGCTCCAAAACAGAAGCTGGCTCTGGAGAGTCCAACCTTTTTCCATCTAATTTTGGTTTGTGTTTTGAAGAAACTGTAAATTTCCATGCAGCTGTGAAAAAAACATCACACAGACAGACCCCTGGTGCCTTTATCCAGTTTCCTCCCAGCAAGAAAGTCTTTTGCAACTGTGGAGCAGTGTTGCAGCTGAGGCGTTACTGTTTATTGCGATGCGAACTATTTCCAGCATCAGAGTCCTCCCATTCCCTCACATGGCTACATCCGCTTTCCTCCCACTCTCGCACTCCTTCACCCCTATTCTCTATTTCTATGGGCTGATACTTATGTTGTTATTATAAATGGATGGAATCACATGTGACCTTTTGAGAGTGCTGGTTTACAGGGTTGGAACTGTAGCTCAGTGGCAGAGTGCTTGCCTGGCTGTCAGGAGAGCCTAGGTTTCATCTTTAGTCCTATCTTAAAGGAACATGCCAGTTTTTCTCAGCATGGTTTGTTAGAGATTAGCCCACGTGGTTGCAAGTGTCCATAGCTTGTTCTTTTTGATGGTTTAGTAATACTACTCTATTGTGTGAATGGATGGCAGTCAGGTTAGCCATTCACCTGTTGAAGGACTTCTGGGTTGCTTTTAAGTTTAGGATCCTATCAATATTTGCATTGATATCTAATGAAGTCTTTCTTTCTCTGTGGTAAATGTCTGTGAGTCGGTACCTGGGTCCTATAATAATTCCAGCTTTAATGAGGCACTTGTTTGTTTTTTTTGTCTGAGACAGTTTTTGTTCTCTGTGTAATAGCCCTGCTGACCTGGAACTCACTTTGTAGACCAGGCTGGCCTCCAACTCACAGAGATCCTCTTGCCTCTGCCTTTCAAGTGCTGGGATTAAAGGCATGCACTGTCAACTCTTCCCCAAAGCTGCTTTTGATATGCCCCTCCCACAAGTAGCTCCTTCATCATCAGGGAGTCTCAGTCCAGCCAGCTTCATCCTTTCAGGAGACTAAGTCCATAGATTTAAATCATGAGTCTCCATCAGGGCTGTAATCTACAGAAATCAGCATGGCTTACCTCTTCTGTAGCTAGAGATTTCTCTACAAATTCAGAAAAGTGGTGTCTCATTGGTCTATCAGTGGGTAGGCATTTTTGTTCCTCTGATAAAGAGCCTGGAGAAAGGTGGATGAAGGCAACAGAGAAAAGTGATGAAGAGGACCCTTTCATGAGGAAGCAAAAGAAAAATGAGAGAAAAAAGTTCTCTCGGAGGAATGAATCAGAATTCCCCCAGGGAATCTTTTCAGTGTTCACTACAGACTCATTCTGCTCCACCAAGACTGTTAAAATTCAGTAAAGACCACATCCTTGAAAGCCATCTGTGAGAGTCTTGATGTCTTAGTTAGGGTCTTATTGCTGTGAAGAGACACCATGACCACAGCAACTCTTATACAGGAACACATTTAACTCAGGGTGGTTTATAGTTCAGGGGTTTAGTTCATTATCATCATGGCAGGAAACATGGTCGCATTCAGGCAGACATGGTGTGCTGAAAAGTCCCTGAGAGTTCTTCATCTGGATCCGAAAGCAGCAGGAAGACCCAGTGATCCACTAGGCCTGGCTTGAGCTTCTGAGACCCCAAAGCCCTCTCCCAGTGACACACTTCCTTTTACAAAGCCACACCTATTCTAACAGGCCACACCTCCTAATAGTGCTAGTCTGTATGAACCTACAGGGCAAGTTTCATTCAAACTACAGCAATCAACAACATATCGCCTCACCAATGTGTAAGCTCAAGCATATGAAACACCCCTCCCCATGGATGAATGGGTACATGAGCCCAAACACATTTTTATTATTATTTTTCCATCTATTATCTTACCTCAAGTTAGTCTGGGGCATGAAACCATGACTACAAAGTTTTCTAACACACAGGATTCTTCTACTTAATGGTCTCCACCAACTAAGTTTCCCTTCCCCTGAAACAGGATAGAAAGACAAGACTATGGGGGACAGTTGGGGGTTGAGAGGCTTCTACAAGATACTAAGACAGGTTCTGGCTATGTAGCCCAAACTGACCTTGAAACAATCCTCCTACTATAGCTCCTCTGATGGGCAACTCAGACAGAGAAAATTGAGGGGATATGAGAAGAGATAGAAACTCTTTGTCCTTGCTGGCTGAGACTCAAAAATGACTCTCATAAACACCTAACGTGGTGGAAGTTTTCTAGGTTTAGGAGAATTAGGAGTTCAAGATTATTTTCACATACATCGTAAGTTCAAGACTAGCCTAGACTACTTGACGCTCCACCTCCCCAAAGAGGAGACTCTCACAAACTAGAACCATATTTGTAGTTAAACATATCTTGACTTCCTTGAGACCTATTTATGACTAGTATTCCTTTGACCTTGTTATTCTGTATTTTTTATCTTGTTGGTCTATCATGTACCTCAGAAACCATCTGATTACGGAAGTAAAAGGAATAGCGACTTATGCCTATAGTGTGAGCACTTAAGAGTCTGAGGCAGGGCGATTGCCTCCTATTCAAGGCCAGCCAGGACTACAGAATAAGACCCTGTTTCAAGGAAATAAAAACAGAGTTCAGTCTTAGTGGTGCACATCTCTAATGCCAGTACTCAGAAAGTAGAAGCTAAAAGATCGAGAGTCCCAGACTAGCCTTGATTTCACATGGAATCTGAAGCCAGTCTGAACTATTTACAATCTGTCTCAAAATTCAAATTAGAAGATAAGTAGATCAAAAGTTTGCACGAATTACAAAAATACAAAAAATCCTTCTTACATAATATTTTAATTGAAAAAGTATTTGTCATTCAATATATTCTGATCATGTTTTCCCCTCCCCCAACTCTTTTCAGATCCTCCCCACCCACCCACAACTCTGTTCCCTCTCTCCCTCTAAAAAGCAAACCAAACAAAAGATTAAACGCACACACACATAAAGAATACCCATAAAAACCAAAAACAAAATATACAAGTAGAAGACCAATAAGACAAAAAAAAAAAAGGCTTTCACAGAGCAATATGAGACAAAAAGTCTACAAAAATATCATTGAGTTTGTTTTGTATTCACCAACTACTCTGAAATGTGGTTAATATACCCAAGAAGACTCCACTGAGGAAAACTAATTGGTATCTCTGGAGAAAAAAAAAAAAAAAAAACTTCTCAGACTACTCCAGGAGGCACTGTAGGAATCACAGGTATGGCCTGAAGCCTTCCTCACCTAAACACTTTCTTGCTTTATAATGGGACTTGAGAAGAAGAATTGATGAGTTGTCAATCACCCAAAGACCTTCAGAAACAGAAGCAAAGAAAATACCCACTGAGCATGAGACCATTGTGAATACCTCAATCATTTAACCAGCGTTTGTTCTGCAGAAACATAAAATGTGTCACCCCAGCCTGCAGCCCTGTGTTACAAGTTTCATGAGCAGATAACTGGCAACAGCCATTAACCTCACTATCGGCACAGGCTGGAGACTCATTCCCAAACAATGTCCACCTACACGCACTACCTCAAGCTTCACAAGACAGTCATCAATCCAAAGATGTACTGAGGTGGGCTCTAGAATTCTGTTGCAACTAAAGAGAGCAGTGACAGTCATGTGACTCCTTGAATGGTTGCATTATGTAACTCAGATTGAAATAGAGTCCTCCTTGACATAGGTAAAGAGATAGAGATGAGTTCCAAAGATGACATGTTCATTAGACCATAGGGGTCTGCCCTGGAGGTCAGAGTAATCCATGGTTCTACTAGTAAGGATCAGAACACTGAAAAGTACCCCAGTGGCTCATGGGATAAGCGAACGTTTTCTTAGTTACTAGATCAGTGTTTCTCGACCTTCCTGATGCTTCGACCCTTTAATACTCTTCCTTATGTTGTGGTGACCATCAACCATAAAATCTTTCATTGCTACTTGATAACTATAATTTTGCTATTGTTATGATTCATAATTTAAATATCTGTGTTTTCTGATGATCTTAGGTGACCCCTGTGAAAGTATTATTTGACCCCCAATGGGCCGGGTTCTGACTCACAGGTTGAGAACCCAAATACTATTCTCTAAGCTGGAGTGCCTTATACAGATTTTGAGCCCTGAGGATCCTGAGACACTAAACACTGCCTTAAACTCCTGAGTCATATCAGGATTCAGCAGGACTTCAGCAGGATGCTACCAATACAAAAAGATAGGAAACCACCAACTTAGGGACACACCCCTACCCTACCAACTTCACTTAAGATTTTGTTGTCACTCATCCATACCATCTCTTGAAGGTTGTGTTAATAGCTCTATAAAGTATATTTTCTTCCAAATTCTTTTTTAAAATATTAAAATAATGGTTCATTGTATGCTTTGGGATACCCTGCTCACCAGGACAGTTGAGAGTCATATTTATGTTTACCCTGTTTCCACCCTGACTGACCTTATAAATATGTACTGTATGACCCCTCAGCTTCCCTGTGTTCAGGGAAGAGCGAATGGCAGATGAGCGTGAGATGCTGTTATTTCTCTTTGAGACCAGGCAACTAAGCTGTGTTCGCGCCATAGCCATTAAGAGGGACAGCACAATAGCTTTTGGTTTCAGCATCCCTCTTGCCAATGCTTACCAATGAGCACTCTTCTTGCATGCACGCACATACACACGGACACATACGCACTCACCACACACACACACAACACACACAACACACACAACACACACAGAGGGAGAGGGGGAGAAAGAGAGAGCTAATGGTCCATCTTCAAGTAGTGGTCTACAGAGACTATTGATTTTTGCTTTAAGGAATGCATAATTTCAATAAACTTAAATAAGCATGACCCTATCAAAAGTCAGGGCAAGGACTTCTCCACCTCTGAAGTACATGGAATAAGCTTGACGCGGTTTTAATTATAAAAACAATACAAGTTCGTGATAGAAACTTGGAAAACGAAGAAAAGGGCACAAGGGAGACAAAACTCCCTCCTGATCTGTGCATATCTGTCTACAAATATTTTAACATCATCAGGAGCACACTGCATCTACCAATATCTGTACTACTTTAATGTTGTAGAAACAATACATAGCTATTGGCACATATTGTTAACTGTTCGTTCATTTCTTTACTTTTTTGTTTTGAGACAGGATCTCAAAGGTCTTAGGCTAGCCTTGAACTCACTATGTAGCTGAAGATGCCCTTGAACTCCTGATGCTCATGCTCTTCTTCCTGACTGTGATCAGGGGCTTCCACTGGTGCTCCAGGATTGGCTCCCCACTCGCCTCATTTTCGATTCAGCCCACTTTTAATTTTTCAGTGTTTCAAAGTATTTTAAAAGTATGACATAACAATTAGGTAGAATAGCTCAATACCATATTCTCTGCATTCAGGGGGCTGAGGAAGGAGGATAGAGAATTTGGGGCCAATCTAGATTATTGGACTACAAAGTCTTGTTTCAAAAAAACAAACAGTGTTACATGTTGAAACATTACAATACATTGTAAATGAATTTAGTTAAAGACCCACTAAAAGAAAGAAAGAAGAAAAAGAAAGGAAGGAAGGAAGATGAGGGAGGGAGAGAGAGGAGGGAGGAAAAGAAAGAGAAAAGATAGAGGGGGCAAAGAATATAGTTCAATTGACTAACATACATGAAGTCCTGAGTTCGATCCCCAATACCACATAAAACCAGTTATGGTAGCACATGCCTGTAACCCCAACACTTAAAGGCAAAGGCAGGAAGCTTAGAAGTTGAAGGTCATTGTTAGCTACAGTGTATTTGAGACTCTAGCAATCATATGATGCCATCATTTGGAAACAGACTTCGTGTTATTCCACAGACCTGAACCTAGACAAGAAGGTGCTGCCGAAGAGATGAGTGGCCAAGTATAGGGCCGTCCCACTCTAGAGCCCAGCCTATATTTAGAACACTGAGACCAAATACCCCATGACTCTGATGAAAATCCAGCTGGCCTCCCTGGGGAAAGTGAGCCTGGGTTGGCAACACAGTCATTTTATTGGCCTGCCTGTTATCTTGAAATTGTGAGACTCCAGGCTGAGCACAAACCTGAGTCATCCTCAGCTCCTTAGCTACCAGATTTCATCAGCTTGCCTATCCTCCTGAGTGCTTGGGGGGGAAAATATGGTTTTCTCCTGAAACACCCAAGTCTATCCAGAAACAAAACCTAAGCTTGCCTTCTTGGAAAGAAATTCACTGAGCCCTAAGTTGGAGCTGGAGCCATCAGCCCTAAAGGAATAGGCAATCCAGTCCCTCCTTGGCCCCTGTACAAAGCCTGTATAAGCCTAACCGGCTCAGACCAGAACAGACTGGCAGAGACAGAAGCTGAAATAAGTTCCTGGCTTGGTGTTATGCCTCCTGAAGCCAAAGCCTCCCTAATTGTCAAGCAAGGTCCTCGGGATCTGGTAACAAAACTTTAACCTATGAGGCTCACTCCAAACATTTTGCAGAGAGAGGGGAAGGAAGGAAGGAAGGAAGGAAGGAAGGAAGGAAGGAAGGAAGGAAGGAAGGAAGGAAGGAAGGAAGGAAGGAAGGAGAATTTAATGAGAAAGGCAGAGTCCAAATAAATTCTTCATCTGTTTTGCTAAAATGTTAGCTTCAAAACCGGGTGTCGTGGCATGTGCTGATAATTTCAGCACAGAGGAAGCAGAGGTAAGAGAATTGCCACAAATTTTGAGGCCAGCCTGGTGTATATGTAGCAAGTTCCAGGCTAGCCAAGCTACATAGTGAGACCCCGTCTCAAAATCCAAAGGAAGAAGAAAAAGAAGGAGGAGGAGGAGAAGGAGAAGAAGAAGAACCTGTACCATGCAAGCCTGCACCTGGCTGCTTTTTATCAGAACCCTCAGCTTTCAGAAGCAGGCTGGGCAGATGTAGCTCACCACTCCCCCATCCTCCTGTCTGTGGGCTGCACATCTCCAGCTGTCAAAGTTTGTTTTTGAAACCTGCTCTAAAAGTAAATAAGCAAATCAACTTACTGTAATAGCACAGCATGCAAATAGCGTGGCTCTGTTTATATAGCCCGGCAGCTCTTTCTCTCTCTCTGGAGGAGCACTGAGATCACAGACCCCCCAGAGTTCTCTGCTGACCCTCAAGAGAATGTTTAAATTCCCTTGGCAAGAAAGAAAAGTTGCTGCTCCTAGACTTGTCTAGAAATGAGTCGGGCCTTCATGTCCAAGGACCCATCCTAATCTAGGAGCTTCATTGGCCACTTACCTGCAGACAGCGGTAGTCTCAGTAGGGCCAGCAAGTTGGCTCACCAGGTAAAGGTGTTTGCCAAGCTCGAGGATCTGAGTTCGATCCTTGAAACCTGCCTGGTGCAGGTTGTCCTTTGATTTTCATATGCATGCTTTAGTTTTCTCATGTCCCCACCTCAACACACGTACACACACACACACACACACACACACACACACACACAAATAGGTAAATGTAAAAGAACTTTCATATCTGCCTGGACATTCCCAGAGAGCTAAAGTCACATCCTAACTACCTTCAGAGCATCGAGCTCAGGGCCTACAGTCTGCCATACCTGCTGATTTTGATGAATGAATGAAGAAGATGGATTCCTAATGGATATAATTGTGGAGCAACCTAGGGCACTGAGATGGCTGCAGCCATCATCTTCCTGTGTTTCATCCTCCACTGTATCCCAGACACAGAAGATGGCTATGTACATCCTCTCCGAGACACACAAAAGCACGAACTTAGATGCCCCAAGATCCACATAGGGAAGTTCATTCCCAAGATGACTTCCCACGTGGTAAAGCATCCTGGCACAGTCAGAGGGCTAAAGAAGAACTTCACGGACAGTGCAGGAATGTGGGAAATGAACGATGCCCAGAACAAGCAAGGCCTGTTGCTACCCTCCAATGGCCACCTGTCAGCTCCCTCTGCCTCCTCAGTTCTTTGGAGAACAGCTCCCACTGTTGTCTGAGTCACACACTGGTGGGCCTATTGGACACCAGGCCTGTTTCTTGCTGTCACCTGATCATCATCTTTCTCCTCAGAGAGCATCCTGTGGTGCATAGAAATCTAGGGCTTTATCCATCAGGGGATGGTGAACCCCGGTCAACTATGGAGCCTACCAGACCAACGACCAGGTGTATCAGTCGTGATGTCCAGACAGGTTATGCTCTGCAACAAACAGTCCCAAAGTTTCTAAGGATTAAAAGCCTAGGTTTGGTTTCTTCTCTATGTAGGTCTGCAACAAAGCACCATGTTGCCCCTTCCAGGCCCTGGGCTGATGGGGATACTCGTATTGCATTTTCCAAAGCAGGTCAGCAGCAGCATCTAAATTCAAGTGGGGAGAGAAAGGTAAGTGTGTGTGTGTGTGTGTGTGTGTGTGTGGGTGGGTGGGTGGGTGGGTAGGTGTGTGTGTGTGGAGAAAAGCTCTGACGGTTGTCACACACCGTGTCTTCCATATTGTAGGGGCTCAATCAATCCATATCTGACAGGGAGGAAAAAGAAATAAACATTTGTTTACCCCTGAGGGCAAGGGTAAAGAGAAGCCAGTTTGTTATAGAAAGGAAATGAAGTGTGCATGGAGACAGCAAAGAAGCGTTCAAGTGCTTTCCACAGGACAAAGGTGAGCCCGAGGGGTGGGGGGACTGAGGGGGGAGGTGGAGGTTCTCAGCAAATGGAGGAGGCTTGGACTGTGTGTAGCACTAGGAAAATAGGAAAAAAGTAAAGGGGTTGAAGAAAGTTAAAAGAACAAGGTGGTGGTGAGAGGCAGAGCAGAGAGTGTCTAGAAGGTCCCACCGTGTGGGTACGACACACCCTCTTCCTGTAGCTCACCTCACTTCAGGAGCAGGACCTGGGGTCTTAAAATGGCAACATGCTGAGGCTAGTATGAGAGCAAGCAGAAGGCAAGACTGGAGGTGGCCAAGAAGACCCAATTACTGTTTGCAGGCCAAAGTCAAGTTTCATTTTGTTCTGTTTTCCCAATCTTCCTCCAGCTGTTTTCTCTCTCTCTCTCTCTCTCTCTCTCTCTCTCTCTCTCTCTCTCTCTCTCCCTCTCTCTCTCTGTCTATCTGCCTGTTTCTGTCTCTCTATCTCTGCCTGGTCTGTCTCTCTATCTCTCTGTCTCTCACTTATTCATTTACTTGTTTATTTATATTGGGTGAGAGTGTGAGCAAAAGTGCCATGGCGCACGTCACATAGCAGAAGTTAAAGGACAAGCTAAGGATGCTGTTCCTCTCCCTCCACCACGAGTCTCAAACTCAGCTGATCAGGCTCAATAACAGACACATTTCCTTACTGAACCATTTCCCAGGGTCCCAGCTAGTGTTTCCTTGTCCTCTCTTATATCTCCCAACATTTCCAGGGTAGGGGAACTGCTCGGCTCCTCTGTTTACTGCCTTGGTGCCTCCTGTCGTCCCCACCTGCTTAGCCATGGCCGTGGCGTTTTCCCACTTCAGCTGTCTCTAATTTCTCTCCTCATATCATACTACATTACGGGGGCCACCCATCCCCAAACTCACTAACACTAAGACAAAACTCACTCCCCTCTGGCCTTGGTCATCATGAAGGAAAGCCACCATGGTGTCTCTGCTCAAAACAGTGAGATCCCTTAGTAATAGTTTTTACTCAGCTTAGCCTTTTGATCTTCTATGGCAGAACTGAGCAAGGCAAAACAACCCTGGGATCCTTTGCAATAGTAACCCTGACTTTTTGTGTGAAGGGTTTATGTAAACAAGCACCATCTCCGGTACCACAGTGCAGATGGAAAGCCAGAGGCTCAGAGAGCAAGTTGCCAGGCAACAATCACACAACACCTTGGCCTGGGTTTGAGCGTCTGCTTTATCAGTTAACTAGCTATGGATCGCTAACCTCAATAGTCAACCTCACTTAACTAGTTGTGTATCGTTACCCTCCATAGTCAACATCACTTAAGTAGCTGTGTATCATTAGCAGTAGTCAACAGTCTCTCTAGAGGACAAATTATGAAGGTCAGTCCTCTCTTGTGATCACATATCCCTGAGTGGTAGTGCTGACCTTTCCACTCTAGGCTTCCTGACACCAAAGATTGTGGTCCAAAACTGAAAATGTCTGGGATCAAGGCCATCTAGCTCAGTGGTTCTCCACCTTCCGAATCCTGTGACCCTTTAATCCAGTTTCTCATATTGTGGTGACCCTCTAACCATAAAATTATTTTTTGTTGCTACTACATAACTGTAATGTTTCTACTGTTATGGATCATAATATAAATGTCTCTGTTTTCTGGTGGTCTTGGATGACCCCTGTGAGAGGGGTCAACCCCTAAAGAGGTCTCAACCCACACGGTGAGAACTGCCAATCTAGCTGATCACCAAACATTTGTCTCTAACTTCCAAGGCCCTACATTTCCAGCCTCCAGTAAGGTGTGGCTGTGTATGCCCAGCTTCAGCTGAGCAGCTCCACAGATGCGAAGGCCATCTACCCAGGGAGTCCTTCCTCTCCTCACCACACTGCCATTCCAGCACAGCTTCACCAGAGGATGCAGAATTACAGATGAGTGGCTTTTATTTTATTTTATTTTTATCTTATGTTTCTGTTTCAATGTGTGTGTGTGTGTGTGTGTGCGCGCGCGCGTGCACGCGCGCGCGTGCATGTCAGAGCGGAGGGGGGAACCCAGATCTTTGAGCATGCCAGGCACGCAATCTACCTCCCTATGAGGGCTGTTAATGAAAAAAAACCACTAGAGACCTGGAAACAATGAAATGGAAGTCCCTGGTCCCAATCCCTACCCCTTATCATTCTACCCCTCCTCCTCCTCCAGAGATGTGGATGAGAATAGTTAACATATGATACCATTTCAATTAAGGTATTGATCAAGCGCTTGGCCTGCCCTCACTGAAACAAGACCACTGGAGAACTGACTTGAAAGCCACATTTGGGGCAGTAACAAGACTGTAGAAGCTGTCTTGGGTCACTTGGGACAAGAGAAGGTCACCAAATGTGCTGACAAGACTCCATGTCATTGGTCCACTGGGCTACCCACCTTGAGGCTGCTGACAGAGACCTGAGGGATGAGCTGGACACAGAATGCTGGGAGGCCAAGAGAATGAGGCCAAGATGCTGGGAGCCAAAGGGCAGGAATGAAACAAGAGGCTCAGAGTGTGCCTGCAGAGCTCCCAGGATGGGGGCAGCTGGAGAGGGACGGAGCAGCTTTCTTTTGGGCACCCTGGGTAGCCAGGGCTTCATCTGAGGTCTAGCCAAATCCATTCTCAAGCATCCCCCTGAAACACGGGCCAGCAGTGTTCCCTAGCAGCTGGTTCCCACTGCTGCCCACTTTCTCTTCTCTTTTCTTGGAACGCTCCCCTCCTATTCCACTCTCCCTACCCCTCCACCCTTTATTTTGGAGACAGGGTCTCCCATAGGCTAGGCTGACCTCAAACTTAGTACGTAGCTGAGGATAACCTTAAACTTCTGAAATCCTCCTGCCTCCAACCTCTCGAATGCTGGGCTCACAGGTATGTACCACCATGCCAGGATTTCCATGATAGAAGCCACGGCCTTAAAGAGAGATTGAGATTCTCATGGGGAATGTCCTAAGCCTGTGGGCAATGCTCCTGCCCATCTACACACACTGTACCCTGTATATTTGCATGTCAATACCCAGAATGCCCTGCTTGCCCAGGCCAGAGCCCCTGGAGATCACTTGCCATCGTCTGGAGCTGGCAAGCGGGGTGTGCCTACAGGACAAAGTGTTTGCTCTCGTGCCAGCCGAAATTGGGAAAGAGTTGCTTTGCTTACAGCCATGGTTCCTTTGATGGAGTCCAGCTACTTTTGGGTCCAAGCTGGAACTAGGCAAAAAGAACGCCAGATGTACTGAGCATCCACATGTACAGTCATTCGACCAGTTTTCAAGATCCCATTGTGCTCACCAAGTCCATCCACCAACACCACTACACATTCCTGTCATCTGAGGGTGTGAACTCTTCTTCTCATTCATGACAGCTGGAGAACCTTCTTGAAGCCCAGGCTAGGGCTTTCCATTCCTTCTTCCATAATTTGGGTGTATCGAAACATTCCAGCCTTCGTCCTGGAGTCTTGGAGCTCCTCCATGATTGCTTGACAGAGAATGAGCTGGGGAAGCCAACTACCCCAAGACACAGATGAAGAGAGAGTTTAACAACAGCTAGAACTAAGCATCAGAGAAACATCCTTGGGCAGATTCAAAAGGAATGGTGGTGCTTGTGCCTGGGGAGAGGAGGATGGTAAAGTTATAAAAGGAAGAAATGGTAAACAGAACTCCTCCTCCATGCCCAGCATCCTCCACAGACAGCTTCTTTTGTGCAGAGTGCATCAGACAGACCTAGTCCTGCTCCTTCATGAATACCAGGAACTATTCCTGACTCAAGCAAGCACTTACCAACCCAATGAGACAGCCAGTCAGCCAGGCCTCCTGCACCTCACATCTAGCTTCACACTGAGAACTAGGGACATACCGATGAGCAATGTGGCTGCTTCAGGGTGGTGACTTGGTACACCAACAGGGCCTCCAAGCCCCTCTCCTGCCTGCCATGTTGCAGGGCTGCTTTCCAGACACTGGGCTCATGTTCCCCACTCCCTCAGAGCAGTGGTAGCTCCAGAAGCAGAGGGATGAGGGGCCTCTGGAGTCATATTGCTTGCATTCAGGAGCAGGCTCTGCTCGTTCTTGGCTTAAGGGACGTTGGGCAAGGGCCTCTCAGCATCTTCGTCTGCAAAACAGCTAATATAGAACTGCCCCTGTGGGACCGAGTGGAGGGGCTGAGTGGGTTAGCGTTCAGAGTGTTCAGACAGCACCTGATGCCTATCAAGCGCTCCGTAAACATTAGCTACCGTTGCCATTGCAACTGGCCACACATAGTAACCAAAGTCACTGCCAAGCCCGGGAACAGCAGCCAACGGCTACAGACCTGAGCAAGGATAGATGGTTTTTGCAAATGAATCAAGAATCTGGCCTCCTTGCTCAGATCACTAAGCCCATAAGTACAGGAAACCAGGCATTTAGAATGTCTGTAGGCCGGGACAGAACCTGACCATTAGAATAATTGTAAATAGGGGGGCTCAGACATGAACACACATGTGAGAGGACCTCTTCTCCTCCCGAGGCCCAGTCACTACATGGTTGTGGGACTGAGGACAGGTGACATGGGAGGACTCACAGACAAATTTGGAGATAGTCATCTGACCCGGAGCCAGAAAAGACAGGGGGAGTCCTACTGTGAGGTCAGTGTAACGTAACTCGAGGTCCTGAAAAAGAGGGTGGTAGCCAGGAGGCTGAGTTTCTACAACCTTGACACCACCCTTTTTAGGAGTCTTCCCAGCTGACCTTCCCTAACAGGATGCACAGAGTGGAGTCAAAGACAGAAGAATTTCGGTTATCGGAGTCCTAAATCTTAGGAAAACTCTCTTCTCCGTTCCCTCCCATTAGATCGGAAGAAGAGAGCAATTCACCAGTGAATTCTGCAGTTCTCCGTCGTCCAGCTCTGCAGCCACTGGGTTCCTGCCATCTCAAGCGGCTAGAGGAAGGTTGAGAGCAGCTGACTGGCCTTTACGTAGTACCTTTACATAGATCCCCCACCCCCAGAGGCACCACTCTGCCTCAGCGAAGCTTAAATTAGAAGAGAATAAGTGTAAATGTGTATACGTGCCTAGTCACGTATACGCACGTGGGAAAAGACAGGGGTGCCCTGAGGATGTAGCTCTGTTGGCACAGCGCTGGCCTAGTAAATAGTCAAAGCCCTGGATTTGATATCTAACACTATTTAAATCAGGCAAGATGGTGCACACCTATGATACCAGCGCTGGAGAGGTAGAGGCAGGGGGATTAGAAGTTCAAAGTCTTCTTTGGCTACATAAAAAAAAAACTCAAGGTCAACCCAAGATGTATAATAAGGTTGTCTCAAAAATGAGAAAAGTATCAGAGGGAGAGGAAATAAGTATGGGACCAGAAGACCCACCATAAATGCTCTATTAAGGGGAAAAAAAAATGTACAATCCAAGTCTGGTGAACAAGAAGGGCACTACCTGCCCAGCTTCCAACCGAGTCCCACTCGGCATTCGGCATCTCCTGAGAAACTGAGGGAAGGCTGAGGGTGGTTTCATCTTGGGTGGGTTTTTCTTATAAATTTTCCTGTTTTCATTACCCTGCAATCCACACTTTCCCCGATACAGCGGTGCTCTCTTCCCTCATCTCATACGACACACAGACGATAGTGCGTGTCACACACATTATTCCCCCACAGGCCTCTCCTAAGCTGAAGCCCAACTGGAGACTAGATTGTTGAAAACCTTCAATGTGATTCATGGCCAGGAAGGGAAGACGAGAGTCACCTGGTTTGAGCTCCTTCGAGGCCACTTCCAAATACAACACAGAAGGCGATCTTTTCTGTTGCTTTGTGGTCCAAATAAAATAGGAGAAATGAAAACTGTAGCTGAATGGACACTTTTGCTGACGAGTAAGGTAAATTATAAACGACTAAAGTTCCTGGATCTTTCTGTCTGGGTAAATTATGGTCAGTTCTTCCTAGATGCCAAGAGATACATATGTGACTCCCTACTAAAAGCAGTTAGTGGTTAGTGTCTGACAATACTTAATGGCTCTGTCCTTCAAGTTCTAATTCCCTCTGAAAAAAAAAAAGCAAAGAAAAAAACCATAGGTGTTCCCATGTCCCAGAACTCTACCTTCCTGTGTCCTGAACATGCACAGTCCAACTGCCTTGCTTTCTCTGGTCTGGGCATGTTCCAAGTGGGTTGCACTGAGGGAGGACTTAAGAAAAATTTTTTTAATCTCACCCTTCTTCTAGGGTTGGGAAATTGGAAAAATTAATTATTAGCAAGAGTTGGTTAGTGTCTTGTTTCTGCCAAAACTCAGCTTCTACCTTTCTATTCTCCACAGCTTGATGCCAAAATAGGCCTTGGTGTAACATGTGAAGTAGACAGTGTTGACTAACTAAGGGAAAGGTGTTCTTGGGTGAGGCAGACATAGCTTTGTTGAAAGAATAACCTCCGGAGAGCTGACAGTCAATATTGTAGAGAAGGTGTCTGGGGAGAGGACCCTTACGACCTTAGATTGGAAGACAAACACTTCTTGCTGTCCAATATCTCTTCTGTAGTCCACGAGGCTTGGATGAAGTTATAAGGGTCAAGAGGGAGAGGAGTCCACCCTTTCTCACTCTGCAGTCTCCATAGAGATAACAGCTACCACCAGCTCTTAGGAAAAGATAAAACATCCAGCCTCTCGGGACTTCATGAGACAATCCGCTAGTTGTTTCAACGTAATCTTTCTGTGACTTTTAGAAGAGAGGGAAGAAGAAATGTGTGAGAGACCCAAAACACGCAAGGACACGCAAGGCCCTTCTCTCAAAAGACAGATGCCTGTAGTGCTGAGAGTAGAGTGAAGAAGTTTTTCATGGTTTTACAATAATAATTAGAAGGGTTGCTTGACCAGCACCTTTCATAGTTGCCATTCTTCCTCTACCTTCTTTGAAGAACCTTTCACAACTGAGTCAGCTTCCAGGAGCTGAGTTGTCAGGCTCTTCATTTAACCAGTTTCCCACAGGGAATCGTCCTCCCGACTAAGGATAAGCAGATGGGCTGGGTGTTGGAGATGAGAGCATGAAGTAATAGAGAAGCACTGTAATAAGGACTCCAGTCAAGTTCACTGTTTCTTCCTGCTCACAGAGCCATGAGTACCACAGTTTGGAAAGGTGCAGTGTTTTCTGAGTCCTGAGAGGTTGGCAGATGACACATACCTGCTATAGGGACAAGAGAACTTGACTCCTTCAACTAATTTCTCAACAGTGTGACACATTGCTGTGTTTAGATGTGCTGTGTCTCCTAGAAATTCACAGGCTGGATGTGTGGTCTCCAACGCTGAGGTGTTGACCTGCTAGAATCTTTAAGGATGGAATCTTCTGGAAGGTAAGGAGGTCACTGGAGATACCATGCTAAGAAGAGAGTAATGTCTCTCTTTCAGAGCCCAGCTTAGTTCCCTGGCTTGGTACATGAAGAGCAAAGTTGGCCCTCCCTCGTCTTTGGCTTCCTATCTCGTTCTGTCACCCACTGTCTGCCACATTTAGATGTAAGAAGAACAGCTTCAGGAGAACAAAGTAGATGAGAGTGTCAGGCTCTTGAATCTCTAGAACGGTGAGATAAATAAGCACTTAGTTTGTTTGTAAAGTACCAAGTCTCGGCTCTTTTATTATAGCAACAGAAAACTGACTAATACACATATTGGCTGGAGAAAAAAAGACCTCAATGATTGTCATAGAAATTGCTCCCCTTCTGATGAAGACACCCAGATTGTCAGCTGACTAAAGTAATGTGGCCAGTAAAGCCAGAGTGGAGGCTGAAGCCACTTTTACTCACTGTGTGTCAAGCCTCAGGAGCCTCACCAAGCCATTGCTTTCCCTCACAGCCTTCCACTTGGCATAAGTAGTATTTCCCACAAAGGTCACCCCAACTGCACAGGTAGAGCTGCTGCCACCTGGTAGGTAGAAGCTCATACTTAAGGGTAGGGAGGGAAGGACTGTGGCAAGAGGCCTCTTAGGAGGTAAGCAAATAATGGGGAAGAAAAAAAAAGCAAAGTGTCAACACACCGAGGATCTGAGATGTCTGAGCTTTCTAGGGCTGCTGGGGGAAAGCTGAAGGAAAGTGTCTGCTGCTAGAAGAGCTGTAAAACGCAACTAACTTTCCTGTACACTCCCAGATTCCTCCGTTCACTGCGACATGGATGACTGAAGAATCCCTCAGGCAGGCCTGGTGATAGGGCTCAGCAGGGAAAAATGCATGCCATGCAAGCCTGGCAATTTGAGCGTGGACCATTCCTGAAGGTTTCCCTGTGACCTCTGCATGTGTTTTGTGGCACGTGCACACACACACACGCCCTCCCCCACAAACACACACACCGCCACCACTATCACCAGAATGATTTTATTTTTAAACAGTTTTTTTTTTACATTTTAACCTTTTTAACCTTTTTTTTAGAGTTTTTTTATTTTATGTTCATTGGTACTTTGCCTGTGTGTATGTCTGCGTGAGGGTGTCAGAAGCCCTGGAACTCACAGACAGATGTGAGCTGCCATGTGGGTGCTGGGAATTGAACCCCGGGTCCTCTGGAAGAGCAATCAGCGCTCTTAACCACTGAACCATCATCTCTCCAGCCCCCATAATTTTATTTTTTTAAAACATGTCTTAAGTAGATTGTATACCATGTCAGAACCAGAAGGGACCTGAACACAATATTGCTAAGCCAACCTAAAAACAAAACAAACAAAACAAACCTTACTTTTATCTAAGAAGATGCATCTCGGAGCTAAGTGACAGCCTGTGTCCACACTGCCCGCCAACGATGGGAATCTGAGCCCTTTCTTGCCTTGCAATCTACAAGCTTCAGCTACAAGGCCTGTCACTCAAGAGTCCTTCTCAGACTTTGTAACCCTTCTCAGGCAAAGACAGGAATTTTCAGGACTTGATCAACTGTTGTTTCAAGCCCTTTGTGAAGACACACACCTGTAAGCCCAGTACTTAGGAAGGAGGAGGAATGCTAGGAATGCCAGGCCAGCCTACAAAGCGAGCTACAAAGCACGTGAGATGTCTCAACACAAGCAAACACAACAGTGACCCAAATTATTTTTTACATGTATCTTTATGGAATACTGTACCGGAGGCTTCACCTAGATCCACCTTACCTACGATCACCCCAAGTTGTTTGGAGTCATGTTCTCCCAAAAGATCTCTGCCAGAGAAAGGAACAACACACACACACACATACACACACACACACACACACACACACACACACGTACACACATTTTTTTTCTCTCCTTCCTACCCCTTGGCCACCACCAGTCCGACACACCAAGCTGTGGGGAAACGTGCCAATCACTATTGAAGACTTAGGAAAAGCCAAAAAAGGGCATGGATTGTTCGACTACTTTGTAGTCAACTGTGAAGGTGGAAAGCCTAACTCCCAAGGTCTGGGTTTTCCCAGGAGTCACCTGTGCTGAGTCCCATATTGCAGCCCCTGAGAGCACCTTCCCATAGCAGACTGCACACAGGTGCTCCTCCAACACCTGTGCAGAGGGTCCCACAACCTCAGTTACTTCTCCAGGCTCTGTGCTCGGATACCTGATAAGCAACTTAAGCGAAGTCGTTGCTCAGGGTTCGAGAAGTCGATACTATCAGTCATGACAGAGAAGACATGGTGGTGGGTGGCTCTCTGGCAGTGACAGTGTCTGGCAGCTCATATCCCAGTAAATCCAGAAGCAGAAAAACTGGAAATTTCCAAAGTTAGCTGGATTTCTTCTTTTTCCTCTTTTCGTAAAGTCTGGGACCCTGGTCCATGGGATGGCACCATCCATACTCAGAGAAGGTTTTTCCCCATCCGTAATTCTTTCTGGAGGCAACCTCACAGAGACACCAAAAGGTGGGGTTCACTGGATGTTTCTTAATCCAAGCAAGTTAACAATGAATCAGCCTTGCCTCTCCCCCAAGTTAAGTCATCGCTTGAACTCAGATCACTCACATGGCCTCTGCATCCTTAATACCTCTCTCCATTAGGAACCCTCCCCTCCTTTCCATTCAAAGTGTCCTCACTTCCCTAAATCCATCCTGCTTTCCCTTCTCAGGTAGAGAGGTCCGTGCAGCCACCACCCAACTTCAGATACTAGGAGAAGAAAGGCCTCCAACCCATGGGCCTGATCTGTGGTTCTCTTAACAGAGAAAGATGCATTGAGATCAACAGTCAACAGGGATAATGAAAGAAGCTTGTGATGCCCTTGTGGTCAATGGGTCCCCATTATTAGAACAGCATTCAATTTCTTTGTCATTTCTTCTGTGGAGAGCCAAGGCTATACGGGAGCTTATTGCCATGCTGTCTAACCAAAGGCTAATGCTCACCTGCAGGTTCCCCAGTGAGGATATCCTCCTGCTATTCGTATTCTCAGTAGGGCAATGCACCTGTGAAACGGCATCTTGGTTTCTCTTTCCATCACCGTGATAAAGTAGCCTGGTGAAAGCAACTTAAGGGACATCATGGTTCAGGCCATCACAGCTAGGGAACCAAGGCAGCGGGAGCTTGATGCAGCTAATCAGGGCATATCCACAATCAAAAGCAGAAAGTGAATATACCCTAACTAGGGCTTAGCTCCCTTTCCCATTTATAAGTTGAGGTACCGCCCACCGCTCTTCCACCTCAATAGAGATAATCCGCAACAGGCATGTCCATAGGTCCAGCTGCCTGATGATTCTAGCTTCTATCAAGTTGAAAAGGATAAAAAGGACACAGGATAAAAAGACATCTGAAGAGTGACAGTGACTCAGGATCTCTGAAGTGTCACAATTCATGGCAATGGAGTACTAGGAGAAGAGAGAATCAGTGACTACAAGTTACTGATTGGGAATGCCAATGAAAAGCTTCTGGCAAACACCACTCTGAGGAGAGGATCGGAGATGGGAAGGTTGCCAGTTCTTACTTCTATAGCACCTGTCAGCCACAGCAGTCACATCCTTCAACACATTATACCTCTGCCCTAGGCTATTCCTCCTGGCAACCTTAAGGGACTGAGGCTACTATACTCATTCAAGATGATAAAAACAAACTTCAGAGGTAACTATCCAAAGCCGCAGTGAGGGGTTGGTGAAAGCATGCTTCTATCTTCATTCGTCTGACTGCTGAGTCCATGGTCTTGATTCTCCTAAATCATCAGCCCAGTGAAAAGGCCAACCACACGGCAGCCTAACTCGAAACCCAGCTGGCCTAGTAGCAGCTACCCAAAGGTCATAGGGTGGGGTCATTCTGTTCTTCTATCCAAGTTTAGGGACCAATGAGGCTCTAAGAAAGGGGACAGCAAGAGCTAGGATCTGAGGCTAGATTGACGAGGGGAAGACACCCAGTGTGCTGGCCAGTTTTTATACTTAGCACAAGCTAGAGTCATCTTAGAAAGAGGAAACTTAATTGGGAAAATGCCTCCATGGGATTGTCCTGGAGGGCATTTTCTTGATTGGTGATTGATGTGAGAGGGCCCTGCCCACTGTGAGGGGTGCCACTTCTCGGTAGGAGGCCCTGGGTACTATGAGAAAGCAGGCTGAGAGAGCCATGGGGAGCAAGTGAGTAAGCAGTATTCCTTTATGGCCTCTGCTTTAGTTGCTGCCTTGAGCTCCTGCCATGACTTTCCTTGGTGATGGATCATGACCTAAGCCTTGTAAGCTGAAATAAACTGTTTCCTTCCCCGTGGTGTTTCTTCACTCACTAAGATACCCAGTCTGCTGCTGCTGCTGCTACTACTAGTCTTCTCCTCCTCATCATCTCCCTCCTTCTTTTTCATCTTTTTCCTCTTTCTCTTTAGGAGTTCTGGAGAGCATAAAAAGGAAGCAGAAAGAACAATGAAGAGGGAGAGGCCTATGACATGTGCTCAGCTCCTGCTTCTGAAAGCCCAGTGTGGGGCTGCAGCCAAGCCCAGGAGATGGGGTGACCTCTATGCAAACAGAACTTCCCAGGGAGGTGCTTCTGAAAATATAAACAGTCACCATGTGATGGGTTCAGCCAGTTCATGTAAACACCAGAGGGAGAAAAAAAAAAAACTAGCTGAAGAAAAAGCTATGCTCTGCACAGATGAGCAGGGGGTGAAGTTTTGAGACTCAGATAGAAAAAAAAAATCAGCACTACAGGGTCTGCTATAACCTCACGATGTTGCTACTACACACAGAAAGCTTCAACCCCCTAATCACATGGGAACTTTTTGTCATTATTAGCAGACTCACATAAAGGTGGATTTTCCCCTATGTAAGAAAACGGGCTAGACTTCCGTTGTCTTAAAGCAGAAGATCAGCCATTAGATATCAAAAGGGCCTTACTGGTCCCCAAGAAGAGGTCTAAGTTTAGGAAAGAGCTGCAGTGTTTAACAGCAGGGGGATAGATGGGAAGCACTCTGAAGAAACAACATAACTCTTTCTTTCTGTCCCTACTTCCCCCATTCTGCTGCTTTTGCAGGCATCTGTAAGGCTTTTAGCAGTCTCTGGAACTTTGTTATGTTGTGTTGTGCAAATTATTCTGACTATACCTATAAGAAGCCAGCCCTCCAGAACTTTTGCAAACACTTTGTTTCCTGGGGCCCAAGAGTTTTCTCAGAGCTGTCTCTCCATCTGGCTTTACAAGGGATCCATCTTCAAACACACCAGCCAAGGAGAGAGGGCCCGTTGGACCCAATCAAGAGACAGCATGCTCTGTGCTGCTGAGGTATCTCCAAAGCTTCTTGAGAAAAGTTGTAGCAGTAAAGGCTGGCATAGTCCCCAGATCTGCTCTGAACCAAGGAGAGGGGTGGTGCTCCCAGCCACATCCCTACTGCAGAGTTCAGCTTGACTGCTGGGGTTGATGGGACAACGGAGGGCCCCACATAGCATATCTGTGATGGAAGAGGAACAAGGGAGAAAACACCTGTGCAGGTATCATCTAGAGGAGACTAGAAGAGAGCCCAAAGCAAGAGACAGAGGAGACAGAGGAAGCCCTACACACCTTGTACACACTACAGATCAGCAGTCAGGACTCTCCCGGGAGACCAAACTAGTAACTAGAAATTCTCTGGGTAGTTCTACAGAGTAGGGGTGGCCCATCCCCATGCACCCCTCGCTCTACCACTTCAGGACTGTGTGACCTTGGCAAGTGACATGATTTCTCCGAGCCTGTGTTTTTAATGGGATTATTAATATCACGTATCTCATCAAGCAATTATGGGAACTAAGTGAGTTAATATTTGTGGAGCTCTTAGAACATAGCAAGGGTTATTAGCATTTGTTAAACAAACACAGCCTCAAATGAGTGTGCCTGCTATACAATGCCAAAAGGCTTCTCTCTCAATTCTACATTTATGCATTTACTTGTTTACTTAATAAATATTTACCATGTGCCTACTATATGTCAAGATCCATGTTTAGTATGGCAGTTACAAAAGTTAGCAAACCCAACCATGGCTGCCCTTCCCTTAGAGCTTGGAGTCAGACATAATCTCTCTTGATCAACTTTTCTCCAAATCTTAGACAGATGAAACCAGCCCAATCCTAATCAAATAATTGCCTGGGGACACATACCCTGATTGCAGAAGCTGTAAAGGAAAATTGATGGTGGGTTTTCAGCTGTCCTTCTTGTACAGTACAGGAGAGTGGCTGGAATGAGGCCCAAGGCTGAATGGAGACGGTGTAATCATGCTCGGTTGAGGTGACAGGTTGGTACATTGCCTTGACCAGAGCCTACTCCAGTTTCATAGGCTCCCCCTCCTGAAAACTATATCGCACGCAGGAAGGACTTGAGGTGGGACTTGAGACCTAACAGCTAGAATCTCCTTTCAAAACTCTGATACAGAATGGAGTTTTGGAGGAGAGGGGACAACAATATGAAATGCCCATTGAACTGAAAGTGACAAAAGGGGCAAAAGCAAGTGGAGCCCCAACCCTCGAGACTGCAGCTCTGTATTAAGTGCAGGAAGGGGCCAGCCCACCTGGGGTCCTGGGCTACAAAGCAGTATTTTAATGTTCATCTTAGACTCTTACTCTTCCTCCCTCGCAGCTGACACATGACGTCATCTATCTCCTATTCCTAACAGCCAACAGTAGATACATGTTCCCACTGGCTGCAGGAGGAAGAGATGAGTGACTCAGCAAGGTCACTGTGTTTGAGCCAAGCCCTGCACCTGCTCTAAAGCCATCTTTGTTATGGGCCAGGGAAGGAGAAGCCAGTAGTTTCTTGTTTCATCAAAACTGACATCTCAGCAAGCATGAGGATTGGACCAATTCCTCCCTGACAGTTTTCTCTAGGGTGAGCTTCTGGTGTTCAGGTAGAGAAGGGTGTGGAAGATGTTGGCTCCACAGGCCACAGTGAAGTGGGAAAGAGAGAGGACAATAAGACATCACTGCCTTCCTCCACAGCCTTGCCTTGCTATGCAGGCTTCTCTCCAACACACTCAGTGTAGACA
The DNA here is from genome assembly GCF_030254825.1 of Meriones unguiculatus. NCBI lineage: Eukaryota > Metazoa > Chordata > Mammalia > Rodentia > Muridae > Meriones > Meriones unguiculatus. The sequence continues at coordinate 59,841,389 of NC_083362.1, read as the reverse complement.
AGGGTGACATCAAATTCCACATGCTGGGACTACAGGCGTGTGCCTCTATACCTGGTTTATGCTGGGAATCAAGCCCCAAGCTTCAGGCATGCTAGGCAAGCACTTAACTAACTGAGCCACATTCCCAGCCTGGGAAGCAATTTCTGTCTCCTTTCTCTCTTTTCTTTTCTTTTTTTTTTTTTTTCTAAGATTGATTAATTTATTTAATCTATCTGCACATACACCTGCACACCAGAAGAGGGCATCAGATCCCAGTATAGATGATTATAAGCCATTATATGGTTGCTGGGAATTGAACTCAGGACCTCTGGAAGAGCTGGCAGTACACTTAACCAATGAACCATCTCTCCAGCCCTCTGTCTCCTTTCTCTATTCTGTTGTTTACTGAGTCACTTATTGATTATCCTGTTGATGGATTTGCTTGTGTGTTAACTATCTTTTTTAGCCTTTTGGAATTTCATATTTTATAGGCCAGGATCTCTGCCTTATGCACACTGGATCCTCCCAGTGTAGACATGCTGGGAAAATAGAAAAATATTTATTCTTTTCTTTTTTTTTTTTTCTTTCCTTCTACATTTGTGAGACATGGATTTGCTATGTAGCTTAGGCTGGCCTCAAACTTATGAGCCTCCTGGTCTGGTCTCCCAGTGCTAAATTACAATTGTATATTCATATCCAGCTTTTCCTCTAATTGTTTATGTTTCTTTGTTTTGTTTGATCTGGTTTTTTCTTGAGACAGGTATATTCATATAAAATACACACACATATATATCCTCATACACACACACACACACACACCATATATACGTACACACACATGTACACACACACAGACACACATGGATATGGATATACGTATCCAGGCAAAACAGACTGGTCTTGAGCTGATAGTCTTCCTGCCTCAACTTCCCAAATGTTTGATTACAGGTGTGTACCACCATGAGTATCTATAGTAGAGGCTTCAAACAAATTATTGACTAACTTGTTCACTAACTGCCATTCTTCAAACTTTCTTTCCCAAAACAGAGATTTTGACCCCATAGACAAGAGATGAATCAAATGTCTGGCATGTCTTCAGAAGTTGAGGGGCTTATGGGTTAAAACACAGAGGCCAGTGGCAGGGAAATCCCTTTTCTCTGAAAAATTAATACGTTAAATCAGATGGAAATAAATTCAGTCTTCTCCCTCTCTCCTTATTATCCTAATTGGTTTAATTTTGTGGCAACTTCTCGGCATTCTTACAAAGAAAAGCAGCTTATGGTGCCCCGGAGGCTGAGAGAGTAATTATCTGTGGTTTTCTTCTAATTCACCACCAGGCACTCTTTGGCTTCAAGGACCCCTGAGAGCAAAGCAGTAAAAGAAGTAAATAATGAAGACTAGAAAACGTTTTTTTTGTTTTTTGTTTTGTTTTGTTTTTCCTATTCCTTATGGCATCTTTAGACTATGGTAGAAATAATTATAGAGACATTTTTAATGCAAAAAACACATAGAGTGAAAGGAACATAGATGCCCATCCTAAATGTGGTCATCGCTTTTGCTGGCTTAAACTGGCTTCCCATATTGCTGAATATAACCTTGGTTTTGTTCCAGAACCGGGAAGGTTAAATTCTTTTTGATGATTCTAACTTTAATATAAATTCTCTCCAGGGTCTTATCCCGAGCCTAGTGTGTTTTGTGTCTTGTTTTGAAAAGTTCAAGTGGCTTCTCTTCAACTTTAGTCTCCTTCTAACAAGAGACACTTTTAAGTCTTTCTTGCAATTTGCTAGAGAAAATTCCAGAACATTCTTTAAGATTCCTGGATTCATTTCCAGCTTCCTCTTGATAGACTTACTGCCTATCAAGACGAAAATGAAAACCAAGTAAAGGTTTTTCAGCTTCTGTGACTTCCATGCTAAGAGGTACCTTTAAATGTAGATGCCTGCAGCTCATCCATGACACAGGGTACTATTGCTAGGGCCTTTGGTGGCAGCCCCTAGACACCAAATTCACTTCCAGCAGAGGAGGAAACAGTTTCAATAGGTCAGAAGACTAGTTTGAACAGGTACCAAGGTGATACTATACTGTCATTACAATCTCCCTCATCCCACCTCAATTTACCTACAACATCCTTTGATAGTTCTGAAAAGAGCAGCAAGTCAAAAGCCTACACAAATGTCATCAGAAAGCAAAAGTCTCAGGAACATATCCAGAGGGACAGTAAAGGACTCTGCCCCATGATGCTCTCTTGCTTCTCAAGTTGGGCCGTATGAACCTCCAGTGCGGCAGCATTGCTGTTCCAGGGCTGTGAAATCAAGCCCTTCACTTGCCAAGCAGGGACCAAACCTTCCATGAGTTCATCCATCCCAAGAAATATGGGACAGTTTGCTATACGAAGGAGACATCTCTAGAGCAAGTGTGAGGGAGGGGGCTGGAGATGGGGAGAGACTATCACTGATGGAACCCAGTATCAGAAGACAGAAAAGCATGATGGCACTATAGCACTATGGCAGCCACATTTCCTAGTCAGTCTTTCATTCCATCCACGAGCTCTATCTTATGTGTGTATGTACATATTTACATATATCTGCATGTAGTAAGGCCTACGTGTTACACACTTGCTACTTCCTCCTTGTCACAGCCCTTTTCTTTCTTCCTGTGATTCTTTGACATTGGAGAGGTTCCCAAAGCCCATCTAATATGGTGGTTTATAGCTTATACACAACAGTAAACTATCTCCCCAAAATTTGGGACCAATACGGCCATACCAATCCTCACTTTCCAAGTGTCACATCAGCTAGGGAGAGCCTAAGGGAAGCTGTGGAGGCTCTAACTACAATGGGATGAGAGAGTAACTCCATCACATTGCTGGAAAAGCAGAGATGGGGTAGTTTTAGACAATGAAACATGGGCGGGCTGATGATACCTCAGTACTTCACCATCATTTCTCTTTCTCTAGTGTTAGTTACTACTTTCTGTGGGAATCAGAAACTGAGGGGAAGGGAGTGCATGGCGATGGAGCCCATGCAGAATCCAGGGAATCAGACTCCGGAGACCAGACTCAAAGGTGCAGATCTAACTTTATTCTCCAGTGTAACAGCCTTTAAATGACTGAAAGGCCCACCAGACCATCCCATGCTAGCCTCAAGCACCAGTAACAATCATTCAGGTTGGTACAACTATAAGGAAATGTGGGAGATGGGGGGGGAGGTCACTTTAGGATACTCCTGAAAAGAAGGGGGAAGCAGTCACTACCCTAGTCTTGGATCCATTTTGAGACCTTACTGGTGTGCTTAGGGTCCCTATCAGATCACCACTCTGTGCAATGGATCAGGACATTGCGAGGAGTCTTAGGAGTCACTGCCGCTTCAATTGATATTCCCTATGGGTCTCCAAAAGGCTTTCCTCAACATTCCCCACAAGTTTTGTCACTGTGAAAGAAGACTTGACCAAAAAAAAAAAAAAAAAAAATCTAAATGAGGAAGGATCTGTTTGGGCTCACTGAGAGGGTCCAGTCTATTGTAATAGAAAAGGTATGGTAGAGTTCGTGCTACTGGGGAGGCTGTAGCTGGAGTTCTTTCATGTCAACAGACCAAGAAACAAAACATTCTGGGCAGAACTGGGGCCAATCTATTACCTCCTAGATTTGCCCACTGGCCTACATGTGACAGCTAGGCCCCATGGTCAAGAGTCAAAACAATGTCACCAGCTGGAAACTAAGTGTTTAAACCCATAAGCCTACAGGGGACATTTCCACATTTAAACCATTTAACACCACTCTTTTATCTAATATGTCCGTGTTGACACTCATGGCTGCGACAGGCTACCATGAGCAGTGCTCATGTCCAAAGGCTTTCATGTCCATGAGGAGAAAACAGGGAAAGTTCTCCCGTGACAGGGAATGTAAATTCTTCCTTAACCTAATCTGACTGCTCTAATTTGAGTCACTTACATGGCCAACAGCTGTCACCACACTGGACTGTGGTTTCTAAGCTTTTCTTTTAAAATTCCAGAAAAGTCTCCATGCTTGATTGTACAGGCCTGTAATCCCAGTTACTGTGGAGGCTGAGGCAGGAAGATGACAAAGGCAAGGGCAGCCAAGTGAACTTAGTGGGACCCTGTCTCAAAAAGTAAAAACCTAGCTAAGAACGTAGCATGCAGATAACACACTAGCCTAAAATACATGAGCCTCTAAGTTCAGTCTCCAGTAACACACACATGCCCATAGACACACACACATGCTCAGAGTCACCTCTCTCTCTGTCTCTCTCTCTCTCTCTCTCTCTCACACACACACACACACACACACACACACACACCTGAAATTTACTAGAGAGTCCAGAGAACTTTTTATTCAGGTGGATTATAACTGTTGACATAAATTATATTGAAAGTAATGCTGAGAAAGGTTTTAGTATTTATCAGTTCATTTAAAAAAAAATTCTGTTACAAATTAACATATAATGTTGGCTTGTTCCAAAAACTACTTTTTTAAAGAATTTAGTGAGAACTGTGGCATTGTTCCACTTTTATTTTTTTTTCAAATTTCTTTCATTTAATTTTGATAGAAGACAGCTGGGTTCTCATTTCTGCTGTCTCTGCATTCAATCTGTTGCAAGACCACATGGCAGGCAGCTAGTCTTGGAAACTCCAGAGTAGCCTGAGAAAATAATGAAAGTGAAAAGGGTGAACGAAGGCTTAGGGTGGAAGTCACACAGACTTTTGAGACACCCTATGTGGACTCACGGCCATCCCTAGCGACTGCTGGTTTAGCCTCATTACATGGACTTCCCTCTAAGTTGGTGGAACCTGGCAAGCCTGGTCCCCAGAGCAACTCTCTGGGAAGACAGGACCTGTGAGAGATGCAGACTCTCAAACACAACCAGACTGTCTGGAAAACAAGGCTGTAACAGCACCCTGTGTTTAGGGAGAGAAGATGGGGCCAGTGATCTGATGAATAGCACTATCTGGACATCCACAGCTTAAAAAAAATGGAGTCCCTGCCCGGTCCACCTTAGTGCCACTTAAGAACAGTTCTGTGGTGTGTGTTCACTAAATGTTCAGTCGATTCATGAGCATCCTACTCATGTCCACTGATGACTTACAATGAAGGAAAGAATTAGCACTGCCCCAAGGAGGAAGTTTGGAAGGACAGCCTGAGTCTAAGGAAACCAAACCACAGGGCTCCAGAAGGACTGTGTTTTCCTCCCTGGAGATAGTTTCCAGCATGACAGACTTCTGCCGGCTGGAAAGTCCAGTGACTGTCAATGACTCTAGTGATCTGGGCAAAGGCAGTTCACCCCCACTTAAAAACAAATGTGGAGAAACAGCTCTGGGCCCAGGACTGAGCCCCAACTTACAGTGGTTTTAAGAATTTGAGAGTGAATGGACCAATCTCTCCAACCCCAGCCACCTAAGAATCATATTGCAATGTCACCATGTGGCACCCTATTTTCTAGCCTCCTTATGAGCATACTCAGGACTGGGGAGTGCTACTCATTCCCCCAAACACTCCCCGTCACTGTGTGTGTGTGTGTGTGTGTGTGTGTGTGTGTGTGTGTGTGAATTCACGGCTTTCCAAATGTTAAGCAAGTATTTCACCATTTATCTACATCTCCTGCCCCTGAAGATTCCGTCCTTCTAGAGATTCTTGTTAAGATATTCAGCAAGTAGAAATGTCATTTATACAAGGGACGGATGCACTGAATTATCCTCGAACCTGCTTGATAACCAAGGTTTATGAGACTCAAGTCATCCCTCTCTCACAGCTGCTGGGGCTGTAGCCACACAACCCAGTAACCCAAACCCCCTTCTTAGGGGATCTTTGGGAATTCTTGATTAGCTTCTGCAAGCAGTAGTGTCCCTAAATGATACAGAGCACATCCAAAGCCATGAGCTTCATTAAACATCTAATGGTTCCTAGGCCTCCATTTCCTCTTCTGGGAAATGAGAAAGTAAGATTAAATGATTTCTCACTGAAAGCATGAGCCACAATCCATACTACAATCTCATGATCTTGCTGGGGAAAAAAGATGGCTTTCTAAAATGTTAGAAATCACCTTGGCAATGAATAAATCTGGAACTATGAACAATGCATGTCTTTTCACTTCAGAGCTAGACCTCTGCCCAAGGGGTCCACCTACTCAGAGCAAGACCATAGATCTGAATTCACCTGGGAACATGCCCATCTGTGGGGGCAGAGAGGCAACTGCCCAACCGCTATCAGGGCTGTGGATGAGGTGCCCAGAGAACTCACTCAAGGCGCGGCTGTAGAAAGCTCCCGCACCCCCACATGGCTCTAAGTCTGTAAGGTCTTGGCACAGCAGGTGGACATTTGAAGAAAACTTGCCAGGGTCTTTTCCCACTGCGATTGGGAAAGATTATTCCCGGGATGTGGGGAAACACTGCACAAACCATAACTAAAGGAAGTAGAATTACAACTCTGTGTGGAGTGGGGATGCCTAAGATTCAGTTCACCTAAGAAGAAAAGAAAAGAAAAGAAAAAAAAAAAAGCAGACAAAAAAAAATAAAAGCTTATATTGAGCTCGTGCCAATAATGCCAGCACTCAAAAGGTGGAAGCTACAGAATCTAGAGTTTGAGGGCACTCTGATCTATAGAGAGAGTTCTGGGTGAGCCTGGGCTACACAATAAAACTCTGTCTCAAAAAAAAAGAAAGGAAGGAAGGAAGGAAGGAAGGGAAAGAAAGGAAGAAAGAAAGGAAAGAAAGAAAGAAAGAAAGAAAGAAAGAAAGAAAGAAAGAAAGAAAGAAAGAAAGAAAGAAAGAAAAGAAGGAAGAGGAGGAGGAGAAATTTTATTTACACACGCAAGATCATCACTGTATGGATAGTATGATAGGGCCCCAAGAAGTTCACACCAAGGACCCCAACTGTACACTAATACAGTACATTCAAAACAAGCAAGCTGGAGCTGTGGAGATGTTCTTCCTGAGAGTGGCTGGCTCCAAGTCTCTACACACCCTAATTCGCAGCTGTGTTATTAGACTATAAAAATCAACCTTTCAAAGCCCATTTCTCTCATCTGTATAATGGGCATAATAATAGTATCCACCTCCTAAGGTTCTTTGGGGATTAAGGGGGATTATTTTTAGAATGTACTCAGTGAGCTTTCAATGTGCCTAATAGGTGCACAAAAATGAAAGTAGTGTTGGCAGGATTGGCAGTCATCATTTCCTTAGACCCTCCTTTGCCTCCTCCAGCCCTCTGAGACAACTAGTGTCTACTCCTGAGATCATGGAGTTTGGAACAGGTGATGGAAAAGAAAAAGCAGAACAGAAAAACTATCCCTCCATGGAAAAATCATCTCTAATAAAATCAGACTTTCTTTTTTTTCTTCTCTGCCCACCTCCCAGCAGGCCTCTTGGCAAGGGGACTGAAGCAAGACAGCCAGTGACCCCACAAGTCATATATGGACGTCAATCAGAGCTGCAGGAGCTCCAGGAGGTTAACCTCATAGGTGACAGGCCAGGCAACTGTGACAAAGGTGCGCAAGTATACAGTACTCTCAGCAGAGGGATGGCAAAGGAATGTTTTGTGGTTGATATAAAAAAAGGGAAGCCATGATTAATGTGATGTTTGAAACAGGGTCAGCTAAAATGCGAGTACCAAGTTAACATGGTTGTTCAGAATCCCTTTGCCATATATAACGTGCTGGTCTCCTTGCTGAGGACATCTGTGAGAGGCAAGGCAAGCTACTGATTCATGGTACTGGCATGCTTTAACTGGAAGTGAGGGTTTTTCAGATACTTAACAAGTGAAGAGTACTGTGAGAGCCCCGAAGGAACACCACAATAGTGTTAACCTCCTTAACTCTGCTGACCTTGTAGTTATTCCTGGACATTATCTCCTGGAAGAACCTTCTTGGACCTTTTGACCAGGTCAGATATCCTCCTGGGCCCACCCCCACCCCAACCCAACCCAACACTAACACCTTGTGGGAATGGAATGCTTGGTTTTCTGTGCCTTACACTAGACCCTAGAGTCCAGACCCCTGGTTGGGATAGAGGTGTGTGTGTGTGTGTGTGTGTGTGTGTGTGTGTGTGCTTGCTATTAGTTCTCTAATACTCTGACACATGCTTACAAGTTACCTGTTGAAGTACCCTGTGGGTTCTGTGTTTGAAACCTGTGTGTCTATTGTAATCCTGATGAATTCCACTCCAATGCACTCACTCACTGGTTTGCCAGTAGAGAAATGATCATGGGGCTTAAAATCAGGTTTGTTTGTTATTTTTAAGAAATCTAATATATGAATTATTGGTAGAGGGTATCAGTAGGACTATTCTTGCCTGGGCACAACTTCAAGACTGTAAGTTTGATTAGGAGTTGCTATAAAATGACTCTGAAGACTTGAGAAAACAGAAAAACCACACAAACACAAGCATAATCTATTTGGGAAACGGGGATAGCTTTCTGGGCTGGCATAGGTGGTTTGCAGGACTGAAAGGAAAAGAGTGAGGGTTAGACAAACTAGATTCAGAGCAGGTCTGGGTTTCTTGGAGCAAGAGAAAGATCTCGGAGCTCAGGAGCCCACTCATCCTGCTGACTCCCCTTCACAAAGTTCTGGCAAAGATCACCTAGCTGACATAGTTTGGAGCTTAGACAAGGACAGGTCCTCTTTAATAAAAACTTAGCCACACTCTTGGGTAATTGTGCCACACAAAACTATAGTGGGGTCATTAGCAAACAATATATCTTTCTGATTTAATGCTTTATCACATTTCCAGAATGGTAGATCAGGCGACCCAAAGAGCATATGGAGTCTCCTTTGGCAATCCTGGAGGCTCATTTATAGATCTATTTACAGTGTTTTAATGAACACCAACTGGAAGTAGGAGAACAAAGTAAGTAGCACATTCAGTCCTTCCTTATAGACATTTAAGAGCCAACATTTCAGAAGAACCAAGTCGTTGGCATTGTCCGTTAGTGAGTCTTTCTGTGAGATAGTGGAAAACCATGCTTACATTTCTTAGTGTGGTAGTAAGCAAAGTGGCTGAGGCATGATGGGATATGCTGTTGGAATAACTAGCTTTGGGTGTGATGGACTTGTCTAATTTATGTAGAGGTGTGTTCAGAGCTGCAGGTGCACGTGTTCAGATAACCATCTAGACGTGTGGAGATGCTGTAGGCAAGCTGCCCTCCTGTTGGAACACCTGGGATTTGCAAGAAAAGACCTCTTCATGCAAGCAACTGTCAGCAATGATGGATGCTTAGGTCTTGGGCAGGAGGAAACTCTGAGTTCTGGGAACCTGTTGAAATTTACCTCCATTCTCTCAATCCTTGACTTTTAGTCACTGGTAATTCTTTCCAGGGTGTAGAAGCTAGACCATAACAGAAGTAATTAAATAAAAAAATAAAAAACAGAGAGGAGTGTAGGGATATTTGGGTGATGGGGAGAAGAGGAGGGTGTGATAAGAGCAAAAACCCCGTGGGGGAGACCAAGTGATCTTGCATGTCAGAAAAGACCTGTGATGATTTTCCCTTGAAACTGCTATTTGGACGAGAAGTTCTGTTCTCCGTATGTAATATCAATCACACAGCTCCCAATTTTCAAAACTTGCAAGTCTTTTCATGGCCTTCCCAAGTTCTCCTCTCTTATTTATCTCTCCTTTCACTTCCCATGCTTTTGTTGCTAACTTGAAATCTCAAGGAGATTGGCAAATAAGCATTCAAAATGTTAAATCACACAAACGCTAAGATCTCCACAAGTAAAAATAACTACCAGCAATTCTTTTTATGTCATAACCACATTGACAAGCATTTTCACATATGCAATCCAAGATGACTGTCATCAACTCTATATAATGGGAATTGCAGGCATATTTTTCTTTAAAGAAAAGAAATTGTCCTAAAGAAATCAAGGCATGTGTTGACAATAATATAGCTAGTGGGATCAAAGTGGAGAGGTTGAGTCCAATCTTTTTAATGCAAATTCAAGTTCTTTCCCCAATATCTCACTGGCTGAACTCTATGCTCCATGAAGCTCAGCAGAAGGAAACATGGTTAATCCTAGATCAGAGGCAGTATCTTAGTTACTCCTTGTTACTGTGATAAAACACCATGAGCAAAGCAACTTTGGGAAGAAAGTGTTTGTTTTGGCTTGTGTGATTTAACAGAGGAATGTCTGTGATGGCCATTCTTGGTTGTCAGCTTGAAAGTTTGGACACAGGCATACCTGTGAGGGATGATTTCTAGTAAATTGGATCATGTGAGGTGGAAAAGCCCACCCTAAATTTTCTGGTGGCAGCCTATAGAAAGGATAAGAAAGAAAGAAGCCTATGCTTTTGCCTGCTTGATCTAATCACTCATTAGAATCTACTTCTTCCAGATTTTGACACGTACTGAAAACCAGCAAAGACATTCAGCTTCATGTAGTGAAAAGAATAACAGTATGCTTGGACTTTCCAATGGGTAACAGTTATTTTGCTGGGACTAGCTGGATGACAGCCTGTAAGGCACTCGAATAAATTTCTTTTTTTTTTTTTATTAAGTAGTTCAATTTACATCTAGGTCATAGGCTCCTCCCTCCCGCATCCCCTTGCCCCTATTCTTCAGAATAGGGGAACCCCCCTACTCAGACACCCCAGCTCATCTATTCACATGAGGACTGAGTTCATCTTCCTCCCCTGTGGCCTGGTAGGGAAATCCCTTCAGGCAGAAGTGATCAGAGAGCAGGCAACATAATCTCTTCCAGAGACATCCCCCACTTCCCTAACTAGGAGTTGACATGAAGCCTAAGATGTCCATTGGACTTATCTTCTTAGGGTCTGTGAAAAGTCTATCTCTTCTTTGCCCTCCTTAGTAGCAACTGAAGCAAATAAGCATCCTAAATGGCAGTGTCTCAGTCTGTGGACCAGGATTCCCTGGCCCTCACTATGTAGACCAGACTGGTCTCAGATCCTGGTAATACAGGCAGGCATGTAATTCCAGCAGACCTGTCCTCTAAAATCTTTTTTTTTTTAACTTTTGGCCATGCTCTATATTAACTGAGTCGCTTGTGTCCCTTATACACAAGAAGCACACAAACAACAGAGTTTGGAGCTGGTCAGGATCTAGAGATTGAGTCCCATAGCCCTTCAATTCGAGATGGAGACAAAAGTCTATTGGGGAAGTGACTTGTCTAAGGGCCCATAGCAATGCAAAGACTGGTCTTCCAACTTCCAGCTCTCTCCCCCACATTCTGACTCAGGACCTATTTAGATATTTCTAAACATAAATCAAAGGATTCATGTTAGTCCCCACTTCAGTTGAAAAAGGTACAGGAGCCCTGCTTTATAGTTGCAAGGAGTTTGTAAATAGTAAATGGTCTTCCACTCTCTTTAAGACACCATTGGATATTCACAAATGTCAGAATCCGCCCCATATCTTGTAATGATAAAATAAAAATGCCTTTACCCCCTTTAAGACTTAATCATAGGACTGAAGAGATGTGTCAGCAGTCAGTGCACTTGCTGCTCTTGCAGGAGACCTAAAGTTTGATTCCCAGCACCACTTGGTAATTCACAACCATCTGCAGCTACAATTCCAAGAGCTCCAATGCCCTCTTCTGGCTTCAAGTAGTGTATGCATATGGTATGCACACATACACACATGCAAGACAATCTCACATATAAAAAGTAAAATAAATCTAAGTTTTTAATTTAACTAAATTCCAAAAGACAATCATGTATATTCTAATATTAAATTATCTGGATTCACATCCTAAATATTTCTGCTTTCTTCCTGTGTGATGTTAGGCAAGTTTTCAGTGTCTCTATGACTCATTCTCCTCCTTAGTAGGACAAAACCACAGCTTCTCTAGTAAGGAGAAGCACGTTGATGAATAGAAGGCCTGGGGAAAGGTCTCTTGCACATAGCAAGCACCTCACAAAAAGTCAGATACCATTGCTATAATATCATGATTATATTAATATTATGATTATACTCTCTAAGAAATACTATGGATTATCAAGGATTTGCTCATGGCTATTGAGTAGAAATCTTGCTTTGGAGCTTGTATGCTTTGACATCTTCCAAAAGCCCCTTCATGATAGGGACCATGTCATAATTGATTTATGCATTCTACATTACCTACACTGGGTCTCTGAATTAAGTGAGCCCTCAACAAAGATCTGTTGAGTCCGCATTGTCTCACCTGCACCTCCTCTGGTTCGCAGAAATCACCCCTCCACCAGCTTCAGAATAGCCTAACTTTCTGATTTGCAAGAGGAAACAATCAAGTTTTAAAAATTGTCTAATGAGCATAAGACCTGCAGCCAGCCCTAAGTGGACTTTTTATATCAAACCTTCACTCTTGGGCTTGGAGGTCTATACAGAAGAGGCAGGAAAATTGCAAGAGCCAAAGGTGGTGGAAGACTCCAGAAAACAGCATCTTCTAGACACATCAGGACTGTACTTGGAGAGACTGTGATAGTATGCAAAAGACTTCCATGAATTCAAGGCAGACAACAACCTAGCAAGGAAAAGGAAACATGAGAACCGAGTCCTACCCCTCCCTAAGAAACAATCTGTTACTTTACTGATGACTGCTGGGAAAAGGAAAATCATTTTCTCCCCTGGAGTGACAATGGATATATCAACCGGTGTATTTCAGGGCAGGCCTCATGTTCAGGCATGGCTGACCAACACAAAATTGATTCCATGTTTCAGTTTGTTGTTGTTGTTTGTTTTGTTTGTTTTAGTGTGTGTGTACTTTCTTTTGTTATGGTTTGGTGTTTTGGTCTTTTTGTTTTGTTTTGTTTTGTTTTTTCATTTGACTGAGGTTTATGTTTTGGAAGAAAGAATATGAAGTTGAGTGAGCAGGGAGAAGAAGAGGATCTGAGAGGACTTGGGGAAAGGGAAAGAATATGATTTTTTAAAAATACAGTATAAAGTTCTTGAAGAATAAATAAAATAGGAATTAAAATATAGAATTAGACAATAAAATAGAAGTTTTCCAGGCTTAGGGGTATGGCTCAGTGACAAAGTACTGTTCAGCATGAATAAGGGCTTGAACTAAATCCTAGAAACACATATAATACACACACAAATAGTGGCATGCACACACACACAAATAGAGTCATATGCACACATACAATATGATCAGTTAAAAGAAAGTTCCAGACACTCCTTGAAGTAGGAGCCATCAGGGCAAATTACCTGTTCTTTGTGCCAACTAAAAACAGAACCAAAAAGCATAAGGCCCAAGTACAACTGAAGGGAATTGTGTTAGATATCAGGAACTCCTTATGTTTCCCCAGACTAAAGCTTTGGTTAAGTGTTTTCTTCTCTGGAGAGTCTACAAAAGGTAGAGCCTGCTTGCACGGTAGCCTGGATGACATCAACATAAGAAAACAGACATCCCTCCTGTGTGGGCCTGACATAAGAAACTGAGACCAGAAACCAGAAGGTGATCACCTAACAGCCTAGTTCCTATACCAGGGCCTCCTCTTCCTCCTTTGACATAGCAGCAAGGATCTGGGGGAGAAAGCAGGGGTGAAACTGTGATGACTTGATGATGTCATTTCCCTGTTACAGTGTAAACCCTTTAGGAGAAAATATGCAAATACCACCTTTGTTAGGGTGATTCAGACCCTTCTTTTTAAAGCTCTTTTTTTTTCCTCAACACTGAACAAAGCCATTTCTAGGAAATGGCTTGAGAGGTAGTTGGCTTTGGATTGTGAGATAGTACAGTAAAGCTGGAGTCTTGTCAAGCTGGCTTCCCAGACCTTCTTTCCTCCCAAGGATCAAATGTCTCCAAGTAGCCAGGCACCATTCTATCTAAACAGGAAATTCCCTAACTCTGACCCCAACCTTTCTTTTCTTTTCCTGTTTTATTTACCCTTTGACCAGAATGTAACATAAATATTTAACCTCATTTATTACCTGAAAATTATCTGTGTTTATTTAGTAGCAATTAGTGTTTTTTTAAAAAATGCAAGATTAGACCAAACCAATGCGCCTGATTTTTTTTTTCCACTTGAAGTTAATCTGACTTGGCATTTAACCACATGATTTTCCAAAGCTCCTCTAGCCTTGCATAGATCTCCCATCCTTTTGCTTCTAGTCTTCCTCCTGTACATCTCTCTCCTGTTCAACTTCCAAAGTCTGTTTCAGAAGGCTCCTTCTTAGAATGACTTCTCTAATGCCCATCACCTCTGTGTGTGTGTCTCTGTCTCTGTTTTTTCCAGACTGGGTTTCTCTGTGTAGCCCTGGCTGACCTAGAATTAGCTATGTAGAGCAAGCTGGCTAAAATCTCTTGAAGATCCTCCTGCCTCTGCCTCCTGAGCACTGAGATTAAAGGCATGCACCACCACTGCCCAGCTAGTTTGGGTTTGTTTTTGTTTTTTTTTCTTTAGCTTTAAGAGAGACTATGTTCCCTAACAGATGGACAAACAGCAAAGAAAGAGGAATCATAAGTTAAGATGGAGCTGGAGGAAATTAGAAGAGAGAAGAATTCTTAAAAGGAGAGGAACTTTTTTTTAATTTTTAAATTTAAATTGTATTAACATGTGTGTGTGTGTGTGTGTGTGTGTGTGTGTGTGTGTGTGTGTAGGGGGGGGAAGGTACTGTATGCACCTTCATCCCATTCAGGATTTGGGTCCCTCTTCCCACCATGGGTCCTGGGGATCAAACTCAGGTCATCAGGCTTGTGTGGCAAGGGCTTTCGCCTGCTGAACCATCTCACCTGGCCCAAAGATATGTTTTCAAGAGGAGCTTGCTCACTAGAGAGGAGTTAAGATGTCAAACCCAGAAGTGACCAAGTGACTACCTCACACCCAGACCTAACAGCTGCTGTGGACTCCAGCTGGAGGCAAGAGCCGACGTGTCAGCTGACGCTGCGTTCCTGCACCCATGTGCAAGGTTTCCGGTGGAGGTTCCAGGGCAGTGACAGGATGAGGCAGGAGCAGGCATGTTCCAGCTCTCTACCCCAGCTCGGGGCACAGTTTGCCTTTCTGGCAAGGGGCTGATTCTAGCACTATCTGGCAGTTCCTCTACTGAACTGGATTGGCTGGCCCTGAGGCTGGAAGTAGCCCATAGCTTAGGGAGCGGGGATCTGACTTATCCTTTCAACACACACGTCAGACCGCATTCCTCCTCTGCTCTCGATGCTTCCACGGTCTCCCCAGTCACCAGGATGTGAGCAAGGGCCTTTCTGTAGACCCAGCCACCTACAACTTGTCTGTTCTTGTGTTCCTACCTGACCTCCTGGCTGTAACTCAAATATCCCAAACAAAATGTCTTCTTACAGGCTTTCTGTATGTAATTCTTTTTCCTGGAAGAAATCGACTCCTCCAGACAAACACATGGAGCTGCTCCCTCCTGCTGTCCAAGTCTCTGCTTACATGTTGCCACTTGAGAGATATCTTCCTTTACCTCTCATTAAGACAAGCCCAGCCTCTCTCACTCGCTCACTGTGTGGTACATACCTCTATCACATTCATCTCCTCCTACCTTACCTGTTAACCTATTTGCTCGTTGCTTTGTTTAGCTTGGGCCGCCCTTGCTTATGGCATGACCTCTGACTGCAGAAACTATATTTTGATGACGGTTATCATATCAGCCAAATGCCTGATAAGTGGTCAGGATACAATCCTTAAGAGGAGGAGGAAATGAAGACATATCACCTTATCCTCAGGGAGGATCCTGGGGCCCACAGTAGGAAAAAACTTGTTCAAGGTGACACTTGGCAGCTCATGTGTGGCAGAGTCAGAATTCATCCACTTCCCTAGCTTTCACATGGAGGCTTCAGGGCCCCTCCATGCTGACCATGACCAAATTCACCGTTCACCACCACATGCCTCACTTCTCAAGGGCACCGGTGCTCCCATGTTTCCGGTCTCCAAGTCTCTTATCTCTCTCTTATCTCTGACTCACTCTGAATCTCAATGAAAAGTTGTGCTCCGAAACCAGGCTAAGGGTAACTGGCCTTGGGCTTTGCTCCCAACAGATAGGACATAAATCTAGTGGATCTAGCTTAAATGGGGTTAGAAGGTGGGAAGAGTCCTTGGCAACACAGGGCAGGGGGATCTGGAATGCTAGTGATTCCAAGATGAGAAGACATTAGAATCCTGCAGAGTGAGGAGACTCCTGTGAGAAGAGGGGTTATCCATGCATATGACACATTCTCTCATGCAGCACTTGCAAGTTGCATGCCTTCTAGTGGTTTGATGCTGGGTGTAGAACAGGTACTTGAATAGAATGACTTGGGAGGCCTCTCACAAAGCCTCAGCATGCATCACTTGCCCTCAAAGAACCTCTTTGCAGAATAGGCTCATCACTGGATAAGATGCTGAACACTGAGGGCTCAAACAAAGAGGTCAAACTGAGAAGAACAAAAGTAGCATCACACAGGCACCTCCCACCTTTGTGCTCTGTTTTAGTGGCCTGGGTACTAACCATGGCCTGAGTACTGAATCCTGCGTGGCTACCTGGGCCCTCCATGTCCCATCATATCTAGCACCCTGCCTCCTAAGAATAAGCAACACTCCCTTTGCCACAAACAAATGTGGGTCGAGCTTGGGGATTCCCCACCATCGCTCATTCTGCAGCCTCCACAGTCAGTGATCAGTAGACCCTTTCCTCCATCAGTTCCCTTCTTGTGTCTGACCTCGTCACACATTTTTCAAGTCCCCTCTCAGTACTGGTGATTGAATATGGAACCTTAAATGTTTTGTTTTGGCTCTTTTGGAAGGTTGGAGAGGTGAGAAGGATTTGGGAGGAGACAGGAGAGGGAAATCATGATCATAATATATTGTATTAAAAATAACTTAATTTTCAATATTAAAAACACTGATCTCATTTAATCACCATGGATAATTTCTTAGATATCTGAGCCCCCTCCCCCTTTGTACCCTTTACTAATGAACTTATTTAAAAGTTGGACTAATGATGTGACCAGTTGGTGGACCTCTTCCTTACCCTGTCTATGACCCTGGGTTTCATCCCTAATATTACCAATAAACAAGTATTCATTCAGCACATTGTGTTTGGTAGCCATCTCACAACAATTCATACTTGCTTTATGGAGATGTACAAGAACAGAAAGTTAGAAAAGAATCCTGGGTCCAGAAAGAGATCAAGGCTGGGAATCCCAACTCTGACCCTTGACGCTCAGGGGGAAAATCCTCTTTCTCATCTCAGGTTTCCCATCTGTAAAATGGGATGAGCGATTGCTCCCTCTGTCTCTCTGGGTTGTTGTGAGGCTCGGTAAAAACCTTAAATGAGCAGGAGCATTCTGAGCTGTAAAATTCCACGAAAATATGAGTCAGATGCAATATGGTGTGATGGAAAAACACCGAACTCAAGGTCACAGGTTGAGCAGGGGCACAAGGGCAGAGTCCACCACTGGGTGTTCTTGGAGCTTTGAACAGGCCACGTAACCTTAGTTTCCTTATCTATAAAAGAAGGGGGAAAAGAGCTTGTTGTGAGAACCAAGGAACCACACATAAATGCATCAGTCATTGGCTCCCGGTACCAAGCGGAGCCTCACTCTGTATTAGGTTCACTGATTTGCATCAGATGAAGGAAAACTGCAAACCAAAAAGAAACTACAGTATCAGAGAGTCACTCGGTCTGAGCAGGCTTGAAGGGTCTGCCAGACATTGTGAGACATGAGAGTGGAAGGGCTGTGATTTGGGGCAAGAAGAGGGGAATGACAGAGTAAGGAGTTTGGACTACAGAGAGTCAATTACAAACACTAAAGGTTTTGGAGCCACAAAAAAAAAAAAAAGATAAAATAGTCCATCTGGGGTGTGGCTCAGAAGTGTGGTTGGATTCTCTGCTCTAGGGGGAGAAGCTAACTGGATAGGATGGAATGTGTGTGGTAGAGGGTCAAATCGTGATTTGCACCCCCCTTAAGCAAAGCCAGAGCTCAGAGCATACCCTGTCTAGATTTTTAGATCTCTGCCTAATACTCGGCAACTATAAACAAACATAAACTTTTATTATCTCAAGAGGAGAAGTTGGTAGGTGCCCTAACTAGCTAGTTTGGCCTCTGAGTCTCTCACAAGTGAAGTGGAGTGAAGGTACTGGGTGGTGCTGTGGTGTCTGAGGATCTAACTTGGCCTGAGGGGTGTGCTTGCACAGTAGATAACCATGTAACAGGGGGGAAGATGATGCTGATCAAAAGTGGGGCACCTCAGCTCCTTCTGTGAACTTGTCTTGGGCTAATGGAGAGTGCTTGTGACACAGTACTTTGTCCCCAGAGTATTCAACAGATAACAAGAGAAAAATTGTGATGTCCCAGTCTCAAAAGGCACACTGCCACTTCCTCAAGCTCTCCTGCTCCTACTAACGACTACTGAAGGACAACCCTATGCACTGTGTTTTCAGATGCTGATTTCAGTGTCCTGAGAGCTGGTTACCACCATGCCACAGTCATTGTTATGAATGTTGAACCAGCTCCTGTATCCACGTGATGTAAGGAATGTTCCCCAGTTATCCCTGATTGGTTAATAAAGGTGCTGAAGCCTGTGACTGAGTAGAAGAGAGGTAGGCGGGGTTTAGGTTCTTAGAAGAGGTAGGCGGGATTTAGGTTCTTAGACTGGGGATTGGGAGACCACAAGGCTGGGGAGAGGGAGCAGAAGATGAAGCAGGAAAGAAAAAGAAAGGAGCTCAGTGTCTGGAAGAGATGGACTAGGAGCACGAGAAGAAAGGAAGTGTGTGCACAATGAGCTGTCCTCAGTCTGTCCTCAGTCTGTCCTCAGTCTGTACTGATGGAGCAGAAACCACCCAGAAGTCATCTGATTGGCAAGTGATTGGCTTTTATGTGGGTTTTAAAGATAATAGGATTAGAATAGCTCAGAATCTGCCCAACATAGTACCTACAGCTTAATAATAAATCAAAATTTCTCTGTGTCAATTATTGAGGAACTAGCTGGTTAAAGAAAATGGCTGCCATAATAATTTCCTGTATTGATTAATATATATACAGAAAAATTAATTCTGTATTATCAGTTCTGTATACAAACTACAGTTATTGCCTCTGGATTAAAACATTCCTTTCTAAGCAGAGAACAGAAGCACATAAGAATCGGGGTGCTCATGTCACCTACAAGACTCACAGGCCTGCACCCATTCCCCACCTCTCCACTTCCCCACCCCTCCACCAGATTACAAAAAGAAGTAAAAGCTAAGGGAGAAGAAAGTCTCCAGTAGAGTTCTTTGTGAGCCCCACTACGGCCATCTTGGAGTCTTCTCTCTTGGCAGAGAGAATGTGATGCCAAAGCAGAAAGATTGCCACTGCTTCAAAGCTAGCCTGAGCTACAAAATGAGACCTAATTCTCCTCCATGAACCTCCAGAATAAACAATCCCTGTCTAAATATTAATTTTAGATTCCTTTCACTTCTGACTTCCAGACAAGAAAGAAGATATGTTTGTGCTCATTTATTATAGCTGCAGAAGGGAATACACACTCTCTCAAGAGTCCCTAAAGGACACATGGAACTTAGGGAAAAGGCCGGATGGGGAAAGAAAAGATGAAAGAGGAGATGAAGGAGAAGAAGCACATTGGTGAAATGCCTCAGAGACAACCCACCTTCCTGCAAAACAGAGTGACAGTGCTAATTCTTGGGCTCTGGAACTATCTGAGGAAAAGGAATGAGTTTACAACCCAAATGCAAGTGAGGCCAGTAAGCACAGGGGAACAGAACCTTTTGGCAGTTGGTGGCAGGCCCACAGATGAAGCAGAAGTGAAACCATGTAACTAGTCCCCTGTGACCTCCAAAGACTTGCTCCAAGATGGCCGTTCTGAAAATTCTACCCTCAGCAGGGAGAGAGACAGAGAAAGAGAGAGACCAAAAAAAAAAATTTCTGGAAATCTAGGGATCTAAGAAGAAGGGTGTGGAAGAGGCCTTTCTACCAAAACCTTATGAAGAAGAAACTCAGAGCCTATAGGCAGAAAATGTTCTTGTGTCTCAAGCTCCGCCACCAGCTGACTACCTGAGCTGCCATGGCTTCTGCCCTCACATTCTTCCACTTCTCCAATGAAGGGGCAGTGTGCTGAGAGCGATCTCTCTCAAAGCACAAAAAGGAAGGCAGGTGTGTGGGGAAAGCCATATACTTCTCTAAGAATCTTCAGCTTCCTCGTTCTTCCAAATGACTCAGGGTCAGCTCTCCAGGCCTCCAAGTTTCTCCATCTATCAGGCAAGATTGTTATGAGGATCCTATAGGTGAATGCATATGGTATATTTTACCATATAGACTATGATACCATATAGAATATGGCATACTCTCCACCACAGATACACAGCAAGCGAATGATAATGTCACGTGTTTTTATTTCATCTAGGAGGCACTTACTGAGTGGTTACTTTATATAAGTCAGTGCTCTATTGATGGCCACCACTCAGGCTGAGCCCCACTCAGGCTCACCACAAAGGCAGTGCCTTCATTTCCAGGTCTCACTGATCTGGAATCAAAATCTGTCTACAGCTCAGCATTGAGTGGGTCGAGAAGGCACATATTCCCTGTCCATCAGTACAGTCACATGGTTTCTCAGAAGAACAAGAGAAACAGAAGCGTCCGTGTATGCCCACCCTGCGCGGGAGCTGCCCTGAAAGGATCTTCTAAGGAGTCGGCATTGCTGTTCTGCCCACTTTCCAGACAGGTAAACTGAGGCTTACGGCAATGAAGTAGCTGTAGGTTTCAGGGAAATTCTAGAAATCATCTCACTAGAAGCCCAGCTCTTCCCTCCAGGCTGTGTGGGCACAAGCTGTCTTGGAAGATGAAGAAACACCTTTTCTTGGCAGACTACAATTGGTCCTTGGTCTCTCCTTCACTTTTTCAGCCCCTTTTCCAAGGCTCCCTTAAGGCCTCTGAGGAGTTGGTCCTGAATCAGCACTGGGGAGAAGCATGCTTCAAGCAATCCCTTCCTGGAGTCTCCACACCATCCCTGGGGAAGGGCTTCTGAAAAGAGAACAATAAAGCCTTCAGACCTCTCACAGACCCTGCAAGGCAGGGAATTCAAACAAGACAGGGGAGGCAGGGCCACAGAGAGCCCTGCTCTGCTCCTTTGCTGAGCCAGTTTAGAGGCCAGGCGACTGGAGCTCAACAAGTTATAACTCAACAGGAGCCCTCTCTTCAGCTACACCAACCAGTTAATTATGAGAGCAAGGGGGAGGAAAGAGGCCAAACTTTTTATGACGGTGCAATTTTCTTTCGCTCTCTTCCTCCGGTCTCTCCCTTCCCATCTCTTCTTCTTTTCTTCCTCTCCTAGTTTTGGGCAACATACTCCCAAAGGAAGGGATGGGTTAGCAAAGTGCACTGGGCACAAAATCTGTAGGCTGCAAAAGAGTGGAGTCTGCTTTTTTACAAGCATTGCAACCTCAAACAATGGGACCAAGTGGCTTGGACCTTTCTCTCTTGAATGATAACCTTTATAAGTCCCCTTTCTCTCCTTCACCAGAGAATGCATATTCATGTAGACAGGCTCAAAGAAGACACTGGCGAGTATCTACTGTCAGGGCTGGAGAGGGAGGTTCGATGCTTAGGACAACTTCCTGCTCTCACTGATAACCAGAATTCCGTTTCTAGTACCTATGTTGGATGGCTCACATCTGTGACTCCAACTCCAAGAGATCTGACACCCTCTTCTGGACTCTATTTACACACATATGCACATGCACACACACAAATAAATTCTAAAAATAAAAGGTTATCTATTATCTCTACAACTTGGAACACACACTATGGGCAATTTTCTGAGCATTAAACTCTTGTCATTTCCAAAGGAATATCTCAAAATCTTTGTGAATACCCAAATTTAAGGAAATAGGAAAATCAGAGACAATCCCAAGAATATTTGCAAGGAGCTTTTGTTGTTGCTTTGGTTTGTTTTTTGTTGTTTGTTTGTTTGTTTGTTTTGTTGGTACAGATTTTATACCATAGCTCAAGCTGGTCTGAAACTCACTGTGTAGCACAAATAGGCCTCAAACTCACAGCATACCTTAAGCCTCCCTCCCAAGGACTAGAACTACAGGTGTGAGCCATGCCCAGGTTTATAGAGATTCTTCACTCTAAGTCTAATTTCCATCAGCCTGGGCTTCAGAGATAGATGGTCTAAGTGAGGCTGAGGGATGGATGAGGTACCATCCACATTGAGAAGAGGATACTGAAACAAAGAGAGTGTCTGGCTTTGTCTATGTCCTTATCTAAAGAGGAGTTAAAGATGTGGCAAAGGAGAATGCTTTGAAGGGTCAGCAGAGGACTGGCCAATGTTCAGGTTGGCCGGAAGACAGAGGCAGGGAAAAAGCGAGGGAAAGCCTGCCTTTGTAGGTGAGCCCTCCAGCTTGACCACACCCACGGCCTGGAACATCTTCTCTTTGGTCCACTTGTACTTTTCTCTTGAGTAGCATGCTCTTAGAATTAGAGCTGGGACCCACAAGTCCCCAGACAAGTTAGCCAAGAAAGAGAGGAGGAGATGCCTGCCTGGGCAATGCAGGAACATTTGGTTCCAAAGTAGTCCTGCCCCTTGCAAACAGGAAGAGCTCACTATAATTGGAGAACTGTAGCTTGCCTGCCTCTTCACCCCTGTCCCTCACTTGACACTACTTAATTCTGGCCAAGTCCTCTGACCACTAGCCTCAGAACACCAGAGGATGTGTCTTAAACAGAAGGATCCAGGTGCCACTATTCCAGGTCATCCGAAGAGCTCTGAGCAACTGGTCAGACTTCTTTGCAACGTGTAGTGCTGGCCCTCTTCTCTCCAACCTCCAGGACTCAGCCAGCAGCTAAAAGTCCTTCTTCCCCTCCCTTTTGCACAACCCAGAGCCAGCTCTGCTCTGCTCCGTTAAGTCTTCCATCCCTCCTCTGCCGAGGACTGACTCAAGCCTTGCCAGATTTCCCTAAGTCCCAGCCTAAAACCTTTGCTTGCCACACTCCTGAAGCTGTTGCTGGATCCCCTCCTTGCGCTGGGGTTTGTGCTTTTAAGAAAGGACTTACTTTCCCCAATTATGCTAAGTTCTTGCAGCTCTTTCCTTACATTCTGTCTCCAAAGAGGAGAAAGAGTGTGATGAGAACAGTCTGGAATCATAAGGTGGTGGGGAGCTACATACTTCTCAAAGACTTTCGCTTTGTTCATTTTTCCAAATGACCTAGAAGGAAATTTAATTAAGAGCAATTGGTCAAGTCTTGGATAGATGTTAGAATTCTCCAATGATCCTTGGGGAGCTGAGAAGGATTTGAAAATACAAAGTTAGTAATTGAACAATCATTCAAAATAGGAAAACTAGAAACACTGAAATGACCTCCAACCCAGTCTTGGCTACCCATCATGACACAAATGAGCAACCGACACACCCTTCTCATTTTCTTTGGTATCTTGCTTCCCATGTGCAAGTGTATATGCATCTCATCTCCATGGAAACCAAAGATGCTAGGACTCTGGGAAGAGGTGCCAGAATCAACAAACAAAATACAGGATACCCAGTTTGTTTTGAAGTTTATATAAACCACAAATAAGTTTTATGTATGTCAAAAATGCTGAATGAGATAGGTGTATACTAAAATCTGTTATTTGTCTGAATCTCAAATTTAACTAGGCATCCTAAGGTTTCTCTTATCCCTAAGGCATCTAGCTCAAGGTACCTCATAGAGGTGGTCTCACCTAGACCACAGAAATAGACACTTTTCCTCCTGAAAGTAACCCTGAGCTGTTGAATGTTCCCTGTTTTCACAGAGTCATTTGAAATTTACCCCAGCCACAGATCCAAGGAACAAAAGACTCTTTTCAGATCTCCAACCATCTGCCTGGCTGCAAAGTTCACTCAGGAATGTGGTCCATGACTCAAAGAATACGGAGGAAGGGATGCTCAAACCCACAAAATCTCAATGGCCTTTGGCATCCCAGATGGTTATTATTCTCTTAACCATTCTAAATTCTTCCTTTGCTTTAGTCCTGGGAGAGAAGGTTTGGGTTAAGAATTGAGCTGACATGATTGGCTCATCTAAAAAGTTTAATTCACAGGTGCAAAGAAAGAATTCAAAGAAATAGTTCTGATTTTTTTTTCTAGTTTCTAGGGTAACATCACAGTGCTGCTCAGTTCCTTCCCAGAGGAGTTTTGTGTGCTTATTACAAATGGCCCCCAACACTATGCTCTGTAGAAACTGAAAATCACCATGGAAATATGGTCTCAGAATGTCAGACAACCTGGAAGACTGTACCCTGTTTAGGTTGCATAGCAGAAAGGAAGAAAAAGATCTCCCAACTCCCTGATTGGACTCCTGGAAGCATCTTCCTCCAGGCTCTTCTCTTGTTGGGCATGTGTGAACAAGACTCTTTCATGTCTTTGACTCATTCTGACATGGACTCTACCCAGAACTCAAGTGTTTGTGAGAGCTCCTTAGTTAGCCTGGGAAGGTCGAGAGAGGAAGCATTTCCTCCAGGTCTCCAAAGCAGACTTGCCTTGGAGATTCACCCTTGTAGCCAGCCTTCTTCACTTCAGTTTCAAGGTGGACAGAGTAAATTCACCTAACCATCCAGGTATTGTTGGATATACCAAAGAGACGGTGCCTGTGAATGTCTCATGACTTCTCAAAAGGATACCATAAAGACCCAAAACATCAATGTCTTATATGATCACCAGATGTCTTAAAACTTTAAAGTTAGATTGTGGACACAGGAAACATAGCTCACTGGTAGAGTGCTTTTCTGGCATGCACCAAGACTGTGAGTTCCATCCCCAGCACCACAGGAATACAAATGAGGGGCTGGTGATATGGGTCAGCTTGTTGGGTTAAGGTAGGGCTCTTGCCTAGTATGTAGGAGGTCCTCAGTTCAACACCCAGTGCTGAAAAGAATAAAATAAAATAATACCATGTTTGTAGGTCCCAGGCCTCTTCTCTGAAAAACTCAGTCTTTAGAGGCAAGGGAAAAAATTGATCTCAGCATTCCTAGAACCCAAGTGATTTAAAGAAAGTAGATGGAGCCACAAGGCTCCCTTGGAGAAAGAAAAATCAAAAGAAGTATTCAAACTGCAATATGGAGAACAGTGTTTGACACCCCAGAAAATCCCTGTAAGTGATTTATGTCTTTCATGAAAAACTAACAAGAAAACAAATGTTTAACATGTGGCACTGTGAGGGTGAGCATTCCTTGAAGACACAAAATCCCAACATTCAGCAATGGGGGAAAGACTTTATGAAATCCAGGCACTGCTCAAAATCAGAAGACCTAGGAAGATGTTTGAATAAAGCAAATTTCTTTGGGTGACAAAGAACAGAAACCCAGCTAGTTAAGGGAATACAGTGAGAGCAGAAGCCAAGTACTGCCCAAGAAAACCAGAACTTTAGGTCAGAAGCCCCTACTTACTGTCCTGTATTCTAAGAATCTGTTAAGAACTGTCCTGCTTTGTAAGCCCTGCAAGTCTGCACAGTAAACTAAAATATTCCTGTTTTACAGATTAAAGGGGAAAAAATAGTATGAAGGTCACTCGATTGGTAGAGGTACTCTGGCCCAGCCCTGGCCTCTACTATGTGCTCCCCAATGGCAAAGTCAGCCACTGAACAAGGCTTCTCCTCCACAGACTCAGATGAAATGTGTCCTTAAAGGGCGATCTACTCTTCAGATCTCTCTAATGGAGGAGGAATAGGAAGGCAGAGGAATGTCAGAAAATGAAAAAGTGCAAGAGGAGGGAAGAAACGTTGCAAATCTGAGAACAGTAGGCAGAGGTGGGGGTGGTACAGGAAAAAAAAAAAACAGCTCTTCAGTTGTTCCAGCAACATGCAGAAAAAGAACCCTTAGTTCAGTGCCTTTCCAGAGCCAGGTAAAGAGTATTTTCTATTCTCTCCATGCCCCAACATTTCTATTGCCAAGGAAGAGGGGCAGAAGCCAGCCCAGACCCACTAGATGAAAGGCATGCAAACCAAAGTTTCACTCAAACTTTTGGGAAGTCAAAGGTAAGTATGATGAAGCTGATAGCAGGACCACTGTGGGCTCAGCACAGTCATTCTCAAGGACAAGGGCAGCAACAGAAATCAAAATAAAGCCCCGAAGAGGAAGCACAAGGAAGAGAAAAAAGAAGAAGAAAATAGCCATACATAGTCTGATAGAGGCCTAGAAACACACATGAGGAGAAAAAGAGACCAGAGAGAGAAAAGAAAGCTGCCTGTTTGTTCTCGTGAAGGACATCTGGATTTCTTAGTGAGATCCTGACTTGGGTTTCTTCCCCATTTTCCAGCTGGACCCAACCATGCAGTGCCTAGCCAGAGGTGCTGTGAGTCAGCCACAGATTGGAGCTCAGTCCCTCTGCCCCTGTGCTCTGCTCTCTGCCAGACCACACAGCCTCCCTCCCCACCCTGCCAAGCTGGCTTAGCTCCTCACCCAGGTAACACACTTCAAAGGCACAAGGGAAAGCTGGACTGCTCTGGGCCAGCCTCGGGATAAGAACTGATTCCAAAAGGCTCTGGCCCAAACACTCCTCATCAATTTTCCTGAATGCCTTTCCCCACTTGCCTCACTTCCCTCACACTGTGAATAACCCCTGGAAGTCAGAAGTGGAAAACCTAATTTTTCATGAGACCCGTCAAGCCTCACTTCTGCACTGCTACTCCGAGTGGCTTCATTATTGTGAGGTTGACCAGATGTCAGCCAATATCAAAGCACAGCCTACAACAACAATCTATACCTTCTTAGCTGGAGTTAGTCATATTCTCTAGGAAAGTCAGGAGACCAGGTGAGGGTCCTAAATAACCAGAGAAATAGGACATCATTCCAGGTGTCATGAGAAGTTCACAAAAGGCTCTTGTGGCCAATAGGTGAGCTACTCGCATCTCTGTAAGGAGGTGCTGCTTTGTGTCCACTCTTCCACAGAAAACTGTATTGTCCAGCAACCAGGAACCACATTCACTGACGTGCCCCTGGTAACACCAAGTAAAGCAAGGTGCCTGGCCCCAAAGGGAACTCAGCAAGTAACTGTTTACTTTAGTTTGCTTTCTGATGGCTTCCTTGGACTTTTATGTAACTATAGAACTTGGGAATCCTGAAAAATAACTCAGGGTAGCTTCCTTACCCATGTTCTTCCATCATCTTTGTCTGCTTATATTTTGTTTTAGTCCATTTTGTAACTGAGACAGTCTTTCTTCCAGGTCAGCCCTGTTATTTTAGTGATGGCCAACCCTAGAACGAAAACGGACTTTACCTATTCTGCACTGTGAAAGGCAGAACTCTAAGATAAACCCAAGCTCTTGTGCAATCCCTTCTCTATGAGTGCTGAAGGACTTACAGGCTGCTTCTAACCACCAGACCATAACAAGAGAGATAGGACATAGCTCCTGTCCTATATTACCTCTTATGGCAAAGGTGGCAGGATTAACAAGCACAATGGGAATCCCTAAGCAGTTGACTGTTGAGTTACTCAAAAGGGTTCACAGTTACTTGGGAAGTTTGTAATGACAAAGAAGAGCAAGCAGCTATATGAAAAAAAAAAAAACATAATCAAAAAGTACCCTGGTATAACTCAACAACAAAAAGACAAGCAGCCCAATTTCAAAAGGACAATGGATCTAAGTAGACTTCTTTCCAAAGAATGGCCAATAAATACATAAAAAGATTCTTAGCAGACAAGTACAGATCAGAACCAAAGAAAGACACTGTGCCACACCCAATAGGACGAGTATAATAAAATAGAGCATAATGTGTTAGCAAACATGGAAAATTGGAGTCCTGGTATATATTGCCCCAGGAACTACACAAAGGTGCTGCTGCTGGCAGCAGACCAGTCATTTCCAGTCTGACAGCTCCTCAGAGAG
Organism: Meriones unguiculatus; assembly: GCF_030254825.1. Classification (NCBI taxonomy): domain Eukaryota; kingdom Metazoa; phylum Chordata; class Mammalia; order Rodentia; family Muridae; genus Meriones; species Meriones unguiculatus. The sequence continues at coordinate 59,813,671 of NC_083362.1, read as the reverse complement.
CGAAGAGAGGAGTTAGTTACCATATGAACCAGCAATAGGTATGTTACTCAAGAAAAATAAAAATACGTATTCACACAAGACTGTATATAAACGTTTGTAGCAGCTTGACTTTCTCATAGTTTTTTTTTTTTAATTTGTCTTATGTGTATGAGTGTTTTGCCAGCATATACGTATACGCACCATGTGCACTCCTGTTGCTAGCAGAGGTCAGAAGAGGGCACCGGTACCCTGGAACTCGAGTTCCAGATGGTTGTAAGCCACCATCTGGGCGCTGGGAGCTGAACCCAGGTCTCCTGCAAGAGCAGCAAGTGCTCTTAACTGCTGAGCCATCTCTTCAGACCCACAGCAACATGATTATTAAAAGCCAAAAAAAAAAAAGCCACATTTCCACCAGCTAATTAATGAACGAACAAAATGTGATATCTCCATACAATGAGAAACCATTCTGCCATAAAATGAGAGGAGGTCTCGTTACGTTGCCCAGGGTGAACTTGAACTCAATCTGTAACCTAAGCGTGTCTTGAAGTGCCTCTGCCTCTGTTGTGACTGGAATTATAGGCCTACACTACCAGGCCCGGCTGTAGGAGTGCGCTTTTTAGGGTGTAGGATAGGGGATGGTCTGTAGACATAACACTGTTCCTGACACTGAAAAGCCACATTTTCATCATACAGTCATCCATCACTTATATTCTGAGAAACACCTTGTTGGGCAAGTTTCATCATGTAAATGTCAGTTATGCAGTCCTGATAGGAGCCTATCATACAGCAAGAAGATACATATATGTTTTGTATCTCTATATATACATGGTATAATACATAAAGCTCATGCTATGTTAGTATGCTTATGATGGATAAAACAATGCAAGATGAAATTAAGCACAAGAGAAAATCATTCAATTAAGAGACATGATAATCATGAGATGATGGCCAAAAAAAAAAAAAAAAATGTTTTTGCAATATGCTGGTGTGTGTGTCTGTGTCTGTGTGTCTGTGTCTGTACATATTCCTATATGGGAGAGTGCACTTGTGTCTATGAGTATATACATACGTGAGTATGCATACAGAAATCAGAAAATAATCTCATATATTACTCTTCAGTGCCTTCCATCTTCTAGGCTAGGGTCTCTCATTAGCTTGGAACTTCACCAGGAGGACTAGACTAAGTAACCACGAGCTTCCAGGGATCTGCCTGTCCCCACTCTCCATTTGCCATCATTGGGATTACAGACATGTGCCACAAGCTCCTATCTTTTAGGTCCCTATACTTGAAAAACAAGTACTTTACTAACTGAGCTATCTCCTTGACCCTCATAGTATTTTTTTAAGTGTCAGAAGGTAGAGTTCATCCTAACAACAGAAACTATGTATTATAAAAATGCATAAATGAACCAATAATGTAGTTTTGTTAACCAATTTCAACTTTCTTAAAGTTGAGATTTTTAACCAAAAAGAAACAACAATGATATCCAAAGCTCAAGGCTTGAGGAAAAAGCCCACCTTCCTCTCCTCCTTGAATGTATGTATGGATGTATGGATGTATGTATGTATGTATGGATGGATGGATGGATGGATGGATGGATGGATGGAATCTCAGTGTGGCAGAGAACAGCTAAAAGGAACTCCCAGAGGAACAGGTCTGAGATGGTTTAAAAGCTATTCACTGCCCAATTAAGTTGAATACATTCAGGCCCATAGGTAGGCCAGGAGTTGGAGCCAAAGATCTGTAGATAGGCTTCCTGGGGTTCTGGGAACCTCAGGGGTCTGAGAAACTGTGAGCCTAACTTTGGGTCTTATAGTGTTTGTGTTGTTAAAGACAGAGACATTGATGGTTGTGGACCAAGGAAGAAATCACGGAACACCATGCATGCTTCCCGTCTTGAATAATCCTATCAGTGATCAAGCAAGTAGACCATTGTTTCTCAAACTAGTGTGTCCTACAGCAGAATTTCTTTCTTTCCCACCCATCTGGAAATCCTCCAAGGATTTCGGGCTTGTGTCCAACTACCCTCTCAGTAAACAGAGTCTTTAAATTTTTTTTTTTTTTAGTTGTGGCCTCTTTTTTTCATTTTGTAATTATATTTATTTTGTAATTATATTCACAGAAAACTTAGTAGTGTAGCAGCTAGTGCTTTAGCCTTTGCTTTTTCCAGCTTGGCAATACGAGCCACAGATTTAGGACCCAGGATGTTGCCTCCCCAGTGGCGGCGGATTCTCACCGTAGCTGTTGTAATTGGTCCTAATTGCTTCCACCAGCTTAGCCAGAGCACCCTTGTCTTCTGAGTTAACCTGTGTGAAGGCTACAGTGGTGCCAGTCTTCCTGTGGACCAGCCGCCCCAGGCTGGCCTTTCCCTTGATGGTGCAGTAGGGACCCCCATCTTTCGACACGGGGCAGGTAGGAAAACCACCAGCTCAATGAGGTCTACATCATGGGCAATCACCACCAGCTGAGCCTTCTTGTTCACCACCAAGGTGGTGACTGTGTTGACCTCTGCTGGAAGGACAGGTGCTCTCTTAGTTGCAACGACTCCTTTCTCAGAGGCTTTCTTCTCAGCGCCGGCCAGCAGCCTCTGTTTCTTCTGCTTTGTCTCTGGCCTGTACCTGTTGGCAAGCTTAAGCAGCTGGGTAGCTGTTTGCCAGTCCAGAGCCTGAGTGAACTAGTTAATGGCAGGAGGTAGTTAGAGCCGCTTATAGAGGATGGCCCTTTGCTGCTGTGGCCTAATGTAGCAGGGCCATTTGACCAAGCACGGGAGATCTCTTTTGGGCGGGATAGCTGACCCAATGCTGAAGTTCTTGGGCCTTTTCTCAAATAAATGATTGATCACCTTCTTGGCCTCCTGTTTCTTCACAACAGCAGGGGCTGGGCCACCTTCTTCTCCTTGGCCTTCTTTCCTTTGGACATCTTGCTATACTCTTGTGGCCCCTATTTGCTTGAGTATAGAGGTATATAAAATAAGTATACAAGTCAAATATCTAGTGATACTAAATCATAAAAAAAGAGCCATGCATGGTGGTGCATGACTTTAATCCCAGCACTCAGGGAGGCAGAGGCAGGTAGATTTTTGTCAGTTTGAGGCCAGCCTGGTCTACAAAGTGAGCCTAGGACAGGCAAGGCTACACAGAGAAAAATCCCTGTCACAAAAAAACTAATAATAATAATTTTAAAACAACTATTTGATGTATATTTAATTTCTCATTTATGAAAGACGAAGCGGCCTGGGGAGATGGCCCAGCATCTTGGGTGTTTACTCCCAAGGCTGGTGACCTAAATTTTATTCCTTGTATCCATAGAGTAGAGAGAACTAACTCCCATGAGTTGTCTTGTGACTTGCACATGAATTCTGTGGATTTACACCCACAGAGAGAACAAAATGGAAAGAAAGACAAAAGAAATTCTGCATAGAGACAAAGAGAGATGTTTGCACCTTTTTACATAAAGAATTGGACTTTGACACTTGATACTGAAGGACACGTGCCACCTACAGCATCTTCTAAGAGCTGATCGCTAGTTTTTACTTCACAGTTGTAAACGCTGAGAACACCACACCCTAGAAACAACGTGATTTTTTTTTAAGTGGCAAAAGTATGTTTACAGCCATTTCAGAAACTGTTAGAAAACCTGTCCTAATCCCAACCCAAAACTCACTCAACAATTTTTCTAAAGGAACCTCAAGCCAAAAACTCACTCATTTTTCAAATAAGACATTCTAACACAGTACAAGCCGAAGATACAGACATTTGAGGCTGAGAGAAGATGGTGGGAAATTATTAAAAGTCTTTGTTCTCCATAGTGAAACCACTATGCTCCTGTAGGAGAAAAAAAAACTCTGTGTGTGTGTGTGTGTGTGTGTGTGTGTGTGTGTGTGCACTCAAGCACCTTGTGCAGTAGACTCAGAGTAACTTGTCGTATACAAATGTCTTGAATCTGAGCTCATGTGTTCCATACAGTGTATGTGACAATACAATATGCAAGGTCTGCACGCTGCGTGTTCAAAGAGCTGTGGTAAAGTCCCATGATGCAACTCTGGTGAGCACTACCAGAAGCTCGTTAGATTCATTACACATTTGATTCTGAGTTCATTTTCACTCATTGCACTCTTAGGAATCTTTCACTAAAGGGGCTGGAGAGATGGCTCAGAGGTTAAGAACGCTGGCTGTTCTTCCAAAGGCCCTGGGTTCAATTCCCAGCAACCACATGATGGCTCACAACCATCATAGTGAGATCTGGTGCCCTCTTCTGGTGCACAAGCACACATGCAGGCAGAATGCAGCATAAACAATAAATAATAAGTAAATAAATAAATAAGATCTTAGACATCTTTTACTATTGCCATCTGTTTTCAGTTCAGTTCAGTTCTGTGACTCCATGTGTGGGGAACAGGACTCACATTTAAGAAACAGAGTTCATACGTGTATGGGAGTTGCATTAAGGGTGTGCATTTGTGTTTCATTTTGCTAATGATCTTGAAAACTGAACGTGCCTTAGATCATCTTGCTTGATCACCTTCTAATTTTGCTGTAGGACAACATTTTCCACTTCCAAAAACATCCAAGCCAAGTGATCCACTCCACACCCGTTGCCAGGATCTTGAGATGGGGGGAGAGGGCTCAAGTGAAGACTGCATGACAGAGTCAGGTTGTGAGAATGAGGGGTCTGCTTCTCACGTGATGTAAGGAATTTTCTGGTAGGAATTTTGACTGTACCCCATATCTGCACTGCAAACTGGCTTTAAAACCAACCGCTATGAAACCAGGCACCTTTGGTGCCAGCACTCAGGAGGCAGAAGCAGGCAGATGTCTGAGTCTAAAGCCAGTCTGGTCTACACGGCAAGTTCCAAGATGGTCAGGGCTACAGAGAAAAACCCTGTGTAAGGCAGGACTGCATCAGTTAAGCAGTAATTATCAACCAGGACCTCAGCCATCACGTACCAAACTCAAAAACTTTACACCATCACAGTTAAATCGCAATCACAAATATTGCTTTATTTTCCCGCAAGACCTCAGCCTAATACCAACCAACATACCAAATTAGCGTTGTCACTGGCTTTGTATAATTGGGCACTTTGGTTGACTTTATTTACATTTTTGACGGGTTTGACAGAGATGTGAATTCCAGAGACTATTGTGCACTACCCAGCGGCTCTGACTTTGCTGTGCGCACACACGGCCCTCTTTTCTTGGGGAAGCAAAACGGCTTCATTATGAAAAGTGAAGACAGCGTTTTCCCAGCATCTTTTCTCAGCATCAAATGAGGAAATAAGACAATCACTAGATTGTATTATGCTAGAATGTTTGATTTTTAAAATGGCTGTTTTGAGTTGTTCACTTGAGTTTTCTTTAAAAGTTGTTAAGTGAATTTCGGTTTGGGATTAATACTTTAAAATATTTCTGCACATTTAGGGTGTGTACAATTTTAAGGCTAACGGTAAGAGTCAGAACTTATTTTATTTAAAGACTTCTTTTTATTTTTATTACAATGGATGAGGAGGAGGGGTGCATGTTTGTGATGGCTGAAGAGGCCAGAAGAGGGCTCTGGATCCCTCTGGAGCTGGACCAGATATGAGTGCTGGGAATCCAACTTTGACCCTCTGTCAGAGCGGCTCATGCTGGTAACTGCTGAGCCACCTCTCCAGTCCCCAGAATGTACGTTTAAGAGTCCAAAGTCTGTTATTTTGTAACCATGTTCTAATGGCTAAAAGGAAGGTGGCTTGAGGAAGGCCATCTTCTCACAGTTGCCACAAATTTGTCCTGTCTCCCCACTGAACTGTGCCGAAACCTAGCCCCCACTCAGCTCTGTGATTTTACTTGGCCTCTTCATATTCAAGATCATCACATTAAACCTGTTTCAAGCGGTTAATCCTCTGTCTCTCTCCTCTTAGTCCATATCCCTACTCACTTTTCTCTCTCTCTCCTTCTCTCCCCTAGAGCTGGACCTCCCCACCCTGTCTTCTAAGTCACAGCGGATCACTTTTCCTGGTTAATCTCATTTTCCAAAATTAACACGGCTTCTGGGCTGCCTATTGTAGAAACAAGCCAGGGTCCCGTGATCTGAGAAGACAGGAGGGCTCCGGGCCCAAACTGCATTTATGGAGCGCTGCTCTGCCCCTATCTGCCTGGCTCTCCTCCAGAGCCTCCCAAACGGCAATTCGTGAAGCCATGAACGCATTCACGGCTCACATAGGGGTACCGGATGGCTCTGAGTCACCGCTGGCTTCTGCTCTTTTAGAACAGTCAGCTTCGGGGTCAATTTCAACTCCAGTTAAGTCGCCCGAGGCAGCCAGCCTCGCTATAAAACTTGAACTTTAAAGCAGCACACGGGCTGGCCCTCGAAATCCTCCTCCTTTCTACAAGAAATGCCGTGTAAAACCTACAGATCCACTGTGCAAAAGGATACAGAGCTACCTGAGGAGAGGGCCGGCATCCGCCAGAAGAAGATGATGATGGGAGAGGGTGGGGCAGGGTGAGCGGGTTTTGTGCGGCGCCATGTTATTCCTGAGAAAGTCCCCAGCCACGGTGGCAAAATGTTCTGAGCAGACAGCTGTGTGTCTTGACCACGTGAAACAGACAAATTAACATTTAAAAAAAAAAAAAAAACATGTACAGGGAGACGGTGCCGTGCACGTTGATGAGGATCACATTCTAATTACTCACCAGGGAAGTTCTGGGCTTGTGCTGGACTCCAAGTTGCCGCATTCCAGGCTGGAGGAACTTTGTCTCCAGGGTCAACCTTGAGCAGCTGATAGAGAGACATGGATGCTTTAGTAACTCCGGCGTGTGGGGTGCTGACACCAGGAGTAGTGGGCAGGGTGTGAGTACAGGCATGCCCCTGGGTCAGGCCTTTGCTTCTCCCATGCACCTAACCCCATTGTTAAAAACTTTGATTAGCCCCTGCGTCTCCTTCTTCCCCTGAAACCAAAGGAGATGGAGGCAAGTTTTCAATGATGTATCCGCTCTGCCACCTAGCCTTCAGCGCTGTCACTACACCAAAGAAGCCTTGAGCTGCTCCTTTGCACGGACTCAGTCCTGCGGAAATTCTTTATTGTGGAGGGATTTGAACACTGAGTACCTGTTTTTAAAAGTACTGTAATGTGGGATTCAGATGGGACGGTGCCTGACATGTCTTTGTGTGTGTGTGTGTGTGTGTGTGTGTGTGTGTGTGTGTATGTGTGTGTGTGTATCTAGAAAAAAGACAAGTCAATGACCAGATCTTGAAAATGGAACCAATAATATAAATAAGCTTCTCTTCAACAGTAGTTAAGACTTGCTTCTCCCAAGCCTGTTTTCAGACACCATCCTTGCCCAAGAAATCAGTCCAAAACCTTCAAGAAGCAGCCAGCTTATGGAGGTCTGGTCAGCTCTGTGAACTTAAAAGTGCCCTTTGCCCCTCTAAAGTTAAACAGCATAAATCTTTCATTCGCTTGCAGTTCTTGAGGCTTGATTCTAGTCGTCAATTAATTCTTGTCAAAGCAAAAGAGAGAGTGACCCCAGGGGAGATGAGACTTGGTGGATGATACTTGACTCCCAATATCATCAAGAAGATTGTGTTCAAAGGCTTATCAGAGCTCAGGGGCGTTGGTGGCAGCGACATTAAGACAGCAGTCAAGGAGATCTCCGGGAGTGGGACCAGATTGGGAAGTGACTAGAATAAGTTAGCATCTCAATGAAACTCCATTGCTAATAACTCTCCCACCATCCCCCACCTCCATCTTCTAAAGGTAATTGTAAAGGGCCTGGAGGTTTTGAATAGAGCGCAGAGAGCATGGAATCATGGGAACCCCTTAGACCCCAACACCCTATACTCTCCTCACCGAATGCCACATAGAAACTGTTGAGCATAAAACCCACCTCACCAGTCACCTATCTTTGAACAAAAATCCCTACAGACAGTTCCAGTATGCTGAAGAGTCTTCATTATGCTATGTGCTCTCAAGAACCTACCCTGTGTCCTTGAACAGCAGTGCCTGTCTCTGAATTCCTCCCACCCTTTTGGAAGTGGAGATCAAAATGGTTGCTTAACATACACAGTCTTTCATGGATCTCTCCCTATGGCCCCATCATTGTCCTCCAAGGACCAGCTCCCCACACTTTCTCTTCTTTTCTCTCTGACCACCTCTCTACGAACTATCTCTTCCTCTTCAACTGGTCCTCACACACTGTACTTTCCTGCCACAAGAAGTCAGTGAGAAAACAAAAAACAAAAAAAGAAAGTTGTCACTAGAGGCTGCCTGCTGAGGGTACAGGATGACAGGAACGGGGCGACTTACATCCCCTCAGAAGCACTCTAGTCTTCCCATTTACCTCAAATGGGACAGCCAGACAAGCTGAACCCATCCCCCACACTGTGCCCTGTTCCAGCACTCTTCTCACCTGAACTCAGCTGAGGAAAGAACGCTTGATCTCTCTTGTTGCTAAAACAACCCAATTTTTTTAACGTTAGTTTGTTCCCTGCATTACCAGGCCCCACAACAGTAGAGACAAGCAGTTGGAAGCAACCATCCTTCCTACTGCTCACCCCCCCCCCTTTGGTAAGTCAGTACACAGAGCTCTTCCTCACTCTCCTAGCCAGCAACTCCTCTGGCGATGGGCACAAAAGCGCAACCTGAAACTTTGAGCTTGTTTTTTTGTTTGTTTGTTGTGTTTTGTGTTTTTAATGTGCCTTTTGGCAAACAGAATCAAGAATGTGGATCAGGATCTGGGAGTGTGGATCAGGATCGGCCCTGGGGAAGATGCTCCCAAATGGAGCTAGCAGGGGAAAATTTTTCTCAAAAGCAGTCCTCCAGAAAGAATTCTTATCATAGATAAGGGTGCAGTCTAGTGGCAAAATTCATGAAATGCAGCCCCTTTTCTAAAAGAATAAAGCGCTTACCAGGGGAGGAAGAGTCTTGGAGAAAGGGCAAGAGCTCCACCCCAAGAAGTCCCCAGAGATAGTTGCTTGACCATTCCTTTTTACCTGTGGTGGGCAGTCCCCTATCCTGTCAAATTCTTTTTTTTTTTTTTTAAGGCTAAAAGCATCATATCCCTTCCTTCAAGGATTGGGTTTTCTTTCGTTTTCCTACGGGAAGACTGGTCTCCAGCGCTGACTGGTGCTCTGGGGTCATGGTGGGGATTTCTCCTGTGCAGACCCTGCCAGCTCGCATCTCTGAGCCATACACCGCACCCCTTAACTGGAAGAACAGTTCTCCTGCAGTGTGACTGGTACCCCTCACTCCAGGAGCATCCTGCCCCACAGAAATGCCTCCCTCCTTGGTAGCCCCAAGAAGCTGATTGCTCTAGTCTACCTTCCTTCCACTTAAAAGGACATGTAAGGTGTCCACAAGGACAAGGACATCAGATAAAACTGACAACCCACAGCATTTCAGAGTCACTACTGCCAACAAAGCTGGGTGGGTATCCCTTCTTGAAAATAAGCATCTCTCTCTCCTCTCTCTCTCTCTCTCTCTCTCTCTCTCTCACACACACACACACACACACACACACACACACACACACACACACGAGCTTCCCTAGCCAGCTATGCAGGTGAAGGAAAATGGCCCCTGAATATAACTCAGTACCCCACCAGAACAACAGGTTCTTGCCTTAACCCCTTTCCCCAGACTTTTGATGGGGGAAGGGTCTAAACCCCCTCCTTCCCCCCCCCTTTAAATTTATCTCAACACCCCTCACCAGCTAGTGTGCACCACTTGTCTCCCAAACACAAACACGCAAAACTTCAGTGTTCTCTTAGACACTTAGAGTTGGAAAGGACTTCTTGGGCAGCGCATACACGGCTAGTAAGAAAATGTAACTCTTAACAGCCAGTGGCCGGGCTGGTAGTCGGGGGAACCCGGTCTCTCCATTGTATTCAGGCAGCTCCTGAAGATTACCCTCACCTCTGCCCTCCTCCACCTTCTCCCTACCCTCTGTAGCACGCCTGCCCCCCAAGCCCTTTTCCTACATTCCGTGGGGAGGAGGGAGGGCACTGTTCAGGGAGCGAAGGGGAGCCCCCGTGTGTCTAGAAGGCCTCTCCCCGCCCCCACCCCGTGTGAGTTTGTGCTGCAAAGCTCCTTGGCATCCTTGCATGGGTTGGGTGTTGGGGAGCTCAAATTGCAGCTACAACTGGCTGGCAGCCAGGGGCCGTCTATTTAAAAGCGCCTGCTCGACCAGAGCCCGCAGTCTCTTTGGAAACTTCTGCCGGGGGTTAAAAAAGAGCTAGAAAAGAGCTGCAAAGCTGTTTGGGCTTTTTTTTTTCTCCCCCCACCCCCCTTTTTTTTGTTCCTTTTCGCTACCCTCTCCTCGGTCTGCACCCTTCTCCGGACTTCACGCAGAACCTGCGGGTTTCGAAGAGGTGGTGACAGAGGGGGAGAAAAGAGGTGTTAGGGTCCAGGTTTGGCGCGATCTGGGTTTTTTCCCCCCGTTTTTGTTTTGTTTTGTTTTGTTTTTACCCCTTGATTTCAACATTTTCCCCCATCTTCTTGGCAGCCGCCGATCCTCTTACCTGTTCTGCGGCAGCCGCGTATGAGGTAGCTCAGGCTTAGGGGACGAGGGGCGCGGTCTAGACTTTAAGCAAAAAGAGAGAGAGAGAGAGAGAGAGAGAGAGAGAGAGAGAGAGAGAGAGAGAGAGAGAGAGAGAGAGAGAGAGAGAGAGAGAGAGAGAGAGAAAGCCAAATCCATTTTTTTTCTTCACCTCCCCCTTTTCCACAGCCTCCAAGCTCATTATTTCCCTTGCCTTGGGGTGAGCATTTCTGTGATTCCCCCTGTCCCCCCGCAACTCTGACCCGATCCCGCCTAGGGGTTTCTTCGGTCTCCGCTCACTCTGTGTGCACCTGGCGCGCCTCTTTTTTTTTTTTTTTCACCCCAACCTGTTGCAAGTCTTTAATCCTTGCAATTGGGACTTGACTGCAGGCACCTGAATCCTTCTTGCCTAGCATTTTGCAAGTGTCTGGGGGAGGGTACCTGCTCTACCTGTAAGAGATTTAAAAAAAAAAAAAAAAAAAAAATCTCCAGGCGCCTTCTTGACCCCTTTCTCCACGCACTCTCGCTCTCCCGCCCCGCCCCGAGGTAAAGCGAGACCCGGAGAAAATGGTGCTCAGCGCGATCCTCCTGCTGCTGGCCGCCTATGCCGCGCCGACTCAGGGCCTGGGCTCTTTCGTGCACTGCGAGCCCTGCGACGAGAAAGCTCTGTCCATGTGTCCCCCCAGCCCTCTGGGCTGCGAGCTGGTCAAGGAGCCTGGCTGCGGCTGCTGCATGACTTGCGCCCTGGCGGAGGGGCAGTCGTGTGGCGTCTACACTGAGCGCTGCGCCCAGGGTCTGCGCTGCCTCCCCCGGCAGGACGAGGAGAAGCCGCTGCACGCCCTGCTGCACGGCCGCGGCGTGTGTCTAAACGAGAAGAGCTACGGAGAGCAAACCAAGATAGGTGAGCGCTCCCGGGGTGCCGGTTGCTCGGCACACGGTGCGGGTTGGGGGTGGGGGGCTCTTGGATCGTTAGGGACCTGGGACGGGTTGAGACCCGCGCGCGCTTTGCGCAGCAAGTGGCTTAGACGCGGATAGCCCCCCGGGAGTCGATAGGGTGGGTCCTTGCACCCCAGACTCGGAGCGCGCTGGCAGAGCCTGCTCTCCTAGGCGGCTATCCCTTACTGCCTCTTCCCCGGCTCTAACTCGCTTCTAACTCCTGCCTCCGAGCTTCTGTGAAGTCTCAAAGTCCAAAGCCTGTGTATCCTTTCTGAAAAGGAACAGGTTAAATTATCAACTCCCTTCTCCACCCCACCCCCAATACTTTTCTTCCCAAACTTAAAAAAAAAAAAAAAAATTGTTAAAAGGTCATTTTAATTGGGGCCTGAAGATATGCTACCCATCTTTAGAGGTAATTCTACCTTGATCTCTCCAAGCTCCACGCCCCATCTTGGTGCCTCTAGATTCATCTGTCCCTCCATTCCTACTTGGCCAGAGGCGCGCGCGCGCACACACACACACACACACACACACACACACACACACATCTTTAATAACTAATGTCTTTCAGGTAGAGGTGCTGTAGACCTCGCCCACAGGTACATTTGTGCTGCTTTTGAACTGATATGATTGCTTATGGTCGATGATAAAACAACATTAGGCTGTATAAAACGTCTCTTTTTTTTTCCTCCCAGGAAGAGAAAGAATACTTCAAGAGTGCCCGGGAAGGGTGTGGGGTGTGGGATGAAAAGAGTTTAGTGTTCTGTGTGTGCTGTATGTTCGTCCTTGAATCATAATGCTTTTTTCCCCTCCTGAATTCAGATGTTACCTAAGATAAAAGATGGACATAGGTTTGAGCGATAAAGAGGGATGTGGGATGAAGATATCCTCAAGTTCCCAGTGGATGATGGCCCTCTCCAACCTCCCCTCCCTTTCTCCCCACCACGCCCCACCCACCCACCCCAGCACCCCACCCCCACCAGTCACTTAAGCCAGACCGAAAGTGAGTGTGGCCAGAGTGTGGCTAAATGCATGAGGGCCCCTGGAAACTCAGAATGCAAAATTCAAGGGGCGGAGACAGAAAGACCACGCACTGGGACCCACCCCTCCGTTTACCCCGCCCCCGCTAGCCCCGCCTCCAAGTTCTCTGTGCCTGGAGTCAGTGGTTCAAATGATTGGCAGAATTTCTTGTTCAGTCAGAACAGCTTTGCCTCAAGCTAGGTTTCTTTTGGGAACTATCTGATATTATTTGTTTATTATATATTTCTTATTTATTATATTACCTTAATATTTATACATATATTTATTTATTTAAGCTTAACCAACGATGCGCAAAATCTGGGCTAGGAGAGATTAACAGCTATTGACTCTCTGCTAGAAGTGGTTAAGACTTAGTTGTTTATTTGGTGCAGTTCCTTACAAAGATAAAGCACTTCTCACCACCTGTCCAAAGGGGGGGATATATAAGATACAAACTAAGGACCTATGAACTCCACCTAATAGGAAGGTGTGTCTGTCTGTTGGCAGCAGAGCTTATGTGAGCAAAGCCTCTCTCCCCGGGAACTTCAGGCTCTGGCTAGCTCGAGATGTTGCATCATGAGGGGGATGTACAAACCACGAAAGCCCCAGAGACCGATTTTGGGGGTTATTTTTATTACATTCCTGCCCGCCGAAACGGTAGGAATCCATTACCTGGCTTGGAGACAAAGGCTGTGGCTAGCAATCCCATCACAACTGAAGTGTGCAAGTTATGACTCCGCAGTATCCCGGCCCCACTTTCATTTGCCTAGCCAAGGTAGATAGGAAGACTTTGGGACAGAAGGTGTGTGTGTGCGCGCACGCGCACAAGTGCAAGCGCGCACGCGCGCGCAAATGCTGTGCCAGAAGAGAGGCAGCGTCCAGCTTCCCCAAGCCGACCCAGTGCAAGCGTGCGCGTGCGCGCGCAGGCACGCACGCACGCACGCCTTCTATCCCGCGCCTGATTGCTTTAGAATCCTCTGCATCCGCTTCAACACGAAGCAATGCCCTCTCTTCACCCTCACCCCAACCCCAACCCTCCTCCGGCAGGTGCCTCAGAGGCCTACAGTTGCGCCCTGGCTGAAGTCCACAGTGGCGGAGGTTGACACCGTCTCCCGAACGGGAGCCGGCTCTCCTCCCGGAGGAAAATTCTTCAGCCTGAAAGCCTAGATGGACCCCTGAAAAAACTAAAGATGACGTCATTCTTAAGCGAAAAATGGATACTGGGTCCTTTAGCAGAAAGTCCTGCTCCCTAGGCCCCCTATCCCCTCCCCCAACCCCCGCCCCAATCGAAATATAAGCATGGACGACGTGCCTTTTCTCCCGCAGACTCAAGTTATTAATATACATATATTTCATTTATGTTTGGTATGCAACCAAAGTACAAACAATATATTCATATATTGTTGTATTATGTAACATCCCCCAGTACAGTGCATTTCTAAACTGAGAAGTGAGGAGCAGAGGAGAGAGAGGTGGCAAGCAGCCAAAGATTCCGGAGAGGGAGGTGTACTCAGGCAGGCCGGGCGGAGACTGGCTTTTTGCTGGGTGTGTTGCTTGGCAACTTGGGGAAGGAGTCGCCCAGAGATCACCCAGTGCTGGGAGCGCGCCTGGCCCTGCATTTGCTTTTGGCCAGTTCAGGGGCCAGAGATAGATATAGAAACAGAGGGCAGTGTGTGTGAGGCTAAAGGGACAAGGGAGACAAGAGTTTCTAGGGCCAAGAGCAATAAATAAAGGTGAGCTTCAGTAGGTCAAGGCCCAGGATTTACTGAGGGCATTGTCTAGAAAACAGTGTGTGGCTTCAGCGCTGTGAGCCCAGCATACTGGAGGGTCTTAGCGGCTCCTGAACTAGCAGAGACATGAAATCTGAAATGCAGCGGGGAGAGGGCTGTGAATGCCGATTCTGTAGTTGAGAAATAAAACAAAGCAAAGAGCAACCTAAAATTTGCTTCTGGAAAAGAGAGGGGAAGGGGGGACATCACCTAAATGAAAATGGATTCGGCCTTTGACCTCCATCGGCCTGGCTTCAGCTCTGTGCTTGGTCCAAATGCCACCCTGAAGTCAGTCCAGAGGAAGGCTTTTTGGCCAGAGTCATGTCTAGATTAAACAAGATCATGGAAAATTGAAAGGAGCCAGATGCCTTTTCCACCACATGCCCTCCCTTGGAAGCAAGTTTGTGAGAGCAGGCTATGTTGAAGCCAACCAAAACGGGGAGTTGAAACAGCAGGGGTGGCGCTTCAACTTGACATCTCTTGCCTTTGCCCTCATCTTTCTGCTGTGTCAGCAAGGCCTAGAGGAGCCGGCACAGCTGGCCCAGTGACACTCCTTTTCTTTCCAAGGCCTTTTTTCCCCCTTCAATACCCTCCCCTCCTCTGACCCCCTCCCTCATGTCCACTCCCCATGTCTGAGGCATCCCCTGAGGGCAGGAGTTCTGAGTCTGAGCAGCTGTGAGTTAGCTGCAGTCAGTCATCTTTGTCTATGTCCATCCCCCCTCTTCCCTCCATGTTCTGTCCCCATCCTGTCCACCCCCACCCCCTCCCCTTTTCCTCCCTCCCCTCACTTTAGGCAAGCAGGTGGGCCTGCAGCTGCACAGGCAGGGCCAGGCTGACCTTCCAGCCAGAGGTCACAGAGCAGGTTAGCACACAGGACAGGCAAGCAAGAATCCCTGCTGGCTTCTTAATTCAGTGTGAGGAGCAAGACAGAAGGGGAGATTTACCAAGAAAGTTTTTCACTTTGTACCTGAGCAGTCAATGCCTATGAAATTTATTGTGGATTTAATGTGGAGAAAAATTAAAATTTAAAGGAGTTATGACACTTCAGAGCCACCACATTCAGAAGCTGGAAGGACTCTCTGTGTAACCAACTCCGAACAGGGACACCCCTTATTAGCCGAGAGAGACAGAGAGAGACAGAGACAGAGAGTCAGAGAGAGGAGAAAGGGGTCACCAGGAGCCTCAAGTGGGCAAGAGGGAGGGGTTGTTTACTTGTAGTTTGCACTTTTGCCAATTAGGCAAAAGTAACAATTCTCAAAGGCTATCCGTGGATTCCAAGCTGGGCAGGCTGTTCAAAGCAGTAAGATTAGTCATGTGTCTGCAAAAAAAAGCAAATAGCCAAGGAAGCTGGTACATTTTCTGCTTCCATCCCCCAGCCATGATTTCTATAATGATGTCACTTATTTCTTTCTTTAAAAACAAAATGGAAATCCAGATGAGTGCCTAGACGTTTATTTGCAAAAAGAAGTGGCCCTTCTTCCTGGCCAGCTGTCTTAGCATCCCTCCAGGAATTGTCTGGCTATTGGACAAAGAACCTTAAAGCTGGAAGAAACCCACATCATGGTCAAGGCCTCCCCCCCCCCCTTTACAGTTAAGGACACTGAGACCTGGAACAGATAGCTGGTTGCCCCAGACAAGATCCGTGGTGGTCAGGACTTGAACTCAGCAGTGGGTTATACCACTCTGTCCTGCTATTTCTGGCTCCTTCAGTAGTCACTAGGGCTCTCGCCTAGGCCTGTTCTAACCTGTATCCCAGCCCCTTGACCAGCACTGTCAAATGCTGCTCTAAGAGTGAGTGAAAAATCATCCACTTAGAGGTGCTCTATTTTGTGGGCAAGCCAAGTAGTATAGTGACTCCGACGCCCTCTTGCTGTCATACATAGCCTCACCTATCCCTTTTCTACACAGTCTTATGGACAGCTGGCTCAGGCCAGTGGTTTGGTCAGGGAGAGTGAGCAGGGAGGCTTTGAAGGGATGGTATTGAGCCTCCAGGTCTAGGAGCCAAACCTCATTTCCTGAATACAAGGAGTTCTCCTAATGTGGCAGGCAGGCCCTTGCAGCCCTGTGGCTGTCCATGCTGCCTGTCTCTCTGGAGCGCATAGTAGCTCCATGGTCTACTACCCACGGTAACCTGCCTTCATGGCACAGGTCTCCCTTGGGACAGAAGTGACTACGGGGTTTCTACATCAGAAAGAGGAGGGATCATCCACCACAAATGATGATAAAGAAAAGCTCAAGAGCCACAGGCTTGTGGACTTGTAGGGGTATGCCCAGGCTTTTCAGCAGGCCTGACTTTGGCTGAGAGATGATAGCTGTGGGTTTAGATTAATCTGAGGCTATGACAAGACCCATTCTAACCTGCCCCAGAGGCTGAGGAAGCTCTTCCCTTTGGGGTTGCTGGGGAAGAAAGCAGATAACACCAGCCTATCTTCTCAGTAGGGCCTACCAGCTGAGCCTTTAGACTGAACCAGATAGGTGATCTTATATGCTAGCCCTCAACCTAAACTATCAGATCAATGGCCTGTCCTCTGCTAAATCCTAAAGCGTTCACTGAAATTGCTCTCAGAATATCTCCAGGCCTCATGCAATATCTCTGCCAGTTGGTGAATTTATATGGGTTCCAGTTATTTGGTCTCTAAATTATACCCTCGGGGGCTGTAAAATCTCCCTGTTCCCAACGAAAGGTGTGTCTCCTTCAGGAGGCTTTAGAATAGCACATCCAACCAAAATACAATACAAGTCACATACATAGCGTTTAATTTTCCAGTGACCACAATCTTACAGTTTTTTTCCTAGCAGCCAAAATTTTTAAAGGTTAAAAAGGAACAGAGGGAATTGATTTTAGTGGTGTGTTTTAGCAGAGCATACCAGAAAAAAAAAAAAAGTTATCTCAACACGCACCCAAACAATGATAATGAAATTATCAACATTCTTGTCACACACCATCTTTGAAATTGGTGGCATCTTTTTATGTTTACAGACGTCTCAATTCAGATGCACACGCATGCACGCACTCTCAAGTGTGTGTGTGAGAGAGAGAGATTAAGTTTATGGTATGTTGCCTCAAGCATACTTAAAACATTTCCAATGAGCAAACTATTTCAAAATTTAAAGTTAAGCTATGGAAAATTAAATGAGTCCTTCTGGCTCTCCTCCCGCCTTAGGATATACAGTTGTCTACGTTTGTTTTTCTCTTGGAAGGTCAGTTCTGGGTATTAAGACCCCTGGACACTGCCTCTATTACCAACCACAGTGGAAAAGAAAATGGTGTCTGCAGGGATCTTCAGGAGCAGGGAGCTTGGGGGTCAGGCATCTGATGCTGTGGGCCAGAGAAGAGGTAAAAGGAAGTTCCACAGCATCTGCCCAGAGCCCCTCCTCCCTTTCTCCATATGCAAATGTACCCACACAGGGTCATTGAGCTAATTAGCATCCATCTGCAGCTGGAAGGCAGTCAGACATCGAGGGGGGAGAGGGTGGAGACAGAAACATGGATTACATTTTGGGGGACGATGAGCAGCCAGTTTCAGATTCTCCCTCAAGCGTAGTGTTGCAGCAAAGAGCAGCAGGCTGCCTGTTGGCCGGGGAAACAGGACAGGGCAAGGAGCGGGCAGGCAGCGCGGTTAGCCTGACTATTTTTGTCCTCATCATTGTCCTGGACCGGCGCTATCTAGTAGAACTTACTGCGGTGATGAAAGTGTTCTATATCTGCACTGTCCAGCACAGTAGCGGCCAACAACACGTGGCTGTGGGGCACTGGAAATGTGAAGAGAGCAACGGAGGACCTGTTTTATTATTGCTGTTGTTGTTGTTGTTTTGTATTTGTTCATTTAAATAGCCAGGCTGGCTCCTGGATGGCACAGCCTCAGCCAAAGAGAAGCTTCAAGTACTACTTGTCTCTTCACCTCCCTGTGCCTTCCTGTAGTTGAGGTGATCATGCTCTGAGGCAGGGGCATGACCGAGATAGCCTCCCACAGCACCCATTAAGCCATACGATGCCCCATTTATGTTGCAGAAATGCTTCTAGAACCAACTTCTCTGTGCCTTTGGGGCAGATTCCTTGGTGCATTTAAAGAGTATGTGCTGAGTACCATCCAAAGAAAGATGAAGCTAAGTGACGAAGCTGTGCCCCTTAATGAGCTGGCACTTTACATTCCACACAGGGAGCTAGCATGGGAGTTCCAGAAAACCCAGCAGCCCTCTCCCTCCTCAGAGGGAGATTCGGTGTATCCCTGTCCCATCTTCTGGTTGGAAAAGGAACTGCAGTCTCTCCCCAAGTGTAAATGGCCTGGCAAAGCCCTCAGCTCCTATTGGGCCATGAACGCCAAGTGTAGCTGTTTCTCTGCTAGAAGGCAAGCCATCAGAACTGACTCCCCCAGACTTCTCTTTGTGAGGTCAGGTCGAGCAAGAATTCGACAGCAGCTAGCTAGCCCAGAGCCAGGTTATTCATGGTGTCAGAATGACAAAAAGCCCAGGTAGAAAGTGCTACTTCAGGTAGCAGCAGGTCCCACCTGGATGCATCTATTGCTAGGTGGAGTGGGACGGCTTCCTGAGAACACCTGTCTCCATATGTAGGTAAGGTGTCAGCCACCTACAGGGAAGCACTGGCTGCCAAATGTGGGCTGTTTGAGCTTGGGCATGGCACTACAATGCCCTGTGCAGTGTGTGTGTGTGTTGCCATGGGAAGAGGCTGATGTAGCCACGGTCTGAGAGTGATGGAAAGGGGAGGCTGACTAGACCAACTCAATGTGACAAAAGAAGCGCGTTAAAAACTAGAGCCACAGCAGACTCAGAACGCGCCCAGAGTAAAGGCCAGACTAATACAGCACCACCCCCCACCCCACCCCACCCCCGTCTTAGGTAGAATTTCTGTTGCTGCAATTAAACTCCATGGCCAAAAAGCACCCCCCACTCCTCATCCTCTGAAAAACTTTTCCCAGTGGCATCTGGAGGGAAGAGGGTGCTGGGATATCTTTCTCTTCGCTTTCCAGTCACATGATTAAGAAACCGCACTCTGGCACACACGTGAGCCTTGCTCCCTCTGTCCTCCACTCCCGCGCAGCTCTCTCTTGTCCACCCTCCCACCTCCATCCCCGGATCTTCTTAGTGCCTGCTGGAAGCACACTAAGAGGGGGGAAAGGATTGATGAGATTTCTCAAACTAGTCGGAGGTGGGGACACCCAAGCGTCAGATTTTAAAGTTGCATCTATCCCTAGAGATGGGCACAAATTGAGCGTCCTCGGTCTCCCGCGCCACCTACTGGCCACCTGGAGGTAGAGCCCTGCTTGTTTCTGATAGCCACGGTAGTTTCCTGGAAGTGTCTCTCCTGAACTCCAGCTCAATCCCTTCAGCAGCCTCAGTTCATTTCCTCTTGGTGAAGTGACTCAGAGGTAGCCAGGGTACTCGTGGCCCCCTGTATTATCTAAAAGCCAAGCCTTCCAAACACAGAAATCCTGTTTATGATTTGGCCACAAGGCTGCTGAACAGGGTTAGCTGGCAGTCCAGCCCTAAGCCTACTTGTCCAGCCCTTGAATCTTCCTAACTGTGCTCTGGACCACCTCTAAGTTCCCACTGTCTCTCTGGAGTCTACAGGTGACCACAGACCCTGACTGGTACCACTGATACCCCAGACTCCCTCTGCCTAGGTAATATGGAATGAAACGGCACAAAAGCTGGGCGGCATATCAAAATTTTAAGCCTGTCCTCCACAGGCAAGAAGCCTGCCAATTAGGGGATCGGCAGCAGCCCAGACTTAGTGAGGCCCAGGGTCTGCACAAAGACCTTGAAATTCCTTAAGGAGAGATCTCAGATCCTACTGTTCTGTCTGCACAGAGCCTCCAAACTACACATTGGTCTTCCTGTATCCTGTCCCCCAAGTCCATAATCAAGAAAATTGGGTTCACCCAAGATAGCCTCTTTCAATCTACTTGGGCCGTGAGCCTGGGCTTGGGCACCCCAGCAGGTTCTGATGTGCTGGAGTCAGACACTGAGGAGGGTGGTGGCACTGGGATTCCCACGCAGAGCTTGACTTAGGGAGAGCCTGCCCACAGCACCGTCATGCACTCCTGCCACCTCATTGTCCTTTCCGGTAGCTGTCTCTCTCCCTCTCCCAGGCATACACACCCAGCCCAACCACCCGGCAGGATCAATGAACTGCCCCCCCCAGGCTTCCTCTTATCAGGAACCAATGCCTCGTTCGTAAGTTTCGCGAGGAACTTATGCTTGTGAGTTCAGTGCCATTCATTCTTAGATACAGGTTAGCCCTGATCTCCAAATGTCATCACCTCCGACAGGTGACACCAGGTCATCCTTTGGGCTGAGAGTTTGGAGACATCCCACAATGCCGTCTCCAAAAAACTCCTCTTTCCTAACAAATCTGCCCTCATCTCAACTTCACTGAACTCTCTCCGCTTTTCTTTCACATCCAAGATAACTAGCTGTCGTCATATCTAGGTATCTGAGGGATGGTGGGGTTTTCCTCATCCCGTTTTATTGTTTGGGGGTATCCCAAAGCCCCCCTTTTTTTTCTTTTTTGAGTATACAAATAGAAAAGGTCATGGAGTCTGGACCCCAATCCTATCCTGAACCTACCTCTGGTCTTGATGCGTGTCATAATAGACACACCCCCTGTGGACAGCAATCTAAGGTCTCCCCGCTCAGAACCTATACGGGTTACAAGGTCAGGGAGCTGAGAGGACCATGGTAGGCACCTATGAGAAAGGAAAAAAAAAAAAACTTACTGGAAACATGTACTGAGATGGGCTAGGCAGGTGGCATTAACAGACCAACGGGCACATGAACAAAGTCCTACTTCTTTTTTCTAAAGGTCATAAGTCAGCTAAGTATAGACTGTCACCAAGTTGCTCCTATATATAACTGGTCTGGCCCCAGCCAGCTGTCGGTCCCTCTCAGCTGGAGCCGATGCCCAGCTTCCCAGGGCCCAGAGCCAGTTGGGCCCTAGTGTAGAAGGATGAAGCTCCTGGCTTCCATCTTTCCTATTTCCCAGCCCTCACGGTGACTCTACTGCTCTTGTCCCTGGATACCCAGGTCTCTCACCCCTCAGCCCAGCTGTTCTGCATGTACAAAGACCTCTTTAAGAGGACAGACGCACTTGGCTGTTCTTGTCCATGTCTGGGCTGCACTCTGTTTTCTTCCCTTGGCCCAGCACTTCAGGCCCTGCCAGCTCAAACCTCTGTCTAGCCACTTCCTCATCTCCTGAGCTATGCCACTGGCCAGCAAACTGCCTTGCCCTGACCCCTTCCTTCTCTAGCCTGTTTTCCCTTGGGCACCAGTGAGACTTGGTCAAGAACCCCAAGACGTCTCTCCCCACCCCCTCTTACTTTCTTAGACCCCATCGCATCTCTCTGAGTCCCCAGGACTCCTCTGACCCCAATCCTCCCAATCCTGGCCTCTAGACATCTCTCTCTCCGGCCTCAGAAGCTGACTCTCTGAATCTCATCTCCCAGCAGAGAGAGACTCTCGCGAGCATGAGGAACCTACCACCTCCGAGATGGCTGAAGAGACCTACTCCCCCAAGGTCTTCCGTCCCAAGCACACTCGCATTTCCGAGCTGAAGGCCGAGGCCGTGAAGAAGGACCGCAGGAAGAAGCTGACCCAGTCTAAGTTCGTGGGGGGTGCAGAGAACACCGCCCACCCCCGAGTCATCCCTGCGCCTGAAATGAGACAGGAATCTGAACAAGTGAGTCTAGGGATGCTCTCCTCCCTGGCCTCCACCCCAATCTAATTTCCCCTGCGTCTTACCTGAGCCTCTGTGGCTAAACTTATCAGAGGACCTATGGCTCAAAATGCCTATTATAACAGTAAGCATGCACCAGATAGGTGCCCCTTCGAGAGCCATGGCTAGTCCTGGGGAAAGGCCGGACACCACCCTAGCATATCTGGAGAACGCAGCCTGTGTCTTCGTTGCTTAGAAGGGTAGAAAAGTTGAGGGTGAGTGACCTGAAAGAGAAATGGGAAAGCGGGGCTCTGTGCCTGGCCACGTGCAAGGCACCAGACAGGTGAGGGAGAAGATCCTTAGGAGCTTCTAAATAAAGCTGATAGTTTCCTCCCGGGGACCCTTTGGACGCCACACGCGAGCCACCAGATGGCACCTCTGAGGGCTTTCTAGATGCCTCTCACCGCTCCTGCTCTCACAGGGCCCCTGCCGCAGACACATGGAAGCTTCCCTGCAGGAACTCAAAGCCAGCCCACGCATGGTGCCCCGCGCTGTGTACCTGCCCAACTGTGACCGCAAAGGCTTCTACAAGAGAAAGCAGGTGCGTGCTGCTCCATGCCCCCAGGCCCCGGCTCCATGCCCCCAGGCAGGCCCCCAGGCCCCCAGGCCCCCAGGCAGGCCCCCAGGCCCCCAGGTCTGGAGCGGACTCCACGCACTTTTACGTTTTCCGCTGAGTCACTGTGAAGATACCTAGAGGGGACCACCCTCCATCTCTTCGGGACACATCTCGACCCTGTCGCCTCTAGCTGTGTCCCTTGACCCCAATGATTTTAAAGCCCCTGTGCCTTTAGTTTCTTGTGTAACATGGGGACCACTGAGCCCCATCACCCTGCCGGGAAGAAATAAGTAGTTCATCTTGGCAAAGCGCTTAGAGCAACCCCTGCCACATGACCGACGTGCAGATGTACCCCTGGCACTCGATAGATTGAGCCATAGAGTAATTGAAATTGGTGAAATTGGTCCCTCTCTTGAGGATGTGAGGCTGGGAGCCCCGAAGTGAGTGACAAAGGGAATATTGCAGGACCCAGGTATGTCCCATGAGACGGACATACCAAAACCCCAAGGGTCGGCAGAGAGCGTCAGGGTACGGCTATCTCACTGCCTGCTGCCTCTCCCCTCCCCAGTGCAAGCCTTCCCGTGGCCGCAAGCGTGGCATCTGCTGGTGTGTGGACAAGTATGGGATGAAGCTGCCGGGCGTGGAGTACGTCGACGGGGACTTCCAGTGCCACGCCTTCGACAGCAGTAACGTTGAGTGATGCGTCCCCTCCCGTCCTCCCCCTTTCCTACCCCCAGCCCCAACTCCAGCCAGCGCCTCCCTCCACCCCAGGACGCCACTCCTTTCATCTCATTTAGGGGAAGCACATATACATATATATTTGAGGAAACTGAGGACCTCGGAATCTCTAGCAAGGGCTAAAGGAGACACTCCCCACCACCACGAACCCGGAAATGTTATTTCTTTTTGAAGCAAGTTGGATGGACAGAGAAGGGAAGAAGAAAAAAAGAAGAAAAAGAGCGAGAGGGAGCAAGAGATGGAAGAGAAAGCATTGGTGTAGAAGAGAGAGGGTGACAGGTTAGGGTTACAGAGAGAAAAGAGAAACAGCAAGACAGAAAGGGCCCTACAGCCAGGGCTGGATCTGTTCTTCGCTTCCAGCTCTTGGGATCAGGGAGAGGCTGGGACACTTAAAAGCGTGGCATTCAGTGACACCCTTTTTAGATTGGTCAGGGGGAGGAAAGAAACGACAAAATGTGTCAGTGCCTCTCTCTCGGGTCAGCAGTGTGCATGGCTAGGCCCCTTACCCACCTCTCCCCTTACCCAAGTGCAGGGTGGTTTACCCCTAAATTTAAAACGACCAAATGCATTCCATCCTCTGAAAACAAAGAAAATTGAGCGACTGCAGATAGGTGTTTTGTTTTTGTTTTGAGTGAAATCCGTATGTGTACAAATTTCACTCTTGTTGGAGATTTTTTTTTTTCTTTTTGGAAATCAATACCTGCCCCCAACACTGGAAAGACTTGATTTTTTTTTTTTCCAGAGTGACAGACAGCAAGCATTTAGAAGCATGTGGCTTTGGTCCTTGGTTTCACTACACTCACAGCTGGCCAAACAGCCTCTGTGGAGGAGGATGGCAGGTGGAGAAAATAAAGGGGCTTGAACTTACCTACAAGGCTCCATGTAGACATATATAGGCATATAAATCTATTTACTTTATTTTTTCCCCTCTTTTCTTTCTTTCAAAGTTTTGCATTACCTCTTCAAAGTAGTTTCTTTAGGACACTGAAGATCTTCCTCATTCTGGGAAAAATCCATATTTTACTAATACAACCCAGAACACCAGCCTAGCCTGCTTCTGGGCAGCCTTTCCCATGAGCCTGGAGTTCGGCTCTATTGTGAGGCACTCATTGTGATCTTCTCACGATTCCCAACCGGTGGGTAAATGTATCCACCAAGCCAGGCAGCTGTCGCCTCCCAAGGATGTATCAGCTCTGCAGCCCAGGACATCCCATTTCAGCCCCGCAACCCTCAGAAAGTAACTGTCTCACCAGATCCATCTTTAACCCACTGGCCCGCCCAGGCCTTTCCTTCTATCTGGTCAGAACCGCATTTTGAAAGCCTCCTTCACATGCCAGGCCCACAGATCAGAGGGAAACTGACATGAGAGATGGCTGAGGCAGAGGCAGGGGGTGGGGACAAGGGGGAACCTTCCACAGAGAGAAATAAAAGGTGGAGCAGAGATGAGGATCTGGGGGAGCAAGAGAGCGACAGAAGGAGGGAAATACCAATAGAATTTCCCTTGGCTTCTCCCAGCTGAGGAAAATGGGGGGAATGGGTTCTGAGGTAGACATGAGCTCAGTGCAAGTCACAGGGCCCAGATGGTGGGTAACTGAGGCAGGATCTAGACTTGAGAAGCATTGTTGGAAACAAGGATCAAAAGCCTGACTGGGTACTGAAGGGACAAGTGGATGCGCTCAGACACCACAACCTCAGGTCAACTTCGGCCCACGAGGAGGGACTGAGGCCAAAGAACCTTTCAAGCGCTTCATCGACTCTGCCCAGTCCAAACATCCTCCCTGGGCTGGATGATGCTGTAAAGCCCAGGAGAACTCAGGCCTAGATCTTCACGGCTTGTTATCATTCGCCAGCCAGATTTTGATCCGGGGGGGGGGGGGGGGTAGGAATCTCATTGTCCCCTGGCTTCTTCAACAAAGGGCTTAGGACTGTCCTTGAAGACTGAAGATAGCCTGCCAGGAGAGGGGACTAGGACATTTGGTATAGGAGGCCCCTTCTTGCTGCGGACATGGCTCTTTGCTCTTTCTTGATGGCACAGCATGGTAGAGGCCCCCTCCAACACTGAACTTGGAGCAACGAAAAGGGAGACATTTGTTGACTCCTAGGAAGTTGATGGCTGCGGATATATGAGGATGCCCTGTATTGCCTGGACAGGACAGCTGGCTGGGAACGGAAGAGGTACTTGATCTTCATAAGACAAAGGGCCTGACGGGGATGGCAACATGAGGACTTCCCAGACCTGCAGGGTCAGTGCACCCATCTCCCTGCACAACGTCCCCGGCCCCCGACTCACACTTCAGTATATCTTAGGCCAGTATATTCTAAACCTTCTCCCTCCGTGACTCTCTTCTTTCTGCCATTATTTCTCTGGATCTTGAACAGTCATCTGACTGACTGAGATTTGCCAAGTGGATACTGGGGTACTGTTGCCCCTAAGAAAAGACTGAGCCAGGAACTGCCTACTCACCTACCCCTCCTGGGCCTGGAGCTGACTCCTGACAGGGGGTGCTCTCTTCACCCCACTACTTGCTGGACCTGGAATGAGCCTCTGCCCCTTGCATGGGCCCTTTGTTGTGAGCCACAGATGGAGGACATTGTACAGACACTTTGGCCTTCCCCAGTTCAGCCTACCTCCCCGGAACTTGTGAGTCTCCCCACTGCTTAGAGGGAGAAGCGTGTCTAGGCAGCTAGTCTCTCCCTACAGGAAACCTGCCTTTAACAGACAGATGGAACTAAACTTTCCAAATGGGGGGTCTGGCTGAACCCAGGAAACAAAGACCATAGAAACGGGGTCATCGAGAGAAGAGGGATGCCCTTCTCCATGGCACAGGGAGAGAAGGCAGGCTTGCAATGGTCCCATCATGCCCTGAGCAAGAAGTTTCTTACTCCAGGCTACCTTTTGGCTCCATTAGAGGTCTCTAATTTGGGTTTATCTACAGCCTATCCTCAGCCCCACTCTCCCATGGAAGACTTCTTCCCCACCCTTTTTGACAAATGCCTCACTCAAGCAGTGGAAAAGATAGCTCTCTTCCCCCACTACTGCCAGGTAACTGAGAGGGGCCTAGCCAGGACTGATTCTCCACACCAGCCAGTCTTAACCAGCCAGAACAAAGCAGGGAACCTGGGGAATCAAAGACTCTTATGTTCCTCTGACGGCCAGGCCTAGACAGACAAGGCTTGGGAACATCTGCCCCCCAGGAGGCCGAAGAGGCCATCTGTGTTCATCCTACCACGATCTGTCTCCATGGCAACATCCTCACCATCCTTCTCCCACCACCAAGCTCCTTAGAAGACCGGGTTGCCATGGCAACCTCCAAACCACCTGCCCCTTCCAGGCAAGGCAGCAGTCCTTCTGCTCAGACCCCTAAAGGACTTTGGGTGGAAAAAAAAAACAAAACACAACTTTAGAGAGGAGTGAGTCGAGGAGAAGAAACCCTGTAGTCTTCTGGCTCTCAAGAGAAAAGAGTAGCTACCATCTGAAGGATGGTAGGAGAAGGGAATGAGGTTTCATCAGCCAGGAGCCCTGGGGGTTGTACTGTCGTTTATTTTAAAACCACTAAAGTGCAAGTTTTCTTGCGCCGTTGTTACTCTGCCCTCTTTTCCCCTTTAGGTTTTTGTTTCTTTACACATGCTTTCATGGTTTTCTAACGGAGTACAGACGCTAGCATTTCAGACTCTGGCCTCCTCTGTAAGTCTTGCTAAATGGGGAAAAGGAAGGTGGAGGGTCAGAGGTGAAGGGGTTCCCTAGCCACCCTGCAGCCATTCACCCCCCCTTCTCTGGTCCCTGTCACCAGCCTCTCAGCCCCATCCCAACATTATCACTGTCACACAGTAGCCTGTCACATGGGATAGCACAGTTCAGACAAGACTCCTTCAGATTCCGAGATGCCTACCGGTTGTTTTTGGGCTTTTTTGTTTTGTTTTGTTTTTTTACAGCAGCAATAACCACAGCACATATTACTGTAGCTCTTTGTAGTGTTACGTTCAGACACCATAGCTCTGTTCTTTCTTCTTTTTTGTTTTCAACTTAAAAAAAAATGCTTATACTTTTTACTGGTGAATTGGATGAAAAAAATAAAAATAAACAACAAACCAGTTTGTGAAAAAACAAAATGTGGGAAAAAAAAATCACCCCCAATGTGGAAGAGCTCGGCTCCTGTTTAGCATTTTGTACTTAAGGAAATAAAAAAGAAAAACTCAGAAGATCTCACTTTTTATTACAAAGTGAAGATTGCTGTATTCTATTTATTCAACATATAATTTATGCTACTCCTTGATCTTTGTCTTTTGTCATGACAAAGCATTTATTTAATAAAGTTATGCATTCGGTTAGCTTGCGTCACCTTCCTCCTGGGGCAGAGGGCTCTGTGAGCACCCAGGCTGCCAACAGGAGGGGAAGGAGAAAAGAGCCAGACCTGTGCGTGTCCTCCAGGGGGCGCCTGAACGGAAGAAGGCCACACCACGCAGACCGCAGCCCCCAAGCTCAGGGGGTCCCTTCACCCAACCTAAGTCACCACTTCCTTGAACTCTGTGTCCCTGCACTGTGGGTTCAGCCCTACAGAGCTGTTGAGACTCCGGGGAGCCAAATTAGACAGAAACCGCACAGAACCGTGAGCACACACGTGTTCTACAGTCGTCGCCTAATTTAATCTCTGCTACTTGTCAGCCAGCAAAGTACGCTAAACCCATCCTTAGGCAAATCATGAGGGGATACCAAGGGGGACATTTCTAGAAGGTTCCTCGGTCCTTTGCAAGTTCTAAACACGTGGAAACCTCTGGCCTGGGTGAATCCTACCTTCAGCCCCTCCTAGGCACCTATTTAAGCCGGGGCAATAGCAAAGCTATGAATTGACTGCTCAAATTTGACCACACCCTCTGCCTCTGCCTCAATTTACCTTCCCAGGTTCTTTCAGCCCTTAGGCTCTTTGCCCAGTTCTCCAATGGCCCATATTCATTCTCAGAGACACTGCCCCGTAAGTGTGCCGCTGACCACACAGTACAGGCCTACCTGGCCCTGCCCAGCTGGGGAGGTGAGGGTGACCTCATTCAATGCTGGGGCTCTCGGGAGGTGCTAGTGTCCAGCCAGCCCTGGCAGTCATGTGGTAAGTGGGACCTTTGCGAGGCATCGAAAGTCTTCGCTGAGGCTTCTCAACGCTCCAGGTCACAGAGCCAGGGTCCCAAACACTGTGTTTTAGATTTTAAAAAAAGAAAAGGAAAGTGTGAAAGATGCAGGCAGTTCTGCGGAGAGGGAACGGGTGCTTTGAACGAGGGTGTGAGCAGAAGACGCTGTAGGGGACAGTCTCCTGGCTTCTCCATGAGTGAGTGCTCACCCTACTATTGAAGATGCAGCGTCTGGAGCGAGCAGGAGCCGAGCATTTCCTCCCAGTTCTTCCTCTTCAGGGCTCATCTCCCTGGGGCCACGTGAACCCCTCCACTCCACGGTCCTCCTGTCTCCCCAGACCCTTCAAACCCTCCTCTTCTAACTCTCCACTCGCATGCATCCTGTGGCCAGTTAGCAGCCAACCTCTTGGCTCCTCTGCACAAGGAGGCACAACCCACACAGCACATTCAGGCCATGCAACTTACCTGTACCCTCGCAGCCAGGACTCGAGCCCCGGGATGCACTCTCTCTCCCGTCCTCAGTGTATGGCTGCTGGTCCAAAACCACGTGGCTCTGTTACCCTATCCAGCTCCTCCTCCGGCCTCAATCCACTTAAGCCACACCCAGCGTCTTGGAACTTCCCTTTCGCCAATGATGATGACGTCATCACATCCAGCCAGACCCCCAGGTCCTGACTCCTCACCTAGCTCCCCATCCAGTGATCCCCGCAGCCAGCTGCTCCCTGATAGTTAGGAACTCAGCCACTCTCGCTGTCTTCTCTGGTCCTGGTTTGGATCAAGTTCGATTCTGCCTGCTGCTCTCAGCTCCACCCTTCCTCTCCAGGCCTCATTCTCACATGGGGCCTTCTCCGCCACGGTTCTCTTTCTCTCACCCATCCTCGGCCTAAATTATCTCCCAGCTACCAGCCCGAAGTTCAGATCCCTCAGGAAGACACCCACAACCCTCCTGATAGGTTTTCCCCACAACATTCCTCTTCAGCTGACCTCACGCACCAAGATGCCTTCCATGATGGTACACATGTCGCTACACCACAGTGGCAGCTGCTGAAAGTCACACCTGCGTCACACCGTGCCAGAGGACCAGGGGGCTGTTTCCAACATTGGAATGTGAGCACTACAATACAAAAGATGTGGAGCCGAACACTGCGCCACTCGGCTAAGGATGCAGCAGTTACTGCGTTTAACCAACACTCACTTTACACCAGAAATCGTCTTCTATCCTGCAAGCTTTGATGCAGACACCATCCCAGTACTTACAGATGAGGTTTTAAAAGGTATATAGAAGTTAGAAATGGGTACAGAACCATGCAATTCATAATCAGGGACAAGCAAAATTTTCCCAGCAGCAGTTTGGGTTCCTAGCTCATCATAGTACCAAAGATACACTTAGCAGATACAATAGATACAGCTGGCAAGTCCAGAGGGCACAGAGGAGGGCCAGCCTCGCGGAATGTGCCTGTGACATCACTCAGAGCTGCAAGCTTTGGTGCATCGCTTTCCTGTTACTGTCTTAGTAAGAACAAGATCGAACGCTCTGCAAATTCAGTCACCAATCGTCCCTAGAAATCACACAAGATGAATACAGAAAGATTCCCAGGCCCTTTCCACAGCCCCTAACTCAGGAATTCTGCAGGGGAGCCCCCTCAGGAATCTTTCCTATGAGGCAGCACCTCCATTAGGCTTATTCGGGGTTCCTGGGCCTCCTTTTAATTAAATTTAAGGCCCAAAGGAAGTTTGGCTGCAGTTCCCAATGCAGCCACATGTGGGCAGTATTACCTCAATGTTTACTAACGGCCGCTTAAACTTTAGGCCTCCAGTTGAGGTATCAGGGAACACATTCCATAGCCCCACCCAGGCAGTCCCTCTTTCGACGAACCGGGAGCTAGCAACGGCCAGAGCAGGTTGTGGCAGCATCAAGAACCTTCTGCAAAATGTTCTGGGGGAAAAAAACTAAGCAAGGTGGCTGAGAGCCACCTCGGTGGCCCTGAGACATCCCTGGAAGCCCTCCCATCTGGTGCTTCCCAGCAGCCTCCCCAGGACGCAACCTTGTTCCTTGAAGTTTAAAGCATGCCCAGTAGGCCCAGGGAGAAAGTGCAACACCAAGGGAATGCTTAATGCAGGGATGAGCAGCAACCTTGATCCTGAGCAAAAGGGGCCTCTGAACACTCATTTGCCTTATTTGTAAAAGGAAACTATGATGCTTTTTTTGTGTGTTTGCTGTTCCTCCCTGAAGTAGCTCTTTTCCTGGCAGGGGTCCGCTCTAGGAACCTAGTGTTCTGGCACCTGGCTAAGGTCCCAGGTGTCCCTTGACATCTCTGGATGTGCTAGATGATGAAGCAGATAGGAGGAAGACTGAGAGAAGCCATTAGAAAGACCCCTGCATGGCCAGAGAGGTCGGGTAGAGACTGGAAGTCTGGCTCAGCCTTGCACTGGAAAGGAAAATGTTTGCCTTCCCCAGGGCCCACTGCCAGAGGCTGAGGAGAGTTCCTGGAAATCACTGGGGCTTCAGGTGCAAACAGAACAGTATTAGATCCCTGACACAGAATATTGCTTTTTGAAAAATCTCCCTCCCTACCCTATACTCTGTTTCCAGTCTCTCAGCCCAAGTTCTTTTCTTTTTTGAGACAGGGTTTCTCTGTGTAGCCTTGGCTGTCCTAGAACTTGCTCTGTAGACCAGGATAGCTTCAAATTCAGAAATCCCCCTGTGGTGTGCACAACCACTTCCCAACCTAAATCCAGGTTCTTTATCCATTTAGATCCCTTTGTAGCTGTCTGACTTGCTGATCTGGGATTTTTGGTTTGGTTTGGTTTGGTTTGGTTTGACAGGGTTTCTCTGTGTAGCCTTGGCTCTCCTGAACTCCCTTTGTAGACCAGGCCTACCTCTTCCTCCCTGAGTGCTGATGTTAAAGGCATGCGCCACTACCACCCAGCTAAGGGGACAGCTTTTTAGAACCCTCCAGGAGCAGCTTCTGAAAGCTCAGGAGTGACCTTTCTGAACAAGCCCAGCAAAAACAGGATCATCAGAATTTCCTTGGGGGCCCAGGTAAAATTCCCTGTCCTGTGTGTGGTGGTTTGAATGAAAATCGCCACCACAGGCCCATGGGGAGTGGCACCATTAGGCAGTATGGCCTTGTTGGAGTAGGTGTGGCTTTGCTGGAATATGTCATTGTGGGTGGGCTTTGAGGTCTCAGATACTCAAGCCAGGCCTCATCCTGCTGCCCGATGGAGAACTCGGCTAACTTCTCCAGCACTATGCCTGCCTATATGCCACCATGCTTCCTGCCATGACCGAAAACTTCTGAACTAACTGTAAGCCAGCCCCAATTAAATGTTTACTTATAAGAGTTGCTGTGGTCATGGCGTCCCTTCACTGCAAATAAAACCCCTAAGATGGCTGGAAACTCCTTTTCTCAGGAATAAAAGAGTCCCAGTGTTTCCCTTTCCCCATCTCCCCCTGCAGTATCAGCTGAACTTCTTTTCCTGGTGTTGTCTTGTGGGGGCGTTTATGTAGTGGGTAGCCCAGGCTAGGCTAGACACTCAGTCTTCCTGCCGCAGCCTCTCGAATGCCGGGATTGCAGACCACGCACTCAGTGTCTGCTGGATACTGGAAAGAAGACAGTCCTCCTCCGCCATCCATCCTCCTGTGAAAGAGTCAGCTGGAGGTCCAGGGGGTTAGACCTTCCTGGGGGTCACAGCAGGATCCTGGGTTCCACCGAAGGACTGGATCTGGGCACAGAAGCAGTTTTCTTGTCCCCATGTGTGGTGACAAGACAATGACTTTCCTGTGCTTCCAGGTGTTAGGACCAATTTGGACATGAGGCTCGGTAGGCCTCCAAGGTTCTTTCGCAGGGATGCCCCAAAGACTCAAGAAAGACATACACTTTATTTTTCCTTCCTTTAATCTTAAGTAAAAGAGACACAGGGGTTCAAAAATAAAAATTTCTTTCCCCATTCCCAAGCCTGTACCCAGCGCCCCCTGTGCCACCCTTTTCCTCCCTAATAGAAGCAGGAAGAAGGGAGGTACAGGTTATCTGCAGCTGGAGGGGGGGAGGGGGCTTCTGAGCTCAGTGTTGGTCTCTTTCCAAATATAAATACATGTGTCAAGACTGGGAAACCCTCCAGACCCATCACCCAGGCATGCTCCATTTCTGCTGGTGTTTGGGTGAGGGAGGCAGGCACCGATTGGCTGCGATTTACTGCACCCTCTGGGCAGGAGCCCCACCAGTCTCCTGCTGCTCGTTGTAGAAGAGATGGCACTGGGGGTCCCCCCGGATGGTGGGGGCTCCCTGGATCAGCTTCCCGGTATTGGGGTTCACACACCAGCATTCCCCGCGTTGTCCATTCAGAGACATCTTGCACTGAGGGGTAAGAAGAGGAAAAAAAATATGACAAGTGCCCCCAAAGCTACCTCAGCCTTCCCTTCACTCCAGCCCAGGGCTGAATGCAGTTCCCAGGTTCTGGGCTACTGCACAGGAGCCTTTCCCAACCTCAAGTGAGCACTGGGGAGCTTGTCAAAATGCAGATTCCTGAACAGGCAGCCCTAAGATTCTGCATGGCAGAAGGATGCTGCGACCATAGGCCCGGGGCTGTCACTCACACTGGGCTGTTGGAGACAAGACCAGGAGATGACCCAGCCCCAGTGGGCAGACCCAGAATAGCTTAGCCATGGTGTGAGAAGAAAACCCTCGCGTCACAGTGGAGTGTGTGCAAACTGGGTGAGCAAAACATCCCGACCATCCGCTGACATGGAGCCGCAGCTACCGTCCAGCGGCACCTACATCGTCACATAATCCCCACAGCTACTGTGTGTGCCGTCAATGTCCCTACTTTACAGCTGTGAACCTGAAGCAAAGCCTGGTTAAGTGATGTGTTACAAATGTGTAACCTGCCCTGGCTGTCCTAGAACTCACTCTGTAGACCAGGCTGGCCTCAGATCCACAAGACATCCATCTGCCTCTGCCTGTTGGGATTAAAGGCATGCGCCACTGAAGCCCGGCTTACAGCTTCCATTTCTACGAAGCTCCCATGTGTTGCTAATGGTCTGCACACTGCATTCTGGGAATGACCAATTTAGCCATTGGCCAAGTAGCCAAGTAATACAGCTTGGATCTAAGGAGACGAGCTGAAATCTGAACATGGGGTGTTCCCATCCGTAGTCCCTGATCTTATCATATAAGCTTCAGTAATGACTATCAGAAATGGGTTTAGTGGCTCATGAGGCACAGTACATCTGTTATTCATTAGAGGTGATCATTATTTCTTCCAAGTCCCAACTGAAGCAATTAGCTTACACTAGGAGGGAAAGACATACAAATAGCTCTTAACACTGGAAACATATCAGGGGGGCTAGGTCCCTGTGTGATGAAGCTGTTGAGGAGGCAAGACCCAAGAAAGAGTAGTGGGGTCTTGTACTCCAGCCCCTGGCTCCGCACATCTATTCTTTAAGTCAAACCTGACTGACCACTGGGATTACCAGGAGAGTTCTGTAAAACGCCCCTAAAGCCTGCCATCTAAATTTGTTAAAGCTCCCCAGATCATCCTATGTGTACCCAGGTCTAAGGTGAGGGAGTTCCTGCTCGCTAACATGACAGCCCAGACCACTAGTCCATGTTCTTCTTGCTCTAGAAGAGATTGTGAGGTGAAGGAGGAAGCGAGGGGTGGGACACCAAAAAGGACATATTCATATGAGAAAGAGGGAGGGCAAAGGCTCCTGAGAGTTTTGCCTAACTCTTGCTACTGACTACTCTGCTTAGAACTGTATTTTCAGCATTTAATCACCAATCTTCCATCTCTTGAGATACCTAGACACTGGAGAGACTACTTGGCCGACGACTAAACTGGTGATTCCAAGAATACAGTTCATGGACCTGTAGCAATAAATGGGAGCTTCTTAGAAATGCAAGCTGTATGCTGGGCAGTGATAGTGCATGCCTTCAATCCCAGCAGAGGCGGATGGATCTCTGTAAGTTCCAGGCCAAGCTTGGTCTACAGAGCGAGTTCCAGGACAGCCAGGGCGGTTATACAGAGAAACCCTGTCTCAAAAAAAAAAAAAAGAAAAGGAAAGTAAAGAAGAGAGGGGGGAGAGAGGGGGGGGGAAAGGGAGAGAAGGAGGAAGGGAGGGAGGGAGGGAGGGAAGGAGGGAGGGAGGGAGGGAAGAAGGAAAGAAGGAAGGAAGGAAGGAAGGAAGGAAGGAAGGAAGGAAGGAAGGAAGGAAGGAAGGAAAATACACTGTAGATTCCTACCCAACCTATTAAGTGACCTCTGGAGGAGGGCCCAGGGGTCCTCTCAGGTAAAACAGAGTACTGGTTTAGGTTTAAACCCTCTTCTACAGTAGCTACATCCAAACCTCTGAAAAAGCTTAAGTTCAAGGCCTTTATCCCTTCTTCTCTCACTTATCCAGGGCACTCCCTCCTGACAGACCCCAAAAGAGAAGCCAGCTCAGGGAGTGGAGTCAGCCCCGACCTGCCTGAGGCCAAGGAGGAAAGCCTCCTGGAGCTGAAGTGCCTCCATCCTTCTGGTGACAGAAGCCTGCATGCATCAAGGCTCAGCCCTTAGCTTCCAAGGATTACAGGCTGGTGTAACACAGACTAAACACACCAGGGCTCGGGGCTGAGAAAGTAGGGCTGAGGAAGGGCCTCCCTAGCCCAGGCTAGCACTCATACTCACACTCACCTGCTTAAGGTTATATAGGCCATGCTTGTCACAGTTGGGGATATGCAAGGAGTAGAGGTGCTCCAGAGGACCCCGATCGTCCGGAAGGCGCATGGTAGAGATACGCTCCAGGACCTGGTCCAATTCCTGCTGGCAAGGGGTCTGGAGGCAAAAAGAACACATAGGGCTAGAAAAATGAGCCCACAAAACATTGGTACTAGGCAAGGCCTCATAAACTGCCGTATCTGTGGAGAAAGGACTCCCTTGACACCAAACAGCTAGTAGGGCAGCATCAACGACAAGCAACCCTACTGTGCCTGGCCCACCCTGTCTAGAAAGCCACAAGGCTGTGAATTTTCACTGCTCTCTTACAACTCTTGACAACAGCCATCATGAGTCAAATCCGGCTCCACTTGAAAGGCTAGAACTTATAGCTCAAGCCCTGGGCCCAATCCAACTGAGACGCTGTCCCAGAGTCTATATCCCAAGCCAATTCAAAAGCTATCTCTGAAGTTACCCTAAGGCAATGGCCGAAACTCCTCTCCCTAACAGAACCCAACCAGAGTCAACTGCCCAGATAGGCTGAGTGCCCTGTGGCTCAAAAGTCATCAACTATACCAATGATATCGTTCATTTTTGTTTGTTTGTTTGTTCACTGGTAGCATGTAGGACATGCTGTGACGTCCTGCCCAACTATGAGGCTCCCTTTCCACACCTTCCTTCCTCCATCACCCCCCACCCCTCCACTGACCCTGGAGGGGGGTGGCCGCAGCTTCTTGGGCTCCTCCAGGGTAAGGTGTTTGCCACCTTTGCCCATCTGCCGGTGCTGTTCATTGACCTTCTCCCGGAACATGGCCAGCTCCTTCATGCCTGACTTGAGAGGCTTCCGGCCAGCGCTGCTTCCTCCTCCCAACATGTTCATGGTCCCGTCCACATGGTTCTCCACCAGGCTTCCCTCAGAGTGGTCTTCACCATTGTCTGCAGGGAGAAGAGGAGACACTCCGGACTCAGCTCCCCAGAGAGATGGGGCCTCCTGAATCCTAGCCTCGAGGTGGGTGGCTTGTTAATGATAAAGGAGAAGACAACCATGTGCCAAGGGCCATGCTCTACAACTTAGACGGATTTCCATTTCAGTCTCAATTCTTTAGGAGGTATCATGGGTTGGACACAAAATGTTCCCCCACTGACTCGCGCGCATTGGAACTCTTGCTCCCCAGGTGGCGGCGCTGTCTAGGGAGGCCATGTTGCCTGGCTGGTAGATGGGAGTTGCTGCGGGTGGAGCTCTGAGGGTTACAACCCACCCCACTTCCACCCTGTTTTCTGCTGAGGGTGGTGGGACAAGCCTCTCCCACTGCCTCCCTCTCGACGGCAGACGAAGCCCTCTGAAACCATCTCCCAAGATAATGCCTTCCTCCCCTGAAGTTGCTTCTGTGGGGCGCCGGAGCAGTGATAAATAGGTGGGGGTCCCGCTGGCACCCCCTTCTCTTTCACACACAGAGAGGCTGAAGCTCACAGAGGCCTGCCTCTTGAGCCAGAACACATGCCTGCTCAGTGATGGATCAGGAGCTGAACTCAAGCACTGTGCGACTGCAGAGAAATGCGAAACCCATTCTCAGTTCTGTCCTCACCCTCCAAAGCTGGGATGTAGGAGCACAGAAGGATGAAGACAGGCACAAGGCCTTCAACAAGGAGTAGAATCCATCAGAAAGTACCAGACTAACTAACCCCTCTAACTAACCCCAAGTTTAAGCTCTCCTTCATTTGTAGTCTGACTAGCTGAGGTTTTAAAAACTACTACCACAAGATGCCTGGGACCATCAGCTCAGCCCCTGCCCACACTGTCCACAAGCCCATATGTCCTAATCAAAATCTAGGAGAAGCAGGACAGTGGTGGAGCACGCCTTTGATCCCAGCACTCGGGAGGCAGAGACAGACAGATCTCTGTAAGTTCAAGGCCAGCCTGGTCTATAGTGAGCTCCAGGACAGCCAAAGCTACAAAGGGAAACCCTATTTTGAGAAAGAAAGATTCTAGGTGAATGCATAGGGGATGTTTTTCAACAAAACTTCACAGTCC
Source organism: Meriones unguiculatus (assembly GCF_030254825.1). Classification (NCBI taxonomy): domain Eukaryota; kingdom Metazoa; phylum Chordata; class Mammalia; order Rodentia; family Muridae; genus Meriones; species Meriones unguiculatus. The sequence goes on along the minus strand of NC_083362.1, from coordinate 59,776,586 downwards.
CTACCCCAAAATGGGATAACTCTCAAAATAGTACTATAGGAACATTGATGCAAGACACACAGCCCTCAGGAAACCCTTCAGAATTCATACAGTAAAGAGGAAGGGAGTTCCTACATTAGGAACTAGACCGTGTTCAGCTAAGGGAGAACTCCGCTCTTCCATGCCAGGTACAGTACTGTGTACCAATGTTAACAGCGGTACCTGCTATCGCTGAGGTATATCAGACACAGCAAATGATTCCACATCCACCAGCAGCCCCTGGGCATCTGTGTTTTGTGCCCCATAGTAAGAGCTGTAGTGAAGAGGAGGGTGACCTTGGAGGTTTCACAAAAGGGAAATGGTCAAGTACACCGTGCTAAAGGCAAAGATCTGCCTGAAGTTGTTAACGTTGAGCCATTTATACAAAATGCCCGAAACCTAAAAAAAACCCAAAATCATTCTTTCTAGAAAGGCTAACACCCCATGGTTCATTCCAGCAGCCCTGGCATCAGCCATAGGAAGAGCTGAAAGTTTCACAATTCCATCAAGCCTGCAGAGGAGTCTTGGCCAACCTGGGTTCAGTCAGACCCAGGAACCAGGCCCCAGACTCCTCACACATCCTGCTCTCCATTCTCTACTCTGGGAGGTGGGAACCGGGGAAACTCAACAGCACCCCCACCCCAGACACAGGTCAAATTCCCCTATTCAGCTGCCTGCCTGGTTCCACAGAGCATGGAAACTGAGTCATCCTATTCGCTGCACAGATTTCCTCTGTCCTATCAGGTCCTTGTAGAGTTATCCTCTGGACTGGGTCCTGCAGCTGGGAACCACCTTAAACACAAACACGACCCTTGCATTCTTAGATGGATACAGAGGTAGAGGGCAGAAGACCTGAAGAAAGCTTAGGGCATTCTGAAATGAGCCAAACCTTAGGAAACAGACATTGAGACCTCAAATGCTGAGTGGACAACCTCGTGGCACCACACTGACCCTTATCCCAAGGGCCAGGAGCTTCCCAGCCCACTGCAGAAATGACTCAGCTCCATACAGGATACAGCTAGTGCTCCTGCAATAGCTAACTCCTCTTCACCCGGCTTCTACCCATGGCCACACAGGTCCACAGCTCCCCGGGACAGAGCACAGACTCTTCTGGGCCTTCCAGAGCACTCAGCTTGTAGATCTTCTCAAACCCTCCTGGGAACTTGAACCACAGACAGGAGCCAATAGAAGAATCCCATGGATGGGTCCCCAAGGTCAGCTCAACATTGAATGCCCAGAACACCCTCTGCCAACTTTAGAGACATATCTGCAAAGAGATGGGCACTCTCCGATGATACGTTTTCAGGCCTGGAATCTACAGCCAGGGCCAAAATGTCCATTAGACACAGGGAAATGTTTTTGTTCATATTAAGGTCAGAACAAATTTAGCTTTTTAAGTCAAAAAGTCTTAAACATATAATAAGATAGGTTTGCATTTATGGAACCAGATGTTGTAGTTTTACAATGCTTTTTGTTTGTTTGTTTTTAATGGGAGGGCCCACAAAGGTAGAAAGGCCTAAGATTCATGCAATGTCCTAATGTGATTATTGATGGAAGACTGGAGGCTAGGTGGGCAATTCTTTCCTGGAAGATTAGCTGTCTTCCCGCCCTTGAGGTCCCCAGCCTCATCAAGGTGAAGGTCAGTTTGTCCATCTTCACAGAGGCCACCTGGATTCAAGGGTAGGTTTCATACTCTTCCTTTATTGATCCCACCACTACCTGCAAAGGTGTCAGTAAGATGTGGAAATCCACAGGCATGGCTTGCTGCCTCAGGCTCCTTTTAAAGGTAGCACGACATCCGTTTCTTTCTCTGTAATCGATTGCAGGACCCAAGTAAATACAGCGCGAAGCAGGAGCCCAGGAATGAAATCAAAAGGATGGTAGACTGAGAACAGCCTTGTGCCGTGCTAGTAATCCTCGGTCAAAGGTGTTCAAGGCTTCAGGACCAAACGCTGATTGGCTAACTCTACAGTCCATCTTTTCTACTCAGCTTTGAAGTTCTGAGGCTCTCTGTGCCTATGTTGCTCATCTGTAAAGGAGAGCAAATGGCATCCAGCTTCTGGATCCTGCTAGGATTCCCGAGAGCTGATCATGATGTGTACGGAATGAAGCACGATGGGAGCATCTATCTGAATGAGCTCACAGATGCTTCTACTTCTCCAGAGTGGCTCCATCCGACCTGAACAAGCATCATCCCCACCCCTACCCCACATACATTTTCTTATAGCTACAGAGGCGATCCACAAGAAAACATTCCACATAGAGAATTCCAGGGAGAGATGGAATTTCCCCTCAGAACAAAAATACCAAGCTGCATTCTTTTCTGCCTAAGAAAGTTAGATCCAGAATAGTACCTATTAGGCAACCACTAAGACGTGCAGCTAAGCAAGCCATGTTACAGAAGTGACTACAGGAAACATTCCTTAATCACCCCCAAGATCTAGGTGGAAAAGGCTTCAGATCTAGAGGTAACCAGTAGGAAATTACAAGGCCCCTGAATGGACCTTGAGACTTCTCCCTGCCAGTTAATAAGATTAGCTGTTCTCCCCAATGGAGAAACTTAGGAAGCAGATCAACACGGAAGCATGAAATTTCACAATTATAGTAATATACCAAAAAAAGAAAGCTTTTCCAAAAAGAAGGGAGGTAGGCAATGAAATAAACAAAATCGGAGCAATGGATGGAGGGTCTGAAGAACGTGGGGAGGCCCTTCCCTTGCTGTATGAGTACATCATCCCACTTAGACATGTGGAAATGGACAAGGCAGCTGAGACTAAAGAGAACAGGCAGCTTGCCCTATTCTAGAACTGGCAAACCTGAGGCCCTTGTCCATCTGGGTCTGCAGGAACAAACATACTCGTCATCATCAGGAGCTTCACAACTGGCCAGGGCCCCATGCTGTCCTCTAACCCAGCCTTACCAACCTGGCCAGGGAGCCCAGCTGGAGGCTGACGTCAGAAAAGGTCTACATGTCCACTTCATGCACTGGCGCCTTGGTTTTAAGACTTAATCTCGACGTATCGCCCTTTCTCTCAGGTAACCCTGTTTGAATGTAGCATCAAGGGCCTTACTCGGTGAATCAAAATCCCTATATTTCACAGAGCCCTGCTCTTCTTCCAGTGCCATGTTCTCGTCCCACTGCAACGGAAGTGTGTGGGTGGTTCATGATCTGTGGGAAACTCTAAAGTACTATGAGAAAAACAAACCCCAAGAACCTAAAAGCAATCCCCTCCACAGCCCTTGTTCTGAGTACTTGGCACTGGTCCTTACCTAGGTATAGCAAGAAAAGGAGCCCTCACATTCAAGGCACCACTATCTGCCCAGCAGACCAGCAGCTCTTTCCCTTCCCTTTCTGGTACTTATTCTAAACAAACCCTAACTATTTCCCAGCCTTCTCTCATGATGATCTCCAACTCTGGTGCCCAGGCATCACTGAGGTGAAGACTCACAGCCTTCAACAGGAGCTGCTGGCCTTCCAGACCCAATTCAAGAACTGCTTCCGAGCATGGGACCATAAGGACAAGTGCTAATTCTGCCCTAGCCAGGCACAGAACTCACATGGCTGCATCGTTGTCAAACTCTCCAAAATTACACTTAACCTGGACATACGCTGGCCCTCTTCCTCTTCTTCCTCCTCAGATAACTTCTCTGCTAATATCCATGGCGACAGGCAATCCATTATCAAACTCAAATGGGCAAAGCATCCCAAGAGCTAACTGAGCTTCAGACTCACGAGGTGTTATTCTTCCATTGTTTTGGTCAAACCCTTTAATTTTTTTTTTCTGGTCTCTTAAGCCTGGACAGTGGAAATTATGGCTACAATTTAAACATGATATTGTTTTATTACCATCCTCATTCAAACTTTCATTACAGGGGGTGGCAAGCTTTATACAAGATGGATGGATAATCTGTTTCTTGAAAGTGTAAGTATGAGGTTATACGCCATTTTGGGGGAAAGAGTAGCTAATATCTAATAACAGAATAATCAAATACATGGAAAAACAGGACAAGAAAAAAAAGGACAGTTCCTCAGTGTTCCCTGCTGTGATTTCTCCATTTTGAGTTAAGATTTTATTATTTATTTTATGTATATGGATATTTCTTTTTGCCTGCATGTATGTCAGTACACCACGTGCATACAATATCTGCAGAGGCCAAAAGAGGATTTCAGATCCCTTGGAACTGAAGTTACAGACTGTTCTGAGCTACAGTGTGGGTGCTTAGAATCCAATCTGGGTCCTCTGCAAGAGCAACAAGTACTCTTAACTGCTGGGTATCCCTCTGGTCCCCTCAGTTTGATTGGTGGGGTCTATGTTTCATCTTTCCTTTCTCACCTTTCGCATTGCTGGGGACCGAGCCCAGACCCGTCTTCTTAAATTTGATTATGTACATGCTGCAGGAAGTGAGGGAGGCAGAGTATACACATAAACACATTTTTAAAGACCCTTGCATGGAAGTTTAAAGTAAATGATTTTGTTTTGTTTTTCTTTTGGGGTTCTAGGCATAGAGCTCTGAGCCTTGTACCCATAGAACAAGATTGGTTGTTTAAATCCTATAGGTAGCTGATCACAACCCCTACACTTGGCAACTGTTCCCTAGCACCTGGACAGGCAACAAGGGAGCTGGAAGAGAGAAAGGGGGTCCTAGTTATTTGTTTAGTTAATATTTCACCTGAAGGCCTTTGTCTTTTGGAGTGACACTGTATTTTCCCCCACCATTTTTTTTTCTATAGGTCCAGGACCCCAGGCAGCAGTGGCCTCTGGCCCTGGAATCCAGAAAAGTACATTGGGCTGCCTGGATTATGAACAGTGTACTAGGGTGCCTGAATCCCAAATGGTGTATGGAGAGCCTAAGTCCTTAACAGAGTAGAGGGGTGTTCGTCATGGTATAAGTCAGCCTCCAGAACACGGTCCAGTTTAGTTAGTGAGTGACCCTCTCTGTGTTGGTAGGCCCATCTATCTTTTGCTGACACTGGCTTCTGTCCTAACTCATCCTTTGTCACTCTTTCCTCCCAGAAAGGAAGCCATTTCTCAGACACTACCACCACCACGGCCACAGCCTAGAAGAGTTTCCCCACATCCAGTAAGTAGACCATCTCCTCCGCAACAGACAGCCCTCCTCCTCGCAGAATGACACTTGTCGAAGGAAACAGCTCTGCCAGTGTCACTAGATCCACAAGCCTTAGGGGACATCCTGTGGCTATTGCTGATTGTCCAGCTGAGTGTTCAAGAACTCAGAAACACAGTCAGGTGGAAAGCTTGAGGAGACACATGCTATCCTTGTACAGGACAGCAATGCACCAAAAGACAAAAAGAACAGAGCATTGGTTAAGGAGTACTCAGCATGTGGCTGAGGAATCTCCTCCATCCCTCAATTCTTATAACACAGGCCCCTGAGCTCCAAAGCCTGACTCAGTTCCAGTGTCATTGGGTCAGAGAAACAAGGTTCTGACCCTGAATTTGCTATCCCTGGTAGTAAGAGTGATGGCAGGCTGGGTATTGAGTACGATTGGGCATCAGTGTGTTGTTCATCTGTAAGTCTGGGAGTTCGACTAGGTCACTGTTTCCAAATGAAACTATTCAAGAGGGATCATCTGAAGCTCTAAGAATAGCCTGGACCCAAGCCCTGGAGATCCAGAGGCAACAAGCCTGGGTTAGGATCAAGGAACCTGGATTCCCAGGGTTCCATCTTCCCATGACCCTTCTGCAGTGCTTTCCTGAATGGCTTGGTAAGGAGAGAAAGAAATCTCTTTTATTGGAGCAAGACAGCTTCAGGTAAATACTCAGAAAAGTGTCAACCTCAAGCTTTCTCCCCTGTGGCTCTCGGGTTTGTAGAGATGCTTTGCACACATGCATCCTTGACCGGCCACCATGAAGATTTCTACAACATGCCCTCACACTGCTGTGTCATCACTGGCTCACCCTGAGTGAGAGCACAGCCTCTCTGGAGCCTCCCTGCCTGTGCACACTCAAAAGGGCTGCTTTATAAACACCGGGTTCATTCCTGGAATCGCAAAGACCTGGGGAGGGCCAGGGCTGAGGCAGACAGTTTGAGAAAACAAAAACATACTCAAATTCAGCCCAAGTCCTCTGGGACTCCGCAAGCCAAGTTGTCCTTGAAGAGCCAGAGAAATTGATATCAAGATGGCAAACAGCACTATCAGTTTTCACATCTTCCCATGAGTCCTAAACATTTCTCCTCCAGCTCACTCACGTCATCCAGGAACCTGGTAAAGTGACTTAGTGGCCAAAGGCCCAAGTGAGGAGTGTGCATCTTACTACACACTTGAGACCAGAAGCTACAGGGACAAAGTAAAATGTGTAACCCCCAAATTCTGCTTGTGCACAGGGTATAGAGATATGCATCTTTTAAAAACGTTCAGGGCCTGGAGAGGTGGCTCAGTGGTTAAGAGCACTCACTGTTCTTCCAAAGGTCCTGAGTTCAACTCCCAGTACCCACGTGGTAGCTCACAGCTGTCTGATGTTGTCTCTTCTGGTGTGTAGATGTACATGCAGACAAAAGTACCCTTATATACATATATATTTATATACATTATTTATATATATATAAAACTTCAACAACCTCTAGTTGGTGTTACAACTGGCAGGTGAAAGCATAAAATGAATAGGATAGCATAATGGAATAACACACAGGAGCCATAAAGACAACCTGTTTGTCAACAGATAGATTCAAAAAACCTAATATTGACAGGGGAAATTAAATTTACTATAGCTCTCTCTCTCTCTCTCATGTTTTGTTTTGTTTTATTTTGTTTTTCAAGACAGGGTTTTTCTGGGTAGCCCTGGCTGTCATGGCACTCACTGTGTAGACTAGGCTGGCCTCAAACTCAGAGATCCACCTGACTTCTGAGGGCTGGGAGTAAAGGCCTGAGCCAACACTAAAGACTTTCCAATTTACTTTAGAGAACTTGAACAATATTGATCCCCCATTAAACACACACACACACACACACACACACACACATCTGTACACATGCAAAAAAAATTCATCATATGTGTGCAAATTGCTTTAGATAAAAAAAAGGTTCTATTTAATACTTCATGCTAGTAAACAAAATATTAAGCATTCACAGTTCTGGTAGAAGACTGGTATTTTTATGTTTCTTACTATTTCAATACTTTTTTTTTTTTAAATAGTTCTTTCTCTGGACCGGAGTTGTGTAGCTCAGTGGTAGAATGCTTGCGTAGCATATACAAAGCCCTGAGTTCCATCCCCTGCACTGTAAAAATAAATATGCACAAGCCACTTCACCCACTGTGCTGGCTAGTTTTAGGTCAACTTGACACAAGCTAGAGTAACCTCAGAGGAGGGTGCCTCAGTTGAGAAAATGCCTCCATTAAGATCAGCCGGTAGGGCCATTTTCTTAATTTAATGTAGGAGGGCCCAGCACATGGTGGGTAGAGTCACCTCTGGGCTGATGGTCCTGGGTTCTAAAGAAAGCAGGCTAAGTAGTAAGGAAGCACCCTTCTATGGCCTCTGCATCAGCTTCTGCCTCCAGGTTCCCACCTGGTTTGAGCGCCTGTTTTGGCTCCCCTCGATGGACTGTGAGTCTGGGCATGAAAGCCAAACAAAACCCTTCTCTCCACAAGTTGCTTTTGGTCATGGCGTTTCATCACAGCAATAGTAATCCTAAGACAACCACCTTCTACCCATCACCTGTCTTGTCAAACAGTATGAATAAACTTGGACAGTCCCAGAGCATTACTGACTAGACAAGGTCCTAACAGGGGCATGGCAGTCACCAACACCGCTCTCGCTGGCTCATGCAATGTTGCCAGTACGGCTTGCCCATACTGGGCTCCTCGACATTTCTCTGTGACATGAAGAGGTGGGGAACGAGTCAGGGAAAGATGCAGAAACACTGGCGGGGGGGGGGGGGTGTCAGTGACTCAAGAAGGACAAAATGAAGAAATGAAGATGGCTCAGCCCAGGGAACAGAAAGTCAATCATACCCTGGTGCAGCCCAAAGTAACAATGGTATGGGGTCCAAGCAGGAGCAAAGAGGTAGAAATGTCCAGGGGGCAGGAAGGAGACAGCTGTTCTGCCTCTCCTCCTGGAGAGATCCAAGCAATCGCCTCACTTGAGATTTCACACAAGAGAATAAAAACAAGTGACAGATAGCAGGTAGGAAAAAAACAAAAAGTAGAAAAATCGCACATCTCCTCTGGGATAACTTAGGAGGAAACCTGTGAGGGAGTAAGGAGGACGCGTAGCGTGGCTACCAAGGGTTCAAGGGCCGTTTGACTTTGAGTTGATAAAAAGACACGGCTGGACAAAACATCCTAGAAATTCAGCTCTACTTCTCTGGTTGCTGGCTTTCGAGAGCTTAGTCCCTAGTCGGGGAGGGGGGGGGGGCGTTTAGGTCTGTCCTTCTTGGAGGAAAATGTTACCGGGGTGAGGCTGGAGAGCAAAAAGACTTCGACCACTCGGCATTTCTCTGCTTCATGATTGCTGATCAAAATGTGATTCTCCCCTTGCAACTCAGCAGCCCTGACCTGCCCTCTCCCTGCACGATGGCTGTGATCCCTCTGGGTGGTGTTTTATCAGGAGAGTAACCCACACATGAACTCACACAAGCTGTCCGCCGGCTGAGGCGCACATGTGAGATCAATGCATGGAATTAAAACAAAACCCTGGAGTCTAGGGACTCAAATCCTCCTCCTCAGAAGGACGGAAGCCTCTTAAGGACACTAGCTTAGTCTTGGCTCCCACAGACTTAAAAATTATCCTTCATAAAAAGGGACCATTGTGTGAGGTGGGGAGGTGACCAACAGAGAGGGGAAGAGCAGGACACAGGTGATCTGAAGGGGGTTAAAATAACAGAAAGGATGTGTGAAAAAGTCATAAGGAATCATATGATTAACTACCTAAAAATACCTATCACACACAGAAGTCAGAATATATACACACACACAAGTGTGTGTGTGTGTGTGTGTGTGTGTGTGTGTGTGTGTATGAATTTCTCACATCTGGGCTAGCATGACAGGTGGGGAAAGCTCATGAGGCTTCAAACCTAGACAAAGAACCACAGATAACCAAGGAACATAGAGAGGGAATAGTCTTCCCCAGGAAAGAGCGCACCAATCGGCTATTCAATACCAAATGGTCAACACTGAAAACATACATGTAAGTGACATTAGACAGTCTGAGCAGCTTGTTGTGTATATATTTAGGAATGTACGTGTGTGTGCCTGTAATATATATATGTTTATATGTGTAACATTTTTTTTTAAGAGTCAATGCATTTGAAAGAGCAGCAATCATGGGGGTGGAATGTGAAAGGGTTTTAAGGGATGAGAGGAAGGGGAGAAATGATGTAATTATAACCTAAATAAATGAATTTTTTTTTTTTAATGACACATCTCCACAGACAGACAGAAAAGAAGTTTGCTTTTCTGGACCATCTCGTGCTTTCTTCTTCCAGACTGAAGAGGCAATTCCAACCAAACTTGACTCTCCACTGTGCTTCCTGTCACTGTAAAGGCACTGCATCATTTGAAAAGATCTTCTCAGAGCTCTTCTCAAAGGCTGAGTCCCCTGCTAATAACCACATTCAATTCATATGTATTTCTTCTGACTTTGTTATTTGTGTAAGACTTCTAAACTGTTTTCCTTGTGTTACAGGCGGTATGACAGTATTTTTACACAGCAAGGCTGCAAACCTGGGCACAGTGTGTACTCAATCATCACTTAGACATTAGAAAAGCTAGTTAGGCTAAGAGCAAACCATGTCCTGCGCTAGAGTACCTTCCTAACTCAGTTTTCTTTTGCGCCACGCCATCCACCTCCGTCTAGGCCCCACAGCAGCGAGAGTGGTAGCTAGGGATAAAAGGAAGGCAGCGAGCAATAGAAGCATGAGATGGGAGGGCCATGTGTTTCTCCTAGGGCCTATTTCCAAGCCACTGTCTCCTATACTTGATTCTGATGATGTGACCCCACAGTCCCGTTCCAAGAAAGTGATCCCTACTGACCTTTCCAATCACTCTTCCCCTACCTTCCCCTCCTGCTGTGCTCCTCTCAGTTCCCCGGACACTCCACAGTGACACACTGAACCCAGAGGAAGCAAAAAGAACTGTAAAACCTGCAAGGAGGTCCAGGCTTGCCAGCCACACTCAAACCAGCGCACCAGTGTCCTGAATATAAATAAGTATCTTTAAATAGGTCACCATGCTTCTCTCCTGCTTCAACTAGAAGTTCACGGATTTGTGGCTGATCTAATCCTACATCACAACCATCACCATCCTTGACCGTGCTCTCTCGGTTTAAGGAGCAACAATCCAAACTAGAGACGAATGGTAGAACCTTAAGCAAGAATTCTCAAGTCTGGGTAGGTGAGATGGATTAATGGGTAAAGGTATTGCTGGGTAAACATGGTTTCCTCAATTTGAACCCCAGAACCCAAGATAGGAGGTAATCAACTCTACAAAGATGTTCTCTGGCCTCCACATAAGATTCATGGCATCTACAACACTCCCCCCCACACACACACACACACGTGCACATGTGCACATCAAAATAATAATGAGACTTTAAAAGAAACCCTCATTTCTGGGACATAAATGGGTCAGTCATCAAGGTAATGGAAGAACCATAATTAGGGAAGATTTCAAGGTCCATGTCTGCCCACTGGAAACCCTCAAACAGACTCCAAGCTCTGGATTCACTGAAAGCTTTGTCAAGCAAAGGTAACTATTCAAGTAGCTACATCCTGGACAGAACTTTCTGTGTGTGTGTGTGTGTGTGTGTGTGTGTGTGTGTGTGTTCATACCTGTGTGCTACACCAGGCATTCTCCTCTACCTCATTTCCTAAAGAGACATTCCTTCTCTGAACTTGAAGTTTCGTGGCTGGCTGGCCAGCGGGCCCAGTGATCCTCCTGTCTCTGTTCCCTCCCCTCTGCTATAAACATTTGTGGCTACTTTCAGCCTTATTCTTATTTTTTAACACAGGGGTGCTGGAGCTCTAAACTCAGACCCATAGCAAGCGCTGAGCCAGCTCCCCAGGCCCTAGCCGCATCTCATCAGAATCCTTAAGATGATTAATCAGACATCGTCCAAACAGGCACTGGCACCCTCCTGATCTCTGCTGAGACGGGGAGAAAAGAAAGGAAGAGATCACAGAGAGTGAATAACATCATTTGGTTATTTGAGTTTCTGTGCTGAGTAATTTGTATACATAACTTGGTTTATTATCAAACGGTCACGAGAGGTTGGTGATTTCTTAACCCCTCTCACATTGGATAAAAAGCCCTCGAATTTGAAGGCCAGCTGCACAAAAGTCACCTTATCAGAGGCAGGACCCAAACACAGGTTGCTGGGTTGCACAGCTCTTGGCTCCTCAGAATGCCTTCTGATCAGCAGATCACTTCAGGAAGGGCAGCCAAGACACTTCAACCCCCAAGGAAGGGGGCTACCAGTTAATATGCCAGGTGGTCCCACCCAACCACAAAAGCCTTTCCGACCCAGTGAGCCCAGCCCACTTGACCCCTTTATCCTGCCTGGCACAGCTCCCGCCAGTGTCAGTACAAAACTCGTCAGCATTACCAGTAACAGGGGAGGATCTCAGGACACCGAGGAACTGCTATTCTGGGTCTTTTCTTGGCCTCGGGCACTTCAGAAAGCAAGTTCACCATCCAGCAGACTAGGCATCCCCATCCAGAAGTAGAGACAATATCCCCAAAAGAAACTTCCTAGGAAGTTGCATAAAGGAACATTTTTGAGAAATTGTACCTTAATTACTTCCACACAGGGGAAAGAGAACTTTGTCAAGAAGCAGCATGTACCCCACTGCTTTTGCGCCATTAGGAAGCCCAGTGGAACAGGCTACAGAGAGGAGAATCTGGGGCCACAGGCTAGTCTTAGCACTTGACCCACAACAAAGCCTTGATTTCTCCATCAGCTTTGTGGTCGGAAGTGCCTGCAGCAAGGCGTTTCCAACCGTCACAGATTCATCTCTGCCTGTCGAGATGGTACGTTGGCTTATGGCTGGCTACCAACTCTCCCCCACCCCACAGTCTTAGACCCCGCTACCTTTTCAACCCACCAAGATGAATACACTAAGTAGGTCCCTCTGGCCTTCTGAGCGCCAGCACCCTCCTCGACATCCTGGCTCTGTTTAGTTCCTTGAATGAACGCAGGCTAACACACCTACAGTCGCGCACTAATTAGAAACCTCCCCAGGCTTCGCTCCCAGCCAACTCCACCAGGGTCTGTGGGCTAATGCCTCCACCCAGCACCTGGAGGTGTGCCAGTCCCTGGCCCCCTCTCCCCAATCTTCACTTCTGCCCTGTTTCCCAACAGCCAGGAAGGGATGTGAGGCAGACAGCCAGAAGGGCTTCAAGGCTTCCAACTGCCTGCCCTCCTCAAAAAGAGAGAGAGAGAGAAAAGAAAGAAAAGAGAGAGAGAGAGAGAGAGAGAGAGAGAGAAAGAAAGAACAAAAAGAAGAAAAAAGGGGGGAGAAATTCCAGATTGTAGGTCTCTCTCGGGGCCGGGTGGAGGGAAGCCAGCCTTCTTGAGTCCTAACTGACAACCAAGCTGATCCAGCCCAGATCAGAAGGGGAGGGGCTAGTAGCCAAGGAGGAGGAGGGGATGGGGGATGGTCTCATGTTGCACTCCACGGAGGAGTGACTCCAGAGCCTTTCCCTGGACTCACAATTCATCACTGAAGGGCTTCGCCTTCCCATCCCCCACCACGAAGGGCCTCAGGGTCTAATCCATCCCAGGCTCCCCAGGATCCTGGGTTAGGGTCTAAATAGGTGCTGGCAACCCCTGCTTTCTGGAGGCCCACCTCAAGTAGATGCCTAAAAATAGCTGTCACTGCACACGTCCAGCCGACCACTCAGAGGGCTTTCTGGCATCCCAGGTTCCTCAAACATGAGGAAAGCCCCAGTACTCAGAAAACCCTCTCCAGCCCAGCGTCCCCCTCAGGGTCTCTCCTCCCTGAAAACTGACAGGCCACAGCCCCTCTCAGCAGTGAGGTCAGCCCTGGAGATCACGTATTAAGGAAATAACGGGTCTGGAGAGAACCTCCAGATTCTTTGCCAGGATCACGTTCAGAACTCCTGGCACTGCAGGCTCCGAGACACCGAAACTGAAAATCCCTATTGTCCCGGAACACAAAGGGGGATCGCAGGGATCTTCACTGGGTTTTATCACCTCACGGCCCAGAACACACCACAGGTGCTAAGCATGCTACGCTCAAGCCTCAAGGTGTCCCTGTGAGGAACACCTATGGCCACCATGACCACCATCCTTGGCCCAATGAAACCTCAGCTATTCTCCAGGCTTCCAGGCTCCGACAGCTGGAAAGCTAGGTCCCAGGTTGACCAGACAGGTGAAGGACTCAACCCTTTGTCGTTAGCTAAGTGAGCAGGAAAGCCAGCACAAGAACCCAAGGGTCAAATCTCAAGGGTCATCACCTCTGTCCCCTGGTTTTCACTCAGCACTGTCAAGTGTGAACTACAGCCGGAACAATGAGTCCCAGAAATTCAGACAGCCTAATGCAGACATTTTTTCTCGGCTGGTTTTATGTTGCATCAAAGTGCAGTTTCGTTACTTCATTATCCCATCCACAAAAGGACTCTCTAAGCCCAATGAACACAGGTCAGACAGAGATAGACTTATTCCCTTAGAGGTTATATCAAATGACATCATCACCACACCAAGCACTGGGTATTTCTGCATCTCATTTTCTTTGTTGATTTTTTTTTTGTCTTGTTTTGTGTGATTGCTAATCTGATTCGTCATTCTAGAGTCAAGTGAGAGATGATGGGCTTCGAGGCATGCCTAAGGGGGAAAGATGGAAAGAGCTGCCCACTGTGGGTGGTGCCATTCCCTGGGCTGGGGTCCCTGAGTGTATAACAGGAGAAAGTGAGCAGAAGACAAGCATTCATCCCTCTATGCTTCCTGCTGCCGTGCGTTCCCCTCCATGACGGACTGTACCCTTGAGTCCTGGGCCAAGTTGCTTTTGTCGGGGAATTTCAACATAACAGCTAGAAAAGTAAAACATTTTGTTTCAGGTTGGAGAGACATCTCAGAGGTTAAGAGCACTGGCTGTTCTTCCAAAGGTCCTGAATTCAATTCCCAGTAACAACATGGTGACTCACAACCATCTATAATGAAATCTGGTGCCCTCTTCTGGCCTGCAGGCATATAAGCAGTCTGAACACTATAAATAATAAACAAACCTCAAACCCTAAAATCATAAGCATGAACTATGTACAGTCTATCCGTGTCTACTTTGACACATACATTTAAGAATAACCCAGTAGAGTCATGAGTACAGCCAATCTCTGATTTACATACACATAAGGAAACTGAGGCTCAATGAGACTAAATCTTTTACATCTGGATATAAATTTGACATACGGGATTGGGTCATACCGAATAGCAGCCCACCTGATTTTTCCAGTCTGGCCTTTGTTTTAAAGGCCCGTTAACAGAATAGCAAAAATGTCATTTGTCAAGATCAAGTAAGCTGATGTAGGACAACCTATTGTGGGTAGACATTTCCCATGGTCACAACTAGTCTAATATACACACCTGAAGAAAACAGAAGTATCCCTACTTCACCGAACCTGCGCTCTGAGGACGGCCTCCAATCACCACAAGTTTTGTTTTGTGGTTTTGGTTTTGATTTGGGGTGGTGGAACTTACAATGAAGGCCAGTCTGTCCTCTCAGTCTTGACTGACCGTGCCTCTGTCTCCCAAGTGTTGAGATTCCAGGTACGTGCCATCAAACCCAGCCACCACACAGGCTGTAAACCGTGGCCTCTGCATTGGGACCCAGCAAGCTTGAAAGCAAAAGCCAGGCTACATCCCCCATAAGCTGCTGTCTACCCACTGCACTTTCTCCCCAGAGACCCCTGGGACCCTCTGTCTTCCTCATTACTCAACACATGATGGCCCCATATGTTTTTGAAGTGTGCTCTCCTCACAAAGCTGGCAACGGTGTATACCATGACCTACCTGACACCTACACGCCACAGTTACCCAAGCACAAAACCTCTGGCCCACAGACTCAAAAGCATTTTTCTGTCAATAGTTCCATCCTGACTTGAGCACAGAGGCAGAGGCCTTCGGCAGCAGCAAGTCAAAAAAAAAAAAATCTTAGCTCTTATATACTTGGTTCCTCCACTGAGCCCATGCAGGTACCTAAGATGGAAGTAGATGAACCTCCCCCCCCCCTTGGAGGGATGGAGGAAAACTGGACCCAAAGGAGGCAGTCGTTTCAGGATAGGATGAGGACACGAGGGGCTGACCCATCTTCTCATGGCTGCCTGCCACCTCAGGAAAACGCCAGCCAGAGATAACAAAGAGAAGCAGAAGGGTCTGGAACATCTGCCAGCCAGATCTCGGGCTCCCTACTGAAGCATATGTAACTGCCTCCTCTTTGCCTCCATTTTAGCAAAAGCAGCCGTGCTAGCCCCTCGCGAGCACAGTGCCGCGTCCTTGGTCCACAGAAGACCCATCCCTAAAGCCCAGCCCCCCACCTCCGGCCCCTCTCCCTGACAGTCAACAAGCCCTTTTCATCCCACGTTGAGTTTTGTTCAACATTCCTGTCAGCAACCACCATCGAGGCCCTGAAGACGGAGCTGAAGACGGCTGGGACTGATTGTGCATGCTACTTTTTCTGAACACTGTCTACCTACTTAGCATGGAGTCGAGGATTCCAGCTGACAGGAAGAGACAACCATGTGTGTGTTGGAGGTAGGGGAGTGGGGGCTACAGAGACTTCAAGGATAGGATAAAGCCAAAAGAAAAAAAGAGCTGGAAACAGAGAGAAGGCAAACCCTAAATGCAGCCCCTGGGCACAGTGATAGAGGACTATAGCGTAAGACCCAACCAAAGGAACTAAAGGTTTCTGCCCTCCTTCAGCCCCTTTAGCAGCACCAGCCCTACCTCACAGGTGTAATTTACCCCCTTCTCCTTTCCACTAGAGCTTTCAGAACTTCCTATCAGCTGTTGAGAGCAACTTGTCTGACTTTTTATAAGCAGAGACGAGCCAGGATGAGAAACCAACCACCAGCTTATCTGATGGGGAGGTTTCTTGGAGTAAATGTCTGACGCTGAGTGGATGGGTGGACGCGCGCTCTCAGGTAACCCAAGGCATTTATTATAGTTCTAAAGATTTTTTTTATCTATGTACTTTACGTATGAGTGTTCCATCTGGATGCATGCATGCACACCAGAAGAGGGCATCAGATCGCATTATAGATGGTTGTAAGCCACCATGTGCTTGCTGGGAATTGAACTCAGGCCCCTTGGAAGGGCAGCCAGTGTTCTTAACTACTGAGCCATCTCATTGGCCCATCATCCTCCTCCTCATCATTATTATTACTACTACTATTACTGGGGTGGGGGGAGTGTGAAAGCATAGGTGCACACTGACCACTGCATGGCTCTAGAGATTAGAATACGATTTGAAAGAACTGGTTCTCTTCTTCCACTGTACATTCTGAGGCTTGACCTCGAGTCATCAGGCTTGTATGGTAAGTGTTTTTAAATCTCATCAGCCCCAGAGTACTTTTATAGGATTACTGTCACTAATGAGTTGCCCCTATCTTTAGAAAATGCTTTGCCTAAATACTGTAAGGTGGACTGACAGTGAGAACCACACAAGCCTCCCTTTTCCTTCGGCTCACTAGCAAGCTCACCAGTCCCAGCTAGCTGAGAGGTATTTCACAGAGAGGCCTCCCCTCCTCACAGTCACTGGGTTCCTTCTCCCAGCTCTCCCACCTGTTCTAACTCAAAGCATCCTTAGCCCTAGTTTGTAAAAGGGCCTTTCTAAGATTATAGCATCTTTAATGTTACTACACAAGTGTGTTTTATTTTGTTCTGGGTGGGAGACAGGGTTTCTCTGTGTAGCCTTGGCTGTCCTGGAACTCACTCTGTAGACCAGCCTGGCCTCAAACTCAAGAGATCCTCCTACCTCTGCCTCCCAAGTACTGGAAAAAAAAAGGTGTGCGCCTCACCACTGCCCGGCAAGTTTTTCTTTATAAAAAAAAAAAAAAAATTATTAGGAATTATTGTGGATGTGGGAGGGTGAGCCCACGTGCCACAGCACATGTATGAAGGTCAAAGGGCAACTTCACAGAGCAGCTTCTCTCCTTCCACCTTTACACAGGTTCCCAGGATCAAGTTCGGCTTATGACAGTCCATACCTTTACTGCCCACTGAACCATCTCTGCCAGCCCACAGGATTTGTCCTTCTTCAAGCTTCCTTCCATCTCTTAAGGAACTGGGTCATCATTGCCACACAAAAGAAACCACTCAGGAAACCTTCCTGATGAGTAACCGTGGAACAAAGACTTGACCCTGAGGCCACTTCCAATCCTAGCCCCTGGGCCTAGGCGGGGCCAAGGCAACAGTCTATTCCTCCTCGGTCGCCTCCACTGCCTGGACTCTGACAAATGGGTGCACAGAGCCACACCCCGCTCAGCTCACAATTCTGCAGACTCCCTAGATGTCCGGGAGCAGTAGCACACGCCTCACCCTGCCATAGCCGTCAGCGAAGGGCAGCAGCTTAGCCAGGCTGGATCAAGTTCTGTCCAGAGTCAGGGCATAGAGATGGAAGGTGTCCCTAAGAATCAGCGGAGACAGTGGGTCCTGCTCATTCCAGAGTCGTTTACCATTTTTTTTTTTAACTCGGTATGCAAATTTATGCAAGACGAGATGCAAAGCAGTGCTCTGAGCCAGAAGTCCCGTTGCTTTCTCCCCCTTAATCTGGAAGCCAAAGTGAACCAACCACTGTAAATCAGGGCTTGCCTCCTTACCCCATCGCCCTGCAACTGCAGATTCAGGCCTCCCCACTCATCGCCTACCAGTGGGCCGGCTGAACATTTCTATAGCACCTTTATATGTGCTAAGGGCCAGAAGGCCACTTGGGCAGCCCCACCCCTGAGCATAATCCCCTGCATTGTATGAAACAGAGAGGGGGAAATGGAGGGCAGGAGACTGGGGAGATTCTGAGGAACCAGCCTGAATTCTGAAAGGGTTTAGCCTGGCCCAAGCTATCCCTCCCCAACTTCTCCCTAAATTTTTTTAGGTACTTCTACTGCCTCATTCCGTCCCACACCCTTATAAAGCATGGACTTGTGACAGGTCTCAGAGTTCCGTTTTCATTTTTCCTCCAGGCCTTGCCAGTGTGATTTCTGTTTCTGTGAATCAAAAGGCCCAGCCCATCACCCCTTGGGATACAGGATCACCACCAGTCACTTCTACCCACTGACATGCCCACCCCCACCCCCTGCCTTCCTGCCATCCCCAGGAAGCCAGCAATACAGTCCCTGAGTCCCTGGGAACAAAGACAAAAGAGCTAACAGCAAAGCCGGAACTGCTGGGGTGCGCTGCGTGGAAATAAGAGGGTATGTTTAAAATTCTCAAAAGCAACCTGCTCAAAGAGGAATGCTGTTGGGCCGAGGGGGGAGGGGTGTTCAGCCCTCAGAGCAGGGAGGAGATGGGCAAAAGACAGTGGACAGGCAGCAAGCAGCCCTCATTGCTAAAGATCTGTCTGAACCGTGTGTAATATCTCCTCCCCGAAACTGAGACTTCAACATTCTTCATACTGAGTCTTTAGTCCTAGCCCCAACCCAAAAGCCTCTCCCTCAGGCCTAGAAGCTTCTATCTTTGCCTTCTTCCGGACACCCTTCCAAAAGCAAGCTCCTTCCCAAATGACCCCTTTGACGGCCCCAAAAGTCCTGTTGACCACTCTTCTTTCAAATGCACCTACTCAGCTTCTGGCCACCACTCCCATCCCACCCCCTACCCTCGTTAATGTCCCCTCTTCTAGACTGGGAACACGAGAAAAAATGTGGAAGAGTCATCTGGACCTTGGGAGAAGGCTCAGGCAGCAGCTGGGATGAGCTGGCAGGAGGGAGTCCCATAACCAGGCAGAAAATCCAGAGTGACATTCTTCCCATGAACTCACCCCATTGTACCCTGGCTCCCCTGACAACCCCCCTTGCCCCACCCCACCCCCCATCCCTGCAGCCTGTAAGGAAAACTGACCCAGGAAACCTGCCACATCTGTTGCCTGCAGAAGACTCCAACCTATTTCAGAGTCTTGGGAAGCAGGAAGGCTGGATATTTCAGGCTTAGAATGAAAACAATGAAACGCGGTGTGTGGGGGGGGAATACGAAAATCAAGGGAGGAAAGTTCACCCCAATTTAGTAAAAATGGTCAAAATCCGAAGGCTTCTGCAAGGCCTTGGGTTAACCTGCTGAGGAAAATGACTCTGGGACCCCAAAGGTGATAGGAGAAGGCACGGGGAGAGGACTTCCTTTTATTACTGAGAAGCAAGAGGCAAAGATTAATCCCAAGGCAGGCTGAGAGAGAAGAAAGAAACCCCTGGAGTCCCCTCAGAGGAAGCACCACCTTGCCCTGTAGTCAAGGTCAAAAATGCCTCCAAGAACTGGAAACTTCAAACTTTGACCTCTAACTTTTTTGGGGCGGGGATGATAGCGGACCAAGGTAAAAAATGGAGCGCACAAAGAAATCGAAAACCAACGGGAGTGTTTGTTCTCTCTCTCATTCTCTCTCTCTTCCTAACAAACACCTCCTGGCTACCCCACTCTCAGAAGCTAAGTTAAAGCCTCCTTTTAAACATCAGCGAATAGGGGGCACAACTCAGCGCCGTCCCCAAGACGAAATAAAACAGTCACAGATTTCTCCGGACCGATGTGGCTGGAGGAGTTGGTAATGAAGAAAAAAAAAGAAAAAGTGAACTTCTCCGCAGCCGTCTTGTGTCCTTCAAGTTAACTTTTTTGGAAAGAAAATCTCTTTAACAAAGAACCCTACCTTCCCCATCCTGTGGGATAGGAAGGGTTCCCTAGATTTAGGAGGCAGTAGGGTGTGACACACACCCACGTTAAGTTGTCGCTTTCCGACTCCCAAGCGGCTCCAGCATTTAGACCCGAGGCCCCAGGCGCTGAGCCGCACAGCCCGACTGCCAGGGTGCCGGAATGCAGCTGGCCATCCGGCTTAAGTTACACAGATGGAGCCCGCTCCATTCTCCACGTGCAACCTCACCCCTCTCCTCACCTCCCAATGCCAGAGGGAAGCAGGGGTCCCTCCACTCGATCCCTTCTCACCTGAGGTCTGCGGTGTCACCTGCGCGCGGTGGCCAGCAGCATTCCCACCGGGGAGCGTCAGACCCGTGGTCACTGACTCAAGTTGTTCCAAACGAGGTTCAAGTTCCTACACGCTCCCCACCCCCATCCCAACCCCGCCCGCCGCAGTTCCTAGATTTGACCGCTCGCCTCCCCACCAAGCCCCGCCAGGAAAGACTGCGGTAACAGGATGTCTCTCCTCTGCCCCTTTACCCCATCAAATCCCGCTAGGTCCACCTCCAGCCTCCCTCCGGGGTCTGTCTTTCCGGTTCCCGCTCCCTGGATCTGTTCAAGGACTGGGCTCTTTCTCATCTACAATAGTCCCAGGGTCCCGTCGGACTCTCCTTCCCCACGCGAGAGCCGCCAGTCAGGAGACCCCGCTGAGCCGCGAGTCCTGCCCTCTCCCCCGCCCCCCAAAACACACACACTAGCGCTCACAGCTCGCGTTACCTGCAACCTGCTGTGGGGTGGCGCCCACGCGACTCTTTTCACAGGTACCCGCGCCGATGACCAGCGTGTGCAGGGGCAGCTCGGAGCCCGGGTTCGGGTAGCAGCGTAGTGTCTGGGCGCAGCGCGGGGTGTAGACGCCGCACGCTTCGCCCTCCAGCCGTGCGCACACGGAGCAGCAGCCGCAGCCCGGCTCGCGCACCAGCTCGGCGCAGGGCCCGTCGGGTGGGGGTCCGCAGGCGGCCAGTCGCTCAGGCGTGCAGGGAGGGCAGCGGAACAGCACCTCGGCTCGTACCCCGGGGCCGCAGCCGCCGGCGCCCAGCAGCAGCAGCAGCAGCAGCGACGGCAGGAGCAGCGGCAGCGCGGAGCCGCCCAGTCTCTGCAGCATGTTGGCTTGTGGGCAGCGTTAGTGCGGCGAGCTAGCGGGCAGGTGGCACGGCCCTGGCGAGCGCGGGAGACGCCTCCTAGCCTTCTTTCTCCTCCCTCGCCGCTGCCGGGTCCTAAAAAGCCTGCTTCTCCCCGCCCCACCCCTGCTTTCTCCCCTCCCCCTTTTGGAGACCACTCCCTTCTCCCCCTAAGGCACTCCTGCGTGCGGGCACGTGCTTGCGCACACGCCCACTCGCCCACCCTACGTTACCAGGGGATTCAACCGGGTCCCCAACTCCTCCCTGGCCACGACTTCGCACCCTCCGGCCTTAGCTCGCCCGCTCCGGGAGAGTAAGAATAACTTGCAAGCGTGGGTAGAATCGGCGTGGAGTGGGAAAGAGCCCGTGCTTTTGTCTCCTGTCTTTTGGTTTTAGTTCGATTTGGAAGGACTTAGTCTGCGCACTTCCCACGTGGCCGGCTCTGAACTAACTGCTCGGGAAACACAAAGGCAGTCTTGACCTTAAAGATTTCGGCGCGCGCGCCGACTCCCCACAGTCCTCGCGTTGCTAGGAACAATGACCTTGAGTGAGTCCCGAGGAAGTTCGGTCCTTCTAGATCAGGCTCGTCCCAAACAGCACCGCCCGGCAACAACTTCGGTTTCCCAAACCAGAACTCTGGGCTACAACAGATGAAAATCGGGTGTAATTCCTGTTGCCTTAATCCATCCCTAAGAGACCTAGGTCACTCGTTCGCCCGCCCCAACACACTCTCACCCCCGCCCCCGCCCCAGGAAGTCTGAAGACACGCCCACTGAAGGGGTCTTGAAAAGGTCAGTTTAGACACACACACCTCCCCCTCAGGTGAGCGAAAGCCCTAGCGCCAGGCTGATTAGAGCTGGCTCAGGTAATACAGATGACCAAAATGTGGCTGCCTCCATTGTTCTGGCTGACTGAGTCACCCAGCCTAGCTGCCCAAACCTCCAGCACTCCAGCCTGGACAGAACCTTAATTATTCACTCATTTCCCAGGGTTGCGACCTTTAACAAAGACGTTCGCTCAGTGAGGCGTCTACCTTCCCCCGCAAGACTTCTCCAAGCCGTCCTTTCTAACTTTCAGGCTCAGAGCCTATCAGTTCAGCAGCGATTTGCTCATGTGTCTGCCTGGCCCCAGCGGTGAGTTTCATGCCTTCTAGAAGGCAAATTTCCAACCATAAGAAACTAGGAGACAAAGCGTTATGGGGGAAGAGTTTGGCCATCGTGAGAGCCTTTGTGGAAGTGTACAATTCAGATGGACGAGAAGGGGGACGCTTTCGAGATTAAAGCTTGGAGACTCTATAGAGGAAGTTTAGCCTTGGGGCACTCTCAACACGAGGACCAGCCGAAAGGAGGACGCAGAAAGGGAAGAGTGAGACTGGGACTCGAAAATCACTTTGGCCACAGATCAAAACCCCTGGGGAGATGGGGGAACTGGCAGGAAAATCAGTTGATTGTGCTGAGATTTGGCTTAGCTCGGGGCGGGGCGTGCCAGGGACGCAGCACCAGCGTTTGAGCAGAGGGACGGACCTCGGACAATGTGGGATCTCCGTAGAATGAAGACCTTACAAAAGGAAACGACAAAGGCTGGGGCAGGCTCCCGTTCACATCATCTCCACGTGTGCCGGTGTCTTGCACCTGCCTTGAAATATGTTCCTATTGGCCTCACCCATCGAGTGAGTGCTCCCTGAGAGTAGAGGCAGCATCCGGTACCAGTGTCTGCACTGTGCTGTGTCATAGACATCCGTCGCAAACTGCAAACTGCAAGTGGGAGCCACATTGCTACCTAAATTTCCTCGTAGCCAGGTGTGGTGGCTCACACCTTTAATCCCAGCACTTGGGCAGCAGAGTCAGGCAGATCCTTCAGTTAGAGGCCAGCCTGCAAGTTCCAGGACAGACAGGGAGGGTTACACAGAGAAACAGTCTCTGAAAAGAAAAGCAAAACAAAAAATAGTAAAAAAAAAAAAAAAAAATGAGTGGCATCTGTTTTAATAATATGCTTGAATTCTTTTTATTCAAAATAGTAGGTCTATTCAGTAATGAATATGAAAAAAAATTGAAGGCAATATTATCCATGTACATCCCGAGACAACCTTGGAATCACAATCCTCCCACCTTGGGCTCCAAAGTGCTGAGATCACAGGCATGAGCCACTGTGAATTTCTAGAATTTCTCTTTCTGTAGAGTGTAATCACTCTTGATTCCTTTCTCCCAGCCCCCAGTTAATAATCAGCTTTCCCCTGCACAGACACCCACGCCCCAGAAAACCTTATCTCAGTCCTTCACTAACCCCATAACCTCCGTGTCCTACTCCAGAAAAACTGCTAACACAGGCCTCTGCATTAACAGATTTTGGTTTGTTGCTGGTGTTGTTGTTTTTCAAAAGGAGTCAGCAGCCATTGTGGAAGCAGGACATATGGGGTATTCTGGTGCACCCTTGCCTTTTCAGGTCCTGGGAGGCTGAAGCAGAAAGAAAAATCCCAAGTTCAGAGTCAGCATGCACTGCTTAACACTATCCTATCCAAAAGAGAGAGAGAAAGAAGGAAGGGAAGGAAAGGGGGTTGCAGAACAGGACTTCTACACATCTTAACCTGCTACCTAGGAAGGTGAACTTTGATGGTCCTCGCCCCTCATCTGCTGGCCTGTGGAAAGGAAGAACAGTTGCTCTGTACAGAGATGCAGCTAATGAAGATCTATATAGGATGTGTGCACTAAGCTTTTGCATTCTTTATCTTCTGTGGGCACAGTCACGGTCGTGAGTTCGTGGGCCGGTTACAGTCACACTTGGGAACACAGCCTTTCTTCTCTCATTATTCAGAAACCCCCATGTGAGTACAAACTTTTTCTACTTCCCCTGAAGACTGACTCAGCTTTCAGAGCTAGAACTGCAGTTCCAAGCCCTCAAATGTTTTAGCACGTCTGTATTTGAACTGAGCTATGCTTGAATCCGCTGAAACCTAGATATGGGAAGAGGCTTGACCATGCGTCAAATCAACTTGTTAGCTTTTCTGGGTCTCGGCTGCTTTGTCCAAGGCCCAGGGCCCACACCAGTGCCTGGTACCCACAGACTCAATAATCATATTTGTCGAGTGAACCGAAAGTTGAGAGACTCCTAGACTCTTGCTTTGACCATTGTTCCTGGACCGTTTCTTACTTTAAGTTTCTCACAAAGCCTCTATAAATGACATGTTCTTCAGCTCGACAGCCTGTCTTTGTTGGGCAGTGTGGACTAGTTAAGAGATGGAGACAAGCTGAGACTGGCTTTCTCCCTTTTAATCCCTGCTTTCTTTCCATTAAATAGTATCGTACAAACTCCACCCTCTGTGTACCATCTGTACTATTAGTTACATAATTTTTAATGTAAGTCAATTTGCTTTTCCTTCACTTGAGGCTATTTTAAATGGAAACTCTATATCATTACCATAAATGGAAACCCAGTAAGGATAGCCATATACAGATGGTAACCATAAAAATAAACACAATAAAAACAATTCAGGCTGGATACTGTTACTTGCTGAAGCCTCCAATCCTGGAACGCACTCCTCTGGGTGAGCCAGTATGAGAAATGCTAAAGGCCAGCCAGACCCACATGGAGATTTTATTTTCACGAAGTGATCAGAAACGTAAGAAATATATTTCTAGATACTTTATTGGACGATACTATGGAAGCGAAGCCAAAAATACATATCATAAACTTGAAACACATTTGCAAAGTGCTAGCTACTTGACGAGCACCCAGATCAAGAAAAACAACTTTAACCAGCATCCCCCATGCACTTCCCAGGTGTTTCCTCCGTTAGCCACCAGGCTAAACAACACCTTCTTTCAGACGAACCTGGATGCATTTTGCCTGTTCTGCTCTTTATTTCTTCATATGTGGAAACATACAGTGCGCAGTCCTTCTGTCTTTAGCTTTTTCGATCTTCGCTCAGTTATGTGGGAGATTAACCCATATTCTAGCATGTACTTATACATCATTTTTTTTTTCTCTCATTAGTGGGTGGTGTTTCATGCTAGGGCCAACACTAAAGTTTACGTTAAGCACCAACGTCGGGAAGGAGATAACGGATCAGCAGTTAGGAGCACTTGCGGCTTTTGCAGAGGACCAGAATTTGGTTCCTTGCACCGTGTCCAGCAGCTCACAACCACCTGTAACCCCAGCTCCAAGGGATCGGACACCCTCTTCTGGCCTCCACAGGTATCAGCACAAGCAGGCACAGATACACATACCAAACGAACAAACGAACGAAAACAAAAACCAAAAATAATAATAATAATAATAAACCTGTGCAAACTTGTTCCTACAACATGTCAAATCCCAAGAAGGTGTCGTATGTTATTTGTTGAATGTGTGGATCTATTCCCCTGTGTCATGTACCTTCAATGTAAAATGTCCCTCGTAGACGCGTGTGTCTGAACACTTGGTGCCCGGCTGGCGGTGCTGTTTTGGAAGGCTGTGGATCCCTTAGGAGGTGGAGACCTAGTGGAGGGAAAGGGTCGCTATGGCCGGGCTTTAAGGTTTTCCAGCCAGCTCCACTTCTCTGCTTCATTGTTGTGAAGGGGCAGCTCCTTTACACTCCTGCAACCATGCCTTCCCCATCACAATGGACTGTACCCCTGCAAACTGTAAGCCCAAATCAGCCCTTCCTCCCTAAGCTGCTTCCTGTGGGCATTGGGTCATGGCAATGAGAAGAGTAATTAAGATAGATCGTTCTACCTACACCTGAATGTGAAATTTCTGAGTCATAGGAGATGCGTAGGTTCAGTTTTAGTGGGAATAGCAAAAAGTTTTCCCAGTAAGTGTATGAATGTATGCACTATCGGGAATGCTTGAAGGTTCCCATCCTTGCCACCAGGTTGGCGTTTTTCAGTCTTTCCTCGCCGGTTCTGGTGAATACACAGTTGTATCTCATTTAGAGAATTATTCTGATGATTAAGGAGCTCCTGAAAGGACCGGATGGAAAAGAGGGGAAATGAGAATGTAGACCTTGGATTCTGAAGCCGTGCTGTGTAGGCTCAAGCTTCAGCTCAAACCCCCATAATTGGGAGAAAGGGCTTCAAGTCTTTCGTGTTAAACTTTGAACCTCAGTTTCCTTCTTTGTAAACAGGGTGATAATTCCAGTACCTGTTTCCAAGGAGTACTGCAAAGACTAAATGAAACAATCAAGCAAAAGATGTAGCCTCTGACTCAGTGCTTCTCAACCTTCCTAATGCTGTGACCCTTTAATACAGTCCCCCATGTTGTGGTGACCCCCCAACAACCATAACATTATTTTGTTGCTACTTCATAACTGTAATTTTGCTACTGTTATGAAATATAATGTAAATGTGTGATATGCAGGATATCTGATAGGGGACCCCAGAGGGTGTTGAGACCCACGGGTTGAGAACTGCTGCTCTAACTGACGTTAACCTCAACTCTTGCTATACAGTGCGTGTAAAGAAAGACTGGAGACCTTCACACCGTGCCAGAGTGGAGCGTGAGATTGGCAGTTCCCCGGCATGAGATCATCATGATAGTGAGAACACACTATCATCACTCCCCCCCATAAAGAGGTTTGCATGGACAGCGGAGTTAAGGGGACTGCCCAATACGAAGGGCAGGAATTGTTCTCCAGTGTGTCGGGAGACGAACAGGCATGAGCAGAGCCGTAGTACTTTCCAGAAAATATGGAAAAGATGACAAGAAAGCGGTCAGGGCACGGTGACCCTGTGCAAGGAAGCTAGGCCTGTGAAGCCTTCTGTCTACCCTAAGCTGAAGACCTGGCTGATCTGTACACTGGAGAAACGGAGGAGTGCAGGGACAAGAATGGAGTTGGCATGAGTAACAGCAGCACGGCTGTGCAGACACTTTTCCAAAGGAGGCTCAGAGAGGGTCACTGACCTACTTGTGGTCACCCAATAAGCCTATCAAAACCTTATGTGTCGGGTGCTGGAGAGATGGCTCAGCAGTTAAGAGCACTGGCTGCTCTTCCAGAGGTCCTGAGTTCAATTCCCAGCAACCACATGGTGGCTCACAACCATCTGCAATGGAATCTGATTTCCTCTTCTGGTGTGCATGAAAACAGATTGTTTATATACACAAATTAAATAAATAAATTAAAAAAAAAACAAAAACAAAAACTTATGTGTCTACTACCCCAGGGAATGGAAGCAACAATTAAATCAACGTGTGTGGCCATGAGCATATTAGCATACTGTGGCACTCCAGTCACAAGAGTCACAAAAAAATATTTAAAAAAAAAAATTCTTCTGGAGAAAGAAGAGATTGCTCTAAATGTTTTCAGACACCAACCAAAGGAAAGAATGATGAGAGGCAGAAGATAATAGACAGAGGCAGTAGGTGGGACAAAGAAAGCAGATTCTGGGCTGGAGAGATAGCTCAGTGGTTAAGAGCACTGGCTGCTGCTCCAAAGGTCCTGAGTTCAGTTCCCAGCAACCACATGGTGGCTCACAACCATCTATAATGAGATCTGGTGCCCTCTTCTGGAGCGCAAGTGTACATGCAGGCAGAACACTATACAAAAGAAATAAATATTTAAAAAAAGAAGAAGAAGAAAGAATACAGATTCTGAAGCCACCGCCTCCATGACCTCCAGGTTCTGCCCTCCTGATGTAATGCTCTAAGCCTAGATGGTGGGACTGCAATAGCGCAGTCTCTTCATCAGCCCGAGGGACTGCAAAGAGAGAACTGACCTTCTTGCCAAATGCCTTGTATAAATAATGAGCGTGAGATAAAACTGTTGTGAGTCACTGAGATTTAGGAGGGGTGTTTGTTTCTGCACCGCAGACCCATCCGTCTTGATTGATGCAACCAGCTAATAGCTGTGTGAAGGTCAGACAAGTTACCTCACCTCAGTGTGCCTCAGCTTCCTCATCTATGGAATGGAAATATAAAAGCTTATAGGGTTGTTATGAACTCTCAATATTTTAGGCACTGGAAAGGTAAAAACAGGGGCTGGCTCCGTACTTAACAACACTTGCTGCTCTTGCAGAGGATCTGGGTTTGGTTTTCATAATCCACATAGTATTTCACACCCATCTGAAATTTCACTTCCAAGGGATCAGACGCTGCCTTCTGGCCTTCAGATACATACATGCAGACAGACACACACACCATAAAAGGACGTAAATCATTCAAAATTAAAAACCATATCTAAGCATTGCCAATTCTAAGAGTTACTTAGTGCCCATGTTCTAAAGTACTGTGTTTCCAACTGTCAGGATAAAGCAGTGGAAAGGTACCTTTGGCAGATTGGGGGCCAAGTTGTGCTGCTAAGAGGCCACTCCACGCAGCAGACGTAACACGAAGGGGTTATTGGGAGGGGGGAAGGTGAAAGGCCCTCTCCGGACATGAGAGAGAGAGTCAGACAGGGAGACAGACTGGGGGATGGGGAGACAGAACAAGACAGAGACAGCCATATGGGGTGCACAGGGTCTTTTTAAGGGGGCACGCATTACTCCACACCTAGAAGTGGGTGATGACGATGATGTAAGTCAAAAGGTGGGAACAGTCCATTTCAATTAAAACACCACACACACACACACACACACACACACACCAGAGGTCTTAGTTTACACCAGAGGCTCTCAACATGTGGGCCACAACCCCTCTGGGTGTCACATATTAAAACCACATTACGATTCACAGCAGCAACAAAACTACAGTTCTGAAGTAGCAACCACAATGTAAGGGGCTGTATAAGAAGGGTCGCAGAATTAGGAATATCGGGAACCACTGGCTTATACATTGATCTTGCCTTTCCTTCTTAGAGGATGCTGACACAGTCAATCCAACTCCATCACAACTGCATTCTCTTTATCCTTAATGTGGACACTTGTCAATCTCAGGGGACAGCTATGAAGATTCTTGAGCAGTGAAATGTATAGGGCTCAGAAAAGGTCCCTTCTTGGTTGGCACTTTGTAGATAGAAAGTTGGAGATGATTCTCTCCCCCAGAAAGAAGATAGCAGAGGACAGAAGAGAAAATCCCCAAACTCCAGCTAAAGGAGCATTTTAGAGCAATGAGACCAACCCAGAAGTAAGCAAGGGACCACCATCATTCACTCACCCCTCATAGCCACACTGCCTTCACCTGCGTTCTGGTCATGTCTCGGATGATAAACTAGGCTAATAAACCAATGGATGTAACTTGAACTCATTTTTTTTTTTTCTTGAAACAAGATCTCGCTATGTAGCTCTGGCTGGCATAGAACTAGATACGTAGACTAAACTGGTCTCAAACACACTGTGTAGCCAAGAACAACCTTGAACCTGAACTTCAGGTTCCTCCTACCTCTGTCTGCTGAGTGTCGAGATTATGGGCATGCCCCCTTCTTATATGCTGAGGACCAAACTCAAATGTTCATTCATCCTAGACAATTCCCAAACTAAAACCACATCAAAGTTTACGTTTTAAACAACCACTCCTATCCCGTGACTTGGGTTGACCAGGCCCAGTGAGTCATGCCATTGCAGTATTCAGTGTGCAGGTCTGGAGTCCCAGGAGACTCACTGAGCTACCACATAAGAGAGCTGCTCGCCCTGTTGGCTGATACAGACTTTTCTGGCTGCGGGCTGAACTGAGTGGTCAAAGGCACCCCTGAAAATGGCTTCTCCTCCATGTGGCTTGGGCTCCTCAGAGCACAGTGCTGGGTGTTGAGATGTGGTGTGCCAAATGTGAGGGCTGAAATGGGCCAGGTGGAGGTTGCACTGTATCACTTATTCTGTGTTCTGCAGCTCAGTCACAAGAGCAGCCCGTGTTGAAGGGAGGCGAAGAAGTAGCACATGTTACAGAAGATACTGCAGAGGGTGTCTTTGAAAAGCATAAGTGGCATGGCTTCCACACCCTCCTAACTGTTGTACACAGGCCAGGTCTTGTCCTCAAGAGCTGTCCTGTTTCTATTACCCAAACTGCTGGCCATACCCTGAGGAGCCAGGAACAACTGCTGTTCTGAACTATGAGTCAGCACACCACCCCCCACACCCCCAGGCCACCACTCCCTCCCAGCTCCAGGGCTTACAGTTCTTAAAAAAATCAGTGCCGAGCTTCAGGTCTAAGGTAGAGTGCTAACCCATGAAGCTAACTACAGATTACCCTCCCCTTTTGGAAGGTTGTTACCATCAAAGAGATGTGGAAATCCCCATATGGCATTGGGGCCATAGGGCCCATAGCATTAAAGGAAAGAGTGTTTGAGCAAAACCTCTCTCAGCCAGAATTCCCTAGATAGGAGTTGGCGGACTTTTTCAGTAATGGGCTCTGTGATAAGTACTTCAAGATTTACAAGGCTTCATGGGGTCCCTGTTGCAGCCACTCATCACTGCCATTGTAGTACAGAAGCAGCCAGGGACAGGATTCCAACAAACGAGTATGGCTGTGTTCCAATAAAATTCTATATACAAAAACAGATGGAGGCCAAAATTGGCCCAAGGACCGCATTGTGCTGACCCCTGCTCTGGGGCCTCCTCGGCTCTAGAGAGATGACTTTCGAAGGCTCCAGTGTCTAGGAGACAATGTAGAGCTTGAAGTATCGCTTCCCAGCCTGCATCCAACCTACTCTCAGGGCATCTTGCATTAACCCCAAGGGAGCAAGAGAATACAGAATACGGTGGGAAAGGAAACTATAACCACTTCTTCATGAGGGTTCCCACCCTTGATCCTTTCTCTCGCCCAGAATCCCACAGTGAGGTGGTCTGAGTCCCTAGCCTCACATCAGCAAAATCTTTACCCAAACAGACAACTGGCCAGATCCTGTCAGATCCTATCTGCTCATCTAACACAGGATGGAGACACAAGAAAAGAAAAAATTAAAAACACTTCTTGTAACATCTGGGAGAGAAAGAAGGCAAGGGAGATGCCTAGATCAGAGCCAGCAAGAACCAGTTTCTGGGACAGGTTTCTAGCACGATGGAACATCTGTAAAGCAGGACAGCTGCCTGTGTGAACAGGGTCTGCTGCCTCCTCCCAGCAGCCTGTGTGAACAGGGTCTGCTGCCTCCTCCCAGCCGTCATGTCTTTCTTTAAAGAAACAAGACTACATCTGTTTGGGGGCACTCTATCTGAGATCACTAAAGAAACCTTTCTTTCAGACCACACAAACAAGAGCCAATCTTATTCTAGTGGAGGAGCTCCTGTAACTGGATTTCTTAATCCAAAATCTGTCTGCTGGTCCCTCATCCTCCTCTCTGCTCCTAAAATCCCTGGCCCTCAACCCAGAGATAGATAGCATCACTATCTATCTGGTGGCTGTTCGACACCCCGAAAGAACCTTGGTTTCAGTCTTCACATTTGCTTTCAGCCTTGTGCTTGTTTTCTTTCTGTCTCTTTCTTTTCGGGGGGCGGGGGTTGAGGGGGGTTTCTCTGTCTCTCCTTCTTGCCTTGCTCAAAGACTCTCAGCCACACAATACTGTCTGAGCAAATTTGTTCAGGCCCCTACAATTATCTCATCTCCCTGTTATCCCTCTACCCACTCCCACCCCCACCCCCAACTCCCCACCCCCGTTCTTGCCCTCATGAGGCCATTAGAAGGCAAAGCTAAACAAATAAAGAATGGGAATCAACCCCAGGCGTTTCCAAGGCCCTGGCAATGGGAAATTGCAAGCTTGCAGCCCAGCAGGCCTTGGACTCCCCTAGACACTGGCCTCTCCCTGTCTCTCTCTCTCTCTCTTGCATACACACACACACACTGCTGAGCCCCTCTACAGCTGGAACCTAAACAGAGCCGAGCTACAAGGCAGGCATGGCATCTGTGTGTCCAGCTGCACGTACACACTGCTCCTCTTTCCTCAACATTCCAGATACTCTGAGCCATGAGGCTCCTTCCTGGACAATCACGTGCCTCTGCAGAGAGCTACAGGAAGGGAGAAGCAGGCACATTTGCTCTCTGCTTGGGGAAAAATGAATTTGAATCCACCCTGCCACAGCCCTGGCTAGAAGGATATATGAGAATGTGTTCCAATTTAACTCGCCAGTCATTTGGTAATTAACCTAGAGACTGTCTCCTCAGGAGTCAGCTGTCGAGACTGCCACTGCTCCATCCACAGATAGGGACAGAGGAAGAAGGGAGGAAGATTTTTAATGACGGGAGGAAATGATGAAACAGTCTAACTTGGAAATTAAGCCACGGAGTGGGGTACGGGTAGGTAACACAGAATTGGCCTTTAGAAGAAAAGAAAGACCCTCAATTTGGAGACTTCTTCTAGGTCACTTTGAGGATCGGGGACCGACCTTAGCAGAGCATCTTCATGAACATGAGATGAATCTTTTCTCACCCAGCCACTCTGCCTCCCCAGAGTTCAAGCCCCTCTGGAAGCTATTCTGAGGTCGGTATTTTCACTTTGTGTTTCCTGTCCTGCTCTGCCTCTGTCTACGTACCTCTCAATAATACTGAAAGGTCATTGAGTACAAGGACTGGACAGTTTTAGTTTTTCTCTGCCCCTATCCCCTCAGCTTCCACCCCAAAAGCCTTCCGCCCTCTGTCTTCTCAGTGTTTGTAGAGGAACAACCCAGTGACTCCCTTTGGAAGCACAGCCTGAAGAACAGAAGTGACGTGCCTGAGGGGGTTACACAGGCAACCCTACCATCACTTCCAAAGCAATAGACACCCTTTGCCTCCTATGCCTGCCTATGGTCAGGAGGTAAAGCATCATTGATCGGAACTCATGGCGACCAAACACCAGCCATTCAAAAGCCTTCTCCTGGCTAAATGTGGAGACACGTGCTCACAATGACAGCCCTAAGAAACATAATACAGGAGGATAGCCTGGGCTATGTAGTGAGATACTGATTCAAAGCTAATTCTACTTCCCCCCGAAAGAATCTCCTCCTAGTTCTCACCACGTTGCTGTGCTGCCTTGATTATTTTTCTAATATCCACGTTCAAAGTGACTTATACTGCAAGCAATACTACTCCCGAAAGCACAGATTTAACACACGTTTTTCAATTACATATGATAACAAAAACACACAACTTGTCAAACAAAAGAAGCTCCTGGAGGGCCATGGGTGTGGCTTTGATAGAATACTTAGCATGTTTGAGGGCCTGAGTGTAATTCCAAACATCACAGCGGGGGGAAGTGTTCCCTTAGAATGTCATATGAAAATCAGCTTGTGAGGCCGTGCTAAAGGAAGGAGGTCGTTGGGGTGGGCTTTGTGGGTACAGCCCAGCCTGGGTTCTGGGTTCCTTCAGCCTCCTGTTCACTGAGACAAGCAGGCTCAGACTCTGAGGGACACCGACAGGACAGTATTCTGCCTCAATGCCTTCCTTGCCATATAAGCTATAAACTCGAACCACAAACCAAAATAAATTGCTCTTCCTTTAAGTTGCCTTTGTAGAATATTTGGTCACGGTGGCGAGACAAGTAACTAATACACATGCGTTGGTAGAAAGTGTGGCAGAGATCTTCGTGTTTTAGATGGGTTAAGTGACGTGGGTATGTCCCTGAGGCTCAGTCCCTCCATGTGAAGAATGAGAATAAACATGCCAGCTCAATCTTCAAGAAATAAGAACTATTTGCACTAGAAGCAACAGGCAGAATGGCAGAATGGATAAGGAGCTATGAGATAGGAAGGGAATTTGTAATGAGAGGCATAATAAGAGAATCAACAGAGAATTCTAACCCCGTTCTAGAGAGTTAGGATTATAGAGAAAGGTCCAATGGATTTCTAGAAGAGCCTTGGAGAACTTTGAACTTTCGAGAGTAGTCTGGGAGAAAGGGGAGTTTCTCCGAGGTAGCACTAGAAATCTGCCTTCTCCTCGGTTGGAAGGGCAGTTCTAGAATCCTCTCTCCCTCACACCTCAGTTCCATCTGCTCCTTCTTTCAACTATGCACTACAGATGCCACCAGAAACCACTTTTATTTTTTTGTTGTTGTTTTGTTTTGTTTTTGTTTTTGTTTTTTTTCAAGATAGCGTTTCTCTGTGTAGACTTGGTTATCCTGAATTCACTTTGTAGGCCAGGCTGGCTTCAAACTCAAAGAAATCTGCCTGCCTCTGCCTCCCTGAGTGCTGGAACTACAGGTGTGTGCCATCTCACCCTGCCAGAAACCACTTTTCTGAAGTTACTGGTGGTTGTTGGCAAGGGACCAAGGTTCTGAGAGGCAGCTAAGCGATGTCTCTGAGGTGTTATCCAGCATTATTTCTTCTGCTGAGGCCTCAATCCCTCCCCTTTCTTTCTTTTTAATAGAATATCTTTTATTTTTTCATTGCCAATTTCATACATTTAAAAAAAAGACTTTTTGATCATACATATTCCAATTCCTCCCTCGTCTTCTCCAGGAACCCCAGCTCCCTCCTCCCACTCCTCCTATGTAACCCAACTTGTCCTTCCTACTCTCCCAAGCACCCTGCTTCCTGCATTCCACTCTGCCAATCACTCCTATTCTATTCCCCCTTCATGTCCTCTCCTTTTTTTAGTTAACACACTGAGTCCAATTAGTGCAGCCTATTACAATGCTGAGTGAACAAGTTGATTTGTGCATGTAATCATAGCTACAGTTGCAATAACCATGTAAAATCCCAAAGACAACATTCACAGCACTCCTCCTTATCCTCTGGCCTTTTCTTGTCTTTCCACCTCTCTCTCAATGTTCCCTGTGCCTTGGTAGAATGGATGTTGCTATAAGATCTCCTATTTGGGGCCGAGCACTCAGTAGACACTTATTCTCAGCACTGTTGCCATTCACGACTCTGCACTAACTGCTGACCATTGCAGAGATTGAAGACAGACTACAGCCATAAATATTTAGAATCTGTCATTTAGTAAAAACTATAGTAGTAGGTTTCTCCCTAGGCCCTGGGACCTTGCAAGTCACGAGCCTGACCAGGTTTACATCACCAGCCTGTGGAACAGGCTTCAAATTTAATCCAAAAGCAGTTGGTTACACCCATAACCTTTATGCCACTAATGCACTGGAAGGCACATCTTGCATAGGTTGCTACTGTAGCATTCAGAGTTGGCTATGAAGATAATATCAATGTCTTTCCTCCCCTAGTATCCCACATAGCACCTCTGGCACTGTGGAAGTTAGCCAACAGGGAGGACAAATTCAAGATAATTCCAGCTTGATTTTCCTTCTATGTCCTAAGACCAAAAGGTGACAGCAATAGGGTCCCTGCCTTCATTCATCCACAGTCTCTGGGTGTATGACATTGTCACCCTTGAGTCATCTCTGATGTCACCTCCGTGAAACCATCTTTCCCTCTCTGTAAACTCTCTTCTGTACACCTGCTCACAGCACAAACTGTTAATATTTATCTTACTTTGTTTGGTATTTTTCGACAGGATTTTCCTGCACTGTCCGGGTTAGCATTAAATTTCTCAAGCCTTGCTTTCCTGAGTCATGAGATTGCAGTGTGCCCCAGCTTGCCCTGATTCCTTTGTTGATCTTTAGCACACTGTGCTCATTCAGGGGTTCTCTCACTTTCTCTTATTTTTTTTTTTTGCCTTTCCATCATAGTTGACTCTTTTAAAAATTATTTTTACCCACCCCCACCACCTCCTAGCTCCTCTTCCCTACTCATGACTAAAGACTTCATGTGTTCCAACCCCTGTTATCATCTAAGAAGATGCCTAACTCTGCTCTATAGTAATGAGCCTCATTGGCTGAGAGACTCCTGGGATGGTGTCATTGTAGGCAGAAGGGAAACCTACCTCTGTTACCCTAGCTCCCCTCCTCCTCACCACATATGGCTAGAAAACAGTACTGGGCACCTTGCCAATGCTTTCCAAATTGTACTTCCTGCCCAAGATCCAGAATGGAGAATCAATAATTATTTCCATCCATACCTTTGACAAAATAATAACCAGCCCAAGGTTCAGCCAAGTCAATGACCTCAGCGTTGGTCCAGAATCCTGTTCTCTGGACTTTCAGTGTGTAATGGTTCATTTGAGTTGTAATATAAAAAAGCTCTACGTTCAAAACAACCCAAAAAAGCATAATGCGCTTTAGAGGCAGTTTTTGGAGGGTCCCAACCCCAACTATCTTAGGTAACTCACAGTATGTCATTTATTTTTCTT
The DNA here is from genome assembly GCF_030254825.1 of Meriones unguiculatus. Taxonomy (NCBI): domain Eukaryota; kingdom Metazoa; phylum Chordata; class Mammalia; order Rodentia; family Muridae; genus Meriones; species Meriones unguiculatus. The sequence continues at coordinate 59,740,581 of NC_083362.1, read as the reverse complement.
TTTGCAAGTCACCAAACTTTTCGGAGCCCTTGTTTCCTTGTCTTCAAAATACCGGACAGGCTCTGAATGCTTTTAGACGTGTCCAATCCAATGTATGTTAGACCTGATGTTGGGCCTTTAACGTGGGGCACCTGATTTTGAAAACTACGTTCCAGAACGTGAGATATCTGGCGTTCTCTAAGACTGCTTCATGGCACCTTCATTTGTTCTCACTCACAAACCCTAGGGATCTGAGCGGAGGGCTTCATATTGCACTTCATGCAGGTGTATGCTCCATTACTGCCTGCTACCCAGCTTGGTCCCAGCTGCCTGGAACAGGACCTTCTCACCGGGAAAATATTGTTGTTTTTCTTGCTACTTGTTTGATCCACAGGAGTCAATATTTGCAGAGATAAGCCCAGTGTGATGAAGTCACACACTGGGTTTGCATATGACTCTGACCCCATCGTTGCTGTTCAGGCCACTGAGCAAGGTAAGTGGGTGTGTTTTAACAGACGGTCCTGCTACCCATCCAGCTTGCCTTGGAGCACTTGTGTGTGACAATGGACTGGGTCAACCAGCGCCTAACTTCTGGGGCTATGTTTTCTCAAAGCCACTCTAAATTACCAGGCAGAAAGTTACCATGGCAACTGGCAGCCTGGACTCCTGGACTCTCTGGACTTTTGGTGTGTAATGGGTCATTTGAGTTGTAACACACACACATACACACAAAAGGCTTGAAACAACCCAAAAAGCATAATGCACTTCAGAGGCAGTTGTTGGAGGGTGCCAACCCCAACCGTCTTCCCACTGAGTCCTCTCCATTAAATAGCAATGTCCCAGCAAGGTGTTCCTATATTTAATAACAACAATGACGACGACAACAACAGCAATAAACTTCCTATTTCCACTTCACATAAAAAATACATAGATCTCCCCCACCCAGTTTGGAGGGCTTATTTCAAATGATCTGACTTAAAATATAGGCCATGGCTTACAGGAGAAGGCACCCCCAAGCAATTCTCTCCATCAGCTACTCAAAGAATTCATCAGAAGGCCAGAGTGACATCTAATGAGGAAGAGAGACACACTTGTACATCCTGAGCTGTGAAGGACAGAGAAGATGAGCACGGCTTCATGTAGAAGCCCCAAACAGAGAGCCCTGAGGACACGCAGCCCAAGGCTGCAACTAGGCTGCTTCCTACCCGGACAGCTCTGTGTGCTTGTAAGGGGTTGTGTTCGCAGCCCTGTGTCCCTGTAACAGCTGCCTGATAGAATTAACTTCTGTGGCAAAGCAAACTGTCCGGGCTCCCAGTTCTGGACGGTCTAGTCCTTGATCTAGGACTAGACTGTGAGGTTTGGAGCTTCGGGGAGACAGCACACAAGGTGGACACATGTGGCATGGCAAAACAACTCACCTCCTGTTCAGAAAACAGAGACAGAAGCTGGTGGAGAAGTTTTCAGTCACTTTTTAGAACATTTCCCCCCAGTGACCTAAAAGGCCTCCTACTGTGTCCACTTCTTTTAAGTGTTTTGTTTATTTATTTTAATGATTTGATTGCTTTAATTTTGTTGGTGTGTGTGTGTGTGTGTGTGTAGGTGTAGGTGTAGCATGTGTGAGTGATGTACCCACAGAATCCAGAAGAGGGTGTTATATGCCCTGGAGCTAGAGTTACAGGCATTCAGGAGTTGTGCATCATGGATGCTAGGAACTAAACTCTGATCCTCTGTGAAAACAGTATGGGCTCTTAGGCAATAGGCCCAGGAAGGATTTATTTTGGCTCACCATTTCAGCCCAACGTAGAGGGAAAGGCATAATGAAGTTCACAATGGTGAGACATGTGGCAGAGACCTCACAGAAAGGAAAAAGGAAAATGGGACCAGAAGCAGGTCCTGTCTATAACCTTCAAAGACTTGCCCCAATGACCCAGCTTAATTGGGAGAAGTGAAGGGTGGAGAGAGGAAGGGAGGGAAGAAAACAGAGAGGGAAGGAGGGAGAGAGGAGGAAAGGAAGGATCCAATACAGAGAAGAGAAGGACGTTAATTTATAAGAAGAAGGGAACCTAAAGAAAGCAGAAATGAGGAGCAAAAGCCACACTGATCTTCTGTTGCCAGCTGGTAAAAACTGAGGAAGTCTCAAAGTCAGAAAGAGTGATGGAGACACGTACCCAGTGTTTCCAGATTTTTATCACTATCAAAGAAAGAACTCAGAGACAAGACAAAGTAAAGAACTGGAAGGAAGTTTCTTAAAGAGCAAAAAGTAGACACTGAAATGGTGACTGTAGGCTCCTCAAGAGAGTGACATCACCCAAGACTGGATGGCGTGTGACAGGCAAACTTGGATGAAAGTGAGGATTCTTCTTGAGCTAAGAGGTAGTAGGGGCCAGGAGCTACAGGGATGAGTCGGGATTTCTCCAGATAGGGTCTACTCCCCATTTTTGGTCCTTGTATGGGGTTTTCCTATGTGTCATAGCTCTAGCTACATGAGGGGAATAACTCTTCTTGTGGGGCTAACGATAAGGAGGGAACATTGGAATGAAGCAAAGGATAGCTAGCTTGCATCTTTACTGTTTGAGCGACCATATGCTGTCCCACCATAACACAGCTCAACTCTTGCATTAGCCTTCAGTCACTACGCCACCCCAACCTCCTCGATCTCTCTAGGCCAGTGGTGCTCAGCTTTCCTAATGCTGCAACTCTTTAATACAGTTCCCCATGTTGCAGTGATGCATAAAATCTTTCGTTGCTACTTCAGAACTATAATTTTGCTACTGTTAGAAATCGTAATGTAAATATCTGATATGCAGGATATCTGATATACAGTCCCCGAAGGGGCCAGTGTTGTATAATGAAGCTTCAGGGGCACCATGGCAGGCCCATGCCAAGGTATACCCCCTGAAGAATTACATGCCATGCAACAGATCTGGTATAAAGGAGGTTTATTGTGGGAAGGGGGAGGGGACCAGCAGAAGAGTGAGTGGGTCATGACAGCAGACATAGAGAAGGTAGGGAAGGAAGAAAGGGGGCGGCCATGACAGAGAGAGAAAGAAAAAGAGAAAGAGAGCATGGGGACAGGAAGAACAGAGAGATGGAGAGAGCTGGGGCAGCTGGCAGGGCCTTTTACCCTTGCACACATCTGGGGCACCTGGCATGGTGGCAGGTGATAATATAAGACATTGCTAGGACCCTGAAGGCAGGCCACCTAAATCACCTGTACGCTAACAGCTGAGACCTACAGGTTCAAAACCACTGCTCCAGGCCATCTAGCTCCCTTTTTATTTTTCTTTAACTGTTTTTATTTATTTGTTTTTAATATTATTTCATATGCAAGTATAGGGACTGGATTCAGGGCCTTGCATACGCTAGGCAAACACTGTGCTACTGAAATACACTCCCCCACCCAAGTTGCTTCATAAGGTTAAACCACGTAGACCTTTCTTATGCTGGCTCAGCTAGACCGTGCTGTTTTGGTTGACCGCTGCCAATCTTTGTTTTTTTGGAGGAAAAAAAAAATATCTTTTGAAGGTTCAGAATGGTCCTTTGGCACCTAGCAAAAGTGAGTCCCCTCTCGTTGGATGTGGTCTGTTGGAACCTCATTTAGATGCCCGACTCAAGACAACAGCTTCCCATCAACTCTATCTAACTCAGTGTACTCCATTGTGGCCCAAGGAGGGTATTCAGAGACAAGTTGCTGTGCTAGCAAGCATGGACTATGAAGAGAAGCTATGTCCTCAGGTAGCTTCCTAAATGAGGTAAGGGACAGCCAACAGTCAGTGGACAGTGACCTTAGGGGTTTAGTCGACTTGAATCAAGAAGTATCCATGACTGATAACTGCTACCCACATGCCTGGTGCAGGCACACAGAAGCCTCCTCCAGTGTTTTCTTTTCTCAAGACAAGGTTTCTCTGTGTAGCCCTGGCTGTCCTGAAACTCACTCTGTAGACCAGGCTGGCCTTGAACTCAGAGATCTGCCTCCCTCTGCTGGGATTAGAGGTGTGTGTCACCACTGCCCAGTTTAATTAATCCCACTTTAAAGAGAACATTTCTCGTGCCTCGGGAATTTTCGCTTTACACACCAGCTGGAGGACACAGGTCCTAAAACACTGCTTTTTGTAAATAACTCCTGATGAAGGGCCAACTTGCTCCTAACTCATCACAGGCCTATACAGTCCTAAAACAAATTATTAGAACACCCAGCTTTGGAAGGTTACAGGAATGCCAAGTTGGCCTAGAAGCTTCGGAGTGCTTGCTCCTCTTCCATACTTTCCAGTGGGGCCCTAAAACGTAAGACCTGATTCAGGCTCTGAGGACGGAATGGAATTTTGAGTTTCCTTGCCTGTAAAGGAGCTCTCTGGTCCGGATTCCAGCAGCTGAGCTGTGAACTTCGCCTATGGCGCAGCCTTAAGGGTTCATTTCAGCCTCTTGTGCTGTTTCTGGTTTGGTTGATTTGGGGAGACACTTTTCTGCCCAAGCCGCGCATCAGGACACGGGTCAGTTTGCTCCTGCACCCCACCCCCAACAAGCTAAGCTCCTGCCTCATCTTAACTGTGGTGGCCCAGCTCAGCAGGAATGTTTGCAGGGCCAGCTGTTTTAGTTCATGCATTCATTAATAAAAGTACTGAACGTGGCAAGAGCCACCCCTTTCTTTCTTTTGTCTTGTGTGAAAGGGGGCTGGGAGGGGGCAGGAGGGGGCAGGAGAGCGGCAGGCAGACGTAGGGGACGTGCCAGACGTGCCACAGGAAGGGCTCTGCAGGAGGAGGAGCTGTGAGAAGGGAAAGCAGGTGGGTGGAGGGGAGGGGTGGCGTGAGGGGAGGGGACCCGTGACCAGACCGTCAGACTGACGGGTGTGGAACCAATCCCGGGGCAAAGGTGGGGTAGGGGGCCTACACCTGAGAATAAAAGAGACACCTGGCCTGCTCTCTGGAACAGGGAGGATTAAGGGTTGATGACAGGACCGAGGACCAGTAAATTGGGAGCCAACAGTGAGTGGAGCTTTGATTTCTGGTCTCTTGGTAACTGAAGAGTGGATTTTTTTTTTCATTGTCTATATCAGTCATAAGTCAAGGTCCAGCCAAGGAAGTCAGTGAAAGTTCTGTAGGTCTTTTTAGTGGGAACGGGCCTAAGAACCCTGGGAATCAATCACACACACCCCACACCCCTTTTCTCTCTCTCTCTCTCTCAATCTCTCAATAAAGAAGCACTTTCCCAGTAAGCAGCACCCCTGGCCCCCGATCTGTTATTCAGAGACTATGATAAAGAAATTTGGTCATAGAGGTGTTGTCAATGTGTCCCCTGCTGGAGGGAACTGTAGAAAAGGTGTCCATTTTACCACAGCCACAGAGCTGGGGCTCTCCGGCGAGGCTGCTGTCTAACTTACAGTGAGCTGGCTAAATAGGAATCTCAAATGCACAGCAATCTCTAGAGCGCACGGGCTGGCGACATGGCAAGGCGGGAAAATGCTCATTTAACATGCACTAGGCCCAACGCCACAAAACAAAACGAAACAATGGAACGTATTAAAATGCCACAGGATTTTATTCCTTAAAGTGGTTAGGTGGGAAGATTTACATTGAGTTTCTATTGTCGTACCATGATCAAATTTTAATGTATAAAAAAATGTGTTAGTTTATCTGTAGTTCAAGTTTAACTTGCGTCCTGTCCTTGAGTTATTAAATCTGGCCATCTTCCATCCAGCAGGAAGGCTGAGGCTGCTGGGAATGAGCTGGGGCCACGGAGGAGTCACATCTGCTGTCACAGCCCTCAGGAAGAAAGAGGGGAGAAGCCACCTGGCTCTTTCTTCCTGCTGAGGCTTTCCAATAGTCTACCCAGTCAGTCAGCTAGCATTGTCGGGAAGCCAGAAGGCCAAGGAACTCCAGAATCGCAGGAGCAGGAGAAGAGAAAGGGTCTGTGAGAACCCCACATCCACAGTTGTGGTTAACAATCCAGGCAGCCTTCTGAAGTCTGTGCTCTCTGTTTCAATCCATTACAGAGAGTTACTGCCTGCTGCTAAGGTAGTAGACAAAAACACATTTGAGGACAGAGTCTATACACAAAGCTGGGAAGCCAAGAGGAGTATCTGCTGGGCAGTTTAGGCTATGGCCTCCAAGTCTGGTCGCTCACTTGTTCAATGTCTTTTTATAAGATGACAATGGCCATGGCCAATGCAATGGAGTATATCATAAAAAATACAATAGACACCCCGTATTCTTATGGTCCTAATTGGTTGGGAAGACATCCAATGCCTTGAAAATTACCTCAAACTCAAGAAGTAAAGAACAAATACAAGGAGGAAAAAAAAAAAAGAGCAGAGGAATAACCAAAGCAGATGATAGAGAAAATAAATTAGTACAAGTGATGCCTACAGTTTGTACTGAATGTGCCTGGCTGGTACCAAAATCTAGTGGACAGGAACTGGGCATGTAGTTCCTTCTCTTAACAGGAGCTCATGATGCCACTCATGAGAATCTCCAAAATATTTGTCCATCCAACTAAGCAATACAAATATTTGTCCATCCAACTAAACTCCTCCTAATCCCATAGAATCCCTTGGAAAAGAGAATAGACTTAATTGCCCAGAGTGCTTGGGTTCCTGCCAGGCTAGGCCTCTAGCCCTGTGGGTGTGGGGACTTCCGTGCCTGGTCAGGAAGTACAGGGCAGCCTCCAATGACCTCCACCCAGCTCTGAGATCTCTCAGGACCTGGCAGGGCCACAGTTCTTTGGTCCACAGTTTCTCCGTTGTCTCTTCTGTCAGCCATCCAAGAAGGGAGGAGAGCTTCATCTAGTCACCTGTATCCCAGGCGTACTAAACTCAAGGTTCTGAATGCATGCCTGAATGGAAGAGTGTGAATGACCTAGTGGAGAAGCACCCAGGTTCCAGATGATGGCCAGTGTGATGTCCAGCTCCCCACTTATTCTCCAGCTTCAGCCAAAGAATATGAAGTCGGAGGGCTGCCTTTGCTTCCTCTGACAAACACAAAGAGTAACAGAATCTCACAGATGTGTGTGTCCCCAACAGTGAATGTAAAAGTCCTTAACACTGGGCCAGGTCAATCATCCTTCTTAGATTTGGAAAACAATAATCAGTTCCCTCCCGATCACCAACATTCAGGTGGTTGCTTTCCGTCTGAGTTAGGGCTCACGAGAGGGCTTGTACAATCAGTCACTTCCGGCAAGCACCATATTATAGATATGTTTAGTAGCAGTTAAAATCTGCACCAAAAGACAAGCATATGGGGGTGGGAGGGGCAGAGAAGGGGAAAGTACAGCAGAAAACACCCAGCATTTCACAAGCTAGAGAGTAAGTATGTGAGAAGTATGTGACACAGGAAGAACAGGCCTCACACATGGGGACAAGACATAAGTTCTCACACCCTCAACCCATACCACACAGAAAATAAAAGCGTGCCTTTTCTCTCTCTAGCAACAACATCAGAAATGTGCCTTCACTCTCCACCTGTTCTTATCCCAGGGACAAAAAACGTCATCAGACGTGGGTGCATCACAATGTCCCCAAAGATGAACTCCTGGTTTGTACGGCATGCGGCATGCATACGTGTGTGTGTGTGGGGGGGGTGTTTGTCTCGTGTGTGTGTGTGTGTGTGTGTGTGTGTGTGTGTGTGTCCAAGTGAAATGCAGTCCACTGACCAGTAATGTGAAATGCATTTCTCACTGGGATCCAAAAACTTTGATGACCTTGCTTTAGGTTAAATCTCTCCGCCTGTGGCAGAGATTCGTGATGTGGCCAGGGTTTAGTCTGGTTCCTGAGCCCTCTCCTAGGCCCACCTGTGTCACATCCAATTTTAGCAAAGAGCCCTGCTTTCGAAAGCTTATTACTGGGAATCCCTGGCTCTCCAGAGCTCAGACGCTCCACTCATGTCGGTGGTGCCTCATTACCCTGGCTTGTTTTCAGTAAGATTCCTGTTGGGTCTGCTTAGCCAGAGTCACCCGACTCCCAGCCCCTCATAAGTGGTTTCCTATTCCCTGACCCCCATACTGCTCCTCAGATACATCTCTACTTGTCCACACCCAAAGCATTCAGCCCAATTTCTCTCCCAGGCAAAGGTCCTCCCTGTGGTAGTCCCTATAACACTCACAGTAATTCCGAGTAATCTCCTCCTTGCTGTGTGTGACAGTGAGCATATTCTACAGACAAGCAGATCAGGGGCTTCTGACCTAAGCCATGATTTCATTAACTGATGGGCTTAAAATCTCAGTCTACCAGGAGGTAATAAAACTATGAAAGGGGGGGGGGCACCATGGTGGCCCATGCCAAGGTTTAACCCCATTGAGGAATTACATACCACACAATAGATCTGGTATAAAGGAGGTTTATTGTGGGGAGGGGGGAGGGAGCCTGGTGAAGGGATAGAGTGAGTGGTATATGAGGGCAGAGAGAGAGAGAGAGAGAGAGGGCACAGAGGGAGAAAAAGGGGGTGCCCATGACAGGGGAAGACAATGACAAAAATAACAAAGAGATGGAGAGAGCACACTGGTGTTGGTGGCAGGTGATAACCTAAGGCCTTGCTGGGAACCTGAAGGCAGGCCAGCTGAATGGCCTGTACACTAAGAGCCCTAGCTCAAGAAATTGGTTTCCTGGAGGCATGCCTTTAAAAGGTAAATTTTGGCCTTGGTCCCCTCCTGTGGCTCTTCTCTGTGTCCTGGCTGTCCTGAGATGAGCAGACTCCCATGGGCACCACATGCTCTCACGGTCATAATCATCTGTCTTCACTCAAAACTAAAGCAGAGCCCAGCTGAGCAGGGGCTGAATCCTCTGAAAACTCTGAGCCAAAATAAACCCTCCCTCCTCCAAGCTGTTTCTCTCAGGGGTTTCCTCACGGCAGTGGGAAGTCCAGAACACTGTTTAAACAAGTGTCTTACAATAACTGGTTTGTTTTTTTTCTTTAACACCCACAATTCTACTCTTTATAGTTAATATATATACAAATATATATATATATTGATTATTTTTTGTGTGTCAGGGTGTTTGGCCTGCATGTATGTCATGTGTATGCCTGGTGCCCAAGGAAGTTGAAAGAGGGGATTGAACCCCCTAGTACTAGAGTACTGGAGATCTAGATGCTTGTGAGCTGTGAACCCAGGTCCTCTTGTAGAACAAGTGCTCTTAACCACTGAGTCAGCTCTCCCTTTATACTCTCTAAAACTCTGGTTCTCTCTGACCTCTAGCAAACACCATTCCCTGTCCTCTCCCTACCATGTGCCCAACCTGGAAATACCCCTCCTTCCTTCCCTCCCTCCTTCCTTCTCTCCCTCCTTCCTTCCCTCCCTCCTTCCTCTGCACTGCAGAGTTTGATCTCTCTCTCCTTCCCTGATCCCTGTGTGTTCCGTCCTCTCTACTCCCACCCACCACTATGGGTGTGCATGGAGATGCATTGGCACTGTCTTCAAGTGCTGGTGTTCATCCCAGTGTTATAAAGAAGGAGACACCAGGGAGGGCTTGGCAGTTTAGCAACAGAGCAGGAAGGGCACCCAAAGGGGGCAAGCTTCCAGGAAGTGAGAGCAAAGGTGGCTACCTGTGGCCAGTTCTGAAGAAAAGACTTTCTTCTGTGGGGTGGGGGCGGGATTAAGCTGTCAGGATAAAGGGGAAAGAGGGTCCTGGAAGACAGAGTTGCAGTAAAGTGACTAGAAAGGCAGGCAGATAGAGGACAGGAGAGGTGGAAATGTCAGCTGACTACAATCTGAGGAGAGAGGCTTTCCTGGGGCCATCTTCTGGAACCTGCCTCTCACCTTGAAGAGTGCTCTACCATCCCCTGCTGCCCTTTCCTCCCTCCTTCCAACCATCCATCCATCCATCCATCCATCCATCCATCCCCCCTCCTTCCCCTCTTCCCAATCCCTCGTCTTTCTCCTCCTCCTCCTCCTCCTCCTCCTCCTCCTCCTCCTCCTCCTCCTCCTCCTCCTCCTTCTCCTCCTCTTCCCTGAGCCCTAGAAAGCACCCTAAACAGCTGGGATGGCTCAAATTTAAGCCCACTTAGCAGTGACCATTAGTCACCCGGTATTTTTTTTTTCTTCTTTTAATCTTCTCCAGGTGTTTGCGAAGCCTGACCTCAGGGCTCATTCTTTGTCCAGCCCCTGGATTACCAATAGATCCACCTCCACTAGCTTGCCAGCCTTCTCGTCATGCTAAAACACCAAAGGAAGGTAATGTTAAGCCATCCTGGACAGTATCTCAGTGGCTTATTACTGGAGGCCTGTGCAGGGATAGCAATATGAGGACACTGAGTGGCCCCAATTTTATGAGTCCATTTCTCCACCTCCACTCCCACAGGAGTAGATCTTGGAATCACATTGCCTTGGGTTCTTAATGGACTGGGACATGTTTGGCAACCAAACCACCTCCCCTCTGGGGATTCTATACCCTCATCTGAGCCGGGAAGGGCTCCCATTGGATGATAACTAGCAGCCTTTATTGAAAAGTTGTACTGTAGTTGGGTATGGTGGTACATGCCTGGAACCCCAGTACTCAAGGAGGCAGAGGCATGAGGATCTCTGTGAGTTCAAGGTCAGCCTGGTCTACAAGGCCAGTCCAAGACAGCCACAGCTACACAAAGAAACCCTGTCTTGGGGTGGGGGTAGAGGGGGCAGAGAAAGAAAAGAAAAGCTGTGCTGTAACAGCCATTGCTAGGTCTAGTTGGGTAGGGGAGTGTGAGGAATGCCTGCTGTAACACAGCAGGAAGCCAGCAGGTGAGCATTGCAATTGGAGAGTCCTCTGTGTCTCAGAGATCAAGGCATGCCAGTTGGCAAAGCCCCTAGAAAGCCAAGATCTTCCAAAACGCATGCTGGTGCCTGGTGTCAAATTTCTAACTACCACACATGCAAAGCTATGACTCGGGCTATGAGTACCAGGCTTCTGCCTCATCGGGGTGGTTTTGAAATTGAAGCAGATTTCAGTATGACTTTATTAGAATGGATTGCACTGTTGGGGTATAGTTCAGGGCTAGAGTACTTGCCTAGCATCCATGTATGGGATCCTAGCTCCAATCTCCAGCACTGAAAACAAAAGCAAAATAAAACATTGTCTTACTTGGCATTTCTATTGCTGTAAAGAGACACTGTGACCCAGCAACTCTTTATAAAGGAAAACATGTAACTGGGGCTGGCTTATAGTTCCGAGGTTTAGTCCATTATAGTTGTGGCAGAAAATATGGTGGCATGGAGCCAGACATGATGCTGGAGAGCAGCTGAGAGTCTTACATATGGATTGGCAGGCAACAGGAAGAGAGCGTGAGCCACTGGACCTAGCTTGAGCATTTGAAATCTCAAAGCCCACCCTCACTGACATGCCTACTCCAACAAGGCCACACCTCCTAATGCCACTCCCTGTGCGTCTGTGAGGGTCATTTTCACTCAAACCACCACAAACGTAAAAGTTGGGTGTCGTGGTATGTGTCTGTAACCCCAAAACTTGGGAAGGTGAGGCAGAAGGGTCTCTGTGAATCCAGGTCAGCCTGAGAGACAGAGAGAGAAAAAGAGAGAGAGAGAGAGAGAGATTGATTCTGTTTCAATTTAAAGAAAACAGTAACAACAAACACCCACGAGTAAAAAAAAAAAGCACAGAGTGTTGGCCCCACCTGTTTCTAACACTTAGGTACAGGGAAGTGGTTTCTCAACCTGTGGATCTCTACCCCTTTGGGGACCCATATCAGATATTCTGAGTATCAGATATTTCTATTACGATTTATAACAGTCGCAAAGTTACAGTTATGAAGTAGCAACAAAATAACTTTATGGTTGGGGGTCACCACAGCATGAGTAACTATTTTAAAGGGTCTCGGCAGTAGGAAGGTTGAGAGCCACTGCTTTAGAGCCTGAGAAGTTACTCTCCCATAACTCCCAGCTGCTGCAGTTAGTTACAGCTGGCCTAGGAAGAGAAACTGACTTTGGGAGCAGCTGCTCTGCACTCCAGGGAACCACCCCAACCACTACGTGTCTCCTGCATGTCAAAGCAGCTTCTCATAAGGCATTATCAAAATCCCAGTCCCCTAATTTGACAATTAGAATGCTAATGATAGTGATGGTTGGGGCCTTGAAGCTTTACAAAGAGGTAGGCAGTGTAAATAGCCCCTGATTCCAGATGGAAATAGTTATTAGGTGATGGACCCAAAACCAGGCAGACAACACAGATATCACTGCTGTTGATGGTTCACAGTCCCCTTCTCAATTCTCCCATCTGTCTTAGTCCATAGAACTGCTTCGGTAAAACCATTCAGGCTGTAACACATAAAGATTGACAATTAGTTATCTCTCCTGTCTCCGGGGATCATGCGGTTCAAGATCAAGTTACTGGCAGACCCAGTGTCTAGAGAGAACCTGGTCTTCTACTGAGATGGCTTGTGACCACAACCCTGGAGGGTAAAAACATGGCATGGGAGGACCAGAAAGAATGAACTCATCTCTCAGGGCTGCTGTGGAGCCCAAGCAGTGGATCCCATATCACCCAGTCACCTCCTAAAGGCCCATGCCTTCTCCCCTTCCTCCCTCTCCCCTGCTGTCTCTGCCTCCTTCGTCATCCTTGACAAAACGGTTTTACTCTGTAACCTAGGCTGGCCCCAAACAAGCAACTTCCTGTCTCCCAAATGCTAGGATTGCAGACATGCCCAGATCCCTTTTATTTTTTGCCTCACCTCTTACTACTGTTGCTTGGGGGAATTTTATGGATTCAATGCTAAACGCCCACATAGGCTTGTAGTTGCAATGCTTGGACTCAGTTGGTCATGCTACTTTGGAAGGTGTGGAAACTTGGCAGGTGAGGCCTAGCCAGAGGAAGCAGGTCTCTGGGAAGCATGCTCTTGCAGAGTATGCCAGCTCCCCAGTCTCCTTCCCTTTCTCTGCTTCCTTTCCACTACGAGCTGAATGTCCTCCAACAAATGTCCCCCATCCTCATGATGCTCTGCGTCCTCACAGGCCCAGAAACAAGTGACCACGAAGTGAAGTCTCTGAAGCCGTGAACCAAAGTAAATAATTCCGTCTTTGAAACTGTCCATGTCAAACATTCTTCTCAGGGTGCTGACTGAAGTTTGGAAGGGACACTATCTTTCACTCATTCTCACACATGCAGACCCTCTGTATCACGCTTTCCCTGGGTATTCTCCCTGAGCCAGCGCTCACCGTGAGTTAGCCAGTCTTCACTGGGTGAGGGTTGTGCTCAAACAGCAAAGGCAGACTGTGCTGCAAAGAGGAGCAGAGAGAATCAGGGAGAGGGGTGGGGAGGAACAGACAGAGGGGTAGATAGAGAACAGAACAGATAGAGCAGGGCAATGAAAAAAAAACATCCTCTTCTCACCCACTGCGGGGCTGGTGGCTAACAAGAGGCCAGGTCAGGTGAGTGAGTGTTTTGGAAACTTGTTCCAAAGCAATGTTTTATGTGACATGGCAGCCTTCAGAAAAGAAGACCCAGAGACCTTTATAGATTTTTATATATTTTATATTTAAGTTAAATACAGAACTATGATTGGGGTTTAAAAGGAATGGCTGCCAGGCATGGTGGAACATACCTGTAATCCCAGGACCCAAGAGGCTGAGGCAAGAGCATCGTGATTTTAAAGTTATCCTCAATCTTCAGCTACATAAAGAGTTTGAGGCTAGCCTGGGCTAAGACCTGCTCTAAAATATTGATTAGGGGGATGAACCGCAGGTACTGAACACAGTTTATTTGTTCAGATTCTTCACGGTGTATCTCTGTATCTTCATTCCTTCCCTGAACACATAAAGCAATACAGCTGCCACTTGAAGTTCCGATGACCTGCTGTACAAGGGGAGGTATGTCAGGGGATTCTTTTGTGGCCAGCTCTCGCATGGACAGCCCAGAGAGTTAGAGAAGCCCCAAATGCCATGTTTAGGCCTAACATACAACGCATCCTGAGTAGTCAGGAAAAGTCTCTTTGAGATGACGTTTTTTACCGAAACCAAATGAAATAAGGACCCAAGGAATGAGGAGATGGGGACAGCAAATGGAAATGGAAACAGTGGGATATGTTCTCACATCTTCTCAGTCTCATTGTCTGAGAAGAGTGAACAGACAAGGGCTTATAGGGGATGAGGTAGGAGAGCCAGGCAGATGTCTTTAAAGACCATGCCCATTACTTTAAGAATCCAAGGAAGGCTCTAAATGGAAGAGTGACAAGCTGTGGTTGGGACTGTGTCAGCTAAAGCAAACCGACTTCAGAGGAATCGTCTTTTCAAAACTCAAGCGTTTAAGTGTACAAGCTTCCAGCACTTTAAAATACATTTAGTGGCAACCAGCTGATAGAACAGCGAGTAACCACAGGAGCCCTGTTTTTGTTGTAGAAATCTTTGTGGATGACAGGCATGCCAGGGTTCCACACACAGGGAAATGATGCTTCTGAAGAATGCTGGAGAACAGGGAAATATGAACAGAATACATGACTTTCTGTAGGTTAGAAAACTACGTATGTATCAGTTTTACTATATGTATTTGGCTGATGGGGTTTTTTTTTAGTTGTTATTTAGCTTGTTTGTTGTTTGTTTTGTGAAATAAAACATGGGGGAAGGCTTCTTTGTTTGAGACAGGGTCTCAATATGTAGACCAGGCTGGCCTTGAAGCCATAGAGATCCACTGCCTCTAACTCCCCAGTGCTGACACTAAAGCATGTGTCACCATGCTTGGCATTAAATGCATTTGAGAGAGTGGGGGATGGGTTCCTTATAACTAAAAGAAATAAAGAAGAGAAAAAAAAAAAACAGGGAGAACAAAGTGAGCCCAGTAATAACACTAACTGGTGGGATTTTTTTTTCTCTTATACCTATCATTTTAATACTTATTTTTTTCTATAGTGAATGTTAGTGAAGATTCCACTATAAAATATGTGGGTTTAAAGTAAATCCTATACAAAATAAATTTATAGGGGAAAACAATATTCTTGCTCGCTCTTCTGTGGTTCTGATAGACACGATGGCCAGATGCATCTTGGTGAGGAAAGAGTTTATTTTGCATTGCAGATTACAGTCCTTCATCAAGGAAAACCAAGGCAGGAACTCAAGACAAGATCTTGAAGCAGAAACCATGGAGGAATGCTGCTTACTAGCTTGCTTCTTCTGGCTTGCTCCTTCTAGCTTGCTCAGACACCTTTCCCATACAGCGCAGGCCCACCGGCCCAGGGATGGCACTGCCGACAGTGGGCTTGGCCCTCCTGTATCAATTAGTGATCAAGAAAATGTCCCACAGGCCAGTCTGACCAGGGCAAGTCTTCAGATGAGGTTCTCTCTTCCCAGGTGACTCTAGGTTCATGTCAACTTGGGAGATGAAGCTAACTGTGACAGCTATGATAAATTGTAATCCCACATCAAAAAGAAAAGGAAACAAACTAAACTGGAAACAATGGACTCATTGGCTATTTCATAATGTTTTGGCTTCTCTCTGATTGCTCGTGCTTCTACTGTGAACACGTGTCATCATCTCACGAGCAGGAGATGTGGAATCTCATGAATCATTAGCTCCACAATGATAAACAGCATGTGTGTGTATGTGTGTGTACTGTTTTATTTATTATTCACTATGCAGATTTAATTTAGTTAAAAAACTTGGGGCTGCGGAGATGGACAGTTTTGATTCCGAGAACCCACATAAGTGCTGTGTGGGTGCGGTAGCCAACAGAAACGGGGAAATCCCAGACAAGCTGACTAACAAGACTAGTCAGATCACAGAGCTCTGGGTTTGATTGAGAGACCTTGCCTCAATAATTAAGGTAGAATGCTACAGAGGATGATTGCTAGCAACAACCTCAGGCCTCCACAGGCATGTGCACACATGCACAGGAAGACACACACACACACACACACACACACACACAACATATACACGCTCGCATTCAAACATGCACACAAATATATAATACACACGTGAAACTGAAAAAAGAAAAAAGATCCCCAGCTCTTCACGGGACACTGTTATGTTAAACACTTCTCTGGGCTTGACAGGAAACGGGAAGGTGGTGAGGCAGGCATGACTGACCTCTTTCCTCAAGTGGCTTGGTGTCAGCTGGGGAGACAGATGTGGACGGAAAGGATGACGTTGAACGGCATGGAGCATGGAGGCAGAGCTAGAAGCTTGGTGAGGCACAGGGACACTCAGTCAATCAACAGTGATGCTTTTAAAAAAGTTTCAGTCACTTCAAACCTTTCTGGCAGTAGTCTCCTTGGCCTCACCAGCTCGCTAAGCACAGCTCTCCAATGGTCTGAGCTGGGCCACGAGTGGGCTTTTCTGTAAGGAGCTAACGGTCGTCAAGCATCTACCATGAGCCTCTGTGTGCTGAGCACTGAGTTTTCCCTTCCTCCAAATCAGCCTCCAGGCTGATTTGAGGCTTAATTGGGAGGGGAAGGGAGGGCACAAGAGAGTGGCTAGACAGCCAGGCTCCTCAGCCAAGCCACCTGCTCTCTTATCTGTCTCTGTTGAATCCCTAATTATGCAACCTGCAGCAAATGTCTTGACCTTTGAGCCTTGATTTCTTCATCCATGTGAAGGGGATCAGGGCAACAGAAAGCCAGCTGTATCTGTGGCTAAGACACTCTGGGCAGTATTGGGCAAATGCAAAGGCAATATAGAAATTGTTTTATATTCCTCTGCCACTAAGAAAATATTTCAGGCTTCTTTGTATTACTCTTTCTTTGCAATATGTCATGTCTCATCCTAAAGAGCCAATGCATGATAATGATGCAGCAAATATATATATATTTTTTCAAAACAGCATTTCTCTGTGGAGCCTTGGCTCTCCTGGACTCACATTGTAGACCGGGCTGGCCTTGAACTCATAGATATATGCCTTCCTCTGCATCCCTGAGTGCTGGGATTATAGGCGTGTGCCACCGTGCCCAGCTTAGCAAATGTTTGTTTGTTTGGTTGGTTGGTTTGGTTTTGAGACAGGGTGTCATGTAGTCTAGGCTGGCCTTGAACTTCAGTGATCCTCTCACCTCCAAGTCATGAATTGTGGGATTGCAGGTATGTGTCACTGGGCCTGGCTGTCCAACAAACATTTTTGATCTCCTACCAGCGAATCCAACACTGTCCTACTTGGGAAAGCAAAGATGAACTGATATGACCCTCCCTGGGGCTGTTTGCAGGTTAGTGCTTGAGAGAAACACAAACACAATAACACAATGTAATTAGTAACAGCGATGGCCTAAAATGCTCTAAAGTTCCAGAAAACACTCTCACTCCCCTCTCTCTCTTTCTAAATGTGGTTCCCATTATTATGTTTATAGTATTTTTTTTCCACAAAGGAAAACAGGAAGCAAATATTTCTGGGAGTCTGGGGATGCCAGACACAGGGGGATCACCTACAATGGCAGACACTACATACAAGCCGGGACCGTTACAACTTTGCTCCTACGAAGATCATATAGCTGCTACTCTCTGTTTACACACAAGAAAGCCGGTCCTTGGAGGCAAAGTCAGATCACTCTTCCTAGGTTACGTGACCAAAAAACTTCCAGAACTAAGTCACTAAGCCAGGGTCTTATTCTCTCCATAGCTCCGTCTTGTCTCCCATATACTATTCTATAAGCATACAATTCAGTGCTCACGGTGACTGAATTATGCCCATGTTTGCACACGAAGAAACTGGTGCTCAAAACTTAAATGATTTGCTTGAAGTCAAAGAGCTAGGAAACATCAGGCTTCTTCTGGCTGAAGCTGCCTCTGAGGCAGTGATCCCTGCCCAGCAGCTTCCCATTCCCTCCCGCAGAGGTGATAGTGAGTGTTCCTTCACACAGGCCCGTAGGAAGTCAACCCGCTTATAATGTAGGAGACATGAATTCTAGACCTGACTGCCATTCATTGGTACAGTGGCCTTAAACAAAGTCCTCACCCTCCTTGGACCTAGGAGAACTCATCTGTCAAAGATAATTTGGGGCTCATGCGTCCCACAGACCCTAGAAGGATGGAATTGACACTAAACATAGAGTAGGAGCCTGGAGTGATTTCCTAATGGTGAGGAGGGTGGAGCCTGCTTAGTTAGACAAGAAACCCCTCAAGGGTGTCCGCAATTTCTGCTGGGAGAAGCAGATCCTTGCCAATGTAAACTACCTGGAGTGCCATGTATTGGCTAAAGAGTCACATACAGTCTCTGTCTCCCCACGGGGAAAGGACAAACATGAAGAAAGAATCAGAAAGGGGACAAAGGGCAGAGCCAGACAGTGTGTGCACAGGGAAGGGAGAACAAAAGAGGAGGACTGAGAGAGCACAGGAAAAAACTCCCCCACCGAGGATTAGAGGTGTCTCCATGTTTGGGGTTTTCTAAGACTAATTAATAGACAGGTCATCCTGGAGTGGAGGGTTTACAAGATGAACTGGAGAGCTGGAAGGCCGGACAGGCAGCATGTGAAATCAATGAATTAGAAAAGGGGTCTTTCTCCTTTTACAATGAGAGCTTGCAAAAATAATTGCAACAGAAGAATAGACAGTCATAACACGTTGTTGCAGAATTACCTGGGGTCAAGTGTGACAAACTGCTGAAGAAGGGAAACAATGGGTTTATAAAACAAGGCACCCGGATGCCTTGCCTTGACATTCCGAGAGTGGCTGGGGTGAAAACCAGAACAGAGGAAAGAGAAAGG
Organism: Meriones unguiculatus; assembly: GCF_030254825.1. Taxonomy (NCBI): domain Eukaryota; kingdom Metazoa; phylum Chordata; class Mammalia; order Rodentia; family Muridae; genus Meriones; species Meriones unguiculatus. The sequence goes on along the minus strand of NC_083362.1, from coordinate 59,722,014 downwards.
GGGAGCACAAACCAGGGCAAGGAAGGAGAAAGGACATGTGCTGCCAGGAGAAACTGAGAAACTCTTAGAGTTCTGAGCCAAAGCTTCAGCGTGAGGGAAAAGGCAGTGATGAGATGAGTTCAAGGAAGTTTGTGAGGTCTTTTCCCCCTTAGGCTAAAGACAGGAAACAGTAAGATGAACAGAGAAAATGGTTCAGTTGGTGAAGTGATGGTCGTGCATGCAAAAATGACCATGTAAAGTACTTGTCGTATGTACAAACATGACCCCCAGCACCCATGTAAAGAGGTGCGTGCCTGAATTCCCAGTGCCAGAGAAGCAGAGGCAGGAGGATCTTTGAGATTTACTGGCCAGCCAGTCTAGCCAAATGAATTAACTCTAGTTGCATTGAGGAAGCCTATCTCAGAAAATTAAGGTGGAGGATGGGATGGGGTGCAATGGAAGGGGCTGGAGAGGTGGCTCAGGGGTTCAAAGCACTTGCTGCTTTTCCAGAGGACCCAAGTTCTGTCCTCATGTCAGGCAGCTCACATCTGCCTGTAACTCCAGACTGAAGGGGATTCAATGATCTCTCCTGCCATCCAAAGGTACCCACAGCACACATGACATACATAAAAACACAACACACCTGGAATATATACACATAGACATACAACACACATGGCAGAGACACACAGTATACATGGAATATACATACACAGACACACAACATACATGGTCTATACACAGAGATACACAGAGAACATGGACTATACACACAGAGACCCTTAAACAAAAAAAAAAATTAATCTAAAAGAAAAAAATAAAGTAGAGAGGCTGGAGAGATTATACCCCTAGAAGTTAAAAGCTGGTTTAGACAATGCATCGATGGATGAAGAAGAGTTCAGGGGCTGAGCCAATGCCTGCTGCAGGCCATCAACAGTGCAACCTGGAGATCAAAGCGATAAACGGATCACCATAACGGGCGTGCAAAAGATAGCATTTAGAGGAAGTCTTTGGTTACAATAATTTAACCCTAAGGAACTTGATTAAACATAGTGAAATAAAGGTTACACTTTTCATTTTTTATTTATTCATTTTACGGGGTTGCTTGGAACACATGTAGAAGTGTAGAGGACAGTTCACAGTTCTTTGTTCCCACCGTGAGGGTTCTGGGGGCGGAACTCAGGTCTGCAGGCTTGGTGGCAAGTGCCTTTACCCTTTGGATCATCTCCCCAGCCCTCACACTTTTGATAACAACTCTGAGTAAGTCCCAGCATCTTGAAAGCTGACCTGCTTAGTTTCAGCCATGCTACTAGGACATCACAAGCGATGTGGACTCTTACTCTGATAGACTGTCCCTTGCTTAAGGCAGGGAGGGAGTTTAGGGATAGGGCAGAGGGAAGAGGGAACTACACGCCAGTCATGATCAGAAATGGAATGCTTTGGAGAAAGAAAATCACCGAAGATCTGAAGATGAAAGGTATCCAGAGCCTGAAGAAAGAGGCAGACAAATCCAGGATTGATAAGAATGCAGTATGCTAGGGGCCTAGGGACAGAAGTGTGTCTTTGGCAACAGTAGAACATAGGACTCTACACCCCAAAGCTGGAGGAAGGGGAATACAAAGGTCACCCAGGATGTATCTGCACTTGCTCAAAAAACTATTAACATGTCAAACTGTGATTACAAAGCCATGCAGGTGCCGCACCAAACACTGGGCTGTCTTAACGACTTTGTTTATTCCATAGGCTTTAAGAGAATGTGTGCTAGGGTCACCTGGCAGGTAAGACAACAGTCTCAACCAAGATGGCTGTGGTCAGGACAAACGGAGTCCCTGCAAGGGCCGCTGACTCAACCTCTACACTGAAGGTGGAGGACCTCAGTCTGGTCCTAAGCTATTGGACTCCTGTCTATGCCCCAGTTAGATACGTGGAGTGAATACACCACTAACCCAAGTTCAAGATGATTGCAGGTTTTTTTGTTTTGTTTTGTTTTTTACCTTTTTGGGTCTACATTTTGGTCATAATCCTTAGAAGACACAGTTGAGGGTAATCAAGATTGACAAGCATTAGTGATGAGTGTGAAGAAGATAGCAGTAGACTAGAGCCCCACCTTGCAGGACAACTTCTGACAAAAGCAGGAGCTAATGCTGGTGGTAAGGGTGCAGGGAGAGCTGGGAAAATGGATGAGAAAGCTTCAAATGGAAGAAGGTTCCTTATTACACACGACTGAGGTCAGTCATGTTTCCAAGGCTGTTCAGTGGGGAAAAGATACTCAAATCCAGTGAAAACTGGACAGCCATGAATCAAAGAATGAAATTAGACTTTCACCTTATACCTTATATAAGACTTAAAATGCACCAAAGAGCTAAGCATATAAGCTAAACCTATAAAAATATTAGAAGGAAACATCTTCCAAGCATTAGGCTTGATGACCTGGTAGGTGGTGGTGGTAATGGTGGTAGGGTCCATACAGAACTAGGACCCAGGGGAACAACAATGACCATCCTCCTCTCGAATGAGTAGGGGGGAGAGAGGTACAGGGAAGTGGGGAGGGCTGGGAGGGAGAATACGGTGTGGGAGAGAGGGATGGGGAGAGGAAGAGGTGGTCCTCAGAGGAGGAACAGAACCTACACAATAGCCTTTGTGTTAAAAGTTGAAATTTGGATAAATCTGAGCATATATGGTACCTGACACAGGAGAAACAAAATTCATGATGTTCACTGGAAGTGATCAGAGAAGGGGAGAGCCAAACTAGAAACAGAAGGGCCAGGGTTGGGTTGGTGGAGTTAGGCACTGAGGAAAGATCGATAGGGACACTATTTGAGTCTTTTGTTGTTGAGCAAATTATTTGGAGGAGGCATCAAGGCTTTGTTTGTGGGCCAGTGGGATGGTTTAGTAGGTTTTGCCACTAAACCTGACTACCTGGGTTCAAACCCCAGGACTCCTATGGTGGAAGGAAAGAACCAACTCCCCAGAGTTGTTCCCTGATCTCCACATGTGTGCCACTGCCCCTTACATGAACAAATAAATAAATGTTAGTCTGTTATTCTAAGATTAAAAAAAGAAGAAGACTTAACTCTGGTTTAAGTAGTCTCCACCATACTTCACCGTGTTACGGACTGAGTGGAAGATGTTCTCACTGGCTTGTGACGGTTCCCAACCAGAGGCTTTGTGTGGCGATACTGTGGAGCCCTTATAAAGTGGAGCCTAGCTGGAGAAAATGGATTGCTGCAGCGTGGGTCTTGAGGGTGATAGACCAGGCCCACTTCTGCCCTCGTGTTTTTCTGCTTCCTGGTTTGTGCCGCATGATGAGCAACTGCTCCGTCCTCCAGCCACACAGCAATCTTACGTTGGAGCTGCTCCTGCTGCCATGGCTTCCCCGCCATGAGGGGCTATCACTACTCCAATCCACATCTTCCCTCCCTTCGCTGCTTCCTGTCAGGTGTTTGGTCACTAGCAGCAAGAAAGTAGCTGACACACAAGTGGCCCACGGCAGCCTCTCCTGGGACAGTACCCATGACCACCATGTCACACAGATGTGTCACTCCTCGCTCAGTGCTGCACTTTCTGTTGCCCACAGTGAGCTGACCCAGAGGGCTGTGCTCAACCTCTGAAGGCCAACACTGTGGGTAGGACAGAGATTGTTACGTTCCCTGCTCTGGCTTAGAGGTCACCTTAAGAAGGAGCAGGACCCCAGCCCCAGACTTCCCCAGAGCTTTGATGGGTTTTCAGTTCAACAGACCTGAACTGTGGGATTTAAAATCTGGGGTGATTAGTCTTGCAAGGAAAGTGTGTCACATTCTATATCTCTGACAATTTTTTTAAGGTAGCCTGTTTTGTTTGTTTGTTTTGTTTTGTTTTGTTTTTTTGAAAGAGGGTTTCTCTGTGTAGTCCTGACTGGCTAGGAACTTGCTCTGTAGACCACACTGGCTTCGAACTCAGAGATATATACGCCTGCCTCTGCCTCATGAGTAGTTGGATTAAAGGCATGTGCTACCACCACCTGGCTACCCATTTTAAGGATAGGGTTAACTTGCATGGCAAAGGCAAAGAAGTTAAAATGAGGAAAGGCCAGCCATGGCCAAGGCTAATGCCAAATGAAGAGAAACAGGATGGCAATGGCCTTGACATAATGACTTGACAAATGCTAAAATAGGATCTTGAAGAGCTCCAGTGTGATGGTAGGTGGGGGAACTCCCCTTCTGTTGGTGACACATAAACCCCCTTTCTAGCCAATGTCCTTCCCACAACAGAAAGTGTCACTTTCCTTCCTGTTGGTCAGTGGTCAGTTGTGGGATTCTGGCCCTCCACAGTGATCTCCATCAGTTGACTGGTGATCCAATAAAAGAATAAAGAAATAAAAGAATGACCAGATAAAGCCCCATCTCAGCCTGGGCTTTGCTGATAACAGTAACAAAACATAAGATAAAGCGGCCTGGATTATATACCGTTGGCTTTGTTTAACTTTGTGATGACAGTTGTTTAGCTGGGATAAAGGGAGTAGGTGACTTGCTCATAAACAAATAAATGAGTGAAGAAACTGCTCGGCATTCAGGATTTATAGCTACAGAGCTATTACTCAGGGCGGCCTATAAACACTTTGCCACACAGGCAGGGCAAATCCCACTTTCTCTTTTTGATGAATAATGAAACCGCAATTTAAATAACTGAAATCACTAGTCACATTGCTCAGAGCTGAGGAGCACAGATTAAACCTGTGAGGCTCACTGTGGGGGAAGGGTGGCTTCTACCCACATTTCCAACCTGGTCCACTCCTAAGAGCCATTTGCCTACAATTAACATTTGGTCTTGTTTTGTGTTGGGTTTTAATTTTGTGCAGGTCATGCAATTGCGTTATGAAACATATAATACAAGTACGTCTTCTCTCACAAACAAAAACATCCATTTATCCCCCCTCTTACAGAAATCTATGCCTTCATTTTTTGCCCTTCTGGTCACTGCCTCTTCCCCACCATTTTTGGTGTGTCTGCCAGGCTGTGGTTTCCTCAGCTTTGTGTCTCTGCTCTCTTTCTTTCTCTTTGCTTTCCCCCCAGGACCCCAGAGTTGCTTTCTTTGGAGCTGCTGCATACCCACTCTTTCTTTCCAGGGCTTTGGCCAGCTGGCCCCACGTCTCAGTCAGAGAGCAGGCTGGCAGCTGTTGTTCCTACTGTGGGATTTAAACAATCTCCTCAGGAGGCCATAGGCACACACATTTTATGAGTCAGCTCTGCCTCACCAAAGACTCTGATCTTTATGGCTAACCCATCCATTTCTTCTTTCTGGGTGTGACTTTCTTGGGTTTTTTTTTTTTTTCTTATTTTGGGGGTGGGGAGGGTGCCTGATTTTCCAGGCAGCTTTTCAAGCTTCATATGGTCTTCCATAATTTTTACTCTGCTGTTGTGGCAAGCCTCTCTAAGGTTTCCTTTGCAGGCTTGTTGGTGCTTTATTGTAGCCACATTTCCCACTGGCTTAGCCTTCTGAGCCCATTTGCCTTTGCTGCAGGATAGGTGCAGAAGGGAGTTTCAGGACACTTCTGGTTCTGGGGTTCCTGACTCACAGGTCCTGTGGTCCAGTATTGAGTTTGTGGGGAAACTGCCATGGCCGGAAGTGGTGCCAAGGATATGGGCACTTGCCCGTAGATTTCCATCCCATTTTAATCCCAGACCAAGTACTGGTTTAGCCTCTTTATTTTATAGATGGGTAAACAGACCCCACAGCAAGATGATGCACTGAAAGGAGAGCCAGTGTCTGAGGTTTGGTCACTGTTCTGGCCATATCTATGTGGGTTCTCCTGACCCCTACCCCAGGCACCCCAAACACTTCCTGTCTCCTGGGTATTCTTGCTTTTTGGTTACACATATGGTTATACACTGAATGCACACAGACAGGCACGAACTGCCACATTCGGGCCTAACTCTGGAATTTATAGGGTGCAGAGCAGAGTGAAAAGTGGGGTCTGTTGGGATCAGTAAGCAGGCACTTCTATGGCCAGCTTCAAGGGACCTGATAGACCGGTTATCAGGCAGTTGTGAAGACACCTAAAGCTACCTGAGTATGTCCCTGGGTCACCCTATAAGAGAACTGGGGCCCTCCCCTTTCTCTCTCTCTTCTTCCTCTTCCACTCTCTCTCTCTCTGTGTCTCCCTCCCTCTCTCTCTGTCTCTCTCTCTCTCCCTCTATCTCCCTCTCTGTAACCCCCTTCCCCTATTAAACCTCCCACGTGGAACCCATCTCATGGTGTGATTTGTGGACCCGAGTGTAACCCTCACATTCACACATTTCCTAACAGGGTCCTTCTGGGGTTGTTCCCTTGAACATGCTGCTGTCCGGGCCCATAGTGGACAGGTGATTTCCCAGGAAATTCCAACCTTGGTGTAGGAACCCTGGGTCACTGGGTGAAGTGCAGGTCAGAGGCCCTTGCTCAGCTGCCCACTGAACAAGCCATGGCACCGCAAGTTTGAGGAGTGACGGCCACGCCTTGCCTCATATGAGGCATCTTGGGGAACACACCCAGCTCTGGCCCTGTCCGTGCTTGCATCCATGTCAGGGTAGATTAGCAGCAGAACATGGTGCACCAAAGTGTTAGACGGAGAGCAGCTGGGGATGGGATGGGGAGACCAGATAGAGCTCAGGGGCCAGGATCAGGGACAATTACACAGGAGCCATGCCAGGAAGATGGTGGGAATTAGGCCGTATCACACCTCCTGGGGGTACCCATCTGACTTGACTTACAAATGCAATCATATATTAGCAACCTTAAGATAATCTGGGCAAGGTGGCATATGCCTTTGATCCGAGGACTTGGGGGGCATAAGCAGGTGGTTATCTGGGAGTCTGAAGCTAGCCTGGCCTGCATAGCATATTACAGGCCATCCAGGACAAGAAAGAAAGAAAGAAAGAAAGAAAGAAAGAAAGAAAGAAAGAAAGAAAGAAAGAAAGAAAGAAAGAAAGAAAGAGGTAATGGGAGGGAGGGAGAGGTAGAGGAAAGGAGGACTATCAGGAAGCAGAACAGAGCACCAGGGACAAGCTCAGAGCTCACCAGCCCTGTGTCTATGCAGCCCCTGCATGTATGGTCCTCTGGCCTGGCTCTGGGATTTGGAAGATTCAGAGAAAAATGAAAAGTAGGGTTAACTGCAAACTCCTTTGAGTTTGAGCCCCACAGTTCAGGTGTCACCTGAAGCTTATCTCTCTTATTCCTACTCCTCACAGCCTTTGACTCCATCAGATGAGCTGTTCTTGAAGCCTCAGACTATAGATGAGATGGCAAAACATTCTGCCTGCCTTCCACAGCAGAGTCCTGAGGCTGGTATTGTGAGTGTAGACTGCTGTGCCTTGTGTTTTTTTTTGTTGTTGTTGTTTTGTTTTGTTTTGTTTTTTAATAGTTTAATTTTTAAATTTTTATTTGTTTGTTTTATCTATCTATCCATTTATTTATTTTTTATTTCAGTTTATTTAATTTACATCCCCAAAGTGCCCTCCCTCCTCCTTCCCACCCCCTTCCCCTTCCCTTTTCTCTTCCCCCCAGAAAAGGGTAGTGCTCCCCTCTCCTCATATCAACCTTTTCCAGTACATCAAGTCAAATCAGGACTTAGCATATCTTCATCCCCTGAGCCCAGGCAAAACAGCCCTGTCAGGGGGAAGTGATTCAAAAGCAGCCAATAAAATCCATGTTAGAAACAGACCCCCTCCCCCCCCCCCACATACACACTTACCAGGTGCTCCATATGAAGGCCTGTTTTCTTAGTTTGCTTATGGTGGCCTCTTTTTCAGGGTAAAGCAGGTACCACATAACACACATTCTGATGTAGAGGCATAGTGCTCTGTAAATGAGCTATGAGCAGGCACATATGGGTCTTTCGTAAACATTCTCTCATCTGTATGATTATTAGCCTATTTTAATTTAAAGCATCCTTGTTTGTTTCCACCTAAGTAAATTTAAATAAAAGCACTCTTATGTGACTTGATGAGCTAGGGTAGGTTGGGGAGGGGGCTCCCCTTCTCCGAGGATCAGGGGAGGGTGGGATGGGGAGGAGAGGAAGGAGGTGGCTACAACTGATCAGGATGTAAAGTGAGTAAAAGAATGAATGAATAAATAAATAAATACAAAATAAGAGCAATCTTATTCTGATAGTATAAACTAGAGACCAAGATCATTCGCCTTATAGAAGACAATCATAAAAGTACATGGGAAATGACAGCCGCATGGAAATCTAACCCGATACTTAGCTTTCTGGAAGCACACAGCCTGAACCCTCTCTTTGTTAAAGAAGGGGATTAGCAAGCACTTAACAATGAGCCCTCCTCCTACTTTTCTTTGATTTAATCTCCAAGGAATAGCTCTGTCACATTCCATTCCGTGTTGTTTAATGCCCTGCTGGTCCCTGTATCAGCTAATGTCATCTCCTGTACCCTGGTCTGCTTGTCATACTTTGAGAAATACCAAAGAGGAGTCTAAGAAGTGGGAGAGCCAAGATCTGTTTTCATGTACCAAGACTGCAAAGTATTTAAAGCCCAAACAAACCAATTGGAAATATTATTTGCAGACACGTGAACTGAAAGAATGCATACCGGTTGTCCCAGAGCGATGGCTTCTAAGGGGCAAAGAACAGACCGTGGCCAAACGGGACTTCACCAAATTAAGGATGCCTTACTCAAGGGTGAGCTTCCTTGAGCTGCTGCAACCCGTGACACAGAGAACTTCATGACAGAAATTAACTTCCCTATCATTCTGGAGGCCTCCAATGCCAGATCAGTGGGATTGGAACTCTCTACAGTTCCCCTTCTTTGCTTCCAGGTGGCTGTCTGCTTCCGGTGTCCTCAGACACCCCTTTGGGCACCCCTTCGGTCCCCCCAGCACTGCGGGGTTAGGGTGTGCCACGGTGATCTCATTTGACTTAGTTACTTCTTGAAGATCCTATCTCACAGTATAGCTACGTTTGAATTCGGGACACAATCACGATTCAGCTCATGACAGGGGCCTTGGGGGTCTCTCACTCCCTCTCGCTGCTTCCGATGCCCCATCCTCCTCTTTCCAACAACCCTGCCACTTCCTGACTGCATCCTTACCGTCCTCCTGCTTCCTTTAAGCAGCCCACTGAGGCTCACCTGTCCTCTGTACTCAGCTCCGGCTACTCGTAGTTCAAATTGAGCAACATGTGAAGACATCACTTATCCCAGATTCGGCCATTAAATGCCTCTATCTTCTCTTGGATATGTCTACAATAGACATCGGGAGCCTTTCTTTGCCTGTTTTTGTTCTTTAGATCTTCTCATATTAAGTCCATTTAAATAAGTCACATATTTAAGACAACCTCATCCAAGCAGGAAAGGTAGAAACTCTAATGGTCACTTCAAGTAGAAAAGCACATGATAAAGGAAATACTTAAACTCAAAGGGGAGTGTGAGAAGCTCAAACATGATGGCCTCCAGGAACAAGAGCTATACTGAAGAGATGATATAAGAATGAAACCTAAGGTACGTATGTTCCCCAACTCCATGGAAGAACCACCTGAGCCCTGTAGAGTATAAGCCCAGGCTGACTTGAAACAAGGACCTTCTATTCCAGCTTAATGTCTGTTGTTCTAGTAACTTTTCAGCCAGCTGGGTTCACAGCCCAGTAAATGGAATCTCTTTCTATATTGTCCATTTGGGTGAAATTTGCATACATTAGGCCTTTCCTTTTCCTTGGCCCTGCCCTTTGACACTGATTTAGGAGACATCATTACACCGAAGTGAATGTGGAAGGAACGTGACTCTGCTCTAAGTTCAGGTAGAAGGGTTTTCCCAAAACAGTGCTTTTTCAAAAGGGATGGAGCTGATCCTTCTACCCACCCCTGTGTTTGTTCAACTGTCGAATTCCTAAAATACACACCAGTCAGAGTCCTAGTCCTGTCTCCCTTTCAAGCCTAGGTCCACCCCTCCCCCAAGAAGATGGCCAACCTTATCTTGGCTGGCTCCTCCTCGCAATGTCTCTGTGAACAAGACTGGGCAAGCCCTTCATTCCTGAAGGGAATAAACACAGGCTCCCCACTCAGCCTGCCCACTGGAATTTCTATCACTAGCTGTTGCAGCCCTGGCCTTTTGCACCTGAGACATTTTCCAGAGTAAATTGAATTGTTCAGCTGCCAAGGCTCAGGCTGAATTCCTGTTTCTAGGAATTTGCTTGGCCACAGTGTGAGTTTCTGGCCCAAGCGAACTTATAACAGAGTTCCCTGCTGCAGGGTTCTTGCTAGGCTGCTGTTACTGATGTCTTCTCTGAGGGTTTACTTCTTGGTCTGCTTTTTTCTGGGGCACAACTCTGTGGATGGGAAGGAGCTCAGATCCTTGTATGGGTACAACCCTCTGCTTCTGTTTTCTATAATGCTCGGCGGGTTACTTTCCATCTTTGTCATGGGGGTGCTACAATAAGTTGAAAAATACCCCAACTCTGAGATAGCCATCACCTAGTCTCTGGAAACTGCCAACGTAACCTCATTTGGAAACAGGGGGTCCTTACAGATGGATTAAGGATCTTAAGATGAAAAGATTTTCAGGGTGGGTTCTCAATGCTATCACAAATGTCTTTACAGCAGAGACACTGCAGGAGAGGACATACACAGAAAAATCAGTAATATGATATCAGAGGCAAGTGGCTAGGAGTGAAAGACCTCAGTAGCTACCAGCAGCTAAAGTGTAGAGACTTACTGTTGGAGCCTGAATTGCCCTCCTCCCCAAATTCATAGGTTCAAGGCCTGGGCCCAGTACCTCAGAATGCTACCATACTTGGATACAAGACTTTTAAGAGGTGACAAAGTCAAAATGAGGAAGGGATGAGACTGATGTCTTTATACAGAGGAAGGACTCCCAGGGGAAGGCCATGTGATGTCAAGGCGATGAGAAGGCAGCTGTCTGCACACCAGGAAGAAAGGTTGTGGCGGAAGCTAGTCCTGCCAACACCTTGATCTTAGATTTCCACTCTCAGTAATTTCTGACGTTTAAATTATCCTGCCTGTGGCTCTTTGTTCTGACAGAGTTAACAAATGAACACACCTGCCAACATCATGGTTTTGACCCAAGAATGTTGATTTCAGGCATCTGGTCTCCAGATTACGAGAACTGAGTTTCTGTTATTTCATGACACCCAAATTATGGTGCTCTGTTATGGCAGGCTTATAAAACTAATGTAAGAGATGACATCTAGCCGACAGACTGTTTCCATGATCAAATGGGTCACAGCGGACCAGGCTGATATTGGGTGAGTACTCTGTACATTTTATTCAGATACTCTGTCATCTAAATTCCCTTTTTATAGAGACCACTGCATATTTCATTCTCTGTCCAAGAAGAAGAAGGAGAAGGAGAAGGAGAAGGAGAAGGAGAAGGAGAAGGAGAAGGAGAAGGAGAAGAAGAAGAAGAAGAAGAAGAAGAAGAAGAAGAAGAAGAAGAAGAACAAGAACAAGAACAAGAAGAAGAAGAACAAGAACAAGAAGAAGAACAAGAAGAAGAAACATATCAGCCATAAGGAGAAAAAAATATACTAGCCAATTGCTTTTTGGGGGGGCGGGGGAGTCTACGTTATATTTTGTTGCTGTTTCCTGCTTTGGTATTCCAGCTTCCTTTAATGCACCCCATTGATCAGGGATCCATTGAGAGCCAAATACTGTCTGTTTTAATACTTCTTATTCAAATATTATCTGTCCCAATGCTTAGCAGTGGCTATAGCCAGCAACATAGAGTACTCACTGTATACGAGGCTTTCTGCTAAGTGCTATACCTAAATGTTTCATTTAATCTGCTGAGAGCACCTTTCATATAGATAGTGTTGTTATTCCATCCTTAAAGACAGGGAAGCTGATAGGGCTGGACCAATGGCTCAGTGGTTAAGAGAACTGATGCTTTCCCAGAGGGCCAAGGTTCAGTTCTAGCACCTACTTCCAGCAGCTCACAACTTTCTGTAACTACGTTTCCGAGAGCTCTGCCGTTTTCCATGTTCTACACGGGCACTTCATTTATATACACTTCATTTATACACTCGGGCTCACATTTATACACATTAGATAAATAAACCATAGATAGATAGATAGATAGATAGATAGATAGATAGATAGATAGATAGACAGATAGATAGGCAGGGAAATTGGGATAGAGAGGGGTAAAAGATTCTTTCCAAGGAAGTGGCAGAGCTGGAAGATAAACCTAGGATATGAATGCCCAAGTCTGAACCTTTTCTGCCATTCAACTTCAAGAGGAAGTTCAAAGATTCATTTTTACCATGGTTGACTTTAAATTTTCACTATGAGTTTGAGCAGTCCTGACTCACTACATGGATGGATGGGCAAATGAATGGATATATAAATTCATGAATCTTATAGGCAGATGGAAGGACAGAGGAATCTACAGCAGATAGATGGATGGATGGATGGATGGATGGATGGATGATAGGACTTCTTGCACCTCAAAGGAAAGCTAGGAAGATCTTCTTCAGGACTGTTTTGATCAAGCTCTCTTTGCTTACCTCTGTCACAATTGCTTCTTTCACAGTCCCAGCGTACCTATCACCCAACGCAACTGTATGTTCTTTGCCTCTTTGATGTTAGCGCAGAGAATGACTGCTTTGGTGCAACTGCCTCTGCTATCCTCATCCATTCAACAGTTATCTTGACTCCTCCATTCATAAGCATGTAGAGAAAGAGACTGCTGAGAAAAGGTAGATCCAGTAAAACTGGGAGTCTTGAGGGATCGGCATGCTATTCCAGTGTACAGAAAAAAAAAAAAAAAAGGCCTAAGGATGTTTAAGAATACTTGACTCCATCTCTCTCTCCCCCTCTCTCCCTCTGATTCACACACACACACACACACACACACACACACACACACACACACACAGTGTTATTGTTTACTTTCACTTTCATGTTCTTTTTAACTTCCCAAGTTAGTGAGAAAGTACCCTAACCCAGAAGGGAGAAGTTGGGGCTTCAAAAGCTCTTTCGAATCTCGGCTTTTCTGGGATGTTAGGTTCTATACATGGTATAGAAAGTCTTGCCTGGTCTGTACAATGAGACTGTCCACTGCTCAAGCTCTACCCAACCTCACAGACCTGGATCCTAAGATTCCTAGGAGAAAAGACCTAATTCTAGACCTACACACTGCAGACCCTGACATGCGCAGAACTTGTCCCATCTCATTAGACCTGTCAACCCATGGCCTCTTCTGGAAAGAATTTGGATCCTCATTAGTAATGGAGAAGAGACTCAAAAGCTTTGATTGTACATCAGGGATGGTCAGCTTCCCTCCAGATCTGAATTTGAAAATAAAGGACAACTAGCCATGAATTTAGCCTCCCTCATCCCTGAGTGAGACCCATAGCCTTAGGAATCAGGAAACTATTTACCTGGCAGTTATTCTTGTACATTGTCTCCCTTGTGATGGAAGCCAGATCACTGTGGAAACTAATCTCTTTCCTAAACTATGCATTTCATAACTTAACCCCTACCAGAAATGCTCTCCACGTGCCTTTTCTTTTAAACACTTTATAAAGTACATCTGAAATGGACTGGTATGGAATTTTGAACAGGGATTTGCAGATGCATAGTAATTGACCCTTAAAGAAGCATGATCCCAAATTCTAGGTTTTCCACCCCTGGCACTACTTACACCAGGGACAAATCATTCTGAGGGGTTGGGGAGGGGCCGGATCCTTTGCTCATCAACATCTCTGGCTTGGATGCAGTAGTTGCTAATCATGCCTGCCTCCCAAATCATAACAATACAAAAATCTGCAGATATTGGCAAAAATTCCCTTGAGCATAAAATTATACACAGTTGAAAAACTTCTAGAAGGAAGAATGGTGCTTGGGTACTCTGTTAATGCCACTCCTGAATTGCTCTTATAGGCAGCAACACTAACTTTTTATGTGAGTACTGAGAACCAAACTCAGGACCTTATGCCTACATCAGTAAGGATTCTTACTCACTGAGCCATCTCGCTGGGTCCATAAGAGACTATTTTGAAGAAACCCCCTGGACACAACTTCTCTTGTTTCCATCCAATCACAGCAAGGCTCTCCATTCCCCAGGGGTGAGGGAGATTCCTTTTCTCTCAAAGAGAGGGAAGCTTCCCCTCTCTCTACTCTCCCATTACGGATCTATCCTGATTCCATCTCCAGTTAGAAAACAAACAGGCATCTAAGGGAGGCCTACCTGTTGGGCCATCTATACTGGACATGGGACCTACCCTTAAGAGTGGTTGGTCTCCCCAGTGAGACTCCTTTGGAGAAAACTGACTGTTCATTTATAAGTAGTTAGCTTGCCAGCTCTCAACTGGCGAGAGCTTCTGGTTTGGTGATGGAAGCCTGTGTCCTCTTCTCCTTCTAGCTCTAGGACCCTCTCTGGCGCTGCCCCGTGCATTCCCTGTGCGTGCTGTCTCATTCTCTGTGAGTTCATATGTGTACCAGTCCTGTTGATTTAGAGAGCTTTGTTTTCTTGGCGTCACCCGTCTCCTTTGGTGCTTACATTCTTGCCACCTCCTCTTCCTAAGGATTCCCTAAGCTCTGAGGGGAGGGATCAGATGGAGACATCCCATTTAGGGCAGTGTATTCGGATGTCTCTCACTCTTTGCATATTGTCTGGCTGTAGGTTTCTGTGTTTGTTTTTTTTTTATAAGTTACACTGTCTGGAAACTTTTCACATTCATTTGTTTATATTAGGTGGTATTGAACATGGATGGTATCAACATATCAATGATAGAAGATGTAGAACAATTCCAGACATTGGATATATGAAATTAATTAAATAATTCTGCCTTCCACCCCTCCCCTCACTTGTTTCTCACTGACACCCTGATGTTCTTTCTTAGGCCAGAGCATACTGGATATATGTCTGAGTAAGAGAAAAGACTGGTTCTGGTTCTGAAATGTCGTCAAGCTGTAACACACTGGCACCACCAGTGTCAACCAGAACACCGTTTCTGGCCAGGAGAAAGGGGAATTTCCATAAATGCTTACTTCCCATTCCTGACACATATCTCTTTCTCTCTCTCTCTCTCTCTCTCTCTCTCTCTCTCTCTTTCTCTCTCTCTCTCTCTCTTTCTCTCTCTCTCTCTCTGTCTCTCTCTCTCTCACACACACACACAGACACACACACAAACACACACGAGTCTTCCTTGGGATACACGAAGATGATTGTCACCCATCCAAATAGAGATATTAGCCAGATGTGGTGGCAGAGGCCTGGAATTTCAGTGCTGCAGAGCCTGAGCCAGAAGGATCACAAGTTAAAAGACAGATTGGGCAACACGGTCCCGTTCCAAACAGCGGGACTCTACCTCCAACAGTAGGGATGCTGAGAGGGAAGAGAGAGTAGAGCAGGACTTGCTGGAGAAGGCTCGGCTGGGGGCAAACAGGAAGAGATTAGCCATCGCCCCATTGAGCACTTCACTGACCAGCCTTAGCAATTGTCTCGTGAAGTGGATAGTGACGCTGGGCTCTAAAGCCGGTTCTGCACGCGGAACTGGTGACAGTGAACATGATCCTTCCCCACCCCAGCCTCCGCCTCCCCGTTTGTAGGATAAAGTGGTGGATTGAGATCACGGTAGCTGGTCTCCCCACCCCCAAAGGGAGGAGCAGTCCTGTTAGGCCACAGAGGAGGGCTTTGCAGCCAGTCCTGAAGATACCTGATAAAACAGGATCAGATGAATGGGGAGGAGGTCCCCCCTATCAGTGGACTTGGAAAGGGGCACGGTGGAGATGAGGGAGGGAGGGAGGGACTGGGAGGGAATGAGGGATCGGGACACGGCTGGGATAGAGTTAATAAAATGTAACTGATAAAATAATAATAATAATAATAAAATTTAAAAAAAAGAGAGATCACGGTAGCTAAAACATGCATGTGAGTTTAGGACTCTAATTGTTCGGGTGTTTTCCACTCACAATGGGCCAGTCTATGCTGTGGGCATGGGCGGACTGACAAATGAATTGCACAGACAGCAGGCTCGAAGGATGTTCCCAGACGTGGCAACCAGGGGCATACACTGGAAGAGTTCAGAAACAGAGTAGAAGCTTTGGGTGGGAGACCACAAGACCCACATAATGTATGACTGTGTGTCCCCTTGACTCTTCCATCGTATTGGTAATGGTGCTACCTTGCTATTCTAATCATGTGTGCCTCCAGTCAAAGATTTACCCTCTCTCCAGCATTTAGTGTTTTGATCTCTTAAATAAACAGATTAGAACATAAGATTTCTGGACTCCTATAGAATGTCTGTCCCAAGTATTTTTTTTTAACGTTTTATTTGTTATCTTTGTTGAGTATGTAGGATGAACATGAGTGAGAGTGGGCGTGTTTGGGCTGCAGTACACATACAGAAATCAGAGGGAAACTTTCTTGCACAGGATTTTCCTTGTTCTGTGGGACCCAGGGATCAAACTCGCATTATGGGCTTGTTTGGCAAGTGCTTTTACCCACTGACCATCTCGCTGGCTCTAGCTCAAGTGTTTTGCATCTCTAGTTGCTTGAAGGATGTCAACAATTGTGTTCTTGGGGAGATGGTTTGTTTGGTTAGGTGGATTTTCTTTTCAGATGTAGTCTATACAGTCCAAGCTAACCTAAAATCTGTAATATTCCCACCGAAGCCTCCTGAATGTTGAGAGGCATGTACTATCACATGCCTTAGGACTGGTTTTATGGTTTAGGATATTCTAGGTTTCAGTACTTTTCAAAAAAGTTACAACTCTGGGATCTGGGGAACTCCTCAAAGATACCAATCACTCCATCCTCGGAGAGGGCAACACAACTACTGTTACACACCAGATGGCTTTGGGTCAGCCTTCAACATGCTAAGGCTGGGAAGTGAGTATCAGTCCAAAGTAAGAGCTGGTACAGTGAGCCAGAGTGCAAGGACTGAACTGAGTCCCCAAAAGGCTTGACTGACTAGAAGTTTAGTTACTTTGTCTGTCAAAAAAAAAAAAATTATATCTAACTTGCTGAGAAGCTGAACATAGAAATTATTAATAGCAGCCATAATCATAGCAACCATTTTCTGAGTGCTTGCAATATGCCAGATACGAGGCTAAGCACGCAACAAGAACCTCATTTAATCTAGGTGATTTCCCCTAAGTACTTGAGGTGTTAAGTGAGAGAGCGAGAGAGCTGGATCTGGGAATAGGACCCACAGTTGTCAGACTCTAAATTTCCTGCAGGCCTACCTGGTACATTCTCAGGACCCCTGGTAGGCTTTGAAAAAAAGCTTTTGCTCATCATGGCTGCTCAGGAGGACTATTCAGTAGTCACTGTATTCCTGGTTTAATTGCTTTTGGAATAAACTGCTGGTTGTCTCTGTTCATTATCCTACTTTAGCTTGTGCTAAGATCGGCGCTAGTTTATTACCTACTTTTGCATCAAAATACCTGGCAGAAGCACTTAAGGGAGGAACCACTTACCTAGGTTCATGGTTGTAGTCCATCATAGAGGTGAAGACATAGGAGAGTAGCTTACTCCATGACAGCAAGAGTGTGCAATGAAGGCTGTTCACATAGCAGCAACCAGGAAGCAGAGAGTGTGCTAGAACCAGGGGCCCAACTATCACCTTCACAGGTCTGCTTCTAGTCCCCTGCTTCTGCCAGCTGGGGCCTCCCCTCCTAAAGGGTCTAAAACCTCCCAAAATAACGCCATCACGCTGGGGAAACAAACATTCAGTACAGCGACCTGTGGAAGATACTTCAGATTCAAACCACAGCCGCTAACAAACCCATCTCTCCCATCCCAGGAAGTCTTGTTAATATATCTAGTTTGTAAACTCACAGGATCTACATTCTCTAGATGTTTCATTTAGTGTCCCAGTTTCTTTGGGAGACTATAAGAGATAGAAACAGCACCGTTGACTGAAGGTTAAAGACCAGCACCGAGCTACCAAGAAAGTATGATGCCCATGATGTTTTTGGTGCCCCTAGCATCTCTCAAAACTCAAAGGGTTACCCTTGGTCATCCTAATAAAGAACCCTTGACCTAGGTTTGGAAGTCAGCTAAACCTGTGTTCTCATCACGGTTCTAGCCTGGCCCAAGTTCTATTCATTACTTCTTTGAGCCTCTGATCCAGTATTTGTACAAGGCCAGGAATAAGTCCAGGAGAGGATTCTGTTTGTTTGTTCTTCTAAGAGATCATGTGTTGTCCTGGTTAGGGTTATCACTGCTGTGATGAAATGCCATGACCAAAGCAAAGCAATTTGTGACTTATGCTTCCAAATCACTTTTGATCATGGAAAGAAGTCAGGGCAGGAACTCAAACAGGGCAGGAACCTGGAGGCAGAAGCTGATGCAGAGACCATGGAGGAATGCTGTTTATTGGCTTATTCCCCAGGGCTTGCTCAGTCTGCTCTCTTATAGAGCCCAGGACCACCTGCCCATGGGTGGCACCACCCACTATGGGCTGAGCCCTTCCCATTAATCACTAATTAAGAAAATGCCTTACTGGCTTGCCCACAGCCCCATCTTTAGAGTCATCTTCTTAATGGAGGTTCTCTCCTCTCAGATGACGTTAGCTTGTGTCAGGTTGACATAAAAGTACCCATCACATGTGTCCGTAGTGGTCAACTCATGGACCGTTCCAATGGACAGAGCTATGTGTAGTATTCATTTACCAGCTGCAGTCCTGGTTCTTTGTCCTGTCTGTCTTGCCCTTTCTTACAGGTTCAAACATTTGCCTGCCTCTGTTTTAGCATTGTTCCCCTTCCCCTTTCTTGATCAGAAATAGGTCAAATGGCCCTGAACATAAGCGTGATGTGATTAACCAAGTACGATTAGCTACGAACTAAGCACAGAACACCAACCTGGGCATGAGAGAACTGTGTCCTTTCTAACAGAGAACCCGGCAGGATATGTAAGACCAATACCCACCAAGGGATTTGGCTGCGGTAGCACAAGACTGCATAGCTTAGCACGGGGCCGACACAGAGAACAGTGGCAGAGGTTGCCTTTGACTCTAAGCCATTAAGCCTCCTCCAATCTCCAGACAGAACCTACTCAGAGGCCCTGGAGTCCTAAAGAAACCTTTAGGCGGTTGCAAACACAAATGACCTACTAGAATCCGAGGGATCTTGCTGGCACTTGGGTTGGGTCCTGCTGCCCAAGTGGTGACAATGATTTGTGTGTGGGCTGCTTGTTTCCACTCACAGAGGGCAGAGCTCATGTTTGGGCTTGTAGGGTGTTTCCCACTCGATAAACAAAAAAGCGGCCACAACATGACCCAGGCAAAGCCGTGCACAGAGAGGGCACCAACCCAGAGGTCAGGATCCTGGGTCTGGTTCTATGGTGACGACTACCCAGCTCCCAGCCTGACCTTCAACAAGATCTTTGCCCTCTGATGTATAAAATAAGGGTGGTGGGTCCAGCCACGGTTTTCAAACTGTGCTCCATGACTCTGGGCTTCTGGAAGTTCTGGAACTCAGGGCCATCAGTGAATCAAGACAGATGAGAGATGGGTTGAGACCCTGGGCTATTTGTGCCATTTCCTTACCCAGGTCTCACTATTAAAATTTTCTCCATGTGTGTGGTTCACGAGTGTACATCTATGTACAGGTGAGCTCACCTGTGTGTGCGTGTGTGTGTGTGTGTGTGTGTGTTGCAGGTTTGGTCTGTGCGTATAGAGACCAGGGGTCAGCCTTGGGGGTCAGGAGTTTCGTGTCTTCGTCTACCGCTTTCCACCTTAGTTTTTTTTATTTTTTTTAAATTTAATTTTATTAATTACGGTTTATTCATTCTGTATCCCAGCTGTAGTCCTCTCCCCTATCCCCTCCCAATCCCACCCTCCCTCCCTCTTCTTCTCCTATGCCCCTCCCCCAGTCTAATGATAGGGGAGGTCCTCCTCCCCTTCCATCTGATCATAGCCTTTTAGGTCTCATCAGGACTGGCTTCATTGTCTTCCTCTGCAGATTGGTAAGGCTGCTCCCCCCTCAGGTGGAAGTGATCCAAGAGCAAGCCCATGAGTTCATGTCAGAGATGGTCCTTGGTCCTATTATTGAGGAACCCTCTTGGATACTGAGCTGCCTTGGGCTACTTCTGTGCAGGGGTTCTAAGTTATCTCCATGCATGGTCCTTGTTTTGGGTATCATTTTTAATCTTTATTTTATTATAGGGCTAAGGAGATGGCTTAAAAGCTAAGAATTCTTCTTGCTCTTGCAGAGGACCTGGGTTCAGTTCCTAACATCCATACGGTGGCTCACAACTGTCTGGAACTCCAGTTTTGGGGGATCCAGCAAGCTGTCTGACCTCTGCAGGCCCCAGGCTGCTCGTGTGTGTGTGGTGCACACACATACATGCAGGCAAAACACCCATATGCATAAGGTACTATAAAGAAATCTAACAAATTTAATTTTTAAAGTTTAATTGTTATTGTAGGTGTATATTGTGTGAAAAGTGTCGAGGAGTTGGGGTTGCCACAGCGCATGTGTGGAGACCAGGGGACAACTTTGTGGAGTTGGTTTTCGTCATCCACCTTCATAGAGATTCTGGGTATCAAACTCAGGTCACCAGCATTTGCAGCAAGCTCCTTTCCTTGCTGCTCCATCTCACTGGCCCTCCACCTTATTTTTTGAGCCAAGGTCTCTCATGGAACCTAGAGCTCACTGTTTTGGCTAGAATGGCTGACAAGCGAGTACCAAAGATTCTCCTGTCTCTACTACCCCAGCAATGGAGCTACATATCTGTATTTCTGTGCCCAGCTCTTACCTTCATTTTACCTTCTCTTCCATGGTATTCCCTGAGCCCTGCAGGGAAGGATAATTATATATATATATATATTCTCCAGTTTAGGGTTAAGGACTGAGTCTCTATTTTCAGCAAAGTAACCAAGTATTCACCTCTCCACTTACTGATGCTCCCTACAAAAAGAAGCTTTTCTGATCGAGGTTGAGTGCAGCCCTGGTCTCTGGGTATAAACATAAATATTTAAGAAGTAATTTGACAGCATTATTTAGCAAAATAAGTAGTAAGTTCTACCCTAGGCCTATGCCCTTCCCCACCATGGGCTTTTGACCAAGACTACAGACCACACATGAAATTCCGGCCTGTGGAGCAGGCCTCAATCCAATTAGAAAGCAGCTAGTTATTCTACAGCAGCCATGCCACTACTGTACTGGTAGGCATATCAATATTGCAGCATGCAGTATCCGGCAAGTCGGTATTATAGCGTGAAGTATCCCACACTGGGTAACCACTGATGCCTTTCTGCCACAGCAGCCTGTACCGCACCCTCTCGCACCATGAAAGCTAGCCAGCAGGGAGAACGTTCCCTAGTCAGCTTAAGGTTGATTTTCTCTGAGTCCTATAGCCAAAATGCATGATGTCTTCGGCAACAGGATCTTACCATGCTGGCTAACCAAGGGCAATTGGGGGAGCGGAGGAAGCCCTGAGTGAGTATGTATTGTTGACATGGTTACTGCCATGTCAAGGACCTCAGTGCCTCAGTACCATGGGAGTGGCAGAGCCTTCCTGAGGGTCCAAGTGCAAAAAACTAACAGACCGAGGCATCATGGAATTTCTACAGGCTTTACAGAGTCTCTGGGTTGAGTCTCTGAACTCACAGAGATCTGCCTACCTCCCCCCCTCCACACACACCTTTAATCATAACCTGAAGCCTGTCATTATTATTTTTTTTTTACTAAGCAACGTGTATTTGAAGTTCCTCCACCACTTTCTAATGGTTTCATGACATTTTTATTATCCTTGTTCAATTACACTCTATTGCATAGATGTAGCAGTTTCTTTATCCATTGCAAATGGATGATAAAGGGCATCCGGATCACTTCTAAATTCCAGTAACTATGAAAAATGCCACTGGAAACGTTTTAGGCAGGTTTTTTTGTTTGTTTTATTTTTGTTGTTATTGTTTTTTGTGAGGATGTGAGTTTTCTACCAGCTAGCTAATATAACTAGGAGAGAGACTGCCAGGTCGCACGCTAAAGGCGATGCTTACATGTAGAAGAAGCTCTAACTTTTTCCAAAGGGCTGCTGCGTGCTACACTCCTACTCCAGCACAAGGAAAAACACTTACAGGGTGTGACTGTAACATGAGCTACCACCGGTCCTTTTCTTGGTGCTTGTGTTTCTACTTGCTATCATTTGAAGTCGAGAAAAATTAAAACTGTTAAGGGTTGGGGATAATTGTTCAGTTGTAGAGATCTTGCCAAGCATGTTGGAGGCCCTGGATTCAATTCCTAGTAATAGGAAATAAGAAAGAAAAGAAACAAAACTTCAGATTAGCATTACTCTTACTGTTTATATTATACAATGCAGCTTTTAAATGAAAGCCTAAGAACACGGACTCATATGCAGAAGGATCACTGAGCTGCAAAATTTGCATTTTGCGGTATTCTGTTCTTACCAAGGAGTTGAAACACTGCCCCCAAACCAACAGCCAAGGCTACACAAAGAAACCCTGCCTCTAAAATAAGTAAATAAATAAACATACAAACAAACAAATAAATAAAATAACACTGTGTCTTCAAACCCTACTTCTTCTGTATTTGAAACCACTTCTGACCTGCATGGCAATGACCTTTCAGAATGGACTCGGCCAGTCATGTTGACAGTGGGTATGAATGAGGAGTCCCAGTGCTATGTGAGACTCGGTTACCAGATTCTGAAACCTGCTCACAATGTGCCCGCCTGTGTATCACCTGACCACATACACAGTGTGTTTGCTGGACACTCTCTGAATGGGGGGGGGAAGAGGAGAAGACACATCATTATGTTCCATCGGTCTTCACAAACAAAACCACAAGTTCAAAGATGAAACCATGGCTGGGTTCAAAGTGGCTAGCCGCGACAGTCGATACTGTCAACTTGACAGAATCTAGTGACGCCCAGGAGACAAACTCTTGGGTGTGTCTGTGAGGGTGTTTCTAGGGGGGGTCGACTGGGGTGGGAGACTCAGTGACTGGGAGTAGCCCCATTCCACGGACTGGGATCTTGATCTGAAGAAGAGGGAGAAGGTGAGCGGAGCACCTCCCTTCATTGCCTCCTGTTTCCTGAAGAGGCTGCAGGGTGACCGGGTGCCTCACTCTTCTACCACCAAGCCTCCCCTGCAATGACAGACCCGACCCTCTGATCGTGACTCAGAATAAACCCTTCCTTCCTTAATTGCTTTTGTCAGGTCTTTGGTCAAAGTGATGAGAAAAGCAGAATATTCGGCTAAGTACAGGGTCATTACTGGTGTGTGCTGAACATCCGCCATGCTAGCTCTAGATTCCTCAAGCCTTCCTTGCCTGTCCTGTTCCACTGCAGGTCATCGCTCTGTCCTCACATAGGGAAAACAGAACTTTCTACAGTCTGCCTAACGCTCAAGCCGTTAGGACCCCCAACATCCTAGTGAGTCCTCTCCTGACTTCAAAGTCTACATTAAGTCACCAGGCCCCTGCTACTTACCCTGAAGAAGTGTCTCCCCGAGCCTTCCCACTTCCTGTGTGCACTACAGCTGCTTGGGTGGATCCAGAAGCACCCAGTGTCTGCCTCCTGGACTTCCCTATCTGCTGGTTCTTTCCAGGAATGAAAGCACCCGTCTGCAGAAAAATCAGTCAGGTTCCTTCACAACACGCTTGTCATGACTTGCTTTGCTACCCATCCGGAGGCCCCCCAAACCCAGGTGTATTCTGACGTTTGCTTATAACACTATCTCCATGTTGGCCTCTTCCTGACATGCCGGCAACATGCCTGGCTGTTCACCTCTTGCTCAGTCTACATTTTGACCTTTGCTAATTCGCTGTTGTTTCGTTCCCCTCCGGCGACTCTCGCTACTCCTTGCTCACTAATCTCATTATTACATCATCCCCACAGCTGCAGCCATGCTGCTTCCATTGTACCATGCTTCTACAGCTCTGTCACAGTGACCTCCCCATACCCCACATTACAGTCGACATGC
The DNA here is from genome assembly GCF_030254825.1 of Meriones unguiculatus. Classification (NCBI taxonomy): domain Eukaryota; kingdom Metazoa; phylum Chordata; class Mammalia; order Rodentia; family Muridae; genus Meriones; species Meriones unguiculatus. The sequence goes on along the minus strand of NC_083362.1, from coordinate 59,698,152 downwards.
CTGAGGGCAGGCACTTTCCCTGAAGTACTTCAAGTTCCCGGCATGCTGTCTCATGGTCACACTCAACGAGAATGCTCTGGAAGACAAGGCTCTCCCAAGTATGTCCTCGATTCCCAGGCGAGTAAGAGAAAAAGCTTCAGATTAAAGTGGCTAAATGAGTCATGTAGTACCCAGCCCATCTCAGCAGTTTCCTGGGGCTAGCTCTTCCTAATTCACTCACATTTGTTAGCAGGCTGTGCATGACTCTTGAAGTTTCTTGGGCATGACTCTTGGGTAAATGCTTCCCAACTTTCCATCACCACCAGCAGCTCAAGGGACAAGAGGCTATATAAAAATATTAACCCACACAAGGGAGATAGGATTCCAAGGGGCTTTCCGTGACCAGACAATGCTCTTGGTGGGACCAACCTGACTAAACACGACCAGTCTAATCCGACAGCAAAAAAGAAGTGGGTTAATATATTCCATTTCCATTTGAAAATGTCACAGCTGTACTCGGGATGGTTCATCCAAAGCGAAACAAAAGCATTTGCTCAACATTTATTCAGCCCTTTTCTCAGCACACATCAGAGTGCTGTAAAGCTTCTCTGCGCTATTAGAAATAAGACTAAGAAGGGGTGGAGGGCGGGGGGTGGGGGGAGCAAAACAAACCAGCAGTTTGGAATTGAGAACGAAGAGCTCAGAATAGATTCACTTCCACACCACAGTCACTACAAAGCCATCCTCTGGAAAATTCTTATTAGTTAACAAGCCTGTTTTTAATGTCTCACTGTATCCTTGCAACAATTCAAGAGTTCTTAGCAGCCTTCTGCACCAGCTCTGAACCCTCAGTGTGTTCTTTCAATGCTGCAGCCCCAAACCCCTTGTTTTGAAGTAGTGTCTCACTACATATCTGTGGTCTAAAACTGTCACTGTTTTGCTTCTGTCTCACAGCGCTGGGATTACAGGCATGTGCTACCATGCCTGGCTCCTCTGTCTGCTTTGAAGCCTCTCTCTCCATGTACCTCACAGTCAGACATTCCTTTATGGAGGTTTTTGTTTTGTTTTGTTTTTTGTTTTTTCCTGGGCTACAGGTCGTAGGACCACACTCTCTCCTTATGGTTTCTGCCACGCAGCGGCACAGAATCCTCAGCTGACATGGACCCCACTCCTCCCCTTCTGTATTAGAAATTTTCTCTCCACCCCCCCACCCTTGGTTCTCTGCAGTTTCACTGTAGTACCTCTAAAAGATTGCTCTTGTTTATCTAGTTTGGCATTTGCTGTGATTTCTGAGCTAAGACATCCTTATTGCATGTTTACTCAATTTTAATACCCTTCTCTTCAAACACTCCTTACCCGGTTAGCACTAACTTCTCTTCTGAAACTTCCCTTGCGTGATCATTAGATGTTTCCATCTTATTCTCCTGTCTTCTATTATCTCTGTCAGATTTCACCTCATCTCTAGCCTGAGAGTCTCCCAGTTCCAGTTCCAACTTTTTAAATCCTTACTCAGTTATGTCTAATGTACTATTTGGCATATTTATTGAGTTCTAAATCTTAATGAACTTTTTTTTTTTGCTCCAAGAAAACACACTATTTATTTTATATATAAAATATGACTGATTTTTTCACTTATTTTTCTAGCTTTTTTTCATTTTTAAAAACTTTATGTTTTAGGCATCTTAACAATTGTAGTTTGTGATCTGAGGTGGCTCTATAACCGAAGGCTCTGAAAGATCCAATCCTGTTATTTGCTGTGCCTGTAGACTCTTGCTCACCCTTTCCCCCTTGTGCCTTACATGATTTATGATTGCAAGCTCATCCTCAGCAAAGCTGCTATCTGGAGAGAACTGGCGTAACAGGGTGTGCTTACAATGCAGTATAACTGGTCTCAGCCTGGGGACTTCTAGGCTGTACAGGAACCGTTTACGTAAAGATGGGCATACCAGAGGGTCACAATGGTGGTTTTGAATTCTTAAAGGAGGTCCTTCCCTCTCCTGACCTAGCATTCGGCTCCAAACAAGCAAGAGTCCTTTCCATCTTTCTATGCTACAGGTGAGCCTTTTACACTCTATAATTTTTGCAGGATATTATTGTCCTTCTGGGATCCTGGCTTTATGTTGACGTCTCGGTTCCCCCATATCAGCTCCCACAAGCTCCAGATTTAATTTCTCATCCCTAGAGGTTAGTACCGTACAACCTTCTAAGGGCAAAACTTCTCACTCGCCCCTGGGAACTGCGAGGGTCAATGCGGGCTCACCTCTGTATTTGTTGTTCCTCTCTTAGGATCTACACAACAGGCACTGTTTCTCTTTACACACCAGGCACCATGACAAGTGTTTATGGCACACATCAATGAACTTAGCTCCTGTGACTTGCTAAAACCAGCCCCATATTCAAGTGAGAAAGCTGAGGAAAGGAATGAAGAAGGAAAATAGCCCAAGGTCTCAAGGCCAGTAAGCAAACAAACTCAGAATTGAACATTGGGCAAACAGCTTCAGAGCCTAGGCTCTCATCAATAATTTTCATCGCCATCTTGATTAGGGTGTTAAGGAATTTGTCATTGTCTGTCTTGTGGGACCGGAGCTCAAACCCAGGCTTCATGCAGGCCAGGCAAGTGAGATCCATGCCAGGGAGGGCCAGCCTCATCTAAGTGCTTTTTGACTTGCAAACTATTTAGTTTGCAGTTTCACACAACCTCTTTCAATAAGTCTGAAGTAAGAATGACTCCTCAGTATGTACGTTTTTTTTTTTTTTTAATGTCAGTCAGGTATTCTCTAGTTACCGTTACTGCTAACTGATGCCATCAAGAAAAAGTCACACTCTGTGCTTTGTGAGAGAAGCCACTCCACGTGAGAAGCCACTCTTTGGGCCCCATGTGAGTGCTTCTGACTAGGAGTTCTACCCACCAAGTCCAGGGTTCTAGCTTTTTATTTGAAAAACTCTTTGCTAATAAACTCCTGGTTTTAATGTGCACTGGGCTAGAAAACTGTTCACTGGCCACCTAGACAGGCACTCGGAGGAGTAAACTCCTGTAGCCAAACACCTTCCAAGTGCCCTTCTTCTTCTCACTCAAAACTTCATGATGGGACGCCGAGCCTTCCCAGAGGTGTTCCTGTCTGCCGCCATCTCGATGATGTAAGATGAACATACTCAAAAGGTCCTGCCCATCATTTCATGTATCGAGTTGTGAGCTCCAAGACTTTGTGATTAGCATGCTCCGGGTGTGCACGCCACCTTTCCCTCCCGAACTGTGACCTTAAACTTCGCACGCTCAGGAAGATACTAGATTTCTGAAGCGAGTGTGCCAAGGAACGTGCCGTCCCGATGTGAACGCTAATAGCTTCCCAGATAAAAATCTCCATCGCTCCCTTTTGTTCAAGGAGGGCAGTGTGAAACCTGCTTCCGTTGTTCTGTGCCTCAGCTTTGTTTGCTTTCACTTTGTAGTGGCCGGGATGGGACCTCAAGGCATTCGGTGACTGACGCTCGCTGCTCAGCCAGGCATTTGCTATGGAGCCAAATCTGAGTCTGTGTTCCTTCTCAAGTCGAAATCTAGACAGGCACATGGGAGACTCCTTAGCTTCCTTCTGTGAGGGGATCTCCACATACCTAATGCACAGATGCAGGAAGTTCAGAGAAGATGGCCTTCTACTGGAGCCCACAGCACCTGAACTCCTCTTGTGAGGCACAGCCTACTACCCCGCAGCCTGATGAGTCGTGTTAGCTCTTGTGTTTCTTCATCAGGTTTGACTCTGACACACAGCACAGTTCCTGACATACAGTAATAACTATATGTTCTTTAGATGAGCAAAGGTCCACTCAGGGAGCAGGGAACTCTGTAAGAGAAGAGGGAGAAAGATTGTCAGAGCCAGTTGGGATGGGAGCCGCCGAAGACTCAGGGACTTCTAGAAACAACAGGTCTGATGCACACGTGAACTTACAGAGACTGTGATAGCATGAACAGTCTGCATGGGTCTGAGCCAGATGGCATCGCAGCGCTGAGAGAGGAGGAGGACACAGCCTCATCCCTAACCCAGGCGTTACTTCCTGCTGATAACTGCTTTGCAAAGGAAAATTTTGTTTTCTCCAACAGAGTCTCGCTGGCAACACAAACCACACTGAAGGCTGAGCTCTGTGTACAGCAGTAGATAGTTAACACAAAATGAACCCAGTGATGCTTTTGGAGGTTCTCTGGGGTTCTTCATCTCATAATATGTGGTCTGTTTTGTTTTTGTTTTTTTGTTTTTTTTAACTTTACAGGTTTTGGGGATATGTGTTATGGTTTCCAATTTTGCTTTTATGGGTTTGTGTGCACAAATGTGTGTATGTCTCTACATCTGTGTATGTTCCTTATGCTTTTTCTTTGGCTCTTTTTTTCCTATTTTTGTCCTATTCAGGTTTTTTTGTTGTTGTTGTTTTTATCTTATCTTATTATGATTAGTTTTTAGATGCCTTTTTGTTTTCTAATGAGCAAGAGAAAAAAGGGTGTAGAGTTAGTTGGAGAGGGTGGTGGTGGGGGAGGATAGTGGTGGCATCTTGGAGAAACTGGGTGAGGGGACACCATAATCAGAATATATTGTATGAAAAAAAAAACCCTCTATTTCCAACTAGAATAAATAAATGGATAGATTGATTTGAGCTGCTTCAGAGTTTGCTCGCTAATCAGGGGTGCTGTGCAAGCTACAGCCTCAGTCTTAACTGACCCAAGAAGCCTTTGAACCTTCCAATCCATGAAGGCAGTCGGTTTTTTGTTTTTTTCCCTCCCTTTCTTTCTGAGGCATAGGAACGGCATGTATCTTTCCTTTCCTCTCAGTCTAAGTGAGAAAAGTGAAGGTGGGACAGGCCAGGCAGGAGGAAGCTGCAACATGGAAGTCATCCCAAGGTACAGGAACCTAAACAGTGACTACAGGCACAGCACATATGCTGGGCATAATGGCATGTAATCCCAGCCCTAGAGGCAGGAGGATCAGGTTCAAAGTCATCCACAGCTAGTTAACAACTTTCAGGCTAGCTGGGGCTGCATAAGACTCTGTCTCAACAACAACAATGAATAAAATAAATAGACAAATGCATAAACATTAAAAATAAATAAATAAATCAAGCCAGCAGTGCATGGAGACACACAGCTTTAGTCTCAGCATTCAGGAGATGGTGTCTCTCTGCATTTGAGGCTAGCCTGTACTACCACATAGTAAGTTCCAGGTAAGCCATGGCTTCATAATGAGCTGTCTCAAAATATTTTTTTCTAGCTGTTTCCATGTGTCAGTCAAGTTTCTCAAGAAGATAACGAGGTAAGTAGGAATTAGACACCACACACACACACACACACACACACATCCAGCCGCTTCAGGCTCCGGTGAGGCCTAGCCTCTCCTGCCCGAACAGCTTCAGCCCTTTGATGTTTTTCTGCAGGTGTGCATCCTGGGGGTAAGTGTTTCAATGCTCTTGGGCCTACGTGCTGCTGCGGGGGCACTGAAGCCTCAGCGCTGACCCTCATGTGCTTCCTTCACTGCTATGGAATCTCAAGACTCCCCACTGAGCTTTGGAATCTAAAAACAGCGTCACTCTGCCCCACTTCTTCCCCCTCAAGTCTGGCTCCTGCCTGTCTCACTCTCTCTCCAGGCTCTTTGTCTCCTCTTTCACCTGACTCTGTATCTAAGTTTTCACTGACATGGAAGTGTCTCCCAGGACTGCTGTGGGGCTGTGACAGGCAGGAACTGACACCTTCTCAGCTGTTAGGAGCTACGCTATGTCTTAACCTCAGGAAGCCGGAGAGTCTCAGAGTACCAGGATGGCAGACACTGAGTGTTCCTGTTACATTTTCTGTTGCTGTGATAAAACGTTCTAACCAAAAGCAACCTAAGCAAGAGGAGGGTTTATTCATTTTATAATCCCAGCTCCCATTCTATCATCGATGGAACTCAAGGCAAGAACTTGAAGCTGGGAATCTGAAAGCAGGCCTGCTTTCCAATCTACACAGCATTACCTCTGACCAAGGAACTCAATTCACAGCCTGAGAAGTACCACAGGAACCACGAAGGATGCTCGCTAGCTGGCTCACGGGCCCACTTACACTCAGCTTCCTTTCTTACATGGTGGATTGGGATCTCCTTCATCAAATGACAATCAAGACAACCACCACCACCACCACCACCACCACCACCACCACCATCACCAGACATGCCCACAGGCCAGTCTGATCCACACAGTTCCTCAGGTGAGGCTTGCCTCTCAAATGACTCCAGGCTGTCAAGGAGACAGTTAAAGCTACCCAAGATATTATATGTTATGCTTTGAATCTGAACGGTCCCTACCTACCTTGTATCACATGACACACTTGCTCCTCAGCTAGAGCAGTTACTATGGAACCTTTGGGAGGTAGAGTCTAGTTAGGGAATGTCGGTCAGTGGGAGCAGGTCTTTGAAGACTGTGGATGCCCTAGTTCCTGTTGTGCGCCCTGCTTCCTGGTCTACCACCACGTGAACTGCCTTCCCAATGGGCTGCTGCCAGCTCAGACTGAATCCCTATCCCACAGTTTCTATATTACAGTGAACTGAGACCTTCGAAACCAAGAGCCAAAAATGTTCTCCTCTAAGTTGTTTCTGGTAGGTACTTTATTATAGTGACACAAATGTAACTACCCCCTTAGTGGTTTCCTACCTGTAGAAGCTTGGGTTGGTTTGCTAAAAGGCATATGTTGAAGGAAAAGGGAATACACTGGCTCAAGTGTAATCTGAAAATGCTGGGCTCAGATATTAATTCTTTGACCAGGTCCTAATTTCTCTCTCCTTATCACTGTGTGAACTCTGTTGGCTCTGTCTCAGACTTGTTCTCAGTGTAGATGGATAGCTGCAATAGTTCAGGCTCCTACCCCTGGTTCAGGTCCAATGGTAGTGCCAGAATTGATCTTCTAGGCTATCACCGATCACAAAATGTACCTGAACCTGGACTTGTTGCCAAGGAGATGGAATGACCTCCACCTGGTTGTTAAACAGGAAAAGGATGCTAGGGAAAGGAGCACAGCAAATGTTTGTAACGCTACCATTTAAGGGCTGGGATTGTAGCTCAGTGGTGAATTACATCTTGCATACTCAAGGCTTAGACTCAGAACCCAGCATTGAGAGCAACAATTATCTTTTTTTTAGCATCGTGAGCACTTGCATATGCATTTCCTTGACTAGTGTGTCCCTTTTACGACAGGTACTATCATCAATACTTCATGATTATTAAAAGAAAATCACTGAAGACGGTGGCAGTGAGGTAAAACTTGAAATCTCCCTGTCAGAGACGTTTTTACTTCATTTTGTCCTCAAGTCATTCCATTCTACAAACCTTGTAAGCTCATATATCCAGTTGCCTTCCATTTCTTTGTCCCTTATCCCTGCATCCAGTTGTCACCACATCTCTGTTTTCATGTCACCATTCCCCCACTATGCACGTTAGTCTTTATCCTCTACCTCTGCTCTTGTCCTGCCATCCTGCCACCTCTGACCTAAGTGATTCTTGTCCCCTCTCTCCTGAGTGATGACGATAGCTCCCTGGAGGGTGTTGGAGCCTCAGCGACAGGGATCATACGTTGTCAGGTCCAGATAAGGCACAGCCGAAGGCCTCTTTCATTTGACAGTATGGCTTCTGGGTTTGTTGTTGTTGTTTTAACTTCAATCCATCATGTATACGTCAGACGCTTCTTAAAACATGGTGTTTCCAGTCTCTTGAGGAACCGGAGGACCTGGCAACACTACAGCTGACAGCATCACTCCACATGTACAGCACATAAAACCATGTGGCCGCTTCCACCACATCAAAGGCATGCACTTCGGTTTACTGCTGTCCTCACCTCTTTAAAAGTTAACTCAAAAAAGAGCCAGTGAGATTGCCCAGTGGGGAAGTGCCCTTGCTTTGCAAATCTGAGGGCTTGAGTTCAACCCCTGTAACTGGCAGAAGGAAAGACCAGGGTTTCAAAGCTCCTCTGACCTCTGCATGCACATTACGGCACGTGTGGGCCAACAAGTCCGTGTACACACACATACATAAATACACACAGAGCAGGTTGTTTTTACCACCTCACTTTCCTGTCTCTCTTCATTCTTTGTTTTTGAGACAGAGACTTGGGCAGCCCAGGTTAGCCTGAAACTTATCATGTAGTCAAGGATGACCTTGAATTCCTGGCCTTCCTGCTTCCGCTACCCAAATTCTGTGCTTGCAGGCAAGCACCACAATGCCTGACTGGACTTTACAAACACAATAGCCCATTGAACACCCCACTTCGTACCTCGCTGTTTTCTCTTAACAATATCTTTTGGAGATGATTTTATGAGTGTCTATACAAAAAGAGCTTTCTTGTGATTATAACTGGAAAGAATTCCATCATGTAATTGCACCATGGTGTACTTAATCCAACACCCTATTGTAAGACTAAGGATACCTCTAGTTATTTGCTGCTGTAAGCATCATATTGGCAAATAATTTGTTATAAACAAACATTACCTCATTATATTACTATGATTGTATACATGTGCACACACAAGTAAGAATAAATGCTAGAAGTTGGATTGTAGGGTTAAATGGTTTATGCTAAAATGAAGTTTTCAATTATAAATTATTCCTCATGGGAAAAGATTAAAGACGGCTCTGGTTACAGCTCCATCCACCAGCTAAATCCTGTTGGTATTTTGCAGCTCTTTCACCACATAATAAGTGCCATCAGGAGTATTTTTTACTTACAGGTACATCCTTAGCATCTAGCATCATGTGGTAATAATAGCTGCTAAAGGGGAGAAAAAAAGAATTACCTTGAATGTAGACTAGGGTTTTGGTGTTGTGACCCTAGATGGCTCTTGACCATCCAAAGTCTCTGATTCAATGATCTTATAGAATGAGAAATCATCGCGGGGGCTAGAAAGATAGCTCAGAGGTTAAGAGCAGTTGTTGATCTCGCAAAGAACCAGGGTTGGCTTCCTAGTACCACATGGCAGATCATAACCATTTATAATTCCAGTTCCAAGGAGCCTGATGCCTTCTCCTGGCCTCTACAGGCACGAGACAGGCATGTAGTGCAGAGACACACAGGAAGCATGTCATTCTCCAAAACCTGCATGGTAAATGGAGAAAACTCACACATTAACACACAACGCACGTGCTCGCATGAAAGCATGGTGGCAGTATCCAGATCCCCCTTCCTCCCACATAACAAACGAACAAACAAATAACATGTAACAAAAACTATTTCAAATAAAAAATGAAGAATCATCAGGCTCTTAGAAAGTATCCAATGTTCACCAGAAGGAAAGAGAGAAAAAGCAAATCCACACTAGTTTTGGGCCAAGGAGAGCCTCATTCAGAAAGAAGCAGCCATGTTACATGCATTGATCCAGTCAGGCTGGGTAAGGACCACGTGATGGAATTCAGCTCTTCTCCAGTCCAAGAAAGGAAAAGGCTGAGCTGGCAGGGAAAGGGATGTTCCATCAGGGAGAAGACAACCAGCCCTGTGGCCCCGTTTCAGTTTTCACTAGATCCATATCTTCTCTTCAGTCTCACAGAACGGGTTGACAAATATCTATCTTTCTCCTTTAGCTATTCCCTCCTCCTTCCCACGGCTTCAGAAGTCTCCAGGTCATCATTAGCATAAATGTTAGCAAATCCGTACCAAAAGATGAACAAGTCCTTGGTGCTAAATCGAATCACCTCCAAACCCAATGTTGGGACCTTGTGTCCTTTTCGGAAAAGGAAGCCATAGATGTGCCCTTAGTAAAATGTGCGAAATCTGTTAATGCACAAAAGTGTACCTAGAGTCTGGGAACTTCTTTCTTCCCATAGCAGCAAGTTTGGGAAGGGGGGGGTGCAAAAGAGAGGAGAAAAAGGAAGAGGATGGAAAGGCTTTCCCTGAACCCCACAGGGGTAGATGCAGCTCGAATAACAGCAGGAGAGCCACGAGGCAAGCTCCCTACATCCTGATTCAGGAGGAGAGGGGGAGAAGGAAGGGAGGGGATGGGAGAGAAGGAGACAGGAAAGGAAGGTATGTACGCGCGAAGATGTGCAGGGCTCCAGAACACCATCCTACGGGACTAGGGAAAGGCATGCCTAAATCCCCCGGGCCTCCTCATAGCGAAGGAACGTCTCCAGAGAAGACCACAAGATCCGCAAAAGGCTCCCCCCAGGGAGGTTGTAGACACAGAGGCTGTGGGCTGGCAGACGAGAGAGGCCTTTCGGCTATGGTTTGCCCTGGTATGTGAAAAATTTGTCCACTTAGATAGTTGGCAAACATTTTAGAGGCAAAATGGAATTTATTAACAGAAAATATTTGTGAAGGATTGTTCTCCCCCCCCCCCAACACCCCTTTCTTCTTTTCTTTCTCTTTTCTTTCATCTTCTTCCCGTGGCGGAGGACTTCATTAACAAGATTCTTTCATCCTTACTGGCAGTTTGGGTCATTAAGCCTGGCTTGAAAGAAGTGAGAGATGGCTTTAGGGAGAATGTGGCCCCCAGGGAGTCTTACTTCTAAGTATAAGACTTTCTACTCTCTGCAGAAAACCTACACAGAAAGGGAATTATCTTCCCAACAGAATTCATGCCATTCACCGTGGGTAGGTTTAGGTTCTACCATTCAGGCCCACAGACCTGGGCATGAATCAACAAAACACTATTTGTCGCAAGCATGGCTTTCATCTTTTCCGGTTTCCATGTCCTTTGGAGTCAAGTTGTGATGAAGCAATGTACAGTCAGTGTCTAGCGTAGGGTCTGTCCCAAATGAAACGTCAGCGGATGTCAGCTCTTTGCCTTCTTAAGTAGGACAAAGCCTGGTGATCACCCACTCATGGTTGCTCATCCAGGGATTAAGATGTGGCTGCTTGGGGCATCAATTAGTCAAGGGGAGGGGAAATCCCAGCATCTGTGATACCTATAGTTAAGCAAGGGCGGCAAAAATAGATGATGTTTCCTGGGGTTTACTGAGGATCGAATGTTCTATATATGGTACCGGGGTGAAATTATCTAACGTTTACTACTCTCCTACTGTTAGGGACAAAGCTAGATACTGACTTTACCAGTACTAGAAACATTTGAGACTCCCAAAGCATTCCACAATGGGGGGCACAATGGAGCCCTTCATTTTAGGAACTGAGTGGGCTGTAGAGACTGGCTTTTCCAAACCCCTCACTTCGTAGTGGAGAAAGGCAACCCATGAAGAAAACGTCAAGACATGCACAAGACAGTGGCTCCCCCATTTATATAACCGAGAACGGGTCCTGGGTCACATTCTGCTCATCCCTGACAAGTTGGAATGTGACAGCTGCTACAAGACGTTAGAAGCCAGTGCTGGGATCTGTGTGGAGATATGGAGAGGAGGGAGGGTGGGGAAGGAAGTGCCCAATGACTCTAAAGGAGTCAGAAAAAAGATACTCTCGGTGAGCTGGAGAAACCAGGATTCTGTTGTCTCACTCCGGGCTGAGCCCCAGCCACACCTCTATGTGCCAGCCATACGCATTCTTAATAGGGGCAGACTTCTGCCTTGGGAAATCACACCTACCCTGCATCTCACTAGGGCTCTTGATCATCTACTCTCCCGGCATAGGCAGATTCCATCCCATTCAGCAACTAAAGAGTTGGTGCTTGCTCCCACAGAGGGCCTCGGAGAGACACTCCTGCAGAACCAGCTATCGGTTCAGATTAGTTGGGGACTGGACCCATCCTTCCCGTTTTAAAATAGCTTAAATGTCATCCCCGGATGAAGCTACCCACATGGAATGAGGCATGTAAACAGAGCTATGTGGGTCCATCTGGGGCGGCTCCCTGGGGGGCAAATCAGGCCAAGAGGACCTGAAGGGTAGGTACAATTTAGTAGCCAGGAGAATGAAGGTGTGGGCAAAAACTCTGACAAAGGAGAAATCCTCCTGCATCAAACTGGACTTTAAACACAGGTTTCAGATTGATAAGCATGTCCCCCTGCCATCCACTGCCTTCCATGGCCCTTCTCTGACATGGACACTGGAGACAGGTCCAGCAGCCACTTGATCTGTCTGAGTCCATGTACCCAGTGGTGTTTATCCCTTCCTCTTGCTTGTGCTTTTGCTCCAGGTACTAGGAGAACGAAGGTCAAAAGAGCTACAGATGGACTCCAGATCCAACCCAGAACCCCTCACCAAGGAGTCCTCCCAAAGGTCCTCCAGACAGGGTCAACTTGAGACCTGAAAGAGGAGGCCTTTGTCATAAGCAGACATTTTACGACAAAGAAGGTCAGGAACTTCCAGGGGATGGTGTCCCATTTCTTGTGACCCTGGTTCCCTGTAGTTATCTCATTAACTCCTATTCAAACAGAGAAAGAGCCATTTAAGGCAAGGAATGAGGGAGGGAGAGGGGGACAAAGCCTACTGTCATTTACCTATATTGATAGGGAAAGCCTGGAGCCTGCGTGGGGGCTGATGTCGCTGACTCTAGCCAGATATCACTTTGAGCCCAGTTCTTGCCAGCTGTCTGCCCTTGGGCATGTTATCTAACTGCTTAGGTCCTATGTTTGCCATTTATAGCATAAGATAGCCTTAACTCACAGTCCTTGTGAGGATGACATCTCTCCGTGCGACCATTGTCAAGTCTCTCTTCTTCCCTCATTGCATTAGGCTTTGATGATGGAGCAAAAACCGTCTCCCATGACCTTAAAATATTTATAAGGCAAGTTCAAGAGTCTTTCCTGCCATCTTCATACACATTCCCTTGTTTTTCCCGATCTCTTCTTTCTTTAGACTCCCCACCCCTGTTTCTGCTCTGGGAATGAGGGTTAAGAGAGGCCCAGGTAACAAGGCAATGGTTCCTGAAAGCCAACATTCTGAAGGCTAGGTTCCAAAATGTTGTGCTGTGCTATCAAGAAACAACGTGAGGCAGTTAAGCCCAGGGGCTGCATGCCTACGACATCAGCACTAAAGACACTAAGGAAGGCAGGTCTTGTGCCCAAGGCCAGCCTGCACTGCATAGCAGGAGCTTCAAAAGAACAAAGCAGGGCTGAGGAGGATGGCTCAACAGGTAAGAGCGTTTGATCTACCAGCTAGTGACTCATGTTGGAGCCCCAGATCTCACTTGGGTAGAAGGAGAGAACTGACTGATACCCAAAAGTTGCTCTCTGACCTCCACATGCGTGTCATGACATGTTCATGCCCAGACCAACACACATACTACTACTACTAATGATGATGATGATGATGATGATAGTAATGTGTTTATTATCATTAAGTAACTAATAAATTGGAAAATTAAAAACAGTGAAAAGAATTTTTAAAACCCAAAAAAGAGTGAAAACACTCAAAATGTAAAGGTTTGAAGAAGTTTATGTATAAGGATGTGACACAAACACGTATGTGTATATGTCTATGTATGTATAAAACATATATGCATAGCACAGTCTAAATGTCAAACAAATTCTAAACAAATTAATAATTGAGTAAGTTACCATGCTAGGACAGTACAAAGAATTCTATATAAGCTAGGGCAGTATAAACTCATTAGAAAGCAGGCTTGGGAGAAGATTTATTGAGAGAAAGAGACTCCTAAAATATAAAGGACAGTGAAAAGTCAAGACTTAAAACTGTATTTATGGCAGGATCATAAACACACAGCAGATGTTTGCATACAGGTGAAAGGCTGGAAGGAAATTCATCAGAATGTGAAATCTGATGAACCATGAACATCGGCTTTGGAAGCTACTCAATCTACGTCCGTTGTAGAAGAATTAGAAAACACAGAGTGACGTAAAGAGAGAGTTAAAGAGATGGATGGCTAGTGTCTCAGTGAGACACACACACACACACACACACACACGCACACACACACCCCACTTAGTAATTATAACGGTCAGTTCCCTATGACTTTTTGATCACTAGCAATGCCAGGAGACTATCCTCCGCACTCAGACACACATGGGCACATACATATACTCCCTAAAATGAGGGGAAGCTTAAAGGAGACTGAGGCCATGATTTCTGAGGTTTCTGCTAATATATAAATATATATATATATAATTTTGCTAAAATATATGTATTCATGTACATATATGAAGGAGGAAAAACTAGGAGAAGAGAGTTGTGAGGGAGAAGTAGGATGAGAAGGGAGGCCAATGGGGCTGCTTAGCCATTGCCACCTTCTTTCAGAGGAGTGGAGAGGTTTGGACATTGGTTTGTTAAAGAAAGATAGCTTTACGGGATCGCTGAGTTAGAGCTATTTTAAGGAAAATGTCAGTACCATTTGCAGACCTAGAAGAACTCTAGGTTCTCCCCAGCCAGGAATTTTAAGTTTCTGTTGCAGTTACAAATCATCCAGAGACTTAGAGATTAAGGGAGCAACAGCCTTCTACTGTGCACAAGGATCTGAAACCTGGGCTGGGCAGTGGAATGAATGGCCTGTCTTTGCTCCATCCCCTGCCAGCTGGGGCACTTGACTGGGGGCGGGGTACAGGATGGCTGCTCTCAGAGTTGGCATCCTGGTGCTAGGGATGGCCAAGTGCCTGGCCAGACCTGTGGACTTGGAGAGTCAGCCCCTCTCTACATTGGCCTTTCCTCCCCATGGGCTGCCTTGGCTTTCTCTCATCGCAGTGGCGAGGTTCCAAGAGTGTCTCAGGAGACAGGAAGAGGGAGCTGCCAGTTCTGGAGGCCTGGGTCCAGAAGTTGGCACAGTACCCCTTCTACCGTATTCATTCGTCGAGGAGTCTCAAGGCCAGGTTCAAGTGGAGGCAGGGAGGGAGATGACTCCCACATCTCAGGAAAAGAAAAGTCAAAGAACTGGGGGCAGGGGTCTCATTCCCATGACAAAAGACCTGAGAGGAAGCAATGTAAGGGGGAATAAGTTTATTCAAGTCATAGTTCAGTGGCGATCCAGTACACCCTAGTAGGAAAAGCATGGTAGCATTATCAGCTCCTGTCTGGCGATAGCAGGCAGCTTGCTCATATCTTATTGGATGAAAAGGTGGAGAACAGGAATGCTGCTGTTCAGATAGACTTCTCTTTGCTCCTATTTACTCAGCTAGAGACCTCAGTTTATGACAGGATAACCCACACTCAAACCAAGTCTTCCTTCTTCAATTAACCCTCCTGGAAACGCCCTTGCAGACACATTCAAAGGTGTGCCTCACTATCGCCCTCTATGTTTCTTAATTCAATCAAGTTGACAATATTTGCCATCCCACGAGCTCTGGTGTGAAAGTGCCAGAAGGAGGCAGGTAAGGCCAGTGCTGGAGATGTTTTCTGGGTCACGCTGTTCACACTCCAGCATCCACGGAGGGAGGATGGATCGAAGAGCTGTGGCAGCAAAATATCGGTACTACTCCGTAGTACATCTACCAAGTAGTGGCCTGGTTTGGCTTAGGAAAGAAAAGCCCAGTTTTTCTCTTTGGCCCACCTCCCCAGACCCTGCAAGATGACCTCATCCAGCCTTTTCTGGCTCCTCCTTATATCCCTCCTGAGCCTGAACTGTGAGAAAGCCCCAGTCCTTGAAGATCCGCAGGCCTGTGTGAACAAATAGAACCTTCTTTCACGTCCTAGAACTACCTCTGGCTGGGACCAAGACACTGCTCGGAAGACTGGAAGATGTCAGGGACCACTCAGGTAGCTACTGAACAACCGAAGGTTGTTCAGTTCCTCCAACCTTCCTTGGAGGGCACACTTCTGCTCAGAAAGCTGTCATAACACGCAACACCTGGAACCCGGGTTGGGAAGTGATCCCAGAAATGTGTGGTTCTATAGCTTACTGTGTTTCTACTATGTGTGTCACCTCCTGTGGGACAGCCCCTTTATTTTAAGGAACTGAGTCACTTTCGTCAAAGAGCTACTGAATGGGGCATATAGTCTCACCATGAAAAATGCCCACCCTTCCAGCCACCATCCTTGATAAGGACAGACCACAAAGCCACACACTTGCTCATGTACTGATTCCTCATTTTCTCCTCTTTCTGAGGCTCCAGGAAGCCTGTGGATTTTATGGCCACGGCATACTTACATCCCAGAAGAGAGAGAAAAAAAGCCTTCTAGGAAAGTCTATTACTTAACATCTTTAGGCTTCCAGGCCCCTCAGTCCTCTCTTCCATGAAATCAAAGACCCAACCACTGAAAAGACACGTGAACTTGAACCTCAGAACAAAGAGCACAGTGCCACCGTTAGAAATGCTGACAGCTTATATCAGTTCTATGGTAATGCCATAGCAACCTTTGTTTTCTAGAGTAAAGGCCCTTGGGAATCTAGGCCAAGGGTACTGAGAGTGTCAGGGGGTGGAATTCCTCTGCCACATCATGCCTCTTCCTTTACAATAGAAAGATCAAGAGGTAGGCCCAAGCCTCACCAGGACTGTCCAGGTAAAGCTTAGCCTTTGTCCTGTCGATTTGCAAGTTCCGGTGTGATAGACAGAAGCAGCTTAGCTGCAGTCACGAACATGAGACCTTGTCACCTCGCTGGCATATGAAAAGCCATTGCAAAAAATTGGTACCTAAGACCAAAACCACCTTCCCTTCTAACTTTGCAAATCTGAGACAAATATTCCATCTACTTCAAAGGGACTTCCACCAACTTGCTTCCCGCTATTTTCCATTTCTTTTCTGTATTTTCTTTCTCTACACATCTTCCTCTGCCTCCCCCGCCCCCATCCACATGCAACCAGATACAACAGGGTTAGATCAACAGTCTCGTACAGTGGGGAGGTTTTCTTTTGAGCTCATGGGAAATTTCTCACATCTGAAAATCTAGTTAAGGCACATGTATTTATAATACCTAAGTTCTGTTTCTAGAATCTATTTCATGGCCTTGTCCATTTGATTATAATATGATCTTATGCAAGATTACCCACTGTATTACTTAGTTTTCTATTATGGAAACAAATTCCTCAGCTAAATCAACTTTGTGAGGAGAAAAGGCCTACCTGGGCTCACTGTTTTAGAGCTCTCAGCCCATATTCAGTTGGCCTATCGCTTTGGGAGGAGTGGTGAGGCAGAACATCCTGGTGAGGCTATGAAGCTGAAGAAGGTGCTCAGAGCAAACCTGGAAGCAAAGAGGAGGTAACAAAATCCCAATATTGCCTTTAAGGACATGTCTCTAATGTCTTCCACTAGACTTCTTAAAGGTTCCACCATCTCCCAACAATTCCAAGGCTGAGGATTAAGCCTTTAACACATGAGCCTTGGGGAAACGTTTATCCAAAGCAGTTGGTACCAGTCTGGGGTGAGTGAACTGGCTACACCTTGCCGCATCAGGCCTCCTCCAGGCCGTCTCCTACCAAGCAACATGCTAACATGTTAGAAGAATTCCTATCCCAGAAAAATACACAAGACCTTTAATTTAATTATATTTTGGTTTTTCAAGACAGTATTTCTCTGTGTAACAGTCCTGGCTGTCCTAGAACTCATATTGTAGGCCAGGCTGGCCTCAAGCTCACAGAGATCTGCCTACCTCTGCCTCCCAAGTGCTAGGATTAAAGGCATGCACCACCATGCCCGGCAGGACATTCTTAAAGAGACAAGCCTTTTGCTTGTCTGGGAAAATAAATAAATAAAGAGCCTTAAAGAACATCCATGTGAGATGTAAGCTTTCAGGGTATGAGGGAAATTAACATACAAGATGGCTTGCAGACGTGGATCAGTGGATAACAATCCCTTGTCCTGTAAGCCTGATGACCTGCGTTTGATCCCCAGAACCCACTTAAAGGTAAAAGGAGAGAACCTACTCCAAAAAATTGTCTTGTGACCCCCACATGCATACCATAGAATATACATGCTCACGTACAAACCCCTTTTTATCTCTTTCTCGCTGTTTCTCACTCTCTCTCACACACACACCACACATATGTAACGAATAAATAAGCAAACAACTTAAATAAACACAGAAGCATTTTATTCTGACACTGGTTCTAAGCACACCTCCTCTTCACGTGTCTAACTCGATGCATATCAAGCTGCCCTTGTTGCAAATCCTGCTTCAGTCATATAACAACTAGGGATATAGGAATACTTTTCTGGGCTTTCCATTCTTCGTTTACAAAACAGACAGAGGCATTCATCCAGAATTGTCACTTTACTGAAAAGACAACATTTAACAGAATATAATATGTTACCAAGTAGATGCTGTTTTAGAACTAAGCAACAGAAAGCCAGCAAGGGCATACAGGGGAATGTTCTCAATTTGAAGGCTTCCCAGGAAAGATGGGCTTCGGTAGCCTGGGAAATTGGAGCAGAACTGAAACTGACAGTTCAGGCCCGAGCCCAGGGGGAAGAAGCAGGCTGACATGCTTATAGGAGGGCAGGAAGACCAAACAATCCCGACCTAAGAAGGAAAGCCCCGGAAAGAAACAATACAAAATGACGTGAGAGGGCGCAGTGTGTGGATGCTAGAAAGCTGAGCAGAGGGGGGCTGATCATGATTTCACTGGAATGTGGCAAGTGGGAGGCCCTAATATTATCAAACTGAATTTCTATGTCTAAAGGACTCCCCTCCCACACGTCATGGGGCAGGCCAGAGGCACCAGTGGGAAAATCGTCCACAGTGGAGGGAATAGTTCACTAAAGGCTGGATAGAGGGGATACAGGAAACGGGAATCAAGAATGCTTCCTGGCTTTTGTCAGGACAGCAAGGGACCAGTACTGGTAGCACTGGAGAATGGCAAGTAAGAAAAGACCAGCCTCAAGAATAAAGGCAATCCGTCTGTTTTGGATAAGGTCATGTTCGGTGACTGGAACTAGCTCCCTCCATGCCATGCAGATGAGAGTGTGCACCTCTAAGAGAGTCTGGATCTCCCTGCATTTAAGCTTACCCCTGCTTCTCACTCTATCCCAGTGTCACATGTCCTAAGACCTTGATGAATTCATAACCAAGTCTTCCCGGAGGCAGATAGTCATGCAAGCTCTCCAGAGGAAGCCAGCAGTGAACTCATCACCTGTATTTCCCTAGGTTTAACTTGGGCCCCTGACACCATCAGCAGTTCCCCAGATTCTGTACTGAGACTCCTCCATGAGGATGAAGTGTTCTGTTTTGTTTTGTTTTTTGTTGTTGTTGTCATTGTTTGACATAGACTTTCACTATGAAGCCAAGCTGTCCTGGAGCTTCTGATCCTCTTGCCTCAACTTCCCAAGTGCTGGCTGGGATTACAGTTATCAGCTACCTCCATTTTTTTTTCCAGAGGGAGAATGAAAATTTCCAGAGGGATTGAACTCTATAGAAGGCAAAGTCTCATGGCTTAAGGGGAATCAGTATTAAAGAGCACAGAATCAGTAGGCCCAGAGGTCGTGTGTAGATTTCTTTGTATGCTCTTGGTAACCTCTTGCCTGGGTTGCATGTGCTGTAACAGACTCCCCAGGTCTGTGTCCTTCTATTCCTTTAAGGTATGCCTTGATGTACTGTCAGAGGTCAGATATTGGTCTCCTTGCTCATGAATTCTGCCCCTAAGGAAGCCTACCCTTATCCGGCGTTGCAGTTTAGCAGGAATTTGGTTGGCAGAGCTGTGTGGGTTTCTGGGCACCAGAATAGCAAGCAGGCTCGGAGGGAGCCAGCATCAGGAATTGAGGAAGGAAGTTCCAGATGGAAGCAGCAGAGTGTGAAGATGCTTGACTGTAGGCCAGCCCCGTGATGGGGAGAGGTGCAGGGGTTTGGAATGCCCCTAAAAGGCTCCACACTAGTGGGGCAGCTACTGAAGGAAGGCAAAGCCTATCGGCTTGCAGACCCGAAGGAGCGTCTGGTATTCAGCTCCTGCATTAATAAGATTTGGGGAATTAATTACTTCCAGGGTTGAAATCACCTTCACCATAAAAATATCTTGTCTACCATCCAGCAACCAGCAAGATCACCAAAGCCCTGTCCTTGGACAGAGATGGCAATCTGACACAAGTCCTGTGGGGCTTTCTTGGAGTCCTCAACACTCACCCTGCTTCCCATGCAATGTTAAGAAGGAACGGAAGTCCGACTCCAGGCTTTTCTAGATGATTTCAAGAAAACAGACAAGCACAGAGGAAATGGTTATATTAGTTTAAAAAAAAAAAGAAAGAAAGAAAGAAGAGAAAAAGATGGAAATTAAGGAACAAAAAGGACTATTTTTAGGAGGCAGAAATGGTGTGAGATAGTCTCAGTATCTCATCGAATCTTAGGTTCTTTAAGGAAGAGACAATAACATTGAGCATCAGTCTCCTCATCTATAAAACAGAAAGATTGTTCTCTAATTCACCTTTGTTAAAAAAAAAAAACTATTTGAGATGTCAACCCCCAACCCCCCCCCCATTGAAAGCTTCTGTGACAAACTAAAAGAGGTTGTCCTACAAAAGGGATGGGATGGAAGGAGGGCTCTGTAAAAAGCAGAGCCCTCTGTGACACCCCCAGAGCGTAGTTTTGGGGTTTGTTTTGTTTTGTGTGGTTTCTTTGTTTCTTCTTCATTTTCTTCTTCTTCTTCTTCTTCTTCTTCTTCTTCTTCTTCTTCTTCTTCTTCCTCCTCCTCCTCCTCCTCCTCCTCCTCCTCCTCCTCCTCCTCCTCCTCCTCCTCCTCCTTCTCCTCCTCCTCCTCCTTCTCTTCCTCTTCTTCTTCCTCTTGTTCCTCTTCTTCTTTCTCTCCTCCTCCTCCTTCTATTGACGTTCTCCTACTTTTATATAGCTATCTCCTCCCTTTCTACCAGAAGAACCATGCTTCCAGCATTTGGCTATCCTGAACACCAAGACCACATCCTTCCAGCCTCATCAGAGGCCCCAAGTATCAGGTAGACACTTCTACAAGAGGCATGGAACAGCCCCATGGAAAGATGACTCCTGAGGCACCAGCTTATAGCCAGGGAAGCCTGAAGCATCCACTCAGTCTAGAGGTTTCAGCTGCAGCCCCGGGGATCTCTGGAGATCTACTGAGGCAAGTTAGTGAGTGAGTGAAGGAAAGAAGCCATGACTGGGGTCTCCCAGTCCTGCCTCAGCCATAATAGCTGGGATCTCACTGTAATTGAATATGAGTACCTTACATACTTTTGTTTTCAGAAATGGTTCTGTGTCACTAAAATGTTTATAAAACATTTCTCTGTACTAATAAATTTTATAATGGAAACAAAGCCTAGAAGGGAAAAATTAATCATACTTAAGACTCCTTTGGAGTCAAATATCAAATCCAACAAAAGAATTCTACTGGGAAAGGTGCCCATGCTATTGACCCCAAGCGAATGAAACATGCACTGGATTTCATTTGCCCTTGTGTTCTCACTGTTCCTTTCTTCAGTCTCCTCCATTCACTTAATTCCTAATACAGCTAAGACAGGTGGAGATGCTGGCACTTGGAAAATGTAGCCTGTGTTTCCTCTCAGGAAGTCCCTCAGACCCTCCTCTCAGCTCAGTTTTGTGCATCTGTTGTGCTTGATACCCTGTGCACAGACACCCAGGGGACAGGTCATCAATCTGTGTGATCCATGTTAAACATGGTACCCATAAAACTCAGAGTTCGACAGACATTTTCATGGATGAGGAGAGAGAGAGAGAGAGAGAGCACATGAAAGCAAGAATTCTCTAGCCTCTCCAGTCAAAGCATGCCAAAAGCATCCTTCTACAGTTTTTCCTTCAGATAACAAAGGGCTAATGCTGTAAATACTTTCTTAAGGGAAGCTGGGCAAGATGTACTTGAGAACATTAAAAAAAAAAAAAAAAAACTTAGGCTGGCATTGGAGAGGAAAAAGCCAATATATTTAGCCACCCATGGCATGCCAAGGCCTTATTGAGACAGAAATAGGCACTGTAGGAGGAATCTCAATTAAATATTTTTCTAAGCAGTTAGTTCTGGGCTTTGCCTGAACATGGATATAGAGCTGGGGTGAAGCACGGGACAGAAAACGCAGATGATTTGAATGTGACTTTCAAATCATCCCAAAACTTAGCTTCTGGTAATGCAAATTTGATGACCCCAGAAGAGGGGACAGTGATGGTGTTTTGCCCTTCACAGTCCGAAGGCCAGGACATCCTTCTTGCAAGCACTTTCCAGGACCTCCTACATGAGAGACCAACTTCCACCCTCACACGTACTGTGTGTGATGTGGCACCGTTTCTCTGAAATATCCTTCCAGGTTCTACTCAACCATTTCCCATTAGGCAAGTCTGTGAGAATTCTGCCTAATCTAGAAAGTTCCCTGGAATTTTTTTGAGGGGAAACTATGATGCTTTGGGCATGGGACCATGCCACACACTCTATTTGTCTTTTCTCTGTTAAAATAGGCAGCATTTTGGTCCAGGGCGCTGACGGGAGCACACGGATGGGTTCTCACACCAGGCAGAATGAAGATGGTAGGGTACCTGTCAGCACTGCAGGTGGTCTAGCCTTGCCCGTCTGCCAACATCTGCACATGTGAAAGATCACAGACACCCCCTCTCCCACAATTTGGTTCATACTGTTCTCACTTAAAAATGTATCATCAAAATCCAAATGTATCTGAGTACTCTTTTATAACATGAACTTTAACATCTATACCCTGCAGCCTCATTTGGGAGTCATGTGTCACCAGCTGTTAAACAAGTAGGTTGTTTCTTGTTGTTATTATATTAAAACAAACACCCTCAGGGTGAGGGTTGTGCTCCTCTCCAATCATTTCAAAAGGCAAGTATTGCCCGGGAGGTAAGAATGGAGGTAGGCCTTGCAACTGCCATCCGACTTTAATCTTGATGTTGGGATTCATTAGTTCTCAGATGTGGCTCAGACGACTTAGCTCTTAGCCTTTTTGAAGAAAAGATACTTATCTTACAGGGTTGTCTTAGAAACCAAATAAGATAATCAACGTAAAGTGCTTAAACCAAGGCCATCATTGACATTGGCCATTGCTTGTGAGTGGACTCCCTAAACTTAGATGGTTGTATTTTCTGAATTATATTCTCCTTGAATTTCTGGACCAGCAAGTTTGCAGTTCTTATGCCCTTTGAACCATATTGAAATTGCCTTTTAAGAGGATTGTGCCCATCTATATCCTGAAGGCAGTTTGTGATGACACTGGCTTTCTCCTGAAGTCCTTTTTGAACTCCAAGTGTTTGTGTTTGGCAATCTGGAATTCCGTGAAACAGTTGGCTTAACCCTGATGGCCCCATCCTCTGGAATCTCTTCAACCCTGGTTTTCATCTCCCTGCCTCCTGGCTTCTTGTTTGATGTCTCTGCTGTCTCCTGCCTTGCCTTTAGCGGCTGCTTTCCTCAGAGCAGGCGATGCAGAGGCTGCTGAATCCAGAGAATCAGCAATCTCATCTTTCTCTTTGTGTCATAGGATTCCCCTTAGCTTTCTAATGGACACCACTGGTTCCAGCTTGTGGCTAACATCTTCATCACGTATGTACTAATTCCATGTGGATAGCCCATCTTGTCAAGTCTCCTTTTCTAAAACCGAATGGACCAGTCCTCCTTAGCTGCAGCTGCCTCACAGCAGAAATGCCCAGATCCAGAGTGGCCCGTGGCTATGTCTGTGAGGGGTTAGTTATCTTGCCCAGTGCTCACTGTGAGCAGCACCTGAGCAAGCACTCCTGAGCAAGCGTGTGTGCCTGGGAGGAAGAGCTATGGTCCATATGCTGCTGGGCCTCTTATTTCTGGGGCTGTGTTAAGATGGAGCATGGTGGCAGGTACTGCTTCCCTTGAGGCAGCTTGGAAGCAAAGAGAAGGTCACGGGGACTCCTCCAAGTAACAAGTTAACTGCACAATGCTGGTCAGCACGTGACAGACAGAGGAATGAGCAGAACGATGGAGTTTGTCCTTGCTGGGTAGCAAGCCTCTCCCTCCCGAAGCAGTAATGTCTGGTGAGGGACACTTTCCGACAACTGAGCCGCCTGAAAGAAGCAGGGACCACCCGAGATCCCTGAAAGAGATGCTCTCCAACCTGTATTGCCACCTGCAAGTTGTGGAATGTACTCTAGGTGTCCAGCTTTTGTGAGTCCTCACTCAGGCTGGGTTTGGCTTTGGTGGTATAGCTGTCTGTAAGTCATTTCTGCTCCTCTAAATAACCCCTTACTCAAATTCCTGTAAGTAATTCCAATAAAACTCATTGGTTCACCAAGTTAGACTTCAATAGTATCCTTCGTTCTCTGTCTTCAAAGAGTAAATGTTTGTTCGTGACCCCTCAGGAATAGTTTCAGACAACAGTTCTTTCCTGTGGCTGTCTTTAGGGGGGGAATTTCCCCACAAGCTGCCATTTATATCTCACGAGCCACAATTATTTCACATGGCTTTTCTTGAACCAACTTATGGTGAAGAAAATAGGACTTCCTGTAGTCCAATCAGGGTAAGCATAACAATGGAGGCCAGGCCACGATTCCTGAAGGTGGGGCTGCTTCTTCCTGCAGCATTCCTACTGGTGCCTTGATCCTCAGGCAAAGACTCCATTGAGAACCCAAGAGACCTGAGCACTGGCTGTGAGTGTTAAAATCTACCTGGATGTCCTTGAGTGAATCATCCTGTCTTCCCTGTTCAGTGTCCGAATGGCAACCCCCCTTGTAAGAACCAAGGAGAAGATTTGGGAGGCACCTCATCAGCTTGAAGTACCAGCGGAAATGAAAAGAGCTGAGAGTGCTTAAGGAATACTCTCCCACCGTAGAGGGAGTTCTAGAGCAGTCAAGCAGGAAAGCTCTGGTTCCTTACTGTGGACTGCCAGGCTGCCTTCTCTTAAAGCCTACTCCCCAACCATGGCCTCACCATGGGTCCCTACCTTCCACAGCCACAGATATCTTTGAAACTGAAGACTCTTGAAAAAGAATAGGTCCATGCCTCTCTGAGGCCCATGCCCACCTATTTCAAGCCTCACGTCAGGAGCTCTGGAATGCTATGGCTTTATCTGGAATTTCAAGATCTCACCCCCTTTTTTGACCCAGACTCTTGAGGTCTGTAAAGGCCAGGCAGGAAAGACTTCAGAAAACAGCTGTCCAGAGCCTAAGCTCCAGATTTAGCCTCAGTATTGGAATCCGAGCTTCACTGTTCAGTAGGCAGTCGATCTGAGGCTAATCATTTGGCCTTTGAACTTCAGTTTCCTTGTCTTTAAAATGAGGAGAAAGATGTGTACCTCACAAGGCTGATCTGGGACAAGGTAAATATTCAAATTGCTTAATACTGGGCAATGGCAGAGAGCAAGAACTGGTCAAAGAAGCCGGGGCTTCCACTCTGTGTGTACCAGTTGCTGAAGAAAATCTAAAGGACCCAAGTCTAGCGCTTCCATTCTGCTGAAAAGATAGGAGATTTGAGAAGAGTCTAGGCCACAGGGCTGGCGCAACCATGAGCTACGAGTTTCTATTTCCTTGTTTCTTTTTGTTTTCTGAGACAGGGCCTTGCCATATAGTCCCGGCTGACCTGGAACTTGCTATATAGACCAGGCTGACCTCAAATTTGTTAGAATCTTTTTGCCTCTGCCTCCCAAATGCTGGAATAGGGCTGATTCTGTAATGTTTCCTTGTCTATAGAAGAGCAGGGGCTATGCGGAGTGAGCTCTGAGGTCTGTCTCTGTGGTAAATGTTCACAGGCTTCCTTTCATAGCTTCCTTGTTTTCCTATGACAAAGCCTTCTGCTATCTCTGGCTTTCATATGTGGCTCACGAGGCCTGTCTGCTTTCTGCCGTTTATACCCAAAGGTCCTCACCATCCTTGGGTACAGTTGGTGTAGCATCTGCATCCCGTACCGATGCAGCTGCTCTTCCTCCGTCTCCCTCTGGGGCTGCTCCCCAGTTTCTAGGAATTGCATCATTTCCACAGGCCCCTTCTTTCTTTTGTCCTGCCCAAATTCCTGGCTCCAACGGCCAGGTAGGAAAGCAGTTTGGTTAGAACCAAGCTGGCACTTCCTCAGAACCTCCCCTGCCTCTGGCACATTCCTTGTATTTGGGCAGGACCCAGAGAGCTGAAGAATTCCTCTCCCTCCTTAGCGTGGGTCCTTGTGTTGGCATGCCAACAGCCCCAAATATTTAAAGCAATCATGAAAATGAGCTCAGAGTCCCATGCCAGAGCCTTGAAAGGAATTAGGCTAAAAACGGGACAAAGGAAGAGGTGAGGCCAAACGGAAAATGCCATGAAAGGCACTGCCCAGCATGGCTGGAGCCCAGGACTCTCCTCACTGGCTCCATTCATCTGTAGCCAGGCACTGTGCTGGGCACTGCAGAGAAAAAGTTGAATGGATCACTCTCCCAGCAGTTGAGGAGCAGTCTAGCCAGGGAAGCCACAGACAAGCACAGCACAGTGCGGTTAAGTATAGACAAGACGCACTGAAGGCACGAAGAAGCTACCACAGCAATGTGTCTCCCAGAGTCTGACCCCAGGCCTTGCCTAGAGCAGGTGTTCCCTCCTGGGGACAAGACAAAAGATGTGCTGCTTACAGGAAGTAGGGCCATAGCACACGTGAAGGTACAGGAGAAGCTCACAGTAGCTCGGAAGGAAGAAAGTGGGGTTCAGCGTTGACCGCTTTGTAAACCACTAAGGCCTTGGCCTCTCCATGGGCATGTTTATGTGCACATAACACACCAAACAGAACATGGAATTAGGTTCAGATTACAGTTTAAGGTTTTCAAGAAATGCTGACAGAATGGATCCTCGGAGTTAGAAGCAACGTTTTTGAGCAGGAAGCCTCCTCAGAAGATGCCCCCCCCCTCCGTGCAAGCAGGGTGAGTGGAGCAGTGACCAGAACAGCAGCACCTTCCTACAGGAATCCAGGCAGCTGCCCCCCTGGAAGGGACATGGGTCCCTCCTATGTCACAGGAGTGAAGGAAGAGTGTGCTTAGCAGGCTTGGAGAATTGGCAGCACCCCTGGCACCCAGCACAACACTGGGGAAAGTGCCAAGGTCAAAGACAGATGCTGGATGAGAGTAAGGGAGCCTCAGGCTATCCAGTTACGTAGAGGAGAGAGAGGAGCTAGGCAGGTCCAGTGCCTCATTCTGTCAGAGCACACTATAGTCCTCACAACAGGGCTAAAATATAAAATTGACCTGAATCTAGGGTGCTGGGCAGCCATAGGGAAGCCTCCTGGAGAGAAAATGGCCAGAGTGAAAGCAGCTCATGCTAAATGGCCAACACTGAAGCTACCCAACACTGAGGGCTGCTTGCCATCATTATCACCGATTTTTTTTTCTTTAAATGCTTCTAGCACTTACATGGCACTTAGGAACCAGGCCATGCTAAACCTTGGTCCTCACAACAACCTGAAGAGATCAGAATTCTTCTTAATCCCATTTTACAGAGCAAATGATCCCTCCCCCCAGAAAGATCAAGATTTGTGCCGTGTATGTTTAACAACAGGAAAGGGTCATGGTCTAGACTGTTCTCCTCACAGAATTCATGTGTTAAAGTTCTAACCACTAGCACTCACGGTACAGAGACACGGACAGAGATACCGTGTGAGAACAATGGTCTGAGAGTGGCATCGACAAGCATCTGGGCTCCAGGCCCTCACCACTTTGCTGTCAGCCTGAGGCCACTCTTCCAGCCTTCAACACTCCAGAATGGATTTCTGGTGTTTAATCCCCAGCTGGGTGCTCTACTACAACTCCCTGCAGATTATCACGGAAAGCAATAACCAGCAGCACCTTAGAGATAGGGGGAGTCGGTCTTCAGAGAGCATGGGGTACCCCGCAAAGGATGAGTGCTTAGCTGTGTCTGACTCTCAGGAACCAGAGGCCCCAACAATCCCCAACTGGATTCCAAAAAAAGGAAGACCCAAGATGGCTTGGAACTGGACAGCAATAGTTCAGTGGTATCTTCTTGGACAGGATCAGGGCTTGAATGTAATGAATTTAAAACTGACGTTTAAAGATGTCAAAACTCAAAGCCTGCAGCAAGGCAAAGCCACCGGAAGCACAGAGTAATGGGGGTTCCAGGACTGACCGGGTTCCAAAGTTCCCAGGGTTCCAAGGGCATCCTGCAACTTTCAGGAACTTGAATTTCTATGGTGAAAACTGACTTTAAAAGGAACAGGCCACTAGACAGCAAAGTAGCTAAAAGAAGTAAGTATTTTCATAAGGAGAGGGCCCTGGGGCTCAAGGGCGAAGGCTCTGAATGTCAGAGGACAAAGGAGAGGTTTGTCCCATGGAAGGTATGGGAGAAGAGAGAGGTCCTCACAGTGGAGTAAAGAGCCAGCCGGGTATATGGGCATCATGTGAAATGTGTATGTGTGCATGTATATGCTGTGGTGTGTGTTCCTGAGCACGCACTGCATGATGCATATGATATGTGTTCATGTGTTCATGTGTGCGCAAATGTTTCTGGCATATGCAGCAGGCATGCAAGCATGTGTGCATGTGATATCTGCCACGGGTGGCCGTGTGGTGTGTGCTCACTTGTGCATGTGCGTGGCTGCCGTGAGAAGTCCAGGCTTGCAGAAACAGCGGCGGGACTGGAGCAAGCTGCGGGGTGGGGGGGAGAGGGGGGAAAGATGCAGCCAGCAGAAACCTTCCATAGCGAAGAGGGGGCTGGGATATGAGTCAGCACGAAGAGCCGCTGGGTTTGCAATCATAACTGTGGTACTAAGTTGCAGTTCAAGTGATATCCCAATGTCCCGTGCTTCTCGTTCATCATTTCCACACTTCCAGCAAGCAGGGCTTACCATCTGCACAATGTCCAGCCAGCGGAATATGAATGAAGAGGAAATTGCAGCACAGTCCCCATAATCTGTCTGATCCTCCGGGATATTAGTAGAGACATGAGTCTTCACTCAGCTGAGCGGCAATGTCCTGAATGCTTCTCAGCAGGAAGTCTCCCCTTTCATCTGGCGGAGAGGCAGCTCTACAATGAGAATAGAGTGACAGCTTTCCGGTCTCCCCGAGCTCCCTTGCTACCTCTAAACCCCACTGCTCCCCAGTTGCTGCAAATGATCTTCACGTGCTGACAGGCTACACAGTTCAAGACAAGACACTGGCGGGAGTCTGTATGGTGGGGGCGGCGAAGTGATGTGGATGTCGAGTGACAGGGTCAGGAACCTATCTGCCCACTCTCCCAACCCGTCCCCCTTCTGCCCTGCTGATGTGTCCTCTGCAGTCCTGCATCTTTCATCTTAGGCAAGTCATGGAAACTATGTAAACCCAAACTTCTTCGAAGGAAAATCAGCAGGCTCAGAACTGCCTGTCTTATAGGACTGTGGGGAAAGAATGATGTGTCCCAAGGGAAGGCTCCTCTCAATGTGCTAGGCACACACAACACTCTGAGCAATAGGATTGCAGGTGCTGTTTACTATAGGCCATGAGAAGTCTAAGGTGTTTTAGCTATAGCAACTAGTTGAATGTTCACAGTCCTGTAAACCCAGCCTCTATCAATATTGTCATGTTACAGAGGACAAGCCTGAGGTACCAAGACCTCCTGTAGCTTGCCTGTGCTCCAACAGAGCTGAGATTCCAACAAAGGCAGTTTGGCCTCAGAAACTGAGTAAAATAGTTCAAAGTTGAGGCATTGGTGGATGAGCAGACAGAGAGCGTGGACACCTGTGAGCCTCTGCAAGCGACAGGTTACCTAGGCAACTTACTGACAACCTGAAGGCTGGAAATGCTCACCCAGCACCACGAGGTCCAGAAAATGCAGCTAAACATTTAACGCTGACACATGGCAGCCTTGCCTACCTAAGCTGGCAGTGGAGCTGCTTCTCTTTATTCACCTGGCTTGGTATGCCACAGCTTGAAAGGACAGAACTGAAAGATGTAGAAGTCACATAAATCGTAATCATACACCTGAAGGAACTGAGATGAGAGAAACGGCCAGACCACAGTCTTTCAAAGTGAGATGGCCTTACTTTGTGACAAGGACATTCCTATTTATGAGTGTCTGATGAAGTCGTTGGACCTGCATCTCCCCTATTTTCTGCCTGAATTCAGATACGCAGAGGTCTGGGACAGAGGTGACAATTGTGTGGATCAGAACCTATGCCCAGGACAGGTGGTCACTCTTCCAACTCAAGCATGCCTAGCCTGGAAAATCACCATCAGTGATACTGGCTAATGCTGCTCCTACACCTGAATCCTGCACCCCTAGCTCCAGGGTTCCTTGAAACTTCCCCAGCCATCAGGATCGGAAGGAACCCTCGAAGCTCCGGGATCACAAGAACAGCAGGTAAAACTCTGCTCCTTCATCAGGCAGGCCAGGATTCCTGCCTTCTGTTCATGAAGGTATGTTTGCTGATTAACCACCTAGCTTCCCTGTCTTTGTTTCCACCTTACCAAAGAGGAAGCAGACACTCCTCTCCTGCCAAGCTCGGGAGAGTAAAGATTGAAAATCAGATTCCTGAGCAAATGCTGAGTACTAGGTGCAGGCTGTTTACGGCCGTGCCATGCTCCAGACGCCTTCTTCACCATGCTCCAGTGCCTCCATGCCCCAGACATATAGCATCTATATAGACAAGGGTACGAACTGCACAGGAAGACTTCAGCACCGCCATGGTGCTGGCACTGTAAAGCTGGGTGTTGCGATTGCCTCCCATGGAGGTCTTATTCCACGTGCCGTTTGATTTATGATGGTTTGGGTTTCCTCTTATCTCCCTTCCTAAGGAGATACCCATCTTTTGGCAAGGACTGTGCCAAGTTCGCCTTTCATTCGATGCACTGGAGCACATAAACATTCAAAGTCAAAGTACAAAGTCAAGGTAAGTGTGTTAAACTAAGTAATCAGAAATTAAAAAAGGAGACAGATGCAGTGGTGTGCACCTTTAGTCCCAGCACTTGGGAGGCAGAAGTAGGTGGATCTCTGAGTCTGAGGCCAGAGTTCCAGGGGCTAAACACAGAAACCTTATTTCAAACAACAACAAAAAAAAAAAAACTAATTGATTGATTAGTTAGTTAATTAATTAATTAAATTTAAAAAGGAGTCACTTGTAACAAAGAGCAGGAAGCATGGATTTTGTTAAGAGCCTGTGGTGGCTGTCTTTATGGATGTCAAATAGTCCACACCAAGGGCCTTGTTCTCTCCATCACGGCATTCCAAGTCCTATCAAGGAGACACGGTTATCCCTGTGAATACAGGAGAAGTGAGAAGCAAGGAGGTTAAGGCACCCATCAAAGGTCAGGTGCCAGGTTTGTATCACAGCTGAAGTTTTAGCCCAGACGCATCTGACTCGCCAGGAGGAGTAGACATGCTACCTTCTGCTGTCTGGCCAAGGGCCATGCTTGGTATGTTCTAAAATGGGATTTGCATCTTAAATAGTTGAAGAAAAAAAACGTTCTATTACATAAAATCGGATGGAATTATTTTGGTGTTCATAAACCTCTATCAGGACTCAGACCCATTTGTTCATTTATGCCATACCTGTCTGCCCTTCTGCTCTGGGACACAAGCTAGGATGTCTGCACGAGAGAAGGCATTGCCCCTCCAAGCCTGTGCTTTTGACAAAAGAGTTTATGCCACTTGCTCTATGTCACATCAATCCTTACAGACAGACAAACAGGAGCTTTTCTTACTTCAAGGAAAACTTCCACAAAATCCTTGCTCCCAGGACGCCACACATCCCTTCCCCCAGCCCCCGCAGTAGGTGCTGGCATGGGACTCTGACTTTTGTACGCATGCTCAACCATCTCTAATTTTTGCCGTCACTGGCTCACAAGGGGATTCTGAAGGCATTGCTGAGGGAAGCCACCAGCCTCTGGGAGAGGAGGGATGACAGGCCAGAGCAAGCCCAAGAAGCAAGGCAAAGGGATTTAGAGCCAGAAGCCAGCTTAACTTTATAAATTCCTTTGCCCCCTTATTCACGCTTTCCTGCCGCATCTTGTTCGGCTGTGGACATGCCCGGGCCCCAAGCAGGGACAGGCAAGCAGGAGATGATGAAAGCACAGGACCTTTAGGCCCTAGATCCTCAATCCAGCCTCCACCCTGACCTACCTTGACATATCCCTTCCTACGGTAGTCCTCAGTTTCCTCATATGGAAAGTGAAAGCCTGGCCCAGGTGTCCTGACAGACACACCCTCCCAGAGCTGGCTGCCTGCAGATAAATATATACTGTATTGCTTGTGTAACTCGTTAGGCCTCTCCCCTGCCTGTCTTCACGGTGAATTAAAAAAAGCAGACTCCGCTGTTTGTGGCATTCTTTCATCTGGTAGGGCTTTTGAGGGGCTGCATGTGTCCAGCTCTGCAGAGATACAAAATAAGTGAGGGTGGCCTTCCAAAACTGTTCCAGGAGCTACGCAATGACCCCAGGCAAGTCAGGTTCCCAAACAGATGCTAGGGACCCCCTTTAGATTCGATGTGCTCCTTGTGCCTTGATTTCCATGCTTTCACTAGTGCCACAAAGCATACCCATGGCCAGAGCATCCTACATCCATTTTACAGATAAGAAAACTGAGACTCTGAAAAGTTACCTGCAAGCCAAGTGGCTGTTAAGAGCGGAACTAGACTTCCAGTGCTGGTTTCATGGGCTCCAAAAGTCTCTCTGGTGAGCTGTGTCTTTCAGCATAATGGGCTGCATGCCTGTGGGTGTGTGCTGCATGATCTTCACATATGCCCTTCCACAGCAGCAGAGAGAATACTGAGCCAGCAATAAAGCCTTCTTCTAGAACCAACGCTCTCTGTAAGCCATATATCGTCAGGTGATCTCCCCCACCCCCACCCTCACCCCCAACCCTGCCAAATCTGTTTCCCTATGGTAAAACCAGAGTGAGGGGCTGGGAGGCAGCGTGACGGCCTCAAAGCCCAACCCAGAACCGTAAAAACACAGAGGCTCTCCAATAAAACCCAGTAGTTGGTCCATACAGGTCCAAATCACTAAGCTAAATTAATTTTTTTTTTTTTTAATTAAGATGAAATGCAGACGTGGTAGCGCCCTTCTCATCCCACCCTGCCTCGTGTTTGTTAACTTCTGGCACTCGGGTCTCTGCTCAGGCTTTGACTGCATTTGAGTCTTCAGAGGCTCGTGGGGCAAGGGGCCATCAAAGCTTGGGCATGGCTGTGGCAAGAGACAAGACCCACAGCCTTAAGGATAGGCAGGATTTAGACAATGTTACAGGCAGAGATTCAAAGAAAAACTAAAAGGCCTTTTAGGGAACCTGGTGAGGTCAGCGGTTGGTTTTGATGGGAGTTAGGAAGTTAAGGAGGGCCAGGAAGCATGGGTATCCTGAGTGCTGTCAGGAAATTTAACACGTAAATTGACCGAACAAGGTAATGCACATGTAACCCCAGTACTTGGGAGAAAGGAGGGGATCAGGATTTCATTGCCAGCCTCTGCTCTGTAGAAAGTTTAAGGCCCACTACGGCTCTATGAGATTCTGTTTTTTAGAACCAAGATAAATAAAATAAGATGTAAGTTGACATCCCAGTTGCAACTCAATCTCTATTTTCAAATACTACTAACAAGTGTTTCTTGTAAAGATTTAGCCCTAGTAGGGCTTTCTCTATTAAAAAAAAAAAAAAAAAAAAGTACATGGATGGTCCTAGAACATCTTGTAATGCCAGAAAACAAGGAAATAATTTTTTAAATCCTCAAAATTATTGCCATTGTGACATCATGGTAAATATTTTATTCTACGGTTCTTGGCTCACAACTTTCTCTTTAAGGCAGGCTATAGAAACTAAAGGTTTTTTGTTTGTTTGTTTGTTTCCCAAGCAGGGCATAAAAAAACCCTAATCTTCTCCATCTTTCTGTCTTCGCGGTATCTATAGAGAAATGATCTGACCCACTGGGTCTGATGGTAGGCCAGAAGAGCCCGATTCAGAGTCCGCTGCATGGAACAAAGGCAGCATGGAGCCAAAGAGACACTGGACAGGCAGGGCTGCTGGGTCTCGCCACCCTTTTCCACCCCAGCCTCTCTGTGCAATCCTATCTCTCCACGGTCGTCCCTGCTTCAGTCGTACTTACTCAGCAATAGCTTTACCAAGACTTAAAAAGACGGGGTTCCGGATGCTTGGCGGTAGCTGAACATGCAGAGGAACCTGGAGGGTTGTACACCCCGCAAATGGAAATCCTCTGTCCTGCTCCTTGCACCGCTCCCGGAGCATCTCTTTAGCTGTACCCTGTGTAAGCCTGGAGCTCCAAGTACCCAATTCATGGGGTCTGACCAGCTCCGGGAAAAATGGTCATGACTTAACCCGGCTGGCAGATGCACAGCTGATGTCTGCTGCAGGCCTCACTGCTTACCTGTTGGTGGGGGGGGACACTCACAAAGTGGGGGTCACCCAAGTGATGTGTGTTGCGAGCAAATGCTAGGAGAAACTGGGCTGGTGTTTTCCTCTGTGTCCTTATTATTGCCAAAACAAGGGGAGCTCAAGAAAGTGTCATATCAGAAAAGAGCCTGAGGGGGGATGACAAATAGACGCAGCACAGCCTCCTCCTGGATGGGAGAGCCATGAAAAATGACAGAAAGTTTGACGCCAGAAAAATAACACGTAGCTCTTTGATAGTTTAACACTAGCCTTTGCTGGAAGAAATACATTTTACGGTCTTTTTCCAGGGCAGAAATCCAGTTATTTGTGCTTTGCTTTCAACTGTGTATATGTGACAATTACTAACAGATGGAAGCCATGAACAGAAAAGGACATTGTGAAAAACTAAGGAAATCTGAGTAAACTATGGATTTTTATCACACAGTGATATATCAGCACTGGTTCATTAATTTTGACAAATATAGCATACTAATGGAAGAGGTTAGTAACAGAACACCATGTCGATGAGGGGGCACATGAGAACTTGGTGTACTGTCTGCTCAAAATCTCTTTTAATCTAAAATTGCTCTAAAATGTAAAGCCAACTGAAGTAAAAGCAAACTTAAAAAAAAAAAAAAAAAAACTCGTGGCCAGCATTAGCAGACACTTTGTTAGAAACCCAGGGTGAGGCTCCTGTCCCAGAACCTGCCTCCTATGAGCCAGAGATGCTGCTTAATAAAAAGGCCAAAACCAGCTTGCATGGGCCTCCGGGATGAGAATCTGAGAGTCAGGGATGGGCAGGATCACCCTGTCCTTGAGCCCATCCAGACAGCCCTGGTGTGGAGCTCCCCAGCTGACGGCTCCAACTGCCTTACTTAAGTGTCCCTAATCCAAACGCCCCAAATCTGAAACTCTCTAAACTCTGAAAGGTTTTAAGTGCTGCGGTGATTTTTCCACTGGTGGAAAATTCCACACCTGAGCCCTCACGGCTGCGTTGTAGTTGAAAAGAGTGTATGAGATTCCCTTCTGGTTGAGTATATAAGGTGTATGTGATACATAGATAAATTTCGTGATTCGTTTTGGGTCCCGTACCCAAAATAGCTCCTCATGTACTACTATGTGCAAGTGTACACGGGATATATAAACCCCAAAAGGAGGGATAAAGGACGGAGGGCAGACAAAGAAAAAACTATTCACAGGTGAGGAAGAGGTGTAGTTTCCAGCTTAATACCCGTCGGCAGGGCTGGCTACGACCCTTGCGGCCCTGGACAGCTGTCCTCGCGCAGGCTCCACATTATGACAAACACATCTAAACACAGCCATGGTAGGGGCTTTGAGACAGAGCAGCGGTTACGAGCACGTTGCTCTTGCAGTAGACGCAAGTTTGGCTTTAGCACCCACGTCAGGTAACCCACAACCGCCTGTAACTCCAGCTCTGGGGGTCCAACACCTCTGGACCTCATGGGCCCCTGCACCCACACGCACACACTCACAAACAGGCACAAACACAAATTTTGTCCACGCAGTGTCTGTGGCCTAGTTATAATTTCCCTTTCCGGATGACGTCTGAAATGTATGAAGGGGTGTGGTTGTTTTGTGTATGCCTGTGCTCCCAACTAAGGATGAGCAGGAAAGACTGAGTTCCTTCCCAGGCTATATTACAAGCAGGGCCCTATAGCAACCACAAAAAAACAAAACAAAAACAAAAAAAGTTTTTTGTTTTTTTTTCTAAGACAAGGTTACTCTGTAGCTCTGAAACTCACTCTGTAGATCAGGCTGGCCTTGAACCCAGAGATCTGCCTTCTTCTGCCTCCTGAGAACTGGGTTTAAGGACATTTGCCACCACCGCCTGGCTAAAGAAAACCTGAATTTATAGTTGTTTAAAATTCTTGGTTGTCAAAGAGGAAGGACATCAGAAAAAGAAAAAAACAAGAAACAAGCTAGAAACCCACCACGGAGGGCCTCTGAAAGGCTCTGCCCTGCAGACTATCAAAGCAGATGCTGAGACTTATGGCCAACTGCTGGGCAGAGTGCATGGAATATTATGAAAGAAGAGGGAAATAGTAAGATCTGGAGAGGACAGGAACTCCACAAGGAGAGCAACAGAACCAGAAATTTGAACACAGGGGTCTTTCCAGAGACTCATACTCCAACCAAGTACCAGGCATGGAGATAACCTAGAACCCCTGCACAGATGTAGCCCATGGCAGTTCAGTGTCCAAGTGGCTTACATAGTAATGGGAAGAGGAACTGCCTCTGACATAATCTGATTGGCCTGCTCTTTAATCACCTCCCCCTGAGGGGGGGAGCAGCCTTACCAGGCCACAGAAGATGACAATGCAGCCACTCCTGATAAGATCTGATAGACTAAGATCAGAAGGAAGGAGAGGAGGACCTCCCCTATCAGTGGACTTGGGGAGGGGTATGCATGAAGAAGGGGGGGAGGAGAGAGGGGCTTATGGGGGGATACAAAGTGAATAAAGTGTAATTAATTAAAAAAAATTCTTGGTTGTTTATTTGTTCTTTGAGATTCGTGCAAAAATCTGAAAACCTCAGCTAAAAGACCTACAGGAAATAAATACAAATGCTAAATGCAATAATTAATGAAGAGGTTTTAGCTTGGCATATATCCATTCTGGTCTCATGGTTTTCTTCTGTTCTCTTCTGTCTTCAGCATTTGGATTTCTGGATTTGGGAAACTCTCCTAAGAAGCCAGTGGCCAGTGACAGCAGAGGTGGAAAGCACCTGGGACGCACCTGGAAGCCTCTGCGGCCACTATTCAAAAGGAGAATATAAATGATAGGGTGCCAGGCTGGTGCCCACCCAAACTTCGCTTTCAAGAGCACAGCGCGGGCGCTTTCCTACAGCTGCCTTCTTGTCGTCTTTGGACTTGCACGGTGGAGGTGTAGACACGAGTTGAAGTTGGGATTGTGCCAATGGATGAAGGTGAGTTGAGGCTTGACGCAGCCAGAAGGCCAGGATGCAAAACTTGTAATCATGGTCACACCTTGTCTTCCCCTCCAGGGACCCAAGAGAGGCCTGCAAATCGCAGCAAGGAGTCTGTCTTGCGGGGCAGGGAAAAGCAGTGACAGCTGTGTGACCACCCCCAGCCTTCCACCTCAGAGAACACACAGGAAGCAGAGCCACCCGACCAGATGTGCACCTACCTGTCTATAGGATCTATATGGGCCAATGCATTATTCACTGATGCCATCTTTTTGGCAATTTGTTCATTCCTATCATACTCAGTGCCTTACCTGAGCCGGTTAAGCCCATCTGACACAGGCCCTGTGGGTGTGAGGAAAGGAACATCAGACTATGCAACGAAACGACAATAATAGCAAACCAGCACCCAATGTGTCTCTTTTCTAGCTGCACCTTTGGTTGGGCATGCCCTTCATCATCTGGTTTAATTCTCAGAAGAGTCCTTGCAAGTGAAGAGGATTATGACTCCCATTTTACTCCAGAGAGACCGAGGCTGGGAGAGGTTCAATGTTTTCGGAGTCATATGGCTACAGATAGCCAGATTCAGGAAATCCCAGGCAATCTAGCTTGAGCCCAATCTTTTTTTTTTTTTTTAAGATTTATTTATTATGTATAGAATGTTGTGCTTGCATATACATCTGCACGCCAGAAGAGGGCACCAGATTTCATTTTAGATGGTTGTGAACCACCATGTGGTTGCTGGGAATTGAACTCATGACCTCTGGAAGAGCAGCCAGTGCTCTTAACCTCTGAGCCATCTCTCCAGCCCCCGAGCCCAATCTTTGAACAAGGTCCCCAACCTGTTTTGTCAACTGCTTTCTTTGTGTGTGTGTGTTTACATTGTGTGTGTGTGTTGTGTATGTACATTGTGTGTATAAATTGTGTGTGTGTGTACTTGCATTCATGTGTGTGGGTATGGCACATATATGGAGATCAGAAGGCAACCTCAGTTATCAGCCCTCACCTCCCTTCTCTTCTGAAACAGGGTCTGCCTATTGCCTCTTCCCACTGTATATACCAAGGGGCTGGGAGCGTCCAGGACTTCTATAGGCTCAGACACTTGGAACACTTCCCCCAGTTGGTGGCATTGTGTGGAGAGGTCAGGGGGAGGTTCAGCATTGCTGGAAGAAGCACATCACTGAGGGTGGGCTTTGAGAGTAAAGCCTTGACTCACTTCCCGATATATACATATGTACTCTTTGACAATTTCATGCATGTAAGCAATGCATCTCCATATATACCCAACAATCCCACTCTGTGCCTAACCCCCAAGGTGTCTCCCTCACCACTTCATGTTTTCATCTTATTTTTAATAGCACACTGAATCCAGTTAATACTTCTTATACATCTGGCTTTTTAAGTGGGTTCTCGGGATTTGAACTCGGGTCCTTACATTTTCACAGCCAAACTCTTTTCTCAATTAAGCCATCATCCCAGCCCCCATTAGCTGTCTCACCTGCTGTGGCAGGTAAGATAGTACCCCTTGCTTCTGCTCACCACAGAATGAGACAAAAATTGTCCATTATGATTCTGCACACTCGTGTGGGACTTTCATATGGAGCGGCCAGTACTCACTCAGTATCACATAGCTCCCTATGTCTTGCAGCGACCGTGTGGTGTGGAAGGTGGGGGAAGGTTTTCTGTCCCCATTCAGCCCATGAGGGGACTGAGCCTGACAGGCACGAAGAAGCATGTCAACAGTCACTGTAAGAATTTAGGGAAGGGGCTGGAGAGATGGCTCAGAGGTTAAGAGCACTGGCTGCTCTTCCAGAGGTTATGAGTTCAATTCCCAGCAACCACATGGTGGCTCACAACCATCTATAACAAAATCTGATGCCCTCTTCTGACATGCAGGTGTACACACATTGTATACATAATAAATAAATCTTAAAAAAAAAAAAAGAGTTGTAAAAAAAAAAAAGAATTTAGGGAAGGCTAAGTAGAGAGTGAACTGGAAGTGGGCAGGGCTTTAAAATCTCAGAGCCTAGCCCCACTGACATACTTCCTGAAACAGGGCTGAACCTTCCCCAAACTGCTCCAAACAGTTGGGAGCAAGAGTTCACGTGGCCAGGTCTGTGAGGTACATTTCTCATTCAAACCACCACAGGCTTGGAGGTGAAAGTTTAAGGAGGTCATCATTTCTCAGCCACCTTACAGGACCATGGCAGGTTATCCGTTCCCCCCCCCCATTTCCTGACTGCAAACTGAGACTAACCGGTATGACCTAATCTCACAGCATTAGGTGAAGATCAAATGAGAAAATCTGGGTTCTTTGTAAATGCTAAGGAAGCAGACAGATACCATTATCTTCCATTTGCTAATCATTTTCATCCCTAATTGGCTGTTCTCCATAAAGTAGGTACCAGATTTGAGCATTAAAATTATCTTACTGGAAGAGATGAAATGGATGAAAGGCAACATGCGCATATTTTCACACACATGCATGCACACAGACACAGACATACAAACACACGCACATTCACACACACACACACACAGACACCTGTTGGCATTAGAAACTAGGTTTGGAGCAATCGTCAGGAAGTCAACACTAGCCTTGAAAGAGAAGTGTCAAGTTTTTCAACCTTTGCACCACACTACCAAAGGGCATTGGCCCTGACTCATAGGTAAAACAAATATTTTTTACTCCAGTGTATTTCTTTGTTCAATATGCTCTTCCTGTTTCCTCTGAATCCTCTTCACACGCATCAATCCCATAGATACTTTTGAGTACTGACCCTCAAACTTGAAATGTGATTTTGAAAACATCTCACAGGCACTTTGTAGAGATTCTGCGTTGATTCTGACCTCACAAATCTGCACCACAAGCAAGTTTCCTGGGAGACTCGTGCGTTCTTTGGGATCCCTTCTGGTC
The DNA here is from genome assembly GCF_030254825.1 of Meriones unguiculatus. Lineage (NCBI taxonomy): Eukaryota > Metazoa > Chordata > Mammalia > Rodentia > Muridae > Meriones > Meriones unguiculatus. The sequence goes on along the minus strand of NC_083362.1, from coordinate 59,658,305 downwards.
TTAAAGAGAAACCCATTCCTTGAAAACTGCTTCAGCTTAGTTAGGGCTGTATATTGTCCGTACCCCACACTCAGTGAAGTTGGCACTAACAAGCAAGAACTATGAGAAAGACTGAAACCCACCATAGTGGATCCTAATCTCATTTTATAATCTCAACCGTCTACATAATTTACACCTCTTCATAAGGATCAAATTCTAGAAGCATTATCTTTCCCAGATCTCTTTTCTAGACCTACCAGACTAGATTAAATGACCCTTCTTTGTGGTTACCCCACCTCGAAACCACACACATCTAGTTGTGGACTTTACCGTTAACCTTTCCCCCAGAAGAGGCCGGTTTTCCCCTTTCCCCAGCACATAGGCTGTGTCACGTCTGTTTTCACTAGGCTGTTCTAGAGATGGCCACTTGTGAAGAAATCAGCAGAGTTCAGGGATGAACCATGAAGAGACTGGTAGCACAAGGTAGATAAGAGAGGGCAGGCAGAGGCTTAGTGTGAGTATGAAGGCCTCATCCTAGGATGGAGCCGTGTATAACTGTGAGGCTGATTGCCAGTGAATAGGAATTTTTACTTTGATTTGGAATACGCGGAGAAATCATTACAAGGCATGGGCAGAGGTGTCTTTTCAGTGCTGTGGGAGGTGTTTAGCACTCTATACTGATGTTGGCATCTTAGGCTGGTCATGCTAAGTCATCTCTGCTGATGCAGTGGACTGTTACAAATTATAGTACTCTTCACCACTCTCTGGTTACCTCCTCGTAAGAAAACCATGCTTAGCCACACTGTGGAACTCACAACTATGTTAGAAAGTGGGCAGCTGTGATCTGACTCATTTCCCAAGAGTCAGTTGGGTATGCCATCTGCTGACATCATAGAATGGAGACAGTGAAATAGCAGAGCTCACATCTAACCATGTGGACATGGAATGCAGGCAGTATACATGTGGAAAGTGTCACTAAGATGTAATCTGGACTTTCCAGGCTTATGTTCAGATGCCCACATGGCCACTTTTGTTTATATGAAATAAAAAGACAGTTTATACTCAATCTTGTTGGCTTAATAACACGTGTCTCTGTGTGTGTGCGTGTTTCCTCTTTAGGACTCGGTTTGATGTCTACGAAGTAATAGGAAGAATAACAATATTATAAAAACATCAAATTTTAACGAATGCTTATGGGTCAAGCTCAATACTTCTTAAAATATTGATTTCATATTCCAACCAATCTCTCCTCCCTCTTCTCATCCCAGTTCTTCTCTCCCATCTCCCCCACGCACATCCTCTCCTCCTACATTTCTTTTCAGAAAAGGGGAGGCTCTCCATGAATATCAGAGTCAGAGAGCCCCTGCTCCCACTATTATGAGTCCCGCATAAAGACTAACCTACACAACTGTCACATATGCACAGAGGGTCTCGGTCAGTCCCATGCATGCTCCCTGACTGGCAGTTCAGTCTCTGTAATCACCTATAGGCCCAGGTTAGTTGATTCTGTAGTTTTTTGTTTTGTTTTGTTTTTTGGTGCCCTTGACCTCTATGGCTCCTACAGTCTTTCCTCTCCCACTTCCACAGGATTCCCCAAGCTCTATCTAATGTTTGGCTGTGGGTCTGTGCATCTGCTTCCATCAGTTGTTGGGTGAAGCCTCTCTGATGACAGCTATGCTAGGTTCCTGTCTGCAAGTATAGCAGGGTTTCCTTAGCAGTATCAGGGGTGTGCTCCCTGTTGGCTTGATAATGTGTCTGTGAGTGTGAGAGTGTGTGTGTCTGCCCTCTTTGGAACTAACTTTGATGTCTACAAAGTAAAGGGAAGTTTGACAATGATAAAAATGCCAAATATTAATGAATGCTTGTAAGTCAAGCTCAGTACTTTTAAAAATCACCTCTTTATAAAAAGCAACTTAGATGAGGATTATTATTAAGCTCAGCTTATAATTCAGGGAATAGCCATGGACTGGTTAGGATACTTGCCCAAGGATACTACAGATACTTAGATACTTAAAATAATTTAAGATGCTGAGAATTATTGATGGAAGGCAAGTGAGTAGTTGACATGGCAGTCCAGCCTTTTGATATCTGCAATTCACCAGGGATCTCTGAGACCTTGTCCATTAGAATATGCCAAGATCCTGTGACACTCCCATGAGGTCACAGTGTGGCCTCATCTTCAGTTTTCAAAGCAAGACTCATTTTCACCACTGCCCTGGTCTTGCAGGGTAAAGAAAACCATGCTTACTATGCTGTGCATGTCTCTGAGGAAGGCCTTGAGAAATGGAGGGGCTGCTTAGTCCCCTACGGAGGCCAGGCCTCCCTGCTGAGGCAGAGGCCCACTCCAGTTACATTCCTCTCCAACGCTGCATCTCGCTGTGTGAGAAATGTGCAAAAATTTGCAGCCAAAGCAGAAAGCTTTTTTGCTCTTGCCAGGGGACCTCTCTTAAGAGAGAGAATTCACCTATTGGAGAATTGGGGATGGCCAGGGGCTGGAGGTAGTCATCATTGAGTCCCAGATAATAGGCCTAAAGAATTCTGTTCACTTCATCCCCCTATCCCTTACAGCAGGTACTGAGAAAGGAGCAAGAAACTAGAACAGCCCAGGAATGGATGTCTGCTGCTTCCATAGTGCACCGGAAGCCGGACACACACAGGCTTCTCCCTCTTCTGCCAGGCAGGAACGACACTGTGGGGGACCATTTGTGTTCGCTCTTATGCTCTCTGGCCCCCTTGCCCCACATCAGTCGTTTGGGAATGAAATGGATTCAAGTCCTATTGACCCACAAAGGTGCTGGGTCCTCAAGAGGAACAGGAATCTCAAACTAAGGAAGGTTCCCAGGACCTATTAGCCCTGGGCACTAACTGGCCCTTGTCCTCAATTCTGCACATAGCAGGCCCAACGTCTCCTGACCTCTGGCCCTGCATTTTAGTCAAGAGAGAAACCCCAGGGCGGGAGCCCTGTTATCATCACCTTGCCTGACTATGGGAAAGTCACTTTAAAATGGTACAGCTAATCACCAGGTGTGACAGCACAGAGCTTTCATCTCGGCAGCTCTAGCCAATCTCTACGAATTCAAGGCCAGCCTGGCCTACAGAGCAAATTCCAGGACAGCCAGGGCTACACAGAGAAAATCTGTTTCAAAACAAACAAAAAAAGTGATGTCCCTCTATCTTCCTTCCCGTCACAATCTCTTCCCTTCCCCACTACTACTAGGAAGTGTGGTAGATTCCGCGAATGCTGCCAGCCACTTTGCTCTAATTCTTGGCAGTCCTAGAAAAGTGACATGGCTGACCTGTGTTTACAGGCGTGTGAAAATTGTACTCCACGTCTTCTCCACGTCTCCCATAGCAGAGTTCATAGAAATGGGGTTCCGTTTTGTCATCTTTAACAGGGTGGAGTTGAAGCATGGGACGACTGAGAATTTTGAGGACTCTTAACATTTGTGTAAACGTGGTTTCCTACAAGAAAGGTCTCCCTTTACACCACAGGTCAGAGGTCCCACTACCACTGTAGCCTTTTGTCTATGCTCTCTGACTATACACTCTGGTGCCCTCCATTCATGGCTCCCTACCATGCCTTCTTTTGAACCACAAAGTTCTTACACCCTCCCCAGTCTCCCCATAGTCTCACATCCCCTCCCTCCCAACCCAGCTCCCAGCTGATCTTGGCCTTGACTCACTGGTGCTGAGTCAACAAAGAAAAGCAGAGCCTTCGGGCAGCTGGACAGTGGACCAGGGCCAGAGCCTGCAGGAGTGAGCAAAAAGGCAGGCCAGAGGCGGGGAATCCATCAATCAGCTTGTCACCAAGTCTTTGCTGAGCCCCCCTGAAGACTTGGTCCCAGGCCGAGCTGCATAATGGGGGTCCAGCGGAAGACGGAAAGAAGACAGGAGCCTTCATTTTGTTCTGTAGTAGCTCAGGAGTTTGCATTGGGGCTCCTTGTATTTGGAGATCACCAAGCGCAGCCTTGCCTTCACACAGAGGTGGAGGTCACACGTTGAAAGGAAAAACCAGTGCTGGTGTGCCGCGTGCATAGGGAAGGTAAGGCAGCACCCAAGGAGGAGGGTCTTGAAGCTGCATTTGCAAAGCTTTGGACACAAGGTCATGTGAGCTGTTTATAGAGATGGGAGAGGGATGAATGGAAACTGGTGATATGAAAGCCGCAAATCACTGTTAGCCCCCACATTTCTCCCTCACAGCCTGCTAAGTGCAAGGCACTGCCTTTGAGTCAAAGCACTGTTTCTACAGTGTCTCTGCCAAAATGAACCTACTCTAAGAAAGTCTCTTTCAAAGATTTTTAAGTTTATATGAGTTTTAACCTGTACTCCATGCATGCAATGTCTGTGTCATACAACCCATTGTAGTCTTTTAATGTTATAGTCTTACTGGAACCCCTACAACTGGAGTTACAAGCCATTATGAACCACCACGTGCGGATTGGGAATCGAACCCAGGTCCTCTAGAAGAGCAGCCAGTGCTCTTATTCTCCAAGCCATCGTCCAGACCTAGCAAGTAGTTTTTAAGCCCCACTTGCACACACAGAGCAGGTAGGGGCCCATAAGCGATGTGAGGGAATAACAGGGCCTGGCATGAGGAGGAAGGCTGCACTTGAAATCCTAAGACCCTAGAAACTGGAATCCTCACACTACTTCTCACCGCCTGCACAACCGACTTATGCTGCTGTCATTTGGTCCCTGGACTTGTGCTGGCTTCATCTTCTGAGGAGAAGGAACCACAACCTCACTGGCCTTTGTGAGGAAGCAGGGCTGTTGGTGTGTTGTGGACACTGGGAAGCAATACGTGTGCACAAGGCAGCAGGGAGAAAAGAGCTGATGGTCAAGTATCAGCAGGGGAAAAACCCTCATTCTTCCAAGTCTGCTAAGACTTAGCAAGCACTCCCCCTGCTGTTCACCACCTGTGCTCCTTTGTCATGGCCTTAGCTTGAGTTAAGAATGTGCGTACTTTTGAGCCCTGGGTTAATCAGCAAAATCCCACTATCAGTTTTAGCAGTATCTCATGGTATTAGCACCTTCCTTCCATCTGATGCTAGTCTTTCAATGTTACAGCCTCATGATTTGCAGAGGTTGGCCTCCAACAACCAAGATCCCCTCACCAGATGCTACTCTACCTTGGTCTCTTCATTTATAAAAAGAACAAAGCTTTTCTGATACCCAAGATAGCAAACAGGGAGATGAAGCTGAAGAACATAACTCCTGGATGAAGTTTATTCTTTCCCCATTCAGTGACCCCCTTTTTGAAGTGGAAAAATCTTACGAGTTTTTGTCATCTATAAAATAACATCAGTTTCTTGCATCTGGAGCAAGGCAAAGAGGAACGAGTACAGGAGAAAAGAAAAGTCGATGACAGAAAGGCATTATAGTAACACTAGCAACAATACAATGAAGCACAGAGCATGTGGCTCCAGCATGGGTGATGCTTAGGGAGCAAATAGGACATGACAGAAGATGGGGCTGGCTACATAGGCAGGACTCAGGTCACGAGGCCTGTAAAGTGTGCTGCTACAGTTCCCTGGAGCTGGGTGGCATTAAATAGAAGGAGCTAGCTCGAGCCCTTAGAATACAGCCTGGATCACACAGAGTGGATGTATCAGGCATTTCTCTCCCCAAAAAGCTAATCAGCACCAAGAGAATGAAACATGGCGGTATATAAGCAGAACAGAATTATGAGTTGAACGCACAGAGGAGAGCTATAAGAGCAGGATGTAGTGGAGTATGCCTATAACTCAGCATTCAAGGGGGCTGAGAGGAAGGAAGAGCAAAAGCCCTAGGCCAGGCTGGGCTACATAAGGAGACCCTATGCAATCCCCACCACGATCCAAACAACAAATAAACAACACCCAACTAAATGACAACAAAACAAACCTAAAAAACTTAGAACATCAAAGAGGAGACTCACATGCAACGCCAATAAATCAGTAAGTACTAACCTTAACCAGTGGACAATTTCAAGTGTGCACATGAGCGTAAACTCAGAGTAGAAACAGTCCCTCTTCCATGGGCATCCCTCAAGATATACTTCCACAGAATCTACCACCAGCTCCACTCAGAAACTGGGATCTCTCTGAATAACAGTAACCTCTTGGCACCCCTCTGTGGCCCTGGATTTTGCTTAGCTTTCCCACTCTGACTTTTGTCTTTCCCACTCTGCTTAGTCACAAAATCCAGAGCAGGGCAATATTGTTACAACTCCCTCCTGTATGATGTTTTCAAAGAAAAAAAAAATTGTGATGAGCCTAATAATGTGGTCAGAGACCTGTATACCTTGAGTTGGGGAACTATTGGCACAATCTTATTCCACGGTGTATATTTATTTTATGGTACATTTTCACTGCAAAGAAGTTTTTATAGTTTTAAAAATCTTAAAATGAAGACACTAACTTTTCTTTTTTGTAACTAGCGGCTCTAGAAAACACACTCAAGTTCATCTTAATTGTGTATTGGTGGGGCATTTGTCCCAGAAGGCCTATGATCACTAACTCCTTTAGGTCTACTTCTTTACCTTAGTCTGCTTGGTTACAGTCTGACATTGTGGTAATTTAAAAAGAACTCAGCACTTACTAACCTTTAAGTCTACACAGGCTAACCATTTTGAACGTTGAGGCTTGTCTTAACCTGTGAGGATCATGAATTCTAAGTGCTGTGTCCTTTCCCACTTATTCTGTAGCACCCCCTTGTGTTCTATATGATGCTTGCAGTCACTACATTTCTGCTTTGCTGTTGTTTTTTTGACTTGAGATAAAGATTTGTCTAAAATTTTCAAGGTTCCAAGGTTAAAGGGCACCATACAAAATTTCAAAACCTAGAGTAATTAGCAACTGTACAATGACATGTTAGGAGGGTAATTTCCAAAGCCAGTAAACAAAATAAATTGTGGACATCTTGATGCACAAGCAATAACTGCCGTTCCTTGTTAAAAGTTTTAGGCACGCCTCAATGTTTAATATCAACAAAATGAAGTGGAAAGTCACAAAGTTGGGGGTAGCTCTAGCTCAGCACAGAAAAAGGTTTTTGTGGTGAGTCTCTGTAATGGCCATCTTTGAAGTGTCAAAATAATCTAAGTATTTTGGTTTTGCTTGGCATAGATACCTACGTTTAGAAACATATAAAAATGATGGCACACGCCTTTAATCCCAAAACTCAGGAGGCAGAAGCAGGCAGATCTCTGAGTTCAAGGGCAGCCTGGTCTACAGAGTACAGCAAAAAAAAAAAAAACCCTCAAACTTTAATAGCTTGCTTCTGGCTTTCTGCTGGCTGGCCTTGTAATTGGGGATCAGCTGGTCCCCTGAAGGGAGAGCACTGCTGAGTTCTTTGATGTTAGTGTGCCCCAGGAACACTTTCAGAGACACTGACGCTTACTGTTTCAGGTTCCACGTCTCCGGGAAACACTCAAAGTCATGCATATGCTTTCTCCTCATCACTATGTGTTGTGCTGTTTAAAAGTGGGACCATCCCAACTTTTTCCTTTCCACTTTTCTCTTTGTGTTCAATACGTCCTCATGGTCTATAATGTACATCTAATTCTTTATAATTTAGCTCTTTATTCAATTTATACTTTATATAATTGAGCTTATCTGTCTTTAGCTTTTAGCTATTTTTTACATGTCACCTGACATATAGGCATGCATGAGCTCTCTACTGTGTACTACTGGGCCTACTAGTTCCTTGTTCTTTCATGTGAGGGCCATGCTGCAGTATGAATCTAAGGCCTTGACTACATCAGGCAAGTCCTCTACCCCTCTTGTGACTGAGAGCTTCTAATTGTACTTCTGTTATAGCCATACATTATGATTACTATAATTTATAATACATGATTACCAGAGATTATGACGTTTTAATTTATAGCTCGACCCCTTCCTGAATACAAAAATCTTAGAACATTTTAACACCCTTCACAAACCTACATCATTTTAAGGCATCCTAATAATGTAGCCCAGGTTGACCTCAAATCTGCCATGTAGCTGAGTGACTCAATTTGATTATCTGACCTTCACCTCCCAAGTGATGAGATTACATACATATACCAGCTTAGAAAGCATCAAGAAATCAGTAGCCTGTTATAGCCATTATTTGCTGCTTTTAAATTCTATATTGTATTGTTTTGTGTAACATTTATAGGGTTTTGTGAATATGTGGCATGCTATCTTTCATTGCTTTTGGAAAGTTCCTAGCCACCATCTTTCTCACCTCCGGTCTCATATGCCCTCATGACATCTCTCACTTTTCCCCATTGTTTCTGGATTTCTTTTGGCCATTTTTCCATTCTATTTTCCCTTAAGTTGTATTTTAATTCAGACTCATCTATAGAACTTTTAATTTTACTTACTAAAATCTTAAATACAAGAATCATTTAACCCCAGCATTCTCTAGGTATAGGCTGCAGCTGAGCTGGAGGCCAGCCTCTTCTACACAGAAAAGCTCTAGGTCAGCCAGGACTATATGTGAGGCTGCCTTAAAGAAAATCACTTTATAGGAATACTGATGATTCTAGCCCAGTAGTGACTACAGCTTACACTTTATCATGTATTTTATAGAGCTGGAGGAGTTGGAATAGTCTCAACATATTTCAGGAACTAGAAATGCTCTTTAATTACAGTATCCTTGTGTGTCTGATTCTCACCCTGTCCTTATTGTAACAAAATACTTGGGCAATCAAGTTTAAAGGCTAGAATCAACGAACCAGATGGTGTATCTAGGTCACCTTTTCTGCCTATTGGTTTATGATAAATGAGTACAAAATAACCAGTTAGTATTTCCATTTAAATATAGCTAAAGTAATGTTCCCTAGAAGAAACACATCACTCTTTAGGTGCTGGGTTTTAAGCTTGGAAAACAAATATGCCTTTGATGAGGCAGGTCTAATTCTCCGTGGGCGGTCCCCCCTCCATCATTTGATTTCTCACATACCCTGGTTTGTGGGCAGACAGCACCATCGACCGGTAGCATTTTTAAAGTTTTTTAAAACTGTAGCCTTGGCTATCCTGGAACTCACTATGTAGACCAGGCAGAACCACCTGCCTCTGCCTCCAGAGTGCTGGGATTACAGGTGCATCACACCACAGGGCTAAAAACGCCTCGAAGTCAACTGTAATTAACCCAGTTTTTCTGGCAGTGCTTGCTGTGCCGCATCACCACACTTCACTGCAGCCTCGCTCCTGAACACTGTGATCACCACACAACCCTGTACACAGCCCCATACACCTCAGGCTTAACACTATTGTTATACAAACAATTCTAACAGAAACATATTTCAATCAGAAACAAAAGCTCTTAGTATTTATCTAACATCCTTTCACATCTACCAAATTATTCCTGGGTTGATTATATTTTGCTATTATGTTTGAACCTAAAAACTGTTGAACAGTTAGTTGGTTTAAGTTTCATCTAATGAATTTTGGGTTATAATTAGGGTCTATCTCTGCCATTTTTTTTAACCACTAAGTGGCACTCTCAGCACTGCCAATTATAAAGCTGAAAACAAACTCTGAAAGTTGCTCTACATCCTGTGGTACCACATATCCAACCAAGATTTTACACGTGTTCACGTTATGCATGTGAAAGTCAAAAAAAAGTTCAAGCGGTCAATTCTCTAACCTACCATCTGGGCATTAGGCTTGACAGCAAGCACCTCTACCCAGAGCTGTCTCATTTGGCCTAAGACTTAATTCTTTGTGTAAAAACAAACATATCACTTGTTTTTGTTTTTGCAAATGATAAAATTACAGTATCTGCAAATGTCCGATTGCTATGTCTCCTTCATATACTTAAGATACCTAGAGCCACATAAAAACTTCAAAAAGAGAAAATGAGCACAAAGCAAGCCCTGGTCTGATACATGCTCTGCTCATTTTTAAGAGTGTCTGTCGGTTAAATAACTGCACAGCACCAAAGGCTCAGAGAAACCTCGTGATGACAACAAGCAACTGTAAAGTGGAAATGCTCAGCATGGGAAAGCTCAGGGTATAACACAACCTGACCAATGTAATTGAAAAAGCAGAAACCTAACTTCTAGCCTTACCCCCAACATTTGCTTACTTGCAGCTTCTGTAAAGTGTCCTATTTCCTTAGCTGCTGAACACCAAGCTCCAACCTCTAACTGCTATCACTAACAGCTGTCCATCATCCATCTGACTGTCACAAAGCAATGGAAAAGAGCCATGAATCTTGGGTCTGGAACCTGAGACCCAAACCCAAACCCAAACCCAGCTCCATCACTTACAAATTACATAGATTTCTTGGGGGTTAAGAGTACTGGTTTTTCTTCCAGAGGATCCAGGTGTGATTCCCAACACCACATGGCAACTGGTAATTCCAGTTCCAGTATATCTGGTGTCCTCTTTAGGCACCCGGCATACATGCATAAAAATCAAAAAAATATATATATATTTCCATTACACAGAGAGAAAGTGTATATAAGCACGTATATGTGCTGCACAGGTTGAACTGCTTGCCCAAGGTTTAATGAACCCAAACTACAATGCCACACCAGCTGGCTCCTTTATCAGCTCTCATTTCTACACAAAGAACAAAAACAAAACAAAAACCCTTCAAAACTCCAAGTTTGTAATCCTAACCTTCACCACATATTCTACCCTAAACCAGGTGCTGTGTGGCAAGAACTCACACTTGGAGGAGGCCACCCGGATGCACCAGTAATCAGGGCAGACATTCCACCATTCACTTGCGAATTCCTGTCAAGGCCTTTCAGCCACCGCCTCTGGGAACTCATCCCTCTTCTTGCCCTATTCCTACTGGTTCACATTATTGAATGCCATCTCACAATACAGAACGCCAAGGGAACCACTTAGAAAAATAGTGCATAACTGAGGATACTCCACTGAGTGGAATAACTTGAAATTTGAAGCTGTTGCTGCGATAGGTCTAGTAAGAGCTAAACCCACAGGAGCACTGCCAAACCTAGAGTAAGCCTTACAGTAAGAAAGCCACTAGGCAAAAGTGTGTGCTGTACAGAAGACAGATATGAGCTCACAAAAGGGCAGTCTTTACCTTGAGGAAAACCAGGTCGGCAACATTAAATCACTGCTATGGATTTGGAAAGCACTGAAAGATCAAAAACAGTTTGGAGGTTTCAGAGTAGCTTAGACACAGCTGAGCAATCTGGCAGCTAACTGAATGGTTTGAGGGGCTAACCGTAAAAATAATCCCAAATAAATTAAACCCTAAATTTATTAAAGGACCCTCATTCTTGATATTTACCTACGCACTGTCATTTGTTATATTCAGTTTAATCTTAGGAACTCTAGTTTGCAGACAATTCGCAGTCAAACCAAGCTATGCACACAACTGTCTTGTACGTTTTACAACTGTACCAATATTTTAAGTGTACTCTTTCTGGAAAACTAAAAGGCACACACCTACACGTTCAATGGAGGACCAGTCAGTCATTCAAGGCTAGCCAGGGTCATACAGTTTATCCCAAAACAACATATACCAAAATGTTATAATTAACCACTAACAAGGCCAGAAAGTTACGTAAATTAACCCATTTATTGCAGACTAGGCAAGTCTAAACAGCAGTGCATCTACTGGTCCTTCAGTTCCTTGAGTCTTCTGATGGCGGACTTCACTGTGACGGCAGAAGTAGTGCTGTTAAGAAAAAGTTTCCAATGGGATTACACACATTAATATACAAAACCTAAGTAAACCTGTCTCCCTGTTACCCTGCAATCCTGAAAACTGACTTTCTCCTGCAAAGAATTGCTCTGAAAGTCTCCTTCCCCAATACCATGGTGCAGTGAATCATACTGTACCAAGTTGGAAAGTCACACTGGCCTGATGGCATCCTTTAAAAGCCACAACTTCAGGCCCTAGAACAATTCTAAGTTCTCAAACATCTGAGTCTCCAACATAAAAAAAAAAAAAAAAAAAAAAAAAAAAAAGGCAGACCCAGACACCACGAGACAAAACAAAACAAACCTATGGTGCTTTCCTCTGAAGATAGGAGAGCAAAGGCAGCTTCAGTACACATGCCCTAAGACCAAACAGCTAGAGCATACATTATATATATGAATATTCACCTGCCAGGACACTCTCCTTTCCATTTTTCCTTTTGCTATCCTAAAACCCACACTATCTTTTCAACCTGCAGCCCACACGTTCAAGACTACATACATACTACTCAAGACACCAGAAACTTCAGGGCTAGCAAACTACAGAGGCCCCCAGGGAGGGAGCTTTAAATTTCAGATGCTAAAGCTCTAAGAACAAAGACAAGAATCACAGGTTTCACCTCAGCAACAACTTCTGGTCCAGCTGGCCTCACAGCACTAAATATGCCCAAACAGCCTCAAAACTGTCTATAAAACCCTAAACCAACCAACCTCGTTTAAAAGGCTATTTTTATACTTGAACTTGGCTTCTAGTGTAAGCCAAGTTCATCACAAACTCAGAAACCAATAATGGTTCCACAGACATCACAATTTCCCAAAGATCCCAGTGACTGCACAATTCAAAATATGAGAATCAAAGTCCAATTTATATTTCTATTTTAACGCAAAAAAATATTTATATATATATCCTGTAACTTTTTTGTTTTTGAGACTGTGTAGCCCTGCCTGAAAACTCTTAACTTTTAAGAATCCCTAAAGCACATTTACTTTGCTGTTCATAAAAATTATGACTAGCCCAATATGTGCCGGGCCTGGAACACGGGCTGCGTGGTCCCATAGACTTCCCCACCCAAATGTGTACTCACTTGTAGGTCCAAGCCCCACCAGCCACTGTTTTCATGCAGGATCCACAGTGCCAGATGCCAACGGCTCGTCTCTTCATCTTGGTCTGTAAAGATTTGAAAAAGGCTTGATGACGCTTTTCCCTCTCTTCAAAGCCATTTATCCTTCAGTCCTTCAGTGTTTCCACGGAAACGAGGCATGTTTTGCAAAAAGCAACCCCATGCCCTCGTACCTCACTTTGGCCCGCCGCTTACAGCGGCCTGAACTCACGAGCAATCCTACCCTCTCCCCTCCCCACCCGAGGTCGACTTACCTTGCCACAGAAGGAGCAAGTGTACTTGGCGTGCTGGCTGATTTCAATCTTCTTCACCATCTTCCGGAGGGAGGCGCCATAGCGGGTCCCGTATTTCCCGACGATCCCGACCTTTTTGGTGCGTTTAGCCTGTGGGCAGACGAAAACAGACGAACCAGCGATATTTAGCGCGACGGGAAGCAGGTCTCTGCACGCCTGCACACCACGGCGCACGTCGGCCGGGCTCTAGCGTTCCCCAAGCTCGACCCGCAAAACCAGCGTTCCCGGGAGCTGAGCTCCGGAGCCGCGCAGGGCCAAGTCCCGCCGAGCCGCCTCCCGGGCCTCCAGGCGCGGCCGAAGACCCCGACGGCACACAGGACACGAGACAACACAGACTGCCCGGGACGGGTGAGGGCGGAAAACTCGGCAGGACGGCAGATGCAGACGGATAACGAATTCCAAAGTCGTAACGCCAACACTCACCATGTTACCGGAACCGAAGCGCAGCCCGAAGAGGAAGAGACGCAATACGCATGCGCGGTTTTAGCACGGCCACCGGAAGTGACGTAGGCGTCCTCTCTAGAACCTGAACTCTGTGTGCTAGAGGGTATTCGCTGTTATTCCGACCGGGCCGTGGGAAATGTTTACATGGGCAGAAGTCCCATCTCTTGTTCTCAGCTGTGATCACCCCTTAGCTTACAAATACATTAAAGTTCTGCCAAAGCAGATGTGACTTTTTTCTGTTCTGTTCGCGAGGAAACAAGTTTTAGGTGACTTGTTTTTAAGTGTCTAAAGTATAACGTTTTTGACTGAACTTCGTTGCTTTCCCCACGACGTTATACTTTCGAAAATCCTCAAACCCCGTGTCAGATGCTGCCCATAGTAAAAGCCGAGAATCTGCTCCCAGGCCAAGTTGCCAGGTCAGCTGGGAATCAGTCGTTTTCGTCACAATTAAGAGTTACGAAACGTTGCTCTGGGGATACGGTAAGGAAGACCGATTACCTGAATCCAAGACCCTAGAATAGTGGCTTTAAACCTATGAGTCGCGATCTCTTTGGGATTGAACGACCCTTTCAGAGAGATCGCCTAAGACCATCGAAAAATAGATATTTACAATTCGTAACAGTCGCAAAATTAGTTATACAATAGCAATGAAAATTTTATGGTGGGAAGGGTCACCTCAGTATGAGAAAGGATGAAAGGATGGCAGGATTAGGAAGGAAAGTTAAGAACCACTGCTCTAGAGCCTGGAATTCTAAGAAAATTGCAGTTGGATTGGAGATGGCTCAGCAGTTAGGCGCACTGGCGAGCCCTAGGGTTGGATTCTTAGCCTGACATGGCAGCTCACAACCACCTGTTAACTCTTAAGTTTAGAGGATCTGAAGCCTCTTCTGGCCTTTCTGTGCACTGGATTCATGGTGCACAGTCCTTATATGTAGGCAGAACACTACATGTAAAAAAATTGTTTAATTAAGAAAAAAATAAAATTAAAAAAAATTGTTTAAAAGGAAAAATATAATTTCAAGGCTAGGATGATGTAACAGTCCAGTTTTGCCTTCGGTTTGGCCACTTAGTCCTGCCTGGGGCCGGCCTTCCCTTTCATTTCAGAAACCATTCCCCTGACCCCATAAACAAGTTTCTGGTCCAAGCCTGAAACCTTAAATTCTAACATCTTACTCTATGATCACCATTTGTTATCTTCTTCCCAGCTCTCTCCAAAGGGTGAGTGAGGAAATCCACTTTCTCTTTAAGGAGAGGAAGGAAGTAAACTGTTGACCTTCCTGCTTGGATAGAAAGGTGTCCTGGGACAGAAGCCTAGGAACCACACATATCTGAAGAGAGAAAGTACCGCAATGGAAGGGTATCCTGAGACCTGGGAGCCCAGGAACCACGCAGCTCTGAGAGAAGGCCTCAGCAGAGGCATTTCGACTCCAGGGCAGAGTATGCCCTGCTGAGCTCAGGAGCCTCAGCCACATTCCCTCTTCACTTCTCTTCTTGGCTTTCAATGAGTCACAACTCAAGATTTATTGGAGGTATGAATCCACCAATAGATGCCCCTATTCAAGGAAGGAGACAGCAGGAAACTGAGCAGAAACAGCCGTTATATAGGATTTTCTAGGGGCTTTACTCTCTAGGGCAGAGATTTTCAGGGTGAGGAGTGTTGAGATTTGAAGGCCTAAGCTTGGGGAAGCTCAGGGATTGGTGGGATCTTGGCCAGACTTTTCACCTAAAATTAGCATAATCTGGGAGAGGTGCTTTTCTGACAGTTACAGGGGCTGGAAAAGCCAATATGTCACTTTAGGGAGGTCCGGAGGAAGGGCTGGCTGCTGGAACTCCTCAGGCAGAGCCCGGTTTCCTGCCTTGATGGGTTTCAAAGTTTACAAAATATACGAAGCTTACAACATTTACAAAGTCTACAGAGTTTACACATGGACTCATGGAAGGCTTTCCCTGTGGCTAGAGTCAGGGTGAATAACTATTAGGTTTTTGTTGTTGTTGCTGTTGTTTGTTTGTTTTGGTTTTTTGAGATACAGTTTCTGTGTGTAACTCTGGCCATCCTGGAACTCACTCTGTAGACCAGGCTGGCCTCAGAAATTCACCTGTCTCTGCCTCCTGAGTGCTGGGATTAAAGGCATGAGCTCCCGCCACCACCACCACCTGGTGTGGCAGCAAAACTTTTTTAAAAGTGTGTTCTACATGAATGTAGAGGAATCTTAATTCAGAACACACGGCTATTCTGGCAAGCTCACATCCGAAGACCTTCTAAGCCTGTGTGGTCTGGCTGGAATACAAACACACCTTTAATCCGGGAGACAGAGGCAAGCAGATCTGAGTTCAGGGCCAGCCTGCTTATAGAGCAAGTTTCTGGTAAAGAAAAGCTTAGGTCTAGGAGTGGTGGTACACACCTTTAATTCCAAACAATGAAGGTAAAGTTAATTTGTAAAAGGAAGCACTCATATTTGAAAGTAATGTCTAATTGAGTAGCAGAAACAGTGATGAATCAAAGAAAGATTTGACTGAAAAGGATATGCCCAACTCTTAGAAAGGGAAGGAAAGCCTCTTAAGGGGCAATTCAGAGGCCCCTGGAGCCCAGATTTGTTGACTCTGTTGATCTCCTTGTGGAGCTTCTGTCCCCTCCTGGTCCTTCTTGTCCCCTCATTCTTCTATATGACTCCCTGTGCTTTGTCCAAAGTTTGGCTGTGATTCTCAGATCTTCTTTGATCTCCTGATAGGTGGACTCTTTCAGAGGACATCTATGGTAGGCTTACATCTTGTACCTTCTCTTCATCTGCTTTCAGTGTCTATTCTGTTTGCCCTTCTGAATGAGAATTAAGCATCCTCCCAAGGGTCCTCCTTGTTATTTAGCTTATTTAGGTCTGTGGATTGTAGTATGGTTATCCTGTATTTTATGGCTAATATCTGCCATAAAATAATAATAATATGATGATGAAGGCAATCCTGATGAGAATTGATAGGCTGGGGTCAGATGGTAGGAGAAGAGGGCTCCCCTTTTCTGAGGACTAGAGGAAGGACCTGGGGGGAAGAGCAAAAGAGGTTAGGATCAACGGGAGACAAGGGAGGGAGGGATCTATAATCAGGATGTAAACTGAATAAATCATAAAAACATAAAATTTTAAAAAGGGGGCAGTGCAGAAAGAGAGGAGACAGTTTTACTGGGAGGGTTTTACAGAGAGAGGTTGAGAGAACAAGCTAGACACAGGTGAAGGCCAAATGAGCCAGATGAGGAGCCAGGAGATTAGAGCAGATTGCTGAAATTAGTTTAATGTCAAGCAGAGTAATTCAGAAGCCGAGAAAAAAAAAAAAGCCAGATTGAATAAGTCAGTTGGAAGAAGAGTTTGAGCCAAAACAGCTGAATTCACCCAGCCAACCCAGACCTCATCAAGAACAAGAAAGGATGAGCTTATTAAGGAGTAAGTTTCAGAGACTGAAAGCATTCTAGGCCTAGGTTAGATTGTATGGAAGCTAGAAGCTTCCGGGACTAGGCCTAGATTAGCAGAAGGAGGAAGAAAGCCTTCCAGACACTTGAAAAGGTGAATAAAAGTTCTTTTTACACTTGAAGAAATAATACCATTTGTTAGCAGGGGGAGATTGTACACCTTTGGTTCTGGTACTCAGGAGGAAGAGGCAAGTGGATCTCTGTGAATTCAAGGCCAGCCTGGTTTACAGAGTGAGTTTCCAGGGCAGCCAGTGCAGAAAACACTGAGAAACCCTGTTTAAAAAAAAATAAAAATGCTGCCTTCTTCCCGCCACCCCACCTCCAAGGGATGGCCAGGAGAAACAAAGCTCAGATAGCTATGGAATAAGAGTGCAAGAGAGGAACCTTGAGAATGCTGCTAGGCATCATGGCACTATCTCGCCTGTTCCCAGTCAGAACACTGATAATGAGCAGCTTCGTTTCACACATCTAATATTTAGTTCAAATGATTTCTTGTGTGTTTTTGTTTCTTCACAATTATATTGAAAGTAGCTTGTAGGCAGGCATGCATTTCATACCTTCCCTTCCTGAGAGAAGGAGCTGGAATCAAACCTTGAGTCCCGAGGACTATGCTGAGAGGGTCACAGGTACTCAACGGCAGCAGATAGGGCATCAGTGATGTCTGTGGCACTGTTTGAAAGGTGATGTAGAATGGGAACAGTCTGCTTAAATGTACGTTCCATTCAGTTTTCCTCATGATCATTTACAGTTGGAAAAAATTTAATTTTAATCTGAATTATTAGTATAACAAATTTCATGCGTTTCTCGGGAACACACACTTTGTAACTGGAGAATGGAGGTTTCTCTACTTAACAGTTGTGAGATTTTTTTCCAAGTTAACTTTTTTCTGTGTTTTGGTTTCTCAAACTATGAAATCTGGATAAGTGTAACACCTACTTCATAAGGTTGTGAAAAACCAACGGGCTGAATGCCTGCAGGGTTTATCCCAGTGCCTGGAACATGGCAAACACCATACAGCTGTAAAATAGCAGTGTCTGGATGAAGAATGGAAGGCTCAGAGTTTAAGAGCCCTGCCCAGGGTCTCACAACAGCGTTGGGGGTGGAAATAGAACACAGTCTTGGGCTGACTGATCCCAAAGTCATTTCTCTTAAATGTTACCAGGCACTAACCCATGTCATAGTAACACTGATGAAACAAAACAGAGGTCAGACAGGGTCCAGGCCAGATTCTGTAAGTACCTATGGTATTTGGGGAACCACAGTCCCTTAGATAAAGTGCCACTTCCCCACTTCCCAGTAGCCAGTATATTTACAGTGAGGGCCTGGGCTGGGTAACCTCTAAAATCATCTATCCCTTCTTTTCTGTGGTTCCAGGAAGAGTTTCCCAACATTGAGTACTGTTGGGACAGTGGTTGACCATGTAGTTTATGCCACCACTGCCACATACAGTTTTTATGGAACAAAAGATTTGGCCTTCCTGCTCGGATGAAAAGGTGTCCTGGGACTCAGAAGCCTAGGAACTACACAGATCTAAAGGGAGAAAGTATCCCAAGGGAAGGGCATCTTGAGACATGGGAGCCCAGGAATCACACATCTCTGAAAGGAGGCCTCAGCAGGGGTATAGCAACTTCCAGGGGAGGGTGTCCCCAGCTGTGCTGAGGCCCATTCCACTTTTCCATCTCTTCCCTTCTTCTCTTCATTGCTTCTCCAATTCTTCCTATGAGAGAGTCACGCAGCAAATCTCTTAAAATAAATTTATTAGGAGTTGGGAGGGTCCAAGGTGTTGTAGAGGGATGAATCCGGGATTGGCTGCCCCTGCTCCCGGGAGAGGACAGCAGGGAACTGAGCAGACACAGCCTTTATAAAGGATTTCTTAGGAAGTGGAACTCTCTAGGGCTGAGATTTCCAGGGTGAGAATTGGTGGGATTTCAAATCCTGAGCTTGAGGGAGCTCGCAGATTTGGTGGGTTTTCCTGCTCAGGGATTGGTGGCCTTTTGTTCTTTCACCTAAAATTATCTTAGTTTGGAAAAGGTCTTTTTGAGGGGCTAGAGATGACAGTTCTGACAGGTATAGAGGCTGGAAATGCCATTATGACAGGGAGGTCTGGGGAAGGGGCCTGGCTCCTCAGGCAGGGGCCTGCCTTGCGGGTTTTCAAAGTCTACAAAACTTATAAAAAAATGGTATTGGTTTACAATCCAAAGAATTAATATCCATGAACTCAAGGAAACAATTGAATAAGTACATGATAAGAAGAGAAAAATCTCTTATAGAACAATCTTAAGTAATTTATGTTAGCCTTGTGGTTGGTGATACATGCTTTTAATCCTAGCACTTGGGAGGCAGAGGTCTGAGTCTGAGGCCAGCCCAGACTGGACTGAGTTCCAGGACACCCAGGGCTACACAGAGAAACCCTGTCTCGAAATAACAACAAAGCAATTTATGTGGATACTCTGCCTCCCATTAAGCAGAAGCATAACTGCCAGTCTTTTGAGTATGAGCTGTACAGACCTTCTTCGAAAGAAAGGCCTTTACAGTAGCGAGGCCTCCAAAGTACCACCCTGACCATGTGATCCAGGTCAACATTAGCAATGATGTCATATTGGTGACCTGTGTTCCTTTTATGATTGATACTTTGCCTTTGTTACTGCGATGTCTAGCACAGCATGATTCTGGGCCCCTGACCTGGGTGGCAGGAGAAGAGAGAAAGGACAAACGCTCAAATACACATACAGAAAAGCTGGAATCAGGAACGTTCTCCTTGTGAAGCGGGACCAATTACACAACAACGGGGAACCTCAGTGCGCTAGGGAAGGAGAGCTTAGTCAGTGTGGGTGGTCTCTGTGGGGAACCAGCCTCAGGCTGTAAACACCCAGGAGGAGGAAGCTGTGATGGCTGCCCTCTTTACACTGTCAATATTCCCTCACAGAGTAGAGGAAGGCTTTGCCAGTTCCCAAGGGGTTTGGGGCAGCAGTTCTTGTCAATAGGACACATTCACTCAGGACTTTATCCACTCCTTACATATTCCCTCAAGTCTCCCTCCACCCCTGATATGTGATAGTTTTCCAAACCCCATCATATTTCTGGAGATGTATACAGGGGTATGGTGTGCGTGTGTGTATGCATGTGAAGGCCTGAAAGACATTAGGGGTCTTCATTGATCATTCTCCACTTTATTCATTAAGGCAGAGTCTCTCAGTCCACCACAGAGCTTGTAAACCCAACTACTCTGGATAATCAGCTTATTTCAGGGATTCCTTGTCTTCTGCCCCCTACTGCTGGAATTACCCAGCATTTATGTGAGTTCTAGAGATTCCTGTCATCACACCTGAATGGTGGGTGCTTTACCTACTGAACCCTCTTCACAGCCCCATAACCCTGTTATAAACCATGAGAAAAATATGAAATTCTAATAAGCTCCTACAAAAAGGCTTTACGAGAACTCAAAATTGTCAGGTTCAACAAAAACTCAGAATGGGTCAACTCCAAGACAGGCCCGAGGTCACATCATGACTAAAGGTATCACAGAACCACAGGACAGAACAAAAGATATTGTGAAAACCAAGATCTGAATAAGTCATGGAATAAAACTATCAAGATTAGGTGAAAAGATATACAAACTCTCTGCACCATTTCATCAGTTTTCTGTAAATTCAAAACCGTTCCAGGCACCAAATGTATTTGAAACCACCACTCAGAGACACCATAGCTAATGACTGCAGAACTGTGTTGGTCTTTGCTTCCCAGCGCACTAACACAAAGCGTGGCATGTTCTGTGTAAGGGTATTTGCTGATTGGAAACTTCATCTTTTGTATGACACGTGATCGGTTTAAGGAAGAGTTTTGCAAGTTTGGATTTTCTTGTCTTCCAAGGTCAATCCACTTACTCTAGAACTGGGTGGGAAGTGGGGGGGGGTTATTCTAGACAAACTAGAAACTAGGGTTCAGAGGCATCTCGGTTTGCCTGAGGATATGCAGCCAGTGAGCGACTTTTAGACTTATATTCTGTCTTCCGTATTTGAAAACTTAAGTCACTGGGTTTGTTTCCTCTGCATACAGAATGCCACACACTCTGTGAGGTCGTGGTAGGCTAAAATAAGCTTGAGGTGTCCAGAGGGCACTGGCTCTGTGGTGGTGATTACATGGTGGAGGTGCTCTCGGTGCCTTTCAATCTTGTCTTCTCCATGCTCCAGGGACTACAACAGGGACAAGCCTTCGATTCTCCTTAATTTCTTCAGCCTCAGCACAGTAACACAACCACTTCACAGTGACCATCACAGGGTGTAAGAATGGGTTTAATGCATCTCAGTTTCATGTCAGGCCCAGCACCCCGCTTTTGCCTCCTTAGGGTGGAAGACTAGAAGAGGCCCAGAGAGCAGCCACTTTTTTTCCCCCAGAAGGAAAGCAGGGTAACCCTAGAAAACTCTCCACGTAAACTGTGCCTGCTTGCAGAAGCTGTACAGCAAAAACTTATTTGTGTTAGTGCAAACAAATGGGATTGATGTTTGGTGGCTGCGGTGTGGAAGAAACAAGGATTCGTAATGGCTTTCCTGTCTAATCTGGGCCTCCTAGGCAGGCATAACTGCTGCCCAGCAGTGGCTGGGTGAGTAGGCACTGTGGTTTTGGGTTAAGGCAGTCTAGGCAAACTCTTTACCGTGGTTCTATAGTCTAATATGGATCACCATTCAGCACGTTAACTGTCTCCCCTGGCATAGCCTCTGGCCTGGTGGGGTTGGAGGGGGGATGGGAAGAGACAGTACATGGGTAAGAATGTGACAGCAGCCGAATGAGACACTTCACAAAAGGAAGAGATTGTTCATGCTCAGAGGGATTTCATCAAACTGAACGTTCTCTCTAAATAGAAAGCTTGAGGATTTACAAACAGCTCTCATGAAGTCAGCTATTAAGTGACTGCAGAAAATTGTTCCTCTCGTAAAGTCTCAATTTGTCTTATTTATGGGCAAATTTCTATCCCATTAGAGGATCATGAGTTATAGATGTCCACCCCATCATGCTCCCATACACGTCTAAGTAAAAATCTTCTCTGAATTAATCACCTTGTTCTTCGGAAGCACTCCGAGTTCACCTTTCACCCCTAAAATACTAAAAGTCACTTTCAGAGAGGATCCTTTTAGCTTCTAAGCCAACCAGTTTTCCTGGGGCATATGCAATATTTTATTCTTAAAAAAAAAAAAAATCTGAGGTGCAAGTCCATTTCATGACAGAGATATAAGGGTTTATCCCAGAGTCACAGGAATGTTGAGTCCTATGAGGCCTCCATAGCAAGTCCTGGACACAGGTCAGCATGCCCAAATAGACTCACACACATCCATCCTGGCCTCTCTTCTGTAGTTTCTCAAATTCACTGAAAGCCATCTGGCAGGATCACCAGTCACTGAAAGGGAGACAGAGTAGACCAACCAGAAACAGTGGGCGAGGGCATACGGAATGGACCACTGCATTGCAACAAATGCAGTACAGTTTTTGTAAAACCCATTTTTAGGTCTATGCGGAATAAATTACAGGCTGTCCCATCTCAAAGTATATTAGTTACTACCTCTAGGCAGTAGTAAGCTAGGAGTGAGCGGGACAAGAATGTAGACTTTCATCTTTTTTACTTATAATGTACACTTCTAGAGTAATTTTACATCAAATATATAGTAGTGAATAAACATCCCCACAGGACGGTCTTTTAACGTGTGGTGCTGCATCGTCATCCATAAAAAATTAACCTTGATCCATCTTCCCCCAGGTGGATAAAGCTAGACATTAAAGGCAAAACAGCTTCTAGATAGTATCTCTGTAACGTTGGGCTTGTGCCTACCCAAGTGCTTATTTCAGTTAACCGTTATATGAACTTTTGGTATATTTCACCCTAAGAGTGAAAGGCTTGGAAGAATGGCTGATACTAAAAACCATCAAACGGAAGTAGAAGGGAAACGTGGGCAGAGGCTGCTGTAGAACCGAGGAACTGCCAGCTGCCAACAGTACCCCAGAGATGGGCCCATGGGCATCGTTGTGCCATTTGCTGAGGTTAGGAATGTTTCCCTGAGACCCTATAGGAAAACAAAACCAAAACACAGGTATCGGAGACCGCTCTAATGAACCCCTTCCAAGCCACATACGATGCTATTCTTGAACTTGCTTCGTGAGAAGTAGAAGGGATAAATACTTGATCAGACTTGATGTATCCATTTTTGCAAAATAAGGAGCAGTCTCAACCTGCGTTCTTTGTTTTCCTGTGGGTTCTCATGACCCTGGAGACAGCCTCAGGTCATGGGGGAGGGCTCCCTGATGTCTCTGAATGTGTGTTATCAAACACACACAGTGTGTGGTTGTCACTATGTGATTATGCTGGTCTCAACCAGAGGCTGGCAAACTACGGACCATGTACAGTGCCTGCCCCCTGCATGTTTCTGTTAAGTTTGTGACCTTAGAATGTTTGAATACTTGCAATGGTTTTAAAAATCAAAATAAATGCTGCTCTTCCGGCTGGATAAACCAACCTCACAAAGGCGTGTGCTTTTTCTTCGATTTAGAAGGTTATTACCTTAGAACAGTGCCTGATATTATGAGATGCTGAATAACTGTTTGTAGTTGTTGAACTTTTTAACTAGATATTGGGGGTTATACAGGAAGCACTTCACTATTTAGGATTGTAAATTACGGGCTGGAGAGATGGCTCAGCAGTGAAGAGCACAGAATGCTCTTGCAGAGGACCCAAGTCCAATTCTCAGCACCCACATTGCTGCTCACAACTGTCTAACTCCTTTTCCAGGGGATCTGACACCTTCTCACAGATATACAGGCAGTCAAAACACTGACGTACATAAAATAAAAATAATTTAAAAAGGATGTAAGTTACAATTACTCTAAGCCACTGTCTCTTTTAATCCAGAAAAGCTAAAAGTAATTAAGCCTCTAAGCAGGCCTCTGTCTAAGAACACAGGAAGGGAAATGCTGGCACCTACCGGCCTTGGACTCTCCTGCTGCATGGCAAAAGGAATATAGGCTTTTAAAGAAAATACTTTATTTCAATGAGTTCCATGATTTTTTAATGTTTCCTTCTGTTTTTTCCTTCCTTTGACCTCTTCAAAAGGGAGAGGTAAAGCTATCCCAGTTATCAGAAAATTCAAGTCTTCCTCTCTTTGGTGGACTGTCTGCGAAGGTGCTTTCATCCAAGAGGTCTCCCAGATCCTGGGAACTACCGGAGGTTAGTTCGAAGGACTCTGCTGCCTCCAGGAGTTCCATGTCACTTCCATCTTCTTCAAAAGACTGCTGGAATAGGTCATAGATGATCTTCTGCTCTGGGTCCTTTAGTAGAGAAAGAAAAGAAACTGTAAAAAGCAGCAGCTAGTCCTAACACCGACACTCATGACAGCGCTAAGGTGAGAGATTGTGCATATTCTTCAACCAGGGACCTACAGTGCTCATCAGCTTGGTGGTAAACCAGTATCCTGAAAGAGAAGTCCCCTTCTTGCTGTCTTCTCTGTTGCTCACTGGCTAAAGACAAGCAGAAAAGATGGGTACAAAAAAGAGGCTGCTCTCCCAGTAAGATGTATGATGGGAATGGTTTTTTTTTCCCCATTCATTTCTTATTTTCCATATCCACACTTGAATATTATAGTAGCTCCGGAAATCTCACTTCTTCCTAAGCCCAAGTCTTTCTACATGGAAATAAGTTAAGCTGTAATTTGTCTTCCATGATGCATTATACCTCATTTTCAGAGTGGACACCTCTTCTTGTGTCTGATGTGAAAGCTACAGATGATCAAAATGCACATCACATACATCTGTCGATCACTGGCAATGTCACTGCCAAGCCCAGCACTGAAAACCGTAACAGATGGCTAAGTCTAAACTCTTAATGCTGACTATCTCCTCTTATAGGTCTATACTTTTAACACCATTGTAGAAATCCACAACACTGTTTAAAATCAAATGCTGAGTCAGGGAGATTGCTCAGTGAGGAATAATGCTTGTTGCTAGGCCTGCTGATCTGAGTTAAATTCCTGGTACCTGCACATGATGGAAGGAGAGAACCAACTCCTGTGAATTGTTTTCTGACATCCACATGTGTATTGTGGCCCATGTATGTGGACACACACACACAGTAATGAATAAACGTGTTAATAATAAAAATACTCTCAACTAATTCCTATATCCACAAAACACAGCTTCTCTCCCTCTTTACAAATCTACCAGTATTTTTCATAATTCCTCTGCTCAAAATTGCCAGTAGTTCTTTGTCTCAACAGGTTTATTATTGCCATCATTTTTTTTTTTCTTAACAAGTTGCTTTAAAAAAGAAAAGATTTTTCCTTATGTGTGTACAAATGTCATGTACATGGGTGCCTAAGGAGGCCAAAGGAAGGCATCAGCTTCCTGAGGTTACTGGAAGTTATGGAGTTATAGGCAGTTGTGAGATGTCCAGTGTGGAGGCCTGGATCCAAACCCTGGTCTTCTGGAAGAGCAGTGAGTGCTCTTAAGCTGTCCAGCCCCTCAGGTTATTTGTAACTCGAGCCATATCAGTTGGTATATGCAAAGACTACAATAGCTCAATTGCATTTCTGTCCCTGGTGTCTTCCCACCTACAAAAGCCTGACTTGACTCCCAAGCAATCCTTTACCAAGATTCCTTTTGTTGCGCCACGGGCTCTCTTGTGTCTACCTGGCTTTCCTGCTTTCTGGATCTCTGTAATTAGGTCTCACCGTAACCAGTTACTATTTTTTAACAGAATTCCTCCACACTGATGAACATCCTTGGAAACTTCAGGGGAGCATATCACATAAGAACTCCGGATCATTGCATTAAACTGTGCCCCAGGATCCCAGCCTTTCAGAACAGGAAGTGATACTAAAGACCACTGAGGGCTTCATGTCCTTCCAAAGGATGCACTCATCAGCCCCTTTGTGAACAAGAGCAAAGTCAAAACTGCAATGCACGGCCGCCCAGTCCTGCTCATGCCCATTTGATTATGAAGGTAACAACACCACTCACAACCTGGAACATGTACAATTAACTGGAAATGAGTTCCAAAATCAGATTATTCTTTCATTTCCCCTCTTGGAAGGAAGGTTGTTTTACTGAACATAAGGTCTTTTTGCTTTTGTCTCCACAAAGGAAACATTTTCTTTTTCCAGTCGCTAATGAAATTCTCAGCTCTATCTTAATAAAAATAGGTAAGCTGATAAAGTTTTAATAAAAATAAATTCTGATAAATCTCATTTATATCACTCTGCACTTGTATTTTGGGCAGAAAGTTTTTAATGGGTTCAAAGTTTCTGAGTGAAAGGCCAGGATGAGAAAAGGGTTGATGAGAATCTCTCAGAAGCTTTTTTCTCTTCAAAGGGCAATATTAACTCAGGTGTCCTTGGCACAGTAAACACCCACAGGAGTCAGCGTGCCTTCAAAACTTCAAGGGAAGGCCATTTTAATGGCACCTTACTTCATGCCACCATGCTTCCCACTATTAAATGTTTTCCAAGAATTGCCATGGCCATGGGGTCTCCTCACAGCAATAAAACTCTAAGACATATGGTCAGAATTGAAAAAGTATATTATCTGTTGAGTGTGGTATCTCAGGCCTATAATCTGCTAACATTTAGAATGCTAACAGAAGGACCTTGAGCCCAAGACCTGCCTTGGGCCATAGGAGAACCTAACTTAAAAAGCCGATTATTCTGCCAGGCAGTGTTAGTGCACACCTTTAATCCCAGCACTCAGGAAGCACAGGAAGGTGGATCTCTTGATTTGAGGTCAGACTGGTCTGCAGAATGAGTTCCAGGACAGCCAAAGCTATACAGAGAAACCCTGTCTCAAAAAACCAAACCAAACCACCCTCTCCAAAAGAAACAGTGAGAACCTCAGACTTTGGTGCTGTAGACCCATGTTCTACAGGGTCTCATTCAGAGAGGAGCAGCAGTGAGTGGGTGTGAAAGGAGCACATGACGCCCTGAGTGAACCTGCACTGTTGACATTGGCGCACCCCCACGAAAGACCCACCACCTCAGACCCACGGGAATGGTAAAGTCTCTGGTAGAGAGCAAATGTTGGCTGGGTGTGCAAGGAGAAGTATTTACAAGCAAATGACCAGTGTGTGCAAACACTAACCCCTACAGCTTCCTCGCCCAAGATGACTGTATCTGGGACGGCTTCCCACCTAAGCCTCCAACCAACAGTAGCTAACTCCTCCTTTACAAGGCTACGCAGAGTAAACGTGAGGAGGTTCTGGCTTGTTTACGAGCTGCTGCTTCTAGAAAAATAAGCCTAGCCTATCTGATCCCGGCTTTTCTGTATGTGTGTCTGTGTATCTGTCCTTTTTCCATTCCCTAGTCACTCCAGTTGGGTTTCCAGGACCAAGCTGTGTAGGATACGGCAAGGCAGGATGGCTCCATGCTCTCCAAGTTGCCCAGAGGCCTCTGAAGGCGTGCACCCATCATGGGAGGATGTTTGCTGGCCTCTTACGTTTTTTGCTACGAGAGCTGACATTACAGAAGGAATTAGATTAAAAAAAAAAAAAAAAAAAAGAGTTGCAGTCTGTCAACCTACGAAAGATAGGAGATGCATCTCTTGTCCTTGAGAGGAATTCATTTTGAAGATCAATGTTCAACAACAGGGAACAGATACTCCATGTAAAGTCTTCAGAAACAAAACAAAACAAACTCTTGGATACTGTCTATGTATTAACTAAATAGCTTAATATCAGTCTGTAAATTAAAAGTAAAACAGTGAAGAAATTGTTTACTAAATGCATCTAGAAGGTAATGAGAAATGGCATGTGTACAAACTTTTTGTTGAATATGATTTTCAAGAATCAACTAAACAGACCTTAACGTATGACCATAAAATTAAGGAATTTTAACTTAAAAAAAAAAAAAAAGGAAGAAGAAGAAGAAGAGGAAGGAATTGTGGGTTAAGGTGGAAAAGCTTCTTTCTGGGGCTGGTCCACATGCCATGTGACATATGACTACGCTGGGACAGTTCTGTGGTGGCCCTGCAGTATGGCTGGTATTGCTGTCTTATGGGGACAACTCAACACCTGTTATGGGGAATTTTCCATCTTTTCTTATGGCCTGATGAGAGACAGCAGCTCAGCCTTGCTCTTGCAGAGTCTTTAGGGCACGTGAGTAGCAGCAGGAACAACCACCACTTCCTCATAAGGGATGCACACAAATGAACAGAATGACTGTGGACCCTCCCATCCTTCTCCTCTCAGGACCCAAAGGCTTGGCAGCCGGCTCACTGCCTCACTTTATATAGTGACAAGGGGTCATGTGTTTGAGTTACCTGGTAGAGATAATCGGTAGCTTCTGTAATTTCCGAGAAACTGGTCTCAGAAAGCCCGGCTTCCCCCAGAACTTTAATCTTCTCTTGAATCATAGGCCTGTGTGGGAGAAATAATCTGTGGTAAACACAACCTACCCAGAACCCAGACTGACTAAATGTGCCCCCTTTCAGGGACTTAAGGGACTGTGATGCAGTAACGGTGGCACATCTTTGCATCTCTCAGTCCTTCCTGAAGTACTTTCTCCATCTCAACTGGAAATAGTCCACTCTTTGTACATAATACCAGGAAATAAATCCTGCCTCATTACAATAAAAACCTGAGTTCGCTGTCAGGAGCTGCCCCATGAGCAAAGCCACTTACAAAGAGTGGAAGTAGGGTGATATGCCTGCAACTCCACAGACACCAGGCTGAACAGACATGGAGAGTGGACACTCATGGGATAACTGAAGAACTTCACATCAGGAGGAAGGAAAGGGATTGAGAAAGAACCCGGAGGAGTTTTACTCAGATGACAGACACATGTTGAAATGTGGCCCGTTAGGCCTGGGGGAGCAAACCTCAGGACCACAGCACCATAGGAGTCCAAGGCTCAAGGATTTGAAAGTCCAAGACCTTCTGGGCTACAGAGAGACTTCAAGGCCAGCTTAGGCAACTTAAGGAGACCCTGTCTCAAAATAAAAAATGAAAAGGATTGGGTGATAAAGCTTAGCGGCAAAGAACTTGGTTAGCGTATGAGAAGCTCTATGCTCAATCCTCTCTAATACACACACACACACACACACAACATTGCAGTCTGCCATGAAAATACTACATGGTTCAGAATAAGCCACTTTCTCCGTTCTCCATGCCTAGCCTTGAAAACAGTGACCATCATATCAGATCACAAAAGAGAAAAAAACACCACCTGTCTTAGAAAGTGCCATAGCTGAGAACAGACTGTTTCTTAAGCTAAACTCCGGCTAACATCTAATTTGTTCTCCATCTTGGGCCAGTGGGAAGTCACTTCCCTTTATTACTACTGGTTTTTGTGTGGATATAAACATGTTTTTGTTTAACCCAGGGGTGGAATGGGATGTGGGACCGATCCCGATAGTCCACAGCAGCAGACTATTAGCCTCATTAGCCTTTGCCAGCTGCAGATAGTTTTAATCTGAGGACTCTGGAGAGAGAACAAATGCCAGAGCTCAGAGAGTGTTGGGGAGCTTTGAGAAAGGACAAGGCTCCTTTCTGCTACTTCCCTTCTGCAGCTTCTGGTTGCTGTTGATACAGTGAGACAAGAAGCTCATTTCTCCTGAAATGAGGATTTGACTGACTCCAAGGAATCCAATGACCCTAACTAGCAGGAAGCAGCCAAGAGAACTGCATCCGTCTCCCACTAACCCTTTCTCTCTCCTACCTCGTGTTGGGATGTTGGAAGGATTGGGGTGGAGTAGGCAGAAAGATATAAAAAAATATAAAAAGAATTTTTTAAAAAGTGTGCCAACAGGTTTCCCCCTGTACCCTGCAAGGAACATTAATGAAGAAAACCAAACATGGCCATGGGAAGCAGGAAGCAGCAGTAACTGGTCTCAGCAAAAGTGAAAGCACTGAAGGAGCAAAGAAACCACACCCTCTGATCCACGCCAGTTCACCTCCTCATCCAGGTCACCCACTCAGGCATACCAAAGGTAGTCATCTGCTGTGCCTTTTGCCACAAGGTAGTGAATGCCCACAGAGTTCGCCTGTCCAATTCGGTGCACGCGGTCCTCGGCCTGGATCAGCACCTGTGTGCCCAGGGAATAAGACAGTTGAGGAAAGGCCTTAGGAAGCCCAGCCCACCACAGTGAGGGGCAACTATCCATCAACCCCCCCCCCCCAGCTGCCTCTATAAAACATTTATAAAACTGAAAGAGACTCGAACCTCAGGACCTGATAGCAGAAGCCATGCTTAGGCACTGTGCGAGGGCTTGTGAGGAAAGCATGCATACAGGCTCTGTCTCTGGTCTCTGTGCTGAGGGGCAAATGACAGAAACAGGCCCACTTCCATTTCTTATCTCTGGAAAATTAGAAGCTGCATTTCAGGGGCTGCAGACGGGCCTCGGCAGTTGAGAGCACTTGTTCTTGAAAGGACCTGGTGGCTCACAACCATTACAACTCAGTTCCAGGGGATGTGATGCCCTCTTCTGACCTCCAAGGGGCACCAGGCATGCACGTGGTATACTGATGTATGTTTAAGCAAAAAATCATACACATAAAATAAAAATGCATCTAAAATTTAAAAAAAATTATCTTCCAAATACCTAGATATATCAATCCAGAAAGGGGGTTCTGAATGAAGAATAGGATTGGATGTTGTTTTTATGTGCTGATAAGCCCCTTAATGACTGACACCAGGACACTGTTTTATGAATAGCCTCCACCCATCACTAAAGCAATGGCTGACATGTAGCCAGTAAAAGCAACATGTCAGAAAATTGGAGGGAAAATAGTATTTTTCTGAAACTTAAAAGAAATGTTTATGAATTCAAACAAATGTGTTAGAACTGCCCTCATATCCCTTAGTTATCAGTCACATCAAGAAGTCAACGACCCAGCAAATACCTGGTGCTGTCACTCTCCCTGAGCCCCCTCCCCCTCCACACCGAAACAGCTCACAGGGACAGTTAACAAAGGAAGCCTGGGCGAGTGCCTCTAAAGGCTTAGCTATATACAGTTCTGGATCTCCACATGGGCTTTCTGTGCCCGCTTTTCTCACAGGGGAGATGAAGGCTAGGACCTTTCTTGCTCTCTGCAGCAGGGCTTCCCCATCAGTAAGACAGAGGTGATGATCCTGCAGGTGGCTGTGAAGACCTAAAAACTGCCCAGCAGTCTTGCAATGCTTGAAACAAGTAAACAGCAACAAGTACAAACAATAGAGTAACCAGAGACAGACAAGACTCAGCACTGGGGAACACTTGCAGAGCATGTCATCTTTAAAAAAAAAAAAATTACTTATTTTTATGTGTAATAACACTTTGCCTGCATGTATGTGTACCACAAGTACACCTGGTATTCATGGAGGCCAGAAGAGACACCTGGGGATTGAAGCTACAGATGGCTGTGAGCCATCATATGGATGCTGGGACTTGAACCCACGTCCTTTGAAAGAGTAGCCAGAGCTCTTAACTGCCAAGCCATCTCCCCAGGCCAAGAACATGTCTTCTGTCACTCATTTATAGACCTTGTAGTTCTCAGTCTTGAGCATGCCCAGGGGGATTCCAATCAAGCACATTCCTTACCCCTGGGTTCCAAAACAGCTCGGCAAACACCACCAGATCAGCTGAGGAGAAGGTGAGGCCCATGTTGGCGGCGGTGATGGACAGCACTGCCACGGTGCGCTCTTTGGACAGCTGGAACTTCTGGCACAGATCCTCTCGTTCTGCCGAGGGGGTGGAGCCATCAATTCGGATGAGCTGTACTTGCTGTATGACAACGGGGGAAACAGAGGTGAGCTGCAACAGTATCTAGGAGCCGCGTCCGAGTAGGGCCCACAGACAGAACCACGATGCTATCCAACCCTCTGCATTCAGGCATTCGGGGCTGTCTCTCCTTTTATAAAGCTGAAGGTTGGACTAACACAATTGTATAAGCACACTCCATCCTAAAAAAAACAATACAAACAGACCTTTGGTTCACGGTGCTGAGTTCCTGTAGTGTAGCCCTGTGTAAAAGTATAGAATACTATTACCACCAGGATTCCAACTTTCATACAACCCATGGATCTTCAGGTTTCCTATGCTATCTGTGTACATGTGTGAGTGTATGTATGTATATATGTAGGCATGTGTGTGCCCATGTGTGCACCCAGATGCTGTGGGGCTGAGCTTTTCCCTTAGCACCATTCTCTGTGGTTGTCAGGTGTCGTCTGTATTGGCAGCCTGCTCACGGTGCTGTGGCGCAGCATCCATGGCACATGCCCACGATCCCATCCACAGAACGGCACCTGGGCAGGACCCACTGGGGATTAGCAGCAGGAAAGCTGGTAGGATGTTTGTGAACAGGCTATTCTGCGTGAACTTAAGTGTTCGTTTCTTTGAGGTAAATATTCTAGAGCCAATTTCTGGAATATAGCACTTGCATGCTTTGTCTGGCTGTCTTCTTTTAAGAGGCATTTAAAATATTCTTCTTTTCAAATGATAAATACTGTAAAACAGAAGTAGTAGTAACATTTCCTATCTATTTTTCCTATTACTCTTTTCTCAATGTATATTGCATATCTTTAAAGAAAAATTATATTTTTTTACCCTAAATCATACTGTAAACTACTAAAATATTTCTATAGTTTAAAGTTTTAGTGCCTATAATTATGTGACAATAGATAATTTAATCATTTTTCTATTTTCTTTTTGTTGTTGTTGTTTTTTCCAAGACTTTTGGGTTTCTCTGTGTAGTTCTGGCTGTCCTGGAACTTGCTTTGTAAACCAGGCTGACCTTGAACTCAGAGATCTGCCTGCCTCTGTCTCCTGAGTGCTGGGATTAAAGGTATGCTCCATCACTGCCCATCTTCTTATTTCTATAGATTTAGGGAACATCTAATTTTTTTCTAAAATGAAGGGATTGGTAGGTATTTATTCATCAGTAGGGGAGTTAAAAAAAAATCCTGTGATATATCTATACAGTGAGGTTCTTAGCACTTCAAAAAAAAAAAACTTGACAAAACAATGATGAATCCCAGTATATGAAAAAAAAAGACAAAAAAAATCCAAAAACCCTAAAACAAACAAAAACCAAAAAAAAAAAAAAAAAAACATAGCGAATGATTCCACATTTATGTCAAATTCCAAAAGATGCAAAGCAGTCAAGACTGAGTGCAGATGAGTAGAGCTCAGACAGATAAGAGCAGGAAGGATCACAGAGGGGCGGGAGGAACTCAGGGCAGGGGGAACGGACGCATTCACTGTCTTATCTATCGGCACAGTTTACGTGTATCACATGGCAGTGATACCTCAATAAAGCCAGTATGTGGTTATTTCTATAGGTTACTAAAACTCACAGACCACAGTGAAAGAGAAAAAAGTAAGATTCTTGCTATCACTGCCAGGCAGCTTTCTGATAAACAAGCAAGAGACATGTGGCCGGAGTGCGGTCTGATCAGCAGTGCAGCCACACACTTTAAGGCCCCGGCTGACCTGATGAAGGAAAACAAACTCAAGCTGAGTGTGGTAGCGCACACCTGTAATTCCGTAATTCCGGCATTCGGAGGCTGGAGGCTTCAAGTGTGAGGCTAGCCTGGGTTACACAGCAAGATCTTGTCTCAAAAAAAAAACCAGCCTGTGTTTTACTTACTCAGTTACTGGTGGAAGTGAACTGTTAAAAACAGCCACTGCTGTTCCTTCTTTCAGCCACCTTTTATTTCCCCTAGTGACCGGGACTGGTCTTGTATGCAGCTACCCCTGTTTCTATGCTATGGAACTTGCTGCTAGTCTCCCTAGCAGATTCCCTTAAATGAGTTTTCCTCCAAATCCTCTTTTATTTTGTGTTTAGGAATATCTTGGCTTTCTTGAGCGGATGGCTCTGTGAGAAGCCCAGGACCCACATGTGGAAGGAGAGCCGCATAATCACACGTACAGTGAACAGTGAGCCGAAGTTTCATTTAATTCCCCTCCCTGCCTCAATTACCCAGACAGCTATCGAAAAATGGTTTGCTGAATAAATGAAAAGAATCCTCGATTGTCTGTCCTCCAGATGTTGGACTGCACAATTCAGTGTTAATGACTTATATACCATATGCGACTTAAGATGTTCAGGGTCAGGTCTCTGATACTGCGGTCCTTTTTCATACCTTCCATACCTCTCCTGCTATTTTCTGAGACGTCCCTAAGGATCACAGGTTTTCTTTATGTTCCCTTTAAAACCCAAATTCAATTGTGCCGAGGTGTGCAGGTCTGTTTGGGAGGCTGACACAGGAGGATCATAAGTTCAAGGCCCTGCATGGTCAACCCAGTGAGACACTGTATCAAATTTTTAAAAAGTAATAAAGGGGGCTAGGGATATAGCTCAGCGGTAGAATACTTTCAGCAGCTGGATCATCTCTTCAGCCCTGGCCAGGGTATTTTTAAAAATAACTCATTTTAGTACAGTTATTTGAATTCCAAATATTGTACTAAAATGTATCCATTCTAATAGTTCTGCAATTAATTGCCTTGGGTTTCTCAAAAACCCTGAAGGTCCTCTAGATAATACAGATTTAGCTATTTTACCCTGTTCCTAAACCATCTCGTAGGCAAGAACCAAACCCAATAGAGTTAAAGATCCACTTCTACAACTTCCAGATAAAAACACCAAGAGCAAAACATTTATAGCCTTATTTAGTGAAAAATCTCTTAAATTAGTCACAAAAAAGCATAAGCCACAAAACAAAACATGGATAAACTTGACATATAACTAAAATGATAAATCTTTTACTCCAAGTTAATGAAGTGAAAAGACAAGATAACTGATAAATAATTAGTAGCCAGAATTCATAAAGAATTTTTCTTAGTCAACAAGAAAAAAAAAGACAATCCAACAGAAAGATAGGCCAAAACAGATGTCAACAGAATCCTCATAGACTAAGCCAACCTGATTCCTACACACCTGAAAGAAGACATATTTTCATGGAAGTCGGAGGAATGCAAATGGGATCAAGGGCAAAGTCAGTTCATTTACTGCCTGGCAAAAGTAAAATCGTAAACACCTGATGATACGAAGTGTGCATGAGAACACAGGGCTGCGAGAGTTCTTTGTTGGGATCATAAATCTGAGCAGCCACCTTTCACAGCAATCCGGGAGAGCTGAAGATGAGCCTATCCTGTGCCTGTGGAAGACCACGCTCGGCCACACACAACCTCATCTTCAGCCTCACTAGTAGCAAGACTACAAGCAAAGGCCAGCATGCATCAGCAGTAGGTGGACGGCCATGCAGCCCAACAGTGCTCTGCGGCAGTGTGTGCCCTGCACACCTACCTACAGGCTACACCTTACGGAGAAATCTCACAAAAGTGTCGAGGTAAAGAGCAATGGCAGATACTTACACTGCGATACTGCTCATGCAAATCCTTTAAACACAAAGGGACCAGATTTAGTAGGGGAAAAGACACTGTGGTGGCTATTCCTGTTTGTCAACTGGATTACATCTGGATTCAAGTTAAACCCAAATGGTTGTGCACACCTAGGAGGGTTTTTCTTAATTAAATCATTTCAAGTGGGAAAGATCCATTTCTTCCAGATCTTTGAGGTGGGAAGATAAAACCTTTAATCCAGATCTTTTGGGTGGGAAGATCTACCTTTACTCTGAACCACACCTTCTACTATATAAAAGACACGCAAGAAGGAAGTGCTGTCTTTCCCTGCTTGCTCTCACTAGCAAGTCCATTCCTTCACTGGCCTACTTCTTTGGGATTCTGGGAAATACTGAAGACCAGCTAAGACATTCAGCCTTGTGGACTGAACAACTACTGGGTTCTTGGACCTTCCATTCATAGGTAGCCATTGTTGGATTAGCTGGACTACAGCCCATAGTCATTGTAATAAACCCTCTTTCTATGTATGAGAGATTCACTTTATAAGCTCTGTTACTCTAAAGAACCCTCACTAATACAGACATGCACTAGATTTAAGACAGGGCCTCTGGGGACGGAAGGAGCGGAATGAAATTAGATTACTTACTGCGGCCCAAGTATTTGATTACTTAAAAACCAGGGAATGGAGAGACGGCATAGCAGTTAAGAGCATGTTACTGATCTTGGAGAGTGCAGAGTTCAGTTCCCAGCTCCCAGACTTGGTGGCTCACCACTGCCTGTAACTCTAGGCCCCAGGGGATTTATTTAATGCCTTGGCCTCCACAGGCATACACATAACACAAATGTAACTAAAAATTAAACAAATCGCCCAGGACTGGTGACAGAGCCCATCATCACAGGTAATGAGTTCTTCAAGGCCTGTCTGAGCTACAGAGTGTGCTCAAACCAGTCTCGATAACTTAGCAAGACCTTGTCTTTAAAAAAAAAAAAAAGTACTGAAGCCTAGAAATGTAGCTCAGTGGTATGTCACATGCTCAATATCCACGGTGTCCTGGACTCAATCTTCAGAGCCACAAAAACTAAACAAATCTTAAAAAACGACAACAAAAAAGTCTTGATATAAATACAGTGAAACTTCCCTATTCAGCATGGGTGGGAGACCCACAGGTACTGAATTTGACTCTGTATCCCTTAAACATTGTAGAAGCGTAGGTAATGAAGGAAGATAAAGGAAATTTATGATCCTACACTAAAGCAAAATGAAGAGTGAGTGAAAATGCAGTGTTTCATTTTAATGAACATCCCTTGAATTCCCTCCAGATAGCTTTTGCTCACTTTATCAAAATCTATCAAATGGTGGTGAAAGGCCAGGCGATGCCACGTGCAATCAACAAAGGCACCTGTAGAGCGACGAGGAGGACACGCTCATGAACACTTTGCCATTTCCTTGCATGTTAGTTATGTTAAGAAAGCAGAGAATGAAAGAGTCCCTGGGGACATTTAACGCAAGGCCCCTGCTTATGGTAGGAGGATGTCAGAGCAACCCACGTGGGGAAACACTTGACCCCACTGTGGTTCCCCAAGTGACAACTGCTTAGAAGGCCTTCAGCAATATTTCTAGAAACCACAGCCTCACTTCTTTGCTTAGTCCTGACCCAACGCTTCAGGACAGCCTGACATACAAAAATGGTGGAAGTCAAGACCCGACGCCAGACTTCAGAGAGGTCTTACCTTCCTCCCAAGTTCCTTAGCAATGGCATCCAGAATCACCTTATGGTGTGCAAACACTAGAAACTTCTCTCGTCCACTATCCAAAAGGTCCAGGATATATTCGCTGCATTCAACAATGATAACAAAGCAGATTAAACATACAGTTGTAGTTGGTTCCCCAAAATGATGTTAAAAACCTACAGGTACCTGCCGCCTCCTGCCCATCTTCCCCCTTTCTGGGAGCCTCTCTTTCTCCTTTCTGCTCACACCAGATCATATGGTCAGAGAAAAAGGGGGAAAACCATTTTCTGTCATGTGTAGAAAGTTTTATATCTCTAGTCATCTTACATACACAAACAATTCTCTGTAAGCTCTTCTCTGTAAGGAAGAGCTCCATGTGTGTCTGCTATGTTACTATGTGGGATTCATGTCATGCAGACTATTAAGATAAATTATCAACTTTCATGTTAGTCATTGTTTAATCTGTTTTCAATACAAACCGGAGGGGGTTAAAGGATTCTTGGTACAAATCTCTGTAAGCTCAACATTGAGAAGTAAGTGATACTACAGAAAAGACATTTGGGGGGACCACAGATGACAGAGCCCACAGTCAAATCAGTGCTAATGGAGGTATCTTTCCAGATAAGAGAACATGATGGAAGGATCCCACTTGCTTGGTCTCCCATTAATTTACTTTTCTATCCACTATGTTTATTTGGAGTTTATTTATTTAATGAGCCGAGCATTTGCCTACATGTGTGTATGTGCACCACATGTGTGCAGCACCCACAAAGGCCAGAAGAGGGCGTCATATCCCCCTAATATGGATGAGGAGTCCCATGGGTGCTAGGAGCTGAATCTGGGTCCTCTACAAAAACAGTGAGTGCTCCTACTCACGGAGCCACCTCTCCAGCCCTGACTGTGGTTTTTTTTCTTAAATTTATACTTTTTATCTACAAGCCTTGGTTCTTGAAGGCAGGGGGCCATTGCTGGGAGCCTGTAGGGTAAGTCACTCAGTCAGCTCTACTCTCCTGGGATTAGCATCATGTTGAAGTTCACAATCTCCAGGAAGAGGTGACCTGTACAGCTAACGAGTGCTCACTTCTTGGACACCAGACCTAGCCCCTGGGTTACCCCTAGACAGCAGCTCGTCTGGGCAGAGTAGAAAAGGCTCTCTTTGGGGAGGGCAGGTCTCGACAGAGTCCTATAATACAGGTAGGGCTGTAAAGGCAAATAGACTGTCATGTAAACCTCTAAGAATCATTTCCAAACAAAATTACAACTGAACAAATTACACTTCAACTTGTAACTACTTTACTAACAGAATCTAATTATTCTGAGAGACATAAAAATTGCTGTGATAAAATTGAAAGTTTTTTTGCCACAGCACTGAAAAACCACAGGGTCACAAAATCAATTTGATCAGCTCATAAAAACCTCCAGCCCCAATTTTCCTACTGACCCTTTTCCCTCCACATCTGACACAGCTTAATTGCTCTGCTTGTTTCAAGTTTCTCTTTTCATTACCAGAACGGACATGTTGGCCTACTACAATATGGCTGTCTGTTTCACTGAAAGATGTCCACTAAAAGGAAAAAACAGCAGCAAAAAAAGGGGAAAGAGAGCAGAGAAATCAGAGTTTTAGGATCCACAATCTAATTTCTATTCATTGGATGTGTATGACTCAGAGGTCTAGAGTCTCACAAGATTTACTTGGTGCCTATGCTTAAAACTGTGTCATTCCCTGGATTCCACACAAAGGCTCTAAGTGTGAAATGCACTAAGGTAAAAACTGCTTAGAAACAATAAAGCACTACACATTTATGACAGGATTTTGAGAAGGTGTTTATCAGGCGTGGCTCAAGCTTATAAGGTAGCAAGATGGCTGGACTGAAGCTAGGGATGCAGTTTCATGTAGTGTTCTTGCCTACTCTGAACAGGGCTCCGCGTTTGATCTCTAACAGTGCAAAAGTCCAAAACAAAACCCAATACCATCCAAGCAATAAGTGAGGATTTGTTTAATGGTTATATTTGAAATTCTAAGGAAAATGGATGGTTGTGGGCCTAGTAACTTAAGAGAGGCACCCCACAGACCCTAGAGGGAATGAGGCAAACAACTGTCCCCTTGTCACCGGACACCTAGCAGCATATAAGAAATGGGTCACCAGGGACAGTTCAGGGACAGGTGGCTTGGCCAGAGGATCTGGGGGATGAGTGAAAGGACAGGCAAATTCCTCTCTCTTTACATGCAGATCTCAGCGAGGCGCTCCTCGCTCACAGGAAATCTGCTTTCATTGTGAGTGGAGCATGAGGACCATTATTCCACCACATAACAAATGAATGGCAAACAATTAAAAAATTGGGCAAAGTGCACATTGTAAGGATTGCCTCAAGTTCCAACTGCAGTGAGATTGTACACACGTGTGCCTGCGTGTATGGAGGCCAGAGGATAATGTCAGGCACCTTCCTCGGTCTCCCTAGTGAGTGATTGTAGTCAAAAGGTCTCTTACTGAACCTGGAGATCACTGACGGGGACCAGAAAGCTGCAGGCATCAGGCCATCTTTGCCTCCTCACAGCTGGGGTTACAGACGTGTGCCACGGCCCCTGGTTTGCTGTGTGGGTGCTGGGATCCAAACTCGGCTCCTCATGCCGTGTGGCAGGAACTGTACTCACAGAGCCACGTCCCTGCCTTGGCCCATAATCATCACTTTAAAACATGAGCGACAGCAAAAGGCGAACAATAGCAACCACTTACATGACACAAGGGATTTTAGCTTCTGCCGTTCTGTTGAAGAAGACGATGAGAGCTTCTTTCTGCTGCTGTTTCTGTGAAAAGAAAGAACAAGAGTTTAAAAATCCACCCCCAGTGCTCTGGAATAAGCTGGCCCAACTGGAAATACCCTTTAGCAACTGCTCTATTCTAGTACATTTCAAAACTGTACGATTCCAATTCTTGTTTTAAAACACAGGTATTAGGCTGGAGAGATGGCTCAGTGGTTACACTGGTTGCTCTTCCATAGGACCTGGGTTCAATTCCTAGCACTAAAGTGGCGTGGCTGATAGGCATTTGTAACTCCTGTCCTGGGAAATCTGTGCTCTCTTCTAGCCTCCACAGGCAACAGACTCACATGCAGTACATAAATATACATGCAGACCAATAACCCATACACATAAAATAAAACCGTAAGAGTGGTGAGGATGAGGCACTGGCTCAGCAGCTCAGAGCACTCGTTACTCGTGCAGAGGAGAGGACCCTACTTCTGATTCCCAGCACCCGCATTGTGGCTCACAACCATCTATAACTCCCGTTACAGTGCATCCAATGCTCTTCTAATCCCTTTGGGCATTAAGTCCGTACATAGTGCACAGATATACAGAAAACACTCATGCACAAAAATATAAATAAACCTAATAAATTTAAAATATTTGCTTATTTAAACTTATATCTAGTTATATACAAACATATTTTATATAGAAAGTTATATGTAAGTATGTAAAATGTTTTATATAGAAAGTCCATGTATAGGACATAGACACACACTCACACACACTGTTTGTTTTCTGAGACAGGGGTTTCTCTGTGTAGTTCTGGCTATCCTGGAACTCTCTCTGTAGACCAGGCTGGCCTCAAACTCAGAGCTCTGCCTACCTCTGCCTCTCAAGTGCTGGGGTCAGAGGCATGTGCAACACCACTTGTCTAGAAATATACTTTTAAAGTAATACACAAATGTGGGCAGGAGAGACAGCTGCCAAGCCTCATGACCAGCGTTCAGTCCCTGAAGTCATAAAGTAGAAAAAGAGAACCAACAAGTCCTCTGATTTCCACTGTGTTGTTTTAAAACATGAATATTGGCCCCCAACATAATAAATAATAAGGGTAATAATATTTTAATACAAATGTTTTATGCAAAAAGTATATGAAATCAAAGATAATTATTTTACTAGAAGGGTGAAGAAATAACACTACTTATGTAAAGTGAGAATTTTGAAGTTTGGTTTCTTTTAAAACACAGAAGTATTATAAGAATATGTTTTCGTTTTAATCCTAGGTATGGGAATACGGGCTGCTTTGAAGCAGCTGTCCATAATTTCCCTTGTGCACTGGTGGGGGCATGATTTTGCAGATAGTTTCTGTGATTGTGTGGGACTTCTGAGAATT
Organism: Meriones unguiculatus; assembly: GCF_030254825.1. Classification (NCBI taxonomy): domain Eukaryota; kingdom Metazoa; phylum Chordata; class Mammalia; order Rodentia; family Muridae; genus Meriones; species Meriones unguiculatus. The sequence continues at coordinate 59,617,190 of NC_083362.1, read as the reverse complement.
CTGGGGACTTTTCAGAGGGTGTATAAATGCTGGGACCCTGAGAGTGGTGGTGGGCTGTTGTTTGATTGTTGTTGATTGCAGTCTGTTGAGTAGTCGTGCTCAAAGAAGAAACAAGAAGAAATTAGATATACTGACAATGAAGATCAAACTTGCCCCAAGGAGCTTGATTCCCCTAATCATCAGGAAGTAGTCTAACAATAACATCACTCCCTTTCCAGCCCCTGACTCTATTCAGGGATCTCTTCCCTTTCCTCTCTATCTTTTTTCTCTCATATCTAGCGTTGTGGGGTTGAAAGGGAAAACAAGAAGAGGTGGAGAAGGGTTGAAGAAAGAGCCCACAAAGCAGCAAATGCTGGTTTCAACTATGGCCATGCAGTACTCTAAGAAATATATAGTAACTCAAAAATGAAAATTGCTGTGAAGAAGGCCTCCACTACACAGATAAGGGCAGTAAAGCAAAGCACTGAGGTAGTTTTAGTTGTTGTAGTTCTACTAAAAAGCAGAGATAGAAACTGTAGTGTTTCTAGGGCTCAAATATCTGGGCCTGGAACCTGATGGTGGGAATTCAGCAGCCAATTCATATAAAGCACCATGCCCAGAAGTCACAAGCGGTCAATAAATCCCACTTATTATGAGTGTTTTTCTTTTACACAGCAGACATCTATTATATTATTGACATTACTGTATTTTCTTTTCCTCTTTTTGCAATGCTGGGGATTAAACCCAGGAGCCTGCACGTGCTAAGCAAGACTCCACCACTGACCTACATCTCCAGCCATGGTATATTTTAATGTGAGAGAAAGCAATAGATTTATCTTTAAGAAGAAAAGAGGCCTTTCTCAAACTGAGTAGACATCATAGCATCCATTAATTATTGAGCCTTTTCTGGCTATGGGGAAGGGATTTTTAAACAACTTGTAGTCTTTGTTCCTGACTCCTAGACTCTTATTAAAATAGATGCACAGGGGTTTTCAGATTTCTTTTCTATGTTGGAAATGTGAATGGACTGCCAACTGACAAGGGAGAAGGGAGGCTGTCACTGGGACTCGGCGTGGGGCTGCTTCATTTTCTTGCTTCTTTTGCTGATCAGAAACGAGCTGTAGACAAAGGACCATTATAACCAGCTTTCCTCAATGAGCAAAGCTTTCATTACAACAGATTTTAATAAGTGGCTGCTTTGCTTTCTCTTTTCTATACAAAGGTTATGATAATGTCTTCCTGATGGAAAGGTTTGAAAGAACAAAGAAACAGTCCTTGACAGACAGGCCAGTGGTGCCTGTCGGAGCAACCATGATGTGGGCTGAAAGTAATGGTAACAGGGAGCTTTCTGCTGAGCCACAAGTCTCATTTGATTATATCCATGCGAACATGGTGCTGTTTAAGCTCATGGACTAAGAGTTTTGTCTGTGGTCACCCAGTCCACTGGCCAGCCACTGCAGGTTCCCCTCCCTGAATGAAGTTAAACATTTGGTTTTCCTGGACAGCAGATCTCAGGGGCTGGACTGGAGAAAGCTCTCGGCTGTATGCTCGAAGAACTTTACCACAGCACAGACTTCATGTTCATCATTTCCCAAGGGGAGTGACTACTCCTCGGTATCTAAGGCAAGGGTGACAGTCACCAGCGGGCAGAGCTAGAGGCAACCGACACTATCCTTATGCACCTCCAGCCCCCTGTCCTACATGTGGTCGCATTAAACTATCCCCTCAAATGTACGGCTGCTTAACATTATGAAATGCCCAACATTTCTAACTGCCATGACTTACCTTAAATTTCACTAATGTTATTGTATTAGTTAGGTATGAAGTCGACCTTTAGGCTGCGTATGAAATAACATGTGGGATTATACACCACACTTAAAGAGCCATGTACACTGGTGCAGGTTAAAAAGCTGCTCACACAATATTGCTGACCTAACTATGGTCCCCGGTGCTTATTTCATCTTTTTCCCTCTTGGCTGCTCTGCCCATCAATGTGATTTTCTTCCTCCATTCAAATGCTCACTAATTGTTTTCTTGGGTTTCTGTTTTTTGAGACAGGGTTTCTCTTGTGCAGCCTTGGCTGTCCTGAAACTAGCTCTGTAGACCAGGCTGGCTTTGAACTCAGAGATCTGCAGTGCATCTGCCTGCTAACTGCTGGGATTAAAGGCCTGCACCTCCACCACCAGGCTGTTCTTGTTCTCTCTCTCTGTGTCTCTCTCTCCTCTTTCTTTCTGGTTTTTCTGTTCTTTTGGTTTCTATGCCAGATGTTCTCAAGCTAGTTCCAAAGGCAGGCCAGGTACAAGCAAGAAACACTAATGGCCTCACTCCAGTCACACCTACAACAAACCATCCTACTAGCAAAAACAAAACAAAACTGTATCTTTGGATCTAAAAACCCTGCATGCCTGAATTCTCCTGGTTAACATTATGATTGCTGCCCTTGTTGGTCTGGCATTAAGGGGCAGTCCTTTAATCCCAGTATCTAGAAGGTAGAAGCAAGTGATCCCTGTGTGTTCCAGGCCATCCAGGTCTATCTAGTGAGACCCTATCTAAAAAGCAAGCTCTGGGCTGAGGGTGAGCTCAGTGGTAAAGCACACATTCAGCATGAGCAAGGCTCTGGGTTTAATCTACAGCACCCCCCTGTCCCCCAACCAAAAAAAAAAAAAAAAGGAGGAAGAAAGAAAATACTTAAAATTTATAATGTTTCTATTTACTGACTTATTTGTAGAAATCAGCAAAAGACCTCCAAGATTGATGTTTGTTGACAGAGCATTGTTCTAACTAGGCATGGTGGCCAAAATCTGCAGTCGTGGCTGTCAGGAGACAGAGACAGGAACCCTGTAAGTCTGAGACTAGCCTGGGCTACAAGCAAGACCTTGTCTCAAAAGGAAAAAGAAGCCACTAACACCACAATGAAAGAGCATGGTCCATTATGTCCACATCAATGAAAACTCCACCCAGAGAATAGCGCTCCCTTTCTGTGGGGTATTCAGGGTACCGCATGCAAAATTCTGCACACACGAAATATGGTATGTCAGGGCTTCCTCTGTCCTGCCCAATTTCCTAAAAGCCATTGGCCAGTCTTGCTTCTCCCACCATAAGCAACACTGAAAACACTGCACATTTTGTCTCTTGCTGTTTCTATTTAAATCTGTCGCTTCACAGAGGCTGAGATGGCAGCAGTGTCTGACTGCCTTTGTTTGGGGGACTATCAGGGCCCAGCTCTGTGACGATGTGAAAAATTATCTGTGGCTATGTATATTCTTGCTAATGAAAATTACAAAGGTTTTATCCCAAAAGACAGAAATAGAGCTGGTACGGATTCTTTGTGGCACTATGGATGCCATGAAAATGAAGAAGAGTCTGAAATAAAAGCCAGCCAACAAGTGTGTCCTGTGTGCAGCTCAGAAGATCTGTATCTAAGCTCAGCTCTGTAAACACCAATTCCAACCCCTCCCAACCCAAAATGCATGGCACAGGCTCACACCAGCATATGCACATGCTTCCTATACACACACACATACAAACACACACACATACACAGACTAGGTCAGGTGAGGAGTGAAATGGGCTGTCTCTTCTTGCTCAGGGAGGCAGAAAAGCTCATGTAAAGCTGAGTTCAAAGATTCCAGACCACGTGCACAGAGCAGCTTTCAGATGGGCACCCGAGGATGCACCCGTTCCACAGTCCCCACTCACCGTCTTGTCCTTGGTCATCTCTTTGGCTGCTGCATCCAGGGCTGCCTTGGCCCTCTTGCTGATCCGACCAGGGTTGACCACCACCATCTTGCGTTGCTTGGCCGGAAGCTGGGAAAGGACGTCAGATTTGAGCCGCCTCAGCATGACTGCCTCCTCCAGCAGCAGTTTCAGCTCGCCCAGGTTGGAGGAACCCGAGTAGTCCCAGCCCCAAGACAACTGAAGAGAAAGACAACTTCTGTTAGCCTAGGACCTCCAGATGGCACTGTTCTCCTAGCACCCCGCGTGAGCTTGAAAAGGCTTTCTGGGACTCAGTGAACCCCAGCTGAGACAGATGAGGGGAGAAAGGACGTGAAAACAGCCAGGCATGAGAGAAACCAAGCACTCTTGTCATGGCAGCTCACGATGCACACATTTCCAGCAGCTTAAGTGACTTGATGTTTCAGGGTTCGAAGAGCCCAGAACATGTTTGTGCTGGTGTGGCTGAAACCAGAGCAAAGTTTTGGAGTGCCCAGGCCATCCCTCATTCCATGGTCCCCGGCTGGGAGGCTGAGAGCTCAGATCCTTTTCTCTCTCATAGAGCTGGAGAAGGTGTTAGAAACTAAAATAAAAACTCTGGCTGAGTATAAAAGGGGGGTCATCAAGCATTTGTCTGGCACATGTAAGGCCTTGGGTTTGAACCCATCAGAGCAATCAACTGACCAACAGATCAGTCAATCAATCAATCATCAATCACGTCCTAGCCTTCTCTGGTAATCTTACTAGAGATGGAACTGATCTCTATGTAGGATACCAGGGAGCACAGGGCCTCTTCTGCTCTGCCTGGTCACAGCCCAGTGCCTTCCTGCCTCACCTTCCCCAGGACCATGAGCTGCCTGAGGTGGGAAGCTCACTTTAGAGGGGTCAAGGACAGAGCATAGTGCTGGACACAGGGAGAGCATCTGCTAAACTGGAAGAAGGAAAAGACGGTCAAGGTTGGGGAGAGAAACTGGTTCAGTGCTGTTTTGTTTTTTCTAAAAAAAAAAAAAAAAAAAAAGCAAATTCAAGGGAAGTTCTGAGCAAATGCCTCTCGACAGCCACTGGGTATCAGAGTTTGGCACAGGTGCTCTCTGGGCTATACTTAAACAATCTCGGGAAGGTATGCATATCTTAATTAATCTGGGTATCTTCCCCCCAGGTTTAATAGTCTAACCTCTTCCCCTTGTAGGTTGAAACTGAATAATTCCAGAGATTTAAAACTGGAATAATCACACTGTAACAAGGTCATAGGCAGTGCACTGGGTAGAAAGACAGATAGAAGGAAGATGGTTTGTTGAGGGGAGGAGAGTGGGGGGGGGGAAATAAGCGGGACTTCGAAGATGGTGCCTCACAGTGTCAGAGACTGGGGAGGAGCAGCCAGACACTGGGGACATAGGAAGGGGTAGTCAGAGTGAGAACAATGAATTCCACCTTAGTCCTTCCCACTCGTGTTATCTACAGACTTGGCTAGTCAAGGGAGGAATCCTGTTCAGAAAGCAGATCATTTGCCAATAGGACGGAGGTAAGAATCATGCAGGCAATGTACAGCAATCTGCTCTGGAAACAATCCTGAGGAGCGTGAGCTGCAGGCTGTGTTAAGGAAGTACGTGGCTTTTAAACATATTTGACAACTGAGGATCCCCATCAATAAACACCTAGCAAAACAGTCTGCCATTAAGCCTACAAAGGCACTGGAGTTTACATGTAAATATTTTGTGAATGAATGAAAAGGCTTTTTAATATGTAAAGTTTTTTTATATTAAAAGTAGTTTCAAAATATGGGAAGCAATCATAAATTCACAGGGCAGGGATGCTCACTCATGGATTGTGAATAACTGCAGCCATTTTTCCAAAGTGTCAGTGTCTCTGCTGCAAATAGGGGCTCGGTATATTTTTTATTTGGTCATAAAACAAATGACTATGGTCTGAATTGTCGAGGGTTTATAAACAGCGATAACGCTTTCATTGCATTTCTGCTTGCAGTACTCTCTGCCATCGTTGGAGAACTGGAGCTGTGCAGACAGCACTTTGGAGTCATATTTAGAGGGGTGACTTGTGAGTCAGGGGCAACTATCTCCTGGGAGTCAGACTCAGAGAGACACCCTCCCAAGCAGCTTGAAATCATGTTCTGTTCTATGTGCTCCAAGGTTCTCTGTGGTCTGTCGTAAGAAAGGATTTCCTTTCAGGCCAGAAACCCTCATTATTTCATCTTCTTTCTTGGATCTGCGTGGGCTCCCTCTAACCTGCCTCAGTGCCTTATTCTGGGGCTGTTTGTGTCTTGGATTTTCCTTCTCCAAGTCTTACACAGGAGCTATAAGCTGGACCCAGACAACACCACTTGGAGCCCTACACAGCTATGCAGTAACTGCTGGACCTCTTCCTGGAAAATGCTACCTAGAATCACTTCAAGTGTTAAAACATGGAAGAACAGACGTCATCTTGCCTTTGAAAGTATCCAAACATCAGAATCAAAGGCAAACTACAGAAAAATTTTCATTTGGTTTTCTGGTCCATTTCTTAGTTCATGCCAATGAGCAGAAAGAAAAATGTCAACATGAGGGTAATAGGAGGCTATGGAGATTAAGAGAATGAATACCCGCTTGGCATCACAGTAGCGACGACCAAAGGCGTGAAACTGAGGGAAGAACGTTGGCTTGACAGCGATGATCTGTGTGTAGAGCTCTGCAGGCCGGGACATGGCTGGCGTGCCTGACAGGAGAATCACCCTCTTGGCAATCTAAAGACAAAACAGCCAAAGATGCTCTCAAAACAGTGGGGAGGAAGTGTTAGGGACTGCTACCCCCCTGCAGGATTCCCTAATACAAAATATCAAACATGCCACAATGAGGCAGCACCTGAATCCCCCCACACCCCAGGAACAGCAAAATCCCCCAGGCTGCAGCAGCTCCATCTTTCATTTCCTGGGCTGACTGCTGGCTGTTCTCCACTGTGTGTGTGTGTGTGTGTGTGTGTGTGTGTGTGTGTGTGTGTGTGTGAGCGCGTGCACATATGCGTGGTGGTACACAAGCAATGTGGGTACCGGGAACCAAGTTCACCTCTTTGGGAACAGCAGCAAGTACTCTTCATCTCTCCAGCCCATTTTCAACTTTAAACATCTCAGATCTTTCCTTTACCAAAGATGGCAAAGACAAATCTCACTCCAGAACTGTGTGGTCTCTAAATCAGGGTACTCTAGCCAGAGAAACCAAGGCCAGGTATGTTGCAAAACCCAAATGCTACTTTTGATGCAAGCAGCTGGATGTCAACTGTCATTCCTTCAGTACCCCCTAGCTGCTGTCATAGCACTTGTGCCTCCTGAACCCCTTTTACTGTGGCCCTCACTCATTTCTTGAGATTGTGATGGCTATTCTTGGTTGTCAATGTGACTACATCTGGGATTAACTAAAACCCAAATGGTTGGGCACACCTATGAGGGTTTTGTTTTTCTTAAATAGATCATTTGAAGTGGTAAACCACTTCTAATCCAGGTCTTTGAGCTGGAATGATACATCTTTTATCTGGGCCACATCTTCTGCTGGCAGCCTACATAAGGAACAGAGAAGAAGGATACTCGCTCTTTACTTGTGTGCCCTCACTCTCTCTAGCAAGTCCATTCCTTCACTGGCCTTACAGCCTACTTTTTCAGGATTCTGGTGTATACTGAAGACCAGCTGAGACATCCAGCCTTGTGGACTGAACAACTCCTGGATTCTCGGACCTTCACTGGTAGACAGTCATTGTTGGAGTAGCTGAACCACAGGCCATAAGCCATCTTAATAAATCCTATATACATACATACACATATAAATATAAATATGTGTGTTCATTCTAGAAGTTCTGTCCCCCTAGAAAACCCTGGCTAATACAGTGATCAAGGACTGGGCTGCATTCCTACTTACTTTCTGTAGCACTTTGCATCTGGCACAAAGTAGGTAATCAATCAATGTACACTACATGCTAAGAAAGATTCAGAGGAAAGCTAGTTAGTGTTGCGGGGAACACGAAGTAAACACAAGGGACCCAGCAATGGAACAGAGCAGAAGAGAGATCAACAGGCCTGGATTTCCTGCAGGGCAGACTTCTGATATTAAAGTCAACTTTACATGGAGGCCAATGGTCTATGCCTCCTGTCTTCCTCATTCACTGTGCTTTATTTTTTTATTTTTTTATTTTTTCTCCATTGCACAGCATTGGCTGGTTGTTTTATTGAACCCACAATGTGCTTTATTTTTTGAGACAGGGTCTCTCATCCATTTGGCTAAGCCTGCTGGCCAATGAGCTCCAGGTATGCCTGACTGCTCAAAACCCTGTGCTGGGATCCAGACTCGGGTCTCCGTGCTGGTGCAGGACACGCATAACTCACTGATTTCCTTTTGAAAGGAAAGAAGTCTTTGTTAACTTCACTGTACTTCAAGACTCAAGCTCATTTTGTTGTTAGGAAGAACTTGAAATGATGGCACTCGGATCGATTGACGCAGCTCAGCCTGGGAGAGCAGCAGCCTGCTCGGCAGTGCGCAGGACGGAAATACACAGCTGGCTGATCCAATGAGGATTCCCAGTTCCTAGCTTCCCGGGGTCAGACCTGCCCCAAGGAGATCACACCCAGATCACACCTCTCAAGGAGACAGATCAAGGGACTATACTGCAACTGGAATGTCAAGTGGCCACAGCTGTGAAGAGGTAAAGTTCATGAAGCTTTGGAAGAGACCCCCCCATAGAGCTCAGCGGCCTAGAAATTGCTTGTTAGCCATGGTAACCTTGAGTTAGGCAGTAATACAAGGCAACTACATGAACTAAGTGTCTAAAGGGAGGAAAGTAGGTTTTAAAATGGCTACACTGACTCGTAAAAATAATAAATAAAGGTGAAACCGTGGGAAGAAAGAGAATTCCTCACAAATACACAACACATACAATTCTCAAAGGGCACTTCTGCCCTCTCAGCCACTGCCTGTATCTAAGCCCGCTCTGATAACAGAGCCAGGAATTTCTCAGGCTACGATTTTCCACAGTTTAGTTCTCATTGGGGCCTATAAGTTTAGTTCTCATTGGGGCCTATAAGTTTCTGCACAGTTTAATGCAGCCTCGTTGATATAACAACAGGAGTCCTGAATGATGTCTGTGCATCAGTTTGTGGCTTTAGCCAATTTCAGGAAAGTGGCAGCAGACCAAAAGGAAAAAGTGGAAATGAAAAGTTTCATCAATAGGAAATATCCCCCCCCCCCCCCATCATCCTGAATCCACTCCCAGCACCTGTTTGCCTGGAATGGAAGCTGGGCTGAACCAGCTCCCAGGCAGGTGGCAGAATCAATAGTCACTGAGTTCTCTCATACATTTCCCAAGCTGGAGTGATGACAGGAGGAGAAAGGAGGAGATGTGGGTGTGGAAAAAGCAGAGGCTTACTGCAGAAACGAAAAAGGCTGGCTTTGAGAAAAAACCAGAAAAGCATTTCATCTGTCAAGGAATGACCTGCTACCTGCTCAGACCCAAAACTGTGGTCAGTCATCTACAAGGCCTTTGATCTGTGCCCACTTGAAAACAGTTGCTATGCTTGGTCTATCTCTGAGAAAGCCACACCTAGGGAAATTAAAATGTATAAAGTGACATAAATCGATACTAACTTAAAATACTGCATGGTCAACTCCCCTGACTTAGGAGACAGCAGCACCTGAGGAAACAAGTGGGGGGACGAAAAAGAAATCCCAAGTACTGCTGGGAAGGTACGGCAGTTCCTCAGAGCAGAGGGTCAGAAGCTCTGCAGGATCCTCAGACGCAGGGCAAGTCAGTACATATAATGCACCAATAGAATGCTTCACAGTTAACCAAAGCAGGTAAGCTACACATAGATTTTAAAGTGTGAGTCTAGGGATGTTCAGAGCAAAGAGCTGGGGTTGTTCAAGTCCATACAACAAACAGCCCAGAAGTTATCACTTTCCATTCACTGTACCCCTCCAATTAAGTCAATAACTGGCGTGGCTGAACCATTCTGATAAAACTTTCTCCAAGGAAATAATACCATGCTCCCCAAAGTTAAGGTCCCTAAGATCTTTTGGCTTTTCAAGACAGGGGTTCTCTGTGTAGCCTTGGCTGTCCTGAAACTCATTCTTTAGACCAGGCTGGCCTCAGAAATCAGAGCTCTGCCTGCCTCTGCCTCCCAAGTGCTGGGATTAAACACGTGTGCCATCATGCCTGCTGAGTCCCATTTTTATAGCCAGTGTTATCTCCAACACTTGAAATAAAGTTATGAAACATATGCCGTTTAGAGTAGGGTGTGCAGGTAATATCAAAGAGAAGGTCATGTCTGCACTGCCTGAGTTCCAGCCCTCCTAACCTTGATGCCATGTGGCACTGTGAGCTATTGAGTTTTCACTAGTTCACAAGTCATTCTAGAATCTTCACAAATAATGTTTAGAATCAATAATCTTCAAATACTGGCAACCCTCGTTTGGAGTCAAGTGACCAAAAATACCCATATCAAAACCAAAAGCAGACTCACAGCCACTCCCCCAGGAGGAAGCAAGCTTGATTTCCCAGGGGGTGAATGGAAGGCCTGAAAAACCTAGAGATGTTCCTGCCATATTCCAAAAATGCTACAGGGCACCACTGTTAATAAGCTGATCTCCAATGCAATGCCCCCGTACTTCATTTTATTTTGTCTGTACCTGCTTGTCTATCTGTACCACGTACCTGCAGAGGCCAGCACTGGATCTCCTGGAACTGGAGTCACCATGTGGGCATTGGGAATAGAAACCAGGTCCTCTGCAAGTCTAACTGGAGCTCTAACCATGTCTCCTGGCCAACACAGACCTCTACACTAAACCAGTATCATTGCTCTCTATTATTACAATTTGTATGCCACAGTCCAAGATCAGTTAGAATGAAGACTGTGACTCCAGGTATATGGAATGGACACACAAAGATGCTACAATGAGAATACAATGCACAGTATAATCGTGGCTTATTAAAGTTATACTAGTCTGAGCTTTAAAGCTTGTTGATAGGTATCTTTAAGATAGCATACATAATAAAATGAAATACTGAGGTACATTTTTTTTCTTGGAAGAACAGTCTCCCCAAATAGTAGACTCCAATAATTTCCCTTTGAAGCCTGATTCTGTAATGAACTTGAGGAAACAAGAATGGCTTGACACAGGGAACCTCTTTCTGTAGCTTTGCCATCCCAGAGGTGAAAAGAGGTCCACCACTGGACATCCTTCTCCCCTGTGGTCTGAGAAGGGCAAAGACGCCTTGGTCTCAGATACAGACTGACTGCTGCTTTCCTAACCCTCTACCCCTTCTGTATCCCGGGAAAAGATGGTCACCGCAGAGCTACACATAAAAGCTTCAGTTTGGGGCCAAGTCCAAGGAGAAGGGAGGATACACACCTTGACAAACTTCTACAACAGAATGCTCTGTGGAAGAATGCGGGAGTCATTTGCAACGGCATGGAATGATTTCCGGGATGCACAATTAGTAAGTATAAAGCAGTGGTTGTTATAAAACTAGGTGTGGGGAATGGATGAAGTCCTGAGCGTGTTTTGTTGATGTGACCATGGCCATATCAAGGATCCCAGTGCCACACACACCAGTGGCAAAGCCTTCCCTGGTTTAGGCTTAGGGAAATGGCAAAGCTGTCCCCTTCTCCAAGGACTGATGTTAAGAGGATTGACCTTTAGCTAAAAACAATGTATAAAGAAATTATTAACCACAGATGCCTCCTCCAGATGACTGTAACCAGAGAATGCTCCCCTACAGGGACCTCCTACCAAGATGAGCTAGCCACGCTCCTCCTCCCGCTGCATACAATACAGCTGCTTCCTCATGCAGGGGTGCATAAATATACCAAGTCTGCTGGCTGCTAGTGTGCACCCACCCAATGCCAGCTTTTCACTAATATGTCTGTTTGCCTGCTTTCTCATCACCCTGGGCAGGTCAATTCCAAAGCTGTCCAAGTTGAAGCAGGGAGATATGGTCGCACACACCTGTGATCTTGGCACTAGAAAGGCAGAGGCAGAAAGATCAGGAGTTCAAGACCAGCCTGGACTATACAATGCTCTGTCTCAAAAAGGAAGAAGAAAAAACAAAACAAAACAACAACAACAAAAAGGGGATAAAACAGGAGCTATAGAATACTCTGCAGAGACTAAAACACACATTTAGAATTAGGCTTTCTTACAGAAGTAATAAACCTTGAATCTGATACCTATGGCTATTTCTGAGGGACAGGAAAGACAAGGGATCCAAAGATGGGAGAATAACACAAGTTTTTTACTCTACGTTTTATAAACGTAATCATCTATTTATATTTTAAAAAGCAAAAAAATAAAGCCCCAAATTTTTGGCTGGCCTCTCATTTAGCCTATTATCAGAACTAGGGACTCTGGAACTGGGCATGATATCACATACCTGTAGTTCTGGCACACAGAAGACTAGGCAGGAGGATCAGAAGTTCAAGGCCATCCTTGCCCAGCCTATGATATTGGAGACTGTCAAAGAGAAAACAAAACAAAAAAAAAAAAACTACACTCACAGAAAAAGGGAAACATTCAATAGGAAAAAGCAGAGGGATGCTAGAGGCTTTTCTCCTTAAAAATTAATTTTGGAGCTAGAGAGATGGCTCAGCAGTTAAGAACACTGGCTGCTCTTCCAGAGGATCCCTGTTTGATTCCCAGAGCCCACATGGTGGCTCTCAACCTAGTTCAGGGGGATCGGATACCTTCTTCTGGCCTCTATGGGCATGGAAGTGGCGCAGAGCCACGCATGCAGGCAAAACTCATACACGCAAAATAAGATTTAAAACTAAAAATAAATTAATTTTGCTATTCTACTGAATCAACATCCAAAAAATTAATGTAAACAAAACCAACTACACAAAAACACACTTCTAAACGTTAAGAGGGATGATAAGCATCATCTGGAGGAAAAGAGCCCCCAGTCAGACTACACTGGAGTCAGATGGTGAGACTTTGTCAGAGTGAACTTCAGAGACCTTCCTGAAGGTAACAACCAACCCAGCAGTTTTGCTGGTAAGAACTGATCCAACAAGAACAAACTATAAACAGATGTTTGTTCATATGAAGAATTATTTGTAACAGCCTAGGGCCTCCCAATGGAGGTTAAATGACTGCCCCCGTGGTCATTAAAAATGATCTTGCCCTAATACTGACTTGTTAGAAAAAGAGCCTAACTGCGAAAAGTGGTTTTCAGATTTTAACGTTGCTGTGATTGGTTTGTATCTTGCCTGTTTTTACACATTTATATATAAAAATAGAATAATATTTCTTGGTATTAGTAGCCCAGGCAAACAGTGCTGTGGGGAAGAAAGAAGTCTTATTTTCCAGGAGAAAATGACACTGACTACAGTCACTGTTTACAAAAGCTATGTTTGGGCTGAGGATGTAGCTTAGCTGGTGCTGGTCTAACAGGCATAAAACCCCGCATTCAACCCCTGGCACCAAACTCGAACAAACAGGTGTGGCAGTACACACCAGTAAGCCTACAACTCGGGAGGCAGAGGCAGGAGGACCAAAAGTTCAAGGCCAGCCTCAAGTGTATAGGCAGCTGGAGGCCAATTTAGGTCTGAAAAGACAAAACAGCTGGGTGTGGTGGGAACTTGAGAGGTGGAGGCAGGGGAATAGAGAACACAGGTCATTCTTGGCTACATAGAGTTGGAGGCCAACCTGTGATCCTGCTTCAGACACACATACACACACACACGCCATAATTCTCTGGACTTGATCTTATTCCACTATCTGTTTGTATGCTAAAATCTAACTGCCTCTTGGAGCTTTTGCTAAAAATATCTTGCTATGTTTTGAGAATATAAAGTTCTGCTTGTCTGTCCAGTATTGAGGATTGAACCCAGGCCAAAAATATATCAAAAGCATCTAGAGTCATTTCTTAGGATATTTAGAGAAGTGCTTCTTTAAGGGACTGAAGGGGATAGGATGTGGGGGAGGAGTGACTTGGTCCTTCTAGGCTGTGACCAGCTGAGTTGTCACAATCAGGAGTACTGAGGGCTGGCAGAGGCCAAGATGGCTGTGCATGGATACTACCATGCAAGCCCAGCCCCACAGCGTGGGTCAGCAGTGTGCTGGATTTGAAAATACAGCAGAGGAGGGAAGAGGTTCCTAACAGACCAGCGCAGGGGAGCTACTCCCCTCCTTCTCCCCACTCGTTTCACTACTAAGTGTTAGGGAGAGTCAGTGTTTCAGAAGAGTTCAAGGTATCTTCAGCAAAAGCCGCCACGTTCACTCAATTCCTACTCTGCCAATCCAGGGCACTGTATAGTATCGAGCAGCTTAACGATCGTCGTTTGAAAACATCACTTTGTAAGCTACGGTCAGATAGAAGGGGAGGAGGACCTCCCCTAGCCGTGGACTTGGAAAGGGTCAGGGAAGAGATGAGGGAGGGAGGGTGGGATTGGGAGGGAATGAGGGAGGGGGCTATGGCTGGGATACAAAGTAAATAACCTGTGATTAATATTAAAAAAATAAAAAAAAATCACTTTGAAATATACCCAAGATACTATTAAAGATGTGCATGCTGCTTCCCAAAGTCTAGCCACAGGCACTCATTTCAGGCCCCATGTGCCTACCTTCACAACAACTGTAACACCAAATTGGTGGCTTCCAAGATGTTATAATAGAACTTAAATATATGTTATCTATTATGCAATTTTTTTTTGTCTAAACAATCAGAGCTAGAGATTTAATTTTACTGATGCCCTAATATAGGAACCACAGTACCAAGATGTATTAATATTTTTCTAGGGAAAACATACTAAAGCCTTTCCAAAGACAGGTTACCACTCTGGGGATGGCATTTTATTTAAGTGTGTTCAGAGTGCATATGACATAACCTTGACTTGTGGTGATTTTTATAAAAAATTAAATCTTGAAATTACTTTTTAAGACAGTTTTGTGGAGAGGTGGGAAAATTAATTTTCAGATGGTAAATGTGGCCAGCATTTAGCAAATATGCTTTCCTTAGTTCACATAAAAACAAAAGCTTATTTTATTAATTACAATTTATTCACTTTGTATCCCAGCTGTAGCCCCCCTTCCTCATCCCCTCCCAATCCTGCCCTTCCTCCCTCTTCTCCTCCCATGCCCCTCCCCTAGTCCACGGATAGTTCTCCTCCCTATCCGACCCTAGCCAATCAGGTCTCATCAGGACTAGCTGCATTGTCTTCCTTTGTGGCCTGGTAAGGCTGCTCCCCCATCGGTGATCAAAGAGCAAGCCACAGAGTTCACATCAGAGATAGCCCCTGTTCCCCTTATTAGGGTACCCACTTGGACACTGAGCTGCCATGGGTTACATCTGAGCAGGGGTTCTAGGTCATATACATGAATAGTCCTTGGTTGGAGTATCAGTCTCAGGAAAGACCCCTGGGACCAGGTATTTTGGTTCTGTTGCTCTCCTTCTAGAGCTTCTGTTCCCTCCAGGTCTTTCTATTTCCCCCTTCTTTCATAAGATTCCCTGCACTCTGCCCAAAGTTTGGCTATGAGTCTCAGCATCTGCTTTAATACCATGCTAAGTAGTCTTTCAGAGGCCCTCTGTGGTAGGCTCCTGTCCTGTTCCGTTTTCTCCCTCTTCCGATGTCTATCCCATTTGCCTTTCTGAATGAGGACTGAGCATCTTATCCAGGGTCATCCTTCTTGATTAGCTACTTTAGGTGCACAGACTTTAGTATGATTATCCTATGTTATATGTCTAATATCCACTTATAAGTGAGTATATACCATGTGTATCTTTCTGCTTCTGGGATACCTCACTCAGGATAATCTTTTCTAGTTCCCACCATTTGCCTGCGAATTTCATGACTTCCTTGTTTTTAATTGCTGAGTAGTATTCCATTGTGTAACGAACATGGTTGGGCAGATGTCCTTGTATACTTGAGTATCTTTTGGATATATGCCTAGGAGTGGTATAGCTGGATCTTGAGGTCGCACTATTCCTAATTGTCTGAGAAAGCACCAGATTGATTTCTAAAATGGTTGTACAAGCTTACATTCCCACCAGCAGTGGAGGAGGGTTCCCCTTTCTCTACATCCTCTCCAGCATGTGCTGTCACTTGAATTTTTGATCTTAGCCATTCTGATGGGGAAATCTCAGGATCGTTTTGATTTGCATCTCCCTGGTGACTAAGGACGCTGACATCTCTTTAAGTGTTTCTCTGCCATTTGACATTCCTCTGTCGAGAATTCTGTTTAACTCTGTACCCCATTTTTTAATTGGAGTACTTGGTTTGTTGCTGCTTAACTTCTGGAGTTCTTTATATATACTGGATATTAGCCCTCTGGTCAGACCAAAAGCTTGTCTGAAGCAGTAAATGCTATGATTTTATTTTCCTTTGTTTGTTTATATAATTTTAGACAGGGTCTCTCTACATCGCCCCGGCTGTCCTGAGACTGTGTAAATCTGGCTGGCATTTGCCTTTCAAGTGCTGATAGTGAAGACACGCAGCACCCTGCCCAGCTGAATGCTGTGGCTCTCACAGCTTGCGCACTACACAGGCTATCTCAGTAGAACGCAGGAAACAACTTGCTCGCTGTTTCCTCAGTCCATGCCCAGCAGCAGTTCTCCTGAGCCACCTGTGAACGGCTTCTGACTCGCCATCAGCAAGTGATACGCCAGAATGCTCCCCTACTTCCTAACCTTAAGAGGAAAAATGACATTCGGGGCTTACTCTCTTGAGAAGCGGGGTCCAGGACATGGGACAATGACGAGGACAGAACTCCATGAGAAGGCATATGGGGAAAAGCGTGACCCTGCTCTTCACGCCCACTGTTGCCTCCTCTGAAGCCAGGACACACCACAGCCCATGCGCTCACGAGAATGCACAGAGAAAGAGTATACAGGTGGCCCCGCTAGTGAACCACAGACCTCAGACCGCATAAAAGGGACAATCGGTCTGCCAGACAAGCTTCAGCTTTGCCTGAGATTATTCTCTGATACCATAGCCCTACCTGGCTCTGCAACTAGGTAACGCATCACACCTTGACAAGAGATGCGCTCTCTCCTGATCCGTCTAGTGACACACTGTGACAGGCTGTTGTGCTGGCAGGAAGCCAGGGGAAGACTCAGGATCTCTCCTCACTTGAGTCTGTGACCCTCAACAGGACTTCACGAGGACTGGGTTCTTGGCAGGATAACCCAAGAAGAGATGCTCAGCGTCAGCGCTGAGTTCCACCCACAGTTTACCGTCCTGGGCTGCATGTGTTTGAACAGCATGGCCCGCTTGCCTGAGTTAATGTCACAGTAAGGCCCCAAGTCTTCTTTCAGCCACACTTACCTTTAGGATAGGCAGAGCAGCTCGGCATCGGGCAGCCTTGATATTTTTGAGGAAGTGAGATTCGTCCTGAAAGACACAGGCACACGGGTGAGCTGGGGCAGTCCTTGATACATAGACCACCCACCTGCCCTGAGCCTCGCCTAGTATTTGCCATGAGGATGCCACCCTTAACTCTTTGCCACTTAAGGAGATGGAGCAGTGTGCTGGGGAAGAACCCAGGCTCAGGGCAGCTTCTTCATTACCAGCTGGACAAGTTACCATCTCTCTAGGGCAGTTTTCCACCTGGAAAGGGAGTCAGTGAACACTTGCCCCAATCTGCCCCATTAGCTACGTGGGTGGACAAAACCCTGAGAGGTGGCTTGCCACCTTAGGGGAAACACTTCACATCTGCATGGCATTAGTCAGGTGTGCTGGGGACCCATTACATGCTCTGAAGTAGTGACAAGTTCTGAGGTCTGGCACTGCCCTCAGGCTCTGCAGATGTCCTGGCAGCGGATCAGGTAGCTATGCCACCACAGCCGTGTACACGAGGCACTGGAGGAACTAAGAAATGAGAAACTGACTGAGTCCTGTCCTCTGGGGGACTGTTATATCGAAAAACACAGCACCTGATAGATTTATAGTTGTACATTCTGTATATAAGAAAGACATAAAGTCTGCCATATTTTCTAAAGACAAAGGAATCGTGAACATATTATTACCCAGGAGGGAAGTTTTTAGGTTGGCACATTGTGGTTGCTTGCTACATGCTCAGAGCCACTAAATGATCTCTCTGGGGTACCAGTTTCCCTACCTATAAAATGGAAATAATGCCAGCTCCTAGTAGATCAGTTTGCTACGTCTGAACTAAGCTAACACAGGAGCAGCCCTCAAAGCTGTCCTGACACCTTATGAGGAGCTATAAGCGACCTCCTCACTGTTCCTGAAAGAATCTACAAGCTTCCCCAAAGTCACTGCATTTCAGCTACTATAGAAAAAAGGGAGGGGCTTCAAAAGTGCAATGCACCAAGTGTGAGGTGTCAAGACAGCATCCCCCAGATGCCTGGGCTACTACATTCATGATCCTAAGTTATGAGGAGTCCTCATGAAAGTCACAAGAATCCCATTTATAGAGAAGTTGCAGAAAACGTATCAGGCATAAAAGGGGACTGGCCCTTTTAACCATGGGTAAACCATGGTTTACCATGAACAAACCACAAGCAGAGGCTGGAGACAGGAAGCCTCATCTACAAATGTGCACTTCTCAGGGCTGCCACTTCGTCCCTTGCTCCAGTGGAGCCAGAAGATGGCAGGCTGTTTGTGTCATTTGAGGACAAACCAACACCAGTGGCAAGCAACTTGCCCTCACTCTCAAGAGCTGGCTGAGTGATGAGCCAGGAACACAAACACAGAGATTCTCCAACGTGCTAGCTCTGTGACTATGGAAAGAATGAATCTGCCTACACTGTCAGCTGGCAGATGCACTGTCAGCCTGAGTGAACTAAAAGCAGGACAGCCTGGGAACACAGGGAACAGTAGTAGTTACACCTGGGACACCCACTACAAGGGCACGTCAGGGCACACAGGCATCACTGTCCCAACATCCTGAAACCACTGTGACCATCCTGGGATGTTTCTTTTAATATTTCAATTCACTGGAATGCTGGCATCCTTTCAAAGTCGCACTTGAGCTTGTTGCCAGGCCCGCATGACTCCCCCAAGGACTCATTACCCAAACAGCACTGATAAAATATGTGTTCTTGTTTGCACACACTAAGAACACAGAGCAGTTCTCATGTCCAGAATACACTAAACATCTCCTGGGGTCTGCGACCATGAAGTCTCCTTCACTGCTCTGAACGGCTACTGTGTTTGTATTTGGGAACCATGTCCACATAGTCTATGCTGACAGCTGGCTGGGTACCAAGTCTGCCCAGATGTTCCTGAAGTGTGTGAAAAATGCAGAGGAGAGCCAGTTGCTGAAAGCAGCGCTGTCAGATCTGGAAGCAGGTAAAGGCATCTTTAAAAACAACTCAAGTAAAAACTGCTTTTCTTGCAGTCAGGGATAGGGGCCTGTCTTCACCCCAGGTGGAAGGGAATTATTGACTGATGAACTATTTGCCTCAGCCCTATTGACAAGGTGGCACCAATGCAGGCACACACCCTTGCTGTGTCCCTGGGACCCAGAAGTCTGGTGTACATGTGCTGGCCTCCACCCCTGGCCTCCCAGTGCAGGAGGGCGCCACCTCCAAAAGACTCATCCCACCTGTTTTAAAATGCTCAGGAAAGTCTGGTATAGAGTCAGGCGTAAGCGCTGCTTCAGGAAAGGAATATAAAATCATTCCCTAGGAAAGAAAGGCAGTGATTTCTATTGCTCCCTCCCTCCCAGACCCAGAGAGGATCAATGAGCCTTTCAGAGTGTCTAAAGAGACAGAGTACTTCAGGACTCTGGCAAGTCACTTACAATAATGACGACTTTAAAAGAGGTTTTTAGGTCCCTCTCCAACTTGGTAAGAAGGTCAAAACTGACAATGTTGACCAAGCCAGCTGTTAGGCAGCCCTTCCCAGACACCACCACGTTGATATTCTCCGGGCTCAGAGAGGGCAGCCAGCGAAGAAAGGCCTGCAGGGGACAGTGAGAGCAAAACAAAGCAGTGGTTGACAACACTCTCAAGTGTGTGTGTGTGTGTGTGTCAGGTTTCACATTCCCGGAAGACACGCTCCCCACCCCTCTCCATATCCTCCTGCATCGGCCATACTCTGGTCACCCCTGCCTGCCTCTAGTCCACCCTCCCCCTTCACTTTACTGACAGGACTCTCTCCCCGAGCAGGCACTTCACATGCCTGTTCTTCTCTGTGATGTCTAGATGTTCCTGTCGAGGAAGAATGGGGTTCTTTCTAAGAATTCTATGAAGGGCCTATAAGAGCAAACAGTGCTTATGGAATGCCATGAAAACATTTATGTTGACATTTTCTTCATAGCTCCCTGCTCGCCCCTACATTTGATCACTAGATAAATCAGGGAACCTGGAACTGTAGGAAGGCCACTGGGTGTCTCCACATTGAAGCCTCAGCATTCACGTGATCCCTACCTTGCCTGTGCTTGCTGTGTCCTGACATCCATTTCTCTCGTCTTGGTCCTGGTTATAAGCAACGACCTGACTCTTTCTGGACTTTCTATGAGACATCTAACCCCTACAGGCATAGAATGACAGTTTTCTACAGACAGTGGCAGGATCCAGACCTCTCCAGCAGCAAGCTGAGGTGCACCCTTGGCACTAAGACCAATACCTCAGGAGGAAGTCAGCCTGTGACAAAACTGACACCTCACACCAGCAGCATAATGCCTTGAAGCTTGGAAAGGAGCCAGGCTTTCCTTAACTGGATTTGCTTAAAGGGATTTAATTATTCAATGTCTACACCAAGCTCCATACATTAGGTTATGTGGGGGCCATTTAACACACTATGCACACAACCACAGAGCAAGCAAAACACTGAGCAGAGAAGTCAGGAAGGTGCCTCCTTATGAGGCAAAGCTCTTGGCCTCCTTGAGACTTCATTTGTTTATCTGAAAAGTGGGTCACTGTCACAGGATTTGGAGAGAGAAAGGAAATAAAGACATTCCAAAAATTGAGTACAGTGCAGATAGGTCTTATTTCCAAGAGCACAGGGGTACAGTATCTGCTGAGGGCCTGGCAATAGGTGCCTCAACTAGCGACCGCTTGGCTTTCCCTCCTGCAGGGATAACATGATTCCCCGTCTTCAGGGACCAGGTCATCTTTCCGCTAGACTCTGACCCACATCTAGACCCAGGGCTTGTCTCTACACTATTATTTTGATGCTCTAACCCTATGAAATCCTTCCCAATCACTCTAATGCAAAGAGAACTAACCTGTTCCCAGGTGAAGCGCACAGAAGAAGGCACAACCACCAGGAGCGGCCATTCCTTCCGGTAAAAAGCTGCTATGCAGATGGCTTGGATGGTCTTCCCCAGGCCCATGTCATCGGCAAGTAGCAGGCGGCCCCTTTTCGATATGGCAAAGCTGCAAGCAGACGAACAGGATAAGGTGAGTATCATAGTGCATGGGGCTGTCCTACCCATCTTAATTAGCACGCACCACACAGAGCTGAGAGGCCCCTTCTATGCTTGCTACAACACTGACCAGAATGGGCCCTGCTCATGGCAGCCAGAAAGGACAGGACGGGAGCCATTTAGGGGACAGAATAAGAGGAAAAGAGGGAGGCAGACAGTGAAAAATGCAGAATGGTAAGTACATTAGAGGAAGGTGCGGAGGGCAAAACAGACCACAGGAGTCAAGAATGAAGCTATGGTGAGAAAAACTGGCCTGAACAAGAGCACAGGGGAACAAGAGAGGCCAGGATACAACATCCACATCCATGGGTTTGATCTCCATTGAGAAATGTGCCCAGGAAGGACAGAAAGAATCAAGAGTTAGTGGGGTTAGGAGTGAGGCATTCTGAAGACTAGAGCTCACGCTACATGCTAAGGAGCTGGGGGAGCCAGCAATGACTAAAACTACTGGCAAAAAGGACAGATGGGGAGAGGATGAGGAGGTGGCTTTAGCAAAGGGTCCCCCCTCCCCACCCCCACCCCAGGCTGGCAGCCTCCAAGCACCTGAAGTACTTAAGTACACTGGGCCCTGCTAATAGTCTGTAGATGAGGAGCAAGACAGGCTGAATTGGGATCTCAATTCTATCACTCAGTAGCTGTGGCTCTGATGCACCCCGACTGTGACAGTGATGTTGGAATAAACAGCCCCTGCCCCAGACGATGGGGAGAAACAGGAAACAAGGCACTTTCAATGGTGCTTGGCACCTTCCTAAACATCATAATCTTCATTCCACAAAAGGAATGGAAGTAATGAGAGCAGAGACAGTGATGAGTCACTGAGAAACTACAGAGATTCTGCACATCAGACATCTGGTCCCCTGCTCCAAACTTCTAGTCCCCTATTGTCTAATTTGTGAAAAGCTGTTGCTGGCACAGAAACCTGGTACTGAGCCGGTGGATAGCTCGCTCTTTCCTTCTTAACACAGTAAAAAACAAAGAGAGCAGTCTCTTCTAATCAGCTTGTGGGCACTATAAAGACTTCAGCTGCCCTTGGCCTGTCTGATAACAGCTTCCCACGCTACAACAACTCAGCAGCTCTGTGGGGACCAGAAGCCAGTACATCAAGGCCCAGCAGCACGCAGGCCAATGGGTATCCTGTCAGGGTCCTTCCTTGTCCTCCCAGCAGCCACAGAAGCAGCTTCCCTCTCTGCAGCACCGAAACAGCACTTCGTGTCTGCTGCCAAACTGTGAGATACTGCCACAAGCTGCTGAGCGGAGCACCTGGCTGAGATGATGCAAGCTAAGAAGAAAGCAGGGAGTTTATGGGGAAACCCTGGGTCTTCTATCCCTGCACTGAGAAATATCCTTCCTTTGATCGATGTGAACTGGGTTTCTGTACCCCTGCAATCCAAAGTCCTGGTTAACTCATGGAATTTGAAATCAGTGGTAACGATGAGCTTTGGTAATATCACACCTGGCTGTTAATGCCTAGATGCTTCCAGACATGTAAGCAAGGTATTCAAAGAAGAAACATGAACCCCACCTGTGCAGAGTGATGAAAGTCAAGGGAGAGAGAACAAGAGGAAGATCGGGAATCTACCTAACTCCCTCTCTCTGAAACGGCATGAGGTTAGACACGAGCTTGGCATCCACTCCAGAAAGGTCAGCTTCTGGCACGGCTACTTTCAGATCGAGAGATGTCTTCTCCAGCTGAGATGCAAATGCCAGGGTCACTGTCTTGGGCAGAGGCTCCAGCTGAACTTGCTGGAGGTCACGTGACCTGGCAACTGGAAAGAAGAGTCAGAGGTGTATGAATGCTCAAATCCAAAAGACCTGGGAAAGGCTTCATTGCACAGAATTCGCTAAGAGCCATTCTGCTATATGCCATTTTCTCACAAGGGCTAACTGCAGAACATGCCACTAGCTGAGCACTGGAACGGACAACAGCCAGCATTCCCTCTCTCTAGTTCTTAAATTCCTACAGATAAGAGGATACTCAGGGACACAAAAGTAGTTTGGCAGACTACACAATGCTGGAAAGAACTGCCCAATGTTTGTGATTTTTTTTTCAACCTAAAGTAATTTTTTTCTTTATAGCACCATTCAAATTCATAGAGATCCACAGCTATTAAAAATCAGCCCGGAGACAATGATTCTAGTCTTAGTTTCATTCTGATGGCTTCAATGTTTGCGGGGAGAGAGAACTCTTAAGTCACCTTCCGTCAACAGGCAGAGGAAACACTGCGGCTCAGAGAAGCAGCCTCTACATGGTCCCAGGTTAGACTGGTGGTGCTGCCAACAAACAAGATAAAAAAGCAGAGTCCACGCAGGCCACAGACCAAGAAAAACTGCACGCTTCCAATCTTGTTTCATATGAAAGTAACTGTCTCCCCTAGAGAGGGCTTTAGAGTCGCCACCTCAATGGCGAAGCAGCTAAATTATCTGTCACTGGGAATATGTGTGCGCATGTGTGTGTGCGTGTGAAGAGAAGGCTCAGCGAGTAAAGGAGCTTGCTGTGCAAACGTGAGAACCGGAGTTTGGAGACTCAAGGCTCCTCCAGGGAAACAGGAGAAAGACACACAATTCCCAGGAGCTCCTGGATCCGCACTACCTTCATGTACGGAGCAGAGAGAGAGAAACAACAAAGAGACCCTGTAGCAAAGATAGAAAGTGCGGGCTCCTGAGGTTTCCCTCTGACCATGCGCCATGGCACCTGCATGCCTGTACACATACACAAATAAAAGAAACAAAGCACACTGAATCCATTACTCTGAAGGGGACTTGCTCATGACCAAGTCTCTAAAGCGGGAGTCAGCCAGCAAAGGCCTGTAGCTTGACAAGCCTGGTTTTGTGCTTTGGCTTTTTCTATATGACAGTTTTTTTATCACACACCCATGCCACTGGATTATGGATTGTCCACTGCTACTTTCCTACAGCAATGACAGGGAAGAGCAGCTGGGACTAGGGCTACATGGTCCGAAGCCCTAAAATATTATCTAACCCAGCATATATAATTTTTTTTGAATGGTAAAATCATGGCTCTCTTCAACATAAAGGCAGTCGTAATCAGCGGTTTCTTAATTCTTCAAGGTTATTCCAAAACTTCTGGACTACAACCACCAGTTGACTATCAGGGCAGACACTGTGTGAACATCGTCGGTTGTGCCCCTGGCTGCTACCTTCAGCTGCTTGGCGTTTTCAGTTTATTCAAATTCATTGCTTGCTCTTCACTAAATATGAGCATCAGGTGGTAGTGAGCTGGGATCAGCAGGTTGAGGAGCTTGGCCCCAAGCCTGGACACCTGTATTCAATCCCTGGAGCCCACACGGCAGAGAAGTCTGAGTCACAACCAATGTTTCCTCTGATCACATGTGCCACGTGCTATGGCAAATATAGATGTATATCCCCTCCTTACTCAAACAGAATACATATAATAAAATTTATATACATGTATATGCATTATGTACATATGTACACACACACACACACACACCAGTTGTTTCTGGAAGAGAATTAACAATATGAAACAGATGAGGCTAATGGCTTTAATATAAAGTAAGCTGTTCCATGTTGATATGGAAATCTACTTTAAATCTCTTAAATCTGAATGTGCTAATTTCTACAAACACTAAGAGACTAAGCACTCGATGTGCTTGGCAGAAGCCATTCTCATCACAATCCTAGCAATCTTCAGAACTGAAGCAAGCAAGCTAAGAGCTGCTAATCTGCTGGAGTGAGAGGCTCTGGAAGCACCACATTCTCTCAGCCACGCCAAGGGGGAAGAACCCAACACCGCGGTCTCCTACAGCCCTGTTGCCAAAGCCTTGTTCCCTGGGTGCTTCCAAGAACTCCACCCTTCCTTGTCATGGCTGTCTACTGTCCATTCCTCGGCACCGGCGGATGACAGTCATGTGCTGCCTGGCTTCATGAGTCATCCCAAAGTCTTTTTCTACCCAGAGCTCTCTGGCAGAGTGTGACAGCCACACAGCTGAGAGATGATCGTGTTTTCAAACAGCAGCTGACAAGACCGGATCATGGAGAACCCTTCTGGACTGTGACAGCCAGGGAAAACAAAAGGCCTCATGCCAATTTCACTGCAGGCAGAAGGCGTCCAGTCACTTGGAAAGAAGAGAAATCCCTGAGAGTCACGTTCCTAGAGGAAATGACTCTCATCATGTCTTTCATAACATGCTCAGGCCTCACCGAGTTTGTTTGTTTGTTTGTTTTCGGTTTTTTGAGGCAGGGTTTCTCTGTGTAGCCTTAGCTGTCCTGGACTTGCTTTGTAGACTATGCTGGCCTCTAACTTACAGAGACCCACCTTGCCCTGGCTTCATTATCTTAATTAGCTTTGGATGTATGTGCTCAACCAGTTTGGGGTTAATGACCCGATTTGACACATGAGGCAGGGGGCCTCCAGATGAGAAAAAAGGAACAAATGCCCAGTCTGCAGCACTAATGGAACCTCTTCAGCAGTACCCTCTTCTCCGGCTTCTCAGGGCTCAGAGCCGGCTTCAGAATTTCTTAATGGGTCAGGATCCAAACGCAGGAGTTTAAATTTTATTCTGACTTCACTGTGGTCCCCAAATGTTCCCAGTAAGGAAAGCAGACGTTTCCTTGCTGAGACAATGAAACCAGGAAAAAAAAAAAAGTATATAAACATTCTAAATCTAGAGCTGCTGACATACAAACTCTGGAAGTTGTGCTCATTGTGTGTACTTCTCTGCACGAAGAACTAAGTTCATTAGATATTTTAAGGTCCATAGTCTGCAAAACCCACCATGGAACCACCATGTAAGGCTGAGCCTTGACACAGTTTCCAAGCATTGAATTTGCCTGCTAATGGTATATATACTACATTGTCAGTCCATAAAAGGCAGAGCTTCTTACTATTCATGTGTATGTCTTTCTTGGTCAAGAAAGGCAATGTAGAGAAGAAAGAACTAATTTCCATCTTGCATCAAAAGTTCAGGTTAGGCAAAACAGTTCACTTTAAACCCTAAGCTCCAAACAGCCAGAGAACTTCCACTCTGCATTGGCCATTCTTCCTGCTTCAGCTGGTTTTTACAGTTGCTAAATAGTTGACCTGATAGTTGACCTGATAGTCAACTTAACCTTACAGTTACAGCAAGGCCTTCCTCCAGGAACAAAAAGGGACTTACTTAATTAGGGTCTTATGTTTAATTAGGTCTTATGGTTCCTGAAGCCAGGCTGGCTTCAAACGTGCTAGGGAGCCAAGGATGACCTTGAACTTTTGGTCTTCCTGCCTCCATCTCCTAGTGGAATAATGGTCACATACCACTGCACACACTGGATCAAACACAAGCCTTATGTATGACAGACAAACACCCTATTATCTCCAGCCCAAAGATGGCTCTTCTTAACATAAGGCCAAGTGGGATACAGTGAGTCATCTACCTGACACCTGATATTGCACAGTAAGTCAGGAGACACAGGGCACGGAAGGCAATCCAGCTCTCCCTCAAAGCCCTAGCCTGAGGAACAAGCACCTAATGACTCCTCACTCCCGAGGCTGGCCAGCTCACTGCTGTGAACGGTACCAACACAGACTTTTCCCAATATCTAGCCTGACCCAGAAGTCTACAGGGCACCAAGAAGTAGAAACGTAACTGTGGAAAATCACCACTTCTTTAAATTAGAGGAAACTAGTATTCCAGAACAGGCTGAGCCATGACCACAACCGCCTTTCTCAGGCACATTGGAATTTTAGTCCGTCTAAGAAGAGTACAAGGATGAAAAACGGTAAGCAAACCAGGCATGCCCCTTTGTGGTCATGGTAGCTTGGTCCATGCCCTTGGTCAGTCTCTAAGTCCTGTTAAAATTCTACACCTATCAGGTCTAGCCTTCTGCATCTTGATAGAATGCAGTTCACAAAGCAGCCTCAAACTAGAACACTCTCCTACCTTCCAGGTCATCGGTTCTGGGGGTAAACTGAGAGGTTGTCTCAAGGAACTTCCATTCCAGCAATGTGACCCTTGCACAAGTCTATATCCTTCTCCTTAACTGTCCATGATGGTGGGAAGGCTTCCAGGCCCCGGGGATTTCAACAGCACCATCCTGTCCACGGAAAGAGTCCGGTGTCTGAATGGTTTTCACAAAGCTACTTGTGCCACAGGCTTGGACAAGGTTACCTGAACACTTCTGTCATTCAGCCGCTCTACAGCAGGGAGGAGAAACCTCACCTCAAAGCCATTTTAAAGCTGAGGTTGCCACTAAAGGTAACAACAGAAGAAAAAGCAGAAAGCTGTGGTCTTCTCACCTAGTTTGTTGTGCTCTTCCAAGAGAAAGTTCCATTTCCTGGTCTTGATATCTGCAATGAGAAGAGATAAGGCACGCTCGAACATTTTCTTTCCAATGTCAAGAACCTCCCGCAAGCTCTCTGATGGATGTGGTGGTCCTGAGGTTGGTGCCACAGCTACCACCAGGGAACTTATTAGAAACACCACCTCACAAGTAGAGTGTTAGCAACCTGCCTCCTCTCCTATGCATGCCTAACTTTGATACCACTGTCTTGGGATATAGAAAGGCATTCTTTGTAGGGCAACTACTGTTTTTCTGGTCTAAGGCTAAAATAGAAAATGGGCTTTAAAATCAAAGCAGCAGAGCATCTGTCAAGACAACAATGACCAGAAAACAATGGTTAAGAAAACTGTAGGATGTTCTCCTTGGATGTTCTGCTTGGAGATGAAGCAGCTGCCACTACTTCTTCATTCTCTGTGACCACCGAGGTGTCACTGACCTGTAGATATAGCTACATCTCTATCAGAAGAGTCAGTTTGAACAGTCAAAGATGGAGACAAACACTGCTGGCATCACAGATCTCGCAGAGATCAGTATCACTTGCCGTACATCCTGGAATCCATCTGTTTAAACAGCGCAATCACCGCCTCCGAATAGCCGATGTCAACCTCGAAGCGGGCCCGGGAGATGAGCACACATCTCCCCGTGACAAAGGTAAGGGATGGAGCCGAAGGGAGGCCACTCTGTTCCCTGACACTGCCATCAACTCCTTCCAGTGGCTGCAGGGAGACCGTGGAGAGCTGCTCAGCTGCTTTCACTGTGAAGAGGAGGAAAGGACTGATGTCATAAGGTAGACAACACTGGAAGACTTTACCTGAGCCTCAGGAAGGCAAGACAGAAAGCAGGCAGAGCAGTCAAGGCCATGAGGAAGACAGGTGAGGAGGTGGAGGCCTGTACATTAGGAAGGCTTATGGTGTACTTTAACTGAGGCTTTAAGCATTTTAACATTTATGAAATGTCCTGTAATTCCATCTACTTAGAAGGCCAAAGAGCTTAAGCCCAGGAGTTGGATGACAGCATAGGCAACATAGCAAGAACCTTGGGGGTTGGGGGTGGAGAGGAAGAAAGGACAGGGAGAAGGAGTGGAGGAGGGGAGAGAGTGAGAGATCGAGAGAGAGCATGCACATAATTTTTCAATTCCTTAAAAATTTTCAGTTAAAAAAACAGATATCAGAAATTAACAGAAGACTGTAGCTTGTGGTGATGGTTAAATGTTGTAAGTAATCTCTGTTGTGCTTTAGAATCTGCTGATGTTCGCACACTACAAAGCACCCAAGGGACCCTATGCATAGCTACTCTACCAACTGCTTAGATAGCAAGAAAATGAGAAATAGGAGCAACAGGCCACAAATACATGGTTTTCCACATTATTTTACTAGCACTTATGTACTTTATAGACTTGAGAACATACAACTAAACTGTCAACAACAACAACAAAAAAACAATGACAAGTATTTGCAGAAAATGTAAAAAATAGAAAGAGCATAAAATGAGAGGATGGAGGTACAGCCAATTTCAAACAGGAAGAAAAGCAACTAGAAAAAAAAAAATGTTCAACTTTACAAATAACCAAAGGGATGATGTAGAGGAATTTTAATCCAGATCATGGCTGCTTTGGCAAAAGATCTTATCCAAAGACCTTCTAGGTCTGTGTGATCTGGCTGGAATACAAACAAGCCTTTAATCCAGGAGACAGAGGCAAGCAGATCTGAGTTCAAGGCCAGCCAGATATAGAGAAAGTTTCTGATAAGGAAAAGCTTAGGTCTAGGCCTGGTGGTACATGCCTTTAATCCCAAAAAAGGAAGAAGGTAAACTTAAGTTTGTAGAAGGAAGCACTCATGTTTGAAAGTGCTGTCTAACTGAGTGGCAGAAAAAGTGACAAATCAAAGAAAGATTTAATAGAATAGGATACACCAAACTCTCATGAGAAGAGAGAGGAAAGGGAAGCTACTTAAGGGGCGATATGCAGAGGAGGCAGTTTTACCAGACAGTAATAGAGAGACAGGATGAAGAGAGGGATGAAGATCGAATGAACCAGAGAAAGAGGAGCCAGAAGATTAGAAAAGATGGCTGGGGTTAGTTTGAGGCCATGCAGAGCCATTCAGAGGCCAAGAAAAAAAGCCAGATTGAATAAGCTAGATGGGAGACAAGTCTGAGCCAGAACAGCTGAGTTGAACTAGCCACCTCTGAGCTAAGTAAGAACAAGAAAGGCAAGAAAGGGTGACCTTATTAAGCAGTAAATCTCAGGAAAAAAAACAAAAAACAAAAAAACATTCTAGGCCTAGATTAGAAGCTTCCGGTACTAGTCCTGGATTAGCAGAAGGGGGCAGTAATCCTCCGAGACAACAGCTGAATAAAAGTTCCTTTTACAGAACGAAAAGCCATTTCTTTACATGTCAATGTTACAAGATGAAAAACAAAACAAACCAACAACAACAACAAAAAACAACCAACCAACCAACCAACCAAAATAAGAGAAAGACATTTATATTACTAGTTGAGAAGAAAACCTTTTGGGAAAATTGGTGAGGCAGGCATGAGTTCTAAGAGGTGATCGACATGACTCTACTTCCGGAAACTGAAAATGTAAACATAAACTTGTACACCCAGGGCTTCCTGTGGATGCAAAACCAGGAAACAGGAAGCAAATTAAACGTCAAGAAAATAACTTAGGCAACTCAGCCATACTCGCACAACAGGATGTTATGCGATCATTAATATTTTTCTGTCAGTAACAAGTTTTGGAAAAAATATAAAATTTAGTATGTTTGATAATACAAAATATTTGAGGTTCACAATGATCCATTATAATGATGACACCCATACATTCATCTCACAGAACTGCTAAACTGCTAGTTTGTAAGAAAGGCAGAGCACAAATTATATACAAATGTAACAGTGTTTTACTTAATGACAGAAAAAAAGAAGGAAACAAGAAGGTTCAAGGTGCCTGAGGTAATGGCTGAGTCCCGAGATTGTGGGCCTAACTGTCCTCCTTTGGGCATTAAATACACTGTGTGTTGTGTGGTGAGTGTGGGGTTAGGGTTAAGAATGCAAAATCCAGTTAGGGGTGTAGCTCAGCACTCAAGGGCTGGCATAGTATACCCGAGGTCCTGGATTCGGTCCCCAGCACTGTCAGAAAAGGAAAGGAGAGACACAGACTCCACAGACACATTTAGAGCGGTAAGTGTTGAAGACAGCACTCCTATGTGATGATGCTGACAAGGACTGGGCCAAAGGATGTAAGTCAGTGATCAAGTAGCTGCTTACTATGCACAAGGTTTGGAGTTTAATCCCCAGAACTTAAAAAAAAAAAAAAAAAAAATCAAAAGCCCGGCCATGGTGGCCTGGTGGCACACATCACACCAGAGGTGTCATGGGCTCAAGTTTGGGCCCCTGAAAGTCCTACGTGGCAGTTACAACTTCCAGTACCTCAGAATAAGACTGTGAGAGAGCACTTTTCAAGATAAATAACATTATTTGGGCAGGCCTTAATAATCCATGACTGGTAGAGGGAGGAATGGAGTAGAGAAATAGGAAGTAGGAAGACAGGACAGGAATAGAATAGGGTAGGGGAGAGAGAAAGAGAGAGAAGCAAAAACAAGACAAGACCAAACTCGACTGCTTGGAGGCTGTGAGAGAATATGGATCAGTGGTTCTCAAATGTAGGCCCTGACCCTTCGGGAGTTCGAACAACCCTTTCTCAGGGTCACCTAAGGCCATAGGAAAACACAGATATTTACATTATGATTCATAACAGTAGCAAAATTATTACAGTTATAAAGTAGTAATGAAAATAATTGTATGGTTGGGGGTCACCACAACAAAAGGAACTGTATTAAAGAGCTGTAGCATCAGGAAGGTTGAGAGCCACTGACATGGACAGAGGATGATCACCATCAAGTCAAGGAGACCTCAGGCGAAACCAAGCCTGAATACACCTTGGCCTCAGATTTGTTTCCTTCACAACTGAGCAAACACGTTTCTGTTTGTTTAAGGCCCAGTTTGTGTCACAGCAGCCCTACCAAAGTGCAGGACACCACCTAGGCATATGTTTCCAAAGACAAGACAAAGGAAAA
The DNA here is from genome assembly GCF_030254825.1 of Meriones unguiculatus. Taxonomy (NCBI): domain Eukaryota; kingdom Metazoa; phylum Chordata; class Mammalia; order Rodentia; family Muridae; genus Meriones; species Meriones unguiculatus. The sequence goes on along the minus strand of NC_083362.1, from coordinate 59,585,755 downwards.
AACAAGAAAACTGCAGAAACTGGCCTATCACCCCCCTGAAAACGTCCTGGTGAACCGTAAGAATTCTAACTTATGTTTCAGATCCTCCAAGAAGTGATCTGAGCATGTATGCTCAGCTTCTGGAGAGTGGGTGGAGACCTGGCTGCTAGGAACAAGAAGGAACAAGAGGGGAGAATGGGAAACAAGAAGCAGTTTCTCTGACAGAGGCCCCAGGACAAGGGGACAGAAACACTGGTACAGAACAGACTCAGAAAACAGGGGTGCATTCAGGGCTAATGATGACTGGACACTGCCTGAGCAACACCCCCTGAACTCTGTGGTTGATTAGCCAGTGTCAGATGTTAAATAGCCATCTCCCTAGGAGCAAGGCCTGACACAGCTACCTGTCATTGCTGGATCTGCCATAGCCCAGGGGATACAGGCACTCTGGTTTGAAATCCAGCTGAATACCTAATAGCTGTGTGTCTCTGTATTAGTTACTCATTTGAGACATCATTTCCCCATTCGTAAGATGGTTGTTTTAAGAGATAAGAAAGATGGAACACAGGACTGGGAAGAGCCCAGTGCACAAAACCACCAGGTGCCAGCTCTTGCTAACTTTTCACAGCAGGTGAAAGAATGCGTCCACTTACTCAAGGATCTGTAGTCAGTCATGCTGAAGTCCCAAGTCTTTGTAAAAGAATCTGAAATAAACAGAAGGCTGATCACTTTTTGTCTCTATTTGTACTCTGACACTCTCAAAGAGCTTATTTCTATTTCCTGAACAAACAGAGGCCACATTCAAAACTGTTGACTGGCAGGCTCTCGCGGACTTAAAACATCTCTAGAGGAGGCAAATAGCAAATACGGGTAATTCTTTTGTTTCATATAGATAGCAGCTCAGGCCTCATTTAACTAATTGCCTGAGGCAGGTAGGAGTGGAACCCAAATCCTCTGAATTTCGAGTAGTCAGGCAGTGATATGAGCAGGAGCTCCAAGGAATAGTAGAGCTAGCCACAGCCCAGCTCTCCCTTCAGATCAACCAACCCAAGCACATTACTTAACATAACTGAGCGGGTTCAGCACTTCAAAAACTGAAAGAAGGGGCTGGCGAGATGGTTCAGAGGTTAAGAGCACTGGCTGCTCTTCCAGAGGACCTGGGTTCAATTCCCAGCACCTATGTGGCAGTTCACAACTGTCTGTAACTCCTGTTCCAGGGGATCTGACACCCTCACACAGACATAAATGCAGTCAAAACACCAATGTACATAACATTAAAAAAAACAATAATAATAAGTCATTTTTTAAAAACTGAAAGAAGAAGAAAATAAATCTACAGATTTCAAATTACTGTTTTTAGGCTTCAATGCTGCAATACAAATACAACACCTGTCTCCTCAATAAACACCTGAAAGTTCTGTCTATGGTCATGCACTAAGTTTAACATCTGCTTGAGAAAACAGCTATCACAAAGAGAGATAAAATGGAAAATATAGCTAAAATGGAAAAATATAATGTGCCAATGTGCCCTTCTTAATATTCATGGGAAACTGTTAAAAGACGTCTGAGAATAGAAAATAGAAAAGGCCTCATTACCATAGTGTCTGCTGGGCAGAGACTTAAACACAGCAATGAGCTCTTGGTTGTATCCGATCTTTACCCGAAACCGGTCTCCAATCCTTATGCATGTTCCCTGCTGACAGCTTACTTTTTGGGATGAAGTTTGCAGTTTATTTAAGGGTCTCTCTTCTGTGCTAGGTGTTTTTCCACCTAAGGCATAAAAGGTGTTCGAAATGTTCTGCCCAGAGGTGGAGGGCCTCGCTGTCTCGGCCTGTAAGTCGGGATCCCTGGGAAATAGTCCACAGGAAGAAGCTGCTGTGTTCTGGGAACTCTGTGCTTTAGTCAGAGGCTCCTGGGTTGACTGGGGAAGACCCTGACCTGACTTATAACCCAAAAGCTGTTGGTTAGAGACATCTGGAGGAGCTGGGCTAGGCTTTGGGTAGACTGTGGACCTCTCTCCTGGAATCTTCCATATCCCCTTTGCCTGCTCTGATGTGCTGGGTTGAAAATGGTGGGAACTGTGAGGTCTCTGGTCATCAGGAAATGAATTATTGAGATTCTGTTGCTTGAAAAGAGCAGCTTGGCCCACTGGTTTTGAAGGTTCTGCTGGGAGATTCCGGAAAGGGTCCTGCTTGGATTGGGAAGGGCCAGTAACAAAGGAGCCAGAAGCTGTGCTCTGTGGCTGTTCTGCTGATAACTTCTCAGAGCGAAGGGCCAGAGCCTTTTGTCGATTCTCTTCAATCTTTTTCTTCTGCTCCTCTGTAAGCGGCAAGGACATTTTAATAGGAACAGGCTTATGCAGGAATGTCACCTTTAACTGGAAGATGGCAAGAGCTGAGAAAGGTAAAAAGACTGAAATAAAACTTGTGTTCACTATGCTCCTACTTTAATTAATAAGCTTTTGTCATGTATTAGAAGAAGCTAAAGGACAAACTGAACTTTCTTTTCTAATTAAAATGAAAACACACAAATTAGCATATCCTAAAATAATCATCCCGATGAAAAAACTAATGGTAAATCTAAAACTGATTGTATTTTACTGGGGTATTTTTTCTTTTTCTCCTTCCCATTCCCTAGTCAAAGTGAGTTAACAGATCCCAAGAAAGTTTTACAGTGAAACCTAACTTCACTAGAATGAACAAAGATTACATTTTAAACTAGAAATGTATCAGACAGAAAGAGAGCATGTTATTTTGTATTGTGACTTAATTTACCCTAGAATTAAGGTAAAACTGCTGGACCAGTTTTACAATGTTCTAGAAGCAGGGGCCTGAACACCAAATTCTCTGGACGGGTTCTGACTTAAGCCTTACTCAATGGCATTGCCTTAAAATGCTTATAACACGGGGAACACTCTAGGAGCACTGGCAGTCGTCAAAGGAAGGGCTAGACTCTAGACATTAGAGACCTCAAAATTTTGTACCCTGCCAAGACTCCTTCTAGACAAAGCACCCCAAAACATCTCCTCTCACAGATGTTACACTCCACCCGGAGAGCAGCAATTAAAACTCTCAGTCTTGTGTTCAAGTGGGGTGATTTACGTAACTGCCAAAGCCTGATAGGTTGACTGACCAGTAGGGGAGAGGAGACCAAACCGGATGAGAACTTCCACTAAAAAGCCATAAACCACAAATGCACCCCACCACACAGAAGTCCCTTTTTACTGGGACCTAGGCTTCACTTCCTCTCCGGCAGGGGAGAGGGAACGCCCCCACCCACCCACCCACTTTGCTTCTGGCATTTCCACTTGGATTCTCCCTTCCCCGCTGCTTCCTCCTCTAGCTGTATTTGGTCTCGTCCTCCAACGCCGCTGCCCACTTCGCAGCCCACTTTCTTACCTAGCGAGGCCCGTAAGGCGAGGTATCTTCGCAGATCCCAAGCCCAGGAGCGTCTCCAGAGCCTTGCCTAGGAAGTTGACGCTTTAACTGGACTTTTAGAAGAACTAAAAGTCAAGCACTGCAAGTTCACCCACCTCGGAGCGGGCCTAGGGTTTGAATGGCTCGGCCACCGTCGAACTACATTTCCCAGCAGCCAATACGGCCGCAGATTACCGCTATAAATCGTGGGTGCAATCACGCTTGGTGTAGGGTCTTATGGGTTTTGTAGTTTGTGTAGGCAAGCCTGCCCATTGGAGGTTGTGAGTTAAAGGGTGTAACGTTGTGGGCGGGGCAAGGTATGGTGGACCCTGGGAGCTGTAGATCTCAGTTTCTCCAATGGTTTAGTCGGGCGTAAATGCAGCCTGTGATGCCAAGCGTTCGGTAACAGCGGTGTTTCCAGAAATGTCAAACAGCCAGATTGATTTAATTCTTAATAAAGATTTTCCTGGCACACCCCTTTCTAAGAGAGTTGTTTTTATAATTTAAGGCTCGGCCGCTGTCCGATTCTGCTTTCCTGGACCAAAGGGGAACTGGAATTGTTAGATCCTCCATCAGTCAGTGTGCTAATTATTAACCTCAGTTAATCCTTACTACAACCTATGAAACATAAACAGGATCTCCTGTATCCCAGCCTTGTCTAGTACTCATTCTGTAGCCGAGGATGACTTCCCTGTGTCCACCTCCTACCCGCATGGTAGAATTATTACCTTTTTCTCCTTTTCGTTCTTCTTTCTTTCTTTTATGCTCTCTTTTTTTGAGACAGAGTTTCTCTGTGTAATAGCCCTGGCTGTACCGGACTCACTTTGTAGACCAGGATGGCCTCGGAAGTCGCCACCACACCGGGCTTCTGCTACTTCTTCCTCCTCCTCCTCCTCCTCCTCCTCCTCCTCCTCCTCCTCCTCCTCCTCCTCCTCCTCCTCCTCCTCTTCCCTTCTCCTACCCCTCTTCCCCCTCCTCGTCCCTCCTCCTCCCCCTCTTCTCCCTCCTTGTCTCTTCTCTTCTCCCCCTTCTCCTCCCCTTCCCCTTCCCCTCTTCCACAGGATCTCACCATCTATCCCTTGGCTGCCCTAGAACTAACAGAGATCCTTCTCTGGAGTGCTTTGATCAAGTTGTGCACCACCATACCCACTTTGTTATCCTCATTTTACAGACGAGACAACTGAACCAGAAAACTGGTCCACAATTTTAACAAGACAGTATTCAACTACTTTGTTATTCTGATTCCAAAGCCCTCGAATCTATCAGATACTGTCATGGTTAGTTGACTCCATTTCTGAGCACCAGCACTCTTTCCACCCCGCAATGGTTGAATATAATATTCTTCTATCATCAGTGTACTTGTGAAGGTTGTTACGATTCTGTTTTCAAACATAGCTCGTTACAAAGAGGTTGATCTCTGAATACAAAGTTAGTTGGGAAAACGACCAGACGTTTAAGGAAAAGGAGCCATAGTGATAGGTGTATTCTTTAATAGAAAAAGATGGGGGGGAGGTTGCCAAGTGTGGTGTCACATGCCTTTAATTCCAGCACTTGGGAGGCAGAGGCAGGTGGATCGATGTGAGTTCAAGGTCAGCCTGCTCTATAAAGGGAATCCAGGACATCCAAGGCCACACTGTTTGGATTTCCCCCCTCCGCAACCAAAAAATAAAGAAGATGAAGGGGGAAGGAGAAAAAAGAAATTCCTTTACAGGGAAATCCAAACTCCAGCCAAGCCACTGGAAAGTTACATAGAGTGGTTATGTTGGCTACATATGCCAACATTCAAAGCTATACTTCTGTGTGGTTTTCATTTGCTTACATAGACATATGTTTTGTGTCACTTGAAACAATATTTTGTTAATAACAGAATCTGACTTGTATTATAGGATTTAAATAAGGATTAATCCTAAAGAAAATGTTCAAATCTACTGTAAATGCCCCTGGTATTCTTAAGCCAAGCACAAGCCTAATTTCCAGGAGGTAGATGAGGGGAACTCAGGAGACCAGATCAATATACACAATTACAAGAGGTTTATTTTAACCATCATGCAATGGGTCACCCCTACTGGTCAGCAAAGAGTGGCACTGGGAGACAAAGACCTTGGGTTTTTAAAGGCAAGGCACGGGAATTTTCAGGGGTGCAGTCTTAGCAATTCAAGATTGGATGAAGAAGCTATAAGGTCATTGACTTTTAAGATAACTGGTTAGTTTTAGGTGCTCAAGCTTGGCCAGTCCTGCTAAGTGTGGATGTGGCTGCAATTAAAGGTGGGGGTGGGGGGTGATTAGCTCATCCTTGAAGATAGGGGCTGCAGGCTTTTGGCAGAGGTCAGGGGCTACTCAGAAGAAGGATTGAGGCCATCTGGTTTGGTTGCTAAGAAACGCTATCTCGAAGACAAAGGTCTGGTCATTCTTTTTGCTGAGTGAAGGTCAAAGGTCATTGCTTGCTCACTTTCTTATCTCTGTTCTCACAGATGGCCAGGGTCACATTCTTCCGTTCTCTAGAAAAGTACTAAGAGGCTTTAGTTTAACCTGGGCCTAAAACTCAAAAAGATAGGTTCTAGAAGACATACAGGTTACAAAGTTAGTCTGATCCTTCCAGTATGTCCACCAGAGAACACACACGGCCACCCTTAGAGCCGAAAAGAAAGTCTACCATCACAGGCCAGCAGCTGCGCAGGGAACTTGCCTCAATCAGCCATGATCCTCACAGCTGTTTACATTTTATGCACAAACCACATCCTTGCTGGCATACTTCAGTTAGCAAGAACAGTTAGCAAGAAGCAGAACCACAGAGGCCAAATAAGCAAAGTTAACACAGTTATGGGCTTTCCTGAATCCTGGAACTATGGACCAGGTCTTTAATGGATTAGGTCTTTGTTTCTGTTTTGGCAAGTGTTGAGGCCTACATCTTTGATTCTGGAGTCAGAATGGTGCCTCTAACCATGGTGTCAGTTATGCTTAGGTCTGGGGGCCTGTTACATAAACATAGCCACTACACCTTCAGTTTTCTTTTTTCCTTCCTTCCTTCCTTCCTTCCTTCCTTCCTTCCTTCCTTCCTTCCTTCCTTCCTTCCTTCCTTTTTTCTTTTTATTTCATGTGTCTTCACATGGTCTTCTGTGATACCAAAACAGAAACAATATACCTTGCAAGTTAATGAGAGACCAAAACAGGAAGAATGTATCTTGTAGGTTAAGGGTTATGTTTGCAGTTAAGACAGCTAATAGTAAGTTCCTGTTTGTCCTGTGTTGAGTACTTGCAAGTTAAGGTTTTTATTTCTACTCAAGAATTTCCTGTTTGTCCTGTGTTAAGTCTTTAAAAGTTAAGGTTTCTATTTGTGACTAAGAATAAGTTCCTAAAAACAAACAAAAAGAATAAGTTCCTCTTTCTTATATCTGATGTAAACTACTTGCAGCCTGATTCATGTGATGTATATCCTTACCCTTGTTTCTTCCTTTTCATTGTGTCTTTCTAACAATGTATGACACCCACAGCTCTCACCCCTGTGAATACCTTATCTCTCCTATAAAAGGGACTTAAAAAGGCCAGTCAGGACTGTTCTCTAAAACCCCAACTTAGGATAAGGCAGCCAGCTGGCCAGCCCCAGGTGTACCCCAAAAATACAACTTGCTCTAATTCTAATTGGACAGTTGTGGATTTGGTCTTTTCTGGTCAGGATTCTCAGGTTTACCACTTCTGTCTGTGTGTTTGTGCTTTTGTTTTATCTGTAAAGGCAAAAGACATTGACAAAAGACAATATCACCTCGTTATATCTCTTGTTAACAATAATGTGTGAAATGCTTTGTCAACTGTGAAATCCTACAACAGGTGGAAGAGAAATGTTGCTAGTGTTGGTTTTTCAAGCCAACTGAAGCTTGGAACACCCTTGGTAAACTTTGTATTCTTTGTAAACGTTGTAAACCTTCAAGGCACACAAGTGCCCCACCTAAGGAGCTCCAGAGTCCAGGCCCTGCCCTACAAAAGCAAAACAAAACAAAATCCCACCTATCCCTGAGCTTTCCCCAACCAATAGGTCCCCTGGAAAGCTCTGCCCCACTACCACCTCAAGAAAACCCTATACAAACTCTGCATTCTGCCCAGTTCTCTGCAGAGGCAGCCACCCCTCCCAATAAAGCTCTTGTGTGAGGTTTGTCATGAAAGGATCAGACTAACTTTGTAACCTATATGTCTTCTAGAACCTATCTTTTTGAGTTTTAGGCCCAGGTTAAACTAAAGCCTCTTAGTACTTTTCCAGAGAATGGAAGAATGTGACCCTGGCCATCTGTGAGAACAGAGATAAGAAAGTGAGCAAGCAACGACCTTCAACCTTCACTCAGCAAAAAGAATGACCAGACCTTTGTCTTCGAGATAGTGTTTCTTAGCAACAACCCAGATGGCCTCAATCCTTCTTCTGAGTAGCCCCTGACCTCTGCCAAAAGCCTGCAGCCCCTATCTTCAAGGATGAGCTAATCACCCCCCCATCCCCACCTTTATTTGCAGACACATCCACATTTAGCAGGACTGGAAGACTAACCAATTATATTACCTTATAGCTTCCTCATCCAATCCTGAATTGCCAAGATTGTGAAAGGGTTAGACTAACGTTATAACCTATATGTCTTCTAAAGCCTATAGTTTTGAGTTTTAGGTTCAGGTTAAGCTAAAGCCTCTTAGTACCTTTCCAGAGAATGGAGGAATGTGACCCTATCTGTGAGGACAGATATAAAAAAAAGGCAAGCAAGCAATGACCTTCACTCAGCAAAAAGAAGGACCAGACCCTTGTCTTTGAGATAGCGTTTCTTAGCAACGAACCCAGACTTCTTCTGAGTAGCTTTTGACCTTCAGCCAAAAGTCCACAGCCCCTAATCTTCAAGGATGAGCTAACCACCCCCACCTTAAATTGCAGCTGCATCCACATTTGGCAGGACTGGCCAAGCTTGAGCACCTAAGACTAACCAATTATCTTACTTTATAGCTTCCTCATCCAATCCTAAATTGCCAAGACTGCAACTTCAAATCTCCCACAATTTTTCTTTTAAAAACCTAAAGACCTTTGTCTCCTGGTGCCACTCTTTGCTGACCAGCAGGGGTTAATAAACCTCTCGCTTTTACAAGGAGTCTTGGTCTGGGGGAGTTTCTGGGAAGGGCGCAGTCTTGAACTCCTGAGCTGTGAGACCCCAGGTCTTACAATTGCACCCCTGAAAATTTTATCCTTTAAAAACCCAAGGTCTTTGTCTCCCAGTACCACTCTTTGCTGACCAGCAGGGGTGGGTGTGGGTGGAGGGGTGAGGGTGGGGCAGCCACATCACGCAGTGGCTTGAATAAACCTCTTGCTATTGCATCAATGATTCAGTATCCTGAGTTCTCTTCATCTTCCCTGCAAGTTAAGGTCTCCTTGGGCCTAACGGTCATGTGGTGTGACTTTGTGGTATTTTTGGCTGTAGACTGCCAGGATAACTTTTCCCTTAGAGCTGTAACTGGTTGGAGAGGAGCACAGCTGTTAAATTGCATTGGGCAAACTTTCCCAGTAGCTAGAGCAGAACTTGTGTAGGAGAAGGCTTTCCCTTCAGAGCTGTAACACTTACAGTTAGTATTTGAGGTAAATCTTAGATCTTTGGTTTCTGAATACTCAGCATCCATTTCCTGCTACCCAGTGTGAATAGCTACTAATTAGCCAACACCTGTGTCTTGCTCTTCCTGTCCCCACCAGAGTCAGCCAATTTGTTAAGACCAGGTGCTGTGCCCTTCATCTTTCCTGTCACCCAATCACACAACAGTCACCTCACTCTCCTGGCTTAGCTAATTCACCTATAAACAATACACTGTCCTTTGATACAAGTCAGAGAACATATAAATTCATGCATCCTAATCTCTGAACCCAGGACTCCTATAAATTCATGTATTTTGCTCATAGAAATCCCAGTGTACAAAGCCTGGACTTGGACTAAACAACATGCTCTCTCCTTTTAACATCTTAAAATTGAACTGTTCAGTTGTCTTCAAAAACCAAACTAATCAGATTTCAATCAATATTCCTAGCATTGGCTCTGTCAATAATGTAATCTATAGGGTCCTGTGCAAGAGCAGACTACACTCTGAAGCACTAAGAGTTTAATCGTGAGAGATGCAATACCAGGGGAAGAGGTGCAGGGGTTGGGGCAATTGTGTAGCCTAGTGTCATCTTCACAGGTGGACTATTCCTTAGCTCCTGCCACACAACTTTTAGAATGGCCTTGACCTTGCTATTGTAATTTTGAAATGTCCCCCGTGGGCTGATGTTCACGGGCTGATGCTCATTCCTCATTGCTGCTATTATCTTGAGAAGCCATGAAACTTTTAGGAGGTGGGCCTGCCTGCCGGAAGTAGGTCGGGAGGGCATTTGAAGCCTAAAGGAGGCTCCCGTTGGCTCCTGACACTCTCTCTTTGTGCTCTGCTCTGCTGTGATATGAGCATCCTCTACAAGTTCTTCCCATCATGAACTGAGCTGCTGTGCCACACCTTCCTCATCCACCATGATGGAATGAACCCTCTGAAACTGTGATCAAAACAAACAAACAAACAAATAAACAACTGTTTTTCCTCCCTACAGTTGTTTCTGGGTATTATATTCTCCATGACTGAAAAGCAAGGTGACTGTTTGGGGGCATGCAGGATAGGAGTTGAACTTAGGGCCTCATCCAGGCTAGACACGTCCTCATACCACTGAGATTCTCAACCGTCTTGTTATTCTCAACTCTTGATTCTGCTACCTTTGTAAATTATACCTCGCTCATAAATTACTTCGCTCTCATGTTTTGGAGCCAAGATTTATTTCTTTCTTCATCGCTGTGACAAGATGCCTAACAAAAGTGGCTTACAGAAAGCAGGGCTTATTTAGTCTCCCAGTTGAGGGTGCGGTCCGCCATGGTGGGACAGTGTGGTTTCGGGAGGATGAGGCGGAAGGTCACTTCACATCTGCAGTCAGGAAACAGAGAGGCGAATGCCGGTGCTCACGCCTCTCTCTTCTTTTCATTCAGCCCAAGATCAGTGCACAGAACGGTGGCGCTGCCCGAATTTAGGGTGAGTCTTCCCACCTCGTTTAACCGAATATAGAAATTCCCCCACAGACTTGCCCTGCCTTTTGTTTCCATGGTGACTCTAAATCCCAATCAAGATTAACAGAAGGAGAAGGGCATAAATTAACCAAACTCAGTCTGGTGTTTCTATCCACAGATCAATGTCTCCTACCTCTCAGGTCAGCCTCTTCCCCCTCCCTTCTGTCCACTGTTCCTTCATCCCTTCCCCCTTTTTCCCCCTCCTTTGACTAGTTAGCTGTATGCTTACTATGAAAAAACAGGCACAAAACTGAATTTATTGTGAAAGGATCCAAAGGTATGAGCTTGTCATTCTGAGGTTTAACTCAAGTCCTTGAGGATTCTACCTACTCTCTGGGTTGTCCTGGACTCTGGGTCCCTAGAGGACAAATACTGTGTCTAAGTCACATTCTTTCCAGTCTGTAACTCTTTAATTTTCCCCCTTGTGTACCCCAGGGACCTGAAAACAGCAGTGGTGTTGCTGATACATTTGCGGAGAATCTGTGTAACTTTCATCTCTTGACCCATAAAGTGAAATCAGAAGGAACTTTAGAGGGTATCAGTCCCCCCCCCCAAGATTAAAAAAAAAAAAGAAGAAGCCTGATGAACGAGGTCAGCTGGGCCTGATGAAGCAGGCCAGAGACAGGTGCCTTAGCAGGGCTCTTTCTAGGGCTTAATTAGATGTACAAATGGTCACTGCATGCCTTCCCTTGCCTAATGGCCTGTGTCTGGACACCTAAACGAGATTAAAGTCTCCCTCGGGAGCCTCCTGCTGCTGATGTAAACGCTGGGCTTCCATCTCTCTCCTCCAACGCCCTAGAACAGGGCCTGACAGTCTTTGGGGAGGATTTTTGACAGCCGCCTCAAGGGCAAGCCACCACTCAGGTTAATTACACCGGGAGTGCCGCCGTGAAGAGATCCGGGAGCAGACGCGAGGCTTCGAGTCTTGAAGGAGGCCGCTCCTTCCTAAGATTGTGCGGGCTGACCAGGGCATTTGCATACCCAAAGCACAGAGGGGCACTGTGAAGGTTTATAAGGCAAGAAATTCACCTTCCTTGGCGGTTGTTCCGTTCTGACTGACTTAATTACTGAGCCTGGCAGTTCTGCTCCGGCTTGCCTCCCCAAGACCCCTCCCCCAAACTCTAAAGTTAGGTATACCGTCAGGACCTGCTGCAGGCTCCCTACAATCATTCCAGGGACTGCTGTATGGTCCCTCCCAGTGTCTTCATCTCTATGTTTGGGCTTCCAAGCTGGGCTTACTTCACAGGCCTCCCTCTCAAATCTGGCACTTTTTTTTTCTTTCTGGGACAACGTTGCAAATCCTTTGCCAAAAGCATCCCCCTCGACACCCTGCTCCAATTTTCTTCCACTTGTAAAATGTCACTTCGTCTGTTCCTCCAATATTGTTACTTTCACTTTTTTTAAAAAAAAAAAATCCTTTCATTCATATCTTCACTTGAGGAGAAAACTCAAGGGCTGCACAATGGGTGAAGGCATCTGGACTGCAGCCACAAGTCAGGGCCAAAGGATGCTACTCTTTCTTCACAAATCCAAGGTCCAGCAGAGGAGACAGGGCAGAAAGGAGAGGAGAAAAAGAAAGGCTGGGACTCATGAAGGATCTGAAGAAGCCAAGGAGAGAGGGCAGAAGGGAGCAGTTTAGAATGGTCAGGATAGGTGCCATGGACCCCAAAGAAGGAGAGCAGGCAACCAGTAGGCCCCAGGAGCAGAAGCCAGGTGCTGCCTTAGATTGGAACAAACCTCTATTCACCTAAAACAAGGCAAACACCCAAGGCTTGAGACCTACTTACGGGAATGTGAGTGGTCCCTAAACATCTGCATTACTGAAGAGTCTTACTCCTCAGTGGGTGACTGATGTCTCCAAAGCTGCTTAGATGGAGCCCTGCCTTTACTTAGACTTCTACTTCCTGCCTGTTCTAACCTCTCCAGGCAGCCAGGGCTGCAGGAAGGAGTGGCTGAAGCCTCAGGTGGGTGTCTAAAGACCCTCCCTCCTCCTATGAGGGAATCTACAGACTGGAGCTTGTGTAGGTCTCTTACGGCTAGCGGTGGCTGTGCTGATAAAGGTGGTAACTGCCGTGCTGCGTTCAGAGGACAGCACTGAACAGCACAGGCCTGCTGCAGCGGGGCCCAGGCAGGTCTGAGAAACTGTAAGGCAGCTGCTGTGGTTGGGTATGAGAGGGGAACAGCAGCAAGGAGGCTTTAGAGGAAAAAATGATGGGTAACTTGAGGCCTTGAAGGCCGTGAACTGAAGTCTGGATTTTGTTCTGAGAACTGGGGAAGCCACACAAAAGATTCCTACTGGAATGCAGTTATATATGAGTCTGCAGAAGATCACTCTCACTGCAGAGTTAAAGAAGGTCCCTTAGGGACTGGAGAGGTGGCTCGGAGGTTAAGAACACTGCCTGTTCTTCCAGAGGTCTTGAGTTCAATTCCCAGTAACTACTATCCCAGTAACTCACTATCTATAGTGAGATCTGGTGCCCTCTTCTGGCCTATAGACATATATGTAAGCAGAATGTTGTATATATATTGTTAATGTTTTCTTTTGCTTATAGCACTATATCATAGACTGGTGTTAAGGAAAAGGGGTTACAAAAAGGTCTGGTAGCCCAGTTGGAAATGATTAAAGCAAATGGCATGGAATGTGGGGCTGGGAGGTAAAGATAGCTTAAGAGGGTAGTTTCTGCCCAGCCCCAGAGTTTAAGGCAAATTTAAAATCTAACAGGTATCTGTGTCTTTTATTGATATGGTGTCCGGTTAAGTAATAACTGCTGTAATAATTATATGGATTAATAGCAAATACTAATAATCCATATTCAACAACAAAATGATTATTTGGGCTTGTGTTTCTGGCACACATTCAAGGGGCTCCATCTAGTGATATCATTCTGGTCGACAGCACTGAGGCAGGCTGTGCTCACAGGGTATTCCTCCAGGGGACCAAGAAAAACACAGACCAATTGGCTTTTCCAAGACACCTGCCCTCCAGGTAACGTGTTAGCCATTCATCTCATGCCTGGGTGGATCCACTCAGGAGGGGGAGCCCTATTCACCTCTTAACAGTCCTATCTTGACATCTCATAACAGGCATTGAATGGGAGACTCAAGCACCACTGTCCCACCAGAAAGTCTGACTGTATGCCTGGACCCTGCTGCAGTGGCCTAGGCTGCAGAATGCTGTATCCAAGCTCATAGTTCTCCCAGGGATGGTGATAGACTCAAAACTGACTTAGAAAGTTGAGGTAGCGCCGACCTCCCCCAACCCAACCCAAGACAGGGTTTCTCTGCATTGCCTTGCCTGTCCTGCAACTTACTCTGGAGACCAGCCAGGCTGGCCTCAAACTCAGAGATCTGCCTGTCCCTGCCCCTTGAGTGTGGGTAGTAAGGGCATGTGCCACCACTGCCTGGCCGGCGTTGAACTTTCTTAGAGATTGTTTTTCTTTCTAACATTCGGGAGGTTCTTCACAGAATTATAAATCAGAAAAAAAAAAATGATGGCTTTCTCATGGCTGTTCGGGGAAAATGAAGGCAAGCAGCTTGTTCCTGTTACTACTGCTGACCTCTTCTGCTGCTCTGTGGATGTCACAGCAGAGGTGAGCCACCAGCCTCTGACAGGATTTTATTCCTTATTTCTACAAGAAATGTCCTAGTTCGTATCTGATGTGAGCTGAAAGAAATGTAACATTAGGTTAGAAGTCATTCCCCGGTTACAATGTCCCTGAAGACCACAAGGGGGGCAGATAACAGCCCTGTGTCCTTCCTTCCCTAGACCCTGTGCTTCTCTCTGGGTCCCTCTTTTCTTGGTTCTGTGTTTTTAGATTTATTAGCTTCTTATCCTTTTTTTCTCTCTGTTCATTTACATCCACATCTGACCTGCCCATAGCATAGACAAGTGGTTTTCAACCCTCCTAAGGCTGCGACCCTTTAATACAGTTCCTCATGTTGTGGTGAACCCCAACCATAAAAGTATTTGCTACTTTATAACCGTAATTTTGCTACTGTTGTGAATCCTAATGTAAATATTTTTGGAGACAGAGGTTGGTCAAAGGGGTGTGTGTGTGTGTGTCACAGCACACAGGTAGAGAAGCATTGGCATAGACCGAAAGCTTATTTTAAATTATTAGCTTTGTGTCGAATTGCTCCTGGTTTTGAGCTCAACTCTTTTGCTGCTATTTGAGCATCACTGTGTCTACCTGACTGGCCTGAAACTCACTACGTTGGCCAGGCAGGTCTTGAACTCATAGAAATCTGCCTGCCTCTGCCCACTGGAATTAAAGGCTTTTGGGCTACCGTGCCCGCTTTGAGCTCAGCTCTCAATAGATATAAACAAGAGGCCGGTGTGTTAAAGAATTTCAGGAGCAAGGGAAGTTTTAGGAGGCCACAGGACCTGCACCCTGCCTTCACTCAGATATCATCTAACCATCAGCCGAAATGTGGCACGTGGTGGATTGCTGCAGGATATCTGATCCCATTGTGAACCCTGAGATTGTGAACTGTAGAACCCTCTTTCTTGCTTGGTTTGGTTGAGCCCTAACACCTACCTTTAATCCAAGGACTTTCTGTTTATTGCAAACAAGTGATTATGGTGCGGTTCAGCCAGCCCTAGCACACACCTTTAATCCTGTACACAGGATTGAATAAAGTTAACTCTGAATCAAGAGATGGAGCAAGAAAGCGGCTGACAGGGATTAAAGAGTAGGAGGGTCTTTGAGTTGAGGGGTTTTTAAGACAGTGCAGACTAGGAGAAGATGCTCTTCAGCTCCTTGGCTTTGGCTCTCTTGCTCTTTTGGCCTTGAGTTTTTGGCTTTCTCCTCCTGGGCTGTCAGCTGAGCTAGTAAGCTTTTAATTTGGGTTTTTGGCCTTTTCCTTCTGGGATGTGAGCTGAGTAGGAAGTTCAGCTGGGTGCTTTTTCTGCCTCTGTGAGCTAGTAGGTTTTCACCCCAGCATCTGGCTCCTGAGTCTTCATTGATAAAACAGAATGGTTGGGATTAACAATGATGGATCTTGAGGGAAAAGTGACTTTCCCTAACTCCCGCATCTCATACTTCTCCCTATTAGAAGATTCTGCTTACTATCCACCCCAGATTCTCCAAAAGCTCAGATTTATTCTGTCCACCAAAGAAAGATCTCTGGAGAAAGCTATTTTAGAGGCAGCTACAAAGCTGCAGGCTCAGACGTCGGGGTGGTAATGGTACAACATCGCTTTCAGCGGCAAACAGAACAGTTCACATCTGCATTTGATGGAGCCACTCAGACTAATTTGGAAAGGAATGGTTCCATTCATCATGAATGTAAATTATCCTAATAGAGCAGTTAAGAGCAGAAATGCTTTCTAGGTAGCTTACAGGAAGGGGCCTCCCACTCCTGGATGCAATAATAGAAAACCACTGGCTATCAGCTCCATTTGGGAAAGTGTTAGCATCCCCTCTGATCACTTCCTTGGTCCTTAGCACTGTCTTCCAGGAAATCAGCCCCCTCTTAGCAATCAGTTCAAGATTATTTGAGTTTTAATTTTACTTTTCTTCTGTAAGCTTCAGAAAAAAGTAGGCTTGTTCTTCCTTAACCCTATGTGAATAACAAACGATACATCTTCCAGAAAATACCCAAAGCCTTTCAGATTTCTGGCACCAGTCACTATTTCTGGATTATGGAAGTGAACACCCACCTGCACTACCCTGCTCCCATTTAAATAGGCTGTTCCATACTTCTCTCTCTTCGTGCCCTCACCAACTTGCTATAGGCCCCATACTCCTCCGTTTGTACATACGTGAAAGTTTTGTCTCAAAAAAACAAAAAACAAAACCTCACAAAGAATGATGGACAAGTTTCTCGAGGAGCTCTGATTTTGGTTACACAGGGACTATGAAACAAGTTTAAGCTAATGAAATCATATCTTCGATAGACCTTGAAGGATGAGAGGGTATTTGACATCCAAATAGGGAGAACGGTGGTAATACAAGAATATTCAATCTCATACACACAGCAATGCAAAGAAAAACTTGCTTACTTGAATGAAATACTTTAAAAAACAGTATTATTATTATCATCATTATTATTATTTCATGGTATTAAGGATGAACCTGGAGCTGCATCCTAAGCAAGTACTCTACCCCCAAGCTACACCATTCATTTGAGAACTCACTGTTTATCAGAGGCTGATTGACTGGCAGGCTGTTTTCCTGTATGAGACGATCTTTAGGACCCCATGAACAAGGTTGAGGAAGTGAAGAAGCGCTAGACAAGTCTCTTGATGAAAAGTGGTAGAGTCAGGTCTGTGTGACTCTCAGCTGCAAGGAAAGAGGCCACATCAGCCTCCACATTAACACAACCCATCCCTTACGAGCCCCACCTCAGACGGCATCTTCAGCTAGCACTTTATCAGCAGCATGTCCTAACTACATCAGAGACTTTAAAAACATGCCTCAGTGGGATCGTTTCTGCAAAGAAGCTTTTAGTCACAGGGACTGAACAGTTGCAGTTGTTGAGAAGAAATGGGGAGCTTATCAAGTGATTCTACACTTTAGACGTTGATGACACAGTGTTCGGAGCAATGGTTCCTTCATCCGTCTCCCACCATCACCCCATATATCAAATGTTCTAGCACACGTTCAGAATGATTCAGAGGCCATCGGAAAACTTCCAAAGCTCAGACGGGTCTTTATAGGAACTGAATGCAAAGCCACAATAAGGTTGAGACCTTGATCTTGGGAATTAAAAAGGCTCGTGGCTGGGTGAGCTTCCAAAGTCGATCTCCGGAAGAGAGTCAGTTTCTCAAGGATTCGACTCATCAGCTATGCAGAGGCCCTGGCACGCACAGGGTGGGCATCATCTTACCATCTACACCTCTTATCCAACCTCTCCCCACAGTCTAGATTTCCCTGGGCCTCTGGGCCTCACCCAACCAGTGTGTGCTGTGTGTGTGATCAGCAAGTCATTTAGGGAAAAGCCTTTTAATTAAGAGGAGAGCAACAAATTATTAAATCAGAGTCATTTATTACCCTGCCATCTGGCCAGAGATTTTTCTGGCCCCCTTCTTTCCCAAGCCTTCACAGGCATTAAAAAAAAACAAACAAAAAAAAACAACAACAACAACAAAAAAAAAAAAAAACCAAAACAATGATAGGACAGAAACAGGATGTCTTCTTGGACTTGGAAAGGACCATGTAGCCTTTGCTGAAAGCAGAGTGGGGATTCTCGGAAGACCTCTTAGTGGTCTAACCATCTCATAGACAGCTTCTACACCTGTAAAATGGAAATGCCAGTGTCCAGCTGGAAGCCCTGAGGTGCCTTGCAGATTGCTGGCTTAGCAGAGGTGCTCACTGAGACTGAAGGCTGCAAGCCAGGGGTTTTGCTACGGATGATACTGGCAGCGATACCTGCTGCCATGACACCCGAGTAAGGCCGCTAGACCTCCCTGTAAGCCCCACCTGGACCCCCATTTTCCTGTGACCCAAAGGGACATTCCTCACTCTCTTTCTCTGACTGTTAGGGCTGCTTGGGAACCTATGGTCACCACTTGGCCCATTCCACATAACCCTGAAAGCCAGGATGTTAAGGGAAGTTCATCCTCATCCGGAGTCTTGGGTATATATGGGAGTGATTAAACAAAGAGCTAAGAGAGACACAGAACAGGAAGAGGCTAGGGGACCAAACATTGGGGATGCATTTAAATATGTAGCAAGCCGGGGAAGGGTCTTATTGTATGACATAACAGACAGGCTGTCCTAGAAGTAAAATCACTGTGAATGAGACAGCTACAAATAAAAATCCCATACAAGCTTATCGGAGACTCAATTGCTGGGAGCGGCATAACTGTCACAGATGTGACTTTCCAGAATGGTGAACAGCTCCGGTAAAGAACCGAATGAAACAACTTACTAAGAACTTTCAGTCTTCTAGACTTATCATATAATAAAATAACAGTTAAAAAGCTCTGCTTATGGGGCTGTGGTGATGGTTCAGCAGCTAAAGTGCTTTCCACGTAAACATGAGTGTGGGTCCCCGGAACCTATGTAAGAGCCAGGCAGGAGTGGTACCTTGTCTGGAAGGCAAGAAGGCAGGAATAGGGTGTCTACAGGGCAAATTGGTTTAGCTAGATAGCCAAATCAGCAAGCTCAGCTAGAGAATTTTCTTCGGTAACTAGAGAAGATTAAAGAAACAGAGTTTGATAAAGGAAGACGCACAGTATCAACATACACATGCAAACACATACATGCATGTCCACACACACACACAAACATGCCCACATGCATTTGAATATACATATACTCATGCTTGCATGTTTCAGAAACATAAATATGGAAAAAGTCCTGTTTACATTTTGTTATTTCAAAAAAATTGTATTAATTATTGTTAGGTACATGTACGATTGTATGTGTGTGGGCACATGGCTGCTGTGACTGTCAGAGAAGAACTTTGTGGGGTCAATGCTCTCCTTCCACCTTTATGTGGATTCCAGAGTTTAAGCTCGGGCTGTCAGGCTGTGTGACCAGTGACCAACCCACTGAGCCATTTTGCCATCCCAGAAATGAGGATACATTCTAAAGCTCTGACAATGGTTAAGCTTTTCACCTTCGCAAGTATCTGATGGTGCATTTAAAGTTGCGTGGAATAAATCACTTGTCAGACTATCTCATAGATGGCTAAAGATCCAGGTGTCTGGGGTTCCATCTTCTTGGCAAGAGTAAGTCCCTTGCACATCATTTGGGACAAAATACCTCCTAGGGAGTGATCCTGTGCTGGCCTAAAATGAACATGTGGATTAAACTCAATTAAATTTTAAAATGTGGCATGACATAATCAGAAAACCTTAAACTTGAGTGGATGATGTGACTTTTTGTTCATTTTTGTTAAGCATGGTAATAGTCTTACACAATGATAAATACACACATGTACATGTTAATAAAAAGAGCAGATCTACTTCGCAACAAAGCTTAACAGCGACCATTTAAGCACACTCTGCCTATGAGCTTTATAGAAGACAATCTTTGGCAGGCCACTCAGCACCCATTTGCTTCTGTCTGAGAACCCCCTTAATATGACCCTTAAAGGAGAATGTGTGTCACCTCTTCTCCACCCAAAGGTCATTGATCTAGGTCAAGTGGTGCCTCTATTACATACTCTTACACAAAACTTTGGCATTTTAAAAGGAATAATGGGTGGAATTTTAGTCTGTTCTGTGTTGCTTTCACGGAGCACCCAAGACTAAGGGTTTTGTTTGTTTGTTTGTTTTTGTTTTTTGAGACAGGGTTTCACTGTGTAGCCCTAGCTGTCTTGGAACTCACTCTGTAGACCGGGCTGGCCTCGAACTCAGAGATCTGAGTTTGCTTCTGCCTCCTGAGTCCTGGGATCAAAGGCATGTGCCACCATTATAAAGTAGAATGAATAGTAGAACAAATAAGCCAGCATTGGTTTCTGACGAGGGTCTCACGGTGCATGGCCTCACATGCCAGGGCTGAGTGCTGAGATAATGTCTTGTGTATTGTGAGGATGCAGTGGCTGGCCATTAAAAACCCTGTGGTCTATATATGGTCTTCAATCCCCTCAGCTGAGGGTGTATCAGTTACTTGTTTTGCTGCTACAGCAACACACCCATCGAAAGTAACTTAGGGAAGGGTTGATTTTGGCTCACAGTTCCAGGGCACACTGTCTGTCTTGGAAGCAAAGGCGTGGCTGCAGGAACAGGAGGCAGGTGAGTCACAATTGCCTTCGCAGTCAGAAACAGAGAGTCATGAATGCTTAAGCTCAGTCCTATCTCTCCATTTTACTAAGTCCAGGACTCCAGACCATAAAATCATAGACATGTCCACAAATTTGTTTCCGTGATGAGTCCAAATACTATCAAGCTGCCAACCAAGATTAACCATCACAGGGAGAGAAAGACAGACAGACAGGAAGAGGAAGAGGGCAGTGCCACTGTAACAGGAGAGCAAGAAAGCAAGCGAAGAAAATGGAACTTGCTGCCACCCCTGGCAACCAATCCAGTTCTTTGAATACTAATTCCCTCCACAGAGAGAAGCCTTGATCCTTCTGTGTGGAAGGCGGTGCCTCCAATGATCTAATCACTTCTCAATAGATGAGAAGGTAGCCCTTCAAAGTCTTACCTGTGTCTCAATACCGTTATCTCAAGGACCATGCCTCCAGCATATGAACCTGTGTGGGACAAGACTATTAAAACCACAGCAGGAGGACTGGGAGGAGCTGGGTGGAAATGGAGTCACAGGAATAGTACCCAAGGAAAAGCCTGAGGTCTTTAGAGACAATCTATTTCCTGCTTTCTTGGGGTTCAGCAAATACAGTCTGCAACACACCATAGACACCTTCTAGAAAATCATATATCAGAAACAGGTCTGCATCACGTAAAGACAGCCAGCGTAGTCTAGGCTCCTTAGAGGTCGCAACTGGAAGACTCTGAGTTTCTGAATTTGGTTGCATTTGGATAAACTCTGCAAAGGGGAAGCAGCTGAACTCGGCAGATTCCCTTGGCCTACACGAAACCCAACAGTTAATCAGAATAACTGTGATAACCGCTGTGTAGGATTGGCTTCTGTCACCAATCCAATGTTGCAAAACCTTCGTGTCACATGTGACTTCTAAGTCTAGGTCCTGAGAGGCATTGTGCCTTCCATCTTGTTCTCTCTTTGTTCACCCACAAGGGGGAAGCTGCTTTGCCTGTTGGCAAAATGTTACCTTCAGGGAGGGCCATGTGGTGACAGCTGAAGCTCCTGCCAATGGCCTGTACCAGGTTGCCAGGGAGAGGAGTGAGTGTGCCATCTTGGAAGCAGGTTCTCTTGCCTTAGGTAGGCCAAGAGCTCTCAGGTGAATGAAGCCGCTGCCGACAGGCTGGTTACAATCTCCACTGTGAACCACTGAAACCATAGATAGTAATCACCCACCATGTTTTGAAATTTTTGTTATGCTGCAATAGATAAACAATAAAAAAAAAACCCAAAGTCCTCAAAGTGACCTGCTAGCCTCCAGATGATCAGCTTGTCACCTGCCTCTCTCTACATTTTGAATGCTTGCACCCTTTCTTTCATTCTGCGCTAGATACCCCCACCACTCCGCTTTTTCTGGAACGTGCTAGCCATGCTTTTGCTTCAGATGTTTTGCAGCTGTGGCCTCTTTCCTGGACCACTCTTCTCTCACATGTTCAAACAGCTCGCTGCCCTCTCACCCCTTTTATTTCTTGGTTCAAATTACATGTTAATGAAGCCTGCCTGATATCTCTCTTTGAACAGGGAAGTCATCTTTCTTACCTGGAAATTCCATCCATACCCTTGCTTTATTTTTTTTCCATGACCTTTTGCATCAATTAACATACTTTATAGTTCACTTCATCTTTATCATGGCCCCAGGGACAGACAAAGTTCTTTTTTTTTTTTAAGTTTTTTTTTTTTTTAAGATTTATTTATTTTATGAGTGTTCTATCTGCATTTACACCCGCCAGAAGAGGGAATCAGTTCACATTATAGATGGTTATGAGCCACCATGTGGTTGCTGGGAATTGAACTCATGACCTTTGGAAGAGCAGACAGTGCTCTTAACCACTGAGCCATCTCTCCAGCCCCCAGACAAAGTTCTTAAGTGTTTTCTTCATTGCTTTCTGAGGGTCCAGGACAGCACCTAGCATACAAGAAGCTCCCAATAACTATTTCCGAAATGAAGGGATATGAACTAGTCTATTTATCTTAAGCCATTGGATATCTATTGGCTTCCTTGTAAAAACACTAAAAACTGTGATAAGCTTCAGCATGAAATAAGAACCGCTACCTGGAATGATCCAATGCTGGTTTTCCTATACCTTTCTTCTCCGCCACAATCAATCCCCTTTTAGTTGTTAGGAATGGAAATGACTTTGGCTGACCCAGACAAAGTGGGTATTTATCACAGGCTGCGGCAGACTCCAGGGAAAACTACAAAGCACAAAGTGCCTCTGGGCCTTAAGGAAGCTAAAGTCCAACAGACTCCAACTCTAAAGCTTCTCTCTGGCTCTGGGCTTAGGATTTCTGTCCTGTGGATCAGCTTCCTCTTTTCTTCTTCTGTTCCAGTCCTCTCCCCTTAGATCGTAGATTGCCTTCTGCTGTTCTCAGTTCACATGCGCCGTATCTGTCTTGGGACCACCTTGATTTTTCAATCTTGCTGGTCCAGTCTTTTCATTCCCAGTTCCAAGAAGACTGATTATACCAGCTTGAACCAGGCATCCTCTACCGGTGATGAGTCATAAATCTGTATTAGTGGGTTGGATCTACCATAGAGTGGCAAGAAAGTGAGCATGGCTCAAGTAACAAAAATTTATTGTCTTGTGGTTTGGAGGCTGGAAATACGAGGCAGGGCTGGCTCCTTCGCAGAAACCGAAGGAAGAATGTGCTCCTGCCTGTTGCCCAGCTTTCAGTGGCTTCCTGATAACCTTTGCTATTCCTTGGTGGCTTGGTTGCTATGACAAAAACACCCCAACAGAAGCAGCTTAAAGGGAAAAGGGTTTATTTTGCTCACAATTTGAGGTTAAGTCCATTGTGGCAGGAAGTCACAGGAGCAGGAGCCTAAGGAAGCTCCTATCTACTCCCCAGCCAAAGAAAGAGAGAGTGAGGAATACTTGTGCTCACCTCACCTCCTTTTCATAATGGCCAGGATCCCACCTAGGGGATGGTGCCACCCACAGTGGGTGGGGTTTCCCACATCAATTCACTTAATCAAGATAACTCCCCCAGAGGCTCATCTCCCATGATTCTAGATCTCATACAATCAATAAATAAGATAAAGTGTCCCACTTCCGTTCTGCTCATCTGCCTGTATCTGTTATTATCTTCACAGGACACTCCTCCTATCCCGGGTACAATTTCCCCCTTTATTATAAAGACAATGGATTAGGCCTCACCCCAATGATCCTTTCGACATTTAATCATCTGTACAGACCCTATTTCCAAATAAGCCACTGGAATTTAGCTGCTTCTGGAGGGATGCACATTCAGCCCCTGGCAGTCACATTGAAATCATTAACAGGTTTGTTTATTTACCTTCAGGTAGCATTGAATGCTTGTAACTTGTCTAGCACCAACGTTGCTTCCATTTTTCTTGAAAAATGGAGTCATATTACACACTTTTCCCTTTAATGATACGTTGTAAAAATTTTCTATGACAAGAAAGTTGTCTTTATTTTTAATGGCTATGTAATATTTTCTATGGCTATATATATTTTCAAGAAATCTTGGCTTAAATTGCTAGACTTACTTTTGGTTATCATCAATTTGCACACGACTAAAATAAATGTTTAAAAGTATGTGTATATTAATAACTATCTTCTTAAGATAGAGTCCTGAAAGTAGGATTAAAGAATATGAGTTTTGTCCAGTAGTGGTGGTGCACACTTTTAATCTTAATACTCAGGAGTCAGAGACAGGCAGATCTCTGAGTTCTTGGCCAGCCTGTTCTACAGCTTGACAGGACAGCCAGGGCTACACAGAGAAACCATGTCTCAAAATGCCCTCGCAGTCCAAAAAAATAACATGACTTTTAAGAGAGCCATGGTGGTGCACATCTTTAATCTAAGCATTTAGGAGGCAGAGGCAAGCAGATCTCTCTGAGTTAGAGGCCAGTCTGGTCTACATAGTGTGTTCCAGGACAGCCAGGGCTATGAGAAGAGACAATGTCTCAAGCAAACAAACAGTCAAAAAACTTTTAAAAGTTTTTGATAAACACTATCAAGCTGATTTTCAGGATGTTACTTGAGAATGCCTACCTCTCAGACTCTTAGTCAGTATCTAGTAGTGCATTTTTTATTATCCTAACATGAAGCAATTGAAAAATAGCTTCAGGGGGGCTGGAGAGATGGCTCAGTGGTTAAGAGCACTGGCTGCTGTTCCAAAGGTCCTGAGTTCAATTCCCAGCAACCACATAGTAGTTCACAATTATCTGTAATGAAATCTGATTCCCTCTACTGGTGTTCATGAAAACAGAGCACTCATATACATAAAGTAAATAAGTAAAAAGAGAAAAAAATAACTTCAGGTGTTTTTAATTTCTATTCTTGGAAAAAATTTGAATTTTTGAACATATTTATTAGTCATCAAGTTTCTTTTGGGGGAATTGGGTTTTTTAAAATTACTTTAATTTTTCTATATAATTGTTACTTAATTGATTCACATTAATTCTCTAGCGTATGGATATTAACCTCTAACATGCGGTAGCTGTTTATTTAATGGTGAAATTGTCAGAATATAATTGAGTCATCTTTGCCAAACATTGACTAAACAGAGACAGGAGGACAAGAAGGTCCTCAAACATGGGTTTTTTTTCTTATTTTTATTAGATTTAATTAATTTTGTTTCATCTGAGAATTTTGCCTGCATGTATGTGTGGGCACCATTGTGCATGCAGTGCCCAAATTGGCCAGAAGAGGATGCTGTAACCACAGAACCGGAGTTACAGATGCTTGTGAGCCACCACGTGGCTGCTGACAACTGAATGCAGGTCCACTTCCAGAGCAGCAAGCGCTATTAACCCCCCGAGTCATCTCTCCAGTCACATCACGGCTGATTCTCTTGACTGCAGGAATGGCCCCTCCATCATCCATCAAAGCGCAGCTTGCAGCTTGAGTCACAAGGATGCACAGAAACACTTGACTGTCTCAGCTAGGGAAACGATGCCAACTCCTGTGATCAGTCCCTGTGTGTGACAAATGTCCTCCTTCTCTCAAAACAAATGAGAAACTCTGTTTTTAGAAAACTACGGCTGCCCTTTATCTCCAAAAGTTCCCCTAGAGACCCACTCCATGGGTGTCCAAACTGCACCTTTCTGTAATTTACTCCTGGATATATTTCTCTTTAGAGAGCCTATCTCTCTGAACTTCCTTCTAAGTTGACAGTTTTTGTTTGTTTGTTTCTATTTTAGGTAATGAGGACTGAGCCCAGGATCTTGTACCCAGTAGATAAGATAAAACTACCACTGTTTTCATTTGTTTACAGTTATTTTTTAAAGACAAAAATTAATCTTAATAGTTGCCTTTTTGGTTACTTTCAAGAACTTATTTTTATTTGCAAGTTTTTGTGTTTATGTGTTGTTTTTTTATTTTATTGTTATTATTTATTTATTTTGGTTTTTCCAGACAGGGTTTCTCTGTTTTAGCCCTGGCAGTCCTGGAACTCACTCTGTAGACCAGGCTGCCCTCAGACTCACAGAGATCCACCTGCCTTTGCCTCCCGAGCGGTGGGAGATTAATCTATTTTTTATTTAATGTATATGAGTGTTTTGCCTGAATGTACATATATGCACCACATACGTGCCTGATACCAGCAGACATCAGGAGAGGAAATCAAATCCCCTAGAACCTGCAGATGGTTTCGAACCACCATGAGCTGGGGAGTGAGCCTCTGCCAGAACAGCAGTGCTCCTAACTGTGGAGTCATTTCTCTAGCCAAATGAACATAGCCTGTCCAGCATCCTAGTTCAGGGTATGAACTATGCAGGCTGCTTACATGGAGACCTGGGACTCCAGGAGCCTGTGCAGTAAAAATATAATAAGCTTCAGGATCTGGGACATCAGTCCTACCATATTCCTCTGGTCAGGAATCGCTCAGAAACTGCTGAGTCATCCCTCTAGCCAAGTAAAATTTATTAAAAAATTTTTGACGAATACTTTTTTTTTTTAATGTATATTGGTGTTTTGCCCGCACATATGTGTTTTGCCTCTATGTGAGGTTATCAGATCCCCTGAAACGAGAGTTATAGACAGTTGTGAGCTGCCAGGTGGATGCTGGGAATTGAACCAGTGTCCTCTCGAAGAACAGCCAGTGTTCTTGGCCTCTGAGTCATCTCTCCAGCCCTAGGTTTATTTGTTAATTTATTTATTTAAAAAAAAAAAGAGCTTCTGCATTCATGGAGTGCATAGACATTATGCATCTTTCCCCCTCCTCCCTCCCGTAATTAATTTCCTCCCTTTACATCAGAAGTGTTGGTCTATATGTTCCCATTATCACTGGTAGATTAATTAATAGCTTCAAATTCTTCATTATTCTTTGAGAGTGTCAAGCACTTTCTCTTTTAATCAGTGTGGCTTTAATGATTGATTAGAGGAATATGGTAGGGCTGATGTCCTGGATCCTGAGCTAAGTCACTCTTTTTTGTTTGTTTGTTTGTTTTATGTTTTGAGATAGGGTTTCTCTGGTTAGCCCTGGCTGTCCTGGAACTCTGTAGACCAAGTAGGCCTTGAACTCACAGAGATCTGCCTACTTCTGCCTCCCGTGTGCCACCACCACCCTGCTCTAAGTCACATTCTTATTGCACAGGCCCATGGGGTTCCAAGTCTCTATGTAAGCAGCCTGAATACCCTACACCACCATGCTGGACAGGCTGTGTGTAAATACTCCAGAATCCCAGCTGAGCCCAGAATCCCAGCCATTTGTATCAAGAAATTAAACATGTTCATGAAGCCATCTAGTTTCTCTCACAGTTTCATTGTCAACTGAATATCATACAAGCAACCTCTGCCGACAGTAAGTGGAGCAGAAGGATCAGCCAGCTGAGCCCTGTACAATTCTATGACCCACAGACGCACGAGATTGACCATTTGCAGATGTCAGCTTAAGCTGTTGAACTTTAGGGGTAGTTTGTTATGTGACAGTAGGAAACTGGGTCTTCTTGCCCAGGGTGTCATAACAGACTCTTATTATGCTTTGAGATGTGGGTAAAGGTACCAAAGTTCAGAGAAACGGGAGAGCTAAGAGCTTGAACCAGCATATTCTCGTCAGTTGGTGATAATTGATAACTTAAACCTTGCTAATCATGGTGGCCATTGTCTTTAACCCAAGCGCTTGGAGGCTGCAGCAAAAAAAATCTCTATGACTTTCTGGTTAGCCAGAGCTACAAGATGAGACCCTGTTGAAGAAGAAGAAGAGGAGGAAGAGGAGAAGGAGGGGAAGGAGGAGGAGGAGGGGAGGAGAGGAAGGAGAAGGGGTAGAGGAGAAGGTAATAGAGGGGGAAAAGGAGGAAGGGAGGAAAGAGAGGAGCAGGAGGAGGAAGAGGAGGAGGAGAGGAGGACAAGAAGGAGGAAGAAAGAAAAAGTCCACTAGGGTGTGCAACTCGTGTGTACTTTGAGGCAAAAGAAAAGGGAAACCAAAAGATTTTGAGATGAAAAGCATTCTTCTATGCTACACATGGAGCATTTTAAACGCACCATATGCAGAGCAAAGTCTTTGACAATGATTCTCTTGGGTTGTTTGTTTTCAGACAGGGTTTCTCTGTTTATCCTTGGTTGTCCTGAAACTCTCTCAGGGCTTTCCCTTGAACTCAGAGAGATCCATCTGCCTGAATCTAGGGCTGGCATCAAAGGCATGTGCCACAACTACCTGGCCGAGTCTCTTGATTTAGTCCTGACTCTCTGTGAGTACATGCCATCAATGTCTTTACTTTACAGACAAGACAATGGAACTTTGAGAGGTTCAGTAATGTCTGTGGCCACAGAGCTAGAACCAGAGCTTGAGTCTTGGTGTTTGGTGCCTGAGCCTTCGTCACAGGATCATCTCCTTTTGTCGGATTTTGTCAGTCATCCTTTCTGTTGCTGGGACAGAATACCTGAGAGAAAGAACTTAAGGAAAGAAAGGCTTATTCTGGCTCACTGTTTGGGAGGACTTCGTTCGTGTAACTTTCCCCCATTGCTTCTGGGCTTATGAGCTGTAGAGGCAGAACGTCATGGAAGGGAACTCTGTAGAAAAACAAAATGACTTCCCTTTTGACAGTCAGAAAGAGAGGGTGTGCATGAAAGGTCTAGATATAAGATATATTCTTCAAAGGCAGTCTAGGGTCTTCCTTCTTTCAATGAGGCTTTACCTCCTTATAGCCCATTCAACTATGGACTAATCCACTGATAAAGTTAAAGCCCCGTTATTCAATAACCTCTGGAGACAAAGCCTTCAAGATTTTATCTTGAAGCCTTTAGGGGGGCATGTTTAGACTCAAAGTGTAACAGCCTCTGAATGTGGGTAATGCTCTGATACCAACCTTCAGGAAGTACTCCCTTTCCCAAGAGACACATCTGATCTCTCTCCTCCCCACCAGAGCCTGCCACATAAGTATCTCTGAGTCTGTGGGATCAGTGTTGATCCGGATAGTTTTGAGCCTTACAGAACCCAGCCCTGGGCTTGACAACACCAACAAGGCACAGAAAAGTCCACCCTAATCCAGGACTCAGGGGCTTCTGGTTTCAGATGCCTGGATGGACAGGGTGAACTCACTTACAGGACTAGATAATGGAATGGAGGGATCAGAAATGAGAACTGATTCATCATTTCTTCCCTTAAGCTCAGTTTAATGCCAGGCTGCCCCGGACATGTTAGATGTATAGGAAGAGGGAACTGAAATCACAATGACCTAACTAAGACCCTCACCTCCTGAGACCCCTGTAGCATTTCTGAGAGCTTTTTAGAGTACTGCCTCACACATCTAGAAACAAGTTTAAAACGTTTTTTTCACTCGGTTTTATCTCCCAGCTACGGCCTCATCCATCAGTCCTCAGGGCCATGTTCCCAGGCACAGCTGCCCTGTAATTGCTATTGACTTTACGTCAGTGGCCTCCAGGGAAGGGACACTGCTCACTGCTCTGCTACTTGCTCCCAAGTAGATCCCTTCCCTCAGCCACTTCAGTGTCACTGTGGCCCAGCTGTAAATGGCAAGGCAGCTTTTCTCTAAGTTTTCTCTGGGTTAATGGGAGAAAATTATGAAAAGTGTGAATTACTAAAACTACGTTTGTGCATCAGATCAGGCTCCACCTTGAGATCAGATTCCTTCCCTTGATCCCAGCCTGCTTCCTCAACCTACACTCAAGCTGGATATGTCGCAGGCCTCTCTTGGCCTTGGGGTATTAGCTGAAGATATGGCTGACATGTCTTCTTTACAACCTTAGAGGCAGCATTAAATTACATTTTTTGCCAGAGCAATTGACAATGAGAGCATCCATTTGCTTCAGGGGCAAGCTTTTCTCCCTCCCCTTACCACTGAAGTATGTCTGCCTCAGATAAGACAATCACAGAACAACTTGACATTAATCTCTTCAGTTCGGTTCGACAGTCTTATCCATGTACACCTTGTGAATGAATGAATGAATGAATGAATGGGCCAAAATCAAGGTGCTCACCCTGATCACAGCCCACAGTCTTCAACCAACTATCTTCTTAAATATTCAGATATCTTCTCCTTCACACTAGAGCTTATACATTCTTTTCTCTCTCTCTTTTTTTTCCCTGAGACAGTTTTCTCTGTGTAGCCTTGGCTGTCCTTTAGACCAGGCCGGCCTCAAACTCACAGAGATCTGCCTGCCTCTGCCTCCCCAAGTGCTGGGATTACAGGTGTGCACCACCGTACCCAGCCAGTTTCTACATTCTTAACACAATCGCCAACCCCATCAACACGATCCTCCCCTCCTCCGACCACTGTGTACTCTGAGCTCATTAGTCACTCTGCTGCCTGGCAGGACCTTTCTGTCAGTGAATACTCCCTTCTGACCCAGTCTGTCCGCCTCTCTCCTTCATTCCAGCCTCTGACAACAGAACTAAACAAGCTCCCACCTGTTGGAACAAGGGGGACAGAACCCATCGACAGGATGATGGCTCTTCTCCGTTACCCCCTTCTCCTGTAGCCCCCCAACATCTCATCTCTCTACTTCTTAGTAACATGCCAGGTCCTAATAAATCTGGCTTTTGTCTTTCCTTCTGGAATTTTCCAAGGAGTGAGAGGAGGAAGTAGGGAAAATCCTGGGAAGAAACAGCAACATGTAGCATGGCTTTAGGATCACTCCATGCTGTCCTGTGCATCAGAAAAGCTTTTTGGTTTGCTCCCAGATTCTCACCAGAAACAAGTCAAACCTAAAAGGGCTGACTATGGAGAAGAGGCAAAATATGATGGCTTTTTCTGTAGTCCCACTACTTTATTTTCTTCAAAGCCTGCAAGACCCTGGTCATAGAAGCATGAATGAATTGAGTGACTGGTGTCTCGGTAGGAAGCAAAATTGTAAAGCAGGCCGCTCCTGTTTGCTCTGAGCTTCTCGCAGAATTAGCTCTTTGTGCTA
This sequence comes from Meriones unguiculatus, assembly GCF_030254825.1. Lineage (NCBI taxonomy): Eukaryota > Metazoa > Chordata > Mammalia > Rodentia > Muridae > Meriones > Meriones unguiculatus. Next base: position 59,555,216 of record NC_083362.1, on the reverse strand, counting down.
AAAGGAGCACACTCATGGGCCTCCCTTCCACTCGCAGGAAGCCTCCTTTAATGGTGACCTGCTGGGAAACATGCCCCATTCTTTGTCATCTAAGACCTATGCAACTCAAATGGTAGGAATGGAAAGCCTGCTTAGAAGGTGGGGGGTGTCCTAGGCAGAAGGGTAGTGGAGATATTTTTAGGTCGGCAGAGCCACAGAGAAGCCATCAGACCACAGAAGCTCTCCCACTCCACCTGTGTGTCAGCTTTAAATTTGGATTGAATTTTGGTGGCACAAAAGAGTTTACCATCAGGAGGACCCATTCTCCTCCCATGCCATCCCTGGCTTTTCTGCCCTTCTGGCATCCAACTGGCTGGACTTAGCCTAACAGAAAGCTGGCTGCTGGACCAGCTTCTCTAGACTGGCCATCTGTCCCCGAGGAGGTTTGTGGCATTGCTCATCCCAGGACCTCCCCAGGCTGCAGCTACTCCAGGAAGAATTTAAAGCTTGTGTTTACCTTGCTGCCAGTCCTTGTAAGATCTGAGTTCTAGAATAGTAACTTCTGGAAAACTAGGACAATTCCTCCACCTCTTTACGGACTTTTTAAAAACTGGGGTCCAGTATCATGCAGGAGACGTAAAGAAACGCAGGCAGAGGCAGAACAGATGGAGACGTGGCTTCTGGGCCAGGATCTGACACTCAGTAGCCACAGGGTTTTAGAAATTGGTTCTTTCTGGTTCTTAGTCTCCTCTTTAAGATATGAAAGTTGGGGAGGATGTATTTAAATTTCTTTTTGCTCTTTACGTTTATGGATGCAATCTTATTTAACATGAAAATATGGCTCACACAGGCAAACTCTACAGTGGTGCGGTGGAATTCGAAACCATGCTAAGTGTCCAAACCCAAGGTACACACTTAATTCTAGGTGGAAGTATCTTTCATACTTGGCAAATGTATGGAGGGGGCTGAGTAGTGCTTTATTCCACATTGTTTGCTGGTGTAGATAAAGTCTGGTAGCAGCCATCCATACCTGAAGCTGGTATAGGTTTCAGACTGGATTGAGTAGACAGGCTTCCAAAGTACTTGTTCCAAAGTCTTCTCGTCTCATGCTGGGGGCTCTGTTCCTCTTCCATCTGTATCCGTCAGATCAGTTTGTTTCTTGCAAACCCCCTACTATATAACAAACTAAAAGCAGCAAAGAACATGTATTGCTTCAGAATCTCACAGCCTTGTCATTCAGGTCCGTTTCTCTTGCTCCTTGGCTCTGCAACCCCTGTGTTTCTTCCACTCTTAGGTAGATGTGTCTTTTGTGATTAAAAGAGAACTTTGAGGAACTTCTGGGGCTATGCACATCCATAGTGAAGTCTATGTCAGTTGGAAAAATTTGAGCTGCAGATAACAAAATATCAGATTCAAGGTAAATGAACAGCAAAGTCCCCCCCCCATACCAAAATCTGAAACCTAAAGCCGAGATGAGATCCAAAATAGATAACTAAATGCCTCAACCATGTCTTTAAGGTGAGGAATTTTGTTCCACCTTTCATTGCATTGGCAATGTTACTTCATCTTTCACGGCTTCCCTATGGCCATACCAGATTAGTTGAAATTCCAGATGTCACATCCGGCCACTAGGACGTGGAGGAAAATGAAGTAAGATTACCTCTTCCCTCTGTTCAGAAAGAACAAAGTATTCCTCAGTGTGGTAATGTGAATAAGAGTGGCTCCGATAGGCACCTCTATTTGAACACTTGGTCCCAAGTTGGGACTGTTTGGGAGAAATTAGCAGGTATGGCCTTGTTCGAGGAAGAGTGTCACTGGGAGCAAGCTTTGAGGTTTCAAAAGACTGTGCAGTTCCCAGTGTTCTTTCTCTCTCTCTCTCTCTCTCTCTCTCTCTCTCTCTCTCTCTCTGCCTCCTGGTTGTGGATCAAGGTGTGAGTGCTCAGCTGCTTCTTCACACTGCCATCATGGACGTTAACCCTCTGAAACCCTAAGCCAAATTAAATGCTTTCTTTTTTATAAGTGTTCTTGCTCATAGCGTTTAGTCACGGCAATGAAGAAAGTCACCGAGATAAAATTTTCTAGGAGGTTTCATGTGCCATATAAGTTAGAATTGTATTACATGGCCATTTCTCAACCAATCATTGAAGTAAGATAAAAATTTCCATGGTCAGCTTAGGCTTAGACCAGTAGTGGATTTTTTTATTTGTCTCGTTTTACCAAGAATGAGGTGCTGCCCCAGTGGGGCTATCTGAGAATATCAGGGAAATTTTTATCACAGTTGTAGAGCTGGATGCTATTGGCATCTAGCTTGAAGAGGAAAGGGTTGTTGCTGAATGTCCTATAGTATAAAACCCATCTGCCCGACTCAGCTCCAAAGAACTACTACCTTGTCAAAAGTTTCAGCCATGCTAAATTGGGAAGTCTTGGCTTAGACAGTCATTTAGGGACACACAGCTAATGTGGAGCCAATCAGTGCCTCCACCCTTGGGGCTTCAACGGGGTTCCTAAGGTGGAGAAATTGGAAGGAATGGGGGGAAGGGACAAGAGACACAGGAATGAAAGCCAAGTCTGTTCATCTGATCAAGGCTTCTGTTTATTAGAAATTTTTACGCAACTTATATAGGGAGAAGACAGGAAAGGGGGAAGGTTAATCTACTGCTGCAGGAAATAGGAAGAGTGCTTCCATGGGTTAAATATTGCACCTGCAAGATACTGTAAGGATGTTTTCTTAAGCTATCTCACAGATGCTCTAAAACTAACAGACGGATGTCCTCACAATCTATCACTCATGATTTCGGGTCCTAGGTAACTCTTTGACTAAATAGCTTTAGGTCTCCAGTAAATGACCTTTGCTCACTACTTGGCTTTGGCTTCAGTAAATAGCTTTGTCTCCACTAAATAGCTTTGGCTCACTGTTTGACTTTGGCTTCAGTAGATAGCTTTGGCTCCTGGTAAATCAGCCATAATGTCTTCCTGTTTAGGGTAAACTGTTCCTTGTAATAGCATTTCTATCAAAATCTCATGATAGTTTGTGATACAAAATCTAACAATGTGGTTGTCCTGGTCACATATCCACCTCTGGACTATGACAAATGAGATACTATATTCGGCATATGCTTTACATCTGAGCAAGGCTTGGGTCAACTCTACCTATAGCACATGAGCTGAGAGCAAAGAAAGAAAAGGTGAATAGTGTGGAGAGAAACAAGTACAGCAACTGACGTGAGAACAGGCACCGGGCAGAAAACAACAACAGCAAAAACCTCAGTACTTTTACAGAATCTTTGCAGCAGGGGCAGCAGTAGAAAGTGAGAGCTTCTCTAGGAACACCCAGGGCTGTGTCATGAGCTGCTGGCAGCTGTGAGCTGCTCATTCCACGGAGCGGGTGGAAGCGCTTTGGCTTCCACTTCCTTCATGTGGGCAGCACTTTATACTTTCAGAGATGCTCAGTTAATGTAGGGGAAGAAAAACCAGGGACAGAAAAGGAGGAGCGAGGGGACGAGGCAGCTAAGACAGGTTAGAAGTGGGAAGACGGGAAACGAGTATTATTTGTTTCCAATCTGGATGACTTCTTTGCCTTGGAAGTTGATCTCTGTGACCCAGGATCTCCTGATACTGTAGCTTCAGATGGGTTTGGCCAATAGAAATAAAAAAAGGAGGGAGAAGAGAGATGAGCTACTTATTCCTGCTTTTTTTTTTTTTTTCTTTCTGATTTGTCAGAGTCCTGGAAGTGGCTACACCCCACACTATGACTTGTTGTTGGATATTTCCCCTAAGACACTACTTTTTCCTTTGGTTTCATTGGGTCTAAAGACAGTATCAGCTCCCTAATGGTACCTTTTTGGACGACTCAAAATTTCCCAACAGTTTCCTTTTTTTTTTTCTACCTACATATCTGTAAATAATACTCCATTAGAAAGTATCTTAGTGTACACGTCACCTGGCTTCTATATGTTTATTGAATGATAGAATAGGCAGTTGATAAAGAATCATTCATACTAAGTTGTCATGACAGGATAGCACATGATTTGATCATACCTAGTTCTTCATGAGTCTAAAGAATAGCCACTCAAACCTGATTTTTCGGATTTAGCCCTTTGTGGATGCCTAGTACAGATTTAAGGACGGATCTTTTGCCTTTCTTTTCAAGCTCTAATAGCTTCATCTCCTTATTTCGTAAGCAAGCAAAAAGTGTGTAAATCATTCTGTATTTGATGACGGTGCTTACCTCATCTTGTGTGCTTACAGTATGCTAGGTGCCAGGCCGAGCACCCCATGTACTTGATCTTATTTAATTTCAACTATTGTGAACCTACTACTGAGTTTCCCATTTTATAGACAGGAACTAAGCAACCTGCCCAAGATAAAAAAAAAAAAAAAAAAAAAAAAAAGAACTCATGGTAATAAAAACCAGTGATCACCAATGTTTTCAATTCTCTTCCTAGGTAAGTGAGAAACAACATTTTCCATCTCTTTAAAATTAGTGCCTTGTGCCCAGTTTTGTCAGTATATTGTGACTCAACTGATAATTCCGAGATGACACATTTAAAAGCTGATATGTGTTGTTTAGTGCTTGGTTCTTGTGCTACGGAAATAATGGTGTTATGTATTCTAATGGAGGTGCCATGGATTAAGAGAGAGAGTTGGACTGCTGAGCCACTATATGAGGACTTCATCCTTGTAGTCATTTGAACTTTCACTGACTTTATGTAAAAATGAAATAAATTTCATTTTGACAAAAATTGGGAAATTTAGTGCCACTTGTTACTAGAGCAAAACATGACTTATCCTGACTGAGACAGTGACTGGGATAAAAATCAAGTCTTTCTGAATCATGGGTCTGTGTCTTTAACCACTAGAAACATTGCTTTCCTTATTTCTTTGTCAAAGAGAATTCTTGGAAGTTATAACTGTGGAAGGATTAGAGGAATGTAGAAAAGAAATGGATACTCATGAGCTCCATTATTACACGAAGGAAAGGGTGAGGAAAAGGTTAGTGAGTAATTATACCTATTGTTGTTACCAAGAACAATTTAAAAAAAAACTTTAAAAGGCAATCTTGATAAAAATATTTATAGACAGGGCCTCAAGGATTTTTTTTCTATCTTGGTCAGTGAATTAACTGCGGCTACTATTTGCTGAAAATAGATTTGCAGCCTTCTCTAGGGAAGCATCAGTAGGAATGGTTTCTGTTTTGGAAGACAAGCACCAGGCCACAGTCCTTCTGAAAACAGGACAGAGCTCCATTTGGGTCATTGTCTCCCTTTGTGGTTTCCCTCTTTCTTAGCTCAACAAGGACAACCTGTTGGTTTAAAGCTGGTTATTAATATTAGCTACCTCCTCCTTTCAGTCCTCTATTACCACTCTCACATCCCAAGAATGGACAGACAAAATCCTTGTTAATAAGTTTGGAAACAGCCCATGGAATGATGTCAGCATTCATATGATCTCAAGGCATTTTATGTAATGATCACATATTACCATGAAACCCAAGTTAAACAGATTACATAGGAGACAAGAGAAGCTGGAGTGACTTTCTTTCTTCCTTCCTTTCTTTTCTTTTCTCTTCTTTTCTTTTTCCTTTTTGTTTTTGGAGACAGGGTTTCCTGTGTAGCCTTGGCTGTCCTGGACTCGCTTTATAGACCAGGCTGGCCTCGAACTCATGGAGATCCATCTGCCTCTGCCTCCCGAGTGCTGGGATCACAGGCATGTGCCACCCCATCTGACTTGTGACTTACTTTTCAGAAGTGAAAAAGATAATACTTTCAATTTTAAAAACATATGTACATATGTTATCGATATATGTACATATCTGTTGATTAGAGCAGAAGCCTGATCCACCTATGTTTCTATTCAGGTGTATGTGGATCCACACACTGGAAAAGCTATGACAGGAGTTACTAATTAGCATGTTTATGCATTTATTGTTAACCTTAATTGCTTGTTTATTAGAACAGGGGCTTCCCTGCTTATCACAGTCATTATGTCTGTCAGGAAGAAGCAATGTTCTTGAATTTCACAAATGTGCAAATTCCGTGAACCTAGCCAGCCTTAGCTAGAACCAAATCTTAATGAAAATGCAGAGAAGGTCATTTTCAAGGAGACATGGCGTTTTTATTTTAACTAATATGGAGTTTTCCTGCTCAGGAGGATCACAGACTTTCCAAGTAAGGAGTCCGGTGAAGACTCTGCCTTTAGCAGGAGTCCATGTTTTTCTTTACGCACTGTGAAGACTAATTATGTGACACGCGTTCTCTTGTTTCCATTCACTTATAACCCTCTAGCATAGGAATGAACAGTCTCATTTTCTACATAAAGAAAGCAAGACTCTGAGAGGCCAACATCATGCCTGAGCATGCCTTATGAACACACACACACACACACACACACACACACACACACACACAACCCATGCCTTGCCAGGGAGTTGGAAGACCAAAATTTATGGTCTAGATGTTGAGGATAAAATTGACCAGTTCGGGGCATGAGAGATCATCAGTTAGGTTTCCGATTACCTGTGATCATTTATTGCTTTTGCAGATTCCTGGGGAAGAGAGGTTGTGACCCACAAATGGTGCTGAGCCTCAAGTGGTCTCTGGCTGTGTCAGTGCCGGGGGGAGGGGGGTCAGAGTAGCTGTAGTCCTAATAGGGAAAGCTGCTGTTAGTGAGTGTTGAGTGTAAGGCACCATGCAAAGTCCTCTGCCTTCATTTGCTCGTTTAATCTGTATCAAGCCTCGTGGGGTTGGCTCATTGTGTTTGCAAATGAGGAAACCACAGAGAGACATTAAATAAAGGGACCAAAATGACAAAATTCAGAGTTACCTAAACCACGGCTCAACATTCTCGTTCACGTGAGCCGGCCAGGGTCTCACATACGAGGCACTCTCTATGGCTCTGGACTTGTTTATGAGGCTAAATCCTGGATTCGAGCAACCAACTTTGTTACACCGAGACATTTACTTATGGGCAATACGTGAACCCTAAGTGGATAGCTTAATGGATTTCTAACCAATATCCATGTAATAGCATTCTTATTTCAGTAATTAGCTAATCCGAACAGGTAAAATGCTAAAGATACAGAACTGCTGTTGCAATTAAAAATTAAAACACACACACACACACACACACAAAAAAAAAAAAAAAAAAAAAAAAAAAAAAAACCAACGTAATTTAGATCCCAGTCACAACAGTATGCTTTGGTATAGCACAAACTGTTGGTAAAGCTGATAGAAACTCAAGTCTTCATGGCCTTAGACGGGTAGTGAAATTAGGTGCTCAAAACATGTCAAGTGCTCAAGTTAGCATGTGACGGCTCATTACTTGTGTTTTTGTTAATTATTACCAATCTCTTGTACAAACAAACTTTTTTGTGCTCTCTCTCTCTATGGGGAAAATGGATGCATCCTGTGAATTCCCCGAGAGGAGAGGACATATAAATTCAAGGTTTCATTATTGTTATGTAAGTATCTAAAAAAAAAAAAAATCAATATTTCTAACTGTCCGGCTATCGATCTACATGTAACCATTGAGCAGCCATTTTAAAGGGCTCCTTTCTAAAGCAACACTGCATTAAGAGGGCCCCCTGTTAAAATGTGTTCTACATGCACGGCTAAAGTTTTTAGCATGTGGGTACCTATCACTGTTCATCTGTGAGCTGGGATTATAATCTGTGAGCAGATTATAATTGGATTAAAGGCTACAAATACGCAAGTATATGTTCTTCTCAGACACCTGTCGATCTATGCATAGTCATGTGTGACTCAAATAAGTGGATAGGCTCTTCGTGGTGAATGGTCTGTGGAGGGCTTTTCCTCACGCGGAACAAAAGCCCACTAGTTCTGGGACCACTTGTGGAGCGGATGACAAGTTAAGAGAGGAGGCCTGGGAAGCACCGGCTAGCTTTTCCCTATCAGCCTGACTGAGCAGGCAGCTATTCCCTCTGCACGGCTGGGAGGCAGGTTCCCTCTGGCATGTCCACTGTCTCACTGCAGGCTCACTAAATGTTTAATGACACTCTTTGCCTTCCCAGAAGGAGCTCAGAGAGGCTGAAACCGTTGTGGGTACAGGAGCTGGCCTCTGCAGGTTGGCCGGTGTCATTTCTCCAGAGCCACCTCCAAACTGGAAACCCTGAAAGCCGGAAAGATATCAGGGAGGAGAGACCATCTGTGTGGCTCCAAGTACCGGGGGAGGAGACTTAGAGAGGAAGAAAAAAAAAATGCTGAGCTGATTATCAGGTGACCATTCTGCGTGGTGAGATGGAAATGAGAGACTTATTCTCAACTTACATGGGGGGACTTGGTTCAGATGCAGGTCTACACAAAAGCCATGGAATGGTGAAGCCAGAAAAAAAACAAAAACAAACAAACAAACAAAAAAAACATTTTCTTTTTGTTCCCAAAATAACTATTTTACAGATTAAGAAAACGGAAGCACTCGTTATAGCCAGTCTCTGAGTCATACAGATGCTTAGTGGTCAAAATGTTTCCATTCTGTGTATTTTGGGATTCTTGCTTGGTAAGCAATCTGAGCAATCTTTTAGATGTGTACTTTACCACTGAGCTACATCCTCTAGCCATCCAAGTAACCTTTGAAAGACTGAACTCTATTGCTATAAATCCTTGCTGGCTTCCATGCTACCATGGAATTGAATGCAGACTTGCTCCCCATTATTAGATGACTTTACGTAGGGTTCTTGCATTACATTCTCATTTCTCCCTTTATCCCTCCCAAACCACCTGGCCTCCATCTAGCCATCTTTCTGTTGCATTAACGTGCCACCATTCCCACCTTTGCTTGCTGACTGCCCTGTTGGAATTCTCTGCCTCAGACCCCATTTATTCTTGGTTTCTTCTCTCTGCTTGCATCTAAACTCAGGGATGGCTTCTATTTCCCCACCAACACACATCCCGCTGAGTTATTCTCTATCCCATTTCTCTGTTTATATTCTTTATAGCACTTATCATTAGAGGGAATTAACTTATTCTACTTATTTTGCTTGTCTCTTTTCCACACTAGGCTATAAACTCTGTGAGGTCGATGGCTTCTGTCTTGCTCTCTATTATATTCCTATCCCTGGGAATAGTGTAGGTTTCCAGCTGCAAACAAACACATCTCTATATAACACCTTCTTCATTTCACTACATCGCCTCCTGTTGATAATGATTTGGAAATTGCTTTGTACTTGTATCTGGGGAGAATGTGAACTCACGCAGGAAGAGTAGCTATCTCTTAACCATGGTGGGCGATAACTGGAAGGTGAGAGCTCAGCTCTGTGCTTGCTGTTCAGGGTCAGGGTTTTGAAAATTAAAGAAAAGCCACTCCTCTGAGCATTGTCCAAGGACGTAAACCTGGCCACAGTGACTGATATCGGATGTCTGGATGTATAAGTTATTACTCGTTATGTAATAAATTATTCCCAGGCTCTGTGTGCTACTCTCACTTAGGAACAGTTTTCTGTTTACTGCAAATTCATTGACAAAGATGGGAGAGGGCAACATGAATGAAGAGCAGAAAAATGACCAGAAATTCAATTTCATTTCAAACTGTTTCTTGTTGAGGGCTCAGTGACAGGCTTGAGAGGATGGGGCTAGGGATATTGGTTAAGATGAGGCTTCAATGTGGCTGGGATGCTCATGATCTGTAAGTAATGGAGAACTATGCTCATAGTGATGATGAGTGTGGTGATGGGTGGGCGCAAACCGTTCAAACATTCATCAAATATTTGTTGAGTACCTACAATGTGTCATCAGTAACTTATGCACACAGTATCCAAATACAACCACCATAATTTGAATTTAAAGTCTAAATTCAAAAAGGGGCATGGAGCAAATGACACTGGTATTCCCTTCTCCTGGGCTCTTAGGCATTTGGGACTTATTCTCTATCATCGGATTCAATGAGAGCTTCTCAAAATTTTCTCTCTTCCAAGGTGTCCAGGCTGGTACCTGTTCAAAAACGGAGTCTGATGGAGAAAGAGTCCTCTGCATGTGTGAGAAGTGGTCAGTGACAGAGTTCAGACAGCTTGAAACAGCTCCGTCTGTGTAAAGGTCTCCACATGTTAGCAACTCAAGCTCAGCTCAGACTCCTCTGGCTCAGGCTCTTCATGGATGTTTGTAAAGATGTGGGGCAATTCTCACATCGTATCAGAGCTTAGCAGGGAAAAGATCCATTTCCAAGTTCACCTATACGGTGGCTGGCAGAATTCAGTCCATTGGCTGTCAGATGATCAGCTTGGTTCTTCACTGGTTGTTAGCTAGAAGACGTCTTCTGTTTCTTATCACAAGGCCCCTCTGTAGCTCCTGACCTGCAGCTGGCTTACGTGGAGTGAGATGAGACAGAGTAAGTGCAGCCAAAGAAGTCAGTCTTTGTATGCTGATCTCTGAAGGGGCGCTCATCCCTTTTTATGTGTGGTAAAAACTTTAATCAAAGCCAGTCATCAGGTTGAGGCTCCTTATAGAATCTCACTGTTGTAGCTCACCAACTACATAAACTTAGACTGGATTCTTCAAGCCAAAATTTGAAAACAAAGCCTACCATGTATGGTGGTTTAAATAGGCATGGTTCCCATAGACTTGTATGTTTGAATGTATGGCCCAGAGGGAATGGCACTATTAGGAGGTGTGGCCTTGTTGGAGGAAGTGTGTCACTGTGTAGGCGGGCTTTGAGGTCTCATATGCTCAAGCTGCACCCAGTGTGGTACACAGTCTCCTTTTGCTGCCTGTGGATCAAGATGTAGAACTCTCAGCTCCTTCTCCAGCATCATGTCTGTCTGCACTCTGCCATGTTTCCTGCCATGACGATAGCGGACTAAATCCTTGAAACTATAAGCCAGCGCCAATTAAATGTTGCTGTGGTCATGGTGTCTCTAACTAAAACCCTAAGACATGAAGAAATAGTAACATTGTTGTGTTTGTTTGTTTTTTAAATCAAGTCAGGTATAGTGGTTCAAGTCTGTAATCTCAACATTTGGAAAGCTGAAGTAGGAAGATAGAATTTGAAGCAGGCCTGGCTTACAATAATGGGTTCAAGCTCAGCCTGGGTTACAGTGAAACACTCCCTCCCCCATTAAAAAATCACCTTGGTAGAACACTTGTCAAAATACATGTTCCTAGGTTGCTTCCCAAGATGTTCTTTTTCAGTAGATTTGGAGGTAACCCCTCTCTCTCCATTCCTCTCTTTCCCTCTGCTTCTTTCCTTTCTTACTCCCTTTCTTCCTGACAGCATTGTACTATGTAGTGTTGGATGGCCTTGAACTCACAACCCTGCCTTAGCTTCCTAGGTGCTGGGATTACAAATGCATACCACCATTCCCAGTGAGAATTTGTTTGTTTTTCTTAATTTTTTTTAAAAAAGATTCATTTATTTTATGTGTATGAATGTTGTGTTGTGTGTATGTTTGTGTGTACTTGTGTGTACTTCATGCACGGTGCCTGTGGAGGTCAGAAGAAGGCAATGAATTCCATGGAACTGGAGTTATCAGTGGTTGTATGTCACTGTGTGGTGCAGGGAACTGAGCCCCAGTCCTCTGCAGGAACAAAAAACTGCTCTAAACCACTGGTCCTTCCCTCCAGCCCAGAGAGTGTCTATATTTTTTATTTATTAACTTACTCTTTCTCCCTCCCCTTTGTGAGCATGAGTAATGTGTGGCTAGATACAGATGTGACCTAGCACATACATGCATATCTGAGGATAACTGTGGAGTTGGTTCTCTCCTTTCACCTCCACATGGGTTTCAGGGGTTGAACTCAGGTTGTCAGGCTTATGAAATACACACTTGGCTCACTAAGCCATCTTTTGTTGTTGTTTTGGTTTCGTTTTTTGAGACAGGTTTTTTTTTTTTTTTTTTTTTTTTTTCTGTGTAGCCTTGGCTGTCCTGGACTCATTTTATAGACCAGGTTGGCCTCAAACACACAGAGATCTGCCTGCCTCTGTCTCCCTGAGTGCCGGGATTACAGGCATGCACCGCCATGCCCAGCTGCTTCTAAGCCATCTTGCTGGCCCCAACAATTCCTATTTTTTAAATGAGTATTCTAAATACCTATAAAGAGGGTGTCTGGTTCAGTATAGAATAGATGTTAATAATTTGCATATTAATAGAAATTCTGCAGTTATTCTTTAGGGTCCATGCATCTGAAGATTGTCAATGGAGATGCTGCAAAATTTGGGAAAGCAAATTATAGGAAAGTTTGGAAGACAGATGAATTATGTATAACACTTTGCTTTGTGATCTTTATCTCAGAGCTTGCTAATTCCTGTAAGACCTCCTCTGTCTTTGGCACACTCTGTCTAGGCAAATAAGAAACAATAACAGCTCGCTGGGAATCCCCTAGAGATTCCCTATTCAGAGAATTAAGTACAATGGCCTCCAGAAAAAGGCTTTTTGGATCTCTGAGAGTCCTCATATTTCTTCCTGGACTATTCCTTGAACCTCATATTCCTTCATTCTTCTTGAAATTCATATGACCCTAGCATCTTTGTATGCAATGAAATATATCTGAAAACAACCTCATTTAAAAGAATAAATCTATTAAGGAGCTCAGAACTTTCTGGCGTGAAATGAAAAATATTGATTGCTTCCTACCTGTTAGCAATGAAATCCCATCCAGTTAATTAACCTGCTCAGCGATAAAGTTTATTTTTCCCCTTCACCTTCAGTTCCAAATCTTTAAAGCTATTAAAACAAGTACGTGGTCAATGAATAAATCTTCTCACAGAGAGGCATTTGGAACCTTCTGTAAACTGGCTCCATTCACGTTTCTGCCTTTACTTTTAGCTACTTGCCTCCAAGCACCTTTCACCCCAACCAAATGGAAGGGCTGACGTATTCTGTGTTCCTGCTGCCAAGAATTGCTTCCTTCTTCTGAATTTTATATCTTTTAACTCAGTTTGGAAGTCATTTATTGAAAAAGGCTTTCCCAGAACTCTGGCACTGATCCCTACCTCCCCCAACATCTTCCCACCTCTCCTAATCACTGCTAAACTGTAGGTATTATCTCCCTATTCTGAACAGCCCTAAAACTTTTCATTCTTTGATAGCACTTATTGTGTGCCTTACATTACGGTTATGCCTGTATTTCTAGTATGGACCTCTTGAGGATTCAGTTCTAACCAATTCATTTTTGTGCTCCTGTATCTTCCAACATCATTCCTTACCTATGATTGGTATTTCATAAATGTTTTCTGAATGTTTAAATGGAGGCCCATTGATTTAACATTTTCTTTATGGTTGTTTTTCCTCTTGTGACTCATGATTCAATACTACCATAGTGGGAGCCTAATTCAGTGAGATATTTTTCAGGATTCATATTACACTCTAAACAGAATTCACAAGGTTCTGTCTTTCTATAGACAGTTCAATTGTTTCCTCCATCATTAGCAGTTTTCTATTTATAGAAATATTTCATTTGCAATAGCAGAGTGGAGCAAGATAATTCTTCTTTTGGCCATCACCCATTTCTACAGCTCTGAATGCAGGCTCCAAATCTCTCTGAGATGTGGATTTTCTATCCCCTGCCCCAGTTTTCTGCACAACTGGAATTAGTAATTTCTTAAGTATAAAACTTTAAAACTCAATTTTAGATGTGACAGATACTCAGTTGTGTTTACATTGAAGGGAGAAGCATGTAGTTTTATTGGAAAGAAAAGAAAAGGCCCTTGGTCCATTCAGTCTTTTCCCTGCTCACCTTCTGGATTTTAGGTGCTGCGTTGTATGATACTGAAGAAAATACAAACACTGGTCCATTCAAAAAAAACTCTAAGTTATATGAAGGGAGACAAGCTTGTGATGAGATCAGCTTTGTAAAGAGTGGCCTGCACGTTGCCAGAGGCAGACACAGGGTAATGCAGAGCACAGATGCCTTTAAACAGCATTTATTTTGCAGCAGTGTTCACGCAGCTACCGATAATCTAAGCATTATTTTACAGCTATTAAAACATCAATATTATTATATTATATTTATTTATTGTATTGTGTATGTGGAGGAGGATGTGTGGGCCATGCTGGCCTGGCATCATTTTCAAATACTGACTTCGAGCAGGATCTCAGCATCCATGTAAGGTGATGGGATATGATTCAGCCAAGCAGCCATGCTTAGTTGGCCAAGACCCAGATATAGGCCTTTCCTCCTTAGGGCTCAAGGGAATGAATCATTCATGGTGACACCAACAAAAGGGCAGTTTTCTTATGATTCATTGAGCTGGAGCTTCATGCCAATGATATTTTGGTGAGGCGATTTTACATTCTACTCTGCCCATAGCTTTAGAATTTCTAAATGCCTCGGCATAATTAGCCCAGCTGTGTGGATGACTCATTGGAGTGTGTTCTCTGAGTCTGTGAGCTGAGAGGGGTGGCTAGGGGTAGGGTGGGCTTCTAAATTATAAATGGCCAAAGTCTGCAGTTGTAAACACTGAGTATTTATACTCAACCCATTTTTTTGTTTGTTTGTTTTGTTTCCTGCTTGGGGCTCTCTGCATTTAGGAATCCTCTTTTACTCATTAGAAATTCCTTGAGAAGGATGGGTAGAGTGATACAAATAAGAAGAAAGGGTAGAGGAAATGAAAATCAATTTCAAATTTCTCCTTGCTGGTGGCTCTGTGGAAGATTTGAATTCGGGGGTGGGGGTGAGGGATATTAGTTAACACGAGGCTATAGTATTGCCTGGATTTTTACGACTCACAGCAGAAAGAACATGACAGCTTGAAGTAAAGGCGACTGTGGCAATGGTGGCTATAAGCCATTAACAAACACATACCTCGCCTCAAGCCTAGGCATATTAGGCATGACTTAGGCATATGGGGATGAAAACCCAAAACACAACAGAGAGAGGGGAGAGAGAGGGGGAGGAGGAGAGGAGAGAAATCTTTTCTTTCCAGTTGCACTTTAAGTTCTAGAAGGTGAAATTGCTTGAAGGTTTAAAAAACGCTTTTCTCATGAGGTCTTAAGCCATGAGAGATTTAATCTCCATCGGGTCTCAGCTTCGATATAGAAGTCACAGAACTTTATCTTTTCCAAAGCTTACAACGTGATAATCTACTTGTATAGAAGAGCACGGTGGATCCTGGTGAAAGGGGAACTGTATCGGGTGTGTATGAGCTGAGGAAGTGCTGAGAGGGTACAGCGGGCAGGGAGTTTACGAATCGTACTGTCCACTCGGATCCTTTCAAGCTGGGAGAAGACGTGGGAGTGAGTACACACGCAGCACTCCGCCATCCAAGTTCCCATTCTGCCTCTTTTACTCTCCACTGCCTCCTCCCTCCTCTCCTAAATCCCTCCTTCTCTTCGTACCTCCCTTTCCCCTGGTCCCTGCCCATCCCCTTCCTTCAAACAGTAGTCTCTCTCCTCCTCTAGCTCCCTCTCTCCCAGTCTCTTTCCCTCCTCCATCCCCCGGCAGCGTCTGCGTCAGACCCCCACTAGCGTGACGCGCACGCGGGGCCCTGGGTGGGAGCTGTCCACTCACCCAGGTGCTGAACGCACCGGCGGCTTCCCTAGCCGCGCGGGTGGAAGTAGAAGGGTGCCTTCTCCGCTCCAAGAAGCTTGTTTCCAGTCTTCGGACCGTCAGCCTACCGCCCGGCACCTCCCTTCCAGCACCACCCCTCTGGGAACTGAGCCAGGGGGGCAGCGGTGGCGGCGGCGGGTGCTGAGCAACGGCGGAAGACAACACCTGGCAGCAGGCTGGAATCTGATTTGCTTCCTTTTCGGCTTCTCTAAGAGATATATTTATATACGGTTCTGGGGAGTCTCCAGGACCAAGCTGGAGCCAAGTGCCGTCTGTCTGACCACCTCGGCCACACCGCCTCTATCCCCCCTCCCCACCTTCAGCTTACACCGCAAACAAGCCTTACCTCGGTGCATCTGAGAGGAGAGGTAGCAACAACCACGAGCCCAGCCAGCCAGAGGCAGCCGGAGGAAGGAGGGGCGGCGTGGGGGTGGGAGCAGAGAGCGGACTGAGGCCGCCCAAGGTGGGGAGAGCGGAGGCAGAGCTGCCTACAGGACCTGGCAGCCGCCCTCCTCCGCCCCCACACGGCAGAAGCACTCTTTTCTGATTATCCAAGAACTAAATTGTTCCATTACTATTATTTTATTTTATTTATTTTTTTATTCTCCCTATCACTTCCCCACCACCCCTACCCCCACGCCTGCCTTGTCTTTGGTTGCATGGCAGCACTGCCCGGGTGCGGGGGCTCAGGGCCAGCCCCTCGGGAAGGAAGAGGAGGAGGATCATGAAGCCCGGAGTCGCGACCGGGCTGGACCGCGGGCAGCAGCCAGAGGACCAGCCGGAGCAGCCCTGGCCCGGGAGACACCAGGACGCCGAGCAGCAGTCGCTTCTGCCGCCACAGCAGCAGCAGCACCGCCGGGCGCGTGCAGACCCAGAGCAGGAGGAGGAGGGCGACAGCGACCCAGAAGAGGACGAGGAGGAGAAAGCGAAGCCACTTTGCAGCCCGGACCTGCCCATCTTCCAGCTCTCCAACCTCGCCCGAAGGGACCTTTGATGGAACCAAGGGGAGGGGCCTCCGATTTACAGACTGCCGCTGAAGTGGGCTGGGGGCTGAGATCATGTAACTATTCCTTTCTCCTGTCCCCTCCCACACTCCCCTTTCTCTGCCTCCTTTCTCTGCTCCATCACCTTCCCAACCCCAAACATACATCCTTCCTCTATTCAGGACCTTAGGCTCTGAAAGGAAGCAGCCTTTCAGGGTTAATGATCTCTTTTTCCTCCACCCTTTCCTGGTCCACCGCCCTACATCCCACCTCTCTGTGTAGCCTTTTGGCTGCATAGGCAAAGCACAAGTTCTTTGCCCAATTTCACCCTCAACAAACCCTCCAATTCCTCTCTTAAGAGCAACTCTGGTGCTGGGGGGGGCGATGATTGCCCCAGTTTTCTGCCCAAGAGAATTAGAACTTTTCCTCCCTTCCCCATTTTGCCTTCCCCTAACCACTTCTACCTGAGGAAGCCTATCTTTTTTTCTCTCTCACGTGCAATCCTCAATTCTTCACTGAGCTGGGTTCCCTAAGCCCGGATCTAGCTGCTCCAAATTTGATTTATAATTTTCTCCACCCTTTTATATGAAAGAGACTTAGCACAGCCTAGAGATTTGAGAAGAACCTAGCAACCCTTTCCTTGGAAACTTTTAACAATTACACATTGGTCATACACCCCAGCCTTGATGCTTCTGTTGCCCTGATCTTAGTAGTCAAAGACAGAAAGGAGACAACAGCCAGAGCTAAGTCTGAGGCTGGGGTGGGGCTGCCAGGGAAAGAAAACTTTTTTTTTTTACTTTGCATTTTCCTAGAAGAGTTCAGAATCATTGACTCACAGTTGTCAGTCTAGGGGGTAATTTATTTACTGCTTGAAGGGGTTATAAGAAGAGCCAATAAGAAAAGAGGCTCCTCCATAACACAGAAACACTGTGGACCCCAAGCCCCACCCTTATCCACTTCTTCAAAGACTCCAGCTGCCCCTCTCCAGTCCTCTGCTTCCCCCATGCGCCTGGGTGGGCTGCTGTGGTGGTACTGCTGCTGTGGCTGGTACTGCTGTGGACTGTGCACCCCAGCCCCCCAGATGTTGCGCCACCAGGGTCTCCTCAAGTGCCGATGCCGAATGCTCTTCAATGACCTGAAGGTTTTCCTCCTGAGGCGCCCCCCTCCAGCGCCCCTGCCCATGCACGGTGACCCCCAGCTCCCTGGTGTGGCGGCCAACAACAACACCCTTCCGGCTCTGGGTGCCGGAGGGTGGGCAGGCTGGAGAGGCCCCCGAGAAGCAGTGGGCAGGGAGACCCCTCCTCCGCCACCTCCACCACCTTTGCCTCCTTCTGTGGAAGATGACTGGGATGGCCCAGCCGCAGGGCCACCCGCCTCTGGGCTCAGCAGTGCCTCCTCTGATGAATTCTGTAAGGAGAAAGCTGAGGACTGCTACTCTCTAGGAAGTAGCTTGGACAGTGGTATGAGGACTCCCCTCTGCCGCATCTGTTTCCAGGGACCAGAACAGGTGAGTCCTCTCCCCTTCCCCTGCTTTGGTGTGTGGTATATCCAGGCCACACAGATTGCCACTTAATTATTCGCCCCAGGGAACCATGATGCTATGTCTACTGTCAAGGACTGTAGTGTTTAGACTTTCTCAATGATGTTTCTTGTGGTGAAGCTTGACCGATAGGTGCCCGAGGGAGCCTGTTTGGTAACTAGCTCAGTTTTGCTTTGATTTTGCACCCTCCCCTCAGTGCAAGTCTTTTCAATTTTATCCCCAAACTTTCACAAGCACCTTAGAACAGAAGATCCAGAGGCAGTGACATGAAGAGACTCAGAGGGACCTTCATGCTTGTTGCTAAAACAGACAAACAAATCAAACACTTTTAGCTGGCTTCTTAGTAGTAAAATTACCTCCCCACCCCAACCCATATTCAGCTCCGCGTTCAAGTTTCTTCTGTTTCTGAAACTGTGACAAGATTATGTTATCGAGTCCTGTTCTCACAGATTGAAGTACGAAAGTCCTGCTTGTTTGGTTTTTGTTTTGTTTTGTTTCTCTGAGGCTGTTTCAGTTTGCCAGAGACACTTCTTGGTGAGCTTACATTTTCCTGTATTGGAAGCAAATAATCTAAGCCAAAGTGCAAGGGACACTGCAAAAGAGTCTTGCTGGATCTAGTCCCCTTCCCTCACCTTCCCTTAAAGTTTCCCCATCCATGTCATGGAACAGAGATTTTTTTTCCTCCCCCAAGGAAGGCAGCTTCTCCCTTCCTTATCTATTTGTATTTCCACAGACAATACCCCCCAACCCCCATTACTCCACTGACTGCCTGGTGTTCACAGCACTGGAGAGATGTGTGGTAATTCACAACAGTTCTGAATTGTGAGAACATGTACCAAAGAATCCCAGGTAGGAAGGCTCGCCTGGAAATCAGCTCTCATCAGTGATGTAGGAGAAGGGGCGTTTGATTGGGATGTAGACAGAGTGCTGTGTTCACCTCAGAGACCTCTTCAGTGGACTCGAAGTGGAGAGATCCTGAGAGTTCATGAATGGGTGTCAGTGCTGCTGGACACCGCATTGGAGCTCCTGGCAAGCCCTGTTCTTACTTACTCTATGGGGTGCAGGCTTAGCTGACATAATCATTCATTTTTCCCCTCTTGTCTCTGAGTGGATGAAGCACTTAGAGACTGGTGATGCCTGGAGCTGCAGCCTGGGCATTATGAACGGAATTAGCGAATAAGTGTCTCGGAGAGACCGAGGGCTGGCCTCCTTCTCCTTAAGACTATGATTACCTGAAGCAGCAAGTGAAATGCTGGTGGATGAGGAGGACAAGGTTGCCAACTACTTCCTTTCTTCTAGCACGCTGCTTCATTGCCAATACCATGCTCCTGGAGATGGTGTGTGAGGTCTGTGGCTAATAGCAAAGATGAGAGCCTCACTTTTGTTCAGGATTTGTCTCATTCGTGGACCTCAGCTTTTCCAAAGCATAGAGTGATTTTGCTTATTACCTTCCTAAACTCTTCCTTCCTTCTTCCATATGGGCTGGTGCATGTGTGCATATCATAGGGGCTGCTGGAAATTCGCCTTCTGGCAAGAGCTCTCTTGTCTCTAGAAAACAGCAAGTCTTGGAATGTGTGCCGAGATAATATTTCACCTGCTGTGAAATATTCTTCAAATAACTCTGTGCCTCTAGGCCCTTATTCCAACTTCCGTGAGATACCGTTTGCTTCCCGTATCCTTTCTTTGTAGGAGAGCCCAGAAGTGTGAAAATACCTTGTAAGAGATTAACATATGATTAACATGTTTTCTGATTATGGAAAAGCTGTATTTTATTGGGGGGGGAAGATCGTCAGCAATGCTATGAACTGTCCTCTTGGGGTGCAAGGCCTGATCAAGGGTTGTGGACTTTTGCTGTTCAATTTCTTTATTATTTGTCATAAATGGAGCTTTGAATAAAAAAGCTAACATCACTAGAGGAATGAATGGGTTCTCTTATTGCATGCGAGGGTGGAAGGGGCTGTGTCTGCCTGGAGACTGGACCAAATCAAGCACTTCTTCAAAGGGATTATCATGTTTGGCAGGGTTCATGTGTTGTAGGACACAAGTGGTTTTAATGAGATTGTGTTACATCGGTCACAGAGGAACGTGAGCGTTACATTAGATGTGAAGAATGTGGTTTCCCACTTCTGACTTTTCTTCACAGACTTTTAATGAGGAAGGAAGACAAAAGAGAGGAGCTGGGGGCACACTAGAGAAAAGTGAGAGGTGGGGATAGAGGAGAGAGAGAGGAAGAAGTGGTCAGGTGGAGATTTCTGTATTTCAGTTCCTGTTGTGAGAGAGAGAGAGAGAGAGAGAGAGAGAGAGAGAGAGAGGGGGAGAGCGCTGACAAGCAGTTGTCTCCACCTGATCTAAATAGCTGAATGTCTTGGTCTTTTCCCAGTCCAAACAAAAGAACTGAAAACTTCCCCTCCCACATACCACACTCTCATTTGCCGATACTCTAAGATCCGAAAGATTGAATATATATATTGAATATTCAATCACATATATATATTCAATCATATATATATATATATATAATCATATATATATGTATGTATGATTTGGTCTCTTCTTGCAAAGTGCTTAGATGTTAAGTGAGGGGTTATGGGAAGATTCTGTTAGGGTCACATTTGGATGTTCCCACGAAGGACTTTGCATTCATTGGCTCACGCACTCGTTTAACAAATGATTAGAAGCCACAGTGTGCCGTGGCTCCAGTAGCAAGCATCTGCGAGTGAACAAAGCAGATGAGATCTCTGCTGTCTTGAAGCTGGCCTTCCAGAGGGGACACGGGAATAAGCCAGTAGAGAAACAAGGTGATTGCAGATGGAGAACCACAGTGAGAACAAGTGAGACAAGACCACATAGGAAAAGGAGTTAAGAAAAAGGCAAGGGTAAGACAAGTACATCCATATTCGACCGTCAGGCAGGAAGAGCCTTCCTAAGAGTGCTCCCTCCGGGCTCTCACCTAAATGATGATGAGGGCCCAGCAGGGCACAGGTTTGGAAAAAGCAGATCAGCTTTCTGAAATGACAGGCCCAAACACCCAAGTGTGAGCAGACTTAGAATATTTGAGAAACAGAAGAAGAGGTCTGGGAGAAGGGAGGGCGGGGTGTGAACAAATGCTCTGACAACCTGTTGGCTCTATGCTTGGAAGTTCCTGGGTAGCCATTCTGGTCTCCTCTCAGCCATTTGTTCAAATAAGACTGTGCTCAAAGTCCCCTGAGAACATACAGCAGGGGCTTTGCAGAGCCCCTCACTCTTTACTTGTGGCTAATGCTGTCTAATCCTCCTGGAAGAACAGTTGCACTGTGGTCGGTAAACTGAGGCTGCCTGAAGCCAGATGGCCCTAACTGGAGTGATGAGTTAGTTACGCGGGCCCAACCGTGCCTCAGATTTCTCGTTTGTAAAATAACGACAGTTCCGGCTTTGTAGGACGATTCTGAACACGAGGTCCCATACTACAGAAGCAGCCTGTTGTTGTGATTAT
Organism: Meriones unguiculatus; assembly: GCF_030254825.1. Taxonomy (NCBI): domain Eukaryota; kingdom Metazoa; phylum Chordata; class Mammalia; order Rodentia; family Muridae; genus Meriones; species Meriones unguiculatus. Next base: position 59,533,748 of record NC_083362.1, on the reverse strand, counting down.
TCTCTCAGATGCAAGACAGTACTCCCTGGCTTTGTTAAAGTGTGTCCCGGCTCACAGGCTGGCAGGAGGGCTGGGAACATTTGTGGACAGCTTCTCTTGCAACACATAATGCTCTAGGTACAGAGCGCTGTTCCTGTTTCAAACACCAAAGTCTTTAATAAGAGACAAGCTAGGCCTGCTGCTTTGCTGAGCAGGGGCTAGAGATGCACTTTAGATATAGCCCTGTCCTCTAGGATGTCACAATCTAACCCAGACATCACAGGGCCTGACAGAGATCAAGAGCGCACAGATGGTGGACCTGAGTGAATTTTTGTTATTATCTGAACAAGAAAGAGGCAGGTTTAAAAACAGCCAGTGGGCTGAATACCTATTCAGGAAGATGGGATTGAAGGATGGGGAGGAGGATTTGCAGTTTGCTACCTTCCCCCCAATTAGTCAGGAAGGCTTCTCTGTTGCTGCTGAAGACGGAGTGAGAAGAAACAGATTCAGGCTGAAAGGTTGAGGTTTGATAGAAGGCAGCAGAGGAGATGTGAGAAAAGCACGCCTTCACAAAAGAGGTGAAGCCACCTGCTAGGCTGGGAAGGTGTGGAGTGCCTGGAGGTGGGGCTAAAGGCTAAGCATGTACAGGTAAGGGAGGGAATACGTGTTTTGGATCTAACGAGAAGCAGGAAACAGGTCTGGAGGAATTTAGTGTACTTGGGTGCTTTTTTTGTTCTTTCAAGGCTAGCTCCCTGAGAGCTTTGTTCACAGGGAGCGAAAATAATGTGGAAGGTTTTAGCCATTGTAGTAGGTTGTTGGACCATAAAATAAAGCTTTTTTTTTTTTTTTTAAGGAAGGTTAAGGGGAACCTGCAGATGCATTGAAAACTCTGGGAATGGAAATCAAGAGCAGTTCAGGACCAGATAGTGTATTTATTCTTCTAGAAACTGCAGTTTGATTTTGTATTTTCTTGTGTGCTTACTACATTATACCTCCTTGCACAATGAACAAACCCACACATCAAACCTATGGCTCTTAGGCAAAGACAATAATAGAAGCTCACATACCATAGGCTAAAATATTTACAAGTCCTAAAGCTAGCTAACAAGCTCTTAAATACAATCCATCTACACTCTCAACCTGACTACTGTGTCTTCAAAGCAACCAGAAGGTTGAATTTGAATTTATAACTTGTAGATTTGTCTGAATTCTGCATTAAGCAATGGAGATGTCCACAGGCCACTCTGATTCTCCTCTCCAAGTTCTGTCTATACCATTCCCTGAAGAATGACTTCTTCCCTTAGTCCTCTAGCCTAGGAGGGAAGTTTATAGGCCTGAAGAATATCCTTCAGGTCCTATAGGTTCCTAGTCAGAACCTCCAGTGTTCCAGGTAATTGGACACATTCCAGAAGAGGGACATGGTTCCTTGATCTTTCAGACTCCTCTGTGGACAGGTATGCTTGAAAAGGGGACAGCTTCTAAAGCCAGGACACTTGCCTGGGTCCAAGGCAGGGACATTCTGAAAGAGCTACAATATCCCAGAGGGAAGCAATCCGTGTATGCTCTTACTAGATCATAAGGTATCAACCCAATACCTGGTACTTGCTTCATGCTCTAAGTTAACTGATGAAATGTTTGCTCAATTGGTCATATCCACAGTCAGGGTAATTGGGAGGAAAATAAAAAAGAATGTTTAGGAGAAAAACAACAACAACAAAAAATCCAAAACACTGCCACCCAATGTTGAAAGCATGTTGTATGAAAAAATGGGCCACAGGTTCAGTGCCTTGGCCAATGAGGAATTTCCATGGATGTCAACTTGGGTTTTGATACCATAAAGTGGTTTCTATCAAAGCTAGGCAAAAATGGTACAGGCTGGTTTAGCGGAAAACTATATAGATGACTGGGACTAGATGACTCAAGATCCCTCCTTGGTTTGAGAGTTTCAGTTCATAAATGACATTGTTGGGAGGGTCCAGAGGGATTTCTTAAATCGAAGCAGAAAGAAATGGCACCATGTTTTCCTGCAAGGCTTGTTTCCCAGCAGGACATCTTGTCCCAGGATACAGAGTATACAGAGTGTTCAAATGTGTTCTTAACAATGGATTTTGTCACGTGTTAGTAGAAACTCTAAGTTGTTGGTAGCATATGACTGGTGTGATTGTGACTTTGCCCCATGTCCACACCGGAGTAGTGGAGCAAGGCCTTCTCGGCCCATAGGCAAGACCCCACCACGGACTGACAGATTCATACAAAAACGATAGCTGCCACCATCAGTTCTTTTCATTGCTGCCTTCTAGTTTTACTTCCATTTGAAGTTCCTACTGGCCCTCCTTACACTGGAAGCTCCAAGGACCCTTTCTTCATCCTAGACACTTACTAATGCTCTAACGGTCTGTTGGGCAATGGGATGAAGATGTTCAAACCTCACCTCAGGGTCCCTGGATATTTTGCAAGTTTGTGTATTATTGACATGTACACAGCATGCTTATGAAAGTACCAGAATATGTCTCTCTCTATATATTTCTGTCTCTCCATCTCTTACACAACACACACACAGAGAAAGACAGAGACAGACAGACAGACAGACAGACACACACACACACACACACATACACACAGAGACAAAGAACTGGGGATGGGTTAGGTAAGATACTTGTCTTGACAACTGTATAGTATAGTTCTCAAATCAGTTTTCTGTTGATCCTCCATACCAGTGTTTCTCAGCCTTCCTAATGCTGTGACCCTTTACTACAGTTCCTCATGCCGTGCTGACCCCCAGCCACGAGATGATTTTTATTGCTACTTTGTTAACTGTAATTTTTGCTACTGTCATAAATCATAGTGTAAATAACTGATATGCAGGATAGCTGATATGCAACCCTGTGTGAAGAGATCATTCAATCCCCAGAGGGGCCGCAACCCACGGGTCAAGAACGGCTGCTCCACACGGTGCTCGGTTGCCGGTCTGTGTCAGTTCGGGGAGGACTCGCTCCTTTACTGGGTGTGCCTTCAAGCCCGGCCATTCAAATAGAGAGTTACTTAATGAAGCTGAGAGGGCTGGAGGCTGTGAACTATGGATTCCAAGAAAGCCTGAGAGAAGACCAACCTGGGAATAGCTGAGAATGTGGTATGCCGGAGAAGCCCTGCTGTGTCCTATGACTTTTGGGGGAGGGAAGTAGGCTGAAGGCAGGGGATATGGTAGAAGGAACTGTGGAAATGAGCGAGCACTTCTGTTTGCCGGGAAGAAAGCCAAGTTGGAGGTGAGCCTAGATGTAAAGAAGCCGGCAAGTGAATATTGTATGGACCAAGCTATTTAGCATCCCCACCCTACCACCCTAACATGTATTGTGTGCAAGCCAGGGTTTACATGATATATATATACATACAGTGCATATTTGATGCCTCCTTGTTTGGGTGTGAAAATCAAATTGTGGGTGTACACAGGGGAGAAAAACTTGAGACAAAACTGAATAAATCACATTTTCAGAATGTCTTTTATTGGTTCTCTAACAATTTCATACATATATAGAGTGTATATTGATCTTATTTGCCCCTGACTCCCCCTCCCACTCCCCCTGAATCTTCCCCAGAATGCCCCCTTCTGCTTCGTATCATCTTCTTTTTATCTTTCATAACCCTCTGGGCCCACTTAGTGTTGCCCGATAGAATGCTCAACTGGTCCTGCTGGCTTGATCTTGTGTGCGCAGCTACCGAAGCAGCAGTGAGTTCATGAACGCGCTGGCTATGTCGTGTCCAGAAGACAGCGCTCTCCCGTCCTCCAGCTTTTACATCCTTTCCACCTCCTCATCTACCGTGCTCCCTGGGCCCTGAGTTGGAGGGTTGATTGAGATTTCCCATTCAGGGATGAGACAGTCACTTACCTTCAGCACTTTTTGATCAGTTATGGGTCCCTGCATTAGCGGCCACCCACTGCAGAGAGAAGCTTTTCTGGCCAAGGTGATGCCAGCACTCGCCTCTGGCATAAGCATACATATTTAGAAGGCAGTTAAACAGCACATCCATGAAGTGAACTACATCCATGAAGTTCCCCACTGGGGCCCTTGGACTCCCAAGCTACGGGTTTTTGATCAGGTCGATAGCATCAAGTATGACTTTGCTCATGAGGAACAGGCCTCAAATCCAATTTAAAAAAAAAGTGCTTGATAATCCGCATCACCTCCATATCACCGATGTTAGTGGGCACAGCTTCCATGGCAGGTCAGTATTGCAGCATTCAGGGTCAGCCCTGGGTAATAGCATGGATGACTCACCCACCCCTGTGGCCTTCTTAGGGCACTCTCAAAGCTAGCCAAAATGGGGGATGTTTTCTGGTCAATTCCAGCTCGGTTTCTCTGTCCTACAACCCAAGTGTGTTGCATCTTCAGTGAAAGGGTCTTAGCATCAGTTATGGTAAGAGTAATAGCAATGACCTTTGTTGTTTGGGGCATCCTTAGAGTCTCTATGACTGAAAACTTGCAGGGAGATATCTCACTCTGGGCACTGGGTATTTTTGTTTGATAGCCATGTCTTCTGGGGCAGGGAAAGCATTGTCAACCCATGCAGGGTACCCGTGTTCAAACTCTTTATTTATTTACTTATTTTTTGTTTTTTGAAGACAGGGTGTCACGAGGTAGCTTTGGCTATCTTGGAACTCACTATGTAGATTAGGCTGGCCTTGGACTCAAAGAGATCTGCCTGCCTCTGCCTCCCAGGTGCTGGGATTAAAGGCATGAGTACTATACCTGGCTTTAGTTAATTTTTAAAGATTCATTTTCTCTTTAAATGATGTGTATGTTGGGGGGGGGTTGTGTGCGTATGTACACATGAGTGCAGGTACCTGAGACCAGAGGCATTGGATCCTCCTGCAGCTAGATGGTTATGATTCAGCTGGCATGAATGCTTGGCTCCTCTGCAAGAACAATACATGTTCTTAACTATAGATCCAGCCTTCCTGCAACCCCCCTCCCCATTTTAACATTTTTATAATTAGCTTAATAAATTGGTGGGTTTCCATAATGTTTTTCCTACATCCTTAGATCAGGTCGATGCCCTCTCTACCATCTCCTCTCCCCGTCCCACTGCCCCGATTCCTACTTAAACCTTGAATCCCTAGTATCCCTTCTCTAACTCCATATCACATGCGTACTGTTAGCCTCCTATCCCTTGGAGAATCTTCCCTTCCCCATCACAAGCCCTTTCTAGCTTCCTGACCTCTATCTACTCCAAAGTAAACACGTACAGCTAAACTTTCAAAGCTAGCTGAGAGAACATAGGAGCAAACAGGTGCCATTTGTCTTGCTGGGCCAAGGTATAAAGTACATGTTGAGGACCAGTTAGATGTCATCAAAAAAAAAAAAAGGTGAGGAATCTGAACATAAAGGTTCTGCCTAGCTTCAGGACCCAAGGGGTTACTTATATCTTGCTCTGTAAAAGGAAGGCCGGTTCCTAATGTGGCATTCAGCTAATTGTTGTCCTGAGGATTTCTTTTCTTTCTTTTTTTTCTTCTAATTTTGTTCTGTCTTTCGTGTGTGTGTGTGTGTGTGTGTGTGTGTGTGTGTGTGTGTGTATTTAAGGTCTCTCTGCATAATTCTAGCTGTGCTCGAACTTACCACATAGACCAGGCTGGCCTTGAACTTACATTGATCCACCTCTGCCTCCCGAGTGCTGGGATTAAAGGTGTGTGCCACCACGCCTGGCCTCAAAGGTTTCTGACTCAAGGCTGTGTGAAGTTGGCAGCTAAAGATAAGTAGCAGATACTAAACTCCTTACTTGGTGTACAGGATGAAGAGAAATAGTGAAAACAGCAGTACCGAGTTATATAACGGGCCAAAAACTCAATACTAGTCGATGAAATTTCGAGTTGTTTACAGAATTACTAAGGAAGACAAATCAAATTACTTTCCTCCTTTATAGAAAGGTTAACTTGAATGTGATGAAAGAGAATCAGTACCACAGAGCTCTCTTGAAGCTACCATCATGGCTAAGGCATGATTCTGCACATAGGAGAAGCTTAGTAGTTGTTGGATCTATCTCTTCCTTCCCGGGACATGCTCATTCCGTGTTAATAATGCCATCTGTGGTCCCTAGTTTATGCATGGTAAAAAGTACATTTGTGAGTGTGTAAGTATCTGTGCTCTCTTGTGTGTGCAAATTAAAATCTCAAGTATGGGGCTTATAGATAATCTCCTCAGAGCTCAACCAGTTTAATTTTCTGATACTGTAAAGACAAATACTGATGATTATTGTCCTAGCCATCATAGTCATCATTATCCTGGCTTGAGACCACATGGCCAGAAACACACTTTTCCTCATTCCATTGAAGAATGATAGGAAACACAGACTTTATTTTTTTTAACCCCCACTCCCCCAGCAGAATTGATATCTTGTATCAACCACCACCCACGTCTCAGGGAACATTGCAACACATGCTATGGCTTCAGAAGGCTGTGATTTCACTCCCATTCTGGGCCCACCCCAAGTTGGTTATCTTGGGCTACTTATTGCACTCCCCTGGATTTGGATTTTGTTGTTTGTAAGACAAGGATACGGTACCGGATTTGAACACCTGTAAGAAGTTGATCCGACACGGTAAAGATCTAAGAACACTGCATCCTCTCATCAGTTAGGGTATAGCTCCCCTTCCATCAGCGTGTCTCAGAGACCTATATGGTTCCCTCTCTGGAACCCTTAGAAGATCAGACATTAAGGCTACATTTGGACCTCTGTGAGACCTCAGCACCGAATATTGTTGTGTGTGTTTCGATACGGAGATCCTGCTCAGCAGCTCCCATTACTATGTTGCCTGACTCAGATGAACTCTGGTCCCTCCTCTGGGTCAGAAACAAACATGGTCATCCATATCCATTTCCACCATCATGAAGTCCTTGACCTTTATCAAGTAGTATTTTATGCTTGGCAGCAATTATTTTTAAAAACAAAGAAGAGATGCTTTACCTGGACTCTGAGTCCCAGAAGCTGGGAGCAGACTACATATGCAGAGGAACAAGCAGAGAAGGACAGAGGAAATCCTCACTCCGTGCACATCCTCAATGCACTCGCGTTCCAGTCACCCCTGGACTAGCGTTTGGGAGTATCTGGGATAGGACGGATATACCTCTAAATAACATTGACCCACACATGAGGCTGTCCAGCTTGTGTCTGGACAGGAATCTTATTAAGGTAACAGTCTGTCTTTAACGTTTTTCTAATGTTGTTAGTCTCCCCTGTTTGCAAAGAGAGAAGGCATCGGACTCAGAGCCTTTAGATTTACTACTACTCCAATATCAAAACAGAACTTTTAATTACTTTGTTTACATTGGTGTCTATCATTTTGGATAGTCCTTTCACGAGTGCATTGTTATGTCAGCAGTCAAACAGAGTGGGAAGTTCAGAGTTCCCGTCATGTCCCAGTCCTCCCGCCATCAATGTCTCCCTCCCAGGAGGTGTTGCTGCCACTGATTAACGGGTCCTAACCTCGTTACCTAGAGTCCATGAGGGTTTGCCGTCAGCTTGATTTGCTTCCACGTTTCCCCCCAACACCACCCGTGTGTTATGATTTGTATTCACCAGTAGAGGGTCAGACAGAATGGTTTCACTGCCCCAATCTCCTCTCCGTTCCACTCTCAGTCAGTTGTTCATTGCTTCCACCGCATAGTCTGACCTTTTTTCAGAATGCCAGATACCTGGGGTCATAAAGCACACAGCCCTTCCTTTAATTCAGCTTTTTCACTTAGTAACATACACTTATGTTTCCTCCATGTCCTTTTCGGTGTGTGTGTATGTTGTATCTGTCTGTGTGTTAGGAGTGTGTATGTATGAGTGTGTGTTAGGGGTACGTGCATGGCTAAGGTGTGTTAGGAGTGTGCTGTGTGTCTGTGTGTTAGGGGTATGTGTGTGATAGGTGTGTAAGTGTACATGTGTGTTGGGGGGTATGTGTGTATGTGTTAAGGATGTGTGTTGTGTGAATGTTAGGGGTGTGTGTATGTGTATGAACAGCATTTTTTAGTGCTAGGTAATGTTTTGTTGAATTGAAGTGCTATAGTTTGGCTACATTTGTGTGTGTGTGTGTGTGTGTGTGTGTGTGGCAAATGACACTAGTTTTCACCTATGATAGCATCAGAAAGCCCCCTTTAGAGTAAATGTACTGAAATAAAGATGTGGGATTATTAAAAATAAATGATAAACTTGGAGAAATAAATATAGGTGGAACACATATAAAAGATCCATGACAGAAGTCTGAATAATGCTCATGTGGGCTTCACACCTTGTCATGGTGATGTTTATCATTTCTGTCACTAATCATCTGATAAGAACCTACTTAAGAAAGAAGGATTTGTTTAGCTTCTTTAGGTGTACAGATTTTAGTAGGTTTATCCTATCTTATACATCTAGTATCCACTTATAAGTGAGTACATACCCTGTGTGTCTTTCTGCTTCTGCATTACCTCACTCAGGATGATCTTTTCCAGTTCCCACCATTTGCCTGCAAATTTCATGATTTCTTTGTTTTTAATTGCTGAGTAGTATTCCATTGTGAAAATGTACCACAATTTCTCTATCCATTCCTCAATTGAGGGACACCTGGGTTGTTTCCAGGTTCTGGCTATTATGAATAAAGCTGCTACAAACATGGTTGAAAAAATGTCCTTGAGAAGGAGGTCCCAGGGTAAGATGATCAATCCTCACTTAGACAAATAAGATGGACATTGGAAGTAGGAGAAAACAAGTAACAGGACAGGAGCCTACCACAGAGAGCCTCTGAAAGGCTCTACCTAGCAGTGTATCAAAGCAAATGCTGAGACTCATAACCAAACCTTCGACAGAGTGCAGGGAATCATATGAAAGAAGGGGGAGTTAGTAAGACCTGGAGAGGACAGGAGTACCACAAGGACCAAATATATCTGGGCACAGGGGTCTTTTCTGAGACTGATACTCCAACCAAGGACCATGCATGGATATAACCTAGAACCCCTGCTCAGATGTAGCCCATAGCAGCTCAGTATCCAAGTGGGTACCCTAGTAAGGGGAACAGGGATTTTCTCTGACATAAACTCAGTGGCGGGCTCTTTGACCTCTCCCCCAACCACTCGAAGGAAGAACAGCCTTGCCAGGCCACAGAGGAGGACACTGCAGCTAGTCTTGATGAGACCTGATAAACTAGGGTCAGATGGAAGGGGAGGAGGACCTCCCCTATAAGTGGACTTAGAGAGGGGCAGGGAGGAGATGGGGAAGGGAGGGTGGGATTGCGAGAGAATGAGGGAGGGAGCTACAGCTGGGATACAAAGTAAATAAACTGTAATTAATATAAAAAATAAAAATTATTTTTTAAAAAAGGAAAGAAAGACAGATTTGGCTGAAGAAGTGGCCTAGTGGTTGAGAGTACTTGTTGCTCTTTCAGAGGACCCAGGTTCAATTCCCAGCACCCACATGTTGGCTCACAACTCCAGTTCCAAGGAGTCTGATGCTCTCTTCTGGCCTCCATGCACGCTTCATGCATGTACTGAACAGACACACATGCAGGTGAAACATCAATGCACGTTAAAAATGCAAATAAATAAATATTTTTTAAAAAAATATTTTAAAAAGGATTTATTTTGGCTCACAATTTGAGGCTGCAACCAGTATGAAGGAGAAGGCATAGTGGTTGAACTTGCTTATCTCTGCATGAACCAGGAAGCAGGGGGAGGGGAATTCCTGTGCACTCCCGCCTTTCTCATTTCCCCCTTTTCATTCACTGTTCGTGAGACGGCCCACAGTTAGAGTGGCTCTTTCCTCAGCTAAACTCTCTCTAGACTCAGCTTCATAGGTACACCCAGAGGTGTGTTCCCAGGAGACTAAGTTTAGACAAGTTGACCATGATGATTAACTGCCATATACTTAGAACCAAAACCATTCTGGCACATTCATGGTCTCCAAAAGGGCCTCAGGAAGGGAACGAAATGTAGTTTGAGGCCATGATCTACTTATGGTATCATACCACAAGTACCTATGCATTTTATAGCACTGGGGCGTTTGTTTTTGATGCCTTTTTTTTTCCTTCTTTTATTTCAACCCCAAGGGTGGCTGGTGGTTCTAAGAATACTGTGTATTAGGAGGCAGCTCTGTGGGAAGAAAAAACATAGCTACAGACCTGAAGTTCTAGGACAGGGGAGGTATAGAGCTTCAGGCATGATATCAGGAGGATGGGACTGTTTGGGAAGACACAGGACCATGTGCCCAGGAAAGTAGTGACATGACACCCAGGACAGAGGCAGGAAGAAATGCCTCACACTTTCCTCTCTTTCTCTGCTTCAAGGATCTGAAAGCTGCCTGTTCCAGACAGGGCAGCTGCTGTACGGAAAGATTCGCCCATGTCGGACTCTGGCAAGGTGTGTGTGTGTGGGGGGGCGCTACCTTTTGTTATGTTGCATTAAGGTTTATGGGGGTTTGTTTTCCCTGTTACTCAGTGAATGTAAGTTTTCTGAATGCAATCGTTGATTCCCACTCCTGGGTTGTGCTGTGTAGTTTTATGTCAGCTGGACATGGGCTAAGAATCTTCTGAGAGGAGGGAGTCTCCATTTAGAAAAGGCCTCCATAAGACAGGCTGTAGGCAAGCCTGTAGGGCATTTTCTTAACTAGCAATCGATGGGGGAGGCTCAGCACATTGTGGGTGGGATCATCCTTGGGTTAGTGGTCCTGGGTTCTACAAGAAAGCAGGCTGAGCAAGCCACGAGGAGCAGGCCAGTAAGCAGCACCCTTCAGGACCTCTGCGTCAGCTCCTGCCACCCAGTTTCCAGTCCTGTATGAGCTCCTGTCCTGAGTCCCTTTGATGATGAACGGTTCTTTGGAAGTGTAAACCAAATAAAACCTCCCGCCCCCACGTTGCTTTGATCATATCGTTTCATCATAGCACTGAAAACCCTAGCTCAGACAGCTGTGTTCAGAGAGTATTTGAATGCAGTCAAGTCTCCCTGGGGAAAAATCTAGGAATCCCTGAACCAGTGAACGGACACTGAACAGACCCTAACCCCTCACAGCTCACTAAGTGCTTCAGCTCAGAGCAACGCATTGATTTCCCCTACAACTCTCCGGCTGCATCTTGAAACATGGTTCCATCTAACAGCAGTCCACCCCCTTCCTCCCCGTGCCCAGAAAGAAAAGGTGCCTGGAGATGAGCGAGTTCTAGAAGCCTCTCCTGCAATGGCGATTGCCTTGCTATTTCAGCGTAGTTGTGAGTGTTGAATGGTACATTCTGTGGCAAACACTGAGAACACAGCCTGCCCATCAGTTCACGCTCTGTAAATACCAGGACTTAGTGGCGGCACTCGCTCCTCTATCAAAGCACAGTATAAAAACTCGAGAATACTCAGGCTGCTTCTAGCTCTGCTGCCTTTGTGACATATTAGAGCAGTGGTTCTCAGCCTTTGTGGGTCATGACCCCTCTGGGGGTCAAACGATCCTTTCATAAGGGGTCGCCTAAGACCAGCTGCATATCAGATATTTACATTACGATTCATAACAGTAGCAAAAATGACAGTTATGATGTAGCAATGACAGTAGTTTCTTCGTTAGGGGTCGCCATAACATGAGGAAGAGTATTAAAGGGTCTCAGCATGATGAAGGTTGAGAACCACAGCGTCGGAGGGAAGGGACAGTGGTGCCCAGGACTGACAGAAATTCAGTTTCTCCTTCCACCAGAAGCTTCTCAAGAAGAATGGCTTTATGAAAGGGGGATGGACAGAACTTGCCTAACATGCTGTAGGCCCTGGGTTTGATTCCCAGCATGAGGAAGATAGGGAGGAGGAGAAGGAAGAAGGAGAAAGAAAAGCCAGCTTTAGAATTGAACATTAAAGACCAAACCCGGAACAGAATTTAGGACACAAGAAGTGAAAACTGATGCACATATGAGTACAACAGGAACACAGAGTCAAATAGGGTTTTGTTAAAATTGGCATGGTGGTTAAGGCCATAGGCCATTGAACTTGACCTTAGGCAAGGGCTGAAAAGCTAGGTCATGAGGCTTGCAGAATCAGGATTACAAGTCCCAGTGTTGCTGTGCAAACGTGTGGCATGGGTTGAGCCACAGACTCCACACTTTAATTTCCTCCACTGTAGAATAAGAAGGAGGTAACAGGGTATCGTTGTGTCAAAACAAAACAAAACAAAACAAAAAAACAGTGAGCAGAGTGCGTCATGCCAGAATACAAGAAAGTTACGAGTGCTCAATAAACAATAAACAAGGATGTCCTTGTCTGACCCCATCTGTCTCCTGCAAATTTTCCTGGACAATTTCTGCCTTGGGCCGTGTGCAACTGTGGCCTAGTGACTTCAGGAGAAGGTGCATATGACTGTAGGAGTGTGAGAAACCAAATTTACCTCAGCATCACCTGTCAATGAAATAAAATTACCTCAGACACGGGAAACATTTTTCATATGGGTAGAGAAGCTGTGGTGGTGAGCAAAATCAAAAGCACCTGTCAACATAGAACCGTCTTTGGTCAATAAATATGCTCAGTGAGTGTCCAAAGTATAGCTAGGATCATTTGAGGGAGCATGAAACTTTTTTTTTTTTCAGCATAACACCAGTCCATTACTTTTAAAAAGCTTATCGCTGGAGGCTGGAGTGATGACTCAGTGGTTACGAGCTCCTCAGCTGCTCTTCCAGAGGACCCGGGTTCAATTCCCAGCACCCACATGGCAGCTCACAACTCTCTGTAACTCCAGTTCCAGGGGATCTTGTGCCCTCTTCTTTCTCACTGCCTTAGAAACCAGGCAAATGTGTGGTGCACAGACACGCAGGCAAAACAATCACACACATAAAGTGAAAAATAAATTATTTTTATAAAAAGCTTTCCACTACAATTATTATGAAGGATACAAAAGAGAAGGCAGACCAAGGCACTCACAGGGTACTTTGTGAAACCTTTTAAACATATTTTTATTTATTATTTAGATATTTCACACGTGTGCGTGGGGTAATTTGTTCACATACACCCCATTCCAACTTCTCCAACACCCCAATGTTTGTCCATATCTCACTCCCAACTTCATGTTGTTTCCTTTGTTGTTTGTTTGTTTTGTAATTATTTTATTAATTACAGTTAATTCACTTTGTATCCCCCCTGTAGCTCCCTCCCACCTCCCCTTCCCAATCCCACTTTCCCTCCCTCTTCCCTTCGTGCCCCTCCCCAAGTCCACTGATAGGGGAGGTCCTCCTCCCCTTCCTTCTGATCCTAGTCTATCAGGTCTCATCAGGAGTGGCTGCATTGTCTTCCTCTGTGACCTGGAAAGGCTGCTCCCTCCTCAGGGGATCAAAGAGTAGGCCAATCAGTTCATGTCAGAGATAGTCTCTGTCCCCGTTACTATGAACCGACTTGGACACTGAACTGCCATGGGCTACTTCTGTGCAGGGGTTCTAGGTTATCTCCATGAGTGGCCCTTGGCTGGAGTATCAGTCTCAGAAAAGACCCCTGTGCCCAGACTTTTTGGATCTGTTGCTCTCCTTGTGGAGCTCCTGTCCTCTCCAGTTCATACTATCTCTTACTTCTTTCATAAGATTCCCTGAACTCTGCCCAAAGTTTGGCTATGAGTCTCACCATCTGCCTCAATACCCTGCAGGGTAGAGCCTTTCAGAGGCCCTCTGTGGTAGGCTCCTGTCCTGTTCCCTGTTTTCTCCCTCCTCTGATGTGCATCCTCTTTGCCTTTCTGAATAGGGATTGAGCATCTTAGCCAGAGTCCTCCTTCTTGATTAGCTTCCTTAGGTGTACAGATTTTAGTATGTTTATCCTATATTATATGTCTAATATCCACTTATGAGTGAGTATATATCCTGTGTGTCTTTCTGCTTCTGGGATACCTCATTCAGGATGATCTTTTCTAGTTCCCACCATTTACCTGCAAATTTCATGATTTCCTTGTTTTTTATTGCTGAGTAATATTCCATTGTGTAGATGTACCTCAATTTCTGTATCCATTCCTCAACTGAGGGGCATCTGGGCTGTTTCCAGACTCTGGCTATTACAAATAAAGCTTCTACAAACATGATTGAGCAAATGTCCTTGTTGTGTACTTGAGCTTCTTTTGGATATATGCCTAAGAGTGGTATAGCTGGATCTTGAGGAAGTGCTATCCCTAATTGTCTGAGAAAGAGCAAGATTGATTTCTAAAGTGGTTGTACAAGCTTACATTCCCACCAGCAGTGGAGGAGGGTTTCCCTTTCTCCCCATCCTTTCCAGCATGTGTTGTCACTTGAGTTTTTCATCTTAGCCATTCTGATGGGTGTAAGGTGAAATCTCAGGGTTGTTTTGATTTGCATTTTGTTTGTTTGTTTTAAACAATGTTCTAAGTCCAATTTGGTGTCTCCCATAGATGTGTGGTTATGAGGAACATGGGCAACCTGCCAGTGATGACGCCTCCAAAGAAAAATGACCTTCTATGAGTAACCAGTAGTTCCTCAGCAAGGGGGTAACCTTTGGGATCGCCTCTCCCATCCATGCTAGAGTTTCTGCTGGCCTGATTTGTGCACATCTTGTACAAGCAACCAGGTCACCGCCTCTGCTATGAGTTCATGAGTCTAATGGTCATGCCTTGCCCAAAAGACAGCATTTCACAGTACTCTATCTTCCGGCTCCTACATTCTTTCTGTCCTCGCCGTCACAGTGTTCCCTGCGATGTGGGAGGTGGGTGATACAGCTACCTCATTTAGGGGGTTTGTAAAACTTTTTGAATATTTAAAAAGGTCTCAATTAAATAATATATTAAAAAAAATAACAGGCTAGTACTTTCCTAAAGTGTCAAGGTCATTAAAAATGATGGACAGGGGAGTTGCCCTAGATGAGAAGACTCTACGCAGACTAGGTTTGCTTTGAACTCCCAAATACCCATCCTCCTCTGCTTCCCGAGTACCAACTGGCAGAATCTAAAGAAATATGAGAATTAAATACAATGTGCGATCCAGTTTGGATTCTGGACAGTAGGGGTAGCTAGTAAAATTAGGACGAAGCATCCAGGGTCTTGGTTTTGATTGCTGTATTATGTTCATAGGAGACATCAACATTTGGGGAAGTTGGGTGAGTGAGAATAGTGAACGGTGATGGATACTTTGCGTTTTTTTGTTGTTTTTTTTAAAGATGAGATTGAGATTATTTAAAAGGTAAACGTTTAAAAATTATTTAAATAAGGGAAGTTTATAAAACATGAAGATTATGGGAATTTCCAGTGCAGAGGGATGGATTGGGTGGCTGTGACATTTTACTAGCACTGTATCTTTTGGGGGGAAAAAATCAATCAAATTTTCTGGATCGCAGTGTCCTCTGTCTGCAACATAGAGTCAGTATAAATACATCATAGAACTGTCGTGTCAAGTTAAGGAAGGGGGCTGGAGAGATGGCTCAGCAGTGAGAAACCCTTCCTCCCGGGGACCCAAGTTTGGCTCCCAGGCAGCGCCCATGTCTGGCGGCTCACAACTGCATGTAACTCCGGCTCCAGGAGGCAGCACACCTTCTGCTGCTCTTCACAGATGCGGGGACACTCACACAGACCCGTACACATCCACATCCGTACGTAAAAATAAATCACACGAAAGAGAGAAATGAAGCAGCCGACACCAGACAGCGGTGGGTGAAGAGAGCCCTAGAAAGCTGCTAGGCTTCCTTCCTGTCTGTCCTTCCTCTGCCGTCCTCTGCCAGCGGATGATGATAGGTTCCACTCACTTCCTAGGTGCAAGCATCCCGTACGGAGATTGACAGGCACCAGAGAAAAGCAAAGCGTTGTGTGGGCAGGAGTTTCCCCACTGTGCAGGCTTAAGTACATAAACAGAATTAATAACTCCCCGTGTAAACAGCACTGGCTGTTATGTGGTGTTCTTCGTCAGTTTTTAACCCGATACCCCAAAAGGAGCACTTTGGTACGCGGAGCGAACGTGGGTTGTATGTTTTGATACATCCTGCGGTGATCCCTCCAGGAGCCACAGATTTGAGCCTCTGTGGAACAATGTTCTGCTTTCGAAAGGAAAGCTTTCCAGGCCTCAGGCTCTTAGCTCTCTGTAAAGTGTTTGGAAAACAACTAATGGCAGCAGAGTGAGTGGGTGAAGAGAGGCGTCACTCCCGTCTTGTGCCTGCCTGTGGGAGTGGGTGTGCATATGGATCTGGGTGTGGGACATAATATTTAATGCAGAAGAAAAAGGCCCTGGAGTGGGTTTGTCCATTTGGCGGCTCCTAACTCAGTGCGTCTTGTTCCAAAGAGGGCCCAGAGGCTCTGGTCTTCACAAGGTCAGTGCAAAATTGTACACAGTGCTCTGGCTCTTGCCTTGCAGGAATATATGTCTTGATTTCAAAGGATTTTCATCCTCCCTCGATTCTATTTGTTAGGGAGTAGCCCTACAGAGCGCTTTCTTATCATTTAAATTAATTTTTAGACTTTGTATGAATCAGAAAGCGTTTGTTCAACATGAGACCTGGAATTTGTTTAAAAACAATCCAGCAAGTGCAGATGAAGCAAGAATTAGTATGTGCTGGAGGTGATGATGGCTATGTGGGATTTATTACATTATCCCTACTTTTGTGCGTGTTTAATTTTTCCTTAATAAAAACTATATATCCTCTTGTTTGGTTAATATAAAGTATTATAAAAAGATAAGCATGAAAGATTCATATGAAAATTCAGGTTGAGCTATCAGCTATGTAGGCTGGCTTTGGGCACGATGATCTTGAGGAATCTTGAGGACCAGGATCAAAAACAGACACCAAGCAAGACCTACCGGTATTTCATCAGTTTTGTTCCATGAGTGGACTAAAGCTGGTGTCCTCTTAAAGGACATTTTACCCTTAGGGTCTTGATTAAATGTGAAAATATCCTGCTACTCATTTCCTTCATGACCACTGGGTCTGGGAGTGGAAAGGAAACAGGTCAACCATCAACTTTGAAGACAGAGTGAGCATAACCGATGCCAGGCCCTAAGAACATAGACATGAGATGCAGGTTGAGAGTCTAGGACAAGAGGCTGGTATGCTCAGATGCAGTCCCAAGGCAATGCAGTGAGTGCCTCAGCCAGGGTTTTGTGCGTTATGATACTGCACTGATACTGCCTACAGAGCTGGAAGAATCCTAGAGACACTAACTGTTGCATAGCAGGGCAGGCTAGCAGGTAGAAAGGTTTCTAAGGCAGATGAATATGCATGGTACAGACATGAGAAACTTTCCTCACCAGAAACATCTTCTCTCCTGGTTGCTCCATCCTGTATGCTTCTCAGCGCTTCTCCGTCACTCTGTTGGGGTTTAGAACCCAGTGTGATATTCTCCAGAGAGCTGGGTGATTGAGTGGGCAGGGTGCAGATAAGAAAGAGTGCTAACTCCTTGTTAGTACTAACTAGTTAATACTAAATAATCTTCCCAATCACTGTTTTTGTAGGTTTGGCCCTAATAGTCTTGTAATAGGAGCCAGTGGTTTGGCTGTACTTAGAGCCACCTGTCTTAGACTAGAAATTACACACACACACACACACACACACACAACCATCCCCTAGTTCATTGAATGTGCTTTTAATCTAGACCTCTCCAAAGAGTCTAGAAGGACCCCCATGAGCCTTATTCTCTGACACAGCGAGAACCACCAGTTAATATTTCTGTGAATGGGAAGGGAGCAGAAGTTATTTTTCTGGCTTTTACAAAAGCAAGAAAACAGGGTCCAGAGAAGTGAGATGATATACTCAGGAAAGATGGCAAGCAGGATAGCACATCCCACCCCAAGAGACACCAGTGAACACATATACAGGGAGAGCAATTCTCCCTGTTCCCCCCTCTTTCCAGCCTCAGATCTGTTTATCCTTCACATCATAACACATCAATATATCACCACAAGGCCTGGAGAACTGAATGAACGGAATACACCAGGGTAGGAGGTGATGTGTGTAGGAGCAGCAGAGCATATGGTTAATTCTATTTTCTAATTAATCTGAGGCTATCCTATAACTTTTATAGACATTGATCAAAATTTCTTTCAATTAGAGGACTATTGATTAAAGTCAGGCTATGCAGTTACAGAGGACACGAAAAACCAAGCTCTCATTTCATCGACCACAGGTGTCTTGGAGATGCTGGTGGGTGGATTTTACTTAAATTGTGTTATCAACCTGTTTTGACCTCTCCTCCTGTGTGTAGAGTAAGATGTCAGGTCATGACAGGAAGCATCTATTGAACAGCTGCTTTGTGTTAGAATGACACAGAGAATTCTGGAGATCATACTGAACCAGGCGGCAGCTCCTGTCCTCTTGGAACGTCTCTAGTCACATGACTTCCAGGGGCCAGTTACAGGATGACAGGGCCCAAAGACTCTGTATGATGGGAATATGGGCTAGAGGACCCAGGAAAGCTTCTCACTAGAGGAGATGCCTATCACAGACCTGCTGTTGCCTGAGACAGAGAATGGAAGGCATCCTAAGCAAGAGGAGAAATAATGTAGACGTCAGGGATGCTTTAACATACCAGTTCTTGCTCATTCCTGACATGCTGGACATGCTCTGATACTGGTGCATTTACTGGCCCCCCAGCCTTCCTTCCTGCCCCCATGAGCACCATCTTATTTTAGCTATGACCTTGGTTCTACTTGGGAGCTTGCTCTGTGACAGTGGGGTACCAGGGTCCTACTGTTTGGGGGTGATTGTCATGACAAAAAGAACTTCGTCTTGTTGAAGACTACAACAGATTGATAAATATGAGTCCAGAAACTCAAGTACTCCAAATGTGTCAAAGTTCCACGAGGGCTGTTGATAAATAGTGCTTCATTCAAGCCTTGGTCATACTTACTCTAGATCTCTTACCCACCGGCCATTTTGTTTTTAAACAAAAACCAAAAGCAAAGGTGGCATCAACTCTTGAGTTTTCCAGACCTTTGTTTTTTCAGGGTCTCCTCATCTCTCTTACTCATCCCTGTTAGGATCTGGTAGATGCAGAATCAAAGTGCTATGTTTGTCTTGATTTTTGTCTCCTTATGACTTTATTATTCCCCGGTTGTCTTCGGCACCATCATTGTCCACCCTAACGCTCAAACAAATCAAAGGTTTGATGAAGGGAAGTGAAATTTAAAACAAAAGGGATTTAAGGTCCAAAGCAGGTGAGTGATACATCTGCGTTATCACTCTGTACAGACACATTGGGCTAGTAGGACACAGTCAGGGATGGACAGGAAACCTGCAACTCCAGTGAGCAGAGGTGAAATCTGCCAGGAACATGGGTCCTCAAATCCTCACAATAGAGTTGTGGTAGGGTTAGGCCATGGGTGACTTGCTGCTGCTTCTTGGAGTTCTATGTAACTCTTGTCAGCTCTCTGTTGGCCAACCCCCATCCTCTTGGAAAACGTTAACAGTTGACTAATGTTCACCTCCACTATGTTTCTGCCTCAGATACTCAATGGTGCCATTTAAATTGTACTTGAAGAAGTCTGGCACACAGTAGACTCAAAATGGTGGTAGTACATGTCCTTCGTTGTCCGCCTACAACTCTGTGGACTCTGAATGAGTAATTATGGGTGATATAAGTGAGCTGAGCAGAAGGGCAGCTATTATGCTCCAGGGATATAATGAGAAAAATCTATGAAATACTGCCATCCCTTATTCCTGTGTGGAGAAGAGGTTACTTTCTGAAGGGTCAGATCATTTGTTGGTTGGTTATAGGGTTTACACTTGGGGCTCCTGAATCCAAGTCCAGTGCTCTTTCTACTGTTTCATTAAATAGCATTTAGTTCAAAGTTATTTTTCAACCATCTGTGACAAATTAAGCATGGTATTCGCTTAAGCATTGCAGGTAAATAAATATGGTCCCCTTTCCTAGTAACTATCATTCTCCACTTGAGGGGAGTGGCCTGGAACTTGGCTTCCAGATTCAGGAGTGGCTAGAGTCCTTTTAGGGTGAGGCCCAAGTGTGCTAAACCGGGGTATGGAAAGGTTTTCCATGGAGTGTTACAGTTTAGCTTTTTTAAGAATGAGATTGCCAGTGGCAATGGAAACTCAGGCATACCAAAGCCAATGGCAATACCAAAGCATTACAGCTCTTAGTTAAGTAGATCAGGGGAGTCTTTTAGAACCTCACTGAGAAAAGGGAGTTCATCATCATAGACTGATCACAAACAAATGGCTATCCCGAGATATCAGACTTGAACGTAATCCAGCAAAGCCCCACACTTCAGTCTAACAAGAGAAACAGCAATGACTGCCATCATGATCACGGCGGACAGACGTCCTTGTTGAGACATGAACAGAAAGGAAGCAGTGGCTGAGTCTTCTTAAAATGAGTCACAGGCAAGTGGCTTCATGGAAAATCCAGAACCTCCAGCCAATAGCAAGAGCTCACCAGAGAGGGGTGTGCGGGTAGGCTCTGACACTTACAAAGATGAGATAGCGTGGCATAGCCTGGTGGTATATTAGAACAAGCAGGTATGTCCCGACTTAGTGATGTGAGAGAGCATCATGGTATGGGCTAACCTGGCTGCGTGTCATGGCATGCTGATGTGGCATGATATGTTTGCAAGGTGGCGGTATGTTCCAGTGTGCTGTGATGGAGTAACACGGCACGGTGGTATGGCGTAGCATGGTAATATTTTATGGTGTGGTACGACAGGAGGATGATGGGATGTCACAGGTGAAGGTGTGGCACCGTAGATATCCTGGTGCAGTTTGTGCTATGATGTGGTGGTTGCAGAAACGCCTATGAGAAGTGTTGGGAGACAGTTGTTATCATAAGCAGAGACTGTTCCATCACATCCATTTTTTTTTTTTTCATTTTCTGAATACCTGCATTGAAAAGGCTGAGGAGAGTATCTGCCTCCCTTCTACCCCACTTGGCAAGTATTCTGAGCAACCATCCTTTTCACTGCGTGGGAAGAGTTCACTTCCACTTGCACAGTGACCGTTGGGGATGGGCAGAATTTGAACTGACTTCTTGGCTCAGCCTGTCATCCCAGCTTCTGGACAGATATTCTGGTCAGTCTCTACTCCTTGTCATTCCCCATAGACAACCGAGGGCTCCCAGCTTTCTCATTTTTATTTGGAGACCTCTTTCTTAGTCACTTTCTTCTATCGCTGTGAAGAGACACCATGACCACAACTCTTACAAAGAAAAGCATTTAACTTTTGGCCTGGTTTACAGTTTCAGAGGTTTAGTCCATTATCATGATGATGGGAAACATGATGGCACGCAGGCAGACGTGGCGCTGGAGACCGCTCCAGCTGAGTTCTACATCCAAATCAAGGGAGCAGGGGAGAGACAGGGCCTGGCTTGAGCATTTGAAACCCCAAAGCCCACTGTCAGTGACACACTTCCTAAAGACCAAGCATTCAAATCTAAGAGCCTCTGGAGACCACCACAGCCTCCTCTCTCCTGAGACTTCCCCTCCCTCTTATGGTATAGGTCCAAACCCTGACCCCCTCCAGCCCTACCTCAGGCATCACCTCTTCCATGAAGCCTTGCTTCCTCCCTGTATCCCCTCGCTCTGCATCTCCTCCCACCCTGCAGTGCATGCTTGGTGCAGGCTGCCTGCCTTGTCGTCACCATGGACCTCCATTGTCCTCTTCCCATAGGCAGGCTTCAGAGAGCATCTTCCAGACCTCCAGTCCACCCACATGCTGCCTACCACCATGCCTGGAAATTGCAGAGATTCGTAGACACAACGAAAAAAAGCCTGTTCCCTGCGCTGGTAAAGTTCTGTGCTTCTCACGACACACCTACCATTGCTCACATGGGTGACGTCCTCATACTTTTGTCAGTCCGTTTAAGAAAAACCGTTTTCTTTATTCAAACTTGCACTTTCCCCTTTCTGCCAAGGCAGAGGAAGGGACATTGTAGATCTCTGAAACATTCTGCTTACAGATGACTGGCACATCAGAGTCCCCATCATTTCATTAGCACACTGAGCTGTACAATCTGCCAGGAACCAATTCCCTCAAGTCCCTGCCCTCAGTGAGCGTTTCTCCCCCAACTCTCCCCCAACTCTCCCCCACCCCCAACCTTGTCAGAAACAGAAACTAGAAAATGGCTGACAGGCACAAACTGAGTGGTGTTTCACAAATAGGCTGACCAATAGTCTTTCAGGACATTGAAGCCCTGGAGAAAAGCTGAGTGAGTCTTGCTGACTGTTGGTAGCCAGAGTTATATCACAGAGAAATGTGAGATGGGATAAGTGGGATTTTGAAAACATGCACACACACACACATGCACGCACGGAGCCTACCAGTGGAAAGGAGCCATTACTGTACCCTCTTTGTGTATGTGGTAATACTAGGTGGAGCAGGGGCAGACGCAAACAGAAGGAAATTGCACTTTAAAAAAAAAAAAAACTTTTCCATAAATCTAGAAACCGTTATTGAAAAACAAAACAAAAATCCTGTTCAGGGTCCTCAATCTTTCTCTGTCTTTTCCCCTTTCCACTGAGGGCAGTTACCAACGCTCAAGCTCAGGCTGTGGCATTTATTTCCCATGTCTCTCCAGTCCATCCCTCTCTTATCTAAATTGCCACCAGCTCAGACCCAGCTGCTCTCATCTCTTTCTGGGACTACCGAGCCTCCCCCTCTCCAGTGGAATATTTTTATTGATTATTTGGGAATTTCACATAATGCACCCTGACCACATTCACTCCCCAGTCTTCCCAGGTCCTCGGCTCCTCCCCTGGGACGTCCTCCAAAGAAAAAACAAATGCCAACTATTTCTGTTGCCTGTGTACTCACTGGAGCATGGTCAAACTCCCAATGGCCAGCCCCTTAACGAAAACTGAGTCCTTCCCCACCCCGACAGCCATCTTCCGCTGCATTTTCCTCACAGATGTGAACCTATGGGTCAAAGGGGCTTTGCTTTTTGGTCTGCTTTGTAGCTCCCTGTTCCCTGCGCTGGTAAAGTTCTGTGCTTCTCACGACACACCTACCATTGCTCACATGGGTGACGTCCTCATGCTTCAGAGGTTCCTGAGCACCATGATGTGTTGAGACGTCTGTCTCTTTCTACTGCTCCCGGCACTTACTCATTGCATACCAGCAGTTCTGTAACCCCTCTAGACCATATCCTCCTTACACCATATTGGGACTGCTGCTTCCTGGCGGACTGCGGCTGCATGCAGAGTAAGAACATTCAATGAGTTGTTTGTTGGTTGGCTGGTTGGTTTCTAGTTTTTTTTAACCTGCCTATTCTGAGTTCTTTTGTTTTATTTTATTTTATGTAGATGAGTGTTCTGCTTGCATGTATGCCTGGGGATCCACTGGAAGTATGGGCAGTTGTGAGCCACCGTGAGGGTTCCAGGACTCAAACCTGGGTCCTCTGTAAGGGCTGAGCCACCTCTCTAGCCCTCAATGAGTTTTTGTTAACTGAATGAACCACCCTATGTTCGATCACTAGCATTACACACGGAACACCAACGCTCCTGGCTGTGTGTGTCCACAAGAGGGTAGGAATACAATGAAGCAGGTCTGACCTTCACTGGTGTGTGTGTGTGTGTGTGTGTGTGTGTGTGTGTGTGTATGTGGGTGTGCATGTGTGTGTTTATGTGCATATCGAGTAACATGATTCCAAGTGTTAGTTCACGTGTGATCACTCATTCCAGTTTGCCAACAACCAACACAGACCTTAAGACATGGCACTTACTCCGCTAATAACTGGAGACTATCAGAGAGTCCTACCTAGTGGTCACCCTGCAAAAATGTCCCAACTATAAGGTAGACGGTTAAACCCAAGAGCCAGCACTCGGGTGTGCATTAGTCGTTTGCCTGAAGTCAGAAGGTACTTGTTTGTTGGCTTGTGGGTGTCTATTTGACACTCCACACAGCATCCTTCAGCCCTTTGCCACACTGCTTAGAGATTGGGAGCTGGGATCTCTCTATTTGGTCATACACAGAGCAGACAAGAAAGCTCAGATGGTTAGATCTCCAGCACAGAGCTCCCCTGACCTCAGCATGCAGCTGAATGGCCCACTGGCTTTGCTCAGCTGCATATTCTAATTTTTCAAGCGCAAGGAGACCTTGAGACTCTGAATTCTCCAAGTACTCAGCAAGGTGTACGCTTCTGGTGGAAAGGACATGCTTGGTGCAGCAGTGAGACTAATGGTTTACGTCCTTAGACAGTAGGGTTATCTGGGGAAATATATTGGTGCCTGGCCACAAAACCAGATCCGTAAAGTCAACCTCGAAGGGCAGGACAAGGCACCGGTATTTTAAACTTTCCTCAGGCATTTCCAGTGTATACTCAGGAGTCCCACAAAGGGAAGTGGAGAAAAACATCACTTGATAAAAGCTGATTGATTGGTCCAGATGGGATAGGCTGTGTGGTCATGTTATCTAGCAAAAGCAGAATCAGTGGTCTCAAAACAGGGACCACTTTATTTTAGAAAGCCCAGAGGCAGGATTCTAAAAACAAAAAGAAAAATTACACAGGGTATAATGGTTTATGGTTTTTGTTTGTTTGTTTGTCATTTAGCAAAGACTCGACAGTCTTAAAGTGCTGTAGCTCAGTGAGCAATCTTGTAGGACAAAGCGGGCCACAACAGACAACGAAAGAGAGTTTGCTTCATCCCACTTTACTCCAGTACCTTCTAGAAGTCTCCACACGGGCCTGGCCTTTTCTCATCGCCACCTGTGGTCACCTCTCTCAGGCATCTTCACTTCCTTTCCCTTCCCTGGCTCTGTCTCTTCTGCAGATGGACGTGTTCACATCTGTGATACTAACTTTCATCAGCTCACCCACGTTCCTCCTTTTCAGCCTGGTTGCCACCTTCAACCGAAAGGGTTCTGGAAGATCTCTGATGACCTAAGTACAAGGTCTTTTAGAGATTCTACCCTCTTGCTCCCTCTGGATGTTAGGTGTTCCTGATCTCCACCGGCCCCTCCCAGCTTCTTCTCTGTAACATCAGTGGCAGTGGCCAATGGGACTGGTTGCTCCACTCACACTGCTTTTGGCTTAGTCTTGTGCTGACTCGACCACACAATTGAATGGCAACCATAAGTTTTTTTCTCTATCCCCCAACTTACGTGAACGTGAGGAGACCAGAACAGGGAATAAACCATAATGCATTGCATGTAGGGAGGTAAGTATAGCCACATAATATACACATCAGGGACACAGCACATGGGCAGTGGGGTCTCGTGAGATTACACTGCCTAGCGATGGCATCACCATCACCATCTTGGTTCATGCAAATGCATTCTATGTTGTTCACACACTAGTAGAATTTGCCTAATGACGTCTTACTCAGGGCGCGCCCCTGTGGTTAGGCAGTACAGGACTGTGTTACTAAGTCTATACTTTGGCAGTAGATAACCTTTTCTTCTAGTTCGTTCGACTGTACTGCCAGAGTAAGAAATGAAAAGGACTCTTTATAGACCTCGAAATTAACATAACACTTCAAAAGATCAAAGTCAAGTCCTGCATGGTGGCTCACATCTGTAATACCACCACTCGGGAGAGGGAAGCTGTTTAAAGATATCCTTGGTTGAAGAGCAAGTTATAGGTCGGCCTGGGCCATGTGTGGTCTCAAAGCCACAGAAAAAATAAACAAAATAAAATAAAAGTAAGACTGTCTTCTGGAAATTGAACCCTCTTTTAGATTGCCTATATTGCTAATGCTTCTTCCCATCCCTTAATTGTTCTGTCATCCCTCCCACTCCTGAAGGCTATCTTCCATCTTCTCTCCACCTCCATACTAAGGCACTTACCTAGAAGCCCAATCTTAAAATCCAGTGTTCTTTCCTTCCTTCCTTCCTTCCTTCCTTCCTTCCTCGCTTACTTTATTTCCTTCCTTCTTTTTTTTTTCTTCCTTGCTTTCTTCCTTCCTCTATCATTTGTCCTGTCTCACTGTAGTTCCAGACATTACCAATGTGACCCAGATAGTGCTTCTGGCTCCTCTTCTGGGCCTCTACTTTCTTAAAGTTCTCTAAGCTTCACTTAGGACCCCAAGCTATCATTCACTCGCAGCTACATGATGCCTTGAATGTTGTTGGACATTTCAAACCTCAGTATCCTTGCCTGCAAAAATAGATATATTCTCACAGACCTGTTCTCAGAATTGGAGATGTGCAGAGAGATGGGAAGAATAGGCATATAAGTAGATACATAAACCTGGACAAAAGATTTACAAAGAGGCTGGAATGCAGATGTTAACTTCCTGCCTCCCAGGCCCCGCTATGCACACTGCTATGCACCGGCTCTGTGTGTGCCCTTTGCCAAATTCAGTCTTCACTGTGGTGTGTGAATTAAGCTGCAGGGGCTTTGAAGGGGAGGTCTTTGAGAGGGCTTAGATGAGGTCTTGAGGGTGCAGCTCCTATGATGGGGACGATGGAGGACAGGAGGAAGAAGATGCAGCAGAAAGGCAGTCTGCTGAAAGTTAGGCAGAGAGGCCTTCCGGATCCCAACCACACTGCTACCCCGGCCTCAGAGTTCTCAGCCCCCAGAACTATGAGAAATAAATGGCTGTGTTTAAACCACTTAACTGATGCTCTTTGGTTCAAGCAGTCCAAACTAAGACTTTGCTATGAAATTTTCCATTGCTCCCTATTGCCAACTGAATAAAATGTCCCAGCTCTTGTCTTACTCCCTTAAAGATCCCTCAGTTTGGCCACAGTCTTTCATTTAAGCCTTCCCTCTCCACTAGTCCCTGTGTTTTCAGCGTGCCTTTCCTCCTACAGACATATACTTTCCTGCCCCCTCAGTTGCCCCTTTCCTGTTGTTGTCACTGCAGTACAACCTCAGAGGAGGTGATCACCAGCCTGCAGCCGGTGGCCCCAGCAGGGACAGGGGAGCAGTCTGGTTGGGAGCTTAGACACAGCAGGCATCTTAGAAGGGAAATGGACTGTTGCTCATGGAAATCGGCTTCCTGGGGCCCGGTGCCGAGAAGCTAGCTCCCAGACCTTTCCACGGGTGTGAGTGAAGAAAACAGCCCATTACTGATTCTCTTGGACAGAATGGTGACTTCTCCACTACAACCTAAGTTAGTTGAGTCTTCCAGCGAGAGGAAACGCCACAGTCTCTGGGACACCCTTCCCCTTTGCCACTTCTACATAGGATCTTCTTCCCACTTCTCTGCCATCCTTCTAGGCTTGTCACAAGTCATTCCCAGTAATCCTACCAGTCCCTCTGAGGGTCTGCCCTAGCGCCAGCCCAGCCAGTAGCAGCGACAGAGATGTCAAAGCAAAGGAACATAGCGGGCACCTGAGCACGCAATTAAAAAAAAAATCAGCCTGCCCGCCACCCTACAATTCAGTTCTTCTTGGAAATTGGAAGATGGAGAGTCAGTAGGCTTCCTTTCCCCAGAAAACAGCTTGTGGGCTGATGCAGAGGAGTAGCTGTCCCTAAAACGATCGGCTGGCTCCAGCCCGTACCTGAACCTCTGTGTATATCGCTGCTACAGAACGTTTCTGCTATTCTCATTCTACGCTGGTTGGCGAGTGGCTGCTGTCTGTAGCGCCACCCTTCTAGCCCTTCAGTTCCTGTTTTGGGATGAGGTTCATCAGGATCAGCAACTAGAAGGTTAATTCATGCACTACAGGAAACCTCTGGAGCCTTCTTCAGGCTCTGTTCAGGTCCAGTTGTTAAATAACACCACTACTATCATGCAGTGAGGTCACCCTTGACCCCTGGGTTCATAGCTGAAAACAGGGCCCCCACACAGAGGACTGAGTCCTGCTTGAACCATCACAGTGCCAGCTGCTCTTCTCATCTGCCCTTTGCTGCTAACACAACACCTCCCTGAACCCTGCCCTCAAGAGGCTCTGCTTTCTGTTCAGGCCTAATGGACACACCCCAGCCGTGGACTGAGGTGGTCCCTTAGTCTGAACCCCTCAGCAGCAAGCAGACACGAGCCAGCATACAGACTGGCTGTCTTTGTGTATGTGGGCAGCCAGAACAGAATCGTTTATGAGAGACCGTGGGTGTAATCAAACCCATGTCATTTCTCAGACAATGGAAACAAACAGAAGAGCCATCTCAGTCAGAGTGGAAAGCACCAGCGGGAAGCAGGCCCACTGGAGAAGCTGCAAAATGGTATAAATTAATGAAAATGACTCTGACTGAGCCTCCCCGCCGGCCTCCTCCTCCTCAGAGTGGTTCTAGCAACAGCCTTCCTGGGGCCTTCACACCCGGGGGCCTGGAACTTGTTTGGAGGACAAATGACTGTCGGGGGAGAAAAAAGAGGGGGCAGTAGAGGAAGTAACTGACATTGGGGAGCAGTACCCCCCCAGTTTCTGGTTTCTTTGGACAGAAACCAGAAACAGTGGATGTGTGGGGCCAGGATGCTTCTGCCTACGCTGCCCTGGCTGTCCTTATAACCTTCATCAAGGCTTGTCACCTCTCAGGGCCACTGTGCAGGTGAGGCTGAGTAGGTGAGGCTAACGGAGTATCCAAGTTCATGAGAGCCCCATGTTCTGTGGCCCCCAAATATTTATCCATATGTCCCCCAAGCACTGTTAACCCTGTCAAAATTCTTCATTTCTTCCTCTCTTCCTCCCCACCCCCTTTGCTGGGTGGGATGAGTGCTAAGGCTGCTTGCACATAGCAGCCATGTGGAGTTCCTTTCAAAGGAAGAGTGGGCAGAACCAGCTGGAATGTCAGTCTCCGGTGGACCCCAGTGGGTCCTCTGAGTCCACATCAAGAGTCAAGCCTAGGAGTGTTCTTGCCTCCCCTCCTCCAAAGACTGTCTTGGTGGGGGGGGTGGCTTGTTCTAGAGTCAGAGCTGGAGAGAGCCATTAGTTAGCTCCTGGTACAACAGAATTGCCACCTCTTCAAAGCCACTTGGGGTTTATATTCACCTGTGGCCTTAAATCAAACAACACTCGGATGGGACATCTTTCCACAGGTGCCTTGTTTTGGCCAGAAGACATAAGCATGGTTGCAGAGCTCAGGCAGGCTCACAAACCTGGCAGCAGCTTTGGAGGTCCTCTGTACCCGGGGCTTCCTGTTGCTTTGCTTTGAGGCCAGGATGGGTAGGAAAAAGAGAGGCCTCCACCCTGGTGACTTAGAGGAGGAGCCCTGCAGGGAAGGAGACACTGCTTCTTCATTTAAGAAATTGTTTTCAAATCTCCCAGCAGGGGCCCCAAAAGATGGTGGAAATTAAGTGTGTAAATCCCCTGGGGCTCCTTGGTACCTGATTGCCCTGACTGGGTCCTGGGTAATAATAAAGGCTCCTGGAGGGGCTTGATGGGATCCTTGGTAATACTGTTTTATACTTTACAGACCCCAGAAAAACCCAGAACCCTAAGTCTACCATGACCTCATAGTGGGCAAATAGATGATCATGTAAACAGATGGATGGTAACCAGGAGGGCAGATGAGGATTGGAAAAGGATTTCTGAACTGCCAGGCTCCTCACGTTAACAGCACTTTTTCTCTAACTGAAGAAAAAAACACTTCTTGGCTGAGCAGCTAAGAGAGAGAAGCATGTTTCACAGGAAGAGGGGAAGGGCGGGTGGAGAGGAATGAATGGATTTTGTGTTTTGACATATTTACTAAGAAATGTGGAAACTGCTTAGCACCTGCTAATTAGAGTCAGAGCAACCTGAATTCCCTGTGATGTGCAGACGCCAAGGGAGCCAGAGCCTGAAAGATGGGTGGATTTTCTAAAGAGGATTATGGGCTTTTCCTGATTGAGGATGGAGGACCTTGAGAAGTAGAAGAGAGAAGGCAGGAGCTGAGGGCAGCGAGGAGGGCAGAGTCATTTCATAGTGCAGCCTGAATTTCTCTACTCCTTTTCTTGCACTAGAAGCCAGGCACTTTCTTCTCTCCTGATGTCCCGAATCAAGCGACTGCTGCTGTGGGGGTCTGGGAGGAATGAGTTTGGAGACCAGGTTATTCGGTCAAGCTGTAGCTCAGAAACTGCAGAACTAAGGTCAAAGGGCTGGCCCAGTGTCTTTAAGTTCCTTCTCTGTGCTTTGATGCTCTTTGAGACTCTTCTCCTAGTTCCTTCTTTCTTCTGTCTAACCAAAAGACAGCCTTGTGGTTATAAGCATGGCTGGGGTCCCACACCTCATTCTCCCATTTGTTATTGGGAAACATTTCTGGGCCTGGAAGACGTTAACAGCACTTGACCCATAGGATTGTTGTGATGATGGAATGTAATGACCAAGCTAAAGGGTTTGATGCATTGTAAGTGCTCAGCAACTCTTGGAAATCACCTTTGAGGATTTCAGGGTTCAAAAGCCCTGAGTATAGCAGTTCTGCCAATGAGTAGCTGTGTGTCTAGCTGGGTCAGGGTCTGTTCAAGGAGGATGTTGGTATAGGGACCTAGTTACAAAGGTTCTGTAACTGAAAGCAGAGGTGAGATATAACACAGGAAGGTGATACCCCAGAGCTGGAAGGGAAGACGTGAATGAGTAGGGCCTGGGAATTCATGCTTCCTGGTGAAAGCTGAGACCACCAAGTGGGGTACTGTGTGTGCTGAAGCCCAGGGGACGAAGAGCCTCTGTGGAAACTGCTCCTACAGCTGGAAGGACCGGGGCCTCTGGGATGTCTCTAACTCCCACCCTTGCCCTTGGCAACCCCACAGAGAAACCGTAGCTTGCAGAACTCACTGCCCCGCTGTAGTCAGCAGAAAGGGTAGGAGAGTGACAATCACATTCTTGCACCAATGACTTGTCCTCCTTTTGAATTCTAAACTGCTTAAGAAAATGTGAGGAGAGGAAAATGAGGCTGGTCTGACTTGCTGGAAGGGTTGGAGGAGATAAGTGTGCAAAACTCAAATCACAGATCTTTTCATCTTCATAGTGTGGGTTTGTGGTGTCTCCGCTCTCCTCATACAAGTTCCGGCAGTGCCCTCTCAGGAAATCTTCACTGACCTCGGTGAGCCAATACACAAGGTACTGCTGTTTCTGATCCAGGATCTGTCTCTTCCACTGGAGTGCATGCTCACAGGATTGCTTTTTCCCTCCTTTTGCTCTCCCTTGCCCCTTGAAGGCTAGCCATACAATACTTAGGCAAACCCCCATACGGCAACCTGTTCCGAACAGTCTCCAGGAAAAGCCAGTGTTTGTAGGCTATGGTTTCACTAACAAAATTTTAAAAGTGGAAAGGGAAAAGTAGGAAAGAGAAGGGAAGTTTAGGGGTGAGGAGAAGGCTTGGCTAGTCAAGGTCAGGTTCTTAGGGCTGCCAGGTCCTCCAGCTTCTAGAAAAGTTAAAACTGCATTCATTATTATTTAGGGGGGAAAAAAAGAGGACACACACTGTATGGAAATTTTAGAAACTCCCAGGTAAATAAAAAATGTTCATCATGCCAATCCCCAAAATAACAGTAAATATTTTGGCACTTATTCATGCAGTCATACACATATGGCATTTCTTATAGAAGTGTCAGTCGGCTTCACAACCTGTTCCTTTTAACTTAGTAACACTGTCTGACATTATGCCTTCACAGCACCGATTTCAAAGCTTCGCACCAGCACATCTACCCTTTCACTCTCTGCATTTAGCCAACACGCTGTTACGGAAAATATAACCCGTGTTTGAGAATTCTATTCATTAAACGATTCTGTCAAGAAATCCACGTAGCCTGATCTGTGTGCACACGGTCATTATTTCTTTAGGATAATTTCTTACAAGTGGCATTGGTGGTAAGAGAATATTTTTACAGCTTGGTCTTAACAGTGACTAACAAATTGCTTTCCAGGAAGCTTTTTAAACTATCTGTTTGTATTTTGCTTGTAATAGAGGAAATGATTCTGGGTAAATTTATCAACACTGAATTTATCTAAAGTCATTTTTCTAAAATTAATTCATCAAATGACCATAAAATATCAGTTAGGAAGATAGATGAGATAGGAAAGACAGATGTTAGGTGACTGATAGATAAATAATGTTAAATAGATTGAAGATAGGAAGATAATGAGAGATGATAGGTGACATATGGTAGATTAATAAAAAGATAAATGATTGATAGATGATAAATAGGAAGCTAGATGATAGATAGGTAGGTGGATAAATATATAGATTATAGATATAAAACATCTCTTTAACAGCCAGTTAACAGGATAAGCAATTTAACAAATGCACTGACGTAGTCAAAGAGCAATTTGTGCTGCATAGGGAGACGCTCGTGTGGTTTTTGGAAACTGCCATCCAGCTTGAATGAAGTGGTTTCATTTTGTTCTTATGACGATAGTTCAAGGATTTCTCAGTTGTTGAAGTAATGGGGGCTCGTGTGTGAGTGTCTTCAACGTCTAAAAAGTTAGGGGTTTTTGTTTGTTTGTTCGTTGGTTGGTTGGCTTGGTTTGTGTATCATTTCCTGTCGCCATGCTGTTATGAGTCATCAGCTAATTTCTCAATGTTCTCTCAGTTTCTAGCACTCAGTAAGGGGAACACAGGTGTTACTGCCCTTCCCCCCTTTTGTCCTCCACTTCGCTTACTGATCTTCTAGCATGATTTTTGGTTGTTTTGCTGTTGTCTTTAATACAGGGTCCTACTATGTAGACCTGGAGACTGGCCTGCAACTGCCTAGCTTATCTCTGCCTAGCGCCTCTGCCTTGCTAGTGCTGGGGTTAAAGGCATACACCACCACACCCAGCTCTCTGGAATGTTGGTTAACCTATTTGTTCATATCCTTTCCTCAACAATACCACACGGATTACCGATGTCCACCCCTGGAGCTATTCTTCACAGCCACATCTTCTTATGCTCCCTTTCTGCTGCTTTGATCCGCATCCTCTTTCATGTCAACTCTTCTCCAATTATGCCCAAGTCTTTCCAATACGCCTCATTAGAAACCCAAATACCAGGCTTTCCTCTTAGATGGGATCATATGATACGATTCCTTTTGTATGTGGGCAGACGTGTGGTCGTTTTTCCCCATCATATGCATGTTTACCGTTCACTTGCTAATTCCTCAAGTGCCCTTCGACCTTGGTGATTTTTTTTTTATTCCTGAGAGTCTCTGTCGGGGGACTCTCACACACCCATTCCTATTTTCCTGTCTTCAGCCATTTGCGGCTTTCTTTCGTCAGCTGCTGAAAGAACAGCAGCTTCTAGCCTGAATTCCTGGAACCCCAAGGATGCAGTTCTTTTTGCCTTTTTCTTACCTTAGCTCATCATGTGAGGTTGATGATGAGTGTGTGAGGCCACTTAATGTTAGGCTCCTTCCTCAATGTCATACTTAGTACAGCGCGTCCTTGTGCAGCCCTGCGGATCTGTTCTACGCTTGGACTTTCCTTTTCATGTGCTGGGCCAATTCTAGCCCAAACTGTGACCTGCCCAAATGTTCTGCAAATCGTTACCAGGTTGATCTTATTGTATGTTTTTACAGTAAAGACATCATTCAGATGACTAGAACCAACAGGCCATCAGAACAGTGGGGGTCACCTCTCACTCTGTCCCCTGGCATCCCAGGTGACTGGTTCTGCCATTTCATATATCTGATACAAATGACTTCTTCAACTGAATGACTTTCTGATTAAGCAGGCTGCTGTCTCGGGAAAGGTCTCTGCCCTTGCTTCTCTGCTAACTGGATCAGTTTCCTCTCCCCGCTGTACCAAACTGCCATAAACTAAGCAGTATTAAACGACAGGCATTTATTTTCTGAAAGTTCTGCAGATCCAAAGTCTGGTGTGGGTCACAGGGTGGGGTTGGACGTGGGGGGAGGGGAGAATCAAGATGTTGGCACACTGTTCCTTTCTAGATGCACCAGGGGGGACTTTATTGTCTGATCATCTGGGTTGTTGTTGTTGGAACTTAGTCCTTGTGAAAGAGGATATGGTCCCTGCTTCCTTGCTACCTAGACTCTAGGGCCATTCCAAGCTTCCAGCTGCCACCAGAGTCTCTGACTCCTGGCTCTCTCCCCCCCCTTCCACACCTACCAGCCCAGTCAACTCTCTCTCTCCTCTCTCTCCTTCTCCCCTTCTTTCCTCCTCTCTTTCTCCTTTTGTGGAGGCATGATTTTACATAGTCCAGAATGGTCCTGAACTCTTGGTCCTCCTGCCTCAGCTTCCTAAGTGCTGGGATTATAGGTGTGTGCCATTTGCCCTGTTCACAGTGAGCCCTTTGATTCACTCTTCTGTATTTTTTTTTCACCTTCAATAGTTTGTGAGATTAGATCCTGCCCATCTGGATATTATATATATATTTTTTTCAGGCCTACCATTGGCTGCTTTGTGTTTCTTTTCTCATACATTCACAGGTTACACAGTTTTGAACGCTGCCACATTTGAAGGTCCTATGCTATCCTGCCTATCAAGCCAGCGTTAGGCATTGGTATAAGTAGGAGGAGAGAGATCACTTGACTTGAGAGAGTGAGAGTAGAGACCCAATAGCCGGTTTCACACTAA
The DNA here is from genome assembly GCF_030254825.1 of Meriones unguiculatus. NCBI lineage: Eukaryota > Metazoa > Chordata > Mammalia > Rodentia > Muridae > Meriones > Meriones unguiculatus. The sequence continues at coordinate 59,499,522 of NC_083362.1, read as the reverse complement.
TACAGAATTTCTACCCACAAATCAAATGTGGGAGTGGCCGCAGCTATGATTTCCTTCTGGGGATGTGGAAGGGATGTATCCCACAGCCAGGCATTCCTTCAAAAGCCGCATCCGCTAAATATAGAAGGAAGGCTCCCGTCATGACCCTGAGGGAGAACAGGTGAGAAAGAGCCTGGGCAGTTTTAAAGAAATTGAGTCAAAAGAAATTATTTGAGAGCGGAGAGACATGAACAGAGCAGGAGCAGCGAAGGGGCTAGTGATAAGATTCCTGTGCCCAGCGACTCCCTGGGCAGGTAGGTGTCTGTGTGCCGGACTCTAGCAGAGTCCGACCGTGGGCGGGTTCATACCCCCCATCAGCAGCGAGCATACCTCACAGCTGCTCCAACACTCGGCCTCTTCGAGAGTTTTAATTTTCCCTGATCTGACGGGCTTACCTGGAACCTCACTGTGGCTTTGTATTTGTCCTTTAAGTTGCTATGTGAGCTGAGCAGGTCCCTGTAATGTTACAGGCCGTTTGGCCATCTACTTTCCTAACATGGTCATTCTCCACTGTTGCCTCTGTAGGCTTCCATGGGCTCTTTATATTTTGGGGTTTAGTTTTTTTGTCACATACATGTTTCACAAATGCCTCCTATTCAGAAACTTGACCTTCCATCTAACTGTTTGATCCAAAGTCCTTAATTTACACGTGTGTGTGTGTGTGTGTGTGTGTGTGTGTGTGTAATGCTATTTGTATGCTCTATGGAAAGTTTTACCCATCTCTCAGATCATAATTTTTTTTTTCCTTTATAGATTTTCTTTTCAGAGTTAAATCATCTAGAATTGATATTTGTGGATAGGGTGGAGATTCAGTTTCTTCTTTCCACAGGAGTATGTGTTTTATTAAATTTTCCTCAAGAGATGTCGACAAATGTTCACTTACTCCAGATAGGGCATTGAAAACAAATCGGAGGAACTAGTCCACCCACATTTAATTTGGTGAAACAGTGAGTTTAATTACTTATGGGAATGTGAGTGAGGAGTGTGATCCCTTACAAGGAAGATCTCTCTCTCTCTCTCTCTCTCTCTCTCTCTCTCTCTCTCTCTCTCTCCAGCAACCATCAAACTGATTATATTCCTCAGAGAGTGATGGCTCCTCCTGTGGGTCTTGTGGGCAGCTTTATAAGCCCTATGGCTCTGCCTCTTGGGCCTCACAGGTCCTGGTAAGCCGTGCGAGCCCTCTTTCTCCTTCAGGGGCCTCAGTGCTATAGAGGTAATCACTATGACTCTGATTTCAATGGCTAAATTATGCCTACCGGTCTCCACTCCACAGTGTGCCGTTGACACCACACTATTTATTGAGAAGACTAGTTTCTTGTTGGCCTACGGTTTCACGTGGTCATGAGTAAGTCTTCGTGTGTCTGTCTGTGGACCTGGACTGGGACACTGCTCGATTCTGTGAATCCCTGTCCACTGGACCCCACACAACATTGGGTTAATGTGGTTCTATTGTAAGTCTTAATATGTGGTACTCCACACAGCTGAACGCTTCAAGGCTGCCTTGCTTACCCTCAGCCCCTGCTTTCCCTTGAAAGTTTTAGAACAGAGGCCAGTTTCCATGGGAGAGGCGGAAATCCGAATGTGATTGCCTTGGAATCACATGCTCTGGGTGGAGGTTGGAGATGAGTTTCTTATTAAATTTTTCTCACCAAAGTTTTGTCATTCAAATTTCTGACGCTTTAGTAAACAAACAACTTTCTTTTTCTGCTGATCATATAAATTAATTTCCCTAGTGGCCTTAAGCCTTTTTAAAAAAAGATACCAAAAACTGCTTTTAAATCATAATTTCTAGATTCTTATTATCTACAAAAAAGAAACAGATTAGCTATAAAAGATATTTTGTTTCTTTTTTAATTCTAATGATGGTTTGTTCAATTTTACTTTATTGACATGCTTTAGGCTTCTAGGTGATAACGAATATATCAATATTATTTCTGACCACAGTAGGGTGAAATCTTTAATAACTTCTCAGGATTTCTTTTTAGGACTTTTGTAAATGGTCTTTAAGACACATAGAAAGTATCTTTGGGTCCTGGTTCACCACATAAGGATTAAATCTATTTTTTTCTTCATCTATTGAGAGAGCATATATGACTTTTCTACTGTACTCTGCTTCCGACACGAATGAAGCTAGTTGGCTTTCATTTGTTGCATAACCTTCTGTAAGAACTGGCCTGGCCGTTCATGTGATGTGTGTGCAGATTCAACTCACTGACTCTGTGTCTAGCATTTATGTGTATTGTCTGACACTGGCCAGTAATTTTACTTTCGTTTAATGTTCATGCTGGGTTTGGTGTCACAAAATGTAGTGTTCCATTTGTTTTTTGTGGTTTTTTTGTTTTGTTTTGTTTTGTTTTTCACGTTTCATGATCAATGTCATTTGGTTCTCAGCTATTTGGAGTAATGCAGCATTGAAGCCCCCAGGCTTACAGCTGTCTTTGCGTGCCATCCTGAACGGTAGGTCATTTAGCTGACCTAGGGACGGTCAGACGATTTATTCTTCTTATGGTGGTTGAGTAAGTTTGTGTTCTTCTTTTCTTAAATCTTATTTATGTATCTCAGGGGAAGGGATTACCCACAGAAGCTAGAAGAAGACATTGAATCCCCTGGACTGGAGTTATGGGTGGTTGTGAGCTGCCCAGTATAGGTGCTGGGAACTGCACTTTGGAGAAGCCCTGCTCTCTCTTAACTGCTGAGCTATCTCCCCAGCCTTATCTCCCCTTTTCTAGCTAAAGCCATTTTATTTGTTTATTTTTATTGAAAATTCACACAATATATTCTGATCATGGTTTCCCCTCCCCCACCTCCCCCCCATATCTTCTTCACCTCCCAACTCATGCAACTCCATGTCCTCTTTCTCTCTCTTTAGAGAGAGACAGGCAACTGAAAAAAAAAGCAAACCAGGATTAAAATAAAATTTTTAAAAGGCACAATAAACACACAAAAGCAAAACCCATAAAATTTACAAAATCAGAAACTATGCTGTTCAAGCAAAACATCAGCAAGATTAAAAAAAAAAAAATTACCCAAAACGATATGAAACAAACAGACAAAATCTGCGAAGACACCACCAAGTTCTGTTTGTGTTGGGCATCAGCTGCTGGTCACAGGGCCTGCCCTCCAGTGTGGTTAGCATATCCAGGGAGACTCCATTGGAGAAAACCGATTTTTCTTTTGTAAGCCATTGTCAGTTGGAGATAGCTACTTCTTTAGGGACGGGAACTCATGTCCACTTCCTCCTCTCGGTGCTGTGGCTCCTTCTGGCTGGAACCCGTGCAGGCCCTGTGCATGCTGCCACAGCGTCCGTGAGTTCATCCGTGCTTCAGTCCTGTTGTGTCTGCAAGACAGTTTCCTTGGCCTTCTTCTCTTTTTTATACTCGTGAGTCTTGTTCGAGATACATGCATTTCATTTAACATTTGTTTGTTGATATGCAGGGCCTCGTAATGTAGCCTGGGCTAGGCTGGAACTTGCTCTTTAGCCAGGCTTGCCTCAAGACGCTTGATCCCCTGCCTCAGCCTCCCTAGTGCTGGGACTGTCATTGTGTACTTCCACAGCCAGCTCTCTATCGCTTGGTCTTTTCAAGAACACAACTTTTGGCTGTGCTGGATTTTTTTTTTCCCCACATGAGCATTTGCTTTCTAGTTCATTCATTGCTGATCTTACTTTTATGACCCTTCTCTTTATTTTGGATTTAGTTTGCTGTTCTTCAGAATTAGTCAGATAAATATCTAGATTTTGGCATTCAGCCTTTCTTCTTTCCTATGTGAGTATAAACAGAAAGAAGTAAAACTGGGGCCAGGCATGGTGGCACACACCTTTAATCCCCGATCTCGGGAGGCAGAGGCAGGCAGATCTCTGTGAGTTTGAGGACAGCCTGGTCTACAAAGAGAGTCCAGGATAGCCAAGGCTCTTGTTACACAGAGAAACCCTGTCTTGAAAAACAAGCAACAACAACAAAAAAAGGTAAAACTGTATTGCTTTCATGGTTTTGGTATGTCACATTTTTGTTTGTTTGTTTATTTCCAGATAGGGTTTCTCTGTGTAGTCCTGGCTGTCCCAGAACTCACTCTGGAACCAGTTTGGCCTCAAACTCAGGGATCTATCCGCCTCAGCCTTCTGAGTGTTGGGATTAAAGGTGTGTGTCATACTGCCCAGTATCACATTTTTATTCTTAATGATGGAAATTTTTACTTGATTTCCTCTTCAACACGGGGATTACTTAGGGCTTGAGTTTGTCACTTTCTGTGACATTTTATTGTGACAAAATACTTGAGATAATTGATTTAAAATGAGGAAAGGTTTGTTTCGGCTCAGTTTCCCTTTAATCTGTAGTCACTTGGTCCCGTTGCTTTTGGGTTGTAGCATTGCCTTATTGTTCTAGTGGCCACCATTGCTTCCTACAGTCTAACACAACCTGGGACCTTTCCCATTTCTGGGACCTTAGATTGTGTAAGCCTGCCACCTTTGGCATAATGGATTTTAATGCTGCAAATCTGTAAAACCTGGTCACCGTTAGGCCGTGATGCAGCCAATGCATTTTGTCCACACGTCTACTTTGACTCACTTTTTTTTCTCGCTGCATTGCTCACAGACAACCGATACAATGTGGATGGTGAGATGGGAACATACGGCTCTAACAGGATAAGGATGGGATGTGGCGGGAGGCACAGGGACACAGATCCACAAGGTGTGAGCTTGAGGTCTGCGCGGGTCACCGAGAGCATCCAAGGCTGGGCTTGCTTCCCTCTTACATCCAGGATTGTATGTTTGCCTGCCTGGCCTGTCTTGTTGGTGTCCTCGGCATTAAAGGAGACAGAAGCAGACATGGAGATTCTTCAAGCCCTAAAGCAGAGCTTTCAAATCCACATGGGCTATATTTAGGCAGTGGGGTGTCCTTTTGGCTTACAGGAGTCTTTCTCGTTTAAACCAAGCCACTGTTTAAAATAGTTTCTTTCACATAAAATATTTACTTCTGCCTTTCTCTTTGGGGAAAGAAAATAAGCCGGACAGCTGGCAACTCCAGCTTTGGTCACTCGCGGGTGGGAGCTAGGTGGAGCCCTCCCCTCCCCCATCGCGATCCTGGTTTTGTGAGGGCAGCAGCGTCTAAGCACGCAGACCCCAGTGCATACACAGCTGTGCCCCTGCTGCCAAGCCCGCTGCACTGTTGTCTCATTATCTGAGCTGTGGCCGTGGTAACACTCTGCCTCCTCGGTAGCTGTTATTACTCATTTAAAGCCAGGGACACACAGGGACAGGGCTTTCTAGTGTTCGGGGTTGCTAAGCGCTGAGACAGGTGACTGAGGGAGGCTGTAGAAACAGTCTCCCCGAGGACCTAAAAATAAAACAGATCCATCCCCAGTCTCTCTCTCTCCAGGATGCAGAGGAGGGAGGGTGAACTGACTATACCACGGGCGATTCCAGGTTTTTAAGTCTGTCTGGGGATGGGGCGGAGCTGTTTTAGAGCCCCATATCTTTTGGACAGAGATAGCAAAATAATCATAGATAGATTACATATCCTAACACAGCCCCAGCACTTGGAAAACAAAAGAATATCTCATAATCCAGATGACAGAAAACATGAGAGCTTTTATGACAACAGGCATGGCTTAGTCAAACTCATTGAACTGACCAATTCAAACCTGTCAATATCACTCTACGTAAATTATATCTCAATTTGTTGAGAAGGGGGTCTTACTTATTATTTGAGCCAGGCTGGCCTCAAATTTGTGATTCTTCTGCCTCCCAAGTGCTAAGATGACAGGGGCTACATCACCATGTCAGCTCTATCTGAATAAATCCTGACAAATCCTGAGGGTAGGCTGTGCCAGTCACTAGGTAGACCACTGGACACAGATTGCTTACACTATCGGATCCTCACAGTAAATTACAAAGTAGGTATAATTATTACACTCATCTTTCAGGTGTTGAAACTGAAATTCAGGTGATGAAATGTATAGCAGTTTCCACAGTTAGGAGAGTTGCACCTTACAGTCCAGATGGAGGAGTTCATATACCCGGGGGCTCTCTCTCCATCTGCTCCATGAGCTAACCATTTGAGTGGTTAGGAAAACTGAGGAAATTTATCCCTGTAAGCTTGAAGATGGAAGGGTGACGAAGACATAACTTCCTGTGGTACCTGCTGGGACGGCCACTGAAAACCACGCTTGTAAATTCAGTATCAGAGGCACAAGGCCTGGGTCCCTCCGCTAGCAAGTGTGCCTGTTTTACTACCTACGGATTTCTGTCTTAGGTGCTGGAACCTGGCCTTGAAAAACAAGTGTTAGAAAGACTGGTGAATCTCAGCTGAGAGGAGAAATATGAAGATGGGTATCAGATGGTGGCAAAAACAAAAGCGTGTCTTAAGTGGTATCATAGAATGCTTATGAAGTGAATAAATTTTTAAATGATTAAAAAGAAGAAGAAGAAGTATTCATTCACAAATCCCAGCCACTTGAAGAGTTATCCCACTGTTGTTATAGCAGGATGACCGGACCGTATGAAAGAGTGGGGTCTTGTGGGTCACTGGACTCTCCTTCCCAAGATGGGCTGTGACTCCCCTGGCCTTTGTAGTAAATAGTTCTGTTGTATGATATGACATTTCATGACAAGATGTTTCCATCCTCACAAAACACACCCCGATGTACCCGGCCAGGTCTGAAGACTCTTCAGACTAGTTGTAAGACTCCTTATGAATGTTGAAACCTCTCTCACAGGAAAAATGGGCATGTGTATATACATATATGTGTGTGTGTGTATGCAAAATAGTAGTTGTCTAAGTTAGGGTTTCCATTGCTGCCACAAGACCCATTATCGTGCTCCCCATCATGACGGCCATGGACCCTAACCACAGTGGAACCATGATTACTTGCTCTCTTTTGTAAGCTGCCTTGGACATGGTGTTGTGTCATGGCATTAGAAAAGGAGCTAAGACAGAAGCGGAAGCTTCTAAATCCGATTCTGTTTCTCTCACGATCCGCTTTTAGGAGAACGTCTAATAACGTATTTCTTCCGCCATATTTTCAGCATAAGCCCTGGTATCCTGAAGTCGTGTGGAGACTCACTGTGTTTCTCACGAGCTTAACAGAGAAGGCTGGTAGCCTCGCTGCCCAGAATCAGAATACTTCTCAAGCCATTTTTCCTGGTCACTTCAGTGTGTGCCCCTTTAGTCTACTCCCCTGAGTTTCCTACCGTTTCCATCAGCACCAGCTACCCTGAACCTTGCAGGTTTCTCTGGATTAGCAGGGTTGCGTGCTGCTTGTTTTTCTATTCGTTCCTTCTATACCGTCAGCAGGTGATCTGCTTACATACTTGCTTTCCCTACAGAAAAGTGTAAAGAGTTTGCTTTAAAGGGGACAAGAAGCTGATATAGGTAGCTCTGTTGGTAAAGGGCTTACCATGCAAGCACCGGGTCCTGAGTTAGGATCCCCCACACTCACGGTAAAAGCTGGGTGCGGCCGTGCATGCCTGTAATCCCAATGCTGGGGAGGCAGTGGCCGGTGGATGCCTGGAGCTTGCTGGATAGCCTGCCTCGCCAAATTGGTGAGCTCTGGGTTCAGTGAGAGACTCTGCCTCAAAACAAACAAACAAATAAAAAATAAGGTGGAGGGACTAAGGAGGTGGATCAGTAATTAAGAGTGCTTACTTCTCTTATAGAGGAGCCAGCATCCATATCAGGTGACTCATAATTGCCTATAACTTCATTTCCAGGGGATCTGGTACCCTCTGGAGTCAAGGGACATAAACTCACACAGGCATGCACTCATCAATAAAATGAATAAATAAATCTTTAAAAATATAAGGTAGAAAGTAAGAAGATAGCAGATGTCAATCTCTGGCCTCCACACTCATGTACACCTATGAGCACGTGCTCCTATACACAAGCAAACACGTGCACACATACATCACATGCAGAAACACCCACCTACACACATACAAAATCACACTGCCAAGCAATTAATTCGCTGCAAGGTAGTCGTTCAGCTAGTATATCAACATCGCCAGAGGGCAAGTCTTCTGTAAGAGCGTTAATTGGAGAGCTCGGCTTAGTATGTGATACGGCTTGAATATGGTTTGTCCTTTGAAATTCAGGCTGGAGTTTGATCTTCCTTGTGAGGCTTAATCTGGTGTTCAGAGATGGAGCCTTGGGACGTGAGTTCAGTTTAGACAAGTTGGATAGAACTCCTGAGACTGAATCCCAGTGGTTTCAGAAGAAGTTGGGGGGGGTTGGAGTGGAGGACTTCCTGTTACCTCAAGATGCCCTGTGCCACCTTGGGATTCTTCCAGAAAGGAAACCATCAACAAATATGGTTGCTCTGACTTCCACCTCCAGCACTCTTCTCTTTCCTTTACGAAGCAGCGGTTCCTCAGAGATTTCAGCGTAGTAAGGAGAAAGCTGGGGGCTCCAGGGAGACACCCACAGCAGGCTTGTACTTCACAAACTCAGAAGTCCCTTCTGGCTGCCCTGCACTCCAGAACCCCTCATCTCTTCTCTTTCCATCCCGGAACCCGTTTCTGGTCCTCTGCCTCGATCATGCCCAACCTTTAGGGTGGGATTCTGGAAACAGAGTGCCCAGACCACCTGCTTCCAGGTCACGCTGGACTCTTCATTTAAATACATTTTCTGTGTAGCATCCCTGACCTGTAAGCCCGGGAGTGGTTGCCAGGAGTGCACAGCGAGCTTCTGCCTCAGATGCCGTCCTTAGTTCTGTGCACTGATCTTGGAGGGCGTCTCTTCTTCCCTTACTCTTCTTCCCTTACTTACACCTTTCCTTCAAAGATGTTTCCTTTTTCTGCCACAAACGCTATTCCTAGAAATCTCAGTGTCTGAGAAATCTCTCCTTTTTTTTTTGTTTGTGTTTCTTTGTTGCAAGGTTTTGTGAACTTGGACTCCCTCCCCCCCCACGTCCATCCCCACCCCCACATCCATCCCCACCCCCACCTCTCCCTGTCCCTCACCCCCATGCCCCACCTCTCTCTATCTCTGTCTCTCTCTCCCACTGGGGGTGGAAGGTGGGGCTTCCGCCATTATAAGAAATTGAGCAGGCTGGCACCCACTACGGGAAGCACAATTAAGAATGCTCACAGCAGGAAGGCTGCTCTCCGGAAAGCACAGAGAGCTGTCAGGACAAGTGACCTTTCTAATCACGCCTGACATTTCACAGCCTCGAAGGCGGAAGAGCTGCCCTTATTCTGGAGGCGAGATGTCGCTCTGTGTCACCCCAGACACCTGCTTCTGAGGCTGCGGTGACTTGGCCTCCGGCCGCGCTCAGTGAATCAGAGCATGCAAAGGGCTTTGTCTCCCCGGGGAAGGAGAACACACGGAGCCAGGAGCTTAGGTGGATGGCAACTAAGTCTAAACCCAGGACAGAGGTATGGAGGAGGATATCTCCTCCTCTGAGGATTAGCCTGCTCCCGAGGGCTCTGGTGGTTAAGCTGATCAAACAAGGACTGTGGGGAGGAGACCAAAGAGGATTACCTTGCAGCGCCTACTGGCTGTCATGACTCACATTTTATCCATCTCCATAGGAAAACAGCTTTAACTTATTTTCTTAGTATAAAAAAGAAAAGAAAAACTTATTCTAGAAAAGGCCAAACCACATATATAAAATATAAGGAGGAAAGGTAAAATCACATTAAATCTTACCAGCCAGATAAACACTCTTAATATTTTGAGGACAGCTGACCAGAGTGGTGATTCGAACCTGTAATCACAGCAGTGTGGAGGCCCAGATAGGTCCCAGGTTCGAGGCCTCTCTCTGGATTGGACTCCCGCATGACACTGTCTCAAACAAAAAGCAAGCACGCAAGAAGAAAAAGAATATTTTGAGGCCATACATATATACAGTATTTTAAAAATGTTTTCATGTGCGTGAATGTTTTGCTTTCAGGTATGTAAGTCCCTGCATATATTCCTGGTACCCACAGAGGTCCAGAAGAGGTCATGAGATCCCACCGGAACGGGATGACTGTGCCGTGCTGCATGGATGCAGAGAAACAAGCCCCTGGAGAGCAGCCAGGGCTCTTAATTGCTGAGCCATCTCTCCGGCCCCTTCTGTATAATATTTTAAAACAAAATCGAATCCTACGTAAATGCTAGGTTGTAAGCTGCATTTTTAAACTTAACATCCTGAGTGCACTTCCGTATCATCTAAATGTAAGCTGAACAAAATCATTCCTAATGATTTCTCTGTGATCCATTCTGGGAAAAGGGCTTCTGGTCGTTGTTGTGATTCCCCTACAGGGCTGTTTCATTCTTGGCGAAGCTGCAATGCCAGGTTAACATATATAGGGAACAGAGCAAGCTCCCAGGCCATCTCCCCATCCAAAGGATCTAGTTGACACATTGTCTTCAGATACAGTCCGAATCAGCTAGTTAGTGGGTAACAGGTAGCACACTTGTTCTCAGCCAAGAGGCCGAGAAGCACTGGCTCTGATTTTTTAGTCACGGTAGACTATTCTAGAGCAAATGTGCTCATGGTTAGATATTCCTATGGAGCGGAGTGAACTTTTTTAGTGCTGTGTTGAGGAGTATTCATACCCGTAGGTGTTTTCCCCTCAGCCCTGTAGACAGGCAAGGCTTGTGTCCATCTCCACCTTGAAGGAAGGGTCTACTGGCCCCACCTGCCATGTGGTTGGGGTTATCTTTTCTTTAAATCTTCACCTTTTTCAGGAGTGAAAATGGTATATCCCAGTGACCTGGGTGGCTCCTTCTTCTTATTTTCTGTATACGGGCGCTTTGCCTGGATATATGTCTGCGCACCCTGTGTGTGCCTAGCGCTCGTGGAGGCCAGAAGAGGGCATCAGATTCTCTGGAACTGGAGCTGCAGATGGGTGGCTGCCATGTGGGCGCTGGGAATGGAATCTGGCTCCTCGGTAAAGCGCAGCAAATGCTCTTAACCACTGAGTCAACCCTCCAGCCCTCGAGCGTGTGCTTCCATGTGTGAAAATTTAGAAGATTACCCTGTGTCTATTGGCCATTGGAGTTGTTTTGTGAAGTTTCCTGATTTTCATTCCTTTTGAGGTGGAGTGCCAAAAAACGCTCTAATATTTAGTTTTAAGTAGCTTGTGTATTATAGTGAGAACTGCTTATTCTCATTATATTACATTTTTCTGGTTTACTACTGCCTTAAATTTCATGTGTGTTCTGCCATGAAGACACTAAAACCTTCTGATGTTGTCTAAATAGCGTATGGTATCATCTTTAAAAAGATAAAGATATTTATAAAGGCCTTATTTATGCTAGGGCACTTTGTCTATTTATTCAGTATTTGCTTCCCCCAGCTAGACTGTAAACTCTACAGAAGGCAGAGATAAATATTTACTGTGTTTTCTTTGTGTGTGTTGTCATTCTCTCAATTTCCAGGCTCTTTTGCTGCTCTTCCTGTTGTCTGTAATGGCCTCTCCTTTTCATGCTCAAGGTAAAGTGACTTCTCTACAGAGAACGCTTCCTGATTGCATACTCTAAGGAAGGTTCCGTCAACCCCATTCTTCTTTCTCACAACACTCTTGTTTCCTCTCTGACCTTTATTTTAAGAAGAAGCATAGACTAGTTCGTCTATTCAATATTTGCTTCTCCAACTAGACTATCAACTCCACGGAGGGCAGAAGTCATAGCTACTTTGCATTCTCAGTGCCTAAACCAACATCTGGTGCATGGCATAAACACAAAAGAAATTTGTTAAAGGTCACTGAATGTTAAGTCCATCTAAAATTTATTTTGGTATAAGGTATGTACTAAAGATTCGGTTTAAATTTTTCCAGATGGCATCTTGTGATTACAGGGCACAGCAACAAAGCAGGCTAGCTTTCTGCTAATCCTCATTTCATTTGACTCCAAGAAATGAAGCCCAGGATGCAGCAGGGGTGTGGAGTTCCTGGCTCTCATTCCCTTTAGCCACATCACCTCCTGTCTTTGCAGTGACTCCCCTTTCTCCATTCCTGTCTCAGCCCTGAGTGCTTCCCATCAGGCTTATTTCAGGGCTTAGCCTAGAGAGGAGTCTTAATTAATGGTATTTACTCGCCGATTCAAATTACTCCAGCGGGGGCGGGGGGATCTTTGATGGGTTTCATCCACACAATAGCCTCTGTAAACGCTGAAGACTCTCTTCTCCCTCCGCAACAATGAAAGACTAGATGATCCTGAACCCTTCGGCTTTCTAGCTTCCCTTCTAATAGTTGTGAACATGATGACAGAACTGGAAGGTTGTTAAGAGGCCAAAAGGGGGAGATGTGCTTTGAAAGTCGTGTCACCTCCATTGACTCCTTCAAAGCCCACCTGTGGGGATGGTGAGATGGCTCAGTAGGTCAAGCCTGACAACCTGAGTTCTGTCTCCAGGACCAACATAAAGACAGAAAAAGAGAACCAGTTATACAAAGTTGTCCTCTGACCTCTGTGCATGTTTTGTGATAACTCCTCCACTTCCTGCACACATGTGATAAAATAATAAAATTAAATTAAGTAAAACTTAACTGTGAGGTAGCTTCAGAAACTTTACAATCAAGCTTTGGGAAGTTATAACATTAATAATTATCAGTAAATTTCTTTCTCAACATATTAACATACTAACACTAGGTATAAAAAAATGGCTGAATTAACAAAAGATTTTGTTCCTCATTATTTAAAAACTTTAATGATGATACTCCAACAAAGGACCATTCATGGAGATAACCTAGAACCCCTGCACAGAGGTTCTAGATAACCTAGAACCCCTGCACATGGCAGCTCAGTTTCCAAGTAAGTTCCCTAGTAAGGAGAACAGGGACTGTCTCTGACATGTACTTAGTAGCTGGCTCTTTAATCACCTCCCCCTGAGTGGGGGAGCTTACCAGTCCTCAGAGGAAGACAATGCTGCCAGTCCTGATGAGACCTGATAGGCTAGGGTCAGATGGAAGGGGAGCAGGACCTCCCTATCAGTGGACTGGGGGAGGAGATGAGGGAAGGAGGGCAGAACTGGGTGGAGAGGGGGCTACAGCTGGGATACAAAATAAATAAATTGTAATAAATAAAAAAAATGCTTTAATGAACTCCTAATACCCAAAGAAGTCCAACTTAATATTTATACTAATTCTCAAAGAGAAAGAGACATCAAATACCATTTAACTGAAAAACAATGGAACTCACAGAGAAGTGCCAATTGTACACTTAAAATTTATTAAATGCAGAGGCCAAAGAGATGGCCCAGTGGGCAAAGGTACTTGCTGCCAAGCCTGATGACCCAAGTTTGATCCTCAGAGCAGGGGGAAGGAGAGAACTTACTCCTAAAAAGTTGTCCTCTGACCTCTGCTTGCATACTGTGGCTCCTGCTTCTACACACATACAAAATTAATAAGTAACATTTTAATGCTACTTAGCACTTTATCTTTAATCCTTATAAAATCATAACAGTTTTTTTGTTTTGTTTTGTTTTGTTTTGTTTTGTTTTGTTTTAACTTATCTGTGGTAGAGGCAGAGAGTCACACAACCTTTGCTAACCAGCAGTGATCAGGTAAAGCATTCTGGTGTTTCTTCCATGCTGAGTCCGTTGTCAACTTCTCCACACTCCCAAGGTTTCCAGGACAATGTATCAGGTAGTCCATCCTAATCACCTCCCCCTATGTCGTCAAAGATGGCCTTGAACTCCTGGTCTTCCTTCCTCCTCCTCCTCCTTCCTTATTCTTTATAATTGCATAATTCATATTGGAGGAGAGTATTAGCATTAGAGGAGAAGTCAGGAAATCCTGATTGCCCTGACTGTAGAAACTATCCCTAAAAAGTACCTGGAAACATGAACACTAAATGAAATGATGAAAGAAATAATGTATTTATTTCAGTGAACTTTTTGCACATGTGAAACTTTGAGGAGGCACCACCTTTGGGATCCTAGACTTTGCTTTTGTCCTATTGTGGGAAACAGAAAGTCTCTTACAGACACCAGTATTTGAAGATGAGAGAGAGTCAGTGAGTGCTTCCTTTGGTTTAAATACCAGCCAAACATTCTTCACATGGAGCCCTAGGATGTGGCTATTGGCAAAATGGGATCTTTAATGATAAAAATATGATTAAACTAAAAATATAATACAAAACTTTTAACCTAACTTATCAAATCCAAAAACATCTAATTTTGTAAATAACGAAAGGATACAATTTAAATCATCAAGCAGATACTGTTTACTCCTAATACACCCAGTATAAAATATGAAACTACAATAATGCAGAATGTCATAAAACAAATGTTTCACAGTCTGGGTGGGAGAATAAAGAAACACATCACTTGACTAGGATTTCCCAGGAACCTTCCAAATTTCATACCCTGGAGAATCAATTTCACTTCTGCAAATCTTATGGAAAATGCTTACCACATGGTTGTTTGGTAATGTGTTAAAATGTGACAAACCTAAGTGTTGACAATAAAGATGGGAGTTTAAAGTTTAGGATTCTAGCCATGGCGGGCTATCAGCTGCAATGCTTCTGTGGGTTATTCGTTGACATAGAATATTCTAACAAATCTAAAAAGGATCCAGATTCGACTCCAGTTTTTATTTTTAAATATTTCATAAGAAAATATTATAAGAGAAATATCAAAGTGTTAAGACTGCTTATCCTAGGTGGTAGGGCTACAAATAAATATTCTTTTTGTTTGTTTGTTTGGTTTGGTTTGGTTTGGTTTGGTTTGGTTTGGTTTTGAGATAAGGTTTCACTGTGTAGTCCTGTTTGGTCTAGAACTATAGAGACCAGGATGGCCTCACAGAGATCCATTTACCTATGCTTTCTGAGTGCTGGGATTAAAGATATACACGATCACATCTGACTAAATTATACTTTTCTTGTTATTATTTTTTAAATTCTTTACAATAAAATGACTTGTTGTTTTAGAAACAGGGTTTTTCTGTCAAATATGACTTTTTAAATTTTATTTTAAGAATAGACCAGCTGGGCAGTAGTGGCTCACACCTTTAATCCCAGCACAGGGGATACAGGCAGGTGGGTTTTGAGTTTGAGGCCAGCCTGGTCTGCAGAGTGAGTTCCAGGACAACTACAGTTACACAGAGAAAAAAAAAAATCCCATCTTGAAAAAAAAAAAAAAACAGAAAGAAAAAGAAAAAAAGAAAGAAAACAGAATAGACAAAGAATTACAGGCAACTAAGGAATGACAAGAAAGGGAAAATTAGTTGTCCCAGGGATGAGCTTCCTAATTGATTATCTAAGACCATGTGGTTATCCCTGAAATCATATATGTACAAGCAACACTGAATGAACACAGCAGGTTGTGTTTATATATTTATGCATTTATATATGTATGTAGCATTAAAGGAAAATATGAGTTTGAGAGGGAGTAGAGAGGCATGGAAGGGGTGAAGGGGAGAGGGGAGATTGGAACTGATCTAATTATATTTTAATTAAAGATATATTTAAAAATGAAAACCTAATTTCCTGCTTATCTCCCATCTCATGCCTTAGTAATATTAACATGGTCATCGGCTAGGTCCACTAAAATCCAAAAATGTTTCTGTGTCTCTCATGTCAGACAAATATCAGCCATGTGCAAGGGAAATGTGTGCACATAGATGTTTGAAGGGAGGTTCATGGTGAATAGACTAAAGAAATCTAGAATACATAGGCAAGGTCTGGAAGCCAGACTACTGCCCTGAAGTAGAGCAAACTCACTCTGTTTCACACAAGAAGAAAGAAGCGGAGGCTGAGAATAACAAAAAGCACAGATATCTGATTAGAGTATCAGCTATCTAGTGACTGCAACTGCCCTCCATGAAGGAGCAGCCTCGAGGAGGAGGGGAACACATCTCTGGGACCAAAGCCAACCCCTTAGGGGCAATACTGAGAGTTACCTGTATCTCACTGAGTGGTCAGGTGGGTAAGTGCCTCCCGGCGTCTCACCAGACCCATATTTCTTGCCTCATCCATCATAAAATGCAGAGTCCTGGACATGCCACTCTCTCAGCCCCTTGTCTGTTTTGAAGAAGGCACCGGTGCCATTTGAGATACCTGATATTGTTTTGGCAGAGATGAGACAGGATAATGCTCTGGCAAACAGTTAAAGCCATTTTGGTTGCAAGCAACAGGAAACCACAGAAACTGTGTCATGCAAAACAGAAAGGAATTGGCCAATACTCAGGGAAGCAAAAGGGAACCAACTGTGTTCTGCATGGGGGAGTTGGGGGAACTAAGGGCTGTGTTTCTATTTCCAGCCCTTAGTCTGTGGAGCTGAGTTTGGCTACAGGAGAAATCAAGCCTGATCATGTGGAAACAAGATGGTCTCTGACAGCCTAGCATTTATGCTGCACTCTTAGCTCGTGCCTCCAGGCCTGACTGAGAGTGTTCTCACATGACTTAGGATATGGCCCTGAGAAGGCTAGCTTGGTCATGTGACCCATTCCTAAATGGATCAGTGTGTCCCAGGAACAGGAGTTCTTCTATAAGTTAAGGTTCTTTCTGTGTACACACTTAGAACCAGCATGTCTTGGGAAGAGATTAGCTATCTGTGGGTTGAGCCAGCTATGGAAAGGGACTGCCTGTATGCATGGTGGAGAGAGGGCTTGTGTTTGTTAGACATATTCCGAAAAAGAGCTGTAACCACTATCATGGAAATGTATTCCGCCGCATGCTAACTCCACTTCTCTCCTGTCTAGAAATCCTCCTGCTGTAGTTTCTGCCCATGGTGTTCTGTTCTGTCTTCAAGATAGATTTCAATCAAAGCCTCTTCCTCAGCAGCCACACTGTGAGGGTTAATTAGGTTTTCCAGAAA
This sequence comes from Meriones unguiculatus, assembly GCF_030254825.1. NCBI lineage: Eukaryota > Metazoa > Chordata > Mammalia > Rodentia > Muridae > Meriones > Meriones unguiculatus. The sequence continues at coordinate 59,482,743 of NC_083362.1, read as the reverse complement.
CCATCTGTAAGGTGCCATGGGATCTTCAGGACCAGATGCTGTATGAAGATAGTTGTCATTAGAATCGACTCTTCATTTTTATGCCTATGAAGAATGGGAGCGGGGGGAGCAGAAGGCTAGGAAAAGGAAATCTACCAATTGCCCCAAGACATCATTTTGAGTATGATAAGCATTTTCTTCCTCTTCCCATTGCTCTGTGGATGCCATTCACAAGGAGCAAACACAAAATCCGTGAATGGGTTTGTACATCCATACCCTTCTCAAAGAGGAACACAAAGCTTGGGAAACTCAGAGCCAGGAGTAGCTGAACGGGCTGTGCCGTCTGAGCTCCAGCATGATTGGCGCCCTGGAGGATTAGCAGCTGGCTGTGTCGAAAGGCTTTCCTTTTTTTAGCTCAGGTTAACGAGCTATGAATGATACATAACTGTCTGGGCAGTGTGAGAACGTTATAGTCTGTGCTCCTCCGTCAGCCTGCAAGATGCCTTTCTGGGGACTGTCAGAGACAAATGCTGGGAAGCCTAGTGGGTCAAAGAGGATTGCAAGCTCAGGGTCCAGGAAGTAAAGCATAGGCTGGCTCACAAGCCATCCCTTAGGCACGGGGCACAGGGCCGGGCTCTTCTGTGCTATCCACTCACATAGTTGACCCATGGTCAACATTCAGAGTGACTCGGGGAAACAAGTTTCTACAACTGACCTGGCAAGGCTGGAAGTCCAGGCTGAAATTCTGTGTATCCAACTTAAAAGCAATAATAATAATAAAAAAAATTAATTTAGAAGTTTAAAGGCATTCAAAACATTAAACTCCGTCCATTTATATTTGCTCAGGAAGTTAAGAATGTACCCCATCATACTGTATGAGGGCACCCATTTATAACTGCCCCCATTTATAACTGTGATAGAGGCACACAGGTCTCTAGCACTCACTGGCCAGCGAGTCTTGCCTAATTAGCGAATTTCAGGCCATCGAGACTATTTATTTAAACAACAGCAACAGCAAGGGTGAATAGCATTTGAGAGATGCTATTCAACACTAGAGGTTGACCTCTGGCCTGCACACCGGCACACACGTGTGTATATGCATGTATGTACACATTAATGCACACACTGTAGTGGTCTGAAAGAAAATGGCCCCCATAGGCTCACAGGGTGTGACATTATTTGAAAGGGTTAGGACACATGGCCTTGTCGGAGTGGGTATAGCCCTGCTGGAGGAAGTATGTGGGCTCGTGGGGGGTAGAGGGCACTCTGAGGTCTCCGGTGCTCAAGCCAGGCCCAGCCAGTGCGTAACTTTCCCCACTGCCTGCCAATCCAGATGCAGAACTCCTAGATACCTCTCCAGCGCCATGTCTGCCTGCATGTCACCATGCTTCCCACCACGATGATAATGGAATAAACTTCTGAACCGTAAGCCAGCCCCAATGAGATGTTTTCCTGTGTAGGAGATGTCGTGGCCATGGTGTCTCTTCACAGCAATAAAACCCTAACTGAGACACACATACACCAAAAAAATAAAAATAAAAAAGCAAAACGCACTATGTGCTTATACGTTTTGAACATGGAAGTGCAATGAAAGACATGTTTCATCACCACAAAGCTTAAACTCTTCCATCTTATCCCAGCTTGCAGCAGACAAAGGCTTATCTTGCATAATTGAGAATCCCCTTTTTCTCCAGAGTTGTTAATCCTCAGATGACATGGAGAACATTGTTTTCTGGAGATGATTACATTTTCTCAAGATGATTACAGTAACAGAAGTGTGGCAGAAAAAAAAAACAAAAAAAAAAAACAAGAAGGCATTCAAAGGCAGGACACTTGGACGGCTTCATCACTGGGGGTCCCCTCTTTTGATGTATGTGTACCCATGTATCTGTATACATAGATACCTATACATGTCTATACATCTACAATGACATATGTTTTTCCCTGAGCCACTTGAGAAAAAGCTACCAATTTTATGGTATTTTACTTTCAAATATTTCTCTCTGGTTTTCCTGAGAGCAAGCATGTGAGGCTGGCGGGATGGGCTAGTGAGTAAGGACGCTTGCGGCAAAGTTTGATAGCGGAAGTTCAACCTCCATTATATCAATGCTAAAGAAAAATATGGAATCCATACAGCCAATGATTTGCCTAGCCCCATGATTTCACTTAAGCTGATTTTTTTTTTCCATCTCTCCTACCTCCACCTCCATCTACTTCTCTCACCTTTGTACATCCCTCAGGATGTCGGTAGTTTTTGGAGAGTGAAAGACTCAGGCTAGTTGTTCTAGAGACAGCATCTCAATTTGACCAGTGTGCTCGTTCCCTCACGGTCACATCTAAGTTAAATGAATGAATTCTTAGCTGTGTGACCTTGAGAGAGTCACCTCATTTTGCCATACTGTTATGCATCTCCTAAGGTGGTTGTGACAGCGGCAGCTATAATAACTGAAGTTCTCAGCATGGGGACAGGCAAAAATCAGCACCAGAAAAGTATTTGTTCTGCCATTAACATTACGGTCGTCGGCACCACCTGAAGCCTAAGGGATTCTCATTTTAGACAGGCTTTCATCTTTCTAGAAATTTCCACATTCCTTAACGTCAGCCTTCTCTTCATCTGCACGTCAGGAATCGTCCCTAAATATTAGCCAGGGTGTTTAGACTCAAATAAGGACAACTGTGATCTGTGCACAGTAAAAACTAGAGCAGGACAGAAGATACAAGGAAACAGCATTATTATCCCCCCGAGCATGCATTCTTTTACATCATTCACCTGTAAAACAGAAAAATCCACAGTAGGGGCTAAAATGAAGTCAGCAAACTAATAAAAATCTTGTTTCAACTCTGTTTAATTGGTACAGTATTTTCAGACGTTAGTTTCCTTATTTTCAAGGGAAAGTCATAGAACCCCCTAAATATTAAATTACAATAAATGTGCTCTGAGTGAAGTTTGGGGTCAGGATGGAATTTTAAGACCACCCCTGTAGGAACCCCGTGGAAGAGGAGGCAGGAAGAACATACGAGCCAGAGGGGGTGGATGACCAGGAAAACAAGGTCCTCTAAATCAGTTGAGCAAAGTTCATGTGAACTCACGGAGACTGAAGCAGAGTGCACAGGTCTGCCGGGTCCTCTGCCCTTAAGTTATGGCTTCCAGTTTAGTGCTTTTATGGGATTCCTGAGTGTGAGAATGACTGAATCTGATTCTTGTGCCTTCTCCTGGGCTCTTTTCCTTTTGTTTGTTTGTCTTGTCCAACTTTGATGTGATAGGTTTTGTTTCACCTTATCATATTTATTTTGTTACATGTTTTGAAAATGTACGTAAGAATGACTATAGATGGATGGATGAATGAATAATGAATGAAAGCCTAGGCACTTGGGTAAAGATTAACAACTAAACTGTCACTTATGCCTGTTGGGAGAGGGAAAATTCAGTTTTCTCCAATAAAGTGACATTGGTCATACCAACCATTACAGAACAGGTCTCAAGTTCAGGAGTGGTTGACCAGCATGTAATGGACTCCACGGTTTTTGGTGTGCTTTCATTTGGTTACAGTTGGGGAGGTTGCTTTGTATCTTTTTATTTTTTATTTTTGGGGTGTGGTTTTATTTTGTTTTCTTGGTTTTGTTGGGGTGTTGTTGTATTGGGTTTTTGTTTGTCTCTTGAGAAAGAACTTAAAGTTGGTTGTTAGAGATGGGGGAGAGGATCTGGAAGGACTTGGGGGGAGGGGAAGAATATGATCAAAATATAGTTACGTTTAAAAATTGTTTTAAAAAACTTAAAAATATAATAAAAAATTAAAAAATCATCCCAGTAAAGCTCCCAGGACAGACCTCAGGTGCTGAGGTGCTAATTCCTTCCCTTGGTTCCTGCTCACAGAGCGAAGCCATTGTTTGTTTTGTATTTCTCCTTCCTGGCCCGTATCTGCTGAGAAACAATAGTAGCTATAAACCCCAATGACAGTTTGCTCCGTTCATTATTAATCACTATTAATTGCCTATGAATATCTTTCCTGGAAACAGCATTAAATGACTTATGCAGCAAGGCTGGCTTGGCACCTCACATAATGAGACAGACAGAGGGTTATCTCCGGCAGAGCTGCTCGTGCTGGGAGCCCCCATACCTGGAGGGCACACATCCCAGAGGCTGAGCCCTCCCCTGACACACCCTGCCCCAGCCTGCAAGCATCCAGCTTTTTTCCTGGGGGGTGGGGTACAGGGCTTTATCTAACAACTCCATCCACATATCATTTACACCAGAGCCATGCTACCCAAAGGAACAGAAAACCATCAAGAACCTAGTTCCTACTGTGTGCCAGGTGGGCCTCTCACTCACCTTCACTCTCACCCCAACAGGCAGAAGAAAGTCCTCACTTAGGAGACTTCTTCATGCTCTGCCAAAGGGGATTCAAACCAAGACCTTTTCAGGCTCTGAAGACTACCTATGATCAAATGAGAAGGCTATAGAGGGACCTATTTTCTTAGAATTTCTAGAGTCATCATTGATGCTACATGGCATACACGGATCCTTGCAACAGTAATGTGCTGGAATCTTTCCAATAACTTTGTGACTCAAAGTACTAATAATACCAGCCAGCTCTTATAGGTTAACATACGCCTGGCCTAGTCCATTCCAACTACCGGCTTTATAGTAACACCTACAGTCTTGGCCATGACCATGTATCATAGGTCCTCCTCCTATTACTGCTATGTATGATGAAGAACTGAGAAGTTCAGTGTCACAGACAGAAGAAATATTGCATAGCTTGCCACTGGTAGTGCTGCGACCTCCTGAGTTCAGCTCTAACAGTTAGGCTCTTAATGACTGCTAAAGCTAAATGAGGATTAGTTACCGGCTCTAGTAATTACAGACAAGGGGATTGAAAGGTTCAGAGGGGCAGGGGGATGCACCCTGGATCACTTGGTCATTACAAGAAAGACTAGGTCACAAAGTGGTGTGAACAAGAAGCCAAGAATCGGTCTACAAATAGTAGAGTCTTGCTCTGTTGGTTGGATGAGGCATGTCACGTGGCTGAATTCTGGAAACAAATCTAAGGGTAAAGCTAAGGAACACTGATGAGAAACTGATGAGAAACAGATATACTGGGAGGGAGTATATTTATTTGTATGGATATATATATAGATATTCATATGGAGGTCAGAGGTCAACACCAGGGGTCTTCCTCAATCTTTGCTTTTACTTTTGTTTTGTTTTGAGATGGGGTCCTTCAGTAAACCCAAACCTGATTTGGCTGGAAGGGCTTGCCTGTGAGCTCTGGGACTCTTCCTGAATCTACTTAGCCCTGGGTATACTGTCATAAGCTGCCATGTTTGGCTTTTTATGTTGGTACTGGGGATCTGAACTCAGGTCTTCATTTTCAAATGGCAAGCACTTTCCTGACAGAGCCATCCACAGCTCCAGACATATTTACTCCCTGTAAACTCCTAGAGTTGGAAGAGAGAAAGGAAAATACTGGTGGGGATTTAGAGTCCTGTAATCAACCTGAGAGCCTTAGGTCAACCTGAGAGTCTCAACTGTCAAGGGTTAGAATTTCCAACCTTAAGAACTGGGCCATATTTGGAACACAATCTAAGTTTCGTTGAAAGGTCTGTGTATAAGATGCTGGGGCATTTCTAAAGGAAGAGGGACAGCTGGCTAAGGAGATGGGACCCAAAAGCTTTGGCACTTTCATCAGGCATCAGGCAGTGAGGGCAGCCTTGCTTCTTTTCTCTAGGGGATCATCTTTCCCCCAACCCCCGGCACCTGAAAACATTCCTCTTTCTATTAACAGTGAAGTTGAGTTAGGTGTGTAATCCTGGCACTTTCAAAGTTAAGCAGCAAGAAAGCAAATTTGAGGCCAGTCTGAGCTACTTAGTAAGTTCCAGACCAGCCTGTGCTAGCCACATAGGGAGACCCTGTCTCAGAAAATGACAACAAAACAAAATAGCAGTGGAAACTACACTAGGATATATTCATACAGTAGGGGTTAGAGTTCTACACCAGTGACACATTAGTACTGTGTACAACAACCATGGCCCATTGATAGCCATGCTCTGCTAAGTCTCTAAGAAAGACACAGCCAGAGGGTCACAGGGCAAACCTGAGTCAGACTGGAGTCAGGCAAGGAGAACAAATGTGATCCTTGAAGCTCAGAGGAAAAGCCAACCAGAAGAACCTACCCAGAGACAAAGAGTCAAGTTGGAGTTGGAAATGTATGTGAAATGGCAAGTCCAGCAGATAAATGGGAACAGACAAGAAAAGCCATGACAGCGAAGGGTACTACAGAGTAGGCAAGACCTGGTGGACTTGCCATTGGCCAGCCAGAATATTTGGAAGAGGTAAACCCTTGGCCCAGAGTGTCTGTCACTGGGGAAGTTTGGGGGACTTGCTTCCTTTACAATGGAGTAACTGAGACCTTTGGCTCTACCTCTAGGTAGAACCTTCTAAGCTGCAAAAAACCCCTCACTCTAAACTTTAAACCAAGTACTGTTTCAAGTAGCGAACTCTATGTCTAATAGAACTATGGGACAGAGAAGCTTTGATATGACTAAAGTCTTTGGTTGTCTCTCATGGTTCGTGGGGTCTACATAGCCACTCACAGTTGAGGTACCACATCACCCAAAGGGCTCCCTCACACAGCCTACAGGGGCACAGAACCCCCTGGATTTGTCCTGTGAATAAACCACGTGGATATACATGCAGGTCCTGTCTAGCTAGTAAAGCTCCCTGTTGTGACCTGAGGTCTGGTCTTAGCCTTTCCTCAACCTCTTCCAACACTGCTCTCTCTCACCTTGCTCTAGTTACACTGGCCTGCTTTCAATCCTATCTCCTGGGATAGATTAGAGATGCCTCTTCCTTTGAGAGACAGGCCCACGTTCCCCTTCTTCTTGGCTCTGCCTGAGTTTCATGACCACTTGAGCAGCAGAGTGCAGTACAAATGATGCTGTGGTGATTTCTTGGTCTCACAATCTTGGAACACGGTCCTTTCGGGCCTTGAGTTACTAGGTACAGTTAGTAAGTACCATGTGAGCCCAGCCTTCCTGCCATCCTTATCAAGATTCCACATGTATGAGACAAGCTGGCTTAAACCTTCCAAGTTAGCTTACCTGTCAACTGAATACCACTCAGTGACCTCAGCCAGTGCCCCAAGGAACAGCTACGCAGGCAATTGCTGCCCACATGTCTAACCCAAAAAAATATGAGATGAATGAGATTGTTGTTTTTAGCCACTGAATTTTAGAGCGTTGTTAGGATATAGGGTGACGGCTTAGTTAATAAAGCACTTTCCATACAAGTGTGAGAGCTTGAGTTCAGATCCCCATGCCCATGTAAAAAGCTGGGTATGGGGCATATACCCGTAACCCCAGGATGTGGTTACATCACAAGCATCTGTTTCCCCTACTAGGCAGCAGCAGGGACCACAAGACCCTGGGCACATAGTCGGCACCTGGCACACGGTATATATGAAATCCTTCAAAAACGAATGGATGGGTGTGGTTACACGGATGCATGCGTGACCCTAGCCTTTCAACCTGTTTTAGAGGGGTGCAACCCCAGGGGCAGAAGCTGCCCACCTTTACACACAAAGTGGCTTTCAGTTTCTTTGTCGTATGTTGATAGTACTCCATAGGATGCACAGGAAGTTGGTCAGACACCTTACCCTCTTTCCAGGGCCCCCCCCCTCTCTCTCTCTCTCTCTCTCTCTCTCTTTCATTTTCTTTTCCTCCTTCTCTTCTTGTAGAAACTTCCACAAAAATAAGGCCTGGCAAGAGTTTATAAATAGAAACTCCTCGTCCTCCCTCTCTTCCTCTATTATCTTTTCTTCCCATCACCCTGTAATTTGTTGTAAAAAAAAAAAAAAGGAAAGTGTCTGGGTGTGCCCTGTGGAAAAGACAGAGCTTTTCCTTGCTAAATCATCTAGGCCATGGGTGCATTCTCCTCCCTGTGCCTAACTGTGAGGACCCATGTAAGGTGTGGCCGTAGGAGCTTTTCTCAGGCGGTCCTGGAGGCTGCAGTGAGATTGATCCACCAGGGATGGAAGAGAGTAAGCTGTTCTGTTCCTGAAGACCAGGCCTTGGCAGAGGTAAGAGGTGTGTGTGTGTGTGTGTGTGTGTGTGTGTTAGGAGAGGGTAGGAGGGCAAGAAAGAGAGAGCAGGAGGTAGGCAAGAAGAGCAAAGTAAAATGTTTTATAGAGGTCAGAGATGTGTGCGAAGCCAGTGAACACAGCGTATTTATGAATGAAGCCAGAGAGGCTGAAGTGAGTGGGGAAACCACCAATGGCGGCACTTAGAGATCCAGTTTTCACTCCCGTCTATCGAGTGGCTCCTGCACGGCTCTGGGCAGGCGACCCTGCGCTTCCCTCTGTTCATTGTGTCTGAAATGGGGTAATGAGACTCACCTCTCGGCACCATCACAGGAGTGAGTCGCGTACACTCAGCAGTTACTAATGGGCTCTTGCTATTATGCAGAAGACATCTTCACTTCATGTTTAGAAACATTTAATACAAGACTCAAATAAGTGGCTAAGGCTGCCCTCAGCCGAAGTTACGACTTATTCAAAATCTGACAGGTTACAAGCACTATACGAAATTATATCAGCAAACTGCGACCTAGAACAACCTTAAACGTGTAAGAATCACGAAACAACACACCAAAAGTATCCAATGACCAAGCTGAAAATAGCGTATTTAATGTGGATCAAAAATGGATGGATTCATCTAATGTATTAGTTAACGCTTATTTTGCTGATAGAATAAAACTTCATGAATTTATCTCAGTGAAAAGTTTTAGGAAACTTGAAAACAGTACCTTTTTTTTTTTTTACTCCTTTATTTGCCTACTGAGTGTGTATGCGTGTGGGCCTGCGTGTGTCTCAGTGTGCACATGCAGGTCAGAGTACCACTTTGGGAGCCAGTCTCTGCTTCTACCATGTGGGACCCAGGGATTGAACTCAGGTTGTCAAGCTGCACAGCAATCACCTTTACCCTCCGAGCTATCCCACTGACCCCTGGAAACAGTTTAAACCACTCCATACTTAAAAAAGGAAACTAGAAAGAAAGACTGCTTACAAACTAAACTGTTTTTAGAAAAGTCCTTTAGGAGAATGCATTCTCCATGTGAGTTTTTTTTTTTTTTTTTAATGTGGCTACACTTCTGATTAAAATGTTACATATGTAAATACGAAATCTAAACGCACTGAAATGGGTTGGCAAGATGATTCAGCTTGCCTCCCACACCCAGAACTGATGCCACAATGCTGTCTGTCCTTTGACAGCGTACTGTGCATACTGTGCCACATAATCACACACACACACACACACACACACACACACACACACAACATGACCTTGAACATACACAATAAAAAAGCTCTGGGAATCCAATGCTTGCACACGTGCCAGCATAGCTGAGACAATGTGAAGCCGTCCCACACATGCCATCAGTTTTCTTGGTGAGCTGTTTATCGGACCTCACCATATCAGTTTAGGCGTACAAACGACGAGTTCGATGATAAGGGGGATGACAAGAACAATGACAATTACGAAAAATGCTTTGGTGAAACAGCAGCATGGTGTGCTTGGTAGGTGTGTTGGGATGTCCTGGTAAGAACGGAGAGGTGTTTATTTAACAAAAGCCATGATAAGATGTGTGAGGCACCATTGCCTTCCTGTTCCTTAGGGTCTATACTGTCATTCCTCTGTACGACTCAGACACAAGGGAAAGGGATAACACGGGGAAGTGAGTGGCTGGCCACGCTGTTCTGCCCTGGATTCCTTTCATATGCTCAGTTTCCTCGAGGCTGTGACAGTTTCATCTCAGCGGGGAGGTGGAAGTTGAAGGTGCGCACATTCCTAGCTCTTTTCCATGCAGTCTGCCTGGAAGTGTACCAGAATGGCTGGGACAGTGTGGAGCCTTCACACCCGGGTCTATCAGTTTCCTTAGTGAGTCCTTTAGTGTATCCTAAACATATCAGTCTGGTCTTTGGGTCCCAGGTAACCGTTCTCTTCTTTCCTTTCCTCTGTTCTTCTTGTCTCCAGTATTTTTGTTTGAGGTTTAGAGTAAGTGCAGGATGATCCTCGTGGCAAATGTGAATATGGCTTTGTCCCAGAAAACAGAGAAATTTTTGCAGAAGAGGTGGAAAGGGGTACTTGGGACAAGAATCATGATCACACACACATTCAGAGAGAGCCAGTGCAGAGCCGTGATCTTACAGCTAACTCCTTTCAATCCAAATATATGCATATGCATACATATACACTGTATATATATATATAGTCTTTTGATCATCTTCAAATCTGTAATACCTCCTTGCCACACTTTACAGATAGCCCTGCTCCTCTGCCTCTTGCAACCCGATATCTGCCCATCCCTCCAGCAGGCACTGGATAGCTGGAACTAGAGTTTTTAATTGCAGTGGGTAGCCTTGTGGGGTCGTGGGCTTCCTACCACTGCGAGACTCGTTGATGATTATGAATACATGCATGAGATACATGTATGTATACTGAGCTGAGTACTTACGTGGTGTCCACATAAGTACATAAGTACAGGTTTTGTACTGTCCTGGGGGGCTAGGACAGAATTAATTGTTAGAGATGTACAGAGTGAAAACAAAGATAGAATAAAAACAAAAATGCCTCGCTGAACGCCGTATACATCTTTAGAGGAGCATCCCTCCATTGCCAGAGGAGGGTGTGGGGGAGAACTAGGAAGAGAGTCACCACTCTTATAGGAATTTTGTCTCCAGCTCTCTGTCTTCTCCTCTGAACAGCTATCAATGCCACAAGTCTAGAATTCTATTCAATAACCTCTTACCATAGGTGATCATACGCAGGTGGAGAAACCTCCTGAGAAACTGACTTGTGTGTACAGTGGAGAGGCTCCTTCTCAATGTCTACAGTGCTTATGTTCCCACGTCAAGGGAGCTCAGTCCAGGATCTTACACAGCAGAGAAGCCAAACAAAAGATGACGTGCTGGCTTAGTGACCCTGGGCACGAACAAGTGAATCGGGTGTTTTGAAAAGGGATTTGGCGTGAGCAATAGAAACATACTAGAAATGCACCTTTGCACTCTGGGGAATGATTCTTCCCAGTACCCTGAAAATTCCTCCCTCCTCCCTCTCTCCTTTGCTGTGTTACAGTTTCACAACACTAAACGTTTCTCTCTACGCCTCCTATTTCAATATTCTGGGAGGGTCTGAGTGGCTGGTGGTGCCATTTCCTAGTGACCTCGTGAGCTTCCCAGCAATGCGTTCACTTCAATTACAAAGCACTCCTGATTCCCCAGCTCTGGCCTAGTTTATCTGCAAGCAACTCCTAGACTCTGGTATTAGGTCTTTTTCATCTGTGAATCTTTTGTATAATTTATAGACTCTTAAAAAGCCAAAACCTGCCAGAGACCAGTAGAGATGATTAATCCAACACCCATTTTAACTAATAAATAAATGGCAGCTCCAGAAAAAGAAGTGGTTCCGCCAAATGTGTGACAGGTGGAGATGCTGGACTGAAAGCCAAACATTTGTCCACCGCTCTGCTATTAGCTACCTAGCTTGTTGTTGTAGCCAAATGCCGGACAAGAAGGAACATAAGAGAAGCGGGACTTTTTGTTTTGTTTTGTTTTGGTTTGGTTTTTGGTTTTCTGAGACAGGGTTTTTCTGTGTAGTCTTGGCCACCCTTGAACCTACTCTGTAGATCAGGCTGGCCTTGAACTCACAGCAATCCACCTGCCTCTGCCTCCCAAGCACTGAGATTAAAGGCATGCACCACTGCCCAGCATGAAGGGCTTATTTAAAGGGATTTTAGTTCACCATGGCAGGGAAGCCACAGGGGGAGGGGCAGGAGCACAAGTCAGCTGACCACATGGTGTCTGGTGTCCACAGTCAGGAAGTAATGCTGGTGCTCAGCTTGCCTTCTTTTTATTCAATATGACTCCTGGGCGGGTGCTGTCCACACTCAAAGTGGGTCCTCCTTCTTCAGTTAAACCTCTGAGGAAACACCCTCAGACACACTCAGAGGTGTGTTTCCATGGTGATTCTAAATCCAGTCAAGCCGACAATGAAGACTATCACGTGTTTCAAGAACATCTTCATCCCTTATGTCATCAGGGATGTGTCCCCTTTGGGCATCAGCACTCGTGGGGCCTTGAAGTCCTCACCCGTAGCTTCACTCCTAACCAAGTATCCCAGACATATTTGATTGCAGCACCTTGGACAGCAGGGAGGGCTCAGGCTCTTCACAGACCTGCTCCCCCTTAAAACCCGTTACCAAATGAGCAACTGCCGGAAAATTCATTCCTTAAAGTGGTAAGCTGATCTGTGCAACACGGGACTTCTTGTGTTGTGTTGTGTTGTGTTGTTTGTTTGTCTCAAAAGCCATTTATTTATTATTCAGCAGGTCAATAACAATAGAGTTGGAAAATATTAAACATGATCACAGCTTCTTTGGCATCTGAGAATCATGCTACCAGAGGTAGTTGTGTCTAAGCTGGAAAAGTTATCCTGTAGACTTTCTGCAAATATTTATAGGTTTATTTATGCAGTCCAACCACAGTTCCCCTTTCCTCCTCTTCTCCCAGTCCCTCCCCTCCACCTTCCCTCTTCCCCCACCCTCCATCCACTCCTCCTCCGTTTGTCTTTAGAAAAGGCCTCCCATGGATATCAAAGGCAACAGAGTCAGACAGCTCCTGCTCCCACTATTAAGGGTCCCACAAGAAGACCAAGCTACACAAGTGTAACACATAGCACATGACTTCTTTAGGTGGCCATTCTGATCATTCCCCAAGCACAGCTGGTCTGCCGGAGCCGGGACACTGAAGTGGTTTTAGAAGAGGGAAAGCTGCTTCTTTTCCTTTCCTCCCATCTCCTTGCCTTCTTCTGTCTGCAGGAGCATGATGGGCACGTGTGTGCATGCAAGTGCGTGGAAGCCAGAAGTTGACACCGAGTGTCTTCCTTTACTGTTCTTGGTGTTATTTTTTGATACAGCTTTTGGTCTCTCACCAAACCCAGAGCTCCCCATTTGGGCTATAACAGTTGGTCAGTAAACATCCAGGATCTTTCTGTCTCCATCTCTGCCCAGTGCTGGGATTAGAGGCATGCCTCTCTGCACCTGGCTTTTATGGGAGTACTAGGGACCCAAACTCGGGTCTCCTTGAGTTTGCAGAGACTGCTCTCTATGTCCTGAGCCCTCTCCCCAGGCCTGCTGCTTTTAGGTTTTTGAGTCAAGATTCCACTATGTAGCCCAGACTGGCCTTGAACTTGTAATCCTCCTGTCTCAGCTTTCCAATTGCTGGTATTACAGGTATATACCACCACCTCTACCTTGTATGAGTTTTTTTTTTTTATAATACCGCAAGTTCTGTTTTGTTTACAAAGGGCAATCAATGTCCTCTTCTTTGAGCTCTTTCTAAAGTCTACAGACTTCCCTCTGCTTCTGTGGGGGTTGAAGTTGCCACCGCTGCAGAGGGTGCTCAGCTTGGTCATAACTTATTCTGACCGTTCTATTTTAATTCCTACATTCTGAGCTTATAACAGAGCGATGCCCTATTCCTCATGAAGTATGAATAGAGAGAAGAACATTGAGAGGGGAAATGAAGCTGAAATGTGCTTTCCTTTTCTTTCGTTCTTCTTTAAAGAAGCGTGTCGTCCTTCATAAGTTATAAAATGTCATTTCTATGATCCCCTTTGAAGGAATTGCTCTCCTTCCTAACTGAATTTATGATGAATTTTCAATAAAAATTTGACAATAAAAGTCCAAATGCACAATAAACATAAAACTGCTTAGTAGTTCTAAATGACAATTCATTGCTTTGAGTTTAAAGTATTAATAAATTAAAGTTTCCTGGAAAATTCTGAATTTGCATCTCATTAAAAAGAGTTTTCTGAAAGTATCATCTTCACCTGTATATTTTTAATGGCCCAGCCTTGGCTTCCTATATCACTAGGTCAACAGATTATAGATGGGTTAATCATGAGTTCCATTTCCTCTACAGTTGAGTCTCTGCTCTGTTCTAAGCACTTAACATCTCATTATTCTTTATGGTTTTATGCAATAACTACGACCGTTACTCTCATTCTCTTGGTGAGGAAATAATGCACAAAGCCATTAACTAACTTGCCTGTCTATCCCTGAAAACCATATGCACCATTGCACATTCATGACAGGAAGCCTGAATTGTCTTGCTTGCCACGGATACATATATTGTCCTCCACTTGTCATCCTTTGTTACATGTGTTCTGGGAATTATAATAACACAGAAATACACACATCACTCAGAGCAGGTTTTCCACAGTCAGTATCACATTCATTTATTTGAATGAGAAAATATTCATGTCTCTCTAAGACAGTCATGGAGGAACGCTGGACCACTGTTTCAAATCGCAGAAACACACAAATGAACACAAATCATGCTAGCTCACAGGCATGCGTGCACACATGCATGCAAGAACATATCATGTTAGCACATAGGTCATGTGTGTACACATGCATGCTAGCACACAAGGATGCTAGCCCCCATCATGCTGGCACACAGGCAGGTGTTCACACACTTGGAGGTGAATCTTGTGTCTGCAGAGCTCTCTGAAGTAGAGGAGCGTTACAGTAGTGACAGTGGCTATGTATTCTTTCTCTCAGGGGAAGACAGAAGCACACAGATGAGAAGGTCTACGAGACTGGCTCTCTTGTGATGAGCACCACGAGCGTGCCACGTGAGAAGGTCCTTCACCCTGGCTATAGTCCAGGAATTGTGGTGCTGCAGTCACGATGACCTCTAAGCGTGGCACCTGCTCACGTACCTCCTTTGGGCTTCCTCCTCGAAGCTTCTCTCACCTGCTTTAGGGGTAAAGACCAACCCTTCTCTGTACCTCCTGCCATGATGCTTTCACAGCCAATTACAGTTCTATTTCATTCCCAGCAAGGGAGCTGGCAGCTTTGGGTCCCCTCAGCAGGACTGGCTGGATGCAATTAATGTCTCTTCTAGGGCCTGATTAGCTAAGGGGAGGCCGGAATTCTTATTCTACCCCCAAGCCCACATGCAAATTAGGAGGTTTCCTATCTTGTTGCCTATATTCAGGATCCTCAGGCAAAATGTGTTAACCCTTCATATCTCACTCTCAATGGTGAAGTTAGATCAGAGAACCAAGATATCATCCCTGGCTGACTCTTCATTTTTAATATCCCCAATCCAGATTAATAGGATGATCTGGGTGCCCATGAGCTCCCAGCTAGAAGAGAGAGAGAGAGAGAGAGAGAGAGAGAGAGAAAGAGAGAGAGAGAGAGAGAGCTAGAAGCCACAGACATAATGCTTAGTATTATGGAGCTCTGAATGTAGAGTGTAATGCATGAGGATGATATGCTAAGGGAAAGACAGAATGTTCAAACGAGGAAAAATGAGAAGAGAAGGAAATTAATAAAAATGGAATTTATTATGTGGTACACATTTTACATATAGTAGAATGAAGAATTGCTATAAAACTGCACTTTTGCAGATAATGAGACTAAGGCTCAAGTGAAGGAAATTGTCCGAGGCCATCTAGCTAATATGGTAGAGTGATTGTCTTGATGGCCTCCCCGTTGTCACATCCTTTTGGCTATGACCATTTACGTCAGTTCTAGAGGAACTACATGACTTGCTTTGGGCGATGGAACCTCGACAAAGTTGATGCAAGCAGAGGCTTAGTGTGCTTGAGGTCTAAGGTCTGGTCTCTCTTTCTAGTGGCCATTCTTCTGTCACCATGCCAACAAGCTGGGCAGTATTACTAGATGCTAGGAGACACATGGGCTGGAGTTGGGTCACGCCATCCTGGATCAGCCAGTATCTAGCCAGCTCATCCATCCAGTCAAGATCAGCCAAACCATATCAGGTGAACCATTCAACTAACTGCTTTGTAGATTTGTGAACAATAGTAAGTGGGTATTTAGGTTTTTGTTTGAGGGTGCCTAGACAGAGGCATAGTTAGAAACCAGGGCTGATTGAGAGAGCTAGTAGATGACAGAGTCTGGACTCTATCCATTTATCATGAAATACCAAAAGGCTGGAACTGTAGCAGGGAAAACACAGGTTTCATTAAGATACCTTTTTAACCACAGGCTCTAAGTCACATGAGGCTTTTCCTGGGAGACTGTAGCATCTCTAAATCTGGAAAATTGTAGGTAATTACCTGGCTGGCAGCTCTTTCATGTTCCAAGTGCTTTAATCCCAAGTGCTTACCCGTATAGTTGCCATCTTGGAATCTGGGTAGAGCAAAGATTCTTGACAGGAGTCCCAAATCATCTCCATCCTCCATCTGTTCCTCTGAGAAGGCAAAACCCCTCAGACTGAGATTCTGCTGGTTTTCCCTGGCCAAGTACATCTTGGTCCTTTCATGGCTGAAACAGCCCCTCGTCTCCTAAACTTCCTTCAATTGCATTGCTCATTGCCTTGAGTCTTACAAGTAAAATCTCTACCTTCCCGAAGACAGAGACAGATTATCCACATTTCCTGAGGCTTCTTTCTTGAGTCATGGATATGACACCCTCAAAAGAGATCACCAAGAATATGGAGAAGGTGCAGGGTGTTGAGTATGAAGTAATAGCCACAAATACTGACTCTAGTGTGAACAGGAGCATTATTTTTGAAGATTAACATGGCAACCTGTGTCCACAGCCTTAAAAATGCCCAGGCCCTTTGAAGGGGTGATTCTGTACCAGGGTTCCCTCCTAAGGACACCTGGACATGATTTGTGAAATCAGAAAATCACTGGGGGAATTCTTATAGAACAGGTATGATTGGAAAATACAAGTTAGAAATAGGCTGTATATTATGTTTCTGATTTGGGGACAATTATGTGGGAGACAGGGCTATGGTTACAGGAAATTTTAACTTCTAATCAATTATTACATGGTTTTAAGATATGGCTTTCCTCTCCCACCACAGCCTCTGAGCAGATAGACATAGTTGGAAAACCTGTCTTAAAAACCTAACGACCAGCAAAGATCTATAAAAAGTGGCTGAAATGATCAACGATGTGAGAATGGGATCTAAATATAGGGCCTTTTAGCCTAGATGGATGATGACTGAGGGGAAAATGAATAAAGTGTCAAATGATTATAAAGTATAAGAGGAGGAACATGGCGCTGGCTCACAAAGTCCCAGAAAAGGCCGAGAACATTAGATCGCAAGCACCTGCTGAATGGTCTGGTCAGCTGACAGAGGCTGAAAGCAAACAAAAGGGAGCTATACCTTATCTATCAGCCCCTAATTACGTGAAACACAAGTGTAAAAGTTGTCCCAAGGGCTGAGACTCTGGGTACATTTGGAATATGTGTCATCATGGGAGAACGTCTCTTGGGCTGGGGCCATTTTGGTTTTCAACACGAGGACTGAGTGGTGGTATTCCATCCAAGGCTGCTGAATGTTCATGAAAGGAGACTGTCCTCACTCCTCAGAGAGAAATAGTGCTGGCCTGTAAATATCTCCCCACATCCCCACATCTTTACAAGCCTGTCCTGGTCCTCTGCCACCTTTCCCCAAACAGATGTCTATGCCTGAGCTCAAAGAAGACATTGGGTGTTAGCACTGCTGAGCAAGAGAGGCTCTTGTGTTCCTTCCGTATGTTGGAATTGGGGGAGTCTAACCAGAGACTAGAATTGGGGAGAGTACCTTTAAGACACACCCTTCCTCTCCCCCCCCCTCTCTCTCTCTCACACACACACACACACACACACACAGTTCCAGAAGTAATGACTATAGAATCCTTTGAAACAGAAAATAAAATTGCCAAGATAACAGCAGCCACGGCGACTCGGAGCTGCTTAGCTTGGAGCCAGCAGCCCGGAGTCTATTCACATGCCAGAGTCATTCAAATTCGCTTAGCATGCTTTCTGCTGACAGGGAGCTGAAGCCAAGATTTCAGGAATAGTATGCTTTCCAGAGAGGTGTGAAAAGAGCCGAGCTGGGTTTGCAACAGACTCTGGCATGGGCATCTCAGTCCCGAGGGGCTGTGGAACCTGCTTTTGGGAGCATGGAACCTGGACAGGGCTCAGAATGGAATCTTTTCTGTCCCATCGCTGCATCCTAAGAGAAGCCACCGCCTCTCTGGGCCTCAGGTTGATCTGTCGGTGGTTCTCAACCTGTTGGTTGTGACACCCTTGGGCGGTCACATATCAGATGTCCTGCCTATCAGATATTTGCATTCTGATTCATAAAAGTAGCAAAATTACAATTACGAAGTTGCAGCAAAATAATTTTATGTTTGGGGGTCACCACAACATGAGGAACTGTGTTAAAGGGTCACAGCATTAGGTAGGCTGAAAACCAGTGCTCTAAGTAAAGTGCAATGATTATGAGGCTGATTTGAAGAAAAAGTCGGGTGTGCAGCAAGAATCACAAACACCATACAGGCTTACCGTAATCTCTTTAAAAAGCAGGCAAGCGAGTACGAGGCAGACGTCTTCTCTTCTCTGAGTCCTCTTTCGCTGTTAAACTCTTTTTCTTAATTATAATAATTAATGTATATTAACTATATAGACTAGCGGGTTTCACGACAATTTTCATGCATGAATATAGTATACTTTTGCATCGTTTTCTATATCCTCCCTTTTATTTTTTTCTTTTTTCTTTTTTTAGTCCCTTTCTACTCTCCTCTCTCCTCTAGTTCCTATGAACACCTAAGATCGCAGCTGTACCCAAAATAGGAGAGGGAAAGAATGATGACCGTAGACATCCATACCTAAATACCCACCCCCACCCACCGTCACAAGAGGCAGAATTCATGAATGTGAAAAAGAGGGCTTGAGCGGGGGAAGGGGAGGTCCTAAAAAAGGAGGGCTGTGGAGGCAGGGGGGTAAGGTTTTGCGGTGCTGGCTTTGTTCTTCCCTCCTCCCAAAATACCAGGGCAGGTATTAATTACCTGGAAACTCCAAGCTCCCTCAAAAGTCACCACCTCATCCCGTATTCCCGGCCAACAGCAACTTCAGGCTCATAGATTTCGGGCTCATGGCTTTCAAGCCAGCAAAGTGAGGTACGTGGTGAGGCCACAGCCGGTAGAATGCTCTCATTTGCAGGGTTGGTACCCACCTTCTTCTGTTAGGCTATGAAAAGTCATGGTAATAGTGTGTCGTCATGAACACTCTCTATGTGTTCCATAGGGTTCTAAGCATTTTCTTCGTCATGTTTGAGCACCCCTCCCCCATTTAATCCTTCTGAGAAATTTAGGAATACAGGAAATGTCTTTGGTCCTACTTTAACCCCTAAGAAAACTTGCCTAAGGTCATACAAGTAATGCATGGCAAAACCAAGGGCCCCACTGACCACGTTATACCACCTAAGACATGTCAGGTACTTCAGATGATGACTGCCCTTTAGCACATATTCAAAGTCATGGACCAGTAAGATCAGGCCGGGTGGTGGTGGCGCATACCTTTAATCCCAGCGCTCAGGAGGCAGAGGCAGATGGATCTCTGTGAGTTTGAGGCCAGCCTGGCCTTACGGAGAAAGCCTATCTTGGAAAGGGAGAGAAGGAGAAGAGAAGAAGAGAGAGAGAGAGAGAGAGAGAGAGAGAGAGAGAGAGAGAGATGCAGCAACAGCAGAAACACTAGTAGGACAGTATAAACATAAATGACAAGATGAGGGCTTGGAGCAGATTAACTTGCCCAATGTCTCTCACCCAGCAAGTGAGAGAGCTGGTATTTGAGCCCAGAATTCAAAGCTTGTGACAGGGATTGGCACACAATAAGTCCTCAGTAAGTTTTAATTATCTGTACTTATTTTTATCTTTATGTACATAGAAGTCTCAGAAGTAACGTAAGAAGACAGAAGGTTTGTTAATGAGTATCTGGTCCAACAGTATACAAAGCGAGTCTTAGCCACGTTTTCTTGAGGCAGGTCTTCACAGAGCTGTAGTCTTTGGGTTGCAGCCAGCACGGGGATACTAACCAAGCTTCCCAGTGATTTGGATACAACTTCAACTGTCAGAAACGATGGATTGAGGCAGAGATCACTTAAACCTGTAGTCACCAGCCAGGGAGTGGGAAAGCTGGGGTTACACCTGGGAAAAGTCCTGCTTTGTTGGCATCAGGGGCAAACCTAAGGCCCTCATCCGAAACATAGGAAAGTTAAGACGTGATTCCAGCCTGCTTGCACCTGCAACTTCTGACTTGTCCCCTAAACCCCCCGAATGATGCATTCATTACAGTGAATGAAATTAATTTTAGGAGAATTTCACCACAGTTCCTCCAAGGAGCATCATGAGGGTTTTGTAGACTTGAGGACGCATATACCTCTGCTATTGTGTAAGGACCATAGACTGACTCAAGGAGACAATTCTGTAATTTCCCCCTAACCTATCAGATGATTTGGCCTGGTTTCTGGGACAAAAAAAAAGTGAACACAGTGGCCTGGTATCCCTGAAGCTTCCTGAGAAGTGTAGTGGCCTGGAACCTTGGACAAGGGCCCAGCCCACTATATGCAAATAGCTCAATTCAGGCTACTCAAGGCTTGTCTGAATTATGTTCTCTTGATCTAGGCAGAGGAACTAGGCCAGATCAGCCTTTAATTTTGGCTCTTTGGTAATGATAGTGATGCTAATGATGAGTCAGACAGAAAGACAAACAGACATTAGATTGCACATTTGGGCCATTAGAATACGGATACAATTATGAATACCCACATTAAGCGTGACCTTCTTTCTTCCTGCGGTTTGTTTACTATGCACGTCATGTTTGACTCCACAGAATTGGATGTTATTTAAATTCAATTATTGTGAGGTTAAGTTCTTCTCACTAGTAGCAGCTGAGTAAATTTAGAAGCAGTTAGAGGAAATAGGTACATATATCTTATACCAGTTAAATTATAGGGAGAGTAAGCGGAGCAGGAATGAAATAATCACCGGGATAATGAATGTCACTGTGTGGAGGGCTTGGGTTCGTCTGTCCACTTTCCTTGTGCCTTTTAGCATTCCTTTTGTTTTGCTTTGAGACAATGAGCAGATAAACTAGGACATTCTCCATGAAGATGGAAGGAGATTACATGTGTGAGGCTGTCCGTGTCTGTGTGTTTCTGAGTGTAAGTGGCTAGTATGGGAATGGAAATAGAAATAGTTTTGTAGGTTAATTGGATTCAGTGTAGATAACTACAGCTTATTAGGGCTTTAAGTCTCCTCTCTTCTTAGCAATAGCATTCTCTCTTCTTTAGATCAAATTATCTCATAGCAATTCATAAATTCTCTCCACTGTTCCTGACATACTGTTGGTCCCTTGAAGCCAAGACTTGGCCTGAGATCCATTGATAAAAGCACAGTCTGACTGGAAAGGGAGTCTGAGTGGGTGGTACAGGTAAACTCTCTTCAGAACACAGAGCTGTTTATGTGCTTTCTAATACAGTATGCACGCAATTCAGGATGGCTTGATTATGAACAATCATGGATTTTCAGGTCTTGGGGCATCTTCGGAGGTCATTACCCTCCCTTCCCTTCATCCTTCACAGTCCACTTTGACCTGCCTCCCAATCCACCCAGACATCAAATAATATCCAGTGAACATGGCCCAGAACGGATCTCAGAGGTGGCAATGAGGGAAAGAGCAACAGGGTGCATAGGTGTCCGGTAAGGGGGATCCCAGGGGGGATCCAGTGAGTTCATCACTCAGGTCAGGACAAAAAAGTTAATGGTCTTACAGGCAGGCTGCTGTGGGTGGAAGAAGAGACACAGGCAATGGAACCACCGTGAAAAGAGGTGATTTGGGGAACTAAGGCAGTTCGATGAACAGAATTGGTTTCAGAGCCCAATTCTTTTTTTTTCATCAATTACACTTTATTCATTCTGCATCCCCCCATAAGCCCCTCCCTCCTCCCCTCCCAATCCCACCCTCCCTCCTCCCTCTGCATGCATGCCACTCCCCAAGTCCACTGATAGGGGAGGTTCTCCTCTCCTTACTGATCTTAGTCTATCAGTTCACATCAAAAGTGGCTGCATTGTCCTCTACTATGGCCTCAGAGCCCAATTCTTTCATTTTCATGAGCATGTAACAAACTCTCTGAATGGGCATCTTCATTCGTGAAGAGGGAGCAATTATTGCTAACCTCACTGTGTTGAGGTGGCAGATGGCCTCACAGCCAGAGACATGTTTTACGGATAGTGACTCTAGATGCAAGAAAAAAAAGGAAATAATGAAAGAAATTAATATTTGAAGGAGATGGGAAGACCGTTTTAGAGACAGGTTTTGTTAATCCCTGTGGTAGTGGTTCTTAACCTGTGGGCTGCAACCTTTTTGGCAAACCTCTGTCTCCACAAATATTTACACTGTGATTCATAACAGTAGCAAAATTACAGTTATGAAGTAACAACAAAAATAATTGTGTGGTCGGGAGTCACCACAACATGAGGAACTGTGCTGTACTAAAGGGTCTCGACAACAGGGAAGTTGAAAACCACTGCCCTATTGTAACCCTTACACACTAGCCTCCATTTAAGTCAAACTCACCTTGCTCCTCTGGTTTCACAGATGAGGTAATTTGTTTTGATGAAAATATCTCTAAAGATCTTCTGGTGTTTTATATCGCTCTCAGCCCTTTGGTGCCTCTTCCCTCCCCTCCCCTCCCCTCCCCTCCCCTCCCCTCCCCTCCCCTCCCCTCCCCTCCCCTCCCCTCCCCTCCCCTCCCCTCCCCTCCCCTCCCCTCCCCTCCCCTCCCCTCCCCTCCCCTCCCCTCCCCTCCCCTCCCCTCCCCTCCCCTCCCCTCCCCTCGCCTTCCCTTCCCTTCCCTTCCCTTCTCTTCTCTTCCCTTCCCTTCCCTTTCTTTCCCTTCATGCCTTTTTTCCCCCACAAACAAAATGGGGAAAAATTAGAAGTAAAGCTTACCGTATTCATAGATAATTATTTTCTCATCTAACTTGATCCATCAACATCTGACAAGGCAGAGAGCTCCCCTTCTCTTAGCATACTTTTGCATTCTTCCTTGGCTTTTGGACTGATGTGTTCTTTTACCTGGCTAGCCTTGCTTTTCACCCTCTTCTGCTGGTTCCCAACAGTTTTCTGACTTCTAGCCACGGTCATTCACCAAGATTAGACCTAGAGCCTCTCTTTTTTGTGGCATATGCTGACCGCTTTGGTTATGTCATCTAAGCGGTGGATTTGAACACTACCCCACTGCTAATGGGGTAGTGATTCTCATGTCCCTATGTGAGCTCAGCCCAGATACCAGCCTAATGCACATTGCAATGTGTGTTTGGCATTCCCGCTTGACAGCTGATGGGCATCACACTGTTGATACTTTTAAAAGTGAGTACCCAATCTTTAAACCTGCTTCTTCTCAGTCTTTCTCCATTCAACCAAAAGCAACTCTGCCATTCTTCCCAAAGCTCAAGTCAAAATTGATATCATCCTCTACTTTCCTGCTTTGCTCACATGCCACACCTAATCCACCAACCAATCTCAACATTCATCTCTTCAAAAACACATCCAGAAACCAACCATTTCTTGGGTTTTGTATCGATACTATTTGGTTTAAATCATATTTGTCCTCCACCTGGATTATTTCAACAGCCTTTTGTCTCCCAGTTCTGTCTTTATTTCCATCTAGTCTGTCCTCAGTATAAAAGTCATACTGTCATACGTAGCCAGATCATCAAAGGTAAGTAGAAGGGCTTAAAGACTAAGCGAGACTCAATAACATTCAAGATTACCCATGCCATCCATAAATGCCATAAAAGCCCTTTCCTCATCTGTTTCCCCACCTTTGATCCATATTTGGGCCTCTTCTGTTTTCCTTCCTCTCACTACTCAATCTTAATATGCCAGTGTCTTTGGTTTTCCTGAAACATGTCAGTCACTTTTCTGCCTTGGAGTCTTTGCGCTTAATCTTCCCTGCCCAGATTTCTTGGTCCCAAATATCTGCCTGGTTCATTCCTTTGCCTGTCTCATGTCTTAATTCAAATACCCCTCTTCAGAGAGAGAGCATCCAGAGCCATTGGCTATGGAATATAGTTACTTTCCTAGTTGCTATGACAAAGTACAAGAATTTTACCCGCTTCTAGATCCAGTCAGGTTGACAACTAAGACATCCCACCTTGGAGTTCCGGGGAATATGGTCCATCATAGCAGGAGTGACAGAGTGGTGAGAACATCAAGCATCCAGGCACGCTGCAGCCCATGGCAGTAATCCGAGAGAGCTAAATGTAATGCTTGTCCTTGGGTCCTTTCTCAGTCACTCTGGTCCCAAGCTGTGGGATGCTGCCACCTACGCACAGGATGGGTCTTCCCTCGAGTCAAGCATTTCTGGAAACAACTTCATAAACACACAGAGAGGTGGGTTTCCATGGTGATTCTAAATGCAGTCAACTTGACAATGAGGAGTTACCATCCTACCATCCTACTTAGCATTTAAATCTACCTCCTCCTTCTCCTCCACAGTCTCTTTTCCCTTTACACGCTTATTTTCTCCACAGCACCTGACAGCATATCTTAGGTAGACATCATTTACTTCTTTATCTGTTTGTTGTCTTTGTCTACCAGAGAACTTTCTGCCTACCATCTAGAAGATGGAGCATGGCAAGTAAATATTGAATGAGCAAAGGATATGGCTTAACACAGTTTAGAGTGGTTAACAGGTTGATCAAGGTTGTACAGACTGTCAGAGCCTGAATAAAGCCGAGACTGTCTAGGATGAGAGCCAGGCTCTTAATCATCATGAGTCTCAATAAAGGAAAAGAACTATAAACTGTGCCCTAAGGCTAGAGTTTTATTGTTTTGATGTCCCAGAGAAGCAAACTTCAGCCCAGCATGTTGGCAGAGATGCCTGGATATGAGTAAGTGGAAAAAAAGCAGGCTTACCTGGCATTGCCATAGCAACTGGGTAACCTAAGGACTCTTGAAGCCAGACCTTCAGACTGAAAGAGGAAGAAAAAAAAAAAGAAAGAAAACCTAAAGCAAGCTCAGAAGTAAACAAGGAAATCTGTGAATGGAGAAACAGCTGTAGCTACCAACTGTTCCAGTGGTAGAAGAATCTTCATTCTTTTCTCGGTCCCTCCCACCAGGTTAGTCATAGCCACAACTAGAAAATTACCTTGCACTGATTCCTGCCTGTAGCACAGTCTCAACCCAAGAGACCTGTGTTCTTCTCTTGTCTAGCATCTCTAAGGTAAAGGTTACCCTAAATACTCCCAGCGTCCTGTAATAACACAAGGACATTTCTGGGAATGTAGAATACTGTGTCCTCATTCCTGTCTCAGAATGACAGACTTGCCTAGAATGTACTTTAAGGCGGCCCTCTCTGTGACCCTGTTGACCAGTTCTTAAGGCTCTTGCTCCTTTCTTACCTATTTGGCTTATATTAGCATGACAGTAGGAACAGAGAATTGTAATAAAAAAAACAAGTTGAAGTCTTAAAGAAATATAAGTTAAAACTGTAATTTAGCAAGAGGGCTTACTTGTGCTGAAGACCGTCAAGCACTTTGCTGCTTCATCTCACTGGATTTTTTTTTTTTTTTTTTTTTAAGGAGATAAGAGTACATGGAAGGTAAAAAGAGCATCACAGACGTTAAGGGCTTGCATACATTTTCTTAGCCAGCAATGGGTGAAGAGACATTCAAAACCATAGCGCTTAATTTCTAAAACAAACATTCTTAGCCACTCTCGCAGACTCCACACCTCTTTCTTGTCCCAAAGCCCTGAGGACACTGAGGACTTTTCCTGGGCATCTCGGTATTGCTAGGTATTGATGGGGTATCAATGAGCAGCCTAAATCTCAGAAGATATGGAAAATGATGTAGTACCAGACTGTGTGTAATGAGGCAGGGAGAGGAGACAGGGCTGCAGCTGGCCATCATGGGAGATTTGGCTGAGGGACCTGAGGTAGACCAGAAATATCCCTCCCTCCTCCGGAGAAGGAGACAGAAAGAGATGCATAGCACAGACTTCAGTGTGGTGAAGCTCAGGGGCTGACACTGGTGGGAAAGCCCTGGCTTCTCATTTTTCTCATGTCCCCTGCTGTCTCTGTGGCATGGACTGTATATTGCATCTTCTCTTGTATTAGGGGATGTTCATACTGGAAGCCTGGGGGAAGGATATCCATCTCACTTTCCATATTACAGCACTTAAACTTGTGTATATATGCATATGTGCATCTGGGCATTTGTGTGTGTGTGTATGCCTGTTGAGGAATTATATGTGCGTGTGTATGTGTGTGTGTGTGTGTGTGTGTGTGTGTGTGCATGTGTATGCCTGTTGAGGAATTGTATGTGAGTGTGTGTGTGTGTGCATGTGTATGCCTGTTGAGGAATTATATGTGTGTGTGTGTGTGTGTGTGTGCATGTGTATGCCTGTTGAGGAATTGTATGTGAGTGTGTGTGCACATGTTTGTGGAGGCTGAAGATCAGTCTGAGGAGCCATCCACCTTCTTTTTGGAGACACGGTCTCTTGGTGAGACCAAATGGAGCTTGTCATTTTTAAGCTGGGCCAGCTGATCAGTGAGCCTCAAGGACCCTCCTGTCCCTGCTTCCCTGTTCCTGAGATTCAAGCATGCACCACCATGCCCAACATTTTATCTGAGTGCCAAGGAGTAAGCTCCTTATACCAAGCGCTTTACCAACTGAACTGAGACATTGCTCCAGCCCCCTCCCCCACGTCCCCTCATTTCAGCTTTTAATGGCGTTTACTGTGAAGAACATATTCATCACATTTAACAGGGTCCCACTTTTGTTGCCAGTTATATCTATTCTATTGTTCTTGAAGACACATGGGTGTAATGAGAAGATGATGCAGGACCCAGGCTAGGTTGGCAGTTTTGCCCTAACCGATAAAAGGACTGTGGTCCTCCTCATCATCCATGAAGAGATATCCTGGGTGATCAGTAAGTTGAAAAGAGCTTCTTCATGGACTTTTTTCTTTAAAACATAGCATTGGTTATTTTCATCAGTCATGTATTTTTGATACCCCATTTTGATACCACATTTACTAAAGGTTGTAGGGTAAGAAGTGACTACCCAGTCTGCCTTTTGGGTTGTCCAGTGTGGATGGTGGGGATTTTTTTTTAACTTTTAAATATTTTTTATTTTTTATTAATTAGAATTTATTCACTTTGCATCTCACCTACATCTCCCTCCCTCCACTCCTCCCAACCCACTCTCCTTCCCTCTTCTCCACCGATGCCCCTCCTCCAGTCCACTGATGGGGAGGTCTTCTTTCCCCTTCCTTCTGATCCTAGTCTGTCAGGTCTCATCAGGAGTGGCTGCATTGTCTTCCTCTGTGGCCTGGTAAGGCTGCACCCCACCTAAGGGGGAGGTGATCAAAGAGCAGGACAATCAGTTCGTGTCAAAGACAGTCCCTGTTCCCTTTACTAGGGAACCCACTTGGACACTGAGCTGCCATGGGCTACATCTGTGCAGGGATTCTAGGTTATCTCCATGCATGGTCCTTGGTTGGAGTATCAGTCTCAGAAAAGACCCCTGTGCCCAGATAGTTTGGTTCTGTTGCTCTCCTGTGGAGCTCCTGTCCTTTCCAGGTTTTACTATTTCCCACTTCTTTCATAAGATTCCCTGCACTCCGCCAAAAGTTTGGCAGTAAGTCTCAGGATCTGCTCTGATACCCTGCAGGGTAGAGCCTTTCAGAGGCCCTCTGTAGTAGGCTCCTGTCCTGTTCCCTGTTTTCTCCCTCTTCTGAAGTCCATCCTCTTTGCCTTTCTGAAGGAGGATTGAGCACCTTACCCAGGGACCTCCTTCTTGTTTAGCTTCTTTAGGTCTACAGATTTTAGTATGTTTATCCCATATTATATGTCTAATATCCACTTATGAGTGAGTATATACCCTGTGTGTCTTTCTGCTTCTGGGATACCTCACTCAGGAAGATCTTTTCCAGTTCCCACCATTTGCCTGCAAATTTCATGATTTCCTTTTTTTAATTGCTGAGTAGTATTCCATTGTGTAAATATACCACAATTTCTGTATCCGTTCCTCCATTGACAGATATCTAGGTTGTTTCCAGATGGCTATTACAAGTAAAGCTGCTACAAACATAGTTGAGCAAATACCCTTGTATACTTGAGCATCTTTTGCATATATTCCTAGGAGTGGTATAGGTGGATCTTGAGGAAGCACTATTCCTAATTGTCTGAGAAAGCACCAGATTGATTTCCAAAATGGTTGTACAAGTTTACATTCTCACCAGCAATGGAGGAGGGTTCCTCTTTCTCCACATCCTCTCCAGCATGTGTTGTCAGTTGAGTTTTTGATCTTAGCCATTCTGATGGGTATAAGGTGAAATCTCAGGATCATTTTGATTTACATTGCCCTGATGACTAAGAATGTTGAGCATTTCTTTAAGTGTTTCTCTGCCATTCGATATTCCTCTATTGAGAATTTTCTGTTTAGTTCTGTACCCCACTTTTTAATTGGATTACTTGATTTGTTGCTGTTTAACTTCTTGAGTTCTTTATGTATACTGGATATTAGCCCTTTGTCAGGTACAGGGTTGGTAAAGATCCTTTCCCAATCTGTCGGCAGTCGTTTTGTTCTGACGACAGTGTCCTTTGCTTTACAGAAGCTTTTCAGTTTCATGAGGTCCCATTTATTGATTGTTGCTCTTAGAGCCTGTGCTGTTGATGTTCTGTTCAGGAAGTTCTCTCCTGTACCAATGAGTTCAAGGCTCTTCCCCACTTTTTCTTCTAACAGTTTTAGTGTGTCCGGTTTTATGTTGAGGTCTTTGATCCACTTGGACTTGAGTTTTGTGCAGGGTGATAAGGATGGATCTATTTGCATTTTCTACATGTAGACATCCAGTTAGACCAGCACCATTTGTTGAAGATGCTATCTTTTTTCCATTGTATGGTTTTGGCATCTTTGTCAAAAATCAGGTGTTCATAAGTGTGTGGGTTTATTTCTGGGTCTTCTATTTGATTCCATTGATCCACCAGTCAGTTTCTATGCCAGTACCATGCAGTTTTTACTATTGTTGCTCTATAGTACAGCTTGAGATCAGGAATGGAGATACCTCCAGAAGATCTTTTATTGTAGAGGATTGTTTCAGCAATTCTGGGTTTCTTGTTATTCCATATGAAGTTGAGAATTTTTCTTTCAAGATCTGTAAAGAATTGTGTTGGTAAGTTGATGGGAATTGCATTGAATCTGTAGATTGCTTTTGGTAAGATGGCCATTTTTACTATGTTGATCCTGCCAAGCCATATGCATGGGAAATCTTTCCATCTTCTGATATCTTCTTCTATTTCTTTCTTCAGAGACTGGAAATTTTTTTCATACAAGTCTTTGACTTGCTTGGTTAGAGTCACACCAAGGTACTTTATGTCCTTTGTGGCTATTGTGAAGGGTGTTGTTTCCCTAATTTCTCAGCCCTTTTGTCTTGTGTACACAGGAGGGATATTGGGGAATTAATAAGTGCCTTCAGGAGAAGCACCTCAGTCTGGCCTCTTGGCCCCTGAGACAGGCGCTTGAACCAGGCCATGCTCAGCATACTCCCTCTGTAGGTAGGTATGTGACTGCTCAAAGGGGTTTAGGAAAAGCTAATCGTCCCCATACAGAGCCAAGGTAAAGAGCCCAGATCAGACTGTGTTATGGGCTGTGTTCAGCCAGTAGCTCTTCCGTGCCTTTTCTCCTAGCTGCTGTTTGGGAAACAAGAAATGCAGACTGCTGTCACTTGGTTTCACTGCCAGCGACCGGAAGTAATGTCTTTTACCTGATCGGCGACTTGACATGGCTGCTTAACAACCCGATTAATCAAACCTAGCTCATCCTGTTAGAATTAATGAGCCTAGGAAACGCTGCCATGAATAATGAGGGCTTTCCCCCTCCCCCAGCACCTCTCTCCGCTCACCCCCTCCCGTTTCCTTCCCAGAGCCATAGCACAGATACTCAGTACCGCGGGGAGTTAGAGTTTGTTGTACTGAGTGGCCAGCAACACGCACAACTCCCTTTTCTTCCCTGCATCAGAGAACCCAAGACTGGCTATGTCCCAGCGGAATAAAACCTCTTGTTCACCAAACGGATTAAGCTCACGATTAGCCGCCAAAGTCAGATGAATGTCTAGCTGTACTGAGTGCTAGGGATGCAAAGTTCTATGAAATACCGTCCTGTGAGGGAATCACAGTGCAATGACCTGTGGACAAATGAAGACGCGCCGCAAAATGAGACTGGGAAAGGCCACGGCCAAGAGAAGGGATCAGTACTTGAAGAGCAGAGTGGGAAGTAGGCGGGGTCTCATGCTGAGCACCTGAGTACCTTCTACCCAGTTAACTCACTGCACAGGTGCATGGAGTTCGGGCATGGCAAAAACTACTGGGTTAATAGGGTGAACGTGGTTCCTAGTCTCACAGAATGGGCCATGCAGGTGCCTAGGAAGACATTTGGCCTATTTTTTTTTTCCATTTAGTCATTCAAACTCAGAGGGTTGCCTTCTACTTTAGGGATTGGCACTGGGGAAAAGAGGTACAAAGATATATACCTCATTCCTGCCTTCCGGTGATCCTTTGGAGGGCGGATAGGCACATGGATAGATCCTCGTGGTCATGTGTTAGATTCTCTAAGCAGGATATGCTAGATATGCTAAACTCATCCACTATAAAGTCCTTTCAGGCTAAAGCACCCATACCCACCTGGTGAAACCATGGGTGACTCCCTGTGAGAAGCGGTATTGAAACCACCTGGAAAAAAAAATTAACCATTTGAGTAGACTGAGTACAAAAGGACTCCATACAAGCCAAGACAAGCCATTTTGCATATGGGAGTAAAATAAAAGGAAAAGATGATTCCAGAAATCATAGAAGGAGACAGCTGGTTCTGTAGTCTACAGTGAAGAGGACGACTAAATAAGCAGATAGACACACTTAGGGACCAGAAGATCCTGGATTTGCTTATTCATGGTTGAGAACAGGCATATTCTTCCTTAAAAAAAAAAAAAAAAAAAAAGAAAGAAACATTCAAATATCCCAAACATAGGGGATAATGTTTGGGGCTCAAGAATTGGGTTGTGCATGGGTCCCTAGAGTGAGACAGAGGAGCTGAATCCAAAATAAGTGATCAGGGGTGGAAACATGGAAAGTAAACCAGGAAGCTTTGAGTAAGACCAGAGGGAATTCAGAGCCCAACTGTTAAAGTCTCTAAGAAGGTGAGAGTAAGAGCTGAGTCAATGGGGATTTAATGAGCCAAGAGGACAGAGAGTGAGCTGGGAAGTAGAAAGAGAGTGAAGAAAGAGAGAGCAAAGAAAAGGAGATGAGAGCCAGGTGGTGGTGGTGCACACCTTTAAACCCAGCCCTTGGGAGGCAGAAGAGGTGGATCCCTCTGAGCTCAAGGCCGGCCTGAACTACAGACTGAGTTCAAGGATAGGCAGAGCTACACAGAGAAACCCTGTCCCAGAACAAAACAAAGCAAAACAAAAGGAGGGCGGCAGGGAAGCTAGGGGGTGAGATTCACAGAGGCACTTTGGGGCCTCATCAGGAGACAAGAGGCACAAGTTTCAATCACACTGTCTGATGTGTCATGGGGAGCTCTGGACAATGAACCATGCTGTGCTGCTGCTCAGTTACAAGAGACTTCAGATCCAGAAACCATCTAGCTTGGCCAGATGGTTTGTTTCCCAGCTTCCAATGCTCCTAAGCTGGTTTTCCCCCCGCCCCCTAAAGTTGGCTGGAGCAACCCAGACCTTCAGCAAGGACATTGGCCAAACTCCAAGATCCCTTAGGATTTAGGCCTGACCTACATTTTTTTCTCTCTCTCTCTCAGGGACCCAGCATGGAAAGAAAGCATCACAGAGAGGGTCAGTGTCTTTGCAGAAGAATGCAAAGGCTCAAGTTCAGGGTCCTATGGCCTATAGGCATCTCTACACTCAGTCAAAGTGACCCCTGTGATATATTTTTAAACTGTTACAAACAGACTGCTGAAAGGTTTAGAGAAAGATTCCTTGTTGGACTGGAGATGGTCTGTATGAGATTCTGGGATCACTCACCAGCACTACCAAAAATACAAATCTGTGGCTAGCTGGAGATGGATGGTACTTTTTGCCCTGCTTTCGGTCTGAGTTCTCCAAATCACACCCGTCTCTACCAGCAGATTCCCATCACTTGTGCTACCTCTCCAGCTCTTGGGGATATTTGACTTTCATTGAGTTTCTAGTGAGAAACTCATGGAGCCTACCAGCCACCATTGGGTGACAGAGGGCTTCCATGAATATCCTGGGTCTTAGGCAGTTCAAGAAGCACTGTTTCGTGTCTTACCAGAGAAGTGGAAGGTCCTACAACTGGTAGTTTAGCTGACTAAAGCCACTTGGATTCTGTGGTAGGAAAGCTGGGGCCCAGGCTTCTTCAGTAGATTCTGGTGCCTCTAGGCTTGCAAGGAGGAGCCTTATCTGGGCTATCGGAGTAGCTCAGACCAGGGTTCCGGTATCCACCCACCAGTCTGTCACGTGCTGGACTGAGGTTCCGGGCTCACCACCATTCCCTCTTTTTCTCCACAGGGAGAGCTGCTAAGCCCGTGCCGCTGTGATGGTTCTGTCAAATGTACACACCAGCCTTGTCTCATCAAGTGGATCAGTGAAAGGGGCTGCTGGAGCTGTGAGCTGTGCTACTACAAGTACCACGTCATCGCCATAAGCACAAAGAATCCTCTACAGGTAAATCCAGGGCCTCCCAGCCTGGGTCCCCTCATGATCTGCTTTATGGTAGGGGAATTACTGAACCTCAGATTCAAGGCAGCTTGGTGTCTAGGTGTTACACAGTCAAGAGGGGGTAAAAGAAGTTTTTTTCTCTTAAGTCTATCCAAGAAGGCAGGGAAGGGTTGGGCAAACAGAAAAATATATATATATGCTATATGGGGAAAGAGGTCAGGGGAGGTGGATGACATAAGAAAACAGATGTGTTGATGAGAAGAGGAAAGGAAGAAAGAAGAAATAGGAGATTGGGGGAAAGGGAAGGACAGAAAGAAAAGGAGGAAGGGAGGGAAGAAGAGGAAAAAAGAGAGAAGACAAAGAGAACAGGTGATTGGGGGAGACATGCTGGGGAAATGAGGCTTGAGTTAAAGCCAAAGGCTTGAAAAGAGTCTGGGTAGACAAGATGGCTCAGTGGCACTTTTCAGTCTTCAACGTGATTGTGATTTACCTGAAGTCTTAATATGTGTATTGCCATTCACTGGGCTAGAGCAGGGTCCAAGAGCCTTCATTGCTAATAAGCTATGAGAGGGAGGTACTCCTCCTGGCCCACAGACCACACTTTCTGGGACAAGGGACAGAGTGGGAATGGAGAAGAAACAGCAAAGAAGGGCAAAGAAAATGGAGAAAGGGGTGTACAGGAAGAAGCTGCGATGAGTAACAAAAGAATACCACCACGGGAGTTAAGGGAAGGCAGGGCCAGAGCTAGAGTAGGGACCTGTCAATCAGATTGGCAGAACTCAGGGCTCTCTCTGCCCACTCTCTCCTCCTCTGCTGACATAGCCATCCACCCCGCCCCCCAGTTGCTGGCAGGGCCTATGCCAATCAGCCAATCAGTGTATCAGTAAGATTGGTACACAGACACACAAACACACGCGCACATGCACACAGAAAGAGCATTCTGCTTCTAAAAATATCTCCACATACATATTGTCAGTCAAGTAAGCAGCCATGTATTTAATTAGCCAGCAAGACAGTGAGGATGGAGACCGCAGGAGCCTGAGTTTCCCTCCTCTCTGAGTGGGGCAGAGAGCCAACCTTGCAAACCCGGGAGGGTTGGGAGCGAGTGACTGCAGTAGGGTCTTTGCAGTGAGGAGCATCTCAAAACACGTGGAGTTGCCTGTGGCGTTCTCCAAGGGGCACTCTCAGGAATGTGGGGGAGGGAGGCACCAAATTCCCAGGCAGCTCAGCCTCTTGATGGGGAGCCCCTCCCAACTGCCGGTTCCATCTTCAGCCATTTGTTTCAGATCTTAAGATGTCTTAAAATAGAAGCGCCAAGCAACAGCTGAGTCTATGTCCTGGGGGTGCAGCAAAGGTCTGAGTGCATTGACCTGCCTGTTTCTTTACAGCTGACTCAGGCCTCAGGAAAGGTCAGATCCACAATCCATGAACTCACTCCAAGACACCCTGATCTTGGTTCCACCTTTGACTCATATAATGAAAAAAAAAATCATTCAGGTATAGCTTTTCTCTTGGCCTAAAGAAAAGGTTATTATAAGCCTATGTCAGGTAAGCAAATGGCAGTGCTGGCAATATCAGTCTGTTAATCTATTTCCAAGTTACTACCCTGACTTCAATTATGAGTTTCTAGGCACTGGGGACCCCTCTGATTCTGTTGGTCCTAGAAATGCAATCGTGTGTGTGCTCAGTAAATGCCAGTTCCTTTTTCTATATAAAACTAGTTTGGCTTTGAAACTGCACTGTATGGTTGTAGCCTAAATTGTTCCAAGTGTGTGTCCTGGGCTCCTCTGGCCTAGCTGAGTGTGATACAACTCTCTGCTCTGCCACAGTGGCCATCCTCTATGCAAAAAGCCCAGCTGGACTGTCTGTAGTAGAGGTTGGGACTGGCAGACCTGACGAAGCCAACAGAGCAACGGATAGAATTTTGCCTTCAGAGCAGGGAGATGCTTTTCCATATATCTTGGCTTTCTTGTGTCTCAAGCAATGAGTAAGAAATAGTTCCAGGCTTCACTATGGGACATTATATTCGTGATCGTCTCAAAGCAAGGTTTGTATCTAGAAATACCTACTGAGAAAGGAGTAGGTCTTGCCCTACGTGCCGCAAGGCCCCATTGCCTGCTTCCCACCTTGTCTTTGGTAACTCTGAACAGCAATTTCATTAGTCCTCTCTTCCCTGTGGTTTGAATTACCCGTGAGCACCTGCAAACCTCCCCCCCCCCCAAAAAAAAACGTTAAAAGGAAAACTCCAGAAATAATTAATAATATTTAACTCTAAGTTGTTCTGGGTAGGGTGAGAAAATGCCCTTCCTTCCAGCTCCATCCTTCCTAGGACATGAGTCATCCCTTTGTTCATCTACTCAATCTACCTATGCTGCATACCCGTTAGTTATTTAGTGGCCACCTCGGCTATCAGATTCACTAGCATGAAACATTACAGTGCTTGGATAGAGGGTCTACTGATGTCTGAGGCTTCAGGTATCTTCAAATTCAAGCCCGTAAACAGCTCAATTGGGGTACTATTGCTATTCAATGCACAGGTTTAGACAATGCAGGCATAGCGGGCGGGATTTGTGAACTTTGGAAGCTGTGCAGCTATGAATCAGTAGAGCATGTTGCTGTCTGCAACAGGAATTCCTGAATCCAGGTACCTGCCCTCTACATAACACCCAGGCACACTACACACGTATGCTTACCCCCGTCTTGACACGTTTGTCTGTGCCTTCACCAAAACATAGTAAAGAAAGCCCTTCATGCCCTGGCTTCACACCTAAGACTCATAATTCCCTAGGAAGAATGGAGGAGCGATTACTTCCATCTTTAAAGAACGGAAAACTAATAGTCACCGTGATTTATTGACTTCTCACTAGCACTCAAGAAGTTTGGGGACACAGCTTGACCAAAATTGGGTCCTCCGATGCCTTACTTGGTGTCCCCTCCTGGTTTAAGGAACAAAATTTCCTCCTTGGACTCTGCCCATTGTCTCTTCACTCCCTAGTGCTACAAGACTAGAGAGGAAGTCTTACAACTTGAGGATCAGAACCTCATTTAGAGTGAAGTTCTGGTGTTCCTGGTATTGAGTGGCAACAGAGCTTGGTACCACTAATGCCCTACTCCATTCCCAGCCTTCCTGTCAGATCTCAGAGCTCTCTGCTTCTCAGCTATCTCCTTGGGGTGTCTCTTGTTACACTTCCATGGGGTCCCACACAGGACAAGAAAGAGCTCTTGTACACATCACCTCATCCTTCCCATTCTTCAGAACATTCACTTTAGTCCGGGGCCCCATTAGGTGGCTTGGGGTTAGAAGGAATAGTATCAGGATAAAGAGGACCTTTCTATGCTTCTATATCTTTGGGATTATGGAGGAGCAAGGGAAGTTGTGGGTTAGTGATGGTAACCTAACTAAATGGTAGAAACAATAAACTCACTAGAAATGCTCTTCTAGACTGTGTGGGGTTGACCCTGGAAAAAACATCTGTTGTACATGAGAGAAGTCTATGTGATAGGACCATCTTCTGGAAAATGCTTTTGTTATGCGTAACCCTAAGCTAGGGATGTGCTGGAAAATTTAAAGGGCTAATTCTCTGTAATGGGATACTATCTGTATAATTAAATGTTAAGGCCCATGTCCTACATTTGGACTAAAAGTGAAGTGTTTTCTAATACTTTCTGTCCCTTGGAAGCCACTGGCCTACCCCATCTGAGCCAATGATGACAGAGGGAGGGGTCCCTGTTGGCAGGTAGAAGGCACTGTGTCTCTTCTCTGTGTTTAGGCCACAATGATTCCTGGGTGAGCTCCAGGAAAGACATTATGCAGATCCATGATGGACTGCATATATAAATTCTTAAAGTAATGTGTTCCCAAGGCTGTGGATGACATAAGGCAAGGGCCTTGTCCAGTTCTGTCTAGTGTTTTAGCTCCATCACCCGGAGTAGTGGCCAGGCACATAGAAATAGTCAATACTTATTTGTTGAGTGAAGCAAACCTAAACTAAAACCCTCTTCAGGGCTAACTTAGGACATTGCTTTATAGATGAGACATAGAATCATAAAATTCCATAGCCAAAAATTCACCCGCACTGGAGCCTCCAATTCAATACTGCTCTAAATATGCAAAAAGAGTTGAAGTACAGTCACTATATTGTGAGCTGGCTTTTTTTTCCTTACTCCCACATCCCGTGCCCTCTCCTACTCTGTCAAATTGTTGATCTCTAGCACGTATATTAAATGGCAAAATGGTGTTGTAGAAACAACATAAAACAGTCAAAGGAAGACCTGTGCCCTCTTGGCACCTATTAGTGATAAGATCAACTGTGCTGCTCTGAAAGGAATATTTCAGCGCCTTGGAACAACACCCACACTGGCGCTTTGTTTTCCTTCTCGCCTTCAGATTTCTATGTCTAGGGAGGTCAAGTATAAGGGTCTCCTCCTCAGCCATGCCTGCTCAGAGCCCCTTCCTTACAATAATATCTGATCATTTTATATGGTGTGGGTCTCCCTTGTACTAAAAGTATAATATGAAAATGCAAAGCTGTCTGTTGTATTACGAATGGAGAAGCCCTTGTTTAAGCTCTCTGCCAATGAGCTGCTGGAGCAGAAGCAAGAGTGTGGGAATGGGATACACTCACTCAAATTTAAAACAGCTAATCTGTCACTCTTTCCTCCCCAGTGGCAGGCTATATCCCTGACGGTCATCGAGAAAGTTCAGATTGCAGCCGCCATCTTGGGTTCTCTCTTCCTCATCGCCAGTATCTCTTGGCTCATCTGGTCAACCTTCAGTCCCTCAGCAAAATGGCAACGCCAAGACCTCCTCTTCCAGATCTGCTACGGGATGTATGGCTTCATGGATGTGGTGTGCATAGGTGGGTCTGGGGGCTTGTCTCCATGAGAAGTGATGAGCTACTTGGTAAAGAAATGGAAAAATCCCTCAGGATCCCTTCTACTTGGAGGCCAAGTGAAGAAGCATTGGGCTTAAGACCCATGATCTAGGGTGAGGCCAGAACTTAGGCATAATAGGTGTGTAAAAGAAGAGGGGGCAGGGCAAAAAAGATAATGCCAAGCCAGTCAGTCTTGTTCAATTGAAGACAAGGC
Source organism: Meriones unguiculatus (assembly GCF_030254825.1). Classification (NCBI taxonomy): domain Eukaryota; kingdom Metazoa; phylum Chordata; class Mammalia; order Rodentia; family Muridae; genus Meriones; species Meriones unguiculatus. Next base: position 59,445,113 of record NC_083362.1, on the reverse strand, counting down.
TTGCCTCTGAGGTAGAGAATGTCAGTTGAGGGGTTTATCTGCCTTACGTAGGGAATGGAAGGCTGCTTCTCAGTTACATGCCCTATAGGCCATAACACAGCATGTATATATAGCAAAATACCTAGAAGCACCCATGATGAGAATTGTCTTTTTATCTTGCTGTGTGTAAGTATGTACAGGTAGATTGATCACATGTGTATGAAGGTTTGCACATGCATGCACATGTATTTGGAGGTGGACAACACCCAGAAGACAACTTTGGGTGTTGTCCACAGGTGCCTTCCATCTTTAGTTTGAGATGGGGTCTCTCATTGTCCTGGAACTTTACCATGTAGGCTAGACGAGCTGGCTAGTAAGTTCCAGGGATCTACCTATGTCCATCTGTCTTCTCATCATTTCTGAAACTACAGACATGCTACCATACCTGGCTTTTCATATGGCCTCTGAGAATTAGAACTTACCAGTTCCTCACACTTGTAAAGCAAGCCCTTCTACCAACTAAGCCATCTCTTTGGCCCCTCCATTTTTCTTCTTCTATAAGCCTATCCTAGTATCCCAGATTTCTCTAATCTAGTGGTTTACAAAGTATGTATAAGGCTGGGGGTTCCACACAGGTCCAGGAGCCAGTTTGGGAAATAGGAAGTAGAAAGATGTTCCAAAGCCTCACCCCTGATTCACCATGAGCTTCTGGTTTGGTTTTGTTTGTTTTTTAAAATTCATTACAGGTAGTATTTTGTTTAAAAGGCTTTACTGTTTTAGGAAAAGGTTAGAACCCTCTTCTTTAGTCTTCACGTCTCCCCCTACCCAATTTTCAAGTCAATCTTTCACCTCCTTTTTACCATAGTTGGAAGAACACTGGGTCCTTTTTCTTTCACAGATGTTTGCTGCTATTGATGGCAAAGGTTTGTTCCATGCAAATGAGGAGGTGGAAATGGCCCTGGTTATTCTAAGTGCAATGAAGCATGTTTAAACCCTGGCCCATACGTCCTCATCTGGAACTCTCATATCCCCAGGTCACAGTGCTGGGAGCATGAGAGTAGCACAGTGTTCATCTCTGACACTGGGACATTACATCAAATATGTGGTGCTGCTCTGTTTGACAGGAAGACATCTACTAGTAATAACTTGACTGAGATGATGGTGACAAGAACTTCTTTGGGGTCATTTAATACTAGAAATTGAAAAGACCTGGAGACAACCATACTGATCCCAGAAGCCATGGACCAGTGGTGGCAGCCCTTGTGTGTTTATCTAAGCCAATGTATTCTGTCTCTCTATGCTAATCCAACATATCAACCCAGGGGACAAAGATGACTTTTTTAGATTGTTAAATTTTAAAAGATTCATCTTAGGCTAACTCAACAGGACCTATAGACCTATAGTCCTGTTGAGTAGAACCTATAGTTCGGTGCTTCCCCAGGATGGGCTAACTGACCCTAGAGAATGCTAGGAAGTGAAATAAAACAGAGAGTGCCATGTACCCTAGACGAGGAGCAGGAGGTGATGGTGAGCAGTCGGAGGCCATAAGCAGATTCCTGGGGTGGCTGTAATAATGGTAGCTGTGACGATGACCAGTGGTGAAGCTGGTGGCTGTAAGGGTAAAATTCGGTATCAGCTGCTCTTCCTTTACAGTCCTGTCCCCAGTGATACAGGCAAGTGTGTGGTTGTGAAAATGTAGGGACTTTCTGAAGGGAGGATCAAGTGGAAGCTGCAATATTCACCAGGGATGTTTTTATTTTTGGTCTCAACTTGTCACTCAGCTTCACTAGAAAGCAAACGGCATCTGTCTAGAATGTGTAAGACGGAAAGTCAGGCTTACATCTGCTGGAGAATCCTCAGCGTGTCCCCCCTTTCATGTGCTTCTGAGTCCAGGCTCATCCCTTGGCTCAAAAGCAAATGGGAGCCACAGTGTCATTGCATTGTTTTCCTAGTCCCCTGGAAATGTGGGTTGAGAAAACAATGTTGAGTAAAAGAATCCATATCCAAGGTCCAAGCTTCTTATATGAAGCAATGAAGCGTTGCATAAAAAAATATTGCCAGGAGGAAAGAAAATAAGTCCAGCACAGTACTGGCTCAAAGGAGCTAAAGCATCTGCTGCTATAAGCATCTAGATTTTTTTTCTGTTTCTCAGATACCAGGACCAGTTTGTTCCCTTAAACTGTTAAATAGTCATGGATAGTAAAGAGTGTGTGTAAGCATTAAATAGGCAGTTCTTTATGTATAGATCTTTTAACATGATTTTACTTTTCTATTGGCGTAGTATGATGAGTTGCAGTTCGGGAAGGTGGGGGTACTCTGCGGAGAGATTCTACTGGAAGCCAAGAGCAAACACTGTCTGTTTACTGCTTGTGAAACCAAGTCTGTCTCGTTCGCAGCTGGATCCATCCAGCTGGCTTCTAGGAGCATTGGTTGTCACTGAGAAAACTGAGAGCAATGATTCTCTCAAAGAGTGGTCTTTAGTTCTCATCAAAGGATTTTTCCTGAAGTGGTTTCCAGGGCCTCTAGATTCCCCATTGGATGCAGCCTATTTCCAGGGTTGAGGTCAATGCCTTAGAACGTGAGCATATGTTGGGTTAGAGTCTTAATCTCCTACACCAATGCATGCTACTACGAAAATCAAATGTAAGTTAATGAGAACCCAGCAAACCACAGAATCTCTGGAAAGAAGTGATGAGGGTACAGCAGCTCTTCAGTGATTAGAGGGGTGCGAACTGTGACTGTATTTCATAGGTTTGGTAAAGAGCACCTGTACTCTAGGTCACACAGCTCAGGAGTTGAGAACAGAAGCAAGAACTTCTGGCCCTAATTCCCGGATATTTTCTATGGCCTGTTTTATCTCTGGTTGCTCTGTATGAAATTATATGTATCAGTTAGGGAGGACTCCTAACCCAGCAGTATTGTAATCTAGCAGACTTGAAGGGAGACAAAAACGAATCCAGTCATCACCACCAGCAGCCATCAGAAGTTCCCTGGGCCCCATCTATTTCAGTCTTGGGTTTGGGAGTCAAGGGATAAGCCATGGTTGCACCTTTTTAAAAGTCAGTGCTGCTTTTACACCAGTAGAGAAAAAGGGTATTTTAGGTTAGGTAAACCCGATTCTACTGATCAACATGGACGTGGGAGATCTATTCACTCATACACCAACATTATTGAGAGGACACACACTCAAACATAAGAGGTACTGGTTCTGGTGGATCTTATAGTTCATGGAGAGAAATGAACACTGACACTCTGAAATCAGGGCTTGTGCTGGGGTTTGAATACAGACATGAGTCCCAGAAAGAGGAAACTGGGTCAAAGGGGTTTGGGATGGCTGTATGCATTTTCTGCAGTAGTATTTTCTGGCTGCCTTCTATTTCCTCCAAACCAAGAAACATTAAAAGAGAGATGAATGAGACCTATCTGTTCAAGAACTCAGATCTACAGGTACAATATAACTTACTGTGGTGGTGGAGGGGCTGTTTGTTGGAGACAGAGATGATAGCAGACAGAGAAGAGAGCAATGAACTCTCTTGGAAGATGCCAAGAGACTTGCTGAAGGAATCTTGCCCTTAAGCAAGTTTTAAAAGAGAAATCAAAGTTTGTCCAAAAGAGGGAGAAGAATATTCTAGGCAAAGGAACTTGTCCATGTGGAAACACAGAAAGGTGAAGAAGATACGCTTGGGAAGCCGAGTTTGTTTATATGACAAAGGGCCAGGGCAGGAGGTTGGCGATGAGCAATGAATTTGGGAAAGTTGGCAGAGGCCAAATCCCACAGGGCCATAAATCATGTGAACTCTGATATTACTCTGCTGAGGATGTGGAAGCAATGACAGAATTTTACAAAAGAAAGTCTGATGAGACACAGATTTTTAAACCTGTATATCTAACAACTATGGAAAGGAGAGATCACAGCTGGGCAGACTGGAAGCAGGAAGGACTGGCTGAAAAATTATAATCTAAGCAGGGAACAGAGAGATGCACAGTGGGCAAGAGGTGTAAAGGTGACCTTGAGATTCACACAGCCTGTGGGACGGATGAAATGAGGGAGGCAGTTTCTGGAACAAAAAGGAAGCCAAAGGCATGCTTTGGCTTAAAATCCAGGCATGGGGGCGGAGGTTGTCCCTAAACAACAGTTTTCAGTCAAGAGAAGCAAGTCATTACAGACAGCAGAGATGAGAAGATGGCTCCAGGGAAGACTGATTGGAGGATGGGGCTGAAGGGGAAAAGGTCTTCATAGCATACAGGTAGATGTGATAGAAGATGTGAGATGTGAGATAGAGGAAGATGTTGAGGGCTTTGGACCAGTCCTGCAAGCATTGGTGGGAGATAATAAGGGGCAGTAAAAACTTTGGTCTGTGCCCAGTATTCTGTTGAAAGTTAGGTCGAATTGGAAGCAGATTTGGAGGTCCACAGGAAGAGCTGGGGCTGTGGGTTTGAGGAGTTAATATAAGAGGGATGCTCACAGAAGAAAGAGGTGGCTTAAGGGCATAAGGTGGGTTACATTAAGCATTTAAGGGACTGATGGAGACAGAACGGGGAGAACGGGAAGAAGTGAGTCTCTGATGTCAGAGCGGTATTGTCTGGCCTGACAGGAACGACAAGGTGGAATTGTCTAGGGCCCATAGCCGCATCTCACTCTGTTTCTTACTAAGTTTGTGTCCTTAAGTCCAATCTCCCTTTGCTTCCTGCTCCTCCTCCGTGAAGCCCTAGCAGCAGGAAGTTTGTTAAGAGGACTGAAGCACATGGTAAGAGCGCAGTCCTCTTAAACTGAGCAAAGGTTTGCCAACTGTTACTGCAATCTGAATTCAGTCATGGCTGAGACAGAGTCAGAGCCCGAACCTAGCTTTCTGGCATAATCTGCTGTTTTGTTTTGTTTTTTTAAGACAGAGTTTCTCTGTGTAGCCCCAGCTGTCCTGGAACTCACTCTGTAGAACAGGCTGGCCTCAAACTCACAGAGATCCGCCTGCCTCTGGCTCCCAGTTGCTGGGATTAAAGGCGCCACCACACCCAGTGGCAATCTGCTTTTATTTTGAGCAGCATCTTCTCTTCAAGGTTCTTGGTTCGCTCACACACTCACCTCCCTTCCCCAAGTTCTGATTATACCTGATGGCCTTACCCACCTGCCTCGCCTTCCGTCACCTCTAATGATGTTGTCTTCTATAGCTGAAGTAGATGAAACCTTCCAGCAAACAAATGGGGCATTCTATGCTCCAGTGGGTCACATTATTAAGACTTAACAAGAGAAAATTAATTAAGGGCTTTGGCACCAAAAATAATTTTTAATCACTCTGCAGACATAAGAGATTGGCCATCAAAAAGTCAAGCCTGAGGTCAGCAGTGCAAAACTGAGAATGTCACCCTTGTCGTATGTATTTGTCACTTGTGAGTGGAGTAGGAAAAGAAGAAAGATGATTGTGAGATTTTTTTTTTCTTCCGAAACAATGGAGCAGTTGCTAAAAGTACAGAAACAGTTCTTGTCATAGTGTCTTCTCTGTGTGGTCCCTTGAGGTCCTGTCTTCTTGTGATGTGTAGGTATCTAACCCCTGTCCTCAAAAATATAGAGAGATTAAACTGGGAATGGGAAAAGGAGGAAAACGTATTTTAAAATCTAACTTTAGAGCCAGTGAGATAGCTGGGTGGATAAAGGCCCCCTGGGATCCACAGGGGGAAAGAATAGTCCTGTAATAGTCTAACACAGACATTCACGCGTGCACACACATGCACGCGTGTCTTAATTTTAATTCAAATTAACTCATTCTGGATAGAAATGACTCCACCTGCCAAGTTTGCTAATCCCCTGCTTAGGAAACCGGACAGGAAGCAGAGGCGCAGAGACAGCCTGGTCTGCTACCGTCTAGGAAACTAGATTAGTCACCTAATAACCTCTATGACCTTGAGCGTGCTTCCTCTCTACAAATGTTTACCTCCTCTATAGGATGGGAGTGTTCAACCTGATAATCTCTGAGCTCCCCCCACCCTAGGATTTAGAAGTTGCTTACACAGTAAACCGCTGGGTGAGTTCTCAAAAGTTGATGACTGGGGCTGTGAAGATCACCAATAATGTCGGGCGGGCATGAGAAATATCAGCCTCATGAAAGGACGAGAGGGTGCTCGGTCTATACTCTTATCTGCAAGCGGTTTGTTTCTGGATTAACGTTGACTCATCTCTCACCACGGGAAGCTTCCTGTACAGACTCATCTCTCTCCACAGTGAGGCTGTTGGATGCATTGAGAGAAAGGGTGATGAATTAGAAGAAACTTTATCATCCCCTCCACAGGATGCCCCACAAACAGGCACTTCACTCTTCCAGATGTACCCACAAAGCCCAAAGCATTTTAGGAACACCTCTTAGGGACCGTTCTGAACATCAGACAGATTCAGGAATAATGAGTCTGTTTCTTGGTGGGCTTGCAATAAAGAACAGATAAATAACAAATAAATAACATAGATGCTCAAACCAGTTGATACTTTTGGGGGATGTCATGACTCATACCATCAAGTCACAAACTGCCCTGCTCTGAAGGTATATTTGTGAGGGAAATTCAGCAACCAACTTTGTCCAACCATCACTGGTTTTACCCAGCAAGGTTCTGGAACAGTGAGAGGCTCTCCTCTACAGAATAACCCAGGGCTCCAAGCCCCTCCCACGCTGTAGCCTCATAGTCTTTAGGCTTTTAAGGCAGGCCTTCCTCTGCCACTTTTCATTCCGTATCACTTTCTTAAATGTTGACTTCACCCCTATTCACATTCATACCAGGGATCTAGCTCCTCCTAGTTCCTAAAGGGAACAGGAAATGCCACCCCATCCTAGTGGCAGCTGTCTATGCAGGGAAGACTGGGGTGGGCTTCTGGCCATCTCTACTCCTGTAAGCCCACCCCACTGAAGGAAATGTTCTGGGCTATGACAGTCTGATGGAAGAAAAACACCCTAGTTCCCAAATATCATCTGTTAAAGTCTCAAAGAGCTTAAAAGCCCAAATTCTCCATGGATACAGAATATGTCAGTTATTTTTACATTACTGTAACTGAAATTGCCTGACAGAAACAACTTAAACCTGAGATGTTTGTTTTGGCTCCGGATTTCTGAGGCCGCAGTCCATTCCTGCAGGGAAGACGCAGAGGTGGGAGTGACTCTCCACCAAGGTGAGAGCGTGTGGTAGAGGCTTGTTCATATCATGGAAGACGGGAAGCAGAGAGGGCAGGCTGGAAACCGGGGAGCACATAACCTTCAAAGCCTCCCTCCACCATGACCTACTTATGCCAGCCAAGCCCCACCTCCTTATAGCTTCCCAGCCTTCAGAATAGCACCAGAAGCAGGGAGCTGAGAGCCTGCAGGGGAGGGGGGGGAAGACATTTCAAACAATAGCACAGAGTTTTGGTATGTCTGCCTACGCAAACAACTTTTTAAATTTATAATAACATATGTGAAGCACAGCCTGGCTGTGCCTGACGAGCATGAAGATGTCTCTCCAGAGAGCATGAGGTGGCTTTGCCAATCTGGCGTCCCCAGCCGCACCAAAAATAGCTGGCCGTATTTACGTATTCATTATTTATGTGAGATGAAATCCTGTGATATTTATTTAATAATGATGATAAAATAATAACTAGCATTCATTATGCATTGTGTTCTAAGTACTGTGAAAAGTGCTCCATATACTGTAGGGTTTTTTTTGTTGTTGTTGTTGTTTTTTTTTATTTAACCCATGCAGCTCCATGACATGGCTGCTATTACAGTGCCCGTCTTCCTCATGGGGAAAACCAAGAATGAGAGGTGACCCTCACAGGGTCTTTTATCTAGAACACAATTTCATGTTGGCCACTGTTAAAACAATGAATCACACGTTAAAACATATTGAACAAGAGATCTTATTAGCAATGCTAATACAGGTTGCATAGAAACACACACAATTTAAAAAAAACAGTTACCTTCTGCACAGTTGTTTGAGAGGTTTGCTCATGACCTGAAGCATGGAGGAGGAAGGAGCATCAGCCACGTGGCACTGCTCTGATTTAGAAACACCTAGGGTGATGCCCTGCTTCACAGACCAACTGTGTATCCTTGGGCAAGACGGTTAGCTTCCCTGAGCTCAGTTTCCTCTTCTGCAAAGTGGAGATTGTAAGGTGCCTTACCTCACAGGTAAGTCTCAGTGACAAATAGCTCATTTTTGTAAAGTCCTTTTAGAGTGGCAGAACGTTGTAAGCGCTCAAGAAATACTGACTGTCATCACCACGACCTTCATTATCATCATGACCTTCACCAGCACCTCTAAGCACTGATAACACACAGTGTGGCTGAGGAATGCCAAGCTTCATTTCCGTAGGACAAGAGCTCTCAGCCTCACAAAGGAACCCTGCAGAAAAAAAAAAAAAATCCCTAGTTGCAGAAATGCACCCTCCGATGATACCAGTGCATCTTTGAGCCTCCAAATTTTCTCTCTTCTATCTAGTCCTATTGCATAACTCTCACTTCATTCCCAGGCATTTCAGCCCCCTATTTCTTTCCTCAGCCTCCTATTTCTTTTCCCCTTCTCTTCTGAGGAAAAGAGACCCTTCTATTCTGAAGAATAGAGACCTATTTCTCTTAGGTCTGCATTGCCCTGGGTAAGCAGAGGGGCTGTAAGGTTCTGCCTCAAGATATACTCCATACCTTGACCAAAGGTAACCAGCCCCATCAGGTGACTGCTAGGATGAGAGCTCTGGCAGAAGTCATATCAAAGGGACACTCCCGCTTGGTCCCCAGACACTGAGAGATCACTAAATATAATGGAAGCAGAAAAGAAACTGGCTTCCCACTGACCCTCATCAAACACTCTGGGCATCTTTTGTCCTCCGACTCTTTATTGTTGGAGTCCTTCAAGTCAAAGTGGGTTTGCCCAATTGAGGATGTCCGTCCGTCACCACTTCCCTGGGGAGGCCCCCAGACGTGCCTCCTGGCCACACTTTGAGAAGCATGAAGATATGCCCTAGACAATCCTGAGCAGGTTGGGGCCAACCGGGCATCTCTCAGAAGCAATCTTCCGAGCCCACCAACGCAGACGATTCTATTTCTTTCTTCTAAATTCGCCTGCTACTTTCTTTACTGTAAGTTCCAGGGCTGGGTCTTTGGAGGGATACAAGTTGGAAAGCGAGTATTTGGCCACAGTGGGACTTTGCGTGGACACATAAGGTCACACCCCACAGCTGTCTGGCAGAGGGGAAGCGTGACAGTTTGAATGTGAACGTCCCCATAGGCTCATGTGTTTGAGCCTTCGACGCCTAACTGGTGGCACTTGAAAGGCCGTGGATCCTTTCAGAGGTGCAGCCTCGCTGGAAGAAGTGGGTCTCTGGAAGTGAGCCTTGAGCTCTTCATAGCCTGGCCCCACTTCCTGTCTGGCCTCCACTTACTCATGGTGAAGGCGGTGTGAGGTAGACCCTTCCTCCCTCACACTGCTTCTTGCCGGGTATTTGGTCGCAGTCATGAAGAAGAAAAACTAATAAGGAGCCTTCAAGGGAAGAGGCTGCACTGTATGGAGGACCATGCTGGTGGGAGGGGAGGCTCCAGGACTCCTCACCTCATCAGGGTTCATAAAAACCGTGAGGAAGGGAACAGCTCTTTCAACTGGCTGATGGGAAATGGAGGCCCACAATGAGTGAGTCCTTTGCTGAAGCCACGAGGCTCGAAAGGGTCAGACACACCCTCACTCCATATTTGCTCATTGGCAGGTGAATCGACCCTAAATTGTGGGGACCAATGGCCTTTGGGTCTAGGAAGTGGCCATTTCTACCATTGTCCTACATTTCAACATCTGGCACATCTGGAGATAATATATTTTTTTGAAATTTTTGTGTAGTGTGTGTGTGTGTGTGTGTACGCACACTTGTGTGCAGGTGCATGTACATATGTGTACCCATGTATGTAGAGGCCAGAAGTCCCTTTCAAGTGTCTTCCTCAGTTGCTTCTCTACCTCATATTTTGAGGCAGGGCTCTCACTGAATCTGGCTTCATCTATACTGGGTGGTCAGTGAGCTCTAGGGATCCCCCGTTTCAGCTTCCTGCATAGCTAGGATTATGGGCATCTGCTATGCATCTTTTACATGGATGTCCGGAATCCAACCTCAGTTCTTCGTGCTTGACACAGCAAGCACTTTTGTAAGTACTCTTCCCCTTCCTCCTCTTCTTTGTGTTAAAATAAAAATGTAGCCAGTAGCAGGGTGGTGGTAGCTCACACCTTTGAAGCCCAGCACTTGGGAGGCAGAGGCAGGCAGATCTCTGAGTTCAAGGCCTGCCCAGTCTACAGAGCAAGTTCCAAGGCAGCCAGGGCTACACAGAAGGAAAAATAAAATAAAATAAAAAATGTAGCACCTTCTGTGCAGTAGTGGGCAGGGATGAGAATGTTGTCTAGGCAGAGCTGCTCATTATAGCCCACCGGAAGTGTCAGAATCACCATAAGCCTTGCTGAGATGCGGGTTCTCAGGCCTGGCCCCAGACCCACTGAGTCAGGCTTTCCAGGGATAGAGCCAGGAATCCTCAAGTTACTAAGCATCCCGAAGATCCTCGTACACACCTAAGTTTGAAAATCGCTATAAAAGTTGTCAACTCAGAGTAGGCCCTCAGAAAAGACAACATTGGATCAAGTTGTGTCTCTGTGCTCACAAGAAATACCCAGTGGTCAAAATGCACCTAGGGAAGGTTTGGATTTTGTTTCTTAAGACAACTCTTTGTTGTTGCAACGGTCATAAGGTGTGGAGGAGCAATGTAAGCAGGACTGCCCACTCACGGTGGCCAGCCTTCTTTCCGTTCCTCCCAGTCTGAGCAAAAGGCCGACTTAGCTGAAGATAAGGATGAAGGGAGAGAGGCTACAAAAGAAGAGTCTAACAATCTGTACAACCTATAACCCTGTGAGAAGAAGCCCAAAAGCTGGAAACCTCTTAGATCAAGGGTCTACTCTCCTGAAACTGGACTTCCTGCAGTCAGCCAAGATTTGGGTACATGCAAATAATTGCTCAGTAGCTGTTAGATTACATAGAACATCCCAGGAAAGGACACAGTTAAAAATTTACTACATTCCCTCCCTCGTTCTCTCCCTCCCTTCCTCCCTCCCTCTCTCCATCCATCCATCCATCCATCCTTCTATTTCTTTCTTCCTTTTTTGTTTGTTCTCTGAGACAGTGTCTCATAAAGCCCAGGCTGGCTTCAAACTGTCTATGTAGCCAGTGATGACCTTAAGCTCACAATCCTCCTGCCCTTACCAGCCTCGGGCTAACGGGCTTGACCCCCACACTGGTTCATGCAGCACTGGGGATTAAACCCAGGGCCTGGTAAATATCTGACATGCTTTCTACCAGCAGAGCTACACAGCCACTCCTTCCTTGTCCTAAAGCCTCGGATTCTTCAGGAATAGCCCTCTTTGCTCATCCGAGCTCAACCGCTTTCCCAGTTCATAGCCATTTCTTACCCCTCATCTTTCTTTGCCACCTTGTTGACTGCCTACATCATCTTCCAGGGCAGATGAGCCCAAACTCATTTTCCTTGTTTTTAGAGAATTCTTCCATGCAAGGAATCAATAAGTAATTTGTGAAGCAGGAGGCAGAGGGGGGGCTGAGGGGAGTGAATGCGAATGAGGTAGTTTATGTTTTTCCAACTTTTTCCAAATGAGCGTTATCTAGAAAAACAGGTGCACTCCTCCCCCCCCTCAGCCACCTATCCATTAAAATGGTTTAATTACTGCCTGAACACTAGACAGGCAATTAAAAGGCAGTATTCAAACCAAAAACTTCACGTGCCCTCTTCAATCAGAGTAAAACTGTCTGATCCAGTAGCTAATTAAGAATAGAGTGCAGATTCCAGCCAGAAAGGTTGGGACCTCAAGAGCCCCCAGCTTCTCTGTACCCAAGCCTAAGCTCCTCCTTAGTAAGCCTCTATGATGGTCTTGGTGCAACATTGGCCGTAGAGACTCAGCCAGAGCCTGTAGTCTGGAAAAAGGCACAAGGCAACATGCAAACAAGACACGCTGGACGGATGAACAAATGGCTTCAGTATCAATAGTACATAGGTGCGCATTTAAGGGTAAACAGAGGTAATGGGAGTTGGCACCCTTGAGGACAGAGGGGAAGCCTTTTTGTCCAGCACCTCTCACATTGGGTCAGGGCTCCACAGAGGGTCTTTAGGAAATTATGCTCCCTCTAAGACTATTGGAACAATTTCAATGTCTGGGTACTCCCACCCCCACCACAGAGAGAAGGTGTTTACCCAGGGCTAGGAAACAGTGTGTCTCTTGGGGAACCCTTGAAGATGCACAGAGAGAAATAAAATTTCAGGAGCTGCTGGATATTAGAAGTGGCGGTGGGTGGTTGTTCTTTTTCCCCAGAATCTGTGTTGAATCAGAAAAGCTTTGAGGTGTTCCTGTCCCAGACTTATGCTCTAGTGAGGAGGTGAGGGTGGCCAGTCCATGTTGCTCCTGAGAGTTGGCTCTTGCCCTGGGGTTTCCAAAGCTGCAGGACAAAAGCTGTTTCTTGTCTCATAGCCAGTTGTCTCCTCCATTGTCACATGCTCGGCCTTCCCACCTCTTCATTCTGTGGACAATCATCCTTTTCCTGGTTTGCTCATTCCTTCCACTAGCCTCTCCATGGTGACCTCTGGACAACAAACAGGTCAACATTAGCAACTTGGCTGTGTGTTTCTTTCACCAGAGCAGCTGTACTCTGAGGACACTGCTCCCCTCATAGCTGGCTCTATGGTGGCTGCTCTTCCTTTCACAGGCTATGGGCCAAGAAGTAGTGTCCACAACCTCCTCGCTACCTGCCGCTACACCCATGCTGCCTTCACTCCTCATCCTTCAGAAGCCCCAGCACTCTGAGGTGTGTCCCTCTTTCTTTACCACCTTCCTCCTCAGCGCTGCTGGCTGCTGGCTGCTGGCTGCTGGCTGCTGGCTGCTGGCTGCTGGCTGCTGGCTGCTGGCTGCTGGCTGCCCTCATTGACTTCTCAGGCCTCTCTGCAGATCACTCACACACTCTCTCCCACCATTTCCACCCTCAGCATATTCACACATCAGTATACCACCTTCTCGAAGGCATCTTGGGCATGTATGTGGTTTGCTCTCTCTCTCTTCTCTCTCTCTCTTTCTTTGCATGTGAGTATGCATGCATGTTTTACTTTTCCTTTTATTGAAAATGTTTTTTTCTCACATAATATATCCTGATTACTGTTTCCCCTCCCTCTACTTCTCCTAGTTCCTTCCCAACTCTCCTCCCATCTAGATATACCCACTTTATGACTCTCATTAGAAAACAAACAGGCTCCTAAAAGATAATAACAATATATAACAAAAAAATATATAAGATAAAGCAAGAACTATCACATCAGAGATGGACAAATAAATAAACAAACAGAAGGAAAATAGCCCAAGAGAAGACACAAGAATTGGAGACCCACATGTTCACACACTAAGGAATCCCATAAAAAAAAATACACTAAATTGGAAGCCATAACACAACTATTCTCTACCTGAGGTCATGACCCCTTAGAAGTCTGTGAAAGGGTCGTAACCTAGGACTACCAAAAAATACAGATATTTATATATGATTCATAACAATAGCAAAATTACAGTTATGAGGTAACAACAAAAATAATTTTATGGTTGGGGTCACCACAACATGAGGAACTGTATTAAAGGGTTTTTAGCATTAAGAAGATTGAGAACCAGTGCCATATACATACATAGAGAGGACCTGGAGCAGACCCATGTATGCCCTGTGCATCCTGACTCAGTCCCTGTGAGTTTATACTGTATCAGTCCTGTTGATTCTGAGGGTCTTGTTTTCTTGGTGTTCTCCATCCCCTCTGGCTCTTACACTCCACTTCCTCTTCCATGGGGTTCCCTGAGCCCTGAGGAGAGGGATTTGATGAAGACATCCCATTTAGAGATGAGTGTTCCACGGTCTCTCACTCTCTGCATAATGTCCGGCTGTGGGTCTCTCTATTTGTTCCCATCTGCTGCAGGATGAAGCTTCTCTGATGATGGCTAATCAGGGCCCTGATGATATTTGTCTTTCTGGGTCTGGGACACCTCACTCTGGATGATTTTCTTCTAGTGTGCTTTGTTCTCTAATGCAGTTGTGCCCTGGCACATTGAATTCCTTACCATTTTGTTACAAGTGACTTCCCCTTTTGTTCTGTCATTTTCTGATTATCTATTAAGGCATTCCATTAATTAAAAAACACACAGCAAGCTTGTAACACTTTATGAGCCATGTTTCAGGATAGGAAAGGGGATACTAAGACATATTTGGGAAGTATATATATATGAGCATTCAGTAAATTGTTTGGCTAGGAAGCATGAAGACCCTGAGTGGGTTCTAGGGATCCAACTGTAGGTCATGCATGGCAAGCACTTTACCCTCTGAGCCATGTCCTCAGGCCTGGTGAGAGATTTCTTGCTCTACCCTCACATAGCAAAAAGTAGAACAGATAAAAGCCAACTGTCTATCAGAGTTCTTTGTAAGGCATGTAGTCTGATCGTCAAGAATGAGCTCTCACAACCTAATCACTTTGTAAAGGTCCCAGTTTTCAACACTAACTCACTGGTAACATCCTGGCTTAGGCGCTTGCATTTCCCACCAGGAATGTGTTCTCTCTACAGGTCTTTGCGCATACCTCTCCTTCTCATTTAAGCTTCAACTTAAACTTGCCTCTTTCCATTGCCTTTCTCTTCCCTTTTGCCAAAACAAGACCCCAAATGCTGTAGCCAAGGGGTCCTTAGGCCTATTTCATCTTCCTCCTAGCATGTGCCCACACAGAAAAAGGGTCTGGTTGACTTCTTTGCACATCCTGTATGTGCCTCTTCGCTTAAATATAAGCTCTCCGAGGGCAAGACTTCCTGTCTCAGGCACGACAGAATCTCAAACACTTTGCACACAGTAGGCCTACAAATGATATCCATTTGCCTTGTTGCCAGATGTGGCTTGTTTTCACTAGCTCCTGCTGCGTTTGACCAATATAAATGCAAGAATATTCACTCTGCTGGAGGGATTTGTATTTCAGTAGCACTGGCTGTGCAGAGTGCTAGAGTGGAGTTTCAGATGTTGTTCTGCAGGACCGGAACGACCACAGGATTTCATTTTTGTTGCCTTTTTAAAAGTGCACGGTTCATTCCACACCCGCTAAGCACAGGGTGTCTGAATATGTAATACAGGGAGGAAAAATATTTATATTATGATCTAAACGGAGAATCTGAATTGTGTCAAGTCAAGAAGGGGGCAGGATGGAGCAGAAGTAGGCGAGGACATTTCATGTGGATCCCAGCTATTTTGTGACCTTCTCCCTTCTGGTGACTCACGGAGCCTGGGAACTTAGTGGTGCTCTGGAATCATGTGGTCCAGAGCTGGAAGGTAGACTTGGAATGAAATCAACACAGCGGAACCCCAGCTTCCTCGGTGCCTGTGTGTGTAAGTTAATGAGGTGGGGGCATTCTCCCACAGCCGCTTGCCTTCTCTGCTTAGCTTTTGTTTTCTCCTCTTCCTCCTAGGTCTCATCATCCACGAAGGGCCTTCAGTGTACCGCATCTTCAAACGCTGGCAGGCCGTGAACCAGCAGTGGAAGGTGCTGAACTATGACAAGGCGAAAGACTTAGAGGATCAAAAGTCAGGAGGCAGGGCAAACCTACAGACTTCCTCGTCTGCCCAAGCCAACATCCCCTCCACGGAAGAGGAGGCAGCGAGCCCGCCTGCCCGTGAGGAGGGCCCCGCCAGGGCTGCCAGCCACCCCTCAGACCCTGTGTCCCAACACCACTGTGCTTACACCATCCTACACATCCTGAGTCACTTGAGACCTCATGAACAGCGGAGTAGCCAGAGCAGCAGCCGAGAGCTCGTCATGAGAGTCACCACGGTGTGAAAGACGGCCTGAGAGGAAGGCTGGGAGCACACGAACACACACCACAGGAAAGAGGCTTGGCCAGGAGGGGCCCAGGGAGCAGGGATGGCAGGCAAAAATCTGGCAGTTTGGGGTGTTGGGCCTTGAGGGAGCCTGGAGCAGAGGGGAGCTGTGGGTAGAGCCTGCTGGAGTGCTCTTATGATTTCCTGTCTGTTGCAAGGGAAAACCAACACAAACTCCACAATAGTGGGTGGGAGAGATGGAATCAGGCCTGGGCAGAAAATGATGGCAGGCACCTGGGGTAGCTTCTGTACCTGTGGGTGTTAAGGGCAGCAAAGAGAACAAGCAAAGGCCATCAACCAAGCAAAGAGCTTTCATAATCCGCATGTCTCTCGAAGCCTTGGGTTTGTTCCTGCCCGCGTGATGCTTCCTAGAACTGGGTACCCCAGGGAGAGAGTGGAGCCTTGTGAGCTGGAACCCCTACCACGCTTGTCAGGGGGACCTCTGCACTTTGTAAAATCTCAGTGACTCAAATGGCTTTACGGATCCCCCTGCCCTCGCCCACCCCAGGAGGAGATGGTTCAGGAAGGGAGTTGTTGGTCTTCCTGGCCAGGGAGATGGGGCTGTATCCCCCAGAAAGAACTTTCCTAGCTGTAATTCCAAGTGTCCCGTGAGCTCAAAGAAGGCTAAGGTTTAGAGATGGGTATCTTTCTGTTTCCTTCTTTATTTTATGGTGATTTGGCTCAAAGATGTTTACGGGAGGGGGGAGTAGGGGCTCACACATACATGTGCGTGTAGAGGGAAGCGCAGACTTCTCATGAGAATCTCAAGCACACTTCCACTGCTGTGGCGTCAGCCTCCAAACTGTCAAGCCAGGGATGAAATTTTTTTTTTCCCCCAACTACTGAGCCCCACCCACAACCAGGACAATGCGGTGCCGTGTCCTTTCGGCCTTGGCCTTCGCATAGGGCAAGCACAGAGAGAGATGGGGGGAGAGAGAGAGAGAGAGAGAGAGAGAGAGAGAGAGAGAGACCCTCTCACCTTGGTGTGCTAGAGTGTGGCTTGTGCATCTCAAGGAAGAAATAACCATCAATCTAAGTATTCCTTGCTGCTTGGTACCCTCCCTACAGAGGCCCAGACTGCCTTGTGCTCGGCGCTATGTGCCCCTCGGGCACACCAGGGCACACCAGGGAAGCAGGCAGGAACCCACCTGTATGTTCTGGGACCCTGGCAGGAAGGAAAGGCCACTGGGTGGTCACCTGCAGAGTTTCTTACTGTCATTGCACAATGGACACGTCATCCTTGGGTATTAAATGGACACTGTCAAGTACTTTTTTAAAACTAGTTTTTAGGGTTTTTTAAAAACTGTCTGTTGTTTGTAATATTCTCTTAAAAGCTTGGAAATAAAATCTCTTTCCCTACCATTCGCGTCCCTTTCCTGTGTTTTCTTCCTTTCTCTGTCTCCTCCAGTGAGAGCCACTTTTCTTTCTCTGTTCTGTGAGTTTCCTTAGCAAGAGTTTAAAGTGTCTTCATTTCTTCTTTGAGAGTACAGAGGCTAGGGCAGACAGATACGTTGCCATCAACAGCATCCATGTGTGTATTGATACACAGGTACACGTGATACATGTATGTACATGGTGTGTGTGTATGTGTGCATCGAAACAATGAGATTCCTGGACATTTTTAGGGGGTGGGTGGGTGAGGGTTCTTAACAAATGGATTCCATCAGGCCAAAGCAGGAACTACTCTCAAACCTTCCCCAGGATACAGCCCAAGAATCCTACAAGTATTGGTGCTAGAACAATCTCTAGGGAGCTCCACCACACTGGGTCTATTTCAAATAAATTGAGAGAATTGAGAAGGGAGATCTAGGACTAGGTTTCACTGAATACTTTCATCTGAGGATCAAAGGACAGCACCCAAATCAGAGCCCAAATCAAGGGAAGGCTTAGGTAGATCTCAAGTAACAAAGTTCCCTCTCCTCCCTTAGGACTGACCTGTTCTTCCTTCCTTAGGACTGATGGACGGTCAGACAGTATCATCAGTGGGACACGCAACATGCCTTCATCGTCAGTAATTATAGTTAGGTGAGCAGCTGCTAGCAGGAGGCAGTACTTTGCAAAGATTACATCCCAGAGAATCTTACAATCCTGAGTCTTAGAGAAGCCTGCGGCACTGAAAAAGACGCAATTGATGAGAAATTCTCATAGAATGCTGGACTTTGGGGTATCTTGATGAGGCAAGCTCAAGAAAGAAAAGCCCTGGTTTGTCTTGTTGATTGCTATATAATCAAGGCCTGCAGCAGCCTGGCACATTGCGATGTTAATAGATTCTTCTGAATGAATAAGACAGTACTGGGGGCACTCCTTCCTTCAGAACCTGGGTGACAGACCTCCTCTTCTTTCAACATATACTCTGCCTGACAGGCCAAACACAAGGTAGAGAACAAAAGTCAGAGTTGATTTTTGCTCAACAGGTTAACAAATCCCTTGTGCCTCAGGGAATGGAGCTTATAGGTACCACGAATGGGACCAAACACCAGCTGACATCTGAAATTCTTACTATATGCAAGGCAGCAAATTAAATGTTTGACATATGTAGATCCGTATTACAACAACTTTGTCACGTAGATGCCATTGCTATCTTCGTTCTAAGGATGTGGGCACTGAGGTAAAGAGAAATAACCTGCCCACAGCCACCATTAGTATTCCCACCCAGGGAGTCTGGCTGAAACCATAGCTACTCCATCTTGCTTCCTCTAGACAGTTAGCAGCACTCTAAGAGAAACCTCCACCAAGCTGATGTACAGAGGCCGCCATGGTGGAAGCCTGTAAGGGAAAAATTGAAGGTTGTGGAAATTGGGACTAAATAAAAACAAACTTTTTCCTCCCTAGGGGGAAAACTTTATTTAAAAATCAATTCCTGATGTTATCTAGATAATATCACTGTTGAATGGGAACTTGTTTTTATATTAGAGACTTAATTATGTCTGGGAACTGGGGGATTTTGAAAGGGCAATAGACATAGTTAAAGCACACTTTTATGAGTAAATGGTGAGGTTTTATGAGGGTTCTGAAAAAAAAAAAAAAAAAAGATTACCTACCTAGCCCTGGACTCTGGCTTTGGTTCCCAGTGATGGACAGAGTGCCAGGCTGGGACTCCTCACGGCAGTCACATCACGATGGAGGGTGCTACTGATATGCTATCAGTGCCCAATATCCCCAAT
The DNA here is from genome assembly GCF_030254825.1 of Meriones unguiculatus. Taxonomy (NCBI): domain Eukaryota; kingdom Metazoa; phylum Chordata; class Mammalia; order Rodentia; family Muridae; genus Meriones; species Meriones unguiculatus. Next base: position 59,426,054 of record NC_083362.1, on the reverse strand, counting down.
TATTATTACTATAACTATAAAAATAATTCTTGGGGAGAATCAGATCTGTTGCCATCTTGGAGCACAGAACCTCTAATATCATACGAGCTTTTTAATAAAATAGTCAACTACCTCCCGGACCTAAGTTACTGCTATCTCTTTGTTTTGTCCTTAAATACAGATAGGTTGCTGGGGGTAGAAGAACGATTTGCTGCGACAGTAACCAACCCCTCAGGGTACCTATATGCTCTATCAACAGGATTCGTTCTATTGTACAGGAGAGAAGGTAAGGGGAAAACATACTTTGCATTTTTCCTCATCACCTCATCTCAAATGACTCTAATTATTAGTATCAAACAGTCAAGAAGTATTTTACCCATGAGGCTCTGACCCAATAGCAGAGATGTAATAGCCCCCACCCTCTCTCTCACTCTCACAGGCAGAATGATGGATCGTGATTTGAAGAGGCGTGTGTGTTGTAAACTGTTGAGGGAGGTTCTAAGAGGATCTGGCACTGACCTGGTTCTGAGCCCAGAGTCTGAGCTGCATTGTCTGGTCCCACCTGATAATGAAGACACTTGTCCCTCTCCCTGCTTTGTCCCACTTTATGCACACCCCATGCACTCTGAATGCCGCCCACCCTGGAATGAGGAAGCCACTGGTTTCCTCGGTGCCGAACCTTCATAAAGTAGAGCACTGAGGACTTCATCCAGATCACTGAGATGCGTTCCCTCCTCCTCAAAGTGCTACACATAACAGCATAGTGGCATGCCTCACTATCACGTGATGCTTAGGAAAAAGGAGGAGCTGGGGGTGGGGAGGGCTTATGGCTACAGAAGGAGGCAGGCACACCCGGAGCCTGTACCCTTTAAGCTTCATATGAAGAAGTCCTAAACTCGAGTATCTCCGGTGCCATCGGCTTTGGTCTCAGCCTGGTCTCTGCTGTCCCAGCTAGTGAGGACAGGTGGAAACTGGCCCTTGGCATCAAGGCACAGAACACTGCCAGGGGTCTATGATCCTGAGGGGTTCTCTCTACAAAGAAGGGGCAATAGGCTTTTTTTTGCATCTATTAAACAAGAAAGTCATATGCTCAGAATCTGCGTCTAACAGCAGTGCCCTTTCTCAACAGAGACATAATAGGAGTAGCTAGCCACACATTGTTTTCCCTTTGCCATGCTCTACTGCCAACATTTTAAGTAATCTGGTTGCCAAAATCAGCCACAGGAATTGAATATCCTAGTATCTCCAAGATTCTATTATCTCCAATTCCGAGGTGAGGAAAGGGAGGCAGAGAGAGGTTAGGCGTGGTACATACAGCCATGCACCTATCCGGCAGAGCTGGAATTTACCCCTTGGCCATCTGATACCTTACATTGGGCTAGGAACACTGTATTACACCGTCTCTTGGAGAAGCAGAAGTATATAGACATCCCAATTTAATAGGCGACGGAGGAACATTAATGAGCTCTTCAGCAGCTGGATGCGCTCAGAGGCCACTTACGTACGTTTCTTCAGTGTCGGCTCAGATCATTTCCAAGCTCTGTGTTCCCCATCCCATGGAAAGACATACCTTCCCTGGGAATTTCTATCATCCAGATCCTAAATAATGTCCCAGCCGCTTCCTACTCCAAATCCAGGGACGCTAAGCTCGGGGTTTCTATTATTCACCTTTGTAGTAATTCCTTTATTCGGACCTTATGTTAAACCCCCATGTTAGCCATGGTTCCTCCACCGCGATTCTGCTGTCTACCTAAACACCGCCACTTACAGTTACGTTTAACACTTTTGCTGGGAATTGGAAGGCAACCTAGAGCTTATTCATAGGGGAGCCTGTGCTGAGAAACTGCTGCGTGGGAAGTTTTTGTCAGATGCGTATCTCAGATATAAGTGAGACATAACCACCTTCCAGGATCCCAGTGCCTCGTTATTAAACCCCAGTAAGAGGCTCAGAGTTTCTCATTGAAAGCTTTTCTCACAAAAGGGCCCACCCCGCCCCACGAGCTCGCTCTCACCTCCTTACTTTTTAAGTAGAGAAGCTAACAGTGCTTATCTCCCCGGGAATTTACATATTTAAGGGGAAATAATACTTAAGCAAGAAGAGCACCTGGGTAAGTGGTAGGGTTCCAGTTATCCAAAATCACGTGAGGGTTGTCACCTTCTTCTACCTCAAAGCATATAGCTACACATGTACACGCGGCACACAGATACACACAGAGAAGGAGACGCAGGCAAGTGACAGATGCATCCTCCTGAACAGCGCACGGAGGCAAGGCCTGTGCCTTAACAGCCTCGCAGTGTTTACACAGGACCCTGGGGCACTCAGGCAACAATGGAGAGGGCCAGGAAGTCCCTGAGCTCTCTCTCTCTAATGTCACTAAAACTTAATTTGGGGGCATCGTCTCCTTTGTCCCAGGGGTCACTTCTGAGAAACCACCCCTCCGTGTTCTGCAATAAAGGCTGCTGTGGCTTTTCCAAGAAAAGGTAAGGTGAGTCCAGAACTGCCATTGCAGTTCATGTTCATGCCAGGCATGCCAAGCCCCCTCCTGCCTACCGAACCATGGTGACCTCACTGTACGCCCTAGGCCTTCCCTCAAAAGGCTCAGGACTGAGGTCCTATCTACAAATCGTTTCATGGACATCCACTATCTTCTGCCTATCCCTTACTCAAACCCTCTTTCCCACAGCAAATCTACACCGAGTGGCTTTGGTAGCATGAATCCCATCAAGCAATCAAGGAGTGGGAACTGTGACCCAAGCTTAGAAAACTAAAGTATCTCAAATAGATCCATGAATTAACCTGTCTTTGGAGATTTGCTCAGAAATGGGTGGATTTCAAAGCTAACCTAACTCTTCCCCAGGATTGATCTATCAAGGCTAGGAGGAAACACTGCTTCCCTGTACTAGGCTTGCCGGCAAGGCGTCATAAATCCAGGGACACCATTGGAAACGTCACCATTTCATGCCACGTGAAAAGTACTTATCTTCAAAATAAAGTCAGAAAGTGGCACACAGAGCCAACAGGAGTGAGACCGTCCTAACTCTCCTGAACCCACACATGACTCCAGTGGCATTAGCCATGAATTCCATTTTGCTTACAGTTGCCTGAAGTGGGTTTATGTTACAACTGAAATACCCATTATGAAATCCCACTACAAAGCTTTGGTTTAAACTTATGGGATGTTTGTTCAGAGGTCATCAGAACTGGAAGGAGCTGCCTCTCTCTCCTTTGGTGTAAGGGCTCAAGATGGCTTTGCATCTGCATTTACAACTGGGATTATTCTTAATTCTCTTTATGGATCTGCTCAGAGTAAACGATTCTTAAATAGGAAGACAGTATGCAGAATCGCATACATGTATTTCAAGAGTGTCTGTTTAAAATTTTTTTTTTCAAGCTTGCATTAGGGGAGATAGTGAAACCAAGGTGAAACCAGACAGACCTGTGAGAAAACATAACTGACTTGAAAGCTCAGAAAGGGACAGAAACAAGCTGTGAGTCTACAAGACAGAGTCAGAGTTCAGAAAAATAAGAGGCAAAGCTAAAAGTAAGGCCTTGGTTTGCTCTCCAAAGACACGAGAGTCTCCATTACTCCTGGCCCTGACCATGGCATGTCCTCACCTATAAGCCTTGAGTCATTTGGTTTATTCCAAAATACAACCTGTAGGACAATATTCACAGTGTTCACGTGTTTGTGGGAAAACAAAGGCCAAACCTTGCACTCAGTGCATTTGAAAATGCCACAGGCCTCTAGACCATTAGCCCCTTTGTTCTTGTTAGATCAAGCAAACACCACGATGCCCCGGTATGAAAAAGGAACGCCTACAGATGCAGCCAGAACTGATTCAGATTCTTTTGCATTTTGATATCTGGTTTACTCACCTTTCAAATAAATATTTGCTATAAGAACTTTGTAAGCCTTACAGACAATACATATAAAGTTGACAGGGAATAATGGCTACCATTATCATTTTATTATATCATTACTACAGCATATAAAAAAAAAAACCCACAAGGTTAAACCACAGCAGACATGGATACCCGGTACTAAAAGCCAACTAACTTTAAGTTTTCATTCGGCCACTAGTTACGTATGCCCAACCAGGACGAGTTAAACAGTAAGGACTTATTTTTCTGTTATAATGATCTGACCAGAGTGGGTACCTGCTGGCATCAGGCTTGCTGCCACTAACAATAGATTTTGCCACTGACAGTCTAAGCTCTTTCTGTCTGTCTGTCTGCTTAGCAAGTTGGTCTGTCATCTGTGGCTGTGACCTCCTATCGCCAAGCGGTCTAGTAAGGCACAAAGCAGGAAAGAAGGAGGAGGACCTCTCCCCAGCCACTTCCCCCCCACTTTACATCAGGAAAAGCTGGAGCTTTCTGGGGACCGTGCTTCAGTGCCTAGATGTTCTCTCTGTATCATTCTGCCGAGAAATGCGTCACAAGGCCACTGTTAGGACAGCCAAAGATACAGTTTACCCTACTCCACTCCTGCTACAGAACTCATCAAGAGAGAAACAGATGGGCTGGGATGCGGGTAGGCCAGCTGGGGGCATCTTCTCCACACTGTGAGTGGGAGGGTAAATCAGTGTAATAATTTTGAGGGCCATTCCCTAGCATTCTATAAGCTTAACGCACACTTACCCTTCAACCCACGAATGTCATTCCTTCGGGACACGGCTGAGAGACGGTGGCAGGTGTTGCATTTTGCAGACCGTTTGAGAAATAAGGATGGGTGTAGCATCGTTGTAACAATGCCACAAACATCTACGCACAAGGAGGGGAGGAAGGACGAGATACTGAGGCCCCCGTGACACCATCAGCGTCTGAGAAAAAAAAATGTCACAAGCCCAAAGAGACTGACAGAGAAAGTGCTAAAAATGACGTTAAATGGAATCATGTAACAGATGCACAAGGGCTGTGTATTTGTGGAACAAGAACAAAACACGAACACCCCCTGCCTTAGTTAACTTTCTCATTGCTGTGACAAAGCACCACGACCAAGGCAGCGTATAGAAGGGAAGGTTTACTTATGGCGTACGGTTCCAGAGGGACAAGAGTCCATCACCGTCTCGGCAGGGAGCGTGGCCGCCGCAGGCAGGCAGGCAGGCAGGCAGGCAGGCAGGCAGGCGTGGTGCCGGAGCAGCAGCTGAGAGCTCAATTTAGATCCACAAACAGGAAGGCCGAGAATGCACAGGAAATGGTTTGTGTCTTCTGGAACTCTGTGACTCACCGTCTCCGACAGGGCCACACTTCTTTAACCTCCCCGTGCTGTGTCACAAAACTGGGAACCAAGCGTTCGAGCATTCGAGCCTCCGGGGGACATTCTCATTCAAACTACCAGACCTTTTTATATTTTATTTTATTTTATTTTTTTAAATTTCAACATAGCCTTCTCCAAAAGAATATAAAGAGATAATCAAACTAATGAGGACTATTCACTGCTGAGACGGTATGAGGCTGATGAACATGATAGAGAACTCGTGCTTGTGTGGTTGGTATTTTTGTTTACATTTTTATAAATATGGATGAGTTTGTGCAGTGTTTGCATGATGTTTTATACTTCTGTGCATCAGCGGGACGAGAAGCCGCCACTGAAAACTGAGTAGGGGCTAGAGAGGTGGCTCAATAGTTAAGAGTACACACGGCCCTCTCAGGGGACCGAAGTTCTATTCCCAGCCCCTATCAGGCGGCCTACAACCAGCTACCTGTAACTCTAGCTTCAGGGGATCAGCCACCTCTGGCCTTGGGGGCACCTGCCCTCACATCCACATACCCTCTCATACACACAATTAAAAACAAAACATATTACAAAAACTGCAACTAAAATGTCTTTAGAAAGTAGGTATCAAATGAGGCATGGCGGTGCACACCTACAATCCTACTACTCAGAAGGTGGCCAGTTTGTGGGTGGCCTGAGATCCAGATAGAGACCATGTTTACACACACACATACACACACTCACTCACATACAAAAACTCACACATATGTACGCACACCACAGGCTACCTGCATTTCTCTATTTTGCGAGAGTCCCAGCTCGCCTTTTCTGAGCATTTTTCAGTGGCTGCTCACTCTTAGAAGCTCTGCACTCAGGAGGTTGTATAGCAGAAAGAACATTATGTTCTTGCAACCAACCTGGGCTACATACACTGTCTCAAAACAGACCAAAGTCAGGGCTGGAGAGATGCCTCAGTGGTTAAGAGCACTGGGTGTTCTTCCAAAAGATGCAGGTTTGATTCCCAGCATCCACATAGAGGCCCAAACTCATCTATAACTCCAGTTCCAGGGGAACCTGCTGTCCTCTTCTGGCCTCTGTGGTACACATACAATAAAATAAAACCAAAACAACAACAACAAACCATTTTTTTTTTAAATAAAAAAGACCTAAGTTTTAAACTGAAAATAGCTTGCTATTGAAGAAAGGCTATCCCCAGGTGTGGCATAGAGGATGCCAAGGACATCTATGCGTCTGACGCTCCAATATAAGAAAAGCTTGAGAGTGAGGAAATTTGCAATGGGGAGTTTACCTATGGGCTAATGGAGGGCTGGGGCAGCAAGCAGATCGTAGGCTACAGGAGTGGCCTTCTCATCTTCTCTCCTCCAGCCTGAAGTTTTGTAGATCAGCCTCTGAAGCCACCAGGGGCTTGTCCTTTGTGCTGCGGCCTCTGTGCTTGGGAAGGGCCTCTGCAGCCAGGCACCTCTGAGACTAGGCCCCACTCTATGTGTCCGGAAGAAGACACAGGCATCTGATGCCCGTGCCTCATCTCATGCCCACTCCAGCCCACAGTCTGCAGGACCCACTGGGCCCTGATAACAGGCACCGATCAGTCCTCTGCCCAGAGACGTGTCAGCTGCAGAGAATCACTGAGGGCTCTTCTTGTCCAGCCAAATGCCTGCAGTCTCCCAGGCGCCATCCTGGCCTCTTAGCCCGCCAGATGTGACTTGGGAAAGTCAATCAAGGAGACTGACAGCAAAGAGCTACTGATGGAGCCAGATGGAGACCCCAGGGAATTAGGCAGAGTAAACAAACACCAAATAAACAGAGCCCTCGTCAGCTAGAACAACAGAGAAGGAACCTTCTCTTTGCCTGTGAAAATTTTCATACTAGAATTAACATAAAGGCCACATCACATTGCCCTTCCATGCCCTCGTAGGTGCAGGCTCAGGCTGGAAGAGGGGGCCCTTTCTGTCCCCATCTTATGCATATTCTACAGATCCCCCAAGGCCCAATTCAAAGGCTACATTCTCTAGGAACCCTTCTTTATCCTGCCTCCCTCTGGCTCTACCCAGCGCAAATACACATACCTTCTTCGGGTTTTTAGTTCATGTTTCTAGGACCAGATTGTCAGGTAGAGCATGTTTCTCTGCAGGTTAATCCTACAGGCCAGCATTTGAGTACGTGCAAGAAATTTTTGTTCACTCCCTCTCTGTTCTCGGCACCTAACACATAGCGTAAGCCAGGGAGAAATAGTAAGTGAATAAAGAGATCAATCTTTCATCCATCCCATGTACATTCATCGCACATCCGGGTATGACAGCCACGTACTAGGAAGTGGCGTTAACAGGATGAACAGGACACGAAATTTCTCAATTTCATGGACTCTACAGTCTGAGAGCTCCAGACAGTCATTGATACAGACAGTTTTGGTAAAGAGTGGACCAGGGAGATGGCTCCGCAAGTAGACACGCTTGCCACACGAGCCCAGTGAGCCAAGTTATGTCTTCTAAAGCCATGTAAGAGGCAGATAAGGTATGCCAGGCCTGCCATCTCCACACTTGGTATGCTGAGATGAAGACAGAGACAAGAGAGAATCATCACAGGTCGGCTAGGCTGGAGTGTAGACCATGGCGGGCGAGGCTGAAGTGGAAGGTGACAGCCAGCTCCTGAAAGCTGTCCTCTGACATCTACACACACTGCAGGCATAAGTGCTTACACACGCGCATGTACACGTACAAACACACACACACATTAATTTTAATTTCCAGAATGATGTAGGGGCAGCAAGCTGGCTTAGTGGGTCAAGGCATTTGCTGCCCTGCTGACAACAATATGAGTTCAGTCCCCTGAAGCCACATCACAGAAGGAGAGCACTGACTTCCAGAGTTGTCCTCTGATCTCTCCATGTACTCACACACACACACACACACACACACACACACACACACACATGAAACAAGTGTAAAAATAAAATCTGAAAACAGTGCTCTCATGAAGTACAGAGAAGGCGGCGGACAGGTGGTATGAAAGAGAGAAGGTCCAGTCTCACACAAAAGAGGAAGGGCTTCAAGAACAAGGTGGCGCTGGCTTTGCAAGTTAGTTTTGAAGGGCAACCAAGAAGTGGGTGATGGTTTGAATGTGTGCCCCAAAGTTCACAGGTTGGAAACTTAACTCCAAGAGCAGCAATGCCGGATGATGGACAAGGCCCAAGAGGACCTCTGTTTGGATCCTAGGGGCATCATCATTATAGTAGAAACGAGTTCTCTCTAGAAGGGCATATCTAAATTCATTTTCTCTATAAATTAACCAGTCTGTGGTAATCTGTTATAAAAGCAGAAAAACGATTAAACACAGGGTTAGGCAGAAGTTTTGTGGTGAGGTGGGAACAGGAAAGGCAGAAAGAACCTTCATACCACAATGCAGACTGACATATATGGAAAAGGAGGCTAGAGTAAAATTAAAAAAAAAAAAAAATCTCAGATCATAGAGCATTTCCAGGAGAGATTTATGGTGGCCTTGAACCAGCACTATCCATTAGATGAGGTTGCGTTAATACTCGGCTGTGTGCAGTCATTGACAGAAACAGCCTGCAGGAATCCTGGGCATAAACAAAGCCAGAAGGGCTGCAGCTGGGGGCATTGCTTGCCAATTAATGCGCTCCTCAGCATGAGGCTTGAGTGACACAGACTCAATGCCTTCATGCTTGCCTTTAGAAGTATCAGTAAAGCATGTAGCTGAGATGTTGTTGGGAGAGACCAAACAAACAAACAAACAAACAAACAAAACGAAACAACAACAACAAAAAACACAGTCCCAGGATGAGGAACCTTCAAAAGCAAAGCTGCCAATGCATAAAACAATGTGGTTCATTTATGGCCCGGCATATCATGTAACGTGAGTGGCAGGGTGTGGATGGAACTGGCCAGTTGGTATCAGCGTGGTTACAGTGGGTACCACATGTAGGCAATGGGAGACATAGCTCATGCTGACAACAAGGAGTGTCAGAGCAGATTTTTCTGTGGAAAGAGACCCTGGCAAGAAGGCTTAAAGCTGGCGGGCTAGAGGACTAGATCTTAGCAAATGTTCAGGAGTGAGGTAAACCGTAATGAGAAAGGAAAGAAAGGAAGAGAAGGATTAATGAAAGGACGAAACGCAGGAATGAATGAACAAAGTCAAGTGCTAACATGAATAAACTAACTTTACCTCGCTCGTGGAGAGCTCTGCAGAAGACGATAGCTGCTACCCTGTCCAGGTTAGTCTCCAGCAGGTAGGAAAGCAAGCAAGTTCATATTTCAGGACCAGATGGTGCTCGCCTCATTGACTTTCACGGCTGATGTCGTCTTGTATGCTGCATTTTCACTGGTTGTTTTATTTCCTTTATTTCAATTCATTCTCTTCTTGTCCCACTTTCATGCTTTGCACCACATTCATCACTCTGGCAGAGAGACAACTGGATCTCTCAGCAGGTGGAGTTTACAGGGAGCCAGGAAAACCTAGTTCCCACAGCTGAGCCCCTCCGCTCTGGGAAAACACTGCGGTGGGAACCCTGAGAACAAACAGTAAATACAGCTTCAGTGAAAAGCGCTGTTGTGTAAGCAAAATGGCATGGCCGCCAGTTACAGCCACGACTGAGAGATGAATAGCCTGTTACTGTCTTGCATGGGACCAAGTCTAAAGGAGTAAGTTCCAGGATGGTTGACATCCAGGTAATGTCTGCTGCGACTGCTTCCCTGTTTGGCCACCAGAAGGGACAATCAACCTAACCATCTGCTCATTCCATGCTCAGACACCAAGCGCCTTTCCTAACGGTTGCATCCTTTCTTCCCAACCAAGCAACATCGCCTTCCATTCAAGTCCAGGCCTAGTTGCTTCCAGAAATACTCTTCCAGCATTCTCTGGCACTTACTCCATATAGCCTTGTCCAGTCTGTCCTTGTCTGAGTCTTCTAGACATTAGGTGTTTCTGTCCTAGTTTCTCTAGACTCTAAGACCCTTGGGAGTGAGAATGGGACTTTCTCCCCCCTTTCAGAATCCAAGACTTTGGAAATGGCCTACACTGTTGTGAAGCTGAATGACACGTGTCCATGGCTCTTTTCTTTTTTTTTTTTTTAACATCCTGTTCTAGCTATGCTGTGAACCCTGGGCCAGCGCTTCTCCGTCAACTACTCAAAGAGGCTTCTACTGTCCCACCTGTGCCATCAGGGTTTGCCCATAAGGCGCATGATTTGTAAAGATATTCTGAGGTCATAAGAGGAAATAAGGCAGAGCAAAGCATGTCTGTTCCTTGCACCTTTTCTACTCTTACGCACGCTGGTCCTTCCTTTTTGGTTCTGTTATTTCTTACTCCTCTGCCTTGTATTTACAGCGCTATGTAACTGTTTCACATTTGGATTTAATTGACTCTTGGGATATTGATCAGTCCTTTTCCTGACTGGCACACAGGTCCCTGGATACATATTCGACACCTGTGTGGAGGTGGTGGCAATGGTGTTGTGTGTGTTAGTGGAACAGGGAGAAACAGAGCAGCAGAGCGGGGGCCAACTGGCTGCCTCTCTGGATCAATAATATTAATGATTTCAGAGATTTCCAAAGAGCTCCTGCCAACACTTTTGGCTTTTCCAATACTATTATCACGATTACAAGGGCACCCCACGGCCCTTTTACTTAAAGAAATGACAGCATGCTCCAAGTGAGAGTACTCATGATTTCTGTCTGCAGGGACTACAGCACTAATGTTTCCTGCGGAGAGGATGGCTAGGCTTCTGCTTGACCTTACCATGGGGTCAAGGTACAGGAAGAAGAGATGGCATACTCTTCTGACGGCTCATTTTGCCACTGCTGTCCACATAGTCACTTCTTCATCTACACTGTCCTAAGGATTTCCAACCCTGATGTTAGGCAACGGGCTAAGAAGCAATAATCCGAGGAGTTCTACCTGCTTTTATGGAGATACGTTATATGCTTAATCGGCAAGACGAAGTCTGGGGAGACACACGGCGGTTCCGCTCTGCTGTGTTGCTAATGGAGGATGTGTTCTCAAAGCCCTCCACCTCGCCAAGCCATTGCCACCCTTTATGACAGGGAGTGATGAACCGAGAAGTTGACTGATGGTGAATGGGAGCTGAGAGTCCATGGTCGTCACTCATTTCGGGGGAAGTGGTTTGAGAGCAAGGAGACACAACTAGAGAAGAGAAAGCCTAGAATCCATGGAAGCCATTCGTTCACTTCCTTACCCAGCATCTGCATATCGAGCGCCTACTCTATGTCAGGCTACACTGATGAACAGAAATTTAATTCAAGTCCCACCTACAACTTTGAATTTTATATTCACTATTATTTTTAAAAGTAAGGGGGGAGGGTAGAGAGGTGGCTCAGTGGTTAAAAGCACTGGCTGCTCTCCCAGAGTACCTGGGTTTGATTCCCAACATCCACCCAGTGGCTCATAACTGTCTATAACTCCAGTTCAAAGGGATCCAAGACACTCCTCCTCCTCCTCCTCCTCCTCCTCCTCCTCCTCCTCCTCCTCCTCCTCCTCCTCCTCCTCCTCCTTCCTCCTCCTCCTCCTCCTCCTCCTCCTCCTCCTCTTTTTCTTCTTCTTCTTCTTCTTCTTCTTCTTCTTCTTCTTCTTCTTCTTCTTCTTCTTCTTCTTCTTCTTCTCTCTGTGAGTACAAGTCATGCATGTGGTACACAGACATATACGAAGGCAAAACATTCATACATCTAAAAAATAAAAGTGTAAAAAAATGTAAAAATAAAAAGTGGAAATAGGTAAAATAACTATAAAAAGTAGCAAAGTTTTTTTTTTTAATAACATTTTCATACTTACTATACCCAAGATACGGTCACATTGGCATGTAATCAATGCTCCCCAGCAGGCACAAAGCCCTGGATTCAATCCCTAGCATGGCCTAAAAACAGGTATGGTGGCATTTGCCTGTAATCCCTGCACTTGGGAGGTAGAGGCAGAAGATTCAGAAATTTAAGGACATCTTTGGCTAAGTCATGAGTTCAAGGCTAGTCTGGGCTATAAGAGTGTCTGTCTGTCTGTCTGTCTCTATATAATCAAAGTGTGAAGGACTAAAGAGGCAGGTTGCGTTCTGGCTTTCACTAAGACACTGAAGCCCAGGGGTGCGTTTTATATTTTCGGCACGTCTCAGTTCTAGCCAAATACCAAGTCCCCCCCCACACACTTGTGAACACCAGCAACTGCACTGGACGGCTTAGCTTCATGTAACTTTCTGGAGGGGTCTATCTGGACCGAAAAGTCGCATGGTAACAATGAGGTAAGAGAGGCGCTCAACCGACGTCTCCACATGGAAATCAAGCAACGGCTGCGTGAGCTTGCAGATCTGCTGGGGGTGGGGGGAGGCTGCACCGGAGCTGCCGCGGCTACTGCTGAAGTGCTCCTTAGAGGGGCAGGCATTGTGCCGTGCACTTTCAATGTCTTGAATAATCTCGGCCTCTGGCACGTCTACCAGCTCCTGCTCTTCCGCTTACGCGGTGAGCAGACAGGCCTAGACACTCTAAGTCGCTTCGGACCATATGGCTGCTGAGAGCGGGCCAAGAAACCCAGTCTGTCTGATTCCTTACACTCGGGCATGTATTTACTATTCCGCATACTGCGTTCCTTTGGGGGAAGTTAGTCCATCTGAGTCTGCTAACAGCATGTGGTTGCTTCTTGGTGGTTAGGGTAGTTGCAGGGGAGAAAAGGCAACTGCCGTAAGCGGTGTGAACTGGGGACTCTACCTCCCTGGGATGTCAAGGATGGTCACAGTCCTTGGATCCTTCTGACTTAAATTATAGGCATCGACATGCTGGTTGACAAGAGCTTGATTGATTGAAGGTCCCTAGGACCGATGGATTCCTTAAGGAGGGCTGCCTGGTTTCATGACCACCTGCCACTGTCCCTGTGCACAGAGCCAAGAGGACACTAGGCCTTTCCCAACTAGAACTTCTAGCTCATACCAAAGTTGACTGGAGAGAACACTACAAGATTATCACAATGCTATACCTTCTTACGGCAGGTCCTTCAAAGCACAACAGAACAAAATTAAAATGTCCACATCCAAGAAAAATATTTCAAAAATTTCTGATTTACAGTAACCGCTAAAGTTCATATTCCCACATGGCTGCCAGTAGCTGGGATTCAGTCATAGCTGTTTCCCTTAGAATGGGATACATACCTCAGTTGGCCATAGCTCTCACCACTCCGTACTGTAGCTCAGGCAACCGGGATTACAACTTTCACTGATCCGCTTTGTCATTGCTTTCTACTGCAGATCCCCGTCTTTCTGTAGGCACACCTCAGGAAAACAGAGTCCACAGTCTGGCCATGTGGTTCTTAGGGTCGACAGGTATACTCATCACTTATATGTCCCTTCCAACACTTGCTCCGTCCTCACAATCTGGTCCTTAAGATCCCCCACACAGCCATTCTCTGCAGATCCGCCAAAGGCACCATCATGGCAAGGGCAGATGGTGTGGTACTATCTTCAAATCCCTCCATCACTGAAGAGATCTGAAACACTGATGTCTGTTTCCGTGTGAAATGTGCTTCCAATGAGGTCAACCTTGAAAGCCCCTGGGGTCCATTTTACTGTTGTCAGGGGTTGGGGAAAAGTATCACACTGTCTTCCTAGGGAGACCACATAGTATGATGGCTAGGAGCAGAGAGTAGGAAGCCATACATCTAGGTTTGAATGGCCTTCGCTTCTCACTATTTGTATGAACTTGGGAAATTCACGTCGTCTCCCTGCTTGTTTTTCCGGCTGAAAATGCTATCAGAATACGAGACCCTTCTGTGCCACAGTTAGTGTTGTGCAAGTTGATATTATTCTTACAAAACCACAAGCCACACTTTTAGCGTGTAAGCTACTGTGCTGTTTCATCTGACATAGTAGGCACAGAGAAATTAATGACTGTTTTCTCTCAAACTGTCACCAGAATGCAAAAGGCTCTAGAAGACCCTTACTTCTCTTAGAAAGTTTTTTATTTCAGCCAGACCTGATGGCATAGCCTGTCAGCTTAACACTTAGGCGATAGAGGCAGGGGGATCAGGAGTTTGAGTCATCTTTGGCTACATAGCAAGTTAGAGGCTGAACTGGGCCATATAATACCCAGCCAAAATAAAGAAAAAAAAAAGAAAGCTGTGGCTTCATAGCAGAGATTTAAAGGGTACGCAGTGCCACTTTCATGACGATTATATACTACTAAGAAACGGGTGTAACAAAATGACCCCTGCTTATTCTGTTTACTTTCGACAAAGAAGGGATCTATCTCACAAAGAAGAGCTGACATTTAGACCATCTCACAATCAAGATTCCCCAAGTGTTCCCCTGGCACCTGGTCCTGTTACAGCCTCATGACTCAGCTGCAGTATGAGGTAAGGATGCTGAATAAAGGGTCTTCCAACAAGCCCCTGGAGAAAGGCAGGATCTACTTCCTAGAAGAAAACTCAAATGCCAGCTCAAGGAATTGACACAACAGGGATAAGGTCAGGAGGATCCGTGGAAGGCTGCTTTGAGTACATGGGTGAACAGGTCGAGCTGGGGTTCCTGGTAGCCTGGAAACCGAAGAAAGAAGATGCAGGGGCCCGACACTTGGACCTTAGGTTCACTTGTACCATAACCAGGGTTTCCAGAACTTTCTCCACTAATGACCTCTCTCCAATCAGGTAAGTTTTACATAATCCCAAGTATATAGGCATATAAAATGGGTATACAAATTAAAACATTTACTGATAATAAATCATAAAGAAACATTTATATATATATTTATATATAAATATATATATTTATATATATATTTAATATAGCATATATATATATATATATATAGTAAAGATTAAAGAAAATTGCCATACTAATGCGATGGGTGCATTTAGGACTTTGGGGTCTTGTTTTGTTTTGTTTTGTTTTTTTTAACACAAATAATCAAATCTTGCCTGGATATTTGATGCTGCAGCGTGTGGAGTATCTTCAATGTCTTTCAAAGTTGATCCATATTTTTATTTTATAATGGCCAATGCTGAAAATACCACTTCACATAAATACACAGAACAAGACAGCACATGTGTGTTTAGGGTCATTTCAGAAATTGTTGGGCATTCTGTTCTAATCCCGAGCCAAAATTCATTTTTATAATTTTTTTTTGTGAAACCCAACTCAAACAGCAATTTTTAAAATCAAACATTTAAACATGATGATGGCGGGAAAACTATTATAACTCTGTGTTCTGTAATTAAGTTTCTATAGGAGAAGAAAATTTTCTATGTACGGTAAAAACACACACAGGGGTCTGGATTCTAAGCTGAGATGTTTTTGGGTAGGGTTTGTTAGCACTGTATAGCATGCAGGCATGTGTGTAGAACAAAATAATGGGAGGTATGCAAGATAATGCAGGATATGCAAGGCTGCAGCGAGGCCGTGTCGTGCAGCCCAGGCAAGCGCTTCCAGAAATACCTCAGACTCGTTATGCATTTGACTTTGAATTGGGATGGGATTGTTGCACATTCAGAAACTTCTCACTGTAACTAAATTTTTTCTCTTTTGGTTACACAACCCCATATTGTGGCTGTGACCCACGGAAGGAAGGAAGGAAGGAAGGAAGGAAGGAAGGAAGGAAGGAAGGAAGGAAGGAAGGAAGGAAGGAAGGAAGGGAAAGAAAGAGAGAGAGAGAGAGAGAGAGAGAGAGAGAGAGAGAAAGAGAGAGAGAAAGAAAGGACAAACTTGTCTATAGATCAGACCAGTAGCTTTGATTTTGCCAGACCCCAGGCTGCTCACTCAAGGAGACTGGACTGCATGATCCCATGATCCCTTGTAGCCAAGGACTCGCTGCAGCTCTCCCTGACCCTGCTTCTCATCCCTGAATGGCTATGATTATTAGTTCTCTCTGCCCAGTGCTTTTGGAGGTACACAGCAATCCGCCAAAGTGAGAGCTTTATCTATGATAAGATTCAAGTTCCTGTATTAGAAGATGCTTAGACCTTCAGAACCAAAGTAGGCTAAATAGAGGTTTTTTTTTTTTTAATTTCCTAGAGACAGTTGCCTGCACGGAGTACTCCACATTTACACAGTCTTTCATGAATCCAACACTGTTTATAACTGATAATAAATTATAAAAATATACGTTCATAACACGGTTTTGGCACTGGGGAGAAAGAACAAAACAACGTAGTATAAAATCCAGCAAACGCTTGCAGAGGTCATGGCCACTGGATTAAGAACTAGTGGATTAACCTGTCCAATCAGGCTTACCTGCCACAACTTACTCTGTATAGCCTTAACTTCATTAACCAGGTAGGTGCAAGGGGTGCCAGCAAATGAGGCCACTTCGAGAACAATCTACGATGCTATACTATCAAGACATCTTCCTTTGAGGGCTGGAGATACAGTCAGCAGTAGGATGCTTTTCTAATATGTAACAAGGCCCTGGGACGATCCTCAGCACACAGAGAGGGGCTGGCGGTGAGATCTTGGCATGAAGGTACATGCCTGTAATCCTAGCATTTTCAAACGCTGAGCCAGGGCTGTGAGTTTGTTACTGGCCTGCACTATGTAGGAACACTATGTTTTTAAAAATCGAGCCTTGGTAGGCCTTCTCCTCTAACTTAAGTCACTACCCCGTTCTATACCACAAGCTAGAAAAAGATCTGAAATCAAGGTATTTCCAGAGATTCCCCCCAAACTTCACAGATTCTGGGCTCCGGTGTCGGGAGTGTCTCTTCCTTTCCCAGAATCCTAGATGCCTCCCACTGATGGAGCCTGATAATAAATGAGTTCATTACCCTGGCTGCTGGGGCCCATGACAGCCCATCTGCTGGCATGATTAATTAAAACTTTGACTGGTGATGGAGGTGCCATCTCAGGGCTGGAAGGCAATTAATTGGAGTGTCTTCCAGAGCAGCATTTCTGCTGGATCCTAAAGAGACCCACAGAAGACAGAGTGGGGTCTTCAGGGGTCAATCCCATTGCCTCACTGGCCCGTATATTACCCGCAGGGAGGCATTCCCAAGGCAAGCTCATCCTACCGAAGACAAGGAAGAGCGGATGAACCAGACCCTTAGAGTCTAAGGAGGAGCGCTCACACCAGGGAGGGTTTACTACTCCTTCCAGGAGCTGGGAGTGTTGAGATTCAAAACAGAGCTTGCCTGGCCTGCGCCTTTAATCCCAGCACTCAGGAGGCAGGCGGGTCTCTAAGACTGAGGCCAGCCTGGACTACAGAGTGGGTTCCAAGACAGCCAGTGCTACACAGAGAAACCCTGTCTCAAAAAACCAAGCCAAACCAAACCAACAAAAAAACAGCTTCAACCTGTTTTCTGGACTTTGGGTTCTAGCACAGGGAACTATGCTTTCTATCAGACAAGTGAGATACATGTTCTTTGTTTGTGATGGGGTCAGGTCCTGACAAATCTATCACCAGCCGACAATGTCCTGAAATGCATTTGGTAACCATTGAATGGCTTGGATAACTGTCTCCCAAAAGCCTTGGTCACAAGCCTGTGGTGCTATCTGAAGATGTTAGAAAACTAGGTCACTGGAACCTGCCCTTAAAGGGGTAGAGCCCAGCCCCTTCCCATTTTGCTTTCTGACTGCCATGAGATGAGAGGTCTCCTTTTTACTTTTTAAGATTTATTTATTTATTATGTATACAGTGTACACCTGCATGCCAGAAGAGGGCACCAGATCTCACCATAGATGGTCGTGAGCCACCATGGAATTGCACCCAGGACCTCTGGCAGAGCAGCCAGTGCTCTTAACCTCTGAGCCATCTCTCTAGCCAGAGACGTTTCCTTTACTGCACAAATCACATGATACACTGCCTCATTACAGGGCCCAAAAGCGATAGACCAACCAACGGAAACTTCCAAAGTTGTGAACCAAAATAAAATGTTTTCTTCTTTTAAGCTGACTTCCTCAGGTATTTCGTTACTGTAACGCAAAATGGACTAGCATACCTGTCAAACATCATAACTTATCAACTGTGCAATATCGGTGGCTTTATTCTACAATCTTGTGCTGCCTAGCTGCTGTGGCTTGGTGCCATCGTACAGAATTGGGAAAGAATATCATGTTGCCACATATCATCATCCATGGCAAACAATTAAAACTGAAAATTCCAAGTATATTTTCTACTGAATAAAGATGCTTTCACACCATTGTAGAGTTGGGAAATTGTAGTCTGAGCCATTCATTCTACGTCAGGGATCCACTTACTAATCTGAACACTGACACACACTTATGGAGGGCAGGAAGTCCCGTGACCTGTCTGTCACTTGCAAGCTGGAGAAACAAGTAATCCAGTGACTTGGTTTCTAAAGGCTTATGAAGAAGGGTATTAGTGTTCAAAGGTAAGAAAACGTGTGAATTGCCGGTCCAAATCCCACCCCCTCCCCCACCTCTTCCTTCTGATGACAGAATGGGCACCTTCTTCTACCCAGGCTCTCAGTGGGCAAGATGACGCCTGTCCATGCTGATGAGAGTGGATCTTTATTTACTCTACCAACTCAGATGCCAAGCAATTCTAGAAACACAGCTGTTTGTTGCCAAGAGTAGACAGAAAACACTACAGCGATTCCCGAAAGCGGCTGTCCGTGAGATCCACTGAGGATCTGTCTCAGATACTTTCTGGTTGTCACGATAAAATACCCTAACTACAGCATCTCAAGGAGAAAGATTATTTCAGCACACAGTTCAAGGGTACAGACACAGCCGGGAAGTCAGGGCAGCAGGAACTTGAAGCAACTGCTCACATCAGCAAACAGAAAGGAAGGAATGAGCGCTCATCATTTGACTTCTTTCTCCATGTTATATAACCCAGGATTCCATGCCTAATGGTCCCACCCTCAGCAAAGATGGCTCCTCCTGTGTCAATTAACGTAATCAAGGTAACCGTCTATACCCAGAGGTCCAGATGATTCTAGTTGGCAATCAACACCATCACAGGATCCTTTCTGTCTGGTCGGCTGATTGAATTTTTTTTGAGACAGGCTCTGACCCTGTAGTCTGGGATGGCCTTGAATTTGGTATAATCCTCTTGGGTCGGCCTCCTGAGTACTGGGATTACACATGCGAGCCTCCATGCTGGCCAGCTGGGGAATCCTTAAACATGACTTCTGCTGGCTCCTTAGCTGTGGCATAAACAGCCAGGCCTTCAATTTGCAGGTTGGGAGGCCTGAGCTCTCCGGGTGATGCAAATGTACAGCACAGCTGAGCAACACAGCGCTGCCCAGAGGGCAGTCTGAAGACTTCCCTAACACCCTGAGTGGCTAGCTTCTGTGAAGAGTTTGGGGTCAGGGGAGAGCCACCCAGAGCCTGGTAAGAGAGAGCTGCAAGGGGCTCAGTAAATGTTCCTTGAGTTCAGATGGGTGGGAGGGCCAGCCCTCCTGCAGCCCCAAGAAGACAGCACTTAAAATGGTTTCTTCCTACCCAGGTAGTGACAATGGTAACAAAGGTCAGAACTCCCACAGGAGGCTGAAAACAAACAAACAACAACAGCTGATGAAAAACTATAAGGACTTTTCTGGAAAAGAGAGAAAGGTTGGGGAGAAATGTGGCTGAGGCAGAAATGGGGACAGGTGAGTCCAGGAGCAGTGACCACCTTGATATCAGAGAAGAGGGGAGAGCTGCAGACGTGTGGCCTGAGGGTGTGTTGAAGGGGCGTCCTTGCATATGCTTTTGACAGCGGCCACTTTCCCCCAAGATTCTGAAGAAGTGGAGGAATGGATTCCCACACCCAGTGGCTCTTTATGCTATCAGACACCTCTACTCCCTCAGAGGCTGCCCGGGCTTGCCCCCACCCCCACCCCAGTCTCCTCTCTTGGAGACTTACTGCAGCAGCCTCTGCATAGCTCTCCTGCACCCTGCCCCTGAGAAACCCCCTTCATTTCACTGAGTACTGTGATCTGCATAACCTTGCTCAAGTGTCCACCTGATCCTTTTCTCTCTTCAGAGTCAAGGGTCTCCAGAGGTAACGGGTCAACCCTGTCTTTGTAGTGGAACTCACTCCCATTTCCCTTCCTGCATTTGTACCCGCAGGCCAACCACTTACCCCTCTGTGAGCCTGGACTGACCTCTGCTGTGTCCTTTATTTGAACAGCCTGTCCTCTCTCTTGATTAAATTCTGTACCATTAGTGTCCATCTTAAGTGCTGCCAATTCCAGAAAGCAGCCCCTGCTATCGACTGAAGCCAATACCTCACCAGTGTCTTTGCTGCTCTTCTCATACCTCTTTCACAGCTCTGTGAACTTCTCACCCTACCAATCCAGGAACTTCCAGAGTACAAGCCATGCGTATTCTTCAAACTCTAATCTTGAGGGCCCAAGAGTATAGACACAGCAGGTGTTCAATACACCTTTATTAACTTGAATCTACAGAGTAGGAGCAAGTATACAGGTACCTGCTTGAGGACTGCAGGAAAATCAATAAGGACCTTTCTTCCCATCATCCTTCACAGGGTTTAAGCAGTCTACACAGACTCATAGAGAGAAACGCAAGAGGATGGAGCCACATCCTGGGACCAGGAAAAATGGGGATTATGTGCTCTCTTGCTTCGCAACAGTCAAGAACTCATGAATAAAAGGACACAGAGTACAGGGTGTAAATACGAACCAACATTTAGTAACAGACACACTGATCACTTCCTCAGTTTAGCAGCGTGGCCTTTTCTGCTTACCCAGGATGGACAAATGTCCCACCTCCCACAAGCTAATGCACATGTGTAAATGTACATGCATGCAGAAACACATGCTTTCGCCTTGTCTAGAAAGACAAAACCTCAGATTATAGCTTGTCAACAAACACAAATGCATACACCCCCAAAAAGACCTCATCTCCCCTGTGTATGTGTGTGTGTGTGTGTAGCAGCATTCTTTCCCCTCACACATAAAACACACATTTTTTTTCTAACTGTAATTTTTTTTCTTTGCAGTCAAGATAAGAGTTTTAGTGGTTGCACTGTTATTCTCCCCAAAAGCTATGCTGAAGTCTGAACACCCAGTACCTTAGTATGTGACCTTACTAGGAATCAGGGTATCTGCTGATGTAATCAGTTAAAAAGGGGTCACTGGCATAGGTTAAGCTCTAAATCCAATGTGAATGATGTCCTAGGAAGCAAATAGTGGGTCAGGAAGGGAATATGAACATATATGGCAGGCAAAGAGATTATAACTTGTGAGTGGAAAGACAGCACACACGCGTGTGCCAGAGGGGTTAGTTTTGCTCTTTAGCTATCACATAGCCTCTCTTTCAATTTCTCTCTTTCTCTTCTCCTCCCCCCCTCAACACTCTTAGTCCTGAAACTCCGAATGCCCTCTCTGCTTCAACTATTAATTAGAATCATACTTCCCATCTCTCTGTGCCAGTGGGCGGATAGCAGTTTATGAGTGGTGATTAAGCCTCGATCAGGGCGCTAATAAAAATGGCCCATAAAAGGCGTCCAGCCCTGACACTGTTGGAAGATCCAGGGCTCCGTGGGGTGGGGGTGGGGTGCCGTTAAACAAAGGAGCCAGAGGAACAGATACCTCATGGTTGGCTTGCTAAGATTCAAGGACTTGAAACACACATGCTTCTCCTGTTGAGAGCCCGAGGTTCTTTTCCTCTTCTTCTACTGTCACCAACATCCTTGAGGGGCAGCTGCCCATTTTATTTGGGAAAAAAAATGCACAGAACAAGTTGGGGACAGAGGTGAGTGCTGTTGGCTACTGGCTCATTCATGTGAGGCTCAGCAGAGCAGGAAGAATGCCGGAGTAGAGAAAGAATGTACACAACCCTGGAGAGACTAATAATGGGAAACGTTACTGGGTGCTCGCTCTGTGGCAAACATTTTATGTAGTTCACCTTCATTTTCCCCTGCAACCCTGGATGGCAGGTTAACATAAATCCTGTCTGACAGTTACAGAAACTGGGGTTGACAATGGTTGAGTGATTTATCCAAGGTCAAACAGCTAGGATACAGCAGAGGAGATGGAAAAACACCTTACACTTACATCATGGGTGTGCAGATGTAAGTTCTGGGAGCTGCAACTTGCTGGCAGAGACTAGAGAGGACACTGAACATTGCATGGCAAGAGACAGGGAGCATGTGTGGCTATGATCTTGACTCTGTCCTTATTCTTCTAAAGCCACCAGGGCTCGGTCATGGGGTGTCCATTTTGGTGGGCACTAAAAAACAGGTGTGTAGGAAGAAGACAGGAAAGCTATGTATGATATTATCAAGTGGTTTTGAAACCTTGGCTTCCAGAACTCCACATCTGTCCTCACTGCTTTTCCAATCACTGTAAGAGCCAACGACAGGCTTTCCCCAAGCCTCTGGTGGTAACAGGAAGGTCCACTCTGTCTCCTGAAAGCACTCTCTTAAACTGTGGCGGCAGGAGAAAGGCTATGGGAGGGACATAGTATGCCTTCCCAATCCTTTCTGGGGGTTCCTGGGCCTCACAACAGAAGGCAGGAAATTTTCCATCTCCCTCTAGAAGACTCTCTGGCAAATGTAAGTGTGAGGAAGGAGGTGAAGCAGGAAGGCTGGGAGGGCCTGGAGTTGCTGCTGCTGGCTGACTCCGTGGGAAGTGTTTACCTCAATGAACAGTTATATTTTGTAACCTTTTAAAAGTTGGGATGTAGGCTGGAGATGGCTCAGTAGGTAAAGGAACTTACTGTTATGCCTGGTGACTTGAGTCTGACCTCTAGGACTCACACAGTAGGTGAGAAGTACCTACTCAACTTCCCGTCTAACCTATGTCCATGGCATGGACAGAGTGGGGGAGGGGATTAAATAAGTATAAATAATTATTTTAAGTTGGAGTGCAAAGTAAAATGGCCGCCAGTTTTTTTTTTCCCCCTTAACACCATCAATGCTATTTTGGATCTGGAGAAAGACTATATTTAAACACATTCTTTGAAGTGGGCTGTTGGAAAAAACCATCAAAAAGTTTTGGTTTTTCCAAAGGTCATATTGTCCTCTTTGCTTCACGGTAGCCAGATCCAATGGTGACAGAGAAAGGAAGAGTGTCCATGGGCTGCCTCAAATCAACACAAGCCCTGGGCAGTTTCTGCTACTGAAGACAGAAGTCCCTTTGAAATGGAAATGTCATTCGTACTAAAACATATGTATAGTGGCACTGAATAAGTTTCTTTCAAATTGTCTTTGGAGCATGTGACTCACCCTTTTGCTTAGTTGTGGTCTCTTGACTTCTGGGAGTACATGTAATGTGTGAAAACTGTAAAAAGTCACCACTGGAAAATTTTTATGAAGCGCAATAAAAACAATGATGACGACGTTTGGCTTGAGAAGGGTGACTAAAATGTGTGTGGCTGAGATTACTTTGAAGAACATCAAGAATTTGAGTTTTAAGTCATGTACTTCCATCAGCTTTGGATGACCTATGGATGGGACATTTCCTACAGCCAGAGGCCAGTCCATCCTCCCCTCCCCCGGGGACCTCCAAAGCCCTCAGACACCAGAGGCAGACTCTCTCAGTCCACCCTTTGATGTAAACCTAGAGTCAGCAGTGGCCGTAGCTCCCTCCTCAGCTTTGTATCTGGCCCAGGACTGACCTCCAGAGTGGAGTCCATTCTCTCCTCAGGTGGTGCAAACACCATTCATCGTCTCCGGCCAGTCCTGGGGCACAGGCCACAGGAACTCAGTGCTGACTAACATGGTTCTCGGGTGTTGCTGAAGCTGCAGAAATGACAGCACAGAGCCAGAAGCGCTGAGGCTCCTTTCACACTCCCCAGGTGGCTTCAACGATGCCCCGTGAGGGCCTTCTGTACCCACTTCCAAAACTCTCCGTCAATGCAAACTAAGAAAAAAATCAAACACAGTTTTCAACCTTTTGTTCTTACTAAGGGAGAGATAAATACAATTCAAGTTTGTATCGTATACTCTGACCAGGGCATATCCGTTTCTAGCCTTAGTGCAGACACTACCAGAGAAGGATCAGAAAATCTCTTGCCTGTTTCCAAAATCACCAGAGGGGAACCCTCAAAGGGACAAGTCCTAACTCCAGTAACAGACGCCACATTCTTGAAATAAACAAAAACAATGTTGGGTATGGAACAAATATGACACTTTGATGGTATATTATTTATAAAGGTTTTGCCTGAATGTATGTATCTGTGTGACGGTGCCAGAACCCCTAGAACTGGAGTTACAGACAGTTGTGAGCTGCCACAAAGGTGCAGGGATTTTAATCTGTGCCCTCCGGAAGAACAGCCAGTGCTCTCAACCGCTGAGCCATTTCTGATGATGTATTTGATCTTGCCCCAGTGTGTGCTCCCTTAATCATTACCTTCAAACCAACAGCTTGGAATGCAGTTTGTGCGCTATGGCACACTTCTGTAATGCCAGCACCAGAGAAACAGAGGCAGGTAGATGTCGGAGATCAAGGTCAGCCTGGTATGAGTTCAAGGTTAGCCTGGTATGATTCCAGGACAGCCAGGCTTCACAGAGAAACACACATACACACAAAAAACAACCAACCAAACCTACCACCACCACCACAACAACAACAACAAAAAAACGGTGATATCTTAGGCACTCTATGTTCTGTGCATTCCTGGATCAGCTCTCATCTCCAAATCCTTTGTTTTTGTTCTAGTGAACACTTATACAGAGGCTTGGTCCTGGTCACAGGAACAAGGACTTCTGTTTGCTGGGCTCCTATCCAGGTTTAGACAGGGCATCCACATGATACAAGCATGGCTCCCCTGGGCAGCCTCTCTTCCTTGCCCACTATGAGAGGTCAGTTTATAACTCTCACCTGTAACTCTCAAATAATCAACTCCAAACACACGCACAAGACACAGATGCTGTACAGTGTCTCTGGTGGGAACATGAAGACTTACCCATAACCACCCACCGAAAATGAAGAACAGATGGACACGAACACCTGGGCTCCCCTGCTCCCCGAGGCCACTCTCCCTACAGAGAATGCAGCTCTGTCCACTTCACCAGCCCCCATCTCCACAGCTCTGCCCTAGCTTATGCTACAACCTTCACCAACACAAAGGCTGGAACCAGCCAAAACGCCTAGCTACTGTCGTGCCCCTCCAGAGTGCACACGCCTGTCTTTATCCTGCCACCTCCTACTCTCAGGGAGATCATCAAAACATTTACCCAACAAATCAGACCTGTTTCAGAATGAAGAGTTCTGCTTCAAAACAAGTCGCATTTCCCTGGTTTGCCGAAGACTATCTGCTGTTCACAGTATACATTCATGAACCATACCAGTAACACAAATTTTAGCATGCTGAAGAAGTAATAAATCTCCACTAACCTCATCCAGCTCTCTCAGGGAACCCTCTGTTCCCTCACTCATGCTATTGCAGTGGTGAAGCCCCCTGACCATAAAATTATTTTTGCTGCTACTTCATAACTGTAATTTCGCCACTGGTATGAATCATGATGTAAATATCTGTGTTTTCTTATGGTCTTAGGTGACCCCTGTAGAGGGATTGCAGGCCACAGGTTGAGAACCACTGCCACATTGCATGGCAAATGCAGGTGGGCCTAGAGAGAGAGAGAGAGAGAGAGAGAGAGAGTGTGTGTGTGTGTGTGTGTGTGTGTGTGTGTGTGTTTAAAATGGGCATGTTTTGGGGGGGGCTGCTTCTCCTACACAGACAGCCACACCTGTTCCCATCATTCAAGCATCCCCTGCGTAGCCACCACTGAACCCCCTCTCACTGGGAAGATTCTGTCTTCTCCAGGCAGTGTAGCCATGGCTGAAATGCAAGAGATTGCTTTAACTTTGATGTTCACAGAGGTGAAGGGACTCTGCAGCAGCTACGGGCTGGCGGCACTGAGAGTCGGTAGGCACAGCAGGCATCTGGGGAGCTATCTCAAACACTACACCATTACGTATCTAGAGCGATTAGTTCTGAATTATGCTTAAAAGGAGAAAAGGGGGCACTCCTATTCGAAAATGATTTCAAGACCCCCAACTCTGAACAAGGGTTTGCAACTCTATGCTTCTGATAGGTGGACAAAGAAAGCCACATGAGGATCAGAAAGTGAGGACGAGGAAGCTTGGGTGCTATTTTGAGGAAATTAAAAATGAATGAACTGACAGTTGGGTTGTTTAGATAATTTTAAACAGTGTATTATTTCTACTTTGTGTCCGTTCTGCAAATCAGGCAAGAAAGCCAGGGCTCACTCCTAAGCAGGCTCAAAAATGTCTTAGCTCGGTCCAGGGTTAGAGGCAGGCTTCAAACGTTAGCCATGAGCTACAATTTAACTGCCCCAAAGCTTGTTGTCTGGAAAGCAATTTTTGACTTCCATTTTGCTGTTGCTCCTGTGCCCTTTGCTGCATGGAAGAGAGGCAAGGCAACAATCAGCCATTTCTTGGGCCGTGGTCGCAGTACTAACGCAATCTAAACCTAGGGTCCCATATCACCTATAGTCCACACTAGAGACACTTTTGAGAGTTTAAGAGAACACAGTCATGCCAAGGCCATTCACTAGCCACCTTATCAAAACTACCAAAGCATATTCTGTGTCCTACCTTTGGTCACACAGACCTCGATTTTTTTTTTTCATGTACCACTAGATAGTGGTAACATGTCAAATAGCCACAGGTGGTTCTGAAAGCCAACACTGGAAGATTCAGACTCCACAAGAAATAAGATGGATATATAAGCAAGGGGCAGACCTATTAAAAAGTCTATTGGGCCAGAGAGATGGCACCCCAGGTCAAGGAGCTTGCCACCAAATCTGGTATCTTGAACTCAGTCTGCAGGACCCATATGGTGGAAGGAGAGAAAAGACACCTACAAGTTGTCCTCCGATCTCCTCCGGGTATACACACGCAAACAAATGTTATTAATGTTTTTATGTTAAAAAAAAAAAAGTCCATGTATCCTACCTATACTTTCTATCTGGAGCGACCATTCCAAGAGCACCTTAGTACTTACAGAGTACTTCTAAAAAGAAAGACTTCACACAAGACATGGTATGCCAGTCAGAAGATAATGACTCTTTATAAATGTGGATAGGGTCTAAGTTCTTCTTTGTAATATATGTGTTTGTGGTCACTGTGGAGATCTGGGTTGATTTGCTCCCAAGCTGTCCGCTGGAATGATGGTCAGAGCTTTAGGTCCCCCTGCATGGCCTCAGGATGCTCGGTCAGAACTCTCAGCAACATGGTGATGGCACTCTTGGGTTCCCCACACATCCATGGTCTATATCATGTCCAGCTGTAAACAAGAACAACATGTTTATAAAGGACCCAGGCCGCCCTTAGACCCGCAGCTCCGGTGAGAGGGCGAATGGAAACTGTACTGGTTGTTACATGCACAAACCTGTGCGGTGTTCCCTGCAACTATTTTAGGACTTACAACACCAAATGTTTCCTCATTCCAGCCCTAAAAACTCTCCCACAAAAAAGCTGGTAGCATCGATGTGGTTTTCATGTGAGGCTGAGGGCATGGTTTTCCCAAACGTGAACAATGGTCGTGAAAGCCCACGCTTACACAGTCTCCCAGCACCAACAGCATGGTGTGATGAGGTCCAGAAATCTTCAGGTGCCTATCAGGCTGCTTTGTTTATAAGAAGCTAATTGGGAACATTTAAGAAGTGGGCTTTTTAAAGGATGCCTGTATTTGTCAGCCCACACAAACTGCATGGTTTACTGCTTATTTCTGGTTAAGAACGATTTCAGTAAATTATGACCTTTTTCTACGAAGGGAATAGCGTCCCTGGCTCTGCTCTTAGCTCTTCAGAGGGGAGGATTAATCTGAATGAACACTATAATTGAAACCGCAGAAAACAGGAATTCCCATTATAAAATTACCTATACGATTATATTTGTAATGGGGATAATTAACAGTGTAAGGAGCGTCTGGTGTGTGTGAAGTTAATACACACACACAAAACAAAACAAACAAGTCTACAATGACAGATTTTGTGGCTGTATTTACAGCTCAGACAACTCCGTCTTCAAACACCTGGTGCCCATTAAAAGTACTCACTAAATCATCCACATCGCCACCTTCTTCGAGTCCTGTCTCGTCTTCTTTTGCTTTGTCCTTGAGGGCCAGAAACTGTAAACAGGAAGTCAGTCATTACACTAGGATCACTTTTGTCTTTTTTTTTTTTTTTTAACGAAAAGAGCAGGCAAACTCAGGAAGGCTGAGACACGGGAGTCAGTCCACACTAACTCATCACCAGAGAGAGCTCTGGCGGGGACGGGGAAGCATCAGTGCCTGGTAAGGAGGAGCTGGCGCGCACCCTGTAGGTATTCCATTTCTTCCGCAGGGCGCACTGGCATGTCCAGGCTAAGAAAACAGCAAAACCTCTCCCCCAGATAAAACCACCTCCTCTGGTCTCATTTGAAAGGCACAGAAGAATTACGCAAGATTATAACCATCTATTCCTGAACCCAACAGAGGACAAAACGGGCAAGCTTGGGAGGCTGTTGAATCTTTGGTGGAAATCCTTCTGTTTGTGTTAGAAATGGCCTGAAAACAGGCAGATAAGAGTAGGAGTAAGACAGAGATGCTGTAAGGAACCAGGAGTGACATTCAGACTTTTGAAAGTACCATGAGGCTCTGGAAATTATCTGAACACTATTTCCCATCCTGCCCCCGTCCAAGACAGAACAGTAGGGCATCTTTTCAGACTCTGGGGCACATGACCACTGTATGTAAGGGGTGAGTTTGACTGAAGCCTACTGTCCCAACACAGAAGGTGACCTTCCTGGAGCATCTGTACTCCAGGTAAGGTGACATGAGCCTGCGTAAGTATTTTGAGTGGGGTAGTGGAGATGGGCATGGCACATGGCTTTCTGTTGTTTTTCTGCACGTCAAGCAAGCCTTCCAGTTCAACCCTGCCTCCGTGCAATAGGGAAAAGGCATGTACCTGCAGCTTTCTCACTTTCCTAACATGATAACTGGCCAGATTTGTTTTCCCTATGAATCCATGTTACTTTATGAATGACAGGGATGACCATGACTTTTGAGACTGAGGACCTACATGAAGTTATCACCCTAAAAAGAGGTAAAGCAGTCTCCCATTAAATACGAGGCTGCATGGAGTGCATCCTGGGAGTGCACTCTGCTCAGTCACACACGCTCACTCACTCCCATGCTTGCACCCTTGCATGCATGCATAGACTTGAGCGCCTAACAGAGCTGCAGGTTTCAGGCTATTGCTGGCATCGCTCTCAGCCCTGGGACAGAAGCTGTGGCAGTCTGTTGATGGCTTCTCTTCCCTGAGTTTATTTTCCCCTCACTTCATGTTGATCTCCATTTTGACTGACATTCTTTAAGGCCACTATGGATCTTCCCATAGTTCCTTTGTCATCTTCCACGAGATCCCATTCAGAATTGGGATCAACACTATCAGAGAGAAAATCCGGGACAGACAGTCTGAACAGAACTGTAGTGCAGCTTAGGTACATTGATTCTGGGTGACATTAACAAAGATTTATGAGGACCAACTGCAGAAAAATGAAGTTTTGCACATGGTTTACTGTGTTGTGGTTTACTATGCCAAAGGTTAAAAATAAGCTTTGCCCACCCTTAATTCTTAACTTAATCTTTATAGTTGTCCTGACTATTATATCTAAAATGATTATTTTCTGCCTTGCCTCTTCCACTCATTATCATTAATCAACACAGACAATTTTCCACATATTAGAAATCTATAGTTAAGACTTACCTAGTTAGGGTGAAAAGAATAACAGGCAGAGTTGGCTCTTGCTATGTATCCCGAAGGGCCACAGATATCCAGCACCTTCCAAAGCAATGAGCCCATTCCATCTTGCGCCTCAGACACCTGAAACATGGCAGGTACTCCCTGACGAATCTAGAAAAACCCTAACACATCGTGGCAGTCATCCTCCAAAAGCTCCAATTCCCACTACCTCTCTTCCTGCAGGGCATCTTTATAGTGTAATTAAAGGACAACGTAAGGTAGGGCTGTCTGCACAGTATGGCCGTGGTATATATAACCAAACACCAACGGCACATCTCTGAGACAAGACCAAGTTTCTGGAAAGAACAGAGCAACAGAAAGAAGAAAAAGAAAAGCCTGAGTTTCCACCAAGTGCAGAGCATCTGCCGCTGATTCCCTGACAGACCTGCTCCACATCCCTCCATAAGCGGATTATGGCTACAGGCTGGGCGGCCTCCTTACCCTCCCCAAAGCCCCAGGCAAGGCTCAGCTCTTCCCCAGATCGCTCCTCATCGGTTTTAGCGGCAGGTCATTTCTGGCCTACACAGTGACAAGGAAGCTAGAGAGCGAGCACACGAGGACTGGCCTGCTTTCTCAAAGAACCACATTCTCAGACTGCAGCAAAATAGGAAGAGTCCTTCTCATCTTTCGTTGTTCTTTCCCTCAGCAATATCCTGAGTGGAGACAGAACAGAATGGACACTTGGGTGACATGCTCTCCCCTTCCTCAAACCACCATCATTTACTTGCGGTTACCACAAAGAGCCTCCTTACCTAAAGACTGATCATTATGAAATGAATAAACGGTCCTACGCTAAGTACATGAGATTCGATGCTGGCCACGTTCAGAGAAATGGAATCAATAACCTCTTTGTAGGAACTGCCAGACCTGTCCCTCCATTAAGACTAAAAGCTAACAATCAGACCCTTACCAGCACCCTTACTGAAGGCACACGGGGCCGGATGTGGTGGCTCGCACAGGCAGTGCCAGCACTTGGACGCTGAGGCAAGTGGAGTGCTGTAAGTTCCAAGCCAGCCAGGTCTACATATGGAGTTCCAGGCTAGCCTGGACCATAAAGTGAGACTTTTGTCTCAAAATACAACAAAGCCCTAAAGCTTTCACTGGGCTGATTCCAACACCACCAGGTGACCACAGCCCATTCAGCAACTTCAGGCTGGGACAGTAGTGGTAGAGTCTTTCTACCATGTGCTGAGCCTGGGTCCAATGCCCAACACTATAGCGATGAAAATTATGAAAACAAACAAACAAGCAAAACAAAGCTCGAGGTGGTAGTTCAGTCATGAGGTGAAGAAAGGGGGGGATCAGTCATGAGGTGAAGAAAGGGGCATAAGGAGTTTAAGGTCACCCTCCACTACACGGCGAGTTCAAGCCTGAAAAAGCACAAGGTTACCTAAAATGACACCAACAGCTTATTTCACCCTGCAGCCTGGTGTGCGGAACACAGCCAGAACCTTAGCTCGGCTGGTTTCTTGGCAGCCCCTGGGCAAGGACCTGACCATCGCACAACTAATTATTCTCTAATACCCCCTCTAACTCATGGGTTTGTGCTTAGTCTCAGATGAACTAAGGGAGGCGGAAATGTTTCTGTAAGGGTAAATGCTCTAAGCACAGGGGTTATACCCAACTTATACCCAAGTACGTACAAGAATATCTGCCATGACTTCATTTGTAAATGTCAAATGTCCCAAACAAGCCAAATGCCTGTCATCAGGAGAAATGGCTGACACTGTGGCCCTACACAGCCACAACATACAAGAGTAGTGGTGGTGAATCATAAAGAGCATGACTCCAAGCATACGGAGGCCAGGAGCAGACAAAAAGGTTCTCTTGTGGTGTTCAATAGCAGCTACGCAGGAGACAGGAGGTTCTGATGGAAAGGCACCAGCAGACATTTAGGTATATGATACGTAAAAATCCATCAAGTTGTAGACGCGTGACGTTTATGAATGTTCAGTATATGTCTGTTCTGCCTTAATGAAAATCTAAATGTAAACACCAGCAAGCTTGCTGTGCGTGGTAGCATAATCCCAGAGACAGGTGGTCTCTGTAAGTTAGGGGCCAGCCGGGTCTACAAAGTTAGTTCCAGGACAGCCAGGGCTACACAGTGAAACTCTGTCTCAAAAACCAAAAAATAAAAACAAGATAAAAATTGTCAGGTTTTAAATAACCATTAAGTAATATTGCAAGATCACACACAGTTTTTTTTTCCCCTAACAGGGTCCAACAGAGACCACCTGAGTTAGAGAAATGCTTCTTTTCTTTTTAGACAGGGTCTGGCTGTGCAACTTAGGATGGCCTTGAGCTCAGGACCCTCCTACATCAGCCTTGTGAGGGCTGGGGTTACAGTCAAGTGTCACCGTGCCTAGAAACAGTTCTTCAGAGACTGGCTCACTAGTTAAGAGCACTTGCTACCCTTCCAGAGGACCCGAGCTAGGCTCACAGCTGTCTGTCACCCCAGTCCCAGGGGGTCTCATACCATCTTCTGACTCTGAGGACACTTGGCATGTACGCGGTACACATACATACATGCAAGCAAAATACATATACACATAAAATAAAAATACATGCATGCCATACTGTGCAGGAAGAGGTCAGAGGACAACTCTAGAGGCCCCTCTTCTCCATCATGTAGTAAGCGCTTTACCTACTAAGCACTCCCCCTGGCCAAAAAACCATGTAGAGTATAAAATAAAGGGTTTGCTGCTATTAAGGTAGACACAAAAGCATAATTGTGCACAGCAGACACTGAAAGGATCCACACGGTTCAGGCTCTACTTTACGGTCTTTAGGTCACTGTACGCAGTCACTGTAAGCACCTTTTGGCGGTGCCAGTTCCTTGTTGAAATGAAGCAGATGGGGACAAGTGTGTTTTAGTGACTGCTGGTCAAAGGTTCCACTTATAAGACCATCCATTCACTCGGGAATGCAGGCCCAGCGCAGGGCATTTTAATCTTCTTGCTGTCTTTTAAAAGCTCACAGTATAACCCCATTTAACCTTTCTAGGGCTTGGCTTCCCAGTGCTAACAGGATGACATTCCACTCCTGTCAGTTCTTAGAAGGTCACTGTGAAGATCAGAGTGGTAATGGGAACCACTGGTTCTATGTTTAAATAAATACAAAATGTTATCCTCATTGTTTCCTACTCTTACCTGAACATGATATGTATAGATACACATATACACATATTCTAAATGAATATCATACACTGTGGAAGTTCTTTCTATGTCAAAATATTATCATGTAAACATTTATTATAAATACTAAATTAAGGGCTACAAAGACGTAAGAATACTTTCTACATCTGCATCAGTACATGTTTTCAGATCCCAGTACCCACATAAATACCAGGTGTGACCTGCCTACTAGATATGCTAGTGCAATATTGGCACAAATGCTATGGTGATAACCAACCACTTTCTGACTGGATTTAAGGCCCACTCCATGAGATGGAACCCATAACTGACACTGCAGAAGAGGCCAAGAATCTTGGGCTAAATAGATTGTGGGCCTAGAGGAGTCAACTACTACTCTGCTAAAGGAACAGAGCAATAATACGACTCCTAATGGAGAATGTTATGGCTATAGGTCAGTGCACGGCTCAACCCTCATCAAAGAAGCAGCAGATGAGAATTAACACAGAGACCCACAACTGGACAATGTGCAGGAAGAATGAGAGAGTTTGAAGCACTCAGTCCTAGCAGCATGCCTGTATCTCAGCCCTCCCCACAAGGCTCAGGGATCCACACAGAAGATGAGGCAACGGATGACACCACAGAAACACTGTCCTCCAGACACAGGACTGCAATGTGCATGAATCCCAGGACTGTTACAGCCTGCACAAGACTTGCACTGGCTCAAGCCACACAACACCCCAGCACTGAGAAGAGCAAACAGACACAGAGTCCCACCCCTTACCAAGAAGCTACTGGCAAGGGGTGCCTGCTGGGAAAGTGACAACCAGTTTTCTCCAACGAAGTGTCACAAGGTGTACCATCCACCCTCCAGGCCAGGCCCCCTCAGTAGCTGGCCAACTTAAAACTCCATGTTTGGGGGCTTTTTCTGTAGTCTCTGCTTTGTTTTTTGTTTTTTTTTTTTTTTTTCTTTTTGTTTCTTTTGATTTTTTTTTTTTTTTGTTTTATTATTGTTTTTTTTAAGAGGGGGAAGGGAAAGAACATGAAGTCTGGGTGGGTAGGGAGGTGGGGAAGGTCTGGGAGGAGGTGGGGAAGGGAAAAGAATGTGGTCAAACATATTGTCTGAAAAAAATTAATTAAAAAATAATAAAATCCAGGAACGGCTATGTGCACCTGTCACCGCAAAGATGTGGGAGGTGGAGACAGAAGGATCACTGGGGCTTGCTAGCTGCCAGCCTGGCTCCATGTTCAGTGAGGGACCCCAAAATGATTAGGTTTTATTCTTAACCTGATACAGCCTAGAGTCTCCTGGGAAAAAGAGTATCCGTAACAGATATCTGGATAAGGTTGGCCAACTGTGGGCCAACTGTCCTGATCGCCTTAAAGAGTATGGGAAACCCAGCCTGAAAGGGAGCAGCATCATTTCCTTGTTTGGGGAACGTGGACTGTGTCAGAGCAGAGAAGGCTGGCTCAGTACTCAGCATGCATTCATCCATTCTCTGCTCTTCACTGGTTAGGACCAGCTGCTTCAGGAACCTGCCTTGGCCTTCCCACAGTGAGGGACTGTAACCTGCAATTGTAAACCAAATAAACCCTTTTTTCCCTAAGATACTTTCTGTTACGGGGTTTTATCATAGCAAAACTATGACAGTCCCTGTCTCAACAATGAGACAATGGTGGAGCACGAGAGAGCAGAATACCTGAGGCTCTGTGCTCTTAAATTTGAAAGAAGATATCTTCCTCGGGCCTCCATGCACCTCCACATCACGTATACATGAAGTACTCTCACACATATGCATACGCACATGCATAAAAATAGTAAATTGGTAGAAGCACTAAAAATGTGAAAAAAGAAAGAAAATGGGTACTTTCTAGATGCAAAAGGCAATCCGCAAGGCTGCTATGAAACGTACTTTTGCAGAGGGTGTAAGATGATGCATACCAAAGCGCCTGCTACAGAGCTGGTACTCCATGAATTCAGCTGCATTTTTGGCTTCTCATCTGTCATAAAGTTTTGCTGACAGGGGTTCAACAAGCAAGAAGGCATCAGGCAGCCAGTGACAGGAGAAGTGTGTCCCCCACCTGTCAGTCACTATGCTAACTCCACTCAAAGATGGCGACATCCCCAGAGTTGTCTTAAACTACAACCAAATCGGTTCTGGTAATATCAGAATCATCTAACAACTCACCTTATTCCTAGCAATTAGCTGAAATCTTTCTCTAAAGCTTAATTATCAGCCATTAAGACTGTTGAGGCATAAGCTCTATGCTCTTAACTTTGAAAGACGATTTACATGTACAATACAGAACAAGTCTCGGACAATCCGAAAGTGTTATCTCTTTTTAGATTCCTTCCTTTACTAACTCCCTTCTCACCGACATGTGACATTTTTGGCTAAGATGTGCTGCTGGGAGGAAAGCCTACCTTTTCAACATCAG
Organism: Meriones unguiculatus; assembly: GCF_030254825.1. Classification (NCBI taxonomy): domain Eukaryota; kingdom Metazoa; phylum Chordata; class Mammalia; order Rodentia; family Muridae; genus Meriones; species Meriones unguiculatus. The sequence continues at coordinate 59,390,606 of NC_083362.1, read as the reverse complement.
CATTCCCCACTTCCTGTAAGAACTAGAATATGTGGTCAGTCTCACCAAGATGACAGATTTTCATAATGCATAATGACTAATTAAATTACATATGGACTTACTACATTTAGCAAGAGCTACTGGCACAGCTTTACTCTAGCTTCTCCAGACCTGAAGCCCAGCTGTCTGTCAAATGCTGTCTGGATGTTGCTGTGATGGTGTCTTGTAGTAAGATAAACATTTATAAAAGCTGACTCAGGAACACCCTTGATAATGTTGGTAAGCCTCATCCAGTCAGGTGAAGGCCTTTCTCTCAGGGGTTCTTATTTGAGATGGTGACACAGGAATCCTTTCTTGATCTCAAACCAGCCAACCTGTCATTCAGATCTCAGACCTGCGCCACTGCTATCACCAGAGTCAGCTCCTTATAGTCAGCTCGTCCATCGTGTGCTGGACAAGAGGCTGGCAACAGTGATGTCAGGTAGGACCCAAAGCACCTATGTCCCTATAATCTGCACAGATTGGTCCAGGTGGGTCTCGTCATCTGTTGGGAACAGGGATTTACAAGAGACTTTTTTTTTCCCCTTTGAGGGTGTCATCTTGAGAGAGCCTTTGCTTTTGAAGGGTCACCCTCTCGCGTCTTTAAACTTTATAAGGTCAGGGTGGTAGCCAGCACCCATCAAGAAGGATAAAGACAAGCAAAGTATCTGTCCTTCTCGGTGTGTAACTTGAGATCCTCCTTGGGGTAAAAGCCTACACCCACAAAAAGTTTGTGTGTGCCTGCAAGGGGAGGCAGACGTGAAAAACTCAACAACTGTTCTCCCTTTTATAAAGAGATAAGAGTTGTCAGACCATGCAATATGATGACTGGCATTTCCCCATTACAGGTCACACTTTTATTCTCTAGTGTAATTTGAAGCCAAACTTGAATGCAGAAAAAGATACGGAATTTCTTTCTTTTTATAAGGTCTAGGTTAAACAGATTCATTCTCTTTCTCTCTCTTCCTCCTTCCCTCCCTCCCTCTCCCTCTGTTCTATTTGTGTTTCTCTGAAGACCCTTGATTGATTCCAGCACTGTAAAAAACTGATGAATAGAAATAAAATCAAACATCTGAGTGACATTCTCAAGCCCACGGCCCTCAGTACTAACTGTGGCAGGAGCGGCTCCAGGTACTGTGGAGCACAGAGACGATAATAAGCACCAAGGAGCACTCTTCGGAGTACTATGATCTTAATTCTCAAGGGTAGGCCCCGACCTGTTTTTTAACAAAAACTTATGCAATGGGTGGGGAGGGTGGGGCACAGCTCAGCTGGTGGTGTGCGTTCTCAGCAAGTTCGAGGCCCTGGGTTCAATTCCCAGTATTGCAGGCGTCGGTGTGGTGAGGTACACCTGTCATTTCAGCACTTGGGAGATGGGAGCAACAAGATCAGAAATCAAAGCCATACTGAGGAAATGGCTCAGCGGAGAAAGCACAGGATGGACACCTGAATTTAGAGCCTTACAACCCCTGTGAAAGCTGGAGACTCTCATACACATCTGTAAGCCCACAGTTCCTGAATAAGATGGGAAATTGAAACAGCAGAAGCCCCAGAAACTTGCAGGCCAGCTACACTGCCACAGGCAGCAGCAAAAAGAAATCCTGTCTCAAACAGAAAGACAAAATGACACCCAAGGTTGTCCTCTGACCGCCACACCCATGTCCTAGCCTGAGTGTGCCTGCACTCATATGAACACGCACTTCAACAGGTGTATACTCACACATACACACACATTTTGTTTTCAAGTTCAAGGTCTTCCTCAACTACATATAGGGAGATCAAGGCCAGCCTAGGCTATAGACCCTATCTAAAAATAAATAAGTAAATAAATCAAGCCAGGCACGGTGGGGCACGCCTGTGATCATAACAACACTCTGGGAGGAAGGGGCAGGTGAATTGCTGTGAGTTCAAGGCCAGCCTGATCAACAAAGTTAGTCCAGGACAGCCAAGGCTACACAGAGAAACCCTGTCTAGAAAAAAAGAAACAAAACAAGGCAAATAAAACAACTCAGAAAAAAAAAAAAACACTTTGTAAATTAAAATAATTAGTTAGAATTCTTGATTATTCCTGGTTATCTTCTCTCCCAAATAATACTTTGGTTCCTGTATGATGCCCTTTTTTTTTTTTTTTTTTCAATGCAGTTTATTCAGGAACCTTGAACAATCATCTGACCCTGGGGAAAGCCAGCCCACAGCTTAAATAGCCTCTGGGTAGCCAACCCCAGCATGCCACGTGGGCAATGCAGATAGGTCCACATACGTGGGAGCAAGCCAGATCCTCGGCCTTAGCCAAATGTGGAGTTGTTCGTGATAGAGAGCACTCACCATCGGGAAGGTGGAAGGCGGAAACCAGCTCTATCTTTAAGGCACAGCATTACGCAGCTCTCTACAGTTCCCCCTTTTTGTTTTAGACGCATCAGGCAAGAGTAGAGGTCTGATCTCTGATATTAGAAATAAATTGGGACTTTGTACTGATGTTCATTTAGGTGTCATCCACCCAAAGAGCATCAGACCCGTCCGATACCTTTTTCTCAGAGGCGGGACTTGAGGCATCAACCCGCATGCAATCAGACATGCTCTTCTCTGGGTCGAAAGCAGCTGACCCTGAGTGCAGTGCTTAGCCTCGCATCCTGAGCATAACATTTTAGCTTTTTATGGTAGCCAACCATGCTTGGGGAGACTGTCCTGCTTCAATGGCTGTAAAGGCCTGAATGGTCATGGCTGCATTACGCTGTTGTGAGACTCTAATCTTGCATATGTATGATGCCTTTTCTGAGTTGAAAATTCATGGCATTTTCCATTTGGCCTGAAGCTGGACGAGTAAAGAACATTCCCAGTCTTGTCCCTGCCAGTCCTTACTAGCTGTTCAGTTCTCCTTTCCACCTGTGCTTATTTCTGAGTCTCCATCACAGCCCTAATGCTCCCAGAACTTTGAGCTTCTAGAGGTCAGACTACTGTCATTACCCAAGCCAAGTGACTACCAGGCAGCAGCTTTAGCCCACTGCCAGCTGCCAGGTACTGTGCTAGTGGGTACTGCCAGGTACTGTGCTAGGGGGACTAGGTCAGCCAGTATCTGCAGCTGGAGCAGAGTATATAAACTATGTACTCTGAGTTACTCAATTTAATTTCATAAAAATTTCATTACAACCTTGAGGTACAAAGAAGAATTACCCAACTAAATAGCTATATATATTTGACTGACAGCTGAGTCAGACTTAATATTCAATACATCAAACACGGAGGCCTTAGCCTCATAAATGTGCCAATCAAAAGCTCATGGTTCTGTATACATGGGGTCTTCTGCTGAAAACACCCAGCTGTTCCCGGTGTTGGACTAGAGGGTTTCTCTGCCAGCTCCACACTGTATTCACACGAACAGCTTTAAAACCTCAAACAAACCACTCCCGAGACCTGTCTCAAACCAGCAGAATCTTTGGAGTGGTCTTTATCTTTTCTTCTTCTTTTTTTTTTTTTTTTTTTTTTTTTTTTAGTGCAGGGGAAGAAACTCAGTACCTTATAGGCACTTTCTAGCCAGTTACTCCACCGCAGAACCACAGTCACCAGCCCTTGCTGTTTAACCAGTTTAACCTTGCTGTTTAAAAAAGAGGTGGGGGAGGGTGCGCTACATGGCTCTGTGGGTGAGTGTGTTTGCCACCAAGTCTGACAACCTGAGTTCAACCCCTGGAACCCACAGGATAGTAGGAGAGAAGCAATTCCTGCAGTTGTATCAGGCAGCCACACAGGTACATGTGCCCAAGCCATGCACCACTGCATGCAGTCCACCCCACCACACACACAGACACACAGACACACAGACACACACACACACACACACACACACACACACACACAACTTAAATGTCATTTTAAAAACTTAAGGTGGGGAGAGAGTTGGGAGATGGGGACTTCACGGTCTTTGTTAGGATCTAGGCTAAGCAGGAAGTACACTGCGGAGTTCAACAGCTCTGCAGTTATGGAAGCTGGGGCTGCAGGTGGACTCCAGAAACAACAAGAACAGGCTGAGTGTCTCGTCTGAGAAGGCTGCAGCTGAGGCAGCCGACTTGACCAGTATGGAATGGGTGCACTGTGCTGGCAGCTTCCTGGTGGACTAACTCATCTAAAGAGACAGAGGGGATTAGCTCGCAGTACCTTTGTGGCTTCCTCGGCAGTGACAGAGCTTCCAGGGCCTTCATCTTTGCTGATCAAAGTAACTCCATCTAAAAAGTGAGGTGAAGAACATTGGAGACGATTCCCAGCATCAACTGTGCGCCCGTGTACATGTGTATGTGTGCACACACACGCGAGCGGACACACACAAACCCACACACAGGGACACACACATACATATCTCATACATGCAAACATGCAGATGTACATACATGTACACCACACACATGAAAATGAAAACTATTTCTTAAAAGGAAAGTTTCATATATATTTTAAGTAGCATAAATATCTGAAGAAAACAGCATCACCTTACCCTGAACAACAATTTCCCAGAAATGGTTTAATTGTTTAATTTCCACTTTCTCTCGAAGGGCTTCCAGGAAACTGTTGAAGCGCTGCTCTTTTGCAAACTGGAGTGGACAAGAGCACAAGAGGCAAGTCAGCAAGCACGGAGCCGAGCACCCCTTTCCCCAGGGCACTGCACCTGAGCCCATCAGAAATCAGAGGTGTTTTGCTAACGGCGAACCAGCAGCTCAGGCGGCTCTGCTCTTTGTGAACCAGAAAGCCGTCTATCCACGGAAGGCACGGAGCTGCTCAGAGCCACGTAGATTTGGGCAGCTTAGAACTTCATTTTTAACCTTCAGCACAGACAATTTCAAACAAGACAATAGTTCACTATTGATTGCTCACGCAGCAATCCAACTGATCACCTGACTTCAGGAATCGCCAATATATACAATCTTTGCTTCTTTCTGTCATTCTCAGAGACTGACCACAGGCTCTCATGCACGCCAGCTGAGTGCTCTACCGCTGAGCTACGTCACCCCAGTGGTAACTCAGCCAGGCTTGTTATGTCTACACTACCCACAGCATCTGCAGTAATTTTAAAGTGAAATTCACTCATTATTTCAATTATGACTATTTCAGTATGTTATATCTAATATAAATATGTGTACACACACATATATAAACACACTCATCTTGGCTCCTTGGCACATGCCTATAATCCTAGCATTGGGGAAATGGAGGCAAGGGAATAAGGAGTTCAAGGCCAGCCTCAGCCGTATTGTGAGTGTGGACTGCTGAGACCCGTTAACAGACAGGAGACTAGTGAGAGTGGGAGGAAAGGAAAAAGAAATGTCATTATGCATCAGAAAATTTGAGAAGATTTTTAAGGAGCAAAGAATCACTTGGTATTTTGTATCTTTAGATGAATTTCATGTTCTTTTAAAAAACTAATTTCACTTTTTACCAGGTCTACATTAAAATGGACCGATCTGTCTCCAGACCTTTTTGCTCCTCTTCCATCTTGCTTTCATCTTTGTGGTGCTGAGGCGGACGGAACACGGAGCCTCGTCCACACAAGGCTGCTGAGACAGATAGCCCTAGCCTTCCTTCTGTTTTCCCACCCAAGTCCTAGCTGGATCTGTGATGCCAACATGTACTCACCTGAGCCACGCTTAGCCTTTTCTTAATTCTACTTTTCCAGAATGTTGGGATTTTTTGTTTTTTGTTTTTAATCTGTAGGGTATTTGGATCATCTACTTCTGAGTCTTTTATTTTAATTTTAACCATTTTCTCATTTTCTTGTCATTCTTTGTAAGCACCTAAATTATTCAAGTATTAGTTTGTTCATTCAGCAAATATTTAATCAGCACCCACACAAAAACATACTCTCCTACTGTGCCAACTTTAAAAATACACCTTCCATTTCAAACTGGCTCACTTTTAGCTTAGAGAAATAAAGCCAGTAAATAATCTGGAAGAAGTTTATAAGCATTTTCTAAAAGTTCCCAACAAAACAAAGAAAAGCCACTTAGAACATTGCAGAATTATTGTTGTTTCTAGGGTTCTTTGTTTCTCCTGGCATTCATATACTACTGTTGTCATTGTAAAATCCTTCTCAACAATCACACTAATATATACGTTCCATCAATTTCCCTAAAAGAGTTGGCTTATCTTCTATAATGAGAGGGCTACCAGAGGTTACCATGGGACTTTCCTCAATTCTCTAAGTAGGAGCATGAAGCCTGTACACTGTTGTTATAAAAAGCTGACTCTGAGGGATGAACCCCTTCCCCAGCCGCAACTACCTCCGTTCCTCCTGAGAGATGATAATGACAGTTGCCATGAGTGTAGACATTTCCACTTTCCTGGATACTATTCTCAGTGAGAATGATGCTTTCCAAACCTTAGGCTTGTTTGTGGGGTGCTGCTTACCTCTGCCCTATGGCAGCTGTTGGAGCAGAAGATGGGCGAGCGTAATTACCTGAATGGCTTCTTCCCGGAAAGCTTTGATGCAGTCCATACTCTTCATGAAATACAGTGTTTCATTGGTATCCAAAAACTGTTCAATGTGACTTATTAACTGGCGACTCGCTAGAATACAGGGTAATAAATTTATTCTCTTAAGTGTGAGGAACATTTGTGAGAACATAGTACAATTCTTCGTGCATAACTGTAAGGATGGATAAACTCTTGTCCAAGAGTCTGGGAATCCGGATGCATACTGGCCAAGTTTCTTTGGGGAAGAATAAGATGCAAAAATTCTACCTCAAAAGTCTGTAAAACTTGGGTGCCAGGCATTGTGATCCAAGCCTTTAATCCCAGAACTCTGAAAGGAGAGGCAGGCAGATCTCTGTGAGTTTAAGGCCATCCTGATCTACAAACTGAGTTCCAGGACAGTCAGAGCTACACAAAGGAACCCTGTCTCAAAAAGCAAACAAACAAACAACGACAACAACAAAAACCAAAACAGAAAAAGAAGGAAAGAAAGAAAGAAATTTGGTAAGGGGCTAGAGGAATGGCTCACAGTTAAGAGCACACGCACTGCTCTTCCAAAGGCCAGGAGTTCTGTTTCCAGCACCCACAGTAAGGCACCTCCCAACAGTCTGTAACTCTAGATCCAAGGAAGCAGACACCCTCTTCTGGCTGCTGTGGACACCACACTCACACGCACATACTCCCACACAGACACATACCCACACATAATTAAAAACAATAAATCTTTTGAAAACAGAAATTGGTGATACTTTTAATTACCAGATTTATCAAGAAAAAAATTAATTTCTAAAGTGCTTAGAATTATAGCTAAGTATTCTTTCTGTAGGTTGCAGTAGGATGTTTTGTTTGCTTGTTTCATTTTAAATCTTGTTCTTGTTTTTATTTTTCAGTTTGAACAACTCAAAAACTACCTTCCTCAATGTATTCACAGGAAATTAATCCTGCAGTTCCTTCCCTAACTCTGAGACTTAGGGTAACTGTCAAACGATACCAGGCAATGAAAAGTAATGAGCAAGGGACAACCTACCTTTTGCCAATCCCATATCACATTAGGAAAGTACAGTCCACATTCATCACTAGAATGAGCAATCATTACTGTATCTATGCCCTTCCTGGACCTGAATATTTCCCATGCTTCTCAGCACTGCACTAGCTCTGGATATTTAACAAGCAAGAGCTGTTAGCAGGCAATGTATAAATGACTTGGAAAGCAGAAGGGCATTAATAATGTTATCATTTGCAAGGCAGGTTGAGACTTGTGGCTGCCTCACAAACAAAGAAAAAAGGAATTCTTCAGTATGAAAAAAGCAGAGGAAAACAGAAAGATGCCCTGACCTAAGCTGAAGAAGAAACCAATGAAACATGAATATCATGGCCTTAAGGCACACTCTCCTTCATCCTGAAATGATGTACTGCCTTGCTGCCTGACAGTTTATGTGGCACGGCCAAGATTCTTTAAGACTGCTATTTCCAAAATCATGACCTCATTTGAACACTATATTTAAAATGTCTGTGTGAGTACAATATTAAAAAAGCAAACTGCTTTTCAGAGTCACCTGTGAGGGCTCAGGGCCACTAACTCTGTGAAGCAGAGACCTGAACATTGTTCAGTGTCTTACAAAAGACCTGAATCAGTGCCATCTACTCATTTCCTGAGGACCTTAAAGCATGTCGAAAGGATTAAAAAAAAAAAAAAAAAAAAAACTGAATGAAGCATTTTCTCATATAGCAATTTCTCAGGAAGGAAAAAATATCCTCAAGAACCATTCCATTTCTCCTAACAACCCGGAGATTATGATCTCCATTATTATAAAGCATTTGACAAATTTGAGGATTAAAGAAACACTTCCCTGTGCAGTTTTAGAAATCTCCCCCAACGCGTCCTCCAGCAGTAAATTAATATCCAAAGTACAATTCAAAGGAGAGACAGCATGTTCCGATGGTCTTTTTAAGAAGGTAAATAATACAACCCTGATTATCAGGCAGGAGAAAACCATCAACAGGAAGCTCAAATCAAACAAAGGCATTTTCTCTTCCCAGCTTGCAAAGGCAAAGTAACCAAAGGTCTGATATTTCTAATACAGCTCATAAATGCATCCTGTCGCAAACAGTTTGATAGGAAGCTCACTTAGCATTATATATATCTAGCATTACATGTATCTGGAGGTCAAAGACACTATCTCCAATACTCCAAGTCCTCCATTTCTTCTGAAATGAGAATGAAGAATCTGAGGAAGCTATAACGTAACTGTTCTTCTGTGTGTTGTCATTTAGCAAGCAATTCATTACCTAGTTATTATGTAACTACTGTGTATAAGACAATTAAGCTGAAGGTAAGCCCCTTCCCTTTAAGGACTGCATAGTCTACTGGGGAATGTAATCAAACACACACTAAAACAATAATCATTTAAAAATAATAATGAATATGCAGAGGCTACGACTGTTATGAAACTATATTAACTCACCTGAAAAAAAAAATGTTCATGGGGCTGAATTTTTTCAATGGGGGGGGGATTATAGGAGGCATTATTGATGAACATGGCTCTTAACTGAGTAATGAAAAGTAGAAGTTGGCTTCTTCCAACGAGCCCAGGGAGATGGCTTAGTATATAGAGTGTTTACCACATAAGCACAACGACATGAGTTCTGCTCCCCAGCACCCCTGCTAAAAGAGGATCTCCAGGGCATCCTGGTGAGCTAGTCTAGCATAGTTAAACTGGTAGCTTTCAGGCTCAGTAAGAGTCTCAAAAATAAGGTGAAGAGTGATAGAGGAAGACACCCAAAGTTGACCTTTGGCCTTCTCTCTCTCTCACACAGAGTGAAGGAGAACAGAGGTGGGAAAGTGGCCAGAATGACTATACAAGAGTAAGGGAAGAAAAAGGAGTAAGAATTAGACAGAAAAATGCTGGAAAGAGGAAGTTAAAAGAGAGTATGTACATATGAGGAGGGTGGAATTTGACTCCTGAGAAAGAATAGAAGAAGGAATTCAAGGCTAAGGCCTTAGGAATGGTAATATTTAAAGATGGACAGAGGAATGAGAGCTGCAGGAAGCCAGAAAGAAAGAGTCAGAAGGAATACACAAGCCAGGACTTGGAGCACGGATGGTAACAGAAGAGATAATCTGTGTCCAAACTTTTACAAAAAGGGACATGGGATGGCTCAGTGGGTAAGGGTACTTGCCACCAAGCCTGATCTGAGCTCAGTCCCCCGAATCCATACGATATGAGAAGAGAAATTTGTACATGTTGCCCTCTACCTGAGCACCACAGGATGTCTCCCCATAACAACACACACATATACATATCATCATCATCATCATCATCATCATCATCATCATCATCACCACCACCACCATCATCTAGCTCAGGGGCCTATTAAGTAAGAGGTACTAAACTGTTTCACAAAAATCAGTTTCCTTATCTGTTTTATCCTGAAAAATGAAAGAACACACTCATATGCATACACACACACACACACACACACACACACACACACAAAAGAGCGACGAGACATAGACCAGCTTACAGAGAAAATACCCAAATATTTGAAAATACTCAAATAAAATAGGTAACTATCACAGCCAACTATCCATGTGCAATGGTGATATGGTAAAGAAAGTACATAAAGAGAAGGCATCTTGACATCCCATTTCAATTTGAGAATGAAGTTCTCAGGACCCGAGAACCTGTGCAGACTTAGTCTTGTATACATGCCTGTCACACCTGCCTAGTCCTTTCCCCTACAAGGTTGAGAAACTCAGCAGACGAACAGAACAACCTTCCAATAAATCCAGTGACTACAAAGAGCTGGATTTTGTCCTTCTAGAAGCAGTCAGTCACATGGCCAGTGCTTCTGGCCCCTGATTCTCAATTCTGCCCCCTTACCCAGACAATTTTGTGGTTCACTGACCATAATGAACCATTTAATATCAGGGCTTAGCAGTGGCAGGTAACACTTTACATACTAATTATGTAGGCTGCAGTATGTGGACAGGAGACTTCCCTTCCAACATTTGGGGCATGGCCCACTTCCTAGCCATCTTTAATAAAAGTAATCTATAAAAAATGACTGGGAGAAAAACAATACTCCTTCCTAGCTGGTTTGTACATTGGCTCCCTGTATGTATGAAGGAAATGCTGCTCATCAGGTGCTTTTCTCTGCTTCTATAGCAATTACCGGGCTAAGGGAAGAGACAGCCTGCCAGGAAGTCACAGACGCAATAACGCACCAGAATGTTCTTCAGATTAGCCAGTCACTCAATAATACTTACTAGTAGCAAATATAACAAATGGCCACTGGAAGAACCATCCATTTTAGGATACTACAGCAGGCAAGGGGCCTTCATTTATCTTAAGGAGGCTTCAAAGATATCTATTCTAGATTCAGGCTGTACCTGGGCTTAACAGCAATCTAGATCTTGTTCATATGTGAAAGGAGCCATGCATTCATGTCACATTCAGAGGATGCCCAGATTCAGAAGTGTTCCATCAGAAGACTTTTCTTGTTTTATCTGAAATACATGCCTTCCCTCTGCAGAAAAATGTAACAGCACCCCATGTCCTACAAGGCTGACCATGGTAACAAAGGTGGAGCCATTGGGAGCCATGACCTGGCCTGCCCATTACTCACTACCTCTGACCTACAAAGATGTTCTCACTCAAAGGAAAGAAGCTAACTATGGGCTTTTCTTCTTATCTGACAGAAACAAAAAAAGCAATGAGCTCTCTCACCTGTCTCACACCATAGAACGAACGCTGACGGCATCCTGAATGATTTTATTGAACGCAAGCATCATTCAGGATGTCCCCCAGTTGAATTCTCCTCACTGCTCCAATGCCTCACGGGAAGTTTACGTATTGCTTGTTCCGCAGGTATCAGTGCTTAAGTCATTTTTAAATAATAAGAACAGATTTATATTCCTAATGACGACGGTATCTTTATTTAAAAAAAATACAAGCCAGCAATAAAATGTATGAGTTTAAATCAAATAAACAGGTTAGGCCACTCGTTTTTAACAGAATAAAAAGGAGTAATGTTCATCAGCAACTACAACTATAGGCGAAGAGTCTGTCACCAGTTAAACCCACATGTAAATGACAAGCCTTACTCCAAACCAGAAAGTTGGAAAGAATATGTGCTGGAGAATAAAAAGGAATTTGTGGTGTAGATTCACAAGCACCTAAATTGAGCCGGATCACAAAATGACTCCTCTTCGGTGGCTCTTAAGGACAGCAGTTCTCAGCCTATGGGGCACGACCCCTTTGTAGGTTGAATGACTCTTTCACAGTCATTCAGAAAACAGATAATTACATCACGATTTGTAACAGTAGCAAAATTACAGTTATGAAGTAGCAATGAAATCGCTTTATGGCTGGGGTCACCACAACACGAAGAGCTGTTGAAAGGTAGCAGCATTAGGAAGGTTGAGAACCGCTAGTCTACGATATGAATTGGCCGCTGCGGGTCGAGCTTGTGAGTTTATCAGCCAGAAGGAAAGAAGTCACTTTAAATACTTACCACAGGAAATGTAACACGTCCTTACTCTCGTGATGGAAAGCTAGGAAGCCAGCTGAGAATGTTCTATAAGGCAGCTAGCAATCGGCAAGCAGCAAGAAGTCCTTGGCACCTTTTTCCTTTCCCTCTTCCAGCCCTCCTACCAATTTCCTGCTAGAATTTCCCTTGACTGAAACCTGCATTAGTCTGTAGACCTGTGAGAATGGGAAAGGCAAATGGCAGGGGCCACCTCGGCCTCCTGTCCCCTGACCAGTCAGTACACACAGAGGATGGAGTGAGGGCCGCCTGGTGTGTGCCTTATCATGAGTTTGCAAAAAAAAAAAAAAATCCCTCACTTTTGAACTGGGTGTTTCTGGGAGAACTGGATATTAACAAGGCATTATTTAATATAAATAATAAAGGAAGACAGCATTTGCAGCATTTTCTTTCCTCGCTAATGAGGGGGGATACAACAAACCCAGTTAAGTGACTGAAAAGGCTTACTAGCATATCTGAAGCTTTTCCTAGATTTTTTTTTTTTTAAGTTTTACTCTACAAAAACAGAGCCGTATAAAAGCCATTAGTTTCACTATTTGTAGCATCTTTAGCAAAGTGGCATACATTTCCTTCTCTCGTCAGATTTAACATGGGGAGATACAACCGCAGCTCAACCCCACACCACCACGTGAGTGTAGAAATGCACAGAAGGCAAATTGGGTGACTTCCCAGAGGACCCATGCCCTCACAGGGGGAAAACTGGATAGCTAAGAACAAAGAGAAGGTATTTTAAATAGTTTTTCTAAATGACAAAAGACAGGCTGATTTGTTCCTTGACCTAAGATTCCAAGAAGTTTTCCTTGGATGTCTATGCGCCTTGCTTCAGTTTTTACAGTCTCTAGTGAATATGCTTATGGGGAAAAAGAAAATCAACAAACACAGAACTACAAAGAAGCATAAACTTTATGAGCCTGAAAATGGCCTTTGAAAGTGCCTGTTCAGGCAGCAGTGAAGTAGGCGGAGCTTGCCCTTTGCTTCTTTTGTCCTTTGCCCCTTAGGAACTGTTCTGCTGAACTCTGCCTCAGAGTCCTTTAGCTAGCACAAGTGGTGTGGCTCCCTCATAGAGAGCAAAAAGCCAAATGCTCCATAAGGATCACGTCTTAGGTATCACACTATGCATGCTGGGTACCAGGGGATGCTGAGCCTAGAGTACAAGGTGCTGACCACCTCAGCAGAAGAGGTGCAGCCCTGGGTTATTGTGTTATTATTATCATTATTATTATTAACATCATCATTATCACCATCTCTTTCTAATAAGTAAAAAAAAAAAAACTCAATTAAAATCTCACCATCTAAGCTCCACAAGTTCCATCACAGCCCATTTTTTCATGCTTAACGATTTTCTCATTAAATGCAGTAATTTCTTACAAATTGCACTAATAAAAGTAAGTCCTGCTGGGTGTTTCGTCCCTTCTTAAATGCTGTCTTTTCATTGATGTGTTAAATTAAAACCCCAGGCACAAGGAGCAGAGTAAATGCAAAGTCTTTATTGTCAGAATCTACTCCTAAGGACTACAAAACTCTCTTGCTTTATTTTTGTTTTTATTTGTACTAACAGTGAGTCCCACTTCTGTAGCTACAAGAAAGGAATATGCTGAAGGCCTCTTAACCTTAGCTTACTCTGTAGAACAAAAATGGTAGCGTGAGCTAAGGAGAAACTAGCCAAATGGCATCCAGTTAGGTCACAGGATGTGAACTCACCACATGTAGAGAAGCCCAACAACACTCATTTTTTTAATCTGAATGGATAATAGTCATCATCCTCCCAAACAGTTTGGTTGTAAGACCAGATCTCTTCCCAGGGCAGGTGGCAAATTTTAAATTTCATAGTCAATAGAGGAACTCTTATAATCTTGCTTTTTTTTTTTATTCTTCATTAAAAACATATGCGTTAAACATTAAAAGCTCACTGATCATTGCCCAGAAAGCCTAAAGGTCATCAATTAACACAAGAAACAGAGCAGTGACATATAGAACAAAGGACATCCTCTTTCTAAAACGATTAATTTTCTCCAGCTCCAGAAAAAAAGGAATACATTTGAAGGAAAAAAAAAAAATCACACCATACTAACCTAAGAAACCAAAGGAAGACTTTCTCATTAAATAAGGAAGAGATTTCTTTGGCTCATTTATGTAACGTATACACCATATGTTTGTGTCCTGTATATGCCATACTCCTAAAAGAATGTGCTGGGCTTGGGGTGAGAGGCAAGAAGGGAAGAGAAAGATGGTTTCTACAGGTTCCCAAGGTCCTATACTTCTAACACTTGGCAAAAGTTATGAAAATAGAAGAGGTATGGAGAAATTAGGAGCCTTACCATCTTGATTTGATCCTATTCCAGATGGGCAAAAAGAAGAAAGAGGATTCAAGATGACAGTGTTTTGCAGTACCTGTCTGGCTTCATGCCTAGCTAGATACTGGTGTCATCAACTACTGCAGGCATTAAGCAGAAGGAACCAAGTAGCCATAGTAACAGCATAGCCAAGAGGAAGCAGTCTGGAACAGGAGACCAACCTGGCAATAGGATCCAATTAAAAGTTGGTAACTGAATGAAACTGGAATTCCTATCTCAGTTGATGATATACAGTGAGTAATCAGTTAGACTCCGCACAGGCGGCCACCAGATGAAGGTGCTTCTGGGCGTACTAGAGGCAAAGGGAGCACGCCGCTTCCACGATGCATCAAGGATCTGAGTCATTCGGAACAGCCACGTTCCAAATAAATCCTTGAGAACTCCACACCAACACCTACATTAACAAACACAGCACCTTTCCTTAGGAGCTCCTTAGAGCTTCTCCTTTTTCTCCCATTTACATTTTTATTGCTTAATGAAGAACATTTAATATTTAGAATTCAAATCTAAAAAGCTGTATTTCTCTATGTGTTAGTTAATCTTCTTTGCCAACCTTTCCTAGACTTGGAATCACCTAGGAGACATATCTCTGGGTGTATCTTTGAGGAAGTTTCCAGAGTTTAACTGAGGAGGGAAGAAGTACCTCCCATGTGGGTAGCTGTGGTGGTTTGAATGGGAATGGCCCCACAGACTCATATATTTGAACGCTTGGTCTCTAGGGAGTGGCATGATTAGGAGGTGTGGTCTTGTTGGAGGAAGTGGGGGGGGGAAGGGAGAGGGCTTTGATTTCCAATTCTCAATCCAGGCCCAGTGTCTCTTTCTCTTCCTTCTGCCTATGGATCAAGGTATAGAACTCTCAGCTAACCTCTCCAGCACCATGTCTGCCTGCATGCCACCATGATGACAATGGATTAAACCTCTGAACTGTACGCCAGCCCCAATTACATAATTTTCTTTATAAAAATTGCTGTGGTCATAGTGTCTCTTCAAAGCAACAGAACAGTGACCAAGACAGAAGCACCATCTCATCAACTGGGTCCTAGACTGAAAATAAGAGAAAACAGGCAGAGGAGCAGCATTCATCTCTCTCTGATTCCCGGCTGTGGATGCAGTGTGAGCAGCTACCACATATCCTGCCGCCATGTTTTCCCTGCTACTAAGGACGGTCTCCCTACAAACTGTGGGCCAAAGTAAAGAATCCCTTCTGTAAGGTGCTGTTGTCAAGTACTGTGTCACTGCAATGAGGAAAGGAACTGATATGTTCTATTTTTTTCTTTCAGAGTTCTAGAATTTGGGAAATGATTAAACAAAGGAAAAATTCTGGTGCAACTTAAAAATTCAAATTCTTACTACTTCTGGTCTGTTAAAGTTAACAACAGAAACAAAGTAACTCACTATAAGCTGGCAGTGTGCAGAGAGCATCAGAAAATAGGGAAGTCATTCTGTCTCACCCATGGAGGAAAAACTATGTTATAAGACAACTACGACTAGACTCTGCTACCTACAGGTTCTTAAAGCACAGAGTAAGTCTGGGGAAGAGAAAAGATAGGACATTTTTTCGGATAGAATAGCACAAGCAAGCACAGAGAGGAAGGGATCGGCAGGGATACTGTTTGGTTTGAGTACAGGGTTCACAGAAGAGGAATGCTGGGCCAGAGTGGCAGCATGGGATCACGTTGCAGCAAGTCTTAGATAGTGGACTGCAAAAACATGATGCATGGTTAAAAAGGGCTGACCCACATACTATAAGCTAAATCTATAAAACACATGGGCTAGGCTGAAAATAAGAACTTTATGGATAATTAATATAGGATGTTGGAACTGACCAATGGTGAAATAATGACAGCTTGGAACAGCTCAGTGGTAGTTAAGATGCAAAGAGAGATGTGAGAGGATGAATTTAGAAATGAAGGGATTTAAAAATGACTACAAAGTGGTCTGAAATGGTCAATCATTAAAGGGACAAAAACAGCAAATCATATTTGGGGGAGGTGCCACAAACATAATGAACCTAGGAAGGACCACTTAGGACATGTTGGGGGCCCTTTTAGGCTACTTTATGACCTATTTCTTGGCCATTTCCTTGACCTGTCTTTCGGTTGCACCTGGACTCATACAGCCTGCCTTCCCTCCTACTACACATCTTCCCTGCACCCCTCCCCTACCAAAGTATTGCATCCAGTCTCATGCCTTTAGAGACCATTTCTGTAACAACTTTCCCCAGAAGTATTCACGTCCAGATCTGGGTAACCAACTTAACATGCTGCTCCTTTCTCATCAATAGCAATTCTTTCTAGATGCTCAAGACAAGTCTTGAGAGTCACTCTTCATCTCCTTCCTTCTCTCGGGCCTAATAAGCAAAACTGCATACTGTACTTTCAAATCACATCAAGGGTCTGACCTCTTTTCACTATTCCTTACTCCCTCCCCCATGACCGCTTAACTCAGTAATCTCCTAAACCATCTGCCTCTGCTGGGTCTACCTTTCCAACTGAGGCATAAGGTCAAGCAGATTACTCATCACCTTTCAGGAGAGCACAAGGTGTGAAGATCCAGACCTCTGTGATGTGTGTCTAGCTACTTCTCTGAGCTCTACTCCCTCTGTCCTCCAGGAAGGTTGCCCCGACAGGGAGCCATGTGCATTCTTTTTCAGAGCAGGAGCATGTTGTTCCTGACTGCACACTCACCCTACATACCCAGTGGACGCTTCCTCCCACAACAATGAGGCCTCCGACCCTCCACACATCATCACAGTGTATCTTACTCCAGAACCCCAGTCCTGTCCGTCTGTAGAATTTCCCTTTACAGTACTGTAATCAGCTGATAGTATTCTCCCAAAATTCATGTCCTTTTTAGAATCTGACCACGTGACCTTACATGGAAATAAGACCCCCGGAGACACCATTAAGATGAGGTCACTAGACTGGACTTTATCTACTATGACAGGCCTCCTTATAAAGCAAGAGCAAATTTAGACACAAATACATACGAAGTACTCCATATTAGAAGGAAGCAGAGACTGCGGTAATACATCATAAGCCAAGAAAACCAAGGACTACCGGGTGTCACCAAAAGCTACACAAGAGCAACTAACACATTCCCCTCAAGTTCTCAAAAGAAACCAAATCCGCCAAACCTTGACTTCAAGGCTTCCAGTCTCCGGAACGGTGAGACCGATCTTTG
Source organism: Meriones unguiculatus (assembly GCF_030254825.1). Lineage (NCBI taxonomy): Eukaryota > Metazoa > Chordata > Mammalia > Rodentia > Muridae > Meriones > Meriones unguiculatus. Next base: position 59,373,051 of record NC_083362.1, on the reverse strand, counting down.
TTGCTTTTTTTTTTTTTAATCAGTACATTATTTATAGCACTCGAGTGTCCAAGAACACATCCCCAATACAACTCCTATACCTAAGACTCGGGGATTATTCCTGGAGAAGGGCCAGAAGCATTGTAAGAGCACGAGAAACAGGGAGTTAGCTGTGAGATTGCGTCTCCTGAAAATGTCACAGAAGCTGCAAAAAGAAAAGGCAATTGTCCCCGGAGAAGAGCTCACAGCTGGTTATCCAATACCAAATGATGGGCCCTAAACACATACATATGAGTAACCATGTACAGACCGAGCGGGTTGTATTCATATGTGCACATCCATGCGCAACGACAATTCAAGGGGAAAATGCCACGAATCTGAAACGAACTTCTGTTGCTTTAAGCCATGCAGCCTGACCTACTCTGCTCCAGTGGCCTTGAGAGACTCTGTACTTATCACTCTATGGGGCACGCAGAGTGCTTTATCTGTAATTATCTCTGTCCTACCATTGTAAGTGGCTCACAGAAAACATTCAATAAACCTTCACTAAGTCCAGGAGCAAATGACCCAGTCTCACTGACTTGATCCTCCTCCTCATGGAAAGAAGATGCTTTCTTAGCCTCCTTTCACTGAAAACAACAGGGTATATTTGGCGCTTGCTATTCACTTAAGGAAACGGACGGTCTGCAACTCCCTTTAGTTTTACGCAAGTGGAAACAATTTCAACAAAGTTCTGTGGAGTAAGAAAATCCACACAGAAGAAGCCACATAAGAGACTAATGGAGGGTGTAAATACGATTGTAATTATATGGACACGCACCGTCTTCCCTTCTTTTCCCGTTGCTCTGATAAATTACCCTGGCGAAAGCAACCTGAGGGGGAAAGGGTTTATTCTGCTCACAATTCAAGTTCTAATTCTTCAGTGTGGAACTCAAGGCCACAAGAACGTGAAGCAGTAAGTCACGCCACACCCACACTCGAGAGCAGAAAGCAGGAAAATAATGAATGCATGCTGGTCTTTAGCCGGCTTGCTCCATCCCTACTCGGTTTAGAATTCTCAGTGTAGGGAGTGACGTCACCCACGGTGGGCAAGCCTTCCCACCTAGTTAACATAATCAAGATAATCCCTCTAATCGAGACACTCTCTCGTTGAGATTCCTTTCATAGCTAACACTAGACTGTCTCACAACTATCTAAAACCAGGGAATCCAACACCCTCTTCTGACCTCCTTAGGTATCAGCCATACTTATGATGCAGCCTAAATTATTCCGTATGTGTTTTCTTACACACATGCAGGCAAAACGTTTACACAAATAAAATTTTAAATTATTTAAAATTTTTTATTTTGTGAATTTTTTCTTTGTTTTAAGATGTTTTTTATTTTATTTTTATCAATTACAGTTTATATCCCACCTGTAGCTCCCTCCCTTTTCCCCTCCCAATCCTACCCTCCCTCCCTCTTCTCCCCCAATCCACTGATACGTGAAGTCCTCCTCCCCTTCCCTCTGATCCTAGTCTATCAGGTCTCATCAAGAGTGGCTGTATTTCTTCCTCTGTGGCCTGGTAAGGCTGCTCCCCCCTTAGTGGGAGGTGATCAAAGAGCAGGCCAATCAGTTCATGTCAGAGACAGTTCTTGTTCCCATTACTAAGGAACCCACTTGGACACTGAACTGCCATGGGCTACATCTGTGCAGGGGTTCTAGGTTATGTCCATGAATGGTCCTTGGTTGGAGTATCAGTCTCAGAAATCACCCCTGTGCCCAAATTTTTTGGTTCTGTTGCTCTCCTTGTGGTGCTCCTGTCCCCTCCAGGTCTTTCTATCTCCCCATTCTTTCATAAGATTCCCTGCACTCTGCCCAAAGTTTGGTTGTGAGTCTCAGCATCTGCTTTGATACTCTGCAGGGTAAAGTCTTTCAGAGGCCTTCTGCAATAGGCTCCTGTCCTGTTCCCTGTTCTCTCCCTCTTCTGATATCCATCCCCTTTGCCTTTCTGAATGAGGATTGAGCATCTTAGCCAAAGTCCTCCTTCTTGATTAACTTCCTTAGGTGTACAGATTTTAGTATGTTTATCCTATATTATATGTTTAATATCCACTTATGAGTGAGTATATACCCGTGTGTCTTTCTGCTTCTGGGATACCTCACTCAGGATGATCTTTTCTAGTCCCCACCATTTCCCTGCAAATTTCATTTTAAAAATTTTAACATATTATATTACTTCACTAATATGTTCAATTTTTATTTTATGTGTCAATTGAAAATTATTTTTAAAATAATTTTATTTTTGGTTGTTTTCTGTTTTGGGGTTGTTTTTGTTTTTGATTTTTTGAATAAGTTTTTTGCCTCTGCGTATGTATGTGCACCTTCTGCTTGCCTGATGCCCAAGAAGGTCAGAGGAGGGTGTAGGAACCTCTGGAACTGCAATTACAGATGGTTGTGAAACACCTCCAATGCCTCAAAAATCTATTTTTAGGGTGCTATAAAGAGAGCTCAATGGTTAAAAGCACTAGCTACTGTAGTGAGAATTTTGTAATTTTGGTTTCTTTAAAAAACACAGAAATGTAATAGAAACATGTTTTCATTTTAATCCCAAGTGTGGGGATATGAGGCTGCTTCACAGCAGGTGACTGTGATTTGCCTCGTGCTCTATCAGGGGTGTGGTTTTGCCAGCGGCAGATAGTTTCTGCAACTGTGTGACATTTGGAATTCTGGGAACTTGCCAGAGGATAGATAAATGCTGGGGCCCCGAGAGGCAGAGTTGCTGTTACTGTTGGTGGTTGGTTGGTGATTGGATGCTGTTGCAGTTTGTCAGGTAGTCATGTGCAAAGAAATGAGGAGAAGACATTAGATATCCGGACAGCAAAGAGCAAACTTGCCCCAAGGAACTCAATACCCCTAATCAACAAGAAATTGTGTAACAATAGCATCACCCCTTTTCCTCTCTATCTTTTTTTTCTCTCCTATCTAGTGTTAGAGCGTTAATAGGGGTGGAGAAGAGCACAAGAGGAAAAAATACACAAAGTAGCAAGTGTCAACTACAGGCTACACTTCCAGATGATCCAGGATCAACATAGCACCCCTATGGCAACTCAAAATTGTCTATCACCTCAGATCCAGGGAATCTGATTTTCTTTTCTAGTCTCTGCAGGTACCTACTTTTACACACATAGCATTCACACAGAGACATATACATTTAAGTAAAAATATTTTTAATAAAAAATTTAAAACATATTAAAAAGAGGAATCGAGTAAATTATGAAAAAATACATCCTAGATGATTCCATATTTATTTTCTTTTCAGTGCATAAGACTGATTACTGAACAAAATAAACATGAGCTTAATAAAAATGGCACAAAAGAAAAAAAACAAATGAAAGGAATAACAAACTGATACATTTTGCCAATCTATAAACATTGGTCTAAGACCTGACACTCTAAAATATCTATCAATAAAATTCTCTTCATTTCTCACAAGTAATGACCTTATGCTCCAATAAATTCTGAAATCTATGTAATATTTCCTATATTGAGTAACCTCATCTTTTCATAATATGAACAAATTCTTCTTGAGAAGCAGAGGGTTCTAAAAACAAGTATAATCTTGTAACACTTGTATCCAGGTTAATTTAAAAAAAAAAAAAAACCCAATACCCTATGTTACCTGAACAGACCGTGTTTTCTTTTTGGTGCCCTGTAGAAGTTCACTTAGTCTCTTAGTAAATGAGGTGAAGCAAAGCCCTGGGGGTGAAGAACTTTCAATACCCAGCACATCACAGAAAAGCGCTAGACAGAAAACCAACAAAGACGTGCATCCGAACAAATGATCAGCCAAAGCGACACTCCTGGAACGCTTCAGCTAACAGCAGCAGAATGCACACTCCTTGTCAGGCCACGGGGGATGTGTCAGGGTAGACTATACGGTAAGCCATAAGGCCTAGCACCATTGCAAATGGTTTTAATCACGACAGAATTCAATTCAAAATCAACAGCAAGTTAAATGCACGCAAAACAGGCTTGCATACAAATGTGAGAGCAGCACCACCAATTGAAACAGCACCAACTGGAAACAGTCCAAGTGTCCATCTGGTGAATGGAGAGATAGAACGTGACAGTACTGGGCAGGCAAGCAATAAAAGGTAAGGTTCTGTATTCATTGTTTTACCCAGGAATAAGCCGTCTGCTGAAGTACAGGGATCCACCCCTGCTGCACACTCCAACGTGGAAAACATAAAAACATAATCAGTCAAAAGCTGGCTGCAAAGGTTGCATTGAGAGATTCCATTTAGATTTTTCTAGAGAAAGCAAATCTTCAGTGACAGAAAGTACTTGCTCACAGTGGGATGAGAAGAATCAACTACAGGCATGAGGACCTTCTGGGGGAAAGAAAACATTTTCCTCGCTGGACTGGAGGATGGCAGTAAAACTCTAGGAACTCGTCAAAGCTCCCCAAGCACACTAACAAGGAAACTTCACAGTAGAAACATTTACTTCAATTAAGCTGTAGAGAGCTGGCACCAACACTGGATTCCGGAGCCCTACCTCAGTGTGGAAATACCACATTTCTACTATGGAACAGCCACTGAGGCTCAGCTGGAAAATCAGCCCGGATGAAACACTACAGGAAATGACAGAACAGTTCTCCAGAAAGAATGGCTCTTGTTTAATAAAAGTTCATCTTTCTGTTCTTTCTACAGACAGCCCTGCTGAGACCACCCTTAAGCCCTGCTGAAACTCGTTCTGTATGTGAAGCAAACTCCCTTCCCACTTCTGGCCAAAGACATGAGAATGGGCCGGTTTTAGTTTTAATTCCCGTGTAGCGCTGCATGGACCTAGGAGGGACTCACTGTATTGATTACACTTGCCATTTCTTCCTGCGTCAGCATATTTTTAGCCTTGGGCTTGCAATCTGCAAGAGGACCAAACACTTTTATTACATTTAAGTGTAATAACTCCAAGCTGTTTCTCGGCTACTCTCAACACACTGCAGCTGATTAGTGCCTATTTTAACAAAAGTCTAACGTCCTTGCCTAAACGTCTTAATTGGTTCAGAGCTTCTGTTGCTTGCCACCAGCAGTCACTTTAAGTCATTGATTAAAGCAGTTCGTGCATCAGCACAATCTGAAATCAGTTTCCTTCTTCAACCAGCTGGGCTCGAGAGGCAATCTTCACGACAGCCCAGTTCAAGCACCAAACACAAGGCCCTGCATGACAGTGGTCTACCCGCAAGGAAGAATCGGAATCTCTAGACGGTGAGGGGGAAAGCAAACTGCCATGAGTGAGGACTTCACTGCTCTCTGTCTTATCACCTGTATCATGTGCATTTACTGCAAGTGTGAACTCTGGCAGCAAGCAGAACTATACGCCCTTTCCTCCTAAGTGTTCTGCATTTCCGCCACCTGTGAGCATTGTGCCCTGTCTCACGGATGGCAGAAGTCACCAATGTAAGCTGGCTGTTCAGCATGTGAAAGGAATGTCGGAGTGGATTCTGGCCTCTTCCAGTTAGCTAAAGCAGGGAAGGCAAGAATGAGATCTGCACTTAGGGAACTGGGGAGATAGCTTAGCTGTTAAAAGCACTGATTGTTCTTCTCGAGGACCTAGGTTCGAGTCCCAGAACCCACGTGGGAATTCAACACTGCCTGGAAGTCCAGTTCCAGGGGATCTCATGCCTTTTCCTGACCTTCACAGGCATTGTACATCCACGATGCACAGATAAATATTCATGCAGAATTTGCATATATGAAAAAATGAATCTCAAAAAAAATTAACATTTTTCAGCCAAAGAAAAAGGTATCTTCCATTTTTTAACATAGACTATGGGGGAGGGGGGCTTATTCAGCAAGTTTTCGGCAAGCCACTTTACTGCACTGCATGGGGAGACAAAACCATCAAGGACAGGATTGCTGGGGTATGTTACATACAAGTCCCCGTAACGCTCTAATAAATAGCTAAGTGCTCACTTTGAATGCAGGCATCGCTTGTGCGTGTTCATTTTAAGGCTTCAGGCATCTTTCTTAAGGGACAGCCAGGCCATATTCTCCAAGGGCCATACATCATACTTAAGAGATTTTTCTCATGTACACAAGAGCAGCAACAAATCTAAGAATTTGAGAAGCAGAGAAAGGGTGGAAGCCTTTTAAGAGAGTTGCTAAAATATGAAAATACAACCAGACACACACAATGTATACATACAAACACATACACACATACGTATACACATACGTGTATTTATAGAAAGTGTGCATACACGTTCATGGGTGGAAGTATGGCTACGCATGTGCATGTGTGCGCAAACATGTATGCACTAATATGCAGAGATCAGAGGTCAACGTTAAAGTATCTTCTTCATTCTTTCTCTACCTCATTTCTTTCATTTGTTTTTAATATTATTAGAGACAGTGTGTGCATGTGCACGTGTGTGTGTGTGTGTGTGTGTGTGTATGTGTGTGATGCCTCAGCATGCATACAGATGTCAGATGACCACTTTGTGGGGTTCTCTCACCTTTATGCGGGTTTCAGAGGTCAAACTCAAAGTACATTTACCCACTGAACCATCCTGCCAGCCCTTCTCTCCCAGAACTTGGAGCTCACCAATTTGGCTCGGCCAGCTAGCCAGCACCAAGCCTCACTTTTCTGTCCTCCCCAGGGGTTACAGGCACACTCCACCACTCCACCACGCCTGGCCTGTTTCACGTGACTGCTAGGAATCTGGACTCTGGTCACGATGCTTGCACGGCAGGCACTTCAGCATCTAAGCTGCTGCTGGAGCCCCTGAAAATACGGCAGTGACTTGCACGTGGTGGTCTTTAGTTTCCATCTAATGCCATTTCTAGTTCCTCTTTTCATCCTTATTCCACTGCACTTTAATCACTTGGCTGATGAGTTTTATTACACTACCATGTATACTTTCAGGGCAGTGTTGTGTGCTAATTTAAGCTACAGAGGACATGAAGTGACTCTCTGGAGCTGATGCGGTGTCTCCTACACATTTGTAGCACTACGTGGGAAGCCATCCTAATTGCTCTGTGCCTCAACCCGCCCATGTGGAAGATGACTCCCGGGGCCGCTGATGTGTAATTACGTGTCAAATCGTAACACACCTCTTCTGCAGGTCCTTCAGGTTTCCAAAGAGTGTTTTATGTTCCACTAAGATGACAAGCCCTGATAAATGGTGCACGAAATGAGCCTGATACTCAAGTTCTAGGGCTTAGCAACTTAAATCAAGTAAAAAAAAGAAGCAAGTAAAAAATATTTAATAAAAAATATAAATTATAGTCTAAACCCCAAGAACTGGCAAGTGTGTGTTCTTTCCCTCATGACTACGTGCATCAGAGCTACTTTAAGGAAAAAAAATAAGAAAGTTATGTCAAACTTTTTTGAAAAAAAAAATGGGTCTAAAGATGTTTATAAGTTAGTCTCTGTATTTAGTATCTTTTAAGATGTTCAAGATATTTAGCAGAACTTTTTCTTAAGTTGACAAGATAATCTATTCTTTATCTGCACAAACTTTGACAGATTATCTAATTCATACTCAGAATTACATATATCAAGGCAAACTACAGAAAGGAAACAGAGAGAAAGAGAGAGCCTAAATCACAAGGCTCTAAAATCCACAGTTAAGAATTAACTCATGGCAGAAAAATCACGTATTTATATAAATAACTTCCTGTGAAAATGGTACAGAACTATCTCATATAAAAACAGAATGGAAAAATACACTTACTGGGCTTTGATGAATAATATAATTTCATTACCATTTAATCATAGCATATTTTACCTAGTGCTGGTAGAACTTGGAAAAACAAATTTTAGAAAACGGCTCTTAAAATTAAAAGAATGTTTTTGAAGAAAAACATACAGACAAGGTGAGGAAGGGGGAGACACATAGATTTCTGGGTGAGATCTGATCTACATAAACTAAAGGAAAAGGAGGAGAGAGTAAATCTCCAAAAGCCACAAGACAAACCGAGCGTCCTCTATCAAATGGGCACAGTGCATTGCTTCTCCTCACTTACAAAGAAAGCCAGCATCAAACAAATCGTGGAGGACGGGGTCTGTGCCATTTCTATCTGGGATGCCCTGACACCCTTTTTTCTTTTAAGCCAGTCACATTCCTGAAAGTTCAACGTGGTAGACTGGAGTTCCAGTTCCCCATCACTATACAGAAGCCTAATATAAAACAGATCCTATAATCTACATGGCAAAAACAAGATCCATGAATGGGAAAATCATCTTATAAGTTATGTTGCATCCTATTAGCTGTCTCCATGTGTCCATCTTTTCTGAGAGGAACAGCCTAGCTCTTTGACCTAATGTTCCGTATTCAGGTGATATTTATCAACTCAGACGGATCTGAGTCACACAGAAATGGGAGAAGTGACTAAAGTGGTGTGGCTATTCTTCCTCCTCTACCTTGCCCTCTCCTCTCAGACGATGTTAGCGTTAAGTGAAGTAGAGAAAGTGCTAGAAATCTGTGGTGTTCCTCAGCAGCCCTACTAATGGCTGGGTAGAGAAAGACATTCAAACACGTGGAAAGATTTGATTTGAGGGGTCTCAGAGGTAATAAATAAGCCACAGATGATAACACTCCTCTTATGAACAGCATGAATGAACAGGGAAATGAGCCAACTTTCACAACTGAAGGATGCTATTACGCATGCGGTCATGGCCAAAAACTTCTCCATCGTAAAACTTCAGTCACAGACTGGCAGGGCAAACAGCGAAAAAAGGATGTAATAGAAAGCCAGACACGGTAGCACACGCCTGTAATCCCAGTGCTCGGAATGGCAGAGGCAGACAGATCTCTGTGAGTTTGAGACTAGCCTGGTCTACAAAGCGATTCCAGGACAGCCAAGGCTGTACAGAGAAAACTTGTCTCGAAAAAACCAAAAAAAGAAAAACAAAAAAAGACAAGAAAGAAAGAGAAAAGAAAAGAAAGCCACCTGAGAGAGCATCAACAACAGCTCCCAGAAGGCCCTGCAGCCAGGAGGAGTGTGTTCTATATCCTATCTGCCAACACGATTAGAACTAGACTCATCATCCCTCACACTGAAAGCCAGAAGCCAAGGAAATGTGTAACTGTCTACTGCGGATTCTGCTATCAAGAGATGGCAGGCACTACCAAGGTCCTGGCGGACCTATGCTGCAAGCAGGCAGGACAGAGAGTAAGTGCTCCCATGTTTTAGTTAATATCAATATGTGATATGTCAGCTCTACCTCGGTAGTATTATCAACAGTCTACTGTTAGTCAAGCTTTTGTCCAATCAACCAAAAAAGACTTCCTCCTCCTTCCCCCAGAATAGAGGTCTCTTGAAAGGAAAACAGATCACCCCTGGGACACGCTTGAGATCTGGACAGAGTGCACTTCCGCAGGAAAGGAAGTGAGAGTCGGGGATCACAAAAAGCCTGGATAAAGAAATGCCCAAGCAGAAGAATAAAAGCAAGAAGTGAGCAGACAGAACTTTTGAAGTGGAAGCAAGAGTGGGAGGGACAAAAGAGGAGCCAGGTGTGAGACACAGGGCACCAGTTAACAAGCCTCATCCCTCTGCCGACAGCCCTATGGCAAGTCTGGTTTGGTGACAGCCGTGGGGAGCTGTGATTCACCACCCCCTAGGTGGAAGTACAGAGGACAACCATTACCACAGCACTGGCAATGCCTCATCCAAAGTGAAAGAACAGTCTACCGATCAAAAGGCCCATCACAGACGCAAGGTTTTAGTATGTGATGTCAAATGTAGGGAAAGGGGCCATTGAAACAGCTGAGCAGGTAAAGCTGCTTTTTGCCAAGCTTGAGGGCCTGAGTTGGATCCTGGGGAACCACATGATAGAAGGAGAAACCAGCTGCTGCAAGCTGTCTTCTGATACACACAAATAAATAATAAATAAATATGGTGTTTAAGATTAAATGTAGGAAAAGAGGTTGTTAGGAAACTGGGAAATATTTGACTAATGGAAAAATTCAGTATGTGAATGAGACTTACGTTCAAATCTCTGCTAATTTTACATTGTTTTAGATCAGCAAAATGGATATAACCGTACCTCTTATAATATACATGCCATGTGGTCTATGTGCCTTGTCACTGTAAAACACTGATTTGAACCACTAAGGCTGTGGCTCAGGGAAGCCATGTTTTCCCAAGGTTGAAGGAATTCTTAAGAAGGTTCTATCTCATGTTCTCATTAGACTTTGGTCTCCTGTACTCTCAGAAGACCTCTGCCAGGGTGGAAGTAATTCCAGACACCAAACTGCCCCTTCACCAACATCCCCTAGTATAGTGTATAAACCCTGTATTGCCAGAGCCATCTGGGTTTTGTGGTTGTCACTTGAGGACCCACAGTGAAAACCATAGATATGCCCATGGGTTAATTCACTCACTCTCCCATTCCTCTGCTCACTCCTCTCCTGAACCAGCTCTGGCAGCACTATCTTTGAAAGGGCTATGACATTTTCCCCTTCTTCTCAAGCCTTGGCAATGACTGATGACCAGGCCTAGGGACAAAGATTCACTCTCTGCCCTGAACACCCATCCACGTGTTTCCTGAATGAAAACAACCGTCTCGGGCAGCCACTATTAAAGTCCTGACTCTTCTCCATTTCCTCAGCATGACCCTGCAGAACTGCTACACCAGATCTATTAGGGTGGCAAGTAGTAGGAGAAAGCGCTATTAGACTATAATCTGCGCAGGAGACACCGAATAACTAAAAGGTGCCACACAGAGGTGATCAGAGCTGTATCTGCTCCCTGAGGAGACCACCCCACACCGATTTGGAAGACCAACCACTGCCAGAAAGGGACAGCGGACACTGACTGGCCAACGTAGTTGACAACAAACAATTAAAAACTAAGATTTCAATCTTTCTCCAAAGACAGAATAAACATGCCAGAAGTGTTGGCACTCTCCTTTAAGATCAGCACCTGGGACGCAGAGGTAGCTGGATCTCTGTGAGTCAGGGACCAACCTGGTCTATATAGTAAGCCCCAGGCTAGAGGGGTTACCAACTGAGTTGCTGCCCCTAAAACAACAACAACAAATGTATATACACACACACACATACACACATATGACTGACAACAGGGTCCTTCGATTTATCTGCCCTCTTCCAAACACAAAGTCACTGTAAAAGTCCCTAGTGATGACGTCATTCATGAAAGAAATTTTAAACAAGCAAAAACAAAAACACAAACAAAACAACAACAACAAAAAACAAGGTCTGCCACCTAGAATTCTATTTAGATGAAGAGATTTTTGGCTTTTGGTTTTTTTTGAGACAGGGTTTCTATGTGTAGCCATGGCTGTCCTGGAACTCACTCTCTAGACCAGGCTGGCCTCAAACTCACAGATCCACATGACTTTGCCCCTGGAGATCTGGGATTAAAAGTGTGTGCTACCAGCCCCAGATTAGATCAAGTTTTTTTTCTGTCTCATAACTCAAAGGCTCTTGGCCTACATAGTAACACTTAACAGAACAAAAGCCTCTTCCTCCATCTCAAAAACAGAGCATAGGCAGACCCCTTCTGTCCACAGATCATTATGACCACGAAGCTGGTGTTTTTCAGGAAATGGTCATGAACTTGGCCTTGGGTGTTCCTTCCAAAAGGATCTAACCTGGTCACTGCTGGTGCTCTCTGAGGCTTAGTGCATCATACTTATCTTTGGGACTAGCACAGCAATCCCAGGTGTTTTACTAGACCCCAGATTATACACTGTGCTCGAGAGTAGTGTTCACTGGTCCTGAAAAGTCAGTTTTTCACTAAAAAGCTGCCATGTTGGAAGAGAAACTTCTGTGCATGCATGAAGATAAACACACAGAGAAAGGGCAAATCATAAAGAACCTGACTCTGGGAAGCAAAAAAGGAATGTCCAGAGCCGACATAAAAACAGCTGGGCGGTGGTGGTGACGCCTTTACTCTCAGCACTTGGGAGGCAGAGGCAGGAGGGCTCTCTAAGTTAGAGGCCAGCCTGGTCTACAGTGAGTTTGGGACAGCCAGAGCTACACAGAAAAAAAACTGTCTCAAAAAAAAAAAAAACCCCAAAACCAACCAAACAAAAACCCTCAGGCTTACCAACTGCCAAATGCTGCCTTTCAAAGAGTCAATGGGCAGGAAGGGTAGCGTAATCGAGTGAACACTGGTCACTGACCCTCTGTTCACCGTGTAAACTGCTTTGGTATTAGCCACAACCTAATGGAATTACAAGCACTGTATGCTAAGGAAAGGTAAGAACAAAGTCATTTGAGAAGGATCCAGTATCATCCTTCAGAGACTGTAGGCGGAGGCGGCTACGCTCTTGGAACTGGGGCAAGAACCATGTCTCAGAAGACAGAAAGATGGGATCCACCTCACTCACAGGACACCAAAGAACTTTAAGGAGGTGTAAATAAAGGTTCCATAGTACCGATCCAAAGCTTTTGTAATAGGGAGGTCGGCACCACAGTTTAATCTCTGTTTGGGCAGATCTGTGCTGCATTGACTACCCCTGACCCATGACCCCTGACCCTGCTGTGTGTTCATAATGACAACGCAGTAAGCCCTGGCAAGCAGCACAGATCTACCCGTGAAGACCAACACTGTGAAAGCATTGCAATGGAACAGCACAGCACCTAATCTAGACCTTTAGTTAGACTATTTATCTCATGAACACCACGTGACTAGCATGCACTTACCTTCCTCAAAGCTGACAATCTTCTGTCTCACAAGAACACGGAAATTTTCAACAGGATTCACACTTCCAACCTGGAACAGACACCGGCAGTTCACTTCTCATTTTGGCAGTACCCACATCTTAGCTCCATTCAGTTACTCTGACAGCATACCCTGACAAAAACAACTCCAAGGAGAAAGGGTTTATCTGACTCACAGTTCCAGATTAAATCCATTACAGGGGAAGAAGCTTGAGGGAAATTGGTCACATCATAACCACAATCAGGAAAAGAGAGCAATGAATGCATGAATGGTAGTGTTCAACCTTACGAACTTCAGGATCCCCTTCCTAGGAAGTGGTGCCACATACAGTAGGCAAGTCTTCCCACCTCAGTTAGTGTAAGCGAGGTAATTCCCCACAGACAAGCCCATAGGCCAACCCGATCTAGACAGCTCCTCACATCAATTCAATTCCCAGGTGAATCTAGAGTATGTCAAGTTGACAGCTAAAACCAACCACCACACCTCAGGCAAGACAGATGGCTATATGCAGGATGTGTGCTCTTAAAGACAAAAGAGAAGGCTTTTCTCTCATTTTGATTTTCAGGACTCTCTTAAAAGCTAGAAGATTCAGGGGCTGGCAAGATGGCTCACCAGGTAAAGTCAGTTTGCTGCCGTGTTCAATCCCCGTTGTAAGTTGTCTTATTTCTAAACGTAAACTGTGACACACACGTGTGTATGCAAATACATACACATACAAAAACATCAACTTTAAAAAAATTAAAAAATTCAAGCAGTCACATAGTTGCCCTCTCTACCTCCACTTGACTATCTTTCTTCAAGGTGACCTATCTCCAGGGAGGTCAGAAGCCACTAGCCACCCCAACCTGAAGGCTTTTTGTGGTGGAGACCACCTACACGTTGATACCAACTCAATTAGGAAAGGGAAACATTGTTGTGTGAGGTCATGCTAAATACTTTTTCCTGTAATGATGATGACATGAGAAACTGCAGCCAAATGCTTGATTCACTGAAATTCTTTCTTTTTGTTTTTTGTTTGTTTGTTTTGGTGGGGGAGGCTGCTATTGGCCCTTTGGCATTGAAAATTTGGTAGCATCAATATGTCCATACTGAACATATCCTTTTAAGGAAGCAGATCATATATGCAGATTTGTGGCAGTGCAACTCTGTCAGGCTGCATGACACTTTCTAATCATACCTGTCTTTAATCGCATTAATCCTAACAAGGCCTCTGCAGCACTCAGATACCTGAGAAGGCAAAGGGGTGGCTGTATGCTCTGTCTGGTAAACTTACTACTTTGCTTTGCTCGGAATTGTGCGCAGGAATAAAGTGCTCAGGGCGTGAGAGATTGACTTATCAATACTATAAAATATTCCCAAATCCAAACCACGGTTCAGATGTTTGACTTTTCTGAGACATTTCTACTTGACTTTACTAAGGGAGAAGTGCTAAGATCTGCTGATTCAAAACAAGGTTGCATGTAAGAAGTTAATACACTCAACTTCCGGAAACCTCATCAAACAAAGCTGTCAAAGGGAATTTGATTTGGAAAGTCCTAACCTCGCAAGTTGGGTTTTGTGGATTTATTTTTTAAACTTATTTTTTAAATTACACCTGAGTATCTGGGTGTGGGTTTCTGCACATGAATACAGATGTCAGAGAGGGCCAGAGGTGTTAGATTCCCTGAAGCTGGAGATACAGGGGGTTGTGGGTGCTGGGGATGGAACTCCTTACTTCAACTTTATATATTTGAGGATAAGGTTCATACCATTAACTGTGCCCCACTTAATCCTGTCATCTTGACTAAACAGAAAACAGCAACATGAAGCCAGTAAGAAGATCTGTACAAGAGTGCTACCACAGAGGCACCCTGCTTACTACAGTCACACACATATTTCTGCACATCATTCACTCTCATTAATTACTCCTGGATAGAAAGGAAGAACTTGAGGTGGTTCGTGTGCAGAGAGGACTGGAGAAAGTGGCATGTCGACAGACTCATCAAGCCCACACCTCAGCCTTCCTGCAGTGGGAGAGAGGGCGGAAAGGCTCAGTTTACCTTGGTGACAGTCCCTTCAGCCAGGCTGGAGATACTTATGTGACCTTCTTCTTTCTCCGTCTTGCATTTTTTAGCAGCAGGTCCCTCTTCCTGACTAGAAAGGAAAGAAACAGGTGTTTTCCCCTTATCACAAAACAAAAATACAATACCTACAAGACTGTATGTGAAAATTACAGAGTTATCTTCCAAGCAGCAAAACAAACAGGCGTGACGTTAAGATGTTCTATCCAAGCATTGGGCACCTTCTCCCCGGCCTTGGGGCCCTGGCAGGAGGCCCTTGGAGTAACATGGAATTTATGTCACAGCGGTACAGAAGTCAGCAGCAGCTGCTTCATCACACAAAATGGCAAGCACAGGTAATGGGAGCTTAACAATGACTAAGAAACCATCTGTCCAGCTGTCCTTCTGGTCCCCGTCTCAGAATGCAGAGCCCAGCTTTTCATGTACACAGGAGAACTTTGTGTCTGAAAACCCACCTTCTCCACTGTACTAATTTATATAAGAGCTTTATATACAGCTAATTAAAAGTGTCAAAACTTACTAGACAATCACAAAATATGCAAAAACTTTTTAAAGTTTAACTTTTTTTTTAGATCACACCTTCTAATCTACTTTCTTAGGGCCCTGATTCTTTTTGGGCACAGTGCTAACAAAGCCCAACAGCATCTGGGTGCCAAGGAAAAGACAGCTCCAATAAAGGCCCTCAAACATCTTGCCTCAAGTAACATGCTAGCTTTAAAAACATGTTGGCTTCAAAGTCATGGGGATGTTAAGGCAATTAAAGGAGAAAAGGAAACCCAACCAACGATGCTTGCTATCTTCTCCTTCACAAAGTGAAACACAAGGATGTGAAAA
Organism: Meriones unguiculatus; assembly: GCF_030254825.1. Lineage (NCBI taxonomy): Eukaryota > Metazoa > Chordata > Mammalia > Rodentia > Muridae > Meriones > Meriones unguiculatus. The sequence goes on along the minus strand of NC_083362.1, from coordinate 59,357,498 downwards.
CTTTTCTCTTAAAGAAATACTAAGCATAGGTCAAGAGCAGCCATCAAAAAATAACTGAAATTAGCAACTAAGAAATTTCTAACTGAGGTTTAGTTAAGGATGGGGAGATAGCTCAGCCAGTAAAGTACTTGCCTTGTAAGCAGAGAAGGATCTGAGTTCAATTCCCAGAACCCATGACAGTGTGTATGCGTGTGTGTGTGTGTGTGTGTGTGTGTGTGTGTGTACATGCATACACATGCACTGTAGTCCTAGTGTTTGGGAGGCAGAGAGAGGTGGATCCTTGTAGCTGGCTAGTCAGCCAGCCTAGCCTTCTTGATGAGTTCCAGGCCAGCGAGAATCTTGTCTCAATAAATAAATAAATACATACATACATACATACACACATACACAGTCACTTTTTAAATGTGGATGTCACCAGAGAAATGACATCCAAGGTTGTTCTTTGGCCTCTGCACGTATGTGTGCACACACACACAAACATGCATAATATACACACATACATACACACCAAGAAATAGTCTACTTTAATTGACAGACTAAAACTATGTATGTATGTCAAAAATAATATGATGTTTGGGAATAAGTAAACATTGTTATGGTATGACTAACTAGAGCTAATGAATATCCACATTACTTCACCTTGTTCTTTTTCTTTTTTAATAGTAGTAGGAACAGTTAAAACTCTTTCTCTAGGCTTCTTCTCCTTTGGTGGGACTAAGTGGCGAGGTAGTGCTGGGCTCAAACTCATAGGCTTGTGCATGCCAGGTGCCCTTCCCTCTGTTAAGTATTTTCCAAATTAGTATTTCAAAATGTATTGGTTTTTGCTTAAATCCTTACCTTCAGACAGTAAGCCCAGAAATGAGGGTATCTTAAAAATGAACAGAGAATTAAAAAGGCAGAAACTGGATTCAATTAAAAAAAAAAACTTTTTACAAGGATGCACAGAATAATTAGCACAGTAATAAACATTGTGTGACCTAAAACTTTCTATTTGCTGACATTTTCCCTTTGAGAAGCAGAGAGGCGAGAAGTCAGGGGGACAAGAGCAAGAGATTAAGTTATCAAGGCTCTTTCCTTGCAAGAAGAGAAGTACATAAAGGCTGCTAACAGAAACGGAAGAAATTACACAGACCCAAGAAAGACTAATTCTGGTAGTGTGAGAACAAGCCACAGCCAGCCACTGCAGCTAGCTTTCACCAGCTCTTCCCAAGAAACAAGAATGGGGTACAGTTGAAAATCTTGGGACAAAATATGCCTGGGTCCCAGCCTTAGTATTCTGTAGACTTTTTATTAGAAATTTTTCAATTATTATTTTGTGTGTGTGTGTGTGTGTGTGTGTGTGTGTGTGTGTGTGTACACAGACACTCACATGCTACAGCTTTCATGTAGAGGTCAAAGGACATGAGGCAGCTGGTGCTCCAGACCTCTCCACTGTGGATTCCAGGAATCCAGCTCAGGTCATCCGCCATGCACAGCAAGTGCAGTTATGTCCTGAATCACCTTGCCAGCCCTGGTCTCAGCCTCTTAACCAGCCTCTTAACATCTTCTTGATACAGTCATGCGACTTGACTGTGGGATATTATCTAGGCTTTAGAGTTTATTAAATTACCACTTGGCTGAGCATCCATTTACACCTAAGGAAAGCACTGCAATGGAAAGTGTCATTAGAGGCAGCTCAGTGGTTAAGAGTATTTGCTGCTCTTGCAGAAGACTCTCAGGTTTTGTTCCCAGCATCCACATGGCAGCTCACCACTGTCTGTAATTCCCGTTCCAGGACATCTGACACCCTCTTCTGGCCTTCACGGGCACCAGGAACACACATGGCGCATATATATACATGCAGGCAAACACTCATAGAAATAAAGTAAAAAATGAATACAATCTGGACCTGCTAAGGAACACATGTCCTGCCTGGATTTCCACACCCCTTTTTGCATCATATCGATGGCTCGTACCTCATCTACTGCTCCTGTTTGCAGTAGATGGTGATTGACACAGACCCACAACTGGCCAAAGGGCAGACAGTAAGAGCCTATAGAATGCTCGGCTCTAACGGGAACACATGCACAGCAGCCCCATCCCAAGGCTCAGGGCTCAGGGGAGGGGGGCCACACAGAATGTAAAAGGTAGTCCTGACTGTGAGGCACATCTTCTGGACACAGCAGACAGCCCTGGGACCACATGCATAAAACCAAGCCAAACCAAATCCCAGCATGGGGAGAGGAGCTCGGCACACAGTTCCAGCCCCTGGCCATGGAGAGACTGGCGACTGTGAGCTGTGGGAGAGGAAGACTGTTTTCTCTAAGAGTGTAGCCCCTGGTCAGCTGACCATTCTCCAGCAGAAGAGCACGCATCCAACAACATTTGGGCAGCACACATTGTTCTTTTAAAACTATTTTTTTTTTTAAGTCAAAGGGTTGGGTGGGTAGGGAAACTGGGTGGATCTGGGAAGAGTTGGAGAAAGTAGGTTGAATATGATCGGAACATGTATGAAACCAAAGGATGAAAGTTGATAAATAAAAATCTTTTTAAAAAACAACAAAAAGAAGGGTTACACATACAATATGTCACATTGAGTTTTGTGGAGCTAGAGGTAAATCACGTGAAGACTTTCTTAAACCTTCTGAAATAAGACTGGAGGGAAGAAAAGATAAAAGTATATGGTATTTGTACACCATCCCCTAGTATCCAGCAGGTAAAAACAGCCCCAGAAATAAGTACATAGTAAATTTTACTATGGTTAAAAGTTTCAAGGTCAAACAACTAATATTGGAAATTCTGCATATAGTACTCACAATATTCATGTGATGTGGCAAAGGATGATGACATAATCTCCAGGTTACACAGGACTCTAAGCCCTAGAAAGCAGACAATGCCCACGCAGCCATATGGACACACAACCCTTACTGAAGCTGCATCTGGATGATGGGACCATGAGGAAGTTATTTCTCTCTTTTTCATTTACTTTCTGAAGTATGTGTGCATCTGGTAATTAACTTAGCAAAATGTGTAAGGAACACTGATGTGCCAGCCACTAAACTAGATTCTAAACCCTAAATTTGCCAACACTAACAGGCAATCAATACTTCCAACAAGGTCGGACAAATTCAAGAAGGGTGAACGCGTGAACAAACGAAATGCTGTGCTGGGCGGCGTGCCATGACCAGCAAGTGGCTGTCTTAGCTGGCGCACAGGGCCCAGCTGGAATGCGGCAAGAGATGGGGCTAGAGAGTACAAACATAAGGAGGGCTGGGGGTGCCGGTCACAGAGCACATGCGTGAGGCCTTGGGTCAATCCCGATCAAAGGGGTGGGAGTAGAGGTGAGGAAAGCAAATGGTAGCTAGAGTGTGGAGACTGCTGTCTGATCGCTGGATTTGTACAATGGTAGTTCATCTTAGGCGGAGAGTAGAGGAGGCCACTGAAAGCAAGGGCAGTCTGCAGTCTGAAGAGTCAGAACAACTGAAATCACATTCAAAATGTGAGGATAGGGGTACCCTCCTGGAGAGTGGGTTCATAACACTGAATGAGTCCATTATGGAGAGGAGAGGGAGGGAGGAATCGTGGCATTAAAGAACTTTAAGTGGCAGTGATGGAACTCTGCTCTGATGGCTCAGGAGAGAAAGGCACCTGCCAGCAAAACTGACAACCTGAGCTCCATCCCCAGGACCCAGATGACAGAAGGAGAGAATCGCCACCCACAGGTTGTCCTTGGACACCCCCAACACGTGTGCCACAGTGTGGGCATATCCCCCCACACACACACCCAAAAAATAAACAGAATTAATAAAATTTAAAAAAATCACTGGAATTGGCGGGCAGCCCCTAGGTGGCCTAGGAAAAGGGAATCAGGAGAAATCATTAAGACTAAGGCAGGCTTAGAGAGCTGAGAGTTTATACTCCACCCACTCTGAGGAGGGGTTGGGGTCAAAAGCTAACCTGCTCACCACGGGCCCCTGACGTAATCAATCTTGCCTACGTAATGACATTTCCATAAGATGGAAGATAATGGCTGGAGGTAATAGCTCAGCAGGTAAAAGCACTGCCTGCTCTTCCAGAGGACCGAGGCTCAGTTCCCAGCACCCACATGGTGGCTCACAACTGTCTGTAACTCCACTTATGAGGGATCCAACACCTTCTTGTAGCCTCTGGGGACGCTGCATGCCTGCCCAGGATACACAGGCACACATTCAGGCAAAACACCCATACCCATAAATTAATTATTTTATTTAAAGGGCAGGGTTCAGACACCTTCTGCACAGCCGAACAAATGAAGGGTCCTGGATCCCGGTTCACCAGAAGACAGGGACGCTTGTAGACCTTTCTAGAGGTCTCACTGTATGCACCTCTTCCTCTGTATTTTTTCACAATATCTCTTACAATAAACCAGGAAATGTTGAAAAAGGAAAAGGAAACATGAACCTTGCTGAGGGAGCCGAGTGTTTGGAAAGGAATGAGACCGGAAGAAGGGAAATAGCCACAAGCTACCTCAGAAAGGCAGGCCGGAGCAGAAAGCACAAGGCATGCATAAACAATGCTGGTGGGAAACGCTGTTAAGAGCTAACGGGCCAGGCACTGAATAAGCCAAGCACGGTAAAATTACCACAGTTAAACTATACAGCAGCCCTCAGAATCATCCACTGCCCTTGTCCTCTATAGATGAGCAAATGAAGGCTCATCAAATGCAGGTATTTGTTTTACACAGCACAGCCTAACCTGCCAATTTCAAATGCCAGTAAGGGGAAATGCTTGAATTTAGATTCAAATCTACCTGACTCCAAAATCAATGCCATTAGCCACTATATTAACCTGAACTGCAAGGAGCAGATTTGGGGTAAATTTAATACAGCTTGGTATACCAATTAGACATGGGAAGTTAAAGAAAGGGATGACACCCCCCCCCCCAAGAAATCAGGTGCCATTCTCTGAAGTGGGAAATACCAGCACAGAGGAGAGGTACTGGAAAAGCAGCATGCCAGGAGAAAGATAATTACGCCATTTCCGTACGCACTGAATTTGAGATAAATACAGACACCTGAGCCGCCCACGGATCGGATGCAGACAGACTTTGTGGCTTTCGAGGCCCTGTACGTGAAATGTCAATGGTGTGTGGGACCTGCCTTGTGAGGGCAAAGAGGGTTTAGGGCTGAGTGTCTGAGCTCTGGATTCAGACCGTGCGCATTGATTAAATCCTCCACCACTTACCAAGAGATCTCGGGCAAGTTGTTCCTTTTCTCCGACCCTCAGCCTTCTCAGGCTTAAGATGACATCAACAAAGCAACCTACTTCATAGGATGGCCAGAGGATCCAAGTACATAATGCAAGGAAGGCACCTCACATCATACCGTGCTCCGTGAGGCTGTTCTGAAGACAAGCACTAGACACACAACACATGTAAAGTCGGCAGAGAAGGAAAACATCAGAGGAGTCTAGCCGGGAGTTTTCAAAGCCTAGGAAAAAAAAAATCTGGAAGCTTAAGTTAGGGGAGATGCACAAGTTTCAAGAGGGAAGAATAACTGACAACGTCGAATGCTCTACAAAGAGAAAAGTGACTATGGAAAAGGACTGAAAGGCTGAAGGGAATTTAAGTGGTCGTATCTTTTGGATCTTCAAAGAGACAGCAGAGGCAGAAAAGAAGAAGCTGAGACAAGCCACAGTGTCTATTCCTGCAATAGACCCAGACTTAGAAGAAAAGATGGTGATTAGACTGGTGATGAGTAACAAGTAGCAATTAAAGGAGAAGCCTGGAGGGGTTATTTTGTTTAAGATGAAAGAAATGTTAACATGAAGAGGATGAGGCTACGGTGGAAAGAAGACATTATGAGTGGACCAGGGTAACAGCTAAGACAACAGGAGCTCAGGCCTGGACAACAGGGATGGCGAAGGGATGAAGGATGTCCACTGGGCCTGGAGAGAAGGAAATTAACATGACTGCACAGCAGGCAGATTCAGTGATAAGAGGGAACATAACATTGAGAAGTACCCACTTATAACCAGTACTTTCCCTATGAGATCATCACGAACACTGTTGCCATTGATAATGGGCTAGGGACATGATGAGGGCTTCTGGAAGACTGTTTCCTGATAAACACTGTTGCCATTGATAATGGGCTAGGGACATGATGAGGGCTTCTGGAAGACTGTTTCCTGATAAACACTGTTCTTTGCTACAATACGAGGTACGATATGACGGGGTATGCACTGAGTTTGGTTCCAGGGAAACAGCCTGAGTTATCAAATTAGTCCTCATGACAACCCTATGAGGCAGGTATCCCTACCACCCCCATTTCACTCGTGAGGAAACACAGAATAAGTGACTTCTGCCAATAGTCACATAGAGCAAGGGAGCTAACTCTCCCTGGCTGACTCTGGGACCTCGTATCTTGAATGTCAGTCAGACGAAGCTGTCGCTGAGAGTAAACAGGAGAGTGGTCTTAGGAAACTTGAAAAGAGCAGCAGCCCTTAGATGATCTGTACAGAGTCCAAAGAAAGCAAGGACGTGTATGCGTCGTATGCAGGGCTGGCCTTCAGCTGTCCCAACTCTCCTGGACACCTGTCCCAGAGAGATACTTTCACTTCCAGGTATATGCCAATCTGAAGGGAAGCAATACCTTCAGACACTGGGACGACATTTAGGAGACTGTGGGTCAGCAATGAAGACAGCACCACTATAGCAGGCTGAAGATGACAGCAGTGTCTCAGATGTGCTGTGTTTTCAGAGTGATGAGGTGTCCCTGACTGCCCTCCCAATAGTTCAGAGTTTTCTACACTGCATTTTGTTGCTGTGATCTCTCCTAAAATGAGACTTGTTTTGTAATATTTTCCAGTTATTATTGGGGAGGGACATATGCCATGGTATGAATGTGGGAAGGTCAGAGGACCACTCTTTGGAGCTGATTTTCTCCAACCATCTTCAGGTAACCAGGCTTCTAATTTTTACCCATGAAACCATCTTGACTGCCTAAGACTGTATTTAGAGGGGAAAAAAATCATAAAGATAAAATTATTTAACCCAAATCCTATCAAGTGATGTCGCTGTTATAAAAACTAGTGATTCCCAGCTTGGGAATCTTATTTTTTTACTATGAAAAGTTCCTCACTCCAAAATCTTAGCTTGTTGCCTAACTACTGGAAATAGGTAAATGGATTCAATGACAATGAATAAGTAAAAAACACAGCGCAGTATTAGCTATGTTTCCCCTAAAGCTAACTGGAAATTTTTCATTAAAATGGAGGGTTTTATAACCCATGTGAAAGAGACTGAGTCACCCTTGAATAAAGAGTGCTAAGAAAATATTTGTTAAAGTCATCGATTCTACGGTTCTTAAAAGCTAAGACTTCTGATAATAAAAGGTAGAGAACAGAAATATGAGTAAGAATGTATGCGTGAGCCATTCCCCAGGCCCCAGGAAGATCATTTGCCAAGGTCCCGCATACCACTGGAGCAAACAATAAACTGAGCACACCCAAGCTTCCAGAGCAGTGAATGAGAGGACCACAACTGAAGGTAAAATCACTGCAAGGACCAAACCACAGCACAACTGCTTTCTGGGTCTCTTCAGGTTTGTTTTTTAACCAGCTACTTTACATTTTAATTGAAGGAAGAGGAGAAAATGGTTCGTTTCTTTTCCATAGTACCAGAAGGTAATCAAGATCACAAACTAGAATTTAATGCCGGAGAGAATAGCTCCGTGATTGCAGTGAGATCAGAGCAAGGTGCCAATGGAAGAAAGACATAGACTTCACTGAGCTGCTCTCTGCTGGATCCAGTGGTGAACAGGCAGAGAAAGACGGAACTGAAGTGGGTTTTAGGGACAGGCTTTCTATGTAGAAGGCAGGATAGAATAAAAAGGGCAACAGCCCTCTCCAGGGTGTGATGGGAGTACATGTAACTGAATCAATCCAGGTCTGTTTTGTTTTGTTTTCCTTCCAATTCTGACAAAGCTTGGAGTGTTTACCTCTGGGACAATAGGAAGAATGCAAAGCTTTCTACTCCACTTGTACAATAATTCACTAAACATTGATTTATAGAAACCAATGAAAGTTTCTGGAAATTACTCATCCTTTCCCACTGGGTATTTATAAATAATAAGCCTTGCTTTGTCAATGAAGATACAGCCGTGGGAAGGAAACCAAAGAAAAAGGGGAGAGTGAATCATGGTCTGATGCCAAATCTCAAAATGCAGCAGAAAAAAAACATTATTTTAGCTTAAGAAAAAAAAAATCACCAATAACCAGTTGAGTGAAGTCTAGAAAGTCAATGTCACATATGCAAAGGATTCTGTATAATGAGTATATTTTTCTGGCTTACTTTTATTTATATAGAAATTAATATAGATTCTGAACAAAATGTAAAGAGGAGAAACACTTATTAGCCATTTGCAAGCTTGGCTGATCTATCATATGAAATGCATTTCACTCCTTAACCTGCAAATGTCTCCCTCATGCTGTAATCAGGCATGTCAGTGACCCACTAACAGAAGAGCTAAAGGGCCACAGTTTCACGGTCCTCCTCACTTCCTCAAAGATCTCACAGGCACTTAACCACCCTACATGGAAATCTCATAATGTTCAGGCTGTCCTTCCCATCCCCAGCTCTTTACTTTAGAGAGGGGACAATTCAAGACCAGCAGAATGACCTGCTGCTAAGGCAGACAGCTTGAATTTGATCTGAGGATCCATATGGCAGAATAAAAGAACCAACATCCAAAAGCTGTTCTCTGACTTACACATACACATACATGTGTGTTCACAAGCGCGCGCGCACACACACACACACACACACAAGTAAAGAAATAAGAATATAATAAAAATTGTTTTAAGAAAGGAAAATTCAACCTTGGGTAATCACTAATGTTGCTTAGCCTTCCTACGTATAATTCACAAATACCAAATTGTTGATGCAAAAGCCAGCCCAAGCCAGAAGACTGAGCCCAAGTGACCACCAGGGTCAACCATAACTCCAACGGACAAGGATTAAAAAGCTGCTCTGTCCCCCTCTGCAATTCCAGAAAACCCTGGGCAGCACCCTAATTCCAGGAATTCCAGACTTGTCTTCATGCCCGCACCCATCTAGCACCATCCCACCTCCCTTGCATTGCTACAAATCCCAAGGCAATGGCATCCCATACTTGTCTTGGAAAATGTCCTGGGCAGTCACTTGGTCCTTCTTCTTGACGGCTTCCATCAGAGGGAAAAGGGTCTTCACTTTAGAGAGTGGAATCTCACATTTTGCTTTCATCTCAATGGGGGGATCCAGCATATTCAAAATATGCTGCTGAATGGGAGGCAGCTGCTCCTGGGGATGTAAGGCCCTGTGCAGCAGGCACTGTAGGGAAAGAATAAAGGTGTTAAGGATGCTGATGCTTATACAGTTTTCTGTTTCCTGGTCAGGAGCCCTCCATCTTTAATTGGAAAGGCTATGAAACTCATGCCAAACAACAAAGACAAAAGAGAATGGCTCATAGGGCATTGGTCACATCTAAAACCAGCTACAAAAGCAGACTCAAGCACAGAAACAATGCCGTCTGTAAACCTCCTGGAGGGGTCCTCATCTTATAAACTACTCAGGGAATATACAAGGTTCCTAGGAATACCTCCCTAACACTCCAAGATTGCAGCTTTTTCATAACAAATCTTTTACTTCCCTTAACACACGCACTTTCTCTTTCAGTTGGTTTAGAGGTCAATGTGTGACGGGTGAGACAGAGGCTAAAGGGGAGCTGCCCATCCTGAGCCTCAGGAGAAAGCCTGGAAAACATGACAATACCGAGCTGACACAAGCCGTCAGCAGGAACAAAGTATGACCCAGTCTCCACGTGTTGCCCTCCATGCCCACTGACACCACCACTCCGGCCTGCTCCTGGCCTACTCACCCTCTGACTACTCTCTAAGCTTCTGCTGTCACCATCCTCCTGGTCATTACTCAAATATTAGCTTCTCAGAGAGCCTTTTCTCCGACACTACCTATGAAGCAGCCTCTTCGCTTGCAAGCTACTGTCTGATCATAGTCTAACATTTTCCAATTTTGTGTTTTTTCAAACACTTACTTAAAACAGTCTCATGAATTGTTTAGTTCACTTATTTATTATCTGGCCATTTCCCTTGAAAACAGGCATCTTCTCACTTACTGCTCAATCCTAAGCACAGAAAATATGCCTGGCATATAATAAGTATCTGATAGATCTTGACTGGGGGAATAAATGCTCTTTTTTAGGACTCACTGTTGACAGGGATGCCAATAAAGGAGTACAAGAGCTGGGTGAAGGCCAAGGGCAAAGCAACCTGTCCACTCTCCAAGTGACTTGAACTAGGTGCAGGCTACTTCCACTCAGTCATCAGTACTGCCTTCCGTCTAAGTCAGCCTTCGGCAGCACTTGAGGTTCCATTTGTATTTGACCAAAGAGTCAGTACTCTAGCAGCGATTTTCAACCCTCCTAACGCTGTGACCTTTTAATACAGTTATGTTGTGGTGACCCCCAACCATAATTTTCATTACTGCTTCCTAACTGTAATTTTGCTGCTGTTATGAATTGTAGTGTAAAGATCTGATATGCGACCCCTGTGAAAAGGTTGACACAAGCAAGGAGGTCACGACCTACAGGTTGAGAGCCAATGCTCTAACAGCACAGGAAGGTAAGCCGCAAGATGAACTTAAGAAACAATGAAGTGAGAGAGCCCACTGATGTTTCCCTCCTGTGAAGAAGGCTCTAACAGCCCATTTTATTTGTTATTGCCATGGATTGAACCTAGGGTCTTGCACACACTAGGCACATGCTTGGTCACTACACTACCCCCCAGACTTAGTCCCACTTTAAAACAACTGACATATTAGTAATTTTGAAGGGGATGAAAAAGGAGCCAAATAGCTCTTGAAATTTCAAACTACTATTTCATATCACCAAGCATACTGTTCATTCTATTCCATGAACTGTTTCTGTATAATAATAATAAAAAAAATGCTATCTAGACATTTGTGGCAAAACAGTAAAATAAATCTTGGGTTCAACAGTGAATATCACTTCGGAGTCAGTATCCTGAAAATTCTGGGGAACCCTCCCCAGGAATTCAATGACAATTTCATCTAGAAAGCCCATGTGCTCTTCCCTCAAGCACCCCGTTTCAACATACCAACAACTCTTCCCTCTCCATAGTATGTTCACTTATTAAATATGTTCACTTTTTGCTCACTCTTAATTACCCGATTTCCCCTTGAAGTTTATTGGGCCTTTTCAGTGAGTTCTCTGTCAGTTCAAGATACTGGCCCTTCGTTGAGAAATAGCTGATGAAGCTTCTCCCATTCCGTGGCTGTCTTTTCACTCTGCTAATAGTTTCCTTTTGTGGGCAAAGCTTTTTAATTCTGTGAGGTTCCATTTGTAAATTGTTGGCTTTATTTCCTGGATGACTCCAGTCCTATTAAAAAAATCCTGTCTACACCTAGATCTTGAAGTAGTTTCCCGACTTTTCCCTCTATGTTCTCTCCAGATAAGCAGAACTGGCTAAGCATGGGGCTCTTCGTATTTCTTTGCCTCATTCCGTCCTCCCATCAGGCATCCTTCTTTTTCTTTTAGATTTCTGACCATTGTTACTACCTTAGAGGAGGTTTCTGTAAGATCCACTTGCAAGAATCTCTCCCCTCTCATTTCCACAGTGTTGCCATACTGCTGCTGAACTGAGGCTTCGTATCTGTCCCAGCATTCTGAGGCAGAGGCAGAGGCGGAGGCAGAGGCAGAGGCAGAGGCAGAGGCAGAGGCAGAGGCAGAGGCAGAGGCAGAGGCAGAGGCAGAGGCAGAGGCAGAGGCAGAGGCAGAGGCAGAGGCAGAGGCAGAGGCAGAGGCAGAGGCAGAGGCAGAGGCAGAGGCAGGCAGATCTCTGAGTTCAAAACGAGTCTGGTCTACTTATTGAGTTCCAGGACAGCATGGCTAAATAGCAGAGACCCACTCAAGAAGAAAAAAGACAGGAAGAAAGGTAGAGAGGAAAAGAGGGAGGGAGGAAGGGAAGGAAAAAGACAAGAAAAAACAAAATAAGCTGACCTTTCCTTTCTCACCTGGAACAATCTCTGAAATTGAGGATTTGGAATTTTGGAGGTTGGAAACAAGTCTTCAATGATGTCTCCTTCCTCGTTTTTCTTTACCAAGCTCATAGAATCAATCAGATCATCAATAGCACTCAACTGTGCCTCTTAAAACAATGATAAAGAGAGAAGCAAAAGAGAAAAAATAGATTATTTCTATTATTCTCTGTCAAAATGAAATACTTTACATTTCTGAATGTAATAACACTGGCAGTTCATATAGCACCTGATCTGCCAAAAAGTATTCCCTAGTTACATAAGTGCTTAACCTGACTCTTGGTTTTCTCATCTGAGAAAGAGCTACTAGCAATAGTTGAGGCCGGGCGGTGGTGGTGCACACCTTTAATCCCAGCACTTGGGAGGCAGAGGCAAGTGGATCTCTATGAGTTTGAGGCCAGCCTCGTCTACAGTGAGCCTTTGGAAATGGAGTATCAAATCAAAAGCAAAAGAGTTTGTTGCAGAAAAATACAAAATAAAATAACTCCTCTATGAAGAGTTGGACAAAATACTTAGTGTCCAATAAGCTAATATTTTTTTTAAATAGTAATTACCTAAAGAGAAAGACATTTAAAAACTAACAAATTCCTAGTGAAGTGAAGCTTTCTAAAGGCACTGAGCAACCTTCAGCAGGGTCCAGCTGCATCACAGAAAGATACCCTTTGACCAGAACAAGCAAATTCCTTTGTGATCTGCTGGTGTCGCCTTCTCATTCTGTAAAGCCACTAAGGACACTGCACACACATGAGAACATTCCATTCAAGCTCCAAAGCTCCCTGATGTCAGAAACTTGATGGTTTCTCTTTGATGTGTCACTTAATATTTAGCAACTGCTCTTCAATAAAAATCTACCAAGTCAATACAAATGGCACAGCCCAAAGCTACATGGACAAGAAGCAAGTCTTCCCCAAAAAGCTTCTGGCTCTCCCAGCACGTGTCTGCCTTTCACTCTGCTGGTTCATGGCAGTTTGAGAAGCTGTCCAACTAGAATATTGTTTCTCACATCAATCACAGGCCAGTGGTAGAAGAGTAAGTGGTTTCTGAATGGTACCTTAATGCTTCTGTTTTCTACTTAAATGTCACAAGATGAAAGAGCATATAATTACGTATCACAAGGCACTGTCTGCCTGGGTCTGCACCTTCCACGGTGGTTTCAGGCAATGCTACAACCATCACCATCATAACTGATGAGCCATGAACTATTACCCGCACAAGGGAACACTCAGTGAGTACCACCTGCTATGTTCCCAGCCACTCTCTTGCTAGACAACGGTGCTATCGCACACCCCTTCATGAACATCAACTTGGGAAATTTGCCAATAGCTTTAACAGAATTCATTGAGACACAGGAAATAGGCCAACTGATCAAAAGATGTCCAACTTTCAGACTCAGGCTGGTTTATAAGAACTTCACTGAGCTGGGGTATAGCTCAGTGGTTAGATTGAAGGCATGGTATGCATGAGGCCCTGAGTTCAATCCCTAATACTTCCTTAATTAACAGTAATCAAGAGGTAGAGACATACCACCAGCCCGGCAACAGCTTCTCTTATACTCAGGTCCACATGCCTCTACCATGTTAGCATGAGACCGAGCTCCTGAGAAGATGCAGCAGCCCCAGGGACCCATTTGATCTCTTGATCTTCTTTACAGTACGCTGTACCCAAAGGGCGTAACCCTAAGAACCCCACTTGCAAAGTCACCTCAAAATTCCTGAACCCTGCCTTGATAGAGATAATAGAGTAAACTTGTAACCTAAAGCATCTGTCACCATTTGTTTTATCTCTTAAACTATACCTCTTAAAACTTCTATCATTATTCATCGTTGTCTATTTTTTGATGTTTTTTTTTTGGGGGGGTGGTTTTTTGTTTGTTTGTTTACATTCTACCCACAACTACACAAATGGTGAGTGGCCTAGAAGCCAGCACCTGTGACCGTGAGAATCACTCTGGCACTGAGACACCTGCAGCCATTTGTAACTACCAGAAGCTAGCAACAAGCCACAATGAGAACTGAATTGCAGCCATGAACCTCAAGGGAAGAAGAAAGCGGAAAGAGCATACTGAATACCACCACTGCCGTTCCAGCTACGCCGAACAGCATACAGGACAGGGAAGCCCGTGAATTCACTTCAGCAGGAGCAAACTTTCTGCTCACAACTGGAGAACAGGTATTCAGCAAGCTGCCCCTCTGATGGATGCCGTGAGTCAGAAGGGAGAACCAGACAATTTGGGATGTTAGGAGAATCTGCTCCCTCTCAGCACACCTGCTGGACCATCTTCATCGTTATTGTGAGTGTGTGATTAGAATCCAACTACTTCACCCCGTGAAATCTCGGCCCCGCCAACAGCTGCAGCCAGGTGATTTCCCAAGAAAAGTCTGCGTGAAGAGCCATTCATGAGAGAGATGGAAATAAGCTCACCTGTGGGAGTGCACTTCTTATTGTTATTCAGCGATGAGAACATGTATTGCCTCAAGTCTTCCATGAAAGGCAGCTGCACATAAACTAAACACTAATGAGAAAGAAAGCAGAGAAAAGCAGGAATCATCCATTAATGGAAATATATAGGAGTGGTCCCAGATGTTGTGGAAGTAGCACAGCAGAAGTAGTTCAAAACGTATCCAAATCTGACTGACACATGTAAACTAAAGTGTTTTGATGCCTATTGAGAACTTCACAGTTCTAAACAGTATGACAGATACCAGATATAAAAGGAATGCCTCAAAGCAAGGCTGCTACAAAGTGTAAAATGCAGGGCCAAGCAGAGCAAGAGGAAAATGCTGGGATGGCAGGACATCTGACTGGGCAGTCAGCATCCCTACCTGCTCCCACAGTCCTGCCGCATGGAGTTCTCCGAGAACGGGGACAGTAAGCAGGCCTGACCTGTACTTTAAATAGAAGAGCCTCAAATAGACTGAACTTCACATGAACCACAAGAAAATCATATCCACAACTTCTAATCACGGTCCTTGTTTGCTAAACTGGAGGTGATTTCTCTTCCCATGTGGCTCTGAAAAGGCCAAAAGGATGAGAACTCAGAGAAAGCCCTGCTTCATCTTTACTGGTTTAATACAGAGCTCCTTAAGAAGCTCCATGAATCATGTTGTTTTCTAACTGAAAACCTGGCTCGCTCACAGACCAGCAGTCCCAACATTATTTGGAAGTTTGCAAGAAATTCAGGAACTGGGTCCCCCTTAAATGTACATGACTAGAATGAGTATTTTAACAAGATCCCGAAGCAGAGCTTAGAATAAGGGAACAGACAGCAAGGAGCCCAGCAGTGAAGCACAGCCTAGCAGGTGTGTGAAGCCCAGACGTTGGATGAGTTGAATCCCCAGAACTACTGAAAAGGATTTAAAAAAAAAAAGAAAAAGAAAGAAAAGAAAAGAAAAAAGAGAAGATGGAAAAGGGGCAGGGGAGGGTGACAATGCCCTGAGGGGCCTTACCTCATAGGCATCCTTAATATAAGGAAAGGCTACACCAACTTGAGGGTTAGCTCTTTTGTCGTAAGTGTATCGGACGATGGCGACCATGTTTAACTCATCCAAAGCATGAACAAGGGAAGAGAGTGCAACAGCTGCCGCCTGTAAGGAAGAAGTGTGCATCAGCACAGGTCCACAACAGGACCTAGACACTCACACGGGACCATCTGCGTTTACCCTGTATCAGGCTTCTTTTCTGAGAACACACAGCTCAGTGGTAGAGCGCCCTGAGCAAGCACAGAGCGATGGGCCGCATCTACACTACCAGCAGGCAAAATAAAACGGTGCCCTTTTCCCCCTTCAAAACCAAATGGGTATTTAGCACCTCATCCAGAACTTTATTAGTGAGATCCCCACTACCTTAATCTCCCTTTCTCTGAGTTCAACCCACAGTCTACAAACTCAAGACTCAGCCTTCCTAAACAAAATCTTTCTTTCTCCTTGCAAAGATTACTATTGATCTGTCTCTTTCCTTCTCTTGTTCTCAAAACTTCCTGAATTAAGTCTGCTTAGAACATGATTATTCTTTGGCTCAATCCAGCTTTCGTCGCTGCTTTCTTAATGGACTACCGTCCGGATTCATAACTTCTACCTGCCAAATCTCTGGTTGGTGGACTCACCCACGTCTGCCCGGCCCCTTTCTCCATGCTCTGACTGCAGAAGTAAGTCTCTAATTATTCTGGGTGGGCCACTGCTCCCCAAGCTCTTTTCTTCTTCCAACTAGTCCTTAAAGTCTGCTTTCAGCCTCTCATTCTTCTCGCTCTAAAGCTCAATTTAGGGATTGTTTCATCCAGTCCCATGAACAGAAGAGTCAAAAGTCTTACAGCTCAGTGAGCAAGAGTGTTTGTTCTTATTAACTAAAGATGTAAGGCCTGGTCTTGGGCGTCTAGGCTCGAATCTCCAGCACCCACATAAAAATCTAGGTTGTGTGTGTCTGTAACCCTAGCATTCGGGGATGGAGACTGGCAGGTCCTGGGAGCTTGCTGGCCACCCAGCCTAGCCAAAATGGCAAGTTTCTAGTCCAGTAAGAGACCCTGTCTCAAAGAAATAAGAGAGAGAAAAAAACCCAGTATTTTTTTTTTTTTTTTTATCGCTTCTGCTTATGGGCACACAAATCAATACTGTCCTATGATCCAGGCATAGACCTCTGGTAGATATCTCCTCTTGCCAACTCACTACTACCTGTCTTTCCTACTTCCACTAACAGCACCTCCAACTCAACCAAACTACAGCCTCACTGTCCTTGACCTCCCTCATCCCTCAGCTCAGGCTCCGCGCTGTCTCTCAAATCCATCGCTGCCTCTTCTGCTCAGGGGTGAGCATGTCAGTCTCTTCCACAAGCCTCTAACAGTTCTATTCCAGCCTCATGGTGACCAGGGGAGGGTCTTGTACTTTCCTCCCCTGGTGCTTCTGCTCACATAATTCCCTTCTAGCTCCAACCCGCCCATGTCTTCATGTTTGCCTTACTAAGTAAGCGTCATCTTCCAAATTCCCAGACACTATGTGCTTTTCTTGTATCACAGCTACCTGTATCACAGTTAGCTACGTGTATCCCATCCCTTCATAAGAACCTATGGCTTCAATATCTTGCCATCAAAGTTGTCTATAGATTTCATAACAGATAAATTTCCCCTTGTTCCAAGTACTACTTTTGTTAATACTATTCTTTGCAGGCTCACAGGGCCTGTCAGAGAATAAAGGGTACTCCCTGTCTTCACTGAGCAAATGTATTCTTTACTAGTGGGAATGAAAGATGTACCACACAGGACATGTATGTTCTAATACTAAATCCCATAAGAGAGGACCAGATAAGCATAGAGTTGGGAAACAGACTATTTCTAATTTGCTTGGAATTTGAAATTGTATGTCTTTGATGGGACCAATAAGAATATTTAATGTGAGGGTTGATGGGTTAATGATTATGCTCTATATTGTAACAACACTAAGCCTGCATTTAACTCAACTGAGTCCTCATTCTTTTCTCCTCTGCCTGTCTCTTCTACACACACTGCATGCAAGTCAGCACATAAAACAGATATACTACACACACACACACACACACACACACACACACTTACACACATACACTATAAACAAATAACCAGAGAAAACATTTAAAGGAGTTACCCACTGGTCACAGGATATTTTAATTAAAACCCAGTAACATTCACACACATTAACAACCCCCACATGCTGCAGAGACTTTCTTGCAAACTTCCATGGATGGACACAAGACTGCCTCAGAAGAACAAGACAGCAATCTCTGATGACAGAATGATTCATCTGGAGCAAAACTCTGCACCTGTTGGCCCCAGTTCACTTCTCTGGTGTGAAGCACTGATTAATTTCTATTCCACATGATCATCCTCAAAATATACGAAGACTGCTATTACATCTGTCATCGCCCTCCTACTCCCCTATCTGCCCACACAGGCACTCTGCACACATTTTTTACTGGAAGCTCTCATACAGCATACTTTCCCTACTCTCCAGGAAGATAACATCAAAATTTGACTACCACATAAAAAGCTGACAGATGCCAAAGAGCCATTAGGAAATAAAGGTATCTTTTCTTAAAAAAAAAAAAACAAAAAACTCAAAGTGACCCTAGAATATGTGAAAATTCATTATATAAAATTGAGCCATATCTGTCACAACCCACAAAAAGAAAATCAAAGGACAACAGGAAAGAAGAAATACCAAGGTCACCAATACCTACCCCAGAATTAGCTCAAGGAACCAATCGGAGACAGCTGTCCCTACTCCCGTCTAGCTGTACTTTGTAACTGACTGCAGAACAGCTAGCTAGAACCTTGGACTAGCTTTACCCAAGGACTTCCACAGCTCACCCCTGAGAGCTTACCAAGTCTCTAGACACCAAAAGAGCCAATAAAGAATCTTTCATAATAGCTTTCCTAATGCACAGGCACCCCGATCCTAGTAAAACCTCTGAACTCTCCTCCATTCTTCAGGCACACAGGCTACCGCGTCCATGCACATGGGCCCTAGATGCAGCCCCAGTCTATTCCAAACACAAGCCGCCTTACTAGAAACTTCATTTGACTTTGACAACAGGAATTAGTTACTTATGTGACGAATTTGAATTGCAGCTCAGGCGCCTCATTACAGCTCTGTAACGGAACATTGCTCACTGGACTCCCTGTAGTTCTCATGAAATGATCAGAATTTCCTTTGCGGAAAAGGAAAACAAGTGCGAGTCAAATCCACAGCTGAGGTTTAAAAAGTTTAACATGAACAAAACACACCACACCAGACCAGCACAATTTCTCAGGAGAACACAATGAACTAGAATTCTCAAATATCAAGTCATATATGTGTTGTAATGGACCCACCCACACCCAGTGGATGTGGTGAAAGGCAAGCATCGTCTCCTGATGTTAACTGTTCTCGGAAATGGCATGACCACTTCTAGGTGAGCAGCCAGCCATGTTCCAGAATAATGGAGAGAAAGGGGTCACCAATACCCTCCTCCCACCCCAAACAAATTGACATTAAGTTCACTATTTTCTAATGCAACTATCTTCAAACTTTAGAAGCCTGCTTAAACTGTCTACAACACATTCTCTATTGGAATTTTCCAGCTCAGATCAACCCATCAATGAAATACTCACTCCTGACTTAATATTCCAGAAAGAACATACATACAAGCAGCAAGGCATGAATGTACAGTGTAAAGGTCAAAGCTCTTAGCCTGGAAGAAGCCAGCCCGACGAAAAGAAACTCCTGGGTACCTGGGAGACAGGGACGTCATCCACAGGTCACGAGCACTTCCAGAGGTCACACCAGCACTAACCAGAGAGGCAGGGGTCAGCATGGTCCAGCCCTCCGTAACACCCAACAGGAAATGCCCACGCCTAAGTCAAGCTGCTCAAAGGCTACTGCTGTGCAGGCACTGTGCTCAAGCTGAAACAAACTAATTTATAACTTCTCCATTTTCAGAGTTAAAGGTCGGTGATTTCCTCACTGCTGCTGTGCATATTCATATTAAAACACAAAGGCAGGCCATGCCGTGGTGGGCTCGCAAATCCCAGCACGTGATAGGCAAAGGCAGGCTGATTTCTTAGTTCAAAATCAGCTTGGTCTACAGAGTTCCAGCACAGGGCTACACAAAGAAACCCTGTTTCAAGCAAACAAGACCCACATTCCTAAAATAACAGTTCAGTTTTGTAGTACTATCTCAAAATTCCACAGCCGACTCACCTCATCATCTTTTGCTGCAAAGACCTTTAGAACTTGATATCCCATGAAGAATCTTCTATGAACCTATAAGAGTAAAAAAAAAAAGGGGGGGGGGGGAGGGTTGAAATAGCACACATTACTAAAAATGTCTGTGGACCAGTGAGGTCAATATCAAGAGCAACTAGAAACAACTTAGTACTTGAAGCTCAACTCAATGAGTGGCCAGGGCATGTCCTGAATTGTTCAATAGGCTGTACACTACAGCAGAGTGGTGGGCAGGATATAACCACATCCTTCAGAAGCCTAAACAGATGTGGAATTAAATACAATGCTGTATTATAGTCCAACAGAGGGCACTGGATCTTCCTCAGGAGCACTTCACAATATATATAAAAACTGAACCTCAGCCAAGACTCGGAAAGTAGGAACTAACCAAAAGAAAAGTTAAAGGTGGGAGCGATGGCTCAGCTGTGAAGAACACTTGCTGCCCTTACAAAGGGTACCAGGCATGTGCATGATGCTTATACATGCATGTAGGCAAAACACGCATATCCAAAAAAATGAATACATTTTAAAAAATAAAAAGGTGGAACAGTTTATACACTAGATCCAGGGCAGACATAACAGTGAACAGCAATCTAGAATGACAGGTACATAGTATGTGTTCATTGGCACTGCTTTTAGAACCGTGTAGCACAGTTCGGGGGAAGGTGAAACGTTAGGGATTAACAAAGCATGTCTCATAAAGTCTCTTAGGAATAAAGTCCTCGGGAGGGGTGACAAGCCATGATGAACTGCAAAGAGACCAAAGCACAGAGCCGATTCTGAGCAGGCTGGAGGTGGGCAAACTAGTTAGAGGAAATGTACTGCCGGTCCTTGCCCCCGCTTGAACTGCAGTCAGGGTCACAGAACTCTACAATACCTGACTAGAAAATGAATGCTACAGTTCCTGAAGTCACAGCCCCTGCACCCATCTACCCACCCAAGCTCTCACTGTCTGTGTAGCTGGAGCCTGGGGCTTATTTACAAGACCGTGCCATGGGCGGAACTGGGTAACATTTCTCATCGGCTTTTGCCTGCACTCCTTCTCCGAAGTGGAGGGACCACGAGCACTTTACAAAAAAATGCAGCTCAAAAAGACCGAGCTTCAGCTGGGTGCGGTGCACTCACGGAGGCAGAGGCATGCAGATCTCTGTGAGATCAAGGCTAGCAGTCTACACGGAAAAACCCTGTCTCAAAAAACAAGACAGAAGTTTAAAAGTGTGAGGTCCTCATTTCTACTTCATTTCCCAGCTGAAAACAATGGTTCTAAGGCATGCAAGAGTAACCCAATACATCCAGCACAGCACAGTCACAGAGATTTACTTACCCTGTTGGAATTTAGAATAGTCTTTTATTTATTCAACAAGTAGCTAATAAGGGGGCTGGAGAGATGCCTCGGCAGTTAAGAGCATATACTGCTCTTGCAAAGTCCTGGAGTTTGGTTCCCAGCACTTTCCTGACATAGGTGACTCACAACCACTTAAAACTCTAGCTACAGGGGATCTAACACCTCTGAGCTCCACTCACATACACATACCTACACACACACACACACACACACACACACACACACTTAAAAATAAAAACAAATCTTTAAGAAATAGCTAATGACATCTTTTCCTAGTATATCTTTTCCTAGTATACTTTTTCAAAGAAAAGCCAGGAATCTGAAAGGAAGTGAACTACTACAGCCTTTTCTGTCTTATAATTATATACATAGAATACTTGACAACTTGGCAAGAGAACTGAAAAACTGCTTCGTATTTTAAAGTAAACAGTACACACACACAAATACAGGGGAGTGGTACTGCACGTGACTAGAAAACAACAGTCACCATCCAAGCACAAAATTATTTCACACCAATTCATTCCACAAATGGTATTTTGTCAGCAGTCCAGCTGAAGATAGTGTGGAGGATCATGTGATTTTATTTAAGATAAATGATAAGCACTAGTCTGTTAAAAGGTGCATATCTGTATCTTGTCATAGTCCCCATGGAAAATACTATGTTTAACACCTTGTGGTCTTTGGTTAAGATAATACATGAAAGCAGGTATGTACAGTGGGCCATTCAAAACCATGCTAATTCATATGGCGAGTGTGCCACTAAATGATGGCACAGACTTTGGAGTCCAGGAGATGGCTCAAAATCCATGTCTACTCTCATTTCACTATAAGGTGTCCAGCTCAGGTCGTCCCAAAAGCAGAGGCCCCGAGACCTTTCTCAGCCGCACCACTCTAATCTGTTCAGTTAGCATTTGGCGCACAGTGGGCACTAAATAAACATTTTGGGAAAAGGGTAAAAATAAATAAATAAATAAAGATAAAAAGCTGTCTGGCTAGTTACATAATGAGGCTTATCCTCATTTTCCTATCTAAAAAAATGCATACAACAGTACACGCCTGAGGGGGTAATAATAACTGAGAATTTTTATCAAGGGCTTACATTGCCTGGAACACTGTAATTACTCACTGAATGGTAGTTATAATTATAATATTTTCATGATATTTGACTGAGACAGAACTTTAAGACAAAGCTGAGTGTGGCCCTGTCTGGCTGCTGGTTGAAGAGCAAACGATATGTCTGCATCTGTGACGCCCAGGACCATCCCATCTCAGGAAACCTGTGAGACTCTTCTTTGACTTTGGGGAACAGGGGGATTCTTCTCTTTGAGATGGACAGTCTCTGCCCATTTTCTTAAGCCCAGACTTGAACAAAAGTACCTTCCTCCTTCAAAAGCAAAATTAGTAAAATAAAATTGATTCAGAAGTTAAAAAGTTGATCTAGAAAGCACTTAATGATTTTAAAAGTAAAATTTGAAGTTAATAAATCTTTTAAAAAGAAATATGTATCTTTTTTTATGCTGTTCATCCTGGTTTTTCTTTGTTATTTAGCTAAAATAGGTCCTAGAACAGGTAACTTCAGAATTTGCAATTCTGAATTATACTAAAGGTGTTTGGGGTAAGGGGCTTGTCTGTCTATCTAAACACAGGCAAAAAGGGCAGTTTCGGAGAGATGTGGTAATACACATCTTTAATCCCAGAAAATAGAATGCAGAAGCAGATAGATCTCTTTGAGTTCAAGGCCAGCCTGGTCTACATAACAAGTTCTAGGCCAGCTAAGAATACACACTGAAATCTGTCTCCAAAAAAGGGAGAGAAGGGCTGGAGAGATGGCTCAGTGACTGAAAGCCCTGACTGCTCTTCCAGAGGGTCCAAGCCCAATTCCCAGCACCTGCATGGCAGCTCACATCTGTAACTCCAGTTCCAGTGACCCAGAACCATCTCTGGGCCTCTGCAGGCACTTCATGCACATGGTACACAATTATACACGCAGACAAACACCCATGCACGTCACAGTAAAATATAAAAATAGATCTTTTTCAAAGGGGAGACAGGTTCTACAAATTGTCTAAATAAGGTTAGTTTCACTCAAGATTAATAAGTATTGCCATTAATAATCGTAAGTTTCAACTTTACATACTTTGCAATGGAAATAACTTTAGGATTCTCTAAGCTTCCAAAGAATAGTTATGCTCACTTAGTACATATCATTTCGGTACATTAGAGATTTTAGGTAGGTTTGCCCACTTTTGGGCTTAAAGAGGTTTGTTTTGTTTGTCTTTTAAAGATTTACTTGTGTGGGTGTAAATGTATGCCATGTATATGCATGCCCCTGGAGACCAGGAGAGGGCGCCAGATCCCCCTGAACTGGAATAATGAATGGGCAATTGGGAGCCAAATTCAGTCCTCTGGCAGAGTTGTTCATGTTCTTAACCACTGAGTCATCTCTCCAGGCCTTGGCTCACATGATTTGAAGATACTTGTAACAGTATGGGTAATCACAGAAGCAAGTCTCCTAAGCCTCACTGAATTAACCTAGTACATAAGGCTTGTGTGCTACAGCTACACAAACGCAGAGTACTGGACGGTATTTATTTCCATTATAATTCCCACATGAGTTCTCCAAAAAAAATCTCTTCATCCAATCGGACGTGGTGGCGCATGCCCAGCACTCTGAGAGCAGGGGCAGGCAGATCTTTGTGAGTTCAAGGCCAGCCTGGTCTACAAAGTCTAGGACAGCCAAGGCTGCACAGAGGCACAGAGAAACCTTCTCTCAAGATACCAAAATAATAATAATAATAATAATAATAAACTATGGTCATCAATTTGCAGCCTACCCCAAGAACAGTGAACCTGAGATCTCTGTGACTCTTTGAGCAATGCTTCCTAAGAGAGTATGGATCCCATGGTAGACTGCTGCCCTTCCCCTTGTGTCTACTTCATGAATCTGCACTTTAGTGCCTAAAATTCATGTGACTTACAGACACGGTTCAGATCCTAGAACCCTACACCAGAAATTGAAGGAAAAGGTGATCACTCATGAATCAATGATATTCCGGAGCGTGGAGATGGCTCAGCGGCTAAGCACATCCCTCTCTTATGGAGGACCTGAGTGACCCACAACTGCCTGTAACTCCAGCTGTAGGGGGACCTGACTCCTCTGCCCTCCTGATCCTCTGCACTCATGTACATATGCCCACGCACAGCCACAGAGACACACACGGTAAAAAAAAAAAAAAATTTCTTTTAAAAATGTTAAAAATAGAGAAATGCTATCCTAAGATTTAACTGACGTTCAAACCTCAGGTAGACTCCTTATCTAGAAAAGCTTTAGTAAGCAATACAACTGCCAAGAACCAAGTAGCGAGGAAGCGACTTTGCGAACCTACTTTTCTGATTTATGCTTATTCTCTAAATCTTGGGTTTTCTTTTCAGATATCAGAGATGATGGGCTGGGGAGACAGCTCAAACTCCAAACATGGAGATATGCGTTCAAGGCCCAGAACCAATACTCTAAAAAAAGCCTACTGTGGTGCCATGTGCTTGCAATCCTGGCACTGTGAGGAGACAGGTAGATCCCTGGGGCTCACTGACCAGCCAGCCAAGCCAACTTGACAAGTAGCAGGACACTGAAAGACCCTGTTCCAAAAAGTCGCTGGACAGTACCTGAGGAATACACACCTGAGACTGTCCCCTCACCTCCACACACACATGGATACATGCATACAAACATCCACACACCACACAAATTAAAATTCTACATTTTAGAAGAGTGAGTGAGAAGTAAGTATGAGCTGTAAATAAAACAACCAATCAAAAGCTCAAGGCATGCATTTTGTTCACCATGGCAGAATGACCGCTGTACCTGAGAAGATCTACAAAATCCTAAAACAGAGAAGCACTTCCCCTCCGATTTATATTTCATTTGTTCCTCATCCACTTTAGAGAAAGGCACTATATCGCTTCCGTAGCGGAAACCTGGGGAACGAGAGCAGAGCACCTGTTAGACTTATGGGGTCTGAAACAAGCTGCGCATACATCAACAACACATGAACTCCAGAGCCGGTTTCTTCTGCTCCCTGGGAACAAATCATTGCCCCTGTGACGGACGGAGGGGAAAGCAGAGGCAGAAACAAGCCGCATACCACATACAGATGATTAAAGCCTAATTACATTTTTAAACCTGCATCTTCTGCCTACCCAGCACGGGAGAAGACTGTTGCAGACAGAGCACATCACTTATCCTCTGAAGACAACCGAGTTGACTACAGAACAAGCATGAGTTGTAAACATAATCAAAAGCACATTTAGCACATTACATTTTTAAACCTGCATCTTCTGACTACCCAGCACGGGAGAAGACTGTTGCAGACAGAGCACATCACTTATCCTCTGAAGACAACCGAGTTGACTACAGAACAAGCATGAGTTGTAAACATAATCAAAAGCACATTTAGCACATTTATTCAGAAACCCAGAGAACCACAGAGAAAATGGCCCACCGGAAATCTTCAGAACAAAACGTCCAAACACACACACTCAAAATAGACAAGCCTTCCGCCACCTAACTGAAGCCAAACTCCATTTAAAAGCATACGATTGACAAGCTCTACACTTTTCTGGATGTGAATTTATCCTATTTCTGGAGTTTGGTTGTTTTTATTTTCAGTGTGTTACGTTGGGTAAATACAGGTTCATATGCTCCTCCCCCCCCCCTCCCCGGCCCAGTGAAAAAAACAAAAAGCAAAAACCCTGACTCTGTTTACTGCATCTGCTCTCTGCTCTCCGGGAAGGCTGCACTCCTGCAGTGCCCAGCGTCTCTTCCTTGGGACTGCAGCAAGGATCATCAAAACCCAAGGGACACGGGAGAACCAAGGAAGATTGTGTGACCCAGTGTCTGCTCATTCCTGTTAGGCTGCTGGGGTCACGGAGTTAATAAGGAAGACAGCAATTTCAATTTTCATGCATGGCTTTTTTTTTTTTTTAAAGATGAAAACGATTCAAAAATTCCAATACAAAACTCAAAAGGAAACACGTGGTAACATGACAAAGAAAGTGGCATCTAAACCAAACAGTTTTCTTTTTCTTCCTCAGTCACTTGTATGCAGGTAGGAGAGGCTATACACACGTGTGTGCGTGTGTGCATACAGGTGTGCTCACTTGGGAGTCTGTGTACAGGTCAGAGGTTGACTTCACACACCTTCCTTTTTGTTCTCCACCTACTTTTTCAGACAGAGCTTCTCACCGAGCCAGGGGCCCTCCATTTCAGCAAGGCTGACTGGCAGGCAGACCCCAGCACTGTCTGACCCCAGCTGCTGTCTCCACGACCCCAGCACTGGGGTCACAGGTATTGTGCACTGACATGCCTGGCTGGATTTGTTTGTTTGTTCATTTTTGGTTTTTCAAGACAGGGTTTCTCTGT
Organism: Meriones unguiculatus; assembly: GCF_030254825.1. Lineage (NCBI taxonomy): Eukaryota > Metazoa > Chordata > Mammalia > Rodentia > Muridae > Meriones > Meriones unguiculatus. The sequence goes on along the minus strand of NC_083362.1, from coordinate 59,330,940 downwards.
GTAGCCCTGGTTGTCCTGGAACTGACTATGTAGACCAGGCTGACCTCAAACTCAAGAGAGCCACCAGCCTCTCCCTCCCAAGTGTTGGGATTAGAGACATGGGCCACCACGCCCAGCCCATGCCTGGGTGCACAGAAGCACTTTACTCACCAAGCCATGCCCCAGACCCTAAGCCAAGTATTTTTTTTTCTAAATTTGTCTTATCATCAATCATTTTCTTATTTGAATTAACAGTATCTTAAAAGTGCTCAGTAAGACTGCCTCTGTTTTCTGGCTCTTCTACTTAAAGTGCGAGTAACTTTTACACAAGGCAGGGAGTAAAGAACAGACTCTACAGTACACACACTCTTTGGCTCACTTGTATCTACTAGATACTGTAGGTAAGAAAGAGGACAACCCACACATTAGAGAACAGACAGTGGGGGACAGGCAAAGGAAGGCAGTGCCTAAGTGTGAAGGGGTAATGGAGAACTGAAGAGCTTCCATACTCCGAGACTCAGAGAGCGTCTAACACTTCCCCTTCAACTGTACCCCCACAAAAAGATTTTTGTCCCGCATAATAGAGTTTTCTTGCAACAACTTGAAGAACAGGCCCCCTGGCCTCTGGTCCCTCCTCTTTCTAATGAGCTGTTACACTTACGTCCCTAATAGAACACTCCTAAACACTACCGAGCAATCCCCTAAACCATCAATGGCTCCATTTGCTTTTAAAATCATGCATCAACTCTTGAGTCTAGCATTGGTACTAGTTCTGAACAGTATGAAGGAGCACAGACTCTGGAGGAAGGCAGCTCCAGACCTAGCTCTGTGCCCGTACACCGCTACTGTGTGACTTTCTGTTAATGAGCATCTTCCAGCTTTGGTCCAATCTTGATTGTCTACTTGATGGGATTTGGAATCACCATGGAAACACACCTGGATGTACCTGTGACAAAGTTCCGACGCTGGGTTAGCTGAGGGGGGGAGACCCACCCTGAATGTGGATGGCAGCACCTCATGGGCTGGGCTCCAGGACTGAACAAAAGGGAGAAAATAGCTGAGCTCTAATTTGCTGACTGCAGACACAACGCAAGCCAGTGGCCTCACACTTCTCTTCCGTGCCTGGTAGGTGGGACCCTCAAACCCTGAGCCAAAACAAACCTCTCCTGTCTTAAGCTGCTTTTGTCAAAGCAGTATGAAAAGTAACTACTACAATCCTTCTGTGTAAAACAGAAATAGCAACAGTGTCTGCTTCGTTAGGTTGTGAAAATTAAGAGAAAATATAGGCTACCACTTATGACACGCCACAGCCCCTTGAGCCTGGCCTACTCCTTACTCAGGGTCCTTGTAAAGTATTAATTATATTTTGCATATAGTTCAATCCCCTCAAAGCTTCAAACTATCCCACTCCCTCAGACTTAAATACATGCAGTGAGATACAACGCCATACGTGCATTTTTTTTTTCAGGCCTGGGAAATTAAAACTATACTAAGTAGTGCACACCCTGGTAATAAGTTGCTCTAAGCACCCTGGCTGCCATCTTAAGCATCATTTGGCATCTGAGGATTTGAGCTCTTGAATATTCAGATATTCTCAGCTAGCTTCCAAGTCCTCTGGATAAAGATGCCATCTAAACATACTATTTAAGCCAAATGGGTGGGGTATATTTAGCAGAGCTTTAAAGAGCCTTGTGTGTATAAGCCATGACAACAATCACAAATAATCTTTTCCCCTAAGTGAGCATAGCCGGTAGGATATAAAACCTGAATCCTGACACTTGCGGGAAAGCTGCTTCAGCTGCTTTATAAGCGTCCTCCCAGCAAGTGAATCTGCACATTAGAATAAAGCCAAGTGCAAGTCCTGACACCTGACACATTTAAACTTAGAAGGCTCAAGCACACAGGTCCTTCCCGGGAGCCCAAGCTCCCCACTGACCTTCAGGAACCAGTGTCTCACCCTCCGCTGCACATCTGGAACTCAAAGGATCACTTCCTTTGACAACCTATGCGGCCTCCCATCCCCTAAGAGCAAACCTTTCCTGAACAAAAGTGCAGTCACTTGTTAACACACCTTGAATAGTGTCCTCTTTGGAAACCTCAGTTTCATCATCGTCATTTAAGCAATAAACAGTTTCTTTCCGTATATCTTCCTTCTTTAGGGTTCTGGCATCCACCACCATCCAACTCTTTTTAACTGTCTCCTGTACAATCTAATTTCAAAAGACAGATAAAGGGAAAATAAGAATAGACTGACTGGCAGAAAATAGAAATCTAACATACTCTCTGAACAATTACTCTAGCTGGAGCATTTAAGCCTCTTCTTTCCTGTTATGTGCATTTGAATTCAATTCAAAGGGGAATACCTTCAAACTGTCTCTATACTCCCCTTTTCTCCTTCCGTAATCTATAGGCACATATTGATTTCTGAATAATATACACTTCCTATAGAAAAACCCTCAAACTGCCTAATAAAGAGGGACTGTTCATTTTACCACGGCCAAAAAGAAGGGGAGAAACCAACAAAGGAAACTGAAAAAAATGAGACATTGACAGAGCACTCTTCTGGCCTTGGTAGAAACCAAAATAACTCAAAATTACCTCCATGGTTCTCATATGTTTGGGAATTAATTTCTTAGACATACAAAAATATGTCTGTATATTTATTTCTCAGATTTAATTATATTTTCAGCATACATTTAAAGGAGGGGGAGAGGCAAACAAAGTTATACTGAAGTGTAGATCAGATTTCCGCTCAGACTGGGATTGAAATAACTGCCGAAGGCAAGTGACTTTTCAAAGTGACCTATGCTGTAAAAATTCATGTGAGTAATGACATGCAACCTGACACTAACAAGTCAACTTTTTTTTGTTTGTTTGTTACAGGATTTCTCTGTTTTCCAGACAGCCTTGGCTGTCCCAGACTTGCTCTGTAGATCAGGCTGGCCTTGAACTCATCCGCCTGCCTCTGCCTCTCTGAGTGCTAGGATTAAAGCATGTGCCACCACGCCTGGCTACAAGTCAACATTTTTTTACATTCTATATGTGCTAGTACTATTGGATCGGTAACAACTGAATTAGGTATGACCATGTCTCCACGCTTTACACATAACTCTAGTGAATTATCAACATCCCTGCTATGATAAGTTAATCCATCATATTTTCTTCCTTCTAAAAGTAAAAGAGACAAAGGCCTGAATTCCTGATTAACAATCAATTGTCAACTCAGCAAAAGAGGAAGAGGAGGGAAATAAGCCGTATTATAAACAATTCTCCCCTCGTGCCTTTTAGATGAAAAGCTATACGGAGATTAAATCAAAAGGAAGAACAGCTAGTGAGGCAGCAATTATACTCTGAATAACTCACACATGGATTGTCAGCTTCTTACATAAACCTATTTATCTGCCCGGGAACACTGCTTTTTAAAAAAAACATGCATTTACTACCTACCGATTTATAAGCTACAATCTTTATAGACAAGTTGGGGCCGATGGTCAGCTGGCAGGGCCAGGGCATGGAACGCCTCTCAAGCTTCTTAAAGACACACAGCTGCCGTAGACTCTCACTTAACAAAGGAAAGCACATCATGAAAGACACAATTTTCAAATGTTAATTTGGACTAGATGGTTTACTTATTTCACTAGAATAGAAAGTGAGCTCGTGTTGATTGTAAAAATAGAGAAACAGTGCACACTGTTAAAGCTCAGATTGGAGGCCAGTCTTGGCCAGTGAGCTTCTGAGTGTTGGAGGTGAGCTACATTGAGATGGCAGGATTTTTGCTAACACCAGTAGAGCCTGCCTCAATGACTGGAGTTTGGTAGAGGTCACTGCTACATACATACACTCTGCCTTTCTACTGAGTATCCGTTTGCTCAGCTATGTTAGCAAATCAGTCTGGGGCACTGGGATCAATCCCTAAGTCCCGTTTTAAAAATCCACCTGTTTCAGGGTATGGTGAGCAGCTCTTTAATAGCAGCACCCGAAAGTCAGTCAGATAGATCTAATAAGCCTGGTTTACAAAGGGAGTGCCAGGGCTTCGTCATGAAAAGGCAAGAGAGAGAGAGAGAGAAACAGCTAGAGGATGGGGGCAGGAAAATGGCAACCATGGTTGGGAAGGAGCCAGAGACAAGTGAGCTAGCTGGCTTGTAAGGGAGTAGAACTCCAGTCACTTTCCTGTCAGGAGAAAAGGAACTGCTCTGCCCTCATCTAGTCAAGCATTTCTTTCATTTCTACCAATGACTTCTACCACTTATTCTGGACCAAGGACACCTTTGAGGGTAAGAGAAAAGCACATTCACCAGTGAGTTGGCACATAATGCAAGGTGTTCACACACTCCCAGAAAACATCAGACAGGAGGATATGAGCCCCACTCTACGTATCACCAGGCAGGGCACCCAGCATCACTGAGCACGACCCATCAGTTAATGCAGATTCCCCTAAATAAAAGACATGCGCACGACAGAGAGAGTTACACAAATACTACCACCCAGGCGATAAAGGAATCAGTAAGCTCTTGGTCTTTATGTAAAGTAGGTAACTATACAGGTTTTGTTTTGTTTTGTTTTGTTTTTTTAATGGAAGAAGGGCAGAAAGAAGATAAATGTAACATAGAGCAATGAATGCTTCACTTAACCAAAGATGAAATTTAGCCAGGTGTGATGGCACACACCTTTAATCCCAGCACTCAGGAGGCAGAGACAGGCAGATCTCTGAGTTTGAGGCCAGCCTGAACTACAAAGTGAGTTCCAAGACAGACAGGACTACACAGAGAAACCCTGTCTTGAAAAAACAAAACAAAAAAGGTGAAATTCAAGTCTAGTTTTACCTTCTCCCAAACGAACACAACAGAGGGCTATAGGAGAGGTGGAATTTGTATCACTCATTAAGACAAAGAGTAAAAGAATTAATAGTCTAATATACACAAAGTGTGTGGTCCAGGCCTTACGGCTGATGTCCTCAGTACAGATGAGAGAAGAATCTATGAAGTGGTAGAAAACTACCTTACATTACCCACCAAGTGAGAGGCAGAGAGGCCTCAGCAGAGTCCAATCCTCAGAACCATGTTACAGCATCAGAAGCTGTTCTGCCTGAACCCCTGCTTCCCAATTTCATAGTACACCTTGACTATGGGTTTGTGAAGACTGACTATGTCTGCACCAGGTCTAAGCTGCCTCATGAGACATTATTAGTCCACCCATGGCAACCATCATGAGGTATGGATTTTGTACCAGGAGAATTTTTTTAATTGTTTTATATAAGTTCCCACATCCTGTTTCTTTCCAATTAAAAATTTTGCCTGAAAGGTCACTCTCTTCTCTTAGTTTTTATTTGTATTATCACCAGGACAAAGATCATGTACGTACAGTGTCAGAGAAACTAATTTTGAAAATCCACTTATTTACAATCGACGTAACTAAAAATAGTCACTGTATTTGAATGACAAAGCTCTACGTGGAAGTCCCAAAATCAAACGAGTTTAAAGTACTAAGACATACACAGTCAATAATTTATCTGCTTGCTGAGGGGAAAAGGAGACAATTTTAAAATGGTAAATCTGTACTAGCTCATAACATGTTAGCTTAAGGCATGTATTCCCAAAGTTCAGAGAAAAACAACTTAACACACATCTATACACATTGTGTCACGAACACACAGTATGTCAAGACGTTTCACTTAATAGGATTCCTTGCTAACTTCTATGATGACCCCTTGGAAAATCATAATTTCATTCCAATTTATTGATAATTTCAGGGGTTTCCATATTCACAAAATCAGGGTGTATTTCTTGTCAATTACAGATCTCCAGAAATACTTAAAAACTGTAGCTGGGAAAAAAACAGATGTAGACTGTTGCTACGCACAAAAATGCCAACTGCTGACCTACTTCAACTAAGAACTTTGTTTATACTCCTGCAATTCGGGTATCAACAGATGAATGGAATTAATTCCTAAACAAAGGCAGCATTGTCCCCAAGAGTCTGAATGCACAAACTATTGCATAACCACAGTTTGACTCCTCAGACCAGTGACAGTACATACAATATAAACCTCCCAGATTCTTTGCTCAAAATAAGTGTGTATCCAACTCTAACCAGGAATAATACAGATAACAGAGATGACCTCTCCCACAGTGTCTATGGAGAGATGGAAAAAGCAGTTTCTTTTATTGTTAACGGTACTTCAGGGATTTCATTGTTTGTTTGTTTTTCAAGACAGGGTTTCACTGTATAGCCTTGGCTGTCCTAGAACTCACCCTGTAGACCAGACTGGACATCCGTCCCCTGCCTTTAAAGGCATATGCCATGACCCCCTGGCTAGGGATTTCATTCTTTAAAAAATCATTTGCCTTTTCAACACCAAGGTGAACGTTCTCCCTTCATAACACCAATATCGTAATGATACTGCTTTGAATTCTTTACATTTGAGCTTGGACTTTGGGTGTTTGGGTTGTTTACAGCTATAAGAGAGGGGTTCTGTTTGTTTATTTGTTGTAACAGGACTTGGTCAAACTATTTAATGATCTAAAGTCAGGAAAAACAAAAGCCCCAAATCAAAATCTGTATTATACCTTCCCATGATGCTCTCCAAAACCTGTATCAGAAAGTAAAGGAACACTAACAGTCTCCGACATGACGCCATTTTTCATAATTGACAATGGTTCATGCTCGTACAACCACTACAGAAACTAGTGTGGAGTTTAGGAAATATACAGCTACGTCACGCCTGGGCCCAAAGGACTCTGCAGCCTACGACAGAGATACATGCACATCATGTTGATTGCTATTCTAGTCCCAACTGTAAGGAAAGGAACCAGCCTACATGACCATCAACTTACGAATGGATAATGAAAATGTAGCATACATACACAAGAGAATTTTATTCACCGTTAAAGAAAATTATAAAATCTGCAAGAAAGTGGATAGTATTGAAAGGTACATTAGGTGAAATAACTTAGGCTTTGAAAGATAAATACATATTCGCTCACAGATGGATCCTGGCTTCTAATTTTTATTTATATTATTTTTATGTGCATTGTTGTTTTGTCCACATGTATGCATGTGTGAGGTTGTCAGATCCCCTGAAACTGGAGTTACAGACAGGTGTGGGACACCATGCAGGTGCTGGGAATTATACCCACATCCACAGAAGAGCAGCCAGTGCTCTAACCATTGAGCAATCTATTCAGCCCACCTCTAATTTTCCCACCTCTAATTTTTATATATGTCTAAATATGTGAGAAATGAGTTTACAGAGACTGAATTCTCCTCTCTTTCTCTGTGTGTGTGTGTGTGTGTGTGTGTGTGTGAATAAAACAGGACATATAATATGAAGGTGGAAAGATAAACACTAGAGGCAGAAATATTTAAAGTAGAGGTGGTTGGCAAGGAGATGGGAGAGTCAACCCAAACTAACAATGCATGAAAAGCTCTAAGAAGGCTGGAGAGACAGCTCAGGGAGTGAGAGTACTGGCTGCTCTTGCAGAGGACCCTGGTTCAATTCCTAAGCACCCACATGGTGGCTCACAACCATTTGTAACTCCAGTTTAAGGGGAGCCAATGCCTTCTTTTGTCTTCTGTGGGGAAGGGCCATGCATGTGGACCCACATATATGCAGGCAAAACACACTATAAATAAAATTTTTAAAAAAATTTCTAAAAGTCTTTCTATAGAGACATCAGGAAACCTGCTGCTCTGTAAGCTAATTAGAAGACAGGGCTTTTAAGAGTCTAAGTGGGGAGGTCTGGGTCTCCTGTTTGGATGATAAAGCTGTCCCAGAAGTCACAGGTTACTAAATCCCCCAGGCAGGTTACTAGTGTGAGATACTGGTAAGGGAAACTCCCGAGATCCCCCAAACAATAGGGCTTTTGCCACCACTGTGTGCTGCACAACAGAACTGGGTGGTGAGACCCTATTGCAGAAGGCACCGTGTGCTCTGGTTGCTGAGCATAGAGAGGACACCAGCGCTGAGCGCGAAGCTTGTCCTCCACTGTCTCACTTTCCCAATACTGCAAGGTGCTATGCAGACTGCTGGGAGAACTGTCACGAACAGTCTTACAGTCCACCATGTGGTCTCTGGGTACTGCGGTACCGACCCGAAAGGCCTACCAGTGTAACAGAAGCGAGACTATTATGGCAACCAAACCCCCATGCTTGAAGGTAAGGTCCAGTCAACAGGAAAAAGAGCACATTTAGTAGTGCAAACATAGTCAAAAGCCCATGGCTATAGAGGCAGAGGCCCTAGCAAGAGAAGCTACCAGTGTTTTGCTAAATGGACATGATGGACGTCTCTCTTCTAATAATTGTGTGTCTGTGACTGTGTCTGGGTTTGGGTATATGCACACGAGGACACACTCAGGACCTCTTGAAGGGCAGGAAGTATCCTTAACCACTGAGCTACCTCTCCAGATAGCTCCTTCAAATTGACTTCTTAACACCCATGTTTTCGTGCCTGGATTAGTGGTGCTATGTCAGCTTTGGTCAGAACATCTTTTTGTCGTAGGTGGCAATGACTATGGGTAGGACTGCCATTGGCCAAAGTGCTAAGAGTAAGTGCTTGGACGTTCAGCCCTCAGTGGGACAGCTATGCCCTAACAAGGCTCAGGGGGCACTGTAGAAGATGGCTCATAAAAAATGTAAAAGGCAGGGGAAGAGTGGAAGGTTGCAGAATGCTGTCTTACAGTCACACAAGACTGGGCCTGTTACAAAACTGCGGGGGGGGGGGAATAGGGGGTGCAAGTCCCGCCCTCCCAGAAGATTTATAGGCAGTTAACAGTTTATAAGGAAGGAAGAGATATTTCCTTTTTTTGGTGTGGTAAAGAAGAGGCATTTTCTTCAGGAGCATAACCCCTGGTATATCGGTCACTGTCTGTAAGTAATCTCTCACCCATGCGGGGAATAGAGGGAAAAGGAGGGGATCAGCAGGATCAGCAAGAAGGAGGACAAGAGGGGGGAATGGGGGTAAAATGGTCAAAAGACATAACATATATAAATGAAAAAGACATAACGAAAACAATTATTACCTATAATCAATATATCCTAGTAAAAGAACTCAAAAATAAAAACAATGGGTTTTATAAATGTATGAACAGCGTGGTCCAAAAATTGTGCCCCAAGCTTAGAATAAAAATGAAATCTCCTACCCCATCTCTAAGGCATCTACATACTCCCGAACTTCAGTGGCTGGTAGACGTCTGGAAATAAATGAGAACCCTGTGCAAACCATACAAACTAATAAAAGGCAGATGAAAGGTGAGCTTGTGACTTCTCTAATAAAATCCAGAACACTTATTACAGAATGACTGCTCAGTCAAGAACGGCTCAGACCAAGAAAATCATTAAGGAGGCCTCTGATCAAGGAAATCCAAGTGGAAAGATTCAAAGTCGCCACCAGTGTCTCCACTCCCTACCTGAAGGAATAGATTTCCTCCAGTCCATCTTCACCGTCTAAAGACATCATCACCCTTTTCACCATACGGAGGCCTCCCTTTTGCTGCTCAGTAATTCCTTTTTGAGGGAAAGAAGGTCCTTGGTGCTCCAAGCTGGAGGTGTCATCTCCTCTGTTTCCAGTCTCCTCATTCTTGCCGACCGGGAAAGGCAGACTATGAGAAAAGATCGCCAGTAAAGAAGATGAGCTTTGGTCCCAAATCTGGATTCCAACCCTCTGACTGTTACTACCAACGAGGAAGATGCATGCCTGTCAGGCAACCTTCCACAACTCTGTAATTTTATGTCAAGTGACATGTATCTACCCGAGTATTATTTCACCTTTAAATAGCTAACACTCCTTTGACTTGAGAAAAAGGAGAGACTGGCTGACACAACCAAATAACTGAAAAGGCAGGGCTCTCTGTGTGGCAAAAGGACAGCTCCAGCCAGGTCCTGAGCGCCTCTCACTACATCTCCACAGCTCACCTCATCTGCTGTTGCTCTCTCAGAATGACCTCTCCCACACAGCTCTATTACGGTCTGTGCCCCCAAGTCTCTTATATTGAAATTTAAGTATGGGGGTGGTCGGCAGGTGATCATGATGGTGGAACCCTGAGCAGGGGCCTAAGTGCCCCGCTGCCTTTTCTGTCTTCCTGTCATGTGAAGCCACAGCATCGTTCGTCTGGGAGGCAGACATGCCCCACAGAACACCCAATTTGCATTGGTACTGTGAGCTCAGATTTCCCTTTATAAATTACCTCGCCTGTATTGTCACAGCAACAGGAATCCGAGACAAGCTCATGGTGCCCAACTCTACTACCTAAGAAGGACAGGATGTTTTTACTTTGGTTGGGTTGGGGGTTTTGAAGGATGGGGGGCTTAACCTTTTATTGATTCTTTGTAAATTTCACAAAGAATCCTAGTCCCAATTCATCTCCCCATCCTAGTCCCAATTCATCTCCCCATCCCCTGGCAACCTGCCCCACAAAAGAAAAAACACACAAACAAACAAAAATAAATTAATGAACAAAACAAAGCATAGAAAGTTATGGCATGATCTGGTGCTTTGTATTTAATTAATTGAGATTAATTAATCTCCTGAGATTCTTACTGTTCTCTGAGCAAACCCTCACATAACCAAAATGATACTGTGTAACTCTGCCTCCAAATTATCCCTGATTGACTGAAAAAAATGCCTACACCTGGGCAGGGCAGACAAGGGGTAGGCGGAGCTAAGGTTTGAAGGCTTGGAGGACAGAAGGATCACGGGAAGGGGAGATGAGGGACAGACAGAGATAGGAGAGGAGAGAGAACAGAGTCACCATGGATCAGCGTGAACAAATATCACATGGCCAGGAGTCTGCTGTGAGGATCAGTGATGGAGAGAAGCAGCCCAGATGAGAAGCATGTGGAAGTATTTATGGGATACCGGATGGGAAGCAGTCAGAGCAATTGGCATGGGGCTGAGAGGTAACAGGGTAGCTTAGGGGTTCATATCTGCCCCCCATCTAACAGGCATCTGTGTCTTTATTGATATGGTAACAGATTAAATAATAACTGCCATAAAAATAGTAAATATTAATAGTAAATTAAAAGTATTAACAGTAAACATTAAATATTAAAAAATCGATATAAATAAAATAGTACAAATATTAAATAAATATTAATAGCCAATTTTCTACAACAATAGAACACATCTCATGATGGAAACTGTGTAGTGTCACAGCGGGTCCCACAGTATGCCCTGCTGAAAGACTCAGTAAATACTGAGTCCCTCTGATTTCAAACATAAAAATATCAGGAATCAACAGTCTAAAGAAGAGACCTAGAAGAGCTCACTGAAGGTCACTAAAGCCAAAGGTTAAGGTTCAACAAGAAATGCCTCCTAGAGCAAGTCCAGGAATTACACTAATCACAGCAGAATGCCGGGGAAGCTACCAACGATCCTTCAGGGTTTCTCTGGGAATCTTATAAATATAGGAGAAATTTACACATTTCTCTTCTTAATATAAGACAGGATGAATTTGAGGATGTAGCTCAGAGTAGACTGATTGATTGCCTAGTGTGCATGAGGCCCTGAATCCAACTCCAACACTGTAAATAACAGCAATAGTAGGAGGTTGTAAAACATAAAATACTTAAAATTCAAATGCTATTGTAGACATTAAAATCTTATACAAAAATCAGAACATTCCTAGACAGAAATAAAATCCAATTCTGTTAGGTTTCTCTCTACTTATTTGTTTGATATGAGGCTAAATCTAGGTTAGAATTACTAACCAGAAAACATATAAACAGTCAGAGGCTAGGGAGATGGCTCAGTTAAAGCACTTGTTAATCTTGCCGATGACCCAGGTTTGGTTCCCAGCACCCACCTGGAGGCTTACAACCATATGTAACTGCAAGGGATTCAATACCCTTTTTGGTCTCCACAGGCACAGGGCACATACGTGGTACACAGACATACATGTGAACAAAACACCCAAACATAGAAAATAAAAATTAATTTTAAAACATTTAAGCAATCCATACGCAAACTGAAAAAAAAAAACACCCAAATGCATTTAAGATAGTTCCATCTATGGCACTTTAGAAATGCTTTCACCTAAACAATAGCACTGATTTCTCGTATCCTAAGTCAGTGGAGATTTCTGTTTCCATTTTCTGAAAAGAAACTAAAGCAGCTGAGATGAAGTAACTGGCCCAGAGCTGCTCAGTCACCTGACCAACAGGGAGAAGCTCTTGTGTTATAGCCTTCTACCTTACTTTATTCCTGCAAACACAGATGGCTGATTTAGGTAATTTTTTCAGTCCACCCAATCCTCCAGAGGCCACCCCTATGTGGATGGAGGCTTAAAGGCAAGCAATCATTCTGCTTGCTGTAATTATGGCTTTCTGCGGAACCCCTTTCTTTATTTACTTAGCATGAGAGATCTGCATGGCCTGTATTAGACTAAAGTGCCTCCCCATGTATACGGCACAGGAGGTTGCAGTAGGTTTTTACTGTTACTGTAGCATCACCTAGCAAGAGACAGATAACTTGAAAGTGAAGCTTATGGAAGTTCACCCTAGAAAAAGTTACAGTAATGGTTCTTTCTGTTCTGCATTTGACCAGAGTAGAGGAAGCTAAAAAGGACCAAGGACCAAGTATGTTTTCAGGGAAGCTAAAGCAACTGACAGTACATAGAATACACTGAGCAGCAGGTGGCAGTTTTTAATACAGAAAGAAAACATATCCCAGAGAATGAATGCGACCAGTCAGGAAACAGGCAAGTGGAAGAAAGACTGCATCCCTTCTGCGTACTCTGTGGTGCTCAGGTAAGAAATAAAGACAGAGAAGGTGGCTCTTTCAAATGACGCTGGCAGAAGTGTGGTACAGTATGCTTCAAGCCCGAGGCAGCCTGAGACTGTGGGCGGGGACCTGAGCCAAGCAGGCCTTCTAAAGCACTGAGAGAGCCTCAGCCCAGTGCCAAGTGTCACTTAAAAAGCACTTAATTTCTTGAAGTGCCGCCTTAACAAGAAGCAGTTTGGTGGCTCTTCTGCTTGTCCCACGGGAAGATGTCCCTCAGCAGTCAAAGAGGGACACGTGTGCATGCAAGAGAGGTTCTTAATTCCCTGTGGCGGGTTGTCTAAGAGGCCAACGGCTTACCACTCTGAACTGAAGGCTTCTGAGTGCAGTTCTCAATTTGAAAAGTGAACGTCCCTGATCAGATTAATAATTCAACATCCTGTATCATCGCTCTGCTTCGGCCAAAAATAGGACAAGAAGAAATGGGTTTTAAATGCACCAGGAAGGATTAGTGTGGCAAGAATTCTTTTAGTGGGGATGTAAGATAAAGTAAATGCTAGAGGGGAAATTCAAGTTACCGTGAGAGGAGTGAATCTCTTCCTTTTAACTATAAAATACACATTTCCTCCTAAAATTTTATAATACAAATAGCAAATTACACTTTATTACATGTCTGCATCCTGAGAAAGGATTAAACATAGACTATGTGCTATAAGTTGATTCCTAACGTAACAATTTAGTCTATCCTCAATCTACGACTATTTGTAGTCATCATTCTCTGAGCCACGTTAAAAACAAAAACAAAAAAACCCATCAGGCTGCCAATGTCATCTATGCAGACAGGAGATAAACTAAGTAACCTCAAAAGATATTTTGGGTTTAATTCCTTGACTCTTTGGATCTAAAAGCAGTGATTTACTATTGAGCTCAATTTCTCTGCAGTCACCCAGCAGATTCCTACTCAGCCACAGAGAAGACTCCATGGGCATCTACACAGGACCCTGCTCACTGAGTAAGGGATGCCGAGATTTTCCTATCCATTATTGGCGGGATCTTACAAGAACTGCAGGGAGATGCCAGACTTCTTCAGGTTACAAAGAATAACATCCAGCTGATCTTGGCTGAACGGGCTGCTGAGGTCCGTGAAGATTTCAATATGCTTCTTCCCAAACTTCTTCCCTCTGAAAGAAGGAACGATCATATTATGAGGGCGTTCTCTGAGGGCAACTGCCCTCAAGCCTGCAGCCTCAGTCCAAGCACCAGAGCCCACACAGGGAAGAAGAGAACAAACTCCACCAAGCTGTCCTCCGGCCTCCACACATGTGCTGTATCATGTGATGCACACACACATATACGCATACATACTACAAAATGGTGATTTTAAAAAAAGTATTTTCCTGAATTTTTTTTCTAAGAGTTGAAAAAAATACACTTGGAGGCTGGAGAGAGGGCTCAGAGGTTAAGAGCACTGGCTGTTCTTCAGAGGTCCTGGTTCAATTCCCAGCATCCACGTGGCAGCTCACAACTGTCTGTAACTCCAGTTCCAGGGGATCTGACAGGCTCACACCAATACACATTAAATAAATAAAATTTTAAAAAAGGAAAAAAACATACACTTGGTCACTGAGCAAAGAAAAGCTAAGGGCTGAATCTAGATATAATTGGTCAAATGTGATTAGATTCCCCATTTCATATACTCTTAACGCTTAGTTGAGTTCTTATTACATACACAAGCCAACTTCATATAGTTTATACTTGGCTCAGCATTACAAACTATAATATTCTTGCGTCCCTATCTCTGATTCCCAGGGCTGTGATTTAAGACAGTCCCTTCCTACCCGCACAGCTTCAGAAGGTAAACCAGGGACTCCCCAGTGTAAGAGGGTATCAGCCTTGCAACTTCACTTTCCAAATATCGTGCTGGGGTACTACACATGGAATTAGCTGCAGGGTTTTGCAAAAGATACAGACTGAGAAACAATAGTACAGATTCAGGCCTGGGATGTCAGTGCAAAATGCCTCTTTCCCAACAATGCATCCGTGTGTACAAGGGGACACTTTTCAAGACACAATAATTAAGTGAATAATGGGTTAGGAAGTTGACAGAGTTGCTGTGCACAGCATGCCAATTACTTATGGCCCACACCCCTTAGTACTTAGTACTTTTTAAAGATTTGAGGTGATTAGTTTAAATCAAATTACAAAACTGAAATATGTCAACTGTTTCTTTCTCCCAGAGAAACTCCCACCAAATGTGGTCCTTTGTTTTAAAGTTCCAGAAACTAGAAAGATATGGGTGGTGGCGGAGTGGCACACGCCTTTAGTCCCAGCAATCAAGAGGCAGAGGCATGTGATCTCTGAGTTCAAGGCCAGCTTGGTTTACAGAGAGGGTTTCAGGATAGCCAGAGCTGCACAGAGGAAACCCTGTCTCAAAAAAAAAAAGAAAAAAAAAAAAAAAAAAGGAGAGAAAGGTTAACACTGACTTCAGACTACTTGATTAACAACAAACCACACAGTCTATGGAACACAGCAACACATCCTTTTCCCAGAAAGCCTCACTTCTGTCCTCAGGTGAGACACTCACATGGTTTCACGCTGAATCAAATCCATGCACACAATCAGGGCATCCAGGACTCAGCCAGTTAAGGGTAGAAACGAGGTCAGCAGTCCCTTCCTCCCATGATGAACATCACAGTTTCTCCCAGCAGAGCCCACTATTTGACAACTGCAGACACTGAATGACTCCAAAGAGCTTGCCCACGAGCCCTCCTGCAGAGTTGATTTCATATATGCTTTCTATCAACATATACACCCTGACAATGTGGGTGGAAAAAAACCACAAGCAATTTAACGAATATTCATTTAACAAAAACCTTAGGATGTCATTTAACAGCACCTACAACCTGTATTTGGTAATCAGCACATTCTTAAACACAAAGCAAGTCATAATGTATCATTTTCAGGTCACTCCAAACACTGCAGCACCTCTCGGTGGTCAAGAGTGGTACTACTAATTGTTTAGAAAAATGCTAAGAATACACCCTTAAAATTAGGGCGTTAATCTGCGTGTCTGTGTGTGTGTCTGTGTCTTTGTGTGTCTGAATGTGTGTGCCTGTGTGTGTATTTTGAGACAAGGTTTCATTTTCATGGTTAAACTTCACTGTCAATTTGACGTGCCTACGAGGCTGAACCTCAACTGAAGAATTGTCTCCATTAGATTGGCCTGCTGGCAGGTCTGTGAGGAATCTTCTTAGTTATTAAGTGATGCAGGAGTCCAGACCCCTGTGGGTGGTGCCACCTCTGGTTAGGTGGGCCTGGGCGGTTTAAGAAGGGCAGCTGAACATGAGCCTAGGGAGAAAGCCAGTGAGCAGCTCTCCTCTGTTGGTGGGTGCTTCAAACTCCTGCTTGAGCTCTTGTTGGTTTCCTTCCATAATAGAAGCCAAAATAAACCTTTCCTCCCCGAGTTGATTGTGGTCAGTGTCATATCACACCAACAAAGCAAACTAGAACAGGCCTCTGTGGAAGAGGTGAAAAATGAGAGATCTCAGCTTGGACAGCAACCTGATGACTGCGTAGAAGCATCTTTCACCTGGAAGAGCAGAGAGAGCTAGCACTCAATCTTCTGAATACACTTCTGTAGTAGTTTGAATGAAAAAAAGTCCCCAGAGGCTCATAGGGAGTGGTACTATTTTGAAAGGATTAGGAGGTGTGGCCTTGCTGGAGGAAGTATGTCACTGGGGGTGGGCTTTGAGGTTTTCAATGCTCAAGCCAGGCCCAATGTCATTCTCTCTACCTGCTGCCTGCAGACTGGGATGTAGAACTCTCAGCTAACTTCTCCAGCACCATGTCTGCCTGTGTGCCATTATGCCTCCCACCATGAAGATAAACCTCTGAACTGTAGGTCAGACCCAATTAAATATTCTCGTTTATAAAAATTGCCATGGTCAAGGCATCTCTTCACAGCAACAGACCCCTAAGACAGCCTCCAAACATGCTTCTCCTCAGTCCATGTATGCATATACTCCGTAAGACTTTCCCCCTTCCTATCCCAAGCTCTCAATATCACAATGCAAAGAGACTAGAAGACCTGAAGCTGGGCATTAGTTACTTAACTAATTCCATATTAATTACGCAATCCCTTTTCCTCAGAGGAAAAGATGCCCAGATGTTCAGATCTGAGACCCTGAGAGAGCCTCACCAAACTGGACTATGATTTTCCAGATAAAGGGAAAATTTATCTTCTTGTCTTCTTGGACACAAAAAGGATACTGTCAGCTTGCGAAGAACTTGGCTGGATTTTGCTTCCAATGTCTTCCAGCAAATCAAAATCTGGTAGCATCAGGTGTCTGTGCACTGTGATGTTCTGATACTGGTCCTCATTGGCAAGGGCATTACTAGTGCCGTCTGTACCAAAAAGCACTAAAGCAATCTCATCCTTACTCTCCGAAAATACCTAGGAAGGAATATCAAAGGTTGAAGACTGTAGTTGAACAGCCTGGAAGAAAAAGAACCCCTATGATCTTCAGGGAACAGGAAGATCATACCTCCTTAGACAGGTCCCCAGGGTCACGAGATATTAAAATAAATGAACATGGGACTTACTAACAGTGACAATTAGGCTCTAAGCAGACGTTTCCTAACTTTTAAAAAGTATTTTTTTATTATATATAGATGGGTGTTTTTCATGCGTGTATGTCTGTTCATGTTTGTGCCTTGTACCTCAGAAACAGGACGGAGTCCTGGAACTAAAGATACAGATGTTTGTAAGCCCCCATGTGGGTGATGGGAATCAATCCTAGGTTCTCTGGAAAAGCAGCAAGTGCTTTTAACCTAAGTCATCTCTCCAGCCCCTATGTGGATTTTTCATTATCTGTGGGTCTCACTTTTCATTTCAGCACAAATAAGCACGCATGCTTCATTCTCTTTCTGCTCTTGACTTAGACTAGGACTAAGTGGTGCCTGCCTCCTTCGCCTCCCCAGAATGATGGGCTCTCACCTGGACTGTGAACCAAAATAATAAACCCTTTCTCCTCTGAGTTATTTTTCATTAGATTTCTATCGTGTTGTTTATTTATTTAGACCAGTAACAGAATCTAAACCAGGACAGCTGTTTCTGCGGCAGAGTGGGCTACAAGCTTATGGTTAATCTGAAACCTACCTGTCGCTGGACAAACATAGTCATCACTTTCTTTGCTTGTTCAAACGGGGATTCTTCACCAGGAAAGGAGTTACCCATGGCAACCCCCACATCCACACACAGCACAACAGCTGCCTACGAACAAAGTCCCAAAAGGTACACAAAAAAACAAAGACGTTATTAACAAAGTTTCTGAAAGGGGTCCCTGTACTGCTAGTAGAAGGGGAAGGATAAAGGGAGGGGACATGTGCTATGGACAGAATGCATGTAAGACAGGTAAAGCTCCACTGTGGAGAACCTGTGAATGGACCTAATATTCCCTAAAAGCCACACAGATAGAGGGAGCCAATTCTGTGACTAACAAAGTTACAACCATAAGCAATGGCACCAGGTCGTCATTGAATAGACAGCAATCAACATATATTGGGGACTCTGTGAGTTTCTTTTCCTACTGCTGTGATAAAATACCCTGACAAAAGTAACTCAAGCGGTAAAGCCTTTGTTTTAGTTCCTAGTTCCAGGTTAAGCCTGTCACAGTGAGGGAGCTATATCGAGGCATAGAGCACCTGAGGCAGCTGGTCATATGACACCCAGTCCAAAGAGCACAATGGACGCACACATACTAGTGCTCAGCTTGCTTTTTTTACCTTACAAAACCCTGAGTCCTCTGACCAGGAAATGGTCCTAGCCATAGCTGAGATGGGTCTTTCCATATCAGTTACCATAATCCCCCACAGGCAGGCCCAAAGGCCCATCCAGCCCTGTGAGTCTAAAGTTTGTCAAGCTGATGATTAATACCATGACAGGGACTAGGGAAACACAACAAACTAAATGCAAAACAGACACATGTAAGCTGTATGTATTTTGTGTACAAAATTTAATTAAATATAAACTGCAAATGACCTGAACTAATGACTCATAATTTCAAGGTAAATTACAGACTGAGTCAACAAGATGATAAGGCTGTAACATTCTATCCTCACAAACATTTTAGTTTGTATCAACACTATAATGTTTTCAAGAAAGAAAAATGAAGGGTCTTTCAATGGAGAAAAAAAAAAATACTAGGTTAGCAATCCAGAGACCTGGGTTCTAGTCTCATCTCCACTCATGAGCTCTGATCCCTTGGGAATGTCACTTAACCTCACTGCTAATTCAGTGAGGCACAAAGCTGTGGGACTAGAGGCAGCCTAAGGCTGTTTCCAGAATTAACGATCTTACCCTGCACATCTCATCTGTGCTTTCTGCTGACCAGACAAAATGTGAGCAATTCTGGGCACCGTATCTTATAAGACAAGGATTTTAAAGCGATCAATTAAGAAGGCACTATTTTCTAAGTCAATGATTATCTGTCTCTAAAGGTGTTTTATAAACTTGGATGAGCCCCTATGGTAGGGAGATGATCCCTAACTTTGACTTTTTTGCAACGCACTAAGGAAATACTATATTCCCTTAGTTCATAAAGAGTGGAACCACATGATACACTGATATTAACAGATTTCAAAAGCAATGACAAGTTATTTGGGGATGAACAGTAATAAATTACTGAGTACCTTTGAGAGGAATTCGATTTACATCCCATAGTGATTCCTTAAGCGTAAAAACCGAATTTTTTAAAATATAAGAATCACAAAATATGCTAGCTGTGCTTATTTAATATATTTCCACAAACCTACTTTGAAAGTAGCAAACACTAAAGGACTAGAAGTCTTCTGTCAAGAATCAGAGGTTCAGGAAAGGGCATCAAAGAGTTTGACAGTATGAAGATTCTGGCTGGAATGGTCTGTGATACTTTAAGAAACTGGGAGAGCACAGCAATCTTCATGTCTATATGGAAGCAATCCAGCCTGCTAGGATTTTATTTAAAGTACGTCTGCCAAGCACAGTGGGGCAGCACTGTAATCCCAGCACTCAAGGAGGCAGAGGCAGGTGAATCTCGTGAGTTCGAGGTCAGCCCGATCTACAAATCGAGTTCCAGGACAGCCAAGGCTACACAGAGAAACCCTGACTCGGAAATAAAGTAAAATAAAGTACATCTGCCACACCTAAGTCCTTCCTGGGAGCTACAAAGTTTTCAGCAGCTGAAAGATGAGGAACAAAGGAGGTGAGGAACAAAGGAGGTGAGCAACATTATTATGAGTTCATAATTTAATCAAAATTTCCCGAATGGGGGTGGAGGAAAACCCCTACCTTGTGTGCCTGTATTAAATAAATAGGTAAGTGAATGAATGAACAAATCCTTGCCATTACATCTCTCTCTAGTAATCAAAAAATCACTTTAAAAGTTCACTCTAATTCCTTTATTAATCAAGGAAGACGGGGTCAAAGTTTCTTAGCAATAGAGCAGTTTGGGTTTGGGGTTTTGTTTTGTTTTGTTTCAGACCTCTGAAAATAGCTTCGGTTCACATGCATATTTTACCACCTATGGAAAGGGTGACTGTGTTCTAACCCCTTGGTCTTAATGCCTTGGTTTTCAGACTTACAAGGTAAAGACAATAATGTTCACGGCTTGGTGTGAAGAGTTAATGAAATCGGAATAAAAGACTTAGTTGTGCCTCACACAGTAAGCTTTCAATAAACTCGAGACAGTAAATTACTGTGAAGGTAATAACATGACACTTTACATTTTGAGTAATTTCATTCACACAATCCCCTATATGAAGCTTTACAAGCCTGTCACGTAGGGGATGATCTTGGCTAACATATATTTTTTTAGAACCCAGGTTCAAAAGCAATAAGGGACGCCTGCGTTGGCAGGCTGAGTGGATAGAAGGAAGAACGAATGCAGCTAGGGAGGGAGGAGGAGGGGGTGAGGCAGATCACGGGGGTGTGGAGGTGGACAAGGCTCAAACGCAGAACTCCGAACCCCGAGCCTTTCGCTTTGGGCATCCATCCTGGAGCCGGCACAGCTGCGATCCCACAGTTCCTGCTACCGAGCCACCCGCGCAGATCCCCGGCTCAGGGAAGGCAAGAAGCCCAGCTCTCAGTACCTTATTACCGGACCACGCCATGTTGCGGTTACAGCCGGGTTGGTTACTTCCCCCCTGGCAGCAACCTACACTGTAGCAACTCAGTTCCGGGCGGCCCTAGACTGCAGCACTTGTAGACTACAGCCTGGACTTCCGGCTCTGCGTGCAAGGGGCGGGAAAAACACGGGCTCTGAGCATGCGCAAACTTCTCTCCCTGCCTCCCTAATTCAGGCTTTGTTCTCTTTGAGCTGCTAAAACGGGCTGGCTAAACGGCTCAGCCGGTTAAGACTGGGGTTAAGACCCCAGTCCGACTCCACGTGGTGGAGAGAAAGAACCAACTCCCACAAGTCGTGTTTTGACGTCCACGTGTCCTAACACTAATAAATAAATTTAAGGTAAATAACACATTTAATAGCAAAAAGTAAATAAGAGGCAGGAGGCAATGGCTCACAGGTTAAGGATGTGTGCTGTTTTTGCAAGGGTGAGGAGTTCAGGTCCCAGAACCCACACCGGCCACCTCAAAACTCCAGTTCTGTGGGATCTGACACCCTCTGGCCTCCACAGGCGCCTGCACTCAAATGTACATACCCAACATACAGTTACATGCATACACGATTTTTTAAAAATGAATAATTGCTAGTGCTGAACTAATAACAATCCCTACTGCTGTCGTTTTGTATTGGTTCTCTGGGGTTAAGAGTTCCCTACATAAGATGAACCCAGAGAGTCACTTAACTCCTCTCAAAGCCTTCTAAGCACGGTACAAAAGAAAGACTGCCCTGTTGGTATGTTTTTGTGAAATGTATACAATATACCCTTGTTCATTTAAACGCTGATTTCTCTACCCCACTATCTGGTTTCAATATGGACATTGCATTGTGATGTTTATTCTAAGCATCACCTGCCTCAAGTTTGTGTACAACATGCCATCATTTGTTCTCTGTAATTTCAATAAAACGACCAGCCAGTGCTGTGCAATGGAGAGAATAGGGTGGGACATCCAGGTATGGAAGGGAGAAGAAGGAAGCGAGTGGGAGGAGGGGAGAGCAGAGATTCGGGAGAAGAGCACTTGGAACCACAAGGAGACGTGAATTGGACCTAAGATATGACTTAAAGCAAATATAATGTTGGAAATTCTGAACGTGAGGAAGCTATGTGGGCTTGGAGGTTTAAAATGGAGTAATCATTGCCCAGCATTGTGCTCTAGGTTAACTAAATATATCCTAGTCTCTTTGTGGTGATTTGGGTATACAGCTGGTTTAGGAATAACCGCTGTTTAACTAAAAGATAAATCAACAGTAGATATTAATAACCCACAACACCGCCCAGATGCCATGACCTTAGGACCAATGGCAAAAGAAAAAGTGACAATTCCCGAAGTAAAAAAAAGTAGGAAAGGTGTTCAACTTTGCAGACAAAGTGATTTAGTATAAACACCTTTGGCTCTGGTAAGAATTGCTTGTGAGTCATTTTACATAGAAAGCAGGCAATTTCTGTGCAAGAGTCATCAGAGGGAAAGGACTGGTGGGCAATTTCCTTGAAAATGAGTGAACACTCACTATAATTGGCAGCCTCTGTTTTTAGAAAAAAGGCATCTTTTTAGACTCCATCTTTCCCAGAACAGCCAGCCACTCCAGGTTAGCAGGTGTTTCTGAGAACTTGGTCTTGGGGTGTCTCATGCTAGCACTGGAACCTTCACTTTCAACCTGCAGAACAAAAGGATCTTGCTTTGTTCTTTTCCTTTCTTTCTTTTTCTTTTTTTCTTTTTGCTTTTTTGGTTTTTCAAGACAGGATTTCTCTGTGTAGCCTTGGCTGTCCTAGACTCTTCTTTGTAGACCCAGCTGGCCTCAAACTCACAGAGATTGGCCTGCCTCTGCTTCCCTGAGTGCTAGGATTAAAACCCTGCTCTACTGCACCCAGCTTCTTGTTTCCATTTTTATGTGACAATGTGAGGTCCTCTTGGGTGGATGTAAACATAAAACTAGATAAAGGGGTGGATGAGAGGTTGGTGAGCTATGCAGATGATGGAGATCGTGTATATTTTGGAGATGTCACTGTTGCATGAAGGAAATGGGTATTAAAGGAAAATGGAGAATTGTGAGCTTATTTTGGTAGCCGTGTAAACCATACAACCCAGCATTCTTACCCTTACGTAGCCCCTCCCTTGGATCTGTCCATGGGGCCTGCTTTCACCAGTAAATTGTAGTAGGATGAGTTCTGGGCCAAAGCTTTCAGAATGCCTAGCAGGTCTGCCTTCTGCAGTCTCATGAACCCTGAGCTCACGTATGAAGCCTGATGGCTAAGAAACTTAGTGCCGAACAGAAAAAGGCCAACAGAGCCACGTGGGGACTGCTGTGCACTGAATGTTTGTGTCTCCTCAGAATCCTTCTGTTGACATCCTAGCTCCCAGTGTGATGGTATTTGGACTCAGGGCCTTTGGGAGATGTTCAGATTTAGATGAAGTCACAAGAGCAGAGGCTCCTATTACTGGTGCTTTTTTAAACAACCACTGTAGATCACTCGTGAGCCCTTATTCTCCCCCAACCCTGCTGTGTGTGTGTGTCTGTGTCTGTGTCTGTGTTTCTACAAGCACAAAGCAAAAAGGACACCTACCTACGAAACAGTAGGAAAACTCTCAGCATAACTCTCAGCCTTGCTGACAGGACAAAATTACAACTGAAGGGACTCTGGCTAGCGCTCGGGCGGTGAGCATGGCTCTAGCAGGCTTTGCCCTTCTCTCTCATCCCCTCTGCCTTGCTAATAACCATTAGATTACATTCCTAAAGCTAGCCACCAACGTCTATCCCCTTATTTGGCAGCTTCCTCCTGAGACTCACTACCAAGGTTCAGCTATCAAAAGTCCAGCAATCAAAAGTCCCTTTTGGCTTACCTAATTAACACGCCCAGTTAAAAATAAACACTTCATCCTAACACAGGGTTTCCCCTTGTACCATTATAAAGTGCCATCTTCCTATGTGCCATATCTGTCTCCTCTCTACCTAGAGGCAGTCCTTTGTTCCTTCAGGACAAATAATCCTTCCCTGTCTCCCTTGATCCCTTCCCCTTCTCCTTCATCCTCTATCTCCTGTCTTTGTCTCTTACTCTCTGCCATCTGGCCCCTCTGGGGTAAATAAATCCCCCTTTGTGCAAAGAACTTTGTCTTGGGTATCCTGAGCCAATATTTTTTTCTTACAATAACTTTGTAGCTTTTGCCTTTATAATCCTTTGGCTAACAATAGCTGGGGCCTTACCTAGAGAACTCTCTCTAGTCTAGCCCTAGCCAGCCTCTTTTTAATAAAAAGGCTCTAGTTTACTAAAACTAAAATTTGAGTCAGACTGGTGAATCTCTGGATGACCCCAGACCCATAACAAAATAACAATTGTTTTTTAAAAAGTAAGATCTACCACACTGTGCTATTTAAAGTTAGTATTACCCTTGAATGTGTGTTGAATAGCAGTTTCCTTTGAGATCAAAACATCCCATCCTGTAGTGAAGTTCCGTAAGACAGAAAGTAAACAACTCAAAATAGCTTGAGGAAGTCCCTGAAACTGACCAGGTTAACTAGGCTCCTCCCTCTCAAAAGTATGCAATAGAGACTACTGAGGAACATGAAGCAGCTGCCTGGAAGAGGTGTAGACCAACTGAGTCACTTGGAAAGGAGGACACTCCTCAACCTACTGATCTGCCTGCAGGCTGAGCAGAATGCTCCAGCTTTCCCTGCTTTGTGACCCGTCACCCAGGCTTGGGGGGGCCTCTGGTGATGCAGCTGTCTTTGAATCATCTCTGCTCCTTTTTTTTTTTTTAATTTATTTATTAGGCATGTAATGTTCTGCCTGCATGTTACACTTATACTCCAGAAGAGGGCACTAGATCTTACCATTCTAGATGGTTATGAGCCACCATGCAGTTGATGGGAGTTGCACTCAGGACCTTTGGAAGAACAGCCAGTGCTCTTAACCTCTGAGCCATCTCTCCAGCCCCCATGTCTGCTCTTACAAGTAACTTCTCACCCATATTCCTGTCAGTAGCCCCAATAAAACTAATTGGTTTGCCAAGTTTGACTTTGGTGGTGTCCATACTTTGTCTGTCATGGCTTCTGTCTGACTTTGGTAGTCAGCTTTAGAAGGAGGAAGTGGTCAAATAACGTAATAGACCTTCATGGCTCACTTTAGGAATGTAAGCTCGTGTTTTTAAACAAGGCAGAGGGAATGGGGAAGGGCAGGGTCTGACAGAGCCATGATTGTTATGCTCAGGCCGGCTAGAGCCCCTTCACTACCTAAGTGATGACTGTATGAGCATTAGAACAAAAATGCGCAAGCTTTTGCTCTGACCCAGGAACTGTGACATTACAGGGACATTTGGAAGCGCATTAGAATCCTACAGCGATCCTATAGGAATGATGCCATGTTCAGCTACTTTCATCAAATACTAGTTTTTAAAGTCCATGTTTTATAAATCCTCATGTAAGTAAGTAAGTAAATTGAGGTGAGGGAAAGAAATTTTATGTTGTCCATTAATCCTCTCAATGTTATAAACTAAAACTCTATATGGGCATTCCAAGTTGGGTGAATAAAGCTGGAAAGATGGAGGGCATTTCCAAGACAGTCTGGGTTTGGTTACCAGCGCCTGCATGTCAGCTCACAGACACCTGCAACTCCAGTTCCCGAGGCTCTGACCCCTCCTGACCACCCCAGAATCAGATATGCCTGTGGTACACTTACAGGCATGCAGGCACCACTCATACACTTAAGTCTTCAAAGATCTCACATCCACAGGACCGCCAACAGGCTCCCCTTTCATTCTGAAAACTGTAGTGCTCAGGGCTATTATGGAGAGCCCCCAAAATAAAATAAGAAAATGCTAATCAGAGCTTATTATCTTTATTTCCATTTAAATTATTCATATCTCTGGAAATGCACCAGAAAGCACCATAGCTATCTTCAAAAATACTGGACACGTTTTTTTTTTTTTTCTTCTGATTAAACTAATAACAGGATTTCTTTTTCTTTTTTTTTTTTTAATTCTCTGAAAGTAGAGTTCAGCACCATACGTTAAATGAATGCCCCTGGCTGGCTATGGGGGAGCCTGATCAACTCCTCTGGTTGGTTCAGTTCAGAGCAATTTCTTCAGAACACTTCTTTCTGAGACAAGAAAAATTATCATCACCCCTTCTTTTGAAAATCCAAACCCCAAAACTCACTGACCTCCCAGGACTTGACATTTTGAAATCAGGGCACTCTTAAAATGAAGTTGTTGTTTCTCCAATCCAGACTCTTTCCATCTGGCTTCGTCTGTTACATTCCTACTGGTCCTGTCAGAAGCTTCGTGTTAGAAAGGTCCGAGCGAATAAGGCTTCTGGGTTTGGTGAAACCGCAAGCTAAATGTGGTTTGTGCTTTGAGCTACTGATCCCTGTTGGGTTGGCATTTGACAGATGCTCTCATTCTCTCTCTCTCTCTCTCTCTCATCTCCATCTTTATAGATTAAATATTGTCAATCCCTGTTCCCCCTTCCTTCCCAGGAAGAATTGTACTGTGACTATATGACTGTATGCTCCTATCTAATGGGTCTTTCCAGAGAACCCTGAAACCACATGACCAAAGGTAAGTTGCCAAGTACATGAGGTGCTACTATCTAATGCATAGTGTATATACTTCATTTCTATAATTCTCCGTGTAAGACTAGGGCTGAAATAACTAAATGAATAAACAAACAAATTAATAGAGGCCCATTAGTAGTTTGGAATTCTGAATGATATCTATCATAAGATGTTGATTCTTACTCGCCTACCAAATAGCCATTATCTCCCTTTTTTTTTTTTCTCAAATTCACATAACCCCAGTATTTGTCTAAGAATATAGTTACCCAGATAAAAAGATTACATTTTTCACCGTCTTTTGATTGTGAGGTCATGCTACTATAGTGTGGCCAAGGAGATACAGTAAATATCGATGGGAAGCTTCCTTGAAGCCTCCTTAAACAGGTCAGCTGGGCTTCTTTGCTTCTTCCGCTTTTGTTTGGTTGCTTGGCTGGTTGTTTTCCAGAAACACGGTTTCTGGAACTCGCTATGCCGGAGATGTAGTCAGCATTTGGAAACTGAAGAGAAGAGAGCTGAGGGCTACATCCCACCATCCAATGAAACCCAGATAATTTCATAGGGTCTTGGAATGGTCTGCCTCCAGACATCTACATAAGAAGGAAGTGTGTTTCTTTAACTCATTGATGTTCGGGACTTTAATTATATGCAGTTCTATCTACCCGTAAGTGATGCACACAGTCTTTAGAATAGGAACCTGGCTCCCTAAATGTGGCATTCCATCTTCATCTATTGTCTTCGTGGATTCAGTCACCCCTGAGCATCTTTTTGCTTTCTGTCACATTCAGGCACACACTCTCCCGGGTTACAGACACCAATAACACCTTCAGGCCCCTGAAGGGATTTCCACTCTATCTTCAGAGCCCTCATAAACAGTCATTTTAGGGCAAAGAGTCAAGAAGCATTTCAGATGAACTGCTTTGGCACCAGTCGCCTTTCTGTTTCCCATCCTCTTGGGATAACGAAGATGGTGGGACACTGCAGTGTGTGCAAGGATTTTCCAGGACTGCAGAGGGTATTGGGTAGCTTAAGAACTGTGGAATGACTATACTAGAACTGGAGAATGATTATGTTCTTATTAGGGCCTGGAAGGAATCACTGGCGGTTTAGACAGTAGAGGTTTCTACTTCCTGGATGGGGTCCTTGTTGGAGAGATTGCCTGAGATATTATCAGACTCCAGCAGTTCCACAATGCTGTAGGGAGAACAGTCCTCCAGACCCAACTTGCTGCAGAGCCAGCCACAGAAACCTTTCTCCATGTCACAGGCAGCTCGCCACCATGCTCCCCAGGACCACGAGAGCTGGACCACGGCAGCATAGAGCCCCAGGGAAGAGGCCATGGCCATGATGAGCACTGGATAGAAGAGAATGAGGCACGGACAGCAGGAAATCTTATGCCAGAAGGTCCTCTCCTCATTGTACACAAGAAAGATGTTGTACCAGGTGATAGTGCCGTAGTAGAAAGACACGACAAAAGAAAGGACGAAGACCACAGGTAGGCAGACCAGTGTCCAGAGGACCACGTGTGGCCCCTGGTCTGCCCCGACCTGGCAGGCCCTTCTACCCTCAGGTGCCACTTCCCTTGACAGCTCCGTGGGTTTGGTCAGTTCCTGCAGCTCCTTCTCTGTCAGAGTGACATGGATATCCACCATCTGACCCTTTTTCTTCCCTCGTGTGATGGTCCCCGTTAGTGTGACGTAGCGGCTGTCCAAAGGCACGTTCCACACACCTGTGCGCACAAAGAAGATGAGAGTCAAGGACCGAGGAGCCCACATTTCATCTCAGTGCTGGTGGGCCTCAGAGGGAGGAGTAGAGTTAGTGAGTCAGCCTCAGACTTAAAATGGATCTGCCTTGGAAGGCAATCTCTGCTCTTCTCACTCCCACAGAGACTGTGGGCCCCTGACCAAACTGTGGGCAAGAGTAGCACATCCTTCCTGTTGTTTCTCCATTTTTCTGGACCCCAGCCTTGACACAGTCTCTGTGATATAGAGATTGGTGAGGAACCTCACCAGTCACCACTTACCATGGTCCTGTGTCTGGTTAACAAGTGCTTTGAAGGCATTATTTATGAATATTTACCTGGGCATAAAATGTATGTATGTACGTAGACACAGGGGGCACAGTCCACCCCCTCCCTTCTGCCTAACTCTGTTTCCCTGAGATGGGGCACTCATTTTCTCATATCTGCAGACACCCTAGCTCTTCCATCTAAGCTATGAATACCTGCTCACTACACACACACATATACAAACAAGATATGTAATTAAAATAAGTTTGTTTATTAAAGGGTTTC
Source organism: Meriones unguiculatus (assembly GCF_030254825.1). Lineage (NCBI taxonomy): Eukaryota > Metazoa > Chordata > Mammalia > Rodentia > Muridae > Meriones > Meriones unguiculatus. The sequence goes on along the minus strand of NC_083362.1, from coordinate 59,302,255 downwards.
TCTGTATAGCCTTGGCAGTCCTGAGCTCACTTTATAAACCAGGCTGGCCTCAAACTCACAGAGATCCACCTCCCTCTTCCTCCTCCAATGCCAGGATTACAGGCGTGCACCACCACGCGTGGCTAATAATTTTTTTTTTAATATATAAGATAATACGTTTGCATTGCTTGAAAGTCCCCTTGACTTGCACCAGCTCTGACAGTTCCCAGCGCCCCGCCCCACACTCTGCCCTTGCAAGACACACCAGGATCCAGCCTGGCTCCCCTTGCTGAACTGTCAGCATCCTCCCTTGGTTCTCTCCACACTGTCACAGAAACACCTTTTCCCGTCAAAAGGCCGGCACTGCTCTCACCTCAAGACCCTCGCAGTTTTCAAAACAAAAAACCAAACAAACAAAACTCTATTCCACGTCTTTCTTACCTGGCTCCTTCCTGTTCCCCGTATGAGTTCAAATGTCACTGCTTTAGAGGTCTTCCATGACACATCATCACTTCCCCACTCCACTGTTGCAGTTTTTGTTGTCTTTGGAAGGGATGTTGCCACCTGAAGTTACCCTTTCCACTGTCTGTCTTCACAGACTGAAAGGTCTGCAGTGAGAGCAGGGACGCTGTTCGTGTCGTCCGCTCTGGCCCTGAGTCTTAACATCTATCCTAATAGATGAACAGGTCTATCCATTGCCGTACGGTGATTTTTAACATAGATAACCCACAGGCTCCCTAATAGCAGCAGCTATTCTTAAACATGCAGAACACAGACATAAAGTTCGTGGTGGTGATAGTAAGAAGGTCTGTGACATACAGTATGCATACTCTGGAAATTAGTAAGCATTCCGGTTCCCTACAGTGGCTGGAGTGTCTTTAACTGGCGCTTGAGGAGTGTGAGCGTGTTATCTAGGTCCACACAATGATACTATCATATTTCACACAAATCTTGGCAATCCAGAATGTGAAGGAATAGTGTATCTCACTGATTTCATAATTTATAGTCACATACACACATATATATCTATATATAGATATATATGGGCTGGTTGACTTTTTGTTTTGTTTTGTTTTTTTGAGACATGATCTCACTGTATAGCCCAGGATGGCATCCAATTCATGATCCTACTGCCTCAGCCTCCCAAATGCTGGGATTATAGGTATAAGCTACCCCACCTGGCTGTTCATAAGTATTCATTATGTTCATAATTATTATGAAAGATAACAACTGTTGTTCTTTATCTCATATATGTTATGTAACTGGCCTATAAATCAGCTTCTTTTACACTAGCAGTTGTAAAAGATCGAGATCCCCATCTCTCCTAGACTTGAGGATGCTAGGCTATAAGTAACAGGTGTCAGCTTAACGAGTGAAGACCGGAACACTTCAAGAAATGCGTCATCAGAAAGAAAAAGGCAGTGAGTGGGAGGGCGGACCCTGTTTGGTTCTTCTTTCTATCACTTTGAACACGGGGCTCCAGAAAGACTCACCGTCATCTATGGGATAGTCCAGGAAGTCCTCCCCCTCCTCCTCTTTAGGCCGATCTCCACCTTCAGAATCTTCAGGCTCCTCATCCGTCTTCTCATTATCTGACCGGTAGATGATGATGGACTCCGGGCGAGACTCTTTCCTCTTCTTCTTCCTGCGGCCCATTGTGGATTCCCCATCCAGGGCCAGGGCAGCAGCCACTGCCCTTCTCAGTGAGCCATGGTGGGGGCTTGGGAGCTGACCCTGGCTTTCCACTGATGCTGACTCTTCCATCCCAGTCCTGATAACTTAGCTGGGCTTACTCTACAAAGAGGCTGACTTGTGTTGAGCTAATTCAGGCTTCAGGCATCACACAGCTTGTACCTGGAAAAGCCTATGCAAATGTGCCGCCAAGGATATTTATGACCTGAAAGACAGGAAGGCAAAGCAGGCTGGAGAAATTGGAAAATCAGCAGAGGAGGGAGGGGTCCATAGAAATCCTATTTCAATAACAGATAAGGGATAAAATTTTAATACTACTTTTGTCATTCATAAATGTACGGGGTTACATTCATAAAAAAACTCATCGGTATCATTAAAGGATGCAGAGTTTAAGAAAGTTAGCAAGGAAGGCCACAGGCAGGTAGGAGTTAAAACCAATCTTATTCTCCTCATAGATGGAGATTGGCATACTTTGGACTTCTGACTACCAAGAATAGATTCGAACAATACCAAATGGAAGAAGAGGAGAGAAAGCTCACTAACACGTCTTCCTTGCTATGGAACCCCAACTCCAGGTAAAACATGCCCTCAGAAAGTTTCAGGAATCTGGGTGAGCCGATTTCACTTCCAACACTCTGTCTTCTCTTTTGTTCTGTGGGTAAACCAGAAAGAAAAGATGCAGTATCTTTTAGAGAAAGTGTAAGCATGCTACTTTATGTTTGTAAACTAACCTCGGGCTAAGATTGATTTTCTAGCAGAGTGGGTCTCAACCTCCCTAATGCTTTACTACAGTTCCTTATGTTGTGGTCACCCCCAACCATAAAATTATTTTCGTCGCTACTTCATAGCTGTAATCTTCCCACTGTTATGAACTGGAATGTAAACATCTTATATGCAGGATATCTGATACGAAATTACTGTGTAAGGGTTGTTCGGTCCCCAGAGGAGTTGAGATCCACATGTTGAAAACTGCTGTTCTAGGAGAAAATTAAGAGGCTTTATCGGGAGCTTAAAATGTGAAGCCCAAATCAAGACAGGGGAGCTCTGACTTAAGCCAGCCAACCTCTCACGAGGCAGCAGTCCATTTCTGAGCTTCAGTCACCCCCAGGGGCTACAGTGACGCAGCTGCTACAGCGTGACCATTAACGGCATCCAGCCTGTCATATTTAAGTAACTGCTCATAGGCTTCCAGAGAGAAAAAGAAAAAAAGATGTTATTATGGTAAGTTTCCAACACTTGTAAAGGGGGAAGCTTCTTTTTATTACAGAAGATGGCAAGAAGTAAATTAATGTGTCTTCCTGGCACCCCTCGCCCAGTGCCAACAATAATACAGCTATTCAAAGCCAATCTTGTTTTTCCATAGTCTTAACAAAAAAAAAATCTTTCAAACATGTCATTTCATTTCTACTTCAGTGCTCATTGTAGCTCAGGGTTCAGGGTGCTTGCCACTGAAAGGGTTAGACTAACTTTGTAACCTATATGTCTTCTAAAGCCTATAGTTTTGAGTTTTAGGTCCAGGTTAAGCTAAAGCCTCTTAGTACCTTTCCAGAGAGTGAAGGAATGTGACCCTATCTGTGAGGACAGATATAAAAAAAGGGCAAGCAAGCAATGACCTTCACTCAACAAAAGAACGACCAGACCCTTGTCCTTGAGATAGCGTTTCTTAGCAACAAACCTAGACTTCTTCTGAGTAGCTTTTGACCTCCAGCCAAGAGCCCACAGCCCTAATCTTCAAGGATGAGCTAACCACCCCCACCTTCAATTGCAGCTGCATCCACACTTGGCAGGACTGGCCAAGCTTGAGCACCTAAGACTAACCAATTATCTTACTTTATAGCTTCCTCATCCAATCCTAAATTGCCAAAACTAGAACTTCAAATCTCCCGAAATTTTTCTTTTAAAAACCTAAAGGCCTTTGTCTCCCGGTGCCACTCTTTGCTGACCGGCAGGGGTGACCCCGTTGTACAATGGTTAATAAACCTCTTGCTTTTGCAACGAGTCTTGGTCTGGGGGAGTTTCTGGGAAGGGCGCAATCTTAAACTCCTGAGCTGTGAGACCCTAGGTCTTACACCACCAAGCTTGACAACCTGAGTCCCATCCCCAGAACTCACATGGGGAGAAGGAGAGAACTGACTCCTGAACGTTATTCTCTGACCTCCACACATGCACTGTGGCATGGGCAGACATATGCACAAACACACACAAAATAAATAAATAAATAAATAAATAAATAAATAAATAAATAAATAAATAAATGGGGTTTTTAAAAATATTGTTTCAGGGGCCGGTGAGATGACTCAGTGGTTGAGAGCACTGGCTGCTCTTCTAGAGGTCCTGAGTTCAGCTCCCGGATGATGGAGCTCATGAGCATCTATAAAGGGATCTGATGCCCTCTTCTGGCATGCAGGTGTACATTCAGCAGAGCACTCATGATATGTAGATAGAGACATAGATAGATAGATGATAGATAGATAGGTAGATAGATTCAGAGCCAGGAGGTGGTAGCACATGCCTTTAGTCTCAGCAGTCAAAAGGCAGAGTCAGGTGGATTTCTGAGTTTGAGGCTAGCACGGTCTACAGAGTGACTTCTGGGACAGCCAGGGCTATACAGAGAAGCCCTATCTCGAAAAAACAAACTGTTTCAGTGTTTTAAATATTAAAATTAAATTTAAAAATTACATAAGCTCACAATAAGGCAAGAAGACGGCCCAGCAGGCAAAGGCACCACTGAGCCTGACAGTCCAAGTTGAATCCTGGAATACATACATCATGGTGGAAGGAAAAAAAACCAATATCCCTAAAGCTGTCCTCTGCCATATACATCACTGAATATATATGGGATCTGTTTACGTCTTTGTCCTGTAAATGGGCCCCACATCTTTTCACCTGTAGCAATGCCACCCAGTGGAACTTTCAGCCATCGCATCCGAAATGAGGCAAATAAGGAAGAGTGGTTTTTGTTTGTTTGCTTGTTTGTTTATGAAGCTTTTTAAAAGGTTTATTTGTTTATGTATTTTATGTATGAGTGTTTTGTCTGTCTGCACACCAGAAGGGGGCATTGGATACCATGGAGGTAAGCCACCATGTGGTTGCCTACAGTTGAACTCAGGACCTCTAGAAGAGCCAAGAAGCCAGTGCCCTTAACTGCTGAGCCATCCCTGCATCCCAGAAGAACATTTTTAAAGAGATTTTATTCAGTGTGTGTGTGTGTGTGTGTGTGTGTGTGTGTGTGCGCGTGTGCACACGAGTGCGTGCATGCGCGTGCCAAGCTTCTCTGAGGCCCTGTTTTCTTCTGTCCTCTCATCTAACACTGGCTTCTCCCATTGCAGGAGTCCAGACTGTCCACAACTTTTCACGTAAGCGAGCCCAGTGGTTATCACATGATTGCATGTCACACACGCATACCCACACCCACGGCATCTCCCTAGAGAGACGGCAAGAAGAGGAGGCTTGTGACTTGCCTTCTCACTGTTCTTAGCATTCCAGTCTTCCTCAGAAGGTCCTGGCATACCTAGAAAGATGGGGTGCAGAACCTTAGCTTGAAACCTCATCCTGCCCAGAAGGCACGTGAGGGAGGTGCAGAGGACAGCAGAAAGCAAGGAGTCAGAACACAGCTCACCATGCTGATAGTCATGTCCTTCTGTGCCTGTAAAGTGCTCACCTATATCACAGTCATTCCATGACATGCTTCTTGAATGTCAGCTCTGCTGAAGGACTTGGGTTGCGGGAAACGTTTTTGTATTATACACAGACACTTAGGCAGTAGGATTTCATACCCATATACATTTTTTAATGAGGGAACTTGGAATCTTTACCCTTAGGGGGGACCACATCTTCCCAGCCTCTCCAAGTAATTCCCTCAGTGTGGGGCCGTTTTGCTGAGGAGCCCTGAGAACCCTGATTCCTGAGAGCCATTCAGCATTTTATGTTGGGTTCCTTGCTGCTTTGTTTTGGGACGTCCCTCTGCTCTGACTCTTCCTGAAGATAAATGGTTGTGTCCTAAACACCTTGGCCCAAGGAATTCACAGTCAGCTAAACTTATGCATAAGAGTTTCTCAGTGTTTTTAACGTTTTTGTGTGTATCTTCATTCAAAACTGAAAACTCCATCAAGGTTCCTCAACTTTTTTTTTTTTTTGCAAGAATAATAATAATAATTGTCTGAATAAAAATCCCCCCCCTTCATATATTTGAATGTTTGGTCATTAGGGAGTGGCACTACTTGACCAGGATTAGGAGGTGTGGCCTTGTTGGAGTAGGTGTGGCCTTGTTGGAGGAAGTTTGTCACTAGGGATGGGTTTTGAGGTTTCTGGAGCTCAAGCCAGGCCCAGTGGCTCTCTCTCCCTATTGCCTGCCAAAGTGGGTGTAGAACTCTCAGCTGTCTCTCTGGCAGTATGCCTGCCTGCTCCCCACCATGAGGACAATGGGCTAAACCTCTGAACCAATTAAATATGTTTTCCTTTATAAGAGTGGAGCCAGCGAGATGGCACAGAGGTTAAGAGCGCTGGTTGTTCTTCCAAAGGTCCTGAGTTCAATTCCCAGTAAACCACATAGTGGCTCACAACCAGATAGTGAGATCTGGTGCATGGGCACACATGCAGGCAGGATCCTGAGTACATAATAAATAAATCTTATTTAAAAAAAAAAAAAGTTGCCTTGGTCATGGTGTCTCTTCACAGCAATAGAACACTGACAAAGCCAAGGAACAACATTAGTGCAAAGTTGTTTGTTTGTTTGTTTTCATTTAAAATAATTTTCATACCATATATTTTGATCATTTTCTTTTGGTGCTTTTTTTTTTTTTTTTTTAGAATACAAGGTTACCCTGCAGGTGCAAAAAACACACCCTAAACACAGTGCCTTCTGTAAAAGGTGAGAATCTGCGGGTTCATGCTGTTTACTGAGGCCTCTAAAGCATGATCAGGTGATAAAGGGATAGAGAATATCTTCCTATAGGCCCCACCTTTAAGAATGCTATCCATAAGCACCTGGCTTAGTTCAAGCAGATGAAGCAGATGATAAAGGGCTTAGGATACAAAGGAAAGACTCAACCATCTTGCTTATCCTTTGGGAGAAATCACAAAAAAAAAAAAAAATCAACTAGAAGATAGAAAGGGCAAAGGACAGAGGACAATTATCTATTGTTTGGAAGGTCAAAATTGTCATTCCATAGAAAATAAATGTACCCGAGGCTTGGAACTACAGACAGAAACGGAGAAGAGCAGCTGTGTTTGTTAGTATCTGAAAAAATGTGACAGCATCCTCCCTGTCACATGGTAATATCAGAGGTACATCATATTGAGACATGGGCTTTGCTTCAGACTGGACAGCATCCTAAGCTTTGTTTATGTTTGCTCATCCATATCCGCCTCAGCTGAGCCCACTGGACAGGTCCACTAGAGACTGAGACGATTCAAAGCGAATAAAAAAGGAGAAACTAAAGAACTAAGAGTGAATGGATATTAAGGGTGTTTGTGGCACTGGAATCAAGGAAATACTCAGAACAAGAAGGAAATGAGGGGTTGGAGAATTAGAAGCAAAATTAGCAGAAAGCTGGAAACCCAGAGTTGCTAGGAACATGCAGCCTTGGGGGCCATGGGCAGGCAGCATTGTGCACAGACTCCAGCGATTCTCAGTACGAAACAAGACATTGGAAAATGGAGACTTTTTTGGTAAATAGTTGGAAACTTCCACATCAGTAGAGGCTGTCGCTGTGGTCCATAAGTTGTTTTTCATAGTATGCTCATTAATAATACAGCAAGAGGACCATTTGCCCCCAGTACCTAGTTTAAAATTGATTTTGTTAAAAGTGCATAAGGGTTGCTGGAGAGATGGCCCATCAGTTAAGAACACTGGCTGTCCTTCCAGAGAACCGGGGTTCAATTCCCAGCACCCACATGGCAGCTCACAACCACCTGTAACTCCTGTTCCAGGGGATCTGACACCCTCACACAGACATACATGCATGCATGTAAAACACCATATTTTTAAAAATAAATTATTTCTTTAAAGTGCATGGAGTGGGATCCTGGGAGTGGAACTGAGAGGAGTTAGGGGATAGAGTGGGCCTTACATATAATAAAAATACACTGTATATATAAATTTTAAAGAATCAATAAGAAATATTATATTAAAAAAATCATCTCCACTGAGCATGGATCCCAGACAAGGCAATGTGATACATAACACAAACCCAGCACGAACATGTCAAAAACACAGAAACAGCCCAAGATCCATCCAGGCACACAGAAGAGGCCTAGTGTTCCCCAACTGCAGCCTCAGACTGGCTGTGGGAGGCTTCCTCACAGACATTAGAGCAGCCTCAGACTCACACCCACTGTCTGACAGACCGTTCCTGTCAAAAATACTATCAGCCCTTCTTGACAGGCAGCCTGCTGCAAAAGCACTTTCCACTGCCGGTGGGTATGTTCCCGCGTGGGCAGAGGAACAGGCAGAGGGTAGTCAGCCACAGGTTGACTCCTGATGTTGCCAGCTCTAAGGTCAGTCTGCTCACTGCTGTACTACCAACCCCCAGGGAGATGGAGTCAGTTTATTCAAGGCCAGCCCCGAGGAAAACAGAGGAGACGCTGTGTTTCCGTTTCCTTCTTCCCTTCGCTCAAGACTCTATGGGGTTACGGTGAGACTGTGGATGAGAGATCGCCAGGCTGGATGGAGTACCTCTCCAGGCTTTGTCTCCGTCATTCTTTAAGAGTCTGGTTGAAACTAGCTGGGCATAGTGATGTACACCTTTAATCCCAGTGTTTGGGAAAACAGAGTCAAGCGGAGCTCTGTGAGCTCAAGGCCAGCCTGGTCTACATACTGAGTTCCAGGACAGCTACAGAGCTACTTAGTGAGATCCTGTCTTGAAAAAAAAGCAAAACAACAACCAGGAGTCTCACTGAACTTGGCTCCACCTCCCCACAGCATCTGCACTTTCTCTCCAGGTGCACTTTTCTACTAGTCAGTTTGTTTGTTTCTTTCTGGGGTGGGTGGAGAAGGGGGTATGTTGTTTTGTTTTATTTTGTTTTGTTTTGAGCCAAGTTTTCTCTGTGTAACAGCCCTGGCTCTCCTGGAACTCTCTTTGTAGACCAGGCTGGACTAGAAATCTCAGAGACCTGCCTGCCTCTTTCTCCCCAGCACTGGGATTAAAGGTGTGTACCACCACACCTGGCTGCCAGTACATTTCTGAGTTGAGGGGAGATGGGGTGTTACGGAGTTCTTTGAGAACTCCCCAGCACCAAATAAAGCATCTTTACAAGTAACAACAATAACAACAACAGAAGTGTAAACCAGGGGCTAGAGAGATGGGTAAGAGCTCTTGCTTTGCAAGCAAAGGAAACGGAGTTCAAATCCTCAACGCCCATGTAAAAGCCAGGCATGGCCATGTGTCTTTAACCTCAATATTGGCCTGGAGATGAGGGGGTGTTCCATAACATCTGCCACCTGTTCTATACTCTTTAGTATTTAGTTTTGCAGTACTTCATGTCATGGATTATGAGTGGCATTGTGGGCTCTCATTCATACCCACAGGCAGACTGTAAACTTGCAGAGGTCAGGTATCACCTCCTACTTCTTTGCCACTAGTGCATTGGAAACGTACCAAAAGGTCAGTATCCATCTGTTGACTTCTCAAGACAGAGAAGAAATAAATGATGAATAAAAAGTTTTGAGTAATGAACAAATAAATACCCTGAATGATGTAAAGAGTTGTTACAAAGAGGAAGGTCTAAATCTCTTTCCAGTGTTTGTACATATAACATGCTGTAGTGTTTGGTGTGAGAAACAGGTCCAGAATCTCTCTCTTGCCTTTTGGATTCTGTAAGAGAGAGCAAAACAAATCTGCCAAGCTCCCAAACTTTAATTAATAGGATCATCTTCCATCTCTACTCCCAGATCTGCAAACCAGCATGGCCCTGCAGAATGTTAACCTCAAACTGAGCCCTTGGTCATCCAGGGGATCAAGATATTGAAGAATACATTTATACTCTAGAACTTTTGCTTAGAAAAATTAGTTTTAAGTCACTGGCTTCTAATTTTGCTGCCTTAATAAATCCTTCACTCATTTAAAAAAAAAATATTATTATTTTTTGATCCAGGCATGGAAGTACACATCTTTAATTCCAGAGTTCAGGGAGCCGAGGCACAGGAATCATGAGTTTGAGTTATTTACTGAGAGCTTATATTCACAAAGAAACAAAGATATTTGAAAAACCTGAACAAAACCATATTGCTTTCTGCTTAAAACCCACTGCTGTAAAATGAAATCCAGATTTTCCATGCAGCCGCAGGACCTATAGAATGTAAGATCACTCTTCCATGCTGTATCTCCTCCCTCACAACTACTGTCCACAACCACTCAGGCTGACTATATTCTCAAGAGCAGCAGAGGCTTTTGCTCTACTCCATCACATGATCATTTCCTGTGTTCCCTTAAGTCTCAGTTCCAACGTCACCTCTTCCAAGGCCTCCTTTTCCCCCACAGAGAAAGAGCCCCTTCCCTTTCATGGTTTTTCATCCCCAAAGTCATTTTCCTGTGTAAAACTTATCAACACTTGTAACTAAGTAGTTGTTCTTTTTATTTGTTCGTCTTCTTTCCTCCGTGCAAGACTATAAACCCTGTGAGGTGGAGTCACACAGCAGGTCAACAGGCAGATGTTTAAGAAGACATTTTTTGGTTTGGTTTGGTTTGGTTGATCAATTGGTTGGTTGGTTGGTTGGTTGGTTGGTTGGTTTTTCGAGAGAGGGTTTCTCTGTGTAGCCCTGGCTGTCCTGGACTTGCTTTGTAGACCAGGCTGGCCTCAAACTCACAGAGATCTACCTGCCTCTGCCTCCCTGAGTACTGGGATTAAAGGCATCTGCCATTGCACCTGGCTAAGAAAAAAAAAGTGTTGAGGTAATAGTTAATCACTAGCCTAATTTTGTCAAAGACTGAGACTAAAGAGAAATATAAGAAAGATATGAACATGTTCCCCTGTGTGCTGGCTAGTCCACACTCGATAGGTTTTCCTCCCATATTTACTGTCTGCTTTTTACGGGTTTGCTCCTATGGTTTTTAATTGTATTAGGGAAGAGTAATTCGCACATGAGTGCAGGTACCTTCAAAGGGAGGCGTGATCAAGCAAATGATTAGTGTCCGGACAAGCAGATGTGGGTGGGAAACTTTACTGTCTGTCCCTCTACTTCCTGGTTCCACTCTTAGGAGAGCTGGAACGTGGTCCTTCCACAGTCCATTCAGACAAAAGCATCCCCCTCACAAATGTCTGTAGCTCCAGCCTCAGGAGGCCTGCCAGTCCCTAGTGGCTTCTGCAGTCTCTAGTGGCAGACATGTTATGCACAGACACCCATGCAAGAGAAACCCATTGGGACGTTCAAGGCAGCCCAATACATGATAGGACTTGATACTCGTAATAAGAAGGCCAACAATTTTGTTTGTTTGTTTTTTGAGACAGGGTCTCCCTGTGTAGCCCTTGCTGCCCTGGACCTCTCTTTGTAGACTAGGGTGGCCTCGAACTCACAGAGATCCCCTTGCCTCTACCTCTCGAGTGCTGGGATCAAAGGCGTGTCCTAACACGCCTGGCTGCCAACAATGCTCTCAAAGGAAGTTTTATTAAACAGAAGTTACTTACACATCACTAAAAATCTTTGAAGTCCAATCCCACAAAATGAGTAAGCCTAAAGCATCTTTAAAGGGCCGAGTCAGCAACAAGAAGCTGGCCTTTTAGTCCTTGCTGGCCGGATCCCATGTAATCAATCACTTGTGGTCACTCTTCTACCTCCATGCCAAACCTGTAGAACGGCCTCTCTGCACCTTCCCGGACATTTCAGCGGCACGCAGTTTCCCTACGGTCTTGTTCACACCACTTCTAATCCAGTACATTCTTCTACTCTTTCAGATAATTCAGCTTAAAGTACAGGTTTAGTGGGTGCAGAAACCAGGAAACCTAGAAGCCTGTGCTTTCGTGGTCGCTGCAGGGCAAGTTACTAGTGTGTAGGGTTGAGATTCGACTGGGATGAGCTGATAAAAGGCAGTGACACCAAACCTTGACCATAGAGCTGAGCACATAAGTGGTAGGAGTGATGACAAAGACAAGCACTTGGGTCTCTTCTAAAGTAGAAAATTATTGCAACTCTCTTTCACCCACCAAGCCCGCTGCCCGGCCAGCTCCTTTCACAGAGAAAGACTGGCCCCATTTGGCATGAGTTGTATAAAATTTCACGGGAGGATTTCTGATTTAAATTTGGTTAAACTGTCCACTTTTAAATAAACGGCCATGCGGGAAACTAACCAAAACAAAACATGAATGAGTTGCGGGCCACTGTTGGTTGACAAGAAGTTTCCAGTCCAACGAGGTTAAGAAACTTAGGAGTAAAACACACGCCTGTAATCCCAGCACTCAGGGAGGCAGAGGCAGGCAGATCTCTGTGAATCGTCTTGAAAAAAAAAAGGAAGGAAAGAAAGAAGGAAGAAGGAAGGAACGAACTTAGGAGCAGACCTTTTCCCTCTTTCCCATGTTGAAGCTGAACATCTTTCCAAATTCAGTCTGCCACTACAGGGTTAAGTGTGCCTTGCCTCTGCCTTCCTCTCCTTCCCACTCTTCCCTGATTGGTGTGTCTTATCATCTAAGGATCACAGGTCACCTGCCTGGGCTGGCTAGAATTTGCTGTTTAAAATTCACCACCACAGAGCAGGCCAACAACAAGGAAGTGCTTGTGATTTTACAACCGAAAGCTACCAGACTTTCTCATAAAGTCTCATTGAAGACGGGAAGGAATTGAGCTTAGGCCAGTATTAGGTGATGGGAAATTTCGGGGGAGGAACATCAGTCTTCCCCCAGCTTGTTCCTGTGACCTGGCAGTGAGCACAGTCAGGCTGCAAGCTTCCTTCTCCCTGGTCCTCTTGTAACTGCCGTAAAACCTGAATATACCTGACCTCTTCCCTTACTTTTTGTTGTTTCAGACTCAGGACAAATGACTGAGGTGCCTACTTAACATCTCAAAGTGGACTTGGATTCTTGGCTAGGCAACTTAGTCTACTTGATAATCCCCAGGCCAGCGAAGAGTCCTTGTCTCAAAAAACCAAGGTTGATAACTCCTACAGAATGACACTCTACATTGTCCTCCTATCTCCACACACACACACAGACACACACACACACACATACACACACGCATAACCACATGTACACATACGCACAGCTTAACTTTTTGAAAAGATTTTTCTGTGTGTGTGTGTGTGTGAGTATGTATATATGCACGCATGTAGGTGCCCACGGAAGCCAAAAGAGGAGTTAGAGGTGACTATGAGGTTCCCACTACGGGTTCTGGGAACCAAACCAGAGCCCTATTGGAGATCAGGAAGTGCTCTTAACTTTAGAGACATCTCTCCAGCCCCTAAGGCCCAATGTTTAACTTGTAGAGAGTTAATTGACTCACCAAAAGCATGACTCACCCCTCCCTTCTTCGCGTTCCTGTAAAAGCCCTAAGCCTCTAGGTTCCCTGTAATGAACCTTGAAGAATGGTAGCTCCCTGCCATCTTCTTGCTTTGCTGCTTTTCCAAATGAATATTTTTCCTTCCCCAGCAACCTGTCCCATTCACTAGAAGTCTGAAAGAATTCAGTAGGCCTCTCTGGTGGCTACTCTCTGGAGGCTATAGTGGGAGAATTACAAGTTCAGTGCTCACTTGCCTTCGTAATAGAGCGAGGTCAAGGGTACCCTGGGAAACTAAGTAAAGCCCTTTCCCAAAATAAAAAACCTAAGACGGCTGGTAGTATGACTCAGTGGGAGAGTGCTTGCCCCATATACCTAAGGCCTTCGGTTCAATCCCTATAAAGAGAAAACAAATTACACAGGCTGATTCTGCACCATCTGTCTACAAAGAAAACAGTTCCCGGTAGCAGAGGCAGACCTGGTACTCTCTTTACTTTTTAGTTACTGTCCTACCTACTGTGGTTAAGTACACCTCCCACCCCCGACCCTCTCCATTCCTACAGACTGGACAAAGACAGGGGAAACCCAGCCATGCACTGGCGCTGTATTTCCCCACGCCTAGAGCAGTCGCCGGTACACGAGTGTTCCTTAAGCACGGACTGAACACTCAACACATGAGCTGCCTTTGCGGGCTCTTGCTTCGACGCATGCGCCGAGCTAGATGCCTTACTGCTACTCCCGCTGCCCCGGACTCTGTGAGCCTTGCACGTTCAGAACCCCACAAGCGCCGTCGCTCTGAGCCAGCGGCTGTTTTGTAGAAGGGGGAAAAATGAAGTTAACCAGAAAGAAGGGGAGGGGGAGGGGCAGGGAGCTGGGTGAGCAGCGAGAGCATCTTAGAAGAAAAAGGAAGCGACTGCTCATGGGGTGTGGAGGGATCACGGTGACAGCGGGCTCTTTTCGATAGGACAAAGGGAGCAGGGAGCAGTGGTGCAGAGAACAGGGCTGGATTAGGCCAACGGAGGCCCCAAAGAGCACGGTGGTGGTCTAGGATGAGGGGTGGCTCCTGAAGGGGCTCCGAATTAAAATCTGAAAGCAAAGGGCTTCCGGGTGAAGTCGCTGGGTGGGCTGACTTTGAGGGGTCAGCAGGTCTTGAAATCGGCAGAGACAAAAAGAACCGTATCTCCTTCTTTTAAAGAGAGGAGCCCTTGGAGAGATCTCCACACCTCGGCACCACAGGTTTTTACCCGGATGGAGGGAAAGAGCTGCGCACTGTGCCTGCAGTGTCCTCGCAGCCGCACGTGTCAGCATCCCCACTGGACTTAACTGTCTCTCACCTCCAGTCACTTCTCACTTGAACCCCTGCCTCGGTCTGCTCGGGGGGCCACTCTCAGTACTTATTTATTTTTCTATTAAAAAGCCCATCTGAGGGGGATGGAGGTTTAGCTCTGTGGAGGAACGCTTGTGCAAGCTCCGTGGCCGGCTCTTCGGCATGGCCAAAGAACAGCCTGTATCACTTTGTCATTGGGATCAGAGAGCTGGAAATTATGTTGTCCTGAAGCAGTTCTTCAACACTTCTATTTACATTTATCTTTAGGGGACTGCGGCGATGGCTCATCGGGAAAGGGTACTGATTTCTGTGCAAGCATGAAGATCTTAGTCAGATTCCCCAGAACCTTGGCTTGTAAGCCCAGGGTCAGGGGCGTGCTGGACAGAGAAAGGCAGGAGGACTGCTGAGTCCCGCCTGCTGAAAAGGGACAAGCTCCTGATGCAGTAAAAGACCCTGTCTCAAGGGAATGAGGTTGACAGTGATAGAGAAGGGCATCCAACAGCCTCCTCTGGCTTCCATAGGAACACACACACACACACACACACGGAAGGGGGAGGTGTACACACATAAATACATCACACACAAAAATTTTATTTTTAAAAAGAGGTTATAGTGGTGCCATTTTAAAGTGTGTTCATAAGCATACAACTGGAGGAATAACAGAGCCCTTGACCAGCTACCCAGACGGAGATAAAACTACAGAGCTCTAGCGCTTCCTAAGTGCTTGTTGGTTGGAATCCGACTAAGCTGGAGAGGGAAATGCCCCTGAAAAGAGGTCAGGGGAGGGCAGGGGAGTAGAGGGGCTGGAAGGAGATGAGGTGCTCCCAGGACTGCAGTCTTGCTGGCGGGAGAGACTCAATGAGAGAGGTGATGTCTAATTCCACGCCCAATTCTCCTTGTGAATATTAAGTAGTGGCTCCAATCCCCACCTCCCCAAACACACACAAATGGCATTTGCTGCCTTAATACCTGGGAAGGGAAAACAGGGCACCCCAGCAAACTTAGAAATACCATCCTTCCTGGATTAAGACCAATGGACCAACATACTTCCTACATCTGCGTAAGGCAAATATAAGCAGAGAGAGGACTGGCTGAGAGGGTCGAGATGCGAGCTGCGAGCTGCGAGCTGCTCGGGTTGATGACCTGAGTTCAATCCCCGGGACCCATATGGTGCACTCAGAGAACTGACTCCTGTTAATTTGTCTTCTGACAGCTGTACTCATCTTTCTCTCTCTCTCTCCCTCTCTTACACACACACACACACACACACACACACACAAATAAATGTAATTTTAATGTTTAAAGGAACAAACAGAAGGGCAAGGGTGTGGCATCCCAAACCTTTAATCTCAGTAGAGGCTGGTGGATCTCTAAATTCCTGCTCTACTTAATGAGTTCCAGGACAGCCAGGGCTATATAGAGCGACCTTGTCTCAAAATAATAATAACAATAATAATAAAGCAAACAGAATGTGAGTAAAAATTGTTCCTTGGAACACATTCAGAGCTGAGAAGTTTCTTGATGAAGGAACACACTAGAAGGCAGGTCCTAAAAACATAAGCCGTGAGAAGAATCTTGCAAGAACCACGCAGCGACTCATCTTTTTTGCTGCTGTGTGGCCCAGATGAAACGGATCAGATCTCAAACCTAGAGAAGGGTGCTTTTTTTTCATTTCTGGGGGTGGAGGGTTGGGGGAGTGGGAGAGGGCACTGAGAACGAGGTGAGAGTGAGCCTAAATTTATTTTTTTTAAATCATTATTTAGGCTCTGTGGACAACTGCAGCTGTATGTCCTCTCCCACACCCTCCCTTTGCCACTCTCCCCGAAGATGAAGGGATCTGGGACCTGGATGCCTTCCCTTCAGCTAACCTAAGCCTTTCCCACTTCCTAGCCACCCGCACACTGCAGCTGGAGACCAGACAGCCGGATGTCTGTTGTAGACCGGCACAGCTAGGGCCCAGACCTGCAGCCTTTCTCTACGCAGATGCCCTGGAGATTTAAATGTAATTAATGGTAGGAGCTATGGCTCCAAGGATTAGATTTTCAGAACACAGAATATCCTTCTCATTTTTTTTTCTTTCTCGATCTCTCTCTTTTCAATTCCCCTTTCTTATTCCCCAATGTCATCGAAATTTAAAATTAAATATGAAAAATCGAACGAGGAGTCTCACCCACACGTGCACTGGGACACAGGAGAAAGGCTGGCTGAGGATGCAGAGGGCTGCAGGCGGCCGCCAGGAGCGGTCCAGCTCTGGGAGGATGCCTAGCGCGCCGCGAAGGCGGGGCCTGGGCAGGATCTGGGCGGGGCCACGCGGTCTCGGGGCGGGGTCTTTCAGTCACGTGGGCGCTGACTGCTGCTCTGCTCTCTAAAGAAGCTGAGGTCTGGCTTTGTCGCGAACTCAGGCACGGACTGTGTACGGCGATGGGCTCTTGCACTAAAGTTCAGAGCTGCCTAGCGGCCGGGTTGCTGCAGAACCAAGTGGCGGTGGTCACCGGCGGGGCCACGGGCATTGGAAAAGCCATCTCCCGGGAGCTCCTGCACCTGGGTATGTGAGCAGGCCCCTGGGACTGGGCACCGAAAGCAAGGTTTCGCACAGGTCTAGGTAAACTGGGTTCAGAGACAGAAAGAGGCAGGCCCTGGCGTGACAGGGCAGAAGTTGCCAAGCTAAAGGCTGCGAAGCTGAGCATTGCCAGGGACGAAAAAGAGGCTTCCCGTCCCCCCTCCCCCAGCCGAGAAATGTTTGTAGATCAGCCACTAAGTATCAAAGAAGTAAACGGACTTAGAACCAAAAGTATTGAGCCCCAAGTAGGAAATAACTAGAACTGTGGAAACATGCTGTGGAATTAATTGTGTCTTTGTAACCTTAATCCATTCGAAATGGTTGCTAATTCCAGATTAGGTGGCATTCAGCAAAAGATTGAACGCCTGTTTGAGAGGCTCTGATGGCACTTTCTTCTCACATATCCTGTCGTGAAGCAAGAAAAAAAAAAAAAGAATATTTAACTTAGAAGAAGGAACGCAAACACATGCGCAAGAAAGGAAGCCACCGAGAAGAAAATAGTTCTATTTAATATTTAGACATGTGAGGATGAACATCTTTGGGGGGTTTAAGAGTGCAAAGTTCAGCCGAGTGGTGTGGCATACACCTTTAATTCCAGCACTTGGGAGACAGAGGCAGGTCATTCTCTGAATTTGAGGCCAACTTGGATCGAGTGCCATCCAGGACAGCCGAGGCTACACAGAGAAACCCTGTCTCAAAGGGGAAAAAAAAGAGTTCAAAGCTTAAAGGCATAAGCAGAAAAAGTATTTGTAACAGAAAAAGTATTTGTAACATGACACTTTTATTATGTAAAGAGCTTTTGACAAGCAGATTTTTTTAAAACCTGACATAATGAGGGGAGAACGGAACCGTGCTATGGCCCAAGGATTCCAAGCTGAGCTACACATAGGAAATAAATACATGAAGAAGCGATCAGCTTTATCTTATCGGCAATAAATTATGAAATAAAAACAAGATGCCATTGCATTTTCCATCTTACCATTACTTCCAGCCTGTCTGACACCATGAAACTTTCCCCTAGAGAAAAAAAAGTAATACTAAAAAAAAATCAATCAGTAACCATGGTACAAAGGTCAAGAGCGTGGCCTCTGTCAGCGGATTTGTAGGATCTTGTTGCACTTTCCAGAACCTCCTGTGAAGAGGCAGGTGGATCTCTTGAGTTCAAGGCTAGACTCATCTACAACTGGAGTCCAGACAGCCATGGCTACACAGAGAAACCCTGTCGCAAAAAAATAATAATAATAATAATAATAATTGTGAATTTCTAGGTATTGAACTTGTTTTTGAGTACATTTGCATTAGGCAACATTACACCAGTTCTAGGGTCAGCTATACGCTATTCTGGCATGACTGAAATATTAGGACAGTCGTGTGCCCTGGAGATGCTCTGAAAGTGATGGATTTTGTCCCTAAGAAACTACTTCCTATATCTAAAAGAGATGTAGACATTGTATTGTATTATAATTGGATTACCTTCCATGAGAGAATATGAAAAAAATTGAGTTTTAAAGATTTGTTGTACCTTTGAGCCAGGCATTACTGCCGCATGCCTTCAATCCCAGCACTTGAGAAACAAAGGCAGGTGGATCACTGTGAGTTCGAGGCCAGCCTGGTCTACATGGTGAGTTCCAGGACAGCCAAGGCTATGTAGAGAGACCTTTTCTCCAAAAAAACAAAACAAAAGAAGAAAGAAAGAAAGAAGTTGTTGTATTTTTAAATATGTATGTGTGTTGCAGGTGGGGGAAAGCACATATAAGTGAGTGTAGGTACCCGTAGAGGCCGGAAATGTTAGATTCCCTGGAACTGGAGTTACAGGTGGTTGTGGGCCACCCAAGGTGAATGGTGGGGACCCAACTCAGGTCCTCTGCAAGAGCAGTGCATGCTCTCCTAAGCTCTGAGCCATCTTTCCAGCACCAACTATCTGAAATACTTTCTGCTATGGCTTTTTCATTTTTGTTTCTTATGCTGGAATTAATGGCTGTCCCCTGAAAGTTATTGTATAAACCCAAATTGGACAGTGGAATATTAGGAAACATTAGCCGAGAGCTGGCAAGGTGGGCGAAGGTGCCCACTGCCAAGCCTGATGACCTGAGTTCAACCCTCAGGAGAGGAATGATGGGAGGACAGTACTGACTTCACAAGTTGCCCTCTGATATCTTCACAAGCACCATGGCATGCACGCCCGCACATATGCACACGAATAAAGCATTAGCTGATTAAACATGTCTGCCTTCCATATATAAGAATTCTTATATATATGAATGACTTAACAGCTGTGACAGGTAGTCCCGGCTATCCTCTGTAGACCTAGCAAAGATGGTGAGCTAATGCTGTGCAAAACAAACTGATTGTCTGTGGGAGAAAATTACAAGTGCTTCCTTCTTTTGTAGAAATATTAGAAGCTCTTTTATTTTTAGTCACAAATATGTAAGAAAATGACGAAAAAAAAAACCCCACCACAATCAGCAGTGAGACCATGCCAGGGCATTGTTGGTGGGAAGGGGTTGGTCTAAGGGTGCCAAGTATCACCTGGGAGGAGTTGGGGAAGGTGGTGAATGTGGTCAAAATACATTGAAATTCTCAGAGTTAACAAAAACATGAATTAAAAGGGCGCAAAGTTTCAAGCAGACAGAAAGAATAAAGTCTGGCTGTCTATTCTGCTTTGTGTGACTGCAGTTAAAAATAATATGTTGAACGGAGCTGGTGAGGTGGCTCAGTGGGAAAAGGCACTTGCCACCAAGAATAAGGACAGGGATTTAGTTCCCTGGACCTACCTGGTAGAGGAGAGAACACAGTTCTGCAAGTTGTTCCCTGACTTCCACATGTATGCTGTGATCTCACACACACACACACACACACACACACACACACACACAATGAATGGATAAATAATAAAATAATTTATTGTTTAGAAAATGCTAGAAGACTTTTGTTTTGTTTGTTGGAAGAGTGTTGAGAATTGAACCCAGAACTTACGTGTGCTCAGCAAGTTCTCTCCCATCAACAGACCATCCCCAGACCTCTCTCTTTTAAAACTTCATTTCCATTCTGGGCCTTGAACTCATTCTGTAGCCCAGGCAGCCATTGGACTTGCTATCCTCCTGCCTCAGCCTCCCGAATAGCCAGGACTACAGGCTAGAAGATGAGATTTGGCTTAAGAATAGACTTTTACATATATGTACCACAAAGAAATGGTAAAGATGGAAGGAGATGTGCTAGTTAGTCTGACCTGATCATTGCACGGTAGACGTACAGTTATTTGTCAGTTACATGTAAAATAAGACCAGATGTAGTGACTCTTTCGTTTAATCCCAGCACCCGGGAGGCAGAGGCAGGTGGATCTCTGAGTTTCAGACCAGCCAAGGCTATACAGTGAGACCCTGTCTCAGAAGGACAAAAGAAATGGTTTCTTTAGTGTGAAGCTTGTGTTGTCGCTTCTTAAACGTCTCCAGCTTTTAGCTCAACCATTTTCCTTCTCTGTGCTGACCAGTCTGCATTCACGAGTTCGTGTCTTCTGGCTGCGTGCCCATGGTCAGCCAGCGTGTTATCATGCCTGCCTCAGCTAATCTCCTTGGAACTCCTTGGCTTCCCATTCTAATGTCGCTCCCATTGTCTTGGGGTTTCATTTCTTTGTTCTGCTTTCATCACATTGACAGTCTTGTTAGAGCATTCGATTTTGCAGAATGTCACACAGTTTATCATTGGAAGATGAGGAAATGGCACCGCTGCGGTCTGTACCGTCTGAGCTGAAGAACAGATGGGCAGGAATCAATTCCTACAAGACAGCCCCCCACCCCACCCTTCCTCACCCCAGCGCCTTTGTGTGTGTGAGACCTAATGAGTTTAGTTATGGTTGCTTGATAATCATGGGCTGGATGTTTTTGGTTTCTTTTATTAATGCATGAACAACATACCAGTAGCTACACCACTGAAGAAAGTTACTCTCAGGAGCCAGGAAGTTTTTCTCATATATATGGCTTTTGCTATCATTGTTGAAATTATGTTTGCAGTAATTTGTGTTTTTGATGTTTCAGCATTGTGCGCTATTCTACTCCCTTCTGCCTTGCTCTGTTCTGAAAGAAGTTCCTGTCCTTCGTTGTTACTGTTCTGGGTGTCATGCATTGTTTTTCTGTAACTGCTTTGGTGATTTCTCTCTTCATCAGTAGTATTTTTTTAGATTTATTTTTATTTTCAATCATGTATATTTGTTTGTGGGGGGGGTCATGCATGTGTACAGGAACCCTTAGAGACCATAAAAGGGCATCAGATCCCCTGGGGCTAAGGTTGCAGGTGGTTATGAGCCACCCAACGTGGGAATGAACTTGGGTCCTTCGAACAAGCAACAAGTGCTCTTAACCCTGGAGTTCTCTCTCTAGCCCCATCAGTAGTTCATTTGGGCATATCATCAGTGTCACTTCTGGGATGGTTTCTGTTAGTTGACATCTCTCATTATTGCTTTATTGCTCCTTCGTAGGTCCAGGGTTGTTTTCTCTGGATGCTGATCAATTTGAGCCTTGTTGCTGCTGGTTATTTTTATACTCCTTATAAACGTTTCTGAGCTCTCCTTCCCCACCTCTGCCCCCACTGCAATAAAGCTCAGTTACTTAGAAATAGTTTCATACTCCCAAAGAGTGTTTTAAAATTAAGAGTTGATTCTGGCGACCGTTTCTCTCTGGCTAATGTCACTCCACTGCCAAAGCTACACCCTTTACCCAGTGAGAGGTGTTTTGTTGTTTTTGGTGGTCAGTATATTGCCCCTTCCGGGGGCTGAGTGTTGGGTTCCTTCCCTAGCTCATTTTGAAGAGTTCTTTCCCCAACCTGTTCCTGTCCCCTCTTGCACTGACCTGCACTTACCTGGATAAAATCCAAGCAGGATTGTAAAACTCTCTTCATCTGTCATCTCCCTATGACCCATATGGCTAGCTGCCTGTGCCCCAACCCGCGGGGCTTCAACGGGGTTCCTAAGGAGAAGATTGGAAGGAATGGGAGGAAAGGGACGAGAGACGCAGGAATGAAGCCGGTCTGTTCATCTGATCAAGGCTTCCGTTTATTAGAAATTTTTACCCAACTTATATAGGGAGAGGGCAGGAAAGGGGGAAGGTTAATTTACTGCTGCAGGACATAAGAAGAGTGCCTTCATGCGTTAAATATTGTACCTGCAAGATACCATAAGGATGTTTTCTTAAGATATCTTACGGATGCTCTAACAAAGGGATGTCCTCACAATCTATCACCCATGATTTAGGGTCTAGATAACTCTTTCACTAAATAGCTTTAGGTCTCCACTAAATGACCTTTGCTCTCTACTTGGCTTTGGCTTCAGCAGATACCTTTGTCTCCACTAGATAGCTTTGGCTCACTAATTAACTTTTGCTTCAGCAGATACCTTTGTCTCCACTAGATAGCTTTGACTTTGGCTTCCGTAGATAGCTTTGGCTCCCAGCACGTCTGGCCTCCATGGAGTCCTAACTTCACCTTTCCCACTTCCAGAGACTTCTGGGCTGGGAATAAATCTATTCTGTGCTGTAGTCTGAAAGACCTCTGCAGGTTGTAATGATACTTACAGTCTGGGGGGGTCTCAATTGGGTTTGTTCTCTCTGCCAATAAAAGAATCAAAAGGCAGGAAAAATCGAAAGTGTAACAGGTAGTGGCAGAGAAATGTCACCCACCACAGACATGCAGCAGCCACATGGAGAAAAATGACTCCACAAAGCAGAGGGGGGACTGAGGAAGCTGAAAATTCCAGTCGCTTCTTAAGGGCTAGGGTTTTTTTTTTTTTTTTAAGTCTCTCAAATTTTTCTCCCCTAAGTTAGAGTTAGTCATGTTGAAAATAGAAAGGATGGTTGATTGGTCCACAACTGTTGAGTAAATGTCCTGATCCTGCCTTGAACTTGTTGAGCCAGCCCATCAGCAGGGGCCTGAGGCCAGGAGAACAGGCCCACAGGCCTTTGTTTTAAAGCTGCCAGCTTTTTGTCTCAAGTCAGGAGGGTGAGAAAGAAGTTGGCTAAAGTTCATCTTTATTGCCTAGCCATGGCCTCTCGCCCTATCCGTTTGCCAACCGGAGAGTCTAACTGCCGTCTCACAGAAACATGGCTTGTTCATAGGTCCCTCCTGCACTTGCGCTCTCTCAGTGGTGCCTACTCATTTTTAGTCCCGTGGCATTTGATATCCAATATTTCAAAACAACAGTTTTGTTTTTCCTGTGTCTCCCTGTGTTTCTCTCTCTCTCTCTCTCTCTCTCTCCCTCCCTCTCTTTGTGTGTGTGTGTCTGTCTGTCTGTCTGTGTCTGTTTACTCTAGCTGTTTAGTCATTTCAGGCTGGAGGGTAAATTCAATTCCTATTGCTCCATCTTACCCAAAACCATCCTTATTCCTCTTTCCACACCCCACCTTTTACAGGAATACACAAAATAGTTTCTGTAGTTTGAACAGCGTTTTATTCATTTATGTGTATGTGTGTGTTTCCCTAGATGTCTGTATGTGCCTGGCACCTGTGGAGACCAGAAAAGGGACATCAAATCGCCTGGAACTAGAGTTACAGACAGTTGTTAGCTGCCTTGTGTGTACTGGGTATTGAACCTGGGTCTTCTAGGAAGAACAGCAAATGTTCTTAACCACTGAGCCATCCCTCCAGCCCCTTAATGTGGGAAGCTTATTTCCTTTTCCTCTGGCTATTTTCTCCTTAGGCTGTAAGGTGGTCATTGCTTCCCGGAAGCTGGACAGATTAAACGCCGCTGCGGTTGAGCTGAGAGCCTCTCTGCCTTCCTCCAGCCGAGCTGAGGTCACTCCCATACAGTGCAACATCCGGAAGGAAGAAGAGGTAATCTAAACACGGGCGGGGCGGGGCGGGGCGGGGCGGGGCGTGTTCACTCAGTGTTCTCCGCAGAACTGGTTCCCAGCCCCTGCTGGACTTGAAGGTGGTGAGGCTCCCAGGAAGACAGAGCCTGTGAGGAGATGAGCCTGACTTACTGAGCTGGTGGCCTCAGAAGGAGGGGTGGGGAGGCACGGAAAGGGAGCTAAGCAAAGACAGGCTCTGGGCTACCCAATAGACCCTTTAAGGCGGTGGTTCTCAACCTTCCTAATGCCACGACCCCTTAAAACAGTTCCTTGTGTTATGGTGACCCCCCCAACCATAAAATTATTTTCATAGCTATAATTTTGCTACTGTTATGAATCATAATGTAAATATCTGATAGGCGACCCTTGTAAAAAGGCAGCAACCCACAGGCTGATGACCACTGCTTTTTAGGCATTTTTTTTTTTTTTTTTTAGTGTTCATTTTTGACTGATTTCATCACTGTTTTTTAAGGTTGGTACTTAGAAATTAATAGTGCTTAGGTTTGTTATGCTTAGGGGTGATCCCGACTCTTCGGTGTACCTTGACATCAAAATTGGAATTTTAACTTATGATTTGAGTATGGTACAGTGGTTAAGTTCACGCTGTGGGATTTGGGGGTTTATTTGCTGGTGTCTTTATGTGTTTGGGTTGTGTTATCTAGAATTAATATAATAGTCTACAAATTGCATTTTATTTCTAAAACAGGTGACTGGGCAATGTGACAGGTTAGCTTATTAAACTTTTTCTCTCAATGTTTCTTTAGGTGAATAATTTGGTCAAATCTGTCTTAGCAAAGTATGGCAAGATCAACTTCTTAGTAAACAATGGAGGAGGCCAGTTCCTGTGTCCTGTTGAAGATATCACTGCCAAGGGATGGCAAGCTGTGATTGAAACCAACCTGACAGGCACTTTCTACATGTGTAAAGCAGGCAAGTGTCTCAATAGCCACAAAACAAAACAAAACAGACAAACAGACATGTATCTTTAATGAGAAATCACAGGGAACGCTGGGAGAGGAGCTCTTAAGGGCACAGAAGCCTCGTGTCAATAACATTGGACCCCCGTCTATCTGGTATCTTATCAAAAGTAATGTATTAGTGGTTTGTGTCTCTGGCGATTTAGTCGTTTTATTTTAGTAGCATGCCTGAGTGTGCGCGTGTGCACGGTGGGCGTGTAGTTGCCTGACAAGGCAATGTGGGTGTCAGATCCCCTGCAATTGCATGTTCAGGTGGTTGTGAGTCACACAGTGAGGATGCTAGGAAGAGAACCTGGATCCCGCAGGAGCGACCACTCCTTCACCGCCGAACCATCTCTCCAGCTCCTGTGTCTCCTTTGTTTGATCGGAATCTTTATCAAGGATCTATCCTTTTAATTTTTTCTAAAAATTAATATTATTTCTTTTAAAAAAAAATCAGTATTCGTACTGTCTGACTACCTAATATTAGTCAGTCCTACCATTAATTTATAGGATAACCCAAATTCATTATTCCTCTTGTTCTGGTGATGATTAAATATAGTTTAAAAATTTGGGGGAAGAAACTTCACCATTTGGGAATGTATACTTCCTATCACGTACTGAAGGTTGTTTTTGTTATTGTTGATTCTCACTAAATTTCATCACTTATTTGAGATTCTGTGACTGTTAGATAATTGCCAAAATGAAACTGGAAAAAAAGACAATCCTTAAAAAATGATATGTACACAGAGGTGTGGTGGCGCTCGCCTTTGATCCCAGTGTAGCAGGCAGGGGAGGAGGAGGCAGGCAGATCTCTCTGTGATGCTCAGCCTGCCTTTTCATATTCTGGACCACCCACCCTGGGGTGGCCTCACTCACAATGGGCCGGGCCCCCCACATCAATCACTGACTTAAAAAAAAAAGTCTCCAGCACATTCCTTTAATCCCAGCACTTGGGAGGCAGAGGCTGTCAGATCTCTTGAGTTCTGAGTTCCAGGCCAGCCTGGTCTACAGAGAAACCCTGTCTCAGGAACAAAAAACAAAGAAATGCCTACAGACTTGCCTGCAGTCTAAAATCGTGGGGGCATTTTCTCATTTGAGGTTCCCTCCTCTGAGATGGCTCTAGCTTGTGTCAAGTTGACATAAAAACTAGCCAGAACATGTGTTTGGGTGTTTCATCCTCATTAGGGGTGGGGAAGTTTTGAGACAAGGTTTCTCTGTGTAGCCCCGGCTTTCCTGGAACTCACTGTGTAGACCAGACTCACCTCAAACTCAGAGAGCTGCTTCGCTCTCCTTCCCGAGTGCTGGGATTAAAGTCGTCCACCACCACTGCTGCCACCTCTGGGCTCTCATGTCTTTCAATTGATGAATTTTGTCTTAAATCTTTTGGTAGAAGTTTGTGGTTTTTATCATATAAACCTCACATTTTAAAATTCAGCTTGGGGACAGGGGCGTAGCTCAGTTGGCCCAGTGCTTATCTATCATGCAAGAAGTTGAGGGTCTCTCCTCACCGCTCTGTAACCCAGACATGATGGTGCCCAACTGTGACCTCATCACTTGGAAGGTAGAGCCAGGAACATCAACATCATTCAGGCTCATTCTCAACTACATGGGGAATTCTGGGTTAACCTGGGATGCATAAAAACAAAACACTTTTTAAAATTCAGGTTATGCTAGATACTCTATGGCTATTGTCAGTTTAAATGGGCCGATGTTCCAGTAATTTCCATCTAAATTATTACTTTATTGACAAATGTTTTCCAAGTTCGTTCTGTAGCTTTCCTTGACATGTTTTAGCATTGGCTCATGGTTTTTTAAATTAGCTTCCTGCTATCCAGCAATTAGGAGGTCATCCTGGGCTACATAGTCCTCATCCCAACAACAAAGACCAAGTTAAAATAGAAGACATCAGATGTATGCCAGAGCAGGATAGAATAAGGGAAAACACTGTTTAATACGATTGCCAATTGTCTGTGTTCGGCAGTTTACAATTCCTGGATGAAAGAGCATGGAGGATCTATTGTCAATATCATTGTCCTTATTAAAAATGGGTTCCCAATAGCCTCGTAAGTATTTTGTGTATTTCTTCTATGTCTGTAGATTTTGTTCTCTGAATGGGGGCAGTAATGAAAATTTTCTTAAATCAATGGTTCACTCCTTTAATAAGTTGTAACCCCAATAATTTCCTTTTTAAATAACATTATTATTAATCCTTGGAAATTTTCATACAGTGTATTTTGATCATATTCACCTCCTCCCCCCATTTCCTTTTCTTTGAACCTTTAAAAAAATGTGCTTGGAGACAGAGGTCAACAGCATGTGTCTTTAGCAATCCCTCACCACCTTGTTTTTTGAGACAATAGTCTCTCACCGAGCCGTGGCTTTCTAATTCAGCTAGAATGGCCGGCCACTGAGTCTCAGGGACCCTGCTGTCTCTGTCTCCCCCTTGCTGGGATTACAGGCATGCACTGCCATGGCTGACTTTGAGTGTGAACATCCAAACTCACGTCTTCAAGCTTGTGCAGCAAGCGCTTTACCTACTGAACCTTTTCCCTAATTGCTAATAATGCCTGTGCAGATTAAGGTTGCCATATGGTTCGAGTGAGAATGGTCCCCACAGACTCATATGTTTGCATGCTTGGTCCCCAGTTAGTGGAACTATTTGGGAAGAATTAGGAGGTGTAGCCTCTTCGGAATGGGTGTGGCCTTGTTGAAGCGGTGTGTCACTGGGGATGGACTTGTGTGTCACTGGGGATGGACTTGTGGTTTTGCGGAGGTGTACTTGTTTGTTATTTCTCTGACATTCATATTACCTGGAGTTCCTGTGTCTTTTCTGACAATTAATCGAGGTGTTACAAATGTAGCTGTAGCTGGTTGTGGTGGCACACACCGGTAGGATTTGCTGAAGGAGACAAATGTAGCCATCATTTGTTAAGTTGTGAAAATAGCGTCTTTGTTAAGTTGTGAAAATTAAATGGATCTGGATTAATTTAGATTTGAACACCATGAATATGCCTGTTTGATTTTAGAACTGCTAGATTGTAACTCATAATAGAAACTCAGAGCGCACCCCCTTCCCAAACTCTTGAGGGGTTGTACTTCTGACTAGTCACTGTGCAAAGTAACAAGTTGACTTCCTCTGTGGAAAATTTAATAACATACTTGCTGGCTGTATTATCTAGGACTTTTTCAGTTGTGTAGAGTACTGGTTACTCTGTTTCTCTAGCCACAATATATGGCAGAGACAGCTTAGAAAAGGAAGGGTTTCATTTGGCTCATGGTTTTAGAGGACTCCACCTATCCCAGTGAGGCGGGAACCAGGGGAAAGGAAGATGGCGGGTACTCAGCCAGCGTCTCCTTTCTCCTTTGTCCCTTTCTATTCTCACCTCTTGGGATGGTCCTGCCCACCTTCAAGGGTGGATCTTCCCCCACACTCTGCCCACAATGAACCCTAGTGAAATCTCTCAGGGAACATCTTCACAGACACACTCAAGAGATATGCCTTCCTAATCCCTGAGTGCATATTAGTCCAATCAAGTTGACAAGCAAAATTAACTGTTACATAATATTTAGCTGCTGAGCCGTCTCTTCAGCCCACAACTCAAATTCTTTACCCAGGGAAAATGGAGAGAGAGAGAGAGTGTGTGTGTGTGTAAAGAAAGATAGAAACACAATTTGATATTTTACTCTGTAATAAAAGGTTCGTTAACATATTCCTCCCATGTACATGGCTTTTGAGGGACACAGCTTAATCAGTATGTGATGTGTCTGCCTTGGCTTTGATAAGAAGGACCCAGCTCCTTCTTTAAACATAGATGCAACAAGACCGAGAACCATAACGGAAACAGTCTTGTGAAGTTCCCAAGCCACTGAAATGTTTGCCAACTTGGTTAATCAGAAGAATGTGCAACAGCAACTGATGATAATGTCTATGTCTCTAAAGGCACAGCGGGGCTGCAAGAGAAGGTGTTTACAACCTCACCAAATCCATGGCTGTGGCCTGGGCCAGCAGTGGAGTAAGGATCAACTGTGTTGCTCCTGTAGGTAACGGTTACATGTGAAGTCTGCTGACAGATTGGGCTCCTCCGATTGCATTTTTGTATAACTGTGTTCTTGATAGGGAGTATATATTAACAACTATGTAAATATGCTCTAAAAGCTTGGCTTTCAACATAGGTTAAACTAGGAAGGCAGTCGTTCATTAGAGTAGGTTATTTGATGATAACGAGATAGTGACCCCCACTCTTGCTGTAAATTAGCATCATGCATATTTAAACAGTAGCGATACAATCATGGATTGTAAGTCCCTGCATTATAAAAGCATCGAGGAAATTCCATTGCACGTTGAAGGTTAAGGAATGCCGGGGCTGGAGAGATGGCTTAGCAGTTAAGAGTGCATTTTGCTTTGGCAAAAGACCTGAGCTCAGTTCCTGTACCCACATCAGACATCTCACAACTGCCTGTAACTAGCTCCAGGAATTCTGACACTTTCCCCTTCCTCTTGCCTCCCCGGGTACCTACATACACATCCCCCATCACACACACACACACACACACACGGTTAAAATAATAAAAGTAAATCTTAAAAAGAAATAGCACTTTGGGGTCTGGTGAGATAACTCAGTAGGCAAATTGCTCGTTGTACAAGTGTGAGGACCTGAGCTCAGCTCCCTGCATTCAGGTCAAAAGAAAGACATAACAGCCACACCTTAAACACCATTACTGGGCCGATCCCTCGATGGCCAGACAGCCTATCAGAAAGAGAGTTCCAGGTTCAGTGTCTCAAAGCCAACAAACAAACAAACAGAAACAATAAGGTAGAAAACAGCAGAAGGCACCAAGATTGACCTCTGGCTTCTTCATATGCATGCCTGGTTGAGAAGATGCATAGGTGCATCCATACATGCCCCACACATGCACACAAAAAAAGCATTTTTCTGAAGAGTAATTTTCTTCCTAAGTGATTTTGTAATTTCTTGGTATATTGTTATTTGGAAAAAAAGTTGAATAACAGGATTCTAGGAAGAAACTCAGTTGTAAAACCAACTAGAAGCCAAGTCATGTGTTATAGGATCATAAATACAGCTACAATAGTGACATCAAAAAACTTTTTGTTTCATTTGTTTTTCAAGACAGGATTTCTCTGTGTAGCCTTGGCTGTTCTGGACTCACTTTGTAGACCAGGCTGGCCTTGAACTCACAGAGATCTGCCTGTCTCTACTTCCCCGAGTGCTGGGATTAAAGTCGTGCACCACCATGCCCGGCTGACATCAAAAATTATTTTTTTTAGCTGGCCACAGATGCTGGGGCTTTGATCTCAGTTTCTCATGAATTCGTGGCGAGCGCTTCACTAGCTACATCTGAGCCTTCCCCCTGGCCTCTGCTTTTTTTCAGAATGGTTCCTGTGTAGCCATGCTGGCTTTGAATTCATTATATAGGTGAAGTTGGCCTTGAACTCCTGGTCTTCCTGCCTCTGCCTCCCCAAATACGTATTTGTTGTAAAAATAAGCCATAGCTTGAGTCTCCCTCATATTTTGTACCAGGCATGTACTTTGAGAGACATTAGATGAAATATCTCTCTCTCCGCCTACACAGATCAACTCAAATTAACACTTCCTGTGATGTTTTCTGATCATGGCTAAAGTGGAAATACCGGCTCTGTTTGGGCTTGGTGCACACATCTGTAACACTGGTGGGGAACTGGAGAGGGAGCATAAGCAGATGTGCATGGAGCCCACTAACCAACCAGCACAGACAGCCTGGAGCTCTGGCCAGCCAGCTAGTGAACCAGTGAGGTCTGGATTCAGTAATAAGATGGAGAATGATTAAAGAAGAGACTTGTTGCTGACCTTTGACCTCCGTGCATGTGCACATCTGTTCAATCCATACACACACTCAAAATTTAAAATATTTTTAAATTAGCTTTCGAGGATACATATACCTTAGATTCGAGTGTGTGTATGTGTGTGTGTTTTAATTTCACTTTAAATTTAAGAACCAAGAAAATCCTATGTTTGCACGTTTTCCCTGGTAAAGCAGGCATGCTCAGAGGTAGATCAACTGGAATCCTTGGGCCCATTATTCCTGGTGAAGTACCCCACTGTAGTTCTTGCATAAACACACTCCTCAGAAACCAAGTCTTTCATAAAAAACACTAAGACTTAGCTGGTTGTGAAAGGGGAGAGAGCCCCCCAAATAACCATTCCGATGGTCTGCTTGTAGATAATGGTTTGCTGGACCCCTTTTGATGGTCTTGAGAAGAGTTAATTTGGAAACGTTTGTCTTTTGCATTGATGCTAAGCCACACTCGCTTTGTTGCTGGTCAGTGTGTTTCTCTGATGTCTTCTTCCTGTTGTGTGGGTGCTAGGGGTGGGGTCTGGGGCCTGGAGCATACCAGGCAAGTACTCTACCTCTGAGTTACATCCCCAGGCCTAGGTGTCATAACAATTTAATTCTCCCTATTTAATCTCCTTCCTGTTTTGCTTTCTAATACAGGGAACCATTTATTCCCAGACTGCTGTTGACAACTACGGTGAATTGGGAAAAGCTGCGTGGGAAATGGCCTTTGAGAATATCCCAGCTAAGCGCCTTGGAGTCCCTGAAGAGGTGATGTATCTGTCTGGCACTGGTGAGAATGTCTTGAGAAATGTGTGACATTCGGTACCCTTGGCAAATGGCCTGTCTGACTGGTCGAGGTGGTTATTTCACCGCCCCCAACCATTTCTCCTGTGCTTTGGGCTCAGCAAAATAACCTAGTTAGTTACTTTGACAGCTCCCTCGGGAGTGACGGCCATGACGTTAAAGACAACATCTTTCGCTCTCTCTGTGTCTACATTATTTTGCCGCATGCACTGTTGGCACAAACAGCCCCAAGCAACCCAGATGATTACAGACTCTTGATGCGCCATAGAGGGACATGCGTACAAACCAATAGCTTTTTCCTATGACCTAGGAGTAAACTTAGCTCTTTTTTTTTTCAATTAGTTGCAGTAGGAACCTGACATGATGCCCCTTAAGTTTTTGTGCTGTTATTTTAACTTTTTCACATTTTGGGTCTTTGTTCTAGTTTATACTGTCTTTTGAAACTGCTAACTCATTGAGTCATTTGGATCCAAATGCTGACGTAGTACATTATGTAATATTGAAAGAAAACATCTTGTAATGTCTCTACACACTGCTCAGATCTTTGAGTATTAGCAGTAAGTTTATAATGATGGTACAAACTCCAAAATTCCATTTTCACCTGAAAGCTTACCTTTTGTCATTGAAAATAGCGTCACATAATTATAGCCTCACTTCCTTCATTTAAAATAAAAAATAAAAAAGGTGATGTGTTTGGAGAAGAGGAGGCTCAGTGGGATAAGGAGAAAGATGAGAGACGGTAATGGGAATAATGACCAAAATCCACTATACACATATATGAAATTGTAAAAAACTATAATAAATTTATGGAAAAAAAAAAAGCTTGCCACACCAGGTGTAGTGGTGCATGTCTTTAATCCCAGCACTCCAGAGGTAGAGGCAGGCAGAGACCTGTAAGTTTGAGGCCAGCTTGGTCTACACAGTGAGTCCCAAGACAGCCAGGGCTACACAGAGAAACCCTATCTTGAAAAACAACAACAAAAAAAGGAGGGCATGAGTTTCAAAGAGAACAGGATGGGTGTATGGGAGGGTTTGGAGGAGGAAAAATGAGAAAAATAATGTAAGTATAATATTTCAAAAATAAAAGAAAAATGTAAACAATTTAAAAACTAAACCTTTATGAGGTTGGAGAGTTGGCTTAGCAAGAGTGAAGAAGGAGTGTTGCTGACCTGACAGCCTCTTCTGACCTCTGCAGGTGCATCTACATATGTGCAGGCAAAGTACTCACGCACATACAATAAGTATAAAAGAAATGCAACTTAAAAATGGCCACTGGACTTCTTCTCTGTGCATCAAAAGCCCTTGGGGTGGGGGTAGGGATGTGCAGAACGCCAGGTGCACTCACCCCACCCCCATTCCCACGAGTATCTGGGCCACAGTATCATGACAGCTTGTCCCTCGACTACCAATCCAGTTTGCATTCTTTAAAAACATTTTTATGTTGGGAGCCGCGTGATCGTCTCGTCGGCAGAAACGCACGCGGACACAGGAATCCTCCTGCAACAAAATCATTACAGTCACGCGATGAAAAGAGGAGAGAGAGCCACGGCGGCCGGGGCGGGCAAGACCCAGGCGGGGAGAGGGGGAGGAGGAGAGGAGAGCCCCGATGTGGCGCTGTTTATATAAGCCCGGGTCGCACCTGAGTGACATGTGAATACCCTGATTGGCTGCTCACTTTTTACCCCGCCTGATGACTCAGGCCCAGCATGCTTAGCGTGCTTACGCAATCCGCGCATGTGTACTGGAGGTTTACAGTTTTGAGGGCGGGATGTCAGCGCCACCTAGTGGCGTCTGAATCTCGGCTCTCCACATCCCCCTTTTGTTTTAAATAAATGAAAACTGCCTTAAAGCCTATACACGGTACAAGAGGGCCCTAAGCTCGATCAAGCGAACTCCTTCTTTGGGGAGTAAGCGATCAAGAGCTTTAGATTACTCCCTTACCCCACCAGGTGCAATGGAGACAGGTCCTCTGGGTGCAGGGGCTAAGGGAGAAGATTAAAGAAGGAGGTGACACCCATTCCCGTGCAATGGAATAAAATTCCAGGGAATGCAAGGGCTGTCATCCTCCTATTTAGGTACCATAGCCACTTAGGCAAAGGCAAACATTGAGACTTGGATCACTCATCGACTCAGTGCAATGGGTAAAACCCCTGAGGTGCATCGACTGAGTGTCACAGTCTGTTTTAATTTTTTAGCATGGATAATCAAATTTTTGGGAGATGATCCTTGTTCCAAGGCTGCTAGTACTTGCGCGATTGCGACCTAGTCACGTTTGTTTTGGGTACTGAGTTTGCAGAACAACCAGAGTAAAAACACTAAGCCACGACATAGCGCTGCACCAAACATTCCAACCCCCACCCAATCTTAAAGTAAGAAAAGGCAGAAGAAACCCAGGGTAAAGCCAATCTGTGGGCAATGAATCCACTCGAGTAGAATTAGTGGTCATCCTCGCCGCCCTTGACTCTTTAAGCAGTAGCAGATGTATCTGTTGAAAGATCATCTTCAGCTGTCACGAGCTTTCGCGTGAGGCGCTCCGGTACACAGAATGGATTGTTTTCTTCCTGTGGGAAAACACAGACAGCTCCCTGGATCTTATTAAAATAGGATCCGGGCCTTTCCACTGACTAGTTAAGACAGCCTTCCATTTGATCATTTTCTTGGGCCTATTAGGCCCTGAGCAGTGGCAATCAGCCGCCGAATGGCCTTGACTGTCCAAATTTAAAAAATTGAGTGTGAAGAGTGCCAAGGAAACGGTCACTCATGGCACTGAGGGCAGAGCCTCCTGGACTCCTCCCTTTTGTTTTATTAAGTAGGATTTTAGGGTGCGGTGAGCACGTTCAATAATACCCTGACTTTGAGGGTTATATGGGAGACCAGTCAGATGGGTTATTTCCATCTGATGACAAAACTGTCTAAATTTTTGAGAAGTATAGGCTGGCCCATTTTCAGTTTTTAGAATTTTGGGCTTTCCCCAGGCACTCCATGCCTCTAGGCAATGTTGAATAACATGGGCTGCCTTTTCTCCAGTCAGGGGAGAAGCAAACATAACTCCAGAGCAAGTATCAACAGAAACATGCAAATATTGAAGTTTACCAAAAAATGAAATGTGGGTAACATCCATCTGCCACACTTGTAGTGGACAGATTCCTCTGGGATTAATCCCAACATGAGGCATAGGTAAGAACTGACAGCAATTTTGACATTGGGTAACAATATCTCTAGCTTCTTTTCTAGTAATGTCAAATCGACGCAATGTCTCAGCTGTAACATGAAATCTTTTATGAAACTCCTTAGCCAATTCTAAATTTGAAAGGAGGGCAAATGCAATCATCTTTGTGGCTCGATCTGCCAGGTCGTTTCCATGGGACATGGGCCCCGGTAGACCGGAATGAGCCCTAATATGTGTAATGAAAACAGGGGCTCTTCTGGTAATTAAGGCAAACTGAATCTTTTGAAAAATTTTTGCAAGCTTGCTAGACGCTTTAATTAATCCAGCAGCCTCTAAGATTTTGGTTGCATTTACCACATAACTAGAATCAGAAACAATATTTAAAGGACCTGGAAATTTTTCCAAAACTTCTAGCACTACTAAACATTCCACAATTTGAGGCGAGGTCTCATGATATTGCTTAGAAATAACTTTATTATTAACCACATAAGCTCCTATTCCTGTTTTTGACCCATCTGTATAAACTACCAATCCATCCCGAAGTGGTTTTTGGGACGTTACATGCGGGAAGACTACCTCCTGAGTTAAAGCAAATTGCAAAATAGGATGTTTTGGGTAATGATTATCAACTGAACCACTAAAGGAGGTAACTAGCACCGCCCAAGTATCAGAGGTAGCAGTTAATACCTGAACTTTGTGAGCCATATAAGGCACTATTAAAGACTTTGGCTCCTTCCCAAAGTATGTAATGGCTGTTTTTAACCCACAAAGTGCGAGTTGAGCGACTGCATCCGGATACCATTCAATAATTTTTGTAGGAGAAGCATTGGGATGAACCCACACTAAGGGTCCATCTTGCCATAATACAGCAGTTGGTAAATGTTTAGTTTTAATGACACACAGGTCAAAGGTCTTAGTTTCATCTACACGTTTTAATTGGGCATCCTGTAAAGCGTTTTCTACCACTCGCAGGGCATGGCTTGCAGCCGGTGTTAAGGCTCTGGGTGAAGAAATATGAGCATCCCCTTCCAAAATATCAAATAGGGGTTTTAATTCAGCAGAAGGAATCTTTAAAAACGGCCTAAGCCAATTTATATCACCTAATAATTTTTGAAAATAATTTAAGGTATGTAAATGATCCCTGCGAATTTTTATTTTTTGAGGAACTATTTGTTCCGGATAAATAACAGTCCCTAGAAAGGAACCTACTTCTGAAATTTGGACCTTTTTAGTGGCAATATGCAATCCCCATTGTTGTAGGGTTTTTTGTAACAAAGGATACGACATTAAAATTGAACAGTACCTGAACAACATGGTGGCAAACTTATAGCTCTACCCTCTTTATCTCCGGACCAGTATGGCGGCTGGCCACATGCAACTGAACTCAGCTGGAAATCCTAAACAAACATGGCAGCCAAACTACAGCTTTACGTGCTTTTTATTGCTGAACCATCATGGCGGCAGGCCATGTGCTAGCATTAGCAGGCTGCGACTGACAACACCAAGTACAGCCACTAGGTGTTGCTGATATAGTAAACACTGTGGAGCATCTATAATCCCCCACAACCAAAAGTTTTTAAGTGATTAAACAAGCTTTAAAATTAACTGCTTAACAGAACAATTTTAAACTGTAAAAATTATTTTAGCCATACCAAACCTATTAGCTAGAATTTTTTTCTTAAAACAGCATAAAAAACATTTTGTAATGAACAATCATCAGTCCTTTAAATGAATTATGTGGAGAGCACATGGGAGGCAGGGCCTCTTAACCCGAATTAAAGATGGCGCTGGCCACGTGGGGCGGGGCCTCCTTGTCCAAACTAAAGATGGCGCCGGCCACATGGAAACTGCTGACATACCCAAGGTCCCGCCCATTTTTCCCAAAGCCAAGATGGCTGCGCCCAGTTGTCAGCCACGTGGAAGCCTCTGATGAAAGCCAAGATGGCTGCGCCCAGGCATTTAAGCAGGAATTTTAATCTTATTGGATAAAGAGGCTTTTTTTTTTTTAAAGAGGAAATCTTTTTTTTTCTTTTTTTAAAGATGTATTTATTTATTATTTATGCAATGTGTGTTAGCATGTACACCTGCACGCCAGAAGAGGGAACCAGATTTCATGTTTAGATGGTTGTGAGCCACCATGTGGTTGCTGGGAATTGAACTCAGGACCTTTGGGAAGAGCAATCAGTGCTCTTATCCTCTGAGCCATTTCTCCAGCACCCAAGAGGCTTTTTTTATTGGGTTTTTTCTTCTCCTTTTACCTTTTATTCCCAGGGCGTTCTTTCCCTTATCTCTCACTTCCGTGGCTTTAACATCCACAGAAGGGCCTTTCTTCTTAGAGACGTCTCCATTTCTATCCATTGGGGCCCCTAATCTCTTCTCACGTACTGATTCTGGCATGTCGTCTCGCATCTCCCCTACCCTTAACCTTTTGCTAATCCTTTTCCTTCCGAGGCAGCCCTCAAGTTTGCACGAAACCAAAAAAAGGAGAGCTATGGCAGCTATCACAGCAGGGAAGGCCATAAGGGCTTCTGCTAGCCGAAATGAGAAACGGGATAAATCAAGGTTGAACATGTCTTTCAGGACAAACCTTAATGTTGTGGTTCTGAATTCCTCCCCGCTAACGGGGGCTCTCCTTACCCAGCACTGGCGGTAGCAGGCTCCCTGCTCCCGGGTTTCGGCACCAGATGTTGGGAGCCGCGTGATGGTCTCGCAGGCAGAAACTCACGCGGACACAGAATCCTCCCGCAACGATATCTTTATTACAGTCACGCGATGAAAAGAGGAGAGGAGAGGGCTGCGGCGGGCCGGGACGGGCGAGCCCCGGGCGGGGAGAGGGGGAGGAGAGGAGAGCCCCGCTGTGGCGCTGTTTATATAAGCCCGGGTCGCACCTGAGTGACGTGTAATACCCTGATTGGCTGCTCACTTTTTACCCCGCCTGATGACTCAGGCCCAGCATGCTCAGCGTGCTTGTGACGTGTCAGTACCCTGATTGGCTGCTCACTTTTTACCCCGCCTGATGACTCAGGCCCAGCATGCTTAGCGTACTTACGCAATCCGCGCATGTGTACTGGAGGTTTATAGTTTTGAGGGCGGGATGTCAGCGCCACCTAGTGGCGTCTGAATCTCGGCTCTCCACATTTTTAAACACTTAAAAAATTTTTTTTATATGAGATAGGATCTCACTGTGTAGCTCTGGCAGGCGGGTCTCTGTGAGCTCAAGTCCAGCCTGGTCTACAGGGTGAGTTCCAGGACAGCCAAGGCTTCACAGAGAAACCCTGCCTCAAAAAACAACTACAAAACCAGGAGAGGAATGTGCTCAGGATCATCTCCCTTTGTGAAACTTTGCTTCCATTTACCATCATTCAAATGGATCCTGCTTGGTTTCAGGGAGTTTCTCTAAAACCTCCCCAAGTGACTGCACTTGAGAGGATGTGGTGGGGCCCTGGAAGTCCCCCTGGTGGGAAGCTCCTAGGGTCTGCATAGCTG
Source organism: Meriones unguiculatus (assembly GCF_030254825.1). NCBI lineage: Eukaryota > Metazoa > Chordata > Mammalia > Rodentia > Muridae > Meriones > Meriones unguiculatus. The sequence goes on along the minus strand of NC_083362.1, from coordinate 59,264,183 downwards.
TGCTTCAGGCCTGACAGGGTGCCAGACTGAACAAATCAGAAGGCCAGCCCTGCTACACACACAAACTTACTATATCTGGGACCAAGATGTAAGAGGCACATGGCAGTGATGACCAACAGGGTTGTGGCAGACAAGTAGGAGCCTCAGAAGGGAGTTAAGTGTTGAAGCAGGAAACTGCCAGGATTCAGTGGCTTCTCAAACCATGCTGCTTGCCTGCCACTGTCTATGGCTTCTTCACATCTTTTGGTTTGCCCTGACCTGATCATTACCTGACTTCACTGCTGCCCAGACTTTAAAAGGACACCGTCCCTGTGTTGTGAGACGGTACGCGTGCGTGAGGACTCATGGTGCAGTCCTGTGGTTTGAGGTGTGATGATTCATGAGGATCAGGCTCCCAGGGATGGAGAAGCCTTCATCCTTTTCTTAAATTTTGTTTTTTAGCCTTTACTCACGTGTATGCACATACTCTCTTCTGTTCCCAGGTCTCCTCTGTGGTGTGTTTCCTGCTGTCTCCTGCGGCTTCCTTTATCACTGGACAGCTGGTCAATGTGGACGGGGGCCAGTCTCTATATTCTCACTCCTTCCAGATACCAGGTAAGCGGCCAGGAGGTGAAGTCACGAGCTCTTTACCTGTCCATGCTGTTTCTCAAGTCATTACTTCAGAAGAAGAGGTTTTCTCTTACAGAGCATCAGAAAGTACAAAGTGTTTCTATCTATGATGGAATCTTAAAGAAAATGTTCTCAGCTGCAGAAAATATCTAAATCTCTAAGTACAAAGATGGATAGAAAGGAGGCATAATTCCTCTTTTCCCTCCAGTAAGTTGTGGGAGGCACAGTTCGATTCTGCTTTGTCCTTTCTTTGGAATATAAGTGTGTGTGTGTGTGTGTGTGTGTGTGTATAATATATATGTATATATATGAAATATATATCAAGTGAAATAAGTTTCTATATTCACTTTTTATTCATAAAAGCAGTATTTATTTTATTTCACTGAGACAGAATCTCAGAATCTCACTGTGTAGCCCAGGCTGACCCTGAGCCTGTCAAGTGCTGGAATCACAAGTCTGTGCAACAATGCTTGGCTTGAAAACTGTACTTTTATGAATCCAGTTCGATAACAGTATTACACACGATTGGATGTGTGTGTTTGTACCTCTTTGGGGATTGGAAGGGTCTTATAAAATCCCATAGTCCAGGCGGTGTGGTGGTACTCACCTTTAACCCCAGAATTCAGGAGGCAGAGGCAAGCAGATCTCTGTTCCCAGGCCAGCCTGACAGATCCTGTCTCAAAAACAACAAACAAAATCAGACAGTCTAATGTCCTAGTTTTACAAATAACAGAACAAACCCTCAGAAAATAAAAAACACAGGCTAGAGAGGTGACTCAGTGAATATGAGCACTGCCTGCTCTTCCAGAGGACCCAGTTCAATTCTCAGCACCTTCATGGTGGCTCACAACCATTTTTAAAGATGGAGGAGCTGATACCTTCCTCTGGCTTCTGCAGGCACCAGGGATACGTGTGTTATATTCATATATACACAGGAAACAAACATTCTAATAGCATGGTAATGGCCAGGGGTGCTGCTTAGTTGATGGACCCCTTTACCAACATATGCAAACCCTAGACGGAATTCCCAGCACCCCATAAAAGCAGAGATGATGGTGTGTGCCTGTAACCCCAGAACTCAAGGTGGTAGAGGCAGGAGGATCATCCTCAGCTACATACAAGTTTGAGGCCAGATTGAGCTAGGTAGCATAGATTGTAGGCCAAAAGTAAAAATAAAAATAAAAAGAACGCTAAGAACCCAAAACCTCAGAAAAAAGTATAAACACAAATATATTTGACCTCCTTCTAGTGTCTATTAGCAAACTGATGTGTGGTTGGTAGGACTGCCTTGTCTCTTTCCCATCCTTGTGGGCTTCTAATGTGGATATGGTGATATCCCTAATGCTATGAATATTTGTTTGGTTGGGATTTTTGTTTTGTTTTGGTGTTCTGAGACAGGATCTCACTATGTCTACCTACCTCTGCCTCCCAAGTAATAGAATTAAGGGTGTTGCCACCATGCCTGGCTCCTCTTTCTTTTTATTTAGTTTGTTTGTTTGTTTTGTTTTTTGAGACAGGACTTCTCTGTGTAGCCTTGGCTGTCCTGGACTCACTTTGTAGACCAGGCTAGCCTCGAACTCAAGACATCCATCTGCCTTTGCGTCCCTGAAGGTTGGGATTACAAGCATGTGCGATTGTGCCCAACTCTTTCTTTTTGTTTTTTTTTTTTGTTTGTTTGTTTTGTTTTGTTTTTTGTTGATGAAAACCGCACAACCCCCAATATGTAGCACTGATTCTACTGTGCTCACTATTAAATACCATGTAGGCATTTTTGTCTTTGCAACTAAGGTCCTAACAAGCATAGTGTTAGGACCGTTGTGGCACTTTAATCCCAGCGCTCCGGAAACAGGTAGGTGGATCTCTCTGCACTTGAAGCTATCCTGGTCTGTATAGTGAGTTCCAGGGCAGCCAGGGCTACTTAGAGAGACCCTGCATCAAAACAAAACAAACAAACAAACAAAACCCAACAGTAAATTCCCTAGGATGTTGGGGGATTAAGTTAGATTATACATGGTGTTAGGTCCTCTGTGGCCTATGTTGCTTGTCACCATTTACCTCTCAGTCAAGGAAGTTATTGACTCATGAACCAGGTGAGACTTATCAAGACAGCCTTTTCCTCTTCCATTGTGTTTGTTCCTGTGGGGTCATCTTTGTTTCAAGGCTGGCTTTCTTGGTGGTAGGATGGCAGCTTTCCACTCCAAGACCACATGCCTTCCTTTGTCTGTATCCAGCTGATTGGAGAGCCAGGAGAGGGAAGGACTTCACTTCAACATGACTTTCTCAGTTCTGAGTCTGCTTTATGTTGGATCAGCTCACGATGTCCACCAGTAGCCAGGCAGGGAGTGGGAGGCATGGACAGTTACACCCTTTACACACAGGAAGACTGAACTGAGAAAGCTATTGAGTTGCAGGCCTGGCGTTCAAATCTAAGAATTTTTGCAAAACCTCCTGACCTACAGACTTCTTTTTTTTTTCCTAGCCTCAGGGAGTTAAGAAACAAGCAAACAAAACCATGAGGCTTGGATGGAAACTAGTATGAAAGGTTTAAGAGATTTGCAAATTACATACACTTTTCCACTTACTAAACAGATCATGACAACTGGCCTGTGGGAGTTGGGGACCTTTCTGTTGTCAGAAGGATGAAGGAATCTTATAAGAAGAAAGCCAAGCTCTGAGCCAAGGGAACACCCACCCGTCTTGTTTCTGCGTGCCTTAGCATCTTGAGAATGTTTTGTACTTCACAAGATCTTATAATTTCTGTGGGAAAAATCACTTTAACATAAGTAGTTTTATCTATGCAAAAAGTGCTCCCAAAATAAATGTCTCTTCATGTTCAAACCAGTTATCTTTTAACCTATGATTTTTTTTTTAAAGATCTCTTGTTTGTGTGTGGTTTTGTTTGTTTGTTTTGTTGAGACAAGGTCTCTCTTTGATAGCCCTGGCTATCCTGGAACTTACTCTGTAGACCAGGCTGGCCTTGAACTCAGGAGATCCACCTGCCTCTGCCTCCCAAATGCTGAGACTAAAGGTGTGCACCACCAGTGCTCAGCCCTTCATCTTCATTATTTTAAACTGTGTATATTTGTGTGTACATGGGGGAATGGGGAATGTGCACATGAGTGCAGTGCCCAAGGAGGCAGAGGCATTGGATCCCCGTGAGGAGGAATTTTAGACAGTTATGAGCCACTTGATGTGGTGCTAGGAACTGAATTCACTCAGATTTCCCAGAAGAGCACTGAACCATCTCTCCAGCCTCCTAACTTGTGACTTTTCCTCAAAGAACAGAGGCAAACAAACATAAGGGTGTATCTCTATTTCTAAGAGATATTTGAAAAACTGTGAGCCATTAAGGATCACAGGGGTGTGGCGGTCGGCACACATCTGTAACCCCAGAACTTAGGCGGAGGCAGGAGGATCAGGAATTCAAGGTCGTCCTCAGCTGCTTAGGCAGATCATGAACTCCAGACAGCTTTTACAGTCTTACTGCAAAATAAAAATAAAAACACTGAGATTGTGGCACATTTATCATCGGCACAGCTGGAGCAGAGTAGTTTGCAGTTCCTTTGGCCCGTGAATCAAAAGTGTGTAAGACTAAAACCACTGCCCGTGGGCACAATCTGTTGCCTCCACATCTGGCAGCATTCTTGCATCTCCTTGGAGGAGTGGTCCCCAGGGAGGATGCCATTTTGCATGGGATGGCTTACCCATGAATGTGACTTTCTGCTAGATCCCCATAGACGCCACACTGTAATTCCAACAAGAGGACTTCAGTCTGAGGAGTATGATGGGATTTCTTGTAGAGGATTGACTAGAGATGTTGAAACTTTGAAAGGGCCAGGTGATAGTGGCTCATGCCTTTAATCCTGGCACTCAGATCTCTGTGAGTTCAAGGCCAGCCTGGTCTTACAAAGGGAGATCCAGAACAGCCAAAGCTATACAGAGAAACCGTGTCTCGAAAAACACACATGTACAAAATAACAATAACATCAGAAACCTTGAAAGAATATGAGAAGAATGGAAAAAGCAGCCAGCACTACAGGGAGGGCTGAGAAGAAGCCCTCAAAGCTGAGCCTTCCCACCCGGACACTCATACAACCAGATCCGGTGCCTTGATGCCTCGAGAAGCCAAACCCACCTCCTCCTGCAGCGACGGTTCTCACCAGTGGGTCAGGACCCTCAGAAAACACATATTTCTGATGGTCTTAGGAACCCCCAGTTACACACTTATTTTTGTTGCTACTTCATAGCTGTAATTTTGCTGCTGAGCCACGACTCGGGTCCTAAGACCATCAGAATTATGTGATTTACAATGGTTGTGACCCACAGGTTGAGAACCATTGGCCATCCCCTCCTTTGGACCATGCCTAGGGCCACCTGACAAAGGACAAGCCATGTAAAGAGCCGCTCTCAGTTTTCACAAGGCTGACAGTAAGCAACCCCTTACATTACACATTACGTAGTGACTTCTCTGCTAGCCTTGTGTAAGTGGGAATCCGGCACCCAGGCCCACTAACTTACTTCCCTCTATTGCTGTGCCCACTGTACCAGTTCTGGGATGTGCCTGACTGAGGTGTGTAGCTGGCCTTGGAGTGGGAGGGTAAGTATTGATGTGGTATATATAGAAGTAGCGCTTCAAGCCTCCCTTTCTGGGCTAAATTTTTCAGCTGTCGTTGACCAGAATTTTACGTGCACACTAAACCCTCTCTCCCCGAGGCGTTTTACATCCCATATAAATACCAGTTGCATCTGCAGATTGGACATTCAATAGGTTTTATAACCACCCCTGGCTGAGGTCTTATGGAAATTTTGACCAAATCCAACATCCATGATATAAATCTGGGAGAAATACACTTTAGATACAATAAGCAATCTATGTAGTAAGCCCATAGACAACAGGAAACCTAAGCGAAAAGGAGTTGAAACACAATCATTAGTGTCTCTTCACACTTGCTAACTGTTTGGCGTCCAAAGAAGAGAAACACCAAGTTCTTTCTTTCACAAATATTATTCCCCGAGGGGGTGCACCGTTCCTGGAGGTACTGCAATACCAGGTCGATGCGTGGAGTGGACGGAGCAAGCTCCTATTCCAACTCCTAGCTCCAAAAATCCATTTAATATATTGTCCTCGGATAGAGGACGTATCAGATATTAAACTGATAAGAACAGATACTACACTTGATCTTAGCCAAAAGGCCGAGAAGCGATGCTCAACCAAAGCCGCGCACCCGTGCCCTGCGCCCGCGACACACACTGACATCGTGGTCACCGCTCGCGACCCGCCCTCCCGGCCTCCCCGGCGCCTCCTTCCGCCTGCCGCCCGCGTCCGCGTCCTCCGCGCCCCACTCCCTCTCCGGCACCCGCGGCTTCAGCGCAGGAATTCCACGGCCCCGGCTCTCCCGGCGTTCCCCGCGCGCGCTCGCCGCATCTGATTTGCATGTCCCCGCCCCTGGCGAGGGCGTGGCGATCAAGACTCCTCCCGGCTGCCTCCGCGCGGCGCACGTGTCCTCTCCCAAGCGCTTCCGGTTCACCCTCCTCTGAGAACGGATGCGCGAGGGGCGGATCCTCGGCCGGATGCACCTGAGGAGCGGAGTGCGGGAAGGTGGCGGGGGACGAGCTTGTCCAAGACGCGAAGGGGCTGGTTTCGAGTTGTTTGGCGTTTCTGGGAGCGAATGAATGAGTTTGGTGGATTCTAGTCCACGCGGCCGACCATCCGCGCCGCTTTCCCCAAACCCTGAAGCTATGTGTGACTTAACGCCGAGTCCTTCCCTGTCTCACCTGATCACTTAAGGACTGAATCCCGGTCTTTTCTGCATCCTCCGCAACCTCGAGTGAATGTTACGGCCCCTGGGCATTCACTGTCCGTCGTTTGGGGCCAATTATTTTTTACTCCAGTCTGCAGTCTTTGAGGGCTGTGGTATGCCCATGTTGAGTGCATAGCATACATTAGGTGCTCAGCCAATGTTTGTGGAGAGTCTAAACGACGTGTTTGATGCACACAAGCCCAGAATCAGAAGCATCTGGGACCCTGGCCCGATTCAGTGAAGAAGGAGGAGATAATGGGGATGTTCTGGGAAATGTTTTGAGGTCAAGGCTGAAAGATGCCAGTAAGTTTCTGTGACCCTTTCACTTAACTTTTAAGTTGAAATTTGTCACTTAGGTCAACGTCTCGGGGGCGAGGGGGTGGGGGTTTCCAAGATGGCCAAGGGGTTTATTCCAAGGGGTTTAACTCCCAAATACCACACCTGAGAACAAACAGCATGAGCTCTGCAAGATCATGATTTCCTCTGTAAAGTGACTGCACAGTACACAGTACCTTTAAATGTCTCGGGAGACAGGAGGGAAAGCAAGAGTGGACAGTGGTAAGGGTTCTTGCGAAGCTGGATGTTAAGTTCCGTTCCTGACCTACCCAGCTGGTGGAAGGAAACAACCGATTGCTGTCACTTGCTGTCTGCCACATTTCCTCCACATGCTCCGTATGGCACGCACTACACGCACACACACAGTTTCTGAAAGTAGAGACAAGAAAGCAGGGAGCCAGTTGGCATCTGCCTATAATTCCAGCACTTGAGAAATGTGGACAGTCTCAGGTTTGAAACTGAGCTATGAATTTCATAGCTCAATTCAGCTATGAAGTCATTAGGGCTAGCATGCTCAACATATATAGGATTATTATTATTTTTTTTTCTTCTGAAAGAAAGGCCTGGAAAGATGGCTTAGTAGAGAAGAATTCTAACTTTCCTTGGAAAGAACAAGTTCAATTCCCAGCCCTCACATCCGGTGGCTCAAATTGGCTAGCAGTTCCAGCTCAGCGGGATCTGCATACATCAGGACATACCCCAAAACACAGGTACACATGATAACTTTTGTGTGTAGCAATGGAATCACTAATCAGTGAAATCTGAAGCCTTCTGGAAGCTCAAAGGCCGGCCCTGTGGATGAGCTTTCCTTAACTCTCAGCACAGCAGAACCCACCACTTTGTGGGAGCAAATGAAGGAACTTGTGTTGAGTGCCACCATTTTGACTTCAGACTCTATTTTACCTAAGCTGACCAACTCCCTCTCTAAGCAACAGTGGTACCCAAAACATAATGCTTGTTGCTAACAACAGAGAGAACAGAGGAGTTTGACTGGTTGGACAAAAAGCTTACATGCTGTGTCAGGTGGCAATGATGGAACTCTTGAGAAAGTCCTTAATCCCTGAGTTCTGATTGGCAAAAATTACAACTAACTTGGCCCAGCAGGTGCTTGAGGTTTTTATGCTTATGAACCCTGCTTATGCCGCTTCTCAGGGCTGCCAGGAAAAACAAGGCTCTCAAGACCCTGTCTAGCAGTCTTGATAGATCAACAACTCTCCTTATGTGGTGGGAATAATAAAATATTTTGTTGTGTCATGAGCCCACTGGTGTTTCTTTCCCCTTCCTCGTAGCACACAGGGGATGCAGTGTAACAATCACAGATCTACGATTAAAACTGTCATATTCCCACTGCAGAACAGAAAGCCAGACAGCTGCATGACCAAGGAGAGCAAGTGGGAGACAGCCCTGGGCTCCCAGGCTCATACCTGAGTTTTTGTTCTCCTAGTCCACTCCAAAGCCCTGGGCGGTGGGTGTGTGCTATCCAGAAGTCCTCTTAGGCAAAATGTAAGGTGTTGCCTACTAAAGTCTTTCATTTGATAAAAACATTTTAGTAAGGATGAAATAGATGTAGGACTTTGAACATATAGATGTAGGATTTTGAACATGGTAGCTGAATGTAACAGATTTGTAATTTAAATCTGTTAAATAATGAAATGAGTCTTGGGCATGTTTAAGTCAACAAAATACTAAACTTAAGCCACGTATTACAGTGTATACCTGTAATGGCAATAACTGGGCAGCTGATACAAGATCACAACTTTGTAGATAGTCTGGGCCATTTAAGGAAACCTTGTCTCAAGAAAAGAACAAAAAGATCCAAGGGACTGGGAACATAGCTCACTCAGTAAGTGCCTTACAAGCACGTGGACCTAAGTTTAATCCCCAGAACCCATGTTTAAAAGGGGGTCGGGGGCTGGAGAGAGGGCTCCATGGTTAGAGCACATACTGATCCTGCAGAGGGCCTGGGTTCCATTCCCAGCACCCAATGTTAGCTCACGATCATCTTTCACTCCATTTTCAGATGGAGTTGCATCTCTCGAGTAGTGCACTTCTTCTGGCATGAAGGCACTAGTTTTGCACAGGTGCACATGCTTGACACGCAGGCTGACTTTCATAAATAAATCTAAAAAGTAAAAAAAAAAAAAAAAATCATAGCCAGGTGTGGGAGCTTGTGCTTGTAACCTCAGTGCTGGGAAGTCCCTGCTAGCCAGCCGACCTAGCCCGACCTAGCCTGCTCAGACTTGCAGACCACTGGCTGTTTCAAAGCGTGAACATGAAGGTATGGATGGCACCCAGGATCAATATGCAGAGCTAGCTTTAGGTCTCTGCCAACATTCGCTCACACACACCCACAGGCAGGCACCAAAACCACCACGCTGGGAATTAGCTCAAGCTGGTAGAGTGCCTGCTCATCATGTATGAAATTCTGGGCTTCACCCAGCATAGCCTAAACGGGGCATGATGTTTTGCCCCAGCAATCCCAGAACTCGGGAGAAAAAAGGAAAAGGATTAGGAGTTCAAGATTAACTCGGTGTTCCAATTTAATCTGTCTGGGACTACGTGAGGCCTTGCCTCAAAAGTACTCCTTAAACTTAATTTCACCTCTTTAAATTTTTCTTTTGTGGGGCTGGAGTGATGACTCAGAGGTTAAGAGCACTGGCTGCTCTTCTAGAGGTCCTGAGTTCATTTCCCAGCAACCACATGGTGGCTCACAACCATCTACAATAAGATCTGGTGCCCTCTTCTGGCATGCAGACAGAACATTGTATACATAATAAATAAAATATTAAAATTTTTTTTCTTTTGAAAATGTTGATACTATATAATTTTACTGTTTTATCTTCCATTACATTTACTTTTAAAATATTTTATTTGTTGGGCCATGGCAGTACATGCCTTTAATTCCAGCACTTGGGAGGCAGAGGCAGGCGGATCGCTGTGAATCTAGCCTGGTCTACAGAGTGAGTTCCAGGACAGCCAGAGCTACACAAAACAAACAAACAAAAAAGAATAAATAATAACTAGAATTGAATAAATAAAGCAATCATAGTGTTAGGACACACACCCGTAATCCCAGTAATTGGAAGATACAGGCTGGAGGACTTGTGTATTAAGGCCTCATCTGAACTACATGAGATTCTGCTTTTAAAACTTTGTGGTGGTTTGAATAGATATAGGGGCCATAGCTTCATGTGTTTGCATGCTTGACCATAGGGAGCAGCATAATTAGGTGGTGTGGCCTGGTTAGAGGAAGTCTGCCACGGTGGGGGTGGCCTTTGAGGTCTCCTGTGCTCATGCTCTGCCCAGTGTTGGGTACAGTCCCTTCCACTGCCTGCAGATCATGATGTAGAACTCTGAGCTCCTTCTCTAGCACCACATCTGCCTTCGTGCTGCCATGCTTCCCAACACGACGATAGTGTAAGCCAGCCCCAAGTAAATGTTTTCCTCTATGAGAGTTGCTGTTGTCACGGCATCGCTTCACAATAGAACTCTCAACTAAAGACAGATATCATCAGTCCATCACCATCACAGCAGAATTCCATAGGAACAAATGTACATTCTGTTGGCATTCAGAGAGTCGGAGCTGAGCTTAGAGCTCCATCAGGACTTAGGGGTTTCTTAGCACAAACCGCCGTGGTTTCTAGCTGCCGTTGATATGCTACGTAGGACGACCTTGAGTGTCTGACCCACACTCTCTCCAGAATGTAGGATTATAGTCATGCTCCACATCGAGATTAGAAATAGGAAAGGTACAGGTTGGTGTGTGGGCACCAATTTATGCTTAACTTTTGTCATGTAAGAGCGGCCCTTGGGGAGCACAGAATCCTTGGTATTGTAGGAGGGTTGGCCCTGCAGAGGTGAGAAGAGCACAGATCTCATCTCTTACGCAAATTTTGGCTGTCCTTTGCATTGGGAAAGTGTTTGCTGAGGCAGAAAGGTTCTAACGGTGCAGTTCATTATGCAGGCACCATACAATGGGAATGTTGTTGGGCACCCCCGTAGAGTTCACTATGGACTTAAACTGTGACAGCGCACGTAAACATGGAAAACAGGGGGCCAACACAAGGCAGCACTCAAAAGGAGAGTGGCCTCCAGGCACACAGAAGAATTCCGCCCCCTTTTTTTAAGATTTTTTTTTTATTAAAAAAAAAAAAGATTATTTATACAGTGTGCTGCCTCCGTGTAATGCCTACATGCCAGAAGAGGGCATCAAATCTCATTAAAGATGGTTATGTGGTTACTGGAAATACGAATCAGACCTTTGTTAGTTGACCAAATCCAAAACTCCTTCATAATAAAGTTTTTGGAAAAGAAACAGTTAAAAACAAGGTAAGTAATTTGCAGGACCTCTACAGCCAACATAAAAATCCAATGAAAAGAAAATAGAGCACAGAAAAGCATGCAAACTAAAATTAGAGTAAACAGAATAAACGTTAAACAGAACGAAGAATGCTATAGAAAACATAAGAGTAATCAAGCTCTTTTCTTGGACAAGTATTGTTCCCCGAGGGGGTGCACCGTTCCTGGAGGTACTGCAATACCAAGTCGATGCGTGGAGTGGACGGAGCAAGCTCCTATTCCAACTCCTAGCTCCAAAAATCCATTTAATATATTGTCCTCGGATAGAGGACGTATCAGATATTAAACTGATAAGAACAGATACTACACTTGATCTTAGCCAAAAGGCCGAGAAGCGATGCCCGACCAAAACCGCGCACCCGTGCCCTGCGCCCGCGACACACACTGACATCGTGGTCACCGCTCGCGACCCGCCCTCCTGGCCTCCCCGGCGCCTCCTTCCGCCTGCCGCCCGCGTCCCCGTCCTCCGCGCCCCACTCCCTCTCCGGCACCCGCGGCTTCAGCTCCAGATTCCACGACCCCGGCTCTCCCGGCGTTCCCGCGCACGCTCGCCGCGTCTGATTTGCATGTCCCCGCCCCTTTGTGGGGGTCGTGCTGAGGACGGGCCGAGCTTCACAGACACTTCCGGCTTGGCGTCCACCGAAAATAGTGGGACCCGACCAGATGACCCCGCGAAGCCACCGAGGTGGACGGTGGCCGAAAGGCGGACGTGCTGGTCTTGGTTTGCGTTGGTTTAAGTAGGAACTCCCCCTCCTAAAAGGCTGGCTCCCTGTGGGTGGTGTAAGGACACTGGCGTTGCGGTGATCGTCTCTGCTAAGTATTTCCATAATGTTGACAAGGCAAACTTACTTGGGTAAAAGCCGTACTAAATGTTGATCCCCTTCCTCCCCTCCAAAAAAGTGTCTTATTTGTTGAAATTCCTTAACTGGAGCCGGGCGAGGTGGTGCACGCTTGTAATCCCAGCACTCTGGGAGGCAGAGGCAGGCCGATCTCTGTGAGTTGGAGGCCAGCCTGGTCTACAAAGAGAGTCCAGGACAGCCAGCGCTACACAGAGAAACCCTGTCTCAAAGGAAAACAACATAACAACAACAACAACAAAAAATTCCTTAATTGTGTGATGTCTTTGAACTGCTTTACAGATTTCAGACTTAAAAAAAAATGCAGATGCTTAACACTAGCAGATGCAATAATAATGCAGGGATCAATGGTACTTTGGCACGTGATAGCACAGCCCTTAACAGACGAAGGGATCCTTAGCTCCCAGAATATTACATCATGTTCAGTTAAAGGCCAAGAGCTGGAAGGATGGAGAATCACAGAGGGTTCAGAACAACCCTGATGGGAGTTTACCCGGAACTTACACTGAAGAGCTATAGGCTCTGGCCTGGTTCTGTGTCTCGTTGAGTGTTATAGAGAAATAACAGAGGAGTAAAGCTGGGTGGGGAAGGCAGGGTGGAAGAACAGATCAGGCAAGGCCTAAGCTATAGGAGACCCCGCCTCAAGTAAAAGACAATTTCCTGAATGTAAAGGGCAAAACCGTAAAGGAGCACAGTCCTAAATGTGTTCATGTGTAAGCACTCAGGCCTGAAAGCTTTGGAGCCTCTTACAGCATACACAAACACCACCATGATACGTTCTATTAACGAGTTTTTGTTGTGTTTCCTTATATTAGGAACTTTTATCACCTTGTAACCATTACCTATTTAATCAGTTTTTACTAGCCTCTAGTTCACTAAGGAAAAGGCACACGTGGTGGTTTGAATAAGAATGCCCCCCCTGGAGACTCATATACTTGAATGCTTACTCACCAGGCAGTGGATTAGGAGGTCGGTGTCACTGGGGATGGGGGCTTTGGGGACCTCTGGAAAACAGAGCTCTTAACTTCAGAGCCACCTCTCCAGCACCTAGATGCCTTTTCTTTTTTATAAGGATTTCCTTGGTCATGGTGCCTCTTCACAGCAATAGAACAGTGACTAAGACAGTTCAGCATAGTAGGTCATACTAAATTTTTGTCAGGAATCCAGTAAGACCTTTCGAGGTATTGTTAGGAGGGCTGACCTTCCCAAGGTGAAGGAAATTTGAAGCCAGATCCATGTGATCATTGTTCTTTCGGCACTGGAAAAGCTATGGCAGGAAATCTGTGTCGTCAAGGAAACACAATAAAACGGGGATACTGGGTACACAGGCAAAGTTAACCATGGGTTTATGGTTAGCTGTTGCGGTAGATTTAAACAAAGACAGGGCTGAAGTAAAAAAAAAAAAAAAAAAGAGCACACTGCACGAATCAGAGCATGAGTCCCTCAAGGCACACATAAATACACATTTGAGGTTCCTAACCTTACAAATGTTTTTCTCTGTGTGTAGAGAACAAAAAAGTCCTTGTGTGTACATGTAAGCCCAGGAGAAGCTAGGGAAAGTTAAACACACAGGCGTGTCTCTTGAAAGGAAGATTTCATCTGTTCTCTTAGAATGCTGGAGAAGAGTGTCCTTTACAACCGGGTGATCCTTTGCTATCTGTAGACAGCAGGCTCCTCCTGTATCCCCCAGAATTTATGCTCCCCTTTCCCCAGACTCTTCCCCCTAAATCTTGAGCACTGCTTCTAGGCCTTAAAACCCATCCTTACCAGTGTTACTTGTGTCTTACAAGAGCCTAAGTGCCTTTGTTGGTATGATGTTCTTTTGGAATGTACACACTTTACCCTTGTTCATTCAAATACTGAGTTCTCTCCCCCACTCTCTAGTTTCAATCCGAACATTGCGTTGTGATACTTACTCTAAGCATCACCTGTCTCAACTTTGTGCAAACATGCCAACAACCAGCCACAATGTTGAGCAATGGAGAGGAAGAAGTAGGAGGGAGAGGGGAGGAGCCAGAAGACAGGAAGGAGTGGGAGGCAGAGGAGGAGGAGGAGAAAGAAGCAGGGAGAGCAGAGGCTGGGGGAGAGGTCTTGGAACAACGTTGGAGAAATGAACCAGACCTAAGATACCACTAAAAGCAAGTATAATGGGTAAAATCTGAATGGTAGAACTATGCGGGCTTGGAGGTTTAGGAGAGAATAATTATTGCCCAGAATTGTGCTCTAGGTTAACTAAGTAAATCCCAGTCTCTGTGTGGTGACTTAGGTATACAGCTGTTTAGGATTAACCGCAGAATTACTAAAAGATGTATCAATAGCAAATGTTAAACGCAACACAACATGATTGCTATGTTATTCTAGGGCCAGGCTAATCCTGACTCTCATAGACAGTGTGTTTACTTCAGTCAGTCTCTCCAGACCCTAAATTTTGGGCACCATCTCTTAGTCAATAGTACACGTGTTTGGTTTGGTTAGTAGGTTTTTTTGTTTTGTTGTTTTTTCCTTCGAGACAGGGTTTCTCTGTGTAGCCCTGGCTGTCCTGGACTCACTCTGTAGACCAGGCTGGCCTCAGACTCACAGAGATCCCCCTGCCTCTGCCTTCCAAGTGCTGGGATTGAAGGCGTGCGCCACCACTGCCTGGCTAACAGTACCCATTCTTATGAAAGAAGCCACGTGTACTTTGTAAGGAATTTCGGTGTAAACATGCATTAAATTTGTTGTACACCTGGGACTGAGTTAACTGTTACCAGAAAACCTCCCCCCCCAAAAAAAAAATTGTGCTGCACTTAAATATGACTAAAACAAACCAGCTGGTGTCAGACTGTGGAAGTCTGAACCAGTGACAGGCAGCTAAGTCAAACTAAACCAAGTTTTATCCTTCCCTCACTCAGATCATTTTCCTGCTGGTTGTAACAGATCATTTTCCTTACAGAGACCACCACCACCATCACCACAACCAAGACACACAAACACACACACACACACACACCACACACTTCCTCTGAGGATGAATAGTTTGTCATCTTTGTATTCCATAAAATACTAGGCTGACACTCACTAACGTATATGAGGAGAAAGACCACCAACCCAAACCACGACCAAAATCATTAAAGTAAGTAATTAAAGCCTTTCAAATTCCATGTACATGGGCTCAGTGATTAAGAGCACTGTCTGTTCTTCCAGAGGTCCTGAGTTCAATTCTCAGAAACCACATGTGATCTGATGCCCTCAGATCTGGCATGCGGGTGACCTGCAGATAGAGCACTCCTTTGACCCCAGCACTTGGGAGGCAGGGGCAGGTGGATCTCTATGAGTTCAAGGCCAACCAGGTCCCAAAACAGTCAGAGGTATACAGAGAAGCCCTGACTAGAAAAAAATTAAATCATACACATGGGCTGTATCTCCCTAAGATGGAGCATTGGACTGGGGGAAATGAGGTTTTATAGCTCAGGGATAAGGGTGTTCCAAATGGGGGGGTCTGAAAGACAAATAGGTGAGGTTACAGAAGCAAAAGAAAAGCAAAATAGTTTGGTATAACAACCTCTTGTGAAACAAAGACACTGTTGCAAGGTGGTCATGACAAGATGGTGACAAGGTGGTCTTAATAATGTAGTCATAACCAGGTGGTCATAATAACCTTTGAAACAAATGCATCGTTGCCATTTTTTGTAACAGAACTATCTGTAGTTAAGGTTACAGGTGGGACACAGCCCAATCCTTGAGAAACAAATTTAATGTTAAATAGGCATGAACCTACTTTGTCTTTACTATCATATGGCTTTGAAGGGTAAGATGGAGGCAGGCTGGTTTATCAATAATGTGATAATAAACACTTGGTAAAAAAAATGAGTACTTCAGGAGGTCACAAGCAGGGACTGGAGAGATGGCTTGGAGGTGGCTGCTCTTGCAGAAGTCCTGAGTTCAACTCCCCAGCAACACATGGTCTATAATGAGTGCCCTCTTCTGAACTGCAGGTCAGAACACTGTATATGCATAATCTTAAAAACAAGGAATCCCGCCAACCCCCTACCTACTCCACTAAGGTTTGAATGCTCACAAACATTTATACACACACACACAAATTATTTTTAAAAAGTTACCTTTAAAGGGCTGGTCGAGGTGGCACAAACCTGTAATCCCCTTGGGAATCAGAGGCAAGTGGATCTCTCTGAGTTCGAGGCCAGCCAGGGCCAGGTCTAAAACAGGAGTCCAGGACAGCCAAGGCTACAGAGAGAAATCCTGTCTGGAAAACAAACAAAACAAAACAAAATAATAAAACAATTAGCTTTCAAAACTAGTTTTCGACACCCCTGGCCTCATTCTTAACCGGCAAGTCCTGGACAGTCCTGGCTGTGTTACACAGAGAAACCCCATGTCAAGAAAACAGTGTTGCGTGCAACACTGGCAGGTGCTTTCTCAACCAGCAAACTGCAACTTGTGACGTCCTAAAATAGTCAAAAGAGGATCAACTGTAAACCATTCAGCATAGAAATCCAACCTAAAACACTAGTAGAAGCAAACTAAGTACCTCCAGAGAGAAGACCACTGCACAAGCACAGTGACTAGGTAGGAATTGAAAAAAAAAAAACAAAAAAGAAAGAGTGCCACACGAGAGAATACAGTTCTTTTTCTTAACTGTGATTACTCCCCCAAGGGGGTGCACCGTTCCTGGAGGTACTGCAATACCAGGTCGATGCGTGGAGTGGACGGAGCAAGCTCCTATTCCAACTCCTAGCTCCAAAAATCCATTTAATATATTGTCCTCGGATAGAGGACGTATCAGATATTAAACTGATAAGAACAGATACTACACTTGATCTTAGCCAAAAGGCCGAGAAGCGATGCCCGACCGAAGCCGCGCACCCGTGCCCTGCGCCCGCGACACACACTGACATCGTGGTCACCGCTCGCGACCCGCCCTCCCGGCCTCCCCGGCGCCTCCTTCCGCCTGCCGCCCGCGTCCGCGTCCTCCGCGCCCCACTCCCTCTCCGGCACCCGCGGCTTCAGCTCTAAATTCCACGACCTCGGCTCTCCCGGCGTTCCCGCGCACGCTCGCCGCGTCTGATTTGCATGTCCCCGCCCCTGGCGAGGGGCGTGGCGACCTGGGGTTGAGCATCCCGTTCTCGGCAGCCTCCGCGCGGCGCGGTAGGCTGACTTCGAGGCTCTCCTTGTTTGGTCCTTCCCCTCCAGGTGTGGGACCCGATCACTCAGCAACCTGACCGCGTGGGTGTCCCCGCCTTCCCGCCGCTCCTGCTTCCTGCCCGCGCGAATTAGAAGTGGTCCTGCGTATTTTAGCGAGTCCTGCCTGTGGCATTGGGAAAGTTTTGTTAAGCATCTTCGGGTAGTCTCAAGGACCTCCTCTACCGAGGATGCTGGAAAAATGACCGGGTGGTTGAGAGCACTTAACTGCCCTTGCAGGATCCGGATTCGGTTACTACCTTGTGGTACAGCTGTCTTATCAGTTCCAGGAGAGCCAACACCCCCTGTTGGCATCTGTGGACCACAGGCCAAGACATCCATACACATAAAATGAGTCTTAAAAAAAAAGCTTTTGGCCTCACTACATATTAGAATTTCTGGACAACTAGGATGAAGCAGGGTTGAATTTAAGATTTTTAAACCGATTTAAGCCGAGGAGTTAACAGGCACGCAGGAAAAGGACAGTGCACACCCACGTGTGAATGTGGACCTCTCAAGATCGTGTGTCGTAGCAGTAGCAATGTATATGATTTTTGTGTCTCCTGACTGTGTACTCTTCAAGACATTTGTAAGGATCTCCCCACACCTGCCTTCTGAGCGGTTCCTGGGGTGGCTCGGATAGGATCACGATCTGCAGGTGAAAACAAAACGTTGCACAATGGGTTAAGATACGCCTTTCACTGTGAAAATGCGTGTGTGTGTGTGGGTGTGTGTGTGTGTGTGTGTGTGTAGGGTGTGATTTACTTTCTCTTATAGCTGGGAAAGAGGAAGGTTCGTTGCTACTTGAATGTTTCTATTTTCAGTACCTATATATAGAAATAATGTCTCAGTATAGGCAAGGTCATTGGAAATGTTGTTGATTGTGCTTGAATTACTGACAACTGGAGAAAAAAAAAAAACAAACTTCAACTGACACCAGGAAAACGTTCTTCCAAGTCCCAGTAATTTACCACCACCACCACCACGTTTTTTTGTTTTGTTTTTTGTTGTTGTTGTTGCTCAAAGTTGTCCCCTGGCCGCCACATGTGTACATTGGTACGTATGTACTTCCTCCATCACATACAAACACACACAATAATAATAAAGTTGAGAGAGGGACGGAGGAGCAGACGCTGAAGTAACTGCTGCTCTTCCATCCATTCAGACCAGCGCAGAGCCTGGAACTCCGGCTCTGGGAATCTGCTGCCCTCTTCCGGTTTCTGCAGCTACCAGCATGTGCCAGACCCAAACACATTCTCGTAAAAAAGGGTAAATAGTTTCTGCTCAAAGAATTCATTTTAATATGATTTTATTTACCAAAAGAAACCAAACAGGGTGTTTACTCGAGTTCTCAAACTAGGAATGGTCCAGTCAGGAGACTTCAGGAGGAGGCAATGGGACATTAGCAACCCAGCCCTTCACTCATATTTTCTTCTGGGAAATTGACAGGGACGGTCAGTCAGGGAACAGCGGCATCTTCTAAGTCCTCCAGTTTTTCCTGGGACTTGGTCCATGGAGGGTTACTTGGGAAAAATCCTCTCTTTAGGTAGGAGCCGTTTCACACATGCCTCTCTCCACACACATGGACTAATTCCTAAAGGAAAGCTGTGTTTTCTTCATTTAAAACCAAAACAACAGCCTCCCCCAAACTAGTATTTGAAAACTGGATCTTTGTGATGTCAAAGCTGATAGTCTGCTTTTTTTCCATCAGGTCTTTACCCAAACCAGCTGGAAACCCAGAGCCTGCCTTGTTTCTGCTACACTTTTCAGCAGGTTGTCAAGCTTGGTGGCAAACACCTGTACTTGTAGAACCATGTTGACAGCCCCAGGGCCTTCTTGACCGGAATTAGGTACTTAAAATGTTGGTGTGCTCTAAAAAACTATTTTATTTACGTCTCTACTTCCCTTCTCCATCCCAACCCTTCCAACACCGGGTAGGAGAGAAAGAAGGTTAGTGGGTATAGGGGCGTAGTTCTCTTTAGACTACTTCCTGTTGTTTAGGGTTGTTGGGTTCCTCAGGGCAAATCCAATCATCATTCTAGGATATCTCCAACAACTTCTTCTTGTCAAATGGAAAAACAACAACCAAGAGCAGCATGGAAGAGCTCCTCTTCCCTGGTTCCCCCTTTCTCTCTCTGGGCTCTGTCATTCACTCCCTCTCCAGAGTCCTCAGAATTAAACTATCTGCAGCTGGCAAAGAGCCCCTCTCAGAGCCCGACTGAGGCAAACAGTCTGCTGCTGTGGACAGTCCGAATCAGCCCCATATTCCCACACCTGGGATTAAAACAGAACCATGTTTGCATACATAACTGAGTTTGTAAAGACACCAGAACTTCCACTACGGGGAAACAGATGCAGATGGCTGGTCTTGTGCCTGGCATGCTGTGATCATTCAGTAGAACAGTGGTTTCCTAAGAGGCAGCTCTGCATCCTCTGCCCTATGCCGAGCCCCGTCTCCGGCCCTCAGCTGCTGCAGCAGTCTGTCACTCCAGCCCCACACGTGGAGATGTAACTTATTTCCTAAGGTATAATCTTTGATTTTTAAGGTATCCAGGGAATGTAGGGCGCTTCCTCATGGAGGGGGACAGTTGGAAGCTGGGAAGGAGGTGGTGAGTCGTGTTGGTGTCAAGGAGATAGGAAACTTAATTTCTGACATTGAGCAGACACTGTCTAGGCCTTGCTGTCTGTGACTTCCCTCTTCCTCCCTTATACACGGCTGTTAGAAGATTAATGCTGAATTACATAAGAAATACAGTAATGCAGCCTCTTACGTCTTGGCAGAGGATCACTGCTGTCCTTTTTGTCACATTGCCCCTTTGTGTCCCCTCCCCTCAGGGCTGTCTGGACTAGGCAGCAGGCTGAAACTGCCGGGTGATTACATAGTTGCAACACTGACTCCACACTTGAAATGTCACCTGCAGGAAAGAAGGGGGGGGGAGACTCACTAGCCTCAGGAGGTGAACAAAAGGTCGCGTGCCCCGGAGAAGGAAACGCTGGAATAGTCTTGAGAACCCCTACACAACGGTGCAACAGGAAGTGGACAGTTGCTGAAGGTGGAGATGGACCAGCCAAACGCAGCAAGCAGGACATGTTCAGACTCTGCGGCTCCCTGCCAGCACGGTAGAGAGCTGCTTTCACGTTGTCCCTGTGCCTTGTAAACTAACCCCTCACCCACAGTCCTGTTAGTAACCCCAACAAAAACCCATTGGTTCACCTGGACGTCAGTGCAGTTACTACTCTGTTCTGTTGTGGACTCCCTTTCTGGGGTGAGTATGTGT
Organism: Meriones unguiculatus; assembly: GCF_030254825.1. Classification (NCBI taxonomy): domain Eukaryota; kingdom Metazoa; phylum Chordata; class Mammalia; order Rodentia; family Muridae; genus Meriones; species Meriones unguiculatus. The sequence goes on along the minus strand of NC_083362.1, from coordinate 59,243,765 downwards.
TGCCCCAGGAAAAGTCTGCCATGCTTTGGCTGCGCAAGGGGGAGCTTTTTTTAGGTTGGTGCAGTTAAAGTGGTGTTGGGTCTGGGCTCATGCAAACGAAACACTGAGGATGCCCCGTAAGAGGAGCGGGGGGGGGGGGGGGGGGGAACAAACAGCTTCATTTCCAGACACAGACTGAGACCAGGGACACGGCTCAGGGTAGGAACATCGAAACCGTGAGACCCAGCCTTTTTTCAGTCAGTTTATATAGGCAAAAACCGTAACTGGCTCCTGCAAAGGGTTGCCGGGGGAACAGGGTGGTCGGCTCTGACTGGAGTTGTACTAATTAGACAAAGCAGGTTTTTCTGACCTTTAATTTAACGGGTCCTGGCTAGCTTGTGCTCAAAGACAGCTGCACGTGTAGCTGACCACCGACCGAGGCCATAAGACATGTAGATCGGAAACACAGTTTGTTGGTGGATGTGATCAGGTACGGGGATTTCTCCCAGAGTGGAAGGTATAAACCTTTTCCTCAGAACATAAACATATTTTTAATTATTTGCTCTTGGTCAGCTTGACCTCATGCAGAGAGTTCTCTCTGGACCGGAGATGGGGGTCTTTGGTGTTGATAGTGGAGTATAGCAGCCCTTAGCAAGATGGGGCGTGACCGCTGCCACTGTGGTCCCTGCTTTGGTGGGGAGACTCATTCTGAATGTGAGTGGCAGTAATCTGTGTGCTGGAGTCTTGCACTGAATAGAAAGGAGAAAGCAAGCTGAATTGTGATGGTTACAAATTAACTCCAGGGGCTGGAGAGATGGCTCAGAGGTTGAGAGCACTGTCTTGCTCTTCCAGAGGTCCTGAGTTCGGTTCCCGGCAACCACACGGTGGCGCACAACCATCTATAATGGGATCCGGTGCCCTCTTCCTGCATGCAGGTGTGCCTGCAGATAGAGCATTCCTATACATAAAATAAACAAATCTTAAAAAATAAAAAAAAAGAAAACAAAAAACCCCCTAACTTCATTGCTTCAAAGTAAGTTTCTGTGAACAAAGGGGAAAAACCTTGAAATCGGTAAGACCTTATTCTTAGCCTAAGGACTGCTAACCACAGCATGTGTAGACCACCACCCTAAGGTCAGCCTTACCAGCAGTTGAGTCTTAACGGCAATCTAAAAAACCGATCTCGGAGCCCCCTTTTCTTCTATTGTGTAATTGTGAAAAGCAATTATGGGAGTTGACTTAGCTTTGATAGTATATAGTTGGGCCTGTTGTGCAGATAGGTACACCCTGTAGTTAAGCAAGAGAAAAAGTGTGGAAGTTCTGGGCTGACTTTTGCCCTCCCAGGGCCATGCCTCTTGTGCTTCCGGCTGATTTTCCCTCTCCTGCTCTTAGTCTAAGCTCTCGCTTTTCTTGTCTCCCAGGTCCTCTTCACCTGAGCACTGTGTGAATTTGCATGACAGATGAACCTGCTATGAATCTGGTTCCTTCCATCGCACAGAACATTAGTCCTGTTGTTGGCCAACAAGGGTCAGGGTGAGGCCTGTTGGTTGAGAGGTGAGGAAGGAGGTGTTCTCTGTGCCGAGTTAACAGAAAATACCTGAAATCAAGGGCTTTCTGTCTGGTGTTTAAGGCAGGCCAACCCTTTATTTTCTAGGGCCCACGTCAGTTGTTATAAAATCAGAAATACTTATGAAAAAAAAGAGACAGGATCCCACTCTGTATTCCTGACTGGCTTGGAACTCTCTATGTGGACCAGGTTGGCCTTGAGCTCACCGGAATACACCTGCTTCTGTCTCCCAGGTGATGAGATTAAAGGCTTGGGACATCACACTTGTCTCCAGCCAGTAACCAGGGCCATGAATGCATACGGAAATCTGGGCTTGTAGTTGAGGGAATTCTTGTTTGGAAACATGGAGAACCTGGAATCACAGGACCTGTGGACGACAGGACAGTGCAGGCAGGAGCAGCAAAGAACTAGAAAATATTAAAGTCACCACAGATGTGGCCTTTTTTTCAGCCCACTCCATGTACAGCATGTAGGTGGCCTGCAGTCAGTGTGAAAACATTTCTACTGGTCCTGTTGTGTAGTTCACACTCTGGGAATGATATTTTGGCTTTAGATATCCATTTGTCCTTGCAATTCTAGACTAATGTCTTGTCTAGATGGGACCCAGTAAAGTGGTCCCTGTACCCACTTCTATCCCACTTCTATTGAGCTTTCCTTTTTAAAATTTTATCATTTTGCATGCCTGGGTGTTTGTGCAGTGCCCTTGGAGGCCATTAGGGGGGCAGTTTCCTGGTACTGGCGTTGCAGACCATTGTGAGCTCTCCCCTGAGTGTTGGAAGTCGAACCTGGGATCTCTGGGAGAGCATCCAGAGCTCTTCACTGCCTCAGTAGTCCTAACCTTCTTTGACAAGTGTCCAAACAGTTAGTTTTAAGACTTAACAGAAGTTTCAGCCAGATGTGTTTATGTAAGACAGGTAAGGAAAAACCCCTAGAAATTAGAAGGGAGGCAGAGGCAGCTATCAATGAGCACAGCCTACCCTGACTTGATAGCCGGTACAGAACTCCTTCGGAAGGTGTATCTGAGTTAAAGGCCAGCCTGGTCTATAAGTGAGTTGAGGACAGCCAGGGCTGTTACACAGAGAAACCCTGTCTAAAAAAAACCAAACAAACAGGGCTTAGAGAGATGGCGCAGAGCTTAAGAGCACTAACTGCTCTTCCCGGGGTCCTGAGTTTAATTCCTGGCGACCACAAGGGTGTGTTTGGGGCATATATAATGAAATCTAGTGCCCTCTTCTGACCTGCAGGTCAGAACACTGTATACGTAATACAGTGTTAAACCCTCCCCCCCCCAAAAAAAAAAAGAAAAAAGAAAAAAGCACTAGCTACTCCATTATGGCTGTGTGCTCACAAACATTTATATGCACACGCAAATTATTTTCTAAAGAGTTACCTTTAAAGGACTGGTCGAGGTGACACACACCTATAATTCCTTGGGAAGCAAAGGCAAGCGGATCTCTGTGATTTAGAGGCCAGTCCAGGACAGCCAAGGCTACATAGAGAAATCCTGCCTGAAGAAAACACACACACACACACACACACACACACAAAAGATAAAATATTATCTTTCAAAACTAGTTCTGGTCTCATTAACAACAGGCTGTGTTACAGAGAAACCCTATCTATCGCATGGAAACAGCAGGTAGGTGCTTTTTGATCCAACAGATGCACATTGGGAGCGCAGACAGATGCATCCACTACTTGAAAGATGAAGTTAACTATTAGATAATTATCTAATAACTTGGGGAGTTATCTGATAGAAACAAATCAGTGGCAAGCCAGGAAAAAAATAAAAAAACTTGCTCTTCAAAGAGGTGGACACCTGAAAAAAAAAAGAAAATACAACTCTCTCATTTAACCATAACTTTTTTCCCCCAAGGGGGTGCACCGTTCCTGGAGGTACTGCAATACCAGGTCGATGCGTGGAGTGGACGGAGCAAGCTCCTATTCCAACTCCTAGCTCCAAAAATCCATTTAATATATTGTCCTCGGATAGAGGACGTATCAGATATTAAACTGATAAGAACAGATACTACACTTGATCTTAGCCAAAAGGCCGAGAAGCGATACCCGACCGAAGCCGCGCACCCGTGCCCTGCGCCCGCGACACACACTGACATCGTGGTCACCGCTCGCGACCCGCCCTCCCGGCCTCCCCGGCGCCTCCTTCCGCCTGCCGCCCGCGTCCGCGTCCTCCGCGCCCCACTCCCTCTCCAGCACCCGCGGCTTCAGCGCAGGAATTCCACGGCCCCGGCTCTCCCGGCGTTCCCGCGCGCGCTCGCCGCGTCTGATTTGCATGTCCCCGCCCGTGGCGAGGGCGTGGCGACCGAGCCCTGAGCTTCATCCCGGCAGCCTCCGCGCGCGGCGCACCGGTTGGCCAGGGAGGTCAAAGTGGGGTTGGGGTCAGATTGCTTGGGGAGCCGGGGAAGCGGACGGTGGCTGAAGTAGGGGGACCTTCTGTTCTTAGTTCGCGAGGGTTGGTTCCGAGTCAGGTGGTCGGCGCTGGGTCCGTGGCGCTTCTCCCAGTCCTGAAGCTGTGTGACGGTCACCTTGTCCTCCCTTCTCTCACTCGGTCACTTAACGACTGAAGTCCTCTCCAGGGCCCGTCCAAAGCGCGATCCTGGGATGTTACGGTGCCTAGGCCTTTGTAGCTAGTTCAGCCCTTGGACTCAGTTACTCCAGTCTGCTCTCTTTATTGGCTGTGGAGTCACCAGGATCTCTCTCAGTGCGCCGAGCCCCCTGTCGGGTGCCCAAGGTGCAGTGGGTACTCAGCGAGACGCTTGTGGAGTGACTAAGCCTGGGATGGATCATGATGTGGACACCCTCAGAATCTCGGAGGGGCTGGGGGCTGCTGACCTGATTCAAGGGTCAGTAATTCGAGGTAGTAGGACATCAGACAGGTGTGGTTACCGCTCTGGGAAAAGATAGATGGGAAGATGGAGCAACGGTTCTGAAGACCCGGGCATGGCCTCTTTCCCCGTTATGTAGCCCCTGTCTGCTCTGGATCTTGATATGTAGACCAGGTTGCCCTCAAACTCTTGAGATCCACCTGCCTTCACCCGGCTATTTGAGGATTTCTATGTTCACAACGTTAGAACGTTTGCTCAAAGTCAGATTTGGCCAATTTTCTAGGTGGGTGACCTTGGATAAATTACTTTATCCGTACTCTTCCATACTTAACTTCGTAGGCCTCAACTGTGTACGAAAAAAGATTGAACGTTCAAAGTTGATAGATCGAAGCTCCGCACGCAGGGCCGTTCACAGAGTGTTCCCTTCTAACTTCCCTTCTCCTGGGCTCAGCCGACAGTGCAGCCTGCCGCTCCTACTCCCTAGGTTGGAATTGTAATACATCTCCTAGGGTTTCAAGAGTCTGGGCATGGGGCTCTGCGTGGCTGGGGACGGACCCAGGGGATTAGGAAGGAGGTCGGAAGACAGGCTGGTAACAGAGATGGAAAGCTTTTTCAACAGCAGTGCCTGGATACCATGAGCAGGGAAAAACAAAACAAAACAAACAAACAAAAAAAAACAAAACAAAAAAAAATGGGCCCTGCTGTTGGGAATGACTTCCCCTCCTCCGCTCCAGAGCCCCTTCTATACAATCTTTAAAAGGGCTATAGTGAGTTACATAATGAAAGGACCTTAGCTCCTGGGTAAAATAGATCCAACCCTGCAGGTGACCCCTGAGACTTGTGACTACCCCTTTGTGACACCCGCTCCTCTTCAGGGCCACCCGGACTGCAGTGGCTGGGGGTACCTGCTCAGCCCTGCGTACTTCCTAACTAGTGCTACACGGGACTAAGTTTTCTGGAAACTTCTTGAAGCGTCCAGTTGGCACCTCTCTCTTCTAGAATTCCACAGGGGACGAATAAATTCGCTTTCCTGTGCTATCAACAGCCTTTCCTGTCTGTTCTGTGTCCCTTGCTAGTACAAAGCCCTGTGACGCCTCTACAACCTTTTGCCAGGCGTGGCTTAGATAAGGAAGAGCCCCCTCTACGTGTATATTAACAAGGGAGGGCTGCCCCAAGTGGACCTGGCTTGAGTCTTGAGCAGCGATGAGGGGACTCTGCTGAGAATGCCTAGTGCCATGTCACAGCTTCTCCACAGAGTGGATCAAAATAGCGAGGGCTCAGGCTGGTCCATGTTCAACCATACAGTAGCTGTGTGAGACCTGAGACAAGCCGCTTAACCCTCACAGAAGCCTTCACCCATCACACAACAGATTAAAGTGTGCCGGTGTGAGGCTCCGCAAAGGTGAAGGATTTCACTCTGAACCGGCTTTTGCGGCCTGCAGGTTAATGCCTGTTTGAAGATTGGATTAGGGAGACTGTGGGAATACTGTCCTGCCGGACATAGTGGCACACACCCTTAATCTCAGCATTCAGGAGGAGGGACAAGCAGATCTCTGTGAGTTCAAAGTTAGCTTGGTCTACATACTGAGTTCCAGGGCAGCCACAACTATCTCTGAAGGGAAAGAGAGTGGTTGAGAAATTATCATATGCTTGGTGACATATTCCTGTGAAGGAAGGAAGGAAGGCTGAGATGGGAAGCTTGGCTCTAAGTGACAGTCTTAACTGAGAACTACAATTCTTTGGTTTTCTCTCAAGGTCTTTAAAGCAACCTGTCCTGTGTGGGCAGCAACTAAAGATTCCCCCCCTTTCTTTGTAAGTCTTCTTTTCCTGTAGAAAACGTTTATTCTTCTATGATGTACATCTTTAGGGTTTTTTTGTTGTTTTGCTTTCTGAGACAGGGTTTCTCTGTGTCTCATTGGCTGTTCTGGACTCTTTGTAGATCAGGCTGGCCTGGAACTCACAGAGATCCGCCAGACTGCCTCCCTGAGTGCTGGGATCACAGGCGTGCACCACCATGTCCTGTGTTCGTTTGTTTTAACTCTTTTTAAGATGCCAAGAGCTGTAGGGGAGCTATCATTTGGAGTGAAATCATCACACAAATTCTTCATCTTTAGAAACTCTATGGAAACTGGACAGAGATGAGCCTCCCTGGTGCTGGAGTATTCATGATGAATCCAAGTAGCCTGGCAACAGACTTAGGGGACCCAGTCTTCATGAGCTGAAATTCATTAGCAATTTAAGTGAAAGGGAGGGTTCTCCATAAGGAGATGCCTACCTGAAGAGATTAAGCCTCCCCTCTCTCCCTTTCTCTGTCCTTCCCTCTTGTGAGAAAGGGTAGTCCAGACTGGCTTTGATTCCCCCTTTTTCTGTTTTTGCTTTTTTTTGTTTGTTGTTTGAGGCAGGGTTCCTCTGTGTAGTCCTTGCTGTCCTTGAACTCTGTACACCAGGCTGACCTTGAACTCAGAGATCTGCCTGCCCCAGTCTCCTAAATACTGAGATTAAAAACATGCACCACCACCACCACCACCACCACGTGGCTGAACTGATTCTTGTGCCTCAGTGGTGGCGGTGTAATATCCTGTGGAGGTTCTGTATCAGAAGGGAAAGGTGAGCTGAATTAGCAAATTTCACACAGTGAAAGCAGCGCTCAGCTCTGACCAAATCAAACATTTAGAGTGAACGACACATTTCCGGAGTTCTGGCACACAGCACATACTGTATTCATTGGCAACAGCCACCTTCCTGTGGCACAGCTTCAGCGACTGTGCCCAGGGGCGTGCCCTCCCCCTTCCTCCCTCATGTCCTGTTCTGGTTCTTGGCCTGTCCAGCCTGTGCTGCTCATCCCATCTCTAGGAGCCCCAGGCGCCTCCTTAGAAAGAGTCATGTACAGCCACGTGACACTGCCTGGTGGGATGTATTTTGAGAAATGTTCCGAGGGGAGGTTTTTCTTGGTGACATCACAAAGTACAATGGGGGCAACATCATGAGAGAGTATTCTGTACAGTCAACCACATCCTTAGGCAGTACTGAATGCAGTTTGGTTTTTTTATTAACCCCAATCAGATTTTTTTTCTTTCTTGAGACAGGGTTTCTTTGTGTAGCCTTGGCTGTCCTGGACTCGATTTGTAGACCACTTTGGCCTAGAACCCACAGCAACCCAGGTGCCTCTGTCTCCCTGAGTGCTGGGATTAAAGGTGTGTGCTCTAATCATGAATTTTATGTAGTTAAAATCTCTCACCAGCGCATTTAGCCAAAAGATGGATCTTTTTTGTGGAATTGTGTCTATTATGCTGACATGACAAACTTATCTAAATAGATAAAAGTGGAATAAATACATTTTATTTTTTTAAAGATTTATTTATTATTTATAGTGTTCTGCCTGTGTGTCTGCCTCAGGACAGCAGAGGGCATCAGATCGTACTACAGATGGTTGTGGGCCACCATGTGGTTTCTGGGAATTGAACTCAGGATCTTTGGAAGAGCAGACAGTGCTCTTAACTGCTGAGCCATCTCTCCAGCCCAATAAATACATTTTAAAATCTCAATTTTAGTCATTTGTTGGAGTTGTTTTATGTAATTTAAGAAATAGATTTTCAGTGGTGACAAATACCTTTAATCCCAGCATCCCAGCACTCAGGAAGCAGAGTCAGATCTCTGAGTCTGAGGTCAGTCTGGTCTATAGAGTGAGTTCTAGGACAGCCACAGGGCTACACAGAGAAACACTGCCTTGAAAAACAAAAGATATATATGTGTATTGCCCGTTTACTCTCATCGACAAGAAAAGAGAGGACAGCGTTTTTTCACTTAGCTGGGCATTCACAGGCCGAGAATTTTTTTAAATATTTAGATGTTGCTGTGACTAAAAGTGAGTCCTTGGAGGCACTGGCCTGCTGCAGCTTTGTCGGTGGAGGAAGGCCGGTTCACTGATCGGTTTCAGGTCGTAGGCCCCGTCTGTGCAGTCTTGCAGATCATTTACAGTGAAAGCCACAAGGTGGCAGCATGGAGAATCATGCAAGATTCAGCGCAGCCCTGATAGGTTTATCTGGTATCTTCCTTCATCCGTGTTAAGAATTGCGTAGGAGAGTTGCTGGACCACGGCCTGTTTTATATCTCATCAGGAGAAGTAATATAAAGGAACAGGAAGTTAAAACCTTGTAGACGGAAATGTGTCTATCTGTGGCAATGAAATTGTGCTTTGGGGCAAGTCTTCTGTGGGGCTCTAATAAGCAAAAAATGAACAAATATCCATCCTGGCCTTTCCCTGTTATTGTTGGCTATTGATGCTGACAGGGAAAGGCTTCCTTGCAGTGGACCCCCTCTGTATACTTTGTAAGCTCTGTAAACCCTCAAGGCAGGAGTTGCTCCAGAACCAGGTCCCTCCCCCAGACCTCTCTAACTGTCATAACAGCATTTCCAGTTTCCAGCCTCTGTAACTGTCACAAAGGTCATCTCCAATCCATTAATAGGACCCTTCCCAGATCATGCTAAGTTTAGGTGGAAAGTCTGAACCAAAAGCCACCAAACCCTGAGCAGGAAAACCTACCCGTCCCTGAACTGCCCTAACTTAGAAAGCTCCACCCCCTTAAAAAAAAAAATCAAAATCCTATATAAAGCCTGTGTTTGCTCAGTTCCCTGCTGTCCTCACCTGGGAGCAGGGCCAGTCTTCACTGGATTCATCCCTCCATACCCTAGACCCTTTCAATAAATCTCTTTTATGAGATTTGCTGCCTGGTGTGACTTTCATCCGAAGAAGCCGAGAAGTGGAGCGGGGCTGAGGCTCCGCCGAGGACACCCTCCTCTGGAAGCTGCACCACCTCTCCTGAGGAGGCTTCTGTTGTGTGGATTCTGGGTCCTTTGTCTCAGGATACCCTTTGATTGGGATACCTTCTCCCCTCAGAGCTGTGTGGTTCTGGGCTCCGGGGGTCCCAGGACACCCTTTCATCTGAGCAGGAAGGCCAACACTTTATAGTTTTTATTTTTCTTTGGGGGCAGGATCTCACTATGTAGATCTAGCTGGCCTGGAACTTGCTATCTAGATAAAGCTGGCGTCGGACTTACAAAGTTCTGCCTATGTCTGCCAGGTGCTGAGACTTGTTATAGATTCTGTAGACTCTTTTTTTAAGTTTGTGATTCTGTGACTTGCAACAAGTAGGTGTTCGTGGGAAAAGACAGGGCATGATAGGTTGTCCTTAACTTTAGTTGTGGTCAATGTCATAAGAGCTGGGAGAACATGAGCTGCTTGGTACTGGGTTGGGGAAGAGAGATATCCTTGCAGGGCAAGAAGACCTCAAAATCTAGCTCTCATCCCCTGGTTGATCACTGATCATTGATGATTGTTGATCAATTCTTGCTATGGTAAGCTGGTTTGATGGTAGGGTTAGATATAAAGGATATAGTTAGAATGGTGCTGCAGCCATTTTCCCACCAGGGTTCCTTCCTGAGAGGAGATGAGGGACTGAGTCAGGCAAAATGGTCAGGGGAATCTTGCTGCTCTGACTGACTAGCAACCAGATTGCTTCTTTATTTATACAGGTGTCACAGAACAAAGACAGACTAATGGTTACCTAAGTGGTATAGATTATGTATTTGATTTTTTTCATTACATGTCCAGGGTTACAAGTTCAGTCACAATTAGAAAGTACAAACAGAGCAGGTCTTATTTTTATTATCAGCCCTTTTAAGTTCCATTTAAAGAATCTAAAGAATGTCTTCTCCAAAGCAAACATTTATTATTTGACAGCCTGCTTTTAGTCTGGCCGTGTTTAAAAGCATTCCAGACAAAAAATATTTGAGCTGTTCTTTTTATGAATAGTCAATACTAACACCTAACTTCTTTTCCTATATGTTTCATTATCTATAAAGTAGGAAAAATTTATTTTAGTCGATCTTATTTGCTGAGTTTTATTCCTTCAGGACTGCACTCTGTCTGAACCCCTATATTTAAACTACATTTTCAGAGAACACCTCTCCTTTGTCTTCTTTTGAACACCCTCAATTCCATGGGCACCTCACTACCCATTGCTCCTTATCCTCTACCAGGCACGGGCTATGACCAAAGTAGGCTGAGCAAATACGCCTTCCACAGTTCACATCTTAAACACAAGGACCCAAGATGGAGAATGCTTGAGGTTGAATATGAATTACTTTAGGGACAGTTCCTTGAAAGGGAGACTAAAGGCCATGGCTACTTGGGTGCCCGGAGCATTCCTATTGGACTTTTCCCATTCTCTGTGAGTTAACTCAATATCCTTTTTGCTTACTAAGGACAACTTCTTTTTCTTTCAGACATAACCCCTTACAGTCCCATGAAGGGCAGAAAAAAGATCAGTGTGATAGAGAAAGAGCTAACCAAGGAGCACGCCCCACGCTTAGGTAGTGTCCAAAGCCCAAGTCAGACTTGGAGAGGATTTGTATTCCTGTTTCTCTGCTTGTCTTCTCCGCCCTTCTGCCCCGTCACCTGTGGTTTCCTAGACTGCAAGACACTCAGTGCTTGCTACTACTTCCCCCCAAGAATACCCCGAGAAAACCTTAATAAATATAGTCTGTGTTCATTTTTCTGTTGATAATAATTTTCCCCCTAAACCTTTATTTACTTATTATTTATACAGTATTCTGTCTGCAGGCCAGAAGAGGGCACCAGATCTTATTATAGATGGTTGTGAGCCATCATGTGGTTGCTGGGAATTGAACAATTGAGCAGCCAGTGCTCTGCTCTTTACAGAACTATTTCAAATCTGGGAAGAATTCAACTTTTATGTAAAAGTAACTTTTATTCTCCAGATTTAATTGTCTTCTCAAAGACTTACTGCCTCTCTCTGCTATCCTAGGCCCAGTCCTGGAAGCCTCTAGCCTCCCATACAATCTAATGTAGGCCTAGAATGTTTTCAGCTTCTGAGACTTACTGCTGAATAAGCTCACCCTTTCCAGCTCTTACTGAACTTTGGATGGCTGATTCAGTTCAGCTGTTCTGGCTCAAATGCCTCTCCTAGCTGACTGATTCAAATTGGCTTTTTTTTTTTTTTTTTTTTTTTTTTGCATCTTAACTGAATTGCTCTGCTTGGCCTCGTACTAACTTTGGCAATCGGTTCTAATCTTCTGCCTCCTTCTAATTCTCTGGTTCATTCTGTCTTCACCTGTCTGTAACTTGTTCTCTCTCTGCAATCTGTCTCTGTGAAACTGTTCTGGTAAAATTGCCTCCTTCCTTGAAGTCCTCCTTCCTTCTCTGGTCTTGTGTAAGTTGGGCATATCCTATTCTGTCAAATCTTCCTCTGATTCATCCCCTGCAAGAGGAGTTATCTTAAGTGATGAGCCATTTCTCTAGTCCCTGTTATTATTATTATTATTATTAAGACAGGGTCTCACTATGTAGCTCTGGGTGGCCTAGAACTCTCTCTATAGTTGAGACTGGCTCCAAACTTAAAGAAATCTGCCTATCTGTCTTCAGAGAACTGGGATTAAAGGCATATACTACCAAGCCAGAAGGCAAAGGCCAGCCTGACCTACAAAGTAAGTTCTAGGATAGCCAGGAGGACACAGAGAAAACAGAACAACAACAACCATCGGTCCCCCGACACCACCAGGCCTGGCCTTTTATAGATGTGTTTGAGTGTGGGTAATGTACATGAGCGCATTTATCTATAGAGTCCAGTGGTATCAGATTCCCCTGGAGCTGGAGTTAGAGGCAGTTGTGAGTAGGCTGATGTGTGTACTGGGAGCTGAACACAGGTCATCTGCAAAACCAGTGTGTGCTCCTAATTGCTGAGACATCTCTCTAATCCTGGCTCTTTAAATATTTTAATATCTTTTTGTTTTGTTTTGAGACAGGGTTTTTTTTTTTTTTTTTGTATAGTCTTAGCTGTCTTGGAACTTGCTTTGTAGACCAGGCTAGCCTCAAACTCACAGAGATCAGTCTGCCTCTGTCTCCCTGAGTGCTAGGATTACAGGCGTGTGCCACCAGGCCGGCTTAATATCTTATTTATTATTTATTTATTCATTACAATTTATTCACTTTGTATCCTGGCTGTGGCCCCCTCCCTCATCTCCTTCTAGTCCCACCTTCCCTCCCTCTACTCCCCCTATGTCCCTCCCCTAGTCCACTGATAGGAGAGTTCCTCCTCCCCTTCTATCTGACCCTAGCCTATCGGGTCTCATTAATATCTTGTTTTTAGTGTGTGTGTCTGTTTGCACTCAAACACACACTTGGACACACACACTCGGACACATACACACACTACGCCATGATGTGCATGTGGAGGTCAGAGGACAACTTTTGGGAATCAGTTCACTTCCACCATGTTTATCCTGGAAATCAAACCCAGGATGCCAGGTTTGGCATCAAGTACCTTTATCCACTGAGCCATCTCCTTCGCCCTCTTGGGATTTCTTGATGTGATTTCTCTGATCCATGTTGGTTCTCCACTGTGCCTTAGCACATCTCTCCTGGAGAGGTACAACCCCTAAGTAGAGCCAGAAAAGTTAAACAGAACTTTCCATGGACACCCTAAAGATTTTTGGTGGAATCCACCAATGATGCAGCATTGAGGTTTAAATATTTGGATTTTTCTTATTTTTCCTTCCTGCGTGTTTCCTTTCCCCCTTCCAGCTCTCAGTAATTGTCTGTAAATTCCTGAAGGACTCCAAACTATACGAACTGTTTTCAAAACAGGCTCAGAGTCTTCCTTGACACAGAGAAGTCTAAAAATAGAGACTGGCCCCTTTCCTAGTTCTGCTGTGAAATCAAGCAGCTGACGGCTCTGTGAGTCACCAATTGCCCCTGGGGACTGCCAGCTCCCCTGACATGAGGTGCTCAGGGGCTCTTGGTAAATGTCAGATGCTACTGTGTGTGGTTGGTGATGCTGGCGTCCACTCAGGCGGCAGAGCAGTTGGGGGAATCACTCTGAAAAGGGAAGCTCACTGCCTCCCCGTGAAGGATGTCTGAAAGGGAAAATGGGCTTGTTAGATGTTCAGCTACAGAGCTGAAGGTGGGGGAGAAGCACGGTAGTTCCTGCAGCTCATGAAAATGAGAGAAGGGAGTCAACTCCCTGGAGGACACACACTGACAGACACTGAGGTGATGAGCCTTAAAGAGCCAATAAACAGGGCAACAGGCTCAGTGGCTCAGGGAAAGGCAAGCTGGAAAACCTCAGTTGTATGCCTGAAAGGAATCCAGGGAAGGTGGAAGGCAAGAACCAATTCCTGCAAGTTATCCTCCGAAGCCCACATCTGTCAGGACACTCATAGACTCCCGCCCCCCTCCAGTAAATAGATATAAGTGAAACTTTAACAACATTTCACCTACTCTTTTTTTTGTGTGTGTGTTCATGTAATTTATGTACATGAGTGCTCTGTCTTGATGCATAGTAGAAGAAGGAATCAGATCCCGTTACAGATGGTTGTGAGCCACTATGAGGTTGCTGGGAATTGAACTCAAGACCTCTGGAAGAGCACTTAAGTGCTCTTAACTGTTGAATCATCTCTTCAGCCTTTAGTAGGTGAACTTTAAGAGAATTTTAAAAAGGGAACTTCAACTGTTTCATTCGTGTCTTAAAATTCAAATTAGAGAGAAAAGTATTAGTAATTTAAAAGTAGGCATAAACTGGACATGATCTTTATTAAGGCTGAATGCTAACCTCCTGATCCAAGTCATTAAAGAGGCACGCACTGCAGAAATTGGGTATGGCAGCATACCTGTAATCTCAGTTCTTGTGTGGGTAGAGGCAGGAGGTCAGAAGTTCAAGGTCGTCTTCAGCTATATAGGGGGTTTGAAGACATCCTGGGCTACATAAGACCTTTTCAAAATAAAATACTGGGGATCCCGTTGTGATGGCACACGCTTATAATCCCAGCCCACGGGGAGGCAGAAGCAGGTGGATCTTTGTGAGTTCAAGGCCAGCCTGGTCTACAAAGCAAGTCCAGGACAGCCAAGGCTACACAGAGAAACACTGTCTAGAACAAAACAAAAAAGTAAAGCACTGGGGGCCTTGGAGGTGTAGCCCAGGGGTTGAGACTGTTGTGAGCAAGACCCAGGTTTGACCTCTAGGCACACGCACCCTACCATGGCATTTGTTATCCCCCCATTTTTTTTGCCTTAGTTTTTCTATAATATATACTAATTTATTTTACCATACTTGATAAGTGTTTATTTCGTTTGTCCACTCTCCCTGTAAAATGTTCACTTATTTTTTGCTGGCCTTATTCACTGGGCAATCCACATGTCCTAAAACACGCCTCACACAAAGCTGATAAAGATTTCTCAAATAAATCAAAGCAAAAACCAAAACCCCTTTGTTACTTGTTTTGGGGATAGGACATTCCTGTGCCTGAGTCTAAGCTGGAATTGTTCACTGGAGAGCAATTTGGCAAGATTCATCAAGATTAAAGGGGTATCTTATGATGCAGCAATTTAGCCTCCAACTCTTTATTCAGTTGATAAAGATGCACCCAAGTTCATCCGTTCAAGGGTGTGCACTGCAACCCAACCTTGTACAAAAGGCTGGGATGGGCCTACAGGTTCACCATCTGGTTAGAGAACACACTGGCATCCATAAGATCGCATTGTTTGTCTGGGTTAGGAAGACAGAAAGGTAGACACACTGACAGACTGCATGACACTGAATGAAACAAGCCAGGCACAAAAATGTGCGCATAGGAAGGGTTGGAGAGAGGAAAGGGGAGTGTGTGTGTGTATGGGTGGTGTAATTATATTTTAATTTAAAAAAATTAAGATGGGTGGGGTAAAGCTACCGTCTGCACATAAAAAAGAGGAGGGGTTTTGGGAACTGGAGAGATGGTTTAATAGTTAAGAGCACTTGCTGCTCTTGCAGAGGACTCTGATTCTGTTCCCAGCACCCACTTGGTAAGTTCACAAAAATACAACTCTATCACGGTATCACATAAACAGCAACTCTAGAACTCACAAGTGGTTGCTTTTATATTTTTTTATTATTATTTTTTGCCCTTGAGGACTGTTCAAGGGCTGGAAGTTTGGAGAAAAAAACAAAACAAAACAAAACAAAACACCTTTTCAAAGTGGGTGCTGTGAAAGACCTTTCAGTTCCTCCGCAGTGAAGCCAATTAAAAGGACGGTTGGGTTCAGCCTCGTGCTGCAGGCCCCCCGCTGCCCAGCGGCCACCCCGGGGTTCTGCGGTGCCGCCCGAGCGCACTGGCTGGCTCGCTCTCTCACTCGCTCGCTCGCTCGCACGTTCCTTAGAGGGCAGCAGCGGGACGCCGCCGGGACGCATGCGCGGGCGGCACCCAGGGAATTAAAAGAGAGAGGGAAAAAGAGCTCCCGCAGAAACCGCGCAGCTCGCGTCCCCCGCGGCCGGCCGCGGCGTGATGCGCACGGCCCGGCCCGTGACGCCGCGGCCGCCCCCGTCCCGGTCCCCACGCCCCAGCCGCCATCGCGCGCCCGGCTCCGGGATCCCGGCTCGCCGCCTCGCTCCCCATGGGGCTGCGCCGCTGGCTGCGGAGCGCCTGCTGCTGCTGCCCGTGCCGGTGCCTGGAGGAGCCCGCGCGGCCCGAGAAGGAGCCGCTGGTCAGGTGCGTCCCCGGCCGGGCCTCCCTCGTGGAGTGGTCCCCGGGTGTCCTCTGAACCGGGGAGGGGGTTCTGTGAGGTCACGCCGCGGCGCCACCCGGGCCCCCCCTGCCTCCCTCACAGCCCGTCTTGGATAAGAGGTTTTAAGCCCTAAGGTTCTTGGTTCGGAGGTTGTTTGGCTCGGAAAGCGCGGCTCCCCGGAGGCAGCTCGTGCCCCCGGGGCGATGCTGCCGTTCGGTGCAGGGGCAAGGCTGGGAAGAGAAGTTTCCAGAGGGGGTCCCCAGCGGATGAGGATGGGCGACTGTGGGCAAGAAAGTTTGGCTAGCTCACCCGAAGTCCTGACCAAAAGAAGTCGATTTCAGTGACTGGGTGTGAGGAGATCTTTCTTGTGATAAAAAGCAATGGACCAGGGACAGACAGCCTATTGACTGTTCGTTGTAGCGTAAGCTGTGAAATGTGAAGAAATTTAACGCTCGTTAGCTACGCACAGCTTTTGCGTTGTTGTTGTTGTTTTTTTTTTAAACGTTACTTTGATATAAGGATAAGCACAAGAGGTAGCAGAACAAGGCAGTCATAAATAAGACATCCCCGAGTGTGGGTCCGGGGATGGTGGGGGTAGAGGACTGTGATTTTTATTTTTCCTTAAACGATTTTTTTTTAAAGGAATTTGGTGAAATTAAAGTTCCACCAAATCGTGCCTCAGGGAAACAGAATATTTAGAATGAAATTAGGGCACAGGACATAGGGTTGGGAATCCAGGCTTGGTGAGCAGGTTCTGAGGCCAGGGCCGCTTCCTTAAGGAATATGCAATGAACACGATGTTTGCACAACTCTTTCCGAAGCATGGCTTACCTTTCCTGATTCTGTCAAGTCCAGACAGTTCCCCTGACTTGGGAGAGTTACATAACCCACCCAGCTTGTCTGCTCTTATTTTCCGGCGCGTTAATCACGGTGGACTTGCCCCGGTAGGAACTAGCCACTCTTAGTCCCTCCGAGCTCCAGGCCAGTGGTGACCTTTTGCCTTCCACCCCTTCCTAAATGCTGTTTTTCAAGTAGTCTCCTTTGATCACGATGCCCTTTTTCATCTTCCTCCTGCGTTTTAGGCCTTGGAATTTATCATATGGTTATTTGGTGAAGTATTTCATGTATATGTCCAGACACACAAGGCACTATAAATATATTATAGCTACACAACACACACACACACACATACACACAGACAGCCGCTATACATATACATATGTTTGGTTGTTTTTGCTAACAGCTCTCTCACTTAGATTTTGAGGTTTGAGCATAGAGAGACTGAGTTACCTATCTTTAATTTAAGATAACACTGTAGAATTTTATCTCAGGATGCCAGGCTCTTGGTTTTTGGGAAATAGAGCCTTCTATTTAGTTTCAGCCACAGTTTTTTGATGTTTCCAGAAACACAGAAACAGCTTTTTTTTCCCCCTCCTAGGATTGCTGGACTTCAGGTAACTATTATTTTGAAATAGAGACCCTCCTCTCTCTTGCTTTATGCCCAGTGTATGAAAGTCCATGAATTTTGTGACTTATTTATTTATTTGGAGATTAGGTTAGCCCCTATGGTGGGGCAGGCCTATAATCTCAGTACTTGGATGGTGGAAGAGAGAATCAGGTGTTCAAAGCAGCCTTGGCTACAGAAGTTTAAACACAAGCACCCATCTAAAAAGACATGTATAGTCAGTTGGAGCAGCATAGCAAAGTATTGATGAATCTGGCTACCTGGGATGAGTCATGTAAGTGGGTGACTGGCCCTAAGCTATATTAAGATTATTTGTGCCACGGTTTCCTCATATATTTGTTAAGGGTGATGATAGTACATGCTTCAAAGGATTGCAGGGAGAAAGGAGAGGAGGTCATCCGTGCCAAGTGCTTAATATAGTGTCTGACAGCATAGTAAATGCTCCATAAATTTTAATTAGTATTAATTTTCATTGTTATTCTTCTGAGCATATGAGTATGTGTCATGTGGTCTTAGTGATATTGTGGAACCATTTTGATATAACCACTTCAGAAGGTGTGTTCTTTTCTACCCAAGTCATCAGAAGATCTGGTTCGAATTGGTTGTTTTAGCTTCATTATTATTGCATGTTTAAGTGTGTGATATGGACATGCATGCACGTGTGTATGCATGATCACATGTGCAGGGGTACATGTGTGTGTGTACAGAGGCCTGGGGTTGATGTCAGGTGTCATGTTTTTAGAACCCACTCTGCAGACGAGGCTGGCCTCACAAGATGCCTTTGCCTCTGCTGAGATTAAAGGTGTGTACCACCACTGCCTGGCTGTCAGATGTCTTTTTGATTGCCTATATGTTGGGGGGAAGGGGTATCTCTCGAATTCAGAGCTTGCTAGCTAGCCAGTTTGCTTAGGGGATTCCCTGTCTCTGCATCCTGAGCTGGAATTACAGGAGGATGACTATGGCCACCTGGCATTTATTTATGTGGGTGCTGAGGATGCAAACTGTAGTTCTCACATTTGCATGACAAGTACTTTACCCCATGAACTCTCTCTCCAGCCCCTAGTTTATTTTTTAAAATGTACATCATCTTACCTCCAAAGGTGACCTCTGAGTGAGATCTGTTCAAGGTACAGATTGCATTCAGGCTCTCGCATAAGCAATATTTCTTTGCATATATTGTTGTTTAATTGTCACTGTGACCAAAAGGGATAGATCTTATCTATTTATAAATGAGGAGTCCTGAGCGCTAAGAAATTAAGTAATAAATTCAAGGTTATAACTAATAAGGGAGGCTGTATTTGAAAGCCAGGTGTGGGGCTGGAGAGATGGCTCCGCAGTTGAGAGCATGGCTGCCCTTCTGAACGGACTTGAGTTTGGTTCCTAACACCTGAATGGTGGCTCACAACTGTCTGTGACTCCAGTTACAAGGGATCTGATGCTCTCATCTGGCTCCCAACGGAACCAGGCACAAACATGGCACACAGCCATACACACAGTCAAAACACCCACACATATAAAACAAAATAAATACTTTTTCCCCTGAGACAGGTGTTTTTTTTTTTTTTTTCTGTTTTAGCCTGGCTGTCCTGGAACTTACTGTGTAGACCAGGCTGACCTTGGGCTCGCCTGAGTTCTGCCTGCCTCTGCCTACTGAGTGCTGGGATTAAAGGCATGTGGCACCACCACTCAGCTTAAATAAATTTTAAGGAAGAAAACAAAACATTTGGATGACATGCACCTGTAAATATGGTACTTGGGAGGTATGGTAAGTGGAAGCAGGAGGACAGGAAGGTCAAGGTCTTTGGGATATGGTGATACACACTTTTAATCCCAGGACTCCATGGCAGAGGTGGGTGGATCTCTGTGGGTTTGAGGCCTGCCTGGTCTATATAGAGAGTTCCAGGTCAGCCAGTGTGACACAGTGAGTTTATGACACACACACACACACACACACACACACACACACACGCACATGCACACGCACACACACATGCACATGCACATGCACACGCACGCACACAAACACATAAAGTTCAGGGTCAGCCTCGGTTATATAGTGAGTTCAGGTTCAGCCTGGGATATACCAGACCTTGTCTGATAAAGAAAGAACATTCACATGGAACAGAATCTGTGTCTGTCTGGTTCAAAGCCTGTCTGTACCGGCTGGAGAGAACACTCAGTTGGTAAAGGGCTTGTCTTGCAGGCATGAGGGCCTGAGTTTATCTGCAGCATACATGTAAAAAAGTGTGTGCACACACATGATAGGGTATGCTTGCAGTCCCAGAACTGGGGAGTCCTACTAGCTGAAGAGGTGGAGATAATCAAGATCCTTAAAGCTTACTAGATCAGCTCTGGATCAGTGAGAGACCATGTCTCAAAAAGCGAGGTGGCATTGTCTGAGGAAAAACACCAGAGGCTGATCTCCGTCCTCTGCGTGTAAGAGGTCACACACTTTCTAGGCCTTGCCTTGTAGAAACGGACAAATACTTTCTAGAAGTAATATTAATATGCTCTAACTGTTATTAGATATCACTGCCGTGGCTTCTGCCATCTTGGTCTCTTTCTCCTTCCCTTCCTGCTGGAATTGTGGGTATGTTCCATCATGCTTGACTGTGTGGATGGTGGGGATCTGAACTCAGGTCCTTACACCTGTCTAGGAAACGAGCCGTCTCTCCAGCCACCCTTTCATTTTTAGGACCCCCCATGAGCAAGCATAGTGTGGGGTTGGAGACCAGAGTCTCGGCCTTAGCTTTCAGGCCGCTGTGAGATTTGGGAGGCCTCTCTTTGGGCCTTGGTTTCGTCTATAAAATGAGATCAGCCTTTAATTGTGACCTGGAAAGGTTGTTGCAGGATGTTAACTCACATCTGTGCAACCTGAGGCTGTGGTATTGGGAAGAAGCCTGAAGACTCAGAAAGTGTGAAGCCAGATGTTTTGTTCAGCTCTTCAGCTTCCCAGGGCTGCCTTGAAACTCACAGTGGAAGAAGCATCCTCTCTCCTTTCCCTCTGTCCCTCCCTCCCTTCCTCCTTCCTTTTTCCTCCCTTCCTTTTTCCCATCCTTTCTTCTTTCTCTCCCTTCCTTCTCCCTCCTCTTTTTTTCTTTCTTTTTCTTTCTTTCTTTCCCTCCCAGTGCTGGGGATGGAACTCAGTGCCTTGTGTATACTAGCCAAGTGCTCTACCCCTCAACCCTTTGCCCCTAAAGTAGACATTGCTAATACAAGACAGTGTAAGAACAACCCAGGCCTGGAGAAAGGACTTACGGCCTGATCTTAGCCCAGGTTACAGTCTGAAAGAAAGCAAAGGTTTCTTTGGATCATGTACTCACTGCCCACTGCCAGTGGGGTGGAAGTCTCGTAAGTACTGACTCACAGATCGTATCAACCATCCGTATAAGTTTTAGGTTCTGTGTGCCACTGTTCCCCACACTGATCACATCCCTAAAGTAGGGTAAAAAGCTATTGGATTAGCCTTCACAAGAAGGATTTCATGGCACTGAGGCGAGAGCAACAAGGCAAATGGGCTGTTTTGAAAGGGTTGCATCATCGGCCATCAGTCTCTCACGTGCTGAATCACTTCAAGTGGGTTGGCTCAACAATTCATGTTACTAATTATAAGAAACAAGTGGGAGCCAGGTGTGGTGGCGCATGCCTGTAATCCCAGCACCCAGGGAGGCAGAGGCAGGTAGATCTCTGAGTGCGAGGTCAGCCTGGTCTACAAAGTGAGTCTAGGACAGCCAATGCTACACAGAGAAACTCTGTCTTGAAAAACAACAAAAAAGAAAAGAAAGGAGAGGTACCGATCAGGACTGTCACAGCAGCGATGTGGTGGCTTCCAGCCACAGAAATGAGTTCCTTTGCAGTTCTCCATGTCTGTTATTCTGAAATCAAGGTGTCCGTGGGGCCATGCTCGCTCAGAACACTTTAGGGCAGTGGTTCTCAATCTGCGACCCCTTTGGCAACCCTTTAGCTCCAAAAAATATTTACATGACGATCCACAGCAGTGGCAAAATTATAGTTACAATGCAGCAATGAAAATAATTTTATGGTTGTGGGATCAGCGCAACACGAGGGACTGTACTAGAGGGTTGAAGAGTTAGGAAGGTGGAGAAACGCTGGAATCTAAGGATCTAAGAATCTAAGAATCTAAGGATTAGTAGGGCAAGTCATTTCTTGCTGATCGCAGCTTTGGGGGTTCCTGGTGTTTCCTGACTGGCGGCAGCACAGTTCACTCTCTTCCTCTGTTGTCCATGCTTCTTTCTTTTGAACCTCAAATGTCCTTCTCTTACTTAGGAGGACCTGGTCATTGAGTTTAGGGACATCCCTGAAACCCAGGATGACCTCAACTCAAGATCCTTTAACTTACAACACCTTAAAACCTGTATTTCTATTCAAGGTCTCATTCACAGTTCCTGGGGATTAGCACTTGGCTATAACTTTTGTGGGAACACTTAAATTCACTATATAGAGTGTTTTTGAAAAATGAGTGAGCTAAGGTTTCCTCTTTGTTTTGGTACATTGATCAAACCTAGGGCAAAGTAAGCACTTTTTTTTGATTTTTTTCTTCAAGACAGGGTTTCGCTTTGTAGCACTGGCTGCCCTAGCCTAGCTTCGTAGACCAGGCTGGCCTCAAACTCACAGTGATCTACCTGCCTCTGCCTCCTGAGTGCTGGGATCAAAGGTGTGTATCACCATCCCACGGCCAGGTAAGCACTCTTACCAGTGGACGACAGCCTTGGCCATCCAAAGCATTGCCTTTTGATTTCACATTTGTAACTTGGTTTTTCTGTATCTCTTAGAAAAGCATGCCCTTGCTATGTAAAAATCCACCTGAGTATCAACTGTAGCTCCAGACCCCTAGTTGCAGACACTGTTAGGCAAAGAGAGAGAGACCCAAGTCCTCTGATATCAGTGTTTTGGCTTTGGAAGAGGCCAAGATAGAACATGTGGTGTAATGCCACACAAAACAGCATCTCTCCTGAGCGTTGCTTGGTGTCTTCTCAGGGAAGTGGGATTCTCACTCCTCCGCCTTCATTGTCTGGAACTGAGAAGCAGCACCATCATTGTGAGACACATCACTGGCATTGTCTGGGTGTTCAAAGGCAAAAGAAGCAGAAAGCACCAGGCGTGCTTAAGTTCTTCTGTGGTCCAGGCAGGCCTTTAACTGTGGTCCTCCAGCCTCAAGGGTCCTGGGCAGCTGGGATTACAGGCCTGTACCGTAGGCAAGCCTGGTTTAAATTGTCAACTGTCGATGCTTCTCTCTTAAGCCGCTTGAGTGGACACAGAAGCTTGCAAATATCCTGCTCCCTCCTTGTTCCAAGCACCCACCTGCCGCTTCACGATGCTCACAGGTGGGCGCACAGAGATGCTCTCACAGAGAAGAAACGAAGCACTCCGTTTTTCTGCAGCACCTGGATGCCAATTATGGAAAATAAATGAGATCTCAGTTTTGCTTTAGATAATTATTCTGTGTCCACCAAGAGCTTGTTTTAATGTCTTAGGAAGGGATGGAATTTCTCTGAATGCCCCTCAGGCCATGTAGACATAGTCTGAGCCATCCTACTGCTGACGTTTCATCTTCCCTGAGCTTGCCTTTCATAGGTTGTCCTTCATACTCCTGGTGTAGCAGGAACCATGGAAAGGGCCTTGGAAATGTTAGTTGACTATTGCCCTAACCTATGAGGCATAGTTGCTAGTCAGATTCTATGCAGTTACCTTAAACACCCAATGAGTAGCTGGTCAACACGTTTTTATTTAATGTATTCCTGTTGAATGGCACCTCACTGTTGGTCATTAACCTTGAACTCATGGGGAATGGCTGCTGTATGTCATGTGTGAACAGAGTTTACTTAGCACATGTCTTTCATTTATTATGTTATATACACAGGGTCTTTTTGTTGTTGTTTGTATTTTGAGACAGGATTTCTCTGTGTAGCCTTGGCTGTCCTGGACCCACTTTGTAGATCAGGCTGGTCTCAGACTCACAGAGATCCGCCTACCTTTGCCTCCCTGAGTGCTGGGATTACAGGCATGTGCCATAGCACCTAGCATATACACAAGGTCTTATATAACCCAGGCCGATCTCAAACTTGCTGAGGATGACCTTGAACTTTTGATCCTCTTGCCTGTACCTTCCAAGCGCTAAGATTATAGCCCCATACCACCAGACCTAGTTTATCCGGTGCTGGGGATGTAACCCGGGGATTTGTGCATTTGAGATAAGTACCACACCAACGGAGCCACCTCCCAACCCCATCCGCTTGCATTGTCACATTTCAGTACCACATTCTAAATAGCAGATCACCAGTAAAAAGTAAAAAAAAAAAAAAAAAATGCAAAAGGTGCCACAATAAAATGCTTCATTTTACAGGGTAGACTTGCATAACCTTTGAGTTGATTGAGTTATGTATATTGTTGATTGAGTTATGTATATTACAAAAAGGACATTTGCTGCCAGCCTAAACAAGAAGAGCAGGCCAACCTCAACCGGGAATGTTTGCCTGAGCTTTCATTGCTCTGTGCCTGCCCACGTATGACCTTAAATCTATTAATTTTAGTACCAATTTTAGGGCTATAGGTAAATTTTAGTGCGTGGGAAATTCTTTTTTACCTATGGGTTCTGTGGATAATGTGGATCAACATACTAACCTCTCCACCTGTCAGTTGAAGAAACAGGCATAAAGAGCTTCAGGGACTTTCGGAAAGGCATGCATAGTCATGGCTTTCACGTCTTGTTAAATTTTGGGGTCACTGAGAGAATGGAACCATTCCAGGATGCCAGGGGTTACGCATCTCTAGCTGCTTCTTTACTGTGTGCTAGAAATTGTGTTTTGAGTATGAGACTTCCCTAGAATGGTGGTAGCCCCGGGGACCAGAATCCCTCAGGCCCTTTCCCTTTCCCTGTACTGAGGCTAGAGATGAGCTTGCAATGTGTAGAGGAAGGATGGGGGTGAGGCAGGGCTCAGGACATTTGAAGGGGGTCATCCTCTGCTTAGGTTTTGTTACTTGTTGTTTTTTGAGACATGGTTTCTCTGTGTAGCCTTGACTGTCCTGGACTCGCTTTGTAAACTAGGCTGGCCTCGAACTCACAGAGATCCAACTGCCTCTGCCTCCCCAAGTGCTGGGATTACAGGTGTGTGCCCCCGAGCCTGACTAGTGTATCACTTCTTATGTGGTCAGAGTTTTTCACTTTACAGGCTGGACTCATGTGACCTTTGACATTCACCCTTAGAAGGCCTTACAAAAAGTTGGCACGTGTGTTGATGTTGGTGAGAGCTCTCAGCCTGCGGTCCAGATGGCCCAATTTTCCCATTGCAGCGTACTGTTGGATTTGCAGAGGCAGGTCTCAGCAGATTTAAATGGTTGACACATCTTGACCCCAACCTCTGCACCACAGGCTAAGTTCAGCCATAGCGCTTGCCAGAGAGGGAGTCACAAGAGTCAGCCGATAGAGACGAAGGATCCCGCTGCAGGGCGGAGCCTGGATCCACGAATCCTGTCCTAGGGCTGGCACGTTTACCTTCTTGAGACCTAGAGCAAAGCTGGAAAATATGGGGCTAATCCTGGAGCAGGGACGCAGGGGTCAGCCATTCACTATCTACAGGACTGTTTTTGTTTGTTTGTTATTGACGCACTCTTACAATATAACTCTGGCTGCCCTCAAACTTTTTGTGTAGGTTGGGCTTACCCAAAACTGGTGAGGATCCTCCTGCCTTGGCCTTCCAAGTACTGGGATTAGAGGCATATTACCCAAGTGGCAGAATCAAAGGCGTGTACCACCACTGCCCAGCTACCTCCATCTTAGTGTGTGGGAGTTTCCTCTGCATGAATGTATCATGCGCTTGGCTCTTGCCCTGGGGGCCAGAGGAGAACATCATTTGTTCTGGATCTGGAGTTGCAGGTGGTTCTAAGCTACCTCGTGGGTGAGGGGAACTGAAGCCGGTCTCTGGAACAGCAGTCGGTGTTCTTAACTGCTGAGCCACCTCTCCAGCGCTCACAAGGAAGACTTTTAATGGTTTTCTTCCCTGGTAACCCACAGCAGCATCCCGGTTCTCCTTTTGTGACCTGTCTCAGTAGGTCATGTGACACTGGAAGGTCCCTAGAAGGTGACATTTCTTCCTCTTGTACTTTATGATCTAGGTTTCCTGGAACTTTCTAAATGTCTTGAAGTGACTACATCACTACACGTTTGTGTAAAAAGACAGTCATCTGCCCTCCTATGTCTTGCTCTCTCTGCCTAGAACATTCTTTCTCTGGCTTCCCGAGCTGATAGTTCTCATGTTATTCAGATCTCAGTCATGGCCCGACTGCCATGTGAGACCCTGTGAGACAGGGTCTCTTTATGTAGCCCTTGCTGTCTTGGAACTCACTGTGTAGCTCAGGTTGTCCTCGAACTCACAGAGATCCGTCTACCTCTGCCCTCCGAGCGCTGGGTTTAAAGGCGTGTGCCACAGTGCCCTGCTCATCTTAGTTTTCTAGACACTCTAATATGTGTATGTTTCAGAGATATCACAGACAAAAGGTGTTCCGTATAACGAACTGTATAGGGCACACTCCTGTAAACCACTGCTTAAGGCAAGAGGTGGATGTTGGTAGCCTCACATCCCCTCCCGGAACCTATCTAGACTTTCATCAAAGCCATTTCCTTGTATTTCTTTACAGCCTTACCACCTCTCTGTACACCTTAAAGATACAGCCTACTTTTGCCTTTAAACTTCACACACTTGGGGCCAAACCTCGTGTGTTCCCACATGTTTTACTTTTCTCCCCTGTTGTGGTTCTTCCTGCTGCAAGGAGTATTTTTTTAAGTTATTTTATTTTTATATTAATTACAGTTTATTCACTTTGTATCCCAGCTGTTGCCCCTCCCTCATCCCTTCCCAATTCCACTCTCCTTCCCTCATCTCCTCCCATTCCTCTCCCCAAGTCCACTGATAGGGGAGGTCCTCCTTCCCTTCCACCTGACCCTAGCATATCAGGTCTCATCAGGACTGGCTGCATTGTCCTCCTCTGTGACCTGGTAAGGCTTCTTCACCTCCCCCTTCAGGGGGAGGTGATCAAAGAGCCAGCCACTGAGTTCATGTCAGAGACAATCCCTGTTCCCATTACTAGGGAACCCTCTTGGAGACCGAGTTGCCATGGGCTACATCTGTGCAGGGGTTCTAGGTTATCTCCATGCATGGTCCATGGTTGGAGTATCAGTCTCAGAAAAGACCCCTGGGTCTTTTCAGATTTTTCAGTTCTGTTGCTCTCCTTGTAGAGCTCCTGTCCCCTCCAGGTTGCAAGGTGTATTCTATTACACTCGTTCTTTCTACCAGCGGACTTGAGAGTGGTCCCCAGTTTAATACTATTAAGCATGTTTCTAAGGTCAGCACAGACCACAGAATTATTCAGCCTTTCCTGTGGCCCTTTCCTGGTTCTGTAGAGATGCTAAACAGGGCCTCTGTGACTCTCACCCTCTCTGCCTAGAATATTCTTTTTCTCTTTTCCTGCATAGATAGCTCTCACTTTATTCGGATCTCTACTCAGTCGTTTTATCAGACAGTCCCCCCGCCCCCGCCCCCGCCATGTCTAACCCTGCTCATCCCCTCTTTCAGAACCTCTCTGTGTATTTCTTCATAGTCCTGGCTATCATCTGACAGAAACACATGTGCTTATCATCTGTCCCTCCCACAAGACTCTTAAGTCTGATTTTCATCAATTTAATCAGCTGAACAATGTGAACAGGTTTTTGTTTTGTTTTGTTTTTGGAGCCCAGTGACATAGCTGCCAGTCTCATCTCTTTTTGGAGCCCCGTGAATTTGGAAATCAAATGCTCAGTAATTCAGCAAATATTTACTATCTGTTGTGTGCTAGGTACTATGTTAAACACTGAAATAAACCATTGAGCAAACACGATGGCTGGACCTGGTCCTCGTGTGTCCTCTGATGGTGGTAAGCAAAGGACACAACAGACAGTAAATATAACAAGATTTACGAATTAGATATGTAGAAAGAGAAAGGATAGAGCTGAAGAGGCGTGCTCACAAGAGCTCTGTCCGCCTCTGCCTCCCAGACTGCTGGGATTAAAGGCATAAACCAGCTTTGGTAACAGTGGGTCAAGTAGGTTTTTATGAAAGAAAATTAAAAAGCCAGTTATAGAAGAAGTGAAGAAAGGACAGAGGAATGAAAGAAAGAAGGGAAGGAAATGGAGGGGGACAGGGCAAAAGGGAGAGAGAAGACAGGAGAAGGGAGGGGCTGGGTAAAGAGGGAGGGACCTGTAGAGTCCCCTGCTCCTTCATAGGGAAGTGCCAGTGTGAGGGGCTGGCCAGGTCCTAGTTGGGGGCTGGATAAGGAGGCCATGGGCAGAGAGAGAGAGAGAAAGGAAGAATTATACAGCTTCCTGGGGTCTTCTTTCTAACCTCAGGATTTGCTCCCTTCTCTGCTCACAGCTTCAGTCTAATATCAGCCATTGCTGACCCAAGGCCCAGGAGCAGAGCAGCGAGGCCATTGGCACCTCTGGCCAGCAGCCATAGCCATCTGTGTAGGCGTGGTATTTTCTGTGTCTTTTCAAAATCTTTTTACATGGGGTTCTTGGCAGTGCTTTTGGAATCCCAGACTTTCTCTGTACATGGCTTTCATGCTGACAGGCCCTTTGCAGCCGAGTCCTCAGGCAGACTTTTACTTAAGACGCGTTGAAAGAAGACTCCCCATCAGTTTGGGTCTTATGCCCTGAGGTGAGATTAGGGTGAAGTGCAAGGCCTTCCCCTGCACAGCTTGTAACAGCCGGGCAGCTTCTCAGATGCCTGGGGTTCATTAAATATTTAATATCAGCAGATGGTGGCCAGGGGCAAAGAGGCCACTTGCACTTTAAAACCTTTTAGACTTGGTTACTATGTGAGGAGCAAGAGGGAGAAGCTGCTGGCTGGAAGCCCCCTTCCTTCACGTGTCCTCCTGAGGCCCAGGAGCCCACTCTCAGTTCACTTCACACACCTGCTCACTTCCTAGTCTGGGGCTCCCAGTGGCTTCCAGGTTGCTCTTCCTCGGGTTATTTGCTTTCTGCTTTTTTAGTCAGGTCACTCG
Organism: Meriones unguiculatus; assembly: GCF_030254825.1. Lineage (NCBI taxonomy): Eukaryota > Metazoa > Chordata > Mammalia > Rodentia > Muridae > Meriones > Meriones unguiculatus. The sequence goes on along the minus strand of NC_083362.1, from coordinate 59,215,299 downwards.
TGGTTGCTTTCAGAGTAAAGGTAGATTGATGTCGTAGCTGGAGTCATCCAGGAGAAGTCTGGGATGATCAAGACTGAAGCCTCAGTTGCTGGTCAGACATATACTTCTAGAGCTCACACCTCAAAGAACTCACGTCCGTGGTTCTTTCTTAACTGTGCATGTGTGTGTGTGTGTGTGTGTGTGTGTGTGTGTGTGTGTAAGAGAGAGAGAGAGCTCAACAGTAGGCTAGGCTGGAATTACAAAAGTACCTTACCCATCCTACAAAGACAACTACTTTCCCCGCTGAGCTCTCTCTCCAGCCCCTTGACCATTCTTTTGACAGTTATCGCTAGAATAATGACTTATTTAGAGGCAGGACTCCACCTTCCCTCTACTTGTAAGGAAGACTTATTAGTACTGAAGAACATGGCCACTTGGGTCCCAGTAGGGGGACATTGGGGTAGGCAGATGTGACTCTGCAGAGATGAGTGGTCTCAGGAGGGTGGGGGCCACTGACGGACGCCCCTGGAGAGGCTGTGTTCACTCAGGGCAGCACCCCACGGACCTTTTCCTGCTTCCCATTGCCTCCTGAGGATCATTGAGAAGGCAGAGCTTGAGGCTCTCCATGGGCTAACTTCCAGGGAGGGACAGAGAGGGAGAGAGAGAATGCTCGCTGATTCAGTCCCTGTGAGATGGATGATTGCCCTGCCTTAGGGCAAAGGGTGCTCAGTTACTGTCACTGGTAATTGATCCCACTTATTGGATGATCTCATTGTGAGGTGGTGTGTGAGCAGGGCATCAGTGTTCCTGGGATCCATGTGGCTACAAGTCTAGGGAACACATGAAATTTCTAGTCTGGACTCCAGGGGATCCAGAGCAGGATGTTGTAACAAGCTGACAGCTGGATGTCTCACCAGCCTGGAAAATACCTTAGTTATCTTATCTCCATGCTTTTGGTTTTGAAGAGGGATGAGAGAGGCTAGGTAAATTTAGTGTTAATCAACTTTATGTTACCAGGTTTTCAACAGACACTCCTTAAAGGATTAGCATGCCACGTGCAGACTGAGACAAGAGTCTGATCAAACCCTTTAAGACAAAGGAGGCAAATGCAAACAGAAGGCAGACACACCAAGCTTTATCCCTTTCTTGGCTACCCATGGGTCATCCATGGGTCCAAGAAGGGTCAGTGCTAATGGGCAAAAGCAGTCTCTCAGTGCTTGTTCCGACAGTCACTCAGGAGGGATGTCAGCTTTTCCTTGGAGAAATTTAGGCCTTAGGAGAAGTTTAGGCCTTAGCTCTCAAGGGGGATAGTGCACTTAACCCTTCCTGTCCCAGGTGGCTGTATAACGGGAGGGCTGGCATAAGCGAACCCTTGTTGAATCCGTGGTGCCCTAGTGGCATATAGGTTGCAAGAGCTAGTTAGGCAAAGAAGCTGGCTTATTGCCACCATGCTCCTCTGCCACGATGGTAACGGAACAAGCCTCTGAAGCCGTAAGCAGGGGCCCCCAGTGGAATGCTCTTTTGTAAGAGCTGCCTTGGTCATGGAGTCTCCTCACAGCAACAGAACAGCGACTAAGACGCACACCCCTCCTCATTCACGTGACAGTTGGTTGTGACAGCACTCCCAGCCGAGCAACTTCCTTATTCCTTTTTCAGAGTTACCGCTCTCTACAATCCTGTGATCTGACCTGTCACAGTTCACGTGACAAAAGCCTAGACTAGCACTGTCTTCGTGAAGCCTGACATCAAACTGCCCTCGCTTCTTTACCACACGTCACCGCAGCGCTGTGGCATATGCTCACTAGAGCTAGAGGTTCCCCAGCTGTTGACACGCGCTGTCCTTTCTTGAACTGGTTTTCCACCATGACACTTTGCCCTCGATCCTCCTTTGGGTGAAAGGCTGGTGTCATCTCCATAAAAACTCTAGAGCTTCCTTATCCTTTCATGGAATTGAACACTTCGCCCTCTCTGCTCTTATGGCATTTTGTGCTGTAAATCGTAGTTCATTGTAAGGGCAGAGACAACATCCTATTTCCACAACATACAAAACACTCTGGTATTTATCAGTGGTTTTGATAAATAACTGAGTGAAGGTTTGAATGAGTGATTGAGTTCAGCATGCTTATTATTTTTTAAAAATATTTTTAATTATTTGTCTATTTCTTATCTTATGTACATCGGTGTTCTACCTCTACATGTGTTTGTATGAGGGTGTCAGAGCCCCTGGATCAAAGTTACAGACAGTTGTGAGCTGTCATGTGGGTGCTGGGAATTGAACCCGGGTCCTCTGGAAGAGTAGTTAGTGCTCTTAATCACTGCCGTTAAGCCATCTCTCCAGCCCCTCAGCATACTTTTTGAAGCCTGTATGCACAGAGCACCCCCTTCATTGGCCTCTCTTTCTCTTTCTCTCTGGTTTTCCAAGACAGGGTTTCTCTGTGTAGCCCTGGCTGTCCTGGAACTCACTCTGTACACCAGACTGACATTGAACTTAGAGATCTGCCTGCCTGTGCCTCTAAGTGCTGGGATTAAAGGTGAGTGCCACCACCGCCTGGCTGTAGCCTGGGATTTTACCACCACTGTTCAGTACTCAGTGTCTTGGTCCTATGCTGGGTCAGGTGGCTAGCCTCTGACTGGCCTTTCCTCCTCACCTTTTGCCCTGGTTTTCTTGTGTGGGTCCTGGCTGTCTTTCCTAAGTCTCAGGACTTGATTGACCGCCTGGTCTGCACCCCCTCCCTCTAGCCCCAGGGCACCTCTCTTGCTGGGCAGCTCTGCTGATTCCCAGTCTGGTGACTGGTTCTTACTTCCTGTTGTGAGATTTCCTTGGTGCCAACTTCCAAGTGCGTCATGTTTGTGGGCGTCTTGGGCATTTGCCTTCAGCCTTCCCATTTACTCTCATCACTCTCGTCCCTCCTTCCCAACTACCGCCTGTTTTTATGGATGTCTTCTGTGTGTTTTCATTTGCCACACCCTCGTGTTACACACTACATGTGATTGCTGTCCCATGTGCACTGGGCCTTTTAGTTCTGCCTCAGAATGGTCTCTGTCTGTATCCAGGTAAATAAGTTGGAGCTCAGAATGGCTCTGACCCCCTTCCCTCCTTGCAGCCCCTCTCCCACTGAGGTCAGCTCCGACACCCTAATTCTGCTGCACACGGTCATGGGTGGCAAACTTCGTCAGCTCCAAGCTGTCATCCAAATCCTGTTGTCTCTCACTTGAGTTATCTAAATTGCTTATGTATGGGCATATGCGTTTATTCTGGTGCTCGGGATGAAAACGGGGCCCCACACACCTTAATTACATCTTTGTTTTCTCCTTCCTCTTTTTAAAAACATTTTTTAGATTTTTTTAAAAAAAGTGATGTGTATGTGTGTTTTGCCTTCATGTGTGTCTGTGACCATATGTACAGGTGCTTGAGGGGGTGTTGAACCTCCATGTGGGTGCTGGGATTCGAACCTGGGTCAGCTCCTCAATTGCATAGTTTAAAAAAAAATCTCTTGAATCCTCTCCTGCTGTCTCTCAAGCATTCCCCACACTTCCCGAGTAGAATTTTTTTTTAAGCATCACAATCCTGCCTTCACTCAGGAGTAAAACCCTAGAAAAATAACAGGTGCGTGACCCACGGGGCCATGTGTCTCTTGGCCCGAGCTTCCTCTCCAGCTTGCTTTCTTCCAACGTACCCACTGAGGTTCCTCAGAAGCCTCCCTTGCTGGCACCTCTGTTGTTACCTGCCTCCTTACGGTTCTAGCATGGTTTCTTGGTCACGCCTGCCCGATGTCTGCTGCCGCAAGGATCTTCTGTTACCATCCTAGATGCGTTCTCACATGGCCCCTTTACAGCACTCATCATAGCTTTTAATTAGAGAGCCATGTGGTCATCCAGCAGTAATTTCCCATTCTTGGTTCTAGTGAGCACCAGAGGACAGGAGCCAGGTCCATGCGCCGCCAGTTTTACTGAGTCCCGTGATTAAGGTGTAGTCACCCTTCCTGCATGTTATTAGATGAAGTGAGTGGCGCCCATGTGGCCCCGCTTGTCCTGTCCCTCAGGGGTTAACTGGGGCTGTGCTCAGGCATGCCTCGGTGTGTGATGCTCCATCACCAGCCTCCCCGAGGCCAAACATGGGTACGCCTAATAAAGGAAGATTCGTGAAATGAGTACAAAACAAGGCAACTGAGCTTTTTTTCATGTATCTGTATGTACTGTATGTGTGTGTACGCATATAGGCACACATGTATGTGGAGTGCGGTGGGCTGCCAGACACCTAGCTTTGGGTTCTGGGGGTTTGACCTCTGGTCCTTAGCCTTGTACAGTGTTTGTTTGGTTGTTTTTGTTCGTTGGTTTGCTAGCCTGGAACTTGCTCGGCAGACCAGGTTAGCCTCAAATGCATCGAGGTCAACCTGCCTCTGCCTCCCCAGTGCTGGGTTCAAAGGTGTACATCACTACACCTGGCCCCAATTAAGAAAAATGTGTATGGGTATTTTGCCAGTTTGCACGTGTGTGACTGGAACCCTTTGAAGCCAAAAGAGGGTGTCAGATCCCCTAGAACTGGAGTTACAGATGGTTGTGAACCTCCATGCAGATGCTTGGAATTGAACCTGGGTCCTCTGGAAGAGCAGCCACTGCGCATAACTGCTGAGATATCCGTCCAGCCAGGAAGTGTTTTAATCCCCACCCTACAACTGAAATTCTTAGTCCTTGATAATTGAGTGTTTGTTTTGTTTGTTTGTCTGTTTTTGGTTTTTCAAGACACAGTTTCTCTGTGTAGACTTGGCTGTCCTGGACTTGCTTTATGGACCAGGCTGGCCTTGAACTCACAGAGATCTGCCTGCCTCTGCCTCCCTGAGGGCTGGGATTATAGGCATGCGCCCTGTTTCCTTGATCACTGAAAGTATTTGGGTATATTTGGTACTTAGGGTTTTCTTGGGGTTAGCGAGATGGCTCAGCAGTTAAGAGCACTGGCTGCTCTTCCAGAGGACCTAGGTTCAATTCCCAGCACTCCCATAGCAGCTCAAAACTGTCTATAACTCCCACTCCAGGGCATCTAAAGCTGCCACACAGATATGCATGCAGGCAAAGCAGCAATGCACATAAAATAAAAACAAACCATTTTTTTTCTTGTTATGCATATGAGTCTTCTGTTTGCATATATATATATATATATATATATATATATATATATATATATATATATATGTCTTTGCACCACAAAGTGTTCCTGGTTCCACAGAAGCCAGAAAGGGTATTAGATGGAACGGGAGTTACAGATGGTTGTGAGCTGCCTTATGATCTGAACCCAGGGTCCTCCTCCAGCTAGTGCTCCTAGCCGCTGAGTCATTTCTCCAGCCCTAGGCTTGTGTGTGTGTGTGTGTGTGTGTGTGTGTAGGAATTACACCCATCTTCCTATCCCTTTTGGGCTATTTTAAAAGTAATTAATTTTTAAAGTAAGTTTGTATTGTGTTTACGCTTAATTATTAAGAATAACTCAAAAAAAAAAAGAATAACTCAGACCTTTTTGTTATGGATAAGTTACATATTTGTAAGATACATGTACAGTATGTAATATTATGCATATATATGGCATATAATATATAATGTACATATATAACAATCCTTATGCTTTCTTTTATTTCACAGTAGTAATAATCCATATTCCTCATTTGGAGCCACTCTGGAGAGGGAGGATGAAAAGAATTTATGGAGCATGCCTCATGATGTGTCCCATACAGAGGCGGATGATGACAGGATCTTGTACAATCTGATCGTCATTCGTAACCAGCAGACCAAAGACTCAGAGGTAAGTGCTTCTGACATGGTACTGTGTGCAACTGGTATGAGGCAATAAGAGTGGCTGTTACAGGGTTGGGGTGGGGGTTGGCTGTGAGGATGGAGTCTGTTGTGCAAGCATGAGGCCCCAAGTTTGATACCCTAGAACTGGGCATGGCAGCACGTGCCTGTAATCTCAGTGCATAGGAGAGTCCCTGGCTCAGTCAGTCCAGCTGAATTAGTGAGCTCGGGTTCATTGAGAAGTCCTGTCTCAAAAGGTAAGAAGAAGGCTGGAGAGATGGCTCAGGAAAGTGCTTCCTGTGTAAGTCCAGTGACCTGAGTTAGGGCCCGCAGAAGCCATAAAGAAGTCTGCTTCATTAGCACATGAGTCTGTAATCCTAGTGTGCCCCTCCTGGGAGAGAGCAGACAGAGACAGGAGAATTGCCAGAAACCCACAAGCCGGCTCGCCTGGACAGCAAGAAAGACCTTGTTTTAAACGAGGTAGAAACAGGGACTGATGGCTGGAGCTTGTCCTCTGATTTACACACACACACACACACACACACACACTAAAAAGAAATGGTAATTGCAAGAAGACCAACTGGAAGTAAAGAACGAAGCACGACTACAGGGTCAGCCAGTGTGGTCCAGGATGATCTTGAACCCTTGAGCTTAAGAAATCATTCTGCCTCATCCTGCTTGGTAGTAGGGAGTCACTCTACATCTGAGTTCTGTGAAATGAAAGACATAGTTTTAGCAGCATGCATTCGTACTGGTTAATTATGGTTAGTTAGTCTTGGTAGACTTGCTTGATACCATGATAAGACCCATCCTTAATTTTTACCTTAACAGTACACATTACAGGTAAGGCAGTGCTGTTGAAGAGCAGTGAGGGGGTGACTTGGGATCTTAAATCATCCATCTCTTTTCTTTCTAGTTCTGAGTTGTTGGGACCTGAATCAGTGGTGTGTGTGTGTGTGTGTGTGAGAGAGAGAGAGAGAGAGAGAGAGAGAGAGAGAGAGAGAGAGAGAGAAAGAGAAAGAGAGAGCAAACTTCCATGTTTAAAGGTTCTTAAACTGTGTGTGTCAATCAGACAGCACAGTTTTTACAGTAAAGCTTTAATACTCCTAAAGACTAAGGAGTAGCACAGGGACAGTAGAACGTGAAAAGGAGAAGAATCTGTGAGTAAGGGTAGCAAAGAAGATCATGGTTCCTCCATTCTTTCGCTATCAGAGTATTATCTAGGATAGTTTTTAGGTCGCGCAGCTGAGGCTGCCCCCCTCCTGTGTTTCTGGCTTGCTGAGTAGACAGCCACAGCAAACACACACTGACCGTATGGTTCTGCGCTTTATGGTTGTCGAGAGTAAGGGGAGTTAGAAGCTCTGAGAAAGTCCCACTGGGGTGTGTTAGCAACAACTGTCTTATCTGTTTATCTATTTTGATTTGGTTTTTTTGAGACAGGGCCTCACAGTGTAGCCCAGACTGACCAGGAATTTGCTATGTAGGCCAGGCCGGCCTGGGACTTACAGAGCTCCGCCTGCATTTGCCCTGCCCGGCGTTTAGGGGTAACTAATTTAGAAGTGAATGTGTTTTGGTGCTTCGGTTTTGGCGTGTTTCGGTTGCCTTTGGTTAGAGTTGGGATGAGGAAAGGTGGTGTTTTCCGGATCCCTGACGGAGAAGCAGATGGTGCAGCTCACGAGGGCAGCGGTTCTCAACCTGTGGGTCGAGACCCCTTGGGGGCTGAACGACCCTTTTACAGGGGTCGCCGAAGACCGTCAGAAAACACATATATTCACATTATGATCCAAAAGTGCAGTTACGAAGTAGCAACAAGAATGATCTTACGTTTGTGGGGGGTCACCATGACATGAGGAACCGTGTTAATGGGCTGCCGCATTCGGAAGGTTGGGAGCCGCTGCGCAAGGGGGTTGTTGGCAGCTGAGCTCTGCAGCAGTCCTGGGAGGAGCTCTTGTCTCTCTCCCTGTCTTCCTTGCGTCTGTCCGCTTTTGAAATGACAGTTCAGGAGGCAACAGGAACCACAGAACAGTCTCTTCCCAGGTGCAGCTTCTGAAGAGAGCCAGGTGTGGAAGGGCCACCTGGAGCGATTTGTTTCGTTTCCTTTGTTTTTTTTTTTTTATTCTTGCTCAAGAACGATATCAAGCTTCACTCTCAGATGGTTATCTAAGACAGATAACCATATAAATAACGTGAAGATTTCACAGTTACTACACATGACATGATTTGAAGTATCTGCTCACCGGGCTTCCCTTTCTTTAAAAAAAAAAAAAAAGCATAAAGTAATACGATTAATAAAAAGTGCTTGCATTTTCTTTCAAAAATTGAAGTGAAATTATATACATTATTCATTTCTCACAGATTGGCCTATAGATCACACAGTCTTCTGCACCTTGCTTTTGGTCCTGCTTAATGTTTTCCGGATACATTCCCGTTTCTGTATGCTTACATTGTCGTTACTGCTTTTGGAGACTTCCCGGTATTCTGTTGTGTGGATTTACCACTGTTTATTCAGTCAGTCCTTATTGCTGTTGAGGGTAATTCTTCCTTTCCTATTAGAAGCCGTGCTGCAGTTGACATCTAGATAGATTGTAGGACCTTTTTTTTTTTTTTTTTTAAGGAGTTGCATGCCTGGGTCACAATGTATGCATCTAAAATGGAATATAGGGGGCTGGAGAGATGGCTCAGTGGTTAACAGTCCTGGCTGCTCTTCTAGAGGACTTGGGGTTCTTTTCCCAGCACCCACATGGTGGCTCACAACTGTTTGAAACTCCAGTTCCAGGGGATCTGAAGTCCTCTTCTGGCCTCCATGGGCGCCAGGCACCTGCATGGTGCATGTATGTACATGCAGGCAAAACACTCATGCACAGAATAAAATAAAATAAAATGTAAGTGGAAACTAGGAAGAATACTTGAGGGACCAGAATGGAGGTTGCAATCTGAGATATCCCCAGGGAAGAGGTTGTAACATCAATGAATGATGCGGTTCTCCTCCCCCACCCAGCATCTGGAATGGTATTAGGAACTCATGCTACTTTTATGGGCACAATTGCTGAGCTGTAGGCTTTCTGTCCTGCTCAGAATGTAGGCCCTAAAATGTTGGAACTTTTGCTTTTGAGAGTAAAACTGAAAAAAAATTAACATATAAAATAGCGAGATTTGTGTGTGTGTGTGTGTGTGTGTGTGTGTGTGTGTGTGTGTAGTTATTTATTTAATTTTTCGAGACAGGGTTTCTCTGTATAGTCTTGGCTGTCCTGGACTCAGTTGTAGACTAGGCTGTCCTCGAACTCACAGAGATCCGCCTGCCTCTGCCTCCCGGAGTGTTGGGATTACAGGCATGCACCACCACACCTGGCAAAGTAGCCAGATTTGAAAAGAACTCGCATTAGAAAGTTTGCCAGCTAAACAAAATGTTAGCAGATTGCTGGCACGTGAGGACATGGAGAATGGAGCCACCACTGCTTACCAGCGTCACTTTGTGCGGGGTGATTGTACAATGGACTTACCACTGTTTTTGTGAAGATGAAGTTAGAAAGCCAGTAAGATGGCATTTTAAGTCTGAAAAATTACATACTTCTCATGATGCGATTTCCTTGCTCAGAGGGGATAACTTTGGTACACGTTTTAATAAAACAGAGGATTTGGGTTTTGAAAGAAAAATCCCCCCTGATAAAGGAATGCTAGGTAATTTCTGAATGTATCGTGTGGAGGCTCAAAGAGTACATTAAGGGACCTGAACAGTGTTTCTCCTTGAGTAACACCAGCACCAAAGGCTTGGCAACATTCAAGTTTAGGAGTCTCTGAGTAATGAAGAATAGTTTCAGATTGTGCTAGCCACAGTCTCTGCATTAAATCTGGGGCTGCTGGGGGAGACTACATACCGTGATGGCCGACTCCCGATGGAAAAGCATGCAGAAGAGAAGATACACGGTGAAGAAAAGCCTCCAGATTTAACCTGTGGTTGTCAAAAAAAAAAGTGTGAAGAGTAACATTGTTTGACTCTCACAGACAGAATTCTCTTGCTTTCATGCAAACCTTTAAGCGCCACTGGAAACCATACGTCCAGCAGGAGAAACGACACCGTAACAGCCCTGCAAGTGGTGAAAGGCGATTCTTTGAATGGTGCTGTGAAGTGCTTCCTGTTTGGCTAAGAAATAGCCAACAGTCTCATATTCAAGTCAATAAATCCTTATCTGCATGTTCTTGCTCATTAAACTGCTTCTGTTTTACATAATACTGTGTCCTAAGGAGCTTAATAATTGTTAATGATCTATCCATTTGTAAAACGATAGTAAGTATAGTGGTTTTGTCCAAAATAATAATAATGATGATGATGATGATGATGATGACGATGATGACAGTGTTTAGCACTACTGTTCTCAATTTTTGTGTATTAGGATGCCCTTGTACAACTCGATAAATAAGTACTGCTATTGCTTCCATTCTAAGCAACTTAAGAAAGGCCACAAAGCTGTTAAGTTTAAAGCCGGGATTAATTCCGCAGTGCTAGGAGTCAGTCTAGGCAGGTGTTCTGTCACTGTGCTGTGTCCCCAGCTCAGATTTGACACTTTTGATTAAGAAAATGCACGTTAAACGTCAGACCGTTCTTACCAACACTCTTAAATACTTTTTACTGCATAAGGTATGACAGAAATTCTGTGCTTACTTTCAGAGCTTATAAGTAATCACGTGATCAAAAACGTATGTAGTTGTCATGACAGGAACCCGCCAACTTGTCACTCAGGCATATTTACACATCTGCAGGTGCCCCTTGGTCACCAGATGCTTGTGTGGCTGGAATACAAGTTTGTGGTAGGAGCTGCATCACGCCAAACCCCAGGGGAACAGCTAAATATTATTGGTGTATATATATATATATATATATATATATATATATATATATATATATATTTAATTGCAAAGACAAAGTCATACTGTCAGGACTAGGTTCTGGTACCCTGTTGCCAGGCATAGCACACAGTTCCTGTAATGTTTAAAATAGTACCTGGCTTTCGTTGGGGCTATTTCTAGCGCTGGAACTATCATGTCCTTAATCCAGAAGGTAACAGCAGAAGTGTAGACGATTGGGATATTTGCAGAGACAGAGAAGAGAGGGCCAACCTGATCACAGACCAGCCACATGGAGGGTCTCTGAGGCATCCGGGGAGACTTGGGCGTTCCAGTTGGGCTCTGTATCAGTGCTCTAGCAGGTCTCCAGAGCTGGGCAAATGTCACCCTTTCGGGGCCACGTGATTGCTTACAAACGGGTGAACATTGGCTAGTGTTGGCAACAGGATTGCAAGTGGGAAGTATAAGCGGTTCCCCAGGTAATTCTGGATCCTTCCAAATGCCCCCCTTTTGGGGGGGGTGGATTCAGATAACTCAATCACCGAGGAATGCATCTTTTTTGTTCATTTTTGAGGCACTCTGGCCTTGTACCCCAGGCAAGTGTGCTGAGCGGGAGCCAAGTCCGAAGCCCCCAGTGCCTTCAGTTTTTTATTTTACTTCACTAGTAACCATTTGGATTTAGGTGAGTTAGAGGGGGATTCAGAAAGCATCGGATCCTAGGGGCCAGGGGTCTTGCCCGTTTTCTAGGTCATAGTATTCATGAAGTACGGTGCCCTGTGCCAGGCAGCGTGGTGTGCTGTCCTGACAGGCACAGAGTTCTCGGAAGCTTAGGGAGGAGGAGTTTCAAAGGTGTGCTCAGGAAACTTTGAGTCATCTCAGAGGGTCGGAGGAAATGGGAGGGATAACTGGGGTCCCAGCTCGGGGCTGTGACCCAGAAGCCTGTCTGATCAGAAACACCCTTCCGGTCTCTCCAGTTAAGTTTGGGAAAACTTTCTGGGCTGCTTTTTTGTGAAAGCCAAAGTTGCCTGGGTGTATGTTGACTTGGTGCTGTCAGTAGGCAGTGGAGTCTGTATGTTCACGGGAACACGCCCTGGACAGCAGATCACAGAACGACTTCGGTCATTGTGGGGCTATGCAGGGTGACAGGCCCCTAGTACTGTGGCATATTTCCAGATGGAACAGTCCCTGAACTACAGCAGCTCACATTCTGTTTGTTTGCCTTACTTTAAAAAGGATAATTATTACCAGAGGTCAACATTAACATACTCGGCATTTTTTTGTTTTACGAGTCTGCGCAAGCCATGTGAACTAGCTGAGTTGAGGCAAAAAAACAAGGGCAAGGAAGATGTGAGTGGGACAGAGGACAAGGATGTCGTTACATGTGTGGTAGCATGCCTAACGTCGAAGATCATGGCTTTGGAATTGCACAGCTTTGAGGGTAAGAGGTGTATTGTCGCCGTGTTCTAATTAGGTGACACCTTATTCAACCGTAAAGCATTTATGCTATTTGTTTTCAAGTTGAATCACAGTCACCAAGTGTTAACTAGGGAGAAAAGAGTCTAATATCTAGTGTGGCCAAGCATATAAATTGAGACTTTCCTAGACCAGCTGAGACATAGACCACCTTTTTTTCTTTCTTTTTTTCTTTTAATTGTGGTAAAATACACATAAGAAAACTTACCATTTGATTATTCCCTCTCCTTCTAAATAGATGTCTGTGTGTATGCAATTTATTTGAGTGTGCCTATGGAGGCCAGATGACCACCTCAGGTGCTTTTGGTACAGTCTCTCATCGGCCTGGGATTAAGTGGACTAGGACTGGTGGCTCACTAGCCCTAGGGTCTGCCTGTCCCCCTCACTAGCGCTGGGATTGCAAGCATCTGCCACCACTCCTGACTTAAATTCTTTTGTTTCTTTATCTTTTTATGGGGTGTGTGGGGGAGGGGGTGCGTGTGCCTGTGCGAGGACTACTTGGAGGAGGTGGTTGGCTCCTTCCTCTTCCTCCTGATTGTTGGCATTACAGGCGTGTACCCTCACACCCAGACGGTTTATGTTGTTTAAAACAACACCCTCGGGGCACGTGCCTGTAAGTTCTAGCACCCTGGGAGGCAGAGGCAGGTGGATCTCTGTGAGTTCAGGACCAGCCTGGTCTACAAAATGAGTCTAGGACAGCCAAGGCTGCATAGAGAAACCTTGTCTCAGACAAACAAACAAACAAACAACAAAAAACCAGAACATTTGTAGAGTCACAGGACAACCTGTTGGAGTGAGTTTGGGGATTAAACTCAAGTTTGGCAATTTATATATCTCTCAGCCCATTTATAAACTGCCTTGAATGTCCTGTTCAGGGGCATTTAAGCAGCTATTCCGCCATCAGTGTCTAGAAAAAAAAAAAAAATTAACTCTCCTACCATTAAATAACGGCTAGTAAAACTCTTCTTCCTTTGGCAGCTTTTCATATGAAATCTCTATGAATTTGTCTACTTTTAGCACCTTACGCATGTGGAATCCACATGATTGATACCTGTTCATATGCGTGGCATGGCACCTGAAATCCCTCCCCCCCAAAAAATAAATAAATGAGAGAAAAAATTATTGCAAACAATTTTTCAGGCTGTATATTCTGATTGAAAGACATTTTTAAAAAAGCCAGAGGCGCTGGCAGATGCTTGTAATCCCAGCAGTAGTGAGTGGGGACAGCCAGATCCTAGGGCTCGTCTAGGCTACTCAGTTCCAGTCTAGGGTACTGAATTCCAGGCCGTTGAGAGACCATGTGTCAAACCAAGGTGGACAGCACCTGAAGAACAGCACCCTGGGTTTGTGAACTGTTCCCTTTGCCCAGCGTCGTCAGCAGTCATCCAAGCTGTAGCAAGTGTGGGGCTCTTCCTCTATCTGAAGTCTGAGTATGGTCTGCGTTCTCTTCGGGTACCAAGCATTGTTATCCACCCGTCAGAGACACAATCCTCACTTCTACCTTTGGCTTTTATGAATGATAACCGTGAACACAAGTGCACCCAGATCTTTTGAGAATCTTGGCTTTTAGTTCGTCGGCGGACAGGGAATCCTGCGTTTTTGTGTTCTGAGGAGGTGCTGTGCCATTTTGCACAGCACCTGCACCGTTTTACATCCCCACCTGTGGGGAAGAAGACTTTCAGCTTCTCTAAGTCCCCACCAACACTGGCGCTCACCTCCAAGTCCATCGCTAATGCGCTGCACAGCTCCCAAGCTGACCCGTCTTCTCGTCCATATAGTGTAGATGCAGTTGACGCTCCGAGCTGATGAAAACCACTCAGTGGTGGCGTTTGGTATGTAACCCAACAGGCCGGTGTCCGTCCAAGCCTCCCCCTTCTGTCTTCCCACAGAAAGGAAACGGAGCTTTTTGTACTGGAATTCTGTGTGTTGGGCCCGTGTATAAGGATGTAATGCCTTGACTGCTTTCCCTTACTCTTTTATTTTGTTCTTTCTTTTTTTATTACCTTTATTATTTGGATGGGGTGTGTGTGTGTGGGAGGGTATAGAACAGATTTCAGGAATTTGTTCTCACTTTCTTGTATGTGTGTTCCAGGGATCAAACTCAGGTCATCAGGTTTGCCAGCAAGCACTTCTACCTGTTGGGCCATCTCAACAGCCATTGTCCTTTTTTTTTTTATTTTGCAGACTTGTCTTTTTATGTAGTCCAGGCTGGCCTGAAAAATCTCTCAAGCTTGCTTCAGGCTTAGTACCATTCTGCCTCAGTTTCCCAAGCACGCTGGGATTGAAAGGCATGTCCCACCATGCCTGTTCTTGAGGGTTTGTCCTTGTTGGCCTCCTTCTGAAGCTCCAGGAAGGTTTGTGGAAGTGGTTAATTTACCTACAGGTACAGATAGCTCTGTGAAGTAGGCCGGACTAGTGGGCAGAAGCTGGCCAACTTCCTCCATACCCAGTGTCTCACATCCCTGAAGCAGATTGTTACATTGTTACACCTCGGTGGTATAGTATCTGTGGTGAGGAAGGCTACGTCTTCTTTGGCAGGCAGGTACGAAGCAATTTGCTAGTAAGATTTGTTTCTTTATTTTTCACCTCAATTTACAGAAGCCAGATGGGGTTGAGAAGAAGCTAAAACTACAAACCTGTCTTAAAACTCTTATTTAAAAACAAACAAACCAGTTGACCCCTTACACTTTTGGAACACTGAAGATGAATATCAAGCTAAATCTCCACTGACCTTAGTACAGCCTTGGTTTTTCTGAGAATTATTGATGCCATTAGAGATGTCTGCCTGCAGTAGTCATGGATGTAGTGGGAGGCTTCCCACAGTGGTCTTGAGAGATAAATGAACTATCTATTATAAAAGAGCAAATGAGTGAGAAAGGAAAACAAAGATATGAACCGACTTTTCTTAATACTGTCTGAGGAGAAATGGGCTTCCATCAGTGTGGGTTATAGAAAAAGGAAGGGGAGGTGCCCAGGGTCTGTGGGCCCAGGGCAGAGAGCTGCATACTTCCCTTTGCCCATCGCTGTAAGCTTAAGCAGAAGTAACAGGGCTGTTCTGAAAAGCCCACAGGTGCAGAATTTTACAGAAAAATGATGTGAGACGTTTTCCAACTTCAGGAAAGCCCAGTGTGCCACTGCTACTTGAAGAGGTTCTAGGATGGTATATGTAGGGGAATTGTGACGATGATGGTTTCCATCTTCCAAAGGACCTTACATTCTGGCTGCTGTGTCTGTCTGTCAGTTCATCTTAACGATAGGGGAGATCCAGGCCTGCCCCTACCTCCCAGGGGATTAAAGGCCTGTACCACCATGTCTGGCCACCTTATTTTATTTTATTTTTTTTATTTTTATTTTTATTTTTTTTTATTTTCATTTTCTTTTTTGTTACGGTTAATTTCACGTGCCAGAGCATCTGGGCTACCATATTACAAGTATTTGGTCAAGTATTCTGAGTCAGCCAAGATGGCTCAATGGGTAAAGTAGCTTATAAACTTGAGGGTCTGAGTTCAGATCCCCAGCTCCCATACTAAAAGCTGGGCACGGTGGCGTGTGCCCGTGAGCTCAGCAGTGAGGAGGTGGAGGATGCCTGGAGCTCAGTGGCCGGCCCTTCTCTGTATCAGTTCACTGATCTCTGGGTTCTTTGCCAGACCGCACCCAAGTGAGAATATCTCATTCAGTAAAAGCATACAGACACTACTCTGCAGCAGAGACTTTCATATTCCTCTAGTTTTATAGTTTGGTTACAGCTCAGGTGGGTTGCCTCGAATTCATAGGCTTTATTCAAATACAATCCTCTCCCTATTATTTTCTAACATGTCCTGTGACAGTTGTTTCCCCAGGGACCTTTCTAAACTGTTTTGCTTTGGTTTACCTTGGGCATTTTGGGAAGGGGGTGGGGATGAGGGAGGATGTGTGTCGAGGAGGGTCAGAATCAGGCTCTGTGGCATTCCTCCAAAGTGGACTGGCCCGAGTGTGCATGAAGCCACCAGTCACGTTTGTCTTTGCAGTGTCCCATCAGCCTTCAGAAGCCAGTCGTTTACTCTTGCCTGCATCATTCAGAGCTTTGCTGTTGCCTTTTCCCCACTCTGCCCCTGTGAACATTCCTGCCCCCCGACTCCTGCCTTCTGTTGCTCTTGCTCCTCTTAGAAGAAATGAAACTGGCTCTTAATTGCCTGGAATGCTTGAGAGCCCTGGGTACTGACGCACCAGGACTGCCTGATGCCAGCCTGATTCAGCTGAGGGATCACGGGAGAGTTCTGAGGAGTACTCAGAAGAGCCACATGGCTTGTTTTCTGGCTTTGATTGCCCTTGTGGGAAATAGATCTCCCGGTTCAGTTCAGGTCCCCAGTGCACTGGGGAAAGGGGATCACCAGGGTGCCAGGCCGCCTGACACCTGTTCCACCCGTAGTTGTTATGCATGGTCCTTTTGTTTTCAGCCCAGGAGTAAGCCCTGACCCTTTATGGTTGTGCAATTTAAGAGGAAGTCTGTATAGCTAATGAATACCAGCAGGCACAAATAAATGCCAAGTTTAATTATGAATCAGGTGAGGAAATGCCACACCCAGCTTTTTATTTTTTATTTATTTATTTTTAACCAGTTTATTGTCATCACTGTTAATCAAAGCACTTAACTTGGGGTAGTTTTCTGTGGACCTGAGTTAGAATGAGCTTTGTTCCTTCTTCCCCAAACAACGTGTTTTGCTGTAGGCGGCTGCGATTATGCTGGAAGTATGCGATGGGGCCACAGGTTGCTAGTACTGGCTGTGCAGTGTGTGACTGAGAACGTGATCTGACACCCAGGCCCAGGTACCTGGCCAGTCATCCCACACGGGTGTGGTGGAGGCAGCCTTTTCTACAGCCAGGGCATCTTATTCGTTCAGCGATACAACTGAATGTGATTCGGTTTCTCCTAGCTTCGCTTTCACCCTGATTTACTTTTTCTTTCTTTTTTTTTTTTCTAGCTTCAGTTGGCCTTACCAGAAAACAAAAAAAACCAAAAACAATTGAAAATAGGTGCAAAAGATATCAATACAAGTCCACTGCCTTGCAGTTTGTGGATGAATCTAGACATACCTCGGGGATGTGGCCTTATTAGCTATTTGCTCTGCACTCTTTCTAAGCAATCACATAAACTTTGGGGGGACTTTGAGGAACTCTGGGGAGGGGGGGTGAGATGGCAGCAGCCTGTCAGAAAAAAAAAAAAAAAAAGATTTTGGACTGCGTAGAGATTCAGTGTTTCAGTCCAGGTTTAATAGTCTGCAAAAATAAATAGAAAAAAAATACTTTTCTCATATTATACTGAATATGCCCATTTTCTGTAAAAAGCTGGCAAGTTTCAATATTTTTTTCTGATGGGGGGTTGGGAGCTGCAGCGTACAGTCATGATTCATTGCTTCTTTGCTTCCCCAGGCATGGGTTATAAGTAGGGATTGAAACAGACTCCTTGAAGTAGGATTGTCCTACCCTTTCTGTGATTAAAAAGGGAGTGGCGTCTTTATACCAAACTGTCCCCTTGCTGATCTTCAAAGAACTCTCTAGTCATGCAGCCTCTAGTGTCTCTGTCTCATTATCGTTTAACTGGCATGTTTTTTCCAGTAAGTACTACAACCTTGTTTGTTTTTTGTTTTCTCTTCTCAGATTGAAGGCCCCCCCCTTTCTCTGTGTAGGCTTGGTTTAATTGGGAATTTAAACAAAGCACATATTAGGAGGAATTCAGCTAGGGGAAGGGGTGAATGACGTTAACCTGCACTGAAAACATTTTATTTTTGCTAAACATTCATTTAAACATTTTTCCATTTATTTGTTTGTTTATTTGTATGTGTGTGTGTGGGACTCACACATGTGAATACCATGGCACATATGTAGAGGCCGGAGGACTGTCTCTGGAGTCCGTTCTCTCTTTTCACCATATGGGTACTAAGGGATTAAACTCAGATTGTCATGCTGGGCAGCAAGTTGGTGCTTTTACACACTGGCACCAGCTCACTAGCCCCAAAGCGTTCACTTCTTAAGATTCAATCATTTCCATTGACTAATTTTGTTATTTATTAATTTTATACATATATACACAAATACAACATATTCTGATTACTTTCTCCGACCACCCTCCCTTTCCTCAATTCATGACTTAGTGGTTTTGTTTTGTGATCCACAGTTTAATCTGGGCCACTTGTATAACCACTGGATTGCAGTTACTCTTGAGACCTGATGGCCCCGCATCATCAGTGAATCTGCCTGAATCTAATGCTCCCAGGTAGTTGAGCAGTGAGAGCTGAGGCCCCCTGAGATTCCTCTCCATTTCTGACTGTGGCCTAGCCCATTCTTGTGTACACCCGGTGCAGGTGTCCAAAGCTGCGGAGTTTGTGACTGGGAGAACCGCATCTTGCCCTAAAGATGTCATTTTACAGCCCCTCTCATTATTTTCTAGCTCTTACATTTCTTCTGCCCGGTCTTCAGTGTTCCCTGAGCCTGTGATAGGATGCTATAAAAGACTCAGGGCTGATACTCAGCAGTTTTGAGAGAGAGAACTGAATCCATCCGTAGTCGTGTGTGATATGAAGGGCTTTCTAGCTGAGGATGCCAGGGCTTGGGGAACTTCCCTGGATTAAAGTTGAAAGCACTTAGCCACCTTCTGAACCCTGCTTGGGATCCAGGATATCCTGGGACAGAGATATCCTTGGCCTCCTGAGGTTGGAGGCCAAGGCACTGAACACAGACAGTTAGCACCAGACAGACCTCTGAGGTGGTGAGGGAAGATCGTGGACAGCCCAAGGATGCCCAGAATGCCTTTCCCATCTGATAGGCAATGAAGAGAATTTGAGAACTGGTGCCTCCCTCTCTGTGGCAGATCACTGGTTGGTGTTGAAACAGAGTCCTTCAGGCCACTTAGTCTCTGCCCTAGTTTCTAAAGGGCAATTCTTGTTCTTTTGTTTCTGCTGCTTCCTACTTCTTCTGATTCTTCTAGCTGTAGAAAGTTGAGGGCAGAGCTGTATAAAACCACAAGGAAGGTATGGGAGCAGAGCCGCCCCTCAGTTCATCTGCTCTTTTCTTTCTTTGGGTCCTTTTTCTTTTGGTCCAGGACATTTTCACCTCTATTTGTCTGTCCCTATCTTTATGTGACCTTCTCATCTGTCACATGCTAAAAGTCTGGTCACTAGGGAAGCG
The DNA here is from genome assembly GCF_030254825.1 of Meriones unguiculatus. Taxonomy (NCBI): domain Eukaryota; kingdom Metazoa; phylum Chordata; class Mammalia; order Rodentia; family Muridae; genus Meriones; species Meriones unguiculatus. Next base: position 59,196,060 of record NC_083362.1, on the reverse strand, counting down.
TTGGATTCCTGGAAGTAGAGTTAAAGGAAGTTGTGGGCTCCCTGATGTGGATGCCAGGAAAGAGCAAGCAGCAAACTTCTACCTTCTCCTGTCTTGCTAGCCCTATATGCTACTCACTTTAATAGTTTGATCCCTGACCTGATCTTTATCTCTTACCTTTTGAAAGTGGTGTTTGGGCTGTATAGAAACCAGTAGGTGTACCTAGTGAAACTTTCCAGAGTGACACTCTCCCAGTGTACTCCTTCTCCAAGTGTGGGTGGCCGTTCACCCCGCTGCCTTTTATCCAGTTGTGGAAGCTGATGCTATGCTTATGGCCTAATAATTACTGTTCACTGTCTTACTCTGTGTTCTGTTGCTAAACAGAATATCTGAGTTTTGCTCATAAACAAAGGGAAGACTTCCATTTTGGCTCATGGTTTGGGGAAAGTAGAAACTCAAAGAGCATGGCATGATGCGAGCCTTTGGGTGCTTCAGCTCATGGCAGATAGCAGAATGGCAAGTGGGCACTCTTAGAAGAAACAATGCGCCAGGGAGCCCCTCACTTCATAATAACCCTCTCTGAGGTAACTGGTGATAGTGGTCTGAACAGATTGTCCCCCACAGCCTTGGGTACTCGGTTGCCGTCTGGTGGGGCTGTTTGGGGAGGTTTAGGTGGTCCAGCCTTGCTGGAGGGATTACGTCACTGTTGGAGGGGAGCTCTGTAGCTCACCTTCCACTTCACTGTCTCTGCTTTGAACTTGCAGCTGAGGATATGACCTCTCAGCTTTATGTTCCCGCTGCCATCGTGATGGACTCATATCCCTCTGGAACCATAACCCCAAATAACCTCTTCCTCCCACAAGTTGCCTTAAGGGGTCATGCATTTTATCACAATAACAGAAAGACAACTAATACACCAATTCAGTCTTCTGAGATCTCGATTAACCCTTTTTCATGAGAGCAGAGCTCTCACGGCATAATCACTCTTGAAGGTCCAGTCACTTTCGTAGATGTCACATTAGCAGTTAAATTCCAACAGAGGTTTCTGGTGGAGCAAAAAGGACCATAGCAAGGGCAAGGTGCTTCTTCCAGAGTGCTTGCACTGTATACTGAGCTTCATAAGGTGAGTAGTCTCGATTTTCTAATGAACGAAATAGAAGGCACAGAGGTTATATATATAGTTTGGTGGTATAGGACGGAAATTGGCTCAGATTCAGACCCCCTCACCCCTCGCCTTTGCAGTGCTGTTCTGCTTTGAAGGCTGTGAGGATCAGTAAGAAACTCTTGTGTAAAGGCCTGCTTTTAAGCTTATACTTCACGGATGCAGTTGAGGTATATTTCGATTTCGGTGGGAATGTTAGCTCGCCATGGCTGCTGTACCCAGTGATGTGAACGGGGTGGTTTTCAAAGACAGAAATGTGCTGTCCCAGAGGTCTAGAGGCTCCACGTCTGAGATCAAAGACCTGTTTCTTCTGAGGGCTCCTAGAGGGGCACTGTCCCAGGATCCTCTCCTAGACATGATGTATGTCATGCCATCCCATGTCTTTATGTCACCGTCCTCTGTGTGCAGATCTGTGTCTCTACTTCCTTTTCTTATATGGATATAGCCTCATTGGAATGGGACTCTCCCCTATGACCTCATTCCAATTTAATTATCTTCAGAGAAGGTCACCTATTAAGGAAGTGGGAGTTAAGATGTCAACATATGAGTGTTGAGGGGGCACATCAACCCATAATGGTTAGCATGCCAGTAAGACATGCTCTTTCTTTTGGCCACCACACACAGACAGCAGTAAACACAGGTGTACGTTGAGGGATCTGCCAAGGGGAGATGGATAGCAAGCAAGTGAGTGTGATGACAGGTGGTGACAAGCACTTTGAGGTCAGGACGGTGTAAGGGGCAGAGAGTGATTCTGGGGCCAGGAGTGGCTCTGAATGAGAGGAGAGAGTGAGCTTTATGCAGGGGCTTCCTGGCTGAGGGAACAGCATGTCCAAGGTTCTGGAATGACTGCCCCTTATGTAGGAAGAGAAGGAGGGAAGGCCCGTCGTGGACACAGCAGAGGACCGAGGAAGAACAACACAGCCGGGGTGAGGATTTTTAACTTTGTCCTGTACAAATACTTTTTTGTTTCCTCACTGATTCTGGGTACATGGATCTGGGAAGCTCACATTCCTTGGGAGTCATGAGAAAGCTTAGCCGGGAATTCCTCTTCCATCCCTGCGCGTGACTCAAGTATCTCCGACACCCCAAGGCGGAAGCACTGTCTGCCCTTTGTTTTCCTGGACTACACTTGCTTCCCAGGATGTTTATGTGGTGGGGCCTCCTCCCGGTGGTACAAAGGGCAGCCAGCCTGTTCAATGCTCAATGTGAAACATTCATGAGTCTCCTAACCTCAGAGCTCCCTTCCTCTACGGCAGTGGGTCTCAACCTTCCTAACGCTGCGACCCTTTAATACAGTTCCTCGTGTTGTGCTGACCCCTAACCGTGAAATTCTTTCCGTTGCTACTTCATAGGTGGAATTTTGCTACTCTAGTGAATCATGATGTAAATGTTGTGTTTTCTGATGGTCTTAAGCGACCCCTTAATGTAAAGGGGTCCTTTGACACCCCCCCCAGAGCGGTGGCGACTCACACTACTCTAAAACAATCCACTGTATGTCCAGATGTCTTTTGTCCCTCTTGACACTGTGTAGGCTAGTCGGGTGGCATAAATGTGCTGATACAAGCATTGGAGAGATGGCCTGCTTACTGTTTAATGCTTATTGCTCTTGAAGAGGTCCTTCGGTTTTGGTTCCTAGCACGTATGTGATGTCTTTCAATTTCCTGTAACCCCGGGCATCCGAAGTCCTGTTCTGACCTCTGTGCATTCATGTATGCACATGTGCACACACAGAGACATGCACATTCATGTACATATATATATATTCACATACAATCAAAATTAAATACATTTAAAACATGGATACAGGAAATAAAAAACCTGGGCTGGGGTGGCACACGCTTTTAATCCCAGCACTCGGGAGGCAGGGGCAAGTGGCTCTCTGTGGGTTGAAGCCAGCCTGATCTATAGAGTGAGTTTCAGGACAGCCAGGGCTACACAGAGAAACTGTGTCTGTAAAAACTAAGAAAAAAAAATGGATACAGGAATCTTGTATTTTTTGTCTTGTTTTGTTTTTTCACTGGCACCCATGAAATTAAAAGCAGAATGTCAACTTCTAAGTGGGAGAAGTCACAGAGGCACATGGATGTAGTGAGATCTACCCAAGAGTACGGGGGTAGGCTTCTGGAAGAGACAGAATGTGAGTCTCTTTCTTCACAAGTGACTTCCTTCTTTCCTTCCTTCCTTCCTAAATGATTTATTTATTCTTACTTTATGTGCATTTTGTATTTTGCCTGCATGCATGTCTGTGTGATACCCTGGAACTGGAGTTACAGACAGTTGTGAACTGTCATGCAGGCACTGGTCATTGAACCCTGGTCCTCTTAGCTGCTGAGCCATCTCTCCAGCCCCCTCTTCATGATTCTTGACACCCTGAAAATAGCTTTCACACTGCCTGTAACTGAAGATGGTCACCAGCCGGTGCTCTGTCATATGGTTGTGGTTTTTTTTTTTCTTTTTCTTGTCTTATCTCTGCAACTTTTCACCCCCAAATGAAACCTACCGTGAAACTTATAAAATGACAACAACTTTGGTTGAAATGGGGTCCCAGTCTACATTTCTCCATGGTAGGCGGCTCCCTAGACATCCTTGTGGAGACTGCTGGACACAGTTCTAAAAACACTGAGCCAGTAAACGTCCCTTTCAAATTCAGATCTGAAAGCTACAAAGGATACTGTGTTAAACCGTTAGTGAAGACAGATTATGTTTTAGGGAATAAGTTAATTTACCACTCATTAACGGGCCAGTACAAATTGGGCGCGGTATATGCCTTGTGCTTGAAGTGAAAGTTGGCGGCAATCTTTTTTGAAGATTCATTTATTTATTATGTATGCAATGTTCCGCCTGCATGTATGCTTGCCAGATCTCATTATAGGTGGTTGTGAGCCACCATGTGGTTGCTGGGAGCTGAATTCAGGACCTCTGGAAGAGCAGCCAGTGCTCTTAACCTCTGAGCCATCTCTTCAGCCTGGCATTTTTTTTAATTAAAAATTATTTGTCTGTGTGATAGAGAGAGAGAGAGAGAGAGTTGGCTCTTCTTCCACAGTGGGATCTCAGGTCATCAGGTTTGCTAAACTGTCTTGCCCACCCAGTTAGGGGCATCTCTAGAGTAAACAGTAGCTTCTGAGCATTCATGCTGTATTTATTTCCCATCCAGTTTGCCAGCAGTTTGTGCAAGTAAAGTTTTTTTTTTTTTTTTTTTTTGGTACCTGTTTACATATTCTCTGAGGCTGCTTTTAGGGATGTTGTGTTGAGTTGTGTTGCTGTGACTTGAGAGCTAAATTTTTTAGCATCTGGCTCTGCCTTGTGAAGAGCTAGCTGCTGAGCACCACTTGAGGCCGCTTAGGCTTGGTGTTTTATTTGGTGCTGGTAGACTTGCCTGAATGATCGTGTGATTTAATTTTCACACGAAAAGAGCACAAAAATGGGTCCTTGGCCAGAGGCTTCTGAAGCTCACTGGTAATGTGAATTTGGAGGAAGAGGTCTGCTTTAGAATTGAGAATCTTGGAATTTTTTTTCATGTGTAGTAGGAAATATTTTTTCATTTCCTAATTTTTTCCCTTTGAATAAACCAGTAATAAAATGATCCAGTATATAATATTAGTCCAAATTAAAAAACAAATCTTGTTGTGGCACACTCCTTTAGTCCCAGCACTCAGGGAGGCCTGAGGCAGGCGGATCTTTTGAGTTCGAGGCCAGACTGGTCTACAGAGTGAGTTCCAGGACAGCCAGGGCTACACAGAGAAACCCTGTGAAAAACTGAAACAATAACAACAAAGTCCCCCAAAACTCTGATCTTTATTGTAAAAGCCAGAGGTGGTAGATGACTCCAGGGAACCAGCATCGTGCAGACTCACAGGTTTGATACACAGATAAACTCATGGAGACTTTGGCAGCATGCACAAGATTTCACCGGGTCTCGCCAGACCGGAAATCCCTGCATTGAGAAGGGGAGTTCACTAAGCCCCACCCCTAACCAGCTGGTACTACCTGCTGGGAAAGGGAAGGTCGGTTTTCTCCGGTGGAGTGTCCAGGACAAGGTCACGTCTGAGAGTAGTTAGTCAACACAAACCAGACTCTTTTGTGTGTGTGTATGTGTGTGCTTTTTGTTCTGTTTTGATATTGTTTTGTCTTACTGGTTTTCTTTTTCTTTTTTTGGATTGTTAAGTCTGTTGAATTTTTTTTTTTTTCTTCTTGAGGGAGAGAAAGAGGGAAGATGAAGTTGGGTGGGTAGGAAGGTGGGGGAGATCTAAGGGAGGGGAGAAAATATAATCAAAATGTATTGTATGAAAAAATCCATAATCTTTAATTTCCAACTATATTATAACGTACTCCGTTTTAGATTTCTGTGAGGCCACCCTTCTGCCTCATACTTTCGGGATTTTAAATTCACAGGAACTGTCTTAAGGGCCCCTTAGTTAATGAGAACCGACCATGATGATAAGGAGGCAGGCAGATGACTGACAGGGCAAAGGTCCACTGAAACTAGAAAGGGCTGAGTCTCCAGGATTATCAGGCCCTTCCTAGCTGGGTTGATAAGGAGGCCACACCTGTCTGTGCCAGAAAATGGTTGGGTAATGATCAACAGATGTTTTAGCCAGAGAATTCCCAGGTGAAACCAGGACTGTTTAAGTGGCTATTTTACCTTGAGACCTACAGTATCAGTCTTTTTAGGTTTTTTGTTTCCGTTTTGATTTGTAGACAAGATTGGCCTTGAACCTGCCTCCCAAGTGCTGGGATTAAAGGCACCACCACACCTGGTCTATTTAAGCTTTGTTAGAGCGACATGGCAGGGACAGGAGCCCCACAAGGAGACCAACAAAACTAAAAGATCTGAGCCCAGGGGCTCCTGCAGAGACCGATGCACCAATGGAGGACCACGCATGGAGAGGACCTAGACCCCCTGCTCAGATGTGGCCGATTGGTAGCTCAGTCTTCCTGTGGATCTCTTGAGTGAGGGGAGTAGGGGCTGCCTCTGTCATGAACTCAGTTGACTGCTCTCTGATCACTCGCTCCTGGTGATGCAGCCTTGCCAGTCTAGGAGGAAGAGGATCCAGGCAGTCCTGATGAGGCTTAACAAGCTATGGCAGATGGCAGTAGTGGAGAACACCCCCTTTCAGTGGACTAGGGGAAGGGGATAGGGAGAATAGGCAGGGAGGGTGGGACTGGGGGGAGCTGAGGGAAGGGGCTTCAATCAGGATATATAATGAATAAATTGTGAAGAAAAAAAATTAATATAAACAAGAAAGGGAAAAAAAGAAGGTCATATGCAAATACTATACCACTTTATATAAGGGACTTGGGCATCTTCATATTCTGATGTCTAACAACACAAAATATGCAATTTATATTTAAATTTATATGTAAATAATATATTTATCCTTCACTATACTTTACAGTACCCTGAATTGTAGCACCCAGTATTAGGTAAATTATGTAAACAGCTTCCCACAGACCGCTCATACATTTAAACTTGGCTGAGGTCTTTGATGAAGCAGCCTTTATCATAATACATTCTAGTTAGTTTTGTGTGTGTGTGTTTTGAGACAGGGTTTCTCTGTGTAGTCTTGGCTGTCCTGGAACTCACTCTGCAGACCAGGCTGGCCCTGAACTCAGAGATCCGTCTGCCTCTGCCTCCCAAGTGCTGTTATGGAAGGCGGTCACAACCACCGCCTGGCTTCGAGATACATTCTTAAGATAACTGTGTGAAATGGCCATTTCTACCTTGCTAGAAATAAATTCTTTGTGAGCAGGAATTTAATCTTGTCTTTTACTTTTGGTGACAGCAGTAGATTGCCATTTTTTCCCCTGCAGCAACTGGAGCCCCAGAACTCAGGGTTGGTTCCAGGTTGTTTCTTGGGAATACTTCTGACTCATGGGAAACACTGCTTTTCCTAGCAGTTTCAGTAAGAGCACATTCTGAGTTGCAATCCTAACACCCCGATGAGGCCTGAGACCTCGCGTATTAGACAAAATGAGATAGTTTGTACCGATTAGCAGTTCCTTCCCATGGCTTCGATGGCATACTTAGGCAGTGGTAGGAGCTATAGGCTATCTTTTGGCTTAATCTGATTAAAACCAGATAAGGAATTAGGTCGCAGTCCTTGGACTACAATGTAGGCTGTTTCCAGAATTCCAGAGGAGATAATGGGGTAAAAATAAACAAGGGGGTAGGGAAAGCATTGCTCAGCATTTGCCTTTGACCTTTCTTAGGGCAAAACCCTTCTTCTGGGTACAAACAGATGAATACTGCAACAGGCTGTGGCTGAGTTATCGAAGTTGTAACCCATGGATAAGATCTGGGGTCTGAGGCCCTGAGTGCTATGCATAGGATCTGGCCCCCAGGATTTCCCTTATTAATCTCTGAAAGGTGACATTGTTTTGGTGGACCTCAGGGCATGGTACAGCAGCATTCTAGGCCTGATGGCTCGTGAATCCCAGTAAAATCTGCTGTTGTGTGACTTTCCCTGGGGAGATGTAAATAAATATTTGTTTATTCACTCCAGATAAAAGAGGGCAAGGAAGGACCAACGAATGAATTCCAGGACTGATGTCCATGTCCAGGACTGATGGGTTAATTACAGGAGATAGGTGACTCAGGTAGACACACTAGGAAATCACACCCTAGTCATCTGTTGTTTTCTTCTGACACAGTCACAGTTGGAATCTAAGGGAGAGGAGCTTTCTGAGTCTTGTGAGGCTCATGAGCTTGTCTCCTTCTGGGAAGAAGGTTCACAGGCCTGTTGTCATGTGGGTCACTGTAGGTGCTCAGGTGGTGGTGGCCGTATCCAACATGGAGGAGGAAATAGCTGTACTACACCAAGTTTCCCTTGGCAAGGAGAGCCTTCTTTTTTTTTTTTTTCTAATTTATTTATTTATTTATTGATTGGTTGGTTGGTTGGTTGGTTTTGTGTGTGTGTGTGTGTGTGTACATATGTACATGCCATGGTGCATGACTGCATAGAGATCAGAGGACAACTCCCAGGAGTTGGCTCTGTCCTTCTACCATGTATATTCTAGAGATTGAACTCAGATCGTCAGGCTGCCTTTTCCTTTTTAGTGCTGGAATTGAAGGCATTTACCCACCGTGTCTGGATTAGGATGATGAGTCTGTCTTCCTTCCTTCCTTCCTTCCTTCCTTCCTTCCTTCCTTCCTTCCTTCCTTCCTTCCTTCCTTCCCCCCTCCCTCCCTTCCTTTCTAGACAGGGTTTCTCTTGTGTAGGTCTGGTTGTCCTGTAATTCTCTCTGTAGACCAGGGTGACCTTGAATTTGGAAATATGCCTGCCTCTGCCTCCCAAGTGCTGGGATTAAAGGTGTGTGCTTTCAACACCTGTTGAAATGATGAGTTTTTCAAAATAGGAAGAGTTTATTGTGAGGAAGCCAAGCATGTCCAGTAAGGAAAGTAGGCCATAGCACTTCCTATTTAAGGATGTGGTCATGGGGTATTTGTGGCTCACAAAGCTGGGTGGTCTGGGATGTGGGAAAGGGTGACTAAAGGTAAGGAAAATTGAAAAAAATAAAGGTAATGTGTATATGCATAATAAAATTTCAAGGCTCTTCTCATTCAGGAGCCGTTGACACTAGCGTGCTTTGGGTGAGACGTTTTGGCCCTGTGACTTTGACAGGTCAGCAGTATCCATTTTGAGCCACTCACAGGTTCCTAGAAAACAACCATAAGCGTATGACCACGTAGAGAGGCATGAATTTTAGCACAGTCCACTGGAGTGTATCGCTTAGCTGCAGGATTTTCACAGCTGGTGATGAAACTGAGTACCTGGAAGCAAGCAAAGCTAGACGGCTTGTTTCCTCAGCTCGCCAGATGCAGTTCCAGCATCAGAAGCTGCTTCTGTGTCTCGGAAGGAGGGTCTGGTGAGGCTTAGTGACACCTTCTTTGGAGCGTCACCTACCCAGCTGAAAAGGCTCATTTCTCCATCAGCAATGGTTATCAGCAACTAGACCCTTCTTTTTTAGATGGAGTGTCCCATAGGAATGACATACTGTAGTTGAAGCCATAAAGCCAAATGTTGGGGAGACAAGTATCAGAGCCCCCATAAGCCTAAGTGCCAGTCCCCTCGACACTGACCCCTCCTGATCTCAGTTCCTTGGTACCCCTTTCTCAAAGGTTCATCTAGGCTGATACTTATCCTTTAATGCACTGGCTTTCTCTGTTCTGTCATTTGAGCCTGTCCCATTTGGGGTGAGGTAGAGGCAGATGGTAATGAGTGGACCAGCTGTCTAGGAACAAGGAAATATAATCCTATCTTTCTGCTTTCGAGCCATGTCTAATGGACAGAGAAAGCAAGCATTGAAAGTGCTGAAAGATAATGCTCCTTCTGCTCAGGTGGCCTTGACACTGTCTAGTCCAGGGATGTTTAGAGGAAACTCTCGTCTTCTTTTGCATAATTGATTGTCTGTCCCCCTTCTTCATTGCCAAGTCTCTCCAGTCTGTCCCTTGAACCAGGTTGCATGAGATCTGGTTGCACTGGCCTCCTTCCTGCTGCTGGATAGTAATGAGCCGCTGGAGGATAGACAGGGCCGCTCTTCTGCTTCCTGTACTTACGAGGCCAGACCGGAGATCTTTCTGGAAGATTTTATATTATGTCTCTTTGAATCCTCATTTCCATATCACATTGGTGATAGAGGAACAGTGTCATGGGCTGATTTGGGTCTGAATGAGTGGCAGCTCTTTGAGAAATAGGGGATTTGGGAAGCAGATAGTCTTGGATTTGAATTTAGGTTTCCTACTCAATTAGCTGAATGGTTTACCTCATCAAGTCTCACCTAAGAGGTTTCTGCTGTACATCCTCTTGGGTTTTCTTCTGAATGTGATGCTGAATGTAGATGTGCAAGCCAGGGCCCATCACACAGTCCCTGATAGCTTCAGTTCCTAAAGAGACACATCTGGAAAAGCACCCTTCCATCTCAAATGCCTGGGACACAGAGGGGAAGGGTTAGTAGATTACTTGGTTTTATTTCATCTTCATTGAACTACTTGTTTTTCAAATATATTTGAGTTAAAATACCTTATTGTATAGGTGTGCCTTGTTCAAGAGAGGAAAAGATTACATAGTATACATTTTTTTTTAATGTTTATTTATTGTGCATGCGTGGTCCCCTGCACTCATGCAGCCAGTGCACATGCAGAGGTCAGAGGACAGTTTGTGAGAGCCGGCTCTCTGCCTCCACCATGTGAATCCTGGGAATGAAAGTCAGCCTTTTAGGTTTGGCAGCAAGAAAGCTCTACCCACCGAGGCATCCAGTTAGCCCATAAGTAGCTTTTTTTTTTTTAATAAGATGTAGTGCTATCTCTAGACTTAAAAAAGATACTTCATCACCTACAAAACTTGGCTTTCTCAGGCATCTTATGTGCAGCCGAACTCAACAAACCCACGGGAGAATGTGCCGTGTGAAAAGGACTATGTAGGTCATGGAGGCACTCAGGTTCTACTGTCCAAGGAGCCTGCCCACTAGTCGTTAAGGACACCCTGCACATAGCATTGTAGCGATGTATAAGACAGTAAACCTACAACAGTGTTCATAAAGGAGCTGAGGGCATTCAAGAGAATTTCCAGTTAAGCTGAAAGAGGTGGTGGCATTTGAGCTGAATTCTGAAGCATGCTGCTTAGGATTTAGATGGAGAGGAATGAGGATGTGATCGTGCTTGGTCAAAGGCATGGAGGGCCAGCATGTCCTGAACAGCGGGCATCTCCGCTCTGCAATCTCAGCACTCAGGACGGGGAAACTGGAGGACCGCTGCTAGTTCTGGGACAGCCTGGGCTACGTAGTATGAGCATGTCAGAAACAAAACGAAGCATGGGGGGACGCTGTCATTTTCAGCAGTGCGGATGAGCATAGAGGTCATTGTTTTATGATCTACACGGGATAAGGCAGACACCAAAAGACAAATACTGCCTGATTTCACTTTTACATGGACTCTAAAGTAGCAAATTTGTACAGGCAGAAAGTAGAATTGTGGTGTCAAAGGTTGGGGTGGTAACCAGGCAAGATGCTGGTTAGACAATACAGTGTTTTAATTTTTATTTTTGAGATTTATTTTTATGGGTGAGTGTTCTGCTGGCATGTATGTTTGTATACCATGCGCACACCTGAATGCCCACAGAGGTCGAGAGAGAGAGAGAGAGAGAGAGAGAGAGAGAGAGAGAGAATCAGATCACTTATAGCTGGAGTTTTACAGATGGTTGTGTGCCCTCTGCAAGAGCAGTAAGTTCTGTTAACAGCTGATCTAGCTTCTAGCTCTCCAGCCCTGGGAGTACAGTGATTTTGTGCAGGGGAAAGCGGTCTCTCTTAGTTAAGGTTTCATTACTGTGAAGAGATACCATGGCAACTCTTGTAAAGGATTTTTTTTTCTTCTGTGTAGCCTTGGCTATGTACACCAAGGCTGTCCTTGAACTTACAGAGATCTGCCTGCCCTTGTCTCTCTGAGTGCTGGAATTACAGGCATGTGCTACCACGCCCAGCTGCAGGGAAACATTTAATGGGGGCTGGCTTACAATTTAGAGGTTTAGTCCGTTGTCATCATGGCAGGAAGCATGGCGGCACGATGGCAGACATGGTGCCAGAGAAGGAGCTGAGCATTCTACATCTGGATTGGCAGGCAGCAGGAAGAGAGAGTGACATTGGCCCTGACTTGAGCTTCTGAAACCACACAGCACCCCCCAGTGACACCCCTCCTCCAACAAGGCCACATAATAATTCTACTCCTATGAGCCTGTGGGGACCATTTTCATTCAAATCACCATATGGTCTAAGGAGATTAAATTTGCTATTCACAGCCAGCTGCTGGAACTCAAAGCTGGAAGGTGGTGGCATGAGATTACGTTTCTTTTTCTCTTGTCTACGCTGTTGCTTCAACCTTGTTAATCAATTAATTCTAATCTGATTTGGCCAACAACTGGATAAAAGAAAGCCCCCCAAAAACTTGAGCTATGAACATCTCTAGGTGTTCATTTCAGACATGAACATTTCAGTTTGGCCTGGTTCCCAGGTATTTCATGGAATTAATTCTGCGTAATTCTTTTTGCCAGATCTTTGCTAATTCACTCATTTTTAATATTTAAGGCCACCACAGGACACTGGCCACAGTATGGTGTTTTGGAAAGTATGGGGAAAACAAAGAAGATAATGATAGTATATGGATGGGCTGGATGGATGGAAGTTTGATCCCGGTTGATCTTATGTGCAGGTTATTTGCAGTAGGGGAGGCTGGGATCCTTTTGCTCACGACGAGATCATAAGTGGGTAAGCAGTCTCCAGTGGCCTTTATCTCCGCTGTCTGGCAGCAGTGAGAAGAGTTGTAGGTAGTCAGAGCACAGACGGCGACCTCTACTGTTACTGTCCTGGTTCAGGATCCAGATATAGGATTCTTGGCTCTGAAAACGTGACAGCTCTCCAGAACTGTTGGGACCAGGGCTTACAGGTTGTTGTCTCTGGCTGTTAAAGTCTTTGATACCCTCCCGCCCCGTGTCAAGATTTATTTATTTACTTATATCTGTATGGGTGTTTTTGCCTGCATGTATGTGTGGCCTCATGAATGCAGTACCTTCAAAGACCAGAAGAGGGCATCAGATCCTCTGGAGTTACAGATGTGAGCGGCCATGTGGGTGCTAAGCAAACCCAGGTCTTCTGCAAGAACAGCAAGTGCTCTCACACTGATCCTTCTCCTCGGCCTTATCAGCTCTCTCTTATTGACTCTTCCTTTTACCTTTGTTCTGTTGACTACTCTGGAAATTTTCAGATACTCCTCCAGTACTTAGTAGCTCCTGCTAAGACTTGGGGTACCCATACCAACAAACAGGAGTGTGTGTGGGGGCACCATGTGGACTGATCTGGGGTAGCTGGGGTTATTCAAGCACAGCATCCCTTGTCACTGAGGATGGAATCTTGGAGGGCGGATGAGATCTCTGCTGGAATCAGAATTCAGGTTCTGGACACACTGCTATTGGGCAGGTCTTGTGTTGCCAGGGGCAGCCCTACTAAGTGTGGCCTCTGCAGGCCACCTGCAGCCCGGGATATCCCTGGCACTTGGTTCTACATGGTACCAAGTTATTGGCACTGCATGGTTTTGCATACCCATAGGATAGGATCTATAACTGTCAAGCTGGAATCATGTCACTCCCAGCAGGTGCTGCTGCCTGAGATGGGCACCAGTTTAGCTGCGAGGTTGCCAGCTGCTGCCCATCACCAATCACAGATGTCTGTTTTGGGTCAGTCACAGTCATTAAGCCTTGTGTCAATCATAGTAGCCTCTCCATCAGGGGGATTGTAAAACAGTAATGGACAGCAGGAGGGGAAAGTCTGGCACCTGGATGATCCAAGGGTTTCCTCTTCCAGATGTCCATTTTTCAGTTATTTTTCTATTGATAAATATCAACACTGAATATTGTATCCATTTTTAGTGCCTCTAACTCTGAAAAAATAAAACTTTTATCTATACACAAAGAGAGTAAGGCAAGAGAGACATCAGCACCCCAAAGTGAGACAAATTAATAGATTGTCAACCGCAAGTTAAGGAAGCCACCTAACGGTCTGTTGTGTAAGTTAAGGTTCTGGGTCCTTTGAGCTGGTTGGTTATGTGGGCTCCTAATCAGGTGTGAGTAAAGTTCTGATCACTGTGCACTGAGTTCAGAACACATGGTCAGTTTGGTAGGGAGGAAGCACTGTATGATGGGAATACTTTAACCCGTAGCCTTTTAAAGATTTGAAGATTTTTAATCAAGTGTGTGCATATATGCATGAGTACAGTACCCATAGAGGCCAGAAGATGGCACTGTATCCGTGGAGCTGGAGTTACAGGTGGTTGTGAGCCACGAAACACGGGTGCTGGGAACTGAACTTGGTTCCTGTGCAAGAGCAGCATGACCTCTTGACCCTGGGGCCATCTCTGCAGCTCCTGTGTATAGTCTTAAAACCATGAAAAACCCATTACTTACGGCAACTTTATGAAACTGCAGTGAGACAGCAAAAAACCCTAAACCTGAGAACAGAAGCGAGAATGATAGTGAGAAAGGCATAAAAAGCAGCCCCAAATGATGGCAGTCCCAAAATGCTCACTAAACCCTACGTATTTTCTACAAGAAGACACTGACATTTCAGAGGAAAGTGGAAACTGGTTAGTCATAAAATCCAGGGTCCAGAAAGATGAAGCAATCTTTAGGAAAAGTAAATTGCCATTTGATGCTAAGAACTTAGAAAAGTTTCTTCTGGCTGTCGCAAGTGGGCTGTTGTACAATATTAATGTGTAATGTTCTCTATCTGTATGGTGTATGACAAATATTTGTGGGTGTTTGGGGATTATTTATTTTCAAAATTTTGCTTTTCGAGACAGGGTTTCTCTGTGTAATAGCCCTGGTTGTCCTGGACTCACTGTGTAGACCATGCTGGTCTCAAACACACCCAAGATCCACCTGTGTGGGTGTTTTGTGTATGTCACCATATGCATGCAGTGCCCTCAGAGGCCAAAAGAGGGCACCAGAGCTCTTTGGAGCTGGAATTGCAGATGGTGTGTGCCGCTGTAATTCAAACCCGAATCCTCTGGAAGAGCAGCTTGTTGGTGCTACTTTTGTGTGTGTGCTATTTTTAAACTCTATTTTATTTGGGTTTCTTATATCTCTTTCTCCCTACCCCAATCCCTTCTAACACCCAACACTTGGTAGGAGAGAAAGAAGGTTAATGGGAACAGGGGCCACAGGTTTTCCTTAGCTGCTTCCTGCTGGTTAGGGTCGTTGGGTTCCTTGGGGCAAGTCCAATCGTCTTTTTAGGATATCTCCAACTTCTTCTCTTCAAACTGCAACAGCAGCAACCAGGAGCAGCAGGGGAGTAGCAGCCTTCTTTCTTGGAGCTCCCAGTTGCCCTCTGGGTCTGGCATTTATTCCCTCTCAGAGTCCTCAGAATTAAACTTTGTGAAGCTGGCAGAGAGCCCCTCTCAGAGCCAGCAAATTGTTTGCTGCTGTCGAGATGAGATCTGAATCAGCCCCATATCCTACACCTGGGATTAAAACAAAAACATGGTTACATAACTGAATTTTTAAAGACACCAAAACATCCACTACAGCAGCTAGTGCGCCCAGCTGCTGGGCCGTCTTGCCACAGTTTCTAGATGATTTCGCTAACTTCACTCCCTTCAAAGGCCACAGGCTTTTTGTCTTTGACTCTAGGCACCACACACTTACTTGTGCACAGGTCCTTTTATTTTTATTTCTGTAAAGGACTAGGAAACCCACAACTTCCTGCCTCAAAGGGTGGCAGAAAGCCCACCCCTTCTTACGGCACGACCCCAGATATGATCTGAAATGCAGTCATGACAAAGCCCTTTCTTATTCACAGTGATATCTTTTGGCGCACGTGAGTGGCAGCCGAATTTATTTTTCTTTGCCAGGCATGAAAGTTGAATGGCAGTCTGCAAGGCAAGGCCATTTTAAAAGGAATTTAGCTGGGAATGAACGGCCCTGATGAAACATTTTCAGTTTCAGGAGTCAAAATATTAAATAGCTGGAGCCTTAAATCGAACACTTAAAATGCTGTTCTCTGCAGCTGTGAGGACAATTGTATCTTTTCTAAGAAAAGGTGTTCATTATAAAGTTATTGTTCTTTAGAGGTAAGTCTCCTTTAAAAGCAAATTTCCATGACAACTGAAGGCAGCGGTTCTCAACTTTCCTAGTGCCTCGACCCTTTAATCAGCTCCTCATGTTGTTGTGACCCCCCCAATCAAAAAATGTTTTTCCTTCCTATTTCATAACTGTAATTTGCTACTGTTAGAATTATAATGTGAAGATCTGATAAGCAGGATATCTGATATATGACCCCCGTGGAAGAATCCCCAAAGGGGTTGTGACCCACAGCTTGGGCACCACTGCCTTGAGAGAATGTTTAATGTGGTAAAGACCCAAGATTCAGCTTCTCTATGAGGCTCAACAATTAGGATGCTCATACTACCCAAAAGCTGATAAAGCACTTTCCAGGATGGTAACCTTTTAACTTTTCTCTATCAAGAGAGTGATGCTAAGAAACAGTGAGTGTGGGAAACACAGCTAGGAGACAGGATGTTTGAGTTTCCTTTATCTGTATATCATTCTGACAACAAACTGAGATGTAGATTTTTTTTTTATGGACTTGGGAGTAAAACTTAGGTTCAAACACCATTGCCAATATCTATTACCTGGGATATATTAGATTCATCATGTAAATTATTTGAGCCTTGGTTTCTTCATCTACACATTGCCTCAAATACATGGGTTCATTGTAGGCAGGCATTGACCTTTTTTTCTTTTATATTCATCTGTGCGTTGTACATATGTGTGTGTGGTGCATGTGTGTGTACTGATGTGAGCAGTTTTCCTCAGCCACTCTTTACCTTATTCGTGGAGGCAGAGTGTCTCAGGTGAAGCCATAACTCACCAGTTTGGCTAGTCCAGCTTTCCAGCTACTTTTAGTGTCCCCTGACCCGGGCCCATATTTCTGCCTCTGAGCACTGGAATTATAGACAAGCCTCTACACCCACTGGATATCTGTAGAGGGCTCAGGATCTGAACTCTGGTTCTGACCGAGGCTTGTATAGCAAGCAATTTACCTGCTGAGGCAGCCTTTATCCTAATATTTTATACCTTAAATCCTTTTTCTTTTTAAAAGATTTATTTACTTATTATGTACACAGTGTTCTGCCTGCATGTGCCTGCATATCACATGGTTGTGAGCCGCCATGTGGTTGCTGGGAATTGAACTCAGGACCTTTGGAAGAGCAGCCAGTGCTCTTAACTTCTGAGCCATCTCTCCAGCCCTTATACCTTAAATCTTGACAGTAGTCTTACATGGAAACTTTACCATTGCTAACCCCATTTTGCAGGTCAAGGTCACTGCCATGGAGAGAACTGATAATCAGAGAGTCTCAGTTGCATCCTTAGATATGATATCACCCAGAGGGGGACAGATTCTTCAGCAGTGGGTAGCTGATGACACTCTGGCCAACGAAAGCCATGTCATCTATGCTTTCTTTTCTTTTAGGGTTGTGTTCGATAGGCGTAGAAGAGAAGAAACACATGTTTAAGCAATATGCAGTTCAGAGATGAGGTAGGGGTTTTAGGCCAGAGGGCGTAAGTCAGAGCGAACTTTTTTCTGTTTACAGGAGTGGCAAAGACTCAACTATGATATCTACACCCTGCGGCAGGTGCGAAGGGAAGTGAGAAACAGATGGAGGCGGATCTTAGAAGATTTGGGTGAGTCTGAAAGAGATCGTGAAATGGTAAAAATAACTAGTCTGTGTGCATTGCTTTTCACTTTTTCCACCATGGTTTTTGCCAAGAGATTGTCAGCCACTGACTAATTAAATTGCCTTCTCCTGGTTAGCTTCTCAGTTTTGCTTGTATACTCTCAAGCATAAACCTTGACATTTCTGTTGTCAACAGCTCATGTTACTTGGCCATATTAAATTACGTCATCTGTCCCTACATATGAGATGACAGAGGGTAGTAAAGCCATTGGACATTAGTTGCTGTTTACGGTTTTTGCTGTTATCTGTTGATTGAATTAGATGGAGGATGATGGACCAAATAGCTTTATGGATATGATAGGCTGAAAGAAATACTGTTTGTAAGAGATATCGAGACACAGCAGAAAATTCTAAAAGAAGCAAAAGGCAGCAAAAACTGCAAGGTTGGGAAAATACACTTGGCATTATGGTAGGCATTGAATAATGGCCTTTCTTAAAATAAAAGAAGCTTGCTTTAGTGTTCAAAAATGGATGGTCACTTATTTTTTTCTTTTGAGACGGGGTTTCTCGGTGCAGCCTTGGCTGTCCTGGACTCATTTTGTAGACCAGGCTGGCCTTGAACTCACAGAGATCTGCCTGCCTCTGCCTCCCGAGTGCTGGGATTACAGGCATGTGCCACTGTCCCCAGCTATGGTCACTTTTAAAGTCCTTGACGATTCTTCTTTGAAATGCCATGATCCCCCGGCATTAGAGATTTTCAAAGGTGGGATACCAGGTTGCTAGCTCTTGTTAGTTGTGGAATAATGGGCTAAGATGGAGGCTCTGCCCTCTTAACTCCTTTTCACAATGTAAGTCAATATGAGCAGGTTTCATTCTTCCAGTCTCTTCTTTTTTTTTCACCAGTTCACTAGACCACAACAAGGAAAGAAAATGGGGGCTTGGAGATGTAGGGACCTGGGGGTGACAACTGAGTAGGAGGGGCATAGGGAATTCTAGGATAGGGCAGCTGACAAAGGGCAGTGAGCAGTAGGGGTCAGGGTCTGACCTCCCTCAATAGAGGGGAAAGGTAATGCAGAAAAGCCAATAAGGAGAAGCATGGTATAGTTTTAAGTAAAGAGCCACTCACACATAGCTGGGAAGCAGCAATCAGTAGTGGCTTTGATTTTAGTTTTCACTGTACAGAATCCACACTTGGATTCTTTTTGTTTTGTTTTATTTTTGAGACAGGGTTTCTCTGTGTAGCCCGGCTGTCCTGGAACTTGCTTTGTAGACCAGGCTGACCTTGAACTCAGAGATCCACTGGCCTCCGCCTCACGGGTTCAAGGCTGTGCGCCACCGTGCTCGGCTGGATCCCTTCTTAGTAATCACAGGGCTGGTATCACAGAATGGGTGTTTCCTAGTTATGATGTCATACCAGGGCTACATTTTTCTACCTCAGGTTTTCAAAGGGAAGCAGACTCTTTGTTGTCAGTGACCAAGCTCAGCACCATGAGTGATTCTAAAAACACGAGAAAAGCCCGGGAGATGCTGTTAAAACTGGCCGAAGAGACCTCTATCTTCCCTGCCAGCTGGGAGCTCTCTGAGAGATATCTCTTGGTTGTGGTAAGTGGATGCCCTTCCTCATCATCCGTTTCTCTTTCCTCTCACCTTTTCTGTTATTTCCCAGGACCCTCCCATCCCAGCCTCACCAGCTCCACCGGGACATGAACCTGTGGCTGGTGGCACCAGAGCCACCTGAAAAGCCTTGAGGAGAAGGGTTTCTGGACTCCATGTAAATCTGTTGAAGCTCAGGCAGTCTCTGTTTTTCAGAGGATTTCTTCTGTGTGGTTAAAGTTTCAACAGTAGGTCAAAGAGTCAAAGTATCTATATAGCCTAAGGTGGGAAAGACTGAGGGAGGGACTGGGGAGGTGTTCAGTTGGTGATATGCTTGCTGGCTGTGGCAGCATGGGGAGCTGAGTGTGTCCCCAGCGTCCACTTGAAAAGCCTGACATGGTGCCAGTGCTGCTAATCTCCAGGCTGCGATGTAGTGAAACAGGCAGATTACCTTACTGTAGGCTTGCTGGTCAGCCAGCCTGTTAGAGTCAGGAGTCAGGAGCCAGTCTGGTGAGACTTCTGTTTCAAAAAAAGAGTGAAACAAAGGTCGGGTGGTTCTTGAGGAACACCACCAAAGGTCACAGAGGCCCACCCAAATACACTTACACACACATACAGACACACATACAGACACACACATCCTTGTATATACATATGTTCTCACCTGAAAAATATCGGTGGAAACACCTTTTGGGTAATATAAGTAAAAGACTAAGGTAAGTCTCTTAAGTCTTGACATTTGTTTTGTTTTGTTTTGTTTTTTATGTATAATTTTATTTTTTTATTAATTACACTTTATTCACTTTGTATCCCCCCATAAGCCCCTCCCTCCTCCCATCCCAATCCCTTCCTTCCTCCCCCTTCTTCATGCATGCCCCTCCCCAAGTCCACTGATAGGGGAGGTCCTCCTCTCCTTCCTTCTGATCTTAGTCTATCAGATCTCATCAGGAGTGGCTGCATTGTCTTCTTCTGTGGCCTGGTAGGGCTGCTCCCCATCAGGGGGAGGTGATCAAAGAGCAGGCCAATCAGATTATGTCAGAGGCAGTCCCTCTTCCCATTACTATGTAACCCACCTGGACACCGACCTGCCATGGGCTACATCTGCGCAGGGGTTCTAGGTTATCTCCATGAATGGTCCTTGGTTGGAGTATGAGTCTCTGGGAAGACCCCTGTGTTCAAATTTTCTGGTTTTGTTGCTCTCCTTGTGGGGTTCCTGTCCTCTCCAGCTCTTACTATTTCCCACTTCTTACATAACCATGCACTCTGTCCAACAGTTGGCCATAAGTCTCAGCATCTGCTTTGATAGTCTGCAGGGCAGAGCCTTTCAGAGACCCTCTGTGGCAGGTTCCTAGGTTGTTTCCTGTTTTCTTCTTCTTCTGATGTCCATCCTCTTTGCCTTTCAGGATGGGGATTGAGCATTTTAGTCAGGGTCCTCTCTCTTGATTAGTTTCTTTAGATGTACAGATTTTAGTAGGTTTATCCTATGTTTTATGTCTATATGAGAGACTATATACTGTGTGTGTCTTTCTGCTTCTGGGACAGCTCACTCAGGATGATCCTTTCCAGGTCCCATCATTTACCTGCAAATTTCATGATTTCCTTATTTTTCATTGCTGAGTAATACTCCATTGTGTAGATGTACCACAATTTCTGCATCCATTCTTCAGTTGAGGGGCATCTGGGCTGTTTCCAGCTTCTGGATATTACAAATAAAGCTGCTACAAACATGGTTAAGCAAATGTCTTTATTGTGTACTTGAGCCTCTTTTGGATATATGCCTAGGAGTGGTATAGCTGGATCTTGAGGAAGCACTATTCCTAGTTATCTGAGAAAGCGCCAGATTGATTTCCAGAGTGATTGTACAAGTTTACATTCCCACCAGCAGTGGAGGAGGGTTCCCCTTTCCCCAGCATGTGTTGTCACTTGAGTTTTTCATCTTGGCCATTCTGATGCGTGTAAGGTGAGTCTTGACGTTTTTAATGAATGTTTTTCTTGCTGGTATTATTTCTAGGGCAGGCTTTATTATTTATTATTACTTTTTTTCATCCATATGGCTTGGTTTCCAACCTGCAACTTTCCTTTTTTTTTTTTTTTGAACTGCAGGATCGTCTCATCGCTCTGGATGCTGCTGAAGAGTTCTTTAAGATCGCTAGCCGAACTTACCCCAAGAAGCCTGGGGTCCCGTGCCTGGGAGACGGCCAGAAAAAACTACAGTATCTTCCATTTCCAAGTCCCTAGAGGGAGGCCCAGAAGGACGGAGTTCTTTTACCTCGGCACCGTCGTTTGCCAAAGTCAGGCAGCTCCCTGCAGTTGATGAGCCAGGAGAGGGCTTCTCCACTCCAACACAGTTCTGAATCCTATAAAACATAAGGTCTTCCTTAGAACCTTGGCCTAAGAATGCTTTGGTTACACTGAAACACCTGGGCCCCGGCCATGAGGGAGGTCAGAGGGTCGGCTGGCGGCTAGTCCTTCCTCCATAGTCAGATTCCAAGAACTCGCTGCCTCCTTGGTTATAAAAGCTCCAGCCATTGAACCCCAGGGAGATGTTCGCTAATCCACAGAATAGCGTGACCAGTAGAGAAAGTGTGGCTGAGCCCCGAGTTACTTCACCAACACTGAAGTAATCATTATTAAATGTAATACTAGATGTAGTGCCTCAAATTTCATGAAGTTTTAGACCTCTCTTTGATTCGGAAACACCTGCAGCAGCTCAAAAGGTTCGGGGCATCCTTTTGAGCATCGTACTTTTTTTTGTTTTTTGTTTTTTTTTAAGTATAGGTGGCCCAGACAATAGGAATGTGCAGGCGTGCAGCCCAGATAGCAGAACTTCCAGCACCTAAGTGTCTTCACCTGTGACGCGAGCACCCTAAAACCTCAGCACTAACCCCCCAAATTAAAGTTACCCAGTTACCTCATTTTTTACATGTTGCTCATTTCTAGTCCAAAGGCCCTTGGTTTTTTTTTTGTTTGTTTGTTTGTTTTCTGAATAGCATCTGTGAACTGGAATGTTTGGCCTATATGCTGCCTATTAGCCGAGGGTTGCAGCTGTCCTGTGACCTTCTGGTGCAGACTTGCAGACACGAGAGGCAGTGACCTACCCACAGAGGTCTTCTCTCCCTCTGAAGATGATTTTTCAAAATGGAACTATGCTAACGGTGCAGGTTGGCCACAGACCAAGAAGCCCTGTTTCCCAAGATCTTAAGCAAGAAGCTTGCCAAGAGCTTGTGGTTCGTCTTGCTGAAGAGCCTTTAAAGACTTTGAGACTTGTCAGTAGACTGCTGAGAACAATAGAGATATTTTTATTTTTTAATGATTTTGCACTTCTGACTTCAGGTTGAAAATAAATATCTATTGGTCTGTTCAGGGGACTGTGACTTGAAAAATTTCATATCCTGAGAAGGGTTTTTTTTTTTTTTTTTTTTTTTTTTTTTTTGCTTGTGTACTCCATGTTTAAAATATTCCCTAGGAAATACGTGTCTTTCATCCACTAATATATTGTAGACTAGTTTAACAGATATGTTTCAGGAAAATTCTTCCTAGTTTAATAAGTAAGGTAAAAATTTTATTTTTTTTTAATATTTACTGCTTAATTTCTGCTTCATAGTGTTTAAAATTAGCCGGTGGATACTTTCAGTTACTTCTGTGGGCTTTTACAAGATAAGCAATAAAATAAACAAAAGAAATCTTAGAATGTTGTATTGTTTTTATCTCTCAGAATTTGTTTTGTCTTTTGTCATTTTTAATGTCAAAATATATGAGCTTGTCTGTGTCTGTGAATTGTAAACCATAATTTTAATTTTTTTTTGGTAATGAACAAGTAAGGATAAAATTATCTCTGAGGTAATTAGAATATATGAAATTACCCAGGAATGTTTTTCTAAGGAATTAAAAAGATTTCTCTGTGAGCTTTTAAGTTGAATGTGTGTTATGTTTCTGACAAATGAGAGGAATTCCGGTGTTGCTTCCATGCGTACATTGAAGGGAGAAGAAACCGAGGGGCAGATGGGTTTAAGGATCTTCTGCCCCCTAAATCCAGTCAAGAAGTGAGTTTGTTCTCAGATAAGTAGACACTAGTGTACGAGATGCCTGGAGTGATGGAAGTGGGCCCTTGAGAAATCACAGAGTTCTCAGCAGGACCAGGGCTGCAGATGGGTTGGGAGGCCACGGGACTCTCCTGCTGTAATCACCACCTCCTTGTGGACCACTTGAGTACTTCTCAAAGATCCATCTGTGTGCTGGTTTTAAGTAGTAGATGGGAACACATTTTTATATTTAAGCTAATTAGTCTATTGGGCATCTGGGGAAAAAAAATCCCTGTAACCAGCAGGTTGAATACCTGAGTTTATATTTCATGGATGTTATTGGACAGGACAGTAAAGTTCTATAATTTTTTAGAGAAAATGTTTAACGTGGCGATGAGGGGTGTGTTCATGGGGTGCTGGAGTCAACTAGAAGCTCCTTGATACCTCTGCAGGCCAGATGCTGTTTCACAAGAAGTCTCACTGATAGCAGAGGTGTGTGTAGAGTCCCGGTGGCAGGATTCCATCGTCTGAACAAACAAACTGGACACAGTTACCATCAGGCATGGCCTGCAGAGAGCTTTGGAGATAGCTGATAGAACATGGCAGATTCGATGGGTAAACAGGTAAAAATTCGATGGTTCAAGGTATACCACTGAAATTTCTCAGGGTTGAGTGAATGGGGCATAGGACACAGCCATCCTAATAAAAGACTCTGATCTTGTGCCAAGGTGCTAGAGCTTGGTTACTTTTCAAGTCTGTAAACTATTGACCAAGAGACAGGGTAGATCCCCAAGAAAGAGGACTTGATGCTCTTGCAGGTGTCTCTGATGGTAATTCCCCTGTGGTTGTTTATGAGGAGGAAGGGGAACATACTTTCCCCGTGGTGAAAGAACTCCGTCCTTCTGGGCCTCCCTCTAGGGACTTGGAAATGGAAGATACTGTAGTTTTTTCTTGGACCATGAGCTCCAAGGTCCCGGTTACCCTGACCCTTGGATTGGTGTATGGTTGTTACCTCCTTTTCCAGATCGGAACATCTGAGAGATTGGACATGGCTTCTCCCCTGGGACTTACTGAATTCATAATCGGCCTCATTGCAATCACCCCACTTCCAGCGTAAATATTTGGGTCTTGGCTTGTGGATAAAGAACTGTCTTAATGAGAAGGACAAATAGAAAGTCCTGAAGATTCTCCACCCACTGGCCAAGACAGTAAACTATAAAATTACTACTCTATCCTACGGAGATGGCAGTCATCATTTTTTCAAGATTCACTTATTTTAATTTTTAAAACTCTGTTTGAGTGTGTTGCCTGCGTGTATGCAAGTGCCTTGTATGCATGACTGGTTCCTGAGGAAGTCAGAAGAGGGCACCAGATGGCCAGACATTGGAATTATATGAGTGTTGTGGTAAGCCGCCATGTGGGTGCTGGGAACTGAACCTGGGTCCTCTGTAAATGCCCAGTGTTCTTAACCATGGAGCCATCTTTTCAGTCCCAGCAGACTTATTATTAATGAAATTCATTACTGAACTCCACAGCTTGTTCAGTTATTTTAAGTTTTCACCTAACATATTTTTGTGCCAGGGCCTCATCGGGGCCTCCATATTAAATTTGGTTTGGTTGCCTTGAGTCAGGAGACTCCTCTTGGCCATGAAAATTTCTTAGACTCCCCTTGCTCTCAGTGTTCCTGACAGTTCTGAAAAGCGCTGGTTAAGAATGGGGAGAAGGGGCCAGAGAGCTGGCTCAGAGGTCAAGCAAGGATGCTGGCTGCTTACGCAGAAGACCTGAGTTCACCTCTTAGCACTGTGTTGGACAGCTTACAGACACCTGTAACTCTGGCTCCAAAAATCTGATGCTTTTGTTTTGTTTTTTTTTTTTTTTTTTTGGTAATCTGGGTCATCCACATTCACACATGCACAATTAAGTCTTTAAAAAAAAAATCATCCAGAGCAGCGATTCTCAACTTTCCCAAAGCTGTGATCCTTAATACAGCTCCTCATGTTGTGCTGACCCCCCAACTACAACTTTTTTTTCTTCTTCGCTACTTTATACCTGTGATTTTGCTATCAGTATGAACTGTTTTGTAAATATCTGAGATGCAGGATGATACCCGATTAGTAATTGCCAAAGGGGTTGCGACCCACAGGTTGAGAATCACTGGTTTAGAGGCACAATCTGGAGACCAGCTGTGACAGTGGGCTTGTATGATGCTCTATTGATTTTCCATGCAGTTTTCCTTAAGAAAAGATAGGTACCAGACGCCTGGAGGAGATGGCTGTAGACCTGACCATCAAAAGCAAGTGGATGTGAGGAATGCGCAGGACTATAAGAAAAAGGGGCTGGAGAGATGGCTCAGAGGTTAAGAGCACTGGCTGCTCTTCCAGAGGTCCCGAGTTCAATTCCCAGCAACCATGTGGTGGCTCATTAACCATCCATAATGAGATCTGCTGCCCTCTTCTGGCCTGCAGGTACACGTGCAATTAGGATAGTGTATAAATACTAAAATAAATCTTAAAGAAAAAGGAAGAAGGCTAAGCAAGCCATAAGGAGCTAGCTAGTAAGCAGCACCCTCCCGTGGCCTTTGCATCAGCTCCTGCCTGTTTGAGCTTCTGTCCTGATTTCCTTGAATGATGTGCTGTGGAAGTGAAAGCCAAATAAACCCTTTCCTCCCCATTTCCTTTTTGGTCGCGGTGTTTCATCAGAGAAATAGAAACCCTAAGACACTCTGCCTCCCAGGGGCATCCTCCATCTATTGATTATTTGAGTAATGCAGGGGTGAAAAGGGTTATCTGCATTCCAGAGCTTCCCATTAGAATCTCGTCTCCAGGGAATCCAGTTATGACAGTATCTGTGTTAGCAACATGATACCTACCTCAGTCAACGTTTTTTTATTGCTGTGAAAAAGACAGCATGGCCACGGCAGCTCATACAGAGAAAAACACTTAGTTGGGGCTGGTTACAGTTCAGAGATTTAGTCCATTGTTGTCATGGCAGGAAGCATGGCAGCATGCAGGCAGACATAGTGCTTTAGATTTCTCTATCTGGATCAGCAAGGAGCAGGGGGAGAAATGGCCTGGCTTGAGCATTTGAAACCCCAAAGCCCACCCCCAGTGACACACTTCCTCCAACATGGACACACCCACTCTAACAAGACCACACCTAATCCCTGTTGAGTAGTGCCACTATGAGACTGTGAGGATCTTATTCAAACCACCACAGTACCCATACTGAGACTTTATCACATTCATAGTGACTTCACAATGGTTTTAGTGTACGTATCTCAGTTTTACTATAATTTTTCTATTGAAACATATTATTTCACTGTGAGTCAGTTTTTGAATGTCTTGTATTAGTATGCTATATTAGGCCTCTTTAGAGGAACAGAACCAATAAAATGAATATATTTATAACATATGTATAATATATATATATCAAAAGGATTTATTAGGTTGACTTACATGATGTTTTATATATATGTATATATTCACACATAAACATATATACATATGATATATAAAGGGAGTTTATTAGGTTGGCTTACACGATGGGGGTCTAATTTAAAAATGGTGTCTTTGCATCATAGAGGCTGAGGACCCAGAAGCTTTTTGGCCTACAAGGCTTGATCTCAGCAGTCCCAATGTGTCACTGAAAACCAGGTGGATTTCTGGAAGGATCAGGTCTTTAGTCCATGTTAGAAGGCTGAAGAAACTGGGTTCTTGTTCTCCTTAGGGTCACTGTTGCTGTAATTTGACACCATGACCAAAAGCATCTTGAAGAAAGGGTTTATTTGGCTTACACTTTCACCTCACTGTGTATCACCAAAGGAAGCCAGGACAGGAATCCAAAACAGGGCAGGAACCTGGAGACAGGAGCTGAGGCCATGGAGGAGTGCTGCTTGCTGACTTGCTCCCCCTGGCTTATTCAGCTTCCTTCCTTACGGAACACAAGCCCACAAGGGTAGGGATGGTACCACCAACAGTGGGCTGGGTCCTTCCCCATCAATTGTTAATCAGGAAAACACTCTACAGGCTTGCCTGAATTTATGTAGGCCAGGCTGTCCTAGAGTTCACAGAGATCTGCCTGCCTCTGCCTCCCAAGTGCTGGGGCTAAAGGTGTGCACCGCCACCACCAGCAGGGGTTATTTTCTTAATTAAGGGTTCCTCCTCTCAGATGACTTAATAGCTTGTGTCAACCTGACATAAAACTATTGTGTGTAGCCAGGCGTGGTGGCCCATGCCTTTATTCCCAGCACTCGTGAGGGACAGGCAGGCAGATCTTCATGAGACTGAGGCCAGCCTGGTCTACAAAGCGAGTCCAGGACAGCCAGCAGTATTACCTGGATGTCTTGAAACAAACAAAACTATCCTGCATAGTTCTGATATCTGTGAAGAGTGTCAGTGGCGGCAGCGGCAATAGAGTAGGTGAACCTGCCAGCAAGATGCTAACAGAGAAGAACTTGCTATCTCATAAAAGCAAACAGCAAAAGGCAACATTTTTTTTTTTCTTTTCCTGAGACAGGGTTCCGAGACAGAGAGATCCACCTGCCTGTGCCTCCCTGAGTGCTGGGATTTTAGGCATGCACCACCGTGCCCGGCTTCCAAAATCCCTTTTTTCTTGGGATTCTGTTATGTCTAGGCTGACACTGGAAAGCACTATTTATATTCAAGGTGGGTCTTCCCCCTACACAGTTAATAAAACTCAGAAAAATCCTTCACAGGTGTGCCCAGAGGCTTGACTCTTAGTTGAGTTCAGATCTATGTAAATTGATAAGCAAGGTTCACGGTTATAAATACTATTTCAACATTTTTAGTTGGGATTTTCTCCTTTTTTAATTTTTTTGAATAGTGAAATAGTCTTCACAATGAACATCCTTTCTTTAGTTGAGAAGTTAAAGGCAGGCATTTTGGGCAATTTTGCAATGGCAGCAGCAGAAACTCATTGATTTGCTTATCGATCACAAACAGATCGTGACACAAACTTCGCTTCCTTTCTATGGGGCTAATGTATTCATTCATTTCCTCAAATCAGTTTCCATTAGTGACGTTATAAGAGAGTGAATGTGCGTAAACTTCATGGAAAGGAGTATAATGTACTTTGCAAAAGACATCATGAAAGTGACCAGATACTGGTTTTGTGTGTGTGTAATGTTCCAGCAAAAGTTATTAACTTCCAGAGCAATCCTCCATCCTCTGCTTGACACTACAAATGGATCCTTGGATTTCCAGCTTTCAGATGACTTAATGTATGGGTTCGGAACGCTGGCTTATGGAGAACTGAATCTTGGCTTGCATCTCATTCTCTGATGGCTTTGCAGTTAAATGGGGTTTATTTGCTATCATTTCTGTTCTGCGTTCCAAGCGTCTGTTAAGATTGAATTCAGAGACAACACTCTTGTGAATACAGAATAAAGGTATGACATTTCAAGTAGATGAAGGAAGCACAGACCTTGATCTGTTTTAACCACTTTCCTCCCATAATCCTTTGTTCTCAAAGTTACCATTTTTTATTTTATGTGGGTGTGTGCATGCCTGAGTGTCCACCACGTGCACGTGAGTCCAAAGGTGTCAGAAGAGGGCAAACGAGCCACGTGGAACCGTAGTTACTGGTTGTTGTGAGCCACCGTGTGGGTTCTGAAGGGCACAAGCAACTGCGCTGCAGCAGCTGTGCTGCCATGACAGGCTTCATGAGATACCGTAGGCCCACGTTTCTGTCTCCTGGTAATGTTCCCACAGTTGCTTAGATTCTGTTTTTATTCCTCAACACATGAAACTATGGTCCATGGAAACGAGATACAGTAACCTTCCTGAAAGTCAGAAACAATAATTTAGTAACCGCCTTGAAAAGTCCCCCAACTGCAGAACCGATCAAATTAAAGGGCTGTTAGAAACCTTTGCTTAGCTGGTCAAAATGATATTCTTACCTGCACCCTTTTTGTTAGCACTCTTTGTCACCTGGGCACACCTTGTTGCTTGGACACCCCATGAAGCCCCCCAACTCCCGTATCAGCACCAACCGATCAGTATATGACAACTTGCTTCTGCTAAACAAGAACCAGTCACGTAACTGCTAAGTTGGAAAGCCCGTTCCTTGCTCAAACCATAATAAAAACCCAGGTTTACAGCCACTTGGGGCTCCCTCCCTAATACACTGTGTAGGACGGTGGGGAGCTTTAGTCTGAAATAAAGGCTCTTTGTTCTTGCATATGTACTCTTTTTGGGGTCTTTGTGATCTGGCCATAACAGTTCTGGGAACTGAGGGGGCAGTGGTAGCACACGCCTTTAATCCCCACACTTGGGAGGCAGAGGCAGGATCTCTGAGTTCGAGGCCAGCCTGGTCTACAGAGTGAGTTCCAGGACAGCTAGGTCTACACAGAGAAACCCTGTCTTGGAAAACCAAACCAAACTGAACTAAACCAAACAGACCCAAACAACATCAAAGACAAACAACTGTCGTCCTTAGGGAGCAATTTACTTTAAAAATTCTCCAGAATAAGTTGTAAGGGTGTGTGTATATATAACTGAACTTTGTCCTATAACTTGCAGATGCCTGATTAGCATCTGAAATAATCTAATCAGGAATCTACTTTCAAAAGTTTGTGGTTGAGTCTTGTTAAATATCCTTCTCAAGGGGTGGGATATCTGTATTAACATTTTCCACACGGCTCAGGGAACTTGAGTGTTATGGGTTCAGAAATTAGCCACATACCAGCCACTTGAACACCAGACTCAGGCTGATGGAAGTTTATTGAATGCTAGACAAAGACTGTCAGTCTTTGTCAGGGACACAAAAGACTGACTGGTCAGGGACACAGTCTGGGCTCGGGAGCCAGACTGATGCTGGTCTGTTTCTAAGGTAGGCTTTTTTTTAATAACAAACAAACAAACAAACAAACAAACAAAAATGTAACCAAGTAACAACCAGGTAACCAGGTGATAAAATAAGGGGGTGGGGGTGGGGCTAGCATTACATCATTTTGACCAGTTAAAGCATTTCCAAGTACACTGTATCTAGGTAGTTAGACAAAAGCAATTTAAGCCGATTGGCTAGGATAGAGGCTTGGGGACTTGACAGTTTCCCACTGTTTGGGGAGAAAGAAACATAGTAGGGTATTGTGGTTTTGTTTAAGTTGAACATATATCGTTAATTCAAGCAGAGTATTGAATTGTAAGTAAAAGACTATTCAAGTTCTCAGACAGGCAGAGCCTGAGAACCTGAATTTAATTTCATCTTATGATCAAAAGGGAGGACTTAAAAACAAAATGGCTTCTGTTATGCTAAAGATGAAAGCAGGTGTTAACAGAGGGGCTATAGTTATGCTGAGAACCAAAATAGGTCTAAACAGAGGGGCTATAGAGGTTCTTGCCAGGCCCCTCATTGCTTGGAGCCTTGGCATGCTGGTGGAGGAAGAATAATTCTTTTATGAGAATGTGGTCCGATGGTAGGCTTTCCCGGCTCCAGTTGATGACCCCACACCCATGTACTTATGGGACATCACTAACTGGATACAAAGAGAAAACTTACAAAATTGGGAGAGGATCATGTTGGGTATGCTGGCTACTTTTGTGTAATTTGTCACAACCTAGAGTCACTTGGGAAGAGGGAAACTCAACTGAGAAAATTCTCCCACCAGATTGGCCTGTGGGATATTATCCTAGTTGATGATTTATGCTGGTGTGTCCAGTGCCCTGCGTGTGATACCACGCTTGGGCTGGTGGTCCTGGGTATAAGAAAGCAGGCAGAGCAAAGCCAGCAAGCAGTGTTCCACTCTGACCTCTGCCTCAATTCCTGCCTCCTAATTCCTGGTTTGAGTTCCTGCTCTGACTTTTCTGGATCGTGCAGTATAAGCTGTCAAGTGAAATAAACCCCGAGTTGCTTTTGGTCATGGTGGTGTATCATAGCAATAGAAACCCTAAGATGGGTAAAAAAGATACAGGGAGTTGGGGTGGGGAATGACAGGTAGATACAATCATATTTTATTGTATACATGTATAATTTTTTTTTTTTTGCACGGGGGTGGGGGTGTGTAGCCCTGGCTTTCCCAGAACCCACTGTAGACCAGGTGGCCACCAAACTCAGAGATCTTCCTGCTTTTGCCTCCCAGTGTTGGGATTAAAGGCATGTGCCACTGTGCCTGGCTATGGAGTTCTTGAGAATATAGAAAAACTACCTCCAAATGTATTAGTTGTATCCAATACGTTTAGGGTCATTTTCAAGTTTTAAGATGCGCTGTAGTTAGCATGGAGACCAGCCTCCAGCATCTTTTCTGGAAGAAGATGTCAAGCATGTGTGAAACCCTGCAGTACTCAGGTTCAGAGCCCCGTTTGTTCTCTACCTGTCAGCTTCACAGACCTGTCGCCATGTTGCCTGATCTTGTTATCAGAACATCGTCTGCCTAGGAGTGAAACTTTCAAGTTTAAATTTTTAATATCACGGGCCTGAGATCAGAATGGGCAACTTCTTTAGGATTGCAGGCAGCAAGTACATCATGCCGAACTGATAAATGCTTTGTGCAAAAAAGAATTTGGGCCAAGCTTTTCTTCATTTCAACATCCAGCCTGGTTTTAAAAATATAGAAAAGGGGCTGGAGAGATGGCTCAGAGATTAAAAGTAATGGCTGATCTTCCAGAGGTCCTGAGTTCAATTCCCAGCAACCACGTGGTGGCTCACAACCATCTATAGTGAGATCCGATGGCCTTTACTGGTGTAGGTGTACTTGCAGGCAGAACACTGTATACATAACAAATAAATTAATCTTAAAAAAAAAGAATATAGAGGAAATTTATAGCCCTATCTTCCCCATTAGTTGCTGAAGTTTATTGGTGTTAACTGAAGGCCTGACTTTTGCTGAAAGGTCACATTGGCTTAGATCAATTTTTATCTCATTTTAAAAGTTCACAAAATTCAGTTTTTAGCTGGTGTGTGTGTGTGTGTGTGTGTGTGTGCACGTGTGTGTGTGTGTGTGTGTGTGTGTGTGTGTGTGTGAAGGCCAGAGGTTGATGTTGGGTGTCTTCCTCAATTGATCTCCACTTGTGTGTGTGTGTGTGTGTGTGTGTGTGTGTATTTGACAGAATCTTTCCCTGAACCTGGGGCTTGTGGGTTTGGCTAGACAGGCTGGCCATCGAGTAATGAGATTAAAGGTGTGTGTGTGCCACCATGCCTGGCAGGATCTGGTTTTCTAATCAGTCTGCTAGTCTGTATCTTTCTATTGGGAACTTCTAACATATGTGAGAATCTTGCCATTTCTCTTCCCAGCACTTGGCTTGCTGGCATACTGCATATCCTGGCTTTCATGTGGGTGCTGGGGATCTGTCATGTTGGTGGAGCAAGCATTTTATCAAAGTAGACCATCTCTCCAGTTCTTAGTTTTTGAGACAAGTTCTCACTCTGTAGCTCCAGCTGGCTTTAAGTTTGCTATGTAGTTCAAGATGTCATTGCATGCTCCCTCCTTCTGCCTCAGCCTCCTGAATGCTGGGTGCATGCTATCATGCCTGGTTCAAAAAAACATTAAATGAAACAACAACTCTTAACACCAGAAACTATATTGCAAGCATTTATGGCAATTTGGGAGGTTTTATTCTTTCTCTCCCAAAATTTTTAAATGTCCATAACCTATCTTCTGCCTATATATATGTTTCAATAGCCTGCCAGACCCAGGTGTTTCCTTTATCCACAACAGTGCCAAAGCAGCTACCACAAGTGTTCCAGTCTGACCTCACAGACTTCCATCAAGCTGGACCTGCACTTTCTCTCCCAGCAATGGATGTTCTTACAGACCCTGGAAAGCATCAAAACAGCCTGTTCTTCCTGGACCTGGCCAGCATTTCAGCCTTTTTGACCTCCCTACATCACCCCCAGTGTCAGCAGGAAGTAGCCAGAAGAGAATCCACGCCCGTTATTCACTTATTAACAAAAGGCTGGAATGGTGTACTTCAGGACCAGGATAAGCAGCTCCAGGTTCTCCCAGCATTCCTCAGTCCTTACCTGCTGCCTTGCATGGCTGGCAACTCTCTACCTGCACTTTCCAGGGCCAGGGCTTCCCCTCCTCCTCTTGACCATGTAATCTGTCCCTTTTATTGCTATTATTTCTTCTCCCTCTCTTAACCCCTTGCATGGAACCAAGAGCTGCTTCCAATGAACCTAAATTTATATACTTTAACTTGTCTTACATGAGAAGCAGCCCAAGTTCCTCATTTTTTAATTATAGAAAAAGGGAAGAATGTTAGTATTATGGCAGCCTGCATCTGGGTTGCCTAGCAACCGATGATGTCATCATGTGTTGCTGGCCAGGTAGCCACACTGGCAGGTATGGTTACATTGCTCCTTAAAAGGACCAACCAGCCACATTGTCTCTCTCTTGCTCTCTTGGCTCTTGCCCTCTCCCCTTTCTCTGTCGGGAGCCCCCCTTCCTTCCCCCTATCATGTCTTCCTCTTTCCTTCTCTCTCTTTCTCTTCATCTCCTTCTAATAAACCTCTTTCATATAAAATCTGCTGTGTGTTTCATTATTATTTAATTTGGTCCAACACTTTCTTTACGGGAAGATTTGAAGTTTGTGTATATTATTATCTTTTATCCTAACTGCAAAAATTTTGGTTGAGGGCTTTGAATTCAAAGGTCCTTACAAGCCTATGAACAGGGACAGTGTATCCAAAGGAGGTTAATTTTCCTTATCTTAATGGAAACAGTTTTGCCATGTATAAAACCGTTTATTTTGTCGGCCCTTCTATTTTTTTTTTTTCCTTGAGTAGAGCCCAATGTAGCATTGGCTGGAGAGATGGCTCAGCCACTAAGAGCACCTGTTAATCTTGCAAAGGATCTGAGTTTCATTCTTTGCACCCACGTCAGGTAACTCACGACTACCTGTAACCCCAGCTGTAGGAGAGCCAACATTCTCTTCGGGCCACAGTGACCAACAGTGGCCCAACAGTGCGCATACCCACACCCCACAGATACGCACGTAATTAAAAACAACAAAAGATTTTAAAATTTTAGAAACATTTAACAAGTGTTGACCAATAAACTAAAGATTAAAATGAAAACATCCTACAAACCAAAGATCTATAGGTAAAACAGTAGTTTAGTGCGATTTCCCAGGCTGTACAGATTTTGTGACTGAGAAGAATCTGAGAACATCGTTTTTACAAAGTGGTACATTTAATTGAGTAGGCATAGAAAATGTGACCATCTTTCATTTACTTCTGGACACTTAGAGGCTGTTTCCAATTTCCTCTGTAGTGAGCACCTTCACACTTATTGCTTTGTCCAGAGTCAGAGGGTATGTATATATGTAAACCATTCTTTGCGTACAAGATAATTAGTCTCAAAAAGCCTTATTTGTGCTGTCACCTAGCATCGATGTATGAGAATGTAGTTTCCTTTTTTTTTTTAATTACTGGAAACTTAGAACACGTAAAATAGTAAAAAAAAAAAAAAAATTGATAGTTTCTTCTTGATTTAATTTGCATTTCTGTTTACTATTTGGGTTGAACATTATCCCATATGCTTGTTTGCTGCTTTGATTTCTTTTGTGATTTGTCTTTGTTTCTTTATCTCTTGTCCACGGGGTAAAACCCCGAGTTTGAAATTCTAACAGTGTCAATCCGTGCAGCAACCAGGTATAAATAAACATTGACACCTGTTCTCTGTTTACAACATCTGCTTTACGGGGCCTTTGTTTTGGCTCTTGACTGTCAGCTTTTATCCACTGTCTCACACAGGCGGCATTCATAACAGAGGCAAAATGAACCCAAGGACAGCTTTCAGTAGCCTTTGATGTTGGCTGAGTCTTTTGAACTCATATTGTGATAAAATTCTCAAGGACTGATGCTAGCAGAGTATATAGATTAATAAACCCAACTCACAGTTTTCCTACTCCTTAGAAGAACTTAGGGTAGGTCACAGAGGGGGTCCCAAAGGGGCTGTGACCCACAGGTTGAGAACCACTGGGCTAAACATGTTTCAGAAGCAAAATGGAGGTGTATGAATGTCTCTTGACCATGATAGTTACATTAGACTGTTCAAGTTTTACATAAACATTTTCTGATTGGCTAATGAATTTTTCCTTATGAATTACTCTCCATTTAAAAGTCTATTTCTTTTAATAGATACAAGGTGATTTTGGATTTTGAGATCCCACAGTTAGGATTCTAGTGCCCAGATGGCTCTTACATGCCATGAGTTAAGTCCTTGAATTCCTGTGACAAGTACCTGTCAAAAGCAATCTAAGGAAGGGTGGCTTCCTTTTGGGTTACGAGTTGAGACTTTAGTCCGTCCTGGTGGGGAAGCATGGTGGCCCGAGTGGGGGGGTGGGGGGGTGGCTGGTCTGCAGACAGGAAGCAGGGAGAGACGAATGCTGGCGCTCAGCTCACTTTCTCATTTTTTTCTTTTTCCGGTCTGGGATCCAAGGCCATGCCATCATGCAGCCGCCTCAGAGAGTAGGTCTTTCCTCAGAGTAGGTTAATCCTCCTAGGTCTGCCCATAGGTATTCCTTTTAGGGGGGATTAATCGTCATGTATATCGTGTATTCCAGACGACCCATTTTGCCAAAGTGGAGCCAGTCCGGAGGCCACTATTCAAATAGCTAATACACAACTGCTGTGTATTTTATCATGTATGACTTTCATCTCAAGTTTAGTTTTCTTTTCCCTTCACTGTACTCTCTTTTCCTGATGTCACAGCATCGCTGCTGCCTTTTATAGTTTGATCCTGATCTGTGATACTTCAAGGACTGAATAAGTGTATTTCTACTACATTCGTGTCAGAAATATATTACAGGAAAACAACGGTTCCAACTGTGGCCTCCGAGTAAAGAAGGATCTCCAAACTTTTAGAAGGAGTTTCAAGGTGGAAGTGTGGAAATCCATAGTGAGCTGCGATGGAGCTGGAGATATTTTGTTTTGTGGCTGCTTCTGAAGTTACAGCAACCTCCAAGCTGACTTGTCTTGATAAGTTTAGTTTAACACATAAAGGCAAAGTTGAAAGACAGTTAAATTTAACTTTGAGATGTTGTCACAGAAATTGTCAGCTCCTCTGAGAAATTGTCAACTGATCTCCATCAAAAGTCAGAGGCCAAGGTTGCAGAGAAGGGCGGAGCAGAGGGTCTGAGAGCACAATCTCTGACCTGCATACTTGGGCTCTCAAACGAGCAGAGTTCTATGAAATTGGAGAATTTGCATACCTCTCTGTGACTGATTTCTTCAGCTGTCGGGGAGTAGGAAGGGAGTCTGAAGGCAGCATTGCAGGAAATATACAGTATAGGAGGCATATGTATGTGTATGTATACACAGATGGGTATATGAGGCAGTGATTGGCAACCCCTGCGCACACACACACACACACACACACACACACACACACACAGGAGAAGACTGTCCAGAGCCATATAGACTAAGATGTCAGTTTGCCAAGTGGAGAAGATTGGGAAGAATCTTTTATGTTCTCTGATAAACTATAAAATTTTAACCATGACCTGGGTGCGATGGCGCATGCCTGTAATCCTAGCACTTAGGAGGCAGAGGTAGGCGGATCTCTGTGAGTTCAAGGCCAGCCTGGCCTACAAAGTGAGTCCAGGACAGCCAAGGCTACACAGAGAACCCCTGTCTTGAAAAACCAAAAAGAAAAAAAGTTAACCATGAAGGGTAGCTTCTAGTTTTTTTGGTTTGGATTTAGGTGATAGACTGTTTTTGTAATCCAGGGAAGTTAGTTTTAAATGCTGAGTTTGAGGTTCAGGTAGTTTTAGGTTGCTGTGATATTCAGTAAACAAAAGAATATAGAGAAAATCTCAATACACAATGCTGTAGGAATATGTCATAGGCTAGCCTGAAAGGCTAATTGTTAGAGGGACATACTTGGCCTTTCCTTGACACTGGCAGTGTCACTAGGTGAGTAGTCTTCAGGAGGAGCCAGGAAGGTCTACAGTCTCCCAGAAGAGTGGTGAAGCTCATTTCTGTTTTTAAAAGTAACTTTATTTGGTCAGGCATGGTGGTGTAGGTCTTTAATCCCAGCACTCAGAAGGCAGAGGAAGGAGGATCTTTGTGAGTTCCAGGCCAGCCTAGTCTACATAGCGAGTTCCAGGACAATCAGGACTGCGAAGAGATACCTGGTCATAAACAAACACCCAAACCAAACCAAACAAAACCCAAACCCAAACTTATTTTGCATGCACATGGGTATGAGGGCCTGCATGTTATGACATACATGTGGAGTCAGAGAACAACCTGTGGGAATCCTGCCCTTCCACCATGTGGGACCTGGGGATTGTACTTAGGTCATCAGGCTTGGTGACAAACAGGGAACCCTCTCTCTGGCCTCAAGTGCATTTCTTAAAGATCTGAAGGAATACTCACTGAGGGACGATTCTCTTAGCAAAGAGGAGAGCATGTGAGTTGTTGTAGATAACTAATAATGCTTATTATTAGCCCTGAAATTATTACAGCAGTATAATCTAACCCGCTATGATAATCAGTGAAAAACACAAACACTTGATGGATTTTAGAACAGCCTTATTTCACCTGGGGCAAGGTGCTCTTAAGCTATCTTTACCTCCCAAGCCCCCATCCCATATCATCTGCTCTAATAATTTCTATCTGGGCTATTTCCCACCCATAATCCCAAACCCCTGCTAATGTTTTCCTCCATCCACGCCAATCCGACTGTGTGCTTCTCTCCACGCCAACCCAGCGAAGCTCTCTTCTTCCTTCCTCTTCTGGTACCTGTCGCTCCTTCCCAAGATCCTTCTGTGCCAAAAGCCCGTGAACCTTTGCCACGCCTACCCTAGTTCTGCCCTGACCAGGTGTAGGCCTCTTATTGGTCAAACAGAATGGCCAGGTTATACAACGTTATTTGGGGTATGTGATAGTTTGCTTGTGAGAGAGAGCAAGCAGACCTCAGGGAGCAAAGTAATTAACAATCAAATACAAAGCATCAGATGATGCTGTTACAGCGAGTGCAGCACCTTTGGGTGCAAGACATGGGATTATCTTCTCATGGGAGAATACTGCTGAGCCATCTGTCGCTTGCAGCCTTTTGTGTTAACTAAGCTTTATTGTCTATCTCTACCTATACTGTGGTACTGTGTATCCTTCACTCAATGACTTTCTGTTGATCCTCACCTAAAGAAGTCAGGTTAAAATTTAAAATGCTTACCCTGGGAGGTCCTAGGACCTCAGAGAAGAGGGAGGTGATGGGTTTGGCCTGAAGAGAGTACAGAGATAAAGATGAGGGATAGAAGGGGATAAAATGAGCAGAAAAGAGAAAGAGGTGTGTGTGTGTGTGTGTGTTTCGGATCTGAAAGGCCTAGTAACTGGGTGCCTAGTTTTCCATACTAGAGTTTCTTCAACAGAACAGCTATACCTTAACAATATTATCAATTTGAACATTATCGTTGCAAATAATATTTCACTTTCCCCCTTTCCTCAAATCATTGGTAAGACTAGGGGTATACCTCAGGAGGAGAGTACTTGCCTAGCATGCACAAGACTCTAGGTTCAATTCCCAGTACCACAAAAAGTTAAACAGTTTTTTTCCCTCTAAAAATCATTGGCATGCAGTTCATCTGCTTGCTTTTTGTTTTTGTTTTTTTAAGACAGGGTTTCTCTGTGTAGCCTTGGTTGCCCTGGACTCACTTTGTTGACCAGGCTGGTCTCAAACTCAGAGAGAGAGAGATCTGCCTGTCTCTGCCTCCCCAGTACTGGGATCAAAGACCTGTGCTACCTCACTTGTAGCTTTAATAGGTAGCTAAATAGTTTTCAGTTTAAACAGTTCCCCCCAGAATTCACCATTTACCAGAGAGGCAAGAGTGTGAGGAAAGAATCAAAGCAAATCCAGAATTATGTTTTTTAATGGACACTAAAATTTACTATGTTAGAAAGTCATTAAAAAACAAACCTAGAGAGAGCATCTCTCCTCCAGGGATGTGCACCGAGGCTGTGGGATACTGTGGGATACTGAGTCTCTCCGAAGCAGTCTGTGGCCTTATCTGCGAGCATTGCAGAAGCAGCAACGCAACGTAAGGGTTTAAGTGTACACTGCGTGGGCATCTCAGGCAGTCGACGGATGAAGCTGATTTGCATTTTACAAGCAACAACGGATCCTCCTGGCGCACAGGAGAGCGGTGCAGGATTCCGGTTGGTCACTAGATGTCGCTGTTGACTCATCCTGTTGACTGTCAAGCCACAGCCTTCCTCGTTAATACTACCGCAGGACAGATTTTTCTCCTCTCCTTCTCTTCTTTTTCCTTCCCTACCTTTCCCCACTTCTTTTCTTTATTTCTTTTAATATATAATTTTGTTTTTGAAATTATAATATAATTACACATTTCCTCTTTTCAACGCCCCCGTGGTTCTCTCTCAAATTAATGGCTTATTTTAAGAATTATTGTTATGCGTATGTCTATGCATCTATATTTATATATGTGTATTTTTAAATATGTAAATGCAAACCGATAAGTCTATATAAAGTTACTAGTATAGCAGTATATATGCATTACAGTGTATGGTATAGAGAGTATGGACTATCTTATACTGTAGACGGGGCTGACCTCCTGGTATTGTGTAACCAACCAATCGGAGGTCTCTTCCCTGGGGAAGACTACTTCTCACACTGTCAGCCTTCCTGAGTTGCCTTCAGCTCTCTGCTCAGGGGTGGAGCCTCATAGACTCCCTCCTTCCCGGTTAGCGGGTCTGTTGCTCTTATCCTAGGTCAGATGTTGAGGCAGCCGTGTGGGTGAGACCCGCTGGCAGTAGCTTCTCTGACGTTTCTACGAGATACAGTCTCACAGCAAACTTCCTGTTCCTCTGGCTCTTACAATCGTTTCCTTTTCTTCTGTGATGACCCCTGAGACTTAGGTGCAGGGGTTGAGCTGTGGTTTGTATCAGCCGGGAACTAGAGAGCACACCATCTCTCATTCTCTGCATTTCGATCAGGTGTGGTTTTCTCTGACTGTCTCTGTTTAAGGGAGACGTTTCTTTGATGAGGGGTGAGGACCACACTTACCTGTAGGTCTAAGGACAAATAGTTAGAATGTAACTTAGGGCTGTGATGATTCAGTAAAGCGCTGGTTGCAGGCTCCTCCAAGATCCATGATTTCACTCATCTGGGAAGCTGGCTGGGTTTCCAGGACTAGGCATGACTTCCCTCTTATTGAGCAGGCCTTAAATCCAATTAGAGAGCTGTTGTTGACTGTCAGGGTATTCCGAAGCACCATTGTACTCGTAGAGTGATTGTGCCATGCTGGTCATTGTTGTGGTTCATAAGCATCATAGCTGGGTAGAGCTGTTGGGTGCCTTCCTTCTTTGGAAGCTTCAATGGCACCTCTGGTATCATAAAAACTAGTCCTCTGGGAGGAGGCATTCAGGTAAGTTCCAGTTCAAGGGCCTCTGGGCCCTGTGTCTGCGTCTGTGTTGTCTTCCACCCAAGGGCAACAGCAATAGTCTACCATGTTTTGGGAATCTCCTGGATGACCCTGACCAGCAACTCAAAAGGAGGGTGTCATGCCTGATGTTGGGGTTTTTGTTAGCTAGTCTATAGCTTTTTTTGGGGGGGGGAGCATTGTTAGCCCAGATGGGAAATTTTTATTTAAACTCTATATGTATATACAGACTCATATGCATTATATATGATTTTAAATAGATAATGATTCCTTATGAGCTTTTTAGACACTCTTACTGTTGTTATTATGGTTTTACTTATTCTTGAGAACGTCACACATTTCTAAATTGAGAAATGATAATATCCACTCCCCTGCTCCAATTCCCTGTCCTTCATACTCCTCCCCACAACGGCAACTTTTCTAAAAGCTTGAGTTAATACATACATTTCTATTTTTCTCGATTGACTTAGTTAAAAATTTGTGTGTGTGTGTGTATGTGATACATTTCAAAGGTTATCTCTTTCTGGGAAACATTTATCAACTAACAGCAAGTTGAAAGTTGCAAGATCAAGAGGTTCTCTTGAGGGTGATTTGCAGTCAGAGGTTTATAATTATGTGCACTTCTGGACCTCTGAGTTTCTGCTGATGGAAAAAAAAATCAAGCTATTCTGGGCTTGTTTGTTTAGTTCTTTTCTTTCTTAAAGATTTATTTCATTTTTACCTGTGTGTATGTGTATATGTGCATATTGCCCACAGAATCCAGAAGAGGGCATCAGATCCACAGCAGCTGGAGTTACAGGTGTTGGGACCTGTCAGGTGAAGGTTCTGGAAGCTGAATTCAGGCTCCGCTGAGCCACTTGTCAGACCTTGTTTGTTTGGTTCTGTGGTATACTCAGTTTATGGTGTGGTTTTGTCATTGTTGTCTTATGTTTTCTGACAGGGTTTCTCTGTGTAGTCCTGGCTGTCCTGGAGCTCACTCTGTAGACCAGGCTGGCCCTGAACTCAGAGATCTCCCTGCCTCTGCCTCCTTAGTGCTGAGATTGCACCACCACGGCCGACTTAATATTACAATTTTAACATTTAAAACATTTTTTTGCAGCTTCATTCTGTAGGTCTGGAACTTGTTATATAACCTAAATTGGTCTCAAACTTGAAGCAATTCCCCTGCCTCTGCCTCCTCATTTCTGAGGTTACAGGTACCAGTCACCATACTTAGTTGTTTGTTTGTTTGTTTGTTTCTCTCTTTCTTTCTCTTTCTTTGTTTCTCTTTCTTTCTTTCTTTCTTTCTTTCTTTCTTTCTTTCTTTCTTTCTCTTTTTTCTTTGAGACAAGGTCTTTTTATGTAGCCCTGGCTGTCCTTGAACTTACTGTGTAGACCAGGCTGGCCTAGATCCACCGCCCTCTGCCTCCTGAGCGCTGAGGTTAAAAGCATGAGTTTACTACACCTGGTCTCTGGCAAACTTTCAACACGGAAGCTAAAGACTAGTCAGGTGAACTCTATATTCACGCTCATGGCTGCAGAAAGTACCAGATTTTACACTATTATCTACTTGTTTCTTCCCTAAGAAGGTTTTCCCACCTCTATTTCAGAGGTAATAAACTTGAGGCTTGAGATTATGCAGCTGCCTGGTTCATACAGGATCTGATTTAAAGGTTTCTTTCCAAGTATGTGTTTATGGCGGGACTCTTCTTCAGCCTGATCTGGGCTAGATCTGTGTGCAGAGCTGGAAGCTGTGTGCTTTTGAAGGCAAGCCCTATCTTTACATTTCAAAAGCCTCTGAAAAACCTCTGCAGGAATCTTCTAGAAAGTAAACAAGTTGTAAGGTTTAGTGGTAGCTGGCTTTATCATAGATGTGTGTATTGCATGTGTATGGGTGTACATGGACAGACCCTTCACGAAGCAGTTCAAAACCACAAAAGTGTATGTGATATCACTTGGATGCTATAAGCTGTTGCACAATAGATGTTATAAATGACGGAGATGGCACGAGGTACTCTCTTGCTTGTCCCTCAGCCAGGAAACAGTCCTGTAAGGGTTTCCACAGAAGGGCTGACAGTGTATGACAATGATAAAGTGTTCGCTTGGCATGTGTGAAGCCTTAGCTTCAAATTTCCCTGGACATTTTGTTATGCTTACAGAACCTAAATATTTTAGAATCAAAACCACACCGATCTTCCTCTGTTGTTCCCTGCTGTCTGTCTTCCAAACTGACTGCCACTCTTGCTCATCGGATCCCTCCTGTCGAAGTTACTGACATCCTAGGCCACAGGAAGCCGTCAAAGGTCAGGCTTCCTCCTCATAGGGTGCAGTACGAGATGGCAATTTAGAAAACTTGTCAGGTCCTCTTCCTCTTTATTACTGTTACTATTATTATTATAATAATTAAAAATGACTTGTTTACTTTTATCTTTTTCTGTGGGTTGTTTTTATGTCTATGTAAGGGTATTGCATTCCCTGGATCTGGAGTTATAGACAGGTGGGAGTTGCCATGTGGGTCCTGGGAATTGAACCTGGGTCTTCTGCAAGAGCAGCCAGTACTCTTAACTGCTCAGCCACTCATTAGTGTTATTTTAAACCAAGTACTGAAGGCTACAGGCCAGGTAGGATGACTTGTTTCAGAACCTCAGTGATCTGGTAATGGACAATGGAGGGGATGTTTTTTTCCAAAGGTGCACTGCTTGGAAACAAAAACCTGCAAATAAATTTGGAGATCTTATGGTGATTTGAATAAGAATGGTCTGAAAGGCTCATATCTTTGAATATTTAGTCATCAGGGAGTAGCACTCTTTTGGAAGGATGATAAGGTGTGGCCTTGCTGGAGGGAGTGTGTCATTTAGAGTAGGCTCTGCGGTTTCAAAAGCCCACGCCAGGCCCAGTCCCTCCCTCTCTCCGTTTGTGGATCAGGATGTAGCTCTAAGCTGGTTCTCCACCACCACACCTGCCTGTGGCCATGCTCTCTGCCCTAAAATGCCTTCTTTTATAA
This sequence comes from Meriones unguiculatus, assembly GCF_030254825.1. Lineage (NCBI taxonomy): Eukaryota > Metazoa > Chordata > Mammalia > Rodentia > Muridae > Meriones > Meriones unguiculatus. The sequence goes on along the minus strand of NC_083362.1, from coordinate 59,152,739 downwards.
GAGTTGCACTGGTTGTGGTGTCTCTTCAAAGTGGTAGACCAGAAATTAAGACAGATCCCTTGCTACATTTTAGTCCTTAGAATTCCCTGATCTTACCAGAACAGTTATGATTCATACTTGGCGACTTATCTATCTTGGCTCAGTGGCAGAGTGCTCAGAACATCTATCATACTGGAATATGTTTTTTTTTGTTTTTTTTTTTTTGTTCCTGTTCCCCCAGACAAGATGACCTCCTTGAGGGAAGTACCAGATCCTGTGTCCTTATGTTCTGAGTTTTTCATAGTGCCTGGCCTGAATTGGGTCTCTTTCTCTCTCTCAGTCTCTCTCTCTCTCTCTCTCTCTCTCTCTCTCTCTCTCTCTCTCTCACGTTTCCCCCTCTCTCCCTCTTTCATATCCCACCCCTTTGAGATAGGGTTTCCTCTGTGTAGCCCTGGCTGTCCCGGCTGTCCTATTCACCCTGTAGACCAGGCTAGCCTTGAACTCAGAGATCTGCATCCCCCTGGCTCTCCTGGAACTAAAGGCCTGTGCCACTATGCCCAGTTGTAGGGAGTTTTTAAACACCAACTTCAAAATCTTTGGAGTGTGTAGTCTTTCTTTAGGGACTTTGAGTCAGACTCTTGAGACAGCATGGCCCACATGATTCAGGGATAACACTTCTAGATCCCTTATTCTTTAGGACACTTTGTGCAGACCCTACCCCCATCCCCATCCCCTAATTGTGATGCTTATTTAGTGGACATGTGCATAACCATTCCCAAGGATGAGCGGAAGTAATTGATTCTCCAAAGCTCTGTGTTCTTTTTCTATGAAAGTAAAACTTTTGGAAGAATATTCATGGGTTGACAGCTTGAGTCATGACTTGGGAAAAGTGACTCAAGAGCTCAGACATTTAATCTTAGAAACCCATCCAACGTTTGTACAGGGAACCACACCCAGGAGAATGTCTCTTTCATGCATATTATTTGCAGACAAAGCAGAACAAATTTATAATCATCTCTTTGGAACTTGCTACAAAGGGCACCCCAAGATATTGAAATCAAAATAAGATACCAAGAAACCAGAGGGATGGCTAAGTGACTAAAAGTGAATACCCCTCCTGCAGATGACCTGGATTTGGTTTGCAGAACGCATATCTGGCAGCTCACAAGTATTCATAGCTCTAGCCATTACAGGTGGGGGATGGCAAGAATGGGAATAAGTTAGGGGTGAGAGCAGTGAGAATTAGAATTAATGGGACAAAGTTCAATGGGCCATGAGACTGGGTTTTAATTTTAATTTTTGACAGTCTTTTCATTCAGTGCAGGATGGACTTGAATTTGTAATCTTCTTGCCTCAACCCCTCCCGAATGGCAAGATTTCATGCTTGTACCACCATACCAGCTGAATCTGGATATATTTTAGTGGAATACAAGGAGGCCCTGCCCTAACAATTAATTTTGTGGGGAACATTTTTGGTAATAGCTTTATTTGTAGTATAACTGAGAGTCTACACAAGTCAATGAAGTATGTATACTTACTAGTATATCTATAGAGGGGTATGCAAACACTACTTTTATAACTACTCCAAAAGAAATTCCATCTCCCTTAGCAGGCACTCCACCTTTATTCTTCATATCTGTCCTCCTCCCTACTCCAACCCCTAAGCAAATACTAATGTGGTTTTTTGTTTGTTTGTTTTTCATCTCTATAGACATGTGTTTCCTGGAGATTTTAACACATGGATCCATATCAAAATTCAAAGTTCATCCACACTGTAGAATGCTGTTTCATATGTAGACTGCCACTGTATCGTGTGGCTACACATTTTATCTACCCATCTACCAGCTGATGGGTGGGTGAATCTTAGTCTAATAGTGTTGCCATCACAACGATGTCATAGCCTTCGAGGCTTAACAAGGAGCAAGCTTCTCATAGTTCTGGAGTTCAAGTCCAGGTTCAGTCCTGATTCAGGTTCTGATGAGGGCTGTCTTGCAGAGAACCATCTTCGTGACATGAATAGAGGCCATCTCTCTCTCTTATCTTAGAAGGGCACTCGTTGCTCTCAGAAGAGCCCTACCTTCATGAGCTCCAGAGTTTTTCCCTCTACATAAGGATGTATAAAAGATTTTTTTGCTGCTGTAATAAAACATCGTGCCGCAAAGGGACCTATGGAAGAAGGAGATTAATTTGTCTTTTTGTTGCAGAGGGAGAAACCATGACGACGTGAGTGGAGGAGGCATGGCTGCAGGCAGCCGGATTAGGAACCCGAGAAATCACGTCTTCAACCATAAACAGGAAACTGAAAGAGTGAACTGAAAGTGAGGCAAGACTATAAGCTAAGCCCCGCCCCCTCCCACCCAGTCATGTATTTCCTCTAGCAAGGTTCCACCTCCAAAAGATTCCAAGACCTCCTCAGAGAGCATCACCAACTGAAGGCCAAGCGTTCAGAAACATGAGGGAACTTTTCTCATTCAAGCCACCAATAGGGGGTTAGAGCTTTTAACCTAGGAGTTTTTGCAAGTCACAAACAACCACTCTGTAGCCATGTTATTTCTATTTTTTGATAACGGACAACAGTGCTGACTATGAACGTTGGTGTGCTAGTGCTACTTGTCAACCTGACAGAATCTGGAGTTAGCTGGCTGTGGTGGTTTGAAAGAGAGTGCCCCTCCCACGGGCTCATATGTTTACATACTTGATCCCCAGTTGATGAGCTGTTAGGAAGGATGAGGAGGTGTGTCAAAAGCCTACATCAGGCCCAGTCTCTCTTTGCCTGCTGCCTGTGGATCAGAGAGTAAATCTCTCAGAGACTGCTCCAGCACCATGTCCGTCTGCTTCCCGCCATGATGGTAATGGACCTAACCCTCTGAAGCTGTACTCAAGCTTTCTTTTGTAACGGTTGTCTTGGTCATGGTGTCTAGAACAGTAACCAAGACACTGGGAGATGGCTGGTGAGCACCTGTGGCTCCTATGGCGTGTTCTCTTGAATTCGTTAATTTAGGTAGGAAGACCTGCTCACAGTGGGAGTGCCGTTCCCTGCCTGGGATCCTGGAGTGTGAAAACCAAGAAAGGGCATGAGCAGCAACATGTATCCATCTCTCTGCACCCTGGGTGAGACGTGATCATCTACTTCAAGTTCCTGCTGCTCTCACTTCCCTGAAACGATAGACTGTGCTCCATCAGACTGTGAGCCAGAATAAACTTTCTTCCTTAAGTTGCTTTTGCCAGGGAAAGAAACTAAGGCAATTTGTGTATATGTTTTTGGGTGGCTATCCAACTGTTTTGTTTGAATATTTGGAATTTGCAGCGTTTAAAGGATACATGGAGAAGCCAAGTTCCTGCCTATGAACTCATGCTTTATTCTGACAGCCATTATCTTCCGACCCTTGACCCTATGTTGGGGCCCTATAGTGGTTTGAATGAGATGTCCGAGGTATTCTCAGGCATCTGAATGCTTGGTCCCCAGTTGGTAATACTGTCTGGGTATGTTTAGAAGGTGTGGCCCTGCTGGAGAAAGTATGCTATTGGAAGATGGGCTTTGAGCTTTCAAAAGCCGCGTACCATTTCCAGTGAGCTCCCTCTGCTGGTGGTTGGTGGTTGAGATGCAAGCCTTCAGATCTCAGTTTCTGGCTCAGTCACCAGGCTTACCTACTTCCTACCACACTTCCCAATGGTGACCGTGATGGACTCTCATCTCTCTGGAACCACTAACTCCCAATGAAATAGTCCTTCTATGAATCGCCTTGGTCATGGTGTTTGGTCACAATAATAGAAAAGTAACTAATACAGGCCTGCTAGATATTTCAGTTGGAACCATCATGTGGGAGTTGGCTTACATAGTTCTGAAGGGCTCATGGCAGATCTTCTGAGGGAGGGATAAGCCCAACCTGTATCATCAGAGGTGACACATGGGGAGAAGCTGGATCAGAGACGAAGCCCTGGGATGGATGACCGCTCTCCTTTTCCTAACTCAGGCAGATTGCTTATGCGTTCTGGCCCTCATCAGGAAAATGGCGAGACCCCGTGACATTTATCTCATCGAGCTCAGCACTCGCCTGGAGGAGCCATTTTTCAGTGACCGGTGTTTATATTAGAGATCGTGTATCTCTTACATGAAATGCTTGGGACCAGAGGTCTTACAGATTTCTTATTTTTCCTTTCAATTTTCAGAGTATTTGCATATATCAAGTATAAACATTAGACTTATTTATGTCTCACTACATATTATATACACAGTCGGAAGGTAGTTAATATTTTTTTCTTTTTTAACTCCAATTCCAGAGAATCCAACAGCCTCTCCCGACCGTCCTTGGCCACCGGGCAACAAGCACTCGGCACACAGACATTCATGCAGGCAAAACACCTATGTACACAGAATAAATTTAAAACTGATTTACTTCTTTTCTTTCTTTCTTTTTTTTTGTATGAGTATTTTCCCTGCCTGCATGTTAGTGTAATGTATGTGTACCTGGTACCTAAGGAGGCCAGAAGAGAGTTGCCAGGTCCCTGGAACTGGATTTACTGATAGTTGTAAGCCCCCACATGGTGCTAAGAACTGAACCCGTGTTCTCTGCAAGAGCAGCAGATTTCTTAACCGCTGAGCCATCTCTCTAGCCCCACATTTTATTTTCATTTTGCAACAAGGTCTTGCTGGGTAGTTTAGATCGGCCAAGAACTTTATAGTTAGCCTGGGCTGGCCTCAAACTTGAAGATCTTCCTGCCTCTTATTCTTATTTATTTTATTATTTTATTTTTGGGTTATGAATGTTTAATCCATGCTAATAAACATCCAAATCTTCTTGCTGTTTATTTCCCCTAACACATGAACAGTAACATTGTATCTCAAAGGTTATAAAAATGAGATAAGACAGCAAGTATACAGAACTCAACGGTAAGAACATTATCGCTAAGAGGTAGCTATGGCTTTCTTTGTGAAGCATCTATCTCGTTTGTTTTGTGTTTGAGACCAAGTATGCTGCCCCGGCTGGTCTTGAACTTGTGCCCTCAAGTGGTTCTCTCACCTCAGCCTTCGATGCAGCTGGGACTGTCAGGGACCAGCGCCACACCTGACCACAAACTTGTCTCTTGGGGCACCTATGATGAGCTGCTGTTCTAGTCATGAAAATAAAATAATCTCCGGCTTTACGGAATCTATACTATTACCACCATCATTTTTGCAAATCTGATTTGCGTCATTTTGATTGTGAGCCTAGCCTTTCATTGTCTAAGCCATCTCTCCAGCCTTAATTTGTGTTATTTTGAAGAAAGGAATCAGCTGTTGTCGAAGAATGGACATTCACTGTATTTTTATTTTATCTGGAAGAGCGGGCCCATGATTTTAGTTTTGTTTTTGTTCCTTTGTAGGAGTAGACAGTCTCCTCTAAAGAATGGTTGAGCTACACTGCCATTTCCTTGGCCCCAGTCCTCTCCCTTCCCCACAGGCTTGTCCTGCTGTCCCTCCAGAGTCCTCAGCTGAGTCCAGGCTGCCCGTTCAGACACTGACGGCTTTTTCTCTGTGCACCGTTTTAAGTAGAACTGCCTACACAATCAGGAATTATTATCGATGTTCTCAGCTGTTTACTAATATGACAGTGAGTATGATTTGTGCTCTGATGCTCTTCTTCAAAGCCCATTTGCTTTGTGGATGTAGTTCCAAACCAACTCCTTAGCAGAAGATGCTAATGGCAGCATGAAGGATGGCCCATCAGAAGATGGCAGCAGAGACCACGGATGGACACACTTCTCCACCCAGGTGTCCGGAGCTCTGCAAAAGTCTTTTCAACTGTACGGTTCTCCAAAACTGAACCTATCTCCCCCCACCCACCCACCCTCTTTATATAAACACCTCAGAGAGGTATATGAGCAGGGATTCTCTGCTCCTCTGCACGAGGCGTGCTTTAGGGGATCTGTCTGGTACTGTAACCAAAGGATATCTATTTTTGTGGGTAGGGTCACATATCCCTTCACAAATGTCACCACACTGCTGCTGATGGACCCATGATACCAGACTGAGAGCGATTAAGAAGAAGGTTAAGAGGGCTCCTACCTTATTGGGGTAATTTTCAGCACATTCATGGGTTTACTGATAGTTTATAGGTGAATTTCATTTCCTTGCCTTGGCTTCTCCTGTTTCCTCTGCAAGGGTTACTGGAATTGACTTTTGTTGCCCCGGGTAGAAATGAAGACCCTCTCTACTGTCCCTGTGGTTTCTTTGTGGAGTCTTTTTGAGAATGCTGTTTATGCTGTGCGAGCCACTGAAAGTATGCCACGCTGTGCCCTGTGTGGATTTTCTGGGCAGTTTGACAGGCAGAAAAATTTGCAGCTACATAGCAATTCACCACTAGCGCATTTTCTCGTGTCAGCTCTCATATAGCCCAAAGGGAGGTTTCCAAGACAGCAAGCGAGTGTGGTGGTGACCGCGCGGGTCAACTCCAGTAAATGGTGGCATCTCCCATGCTGCACCTGGCTCTGTATGTTTCAGGTCCAGGGAAAAAGGAAAGCAGAACACTTTCCCGGGTTACTGGGCCTTCAAGAGGATGACGGCAGAGGACTGTATCAAGTCTGATTTTCTGAGGCGAGAACCACAAGCGAATGCACAGGTCTGGTGTCACTGAAGACAGCGATCCCTCTTTCTCTGCCCCCTTTCTCTGTGTACGTGCCTGCCTGCGTAAGAGAGGAGGAAGGGGTCGGGGAACCGGAGAGGTTTTCCCAAATTTCTGTTGTTGTTGTGTAAACTCTGAATGGCAGAGCTTTCCAGACCTCAGCCTAATTGGCGTTCTGGGCCATAATTCTTCATTGCAGGCCTTGTTCAGTGAGTGCCTCGTGACGCGCTCAGCGGCATCAGCCATGCCACCACTGTTGTGACCATAAAATATATCCTTCAGACACCTTCGTATATCGTCACGGGGCAAGATCTCCCTGACTGATGACCTCTGCTTTAAAGTTTAGAACACCTCCAAGGGCAGCGTTAGTGGCTTAGCGTTCTTCTTTACTCTCAGACTCCCACCCTGCAGGGCGTACTGGAAAATAGTAAAGGCCTGCGTCCAGTAGGGGCAGAATTCCAGAACATACCCAGCAGGCACCCTGGACTCTTTCTGCACATGCTCAGCATGTCCTGGTTGCCTCGCTCGGCTCTGCTTCTTCAGTGTCTGTCCTCTGAGCTCTGAAAATGTATCCTTTAATCTCTGGTTCAGAAAATCCCTTGACTGTGGAAGGAGACACCAAAAGCCTTCCAGTGACAGGCAGGGAGAGGGCGGTTTGGATTACTAATTTGCTTTCACTTCTTAGCCTGTTTTTTTGTTTTTTTTCCTTCACAAGGCTGTTCCTCTGTAGACCTTGGGTATGAATAATTCCGAGTAGCCTGAGGGGAGAAGCGGGAGGCCGCCTTGTAGGGTTGTTTGTACTGTAATGAAATAGAAAGTTTAAAAGCTTAGCGAAGCCCGAGCGCTTGGAAATGGAGGGAGGTCTAGCATGCACTTTAAAAATTACTCAGAAAGCTGACAAACTCTTGGAGGCAGGGAGAGAAATTGCCTACTTCTCTCCAAGTAGTCACCCCCCCTGGCACCCCCGCCAGGCTGAACAGCCCCCAAATAGCGAGCCTGAGTACAGGGCGTCCCAACCAATTAAATGTTCACGAGGATACATCCTTAACTATATTTTTGTTTTGAGTTGTCAACCGCAAGGCCAGGATTGTCTAGGAGTTTGCTAGCCAGACGTTTGAGAGAGAGAGATTTGAGAGCTACTATTTTGTACTCAGATACTGGTCTGAGGATGTTTTTTTTTTTAAAACTAGATGACAAAGAGGTCCAGGCTCCTAGATTTGAGTGCTAGGTTGGATCCTTAGATGTGCTAAGTAGCTGGAGGTCCAATAGCTCTTTTTATTTATTTATTTATTTAGTCAGTTTCACTGAGTATGCACAGGATTTTAAAGTGTTGCGTAGTCAAACTGCTCACTGACATGGGGGTGGTCTTTTCAAAGGTGTGAGCTCTTTGAGGAGTGTGAACCCCCAGCAAATAGAACAATGTGAACACGATGACTCATTTCAAGACCTGAAAGAGATAGGGCAAAAGCCTAGAGAGTCGCTCCATAGGAATCATTTACATTAATGAAAAAGCAAGTTGGTAACATACAGTTTTAGTAAAAAAGAAAAGCAATCCAGAGTGGAAGAAAAGCTTTTAGCTACTCAGTCTTTCTTAAAAAAAAAAAAAATACTGTCTGGAGAGCTGGCTTAGCCATTAAAGCTTTTGTTGGAAAGCTGGCTTAGTGGTTAAAACTTTTGTTGTGCTCCACAAAGGGAGCAACAGAACCAAAAAGTCTGGGCACAGGGGTTATTTCTGAGACTGATACTCCAACCAAGGACCATGCATGGAGATAACTTAGAACCTCTGCACAGAAGTAGTCCATGGCAGCTCCGTGTCCAAGAGGGTTCCCCAATAATAGGATGAGGGACCATCTCTGACATGAACTCAGTGGCTGGCTCTTGGTTCACCAGCACCTGAGGGGGGAGCAGCCTTGCCAGGCCACAGAGGAAGACAAAGAAGCCAGTCCTGATGAGACCTGATAGACTAGGGTCAGATGGAAGGGAAGGAGGACCTCCCCTATCAGTAGACTGGGGGAGGGGAATAGGAGAAGAAGAGTAGGGAGGGTGGGATTGGGAAGGGATGGGGGAGGGGACTACAGCTTGGATACAAAGTGAATAAACTGTAATTAATGAAATAAAAAAAGTAAAAAAAAAAAAAAAAAGAAAAACAACACACAGAAACCTGGGTTTGAGATCCAGCATCCAACAAAGGTTCATAATCTTCTGTAACCCCAATTCTAGGATATCTAGCACCCTCTTCTGACCACCGAGGGTATCAGGCATGCATGGAGGTAAAACACTCCTACACACAAAAATTAAAAAGCTTGAACAATTAGTTGAGAGGCTGTGGTGCACACCTTTAATCCCAGCACTTGGGAGGCAGAGGTAGGCAGATCTCTGTGAGTTCAAGGACAGCTAATGCTACACAGAGAAACCTTGTCTCGAAACAACAGCAGCAACAAATTTACTTCTTATTTATTTGTGTGTCTGTGTGCATGTATGTGCATACGTGTGGCACATATGATGCTTGTACCTGTGTAGACACACCAGAAGGGCATCGAGTGTCCTCCTTTGTCACCATTGGTCCTTTGAAATAGGGTCTCTTCCTGAACCTGAGGCTTGCATTTTCTCAGCAAGGGCTGTCTCAGAAGCCCTCTAGCTCCGGGGATCCTTTTGCCTCAGCCCGCCTTTCCATACTGGGTTAGAGGAATTCGCAGCATTCCTGGCTTGCTACACAGGTACCTGTATCCAAACTCTGATCCTCACAGCAAATGTTCTGTGCCATCTCTGGAGATCACCTCTCCCTCTGTTTCTTGAGGGAATTTTCTGCTTTTGGAAGTAATGCAACACATTGGCGTTGCAGTCCGATGTATGTCAATAAAGCAACAAAAAGCCTTATTTTTTTCCGTGGCTGTTATCCACCCTGAGAGGCCGCTGAGAAATCAGAGTGTTCTTTCCTCCCCTCAGAAGAAACTGGCTGCTGGAGAATCTGCAGTAAGTGTAAATGGATAATAACAGGAGGAGTGGGAGGAGGACAAGGACAGAGGTTAGAAAGGGGGGCGCTGAGACAGACTCCGTGGATTCTAAAGTGAAGGAAGTAAAGATACTTGTACTGTCATCTGGATTTTTAAGGTTAAAGAGTAACTTTTAGGGGGATGGGGAGATAGCTCAGTGGTTAAGAGCCCTCACTGGTTGTTCTTGCGGAGGACCTGAGTTTGGTTCCCAGCACCAAGATGGCAGCTCACAATCACCTGTAACTCCACTCACAGGTGGAGGCCTCTGAGTTCACTAGCCATGCACGTGTCTACATGCAGGTAAAAACACTCACACCCATAAAATAGGTAAGTCTAAAAGAATTTTAAAATATAACATAATCACAAGTCTCAGATATAAAATAAACATGTTAGTGGTTTTATTTAACTAATCAATTAACTAACGAGGGAACCGTGAGAATTATACTGGACTTGGAGAATTCAAACAACCATCAAGTAATTCTGTAATAATTTTACAAATGGATGTAAAATTGGTTTGTCCTTTAGTAGGGGCTGGGGGGAGGTTAAGAATCAATTGTATTTGCAGAGGACAAGATTTGTTTTCATGCCTGTAGAAAAGTCATTTGCTTTACTGTTGGGGCCAGAGAGTAGGGAAGAGGGAGAGGTCCTGAGGACCTTGTGTAAACACTCCAAAACTAGAATGAGAAACACATACAGGAGAAAAGAGGAAGGCGAGATAGCTCACAGCTTCCACCCTTCAAGAGGCTGGCTGGAACTGGCTGACACGGTTGGTGGAAGCACACAGTACATGTCTGAAGGTGATCTGTGCTTTATTATAGTATTAAAACACACATTACCCTGTGTTGAGAACACGTGTGAACGGCTACACTATGCAAATGAACGAGAAAACCCAGGAAATGTGACATAAAGGCTCCATCCTTTGTAGAGCATTACTGTTTGAGCTCCTCAACTTTCTCCCTGCCCTAACTCCCTTATTTGAAAGTAGATCGTTTTCTTATTACACTATCTCTCCTCCTGCTACTTTCCAAAAACATGTTTTTGGACATAAATGTTTTGTTTTAGGACATAAGACCAGAGGTGCCAGCGAATCTCTCATATCCACTGATACCATTATCAGTTTTCAGTTTGCAACTTAAAAGTTGCAAAATAGCTCAGCCAAGGAAAGACAGAGAACTCACAGAAACAAGTCACCTGGAAGCCTGTACTTAGATGATGCCCTGTTTTCCATTGAAGAAGACCTTCTAATCTTTTTGGTCCATTTGATTTTTTTTTTATAGTTTCTTAAAAAACATTTTTATATGTTTGATTGTCTCACTTTATTTTAGACAATGGGCCGAGCTTTTAGGAAAAGAAAATGACTTGCAATTTTCTTTCCAGACAGATTCAACAAGCTATGCTCCATAGGTAGCATTTAGATGTGAGGTGACAAAGAGAAGGAGACAACTCTGCAGCCATAGTGGATATTTAGGCATATCTCTGAGGCATTAGTTATGGTGAATATCACCTTGTTTAATCTCTGCTCCATCTTGAGGTATAATGTGTAGGCCTATAAAAAAAATCTTTAAAGGGGGCTGGAGAGATGGCTCAGAGGTTAAGAGCACTGGCTGCTCTTCCAGAGTTTCCGAGTTCAATTCCCAGCAACCACATGGTGGCTCACAGCCATCTATAATGAGATCTGGTGCCCTCTTCTTGCTTGTAGGTGTACCTGCAGACAGAACATTGTATGCATAATAAATACATCTTAAAAAAAAATCTTTAAAGGTTATAGCTCAGCACTCACTCAAGGCCAAAAGCATATCATTCATCCCCCCACACAATTATTTTTAGTTTTCATGTGGGCCTACGTCTTTGCTAGGTATTAGAGTAAGAAGTAGTGGTATTGTAGTCTTTAGTGTAATCCGGACAGTGAGAAGCACTTAGATAAATGGAAGCAGGAGAAGAGGAACAGGAGAGGAGGGACTCAGAAACCCACAGGCAGAGCACACTTTCTTTCCTTTTGTTAATATGGTGAATTAGAGTCTCAGTGTGGTGGCGCATACCTTTAGTCCCTGCGCTTGGAAGACAGAGATAGGTAGATCTCTGTGAGTCCCAGGACAGTCAGGATTACATAGAGAGACCTTATCTCAAAATAAATAAAATAAAATAAAATAAAATAAAATAAAATTCTAAATCCCTCCCCAGCCCTGGCATCAGGCAGAGAGATGCCTTGTTGGTGGTGTTCTTATACCAGCTGGGGGCAAAGCAGATGGCAGTCCTTTGTTTATCCAAGCTTGATGCCTGGCACTCTTAAAAATCAAATCAAATCAAATTCAGGTAGCACAGTGTTGGAAGAGGAAGACAGACAGAGACCTTCAGACCAAGACCTAACTCACAGACCTACCCTCCGGCACACGGCACAGGCAGGCCATAGATACCCACTTGTGGCCATGCCCACGACGAACAGATGGAGGATGTCACCCAGGGACCCGCCAGCTACACGGCCAGCAGCAGGCCGTGCGAGGATGTGGTGATCAGAGGAGAGAGAAAAAGAACTGGAGCAGCTTGAGCATTATGAAGAGAGATGAAACTGGAGGCTTGAGGATGAAGAGGGGTAGCCTGAGTGGCCAGCGCTGCCAGTTGGGGTCTTGATGAATTCCCAGCCTGAGCTGGAGCTGAGGGCCATGCCTGGGTCCATGGCTATGCAGTGGTAGTGGCTGGTGTCCCTGTCTGTGGCTCATATTATTACTAGAGAACGTGGGGACGCAGGCAACATAGCGGAGCTGTTCATGGTGGCAGGGGTGTGGGTGAGCTGGGCCTGCCACTCGTCTGGTGTGAGGTGGCTTGGGTGTGGGGGTGATGCCCTCTCCTTCCCTTCCACTTGCAGTAGGCAGGAGAGCTGGCCCTGGAGTCATGAGAGTGGGCGAGCTGGCCCTGATGTCGAAAGCATGGGTGAGCTAGCCCCAGAGGTGTGAGAGTGGGAGAGCTGACCTAGCTCCTCACAGGCTGTAGAACCTGGGAGAGTGGGCCACACACCTTGACTGGGCAACACAGTGGAGCTGGCTCTGGAGGCATTGGTGCAGGCGAGCCCGCCTGAGAGCAGAAGGACCCTGCCTATTGCGGCATTGGGTGGCCCAGCAGGAGTAGTGCTGGAGAGCTCCCCCTGGTGGTGTGGATAAGGGAGAACCACCGGGCTGACCAGCTTAGCTACCACCCAGGTCCAGATCCGGGGCTCTGAATTGGCTCACCCCCAAAATCTGTATCACCTGAGAATGGTTGGGACACATGAAAGATCCAGTCCTGCTCTTCCAAAGCCGCAGGATCTCCATGACACAGGGCAACAACAGGATAACCAGGAAAAGTCCTCATGAGGATCCACTATTGATGGTGTCACAGAAGCCAGAGATCATGAACCAGACCAGTGACTCATTGCAATGAACATTTGCAAGGGAAGATGTGCAGACAGAGGGATACGCTGTGGGACACACTGTGACACCACAGCTTCCACCATGAGATGGTTCCTAAGCCCTGTTTTTGTTGTTGTTTGTTTGTTGGGTATGTTTTATTTTTGGGGCTGGGGAGGTTGGCAAGGGCAAAGGGTGGCTATGAGGAAATGGGGAGATGAGTAGGACAGGGGTGCATGATGTGAAACTCAGAAAGAATCAATAAAAAGTTAATAAAAAAACCCCTAAAAATCATCATCAACAACAACAGGCAAAATGATTAATTAGGAAGACATTGGATGGGAGGGCCCTAATGTAAGCCAACTGAATTTGTAAGCAATTTGATATAAATGGTCATATTCTAGAGAAAAACAATTTGAGCTTAACTAATGAGAACCATTAACTACTTTCTAACTAGGCATTTTACACTGAAATTATCTAATAAGACCATTCTCCACTTTAATCAATTAAATATTTACTTTGCCTTGCTTCTGAGTTTACCCTATCAAAAATTTCCCCTAGTGGCCTCTTGGAAGAGTACCCAATACCAACACCTGCTATCTGGAGCTGTCGAATATTGTTATCTGTTTAAACGAACCCTTTAAACATGTTGATGTGGTTAAATTTAACTTTTAGCTTTTTCATCAGAATGTTCTCATTCAAGTTGGAAAAAAAATACCCCAAATTCAGGTTTGATTTCTTTTCTTTGTTTAAAAGCAGGAGAAACAGAGGGTTTTTGAAAGGTGGTGGTATATAGACCTTGCATGCTAGAAATACCAACATGCCCAGCAAGATGTGCTTAACTCGTATAATAGGGGCATGACAGTTATGTGGGTAGCCAACCACATCGTAATTGGATATGAGGCCTACTTCACAGGAGAGATTTTATCCTTAGTACTGTAAACATGATCAAAAGGCCATGACTAAGAAGACCATAGGCACAAAGGGGAGGTGGGGGGACCTTACTATTGTTGTTTTATTAAATGGTTATGTTGTCAAACTGTCTTCTAATTTTGTTTATTCATATAAGTTTTTGTTGCTTTAAACTTTGGTCTTGTTTGCAGTGGGTAGCAGATAACACAGAAAATTTATAACTAGTCAAAGAAAGCACTCAACTATGGATGAATGATCTATAGAAACCCCCCCACTCAATGCTCAGAGAACATTATAAATGAGTAGGAGAAAAATAATGTAAGAGCTGGCAGATAAGGAGGAGAGCTGTGAAAGGCTGTCTCCTGGACTCGACATAGCTGTTGCAAGCATCAAAACTCACACCTGCTGTGGTTACCTGCACAAGATCTGAACAAGATCAATTCAGTCAAAATTCCAGCATGCATTCTCTCAGTGGAGGATGGAGTTGATGGTTTGTAAGGAAGGGAAAGCCACTCTGCCCATGCTGCAGCTGGTGTCCCCCTCCTCACCATGCATAGGTGGTCAACATTATTAGACCCGGGGAATTATTAATAATAACAACAAAAATAGGAAGACATAGAATTGGGAGGGAGAGAGAGCAGGGGGCACTAGGAGGAGTTGGAAGAAGGTGGTAGCAAATGGATGTGATAAAGACACATTGTATAAATGTATGAAATTTTCAATTAGTAAAATTACTTAAAAATATAGAAACATGTATTTAGCAAGAAAATGACGTACTTGAGGAGGCTTGGTGTTTAATTTATTGTGTATGTGTGTAGTGTAGGGTAGTGTATGCTACTGTGTGTGTATATATGGAGGCTAGAGGAGGATGTTGAGTGGCCCACTTTATCACGCTCCTTATTCCTTTGAGGCAGTGTCTCTTACTGGACCTGAAGCTATGTTGGCAGCCAGCAAGCTCCAGTGTGACTCTCCTGTCTGTGCCTTGATACAGTTCTGTGATTACAGGTATGTGTTCAATACATGCTTTTTACATGGGTTCTGGGGATGTGAATTCAGATTCTTCTATAGCAAGTCTTACTCACTAAGCTTTACTCTCCATCCTGCTATTTCGAAGTCAGGAAGTCGTGGTTACAAGTCCATGGGGGTCACATACAAAATTAGCTTTTAGTTTTGAAGCTGAAAATTGACCTTTGAGAATTTACTTTTTGTTGCTGTCTGGTTTAGCACTAACAACTGTTTTGAATTACACAGCTCTGATCTTTCTCATCCCTTCTCTCCTTCAGTAGGCAAACAGGTTTCTGTTCTCTCCTTACATTTGGATCTTTGAAAATCTGTGATAAATAATAGTAATAGGTTTTAATGCTACAGAATGGAGCAATTTGGCATAAAGAAAAATGAGAGAGAAGACACAAACTTGTCTTTAAAACTGCTAAAACTCTAAGGACTTAATGTGTTGCTAAATTACATCTGTTCATTGGAGATAGCTTAAGAGCCAGGCGTGATGAGTGATTGTAACCAATTTTCATAATTTTAACTTTAATTCAAAATACCTAAGGTTTTTAGATTGGTTTAGGATCTTCTTACTGCAAATTCAGTGGCGGAAAATGAAACTGGAGACTTGGTCTCTTTTCTGGTAAACACAGCGACAAAAATTGTGTCTGAAACTTGAGAGCATTTGAGAATTTGAAAATTTTTTTTTCTTATGGGAGTAGTTAGGAAAACAATAAAGTTAAGTCAAAATGGAAAATTACTTCTTGTTTCATTATATTTCTATCAAACCTAGTATCTCAAGAAGTCAGCTCAGAATGATTAATTAAAAAAAAAGATTGTTGTTGCATCAATGATACATAACACTCCAAATTCCCAGATGAATTAAACAAATAACTGGCCTAGGTCCCAGCCTACTTTTGTTATCTCACATTACTAAGAGAGTGATTACTGAGTCAGAGGAGAAGGGCAGAGTTTGGCTCATGGAATGATTTATGTCTCTGGTCCATGTAAAGAATGAGGTGAAAATCAATTCAGATTTTTCTTGTTCCCTTTCAAACTGCACGAGGACTCAGACATGTCACCATTTTGGGTATGTGAAGATGGAAATTCACACTGTATGCTCGGCAGCATTTCTCCTCTGGTAGGTGAGTCCACAGTGCTTGAGCAAGATTGAGTGGGGTAAAGGCTGCAGCCTCCTTTTCTTGATGGATGCTGAAGTTAGAGGAGAGCGGATTACCCCATGCCTCTCAACATTGTAACACCAGCACCTAGACAATGTGTCAGTTAGGGTTTCCGAGACATTGTTCAGCTTAACCACACCACAGAAAGGCTGGGAAGAAAAGCCAGAGAGAGAAAAACAGACCCAGAGAAGCCCTTCAATTCCTCAGTGGTCAGTCACTCACAGGCTACCTGACAATGGCCTCAGCTATCTTATGGTCTTTTCAAGTCCTCTGCTGCTTGTAAAAGTGATTAAAAGATGAAGGCGGTCCCTTGGGAGCGGGAGACATCAACTTCTGCTTGAACTGATAGAACGGTAAGGCTGGAATATCCCTGGATGGCTGTTCCAGAAGAGCCCAAATATCATATCAGTCTGCTGCTGCTATTCCTATTATAGGAAATTTATCTCCACTTGACAACAGGGCCGCTGTAAAAATCACCTTTCCAGGGAGAGTAGATACAAGGACCAGAGCTGCCGGCTGTCCCCAAATGCTGACTACTGGCTGTCTACTGCGTGCTTCCTTTGGGGCTAGGGGATCCCAATTTCTGGAGTTTCCTTTCTCGCCTGGGGTGTGAGGCTGGCTGTAATGAGTATGCCAGGTCAGAGGTGGTCCTGAAGGAGAGATGCTGAGATTTCCTCAATGGGACCAGATGGAAAGGCTGTGGCTGCTGAGGTGACGTGAGCTAGCCACCCAGGTCAGGCTGAATAATCGTGATTTAATGTCAGCCACTCAAGATGCCTTTTCCTGCCCATGCAAAGGAAGAAAGCAGACATGGATGATGAAGGTCATTGTTTATATCCTAAGACCCAGGCCTGTAGGGCAGGAAGACATTTCAGGGAATAGTGAGAGTGTCCGTTACGACATCCTCTAGGTATAATTAATGACCATGGTGTGACCTAAGAGGTTTGGATATAAGTTAATGAGTCTGGCTCTTGGGGTGTGGATTAAGTAATTTGTGCCTTCTTTATGGTTACGTTTCATTTAAAATTCTGAAAACAGGGAAATACAAACCTGTGGGAGGCAAGGAAAAAAAAACAAAAAAAAACCATCCTTCATCTTAGATCAGCAGCTGGAACGTTCAGCTCAAGGCTGGGTTACCTGTACCTCAAATCTAACAGCAGTGTGTACAACGGGATGAAGGGTACTCGAACTTACCCAATATTAAAAAAAAAAAAGAATAAAAATTATTTTTAAAGACTGTGGTAATGGGACAAACAATCCTGAACTATGATTGTAGCAGACGAGAATAAGTCACTCTAGAATATTCCTCTTTAGCATAAGGATTATTTTGAACTGTGTTTAGGAAACTGAAGACCCAGGAAACATTTGGAAGACAGGCAAGAAGTTTATCTACAAGGAAAATTTATAGCTATAAAAAAGGCTCCAGGTACATTTCATCGTGTATGGATCAGTTTCAAAAGGGAAGACACGTCAGGTCAAAGGAAGAGCACGTACATGTTACTCTTGCACGAGTACATGTATGGGTGATGCTTCTTTTCATCTGTTAAATTGTATTATTGGGACTCATATATCAAACCGATAAAAGAGATGAGTAAGAAATGAAACTTGGGCTGGAGAGATGGCTCAGCCATTAAAGGCTCCTGACCAAAATGTCGAGAAAACAGTTTATTATTTACTATGCACAGGTTTCTTAGAGAGAAAACATTCAAGGCCATGGCTAGATGATTGAGTCTTGTAAACATTTTAGTTAAATAAAGGAGAAAAGACTTGGGGCCTTGGGGAAGGTGTTTCTTCTCTGTATAAGTGGCAAACATAATGCTAGGTTTCTTTTTAGTTTTCTGTTGCTAATCTTTTATTGTAGGGAGTTTGGGCTAAGAACTGTGGTGAATGAATAATAAAGAAGTTATTTTTCTTCTCATACTCTTGAACAGTAGGTGATGGGATGGAGGTGGGGGCTGAGGGGAGACTTGAAAGTCACCACATAAAAATGTAGAGCGGAGAGAATGCTTGGAAACATGGCTGTCTTGTCACACAGGTAGAGTCTGGTGATCAGAGCTGTCTGCTGGAAGAAGACATCTTTACAAGTGAGTTTCCTTTAAAAATATGAGTTTACTTTATAAAAGAAGAGACTTATCTATTTTTAGGCAGCTACGGAGAAGTAAACAACCTTTTCTGTTCCTCAGATACTTTTAGTTCAAAATTATTCATATGCTAAAACTGTGTATTTTGAGGTGCCGCGTTCTTCACATTCATACCAGCCGATGTTTTACAGTGTTTTCCTCTCACATTCCTGCCAACACAGCTAACCCAGGTTTTCTAGTAGAGGTAAAAACAATTTCTTCTTTCCAGTTTTCTTCCATCCGTTGGAAGTGAAGCCTTTGTATAATAACCGACTTCAAGACAGAGTTGTTACCTGAATTACCAAGCTCTAAATCCCTTTTCCTGAAGCCAGGGGAACTTTAGTCTACAGAGAATGAGAGCCAGGGAGTCGCTCATTAACGGTTTGAATTCATTAATGGTTTAAATGGTTTGAATTCAGTCTTGTATCTGATTTTAATTTGACTGTATGAGTGCCTATGGTGGCTACCGTCTTGATTATCACCTTGATGGGCTCAGGGGTTCTTAGGGAGTCAGTAAAGGAAAGGTTGGGAAGTGTCTGTGGGAGACTTTCTGGGCACAGATCGACAAGACCGTGGAAGAACAGCTAAGCTGGCAAACCTCGCCCTGAAGGTGGTCAGCACCATCCCCTCTGCTGGGCATCTGGGGCAGAGTGGTGTTGTTTGAATTCTCCCCACAGGCTCAGGAGGTGAGGCGTG
The DNA here is from genome assembly GCF_030254825.1 of Meriones unguiculatus. Lineage (NCBI taxonomy): Eukaryota > Metazoa > Chordata > Mammalia > Rodentia > Muridae > Meriones > Meriones unguiculatus. The sequence goes on along the minus strand of NC_083362.1, from coordinate 59,133,886 downwards.
GTCTCCAGCTGGTGACGCCATTTGAGGAAGTCAGGAAAACTTTGGGAAGTCCCTGAGCAAGTGCCTTTCAAGATGACCACGGACTCTAGGTCCCTGTGTTACTCTCTGTGTGCTGTCTGCCTCGAGGCAGAGAAGCGCGCCCGCTACGCACGCCCACAGTCCAGACGTTCTACACAAGGAACCAACTAACCGTGGGTTGGATTCTCTGAAACCAGGAGCCAAAGTAAGTCCTTTCTCCTTTAAACCACAGAAGCTGTCGGGCATTTTGGTCAAAGCCGCCCCAAAGCTAACCATGAAATAAATGTCTTTGTCCCGATGCTGAGATTAAGAGGATTTAATTTTCTAGGCTTCTCAAATCGTTTATTAATTAAAAGGGCCAGAAGCACTGGATTAGTAAGGTGCCTTGAAAAAGTTGTAGTTGAAAAGGCATTTCAGGATTCATACCCCACCCTCATCTCACAGACACTGGCATCCTTGCCTGAGGACCAGATATAATCAGAACATCATAAGAACAGGAATAAGCAGCATGATTGAAGCTGTCCTTTTGCTGATCAGACTCACCAGAGTGAGGAGCAGATTGTAGTGAAATAATAGGAGAGGTGTGGTCTGTTTTTCAGGAATTTGTAATAGGAGAGAAGAAATGATCAATGCAAAGGAGAAAACACACAATACAAGGGGACGCGCTCATGATGGAGTTTGAAGAGTCTGGGCTCCTGGGCGTGCCTGGGGAAGAGGGAAGGTGTGGCTGGCAAAGAGGGGGAAAGATACTTGGTGAGCCCAAGTGAGGTGGCTTAGAGGGAGGGAAGCAGAGTCAAGGAAGATACGTCTGTGGAGTAAAGTGATGTTTGACTAGAAATTCAGAAGCAGCTAAATGACAATGGTTACTTGTAGTCAATCGGGTCCGTGTCTACATGTATATAAAGATGGTGTTTTTTGATAGGCACTAGAGATGTCTTAGGAGAACTACCAGCAGGGCCCAACTGAAAACACTGACAGACAGCATCTGATGTATAAATCCTCTTTCAGAAAAGAATGTAAACCTGCATGTACTCTTGGTTCATTTTCCGTTCATACTAGCACCTTCTGAGGTGTTTGCAAGCCACGGAAGCCCGCATGGTATTATGAATGGAAGCCGTGAAGGGCAGTATGTGGAATCTCAGATTACTCTGGGTCTGTGCAAGATGTTTTAAATTCTTTTCTTAAGGTCTGGTCTCTATAATCCATCCTGTATTATCTCAAAGGAGAATTGCTTTCGTTCCACATCAGGAGGCGCAGAGAGAAGCCATGTACAGACTTATAAACATTAGAAGATGATTCCTCAGGGAGGAGGTGGCTCTTCCCTTTATTTACCAAGCCCATTCCCTCATGACATCAATTCTCTCTCTCCTTCTTGGTTATCTTTCACTAGCTGTGTTTTCCAAGAGACTCAAGTCACTTGATATTGAAGGATTGTTGGGTTCCCGTGAGAGAATCCCCAAAGGTATTGGTGACATAAGAGTTTTTCTAATTGCTGCTTACTGTTCCCACAAATGGATATCAAAACAACTCACAAGGCTTGTTTTCCTTCATATTTTATATTGTTAGTAAAGAGGGGCACAAATAACATGAGACCAAACCTTTGCTACATTTATACATTTAGGCTGGAGAACATGTCATTCCCAGGGGGTAAGAGCTTAATACAATTTCAAGTTATAGGAACTCCCCCCACCTCAAGAGGAAAATACCAAGGAGAACCACCATGGATCTAACATATGATGTGAGTGTCGGGTCCCTCACAAAACGGTGAAGTCTTTGTTTATATCTTATGCATACCGTTTACTATATTTTAGATTAAAAAATTTGTTATTCTTATTTATGTGTGTGTGTTTGATTGTACAACTGTGTGTGTGTGTGTGTGTGTGTGTGTGTGTGTGTGTGTATACCTATGAGGGCTGGAAGAAGGGATCAGAATCCCTGCAGCTGGAGTAACATTTGTTTATGTGCCATCTAACAGGGGTGCTGGGAACTGAACTCAGGTTATCTTCAAGGAAGGCAAGCACTTTTAATGGCTGTGCCATCTCTCCGGCCCTTTTCAGCGTAATTTAAACCATCTCCACTTTACCTATAATTCTTAGTACAAAGTGTATGTTATGTAAATGTTGTCATACCAAATTGTTTGGAGAATAACAATAAGGAAGGAATCTGCACATGTTTGGTACAATTGCAGCTTTTTTTCCCCCCCAAATATTTTTGATTCACAGTCGGTTGAGTCACTGGATGTTTACAGAGGTCTGACTGGTATTCATATCTCTCTTTCCGACGGTTACAGCTGTGACCCAGCTGAAAATTTGAGAATGCAACCTTCGGCCCAGCCTTCTACCTTAAAAAACGTTACGGCCATTGACTGAGTGTAATGAAGCCCATCTGTAGTGGGCTTCCTCCCCGCTAGCTCTAGCAGGGGAAATGGAGCTATAAACCAAGCTTCTCTTGAGGCACGGAGGAAAGAAACTGTCTGGAGCCTCGCTTGACACCTGGACCTCACTGTGGTGCAAAGTGAAACTCAACAACTCAGGTGGCCAAGAGAAGCAGATGCTTAACACGGCAAAGTGTAAAGCATCGGGGGAAATGACTGGATAGGCCTTTGGCTGAGATGCTCACATTTGAACGTCATACACAGGAAGTCATCAGGCAGTGGAATAATATGAGCAGATCTTACCTCATGGAGTGATTTATTTTGGATTGGTGGTGGCAGCAACAGCCTCTAGCACAAAGGAACATAAAAACTTTTTTTTTTTTTTTTAAATATGAGAGATTTCTTTTTTCAACTGGTAAGGGCTACCTGTAATTAAAAAGTGGGGGCGTGGTGTCCTTAATTATAGCATGTATTCATCATCAGAGGGATGATGCTGACTAGTGGCAATCATAATAATAATTAATAATAATACTAATAATTTCCAAAGCACTTGTAGTGCTTTGATTCCTTCAGTCCCTCTGATAGCCTGTGGGATGCACAGTCTGTGGTCAAAGTGTGGGGAAACTGAGGCATAACGGGCCAGTCAACACGTATGCTCAAAGCCATAAAGACAGTGGTTGACAAGGGGGAAAGTGACTGTAGTTAAGTCTTCTCAGATGGAAGCTCTTTCTACTCAGTGTTTTAGTGTAACCAATGGGGAATGGGGTGATTTTAGATGTTCAGTGCAAGAAGATGCAGCAGGTTTAACATGTAGGCTTTGCGTTAGTCTAACATAAAAGGGGGATGGGTCTAATTGCACAGTGACGAACTGAGCGTGACTCAGGTTAAACTCAAGTTCTGGAGTCTTCCCACCCCGGTTCCTGTTCTTGTAGCACCACTTACTGTGTGACGATTTCCTCACTAATCTAAGCCTCAGTTTCCCAGTGTGTGACAGGGATGATGCGAAAGGGCAGTGAAGGAAAAATATAAAAGCAGCTTATTAATCCCATTATTTTGTGGGTATATTGAACCCAGAAAGGGTAAAATAAGCATTTATGAAAAAAAATGAATGAGAATAAATTTGCAGTGAAATAGATAACTAACAACACGGTAGAAGTCAAATGTGGGGGGGATTTTGCTGGTGGACTGTGCCATGCTGACTCTTCAGAAGGGAAAGGAGTTGGGGGCATTAGCCTGTACCCAGGCGTTCCTTGTATCCATCTCGCCTCTAATTTCTTAAACAAAAAGCTGTCTTTTCAGTTCTATAAACCTGGAGTGTAGGCATGAACTCCTCCTTTAACAGGAAGAACAGGCACAGTCAGCTTGCCGAACCCCAGGACCAGAAAGCCACCTTGGTTTCTCGCTCTGCTTATTTTAGTCAGAGCATCAGAGCAGGAAGATAGAAACCAGCTCTGACCCAGGGTGGCGGGGGTAAGGGATTTGGGGAATCTGGGACAAGGTGGGGGAATGATCAATTGCAAAAACCAGACACCATGACCAGAAAAAGGAGACAGGAGGAGAAATCTTTAAAGTGAGTCATCCTGTTTCCACAGCAGACAGTTACCTCAGTGAGATGGAGAGGAACAAGATTTGCTGATAGGATCATTCCTATCCATCAAAATGGCAGGAGGAAATGAATATGCTTTTTGTAGGGCTTCTTGGAGGGACATTTCACTATCCTCTGTTCCTCCCTGGATTAAAGTCTCTGTTCTGGTAATATATATATTATGTATATTATATATATTACATGGATAAAATCCTGATTTTGTTTGTCTGACTTCATGCTCCCTGCTCCCTGATGAGCTGTTTTCACAATTTCTCTGTTCAGCCTCCACACTTCACATAAATGTGTGTTCTGCCTACATTTTGCCCTGAAGTCACTCACTAACACAGTGACTGAGAGTCACAGAAAAAGGTTAGTGGAGTAACGTGGCTTCTGCCTCAGTAACACAGACAATCGTAGTCCCTGGGCTAGAAGCCACATGAGCCCCAGGTCCCTTGTTATTCTGGGTGAGCAGGAAGCTTCAAGCTCTCCTGTGGCCGCTTTAGACAGCTGAGACTAAGGAGCGGTCTGGGAACCAGTTTGGCTCACACTGCTTTGTTTCAGGTAGTGCCTCATTCAGCTGCTCTGGGGTCACTAGAGTCTATAGGTGCCAACAGAAAGGGATTCCGATCAACCTCAGCAAAAGTTCAGTTCGATGAACTATTTAGCAGTGGCTAAATATTTAGCAGTGACTGAGACAATTGAAGAAATAGCCAAAATCATCCTATACTGGAAAGAAAAAAAATGCAGTCGATTCCAGAAGTCTACATCAAGGACATCTGACATTTTAGCAATTTACTGTGCTCTACTTGCTCTAAGCTCTGGACATTAAACTAATTCATCGCCTTGGAGTGATGGTATGAGATAGCTACCATTATTGTCTTGTAGGTAAAAGAGTTAAACAAATCAGATTCCCCCGGCACATAGTGATTTGACTTCTGAAGACTGCTTGACTGTTACTGTGGAAGTCAGACATGATATCGTCAACCCTGGTGCCAGGAAACGTCACCTATGGTGAGGCTGACCCCCCCCCCCCCCCGATTACACATTGTTTCTAGACCAAGAGCACACAAATCTGTGTTAAGAAGTTACATTTTTGGGCTTAAAAAAAAAAAACAAATTCTTGCAATTGGCATGTCCTTATAATGGGGGAACCTGAAAATTATGCTTATGGACTTTGTTGCAAGGACTGCTACTAGCTCTTTGGCAAGAGTAGGAGGCAACAACATTGGTAAGCCACAGAATTCTTGGATAATGTCAGTTTTAACTCTTTAAACTTGAATCCTACTGTGTTGACCATGGCCACGACTCCTATGAGGAAGACTATATGATAAGACTTCTTAATAAACTAATGCCAAAGGTCGAGCTCACTGCTGTCTGGTGAGTTTGATAATCTATTTGAACCCAAGAGACCACTGTTGAGTATTGGATATTACTTAACTGAGAAGGGGCAAAGAAAACCCTCAGTAACTCATGGTCACATGGACAACAAATGCTAGAGCTATATTCAACCTTTAGCAAGTTGCCCAGCCTCCACAGGGCACAGCTTTCTGGAGGAACTTGCCCTAGCTAATTCCAGCTCATGGGTCTCTCAGAAAAATGTGCAAATTCCTGGGGCCTTAAGAGCAACGAATGTCACTTAGGTTGCTTAGGTCATAACAGGGCTTCAAGACGGATGACTAATGGACAACAACCCCCTGAAGCATTTCCTGTTTTGACTGCTGTTGTTATTGTTGAACATATATCACTAAAGGGAACCACCAGGTGTTCAGATCTCACAAATTCCCCTGCCATATGTTAAGGCATTCATTCATTCATTGGCTCTCTACATCACCCGCTTAACACCATTTCGAGAGAGTCGACGGTGAAATGGCTTGGCAAATGTTACATGAGGTCAGGCAGTAAAAGTGGCTCTGGGTGCAACTACAAAATAACTGAGTCTTCAGTGGCTGAAGATGCAGGTGCGATTTATGGTGAATAGTTAGAGACACAACTAGGGGAAGAATGGGGCTCTCAGATGGGAAAGACTTTGGAGAAGCAAGAGCTTTCTGTGTCAGGAAACACTGTGTCTGGTCTCCACTAGAAGCAATGAGGCAGGCATGGAGTGGGTGAAATTTGGCCTAGGAGATGAAGCACCATAACAGTACAGGGTGGATATGGGGAGCATTTAGGACCAGGTCTTGAGCCCTAGGTGGGATTGGATGGAGGAGAGAGGAAGCTGAGTTTGCTGGATCTACTGAGGACTTCAGGAGAAAACCACAGAGCTCCGAAACAACATCTCTGCAATCACCGTGGATAGACAGTGACAGCTTTTTGGGTTTCTGGGATGGTCTTGTGGGACAAGTTCTGTTACTCCGAGGGGTGGGGCCTGAGCAGGGGGTCTGACACTGTATATTTGAATCTGCCTCTTCCTCGTGCACTAACTCTTTCTTTGTTTTGTTGGATATTCTCTCTGGATCTTTCTTCCTGATCACCTCAAATTTGAGACTCTTTCCTCCTTTACTCTCAACTCCAAATACCCCAACTGTCACTGGTTGCCTGGCTAGCTAATGAGAAATAAATTCACAACACTAACACTAACCGCAGTCAGTGATGGAGATGTCTATCTTCTTCAGAGAATAGATTTTTATTTAACCAAGCGGTATGAACAAAATGTGGGAATGTCAGACATTGAGCCATTTCTGCTGGTTGATGGAAAGGGATATTTTTAAGTTTTTTCTTTCTTTCTTTTTTTTTTTTTTCCTCAAGAAGAACATTCACAAATGAAATCTGGCCACAGGTATGTTTTTTGCTAGGTCAGTGGCCTCCTTCTGGAAATGAAGTTTTCTATGGGCTCTTAGTGCACTAGGGAGGAAATGACCAGTGCTTTAGAATTCACGGTCTTCTGCCCCTCCTGTCTGCTGAAGATTCATATTTGGTTCATTAGAGTGTGGACTTTCCTGTACATGCCAAACAAACAAACAAACAAACAAACAAACAAACAAACCAAAAACCAAGGCTGAGGGGTGAGCATGAGTGAAGGGGAGAGGAGCTTTTAATAACCGCCGAAGCCAGACGAATTTGGGCTACGCAATGGAGAGCTGAGACAGAACAGTGGCTGAGGAGCTGGGGAGCCACACAGGCCATCCGTCACGGAAAGTTTTTGGTCTGTCTGTTCAGGGCAGGAGGGAGAGCGAGTACTCAGGAAGCAGCTGTCATCTGCGCGAAGGATATTGAGAATGGCAGAAATTGGAAGTAATGGAGTTTTAAAAGATAACTTGGTGTGCATTAAACATGGACTCTACCCCCTGGGCTTTTTCTTTAGAGACTGGGTATAGATTTGAATTACTTTCAATTGTAGATATATATATTTTTTGATGGACAGCTGTTTCTTTGAATATAAGTTTGCCTGGCACTCACAGGTTAGAAGCAGAATCCAGAATAGGTAATGGGGGATATAGAATGAGTATCCTGGAGTTCCGCTGTTTTACGCTTGTCTCCTGAGACGCAGACTCTGACCCGCGCAGACACTGACCTGGCTTTTGAGAACTTCCCTCTGGATACAAACCCTCTGGTGTCTTCCAGCTCTGGCAGTCATACAAATCTAGCTTTGCTTCACTTTTAGTAACAAGACACTGACCAGGGGGGAAAGTCGGCTCCTTCAGGTTTCACACTGAGTTGCTACATTTTGGAAAAGGTGCCGGTGGCCTGGAGCCACTCCCTGCTCCGGGTCGTGGGGTGTGGTTTTTGTGAATGGAGCTCAGTGTAGTTCTGGCAAGTCTCGGTACCGCGACCCCGTCTCTGCCGTGCCTCAGAGTGTCGCCTGGTTATACACCATGTCAGCCTCTGGAAGAGCCTGCCCTAATTACCCAATATTTTCCTCTTGTCTCCAGACGCGACTTCTCATAAATCCCGCTGCAGTAACCAGCTGGAACCGGGTTTGAGGGTTGAAACCAGCTTGTTCACTGGGGGGGGGGTCTGGAAATGGTGCAAACAAGGAATCGCTTGAAATAACTGGGGAGTAGCCTTGGTCTCGGCATGCCGAAGTTGATGTGCACCGAACAGACGCTTGCTCCACAGAAGAGAGCCCCAGGTGTGGGGCCCCGTTGGGACACACAAATCTGGCTGCTGGGCCCGTGTGGCAGCCCTTCCAGGAGCTGGATGAGATTCACGTGTTTCCCTTCTCCCCGCCGGAGGAAGTTGGAAACGGCCCCTCACTGAGCATTTTCCACGGCTTGGCTGAGCAGCCCAATACAGAAATCTTCTAAAACAGAAATCTTAGTTAAAAAACAAAAAGACTCGTGAGTGACTTTCTTTAGGTTGTAAAAGCAACACACGATATTTTGAGACATTTATAAAATTGAGAAGTGCATGAATTTAACTACGTCTAGTTTTTACTACAATCTACTGCTTTCCTCCTATGCCTGTTAACTAATGTGTGCCTTTCAGGATGTTTTATAAGACGCCCCAATCTCCTGTTTTATCAGAAAGATACAAAGCACAGGTGCTACTGTTATAGGTTCGGAGGAAACAAGCACAGTTTTGAGGCTGGTTGAGTCCTGGTAAGACACCTGAGCCAAACCTCATCCCTTGCTTTGAGCTAATGATTTTTCCAGGAAAACAGTTCCTGTCTTGCAGGCCACATTTATTCAAAGATACTCTTTTTTAAATGCAGTTTTCACAGCCCGGACCTATGCTGATTCATATACCTTTACAGAAGATAGTGATGGACTCAAGGGTTGTGTCTGGGGCCTGCTGCAAAGGCCTAGGCAAAGGGCTCCACTCTCAAGCCATGTCCTCATCTAGAGGGTTTAGGGTCTCTGAAGACTCCTAAGACACGGACAGGCCTGTGTGTAGAGTGATGGGAAAAAGCAATCGTGGCAGAAGTCCTTGACATATCAACATCTCCTTTTTCCTATAGGAATTTCCAGGAGTTCTGGAGGGAATGTTTCAGCTTTTCTGTCGGATGCCGTAGGAGGTTAGGCTACGACTGGCTGTGAAGGTGGGACTTGTCAAAGGCCCCTTTTCTAGAAACCTTTTGAGGCTGGGTCAGTGCTGTGTTTCTGACAAGCATAATACCTGTGTGGCATCCATCAGAGAGGAGAGTCTTTTCTCTGCTCTCTAGCTCTCCCTCATTAACAGCCGCGTTATTACCGCAGACTTATTAGTGACTGGCAACATACATTCAACCAATAGCCATTAGGGCTTGCATACTGAGTGACAGGTACCCTTGTAGGAACTGGGCATACGCAGATGGGCAACATATTTCTTCCCTTAAAAAGCTTACAGTCAGTGGCAGAAGGAACACAGCCTGCAAGTCGGGGGAAAAACAGTTGAGTAGATTTTATAGCATGTTTGTTTTCTGAGACAGGGTTTCTCTGTGTAGCCTTGGCTGTCCTGAAATGAGCTCTGTAGACCCACTATAATCAAACTCAGGGATCCGCCTGCCTCTACCTCCTGAGTGCTGGGATTAAAGGAGTGTGCCACCATGCCTGGCTGATTTTATAGTATTTTTAATGTTGATAAATGTCATGGCATGGGCAAGATTGTTCTCATTGTTCCTGTCATTCCTTGGATTTCTGCTCCTAGATCTCATGCGGTGTTTACTAGGAGAAGTAACATCAAACTGAAGTCAAAACCAGTTTGGTAAGGGTAGAGGAAAGATGCTGCTACTGGCATGAGACCCCACTTACCAATTATCTGAGTTTCTTTGGACGTAAGGTCAGAGGGACTTCAGATCCTCATGCTGAATGGCTCCCAATTGCCAGAAGTGCAGCCACTCACAAACCAATGAGGGGAGGGTGGATGAATTAATTCTCTTGGATTGACTCCCTGGTTTTCTTTTTTCCGGCTGCTTCAGATTTCAGTCAGACCGCCCACACATTCCTGCGGGATGCCCACACATTAAGAATTTGATCAGGTGTCTTGCAGACAATTCTCTGTGTCCTAAAGACAATTGACTCCAGGGATTGATCACCCTTTGTTCACCCCGCCCCCAATACCTCGGTTGGGGGCTGGTGTGTCTCTTCCTTGCTTAATGATTGTCTCCCTTCAGTTTCTCAGGGAAGATCTGTTTTAGTAGGAATAGGAAGAAGGGAGCTATTGGGTAAAAGAGACAAATATCAACTCTCTGACCAGTTAGGGATCCTGATTCCTTTTGCATTGTTTTACTTTGAAATGCTGAGAATACAGATGTGTGAATTCTGGGGGACTTCAGTTCAGGTTGTCATACTTGCATGACAAACATTTTGCCCACTTAGCCATTTTTTTTGCCCACTTAGCCATTTTTCCAGCCCTTTAAAAACAAAAGGAGGTGAGAAGAGAAAGCATGTGATTGAGGAGAATTCCCAAGACAATTTAAGGAAATATGAAGACTAACGGAATACCTGATTTTATTTTAGAATTTCCCTCAACTTCTGGGGCTCTGTTATTGTGTATACTGTGATTATATCTTAACAACATAGTCTTTGTCCTGAAGTATTTACAATATGAAATTATATTGACAACATGTAATATCTACGATTTGCTTCAAAATAATCATAAATAAATATAAATAAGTAAATTAAAAATTATCAAAATTAAAACTCATTATAAACCTAACATGATGAAATTTAATAATTGTTACCTCAGGGTTTAATATATTACTTGTATGGTTTGACTACATTGCTCTATTTTTCTTAAAAATGTAAAGGATTAAATTGCCTATACTCTGACGTCTGATGTATTTTGTTTTCTGTAAATTCCTTTAAAATGTAGGCATGCTTTCATTGGTTTGGTTTCTGTAGGTATCTCTTTATTCTAATTATTTATTAGAAGCCATTTAGTTAGCATCCTAAGTGTGAATTCAATTTTAACAAAATTTACAAATCACCAAAGTGTAGACGTGAAACCATACTAAGTTAGGGGAGAATTAATTTAATAGACTCGGCTTATAAAGCCTAAAGACACCGACACTTTCAATGAAATGCTTAATTAGGAGCCACAAACAGAGCCCAACAATAAGCAATCAGAACGTCTTTTAAAGTCCCAAGCCTTTGCAAGAGTAACAACATCCACACAGCATTGTCTAGGTCCACATGACAAGCGTCTTGGAAACATCTGGAGTCAAAGTGCATCTGCCACAGGTGAGCAAACAAAGCTTCCATAAAACCCTGGAGCAGACAAAACAAGCCGACTGACCAGAGGGCCGCTTCTCTGAATAGCTCATTAGAAAGAAAGATAGAGGGCCCTTCCCAAGTAAAGGAAGCCGCATAGAAGCACAATCAGGCATCCGCCGAAACCGTCCCCTTGCTTTTGGTGAGAAATAGTCTTTCCCGATTCAGACAGACAGCAAATATTTAACAAGGAAAGGAGAGGTGCAGGTGCAGTATTTGAGCAAGCGGTGGGCAATGACTCCTTGCACTATTCTGAGTCATCAGTGGGCCATTGGGATGAGTGACCTCAGAGACAGACAGTGCCTTGATCTTTAGCAAGAACGAGGAGACACCCTAAGAAGGGGATCTATTCCCGGCTACTGGGCCCCAGGGTTTTGACCACACACACACACACACACACACACATACACACACACACACGGAGCAAAGTGGGTAGTAAGAAACTGCAGCCATTAGCTAAAGTGAAACACAAGGACACTGGAAAGGGCCCTGAAGCCAGACTTCAGTCAGATCCCTAGTGTTAACTTCCAAGTAGCTTTAAGCCAAGGCTGTTGAAGATGTGTCCCCAAGCTACCAGCACAAGGACTACCCAAAGGCGTACATGGATCCTGAGCTCTTAAGACAAAATGTGGTGTGTCACTTTTGTTGTTGTGTGAGAGTTCTGGGGACTGACCCAGGGCCTGGCACATGCTGGACAAGCAATACCATTCTGCATGCCCAGTAGGAATCTACATTATCAAGAGGCCCGTATATGGTATTTGTGCCCACTCAAATGTGAGAACTGTTGGATTAGGCTAAGACTGAACGGACACTATTATAATGACTCATCTCAGAATATCAAAGGACAGAATCAAATGCTTATTAATTTTGCTTATGTAACCTACATGAAATCATTTCCCAGTCACATTTACATCTACAAAAGCTAGTGGGAGAGGGACACAAGATTTGAGAGATAGTCAGGGTCAGGGATTCTACCCTTGGCCTCTGCTGTACTTAGCTTTCTACTCTTTCATTTAATTTTTTTTAAAGACTCATTTATTTTATTATGTATACAATGTCCTGCCTGCATGTATACCTAAATGCCAGAAGAGGGCAGCAGATTTCATTATAGGTGGTTGTGAGCCACCATGTGGTTGCTGGGAATTGAACTCAGGACCTCTGGAAGAGTAAGCAGTGCTCTTACCCAGTGAACCATCTCTCCAGCTCTCCAGCCCAGCTTTCTACTCTTTGAGTCATTCAAATTAAGTCTTGAGACATATAAGATCTATCTATCTATCTATCTATCTATCTATCTATCTATCTTCTATCATCTATCTATCTATCATCTATCTATCTATGCTTCTGTCATCTATCTACACACATGTATCTACGTACCTAAACATACATATATATCTTGGTGTATATATAAAATACATAATATATAAATTTAAATGTGATTCAGCTTCACGAGATCAAAGACAAAGTGAGGATTTAAACACATTTTTGGGGTGGAACATTAACATTTAGACATACAATATATTAAAGACAGCCTTTTGAACAAAACTGAGGATAAATTATTACTACCCATTTTCCTGACATCACTCATTTGCATAACCACTACTCTGTGTCTAAGCCATTTGGATGCGTGACCTCAGAGAGTCAGTGCCTTTGATCTTTGCGTGCACTTATGGCTGACAGGCACTGGCCAGTACTGTTTGTATGGACCAAACATAATAGTGTTTACGTGTGTGGTTTATTTTTGTTGGATTAGTTGTTCTGCTTGTCATAGTTTGTATTTTGCTGATACCACCTGTACTCATGGTTATGTTAGATAAAATGTAATCTGTCACGTGTTGGTTCTGATAATTCTAATTGGTATTTAGCATTCAGGTTAAAAATATTAGTATTATTGTGTGTAGGTGTTTGTGAACAATGAGTGTGTGCTTGTGTGCCATGACATGTCTGTGGGGGTCTGAGGACAAGTTTGTCATGTGGGCTCTGGGTCTGAACTCGGGTGTGAGGCTTGTGCTGCAAGTGCTTCTACTCACTGAGTTATCTCACCACCAGGGTTTTCACTTAACTTTTTCTTTCCTTTTTCCCACCCTTTAAAATCCTAGTTCTTTTTTCTTTTGAGATAGTGTCTCGAGACATAGCCCCGGCTAGTCTGTAGACCAGGCTGACTTAGAATTTACAGAGATTCATTTAAGGCCCCTGAGTCCTTGTTTTGTTTTTCGAGACAGGGTTCCTCAAGGTAGCCCAGGCTGCCCTGGAACTTACTCTGTAGACCAGGGTGGCCTCGAACTCAGAGACCTGCCTGCTTCTGCCTCCCTAGTACTGGGATTAAAGGCGTGTGCCACTACCACCTGTCTTAGAATCCTCGTTCTTACCAACAGTGGCAAAGCTTTTGCTCATTCTTTTATCCCATACTATGTGAAAAGAAACATCATAGAATAACAAGTCCACGACTACCAACACTGTGGTGATTGAAGCTGTTTTGTGTAATTTTTGTTTGGTAATCATGTCTGGCCTTAGGTCTGTGGAGCTAAACTACAGGAGCGTTTTGGTACAAGTTTAGTCATTATGATTCCAAATGCAGATCTCAGTGACAACAAAACTGAAGTAAACAAGGGTTTGCCATGTAGCATTTTCTGAGTTCTATGATGTATACCCCCTGCCATGGCCCTCTTCAAGCCACCTCACCTCTTCAAGCTGGACCTCACAGGTGGCTGCTGAGACAGAAGAGTCACACATCAGTTTATGCGAGCCAGGGCCAGGAGAGGGACTGTTTGGTGTGCTACCATCTGAAAACACAGTTAGGTTCACTTGTCCCATTTCACTTTAAAGTTTTAGGGATGACTTTGTAAATTCATGTCTTTCATAATTGTGCAAAACGTTTATTTGATTTCAAATCAAATGCGCAAATATTCAGAGAAGCCTAATTTCTATCCTTATCATTGTCACCCTATACTGTCCCTTCCCCAGAGGTCTTTCATTCATGGTTGAATGTTTAAATTTTTTTATTTTTTATTTTTAAACATTATCACTTTTTTGTTTTCTTTTAAATAAAAAGAACTTTTATTATTATTATTATTATTATTATTATTATTATTATTATTGTGTATGTGTGTGTGTGTGTGGCACCTCTGATGTTCAGAGGGAAATTTTGTGGAGTTGATTCTTTGCTTCCACTTTTATGTGGGTTTTGAGGACTCAACTCAGACTGCCAGTCTTTCTAAACAAGCATCTTTACCCAGTGAGCCATCTTGCTTACCCTTTGTTTTCTGAAACATGTGGATCTCATGTGGCCCAGGCTGGCTTTGAACTTGCTGTGTGGCTGATAATGGTTTGAAACTTCAGATGCCCCTGTTATACCTCCTCAAGTGCTAGGATCAACAAGTATGTGTCATTCTGCCTTCCCTCTGCTGCTTCCTTATAAAGTGGGAATATGAGCTCTTGGCAGATAGCTCAGTGGTAGAGCACGCCTAGCATGCATGAGGCCCTGGGTTCAATCCCTAATGACCCCTGCCCTCATCATCTAAATTATCCAAGCACATTTTCTACACATTGCTTTTTCTTTTAATAATATATCCTGGAGAACATTTCACAGTAGTGTTTAGGATTCATCCATCCATATCCATCCATATATATTTTTTAACTGAATGGGATGCCATTCTTTAGACAGATCATAGATTACTTAATTGATTTACTTTAACAGACATTTATTTGTACTAACAATCTTAACTAATTTTTTTTGGGGTGTTGACAGAAAGGACATTCAGTAATTAAAAATCCAGATAAAGTAAGCAACATACAGTGATAATATCTTTCTTACATCTTTCTCCCAGATGGCTGATTTCCATGTGCAAGAACAATCTGAATTTTGGATGTGTTTAGGTTATAGATACTAGATACTCTTATCACTGTTTGTAAGGTTGGAACTGTTCTTATCAGTCTCTCTCTGTGTGGCTACTAAGTAAATATAAGTAAATAAGTAGATTGTGCAAATGTTGCAATCAGTCACATGAGATTTTTAACTTCTAGACTGTAGCTGGTCTTTCTATTGTATGCATATGTGTTTCTCTTTTAGCCTTTAGGTCAGCATATTAGTTTCCAAGGCCCTCTTTGTTAAGTTCCATTTGTCTGGATTGAAATCGGTTAGTAGCAATTTGAGAAGCAGAATCTTTCCCACATCATCACCCTCACCATCAAATGATGAACTTATTTTAATGTCTTTTCACGTGAACAAAGATGGTGGCACGCTGAGAGTCATGTTAACAAGTAACACCGAGCATCACACATGGTTTCTTGCTTAATTTGCTTTTCCAACTCATGTATTTATTTAACATGTATACATCCAACACACAATGATTGGACACTACATAATAGTGCAAAGGGATCTAGGAATTAGCTTCCCTGCAAGAACTACTATGTTGGGGCCAAGGAATGGCCAGCCTCGAATGAACATAGCATGTCCCTAAGAAACTAGACTCTGGCACCAGAGACATTTTCCCCAGGCCTGGTAACATGGGCCCCTGAATAACTCTACATATGCCATTTCCTGAATTTTGTTTAAGTTTTTTCCTAAGTTATAAAGCTGTTATGGGTTATAGGGAGACAGGCTGAGAATTTCTCTCTGCCCAATTTTGGACAAACCTGAGATAAATTGACTTTTCTACAAACTTCTGTAAGTTCATACATATCATATATCATCATTTTTCTCTTAATGCTGGCAAGTGTTTAGACCTAGTGTTCAGGACAGGGGCTCTGGTGATAGATGATATACAGGAGATTTGTTTGTGCTCAGGAAACAATTGAGCAAAAGGCTCTGCAGATATTACAGTGTAAGCGAAGATACTGACATTAGAAAAAAGATAACGACGCGTGAATGCAGTATCTTTAAATAGGTGTAATTGCCAAGAGGTGAGCACACACACTGAGAAACAATGTCCTAGATGATGTTGATGGGCCAGAGGAGGGTGGATATTTTAGTTCCGTTACCTTCTATATGACGTAGGACCTAGGTGAAGTCCAGGGACCAGCAGATTCCAGGCAAAAGGCTCAGTATGTGCTAAGATCCTGAGGTGGGGAAATGATTGGCACGCTGGCCACCAAAGTCAGTGTTTCTGCAGAGCAGTATATGCAGGAAGCAGAACTGGTGGGAGGGATCAGCAGGACTAGGGTCAGATCTAAGGCTTAGAATAGAACATCTTCAGAGCGCAGGGCCTCCGAGAGATTTTCATCATCTGATTTACATTTAAAGATCAGCTGCCGTGTGGGGGAAGTCAGAGTAAGAATGGAAGAGAGACGCAAGGAGGGCTTTTCTCCATCTCCAGCTGATGAGGCATTGAATGATGTTGTGAACGAGGGTCGGAGGAAAGGTTTAAGATGGCTGGACTTAGGAGTCTTAGGAGTCGATTTGGGTCTTAGGAGTCGATTGGGAATGAAGACAAAGCGGTGCTTAGAGAAACGAGGAGCTGGGGAGATGGCTCGGCTGGTGAGAATGCATGCCGTGTAAGCATGAGGACCCCAGCTCAAATCCTTAGCACTCATGTGAAGAGCCAGATACTGCACACTCATGTAAGTCTCGTGTTGGGGAAGGGGAGACAAGTGGTTCTCAGGAATATGACGGCCAGCCAGCCTGGCCAAAATTGTGAGCTTCAAGTACCTTGACTTAAATAAGCCAACAAGCGTTCAAACAGTGGTTCTCAAACCTGTGGGTCTTGACAGCCCCTTTGGGGGTTGCCTATCAGATATCCTGCATATCAGATATTTACAGGACAATTCACAATTGCGTGCAAAATTAGTTATGAAGCAGGAATAAAATAATTTTATGGCTGGGGAATCACCACAACCTGAGGAGCTGTATTAAAGGGACTCAGCATTAGGAAGGTTGAGAAACACTGCATTAGAGATAGGCATCTGAAGATACCTCCCCAATTGGTGTTCCCTCTATACACATACATATACATACATACACGCATACAAACACCACCACCACCACCAAAAAGCCCCACCCATTACTGCCAAAAGATGTCCAGAGAGGTGAGTTCCAGTGTGAACAAGGTAACACCCACAAAGGTGGGGAAGCCTCGAAGAACTGATTTGGCTGGCACATCAATAATTCACGTCTATATTGCATGAGTCAAGCTAAGAGAACGTGGCCATTCTTGGGAAAGGATTTGTCTTATACCTGCATTCAGTGTCCTACACAACCGGATGCTCACAAACACCATTCATCAACTGTTGGCCACCAGTTAGTTTTTGGGTCATTTGAAAAGAGAGAACCTCCATTGAGAAAATGCTTCCATCAAACAGGACTGTAGGCAAGTCAGTGGGGGCATTTCCTGGATTACTGGTTGACTCAGGAGGGCCCAGATCCCTGTAGGCAATGCCATCTCTGGGCAGGTGGCCTTGGGTTTTATATAAAAGGCAAGCTGAGTGAGACTGCGCGAACCACTCAGCAGCATTCTTCTAAGATCAGAACTTCTGTTCCTGCCTTCAGATTCCTGCCTTGAGTTCCTGTCCCAGCTTCCCTCACCGATAGACTGTGACCTGGAAGTAGGAGATAAAACAGTCTTTCCTTCCTAAGTAGCTTTGGTTTAGTGTTTTATCACAGCAACAGGGAAGCCAACTAAGAACCATTTCATCTTCTTGCTTTTCGCAAGTGATCTTATATTTGGGGACCTCAAGTGTAGATAAAAATAATAATAATAATAATAAAGAATATGTTACTAGTTGAAACAGCTGTGGCTGGGTAACCCGTGGGTTTAATTAGTTGCTGCTAACCACATTAGAGCAGTCACCTTCATCATCTGGAGACAGAGAGAAGCCCTCCTTGCGTCTCTCTTCCATTCTTACTCTGGCTTCCCCCACACCGCAGCTGATCTTTAAATGTAAATTAGAGGTCTTTTTTTTTTTTTTTTTTTTTAAGAAACGCCTCATACCTCTTTCCCCCCACCCCCCCAATTACTGCCAAGGGGGAGGTGATTTTCTTCTTCAAAGGTCATCTGTTTGCTGTAAAAACCTTCAATGCTTACTCCTCTTCGGAGCTGTCTCAGGATGTTTACAGTGTAAAACACGCTTAATTGGCTGAGTACAATTATACTACATGCAAATCAAAGCTGTTGCAGATAACTTAATAGTATATTTAATTGTCTTAAGGTTGTTGATACAAGGAGATGGATATAGGTAGGTGGTCCTCAGAATTTAAGGTACTGATTTATGTGATATTCATCTGCTGGATGCTCTAAGGTACACAAGAGTATGAATATAACGCTCTAAATCACACCTTTGGGTAAAAATAGGCCTTGTGCTTTAAGAGACAAAAAAGATAACATAAAAATTCAGATAACATTGAAATTCAAAACAGGGAGTGAAGTGTTGGGTGGTGTTTAGGCTATTATCTTCAAATAGCCCCCAAAATGGTATTTCCTGACCATCAGAAGATTATTTCCTCAAGATTTTTTTCTTCCTTGACTTCATCTTGCCAGTGAGATTCTCTTGTCATAAATATGTTACCATAGGTATGGTTATTCAGCTTTGAGAAAGTGTGGGCCCGTTGGTGTCAGGCATCACAGTGGTCAGAGCCCTGCATGTAGAGCCAACTTTTTCATTATCATTTGCCTTTGGCTTCCCTTCCTATGTAGCTGTGTGAATATTGGTTGAGATGGATGAGTTCAGCAGCCACCAGGCAGTATTCCAAAGTTAGATTTTTGTCTCCTGCTTGGAGGAAGTTCTTTAGACGTCTGCTTCTCCTTCCCCACTGTGAATGCTTTAGCAAGATGACCTAACCCCTTCACTGGATAGTGAAAGGAACCTGGGACCCCAGCCTTGACCTCCAAATTCTCCTTCCAAAAGGCTTCCAGTGCCATTTTTTTCCAAACACAGGTCTCATGTTTCTGTTTTCCAAGGATCTGTGAAATGGCTTCCAGACTCCACTGCATGCCCTTTTCAGTTCTATGACCAGAGTGTTAGCTGTTCTATTGACCTTCCTTTTTCTACTTTCATCCCCAGGCCTTTAATCTAAGCTTCTGGCTTTCCTTGGAGTCCTCTCCCCTTCCCAAGCTGGTGAGGACATCTTACCTTTCTGAAGTCTGAGCCTTTTTTTTCTCCTCTGCATTATGTCTGTCTCCCAACCCCTTGTCCTCATCATTTTATTATTATTTTTTCTCGTTTCTTGGTGGTATGAATCCTAGCCCATGTATACATTTTCTTGGTTAGGGTTTCATTGCTGTGAAGAGACACCATGACCATGGCAACTCTTATAAAGGAAAACATTTAATTGGGGCTGGCTTACAGGTTCAGAGGTTTAGTCCATTATCATCATGGCACGAAGCATGGTGGCATGCAGGTAGATATGGTGCTGGAGAAGGAGCTGAGAATTCTACATCTTGATCTGAAGGCTGTGCCACACTAGCCTGAGCAACAGGAGACTTCAAAGCCCCTCCTACACTGACAGACTTCCTTCAACAAGGCCACACCTCCTACTAGTGCCACTCCCTATGGGCCTGGCATTCACACACACGAGTCTACGGTGACCACACCTATTCAAACCACCACATACATCTTCTACATTATTTTCTAAGTACTTGTGAAACTCAAGAGTAGTAACTTGAACAGTCTAAAGAAAAATGCCGCCATCTTCTACTCAGTGTCCAATATGAAGGACTCCTTTTCTATTTGTGGAGAAAGCTTCTGGTCCAGCTTCCCTTGATGCTAGGTTATAAGTAGGCCTGAGTGGGTCCCTATCCTTTTGGCTGTTGTGACAAACAAGACAGCTGATTGGTAGTTGATTCCATTTCCCCCTGAAGCTTTATTTAGAACTATCTTGAGTTTGACCACATACATCATGCTCTACAGAGGTCAGATGAGGCATCAGGTTCCCCGGAAACAGAGTTACAGACGATTATGAACTGCCATGTAGGTGCTGGGAATTGAACCCGAGTCCTCTGGAAGAACAGCCAGTGCTCTTAACACCTGAGTCATCTCTCCAGCCTTTCCCACCCCTATTGTTAACTTTTCGAGTGAGAAGAGTGTTCTTTCCTTTGGTGGAAGGTTCACTGGGACTAGAAGCCTTGGAGTGTTTCATAGGTGAAGATGGCTGGGTGGCCAGTCCATTCCAGGCTCTGGTGGGTTCTACAGACTCACAAGATTCCAGATATAAACAGAGGCATATCCCATTGCAAAGCTATATTAATGGTCTCTGTAAGAGACGTGGTTATGAAATGGTTAATAAAAACATAGGCGTCCTGACTTGCCTAAAATATATATCACGATGGTAGGGGCTGGGAAAGGAAGCATGGGACCTGTTGAGTAAGTTTCACATTTATGTTGATGCTTTTACATTCCATGGACAGTTATCTCTGGCATCCTGAAATGCTCAGGACTCAGTCTAGACTGGAGATGAGAGTGTCTGTTTTCTCCCAGACAGTTTTCCGCCCTTCTATTCTCACCAGAGGAAGGACTTGTTTTACAGCTCTGAGGCCTCTGTGGACATTATTCAGCTTCGTGGAAAAGAATCCCATAGATGAAAGAAAGAAAGGAAGGAAGGAAGAAAGAAGACAACCGATTATTTCAGATGAAGAATTTTGGGATGTGTCTGAATGTTTTTGGTGCAGATGGGTAATTAGGCCCAATGCATTTTCATGGTTATACAACTGAAAATTACACGAATGCAGCAACCCGGCTGGGAAAAAGCAACCCGAGAGCATCTTAAGACTCCCAGGTTACATAGTTATGTATCCAGAAGGTACCATACCCAGCAAAGTGATACATTAAAAATTATAATCAGTGTTCTTAAGCATATAATTAGCATATTGGTCACCGATAGTTCAGACCCTAATTAAGCTTCTAGCCTGGTAACAGAGAGTGCTCAGGTTTTCAGAGTTTACCTGACATACTATACCTAGTGAAAGGAAATTCAAAATAATCATGCAAGATTTCTTTTTCACATCTCTTTCAACAAGAATCCCAAACTACCCTTTCTTCCTCCCTTCTCCTCTTCCCTTTTCCTCTCCTCCTCCTTTTTTTTTTTGTCTTTTTTTTTTTTTTGTTTTAGAGACAGGGTTTCTCTGTGTATCCCTAGCTGTCCTAAAACTTTCTCTGTAGACCAGGCTGGCCTTGAACTCAGAGATCCTCTTGCCTTTGCCTCCTTAGTGCTGGGATTAAAGACAGGTGCCACCATGCTTGGCTTCAAACTAAGTACCCTTTCTAATGTGACTCCATAGGTCACCCTTGGGTCTGGGTAGGGGAGTGGCAGTGAGGGGAACAGATGATTCGGCCCTTCTGTTGAAAAGGTGAACTGTGCTTGCTCACCACTCTAATCTTTTGCTGCATCTGAAATAATCTTGTTCATGACTCTTTCTGAGCATCAAGGTTAATGTTTAATATCCTTCTGCTTTCTAATAGCAACGGTGCCAGAGATCTTTTATTTTTTTTTTTAATACCATCATCTATTTAGAAGTAATTTTGCCTTAAAGCCAAGGGTAATCTCATCTCTGAACAATGCTTCTATTTATATAAGTCTGTCTCTGAGCCTGTCTATATCTTGAAGAAATCTCCAATGCAGGAGCCAGGATGTAAAATTGAATACCATCATGTAATATCCCCAAAGGGGCTTGTTTAGTGTTTTCTTATCCAGTTACCAATAGCTACAGGGAAAGATATTTTTTTTTCAAAATTCAATACAAATTGTGTTAGCTTGTTTTTCTTCTTGAAGTCCTTAAGTCGTCTTTGATCACAGTAGATTTTAGAAGAAAGAAAAAAGAATTCCTTTAGATCCCTTAGTGTCAAGGGACACCCTCATACTTTTCCACAGCCCTTCCATAGAGCTGTTAATTGCTTAGACGGACGGAGATATCTCAGAGCAGGCATCCTGGGACCTCAGCAAAAAGCCCTTGGCTCTCCTCAATGTTGGAAGATCTTGGGCACTAGCCAGAAAGATTTAATTATTGAAGGATTTTATTATGAGGTTGTTTTATCTGAAAAACAATTCGGTTTGTCATGTCACCCATCAAGGAACAATGAATCGCCAGGTATTTAATTATTGAGAAACTATTATACTCTGTGTACTTTCACCCATTCCTAACAGCAACATCTGTCAAAACCACGGCCTTCACTGGCTTCGTAAAGAGCAGCCCTTCCACAAGGAGCCAGGAACTCTCAAATGAGAAGGCAAGGGCAGAAAATAGCACCCTCACGGTTCATCGGTCCGTGGAATCCCCAAATCTCACCGTGGACATCAAAACGCAGTTAATATGAAAGATTTTGAGCTCTAACTTATTTTAATTTCTTTGAAGAAATTTTATAACAGAAGGAGGTAGCCTCTAGGCCATTTAGCTTGAGAAGGCGGAAAGTATGGAGTCATCCTCTCTGTTTACCACACAGATATGTAAGACACAGTTTGTCTTCACAGAGGAGCCACAGTAAATCAGGACCTGCCACAATCTGGAAAAACTTAGTGTCCATTCTAGAGTCGCACCCTTTGACTTTTACAACGTTATCATCATAGAACATGAGACAAAAATCGATGGAAGGATGTCCTACTCTTTCATGCTTCCTGTCAAATGCAATGCTCGGCTATGATTGCCCCACAGTTCTTTGTCCACCTGATCTACGCGTCTGATGTTTTGCACTGAGCCTGCTTGTGTTTGTAGGTGGACAACAGAAAGAATGTCTTGAGACAAAAATTTTTGAGCTGGAGTTCTAAGGGAGAAAGGTATCTTGTTCCTCTCTCGGTCCCTTCTCAGGACCAGCATTTGCAGTGTGATCGCCACTTCCGAGCATCTAGCATGCTTCTCATCCAGTGTTCAGCAGATTGGGACCGAATGGTCAGTCTTCTCTAAATAACTTAGACCAAATGAAGGCTTTCAAACAAAGGGAATTCAGGCAGGAATTTGTTATTCGTCTTCATTCTGATCGAACATGTGGGCATGGTACAGGAAAGACAATGAAACTACAAACTAGCATTACCTAAGGACAAGAGTTGTAGTAACTCTCTTTGTTCTGGGAAGAGGAAACAATCTGCAAGGTCTTTGTAAAGGACCGTTTTGTGTCCTTACTAGGGAAGCTGTCCAATTATTTAGAGGAAAGACTCAAGACACTCAGACAACAGGGGAATGCATTTGCCCTTATTATTGAATGCATTGTTTTAAACTGTATGTTTGTGTCTTCTACTCCATGAAAAGAAGACTGAGGCCCTAAGTGCCAAAGTCTTTATGCTTCAAAATGAGATTTAGGATCAGTTTGAGGTAGAGATTAGTTGAGGACAGGGTCCCATAGTGATGAGAATTAGAGAGTGGGGAGAAGAAGTTCATGTGCCGTAGGACAACACAGTGAGGCGGTGGCCATCAGCAAGGAAGCAGAAGGCTTTCATCAAAGGCTTTAACTGTGAGAAAAAAGGTCGAAGGTTGATGCGGAGGATCAGAACTTGTTGTGTAAGCCTGATGACTTGTGCTCCAGAGCCCATACTTTCAAAAGTGGTCCTTCCATTGCCCCCCCCCACACGCCGTGGCACACACTCATAAACATCAGTTATACGCATACAACAATAAGCAAAATAAATTCTTAAAAATTTGTTTAATTTTTTTTATACACTGTATCTTGATTATATTCTTTTACCTTCCCCGACTTCCACCACATCTTCCTTACCTCCCTACTCACACAACTTCATGTTCTCTTTCTTTTAACAAACAAACAACAACAACAAAACAACCCAAGGAAAACACGAAAAACAAGCCCCAGTCCTCCAAAATGTAAATCAAAACAAACTGGAAAAAAGGAAGAAAAGAAAACCAATAAGACAAAAATAATACCAAAACAAAAGAAGAAAGTGCTTCAGAAGCATGGACCAACTTCAGAGCCTGGGCCCTGCCTTGGAGTGTGGTTGATATACACAGTGACACTCCATTGGAGAAAGCTGATTGTCCCTTTCTGAGAATGTATCGATTACTAATAACTTCTTGGTTTGGGTGGGACCTTGTATCCACTTCCTCTTCTGAGTTTGAACCTGTGCAGGACATGTGCTTATTGTTACAGTCTCTGTGAGTTCACACGTGTTATCAGTCCCGTTGTGTCTGGAAGACAATGTTTTCTGGGTGTCACTTACCACCTTAGATCTTACCGTCTTTCCACCTTCTCTTCCATGTACACCTTTGAGCCTCGAGGGGGTGGATGGGATCCCATTTATGACGGAGTCCTCTAGACTCCTTCCCTCTCTGCTCATCGTCCCCTTGTGGGTTACTTAGCACGTGCTGCAAGAAGAAGCTTCTCTGATGAGGGTTGAATTATGCACTGATCACTAGGAGCCATTTTATTGCTATATTCTCTTACCAGAATAATATAGCAGGCTTTCCCATAGGACCATGACCTATCTAGTCTCAGATTCTTGGCCAACTTAGCATTATCAAGTATGGATTCCACTTCATGGGGTTGTCTTTAAATCTAATAAAAAAAAAAGCGGCTGGTTACTCCCATAACATTTGTGCCAATATTGAATCAAAAATTTTATTGTTTAAACCATCTAATCTATAAGTTTCCTAAAGCAACTCAAACTAATAAGTATAGTTAAAAAGTTTATAAAAAACATTTTTATTTAGTTAGTATGAGTTGGCCCTCTAGGATCTGCTCAACTGTACACAAAGTGTTAATTACCTTGTTAAAATCCAGAGATTTAAGTAGTGAGGTTAGAGACCAGATAAGTAAAGAGCAAATTTATTGGAAAATTTACTAAGAGACAGACATTCCATGAAACCGACTCTGGGCAACAGAGCTCATATCTTCTGACTTCATTTTTTTTTTGTTCTCTCTTTCTCTTTCTCTCTCACACTTTCTCGCTCACTCTCTTTCTTTCTCTATTTCTCTCTCTTTCTTTCTCCTTCCTTCCTGCCTCCTTTCTTCTTTATTTCTCCCCTATTCTTTTATCCCTTTTCTCCCTCTCCACACTTATAACCCCAACAGAACTCGAGGGAACTGAGTATAGAATTAAAACACAAGAGATACCAAGAATACAAAACCCAATGTCTTGCTGTTCACCTTACTTTCCTGCCGGAAGCTGAGATTTTCAGAGGACAGAGAGAGTGGCAAGAGTTGAATCAACCAGAAAATATATTTGAATTTTTTTTTTTTATTTTAAAGAAGGATGTGAATTTTGTTCTCTGCCATTAAACATTGCCATGTTTGTTTTAATTTTAAAAAAGAATGTTCTGTCCTTTTCAAACCTTTCCATAAAACTGAGCCATATTTGCTTGTGCTTTCCCATAAATTCTGCCAGACACATGTATGGGTAGTCATACACCATCTGAGACATAGAAGCTTCCATAGTGACATCTGAGCTCTGTAGCATTGTACAGGCTGGATTCTCCTGATTGTTTTTCTTCTCCTTTCTCCCCTTCCTTCTTTCCTTCCTCCCCCCTTCTTCCATTCTTTCTTTCTTCCTCTTTTCCTCCCTCCCTTTCTTCTCTCTATTCTTCCTTCTTCCCTTCTTTCCTTCCTTCCTTCCTTCCTTCCTTCCTTCCTTCCTTCCTTCCTTCCTTCTTATTCTTCTTTCTCTTTTTTTAATACTCTACCATCCAAACTGGCTGGAGTTTTTCCACACAGTTTCTATTATACACAAGCCTTTACATGTGTTGTTTCCCTGGCCTGGAATGTGTCTCTATGGCACTCCATCTCTCCTGTCCTAAAAATCACCTACCTAACTTCTAATACCCAGCACACATGTCTTGCTGGAGTACCTTCTTGGGTTTCCCAAAGCTTATCTTATTTTCTTTTGCTAGAGTATAAACTAGGTATTCCAGAGCCATTCAGTCTTCTAAGACAACCCTTTCCTTCAGTAGCCAACTGTGTTGGAAGGATTCCTCATTCTACTTACAGTAGGAGGTTCAAGGCTCTTGTTTTGTATTTCCATAGGAAACTTACAACTTCCTGCTCTTTGAGTTTTCGATGATCCAACTTGCTTCCCTGCTTCTCTGTAGCTTTTATGGTCTTCTAGAGTATCACTAACACATTGTCTGGTTAGTTTCCAGAATAGCAAAGAAATTACCAAGCAATACATTAGATTAGTGAATAACTGGGCTGGTAAATGGCTCAGTTAGTCAAGTGCTTGCCATGAAAGCATGAGGACGTGATTTCAGGTTTTCAGCACTCCCCCCCCCCAAAAAAAAAAAAAAAAGCTGGGAATTGTGATGTACTACTGTCAACCCAGAGAGGTAAAAACAGGAGGATCCCCAGGGCTTCCTGGCCACTTAATCTAGCCAAATTAAATTGGTGAGCCCACATTCAGTGAGAGCCTCTGTCTCAAAACCAAACCAAATCAAATCAAAACAAAACAAAACAAAATAAAACAAGAAAACCAAGGTGGAAAGTGATTTAAGAAGGCACTTCATGTTGGTCTGGCCTCTGCACAGACATGTACATAATGCACATATACAACCTAAAATTAAATATATGATATGTTAGATTCTTGGTTAGTGCCATAGGACAGCCACCCCTAAGTAATTCATTCCTCAGCGACCACATGCTATGGTATTCCTAGGCCTTTCTTTTTCTTTTCTGTGTCCAAAGATCTTGCTACCCTTCAAGCTTTTTAGGGGACAATCCCAGCGGCCAGCTCCTGTTTTACATGTAACAATTTAGTCATTTTATTTGCCTTTTTTTTTTCTTTCCCATTTTCATGAATTTAGAGGGGCCTCTTCTTTCATAGCCACAGAGGCTGTCC
The DNA here is from genome assembly GCF_030254825.1 of Meriones unguiculatus. Lineage (NCBI taxonomy): Eukaryota > Metazoa > Chordata > Mammalia > Rodentia > Muridae > Meriones > Meriones unguiculatus. The sequence goes on along the minus strand of NC_083362.1, from coordinate 59,107,088 downwards.
TAAACAAACCGGGGTAGTTTTCTTCTGAACAGCATTTCTTTAAGACGGAAGAGCAACAGCCTAAAACACACTGAGCTCTCTTTACAGATGCTGTGATGCTCTGCAGGAACGAAAGACTTATTTTCTCAGCTGCTGGGAGTGGTGGAAAGCTTCGAGTTGCCAATCTTCTCCTGGGAGTTTTTCTACTGAGGAAAAGTGGCCTTGTTCAGGGTCATGTCACCTTTCCATGGGTACCTCACCTCCAATGACACACTAAAGTGCTTGCTGAGTCTCACCCAGATAGTGCTGAGGCCTCACCCCAATTTCAGAGTGCCCAAGGGGTCACTGAGGTCTTTGCTGAGTTTGCATTACAGCTCAAATTCTTCTTCCTCATGTTGCTTATGTTATCTTCCCTTCTTAAAGCTGGGTTCCAAGAATACTCTATCCTTTATTTCCTGGCATATTAATTTTCACTCCGCCCGGGTCTGTTTCACTAGATAGGAAACCTGTGGTACTCTGCTTTATACATGATTTATCCCACCTAAGCTTGAGATTTTGTTTATAAAATGAGAGTCAAAAAGCATTCCCCACATGGTATTAGGATGTGTATTCAAATAGATGGCAGATAAAGTGTTCAGCTGAATTGAAATATATATTAAGCCCTTGCAGAAATTTGGCCCAAGGATATTAGTGTGCTGTTAATGTGCTTTTATTTTTACTTCTGTACCTCCTGCCAAATATGTCCAAATCACATACTGTATTAAAATTTCAAGGTTTTGTTCTGGGATAGTCAACGAGAAGGAGCTTAGGTTACCTCCTTTCCCTTCTTTCTATTGCTCAGTGGAGCTTTATCTTAGCTAAAGCAAGAACAGGCACATTTGTTGAAGGATTCTGGGACTTCTCCAGAGGAGAGAACAAGTATCTATCTTTTTTCCATGAGTCAGTTGGTCATGTTTGTCTGTGTTGACTGAGAGGCCCTGGCAAAGGCCAATTTGGGGATGAACAATAAGTTGCTTAGATAAACGTCACCATGGTCCAGTCATTGTCACAAACAAACAAGCAAACATCTTTCAGCGCCGTCCAAGCTTCTCCACGATGGAGGCAGAGGTAGTAAAGGTTCAGATGAGAACTTCTACAGCAAAATGGGCCCTTAGAACACTTTGGTTCCTTCAGTACAACTGGCTCCTTTTTCATTCTGTGGAAACAATGAGCATTAGAGAATAAGTCTGATTCCAATTCAGTGGCTAAGACATGTCCAGTAAAAGGCCCAACGTGGGGTATGAATTTTATGTCTCTCGAGAGGGTCGTTTCTTTTTCCGTTGAACCAAGTAGCGTCGGCACTCAGCAAGCTCTTAAAATTGTTTTCTGAGCTTATAACCTTATATCTTTTTCACTCCTTGAGGGACCCTGTCCGCTTTCCTTGTAAAAACTCAGAGAAGTCTGAAACCAAGCAAGTGACTCACACACTCAAGATAAAGAGACAAACTAGTGACAGCATACCTGAGTTATTTCCCTTAGATGGTTTCATTTTAAACAAGGGCAAGTTCACTACAACTAAAGCCTAAAGGAATCATAACGGTGTCTAGACATGAAGGCAAGAGCACAAAGATTCGGGGTATGGCAAGGTCTTATAGGAAGCTTTCCCTTGTATGACTTAATTATCCCACTGATACAGCAAAATACAAGACCTCCCCCCACCCCACCGCCCACCTACTCTGAATCAGTATCCCCAGGTGAGTCCTTCTGGTTACTCTAAGTTCTATTGAGTTTTATTGTATCTAAAACGAAAATGGAAAAATAGTTGGGGAGGATGTTGAGAAATCATTACACAAGTAAACAGTGATTTATGTCAGTAGAAAATAGTGGACATATGAACGGTTTCTTAAAAGTGAATAAGTACCTGTTTTAGTTTTCTATTGACGTGTGACAGAAGGGAGAAAAGATTTCTTTTTCTACTCAGGGAAAGGATCATGTCTGACTCCTCCTATAACAAGAGACACCTTAATAGGCTGATAAAAAAATACAAATTTATTTAATGCAAGTTTTATATAATGTAAGAGACTCCAGAAAGGAAGAACCAGCTGGTGTGATAGGCTTACAATCCTGAGGGAGGATGACTGCAGGAAGGCCTGTGTGGTTTACAGAGTGAGTTCAAAGCACCCTAGTGAGATGTTTCAAAAGAAAAAGTAAGAAGAGCTGTGTTAGCACAATTTCCTAGTACGTGCAAGGCTCTAGGTTCAATCCTCTGGATTGCAAAACAAACCACTCCCTAAAACAAAACCCTCCTCCACAAAATAGGAAACACTGTTGGTTTTTGAGTCATACTTTTGTGTGTCTAAGGGATGAGAGGGTCCAAACTCTGTGGCTTCACTCTGAAACGTTTTTCTGGAATGAAGGTCTTAGGACCTCTTTAGAGCAGTGGTTCTCAGCTTTCCTAATGCAGTGACCCTTTAAAACCATTCCTCATGTTGTGATGACCCCCAACAGTAAAATTATTTTTGTTGCTACTTCATAACTGTAATTTTGCTGCTGTTATGAATTGTAATGTAAATATCTGTGTTTTCTGGTGGTCTTAGGTGACCCTCTGTAAAGGTCTTTCACCCATAGAGGGGTCGCGACCCATGCGTTGAGAACCAGTGTTTTAGAGGAAGGTCACAGAATTCTTTGAAGTTCTGTGCCAGGAGAGAATGACAGAACATCGGAGAGACCCCCTTGATTCTGCTGTTTTCTCAAATTTCTTCAGCTTAAAACAAAACCTAGAGCTGGGTGTGGTGGTACAAACCCCCAGCACGCAGGAAGGCAGAGACAGGTGGATCTCTCAGAGTTCAAGGTCAGCCTGATCTGCAAAGCAAGTCCAGGACAGCCAAGGTTACACAGTGAAACCCTGTCTTGAAAAACCAAACCAAACCAAACCAAACCAAACCAAACCAAACCAAACCAAACCAAACCAAACCAAACCAAACCATAATAAAAATCCTCAGTATCACCAAGGTGTCATATTTTAGAGTAGGCAATTCTCAGCTTCTCCATTAAAAAACTGCCCCAAACCCAACAGTTTAATACTAATTACCTCCCAGGTTGTGTCAAGAATCTAGGCGTGGCTTAGCTGGGTGCTGTGTTTCTCTGACTTGCACAAGGCAGCCAGCAAGGGCTCTCCCAGCATGGGGTCTCACGTAAAAATTCAGCTAAGCTCACATGTTGTTGGTGGGGTTGTTGTGTTTGAGGACTGTGGATTTAAGTCTTCCAGGACCCAGAGAGCTGTTGGCTAGTGACCACCCTCAATTTCTTGCACCATGGGCCTCTCTAACACGTCTGCTTGGTTCATCAAAGTCAGCATCAGAGACTGTTTGTAAGTAGGAGATAACGTTGCTGTCTCTGCAGCCTAATTAGGGAAGTGGCATCCCCGCAGGGCTGAGTTTTGTTGGTTAGAGGCAAATTACTCAAGAGGAGACTACATGCAAAATACTAAGAGGCAGGGATTCTTGGGGCCAGCCTAGAGGATGCCTACTGAAGAAATTAGACAGAGGCCAAGAGAATTCAAAGACATTAAGAGGAAGACAAATGATTCTAGTCAACAGCATAGTTACTTTGGGAACCAAAATTGCACAGGCATGTTTAAGGGAGACATCATTCCTAAATCAAATGAAATTTCCTTAATTAATGCATTGCTTTATTCTTCAAACATTCGGCAAACTTCCTAATCTTATCTGCTGAATCTTTGAAGCTATTAGCACATGCTTTCAAACTCTTGCCAACTATTTTTCTCCCTTTTATACCCTCACATAAAATCTCTTTTCTAGATCATTAAAGAGGAAAAACTCTACAGAAAAACTACTGTGAGTGTGTGTAATTATCTTTGAGTCGTGGGCAAGAGATGGTGTTTGTGCAGGAGAATAGGGTGAAAATCTTATGAAGGGGGTCCAGCCTTCACTGAAGCTGCACAGACTGTGTTCCATCTGCAGTTCTCAGCAGGGTGTATTTGTTGATAATTCAAGAAAAGAGTTCTTTCTTTTGAAAACATATGGAAATAGAAATACCCTCATGTGTGGAGAAGAAAAAGAAAACAGAGTGTGTGCTGAGATGGTTTATTTGTGAAGATTTATGAAAATATGCCGCAAAGCTCACCTTAAAGTTTCTTAATTGCCCGCCACGGGCCATGAAATACGTGGGATGGGTCCTGATTTCTTTGTGGTTGTCTTGATTTTCTGTTTTTCAATAAGAATGCATTTTTTTTTAAAGAATACGATTCTCTGGTTTGTTGGTCTTGAATTCTTAATAAAAGTGAACTGTCTTTTATATCTATTTGTGGTAAAGAAGGAGAAAAAGAGGCTGAACATATAGGTGAGCTCTATAGCATCAATGCATCTTTTCTTCTGCATGGTGTCTGATGTTTCACGTCTCCCAAGAAAGGTGCCTTTATGAGGCTTACTTTTTAATGTTCTGATTTCAACCACTAGTGTGTAGAAGAAACCAAGTAGTAGCATAGTAGGAAAGTCTCTGGTGTATTCCTTACCTAGCTTACAAGCTAGTGAGTAGTTGAGAACTGGAAGAATTTATCTGTCTGGAGGAATGGCTAAGGAGACCTAGAAAAGCAAGTGGGTCTAAGATAAACCTCTATCTATCTATCTATCTATCTATCTATCTATCTATCTATCTATCTATCATCAATCTTCTATCTCCATCTTCATGTATCTAACCTACCTATGTATCATCTATCTATCTATCTATCTATCTATCTATCTATCTATCTATCCATCCATCTATCTCTTATCTAATCTACTTACCTAGTATCTATCTACCTACCTACCCACCTATTGTCTGTCTATCTATCTTCATCATCATCATATCTCCCTCCATTTTCTATCATCTACTTTTTAATCTATATCTATTTATGTGATATATGATGCATATATACACGTGTGTGTGTGTGTGTGTGTGTGTGTGTACTCGTGTGCATGGGAGCCAGATGTCAATGCTAGTCTTTCCCCTACCAATCTCTTTCTTTTTAAGTACGGTCTCTCACTGAACCTGGGGCTTGCTGATTTGACAAGACTGGCTGACCAGCAAGCTCCAGAGATCCTTTTATCTCAGCATCTGCTGTACTGGGGTTAGCGGTATGGACCACCATCTTTGGCTTTTTATATTGACGTTGGAGAATCAAACTCAATTTTTCAGGCTTTCACTGCAAGCACTTTACCAAGACATCTTCCTACACCTGCAATGTTTGAAGAATTATGCTCATATAGATATGAGCCCAAATGACTGAAAATATTATTTGAAAGAACATTTCTTAATGTACTCTAAATGAAGAAATAATGTACACAAAAGATAGAAAATGTGACTGTGTATGAAACGGAATAGTTGGAATATGTGAATATGTGTGTTAAACTGTTCTTTTTTTTTTTTTTTTTAGATCATTGCCTTTAAGAAAATGCTTCTGCTTCATGACTGGAAGTAGCAGAGTTTCAAGCTTTTATCAGCATTAGAATGAGTGAAAGGCAAATATTCACCTGGAGTTCTTGACACAGACTTGAAATCACCATGGATCTGAAGGTAGATGTTGTAGTTGGATATTATTAATATGGATTAGGTATGTTTTAAGATAGACAGTTACATACTTGAACAGTCAATTTTTTTTTCTAAGAACAGATTTAGATGGCTTGTTAGCAGTGTTACAGGAGACTATTCAGCAGATTTTGAGAAAACACTGTTGGCTCTCATCCCCCCCCCCCCCCGGAAGAAATTAATCTTTCCATTGTTACTCATCCTTTGCCATGAAATGGGAAACTGAAGACTTGGGTCTGGGAGGATCTCTGTGGTTGAGGCTGAAACTTCCCTGGAACTCATGGTGGGGGAAACGTAGAGGTCCTGGGTCATGAGCCTCGGTCTCATGGCCCATTTCAGAGTGAGATGGGGACTTAGGAGTGAGATCAGGTCTCAAGTGAGCACTGTTTACAGCAGCAAATTTCTTCTGCAAACTTTTAGCTATTCTTTTTACACTTCTTTTTTTCTTTGGTAGCCTGGTATTAAGCTTAAGTGAGGCAATCCTCCTGCTTCAATGTCACTTCAGTCCTCTGGACTATTGGAATTATAGGTACAAGTCACTGGTTTTTCAATCACTGTGAAAATTACTTATTTATTTATTTACATGGTCACATTCTTTTTTTGGGGGGGGTTGGCAGTTTTCTTTTTTAAATAAAATTTTTAATTTTTATATTAATTACAGTTTATTCACTTTGTATCCCAGCTGTAGCCCCCTTTCTCCTCCCCTCCTGATCCCACCCTTTCTCCTTCATCTCCTCTTATGCCCCTCTCTGATAGGGGAGGTCCTCCTCCCCTTCCATCTGACCCTAGCTTATCCAGCATCATCCGAACTGGCTGCCTTGTCCTCTTCTGTGGCTTGGCAAGGCTGCTCCCCCATCCAGGGGAGGTAGTCAAAGAGCTAGCCACTGAGTTCAAGTCAGAGACAGTCCCTGTTCCCCTTACTAGGGTATCTACTTTGATACTGAGCTGCCATGGGCTACATCTGAGCAGGGGTTCTAGGTTATATTCTTGAATGGTCCTTGGAGTATGCTATGCTTGTGGAGTTCCTGTCCTCTCCAATTCTTACTCTCTCACCCTTCTTTCCTAAGATTCCCTGCACTCTGCCCAAAGTTTGTTTATGAGTCTCATCATCTCCTTTTACACAATGTTGGGTAGAGTCTTTCAGAGACTCTCTGTGGTAGGCTCCTGTCTTGTTTCCTGTTTTCTCGTTCTTCCAATGTCCATCCCATTTGCCTTTCTGAATGAGGACTGATCATCTTACCCAGGGTCTTTCTTCTAGCTCACCTTGTTTAGGTGTACAGATTTTAGTATGTTTATCCTATATTATATGTCTAGTAACCACTTGTAAGTGAGTATATACCGTATGTGTCTTTCTGTTTCTGGGATACCTCATTCAGGATGATCTTTTCTAGTTCCCACCATTTGCCTGCAAATTTCATGATTTCCTTGTTTTTAATTGCTGAGTAGTATTCCATTGTGTAAATGTACCACAATTTCTGTATCCATTCTTCTGCTGAGGGACATCTGAGTTGTTTGCAATAAAGCTGCTACGAATGTGGTTGAACAAATGCCTTGTTGTGTACTGAAGCATATTTTGAATATATGCATAGGAGTGGTATAGCTGGATCTTGAGGAAGTGCTATTCCTAATTGTCTGAGAAAGCACCAAATTAATTTCCAAAGTGGTTGTACAAGTTTACATTCCCACCAGCAATGGAGGAGGGTTTCCCTTTATCCACAACCTCTCCAGCATGTGTTGTCACTTGAGTTTTTGATCTTAGCCATTCTAATGGCTGTAAGGTGAAATCTTTGGGTAGTTTTGATTTGCATCTCCCTGATAGCTAAAGATGTTGAGCATTTCTTTAAGTGTTTCTCTGTCATTCTATATTCTTCTACAGAGAACTCTGTGTTTAGCTCTGTACCCCACTTTTTAATTGGATTACTTGATTTGTTGCTTTTTAACTTCTTTAGTTCTTTATATATTTTGGATATTAGCCCTCTGTCAGATATAGGGTTGGTGAAGATCCTTTCCCAGTCTGTAGGCTGTTGTTTTGTTCTGACAACAGTGCCCTTTGCTTTACAGAAGCTTTTCAGTTTCATGAGGTCCCATTTATTGATTGTTGATCTTAGAGCCTATGCTGTTGGAGTTCTGTTCAGGAAGTTGTTTCCTGTACCAATGAGTTCTAGGCTCTTCCCCACTTTTTCTTCTAACGGGTTTAGCGTGTCTGGTTTTATATTGAGGTCTTTGATCCACTTGGACTTTAGTTTTGTGCAGGGTGATAAGTATGGATCTCTTTGCATTTTTCTGCATGCGGACGTCCAGTTGGACCAGCAGCATTTGTCGAAGATGCTGCCTTTTTACATGATCACATTCTTATCTCATCCTTGGAGTGAATCTACACTTTAAATGAAAAAATAAAATAAAGGTCAGAAAAATCAAGCAAGCTGCTTTTGCAAGAGATCTACCTCCATACTTGGTGGTATTTGAATGGTCAAGCTCTCCATTTTCACTCACTACAATGGAGTAAAAGACTATTCCATTAGGGTGCCAAGATACTTTTTTTAAGTTATTGATGAGTTTGAATATCTTTTCAAATAATATGTTAACTACATGTGGTGGTAAGAATTTTATGTATGTTTCCCCTTTTCTGTTGCATTGCTGGTCTTTCCTTAATAAATGAATATCTCTTCCTCCTCTGCCCTCCTCCTTTCCTTCTTTTTGATTGTGTCTTCTCTATTGTCATAGATTTCTTCTCCCCCCCCCCCCCCCGCCCATCTCTGTCTTTCTTGTCAAGGTTTCTCTGTGTAGCCTGGCTGTCCTGGAACTTACTCTGTATACCAGGCTGGCCTCCAACTCAGAGATCCACCTGCCTTTGCCTCCCAAGTGTTGAGATTAAAGCCGTGTGCCACTACCACCCAGCTGTATCATGTATTTCCATATGGTAGTCAGATTTCCTTTCTTCTTTTTGGAAAATTTCCCAGCTATTTTGGCATTTTCCTTTTTTTCAGTTCAAATGTATTACTGCATTGGCTCCCCTCTCCCCCAGTCTGTAACGGAGAGGGCCTTTGAGATTGTATTTTGTTTATACATTAGCTTAGGAAAAATTGACATCTCTATAACATGGAGTCTTTTCACGCTTAGGGCTCAATTTATCATTCTGTAGTGCTTTTGCATATCATGTTGGCTGTTTCCTGGAATCCCTCTCCTCTGTCATTCCAACTTGAAGCTGGCTCCAAGGGCAATATGTGTGAGATTTGGAAGAAAAAGTTGAATCAGCACTCATTGTTTCTAGAGGTTGTCATGGTTAGAGGGGAGGAGAGGCCCATGGGTTCCAGTGGTTTCCAGCTCTTCCCCACACTGTATCCCCTTCTTCTCCCTTTGGCCCCACTGATTAAGCACAACCTCAGTCCCACCAATAGCTTATCTGGCAGTGAACCCACAGAGGCGGTCCATATGCAGAGGCAACAGATTTCTTTGGCTTGTTTCTTCTCATTGTGCTATCCCCTTCAGCATCTGCTGGCACCTTTCTTCCAGATTCCCCTGAAAGCTAACTGGGTTAGAACTTAGAAGCTGGTAAGTGAACTTTTTTCTGATCCTAAAATTCACTGTGTTGGGTGTTTACTTCTTCAATTCCTTCTGCAAGTGAGCTGGTCTACTTTCTCTATTGAACAAATGCGTAGCCTTTCCCTTGACTTAGCTCTTTTCTCATTTATTACTGTAGTACTGAAGCTCTGTTCACAGAGATGCTGTACTCTTCTTTCAGTATTTATTCTCAGATATTTTATCATTTTGCTAGTTCATTATGAATGAAGGGTTCCTTCCACAATAATGTAATTGGACCCACTTCAGCATCTTTGAGTTTGTTAAACTTGCACTTGGTACACCTTCTCCAGAAGATGTACTCATGGCTTGCTCCATCACTTCGTTTGAAATCTTTACATATTGCCATCTTTCCAGAGAAGTAGTTCTGAGTCGTTTCATATAAAGCTTCTATACAATATACTCTGCTTCCATTTTACCTCCAACACTGATTACTATTTATCCTGCCATAAGGTTTTCTTATTTATCTTACTCGATTTTCTCAAGTAAATTATAAACTCTACAGGGCAGGGCATTTAAAAAAATCTGGCTTGCTCATTGCTATACAGCCGATGCTTAAAATGATGTGTGACAAATGATACTTAATGCGTGCTTTCTGTGACCGAATATCTAAAAAGTGATTCATTTGAAAACACTGGAACTCACCACAGAGGCTAGGCTGTCTGGCCAGCAAGCCCCATGGATCCACTTGTCTCCACCTCTCCAGCTCTGAGATCATAAGCATATTCAACCATGCCCAGATTTTTATATGTGGGGTTTGGAACTTGCACTCATGCCATTTTGCCTGGAAGGTGGGCATCTTACTGAGTAAGGTATCTTCTAACCATCTAGATGGATTTTAATGGTTTGCAGTTATAATCCTGTGGATTAGGACCACCAATTCTGAACTTTTCCTGTTTAAATGTCTGTTCTTTCAAAGGTACTTATCTAGAGCTATTAAAAGAAAACCTCACCAATTTAATTAATGGTTCATATTCCAAAAATGTAATTATTAAATCAGTTGTGTGGATCCAAGATTGTATTTTTCTATGTAAACAGTAGGGTAATGATGAGTGTTCTCAGCTGGCTCATACCCACAATACTGCTGTTCTATAAAGATGCAGTGATGCCCAACTCCTCTAATGAAATTTCTTCCACGTGGATACACGTACTCCCCCATGAAATTGCCATTTCTCTTCATTGTCTGAATCATCCTTGGAGCCAACATTCCAACACCACGTACTAATGATTTGTGACCAAGGCTGTCCGTTCTGCATGGGCTTAGCTTGAGTTCACAAGCTTGAGTTCAATGGGATATGCAGGGGCAGAGCTTGTGAATGCTTGGAAGCTGACCAAAAAGGAAGCACACTAGACAGTGATGGAGACAGGTGTGTATCTGGAGAGCTCTCAGCTTGCCAAAATGCCACAGATGGCAGTGTGGATCCTGTATTAGCAGATAGTCTGACTGCTAAGGGTGAATGGGAAAATGTTGGTCTTTATGAGAAACCTCTCAAGTCTGAAAGGTTTACTTAAAATCCGTGAACAGGGTCTCTGTCACTCGTTGAGGCTTTGTAAGCACACAGGACTGTCAGCAGCAGAGAATCCTCTTTCCTCCTGGCCCTAAGGGGTCCATCCGTGGCTACAGGAAAGGCTGGGAGAGCTTCAGTCTGAAACATGGTTGCAGGAGGAGAGAGCAGCTGATCATAGCAGCAGATCACTGACGTAGGCGTCATCACCTCTTTTTCCTCTCAGCATCTGAGCTCCACATATTCTTCCATTGTCTTAAACCCAGAGAAGGCAGAGGGTGCTATTGTCCCAGTCTGAGAAGGTCAGTGTCCGGAGCCACCAAGCAAAGGGAACAGAAGATACTGACCTATAGTCGACCGCAATACCAATGACTGTTTAGATTAAGTGACATGCTGACACATACTGAGAAGGAAGACAAAACATGCCTCAGGGCCTCCGGGCCTTTGGGTTGAAGCATTCTTGAAGACACTGATGTATATTTATTTATATTTTTGTCAATTTGACATTATTGTAGGAGTGTTTATATAGATGAGGTGGAGAAACGGGATTTGAACACTGAATGTCACATTGCTCGGAGATGCACTTTGTACCCACTCTATGAGATGGACTGAATTCCCTTGAGGAGGTTTCCCCCCTTCTCAAAATAATAAATACAACAACATTAACACCGTGGAGTTTATCAACAAGATTTCTCAATTGTTGTATTCTTACTTACTATGGTAGTTATTGTTATATAGCAAACCACCCCCAATAGTTACTGGACTAAAACAGCAATATTTATAACCTCGATTTTTCTGGGGAATCTTGAATCCAGCATGGTTTAGCTGGGTGGTTCCGCTTCAGGGTCTGGGTTGTATCATCCGAAGTCTGTCTGAGGCTGCAGGGTCTACTTCCAGGAAGGCTTATGCACATAACTGCTGGTTGGAAGCCTCCGTTCCTTGCTGCTTGGCTTTTCCACAGGGTTAAGTAAATGTCAAGAAATGGTAGCTGGCTTATCCCACGCCGAGTATCCTGAGGGAGACAGAGAATAAGAAGGCAACTAAGATGCACATTGCTATGTCATTTAGAAGCTAATATTAGATGGGGCAAGGAGAGCTAGTTTTGAATCAATGTCCACAAGCAGTGCCAGTGAGTTTTAACAAGAGCTTCTTGGACTTCTCCTGGAAGGTGACCTGTGGATCAGTCTTCCTTCCCTTGGAGAACCTTGGCATACAGATAACCAAGGCAGGAAACAGTCAGGTCATGTCTATAGTCCCAGCACACCCTGGGAAGCTGGTACAGGAGGATTGCCATGAATATGAGGACAGACTGGGCTACATCGTGAGTTCCAGGATGGGTTGGGCTACAGAGTCAAAGTGCTTGGCAGGAGAGACAGACAGAGAGAGGGAAAGAGGGGTAGAAAGAGAGAGGGAAAGAGAGAGAGGGGGGAGGGAGAGAGAAGAAAAGAGAGAGAGAGAGAGGTTCCAAAAGAGAGAAATTAGAAATTAGACCTTTTCTTTTTTTGGTCCCATAAAATATTACACACTCACTGGAGTCTGTACTTCCTTTCCTACCCAACACACACACACACACACACACACACACACACACACACACACACACCTTATGATGTGAACGACAAGGGGGACTCCGTGAGGAGAAATGTAATTATGATTCTTTCCTACAATTGACACCACCTTTGGTCTGCTTTTTGGCTCCAAGATGCGAGGTGCTCTCAGAGATAAACAGATAAAAGTTCTGATCCCTTTTCACATCCCCAATCTTCCACTCCTGACCATTTTCTCAAGGTGAGGGCTCTGTGACGCATGGACAAACTGTTCCTAATTTCAATTTTTTCATTGTCACCTCGGTTTTAAGTAGGAGGCATTTTCTTCTATTAAGTTCCTCTTTTGGTTAGCAGATTACAACGATTCAGCTTTCTTGTGTGTTTTCTTCTGGTTTGTCCATGTGTTGAGCGTGCTGCATAAGCCCCGAGGAATTTAAGGACTCCCAGACCCAAGTGATAAGTGTCCTGAGTGAGATATGAGGGTATACAAAGGCTGTTGCTAAGCAGCTATTTACAAATAAAGGCATTTCTCCAACCAAACAGAGTCATCAACAAATGCTGTCGTTAAATGGTGCAGTCGGGGAGACTACCTTTACTGCCGAAGAATTTACTGTTGAGCCCTTTATTTATAGTGCAGATAACGGTTGCCTGAAAAGGGAGGAAACTGTGTCAAGGGATTTTTATGAGTGGTGGGGAAAAAAAAGTAGGCTGTGTGTTGATTTGAAATGACGACCAAATAATGATTTCATTTCACCATCAGCCCGCAATAACTCTGTGACTCTTTCACCAGTGACATTGGGATCTGCAAGGAATCCAAGCCGGTTGGTTCTAGGTACTAATCCTTCATGCTGGGAAAACGATCTACCAGGTACACAGGACTGAAAGGTTCTGCAGGGCTAGTTTTTGTATGACTTGGCTACTTGTCTTGACAACTGTTGCTTGTGGTCCATGGCTTGAGAGTCTGCGCTCCAGTAGTGTCAGCTCTGGGATGTATCTGTGGTAATTATCCTAGGGTAAAAAAGGAAGCACTCAGATACCCATCTTGTTTTCATCCAAAGACGAGAGAAAACCAACAAAGCAATTTCAAAATAGTTTCAGAGAATAATGATGTACACAGAGCCCATCTCTTGGATTTCCCTCTCATTAATTGCTGCTTGACACTGGGCTTTAGAACCGGCATCGTAAAGTGGTATGATTCAGTTTAAAGTGAGATGACTCATTTAGAACAATCATCAACTTCCTGCCACCCATACCTAATGCTATTATTTTTTATTTTGGCTAAACACCTCATGTTTGGAGTCATGTTTTAAAATTTTATTTATTTATCATTTTACAGCCTGATCTCAGACTCATCTCTCCCAGGAGTCTTGCCCTCACTCCTCCATCCCCTCCCCCATCTCTCCTTTTTCTCATAGAAGGGGAGGCCTTTAAGGGACAAACCCACCCTGGCACCTCAAGTCACAGCAGGACTAAGTTTATCCTCTCCCATTGAGGCCAGACAAGGCAGCCCAGCTAGGGGAAAGGGATCAAAAGGCAGGCAACAGAGTCAGAGACAGCCTCCAGTCCCATTCTTAGGGAACCCACATGAAGACCAAGCTACACATCTGATACATGTGTATAGAGTCCAGGTCCAGTCCATGAATGGTCTTTGGTTGGTGGTTCAGTCTCTGCAAGCTTCCATAGGCCCAGGTTAGTTTACTCTATAGATCTTCTTGTGGTGTCCTTGACCCCTCTGACTCCCTTAAATCCTTCCTCCCACTCTTCCACAAAACTTCCCGAGCTCAGCCTATTGTTTGGCTGTGGGTCTCTGCATCTGTTTCCATTATCTAGAGGGTGGTGTTTGTATTGCTGTGATTCATTTGTTCTACTTTCTTTGGCTTATTTTGAGCGAAGTGTAATGATCAACTATGACAAACCCGTATAAACCAAAGCTCTGGTCGCCAGTTAACATTTCACGTACCATCTACTGTTGCTGTTTGCTAGATTTGTGTTCTAAGTATTGTTAAATTTACTTTTACCTTCCGTACAAAGCTTTGCATGCAGGGAACTCGAAGAAGGGGTGGGTAGAATCTACAAAAAGGATTTCAGATCCAAGGGTCAAAGCCATGTGTCCTGGGTCATGGATGTGGCTTATTTCTGACTACTTTACTTGTGGATCTGGTGGCAATATTTAGGTTTGTGTCTGTAAAAACACTACTCTAAAGAGAGTGTTGGCTGACAGTGGCCAATAAGTAGAAGGCAGCTGCTGTCCTACGTATTTCCTGTCCTACCTATTTCCAGCAGAATGTGAAGACTCACATGTATGGGCTTTTTCAGAAGCGTGTATTTTCTTAGTTTCAGACGGAAGTATTGTAAAACCTTTAAGTATGTGATGGGGCTCCATAATGCTGGGATTCTTGTGGAATGTTGAGGCATTGCCTCCTTAATGCTGTTGCTTTGTGGATAATCTACAGCTTTCATTTGGCTGGCTCAGGATATTTAAGCAGAGGTTGTGTTGCATTTGTAGCACGAATTTACCCGTGAGTCTCCCCAGCTCATCTGACCAGGGTCCGCTGCTTATCACAAAGGAGTCACTTTGTGCCTTTGACTTATCTCGAGCTTTAAAGAAGGGTTGCCTCTTAGAGTCTTAGACAGCATCAGCTCTGAGTCTCTAAACAAAGACCTTCATTTTGTCCTTCTGTTATAATCTGGTACCTCAGGGGCAGTTTCAGGAGGGTGGATTTATGTGTCAGAAATCAAGTAGATTTTCTTCTTCTTCTTCAGATTTATTTATTTATTTATTTAATGCATATGAGTGCTCTATCTGCATGTGCACCTGCATGCCAGAAGAGGGCACCAGATCACATTACAGATGGCTGTGAGTCAGCATGTGGGTTTCTGGGAATTGAACCCAGGACCTCTGGAAGAGGAGACGGTGCTCTTAACCACTAAGCCATCTCTCCAGGTTTTCAATTAGAGTGGTAATGGAAATGCATATTAGCTTGGCAGACAAGGTGCCTGTGGGAGAGTAATGGACCATGAGATGTACATGTCATTAAATTTTTTATTTTATTATTTATATGCATCTGTCATGTAGATGCACATTACATAAGGATGCCCGCAGAGACCATAAGAGGATGTCTGGTCCCTTGGAGCAAGAATTATAGGCATTTTTGAGCTGCCCAACATGGGTGCTGAGAATTGAACTCAGATCCTCTGTTAAGAACAGCGAGTGCTCTGAACTGCTGAGCATCTCTCCAACATCATTTAAAATTATTATTGTTTTTTTTCTGTGTGTGTCTTTCTGGTGTGTAGGCATGTGTATTCCAGCATACCTGTGGAGGTCAGAGGACACCTTTGTGGAGTTGAGCCTCTCCTTCCACCTTCATGTGTGGCCCAAAGACCAAACTCAGGCTTGCGTGGCTTAGTCCATGGTAAATGTGTTTATTTTCTGTTATGGAGAAAGAGGAATTGAAGGCTGCTGGTGGAATTAAGGTCGCTAGCACACTGATCTAGAAGCAGAAAGAGTACCCTAGATTATCTGGTGAGTCTGAAGTAACTACAAGTGTTCTTGGAAGTGGAAGCCCTTGTCCTTGTAAGTCAGAAGAGATGTCAGAGAGGTGCAAGTGATGGCTTAGATAGAAGGTGGAAGGAGACTATGAGGCAAAGCATATAAGCAAGCAGACTCTAGAAAACATATTCTGTAGAGCTTCCAGAAAACAACCCAGCCCCAAGACCTCTTGATTCTAGCCCCAGGAGACCTACGTCAGATGTTAGTTATCAGAACTTATAAGATGGTAAATTATATTATTTTATGAACGATTGCTCTCTTCAGTCATTAAGCTTGTTGCAATTTGTTAGATTAGCAACAGGAAACTAACACAGTGCCCTGTAAAATTTACAAGAGAATGTTTCCAGGTGGAATAGTCTCAATTCTGCACGATTTCTTATCCTTCTGAGAGTCCCTTACTTTTTGGAGCATCTCAGAAAAAGGGAACTGGCACCCATGTTGAACTAATGAACCTTCTTTCATCCTTCCAGAATAAGTAGTTATTTCTTTAACCCAGTGGTTCTCAACCTTCCTAATGCTGCAACTCTTTACCATAGTTCCTCATGTTGTTCTGGCCCCCAACCATAAAATAATTTCCATCGCTACTTCGTACCTGTAGTTTTGCTACTGTTATGAGTTAAAGTAAATATTTTTGGAGATAGAGGTTTGCCAAAAGGGTCGCTGCTTTAACTTATTGTATTTTAGTCAATTGTTAACACATAATTGTGTTAATTCTTTAAAGATGATTTGGGGGCAAGAAAATGACTGCCTTAATTTTCTACATATAATAGAATCTAGGTTGACTCTCTTGTGGGTTTTTACAAAGTCGTACTTGGGATGTTGAGTGGTAGATAGGGGGCGAAGCGAACTCCTTTGCATTTTAGGTTCTGAGAGACACTTGGAAAAGTGGAAAAGGACCTGGCCACTCTACCTCGGTGGTCTGTTCTGTGGTGGTTTCTTGGCCAGCCCTACTGGTCATTTAAAGGCAGGTGGCTCTGCCAGAAACTCCATTTCTTTATGACATGTTTAGCTGTGGAGGCCCTTGCTGAGGCTCCCAACACATAGTGCCTAGTATTGCTTTTCTTACACCCATCCCTCTCCAAGAACCCATCATTTCAGGTATACTGCTGTCATGGGCATGTGCTGGTCTCACTCCTCTACTCAATTCCACCTTCCCATCCTCCTCCTCTGTGGCAGAGAATCTTCCACGCTCAGGGCATTTGGCAACCCCCATGCCTGTCCTCCTTTGTTGTGTGGTCCCTCAATTCTCTCAGTGTATTTAGACCAAGGGTGAAAAACTGACCCAGTGAGCCATATTTGTTGTCATGCATGGCCTCTTGTTTTTCCTTGGTATTCGTGGTTATATCTTGTACAGAGCTTAAAATTGGAATTAGTTTTCACATTTTCGAAGGAAGATTTCGTTTGTATCTGTCTCGGTTTTATTGAGAACGCAACAGATATGGCAAAGCTGGACTTTTATTCCTCCAGGCTGTAGCTGGCTTGGACTGAGCACATGGCTAGAATTTGTTCTCCACATCTGTATATTCTCACCATCCCCTGTTTTGTCTTTATCACCGAGGCCAAGAGCAGTTATTTGCTCCGTACACCAGATTTGCTTTGCCCATTTACATTATTTTTCTAGTCTCCACAGATCTGAAAATTTATAAAGCACGGTCTAGATTTTTAGTATGCTTGAAACACCTCTTTCTCCATTCCCCTCTCTCTTTTTCTTTTCTCCTATCCCCCCATATGTGTGTGTGTGCGCACACGTGTGCGTGTGTGTTTAAACTCAGACACACAAAAATCCCACTGAAGTATGCAGAGAACTCAGATACATAAACAAGGACCTGGCTGCCAGCCTGGTGAGGAATTAAAAGATAATAGGACAAGACAGTTTGCTTTCTATGGACGGCCTAGTAGGAATGACAAAGTCCAGGTGTTTTTGCAGTTGGTCAGCACGCTACATGATGTTATCAGCAAGTTATTTTGACTGCGTACCGCTTCCCTGATGAGGAGGAAAAGATCTAACTCTTTGTGTGGCTTGTTGAGACTGTAGTCATGCTTGCTGGATGAGTAATTGGAGCAAATGAGGTAGCCTAGGGCCTCTCTGGTAGAGGAATAAGATGTGGACATCTTGACCATAGTTAGAAATCCTCTGTGAGGCAAAATTAGGTCCAGTTATACCAAACTAATTATGATTTCTGTAAAAACAGCCGCAGAGGGTTGCATTATAGCTTATTAAAAACCTCTGAATGAAACAAAGGTGCAGCATGATTTAAATCAATTTGTGAAATTGATAAATGAGAAGAAAATAATTTTAACATTTATCAATCATCCATCTATCTATCTATCTATCTATCTATCTATCTATCTATCTATCTATCTATCTATCATTTATTTTGTGTGTGTGTGTGTGTATGTGGCAAGTATGCTATAGCATGTGTATGGAGACAACTTGTAAGAGTTGCTTTTCCCCTTCCATCGCGTAGACCTTAGGGGTTGAACTTAGTTCATCAAGCTTGGTGACAATATCCATTGAGCCCAAATATGTGTCTATTCATTCATAAAACTTCCTCATCGTAGGTTAAGACTGATGAGTTTTAATGGTTGTACACAGACATATAACCACCACACCAAACAAGACACAAACATTTTCATTGCTCTAACATGTTAAGCACATGAGTACGTGCACATGATGGTGTGTGTGTGTGTGTGTGTGTGTGTGTGTGTGTGTGTTTTCTGTGAATTCTCTCCTCCTGTGTGATGTCTGACTTTATATATCAACTTGACTGGAATGAGGCATACCTAGATACGAAGTAAAACTTTGTTTATGGGTATGTCTATGAGGGCGCTTTCAGAAGGGACCAGTGCTTGATTGGATCTGTGTTAAGAGATTCATGGAAGGATTAAAGAGAAGCAAATGTCAGAGAAAGGAGTAGTGGCCACGCCCCTCTCCCCTTGCTGCGGAGCTGGGACATCAACACTTAGTTTTGGTTTTGTTTTGTTTTTGTTCGTTTGGTTTTACATTCTATGACTTATGCCAGCAGTCCCCTGTTCGGACTCAAACTGGGAGTTATGTCCCAATTCTCCCATATGTAGATGATATATTCTGGAACTCCTGGGTCTCCATATGATATAATCCAGTTTTCAGAATAAACACATATTCTATTTGTTCTGTTGCCCCAGAGAACTTGGGATAATACACCACCTAATTAATGTGGGTTAGCCTGGGTCTCTTCTTATATTTCACACAAAGGAAATCGCATGGAAAGGAAATCACATAGTGTGTAGCTTTTTGGTGCTTGGCTTCCCCCCCACCCCCAGAGGTTGGCAGATGTTTTGTGTAAAGAACTCAATAGTGATGTTTTTGGCTTTGTGGTTCTGATCTCTCAGCTGTAGCAAGCACAGAAAATATGGAAATGAACGGGTGTGGCCAGATTCCAATAGTGCTTTATTTAAAATAGATGGTGAGCTAGATTGGGCCTGTGGACTTCAGATTGCCAAAATTTAGCCAACAAAATATTTTTACTATTTATCAATGTTGTTTCATGCATTAGTAGTTCATTCTTCTTATTCCAGAGAACTGTTTTTGTTATGGTATGAATATACCACAACTTGTTTATCCACTCTCCTATTGACGGATGCTTGGGCTGCTTCCAGTCTATGATTATTACAGATAGGACTGCTGTAAACCTTCCTGTAGGAGTCTTTTTGAGAACACATGTTTTTGTTTCTCTTGGATACGTACCTTGAAGAGGAATTGCTGGGTCATGGAGTAGATGAATAGTTGGCCTTAAAGGAGCTGAAAAATTGTTTTGCTAAGAGGTGGTGCCATTCACCATTCTCCTCAGCACTGTATGAGAGTCACTGTGGATCTGTCCTTGCCAGCCATTTTGATGTGCTCAGTCTTTTGTTTTTAGCCACCCTAGGAGTTCAGTCTCTCTTCGAACCAAGCTCTCTGTCTCTAATGATCACATCTCAGTCTGGCATTTCTTACACCCCGTTCAGTGCCAGCTCGTTCCCATTGTTCTTGGTTCATGTCTGTATGCATGTGCCTGGGCCTCTTCCAGGCTACTCGGAACCATTGCCCTCATTTGTCACTAAACATATTACCGTACTTTGGATTCCCTGCCTAAGTCTCATTCCTCTAAGCTAATCTTCACCTGAACACATTGCCAGGGTAATCCTACAACTAGAAGCTGGCCATACCCACCTCCCATTTTCTGTCTTCTTCTTTTTTCCCTTTGAGACTTTTATGCCTAAATTCAGTGAATGTGTGCCTGTATTCATTATAGTACTTTAGAGTAATAGAACTTACAGAATCTCTTTCTCTGTATATATCTGTACATCTATCTATCTATCATCCATTTAGGGATTTATTAAAATGGCTTACAGGCTGTGGTCTGGCTAATGTCTATGAATGAAAGTTCCAAGAACCCAGTAGTTGTTCAGTTTATGAGGCTGGATGTCTCAGCTGGTCCTCAGTACACACCGGAATCCCAAAATGATATTGGTAGGGAGGTGGTGAGAACAGGCAGACAAAGAGCAAAAATCTTCCTTCGTCGATGCCCTTTATATAGGCTTTCAGCAGAAGGTGTGGTCCAGATTAGAGGTGTGTTTTCTCAGATCAAAAGATCTGGATTAAAGATGTGTCTTCCTACCTCAAAGATCTGGATTAGAAGTAGGTATTTTCACTTCAAATTAAGCAAAGATCTTTTACAGGTGTGTCACTCCATTTTGGGCTTTTAGTTAATTCCAGATGTAGCCAAGTTGACAACCAAAAATAGCCATCAGAGTGCCCAAATTAAACTGGGTATAGATATAGCTCATAACTCTCCAGAAAGAGCTGTCACCACATATTCATTGCTTCTGGAAATTCCCTTAACTTACTGTCCCACTCCCTTGAAAATAATGGGGTCTCAGTTATAATTTCTCTGAAGCAAATAGACACATGTTCATTTAATCTCATTACCACACAAACCACTAAGAGCTGCTTCACCAGAGAAGGTTTTCTTAGACAACAGAAAAGAAGAAGAAAAAGTAAGAACTGTCCAAAGACATAGGCAGTGCTTGTAGGTGTGGTTCCCTGAAAACCCATGGAGACTCTAGGATGCAAGGAGGTAAAGTCTAGCATGGGGAGTGTTAGGTGTCCTGTCTTTCTTGATTCCTTTTCACCTTTAAAAAATTTCCTTTCTCCTACTCAGGATTAAATAAAGGGAGACTTCATTCTTTCATTTGTCCAGTGGCTCTATTGTCTACTGACTGCTGCTGTCCAATAGAACAGCTCTTTTAAACTATGTCCAGGCGAGAATTGCCCTTGGCCACATTAATTCTATTTGCAATGCAGTTGTTCTGTTCTTTGCTTTTAAAAAAAAATCTATTGACAAATTTATACTCTGCAGAGTTAAAACCTGGGAATGCTGTCTGCAAGTCAACCAGGACAGTATAATACACCAAAACAGTAAGTCTGTGGTGGTGGAGGGTTGAATAAAAATGTTGTTTAATTAGATGGAAAAGAGAAAAACCACGCCAGTGAGCTAGCCAGCCAGCAAACATGCATGCATATTAGAATTGTTAGACACCTGGCAAGCTGGAATAATATTTTAAAATACATTTTTTATTTCCTTTTAGACAATTTCATACATATAAATCTTTTTTTTTAAATAAAAAAATATATTTTGTGTGTATGTATGGGTACGTGCATGTGACTGCAGTGCACTTGGAGGCCTGAAGAGGGAGCTGGATACTCTGGAGTTATACATGGGCAGGTGTGAGCTGCCCTGAGCGGTGCTAGATGCTGAACTCCTATTCCTCGCAGGGGCAGTATTCACTCTTAACTACTCATCAAACCTCTATACTATGCGTCTTGATCATATTCACCTCTCACTCCCCTCCCTGACTCCCCCTGACTCCCCTAATATATCCCTCTCCCATATTATCCCCACCCCCACCCCAATAACTTACTGACTCCAATCAGCGCTGACCGCATCTATGTGTGTGTGTGTGGGTGGCATCTTCTGACATGTGAGCAACTTGCTAGCAATGGGAAAACATCTTTATATTTTGTATAGCTCGTTTCCTGGGAGAAGAAATGATCAGAGCTCGTTAATTAACGATGTCTTTCTCAACCCTAGAGCATCCGTGTCCCTGTGTTGAGGTAGATCACCAGAAGGAGACTAGCACGGCAGCTTAGGTTGCCGTTACTTTCTGGTAGATGTTAAGAGAAATTGGTTAAGATTCACCACCTCAAAGACTGGGTTTGAACCTACCTAGTATTGCTACATGGAGTAATACGGCTTCAGTCTTTTCTTGTTGTGTTACAGACATCGCCAAAGCTTAGTGGCTGCATGGTTTTGTGAGTCAGTAACTCGGGCTGCAGTTGCTGGGGGCAGGACGCAGGGGCAGCAGGTGGCTGCTGACCGGGACCTGGGGTCCTTGTTAGCATTGTTGACTGCCTCTCTCCATGGGAATGCTTATCTTCAAAGAGGCTCACGCAGACCTCCTCGTGGGTGAGGACTAGAGAGGGAGAGAAAGAACAGGAAGGTCTCTTGCAACTGAGGCTGAGCTCTGACAATTTCTGTCACATCTATTTTTGCCAAAGCCCGGCAACAGGACAGCCTGAGTTTAAGCCGAAGACGAGTGTATCCCATCTTTTCTCGGAAGCGGCAGAAAGGCCATGTTACAAAAGGATGCGCCTGTAGGAGAGGGATTTGGGGTTGTGTACTATAGTCAGCTGTGTTCTTGAAACCTCTGCTTCTGAGTCTGTAAAAAGGAGATTAAAAACTCCCAACAGAGGGTCAGAATGCTTGGTTTCCTCTGCTGGCTCATCCCCCCCCCCCCGTCTTCTCTAGCCTCCTCCTTTCCCTCTGAAGCTATGTGCAAGGCTCTCCCCTCTCCGTCTACGATTTCGTCGTAAAGCTATCTCATCTTTGCTGGCGCTGGGAAACCTTTTCTCTAAAGGGTCAGATGGGAAATATTCAGCATGTGTGTCACAGTTATTCGGCTCTGCATTGTAGCAAAAGGCACCCACGGACGATCTATAAAGGAGTCACTGTGGCTGGAGGCCAACGAAGCTCTGTTTAAAGCAGGCAGCCGACCAGCGCATGCTCTGTTCCAGCCTTTGCTGACGACTTGTGTTTCCTTAGACCCTGGTCATTCCTGCCATTGCAGTTCGAGCAATTTCCAGAGCTGATCCGAGGCCCTGCAGGACCTGACATTCCCCCTTCTCCAGCTTCATGTTGTCTTCCTCCTCTTTTGCCTCTGAGCAAAACCCCTAAAAGCCCCCTTTCCACGCTTTGAAATCGTCATGCCGGCCACTGCTTTCCTGCCTGGATGGACCCTCACCCTCGTCTTCCATTACCTGCTTATTTTGTTTTCATGTGTTTTATTTTTGAAATTATAATACAGTTACAACATTTCTCCCTTCCCTTTCTCGAAATCTACCATACACCAGATCCTTGCTTTCCTTCAAGTTCATGGCCTCATCTTTCATTAATTGTTATTGCATATAATGTTACTTGTATGTTTGTTCTCAAGGCTGACTGTTGTGGTGAATACTAAAAGATGAATGTTGGGCTATATAAGGTTTATAATCAGAGCTATTATTATCACAGCGGTGTTATCTAACCCACTGCCACAAATAACAAGACACAGACACCTGTTACATTTGTAATTGCCTTATTTACCTTGGGCCGGGCAGACAGTTCACTTACACTGTCTCAATATCCATCTCCCAGGCCCCATCCAATGCCATCCACATTAATCCTCCTCAGCTGGACTACCTTTCATCCATAATCCCATGGTACTTGCTCGTATTCTTTTTCTGGGCCTTTTCACACCATTATTGGAGTTCTTCCTCTTGGGCCATGTGATTTTTTTCTCCATACTAACCCATCGTGGGGTCCTCCTTCCTCCTCTCTCCCATCCATCTGTCCCCCCCATTAATTTTCTCTTGAATCCAAAAGCTTGGGAAACAGCCCTGCCTACCCCATTTTGCTCTGCCCAGGTACAGGACATTTAATGAACCTATCTGCTCTAATGTTTTATGCAGGTTTACACAGACAAGGATGGGTGTATCCGGTGGGCAGTAATCTTGAGGATCTTGAGGACCAGTATTTAGCATTAGACCAACCTCCAACAACTGGCCATTCGGCACCGGCACCGGACAACCAGGTGAGTGCTTGTCTCTGGCAAAGCCCTCCCTTCCCATGCTTTCCTCATTTGCCTACAGTTCTTTGTGTATTGTTGAGGCCTCACGGAGTTTCCCCCGCATCCACTCTGGCCAGTCCATTGGTGTCACCCTTGTTCGGCTTGCATTTGGGCAGCCATGCTGGTGAGCCTTCGTAAGTGTAGTTTCTGACATTCCTAGGAGACACAATCTCACAGCACACTCCGTTCTTCTGGCTCTTACAATCTTTCCTCCCCCTCTTCCTCAATGTTCCCTGAGCCCTAGGTGCAGTAGTATTTTGTATATGTTTCCTGTCTCGTTTTCAGCTCTTGTTTTTGAGGAAAATCTTTCTGAACCCCAAACAAGATTCAGCCCTCTTTGTTATGGTTTAGATATGACATATCTAAAAAAGTTCACGAATTGGTGGTTTGGTCCCCAGTTGCTGGTGCTATTGGGAGGTGGCAAAAGAAACATACAAGCAAACAAAAAAGAAGCCTGCTGGAGAAAATAGGTCCTCAAAAGGGAGTTGTCCTGAAATGTGTGTCTCTGGTCCTTTCTTCTCCTTCTGCTTTCTGGCTTCCAGGAAATGAGGAGCTTTGCCTACCTTAGCTACCCTTCCACCAAGTTCCATCTCACCACAGACTCAGAAAGCTAAACGACCATGAACTAAATGCTCTGGAACTGTGAGCCTAAATAGATCTTTCCTCCTGTAAGTTGGTTTTCTCTGGTGTTTTAATCTCAGCGATGGAAGATGATTAGCATCCCTCTTGTAGGACCCTGGTCAAGCACACTCACCTTCACGACATCGCACGCTCAAGTTTTAATGACACCATCATTTGTGATAGTTTGGATGAGTCTTCAGTGGTTTAATTCCTCTCACTGTTTCGCCACAGATGGGGTGCTTATCCCATTGGTGCCGAACTGAGCCACATGTGTTGATCTAGATAATAGGAAGTGAATGGCTCGATGTGGGCAGAAGCATGACGTGTGCATGCGGGGGGACCTTGTTTCTTCACGCCTCTGCTCCTTGAACAAGGAGGGATGTATGGAGTCGATCTGCCTCAGCTGTCTCGCTGACCAACGAGTGCAAAGATAAATGCTCACTGTGTTTCACAGAGCTTTAGAGTGAACGCTCTCATGAAGCATAGAGGACTGAGGGGATTATCTTACATATCCATCCCTTCCACCAGAGCAAAAAATTCCAAGAAAGTTAGCACGCAGTCAGGGAGATATCTCAGTGGTAGAATGCTTACCCAGCACACGCAAAGGTCCCGAGTTTGTCCCTAACGCCACCATATAGATACATAAAAATAAATATTAAAAAAATAAAAAGAGGAAATATACTGACCTTGTTCTTTTTTTTTTTGTTTTTTGTTTTTTTGTTGTTTTTTGTTTTTTTTTTTTATTTCTATTGCCTATCAGATAAGAATGAACAGATGATTAAGTGACAAGGCAGCCGTGGAGGCAGTTGGTATTTTACAGACATGTAGCTGGCATCCTGCAGATAGGCCTTTAAAATGGAGTAGGCAATGTTCAATACGGTCTGAATCTAGTGCTCTTCTAAACTTGAAAATACTCAGGTTTGTGTGCGGGGGGGGGGAAGGGGGCAAAAATATCCCTCTATGTATAGTCAGCTGTGTGTTGACTCTGCCGTCACAGTCTTCCACCCGCAGGAAGTTGAAGATTATTAAGGAAAATAAGAAATAAATGAAAGTTCAGGAAGTTCTTTGTTTGCGTTACTTTGTTTTCCAATTTTAAATCTTATTAGTTTAAAGTGATAATAAAGCCATTTGGAGACAGGATAATGTTATCACATCTGGAGACGCTTAATAAGATCGGGATAAAGGCCCCGTTCTCCTCTGGATGCACATGTGCAGTTCTCGTTAGCTTTCCCATTATCTCGAGGAAAACAGTGGAAAATGTCATGCACCATAAACATTCCACACAAAGGGGGTTAATTAATAGGTTCATATAGTATTAATGCAGATGTTCAACACTGACTATGGTAAGTCTTCACTAATAGGTGGGGTCCGTGGATAATTAATGCACACCGGCTCCCCCAGTCCTTACAAAAAGAAAGTATAAATATAAGGGACCACTGTAAGTTATGAAAAAAATTTGTAACAATTCCAAATAACTTTTGAAGAGGTTTCTTGAGATTTATGAGTCTAATAACTTTCCTGATTAGTTGTATCTTTAAAAACAGTCAGGTACTTTCCCTAAAACTATTCAGTGTATCTTTCTCCAAAAATCACTTCCCAAATATTTTATGTGCGCGAAGATTTTTAAGCATTGGGTATTTGTATATCCTTACAACACCAGCGTTTCTTTTTCAACACTTTATATCTTCGTGATATGCTTTCTTCTGAGAATAAAGCAGAGGCCTGTGTATAAAGAATTTGTGTTTTTCTTTTCTGCACATTTTGGTCAATCCAAGCCCTGTCCATATTTTTCGGTTCACATGCCTTGAGTGTTTATATAAAGAAAATATGATCTGAAATATTAATAAGCCAGACATACAGATGTTTGTGTATGGTGTCAGAAAAACTAAACAGCAATGTTAAAATGTACATATCTCCATATTCGGATGCAATATTTATTTCTATTAGTCTTGAAATTTCCCTTTCTTTCCAAAAGGCTGTATTTGATTACTTATTTGCTTAAAATAAAACAGGATCCCAACTGTGGTACAGCCTGAGATGCACTACTCAAGGAGTAGCTGCCGGCTGGACGGAGTGTGGTTACTGAATGCCTCTAGCTGCTCGCTGGTTTGTCCCAGCATGCCCTGGAGGTCCTGCTCTTGGGGAAGCATCTGAGCAAGATGGCTGCAGAAGAGTCTAGCCATTGCTCTCCACAGTGGGTCTTCTCCTACAGGCTAGTTTTGCTCTCTGCTGGCCAGAGACTTTACCCAGGCCCCATCATTGTCTAATGGCTTGTCCTGCCCTGCCCAGTCCTGTCTTCTGCCCTTTCGTGGATGCTATTGTCAATTAACCCTTTGTTTATCTTGCTGTCTTTCTCCTAGAGAATCCAGATCGCATCCTGTGTTTACCAGGGCTTTAATGGCCAACACAAAGTTAGGATCTGATGGGAAATGACAAAGTTAGAAAAATTCATTGGTAGACAACACACAAAACATTATACTTCGAGGAGATAAGATGAAGTAAAAAAAAAAAGGTTACTTTTCCTTCTTCCTCCTCTCTCTCTCTGTGGTGCACAGGCCACAGGTCATTGCTGGCTGTGTTTCCTCTATCATTCTCCACATTATTTTTTTGAGACAGGGTCTCTTATTAAACATGAAGCTAATGGATTAGCTAGACTAGCTCTGGCGACCTCTCTGTCTCTCCACTCTTTCCCAACCAGCCTTGGGGTTATAGGTATTTGCTGCCTTGCCAGGTTTTCTATGTAGGTTCTGAATATCCTAATGCAGGCATTTCCCCTAGTAATCAGCAAACATTTTTTACCAGCTAAACCATCTATTCAGCCATATTACTCCATTTTTTAAGACATGATGATGTGTACATGATGAAGACACCAACAAAACAGAAAGAGGACCACGGCACTCACTAGCAACCCAGATGTTTTGATGCTACTTCAAAAACTTCTAAAATAGAAATTCTAAACTCCTTGACCTATTTGAAATCTGTATTTAAGCACAGATTCTGTATCAAAGGTAATATTTTTAAAATAGGTAAATAAATCTCTAAATTGTTCTGTTTTGTAAATTAATATACATAACACTAAAATATAATTTGATGCATTCACACAAGTGAAACCATCTGTGCTGACACGGGCTGGGGAAGCAAACTTACATCTTCAGTTAAGCCTTGGAAGGTATCCACCAATGGCTTTCTGCTTGCAAAATGTGAAGTTTACCAAAGAGCATTCGTGAAGCATACTCTGAGAAACAGTGCTGTGGTTAACACGCCCTGCTAAAAACAATTCGGAAAGTTTTGAGGTGTGGAGGAGATTTAAAAAAAAAATACAGTAAAAAATCCATCTGTAATACATAACCAAAGGGGAGAAAAGTAGTGGACAGTCAGACCCGGCCCCGGGAACAATGGGAGAATTCTAACAAAGTCTGCATATGTTTGCAGTTACTTTAAATAGTTTGGAATATTTTCGTAGGAAAGCCCTTGACTGGGATGGATTTGCAATGGCTGGAGCAGTGTGGAGGAAGCCGGAACACACGTTCCCGCTGGAGGGGCAGGAAAAACAGTTGACTGTTAGAGGGCGGCCCCAGAATGGTAATATTAACCTCTTTATTTAACATTCCTTTTCCTCTCTGGCTGTGCTACTGGGACATTGCAGGTAGGAGGTTATCTGTCTGAAAAGCATCAGGGATATAGAAATGCTTCCTCAAAAGGAGAGATTTGTCATCAATATTACTTGACCCTATCTTGCTTTATAACTTCTTTTTTTTTTTTGCTTTCCCATAAAAAAAAAAAAAACAACAACAACAAAGTTTTCCAAGTTTTGAACAGAGAAGGGTTTTGGAGAGAAATTCTGTAAGTAGGGGTGATTATTGACAAACATTTTTTTTTCTAGCTCAACTGTAGCCAGCCTTGTTCAAAACTTTTGTGACTAAGCTGTCCTTGGGTCTTGTCCTCAGCAAGGTTGGTTCAGCCCAAATTCTAAATCCCCCAGTCTGTTACCAGGTCACCTCGTCTAATATAGTTTCTCATCTATCCCTTTGGATGCCGTGGCCTACATCTTGCAAGATTCTCTCTTAATCCTCTTGTTTTCTCGTAACAATTTCCAACCAATATTCTTTTATCCTGCTTTATCTTGGGGTAGGTATGAGTGCCTGCTTTTTTTTTTTTTATTGTACAACTTTATTTGGGAACAAAGTCTTCCTTATTGTCCTTAATAAACACCAATGTAACCTTTTCTTTTTCTTTCTTTTTTTTTTTCCTTTTTTTTTTTTTTTTCTGAAACAAGATTTTTCTATGTAACCTTGGCCGTCCTGGACTCACTGTGTAGACCAGGCTGGCCTCGCACTCACTGCAATCCTTCTCTCTGCCTCTGCCTCCCAGAGTGCCAGGATTACAGATGTGGGCAACTGTGCCTGGCTGGTCACTTTTCCTTAAACATGAATCAAACAGGGTCCTTTACCCATTCTCATTTAAGATTCCTTTTTGTTAGGTGCTTCCTACCCGCCTTCCCCTGCATTGCTCTGAGGCTCATTATGTGACTATACTTGCCAAGATTCATCTAAAGTTGCTACCGTTTATATGGACACATGCCCACTTATTTTAGCTTACTATAGTGCAGTATTTGTTCTTTGCTACTTTTTGTCCTTAACACCATAGCTCTTGGGTCATGGGAAGAAAGGGCTCTTTGTGGGAGCTAGCTCACAGGTAATTGTGCATTACTCCTGGCGAGCATCCCAAGTGACCGGAGGTGTAGGAAGCAGGTAACCACAGATGAGGAAGCAACACGTGTGCGGATATGCCCTGTCAGGCGGATCACTATGGGAAGTAAGGCTGAAAAGAAACTGACAGTTTTCTGAGGTGACTGTGCAGTTCTAGCCTATTAGTTCTTTCTTAATACGAGACAGTCAATGCAATTTGATGTCCAAGGAGCTGCTCAAACCCCAGTGGACATGCTCACTAGGCTGATGCAGAGGCTGATGATGGAGTGACTGAGGGTTGGGAGGAAGAAAACAAAATCTTAAGAGTACACGGCAGAGAACCTGAGGGGAAAGGTTGTTATGGTTTGAGTGTTTGTGCCCTCCTCAAATTCATGTGTCAAAATACTTGCCTTGGGGTTATGGTATTAGGCAGTAGGGACTAGGGAGAATATTAGCCCTTGAGACTAGTGCTCTTATGGAGGGGCTCCAGAGAACTAACTCACTGTGTAGCCATGGATGGGCCTTGAACTTGTGGTCTTCTTCCTGCCTTCCTCTCTTAAGTGATGCGATTACAAGCACGAGCCACCCCCTTGATTTATATGGTGCTGGAGATAGATAGAACCCAGAGCATCATATATGACAGGCAAATGCTCTACCAACTGACCCCAGCTCCCAGAGGACCAGCTTGTCTTTCCTGCTATGTGAGTGGCAGCTGCATAGTGATGTTATCCATGATCCAGAAACTGGCCTTTATCAGACAGTGAATGCTCTACCACTTGAGCTTGGTCTTCTCAGCTCCTAGAACTATGAGCAATGCATTCTTGTGTATAGACTGTATAAGCGGTGGCAATAATCTAAGACGAAAATATTTCTGTGGGGGAACAGAGCATAAGGCTTATAGAAGGAATGAGCTTTAAGAGTGATCTCATTTTGATCGTGGTCCAGCTTGTTGGGAAAGCATCCAGGCTCAAGCAACTGGGGAGGGGGGACTTCTTACTCACCGTATTCTTACTGACCACTGAGATGTGGTCCTTTGTTAGGCATATCTTTTATAAGTTATTTAAGATGTGGAGATATTATATTGGTTTCCTTGTAAACTAAACCTCTCTCTATAAATATGACTTGGAAAGGTCAGTGGGGTAGGTGAGATTAACAGGGAGCAAGGGGACCGAGGCAAGTGCACAACATTCATCCAACGTAAATGAAAGTACCAGGAGTGTTGTAGGATGCGCACACTTAAATACAGCAGCCTCTGAAGCTTTCGAAGGTGAATCAGACTTGCAAATGAGGGCCACCTAATTACCCTGAGGAATATCCTGGGTCTTCTTTATTGTCTAAAGAGCATCACTGGGTTGGATATACATGTCAAGGACAAGCTAGAAACCTATTGTCACAGCAGTATCTCTAGTAGATGAGGTAAATAAAAGACTATAATTTATTATGAAAAGGACGATTGGAAGGGAAAAATATGTATGGACAGTTTCTCCTTCCCTTCATCCCTGGGGTCTTTTATATGCCAATTTTTCTTTCAAGGTGCCGGCCAAGTCATTTGAAATTATTTAATGCAAGCTTAAGCTTGCTTTTTGCATAAACATGTGCTACTATAAGATATAGGATTACAAATATAAATTAGATTATTGCTTCAGGCACAGGTATCTGAATTTATACCTTTCTTTTAAAAACAAAAAATAATTACAAAACTGTTACATGCTTCCATTAGTTGTTTAGTAGTATATAAGGGGGAAAAGAGTTTAGGGAAAAGTATGGTCCATGTATTAATATTTATGAGCTGTGTAGGCATAGTCAGATTCTGCCCCTGGAAATAAGAACATTTAATGAAGACATTTGCAAGGTTGAAATGGCCCGTGGCTCTGACTATGTAATGCCCAAGCAATTAGATCATAAATGAAAAATGTACTTGATCAACATGTTGATTTGTTTACCCACTGGCTGAAAATAACTTTGGATATTGTTTTGGTAAGGGAGTGGGTTGTGTTTGGCCAGTCAGTCAGAATTTTGGAGGGGTTCACTATCAATGCATCAGAAATTGCTTGGCACTCTCAGCATGATTCCATCCAGGGGAATTTGCAGGTACTTTCCAAAAATGATTCTTAGATTTCAATGCCTCAGGCCACTGCAGAAAGATCTTGTCCTGGATTTTTCCTGAGGCCCACGGTACCTGCCCTCCTGTTCAACCCCCAGCTCCCTCTTCCTCCTCCTCCTTTCTCTAGTCCTCCTTCTCATCCCTTTTGTCTCTTTCGTTTTCCATATATTATTTAGTGTGCTGAAGGTGCAGGAGGGAGTGAATATGGTAAAAGCCGATTCAGACTTGTGCTTGCGAGAGAGTTGGAAGCCCTCGGCCACAGACTGACTTCTCAGAGGCACTTAAGGCTTCCTAACTGGTTTTCACTTGGAGCCTCCTTAAATCTAACCTCTAGTTTTTAAAGATTTTTGAAATAGGGGAAAATTAGGAGAAAGGGAATGCTTTGCCTTATATTTCTATACCTTATCAACAGCACAGGTGGGGCATGTGTCCCATGCAGCTCTCCTGAGCTTCTTTTTTTGGGGGGGGCTTCTTTATCATGACTCTGAGGCTTCTGCCGTTCTTTACTGCTGATCATTGATGAACATGTTTGATGTGAGCTGTGTATGTGAGCCCTGTGTTTCGCTGGACTCAAGAAAAATGATGAGTAAAATCTGAGAGATGCCGGGTAACGCAGTGTGGTGGTTTAGATCTCCAGCTTTGTCTCCAGGCTTTGTCTCCAGCCTCTGGGTACATTAGGAGGCAAGGTCCAACAGAAGGAAGGAGGTTAGGTCATTGGAAGGTTACTGCAAAGCTCATATTAAAACCCTGCTCGCTTCCTCTATTTCCTAGCTATCTTGAGGTGAACAGGCTTCCGTGGCTACATATTCAAGCCATGAGAGGCTATGCTGCTGCAGGCTCAGTGCAGCGGGGTCAAGAAAACATAGAGCAAAGCCATAGATCCAAACTGCAAGTCTAAGTCAGTGTTTCCTATATATCATTAGGCCCGGTATTTTGGTAGTGACAGGAAAGCTAACAACCTAAGACCAGTGTGCTGTGAGCCTACCTCACACTCCCCCGCACAACGGAAACTTCCTGAACTTTGTGTAGGTGAAAAGCATGTCTGTAATTATCTGAGTCTAAAACCCAACTTCTGTTTTACATCTGAAGGCCAAGAGTTCTCCGTATAATTTAACACACACTCAATTTTCTATGAATAAACCAGTTGTATCGACAGTTTAAGATGGCATTTTGCTCCCTCTGGACCTCAAGGCCAGCCTGGTCTACAGAGTGGGTGGCAGGACAGCCAGGGCTATGCAGAGAAAGCCTGTCATGAAAGCAGCCGGAGAGAGATGGGGATGGGGGAGGGTGGGCGTTTCAGATGCATTTCAGATTCTTGCCGGGTTTGAGATACAAGTGTATCCTCAGTGATCCTGTAGAGTCCACAGTGTAGACAGAGGCAGCTCTTGAATGCTATAGGAATCTTCTATTGCACCTAGGACCAGGGGCTCTAAGTGTTACCCGCATTGCATGTCTCTTTGATATTTCAATTGGGCCGTTACAGGTTTTTTATTTTTAAATTCTTTTTAGTAGATATGATGTGCTGTCTGTGGATTTTACTTCATGACAATAAAGGGAATGTATTTATGAACAGGGAGGACATTGGTTTTGATGGGCCTGAGATTTACTGGGCCGGTGTCTATGGAAGGAACCTGGCAGCCTTAAAGGGGCTCAACACTGCAATGAGAAGGATATTGAAAGCATCTGCCCAGGATCAGCGGCGAATGCATGGGGCTTTTATTTTTGGCCTAATTTAGCAGTAATAAACTAGTTACATCTGGCAAGAAAGGGCCCGCTTCTTTTCCTTTAAATCTTGCCTAATCACCGCTCTATATTCATAGCGCTTTTAGTCTGGGATGGATTTATTCTAAACTGCAAATGCTCTCGGACCCAGGCCAAGAGACAGCCAGGCATTAGCCTCAGGCTGTCTGTGCCTAAGGCACCACCTTTGCCAGGCCTGAGCAACTTAACTTTAGGAGTAATGTTCTTACAAGAGGATATGAGGGGCAGCCATCATAGCTTGGCCTCCCGGTTCCATGTCTGTCACATCATACGCTGATGTCCTTCAAATAGAAACATTCCCTCTAGGAGGGAGGGGGGAAGCCCAAGAGACTCAGAAGGTAAGCAAAAGGTCACATAGCTTCGAAAGAGGGAAGTTGGAGGATTCTAGAAGGCCTTTCCTCAGCTTTATAGAAGGAGCGGAGCAAAGGAGTCTTTGAGGAAAGGAGGACACTGAGCTGCCTGCAATTTGTGCAGCGAGCTAGAGGGTTGCACCTTTGGTGAGTCATGGCTTGGGTTGGGGGTGAACCTTTTGGCAGTGTAGTTGCGTTTTTGAGTCATCTTAGCAACTGTAGTGTATGCGTGCATGCGTGTGTCTTGCATCTCCCCAGGAAAAGGTCTGTTTACACAGTCGTTTGCAGATATCACAGGCCTGTCACCAGCTGCCTCTCTAATTCTTCTTTCTTCTGATTGATTCCATATTCAGCAAGATGATGAGAAAAGAAATTTACCATGTTTCGGACCTGCAACTATTAGAGAAATAGTGAGAGAAAGAAAGGTAATTCTTACGGAGGACTGGTCAGATTTTCACACTCACGAGCAGTTGACACTCCAGTGACGTCCATGACTGACTCAACAATCATGTTTGAGCATTTTTGGGGGAGGGGCTAGGGGAGTGTCAACATTTTTGTCGTTTGTGTTACTGGAAGAGACTGTGTGCAGATGTCTGTGGTCAGCCTTTTTTTTTTTTTTTTTTTTTTTTTTTTTTTTTTTTTTTTTTTTAAGTGAAATCCTTGTGGCTAATGTTCTTATAGATTTTTCTCTACACTCTCTTGTGTCAGAGAGGTAGGACTGGGTTGATGGCTTAATTTATAAAATGCTTGTTCGGAGGGCAGAGACAGATCCTGGGCGTTCACTGACTAGCCTAGCGGTGAGCTCTAGGGTTAGGGAGAGACACTGGTTCAAAAAAAAAAGATGGGGGTGGGGGAAGGTAGGAGAGCATTTGAAGATAAGCACCTGACATTACTTTCTGGTCTTTACAGGTACACACTTTAAGAGTGTGCACACTCTCGCAGACATTTTTTTTTTAAAGGGCATTCTCTGGATATTTTTAGCTTTTAATTTTTCTTTTGTTTAGCAAATCTACCATCTCAGAATTGCAACCTTAATGAAATGAGAGTGAATTTGGCAACAGATACTAACCTTAAGAGTAACACTGTGGACATTTCCACTTTCAATATTTCCTTTATGGTTGTTGGGCAATTTTAAGGTAATAAAACTGTAATGAACTCTCTAAATGAGGGTGCCTCTGCTGAGTGCTCCAGGAGGAAAAAAAGGGAAGTAATCTGGGAGAAGTGAAGCTGATGTACATCTCTCTCCCTTTGCATCCTGCCCACTCCATGGTCTCATGCCCCCTTGTTCCCATAAAGCTCTTACTAACTCTGAATCCTCAGATAGAAAATGATGCTGCCTCGTCAAGCTGTGCACAACCTGCACCATCCTGCCCTGTGAAAAGATGAGAGAGAGAAAGAGAAAGAGAAAGAGAGAGAGAAAGAGAGCTGAATTTCTTCAAAGAAAACCTGAGAAGTGGGAAAACTGAGTTCAGAAGAAGGAGAGGAGAAGGAGAAGGAAGGTGTGGGCGGTGGGAGGTGTTACATAGCTTTTCCTCCCCGAAAGCTCTAGAGGGGAGTTACAGTGACTATGAATAATTCCAGACTGAGGCCAGCTCCCTGACTCAGGGCTGAAGGTTCCCATAGAGCCCTGGATGGAAACTTCCGGATAAGGCAATGGTTCTTGTGCCTTCTAATTCCCTGAAAGGAATCTCTTTGAAGTTATCCCCTCTGAAGATGCCCACACATCCAATTGACCTGGTTATCTGATACAAAACCAAAGGCCTTTCTTCACTCTGTCTGGGAGTCACTTTTGCAGGCTTGGGAATTATCCTTTCCACCCGGGTGAAGGATAGATTGTGTTCCAGACCCTAGCTCTGCAAAAAAGTGGATTTTTTTTCTTCCTAAAAAAAGTTTTTGAAATGGCACTTAAAAAAATAGTGTCTGGAAGGTGACTTTTCTTTGCTGAAAAATACTGCTTTTGGGGAAATATATCTGAATTTCTTCCTAGATATTTTCTGATCCGGCTGCTGAAGCTGCCAGAGTTTGAGGTGCCTGTCTCCCCCTTCATGCTATGAAGTACTCAGCACAGACCATGCCAGGCTGGTTCTGCATACGCTTGGTGCATTACTACCCAAAGTTGCTGCCCGGATGAGACAAGAGATAGGAACCAAGTTTAACCTACATGACAAAAAGTATTCGTTGGCTTATAAAGAAAAAAAAATACCAGCATGCAGATGGCGACAGCCACATCTAAATCCTGCAGCTTAACTACTGGGGCCAGGCTCCCGCTCCTCTAATCCCTGGGCTCTGCTTTCCTCTGGTCTGACTTCATTCAGCCTCTTGCCATGTGTTAACAAGATGTCCACGGGAGAAAGACACTTTCTCCAAGTTTCCTTCAATAGAGCTCATTAGCATTCACCAACCAATCTTTAATAGGCATAAGGCATGATTTTAAAGCATTTTATATTTATCATAGTAAGCCATCTTAGAAGCCGAAGGCCAGGTATGGATATGATCATCCTCGACCTAGAATCACCAGAGAATAGGTGACTTGCCAAGTTCTTACGTTGGTAACGAGCCATATTTAAGCCTGGGTCATTTGGTCTGGAGCCCGGCCTAACTGCTGCAGCACGTTGGCATTAACTCCTGTTGGCATTAACTCCTGTTGGCATTAACTCCTGTTGGCATTAACTCCTGTTGGGTTGGCTTGGATATTAAGTGTTATACCCATCCATACCCACTGTGTTGGCCGTGGCTGGGTCCTCTGATCCAAAAGATCACTACCTTCTTCTAGATTGAAGGTAGGCACCAGTTCATCCCAAAACGTGGGTTGAGAGTAGGTGAAGTGCATTTTCCCCCAAAGTAAACCAGTATGGAAAATGGATTTCAGGAGGGACAAAACATTGGGCTACCACTACATTGTTCATTGTTGCACACAAGTAGGTATTCTCCTTCATTTCATAGGTGGAGTACTGGGCACATGTCAGATGCTGACTGATTAATTAGTTCATTATTTTCTTTCAGTCTTCTTGAGGTCATTTGGATGCTCTGGTACTCGTGGTGTGTCCCGCTTCTAGCAAAGGACCTGGAGGCCTCATTTGATCTCACAGATGGTGGTGTTAAGGATCAAAAATTTGGTGCCAAATATTTGGTGGGAAGACGTCCCACGTCATGTCTACACATCTCTGGGTGACTTATCTCAGTGTGTACCATGTGTCTTCTAAAACACATGCAAGCAAGCCACTCCGTGATTGACAGCCTAAGTTTTCTAGAAAATTCTCCGGGAAAAGCAGTGTGGAAAGTGGAAAGTGGGAGGTATTGGGAAGGAGGGCGTGAGAAAAGATCAAAAGGCTGGAAAGAGTTCTCTGCCTGCAGAAAAGGATGCTGGGGAACACAAGTTGGAATGGAATTAAAGGACAGATCTAATTGTCAACGAGGGCATGTTCTGAAAGCCAGTTGGCTGCTAAAGGAATCATAATTACTTACATAGGTGTAAGCATGAAGCACCTGTGGATGGAGGCTTGGGGAGTTCTGCCAGCCATGTCTATTCACTCGTATGTCTAGTCAGCTAGTGAAGTACAAGTAAGTGTTTGCTATAGGAATCTACTCTCCAAAGTGTGTTGAGTAAACTCCTTGAAGAGGGGACCGAAAATGATTAAGGTTTTTCCAGATCCAGGAACTTGTGGAGAAGGAAAAACAGCACTCTATTCAAATCAATTCACGGATCTGATCAATATTTATCAAGCACATTGCATGCAAGGCATTGCTGTATGTGGAGGAGATCCAGCAGTGAAGAAAGTTTCTGGATTCCTGAAGGGTGGTGGAGACAGGCAATAAGACAGCGCAAATGCAGGCTGGAGAGATGGCTCAGCCAGCAACTGAGAGAAGATGCTACTCTTCCTGAGGACCTGAGTTTGATTCCCAGCACACACATCAGGCAGTTTACAACTGCCTCACCTCCAGGGGAGTCTTGATTACTGTGAGCATTTGCATTCATGTGCATGCCCCCTCCTCTCATAATTAAAATGATAAAAATAAATCTTAAAAAAGGAGAGTACAAATGTATAAGTAGAATATTGGAAAATAAGCAGGGTAGATGGCCTATAGACCAGAGCTAAGGTCCAAAGTGGGATGATGCATTTGAGAAGCTCACCTAGAGGAGCAGAGTGAAAAGTATGTGGGGCCCAAGAAAGACACCTGTTAGTTGAGGCTGTGGGATCCTACCATTTGGCTTTCACTTTGTATCAGGAAATTGCAAGGTGGCAGGCTACGGATACATCCTGACACATCAGAATATAAGTGACAGTTCTGCATACATACTGAGACCGTGAGAGAGCAGGGGGTGGAAGTAGGAGGGTTCTTTGAAGCCGAGAGAGCGGTGACCCAGAAAGAAAAGATGGCGGCTTGGGTTATGGTGGCAGTGAAGTTGGTAGATGCAGGACTGGATCCTGGTTGTATTTTGAAGGTGGAGGAAGCCAGACTTGTTATTATGGGATGTGAGAGTCATTGAGGATGTCTCCAAAGCTTTGGCCCTGAAGAAAGAAAAGGGAAAATCTTGCCATTTTACTAAAGTAGGATTGTCTGTGGGAGAGCAGAGCTGAGAAAACAGACCAGTCAGGTTTGGACATGGAGTTTTGAGATGCCTACTGGGCATGTAGGTGGTTGCTTCCTAGCAGTTTCTAGGTAGGGATATAAACAGTTAATACTTTTTTGCTCCGGCTCTTAGGAGAATCTTCCATGCTGTGGAAAGTTTGTAAAAGTTGTTCATTGTTGAATGAAGGATTAGACCATAGCTGAGAAAGAAAAACAGCACCAGAGACTGGTGTCCCTTAAATGGACCCAAAATGAAGGGTAACTGGAGGTGTTCTAGGAGCCTGCTACCATCACAGCGCTGTGACTTGGGAAGACTGTCCTGGTGCTTACTTGTTCTCACCATTCTCCAAGTGTCCAAATGTTGAGAGCTTGGTGCTCAGTGGTGAGGTTGGGAGGTGGTGGACCTTTAAGAGTTGGAGTATAATGGGAAGTTGTTATTGTTCCTTCTCGATTCTTCAGCAGAACTGAGTTCTTTGATGTCTCCTCCTCCTCTTGCCTATGTTCTCACCATTGCAATACCATTTGCCATGAGGTCTTTCCCAGAGTCCAATTTATGCCGGAGATGTGCCCTTGGACCTTGAGAACCATGAACAAAATATGATTTCCTTTATAAGGTTACTTAGCCTCAGCTATTGTATTACAGTAACAGAAAATTGAATGATAAGGTGTTTCCCCCCCACCCCCATCCATTCTAGACTCTAATAGCAATGAGAAGCTGCTTCCCTTAGACTTTTATTTTATTCCTGAACTTTCTGTTATCTCAATAGACAGGAATCTGGCTATAAATGGGAGGGTCTGTAACTCTGTAAACTTGGTGGTTTGGACTGGAGTTCTTTCCTGACATTTGAGTCTTTCTTCCTCTGTTGGGTGAGTTTATGTCATCAGTAGCCAAGTTTCACCCCAGTAGGACTCAGTCCTTGGTGCCAGCCACTTAACCAAGCCCACTGCTTGATGTGAGCATCCAGATGTGCAAACATGTTTTTTGATAACTCAGGGAGATAACTGTTGCTGCAGAGGTCACAGCAAGACCATTGATCATGCCAGAGGTGGTGGGAATGGCTGCCACAGAGCTCAGATTTTCTGATTTTTTTTCCCTAAAGGCAAGAAAAAAAAAGGCATACTTACATCGAGTCTTTCCATTTATTTTGAGTAATACACATGGTTATAAACTTTTATTATCTCCTGATAAGTTTTATTCCAAACATTATTTTAGCTGATTGTTCGTGAACTCTAAACTCTTCATGTTTTCCTTCACATGGGTTTTTCCTCCTAGAAGGATTCTCACAGATAATTTTTCACAATCAGCTCTTTTTCATTTGTCCTTTGTGATGTTATCTTGAATAAAAAATAGCCACAGGGACTCAGGAGAAGTACATTTCAAAAGATAATATTTTATACCTTCTTAGCCATAAAAAAGCATAAACTTTTAAAAATTTGCTAAACTTAACAGAAAAAATTTTAAGACAGCACTACTTCCTGTTGGCTTAGGAAAAAGACTGTTCATGTTTTGCTTAACATCATATTAATCCATTCATTTTCTATTTTATTTTACTTCTTTACAGTGTGAGGCGCTGTAGCCCAGATAGGTCTTAGTCTCTAGCTGATCTTTCTGCTTCAGCCTCCCAAGTGCTGAGATTACAGCAGGAGCCACCATTTTTTGCTCATTGATCATTGATTTTAGTTGTCTCTGTGGTGCTCTTTGCTCTCCTTTTCCTCAGTTTCCTCTAAACCAGTGGTTCTCAACCTGTGGCTTGTAACCCCTTTCACAGGCGTCACCTAAGACCTTCAGAAAACACAGATATTTATGTTCTTACTCATCACAATAGTGGAATCACAGTTACAAAGTAGCAACAACAATAACTTTATGGCTGGAGGTCATTACAACACAAGGGACTGTATTCGAGGGTTGGATCATCAGGAAGGTAGAGACCATCCGCTCTTAACTCTTGGCAGCTAAAGCCAGCAGTAAAAGAATCTGGTAAAGGTAGGATCAGGGAGCAGCAGGTCTCTAGCAAGCCTCTAATAAAGGCTTGATAATGCTTTGGAGATGGGTCAGGGCAGAGTCTGAATATCCACTGTGCTTGGGGATCATACAGGAGCTTGTTAAGGCAATGGATGTTGGGCCCTGCCCTTAAAATGTCCTGATCTGGGCAGACTGAGTCTTGAGATCTGGAGCTTCAATTTTCTCCTTATGTAGCTATCACATGTGGTGCCTGAGCTTGAGAATCACATAGCTAACTTTTTCCTTTTTTTGTCAGTTTAGATTTTGATCATTTTCACAGCCGATGTTTTTATGTAATTTCCATCATTTGATCATCAGTTTTGAATGCTTTTTATTAATTGAATTGATCTTTGATAATTTCATGCTTGTAATGCATTCTAATTGCTCTCACTCCCACCTTTCTCATCTTCCATCCTCTCTGCCCAGCCTCCCTTTTCCTTACTAGTCTCTTTCTCACATTCATATCTTTATGTTTCGTTTTTGTCCTTTTGGGTTTGACTAGGGCCATCCATATAGCATGGGATTGGAACTATTTATCAATTGCAGCCTAAGGATTGTGCCAGTGGGTACACACACGCATACACACACACACACCAAGAAACAAACAGACGACAACAACAACAACAAAACAACGGCTCCCTCTGTCCCAGAGTTCATCAATAGCTAATAGTTCATCAGTAAACAGTATGGCCTTGTCTGCTTTTTCCTCATCCATGACTGGCTGTTGAGAGGACCTACCTTGTGCAGGTCAAGCAAAAGCAACCACAGATGCTGGGAGTTCATGATTGTATCAGCTGTGTCATAGCTAGAGACTAGAATTTCCCTGCCCTTTGCCTTATCTTTCAGCTATCACAAGCTCTCTATCTTCTTTTCTGTGTTGCTGCCCCGCCTTAGAAGGGGCTGGCATAAGTGACTTCTTTAAGAATGAGCCCTCACCCATCCCTTATTCTCATCATCTCTGACAGTCATGAGTCTTTGCATTCGCTGCTGTTCACTGCAAAGAGAGGCTTCTTTGACTAGCATTAAGAGTCACCCTTCTGGAAACACATAAACATAGATATTTAGAAGGCAGTTTGATATTATGCGTATGTAGCTAAACATCAGTAATTGTTTCCCTTATAAATAGGGACTATGACCTTCCAAGGCATAGACTTTGACCAGACTTATAGTGCCATTATAGGTTCCCTTCTATGGAACAGGCCTCAAATCCAATCAGAGTGGTTGGGTCATACCACAACTGCACGTAAGTGACTTATCACTTTTAATTGTAAGTGTGTGTGTGTGTGTGTGTGTGCGCGTGCATGCATGTGCATATGCATGTATGTATGTGTTGTGTATCAGCTGGTTGATGGCCATTACCTACAGCTGAGGCTGCATTTGTGACACAGGGCCACACAAGGCGACTCTAGAGTAAAGGTGATGAACAGGTGTAATGGGAGGGAGGTTCTCAGGGGCTGATTTGGGGGGGGGGCAGAGCTACTAATAGCGACCCCTATCGGAGCACTGCAGAAGAAGCTGGTTGGCTATTGATCTAGATGCTTTGGGAGGAAAGATGTAGGTGTTCATAGCTTACAGGGAGGAAGGGGTAGATGGCTCCCGCTGAGAGTGAAGGACAGGGAAGGCAGGGCTGCTGTCAAGAGTATCTAATTACTCACCAGAATGATACCATTTCAATATATTAATCAGATGTTTTCAGCTGAATCCTAGTCCAGGGTTTGACTTTCACTCCGTACCCTGGAGTCTCTTGTTACTACTTTCTTGTCCCTTTTTTGTCACAATTCCAAACCTGGTGTGTTTAAGCCCTAACTTAATAGTCTTCCATATCTGAAGTCTCCTCAATTCAAGCCTTGCTGTCTTTCCCCTGCCTGCTCCACCCCAAGTCCTAATTGTGGGTAGCAGAGCCAGATACCAGATCCTGTACTGTGCAGCAGCTGGCACCAAAACTGCCTGGAGGTTTCCGGAACCTTGCTTCCAGTCAGCTTCCTGCCAGGTCTTAAGCTGTCTTTAACCCCTGGCAGGCCCTGCTCTTCTTCCAGACAAGGAGGCTTAACCCAGTCAGATTCCAGGCTTCTAAGACCAGAGCAAAAGAGAGGGGAGAGAGAAAAAAAATAACACTCTCCCTTTTTCTTTTTTAAAATTCCAGTTACGACTTTTGATCTTCAAGCCAGCAGTCTGAAGAAGATGCATGAATCTGTCATCAGCCAGCATGTCATAGAAATAAGGACAATGACAGTAGCTTATCTCAACAACCTATTGATTTCTGTTATTTCCTGTTATTGAAAGTTGAGCCTTTCTACTGAGGTGTCTTAAAAAGATTCCAGTTTCAAATAACTGCATTACTGCATTTTTTTTGTTGTTGTTGTTAAAAAAAAGTCGAGCCTCCTGGAGTCAATATAAAAATTAAGCAAAGGAGAATATGATGATTACAGTTCATTTTGACAGTGTTGGGTGAATAAAAGGAAAATTGGCTTCAAATAACAGCGTCAACGAATGACCTGTGCGGATGACACACGCGCGGACACACACGGACACACACGGTTGGATGCGTGTGTACGTACTCAAGGAGGCCTCTACATAGCATTCAGCATAAAAGTGCTTATTGGGGGATGTTTCTGCCGACACTGGGGTTGGTCGCTTCTTATCTCTCTGCTCAGATAACGCTGAGCATACAGGAAATCAGCCCAAGGAGTAAGCTCGTTTTCTGCTGTCACAGCGAGACTGTGCATGGCTCCAGGCCTGGTGCCACACACCTGTGCTCTCAGCACTTGGGAAGCTGAGACAGGAGGATTTGGGGGCTGGAGGCCAACTCAGAACACACAGTGAGACCCTGTCTCAATGAAGTGGCGGAATGTGTGGAGAGGGTCCTGGGTTTGATCTGCGCACTGGGGGAGAAACTGCCTGTTCTTCCTCTGAACTGCTTGCCTCCCGACATGCCGAGCTGCAGCTCTGAGGATTTTTATCTGGCTCTCGTTGCTTCAGGACCGCTGTGCACAAGCTCCGGGCATTCCTTCCTCCGTGCTTTGTTAGTTGTCGTCCCAGAAAGACGCCTGGGCAACTTTGACTGAAGTCCTCTCCTCCTCCATGTTCTCTGTTTTTCCCTTTGGGTATTTTTTCAGGACACTTAGCACAGTTTGCAGCTGTGTGCTTGCTTATACACACTGCCAGAGGCATGCACATAACGTCAGCTGGGACCGTGTGCATCTTGTCCATTCTTGCATCCCTGACAGTAAGCTCGGCGGTGACACGTTTTCAGATGGTGGTCAAGTATTTATG
Organism: Meriones unguiculatus; assembly: GCF_030254825.1. NCBI lineage: Eukaryota > Metazoa > Chordata > Mammalia > Rodentia > Muridae > Meriones > Meriones unguiculatus. The sequence continues at coordinate 59,063,805 of NC_083362.1, read as the reverse complement.
GGTAAAAGGAACGAAAATTGCTGCACGTATCCGTCTCATGCAGATGTGAGGAAGTAAAAAAAACAAAACAAAACAAAACAAAAAACAAATTATAACAAACGCTTAATGTAAAAGTCACAGGAAGAATCAGTTTGTGTTCATAGGCATTTATAGGCGTCCTATAGTTAAACTGCCCCCTTCACATCTCTGTGCTGTTGATTTCTCTCAGAGACGCCTTGACATATTCTTTTTACTGCCTTTTATAGTTGTCTCTTTTCTTCTACTATCAGAATACATTCCTTGAAGGAAAGGGTTAATAAGGGAGCCTTGCTGTGTCTCCTCCCCGTTTTATGTCGCACTGCAGTAAAACCATCTTTGGAATAAAAAAATAAAAATGTGCGCGAACGAAGGGAATACAATGAATTGTGTGTCAAGGTCCCCAAGAGGGAAACATTTGTAAGTCGGATATAGGGCCAAAGAAGTAACATACCATTTGAGATAGGGAAGGGTCTCAAGGCGACAGCGCAATGATGCTCTCAGACTGTCTAGTTGCAGATATAAGGTTCCTTGGCGGTGGGGAGGACTTCGAAGGCCCATCAGACTGAGCGTCTGGAAGACTTTCTGCGGAGAAGCCAGGATTTACGTGTACTCTCAGGGGATGCACAGGATTTGGGTGAAGTCAGTGTAATTTACTGTCAACTGTTCGCCGTTAATGAGCTCGGTTTCAGCAACATATTGACTCATTTCCAAAATGGAAACCGTTAGGCGTCCACACATTTCCCAACTGGGCATGCAGTGTTTTAATCGACGGCATTATCAAATCAAGGCGTAAAAGGAGGCGGGATGAGCCCACTTTAGTGAGGGCATGCTTGAAGCAGCTTTATGGCTTGTTCCCCCTCTGCAGGGTGAGCGGATTGATCCACAGAACTTCGTGTGATTAAAAAGAGGTATTGGCTGTCTTTTTAATCTCGGGGGCGTGAAAGAAGAGGTATTGTTGAACACGATCCATGGACGAGGCTGGGTGAGGAGATTTCTGAGACCTTGTGAGAAAAGTCCAGGTAAACAAGAGGCTTGTGATCTCTGATCCTCCTTAACGCAGGATTTTCCTGGAATGTGTTTTCTCGCTCCTCCCGGGTGGAGCAGATAAGGGTGTTGTTATCCGCATAGAAGAACATCTTTCTGCCACGTGTGGCCCTGTGATTGAACACCTCACTCGTGATTCTGCTTAACTCTCACAGTACAGATTGCCTGATTCTCTGACTAAAGCTGGTGATTGCGTGAGTCTTTAATCCACCTCGCTTTTAGGCCCTGGCTCTCCCAGATCCAAGTTGCACACTAGAGCATAAGCAGGTGTTGCTTTGAGTTTTGATAATCCTAGCTCTTTATGCCGTTCAAATCTGAAAGGTTCAAATTTTAGGTCTTTTTTTTTGGGGGGGGGTGAATCTCCTAAAAACAGAACCCTCTGAATACTCCCAGGTCTCACTTCCTCGGTCGCGGTGTCTGTTTCTGTAAACATAGGGGGAAATCCTGCCTCTAAAAACGCATAGGATTGAGGGAGCTGTTTTCTCTGCCAGATTTTTTAAAGAACAAAATCAGATTGCTGCAAAATTTTAGTAAGCTGAAAGTGCAAATGTCACCACAATTTCAACTTTCCCATTAGAAAATTATATCTGAAATTAACCTAACTTCGAAGGAAAAAAAAGACACTGATCTAGCAGCCATGGATCTGCTATTTCTCTGCTCACATGTTTGTGGGGTGTACACTGAGGGCCGGGTGCAGACTGAAACTCTTCTCAGGACGCTGATGTCACACCGGGTTCAGGTTAGGACTTTAGCGGAACCGTGTTGGGTGGGCTGTCCATCACAGCCGGAGACTTCTTGTTTTTCCCCTTTTGTTAGGGCCTTTGTGATGGCTCTGGTCCTCTCTGCTGAATCCAGTTTTAAAAACCCCCAACAGTTCCCTAGGCATCGCTTAATGGTCAAATCAATGGTGTTCCAGCAAGGGCTCATTTATCAGTTGCTAAGCCGCCACAAATTACAAGGGAGAAGAAAAACATCTCAGCGGAAAGGTAGGGAAGAGGCAAGGGGCTTACTGGCTAAGTCTGGATGAATAGGGAACTGAACTGAAAACACGTATTCATGAAGAGCATATCAGAAGCCTGCTTCATGAAGACCCCACTCTGCACCCCACCATGTTTTCATTTAGGGAGCAGCTAATTTAACTTATCTCTGAGAAGAAAGAGCGTGATTCTTTCATTCACGAAACCTACACCAACTTCCACAGTTCTCAAATCTCCAGGCAAACAAAAGAGTGTCTTGTATTATTTTCACAGTAGGGCTCTGTTTAGAATAAAATTAAGCTATTTCCCCAATGGCGAAAAAAACAGTCATTGAGTGTTATTCAAACAAGGAGGAACACGTAGTTGCCTCAACTTCAATCTATTAACATCTATATTTTCTTAAGAAGGCAGCTTATAGTTAGACCCATTCATCATTTAAAAAAGATTCTTAGGTAAATAAGGCCAGTGATGATTACCTGCCTATTAACAAATGTTTTTCTAAGGCTTTCAGAATCATATTTATGAGAAAACTTCATGTGTTAAATTTCAATGGCATAGCTGATTTTTTTTTAATAAGAATTTCTTATTGTTCTTGCTAAGTGTTCTAATTCCTGTTTCCTTTGGTCTTCTAATTTTTTTTCTTCTAACGTTGTAAATTTATTTTAAAAAAAGAAAACAAGGGGTATTGTTCTGTCTCAGCATGCATCTATTTATCTAGAAAGGCACTCAGCAAAGGGTGTTTGGAAATGCCTGTCAGGAAGAGAAGCCAAATTAAGTTCAAAAACATCTTTTTAACTGGTGTGCCCCCCCTTTTTTCCTTTTTAATGAAAGGTGAACTTAAAAAAATAATTTTAAGCTGGTCGTGGTGGCTCACACCTGTAATCCCAGCACTCAGGGAGGCAGAGGCAGGCAGATCTCTGTGAGTTCAAGGCCAGCCTGGTCTACAAAGTAAGTTTAGGACAGCCAAGGCTATACAGAGAAACCCTGACTCAAAAAACCAAAACCTAATAATAATAATAATAGTAATAATAATAATAATAATAATGATGATGATAATTTTAATTTTGTCCTGCATATGTGGGCGTATGTGTGGAGGCCAGAGGACAGCTTTTTGGAGTTGGTTCCCTCCCTCCAGCTTCACATGGACTTTAAAGATGGAACTTAAATCTGCAGGATTGCTCAGCAAATGTCTTTATCCACTGAGCCATCTTGCAAACCCAGGTTCACATGACTTTTAGGGAAAAAAAAATTAAATGAATTAATCCTTTCTATCTTAATTTTATTTTTTAATCCCTATATAGCTAATGAAGAAAACAGAGTGACCTTTTAGGATTAAAAAAAAATATGAGTGTAGGTCATTACGTTAAGATGTGACGTCTAACATTATTTCACGCTACTTTGTGGTTTTGGAAGACAGAAGTCATGGGTGTGTCTGACTCTTCACCTGAAAAGTTAACTTCAAACATGTTTAGAGCTGATATAGCTCAGGATTCTTCTGCTATGGGTGGGGCTGGGGGGGAGAAGAGGGGAGGAAGCAGGGAGCTCCATCTTAGAACAAAGAACAGTTCCTCCTGGGGAAGGACAGTGGGCAGCTATACTCCAGCCTCTTTATGTAGATACTATACCCACCTTCCTCATTTGGTGGACACATCCCTACATCCCAGTCTGCCTGTGAGGCCAAGCATGCATTTCCTCCCAGGTTTTGGGGGTGGGGGTGGGAGCGGGGCAGATAGATAGGTAGATTTTAATATCTTTTTTTTTTTTCCCCTAGATCTGTTACCTCCTGGGGGTGCAGCAGTCTCCAGCTAGCTTACACAGTCCCCTGTTATCACAAAAACACAGGTCCTCCCCTGTTCTTTAGGGTGCTGGGTTTTCCTGTCCACTGTATTATTTTCAGATGTTTGCTGGCTTTTAGCTGACCCTTTTCTTTCACTGACGAAGTTGAAGGAAATTACAGTCGTGGCTCACAGACGACCAGAAGCACCCCTCAAGTCTCTCTACACAACAACAACAATAACAACAGGACTATTCTTATTTTAACTGGGAGACCAACTCAACAGTTTATAATCATGAATCCAGTTTCATCAACTGGAGCTGAGATCAGTGTCCAAATGACCACTGCGAAGGTATTAAGTTATTTCCAAAGCTTATATGAATGGGAGGAACAGTTTCTCTTTGCTCTACTGTTAACAATTTAGATTAATTTAAATTAATTAAATGCAAACAGAAAACCAGGGCTAAGCCCAGATGCTTACAGCTCTTCTGTGAAACTGAAACCTATTTGCAAACTCGGTAAGACTAAAGCTGAGACCAGTGAAACTCAATTGAACATCAGTGTGACATGGAGGCTGAAGGCTTGCTGCAATTCGGTTGCCAGTCGCAGTGTGAACATGTTACTGGTTGCCACTGGGTAGGTTCCAGAAGCCGGTTTACCTCTGCTGTTGCACCAGGCAATAGAGTGGTCCCTGTTCTTCTGTTTGGTCAGTTTTGTGTCTGGACCTCATTTGCTCATTCATTTGGCATGAATGTATCTTTTGTTTCATAAACTTACTTCTGGCTCTCTCTCTGTCTCTCCCTTTCTCTTCTCTGTATAACTTGTATGTATTCCTTGACAATTTATCACAACCTTTATGCAATGTAGTCTAGCTCCTTCCTCACCCTGAACCCCAGATACCCTCCAATGTGCCTCCTCCTACTTTCATGCTGTTCTATTTTGGTAATTCACTGGGTTTTATTAGTGCTGTGTGCTTTGACAGACATTTCAAAACTCATGGGAAAAAATCTTTTTCTTTTTCTTTCTTTTGATGCCTGATCCTAGAAGAACTGGGTACCTCTCTTTCTGCTTCACCTTTATATGTTACCAGCTCAAGGCATTTTGTTCTAGCTGCAGAGATAGAGATAATAGAGAAGGGGGGTGGGAGAAAGTTTTATGGTTTTCCAGTTATCCTTGGATAAGCTTGGACCCATGAGTGGTAAAAAGGGCATTTTAAAAAGACAGAAGAATATGGCCAAATAAATAAATAAAAGCAAGCTTGCACAAAGACGATGCCGTCTTGCCTCTTAGCATGGAAGAGATATCACAACTCATAATGTCTGCTTCCTAGACTATCTGGCAGCCTGGAACTATCTGGTTCCTCAGAGCTTGCACTAGGGTCTTGAGAGGGTAAAACACTGGGAGCAGGAGGTAGGGTTACCATGATACCTATACAAAAAGGTAGGGCAAAATTCTCCTTTCTTTAGGGAAGATAGAGCCATGGCATGATAGAGCCTCAAATCAGCAGCTTGGCTAGTTATTTCCCTAAATCGATGCTCTTTAAAGCAGCCTGTGAGCCATTTGGTAGCCAGTGTGTGACCTGTTGGTTACTTATCTGTGACAAGAAACTGGTGTGAGAAATGGTGTCAGCACCTTAATTCCTTCCTTAAAGTTTCCCATGAAAATGGTCTGTGCCTCTGATTAAAATGGATCATACTGTGGCTCTTTTCCCGTAGCTTATTGTGGGTGGGAACAAATAATTTGTAGTTTGAATCAGTTTACAGACAAATTTGAGTAGTATTGGCCTAAACTCTTGTCTTCCTCCTCCTGTATTTGCTGTTCAGTTTCCAAATGTAGAAAAAGCCAGTATTCTTTATATTACGTGTGAGGTCAAAATGTCTTCCTTTGTGTGACTCTTTACAGTTTTCTGTACTAATGCATTTTTCTGTGACTATCTGTACCTGTCTCAAAGTTTAATTGTGTTATACTACATCACTGGATATTTTATGTATAAGACCATCACTGAATATTTAAGCTGGGGCATTAAGAGCTGCGTCTTTAGAAAGTTCTTTTCATCAATGTCTCTCAAAAGAGAATTTCTTGTTTTTTAAAATTACATATTTTTTGTGAGGATTTATTTATTTATTCATTTATTTACATTACTGGCACATATTATTTATACAAAGTAATGGGTCTCCTCATGGAATTTTCACATGGATACATTGGACACAGGGTACTCTTTCGTATTCAGCACCTCTGTATCTTTTCTTGGCATCCTCTCAGTCTTGTTAGGCCTCTCTTTTCCCAAATAGGTGGCACACGTGCCTTTAATCCCAGCACTCAGGAAGGTAGAGGCAGTCGAATCACCATGAGTTCAAGGTCAGCCTGATCTACAAATTGAGTCCAGGACAGCCAAGGCTACACAGAGAAACCCCGTCTCAATATATATATTTATATGCAGTATATATGCAATATATATATGCAGTGACACATAGAAATAATAGACATGACGTAAGTGAGCAGCGCATCCATATGTTTCAATGCAATAGAAGAACTTAAGAAATCAGGATGACAAATCAAAACAACAGAAAGCTGGTGGTTTCTCTGAAGCATTCTCTAGATATTTGGCTATTTTTCTTGGACTGTAACGCAAGCTCAGTTAACTTTACTGTAACTGACTTAAAATCATTTCTCACTTTAATGGCTCTATTAGCATCTTTATTCCTGAGACACAGTAGCCTGAGACATCCCTCATCAATATCCTCCAGGGAACGAGAAATCAGCAGCTGGTAGGCTAAAATACCTTAGACATTAAAACAAATTTATAGCCCTCAAAACTCAACCTTAGCAAACAAACTCTCACTCTTTAGCGTTAGAGAGAATTTATTTATTCACTCATTTATTTTGTTGCTAGGGAATGAGCCCAGGGCCTCACACATGCAAAGCATATGCTTTACCATGGTGCTGTCCCCTGAGGAGAAAAGTTTAATTTTTTCTTACTTACAAAGATAATAATGAAAAAAAAAAGTTTGAGAAGCCTTGTCCTCTGGCAAGAGATGCCTCTGAGGGCACAGAAGTGTTTCTCTTCACTACCTTGGGCTGACTGCCTTTCAACTCGTCTTGAGGCCATTTTACTCAGAAATACTCTTCTTGGTATCCTTGTTTGAAATACAGTTTTATCCCCAGTGCTGGGAAAGGAGCTACTTTCCAGGTCATCTCCTTGTTCCCAAACAAAGCAGCTACCAGAAGCTCTCAGGAGTGTGAGCTGTGCCCTTCCTTTCTTCAGGAGAGGGCCTCTTCACGTGTGGGAAGTCTCTCTCTCCGGTCTGAGGTGGTTTCCACTTCTGGCTCTTCTGAGGCTTCTCACCAGCAATGGGATTAGCTCTTCATATGACCTTCTGATTCTTTCAGATGTTTTGAATTTGCAGTGGATGTTTTTGTCTGTCTGTCTGTCTGATCAGAACAGGGTCTATCCATATAACCTTGGCTGTCCTGGAACTTACAGATATCTTTCTGCTTCCTCCTCCTCCTGAGCGCTGGGTTTAATGGTGTGTGCCCCAGTACCATGACTGCTTGCAGTTAATGCTTTTTGTTTTTGTTTTGAGACAGGGTCTTATAATGCAGTCCTGACTGGCCAGGAACTTAATTATGTAGACTCGGTTGGCTTTGAACTCACAGAGATACCCCTGCCTCTGCCTCTCAGGTGCCATGATTAACAGGTGTGCCTCCACGCCTGCCAGTTAATACTTTTAAAAATATTTGAAGAAAGCAGTTGTTGGCTTCCTTTTATTCTGGCTTCCTCATGTATTTAGCACTGAAAAAAATCACTCGCTTCCTTTTTAACTATTTGTACATTTGGGTTTCTGCTCAGTTGCGTGAACCGGTATGTCCGTGATCTGCAGTTGTTGTCAGTTTTAGTCTTTCTCTGGGCTTGTTAATTTATAACTTCGGCTTCTGAGAAACTACTGTTGATAAAAAATTTTGAAACCACTCAAATATCCAACAAGATGTTTGGCCCTAAATTCAACTCTAAAAAAGGGGTGGGAACGAACGAGCTTTTGGATGCTTCATTCACTGTCCTCAGACGCCCTGATAAGAGGTGGAGACCAACTGCCAGCTGCCGCTTATGCTTGTGGCCTGGTCATCTTCTCTGCCAAGGGAAGGGCCATTCAGACAGTGGTGTGGTCCAGGCAGTGATTTGGAATCAGGGAAACTGAGGGCTGCACTCCAGCTGGGACCGTCTGAAGTGAAGCTGCTGCCTTACAGACAGATTGGCTTCCAACAGTTTGTTTCAAAGACGTTGTTTTGAACTTGAGAACCTCTGCTCTGCCCCCTCTCCCCATAAAGGAAACAAAAGGCTCATAAAAGCCCATTTGAGTTCAAATTTAGGTGGGTTAATATACATCTGCAGAGACAAGCGGCAGAATAACTGAGTCTGTGTTTTGGAAGCAAAGATGGCACTCACAAATTTATTGTTCACAACTGAAAACCAAACTAATAAGTAACTATAAAACGTGGCTTTTATAAGGATCCTGTAACATGAAATGCAAGGCTCAGTAGTGTGTGCCTGTTCATAAGACTAAGATGGATGGAAAGACTGTCTGAATTCAGGAGTTCAAGACCAGCCTGGAAAACATAGCAAGCCCCTGTTACAAGAGAGAATAGAAAAGGGCTGGAGAGAGACCTCAGTGGTTAAGAGCAGTGGTCCAAAGTTCTGTGAACGTCAGTCTCAGGGGATCTGATGCCCTCTTCTTGGTACATGGTCCACAGACATACATGCAGATATGCATACATACATACATACATACATATCCATATACATAAAAATTTAAAAAAAGTTAGAAATATGTAGATTTTTGAGGAGAAAATCCTTAGGCATTTAGAACTTAAGTTTTAAATATAGTTTCGTTTTAAAAATATAGTGACTCTAATGGTTCAACTAGCACCATTCAGCAACCAAAGGGCTCAATTTTAATCACAGAGAAGGAGTGTAGAGAAAATAGAGAGATCTTAGGTCAGTTTCCTGGAACTTGGACTCTGGAATAAGGTAATTTACTGGAGGTCAAATTCTGGGTCAACTCCTCTAGGGGAAAAAAAAAAAAAAAGGACTCAGTTGATGCCATCAGTAGCTGAGCAGGAGGCACAGCCAGCCCTTCATCTCAAAAGAAGGTACAAGTCTAACATTGACCAGTGTGTGGATGTGGGCCACTCCCAGGAGGGGACATACGGGGAACATCTTGGGACAGCACTCTCTCAGGTCCCCTAGGTCCCCAACCTTCCTAGCCAGGGCACACACGAGGGCACTGGGTCTTGGTCTTGAAATCACAGAAGGTACCACAGACCTGTTTGGTTGTTTTTTTTTTTTTCTTCCATAACTAGACAAGAATAAAAGAAGGAAAGCCTTGTTGACATAGGAGATACAGGAGCGAGCGAGCGAGAGAGAGAGAGAGAGAGAGAGAGAGAGAGATTGAGAGAAAGTTAGCCAGACCAGAGGCTGTGTGAGAGGCCTCCAGCCAGAGGGCAACTCCTGCAGCATGCTGCTGCTGGGGAGGAGGAGGAAGGTAGGGGTGTGGAGACCCTGCCCAGGCTGCAGGCTTTCTTGCCAGTGCAGCAGAGATACTGGTGGGCACATGCTGGTTAGGGGATTACTCCCGTGCCCTGGTGTGGAAAGCAGAGGGAACGTGTTTGTAGATGAAGTTACGCTTGTGTGTATGGACATGCGTTTTACTTTGTGACATTTCGAATTGTGAGGCTCTCTGAAGTGTACTCTGAGTCATCGATCCTGATCTGAGAATCTTTGGTTTCTCTTCTACAAAGCACTAGCCCTTGGGAACAAACAAATAACTAGAAAGGTCCCGGCTTTCAAGGACACTAGGGTTCAACCCTGACAAGAGGAAACGCAAAGCATTTTGCTCCTAATACCAGAGACTGTGTTACCTTCTGAGGGGAAAAAAATGCCTTAAATGTGGGGAACATCAGGGAGGTAGAAATGAAGGGAGAAACGGATTTATCTTCCCGTGTCTGTATGCAAGCATATAAGCAGCTGCGCCGTCCAGAGCGAGTTAGCACTATATGTAAATCTCAGGTTTCAGGTGCCATGTTATTTTCTTGTTTATTTAGTCACTGGTAATGTGACTATAAACAAAATACCCAAGGACCACTCTGGAACCTCTATTCCAGTCATTGTCTTTATGTATTTCTTTTGGGCTAGTTAATCTATAATCAGCTATTGTACTTTTTTCTAGAATCCGGACTTGTCTGGAAAGTCACCAGTGGCACCAGTGGCGTAGACTCTACTCTGTGTTTCTTGGTTCTGTTTTATAAATAATAAGGTGATGATAATGATTTTTTGATGCAGTTGATGGTCACTTGTCTTCTCCCTCGAGCTGGGGGTGGATCCAGGGTATCACGCCAGCTTGTTTTCTTTAGCTTTGTTTGGTTTTAACTACCTGACAACCAGCATATTTTACTGCCTAGGAAATGACCTCCTGTGAATGTCAGTGTTTGGTGGGAATGGTGGGGAGGAAACCTGATGGTGGGTGGGAAGGAGTGTTTATCTCTTGTTCCACTTTCCTGAGAACCATTGCAAGGAGCCTATGACAGCCGCTGTTCCGTTTGGTGCAGCGATTGTGCTCCAAGCCAGTGTTTATGTTCTCATTGCTGGCGATAACGGGTAGGATGGCCCCGATAAACATAAGATGTGGGAAAAGTTTATCTCTGGGCTTTCCATTTTCCTGGCAGAAATCTCTTTTTAAACATCGCTCCAGACTTCAAGCTTGCAACCTCTTAGTGCTATAACATTCTCTCTGTCCTATTAGATCCCTAATAGGTCAGGAACCTTCTGCCTTTCCCTAGCTTCTTGTATTTTCTATTTGGGTTCCATGACATCCAGGCCTTGTTAGAAGACCAGTTATTTCTGATCAACTATTCCTGCCAAACTGTTAGTAGCTGATAAAAATCAACCCTGATATATGCCTCCTAGCAAGAACTATTTCCATATTAACCTGCCTGGGGTTTTAGAGCCTTAATTCCAAGTTTCCCTAGCTGCCTGTGTTTAAGGAAAGATTCATAAGCACTGCTCATGTTCCTGAAGCTTCAAATTGACTTAAATATATTATTTTCATGTTATAAAAATAGTGATTTATGGTTCAGTAGAAATAAAAATCCTCCCATATCGTATGGGGAAAAAAAAGAAAAAAGAAGACAAATGTTTGCTTTTGGTGAACTCCTCTGGGTTGGGTCTCTAGATACTGTGGGATTCTTGGATGAATAACTTTGGGAAACAGTGGCCTTAGCCAAAGTGGTTGTCAGTGGTCAGAATTCCAGGCTCTTCTCAGAATTGGTGGGAACCCCCCCACTTTTGATCACTTGTTCAGATATGGGATGTGTTTAGTGGGTTAGTTATATGGGGGGGAATGTAGGTTTTATTTTTAAACCTGAATATATGTGTGTGTGTATGTGTGTGTGTGTGTTTTTAACAAAGTTGTGCTTAGGTTTATCTGTGATTTTGGCCCAAGTGTTGCTTGGTGACTTAGAGATCTGCATGATGACATCTGATGAAAAGAATGACATGGAGCTGCTGGTTGGCTTACCTTTTGGGGTACAATGAAACCCTTTAGGTTCTTCTTTATGAAGGATATTTTAAAACTCTTAATATTTACTTACAATGGACTGGCCAATGTCACACAAAATGATAGGTCTTTAAAGAGCTTTGAACATCAGTTTAAAGTTTAAAATATGCACATTTGTTTTTATTGTAAATAAATAACATTTAAAAAAAGAATTCCAATGACTAAGTGGAAAATTAATGGAATTTTGGGGGGGGCAGTGGGGAGAAGAGGGGGAGGTTTGAGGATTTCCTAGAAGAGAATTATTGTAGGTTTTGACAACACAACAAATTTCTAATACTTTGTTGTGCTAATGCCCATTGTGTCTAGCTGTGACTTCACAACTCATGTGCTTCCTTAGAAAGAGGATCTGGAAAATAGTAAAAAGTCAAAACCTTGCAAAGCCATTTCCTTTGAAGAAAATTTCCATTTTGATATTATTTTTAACCAACTGCTTACTGTAAGTACTGAAAGAACTGTGGTTGCCATCTCTTGTCAGAGACACTGGGGAAGAGGTATATTTATCTGTGCAAAATTGGCAAGGAAGGATTTCCCTAGAGGTCAGAGGGAGTTTTGGGAACAGCCAACCCTAATGAGTTTTCCCATATCTATGCTACTTTATGGAACCTGCTAGGAAAGATTGATTATTTCCATTTCCATTTCAAGTAATATTCTGGGAAAAAAACATTCCTAAAATCATTTCTTAATCATTTAGACCATGGTTCTAGTTTATTAGCAGCTTCCCCATTGCTAGCTAAGCGCTATTGTTAATATCTACTATCAAAGAATGCTGCTATTAACTATTAAAGGGAATAAAAACCATCACATAAAATACAGCAAAGCCACCTTGTACATTTCTCCCTGCTCTTGCTCACCTCCATGCACTTTCAAAATGCTCATATAATTGAAGAGTTGACTCAAATGTACATGTAGCTGGGGGTGGTGGTGGCTCAGGAGTGGTGCATTGTGGGCCAGAGAGAGTAGACAAGTCACAAAAGAGACTGACAGGTTTTCTCCCAAAAGGATTCTGCAGTGTTCCTGTTGCTCTGCTCTCTATTTCTCTTCACTCCATCTTCCTCTCCAGATGTGTAAAGCGGCTCTTGGGTAAAGTTTAATTCAAATTATAGCTCTGGGGTTTAAGTATGCCTACAGTTATCAGAGGTTTTAAAGAAGAGACCAGGATTTAATGGTTGGCGGTCATTTCCTTCACTCTTCTCTCAATTCTCTCATCACTGACGACTTCACTCAGTTCAACATATGGAAGTGAATTGCCCAGTACTTGCCAAGCAGCTTTCAGGGCTCGTGATGCAGAGAGCCACAGCCCTCTGCCTCCCAGTCACCATGTTCCAGTAGCGGACAGATTGCTAAGGAAATAGTGATAACGATCATTATATTAGAGAAGAGAATGAGAGCAGAACATCGCATCTGGGAAAACAAGGGTAACAAACATGGCGGAGCTTAATACAGACCATCACAGCAGCTGTGGACCCCTACCTTAGCTCTGTGTCAGTTCAGCTAGTTCAGGGAAAGATGGGAGACACAATACGGCCTTTGCACTACAGTAGAGCGGAGAATACCTTGAGTCTAACCATCATACATTTTTGCGTGGGCATGCTGAGGGGATGGAAGGCTGTAGCACTCAGTGCATCAGAGTTTGAGGATGATAGCTTTCATCTCTGGTCTTGTGTGTTGTCCTTGTCAGGGACCTGACTCCCTGGCATAGGAAAAAGCACTGCTCACTCTTCATGGATCCGACATAAGTTCGGTCAATCCAGCTTTCTTCCCTGCATCATGTGACTGGTGGCTGGTAAAGCTAAATAAGAAGTTCATCCTGTGGGAGGCAATTTCCAAGGGTGTCTTTTTCAATTCTAGACTCAACTTTCTGGTCTTTCGTTTTCACGTGTGTCCCAGTTCTGTCTTACTGACTAGAAGACTGAAGTGGGGTACCTTGGACTCACTCTAGGCTCTTTCTGAAGACTGATTCATAGGCTCTTTGGAGTATTTTCCACAGCACAGGACTCAAACGCAATGCCTCCTTTAGCTGTGGGGTTGAATCCTGACTCCAGGCTAAGAGGGCAAATGTCAGACTTGCTCCACCAGGTGTCATATGGCTCCTGCCCATCTTGAGTCTGTTTTTCCTTGTAAAGAACTTAATTGTTCAGAATCAAATACTCACAGAGCTTCCTTTAAAACAAACTTCCTCTTAAAATGCCCATAGGAGTTACCCTCTTATTTTTTCATTTTCTTTTTTTTTTAACTGAAAAAATTCTGTTGAACCATATTTTCATCATAAAATGAATGAATATTTAAAAGATGTTAAATAACCCTGCACTACAAAATGGGTAAAAAAATTATTTGTCTAACAAATAGAATATTATGTCCTGTTTTATGCATTAAAATTTTTGTTTGTTTTTTGTTTTGTTTTGTTTTGTTTTGTTTTGTTTTGTTTTGTGGCTGTCCTGGAACTCACTTTGTAGACTAGGTTGGTCTTGAACTCAAAGAGATCTGCCTGCCTCTGCTTCCTGAATGCTAGGCCACTGCCTGGCCTGTTTTGTGTATTTTAAAGCTATATGTACTCTTCTTAAAGACGTGTTACTTTTAGATTTTTTGTTACAAAAAAATTAAACATACACAAACTGCAGGGGCTCTGAACATAGCTTAGGTGGTCTTGTACACTTCTAGAAGATACGTGATGCCTTTCCACAAAGTTGGCAGCAGCTGGTGATCATGGCCAAGGTCCAGTTAAAGTTACAAAGGAGGACATCAAAATTCAGTCACTGCATCTTCATGTATTGGTCTTGTCAATTATTTGAGTACCACAGTACAAACTGAAGGCTTACTTCTCCTTTGTGAATCAGTTCTTAAAAACGTTAGTTGCTTGTGGAAGGGGTTTGGGACAAGGTGGGCCTGCTGGGTTTAAAGAACAAATAAATAAATGTATTTGATGTGCTTTTAATTCATTGTAGCTATTTTCTCTTTTCTTTTACAATTCTAATCATCATGGGCCAACCGGAACCCATTTAGTTATTGTGTGTGTGTGTGTGTGTGTTTGTGTGTTTGTGTTTTCCTAATAGGGAGAGAATCCAGGACCTTGTCTATTTGAGTCAAATGCTCTACAACTGGGCTACTATCTGGACACTCCCCAACCCTGTTCCTCCCACTCTGTATGTGTCTCTTTCTCTGTGTCTCTGCCTCTTACTTTTTGGGGTGAAAGTCTCACTCTCTAGCCTAAGCCAGCCTCAAACTAATAACCCTCTGCCTCACCTCTCAATAGGCAGAATTACAGGTGTGTGGTGCCATGACTGGTTCTCCTGTCTGATTTATAGGAAACATAGGCTGGGTTTAGGCCTGATCTTAGCATGTGCATTTGTTTGTAGACCCTTCTGAAAAGATATGGCTGGAAAATGAGTATTTTTAATTGTTTGAAAGTGTGTGTGTGTGTGTGTGAGAGAGAGAGAGAGAGAGAGAGAGAGAGAGAGAGAGAGAGAGGTGCATGTGCATGCCATGGTGTGTATGTGGAAGTCAGAGGATGACTTTGTGGAGTTGGTTCTCTTCTTCCACCTCTACGTGGGTTCCAGTAATCAAATTCAGGGTCACCAGGCACATAATGGCAAGTGCCTTACTGGATAAACCACCTCACTGGCTCAGAATTTTTTTTTTTCTCTAAGAATAAAATGTATCACGAGTTTTTGCTGGTCCTTTTGATTCAAATACAGAATCCTGTTTTGAGACAGGATCTCATTGTGTACCTCTGGCTGGCCTGGAACTCATTATGTAGACCAGGCTGGCCTTCAAATGCACAGAATCTCTCTCGCCTCTGCCTCCTTACTGCTGGTATGAAAGGCATGTGCCACAACACCCAGATGAATAACAGTGCTTGAAAACACAATCTATTGGGTCTTCCACGTATGTCAAAGAATCCTGCCTCTGGAAGCCAACACAAATCCTCATGTGTCTAATTTTCAAGTACACACATGACAGCACCAGGATAGCAACATCTGCCACTAGTGACAGGAGTTAGCTCCAACCCCTGCAAGGCAAGTTGGGGGTGTGTTTATATGGCCTGGAGAAACGTAGTCAGCTCCCAGAACACTGAGGTTTTTGTGAGAGGGCAAGACAGAGCAGAAGTTCCCCCATCTTTTCTTTGTGCCGAGGCCATTTTAAGTTTAACTAGAAGTTGATCTCCGTGATGGGGAATCCCATGGAACACTACCCAGCTTTTATTTTTAGGAACCTGAGGTCAAGGTGCCCCAGCTAACTTAGCTTTCTGTTGAAGTGCTTCCTTTCACAAAACCTCCCCCAGCGGCTACCAAGCAAGTAAGATACCGGATGTGGTTTCTGCCTTTAAAACCTTTTTACCCTAAAAGCTTGTGTTCGGAATACCTGAGAGTGTAGTCCTACTCTGGAATAAAGACTTGCAATTGGCTACAGACTGTGTCTGAAAACTCCCCTTAACAGTTTTACAATAAAGGCTTCCCAGTGCCTTTCAGGAATTGAAATCCAGAAGAGCCTGGACTCATTAGGATGTGGATGATCACCAGACTTTGTTTTCTTTACTCCCTTGTTCATTGTCAGTTCACCTGGAACATTGGGGCGCTTCCTCCCCCTCTTTCTTGAGCCCCCTTTCAGCACACCAACCAATCAGAATTCCTCATTTGAATATACATTCAAATTAGCCAACCAGGTTTATCTGATTTTCACGCCTAACTTGCATGTGGGCCAGAGCAAGTTGACTGGTTCCAGGATACAAAGTTCCTGCTTTAGAATGCCGTTTGGCAACTCATTTTCAAGACCCTGCCAGTTGCAGGGAACTTTAAACAGACTTAGCTTTAAACAGACTTAGCTTGCTCGCCCTGCTGCTGCACTCTCTGATCGTCTGTCAGGATGGTGAGCACGCAGTGCTGACTCGAGAATCTGGCTCCATTGCAAGGTTTCAAAGTCAAAGTCATTTAGAATATTTCTTCCATAAAGTTTTGTCATCTCTCTGGCAGACAGTGCCATCCATTTGATTCTCTGTGTGTGTGTGTGTGTGTGTGTGATGAGCCTGTGTTATACACTTCTGCCTGGGATTGCAGATGTGTTTGTGCCATGGCTTGCCTATATTGAGATCACAGGATGACCTAGCATCTTGGTCCCCACCTTCCATCTTGTTTGAGATAGGGTCTGTTCACCGTTGCATATGCCAGACTAGCTGGCCCAAGAGCTTGGGAGAGTCTCCTGTCTCTGCTACCGTCTTACCACAGGAGCCCTGGGATTACAGACATGTGTACTGTCATTATGTAGGTTCTGGGGACCTGAACTCTAGTTCCCATGCTGGTGTGGGAAAAACCACACTAAGCCTTCTCCCCAGCCCCTAAGTTTATTCTTTTCATTTTTAAAGAGTTCAATTTTTTTATGCTTAATTAAGTTTTATAATTACATAAAACATCGGCATTGTATTGAGCTCAAACGCACAAAACAAGATAGTCAAGAAATAATTGAAAAATAGTATTTTCTTCTCATAGAATAACATTTGCTAAGCCTTCCATCTCTTTAAAAAGTATGATGATTTATTAAAAGCTTCTTTCATAAGAGTAATACCCCACAGCCTTGACCTCTCTGATGTGGCGGTAAAGTGATTATTTTTTTTTTCAATTCAGTCTCTGTTATAGTCACTTGTGTTGTCCCAAGTCTTTTATTATTATTCACGGAGTTGTGAGGCACAGACTATCACCTCTATCTCTGTCCATCTGTCTCTGTCTCCATCTCTCTCTGTCTCTTTCAAGTGCACCTTTAGAATAGATTACTACCAATGAGGTTGCCAAGAACACATCCAGCCAAGGTTTCAGAAAAAAATATTTTCTAAAAGAGATGTGCAGTTTTTCCTTCCTACCAACTGCAAAACTGATGATTTTCTTATAGCTTCCCCAAATGTGTCTGCCATTAAACTTTTTGATTTTTCCCCCCAATTTGATGACTTGAACACTTAAAATTATCTCTTAGCATCAATGATGAGCTTCTGGGAACTTACTTATATTTGTCCCCAAGTTTCAGAAGCTCTTTGTATAGTAAGAATATTTGTCTTTTGTGATATAAGTTGCCATTTATTCCTTTTTTGTGTTACTCATGGTATTTTTCATTTGTAAATGTTTGAAAAAATTTATACTATCAAATTTATCATTTTTTTTTCCTTTTTTCAGTCTTCGCTGGTTTGCTTTTGGATTTTAGTCTTGGTTTAAGAAAACATCCCTAGTATCCCATAATAAAGCAACTTATTAGGTTTTAGCTGTAATTATATTAACTTCTGATACATGGAATTTATCCATTTTATGGTATATTTATTTCCTCTTTTAAAATATAGTTCACTACCTATCTCAATACCACTTTGTGTGGACTCATATTGACATGACTGATGCCATCTTGAGTTACATCTAACATTACTGCCTACTCTAGGGTAATCCTAGTTGATTTTTCCTGCATAATTTTCAAGCATATACTTCATAGACAAAATTTGTCAGGTGTGGAGGTACATACTTAGAGTTCCAGCAATTGAGGGCTCAAGAGCAAGCTTATGGCTAGCGCTAGCTAACTAGTGAGGCCTTGTCTTAAAAAAATAAACAACTCCTCAATAATTGACTGATAGATGTATTGATAAGTAGATAGAACTTTCCTGGTTACCTGCGGTCCTTTATAACTGGACATGACACAGGGTTGTGTCTGATTCTGACATTAAGTTCATATAAAACATGTATGTTCTAGCTGGGATGATGTCTCCTTTTGTCTTGGCTAATGTACAGAACCTCCTTCCATCTGACCCGAATTGCAGTGATCCACATGGCCTTTAGCCATTGTCATTAACCCCAGTCCACAGCACACTATGTAATCCTGAATCTGTTTTTCCTGCCTCCAGTCTTTCAGTACCTTTCAGCTGATCCAGTCCTCATGCAAGGGGAAAGGGTTGTTCTAGAACTTAAAGGCTTATCTTTTGCCTCATTTTTTTGAGATGTTGATGTATCCCATGCTAAAGGTTCATATGCAATTACATTTGTTGCAAGACTTGCTTTTCACTTTATGGAAAGGAACAAGGTTACAGCCAAAGTCTGAGTTCTTGTTAGGGGGGAAGACTCGATGTTGTTCAGAACACAAGGGGAGAGGTCTGAGCACAGAGAAAATGCAATAGACACAGCAACAGTTTGTCCTTTTGAGAATGAAGTAGTGAAAGAAGAGTGAATCTAGGTTGTTGTTATGCCCAAAGGCAATTTCTGGATGCCACTGTCCACGGTTTTTGACATACAGCCCAATTAATGTTGCCACCACAGTGTCCCATATGAAGAGCCAGAGCTCTGAGGACACTTTCTTAATCCTTGAAAGCCTTTCACATGCACCTCAATATCTGGTTCCCCCTCACATTTAAAGGAAGTCTGTCTTGTAGATAAATTACTTTAGGGAGCACACAGGGAAATGAACAGGGAAGCAAGGAAAGGCATTAAGTGAGAAACCAAACTGACAAGGTTGAGAAAAAATTTCTCCATCTGGCTAAAGATCGAGGACTCAGAATTCTCCTTCCAGCTGTGGTGCGCATATGTGGAAAGAAATAACAAAGCCAGTTCCTACCAAGCACTTGGGGAAGGGGTGGGCTGTAGCTCTCGCTAAGCTAGCTTCGCAGCCTCTCTCGGGCTTTTCTCGCTTGGGGATGCTGGGCCAGGAAGAATTCCGCGTGCAATTTCTCTGTAATTTGCAGGCTGGAAACCAGCAGTGAGAAACGCAGAGAGTGCCGAGGTTTATAAGAGCCTGGGAAGAACAACCCACTTAATTTTTTCCTAGAGCCCAAAAATATTTTTATTTTATTGAGGGGCTATGGTTTGAGCTGGCCCAATTAATATTCATGGGTTTTTACCACATTTCCTGAGCATATTCAGCGTCTTTATTGGACATTTTCCATCTTGCTCTAATTTTTCTCCCCTTAAAACAGCCCTTAGATTCAGAACCTGGCCACCTACCCTAGAGGCACAACGGTACTATGGATCGAGTTTAACTTTAGAACTTAGAGTAAACCTTTTAGATTGGCCACATTTGCCCCTGGGACACTGTTGCTACGACTGAATGCAGGCCAAAAATATTCCTAGGAGCGTGTTCCTTCGCTCTTCTAGTTCTCTTACAGCACACGGGGAAGTTCTGTAGGTATGGTCCCTTTTGGGTTTGGGGTGGAAGCCGAGAAAACTCACTCAGGAGACAGAAGCTTAAAATGCAAGCTTTATTTTCTGCGCGCTCGGGGAGGAGGCCAGTTCAGGATCTGAACCACATCCCGGAAGGGAGATTGTAAAGAGTTTTAAAGGATGGGGGCAGGAGCAGGGAGGGCTGTTGTATTGATCAATTGTATTTTGATACAAAGGGTTAAGCAGGGAAGTAAACACGGGACTGGGCATTTCCAGGTCACCTGGTTTCAGAACCCTCAACTCAGCTTTTTGAAGTCACGTCCCCTCTTGGACTTTGGCCAGGGGTTTTAGAATGATAAGGGAACAAAGGAGTGGGCAAGCTTTAAGTCAAGACAGGCAACACATTTATAACCTGTGTGACTCACTTTAGATAACGGACAATGGCGGCTTCCCTGTTTACATCCTTTACTGGTTAACAGACAAACATAAAGAACCCAAAGAACAGGATAGCAGTTGGGTTCCAAGGCCTGGGAATATGAATTCACTTTTGACTCTGCCAGCAAGATGGAACTTGTTCCTGAGATGGCTGGGCCCAGGAAACTGCTTCCTAACAGTCATTAAGTTTGTTCTTGCTTTTGTAATTTGAACGGTAGCTTCAGCTCTCTATAACAGAAAACATTTAAACTTCCTTGCAAAGTTTTTCTCTAACCCAAGACAAACTATATGGCAAGTAAGGGGAAATTTGATGACTTGGGGATTTGATAAAGGCTTATTGCTGACTCTAAGCAGAGATGGAGGGCAAAGCAGAAAGGTCAAATGAAGGTCGTTAGAATTTATAAGTGTCTTAGACTTCCTGAGTACCTCCAAATTCTCACCACGGCTGAGTGTTATGATGGAGCTTTTTCTGCACCCGGGACTTTTACCTTGAATTTCTATTTATTTATTTATTTATTTCTGAGACAGGGTTTCTCTGTGTAGCCTTGGCTATCCTAGACTCACTTTGTAGGGCAGGCTAGACTGGAACTCACAGTGATCTGCTTGCCTCTGCTCCCAGGGTTCTGGGATTATAGGCGTATGCTACCTTGCCTGGCTGAGTTCTTGATTTTAACTAGGAAAAAAAAATGTCTTTACTCTGTCAGTAGCAACAGGGTATACACCGTACACACACACACACACACACACACACACACACACACGCACACACACTCACACACACACTCACACACAACACACACATGCATGCCCCACAGCTCCATAGTGCTGACAGCAGTTTGAGTTCTTTTTTTTTTTTTTTTTTTTTCAGAGACCTGCATTCAGATATTTGACCTACCTACAGAAAAGAATTTCAGGGTAAACCAGTGTGAAACATAGTTGGGGTTAATTAAGAATACTTTAGTGTAGATTTTAAGTGTGAGGATTAAGAGAGAGGTGCTTGGGAAGAAAGCAAGGCACGCCTGAGAATGTGAGCGTGTCTTTCTCAGTGAGTCATGGGATTCCTGGTCTTTGTCAAACACACACTTTTGGTGCATCGTGAAGCCAATGTCTTTAAAGGGTGGCTAAGCCGTTTGTCCATCCCCAAGAGCCAACTTTTATTTTATTTTATTTTATTTTATTTTGTTTTTAGTTGCCTTTTCATCTTCTTTTTAAAGGTAGGGTTTCACCATGTAGACCAATTTGGCCCTGAACTCATAGAGATCCACTTGTCTCTACCTTCCTAGTGCTGGGGTTAAATGCGGGCCACAATATCCAGCTTTTCACTTTTTTTTTTTAAATTTTAAGTTACTGCCTCTCATGAGTTTCCACTCTCTGTGGTTATCTTCTGCATTCTTCTAGCTTAGTGTTCTACTCTTCTGCTGCTCTGAGGATTCTGGGTAGGTTAGTGATTTGAGAGCCATCATTTCTAAGATGGGCGTTTCTAGCTATAAATTTATAGTCAGGGCTACATAGTGACTCCCTGTCTCAAAAACAGCTTCAAATATTTCATGATTCAGCCTGTGGTCTCTCTTAAAGGATGCTCATGTGTGTCTGAGAGGTATATTCTGTCACTGAACTGCTCTATTGATGTCTTGTTGGTTTTTGACGTTCAGTCCTCTGTTTCCTTACTTACCTTCTGTGTAGTTGCTCTGTTCATTGATGAAAGTACAGTAACAAAATCTCCATTGACATAACAGAATCACATTTTTAAAAAGTTATTTTAGGCAATGTCAGAATACCTAGACCAGGTTGGCTTTGAACTTGAGATCCTCCTGCCTCGGCTTTCCACGTTCTGAGATTACAGGCATATAAATAGCGTTTGATGATCCCTATTATTTCATCATTTCATCCATTATAATTGGGAAGCAGAGATTGAGTCTGGCGCCTTAGCCTACTTGGCCATCCTATTACCCTTAATTTATTATGATGGGTATAAGTAGATTCATGTCTGCTGTTTGATTTTCTCTTGCCCCGAGTTCTGTGCCTTACTGAGTGTTCAACTGAGCTGCTAACTGTCATTATTTCCTTCATCGTTTTGACAATGCTTGGGACAGAAATTGTTTTACATTTTGACTCAATTAAATTGAGGTTATTCATCCCCTCCACCCAATGAACTACACACATAGCCCTAGTAAGAGTAATTGTTGAGGTCAGTCTTTAACGTTCTTTCTGACAGGAGTGGGGTGCCTCTCCGCTGTCTCTTCCCTGGTCACCTCTGATATCTACTAGCTCCCTTTTAATATATACTGACAAAAATCTCCATTTTTGAGCAATCACTATAGTAAAGTAAGTTCTTTATAGAGAACTTGAGACCCTTCTACTTTTATGGATGTTGTAGCTCCTTGGAACCATTACTTTGAATGCTGAGCAAGGGACAGGGCCTGTGATCTTGGCTTTCTTCATCTCCTGTGAAATTATTGCCCTGTGAGTTAGCTGGAGTGTGATAATTTGGAGCCACTGTACTTGGTGCATTAAACTCTGCTCTCTGGATGGAGTAAGAAGTGCCCAGACTCTTGGCTACACCAACCAGGAATTATGTTTTCGACCTGGAGCAGAGAAGAGGCATAAACTGCTGTGTTCCTTTTGGTGAGACATTGAACCCCTTAACCAGGAGGCAGGGGAGGAGGAAGTCATATCTGTTAGCCAGACCCCCAACCAGAGCTGAAAAATCCATCAAGTTGTCTAGCAATGGAGAAGCTGAGAGTCCATTAAGCCACCCAGGAATGGAGGTGCTAGCTGGTCATGGTTTAAGTGCTGTAGGCTCACTTTAATTACAAGGAGTTATCAGATTGTCCTGAATAGATGTTTCTGTATTTTCAGTAGACCCTGGGGACCATTTCTAGATACTCAGAAGGTGATTTGCATCAGTTATGATTGTTTCACTAGAAAGTAGGCCCTCAGGGATTTTCATATCACTGGAAGTGGAACCAAGAGCCACTTCTTTGCAATCTAAAAATTCTCTTAATTACAACCCAATCTAAAAACACTCTTAACTGTGAATAAACATGCCAGAATGTAGCTGTGTTTTAGAAAGTTGAGATGGATATAAAAAACTGGCCCTGAATAAAGAAGTGTGTGTGTGTGTGTCAAGGTCCCAGTAGGAAGTAGATATTAATAGCATATTTAAAAGATCAACTGATGGGCAGAAGAGGAGCAGTGTAATTCAGTGGTCAAGGGCTTACCTAGCTGGTAGGAGGACCTGGTTCCCCTCCCAGCACCTGAAACAACAAACAAAATCAACCCTCCACATCAACCAATCAACTAAAGAGGGTACTTTAAAAGATGCACTGGAGGGTGGGCATGGGAGTGTTAACAGGCCTTCTGGTGTTGGTCTCCTTGGTTTGCCTGTGGTATATATGCAAGATTAGAGTCTCACAACAGTGTGATGCAGCCATGATCATTCAGGCCTTTACAGCCATTGAAGCAGGACATTCTCCCCAAGCATGGTTGGATACCATAAAAAGCTAAAATGATACACTCAGGATGCGAGGCTAAGCACTGCACTCAGGGTCAGCCGCTTTGGACCCAGAGAAGAGCATGTCTGATTGCATGCGGGTTGATGCCCCAGGTCCCGCCTCTGAGAAAAAGGTATCGGACGGGTCTGATGCTCTTTGGGTGGATGACACCTAAATGAACATCTGTACAAAGTCCCAATTTATTTCTAATATCAGAGATCAGACCTCTACTCTTGCCTGATGCGTCTAAAACAAAAAGGGGGAACTGTAGAGAGCTGCGGAATGCTATGCCTTAAAGATGGAGCTGGTTTCCGCCTTCCACCTTCCCGATGGTGAGTGCTCTCTGTCACGAACAACTCCACATTTGGCTAAGGCTGAGGATCTGGCTTGCTTCTATGTATGTGGACCTATCTGCATTGCCCCCGTGGCACGCCTGGGTTGGCTACCCAGAGGCTATTTAAGCTGTGGGCTGGCTTTCCCCGGGGTCCGAGGATTGTTCAATGTTCCTGAATAAACTGCATTGAAAAAAAAAAAAAAAGAAATATATTAATATTAAATTAAGTTTATACGTTCAAAAAAAAAAAAAAAAAAAAGACGCACTGGAAATGCTGAAAGTGATGACCAAGGGGCGACAGGGGCCAGCACCACCGGGAAAAGACCAGCTTCTGCTTGCCTCAAAGAAGGCTGAAGGAAGTGTTTTTCAGAAACATGCTGGAGCTCTTGGCAAAGAGATGTTCAACCAGACAGCACATCCTTCTGCCTAGGGATCACAGTGCATTGGCCGGAAGAGAGGAAGGAAGGAGGCTGGCGTGGGAGGAAGCTCACTCCTAGAAGCGCTCACCGCTCTCAACTTTGGGTCTGCCAGTTCTCCTTACCTAATGGAAGCTAGAGGACAAACGGCTAGAGGGGGTGTTGTATGCTCATCTCCTGGCGATCACACGGGGGCAATGTGGAATGCAGATCTGCAGTACCAGTGTGGGCACCAGCCCTGGCTGTAACCATCACTGCCCCAGGGAACAGATGGCTTCAGAGCTTCACTGATTAACGCAACACAGTCATGCTTTTCCCAGCGCGTGTCCACGATGCTCACCTTCCTGCTCTTCCAGAATCACACAGTGCATTGAGAGAGTCAAAAGCAACTTTCAGTCAGCCTGGGACGTGGACGCAAAGATGCTAGGTCAAGGTCACAGAGCTCTGGAAGACTGTTAGGGAAGCTGTCATCAAGGAGTGCTGCCTTTGTTTTAAAGGTCAGTTGTTCGATAGCTAGGCTATCAATAAGATGAGCCTAGAAGGCGGAGAGAAGAGAAAATTTGCAAATGATCCTCATATTTAGTGACAGATATTCTGCAATAAATCATTCCATCTCTCACCACCAGTGAGACTGATGTCTCCGTAGCAGCTGGAGTAACACTGAGGCTGACTGTGGACAGGTGGGTCATTGCCTCCAGGATCTTTCTTCATAAGCTTGGAGCTACACCCCTGCTTCAGGAAAGGAGGAGCATGGCTTCCCACAGGCATTTACCAGAGTGACACTAAAATCACACCCAGGTTCAGGGCTCCTGCTTTCTCTCCCGACTATGTCCATATTCTTGTTGTTTTCATGACATTCTCCTGTTTCCCTTTATCCTTTCTCAGACTTCTTTCCTGCTCTCTGGTTCCAAACCCTTACCAATGTTGCTGCTAGCCTCTTACTCATTCCAGTGACCCATTAAATTTATCCTGGTATCTGGTCACACTTCCCTGGCATCTGCCCATCCTCCACAGTGCCCTTCACCTGACGTAGGAAGACCCCTCTTGGCAAGCAAAAGCCCCTTTACTGTTATGGCCCAAGCAGAGACACTTTCCTTCTCCCTGTTCCCAGCCTACTCTATTGGAATGTTTTCATGCTGACAGCATGTTTTTTTTTTTTTTTTTTTTTAACCTTTATCTTTATTTATGTGTATGTCTGTGGAAATGTGTGTCAGTGTCAGTGTGTATGGGTGTCTGCAGAGGTCAGGAGAAGGGTGTAAGATCCTCTGCAGCTGGAGTTATAGGTGGTTGTAAACTGGCTGATGAGGGTGCTGTGAATAGAACTCAGGTCCTTTGGAAAAGGAGTATGCGTTCTAAAATTCTGAGCCATCGTGGCAGCCCCCTTATAGGAGTTAAGAAAGTTATAGCTTTTCATTTCCAGAAACATGGAGGAGGAGACATCATGGGGAGATGGACCAAGGACAATGGCAGGAAGGCCTTCTGACGCTTTAGGCTCCAGGGGTTATACCATAGTTTCGATACCTGTGGTTGAGGCTGGGGGTGTCGCTTGGCTGGTGGCAAGTTGTAGAGCGTGAACAAAGCTCTGGGTTTGATCTCCACCACTGGGCATAGTGTTGTGTACCTGGAATCTTAGCTCTCAGGAGGTGAATTTAAGAACAGTAGGAGTTCAAGGCCAGCCTGAGCTACATGAGCTCCGGTTTCAAAACAAAATAAAAATAAAACTAACAACCAAAATGTAAACGCACACGCATAAATGCACAGAACACATAGCTGAAAAGTGAGTTACCGAATTTTGAAAGAGATTAAAAATACTTTTCTAATGCACAAACAACACTGCATACTTAAATAAAAGTTAACAGTGGTTGGAACTGGAAGGTCTGTGTCTTTCAGGACTATTGTGACAGAGGAGAAAGATTGAACTCAATTTTAAGTTCAACAAAGACACCCTGGGGACTTATAGCCTATGAACAGAATGAGAGGGCCAGTAGCTTTAAAAAAATTACTAAGAAAAGACATCTCTGAGGAAGAGGAATTCTAGCTAAGCAGTCATAGCAGGGTTCTTGGTAAAGGCTGGCCAGGTCAAAGGTGGGTGGGTGGTTCTTGCTAAACTGTGAGACGGGCAGAAACAAGGCCTAATGAGGCCTAATTGGCAGAAACACAGTCTAAAGCTTGGTCCTAGGGTGGTAGTTGCTATCTACTGTGGAATTATGTTGCCAAGCTTAATATGGGGGATCCATAGCCTTGCCTTATGTCGGTGATCAGGCTGACCCAGATACCCACGCACACGTAGTCTTTACTGAAGAAAAAGCAGCCACTGAGACTATAGAACAAGTCCCTTATTGATTAAACAAGGTTGTTCATAGGAAGTTGGAGATTGGTTTTCTGATGTCTAGTGTTAGTTTCATTCTGGGAAAAATACCCATTCTACCATTGAGCTATCTTGTAATTTCAGAACTTCAGTTTTAACGAACTTTCTACCTCTTTGCCCCTTTAAGCGCATTATTACATTATAACCTGTGGGTGACTAAGAAGTACATGGCATAAAATGAAAATAATACTCGATGTGGGGACCTGAGAGACAGAGTGGAATCTTTGGGGATTTCTCTAGGCGACCTGGAAAGCAGACCAGAGGCCGGAGGTCTTGGAGACAGAGTTGGTGGTGTGGTATTGGAGTAAGACTTCCTGGTGGGCAAACAGGTAGGGAGGGAGAGCAGCTGATGCCAGGTGATAAAGTCGGCAAACTTGGAAGATGGCCGGCTTCTTTCTCATTTTTCTCATCTGAGACAAAAATCTGGTAGCTTAAAGCAAAAAAAGCCTGTGGGCCTTTTCCCCCACCAGCACAACACCTGCTGATGGATGGGCTCAATAACTTCAGGCCTGGATCAGGTCCTGTTTGCAGAGAGTTGTGTGCCAGTCAGCCATCTTGCCTTGCTTCCAACTGACCAACTTTAAATTTAGGGGAGGGAGACCCTTTAGAGACTTAAAAAAAAAATTCCACCCCTCAAGGCGAGGCTGGATTTTTGGCTCCCTGAGTCTCCCCTCTGCTTTGTGGAGGGTCTTTCTGTGTGCCTGGTGTGTGTGTGTGTGTGTGTGTGTGTGTGTGTGTGTGTTTCCTTGCCTCTAATAAAAGCCTTTCTTCAACTGCTGATTCTGTTTGCCCCTGTTGGCTGTGTTTGTGACTTCTTTACTTCTAACCATTGAGCTGTAGATTTTTCCCCCTGCCTTTTAATTCTTTCACTGGCAGTGGAAACAAACAAACAAAAAACTGATCCAGATCCCTGGATGGTAACAGTAAACAGTGCAACTTAGGCTCCCCAGGTTGTCTTGGAGATCAAACCGCAAGTGACTCAAAGTGGGGAGAACTCCTATCTGTACTTATTTGATGCTCAATTAGTATCTAAGTAACAATCTCCACACTTGAACATCCCTTGATTTTAACAGGAAGGGAGGAGCGTGCCACCAGCCTTCCCTATCTGAGGGTGCTGTCTACAGTCAGTCACCCATGGGGGAGCGCTGCAGAAATGCTGGACAGAACATATACAGACATTTGCCTCGTTTCTTGAACAATCCAGTGTAAGAACTACTAATGTGATTTTTATATTGTGCTAGGTAGTATAAGTAACATAGAGATATATGAAAGTGTATGGGGAGATATGTGTGGGTTCATATGCAAAAAAATTCCGTTTTATAGAAATAACTTGAAAATTCCAAAGTGTGTTTTGGTATTTGTGAGGGGGTCCAAGAACCAATACTCCATGGATAGTGACATGTGAATATGTAAGCTAGTTTTCCCGAAGTTACCTTTCAGGGCAGTGACATGCATAGGGAAAATGATTTAGAAGGAAAAGCTTGAAGTGACCAGACAATTTTCAAGTAATATTTGACTTCTGGGACAAAGAGGTATACTTAGAGAAAAAGAATGAAAGAATAGAAAGGAGGATAGAATTGCTGAGGCTCAGACAAAGGACCTCAAAATATGCTTGGCCCCTGATAAAACTGCGAAAGTAAGGTCACTATGACCTGTCTTTTCTCCTGATGTGTAATCCTGAAGGAATTCTCTGACCTGCTTTTCCTGAAGTTGGTGATAAAACTTACTCCAGTGGGAACCTGCCCAGGCAAAGAATCCAAATAAACAGGCCGTGTGAGGTGCCCTCGGCTCAGCATATCACCATGAGGTCATAGTCCCATTTTTATCTAGTCACACATCTCTGCAACTCTCTATCTCTATGGAATGGAAGCATGAAAACACGGATTTCCTTGGGTCTCTGAGGTTTGTTTCTTTTTCTGTGTGGTGTTAAAGATTTAACTCACAGTCTCATGCATGCTAGGCAAATGTGGGACTTCTTTTCTGACCCTCCCATGCCATGTTAAATTTTCAACAAACTAGATACAATTTAGCAAAACATTTTTTTTAAAGACTCAATCTATTATAGTTTTATTGGTATCCTAAAAATATTTATTCTTTTTTTTTAAATAAAAAAGTTATATTTCCTTAGAAGCATTCAGGATGTTGAAAGCACTCATTCTAAATCATCCAAAACATCAATTCTGGAATGGTGCAGTGGCTCTGTAGATGTGAGAGCCCTTGATGTGTAAGCATGAGGGCCTGATTTTGAGTTCCCAGCATCCCAGTACAAAGCTGGCGGCGGCCTCTGGGTTACCCGTAACACCAGAGCTAGAGCAGCTGAGGTAAGGAGCAAGACACAAGGGCTCCCTAGGGCTTGCTGGCTCCCAGCCTAGCTCTAGGTCGAGCGAGAGACCCTTCCTCAAAGCAGTAACTCAGAGATTGATATAACAGGACATGAGTCATTCTCTTCTGGCTGCTGCACACTCACGCCCGGGCATGCGCACTTATACACACATGTGCACATAACATACACACACACACACACACACACACACACAAGCCCATTAAACATTTAAAAAAGTAAAAAAAAAAACAACCCATTAACTCTAAGGGACGATGTTAGCTGCTAAGTGGAGAAGGTGCCACTAATAATGAACTCCTACATTAAACAGAAGGAAGAGAAAGCTATTGCTCCTTTAAAGACTGTTGATCGACCAGGCGCAGTAGTGCGTGTCATAATATCAGCATGCGGGAAGCTGAGCCAGGGAAATTGTGAGTTTTAGGCCAACCTGGCGTAAACAGCGGGTCATAGACTAGCCTGGGGTCCACAGTAAGAACCTGTCTCCCAGAAGATAAAAAAGTAACCAATCGACAAACCAACCGAACAAGAACTTCAGTTGTTCATTCCTTGTTTTTTTTTTCATTCTTTTTTTTAAAGAGGCAAAATATATTATTTGTTTGTTTGTTTATTTATGGTTTTTGAGACAAGGATTCTTTGTGTAGCCCTGGCCATCCTAGAACTTGCCCTGTGGACCAGGCTGGCCTAGAACTCAGAGATCCACCTGCCCCTGCCTCCTGGGTGTTGGGATTAGAGGCGTGTGCCACCACTGCCTGGCTGGTTGTCCCTTCTTGTTGTTTCACCTACAACTCTCTGGGCAAAGCCACCAAGTCACTTTGACTCATTCTTTTACAGCAGTGGTCCTCAGCCTTCCTAATGCTGTGACCCTTTAACAGAACTCCTTATGTGGTGGTGACCCTGACCATAAAATTATGAATCATAATGCAAATAGTTTTGGTGATAGAGGTTTTCCAATGGTCATGACCCTCAGGTTGAGAACCGCTGTTTTAGAGGAGCTGGTGGAATAAACCCAACTCATTACAATACGGAATTGAACATGCTCTGATGTGTTCACTTTCATCATCTTTCTCTTGTTGGTGTGTAATCTGTGACCTTAAACCGTGTGCTCAGGACTGTGCTGGCCACCCTGTGCTTTTCTTGGTGGTTATGGATAGGCTCCCACCATCTCAGATCCCAGGTTTTTTTTTTTTTTTTCCCCTCCAGGAAGTACATTGTTTTACAAATAGTCCCAGTGTTCTCCTTTCTCTCTTCTGTCTCTTGGCTGTCTTTTTCAGCTTTGTACTTTATTAGATGCTGAACCACTGGGTTGGTGACAGCTATACCCAGAGCTTTTGGAAAAGTGCACTAGACATATAAATTCTCAGAGTGAGAAGGAACCCTACCCAGGAGTCGGCTTACCTCCTTCCTCTTCAAATGAACAAATGAAAACTGAAGGAAGGATTCAAAGTGAACTCTCATTAGGGAGTTCCGGTGATAAAAAACATTGTCTCATTCTCTATAAATGTTGGTAATGAGAGTCAACCTGTGCCTTCCCACATCTTGGGGAAATTCTATTTTGGTGCAAAGACCAGAAAAGTAACGATCAGTAGAGGACTGGGTCCAGGAGACTTGAGGTTAGTTGTTCTCACAAGGACTTTCACGGAGGACCATCTCACATCTCAGAATGGGCGACTTTAATTACAAATATGGTAAAAATTACAGAAGCTGGTATGATGGCTTTTTAGAAAGATCACATTTTGGTCCTAGTGTTTCATTTGAACAAATGGTTTATGTGCTTCTTGGAGGAAGTCTGTTGCCCTGCAGATGAGCTCGGTTCCCACAGCGAAGAGGCTATTTTGTGTAGGTCTTTTGGATCCTGTAAACAGCCTGATGGAGACTTATCTTTGAATTGCTTTAGATGGTGAGAGAAAAATAAAACTCTGTGGTATCACCCCTAATTCTTCATCCAATATAAACTTAACCCTAGGTGTGGGGGGTAGGAGTGGGGGTGTCAGCATCTGTGATAAAACCCAGGGGAAGCAGGAAGTCTTGACAAGCTGGGAACTGATTAGCACGTATTTGTCTTGCAGGGGTGCTTGGGATAAGTGAAAAGTCTCTGGTTCCTTAGGGCTCTGGAGGAGGTGAGAGGCAGCACAGTCGTGATAGGGCTTTTGTCTTTGTGTCTTAGTGCTTTGAGCTCAGGAAAGGGCAAAGGGACCCCTCTGAGAACTTTGTCTGAGAAAGAACTTTGTCTCCTTGTCTGAGAACTTTGTTCTGGGCCTGAACATTGTCCATGGGACAATGGGCCAGAGAGCAACATTCTTTCATCACAGATTCATTCGCAGCCACAAGGTGAACCCAAAGGACAAAGGAGAATGGAAATGATGGCTGGATCTCTCCCCTCCCCCCCTCTCTCTCTGAGAATAAGGCCAAGTGCCTTAACCTCCTTCAGCATTAGCTTCCTCGGTGGTGGTTGGGAAGAGTGACCAACTTCAAGCATGTACCGTGTAGTGCAGGCATCCCAGGGACTTGACAGGCTAGCGCTGATCCTGGTGGTCTCCGCTGCAGATGAGCCAGAGCAGCCACCCTCATCAAAGAGATGACGTGTTTCCACATGTTTACTCCACAACACTTGTGGGGCACCTCTTCCCCCATTCATATAACCTTCTGAATTTCTAAAAATCAATAAAAAGCAAGCCCTTTAAGCATCTTGTCAACAGAGTATCTTCCATGGAAAACTAAACGACCTTCCTCCGCCCCCACCCCTCCTGACGTTGATGACAAATGGTTCACGTTCATGGCAGGATTATTATTTGAAACACAGCATCTCCTCATAGTGAGTTTGTGTATAGTAGTAGTATTAGTAATATATCAGTAAACAAAACAACAAAAGGCTTGGCTCTCTCAGGCTACCAGGCCCTACAAGACAAATTATTTAAATCCATGTGGTTTTAGAAGTTAGGCAAAGCTATAGCTGTGGAAATTCCAAGCAGCAGGTTTTAACTAAGGAACATTCCTTCTAAAAAAAAAACATGTATTTAAGCTGTTAAGCAGGGCTGCCTCTAGCCCAGGGCAGTCCCAGAAAGCTGTGGAGTCAGAGAAACGCGTTTTACTGCTGTGAAAGTGGGATCCTTATACAGCACAGATTCAGATCGTGTTCTCAAATGTGAGGCTACCCAGATCATTCTAGAGCTCCTCTTGCCTTTTCGGCAGAGAAGGAAATCACATATTTTGTGGAAAGTACATCTTTTCCATCTGGACTGACATGAGCTTAAAGCCCGGTGTTGCTGCTGTTGGTGGTGTGTGTGTATGTATGTTCATATATGTATATGCATGTTCATATATGTGTGTGTATGTGTTCATATGTGTGTATATTAATATGTGTGTTCATATTCATGTATATGTGTGTATGTGAGTGTGTGTGTATGAGTATGTGACCAGTTGTTGATGCTGGTTGATGTCTTCTTCAGTTGCTCTCCATGTTACTTTTTGAGGCAGGGTCTGTCACTGAACCTGAAGCTCACTGATTCAGACTGACTGGCTGGCCAGCCAGTTCCGGAGAACTTCCTGTCTCCATCTGCTTAGAGCTGGGACTCGAAGCCTATGCTGATGCAAATAGCTTTTGCATGGATGCTGGAGGTCTGAACTCAGGTCCTCAAGCTTGTATGGAAAGCACCTCACTGGGAGTGCTTTTACTGCGCCCACTCCCATCCCCTATGGTTGATGCTTTCTGAGTCACCTGGGAAATTATTTTCACTGGTAAGGGATGGTGACACCTATACCTTCTGAGATTCCTGTGAGGATGAGATGAGACAAACCAGTTGGAAAGCCTAGAAGTTCATGCATAGGATGTATAATGTAAGGAAAGCCATCTGGTGTAATATAGACCACAGATAATTTGTCTGGCACAGAATGTTTGCACATGATTCAACCAAGACTTCTTGGCTACATTTAGGTAGAACATACCTTCTTGGTTGATCATAGACTTTGAGACTACATTTTTGGTATAGAGTTCAGTCATGGGAATACAGAGAGTTAAGGGCAACCATGAGTTTTCTTAAACAGTCCTGTGTTCTTGATCTTTGTTAATATTCAGAGGTCTCAGATTAAGGCTTAATGCTCTTTTACGGCAAAGGAAAATATTGCCTAAGGGTTCAGAAGGTGCTTCAAGGGAGGCCAGAGAGCTACTCAGCTAAAATCAATCCCTGCTGGCTTTTGGACTAAGGATCATTTATTACTCTGGTAAAGTATCTAAAGAACTCTCTGGTGTCCAGGGAAGATTAAAATTTGGATTACTGAGAAGATTTAGACTAAGGAGCTTCCACTTAAAACTCCAACACACCAACTCTATCTTCTAGAACCTGAATTGAGAGGCCAGGTCCAGTTGGAGCAGTGGAGAAAGCTGCTGAGTAAGATACACGTTTCTGTCATCACTTAATGGGCTACAAGGGACTTTTCATTTCAGATTCAGTCAAGGTAAAGCTTGGAAGACCAGAGTCTTACACTCAAACATATTTCATTCTCTAATTCCAGATGATACTACCCTGAAAACAGACAAATATGTCTCCTAACTTCAACCCTGCATGAACCTCTTTGTTTTCTTATATTATTTTTCTTGTTTTGTTTTAGTTTTTGAAAATATTTGATAATCACTTCCAAAGGGAACAGAAAACACGGAAGTCTCCCAAGGAAGACTCCTGCAGGGCAGAGCCGAGGGGCTGTGGAAGTTTCAATTCCTTCAGAGCTCTCAAGACTGGAACACAGGAAGAAAGAAATCCATTATAGCACACAAAACAGCCTCCTGTCAGTGTGAGGAGAGGGAAGCTTTGAGGGCACACGAACATGTTCCTCTCTAAGCGCCTTCAGATAGAGAAGAAAGCGTCATCCATGACCAGAGCAACTCGAGTGACAAAACATGGTAAGTGAGAGATTGTAAGAACCACAGAAGAGTAGATTTCAGCTTCCTTTATTCCCTGTATCTTTCCTTTTGTCTTCTCTCCCTTCTGAAAAAGATAGGATGGATACACCGTTGAATGTGCACAGAGCACCACTATCACAACAGAAGAGGAAACATCAGTGACCCCAAGCCTGCCTGCTGCTTCTGGACTGTGGGAATCAGGCATGCCATTTTATCTGCAAAGAGGTTTTGCTTCCTGTAGGACCAGCCGGAAGGCAGCACTATCTTTATTGTTTCCTGCATCCATCCCTAGAAAGCTCACAGATACTGGCTCTGGATTGGTAGTGGATCTGGACAGGCCAAGATTGCAGCTTCCTTACACTTAGTAAATGGAATGACTTTGCCGTTGACAGATACCACTGCGGGACCCAAAGAGAGTAACACAGCGATCTGAAAAAGAGAGAAAGGAAATTAAAAAAAGAAAAAAAAAAAGCTTCCTAGACTTGGTATCTTAAAAATAGCAAATTATTTTACTACTAAATGGGCACTAAGAGGGTCGGAAATGGATGCATGATTTATGCAAATCTATGTAAATTCAGGTACTGACGATTACTCTGAAAAAGATTGGGTGGCATTCATAAAGACCAGTCATGCTCTAAGCTGTCACTTGCCAGCCTGCTTCTCTCCCTGGAGTTAGATTCACACCAGATGGCAGGAATTAGCAATGTAGAAGCCTGCTTCCTTGAACCTTCACCTTCCTGTCTAATTCACGCATCTGTGAGCTTTGAAGTGCTCAGACTCCTTCGGTTAGTGCTCAAGGACCCATTTAGGGATTGCAACAGGTCTCTGGTTCTGGAAAGAATGATTCCTGACCACGTAGACTTTGCTAGGCTCCTGCAAGGTATTGTCTGTAAGATGTTTTGGCCTTACAATAAGACAGGTCTTATTTATTGCTTGGAAAACAGGAAAGTCAAACGCACTGTAAAACAAGGGACCCCATTTCTTCTAAATGGACACATTGCAAATGTACAGCTGAGCACATGGACACAGTCGTGTTCACGTCTCATTGCCTCCAATGGAGCCGGTACAATGTCTCCAGTGAGCTGCACTTCTGCCCCCGAACCCGTACGTGGTGTTCGCTGCAGTGCTTTCCTCCAGAGAGTGTTCCCTAGATTACTGAGTCAGCAGCATCATCCAAACAGGCATCTGCTCTATTTTCTTGTTTGTAATGATAATGACTAGCTGGGGTCACAAAGGATAGGCTTAATGCATAGCATCCAAATGGAAAATTTGGGAAAAGTGGAAGCTTTAGGAAAAAGTGTAATTGTGTTTTCCGATCCACTACATATGAAAGCAACAGCAAACACACACACACACACACACACACACACACACACACACACACAAACAACTAATAAGCAAGCAAATGAATAAACAAGACTGTCTTACATTAGTCATTCAGTTTCGTTAGAATGTTCAGGGCTTCAGACCTAGGATTTAGAGCATTGCTGGAGTAGAAGAGGAGTGAAATGCCCAAACCCATGGACTTCCCAGAGCACTTTGAAGCTTGCAGGGAGTCCAGGAGTTCAGTCTTACTGGGTAACCTCTGAGGAGATACGGTACACTAATGGGCAGTTTGTGCTGATGGCCATCAGAGGAGCAGGGCTTCCCAGACCAACGCTGGGTCTTCAGTCCTGAATTCTGGAAGGGTGGGATGCAGGAATGGAGTCCGGAAGCTCTTGGCTGCTCACCACGGTTCTGGCACAAACCAAGAGCTGGCCTTTCCTAAGGCAAAACTGGAAACTCCCCTCCAGGAGAGTCCTTCGGTGTGAGGTCTGACAACACAGTGAAATGTCCATGGAGACCAGGAATTGAATCACCTGAGGGGGAGTGGAAGTGTTTCTAGGAATAGCCCCACATTTCCTGTCGTGCCCATCAAGCTCCGAGCGTTCCAGTTATTGGCAAGTATTGGAGCTGTATTGAACTCTAGAACAGGAACTGGGGCTCAGAGTCCACTTCTGGGTACTGAGCCTGCATCCTTCTTCTCTGAGAGGTGAGCTGATTCACTCTTGGGAACTTCATTTTCAGAGCAAGTGTGAGAACCCATCAACTCTGTACATGAGCAAACCCAGCTCGGTGAGTTACACAGCCGTGCTCTAAGCAAGCTGCGGGGCTATGAGGCTCTCTTCTTCGGTTTCCTTATTCTGATATATAGCTAGGAGGGATCCTTGCATCAGAGGAGGTAGGCGTTCAACAGTTTTGAGCTTTTCCTTGATTTTCCTTTTGGAGGAGCACTTGACTTTCTTTCGTTCTTCCTGAGTCCCTGATGTCTCCTTGTCTGGGCTTTGTTTTCTAAGGGTATAATTTCTTGGATGAGACAAATGTCTTCATTTTGTCCATTGTGGTTGGTTGACACTGAATGGAAACGAGAGTGTAAATCACCTATTCCAATTACGGGGCTGAAGACCAGGAAATGCTTTGAAGTCATTAAGTGCTCTACCAATTTTTAAGGATAATGCATTTTTCATGTCAGTTTTATACCCCAAATTTATGTCAGTTAGCTACAAATATGCTTTGCTTTGAAATTCTCTGAGGCTTAGCCAGAGTTGATGAGCACTCTGAAGCTGTAATGAAAGTCCAAAATGCCTTCTTCATACAGCTTTCTTAAGTCTGTATTTCTGGCTTCCTCAGGATGCAGATCTGTTGATGGCATCCTGAATCTACCATATCTATCAGCGGAGGTGGTCTACTCCTTAGAAACTATTTTGCTACAAGCAATAAAAGAACCCGAGAATGTCTTAAATAAATTAGAGTTGGTTTTTTTCTCACATCATCAAAAGTCTGGAGGTTTTAATAGTTTTCTGATTGGCTCATTAGCTCGGTATTGCTTGGGTTGATGTCTCTATGATTCCCTTAGCTCTTCCCTCCTCATTGCAAGATGGTTTCTGCAGAATAATGTAAACGTTGGAACCTCTATTTGAAAGGAGAAGGTGATGCCTGTGGTTTGTTTTGTGCGTGTCTGTATAGGCATGCATATGCCAGCGTGAGCATGGGGAGGTCAGAGGACAGCTTTCCAGAGTTGATTCTCTCCTTCCCCTGCATCAGGCAGCAAGCACCCTCATCTACTGAACCATCTTGCAGGCCCAGCGTGCTGGTTTTAAGAGAGAGGGACTTTACATCCTTGACTTCCTTCCCATTGAGAAGTAAGATTTAAACCCCCAACCCTTCAGCTCTGAGTGGACATACATGACTGCTTCAACCAATAGAACAGGACAGAAGTAAACACCATGTCACTTCCCAGGCTAGATCGTGAACTACCAGGCGTCCTCTAGAATGTTCTTGTGATGCTCATACTTTTGGGTGCTCCCACTGCCTTCTCTTGGGATTTTCGTTTCCAAGCCCACGGCAACCACCCACTAGAAGGACGGGGAGGTTTCTAAAAGAGTCTTAGAAATGGAAGACATCTGTGGAGTTCAGGAGCATGAGTCAGCACTGTGGATAATGGCTGTGTCTTAAGAGCTCAGCAGAGCCCTGCTGACTGCATGGTGCACAGCGAGATCTTCAGAGCTTTGCGTTTTCTCTTGGACTGTACATGTTTTTTCAATCAGCCAGAGAGGCTCAGCTCTGCTCCCCGAGGCCGCATTTTACTTTCCAGAGGACAGCTGGGCCTACTCAGAGAGCATGTAGGGAAGTCACACACTCTTTTCCTTTGCCCTGTGCAGCAGAAGGACGGGTTGGAAGTCTCATGTTTTCTCACTGCTGAGAGTTCATTTTATAATTTCCTGCTATCTAGATATCTAGGATGCCTTTCGTGTGTGCGCGTGCGCATGTGCGTGAGCATGCATGTTGGTGATGTCCTTCTTTCCCTTCCCTTTCAAAAAGTACTGTCTTTTCCTTGAAAACATCATCAGCCTTCCTTCTGGCAGCTACTAGTCATTATTTAGCTTCTGCCTTCATTTTGGTCCTGTTTTCTTTTTTTCACTGCTGTAAAAAAAGAAAAGAAAAGAAAAGAAAAAGAAAAAAAGCACAGGTGGGTGAGAAAGCTTGCTGTGGCATCCACCGCATCCCATGTTTTAGTGTGCCCTTTTCCTATTGCCTGGAATGCCTTCAGTGCGAGAAGACTCAAGGAGTCTGCTCGGTGCGAGTGAATCAGCAGCTGAATGGTGAAAGGTTTATACGGAAGATACAAACCCCAGTTAAATGATGGAACAGGTCACAGGTCTGAATGTCATTTCACTTCTCTTCTGTCATGGTCTTGTGAACTTGCCCATGTACTCATTTACTTCAAGATATTTGCTGAGTGACTACTTTGTTCCAGCTTCTGGGCATTTCTGGGAAAAACGCCTTTTTGATGCCATGGTGGTCAGGCAGGCTGTGAGAATGGGGAGACTGACAGAGACTCCCCATGGGAGGTGTGTCTTTGACCTCACTTTTCCTATCTCAGTTTAATGCCAGTGAATCCCAAAGGTGGTCTAGCTAACGGTTATATTTAAAAAATATATATATTTATTTTTGAGACAATTCAATTACATTTTCCTCTTCTGTCTCCTCCTTCCAAATGCTCTCATACATCCCTTCTTATTCTCTTTCAAATTCATGGCCTCTTTTTTTTATTCATTAATTGTTGCATGCATATATTTATATATATTTACATATATATCCCTAAACATAACCTGTTCCGTCTGTATAATGTTACTTGTACGTACGTTTTCAGGGCTGGCCATTTGGTACTGGATAACCAATTGGTGTGCTCTTCCCTGGGAGGACCGTCTCTCCCACTCTCAGCATTCCTTAGTTCCCTTAGTTCTTTGTGTAGGGTGGTTACATTTTTTGATTCATCAGTTTTTCTTCCCTTCCCTTCCATACCTTGTCGCCCTGCTTCAGGAACAAAGGGCCATTTCTTCTAAGTTCTCCCCGGGTCATAAGTAAGAGTTGCCTGGTATGGTCGCCAGCGGTTTGGCCCTAGACTAATGGGATCCCAAGCTTCCTACTAAAGCATGCTGACAAGGCTTCAGTCGCAAGAGACAAGGAGCATACAGGAAGAAGCCTTGGGGACTGGCAGGAAAGCAAGGCATCAAAGCTTGAAGCCCGATTCTAAAGAAGTGTTCAAAACTGGCTACGCTGCCAAGTTGGTGCTGTGGTCTCTGGGATCAGCCTGCTATGGTTGGCACCGTATGAACAGCTTAGGGGTATATATTGAACTGCAGAAACCCTACCAGACCACAACTGGATTAGTACCTAAGCCTCAATACCAGCCCTTCCTAAAGTTACGTCAGGGTTCTCAAGATGCTTAGGATTCAAACATAAAAAAGAATCTAGTTACTCCTGGTGGGGGTGTTCCATGTAAGAGACCTGGGGTCAAAGAGAACAATACAAGAGTCTCACTCTCGACAAGCAATGTAAAGGGACATTCCCATGACAACAAAATAACATTCTGAAAATATATCCAAAGTTTGTACTGGAACTTTCTTTCGCCATGTCCTAGCTAGGTAACTTTAATACCAACTACTCTGCAAACCTTATTTGTCGTACGTGTATAGTAAGAACTAGTATCTATGATACTCAGTGTTTAGAAAGATCCAGAGCCTGGCACATAGTACATGTTTGATGTATTTGTTGTTATCATTTTTAATTTATGTTAAAGAAAGACACAACATATGTTTGGGGACCCTCTAGATATCTGTATCTGGAGACAATATGGATCCCTAGCGATTGGCCCATTCTCAGCCTTTATTGGAGGCTGTATTTATTGATTTACCGGGTCCCACTTTAGGTCTGGTTTAGAATCAGTGAATGCTGGGAAAGAGAGATTTCCTATTTTATTTTCTTCTCTTTTTCTCTAAGAACAATATATTACAGTCCAATGAGATCATGACTTCTAGAATGGTTAAAGTGGAAATAAAAGGTCTTTGTCTCCCCTACAATTTTTCATGCCCTCCATTGTTCCAGTTTCCTGCAATGATTACCACCCTGTGCTGACCATTCTGTTTTCCTGATTTGCATGGGCTCTCAGTGTGGTCTAAGAGATTATAGTGTGGTTTGATGGGAGGGCCTTTAGGCATCCTTGGCACATGGCTAGGACTTTGCTTCTGGTTAAGAATTTAGAAGCCACCATAATAAGGAGTTAGTTTTCTTTTGTGTTCAGCAGCCTTTTTAAATATTTCAATTCAATTCCTCACAGTGTTTTTGTTTTGTTTTGTTTTCCCAATATTCTCTGTTGTTCTATATTCAATAAGCCATACTGATGACTTACTCTGGGCCAAATGCTATCCATTCTACGTCTCGTGATACCCTCCCCCTCCCACCTCCTCCCCTCTTCTCTAGGTTGTATGTCTCAGTGTTACTTTTATTTTTCCCTAGGTTGCATGTAGTGGAAATACCTTCTCAGAGGAAATACCTTAGATCACTAGTTAAGCAAAGGAAGAAAATATCATATAGAAGGTCCCTGACAGATTAAGAAGAAATCACTGTGAATTTTAATTTTATATTTTATTTTTGGCAAAAAAATGTTTTTTAATTCAGATTACAAAGCCACTTATTGACTTAACATGCTTTTAATAACAACTTCTTCCTTTTCTTCATCTTCTTCCTCTTCTTCTTCCCCCCTTCTCCTCCTCTTCTTCTCTCCCCTCCTCTCCCTCCTCCTCCTTCTTTTGATGGAGTCTTTCATCTTGCAATGTGGCCCTGCTTGGCCTTGACCTCAGGGTCTTCTTTCCTCTGCTTCCTAAGTGCTGGAAGTTCAGGCTTGGGCCCCCAAGCCAGGCTCACATGTCAGTTTGCAAACAGTATATAGTACCCTTAAATGATATCCAATACCTGAAAAATAAAAAGTGTTTTCAGCATTATCCAATTAGTCAGCAAGCTATTTTCAATACAACATAATAGGCATCTCCTACAACAGTACCAGTGTGGATCTTTGGGACACTGGGCACCTTCTGCTTTGTTTTCAGCCCTAGCTGATCATGTACAAGGGGCTGGATGTGGAAGACGCTTCGTGACTTCAATTTGGTAGTTTACCCAAATGCATTGCTTTCTCGAAAACCATTGGATTGTCTTGTTGCTGAGGGAGTCACGAACACAATGCCAGAAGAGAAAGACTTGGACAGAAGCAAGCTTTCTACCGAGCACAAGGCCACCAACTACTTTATCTCTCAATTCCCTATTCTCCTACTCTTAGTAAATGGAAAAAGGAGGCCGGAGAGGCAGCTGAGTGGATAGCGTGCTTGCAGTGCTAATGTGAGTCCTACAGTTCCGACCCCCAGTGTCCACATACAAGACCTGGAGCGCCTGGTGGCTCGCTTATAATTCTAGCGCTCAGAGGGTAGGGAGAGAAGATCTTCAAAGCAAGCTGACTGGCTAGGCTATCAGAGTCAGGGAGCCCTGGGCTCTGTTCGGGGAAGGTGCCTCAGTGAATTAGCTGGCCAGGAAGACCTCTGGCCTCCACACATATGCATATACATGCACACACACAAACATTCGTGCACACATACTTACACTTTTTAAAAGAAGCAAACGTCAGCATCAGCATCCATCGGTAATGAATCACTTAGTGCAGGCAGCGAACTGTGTTCTGACAGGTGGGGTCCATTTCTTACTCTTTCAGGCTCAGCTGGCTCACTTTCATCACCCCACCCCTTTCCCTGCCCAGTCACTCCTATACTGGCCACAATTCCAGTCTCATTTCCAGAGAGAGGACTACGTGAGATGGAGCCGACTGTGGCCCAGGCTCTGTTTTTCATTGGAGTGGACACCCACGGGATCCTTGCTGGGCTCGTGTGAGGATGGGAGTATGATTCATCCAGCTCCGTGTTCTAGTGGTCTCCCCAGCCAAGGTCTCTGCCCCTTTGTGTCATTTTAAAGCTTTGTTGATCACAGGAAAAGAAAAAATAAAAAGGTCTTTTGTTTGGGGAGCGTTGGAAGGCATACATTCGTGAACAAGATTTGAAAATGCTGGCAGTGTATTAAGAATGTCAAAATTAACTCCATTGTGGGATTCCCAAAGAGTTTATGTGTAACCAACTAAAATGCATCCTTTTTTTGGGGGGGGTGGGGGAGTCCTACAGAGAGAAAAAAGGTGAATTCAGTAAAACAAAGTGAGTTGACCAGAATCCTCCAATGCTTGCTTGACTATTCCAAGGGAAACGGATACCCCCTATGGTGCAATCATTACACATTTGTGGGCAGATTCCCATCAGTAAACACCAGGGATAGAGCATAATTGAAATCCAGACACTTAAGTGTATGTTGAGTCTCCATTCGCTCACATATTTATGTGAAAGCAAAATGTTATGACTTCTCCGTGAAGTCTGGTTCATCTAGGAAATGTTCCTACTACTGCAGAAAGCTCTTTTGTCTTAGAAGGAAAAGTCCAGGTTGGTCACAGCTTAATTGTCG
Organism: Meriones unguiculatus; assembly: GCF_030254825.1. Lineage (NCBI taxonomy): Eukaryota > Metazoa > Chordata > Mammalia > Rodentia > Muridae > Meriones > Meriones unguiculatus. Next base: position 59,021,616 of record NC_083362.1, on the reverse strand, counting down.
CCGTTCACTCTGTGTGGCCTGGCTGCTGAGACCTGGCTGAGGAGCCAGGAACAGATTAGATTTGAGCCTGAAGCCGATGAGAGTTTTCACACATGTATGTTTCTGCTCTGAAATGAGAGGTAAGAAAGGCCAGAGAACAGATTAGTCCAAAGACATTTAACTCTAGCCAAAGACCTGTCATTTGGTTCTGATTATATAAATTATAGAATTGCTACCTCAGATGAACTTCTTAGATCATCTTTTCCATTTTGAAGATGAGAGATTGGAGTCTCAAAAGATGTTGAGAACATTTACACCAAGTTGTTCAGTTTAGGGCTACAACCCTGGGCGCTTTCCCCAGCCGGTCTCCTTAACTTTTCCACAGTGGTTCTTAGCCTCAACTCAGATTAAGGACCTCCTTCTCCAACATAGAAGCTCTGTGGCCCTGAAAGACTGTTCATCGCTGTGACTGAGGAAACACACAGGTACATATGGCTGCGTGCATCTTTTGTGGTAATTATCCCTCCATGCATCACAGACGCGTCACATTCAGGGATGGGCTGCCTCCTTCCTATTGATTTCAAGGGTTCTTTCAGCAGCCCAAAGTGCTCATCATTTTAGGGTAAAGAGAGGGAAGCACAGAGTGAAGAGACCGCTTAGAATTGTTTTGTTTTGTTTTTTTCCAAGACTGGGTTTTGACTGTGTAGCCTAGGCTCTCCTGGACTCCTTTTGTTAACCAGGTTGACCTAGAACTTGCAGAAATCTGTTTGCCTCTGCCTCCGAAGTGCTGGGATTAAAGGTGTATGCCACCACCACCAGCTCACTTAGAATTCCTCCTGCTCTTTAACGTCTACCTATGTACCTTCAACCAGTCACCAAGGGCCTCTGATCCTCCCTTTGGACTGCTGGGTTCAAAGCTCATGCTAGGAACTCCTCCCACAAGGCACAGCACTGTCACTGAGTACTTATTCTGTCTGGCCATCACGTCTCAGAGTTGAGGTTACTGAAGCAATCTCTAAATGGCATCTCAGATTTACTTTCCTTCTTCCTATAATCTGTCATGAGCACCATGGTTGAATTTAAAACTATTACAACCCCTATTTCACATTAGTCTCTTCCTGGGAAATCCCCTATACCACACACTAATACCGTTGTGATACAAAAACAAAAGTTATAAATTCCCCAGATTAGCTTTAGAGCCCTAATTAGTTAATTTTCATTCTGTTAGAAGCATTATACAATTTCATTCCGACTTTGTAGGAATTTGTATCTGTAAATTTGATTTCACAATAGGCCTATTGGAACGATTGAAGCATGGCTTTGTAATTAGACAAACTGGAGTTAACATTTTGCTTTGGCTACTGATTCTAAAGACTTAGGTAAAAATTAACTCAAATAAAAAATCAGAAGCCCTCCTGTATACCCAAGACAAAAGGGCTGAGAAAGAAATCAGGGAAACAACACCCTTCACAATAGCCACTAATAACATAAAATACCTTGGGGTGACTCTAACCAAGCAGGTGAAAGACCTGTTTGAAAAAAACTTCAAGTCTCTGAAGAAAGAAATCGAGGAAGACATCAGAAGATGGAAAGATCTCCCGTGCTCATGGATCAGTAAAATTAACATAGTGAAAATGGCCATCTTGCCAAAAGCAATCTACAGATTCAATGTAATTCACATCAAAATACCAACACAATTCTTTACAGATCTTGAAAGAAAAATTCTCAACTTCATATGGAGAAACAAAAAACCCAGAATTGCCAAAACATTCCTGTACAACAACAGATCCTCTGGAAGTATCTCCATCCCTGATCTCAAGCTGTAATACAGAGCAATAATAATAAAAACTGCTTGGTACTGGCATAGAAACAGAAAGGTGGATCAATGGAAACAAATAGAAGACCCAGAAATAAACCCACACACCTATGAATACTTGATTTTTGACAAAGAAGCCAAAACCATTCAATGGAAAAAAGACAGCGTCTTTAACAAATGGTGCTGGTCCAACTGGATGTCTACATGCAGAAAAATGAAAATAGATCTGTACTTATCACCCTGCACAAAACTAAAGTCCAAGTGGATCAAAGACCTCAACATAAAACCAGATACTCTAAATCGGTTAGAAGAAAACGTGGGGAAGAGCCTAGAATTCATTGGCACAGGAGACAACTTCCTGAACAGAACACCAACAATACAGGCTCTAAGATAAACAATCAATAAATGGGGCCTCATGAAACTGAAAAGCTTCTGTAAAGCAAAAGACACTGTCGTTAGAACAAAACAACAGCTTACAGATTGGGAAAGGATCTTCTCCAACCCAACATCTGACAGAGGGCTAAAGAACTAAAGAAGTTAAAAAGCAACAAATACAGCAATCCAATTAAAAAGTGGGGTACAGAGCTAAACAGAGAATTCTCTGTAGAAGAATATAGAATGGCAGAGAAACACATAAGGAGATGTTCAACATCCCTAGCCATCAGAGAGATGCAAATCAAAACGACCCTGAGATTTCACCTTACACCCATCAGAATGGCTAAGATTCAAGAGACAACACATGCTGGAGAGGCTGTGGAGAAAAGGGAACCCTCCTCCACTGCTGGTGGGAATGTCAACTGGTACAACCACTTTGGAAATCAATCTGGTGCTTTCTCAGACAATTAGGAATAGTGCTACCTCAAGATCCAGCTATACCACTCCTAGGCATATATCCAAAAGATGTTCAAGTACACAACAAGGACATTTGCTCAACAGTGTTTGGAGCAGCTTTATTTGTAATAGCCAGAACCTGGAAACAACCCAGATGTCCATCAATGGAGGAATGGATACAGAAATTGTGGTACTTTTACACAATGGAATACTACTCAGCAATTAAAAACAAGGAAATAATGAATTTTGCAGGCAATGGTGGGATCTAGAAAAAATCATCTTGAGTGAGGTATCCCAAAAGCAGAAAGACACACATGGTATATACTCACTTATATAGACCTATAAGATAGGATAAACATACTAAAATCTGTACACCTAAAGAAGATAAACAAGAAAGAGGTCCAGGGGTAAGATGATCAATCCTCATCTAGAAAGACAAAGGGCATGGACATTGGAAATAGGAGAAAACAAGTAACAAGACAGTAGCCTACCACAGAAGGCACCTGAAAGAATCTACCTAACAGTGTATCAAAGCAGATGCTGAGACCCATAACCAAACCTTCGGCAGAGTATAGGGAATCATATGAAGGAAGGAGGAATTAGTATATCCTAGAGGGAACAGGGAGCCCCACAAGGTCCAAATATATCTGAGCACAGGGGGCTTCTATGAGACTGATTCTTCAACCAAGGACCATACATGGATATAACCTACAACCCCTGCTCAGACGTAGCCCATGGTAGCTCAGTATCCAAGTGGGTTCTCTAGCAAGGAGGACAGGAATTGTTTCTGACATGAATTCATGAGCTTCTCCTCCCCCCTAAGAGGGGAGCAGCTTTGCTAGGCCACAGATAAGGACATTGCAACCATCCTGAAGATACCTGATAAGCTAGGGCCAGACGGAAGGAGAGGAGGACACCCCCTCTCAGTGGACTCGGAAGGGGGCAGGGAAGAGAGGAGGGAGGGAGGGGAGGATTGGGAGGGAAAGAGGGAGACAGCTACAGCTGGGATACAAGTGAATGTATAAAATTATTTAAAAATAAAAAAAATATTAAAAAAAGACTTAGGTAAATTTCTTAGTCCCTGCATGGATGTCACGGTTTACTTGTTTGTAAAATGATCACATAAATACCTATTTTCTAGAGGTGTTAGGAGAGTTAGAAAGATGCATCCAAGCCAATACTTTCAGCCTTGTAAATTTTATGTTGCCTTTCTCCAATGTGAATCAATCCTCGAGTGAGATGGTTTCCTGCTCTGACTTGTAAATGTAGCATGTTCACTTCTGACTCTAAATTTTGATGCATTCATGTCCTGTTTCCTAAGACATCCCTCTCTCCCTTTGGCTCTATGCAAATTCTATTCTTATTACAGCATACAGCCTTACATTTCTGTTCTGCCTGAAATTATTTACTTTGTTTATACACCTACAGATTCTGTCTAAATTTAATCTCAGGAAACCTTTCTCCAACATTCTACTGTGTTCTCTGGACTTCCTGAGTGAATAGAATAGACAACAAACCATTCATTACTTAATGTTTTTCCCTGTGCAATTGGTAGGAAATGTGGCACACGAGGAAGGCTCATCATCAAGAGGTACAGAAGCATTGCATTTTATATTTCCATGCAGACTCACAATTTGTGTCAGTTAATCAGAGTCTTGGGAAAAGCCTACAAAACTGGAAAGCATTTATCCTATTCAACATCAAAGTTTTTAAATCCACATGGCTGTAGGAGTGTTTTCTTCATATAAAAACTATTAAATCAAGAGGTGTGTGTTCTTCTGTAGGGAACTGACAGGGTTTTGTGTTTTTCCCCTCTATGGGATGCTACTCTCCATCAGTGTTACATTTCCATCAGAATTTAGCCCTTTGCTATGTATCTTCTAGGTGCTCAGTGAATATTTAGTAAGTGAAATGAAATTTAGAGCATGGAGCCAAAGAAAATCGAAAATAAAAGTTTAAATTGAGATTTGTGATCCTATTTAATTATGCCTGACATCCTTTTGTTATACTTATTTGGAGGCAAGAGAGTCTGTTGTTACCCCTATAGAGGCCCACGTTTTTTCTTTTTAAATGGACTTAGAGTTGGGCTGGAAAGATGGCTCAGCGGTTAAGGACACTGGTTGTTGTTCTTCCAAAGGTCCTGAGTTCAACTCCCAGCAACCACATGGTGATTCTTTTCCCATCTATAGTGATATCTGGTACCCATTTCGGGTGCATAGGCACACATGCAGGTAGAATGCTGTTTTATAATGCTTATTTATAATAAATAAATAAATAAATAAATCTTGTAAAGGGACTTGGAGTAAGGTTTTTTTTAAATTTTCTTTTGTTTTTTTTTCTTTTGAAAATTCTTCTCTCATATATTATATTCCCAAATATTCACACAAAAATTTAAAGTTGGATTTCTTTACATATTTTTACATTTATTTGTTTATTTACCCCTGATATATATGTACAGAGGTTAGAAGTCAAGAGTCAGCTCTTTTCTTTTCACCTTTATGTGGGTTCCAGGGAGTGAACTCAGGTCATCAGACCTACCAGCAAACTCTTTCGCTAGTGATCTGGCTCCCTAGCCCACTGGATTTTCTTTAAAAAGAGCTTGAATATTACTTTGATTTAAAAATATATGAGGGGGGAGAATCTAGAAGTAATTAGGCTAAAACTGATATAAAGTTGTCAGGTTACCATCTTCTAGAGATGTTTTTCTAAAGTTAAATGAAGTTTATCTAAAGTTAGATAAAGCTTGAATAATTGGAATGACTTTAAAAATCACCCTCTTAATTTACAACAGACATTTGAACCATAAGTTTTTGCTTGATTCACATAGCTGAGATGCAGCTTCAGTGCCATGTATATATGCTTGGATATATATGGGATATTACAAAAAGGGTCTTAATTTCAAGCTTAAGGAAAAGAAAATAGGATCTAAAAGAGCCAGAGAAAGAGGGAAAGATGGAGAAAGTGGAGAGGGGAGAGGGACAGGGATGGATGACAGATAGACAGACATACAACACTCACTACATGCAGAACTTGAAAATAGTCCATTTGTGTCTGTTCAGAGGTGTGCCTTGTGTCGTCTGGGACCCAGGACAAAAGAGATCTTTAGTTTTGTATCCACAGTCTTGCCTTGTTTAAAGAGGAAATATAGCTTCTGGTAAAACTAAGGCCAGACATTGGTTGAGTAGAGGTTCGCCCCTTGTTCAGCCTGTAGACCTTGGGATGACCTTAAATTAGTCATGCCTCTCTGGGCCAGTACCTCATCTCCTACCCATGGGAGGGTGGTACCCTCTCTGAGGTTCATGCTTGGATGAATTACCAACCGCAATGAAGCAGTCTCTTGAATCAGCCCTCTGGCTTGTGGAACCAAGTAAGAAAAGCATCCTTCATTCACATGTTTTCCCATCAGTCTTGCTTGCCTGGGTGTGGCGCCTTAATTTCCTCAGACGAAGATCAGGGGCTCAATCACTCTTGCTCAATATTTTAAAATAGACCCTATCAAGAAGCGAAGCCTAACAGTATATATACCCTAAGGAAATGTTTCTATTTGTGAGTTCAATACGCAATTGACAGTGAACTGCTCTTACATGATGTCCTCTGCTTCCATAATTGTGGATGATGGCATCTGTAACTTTGTTGAACTGTGAGTACATTGCTTTCTATAGATAATTGCTGACGTTTGACCACTTCTGACTTACAAAAACAGCAATTTTGTAGGGTTCAATTTGGCTTCAATGAGGAACAAAACCTGTTCCTCCCTTTTTGCTGGTTCACCCTTATTATCCTGCTGTTACAGATTGCCTGATTCTCCAGCTATAAATCAGGAAGGAGGAGGGTTTCCTAGGAGCTGTTGACTGGGTCATCACAGCTGGCCTCAGCTCTGGCGTGAGGATGGTCAGTGTTGGACACACTTCTTCTATCCATAGAAGGAAGAAGACGCTGAGCAAAACATCTCAGTGAAGTAATAGATTTAGATGGTGTCAGGGACATCTAAACAGTTCAGCAATTGCTTCTACATCAGATGTGACTTTGGCATTGTGGGTAGGCTTCCAGGGACAGAGTCAGTCTCAGGTTGGGATCTGACACTGTGTTAAAACATTCTGACTTGTGGCTCATGTTTTTTGATGAGATCAGCTGCATTCGGCACACTAAACATCAGGAGGTTGAAAATATAAGAGACACATAGATCCTGATTGAAAAAATGCAAGTAGGATTCCTTTCATTGATGGGAATATAGAGATGGAGGTTGGGATGTGGAGATAGGGGTGAAAAAGTAAAATGATTAAAGCGAGAGAGAAGGGAGAGGATTATTGCCGAGAAATTAAGTACCATAAAAGGTCATTGTGTTCTTGAACCATCCTGGTGGCTATGGCAGGACTTAGGGATGATCAGAACAGTTTAGACCCCTTTTGTGGCATTTCTCTGTGTTCATTGTAGACTCTCATCAAGCACTCAGCATGCCATAAGTAAGAAATTAGGCAACACTGGGTAGAAAAACATTATGAACCTATGACAAATTGCCCCAACATGAAGTTTAAGTCACAGCTAATAAACATTCTAGTACAAAATTCAGAATAACAAAACATCTACCTCTGTACAGTAACATCTCCTTTTGTCAGGACTTAGTCTTTTTTATATTCAATTAGTTTTTAATATTAACTGAAACAATGTTTTATTACATGATCAGAACAATTTCTTAAAAAAAAAAGAAAAAAGAAAGTGAAAGCCTTTTGGTGGTCTGCCCTTTCCTAAACCTAGTAATATTTTTAAGGCTACTGTTACCCATTTGCATATTCAATTTCTGCAAAACATTTTTTTATTAATCACAGGTTGTTTATTTTGTATCCCAGCCATAGCCCCCTCTCTCATTCCTTCCCAATCCCACCCTCCCTCCCTTATCTCCTCCCTGCCCCTTTCCAAGTCTACTGCTAGGGGAAGTCTTCTTCCCCTTCCATCTGACCCTAGCTTATCAGGCATCTCCAGGACTGGCTGCCATGTCCTCCTCTGTGGCCTAGCAAGACTGTTCCTTTCTCGGGGCCGGGGGGAGAGGTAAAGGAGCCAGTCATTGAGTTCATGTCAGAAATAGTTCCTGTTCCCCTTACTAGGGTACCCACTTGGATATGGAGCTACCATGGGCTACCTCTGAGCAGGGGTTCTAGGTTATATCCATACATGGTCCTTGGTTGAGAATCAGTCTCATAGAGGGCCCCCGTGCCCTGATATATTTTGTCCTTGTGGAGTTCTTGTCCTCTCTAGGTCATACTAACTCCCCCTTCTTTCATATGATTCTCTGCACTCTGCCCAAGGTTTGGTTATGAGTCTCCACATCTGCTTTGATACACTGTTAGGTAGAGTCTTTCAGAGGCCCTCTGCGGTAGGCTTCTGTCCTGTTTACTTGTTTTCTCCTACTTCCCCTGTCCATCCCATTTGTCTTTCTAAGTGAGGATTGATCATCTTACTCCCAGTCCTCTTTCTTGTTTGTCTTCTTTAGGTGCACATATTTTAGTATGCTTATCCTATCTTATAGGTCTTTATAACAATGCATCCAAGGCTGTTGTCAGTGTCCAGGATTTTTTTTTTCTTAATCTTAAACACTGGAGGGACTGAGACTAAACAGAAAAGTAAAGGCTAGAGATATAGCTCAATGCTACAAGTTTACTTAGCCTGTTCAAGGACCTTGGTTTGATCCCATTTACTATAAAGAGAAGATATGCAGTCTCATTAGTATGCAACAGACTTGAACTTGTCTGTCCAGCTCCACCCTTTCCCTCAGCTCTTTCTATACAATCCTGTTTCCAGTTTTGCTTAAAGCTCTAGAGTAATGTTGTTGTACCCAGAGTAGACAACACATCAAAATGTCAAAGGAGGTGATGCAGCTGCGAATCTCACCCACTTTACTGCTACCACTGCCCCTGTCTTTATAGAATCCTTGTAATGGTTTCATAGTCTTTAGGGGTTTGTAGAACATGAGAGCGAAAAAACAATGGTTGGATTAAGAACCTCAAATAGAGAACTCTAAGGATCTTCTAGTATTTAAGGTCAACATGAAAATGTTGATGTTCAGAAATAAGACAAAAGTCAAGAGTTATAGGCCCACTCTGCTATGCAGGAGCTGGATTTGGAAGTATCCTATATCCTAAATCATTAGTTCTCAAACTGTGGGTTGTGAACCCTTTGGGGGTTTATGTATCAGATATCCTGAGTATCAGATATTTATTCATAACAGTAGAAAAAATTATAGTTATGGACTAGCAACGGAAATAATTTTATAGTTAGGGGTCACCACAAAATGAGAAACTGCTCAAGTGTTGCAGCATTAGGAAGGTTGAGAACCACTGCGCTAAATGTTTTGGACATATGCAAATGGTTATGAATGCCATCCTTTTTGAGAGTGATAAGTGAGTAGGAGGCCTTAATAACATGTTTGGGCCATTTTATCTCAGGAGGGAAATCATGTGTGTTCATTTGCTGAGAAAGGGCTATTGAAGCTGGGTATGTTGTGTAAGCCTACAGTCCTAGTACTTTGGTGGCTCAGGCAGGAGGAGGGTGAGTGCAAGGCCACTGAGACGCTGTCTCAAAAAGCAAAAACAAAAAGTAAAAATGAAGAAGGAAAGAAGGAAGGAGAGGGAGGCTAGGAAGAAGGAAGGAAAGGGAAGATGGAAAAAAGGAAGGGCTAGAGAGCTGTAATTTTTCACTCAAACCCTCACTCTGGCAGTTGGTGTATTTTGGATAGACTTACAGCTCTTTCTCTTTCAAAAAACTCATCATTGATTTGTGGAGAAAACTTAGGTAAAAAAGTTGACTGTCTATATAACACAGCCCATGGTAAACATTGGTGGAAAGGACACAGAGTTTCATACTCTGCAGCATTAGTTCCATGTTGAAATAGCCAAGTTTTCCTGACAAGAGACGTCTATGAAAAGAGACTTTGTATTCTCTTCCTAGGTCCGTTCCTAGTTGGTTGGGAGGGTACGCGTGGAAATAAGGGCTCCTCCTATGCAGTGAGGGATCTTGTTTGCAGAAGAAATTGAGCAAGTAGGGAAGTCTGGAAGCCTTGGAATAGACAACTCTTACCGTAATTGGGAAATTCAAAGGCTCTATGCTCTGGTAGCTGCAATAGTTCATGAGTAGGCATCAGCCGATTATTTAATCTTGTGGTTTCTCTATCTATGCATTTTGTATATCTATGGCTGCTACAGTTACAGGCTACTCATCATTTGAACTATTGACTGGATTTTGTGAGGGGTTGATCCTGATAGTCAGTCGTGGTCCAACAGGTAGGTTCAGAGAACAGGCATAAAGACGTCCCTGTCAGCAACTTGTAAGGCTGTCTTCAGGGAACAAGCTGTGGTTGCGGTGCCTGCTCTTGTGAAAGAAATGCGTACGTTGTCAATATGAAGATGGAGTTGCTTGTGTCAGCTCTAGCAAAACAAATCAAAAGCCAAGAAATTATGAAGGAAGAGGTTTTACACATGACCAAAACTGCATGAATCACAAGCTTACTGGCCACTAAATCCTTATTTTTTAAAAAAGTGTCTCTATTGGATGGCTTACCCAGCAGCTGCCTTTTCAACCAAGACTGCCCAAGGCAATCTTGATATTATTCACTGTGGCCAAAGACTACCATTTTGAAACAGCTCATGTGCATCAGTAAGATGGTTCAGAGGGTGATGGACTTGCCTCCGAATCCTAGAGTTTTATTTCTGGGACTCAAATGGTGGAAAGGAAGAGCCAAAATATCTGCTTTGATTTCCTTTAACTTTTTTTTCTTTTAAAATCTTCCTCTTGATTTAATTTTCTGAGTATTCTCAAGATTTAGTGAAGCATATTCTCACTAAAATGCCTTGCTATTCCTAAAGAATACCAGCATCCTTTGGAGAACATTTGTTTCATGTTATTTTTAAATTTAGTTTGATGTGAGCTTTGTTGTTATCTTAAATATTTACCTTATTCACATTTGCAGGTGAGTTTTCTTTCTGGCGCCTCTGTAGGGAAACTTGAAAGTTGGCTCAGGATTCCCAAGACACAAAGGAGATTTATTTGCCCCAGAGGGACAGAGGGCAGGGATGAAGGACAAAGACAGGAGATAAAGGAAGAGGCAGAAGGGGAAGGGAACAAAGAGGAGAGGAAAAGGGGGGCAAGAAGGAGGGGGAAGCAGTATTTGTCCTGGGGGACAAAGGACGGACTCTGGGTAGAGAGGAGACAGATGTGGCCCATGGGAAAATGGCTGTTTCAAAGGTTTAAGGGGAAACCCTGTGTTAGGATGAGGTGCTTAATTTAAACTGGGCGTGTTCATTTGGTGAACCAAAGGCGGTTTTGGTTGCTGGACTTCAGTGCTTTGATAGCTGGACCCTGGTAGTCAGCCTCAGGAGGAGGAAGTGGCTAAATAAGGGAATAGACCTTGGGGGCTAGCCATAGGAATATAATCTAATTTTCTTTGTTTTGTTTCTTTCTTTGTTTCATTTCTTTCTCTCTCTCTCCCTCTCTCCCTCTCTTTCTTTCTTTCTTTCTTTCTTTCTTTCTTTCTTTCTTTCTTTCTTTCTTTCTTTCTCTCTCTCTCTCTCTCTCTCCCTCTCTTTCTTTCTCTTTCTTTTCTTTCGCAAGGCAGAGGGAATGAGGGAGAAAGACAAAGCCTACCAGAGCCACGCTTGCAATGCTCGGGCTGGCTAGAATCCCTTCAGCCTCCACGGCTACTCTTTTCTTTGCAGTGTTCTAAATAAACTCCCTTTCTACTCTCACGTCAGACTTCAGTTGTTACTACAACTTGCCAAACCCCTATCTCACTACGAAGTGGTGTGGTTGTAATGGAAAAACAACATGGCCTGCCACATTAAAAAAAATAATAATAAATTAGAAAGGAATTCTATGGAGGAGATCACATCAGGTGCTCATATCTGGGTATGGCAGTGCATACTTGCAATCCTAGTGCTGGGGAGGTGGGGATACCTGGCATGATAGCTACTTTGCTTGGCAACTTGACTACATCTGGAATTAACTAAACCCCCAAAATGGCTGGACATTCCTGTGAGGGATTTTATTTTTCTTAATTAGCTTATTTGAAGTGGGAAGATCCACTTTTAATTTGGATCTTTGAGGTGGGAAGACACACCTTCAATCTGGACCGCACCTTCTGCTGGCAGTTTAGATGAAGGACATGGAAGAAGGAAGTCTTGCTGTCTGCCTGCTCATCCGCACTAGTGTCTCCATTCCTTCCCTGGCCTTAAGCCTGCTTCTTTGGGATTTCAGTATACACTAATGACCATGTGTGGCATCCAGCCTTGTGGACTGATCAACTATTGAATTCTTGGGACCTTCTGTTCGTAGGCAGCCATTGCTGGATTAGCTTGACCACAGCCTGTAAGTCATTCTAATAATCCCCCTTTCTAGACATATAGTCTGTAAGTTCTCTTACTCTAGAGAACTCTGACTAATACCCCTGGTGCTGCTTGCTGTCCAGCCAGCCTCCTCTACTTGGTGAGCTTCAGAACTGTGAGATTGCCTTAACAGAAACAAAGAGGGTGCTGGAGAGACAGCTCAGCAGTTAATACACTGACCATGGATTAGTGTAAGAGAGCAGTGGCTGCTCTTCCAGAAGAACTGGGTTCAGTTCCCAACAACCACATGTAACTCCATCTCCAAGAATCAGCTGCTCTCTTCTGATTTCCACAGGCACCAGATACCCTGGTGGTACACAGACATACATGCAGGGAAAACACCCATATGCATAAAATAAATGAAAACATTAAAGGAAAGGTGGACAATGCCAGAGGAATGGCGTCTGAAACTGCCCTCTGGTTTCTGCGTACACCTACACACACATGAACATTTCCCAACACACACAGAGAAACAAGATTGGGCCTGTCAACATTCTGTGACGAGGCTCAGGGTCCCACTGCTTTCTGAGAATTTGTAGGCAGTGAATGGTTGCTAGCGGTGGAAGAAACATTCCTTTTGTGGCGTAGCCACTGGCAAATTGCTCCCACTCCTGCTAATAACCTCCCCCCCCCATGCTCCTGTAAGACAAAGTAATTAAACTCATTGGGGAAGGATACAAACATGAAAATAGAAATGGGGATTAGATGGGAAGAGAAAAAGAATTATCAGGATGGGGAGGGGGACAGCAGGGGAGTGAATATGATCAAAACACATTATAAACATGTATGAAAATAACAATGAAAAACATTCTCTATAATGTATGCTAATACAACAGTCTTAAAAGAGAAAATAATTCCAATAGCCTTCCTTCCTCTTATCTTGGCTCCATCTCCTTCAGTTTAATCGAGTAGTTCTGCTTGGGTAGCTGGTTATATTCCTCCCTAGATTAATTTCCTTACCAATAATTGTCCACCCACATGCTTAATGTTCCTTTTCTTTCCTTTCCTTCCTTCCTTCCTTCCTTCCTTTCTTCTTCCTTTCTCTCTCTCTCTCTCTTTTCAATATAGACAAGCTGAGAATTTTCTAAGTTTTTAAGCCTTTTTGATTAACAGTTTCATCTTAAACACATCTTGCTCAACTCACACTTTACTAGAACTAGTTTACAGGAACCAAGATACTCCAAAACTTTGCTTAGAAATCTCCATGAGGCTTGACCTCATAGAGCATGCTTATAATCACAGCACTTGTAAGGTGAGCACAGGAATTCAAGGGATTCTTTGGCTACATAGAGAGTATGAGGTTAGCCTGGGCTAGATGCGGCCTTATGCCAAACAAACATAATCAACAAAGTAAACAAATGATTATTAAATCTACACAGATGAATAATCAGTTTCAATACTTGTAATCTGTACCTTTCATAATACAATAAAACAGTTCAGACAAATCTTTGCCCCTTTAAGAGGAATAACTTCTCTTCATGTTCCAGTAATGTGTTTGGCTACTTATTTTAATTTATCATTTCTTTGTGTGTACATTGTGTATGTGGAAATGTGCTCTTGAGTGCAGATGCTGTGGAGACCAGAAGAGAGTGTTGGATCCCCTGGAGCTGAAATTACAAACAATTCATTGTGAGCCATTTGATATGGGCATTGTGATGCGTTTTCACAGTCCTCTATGAAAACAGCCCACATTCTTAACTGCTGAGCCACCTCTCTAGGCCCCATGTGTTTATTTATGAGACCTCAACAGAATGACCTTTACCATCTGCATTTTTATTAACATTCTGTTTGTATTACTTATGTATTCCCCAAGAAGATGCAAGATTTCAGCTGGGTGTGAGGATTCATGCCTGTATGCCCAATACATAGAGGGTAGAGGCAGCAGAATCAGAAGTTCAAGGCCACAGTTGGCTGGGGCTATAGAGACCCTGTTTCAAAAATCAAAGACAAACAACAAAAATCTGCAATATTTCTTTATAGTTCTTATCTGTCTTTTTGTGCCTTTACCAACATTGCCTGTAACAGCCTTCAAAACAAGCTCTGCTTTTTCTAGTGTGTCACTGAGAACCCTTCAAGCCTCCTTTGCACGTGATCCAGTTCCTAAAACACTTCCACATTTTTTGGTAGTGTTGTAACAGCACTCTACTTCTTAGTAATAAGATTTGCATTAGTCTGAGTTCTCCAGAACTCTCAGGAATGTTCCTGTGATCTGCATGTGTTGGGGTGGAGTGGGGGAGGGTTGTGCAAAGTCAGGGAAAGGTAAACACACAGAGAGGCATATATACATGTACACAAATATACCAGAGAGACACACATACACACATTCATGCATGTACAGAGAAAAAGACAAACATTCATGCGTATACAGAGAGAAATACATACATAGATACATGCATGTACCAAGGGGTGTGCAGAGGAGATGAGGAGAGGGAGAGAGAAAAGAGGTTTAATAAAATAAGGAGAAATACAGCATCAAGCTGACCCAGTGGTATCACTGCAGTCTAGGCAGAAAGGAAGAATTCTTTCTGGTTTTGCCAGATTCAGAGGGAAGAATCTATTTAGATCTTCAGTAAATTGGATAAAGCTCATCCATATTGGGAAACCTTCTTTACTTACTCTGCTGATTCCGATGTTAGTCTTTTCTGGAAACATTCTTAAACACACACTCAGAAGAAATATCTAATCAAAATATATGGCTAGTCTGTGACCCAGTCAAGTTCACGCATGAGATTAGGCGTCACAGTAAGTGATGGAGCCCAGATACTGAGCATAAAGTGGGTGATTTAATTACAATGCTCTACTGCCTGCTCATATAAATATTACTTATTCATTCTTGCGTAATTTGCCTAACACGAAGATTTAAGCAGCTATTTATCTCACTACCTTCATGATTTTTCTAGTTTCCAAACCCGAAACAACTTTATCAGTAACGGTAATAACATCATCGACAACACATTGGTTTCACCATTGCCCTACACTTGCCGTGAAGAATAGAAAAGAATGATTATAACAATAAGAAAAGTTTTCTTTATTATGTGTGTGTGTGTGTGTGTGTGTGTGTGTGCATGATAATCGTGCCATAGCATTCATGTGGAGGAGGTTAGAGGACACCTTCTGGAGATCACACTCATGTCATCAGGCGAACGACAAGCACCATCTCACTGGCTGTGAAAATAATTTCTAAACCGCAAAGCCTGATGTAATGATCTGTACTGCGAGTCCAGAAGCTGCTGATTTGTTAATATTTCAGATGAGGAATATGGGGACTAGATGGCGGATGTCATCTTAGCCCGTGTTTCCCATGTGTCTACTGTGTGCTGGATATCCCTTGGTGAGGGGTCTGCTCAAGACCTCCTGGGTCAGCAGGGTGTATTTTCAGAATTAGAATGGCAAGCTGACTCCAGGTGAAAGGGGTGTACTTTGTAAGGCTTTGCCTGCCCCATTAAGAGCTGAAGAGTAGCTATAGGTAGAATTGCTACCGAAGTTACCACAGAAGCTTATCTCTTGCTCATTCATCCCCCTAGATTTCTGTACTAGCTTGTTTTGTTGGTGATTGCCCTATGACGCCATTGAAATATGGCATTCCAATTTTATTAACTGTTCTAGAAAAATTCTACACTAGAACCCTGGACTAGAAATTTTTTTAATCCATCCATCCATCCATCCATCCATCCATCCATCCATCCATCCATCCATCCTTCACTTTGCATGTAAATGAAAATAGAAGCAAGAAGTTTGGTTTACAGGCATTTGTGGCCACACTTGCATTTCAGGTGCTTAAAACCACACACACCATCTTGTTAGAGACATAGCCTCAACCAAAGCTGGGCTCAGGACACCAGTTTCTTCTCTGCCTGTCTGTACGCCATAGGAAGAGGGCAGTCTCCAGCTCTCTTTCCCAGATAATGAAACAGAATGTCCCAGGGCTGGAGGCAGCAATGAGCACTGAATCATCTTCCCTCTTCTGCCCCTGGCTCTCACTGGGCCCTCAGCCTGGATACTGTTTGAAAGACTGCAGGCTGCAGTTTCTAAGTAAGGACGTGTTTGAGATAATGAGAAACAGACTTCTACCAAGGAAGTAAAGTTTTCCATAACTGGCCTCTGAGGCGCCTGCCCAACAAACTCAAGGCTGAGCTGATCACAGCCCTTTCTGAAAACTGATCCTCAGCTCTTCAGCATAGAGAAAGATTATTTTAGCCAAAAAATGTGATATTGAGAATAGAAGTAAGTGAGTTCCTGGGTTAGCACAAAGCTATTAGCCAATAAAGTGAGTGCAAATTCTTATTATAGGGTTCTATTGCTAGAGTACACACTTCTCCAGAGGGAAAATGAATGCTTTTTTTTAATATTGAAAAAAATTACACTTATGACTTTTTTTGTGGGTGGTGTGTGTGTGTGTGTGTATGTGTGTATGTGTGGTGGGTGTGTATATGCATGTGATATGATTTAATTTATTCATTTGTTGCACATTATAAAGAAACCTACAACTTAGTTGCAAATGGTTTCAAATTGTCCTGATTTGATTTTTGCATATTTTGTTCTCTGGAATGAAAAAGAGAAGGGGAGAAAAAAAATCATAGTAACAGAAATGACAGTAGAAATAATCTCTGTACAATGCTTTGCAAAGCTCGCTAAATATTTTTTAATCTTTTAACTTTCTTAATTCTGAGAGGAGGGTTTGTTTTCATGTCAGTGGGAACACAGTCATTGTTATTTCTTATTTTAATATTATCTGTATATGCATATTGCTTCTTATGATTTTGTTTTATTACCCTAAACTTAACCCTAAGCCTGCCAGCCACATGCCACTAAATGAGAGCGGTATCAGTAGAAGAGAGCAAAATAAAATGAAAGATGGCCTTACCCTATCACTCAGAGTAAAATATTTTTAAATCAATAATGTTAGGATTTTTTTTTTCAGGGCCTTACGTCTCTGTAAAAAGAACACTTGTTCTGCAGCGTTCATCTGTGAGAAAGGCAGTCAACACTCACTGCCATGCAAAAACCTTAAAGTGATACGAAAAGCTAATGGCAGCTGTCAGTGTGTATCACTTCCTTCTTTATTAGGGCACAACAATGTCCTGTGTGCCCCGCACTGTGTTGGGTGGTCTGGAGGAGGGGAGGATAAAAGTCGTTTTGGGGCATACTACCAATATGTAGCCTGAGCTCTAACTGGAAAAGCGGGCCGTGGCCTGCTCTGAGCTCATCACTGTGGCCAGCCACGCCTCTGTCATGCAGCCATCCTGGAGTGTGTGTGGGTATGAGGTCAGGCTAAGTCCAACGCAACCACACACACTGAGAAAGGAGGAGGTAGTGAGTCCCCCAATGCGAAATCAAAATATTGTTTCCAGATGGAGTAAATGGGTGATGGACACCAGATGTCTTCCTTGGGTGCTTCTTCTGACACCCAGACTGTTAAGGATTCCCAGGCATCCCTGACTCTTATCCCCAACTCTCCTCCCTCCTAGGCAATCCTGAGTTCTCCAGTTGCAAAATAGAATGCCTCCCTCCCTTCCCCCCCTCTCATTCTCTCTCTCCCCATGGACTTATAAGTGCTGGGTTAGCATGGTTGATATGGTACTATTTTAGTACATATTTCAAATATAATAACTTAAAGAGCCTTCTGTGGGCAGTTTTGAGGATTTAGCCATAATGTATAATACAATGTCTATGGGAATATGTGTGTTTGGAAGCCAAACTGAAACCAATGGATGAATTCTTGAAACATAAATTAAGTGTTGTGAGCCCAAGGAACTTCTAAACTGTGTGCTAGAATGCGGATATGCTGAGCTTGTTCGATGGGATTGCATTCAGGCTTTGAGTCTGGGGAAGAGATAGGCACCACGATAGTATCAGCCCTTCAGCCTTCAGCTGGCATCACAACCTGGCTGTTTTTTCCCCATGTGCTGTCATAGTATGAGGTTGTATTGGGTCTTATGTCCCAGCTGACTACATTTTGTTCTTCGCCTCCTTCTTAACTTCAAGTATATCCATCTGAAACTGTATCCTTGATTATTTTATCCTTAAATCCCTTTTATAAAATCCTAACTTCCAAGTGATGCTATTAAGGGATGGGGTCTTTTTGAGGTAATTAGGGGAAGAAGATGGGCCCCTCATGGATGGGATCAGTGTGCTCTTTAAAAAAATTTAAATATAAAGTGTGGGGTACTTTGCTTATATGGTATGCCTGTGATTCACTTCATTGCCTGGTGCCCTCAGAGGCCTGAAGAAGGAGTTGGATCCCCCTAGAGCTGGAATTTCAGTGCTAAACTATCATGTGGGTGCTAGGAATGGAACCCAGGTCATCTGGAAGAGCAGTCTATGCTTGTAACTGCTGAGCCATCCCAGCAGCCCCAGGGCTAGTATTAGCTTTTAAAAGGATCCCAGAAAACTCTCTCCCCTCTCTACCATGTGGGGATACAGCAAGAAGACAGCAATGGGTAACCCTCACCAGAACTCAACAATGCTGGCCCACAAGTCTCAGACCTGGAAGGATTCAAAACCATGAGGCATAAATTTATGTTGTTTGGAAAGACCCACTTCATGATGTTTTGCTAAGAGTTTGAACTGAGATACCTACCCCTATCCTGAGAATCATTGCTTCTCATGTCAGAGCCTATAGTGATTAAGGTCCCTACAGTTATCAGTATACTCCTTAACTCGCCTATTTTAAATAATGCTAGATCACTTTATGTAACAAAATTAAAGTAATATACTTTTCTACATTCCTAAGTCCTTTGCTATTGATTTCATGTATTTTTCTTCTTCATATGTTGAAACCCAGGCTACAGTTTTTCCTAAATAGTCCTCTTTAGTCTCTAAGGATACTGTAAACATGATTATTTTATATGTACCCATTTCTAATCTGCATCCTTTTTTTTTTTATCCAATTTTCATTTAAAATTGAGGGAGGTGCTTGAATGGAGTTTTGGGGAATCTAGGGTACAGCAAAATCATTCCAGAGCAGCAGCCGTGAGTTGCATATCTATCCTTGGTTGGTAGAGAAGTGCTGTGAGAACCAGGGGCCTGGCCTCCCGAAGGTCTAGATTACAAAGCCATGGACCAAGCTTCAGTAGTGGGTGCTTGCCTATAGCATGCTAAAGAATGTGTCTGGTCTTTCTCCGGGGGTTCAGACCTCTAAGCCAAAGAATTTGTCTGGTCTTTCTCTACATCCAGGGAGAGAGCTTCTAAGCCACTGGCATTTCCTGAGGGATGGTAATGTCTGTTATCCACAGTGGGACCTGATCACTAAGGAGATGACTGAGGCCTGAGGGAGGCTATAGCAATACGATTCATGTGATTAGAGGTGGAGCTTTGAGGCACACATCCCCCATCTTCTGAACCCTTGGGGACGGAAGAAGAAAGTTGGCAGGTTGAATTCAATTCCACTAGTTATGTTTTCATACTAACCCCCAGTAAAATGAACTGAGCTTCCAGGGTGTGACCGTGCTGGTTTCCTGGGAGGGTTGACACACCCGATTCTCTGGGGACAGATCTCTGGGACCTTCCCAGAATTCTCTTTATGTATCTTTCTGTCTGATTGGTTTTAATCGATATCCTTTATAATAGAATATCAGTTATATTATGTTGCTTTCTGGAGTTCTGTAGACTGCTTCGGTTTGTAGCACAAGTTGGTGAGAATTGCCAAAGCCTGAGGATCCCTGAATTGGACTGGCATCCAAAATGAGCCCAGGCTTGCTAGAGATAGTGTTCTCAACTCTGGAGTCTGATACTAACTCCAGGGGTGCAGATGAGAACTGAGCCTCAGCACAGAGATATAGCTAAACATGCTTGCTGGATTCAATGCACGGCAGAAAGGGCCACAGCGCAGCTCTGTGCATCCAGGACGGGATCAGCGTGAAGCCCTCCATGCTCTCCCCAGCTGATACAGAGAAAAGCCCTGTGACCAGAATCCTGAGAGTATCTGAGAAGGCTGAACAGCTCCACTGAGTAATGCGAACTTTGAATACCTTTATCTGCTTCAAGTTAGAAGAGAGGTTTTTGTTTTAATTTGTGTGTGTGTATGTGTGCGTAGACCACACACATTCCTCAGAGGTCTCTCACCTTGTTTTTAGAGACAGAGCTTCTCAGTAGGACCCAGGGCTCACTGACTGGGCTATGCTGACTGGCGAGCAAGCCCCAGGGATCCTCCCATCTCAGTCTTCACCGCACTGGGATCACAAGCGTGTGTGACCATACCCTGGGTTTGGGGCTAACACTTGGGTCCTCAGACTTGCACAACAAGCAATTTACCAACTGTGCCATAGATTTGGTTCCAGACAATTCTTTATAACATTTTTATTAATAAGTTTGATATTCTGAATCAACGGCATTGATTGCCTTTTTCCAGGCACCAGCCCCGAGTCTCCCAAGCATGTGCTGTAGTCACTAAAACTGAATCCACCATACCGTTTATTTTAGTCTCCCTTACATTTCTCTTAGAGTTTCCTTTTGGTTTCAGAAGCAGCTTTCTGTATCACACAGTTTCCTTGGCAGTTGTCACATTATCTGTCAGGTGGGCTGGAACACAACCAAGCAGTTTCCACAAAACAGATGGACTGTAACCCAGCATCTCATCAGTGCCCGTGGGTGTTGGTCCAGGCTGTGCTTTGGGCCTTTGGCCCAGTGTTTAGTTATTGTGAGATTGTGTGTGGCTTACAAGATTCATTTACTGTAATGTATTAGGTGCTGGGAAGAAAATAATGGGTAAGAAAGTGGTTGAGCCTTTTGTGTGTGTGCGCGCGTGTGTGTGTGTGTGTGTGTGTGTGTGTGTGTGTGTGTACTTATGAAGGCCAAGGACACCTTCATGCATTATTCGTCAGGCTCTGTATGCCCCTTTAATTTTTTTTACATCTACCTGTTTATTCCTTTATGTGTGTGTTGCCTGTGAACAGAGATACATGCATATCACAGTGAGCCTTGAAGGCCAGAGGACAACTTTCAGGAATCTCTTCTTTTACCGTGTGGATTCTGGGGATCAGACTCTTAACTCAGTTGTCAGGCGCAGGGCAGGCGGCAGGTGACCTAACCCACTGACCAACCGCTGGCCCCACCCTTCTTCCTTCCTGGTAGTGCAGGGTGTTGAATTTAGGGACTTTCACGTGCTAGGCAAACAGCATACTGCTTAGCTGTGTTCCAAACTCTCACCTTCATTTCTGAGGCAGGCTCTCTCACTGTCCTGGCACTCACCAGGGATGCTAAGGTATTTGGGCACTGAGCCCCAGGCATCCTCCTGTGTTTACCTTCTTTATACTGGATTACAAATGTGCAAAAACACATCATCTATGGGTTGCAGAGTGGGTCTGGGGCCATAGGTAGGTCCTTGTGCTTAGACAACAAGCATTTTACTGACTGAGCTATCCCCCTGCTCTAGTTAAGAACTTTAAAAAATATATTCCTTTATTAATTTTTAAATTATAGTTTTTAAAATCCTGATTGAGTTATAAGTTTAAGTAGGAAGGAGAGAAAATAATGAACAGACTTTTAAACTTGCTGTGTATGGGTAGGTTACAACTAGTACGAAATAGTCCTGAATTTAATTAGGCTGTGCATTCTTGAGTCCCTTTGGATCTGATCAGGCGTCTCTAAGAGGCAGCTCCCTGGAGGAAGATCCAACATCTGAGGGCAGGATGCTGGGAGACCACGTGGATGGGAGAGGTCACTTCCCGAGACAGGAAAGGGGAGAGCCAGCCCACCCCTCTTACCACAACCCTCTCTGGAGAACTAACCATACTTCCTTAAAAAGGCAGCACTCTTGGTGACCTCAAGACCTTGCAACAAGCAAACTCCTCTTTTTCTTAATTAAATTTTTATTTTTATATTAATTACAGTTTATTTACTTTGTTCCCCAGCTGTAGCCCCCTCCCTCATTCCATCCCAATCCCATCCTCCCTTCCTCATCTCCTCTATGCCCCTCTCTAAGTTCACTGATGGGAGAGGTCCTCCTCCCCTTCCATCTGACCCTAGCTTATCAGGTCTCATCAGGACTGGCTGCAATGTCCTCCTCTGTGGCCTGGCAAGGCTGTTCCTCCCTGGGAGGGAGGAGGTAAAAAAGCCAGCCACTGAGTTCATGTCAGAGACAGTCCCTGTTCCCCTTACTAAGGTACCCACTTGGATACTGAGCTGCCATGGGCTACATCTGAGCAGGGGATGTAGGTTATATCCATGCATGGTCCTTGGTTGGAGAATCAGTCTCAGAAAAGATCCCTGTGCCCAGATATATTTGGTCCTTGTGGCACTCCTGTCCTCTCCAGGTCTTACTAACTCCCCCTTCTTTCATATGATTCCCTGTACTGTGCCCAAGGTTTGGTTATGAGACTCAGCATCTGCTTTGATACACTGCTAGGTAGAGTCTTTCAGAGGCTTCTGTGGTAGGCTCCTGTCCTGTTTCTTGTTTTCTCCTACTTCCAGTGTCCATCCCACTTGTCTTTCTGAGTGAGGATTGATCATCTTACCACAGTTCCTCCTTCTTATTTAGCTTCTTTAGGTGTACAGATTTTAGTATGTTTATCCAATCTTATAGGTCCAGTATCCACTTACAAGTGAGCATATACCATGTGTGTCTTTCTGCTTCTGGGATACTTCACTCAGGATGATCTTTTCTAGATCCCACCATTTGCCTACAAATTTCATGATTTCCTTGTTTTTAATTGCTGAGTAGTATTTCATTGTGTAAATGTACCATAATTTCTGTATCCATTCCTCTGTTGAGGGACATCTGGTTGGTTTCCAGGTTCTGGCTATTACAAATAAAGCTGCTAGAAACATGGTTGAGCAAATGTCCTTGTTGTGTACTTGAGCATATTTTGAATATATGCCTAGGAGTGGTATAACTGGATCTTGAGGAAGCACTATTCCTAATTGCCTGAGGAAGCACCAGATTGATTTCCAAAATGGTTGTGCAAGTTTACATTCCCACCAGCAATGGAGGATGGTTGCCCTTTCTCCACAACCTCTCTAGCACGTGTTTTCACTTGAGTTTTTGATCTTAGCCATTCTAATGGGTGTAAGGTGAAACCTCAGGGTGGTTTTGATTTGCATCTCTCTGATGGCTAAGGACATTGAGCATTTCTTTAAGTGTTTCTCTGCAATTCTATATTCTTCTACAGAGAATTCTCTGTCTAGCTCTGTACCCCACTTTTTAATTGGATTGCTTTATTTGTTGCTTTTTAACTTCTTTAGTTCTCTAGACATTCTGGATATTAGCCCTCTGTCAGATATAGGGTTGGTGAAGATCCTTTCCCAGTCTGTAGGCTGTCGTTTTGTTCTGACAACAGTGTCTTTTGCTTTATAGAAGCTTTTTAGCTTCATGAGGTCTCATTTATTGATTGTTGCTCTAAGAGCCTGTGCTGTTGGTGTTCTGTTCAGAAAGTTGTCTCCTGTGCCAATGAGTTCTAGGCTCTTCCCCACTTTTTCTTCTAACGGATTTAGAGTATCTGGTTTTATATTGAGGTCTTTGATCCACTTGGACTTTAGTTTTGTGCAGGGTGATAAGTACGGATCTATTTTCATTTTTCTGCGTGTAGACATCCAGTTGGACCAGCACCATTTGTTGAAGATGCTGTCTTTTTTCCATTGAATGGTTTTGGCTTCTTTGTCAAAAATCAAGTATCCATAGGTGTGTGGGTTTATTTCTGGGTTTCTATTGGTTCCATTGATCCACCACTCTGTTTCTATGCCAATACCATGCAGTTTTTATTACCATTGCTCTGTAGTACAGCTTGAGATCAGGGATGGAGATACTTTCAGCTGATCTGTTGTTGTACAGGATCGTTTTGGCAATTCTGGGTTTTTTGTTTTTCCATGTGAAGTTGAGAATTCTTCTTTCAAGGTCTGTAAAGAATTGTGTTGGTGTTTTGATGGGAATTGCATTGAATCTGTAGATTGCTTTTGGCAGGATGGCCATTTTCACAATGTTAATCCTACCAATCCATGAGCACAGGAGATATTTCCATCTTCTGATATCTTCTTCAAATTCTTTCTTTAGAAATTTTAAGGTTTTGTTTCAAACAGGTCTTTTACTTGTTGGTTAGAGTCACCTCAAGGTACTTTACGTTATTAGTGGCTATTGTGAAGGGTGTTGTTTCCTTACTTTCTTTCTCAATCCTTTTGTCTTTCATATATAGGAGGGCTTCTGATTTTTTTTTTTTTTTTTAGTTAATTTTGTAACCAGCTACTTTGCTGAAGGTGTTTATCAGCTGAAGGAGTTCTCTGGTTGAATTTTGGGGGTCGCTCATGTATACTATCATATCATCTGCAAATAGTGATACTTTGCCTTCTTCCTTTCTGATTTGTATCCCCTTGATCTCCTTTAGTTGTCTTATTGCTCTAGCTAGGACTTCAAGTACTATGTTGAAGTCCTATGAAGTCCTATGGAGAGAGTGGGCAGCCTTACCTTGTCCCTGATTTCAGTGGGATTGATTTAAGTTTCTCTCCATTGATTTTGGTGTTGGCTATAGGCTTGCTGTAGATTGTCTTTACTATGTTTAGATATGTGCCTTGTATTCCTGATCTCTCCAAGACTTTAAACATGAATGGGTATTGGATTTTGTCAAATGCTTTTTCAGTATCTAAGGAGATGATCATGTGGTTTTTCTCCTTCAGTTTGTTTATATGGTGGATCACATTGATGGATTTCTGTATATTGAACCACCCCTGCATACCTGGGATGAAGCCTACTTGGTCATAGTGGATGATATCTTTTATGTGTTTTTGGATTTGGTTTGTAAGTATTTTATTGAGTACTTTTGCATCAATGTTCATAAGAGAGATAGGTCTGAAGTTCTCTTTTTTTGTTGGGTCTTTGTAGGTATCAAGGTGACTGTGGCTTCATAGAATGACTTTGGTAATGTTCCTTGTGTTTCTATTTTGTGGAATAGTTTGAAGAGAATTGGAGTTAGCTCTTCTCTGAACGTCTGGTAAAATTCTGTGTTGAAGCCATCTGGCCCAGGGCCTTTTTTGGAAGGGAGACTTTTGATGACTGCTCCTATTTCCTTGGGGATATGGTACTATTCAGTCTTTTTACCTGATCTTGATTTAATTTTGGTATGTTGAATCTATCAATAAAATTGTCCATTTCATTCAGATTTTCAAATTTTGTGGCATATAGGCTTTTGAAGTACGACCTAATGATTGTTTGGAATTCCTCAGTGTCTGTTGTTATGTCCCCCTTTTCATTTCTGATTTTGTTGAATTGGACATTTTCTCTCTGCCTTTTAGTTTGGCTAAGGGCTTGTCTACCTTGTTGAGTTTCTCAAAGAACCAGCTCTTGTTTTAATTGATTCTTTGAATTGTTTTGTTTCTAATTTATTGAGTTCTGCCCTGAGCTTGAATATTTCCAGCTGTCTACTCCTCTTGGGTGTGTCTGCTTCTCCCCCCCCCCTAGGGTTTTCAGGTGAGCTATTAAGTTGCTTGTATGAGGTATTTCAAATTTCTTCTTGAAGGCACTTAGTGCTATGAACTCTCCTCTTAGCACTGCTTTCATTGTGTCCCGTAAGTGTGTGTATGTTGTGCTTTCATTTTCATTGAATTCTAGGAAGTCTTTAATTTCTTTCTTTATTTCTTCCCTAACCCAGCTGTCATTGAGTAGCAAATTGTTCAGTTTCCATGTGTGTGTAGGCTTTTAAACATACTCCTCTTCAAGGCCCCCAGCACTTGACAAGCACTGCCCTACAGGAATATGGGAGCAAGCTACATACAAACCAGAGCACTCTTCCCTCGCTGTGTCGGATTTTCTCCATTGTCTCCTTTTCCTCCTCTTTTCTGATGCTTGATACTGAGTCCAGGAATTTATCATTATTGTTATTATTTTCATTTTAGTCTCTTTACCTCTCACCGTTATTTTTTATGTTTAAAGGTTAATTTTATATTTATTCTTTTCATCTTTTATTAATGTGTATTAGTTATACATAATAACGTGTTTTATTATGCCACCCTTGGACGTGTATATCATTTATTTTGATCATCTTCACCCTTGATACCCTGTCTTATCCCTTACCCATGTCTGCTGCTCCCCTCCTATCTTCTCAGCTAGTTCTACTCTCCCCTCCTCCTCCCCCCCCCCCCGTATACTTACTTTCTGGTGAGTTTCACTGTGGTTGCTCAGAGGAGCATGGATGAAGGGTTATTTACAGGAGTGTAAGCAAGTCAGTGTCTGCACCATTGAAGGAAATTTGTTTCCTTCCCCCCAGAAACCGTTAACTGAACTGCTTATAGATCCTCTGGAAAGGGGAGCTTTGTGAACCCCTCTTCTCCCATGAAAGAACATCGATGGCCCAGCTCTTTGTAAACCTCACACCGGTACACACAGCTGCTGTGGGTTCAAGAGTACAAGCCCAGGACAAAAGCATTTTACAACAATCTGTCCTTCCACCAGCTCTTACATCCTCCCCCCCCCTTCTATGATGTTTCTTGAGCTTTTGAGGGGTGATAGAGATGTTCCCTTGAGCCTTGGAAGGGGATACAGATGTCCCATTTATGAATGAGCCTGCAGCTATTACTTATTCACTTTTTGACCAGTTCTGAGTCTCTGTAGTTTCTGCTGCTTATAGCAAAATGCTTCTGTGATCCAAACTGAAAAAAGCACCAACACATCGACACACACATGATTATTTAAAAGGCAGTTTGGCCTGAACTCAGGACTTTATGCATACTATCATCTGCTCGGCCACTGAGCTACATGGCCAGCCCTGAGTCCTCACTCCCACAGATTTCCATCCGATTAAGCCATCTTCATTCTCTCTCGAAGCTTGATAGAATCTGATCCACCAGGGCTAAGCATTCCCCTTCTGTTCCTATCTTAATTTCTTATCTTTTGCAATATAGCTTATACTTTTCTCATCTTTGCACAATTCACTGTAACTTCCCTCTGTAAACATTGCTCCAGTTAGATAGGAGTTCAAAGTTTGAGGAGGGCTCAGATCGCCCATTATCTTGTTTTTGTTTTCTTAGTTAAGCTTAAGGAATTGTATTCTCGAGAGATTTGGGGAATTCTTATCCTAGGTTCATTATATTTTATTTCTATGGCCATGTCTGTCTACTTAGAACAATACATAGTAACGTGTTTCCTATATATCCCACAAATAATCTCTAGCAAGTTTACTTTCTTTTAAACTAATTTAATTTTTTTTTTTTTTTTAGTTTTATGTCTGTATGTATGATCTACTTTGGAGTAAGGTCCATGAGCTGCTGAGAAAAACGTGGATTCTTTAGTGTTTGGGTGTAGTGTTCTACAGATATCTGTTAGGCTTACATCTTTACTTTTTGTTGAGTGACCAGTCTAGCAGTAAAAGTGGGGTGTTAAAGTCTCCCACTATTACTGTGCTGCAGTTTATCTGTGACTTTACATCTAGTAGTATTTGTGTTATTAGTTTACATATGTTTGGTGTGTACATATATTTAAATTTTTAATATCCTCTTAGAGATTGATTTCTTAATGAGTATAAAATGACCTTTATATATTCTGACTAGTTTTGGTTTGAACTCTAATAGTTGGATATTAGAATTGTTACTCCTGTTTTCTTCTTACTTTGATTTGCTTACGATACCCTTTTCCATCCTTTTGCTCTAAGGTGGAGTCTATCATTGATGGTCAGATGTGTTTTCTGGAAGCAGAAAATAGATGTATCTTGCTTCTTAATCCAACCTTCTAGTTGGTGTCTTTTTATTGGATATTTGAAAACGTTAATATTAGGAGTTATTATTAAAAGGTGTGTATTAATTCCAGTCATTTTGTTGATGCAGTATTTTCTTAGACATACTTTGACTAATTCTTCTAGTATTGTTTATTTTTTTCTCTGTAGCATCTTGGGTGATTTATGTTTCTCTTTAGTGAAAAGTATATATCGAGTTGGTTTCATTGCCATTGATTCCGTTAGCTTATTTTTATTATGAAAATCTTTCACTTTCCTAGATATAAGATTCTGGGTTGGCAGTTGTGTCTTTTTCAAACCTTAGAACACATCTTGCCAAGCCTTTCCGGCTTTAAAAGTTTATATCAAGTGGCCAGCTATCATTACGGTGGGCCTGCCTTATATGTGATCTTGTGCTTCTTTCTTGCAGCGTTCAATGTCTCTTCTTTGTTTTGTATATTTAGTGTTTTAATCACAATGTGTCATGCAGAATTTCTTTTCTGGTCTTGTCTGTTTGCTGCTCTGTAGGCCTCTTATACCTGTGTGGGCATTTCTTTCTCATGATTTGCAAAGTTTTCTTCTAAGATTTTATTGAATATTTTCCTATGCTTTTTAAAACATTTTTATTATTATAATTTATTACAGTTTATTCAGTTTTTATCAGATATGGCCCCCTCCCTTGTCTCCTCCCAATCCCATCTTCTCTCCCTCTTCTCCCTCTATGCCCCTTCCCTAGTCTACTGATAGGGGAGATCCTCCTCTCCTTCTATTTTGACCCTAGCCAATCAGGTCTCATCAGGACTGGTTGCATTGTCTTCCTCTGTGGCCTGGTAAGGCTTCTTCCCCCAGGGGGAGGTGATCAGAGGTTCATGCCAGAGAAAGCCCCTGCTCCCTTTACTAGGGATCCCTCTTGGATACCGAGTCTCTGGGCTACATCTAAGCTGGGGTTTTAGGTCTTCTCCATGCATTGTCTTTGGTTGGGATATCAGGCTTTTCAGGGCTCCCAGGGCTCAGGTCTTTTGTTTGTTTGTTTGTTTGTTTTTTGCTCTGTTGGTCTTTTGGAGCTCCTGTCCCCTCCGTGTCTTTCTATCTCCCCCTTCTTTCAAAAAAATTCCATGCCCTCTGCCCAAAATTTGGCTATGAGTCTCAGCCTCTGCTTCAATACCTCGATCAGTAGAGTCTTTCAAAGGCTCTCTGTGGTAGGCTTCTGTCCTATTCCCTGCCTTCTCCTGCTTCCAATGTCTATCGTGTTTGTCCTTCTGAATGAAGATTGAGCATTTACCCTAGGGTCTTCCTTGGTTTTTAGCTTTTTTCAGAAAATTAGGAATAGTGCTTCCTCAAGATCCACCTATACCACTCCTAGGTATATATCCAAAAGATGCTCAAGTATATAACAAGGACATTTGTTCAACCATGTTCATAGCAGCTCTAGTCATAATAGCCAGAAGCTGGAAACAACCTGTATGTCCCTCAACGGAGGAAAGGAATTCAGAAATTGTGGTACATTTACACAATGGAATACTACTCAGCAAAACAAGGAAATCATGAAAAGATCATCTTGAGTGAGGTAACCCAGAAGCAGAAAGACACACATGGTATATACTCACTCATAAGTGGATATTAGCCATATAATATAGAATAAACATACTAAAATCTATATTCCTGTGCTTTCAACTTAGAATTCTTTTCCTACTTTGAAGCTTGTCATCTATAGATTTGGTGTTTTTGCAGTGTCCCAAGTATCCTGCTTATTCCGTTTTTGCATTTTAAAGAATCATCGTTTTCTTTGATTCAGTGATCCACTCCCTCTTCTTTGTCTTCAAGCTTTTAGTTTTTGGTCTTCTTGTGACTGATAGGTTGTAATATTTGTTTTACCATAACTATATTATTTAATTAAAAACATATTTGTATATACATTGTAAGAGCCACACCTAGACTTTCACACATAATTTTGCTTCTTGTTAATACTGCATTTTTTTCTGTCTATATTAGTGCTTAGGTTTACCAATTTTCTTTCCATGAGAAAGAGAGTTCATCTACAAATATATTTTTTTAAAAAAACCTCACAAACCTGCTTTATGAAAACAAGGAGCAAAGCTACTGTAATTTGTTCTTTTACCTTTCAGTATCTTCTGAGCTTCTCATAGATTTGCCAAGGCCACTCTTCACGTTAAGGGAAAATGATAAAATCTAAGAGCACAGGAGGTGGTCCAGATATTTGAAAGCCCAGGAGACCTACAGAGTCAGATGACTGATCCCACACTGCCAAGGACAGACTCACTCTTCTTCAGTCCTCTCCTCTGGGGGCATCTGAGTAGGTTCTCTGGGGAATTTTTTTTTATGTGATTCCATTGCTAAGAGGAGGAAGGACTTTTGGCTTAGAGACCACATGGATGGGCCAACTCATTGCCTGAGAGGCAGTGTTCATTGTATAAAGCTCTAAACTATTCTTTTTGCCTAGATCAGCTGGACTAAGTAGTTTCAGATGGAACTGAACCATTAGAGTTATAGTAAAGCTGAAGAATGGAAACAAATTGCTCACCAGAGTGTCATTCCTAAGGAGGACCAGTCAGCATCCAAGAGCTCACAGATTCTATGCTCTTCCCTGTGGGTTTTGTTGTCTTAACCAATCGCTTCATGAGGAATTTTGGTTTTTCAGTATAGACTTGGCATTTTTATTTGTAGAAAAATGTGAAGCGAGTTTAGATGATTTACTGGGTGTTGGCAATATTGTGTGCGTCATCTATTTCTCTTGCTTCTCAATTCCAAAAATACTGCAGTATATGCTTCTCAAAGATGTTTAGCAAATCACAAGTGAATACTGTATGGAAAGTATTTCAACGCTAACACACATATTAGTTAATTTTTTTGGTAAAGTACAAAATATCTTCCATCACTAAGGATTCATTTGTTTACTTTTCTTTCTTGATTGACAAAGGAAGTCTTGTTGGTGTGGCCCAACAGAGGTCAGCATCTTGAGCAGAGCACAAGATGGAAAAAGGCAGTGAATGGGCCCAAAAATGCAACGGAAGGGGCCTGATTTGCAGATGAAAGTCCTTCTGTGTTGAAATGTCTGCTTTTTAAACTTTAGTATACATAAATGTGACCTGAGGGTCTTATTGGTGTTCAGGTTATATTTTAGAATGATGGGCTGAGACCTGAGGTGCTCTTGGAGATGCTGGTGGATGGAATCCATTTGGAACAGCCAAGCTACCTCTCCTTTCTTTGGTCTCATGACTTGTCAGTGTGAAAGTCTAGGTTGTACTATGTTAAGCAGCCTTTCTCCCATACCTAAAGGAGAGGTGCCTCCCTCTCTTCCTTTCTTCCCCAGTCAAGAACAGCACGGAAATAACAGCATTTGCCAGAAATGGGTCAGCAGTATTCTAAAGGAGTAAATGGCAACTGGCAGTTGGCCTAAGTGGCCCATGGACAGAGTAGAGATTGATGGCCTAAACCCGAGGAAGCAGAGATCAACTGACTCAGGAAAGTACATAAAACACCACCACCTTGGAGGATTCCCAGGGAAGGAGGCTGAGGCCCAGCTTGTTTGATAAATGGACCCTTGAGTTGCCATAAATAATAG
This sequence comes from Meriones unguiculatus, assembly GCF_030254825.1. Lineage (NCBI taxonomy): Eukaryota > Metazoa > Chordata > Mammalia > Rodentia > Muridae > Meriones > Meriones unguiculatus. The sequence continues at coordinate 58,990,407 of NC_083362.1, read as the reverse complement.
AAAAAATGACCTTTCTTATTTATGTTTACAGGCTGGGGAAACCTGGCCTTATGGGGAGTGAGTCAGGTTTGAGAGTTCTGGCTAAGTATTAATTACTGCAGAGCACCTCTGTGTCTGGCTCTGTATGTGTGTTGGGAGTTGCTGTGTTGAGTGTTGATTGCAATTAGCTGCCCATCCCGAATGGGATAGGACCTCTCCAGTAGTAGCAACGAATGGTCTTATGAATGAACAAAGAACAAAAGTGTTCTTGACTGCACACTGGCTGCTGTCTCCATTCTTGCTTCATGACATTCCTGGAAATGGCTTTAAAGCAGAAAAATGTTAAGGAATGAATCATTTTCTTGTCTCCTGCCAGAGGACATTCAGCATTTACCTTCCCTTCCTACCCGACTGTGTTCCTGAATCTGAAAGGTGGAATGTTGACAGGTTGACTTGAGACCAATGAATCAGCAGGGAAATTACTGAATGAATGAATCTATAAAGTGAAAAGAGAACTAGAGGGTTTTGTGAGCACGATCCAGGCAGTAGATGGATGGAATTCAGGAACGGACCGCGCCGAGGCCCGACTGCACATTTTTCTCTTCTGAGTTTTAATAATGGAGAGTAGCTTCATCTGCCCTGTAAGAGCCACATAAAGAAGAAACTCTTGGGCTGAAGCAATGGCTCTTAGAGTAATGTACTTGATTTGCAGAGGATCTGATTCAACCCTGCAGAACCCATGTAAACAAAGTTGCCCATGGTGATGGGGGTGTGTGTGTGATTCCAGTGTTGCAGAGGCAGGGACAGAGGCAGGTGGATCCTGTGTTTCACTGGCCAGTCATCTTAGGCTTTTTTGGTAAATTTGGGGTAGGGTAAAAGGCTTGGTCTCAAAACAAACAATCTCTCGCCACCCCAAGGTGAAGAGTGTCCAAGGATCAACAGCTAAAGTGCACAACCAACACACAGGAACATTGCATACATATGAGAGAGAGAGAGAGAGAGAGAGAGAGAGAGAGAGAGAGAGAGAGCCTCCTTGAGACATCTCAGCTGGGAAGAGTATTTAGGATAGTTTGCTGTAGGTGCTCAGTCTCTGGATAGGGAGGAGGGCCCAGGGAGAGAGAGGGCGGCAGTTAGCTGGCGTATGGACAAGAGTCTCTATTAAAGGCAAATGCAAATGGGAATGGCGCCCCCAAAGCAGATGCCTGTGCAGCATTTGTTGTGGGCCAGCTACTGCTCTGTGAGTGAGGAAACCTTGTGTCAAGGTCACACCCACTCTCCCCAGAGCTCCAAAGGTATAGTTAGTAGCTCAGTAGCTCTCTTCCCCACTCTTCTCTCAGTATATAAATTCAAGTCGGCAGGGGAGGAAGAGATCAGTTGTTACTAATGTTTGCTTCCTTTCCTGTTTCTTCTGGTGATTCACAGCTTTGTCAAGTATAGATATTGATGGATGGGTGGGTGGGTGGATGGATGGATGGATGGATGGATGGATGAATGGATGGATGGGTGGATGAATTTAGAGGTGGGCCCTGCTGTATTTCCCCAGTAGACCTTGAACTTATGGGCTTAAGTCTCTCTAGCCACGGTCTCCTGAGTAGGTGGGAATACAGGCAGGTGCCGCTGTATCTAGCTTAGAAGAAATTAGGAAAAAAACGTTTATGAAATCTACACTAAGTAAAGGTAGCAAAAGGGAGAAATGAGGGGCTGGAGAGATGGCCTCAGTGGTTAAGAGCACTGGCTGCTCTTCTGGAGGTGCTGAGTTCAATTCCCAGCACCACATGGCAGCTCATAACCATCTATAATGAGATCCAGTGTCCTCTTCTGGGGTGCAGGTGCACATGCAGGCAAGGCACCCATATACACTAAATAAATAAATAAATAAATAAATAAATAAATAAATAAATTTATTAAGGGAGGAGAAGTTTTTCTTTTGTGAAGTTTGGTGACTTTTTTCTTCTTTTAGAAAGTGTGTGTGTGTGCATGTGTGTGAGAGTATATATGTGTGGGAGTGAGTGAGTGTGTGTAGGGCAGACATCAGTGTTGGTTGTCTTTCCTCAATTCACTTTTGTTTTTTGAACGGTCTTGCCCTGAGCCTGAAGTGCATCTGTTTGGCTAGGCTGTCCGACCGATAAACTTCAAAGCTCTGCCGGCCTCTCTGCTCCTCGTGCTGGAGTCACAAGTGTGAAATGCCACACCTGGCTTTTTCATGTGTGTTTTGGGAATCCAACTTGGGTTCTTGTACTTCACCAACTGGGTCTTCTCCGAGCCCATGTGGCAAGCATTTTTGAGCTTCCCACTAGGCTCTGTGGCGTGGTCTAATGCGGATTCCCTTGATTTTATAGGTGGCCCGTCCATCTACCTTCCCCAACTAGTTTGTTAAAGCACAAGTGGAATTTAGAAACGGGCATGTTGATTATCCAAGTTCTTGACCCAATATTTATTGAAAAGGAATCACAATTTTTCTTTGCCAGCTGCTGGTAAACTTACCTCACCAGGAGATACATGCTAAAAGCAGGTAAGGTCAGAAGCTGTGCTCAACACGGTTTTTTTTATTTGTTTGTTTTCTACATCTTCTCTGCTGATCCTTGGTCTCAGCCCACTGGAGACATTAATTTTCTGTGGTCCTAGGAAATCCTTGTCATGCCTTGTCATGGGAATAGTGGAGAGACAGAGAGAAGTGAGAGAGAATACAAATGAGAAAAATAACCGGTCACAAATTGTGACCAAGTGCCTGCATGTATGCTTCCGTCTTTTGAGCTTAGGCAACACAAAGAAGGGGAATATTGGGTTTCCTTTTGTGTCCTTTTAGAACAATAGAACAAACTCGTCTCAGTAACAAAACAGAGTTTTGTTTTATTTTGTTTTTCTGTGTGGAAGGCAGAGGAGAGACAGCTTAAGGACAGTTAGGTGGGGCTTAGGATTTTGCCTACATCTGACCCACATATTTAGAAACACTTCTGAGTCAGAATGTCAGGGAAGTTTTCGTGCACTTAATTTTTCTCTGCATTTGGCTACGTTTGTGAGTTGCCATGAGAAAATAAACAAACAAATGCAGCCCTCTCTGTTTTTTTTCCACCCCCCACACACCACTCCCTGAAGGGCCAGTGAGCCAGGCCAATGACAGTGACCCTTTTCCCTTGCCTTCCTTCCTCTCTGCTGCCCGCATTGTTTGCCAGTCACGCTGGCTGGGACCTCAGTGCTGTGTCATCATGGAAAAGAAGCCTGGGAGATGGCACTGTGAACACTGGATTCTTGTGCTTGGAGCCTTGGTTGCTTGTCCTGGGCCCTTGCCTACAGGCTCAGGACTGGAAGACCAGCCCAGACCTGGCCTTTGCTGGGAATTAAGGAGTCCAGCAAGGTAATTTTGTACACTGATAAGCCGGTGCACGCCTCTGGCTTGGTGCTTGTGTTCTGTTACTGGGTTTCTACTCTTACCTGAGATCCAGCTCCATGATTGTCCTGTCACCTTGGACTTCCATCCCTGTGCTGGATTTCACTTTGTTCAGACTTTGGTCATTTCTCTGAACTTCACCCCCTTAGCTAGACTGGTCTAATGCACAAAGTCCCCTAGTTTGACTGTTAGTCTTCTACCTCTTTAATACTGTGTCTTGCCTTCTCCTTGGTGTTTATCTATTTGTCCATCGCTTCCCAGAGGCTAAACCTCCTAATACTGATCTATGTGATCTATCCCAGTCATTTAGCAAGTATGCTCTAATTTCACTTAATATTCTCCAAAAATAAAACAAAACAAAACAAAACAAATAGCTGGGCAATGGTGGCTCACACCCTTAATTTCAGTACTTCAGAGGATCTCTATGAGCTTGAGGCCAGCCTGATCTACAAAGAAAAATCTAGAAAGCTGGGATATTAATCAGAGAAACCCTGTGTTGAAGAACCAAACCTACCAACCAACCAAACCAAACAAAAACCCCAAACCAAAATACAAGATTCTCCAATATTACTACACACAGTAAAGCTAAAGCTTTAGCTAGGGAGAATCCTCAGTCCCACTAGCTCTAATTTTTATACTCCACCTGTCCTGGTTAGCATTTGTTGTCAACATGACAGCCTAGAGTTACCTGGGAGGAAGGAATCTCAGCTGAGGAGATTGGTCTCTGGGCATATCTGTGAGGCACTGTTTTGATTTCTAATTGATCACGGAGGTCCCAGCCCACTGTGGGCAGCACCATCTCTCGGCAGGTGATCCTGGAATGTAGAGGAAAGCGCCAGTTCCTGAGCCAGCAAGCAGCGTTCCCTCGTGGTTTTGCCTCCGGGTTCCTGTCTTGAGTTCCTGCTTTGACATTCTTCAATGGTGGCCTGTGACCTAGAAGTAAAAGGTGAAATAAACCCTTTCCTCCCCTAAGTTACTTTTGTCCGAAGGGTTTTATTGCAGCAAAGCTGGAATGAAATCAGAATGGTACTGTTTGCTTGACTCTTGAGAAAGCCCCTCTGAACAAGACTGTTGCTTCTTACCGTATCTCAGTTTGTGGAGTGATTGATTGCCTGGCACTCAGGAAGCCCTGTGTGTGATTCCAAGAACTGCATTAATTGGAATGTGATACTATATGCCTTTGATTTCACCACTCGGGAGGTGGAAACAGGAGGGTCAGAAGTTCAAGGTCATCTCCCACTGTATACAATTTGAGGTCAGCCTGGGCTACCTGAGAAACTACCTTAAAAACAGTAAAAAAAAAAAAAAGATTGATTAGACTTAGGGAGGAAAAATAGAAAATTTCCAGTTAAAGATGGAAAACATTTACTTTCAATGAAGATGCAAGTTTATGGCTACAGAAGGATTAAAGTAGGAGAGCTTACCTTCAGGAGTATCTAGACCTTTTTTAAAAGATATCCTGTAACTCTCTTCATGAGGCTTTTTGACTATTTTTCTTAGTGAAAATGTCCGTGGTTCGTGGAGAGGCAGTCTGAAGAGGCTGGCTACGTTTACAGACATTCACTAGTGAATACATCAGCCCTGGTTCATATCATGTAAAGACATACTCACTGAAACTCACTTTTGTGAATTGGAGCTGTTCTTCAGGAAAGGGCCAGGGGTGGGTACCAGCCCTGTGCTGAAACATGTAGCAGATTTATCCTGTTAGCCAAGGCTATGACAGCTGTGATTTAGTCTTGTCTATACCCATGTGATGCATTGCCATGACTCCTGTGTTATAATGCGATTCAGAATCGGTACACACAGAATGCAGGTGGGTGATCTGTCAGGCTCCATGGACAGGCATTTGCACTGAAGTTGTCTAGTTCATTAGTTAACACAAGTCACGTGGAATTCTCTTGGGAAAGTATTGTGGCCAGATATGCTTGGCTAATACTGCCGTGTGAGTCATCATTTTGCAGGCCCAGAATGCTGAGTACGTCATTATTGACTCCAAGGAGATGTAGAAGGATTAGTTTGACTTTCTACAACCCACCATTTCTCAGACCTGCTGAGCGGTAGAACCCTTTTCTCACACGTTCACATCATGATGAAGCAGCTTTCAGTAGCACATTTATGAAGAAATGATGGTTTGGTTTAATGTCCGCAGCCTAACTTGGAGAAGCCATTGATCTTGTATCCCCCCATAAGCCCCCCCCCTCCTCTCCCAGCCGCACCCTCCCTCCCCCTTCTTCTCAATTGCCCCTCCCAAGTCCACTGATAGGGGAGGTCCTCCTCTCCTTCCTTCTGATCTTAGTCTATCAGATCCCATCAGGAATGGCTGCATTGTCATCTCCTGTGGCCGGGTAGGACTGCTCTCCCCTCAGGGGAGGTGATCAAAGAACAGGCCTATCAGATTATGTCAGAGGCAGTCCCTCTTCCCATTACTATGGAACCCACTTAGATACTACGCTGTCATGGACTACATCTGTGCAGGGGTTCTAGGTTATCTCCATGCATGTTTCTTGGTTGGAATATGAGTCCCTGGGGAGACCCCTGTGTTCAAATTTTCTGGTTCTGTTGCTCTCCTTGTGGGGTTCCTGTCTTCTCCAGATCTTACTATTTCCCACTTCTGACTTAAGATTCCATGCACTTTGCCCATCAGTTGGCCTTAAGTCTCAGCATCTGCTTTGGTAGTCTGTAGGGCAGAGCCTTTCAGAAGCCCTCTGTGGCAGGTTCCTAGGTTGTTTCCTGTTTTCTTCTTCTTCTGATGTCCTCCTCTTTGCCTTTCGGGATGGGGATTGAGCATTTTAGTCAGGGTCCTCTCTCTTGATTAGTTTCTTTAGATGTTCAGGGTTTTAGTAGGTTTATCCTATGTTATATGTCTATATGAGTGAGTATATACCGTGTGTGTCTTTCTGCTTCTGGGACAGCTCACTCAGGATGATCCTTTCCAAGTCCCACCATTTACCTGCAAATTTCGTGATTTCCTTATTTTTCATTGCAGAGTAATACTCCGTTGTGTAGATGTACCACAATTTCTGCATCCATTCTTCAGTTGAGGGGCATCTGGGCTGTTTCCAACTTCTGACTATTACAAATAAAGCTGCTACAAACATGGTTGAGCAAATATCTTTATGGTGTACTTGAGCCTCTTTTGGATATATGCCTAGGAGTGGTATGGCCGGATCTTGAGGAAGTGCTATTCCTAGTTGTCTGAGAAAGCACCACAGATTGATTTCCAGAGTGGTTGTACGAGTTTACATTCCCACTAGCAGTGGAGGAGGGTTCCCCTTTCTCCACAGCCTCACCAGCATGTGTTGTCACTTGAGTTTTTCATCTTGGCCATTCTGATGGGTGTAAGGTGAAATCTCAGGGTTGTTTTGATTTGCATTTCCCTAATGGCTAGTGAGGTTGAGCATTTCTTTAAGTGTTTCTCTGCCATTCGATGTTCCTCTACAGAGAATTCTCTGTTTAGCTCTGTTCCCCATTTTTTAGTTGGATTACTTGGTTTGTTGCTTTTCAGCTTCTTTAGTTCTTATATATACTGGATATTAGCCCTCTGTCAGATAAAGGGTTGGTGAAGATTCTTTCCCAATCTGTAGGCAGTCATTTTGTTTTGATGATGGTGTCCTTTGCTTTACAGAAGCTTTTCAGTTTCATGAGGTCCCATTTATTGATTGTTGCTTTTAGAGCCTGTGCTGTTGGTGCTCTGTTCAGGAAGTTGTCTCCTGTGCCAATGAGTTCAAGGGTGATCTGTCTAGAGTGGCTTGGGTTAGAAACTTGCATTGTTTATTGAAGTGAAGTCAGAGGTAGAATGGAATGGGTCAGCCAGTCATGGAACTGGGCTACACCGAGGAAGCACAGACCTGCAAGCCTGAAGCGGTTCTCTACATATGGATTTTAGTGGTTTTGATTCTGCCTGGACTGTTCCTTTACCAGTGAGTCAGACATTGCTTTTTAGGAAAAACTTTTTTTATTTGTCCCATCAGGAGAAAGTCCCTCTATTTAACACACAAAGCCCAAGGCCTGACTTACGGGTAAATATTTTATTTGGAGTCATTTTCTATTGGTGGGATTGTCATAAACTAAGACTCTCCGAGTGGTTTTAAACCTGAGATTTTGGGTCCGTTTGTGGTAGCGTGCACATTATGAACAGTGTGGATCACTTGCCATGTGCCAGACACTGGAAGATGTCACAGAATCCACCGCGCAGCCGCGTGAGGAGCCCAGGAGCCTCTTGGTTTCTGCACTCCACGGGGCCAGGCATCAGAATGTTTCTGGTGTAGAACTTACTCTGCGATTTCCTGTACTGTCTACTTCCAAGTCACTGACGCATGTCAGAGCTGCCCTTCACCTGCTCCGAAATCCTGAGGCCTTTGGTGATTCCGTGGGCAGCAACCACACAGTTGAGGAGGGCGAGAAGTTAGCTTCTGGGAACAAAGTGATTTGCCGCGAAGAGTCCTGACAAAGCTGCTTAGCTTGATTTTCCCACAGAAAGAGCCAGAATATCAGAAAACCTAGAAGAGGCTAGATTTTCAGATGGATTGTGAGTTGAGTTTTCCTGCAACTGGGTGTAGAGAGATGGTTCAGCAGTTAAGAGAGCATGCTGACCTTGCGGACGACCCGAGTCCAGTTCCCAGCACCAATGCTGGGTGGCTTACAACCATCTGTAATTCCAGCTCCAGGGGCATCTGACACCTTTGGCTGCCATCTTGACTCATGGGCATACATTTCCCCTCCATATACATAGTTAAAGAAAAATAATTTGGAAAAGCTTATTATGCATCAAGTGAAAAAAACAACTTACAAGGGGAGGGGGCATTCTAAGTAAAAGGATTATTTTCATCTTAGTTTTTGGTGCATCTTTCCTGGGAAGCTAATGGCTAAACACTAAACTATTGTATGATTCATCCAGCCCCTATGGAGACCTTGCAAAGGATCCCTCCTCCTCAGTTGAGCAGACCCTTTGAGAGACAAGCACACCCCAGCGCCTCTGATTCGGAATCTGTGTTTCTCCATGCGGCTAGAGGCTCACTGCTAAACTTTCTTCTCAGCACCTGGGTTTTCTAAACTGGCGCTGTCCTTCTGTGGATGGACGGATTAACTACCATCGTGTCTACTCAAAATGAGAAATGGTTTAACAGTGTTCAGTAAAACGTGTCAAGCTGAATTTCTCCATATCTGGGCATCCGAGTGGGGAGGGGAAGAAGAGGGAGGTTGTAGTCTTTTGGGGCCCGGTATTTATCATAGGAAAGGGAAGATGAGAGGGAAGTCTTAGGGAGCAAAGACTGGGAATCTCTTCTGAGGCAGGGTCCTAGGGTTTGTCTCAGCATATAAAATGACCACTCTGTATTGTTTGAGGAGATTCCAGTGGGACAGCAGGGAAGAATGTGCCTGCTACTGTTGTGTGTGGGCATCAGGGTATTAGTGATTACATGGAGACCAGGGGGAAAAAAGAGATTCTTCCTGGTTTTCTACACCGCCCTGGAGACTTATGCTGCTTGGATGTGGCTGAGGTAATGACGCAGGGAGAAACAGGAAAGCATGGTGGGAGGAGGCTAACTGAAACTGGATTTTCTTCCAACTCACAAATATAGAGTGAGCCGTCTGTGTGTTGACTTAGAAAACGAAGGAATCTGATGGCGGCTTTGTGCCCACAGTGCCAAAGGAAAAGTTCCAAGGATATTTGCCTTGTATTCCTCAAATACTCTTGGGCTGACTCAAGAGATTTGAACATAAGATATGCCTATCAGCTAGCCTTCTAGGCTACCAGGACCATTCATTAACCATCTTCCTTTCTCTGAGAGCTCATTTCTGTTTTAAGACAGTGCCAACTCCCAGTGTGGTCTCTGAGCCTTAAGGAAGGAGGACTCCAAGAGGTGGTGGATGGCTGTGGTGTCCTCTCTCCTCTTGCTATAAGGTTAGCCCTAACCTCTGGCTGCAAATTAGAACCTGAGGGCGGGGCTTGAAAGTCTCTGTGGCTGGGCCCAACTGCCAGTCTAACAAACGGAATCTGAACAGTTAGAATCCAAACAAGGGAGATTATGAGATCTCTCTGTTATTTTAATAACCAATGAGAGCCACCGGGGTACCTAGGTAGACTATAGCTCTGTAATTCAGAACCGGAGGCTCTGTTGGAATGGTGAGAAACTCACTAAGCTAAGAAACAGCCTCGACATTAACATTCTAAGAAAAAGGATTTGAGCAGACTCGGGTGCTTGACCCTAAAGCGAAAAGGTCAGCCAGTGGGTGAAGGCACAAGGATGCGTCCTTTTCACCCTCTCATCCCTTACCCCTGTCTGACAACAGGAAAAGAAGGGAGTTTGCAGTCCTCTGGAACATGTGCTGCTAGCATTGGTGTCTAAAAGTCGAGCCTGATATGAATGATTTAGCCCTTCAGGGAGATCCTTTGCAGTGAAATCAATTTTCCTTATCCTTTCTCTGCATAGTCAGCCCGAAATGGTCAAACCTCAGGAGAAGAACTGACATTACAAACAGAAGCAAAGAGAAAGTTCTGATCTCCACTATTGTGTTGCTGATAAAACCCAACATTGATTGAGAGGCCCCTTGGGAAGGCTCAAGCAAACTTAGGTCTTGTTGCTGTAGAGTGTTATAATAATTTCCTTTGTGCGTCCTACTCACGAGAGATGCAATCTGCATTTAATGAACGTTCAGACAAGGGACCAGAAGCTTGGTTTTTTGAAAAAGCTGCTCCTGGATAAAGATTCAGAGGCTGAATTTCAAACTCACAGTTTATTTTTCCTTGGTCTTCGTGGTTCAAAACACAACAGGCTCAAGAGCCTTTCTCTTCTTGATATAACGAATGACCTTCCTTCAGGTTTGGCTCCACAGGGCTCTAGCTTATATTCCCTGCCTCAGATTTATTACCAATAACCTGCATTTTCATTTTCAGCGTGATCTGGGTCACCCTTGACATCCTAGAGTGAATCTCTGGGCCGGGAGGATGAGACCTGTGTTCTAGTACCATCTCTTCCATTAATTAACTCTATACTCGGAAAATGACCTAGTTTTCTTTCCAGTGAACACTACCACAGGTAGATTTTTGTATATGTGCCACCATATGCATCGTTGTGTATTTTTTCCCTGGAGACAGTCATTATACTTTCAGAATTTCATGATTACAAAATGGTAACAACTCACAATGGATGGAATCCGCAGAATTCTTTACCTCTGCAGATAGGATGCTTTTTAAAGCAGAACTCAGAAGCCAGTTAAAATATTGTATGAGAATATTTCAACAGTGGAAATTATACCTTAATTGATTTTCCTTGTGCCAAACAAATAAATGGGATCTTATTTTTAGAGACGGCAGCCCACATACTGCAATGATAAAAGGACTTGCCAGCAAAACGGACAGGAACCCCGTAGTTGGGGATACAGAGCTGTGGGAAGAGCGCAGGGAGGCAGGAAAAAGACTCCCCGGAAGGAGGCATGGGTCTCTGTGAAGTGACTCACGACGATCCAAAAAGAAATCTTGAGTTTCTTGTGTTAGGTGAATAGAAAACAAGATAGACAACAAATGGAGACATAGTTATAGATTAAAAAAAATAAAAGATTTTGTGCTAGAGGTCTGCAGAAGTGTTTTCAGCTCTGCCATTTAACTGCTGTGTGATCTTGGGTGGGTGGGTTTCGTTTGGCTGCAGAACCAGAATGAGGCTGCATGACCTGGGCTCCTTTGGCTGAGCTTGAGGGACTCTTCCCATCTCTTTCCTTCTTGGAACTAGTTCATTTGCCAAAGGCCTTGAAGTACTGTATCTTTTCCATCAATTATATCTCATCATGAATATTCATTTGCTGGACATTATAGTACAGGCCTGTAATCAGGAGTCTGAGGCAGAAGGATTGTAAATTCATGGTCTTCCTGTTGAGTGAGTTTAAGACCAGTCTAGACAAGTTAGTGAGACTCTACCTCAAAAGTAAAATTATAAACCAGAACTAAAGATATAGCTTAAGGAGAGAATGTTCCCTTAGCATTCTGAGCCCTACACTCCCTCTCCAGTATCACAAACAGCAGCAGCAACAACAAAAGAATATTTATTATTACATTGACCTGTTATAGAGAACAATTTTGCTTTAAAATTATGGTCAAAGGTGTTCTTAGTGCTTTTAATTTTTTTTTTTTTTTTTTGAAACAGGGTTTCTCTGTGTAGCCTTGGCTGTCCTGGACTTGCTTTGTAGACCAGGCTGGCCTCAAACTCACAGAGATCCACCTGCCTCTGCCTCCCTGAGTGCTGGGATTACAGGCATACACCACTGGGGCTGGCCTCTCAGTGCTTTGAATATAGATATTAATGTATATATAGATTTATATGTATGTATGCATAATTTTTGTGTATATGTGTGTGTTCATTCCATGGTCTGTGGATGGAGGTCACAGGACATCTTTGTGGAGTGCTCTTGTTTTGTCTTTTCCCTGGGTTACAGGGATCAAGTTCACATTCCTAGGACTCATGCACTGTTTTTACCCACTGAGCCATCTTACTAGGATCATTTTCCTGCTGTTTCGAAGTTGTATCACTCAAGCAAGGTAACCTGGAAATAGAGTTTTTGTTCAGAGTGGCCCCTGAAACAGTTGCGGGATTGGCTATGAAAAGATAGCTCAAAAGGTGATTTGAATAAAATTGTTCAGACCATCAGACCGCCCCCCAAGTCCTTTTCTTTGATTGTGAAAAGGAACATTTGGTACAAAGGCTAATTTCATTCGTCTGTTTCATGAAGTAACTCATGGATAATGGCAAGGAATTAGCAATTTGCTTTGAGCGCGTTGTAGAACACCAGGCAGCATATTTATAGTTTAGTACCACATCACAAAAGTATTAAGTCTTTGTCAGGCAGCATTTTGCAGCAGGCTAGACCAGCATTCTTTGGAGCAAGGTTTGAGCACCTCAACGGAGATGCAAGGTGGCCCACTGGGTCATGGGGGAAACTGTAAGCTCCTACTTGAAGCTTCTTTTAGGTACACTAGCGAGAGTGTTTAGAGGAGCCCTGGGCTAGACTACCGTCTGTTCTTTGCTCTCTTAGCCTTCTTACACTGTTTTAGGCTATAGTGAATGATACCGACCTTGGAAGAGTCTTGGGCTCTGGAGGATAATGTGCACTGGACATTCCTGATGTGGCAAAAAGATCTATGGGTGTTGGCTCTCACGTGGCAACAGCCAGAAGATACTGCAAGGGGGAGTTGCAGAAAATCAAAGGTCGGTGAAGAGTCATATTGTATTGAAAGCCACCCCTGAGATAAACATCAGGCATCCAGCATTCTGGCGTAGGTAGTGATGCTCAGCACACAGAAGCACCCTCACTGTTCTCAGCTGAGTTCTTACAATTGTTGAATAGTTATTTCCTCCACATTTGCATCTAGAGGGCAGGGGGAGGCCCACAAGGTTCTGTAGATAAAGGAAACTTACAGGACTCAGGAGTAAACAGACTTACAGGGGCTTAGGAAGTCCTTTAAACTCACAAAAGTCCCAAGTCTCCTCCCCAAAGTTATGTATGCAGCAATGATTGCCAGAGAGAGGCCATTCCCTAGCGAGCAGAACTGGTTGTACTGTGAACTCCAAAGATGCATTTTCATGAGTCACCAGCCACCTTGGGTTGGGTTTGGGGTGATGCAGCTGCCTTTGAATCACCAACGCTTCTGCAGGTAGCTCAGTAAACTCAATGGCTTGCAAAGCTTGATTTGGATAGAGTTGTTTTTTGGGTTTGTCATCAGGGCCCTATCTGAGACAAATAGCCATTTGTTCATACCTCCCCAGGACATGCCATATAACACCATAAAGTAGCAAGAAAAATAAAATTGCAAATTCGTTCATTATAGTTCTTGTATCCCTCAGGTCAATGTTAGTCAAGAGTATAGAATGGAGAGGAATTCTGTGTAACATAACTCCTAATTCTCAGTCTTTAATAGACTCATAAATAATATTCTTTGTTAGAATATTAAAAAACTTGTCTGGGTTTTTTTTTTTTGAGGGGGAGGGGGTAATGGCGCAGTGGCAGAGTGCTTGCCTGGTGTTAATAGGGCCTTGGGGTCACTACCTAGCACAGCAGAAAAAAGAAATCCTTTAATTGACTAGATGGGAGCATTTTTGGAAGTCTTTGAGATGAAAATAGTAAACACTAGCCTGGTGGTGATGGCACACGCTTTTAATCCCAGTGCTTTCAAGGTAGAGGCAGGTGGATCTCTGTGAGTTCAAGGCCAGCCTGGTCTATAGAGATAGATCTAGGACAGCCAGAGCTATACACACAAAAAAACCCTGTCTCAAAAAAACAAACAAAACAAGAAAATGGTAAACACTAGGATTGAGGAACCCCGGACAAGACCTTTCTACTTTTCAACCTCTTATGTATTGACGATCAACAAAGGATGTCCTGTGGGTTTTTAACTTTCTTGAACATTAGACATTAATCACTTAGTTTCTCTTTCCCTATGAGAAATCATGAATTTCCATCTTCTGAATATTTACATCCTTGAAAACTGGCAAAAACTGTAGTTGTTACTTACACAATAAAAACTATTTGAGAACGGAAGGATCAGGATCTTAGCACTTGAAAGATGGAGCATTGGTCATCTTATCAGAAATTGTTTTCTTTGTTCCTGATCCCGAGGAGAGCCAGCTTTTGCTGTAAATCTCCCCTTTCTCTCTTTCACACTCTAGTCTCTCTGGTGGGACAACTCTGAAAAGAAAATGTAGATGAATCATATTATTTTAAGGGAACTCCAGGAAGAAAATGGAATTTGTTACCTCAACCCACTCATCAGTTTTCAACAGAAACACTCGTCTGGATTTCTCTTTTGAGGTGATTGCTTTGCTGCTGGTGTAGACAAGATACCAAGGTTGCTCAACCACTCTCCCCAACATAGTGTCTACTGTCAAGCTCATTCATCATTTTGACACATCTCCTTTAGAGGGATAAACATCATTCAGTTAAATCCCTTCTGGTGACATATGGAGGTACAGGAAATTTGAGGAACAGGGACAGTTTCCACACATAAGGGTCATGACATAAACTTTGGTGGGGGGGATTTATTCTCTTGGTTTAATTTATGCACAAAACAGGGAAGCATGGAATACAATAAATAACCGCCATAAAAATAAGTGGGTGAAGAAAGAACTCTGTTTGTTCCCTGCTGGCTACTTTCCGCCTCTCTCCACCCTTATATATCACCTATATTAACCACAGAACAGTCAGGAAAGAGGAGGTTGCGCCAGTTATTTTAATAAAAGGAATTTAACATGTTGGGAAAAATAAAAGGAAAAAAATAAAAATATGCAAAACCCAGACAAGGGTTAGAGAGGAAACCCAGGGGTTAGTGGCATTGTAAGCCATCACTAGGAGGGGTGTGGAGAGTAGATAGTGTTAGCACAGGTAGGAAACTGGGGTGTTAGATGCATGAATAAAAAAAAAAGTGTAGGAGTCATCAGCAGGAGCTTGGAACAAAAAAGGAGGAGCTGTTTTTCTTGGCCCAAACCAGAAAAGGTGGGAAACATGTTTTGACTTCTTCCTTCCTCTAGCTTTCCATCAGGCCTAGTGCCTTCCATTGGCGGATGCCAGCTATTTCTAACTGACACAAATATTGTTGCATTAATCTTGTTAAATCAAACTCTGTTGGCATGGTAGTTGTACTTCTAATTTGGAAGTTTGCTTTGATATTCTAATTGTTTTATGTGTGTGCTTATGTTTAAGTAACAATCTGATAACAGCAATTTGTCAACATTAAGAGCTCACGATAGCCTATTTCCTTCAAAAGAAAGGATGCATGTGACTTCCAATTGATAATAAAGATATTGAATTTTGATATCAGGATTCACCAAGGTGTTACCTGTGGAAACTAAGAAAGTCTGAAGGTTACTTACTGCTTGAGGTTGTAAGAGCATGAGGGCTCTTGAATTTTAAGATGACTATTTTAGGTCATATTTCAAAGGGGAGGGTGGTGACTTAATCTGTCCACAGATTTTACGTTTATAACAGCAATAGTTAATAAAAATGTTTAAGAATAAGACAACATAAGTTTAGTCAAAGTCACCTGCCCCCAGAGTTGGCGTCCTGTGTGGGTGAGTTTCTGCAAATGATGACTTTACAGTTCTCTCTGCTCATCAGCAGGAATTACTTCTGATGGATTGAAGGTGACCTTCGCCTGCTCCCAGGGCAAGCTTGGAACACCTATCTTGAGCCTCTAGTGAGATGTGACCTGCAGGTCAGAAACAATGTGACCCCAGACTGCATGATGCCTTCAGTTCATCAAAAAAGCCATTCTTACAGATTCTTGTCTGTCACACACAGAAAACAAACACAAAATCAACAGGTCTTTCCCAGTTCCTCCACTGGTTGATGTGTAAGTAATATTTGCTAAAACAGTGTAAGTAGTTATCTTTAAATCTGAAATAATTATGAAGTATCTTGAATATATAAAAACAACGCAACAGGCATTGGGGCATCTGGCATCTGGTTCCAGACTGCTGGTATTTTATCATGTTGTTTCCAGATATAGCTACTATAATTTTAATATTCTTTTGGATTCTCTCTTTGCATGTAGATTTCCAACTAGAATTTGCCTTTGAGTCAAGAGTTATTTTGGAAACTTTAGGTAGTCTAAATGCCTGGGAGTTAATAATGGCTACCTTTTGGGTACATTCTTGTTAGGAAGTATTGTCCATTTGTAAAAAAAAAAAAAATTTAAAAATTTTTTTCTCCTAATTATTTATGTGTACAGGTGTCTTAGCTGCACAAATGTCTATGCAGCCCATGTGTACCTGGTGTCTGAGAAACCCAAAAGGGAAGGGCAGATCCGCTGGAACTAGAGTTACAGACAGCTGTTTAGTGCCATGTGAGTGACAGAAAGCGAACTTGGGCTCTCTGCAGGAGCAGCCAGTGTGCTTAACTACGGAGCCATCTCTCCAGCCCCTCATCGATATTTCTTGGGAATGTCTTTGTTTCTCATGCAAATTTTTAAGGTTTACTTTTATTTTCATTTGTGTGTGTGTGTGAATGCCTGGCATACGCACTTGCCTTATGTGCTCAGATGCCTGTGAAGGCCAGAATAGGAGATTGCATGTCCAGGAACTGTAATGACAAGCAGTTGTGAGTCGCCCAACGTAAGTGCTGGGATTTGAACTCTGGTCCTCTGGGAAGGCAGCAAATGTTCCTAATCACTGCCTATTTCTCTATATTCTCAAGAATGCTGGCTTGAAAAAAAAATTGCCCTAGAACTTTGAAGATATTATTTCTTTCTATTCCTGGACTTTCTGGTTGCTGTTAAGATATTTATTGAGTTCAGTATTCCTTTTTAGGAAATTTTTTTTTTTCATTTTGGGCTCAAATAAAAAAAAATTAGGTTATGTGTGTGTGTGTGTGTGTGTGTGTGTGTGTGTGTGTGTGTGTGTGTTTGGGGGTAGGGATGATACATGTATGTATAAGTCAGAGGATAACTTGCAGGAGTCAGTTTGCTCCTTCAACAATACAAGTCCCAGGAATGATTCTGGTATTTGGATTTGGTGACAAGCACTTTTTCCTGCTGAGTCATCTGGATGGAGCCTGGTGCTTTGTAGTTTGGATCAATGTATGTAACTGTAGATTTATTTACCTTTTATCCTCTTGTTCTTTGTGTACCATTGTCTATGCAAAATTTGTGTCATATGTATATGTATATATAGTACATATTATATATACATAATGTGTGAAAGTATAAATTTATATAGATACAAACACATGTATTTTACATCTTAATACACATATATTTAATATATACTTATATAAATACATATAATGTACATATATTTAATACATATACATTTTAAACATAAAATAATGTTTCGCCGTGAGTTTTTGCATCCATCCAGGAGCTATAGGCAACTAACCCAGTTTCAAAGTGGAGAAATCTTATATCATAAGTAAGTGCTCA
Source organism: Meriones unguiculatus (assembly GCF_030254825.1). NCBI lineage: Eukaryota > Metazoa > Chordata > Mammalia > Rodentia > Muridae > Meriones > Meriones unguiculatus. The sequence continues at coordinate 58,973,140 of NC_083362.1, read as the reverse complement.
TTCTGACTTCAGCCCAGTCTTAGCATGGGCACAGGGCTCTTTTTCCTGCAGGAAACTTCTCCTTTCTCATCCTTCTCTTAGGCTGAGACGAGCCCAGCTGTTGTTTCTCTGCCCTGGCAGGTAGACCTGGCCTTTTCTTTTAAAGCAAGACTTGTAGCCTCTTTGAATCGTTATCACATAGAGATCTTAGCTGTAACAGTCCTCCTGTAGCACCAATCCCTGGGTCCTGCCTGTATAAGTCATAAGTCTGTTTCCGGGTCTGATCTGGCCTCTGCATCCCTCAACCCAGGACCATAGCCACATCAGCTTATACTCTCTTTCTGAGGCATCTTTACCTGTGAGCTCAGTTATGCTCACAGGTAAATTTAAAGAGAATTTAAAGAGAATTGTTTGGGGTTTATTTAGCATCTCTTGAGATTTGCAGTTGGAGACACTGTACTGCAGCTTAGATGTACATGTTGAAAGAGCTTTTTTTTTTTAAGGCAAAACACAGCATGTTATATCCTACAGTTTCTTTATAAAAATGATTAATACGTTTATAGAGTTGAGGTACAATTATTCAGTACTCAACTGTATAACTGAGTAGTTTACACACATACACACACACACACACACACACACACACACACACACACACACACAAATATCTCTATCTCTTCACTGGGATGCTCAGCTCCAGAGACCTAAATCACTTTTTCAAACCTTTGAAAGATTTTATTTTACTTTTATTGTGTATGTTGTGTATGTTGTGTGAGCATATGTCGCACGTGTGAGGGTACCTTTTGGAGGCTAGAAGGAGATGCTCAGTCTCCTAGAGCTGGAGGTACAGGTGGTTGGAGCTGCCTGGCATAGGTGCTGGGAACCCTGGTTTTTAGAGTAGGAGGTCCTCTTTAACTGTGAGCCATCTCCCTAGCCCATTGAATTCTTTGTAAAATAACATCCCCCGCAAACTTTCAAGAAACGTTGTTTAAGAAACAATCCGCAGGAATGGGGAGGAGGCTCAACAATAAGGAATGTGTTTTGTCCTTATAGAGGACCCAGATGTGGTCCCAGGACCTGCATCAGGCTGCTCACAACTGCCTGTACATCCAGGAGCAGGAGGAGCTGAAGTTTGTGACATCTGCAGGTACCAACACAGATGTCCACACACAAAGACACATAATTTAAAATGAGTAATAAATTAAAAGAAAATCTTGTATGCTATGTACACATTTAAGCTATATATCTAGCATAATGGGACTATTGATAGAAAAAAAGACAATTATAACATACTTCCGCTTATTTATGTTTTATGGTCAGACTCTAGGCATACTGTTTTGTCTTGCAGGGCAGATAGATATGTAAAATGTATCACATAGAAACATCAACTAACAAACATGTTTTTGCTCCAAAGCTACTGTAGGCTCCTTTAGAACCAAAGCAAGAAAGGGTGAAGAAAGACTGAGAAAAAAAAAATTCTGAACTCAGTACCAAACTGATACAGTAAGTTAGGGCTAATCGCAGATAGCAAATCCTCAGAGGTTAGAATGGACCTTCCCTGCCTTCTGCCATGCAGGGTCCAGCCTGCTCCAACTCCTTTGTGAAAGTACTCTTCAGGGATCTGTAGCCCTGTGGGACTATAATTTAAGACAACTCTATTTGTTTATTTATTTATTTATTTATTTATTTAGGCAGTGGTTCCAAACTAGTCTTTCTGTCTTAGTACTGAATGCTCAAGCTGAGTGAAAAGAGATCTATCTGTCTGTCTATCTATCTATCTATCTATCTATCTATCTATCTATAAATAGATAAGTAGAGATAGAGATAGATGGATGACCGAGATAGATAGATAGATCGATTGATCGATAGATAGATAGATAGATAGATAGATAGATAAATAGATAGATAGATGATAGAGAGAGAGAGACGGGGTGGGGCACAGATGCAGAGAGACTCTTCTACTAGGATACCTGGAACTGACCGCTTGTATGTGCTTGTTGGGGAAGGAAAGAGATTTTTGAACCTTATTTTCAGTTTTCTTTTTCTACTTGATTATCTGTCTAATTTGTGTGTGTGTGCATGCATGTTCTCATGTTTTGTGTGTTCGTGTGTGTGTGTTGTGCACATGTGAATGCATATATGGTGATACAGAGGCCAGAGGACAGCTTCAGGTGTTATTCTCAGACACAGTTTAACCAATCATTTCTTCTTTTTTTAAATTTGAGGCAGGGTCTCTTACAGGTCTAGAACTCACCACATATGCTGGTCTGGTCTGTCAAATAAATATCCTTACAAGAATTTCCTTCTCCACCTGGAGAGGACAGAGAAGACCAACAGAGTCAACTAACCTGGGCCCAGGGAGGATTGTAGAGACCGAAGCACCAACCAAGACCCAGGCATGAACTGGACCTAGGACCCTTACACAGATGTAGCAGATGGACAGCTACATCATGTGGGTCCCTAACTAAGGGAGCAGGGGCCGTCACTGACATGGACTCTGTTACTTGCTTTTCGATCACTTCCTCCTGACAGGGCTGTCTTGCCAGGTCACCTTAGAAGAGGATGCACTCAGTCCTGATTCAACTTGATGTGTTGGGGTGGGTTGTTAGGGAGCTCCCCTTTTCTGAGGGGTAGGGCAGGGGATAGGGAGAGTGAGACTGGGAAGAAATTAAGGAGGGGGCTATGATCAGGATATAAAGTGAATAAACAAATTTTATAAACAAACAAAAACAAAAACAAAACAAAAAGAATTTCCTTCTCTACTCCAGTCAGTCAGAATTGGTGTCCATTGCTGGTCTCCATTGCTGGTCATTTGGGCACTATGCCTTATACCCATGAAATGTATTTGTGTATGGGCTTCAGTTTTAGTAAATTCAGCTCCACTTGAAAACTTCCTGTTTCAGTGAAATCATGGCACAGTGAAGTTAAAACAATTGCTTCAGTGGGCTGGAGAGAAGGTTCCAAGGGTAGGAGTATTGATGGCTCCTCCAGAGGACATGGCTTCAGTATCGAGCATACACATGGCTGCTCACTACCATCTGCAACTCCAGTCCCAGGGGATCTGACACCCTCTTCTGAACTCTGAGGTCACCAGGCTCACATGTAATACACATATAGTATGTTAGTAGGTAAAACCCTTACATCCATAAAAAGAGATGATCTTGAAAGAAAGAAAATAAATAAATAACTAAATAAATAAAATAAAGGACACTGCCTCAGAGCTTCTCTGCTTTGGAAATCGGTTGGTCTTATATTGGTATTGTGGATTTCCTTCAACTGTTCTACCTGAATTATGTTTTTGTCCAGTGAAGAAAATTCTGCCTTGGCAAGCATAGCTTGATTTGGAATCTCTCTAAAGCTCCATGCTGAGTTACGGAGCACATATGAACACCCAGATATTAAAAAGCAGAAACATTCTTCTTACTTATCTTGTACGCACGAAACTGATCAGGAGTTGTGTGAGCAGGGGCTGCCATGTTCACCGTTTGGCTGCTGAGCAGAAAAAGTACGCTTGATTTAGTTCCCCTCTGTGTGACCTTTCCTAATTAAGGAAGGGCTCTCGGTGTTTTATTGTTTGGAAATTGCAATGTGTAATAGGAACTAATGAATCACTTTGTTGCTACGAAAACCAAAGTAGAAGTAGGATGTTATTTTGCAAAAGAGTATTGGTGGTTGTTCTGTTACAGTTGTGTAAATCAGTCTGTGTGTGGCGGTTCCCCAAACCTTTAAATATAGCTACACCCCGGTTTCGGGCGTCTTGGATCAGGGATCTTCCTGTCTCAAGTAGCCCCTTCACTGTTCTTTGCCTGCTGAAATTCTATTCATCTTCCAAGGGCCAACTCAAATATAACCTTCCTCTGGAACCTTCCTCGATTCCAGCTGGTGGAACTAGTCACTCTGCCGTGCCTCCTCCTGTATACACTGCAGCAAGCTGGGAATGGGGGAAGCGCTGTGCACTCTCTGCAGAGCAACTGCTCAGTCCGTCTCACCAGATTAGGTTACCTTCTCAGGACTGGGATCACCTCTTCATTTAAGAGAAAATCCCCTCGAGACACTTCTCAGAATATCTGAAACATGCAGTCGGGGCAAGAGACCAGGGTTACCCTTGGAAGGATGCTAACAATGCCTATCATGGAACCAGTGTGTTCCCTTTGCCTTAAATGTTTCCAAATGTTTCATATGTTTGAATGAGGTTAATGCTGTTTTCTGCGGTGTGGTCCCCATCCCCCTTTTGTGAGGCAAAGGAATTTCAGTTTATCAGTCATGTATATGGGGCTTGAGGAGAGAGGCATTTCTTTCTTTTTTTATTTGCAAACAAATCTGTTGGCGTTTAGAGTTGGCCGGACTCAGTGAGGAGCTCTTCATGCCCCAGTGCTGCCGTCTTCATCTTGCCAACCCAACCCTGATCTGACTTCACACTTTGTCCTCCGTCTCTCTCTCTCTCTCTCTCTGGTCGCTGCGCACTTCCTATTCCTGTTTCCTCTGCTTGGGACGTTCTTCCTTTAATTTTTCGCTTGGCTAAATCCTACTAATTTTTCAGGAGCCACCCACCACTTTCTGAATGACTATTACTATCCAGAGATATAAAGCGGATTAAGAACTTTGTCATTGAAAAGTTTACGTTCCGGTTGTGGGGGGCATAGAAACAAACAGGGAGAAAAGATAATTATTCATTGAAGCAAACTTTCTGAAAGAGATAAAGAACGCAGTGTGCTAGCCTGTGAATGAAAGCAGGGTTTCCTCAGGGCCTAGTGGAGAGGCTCTCGGAGCTGTTCACGCTTGAGTTTAGTCCGCAAAGGAACCTTCATCGATGATCGTTAGGTTCGGCCTTTTCTTTGTGCTTTCATCCCGTCCTGTGTACCTCCTTAGCATTTAGCACATGGCTGGCGATGCTGACAGGTGATGGCGATACACCAGTAAAAGCTTAAGGAACTCTCGGAGGTGTGGTGCTTGCCGATTTCTATGGTGTAAGTTCTTTCACCATGACTGCATTCAAGGTACTGATGCACGTCCCTGAGGTAGAATCAGGGAAGTGTTGTACGCACTTGCACTTGGGATCTAGTGTCTCCCACAAGCCATGTACTCTTCCCAGTGCTGGTAAATATTTATCGGTTCAATGAGTTTGCCCATGTACACGTGTCTACTCCATAACTTTAATGTCATTGTACTATTGTTATCAAGCGTAGGCTTCAGAGATGACATGAATGAGAATAAGATTTATTTGATTCTTGTGTGTTTCCTGAAATCCAATCTTAGAAGCTACTCATGAATATGCCCACAGGCTATATGACAGGGAGTCTTCCAAGAAATCAAAGGTCTGAATGAACAGAGAATGCCAAGACACAGATTTATAAACCTACCCATATGCCTTATTGAGATAAACATGATATCGGAAAAGAAAAACAAGACAGTCTATGAAGTCTGCTAAGAAAATAAAGGTGCCACGGGCTCTGCTTTAGATCTGCTGAGGCCAAACAGTTGCTCTAACTTAGTAATACTGCTTCTCAACAAGAGGTGGGGTGTGTGATTTTATTTTCTTTGCATACCTTAATGCATTTCATATCAAAGCCAGGATAACTGTCCATCGTACATGCCACCTCTCTGTTACGGTAGCAAATATCTGATGAAATCAATTATAATGAGAAAAGATTTATGTTGGCACATGGACTGATAATTTGTGACTATTTCCAGTTTGTGGTTGGTTGGTCTTGTTGCTCCTGGGTCTGTTGAGGTCATAATGAGGAAGCACATCATGGCAGAAGCATGAGGCAGAGCAAAACCAGTCACCCTGGGGTGTAGAGCCCCACATTGTGCCTTGAAGGCTTTGCTTCTAGTGACCTAAAGAATTCCTACTCAGACTGGGACACCAACCCAACCACAAGACCGTTGACCTACAGTTTGTCCTGTCTACAAGATGTGCTGGGAATAAAGGTGGCACAGAACTTGTGGGAGTGGCCAACTTGAGACCCATGTCAAGACAGGGAGCCCAACCCTGCCCTGCCCTGCCTGAAGGGTCAGAAACCGGAGTCTGATATCCCAGAGATCTAGAATAGAACCAAACATGACTGGAAAAGCAAACAAACAAACAACCTCAATGAAATGATTCCTAACAATGTTCTGCTATAGTCATAGACAGGAGCCTCACATGATTGTTATTAGAGAGGCTTCATCCAGTAACTGAGGAAACAGAGAGGAAAGATTGTAAGAGCCAGAGGGATCAAGGACACCATGAGAAAACTCACAGAATCTACTAACCTGTGCTCATAGGGGCTCACAGAGACTACAGCCATAATCAGGGAGCCTGTGAGTCTAACCTGGGTCCTCTACATACATGTTATGGTTGTACAACTTGATGTTCCTGTGGGACCCCTAACAGAATGGGAATGTGGGATACCTCTGTCACTCTTGCCTGCTTTGGGGACCCTTTTCCTTCTACTGGGTTGCCTTGTTCAGCCTTGATATGAGGGTGTGCCTAGTCTTATTATAATTTGTTATGCCGTGTTTGGCTGATATCTTGGGAGGTGTGTGTGTGTGTGTGTGTACGGGAAATGGAGGAGGAGTAGATGGGGAGAGATTGGAAGAGAAGAGGCAGGAGGAGAAACTGCAGTTGGGATATAATATATGTACTAAGCTTCATCTTCTGAAGTTCCTACCACCTTTCAAAATACCACCTTGAGGGATCAAGCCTTTACCACGTGGGTCTTTAGCACAAGCTTAAGATCTAAGGTATAGCAACATGAAAGGACTGTACTCAGGAAGTATTGATTTTTTTGTGTTATTTATCTTGTGGTTACTTCCATAGACCTGGGTACTGAAAAGTCATTTAAAGAACTCTTTAAGAAAATACATGTTTAAGATGGATTTATATGGTTTTAAGCCAGAAGGATTTGAAAGTAATTATCTAGCGAACCTTAATATATTCTCTGGGTATTTGACAGTTGCTAAAAAACTTCTCTACCCGCTCGCCGCATTTCCAGTCTAGATGGATTTCATTATTCACTCTATTTGCTGAAGTTTTATATCCGACTTGTGGTAAACCGAGTTAATGTTCCCAAAGATGTTTGCGCCCTAATGCTTTTACATGGTGGGAGGGATTCTGGGGACGGAGTCAGTTTGTTCCAGATTATTAGATTGGCTAACGGAATCACACGGTTCTTACACAAGGAGACAGGAAGGTCAGGAAAGAGAGTAAAGGGGCTGAGGAGAAAAGACATCATGTGGGTTGAAGATGGAAAAAGGAAGAATGCAAGTTAGCAAATATGCCATGTAGCTTCTTGTGGCTTGAAAAGAAGCCACAAGAAAGGGTTGTATCCTAGAATCTCCGAAAGGAAGGAACTAGGATGGAAAGATATCGTGGTGGACCTTTTTATGTGACGGTATGTTTGAAAACCTAGTCTCATTGTATAGACTGTACTGGCGTGGAGTTTACTACACAGCTCAAGCTGGCTTCCATCATAGCAATTCTCCTGCTTCTGCCTCCAGAGCGCTGAGATCCACCATGCTTCGCTACATTCCCATTGCTTTAAGCCATCATGCTTGTGCCGGATTATCAGAACATCAATACCGTCTTGATTATTAAAGCTAACACACTTCTTCCCTTCCCTTTCCTTTCTTTTTTTCAAATATACGTATCTTTCCAGAGGTGCTGAGGCAGGCTGGCTCAGAGTATGAACTCCAGAGCCCAGCTGTCTGACAGTGAGTTTTGTTGTGCCTGTCTTCTTTGGGACAGGTTATACAAAATTTCTGTGTCTCTTTTAAGCCAGGCGTAAATGTGAATGATCTGATGCTTCCCTCAGGGGACAGGGACTCAAGACATGCTGAGGCTGACACAATCCCAGACTTAAGGTCTGGTTGCTGTTGTTATTCTTGTGTGTTTTTATAAATTCCACCTATGTGTAATAAATTTTAAGACTATCTGGGTGGTGGTGGTGCACACCTTTAGTCCCAGCACTCGGGAAGCAGAGGCAGGTAGATGTCTGAGTTCTAGGCCAACCTGATCTACAGAGTGCATTTCAGAACAGCCAGGGCTCCACACAAACCCTGTCTCAGAAAACCAAAACCAAACCCAAAAAGAACTATTTACAATCGGAGATGAATGTTCCCTTGTTCATGAAGGAGCAACTTCATGAAGATTAGCAGGTAGGCCATTGTTGATTTGCTTCCTTTTTTTCCCCTGTTTATTAAGCAATGTATAATAACTTTAAAAAATTTCAGAAAGTATTAGAGAAAGTGCTAATAAACTTACCATTATTCTACATCTCATTCCTAGCAATACGGTGCCTCAGTCCCATCTAGACTGCTCTAGTGCTGAGGAAATAGCTGAGGTAATATCTTACACAGATGTCCCTCATCATCTGCAGAGAATCGGTTCTTAAGCCCCTGAGAACACTAAAGTCTTTGGATATTGAAGTTTCGCCTATTAAATGCTGCAGTGTTTACATATCACCTACTCACACCCTTTCTCTATACTTTCAAATCAGTGGTTCTCCACCTTCCTAATGCTGTGACCCTTTAACACAGTGCCTCACGTCGTGGTGACCCCTCAACCATAAAATTATTTTCATTGCTAGTTCATAACTATAATTTTGTTACAGTTATGACTGTAATGTAAATACCTGATATGCAGGATATCTAATAGGCGACCTCTATGAAGGGGTCATTCAACTCAAAGGGGTTGTAACCCACAGGTTGCGAACTACTTCTTTAAATAATCTACAGATTATTTACAGTCCCTGAGACAATACAGATGTGATCTAAGTTGCTGCTATTCTGTAGTGTTTGGGAATAAGATCAAGAAACAATTTTGTTCAAATCTATTGCAGGAAAAACCACTAGAGTTCATACTGAATTATTCACCACCAACAGAACTGTTCTTTCGTCCTTCCTTCCTTCATTCTTTTCTTTCCTTTCTTTCCTTTCCCTTCCTTCCTTCCTTCCTTCCTTCCTTCCTTCCTTCCTTCCTTCCTTCCTTTCTTCCTTCCTTCCTTCCTTCTTTCCTTTCTTCCTTTCTCCTCCTCCTCCTTCTCCTTTTCTTCTTCTTTTGGTGTTGCCCTGGCTGTCCTGGAATTTCCTCTGTAGAGCAGGCTGGCCTGGAGCTCAGTGATCTGCCTGCCTTTGCCTCCTGAGTGCTGGGATTACTGGCATGTGCCACCACTGGCTGGCCAGAGCAGTATTTTTAGTCAGAAGCTATCTGGAGCCACAGCTCTGAAATCTATGGACACGGGGAGCCAACCACACAGACTTACATCCTTTTTTTGTTGTTGTTGTTGTTTTTCTCTTCTGCACATGTCAGAACATTTCCCAAGGGACTGCAAAGCGTCTGTAACTCTCATGTTGAGCTTCAGTATTTCAAAGTTTTCATTGCTATAAATAATGATGACATGAATATTTTTTGACTAAATCTTTTTTTTCAGCTCAATAAAGATATACAGTATCAAGTTTACCATTCTGTTTAAAAGTGTATAATTTAGTAGCACCAAGCACATTTACAATGTTGGGCAAATTTTACTACTGGCTAATTCTAGAGCCAGGCATAAATCACCTCAGCTTGTTCCTGCATAATGGATTCATAGTAAAGCATTTCATTAAAGGAAGAAATATTTTTAACTATGTCCAGAGCAGAGCTGTTAGTTCCTGTTCTGTTGCAGTGGCAAAGCACTCAAGAAGAACACCCTAATAGGAAATACTTATTTTAGGTAGAAGGTTTTAGTCTATTCTTAGCAGGCAGGCACTATTGCTCTTAACTGTAGAATACCAGAGCAGAGAGTGCGGTAGAGCACAGCTACTTGCCTAATGGTGACCCAGCAGAAGTTAGAGGAAGAGGTGGGGGGGCGGGGGGGCAAGATATAGCCCCTAAGCAAGGATCCAGGGCCATCACTGGAACATGGGTAACTCACCATGGGCCTCATACTTCTGAAGACAACTGACTCCACTATTAGCCTTCAACTGCCAACAGTGTTTCAGCTAGGCAGGTGTGGAGCCTCTAGGGGCCTTTCCTTTATGAAAATCTATTCTTCTCTGCTATATATGTTGGTTCATATGTAGAATCTTCTTTTGGAAGAAAATATTCCTTGGCAAATAAATACTTAAAAATAACAAATCTGGACAAATGATTTTCAAATGTTTTTTTTCCCTGTATGCTTCACATGAGAAACTTTGGAAAAATAAAGATTCCTCAAGGAGCCCGACAAATAAGTCCACATACTCACATCCACCTGAATTTTGATAAAGATGTCAAACATTCATGTTGGAGAAAAACATTTTTATTGAACAGTGCTGGGGAAACTGGGTATCTACATGTAGAAGAGTGAGACTTGATCCTTCTCGCTAACCCTGAACACAAATCAGTTGGATCAAAGATCTTTGGCCTGAAACTGTGAAACCCCCAGAAAAAAAAAGGACAGGGAGTACACTTCAGGACACAGGGTCGGGTAAGGACTTTCTGACTAGGACTCTGGTCACACAGGAAGAAGGGCAAATAACCAACAGGTAGGACTTCATGAAATCCAAAAGGTTCTGTGTTGCCAAGGAAACCGTTAATGTACTAAAGAGGCAGCCTACGGAGCTGAAAAAAAAATCTGCCAGCTGTACATCTGACAGAGGATTAAAGTATAGAACTATATAGAGAACTGAAACAACCACAACATTAAAACCCGAAACATTAAAAAATAACTGATTAAGAAGTGGGCTGTGGCAGGTCATGGTGGCACATGCCTTTAATCCTAGAAATCAGAAGGCCTATGTCTCTGAGTTCGGGACCAATTGGTCTACAAAGCAAGTTCCAGGACAGCCAAGGCTGTTAGACAGAGAAACCCTGACTCAAAGAAGAGGGAGCAGGAAGGAGGGAGGGAGGAGGAGAAGATGATAAAGGAAATGATTCTAATTTTCTATTTGGGTGTGGTAGTATATGGCTGAAATCTCAAGACTCAGGAAGCTGACGAAGGAGGGTCACAAATTTGAAGCCAGCCTGGGCTACAAGCAAGACCTTCTAGCCCTCAAGGCGGGAGAAAAGGAAAGAGTAGATTCCTAATCCCTTTTTGAGATAACTGGAAGTAGAGCCTGGGAATGTGTTAATCACAGAGACTGTCTGGGGACCATACTGTGAGAAACCCTGCTAAATCCTGTTTCCCACAGAGCAGGATTTACAGGACAGTTCTGCCCGGCACACTGGATGATCTTGAGGGGAATTAGCTACGGATGACTTGGTATTATGTAAGATTCATTCACACAAGATAAGAGATTTCTCTTTGCCATTCTCCTTCAGTCCTCCGGAGTATACAAGAAGCCCCAGCTGGGCAGGAAGACAGCACTCTTAGTCGGTTTATACATTTTCTAGTTGTGAGACGTTTTATTGGATTTTTGCTATCATACATAGTGCTGGTAAGATTGAGAAGTCCTAGCAGATGTGTTATGGACAAAAGTTGTGAATATCCAAGTTAAATGACTCAAATATGAGAATCATTTGCTTGAAGCACAAGCTTATTTTCATAAGAGGCAGGTTAGATCCAGACCCAGGGGAATAGGATGTGTGTTTGGGGTACCAACAGGGTCAAAAAGGGGGCATCTAAGAAGCTTTGGGAACAGCATTGGACGCTGTGTTCTTGGGAGAAGGACAAAGTAAGAAATTAATCCTTCATAATTTACCTTGTGGCTTACACTGCCAGCCACCTTACCAGGGGAATTCGCTTCTCTGTTTATTCATGGGGATGATTCAGGTTAAAATGGAACAATTTATGTCTATCTTCAGCAACACATACGTGATTCCTTGCTGGATGGAAGAGGACTGTTCCTTGCCAGTTGGCAACGTGGGGTTTGGCAGATGGCTTAAAATGCTGCCTTGAGAAGTTACAGGCAGTTTCCCTCTTCCTCCTCTGCTGACTCCACCATACCATGTAAAGCAGACAAGGACTCCAGGAGTCTCAAAAATGGGTCCCTGCAAAAGCATGCAAGAGATTGGATCACTACTAACGAAGAAACTTTCTAGTTTTATGGGGAACTCACTCAGATATTATGGATTTCTTAACGCTGACTCCAAATCAACAGTCACGGTATTTTCCGACGAAGTGTTTGCAGTACCCACAGAAAGTGTTAATCACAATGCTTGGCCCTCATAATAATCACTCATCTTGTTCGCTGGGTTCTACTCCAGTGTCTCATTCACTGGATACATTTTGGTTTTTAAATTGCTAGATCATTTGCCTTTGTAATAAAAATCATGAATGGAGAGTGTCTGTCACTACTTCTTAATCACGGAAGCTTTCTGCTATATTTTACGTACATATGGATCAGCAAAGAACCACTGTGTTCCTGTAAGAATTCTATCAGCTGTGATCCAGGATAGATGCTAAGCAGAACTCTATCTTGAGGGCAAACTTGGGCCCAGTGACTCTTTCCTTTGTCCACCTCATCCTTGCCAATGATGTCTCCTGATTGGGCCCCACTCTCCTCTTCAGTGTGGGCTCTGTGCTCTGCTACCTCATGAATCAGCAAGGCAGAATCTCCATCTTGCTTTGCTGGGATTTTGCTTTGTGAGGGCTACAGCAGGTCTGGAATGCAGTCTTAGTCTCCAGAGGTCTGGTCTTTGGGATGTGAAGTAGTGGAAGAAAAGAAGAAGAAAAGGAAGGAGGATAGAGGAAGGAGGGGAGAGGAGGAGAAAGAAGAAGAGGAAGAAAGAGAAGGAGAAGAGGAGGAGGAGACAGAAGACCTTTGCCTACTTGATGGCACCTTCCATATACCTTTGTGAGTCTGGCATTTTGTTAGGACAAGGACCTGCAGAACTGAAAAGGCTTTGTTGTGAATGGCTCGTGCTATGTTAGCCATGATGTTCTTGTAGGGAAAACTACAACAACAACAAAAACCAATCGCATACTAACGGCATTGTGAGTATATCAACATTTCCCCTTTTATCAAATTTGTGGATGGAATACAAGATAGTCTTAAGCCTTACTGGTTCCTTGGTCTTCTATTGGAGAGCTTTGAAAAAGCCTTCAGACATTGTGTTATTTGATAGTGACAATAGGAAGCAAGAGTAGCCACTTTGTGGCTATAAGTGTGGCCCCTGAACTGTTACAAAATGCTTCCAGCTGCTTACAGACCTCTTCCTTGAACCCCTGTGTGTGGTTCTCCTGTTTCAGTTTCTCTTCTGATGGTGATTCCTGGTAGACAAGCTGAAGTAGACGGCTTCATCTGAAAGTACTCACTCATCCGATTTGTCTTCCCCAGGGTGGGGCATGGCTTTGAGGCTCCTTCCTGCCCTCCCTTCTCTCAGCTCCCCTTCTTCTTGTTAGCAGATAGATTCCACAGTAGGTGGAGGTGTCACACACTGCGTTTTAATGGAAGAAACTCTCCAGTCATAAATAAATCCCACTTGAAGTGTCAATGGCTATAAGTCTGAAGTGAAATGTCAGTGTGGCATTTCAGCACTTTCAAGAGAAGCCCCCTAAGGGCCAAATAAATCATACAACAAGGCTCCAAGACACTGAATTTGCCTTAAAATATAATGTGAACAGATTATTCTGTTTTATCACATCAGAGGCCAAGAGCATTGTGAAGCTTCTCAGACAAAATCAGGTAGTTTTGGAGGAGTAAGATTCAAGAGAAACATACCAGGAGTCCTTAAGAGAACCAGGTTTATCTCTGCCAGGAAGTTCTGGTCATTGTAGCTAAATTGGACTTGGATCTCTTGACAACCTAGACTAACCCAAAACATCTGTCTATAATAAATCCAGATTATATAAGGAATGTTGATGAGGCAGCCTGGAGAGTCCATGGTACAGTCATCCCTTCTTAATATGCAAGTCCAGTGTGAATACATCTGTTCAGATCTTCCTTAATAATGCCAGATAGTTCATTGTCCATTGTTCTGGGAGAGTAGGGCTCACTGAGTAATGGAGGGCTATCTGCTAATTCTTCCTTAATGAAGTGATGTGATTGCAAGCTCAACGTCAAGTTAAAAGCACTGACCAAGATTAGTTAAGAGCTTGGACCCAGATCCTAGAACTTGAGCATCTAAGTCATTGACTTGTATTCAAGCTTTTGTGAGGCTTTTCTGCGATGGTGCAGTAGGAAATATCAATTTCTCCTCAGTTGGCACGAAGGAGAGGGTTGCATTTCAGAACTTGGCTCTGACTGTGTCTGTGGTATTAGCCTGGCTGTAGTTCGGGATTATGCTAGGTTCTTTCAAACTTCTGGTTTTATATCCCCTTTAGGGTCAAGAACACAGGTGCATACCATTAATCTCAGAAGTCAGGAGGCAGAGGAAGACAGATCTCTGTGTGTTTGAGGCCAGCCTGGTCTACAGAGTGAGTTCCAGGATACCCAAGGCTACACAGAGAAACCCTGTCTCAAGAAAATTAAAGCCAAACCAAACCAACCAACCAAGCAAACAAACAATAACAACAAAATACAAACAACTCCCTTTCCTTCCCCCAGACCCACTCACTGTTCTCTGACAATTGATAATGTCTTAAGCCAAAACCAAAACTTTAAGTCACCCTTCTAGAGTCTTTGTGTGACACTGTTTTTTTGGTTAGTAAACCAAATATAACTTTTAAAAAGAGTCATGTAGATTCTGTCAGTTTCAGAGCAAAGGGGGTTAGAGTGCTTTGTATTATGTTTCCAGGGCTTCCTAGAAATTGCATATGAAAAGCACATTTTACTCTCTGGCCAGTCAAGAACAAACTCCAGCTGATTTCAGCTGCTGTTATTTGATGTGTGAAAAATGGTTAAAAAAAAAAAGATTTTTTTCCCCCAAAGAATTTTGTTATTGGCAATGCTATGCAGCCTGGCATAAAACTCCTGGCAATAGCAAGAGAGATGGTATCATATAAATGTAACAGGGAGCAGAATGCAATTCTCTTTCACGATGTGGCCAGAAGAAGCAAATTATGTTGAGTGACCCAAAGCACCATGACTTCATTACACCCCCAGTTCTTGTCATGTAACATTCTGCCCCAGTAAAGAGATTCCAAAAGAGAGGTTCGGGGGGGTATCCAAAAGAGGAGCCTATCCTATTTATTTACGTCTGATTTATGAACTGTTGGAAATGTTTCTCAAAGTCTGCCTTCACAGCCTATCGCTTGACCGATAAACACTGCACAAAAACTCTGCAGCTTTGAAAAAAAACAAAACAAAACAAAATCTGATTCTTACGTGTCTCAAGTCCCCTTTTGGGCCCTGGGAGAAAGGAACATTGGAGGCTCCTAAGAGCTGCCAGTGACAAATGACTACTGGGTTTCCTGATGCCAGGGAACAAAAGTGCGAATTGAAAGAGAGAGGGCATGAAGTAGACTCCTCCCTCCTTCAGCTCTTTTGAAACCAAATGCTGACCTATAGGATTTTCAGATGCCCACCCCCTCAGCCATTTTCCCTTTCATGTTGTGGTTTGTTCCTCAGAAATACACCCTTTTTTTGGTTTTTGGTTTCAAACTTGATGGAATTATAGAAAACAAAGTGTAAGTTCCCAGGCCCACAATTTTCTCACAGCCAGAAAGAGTGGGAGAGAGGACATGGATCACTCTGTCTCTCCCCAGACCCCATAGCTTTTTTTTTTTTAATAAAATTCTTTAAAAAATACAGAGGGAACAGAACTCAGCAGTCAATTGGCAGTGAGCGAACATGATTATCTTTAAAAATAATAATGATGCCAGACATAGAAAAAAGGAAACTGTTCTCTTTGTTCCAAAGACTCTATATTTAATATAGATAAATATCTCTTAAGGCATAAAAATCTTTTTTTTTTCTTGGAGAACTGGTCTAGACTTATAGGAAAGCACCATAAAACTGTTATTTTTAAATGAGCTAAATTATCTCCTTATGCAACCATATCTGCCCCAGGAGTGAAATGGCTGCAAGTTTTAGAACAGATTTGGCAGCTGGAGGGTCAGGTTCTGATATAGATCTGGGCTGACATCATATCAGCAAGGGTATCAAAAGGTTGTATTTGTATACTTTTTTCTTAGCCAAGGAAGGGCCCCCTTCCTTGGTTTTCCTAGGCAACGCCAAGGAAGGACTCTCTATATGAAATGGTTTAAGTGTTGACTGCTTTAAAGAGTAGTTTTTTTTCTTTTTGGGTCTAAAGTTTTGGTCTTCTGAGACCCACTCTGTGGGTCCTTTGACCCTTGGGAAGCCATTGCTTAGTATTACGTGCAGTATCTGGGTGTTAGTTAAAATAATACACATAATGTATTATTTCACAGAAAGTATGAGAGTGAGTGTGTGGGAACTGAGAGGCTGTTCATGAGTAACACACTTAGCGGACACATGAGATCAGCGTCTCCCCATTCTCGCCACCCTGGAGAAGTGGTGGTGGGTGGACAGAGGCGAGGTTATGTGGTGTGGCAGCTGGCGCATAGTGGAAACAGTCATCTTGGCCACACTGCAACCTTTTGCCACAGGCATGAGGCTACTCAGGCATTTGTAGCCAAGCGCATTTGGTCCTTGCCAAACTTGGCTTTTTTTTTTTTTTCTTTTTCTTTTTTTGGATTTTTTTTTTTGAGGCTTTATTTTTTATTTTATGTGTAAGTGTGTTTTGCCAGCATGTTGATGCTTGCTGTGCCCTCAGAGGCCAGAAGAAGGTGTTATATTTCCTGGGACTGGGGTTACAGATGCTTGTGGACCCTCCCCTGACCCCATGCAGGCGCTAGGAATTGAACTCAGGTCCTTTAGAAGAGCAACCAGTGTTCACAACTACTGAGCTGTCTCTCTAGGCCCCTTTCTGTTTTCAAGAGAAAAGTCCTCCATAACTTATTTATTTATTCATCTTGAGACAGGGTCTCTCTATATAGCCTTGGCTGTGCTGAAATTCACTATGTAGACCACATTGGCCTCAAATTCACAGAGATCCACCTGCCTCTGTCTCCTGACTGCTGGGATTAAAGATTTATGCTACTATGCCAGGTGATTCAGTAACTTTTTTTTTTTTACTTTCTCAAACTTCCCTTGAGCATCAAAGTAATTGTTAACAGCATACTCATACAAATTTAAAATACGCGAATCAAAAAATATGGAATTAATGTTGTTAGAATGATCCACGACCTTTAGGTCTCAAGGAAGCTAATGTTGAGTACTCATATTTTCTGGAAAAAAAATAGGCAAATTATTACTTCTCCTGAATGTTCAGGGTGGGAGATTTTCCCATAAGAAGAAAGAGACTCAGTGAAAGCAATCTAAATTTTGCTGTGGACTCTGCAGTGACTTCAAGTGGTGGCTTTGAAGGACAGACTAATGGGGCCTGGCCTTCTCTGTCTTTACTGAGGTCACATTAGATGTGATGATTCTCAGCATGGAGTAGATTTTTAACAAGAGTGATATGATACTCCCACTCTTTGAACATCATGATGTGCAAAGTATGAACAGAAGCGGGAATGAGAGAGACACAGAGACAGAGAGAGACACAGAGATGGACAGGCAAAGACAGAGAATTCGGGTGTGGGTGTGGGTGTGGGTGTGGGTGTGGGTGTGGATGGAGTGTGTGGGCCTAATGTAACCAGAAACAGTTGAACTGCTACATTTCTTTCTCTCTGGGAGAAATCCCTTGTTGCTATCCCTGAAGAAAGGTAGCCAAGGCTTGCTCTGTGATACAGGTAAGTGTTCCTTCGGGCCTCCATGGTGGTTCCCATCCACTCTCTCTGATACATGCGATGGCTGCGTTGTAATACTGTATCCTTGTTGGAAGATAAGATACATTGATGGTGGTATTAACGCTGAGCTGATGTCCTTAAGGCCTGAGATGGCAAACAACTCAGCATAGTGGCTCTGACTGACTTGCAGTAGCTGCTGGGAAGAAACTGGAAGGTGAGTTAGCATTAGCTCCAGAGAGGTGTCATTATCAAGTTCCAGTGCTCTTTTCAGGTGTGACAGGATGAGTGGTGCTTGAAAGATGCCCTGGAGCGTGACAGAGTATTGTTTCCACAGTGCCATGGAACATGACTGAGGTAACAAAAATTAAATGGATACAGAATCTAACCAGGTCTGCTCTGGAAAGCGGAGAGGTCTTCAACAAGTGACTTCATTTCTCTGAGTTCAATGTTTTGCTCCAGAAGTGAAAATGTCATCTTTGGGGAGTTTTTGTGAGCCTGAAGGAATGGACCAGGGATAAGGCTAGACATGTTTTCTCTCATTCTCATAATTGTGGATAACCAAGGGTAACACTTAGTGTTAAGGGGAGTCCTTGAATTAAAGAGATGTGGTTTAGGCTAACATTATTAATTTTTCATGATAGTTCAGAAACCTTTTTAGAAAACTCAAGCCATGCATAAGTTCAGATCAACATTTCCTTACGGCAAGGTCAAAGTCATATTGCTGGGGATATGTATTTTTTTGTGATGAACTTGATTGGACTGTCTTCAGCAGGAAACGAAGGTAAAAACTGAATGATTTTAGGCACAGTGGGAAATTTCCAACCCTTTCCTAGGGTTTCTCTCATCAACATTTCTTCCCATTTGTACAACGAATGCTAACATCCTTTTGAATCAGGATCTCATTCCTCTTATTGAAGTGGACTTGAAAGCCGTTGGCTTTCAGTCAGAGCCTCCAGGGTTTGCAATAAGCATGAAAATATGTACCAACTGGACAGAAAGATGAAGAGGAATAAAATCACTAAAGAGGGATAAGAACACTAAACACAGAAGATAGGTTGAGGTGAAGAAGATGTGGGAAGATAGAAAGGGAGGAGTTAGGAGACTTGGGGAGGACCATGTGGTTTCTCTCAGAGTGACAGTTGACAGATGTGTCTCTTTTCCTTGATGACTTTGGAATTACATTAATTACTTTTTAATTGCTATAGTAAAATATCTGACAGAAACAGCTTACTGGAGGAAGGTTTCCTAGTCTCAGAAGGGACATAGCCTATCATGGCTAGAAGACATTATGACAGGGACACGGGGCAGCTGATCACATTGTGTCCACAGGAAGGAAAGAAACTGATGTTGGTGTTCAGCTTTCATGTTTTTTGTCTTTTCATTCAATCCATGGGATGGTGCCACCCGTGTTCAGGTGGGTCTCTCCTCCTCTGCTAAACCTCCCTGGAAACATCCTCACAGACACACCTGGAGATATGCTTCCCAGGTGGTTCTAAATCCAGTCAAGCTGACAATGAAGATCAACCATCAGAGGAAACATTTCTTGAATTCTAAACGCCAGACTCCAGGGTGTCTGTTTGAGGGTTGTGGGAAAGGGCTAGTCAGAAGTGTTTTCAGGGAGACTTATTCTCATCCGTGTCATGAAACTGGAAAGTATCCCCCTTGTGAGGCAAAGAGCAGCATGAAATCTACTGGAGAAAGCATGAAGCAGTCTGCTGACCCTCCTACGGAGAGATAGAGCAGGTCAAATGGGAAGACACTTATTTAGGTATCCTCCTCCTCATCATCATCATTACCATCTTCATCACCATTATCTTCATCCTCATCACCATCCTCCTCCTCCTCATCACACCATCATCATCATCATCATCATCATCATCATCATCATCATTTGTAGACTAAGGTGACTTTTCTAACTGCCAAAGGGTCACAGCAATTTAAACCATCTCTCTGGCGTTCTTTTGATCAGAAAACTATGGTTGGGGCTAGAGAGATGGCTCAGCAGTCAAGAGTTCATGGTTGCTTTTGCAGAACACCCAAGTTCTCTTCTGAGCACCCATATTGGACAGCTCACATCTGCCTGAAACTCCACTTTTAGGGGATCTGACATGCTCTTCTGTCCTCCATCAGAACCTGCAAACTTGTGGTTTACAGACATGCCCTCAGGTTCCCACAGATACACATAAAATAAAAAAAATAATAAAATGAATCTTTTTTAATGAAAGAAAATTACGGTTATTATAGGCAATTATGATTAGGGACTTCAGTAACGTATATTTGTGACCACAGCACTGCAGAAGCTAAGGCAGAAAATAACCTCAAACTTAAGGGCAGCAAATGCTGTATAGCAAGATTGTTTCTAAAAATAAAAAAAAAAATCAGTAATCTCTTCCCCCCACATACAGTGGCACAAATGCACATATGCACATGAGTTCAGTCTCTCCCCCACCCCGAAAAAAAAATCCAGATCATTTTCCAGACTCAGATCTACCCAGGATAGGGTAAAATTCTACTGGATTCCAGCAGAAACAGAAGCTTATCACTGACCTTCCAACTAATAAAAGACTCCTTCACATAATTCGTTTTATCTTAAAGACACACCCCTCATGTTTGTGAGACTGTTTTCCTCCAGTTACCAAAGTAATTACTCTAAATAAAGGAGGGGGAGAGCTTGAGGAAAGAGGGACAGAAGGGACAGAAACAAGGGAGGAGCTTGGGGAGCCTCATTTAGTCCCAATCAGTCAAGGACAACAGGAGAATCATGAAGTAAAGGTATAAAGTGCAAGATGTTAGTGAGGTCCCACGTGTTATTATTTTTTAAAATGATGCACACAACAGATATTATAGGAAAGAGGTTTATTGGATGGAGATGGAGAGAGAAGGGGAAGGAGAGTGAAAGAGAGAGAGAGGAGAGAGAGATGGCAAGAGGGGGTGCGCCAGCAGAGAGAGAGAGAGAGAGAGAGAGAGAGAGAGAGAGAGCAAGAAAAAAAGAGAGCAAAGTAAGAGGCTTTTATCCTGGGCTTCTGTGGGCAGCGGCCAATGATAACATCACAGGTGCCTAATCAACCTGGGAATTGGCTAACACATCTACTCTTGAACTAACACCATGTATTTCAAGGAAAGAGAGTAAGGAACACCTGCTTGGGGTAGGGGATTTTCTAGGACTTCCTAGCTAAGGAACCAAAGATTTTCTCCAAATATTTAGCTTCTCTTTGCCATATCACCAGAAGATCCCCTTTGTAACAAGTTGTAACCATGGTCTCAGGCAGTCCTTCCTGCTCAGGGCTCAGTCAACCTTCTGTTTCCATTTGATTCCCGCCCTGGTCACCCATCACAGTCCTTGTTGTTTGGGAGGATTTTCAGCTCACAACTTTCTGGGCATGCTTTAATTCAACGAGACATAGTAAAAATCTGCGAATTTTGCTCTCAAATGTTTGCGGTTCATGAGCATCTTTCAGTCAGCATTTTCTCCACTTAAAATGTTTAAGTAATAGTTCATAACAAATCTGAAAGAGGGAATTCTCATTCCTGCCTACCTTTCCACCTTCCTCTCTTTTTTTCTTTCCCCCTCTCCCCACTCCCTCCTCCTCCCCTGCTTCCTTCCTCTCTCTTCCTCCTCGCAATTGCCTTTTGATCCAGGAAATAGCCAACTGGCTTACTGCAGTGCAGCAATAACATTTCTCCATTCTTTGCAGACACCTTTGGAGCGAATCCTGTGGTGGAGACTGGGAGAGCATTTGGCTTCCTGGAGTCTTAGCTGGTCTGTTAATGAAGCTGGTGCTATAATTTACAGATGGGATTACTACATTCCAACCTCTATTCAGGTCCAGCTTTCTGACTCTCAGAGGTGAGGAGATGATGAATGAGTTAATATTTGTTTAAGGATTTGCAGAAAAGCAACGTCTTAATGCTTATGTGTTTTGACCTCAAATTGCACACAGTTTCTTCAAAGCAATCAAAAGGGAAGGAGAAGGCAGAAAGGACACCAGGCTGCTCTTTTCCACTCCTCTGCATATTGCCTGCTCATGACAGCTCATGACAACCCTTGTTCATGTGATACTTTTTGGATGTAAGTGAAGGTTTGCA
Organism: Meriones unguiculatus; assembly: GCF_030254825.1. NCBI lineage: Eukaryota > Metazoa > Chordata > Mammalia > Rodentia > Muridae > Meriones > Meriones unguiculatus. The sequence goes on along the minus strand of NC_083362.1, from coordinate 58,951,496 downwards.
ACTAATAGCTTTCTTCATGGTCTCCATCCAGTACCTTCTACCAAGCCTCTCCCCTCGGAACCTCCCTAATGCCCAGGTCCCACGATCCTGCATCAGAATTTTTCATCAAGTGCAAAAAATTCTGTCTTTTGTCCTTCAGAGCCCAGATAGATGACCGATCAGCTATTCCCTGAAAGTAATTTGATCCAGGAGCTAGCCATTGCTAATAAATATCTCCAAAAATCTTTTTCCAGGGACGTTAGAGTAACAATAATAAATTTCTAAGAAGCCAGAAGAGTGAAAACAGTAATAATAGAGTCACTCATTGAGTCTTGAGCATGTGTGAAAGTCTGTGCAAAATTCAGATAGTGTGTCATCAATTCTCACAGGGGTCTCGGGAGTGGGGTTTTTTAAAATTTGCTTGTGGGGTGACAAACCCAGAGAAGCTCACTAACCTGCCTTAAGTCCCACAGCTGGGAAGCAGGAGGGCTGGAATATATCACCACCAAGTCTTGGGCTTTTAGGTTATAAACTCAAGGCATGTAGGAGACGCTCTTACCCCCTAAGACTGTGCTTGTGCTTTTCACCTGGGAGACACATAAATCCTTATTAACTACGGCGAGTTTAGTTATTCTCTGTGTGATAAGGGAGGTCTCAACTTTCCAGGGCAAACATCTTCCATTAGAAGAAAACGGTCCAGAAATGTAGCTCAGCAGTATAGCGCTGGTCTGCTATGCTCCAGTTCCAAGCCCTGCACTGTGGTAGCATGCTTTTGATGTGGCCAAAGAACTGACAGTTTGTTATTTGACTACACACACACACACACACACACACACACAGCACAAAGGAATGTTTGTACCAAAGCTGTGCTGGATCAACGGGAGATGAGGTGGGAGCTGAGGGTTCTCTCACTCATCGCTGGAATTATCAAATCTTTCCACCCCTCCCTGGCCTTTGAAGTCAGATGACATCAACGAGTACCTGACTACATGAGAGACTGTCTGTGCTTGACAAATGTCTTAGAACCTCTTAGGAGCCAACTAAGCAATCAGCATTTGTTAGGCACACAGACTTCCTGCATGGGAGGAAACCCGGATCTTTAAGGGATGCTCATACTGATAAAGGACCCTGAGAACTTCCCCTGGCTGCTTCCATTTCAGGAACCCCTTGGCCACAAAGGGGAAACTCTGGAAGTGAATTCTAAGGGGAGTTGCACTCCTCGATGGCAGTTTTGAGTTGATAGCAGTTCATTCTGTTTCTTTAGCTGACATTCCCATTTCTCCCAAGTCAAGAAAGTGAGTCAGTTGCAAAGGAATGTGGTGTTTGTTATACATCTTGCAGGAAACCCACAAAGACACTTCTTTCCCTTCTGAGGTTCGAAGGTGAAAGGAGAGCCGAGACAAGCCATTTGCAAGGCTCAAAGCTGTGCTTTTGCAAGTATGCACTGACTCCCAGCAGTAGTGGTAGCTGGGTGGCCTCAGATCCGCCACAAATCCTGAGGGTCTGTGCATGGCAAGCTCAAGGCCATCACACCCACCTCTCTGTCACTCTGTCTCCAAGGGGCCTCTTTAAGTCAGTTACAGGGAAAGGCCGGGAGACCCAGTACCATGCAAAGACTCAAGATCACAAAGATTTCCTATTTTCTTCTTCCTCTGATGTCCATCCTCCCCGCCCCTCAGGATGGGGATCGAAAACTCTAGCCAGGGTCCTCTCTCCTGCTCGGCCTCTCTAGATGCACAGATTCACAGAGGGCCTCTAAAAGCAAGAAGAAGAAATTAGGAAACAAACTAGGAACATACCAGAGAGGGCCTCTGAAAGCCTCTGCCCTGCAGACTATCAAAGCAGATGCTGTGCCTGATGGCCAACTCTCGGGCAGAGTGAATGGAATTTTGTGTAGGAAGTGGGAAATGGTGGGAGCTGGAGAGGACAGGGTCTCCACAAGGAGAGCAACAGAACAAGAAAATTTGAACACAGGGAACTTCCCAGAGACTCATACTCCAACCAAGGACTATTCATGGAGATGACCTGGAACCCCTGCGCAGATGTAGCCCATGGCAGGTCGGTGTCCAGGTGGGTTACCTAGTAATGGGAAGAGGGACTGCATCTGACATAATCTGATTGGCCTGCTCTTTGATCACCTCCCCCTGAGGGGGGAGCAGCCCTACCAGGCCACAGAAGAGGACAATGCAGCCACTTTTGACGAGAACTGATAGATTAAGATCAGAAAGGAGAGGAGAACCTCCCCTATCAGTGGACTTGGGGAGGGGCATGCATGCAGAAATAGGAGGGAGGGTGGGATCGGGAGGGGAGGAGGGAGAGGCTTATGGTGAAAGACCCCCGAAGGTTGTCTTCTGTCAGGGAGACCCCGTACCCAAATATCAACGAGTCCAGTTGTTCGGATGCAACCAGCAAGAGGCTTTATTGAGTACACGGGTACCCGGGGCGACAAAGTCTCTTGGAAGACTTGCGCGCCTCTCGGTTGGGGTGACGGGTTTTTATAGGGCTCGGGAGCAGGAAGCGCAGTTACAGAAGCGAGAAGCATAGTTACAGGGGTCTGATTGGGTGGTTTGAACAAAGCCGTAGTTAAGTCACGTAGCCAGAACAGGGAAGGCGGGAAGGCAGATTGTGAGCCGAGTCACGTACCCGGAACCGGGAAGGTGGGAAGGCAGATTGTGAGCCGAGTCACGTACCCGGAACCGGGAAGGTGGGAAGGCAGATTGTGAGCCGAGTCAGCATTATGCTAGGACTTTATTCTTTCATTCCCCCATTTTTCTTCTAGCTTAGAATGGAATCCTTCATTCTGCGGGTCTAGGGAGAGTCAATCTCCATCTCCAGCTGCTTGAGTTGATGATACTGCTGGGTTAGCACTAACGTCTGTATGACGGAGAGCCGGTCCTTCATAAACTGAACTAACCTATTTAGAATGCAAGGCCCGAAAAGTAGAATTAAAAGAATTATAATTAAGGGGCCCATGAGAGAGGAAACAAGAGTGGTGAACCAGGGGGTCTTATTGAACCAGCTTTCATACCAACTTTGTCTCTCATTGAAGAGCTTTTCTCTCTGATTAAGTCTCTCTCTAAGTTTGGCCATATTGTCTCTGACTAGTCCGGTGTGATCGGCATAGAAACAGCACTCCTCTTTTAGAGCCGCACATAGTCCTCCCTCTTGCAAAAAGAGGATATCTAGCCCTCTACAGTTCTGTAGAACTACCTCAGACAGTGAGGTCAAGGATTTCTCCAAGGCACTTACTGATTCTTCTAACGCCTGTAGATCGGCATGCATAGCTTGTTTAAGTTGTAGGAACTGATGGGTCGCTGATAGGGCAGTGGCCCCAGTCCCAATCCCTGCGGCTATGCCCCCAACCGTTAGTCCCCCCAGCATTATTGCCAGGGTTAGAGACAAAGGTTCTCTAGGGTATCGAGTCCCTTTTTCAAAGTGCCTATAAACTTCTTCTGGTTCATGGTAAACTATTTTAGGCCATAGTTCGATTAAAATACAAAATTCAGAACTATCATTCCAGCCTTGGGCTGATATACAAGGGGTCAGGCCAGTGTTGCAGGCCCACAAGGTATTATTGGGGCAGCCAGGTAATAACTTCCTGAGGTAAGAGGGGCAGTGGAATTACAAAGTGGCTGATTGGCAGCGGGTATAGTCCCTACACAAAGTTCTTGCCTGGATACCTCTGACAGGGTTAGCTTATGCTGAACGGAGGGATAGCAAGTTGCTGGCGGTGTGGTATGATTAGAGAAATTGCCCATTATAGCTAATCCCTCATAATAGGGTGGAGTAGAAACCAGGCACAACCAACATTCTTGGGTCAGGTTGGGATCGGAGCGATTTAACACTTGATAGGCTCCTGCTATTAAATCAAGGAGCCTGTCTCCCGATCCGGGTCTTTGAGGCTGCATTGTGGGGCCAGAAACGGAAGTATTTAGGGCCGTTGGCCACCGGGTTGGAGGTCTTGGTGGAGAGGGCTTCTGTAAGACCGGGTTGGGACCCACAGGTGTAGTAATAGGTAAGGCCTTTTTACGCTTAATTTTAAAAGTAAGGCCTAGATCCTTCCCGTCCATATAAAGTCTTAGGCCCCATTGATACCCCCCCCCCCCCCCGGTCGCAGCTTCCCAGGAGGCTTTTTTTTTCCTGCCTCAGTGAATTGAATGAGTTAGGGAGTACTCCTCCGCAGTTCTTTCGGGGGTCGGGCGTGAGTTGGTAGGGGGATTCTAGTTTTCTTTTAACAGTTATGTAGTCCCAGCTGGAGGAAGGCTTCCAATAAGTATCCCCTGTGGTTTCGCATCCCCAGGAAGCACAAAAGTAATCAGGGTCCCACCCACATTTATAAGTTAGGCCTCAATCCCTATGACTCCCTGGACAGAGTCCGCTCCAAGAATGGGCCATTCCTACAAATAGTCCCCAGTCGAGGGAGGCCCCAAGGGCAAGGGCACAGAGATCTACTTCCAGACTGGGCCAGTGGGGTTGGGCTCCAACCTGGGAACTGGTGTTAACAATGTCCCCAGCTTGATTTTCGATAATCCAGGTATAGTTAAAAATTTGGTGCGGGGAAGAGGCCTGGGTTGTTGTAATACTCAGGGCAAGAAGCAAGACTATTAGGGTTCCCCCCCCCAAGTCAGTCTTATCTTGAGAGGATTTTGAGTGCGGTGGAGTTTCCATCGGGTTCCTGAGTCCGAGGCGTCAGGTGGCTGCTCAGGGGTGGCGGCCTTGACGTGGGAGGCGTGGACCCAGGCGGCGATGCCGTCTACTTTCAGAGCTGTGGGTGTCGTCAGCAGAACAGTGTAAGGTCCTTTCCAGCGTGGTTCCAGGTTCCTTGTCTGGTGTCGCCGTACCCAAACCACGTCTCCAATCTGAAATTGGTGCAGGACCGCAGGTTGACTTAGCTGCTCTTGATACGCGGCCGCCAGAGGCTTCCAAACCTCCCGTTGCACAAGCTGTAGAGCCTGCAAATGAGCTTGAAGAGAGGGAGTATCAGCAAAGGAGGCTATTCCAGAGTCAAAGAAATGGGCAGCTGGTGGCGGGGCACCATACAAGATCTCAAAAGGAGTGAGCCCATGGGGGCCCAGAGTGTTTCGAGCCCTATACAACGCTAGGGGAAGGAGGGATACCCAGTCCTTAGCGCCAGTTGCAAGCGTTAATTTGGTTAAAGTCTCCTTAATAGTTCTATTCATACGTTCTACCTGCCCTGAGCTCTGGGGGCGGTATGCACAATGTAATTTCCAATCAATCCCCAACAATGTGGCCACTGACTGACTTACCTGGGAGACGAAGGCAGGCCCGTTGTCAGAGCCCAGTGCTCGTGGCATTTCATACCTAGGGAAGATTTCTTCTAAAAGTTTCTTGGTGACAACTCTGGCAGTCTCATGTTTACCCATAGAGTCCAGGTTTCGCCTCAGTGAAGTCTATCTCCCAATGAGTGCCAGGGCGGTGTCCTCGGACCTTGACCCCTGCATCGATCTTATTACAGCTTGCATTGACTCGGGCACATGCCGTGCACTCTTCAGCTACTTGTTGTAGGATTTTATCTTTACCTAGCAGATAGTGGGCGTTTTCCTCTCTGTCCAGGAGGGTTTTCATCTTTTTGGGGCTAAGATGGGTCAGTTGATGGAGATACTTGATCAGGTCCCGGGTCTGTTGTAGGGGCCACACAGGTCGCTCGTTGAAAGTCCAGAGTTTTATTGTGGGGTTGTATGTGGCCCCCATTCCTTTGAGGAGGTTTTGGTCCTCCTCAGTATAATGGAAATGGAAGGAGGGTTTTTGGACGGAGTGGGCCTCTGCCATGGCCAGATCTATGGCCATGAGGCGGGGAGCCTCTGAATTTCCTTGCATCGCTACTTCCCTGGCTGTCATGTCCGCCAAGCGGTTGCCCCTGGCTTCCGAGCTGTCCCCCTTTTGGTGACCTGGGCAATGAATAATGCTCAGCCTCGAGGGTAAGAACAAAACCTCTAACAAGGCCAATATCTCCATCTTATTTTTAATCTCTTTCCCTTCGGAGGTAAGCAGTCCCCTTCTTCGATATACTTCTCCATGGATATGAGCAGTAGCAAAGGCATAACGGCTGTCTGTATAGGCATTTGGCTTCTTACCTTCCGCCATTCGGAGGGCTTGGGTCAGGGCGATGAGTTCAGCCCGTTGCGCTGAGGTTCCAGGTGGTAGGGCCTTGGCCCAAATTACCTCAGTTTCGGTGGTGACCGCAGCCCCTGCTCTCCGCTCTCCATTGTCCAGGAAACTGCTCCCGTCGGTGAGCCAGGTGAAGTCGGCCTCCGAAAGGGGTTAGTCAGTTAGGTCAGGTCAGGTGCCATGTACCTCTGCAAGTATCTGGAGACAATCATGAACTTCTGGACCCTCTGGTAGGGGAAGCAGTGTTGCTGGGTTGAGGGCTACCACAGGACCAAATTACACTCTATCAGTGTCTAGTAACAGAGCCTGGTAATGAGTCATGCGGGCATTAGAGAGCCATCGGCCCGGAGGTTGTTTTACCAGGGCCTCAACCGCATGTGGAGCCAGGATAGTTACCGGCTGCCCCATAGTCAGTTTGCCAGAGTCCTTGAGCAAGAGGGCGATCGCAGCCACCATCCGTAGGCAAGGGGGCCAACCTGAGGCCACTGGGTCGAGTTTCTTAAGGCAACCGGACGCCTCCAAGGTCCAAGTTTTTGAGTTCCGATCGGGGACCCCTACGGCCTCCCAGGTCCTGTTTACTCTGCCTTTGTCCTGTCACTACAGTGGCCAACAACCTGCTAAATTCTTTATTTCTCTTCCGCTCCCTGACACTCTCCCTTTCTTCTGCCTCTCTCTCTAGCCTTTCGTCCCTTTCTTCCTGTGTCTCTCTCTTGTTATGAATCCGCTCTGCCTCCTTCAGCAAACATACACACGGTATGCCTCCTTGAGGCGTTCTGGGAAGGCAGAGGGAGATTCTTCAGACTTTTGGGTCACTAATCTTACCTGGGCCAAATTAGTTGGGCGCTTTGCGGCCCCACGGAGACCCGCCATGAGCAACTGGCGATATTGACGTAGGCGTTCCCTACCGCGCTCAGTGGGAAAGTCCCAATCCGGGCGCTCCAAAGGAAAAGCCGCATCTATTTAAAGGGTGGAATTAACTGGGGTAGGAACTAATGGAGGCAGGAGAGAGGGGGCAGAAGAAATGGGTTTAGGGCAGAGATTCCCACGTGATGATATAAGGGACTTGGTCTGGATGCCCATGGGGCCCAGGATTCATGACTTTAGCCTTCACCTGCAAAATAATATCTAGGTTAAAGTTGCCATCTCGTGGCCAGCCCACGTTCAAGGTGGGCCATTCAGGTGAGCAGAAGATGTCCCACTTTCCTTTCCGCACTTCCACCGAGAGATTGTGGGCGATGTCACGGACTTCCTCGAAGTGCTGCAAAGTTAATCTTTTTTTTTTTGGGGGGGGTGGTGGTAGACAGACAAACAATACTCACTACACTTATGACAAAAATCAGGCAGACAGAAAATAACACAAACCGCGCGGTACGAGATCGGCGCCAAAGCGAAAGTAAAAATTCAGATGGAGACCGTGTCGGAGGTCCGGTTCCTCCGTCTCCCAGATGAAGCACATTCCGTGCTTCCAGACAGGAGGGAACCCAAAAAGGGTTACCTTTCAGATGGGGAAAAATGATTCCCCTACCAGGCACTCCTGAGACGTCTCCCAGGAGGCACGGAAAAGAAGTCTGAGCCCGTCGGCTCCTTCTAGTTTCCGTCTGATACAGATGACCTGGCCAAGTCTCAGACCACAGGGGGACTCGAACCCCCTGGAAACAAACTCACAAAGACAGACCGTTTAACACAACGATACACGAGACTCACAGAACAAGAAGCCAGCAGTCTTACCTCCCGACGCTGGGTCGGTGGTCCCTGGGCAGGGGTCTCAGATCCCGGACAAGCCCCCAAATGAAAGACCCCCGAAGGTTGTCTTCCGTCAGGGAGACCCCGTACCCAAAGATCAATGAGTCCAGTTGTTCGGATGCAACCAGCAAGAGGCTTTATTGAGTACACGGGTACCCGGGGCGACAAAGTCTCTCGGAAGACTTGCGCGCCTCTCGGTTGGGGTGACGGGTTTTTATAGGGCTCGGGAGCAGGAAGCGCAGTTACAGAAGCGAGAAGCATAGTTACAGGGGTCTGATTGGGTGGTTTGAACAAAGCCGTAGTTAAGTCACGTACCCAGAACAGGGAAGGTGGGAAGGCAGATTGTGAGCCGAGTCACGTACCCAGAACCGGGAAGGTGGGAAGGCAGATTGTGAGCCGAGTCAGCATTATGCTAGGACTTTATTCTTTCAATGGGGGGATACAAAATTAATAAAGTGTAATTAATAAAAAAATAATAATAATAAAAGAAAAAAGAAAAAAGATTACAAAGATTTCCATCTTTGACTAGCGTTTCCTGCTATTCTTTCCTGCCAAGGCCCTCAAGAGGAGGCACCACAGGCTACCTGTTCTGTGAGTCTTTCCATGTGGCACTTGGATACACTTAGAAGTTCATAACCGGGTGGGTTGTAGGGGCCGCATGGGTCTACTTGTTTGGGTGACCTGTGTGCTAGTCAGGGCTTGGTGGCTGTGGCCTGGAGTTCTTCCTCAGATCACACACAAACTGAATCTCAGGGATGCTGTGTGGTTCATTTACTATAGGATGAGAAAGCCCCACGGAACAACTATTAGTATTTATTTTAAAATGATGCCACACACACAACAGATATTATAGGAGTGAGATTTATTGGATGGAGGGTGAAAGGTAGAGAGGAAAAGGAAAGAGAGAGACATGGTGGGGGTCCCCAGGAAAGAAAGTGAGGTGGAGAGAGCAAGAGAGCAGAGAGTAAGAGGAAGGTAAGAGAGAGGCAAAGCGGCAGGTTGATCCCTTTATAGCTAGAGCGAGAGAGAGAGAGGGAAGTAAAATGCAGACAGGGAAATGAAAAATATCACATGACAGGGACTAATATAAACTATGTATGCTTCCATGTATTTAATTTTCTTAATAAATGATGTCAAAGCTTTAAACATAATGAGAAATGATGCTAATTAGATTGGACATATCAAGAGAGATAGAAGGAAACTTGAAGGAGTCAATTTGCAAGAGTGAGCTACAACCATGTCCCAGAAAAGTTCTGCTAAATAAGGTTTTACTTTAATTTTTTTTAAACAATTATGCATGTGGGTATGTATGCATGCATGCAGGTGCCTGCAATAGCCAGAAGAGGGCGCTGTATCCTCTGGAGCTGGAGTTAGAGGTGCTGGTAAGCTATCTAAGGTGGACGCTAAGAACCGAACACAGATCCTCTGTGAGACAGAACACACTTCTAGGTGCCGAGCCATCTCTCTAGCTTGCCGCCCCACATTTTTCTGTAAGAACTCAATCTGACAAGTGATGACTTGATTGGCACTGCGCTTGAGGACAGTAGCTCTGGCTGCCTTCTCAAGAATGGGTTGGAGGGAAGAGAAAATAATACAGAAGATAAAATAGAAGGGCAGACCAGAGTGAGCAGAAGGGACGAGCAAAGGAAGAGAAGGAAATGAGAGATACCGCCCACTCTCTAACTCATGCGTTCAACAGACACTAAGAAACTATGTTGAACTTGGTGCAAAATGCTGACGATGAAGGTTTAAAGGTGGAATAGGAGTTAAAATAAGGAACTAAGATGATTTATATGTGGGTTCCAAAGTATCAAAAAAATGTAGCATCATTATTCATGGATGGAAAAACAAGGCACCATTTTTCTTCTGCTATAGCTCTTCTGTATGCAGTACCAATTTTGATCATATCTTCTTCTTTTTTTTTGTATACAATACATATCTTCTTCTTTTTTTTTTTTTTGGAGCTGGCCTTCAAGGCTAACTCACCTTACCTGCTAGTATCTCTCGTTTCATCTACTGTAGGTAATTTATCCTTGTTTTAATGGGAAATATATATATATATATATATATATATATATATATATATAATTTCTTTTCTCTATCTAAAAACAAACTACCTTGAAATCCATGATTACAGCGTCATTTCTACCTGTAACCCTGGGAGCCTTCCAAAACCAGAACCTTGGTGTCCCCAAACTTGTGTGTTGAAATCCAACCCTCAGGGCACTAATATTAAGATGTGAGGCTCTCAGGAGGTGACCGTGTTGTGAGTTCATATTGGTGGGATTGGAGCTCATATAAAAGAAATTCAAGGGAAATTATTTGTCTCTTTGACAATGTAAAGCCACAGCCACCTTTGAAGCAGAGAACAGGCTCTCACCAGATACAAAATCTGCTGGTGACTTGAGCCTGGATTCTCCAGCCTCAGGAACTATGGGTAGCAAATCCCTGTTGGTCATAATATTATGTTATAGCAGCAGGAACGAACTAAGACATAAGACAGACTCCAGACTGAAAGACACCCCCAAGCAGCTCATCTTTTTTCTTTTCTTTCCTTCTTTCTTGGTTTTTGAGGCAGACTTTTTTTCTGTGTAGCCCTAGCTATCCTGGAATTCACTCTTTACAGTAAGCTGGCCTTGAACTCACAGAGATCCCCCTGTGTCTGCCTCCCAAGTGCTGGGATTAAAGCATGCCACACACACTTGGCTTATCTTTTCCTTGTCCTTTATATAGGCACCATATCTCCACCAATGGCTCTGTGAGAGCTTAGAGAAAGATGACACCCACATAACGGTTGTTTGGTTCTAAGGTTCACTGGCATCGAGCTGGGATGTTCCACAGCCCTCTAAATGTGTGCCCTTCTAGCTGAAGTCTGTAAGGTAGCCAAGCTACCGTGTTGCAGTAGATGAACTTGTGGTTCCATTTTCTTTGGAGCCTGGCTCCTAGGATTCCTCTGGATGTTTGGGTACCTGTGGATGCTTAGAGCTATGACTTTGAAAATCACCTTCAGCAACAACTGAGTTTATCGCAGTCACGCAGTGCTGGTTCCTTAGATAAAGGCACAGCTTATTTCCTGCAACGTTGTTTACAGATGTTTTACTGGTTGTTGGCATCATCTTTTAAAAGAAAGTAAGTTGGGTATTTGTTCCTAAATACGTTAGACAAACTTGGAAACAGAATTATATTTGTTTCCTGTCTTTTGCCCCCCTATTCTAAAGGTGATGCTGGCTGAAAAAAAAAATATACTTAATGCTCACAAAGAAAACTGATGTCTTAGATGACCTCAGAAACAGACAATGCTGCTTCTGTACTTAGCTGGTGTCTGAGGGATTTGCAAAATCCACGTCCTGTGAGAACGAGTCTCAACATTAATTGCAGCTGAGCAGAAAACTCAAAGCAATTGGAAATTTAATCTTAAAAGCTATAATAGGGTGTCCCATGCCAAAAAGAAAATTGGCTTAGTGGTTTTTGAGGGAATCACGAAGCACATTGCATATTTAATTGTTTTAAGTTTCAAGACTGTTTTATGAATATATTGATGTGATTAATTATTAAAATGAAACAGAGTTGAATAAATCTGAAATGGCTGAGGAAACAAATATTCAAGATATACATACATTTATAACTACTGAGTTTTATACGCAAATACCTTAATATATATTGTGGATGTATATTTACTGACTGTATGGTTTGTGTCTATTATGCACCAAGAATCTGCTCAGCACTGGAGGTATTATTAACATCTAACATCTAACAAAATATTGTTATTAACATAGATGGTATTATTAACATCTAACAAAAATATTAGATGTTAATACTCTACATATCGGAATTATCTTGTCTCTGTAAACACAAATAAAAGTGCTCGAGGTGCTGGAGAGATGGCTCAGTGGTTAAGAACACTGGCTGCTCTTTCAGAGGACCCAGGTTCCGTTCACAGTACCCACATGGTGGCTCACAACTGTCTATAACTTCAGTCTCAGGGGATCCAGTTCCTTCTTCAGGCCTTCACAAGCACCAGGCACCCAAGTGGTCCACAGATGTAAATGAGGGCAAAATACCTATATAGATAAACTAAAATGCAAAATGTTTTTAAAAAGTGAACTGAACTGTATTTTGCTACCTTTGAGTGACAAGTACCACACTGAAGAGAGTTTATCCAGACTGAAATAGGAGAAAGATACGACTGGGGGAAAGAGCTCCAAATATTTAGATACTGTTTTCCTAAGTTAGTTGTGGTATGTATGGATATTCACTGTAGGCATCTTTATCTACTTGCTGCTGTTGTTTGTCTTGTTTGTGTGACAACTGCTTTATAATATAACTTGGAAAGTGCCTACCTCCTCTTTTTTTTTTTTTTTTTGGTGGGGAGGCTCTTGGATATCATGCTTTTGTGCTTACCTCTGATTTCCACCTTTGTCCAATATGCTGGAGAGATGGCTCAGAGGTTAAGAGTACTTCCAGAGGCCCGGGGTTCAATTCCCAGTACCCACATGGCAAACCACAACTGTCTGTAACTCCAGTTTCAGGGCTTCTGACACCCCCCCACACAGACACGCCTACAAGGAAAATACAAATGAACATAAGATAAAAATAAATTATATGTATATGTACGTACATATGACTCTACCATGATGGTTGTGTTGGGCCAGTGCCAGCCCCTCAATGAGAGGAGTTTTGCGTTCTCTTTTTGTGTACACCTGATGAACTCACAGAGACAGCGGTATAACTGAAGTTTGCAGAGCTGGAGGCCCTTGCTCTGCAAAGCTTCAATCAGATTCAAATTGGATCCTCCTAACCATTCTACCGCTGTGAATTTGATCACCAGCACTGCCAGCCTGGGCAGCGCTCTCAAATTTCCCACTCAGGTTGGCTCCTTTTATCCTCTGTATCTTTTCTCTCCTAAGTTGCCTTCACGAACTCCAAATTCGTCTTGCTCTATATGAGTAACGGTTTTTGGGCTTTCCAGTCTTGAGTTTCACCCCCACTTTACAGGAATTGAATAAATATCCTTGGAAAGATGTGTAAGACTCAGCTCCTGGGACTTCTGTGTTCCAAACCCACTAATATATTAGTTCAAATTTTCTATTAAATGATCAGCAAAGGCACGGAAGGCTCCTTGCAGTGTTTTTCCATTGGTGCTAATCTTTTCAGAAGTTTCAAGTGGCATTTCTTCATTTTTCTCCATTAAGTATAGCAAATTCTGAACTCATTAAAGGTTTCTGAATCTGCTTGGGTTCATTTGACATTTTTGTGTATAAAGCATAAAGTTTAGGAGCCACAGAAGTAGAGGTAAAGAGCACAGGACTGTATAGGAGAGAAGTCTTCAGGAAGGGGTGGATGGAGAGGTAGAGCAAGATAGAAAACAGCCACAGACATCTGTGCTCAGGGAAGCTGTGAACAGAAAATAAAAGCCAGAAAGTTTATCTTCAGGCCAAATCCATTTCTACACCCAGAAGGAAGATGAAAGAGCTAGCCTCGGGGAGGACCCTGAGTGTACATGACATGTGAGTTTCCACAGTTATTTTTGAGGGAAGAAACAAGATTATCAATGAAATTTCAAGGTGCTATGGACTGAATTGTGTCTTGCAAAACTCAAGTGGAAATCTCCATCCCTGACCACTCGGGCTGTGAGTACATTTGAAGATGGGGAGTGTGAAGACAAATCCAAGTCACAAGTAGGACTTCCAGGTGGGCCGGCCTTTATCTGGGCCAGCTGGTATGTTTGGAGAAGAGGAAAGTAGAGTACCCTAAAGCACCAGGGCTCAGAGGAGAGATCAAGGACACAGGAAGAGGTGAGATCAGAGGACCCCAATGCCAGAGCATCTGAGCAAGGCTCACAAAGTGAGGGAAGACAAAAATTTCTCAGTTAGGTGACTGGCCTGTGGCATTTGTTAAGACACCTTGAGCTGACAAATACACAAAGTTGTAGAATAGGAAGGAGAGATGAAGCTGTAAATAAAACAGCCCTCTTTTTTTCTCTCTCTTACTTTCTCTTACTTCTCTCTCTTACCCTTTTACCCTCTTACTCTTTCATTCTCTCTCTCTTGGGGTGCCCCTTCCCTTTTCTCTCTTCCTCTCCATGTCCTGCTCCCCCTTCCCTCCTAATAAATCTCTCGAAGAGAATATTGGTTGACTCCTGTTTCTTCTTAATTTTTAACAAACATCATTAGAGAATGTAGTTTTGAAATAATGATAGAAGAGAATAAGGTTGTTGAAGTCAGACATCTTAAATCTACTTAACTGGATTATTTGGTGGCTTAGAAAGTAACATGTTTTAAACTGGAGTATGTGGCAGTTTGGGTAAGCAGAATAACAAATTAATAAAGTTAAAATGAGCGATTTTACATGTTTATAAATAATAATTACATAAGTTTCTGCCACAGTGCTTGGCACTGTGATAAGGGTGGCAGTGGATGAATTGTGGTGGATAGGAGGTGAGAGATTTCAGAGATCCTTGAATGTGAGACATCCCAATAGAAAAGACTGAGGCAAGCTTCCATTTGGTAGGAAGACATTGAAGTCAAAAGGAAAATCAGATATGAAATGTAGAAACAGACAGAAAGACTGCAGGTCGTGAAGGAATTTTGGTTAATGAGAAAAAGAGAAGCAGAGAACAATGATCATATAATTAAAGAAGAAATATGTTTGAGTTAAGATTTTGCTGGTTATATTTACTATTACTATAACTGACTTTTACTCCCTTCTTGCCATGTTGTAGAGATTTGGAAAGTTGCAGACTTAATCAAATGTGTTGGACACTGAATAATTAAATTCTGGTGATCTGATCTAATAGCTATGGGCATTGTGTGACTTGACTTCATCCAGAATCTGGTGCCAGAAAACTGGTCCGGGCTTCTACTCCACATCACAAAAACAAGGCTGAAAAGGGTTTGAGAGGTGGAAAGAGAGGTTGAGGAGATGGCTTCATCAGTAAAGGGCTTGCTACATAGGCATGAGGACCTGACCTTGACCCCCAGAACCCTGGGATCAACCCTAGCGTGGTGGCCGCGTTTGTAATTATGATCCCAGCCTTGGGGAAGTGGAGACAGGAGGATCTCCAGGGCTTGTCAGCCAGCAGTCTAACCCAATCGGCAAAGACCAGGTCCTAGCGATAGACTGTTTCCTGAAACCACAAGGAGCAGAGCTCCTGGGGAGAAATGACATCTGAGATCACCCTCTGACTTTCACATGCGTGCTCGCACACATGCACGCCCCCTAACATGCACATGTACTTTCATATACCTCCCTGCATGTGCACACACACACACACACACACACACACACACACACACACACACACGATGAAAGGAGAGTAGTGAAACAATCTTAACTTAGATGACATCATGAAATATTGTCCACAGAGCAGGTAAATCATTGGCAGAATTGATCATTCTACTTCGAAGATCCTGATGGAGAGTCCAGCATGAGACACAACTCTAGAAGGCCCTGAGGTGATAAGATACGGAAAGTCCTGCCCTCAGAGCCTTTAAACATGAGAAGACGAGAAGAAATGACCTGCTTTTGTCATTCTTTAGGGCAGGAATATTGTAATAAACGGAGCACAGCTGCTTTAATCTAAGAATGGTCACGTGATACAGATTAGGTCTGTGTACTCTTCCCTTGAGGAATTCATGTGTGAGATGGAAAACTTGGGGTGACTCTAGGTTTTCTTGAAAATGAAGTCACCAAGCAGAAAATCCAAGAGGATTCTGAGGTTAAGTAGCAGATCTCTGGTTTCCAAGAATTCGATAACCATCACCTGGTTAATTAGTCAACTCTCCTTTATGGCGAACTCTGAACTCATGCTTTAGGCTCCCTTTTTACCACTCACACTGACTTGTGTTGGAGACAATGACCCAAGATATCCCTAGCAAACAGTGAAATGAAATATGACTCAAACAATCATGATTTGCTAGAATCTAAGCCTCAAAGTCTACACACACACACACACACACACCAGTCGCCCAAGGCTTTTCCCAGGACTCAAATGTAGACTCTTCCCTCCCCCCCCATCCCCCAGCACCAAAGCCAATTATCAGGCCAAATCCCAGGTCCAGTTTTTGCTTCTAGATTATTTAAAAGTCCTGGAAATGTTCTCCTTCCTCACCACATCTCCTCTCTTCAGAGGTGCACATAGGTGGTAAAACTGGAGAAGCTCTGTGGTGCTGAATCACTTTCTACAGTGTCCAGACCCCTGCCTGTAATTTCCCAAACAGTCACTTTATTAAGCTTTGCTCCATTTGTCTTCTCAATTTGATATGATATGCTGTTTCTTTATGTCAAGAAGACAGGGTCTTAAAAAGCAGGGGCCAGGGTGTTCTCAGAATTCAAGATTCACAGTTTAATTGGTAGCTGTGACCTCAGCTGGGCTTTTGTTCTCTCTCTCTCTCTAATGGCAAAGGAGAGAAGTCATAGACTTTCTCCACTCCTGCAAAGTCACCCTCCTCACAAAGGCCATGTGACAAGCCACACCTCTTTTCCTCGAGGCCTGTGGTGGTTTTTGCACATACCATTATTGTATCACCTTGCCACAACAGCACAGTTCCTTGCCCGAGGAATGAGAGTGGCAGAGCAGGAAATGAGAAAGGGCCCCTGGTCTTTGACAATGGCAGTTTGTCACTAATGCATCCTGGCATTACCTCATGTTTGATGTGTGTGTGTGTGTGTGTGTGTGTGTGTGTATGTGTGTGTGTTTGTGTGTGTGTATGTGTGTGTGTGAAGTCAAATAACAAACTGTCAGTTCTTCAGCCACATCAAAAGCAGTCCTACATTATCTCCATGAGAAGTATCCTAACAGATACATCTGCCAGCCTATTAACGCTGTCTCCCTCCTAATGTGTACAGCTTTTCCATACATCACCCATGACGCTTGAATACCGTCCGGAGGTGTTTCTTTCCCTTCAACTCCAGGATGCCTTTGCTTTACGTCATGAAGGGATTCATCTGATTTTATTCCCTTTTACCCAATAAGATTTAGCTCACGGAAACGTAAAGCCATGGACGTCTTCAGCGTGAGTCTTTAAAATATGTTAATGTATGTTAACAAATGAAGCGGCAGGTCTCATTATGACGTTACCATAGATGTACATGATATACTTTTATTCTGAACCCAGTTCTATGGGTAGCCGTAAGCCTTTCGAATGAACACGGACACTCTTCAGAGTTGCCCACTCCAGGGGGAGGAAGGGAGGCTGGGGCAGTTGTCCTTAGCCAGGGCAGTGTGCATGTGGCTTTTCCGGATGATTTTGTTGTTGTTGTTGTTCAAGCTGCTGAGCAGGATTGCATGTGTGTGAAGAATTTTCCTCACCACAACCAAATCAAAAGAAAATATCAAAACAAGAAGCAAGATGAGAGTACAGAAGCCACAGTTGGAGTTTCTCATGGCTGCCTGCTCCATTCCGTCCCCATTGTGGGATGGTTTGATCTGCTTTGTCTTGGGCACCAAGTATATTTTAACCATTAATGCATTGTAGGAGGTTTTCTGTTTTTTTGTTTTAACTCCTGTCACCAATTTAATCAACTCAGAGAACACTCATTACTGTCCTATTGTTATACTGGGTGCTGGAAATCAAAGGACAGCAATCAAGTAGAGGAGAGAGAACCTGAAAATTGAGATTCAGTACAATACATTTTAAATTTCCAGTTAATTTTTTTTTCACATTTCTGTTTGCTGACACTCCCAATCTTTCCAGCTGTTTCCATGGTATTTTCTTTACTTGTTAGACCATTTTACAATAGTTTCGTAAGATTTAAAAGAAAAATAATTTCAATGTCTAAGTCATCTTGAAATTGTGTCTCTTGATAAAGTTTGCTTTCATCCAGGATTTTAAATATGTCCTAAAGATAGAATTCTAATGTTTGGAAATTCACAACAAAGATATTTATGTACTTTTGTATATGAAGCAAAAGACAAGTATTCAGATTTATAAAGAAACTTGTAAGAAAACTGAGCGCAGAACTTCAGAATGTGTAGAGAGGAAGATTTGGAATACAGGGAAACAATTTCAAAGAGGAGGTCAGGAAGAAGAGAAAAAAAGAAAAACATAAAAGATAAAGAAATAAAATACACAAGATAAAATGGGTAACAAATGAATCCTAATTGATTAGCAATCAAATGTTATGAAGAGACTAAATGGCACAGCTAAAAGGCATAGGTGATCAGAAAGGCATCAAATCCGTCTATAGGAGGCACCTTGAAAAGTATAATACAAAAAGACAGAATATCAAATAATAAGAAGACTAATTAATAGTGGCTGTGAAACACATCAGAAAGTCATTTGGCATTCTCCCTTTCACAATCCAGGGCCTAATTTCTTAGTCTCTGAGCCTGGGCTTCTCTGCTAGGAACCTACGGGAGGGCTGCAAGGCCTTAAGACTGCATATATCCCATTTGATCCTCTGTAGAAGATCCCTCCTGAAGAGCCCAATCACCAGGATGTGAGAATTCTGAAGCAGCCTGCAGGGAGGCCCCTTGCAGGGAGGCACCTAAACATCTTGCCAACAATTAACACTCACTTGCCAGCCAATGGTGTGAGTCACCTTGGAAGCAGATCCTCAGGCTCCAAACAGGCTGCATCTTCAGCCAACATCTTCATTTCAACCCCAAGGGAAGAGAGTTTCCCAGTGAAATCTCTCCAGGGTTCCCGACCTGCAGCAACCGAGAGGCTAAGAAATAGAGAAGAGTTTCTTTAAACCGCTGCCTTTAAGGATATGTGGCATTAATGACGAGTATACTATAAAAATATAACTGGCAGAGTTAAGTTATTATCAGACAAGAAAGTGATGCTACAAATAAATGGACAGCTACACAATAATGAGGCGTTACCTGTACATCAAAGAAGTAGCATGTATGAATTAAGATGGACTTAATCCAGCAAGCAAAACCTTGCATAAATTTTGGGAAAGTTTAAAATTTATTATGGTGAAAGATTTTGCTGTTGCACATCTAGCCACAATTTGTGTATGGCCGAAAAAGGTCAACACAATGTAGAACATTTGCAAATACAGTCAGCCTGTTAAATTTAAGAAGTGTTCCATCCAGCAGTTCAAGTGTGTCCACTTTGTTTAGGGATGCACGGAATAGTTGCAAACTTTGAACAAACTGAGACAGGCAAATGTATGCATTTAAATGAATTAATAGAGAATCTGTAGAGAATTATTAAAGAATATGCAATAATTTAATTTTGTATAGCTGGGGAAGAGCATATGTGTTATAATAGTGATTTAAAAGGCCATGTGACAGATGTCCTATGAAAGAGATTTATTGTGGAAAGAGGGAGAGAGAGAGGTGTAGAGGCAGAGAGAAAGAAAGGGTAGAAGGAAGGGGTGAAGAGCTATGAAGACGGAAGTAGGGAGGGGGAGGAGGAGAGAAGAGAAAGAGGGAGAGAGAGAGAATATCCATAGACCAGATTTAGACGAGGACATACATGGCTCCATTTGGAAAGGACAAACATCTGATACTCGTTTTGACAGCCAGCTCTTCCAGTCAGCCTGCCAGTGCCCCTAAGTAGCCCTTCATGTTCACTTTTCAACACAAAAGAATACATTTGTTAAAATGCCAGTGTTATCTGGAAGCGTCTGGAAGCGTTAATCCACAGGGACATTCGTCTTTAGACTTCTTCTTTTTGTCCCCCGCCCCATTTTTCCCCCCCAGTCAGGCCTCTGGCAGACTTTGGGAGAATGGGAGACTAAAGAGAGAATGGCGTTTTGATGGGGGTAAAGCAGAGATGATTGTCAGAGAGTAGAGTGTGGGACTACTGAAGGGGACCACACTTTGCCAAGGGGCACCGTGACATGGCGGGGAAGGCACAGGAGTGTCGGGGAAGGAAAACAGTGAATAGCCCTGTCTGTTCCCGCCGGCTTGCCAAGCTGACGTGAACTGGGTTTGGAAAATGTGAGCGGCCTCACCTCTGCAGAGAGGTGGGTAAACTGATGGCACACTCCCCTACACTCCACCATGGCCTGTCCCTGTGAACCCTTCTTTCTGCTCCTGCCCACACCACCATGATCGATTCTTCGTCTCTCCCCTCTTCCTGGCTCTCTGGAACAGCTTCTTACTGACTCTCCATTTATCAGTGAACTTCACAGTCACTCCCAGGATAGTCCATCAAGTCCCGTGTTTTCTGGAGCACTGTAGTGAGTTTAATGTAGACAGTTGATCTCTGTGCTTGAGATAGCTCAGTAAATTCCTCAGGCGTGGTCTTGACTGTGTTCTTAACTCTTCTTATGTCCACCCTGAGGCTTATTTACCACGAAAATAATTTAAAAGCACAAGAAACGATGAGGTAGAGAAGGAAAAAAAAAACAAAAAACGACGAGGAGAGCCAATTACCCCTTTTGGGTTTGCTGAGTAAAATCTAAATACCCCCGTAGGGGGGACTCCACCAAACCAAGCATGAGATTGACATAATGATCAAAATGGTATTGTCAAACAAATAAAAAGGTGTAAAAGAGAGTTTTTGTACCACTTAAACTTCTCAAAGGCCGCTTGGAATCCCACAGAACCTCATTAGAAGACACTGTTTCCACCTCTGCTCCCTGCCTCCCACACCTCCCACTGCTTCTAGCCCTTCTCTCTTTCACAAACAAGATGGTTTTCTCCTTCTACCAACCGAAGTGGGCTGTTGGTCCTCTGAATCTGCTCCCAGCAGCATAACCATACCCTTCTCTCAGGACCTGGGAGCCAGTCCTTCTGAGACTAACAAATCTCTTAATCTCCACAGGATGAGTTTGTGAGGCCTGTGAAGAGCAGAGTACCCCCTCCTGGATTGCTTCCCTCCTAAGACATTCTTCCACAGCCCTGGCAGCAAGCGTTAGCCTATTTTCCCATTTGTCATAAACTCCAAACCACAGGCCGAAGCCAATGCACAGCAGTAAGGCTTAAAGTCATGGGATGGAAGCCTGAGCAGAGCACAGCATCTGGGACTCAGAGTGGCTTTGGAAAGGAAAGGTCAGCAAGGAGGGCAGCTGATACAACCATCACCTCCACCCCCCCCCCCCCAGCAGAGCTCCCAAACAGAAGCCAGCCACAAACATTTAACAATCACAGGGGCTGTAAGTGAAGAGATTTGTCCAAAGTAGGAGTCAGTCTGCTCTATCTCTGCTCAACCCATTTACTTTAAATAATCCTTAAAATCAACTTCCTTGTATTGGAATATATAATTCAGGCCAAAAAGATGCATGAAAACAAAGCCAGCTCCTTCGCCGCCTCCTAGTTGTTCTTCTGTCTTTTATCCTGAACCACTTTTTAATGCATCCTTATAGTCTGTTAAAAAAAAATAATCTGACTCTCCCATTCTAAAGAAAATATCCTCTGTTCTTTCTTATTAAAATTAAGCATGTTTACAGAAAAGCTTAAATGGCTGGGGAGATGGAAGAGCATGTACTGTTTTCCAGAGAAAATACCTGAGATTGGTTCCCAACACCCACAACAGGCGGCTCACAACCACCTGCATCTTCACCGCCACAGGATCTGACCCTCTCTTCCGGACTTCGAGGACACATGCACTCAAGTATGCACATGCCCGCACATAGACACACATGTGTGCATGTAATTAAAACATTCTAAGTGTTTAAACTTGTTTTCTTTTAGCATCATTTAATTTTGTAAAAAGTCTGTGTGTGTGTGTGTGTGTGTGTGTGCGCATATGTGAGTACAGGTGCCTGTAGGATCCAGACGAGTGGATTAGATCTCCTAAAACTGGAGTTGTAGGTGGTTGTGTGCTCCCTACAAAGGATACTGAGATCCAAACTTGAGTCCTCTGCGAGAAAATTATGACTGGCATGTATTCGAAGTCTCATGTAACTTTTTTTATACATGTTGACAATACGGAGCAATCCCATCAAGCTAATCAACCTACCCATCAGTTTGCTTGCTTCTCAGCTTTCGTGGTGAGGTATTTGAAGTTCAACCCCTCAGTGATTTTGAAATAGATGGTGTATAGACTACAGTCATCCTGTGGTGCAACAGACCTCAAAACTTCCTTGTCCTGTCTATCAGAGACCTTGCTCCCAATTACCAACAATCTGTCCCAGCCTCTGGTAAGTACCATTCTGCTCTTTTCTAGGAATACAACCATTCTAGATTCTTCATATAAATGAAATCATAGAGTTTTTTATTCTTGTTTATGTCTCACTTATTACGATTGGTATAGTAGAGGTTATCCCAGCACTTGGGAGGTGGAGGCAGATTCATCCATGTTGTTGATAGGAATCATCCTGTAGATGAGCTAATACAAGACAAGTTAAAGTATATACAGTCAGGTTTCCTGGGAGCAGTTCTCAGCAGGTTTGCTGGCCCCAAAGAAAGGGTCTAAGAAGTCACCATTCATGGGGAGACAGAAAACTGTGTGCACACAGAGAGATGGAGAGAGATGAAACACACGAAAAAGAGAGAGGGGAAACCCAAAAGGTATATAGTGAAGAACCTCTTGGGGAGGAGAACCCCCACCCCCACCCCGCTCCTGGGCTGGAGAGTTCAGGGTAGAGGTCATGCCAGCTACTCCCTGAAGTAGGTGGGGAGAGATGCTGAGAGAACCCTGAGGACAGGTTGGCCTTGGTTCAAAAGGCACCTCAGCTTCTTGTCCTGAAGCCCAACCGTCATTACAAAAGACAAACTTTCCTTCCTTTCAAAGACTGAATAATGTCCAGGGGGTAGCAAATACCACCTTTGTTTTTCACCCATTAAGCCACTGCTGGATACTTAGATTGCATCTGTATTTTGCCTGTTGTGATTACTTCTGCAGTGTATATAGGAATATATATCCCTTCAATACTCATTTGAGTTCCTTTGGGTATGTCCCCGGGGGGGGGGGGAATCTGAATCAACATTGCCCGGTCTCTTTTCCAATGTTCATTGTTGTTCCTGAGGGAGCTTCATCCTGTTTTCTTTGACTCTACTAATTTACCCCCACAACTAACATACAGAAGGGTTTTCTTTCCTCTACTCCCTTGTTAAGTAAGCCGCTATTCCCTCCTTCTGATAGAAGCAATTCTAGCTTCCCTTTCTGCTCTGACAAAGTATCCTGATGAGCAGCTTAGGGAAGAAAGGGTCTTCAGTCCATCATACTGGGAAGTCACAGCAGCAAGAGCTCTAGGGAGCTGGTCACATCACATCACATCGGATAGGGAAAAGAGGAGTCAAATGCATGAGTCCTGTGCTCAGCTTGAGCTCTCCTTTTCACCATCCAGCGTCCAGCCCATTAAATGGTGCAAGGCACATTCAGGGAAGGTCTTCTCATCTCACGTATCACAATTAAGAAAATTCCTCGCAAACATTCCCATAGCGTTCCACCCCCCCTGCCCAATTTAGACTGTTCTTCATCGAGACTCCTTGACAGCAAAAACTGACCATCCTGATGTGATTTTTACTTGTTGTTTTTGGTGTTCATAATTCACTCTTCCATTTATCACAGCTTAGAAAAAGCCACAAAGACAGTCTTTATTATGAGGGACTGTGTACATCTCAACATTAATGGAATACCTCGCTCACACTTATCTGCTTTGTCATCCATATCTGTCTTGGCACCCTGCTCCTTCATGTTCCTGGTGCCATCATCGCCTCTCACAACTGTTCCAGCTTTGCCTCCTCTGCAGCTCTGCCTTCCTTTGCCCATCCTGAGGTGGATGCTGCTGGCCTCTGCATTCCTTCCGGAGACGCTGCTCCCGTTACTGCACTTTCACTAGTCTGTTTTCTCTGCCCCTTGGCTGTCTCCATCTTCTTGACAAAATGATGTTCATAAGCCACAACGTGGAGCTGATTTTCTGCTCCATCCAGTCGTTGCTAAGCACAGGGAACGTTGAAATTTCTTATCTTGATTTATACGGTCCTGGTTGCTCTTTGAGTAACAGGCTGTTTTTGTCAATGGATGTTTGTTCAGAGGCTGAACAGATGAATCACAAATCTGAGCCTCCAACTTTGAACTTTCCCTTGGGTTTTACATTTAAGACCCAGAGCTTACTAAACATCCCATTACTTAGCTTTCAGATTCCTCAAACCTATAGTTCCCCAAACTGATACCAAGGCAACAACATCACTGTTTTGTTTGTTTGTTTGTTATACCATACTGCCCGAATGAGCACCATTAGAAACCTGACCACTGCTCTTCATGCCTGCTTAGTCTTTACCTTGCTGAGCTACACTGACTCACTCCCAATCTCTCCTTCCATCTGTCCACGTCTCGCTGGCACCTTAACCTGCAAACCCTTGTCTTCTTTAATCTAACTTGTCTGATCGTCCCCAGCTGATCACCTTAATGCCAGTCTTGCTTGCTCTGAACTTTGTATCCCCCACCCTGCCATCAAAGGGATCCATCTAAAACCTTTTTAATTTCTTCCACTTAAAACTCTTCTGTGGGTTTTTGATAATAGAATAATTTATAAGTTCTGTTGTAGAATATAAAAGTCATCATGTCTGACCTGATTATTTTCCATTAATCTAAACTCTCCTATTCTCTGTATCAAAGTCCAATACTACAGAATTTGTGATTATCTAAATCCATTTAGCTATTTCATGGCTTAGAATAGATATTCATAGGGCTGGAGAAATGCCATTAAAGGCTAGGCTCACAACCAAAAATGTAAGAATAGATGTTCATGACAATCCCCACTGATGGCCAGACTTCTATCCCTTTTTCATCCATTGAGCAGGATATAATTTTATTCTCCAAGAGAGGCATCAGGCCTCAGCTCCACCAGGAAAGCTCTCTTGGCTAGGGACTCTATATTCACTGTGACCCAGTAGAGAGAGTGATCAGTGTTCAGTCTGTTCAGGAGTTTAGCCTACAAGAATCTAAGCGTTGCAGCTAAGCAGCGAACTAATCTCACTGTGCCTTAGAAAGTGCTCAATAAATGTTAGCTGTGGCGTCCATTGTCTCTAGCAGTCTGTTTCCTCCTTGTAAATGCTCATCTCACCCCATCTCGGGAGTCTCTGGGAAGACTTTCGGATGTGTCTGGTCTTCACTAATCCCTTTAAAGTCTGATAAAAGAAGGATCTGAGTGAGGAAGCCCCAGGGATTACTCCTTTCTCATCCTTGCTAAGTTTCTCATGCTTAGCTGAGTTTCCTGAGGGTGCGACAGGGGCACTGGGGACTCATTCCTCCTGTTGTTTCGCTTTTCTGTCTCCTGTGTGTTTCTCCAGACCCACCAAAAAACAACAAACAAACAAACAAACAAAATAAATAGGTTGCTATTGTCTATATTCAGTATGAGGTGAACTTGGAGTTCATCTGAATTATAGCTATATGGGAGGGCTATGTCCCTCTTTTTCCTCCTTGGTGGCTGACACCTGTCCATCTCAGAACAGGAAGATCTGGGAAGTTACAGTAGTTTGCTATATGACTGAGTCTATGATCAGAAAGGGGATAGTCCTATGCCTCAAATTAGTCACTAAATAAGACTGTGTTGACAAGTCCTGGCCTGCAGAAAAAAAAAAAAAAAAAAAGACATGAATTTCTCATGATTGGGGGATTTTAAATCAGTTTGGTAGCCGGTTAGTACACCAGTCAATTTTGCCTTTTTCTCTATGACACCATCTACAGAACTGTGTATTGAAAATGGCTTCATTTTCACCAGTCTTTTGTATTTATTATCATCTTATTTCCATCAAGGGGAAAATCAATGCAAATACTTTTCCGAAACTCCAAGACTTTTAATATGAAAGACGGAAAATAACCACCAATGATGACTGCTTTTCTACTGCTACATATAATAGTTTTGTTATTTATACTAAAACCACAGTGAACTTTCAAAATGTTTTAACTAACTCAAGACTCATGGGAAAAAGGAAAAAAAAAAAAAACAACAACACACTCTTCAATTTAAAGTGGCAATTCCTTGTTTTCAGTCAGTATGTTTCTCCCGAGATGTCACAAGGCTCTTACTCAGTGGTTGCGTGGGCAGCTTGGGTCATAGGGCAGGGTCCCTCCCACATCAGGAAAAGCAAGCCCATTATTTTTGGCTCTGTGTCTAAGAATATGGATCTTCATGATCTCAGCACAAGGAAAACACTTTTCACTTAATGGTAGCTACACACATTGCCCTTGTTTCACTCAAGACCGCTCTGACTAGCCTGGTGTGGGCCTGCTCTTTTCCCGTATAGCTAGCTAGCCTATGAGGGCTGAGATGGAGGGGTGGCTAGGGATGTAAGTAGGGAGTGATTACATCGCCACAGAAACAAATCTGGTTATCACGACTTTATAAAGTCCTGGGAAGCGGGTCCACATGACGTCAGTGTGGAACTCACCACAGATGCACCTGACACCAGAGCCCCTGTCAGTTTCCTCTACGAAAATTCAACACATACTTCTCTAACTTGTGTTGGTTCGTTCATTCTGACAAAGATCCAAGACTTGATGTGTAACAAAGAAACTTGTTTCTGGATCAGGGCTTTGAAACCTGAACCAATCAAAATACAGCCAATTCATCTTCATCAGTGTATTAGAAAAGAAAAGAAATAAAATAAAGTAAAGAGGCAATCCAACTTGTGGCTGACCCACTCAAATCTATCAGATTCTACTCTTACTGAGAAGGACCAAAAGATGATTCAAAGTTCATTAGACTTGTCAGTTCACACTCAACTTTTGCATGGATACAAAAATGTGTGGGGCTGGTGAGATGGCTCAGTGGCTTGCTCTCAAGCCAAAGGCCCTGAATTCAATTCTAGGACTGACATGGTAGAAGAAAAGAACTGACTCATAGGTTGTCAGGCTTGTGGCAAGCCCTTTACCTACTAAGCCATTTCAATGGCCCTTCACTGATTTTTAAATATTTAGGGTGTGTACACGTAAAGGGCCATTACTTAAGGTTTATAAATCGGTTTGGAATGTGTTTATCAGGGGCCTCTTAGACATGATAATGTCTGGTATCTTTGCCATAGCTGCCTGTGTAGGAATCAGGGCTGGCTGCCTGCTGAACATTTCCGCTGTGCTGTCCATCTGACAAGGGAAAGCTGGAACTGGTTCTTGATCTCTCCTGACATTGTCCAGGAGGCTCTGGAGATAGCCAGAAGGCCTTTTATCAAAACTGAGCCTTATCTTCCACCCACAAATAACATGACTGATCACTATCTGAATTCTTTTTCTTCCAAAGAGAGAAGAGACTGGAAGGAAAGGGGCAGGAGATAAGGAACCTGTAAGGACAGCGACTCTTATCTTGATGATCTTCTGTAGCAAGGAGGATGCCCACTAGACTAGAAGACATCTTGGATATTTGTCAAATAGAGTAAGTAGAAGCCAGGGAGATGGCTCAACTGATAGAGTTCTTGCTACAAAGTCTTGAGGATCCGAATTGATCCACAGCACAGAGTGAAATGCTGGGTGTGGCAGTGCAGGTGTGTAATCAGTCCTCATACCAGGGTTGTGGAGACACATGGATCCCTGGAGCTTTCTGGCTAGCTGGCTTGCTGAGCTGGAGAGCCTCAGGTTTGGATAGAAAACTGCCTCAATGAATAAGTGAATGAGAAAGGCATCTGATGTCAACCTCTGGCCTCCATACACAGGCATATATACATGGACATGCACACAACCACACTAACATCTTTACAACGATACTGGGAGGAGTGAACTGATCTTTTGAAATTATTCTAAGTGCAGAAAGGTTAATGGAAGAATTGGAACTTGAACCTAAGTCTTCATTTTCACTATGTTAAATGATAAAGTAAAAATTTCTCTCTGTACAAAAATCCAAGTTATTTCAAGAGACCTTCAGTCAATTTCTTTTTCTTCCTTCTTTCCTTTCTCCCTCTCTCTTTCCCTTCCCCCTCCCTTCCTCCCTTCCTCCTTCCCTCCCTCCCTCCCTGCCCCTCCCTCCTTTCCCTCCCTCCCTCCCTCCCTCCCTCCCTCCCTCCCTCCCTCCCTCCCTCCCTTCCTACCTTCCTTCCTTCCTTCCTTCCTTCCTTCCTTTCTTCTCTGTTTCTCTCATCTTTCTCTTCCAGATATTTTTTCTTTCTCTGTTGCTATATAGCTTGAGTGATCTCTAGGAGGAAATTTAAAGGCAGTTTATCAATCTGTCAGTGCACAGCTGAATACAAGTTTAAGCTCTGCTAGAAACCATAGAAGGCAGCCAGCTCCACTTCCTACCCAGTAAGGAGGCAGAGGTATTTTCACAGTGCCTGACTCACAGCAAGTGGTTAGTAAATATTAGTTTCCTTCAGCACAGGAAGCTATGGCAAGCTGTGGTCGCAGCCTTGGCCAGAATTCCTTCACGAACTACATTATAATTTTATGAGATATTCTATTCTAATGATAATAAGTTCTTCCCCAATACATAAACATTATGAAATAGTGGACTTCAAGGATTTTGTTGTATTCAGTGCTATATTCCTTAAGAAGCCATAGCAGAAACCTAAGGCAGGAGCCTGGAGGGAGTGCTTGGAGCAGGGACCAGGGAAGAACACTGCTTCCTAACCCAGTTTTCCTGACCTACTCAACTACCGTTCTTATACAGCTCAGGCCCACCTGCCCAGGGATAGTGCTACCCACAGCGGACTGGGCCTTGCTGTGTCAATGAGCTATGGAGAAAGTCCCCTCCACCAGACACCTCCAGAGGCCAATTGATGGGAAGCCTATTTTAGTTACTTTTCTGTTGCAGTGATAAAATTACCATGGCCAGGGCAACTTAAGAAAGAGTTTATTTTGGCCGATGGTTTCAGAGGGTGAGTCCATAGTGTCAAGGAAGCGTAGCAAGCGTGGTGGTAAGAGCAGGGTACTCATATCAGGAAGCAGAGAGAGCTGCTGGAGGTGGTGCCAAGCTCTAAGCTCTCAAAGCCTATCCCCAGGGACATATTTCCTCCTACACATCCACAAACAGGACCAAAAAGCAGGGACCAAATGTTTAAACATCTGAGACATTTCTCATTAAGCCACCACAAGCCAATTATTCAGTTGAGATTCCCTCATCCCAACTGATGCTAACTATGACACTATCAGAAGCAGCAGTTGCTCTAGAGATGGATTAAAATTTGGAGGAAAAGCTGATGTCTCAGTCTAGCAGGTGACCCCTGGGGGAGTCATTTGAAGTCATGTGACACTGTAGTAGTTATTATTCTCTGTAGTAGTAAATTATTCTCGAGCTATGGCCCGAAAATTCTCTGATGGTGTCCACAGTCCAGGGGAAGGAATTGGATGAACATATCTGGATGGAATTTACACATAGTTCCAAGGGAGGCTGTTCAGTTTTGCATCCCATTAAACACATTTTGAATCTGTATTTGTCTCTCTTCCTCTCTTGTTCTTCCTACACTGACCAGCCACACTCCACAGATTTATAACCAATTGATTTAATCTCTGCATTATGAAATGATACAAACAAAATCAAGCCATCAAGGGATCCAGAAGATGAAAATTGAAATGAAAAAAAATATAAATATATATTTCAGCATATATATGAAATATATATGAATATTTATATATGTGTATTTATATATGAATATATATATGAAAAAATATATATATATTTCAGTAGGTCTTTTGCCCAGATGGGCTAAATGCTTTGGGCAGCTGACTCTTAATTAAGAAGATAAAATAAGGAAATTAAAAAAAAAATTACTCAACTACCATAATTGTTGTTTCTTACAACCTTTATAGGGCCTCAGAGAACCCCGTATCACATAACACCCACCCACCAGGTTTCCTAACCAAGAAAGGAAAGTGTGTTTCTCAAAGAAGTGTGCTCCAAGCCCACCCTCACCTGGACAGCCAACCATTTGTTGTATATTCCTTGGTGTTTGATGATCAGTGTTGCAGTCATGATGACTGAAATGGTGCCCTGTCCTGTTTTCAAAGTCATTTTTAAGCCACTTTGAAAACTCTTAACTTGTGGCTTTGCCTCACTCTGAGTCCAAATTTCACAATCCTTTAATGAAGCAAGCCCTGTGGGACTCTCTGTGTTGTCTTAAACCTCAGGAAACCACAGCCTTGCACATCTTTTCCAGTTGCCCCCCTTACCCCACCATGGCCATGTCCTGTGTTGTCTGGCCTCTTTTCGGCTTGGCATTTGATGGGGTTCTGGAGCTGAAAACCCACCGCATCAGCTCTGCCAAGTTCAGGTCTCCTCTGACACCTTGTAACACCCTCCTTCTCATCCCTGCTATTAAGCTTTAAGCACTCCGGTCCTTTTCAAGTAATCAAAGCAGTATTGTAAAAACCTATTTAAATCCCCAAAGAGCTCTGAAACAATCATTTCACTTTTCTGTCTACTTCAATGGGTATTTTATGTGAATTGTGAACTTGGGAAACATAAAAGAGAAAAATTAAAAAGAAATATGTACATTCTGTAAGAATCAGTAAGAAAACCATGAACAACATTTTCGAGAGTAAACCATGAATGTGGAATGTATTTAGCCAGTTTGATGCAGTCTTTCCATTTTCTTTATGATCTGCTCATATAAGGATGGCTGAACATTTATTTAAACTTTAGAAAGATCTTCACATTACTTAAACGCTTCACTATTTTACTCTAGACTTGTTCAGCCAACTTAGAAAGCTACTTAGTTATATTAAAAGTGTCTTTTAACAGATACCAACAGTCATTTCTTTGAGAAGCATCACTTTCTAAATATTTTCTTGGTATTTAATGTTTGTGGCGTTATTTATCCACTATATGAGGTAAAGTTAGAAATGTACAGATTATTTTCACTAATATTCAGTTATGATAAAAAAAAATCCAGTAGGCCAAATTCTGGTAGCTGAGAACAGAGCTTATATATACGAGGCAGCACAGTTCCCATGTAGCTAAGGCTGGCCTTGAACGTCTAATTCTCCTGTCTCAGACTTCTGAGTGCTTGGGTGACAGGTGTGTCCATGTAATTGTTTTTGAGAACACCGGGCGAATACATAATGCCGTGAAAGGAGAACTAGACTGAATTCCTGGTGACTGAGTCTATGTGATTCCGGAAAGGTCACACAATGGGCTTTGGTAAGGTCAAGAAGTCAAACTAAAACCTCATTTAGATCGTGTGGGGTGAGGTGGTGCACACACGTCATACCAGCACTCAGGAAGCTGAGGCAGGGAGATCACATTTGCAATGACGGCCTGCTATATAGAAAGCTTTAGGCCAGCCTGGGCTACATGAGACCCTGCCTCAAACAAATTCACTCATATAATTTCCCTTTTTAAAATACATGCATTAAAGATTTAAGTTTACAAATATGCTAACCAACTGAGTGAACTTAATTTTTATTAATACCTTTTCATTTTTAATTAAATAGCAATTACGTACGTTTAAGATGTACAACACACACACTGCACTGATAAAGTTAATTAACTTATTCTTCACCCCATGGGTGTGTGAGCGTGTTTGTGTGTATGTGCTGAAGTCATCTGAAGTCTACTTTTTTTTTTGGCAATTTTTATCTTTTTTGTTTCCTGGCAACTTTCAAGTATATAGTACATCATTATTGATAACTGTCTTGGTGTGTAAAACAGAGCTGTAGCACTTATTCCTCTTTCATCTTTTCCCCTTTGACTTTCTGTCCTCCCTTCTGTCCCTGGTTTTGGTAGCTACCTTCCACTCCCTCCTTTCTTCATCTTCCTTTTCTCTGCATCTTCACTCCTGCTTCTTTCTCTCAGTGACATCCATTCTAACCGGTATAGAGTGCTGTTGCGTGGTGGTCTCGTCTGTGTCTCCTGATGAAGTGCTGAACTCTTTCACATAGCTAATGGACATTTAGCATGTCTGCTTTTGAGAAGTGTCTCTTTAGGTTTGTTCAGGACAGATGAGTTTGAAGGGTCACATATACTTAAATACTTGTTTTCTCTCGTTTACATATCCTTTCTATGAACTGATTGTGTGTGTCTCATAATCTCATTCCTCTTCTTAATTCTGACCTGATTAGGTAAATAGCAAACCCTTATATAATAATAACAACAATAATAAAATAACAATAATAACAATAAATATTCAGTTTTCACAGTTTATGAAAATAGATTTTAAGTCATAGAATGAACAACAGGTTGCATGTGACAATCTTTTGTCTATTAAGAAAACTACCTGTTCTTAACTCAAATTATCTCTGTCTTCCTGTTGACTCTTACTGAGCTGCTAAATATACTTCATCTCTGTTTCCAAAGTAATGCAGCACACAAATCTGTAGGAGTCTGTGATCTCTCTCAAATTCTCCCCATCTCTGAACATTTTTTCTAAATTTTTAATTTGAATGGTGATGTGTTTCTGTGAAGAAAGGAAGTAGTCATGACAACCATCTCTCTCTCTCTTATACACACACACACAGAGGAAATCTAGATGTCACCAAAGAAAAATTATGAGAATGTTGAGAAGCCAGAGAGATATTCCACAGAAAGCCAAAATATCATAAGGGGAGCATAGAAAACCTCAGACATTCCAGAAGTTTCATATGACACCAATGAGTTATGTATTATTATTTAGGCTAACCATCTGTTATTTTGATTAATTAAGTTTTTCTTGGCAGTGCTGTTGACATTCTGTATTTCAAATAAATGTCCAACTCCTACCCTTCCTCTTTTGAAAAACACTTGCAATTTCACGTAGACGTTGAGTCACTGGATAGAAGGATAAGGAGAGGAGAGGAAGCTGCAACAGCAGGGATCCAAAGTTGACCCATGGGTCAGCAAAAGACCCAAGGCAGCACATCAGTGCTGTGCCAGGCATGAGGGTGACTTTTGGCTGCACACTGGCCTCTTCCCCAGCAGACTCTGCAGCTTGCAGCTTTCAGGGGTTAATAAGTGAAGCTATAGATTTTTCTTAAGTCACACAGTCACTTGGCTGGATCCTGTTGGGAGGAGAAAAGGGCACAAGATAAACAGGTCTCTTGGTCAATTATTAGTAATATAATCCTCTTACAATGGAGTCAGCTTAAACAAGTTTAGGATTAAAAAAGAAATGGTACTACCACGACAAAGGTTATGCAAGAGGAAGAGAGGGAAGGAGGGAGGGAGAGAAAGAGAGAGGAGCAAAGACTTAGAGAACTGAAACTACCTTGGGCTAACTTAGGTTGGAGTGGAACAGTGGCGTTAGACATCTTTATAAAATGTCCAAGGGAGAGGAAATAGAGCACACACAGATGGTATGAAGAGGAAAGGGGGTCACAAGACAGGCTCTTGCCATTGTCCTGTTTGCCTGCCAGAAGCTGGTGGTGAGATGTGGTTGTTGAAGACAATACACACGTTGATCACAGCACAGGAAGAAATCAAGTTGATAATACTAATGAAGTTTTTCCCTGCTGGCTAGCTCTCGTCGTTCTGGAAGGCTGCTTGGGGAAAAAAGTCATCAATAGCATTACTCAGCTGTGGGTTATAAGAATGACCTAGGGCGGGAAGACACTGGGTGTCATGGTGGTGCAGCCTTTGGATTGAATTGAAGGCCCTTGCCATAGGAGAAAGCACATGCTTGGTACTGAAAAAGCTTGCCAAGAACCTGTGGTTGGAGAGTTCACAGGCCCTAGGGGTAAACCTACTACTGTTATTTTGCTAAATGGACACAGTGTTTAAACTGCCCTTTAAATTCTTATCTCCTGACCTCATGAGAGAAGTTTCTTTGTAACATGGGTGGTGCTTAATGTTGAAACTCAGAACTGGCCAAAGCACAGAAAATAAGTGTCATGGACTACATAATCACAAGTGGAAAACCTCTATCACAGCCCTGCTCAAAGGCTTAGGGACCATCAAGGAAGAGGGGGAAAAGATTACAGGAGCCAGAGGTTGGGGTAGGACTGGAGTATAAGGATGTTTTCTGGGCATCACAGGACTTCTGCACACATTAAATCACAGCAGCTATGGTTGCACGCACACAGCCTGCACAAGATCAAGCTGGTCAACATTCTATCGCGGAGGGCAGGGTGGAGTTCATGAGTCCCTACCCTGAGTTGAGGAGCTATGGGCAATTAGTCAACAGCTTTAGGGGAAGGGAAAGTCAGTTTTCTTTAGGATTGAGGCTCCCGGTAGATCAACCACTCCCCAGTAAATAACCCCACATGCAGAAGCATGTGGACAACAAAAATGGCGTCTGTGGGTTATGAAAGAAGAAAGAAAGAATCAAAGAAAGAAAGAAAGAAAGAAAGAAAGAAAGAAAGAAAGAAAGAAAGAAAGAAAGAAAGAAAGACTTGGGCTGTGATGGCATGTGCCTTTAGTCCCAGCACATCAGAGGCAGAGTAGAGGAGGTCTCGACCTCCAAGTTTAAGACCAGCTTGGTCTACAGAGCCAGTTCCAGGACAGCCAGAGCCACACAGAGAAACTTTGTGTCAAAAAACCAAAAGCAAAAAAAAAAAAAAAAGAGACACGAAGTTAGTTTTGGTTAAATGGAGGTGAGGTGAATGTAGGAGGATGTTAGGAGAGGAGTTGGGAGTGAATACGGTCAAAATACATTGAATAAAATTCTCAAAAAAATCTGGGTGGTGGTGGTCCTTTCCTTTAATCCCAGCACTCAGGAGATAGAGGCAGATTCATCTCTGAGTTCCAGGCCAGCCTGGTCTACAGAGTGCATTCCAGGACAGTCAAGCCTGCACTGAGAAACCCTGTCTTGAAAAACAAACAGTAACAACAAAAAACATTCTTCCTCCGACAATTAGAAATAGCCTTCCTCAAGATCCAGCAATACCTCTGCTAAGCATATATCCAAAAGACGCTCAAGCATACAACAAGGACATTTGCTCAGCCACGTTTGTAGCAGCTTTATTTGTAAGAGCCAGAATCTGGACACAACCCAGATGCCCCTTAAGTTGAGGAATGGATACAGAAATTGTGATACATCTACACAATGGAATATTACTCAGCAATAAAAACAAGGAAATCATGAAATTTGCAGGCAAATGGTGGGAACTGGAAAAGATCATCCTAAGTGAGGTATCCCAGAAGCAGAAAGACACACAGGGTATATACTCACCCATAAGTGGATATTAGATATATAATATAGGATAAACATACTAAAATCTGTACACCTAAGGAAGCTAATCAAGAAGGAGGACTCTGGCTCAATCCCTGTTTGGAAAGGCAAAGAGGATGGACATCAGAAGAGGGATAAAACAGGGAACAGGACAGGACAGGAGCCTACCATAGAGGGCATCTGAAAGACTCTACCTAGAGGTGTATCAGAGCAGATGCTGAGACTTATAGCCAAACTTTGGGCAGAGTGCAGGGAATCTTATGAAAGAAGGGGGAGATAGTAAGACCTGGAGAGGACAGGGGTTCTACAAGGAGAGCAATAGCACTAAAAAATCTGGGCCCAGGGGTCTTTTCTGAGAATGATACTCCAACCAAGGACCATTCATGGAGATAACCTAGAACCCCTGCACAGATATAGCCCATGGCAGCTCAGTGTCCAAGTGGGTTCCATAGTAATGGGAACAGGGACTGTCTCTGACATGAGTTGATTGGCCTACTCTTTGATCACCTCCCCCTGGGGGGCGGGGAGCAGCCTTACCAGGCCACAGAGGAGGACACTGCAACCACTCCTGATGAGCCCTGATAGACTAGGGTCAGAAGAAAAGGGAGGAGGACCTCCCCTATCAGTGGACTTAGGAAGGAACATGGGTGCAGAAGGGGGAAGGAGGGTGGGATTGGGATGGGAGGAGGGAGGGAGCTACAGGGGGGATACAAAGTGAATAAGCTGTAATTAATAAAAATTAAAAAGAAAAGAAAAAAGAATACAGATATTTATTTTTAAAAAACTACAAATCTAAGCAATGATCACAGACAAAATATTGCCAAGATGATTTAATACATCGCTAAGTTTGGGAACTATAGATACAGAATTAAGACTAGCTATTTGCTTTGTGTAAACATGTGTGTTTGTATACCTGTGTGTGCATGGGTACACACCCGTAAGAGTGCATGTTTTGAGGCCAGAAATCAGCTTTGGGTATTTCCTCCATCCCTGTCCTTGCTTTCTGAGATAGGGTTTCTCACTGTGCTTAGAGCTACCCATTTGGACTAGCCTGGTTGGCCAGTGAGCCTCAGATGCTCCTGTCTCTGTTGGTAACAGGCAGGTGCTACCCACCTGGTTGTTCTGTAGTGTCAGGGAACTGAATTCAGATCCTCAGGCTTTTGCCCTTGGCATTATTATAACCACTGAGCTGTTTTCCCAGCACTTGTTACTTTTGTTTCCTCTTCATTTTACCATAATCATTAAAGTGTAGGATTTTACACAAGTTGACTGCTCTGTGCCAATATTCTTTTAGTTACTTTTTTAAACCTATTTCACAAACAACAGACCATAATAGCTTTGTCAATTTAGATCATTACTTTTTAAAAGGAGATGCCAAGAAATAACCTCATGCTTCACCGTCTTCTATTCCTATCAAAACACATGAAGGGTTTGTTTGCTTGTTTGTTTGTTTGTTTGTTTGTTTTCCTTCAAATGAATTTAGCATTCAGAGCAATGAAACCCCTCATTGTGGATGGACAAATACCACAAAGATAATAAAAACTGCACTAATGCCATGGGTAAACGAACCAACTAACTTGAAATGTAGCTTAATTACTTCCTCCACGAATCGTGCTTCCAAGTGCTAATGCAGACTGGTAACATTTGAAATGAAAAGATAAGAAACGTTTTCTTAAATTTTACAAATAGGACAAGACGCCTGCTCTCAAGGCTTCCTAGTTAACATTGTTTAGACGTTGTGAGTCATCACCGTAAGGCAAGAGAACCAGTTACACACAGGAAGGAATAAACCTGCCAGTATTCATAGATTCACAGACGATAAATTTGACAGTCTGTAAGGATTGGCTGACAGCTCCCGCCTCCTCCCACTTCTCCTCCTCAGCACAACAGCACAAACCTTAACAAAACACAGAGTCCATTGTCTTCTATGGTATTAACAAACACTGAAAAAGAAAACTGACTTTTTTCAAATTTTGCATCTACAATAGTCACCAAAGCCTGTAGGTGTAGCTCGGTGGTAGAGCATTTGCCTACATGCGTGAAGCCCTGGGCTTAAACTTCCGAACATCAAAAACAAATAAACAAGAACAAACATAGGAAAAGCTTACCTAAATTTGGCTAGAAGTTCTGTTTAAGGGCAGGTGTGGGGGCTGGGTGTGTAGCTCAGCAGAAGAACATGTCTCTTGATACAATGGACTCAGTCTCCAGCACTGGAAACCAAATGAGAAGCCACAAAGACCTCAGCGCAGGAAAAGAAAAAAGAAAATTGCAGGAATCACAGTATTATAAGGTTGCTGTGGTTACAAAATCTATAAAAACTCAATTAAAAAAAATCCCATATAGACTATCTGATGACCCAACTTTAAAATACACACAAAATAACAGAAGTACAAAACAACTCAGGCCAGTTTGGAAGGAAAGTATACTAGAAAGACTTCTCACATGAAAACTTACTATGAGGTTTTAGTAAATGAAATTATGTGGTAATGTCAAAGTGGGCACGGGGGACATTTGTCAGTAGAACAGGGAGAGAAATACATGACAGGAAGTGACGTTGCTAATTGGTGGGAAAGCACATACTGTTCAATGCAAGTTACCAGGATAACTGACTGTTTTTAAGGAAGCAAGTAACCTCAAATCCCTAGTGTTCATAGAAGTCCATTACGAGTAGATTAAATGTTAATATGACCTCAAAGAAGGGAGGTTTGATGGATGCTCATTGAGTTACGCTCATATATGCTGCTGTTCTTTAGAAGGACCATACACAAGCATGCTCAAAGAAGCAGGCCTGGTGGCAAAGCATCCTGGGAGTTAGCGGTAGGAAGCTCACAGGAATGGTTTCAGTGGGGAGGTGGGCTGGCTGTAAATGACTAAAATTTATTACGTAAGTGTATGAAACTGTCAAACAATAAAAAAATATAATTGAAAACAAAACAAAACAAAACAAAACAAAATATACCAATCAACTCAACTCACCAGCAACCAGAGAGATACGAGGTAGACACTTTGTATTTGTTAGATTGGTAGAAATTCTAAGGAACAGAATTTCTTATCCACTTGGAATGACCTGGATTGGTTCAGCTTTGGAATGAAATCTGGGTCCTCCACCCAGGAGACTAATACACATTCTGTATGGTTAAGCAACCTCATTCTATGTATGCTATAGTACAGCTTCTCCCATGTCTGCAATATGATCTATGCATGTATGTATGTATGTATGTATCTATCCATCCATCCATGTATGTATGTATGTATGTATGTATGTATGTATGTATCTATCTATCTATCTATCTATCTATCTATCTATCTATCTATCCATATGTCCATCCATCCAAATGGATATCTATAACAGGAAAAAGTTGGGCTCTTAACAAGATACAGTTATGTAGCAGTTAAAATTAATAAATTACAGCAGCAGTTTTTAGTCCATGAGGTAGGGAATGATTTTTGTCTCCTTCAAAAGGGCCAATGTGTCTAGACTTGGATATTTTTGGTTGTCAAATTGTGGGGTTATTCATATTACTGGAAGGTAATGGGTGTGAGCCAAAGCTATATTAAATATTAGAAGACATAAGGTACATAACACAACAGTTATCTGTCCCCAGTGCCAACAACACTAAATGGGGCTGATGAACACAGCTCCAGCCACCATCCAATATGTAAAAGTAAAGATAATTTATCAGTTGCTGTGGGACAAATTGTGCTTGTGAGGCTAGATTTTAGACATTTTTACTTATCTAAACTCCATTATTTATTTTTAAAATCATATTTATTTGCTTCTTTGTTGCGGAGGAGAGTAGACATGCTCATGCCACGCTGAAGGTCAAAGGACAATTGGCCAGGGTTGGGTCTCTTCTTCTGCTACGGGACTGAGCGTAGGTTGCCAGGCTCGGAGGCAAGTGACTTTATCCACTGAGCCATCTTGCCAGCCCCAAAACATTTCCTTTCAAATGTTGTAGGTTTGGGATCTTACTGCTTTACTTGGAGCAAAATACTGGTTCCCTCTGAGGCTCCCATTTTGACTTGTGGGTTTAACTTCCAAATATTCAAGAATTTTATATGTTTCTTTCTGTTTTATTTCTTAAAACTGTGTGGTTAGAGAATATGCTTTAAATGATTTAAAACATTTTAAATGTTTTTGAGATTGAGGTTGTGGTTTATCTTAATGAATAGTCCATGAATAAAAATATGTGTTTCTTGCTGTGGGCTAGCAGGCTTGGTAAACGTGATGTAGGTCAATTTGGTAGCTCGTGATGGGTCTTCTTATTGCAAAGTTTATGCACATTTATCCTATTGATTTCTGAGAGACACACACTGCTTCCCTCATGCATGCCTCAAGTATGTCCATTTCTCTTTGTAGATGTAGATTTTTGTTGTTGTTTTATATACTTTGAAGATTTATTACCAAGTTTACAATACTGTTATGTCTTCTGGTGAACTGACTATTTTATCATTAAATGTTTCCTATTACTCTTATCTTTGGACACGCATGTGTGTGTGTGGTAGTGTGTGTGTGTTTGTCCTTTTGGAGGTTTGTTGAGGTTCTTCTATCTGTGAATGTATACCTTTTACTATATTGGGAAAGGTTTTGTGTTTGTTCCCTGGCCTTTTTTTGAAGCAGTGTCCCACAATGTGGCTTAAGCTGGCCTTGAACTCACAATCCTTCTGTCTCTCTCCTCATTCTTCCAAGTGCCAGGATTGACAGGCGTGTACCACCGTGCCCAGCTATATTAGGAAAAAAATTTCCTCATTATTTTTAATTATTTTCTGCACTAGTCCCCTTTCTTTTCTAAGTAAGTGTATATAAATTTATCATTTATGTCATCAGAATGTATATATTAATTATTTTTGTGACCATACTTACTTTTTAAAGTACCACCCCATTCTCAGATAATTTTTATAAGTCTGTTAATCTCTATGGCTGTATATGCTACCACAGAGTCTACTCCTGAATCCTCATTATTCCCCCGAGCCTGCACAATCAACTCTTTCAGAGCTGTGGCTCCCTAGTTCTAACTTTTTCACTTGCTTCTTAGTTTCTCTGCTGTAAATTGAATATACCTGTATATTTCCTCAACATTCATATTTCCAGTACAAGGAATAGTTAGGGCAGATGCTTGAAGCCTTCATTTAAAGTTTCTAATTCCAAATCATGGGTTTGAAGATTTAAAAGACATTCCTCCCTTCCTCCACCCTCCCCCTCCCTCCCTCTTCTTCCCTCTCTCAGGCTGAAGGTCAAACTCAGAGCTCTTGAGCATTCAGAGCAAAAGCCCCACGATTGAGCTGCACCCTCAGCCCCTGCAATGTAGTTTCTTGTTGCCGATTCTCCTTTTTGCTGCTTCTCTGGTCTTTTTTTTTTTTGACAGCTGTTATTCGGAAAACATTTAATTGTGAGGCTCTTAGACATTCTGGAATTAGCCATGTCCAGTAAAATTGCATAATGGTTGGGATTACCATACATGGCCCCCATCTTACCCTCTGTTGTGTTTGCTCATCTGTGTTCTCACACTGGGAAGGCCACAGTGAAGAGTCAGCTATTCATCGGAAGAGGGAGAAAACAGGGAACAGGACAGGAGCCTACCACAGAGGGACTCTGAAAGACTCTATCCTGCACAGTATCAAAGCCAGGGCTAAAGCTCATAGCCAAACTTTGGGCAGAGTGCAGGGAATCTTATGAAAGAAGGGGGAGATAGAAAGACCTAGAGAGGACAGGAGCTCTACAAGGAGAGCAACAGCACCAAAAAATCTGAGCCCAGAGGTTTTTTCTGAGACTGAGACTCCAACCAAGGACCATTCATGGAGATAACCTAGAACCCCTGCACAGATGTAGACCATGACTGCTCAGTGTCCAATTGGGCACCCTAGTAGGGGGAACAGGGACTGTCTCTGACATGAACTCAGTGGCCTGCTCTTTGATCACCTCCCTCTGAGGGGGGAGCAGCCTTACCGGGCCACAGAAGAAGACAATGCAGCCACACCTGATGAGACCTGATAGACTAGGATCAGAAGGAAGAAGAGGAGGACCTCCCTCATCAGTGGACTTGGGGAGGGACATGGGTAGAGAAGGGGGAGGAGGATGAGATTGGGAGGGGAGGAGGGAGGGAGCTACAGGAGGGATACAAAGTGAAT
Source organism: Meriones unguiculatus (assembly GCF_030254825.1). Lineage (NCBI taxonomy): Eukaryota > Metazoa > Chordata > Mammalia > Rodentia > Muridae > Meriones > Meriones unguiculatus. The sequence continues at coordinate 58,910,659 of NC_083362.1, read as the reverse complement.
AAACTGTAATTAATAAAAATTAAAAAAATTAAAAAAAGAAAGCTGGACACTATTTCAGCATCTTATTGATAAATAGAATCACTTCAGTGACTTCACTAGGGTGTCACATTACTAGATGACTGTTGAGCTCCTATTGTCCTCAAGACCTGTCCTCCCAGACTTCAGTAACTGACAGGTGACCTAGACAACCCTTACTGAGAACATTTCACCATTAACACTAATAACTCAAAAGACAGGTAATACATTTTGCTGTGTTCCTCTGGTAATACCTCCCTGGTTACCAAACTCTCAGAATAAATGTGTGAGCAAGTTCTGGTTGTGGAGACTGATGACTTGTTCAGACAATGTGAGCCCTGTGGGAGGTGAGTCTTCAAAAACTCCCCCCCTCCTCCCCCCTCCCCCCGCCCCCGCCACCACAAGAACCTGGCCTGTGATATGATTGAAAATGCAGCTGGTGATCAATCCCAAGTCCCCATAGAAACCTTAGGACAAATTCAAAGTGATTTGTCATCTCTTCACGTTGCCAGGGTAGACGAGACTTGGACCCAAGAAAACGTGAGTGTAGCCGTACTTACAATAAGTAAGGCTGGGATCCCAACTTCGGTGCTGCGAGGTAGCACTAGGGTACAGATAACAGACAATTTAGCCTCCAAAGCTAATTTTTTGCAGTTGAATGCAGCTTCAGTTATCTTATTTTAATGACCCCACTCAAAACATTTCTATTTGGTTCCCTCCCCATGGGTGGGATGTGACATGCAAGCAAAGAAGGTTCAGAACCGAAAAGACTGAGAGGGTCCTCTTGAAGAAGAAACTCCCTGAAATGCTTTACAGCCACTCTCCTGGATGTCTCACGAGAAAGCCCCTCCTGAGCGAAGGGGAGGAGGACCTCCCTTATCAGTGGACTCGGGGAGGGGCAAGGGTGAGGAAGAAGGAGGGAGGGAGGGAGCTACAGGGGGGATACAAAGTGAGTAAATGTGATTAATAAAAATAAAAATAAAATTAAAAAAATCTCAAGATATACCAATTAAAAATAATAATAATAAAAAAAGAAAGCCCCTCCTGTAACAGTAGAATGAGCAGCTCCTTTGATGGAGCCAGTGCTTTCAAGGGGAGGGAGTCAGTGGTTCCTTTTCTCCAGGTCCAGAACGGGAAATTCATAGTGTATCACACCAGCTCCACGCAGCCAGCCTCAGCCAGGTGTAGTAGCACATGCCTGTAATCCCAGCACTCAGGAGGCAGAAGCAGGTGGATCTCTGTGAGTTTGAAGCCACCTGGTCTACAAAGCCAGTCCAGGACAGCCAGGGCTACACAGGAAGACCCTGTCTCAAACAAACAAACAAACAACAACAACAACAAACAAACAAACAAAGAAGCCAGCCTCATGACCACTTATTCCAACTCTATTCCAGAATATAGCCAATGCACTGACTATTCAAGGAAAACAGGGACCAGAGCGGGCTTTGCCTCTCATTCCTAAACTTGCTAAGACTGGGTGAGTGACCAGAGCTGAGGAGGAAGCCTTGAGCAGAACCTTGTGCCTAAGGTGCTGTTTTGGTAACAATGACCAGGAAGTGAAAGACAAACTACGTGCAGACTTTATTCAACCTCCCTTTTGTACTGAACAGATGACTTTTCTTTCTGGATACGCCTTCCTTCCCCCAGTTTATTACTTTATCACTGGCTGAGTGGGTAGAACCAAGCTGGGGCTCATTCTTTCAGTGCGGTGGTTTGTACGACTTCGTTCTGTCTTCACTCTCCTTGCCCACTCAGGCTCGCTTCAGGCATGGCTGCTTGCCCAGTACCTCCGTAGTCGCACGTAGCTTGGAATGGAGCACCATTCCATTTTCTCGGTATTGACCACACACGCCCCGTCACTGCTTCCCAGTCCCCTAAGGAAGAACAGGCAGAATGGACTGGGAAAGTGTAAGCTCGGGGTAAGAAACCTAATACCCTGTCAGTTTATATTTCCAGCGGGCAGCATGCTTTATGTTAACCAGCTAGTAGAAAATGGCAGAGAAACAAACGCGCAAAAAAAAAAAAAAAAAAAAAATTCCTCCTAATTTTTCACTCCTGCTCTCTTTATGATCAAAACTTATTATCCTGTTGTGGCTGACTCATGCAGGGTTCCCGAGGAATTAATAACTTGTTTCAGACCCTCTTATATTTTCTGGCAAGTTCTTTGTCAGATTTTGCTGCCCCTGTTAAGGCATTAATCTGAAGTGTCATCTGCTTACGTTAGCAACTGTCTGTGGAATCTTGTCACTGCTTAGAGGGAAAAAAAAAAAAAAAAACACAAGAAGAAAAAAAAAACATATTGCTTTCACCCCCTAACTTCTTTCTGTATTGCTAGTGCTAAGACAGCTTGTAGCATAAGTTGGCCGTTAGGAGGAAATTGCATTGAGACCAGATTTCATTATCATTAAATAAAAAATGCCATTGGGGAAATCATGGTGTCTTTAGAAGGGCATCATTGACTCCTCTCCAGCCTTCCCTTTCAAAGCCAAGCTCTCCCTCCCCACATCCATATCGTGTGTGAAAACAGCTGCTTTTCCTCCTAACACAACCACGTTTGTGCCAGGTACAGAAATCCCTGAGAGACAGTACTGTGTGTGTGGAATCACTGCACTGAGTCTGCCCCGAACATTTATCCCAAGAGGCTGTGGATAGGGGTGGCTGTAGTGGGCTATTTCTTCAAGTTCCCTCATTGGACAACAGAGCACCTCAGGCACAAGTTTCTGCTCAAGTCTCCCTCCTCAGTTCCGGTCTCTCACCCAATCCTAGCAGGAGGCAAGGCCAGCTCTGGTCCTTGTTTTTCCTTTATTAGTTGCTACGTTGGCTGCATTCTGGAATAGAGTCAGAACAAGTGGTCATGAGGCTCCCAATCCATGATTAGAAGCATTTTCCTCTCTCAGGATGTGACAGTTAAGGGCATGGCTCCTGTGGCCCGTAGTGCTTCTTTCCATGGGTTCTTCATCACCTTCCAAAGGTCTTCATTTCACTCCTTCATTGCTCCGGTGCTATGGGGGAACTGTATGAGGGGGAAACACCAGAGGGAAAAACACCTTTTGGGTGCAGAAATCAGAGAATTTCATCATTCTGCACATCCTTTTTAGGCCTACAGCTTGGAAAGTCGCTTAGCAGGGAAAGGATTGCAAATTTCTGGAGATTGAATTTCCAAATGTGATTTGAAAGTCTAATACAGAAATAACCTGACATCAGCATCACATCCACTACAGGAAGGCTGTCAGGAAGGAGAACACTGAGTCAGAAACGCTCTCTTTAAACGTACTTCTCTGTAACCAGTCACCAGAATTGGCAGTGACTTCTCGTGCAATGTAACATTTTTCGTTTCACCTTTAATTTCTAAAATTGTTTTGTAAAGTAATGTCACTTGCGGTGAAAGTAGGCGGCTGCCGTAGAACTAAATGCCCTCTGTTTCCTTTCAGGGGCCTGGGAATACAATCACCTATGAAGGCTGGGCCTGGTTCTCCCGGACTATGGAGAACTATTACAAAGATGAGTTCCCACCGAGCCGGCAAATCTTGCATCTCTGGCAACCGGGCGATGCTCAAGCTGAGAGATATCATCAGGAGTTCACACGTTTGCAATAGCCTTTGTCTGGTTACCATTTAAATCTCTAGTTTCTTTCCAATGCCAGTGGGTCAGACTGCCCTGGTGAACAATGACAGTTAGGTCTAGGAACGCTCTTCCCTCTCCTAACTCTCCCCAGTTATACACTTTGTCTCTCCCTGTCAAGTTACTTAAGCTGAAACACAGTCTTTTGTGGGACACGGTGCCTTCTAAAATGAGCCTCGGTCATTGGCTCCTCCTGGCTTCCTCCATGCTCTGATGGAAAAGCTTTTAAGCTTAGTTCCCAGTGTTTTCTTCTCCTCCTGGAAACTTTCATCGTTGAATTGGGAAAAGATTCAGAAGCAAGCGATGGTGGAACCTTATGCAAAGAGGGAAATGTAAAAGGTGAAGGTGAGGAGGATAACTCTGAGAGTGAAAACTGACCTATGCAGTATTAACTCAGCTGTGTGTCTCATTCACTCAGACACCTTTGGCACTTTCATTAAGTGAGGGAAAAAAAAAAGTCAGGGTCAGCATTTTTGTTCATCCTGTCCGGACTTTCCTGGCCTAGACATATTTCCATTATCAGCCTTTCAGGCTGTCAGAAAATCCCTAGAACATTTACATTTTAGGATGCCTTCCCTTTTCTTTTAAATGTAATGTCCAAAATAGTGCTGTCAGACTGTGAGAATTTCTGTCGGAATGCAAATGCATCACGGGGAAGAAGGTACCAGCCTGTATCAGATTGCATCAACTGATTTACAGGGTTCCAAGAGGAAGGGATGAAGGAAAAGTCACCTCTGAGGGACATTTGAGGACCCTTTGATAATGTAGTCATGTTATGGCTGGCCATTTAAGAAAGATGGGAACAAATACAGGTCATATTTAGTAGGAGAAAGAAGGGAAGGAGGATACCCCCAAGGAGCTGACTTACACATCTTGGTGAAAGGATGTTTTATTGGTGGGTAGATATGTGAATAGATAGGTACCTTAAATAACTGAGCATTTCTGAACATGAAAATGGAGACTTAAAAATGCCGACATAGTTTGTTAAATTGATTCTGTTTTTATTGTAAGTTACGAATGGGCAGAGAGGGCCCGTTTGCCTTTTGGCCCAGTGAATTGTGTGTAAACTGACCCGCAGAGACACAAAGGGTGACTGCTCTATGGCCCTGGCTGATAAATTGAGAGATCAAAGTCTGCTTTTCCATTCACACTTGAAAACCCCATTAGTGAGTACAGAGAACTTTACAGTTTGTAAATGTTAAGTTCACTTATATGAAGCAGTCATAACATTTAGCTATTATTTATAAAACTGCTAATGGGATAAGACACATCTGACAATGCCCGTGGTTGGCTGCCATTTTAACCCAAAAACGACAGGGTTTCCACCATTTTTATTGTTACAGTTGATCTGCAAAGACAAAAGGGAGGTGAAATGAAAGATCCATTTTCACATGTGGCTCTCTGGTTTGGTGGGGAAGAGTGTTGAAAGTCTCGGCTAAGGTACAATTTGGAGTGAGGTTCAATGTGGCAATGCCTTCCTACCCCTTGATGGCAGCGATGGTGGTTTTGGTGGCAGATTAGCTGATGGATATTGGCCTACGGACAGAGTGACTGCTGCACAAGTGAGTGTGGCACTAGGAAATACTGAACAGGTAGAGAAAGAGAAGAAATGTCCTTCGATGGCAGGACTGACAGAGTCTCCAAATAATATTAATCCATAAACTAAGAACAATTTTCCTACCCAAACCAATGTAATATTGCAGTTTAGGTCATTTGTGTCTGTCTGTGTGTGCAGAGGCCAGAAGTCAGCCTCACGTACTGTTCCGCAGCTGCCATCCACCAGACAGTGTCTGTCACAGGGACCAGGGATTTGACAGCTAGGCGAGGCTGGCTGGTCAGCTAGACCCAGGGACTCACCTATCATCTCCTCCCCAGAGATGGGCTTACAGATGCCAACCTCCTGTTCTCACCTGATTTTCACATGTGTACTGCTGGAGATCAAACTCAGGTCCTCAAGCATTTTATGGACTGAACTATCTCTGTATCCACAGTTACTCATCATCGTCCTCACCACCACCATCATCATTTAACAATGGTAGTTCCGGGGCTGGAGAGATGGCTCAGTGGTTAAGAGTGCTGTCTGCTCTTCCAAAGGACCTGGGTTCAATTCCCAGCACCCACATGGCAACTCACAACTGTTTGTAACTCCAGTTCTAAGGGATTTGAAATCCTCATACCAATGCACATAAAATAAAAAATAAATTATTTAAAAAAAGGTAGATCTTCTGCATTTGAAACTGTTGTGAAATAGCAATGTTTTAGAGGACTTTTAAAGGCCAGAACACTGTTGGTTACAAGAAATATTTCCTTTGTTAAAGGCATGCCATTTTAGCTTGTAGGAAAAATTTTAATGAATTCCATTCAACAGACATAAGATGTATTGAACTGAAAAGTCTCACTATTGTCTTCATGTTAGAAGGAACCCTAACTACCAGGTAAAAGATGTTGCAATGGTTAATCTCATTTGACCAGACAACAGAACCAACATATAAGTCAAAATCAATTTGAGGTCTCATTTCTTTCTTCTAGTAACGTGTGACTTTCACTTTTTTTGAAATGTCAAAATTCAAATACCTTTCACCACTTATTTTGTTATTATCATCACACCACCCAAAACTCACTTAGAGACGAAGTCAATCAACCTTTAACTTTAATAGCAAGAATTAAGCAAAGTAGGTAAGCAGCATTTCTTGGGGCTCAATATTTTCAAGTGCTTTTCACAGCTCCTTAGTGTCTGCTTCCAATAATAAACACGGAGCCAAGTTCCCGCTCTCTCTACTGTGTGAACTATTAGTCACTCACTTAGCCATTCCTTTGGAGCTGCAGCACCCAGTCTCATTTAGATGAGTCACTCAGGAGGCTCTGAAGCAAAATGCTAGTGAAAGAAGCTGTTCAAAACGGGATTTTTTTTTCCAGCATCTTTTGTATGACTAAGTGATGAGAACAGATCCTAGCAACTGAAGGAGGCAGGAGCTTGAGTCATTGAGAAGAAGTGGAGCATCCAAAGGTGCTCTTTTCTACCGTGCTTGCAGTAGTAAGTAACTTAAAAAAAATTTTTTTAATTACATTTTATTTACTTATGCACAAATGTGCGTGCCCACTGGCATACAGGTCATAGGTCAGAGAAAGATTCCGTTCTCTCCTCCTACCAACTGGTCCTGGGTATTGAACCCAGGTTGTCATGATTGGCAGTAGAGACCTTTAAGCATGGAGCTGTCTTACCAGACTGCAGTAACTACTTGTTAAAAGACATCGTTAAGATTCTGTACGGGGGGGGGGTGGTGCTGGAGAGATGGCTCAGCAGTTAAGAGCACTCACCGGCTGCTCTTCCAGAGGACCTGGGTTCACATGGCTGCTCACAACTGTCTGTAACTCCAGTTCCAGTGGATCCGACATCCTCACACGGATAAATATGCAAGCAAGTCACCAATGCTTAAAATAAAATAAAAATAAATACATTTAACTTTATTTAAAAAAAAAAAAGATTCTGTCCTAAACAAAACTTCTTTCTGACCCTGTAAAGACCAGCTGGCTCTCTATTTTACTCGTCTCCTTCTAAAACATCCCTCTGGAATAAGCAAAGTTTAATTTTAAGTAGATTCCACTGTACGTATGGCTTGGTAGGCATACCAGCAATGCAGCAACTTCTGGAAAATTTTATCATTGAATTTAATACTTAAAAGAAGTTGAAGAGAGGCCAGAGAGATGGCTCAGCAGTGAAGAACACTGGTGAGTCTTCCAGAGGAGCAGGGGTGCAATTCCCAGCATCTATGCGGTTGCTGACAACCATCTGTAAGTTCAGTTCCAGAGGGTAGAGGGTGCAACTTCCTCTTCCAGCCTTCACTGGCACTATAAGTACATGGTGAACAGACATACAGGCAAGTAAAGCACTCATTCATATGAAATAAAAATAAATACATCTTTAAAAAAAATAGTTGGAGAATGTGAAGATATAGACAGAAGATCCTCCTAGCCCAGTGCAAAATAAAGACATCCTAGAACTCATGGAGAAGGGTAAGAGGGCCTGTTTCCAGGAACGGTCACATGGAAACATTGTCATGATAAAAAAAGGACCTTGCGGGCTGGAGGGATGGTTCAGTGGTTAAGAGTACTGGCTTCTCTTCCAGAGGTCCTGAGTTCAGTTCCCAGCAACCACATGGTGGCTCACAACCATCTATAATGTGATCTGATACCTTCTTCTGGCAGTTGGGGGGTACATGCAGATAGAGCACTCATATACACAAAAATAGATAAATAAAATCGGACCAGAGTAGGAGAATCTACTTCCTGAAAAGCAGTAGTTCTCGACCTGTAAGGTGGACCCCCTTTGGGGGTCAGAGGGCCCTTTTGCAGGGGCCTCCTCAAGAGCACTGGAAAATACTGATATTTACATTACAGTTCATTTCAGTAGCAAAATTACAGCTATGAAGTGGCAACAAAAATAATTTTATGGTTGGGGTCACCACAACACCAGGAACTGTATGAAAGGGTCCCAGTATAAGGAAGGCTGAGAACCACTGCTGTAAGGGATAGAATGCCTTTTGATAGTCCCAACCCCTCTAATCTTTTTATAGCAATCTTCCGGTAGCTGCTACCCGGTGGCACAGACTAAACTAAACAGTAAAGCTTCTCTCTGTTGTTCCCATTGTTATTTCTTTTACTACTGTATTTTCCAATCTGGCACCATGTTTTGTGAGTCTTCTTGTCTTCCACTGACAATATCTCCTGCTCTTTGATGCCTTTTCCTCAGCCCAACGTCTCTGTGTCACACAGCATTCTACTTTTCTAAAGACCATGATGGCCTGTTCTGTGCTGTCCCAAGATCCTGATGGGTGCTTGAGTAACGATACCTTCTAATGAGCAGTGGATGCCGAAATCTGAAATGAAAGCTGTGTCTCACTGTGTTTCTATGCCTGGAATTTAAAAGGCTGTTTGAATCAATACTTTTTTTTTTTAACCTTAAAGATCGACTTCCCTGGAAAAAAATGGATTTTTCAGGCTTATGGGAGAACAATCAGTCAGCATACAGGTTTATTTTATTTTATTTTTTAATGTGCCTTTCTGAGACTCCCTGTTTCACCCTGTCTCAGGCCATGGCTTACCCACTAATTCTGGAAGTCATATAAAACCTTCTGCAAGGTTTAGGATCCATCTTTAGAGCAAGGGTTGGACAGCTTTTTGGTTCTCTGGTTGACAGGAGCTTCTCAAAAGGCATGATTCAGTGCTAACTCTCGGAAAAGGTTATTGCTGACTTCATGAAACTTGCAGACACTTAGGGTGTCTGCCACTTCCCATGCCCCCTCCATGTCTCCATGTCTGAGCTGCTTTGTTCTTCTTTCTATGTTGTTTCTTGGTAGATGGCTCCCTGGAAACAGCTAAAGTGACACACACCGAGTAACCAGACGGTTTCATGTTAATCCTACACTTTCTTTTCTTTATAATACGACTCCTTTCAGAGGGCAGAGCTGTCGTAGGTAAGACAGACAATCTTTAAAAATCCTGGAGAGAAACATCTGATCGACGTGACTCAGGAAGAGAACCTGAGAAACTCTTTGTCTCTTCATGCATTTGGCTATCTGTCTAGCTGTCTGACTTCTGAAACAGGTAGAGCTATAAATATTAAGTTTGGCTTAAAGATGTCCTTGGTGAGAAATACTACCCCAAATTTAAAAGGAGAAAAAAAAAGTTAAAAACACTTAGTAAAAGCTAAGAGTGGCTAAATTTCCAAGTCTGTGCTTATGAAATTCAATGCTTCAATCTGCTAATTTGCCAAGGCATGGCTTACTCACAGTTTATAAACATATTTCAGTGCTCAGTAAGGAACACAGAATCGTCTCAAAATTTATGGGAGATTGAAATATCAGCTTGTTCAATGTACAGGATGGAAATATTATGATGCATATGTCATATGTGTAATATATAATACAATATAATCGTATGTATAATATACCTAATATAATATACAATATAAGTATATGATATATATTTATTTGTTTGTTTTTTTCAAGACATGATCTCACTATGTAGCTCTGGCTGACCTTGAACTCACTCTTGTAGACCAAGCAGGCTGGCCTCAAACTCACAGGGATCTGCTTTCCTCTGCCTCCCAGGTGCTGCGATTAAGGGCGTATGCCACCATGGCCAGTTTGTGATGACTATTTTATAAGTGGATATTAGTGAGAGAGAGCTCACTACCAAGACCATAACTGGACGTGATGTCTTCCTCCACGTCGGGGGCTTGTTATATTGAAATGTGACGATGGGATGGTTTAGTACCTTTGGTGGAAGAGCTGACAGTCATTACCATGGCCAGAGCTCTTCAGAGAGCGTCAACTTCCTAAAGCCTGTGGGTTAACACAGAAGTATGAAATTCGAGCAGTTTCATGAGGGTAGAGTGGAGACCCTGCCAAGAATGTAGATATCATGGCGACTGATACCTTTAAGGCAAAATATCTGGCTTTGTTCAATGGAGAGTTTCAACACAGAGAATGAATGATTTCCTTTCTAATTATTAAAACAAAACATATTCATCATTGGAAACAATTATTGGAAACTCTGGAAGAGCAGGAGTCGGAATAGGTGGGGTGGGATTGATGACTCAGTGAGTAAGATGCTTACTGTGCAAGCATGAAGACCTGAGTTCAGACTGTTAGCACCCATGTAAAACCCTAGACATGTCAGCTCATGTCTGCGGTTCTAGTGCTAGATGCTGAGGTGAGGGGTGGTAGAGACAGGCAGATCGATGCTTGGGACTTGCTGACCATCAGTCTGAACAGAATAGTGAGTTCTAGATTCAGTAAGAGACTGTGGAAATCGGTAGACTATGACACCTAACATGAACGTCTCGCCTCTATATGCACTTGCACAGGCAGGCTTACCTAGACACACATGCGTGAGTGCGCGCACACACACGCTTTAAAAAAATCAGTATGAAATTGCATCCAATCCTGTCAATCAAACACAACTGTCTTTATATTTATACATGTCACATTTTTCTCTTATATAATTGACCAATTTTCTTTAATAAGGCATCATTCCCATTCAATGTGCTATTTGAATCTGCTTTTTTTTTAAATTATTTAAAAATATCTCCTGAAGAAGATTTCTGAAAAAAAAAAAAAAAAAAAAAAAGAGGGTTTAAGATGATCTGGACCAAGGAAAGGATTAAAAACGGAAACTGGAAGTAAAGATACAGAGAACCAAAGATCTCATACGGAGTTCTCAGATGGGAATATGAATGCCGGCAGAGGGGGACTCAGACCTCATTTTTTTATAGTCAAAAACTCAATTTCTAGAGGTCAGTAAATGCATCTTGAACCAAGGACATCACTCAGACCCCAGTTCCTTCTTCTTCCTTGAACTCACCTCTGAACATTTCTAAGTCTTTGATTTAAGAAAGTTGAGTGGTTAGTATGGGTGAGTCCTAGCTGCTTCATCTATGGGATCATATCTTAATGATAAATTTGTGGGGAAAGAATTATTAACTGTAATTTTCACACGAATTCTTAGAAAGTTGGAAGGGTTAATCTTCCCAGCGTGTGGCAGAGCCAATGCCCAAACCCAGATCTAGTCTCTTTCCTTATCACGTTGGGGTGGCGTGTCCCACACACATGACACGGACCTGCTCCATCTCTCTTCCTGCTTCACAGTGTGTCTGGAAGATGAACGACCCATCACATAGGGAAATTGTCTGTAACTGTTAAATACAGCGGGCCAGTTTTTGTTCATATCATCTCACACAAGTCCGGTCTCAAGCCGTCCGATTTAATACGTACTTGGATTATTTGTCCACCTTTCTGGTGTTACATGAATGTGAGGTCTCAGACAGGCACAGGGTGAGCATTACCTGGCACCACAGTCTTTGGTGCCCTATCGTGCCTCCTGTTTGTCTCAACACCCCTCTGTTGCTCCCCAGGAAAGGTTCGTGTCAGTCTGTGTGTGGATGACAGGCTTAAAACCTCAGCAAGTTCCAACACAGGCTGCTGCGACACGGACAAAATAAACCACCTTCCACGCCGCATCCGGACGCTTTGAAGAGATGTGGGGTGACTTTTAGAAGGTTGCCTTGGATAAATAAAGCTTGAGCTTGCCCCTTTCCAGATGTCCAGCCAGGAGCCCCCGGGTGCAGGCGAATCAGCACAGCACAGGGCCCATGTGTCCACAGGCAGCTGGGCAGCGGCCGGGCTCTTGGCTGGGCTGAGCTTCAGATGTGGCCTGGCTGGGGCTGATTCAGGGAGAAACAGTGCTTCTCACTGAGTCATGAGCCTGGCTTGGCACTCTGCAGGCTTCTGCTTAGGTAACTTGCCCAGTGTTCGTGGTTTACCTTCCACAGCTGACAGCTGAGTCCAGTGTGGTGGGACAAGTTGGTCTACAGAGGGAGGACGAGTTACTATTTAGAGACTCAATCCATGCGGGGAGATTTAGGAGAAAAAAAAAAAAAAGCGAAGTTCATCAGATGACCTGAAAAGCAGATAGAAGCCCGAGGGAGGTTTACCTGTGGTAGAGAGCTCTGTCCCCCTGGCATCTCGACATGAGCCAGGCTGACAGAAGACATTGGCCCACAGCCAGGGCAGTAAAATTAGCAAAAACAATACAGCAGTAGCTAGGTTTGTGGCAGTAATAAGGAGCAGGAGAGGAGCCCATTAGACATTTACCTGATCTAGCCAGGAATGTCTCATCTTTTAGCTGCGTATGGTCTTGGGTGGGGTCAAGTTTGAGGTTGTCAGAATTTGTATTATTAGACCAGCCCCTGCAGCTGCTGCAAAGAGCCTCCGGATTTGGCCTTAGCCACCCACCACAGTCTCTTTCCCCTCATAGCTGCTGCAAAAGCTGACAGGTCACACACACACACACACACACACACACACACACACACACACACACACACACACACTACTTTCCCAAAGAGCCAGATCTCAACCCCACCGGACCCCAGGGTCATGGCCACTTGACTGCAGTCACAAATTAACTCAGTCCTGCTCTCGTGTCCCTGGTCTTTGTGACTCCGGTCAGGTAGCAGAGTTCACACATTAACCAAGCTGCTTCCTCACAGGCTAGGATCCCCGCTCCCCTCAGAAACCTTTGAGAGTAAACACCTAACTTTATCTTCCAGGACTGATGTGTCTCACTCCAGACCCCTGCCACGTGGTTTGCTCCTGTGTCAACACATATCTCCCATGAAAGAAACTTGATTCAGTGCCTTTCTTTTGGACCTCCTTTCCCCTCCTCTTCTCCAAAACCCTAACGGATAGACAGACAATAGATGGTTTCCTGAGGTAGAGACTCTTCCATAATAAAGCATTTTTGAGTCATCATCCATGCTAGGATGAGACTTTTGGTGATGCAATTGCCTTTGAGTCATGCATGCTCCCGAAGTAACTCAAAAATTCATTGGTTCACTAAGTTGGATGGATTTTTTTTGTCTTTTGTTTGGTACTGTCTGGTGTTGTATTAAATAAGAAATAAATGAGTGCTGTGCTATATAATGTTTTATTATTAGTCCTGTGATTATCACTGTGGTATTATTTAACCTGCTTTCACAAATAATAAGACACAGACACCTGTTAGGTTTGTAATTGCTTTATTTACTTTGGGCTGGGCAGATATTTTCCTTATGCTGTCTCAATATCTTCACCATCTATCTGCCAGTCCCCGTCCAATGCCATCAGCCTTAATCCTCTTCATCTGCTCTACCTCCCACACATAATCCCATGATACTTCCTTTATTCTTCATCTGGGCTTTTCCACACTATTATTGGAGTCCTTTCTTTGGCCCACATGGTTTCTTCTCTGCGCTAACCCATCGTGGCATCCTCCTTTCTCCCCTCTTCCTGTCTGTCTGTGTCCGGTGATTCCCTCTCCTCAAAAGGTTCTCCGATGGCTCTTGGATCACCTCCCCTTGTGGATACAGCCATGGAAGGCCACAGAGGAAGATGATGCAGCCAGCCTTGATGAGACCTGATAGGCTAGGGTCAGATCGAAGCAGAGGAGGACCTCCCCTATCAGGGGACTACGGTAAGGGCATAGGGGGGAAAGAGGGAGAGTGGGTGAGAATGGGAGGAGATGAGGGAAGAGTCTACAGTAGGGATATAAAGTAAATAAATGGTAATAAATAAATATATAAATACATTTTTTAAAAAGGTTCTCCTCTGGGAACCTTAGCCATACCTACTCCATTCTGCCCTGCTCAGGAATAGGTCTTTTATTCAACCAACTAGGTATGTCTTAAGCAGGTTCACAGAACAAGGATTGGCATAACCAGACCTTGGGGGCCAGCATTAGAACAACCCCCAACAACCTGGGGTGGTTGCTAGTATCTGGGGTGAAAAGACATTTCTTTATGTTTTCCTAGAAGGAAAATCAGTACAGTACAGTACACCTACAGGCAACCGTTTTCCTACGTGTGAGGTGGGATGGCTGTGCTCTCGTGGCAGTTGCTCTCCTGGCTCCCGTGGATGATGATGGGCTGTAAGGCTGAGGGAACGTCAGGGAAATCCTGGTATGGCCACTTTCCCCTGTGTGGTAATAGGATGACATGCCTTCAAATTGTGGTGGCAGTTGTGTGACCCTTGCTGTGGGTGATAAGATGTGCAGCTGTGGTGTGACCAAAGCTGCCTTTGAATTCTAGCTCACTAGACAAGCTATAGTGCCTTGGCTGGAGAATGAAGACTATTTAGTAGAACCCTGGAACTCTTACGAGGTTTCTAGTGGCTTTGCCGGTGGCATGATCTTTATAGAGAGCCTCTGGATGATTCGGTGACTTAGAATAGCATGTTAATTGGGTTCATAAATCCTAAGGTAACCAAGAGGGGCTGAGACAAAAGAAAAACAGGTACAAGGGGCTGGTCTGAGGCACCTGAGAACAAATGCAGTAGCATTCTTGTAGAGCTGTACTTCCTACAGGGGGGACAAGGGAACAAAAAGACAAAGGCTGGGCTTGTGAGCCTCCGGAGGTTGTTGAAGCCCAGGCAAAGTTCACAGAGGGAATGAAAGATAGCAAAGTATGAGCTGCAAGCTTTTCCCTCCGCATAGCGTACTTGCTTCTGAGGAAGGGGATCTTGAGTGGTGAGGATTACCTCAGATGCTTCCCTAGGGAGATGGCCAATGTTGCCTGCACATGCGGCCTGAGCGAGATGACCAGAGATCGCAAGTTGAACTGTACATTTGTTGGCCCCCTGGCAGGTGTGTGAACACTTGGGCTTTGGCGAATGCTGGAGTCGACTAGACCTTAATTCATAGCAGTCCCAGGGCCAATGGGTAGTGATAGACCAATACAGATCTAGAACATTGTTGGTGATAAGATTAAGCCTGCCCAAGGGCTGGGCAGATATTTCCCCTACATACTGTGTATACTTCTTCCCTGCCGGTGTGAGCCCTGAGTGCACGTGTTACCAGGACACACCTTGCACGCTACAGTCAGAGAGTTCTTTTAGGGGACACACGTTGAAAAGGCAGTCATGCACGGTTGGGTGAAATGAGAGCCTATAAAAATAGAGATTATCCACTGAGCTGAGGTGTCTTCAGCAGACAGGTGTGATTTATGAAGAAGCTCATGGGAAATGTGGATTATAGAGAGCTCAAAACGGTAGAACAAACCCCCTACCTCCAGTCTATGCTGCTGAACCAGTGCTGCTGCTTTGGCGGAACATAAGATGGCGTCTTCTCATGCTGTAGCGGATCTTGCTTGCGTATTGCTCTAAAGGCAGCATAGGCCTGGCAGAGCAAGGCCTAAAAATGAGGATGACTGAAGTCTCGTGCCTTAGCCAACTTTCAGCAGAGCATCAGACAGTTTTCACTCTGAGGGTTAAGAAGAGTCACTTTAGTTACAGCCACAAGGACAAGCCACACGTGGCAAAAAACGTGTTTTTCCATAGAGACCCATAAACAAACAATGGATCATTCGTGTAGCGGATAATCTGAGGTAAAGCTCACTCCTATCCGACACAGCCGGGAAGGGCACAGAAGCACGGTCCAAGAGCAACCAATGTTATGGAGAGACAAAGGCTACAGGACTTTTGTCTTGTTTACTTGGAGTTTTCCCACAAGGTCTCAGAAATCTCACACAGTTTCATTCGTGGGCCATGTCCTGACACTTGCTAATTTAAAAATTATTGTTGTTATTAATTTGTATCCCTTTAGCTTCCCTTGAGTGTTCGAAAAATGTTTTTGTTGTTGTTTGTTTGTTTTTTGTTTTTTAAATCTGAAAGTCAATAGTTGGAGGATTTAAACAAAGGTGGCACCCTGATTGGGAGGGTAACAGTACAGAAGGCAATTGAATAAGAGTCTCAATGCCAGGGTTAGGCTACCTCACGATGCTACTGGTGCTGGTTGTAAACCAGAACTTGGTGACATCCATTCCCTAACACTAACGACCACCGTGTGCTGTGATTGCAGGACATGGAGCACAAGATAGGAGTGTTCTCTTGCTGACAAGAGTTTCTGAGTGCTGGGAGGCATCTTGTGGGCTGCGGGAAAGAACTGCTGTTGATGACCCTGCTCGCTTATGCAGCCCAAGCGAGATGTGCGTCCTGGTGCCACAGCAGCACAATCACTTTTAATTCAGCTCATGATGCTCCATAGCACAGTACTGGTGTCTGAAGTGGCCTCTGAACGCCTGGGTAGTAGACAGAAATCAGTTTTTCTGTACTTGCAAAACTCAGGTCAGTTGGCTTCTTTCAGGTTAGTAGGAGAAGATCTGTCGATCCTCATTTGACGGGCTTGCCCGAACCAGGTGCAGGCCCATAATGCCAGCCCTTGGGAGGCAGAGGCAGGGGGAGCTCTGAATTCCAGGCCAGCCTGCTTTACAGAGTGAGTTCTGGGACAACCAGGGCTACACAAAGAAACAAACAAACAAGGCCGTCTCAAACAAACAAAACTCACCTGATTAGGTCATACCCACCCAAGATGCTAGTCCTTTAACTAACTCAGTGTCAACTAAATACGAACAGTAAGTATGTCTGTAGGATACTTTCACCTTTAACACACGATAGGTTATAACCACAGGAGTGGCACACTATTGTGTCCACAGGCTATGTCCATACCAAGGATTAACACAAGGCCCCCATCCCTCTGGGATGCTGGAGGCCATTTTAGAAGTCTATCAGAATTTTAATAGATATTATCTAAGTAATTACAGGAAGAAAACTGAACAACCCAAATTGTATAAAGCTCCCTATAGGAGAATCACAGATCCCGCTTCTCTGAGTAGTTGGGAAAGGTTGCTAAATGTGTCTGGATCAGCTGAGCTAAGCTAGAGCTGAGTGTGGGGCAAAAGGGGAAGAGAAGCAGAGTGAGACAACAGAGAGACAGGGGCTCAGAAACCCAGCCTCTGGCATGAAGCAGAGGGAACGTCCCCGGCTTACCAAATACTCCAAATATTTAGTTTCTGAGAGTGAAGTTGAGTGTTCGCACCATGGAAGGATGTAGACAGCATTCCCAAAGGGCATTCCGCTTCCCAGACTGAAGAACTCAAGGGAGTCTTGGGTAAATCATACACCAACTGGCAAAAAATATCCAAGAACCTGAGGCCTGGGGTGGCTCCAGGGCTTATAACTCCGCATTAGAATATTCAAGCATCATTCTCTGCCTTTGATCACTCCAATAGCTCATTCAGAAAAAAAAAAAAAAAAAAAAAAAAAAAAGGCGGACGGGGGAGGGGGACTCAAGCTGGATATTGGAATGTTCTTGTCAGCACTTTGAGAAAGCTAACAGATGGGGAACATTTTGCCCACTCTTTAATAAATACGTGTTGATTTCTGCAAAGAGTTGTGAAATCCCACAGGGTCTCTAAAATACCCCTTCTTCTATCTTCTGAGAAGCCGAGTACGAAATAACTAAGATGACCCAAAGCATCTGAGTGTCTGCGATATATGCTAAAATAAAAAATGGCGACTTTTCACCTGGTCAAATTATAGGTCTTTTTACACTAATTTCTCTCTCTCTCTCTCTCTCTCTCTCTCTCTGTGTGTGTGTGTGTGTGTGTGTGTGTGTGCATGTGTGTGCATGTGCACATGCCTGTACTTTGTTGGGAAGATTCTAGAAAGATAACTGGAAGCACAAGTGTGTGAAAGCTTGAGCATCAAAACTGTTATCTGTTGACCAACTTTACCACAGGTGGCAGCGGAACACAAGCATTCTGAGGAGGAGCCAAAACCTTCCCTTGAGCATGCTTTAAAGGCTGCGGTTAGAACATTTAGGCTCATGTCACTGTCTGCTAGGCTGTACTGTAAACATGAACCCCTTTTAGCAGGTGATTTGAATAGCCAGCGAGGCTTTTATCATCAGGGGAATGAGCAAACATTCCTAAGCCCAGTCCTTTATGAACATAAGGGTCTCCAGCATTTCCCTGTCCCATGGTGTTTCTTGCCCTTTTCCTGTGTGGTCCAGGTCTCATCTGTGCATGAGATGGAAGCAATTGGCATCTTAGAAACAGCTTCAGATGGGTGGACAGCGGCCTCTTTTCTTCCGGTTGTAATGTCTATGACTAATTCATAAACACAGGGTTATGAGTCACCCCAGCTCCCTGGAGTCCCTAATGACCATGTTAGGTAGGCACAGAAGAGAGGCTCTGGGACCCAAGTCAAACACCAAAGGGCCCTTTGTCGTCTGTCAGCTCTTTTGCCATTATGCTAAACAAGGCTTATAAGGGGCCCTGTTGACTGTGCAGTCATCCTGCTGTTATTTGCCTCGTGATGAGCTTCGGGGCTTGTTTGCTTCCCCAACTCACCTGTTCATTAAAATTCCCTGGGTCCTTCCCAGAATTCTCTCCCAGAGGGAGGGATTATGTCTAGGCTTCTGAGGGGACTCCCCGAGAGATTCTTATCTTGAGGCAGACATTCAGAAAATCCCTGTGCTCTTATTTCTCAATGGGATTTTTAAAGGGGAACTGTTAAGAGGACAAACCTTCAGCTGGGTGATTTAGGGCTCAGTGGTGAGCACAGAAGCACTCTCACGCCGTAGCCAAAAGCTTGGAATAGACTTAGCTTTCAGCACAATTAATTTCCAAACCCCTGAGTAAAATTCTCAAGGAATCTCTATCCTTGTTTAGCAGATTGTTTGGGTTATCTGCTCTGGGACAGGCACTGATCTTAATACTAGGAACAACGCACTGAAAAGACAGACCCGGTCCCTGCTCATAGTGTGGGTTCTTTCTTGAAAACAAAAAACCCAGAAGGTCAGTCCAGAACTGTCAGCATGACAGTTGCACAGTGGTCATGCAGGTAGCCTAAAACGCCTACCATGTGCCGGATTCTGTTGTGGGTGGCTTGGGGTACATGAGTGAACACATCACACAAGGAACTCCGGTCTCATGAAGATGATATTCCAGTGTAGATAAGACACTAGAGAATAGAATAAGTTACGTAGCGCATTGAGTGTTTATATTGCCTCAGAGAGCAAAGGATGCTAGTTCTATAACAGGGGAAAATCAATCAATAAACAGCCACTGAATGAGTGGTAGCCGCATTGTTAAGAGGACATTTTAAACAATGAAGGTGCAGGATTCATAAACTTGGACAAAGTCCCTAAAGTAGGGAAGTATTTTTAAAGAAGAGCAAGTGAGGGTAGGAAGGTCATGGCAGAGGTGAGCTGGGACTCGTTAGGGACCTGTCAGCTGTTCAGAGTGAAACGGGGAGGTGTTGCAGGGCCTTGAGCAAAGGAGAACATGATGTGACGTGTCCTTACAGGGTGACTCTGTTGTGAGTGAACTGGAAAGGGACGCGGATGGGAAACAATTGCCAGCCACGTTAAATAGCGTCTACCACTATCCGGATCTGGACAAGCTAAGCATGTGCATCGGTGAGAAGCCAGCGATCCTAGGTACTAGAGGGAAAACCTTCTCCATGCACACAAGAACATACATGCAAGAATAGACGTACAACAACACAACAGCCAAGCTGTTCATGAGTCCATAAGTCATGATCAATAGTTGGGCTACCAAGGTGGATACATTCCTTTAAATTGGTTAATGATTAGAATCAAGCCGAGAGAACAGTTGCAATATGCTAAGTTCAGGGTGCGAAAACAGTGCTTCATATTTTAGATTAAAACAAACTAGAAGATCAACTGAAGGAGATCTCTCGTACTCATGATAATTATGTCATAGAATGAATTAAGAGGAAAGAGTTTGCAAAGAGAAGGAATAAACTAAATAGCAAATGTTTCCAAAATCTTCTTTCCCTTGTTCCTCTTCTCCCTCCATTAAAAAACATTTAAAAATACTAACATGTTAAAGTTTGTATGTTTTATTGAAAAAAATTTGATAACAGAAATATTTCATTAAAATTAGTAAAAGACAGGTAATTCTTAGAGCAATTTGGAGATTCTTAAGTCAACTTACATCTTCAGTTCAAAAGAACAGCCATAATATTACTGTTTTCCACATGAGTGCATTTGCTGGTGTTCACAACCAAAACTATAAATTCTCTATTTGGGAAGTCAAAATCTGATGCTCCAAAGCATGGCACTTGGCATCCTGACCACCTCAATGTGAAGGATATTGACAGGGTTCAGAAGTAAGATCTTGATGGGTTTTTTCCTATATTGCCTATCTTCTTTTGTCACTTTTGTACCATGAAGTGAGTCCTTTGACTAAGGGAGTCATAGACCCCAGAACCTTTTTTGATAGAAGCACTCTATAAAATTTAGCAAGCTTGCTTTCTCCCTTCGCTTCAGCAGGAAGTCTATGATTCCAAAGGTCTTGGATACCCAGGCCAGAGAAACACCACACCAAGAGGCCAGAAAACATATGAACAACATGCTTTGCTGGGTCCCTGCCCAAGCCTAAGCCCGGTATCAAACTCCACTCCCATTTCTACCTGGCTCTCCATTCTTCATCAAACCTTAGCATAAAAACACACCATCTCCCCTCAGTCTCTGTGCCTTTAATCTCTGAAGACATCCATGCCACATAACTCTTTGATTCAGTTCATTTAACAGGCTCTTCTTCTGTAATGCGTCTTTTGTTGTAGGCCAGTGTGACCCTTACGATGGATTAGGAAAGAACACCACATCTTATTACCTTCCTATCTGTAGTTTTTCTGTCCTTTCATCTTTCTGAGTGCCTCCTTTGGTATCACTTTTGTCACCCCTTAACAGCCTTTGTGACATACCAGCCATTTGCATTAAAACTATTCTTACAGGTTCTGTTTGACTAGAGCAGAAAGTTCCTACAACCGGGTGCCCAAGGTTCATGAACTTGGCATCACCAGTGGGTAAGGAGAACACTGGCAGTGAGTGGTCTCACGCCCGCACACAGGGGCTGTCTTCCGCTACGGATTGCAAAAGCAGGCAGGTTGGCTTAGGAAGCTTATTATTTTATGGAGTTGAAATGTTATTAGCCGAAGAGTAACCTGAGCGCAGACTATTTCAGCGAGTGACAAGTATGTTTTGTACAGCGTACTGATGATAATTTCTCTTCTTCTCCGTCTCTCTCTCTCCTGTCTTTGTTTGAGAGGCTTCTTTTTTTAAAGCAAGTGTTTTCAGATTGGAGCACGTTATGGCGAGGAGCCCGGAAGAGGTGGATTTAGTGCACTAAAGTTCTGTTTTCAATTATCAAGAATCCACGAAACCACAGGCTTAGGTTTTGGATAGCCAATTTCAACGTTTGCCTTTCCAATGTAAATGTATAAAACCTAAGCTGTTTAGCAGTACCAAGGTCTTTCTCGGTGACATGAGGCTCATCTCTCTAGCAGAGTACCTGCTGCGTAGGCTTATCACAAAAGCAGTTTTATAGCGCCTTCATTAATATGTCTGCACACTGGCTAGACACTGGGATGTGCAATTCATTTTTCTCTAAGCTATGATCCATCATACATATTCAATTTAATATATTTCATTATGCTAATTTAAACAATAAAATGGATTTTTTTTATTCTTACAAGTTTCAGCACGTTTTTCCAAAGACAGAGAAAACCTGTTGCTGTTACGATGCTTTGTTCAATTGTTATATAAGAATTCCCATTTTAATACAGGCAAGTGTCTGACTTGAGGTCTCAGGATGCAGAGGAACAAGGACGGTGCAGACAATGGAAAGCAGAGGGAACGAGAGAGGAGGAAGTATAAAGGAAGGAGTGATGTCGGTGGCTGGCAGAGCACTGTCAGTTAGTCCGGGCCTCGTCCATGCCAGCGATTCCTTAGTTTCAGATTGGCTTATTGCTAAGCTCCATATTCTTTTAGTTCCTCACAACTGGTGTAAAGGATAAGTAGCCGGAGTCACAGGTCACCTAGGCCACCTAACATGTCCGAGTGTGTCAGTTTTCTTATCAGCAATGGAGACGATAATAATACTTGCCTGCTGACCTCAGAGTGTCGCTTAGAAGCTAATGACACTAATAAAAGTGTCTGTAAAAGATAGTGTAAGATTGATGTCCTCACTTACTTCTCTACTATTAATAATGAAATAATGGCTGAGACTTAATTTACTCCAGTTAACATGCAATGTATGATCCCAAGTTTCATTGTTCAATAATGGAAGCCTGTGGTTATCGATATTACATTAGACTGAGACTGAATAATACCTTAAAAAATATTAATCTACTCAGTAACTTTCAGTACATAATGTTGGTAGCTACATGTGTTTAATGGTTACCTGTCAGGTAGCATGGACACTAGAGTCTGGTCTAAAGTTTAAAGGGATTGCTCTTCAATTTGCTTAATTATTGTACTCTATACAAATACACAAGGAGGATTCAAGCAGAGGCTCCTAGTAGCAGAGACCATAAAGACTGAAGAGGACATCCTTTAACTAGACAAGTCTTCTAGTAAAAGGTGGGGAACACCAACCCACCCACAAAAACTTTGAGCCAAAATTTACCCTGCCTACGAGATGTGCAGGGATAAAGACAGAGCAGATAGAGCAGAGACTGAGGGAATGCCCAACCGATGTGTGGCCCAACTAAAGACCCACCGTACCGGAGAGTACCAACCCCTGACACCATGAAGGATACTCTGCTTAGCCTGCAGAAAGGGGCCTGTCAGACTTGTTCTCTGAGAGGCTCTACCCAGCAGTGCCTCAAAATAGATGCTGAGACTCACAGCCAAACATTGCTCAGCGTTTAGGCAGTATTGGGGAACAGTGCGAGGAAAGAGAAAAGGACATGGAGGTTACAGGAACTCCACGAGAAGACCAACAGAGCCAGCTAACCAGGGCTCAGAGAGGTTTGCTGAGTCTGAAGCATCAACCAAGAACCATGCATGAACTGGACCTAGGCCTCCTAAAAAGTTGTAGCAGATGGGCAGCTTAGGCCTCATGTAATTTCTCTAGTAAGGGAAGTGGGGACTGCATTGAACAGGGACTCACTTGCTAGGTTTTTGATCACTTTACCCTGGCAGGACTGCCTTGGCATGCCACATGGGAAGAGGATGCGTTTAGTCCTGATACAAGTTGATGAGCTGGGCTGGAGATAAAAAGGAGCACCCCTTTTCCTCTGGGGCACAGGAGAAGGAGAGAGGGTGAGTCTAAGAGGGGAGGAGGGAAGGAGCTACAAGGATATAAAGTGAATCAAATAAATAAATGAGAAGAAAAGACTTATTACGTTGTATTGTATTTAAGTGTTGTGCGTGTAGGTGCAAGGAAGCCATAAAGGAGTGTCAGGTCTCTTAGTTCCAAAGGCTTATGAATTTCTCAATGCAGGTGCCAAGATCCATACCCTGGTCCTCTGATAGAGCAGTAAGTGCTCATAACTGCGAGCCATCTTCTCATCCCCTTCTTCCACCCCTTCCCTAACTAGCAGTTTGCCTTTCTGTGTTAAAGGGAAACCAAATTCCATTTTTGCTACATCTGAAACTTAGCTGTGGTCTTTATAAGCGTAATCAAGAGCTTGTATAATTATTATTGAAAAAAAAAGGGAGCAACGTCTCTGGGAGGGTTGCACCAAATTCTGAAGCCATAAAATGTTTTATGCACTGTTAAAAATTGTTCTGTGGCAACTCGTTTTAGTTTGATTCACTGTGACTTGTAACTTAAGACTTAGAATGAAATTAATGAGCTGCTTCTGTTTGCATCATCTTCATGGGTTCTCAAACGCAACCCCTGCTCTGGTCACTGAGAATGTCCAGCTCTGCCCCTGCTTTAACCTAATGGAATGCCTACAGTTTCCGAGTAACTTACCCGACAACACAACAGAGCTCGTGAGTCACGTAGCTGGCATTTCTCTGCTCCTGCCTAGGCAGCTTGCCTAACTTGTTCCGATAAAGATTCTGAATAGCACACAGGTGAACAGAGGCAATTTAAGGAGAACCTCTGTGGATCAAGCTTAGGTCCCCAGGCTGATAGGCAGAGACACTTTTTCATTGTGGCATGCGGTGCTGAATATTATTATTATTATTATTTTAAATGCAGGACGCTTCATGAATTTGTGTGTCATTCTTGAGCAGGCGCTATGCTAATCTTCTCTGTGTTGCTCCGGTTTTAGTATATGTGCTGCCAAAGCGAGCGTTGTTTTTAATGGTCGGCTCGACACAACCAAGAGTCACTTGGGAAGAGCGCTCTCAGGGAGGAACTGCTTAGGTCAGGTTGGCCTAGATCATGCCTGTAATGAGGCTTTCTTCTTTCTGCTTCTTCCTTCTCCTTCTTCCTTCTCCTTCTCCTCCTCCTTCTCCTCCTCCTCCTCCTCCTCCTCCTCCTTCTTCTTCTCCTTGTCATCTTTCTTCTTCTCTTCCTCCCCTTTCTTCTTCTTTCTCCTACTCCTCCTTCTTATTTCTTTTCTTCCTTGTTCTCCTCTTCCTCCCTCTTATTTTTTTGAGACAGGGTCTCTCTGTGTAGCCCTGGCTGTCCTGGAACTCACTCTGCAAACCGGGCTGGCCTCGAACTCAGAGATCTATCTACCTGCCTCTGCCTCCCGATTAAAGGCTTGTGCTACCATGCCCAGCTGGAATTTTTTTTTTTAATTGCATTAGTTGAACGGTGATGACCCACTCTGAATGTGGGCAGCATCACTTCTCAGGTTGGAACTTGAACTGTATGAGTGAAAAAACATCAGCTGAGCTAAGTAAGCACACACTGATTTCTTTCTCTCTGTTCTCAGATGTGATATGATGGTCTTGAATTTTTATTTTTATTGTGGACCTACCCACAATAATGTACTGTAACCTGGAATTATAAGCTGAACAATTTCTTTCTTTCTTAAGTTGTAACAAAAGAAACTAGAAAACATCTTCACTGTTTGATACTTTGGGATGATCAGAGATTGTAAATATATGAGGCATCAATTTTTTGTTGACATCATTTCAGGTTCCAAATAAGTGTCTTTGCTAGCAACACATGCTTTCCAATTTCCTATGTACTTTTAAAAAAAATAGGGTTTCATTGTGTAGTCCTAATTGGCCTGGAGCTTGCTATATAGACCAGGCTAGCCTTGAATTCATAAATATAGACTTGCCTCTGCTTCCTGAATTAAAGGCATGTACCATCAGGCCCAATATACATATTTTTAAAAATTCTTAAACAACCACTTATATTTTCTGACCTTTCTGCTTTGACTATAACAGGAAAGAAATTCTGACAATGCCTTGCTACATTTATTAATTTGTTAATCGGCAGAGCAAAGGGTCTACCCCATTAGGCCTGTGTTCTTCTACTCAGGAGAAGCAAAGGCTGTGCAGAATGCTATGTCAAGAAAAAGCACTTCTGTGTTCCTGAGATGGAATGCGAAAAGGTCTTGTTGATTTTAAAAAGACTGCCAGGATACAGAGTAATTAATCAGGCTGCTCAAGAGATATTTGAAGACTAGCGGATCTGGCAGAGAGCACAGATAAGGGAACATTACAGACGACTGCTTTTACTTGAGTAGGAAATGGATGGGGAAACATTGCGAGGGTGTCAATACCGGTTGATCGTCAACAGGAAGATGGTCTCAGCTGTCATTTGTTAGAGAGGACACAAATATAGACACAAAGTATAGGAAGCCGAGACTCCAAGATAATCAGTTCCTAGCTGTAAAGAGCAAACAGCAGGGGGGAAATACGGAGTCTGACAAATTTTGAGGCCAAAGAAGAGAACTGAAAAGGTCATTTCTGAGAACTGGATGATACCATCTTGTTACTGAAGGGAAAGGGTTGACTTTTGTCTCTTCCCTCCCCTCTTCTTCCTTTCCCTTCCCCCTTCTTTCTTCACTCCCCTTTCCTTACCCTTCCCTTTGCCCTTTACTCTGCGCTCACCCTCATCTATTCTGTGTTCTCATCCTCTCCCTTCATCTCCTTTCCTCCATTCACTCCTTCTTTTAACAACTTGAGCTCCCAGAGGTCCTTAATCTAAGAAACTCAACAAAATCAGTCATTAGAAAGGACAAAGATGCCAAGAATGACAACTTTTTATTGTGTTCAAGTTAGATCATGAGGTTTGTTCCAAAATAAAAATGTTATGGTAAATAAAGATTCATACCTTAAAAAAAATCTATTCATCAGCAAAGGACCAAAATGATATTTTAAGTTTATTTACCAGCAATTGTTTTGTTTTGAGATTGACCAGACTTACTTAAAGAAAGAGGAAAAAGTTAAAACAAAGAGACAAATTCTTCAGTGCTTGTTTTACCTTTTCCTAATAATATGGTCCTAGGTAAAACTTAAAACATGAAATGAACACACACACACACACACACACACACATACACACAACCAAAAACAACCCTCCAAAAACCAAAACCAAACACCAGAAAGGACTCCAGTGACTTCTGTACCTGACGTCATTCTCAAGCCCACTTTCTCCTCACATACTGTGCTCTTACATCATGGCAACTGGCTGACACCAGACCTCGCCCATGTAGCCCCTACAGTGTCCTTCTTTCTTCTTCTGAAGGAGTGGTTCGCTCCGAGTGAGTTTCTCAGTGTGACCCAGAAAACTGTGATAAAGGAAAAATTAAGGCTCCCGTATTTAGAATGAGGCCTAAAATTAAACACCTACTGGAATGTTATTTCCACAAACATTAATCTAAGTATTCCCTCCAAGATTCTGGGTATTTTCAATTATTGTTTACAAATGACTCAAAAAATTCTGGCTTAGAAAAGGAAAACAACAACAGAAACCTCATGGCGAGTGAGAGATCGGCAAATGTAACTAAAACTAAGATGGTCGAACACATGTCGCCTGGTAGGAGACTTTTTAGAGATGTTTATTTTAATAACAAAGCTGAAGCACCTCTCATGACCCTTAACCATTGCATTTCTCTCGGGTCCATCGAGGTCATTCTACCCTGCAGATAAATATTCCTTTTCTTTTTCCTACGCTCATACTTTCAGTATGTGTGTGGCTATTACTGTCTGTAAAACACGTAAGTTTTCGTGTGCTTTTGAACTTCACGTGAAGGGCACTGTGGCAGGAGCCTTTACTCCGCATGTAGCTTTTTACACTCAGCAGTATTGTTTTGTAAAGGTGTCTGTTTATCATGTCCGTACCGTCCATTTCAATTGCTGAATCATAACTTCTCAATGGAAAATAATTGTTGAGCATTCCTCAAGCTAGAGCAGCGATTAAAGCAGAGATCTTGGCTGGGAGGAACTTGCATCCTGTTGGGGGTGTTTAGACAATGTTAAATGAGCACAGTGAGCAAATCGAACTGCATGCTAGATGGTGTTCAGTGGCGTAAGAAAATGTGCAGCCAATGACTGTGGTTCGGGAGTGTGGATTGTAAGGAGGTGACAAGCTGAAATTTTAACACAGAAGTTCGATGGAGTGGTCCTTTCATTGTTTTATCTCTGACTATAATCGTAGATCGAAGTGAGAATAGGCCTTTTTTTTTTTGGTCATATTTTACCAGTATTTTTAGAATTCTTCTTAAATTCTACTGCCAATATATGTTCCTAAAATTTTTAGATAACACTATTTCTGAAGTCAAAGACATTTTTGTACAGCCTTGGCTGTCCTGGACTTACTTTGTACACCAGGCTGGCCTCAAACTCACAGAGATCCACCTGCCTCTGCCTCCCCAACTGCTGGGATTACAGGCGTGCACCACTGCATGACCCTAATGACTTTTTTTTTGTCAGATTCCTTATTGTTGAATGTTTTCCTATTTTTAATTACAAACAAGTGTTTAATGCTCTTGAATTTTTTTCCGAGGTGTTTATTGATTTTTCTTTTAGTTTCTTAATGGAGTTGTTTTATATCTAGAAATTCTGAACCCTATTTATTTCTGAGTTGAACTCTTCTGCTGTCATGATGTTTTAAAACAAATCAGTGGATTTTGTTTGCAAACATTGGGACCTTAAAATATGATAGTCTACGTTTTTTTTTTTTTTTCTCACGATCAATTATGATGCGAAAGTTACCACAGACAGAACTACTACAGTCAGGCACCAACCATAGTTTTTCTTTTCTGAAAATGTTTGCTTATATAAGGTAGGAATGACTGTTATCCAAGGCTTTCCAACAGCAATGGAGTCCTATGTTTTGGTTATTGATTGAATATTGTTTAATGGTATAGATGCTGTTGTGAAAAAGTATCACAAACTGAGTGCTCAAACGCAACACGGAAGTCTGAAATCTGGTCTGGGCAGCGTGGCAGGTGGTCTCTAGGGCTCTCAGGAAGGCCCTTCCTTCTTTAGCTAGCTGTAGTACTTGCTGGCTAGCCATCCTTCATGTCCCTAGTTCACTGATATGCTCCGTCAGCCACGTGGTCTTCTCTCTGCTCTGCGTGTCTTCACATTGTCTCTGCTCCGGGCATGTCTACCACCTACGTTCAGATTGTTCCTTCTGGGAATGGAGCTGTGGAACTGTAGCAGGGCCTCGTGCACGCAGCGAACATCCTTTCCCACAGAGCTACAAACCAGCGTGTCCTCCTTCTGAGGACACTAGGCACGAGCTAGAGCTTCAGTGGAGTGTTTTGTTTTTGTTGGTTTTGGTTTGGGGTCCCACAATTCAATTCATTAAAAAAAATTGTTTTGTTTTTATTTTCTGTTTCCTCTTTAATCGCTCTAATAGTTTATATTTTTCTGGAAATTGGTTTATTAGTGTAAGTTTGTTATCTAATATCTATCTATCTATCTATCTATCTATCTTGAATTTAAATATTTGACTTCTTTTACTTGTTGTTCAGAATTTTTTTGGTTGATCCTGCTAGAAGTGTGTTCATTTATCTTCTTTAAGAATTGCCTTGGGTGTTCATTTTTTTAAATTAAAAATAATTGTTTTAACATACACATGTGTGACAGTGGGTGGATTGTGTGCAGTGAGTGCATGCGTGCAGGGAAACCAGAGGCCATTGGTGTCCTCGGAACTGGAGTCACGTGCAGCTGGTTGAGTCTGACTTGGGTTCTGGGGACCTACTATGGTCCTCGGCAAGAGCAGTGTGCTGGTTGGTTTTTGTGAACTTGACACAAAGTAGAGTCACCTAGGTAGAGAAGACCTCAGATGAGAAATTGCCTCCATCAGGTTGGGGTGTGGTCCCATCTGTGGGACATCTTCCTGGTTAACGATTGTTATGGGAGTGCCCAGCCCACTGCGGCACTCTTGCCACCCCTTCATATATGGTCCTGGTTTGTATTAGAAATGAAGCTGAGCAAGTCCTGGAGAGCACACAGCGGCCTTTCTCCATGTCTCTGCTTCAGTTCCTGCCTTCAGGTTCCTGACTGAGGTCCTGCCTTTGTTTCAATGATGGGCCAGGAAATGCAGACTAATCAATTGGCTTAGTATGCTTAACCACTGAGGTATCTCTTTAGTCGCACTGTAGGGATTCTTGACTTCCTTTAGCATTTCTTTATTATCTGTTTGGTCATGTGAGGTGAACATTAAAATAGCTTCACTGTGGTAGGACTGACAGAAAACAAATTCTACAGGTCTATAGTGTATACTTTTGTTACGTTTCACGGCACAGTTAATGAATTCACTTTTCTCCCCCTGAAGTTAGTTTCTGACCCTTTCTGAATCCTTTCTTCCTGCCTGTTCCATCCACCATTGTAGATAGCCACTGGTTAGCTTTCTGTGGTGATGCTATCAATGTACGTTAGCTCTAGTAGATTTCGATGAAGTTCATTGTGTTGAGTTTCCATGTTATGGGCTTCTCTTTGGCAATTTTAACCTCACTCCTTCCTGCTATGTGCCTGGGGAATTCCTTAGGTCAGCTTTGCAGTTCATGCAGCCTTTGACTAGGAAGACACTCCCTTTTCCCAGGTTGCTG
Source organism: Meriones unguiculatus (assembly GCF_030254825.1). Classification (NCBI taxonomy): domain Eukaryota; kingdom Metazoa; phylum Chordata; class Mammalia; order Rodentia; family Muridae; genus Meriones; species Meriones unguiculatus. The sequence goes on along the minus strand of NC_083362.1, from coordinate 58,880,915 downwards.
AAAGCTTAGCTATGGTTTCATTGAATGGGTTTAAATCTTAGTTATGTTTTTATAATCAAGGTTTGTAATGATTCTTTTTCTTATTTACTTACTGATATCTTATTTGTTCACTGACTTGTATCACTTCTTATTTTTAAAAAGTTTTGCATAACTTATCATTTGAAGAGTCCAGGCACTTTTTTTTTTTTTTAGATTTTAAAATCATTTCTCCACAGCTTGAAACTTAAACCCAAATTCTCTGCCCCCTTTTTCTCAGTATTTTCTTCCCTTGGTGTGCGTGAGAACATTGGTGAGGACACATTCCTGATACTGGTAACTTTCTCTAACTCTTCCCTCAACCTGTCTCCCTCACCCTCTCCATCTTTAGTAGTTTTGAGCCTGTTCTCACCTGGCCATGGACTTTTCAGTCTAATGCAATTGAAGAGGTAGTACAGCTATAGCCATCCAACCAAAAGGTGACCCTGTTTCAGTTTTTGCTTTTTTGTTCATAAAAAGAAATGTCAAAGCGCAATCTCCAAACACCATGTGACGACTCCTGGAGTGACTGACCATTTTGAAAAGGACTTGAGAGAAGAAAATGGAGTAAATTATTTTGCCAAATCAATATTTGAATTTCTAAAATAAACACACTGGAGAATTCTGTGAAAGCATTTCATTTTGTCCATGAACTATCTCCAGAGATTTTAATACCTTAATTTAATTCTGTGAGAACAAGAGTTCCAGTTATAGTCTTAGCAATGTTGTTTTAAAAACCAAGGACTAGAAACTTTACTTACTTCATACCAAAAAGTCACATTCTCCAGTTCTGTGGAGCGAACCTTGTAAGAAGGTCGGCTCCACATATGTTGTGAAGATTTTAAGCAGAGAATGGTCTGGACAGAGAGAAGTTCGCTGAGTATTTTCTTCTTGTTTCCCCAGTTAACCTAGAATTAGTACCAATATATATGAGACCTTCCTATAACTATAAAAGGACAGTGGACCTAGCTTGTGGGGTTGTTCATGAGTCTTTTGAAGAGTGGCAGTATTCTCTGTTAATTATGGAGGTGGAAGTTGATCTGTACGTGTTCCTGTGTGCACACCTGTGTAGGGGGTATGCATGTGTGTGTTTCCTTAGGAGATGCCCATGTTATTTTTGAGACGGAGTCTCTTCTTAAGTCTGGAGCTTGTCTAGTCAGCTAGTCTGGCTGGGCAGCAAGCCGGAGGGCTCCTCTTGTCTGTGTCAGTAGAGCTGGGACTGTAGGCATGCACTTCTGTGCAGGGTGTGTAAACAAGAGGATAGCATGTGGGTACTGGCAGTCTGAACTCTAGCCTGTGTGCTTATACAACAGGCATCCTCCCTACTGGGCCATCTCCACAATCTACAAGATTTGTTTTCATTCAAACACTTCACTAGAAAAGCACTTTCCCTGGGATCCAGTGCTGTGTTTCTGACTTGAGTATCCGGGGCATCTTGTCATTGATTCCATAGTTGAAGAACACTCAGGTATAGATGTGAGGGCTGCTGTAGTCAACAATCACACTTCAAGTTTGCTCCATCTCACTTTGTAATAATTCTCATGAGAGAAGAGAGAAGAGAAATGGGAAGAACACTGAACAACCTCCAGCTAGGTTCAAGGAAATACAGTCACTTGATTTTTTTTTTTTTGAGCATTTTCATCTGAATTGGAGCCTATTGGGTGATATCATCGGAAAACAGCATTTCATTTTAGTGAAAATATGCTTGGCAGCCCATCCCTATACAAAGTTCAACTTCAGGGCAAAGAAAAGAAATACTCATTATGTAACTAGATCAAATTGTTAGCTATAGAGGTGTGTTCTGGCTTGGTCTAATCTGTTATAGGAAATAGATGTCAGCTCTTTTAGATCACCAGTGTCATTTCAGTCACAACAATTCTTTATTCTAAGTGTCTTCACCTTGGAGACCTCTACCATGGCCTCTTATTAATTTATATACCATCATGTAAGACACACCTTAGTAAAGGCAGGGTTGAGTTTTTACTTACTTCCCTTCTTAATTCTCAAAGGTATTGGAAAATGAAGAAAGGATGGTAATTCTATAAATAAAGCGAATCAAATATTTTTCTAATTCTTGGATGAAGAGGGGTAGGAGTGGAAGGCGAGGAGGCAAGAAGAGACTACTTAGGTGATGGAGAGATGGGTGTGGAGATTCCCTTTTTCCTTTGTCTTCTTTCTCTCTCCATGTGACCTTTGGAGCGTTGAGAACGCATACCTCCAGCTTCTCGTCCTACAGCAAAGCCAAAGATTAACACCATGTTTAGTGGCCATGACCTGAATGAATGTGGCCCTGAAAACATGGTCCTGAATATCCAGATTTTTAACTTCTTCGGGGCTTGTGTGTGTGGTGGAGATCTGATTACCTCAGGTCATGGAAGCAACTGGGGGGTTGTGAAAACTTTGCGCTCACTTGCCTCCCTCTCTGTATTAATAGCCTCACTTCTGACCTCACTTGCCTCCCCCTCTGTATTAATAGCCTATTCCCGTTAGCCCTGGTACTTGACATCTGCTTTAGGAAACATTTCTTGCATTGTTATTTGTTCAACCACCAAGGATTCATCAGAAATCTGGGTTTTTCAGATCTGTGGCTACAGCAGTGAGCAAAACAGACATCACAGTGGTTACATTCTGATGAGAAGACAAGAACAAGCAAAATCTTTGTCCTCTTAGGTGGAAGGTGCCATGAGGAACAGTGGAGCGGGATGGGTCTGACATGCATTCACCTGGATACATATGGCAATGGTATTTGCCCGATTGCTTGTGGTTTTGTGTGGCTGTGGCCAATGAAACGGGAGTGAAAGTGACCTGTGACCTCTGGGTAGAAACAGTGTTTCCTGGCTTTGGCTTTTCTTTGCAGTGGCGATTGTTTTACAAAAGACTGATGAAGAAGGGCTGCCTGGGAGAGTCCCTCCATAGACTTTTCATAGTGCTAACTGTTTTTTCAGCCAGGGAGATTTGGAAGTCAGTTCTTATGCCATTGTACCACTGGTCTGAATGGAGACAGTGTCGGGGTGGGGAGTGATGGGAATCCTGACTGAGCTCACGGGTAGGGTGGGCTGGCCATTCCTCTCTGAATGGATATTTGAAACGTGACTTTATTGAAGGGATAGATGGGCTGAGGAACACGAGAAAGACCATTCCTGCTAACTCACTCTAGGAAGAGGTGTATCATAGACTTGGAAACTCCACTGATTTTTTTTTTTCAGATCCTATTCCTTCCCTAAGATTTTATTGAAATAAACATATTAATGTAAGTAAGATAATGACTCATGCTGCTAGCATTGTTCCCTGCCTGGAGTTCTGTGTGAGGCGTTGCCCACTTTCCATCTGATTTCAGCCTGGAAGCAGGCTCTGCTGAATCCATCAACACGTTCATGCTGATTCTCAGCCGCAGCAAAGGCCAGACAGCTTTCATCAGCGTGCACAGATCTGAGCTTATTCCCCGAGGGGGGCGGGGAGAATAACACACTCTATTTTGTTCCTTTTGGCCTGTTATGACTCTGTTTTAGAGAAACACATAAAGTAAATCAGCTCAAAGATAAAGAAATGTAATGTGTTTTTCAGCCGTGAAAATTGTCTTGGCTGCATGCAATTACTTTTTCTCTCGATGTGTAACACTGATGTTTAAATCGTGCCATCAATAGACACTCTTTATTTTCTTATTCATAGGTGCCATTCAGTTACTCTAATATTATAATTTAAATTCTGATTTTTTAAAAAATATAAACACGTGATGCCCTTTTTATATAAGTCAGATATATTTTAGCCTGCTGTGATGATTGTGATGTTTCTGCCTGTTTTGGATAACAAATGAAGCATGAACTGATTATTATAAGGATGAAGATTAAGTAGGTAAAGCCTTTTCTCGTCTTTCATTATTGCTTTCTTGATTCCTGAAAGAGGAAAACAAAAACAAAAACAAAAACACCTGATTTCTGGTAATTTCTTCCTTCCTTTGTTTTTGTTTGTTTGTTTGTTTGTTTTGTTTTGTTTCGTTTTGTTTTTGTTTTTGTTTTTTGAGACAGGATTTCTCTGTGTAGCCTTGGCTGTCCTGGACTCGCTTTGTAGACCAGGCTGGCCTCCAACTCACAGAGATCTGCCCGCCTCTGCCTTATGGCGAGTGCCACCGTGCCTGGCTTGGTAATTTCTTGATTCTGTAATGCCTTTGTTTTCCATCTGTGTTATTGGATACCAGGAACTGTGTGTTTTACTAGCTCTTCACCTAGGTTCCATGTAAATAAACATTAAAAATATTCTGGCACTACTGTTACCATAAAATCTTCTGGTCAAGAGAAGAAACTCTGTGGCCTTCATAAGGACTTAATGTCCCAGTTGGGTTGGTTCAGTCATTTTGGCAAGGGGCCATCCCCGAGAAAGGCAAGGTCACCATGCTAAAGAGATAGGTGAAATAATTGGTCCTTTCCTAAAACACTGTAGTGCCGTCCCTCCCCAGGATCCCGCCCCTGGTGCAGTTGCTCACAGACCATGTTCCGTGAGCCTTCCTGATCTTTCAAATGATTTAGAAAAGCATAGTTTCTCATCCCCTTCCGACTTCCTGTCTAACCAGGCTTTCTTTGACACTCAGGGATCCCTTAATCTTTTTATAAAGCCTTCCTTCTGGCCATGTGGCTGCTTATCTGCGCCCGACCTTTACACCAGTGTGAACAGCCTTTTCTCTGTATCTTTCTCTGGGCAGCAGCTGAAGTTTACAGCTTGCCTGCTCCGAGGTTTCTCTTTAAAACGCTAATAAAACGGTCCTCTTTGAGCTTTTGTTTGAGTCCTCCGTTCTTGAATTATTTTATTACCGAGATTAAGAAACCCAAATTGGGATCCCAATTATACCTGTGTCACTATCAGGTGGATGACAGAATGTGAAAGTCCTTCACTGACCAGATTTGGAGTCTGATACTTTAAGTGTGTTCATTGATTGTAACCTGGCTTGTACTCACTTGATATTTTGGGGGTTCTGTTTTGGAAAACAGTTGGAAAGGACAAGCAAAGAAACAAGGCTAAGCTATTGAAAAAGTACTCCGTGTTCCTGTGAAGGTGAGCCCAGCCCCTTCTGCAGCTCAGCTCTACTTTGTGCCTTGAGCTATACGACGTGTTCAGATCTATGGCATAGTTTTCTTATCTCTGGGAATTCGTGATCTCACTGAAGAAGTATGTAGACACGAGGAGCAAGTTGGGAAGGCTTGAAAGCAGAGTATAAAGTTTATAATACTGACCATAACTTCCACGGAAGGTCAGCAAAGGGCTTTTGGTGTTGGCCTTCTGGAAGAGTGAGATGGGAGTTGGGCTTTACGAATTGGAAGGGATTTTGATGAACTAAGAGGCAGAGGCCTGCCAATTTTCAAAAACAATCTACTCAATGAAGAATTCCTCTGAAGACCATAAGATGACACTAAGATACTCTGCTCTTAACTTCTGTTTAACTCTTGTACAACTACATAGTTAAACTCTCAAACTGGATTAGAATGAGGAGGGAATTTAGATACTTTTTAGCTTTGACTTGGTTTGATTCTTTTTAGTGATTAAGAATAAAAGTAGTCTGGGAAATGAGGGTATGGGGGTAATATGAGGGAAGAGAGGGAGAGAGAGGGGGAAGAGAGGAAGAGGAGGAGGATGAAGAGGAGAAGGATGAAGAGAAGTAGGAGGAGAGAAACAAGCATTAAAATACCATTTCACTCAAGGGAAGCCAGCACGACTACATGAGAGTAATTAAGGCAAATAGATCTATCTAGGCAGGTTTTCCACATGGGAAATTAGAATGCTACAATTTCATGGCTTCATGTTTAGGTTTTATCCTGAAATATTAAACAGTACTTCATGAAATGAATGCACTAGCACGGGAGACGTAAGTTAGCTGTGTTTTCCTAGTATGATAATACTATAGACTGAAATAAAGGATGGGTTCCTCCTTCCTCTTCTGTTGCTTGGCCTAAAGATTCGTTTGCATGTAGCAGAACTTAAAATAACTTCTAGAGCTGGAGGAATCCCTCAGTGGTTAAGAGCACTTGTTCTTTTGAGGACCTGAGTTCACCTCCTACTCCCCATGCTGGGCAGCCCTCAACCACCTGTAACTCAACTCCAGGGACTCTGATACTCTCTTTTTGGCTTCAGCTCAAGTCTCTGGCTGAGGCTACTACTTTAGAAATGACATGATTTTTTAATTAAGTCAATAAATCTGTTTTCTTCTAATCTAATTTTTTTCACTGATGCTAATGATAACAAGCAACTTGAAGTTTTCAAAATCCAGAGTGTAAAGGGGAAAGAGCAAGGGCACTGAGTGGGACCTGGAGGTGACCGAACAGGTCACTGTGCATACAGAGGTTACCTTCATAATAGGTCCCAAAATGTGAAACGTTTGAAGATTAGGGCATAGAAGAAAATTAAAAAAAAAATTGTTTCATCTCTTTCACAGTTTGGTTTAATTAGAGTATATTCCAGGGTGGTTATTAGGATAGATGAATGGAAATTTAAGTAAATTTGAAGTAGGCAAACTGATCTAATGGAATTTCTCACAGCTCAATATGTACACCAGTCACATAATTACCATAGAGGGGACCAGAAAAGGGGCAGAGACCTTGACCTTTGGGGATAGTTTGGGGCATATTTTCACTGTGTTCTTTGCTGAGCTTGCACTACATCAGGAAATCAAAAACTGTAGCAAAAGTACGTTGAGAAATGACTTGGCATCTAAGGAATAGTTACCAAAACCCCAGTTAGCTAGAAAATGCAGCAGATGATGGGTGCCCGGCTGGACTCACAGAGGCTGGGGTCCTTTGGCCTTGGCCTTCTGTTCAGAGATGGGTGCCTGGACTGAAAGGCTTCTGGAGACACTGTTCTACCCAGCTCCGCCCCCCACGTTGTTTGCATTTTTTTTCTCCTGGCAACAGTTTGTATATATTAGAACATTTCCTACAAACCATATAGCATATGGTGGAAACAAGTTACATAAACACTGTTTTTGAGGACAGGCACCGGGATTTTTATGAGCAGAAACAGCCTCATTTTGAATTGCTGTCATCAGTCTCCACCTGTATGGTCCCATCTATACCTCACACTTGGTAGGAGCACGTGTGAACTGGCCACTGTCTTCCCACAGCTGCTCTGACCATTTAGAGTCCCTGCATCTTTAACGATACCAATAAGTTCTTTATCACCAAGCTTCAAAAAATCCAGGTGCTGTTTAAAATCACTTACTTTCCCTGACTAGTCCTCACTCATATTGACCCTTCCTCAGTACATCAGTCAGATTGCTTCTTCTCTTAGGTCCCTTGTCCTGCTGAAGGATGACAGAGACAGTTCAGGTAGCAGAGACTGCCAGCGAAGCAAGATGTGGTAGTGTCAGTTTGTGTCATATGGTCCTATGAAAAGACAAGAGGTGGATATAGCAGAATCGCCCAGAAGCCCACAGGCTACTTAGCATGGAGAACACAACAAGGCAGAAACAAGAGAAAACCTCAGCCTCAAACACTTGCAAGAAGAGAATTGACTCCTGAAAGTTGTCTTCTGAGTTTCTTGCGTGTACCCACAGCCACATCCCCCCTCCAATAAATCACATATACACAGACACACACACTCACACACAGACACACACACTCACACTCACACACACACACACATACACAGACACACACACATACACAGATACACACATTCTCATACACACAGACACATATAGATACACACAGAGACACATACACAGACACACTCACTCACACACACACACACATACAGACACACACACACACACACACACACATACACAGACACACACTCTCACACTCACAGACGCATATAGATACACACAGAGACACATACACAGACACAAACATACATACACATTTTAGATAGTGTGATACTACCCTGTAGTTTCTGAAGAATTTTCTTTGTTTTGTAGGACTTTTTTTTCTCTCTCTTTCAGACTAAGTCACTTTATTGGATTATCTTCAGTTTGTGTCTATTACACTATTAATTAAAATTAATCTTTTAAATATAAAATATTGCATTTTTTCTTCTGCTGTAGTGTTTTTATTTTGGCACCTTTATAGTTTCCATGACTTTCTGAAATCATCCGTTTTACCTGTTTCATTAATTTTTATATAATTCCCTCAGCAGATGTTCCACATTTTAGATAGTTAGCTAATTACAATGTCTGCCTACCAGACATGAATCTGTTTCTTTTACCTAATTTTCCTTTGGCTGTAAACCACATTTTGTTGTTGTTGTAGATTTACATACTTGGTATTTCTTTATATATCGAATGTGGTAGTTGAAATATGAATTTTGTCATATGCTACCGTGTGTTAAGTTTTGTTCCAGTTAAGAGTTAAATGAATATATTTGTTTCTACTCAATCTTAGGGTAAAGTCCTTAATACTTATAACCATATATATATACATATATATATACATATATATATATATATATGGTTCCTAAAGCATGGTTCTTTTAGCATTTATCAAAAACTTTAAACTTTTATCAAGTGCCTCTAACTTATAGAATTCTGTCACAGGGGTAAAATACAACCTTCAGTCACCTAGTATTCCGGGTGTCCAGGTTTCTCCTGCTGGGTTACCTGAAGCCCCACCTCTCATAAGCAATAGCTCAGCAGTCAGCTAAGGCTTAAGCAGTTTATATGCACATTTCAAGAGAGCCCTTTGTGGCTGTGTTCTCTCTGGGATTTCATCCCTCAGTTTTAACCGTGATGGCGACATCAACCTCTACATTCAGACTTGCGTAATAAGAGTACGGAATGACTTACAGCTCGTTGGGGCTAGAGATGTCCCCAGTGGGAAATCTAAGCGTGGATTTTACATTTTGGGGTCCTTTCTCAAGGATCAAATCTCCCCTTGTTTGGTCTGCTTTTGATTACTTACTCTCTAATACTTTTAAACAGTTGTTTTCAATATTCTTTGGGAATGTTAGTTCAATCTAAAATACCCTGTCATTACAGGACCTCAGAACCTCTGTGCTGAATATGAATGAGTTCTAAAGCTTTACCTCGACTTTCAAAATCCTCTAGAAATCTTTGTGATGGTTAATTTTACTTGAATACGCTGTGGGACATCCAGAGAGCTGGTCATGTTTCTGGCTGCCTCCATGCGGGTATTTCTGGGAGAGATTAGCAGCTGAATCAGCAGATGGAGTAAATATCACTGTTATCAACATGGCCAGGTATCATTCAGGCCACTGAGAGCCAACTAGAACAAAGAGGTGAAAAGAAAACCATGTTTGCTCTTTCTGCTTCACCTGGGACATCTGTTTTTTATTGCCCTGAGAAATCTGTGTTGTGGTTTCTTAGGTTTCGGGGTTTAGATGAGGGCTTATCAACACTGACGCCCTGGGTTCTCAGGCCTTTGGATTTGGACCAGAAGGAGACCACCAGCTCTCCTGGGCCTCCAGCTCTGCGGACCTTGTTGAATTTTTCAGACTCCGTAAGTTTCTTAGTCAGTCCCTTATAATAAATCTCGAAGATCCATGTACATTTCCTGTTGGTTCCATTCCTCCAGGTAACCTTGACTAATTCAGTCTCCAACCCTTTTTTTTCAACTTTGTCCTCCTCCCCCCAACCTTTTTATTTAACAGGAAAACTCCGTGATTTATTTGTTTATGTGCACACACGTGTGCCTTCTTTTCTGCATTTGCGCCATCTGTATACAGGTGCCTGAGGAAGCCAGAAGATGGTGTTGGGCCCCCCAGAAGACCCCCCCCCGGAAGAGGAACTGTACTTGCAGGTGGTTGTGAGTCACCCTGTCTGAATTCCAGCAGCTGAACCCGCATCTTCTACAGGAGCAGTGAGTGCTCTTCACCGCCGAGCACCTCGCCAGCTCCCTCCATTTCTGTTCTTACACTTACCCACTTCCTGTCAGTTTGCCATATCTGGTGTTCCTTCACACTTTGTATCTGTGTCTTCAATTTTGTTTCTTCTTTCTTGTTCTCAAGATGTCCGGAGTGGAGTCTGCTTTCCCACTTTATGATCTTCATTATTTTATTTTTAGTTCTTGTATGTGTGTTTATGTGTGTGGTGTATGTGTGTATGCCTGTGTATGTATGTGTGATGTGTGTGTATGAGTGTGATCTGTGTGTGGTGCTGTGCATATGTGTGTGGTGTGTGTATATGTGTGTGATGTGTGTGTAGATGTGTGTGGTGTGTGTATATGTGCGTGATGTATGTGTGTGTGTGTGTGTGGACATCAAAGACAGATGCTGAGTGTGTTCCCCGAATCTCTACCCTATTAAGGCAGATCTCTCACTTGAGCCCAAGGCATGACCGTTGGGCTAGTATAGCCACCAGGCTGGCTGCAGGGACCTCCACCTTCCAGGTGGACACTGAGGCTCCGAACCCCTGTCCTCGTGCTCCTGTGGGAAGGGCTTTGACTTGCTGAGTCAGCTCCCTAGGGCTGTGAGCTCGTCTTAACCTCTCTCTTCCTTCCCTTCCATTACACGCTTGACAGGCAAAGATCAAATGGTCTCCTTGATTATTGGTAAAATTAGTTACAGGAAGACACATTAAGGATTTCTTTCCCCACAGCAGAAAAAAGAGCTGAGAGTCAGCATCGCGGGCATTGGTCTTATAACAGAGAATAAAATGGACAAACCGGCATGCTCGGTTTCCGCTCCTGAGCTCACATTTGACTGAGAGGAGAGCAATGAGTGTGGAAGTAGGAAGTGGTGTAATTATTGAGGGTGAAGGTCTTCCAAAAGGAGATACAAAGAAACATAAGAAACATACACAAAGAAACATCACCAAGAAGCACCCCCACGGCCTACATACCATGTATTAAGTGGGTCCCTACTATGCCTCACCTGATAGATGAAACTTCTCATTGCCACAAATATACTTTCTAGTTTATTGGTCATTATACCATTTATTATATCACATAAGCGACTTTTAGGATTCCCTTAGAGTCAAAGACTAGTTAATATTGTTCATACATAACGTTCCTCAACTACCAACTTAGTGCCTGATGAGTGGACAGCCTTCAATGTATATTTACAAAATGAGAAAATGAATAAATGAAACAACCCATTGAAAACATGGGTGGCCTAGTGACGTAATAATTTCAAACTGAATGAGCACAGGTGTCAAGGGGAGGAAAGGATAGATTTTTGTTTAACGTAGCTAATTGTTTCTCACCGCAGAAGGAGGTAATGACATCACCGGCTCATGGCCATTGTCTTATTCGTCTTCTCATCCACAGTGCAAGCAGCTCGGCAGGTGTGCTGCAGGCTGGGCCCAAGGGACTTCTGACAGCACCTTCTTGGAATCCAAGACCAACCTCTCTAGAGGTTTAAACATCTTGCCTCACACAAGATGTTAGGATGTTGGATATGAGCGGATTAAGAAAGGAAAATTTTAATTTCTCTTGAAGGTGACGTAAGATGTTCTTGATCTACTGTCAGGCTCTGATGTTAGAGTTTGGATGCTGAATGTTTGATTCCCCAGGGTAGCATGTTTGGAGGGCCTAGCATGTTTTAGAGACTGGGGCTAACAGAAGGCCTCTGGAGCATAAGGGGCCTTCAAAGAGGACTGTGGCATACCATCCCCCTTTTCCTTCCCCAAAGGCTGGAACCTCTGAAGCCACAAACCAGAGCTGGGGGGTGGTAGCTCCTGCCTGTTATCCCAGTATTTCAGAGTCTGATGCAGGAGGATCGTGGCAAGTTGGAGGCCAGCGTGATCTATTGTCTCAATAGCCAAACTAAAATCTGTAAGCAAAACCAAACCTTTTGTCTTTGTAAGTTGGTTGCTTTGGGTATTTTGTTATAGTGGTAGAATGCGGAGCAGCACATCTCTGTTCAAGAAATAATTATTTCTCTTTATCTTCACCCAAAGAACACAGTGGAAAGAAAATTATTAACCAAAAAGTACTTTTTGTATTTTATTGAAACAGATTTGGTCCATGCTGTGTGCCTATAAAATATTTTCAGGACCTTTAAATATTAAATATAATTCCTCTCCTTGTGCCTAAGTCAGGGAAACATTCTGTGCCGAATTCGTGTTTGCAGTTTCTCTTTGGTTGGTGTTACAAAGTCATCTATAAGGGAGCACAAAATGAGGAAATAGTGTTCTCTCATTTCACCCCCAGCTACAACCAATGCTGATGTCTCGGCATATAACTGAATCTTTTTTTTTTATATTCCCATGCATGCATCTCTGGTGGTGTATATGTATATAATAATAGAACATAAGAAAAATGTCATATGTGATCACTAATAAAGTTTCATTCATAAATAGTTTAAGAGTTATAGAAGAGTGGAGCTGAAGAGATAGGTCAGGCAGCCAAGTGCTTGAGGACCCGAGTCCACTCCTAGATCCAATACGAAAAAGCCAGCTGCAGTGGTACACACATGTAATCACAGTACTGGGGAGATGAAGATGGAGACAGGCAGATTCCTGGGGCTTCCCTGGCAAGCCAAGACAGTTTGCTTTATGAGTTCTAGGACAGCAAACTGAGGAACCACAGCCAAAGCTATCCTCTGACCTACACACACTCACACACACATACACACAAATGTACTCCTTCCATATAGTGAACACATACACATATACATACAAATATATACAAAAAAAATATTCATAGAAAAGTTGTGGAAAAGGAGACAGTGCAGCGTTCCCATATTACTCGTATTCAGTTCCCTGTGGTGCTAATATCTTGCATTAATACCGTCCTAATGTTACACATAATGAACAGACCTAATGAACCAGTATTAATACATCGTTATTGTTGATAGCATTATTAATGTTATTAATGACCAGTATCTGTTTAATTAAAACTTCTTTGTTTTCTATCTAATACGTGTGTGTGTGTGTGTGTGTGTGTGTGTGTGTCACAGTATTCTCTTTTATTGTATGTCTAGGTTCCTTATACCATAAAATCATTTTGGACTTTCTTATTCAATCTCTCTCTCTCTCTCTCTCTCTCTCTCTGTGTGTGTGTGTGTGTGTGTGTGTAGACATCAGGTATCTTTGGGACAAGGTCTCTTACTCAGCCTGGAGCTCACTGGTTGGCTAGGCTGGCTGGCCAAGAAAGCCCAGGAATCCAGCTCTCTGCTTTAGGAATGGTGGTACCATGTTTGCGCTGCCAGGCCTGGCTTTTTTTTTTTTTTTTTTTTTAACGTGGGTGATGGAGATTGATCTCAGGTACCCATGCTTACAGGGAATGCTGCACTTTACTGATGGAGCCATTTTCTAGCCCCGGGCTTCCTTTGTGTGTGTTGGTTTTGACAGCAATTTTGGAATGCTGTGTGAGTGAGTGTTCTTGAGATCATCTAGCAACTGAGATTTTTCTCTTGGTTGTCCTGGGCTTATAGCTTTGGGGGCAAACACAGGAGCAGGATGCCCTTCTCGTTCCATCACAGCAGAAACAGACCATCCACACACATCGCCGTAACGTCAGCCCAACATCTGGCTGAGATCATGCCCATCCAGTGTCTTTTTCTGCCTCTCTCTATGGTGCTCTTTTGAAGGAAGTCCCATGTGGAGCCCACATTTAAGGGGTAGAGAAGTTCTGCCCCCTGAAGTGATGCGTAACCACATAAATGACTTGGAATTCTCTATTGTGGACAATTTGTCTCCTGTCTGACACATTCTCCTCTCTATTTCTCAAAATATTCTTTTATATTGGCTTGGACTCAAAGATAATTATCACGGCGGGTGCCATTGAATATTTTGTTACCTTTCTTATTTTTAGATTATTTTATTTTATTCAAGCAGCTTAGATCTTGCCTTTGGGGCCTCCTTAGCTGGTGACCATACTCCATGTTCTCCTGAGAAGGCCTCTATGACGGGCTTCCAAATTTCCTTCCCTTCTTCCTCCCACTTTGAATTCCCCAGATTTACCGTGTGTCCATCCTGCGGCAGACCCAAAATCATCCACTTATCCAAAGAACCTTACTTCCTTGTATCGAAGAACACTATCAGAAATCAAGATCTGAGGCCTGGGGGTGCTTGTTGCCACATGAAGACTGTTGCTTTTAGGCCCTCTCAGCTGACAGGAAAATATGTGTGTGTGTAATAACTGGTGTATATAAACACATCTCTAATTATTTATCCCTGCGCATTTATCCTCACTGGTATTCAACTAAACATGAGTTCATGCTGAAATCTCACTCTAATCCAGCAAATCCTAAGTGAATCATCCCAGACCTCTCCCCTTGCTCGTCTGTAAACTCCCACTCAAAGCGAAAGAACCCTAGTGCTCGCCATCTGCCATCCATTTCCTTAATTGCTCAGTTCTAGCACACACACAGAGTGGTTTCAGAACCGTGGGCCCTGATCTCGTGGGAAGCAGCTTTACCAACCAGAGGGCAGAGTTTACCGGCAGTGTCAGCATCAGGTTCAACGCATTTTAAACATCATTTAGCTCAGCACTTTCTCCCCCACCCGCACCAGGGATGCGATTTTGAACACTTCTAATACAGATGGGTTGTTCTGCCCTAGTCTTCAGTCTATCCTCGGGGCCCCCAAGGGTGAGCTTTTGTATGTGTGCCCATTACATGTCATCCTGTGCTGCGAAGCTCAGTGGGTGTTGATGAATGGCTGGTACTGTGTTACTACTGGTACAAGGTCCTTCAGCACAGTTCTTCCACTGGCTACAGCTGCGCCCACCCAACCATTGGCCACCTTCAAGACCATGCAACCGTGCATCTATTTGACGTCTCTCTGGCTTTCTTCTTCCCCATAATGTCATAAAAAATAGTACTATCGAGTACGTAGCCCTTTCCCAATGAGCCGATTTTATTGAGAAATTTGCATTCAAGAGTCATCTACACGTTTGCATGGCTTGTGTAGCACGTTCCTTTTGATCGCTCAATAGTACCGTTGTTTGGACGGGTCACAGCTCGTTGATGGCTTCTAGTTTGGGAAAGATACAAATAAAATTGTTACGCTGTTTGTGTTGATTTATAGTCTCAGATCCACTGAGCAAATGCTAGTTTTAGGAAACTGTTGTCTTCCAAGGCGGCTGTGCTATGTTTCATTCCCAGCCCTGATGGGTGAATGAGCATACTTACAGTTCCCTGCCAACAACTGACGTCATTTGTTCTTGACTTTCAGGTATTCCAGCAGGAGGGCAGCTACCCCCCACTGCTGTTTAATCTGAAGTTTCCTAATAACAAGCAATACGGAACACCTTTTCATTTAGGTTTATTCTGTTTGTGTCACTTCTGGGGTGTCTATTCAAAGTTTTGCTTATTTTCAAATTATTTTCATTGAACTTTCTGAAGTTTTAAAATATATTTTGAAACAGTTTTTTTTTTTAATCTATTGTGTGATTCGTAGATATGTTGTCTTTGCTGAATTTTCTCTCCTGAGATTCTCATCCTTTTTATTCTCTCTTGTAGCTTTTGATCTGCACTTTTCTCCACTCAAGGACATGCAATTTACTTCTTTCTATATCATTTTTTTTAAGATTTATTTTTAATCATGCTTATCCGTGTGTGCTTACACCTGTATGCAAAGGCATCAAGTGTGTCAGATCCTCCAGAGCTGGAGTTACAGGCAGTTGTGAACTGCCTGATGTGAGTTCTGAGCACTAAACTCAAGTCCCCTGGAAGACCAGCCAAGCCCTCCTAACCACTGAGCCATCTCTCCAGCCTCCATACCATTCTTCTATACATTACTGTTTAAGAATTATCAATTACTCTGTCCTGTGAATGGATTGATGCGAAGTGTTATTCTTGGACAAGCATGGAGATCGTTTCCAACTTTCCATTCCTACTGAGAACAAAACAGTGATGGATATTCTTTTTTTAAATTAATTTATCTATTATGCATACAATGTTCTGTCTGCATGTATGCCTGCACTCCAGAAGAGGGGACCAGATCTCATTATAGACGGTTGTGAGCCACCATGTGGTTGCTGAGAATTGAACTCAGGACTGCTGGAAGAGCAGCCAATGCTCTTAACCTCTCGGTCATCTCTCCAGCACCATGAAGGATATTCTTATGAAGAAACATTTTTATAACTATTAACTTAGGATAAGTCAAAATCCGATCTTACTTTCCACTCTTGCCAAAGATCCAGGTTTGCCCCTTAGCACTCACACGGTGGCTCACAATGGTCTGTAACTCCAGTTCCAGGGGATTAGAAGACCTCCTCCAATGTACTCCTGCCTGCACGTGACACATATAAGCTCATGCAAGCATGCTCTCAAACACACACAACTAAAATAAAACGAACCCTGCATCTAAAGGCCTCAATGTTTCCAAGACTTTTGCTGGGACAGTCCTCTCTTCCTTGGCCTGCCATGCTCATGAAGTAGTGGATTTTTTTGTTTGTTTGTTTTCCCTCTTGAATCAGGGTGGGGGGGGGGGCGCTACTGTACATGAGTGTATCATTTGCTTTGGTTACCAGTGTGTTATCATCTCATAGAGATGAAACGTGCTCAGCCTCAGGGGACAGCTGCTTTTGCAAGGATGTCATCTCGGGCCCAGGTAATGGCTCAACTGGTAAAGTGCTTGACTCATGAGCACAAGCCTCTGAGTTCTATCCCCAGAACCTGTGTGAAGATGCCAGGCATGGTGGCTCACACTTGTAAGCCTGGCAATGGGGAGGCAGAGACAGGAGGATCACTGGGGCTTGTTAGCTGGCCTGTCTAGTCTAATTAGTGACCTTCAGTGCAATGAAAGACCTTATCTCGAAGGAGGTAGACAGCTCCTTGGGGATGACATCCAAGGGTGTTTTCTGGCCTTCATATACACACGAACATACATGCACGCAAAGGAAAGGTATATTCTTCCCATCTGTTTTAGCCTGTTTTCTCTTAAAAAAAAAACTTTATTCTATTTATTAGTGTGTGTGTGTGTGTGTGTGTGTGTGTGTGTGTGTGATGTATAATTGTGAATACATGCATGCCATGGTGTGCCTGTGGAGTCAGTTGTCTCCTTCCATCATTATGTGGGTTTAGGGATTGAACTCAGGTTGTTAGGCTTATGCCAAAAGCATCTTTATGGTGCCATCTCAACGGCCCCTCAGTTTCCATCTCAATGGTCCCTCCGTTTGTTTTCTGATTCTTAAGTCAGACTCCATGCGCTGTAGGGATCTTGTCTATAGGTCTTCCCATTTCAACGCTGCCTCAAAGTGAAGGTATTTAATGAGGAGATCTGCACAGTGCACGCTCAGCTGCTTAGATGGTCAAGGTATTTGGAGGCTTGGGTGGGTCTATTGAGTTCCTATGAGAATTGATCTTAGACTTACTTAAAACAAAATCTATTCTTCGGGAATATCGTTCATGTAAACAGTGAAATAAGATCGTGTTCAACCCCATTTCTCCCTTCCAGCTCCCCCTAGATCTCTCCCAATGAACCTTCTTTTTGATTTTGTTATTCGCTTTATTTGTTTGTTTGTTGTTTTGAGACAGGGTCTTACTGCGTAGACCTGGCTAGCCTGGAACTTACTCTGAAGACCAGATGGCTTCAAACTCACAGAGATCCACGTGCCTCTGCTTACTGAGTGCTGGGATTCAGCTTAGAAACTACTTTTTAGTGTCTCAGTCTGTCTGAGTTTTGAACACCTAAGCTGAGCTACCTGAAAATAATACAGCACATGGAGATATACATGCATTAAACTACCCTAGAGTCTAGGAGCTGTCACAAAACAGACTTAGGCATCCAACTCTGGGAGCAGAAGCATCCTTTACTTTTCTGCCTGGCTTTTATGCATCCAAATGGTGCCTAAACCTTCTGTGTTGGGACAGCATCTTCTACTCAGACCAAAGAGTAGAGAGGGTGGGCAGTGAGCTCACTGGTTTAGCATTTACCTTAGCTTTTTAGGTCTCATTTTCTGCTGCCAAGATGCTGAAGTTAGCCTTTGGCCTATAGCAGTTTTGAGGAATACAGAGACTGTTAGTCAAAGGAACCCTGTCTCCTTAAGAATGTGTTGCGACACGTTTAACTCCAAGTCGTGTCAGTTGCAACAAATCTTACGCATTAACGAGTGCTTCAGATAGCTGAGAATAAACCAGTCATGGCTTCACGGGCCTTTTAGGGAAAGCTGCTGCCGCGCTTCTGCTCTCGGAGCTGGGGAATGCACAGCAGCACCAGGAGCCAAGGATATAAACAGCCAGAACAATATGCTCAGCATTTAGGAAATACAGCACGTTTCACCCATTTCAGTAATGGCGGCCCTCATGTGCTGCCCAGCCCTCAGGATCCTTGGATGCCTGTGCAGTGGAAAGCGTTTCTTTGGACTCTGCTTGTAGTGGTCTTAGGTCTTTCAGTAGATGATGGTTAATTTTAAAGGAGAGAACCATGTCATCTTTAAATGACTCTGTTAATCCTTCCATTCCGCATGAAGGGCCATGAGCCTGGTGGGGAAGAATCACTAGGGACAGAGCAAACACTGTAAGCAAGGAAGTGCCATCAGTTTGGAAATCAAAACTGCCCTAAACTTTTGGAATCTGAGAACTTTCTCGGCTTCCCATGTTTCACTCCCGTTTTAGATAAAAATCCGAGACCACAGACACAGACCTCTCAAGCTTGGAATTAGCAGTTTTATGTGTTTTGGAGAGTCATTCAAGTGTAACTGACAAAAATGGAGAAAGGTTCTCTATGCTTTTAATAGCTGGATTAAGTGGTCATTTCTAGGCAAGCTATTATTGCTATGATCTTTGCCCTCGTTTGTCCTGTTGGAGATTTTCCAGGCCCCTATATAAAAGGACAAAGAAGCTAGACAATATAGTGATGATGTTTATGAAATAATAAGCAGTTTGAGCTTCTCTTGACAGTCACCAATAAAATAGTAGCTATGTGAGATTGTGGATTTAATCTGCTTTACTATAGTAGACACTTTTCTCTGTGCATCCCATCCAACAAAAACACACCATTCCAGCCTCCCCATCAGCTTTCAGCAACTGTGACTAGAGGGCGAGGGGGGGAAGGTTAGTCAACAGTAGGGCTCGGTCTCACGTGCTAAAATATCTACTGTTTCCCAGACATTTTATGTCAGAATCATATCCCAGACATTTTATGTCAGAATCATATCACATGACTTGATTCCAGGATAATTCAGCCAGGCCGATACCATTAGTCCCATTTTACTGATGGTAAAAACATGGGGCTAACAAGGTAATATTTTTATGGTCTCTGAGCCATAGACAGTATCTGAAGCCAGGTCTGTCTTAACTATATAGAACGTGTTTGGTTGTCCCTTATCTCTCTCACATGGAGTCCCTAGGCTCTGTAATTAGGGAAGACTGCCGTCAGGTAAGCTGTAAATTGTCTAGGGTGTGTTAAAGAGGCAACAACCTGTACAAAACCAAATGTGCAAAACTGTAAAGCCACAACGAACACAACTTTGGGGAAAAGGCCCAGAAAGTACCAAAACTGTTTCAGATAGAGCCAGAGAAGAGAGATGGGCCCATTCCCTGGCTAATACTCTCCTTTCGTTACAATAGACACTGGAACCTGAATTACATAGAAATCATTGGCTGTTGCCGCTGAGGAAACCCAATTTGGAGATCTGTGCTTCTCTTCAGATGGAAAAGAATATTTGAGAATGAATAAGAAGGCAAGAAGATGAATGGCAATTTTTAGGCAAAGAATAGTTCATAGTCTCCAAGTGGGTTCCCTAGTAATGGCAACAGGGACTGTCTCTGACATGAACTCAGTGGCTGGCTCTTTGATCACTTCCCCCTGAGGGGGGAACAGCTTTACCAGGCCACAGAAGAAGACAATGCAGCCAGTCCTGATGTGACCTGATAGGCTAGGGTCAGATGGAAGGGGAAGAGGACCTCCCCTATCAGTGGACTGAAGGAAGGGCATGGGAGGAGAAAGGGGAGGGAAGGTGGGATTGAGAAGGGAAGAGGGAGGGGGCTATAGCTACGATACAAAAAAAAAAAAAAAAAGACTAGTTCATAGGAAAGATGAACTTTTACCCAGTAGGTAAAAGAAATGAGTCTTATTTTTCATAAAGATCTGCTTAGAAATTTAGACAGGCAGTGCTTAATGTCCCATTTTTAAATTAATTTTTCCCTTCTATCAGCAGCACCAAGATAATTGCTGTCACTGCAATGACCCCTTGCCGTGCCGTGCAAAGGGGCGGCAGAGGGGACTCTGAGAAGAATTGGATATATAGAGGAACGTGAGAAACCTAATGCAATGTGTGTCTTAAACTGCAAAAATAATTACCTTCAGGGTGGCAAGACAGCCAGATGGTGTCCCTAGATTATAACGTTGCCTCATTGCTCCAAGTCCTAAGTCTTTTTTTCTGGGTTTTTATATATTTGTTGAGAAATGAGGTTTCGGTTAAATCTTTGTTACTCTCTCCCTGGAGCAAAAATTGTGAGCAAGGCAAGACTCAGAACAAATCTTATTTCTGGACACTGCCTTCCTTCCAGGGCATCTTTTCTAAAACACCACTTGTCTTTGCAGACCATGGACTTGCATCATTCGCTAGATCATTACCCAGCATTTATGGAGCACCTCCAATGCGTCCTTTACCACCAGGGCTATAAAGACAAATGATGCCCCCTGTGCCCTCAGGAAGCTCATGTTTAGTGGAGAAGAGAGATGACTGAATGAATAGTCGCTCCATAAAAAAGTTTAATAGTCAAAGGCTACCCAAAACTGGGCGAACACATTCAGTGTCTTCCAGGCACAGGAAATGCCTTGTGTTTTCTGTTGCAAAGCAAACTCTCCTTGTTAAGAAAAATAAGTTGGCACCATTCAAATGATCATCCCTGTATTATCAGTCTGTAGCTGTCAGAGTCCTGTAGCTAGAATGGCCTTAATCCCCAGCTACTAAAATCCGTGGACACACAGATAAGCCCAATACAATACAATCCTTTGGGGAAAATATCACATTTTCAAGGGTATGTAATTAAAAAAAAAAAACCCTCCATATTTAGAAGCTATGACATTTTTACTGTGTAACAATTTGGGGAAGTCACATTCACCTGCATATTTAGAAAATATCCTATGGCAATCTGGAAAGGGGGTTTTGGGCTCACACAGCTGAAATTCAAAATGAATTCTATCTCAACTGATACCTGCAGGGTGAAGGTGTAGCAATGTTTATCAGTTTCCTTTTCATTACTAAATCCAACACTCCTCTGGTCCTCCGTGGGCTCTTGTGGAGCAGGAGATTTGTCACACACTTGGTGCTATGGATGTGGTAGATATTACTCACTTTGTGTGTGTGTGCTTTGTGGAACATGCCTCACATATATTTAAGGTTGCATGGCTCAGTGGAAATACGTAAGTTAGGCCACCAATGGCTTCTCTCTACCTTGAGCATTCATTCTGCCTTTCTGACCTTTACGTACTTTTCTGTTATTGCCAAAAGACATCATGATCAGGGTAGCTTGCTGAAGAAAGTTTATTGGGGCCTCCAGTTTTAGAGGGTGGGTCCATGATCCATCATGTCAGGGAGTGTGGCACCATATAAGAAGGAATGGGGGGGTGAAGAGGGAGGAAGCAGTAGCTGAGCCCTTCCATCCTTATCAGCATGTAGGAAGCAGAGAGAGCTACCCTCCTCCAACAAGGCCACACCTCCTAATCCTTCCCAAACAGTTTCACAACTGGAGACCAATCATTTAAACATATGAGCTTATGGAGACGCCTTGGACATTATTACAAAGTGTGATTTGGTTTTTTTTTTGTTTTTTTTTGACAGAATTCTGTCTGAGAGTTCATTGACTCATGGAGCACTTGAGTTGCGTGAGGTAAAGCTCAGTGATAACTCTGAGTGGCCTAATCCAGATCCCCTCCTTTATCTGTTTACATCTGCTTATGTGCAGGACCAGATTAATTTGTACACAGAGGGGAGTAAGAGGTAGGAAGGAGGTCATAGCACCTGCCCTTGTTTTGGTATGCTGAACTGGTAGCTTGACAATTATCTCGGGACTGAAAACTGATATATTATTTTAATTAGACACATTGTAAACATGGGGGTGGCATGATGGAGGTTACACACAAGCAGCATTTCCAGGCAATCATGGGCATGTTGCTCTGGAATGCAAGCATGAAATGGGGGACAGTGAGTGGAAGTCACTAGTCTCACTGCAACGCAGGACACACCAAAGAGTGTGTCTTGTGCTCACAGAACGGCTGCCTTGAAAGCAACCCTGGAAACGCTGGTGCTTTCTTGGTAGCTCTCTCAGAGAGGCAGTCATGGGTGGTCTTTGCAGTCAGTGATCAGCTGTGAGGCTGGTGCTCATGGCTGTAACTAGTGTGTGACACTCAAGAGACCATTGTGGGAGGTTAATAGCTCAACTGTGACCACTTCCATGTACTCTTTGTCTGCTTCTGTGACGGAAATTACGTCCCCTCTCCCAGTTCTAAGTGTTGGCTTTCTAGAATTTGAGATGTTGTGTTGGTTGCGGAGCATGGGTCTGCAGGCAATGGTAGTCTGCTGGCCGTCATTTAATTACCTCTACATATGTCAGTAAGAATAACCTAGAATTTAGAGGTCCGGGGATACCTGGCTGCATTCCAAAAGCACTACAAAATTATGTGTCAGACCATATGTCAGGGACTGCTAGCTAACACTTAACATCAATTTCTTCTTTCTTCTTGTATAAAAATTGGTGTTTTACTTAGGGTGGCAATGACACCAGCCAAAGACTACACATTCTAACACCTCTTCTCTATTGCCAAGATGACAATGTGTAAGTGAATAGGATTCAATTTTTGAAAATTGAATTCCATTGAATTCCAAAGCCTCTCAGAAGGTGTACCTATGCTAGATGACTTACCCGGGGTTCTCTGTTATCTCATCATCTTTTTTGATGCTTTGACCGCAGAAAGATGTTGGCCATTTTGCCTTGTCCCTTTACCTTCAGGACTGAAGCTTAAGTACCATAAGGGTGGGGTCAAATGATAGAAGGAGTCTGTGTTTGTCATCTGTGAAGCCTCTAGATTAGTTTACCTCCAGATCTCCAGAGGAAAAGTGGTTCATTTAGAACATTGTTTCCCAGGTGGCTTTGCTGTATGTAGCCACCTGATTCATGCAGACTACACTATCACATGCTGTGGTTTGAAAAGCATGGCTTGGACATGGACACAATTTTCACTGGGAAATCATCACTCCCACATTCGTACATACGTACAGTTTGCAGGTGAGAAATATTTAAATAGGCCTAGACAACTGTGTAAAAGACATTACCACCTGGTATTGGATAATTCATGGTTAAGTGGGAAGATCCTAAAGGCCTTAGAAGGTCTACCTCTGGCTAAGGTGGTAGGAGTGGATCTTAGTAAATATGATTTAAACTTAATAAGTAAAGAAAGGAGACACGCAAGTGACAAAAAGGCATGAGTGTGGAAAAGTAAAAAACAAAACAAAACATAAAAGGCCTTCAGAAGCTGTGGCAAACTTGACTGGCTGAAAGGGAGGCTATATGGTTGTGGTGGTTTGAATAGGTATGGCCACCATAGACTTAGGTGTTTGAATGCATGGCCCATAGGGAGTGGTACTATAAGGAAGTATGGCCTTATTGGAGTAAGTGTGACCTTGTTGAAGGAAGTGTGTCACTGTTGGGGCTGGCTTTGAGGTCTTATATATGCTCAAGCTATGCCCGGTGTGGTACACAGTCTCCTTCTGCTGCCTGTGGATCAAGATGGAGAACTCTCAGACACTTCTCCAGCAGCATATCTGCCTGTATGCCGCCATGCTTCCCACCATGATGGTAATGGACTAAACGTCCGAAACTGCAAGCCAGCCCCAATTAAATGCTTTCCGTTATAAGAGTTGCCGTGGTCGTGGTGTCTCTTCACAGCGATGAACCCCTAACAGTGAAAGAGACTCAGCCAGTATTCTCCAGAAATGACTAACGTAATATACTGCTAGTCATTCTAGATGATGTTTCATGGGATCCTCCAGTCTCTTCACACTGCACCGAGAAATTTGTTTGTTTGTTTGTTTGTTTTCCATGATTTGTTTCCCAGGGCATCTGTTACAGCCTACCCCTTTCTAGAAGAGGCTCTGTGGAGCTCTGTGCTTTGCTCTGCAGGGGTGGCGCTCAGCACAACTAGACCTCCTAGTGAGGGGAGTCTGTTGTTTGGCTGTTTGACTACAGGTAGCTGGGGTTCAGCCATTTGAGCTCTGGAGTTAAGCCTTCGACAGGAAGGGTATCTGTCACTGAAGATACAGCAGTACTGGAAAGTGAACCGAGCTCTCAGCCCTTGTGAAGACCATGCTCTGGGCACCCCATCAAAGCTCAGGACTGTCTCAGTTCTTTTGTTGGTGCTGTGATAAGACGTTGTGACCAAGGTGACTTACAGAAGAAAGTCTTTATTTGTCTTCCAGTTCCAGAGGGTCACAGTTTATGACAGAAGGATGATGGAACAGCCGGGAACTCACATCACGATCCACAACCATGAGGCCAAGAGAAAGACACTGGGAATGGGTGCATGTCTTTTGAAACCTCAAGATCCTCTCCCAGTGACACGCCTCCTCCAACAAGGCCACACATCTGGTGGATTTTCCCAAACAGTTCCACCAAATGGGGAAGAAACAGTCAAATATATCTACCTGTCAGGGCCATTCTCATTCAAAATCCCACAAGGACCTTCTGATACTACACGTCTCTTCAGTCCTCTGCACAACCCACTACACTTATTTACCATAATGCAATGAGTTGTCTAAGGCTCCTGGCGTGACGTGTCTACTTGCCTATGACACAAAGCTCATAAAGAAATTGCTTTTCTTTTCTTAAAGATTATTTTTAATATTTTTGTTATGTGTATGAGGTGGTATATGCACATAAATGAACAGGCCCACAGAGCTCAGAGGTGTCCCCTGGAGCTTGGAACCCACCTAATGTGGATGCTGGGAATAGAACTCAGGTCCTTAGCAAGAGCAATATGTGTTCTTAACCACTGAGCTATTTCTCAGCCCCAGGAATTGCTTTTCTTTAAACGACATTCTAATTACATTTATTTAGTGTGTGTGCACATGAGCGTAGTCACATATCTTTCACAGCACACGTGTGTTGGCCAGAGGACAAGTTGCCTATATTACCTGGGAACCAGGAACTCAGGTCATCAGGCTTGGTAGCAAGAGCTATTATTACCTACTGAGCCATCTTACTGGCCCAAGAAATTGCTCTGAATGTGGACAGGAAAAGTAGTTCTACTATTGCTATTTGTCACTGTGGTGGTAACTATTGATCACCAGTTTGACTGAATTTGGAATCAACTAAGAGACATGCCACTGTGATGCTGATAGCATTTCCAGGAAGGATAAACTGACAGAGAAAGGGTTTCCCAGAATTCTCAGCACCTTCTAGCAGTGACCCAGATGTAGAGAAATCCAAGGGAAAAGCAGTGCTGCTGTGGACCATTTGTTGGCACTACCCAGACGGCAGGCAGCAATGAGCAGCGTGGTCTGTGTTTGCAGCCAGCCATTCCTCTGGTCTTCAATGGCTCCCTTCCCTGGCTGCTCACTCATCAGAGGGCATGTCCTTAATGTGCAGTGTTGACAAGGCATTTCAGTCCCGCAGCTAATTAAAATCACTCCTCGGCTCCGTGTGACAGGTCCTTCAGACTCATAAGTCAGAAGTTACTAAACGATATGCTTTCTCTCATCTCCTTGTCATTTCTTAACAAGTTCATTGTGTTCATCATGTGTTCCCTAACCCCCAGCAAAAATAAACACAAAATAAATAAACAAAACTACTGATGAAAATGTCTGGTGCGTTTTTGGCTTTCTGAGCCAGCAACACACAACCAGAAATACAAAAATGAAAACAAACAAACAAAACAAAACCCAGCTTTACTCTTGCTGTTCAAAGGAAAAATATAAGAAACCAAACTGGGGTGTAAACACACACACACACACACACACACACACACACACAAAACCCAAGAAACCAGACAGTGATCTATCAGTTACAGACCTGTGAGTCATTGCAGGACGGAACTGAGACAGACCCAGAGTTACCTGGGGAATGCAAACAGGGCCTGGCCAAAATCCAGAGTGACCAAACAAAAAGATCCCCAGGAAAGAGGAGCCCAGGCAAGCAAAGCTCTTGACAGCACCAACACCAGTGAAAAATGGCCTTGGAGGTTTCTCATTAAGAATATCTGAAACCGCAGTTCTTATCTTGCTTGCTCCCCCTTTCTCAGCTGTGGCCACAGACTGCATCTTCCCTGGTTTTATCCCATGCTAGAGGCAAGCTGTGTTCACAAAGGTCGGATCTGGTTGGGTGGATGGATTAGGTTACAGTTCCCAGCTGATGGGGGGGGAAAAAAGCAAGAAAAAACAAAAACCGAAGCTTCAAAGTTTCCCATTCTCTCCTAAGAGCCAACACCCAGCAAAAATAACCCTTAAATTCACACTACTGATGGCAGCACTTGGGAAAATAGGATAATTTCTAAAAACAAGTTTGAATATAATCTAATCATTAGCTGCTCTGAAGAATGCATTAGAAGGATCTGAGGAAAGATTGACTTACACAAAACTGTGGAATATATATATATATATATATATATATATATATATATATATAATTATTATTATTTTGTGCCCACAGTTATCCCATCCTTACAAGGCCCTGCAATGGCTGATTTTGCAAGCCCCAATTTCCCATTACTAATTCTGTTCCTTGTGAGATCTGTTAAAGAGAAAAAAATAGCCTTTTACTTATTCTGTAGTTGTATAGTTGCCAGGTAAAATATCCCAAAACCAAGATGAAAAATGCTGCTTGGATATAGCACATGGATAAAGGCACCAAAGTTTGGAAATCTAATCGTTGAGCTGTATTTGTATGAATATACATTAAGCAGTCACTGCAATGACTTCTTAAAAAGTAACAATGGGAGTAAGAGAAAGCATGAAAAGATAAAAATTAAGAAATGCTTTTCAAAAAAGCAGAGCATAGCTGAGGTGTCTCTACTAAAAGAAAGGATGCTAGGATATCATATATTTCATATCTGGAATGTACTCAAAATACCTGAGTCTGTACCCTGGATTACGGAAACAATGAGGTGTATTAGCTCTTCCTTAATGGGGAACAGTTAAACATGGGTACTGAAAATGCTTTGGCCCAGATATCCAGACAAATGGGTAATGAAAGTGTGGTTCAATAACACAATGAAGTCTCACTCAGTTGTGAAGAAGAATAAATTATGAAATCTGCAGGAAAATGAAACCTAGAAAGTGTTATATTAATCAAGGTGATCCAGACTCAGAAAGACAACAGTCACATCTATTCTTTCATGTGCAGATCCTACCTTTTAATGTATGTGTATAAAAGTATATGAGTACGGGAATAGGCCAGGAATCTGGGAAGGAGATCATGAGAAAAGGAAAAGATACTGAGGAAGAGGGGCAGACAAGGGGTCCCATGGGACATGAAAGCAGAAAGGAGGATATGGGGTAGAAGGGAAAAGAAAAGTAGGGGTGTTGGGAGGTACTGAGGGGAGAATCAAGGAAAAAATGTTTAAAAAGGTGTCATAATGAAACCTAATATTCTGTATGTTAAATATGCAGGTTTATTTTTTTAATGCCTTTGCCAGTGTTTATGCTGTAACCTTGAGGTGGGCTAGACTTAGTGGCTTCCAGACCCCAGTGATTCAAATTCCAGAGATTAACTCTTGTTCATGCTACATGCTTACTGTCCTTGAAGCACCATCATCCATAACATTGACCATAAAACTGGACTAGATCCCAAATTCATGTAGTTTCCTTTAGTATCTGGTGGCAAGTCTTGGGCTCCCAGTTTTTCTTATTGGTTACACAGCTTCCCCTCAGACCTCATGATTTAGAACCACTGTGCAAGACAGGTTCATTACATCATGATCGATTTTTCTCTCATTTCCCTTTTAGACTTTAAACCTATTGCCTGTCAGATTTCCCAGAACCATGACTTGTGACAAAATGATGTTTGTCTGTGTATTAAGATGATGGCCAATGCCTGAAGAACAGATAAAACTGAACTTGACAACTAATTCCAGAAAGATAGCCTGAGAGTCGATTCTTCTAAACTTTCTTATTATTCAAATGTGACCCAAAGAGTTCTAAAGTGGAAGTTTCTGGCTTCTTTGGGAACTCTGTTGTGTTGTGTGAAAAAAAAAAAAAAAAAAAAAAAAAATATATATATATATATATATATATATATATATATATAGTTTGATTGTTTTGGTTCCAAGTGTGAGATGTGGGAATGTCTTTCTCCCTCTGAAAACTACCCCAGTGAAAAGGTTGGTGTTGCCTGTCAGCTGGAAACTATCTCATGCGAGGTCATGGTTTTTGCTAGCTGGAAAACATCCTCATGTACACTCTGAGAAGGGATAAATAAAAGCCCACAGTGAGACAAGGCTTTTTACATCAGTAAGCTTTGCATTGCTTAGCTGGTTTTCAAAGAGAGATATGTTTTTCTACTTTACTGTTTGGGCTGAGTGGTGCCACCTCTGTTTGCTGCTGCTGCTGTGGTTTGCTGCTTTGCTGTTTGACTGGACTGCTGCTACCCTGCCAACTGACATTGATAGATCCCCAAGGAATCCAATAACCCTAACCAGCAGGAAGTAGCTAAAAGAAGTCTATAGCCCCTTTTCCTACTAATCTCCCACATAAGGTCAGGGCTTGGGAAGGGATGTAGAGACGTTTAAGAACAGTAAATAAAGTAGCTGTTTGAAAAATCTAAGCCTACGGGGTCTTGATATTGTTGACATTCTTCCCACTATTGGATCAGACCAACTGTCTCTGATTGACAATCTAAACCTAACTATAGGTCATGTTTTCAGAGAAATGTACCAATTAGTGGGGCAGAGGAGAACTTTCCCATGCCAAGATGGAGTTACTTAGGTTCAAACAACAGAGGTCTAAGAGGTCATGAGGGAGAGGATTCCATGCTTGCGTATCTGAGATAGGAGCTAATCAAAAGACTCGAAAAGCCCTTATGCACATACGCTCATGATGGGAACTGTCCGAAGAACTCTCTGACGGCACAGAAGACTCCAGATAAAATTCCATGCGTGAAGACCGTCCCCTAGTCACTGCCCACATTGCACAATGAGGGATCGCCAACCCCTGCAGTGAGTTTCCGGGGCGAATTAGCTTTATCTCTCCCCTTTTGTTCCAAGTTTCCCTCTGTCTCAACTTCCCCTCACGCCAGTGTTCCACCCCAGCGAGCAGATCAGAGACTGCAACACCCTCTCAGAGCCCGCACCAGCCAAACAGTTCTCTGCTATGGACCATCTGAATCAGTCCCACATCTTACAGCTGGGATCAAAACAGAAACATGTTTACATCCACAACAGGAGGCTGTGCTCTGACCTCCATGTGCAAGTTGTGACGTGTTAACACACACCCCACGCCTAACAACAATGACAACGATGATGTTGAGGATGATAGAGTGTGAGGATGACATGTGAAACTCGGGCTTTTTATCAGGCCAATTCCAATGTGCATGTTCAGCGTGATATAAAACACAGCATAACATTTCTATCCATGAGCCCCCTAAAATATATATATATGTAAATATAATATAAAACATAGCTGGTTATAGATAATTAGGTAAATTAGAGTCTAAAGAAAAAACAAACAAACAAACAAAACAAAACACTCCCAGGCTGTAAAAACTACCATGGCAAACCCTTGGCTGTCACCCCCTCAGCCCATTACAGAAACATGTTCCCTCAATCTGGGGGGAGGGAGGGAGAGGAGCTGGGGCATGTAAATAGTTTCATTAACAAGGGGAAATTCAGCGCAAATACTAAACGTAAATGTTGGGTGTGGTAGCTTTTTAAGTGTCCGTGAGGAGAGACTGAGCCCAGGTCCTCAAACACACCCAACAAGCGATTTTACTTGTGAGCTTTTAAGCACAGTCCAACTTCCTTCCTTGTTCGCCAGTCGCACCAGGTAGGCGACCAGCCTCTCCACAGTCACTGATGTTCTGATCAGCCAATCAGCCTTTGCAGAAAGCTCTGCGTAGGTGAGCCTCCTTCCTAGGAACTTTAGTTCACATATTTTACATCAACATTGCAATTTGGGGGCTTCCACAAGCACCTCCACGTTCTCTTTCTGGGCTGAGTCCCACCAAAGCTGCAAAACCCATCTGGGTCCAGCTTAGAGAACATTCCCAATAGTTCCTTTTATTCGGGCCCCGCGCCATGCCGACTGCTGTGCGGGTGCCTCACAGTATCTGGTCCACTCTTTCTGCACTAAGCCCCGTGATGCTGGGCCATCCCTCACGGCATTTCCCAGACTCCTTTACCAGTTACCTGCCCCTCCCCACACTTCCTGCTAGTTTTACAGCAGAAACAGCAGAGGGTAGGTGGCTGTCGTGAGACTGTACGCGGCGCTGTCCTGTTTCTTTCAGGCCCTGTTGGTTATGTCTGGGACTGTCCGTTTATTCTAGCGTTCCCAGAATATGCCCCATAAAGTCATCTTAGATGAACCAAACACCGGCCAGCACAAGCACCGCCTACCTCCACGTGTTTCCTCTAGGCTTTGCTCATTCGGGCTTCTTCTACTTTGCTATCTACAAGGTGAGCAGCCCAGGTGGTAGGCCAGCTTTGTTCACTGCCAGATCAATCCTATAGAGCGTCCTTTTGCTCTTTTAACCCTTTGATACCCAGAAAGCTCATCTACAAAATCAAACCAGGTCTTTTAAAATGCCTAGCGAGATAGAAGTTTTCCTCAGAGAACCGATCTCTAGGGGAGGGAGCCTGTGGGTTAATCTTGTTCTTCCTTAGGGAATTCCTGTATCCTGTGATGTTGCATTCCAGTCCCTAGCGTGAGCTCCGTTCAGGGGTTAGACAGTTGAAAACACCCAAGCCAGAGACTCCCTTGTTCTATTTCTGTCCTGTTCTCTCATTTTCTTCTCTGGGCATCATAAGCAGGGAACTGGATTCCGTGCTTGAGTTAGAGAAAGGAGGAAGAGGTGAACAAAAGGAAAAAAAAAAAAAAAAGCTGGGTAGCTACAGTACTTGTCAACATAAGCATACAGCCCTCATCTCAAAGGAGACACAAAAGTTTATTCTGGAGAAAACCATGAGTGATCATGGCCTGGAAACACAGATTTTTCCCAAGTTTAGGGTTCCAACACAGTGATTCTTTTTTGTTTGTTTGTTTGTTTTTTAATGGAATTGTTACAGTAACAGCAAATGAAGCAAGTCAAAGTACTCTCCAAATACGTGGGTGGATGCGTCAGGAAGGTGGTTACAGCGAAGCGGGAAATCTGTGCTATAAGCTTCAGGTGCTGCCTTCAGGTTGGAGGAAACAAGGGGTCCGTTTGCACGTCACAGGATGTCAGGCTGCACAGAGGTGGGCAGAAGAGATAAGAAAGATGTTTGGCTCTGACCCTCCAGAATCACGGAGGTTCTAATCACTTAGCCAGCCTTTGTAGAAGGTTAAGTGTAGATGAACCTTCTTCCCAGGAACTTTAGTTTACATATTTTATATCAGTGTTGCAAAGTTCTTAGCAACATAAATATTATTGCTGGAAACATTAACTTTTGGAATACATATCCTCATTGACCCTGTATTTGTGTGTAAAAATAGACAATCTTGGATTATTCTGTTATGTTATGGGTTTCAGAGATTAGAAAACAGAAAATGTGTCATTAATATGGCTTCAAATTAGATGAGAAATTTCATTAAAGCATTTTAATATTTTTAGGGGTTGGGGAGATGGCTCGGTGGAAAAACGCTTGTGCAAGAATGATCAGAGTCAGATCCCCAGAACACAAGTGAATGCTGGTGGACATGGTGGCCCACCTGTTCTTCAGACACAGGAAAGGTGGAGGACAAGAGAGCCCTGGAGCCAGCTGGCCATTTAGATCACTCATATCAGCAAGCTTTGGATTCAGTTGACAAGTCTTGTCTCAGGAAACGAAATAGAAAATGACCAAGAAAGAGCACACATACAAAAACACATGCACGCACATGTGAGTACACGTCTCTCACACACACACATGCACAGCACACATAGAGACATTTTTAAAAAGTACCATATGTAGAGCTGAAGAATCTGCAGTTCATTTTTCTAGGGGAACATAACTTTGTTGAATGTAGTGTTAAACTGAAGTTACAGTTTTCTCTTGTTCTGAATTATCAAGCAGTCAGACGTTTTCTCGCCCATTAAAGTTGATTTAAACGTACAGCTTATATTGGTTATGTGGGATTTAGTTCTACAGTTTCTCGAACCAAGAGAGAAACTCAAGATGGATAAGCTATGCTAACTCTGTGCATCCATATGTGTTTTCATGAAGCTGAAAAGCAAGTCTAAGATTTTATGTGTCCTCTAGAAGGTAAAATCTTTGGAGAGAAGCATGTTCCTACCTCCATAAATACTGTACCTATAGCTTGTACATTATCTAATGACAGTAATAAATACACCCCAGTCGAAAGCAACTTGGAGTTTGTGATTGACTTTGACCTTTAATCCACACTGAGTAACTGCAGGATACAACAAAGTGAGAGTGACGATGTGGCTGATACGCAGAGACAATTAGAATGGATCTCCATCCATTCAAATAGCCCATTTTTAACCTCTAAAGACTACAAAGACAGAATGTTAGGTAGTGTACCACTCCAGGATAGCGGATGACAGATGTTTCAGAGGAGAGAAGAGAGAAGAGAGGTTAGAGTAAAGCAAACTTAGAAATCTTGCAAGAGATCTTAAATATGGCACCAGAAGGATTGAAACATCTATTTTCAAAAAATTTAATAATTGCACCATAGGAAAATGTAAATATATGATTTTATGTGTGTGTGTGTGTGTGTGTGTGTGTGTTCACTCACTTGTACACATTCATATGTGTATGGTATACGTGAAAGCCAAAGGCCAGGCTAGCTGGTCAGGCTCCTCCAAGGGATCCTCCTATCTCTGTATCTCTATCACTGGGACTATAGGTGCATACCATCATGTCCAGCTTTTTACATGGACGCTCAGCATCCAAACTCTGATCTTCATGCTCTCAGCCTCTGAAAACAATTTTATAACAGGAGAAATAGCCCAACTTCCTGAGAAGTGTAGAGCAATTTCTTGAGACAATTTCAAATGCTGACATGCTAGAATGATGTCCTAATGACACAAGAATCCCTCTGAATTCACTGGAAGTCCCCCTGATGAAGACAGTCTGAGAACAAGGAAATTCTATCGCTGGCAAAGGCGTCCTTCGGTCATCACAGGACAGGGGTTCAGTGCGGGGTAGCAGAGTTCCTGAGTTTGCTAAGACTCATTTGAAAGCAGTTGATGGAAATGTGGTCTGGCTTGAGCTTTTGGGTTTAGAGCTTTAGTAGAGGGTGTTCCATGCTATTGGAACAATGAAGCAGAAATCTGATGCCCAGATAAAACTAACTCCAGCCTCCTCGCTGAGTTGAAACCCCTCTGGGTTCTGATACTAAGAGACAAGGCCATGTCTGGGTCCACACTGTCAGTCTGTCAGGGAAACGTGCTCGAAAATGTTGACTTTGAACTTAACAATACAACCAATGCAGTTATATACCTTTAGCCAAAATGTGTTTCAGATTCCTCGGTTTTATACGTATTAAACAGCTTTAAGGCTTTCCAGAAGTTTCAGTGCCAGGTGATTGTAAGCCATCTTATTAAATTGGTAGCAGATTTAACAGCGATAAAACCAGAACTCAGACTTTTTGTGCTAACAAATGGTAAAATGTATATCGCCTTGATATTAGAATGAGAAAAAAGTAAAAAAAAAAAATACATTAGGGTACAAATTGGAAGAATGTAGCCCAGTGTATTTTGACCCTCAGCAAAGCAACACTCAGACTAAAAAAATAACAATTTTCTGTTCCCCTGAAGGTTCCTTTGTAGCTCTTCTCAGTCAGTTTCTCTGAAGGCTGCACTATTCTGATACCCATTAGCCTTGACTGGCTGGATTTGCCTTTGAACAGAGTATTAAAAAGTTAATATATCTGTTAGTGGTTATTGCATCTCAGAGACGTCACAGGCCAGTGTATTTTCCCTCACTCATTTGTTCATTTGTTCAAAACACCATGTAGCACCAACACTGACCAGAAAATGGTGAGAATATGATATTGAGCAAGAAAAAAATATGTCTGCCCTCAGGAAAATTATAAGACATAATGCATACAACCAAGCATGCGATCGCTGCATAGCTCAGTGAACGCCCCCGACAAGAGGGAATGACAGATGTGAAGAAGGGTGCATCGTGTGGTCATGAGGCTCAGTGGAACCTCCTGGAACAATCTGCAGCTAGACTGAGACGGGAAGGATATGAGTCAGGACTAACCAGACAGAGATGAGGAAATACAGAGGCAGAGAAACAAACAATAGGAGCAAGAGCTAAGAGTGTAGAGAGCCTTGGATGACTGAGGAACAGAAAACCCCCCAACACACACACACACACACACACACACACACACACACACACACGACACACGACACAGTATTCCTAGTTACTACAAGTGGGCTGAGACTACGTTCTGAAAGATTCTGCAGATTGCATTCCAGAGCTGCTCCTTCACTTTGAGGGTAGTGGGTCCTCCAGCGAAAGACTATCCTCACCAGGTTGGTATCCATCTTAAAGTAACACCTTTAAGAGGAATTAAACAAACCGGAAAAGGAAGGGTGTGATGAACAATTTCGATGCTTTCATTTAGGACCAAAAATCTAAAATCACTATCTTCCCCACCAGACACTGTTTATGACGCTTTACTATCTAAGCGACAAGGAAGTGTTATAGTTTCGATGTGAAATGCCACACACAGGCTCATGAGTTCAAACACTAGGACCCCAGGTGGTGGTGCTGACTGTTGGAAACTGCGGAAGCTTAAGGAGGAGGGGCCTAGCAGCAGGAAGTGGGTCACTGGGATGGGGACAGGGTACACTTTACAGATTATAGTTTTGCCCCTGGTTCTAACCTAAGACCTCCGGTTCTTGATCCATCATGATGTCAGGAGCACCAGGCACGAGTTTCTACCATCATGGACCCTGCTGCTTCTCCTGCCATGCTGTCCCTGGTCCCTGTCATAATGGGCTACACCCTTCAAGACCAAAACTCATCTTCCCTTAAGTTGTCTCTTGTCAGGTCTTTAACCACTACATGGTCTAGCAAAATATATCCACGGGAGGCTCCACCACAGCACACAAGTCAGGGATGTCTGAGGGTGAGTAACCTCAGTTCTTTCTTAGGAGAAACAAGCTACAGAATAGCCCTGCATCCCAGATAGCAAACACAACCATGTCTACCTCCAGCATCTCTATGGTCAGATTATTCACTGCACCCAGAGTTTTCCATTTCCCGTGGTAAACATTGTCTTCTCTTTTTTGTAAAATTACTTGTTTTTATTTCATGTGCATTGTTGCATTGATGTTTTTGCCTGCCTGTATTTCTTTGTGAGGCTGCCAGATCTCCTGGAACTGGAGCTACAGACAGTTTCTGAGCTGTCATATGGGTGCTGGGAATTGAACTCAGGACCTATAGGAGAACAACCAGTGCTCTTAAGTGAGCTGAGGCATCTCTCCAACCCCTTAAACTTTGTTTTCCTGATGCCTGTATTTGTGTTATAAGCATTATTAGGCTGGCAGGTTGAGGAGAAAAGGCAAAAACAATCTTTATCAACCTCTGTAATTTCTAGGGCCTCTTCTTGTGATCTATACTTAAGCTAATGTTCTGGATAATTCTTTCCAACACCTGTCTTCTTCACTTCATGCTTGCTTTATACAAATGGATGTTCAAGCTGATTACATTACCTAGATGGACATTGACATACACCGTGGGGGCACAGGTTATGTAAGTGGCTGCATGCTTTGCCCCTTGTGTGTAATAAACTGAAATACAGTTCATTCGTCTATCATTTCCTTCTCTCTTATTTGAATGGACTTCATTATTGAGCCCACTCTACTTCTGCCTGACACTAAAAATCACATATGATTTCATTACAATGTTGCTGTTTTGTTGTTCAGGCTTTTTGTTTGTTTGTTTGTTTGTTTCTTTAAAGACTGTCATTTTTTTATATGTATGAATATTTTGCGGGCATGTAGGTAAATGTATTTCGTGCATGCCCAAGGATGTCAGAAGAGGGTGATCAATGCCCTGGGATCGGAGTAATGGATAGTTATGAAGCACTGTGTGGGTGCTAGTAATTGAACCCCGGGCTTCTGTAAGAGCAAAAGTGTTTCTTGATTGCTGAGCCATCTCTCTAGGCCCTGTTAATTCAGCTTTTTATCAGAGTTGAAATAGCTACCCAATGCTGAAGTGTCTATAAACTAGCATTAATTACTGCCATGCTGACAAAAAGCGAAATTAATGCTTGATAGGTGGACATCAACAAAAAAATTCTGGCTGTGGGAAGAAAATCCAGTATGATTCCATCCTAGTGAGTATTAAAATTTTAATGGCTCCCTGGGCACATATGCCTCTTCCCCTAACTGGGTAATAAACCCCTTGAGGGAAAGTGTCCTGGATTGAAATATATCCCTGAAAAAAAAAACCACATATGTTAAAATCCTTAGTTTCCAGATTTCAGAAAATGACCTTATTTGGAAGGAGGGTCGTCTAGTTGAGTGAAGACGAGGACTAGGTAGAGATGTTAATCAGGTGTGGCTGATATGTTAAAAGAGTGTGAGCGAGTTGGATGTAAACACGTACATGCAGAGATTAGAGCTGTGTATCAAGGAACAGGCAGAAGTTCTAAGTCTGGGGTAAATACGTCCCAAGCACCTGCAGAGAGAGCACGGCCCTGCCAACATGTTGATATTGGACTCCCGCCTCCAGAACGACGAAGCAATGGATTTATGCTGCTCTAAGCCACCCAGGTTGCGGTGCTGTATTACGGTTAGAAATCTAACACATCTAGGATTAGATAGAGCCCGCTGTTTTTGTATGCCCCACAGAGGCCCATGAGCGTTGGCCGAATTGAAAGTGAAGCTGTAGATCCAAGCTTTTCAGGAGTGCTTTTGGCTTGACATCAACTGCTTCCTCCTGTAATTAGACAGACACACATCACTATTTACCCATCCACCTGGACTCTGGAAGAGGGTGAGGAGGTTTCTCTGTGTGGGGGTGGAATCTTTACGCAGCTGAGGCTGAAGCATCCATATCAGAATTTTCTCACGGACACGCAGCCTGGGAAAGCCCCCCTCCCCATCAGCACTGTTTATCTTCTCCACTTCTTGTAGACAAGCGGAGGGAGTTTGATACGTTCTTTACCTGCACTGAGGGAGTTTTCTCTAGTGTACCCATAGTCCCTTGTGGCACATGTGAAGAAGTGACATGGCACTTGGATTGAAGGAATAGTGTTCTGCATGGGCCTAGCTTTCACACATTGGTTTTATGAAGTCTTATTTCCCACTAAACAAAACACAAGTGTTGCTTAGGCTGCTTCTGAATCAGTTATACATCCCAAAGAAGAAATTATTGTCCTGTCTACTTGGCTGAAGTTACCATTTCGTTGTCTTAAGGTTGGTAGCATGTTGGTTGGGACACTCACTATGACGTTTGTAACATCGCATCCAGTGTGATAGGTGTGCTGGGAACCGATCTTGTCTCTTCCTTGTGGACTTTTTACTTGTGGATACATCTGTGTATGGACCAGATCCTCAAGATTACTTAAGACTGATTTCAGGGATGCTGAGATGACTCAGTGGGTAGGGGCCCTTGTATGTAGTCCTCACAAACTGAGTTCAATCCCCAGATTCCATAAGGGGCAGAAGAGAGCTGAGAATTGCTCTCTGACCTGTGCACACCATGACACATGCACCAACACACACACACACACACACACACACACACAATACGGTCATGAAAACACATAATAAAAATTTAAAAATACCTATTGCCAACAGCCAGAGAGCTCCCTTTTGTTCCTTTCCAGGCTTTTGCATCTAGAGCAGTGGTTTTCAACCTTCCTAATGCTGTGACCCTTTGCTACAGTTCCTCACATTGTGGTGACCCCAACCATAAAATTATTTTTGTTGTTACTTCATACGTGTAGTTTTGCTGCTGTTGTGAATTGTAGTGTAAATGTCTGTGTTTTCCAGTGGTCTTAGGCTAACCTGTTGAAGGGTCATTAGTTCCCCCAACGGCATCATGAGCTGTACTGGGAACCACTGATCTAGAGTATTTAACATCTACTTATTGCTCTAAGACAAGAACCTTAGCATGCTGAGCCATCTCTATGGCCCACAATTGCTTTTTTTCTAACTCTACTGACAAAGCATGTTTCTGTACCAAGGATCCGTAGCAACTCATAATAAACATAAAATGCCAAGTCTGGTTCAGACCATCCTGTGTTGGCTTCGAGTTTCTACAGAGAGTGAGGTTTGCAAATGAGCTGCCTATTAGTAAGGGCCATTATATGGATGATTTACAAGACTGCCAAGCATCTGAGACCACAAAGCTAAGACATTTCACATGAAAGCCTAGATTCTATTTAAAAAGCAAGACAAAACAAAACAAAAACTAGCAGTTTTCATGCCTCAAGGCTAGAAAAAAAATGTCTCTGGGAACTAAGCAATTATTGGCTCCTTGATATGAGTAAGAGGCTGGGTGCATCATTTCTGTTCGCCATTTACTCAGTGGCCACACAGTTCATCCCAGCCCACCTCATACATATGCTCACAGCTAGACGCAGTCACAAATGGAAGGCAAACTCTTAATAGGACATTCTTTCTCCCCCCACCACCCTCAGAGAAGAGAATTATTCTCAGCATCCCCAAATATTTTTGAAAGGAAGGTGAAAACTAGAATTGCATTATAAATTAATGTGCTGTTCCCCGCTACCAGTGATTGATTGTTTTTGAAAATAGCTATTATGGATTATGTACCTCCAAAAAGTGTTATGCACGCACACGCGTGCACACACACACACACACAGCACCGCTGCCTCACGTCTGGATGCTGGGTAATATGTAATCCTTACTACATGGACTTGTTTCTGGTGTGACCATAATTTCAATGTCAGCATTATCTTTTCTACTTAAGTAGTTGAATTAAAATTCAAGAAGAAGAGTGAATTCATTAACCTTTTGTCACTCTTTATGATCCAAAGGTTAACTCAAACCACCTTATCACGTCCACATTAGACATAGTGTTTTGTGCTGAACATTGTCTCTCTACGAATATGGAAACTTTCTAATGAATGGTATTTGAAAACAAGGCAAAAAATATTGTTCTCCGGAAAAAGAAAACTCGGTGCCTCTAAGTCTTATAATCATATCAGGTGTGATGTTACACATGTTTAATCCTAGCACTTGGGAGTCTATAGAGGCAAGAGGGTATCTATTATGAGTTCAAGGTTAGACTGGTCTACGCAGTGAGACCCTGTCTCAAAAAGAAGGAATTTCTTATTTAAAAACAATGTAAAAGAGTTGATATTGATGATTTGAAGGAGCTACGTCTCCCCATAAGCTTAAACATTTGCCTACCTGTTTCCCAGTTGATGGCACTGGGGAAGTTTAGAAGATATAGCATTGTTGTAGAAAGTATGTCTCTGGGGGCGGGTTTTGACACATTTGTATAGCCTCACTCAACTTCCACTTCCCTCCTCTACTTCCAGCTGGCAATTGAGGTGTAATCCCTCTGCTTACTACTCCCACTGCTGTGTCTTCTTCTTGCTGCCATGATGGACTCATTCCCCTGGAGCCATAAGCCTAAATAAACTCTTCATTCTACATGTTACTTGGCTCATGGTGTTTTATCACAGCAGCACAAAAAGAAAAAAAAGTAACTAATATACTATTTTAAGGAAGTTACATGAAAGGCAGGCTTGATCTGTGTGTGTGCCTGTATGTTATATTTAGTGTCTCTCTCTCTCTGTGTGTGTGTGTGTGTGTGTGTGTGTGTGTGTGTGTAGATCAAAGGTTGATATCTAGTGTCTTCCTCTATTGCTCTCAACCTTGCGTTTTGAGACAGGGTCTCCCACCAAGCCTGGTTTTCACCAGTATGGTAGGTAATCTGGCGAGGGAACTCTTGGACTCTTCCTGTCATCTTTGCTTCCATAGCACAAAGGTTGCAGACATGGCTGGACAAGTCCAGCTTTTTTCATAGATAGTGGGGATCTGAAGTCATGCCTTCATGCTCATGGGGCAGGCCCTTTGCCTGGGTTGGGTTTTTTTTTTTTTTTTAAACGAAGAGCGTCTAGGTTTGCTTTTTCTTTTAAAAGCTGTTCTCCACTTATGTTTGACACAAGCTCATGACAACTTTTGTTACAATGTGTCAGACTGTCATACCTTTACTCTCTTCCACTTTTTCTTTAATCCATGTGACCACACTGTGAGAGCCTCAAGCCCTTGTCTGTAGCATTTCATTCTGATATATCAAACGGTTTACAATTTCAGAGTCAGCAGGCCAGTTTGTAAAAACCGATTGTCAGGTATGAGAGTCACAGAGTCATTCGTTAATGACGTAGAGGAAATTTTAAAAATTAAAAATACAATGTCTTTCGGGATCCGGTTAGCT
Source organism: Meriones unguiculatus (assembly GCF_030254825.1). Lineage (NCBI taxonomy): Eukaryota > Metazoa > Chordata > Mammalia > Rodentia > Muridae > Meriones > Meriones unguiculatus. The sequence continues at coordinate 58,840,558 of NC_083362.1, read as the reverse complement.
GTATTTGCAATCATTTGCTCACACGCAAACACTCAGGCAGCACACACGCGTGCTCACCCTGCAGGGGTTTTGTTTGTAAGTGTGTAAGTGTTCTATCTTTCATGATATGTCCTGAGAAATATTCTAATTCGGCTCATAGACATGATCGCTGTTATTCAAACTCTTGAGTGACTGAAATTTAAAAATAACATATTTTGAACACTTTTACTGGTAGCGTTAGGTGCAATTTTAGTTTGTTCAGTGTTGGGGTTTGGGAAGCAAATGTACAAATTTAGGGGGAGACTAACAACAGTGTGACTGATGATCGAAGACACTAATGCTGGATTCATTCATGCTAGCCCAGCCAAGCTAATGGGTATCTGGGCCTGAAATCATTCCTGGGTCCCAAACACACCTATTTTCCTTCCACTATAATGTGGGTTGCACAGAAAAAAAGGTCCTTCCACCCCTCCGGCCTTCTCCATTCTTTGCTTGCTCATGCCCCGTTTCCCCAGTTGCTTATCTAAGCTGGTTGTTTTCCTTCTTCTCACATCTTGCGCTCACACCTATTGGATTTGTGTCCTGCTTTGTCTCATGAAGTGATTTTCAGGTTCTGCGATGTATCCTCTAAGAAGCAGGTGTTGGTACTGTTTCCTTCTTAACCTCTACCCATCACACACTTGTAGCAGTCCTCTTGATGGAGCCCCTCTGGCCACTTCACCTTGGTCTTCCTGTCCACTGCCCCTATTCCCCGGTCCCCATACCCTATATCTGCAAACATGATTCGATCTACACACTTTGCGTCAGACCCTTCGGCATCTTTTTCCACAGCCTCATTTCTCTCATTTCTCTGTGTCTCTGCTAAAGGGCTCTCTATTCTTGAAGTACCAGGGCCTTTCTCTCTACGGCATCTTTAACTCAAGAGGTCAGAAAATGAAGGGTAGATACTCAATGATTAGGGAAATTCTGCAGTGGTTTTACACACTCCCCTAGAGTGCCCGGTGGGATTCCAGGTGCCCTCAAAGGTAATCAACTTATCAATGTAGCCTTTAGCCCTCTCATTGGATTACTCCCTTATTTCACTTTTTCCCTTCCTTAGTCATGTTTTCTAGAAGCCCATGCTGCCATCAAATCTAATTATTTAACTCCTTGCTAACTGAAACTAAAGTTCTGACTCTGTGAAGGTATTGACACATTCTAACCATCCTCAAGTGTACACCCTTTACCACGGGCTAGTGGTAAAACCAAGGCTGACATTTCTGGCTCCTCACCCTTGTTTCAATATCTAATAAGTAAAGCAAACACAAAGGAAACTTTTCCAGTTTCAGCAAAAGAGGAAGCCTCTTTACAAGTTGCCCAGGTGAAATCTGGCCATCATCCTTGACTTCTACGCCTTTCTCTCACACCCACATCTAGTCTCTCAAAGTGTATTGTTTCACCAGAAAGTAGTGTGTGGTGGCACACACATTTAAACTCAGCACTTGGAAGGCAGAGGCAGGAGGATCTCTGTGAGTTCCAGGTCAGTCTGGTCTATAAAGTGAGTTCCAGGTCGTCTAGGGCTACCCAGGAAGACTCTATCTCAAAAGAAGGAGGAAGAGGAGGAGAGAAGGGGGGCTGTGGGCTAGGGAGATGGTTAAAATGGTTAAGAAGATACACTTTAAAAGGACCCTTGAAAAGGACCCTAGTTTTGTTTGCAAACCATGTCAGGCAGTTCACAATTGCCTATAACTCCAGATCCAGAGTATCCCATGCTCTCTGAGTCTTGCCTCTGTGGGCACCTGCAGCCATGTGCACATACACACACTTAAAAAATCTATTTTAAAAATATGGCTATTGTCCTGGTCCCACCATCATCCAGCACTTCTCATCTGTTATTAATTACATTAGTCTTTGATTGATCCCCTGGACTACATGCTTGGCCCCCTTGCAGTCTGTGACATGGTACAAGGGACAATCCTGTTGAAACTGGATTGTTGAAAGAGCATAGTACAAGGAAGAATCCTGTCGGAACAGCACCAGCGTGTCTTTGGTAACATTCTCTCAGAAGCCCTACCATACACTTTTAGAAATGATCTTAAGGCTGGGCATGGTGGCGCACGTCTTTAGTACCAGCGCTCGGGAGGCAGCAGCAGGAAGATCTCTATGAGTTCAAGGCCAGCCTGGCCTATAGTGTGAGTTCCAGGACAGCCAAGGATATACAGAGAAACCCTGTCTCAAAAAAAAAAAAAAATCTTAAAAAGATGATACTGGTAAAGATCCTACAATATGGAAATGATCAGAAAAATCTCATCAAAGTGGGAGAAGGTGAGAATATAGATTTGAACAATGCCAAGGGGGTTGATTTGACTACACAGGGGGAAAAGGAGACCATGAGAGCTCAGAATACAAGCTGAGATGAGGAGACACGGTGGGCTGGGGGCGGGTGATTAGATGTTCTGCAGGGCTCGCTCCTTGAATCTTTGTGGAGCGCAGTTGACAGAGGGAAATGCGAGAGCTCTCTGTGGTTATTATCATCATTACTGTACTCACCCAGGAAATTATAGCTTATTTAGTACTTTATTCCTCGTATTAATGATGTGAAGTTTCAGGACAACCCAGTAAGAAAATAAAAATGAAAATAATAAGCTGGCCTGCGGTTCTCGAAAGCCTGGCAAAGTCCAAACACTTCCCCGCAGCAGATGACTCAGTGACACAGGATTGGCAGGTGGTTGTCCTTAGATCATTGGTTTTTATTGGCCTTGCTACAATTTTAAGAAGGCGTCTGTAGAGCCTTCCTTTTCTGTCATCGTCTTGGACACATATACCGAGACCTGGATTTGACTCATCAACTGGAAAAATACAGTAGAGAGATCCCTCAGTGGCTTACCTATTCTTTTCCAATGGGTTGTTTTGTTTCAAATGGAGCCCAGATTTGTTTAAAAACCCTGTTTTGGTTTCAAGAAAGAGTGAGAGGAAAAGCCTGTCTATCTCAAAGGATGTAGAAGATGCACAACCTGATTTGTTGCCATAATTTGGCCAGATTTGGACAGTGAGGAAAATGTTCCCTCTGGGGGAGTGCTCAGTTATCTCCTTGGCCTGGCTCGTCTTTAGGAAAGAACTCTGAAAATGGGCTGCAATTACTTCTAAATCTGGAAATATCTTCAAATGGTAGGCCGCGTGTCTTTGAGATTTTCCTCTGCACGTTGGTGTGCCAATGGGCCAGGAATAACTTTGTTTCCACACAGGTTGTAGCTTTGACAGCCCATGGACAGCCGTGTTAGCATAGTGTGTTAGATGTACCACTTACCAGTTCTCTTCCTAAAAATAGGGCTGGAAAAGATGACTTTATTGAGTACCTATAAAGTGTCACAAATTACTTAGGCTGGACAGCACTCCTGAAAATGCTAGTTTAGCCACTCAACAGCTTCACGGAACATTCTACAGCTATTCTAAATAGCGTACGGGAGTGTCTTGTCCCTTCAGTGACACTATGTCATGAGATAGATGTGTACATGTGGTCAAACCAACCAACCAACCAACCAAACAAACAAACAAACAAAAAACAATTGTAAATTGTGACAAATGATACAAGACAGAAGGTAATAGGGGAGGCCAGGAGGGTGGCTTTTAAGAGATAATATCTAAGCAGGTACAAGAGACAAAGAGCTAGTCATGTCGTAAAACACATAATGGGGAGTGTCTTCCTGTTTTGGTTGATGGTGAAATAAAGATCCTGTTTTAATGGAGCCTAAAGAATGAGTATGTAGCTGTAGTAGAGGCACCAAGCAAGGAAGGATGGAGCATGATTTCTTTCTTTCTTTCTTTCTTTCTTTCTTTCTTTCTTTCTTTCTTTCTTTCTTTCTTTCTTTCTTTTTTTCTCTCCCTGCCCTCTCCCCGCGCTTCCAGAAACAGGGTTTCCCTCTGTAGCCCTGACTGTCCTGGAACTCACTCTGTAGACCAGGCTGGTCTCAAACTCAAGAGATCCACTTGCCTCTGCCTCCCAAGTGCTGGGATTAAAGCTGTGCGCCACTGCCCAGTGAAGCATTGTTTCTATGTTTGGTATATCAAACCAATGACGTGGCACATGTAAGATAGATAAACGGGTAATTAAGCTATGAGTTATTCGGGAACGAGCCAAAGCTTATGGCCTAGGCATTTATTCATAAATACAGGTCTCAGAATCATTTTTTCAGGAGCTGGGTGGGGAAATAAACAGCTGTGTTGTTTCTGCTATAGCTGTGCATCCTCAGGGCAAAAGTCTCTTGGCCATGTGCTCATGGGCCCTCTTGTCCCATGATGACCTTCTTTTGCTTCCTCTTCTTTCTCCCTATCTGGCGGTCTCTACATGAGATCCCCCACTGGGATGGAAGTCCAGCCTCCCTGTCTCTTCTGACAAGCCATAGTGCTCCAGCCCTTTATTACCCAAAGATAATTGGGGAGCATTCCTTACAGCACATTGGTCATTACAAAGCCCCTGCCAGAACTGCAACCTGATCCTGAGGCACAGAACTCAGCATCTGAACACATAGCGCACAAGACCAACCCCAACAGCTTGGATTTATTAATAAATACAGGAGCCGGAGAGATGGCTCAGGGGTTAGGAGCTGGGCTTGGGCTTGATTCCCAGCATCCACACAGCAGCTCACATCCTAGGTAACTGCAGTTCCAAGGGATCTGATATCTCTTCTGGTCTCTGTAGGCACCAGACATTCAAATGGTGCACAGACATACATGCAGGCAAAATACCCACACACATGAGATAAAAAACTTCAAAGAGCTTATTATTTCAGGGTTTCCCAGAGAAACAGAATCAAGAGGAGAGAGGTGTGGATGAGTAGAGGAATAGACAGATGTAGACACAGTCATGATAAGAGGATTACAAGAATTAGCTCATAGGCTACGGAGATGGAGAAGGCCCACAGTATGTTGATGGCATGGGTAAACGCCAAGTCTGATGGCCTGAAAACAAAGGAAGCTGGTGAGGTAGCTTTCAGTTCAGACACAAACATCAAAGGCCTGAGAACCCAGAGGAATGGTTGGTACAGCTTTTAGGGTCTGGAGTCCTGGTGTCCAAGGGTGGGAGTTGATGGCACCCCAGTTTCACAAGGCAGAGCAAACTGACCTTTCCTCCACACTTTGTTCTGGCTGAGAACAGCCCCCAAAATATAATCAGGAATGACATTTTGCTACATATCTTGGTATCCTGTGATCTACCCAAATCAACACTGAGATAGAAATTCAGAGAAATTAAACCATACCCTCAAGATTAAAAAACAAAGAACCTACATCCCTGCCCTCATCTCCTTAACTAGCCTTTTCTGATTGCAGCAGGTTTTCTCTATCTAATTGTGACCTTTTGAATGGAAGCTTTGTGAATTACATGGGCTAGCTTGGAATTATTTAAAATAGAAATTCATCCCGCCGTGACACTGTCAGCAAAGTGATGCTTCCTAACGGCTACTTTGTACAAATGCCTACAGCCATGTTTGGGCTCAGCTGTCTGGGAAGTCCACAGGCAGCAGGATTTGTACTTTCTGTGGCCTCTAGTGGGAATGGAGAGTTTGTGGTGGAAATTTTGACCATTTTAGACTCTAAATTCATCACGTTTGTGATGTGATAGTTTTGAGAGGAATTAAAAGACATTCAGGCGTAGTTTTTGAGTTTTTGCGTAGTAATTTTTTTGTTTATTGCATTAATTGCATCCATGAATATGGACTTATATATGAATATATATGTGTTTGATCTAGTTTGGGACCTGAGGAGGTCATTCAGTGGGCAACAGTGCTGTTGCATAGCATGGGATCCTTTCACATTCCAGAACCCATGTAAAAAAGACAGTTGTGACCCCAGCACTGGGGAGGCCATAGTGCAATGGGCCTCATTGTCAGCCAGCTAACCTAACAGAAAATGGGGATCTCCAGGTTCGGTGAGTGACCTGTATCAAGAGACAAAGGCAATGAGTACAAAGGAACACCTAGGATCTTCCTCTGGTCTCCACACATGCATACATGGTCATGTGTATCCCCACACACATGTACACACACATGCATACATCACACACACACACACATCTTTAAAATGTATTTATTTCTGTTAGTAGAAAGTAAGAGAATATCTAGGGTATAAATGGCAGGCCAACCACTTTGTAGTTACTAATTTATTAGTAAATAATAATGTGTTAATTATCATTAATTCCATGCTGTGATGTTTCACTGCTTTGTTTGAAAGGTGAAAACACTATGACCGGTGGAGTCCTATCCCATTTATTAGGACTCTGCCAATCTGAAATTCAAGTCTCTCCTGCATGTCACCCTGAGGCTTTCCCCAAGAGTTTTAAAAATATTTCCCTCTTTCAGGGGGACTGTTAATTGCATGGTACACACTTAAAGTCCCTGGTTTCAAAGCATCAAGTCCTCTCCAGATCATGCTTTATGAATTATCAATATTTCTGTGGAGGCTGTTTTCAGATTAAAGGAGGAAACCATTTGAGTCTTTTTATCTAAACGTTTACCCACCCCTTGAGATTAATTGCCTAGGACATGCCAACTTCCCTCTTTTCATCAGCTGAAAAATGTAAAGGTGTCTCTTCCTCACTGCTTTGTCAGTAGAAACAGGGGGGAAGGTGACACTGTAACATTCCTCTCTTTGCTAAATCACTTGGAGGACGTGAGCCAGTAGATGCCTTTGATTCCCAGATCAGAAATACAACACATGGCATTATATTTTCATGACGACATGTGATGAAAAATAGCAGGAGTTTCCTCTTTCCTGCTGCTAGTATGTAATTGGATCTTGTGCTACAGGTTTAAAAGAGAAGCGTGTGGAAGAAGGAAAAGACTAGAAGGCATTAAAAGAAAGCTATTTATCCCTATAGTTTAGTATCTCAAATTTTCACAGTTACAAGAAAGGCATTTTTGTCAGCTAATTGCCAGAAATACTTATGTGAGTATAATCATATATGGAGTCAGGAGTGGGGGGCTGTAGGCTACCACTTAAACTGTAGAGCCACAGATGTCCTTGTTTAATATTAAAACTAACCCGAGGGAATGTTTACATTTTGTGTAACGGTGGAGGTGTGTATGGGAGATCAGCATCTCCGGGGTAAGTGGGACTGCTAAGTGTGGCATTGTTTGTAGATTAGTTATTTCTACTGTCTCTGTGATCAACCAGCAACAGAATGGGGGAGACATTCACTTTGGCTTACACTTCGAAGGAGTACAGTCCATTATTGTGGGGAGGACAGAGCAGCAGGAGTGTCGGGGGGCCGGCCACATGGTGCCTGCAGTCAGGAGGCAGAGAAGACAGGAGATAGAATCAGCTTTAGAAACCCTAAGGCCCAGTGACCCACCCTGCCATCTATGCCCTACCTCAAGACTCAGTCCCATCAAGGGGACAAGTGTTCGCATATGAGCTCATGGGGACATTTCACATTCAAAGTAAAGCAGCTGATCTGAATCATCTGGGGCATAATTTTTTAAAAAGTATCATGCTGTGGTACTGTTGGTCCTGTTCAGGAACATATTTCAGAAATATGTTTATATTTAGCTCAAGCGTCATCTCTCCCCACCAACAGATGAATTCTGTTGGGAATGTGTGTCCTCCAATGGATAGGATTGGCAGAACCACTGAAGTGGCAGCAAAGATGGGGCACTTTGCAGCAAAGCCACTAGTTCTAAAAATAAATAAATAAATAAATAAATAAATAAATAAAGTGACCACAACAAAGGACCTTGTGAACGAGAGGGTGAAAGGTTAAGTTTTGCTAACTGTAGACCCAAACCCAGGCTTTTCAATTTTTAATAAAACAAAATGGGCATTTGCAGTGAATGCAAAACCAAAGACCAAGTGTTACAAACTTTATAAACACCCTTGGGGAGACTGTAAGCATCCGTGCCAGGGTGGAGAGACAGCAGACTTAATGTGGGCTGTGGCTGGGTAAAGCCTGGTTGTACACCTCAGGGCAGAGTATGATGGCTTTATTCAGTCCTTCAAGCTGTTGGGAAAAGAGTTAAGGGGGGCTATGAACATTCAGATTTGAAGGCGGTACTTCCCTATCACCTCACAAACCTATTCATAGTATCTGTGGTTGGTGAGCAAATACTTTTGGGTTTTCCTTTAGAGAAATAACAGATCATGTTCATTCCTCATAAGGTAGACTATTCTTGCCTGAACACTTGAGATTGCTAGAATGTTCTACACTAATTTGTGTGAAAATATGTCTGTCGTTTCTAGTATCGATATCTACAATCACAAGGTAAAAATGTGTATATTCCTCTATAAGACATGATGGCTTTTCTAATATTTTAAATATTGTTTTTAATTTTGTTTTCTTCCCCAGTCTAGATTTTATTTGATTTTTCAGACATTCCTCATCTATCATGTTTCCAATCTTTCCCTTCTGCCATCCCTAAATGTTCTCTGGTTTATTAGTGCTACTCTGGTGCCTTTCCACTCAGAAGGGAGCAGTGTGTTTCAGTAGACAAAGGATACGAAGGTCAGGAGCTGGCTAGGACTCTGGCTCCCCTTCCCGTCTGTAAGGGATGATTTCAGAGCTGACCACACAGAATCTGAACCCATGTTTAAAAGCACAGGATCTTCAGCAGTTCAAGTTGTTTCAGATCATGGAGACTAGTGATAAGACCACAGGCAGGGTAATACCCAAGCCCTCATTTCAGAAGTCCTAAATAATTCTGGGTTACTGCCCTGGACACATGGAGGTTTCATTAGAGGTGAGGACAATCCCTGGTGACTTGTGTAATCTTTTTCTTTGGAAGAAAAAAAAAGTTCAAGACTTTAATAACTTTTCACAACAGTCTTTCATTTTATCTTTTTTCAACATTATATGAATTTAAAGAATTCTCCCTGATCTACATAGAGAAACATTTATTCAGAATGAACAAACAAAAATATATACAAGAAACTCTTCTCTCCCAAACTTAGATACATAGTTATCGAACAAATACAAAGTTTAAAAAAATTGTGTCTAGAAATTTTTTAGTTCATCTATCATCTATCTTTCTATCTGTCTATCTATCTATCTATCTATCTATCTATCTATCATCTATATCCATCATCTATCTATCATCTATTTATCAATCTTTTATCTATCTATATCTATCATCTATTATCTATCATTTATCTATCTAATCTGTCATCTATCTATCATCTATTTTCTGCTTCCTGATTAGTTATTTCCATATATCCACATGGATGTATAGCATATGGACAGGTACATTGGGTATATACACATAATGGTTTTCATTAAGAATGCCTAGGCTTTGGGGTACCTTGCCTGAAAATAATAGATAAAACCATTTCACAAATTTCTTGAAAAGTTATTGCATGATGTTATCAAGAAGATTCAGGGTCTCCTTGAGCATATAGACAAACAAGTGCAGAGTACCAAGGGACTCTTAATTACCAAACTACAGAACTGCAATTCTGTTTACTAAACCTGTCAGCCAAGCCTCCAATACCTAATACTTTACAATTAATTTTTAAAACAAAGTATTGCTATTTATCCTAGTTTCCCTTCATTTTATTTATTTCAATTCAGTTTTCCTGCTCTATGAAGAATATTTTGAATTTTAATTTTGTTTCACAGAGTATTAAATATCTCTCAGAGGCTTTGCAGTTTCTGAAAATGTAATAAGCATTCATCCTTTTTCAAGCCCGGTGAAGCAAGATAAAGTCTGATGTCTTAAGTGGTCCTGTAAAGCTCACTTTCAGGCTGGAACAGATTCACAAATCTTTGCTTTATGAAGTATACCCTACAGTTACCATCAATAATAACCAGGGAATTGACCAGGAATTGGCTTCTTGTTGAGTCACCTGAGTCTTCCACTTGATCAAGTCTAGATGTGTCTCCGTGGTGAACTGATTTTCAACAAAAGTGCCAAGGCACCTATAAGATGATGCCGAAATAACCACATATCCATACACAGAAGAATGGCGTCGCATCACACTTCCACCTTACATTTAAGGACATGAATCAAAGACCTGCTTCAGTTAAGTTTCTGAAAATCTTAGAAGAAATAATAAATATAGGTCTTTCCGATGTTGGAATAGGTAGCAAAATCTTACACAAAAACCGTAAGCAACAAAAGAATTTTTAAAATAGGATAAAATTAAACATGTTCACGCCACAGGAGATACTATTAAAGAAGTAAAAAGACGACCTATAGAAGGGAGGAAATTAAAAAAAAATGAAAAGAGTATCCATTTAGGTATTACACGGATGAACTTTGCAAATGTTTGCCCCAAGCTAAAGAAACCAGTCATGGAAGACTTCACAGCATACAATGCTGTTTGTTGGAATTGCACGGAATAGGGAAATGATAGAGACTATGGATTAATGGTTTCTTGGGCCCACAGACAGAAGAGAATAGGAAATCACTGCCAATAGATGTAGAGTTTCACTCGTGGGTAATAAACTATGGGAAAATTGAAAATTGATGTAAAGTCAACTCCATTTCCCTTCTGTTGTATTGGCAGATTGATGGAGTTGGATCATATAACACACTGTGGTTTTGCTAGGATTCTAGTGTAACCGAGTTATCCTGAAGTGGAAATGTCTCTGTGTGTTGAAACTCTCACTCTATAATACTGCAAAGAAGCCACTGATCCCACTTCATGGGAAGGCATTGTTTAACGGCTTTCAAAATTAACAAGAATACATGTGGCCCATGAAGAACTGGCATGAGGTACGGAGAGTCACAGGGGTAAGATGCAAATCCCTAACAGATGCCACAGTTGCCTTCTGGAGGCATTTGACAGGTGACATCAAACTGTAACACACAACAGTAAGACAGGATATCTATTTGTCTACAATGAGGCTGTATAAGGCCATTACTAGAAGTGAGTTCCTAGAGGTGGGCTCTGAGAAAAAGCTCTGGAGAAGTTTTATCTAGATATTTGTGTATATTGATGTCTCCATCACTCTTACACTCTTACTGTCTCTTGATTCTACTGTCTAAATTGAGTTTGAACAAAGAGGAAAAAACAACAACAACAAAGCAAAAGAATGAACACAAAAGCAGATGAACAATTCTAATTCCCGCTGAGGGGAGTGGTCTACAGGCAGACGGATGTGGCGTGGCCCTCACTTGGGAGAGCCGCTGTGCTCATCTTCTACATCTGCAGCCTCAGTGATGTCATTTGGTAGCTTGCAGCCGTGGTGGGAGGATTTACACCATACAAAAACTGGCAAGTGCTACAAATTTGGAGTTTCTTTTTCCTGGAGATGTCGCTGCTCAGTGTCTCACTGGCAAGCCTCTCAGAACTGGCTAAGGTAACACAGAGCAACAGATTATGTGTTCTCTCTGAACATAAACAGCATGGGAGTCATAGCCCAAGGACACCAGCGGGACAGCTGGCTCAGAAGTAGCCACACCTGGGAAGAATGCTTGCTTAGAACTAAAAGAAAATGGAGCACTACTTTCAAACGGTAACAGTGTCTGCTTCCTGCGACTGGTTACACATTTTGGTGAAAAGTGGTTTAGTTTTGGATACCTCACCGAAGTAACCATGGCATCGGTTAAATAGTCTAACTTCTTTGATTTCTTTGTAACAACTCTGCATAATTAAATTCTAGAATTTCACCTCTTCTTATTTTCCTAAGCTGTCTTTGTCACACACTGGCAAATGAGATAACACCTAGCTAAACTGACACTATTTTTCTTATGAATCATAAGAAACAATAGTTTTCATTAGAAACTATTTTTCTTGTGAATCATGAGTAGATAAGTAAGACCTTGTGTGGAATATTAGAAATTATTAAGGTAGACATGTGAAGTAAATAGACTTAGACGAGATTCTTGGGAGGACTGAGCATGGACTTGAGGGGGCCCAAGCTTACACCTAGCTAGTGACACCCAACACTGTTGGAATTCTGGTGGAAAAACTAACACCAGTAGCTGATTGGATTCAGTTCTCCCAGACGCAAAGCCATCGACAGAATGATCTGCTCCCTGTGCACAAACAGCATCCAAAGGCTTCTCTCATAGAAAGCCGGTGACTGTTCTAAGGAGTCCTTTGAGAGAAAAGCATATAAACACATGGGAACAGCGGAACAGCATGATACATACACTCCCTTGCTCCTGGAGTTGCCAGGCAAGTAGGTAATCAAGCCCCTAAGACAGAAGCCATTCAGCTGCCTTGGCCAAGGTAGTGCCACCAGTAACAGCCTTTCTGATATTTAACACACCAGGAAAATGGAAGCAAATACAGTCATGGCTGGAGTCAAGCTTGCCAGTTTCCTGGCATGCGATCAATGATTGCTTAGTTGTACCTTTGCGTATGAAAACAATCAAGACTTGAGTTGAAAACTTAGGTTTTCAAGTTTTGATTTGAAAGTTCAGCTAAACCTTCCATACAGATTTCTATCCTTAATAACTAATAAATAAGACAATTTATCAGGTATAATATTATATCATATTTTCTGGGCTAGGGTTCTTGGATAAAATTCAGTCTGTGAACTTAGATTATTTTTTTAATGCATTTTTATTTTTCCAAACCTCAAGACTGAAATGATCATTTTTCTCCAACTATGCATGTAGGCAACAGACCACAGAGGCTGTGATTCATCAGTAATAGAAGTCACAGATGTTTTTTTTATATCACATTAAAGAAGATATTTTCAAATTCCAGTCTCCCCTCACTATTTTAAAATTATGAGAATTATTAAACTTGCCATCATATCTTGTTATATAATTACTAATAAACACATATATGACTGCATCAAAAATTTGGCATTTTAATCTTTTGAAAATTATACGTCAGCATAATTGGTTTCCTTGGGATTCTGTGTAATCCTGGGTATTTAACTTAAGCTTTTGAAAAACATGACTGAGGGAAGAGGTCCACAGGCTCTACTTGGGGGACAAAGGTGTCAGATGTCAAGAATCCATATTAAGAGTTACAGGGCAATCGGTCATCCCTGAATGCTGTCCCTTCCCGTGTATCTTTTCCATGTATTGAAGGAAGACAGTCCTGCCACATTCAGGATCAGTGGTAATTTCTTCAGAGTTTGAAGATAAAGATGGTTACAAATGTGTCCAGCCTTAAAAACAGCTACCGTCTAAATTGCCATAGAGAGGTGTGGATGGGTTTACAGAAAGACCCCTTGGAAGTGTGACGTTGTCTTTTTTGTTTCAGGCCTGATCAGATGACCCTGGGTCACAGAGTGCGTGCTTAAGATATATAACCGAGGACAATGAATCACCGGGAGAGCAAAGCTGTAAGCAGGAAGCCAGGGACAGCTCGGAGGAGTGTTGATTTTGCTATTACTGTATCTTCTTGTGTGATCTTGGACAAGGGGCACAACCTCTCATGAGTCAGCTTTTCCATTTTCTTAGCCCTACACTTCATTCAGCTGGCCATGCAGAAATCCCAAGAGAAATGACTTGCCAGAAGAGACAGCCCAGCAGAGTCGCTTTCTTTTAAAGTCAGGCAGTGTCAAAGTTTTGCTTCCAGCCTTCGATGATGGCTCCACTCCGAGCTTCAGCCCCTGCTCGTTACCCTGCATTTGAATCCTGGTTTCGCTCTCAGCTCCTCTTCTTGCTTGTCGTATGTCTGCTGTCCGCGGCCATCACCGCGCCGAGCTGTCCTCCACGTTCACTGAAGGAAGAGATGCTCTGCTTTGCCGCTCTCACTGGCTTGCTCATATTTCTCCTAGCAAATTCTACCACCAGACTACTCATTCTCACTGGTGTGCACCTCTGTGCTTCCAAGCCTGAACCATCTATAAACCTTCATGGAAAGAGAAGATTCTCTCTCACTTCTCAGGAATCAGACGCCTCCCCAGTTACCAGTTAGCAGGGCAAAAGGGGTTTGAAGATGAACAGTAAAAAACATTCTCGGAGAAGTGAAAATACAAGTGTATGGAAGGAATACTCATGAGACTTCCCATGAATCTGTGGTGTCTGAGTTACAACAGTTTGCCTGCTTCTTATGGCCTGGGTGATCATCTTTCAAAGGTGAATAGAGTGGTGACAGACATAGGAGTTGCAAACAAATAGGATGAAGTTTGGAAGGTGACATTTTAAACACCAGAAGGTTGACAAAAAGAAGCCACAAGGAACTGAATGGCTTTCAGACAATCTTGAATTTCAATGCACTGCTAATTACCAGCTATGTCTAGTTTTAAATTTTTCTTGATATATTTCCTGATTGAATCAACTCAGGCTAGCTTCTAAGGTATCAGTGCCAAATCGAATGGACAGAGACATCTTTAGTTACTCCAAGGCCATTACAATGACTGTATCTCTTCTCTCATGGGGGGAAAATGTCAGGTTAGTCATCAAGATCTCTGTTATGCCAATGTGACGCTTAAATTATAACAAGTAATTTTCAGCACATCTGGGATCTTTGAGAATAACTTCTTTAGTTTTTAAGTGAAAATCAAATTTCTCACTTGTTCACTTTCAAAACTTTGAATTTGAGGGTTTCCCCCCCCCGGAATAATCATGGTCACACTACTTTCCAATGTGCATTTTAACAAGATTAAGGTGGTGTTTCTGTAAGCTGAACCCTCAGACTGCACATTTCATTTCTTTTTCATGGGGGTGCATAAAATCATTTTTCCCATCAAACTAATTTTTATTAGTTGGATTTCCAACTACAGATAAGAGAGGAAAAATGGAGGGCTAGATATATCTGGTAATGTCCTTCAGATCCTAGTGGATGGGGGAAAGAAGGCTGCTATTAAGTTTGCTAGTAAGATGAACTTCTGAACTTCATGCCCACTGTGACTGTTAGCACCTGGCCTGTGAGGCAATCTGTGTGTTTGTTCATACTTATCTGTGATTTTTCTCAAACCACACCCCCAGCCCCATTTTATGATAAAAGTAAAGTGTGTGTGTATGTGTGTGTGTGTGTGTGTGTGTGTGTGTGTGTGTTTTCCATTCAGCTGGCCAAACACATTAGACAGTCAGCTAAGGTGGGGTCAGTTTGGTCATTCCATTCACTAGCAAAAACAGGAAAGGAGGGATGGTTCACTCAGCAGCCCTGCAGGCTTTCTAGAGCCTGAATTCTACCTGTTTTCCCACACCATGTCAGAGATAAGCCTGAAAGGTAACCATGGGCTCTGCTCTTCTGCCACATGCCAAGGCACTGAGATTCTCAGTGGTCTGCTGGTGTTGCATGGACTTCTCTAAAGTGAGCATGGAGTGGGTGACATCCTTACACAAGGAGGGTGAAGGTCCTGTGGTCAAGCCACAGTACTCAGCACCGTTGAAAAAAAAAAAACAAACAAACATACTGGTCAATGAGTACCAGGATAAGTTGTCATCAGAGTTTGGGTGTCCATGTGGACAAAGCCACATTCCCTGGAATGCTTTCCCTGTTGACTGAAATTGAGTCACTTCTGAGACCCAATTGTTTTGAATCCCCATAGAACATATTTATGTTTTGTACAGGTTTGGATTCTGAGGATTGCACCTTCCCCACCCCAAAGTAAGACTGTGCATTCATACATTTTGTTTTTCTCCAAGCTCCTAAGAGGTAGGACATCTTTTCCCAACTCTGGAATCTTAGAAGTGGGATATTTGATGGGCACTTTAACCTGTCTGTTTTGTATTCATTTAGATTCATTTCTTCCTCCGCACATCAAAACAGAATCTGGTGGCAGTCATGAAATCAAAGAACTGTTTACACCCCTCCGTTTTTCAGTTTGGAATTAAGTTGTGCCAAAGCTAAACTAAATTGAACCTTGAAAGTTTTACTTCAGAAGGAAGTGAAACCACAGACTTTTTCATCTCGGCTCAGGAACTCTTATTTCTTCAATCAAAACACATGCACACTGTTCTCCAGCGTAACGCTAAGCATGCTGGGTTATTAAGAACTGACACCAAGGAGTTCAAGGCTCTTCCCCACTTTTTCTTCTAACGGATTTAGTGTCTGGTTTTATGTTGAGGTCTTTGATCCATGTGGACTTTAGTTTTGTGCAGGGTGATAAATATGGATCTATTTTCATTTTTCTGCATGTAGACATCCAGTTGGACCAGCACCATTTGTTGAAGATGCTGTCAACTTCCTGAACAGAACACTAACAGCACAGGCTCTAAGATCGACATTCAATAAATGGGACCTCAGGAAACTAAAGAGCTTCTGTAAAGCAAAGGAAACTGTTGTCAGAACAACGACAGCCTACAGACTAGGAAAGGATCTTCACCAACCCTATATCTGAAAGAGGGCTAATATCCAGAATATATAAAGAACTAAAGAAGTTAAAAAGCAACAAATCAAGTAATCCAATTAAAAAAATGGGCACGTAGCTAAACAGAGAATTCTCTGTAGAGGAATATAGAATGACAGAGAAACATTTAAAGAAATGCTCAGCATCCTTAGCCATCAGGGAGATGCAAATCAAAACGACCTTGAGATTTCACCTTATATGCATCAGAATGGCTAAGATAAAAAACTCAAGTGACAACACATGCTGGAGAGATTGTGGAGAAAGGGGAACTCTCCTCCATTGCTGGTGGGAATGTAAACTTGTACAACCACTTTGGAAATCAATCTGGTGCTTTCTCAGACAATTAGGAATAGCGCTTCCTCAAGATCCAGCTATACCACTCCTACGTATATATCCAAAAGATCCTCAAGTACACAACAAGGATAGTTGTTCAACCATGTTTGTAGCAGCTCTATTCATAATAGCTAGAAGCTGGAAACAACCCAGATGTCCCTCAACGGAGGAATGGATACAGAAATTGTGATACATTTACACAATTGTGATACATTTACTCAGCAATTAAAAACAAGGAAATGAAGAAATTTGCAGGCAAATGGTGGGATCTAGAGAAGATCACCCTGAGTAAGGTATCCCAGAAGCAGAAAGACACACATGGTATATACTCACTTATAAGTGGATACTAGACCTATAAGATAGGATAAACGTACTAAAATCTGTACACCTAAAGAAGCTAAACAAGGAGGACCCCAGGTAAGATGATCAATTCCTCACTTAGAAAGACAAATGGAATGGACATTGGAAGGAGAAAACAAGAAACAGGACAGGAGCCTACCATAGAGGGCCTCTGACAGACTCTACCCAGCAGGGTATCAATGCAGATGCTGAGACTCATAACCAAACTTTGGGCAGAGTGCAGGGAATCATATGAAAGAAGGGGGAGTTAGTAAGACCTGGAGAGGACAGGAGCTCCACAAGGAGAGCAACAGAACCAAAATATCTGGGTACAGAAATCTTTTCTGAGACTGATACTCCAACCAAGGACCATTCATGGATATAACCTAGAACCCCTGCTCAGATGTAGCCTATGGTATCTCAGTATCCAAGTGGGTATCCTAGTAAGGGGAATAGGTACTGTCTCTGACATGAACTCAGGGATGGCTCTTTGACCTCCCCTCCCTGGAGGAAGGATTAGCCTTGCCAGGCCACAGAGGAGTACATTGTAGCCAGTTTGGATGAGACCTGATAAGCTAGGGTCAGATGGAAGGGAAGGAGGACCTCCCCTATCAGTGGACTTAGAGAGGGGCATGGGAAGATATTAGGGAGGGAGAGTGGAAAAGAGAGGGAATGAGAGAGGGGGTTACAACTGGGATTCAAAGCAAATAAAATGTAATTAATGTAAAAAAATTTTAATTAAAAATAAAAAAGAACTGACACCAGAGAAAAGAAAAGCCTTGGACAACAATTAAAGCTTGATTATACCAGGAATTATCTTCCTTATACAAACTATATGACAAAACTACAGGAGAAATAGTTGCAAGACTAACTGAACAAAAATTATCGCTGAAGAATATCTAGCTACAATACAATGAATATTGCTGGTGCTCCCATCAGCCATACTTTCTAGTTCCCTGGCAGTTCCTGAACTTCCCATTTTAAGCTTTTTGATTTAATAAAACTTGTTGAGCAATGATTTTTTTTTCTCCTTTTATGTGTTTCTATGGCAGTTCTCTTCCTTTACATCTTTGCTATTTATAACTGAATAATTAAAGTAATTTGAATATGAGCCTCATTAGAGAGTTTTCAAACACACACAAATATGCATCGAAGTCAATCGATACAATCGTAAACTAATATATAGACATACAAACTTTATATGAGCATTGTAACGAATATAATCACTTATCACCCACTTCATTAACATTCTTCTATGTTATTTTATCTCCTCCTGCAACTTCATTTTTCAAAAATATTTAAAGCAGTTCTTAGACATCCATCAACACACACACTTGTTTGACTCACTCTCATGCATATCTCTATCACTAGTGGAAAGCCCCCTTTCAAACCACAATCACACCATTGACACTGTGCTTCAAAAAGTAATAATGATGCTTTAAAATAATTTACTCTTCAGCATATAGTCATTTTTCTGTCACCATTTCAGAAATATATTTTGAGTGATTTGGTTGCATTGGTATGTACATGAGGGCCACACATTGCATTCAGTCAGCATGCCTTTTACACTCACCTCTATATTACTTCCCTTTATTTTCCTCTGCCCATGCTATTAAAGGGTAAACTGAAGCATGAAAAATTGTAATGAATATATTGCAGTAAACAATAATTCATGAATCAAGTTAACTGAACACTTTGTGGGCTTCTACCAGGGGACATGGGAGGAGCCTTTCAGAGGCCCTCTGTGGCAGCTTCCTAGGTTGTTTCCTGTTTTCTTCTTCTTCTGAGGTTCATTCTCTTTGCCTTTCGGGATGGGGATTGAACGTTTTAGTCAGGTTCCTCTCTCTTGATTGGTTTCTTTAGATGTACAGATTTTAGTAGGTTTATCCTATGTTATATGTCTATATGAGTGAGTATATACCGTGTGCGTCTTTCTGCTGGCACTTGAGTGTCGGCTTGATTCATCCTTTATGAGATTCTCACCCACCTTTCACAGAATGTTTTGAAGCATTCCCCTCAGTAGTGGCCTCAGTTCACGATTCCCTGAGGAACCAATTCTACATTTATTGGTTGGAATTCTAAATACTTGGCTTACTAACTATTTGGTTATCCTAAAGTACAGTGTGGATAAGATAGATAAAATAAACAAATATTTTTCTCTCTGCATTTAGTAAGTTCCAGAATTACTAGTTAATCTCTCCTCTTTAACTTTGACAGTGTGTGTGTGCGTGTTAATGTGAATGTACATGTGATATAGGTGTGTAGGTATACTGAGGACAGAGGAGGACAACCAGTGTCCTGTTCTATCATTCTCTGCTTTATTCCTTTAAGACCGGATCTCTTACTAAACTTGGAATTAGGCTGAAAGCGAGCGTGGTGTGATGGCTACAAGTGCATGTGGCCGTGGCTGACATTTTATGTGGGTGTTCCAGGGTTCAAGTTCAGGTCTTCATGACAAGTACTCCTACTCCTTAGGCAATCAACCTCATTCCAACTTTTAGTTTTTCAGCTTTATATTTTTTAAAGGTAGGAACTATGTGGATTATTATTATTATTATTATTATTATTATTATTTGGGTTTTTTTTTTTTTTTTTAAACAGGGTTTCTCTGTGTATCCTTGGCTGTTCCAGACTTCATTTGTAGACCAGGCTGGCCTCGAACTCACAGAGACCCTGCCTCTGCCTACTGAGTGCGGGGATTACAGGCGTGCACCACTGCACCTGGCTGGAACAGTATCTTTTTAAAAAGAGGCCATTAACATTCCAGAATCAACAGTTGCTTTTCAACATAAACCTTACCACTTAAAACAATCCTCAATCAAAATTAGAAACATCACTAGATAACAATACATATGGGAGCTTTGTCAAGTAGAAATAAAGGACCCAAGAAAATAAATTAAGATTTTATTATAATTAGTCTTTACAAAAAACCAAAAGACAAAAAACCTGTTTTGGAAATTAAAGTGCTCTGTGGTTGTCATCATTTTGATTGACAAGTTCTTCTGTTAAGATTGTTCAGAGGCAATACCATAAAATACCATATGTTTAAATAAATAGGTATATTTTAAATTGTTTTATTAAAACGAGTATGGTAGCTCTCCCTGAATCTTCCTGAAAAAAACTTCCCTTCCTCCCCAATCTTTATCGGGAAGAGAAAGATTTACTCTGTAAAAATCAATATGTTGACCTGTTTGATTCATTTCCACTGAAAAGATTTGTCGTTTCTCAGAAATGAAGATTAACATGTTTGCGAAGTAGTTAAGTGTTTTCAACAATGGAACATCCATCATGAGAACAGGGGGAGGGGAGTCTTGATTTATTTTCAAATATTATACAAAACTAAATTTAAGATAATAATTTTCAATAGTCTAACAAGACTACCCCCCAGCTAGATTTTTTTTCCAACTAAAACACATTTTTAAAAAAGTGATAAAAAGAGACAAGCATACAATTCTTGTACGACAATTTATAGAGGATCTCTTTCCACAGTTTTCAAATTTGGTTTTGGATCAACTGTCTTACACACTGGGCAAATCACCCGTACCAACAAGGGGAGTGCTTGACAATCTTGCGTGTAACTGATAGGCAGCAGGGAATTTTGCAGGCAGCCATTGTAAGCTCTCCTTGACTGCCAACATCTGCTTGCTAACGCCTGCACACATCCCCAGGGTGCTGGGCTTTGTAAACATTGTTTGATGATGACACACTGAAAATTACGAAAGTGTGTCTCTCGATCCACACCCAAGAGCCTCTGAAGAACATTTCATAGTTTCAGACTGTGGTCAGCAGGCTTTTTGGAAATTATTTGAGTTTCTTAACTCAGAGTTAAAGAGATCTTTTATTAAAAATAAATTCCTGAGCTATGCTTGCAGGAAACGAGATGGCCACAAGCCATGGGGTCAATTTTGAAATAAAATGCTACAGAAATAAAGGTTGTTTCTTACAATTCTCCTGATAAGAACTGCTGCAGACTAGGAGAGCATATTATTTTGTAGAAGTAAGAGTATGAATAGCCTTGCAATAAACATATAAGCAGCCTGAAAATTATTTCTTTGACTTCTGTAGAAATGAAGACTCCACACTAATTGACAGTGTAACATTTCTGACAAATCACAATATTAAAATAACATTCTTCTTTAACAAGATAGAATGCAGAACAGAGCAATGATGAAAGAAACACAGTACTTCAATGAGATTAACGTTTAAATGCACTGGGAACACTTTCTTTCTGGTTAACTAAAATCTGTAGGGCTGTCACCATCAGAGGCTGGAGGGATGACGGGAAAGGAATCCTCACTCAAGCCTGAGACGCCTTTCGTAAGTCAAACACAAATTCACAGGGATTTGTGAGACAGTGGTGAGCACATAAGCAACATGAAATGTGAAATCACATTTACATTCAAATCGCAAATCAAGTAGCAAAGCAGTGGGCCAGGTTTTTACGGGAAGGCGGAAACAATGGAGAAAGAATGGAGAGGAAAGATGCAAACTTGTCTCAAGCAGCATGTGTGTAGCGTGTGCTTATCCTGGCTGCTTCTTGTTCTCTGTATGCACTCACTGTGCAGGAAGGACATCACAATGGAATGCACCTGACATTTGTATGTGTGCACAGAGGACACAAAAACTATCACAGGATGATAACAAAAAAAATAAACAAAGGCTTAAATAAAAGTGATAATGAGTTATCCTATATGGCCAACAGCCCTGCCTCAAAGAGTATGGCTGAAGAGTAATGGGGGACGACTTTGGCCACCAATCTTGCCCTCTCTCATGCATACAAGCACGTGTGCACTCCTACATGTGTGTGCCCACATACTGGTGAACTTTCATACTCATGTATACTGCACACATACACAGGAAAATGTGGAATTTATTTTTAATTATACAAAAGAATTTAAACTCCATGTAGACAAGGGTATTATTTTATCCACTGCTGTACCAGTGGCACCTACGATTTGTAGTAAGTATTATATAAAAAAAACAAAGCACACATGAGCAATTAAGTGATGAAAATGAAACAATATACTTTTATCCAACATATCATTCAATTAATCCTTGTAATTAGAAAAAAGGAACTTTCATTGGCCCGGAGAAGTTGGAATGAAGTTCAGGGAATTCTGAAGTGATGTTGTTAGAAGGAGATCACTTAAAGGATGGAATGTTCTCCAGTGGAGTGAAGATGGAGTAGACACCCTGTCTTCATTGCATTGACTACGGATGGAGCCAATGGCCATGTAGCCTGTGTGATGGTACAAGGCCTCATCTTTGGAAGGACCTACTGTTACCATTTTGAAACTTGCTTGTTGACAAAGAGCCTTCCATTTTTCTGTTGTTCTGGTCTCTGATAATTTCATGGGTAGTCCTCCTGCAGACAGTTTCTGAGGTAGCTGAGTTCCCAGTGATGTTGTCTGAATGACCAATAGTCTAACATGAAGAAGACAGGTCGTGGATAATTAAATGTGAAATTGCAACCTTTAGAAAAGTCAACCAAAGGAGTGCTGAATCATAGTCATTTGCTTTGTTTCTTTAGATTCTCAGCACCCTCTCCCAATATTTGTCTGAGGGTGAGTGACCACCACACATTTGCCACCATTGGCTTTCTCGATGCCTAGACCCTAATTGAGTTCTAAAGTTTCAGCACTGGCTTAAGCACGGCAAGCTGTACTTTTACCGCTCTCAAGAGCCATTCATCTACCCAACTAATCATTCTCCAAAAGCCTTAACTGCACTTGGTAGTCACTTCCTGTAATGCAGAAATCATAGTGCTCAAGAGAACCGTGAAGCCAGCTAGCTTCTTTTTGCAGAATGAAAGCCACATTCTAGGGATTTGTAAGTCTCTAAAGTGAAGGCTATAGTGGGACTCTATTGCAGTGTAGACACTTCAAACACATCACCCGCACTTGTATTCTACTTCCGACACGCTACATCTTTCACAGAAGATGTCCTGCAGCCCATCAAGGCAACCCCTTTGCCGCAGCTTGAATTCTTTATAACGAACGTTTTGACTGGTGAAGGAATGCTAACACTTCTTGCATTTAAGCCTTCGAGACATTTAAAGTGCAATAGTTGGGAAGTGACTGTACATCTTTACTCATCTGTCACAAAGTATAAGGTCAAACGCTCCGTGTCAGTTTGGAGTGAATGAGCACGTTGTTTGGCTACACTCATTCAACCAGTTAGAACGATATTTCAAGAAAACCATGAGTCATGTTCAGGATCATCATTTACATGTGTTTACAAAACCTAAAGGCATCCCTTAAAGAAGAAAAAATCCTAAAACTATATTTTTTTGGTTAAAAGTATATTGTGATCAAGGGTGTATTTTAGAGTAATTTCATCAAATCCATAAATGTGCTTGACTTGGGATGAAACTTTTACTAACTGCCTTTGGCCATTTCATCCCATATGACTGGCCCCTGTTTGATTTCAGAAGCTTTTTTGTTTGTTTTTGTTCTTGTTTTCGGAGACAGGGTTTTTCTGTGTAGCCTTGGCTGTCCTAGAACTCACTCTGTAGACAAGGCTGGCCTCGAACTCAGAGATCTGCCTGCCTCCTGAGTACTGGGATTAAAGGCGTGTGCCACCATGCCTGGCTTCTGTTCCTATAAGTTAAGCAGGGTCAGCCAGGTTACTGTTTGGATAGCAGACATTTCTAGAGACTCCAGTTGGAGAATTTTATTTCATTAAGTCGTGTGTTTGTGTTGTGGAATGCTGTTCTCTAGGTGTGACTCTGATTTTGCTTTCTTGAACTCTTAGCAGCTGTAATTACCAGCATGAGACTTGCAGAAGACTGGGCTCATTAACATTCCATCAGGAGAGGGGAAGGGCTGACAAAGTCCTTCTCCCTGACAATGTGTAAGTGGTTAATGGTTGCTAGAGGGGAGAGAATTCTCTTCAGTGGCTTAGTGGACTATAAGTTCCCCATGCTCTGGTAAGCAATCCCTACTCATGTTCCAGCAAGCCCAGTTGAACTCATCTGTTTGCCTATTTTAGTCTTAGGCCACCTTTTTTTCTTTTTTTTCTTTCTTTTTTTTTTTTTTTTGTCTACTTTTATTGCCCTATCTGGGTTGAATAAACATTTGTTCACATCTCCAAGAAAAGTGAATGCAGTATCTTGAATGCAAACTTTCACTAGATCCTGATTGTTAATTACAATAATTCTTGCAATTTAGAGGACCCATTTCTGCCTCAAACTACTCTAGGGACTTTATGTCACGTACTTTACTTAAGTTTAACATTCAGAACCCAATTATGTCCGGCCTCTGGCAGTCCTGACTGATTTCTGTAACATGACTTGGTGCTAACCCTCTACTTTTATTTTTCAACTCTCTTTACGTTCTCCAGTTCATCTCCACAAATCTCAAGGAGTCAGTCATTCAAGAGCCAGATGCTAACTAACCCTTCTGCCTTTCTTCCAGTGTCTCCCTGGGTGAAGGACCTTTCCTTTCTTCTCACCTACGCTACATCTCTTCAACACATAGTTGAATATACTCTGCCATCAACACTGTTCACATTCATCCTCCTACTATTTGTTCCCTGCTTAGACATTTTTCAAGAAAGGAGCACGTGCACTCTGGTAGGATGAACACCACAGTCACCCTGTATTGGAAGAGTTGGCAGCTAAGAGAAGAATGAATGGCTTGGCAAAGCTCAGTTATAAAGGGTGTCCTGAAAAATGCATGGTGATCGGGCTAAAAGAATTGCTAGAGTTTAGGGATGGAGAGATGGCTCAGTGGTTAAGAGCACTGACACTCTTCCTGAGGGCACCCGGGTTCAATTCCCAGCACCCACGTGGCAGATACAACTGTCTGTAACTTCAAGATCTAACAGCCTCACATAGACACACATGCATGTAAATTATCCATGCAAATAAAGTACGAATAAATAAATTCTTAAAAAGAATGGTTGAATCTGAATGTTAATCCTATATGTGTATTATTCCAGGTTTAAGATGTAACCATGGAAAGACTATAAACAGGGTGAAGAATCCTCATCAACCTGCTCTTTAGACAGACAGGTCACTCTTAGTAGATGGAGGATTAGTTGGACGATGAAGAAACAGCAAAGACAACTTTGTTGAAAGAAGAAGAAAAAAGCATAGCAAAAGGAAGTCGGTTAAATCACAGTTCTGCTGAAAGACTCCAGAGAGAGAGGCTGTGTGACCAAAGGGGAAAGGAGAAAGAACATTCCACGTGGAGAAAACAGAAAGCGTAAATGCTTTATGGCAGGCACATGTTGAACACATTGAAGGAATCCATCATGGCTGCACCATGAAGAGTGAATAGAGAAAAGCAGAAGGGGATGATGGAGAGAGTCGGGACCAATGCATGAAGACCATATACTCCTTTACCGGGATGTTTGGTTTGGGTTTGGGGGCATTTGAATTCTAGGTGAAGGATTGAGATGATCATACTTGAGTTTGAAGAAACATTACTTTTGTTACTATGCAGAAAGTTAAGCTCTAAGTAAGAGCTTGGTAAAGAGACTGGAGAGTTGTGGAAAGAGCTCAGGCAGGATATGGCAGTTGGTGGCTTGGACAGGGTTGTGACCGTAGAGGCTGGAGAAAAATCTAACAGATGGAATTTGATGGTGTGCTGAATATGGAGAAAAGGAGTCACCAAAGCCAGCTTAAAGGGTGAGCAAATAGCTTGTATGATCCCAACACTTGCGTTGCTGAGGCAGGAGAATAATGAGTTTGAGACCAGTTTGTGGTACATAGTAAGTTCCAGCACTGTTTGGGTAGGCTACAAAACTAGCACGGTCAGAGAACAAAGCAAAACAAAATGGTAGCCAGTTCTCATTGTTGTAAGACTATGGTGAGAACACAGAAAGTCATGAAATTATGATTGTAAAATTCTTTATATGAGTGGTTGCCTTTCGTTGTTGGAAAAAATAAGAGAATGGATGAATGAGTGAATGAATAAATGAATGAATGAATGAATGAATGAATGAGTAAGAACTATGACCTGCCTCCATCATCTAGCTTGATTGTAAGGATAGGCTGAGTACTATTTACTGAATGAATTTTTGAAAAACCCATAAATCTTTTTTTATTTTTTATTTTTTTTAAATGAGGCCACAGAACTTTCTTTACTCTGCTACACATTTCCTGAACATCACTCAACGCCCCCTCCAGCCAGCCCTTGAGGAATCAGCCAGAACCCTTTTCGCACCACCTCAATGGATGATGATTTTCTCTAATTTACCAAATGCTAGCATTTGGCTTTGAAATAGAAGTCCCTTCTGCAGAACCCTCTATTTTAACCAGAATAAGCTGTGTTGTTAGGCTATTTTTGTCTTAATTTTCTTAAAATAGATGGATACAAATGCATTAAAAAAAGGGTTGGTCATATTTCAGCTTTAAATTCAGTCACATGAATGCATTTTGGTGGAAAATGGTTTCTAAAGAGTAGTAGAAAAAAGACTTTTATTACAAGTTTAAATTGGATTTTTTTTTCCACCCTTCACCAACAGATCAGAGCTCTGTGTTGTAGCCAGAATCCAGCTGTGCAAGTTTTCAACAGCTGGAATTATAACAAGCCTCCTTCTATGAAAATGAGCTTATTATTGAGTTTGTGCCGATGCTCAATAAATCCAGATACTTCTCCAGGTTTGAAGAGAATTTTGTAAAATTGCAAAAAATATTTTTAAAATAAAATTTTAGGTTTTACAATATTAAAAGTGGATTTTTTTTGCACTTTTATACCTTTTATTTTAAAGCCAAGTCTCTAATCCCAGCAAACTACACACTTTGATATTTATGTGTCACTGAAATAATCAATCCTATTTGGTGTATCCACTAAGAAAAAGATTTAAAACAATATCATCTAATGCCAGCGGTGTGTAACACAAGAAAGAAATCATAAAGCTTTATCATAATGGTGATAATACATACATTTTAATTACAGGTTGTTTATCTTGCCAGACAGTGTTAAATGCTCCCTCGCATTCTTTAACTCAGCATTTAGGAATCACACGGAGAAGGGAAAAGACAGTCAGTCATAGCTTTTGTTTGTTTAGTTTCACTCTGGCATTAAATATTTTCAAGACAAAGAAAATCCTATCTGTTAGGTTGATTTCATCATATCTTCAGAGTATGTTTTCTTACCATGAAAATTACAGTACAGTAATTTTAAAATGTGAAGCCACTGGGAGACAAAAATATGACCTCATATTAAAAAAAATGTGTTGAAACCAGAAAAAGAAGAATGATAAATTATATTTTTTGGTCTAAATGTGAATGTAGGTTGCAGTCAAGTATTTGAGGCAGTCTTGTAAAATGTGTGAGGATTAAATAATAAAATTTACTAGCCTTTCAATTTTAAACTATCCTCTTCCCTGTCAAAGTACTTTCGCTGTGCCATTTTCGTCTCCCTTTGATATGAATTCCAAAAAGACTTAATGGAGAGACAGCTGACCTGTAATTAAAACAATAAAACCCATGAAATTCAACCTCTGAAAGTATTTTTAGTATGAACCGCCCTCTGTGAACCCCACAGAAAAAAATCACAAATAACACAGTTTGATCACCTGGGATTGTTTTAATCAGCTCGGACTCCAATATCCTTGGCCCAAGTTCAAAGATTCCACTCACTAGTATGTCACTGGACTCCTTGCTAGCAGATCATTTGAGGAGTAACCCTGTGAATAAACACCGCTGTTCTAAATGTCACTTGAGAAGACCCTTCAAGAAGCCTCAGTGAGGGGTCACGCTTAGTCTCACCAGCGCTGCCTTCCTCACACGGGTGTGCAGGCGTGTGCTCGTGTGCTCGCGTGAGCGTGCGTGCATGCATGCGCGCGCAGTTTAGCATCAAAACCAGAGATTCCCAAACACTCCCTCTAACCTGTAAAATTCTCCTGGGCACGGTTTTAAAGGTCAGAAAATAGTCTTCTTCCCTTTTGCCTCAAAGAGCATAACGTCCAGCGATGCGCCAGCATCACAGGAGACGTGAGGAGTTTCTCACCTGGTTCTGAGCACCGCATCTTACTGGCTGGCTCCATCCCTGAAGGGAGGCATTACAAGCTGGAGGAATGACTCCAGAATCTGGGGGCTACGGGACCGGAAGAAGGGGTTCTGCTTAGCTCACTTCATTCTTGCTGTGTGAAGACATCTCATCTGCCCGGCGTTTTGTGCGGTGAGGTAATGTTTAGGTCTTCCTGGAGAGAGGAGGGCGGAGGGGCGCTGAGTTAGGACGGTGCCTCCGATGGTACCTTCCAGATGCTCGGGGGTTGGGGGTGCCGTGTGAACTCCCTGACACCGAAAGCCCTTACAGTACAGATGGACTAGTTTAGAATATGATAACACAGCAGAAGAATTTCCTGCGAGGCACCACCTGCTGAGAGCACGGGCTTGATAAATCGAACAATATCTTGTCTTTGGTCCTTGTGCAGCCACTTAAAGAAAAAGAAATGTACAAAAATCCATCCATCTCTGTTTTCAAGGGAACCTTTCCATCGGCAATGCGACACACGTTCTCTTTTCAAAATCCTGCATGGTCTTCTCGGAGAACATTGCATCTTCACCAGTCTCCACAGATAGTCAGGGCTGTGAAAACTTCCCAGCTTGGTTTATCATTCTCACCTTTGTTTGCTGGGCTTGCTTGATTACCCGGCAGGATGCCTTTTAATGCGTGAACTGTAAAAGATATGTGAAAGGAGCCTAGAAACCCATCTCAAATCAAAATTTAACATTTTTAATAAATGAATTGTTATTCATTAGATACACGCTTGTTGTCAAAAACACAGGAAAATGCTCCGGGAATCCTGTGTATTCCTTACTTTAATAGTTGGATGACAAACTACAGGGTAAAAAAAAATGTCTTTATGAAGGACGGGGATGTTGTTGTCGTCAGTTTGGTTTAACATTCACGGGGACTTGATCCATCATGCCGGAGTTCACACGGCACACGGAAAGAGAACAGGAAGTGGAGGTGGGCTATAAAACCTCAGCTCCCACTCCACAATGCCCCGCTTCCTTCAGGGAAGCTCCACTTTCCAAGGGTTCCACAAGCTTTCAAAAATCTTGCTACTAGCTGGGGAACAAGTGTACAAATACATGAGCTGATGGGGGAATTTCCCATTTAAACCATACCACTCGGGAGAGAGCCAAGGGGTGTGGGAAATGACACGATTGTGGATATACATTTAAAGACCAGGGGGAAATGCTAGAGGGAAATGCAGTTGATTTGCAATGAAAATGTCAGTGAGCGTCCTGTGCGGGAGTAGCAGAGACGCTCACAGCTCAGGCTGGCCATGTAAAATTTCATCCTAAGACTGTTAGAACAGCTTTTTCTTTTGAATATATTACAGCTTCAAGACAGGAACCCTACAAGGAAACAGAAATACCAACCTGCAGGCCAAGTCACAACTCTAGGAGGTTGAAGGTTTAGGGGAAAGTGATACTTCAATTTTTTTTTTCGAGTTGACTAAATGTGGAGTCACCATGGCCATCCTACAGAGAAGAACTTGCTATCTCGACAAAAATCATAACCAGCATCTTTGATTCAAGAAGGCTGCATTTATTTTGATTGAACAACCTTTCATTTTATTTCAGTCTTGTCTTTGATCTGACTTCTCTCAGAACCTTTATTTTATTTTATTTTTTTTCCACAAGAGGCTTTGAATATTACAGGAGGCAGCATCTGTAATTTAAAACAAAGTGGTCTAGTTTGGGCTAGCAATTACTGCCGAGTGGGTTTATGGTAAATGCTTCCTGACTATTGTGCCTTTCTCCTCAGCTCAGCTCTTACCATACCTGAATGCCATCTCTAGTTAGAGCTATACCTGATGAGCACTATTCAGAGATATTGAGCAGATCCACCAAGATAGCCAGACTGTGGGGGATTTTTTTTTTTTTCTGTTGCCTTTCCACTCTATATTCCAGAACCTAAACACTCAATGGTCCTCGAAGAGTAAAGCACAAATGTCAACTAAAATGCTGAGATCCTTTTTTAATATTTTATCCTTTATTCAACATTGGGGACCTGGTGACTAAACGCTTTCTCATGTCACTTTCAGCACAATAACTACCCTAGCCAGCTGGTGTTAGTCCTGAGTCTCGCCACAAAATAATTTTCATTTTTTTGTTTGTCCTTTCTTATTTATTTCTTCGGTATGAAATTGTCTTATTTTATTTTTTCATATTTCCTACTCTTTATTTCTCAGTTCTGCCTGCCAAAAATGTCTTCTCTCTTTCAGAGGACCATCTCAAAGTCCAACTCTTCCAGAAAACTTTTCCAAAAAGCTCCTATGAGCCCAAACCTTGCCCTTTCCACCCCAAAGCCCAAGGCACTTCGTCTTTCTTGAGTCTGACTTTTATGAAAATTATTTCTGTGTTTAGTCTGCCCCATTGTATAATAATTCAGTATTTGCCGAGGAAAACTGACTCACTCTAAGTATTTCAATAGTAGAGATTTCAGAGAGGGCCTGTATTTTTTAAGTTGACAATTAGTTTAATGAGACACAGACTAAAGGCTAGCAATAGGTGAATGCTTTTCTCACATTTGGGCCTGGTGGGACAATGAAATAAAGGAGGATTGCCAGAATCCAGAGCCGGCTGACAAGATCAACGGATAGAATTACCAAGTAGTGTCTGAGACCATGGTGGAAAAGTCACCTGCAGGCATGATAATCATACAAAAAAACATGGTTGCAGCCAAAATTGCTATACAATCACTTTCAGCCCTTGTGCCTCGGTCTAGGTCTTCCTTAACCAAACTCTGTTGGGGTGTCTCTGTCCTTCCTCACCTACCTAAGGCGTTCTCTGATTGGCTCTAATAAAAATCTGATGGCCAATAGCTGGGCAGGAAGTAGAAGGCAGGACTTCCTGGTACTGAGAAAGGAACTCTAGGAAGAAGAAAGAGGAGGTCTATCGGCCCGGAAACGTGAGAGGAGATGAATGTGACTGCAGGCTTTGAAGGTATAGCTAGCCATGTGGCAGAATGGGGCTAGGTGGTTGGTTTAATCTAGATGAACTAGTTGAGAGTCTGCCCAGCTAAGGCCTAAGCTTTAAAGTATTAAAAGGTCTCAGTGCCCCCCCTTTTTTTTTAAATGGCAGGCAGGTCTTACAACAAAGTTCATCTACAAACCATTTGGTAAAAGATGCCGTAGAGAGGTGTAGCTCCCTGTAGTACATAAAATGTAAGAAATGAATATAAAAACAAATAAGATATTTTGTCTTGGTGGGTGAAAATATGTCTGACTGTAGAAATACCATTCTAATATCCTTTGAGTATCTAACACAGTGTCTTACACATAATGTTAAGTTGTATCACTTTGTCCTATTTTCAAAAGAGAAAGCAAAGGCTGGAGAGATGGCTTAGTAGTTAAGAGCACTGGCTGTTCTTCCAAGGAAAGGCGGTTTGATTTCCAGTACCCACATGGAATCTCACAACTGTATGGAACTCCGGTTCCAGGGGATTCAATGCCCTCTTCTAACTTCTGTGGGCATCTGGAATGCATGTGGAATACAGACATGCATGGAGACAAAACACAACACACACAGAGAGAGAAGGTCGAAGGGAGGAGGGGAGGGAGAGAGAGAGAGAGTCATTTCATACAAGATTAAAATAACTTACACATAAGCTGTTATTTAAGCAGCGATCCTTCCTTTGTGTTTACCAAACCAACATGGTTGAAGTGTGGGAAGCCAGTCCACAGAAGGAGTCTTTTTCTCCGTCAGGCATCCTCTCACCTCCACTAACTCCTGTCTTTCCCTTTCTCTTCCCAGGCTTGCCATGGTTTTTCTGTTGCTACATTATTGTTTTGCCCTTTATCTTTTTATTCACTAAAGTGAAGTAAGGATTTTATTTAAATCTTAAAACCCTATGAGAGCCCAACAAGCTCTCAACTCTTTGCATGGGTTTGTGTGTTTACGTGTGTGTGTTTTGATATATCTGTACATAAAATTAGAATTGCACATACTATCTGACTGCGCAGCTCCTAATCTAACCATTGATGTGTTGCTTCAGATTTGGAAATCTTGATATTCAACATTTGATCTAATGATGTGTGTAAAACGACATACATCACGTAGCTCAGTTTCCTCGGTACAGTGACCTGTAGAAACCAAAAGATGACCTTCACCAGAAATGGAGTAGTCTAGAGCAGTGGATGTCAGATTGGGAGAAATATGATCTTCATGAAACATTTGACAGTGTCTAGAGAACATTTTTACTTCATGACAGGAGTGCAGCTATGCTCCTGGTGTAGACTGGGTAGAAAGCATGGACCTTGTTTAATATCACACAATACACAGAATATCCGCCATAGCAAAGGACTGTCCAGCCCAGGAGGTCAGTAGTACTAATATTGAGAAACCTTACTCTCAGGAAAGAGCAGTGGTATTCTAGATTCACTCGAACTGAAAGAGGAGACTATAGTTTACAATTCCAGATGTGTCTTTCACTCCTGGAAGAAGCTACAATAATCTAGGTAGACGGTAGACATTGCGAATATGCTTATTTGTATGGACTTGGTCTATATCTTTTAATTCTAAAGTTACTCGCTTTTTTGGCAGTTCTGAGGAGCAAACTCAGGACGTTGAGTATGCTAGACGAGTCTACTGATGAGCTATATCCTCAGCTTTTTGTTCCCAAAGGCACGATCCCTCTCTGTAGCTCAGTCTGGCTTTGTTTCACCAGGCCAGGATGATACTAAATTGCCATAGCCTTGTCTCTGCTCCCTGAGTGCTCAGGTTAAGGGCATATGCCTCCACACCTAGTGTAATCTTTTTATGTCGACTCGGCCTCTGTACAGTGTGCTTAGTCTGGACCGTGTTAGGTAATAACCAAGGGATTCCTATTATTTTAAAGGGGAAAAAAAAAGCCATTCTAGTCTAGAAAACTTGACTATCAGTGGGAAAAGCCATATCCGATGCAAAAAATCTTAACAGTGAAAAGGAAAAGTGCATTCAAGTACAACCTACACTATTGTGTTGGGGTTTTTTCCCCCTCACTTAGGTATATGTCAGAAAGTCTGAACTAGTCTACAGTCTTGACTTGGAGCTACACTCTTATAACTGCCAACACAAACATCTGAGGGAATCCTAGAGCAGTTTCCAGGGAGGGTCTGTTCGTGGAGTGCTACCAGGAAACCTGCTGTGGCTTTTTGGGAGCCGGATTTACACGTCAGGATCAGGCTGGGGCTAGGGCTGTAGCTTTCCATAGTGGTGTATCCAGTACT
Organism: Meriones unguiculatus; assembly: GCF_030254825.1. NCBI lineage: Eukaryota > Metazoa > Chordata > Mammalia > Rodentia > Muridae > Meriones > Meriones unguiculatus. The sequence goes on along the minus strand of NC_083362.1, from coordinate 58,807,554 downwards.
CAGACACCACCACAGACCCACTTCAGAACCGCAAGAGTGGCAAGAGCCACCAGCCCGTAGAGTATGATTTTTTTCCACAGAGAGTCTACCAGGAAAAAACCTGGAGTCTTCTCCTCCAGGGAAGAGACAAGACCCCCTTTCACCCTCTACTAGGATTCTTGAACTTTCCTTAGTCCTCGGAGAACTCAGAAACTCTATTGCTGAGAAGGGAGTTGAGGTTACATACCAAGAGCTGTTCAGGCATCTGAGGGCATGCTTCAAGCAGGGGAGCTAATCGCCCTCTCTGTACATGCTCAGCTAAGGCGCTTGCTATCAGTATCTCTCACGTCACCCGTCTTTGGTATATCACACTCTAGTTCTCATCTGCTCTGTTTTGACTCTGACATCCTTCTCCTGGCCGAGGATAGCCTACTCTCCTCTACCCACCCCCCAACTATTTCTTGTTCCCACCACCCCAGCTTTGGCATCTTTTTTGTTTCTTCCTTTCTGAAATATGGCACAAGTTGTTAAAGTATCCTCCTTAGCCTGAGCCTAACTGGACCCAGTGAGCACTTGCTGAAGGCACTGTCTCCATGTGTGCTCTCCCTCGTTGAGAGCTTTGATTAATTCCTCATGGCTTGCCCCATGGAGCTAACATCCTTTCTCCTATCAGAGACTGACATCTGGCCTTAACTTTCCTTTTCTTACTTATTATTATTTCTCTTCCAACACAGTGCATTCTGCATTAAAAAAAAAAAATGAACTCTTACTTCCTCGTTTATCTCAAATGCCCAACCCCAGATGCTTTATATTTATATCAGGTGCCCATACATTTTCATCACCCATTTTATCACGATGCCTGGCTTCACCCCACAGTTCAAAGCTCTCTTGGTCTGGGAGGTGGTTCTGTGGATGAAGTGCTTTGGCTGTGCGCCCTTGAGGACCTAGTATAAAAAAGCCAGAGCATGCCTCTGTAGGCCTAGTGCTGAGTGGAGACAGGGGCAAGGAGATGGAGTCGGCCAGGTTAGCTGAAACGCAGAGTTCCTGGGTCAGTGAGAGACCCTGTCTTTATAAACGAGCTGTAAAGAAAACAAAGGAAGATTCTCAGTGTCGACCTCTAGCCTCCACCGGCAGGCTCAGGAGCCAGCACACCCGCAAACACATGTGAATCATGAAGGAAAGCGCATCTTTATCCCCTTTTGGAAATGCCCTCTGAACTCTAGATAGCTTACTGATGGTATTTGTTACATTTTTCTCTTTGTTATAGTTATCCACATATCACCTTTACGACCAGTTCATCTTAGCATCCCCCACAGAGACAACTCAGCAGGGAGCCTTTTCTACAGTAGATAAGCTTACAATGCTGTCCAGTGAAGGTTTGCTTCAAGCCTAGTGTTCAACGGGTGTAATATTTTTGTAGTTATCTGTCAGTCAGAGTAGTGATTTCCAGTAGCTGATATGTGGAAGAAAAAAATTTCATGTTAACCATAAGTCAAGTTGAAAATGTCTATAGAGAATGTAGTGTGGAGCCCTAGAGAGATGGCTCAGGGGTTAAGAGCACTGGCTGTTCTTCCAAAGGTCATGAGTTCAATTCCCAGCAGCCACATGGTGGCTCATAACCATCTATAATGAGATCTGGTGCCCTCTTCTGGCCTGCTGGCTCACATGCAGGCATAATACTGTATAAATAATAATTTTTTTAAAAACAGGAAGAAAAAAAAAAGAATGTAGCATGGTTCGATGAACATTTCCTTCGCATGAATCATTGTGATGGTTACTTTAAAGTGTCACTCTGGCAAGGCACAGGTATAATCAACCAACTCAACCAACTGGAATTCAATTATTCAATGCAACAGTAACTTTCAGGTTGTCTTCAGAGGATTTTGTATGTGTGGTTAACATATAATCAGTTGCTTTAAGAAATTATCCTGACTCATATAGTTAAAAGGTAGAAAGAGCAACAAACCAGGCTTCTCTGAAGAACAAAGTCCACCTGCTGATCGCAGCTCCAGCTCCTGCCTCTTATTGCACTATGGATTTAGACTTCCTAACCAGCAGCCCCGGACCCCATTGTGTAAGCCAATGGTGTGCGACAAGTTCTCTCCTTTCCTTCCTCCTTCCCTCCCTCCCTCCCTCTCTCTCTTCCTCTCCCTCTCTTCCTCTCCCCACTTTACACACATACAATAATGCTTCATAATCAGAACAGTCTGAGAAATGCATTGGTAAGGACTTACTTTTGGAATATACTCAACACAGTACACAAACCTAGACTCTCTAGCTTACTATATATCCAGGCCATGCGACTGTATATATGTGTGTGCAAAAGTGTGTAAACACACAGACCTCTTATTGCTCCTACACAATAATGAACAAAACAAAATGATAGTAAATCAAGTACCAAAGAAAGTTTTGCAGTGAAGAGATTTGGCAATGAGGCCCCTGACAGCAGACCACATTGTACTTTAAAACAAAACAAAACTTTTTATTGATTCTTTGTGAGTTTCACATCATGCACCCAGTCCTGCTCATCTCTCTGTCCCCTCGTACCTGCCCTTCACCCTTGCGACCTCCGTCCTGAAAATAAAAGCCACAGGCAACAGCAAGAAAAAACAAAACAAGAAAAAACAAAGCATAGAAGACATCTCATCGTGAAAGCTGCAGTGTGTCCTACAGCGTATCCCTCTGTCTACACATCTTCCCTTGCAAATATTCATTGCAATAAGTCATTGGTCTGGTTCAAGATCTCTGGCTTCTGTGACACCATCAATATTCGATCCTCACCCGGCCTCCTCCCTGTTACCTTTTTTGTTGCCCTGTGTCATGGAGATCCTGCAGCTTTGAATCATCAGGACTGGCCCTTCTACGCATAACAACTATTCTCAGATGATACAGATTTTGAGGTGTGCCAACTCAGCCCTGGATCTGGGCCTGGGTGGAAACTGAGCTGGTCAGTGCCACCAGGGAGAGCTCTCCAGCACTGCTTTAGCTAGGTCACCCAAGGGTGCCATCCGCAGGAGAAAGGGTCAGCTCTCCCACTCCCATGCCCTGAGGGCATCTTGCCCTCTCCCACACCTTCAGAGCCAGCTCCACCGTGCTGTCCTGTCAAAGCTTGGGGCCTACTCTCCTAGGTACTTTAGCTTTCGAGAGCTTGGGCCAGCTCTTCCACTCTCACACCCTCGGGGACTGGCTCACTTGTACCTTTGCCACCAGGGGCTAGCTTCACTGTGTTGCCCAGCTGTCTCCAGTACTACAGCCAGTGAGGAGGCAGCACGAGCTTTAAAATGATGGTGATGTTCAGTGTAAGTAAGAGAACTAAAATAAACCCTTTCTCTGGCTAATGTAAATTGACACAGCCTTTCTGATGAAGTTTGGCTTGAAAACCTTCAAGACTATTTCATGTAAAAACTTCTTATTCACACAATGATTTGTGTACGGGAGCCTACAGTTCGACGTTGTATAGTCAATGAAGAAAAATCCAAAGTCACTGAAATGTCAAATAATGAGAACATGGTGTCTTTTTTTATCCTGTTCTGCAAATCTTCAAATTGGCAGAAAACTTAGGGACCTGAGGAAAAATACTCAATGTAATGCTAAGGGAATGGATCCAAAAATTACATATTCTATCAGTCAGTCAGGGCTCAGCTGACAGGCAGGTGTATGTGTGAGGAGATCGGCACAGGGAATGGGCTTACCTGATGGTAAGTATGAGCTCTTGGGGAAACAGTGACCGAAGATCACCCCCACCCTGACCTCCATCCGCTCCATCCTTCTGGCTTTCCAGTTTGCTAAGCAGGGCTGCCTAGATAATCCAGAGTAGCCTTTTATACTTAAAATTAATTTGAGGTTCGGATTGACATTTGAAGAATCTCTCTTTTGCAATACCCAGTAATGGCCTATTATATAAGTGGAACCTCTGGCCTATACAACTGAACACATCTAGGGCCTGCCCCAAATGACCCTTATTTTTATAAAACTAACTAACTAGATAAATAAATGAATAAATAAATAAATAAATAGCTGAAAACAAATCTTTAAAAAAAAAAAAGAACAAATACCCAAAACTGTCAGGAAAGAAAGTAAATAAGTAAAGAAACGCATGCAGTAAGACTGTGAACTATTTTATTATTCTACATAGCACCCTAGACTTCTCAAAAGCAAATAAAAATATGTAATTTTGTGATATTTAGACAAAGAGAAGATTTTTTTAATGCCAATAAAATGCAAATGAAAGTTTTTTTTTTAAAGATGAACTGTCATTTGTTTTGTCAATCATTGACGTGTACTGAAAAGTGCTCTCGGTCACCTCAGGATGAGTCTTTCACATTGATTGGCCTCCCCTGGCTCAGGGCAGGCCTAGCAGCGGGCTTCCTGTAGGCTATTGAAGTCCCTGGAGAAGAATGGGACTAGGAAGAACTCTCCATATTTGATCCCTTCCTGTCTCCAGCTGTCAAAGCATCCAGGTGACTGGCTCTGCCTGCTGACAGATTCACAGACATTCCTTTGTGTTCCAGGTTTAATGACTAAGAGGGAAACAGCTTTCCTCCAGTGTAAACAAAAATGGTTTTTCTCATAACATAATTTACTTGCATACATCAACTTTAACTCCTTGGTGAGTTTCGGTAATGAAAAGTCTGAGTTAGAAGAAATTGTAGACTAACTCTTTTTGACAGATGACCAAGCCGAGGGTCCAAGAAGTAAGATGACATTCTCAAGGTCACCTTGATGGGTAGGATGAAGGCAGAACAGCCACCTAAGCCTCCTTGAACTATAACCCTGTGATTTTTATGACACACTACCTTTTATGATTTGTTTGGGTCAGGAAAAATCATCAGGTCTCAATAAACTGAAATTAAAGCAGAAACAAAAAGGAATTAAAAAAAATCTGCCAACCATAATCATTCTGTTACTTATACTTCCTTAATCTTGTCCATCCAATTACATTCACTGTTTCAACTGCTGTAACCATGGCTTCAAGTAGCTAATAGGCACTAAAATTGTCTGAAGTGACTGAGAAGCACATTTTTTAAGTTTAAATTTTAATTAATATAATTTATTTTATTTTAAAGCCAGTAGTTCATTCAGCTATTATAAAGTCTTTTAAGCTTTAAAAACACAACTTCATGAATATTTTTCTGCTCATTAGTTTCATGAAATCTACACAAGAATCAAGTCTTTCTGTTGAAAAGGAACGAATATAACAAATACAAAATTTCGTGTATGTAAACATTGCATCTTGGATTCACATGTCACTTTTTTTTCTAGAAAACTTGAAATCACACACATTTTTATTAGACATTATCAATCCATCACCTAAATGATTTTTAAATTTGTAATGAAGATCTCTTTGAGTTACAGTGAGCCCCACTTTGCTGCTATTTACCCTGGACCCTTCTATATTAGCCTCTATATGAAGAACACATCAATTGAAAATTAATACCTGTAATTGGAGATGTTAGCTTTGTGGCTTTTCTCCTAGTGAAAGATAATTATAGTAAACCTTACGGATTTGTTTTTTCAAAGGCAACAGAAGGCAAGCATTGATATCCAGGGACGTGGGTACATTCACCTTACCACATCAAACTGAAGTCACAGTTGAAAACTCCTCCACGATGCTTTAAGTGTTAGCTGAGACACAGATGTTGTCAGTGAAAACTCTAAACACCGTAGACCTCAACACTGCCTGGGTAGCAGTCAACTGCAGATGTTGAACTGCTCTTAGATTATTTAGCATAAGTTCATGTGGGGATCATAAATGGAACTGTTGTCAGAGTTCTTTGTCGATGACATGTAGACAGATGGCTTATGTGTTCTGACTGGCAAGCAAATGTGTCACCTGGGTTTTGTTTTCTCCTTCCGAGAACTCGTTGGCTCTTCAAATGAGCGTATCATGAACATGTTGTAAAGGATGGCTTGACTGTTTCCTTTTCTGGCATTTGAATTTGGGGGAGGGGCACCTGTTACGAACTAAATAGCTTCCCACCACCACCACCAAACCCATATGTGGAAGTGCTAACTCCCAGTCTCTCAGAATGTGAAGCTGGAATTTTCCATAGTTCATTGTCATTATCAACTTGACCTCATTTGGAAGCACATAGGAAACATGCCTATGGGCATGTCTTTAAGGAGGTTTCCAGAGAAGTGTAGCTGAGGAGAAGAGTCGGGGTGACCACATTCTATGGGCTGGGAAACACTGACTGAATAAGCAGGAGAAAAGAGAGAGTAAGCTGAGCACCAGCAGCCAGCCATCCTTTCTGCTTTCTGATCTGTGGGGATGCGAGCAAGCAGCTTCATCCTCACCACTACAGCCATGGAATGCTCCCACCAGCATTTGGTCCTCACTGTGTTAGGTGGTACTCTGAAACAGAACAGATCCTTTCTTCCTCAAGTGGCTAAATTGGCAAGAAAGTCACTAAGACCACATTTAAAGGGTAGCTAAGGTAAAATGACTTCATAAAAGTGGACTTTAAGATGGCCAGTGTCCTCAAAAGAAGAGCTATGTACGAGCATGCCTGTGCAGAGGAGGAAAGCCTTTGAGAACCCAGGGAGAAGGAAGCAATCTGCAAGCCAAGGAGAGAAGCCTCAGATGAAACAGCACTGTCAGCACTTTATGATTAGACTGTGAGCTTCCAGAATGGTGAGAAAATATATTGTGTTAAGTCCTTGGGTATAGGGATGTTGTTAATGGCTGCTTTACTAAACTAATATGGTACCCATCTCAACTGACCTTGCTCAAACATCCTTTCTCCAGTAGGCCACCAAATGCACTTCAGGACAGATGTCACTCCTATTTGCTGTAGAAAGGACCCATTTCTCCTATTTGCTCTAGGTCATGTCTGTGGTCCCCTCAGAGTTCTTCGAAATGAAGATTATATGTGCATCAGAGTCAGTTTTTAAAGTTATATTATCTTGCGTATTTCCTCAAAACCTGATGAAAAACTCTCTAGCACTCATCTGTGATGGCGTTCAGGGGTGGGGACATGGGGAGGTAGGTGGTCACAGAATAAGAGTGGGACCCCGTGAGTAGGATTGGTGTCCGTAAAGGGAGATCACAGAGAATGTCCTGTCCGTTTTATCACGAGAACACAGCTAGAAAGCAGCCACTGGGGAGCCAGGAGGAGGCCTCCGCAGAGTCCAGAACTGCTAGTGGGATTTCCCAGCTTCTAAACTAAGACATGCATCCCTATCTCACAAACACCTAACTACAGTGATATGCCACAGCAGTCTCACAAGACCCTGAAGGCAGGGACTCTGAGAAATAGCAAAGGAGGTGGAAAAATAAAGGCCTGTGCCAGGTGATTGGCCCAGACTATTGAGATCTGGCTACCGACTTACTTACTCCGTGGCCCTCCAAGGCTCAGCAACCCTCCCGAGTCTGTTTGCTCATCTTTAAATTCAGTGTAGTGGTTCCTTCTCAAAGGGCTACTTTGAGAATGAAAAGAGACAACATATTCATAAATCATAGCAAACAGTATCACATGCTAAATATTAATCCTCTTGCCCCTCAGGGATTGAAGGTTCCTTTAAAATATGACTACGGATCCTTTGTAGAAACAACAACAGAAGTGTTTTATAGTTGAAACAGGCAAGGAGGAGCATCTATTTATGGTGTCCTTTGGTGAAGGAACATTCATTTATATGTGGAGCAGTGATGAGGCCCCTGACTCTCCAGACCCTTGAAGGCACTCGGTAAGACTGCACCATCCTTTAGCTTCTCTGGCAGCGAGGGGCTTGTGATTTGTGAGAAGGGCATCAGAAAAACCATTCCTGAATTCTGGTTTTGCTTTCCCACGAGTGGGTTCTGAATGACTACTTGATAATGGCAATACTCTTTTAACCAGGAGGAACATTTACATCTAAGGAGTTATGAAGGCAAGTTCTAAATACTGTATATAAATAAGTGTGTGTAAATAAATGTTACGGAGGGAACATTCACATTTATACATTTACACACGTATGTATCAAGAAGTACCGTGTGTGTTTTAATGCAACTCAACACTTGCACTGAGCGCTGGTTGTGTATTAATTGCTTTCATTGCCATGAATAGTGACAAGACAAACAGACAAATTAGACCCAGTCACAGGCGAATGAATTAGACCCCATCTTCAAATCCTGAATGGCATTTCTCAAACTGAGTCTGTCACTTTTATGCATGCCTGGAATCTCGGCAGTCAGAAAGCTGGGTGGGAAGATCATGAGTTTGAGGCCAACCTAAGCTATATAGAAAGACTCAAAGGAAAAAAAAAAAAAAGAGGCTTGGTGCGTAACTTGATGGTCGAGTGCTAATACATAACACTATAGCTGTGATCCCCAGTGCTACAAAGAAGAGTGAGAAGCACACAACAACAACAATAACAAAAATCACTGGGTCTTAAACCAGTCTGATGGGACATGTTTATAGTTCCAGCCTCCTGAGAGACGGAAGCAAAAGTGTCGCTTGTGACCACGAATCCAAGACCAGACTTGAAAACATATGTCTCAAATAGAGGGTTTGGTTTTGTTTTAAATGAACCTAGACTCAACACTTAATATGATTTTAAGGCTCTAAGAATGTTCTGATGACCGGTAAGTGGGGTAGAGCACCTAATTGCTCCTCATTTCTCTTTTTTTGATGTGTAGTCTCCCCTTGCCCATTTGATTGCTGTTGGGAATCCACCTACACCACAAATATGGTCCCTCTGTAAACTGCATACTCTTCACAATACTGTTTCCATGAGGCCCCCCAGGCTGTGCTGTCAAGTTAAAGGGGCCTGTTTTAAATCCAGACAGTCATCACAGAAGGAAATAAGTGAGTCCACGAAGACATTTTTCTGGCATCAACGCATCAACAAGGTGATACCCAACCAACACAAGTGACAGGGCCATCAACTCCATTTATGGATTTTCCCCATCAGCTTTTCCAAGACTTGAGAAAACCCATCACTCCTAACAGCGTAATGTAGTTTAAAAGAATCCTGTTAAATGTCAGCATTTCACATTTTCTCCATAAAGGTATTAGACTAGAAATAAAATATTTTTGTAAGGAACATAAAAGACCGTAGGGTCCGGGCAATAGAGAAACATAAAAAGATAACTGTACTTGAGTTGACAAACTTACTTTAAATACTACTGGTTAGATCAGGCCACCAGTTTCAAAACAAATCTATAACCAGGTGGCTTGAGAAACAGAAATTTATATTTTTCACATTTCCAGAAGCTGTAAATCTGAGCCCACAATGTCAGCTGGTTGAGTTTCTCCTGAGGTCCTCTTTCCTTGGCTTACAGGAGGCTGTTTTTTCATGGTGTACATCAAATAGTCTCTTGTGTTGACAGTTTGGTCCCCAGCTGGTGGGCTTGTTGAGACATGACTGGATTGGGAAAGGACTAACGTCATCAATAATGGATTTACCTATTAATGAGTTCATAGGCAACCATGTGCCTGTTAGGAGGTAGAGGCTGGGTGATTAGATGAATGCCTTTAAAGGGACATTGGGTCCCCAGAAACTTGCAACATCTCTTTTCTATGGAAGGATCAGCCTTGTTCCACCATTATCCACAGACACAGAAATGACAGAGCCAGCCAACCATGGATCACAACCTCTGGAGCTCTGAGCTGTCACTAACCTGACCTCTGTTGAATTGTTTTGCTCAGGTCTTTCCATAGTGACAAGATGTGCAAGCACAGAAAACTGGTCGCAAAAGGAAGATCCTTTCTGTTCCTATCCCTGATCACACAGGTCAGAAGCCACTGGGACTAGTTTTTGGGAGGAGTTTGGAAGGCTTGGAAAGGTAAGCTAGAGAAAGCCTTGAGTGCTACAAGCAGAGCTTGAAGGGCATTTCTGCCGGGGCCTCAGAAAGTGAGAGGAACACTGTCGAGGATGTTAAAATGAAAGGCAAGACTCATGTGGTTTCACATGTTTCTTAGTCAGTGTTCTATTGCTGTGAGGAAACACTGTGACCACAGGAACTCTTAGAAAGGAAAGCATTTGATTGGCTCTGTCTTATAGTTTAGTCATCATGGCAGAAAGCATGGCAGTAGGCTGGCAGACATGATGCTGGAGCACTTGCTGAGAGTTCTCCTTCTGTATCCTCAGGCAACAGGAAAAGAGAGACAGCAGGCTTGGCTTGAACATTTGAAACCCCAAGTCTGCCTGCCCCCAGGGACACATTTCCTTCAATAAGGCCACACCCCCTACACTCTGTTAAGTCTACTTGATACAAGCTATAGTATTTGAGAGGACAGAACCTCAATTTAAAAAATGCCTCCATAAGAACAAGCTGTAGGGAAGTCTGTAGAGCATTTTATTAATTAATGATTAATGGAGAGGGGCCCAGTTTATGGTGGGTAGTGTCATCCTAGGGCTGGTGGTCCTGGGTTCTATAAGACGGCAGGCTGATCAAGCCATGAGGAGCAAGTCAGTGATCAGCACCCCTCCATAGCTTCTGCATCAGCTCCTGCCTCCACGATCCTGCCCTGAGTGAGTTCCTGTCCTTATTTCCTCCAGTGATGAACAGTGCTGTGGATGTATAAGCTAAATAAACCCTTTCCTCCCTCAAGTTTCTTTGGTCATGGTGTTTCATCACATCGATAGTAATTGCTGCTTTTTGCCTGACTTACAGTGAAAATCAGGAGGAGGGGGGGAGTACCTGGGAAGTTGAGGCCAAGAAAGTTGTGGCCACTGAAGATTTTACTGCCATAAAGGAGAAGTCTAATACTTTACATTGTGACAATGGGAAAGATCCCTAAAAGGCAGCTTAGGATTTGGCCAGATCTCCCCCTTCAGAGACTCAAAAATGTAAAGGGCTGGACCTACTATTCTCTACACCAGACACTCAGAGACCTTTGTAGCTGTGATCCAAAGGGGTTCTAGCTGAAGAAGGTGCAAACCTGGGTGTCTGCAGGTTGTTGGCCTTTCAACCATGTGCAATGCAAGGCTCCTAGAGTTTTGGAGGCATTTGGTGATATCTCAAGGGAAGGCCTGGGAACCCCATGGGAGGCCCCTGAGAGGATTATGAAGCTGTGAGGATGACACTGAAGCTGTAATAGACAGCTCATGAAGTCGAAGGCAGCTGCAGGCAATGATCAGATAGCCCAAGAGAGCCATGGAGGCTGGATCCAGCAAAGCCACGGGAATAGGAGTACTCAGTTCCTTTAAATTCAAATCATGCCTCACTCAGAGCCACAGGACCTAATGTTCAATCTGCTGGAATGGGGTTTACTTTGAGCCATGCCTCCTTTCTATGCTCCCATGTCTTCCTTTGGGAGTGGGAATGCTTACGCTGTGCCACTGTGTATTGAAAGGATGCAAGGTTCTTGTTTTGGAGAAATTCATGTATGAACACAATGCATTTTGATCATATTATAAGAAATAGCAAATATGAGCCTTTTCTATAAAATACTATAAAACTTGTGTTTAGAACAAAGAATTCAAGTCTTTTCATCTTCCCCACCTCTTAAAGCCTTTATGCAGAGACAGTCCCTGTTCCCATTACTAGGGTACCCACTTGGAGACTGAGCTGCCATGGGCTACATCTGTGCAGAGGTTCTAGGTTATCACCATGCATGGTCCTTGGTTGGAGTATTAGTCTCAGAAAAGACCCCTGGGCCCAGACTTTTTGGTTCTGTTTTTCTCCTTGTGGAGGTCCTGTCCCCTCCAGGTCTTTCATCTCCCTCTTCTTTCATAAGAGTCCCTGCACTGTGCCCAAAGTTTGGCTATGAGTCTCAGCATCTGCTTCAATACCCTGTTGGGTAGAGTCTTTCAGAGACTCTGTGTGGTGGCTCTTGTCCTGTTCCCTGTTTTCTCCCTTTTCCTGTTTGCCTTTCTGAATGAGGATTGACTATTTTACCCAGGCTCCTCCTTCTTGCTTAGCTTAAGGGGAACAGGGGCTGTCTCTGACATGAACTCAGTGGCTGGCTCTTTGACCACCTCCCCCTGAGTGGGGAGCAGCCTTACCAGGCCACAGAGGAAGACAATGCAGCCAGTCCTGATGAGACCTGATAGGCTAGGGTCAGATGGAAGTGGGGAGGACCTCCCCTATCAGTGGACTTGGAGAGGAGCATTGAAGGAAAAGAGGGAGGGAGGGAGGGATTGGGAGGGGATGAGGGAGGGGCTACAGCTGGGATACAGAGTGAATAAATTATAATAATAAATAAAGAAAAACCTTTATGCAAATGTTCTAATCCCACCCACTAAACCTTTGTTTACCCAAAGACCCCTTGCTGTATTCTAGGAATTTGGTGGCATGGAGCTGTGACCCTTTTCTCCTTGTAGCAGTGATTACTTTCTGAATCCTCTATCTCCTGTATGGCAATTCTTTCCAGATCAACCAACTGAATTAAGACTATTTTTTTTAATTTTTTATTTAACTTTTATTAATTACACTTTATTCCTTTTGTATCCCCCATAAGCCCCTCCCTCCTCCCCTCCCGGTCCCACCCTCCCCCCCCTTTCTGCATGCATGCCTCTCCCCAAGTCCACTGATAGGGGAGGTAGGTCCTCCTCTCCTTCTGATTTTTTTTTTCGTTCTTCTCAATGCAGTTTATTCAGGAACCTTGAACAATCTTCTGACCCTGGGGAAAGCCAACCCACAGCTTAAATAGCCTCTGGGTAGCCAACCCCAGCGTGCCTCGTGGGCAATGCAGATAGATCCACATACATGGAAACAAGCCAGATTCTCAGCCTTAGCCAAATATGGAGTTGTTTGTGACAGAGAGCACTCACCATCGGGAAGGTGGAAGGCGGAAACCAGCTCCATCTTTAAGGCGCGGCATTCCGCAGCTCTCTACAGTTCCCCCTTTTTGTTTTTAGACGCATCAGGCAAGAGTAGAGGTCTGATCTCTGATATTAGAAATAAATTGGGACTTTGTACCGATGTTCATTTAGGTGTCATCCACCCAAAGAGCATCAGACCCGTCCAATACCTTTTTCTCAGAGGCGGGACCTGAGGCATCAACCCACATGCAATCAGACATGCTCTTCTCTGGATCGAAAACGGCTGACCCTGATTAAGTCTGACCCCAGCCAGTGGGGGAAGGAATCGTTACTAACCAGGCTTAGGACAAAAAAACTCTATCTGTTTCTGTGTGTTCATCCTTCTAAGCACACCCTCTTGGTCAAGAATAGTTTGCCTTGTCCAGACACGTAGTCAGAGTGTGATGTTTCTCTTTGTGGCCCCAAACTTATTTCTAGGCACATCCACCCTCTGACTATCACATGACCCTTATATGTCCCTCTCAGATTCATGTCCTTTCCTTTTTCCTTTTGTAGAGGTTCACAGCTAAGAGTTTGCCTTAAGATTCAGAAAGAACTCGGCTTTAGACGTCTGAGATATGCTAGAACTGTTAAGACATACATATATACACATATATACAGTTACACATTTACATACATGTATATATTGTTGGGGCTATATATTCTAATGTCAATTATTTTGATCCCCGCAGTCTGCTTGCTGTTTTTTTACAAGCAGACACTCACGTACCCAAAATGATATTTGTCATCCTTGTCCCAAATTATCCCTGATTGGCTGAATAATGTCTACACATTTGGGCAGGGTAGAAGTGAGGTAGGCGGAACTAAGGTTCATGGGGCTTGGAGGAAAGAAGGATCATGGGACCAGGACGGGATGGGAGAAACAGGTTTAAGAGAGAAAATGGAAGGTAGACCCGCCATAGCCAGGAAGAATGTACTCTGAGGGTCAGCGTGGCTGGAGAGAAGCAGCCCAGATGGAAAGCATGTGCAAGTATTTATATTATTTTGAATGGAAAGTAGCCCAGATGGGAATGGTTAGAGCAAATGGCGTGGGATGTGGGATGGGGAGGTAACAAAGTAGTTTAGGGGGTTAATATCTGCCCAGCCCCAGGGGAAATAAGATTTTAAAAAATGTATTAAGTGTCTGCGTCTCTCATTGATACTACTGCCACAATAATCTATGGATTAATAAACATTTATAGACATATTTTCTACAACAATACATGAATGCATGTATGCATATATATATATACGTATACATGCGTGCATATATGCATTTATACATGCACACACACAATATATATGTATATATAACTATTTTTTTATTTGTTACATGGTAGGAAAATTGAGCTCCGGGTAAGGAAAGGCCACCTTAGTTTTTCTGCTTACATGAGTGCCATCCTCTTTGGGGCTAGAGAAGACTTTACAACCCATCTTAGCCACCCTGCTTAATCCTGCAGGTAAGGAAGCTAAAGGTGCAGAAAATAAGGTTGCTCAACATCACTGAAATCTAGCACAGTCAGGACTTACATTTGGACTCAACTCCCTCTCTCATATTCTTTGTTCCCCCTTGTATTGCTTCTTTCCTGTTATATTCTGGTCTGGATTGATCTGTCCTAAAGGCATTTGCTGGCTAAAGCCCCTTCATACAACCTTCATTGCTCTTTATAATCATTGTATCTAAAGTAAAAATTTACAACATATACATTGCCCTCATTATGACATGCCATTGCTATTCCAGGCTCTGTCAGCATCAAGAGGAGCATCATGCTCTCTTTGGCTCTCTGCTGAACTTGGCCACCCATCCCCACCCATCTCTTCTGCCCACGTGCCTGCTGCCCCTAGCAGAGCTAAGAGGACTAGGTTAGGCGCCATTGTCAAGGATTTTCCTTGTTGTAGTACTTTGCATCAGTTTTCCTGATAATTTTACTTCTTTCTTAAAATAAGAGATGATCTGGTTACTGAGCATCTGGACTTAAACTTCCTGGTGTATCTACATTTCCCTGGGCTCATAACTCACATTTTGGATTAAGACTCCCTCCTCCTATGTACACTGTTTTGGAGTCCTGGTATAGTAGCAGAATCTGATTTGAGGCAATTTGTATTAAGTTGCAGTAGCACATAGGAGAAAGTCAGGGAATTCTGGCTGCAGACTCTTCTCTGTGTGTTTTAATCTGAGTAACATGTACTCTAAGTAACAGCCTCTATGACATCATAGGGTGAGAAGAGGTCTGCCGTCTCAGTCTCAGTTTTCTCTACTTGCTATTATTACTTCCATTACATCTTCAGTTTTTCATTCCTATTGCTATCCCAGTTGTTCCCAACCCAGTGATAACAAATTGATTATCCCCTAGATCTTTTATCATTTTATTTCAACCAGTAAGAAGAGGGACTAAGGTCAGTGGCACATAATCACCAGGTGACTGTGACTGTTGCCAGATATAAGTGCCATGGTGAGTACATAGCTGACATACTGAGAAATCCAGCTAGCATACGTTTCACATAGATGTCATTTGCTCTTAGTAATGCCGAAAACAAACTTTTGGCCATAATGTGTACTATATTATACTGAAACCCACCTCCAGACAACATAAACCTGGGTATGAATTGAGAGCAGGCTTATTTCGCCTAGCCTGCATATTGTAGTTTATCAAAGTTTCCTGCAAAGCCATGCATACATTTGTTTTGAATGGTTTTTTTTAGGAGCTAAGTCATTAGCCTAAAAAAAAAAAAAAAAAACCCAAACTTCTAAAAATAAGAGATCCAAGAGGCTCATCATAACATAGCTAATCCCCCAAGGTCCTCACTAACACCTTTATACTCTCCTACTGAGTAGTAGACATGATAATGCCCAGGCTACACTTAGTGTTAACAATTACTATGCAGACTAGGTGCCATTTGCTGTGATGCTCGTAGTCTGGGAAACTTCTCTTTGCTGTGCACTGCCCCTCTCTAGAAATTATAGGGTCGGTATTATTGGCTTGATGTTAAATGTGTGGGCTTTGCTGTGTAGGCTGAAAAGTCCAGGTCATAATAGAGGGAGATGTCTACACCAGGGAAAACAAAATGCAGAGTAGATCCAGTTTGCTTACCAAAATATATTCCTTCATAGAATTTTTTCTTATGTGTGCATGTATATATGTGTCTGTGAATGTATGTGTATGTGTGTTGTGTGTAGCTGTGCTCTTTTGTGTGTGTGCTTGCCTGTGTGTAGATATGTGGAGGTTGGAAGAATATGTTAAATATTCTCTATTACTCTGCCTATTCCTTTGAGGAAGGGTATCTTACTGAATCTGTGTCTGACACTAGATTTCAGTAGAAACCAAAAGCCCCAGTGATTCCCCTATTCCAGTCACACCTCAAAGCTGTCATTGGCAGGGACATTGTCTTATTTGTAAATGTTATTTTTATTTCCTCAGATGTGGAGATGAGATGAAAGCCATTCCTTAGCCTTTCTAGCTCTTTCTGAACTTTTGCTGGCTGGTTCAGCTCAGCTCTTCTAGCCCAAACTCCTCTCCAAGCTGACTGATTCAAACTGGCTTCTTTTGACTTCTAACTGAATTGCTATGCCTTTCCCCAAACTAATTCTGGCATTAAAACTATTTCTGGCAATATGTTTTAATCTTTAACTCCTTCTCATTCACTGGCTCTTTCTGTTTTCCACTTGTGTCTAGCTTGTTCTTTCTGCAACCTGTCTCTGTAAAACTGTTCTGATTAAAAAACAAAAAAACCAAAACAAAGCAAAACCCTCTCTCTTCTCTTTCTCTGCATTGCTCTTAAGTAGCCCCTCTTTCCTGTCCTGTCCTCATGAGAGTTGAGTGGAACCTGTCTCTGATTCATTCTGTCAAATCTTTCCCTGATTTAGAACTTTGTCTGTCCCTCAATTAGATTTCAGTTTCAAACATGGCTGCTTTCTTTTATAAACTAACCTTACCTCCATTGTTTGGGACTAGAGGTGTGTACTAAGGATGTGTCTGTATTCCAGTCAGATCATACTATAATGTAGACTGTGTCTGCATTCCAACTGGATCACATAGACCTAGAAGGTCTTTGGATGTGATCCCTGGCCAGAGAAGCCATGTTGCTGGATTAAAAATCCTCTACACTTATTACATGAATGCTGGGATCTAAACTTAACTGTTCAGCCATCTCTCCAGCCTCATTTTAGAGATTTTTTTTTAAAATGTAATTTAAAAACAACTTAATTATTTTTCCTACAAATTATCAAATAGCCAGAGTGGCTATGTCATATGATTAGGAATATCATTTTACAGACAGGCCATCCTGGGCAAGTTCTGTTACTTATTGGCTGATCTTTCTGTCTGTGTCTGTTTTCTAATCTGTGAAATGGAGATAACTCTAATGTCCTCTTATTTTTGTTGGCATAAAGAGTAACTGAGGTAATAGATGGAGAATGCTTATCTCTACATCAGACTAGTTGTTTTCAATAGTCTGACAGTAGCCCACATTTCAGCTTTAATGAATCTGACTACATTGTTACTGTCTCACAGTATTAGCAAGAGAAAGTACGACACTCTCTGTGCGCAGATGACAGATTATCTTCATATAAAATAACGTCAACCTGTAGATTAAAGCAGCACCTAGTGTTCTAGTATTTCAGCATCTGACCTCAATACAAAAAGTTTAAAGCTAGCTGCAAAAGTTATGCAAGATAACATTTTGTGGGAAAAATTCTTGTAGAGCTGTGTAGAGTCAGGGGAACAAGGCAGCAAAGTACAGGGTTTGTTACCAGCTAACTACACTGTCCAGAGGTTTCTCTGCACAAGGACTTTTGCAGTAGGGACTGTCAAGTGTAAGTCTTATAAAACTATCTGAAAAGGAAAACAAACAAGGAATGACTATTTGGAGCTGGCACAACCTTAGAGATGTAACTTTGGTAAAGACCCTTATTCACAAATAAAATCAGAAAACCCACCCTTCAGACTCTGCACAGAGTTAGTATTTAAAATCCATCCTAGAGGGGAATTAAATCAGAAATGGCTTGTTTGTTGTTGCTGTTTCTTAAATAAGATCTTAAAATTCAGCCCTAAACAGGAGCCCATAAAAAGCCTTAGAGCCAGGCATGGTGGTGCACACACGTGTTAGCACAAGATGACAGATCTCTGTGAGTTCAAGGTCAGCCTGGTTTACATAGTAAGTTCCAGCCAAAGCTACAAAGAAAGACCCTGTCTCAAACAAACAAACGAACAAATACATAAGTAACTAAACAAACTTTAAAAAAGAAATTAAAAACAATCTTGTAGATGAAGGTTAAACTGGAATGTCTTTCTATTTTCTTTTTGTTTTTCTTTGGCCCTCTCATCTTTCCTCCCCTCCTTCCATTCCTTATTCCTGCATTTATCTTTCTCCTCCTCCTATTTTTGTTTTACATTTGTTCTACCAAGTGCATGAATTGTGAAGCATTCAAACAATCAAATTAAAAAGTTTGTTCTCCTTTAACACAGAAAGTATTATAATGAAATTTTCACAATAGATTTGATGCCCAATGTACTGAAGGAATAAAGACTGTATCTTAGAAATCTTTATAAAGAAATGTTAAGTAGATTCTACATAGCGATTAATTTGGACTTATTTTTTAAATGAAAATAAGATAATTGCTCTCCTCAAAGTATTAATTTATTTTATCAACTGCTTAAATTAGAGAACTGGCACTTCAGGAAATTGAATTTACCATGTTATATAAATCATATAAATATTATGACATCATATTTATGATGTAAATATATAATCAGTACATAAATTATGATATAAATAACCTAAAAATTACTACAAATTTTATTTTCAGCTGAGAAGGATACCATCTCCTATGCATGCTCATCTTTAGATGCTGAACAAGAATTTTAATTTTTCTTCTTAAACCATGTAATTCCTAGACTTTGAATCTCTTAATATTTGTGTGCTACAATCTTTTGATAAAATGATTGTCCTTGATCTATCTATCTATCTATCTATCTATCTATCTATCTAATTTTTATTTTATTTTAAATTATGTGTATATGTGTGTATCTGTTTGTGGGTGCATGCATGGGACTGTAGATGTCCGAGGAGGCCAGAAGAGGGCATCAGATCACCTGGAATTGGAACTACAAGCATTGGTTAGCTGACCGATAGGGATATTGGGAACCAAACTTGGATCCTTGGGAAGAACAATATGAGTTCTTCACAGCTGAGCCACCTCTGCACCCCAGCTCATCTATATTTTAAGTAATGTGTAGTAGCAATTACAAATTAAGTTGTACCTTTCAAAGTAAAACAGTTTCCTAAGTGCATGGTGCTATCATTGAGGATCGATTAAGAGAGTTTCACATCTGTATCTCTAAGATTCTACAATGTGCCACTAGGAGGATGTAGATCAGCAAACAAGGAAGAACAGGTGATAGAGAGCCATCGTTGACAAAGAGCTGAGGGAGCCCAGAAGTCAAAGCTGACAAGGGACGAGAGAGTAGGAAGATCATTTTGGAATAGGTGGGCAGCTTAGATAAGGTACAGTGAGGGTATGAAATGCGATCCTCTTTTCTCTTCCTTACACAAGCACTGAGTGAAATGGAATGGGCAGTGTAGTCCTCACTGAGAATGAGATGAGTTGGCCTGCTAGGACGAAACACAATGAATGCACAGAGAACTTACACAGAACCGCACCACGCCACTGCAGCCAAGTGTCAGCTGGCATCGCAGAGAGGGACCTGCGGCTCAGACAGGCCAGGCATCGTCCAGGCATTTTGCTACTGATGTAAGCTGCAGAGGTGGGTTCAGGCATCAAGTCTCCGGCTTCCGAGTCCGAACGCCTTCTATCAGTTATTATCTCCTGACTAAGAGGCATTGTCTCCTAGAATGGAGAGCAAAGTCTGATTTGTTTTCTGTTTCCCAATCCTTGACACGTAAGAAATGTCTTCGGCCATGTCTGCAGGAGACTGTGAGCTCACAGAGGGCGGGCTGCCTGCTCTCTGCTTTCCAACGCAATCCTAGCACTTAGTCCAGGAAAAACCAACAAAATGTTAGGAATACGTTTTTAGGTTGCCAGTATCTAGGCCTCAAGCTTTCTCAGTTCTCTTTCTTTTCTTCTTTCCTTCCTTTTTCCTTCCTTCTTTCCTTCCTTCCTTTCATTCTTTCTTCTTTTTTCGAGACAGGGTTTCTTCATGTAATCTTGGCTGTCCTGGACTCACTTTGTAGACCAGACTGGTCTCAAACTCATAGAGATCTGCCTGCCTCTGCCTCCCTGAGTGCTAGGATTAAAGGTGTGCACCACCGCGCCCGGCTATTCTTTCAATTCTTGTGTGTGTGTGTGTGTGTGTGTCTGTGTCTGTAGTTCATTTTCACGGTGATGACTTTCTAATAAAATAGCCTAGGACAGAGGCTTTTTATAAGGTCACAACTGTGTTTAGGCTTCATACATGGTCATCTGCTATCTACCTTTTCTTCTTTCTACAGCGTGAATCCGTGGCTGAGTTATCCAGTTATCCTGGTTTCTTGTCAGGAGAATACAAAACACTGGGCATCCCGACTGGAAAGGGTTTAGCAATGTACTTTTGAAGTCCTTGGAATCCAGGTCTTTCACTCTGCACCATTTCTTCAGGTAGACTGCACTTCTACATCGGTGAGTGTTTGCTGGATGCCTCGTGGATTCTAACACGGAGTCCTTTCATCTGGTTGTGTGATTCATCTCTTAAAAAAAAGATTTCAGGTTGCAGCCTATGATTGAGAGCCCTCCATGTTATCTCAGCATGCTCACGCAGAACATAAATGCCATCCATTTCCAGCCTCGTGCGGCCCAGCGGGGACAGAGTCGCACCCTGACGAATGCACTCTCCTGGAGGAGAGATGTGAGACAAGAGCTTGCAGGATTTAAACCTAAGAGCTGGTTCTGTTTACCCTTGCAGAGCTAATGAGATGCATCTCCTCGTACTGACTCTCCCGCTGCTCTAACACTGTATGCCGCTTATCACGGAACTCACCAAAGGTGTAATTTCACAATTATTTGTGTGATGCGGCCTTGAACATCTGTCTCTCCCTCTCTCCCTGAATCCAATTATCAACTGGCCGCTTTGAGTACTGTTTTACACCCTACCCCCAGCCTAGCACAGGACAGATTACTCAATAAATATCAAGAGACGAATGAAATTAACAACTTTATGGTTGTCTAGCAGGCAACATCTTTTTCTAAGAAAAAAAAGCACAAAAGCAGTGGCTCTTAACTTTGCTTTTAACATAATCCCGAACCAGCAGAACCAGGGTCATTTGGGGAGTGGTCTTCTAGATAATAATGCTGGGCTCTGAGTCGGAATCTCTAGGGACTGTGACCCAGCAATTTACCCCTTAGGTTGTACTCTACAGGCCCTTTAAGCATGCTAAAATCTGAAAACCTGCTGATCTGAAAACCTGCTGATCTTTTGTTTGATAGCACAGAAGACTTTGAAAGCAAGCTTTCTATCCTAAACCTGCAATCCGGAGCCCTGAGTGCTATTCAAGGCTTGCATATCTAAGGCAAACGACCACAAAGAAAAAGAGGAATCTCACTCTACCCTGATTGCACTGTGGGCTCGCTTTCATGGCGTGTTGCTCCCATCTATCTGTTTTACTTCGAAGATTGCAGACTTCTAACAAAAAAGCTATGCTCCAGATTCTGCAGTTGTGTCTTGGGGGACAGACACGCAATTCTGCTCATCATTCATGCAGCACCTGGGACAGACTGCTCAGAACCGAATGCGTGCGTTTGATGTGGAGCGCACAGCTCTAATTAATCACCACGTTCCCAGCTGCAGCGCTTTCCCTAGATCTGCTGCAAGCATGACCGAGGGGCCGTTCTCACCTGCTTTTCAGGCACACAGGATTCCTATAAACAGCCTACTAATCTTAGCTCTGAGCTTTCTTTCCTAATTTAGTGCATTTGTTTATTTTTGTCAGATTGGGAACTAGACACCTTTACCATCAGGTAGCTTTCATGGGCAAAATGTTGACTCGTTTTGTTAGACATCTGGAGGAGGGGGAAAATGTTTTCATTTATTAAATTTGATTTAATGAAAGGTGGAGATGCCTCAAAAAGAAAGAAAGAAAAACAACCATGCCGCTTATAATCTGTGCTCCTGAAAATACTGGTTAATAGCCAGACCAAGTCAAGTAACGCCTTGTTCCCACTCAGTAGCAGTGAATTTCCAGTTTCAGAGAAAGTAAGCACTGTGCAGTCTTGCCTTCTCATTACCTCCTTTGCCGTATTTCAAAAGCATCTCTGCTTCTTTGAAAAGGTTGTTTCCATCCATCAGGCTCTCCCATATTTAATGACTAAAACAATTTTTGTTTCCTTCTCAGATATTAAATGAAGCAATCGATTTCTGTTGCATGGAAGAACTCTTTACATGTTAATGAATTCTTTATCTTAGAGTAACATGTTGTGCTTTAGATTTCAGAAGCCAGGGTGACAAAGAAAAAAAAATAACTTTGAAGTCAAATCCATCTGAATGCCTGTTACACCTGTGGAAAGTCTTAAATGTTGCTATCCATCTCTGCATTAAAATATACAGCATAACCTTTTGTAAAATTTATAGTTCTGAACTATGTCTTGCCATTATCTATCAAGCCCACTTACATTTTCCAAAAGTCTCCTTTGAGGTAACAATTCTGCAGATTCTAGTAAGAGTCACAGCCTTGGTAGAAGTGTGAGCTTTTCTAGCCCTGTGGGTGCTGGAATGAGAAATCTTTGCCTGGAAGTCTTTTATACGAGATGGATGCCGACAATCACTAATGCATTTCTGAAAGTATGAGGCAGAATTATTTGAGTACATTGCTGCCTCCCAGTCAGGTATCAAACTTGGCTAAAGGGACTTGACTGTCGTGAAGATGTTGTCTAGCATTAACTGTGACCTTATGTGGAAGCTTGAGCCAAAGAGTTGATTTTCTTACAGAGTCATGTATACCCCTCCCTTCTGCTGTCAGACTGTCACCTTTATTCCCTGAAGGGCTTGTGTGTTTCACAGGTATGCAAGAGTCAGGGTGAAGGTGACTTCTAAAGGCAACTCTATATCCAGGGAAGAAATAGACCTAGGGGCAAAGAGCTCTGCCAGGCCTGGAATACGTAGGGTTCCTACATCTCAAGGCAAAATCCTGAGACTCTTCTCTTTCAAAAACGTGGGACTTGGGGCCCAAGTGATGGCTCGGCATTTAGGATCACTTACTACTCTATCAGAGGACCAGAGTTTGAATCCCAGCAGCCACACTGGGTGGCTTACAAATGCCTGTAACTCCAGTTACAAGGATTCCAGTGGCTCCTTCTGTTTTCATTGGTTATTTTTATACACACACACACACACACACACACACACACTTTTTTTTTTTTTTTTTTAATGAGGGTTCTTTAGGATACCATTTTCCCTGGCCAGGACTTGAATTAAAACAAAACAAAATCCAAACAATAACAAACCCCATCTGTTTCTGCAGCAAAGAATGGAAACAACCTGGGATTCAGTGCCCCTTCCCTCCTTCTAGGAAATGATGGTTGACCAGCATCACAGCTATGTTTTCATATGTCCAGCCTTTCATAGGAAAGGTTGGAAAGGTTGGAAGATGGCCACAGTCATGGAGATACGGAAACTGGACAGTTACCCATCATTTGCCCAAACTAAATAAATCTGTTTTCCTTTGCCAATTTCTGTCTCCCAATCGCTTTGAAATACAGGGAAACGAAGGCCATGGGTTTCTAGGCCCAAGCAACCCAGTAGCAACATAACTTGGCTAAAGGAAATCAACTGCCCCAGGAAAATTATAAAAGGCCTAATCATAATCACTGTCTAAAACCATGGTGCCATCTACAGCTTACTGCTGCTTGAAAAGAATGAAATGATTGCATCTGATAGTTTCCTGATGAAAGACTACACTTCCCAGCTTCCCTTGAGGGCTATGGAAATCATTTCTGCATCTATAGAGGCTGCATCCCAACTTCTATAGGCATTTTGGCCACACACACACACACACACACACACACACACACACACGTGCCCCTGTAATGGAAGTTTTGGTTTCTTTAAAAATCTCAGTTATGTTACATAAATATATTTTTGTTAAAATCCCAAGTGTGGGATTTTAGCTTGTCTACAGTTGATAATTGCCTCCTGCAGGGCATGGTCTTTGGCCAGCTGACAATGGCCTGCCTACTGCAACATGGAGAGGAGCCTGGTCTGAAGGATATAAATATGAGAGCCCATAAAAAGGTGTGGCAGTTTGGAGATGGACCAAGAAAGAGATGGAGAGAAACGTTTCAATGTAGCAGCTTGGAGGAGACTGTTTGCTGCTTTTGCTGTTGACAGAGACTGTTACAGCCCCAAAAGAATCCCCCTACCCTAAACAGCCAGGAGAAATAAAGGGGTCTATACCCCTTCTCCCTGCTAACCTTCTTTCTCTTACCTAGGGTTGGGAGGTTGAAAGGGAGAGGCTTAAATACCCCAAATAAAACACTGTTTAAAAAGGAGTGCATCATCCCCCTTCTTACCATGAATAAACATGGTCCTGACTAATGTCAGGCCCCTAGCATCTCAGGCCTACTCACAGACAAACATCCCTAGCTCTCACATGGTCTCTGGTCCTGGACCCTGACCACCCATTTCTCTCAGGCTACCCGTTTCTCCATTTCTGCCCCTTTTCTCTCACCTTACTGTCTCACCTTGACATAGTCTGACCTTCTAAGTGGGAGGCCATGTTGTATTCCGTGAAAACACACATGCAACAAACATAGCAAAATTCTGGGACAAGGTAACTGTGGACTTAACTCAGAGGCACCCTTATGTGGCCTAGAGCTGGCTGGAGCTTTCTTCTGTCTGTTTTGAGTCCCATTAGGATGAAGATGCCAAGAGCTTTCCTCTGGCTGCGATTGGCTGAGAATTCCTGGAATTCTCCCCTGGTGCATAGCTGAAAATTCTGAGAGCCTTCCACTGGCCCTGCCCTCTTCTTTCTTCCTTCCTTCCTTCCTTCCTTCCTTCCTTCCTTCCTTCCTTCCTTCCTTCCTTCCTTCCTTCCTTTCTTATTAATTAATTTATTTATTCACTTTACATCCCAATCATAGCTCCATTTTCCTCCCGGCCCTACCCTTCCTCTCTCTGACTCCTTCTTCCCTCCCCTTCTGCTCAGAAAAGGGGAGCTTCCCCCAACAACCCACCCCAGCTCATCAAGTCACATCAGGACTGAGAGCATCCTCTTCCCCAGTGTCCTGGTAAGTCAACCCTGCCTGGGAGAAATTATCAAAAAGATAACAGAATCCATCAGAGACAGTCCCTGCTCCCATTACTAGGGAACCCACATGAAACCCAAGTTGCTCATTGGCTACATCTGTGTGGGGGCCTAGGTCCAATCCATGCATGGTCCTTGGTTCGTGCTTCAGGCTTCACAGTTCCCCTGGGCCCTGGTTAATTGACTCTGCTGGTCTTTTTTGGAGCTCCTGTCCCCACTGGGTTCTTCTATCCTTACCCCCACTCTTCCACAAGACTCCTTATGCTTCACCCAATGTTTGACTATGAGTCCCAGCATCTGTTTCAATCTGCTGCTGTGTGGAGTCTCTCAGAGGACAGTTATGCTAGAGTATCATTAATAGTGTCAGGCGTTGACTCTCTCCCACGGGGTGGGTCTAAGGTTGAGCCAGGCATTGGTTGCACATCCTCTCTTACATTGCCTACAAAGACGTGCACGGATAAAGATAGAGCAGAGATTAGTGGAATAGCCCTGCCCTCTTAAGAACTGGAATTTTCAGGGACGGAGACTCCCCTTACTCCTAACTACCCAGGTCTAATTTGGTCCCTTGGTGACTGGACCTTACTCCTGCTTTTGCCTATGTCCTTCATCCGTTCCAAATTTTCTGTAGAAAATCAGCAACTGTCCAGTGCAAATCTGTCTCGATATGCACTGGACAAGTGGCCACTGCTGGCCCAGATTCAGAACTTTCAATTTCTAATGCCTACACTGACTTAGGTAACTCCATAAGATGGAATGGTAGTATGGCCTGAGACCCCTCCCTCATATAACTCCAAAGTTCACTTTAATCCTGTTCATTGGCTCTGGCTTGCAACGCTGCCCAGACCTGATGCCCAGAGCTGTTTCTGCCAGGGCTCCAAACTTGTATCTGTTCCTTACTGAAATAACATAGGACCTTATGCTTTTGTATTATTTATATTTCTGCCGCTCCGAGCCTGGCAAATCCTACTGTATCTTTAACAGCTAAGAGGTGAAAGCATTTCAGATTATCTGCCTCATTTGCAGACACACACAAACTGGTTATGGCTATGTAGATCACTGGGCTCAGTCTTACAGAGACTCAAAGGCCTTTAGGGGAATGGATAATATTGAAATTTTGTCTCAGGCTGTTCTACCCTACTGAGCAGGTTGGCTCTTGAGTTTGGCCCGCCTGCTCTAGAGCCTGTTTGTTAAATTTGCACCAAAGTCTCTGTCCTGGGACAGTATGGCCACCTGACTCACGTCAGAAGAAATCCAAAACAGAACAGCACAGGAAAGACACCTTGAACTTGAGAAGAACTAAGAAATAAGCAATGTTATTTGTAAGTGGCAATGTGTCTAACTCTCCAAATACTCCTCCCTTTCACTTGGTTCTGTTTACCATCTTTAAAGCTTTGCTTTTGTTGAAACTTTCTTTGTTTCAGGATTTGTAAACTCATTGACTGTAGTTTTAAAAGAATATAAAGATAATCTTAACTTTCTATAATATAGTATGTATATAACTTAGATTCAACTCTTGTTTAGGAAAAGGGTGTGACATGTGGCTTGCTGCCATCTTAGCTGGTGACCTCCTCAGGATATAAGCATGCCATGTGACTTTACTGCCATCTTTGTTAGGGTGACCATGTGGTATCTCTCTGCTCATGTACCCCTTTTTTTAGACTGAGGAGACAACATCAAGAGCTGTGATATTTTTATCATCCTTGTTAAGCTTTAGCTATTTGGTGGAAGTGAGTCATAAAACAACTAATATTTTTGCTATATTCATTAAGCTTTAGCTATTTGGAGAAGCTGAGTCATATAAAAAATTGATATTTTGTAAAAGTACACTATAAAAGGCCAGTCTCTCTGTGGACTATATTTATGGTTTAAAGTTTACTTAATACTAAAGTATCTTTAACTCAATAATTACAATTTTGTACATCCTATGAAAAGTACCAACTTATTGCAAATTGTTAAAGATAATTAATATAAACAAGTTAATAGTCAGTCATGCTCAGGACACATGTAATTCATTTACAGGGACAAGCTTGGTGGAAAAGACCAATCTTTATCTCCCATCATATAGTATTCTATATTTATTGTCAAAATTAATCCTAAAACAAGTTTAAAGTTAACTTACAGTTTATCTAATGTAAAATAATATTCAAAATCAGATATATGAAAGTGGTTATAAAAATTCAATGCTTGAGTACAATGGGTTGAATTTAACAATACCCTTGCATGCCAGGAAGTCCCCCGGCTCAGTTAGTTCCCTTGGGTGGAGCACTATTCCACCAAAGTAATTCATGGGTGCCTCATTGCAGTCAGGGATACAGGGAGAAGCAATATGAAGTAGAGCTGCAGTTGAATAGTAAGAAGATCTGATACAGGTGTTAAGTACAGAGTTAAGAAATAAGTGCTCAGGGAAAGGATAGGACACACCCAAGTGTAGGTGTGGGCTTCTAGAAAGAGACTCCTCAAGTCTCCTGAAGTCACATCTCAAATGGTTGCTAAGGAGCTTCAATGAGATCATAAGTTGGTCCCTGAGGTGTATTAGATATCATCACCGATGATAAGGTAAATCTGTGCTACGCCAGGACACCTAACATAGGGAACTAAGACACGTTTTCATTGTGAACAAAGTTTATAGTCTTGTTTGAGAGATCCCCTGAAACCGAGGATCTACATTTGGGAGAGGAATCAAAGGCCATATACACTTAGGCCTTAAATGTGGTTTATTACTGGTTTAACATTCTTATTTGAAACATCTCTACATGAAAAGAATATTGTCTGTATATAAGCAATCTATACAACAAACATCATTGTGATGGAATTCTTTTCAGCTAGTGAGCAACTTCAACCAGACCCTGGAGTAAAGGGTTCCTTTCCCTTTCTATGTCCCCATAACCTTCCCTGTCTTTCTATTTTGCCTCCATATTGTAACCACCTGAAGGAGTTTTGTTTTTGTTTTTAGCCTTGATTATAAGGGTAGGGAGATGGCTCAGTGGGTAAAAGCACTGGCTATGCAAGCATGATGACCTCATTTCAGATCTCTAGCACCTATGTTCAAAGATTTATTTATTTATTTATTTATTTATTCATTCATTTATTTATTCTAGCACTTATGTTTAAAGATTTGTTTGTTTGCGTATATAGGTATTTTGTGTGCATATACAACTGCACACCACACCAGAAGAGGATATTAGATCCCATTATAGATGGCTGTGAGCCACCATGTGGGTGCCCTTAACTGCTGTCACTAACACCTATGTTTAAAAGCACTGGGGTGGTGGCTGAAGCCACCCACCTAAAGCCTAAAAGAGGAGAAAAAACAAACAAACAAACAAAACAAAAACCCCACTAATTTCAATGACCCAAATGTACCCCCAGGCAATTGAAGTGTCAATACTTTGGAATCCAGGCACCTGTGTTTTATTGCAGTCAGAGCTTTTAGGGGATTCCAACCAGGCACCAAGACTCAGAACATCTACATTATAGCACTGTGAATCTTGTTGTTGTTTTGCTTTTGTGTTTCAAGACCGGTTTCTTTCTCTGTGTATTCCTGGCTGTCCTAAAACTCACTGTAGACCAGACTGGCCTCAAACTCAGAGCTGATCTGCTGGCCTCTGCCTCCTAAATGCTGAGATTAAACACATGTGCCACCATGACTGGATTTCTTTCCTTTTTTTATTTATATTTAAATTAAATTAAATTAAATTTTATTATTTATTACAATTTATTCACTTTGTATCCCAACTGTAGCCCCCTCCCAGTCCTGCCCTTCCTCCCTCTTCTTCTCCCATGCCCCGTCACCCTGTCCACTGATTGGGAAGGTCCTCCTCTCCTTCCATCTGACCCTAATCTATCAGGTCTCATCAGGACTGGCTACATTGTCTTCCTCTGTGGCCTGGTAAGGCTGCTCCCCCCTCTGGGGGAGGAGATCAAAGAGCCAGCCACTGAGTTCATGTCAGAGACAGTCCCTCTTCCCCTTACTAGGGTACCCACTTAGAGACTGAGCTGCCATGGGCTATGTCTTTGCAGGGGTTCTAGGTTATCTCTATGCATGGTCCTTGGTTGGAGTATCAGTCTCAGAAAAGACCCCTGGCCCCAGAGCTTTTGGTTCTGTTGCTCTCCTTGTGGAGCTTCTGTTCCCTCCAGGTCTTTCATCTCCCCCTTCTTTCTTAAGATTTCCTGCACTCTGCCCAAAATTTAGCTATGAGTCTCAGCATCTGCTTCGATACCCTGCTGGATACAGTCTTTCAGAGGCCCTCTGTGGTAGGCTCCTGTCCTGTTCCCTGTTTTCTCACTCTTCCGATGTCCATCCCATCTGCCTTCCTGAATGAGGATTGATCATCTTACCCAGAGGTCCCCTTCTTGCTTGGCTTCTTTAGGGTGTACAGATAGTATGTTTATCCTATCTTATAATATACCATGTGTGACTTTCTGCTTCTGGGATACCTCACTCAGAATGGGGTTAAATTGCCAACCTTCTTGATGCAGGTTACCTTAGAAAGTCTTAGGAAGTACTACAGTACTACAACACCAAAACACCTTTCAAAGAGTATGAAAGAGAACAGGACACTGCTCAGAGCAGCAACGGTACCGCGGGAGTTGGCAGATACCTGCCTTCTCACCGCGCCATGGAGGTTTCATTCACTTGAAAGACGCATTCTTCAGCTCCTTAATGCTTCTCACCAACTGTGTGCAGTCAGATCAGAGGAACTCAAACATAAAATCAGAGACTTGGCTTTAACCACCCTCACAGGCACGAGCAAGCAAAAGAAGGGAAAATCGTGTTTTCCACAGGTGAGCAAATCAGACCCTATAAGACTTAAGGAAATGAGCCGGGCTGGAGAGATGGCTCAGAGATTAAGAGCACTGGCTGTCCTTCCTAAAGGTTCTGAGTTCAATTCCCAGCAACCACGTGGTGGCTCACAACTATCTCTAATGAGATCTGGTGCCCTCTTGTGGTATGCAAGCACACATGCAGACAGAACACTGTATGAATAATGAATAAATAAATCTTTTAAAGAAAGAAAGAAACTGATTCAAGAGAAATGAAGGAAGTATCACTTTGGGATACAAACTGAATAAATTGTTACATGCATGCTTATTAAGCTTGGGGGTTACAGTCATGATTATATAACCTGCTTGTAGTATGAGGGAGAATTATTTGTTAATTTGTTTTCATATTTTAGGGTGCGTGTGTGTGTTTGTGTGTGTGTGTGTGTGTGTGTGTGTGTGTGTGTGTGTGTGTACGCGCATGTGTGCTTCATGGAGCACAGGGGCATTGGATCCTCCTGGAGCTGGAGTTATAGACAGTTGTGAGACACTTGAAAAGGATGCTGGGAGCCAAACTCAAGTCCTCAAGAGCCATGTGTGCTCTTAACCTCTGAGCCACCTCTCCAGAAGCTGAAGAAGAAATAGTAAAGCATCCCAGTGACACTTGGCTCGTCACTCAACTTTATCTGGTTCAAGTATCAGTACACATTTCTGGTAAAAAAAGCAGATAGTAAATATTTTCTTGCAGGTCAATACCATCTCTGTTGATGCCACACAATGCTGTCCTTGGAGCAGGAAGAGAGCCACAGAGTAAGGTAGCTGTGTTCTCATGAAATTCCTCCTTCCTTCCTTCCTTCCTTCCTTCCTTCCTTCCTTCCTCCCTTCCTTCCTGCTTGCCTGCCTTTCTCTTCCTTCCCTCCCTCCCTCCCTCTTTCCCTGCCTTCCTTCCCCTGCCCCCATTAGGCTCAGAGAATAGGTTACTGACCATGTCTGATGTAGCATTTCTGTGTAGGATTGCTACATCTCATCTGTCTTACAAGTCCCTGCATCTGCTCTCCCTTGTGTCAGTTGCCTGAGTTCTGCGGTCCACAGCTCAGAGTCTCCACAGGCTGAGCATTCTTTGTAGATAACATCATCTACTTTTAACTTTTAGGCTCATGGTCGGTCACAAGTCTACAGCTGCTCTGTTGAGAACCAGCTGTTTGGCTGGAGGCTCCCTCCTAAGAGCCAGATGCCTTCTCTCTGTATTCACTTAGAAGGTCTACAAAGCCGTGAAACTCAACATTATTGCCACCACTGGCTTTCCCGTAACACCCATCTCTTCACATTTTGTACTTTTCGTTGAAACTATGGCACTGTCATCCACCTAGAAATTGGAAGCGATGTGCACCTATCACTCAGTTACACGTGGGAAGTACATCTTACAAATGGCTCTGTAGCATCAGTAGCCATGAACCACATCAACACACAACAACAAAGGTGACCTTCACACTGCAGCCCAGCGAGCAGAAGGAAAGCAACTCCACATGGTCCACCATGCAAATGGGAGGGGAGGAGGAAGCTTCGGAAAGAGCAGAAAGTAGAATGAAGGTTGGTGAAAAAAGAAAAGTAATAATGTATATATATATATGTATATATGTATATATATATATATATATATATATATACTAAGAGAAGGAATTTGACAAATGACACACTCAGCTCAATGATGCCTTTAAGCTCCGTTGTTAATAGGAGACATACACTCCACAGCTACTAATCATATGAACCATGGGAACAGGTGAAGTGAGCGACTACTTGGCCAATTATTGTGATAGTTAAAATCCTGTATTAGGCTGAGGTTATTTGATTTAGAAAGTTTAATTAATTCAATCAGGATAATAATTTGCAGTGGAAAGAGTATGAATTATTTGATCACAAATGAGCATTTTTAGAGTTTACTAAAGAAGCCTGCTGTCAGCCTGCAGCATGGTATGTATATATAAAGAGAAAGTTTTGTTTTTGTTTTTTTTCAAGATAAGGCTTCCCTGTGTAGCCTTGGCTGTCCTGGACTTGCTTTGTAGACCAGGCCGGCCTTGAACTCACAGAGATCTACCTGCCTCTGCTGGGATTAAATGCATGCTCCACCACACCTGGCTTTTTCTTAGAATTTTAAATTACATATATTTATTTATTTTGCGAGCATGTGTATGTGAGTATGGGCACACGTGTGCCACAGGGAACATGGAGAGGTCAGAGGCCAGTTTTTAGAGAGTTGGTCCTCTCCACCCACCACCAAGTAGATCCCAGAATGGAATGGATCTCTTCAGATCTGCTGCAAGCGTCCTCACATGATGAGCCATTCTGACAGCCCTTATTTATTTATTGCCGGCTGCTTCAGTGAGTTGCCTTGATGTGGTGTCACATATGAAAACTTGGTACCCTATCCAGACCACATCCCATGACATCATATAGTTTCTTTTTTTCTAGATCTAGACATGAAAATTTATAAGCAGAAACTTGAGGGGGGTTAAATTGTCAGCTTCAATTTGGGCAGACTAAGGCATGATCAACATACAGAGATATTTTATTTTCTTCAAGACTGAATGTGAAATATCAGCTGTTGCTAACCCGAGCATGAGCTGGTAGTTAAACTATCCAACTTCTAACACGTGCCTTTCTGAAACTTTGGTATATGCTGTTAAATGATACAAACTCTTTGAAACTCAGTAGTTACCATGGCCTTCTGGTTAAGTGTTTTGGTTGTGGGAACAAATTGCAACTTTTGTCTATTCCAACATAAAAAGTAAGAAAAGAAAAAAAAAGGCAAGAAAAATACTTTATTTTATTTTAGAGACAGAGCTGAAGTTTTTGAGTTGGCTGCTGAACTTTCCTTTTTTTCTGCGGAGTTCAGTCTTGTCAAACAAAGAACACATTCCCCCAAGCACACTGTAATCCATTCGGCTTCATCTTCGTCAAGTCAGCAAACATATGCAAACCAAACACCAGCAACCCGTGCTGGCGGAGACTACGTCTAGGTCACCGCACTTCTTCCCCGCTCTCTCCTTCACCTTATCTCGCATGTGCTGACCTTCCGCACTTCTGCTTCTTCATTTAAAAATTTTGATGGAGAAGCCTTAGAAGCTAAGAGCGCACAGTGCTCATGCAGAGGACCGGAGTTCAGCCCCCAGCACTGGTGTCAAGGCAGCTCACAACACCTGTGACTCCAATTCCAGGGGTATATGACACCTCTGGCCTCAAGCACCCGTGCTCATGTGCACTCGTGCGCACACACACTAGTTTTTAAAAGACTTAATTTTTTCCTGGGCTGATTATACAGTTTGGGGTGTAAGGGAACCTGCTTCCAAGCCTGATGACCTATGTTTGATCCCCAAGACCCACGCAGTCAGCGTAGAGAACCGAATCCTGAAAGTTGTCCTCTGCCCTCCACATGCGTGTTGTGTACATACACAATAAACAAACGTAGTACAGTTTTATTAACACATTGATTGTAGACATTAACGGGGTACCGTGTGACACTGGGTTCGTTCTGACAGTCGCTTCTAAGCACACCCCTCTCTTTCACTCAGAAGAGACAGCATATGCAAAAGTCTGCCCTAAATTGCAAGTCACCTTATGAGAATTCCTGCAAACCTATTCACACAGGATGAAGCAGATACCGCCTCCTCAAAAATGACAGAAGATTTAGTTTGAGGGGTTAAGAGTCAATTATTGCATTGATGGTGTATTTTATTTCTCGTAAGTTGGAGTGATTGATGTCTCGACAAGGGACTGCCTTTTCAAGGAGAGTCTGGATTTTCAAAGAAGGCAGGACCTGCTCCGAAGGAATTGGCGAATGGTAAATTTCAGACTCTGCAGGTACAAAGGGTGGTTTTAGCTAGCAGGAATGGGGAGTGGTGGGGATCATCCAGGAAACTCCATCTAAAGCAGCCGTGTGCCCCACAGAACTGGCTGCCACGCAGTTCAGCCCAGGTTCTATAAATATTGACTTGGCATTCGAGAAAATGCCTCAAAATAAATTGGGACCATACAAATTCTAATTCTGAGCGTGTTGACAAATTTCCTGGACTCCATATCCTATATCAAACAGTTAATACTTCGTTTGGCATTCCTGTCCTGTCGGGTTTTACAATATGGACACTCCGCAGTTCTAAACAGACTGGCAGACACAAAGGACACAGTGACAGCACTTTTAAGCAGTGTGGGTGTGCACTTTACATCTTTAGCTGGAAGGGCCTGCTTTGATTTTACATTTTTTGATTGTTGTTAATGATGACTAAAAGTATTCTTGTTTTGAAATCTCACTGGAAATAGCAAGCTATGAATGACTGGCATCCGTCCAAACTTTTGGAACAATCACACACTTTGACTCACTGGGATCTTGTTTCACCCAGTCTGGATTTCAAGCTATAAATCCAGGCTAGTTTCCTTATCCCAGAGTGTTGTGTCACCATATTTGGGCAAGGACTGGAGTGGTTCTAACATATGCCCCTAGACTAGCTCTTTACACTGAAAAGCAAAATGTTTTCCTCTCTTCTGAAGAAAGTTAAGCCAACATATTATGGATAGTGTACATTATATAAGTGAGTTAATTTTCATGCAGTCATAGGTTTGTTTAGGGGGGGGAACGTAAAATATCACGATGGACTACAAGCTGTATGTTGCTCTTCCTTAACTGATGTTCTTAGGAATGACCCAAGATCTCCCCCGATCTTGAGGGCAAGTAGGCAGCTCCTTTGAGAACACGTTAAATGGTGGGAGTAATGCCATCTCTCTGCTTAGTACCCCGGTAACTTGGGAATCCTATTCTCAGGACGAGACCCAAGGACGCAAGAGAAACCATCCTTCCTAGGAAATGCAAGGGGAAGTCCCCTTCTACAGCCACAACCCAGGGATGTTCTCCCTTGCATCTTTTCGGGTATGAGCAGAGTTCCCTAAGCCCACCGTTCAATGGATAGTTATGAAGTCCTTTTTATGTGCAAGCTACTCAGCCGGTGCTAACGGAGAGATAAATATGCCTGACCTCAAGGGGCTTACTGTCCGGTGGCAGTGCCTGATGCTAAATTAATATTTTCCTTTTCCTAAGTAGCTATTTAAATTACAATTAAAATAAGGGTGAGGAGGTGGCGGGAACACCTACCGTTAGAGCACACAGTAGAGGTCTGTGATTTGATTGGAGGATGAGGGAAGGTGTTAAATTTAAGCTGAGAGACACGAGGTCAAATACAGTGAGTGGGGGGGCAGTGGGAGCGGTGAGGGCGGTGACCTGGGTGAGCACAGGACATTAAGGACTTGACAGTCATAGACATTAGAACAGTTAGGCATGAAAGAGGGGTTGTGACCTGACCTTTGTTTGATGATCACTTGGGCTACAAAATGAGAGAAAAAAAAAAAACTTAAGGATCTGCCAAAGGTGTGGAAAGTTAGTGGGTAAATTAATGCCATAGGCTAGGCAGGAGGTAAGGGTGTCCGGGATGTGAGAATGGTGAAGAAAAAGCGGTTGGGTGCAAAGTGTATTTAGGAGCTTCTATGTGGGAGTGGGGAGAAGGGCCACGGAGCAGCTAGAAGCAGAGACTCTGGTTTTCAAGGTTATTCAAGAGTCATTCAAAAGAATGGTTTTCTCTTTTGAACTATGATGAGAAATTTGGTGCAAGGGAGTGAGGAAAGTTAATTTTAACCAGCTGACATTTTGAAACAGTGAGAAAATAGGTCAGATAGAAAGCCTGGCCCTGAAAAAAACGTGGCTTAGGGATTCACAGCATCCTGAGACAGAGAGGTCTCTGTGGGAGTCACTCACTTGAGTGCTTTAAATCCGTAATATAGAAACTTCAGTGCTAACTTCTTGCTATCTTCTGCCATGCTACTGGAAGACGCCAGGGACACCTTTCCTGTGGAAGAAAATATGGACCACAATAGTTTTAAGAGGTTTGATCTTGACTCTTCCTTGGGTACTTCACCACTTTTTTTTTTCCTGAGGGGCTTCCCATCCCTGGGCTGTTGGTTCCTTCTGCATCCTTAGGAGTCTGGCCTACCAGCTCCAGGCAGTATTTTGGGTCTTATCAAAACAGGTCTTCTTGTCCTCTCCCGGGAATTCCACTTCTGTCCCATGGGTGCCCTAGTCTGTTTGGGCTGCTGTGACATAATTGCCATAGAAAGAATGGTCTAAACAACACAAATGCGGTTTTGTTTTGTTTTGTTTTGTTTTTTTAAACAGTTCTAGGAGGTATGTGTCTGAGAGCGAATGCCAACACAGTGGAATTCTGGTGAGAATTCTCTTTCTGCATAACTGGACAGCTGGCTGTTCCCTGTGTTCTCAGGCAGCTGAGAATGAGTTCTTGCTTTTCTATAGGATTAGGACTCTGCCCTGGTGATCTCATTATCATTAAATACCTACTAAAGACCCCATCTCCCGTTGAAGTCCCACTGGGGTTAGGGCTTTGACATAGGAACTTTATGTGGACAGAAGTCATTTTATAGCCATGAGGGACACTTGTGCAGTTGGCCACCTCTCCTGACTCCCAGCAGTGGGAAGCCAAGATATTAAAGCAGATATTAAAAGTCTGCTAGACTCCCCAAATGCCTCACATAGTCTCCACTTTGTGTCCCCCCGTTCACAAAAGAAAGTCCACACACACCAAATTATAAGACGCTTTTTTTAGCCTCAACAATTGCTCTGCACGACTGAATGCATAAGGTACAATCTAACTCGCATTTTGGCAATGATTAAGAACGTGTTTAGGTCTAGTGTTAGGATTATGCAGAGCTGATCTTGTTCGGGGGTCTTCAATTTGCTGTAACTTTTTGCTTAGTAGTTAGGCAATATCCGCGAAGGCCTCGAATTGATAGAGCTTAGGCCCAGGTCTTAGAATTTACCTTTCAGCAGAGCTTGTTCGTGTTTACAAAGCCATGCACAGAAGGGTGTTTTTGCTGCTACCATGTTTTTTGTAATCTCAAGAAGAAAAGAAAAAGAGAATTATCTGTGGCAGAGTTGTGACAGTAAACAGAATTCACTACTGTAGTTCAAATTAGTAAGTCAATGGACCTGGGGAAGTGGCGGCGCAGGCCAGAGTGGTGTTGTGGTATGGAGTTCTCGTGTTCGGTGTATTTAGTGGCCTGGGTTCCGATCTTGAAATCAGTCATCACAGGAAAAGTTATAACCATGGAACTTGCCAAACACTAAATATTCGCTGGCCCATGGCTTGCTAAAAGCTCTGTAAAGGGCAGGAGGTGGGTTCAAGCCTATAGACTAGGAACAGTGAAATGCCATTACTTCCTCTAGGCAAAGGAAAACACAGTGGCGATATGGCAAAGAGGAAGATTATATTGAGGGGTGAGATCTGTAACTTCCAGAAAGTTACACCTCTCCTCCTCGGAGAGGAAGCAGGTGAATCCAATAGCATGATCTCTTTGCTTCCACCCTAAACCTGCCATGCTTCCTCTTGGCTAAATCCAGTAAGAAGCTAAAGTTCCACTTTTTGTGATGGAGTACTGTCAGTAAGAGTAAAGAGAGTCTGTGCCAGACGCATTGAAAATAAACATCATTCTTTATTTGAATACACTTCAAGAAACAATGATATCTTAGTTTAGTCACCATTCTCCTGCTGCGAAGAAACACGGTGTCCAAGCCAACTCTTTTGAAAGAAAGAATTTAATTGGGGGCTTGCTTACAGTTTCAGAGGTTTAGTATAACATCATCATGGTGGGGTGCATGGCACCACACAGGGAGGCACCGGAGAAATAGCTGAGAGCTTCATCCTGATCCTCAGAGGCCGCCTCACCAGGGGGAGGTGATCAAAGAGCTGGCTACCGAGTTCATGCCAGAGATGGCCGCTGTTCCCCTTACTAGGGATGGAGACTGAGATGCCATAGGCTACCTCTGAGCAGGGGGGTCTAGTTCCTCTCCATGGATGTGGAGTACTTTAGGTACTGCTGGATCTTGATTTTGATCTAGTACTAGTTTTCCAAGAAACTGTCACCCTGATTTTCATAGTATGGGCTTTTAAAACCTCAAAGCCCACCCCTAGTGATACACTTTCTCCAACAAGGCCACACCTTGTGACCCTTTCAAAGAGTTTCCCCTCCCTGGTGACCACACATTCAAATAGATGAGCCTATGAGTGCCATTCTTATTCATACTTCCACAAGTGAGTTGTAAAGATTATAGAACACCCATTAAAATAAAATACTACACAGGCATGAAAAAGAATGAAGAAGAGTTCCCTGTAACAACATAAAACTGCTGTAACGCATTGTTAAATGATAAGAAAGTAACATAAAAAAAATAAAAGCTTAGCAGATGGGGTGAATCTAGAAAAAGTTAGAGGGAGGAATGGGGAAGGTAAATATCAAATACATTGTTTACGTAAACATGTATGAAATGCTCAGAAAACCTAATTAAAAAATATTTAAAAAAAAAAGCATAAGAACTTAGGAGGTGGATCTCTGTGAGTTTGAAGCCAGCCTGCTCTATATAGTGAGTTCCAGGACAGACAGAGCTACATTGTGAGACCATGTCTCAAAAAGCACAAAAATAGTATGAACCTTAATCCACGTCTATAAATGAATATATATTTACATATATAAATATTTATATGTATGTAAGTAATTATATATGTGTTTCTTTTCTTCATAGGTCAAACAAAATGTGTGTGTGTGTGTGTGTGTGTGTGTGTGTGTGCCAAATTCCTAAAGTGATCATCTTTGGAAAACGGGGCTAATCGAATGAAAATGGGGCTTTGATTTTCTGCTCCACAGATTTCTAATGCATTTGAGTATGAACGTTTTTACCCTCAGTACAATGTTTAAACAAAGCTGACTGTGCCTGCTTCTTCTCTTCAGAGAAGACACATGATGGAGAGATAGGCCATGCCTTCCCACGTGCCTCCTAGAATGGATAGTCTTCTTTTTCAGCAGCTCATCTGAGAATCCTTCACACGTTTCTCAGAGACTTAGGAATCAGTGCACCACCTTGCTGAGTGAGAAGTCAGTGTGGACGTGAGGAAATGGCCATCACTGAGGTTGTGTTACCTGCCTTGGGGGCATTCTCGGGCCTTAGAGCAGAGTTTCAGGGCAGAGGTGGCGCTCTGCCTGGAGGCGTGTGCGAGATGAGGCCATCCAGACTGCAGCCCTTCATGTCATTGCTTTCTTGATGGTTTGTTTGTTGGTGACACTGAAGCCCAAATCCCTGCTAAGCAAGAGCAGCACCCTCCAGCCCTGCAGCTGGCTTTACAGTTCCCAGCTTGACTATGGCTTTCAGTGATCCATTTTGTTTTCAATGAGCAAAAATAAGAAAATGGAATGATAATTATTGCTATGTTAATAATCCAGTTCTGGTTGGAAGCAATATGTTTAGAAAATTAAACACTGTGAAAAGAAATCAAAATTATGTTAATGCACAAAACAAAGTTTTAACTCCTAATTTTTGTTTTGTTTGTTTGTTTTGGAAACAGGGTTTCTCTGTGTAGCCCCAACTGTCCTGGAACTTGCTTTGTGACCAGGCTGGCCTCAAACTCAGAGATCCACCTACCTCTGCTTCCTGAGTACTGGGAGTACTGTGCCATCTCACTCAGCTTTATTCCTAATGTTAAGTACACATAAAATGCCCCGCTGGGGCTGTGTGTGTGTGTTGTGTATATATGTGTGTCTATGTGTGTTGGCATAATGCTTAATTATTCTTCATAGAAAAGAAGACCTGTATATTGTTTATTAGATATAGGAGCAGAAAAGCAGTGCTTTCACAGCCAACAATACTTCAAGCTCAAATATATTTATATTTCTGGGATGACTGAATTATAATCAACATGGAAAAGAAAACATCAGTAAAACATTTTCTTGACCAACACACACACTCCACCCTTCAGCCACTTCCTCGGGCAAGCATGCGGGCAGAGAACTATTCACCCTCCCTCATCTGCTTCACTAGTCACCATAGCTAATTAGAGAGAGGCACTGGCATAACCAAAGAAAGACAGTGGTAACAGTCACTATGGACACATACAAACATTGTATGGAAGCATCATGGGAATTTATTATTTTCTTTAGAAGCATATTCTTGGAACATTATATAATATAAGGCAGCTACTCTTATTTTACAGAATAAGTCAGGTCAAATGAGAAACAAAAACTGTTAACCTACAGAAAAAAAGTGGAAAAACGTGGAAGGAAAGGGGTGTTTTATAAGAAGAATACAATTAGAATTCTTTCCAGTTTTTAACATGTGATTTCTAATGGTTCCCACCATCTATGGGCAATTCAGTGACTTAGGCAGATTCACATGGCTTTGCCAGCATCCCTCCTTTCCAGCACCAGGATTCCTTTCGCCTTATTTTACTGAAACTCATTGCACATCCACTAAACAACAAATCCCCATTATCCTTTACCGAAATACTTCATATAAGTGAAATCACAGAGTATGTATGAGTATTTGTGGCTGGCTTGTTTTGCTCAGGTCTATCTGCCCAAACCCAAGATTTCCACACTAAATGTGTAGAGCACATAGTTTATCCTGTCTCCTGTGGGTGGACATGTGGGTGGCTCTCCCCTTCTGACTGTTTGACTAACTCAGCTGTGATGTATTTAGATCCCTCTCTGATAGCCTTTCAGACATCCTTTGATGTCTCTACCCAAAAGGGGAACTGCTGTATAGTTTACTCATTCGTTCATTTAGTTTGCAGTACTAGGAATTGAGTTCTTTTTCTTGTTTGCACATTCATTCATTCACCCATTCACTCATTTAATCAATTTGCAGTAGTAGGGATTGAATTTAGGGCTTCTTACATCTCAGCAAGTACTTGACTACTAGGTGCTATTCCCTAGACTTTCTTCTATTTTCCACTTTGAGTCAGAGTCAAGGTCATTTCCAGCTGACCTCAAACTTACCACACTCCTCCTCAGCCTCTCAAATAGCTGGAATGATAGGAATGCTCCACCAGGCCAGGTATGGTTTTGTTTTATTTTGGAAGCCAAACTAATGAGTATGAAGCTACATTCCCTAGATGTTTCATGAGGTTTTCCATGATCTTTTAGGTTTGCATTTCCCTGATGATTAATAATATTAAAAGACTTCTCACATGCTTATTGGCCATTACCGAGTCACCTCGAGATAAATGTCTGGTTAAGTCCTCTGCCTATTTTTCCATCTGGTTGTTATTGATTATTGTTATATTGTTATAATTATTGTTATATATTCAGAACATCAATGCCCTGATGATATACCCTTGATACACAGGCATAGTATCTATTCACCTTTTAAATATTCTCATCTAAGCATATTTCTTCTTGAATAATTAGTATAATATTATGTGAAATCAATACTTTCAATAAAATCACAACTTAGAGATTTCTTTATAAAACCAAGCTGATGAGCTTTAACAACATCATTTAGGCAAGAAAATAAACAGTGGCCCTTCTTTCCAAAATGAGGCCACAGTGTTAACACAGTCACTGAAATACAGTATGGGAAGCCTTTGGGAAGCCTAGGAAATTATTTTGGACCAGACTGAATGCTCCTGCAAGACATTCTTCCAGAAAAAAAAAAAATCTGAGATAAGGGTAGTTTCTCTGAGTGATAGGGAAGTTTGTTTAATAGCAGGCCTGGCCAAGGAATAATTCACTCTCTAAATATTTTTCACACAGAACAGTGACTCATGGATCTGGGAGCAGGGAAAAGGAAAAGATCTGGAGAAGCTTAACAGACTCACCTTTTTCATATTTCTGAGCTGAACTGGCAAACTTAACATGTTTTCCTATCTGGGTGTTTGACTCTGTGAAAGATACTTTTGTTTTACGGAGCGGTGTAGGGATGGGCCTTATTTCTAATGAATATGATACCCTCTGTATCTAACACATGTATTTGACTTCAAAAGAAGAAACAAAAACACCTATTTATAATCCTTCTACTTGCATTTTTGGCACAGGTTCTCACTACATAACTGAGCCTGGCCTAGAATTCATTGTATAGAACAGGCTGGTCTTGAGCTTGTGGTCATCCTCCTGCATCTGCCTCTTGAGTGTACCAAGTCCAGCTGCAATCATTTTTTGTTTTGTTTTGTTTTGTTTTCCAACACTTGAATTCTGTGTTGCTCTCTTTTCAATTGATGAAGCCAAGAGGGTTTTGTCTTGAGCTGCTGCTTCATTATTCTTGAGGTGTGGTCCACAGTACTGGTGTTCCCCATCAGCCGGCTGAGGTCCTTCAGTTCCATCCAGTAGAAATCCAGATACAACAGGTAATGAATGGCTCATCTACTGTTGGGAAACCCTGAATCTTGAATGTGACAGGTTTGTAAGTTTACGTCTTGTCTTGAGAGGTAGGGGCCAGGATTTAGATGCCAGATATCTCTGGTTTTGGAGACTTTGATTGAAAGCTTCATAGTCTAGGCTTTGACCACCAGTAGCCACAGCACCTGGCAGCTGTTGTTATCCTTGCTATCAACAGCAACCGGAACAGCAAGAAATAGGAAATGGTGTCTGTTAATATTACAGCTCTTGAGTGGGTCATCCTCTTGGGACCCTCAGCTTCGAGAGTGCTAATGCCATGCTCTCAAGCCCAGAGTGGAACCACTTGGGCCATCACTATTCTATCCCTGGAACGATTCTAGCAACAGGAACCTGAGCTACTATGTTAATCTTCTTGGATTATTGGTGACTTTTATTCTTGCATGCTTGGGGATAGGGACATGTAATCTATGATTCAGCTTTATCTTCACTTACATTTCCCTATATAAATAAGGAGTTTAGTAACAAGGCTTTTAGGACAGAATTATCAATAGCTCTTTCCTTCAGAAAGACCATCTTACTTACTCACTATGTGATAAGCAGGTAAGGAGTCAGAATGTAAAGTAAACATTGCAAAGACACACCAGTCCTTTTGTTAGACTTCCCACCTTTCACTGCTCCCCAAAAAATACTGTTCATACCCAACTTTGATCATGAGAAAAAAAAAAAAAACTGAAACTACATCTGTTATCAAAGTCATGCCCCAAACTAACATGTATCTAACACTTGGTATGTACCAAGTGTTTTATATTATGGGTCTGTGGCTTGGAGTTTTAGGTAAGTTATCCATGATCACAAAAGGGGAAGGACTTGGGTGCTTACTTTATGTCAGACACTGGCTGCATAGATAAATTTGCACCTCAAGAAAACTGACAGGTAATTATTTTTATTCCCAATCTACAAATGATGGGACTGAAGTTCAGAGAGTTTAAACAACTTCCTCAAGGTTATAGTTCTGTTGTAAATCATAGTCGGACTTGTGGCTTTGAAAGCAGTTCTGTGGTGTTAATTTGATAGGGCTGAGTAGCAGAACACAGCAGACTGGGCACTTTAAATAGACAAAATTATTGTCTTTCTGTTTTGGAGGCTGAAAACTCAAGGCTGAGGTGTGGGGTGGGGGTTCTTGGTTTCATCTGAAGTCTCTCACATTGGTATGCCGATGGCTCCTCACTCAAGACTCTTAATGGTCTTTCCTCTGTGCTCACACATTTGTCAAATAGCGTCAGTGTCCACCAATAAATCCTAATTTAACCATAATTACATCTTTAAAAGTCCCCTCTCCACTATATCATATTTTGAGGTTCTAGGCATTAAGGCTTTAACACATTAAGTCAGTAAGGAAAGGATGATATCATAATAACTGCCTGGTAAGGTGGTGATTGCAGATCTCCTATAGATTATCTTTTGGTGCAGGCTGCTACCTATTCCAAGAAACCTGTTCCA
The DNA here is from genome assembly GCF_030254825.1 of Meriones unguiculatus. Lineage (NCBI taxonomy): Eukaryota > Metazoa > Chordata > Mammalia > Rodentia > Muridae > Meriones > Meriones unguiculatus. The sequence continues at coordinate 58,764,138 of NC_083362.1, read as the reverse complement.
AGGCTTTCTAATCTATGAGTGTGTAGAATTCCAACACGCTGCCCATTACTCACGAAAGTTTAGAAATAATCTTATCATATATCATGGATGAATGAAACTAGTCAGGAAGATATGAAAGATTATATGACTGGGTACACAAGATAATGATCATGTTCATCTCTCATATGGTTTCTTATTCTCAGTTATCAAAAAGAACTACGGGAACTCAAGGGCTCATCCTTGCTCTGGAAAACAATCTACAGCCTGAAACTCTAATGGAGTAATGCATTAGGGATGCTCATGCCCTCAGGCCTACCACCTCCTCACATCCTGTTGGGCGGAAATTTGGCTGAGTCAGACGAAGTTGGGAATCAGCCCAGAACTTCTGGATTATGAAGTTCAACATGAAAAATTAAAATAATCTTCCATAGTCATTTTCACTGTGAACCTGTGTTGATTCTAAATATATGATTCATTCAGAATAAAGCCAGATCCTCTGACTACAAGGCTTTTGAGCTGCAAGAGGGAAAAATATTATAAATAAATACATATATGTATATATATATATATACTTTTAGCATATTCTCTTTTTATATGTTTTTGGCAGATGTAGCAGAAAAATATGATGTTCAATTCTCTTTCTCCTATACACACATACACACACATCATATAAAGAGATAGTGACATACATACATGTAAGCAACCACACATATATATTATGAGACATGATTTGAAAATAATTGATGATTAAGATTTTCAGATGATATAGTCCTGTAGTTATTTAGGCCACTAGCTTTGAAAACCAAACTGTCATGAGACATCATTTCATTCTTTTCTTCTTTGTTCATTGTAAACTTGAGCTAATATGTAAATTGTGAACAGTCTTCTAAAATCAAGAAGAATGTCAACAAAATTATGTAGCTAATGAAAAGGCCAATGTGTTTTTTTATTTGTTTGCTTTTAAGTTGCCTTATTAAACTGGCATATTGTTAGAATGTTTGTTGACATAATACAAATCCTTTCAGATGGGTTTGGGAAGGATTTCAAGGGAAAAGCTTGGCTTTCTGCAAAGTATCTAGATGAACCAAATAGTTGATGTCATTGTCCATTTCTCATTGAAGAAAGAATCCTGTCATTGGGTACATGATCTCATGCCAACAAATCATTGTTTCCAGTCTTGGACTAATCAGTCTCCACTATAGACATTGCAGCCATTTTGTTTTCCCCTGGGGAGCTCTGGTCACAAAGGAAGAATTTGTCCTTCAGGTCCTTTAGAGTTTCTCAATGTCTTAGTTTGACTTGAACCTCAGGATGTCTTGGCGAATTTGCTTTGGATTCCTATTTCAGGCAACATAGTTGAAGCCTATGGCTAGTTTAATGCCGCCAGCATCCTGCTTGAAGGTAAACTTGGAGCAAGAAGCCAGACCACAAGGATGAAGACAGGTAAGTGGGATAACAGCACAAGTGACTAATTAGTTGCATATTGGGTGACAGAGAAACGTCTATTCATCCCAGACAGTGATGGAATCCATAGGCCAATGAGAGAACTCTGTCTGAGATTAGCTTGAAGAACCAATGAAATTAATGAGGTCACTTATGGGAGCCTGGACACCCAAAGGGAGCAGCCGAGCCATGTCAAACTCAAGGGCAGCTGTACTACAGACAAGTCCCGCCCCCAGTCAAGTGTTCTCCTCTTATAGAATCTCACGAAGATCTCATGATTTTTCTGAGGCTCATGAGCTTCCTCCTCCTTCCATGATAGAAAGAAAATAAATTTGATCATGAATGATCTACTGCCAGTCATCACAGCTGCTCTGTGTCAAGACAAGGGAGGCCCCTGTCCAAACCAGAGGAAAGAGAGACACTGCATTAGTCTACATAAACAGCGAAAGCTCTTAACATTAATGCTGACCATGAGTGATGGAGAAATGGGAAGAAAAGGCATGTGTTTCTTATTTGTCTCAGCAGTGCTGTGTCTGCCACATTAGGGTAGCTAGCACATTAAACACGAAGGAGACATTTGTCCTTCACCATTTACGCTGTTTTCCCCAATTCCTCTTCTGTTCAGATGAATTTCCTAGTTCTTCCTCCTTTCCTGAACTTGTAAATGCTGTTTTTCTGACTCGTTTCTGGCTTTTCTTTCCTTGATGCTTTTCCTCCTGAAAACATCTTTTCTGTTCGTAGATGCCATTTCCACACTAACAAGTCCTAATTTTCCATCTCCCATTCTGATCCCCAGACTTGAATACCCAGACTTGAATATTTGAATGCTTTCTGTTGTCTGGATATTTTCCCGCAACCTCCAGAGCCACACCCATTAGGCCAACTTTGGATTCTTAGGTTTTTATTTTAGGAAGCGGCACCATTGTTTTCTATCCAGGTACTAAAGCTGGAAACCTGGGAATCATCCAGAGGAAACTTAGATGTGTCTTGTTCCATGTTTTCACCTGGATTACTAAAATGCTCACCAGATCCATGTCCATATTTCTTCAATTAAAAAAAAATCACCCTTCTGCTTATCTCTTAAGGGAGGTTTCTGCTCACTGTTACCTTGGCTCTAGTTAGTCCCTACAGATAAGGCTCCTCAGATGTCCACTTCTTCCCTGTCTTGTCCAGCCCCAGAGCTTGTGTAAGCCCCAAAATGGAAGCCAGAAAGTGTCTCTAGCCCACTTTAAGCATCCACCTCACGACTGCATGGCTCCATCTGTGCTTACCCCTCAGACCTATTAACTAAGGTTTTTTCATTTGTATGTATAGTCTTAGCTAGGAATTTTCTGTACGATGTGAGATACTAGTGGGTTTCTCTCTCTCTCTGGCTCTCTCTCTGTTTCTCTCTCTCTCTCTCTCTCTCTCTCTCTCTCTCTCTCTCTCTCTCTCTCTCTGTGTGTGTGTGTGTACTACTGAGAATTGGACCCAGACCCTTGCACAGGCCAGGCCGTCACTGTATCACACAACCATACCTGTAGCTCCTGTATCTTTCTGTGTAAAATTTGGTGTTTATGCATGTCTTAGTCACTGTTCTGTTGCTGTAAAGAGACACCATGACCAAGGCAGCTCTTATACAGCAAAGCATTTAATTGGGGCTGGCTTACAGTTCACAGGTTTAGTCCACTATCAGCATGGCAGTATGCAGGCAGACATGGTGATGGAGACGTTGAGAGTTCTACATCTAGATTTCCAGAAAAGAGAGCCACTGTGCCTGGAGTGGGCTTCAGAAACCCCAAAGCCCACTCCCCAGTGACATGCTTCCTCCAACAAGACCCTGCCTACTCCAACAGGGCCATACCTCCTAATCTTTTCAAGTAGCACCACTCCCTAATGACCACACATTTAAACATATGAGCCAATGGAAGCAATTCCTATTCAGACCATCACAGTTCTGTGCATGTGTCTACACTGAAACTGGTTTTCAGTTTGTGTTAATGTGTTATGCAAGGACATACAGGTTTTGGTGTGTGATGTGAGATGGGTCTGTCGTATGTGTATATAGAAATTATTACTTGCCTTTTATTTTCTATGTGTGACCAGGGGCTTCTAGTTTTTGAGAATATACAGTCATAAAGGGGCTGGAGAGATGGACCAGCAGTTAAGAGCACCTGTTACACACGGGACCCTGGTTTGGTTTATAGCATGGTGGCTCATAAGCTTTCATAATTCCAGCTTTAGGGGGATCTAATGCCTCTTCTGACTTCAACAGATAGCAGACATGCATATGGTACACACATAGACACAGACAAAATATTGTACATAAAATATATTTTTTAAAAATTTAAGTCACCACAAACCTAATCTCCACAATCTCACTGACAGAATGATCTTCTTCTCCTGTTGTCCATTGCTTTGACAAAATTTCTGAAACTGGGTAGTTTATAAAGAACATAACTTTTATTTCCTCACAATAAAAAAAGGCTGATAAGTCCAAAGGCCAGGTTCCAGGAGCTGGTGAGGACTTTCTTGGAATTTATTAGACTTTATTATTAGGCTTACAGGCTGTGCTCTGGGTAGTCCAGCAACGACTGCCTCAATACAGAAAGACTGAGAACCTGGTTGTTTAGTCCATGAGGCTGGATGCCTTAGTGGTCCCAGTCTGGTGCTGGAGACCTGGAGGGTTCTGGGAGAGCTGCTGCTCTTCAGTCTGACATGGAATCCTAAAGAAGCTGGTTCCAGTACCTGTGAAGGAGTGCCTCGGCACAGGAGAGATGAACTTGCCAGTGAGAATGAGGGAAAGTGAGAAGAAAGCAAATTTTTCTTCTTCTGTGTCCTTTGATATTGGGTGCCACCAGAGGGTGGGGCCTAGATTTAGGATGGGTCTCCCTGCCTCCCTCACAGAGTGCCCAGAGGCTTGGGTTTTAGTTGATTCCAGACATAACGAGGTTGGCAACTGAGCTTAAATATCATGGTTGCCACTATATTAGAGTAAATGACAAACTTGCCTATATCATACAAAACAGTCACTCACGGTCTGGCCCTGGGCCTGCCACCTCCCCACTTCTTACACCCAACCTCTGCTTCACCAACCCCTATCACTGTCTCTCCTTCCCCCATCTAACTCTAGTCACACTGGCCTCTGTAATTATTGGCTGTCTGAAAGACCCTTCCTTTGACTGCTCATATGGCTGAGTCTCTTGAAATATCATCAGTTTCACATAATAATATATTTGCTTACTGATTGTTTCCCACTGAAATGCAAAGGTCAGGGATTTCAATACTCTGTAATGGTATGAGGTGAATATTCAGCAAGTACTCATTGAATTCATTCATTCATTCATATAAAAGTTATACAATAGATTATATGTAGAAAGACAGTGAATGCTAATAATGTTAATAAATGCTAACATAACCATTTGGGCTTGTCATTTAGCCAAATTATGATTATATTTTATTTTCAACATGCCAAATAAACTTTGTTTTAAATTTTACTTAATCAACACAGAATTCTGTATGTGTTCATGGCATAAATGCCCACACTATTTGTGTTTGTATAGTCTAACTCTCAAAGTTACTTAATCATGGCTGAAGCTTATTGGCTCTCAATTCTGAGAGAGAGAGAGAGAGAAAGAACAGAGATTTTATTTCGCAAGTTTGTACATTTACAATGTTAGCGAAAAGCTTACATTTTTTTATTCATCTGATAGCTGTACAGATTAGATGCCTCAGCAGAATATTTGTTAGTATGTAAATATTATGACTGGTTGGCCTAGGCATGGTTATGAGAGCATTCATTTCATTCTGAATAGCAATTCTTGTTCATGCTGTGTTTTCCATAGATTGTAAGTCTGGTCCCAGTTGTCCCCAAAGAATCAACCATGTTCAGTTGTATCCTTGGTACACTGACCTCAGCATGGGACAAAGACTGTTGAAGTAATATTGGTGAGTGCTAAGACAGCACTCATGAACAAAGGTCTGTCCAAAAATATATCCAAAACACCAAGTGTGGTGGTACATGCCTTTAACCCTGTACACCCAGGAGGCAGAGGCAGGAGGATACCTGTGACTCTGCTCTTAATAGCAACATCCAGGCCAGCTGGAACTGCACAGAGGCTCTTGTCTAAATAAATCTACATATTTATAGAAATACCTAAATATGTATATCTATACATTATATATAGATGTCTCCGAAGAAATAACCATTATTGCCAAAAGGAATCCATGTGAGAACTATTCCAAAAGCCCTACATAATGGTATAAATACAACTGTGAGATGCATATATTTCCTTTTTGTTGCCTTTGTGATAAAGGGTGATAGGACAGTGTCATTTCTTCTCATAAATAGCAGAATGCTAATGTCAAGTGGGTCTTGATACTCTTTAATCCATCCACAATTCCTGTGTAGGGAAAAGAGGGCAGGGAATGAAATGAATCAAGCAGTCATATCCACCCAGAAAAGGCCTTAGATTTGAAACTCCTTTTACCCCTGCCTCCACCAACAACTACAGTATTTTCTCAACTACAACCTATTTTCTCTCTGCAAATTTTCTTACTGAAGGAAGATATTTGCAGAAGAACTTGGATTAAAGAGAGTAAAGCAAGTTACCAGATGGGTTAGTGAGAAACTTTTTCCGTGTTGTCTGGGCTTTCTCCATGGGGGTTCTGGGAGCCCCAAGACCCAATGTTTCCATTTTGTGTGATGAATTAGCCCCCTCCCCCACCGTCTGGGGTATTAGCCCAGTACCATCTTTGGGAAATTTGGGAAAGTAATCACTGAAGTCATTTCCTGTGTTCTGTGGTTCAGATCAGGGATGCCAGCTGAGGAAGATCAAATGCCTAATACAAGAAACAGACTAGCAGTGGGTAGGCAACCAGAGGCAGAGAGTGGGAAATGGTAAGAAAACAGTCTGGTGTAGGCAGAGAAGGTGAGAAGATGGGCTCATGGCTGGGCCACTTTAAAGTTATGCCACATGAGGAAGTGGTGGAAGTTTTACAAGCCTGATTTTCTTCATCTATAAAACAGAAACACTATACCATATGTCTCAATGCCCTTATAAAAATTAAAGATGAATATATATATATCATATTTCATATTTATATGGAGACAGGGTCTTATATACCCCAGACTGGCTTTGAACTCATTATGTAGCCGACCTTGACCTTCCCGTATTCCCACATCCATGCTTCCATTTCTCCAGCTCTGGACACCATACAGGGGTTGTTTGGTGCTGGGGACCAAACAACAAGCCATAACAACTTCCATCCAACCATAACAAGCTTCCATCTTGTTATGCAAGCTATCATCTGTGTTATATCCCTAGCTGTGTTCCATACATATTTCAGGAGATATTTACTTTGCATAGAATTACATTACATGGCCTTGGGAGCTGGATAGAGTAGGTTTCTTAAGAAGGTGACCAGGACACGGTAGACGCTCTATGAAATATCAGCTTCTTCCCCTTCCTCTCCTGAGCCCATAGCCTTCCATCACTTATAATATACAAAGATGCTCCTCAAGCTTTAGTGTGCACCAGAGTCATCTGGAGGGCCAGGTCTCTGATGCAGTGGGTCTGTGCTAGGGGCTCAGCCTTTGCACTTCTTGAAAGCTCCCAGTGGTGATGGGGTTGTTTGTGATGGACGCATACTATTGATGTCAGAGCCAATTCCAGGAGGAACACTCCACCTATTTTTATTTCTGCTTGAAAGCCCTATTCTGAGGCTCCTTGACTTCCTTTGGCACCAATAGTGACAACACGCCTGGTTTCTTTTCTCAGTCTTAACACTATTTTTAGTTGTTGTTGTTGTTTGTCTTCTCTCGTCTTTCTAAATTTTTTCTCTAGGTTACAATCAACATGGTGGCTTCTCCTCTTCCTCCTCCTCCTCTTCCTCTTCCTTCTTCTTTTCTTTCCACATGCTGCTTAATTCAGTTTGAACTGAAAAAATAAAAAATAAAAAAAAGAACAAGAAAAATCCTAGGTCAATACTTAGTGACCCAGCCAGTTCATCCCAAATGAAAAGCTTGGGAACATATTTTTCCACTTCCACGAGTTTATCAAATTTCATAGTACTTTTTACAGGTGAAAACTGTAATCAGTTAAACAGGAAACCAAGGGCTAGGATCCAAGTGCTGTTGGACTCACCGTTTGGGATACAGAAATGACGCACACTTACGAACATCCAGCTTTATATATGCGCAGATCATTGTTGTTTGTGTCAAGGCCAAACCCTGGTGTTCTATTTGCAGCTGGAAGACATATTTGATTCGTTTGGTCTTATTTAATTTCACTAAAGGTTTTTTTTTTCTTTCTTTCTTAATTCTGTTAGTATTATTTGGTTGTTTTTCTTTTTGATATGAACTGAATATTTTGCAGCTCACTGTGGCTGTATTTGGGACCTCAAAGGAAGCAACTGAAGTCGAAGTCACATGGGCGGGGTCTGATAGGATGAGCAACCTTAGAGAAGGAAGTCAGTGAGCTGAGTCTTCCTGTTTGCATATACCAGAGCTAGGACCAAGTGACAGCACCACAATATGGTGTCTGCAAGCCAGTAGAAGAGCCATTGCCAGAACCTGACCTGGCTGACACCTAGGTTTTGAACTTCCAGACACCAGAACTTTGGAGAAAATAAAATTTTATTCTTTAAGCTGCCCATTCTATTGTTTCTTAACAGCATCCAGAACAGCCTAATATAATTTCTGAATGTCCTCGGCGGGAAGCGGTTTTGTTTGGTTTTGTTTTTTTCTAACTCTGAATGTGCCCTTGTGCTGGGTCTCTCTCATTTGCCCTCGCGGATCTAGTCTGCTGTCCCATCCCCATTTACCCTAAGTTGGGTTGCTCATCTGTTTTAAGTTAGAGAAACTGATGACATGATCCTCAACGTTTTAAAAATTGAGATTTTTCAACACACGGGAGTGGATCTAGATTTCCAGGTTCCCGTGGAAGAGTGCGTCATCTGGCAACAACACGTGCAAGAGTAAATTGGCACTTCCCTGTCAGACTGGGCGGTGGCCCCGACATTGGGCATACCTCCCTTCTGGCACGCTCTGCTCAATGACTTTACCAGGCTGGTCACTGTGGCCATCTAAGAATACCATCCCTGTTCCTCATGCAATGGCACGAAAGACTGAAAGCCCAGATGCTCGGAAACCCCTTTTACTGCATGTTGCAGGTGTTGCTGGTAATGTCCCCTTGACGCCTTTCCCGGAGTACTGTCTGCGTGCTAGCGGTTGAAGTCACTGCTCGGAAGGGGTTAGCAGAAATACATTATCAAGTGTCTCTTTCCATCCTGGAAGGAGAAATCCTTAATCCAGGAGACTAAGAGGGGTCTTGTAAGGATGCTAGGCTTTTATTCTCCACAGCTAGCCCTACTGCCAGATTGACTGATTCAGTATCTTACGTACTATTACTCTGGATCGAGGGACCCACATGATTGTCCTAGGGATGCACCTTGGACATATGTCCATGACCTCTGCTGGCTGTACCACACAGGAGCCACTGACATGACAATGCAGTAGAGTGACTTCCCGAAGACATAACCTAGGCACCAACTCACCCATTCTTATGTCACTGTAACCAAAATATATAAGGGAAGAAGAACTTTTTCTGGCTCACAGTTCAGGATACATAGACCACCATGGCAAGAGAGGCATGGCAGCCAGAGGGACTTACAGCAGGAGGAATGTAGACCAAAGCTGTAGCCAATAAGGTCTCCCTGCACCTGCAACCCACTTTTTACAGGTGGACCTCACTTCCTAAGGGCTCTACGATCTACCAGAAGCCGGGGAACAAATGTTGAAACCATGAATTTGCAGGGACATTTCACATTTAAACATTAATTTGAATTGATAGTATGTGAAGATAAAACACAGAAATTTAACCAATGACTATTATATTCATCCTATGGCCACAATAACTACACTATAAGTGTCTTGTGTTAGTATTTTGGAACACCTCAGCCTCTTGCATGACAACCAAGAGCTGCTTCCAATGAGTCTAAATTCATATACTTTTCTTACCTTATAAAAAGCAGCCCAAGCTCCCTATTTTTAATTACAGAAAAAGGGAGGAATGTTAGTATTTTGGAACACAACTTGCTTCTGGGTTGCCCAGCAACCTATCGTGTGTCGTCAGTCAGCCAGGTGACCACACCTGGAGGGCGTGGTTACCTTCGACTTAAAGGGCCCACCCCGACACGTGGTCTCTCTCTTGCCCCTTCTTACTCTCTTACTCACTTACTTTCTCTCTCTCTCTCTCTTACTTCCCCCCTCTCTCTCTGGGGCGCCCCCCCTTTCCCTTTCCCTTTCCCTCTCTCTTCCCCCACCATGTCCCACTACCCACATCCTCCATATCCCTCCTAATAAACCTCTCGCAGAGAATATCAGTTGTCCCCCTGCTTCATCTATTTTTAATTTCTAACATCTAGTCCCCTAGAGATAAAGGTAGAAACAAGCTTATTACCATCACTTCCAGTGAACCTCAAAATATTTCCACTGGTTTATAGAGGAGAAAGTCCATCCATCAGAGAGATGTCGTGAGAGTCATACTAAACCTAAAGCTTTGGCTGCCTGTTGGTCAGCTTCTTGCGCTGGAAGATCAGTAGGCAAAAGGGAAGTTTGCAAAAGGTTATTGTGACTTTGGTCATTGTGAGAAGATATTTAGTGTCTTTGCCTGTTGCTTTTATAAAATATTCTGACAAAAGCAACTTACAGGATCCCTTCCTGGCCAGGGAATGATCCTGTCCATGGGAAGATTGGTCTTTTTCAATCTCAACTAACATAATCAAGGCAATCACCTGCAGCCATTCCCAGAGGCCCATTTCCAAGGTCACTCTGCCTCCTGTAGAGCTGATGACAGTAACCATCACAGGAGGTAGGATTACTGCTAGATAGTGTTGGCAAGAAGGGATCTGGGCAGCACTTTGGTAGTCTCTTAGGCTATCTGTTGGTACTCTCAGATCCCATCATACTGTGAACAACTACTACAAACATGATGTCAAATGTGATAGTAACTCAGGCTCAGAACCCTCAGGAAGGAAGCTCCAGATCTGCAAAGTTTCTCTTCCATCTTGGGCTCCTGATTTAGGTAGCCTTGAAACATCTTACCTGTTGCCCCTCTTTTTAACACTCTGTGAAAGCTTTCCTTTTGTCTTTCAAGCCACCTCAGGGCTCTGATTCCCATTGCTTTCTTTGCTTCCTGGTCTGTAAAGCTGTAAACATTCCCATACACAAAGCTTTCTCCTCTGGGATGAACTGAGACCTTTTGAAATGATGAAGCAAAATAATTCTTCCTCCCTTAAGGTGTTTCTATCAGGTGTTGTGGTCATGGTGACGCTGAAGTAATGAGCACATCTTTCTTTAGCCTTCATCCCCCTCAAAGATGTCTCCTGAGGGGCTGACCTTAGTTAATCATTGCACAAAGATCCCAAGCTCAGACTCTTTTTTGGACTGTCCTTAAACCCCCTTGTCTTCTCTCACACTGTATTAAAACTTTGTTCTGCTCAGTTCATGACTGAAGATTGGTAATGCTGGTTTACTGAGGGTACGTGCTTATGGGTCTGAGCCTCTCCATCATTTTGAGAGTGAGGGTTTTCCCCAGAAGTCCCAATGTGTTTTTGAAAGCTCTGAGGGTCTAATGGCTGTAGAAAATAGAGCTTCCTCCTGCTCACAAGGTGAAGGTTAAGCTAATTGCCCAAGAGTCTGACTGCATTCTCTATAAACAACAGGGAACTTAGGCAGCTATCCTTGTTTCCCATTGTAGATTTTCACTTTTTGTAGATGTTAATATTTCATTTATGTGTGCTGTATATACAAAATGATGGATTTTTTGTGATGTTTTTATGCATGTTCATTCAATCGTACTCATATTCTCTATTACATTCCCATCTCCTTTTTTTGAGACAGATATTTCCCTGTGTAGCCTTGGCTGTCCTGGACTCACTTTGTAGACCAGGCTGGGCTCAAACTCACTGTGATCTTTCTGCCTCTGCCTCCCTGAGTGCTGGATGAAAGGTACTCATCTCCCTTTGAGACAAAAGTGTTTTAAGTTATTCAAATTAATTTTGTATTTCCAACGCATATTGCTCATACAGATCTTGCGAAATTTATAGGAATGCTCTTTGTATAATGTTTTTATTTCAATTTAAAAACAGTAAAAATCCTGTTATTTCAACTCAGACTTTGGCAGTCCAGTGCCAAACCCCTGCTGTAGGAACTCCACACCTACACTTGACTGTGGACATCATTTCCACCTTGCCCTCAAGGTGCTAGCCTTCCCACCCTCTGAATTCTACAGATTCCTATATTAGGCCCACCCTTCCATCAATATCCTTCTGAGTTGAAATGACAGGGGTAACTTGATACAGGGCGCTTGGGACCAAGAGGTAGCAGGAGAGGGTGGCTACATATCAGAAGAGGGTATAGGATCTGCAGGAACTGGAGTTACAGACACTGTCAGCTGCTGTGTGCGTACCCCGCAGGAGCAGCCAGGGCTATCAACTACTGCGTCCTCCCTCTAGCCCCCTCAAAGTCAGACAAGAAAAATAAGTGTGTGTGTGCATATGTATAGATGTATACATGTATATACTTATCTTTTATGAATTTTAATTTAAAAGAAAATTTCATCTTTCTCTAAACCAGGCCATTCTGATAATATTTGCTCAGGATCCCTTTAGATAACAGGACATCCTGAAGCCAACTATTCTTGTCTCGCTTCTCAGTGCCGAGCTAAGCTTGAAGGAATTCTCTCCCCCGAGTATTTCAGAGGCCTCTTGCTGATTCTGCCTGTGTTGTCTGTGGTTTAATCTCCACACAACGACTAACGATATCTTTGAAAAACAGAATCCAATTCTCACACTGTTCTGCTAGCAACATTTCTGTGGCTTCCTATAGCTTAGTGTTGAGTTTTCAGCCCTTCCTGGCCTTTGCTCTCCCTTTGGAGATCCAGCCTGTTTTCCTAATTCTCACTTCCTGGTTCCCTTGTTATGGCCCAAGGGTACTGCTGCTCACTGACCCTAGAGGCCTGGTTGTAAGGTCTCCTTTCAAATGAAAACGGCTGTTTCTGAGAGCTCTGTTATTAGCCCCTATCATACTACTTTTTTTTTTTAGTTTCTCCAGTGAACCTATGGACCACTGAAATGACCTTCTTTGTTTCCTATGTAGCTTCCCTGGTTGAACAGAGACCTTGTTTCACACCTCATTGCTATACTTAATACCTAGAACTGATGCAATGTCACTGCAAAAGATGTACAAATGACAAAAGTAGAGGCAGAGAATACAGGCAGAAGACAAAGGTGGCTCAAGCCTGTAATTACAGCATTCAGGGGCCCAAGTCAGGCGTGTTAACTCTCAAGTTTAAAGATTATGTAGTGAGTGCCAGACTAGCCCAGGGTATATGGAGGGACTGTGCCTCATTAAAGCCAAGAAGAATGAGGAAGAGAAGGGAGAAGAAGAAGAGGCGGAAGAAAAAGGAAAATTGTGTGGGAAAGACTTTCGAGCCATGCAAACATTTTCAGTTCAGTTTTACTATGAACCCCTACCTGGCCTGGGATTCACTGTGTATGTCCTGATGGCCTCGAATTCGAATTCACAGAGGTCTGCCTCCCTCCGCTTCACACACCTAGCCTCTGAACAGTAGCTTTGATACACATGTTTAATCTGGATCTAATGATAAGGAAACAACTGGATAAATTTAGGTCACACAAGCTCCTATGAGAACACTGCCTTAGTTTTTCCAAAAGGAACAAGGGTCTCGGCCGTTCCCCTGTTTCGAAGGGGCCTGGATTTTGATGCGGGCCCGGAACTCAACTTCCGGACTGAGGGTGGAGCTTGGGATCTGGGTTCCGTTTATCTCCGGATAACGGATAAATGCTAGAGTGCTTTAGGGCCAGGCCCGTGCGCTAGGCCAGGTGTGGAAAAGTTTTCCACAGAGTGTTGCAGTTTAGCTCTTTTAGAATGAGATCGACGGTGGCAGCGGAAATTCGGTTGTTCCAAAGCCTATAGCGATACCAAAGTGATACAGCTCTTGGCTAAACTGCCATGCTAAGCACAGCAGAGGTGCAGGCACAGGCCCACGCCAGGTGGGCTGGCTGCGGAGACACAGGCCTCTCGTCCCAGGACCAACAGGCCAGAGGGCAGGCCCAGTTAGATGCAGCCCAGAGGGACGAAGCTGGTGGTGGTAGTCGGTCGGGGATTCCCCAAGGAGGAGGGGAGCCCACCCTCCCCGAAAATAGATGACTAATCTCAATGGTCATGGTGGAAGGCTGATGATATTAGGCAGCATGCAACCAGCTGCACGCACAGCCAGCACATTTATTTGAAATCAGAGATTCATAAACCTTGGGCAGTGGGAGGGGTTTCAATGATGAATGTGTTTGATTCGCCAGGGTCAGGGGTGCCAGGTAGGCTTGATTCACATGTAGTGGTACAATACCTCATTTTTATATGCAGTAGCAGGGTCCTATCCCAAGAAGGAGAACACAGTACTTAATTATCTTATGGGTAGAAGAATCTCCAAGTACAATTGAAGGTCATTGCTGAAAACTAAGATCTCCTTAGCAGGGTGGGACAATTCCCAGATGCTTGCTGGGCTGGCTTTCTTATTAGGAAAGGCCTATAATCTTCCCTGAGGGCTGTGTGAAGCTCCTTAAAAAAATCTGGGGTCACCCAGACCAGAGGGGAAGAAAACCCCCGCTGAGAAAAGGGAACCCATTGAAATAGACGGAGCTCTATTTGTCTATCCAGATACTTCAGACTTCAGCCTTACCCAGCAGAAGCCCACAGGACTCAACAGACAAATAAAAAAAGTTTAAGTGACATTTTCGTCCAGATTATAAGAATTAAGCACCATGACAGATGCAATGCCTGACCTTCTGAAGGAGAGTGTAACTGTGCTTTGTTGGTCTGAAACTTAGTTTTGAATTCTTTTGCATTACATATAGATATACATACATACACATATACAGCCCTATCTGTCACTTGACAACGGGTATATCCTGAGAAATATGCCATTGGGGAAAATATCTCATAGCAGCACAAACACCATAATGTGCTCAGATTAGACTACGGCTTAATTACCAGGCAATATGAACATGTAAAAATAACGTTATATAAATCTGACAGTAAAATATCACTACACAGCATATGGCTATGAGATTATTGCTAGGAAGAATGTGTGATAAAATATTATCATTCGGTGAACTTCGGTAAACTGGGGTAAACTGAAAAGGGGTAAACTGAAGTTGATGACAATAAAAAAAAATGGCAGACTCTAGAATCAGATTGTTTGGGTTCAAGCCCAGGCTCCAAATGTCAGCTGTGAGTCAAGCACTTATTTATAAATCTGTTTGCTCATCCCAGAAAAGAAATGAAGATGTCAAAACATGTACCGAACAAACAGCTTCCGTACCGGCAGAGACTCCCAAAACCCCATCCCTCATTGCCAGTTTTATACGATTAGTTGCACAGATTGAATAGTTTAACAGAAGAGCCACTCAAGTGGGGTTTGAAAAAACGGAACAGTTATGCATTGTTAGAGCAAAGAGAGAGATCAAATTCCGTGGTGTGAGATGTTTTCCTCTTAAAAAAAAAAAAGGGCAATTCCAGCAGCCTAGTCCAAAAGTGTGGCCCTGCCACCAGAAGGCAATCTCCTTGAGCAGAGAGCAGAAGGGACTGATGAAAAGACATGTTGAAAGTGGCGCGGTGTTATTTCTGTCTGGAACTCATTAGGCCTCTTTCCGTGGAGCACAGCTTCCCAACAGAATTCCACCTTTCCGTGTCCTACTTTCATAGGACGCGTCAAATCGTGTTTTAAACACTGACGGGAAGCAGGCTGGATCTCACTCTGTGGTGCAGGTTGGCCTTAGACTCCGGGCAGTCCTCTCGCTGCCTTAGTATCCCCAAGTGCTAGGATTACTCAAGCCATGCAATACGATGTGTGGCTGACAGTGAATATTAATAGGATGTGGGATTCTGCTTCTCTCGCGGGGCAGGAATCAGTGACTGAACTTGGAGGACAAGGGCAAGAAGTATGGGCTGCGGACCTCTAATTTCAAAAACAGAGTGAAAGTATGAGGTTAAGGATTTAAATTTTCATTATTTAATCAATTATTGACAGTCTTTGTCTCTCCCTGTTTGTGTGTGTGTTTAGCTCAGTTGTAAAACACTTGCCTAGTAAACAAAGTCCCTGGGTTCAATCCTCAGAACAAGAAGAATAAAAATTAAAATAAAGCCAAGCTGACAGTGGTGGGGTACACCTTTAATCAAAGGACTCAGGAGGCAGAGGCAGGTGGATCTCCATGAGCTCAAGGACATCCTAGTCTACAGAGAAGTCCAAGACAGCCAGAACTATTCATAGAAACACTGTCTCAAAAACCAAAAAACTAAAACCAAAAACTAAAAAAAAAAAAAAAATTAAAAATACATAACAGGTGTGTGTGTGTGTGTGTGTGTGTGTGTGTGTGTGTGTGTGTAGCTCTTGGCTGTCCTAGACTTACTTTGTAGGCCAGGCTGGCCTCAAACTCACAGAGGCCTCTGCCTCCCTGAGTGCTAGGATTACAGGTGTGCACCACCGAGCCAGGCTGAGATTTTTTTCTTCTCCAATTCTCAAATCCCCATGGTTTTGTGAGTAAAACACAGGAATTGCCCATATGAAGAGGCTGACACATGACTCCCAAGTAAAGCATTGGGCTGCAGACATCATGGGATCAAAGCCAGGAAAACAGAAAGTAGTTTTCACAGTAAGGACTAAAAATCAGCTCAAGCTAGACACACAAAGCTGAACCACTTTTCATGAATAGCCTGAAGGTTTTATTGATTTTCAAAAATATTCATGCTTCTGATTTTTCAATGTCTGCTTATCGTGGAATGCTTCGATTTTAATATCATAGCCAGGAATCAGCAGAAAAGGGGTACTTTGTCATTTACCACAAGACATGAGCAAATAAATTTTTAGAGTAATTTAAAAGGAAGAGGGACTCAGTGCAAGTCATTTCCCCGAATCTTCACCTTTTTCAAACCTGATGAAAGGGCACTAGGCTGGCAGAATAGACCCAAGATAGCAAACTGTACAGAACTGTGATTTATACTCAACTTCATTATTTCTGCAGGTCAAAAGGGGCAAGGGTATACGGGTAGTCTGAAAAAAGGAGATAAGCCAAGAATAAAGCTGAAATGCAATTTTGTCTTACATCTGATTTTGGTGAAGTACTTATTCAATAATATGCAAGGTTTCAAAGATGTTGAAAATGTAATATGAGAAGGGCATATAGTTAGAGGATATGTATTTGGGATTGGGCAGAACTGTGCAGGAATTCTGGCGTCGTCACTAGTTGCCGGTGTGGCAAGGTATTACTTGATACCACTAAGCCTAATTTTCTTGTTCTAAACAGGGCTTGTATTATCTCATTGTAGGAGTCAAGCTAACGGGTTATTCAGTACGTAGAGTCTATAGGTAGATGACAAGTGGTCACTATTACTCTGATACTATTCATCCCCCAGTGCATCCCTTTTTACTCTGCCTCCAAGTTCAGCCACTGACCGCCTGATCCTGCCCCACTAGTCAAGTGGAATCCTGCCTGGTTTTCCGTAGGAGAACAACTTAAGAGTCTTCACTCCCAGCATAACATGGTGGCAATTGCCTATAATCTAGAGCATGGGGAAACTGAGGCATGAAAGGGCTTCCCTGGAATTTAATGAGTTACCTGTCAACCTAAGCTACAGAGTGAGGCTTTCTCTCTTAAAATAAGGAAAAAGAAAGAGAAGAGGAAAAAGAGAGAAGAAATCAATATTAGCTTTGTCATGCTATGGGTCTAAATGGAGTTCATCTCATGGGGCAGAATGACAGGTGAGAATGACGGGAGGCTGAGCAGGCAAGGTTTTTATTGAGAAGTAGGGGTAGCAGCTTTCCTGCAGTAGGGAAGAGTCTGGAAAACTCATTGTCAGGAAGCAGCTTAGAACAGTCATTGCTACATCCGAGGAGTGGGCCCACTCCTGGGTAAAATAGGTCTAGAGCTAGGATGAGTCTGACTGATTAATTTGACCACATGTGGGGAATTCTAGACGAGCCAGGTCAAAGAGAAAACCCTTGGGAAAAGTTTCAGTTGTGGGGGTAGGGGTAGGGCATGGACACCAAGTACAAAGGAAGTACAAAGATACAAAGATTAGTGATCAGCTCACATGATGAGTCAGGCATTTTCATTCCTGAGCTCACAAAAGATGGAGTTTATGGCAAAAACTAAGGACTCCTGGAGTTGGCTAGAGGTACCACCAGTGTTAGGACATATTTTTAAATGCCACGCCGTCAACAGATCTGATATGAAGAGATTTATTTGGGGAAGAAGAGGGGAGAGGAGTTAGGGTTTCAGTGGGCCATGAGGGTAGAGAGAAAGATAAACAGAGAGAGAGAGAGATAGTGGGAGAGCATAGGAGACTGGAAAGAAGAGCATGGTGTGGGGCGGGGAGGCCCAGGAGAGAAACTGAAGCAGAGAGAGTGCAAGACAGAGAGGAGTTGGTGAGCTGGTCCTTTATATCTGGTGTGCGGCTGAACCCCATCTGCCACACACCTGGTGGCGTCACGTGATGACATCATAGGCTGCTAGATATGACCTAGAAGAAGGCTGCCTAGATGCCAACCACTGGGACAGAGAAATATTTTTGTTTTCCTTGGGCCCGTGACCCTAACTGCTTATAGAGTTTGTAATGCCTTGTTCCTAATTCTTATTAACATCACGTTGTTGATAGAGCCTCTCCGCGTGACAACTGGATCAAGACATAACAGGATTGAAAACTTTTGACAACTCTGAAGTACCGACAGCTTCTCTTTCCGTAACAGGCTTTAAATAAAAGATAAAGTACTCACTGATGTTTTCTCTTTTTTCCTATCTGCACTCCCTGCCTTCAGTTTTGTCAAAAACCCAGCGTTAACATCAGAAACTAAGTCTTTTCCTCCCAGGCCTCGACCAAGGGTCACTGCTTCCCTCTCTTCTTTGGTCTGAAGAAATGATTGCTGACTCAGTAGACCCATAAGATGGACCTTGGCCAAGATTCCTGCCTCTTTATCTTTCTGTCTCCTTCCTACTTCCATCAGATTGTGACTGCCAGATCACAAAGTTGTATTTTGACCCCGGGTCTTCCGCAATTCTTGTGAAATGCTTTAATCACTTCCCCTTCTGCTCCTGCAACTTCCTTTCTGATATTCTTTCAAAACCTTTGTTTTTGAAATCACCTTATCTGCCCTCTTAGTAACTAAGCATAAAAACAAGTTTCCTTCCCTAGTCTGGGTTTTATTTAAGTCAGCTTCAGAACCAGAACCACCCTGTTTCTGCATCTTGACTCTAGTTATTTCTTAATCACATTCACTACTTTTCTGTCCCTCCAGCCCTCTACCTTTCTCCCTCTCAGTGCCTCTTTAACCTGAACAGCTGTCTTCTGGTAAACTATTTTATTCCTAGCCACAGAGATCTGGGTCTCTATATCTTACTTTCAATATTTATCTCTTCCACAAGTTTCCTAAAGTTCCTGTGAGTTGACACCCCAAGCTTGATTTTGATGGGTGATTTTTTTTCCCTCTCCACCTTTGCTTAATTTCAGACATGCAATCTAGTATCCTTTTTAAAAAGATATTGTCTATGAATGATATAGAAGACAGAGGAAAATTTTGATTTGTTAAACTTCTTGCAGTAAACAAAGACTCTTGAGTGCTTTACTGCAAACACAAATAACTTGCAACCTCAAATTCAAGCTAGTAAACCTCACACTACCATTCTCACTCTCGTACAATGTCTGTATTTTCCGAGCCCTTGGGACCAACTCTTAATTGCTGGTGTATTTTCCCACCAAGTTATTGGCCTTTTTCTTATCAGAAAATGCTTCCTGCCTGTCTTCTTAGTTAGTTGGGGTGTTTTCCTTGGATAGTTTCTGCTTGTGTAGCTTCTTTTTCTCCTAGAAGGCTTAAGCAATTGAAAGTTCTTTTCCTCTGCAGAGGAAGAGCCCATGACTGGCAGAGAGCATGTAGAAAGATCATATACATATACTTGTGCCTATCACACTAGCTGTTTGGGGTTGTTTGACACTCCTATATCTTGTGTTCATTAAAAAAAAAAAAAAAAACAAACAGCAACAACAAAACAACAACAACAACAACAACTTAGATTTCTGCAGTATATCTGTCCAGGATGTCTGCAGATTCAGGAGTGTGAGGCAATTAGCTCCAAATCGACAAGTGTGCTGAATACCTTCTTTTGTGGTTTTCATTTGGGTGGCTTGTTTGAAAGCAAAGATTCATTGTTTCCCATCTATGGCATATTTCTGCATAAAACGGACTTCCTCTGCATGCTGTTCAAACGCTTCGGCGAAGCCCGCTTTCAGTTCCTGCAGAATGCCTGCTTGTTCGTTGCAGGTTTTCCAGCACTGTCCAAAAGCGATCTTTAGGATACTGCCAAGTCCTGAATCCAAAGTGTACCCACCGAGCTTTGTGAACATGTGTGCAAGCATTTTCAGCGCTATTCAGGAAAAGTACAGAAAAATAGTTTTGGAACATTAGTATGTGGACCTAAGTATTTTCCTGGTGGCCCAGCCTTCAGAGAAGGGAACAAGACGTGCTGTATGCTTTCCATTCAGGATCACAGCTTTGGCTCAGCGATCTTCCAACTCATGGTGTTAACCTCATTTTGCACATGAAAGAAAGCAAGCAAGCAAGAAAAAAGAGAAGAAGAAAAGAAAAACTCAGAAAACGAAATGGCTCAAGACTGAACTGAGGGCTCACCTGGTTCTGATGTTCAGGCTGCCATGGAATGTGAGCCCGTAGGGGTACTTTCCCACCCCTTTGGATCATCTCCATCTAGAACAACAAACAAAAAGGTAAAACAACTCATCCTGTGTCTGGAAAGAAAACCGAGCTGTCATTCTCCCAAGTACATGAGAAATAGCATAGGTAATAAATTGCTTTTAGAGTAATACATGAGGTAGACTGTAAAATACAAATAAGTTAATGATTGTGTTTAAATAATAAATGGAAGCACACACATTTATCACAGTCACTTTTTTATGAGGGCTCTACTCAGTATGTGGAAGTGATCATTGCACACATCTGCTCCACATCTGTAGCCTGTCTACAGCTTTATGTCTGGTGGCAATGATGAAATCACATAATCTCTCTCCATTGCAAGGTGGCTCTAAGAGGCCTCTTCACCGGGCATGATGCTAGGGAACAGGAGGAGAAGGGAAGGGGACTTAGGCACAGCATAGAGGCCTGAGAATCTGGGAAGAAAGTACTTAACATTTTAGAGGTAGTCTAGAAAACAGAGCTTGGGACATACTCTAAGATAAATACCTTTCTGCGTTATCATGTTATGGTTGAAGGTTAGAGGGTATCCTATCACCTGTCTGTAAACTGTTTCGTTTACTATCAGGCCTTTTCTTAAAACAGCTGTTCTGTTCTAACTTGTGAGATGATAAATCCTCTTACGTTTGTTCAAGTTGAATCATGAATTAAGAACCTAGAACCTTCAAAACTTTAAGATATTAAATTTTCCTGTGTTATTTTTAAGCCACTGGGTTTATGGCCATTTGGTATAACAAGCATAGGAAGTATTCTGTTCTGTCAATCAGTATAAAAGTGCGGGTAAACTGACTGAGAAAGACATGTATTTTAGATACTCATGAAAATATTGCTGTTGCCTAAAGGAAGTTTTAAGACATCTAAACTCTGAGGTTTTTTGTTTGTTTGCTTGCTTGCTTGCTTTGCTTATTAAAGGAAATAGAGGCATAGTGTGTTGCTGTTGATTCTAGAAAAGACAGGCAGATCTCTTTGAGTTCATGTCAGCCTGGTCTATGTAACAATGCCAAATGGCTAGCCTGTTCTATATACTGAGCTCCAGGCCAGCCACGACTATACAGTGATCTCTTGTCTTAAAAAAAAAAAAAAAAAAGTGGAGAAGGAAGTGGATGGAATAAAAATGTAGACCATTAACAATTGTACTAACAATTCATTATATCATCCTACACATTGCTTATTTGTTTGTTCTTTCATTGTGTTTCTTCTTTTGAGGCAGTGGTCCTCTGTGAATCCCTGGCTATCCTGGATCTCGTTCTGTAGACCAGGCTGGCCTCAAACTCAGATCTGCCTCCTGAGTGCTGAGATTAAAGATATGCACCACCACTGTCCCATTTTATTTCATTTCATTTTGTTTTATTTTATCTTATTTTATTTATGTCTACAAATATGCACAATAAGGTTTGAACTGTTTATACTCCCCCAAATTAAAACCTTTCCAAAGACACCCTCAAGCAAAGCCACGGCTACCTTAAACTAACACTGGCATGTCTTTCTATAATGAAATTTGAAAGACAAACATCTAAACCTTCACGATTGGCTGAGAAAGCCTCTACTGGTGTATTTCCACTGGAGAATATTAATGCCACATCTTCACAGCAGATGATGTGTCTTCCATCTGGGTTTGAAAAGAAAAGCTCTCTGTGCCTACTCACAGAGAATTATGTGAGCCTTCGCAGTTCTGCTGAGCACAGAGAAGTCTTCTTAGTGAGGGATGAGACCAGAATAGCATTTGTATAATGCGTTTATGTGATTTTTCTTGAAAGCAGAGTACAAATACATTATTGTAAAATTCATATAACAGTATTTGGGGTAAGCATCGTATTTAATTCTTCTTTAATTTTTCCTTCTACTGTGAGAAAACAGACCATCCATCTAAATTAAATGATACCTTCTAAAAAGGGTTTAGAAAAAGATAGCGGGGCTTGGAGACACTTCTCAGTGGCTACGAGCGAGCATTGTTTGCTCTTCTAGAGGACCCAGGTTTGATTTCCAGCACCCACATGGTGGCTCACAACCATCTGTGACTCCAACCACAGGAGACTGATGCCTCTGTGAGCACCAGGCATGCACATAATGCATGGACATGCAGACAGGCAAGACGACCACACACATACAAATAAAATAAAATAAAATAAAATAAAATAAAATAAAATAAAAATTTAAAGCAAACTGTGGGACTCCGTTTTTACCTTCTGAATGCCCAAACAAGTAGAAAATTTCCATAGAATTAGTTCAGTCATAACTCTTCACTGAGGTAACCAAAGATAGTATCCAAAGGGTAGTCACTGCAGACATTTTAATTTCGTTCTCATTGAACTGATTGGCTGACTCTGAATTGGGAGAAGAAAGAATGATTAAAGCATATTAAAGATCTTTTATATGGAGGCACATCGCTTTAGGGGTGCATTAGAATTAGCCTGTCCAAGAAATGAAGAAAAGAAATGGGGGTCCAGGTGGGCATTTGAACTGCTAGCTTTTCCAAGTTCCCCCGGTTCACTTACTTGATTGACCCTGCTCTTTTTCAATGAATTATTGTTATCTGTTGAGGGGCAGAGGAGAAAAAGCTTGCAGTTTTTTTGTTGCTAGCATAATTTTTGATATTATTAGTGCCTCTGAAAGTGTGTACTATGCACACTCAGACACGCATACACACACTTGATTTGGGGTTTCCAAATCAGCATGGGGGGGGGTGTCAAGACAGGGTTTCTCTGGGTAGCTTTGGCTGTCCTGGACTCTCTTTGTAGACAAGGCTGGCTTTGAACTCACAGAGATCCACCTCTGCTGCCTGAAGTATTTTTTTTTTTTTAAAAGCAGGGCGTCAGATTGATGTTAACATGGAAAGTCCCTGTAGAAATCAGCTTTGGTTTTGGTTTCATTTATTTTATGAAAACAAATTTTGGCTCCTATGAATCTTGGCCCATTATTCCTGCTTGTTCTGACAAGCTTATAATCACGATGCTACCTGATACACCAGTATGGAATATGAATCCCCAACATAAGCCAACATTTGAACAACTGCAGAAAGGTTTTTGCAGCATCAACAACTTATACTGTAGCACATGGCCACATTCTCCAACAAGAAAACTTCCCCCATGTCATGTGGGTACGGTATGAAGACTGAACCTCTGCTTCTTTTTGATGGACAAGGAGAGCAGCTGGCAACCATCATGGCTGTAGAGTTATCTTCAAAAGCTGGATGACTGATCTTAGGTTACCTTTCTTCTCTTTTCCGAGGTAAGTGTTCCCAATTTCTTGAACCCAGTTCAGTTTGCCAACTCTCTCATTGCCGTTCACAGCCTCCTCAATCTCCCAAAACTTTGGCGTTCTCTCAGATGCTGTTAGGTAACACCTGTCTCTCAGTCCATCCACTCAGTGGTCTAGTGATCATGGAGCGTCTCCCCCTTTACACCAAAGATGCCACTAAAGATGCTTGGATTTCAAAGAACACAAGGCTGGGTTTGTCATAAGCTCATGACAACTCTTAAGCAGTAAGAGTTCTTAAGATGGGTCTAATGCCATCTGCAACCAGCAATGTCTGGCCTCAGTCAAAGATAGAGCATAGCTCAGTTAACTAAACCATTATCTCAGAGACCTGTCCTTTTCCTCTCATGTGTTTATTATCAAGTCCTGCACAAGTAACATCACACAGGTAACACGTCATGGGTGGCATCGTGATTTGTAAGCCTGTCTGGACAGACGCCTACTTCGAGAGACCGAGCATGAATAAAGGGCCAAGATTCATAGAATCTAAACTTTGCTTTCATAAAATTACCAAGTCCTCTCTTCATGACTGTGCATATGTGTGCGTGGGTGAGTGGGCACATCTGTGTATTCCTGTGAGACACTTAATGCACATCTTTTGTTAAGCTTTGAAAAATGTTCTGTGTATGTACGTGTGAGGTGTATGTGTATTTGTGTGTATCAGTGTGCACAGGTGTGGGGAGATCAAAAGACAGCCTGATCCCTCACATCTTCCTTGAGACAAAGTCTCCTGTTTTCTGCTCTGTACTCCAGGCTGGTCCATGAGCACAAAGAATTGTTTTATCGCCATCTGTTTGCTAGCTATAGGAGCACTGGATTATATATGCACTGGATTACAGAGCATAGTAGGTCTGGGGGATCCAAACTCAGGATCTCATACTTGACAGGAAGAATTTTACTTTCTGAGCCATCTTCTCAGCCCCTCTTTTTTTTTTATTCCAGTTTTAAATATGCATAATTTCTCCATTAAATCGTACGCTCTGCTTATTCTGTTTCATGGAAAAACCTGACTTATCTAGCCAGACCTGAGAAACTTCCCACATATTAAAGTCAGAAACTCACTGTTTAAAGAGTCCCCGATTCCTTGAGTTCTCACTCTGATGCTCAGTGGTGCTTTGGTTACTCCCTCATATCCCCCCACCCCGTGCTGTCTATTGTTTCCTGTCTCTGGCAGGAAGTATAACAACCAGACCACAATCGACAACCTCAGACAGGAACAGTGACTTCAGGCGCATGTGTCCTCCAGACTGTGAAGCAGTAGAGAAGGCAGAAAACGTTATCAAATAATGAAAAAAGCAAAAAAACGAACAAAAAAAAAAAAAAAAAAGAGAGAGAGAAAAAAAAAAAAAACCCAGCCATTTGGTCTCAAATTCTCAACAGTGCAAAATTTGAGAGGTTTTCCTCTCCGAGATGAGCTGTGAGTGGTGTTTCATGAAAAATAAGAGTCTTTTTGAAATTTGCCTTCGCAACTTACAGAAGAAAAACAAAACAAAAACCCAAAACCTAGACTCCCTACTTCCAAAGGAGCTCTTTATTAGCGTGTCTACACTGAGACTCAAACCCCGACTCAGAGGGGCAGACAGAGCCTTCCTAATTCAGACCAGCAGCGGCAGGCAGGCAGGCAGAGCCACCGCCACCCCGCTTGGCAAAGCACCGTTTGGAAATGTTCTGTCTCAGACGTAGGAAGTCTGCAAGCGGAGTGTTTGCGGTGTTATCAGACAAGCATCTCTGTGTACCTGGACTCGGTGTCCGTGTCTCTCCAAACCCAAGGCTTCGCACTGAGTTATGTCAACATATGACTCAAAGGGGCCGGAAAGGGAAAAACAGGCAACAAAGAAGGCTGGGGAGACAAGTGCAAATAAAAACATAAGCCAAAGTAAGCCTGCTTGTTCTGAGAACTGGGAACGCTTCTTTTTAAACCAAAGGTGGAAAAAAAAAAAAAAGACTCTCTACCTGCTAATGGCCTTTCTTCTCATCTCAAGGGGATAAGAAGACACCAAGAAAATATATACTATTCTAAAAGATAATGAAAGTTTTCTTTCAATCCAGACTATTTCCAGACAACGCTGGTCGAAGGTCATGGAGCACTGCTTATGTAAGTGCTTGCCTTTCAAGCATTGAAGGCCTGAGTTCAGTATCTAAATTCACATGGGGAAAAAAAAAAGCCAGATGGGGCAGTGCTCACCTGTAATCCCAAGCACTAAGGTGCAGAGACTGGAGCTCACTGGCCAGCCATCTTAGCTTGGCTGCAGTGAGAAACACGATCTTAAAAAAAGGAGGGGTGGGGGTGGGGGGACAGAATCTGAGGTACAGTATGTGAGGTTGTCCATGCACCCGTCTTCAAGGGAATATTCATGTATGTGCCTAGACATGCACACACCGTCCCCTCCCCCCAAACACTAGTTACTAGTTAGGCATAGCATAGTCTTAAGCTCCAGCAAGAAAGAATTAGTGCTGATTTCCTGAGCGGTCTACACACGCAGTCCATCCGTTGTTAGAACAATGAGGGGTAAGTGATTGGCAGGGCCTGGTCTCCCGGCTGGCATGAGCCTCAGGGAGAAGCACGGTACAGGTATCAGGCACTAATATTTGCCTCAGATAGTATGTGGTTCCTTCAAGTACCACGCACGCATCCCCATTTAAGATGGACTTATCTGTATTATAAGAGTACTTTCATAAAACAGGAACCCTTTATTTTTCTTACTGCGTGGCCAAAATTGTGACCACTAGAAATGCTGAATAAAATTTAAAACATCTTAATTTTCTTTCTAGCACACGATAGCAATTACATCTTACCAAAAAATGCAATTATTTCTGTTTGCTTTTAAGTGTCATTGCTAAATAAAAGCTATGAGCCTGCTGGCCAGAGACTGAATTGAAAGTGACTTTTGAATAAAGTATAAAGTATAAATTACTGTGTGAATACAGGAAAGACATTTACATAACTCTGTAATGAGCTAATCCCAGAGACTACTAGAAAAAGGAAAGAATGATCAAAATACTTGGAAAATTTGATCTGCTTTGCTAGACAATTCTTGAAAACCCAATGTCCTCTGCCTTAATATGATATGAAGTTATGCAATAATCTGCAACACTTATAATAAGCGCCTTTAGTCCCAATTTGTTTGGCTCTAGAGATACAACTGATTGTGTAAAAGATTTGAATGCAAATGAGAGACAGAAAGACTGGATATGGGTGGGCAGATGGCAAACTCTACTCAATTAAGCAAGATTGACTTCAGCGTTCAACCATGAGTTTAAAATCCTAAATTGGAATCTAACAAGACAACTCTCCCCTCCCTTTTACCCTCAAAAAAAAAAAATCTAATATTTTGTACCTTCTATTGTATCTTAGGCAAGCTTCCGAAATATTTCACATATGCTTCTAGTGACATTTTGTGCTCAGAAAGGGTAATGAAATGTTAGTGATTGTGAAATGCTAATGATCCAGGCATGCTATGTAATAACAATGCGTGTTTCTCAATCTGATAAACTGAGAAGGTCAAAAAATGTGACTTTTCTTATTTTAACCAGGCATTTATGGAGTAGACCGAGTTGCTAGTCCAGTGTCTTCACTCTGACTTCTATTACAGAAGTAGTTTAACCTGAAAATGAGAAGATAATGGTGAACAATTTTAAAGGCAGCATCCACTGTATGTGTAGAACATGCCTAGGTTAGCCTGATGAAGGAAGACCAGCTTTGGCGTAGTGGCAGCATCAGAAATGAAGCTTCCCTATGTTAATATCTCACTGGCTTGATGCACAGTAGATGTTAAAAAGCAGAGGCTGGTAGAACTCATCTTTATTGAGGACTATCTCCACCTACATTGATAAATAAATGGAACCTTTCTGTTTACAAGACACATTGTTTTAAATATTAGTTGCATTGTAGTAGAACTTTCCTTGGTGTTTTGAATGACTATGCCGCATTCTTGAGAACGTTTCAAGAGAAAAAAAAAGGTTTAAGACAAATGTGGTGGGAAGGCCAAAGTGGCCAGAGGGCCATGTAGATCTAGTCTCAAATTCTATAAACTGGTATAACTTGTTTGTGACCCAAGAAGATCCCAATTTTGCTGTGGCTGTTATAGAGCAAATGAGAATTTCTGCCTGTGGAACAGCTCTCTGCTTTGCCAGTGGAGAAAGACTTTCACTTATGATGTAGTCTACAGAGTCTCAATGTTTCCTTGCAGTAAGTAGCAGGATACAAGGATGGATGGATGAATGAATGGCACCCTGAATGTTTCAGCACTACCCAGAACAAACTCAGGCCTTTAGACACTGAAAGGAGAGGTTGAAGGAAGTAGTCATTATATTTCTACAACCTAAATTTTTTTTCCTAACAGGAAAAAACCAGATAACCCTGGTTTGTCTGGAACTCACTGAGGCCTGCTTTTGCCTCCTGAGTGCCGGTATTAAAGGCATGTGCCACTGTGCCCAGCATCTTTTTCATACTCTTAAGCAAGAAGAGGACTTGTGGGGTTGCGTCAAATGTGAGGATAACTAGGGAAAAGTGGAGCTATATAGACTTCACATTGACAAGGAAGGTTTAGGAATCTTTAGTCTCACACATTTCTGCTTCTCCATTTCTTCCTCTCCAAACCAGGGATTGTGCTACATTCTAGTTTCTTAAACCATATTTGATGAATTTATGGGGTGTTCAATGAACTTTTTACTTTTGTTTAGGTATTTTAAATTCATTGTCCGAATTAAAGAACTGCTCACATTCCATGGGTGTGAAATTTAAGGCTTCCCTAAAGCGGCCTTTCTTCCCAAAGAACGGCACGGAGATCTATCATATTTATTAATAGTTTTAGGCCAATAGCCGGGCGGCGATGATCTATTCTAACCCGGCTATGCTGGTCCGCCTTACTTCCCGGCTATTGTGCATGTTACCTTCTTATCTCAGTCTCACCTTGGCTGCTCCTTTTTCATCCATGTACCCACGGCAGCTCTCTCTTCCTGGAGACTCCCTCATGGGATCCAAAGTCCCTTCTCACTCTGCTCTCCACCTGGGTTCTTTCACTGGGATTGGGAGTCTCATCTTATCCTCTCCTGCCCAGCTATTGGCTGTTCAACTCTTTATTAACCAACCAGAAGTGATGGAGAACAGTTTTTACACAACATTGAAACAGGAGATGCTTCATAATAATAACAAATGCCAATGTCTGGAATAACAAATGCCAATGTCTGGACTGCGACCAGATCTCTGGGTACAGAAATCAGCATTTGAATACACAGTGCACAAAACTGTCCTCCAACACATGGGGTTCTTTATATGATGCTAGTTATATAATCTTGCAGTAGCTTCTCTTTCCTGACCAAATTTAGGTTTTTGATAGCCAAGAAAATTCCTGTGTGTGTGTGTGTGTGTGTGTGTGTGTGTGTGTGGTTTCTCTTTGTAGCCCTGGCTGTCCTGGAACTCCTTTGGTAGACCAGGCTAGCCTCAAACTCAGAGATCCACCTGTCTCTGCCTTTCAAGTGCTGGAGTTAGGAGTGTACATCACCAGGCTTGGCTTTCAAGGACATTCCTTGTAGATTACAAATTTATGTTATAGAATGCAATGAAGTGCTTTCTTGTAAAGCATGTAGAGGGGCCAGGAATGGTGGTATATGTCTTTAATCTTAGAACCTGAGAGACAGGGGCCTTTGGTTATCTGTGAGTTCAAGACTAGTCTAGTCTACATAGTGAGTTCCGGGCGATCCAGGACTACATTGTGAAACCTGGTCTCAAAATAAAACATATAGGACCAGGGCTGGAGAGAGATGACTCAGTCCTCACTGCTCATTCAGAGGACATGAGTACGGCTCCTAGCCAACTTGTCAGGGAGCTCACAAATGTCTGTAGGCTCAGCCCCAGGACAATCTGAAGCCTCTGGCTTCGAGGGCACTGTACTCATAGGTACCTGTGCTCACACAGATAAAGAAATACACACACACACTCAAAATTAAAAATCACAAAAACAAACCTTTTAAAAATAATAAAAAATGTATAGGGCTCCTAAGTATAAAATTTTCACTTGTACTAAATTTTCGCTTGAAAAAAATTGAAAATGCAGAAAAACACAAAGAAATGTAAATCACCAGGGATTACCTGTTGAGTTTTTCTGTCCTGGAAATGACAGTAACAAGGCTAGCTCTTCCAGAATCCAGGTTCCTTTTCTTCCTGGCGAGAATACAATTCTCAAAACTTTGAAGTTCAGTGGGGCCATGTGATTGCATTCTGGCCATTCATGTATAGACAGAAGCAATGTGTCTCCGTTCACATGCCACTTTATTTTCTTACTAATACAGGAAAGCCTGAGTTTCCCAACAAATACCCCAAGAAGAGCAGTCACCCAAGCCTGCACTGGAGTCTGCTAGGAAACTTAAACAAGTACTTGATGAAGTGAAGCTGAAACTGAAGAGTTACTTATAGCTCAGACTCACCCACACAAGCGTACGCATTATTAATACTTTATATTTTTTCCAGTCTTTTTTCAATGTATATTTCAATGAGATTGTGGGTAAATGAAAAGTATCTCTTTGTATGATTATGTGCTATTGGATAATACATCATCATAAGGATTTTCTATGTTTTGTTAGCCCCCTCCAAATATAATTTAAAAGTTTGTTTTTATGATTTTTTTTTTTTTTTAGTTATGTGTATGTGTGTTTGTGTGTGTGAGTGCAGGTTTTTCTGAGGAGAGATGTTGGATCCTCCTGCCGTAATGCTGCAGGTAAATGTAAACTTCCTGATGTAGGTGCTAAAAACTGAACATGGGTCCTCTGAAAGAACACGGCAGTGCTCTTAAGCGCTGAGCCCTCTCTTTAACCCTGTCATTTTGATTACAACCTATGTAATTCTATATTGTACCTTATGAATATGTGTTGTATAACTGGGATCATGGTTTTAGGTGACTTGGTTCTCTTTGATTTTCACTGTGACCGTAGGAATAACATGTTTATGCCTAAACTTTCATACACACTTCGCGTTTTCTCAAATAGATATTTGGAATCACTAGGTTAAAATAAATAATATATGAGATAAAGAAAGTGCTTTCCTTAAAGACGACAAAACTTGCATTTCCCTCACTAAGTCATGTAAGAGTACTTATCACATCTTCACCAGTATCATAACAATCAGTTTTAACTAAATTTTATATTTTTAACATTAAAATATAATACCCAACAACATAGTTAAACAAGCCACAAGGAAAGCTTCTCTCTACTGTCTGTTGGCGCTACGCATAATCTATTTAAGAAATGAAGTCCAAACTCACGGTGTAGGCAAATTTCAGTATGTGAAGGGCAGACTCTTCCAGTACAGAAAACTATTTTAATATCACAGGGAGCTCAAGATATATTAGAATGAAGGCAAAGGACTTGAAGGTAATATTAGAATAAGATCCAGAAAAATAAATTGGAAGCCTGTCACTCAGACAGAAAGACAAAGGATATTCCGGATGTAGTCCGTTATATACAAATACATATAAACATAAATGAGAGGCCACATATGTGGAGAAGCAAGCCCACCTATGTGTTCAGAGCATGAGATGATGGTGCAGAAAGTAAGAGAAAAGAATCAACAGATTATAAGGGACCAGATGTGCCAGGATGGGAGCTGGAATTTATCTTGTAACTAATAAAAAGAGAGACATGCTCATAACTAAACTGACTCCAAAACCTGAAACAACTTTATAACATGTCCTACAACTTTATAGGCACCATTATATTTGATTCTAAAAACAGCTCAAGACATACAACTTCCACGTAAGCTATATTACTCATATTTAAGAGATGTCGTGTTAAACCTAAGTCTCTGTACTGTGTCACTGAAGTTTAAAAAAAAAAAAAAGCTTGAATTCAGGCCTTTCTGGCCTCAAAGTCTATCTCTTCCTCATTGTGTTATGTTGTCTTCTGTGCTGTGGCAGTGTGGAGAATATACCAGGGAAAAGATGAGACACCTTTGGAGGATTCTGCCAAATTTGGGGTGGGAGGAAGAAAAAAAAGAAGAAAGAAAGGAGGGAAGGAAATCCTCAGCAAACTCTGGAATGGGTAGTATTGCAAAAGCCAAGGCCATTGTAAAGATGCTCAAAGAAGGGGGCTGGACTTAACATTTTAGATGCTAGTGGGCTTTTCAAGCAACTTCAAATAAAGTGGTAAAAACCAGATAGTTGTTGAGGCTTGGAAGCCAGATTCCAGTGACTTACAAAACAAAGAAAAGCTGTTATGATAGAAATAATCTACACAAATGGTTGAGAGCCCCTCTGTGATATGTCCTTCAAGCCTTTCTTGTCACCACGATGGCCACTAATCATAACCCTTCAAGACAGCTATGATAACACCTTTGGTGGAGTTAGAATCTACATCATGGGCTATAGTAATGTTAACATTTGTCATAAAAATATTGAGAGAAGAGCAACTGTACTAAATCAACAGGATTCATTTCCAAGGTCTTTAGAAGCACAGAAAAATCCTAGCTTCGACAAGGTAGAAGCAGATTACTCAAGACATTATGAAAAAAAAAATTGCCCTGAAATGTATTCTTCTTGTGGGGTTGCAGAGATGGCTCAGTGGTGAAGAGCATTTATTGTTCCTACAGAGGACCCAGGTTCAGTTCTTAGCCTTCATATTGGCTGACACACAGTCACCTATAACTCTGGCTCCAGGATCCAATGTCCTCTTCTGGATTCTGTGGACACCTACATTCACAAGTGCATGCTCATGCACACACACACACACACACACACACAAATGGCAAAATAAATATATTCATTAAGAATGTGGAAATGAGGCAGAAAAACTCTTAAAGCAATGTTCAACATCCTTAGTCATCAGGGAAATGCAAATTAAATCAAGTCTGAGATTTCACCTTATGCCCATCAGAATGGCTAAGATGAAAAACTCAAGTGACAACACATGCTGGAGAGGATGTGGAGAAAGGGGAACCCTCCTCCATTGTCAGTGGGAATGTAAACTTGTACAACCATTTTGGAAATCAATCTGGCACTTTCTCAGACAATTAGGAATAGCACTTCCTCGAGATCCAGCTATACCACTCCTAGGCATATATCCAAAAGAAGCTCAAGTACACAACAAGGACAGTTGTTCGACCATGTTTGTAGCAGCTTTATTTGTAATAGCCAGAAGCTGGAAACAGCCCAGATGTCCCTCAGTGGAGAAATGGATACAGAAATTGTGGTACATTTACACAATGGAAAATTACTCAGCAATTAAAAACAATGAAATGAAGAAATTTGCAGGCAAATGGTGGAAACTAGAAAAGATCTTCCTGAGAGAGGTATCCCCGAAACAGAAAAATACACATGGTATATACTCATTTATAAATGGATATTAGACATATAATATAGGATAATCATACTAAAATCTGTACACCTAAAGAAGCTAAGCAAGAAGGAGGATCCTGGATAAGATGATTGATCCTCACTTAGAAAGACTAATGGGATGGACACTGGAAGAAGGAGAAAACAAGAAACAGGGCAGGAGCCTACCATAGAGGGCCTCTGACAGACTTTATTCATCAGTATATCAAAGCAGATGCTGAGACTCATAGCCAAACTTTGGGCAGAGTGCAGGGAATCTTATGAAAGAAGGGGAAGGTAGAAAGACCTGGAGAGGACAAGAGCTCCACAAGGAGAGCAATAGAACCAAAAAATCTGGGCCCAGGGGTCTTTTCTGAGACTGATACTCCAACCAAGGACCATGCATGGAGATAACCTAGAACCCCTGCACAGATGTAGCCCATGGCAGCTCAGTCTCCAAGTGGGGTCCATAGTAATGAGAACATGGACTGTCTCTGACATGAACTCAGCGGCAGGCTCTTTGATCCCTTCTCTCTGAGGGGGGAGCAGTCCTGCCAGGCCACAGAGGAGGACAGTGCAGCTAGTCCTGATGAGACCTGATAGGCTAGGGTCAGATGGAAGGGGAGGAGGACCTCCCCTAGCAGTGGACTGGGGAAGGGGCATGGGAGGAGAAAAGGAAGGGGGAACGAGGGAGGAGGCTACAGTTGGGATACAAAGTGAATAAATGGTAATAAATTTAAAAAATTTAAAAAAAATGTGAAAATGAAAAGAAAGCCACAGGCTAGGAAAACATATTTGTGAAAAGAAAACTTAAAATGCAACCATGAGAACATAAATATCTTAGTTAAAAACAGAGTATGAACAGGCACCTCTTCAAAGAAGATATGCAGATGACAGATAAGCATGTGAAAAATATTCAAATCATAAATTATTAAATAATTATGCATTAAAATAACAGTATGGTGCCATGGCGCGCATACTAAAATATTTAAAATCCATAACATTGACATTCATCAAGTGCTGTCCTGGATGCGAAGAAATGGGAGTCCCATTCATTGCCAGCATGAACACGATGACACTCATTCTGTCAGAAAACAATGTGGCATTCTCCTCTTCATACAGCATACTCCAAACTTAGATCCATACGAAATCATATACACAGCCTTACAGCAGGTTTACTGATAATTGTCAAAACACAGACACAATTAAGATGGTTCATCCATGGTAAAACATGTACCACATTAATACATGACTTTTAGCCATAGGGAACTATGGGGTAGGGAGATACAGTAAAGAGGTATATGGGAATTCTCTAATCCTTCTGCTTAATTGTTGTATAAACACACAACTGTTAAAATCATTCATACATCATTTAATCTATATGAAGCCACAGCAGCCATTCACTCTGAGACAGAAATAAACTTTTCACTATAACTCCAGATAGATAGATGTTTGAGCTTCGAATTAGTTGAGGTACTGCTGACTAAATTATGTATGCCAAAGGCTAAATTAATTATAACTGTTGGTAATATTTTATGTTAAACTCTGCGGAGACCACATACAGACTCTGCAAAGACAACCCATATGTAAATACAGTAAATACAACCCTCCTTATTGAGCATACAATCTTTGCCAAAATTGGTCGTGGCTATTCTTATTAATGGCTCATCATTAATGGCATGATTGTGGATACCTGTGCAATTATGAATTATGTAAGAACAGTTTCAATTATACTACTTAAAATTTCTGTTGCTTTTGAGGCCCTGAAAATTTTTATGATATTGTAGTATTCTCTTTGAACGGTCTTGTAAGAATTCTGTAGATGTATGTCAGTTTGAGATCAGCAAAGCTGACCTCAAAACGTGGCTTTAAATATTTTGGGTTTTTTAATTTTTATTTTTATATGTACCTTAATGAGTTTTTGTGCATCACATATGTGGGAGAGTCTATGGAGGTCAAAGGTGAGCACCAGATCCCCTGGAACTGAAGTTACAGTTGACTGTATGCCAACATTGGGGTGCTAGGAACCAAACCTGGGTCTTTGCAAGAGGAATACTCTTAACTGCCGAGTCATTGCTTCCAGCTCCTGCTTTAAATATCTTTAACAGGAGAGGGGAAATTTATATGAAAAAAAAAAAAAATCTTGGTTAAACTAATCTTAACAGATGTTCCAAACTTACAGATGTTTGAAAGCCTGGTACATGGAGAACCACGGGGGACTTCCCTGCAGAATTGGGGCCACCAGTAGACATACCATGCTAAAGATATTGCCCACACTAGAGACAGCCGGGGAAACATTCTTCTCCCCCTTCCTGCCTTCAAGCGTCCATCGTTGCCTCCGCAGAACAAACATATCCAAAAGACAGAGTACAAGGGAATTGAGAAAAAAAAATGCAGCTCCTTCAGTATAGAGATGAACAACACAGAGATGGATAAGACAAGGTGCTCATACTTCAGCAAGATGTTAATAATCATAGCACCAATTTTAAAAAAGAGAAAAGCTAGATTCACAGGGGGAAAAAAACCCAAAAATATAGGAAAAAGAAAAAAGTGCCATCACAAAGCTTCCCATAAGTGCTGATAATAGTAAAATGTTAATGTCTTTTCAAGGGAGGGTAAAAATGCTGACAGTCTCCTGAAACAGCACAGTGGGTGCTCAAGTGACAGGAAGCTTTGAATGAGGGCATCTGCAGACACCTTCTTAGGTGTCTTTAGCAGGCTATCAGTATGTCGTCCACGGAGATAAGTTCATACAGAGCCGGATGTGAGCTAAAGCCAGAGAAACTTAATTTTCCTGGGGCTTCTCACTTTCTACTGTTTTTCTTCCTCAAAGTCTGGCCCTGTCAGGTCACTTCATATCTTACTGGAAAATACATTGTAGGCAGCTGGTGTCAGCATCATATCACTTGCTGGGGTGTGTTTTGGTCATTCCCTTTCCAGGCAGAGTGAGTTCCTGACGTTGACAATAAACCACAATGTGTTACTGTTGAACCTTAGGCCTTTGGGGAGGGAACACAGGAAGGAAAATCAGAGCAGCTGGTTCTGAGACGTTCAGTATTTCACCGCGTATCTGTGGCACGCATTCCTCTAGAAGTCAGAAGTTTCCCAGTTGCTTTCTCAACTTTCGTCAATGCACGCTTTGTTTGAACCTCTTCTTGGAAGATGGGGTTGTCAGATCTGTCCCTGTAGCATTGGATCCACAGACTCAGTGGTCGGATGTGTCCTCAGGTTGCCTAGCGTGTAATGAAAAGCACAGTAATGGCTGATGATTCTCAGGTGGGCTGTTGCGCGGGATCCCCACCAGGTCACGCTACTCCCAGGGGAAAGAAGGTTGCTATTAAAAAATGTGCCTGACAATATAATTTGTCTCAACAAGTTGGATGATTATCTGCCTGGAACCTCAAAATACTTAATAAGGATAGATGAGGAGAGGTTCTCAAACAATTCAAGGTACTCACCAGTTTATGAGTTACAGCTAACCATTATTGAGCACTGTTGCACACACAATGCCTGTGTTGACTTCATCCCTGATAACTCCATCACTGCCTTCAGAAATAAGGGAACTGAGGCAAGAAAATACTGTGTTGGCACAGGATGACAGTTTCAGAGGTAGAATTTGAACCCGAGAAGGTTGGCTTCAGACCTACACTATTAAGTCCTCTGCTTTCCGCCTTTTTCTTTCAGGAAATGGCATGGGCACCTCGTCAGGGCACTTGTAGAGAGTGTGTGCATCAAAGGTTTGACTTGAAACTTTGTCTGTTGAGCTGCCATTGGCTCAGAAACCAACCACAAAAAGTGAAGTTTGTTCTCAGTGAAAGTGATACTGAGGTTCACTGTTACTTTTGAAATCCATTCGGTGGGGGTCTGGGGGGTAGTGGGGAGAGAGATGCAGCTTAGCTTAGTGGTAGGACTCTGGCCTAGCATGCCTGAGGCCCTCGGTTCAATTCCTAGCACTCTAGCTAGAAAGAGAGAGAGAAGGATTAAGAGAAAGGAGAAAGGGGGAGAAAACAAAGGGAAAAAATATTTCAGCCCACATGCAACTATAACTTCTGAAATTTACAAAGCAAAGAGAGATTATGTGTGACATTCATAAGCTTCCAACATGTGGTGTTGGCTTTGACACTTATCTAGGAGAGATCATTTGAAAAAAAAATTGTTTTCTTCAATGTAAGTATTTCTATTTCAATTCTTTCCCACATGTACACCTGAAAAAAATGGAACAATAATATAGATTTTCACACAAGGTTCATAGCTAATCTTATTTTTGTAAATTTAAATGGTCCCAAAGGGTGTTTGTTATTTCCTTAGTGTCTTGTAGTATAATTATAATTGCCCAAATGTTTGTGTCCCCACCAAATTTGTATGTTGAAGCTTTGTAAGTTAGCTTGTTATAACAGTAATAAACTACATGAAGTAATAAAACTTAAGCAAGGAAAAGTTTATTTTAGTACATAGTTTCAACAGCTTCAGCCCATAGTCTCTTTGTCCTGTTGCTTTGGGTCTGTAGCAGCATGATGCAGAATTTTGGGAAAACAGAAGTAGCCTCATCACCTCATGATGGCCAGTAAGCAGAGGCTGACGTGAGGAGCCTTGGGCCCCAGCGCCCCCTCCACTGGTTCAGCACTCACAGCCTACACTCATTACCTTCCAGTGATTCTCCACCTTAAAGGTTCTCACAGAAATTTCCCAACATCTCCCTATTTTACCAGGGTTATGGGGTTTTAGGGGTAACATGTAAGGTCCAAACTATAGCAAAGTTGTGACACTCTTGTGACAAGCTTATGATGTGGAGTCTCTAGAATATAACTAAGTTCATGTGTGATCAGGAAGATGGAGCCCCATGATCGCATTCATTTCCATAGGTGAGGAAGACAAGATTTAACTTCTCTATTTTCACCACGAAGGAGCACAGGAAGAAAAGTATCTGGAAACCAGAAAATTATCTTTACCAGACCCATGCTGCCACCTTGATCTTCAAATGCTAGCTGCCCCCCACAAAGTACTCATTATATCACATTTTGTTATCACACATGAGCTAAGTAAGACAGAATTGTCAAAAATGCCCAAAGAACAAGATACTATTCAATTTACGATGAATAGCAAAAAAAAGTCTCTACCCTTGTAAGCAAAATGATGAGACAAAACTTAAATCCATCAAAAAATTGTAACTTAAAAAAAAATTCAAAAATATTATGGCTTTACCTTGTCAAGATGGTGATTTCTTCTAGTTCCTAGAAGGAACCATGGAATGGCAGAATACATGATAAGTGACCTGGAGGCAAGTTTTAGTTAGTTTTGACAAAGAAAAAGTTACAGGTACCCTCACTATCTCATTCAAGCTTTGTCTGCATTCCCTATGATGCTCTTCCTTTGAGAACATTCTCAAGTCAACCATTGGTTAATTCAGGGAGGTCATATATTTCTCTTTAGCAGAGTAGGAAAAAATGCTATTAAGGAAAGGTAAATTGAAAACCAAAAAGTTAGGGTGCTGCAAACCAATTTTAGGAAAGTACTCATGAAGATTCTCATATAGCTATGTGTCCATCTCTTCATATGAAATTCTCTGTGATCACAGGCATATGTGTGAAGCAATCTGAAAACCATTGTGCCTTTAATGTGCAGGTTCCCTAAGCTTCAGTTCTTCCTTCCTCTTTGTCCAAGCATAGCATAGAAAGCACTGGGCTTCATTTTATTTTCATGCATACATATCATTGTATTTAGTTTGCAGGAATTTAGGATAATTTCAACAATAATGAGAAGTTGATGAAGAACTGAACAATTTTACATTTTCAGTCATGGTGTTCATGTTGATAAAAGGTTAACAGAAGTATGAAGGAAGAGATGGAAATGATCGATACAGGACAGTGTTGGGATTTTTCTCCTTGTTGGGTTTTCGTTGTTTTATCCTAATGCATTAGTATTGTCTATATGAATAATGTTAAGTTTGCTGCAGAGACGGCTTACAATGTTAATAAAGCACTCTAGTTTCTATTTCTTGAGAAGAAATGGAGATTTGTGACTAAAGATCTAGCTCATTGAAGGTTATTCTATTTGTCTATAGCAACACAAAACTTTACTTCAAAATTTAGAAGCTTATAGCTACGATAACAGTTCATTTGATCACGAATCTACAACTTAAGAGGAAATCACTGAAGGCCAGGGTGGCTCAGCAGCGGAGGATAGAATCATCTGCAGGATGTTTCATTCGCAAAAATGATGCTTGCTGCCTCCTGCTACTTCACTGTTAGCAGAGTCTTTTAGACAGGACCTGCAGGTGGCCTCTTCACGTAGCCTAGGCTTCTCACAGCATAGTAGCTGTTTCCAAAGCATCTGAAAGATCTTCAGCCACCTCCAGAACAAAATTAACTGGTTTGTTTGTAGGCAACACACCACTAAAGCCTATAGGTTTTTGAGGGCTTTTTGTGGTTAGGTGACACACAGCATATGCGTGAAGAGAGAAGAGCCCGTGGCTGTCACCTTCCACCATGGGAGCTCTGGGATGGATCTGAGATCAGGCTTAGCAACAATGACATTTATCCACTGAACCATGCCGCCAGCCAGAGACTGGTAATTACCTAATGTCATAAAGCCAACCAAAATGTTGAGGCATAGTCCACATTCTCTTGGGGAGAGTCAGGGAGGGGCAATGCATTTCCAAAGACAATGGGAGCTGGGTCAGCACAGGTGTGTGTGCATGGGGATGAAGAGATTGTGGGACTTTTGTCCTTTTGTAAAAAATGTGCTGTGGCCTCCAGTTTGCTAATTGTGCTGGCACATTCTATCAGTGGTGGGAAATCATGGGGTTACTTAACGGTGTCAGGCCTCTGAGGTTAGGGTTTGGAAGACAGCAGAAGAAATCTAAGGTCCTGCCTTTTGGTTCAGACGTGACTTAGTGGATGAGAGGAAAAAATGCTCTGCCAAACAGGGTCCATCGCTGAGTCTAGCACCCTATCAAAGATGTCCTACAAAAATAAGGAAAAGCAGAACCACTTTAAGCTTAACTTCCCCCCTGGCAAATTTCATGATATATTTTAAGTTGACAATTTTATTAAGAGACAAAAAGGCAAAATAGGGGAAATTTGCTGAAAACATACTGTTTTAAAGGAGACAGGTGCAGAATACTGTTGACAGGAACCAAAGTTGTTTTCTGTGGAGGTTGTTCTGTTTTTTTTTCTTCATAGTGTCAGTACTTTTAAAAACCTCCCCAAGAATTGAATTATAATGACTGTTGCTTGAGTTACATTGGTAGATTAGAGGCAGATCCCATGGTAAAGAGTTGTAAAGATGACTGGACTATGACCACGTTTAGAATTCGAATTACAAGTTGTGAACTGAAGTGTTTGAAAAATAATGAAAACTGCCTTCAGCAAAGGCAAAATTATTAGTAGATCAAGATAATTTTCCTAAATAAATGTCTGAAATAACGAATAACTGAGGGACTCAATTATTCCAGGTTTAATATAAAACAAATAACAAAACTGGAATAGACAGTACCCAACTGCATGTTTGCTTACAGTCACAATAAGATCTCTGTCGGTACAGTCAATTTCACTCTCTTACCAATGTGTAAAAAAGAATAGATAGATGAGGAGGAAGACATCAGGAATGAGAAGAGGCCACAATACAATAATTTCAGGACTATGTGTTTTAAATGCATGCATGCATCTTGTCAGAAAATTTGATCAATGATGGCCTACACATGGAGTGCTGATCCCATGAGATTATAAATGTAGCTGAAACATTCCAATCATCTGGTAACGTCATAGATTCAGGGCACTGCGTGATGCATCATACTTAGCTATTTGTAGTGATGCTCACATCAACAAGCCTAGTCTCATGTTAAAGCAAACACATACAATTATATATGGCACAGAAAAAAAAAACCTGGATAATGAAAACAAATGTTAGTGGTTTATTTATTTACCACGTTATATTTTTCGATGCATTAAAATGATCTCACTTTTAAAAACTAGTTTACCGTAAAGTTGTATGGCAGCCTTTGGCTCATTCTTATGTCACTTGTGTGGTGGTTTGAATAAGAATGGCCCTGTAGGCTCCTATATTTGATGTTTAGTCGCCAGGGAGTGGAACCCTTTGATAGCATTAGAAGGATTAGGAGGTGTGTCCCTTTTGGAGTAAGTGGCCTTGTTGAAGGAAGTACCTCACCGGGGGAGGGCTTTGAAGTTTCAAATGCCCATGCTTTCTCAGCCTACCTACCAAGATCTGGCTCTTAGCTACTTCTCTAGTACCATCCCTGCCTGCCCTCATGCTTCCTGCTGCCATGCCATTCCTGTCACCATGCTCCCTGCCATGACGATAATAGATTAAGCCTCTGGAACTGTAAGCAAGCCCCTAATGAAATGCTTGCCTTTATAAGAGTCGTTGTCATCATGGTGTCTCTTCACAGCAGTAGAACAGTGACTAAGATAACTTTGATTGTATCATCTTCTCTTGTATTTGATTTCAGTTTGTGTTGTATTGTTTATTGTGGTCCTAGGAACGTGATGTTGCTGCTGCTGCTACTACAACTGCTATATGCATGCGCACGCACACACACACACATTAGAATATACTATTAAGATCTGAATAAGTGTACTCTATGCCAAATAATGCAACCACCCAGCAACTCATTTCCCAGAACATATCTTAAATGTAAAGCATCTCAATTTGGACCACCCATGCTTTGAGATACGTTTCTACATATGAATGAACTGTGAATGTTATGAGAAGCAATATAAACCTTTAAAGGAACTATCAATGGTCAGTGCCTGAAGCCTTCAGGGAAGCTTTAGAGAAGCTTGTGTGGGTGTATGTGCCCTTGGGTGGGATACATCTCAAGCTCTCTTCTGAACGTTCTTCCCGTTTGGGCCATACTCTCCTATATCCCAAGTTCCACATGGAGGTTCACACCTCCCTTATTAAAGTAAATTTAACTAGGTAAGACCTACTTATCTTACTTTGGGCTTTAATTAGATAGACGCCAACACAGAGAGAGAGAGAATCTCTTCAGAGACAGATGTTTATAACACATCAGACTGCTAAAGTAATGACAGAAAACACATTATAATACAGAAAACAAAACAAAACAAAACTAGCTCATGGGGATTAATGATACTCCAAACTCTTTGTGCCAGGAATTAAAACAAACACAAAAACAAAACATGATTCTGAAAATAGCCCAAATCACCATCAAGATGTTTGAAACTTTATACACTATCCATAAAATTCTATACTTTTCCAATTTCTTTGTGAGTTTTGACAAATTAACCTGTGTCTAGACCCCATCTGAAAAGGGGTCACTTGAGTTAAGAAATAAGTTTTATAGTAACTTCTCATTTCTTATGTCAAAGCATCTAACATCCACTTCTATTTTCAGTTTTTCCATTTCTTCTCTTACTAGGAAGAAAAACCATCTCAATTTGGCATAGTCCTTAACTTGAAACTTTCCACTCTACTTTGAAACACGCCCTTGCATTCAAACAGAACTGTTAAAGCTGCTATTGTTTCTGCAAAGCATTTTTCTGACAAAATTTCTCTCTTTGAGAATTTCTCTCTTTGAGTCTTACCATTGGAGAGTCATTCCTAGGTTCATGTTACACAAGCCGGGAGAAGTCATTTTCATCTTTAGAAGATGCTACTTAGGATATGTTTAGGTAAAGCATCATTAGACATGAACATGGAATGATACACCAACTTACTCTTCTGTTTAATCACTAATGGATGTCAGTGATGCTTGAAAGCGAAGCGTAAGAGGTAGAGATTGATGAGATGTTCATGAGGTGGGAGAGAATATCGGGTTTAATTCAAAGAGAATTCTGCGGAGAACGGACAGTGGAAAGGAGAGGCATTCGTCAGTTGTGAGGAAATGGAAGGCCTTAAGAAAGATGCGGGTAATAGAATGGAGTTGGGAAAAAGAACTACAGAAATGTCATTAGTACTCTGAACTACAGAACTACAGAAATGTCATTAGTGTTCTCTGATGCTTCGTTCTGCCTCACCGTTAAGACTGGCCAAACTACCTTTTTATTTTAAATTGCTGCCTTACTTGAGTGCCTACCAAAACAAACAAACAAATGGAAAACACCACAAAACAACAACAACCGAAACAAAGATATACTTATCCTGAAAATCTGAAATGAGTTTAATTGAAGCTGTATTGTAAAAACTTGTGGATGGGGTTTTAAAGAAGCATAGGGCTTGGCATGGTACCCTGAAAGGAGAAACAGAAGGGGATTGGTACAGCCTTGGTACAGAAACATAGGCACAAGAGACTATCAGAACCCTGCCAGAGAGCCAGGTGAAGAGGGTTCCTGACAGGAGCTGTGGCCTTTGTTACAGGAACAAAACCGAGCCAGCCTTCAGCAACCTGCCAGACAAGCAAGGGGTAATAAATACGCTGACCCTGAACTCCTCCTGGTGGGATTTCCAATCCACAAGCCCAGGCCTTGCTAGCAAGACTAACAGCAGGGGAGTATGACCCATTTCCACAAAGCAAGAAAATGACTTTCCACTTCATCTTTATAGGACATGTTTTTATTTCTTAAAGATGTGCTTTCATTATTCTTAATTGTGGGTAGACGTCTGTGTCTCCGTGTGGGTATGTGCTGTGCATGTGAGTGCAGGTACCCAAGAAGCCAGAGTCCTGGGATCCATCCCCGGGAGCTGGAGTTACAGATGGCTCTGGGCATCCTGATACGCAGCTGCTGAGAACTGAACCTGAGTCCTTCCGGAAGAGCAGCAAGTGCTCTTAACTGCTGACCCAGGTCTCCAGCACCCAAATATGTCTTTAATAGATGAGTTAATTATTTTTCTCTTCCTCCTCTCTCCCCCTCCTCCTCCATCAAGCCTTTTGGCCAAGGGAGGATTTGTACAGGTGATGCATTTTGGATGTAAATTTTGGAGACAAAATAAGGCAGGTGTAAAGGGCCCCCAAACTTACAACGGATTTTGATTAGCTTCTGCATCTGTGTTCACTAACTTGTACTCAGGCAACCAAACTAAACTATTCCTGAGCAAACGTCACAAAATGAGAGAGGACCATGATAGTGAAAGCATTTACCTTGGTATCACACTTTTAACTTACAGAAGATGTTTGTACACAGTGGGTAGATAAGACACACATATGTCCACAGGCATGTACACATACACGTGGATCTACAGCCAGCAAGCAAACGGACAGTCAGCAGCTACAGTTTATGGTTACATGGAAAATAATAGCATGCTTACAGTCAGACACATGAGTAACTGTGGTGGCCAAGACCTACAGAGGGTTAGTCCATTGTCATCATGGTAAGGAGCAGGGCAGCATGCAGGCATAGTGCTGGAGAGGTCGTTGTCATCACACAGACACAGAGAAAGACAGACAGATAGACTGGGCCTGGCATAGGCTTTTAACACCTCAAAGCCCACCCCCAGTGACATACTTGCTCTAACAAGGCCACACCTCCTAATCATTCTAATTCTTTCAAGGAGTTCCACTCCCTAGTGACCAAACATTCAAATATATGAGCTTAGGGGGGGCATTCTCATTCAATCCACCACACCCCGGGAATAAATCACTGTTTCAAAGCTCCAGCTCTTGAGTTTTCCCACTTTCTAATCAAATTTTCTGCACGTTCCATACAACAAAGGAGTAGCTTAGTTGATATTTTCTAAGAAACAGTGCTGCTTTAGGCTGGGGACGACAGCTCTTGGAGTGTTTCCTCCCCCTGATTTACTCAGAGCTTTGTGTCTCTGAGCAGATAGTTTTATTTATTTATTTCTGTAAAACGACGAACTTGTAATGGAAAGAACAAAGTCAAGGCACTGATAGGCAATGAGTGTGAT
Source organism: Meriones unguiculatus (assembly GCF_030254825.1). Classification (NCBI taxonomy): domain Eukaryota; kingdom Metazoa; phylum Chordata; class Mammalia; order Rodentia; family Muridae; genus Meriones; species Meriones unguiculatus. The sequence continues at coordinate 58,719,515 of NC_083362.1, read as the reverse complement.
TTTTTTTTCCCCCAGAAAGGCTTTGCTTTCATTCTTGGACTGAAGAAAAGAGAAGGATGCTGCTGGGTGATGGGCTCTTCGAAAGTTCACAGAGATTTGCTGCAGCTGCTGTCTTTGAAGCCCATGATGAAGGTACCAGGGGCTTTGTGGCTGTTAGACTTTGAGAGCTGTTGCTCTAACAACACAGTGTTGGGATAATGAGTCCCCTACTTATATTTGGCTTGGCTTAATGATGGCAAGGCAAAGTTAGGAGAGTAATTATCCACTGGATAGTTAATGTTTTCTGAAATTCAGTATTGTCACTGAAGAATAATTAGAAGTTAACTGAAGCTAGTCAGTTTTTTTAAATGTTGAATGAATTGCACTTCCGGCTTTTTCTAGTAAGGCTTTCAGTTATTGCCAAGGCAGAATTTCTTCTGTGTGTGACAAGAGGACTCTAGGGATGGGAACAATTGATGTCCACCCTGATGGTAAGTGCTCATGAAGCAGAAGTCATTGCACATTCATGATTTGCCTTAGACAGCAACATCACAGATAAGTATATCATAAAGATTACTTATAAAAATTATGGAAGATAAATACAACCACTTTTAACATATCTTCCCATTACACACAACAATTTTATAGAAGTAATCTGATATTTTTATCTACAAAAAGCAATTTTCAGTCTATTTTTATTTTTCACTGACCATTTTTTCCATGTACACTGGATTTTATAAATATGTTAATAATTACTTAGCTATAGTTTACCTGTTCTTTCAAGTTCTCAATTCTTCCCCCTTTAAGATTTTCACACCCTTATGCTAATCTGTTTTTTAGCTAGATGGAGAAATACAAGAAGGATGGCTGTTTTGTTCGGGGGGGGTGAACAATATTATTAGGGAGATGGATCACTAATAAAGGGCACATTTCACAAGCCTGAGAACCTGAGGACGGCATCCATGTAGGAAATTGGAACATACATACGATAAAAAATTAATCAGGGGGCTGGAGAGATGGCTCAGTGGTTAAGAGCACTGTCTGCTCTTCCAAAGGACCCGGGTTCAATTCCCAGCACCCAGGCAAGATTAGCCCACTGGCGTGACAATGGCAAGTCTGTCTGGGGAGTAACCAAACATGTTGTGGCTGAATTTGATTCTTGCTTCACAGGAGGGAATCCATTCTTAGTACTGGAATCCTGGTCAACAGCTTGTGGCTGGGAAGGGCATAGGCCCTAGAATGGAAGCTACTGGCATTGTTTTGTTAGATGGATGTGATGAGCCTGTCCACTTGCCTAGGAAGAATTATGCTTGTGCCCATGAAACAGTACTGCCGTCAGCTTTGGGCAGGGAAGCTTGCTTTTGCAATGGTCATCAGTACCCGCAGAGACTCACAACTGGTCAAAGGACAGAGAGTACATGACTATGAATGCCCAGCTATAAATGGAAGATCTGTATCAACACAGGAGAGGCTCATGGAATGTCACAGAAGTAGGGACAGAAAAAAAAAAAGTAAGAGCCAGAAGAAGGGGGGAGACGTATGGACGTGGCTGTTGCATTTTTTTGCACTCACAGCAGCTGTGATTACCTCTCAGTATCTTCACAAGATTGAGCCACTCAATACCCAATCATGGAAGGGGGAAGGAGTCTGGGCCAGACACACACGTGTGCGCGTACACACACACACACACACACACACACACACACACACACACACGACATGAAGGTAGGAGGAGGGGTAGTTTGGAGGGGGAAGGAGTTGGTGGGGGTGAGAGAGTGTAACAGAGGGTGACGATGATAGAAATACATTATGCACATGTATGAAAATATGTCATAATGAAACGCATTTTAAATATAGTTAACATCTGTTGATCAGTTGTTTTTTTAAAGCAAGCTAAGGTGGTGCACATCTGTAGCCCCAGCACTAAGGTTGAAGGAACAACTTGGACCCTAGCCAATCAGTGGGACACTCATCTAAAAAGACAAAGTAGAAGGGGGATGGAGAAAAGGCTCTGGGGTTGAGAGTAGTTCCTGCTCTTCCAGAGGACCTAACTGCAGTTCCCAGAACCTGTGTCAGGTGGTTAGAACCACCTGTAACTCCAGCTCCAGGAGACCCAGTGTCCTCTTCTGACCTCTGCAGTGACCTAAACATGTGCACACACAAACACATGCGTACATCAGACTCAGGAAAAAAAGAAACATGAGATTATATTTAAGAAAAAACAGTTATGTGGGAGGGGATAAGGGAGGGGGCTATGGCTAGGATACAAAGTGAATAAATTGTAATAAATTAAAAAATGAATTTTAAAAAAGAATTAAAAATAATTATGGCCAAGAGTGGTGGTGCACGCCTTTAATCCTGGTACTCAGGAGTCAGAGGCAGGCAGCTCTTTGAGTTCAAGGCCAGCCTGATCTACAGAGTTCCGGGACAGCCAGGAACCATCTATCTCAAAAACAAACAACAAAATAAAATAAAAAAACAAATATGTGTGTATGTATATATAAATATATATATAGACATACATATATATGTTTGCTTTTTTTGTTGGATGTATATTATACCTTGACCAAGAATTCTTTTTTAAAATGAAAATAACAAATTTCAAATATCTTAAAGTAGAAAAAGACTACAGAGGTCACCAAATCTGAAAAAAATAGCAGTATTTACATTAACTAATTGCTTAATGCACTTCCATAATACATAATCTTAATTTTGATTTTGTTTTGTGTTCTTGCAGTGTTGGGGATAAAACCCACGGCTTTATGCATGTGACTTCTCTGCCAGCCATAATTTTGAAAATCTTTTACTGCATACCCTTCAATCACCTGTCCACATAAAGCGTTCTGTACATAGAAGAGTGGGATAATTTCTACAGCCTATCACAATTTCAAAATGTGTTTCTTCTTATCGATTATCCAAATTCCTTTTTATCTGAGGAAAGTAACAGTCATCTTGACTATTTGCCCAACTTGGGGATAGCCCTGTGCAGTTTTCCTCATATATTGTGGGATATTTCACTATTCGAAACATTCATAGAGCCCCTTCAGCATTGTGCATTATTCACTTTTGAATTCATGACACAGTTTGTACACATTGCCTCCATAACCCTAGTGGCAGCACAGTGACTGCCTCAGTTAAAGAATTTCCTTTATCTTTGCTGTGCAGACGTTCTGTTTATGACTGAGGCGTGCTGACTCATCGGCCAAGCATTTTGTCGGTTATTGCCGTGAAGACAAAGGGGTTTGTTGTTGTTTGTTTTATATGGGTGTTGTCTGTGTGATGGTTTACGTATGTGCCTGCTGCCTTTGGAGGCCAGAGGTCAACCTTGGCGTTGTCTGTCAGGAGCTATCCGCTTAGTTTATTATGGATTAGGGTCTCAGAGTTGGAACTCACTAAGAAGGCAAGGCTGCCCAGTAAGCTCCCAAGGAACCCCCTGTCTCGGCTGGAATCCTCAACGCTGGGATTGCAAGTGTTCCCTAAGCAAAGCATTTTTACATGGGTTCTGAAGATCGAACTCAGTCTGTCATGACTGCAAAGCAAGCACTTTACCAACTGAACTGTCCCTCCAGCCCCTAAGACCAAGTTTGCAGCCTCAGGTTTGTGTATTTCTGTCGCTTCCTGAAGGTCGTCATCATCACAGAACTACCCTGGACCTCCATGCCTACTTCATCTCTGCTCATCATGTTTCCTTCCATCTCTACTCCAGTCCTGGCAGAATTCCCTGGGTTGTTTTCCAATTCATTGATTTTTATCCCCGACTTTCTAAATCTGCTGTTCATTAATTCCATCGCATTTTTAATATGACACAGTTTCCTAACCCTGATCTACATCAAATGTACATCACAATTTTTGGACATAAAATGAATCACACATTTTCTAACGTTTTCTCTGTCTCTTGTACTGTCTGCTCAGTAGGGGATTTTCTCAGAGTTTGTGGATCCCAGCACAAGCCTTCAGATCAGGAGGGAATTTAGGGTAAAACCTAGCTTTCTTGGTTGCTTTATTTAACTGACTGCTTTGGAGGGCCCACTTCCTTATGGAAAAGGAAAGGCTTCACAACATCAAGAAGTATCACCCCTGAGCTGAGCTGTCTGTTCTTTGGCAATGGTGGCATTTCCCCAGCCTCCTTTTCCTTAACTGGCTACATTATCCTCGGCTTTGGCAAGAGCCCTCCTTCATCACTGAATGCAAACCCTTCCATTGCTCACAAGAGTGGCATCGCTGAAGCTCAACTTGACTGACATGCATTTCTCTAAGGATTCATCCTTGCTTCCAGCTCCTGCCCCCGCAAACTTGACAGGGGCTAACTGCCCTAACTTAACAAAATATATATGGTAGGAGGAAAGTTGTGTATCTAAGAGACACAATATACCAGGTAACCATAAACTTAAAATATTTAAAATGCCCAAGTGTAGTTATGTTATTAATTTAGATCAAATCTACTTTTTTAAAAAAAAAATAAGGATTTACTTTATTTGTATGTGTGTGTGTGTGTGTGTGTGTGTGTGTGTGTGTGTTGGGGGTTGGTCTGGTGCAATCCTAATGTTAATTGCTTTTCCCCCTGAGGTTTGCTTGTTGTTTTCCGCAAGCAGACACTCATGTACCCCAAATGACGTTGTAAACTTTGTCTTTATGTTTGAACAATAAAAAGTGGACACACCTGGGCAAGGTGGATGGGGAGTTGTGGTCTAGGTTCTAGGGCTTGGACAACAGAGAGGATCTTGGGAAGGAGACAGACAGGAAGAGGGGAGGAAGGAGGAAGTCGGGAGGAAGGACTCCGAGAATGTTGTGGAAAGGAATGATGTAGATGAAGAATAAGCGAGTATTTATGGAATGATGGATGGGAGGTATTCCAGTCAGGAGCTGATTAAAGCTGGTGGAATGGGATGGTGCCTGGGGAACATGAGATAGTGCAGACGGAATTATCTGGCCAGCCCAGGGTGATAGAAGGCAAATCTAAAATCTAACAGGTATCTGTGTCTTTTTGATTACGATGGTGGGTTAGATGACACCACCGCCGTAATAATTACAAGGGCCAAAATAAACATATTTAGCCAGACACCATTTATTATCAACAACACACGTGTAATGTGTGCATATGCTGGCAGCAGCCGTAAAAGGGTGTCAGAACCCCTGGATCTGGAGTTTTAGATGGTTGTGGTTTGTTTGATACGAGCGTTGGGAACTGAACTCTGGCCCTCTGAAAAAGGTGCCAGAGCTCTTAACTGCTGAGTATCTCTCTCTCTCTCTCTCTCCAAATTCACACACACACACACACACACACACACACACACACACACACACACACGCACACACATACACACACCTGCTTTGTTTTGTTTTTCAGATTTCCTGAGGAATACCTTGGGCCCGTGTGGCCTCACTTTATAATAACCTATGCTAACAAGAAATAATCCAGTCATTGGGAACCTGTGCCACCACAGATCAGGACAACATTAGGCCATGTATGTAGGTAGGGCCAATGCAGGCTAATTAGCTTTCACCAGGCCCTGCCTTTTAAAGTACCTACCACCTTTACACCACACAGTAAGGATCAAGCTTCTAACACATAAAACTTGAGGAATGACTCACATTAAACTCTATTAACTTCAGATAATTTTCTCATATGGAAATGCCTTTCTTTTACCTTTGTTCAGTATAATGTTAGATATTTGTTTAAAATAAACATTTGCTACTGTATTTAGGAATTACTTTTTTTCTTTCTTTCTCACTGTCTCTCTTTTAAGACAGGGTCTCTCTATGCAGTCCTGGCTGGCCTGGAACTTGCTATGTTGAAAACGTTTGCATGGAATTCACAGAATTCTATCTACCTATGCTTCCCACGGTTCTTGAATTAAAGCCCTGCACCCCAACCCCTGGCTAGGAAAGTCCCCTTCTAATACCGTTAACAGCTTCATTTTTAAAATGAATTGTGTATTTCAACCAATGTCAAATGTGTTTTCCAAATTTCATTGACATTTTAGTATCAAAGGCTGCTGAAAAATTTTATTAAGAGCTTACTGTTATGGAAGTATGTTTGCATTTTAGAAGACACTCTACATAGTCATGGCATATGGGAACTGAGTTCTACTCTTGGTATTTAGCACAATACTAAATGAAACCTACTGTTTTGTTTTTTAATCATATTTACAAGTGAAATCGGGTTGTGATTGTTTTTTCCAGTCTCTCTGCTAAGCTTTGACATGCAGGGATGTGACAGTTCTTAAGGTGAAGTGGTTCACTTTGCCTCCTTTCCTGCTCTGTAGACATTTTAAGTAAAATGAAAATTACTCATCTCTTTGTAGAGTGTTGACGACTCATCTGTGAAACTGTTTTGGTCCTGTGCCTTTATTTCTTTTTTTTTTTTTATTTCTTTCATTTTTTTTGAATAAGCTCTCTGAGGAGTAATGCAATTTTATTTTTAATAATTAGGAGAATTAGTTATTAATAATGAGAATAATAATTATAATATTGAGAAATATTATTGATAAGGAGAATATTATTAATAATGAGAAATAGCAAATAATGAGAAAAACATGTCCTTTTATGCCCATTTTATGGAAAAATTAAAATACATCACCATAAAGGTTATAAAATAATCTTATTATCACATACTACAATGTATGTTAGATTACTACCTATTATGTATTTGAGTGGTGATTTTCCAAGATTATCTGTCATTGCAAACTGGCACCCCATGCCTGCTTCCCCTTCAGGGTATCCAGGCTTGTTGTGCACCAGGCTGGACTAGAGGGAGGGAAGCTTAGCCTGGACAGATGGGTGCAATGCAGGATCTTGGTCAGCTGTGAGGGGTGAGTAGTTGAGAAATAGCCTACTCAGGAGCAGCTTCATTGAGACAGCTCGTTTAATTGGGGGGGGGAATAAATTAGATCTTTTGGTAGGGGCTTTTGGGGTGAGTGTAGATTATTGCCAGGGCCAGTGTGCTGGGAATGCCTTATTTGCATGAAGAGGAATTCCAGGTGCTTGCTGGACATGATCTTATAAGAAGAGAGGAAGTTTAACCTGTACCTGTCTACCAGGATACATGACCACCTCAAGGGTGAGAGAAGTGAGGGGCATAAGGCCATGTAAGCCAGGACACACAGGCCCAGGGAAAGGAGGGAGCAGTCCAACTTCTGCCGATCTCAAGATTTTCAGAGTTTGGACATGCCTCTACCTCCCTCTTGCTCCTGTCCAGCTCCTGGGTCACACAGCAAACCCTCACTCCAGACTTCCCATTCACAGCACATAGTGCACTTTTGTTTCTCTCTCTCCTTCTCTCTGTCCCCACCTCCATTTCTCCTGCTTTCTCTTTTATCAAATTTAGTAAGCTATCTTGATTTTTTTATGTTAATACATCTTTTCAGTATTATCTTTCAGTGGCTACCATGTTTTATGGTAGTTAGACATTAGTTTCTTTAATCAACTGTGGAGAGTCGTCTGTACTTTTTATAAGCACAGATATCTTGTCTCCAAATGTCCCCTTGCTCTTGAAGCCTGAGCTTTCTTATCTACTCTGTGACCTATCCCTGCCTGTTTATCCTTAATTGAGGAGATAGGGGCTTATCCAATGTGGTTAAAATCCTTCAAAAAGAAATGTAAAGTAAACTGAAATATTCAGGAAGCTAAGGCAGAAAGATCTGGAGTTTGGGGCTGGTCTGGACCTTAGCAAGACTCTGTCTGAAGAATATATATTAAAAAAAAAATGAAAGGAAGGAAGGAAGAATGGAGAGGGAGGGAAGAAGAAAGGAAATTGCAAGTATATCTGATCAATTTTGACTGAGCCAACAAAGAAAGTAAAAAAAAAAAAAAAAAAAAAAGACCAGAAACAGAGTATTTCCACTGCATACTTAGACTAGTGGCTCAGTCATTATCTGTGTCCACAAAAGAAGTACTTCCCTGTCAATGAGAGCTTACTTCTAGTTGGGAAAATTCTTTTTCTTCTTTGTTATGGCAGTGAGCTGGCCACCTAGCACAACCATCACATTAGGGCCCAGCTAAGGAAATCCTTTCTCCTTGCCAGAAACCAGCCACTTACAAGTATGAAGTCAAATACTTTAAAAGCCATGACAGGAAACATGCTATGTGAACCACTGACCAGTGTTGTTAATATGTGCATCTTTAAGCCCTCCAGAGCCTTCTCTTGGACAAAGGGTGCTGGTGGGATTTCCCACCTGCTTGTCTATATGGCTTCTTCTTCAGTAAACTATTAGTTGTTTGGCCCATCACTCAATACAAGCCCTCTGCTCAATGTCCCTGGTGACCTCCACTGGGTTTGACAGATGGGTCGACCAAGTTCCTGGCCTCCCAATGATTCAGAGAGCTTTCCAACATTTTCTGGAGAACTAGGTAGAATAAAGGATCCAATGTCTGATACATGGCACCATGAAAGGGGAGCTGACACTATGAGACTAAAGGAACAAGGTAGCCAGAAATTGTGTTCACACCCCTTGAAATGTACAAATAACAGGTACCCAACTGCTAAATGCCATCTTTTAGGCAATCCACAGCCACTATAACCATGAACTCTCAGCAACTCTGGATGGCTTCACTGGGTCTGCACAAGCATAGAGCCATCAACAGCCAGGCAAAGATTCAGGAGGAACCCTCACTTTTGAATTATTTCCATTGAGTAGACTAAGAACAACAGCAAGTTCCAATGAATATTCCCAAACCAGAGGTTACACAGATGGCCCTGATTAAACTAAATCAAAACTCGTGAATCACAGAGAGGGACAAATAGGGGCAGAGGAACAGGGGTGAAAAGAAGACAGGAGATGGCATAAGAAGAAAGGATAACCAGGATGTATTTATTACACACATGTATGAAAGCGTCAAAGAACCAGCTTAACAACAAAGATAAATAAAATCTCCAAAGTTAACAGAATTAAAGTGGCAACAGCTGCTTCTTTAGCACTGATCAGGAAACAGTACAAGACAACCTTAAGAGCCTGGAGCAGCAGAACCACATGGAGGGTCACTAATGTCTCAGGCAGGATGGAAAAGTGATATTCTGCGCGGCCCAGAAGTGGAGCAAGTGGAGGACCAGAAGCACAACTTGAGGTGTGGGGACATGATGAGAAAACACGTCATAGCTAGTTCATAAAACCCAGAGAAAGAGAGAGTGGAGACTCTGTGGTGGTGGAAAGCAAGGGGAAGCAAGGGAGCTGTTCCAGGAGAATTTACGTCCCCTAAATCTGTAAGAAACATATTTCTGAATTCTCCCCGGGAGACTCGGTCCTTACATTCAAAGCTGTGTGACTTCAGGAAGTTGGTATTTAGCCAGGAATTTAAAGATTGCTTTCTTTATTAGGTAATAGCATAATGTTTGAATTTACTAATGCTTTTGGAATGCTAGCCGCTTTTGAAAAATCTAAAATGTGAAATACTTTTCCCCCCATGTGAAGACATTTAAAACATGGGGATATATATATATATATATATATATATATATATATGGTAGAACTGCTAATTCATCTGTAACAACTTTATACAAAGAATATTGAACGCTGCCTACAGTCTTACATGTGAAAAAGCTGAAAGTCTAGAACAAATCCCTTAATGTTAGGGGAAAAAAGTCACTTCTTAACCATTTCTTTATTTGTTCAGTTATTTAATTAAGAGACAGAGTCCAAGGCCATCTTGGGACTTGGCAGTGTCACCCATACTCAAACATGGAGTTGGTCTTCCCCTGGGTAGAGACATAAAGTTAAAAGAATGAATGAGTAAAATAATGAATATGTCATCTGAGGACAGGTGAAATGGGGGAAACTGACCAGGCTATGGGGTGAGAAGATAAAGGTGGGGATTGCATCACTTTCTAAATAATTTTGTATTTATATTGGTTTATATTACTTTTTTAAGCAATTTTCGTAAACTTGACTTAAAGTAAATTTGTCATCCTCCATGTCTGTAGGTTGTAAATATAAAATGAGTCTCACTAGGTTACAGTCAAGGTGTCAATAGGATGCATTCTTCTGGAAGGCTCCAGGGGACAAAACAGCTATTTTCCCCGCACTTTGCAACTTCCAGAGGCTGCCCACATTTCCTGAGGCATGGCCTCCTCCCGCTTCTATTTCCTTTATCTGTCCTTCTCTGACCATCACCTTCCTTCTTATAAGAGCCTTTGCAATGCTCTCGGGCACGTTTAAGTATTCTGGAGTAATCTTCTTCTCTCTCTCTCTCTCTCTTTTTTTTTCCAAGTGGCATAACGTATTCACAGGTTTTGGAAGGTTAGAATATCAGCATCTTTGGAGACAAATTACTCTGTGTACCATAGGGGACAACTGCAATTTTAATCAGGGCTATCAAAGGTGGGTTTGCTGAGAAGAGAATATCTGAGGGAGATTAAAGAAGGCAGGCCAGTCGAGAGGACATCTGGAGCAGTGGACTTTGACCTGTGCAAAATCCAGAGCAAAAGGAAGAACGAGGAGGACACGGCTCAGATGAAGAAAACCTGAGAAAAGCGCAGACAGGTACAAGGTCTGGGAGCAGAGCCAATGGATGGTGAGGTTTGTGACATTTATTCTGAATGGGCTATGGGAGTGTCTGAGGAGTGACATCATTGTAAAGTTTCATTGAGTGGCTGTGTCATCGAACTATTGTAGGTGGGAAAGAGCCTCGTGAAGAATGGAGTCAGCCTCTTGGGCTTGAGGACCTTGGGACTCCTAAAGGTAGATAGTGGAAGAGTCTAGGAGTGAGTAAGAGCTGAGATGTAGTGAGATCAGCCATGGGGGCCTTGAGGCTGGTGGTGGACAGGCAGTGCTGAGAGGAACAAGAGCATACACGCTCTTCCCTGATCTCTCCACAGGTGCAGCCAAAGGGAGCCATTCATCGGCCCTAGCATCTGTTTCATCTCTCCTCTTTCCTAACTCTCCACCCCTTGACTCTACATCTAAAGAAGTCTGATTCTCCATCCACTGATGGAGATATGAGAGAGAATTACTTATTTCTTTATTCCTTTTTAGTCAAACTCATACTAGGCCTAAGTTCCTTTCTTGCTTGCCTGGGATCTTGTCACCCAAGGACAAGATAGTACACAAAAGACCCATCAGGGCTTCTGAGCATTGGTGGATAATATTTGCCCTATAAACTGCTAGGCAACAGAACCTTGGGTAATTCAGAGCCCTGGGAGCATTTTATATAGAAGGGTTTTTGCTTTGGAGCAAGGTAGAGTATAATAGTTGAAATGCAAACCATTCTACACCTTCAGGGAGGAAGGAGTTGTAGGGTCCATCTTAAATTTATATAAATCTTCGAAGGGCTCAAGCATTCCACGCACCCTCATCCCCATGCAGCTCCTGGAAACCGAGTCAAACTTTGGCTGGACGAAAACAGAAGACTTCTTTCTGGAGAGCCTACATACCTGCTCCCGGAAATGGTAGCCACTGTGGTCCCAGAGTGACAAGAAATGGGGCTCAAGGAGAAAGAAAAGTAGTAATAAAAGGAGCCATAGCTTTCCAACAGGGAAAGGAGAAAGGCTGACATCTTACCCAGACCTGGGAACTGTGGCTGTCAATGCAGCCTACTGTGCAACAAGATTGTCACATCTTCAGTGCCACTCTCTAGAAGTGGAGAAGGTGCACCAGAATCAATTTTGTTTCCAAATCATAGCAAATTGAGAGTGCTGAAATGGACTTTTTTTTTTAAGAGTCTTTTCCCAACCAAATTGCAGACATCCATTATTGATTAACTGGCTTTTGGGGAGGTCAAAGCCAAGATTTTACCTCCTGCTCATTCATTAGACACATCCCAATGTTTGTAAGTCTCACTGGCACCACTGCTGCATCATCTTGGCAAGGATGGCTGCTTTCAATGTCAGCATAGGATCCTCAGTGGTGTGGTGACTGGCATAGCGTGGCCTCAAAAGGTGGACTGTCCCTGAAGGGAAGGGCCTCATCCCTGACTGCCCCTGGTTTCAAAGATGACACGGTGAATCCAGTATGTTAAAGGGACAGCAGGCAAGGACACCCTGGGTAGAAACTTACACCCATGTCACCTCTATCTTCTGGCTTTTGTTTTTTTCTCCCTATACCCAGTCCTCAGGTAAGAGTGACTTATCTGGTAAACTCAATAACTTGCGTACTTTCCCTTAGGCAAGCTGTTTATATACCACCAGGATAGAACTGCCTGGCCCCTGAGTGAGCAGAAAGTCTGCCTGCTTCCATGGCTCTTCCTAGGAAACCCATCTGGGGCCATCCGATACCTAATGACAGACGGCAGTTTGTATCAGTCAAGATGGTACTTAAACCAGTGGTTATTTTTCTTGATTCTCAATTGCCTCTCGAATAACTTAGAATCTACATGGAAAATGCTGTTACTATTTCTTCAGCAAAGTGTGTGTGTGGGGGGGAGACAGTGTTTTCTCCATTGAAATAGCTAAATTAGCAGAGCAGCTGGTAAGCATTTTTTTCACTCTGTCTATCTGATCATAAAGGAATCCTGCCTGAAAACAAGCCAATGCAAAGAAGGCAGTGCCAGAAGTACCCTATTCAACATCTGTATCCAGATGTGTCTGGCTTCTGTAAGGTTTTCAGTTACAGGAGCTGATACATTCCCTGTTTCTTTAAAAAAAAAAAAGACTTAATTTTTCATTATGTACGTGTGTGTTTTCGTGTGGGTTTGTTCATGTGTGTGAGTGTAGATGCCCTTGGAATCCAGAAGGTGCCAAATTCCCTGGAACTGTCTGATATGAGTACTGGGAACTGACCTTGGGTCCTCAGCAAGTGCCCTATAACCACCATGGGGCAATCTCCCCATCACATCCCCTCTCTCACTCATGTGTTCTAGAGTTAGAGCTTTGCCAACGGAAAGGGATCTGACCTTTGCTGTTTAAGGATGAGCTGCTTCTCTTAGATCTCAGTCTTAGAACAATCTACTTTTAAAATTTGCATCTTATCTGAGTAAAACACAACAGAGAAGTTGCCAGGTATTAACGTGATTACAAAGTTAGTAACCTTGCCTTGGAAAAACTGATAGCTCTTCCCAGCTCCACTGTCTTCAGAGCTGCTCCTGCTACAAACTGGGAGGCCAAGGTGTTAGTGTGGCCCAAGGATACAATGTTACTTCACCAAATAACGGAAGGGCAATTTGGTAACTAACTGCATGTTTCCCCCACCCACCGCCAGCATTTGGTAGTATCTTGTTTTATATTGCCATGATAGATGGCCACAGCTGAGTGATTAATAGATTTATTTCCTACAATTCTAGAGGATGAAGATTTGAAGAGTCCAAGATGGAGGACATGCACCTGAGGATTTTCTGGCTGTTTCCACTGTAGGGACTCTGGCAAGCATGGTTCTGGCAGGCCTTGACCTTCTCTCCCACTCCCATTAGCTCTGCCTTGCTAAAATCTGGTAGATTACATTCTCTTTTTCTGTTTTGTTTTTGTCTTTTGGTTTTCCAAGACAGGGTTTCTCTGTGTGTAGACCAGGCTGGTCTAAAACTTACAAAGGTCTACCTGCCTCTGCCTCCCAAGTGCTGTGATTAAAGGCGAGCACCATCACCGCCTGCCCAGCTTTAGCTTACATTCCTTAAAGCTAACCACCAAGGTCTATTCCCTTATTTGGCCACATCCTCCCTCTGAGGCTGACTACCAAAATCCAGCTATTGAAGTATTGAAGTCCAGTGAACAAAAGCTCCCTTTGGCTCAGCTAATTAACATGCCCAATTAAAATTAAACATTTCATCCTAACACGGGCTTTTCCCCTGTACCTTTATAAACTGCCATTTTCTTATGGGCTACATCTGCCTCTTCTACCCAAAGTCCTTTGTCCCACTTTGGGAAAATTACTACTCTTCCTTCTCATTTGCTCCCTTCCCCTTCTTCCTCATCCTAGATCTGCTGACTTTATCTCTTCTTCTATGTCCCTGTGGGGCAAATAAATCTTTGTTTGAGAACTGGGTCTTGGGGGGGGGGGGGTCCTGGGCCATTTCTGATCCTAATACTGTTCATGGCAGAAAGACCAAAAAAAAAATAGTAAAACAACAAACACCAACCTTATTTTATATCTAACCCACTCCTTGCCAATAAGCCCATTTCTGTAACAAGACATCACTGTATCTATTAGAGGCAGAGTCATCAAAACCTCCGCACCTCTCCCTGGGCCCTCCTTGTCTATGAAGTTAAATTTATATTTCAAATGCCTGAACTTCGGCAGATGCCTTTAAGCAAGTAACACATCGGTTTTATGTTTAAATGTATATCTGACTTGAAATCTTTTAAAAAGTTTTAACATTTATTTATCTGTGGGCTGGATGGGGATTTATTTGTATTATGGTGTGTGTGTAAGAGTCAGAGGACAGGTTAAAGGAGTGTGTGCTTTCCTTCTATCACAGTTCCAGGGACTGGATTTAGGCTACAAGCTGAACCATCAGCTGAGCCTTTACCAGCTGAGCCACCTCACTAGCCCCTCAACTTAAAAATCTATCATGACAATAAGTCTGGTAGTTCACATTTGCAGTTTTAGAAAAGGATGGCTCTCTTTTGGGAGGAAGTTGAGAGGAAATGAAGACATTAGGAAATGGAGAAATTATTTTAAAAGAATTAAACCTGGATCCTTAAAGGAGATTTGTGAAGAAAAGTAGTATTCATTAGAACTTATAGAGACATCTTGGCTGACATGCATATGGCCCTGTTCATGATTCCTTGCAGAAGCAAAAAGAAATGGGACAGGGAGAGGAGGACGATTGGATAAAGGAGCAGGAGGAGGAACAATAGGAATTATTTGTAATATTAGTAGTTTAAAATTGAATTCATATTAGTGCTGGGTGGATTCCAAACATACCCGTCATTGCTGAATAATTTCCTGAAGATTCCCTCTCCTCAAGACTGAAAAAAGTCCTATAGGGCAAAAGAGTCCCATGGACTGGTGGGAGATGGGGGAGGGGTGGATTCTAAGATGATTCCCCACTGAGAACAGAGCCACCAGCTCCCATCTCTGAAACAGGATGCCCTTTGTTGTATATGATGTAGCCTTCAGAAGGGGAAAGGACAATGGAGTGTAAGAGAATGGCAGAAAACCTACACAGGAATGACTCACTTATCTGTGAGATTAGCTGCTTCATGGTTGAGCTGTCTAGACAGAGTCCATAACTAATCATGCGTAGGAACAGCCACAATTCACCAAAAAAGAAAAAAAATTCATAGAAACAATCTGCTCATGTCTGTATTTGGGATAAGAAAGCAAGTATGAATTAGGTAACTCTAAGAGCTCCTATTTCTTTATTTGCTTTTGTTGGTTTCCTTGGTTTTGTTTTGTTTTTCAGTCCAGTGGGTTCTTTGGGATGTTTATCCCACTGTTGAGACAGCCTCTAAGAATCCCCATCTAACTAAATGGTGTCCCTTCACTGATTCTAGACAAAGCTCTTTGTGGGTTTCTTCCAGGTATGTGTGTGCAGGTTGAGTCCTTTCCCAGGGACACTGCCCCTTAATCTCTGAAATGGAGAAGAAATCTGCCAAAGTCATACAAGCTGAGAAGAAATTCATCTTTATTCCTTATCAAAGCCACGGGGTGTGGGGTGCAGGACAAACGCAGCTGACGTAGAGAAGGAGCCAAATAAAATGACATCATTTACTCCAGGGAGAGAGTACAGCTAATATCTAAGCTGTAAATATGTCAGGACACCAGGACCTTTGGGACGACTGGAGGTACAGCTAGTTCGTGGACCCAAGTCAGCGATGGCAACAGAAAGAGGAAGGAGGGCTGCTCTTGTCAAGTCATGCTGATCCGAAAAGCTGTGCACCTTTCCTCCACACACCTGGCCCTTCATTCAAGACATCTGCACTGCTCGGAATTCTCTACTCAGCTCTTTACCTGCCTACTCAACTCTGCACCGGTTCTTCAAGGTCCTAGAATGTGTCTCCTATGAATTCCTCTATTTGGTTAACACATCCTGTTGTTCAGCTGCACGAATCCCATTGCATCTTTTGAAACACCTGTGGCCCTTGAGCTCCTTGGTACCCATCTCCTCCACATACTGAGTGGAGCAGCGACTCATTCTGCCTCACCAGTAGTCTCCAGGGCTGAGAACAACACTGGCATATAATGAATATTCAGCACATTTTGGTGGTTGTGTAATCCTTGGCAACTGTGAATCCCCAGATTTAGATAAATAAAAATAGCAATTATTACACGTATGCTCTCTTTATAAAAAAAAAAAAGCAAATAAGCAAAATCTCTTTTTAATATGGACATAAAATGAAACACTGAAAACAAAAACTAATAATTCAAGGAAAATGGCTCGGATCACGATGGAATTGTTAATGAGAATTCCTGGTGACACTTGGGCTGTGATCCCAGCACTCAAGAGGCAGGAGTATCAAGAGTTTGAGGCCTGAGAAACGGACAGAGACAGACCGACTGACCGGCTTTCCTGATCTTTCCTCCTGTTTGGGGTCAAACTCCCAGAAAACTCTCAGGACGGCTGCCATGACAGACAGACTTGGAGGTGTTCAGCGCCGACCTGACCCACTACAGCAGTCCCCACGTGCTTACATCATAACCCGCTGATCACGTGTTAAAAGGGCGGTAGCTGTAGAGATTTTTATTATCTACCATGTCTATTATTATCTATTTCGGTACAATTTTATATCCATTCTGTGCTTTGATGTAAAATTGTAGCGAAATGACAAAGGAAGAGGTTTTTTGTTTTTTGTTTTTCTTTTTATAATATGCCGGCGTAACAAAAGAATTATGTTTAAGGCAATCTTTTGAAATGTTTAGTTCTTTTCCTGGATTTTTCTCCATTGGCGCCACACAATTTACAGGGAATCAATCGCTTCTGTTAAGAAACATGAGGAGGCAAATGTATCAACCCTGTGTGATTCCAATTTTTTTTCTATACATCATGTGACACTTCTGATTATAAACCGACGGCAGACGAGCCTTGCTATGAGAATTTCCCCGTTATGTAACGCAGACATGTTGCTCATAACCCCGGGCCAGATGGAAACTGTGAGGCTTTAACTACAGAGTGAGCCGTTTGAGTCTATTTTGTGTAACTCTTCAAAGCATAAATTAAAAGCAGAAGGCGTATTTCATGGTTTCAAGATCCGAAAGCCTCAGCCACACTCTGTAAATCTGCCCGTAGTGTGAAGGACAGCATTTTCAGTCGGCCGGGCCGGCACCCTTATCAATTCTCTTGTGCTGTTCCACTCTCAGATGACTGGGCTAAAGAAAAATGTACCCTGAAATGAGTATTCCCATCTCCAAATACGCAGCCCGAACCCTGAGGCCAGACAGGGTTTATTTTACTGTCTGTTTGAGGTGTCCTCTGTGGTACATCATGTTGAAAGTTTTCTCATTCGGAAGACGTTTCAGTCTTCCACGGTTGTGCCGGGCTTCTGTGAGAAAGGATTCAGTACACACAGAAACGATCTCTCAGATAGCACTTGAAATGTATTTATTTTCTTTTCATATTGCCTGAATAATTTATGTGGTACATTTTGCCAGTTATGGAGGGGAGGAACTTAAAAATCCATTTCTTTAGAGTTCAGAAAGCTTTCTCTCCTTCCATCAATATCAAGCCAGTACTCGGAAGGTCTTTAGGAGCAGTATAGTAAAATAAGAGGTGAATTTAATGTGTAAGCAGAAAGATCCACACTTATGCTACTTTCCCTAGACCTAAGTGAACTGAAATGGGAAGAACTGAAATGGCAAATGCAATAACAAGGGAATATTCCTCCTGACCAAGAATGCATAAATTATCTCTACCATTGTATACTAGCAGGGGAAACCAAGATGCATATTTTAGATATAGAAAATAGGAAGCAATTTCAGAGTAGCTCATGGGATAGCGGTGACTCGAAGTAGGGAGGATTTACACTGCAGTTTATTCCTACCCAGCCCACCCCCCAGTAAATGCTGGGATACCTCTCTGGAGGTCTGTTCATGTTCCCCAGGCTAACAAAAGGCTCAAAGCCTTCCCCATATCTATCACACAGTTAAAAACTCTCAGTTCTTATTTTTGGGAGCTAAACACTGAAGTGTTGATAGATGAATTGAGATACACACAAATACCATCCGTTGTTTTTCTTGCAGTGCTAGGAATCCAAGACACGGCCCTACTAGGCAAGCGCCTATCATTGTACTCTATCACCAGACCAGCAAAATTTGCTTTAAAATAATCTGTGAGCTGGGAAGGGGAGAGGAGGACAGAGAGAGGAGCGACAGAGTTGGAAGAAGATTGGACATGCATTTATCACTATATGAGAAAAGAGATAGTTAGATAGGATTATTGATTTTTTTCTTCCCTGCTTTTGTGTTTTACAAAGTTAAGAAAACAAAACAAAAAAACACACTCTGTCACATTTAAAATTGACTATAATACCATGCTTAGTTGTAAGCAGGCAGCACTAATTTAATTCAGTGGGTTAAAAAAAAATCAATCAACCAACAAAAGGAGGGCATGAAAGGGAAATGTGATGGAAGATCTGGGACTAGTGGTTGGAGAGGGGAACCCAGGAGTAGATATAATCAAGATACATTGTATACATGTATGAAACTTTCAAAGAACAAATAACAGTTAAAAAGAAACAGCAACACTTGTAGCTGGGCCTGGTGGTACATACCTGTAATCCTGTCATGCAGAAGACAGAAGCATCTCAAGGTCAGGGACGGTCGGGCTACATGGTAATATCCTGTCTCAGAAAAGTGGCCTTAATAATGTACCTTTCAACTTTTAGTCAGCCTTAATCAAAGTCGCACCAAAATTCACCTGTGGATTTTCCTTTTCTTAACGGAGTGCTTCGGCTCATACTATGGAGTATATGTCTTACCCCCCTGGACCCTGCTGTGTACGATTTTCTCAGTCTGAGTTTACCGTTTTGTACAATAATGACTTTTTGTTGAATAACTTCCCAGACCCCTGCCAGCCTATACTTACTGAGGCTAACCTGACTACTCATTTCTAAAGACAAAGGTCTACCTGCCAATAAAGTCTGGGAGTCAGAGAGCTCCCCTACAGTCTGAGCAGAGACTGAGAAGTGCCTGCAACATCCAGTTGTTTGTGGAGTTTTGCTAAAATTAGGTCCCACCCTTTATATATCTCACTATTCACGGCTTCTTGGAAACCTGTCATGTCAAATAAAAGCTGATCTAAATAATCTGTAAGGTCCGCTTAGCAAATTTTCCCTGGAATAGTGTACCTTGGGGAGAGTCAGAAACTGAGAACAGATTAGTGGCTGAGTGTAGGAACTGTGAGTCCATGAAGCATGGGAAAATGAATGACTGAATGCCTTTGGCTCTCTGTATGACCCGAATACTATTCTCTGTTGTTTCAAAAGACTTACAACAAATATCTTTGTTGCCTAGATTTCCATTATTAAATCTTAACTAAAGTTATTTGAAAGATAAATCTTTTGGAAACCACTGAATTTGACAAGGATAACTTTTTCTTCCTCTTAAAAATAAATGCTCTTTATTCTCAAATGCTAAAAAGCCAAATTCATTAAGAAATCTGATATAAGGGACTCTTAGCCTGCACCTCCTTCCCTCCTGTCCACTCACCGTGGGAAGCCCCATCAACAGGCATGCCGGACTCTCTGAGCCCCTGATGCTAAATCAGTGGTGATATTCTTACAGGGTTCTACAGCTTGGATAAAATTCAATTAATCTGATCGTTAAAGTGGGGGAGATGAAACCCAAGGCTCTGGAAACTGACTTCATTAGAACTCACTTGGCTGTCAACATCAGAAGTGCAAGCTCAATTGTGCTTGAACAAAATATAATAATTTGTTAAGTCATTAAGTTAGAAGTCCAGAGAATGATGTTTCCAGCTGGCTGGGTGCAGAACTCAGAGGACATATTCAGACCTGAGAATAAATGTTGATTTTTCGTCTAGACTATTTTCCTTCTCAGGCCAGGCTCTTCTCACACAGAGGCAAGGTATCTCCTTGCCTATATTGTTCCATTTTACCAAGCCCACATGGGAGTCAAGTTATTTTTTGCATTTCAGAAAAAAATCCCCAGGAAATATTTTCACTGGCCTGGTTTGGATTTGAGCCTCTGTGCAATCTAACGGCAAGAACTAGGGAACTACAGTGCTCTGATGGCCCAGCCTGAATCCACATCCCACCTTAGTGATGCTTGAGCTCATTTACTGAAAGAGGAAAATGAATGTCTCTCTACAGGGAAAGTGTGATGTCTCCTCTCAATAGCAGGTCATATATTAGAAGGGAGAGGTGATAGATAATTAGTTAGTAGTTGACTAAATTTTTTGTAGGGAATGAGCCCAGGCCTTGTGCATGCTAGACAAGCATTCCTCCACTAAGCTATATCCTTAGCATCCTAACCATCTATTAACGATTCTCCTATCTAAGGCCAGCCCTTGACTAGCTCTCCTTATAGAGCAAAGTCCCTAGCCGAATGGACTCACGAATGGACTCACAAATGGACTCACGGGGATAGGAAAAGCCATAGTTTGCCTTTGTTCAAATGACTGTGGTTCTTTCCCACGCACCTTACTGAATGTAACTTTTTTTATTACTATTATTATTCTTTAGCTGTTATTCTTTCTAGCTTGGATTATGCTGGAAGGAATGACCAAGGCCTGGGTCACCGATGATGATGAAAAGTATAATAGTCAGTCTTGCTCATCAATCTGACTGGTGTGAGAAATGTCTAATAAAATACACCTCTCGGGGTGTCTGTGATGGTGTTTTCAGAGACAATCAGATCATCAGGACTATCACCCCTTGACAGATCATAATATGATTGTTGGAGAAAGCCGACCATTAGTGGAGTGAGCTCAGGGGCTAAACCCTGCTCTCACTCCTTTTTCTCTGCTTCATGGCTTCGTGCTGTGAACTGCTTTGACCCATCATGTCCTCCCTTGACTAGGATGAGATGGACTGTAAGAAGATGCATGCTTTTTAAGTTCTGGTCACCGTGAAGAGAAGCTAGTTAATACAGAAGGTATAAACAGAGCTCCTTCTCACTCTCTAGAAATGTTCAAAACCGTTGTGGGGTCTATGGGGTGAACCTCCTTCATCAGGGACAAACCCGTTCATCTACTAACCCAATACAACTGTTGATGCAGCATGGCTTGTTGATTGCTTTGATTTTGTTTTTGTTTGTTTTTTGTTTGGTTTTGTTTTGTTTTGGGTTTTGTCTTTGAAAAGATGGAACCGTACAAACCCAGTGTTCGTCAAAGGAAAGAACACATGAATTGCCATTCTCTATTTAAAAAAACAGATAAAATTGGCATCTTGAGTCAACAAAATAAAAGTGGTTTACTGTTGAATGTGACGTCATTTGGGTTCACAGTGGTTCTCAACCTTCCTAATGCCATGACCCTTTAATACAGTTCCTTATGTTGTGGTGACCCCCCCAACCATAAAATTATTTTTCTTGTTACTTCATAACTCTAATTTTGCTGCTGTTATGAACTGTAAGGTAAATATCTGTGTTTTCTGATGGTCTCAGGAGACTCCTGTGAAAGGGTAATTCAGTCGTTAAAGGGTTGTGACCCACAGTTTGAGAACCACTAATTTAGGATAAATACACTTGACTGCTTATAAAAATCAATTTGACTTGCTCCAACTGAAGCCACACCTGTACCTTCAGCACTACGCTGGTATCAATTGCTTCCATTTTCTTCTTCTTCTTACCCTTTTTTTTTTTTAAATTTCCTCCAGGAATATTGAGTCATTACTATGTACCCACTGTGTTGAATGCTCATGAATTATCTTAGTCACTGAACTCATCACGCCAGGTCTTTAAGGGTGCTATTACTTTTGCAGAAGCACAAAGAAGCGAAGAAACGTTATCCAGTGTCATATAACAAATTAATAACTATAGTTTTGAATCCAGTGTGATTCTTGAACCCATGCTCTTGGCCATCCTGGTACACAGTCTTTTGTGACAGTTTTGATTCTGCTTTAGTATGTAGAAAAGGAGGTTTTGGAGATGTAACTAAGTCTTTTAGTCATCATTTGATTTTGAGTTCATTAAAAGGCTGATGAATAGTTGAGTTGTATAATATTACATGATTCCTTTAAAACATTGGTGGCAGAGGAAAAGTCAAAGTGATTCAAAGTACAACGGGTTTTAATATAATGTATCTGGCTTGAAGGGGGAAGAGGCTACAAGCAAGAGCCAGAGATCTGCTTCTAGCTTCTTTAAATGAGCTCTGGCAGAGAGCAGAAGAAGCTCATTTCTGCCGATAACCTGAAAGAGTTAGATGCAGACTCTCCATGAGACATGAACCCTGCCTAGACTTCAGTCTTCCATGACCTTAATCAGAAAACTCAGTCATGCCTGCCCAGACTTCTGACTTAGTGAACTGTAAGATAAAAAAGAAAGTGTTTTAAGTTGTTAAATTTGTAGCAATTTGTCATATAGCAACAGAAAATGGATGTAAGTCTTTTGTTGTTGAATTTGGGCTAAGCTATGTGAAATGGCCAATGTCAACTGCTGTGAACTGCAAAAATAATTATTTTTAGGTTCCATGTAATATTTCTGGGGGTGTCCAAACTAATATTGTTTAGTGCATTCCCATGGAGTTGACATCTTAGGAAGACACTGGAAGTGTCTGTGGGCTACTCAACCCCTTGTCCTTTACTCCCAAGAATGTACACACCAAAAACTGTGCTGACAATTCATCCATCACGCAGCGGAGCGAATGTCTGCTACACCTCATGATGCTGCCAATTACAGTTTGGGTCTGCACACAGGGATGACTTGATGGTGTCTGAAGTAGGAAGCACATTTGTTTCCAGCATAACATTTTTTACAGTAATAAATATGCATTAAAATCTACAGTGTTAGCCCCTGGGGCATATAAAGTTAATATTTAATTGTGAATATGTTGGATTTTGTTTTTGTATGACCACTAAAGAAAAAAGATAGTGTTTAGTTTAGACTATAGTTTAGATCAGGACTTTAAAATTGTTTATTGTCAAACTAAAAGAGTAGTTGGAAGGAAGGAAGGAAGGAAGGAAGGAAGGAAGGAAGGAAGGAAGGAAACAAGTAGTTGAGAGTAATCAAAAGTTCTCATGTACAGAAATATGACTCAGTTGATGAGATGATAATTCAAGGCATCTTTTCAAAACAGCTCACTCTAAGCCTCTTTCAAACAAAGAAGAAGCTGGGTGTGGGGATGCACTTCATTAATCCCACCACTTGAGAGGCAGAGACAGATTTCTGAGTTCAAGGCCAGCCTGGTTTACTTAGCAAATTCCAGGCCAACTAAGCCTATATGGTGAGACCCTGTTTCAAAAAACAAACAAACAAAAACATTACTAAGATATAAACTCTTAGTTATGTGAGAACCCAGCAGTTGTGGTTGTGGATTTTTTTTTTTGTTGTTGTTTTTGTTTGTTTGTTTTTGTTTTTATAAAACTTTAAAAAAATGTGTGTGTGTTTTAATGTAACCCTAACAGTGAAGATCAAAAGCTACAAAAGATGAGCTTAATACTAGTAGGTGCTTATTTTGATCCCACGGATATGGCTTTGAGGCAGTCAAGACCAAACAGCTCCTCCTACTTGTCACGAACGGTATGCCGCCATGAAATCAAGAGTTTCTGTTGCGTTCTGGTCGGTGTTGTCTGAAGGATGTGCGTGCAGGTTGCTCGCTCCATGCACATACCATGAAGCTATGGTTGATTTATAATTACAATCAGTTCACTCTACCCCATCAATTTAGCAAATACCCAGGACCACCTTTCCTTATTAATACTAGAGTCTATACTTGGAGCAACTTCTGTTCACAGGTTTCCAGCCAAATCCTCTCACCAATTACATTTGAACCATGTTGTACTGCTTAAAGAGCATCTCGTGAAGGAACACTAGCATGATATTCAGAATACACGCAAGGATCTTTTAGAGTTATGTATAGAAAAGAGATGGTTGTCAATATTTTACTTTGTAATGACTTATTCCAAGTGTTTCCCTTCCTTTCTAACACATCCCAAAGGTCCTTTGTTTCTTTCTATCACAAGCAGAGACAGTTTGAGTTTATCCTATTAACTAAGAAGACAAATGAAATATTTCTCAAAAAGGTTTACTTCGTTAAGAGATCCTGTTCCTCCTACAGAATATTAGACTTGGAAGAGACACGGAGGTCACCAGCATAACCCAAGCATGAATGGGTGCTCCTTAGGCAATGCCACCGAATGCTCTCATAACTTTTGTTTGACCACAGTAGTACACATCAGTCTGAATAGCTCTTCCCATTAGAAAGTTCAACTTACACTGAAATAGAAAGCATACTGCCGTAATTGTTCTCCACTGCCATGAAAGCCAAGCTACACTGAAGAGCGTAGCCACTTCATTCTCATCTTCCCAGTTATTATTTAGTTATAGGTCTTCAGTCACTGAAAACCCTCATTCCATAGTGCTCATCAGTTTGAATGTCCACAGAAGCCGTTCCCACAAGCAAGATTTTAATTCTCAAATGGCACAGGGGCTTTCAAAGCTATGGGGAAGTTTAGCATCGATGGTCAACCTGACGGGATCTAGAATCATCCGGTACACAGGCCTCCGAGCGAACGTGCGTGAGAGAGATTAACTCAGTTGAGTGTTCTGAGGTGGGAAGGCTCCCCCTGTGTGTGGGTGACACCATCCCACAGGCTGAGGCGCCAGACTGCATACAAAGAAAGAGCAAGCATTCAACTCCCTCTGCTTCCTGACTGTACATGCGCTGTGAAGAGCTGCCGCAAGCTCCTGTGGCCATGCCTTGCCCTCCACGACAGACTGCTTAAACCCAGAAACTGTGAGACAAAAGAAATCCTTCCCTACATCGCCTTTGTCACAGTGTTTTGTCACAGCAACAAGGCAAATGTTAAGTCTCAAACAAATGGCTGAGGAGCCTATTTAACATACATGCCTACATTGCTGCCAGGTTCTCCCAGCATGCCACAGTCCTAACAGCATTTGGCTGGCAAACACCACTCCCTACCCTAAACCTCTCCAGCCCAGGGTCTGGGTTGCCCTTTTCCAGCTGCCCATCCGTATATAATCCAGCCATTTTGGCTATGCCACTCTCTTGGTCAGTCTCTTGGCCCAAGCCTCTTCCTCTCCTCCCATGGTCCAGCTTGGTCTGATCAGGTCCACTCTGTACTCTTCCAGATGTCCCTGTCTCTGCCTATGCTCTTTGTTTTATCTAAAATATGCTTTCTCCTCCACCATACCTAGAAGCAGTCATGTCCTTTCCTTTTTATTTCTTTTTTTTTTCCATTCACAAATAACTAAAACAGTTGTTTCTAAGGTCCTTTCTAAAACAATTCACATGAATTCAGATTACGGAAATGAGATAGACTCTCTTGGAAGTCTTTTTTTTTTAATTTCTCCAAATACAAATGTTAAAACTAAAATGTCAGAGTAAGCAACAGTAATATTAACACAGTAAAACCGGAGCTAAATGTTAAACACATGCATAGACGTCTTTGCAAAGAGCATCTGCAGATGTAAAACCAAGAGCAGTTTTGTTATAGACAAACCTACTTGGAAAGTTACATTAAATCACTTTATGTGATGTATCTTGGCATTTTCCTCTTTTAATTTGCAAATGTATATGTATATATATTTCTGGAAGACCATGACTAGCAGTGGTTATGTCTGTACACTCAGAGTGATCATATTTCCCTTGCTTCTGGTGATTTTCTGTGAGCATGGTCTTGTACAATTCCTGGCCCATTTTTTCATATTGTCCATTCTCTGTGAAGAAACGGACTAGGTTTACAGATTTGGAAAGAACTATCACAAGACTGCTCAGTTGTGCTATCTTTTTTCATCTAAGTCTTGCTGACTGGGATCTCTGTTGCATTTCTGTTCATCCATGCAACTGGCCTTGCTAGAATGGCCAATAAGCCATGCAACAGGCAGGTGGGACTGCCTACATCATGTCCATCAGTCAGACTTGTTTTATTCTGTCATGGAGCCACTTCCACTGGCCTGGACCCCACCCTTCTTTCACTTGGAACTCAGCCCAGAATGTGCTATTTTAGGCGGTGCATCCTTCACCTCCATGGATGCCAAAGTGGGAAAACAATGAAAATATTTTTCATTTACAAAGGCGTGTGGTAGGGTAGGGCAGTCAAAGCTCTTCCTTCTTGCTAGAGATAAAGTTTCAGCTGGATACAAAAGTAATTTTAGGATATGAACCGTCTTCCTTGCTAGAGTGTATGCTCCTACACTCCACTTACCTACAAAATGTGGACATGAATGTTTAGCAAGAGTCAAGGTACCATTATTCTGTTTTTGCACACTTTTGAAAACACAAGATACAAGTTATAATGGACAAGAGTTGGGGTAGTTGGTTTTGGTTCTGGACTTTCAGTTTTTTGGGGGAAAGTATCTCTCTACATAGCCCTGGCTATCCTGGAAATCACTATATGGACCAGGTTAGCCTCAAACTCACAGACATCAACAGCCTGCCTCTGCCTCTTGAGTATTGTGATTATAGGCACATGCCAACATGCTCTGCTCTCCTGAAAGTTTTTTAAATTACAAAATTTTTGAGCCCAATAAATAAAAAAATAATCTCATTTGGATTACAGATATACAGATAGAGGCACAAAGTTTTGCACATAATCAAGTAAATTCTGACATATCCCGGCAGACCATGGAACCAGAGTGCCAGTTATATAAGAATGCCAATTGCCATCTAACCCCAAACTGCTGTGCCACTCAGTACCTGTGCAGTGTTCTAACGGTGTACGTAGACCAAACGTAACTTCACCAAGATTTGACCAAAGCAAGTCCTTTCCTTAAGAAGGACTTCAACTACAGTTTTAAGATTGATAACTAAAGCATTTCCTGTCATGTCTCTCTAAACCAGATCACACATCTGCAGCATTTGATGGCAACCATGCTCAGAAATGTTCCGAAAATGCTGGGTTAAATTTTTCAGCCCCCTAACATTTTTCTTTCAGTTACAGGGGTAACTTAGGCCGAACTGTAAAAATCTGGAGCAGTTAAAAATGAGAATAAAGTGAGAATCACATTAAGTTATACGCAACAATGGACTTTCTTTGGTCAGTATTTTTCTAAGCTTGAGGAAATGCCACATTGTTGTTGAAAATAAATGGTATCAGGCTAAATATGTTTATTATTAGCCATATAATTCTTCCGGCAGTATTATTTAACCCACTATCATAATCAGTAAGACACAGACAACTGTTGGATTTTATAATTGCCTTATTCTGCCTTGGGCTAAACAGATAATTCACCTATGCTTTCTCCTTTCTCCCAGCCTTCGTCCCCTGCCGTCTGCCTTAACCATTCTTAACTGGGCTACCTCCCGTCCATAATCCCCAATACTTGCTAATGTTCTTCATCTGGGCCACTTTGTACGCCATTCTCGGAGTCCTTCTTCCCAGCCCACGAGGTTCTCTCTTCACCCAACCCATGGTGGCTTCCCTTCTCTTCCTGTCTGTCTGTCTCCTTCCGGGGTTCTCCTGTCTTCAAAGCCCGGGAACCTTAGCCACGCCTACCTCCTTCTGCCCTGCCCAGGTGTAGGCCTTTAAATCAACCAATCAGCGATACTTGGGGAGCATTCCTTCTCCTCACATGGTTACAGGAGATAGTTGAACACTGTAACAACGTCCCTGGCAGGGCGGTAACCAGATCTCAAGGCACTGAAGTCAGCATTTGAATACATAGCACCAAACTGACCCCCCTCCCCAACACCTCGTGTATTTGGGCATTACACATTTTTAATGTCTATTTTGTGTGTGGAGTTGGGGGTTGGCGGGGGAATGTGGAGGTCAGAGAATAACTTCTGGCAGTCTTCAGGAGGATGGATGAGGGGAGGAGCCTGTGCCGTGATGCTTACGTGGTACTCGGAGGGCTACTCTGGACAGCTCCTCTCTCCTTCCACCCTGAAGGTCCCAGGGGTTGAACTCGCATCTGCAGATTTGACGGCTAAGGAACCTCCACCCAGCCAGCACTTGCTGGTCCCGCTGTCGATATTAATGACATCCTTAACCCAATCTGAGCAAGCACTTGCATCTCATCAAAAATGCAGCGCAATCTGTTCACAACTTCATCATTGTCTTAAAAACAAATACTGTTTGCCATTTCCCCTCACACCGTATTATATACGAGGAGGGCCTGTGACCCTTTCAGACGTCTTTCACGTGGGCACCTCTCAAAGATTCCTTTGAATTTTGCTGCCTAGGCAGAAAGTCTAACACTGAAGCAGTAGGTGAGAAAACACAAAAATAAATCATGAAAGCTGATGTATCATTTGGGAGTAAGGCAAACAAAACAAAACAAATGAACAAACAAACCAGCATCTCAGATCAGAACAGACTGAGACTAGAGTCAGGACTGGAGAAACCCTTCCGTGCGGCTGGGGCCTCAGGGATTGTCACCTCTGGCTTGTTGAAGGTCATCATCTGCTCTCAGAAGAGGAGTTTCTTGAACATTTTTGTCATGTCTTCACCCTGGTTCTCCATGCTTGGAAAAAGTATGGGAAAAGAAATGGAATGCCGGTCCCCACCTCCAGGGACTTCATCTTTAGTAGACTACGTGAAACCAAGAATCTGAAGCAGCCAGACTACAAATGCGACATCAGGTCTCTTCAACAAGGGCCACTGAGCATCTCGGCCACAGTAAACTACAGTCTGCTCTCGCTATAGAACAGACTGTTAATGCCTGGTGTGTACCCAAGGCATGCTGAGCCAGTTCCCAGAGCTGAGTGATATGTTTATCCAGAGTCAGTTACCAAGTACCATGCTGTCTGTCCTAATTGTACTTGATTTTAATTATGTAATTCAGGTCAATATTTTTGAACCTCTGAAACAGAAGTGTGAAAAGAAGCATTTTGTATGAAAATCAGTTTGAATTGTTTCAGGAAATTAATAAAACTGTGACACTTAAAATATTGCTGTTGAATCATGTCTTGGCAAGATAACCATAAAACAACAGAAAAAAAAAGACTATCCAAACTTGAAAGGACATTTCACCTTGATGTTCTATACCAAAGGTCAGCAAACTGTTTCTAAATGGACATAGCAAATGTTTTCAGATTCATGACCCATATGTCAACATGGAGTCTGTCACAACTTTCAACTATGCCATGAAAGCACAGAAGCTTTTAAATAAAACATTAACAGCATGTGCAGGCTAGCTCCACATTGAGAGACTGAAGCAGGAGGAGTGTAAGTTTGAGGTCATTCTGGTTTACATGGAGACCCCAAGAAGGGAGGAGGTAGAAAAAGAAGAGAGACTCTTCATCTACAGCGAATGGGGGCGATGGCCAGTGAGCAAAGTCCTCACAAGTGTGAGGACTTGGGTTCTGAAGCTCAGTATTAACATAAGTGCTGGATCGTGCCTATAGTTTCAGCACTCACAGGTGAAGGCATGGGATCCCCAGAATGGACCGACAGGCTAGCTAGACCAAACCCATCGGTGAGCTTTGGGTACACACACACACACACACACACACACACACACACACCCTGCAGACACTTGCAAAACAAACAAACAAACAAACAAAAAACTTCATATATGAACACTGAAATTTGAGTATCATACAATATTCTCATGTCATGAAGTTATTCTCATTTTTTTTCAACCATTTAAAAAATCTCAAATTGCAGCTGGGGTTGTAGCACAGTTGATATCATACTTGCATAGCAAGCACCTGGTAAACCACTACAGGTTTTACCCCTGTAGTGGTTTGAATGGGAAATGTTGCCGATAGGCTCTGGACTTGTTGGAGGAATTCTACCCCTGGAGGTGGGCTTTGAGAGTGTGTTGGAGAACCCAGTTGTTTGAGGTTTCAATCCACGAGGACTCCAAAAGCTTGGTGCAGAACGGAGGACTCCCTTTCTCAGCAGGGGCTTCTTTGTCTCTGCCTGACCTCATCTGGAGAGTGCCTCTAGGCACAGATGCCTCTAACCACACCTGGAATATGCTCTTTGACACAATTCCCTGGGAGGGGGGTAAAAAAAAAAAAAACAACTCTCCCTCTGCTGCAGGTAAGATAATTAGTTACTGTGTTCCCATTCACACGATAGGACCTTGCTGCCAAAGACAAATAAAGCATTCCTGGCACTTCTGGCCTCAGCTGGTAGTGTACAGCTACGCTGGGAACCCTCCACCCACAACTCAAGAACTTGTTCATGCTGAATAAAGTGGAGCGGTCTTGCGGAAGCTGGTCCCTGAAAGTCATTTCCATCTTACTCACAGGCCATCAGAATCCCTTGTTCCCTTGTGTATTGCTTCTGCTCCCTTTGTCCTCAGGGAGCACAGTTGGAAGATTCCCCCTGGGGGAGGGAGGACCACACCAGAGCACTCTCTGCTTAATGCTTGAGGTTCGAGCTGTGAGCCCCAACTTTCTATTCCTTCAGCCATGCCTTTGCTCCACCATCGTGGACTCTAGCCCTGTGAAACTGTAACCCAAATAAACCCTTTCTTCTGTATGTTGCCTTGGTCGTGGTGTTTCATCTCAGCAACAAAACAGTAACACAATCCTCAACACCATAAAAACCAAGAGGAGGGATATATTCCCATAATTCCAGCACTCGGGAAGTGGAGGCAGAAAGACCAAAAGTTCAAGGTCATCCTCAACTACATAACGGGAAGTCTGAGGTACATGAGACCCTGACCAAAACAAAAAACACCTAAAATCTATTCTTAACTGGACACACACACACACACACACACACACACAGACACACACACACACTGCATGTCTGTGATGTACAACAACATAGCGTAAACAGTCCCACTGCGAACGAGACCAATGGGAAAATAACATGAAAAGCTAGGGCCAAAGCAAGACCCAAACACTAAACCCTGGATTTCTGTCACCAGCATCCAGAACACATGGTGTCAAGATGTGCACCCCAATGGGTAGTTCCACCATTATGGCTTTGCGGTTTGCAACCCACATGCTCTCTCTATCCAGCTGGGTCCAGTCTTTGTCTCCAGCTTCATTCAGCATATATTCACTTTGCGGGCACCTCCAACACCTTGGAGTTCCTATTGCAGCTTGGGCTTTATGTTTCACCTTCTCAGGGAGGGACGCTTGCAGGAAATCTGACTCTTTGACATTTCCTGGCTTCCCTGGCCTTCCTTCGACCTCACAGGGCTGGTCTCTATGGCCCCACGACTCTCGTTCTTTTCCACACTTGTAAACTTAGTGTCATAACAATTATGTTAATGCCTGCCACCATCTTAACTGGTGGCCAAGATGTGCCTCTGAGTATCTCATGACTGAGTCTAATGAACAAACCCTGGTGAATTCATTCTCTAGACATCTCTGGGCAATCTAGACAGAGGTGGTGCCTTCTGGGAAGAAAGTGTTTCAGAAAAATTCAAGCTAAATCCTGAGCCACGTTCAAGGCATTCCTGTGGTCCCAGTGTGCCTTCATTCTTTAAACTATCTGTTTCTTTACAACCACTTTTTCCTTGGGTTCAGTTTTAAACATGCTTCTTTTTTTTTGGGAAAGAAAAAGTCCTCCTGTTCTGCTTTCCTACTTCAGATTCTCACTATATACCGGGCTAAAAGTAGCCAGCAATATCCTCACAACAGAGTGAAGACTGGGCTGTCCTGAAATTCCCAGATGAGCATGTTGTCCTTTGACTCAGCCTCTCTGTCTCAGAAAGCCATCTGCCACAGTGATGCATGAAGCCTCACCTGTCAGGCCAGTATTGCTTTTGACATGCTTGCCTGCTGAGCTCCCACTGAAATTACTCGTTATTAACCTCTGCTTACACATGCTCAGCCTTCTAGCCCACATCATGAACATTTCTCAAATTCCTCTCACAGACCCGTCCCCAAGCTTTCTAATGACCCTATTCACCTTCGAACAAATCCCTGTTAGTCAGCATTTCTAGATGCTGTGACCAAACACCCGAAACCCCTCTTAAAGGAAGGAACACTTATTTGGGCCCTCCCCCCAATTTCGTAGGCTTCACACCATTGTGATGGAGAGCAT
Source organism: Meriones unguiculatus (assembly GCF_030254825.1). Lineage (NCBI taxonomy): Eukaryota > Metazoa > Chordata > Mammalia > Rodentia > Muridae > Meriones > Meriones unguiculatus. The sequence goes on along the minus strand of NC_083362.1, from coordinate 58,687,642 downwards.
GGCGGGCCATTTATACCATACTTTTGCACAACAGAGACACAATGGGCACCACAGCCTGCCCTTTCCTCCCCCACCCCCGCCCCATTTTGCTCCATGCAAGAACAAATCTATGGGTGGTCCTCCTCACTGGCAGGATGAGTTTTCTGCTCTCACTGAATCTGCCCTGAAAACTCATCCCTCCCCCATCTCCTCCACCCCCCCCAAGCCAGACTTGTGTTGTGCTACTCCTACCAATGCTTTCCAGACTGATGGACTTGGCAATCAAGACTGACTTTAGGAAGATTGACTTCTGTCTCTCTGTCTCTGTCTGTCTCTCTCCAAGAATGACCATTCTGAAGGTCAGGTTTCAATGCATAACATTATGAAGAGGGGAAAACACAACTAATCCATATCGGATATTTATGCAAAGTTTTGAATGTTTTAATAGATATACATTTACAACATCAACACATTCAAGAAATAACCCTTAGCTATCTCTTCTGATTTCTGAACTGGTAACTAGAATTGTTTCATTGCTTAAATTTTCTGACCATCTGAACACATAAGGAGGGATATTTGAGCATTGAAGAATGTCTTGTTTATTTTCTCTTTTCCAAGAAAGTGAATATTTTGTGTTTGCATGACTCTTGTCACATCTTGGTAGAACATTTTTTTCATCTGTCCTGACCTCTCATTGTCCTTTTAACTTAGAGACATACCAAAAAGAGAAAAAAAAATCAATCTTAGTCAAAGAATAACTAAGATCATTAAGTTTAGGTCAAGTGTCTTCATAAATCTTGTTTCTCATTATTTGGGTTCTTAGATTTGACTTTCATCAAGTATAGAATAAAGAAAAAAAGTGTATGCTTTGTATTTAGGAGTGACCATTATAAAATTTCTTCTGTAACTATCTATTTGTTGTTTTTTTTTGTTTGTTTGTTTTTTGAAACAGGGTTTCTCTGTGTGGCCCTGGCTGTCCTGAAAATCTGCCTGTGGACCAAGCTGGCCTCAAACTCAGAGAACCACCTGCTTCTGCCTCCTGACCAATTCCTGGGACTAAAGGTGTGCACCAGCATCCCCTGCCAAGAAATATCTTTTAATACAAGAAATACATCTTTAAAATAACCCAGAGAAAAGCAGTTGTGTGATATAGATATCACGTTTGCTTTCTAAAAACAGCTTTGAATCCTGACACAGTGGCCTTACTTTAGGATATTATGAAGGATGCTAAATTCAAAGCCAAATGGAAGACATTCTTCTGACAAGGTGAGGGCTGAGAGGTGAGGGTCTTGTTTTCCGCATTCCACGGGAACTCTATGGGAGAATGCCAGTCTTTACTACATACTCATCAGCAGAGTTGCAGACTCCTGTTTCACCTCTCATTTCTTGGGAAAGGAGAGAGGCTCACGGACAGGCAAGGTTAAATCAGCTTATGGTAACATGTTCCTTTTAACTTGAGCGGTTCTAGACTACAGTCTGGCCATCTTGCCTGCTGAATCATAGGCAGTCCCAGAACGATAAACAGCCAACTTTCAAGATGTAGAAATTCAAAAAGAATAATCACAGTCTGGAGTACTGAGGGATGTGACAGGACATTCACAAAAGATTAATAAAAAAAAAAAAAAAGTCTACACAGTTCACAGAAGAACCTGAGAGTCAGAACTAAGTTTTAACCATGAAAAAAGTTTGCCATCACCAAAGGGTTTGTTTGACTGTTCGTAAATAGGGCTGACACAAAGAGCCAGTTCTGTACATGATAACTGGCAGAAAACAATAGAATGAAATAAATTAATTATTTTCTTCTGAGGATAAGGATACTAAAGGAGGGCTTGAGGTCAGAGTTCCTTGCCCATGATCCCTCAATACTCAGTCATCCAGAGCTTGAAAGTTCATCCATGAACAAGTGGTTAGAAGTTGCTTATCAGAAGACATGTCCATCACTTTATTCTCATAACCAGACAGAGTCTTCAGTGGAGACCAGCTTGCATTGGCCCACATTTTAGACATGTTATCATAGTTACTACTGAGTAAGCACCTTCTCTATAGGCTCAAGCTGCTCACAAGGCGCTGAATTCTAATGGACGGGGCTGGTACAGGGGCAGCTTCTCGATCAAAGGTCCCATCCTTTGCTGATGTTGCCCCACTGCCATTTTGCAATGTGGTAGCCATTAGGGGAGAGGTGTATTCCACAGATTTCCTTCAGGCGTCCTTCTAGGAACCTGCTACAACACCCTGTGTGTGGCCTCTGCACTCATCCAAATGCATCTGTGCATGCAGGTAAAGAGCCATCTTGAAAAAAGGCAATGCTGTATGTAGTCACGCTGTGGCCTCCCTCTGGAGCTGCCAAATCTCACAAGTGCCACGAATGAACAGTCGTTGCAGGTGGTGCCTAAGAAACACCCTGATGAATGCCACATTGCTTGGACCTCACACACTGTTTGGCCTTCACTATCTGCCATTAGCTCACCACTGTCTAGACTCAACTGGGTCACAGAACCATCAGCAGCACAAGCGGCGAGGGTGACATCTTTTTGGTCTAATGTGGCAGTAGACAGCTGCTTCTACATGAGTGTCATGGCCTCAAAGACCATAGAGGGGTTATAACTGAAACAGAACAGAGTCCGCAAGAGCCATGCCACCAAGCTGTGCTCAGTGGTTTTGGACTTGGGACTACGAGTCATGAGCAGAACAGAAGAGGCTTATTATTGTCAATTTGGCTTCAGAAATGATTCAAAGACTGGGGCAAACCCATCTAGCTCTGGCATGTGGGAGCTCCTAGTTGTTTCACGGACCTTCTCGTAGAGATGGGCCACTTTGTTATTCTATGAATAATGATCAACCCTCGTCAATCCACCTTCAAACTGTCCGGTCCTTCATGGTACCAGTCTTACAGATACTCTCCTGTGGACTTCCTAGAATTCTCATGATCTTATTCTTTGTTTTGTTTTTCTCTTGAAGCATCAGTACTGACCATTGATCTTTTTCCTCTGCCAGCAAAACCCTCTCTAAAGAATATTGTGGACGTTGGGAATGGCTATGAATGCTTTTGATTCCAATCCTTGGGAGGCAGAGGCAGGTGGGTCTCTCTTCTGAGTTCTAGGCCAACCAGGGCTACACAGTGAGTTCCAGGCAAGCCATGACTAAGTAGTGATATTCTGTATTAAAAAAAAGAAAAAAGGATTATGGGCTCCTCCAAAGCTCTAAGGCAAGCCTTGACCTCTGAGTCATCTGTGGAAACACTAACTCTTCCTTTCAAAGTCTGCCTGTACCTGTGTGTCTTACTCACTGGTACCCTACTTAATTATAAGTATAAATATAATTATAAATATGTCTTCAGAGTTTGTATTACCAGTTCTTATTTTAGATTTTTCTTTTCCTCCAAATTTCAGACTCTCCTTTGGCCAGACATTCCTTCTCCTTTTTTAAACCTCGGTGTGTGACTTCTTCCCAGGTGGCATGACTAAACCACCAGGGGCTTTGGTTGTGGCTGTTGTAGAGGTCTGTGTAGCAGCCATGCTGGGGTCTAGAGTCATGAGGCTCCAGTCGACACCAAGCCATAGAGTTCAGACAGTTCACTGCCAATCAATTCTGCCTTTTTCTGAAGAACAATAGTCACAAAGAATCAGGGCTCACTGTGACAAACTTGTAACTTGATTACTTTTTCTTTTTTTTACTTTTTTTTTATTAAATTCTTTATTAAGTACACTTTATTCACTTTGTATCCCCCCCGTGGTTCCCTCCCTCCTCCTGTCCCAATCCCTCCCTTCCCCCACCCTCTGCATGCATGGGCCTCCCCAAGTCCACTGGTAGGGGAGGTCTTTTTGATTACTTCTTCAAAGATTCTGTTTCCCATTAAGTAGTGCAAGGTCACGGCTGGTAAGGATGTCCACAGGGGTTCTAGGAGGAGGAAAACCCTCTGACTTGTACCAGAACTCTTAGCAGGTACTGAGAAATAGTCAATGGGTAATCTAAATTTACCATTGAGCAGCGAATAGCAAAACATTACAGCGGTTTGTCACAGAAACTAGTTTTGTGTGTGTACATGGAAAGGCAAAAAGAGAGAAGGGCTCTGGTACAGAGGTGTGAGCATCAAGACAAAGCTAGCAAATGAAGAGAACGTTCTCAAAAGAAGGGCAGCTAGGAAAAGCAGCAGAGAGAAAGCCTTCTATACAAGCACGGCTCTGTAGCAGATGTGCCTAGTCACTCGGGGACTTCGTGAATAAAAAGTCCATTTCCATTTCAGACAGCAGTCCCAAAGTCACTGGTCAAGTTCTGTTCATCACAGAGTGTTTCAGAGCCAAAAAAAAAAAAATCCAAAACATTTTCATCATCTTTACGGTAAATGCTGGGTGTCATCCACGTGTGCGTTTCTGCTGGTGGGAATGAACGGGAGGAGGCATGCTGCTCAATGAGGCTCCCACCCTGGTTCTGAAACACGTCACTCCTCACATTCCACTGGTGAGGACAATGCTTACTGCGTATCTCCCTGCCAGGGAAGCTACAAATGAAGTCCGCCATGTGTGAGAAGACTTTACCCAGAAGAAGCTGTTCTGTGTAGAAATCTGGCAGTCCCTGCCAGCCCCCTTAAAAGTTTGCAATGTGAGGGAAAAAAAAGACTTCCTAGTAAGAATGATGTCAGAGGCAGAGGCAGGTGGGTCTCTCTATTAGACAAATGACAGTACTCCTTGAGAGGAAAGCATCAATGATTATTTCAAGAGCTGCCGTAAGACGCAGGTCTATAGAGAGAAGTGCTAAAGAAGACAGATGTGCTAAAGGAGAACAAACATCAGAGTGCCCCAAATCATCAGTGTCATGAGTAATGGCCTCGCATGGAAACTAACTGACATCATCTTATTTACATATTAATTAGATTAAACAATAATAGGCCCAACCATTATCTGCCAGTTAGCTTAATAGTCATTACATTCCACACCCAGCAAAGCCATGGCTATAGTACTTATTTCTTGTAGTGTCTTTTCCCTCAGTGGCTTTCTATTAAACTTTCTTCCAATTTCAGTCTTTGACATCATGCCTCGAAAGAGAATAGAATTTGTTTTCAAATAGTGTACAGGTAGAAAATGATCTAGTACTGGACTCGCAAAGAGAGAATATTAAAATAACAGTGAGAAATTTATGTACTGAAAAGCTGCCAAAAGTAGCACATTTTTTCGGACTCCAGATGAAAGAGCCACAAAGTAGGCTTTCTAAAAATACGTAATCCATGGGCTGTCGAAACAGATTAATGGGTAAACATATACCTGTAATTAAACCTGACAACCTGAATCGGACCCCCGGGATCCATTTCCTAGGAGAGAAGTAACTCCTATGGGCTGTCTTCTGATCTCCATAGGTGTGCCTTGCAGGGAGCGCACCCTTACACATGCATATATACACACAATAAATGTTAAGTTAAAACAAATAAAAATACACAATACAATTCCAAATTATAAGTGAAGCATGATGTCAAAAAAGGATGTTTTTGGTTTTTTTTTCCAGCTGTGGATTGGTGTATTTAAACTTCTGAAAACACAGGAGCCCCTCAGTAACTGCTCACATGGAGGAGGGAACAAACGGCTACCTCACATTAAACAAACATACCGTGAGACAGGATGTTAAGAAGCTGGGGCGTCACACTGATGGTGACAGAGAACACAACAAAGGGAGGACAATGACTGTTTTCTTCAAATGCTAAAACAAAACAAAACAAATCACCTAGTGAACAATTTGAACCATTTCATTACTAGATATGTATCCAAGAAAAAAAGAAAATCCATTCTTACAAAGAATAATCTATTCATACAACAAACCGAAGATGAATCTCAAAATAAGCATCCTCGGTGAAAGAGCCAGATGCGGTGGGTACCTAGGCCGTGGAAATGTAAACTAACCCGGAGGGCAGGGAGCTGACCCACGGTTGTCGGAATAGGGAAGGCAGGAGAGGAAGTCACACCAGGGACCAGGGCTCTTTTAGTCACTGTCTTCTCAGAGGTGACCCACGTTGTGGTGTCCACATGTCAACCCTTATCAAAGTGTCTATCTCAAAATGCAGTTGAAATCTGACCGGAATATTTTAGAGGACACATCTTTTAAAATGTCCTAAACGCTCTAATCACGTAGCCTCTCCCTGCTCCAATCCTCTAACTTGGGAGCAGCCAGAACCACAATTTGCTGAACTATCCTAGTTGATTGTTTAAGTGATAACTTTATCTAAGCACTTTTAATTCCTTCAAACAAAACAAAACAGCAACAATAACAAGCCCCCCTCCCCTAAACTGAAGTGGTTTAGACATTAGGGTCCTCAACACTTGCTTTACTCTACTCAAAGCTTGACTGGAAGAAGAAAATAGTCAGACAGGCTTACTGTGTTTATTGATGACGTCTCAGGAACCTTGTGGAATGCTGCATCAACAGACAGAAACAGGCCTGCTTTGCAATAAAGGATAAATTATCAAGTATCTTCGACCTGGGCTGAAGAGGAATTACTCCTCCCACATAAATGAAAAAGACATCGCAGTTGCTTTTGAATTCCAACCTGACCCCCAACTAAGCAGATTGCAAAATATGAGTAACAGGTTTGAAAAGTATCCAGGACACTGAGGAGTTTCAAAGTACTGAAGAGAAGCTGTCTTCCTAAATGTCATCTTACGTTGTAAGCATTGCACGACACAAACGAAAACATCCTTTTATGTTCATGACATCTGTAGATTTATGAGACATTTATATTTTACTTATTTGTTGTTTTTGTTTTTTTTGAGACAGGGTTTCTCTTTGTAGCTTTGGCTCTCCTGAAACTCACTCTGTAGACCAGACTGGCTTCAAACTCAGAGATTTGCCCGCCTCTGCCTCCCCAGCGCTGGGATTAAAGGCATGCACCAGCATGTCTACCTGCCAATTCCAATCTCTTTGCCACATCATGGTTTACATGATTTACATTCTGTATGATCACTGGTTTAGAGCATTTTACTCTGGAAAAGCTGTAGTATTAGAGGGGACACGATCAGCAGACAGGAGAGCGACCAGGGGAAACCCATGCCCAGATGCTAACTGTTCGGTTTGGAGAAGAATTCACGTGCCTTAGATGTATTGCTGCCGTGGAAGAGTAAGCCATACATTCCTGTCATGATTAGAGAACTGCTTAGATTTTTTGGATCGAGTGTTCCATCAAGAAAACAGAATTCAAGTGGTTCTCATGGGAAGACTTTGGGGGAAGGTACGTTTCCAAAGTTGCAGCAACGGGTAAGTAAGTGATGTTTAAGCCTGTGAGAATTAGCAACTGGGAAATTCTGTCACACTTGGGACTAGAGAAACAGGTCAGCAGTTAAGAGAGCACAGTGGTCTTCCAGAGGATCTGAGTTCAGCTCTCAGGACTCAGGGATCCATGGTGGGCAGCTCACAATCACCTCTAACTCCAGATCCAGGGGAGCTCCTCTTCATGCATATACTCTCCTCCCCCCCAATACATGACTTAAAATAAAGAAAAAGACCTGTCACTCTAGGCCACCCTAAGTAAGCAGAACAGCGCTCTCCAGAGCTGGGGCTTCCCTAAGGGAGCACCCTGATTGAAATCTAATCTGGATCAGTTCCGAATCTCTGCTTGTTTTTTAATTATCTCTCTGATCCACCCTATCCCTGGAGATAAATTAAATTTGATTACAATTCTAATGGGCTAAATTAACAACAAAAGAAGTTTTTTGTTGTTGTTTTGTTTTTCTGTTTTGTTTTGTTTTTTAAAAAAAGCTCATTCTGTATCTATTCCCTCACCTCCCTGGCCTACCTCGAATTTGGACCATTTGATAAAGTAGGTTCTAGAAGGATAGAGCTGCTATCAGAAGGGCAGCTGGGAGTGGGGTAGGGATAGGGAAGACGTTTCCTGGTCCCTTTTCTCCTGTATTCCTGCAAGCAGACAGCTAGCTAAATAGTCCAGAAGGCCAGGCCCCAGGCCCAGAGCAAATTCTTGATCTGAAGGAAGATACGAGATAAAGCCAGAGTTTCCCACACTGCTTGTAACTTCTATGGGGGCAAAAATCACTTCAGGGAAAGCCATGACTGTCTTGGTGAAGAACATGAATTTTATGTCAGGGATCTTAATTTAAATTCCAGCTCTGTCTCTCAATATTTAAACCCTGAGCCATAGAGAGTAAAACGAGGCTGTTAAATCTCAATCTCTGGCAGTTGCTTTAAGGACAAAGTTAAATAACACATGCAAAGCACTGAGGACTGCCCCAGGCTGTGGTCTCCATGTGAAGAGGAGAATGCTCTTCCTCAGCTTAGATTCTTCATTTACCAAGTACTCACTCCCAGGACACACGGAGCACAGTGCTGGTCCTCTAGGGGCCAACTATAAAACCCACCGTCCCCATAAAACTCTCAGGCTAGAAGAGAGTTCCTAGTCTTTCACATTTGGTTCAAAGTGCCCAAACTAGGAGCTAGGGGCACTTGTGGCTCATTGGAGTTTGGCATGTTCAAACCCTGGGTTCGGTCCCCCCACCCCGTCCGTCCACTGAAAACTAGTAGTCAGACTGCTACACGGTTGAACAGACCTTTATACAAAAAGCAGGTTCAAGCAGCACAACAGTGAGTAACTTCATACGTGAATCCTCTCAGACGAATTGGTCTCATGTTGAAGATGACAGCCTCCCACACTCCGCGCGGTCAATCGCTTCGCCCGTGCTTTTGTTCCGAGAGCAAGATTATGAAGTGACACACCATTTCTACAAGGGGGTGGCTTAGAAAAAAATGTCATTCTGGAGATTTTCTGAGCCATAGCTTCTCCTTTGTAAGCGATGGGACTTTCCCCGTAAGCGCTTGATTGGGGGCTGGTGACATAGCTTAGTGTGGAGGCCAATGCTTAGCATCCTCCAGGCTCTGGGTTCCACTCCCAGCTGCAAAAAGAGACAGCTGATAGGTGAGTGAGAAACTGCAGTGTAGTCTGTTAGCAAGTCACCCAGCTTAGATCAGTGTTTACTAAAAATCCACTTACCTAGTTTGTTTTTTTTTTTTTTTTCTATTAAGGTATTGAAATGTTATGGTTTTATGCATGGCGTCCTTTGCCTTCCTTATTCATGTTTAAAATACTGATTTGAAATGTCCATTTGACGCTTGCAAAATTTTCATAGTTAACAAAAGAATACATGGAGTTAACCTAGGATATGATTCAGTATAACTTTTGAGAAAACTATGTTTTTGTCTTTATTCCTATGATTCAGTTGGATATGTCTTAATGTGTTACTACTAACTAGAGCCAAATAATACAAATAATAGCTATTGCTACATCTATCACAATAGTCTACTATTGCTGTATATTTTTTATTTGAAGCATACTTATGGTTATTTTTATGCATCTGATTCTACCTTCCTGGACAACTGCATATGAGAAATTTGATATATTTGATTGAAAAAAAAACCTGAAAATAATTCAAATACAGAAAAAAAAAACAAACTTGAAACCTTTTATGTCAACCCTCCGAAACAAACTGCTACCCTAAAACAAAATTAGACTTAAAAATCATGTTGCCAACATGGAAAGATAGAGCCAAACTGGAAAAATAATCAACAATTAATATAGATAAGAGTTTCCCAACCACATGCTGCCTGTCTTGGGGGAGTAGAGACTGTTCGGTGAGGCGATACAGCTGCACGGTAGTTCCTTCCATTTTACTGGATGAGGCAGACTCCCTTTGGGAGTTACATCATTCTAATGAGAAAAGGGTATTCCCGTTAAGGAGCAAAAGGCAGAGATTAAGGCTTTTAAAGTGCTGATTAAAAAAATTTTTTTTTCTAAAGTAACTTCAAACATAAACAAAATGCTTATTAAGTTAAAACCAGCTAGCTTTCATGGCATAATTTAAAGCCTTTATCAACTATTTTCTCCCAGGTTCCTGGCTTCCTGTTAGTCTGCTCAGACATTCTCCGTTCTGGCTGCCCATGGGGTAGTTTATGCTTCTTCTGCACCTGTGCTTAATGAGCAGCATCTTTGCAAACAAGGCTGTTTTCAGGATAAAGAAGGGAGGATTTCATGCAAAAAATAAAAACAACAACAAACTACAACCTCCCCCCACCAAAAAAAAAAAAACAACCCTAAGAAACAAAATAAACAAAAATGACTATAATTTATCCCCATCCAACCTACCTATGGAAAAATCAAGATATTTATGAACATGCTACAAGATCTGGAGGCTGAAAGTTTCAAGGTCACCCAGGCAAAGGCAGGACTGAGAGACTACTAGAAGGATAAAGGCCAAAGATTAAAAACAAACAAACAAATAAACAAACAAAAAACAACCAGCCACTGTCACCCAATTGTCTACTTTGAAGTCTGGGTAGTCTATCAGCAATTACCCTCCCCCAGTAGGCAAGCAATTTGGTCAGTAGGGATTTTGCCTATAATGTTTATTAGTCTTAAACAAACCCTCGTTTTCACTTGGAAAGTAAAAACTTGCTCTCACAATTTATCCGGTAAGTTGTTTTAATTTCAATTCTGGATGAATGGGTCTAATAAATCACCTTGGTTCTTCATCCAGGTCCATCTCCGATCTTCAACTGAAAAGTAGTCAATCTAATTCAGCTTTACACTACACATGCCCTTAGTCATTTCCCCGCAACAGCAAACCATCTGAGGAATGTCCCTCACAAATGCATGTGCTCCCTTTTTCTTAGCGAAAATTGTAAGAAACACTGGGAAAATTCTGTCACCACAGTAATTCCAGGAGGAATCAAGGCACAACCCTTCATGGCTGGTTGTCTCTTGGCCACATCTGTGCCATCACATACAAACTGCTAGTGCCCTAAGAAGCTACTGATGGGGAAGGAGAGTCCCCACATAAATTCAGGCCAAACTCCCTCCAGAAAAACTAAGAAATGAGGATGTTTTGTGGACATTGTTGCAATTTAGGATTAGGGATTAGAAATAAAATCAGGAAATGCTAAAAGTACTGCAAACAGTAAACAAAACAACCAAGAACAAAACAAACAAAACAACCTCCCCAATACTTCATGAGGTATAATTTCCACTGATTCCCTGGAATTAGAGGGACATCCTCGTGAGTGGCCATGGTCATATGGGCCCTCTGGAAAATAGCCAGTGCTCTTAACTGTGGAGCCATTTTCCCAGTTCCCTCCCCGCAGTGCCGGAAGTCTTTAATATTTAACTGTCTCCGCCTGGAGACGTGGCTCAGAGGTTAAGAACGCTGGCTGTTCTTCCAAAGCTCTGGAGTTCAGTTCCCAGCAACCACGTAGTGGCTCACAACCATCACTGTGAGATCTGGTGCCCTCTTCTGGTGCACAGGCAGAATGCTGTATAAATAACAAATCTTTAATCTGATTTAGAGAAAAAGAAGTTGGAAGAGATTTTGATCTTGAAAGGATACTGTAGCAAGGCCGATTTACCTTCAGTAAGAAAATGTCTCCATGTCCAAAATTAAAAATAGAACACAACTTTCAAGTAAACGGGTGAAGTCCTAAGCATTCCTATAAAATTCAATCAAATATTTTTGCTTGTGGGTCACCAGAGACACTTCTTACTGGGCTGAAAGAGAAAACTTTCTTCTGACATGTCAAGTGGGTTCCCTGAAAAGCATATATTATTCCGAAGTATTTTGAGTAAATATACCAAACTGTCATATTTTCGTGATGAAATTCTTTTCTAACCGCTTATTTCCTTCCTCCAGAATCTACCATATTTGCAGAAAGCCTTTCCCTTCAGGTTTATCTTGCAAGCCTCCTGGTTTTCAGGTATCCTTCCCCGCCGCCCCTGGAGAGAGCGCTTCCCAGAAGTTCACTGTTTTACAAGGAGCCCTTGTGTATTTGAAAGAGAAAACTGTTTTGTCAAGGGATGATGAGAAATTCCAAAAAAGCTAACCCAGACCGGATTCTAAATTTGGGGCAATGCATGGCACCCCTTCAACTCCGAGTGTTGGTCACCAAGATTCCCGGGCGTTATTTTACACCACTTATAAGAAACTGGTCCTCGCTGTGGTTTTTTGTTTTTAGGTCTTTACATCAATAAAAATAAATGTTAGTTTTGCGTCTTTCATGTGTTGGGGATTTTTATAAGGCACACAGTTCAAATTATCCTCAAGGCAGTCACAGAAGGCGAAGCTTTTGGCGAAAACAAGAACCTGGTACAAACAACATATTTTGCTGGTCGCTTAAATGCGTCCTCAAAGCCAAAGAGACCTCGCGCCTAACCGAAAGGAGAGAGCCAAGGGTGGGTGCAGACCTGCTGCTTTGAAAACGGTGGACTTCTCGTCTTGAAGCCCTTCAAAAGCAACTGTGCTTGGGTGTGACTGAAAAAACAAAGGGGGCTGGGGGGAGGGGAAGGGGAGAGCCGACGTTTAGAGCTGCCGGCTGCAGGGAGACGTCCCCATCCCCTTTCCAACCTCAACTGTGTACAAAGTCCGGAGAAACTTTCGATGGAACTCTGTACATTCTTGGAGCAAATGACAACTGAAGTATTAAAATCTGGAGGCCGGGGAGGGGCTGGGGAGGGGAATTCTGCCATAGCCCTGAAGTCTGCCCACCTCCTCCCTAGGTCTCTCACCGAGGGCCACCTAGGTCTCTGCTTTGAGCGCAAATGGCCCTGAGAACGTGGGTTGGGAGGAAAGGTTCCCCCCCTCCCCCCTTCACAGGGCAGCTCAACTTTCCCGCATCTCAAGCCGTTCACCGCTGCCCTCCTAAAGGAAACGGGCACTCCGCTCCCAGGAAAGGAAAACTTTTGCTTCACGACTTAGAAAAGAAACTGTTGCTTCATCCTCTGCAGGGAAACTTGGTCCTGGGAGTTTGCCCCGAACCTGCAGGGCGCCGAGCGGAACTCCCAGGGATTGTAGAGGCTCAGGGTCACCTTTGCCAGGCGCTCACCCTCTCCTAGCTGGCTTTTCCTCGAAACCAGGTAAGTACCGCGTGGAGGAAAGGAGCCCGAGCCCAACCTCTCAAGGCAAAGAACCGGAACCCCAGGAGGCGCCCAGGAGACCCCAGGAAAAGCACCGGAAAGAAGCAGCCCCGCCCTGGGGCTGCGAAAGTGAAGTCTGGATTCTTACAGCGACGAGGTGGTGGTCGCTTTACGACTTCTTTGCTCCCCACAAAAAAAAAAAAAAAAAAAAAAAAAAAAAAAGACACTCCGGGGAGCACAGACTTTTCTCAGGGGTGACGCAATGTTCTCAGACACCGCCACAGCCACCAATTAAAAAAAAAAAGAAAAAAAAAAAAAAAAGAGAAGCCTTGCTTCTCCCCCCCCAGGCCTGCCCCTCCCTCCCTTTCCTCCGGGTCGACCTCACTTTACAGTCCTTTTCCCATCCCTACCCCCAACCCTCCTCCAAAAAGTTTGACGACCGCAAAGGAAACCAAAGGGAAAAAAAAAAGTTCTCCAGCCCCAGACCTGGCGGGAGATCAGCATCTCTTTTGTTCGGGGCGAACCCACCGTACCCCGTGACGTCACCCGGACTCTGGGCCAATCGGCGAGCGGTCGGCGGCGGCTGCGGCGGCAGCAGGGGCGGGGGGAGGAGGACGGGTCCCTCCCCGCTGGCGCGCTGGGCCTCGTGGGGGGCGGGAGGGGACTGTCCCATATAAGCCCGGGCTCCAGGGGCTCAGCCGCCCGCACCCGCTGTGCTGCACAGGGGGTTGGAGAGGGAGCTCCGGGCGCCACAACTTCTGGTCCTCTCCCGTCCTCCTGCTCTCCTCCGTCCGTTCCGTTCGCCCCGTCTCCTTGCAGGACTTTTTCCGCAGGCTGCGAGGGGAACCTCGCTTGGTGGCCACTTGCCTGGGGAGGGCGACTCTCCTCCCGTCCACTCAAGATGCTCAGGGGTCCCGGACCAGGGCGGCTGCTGCTGCTGGCCGTCCTGTGCCTGGGGACGTCGGTGCGCTGCACCCAAACCGGGAAGAGCAAGAGGCAGGCTCAGCAGATCGTGCAGCCTCAGTCCCCGGTGGCTGTCAGTCAAAGCAAGCGTGAGTACCCACGGTCTGGCTGAGCCCGGCCGGCGGCAGGGATGGGGTCCGTCCTGGGCGCCGGCTGAAGTTGGGGCTGAAGTTTTTGCGCGCGTGCGTGCGTGGCCGTGCGAGCGTGCGTTGAGTGCGCGCTTTCCCGAGGGAAACCAGCTGTGGACACAAAAGGCTGAGGTTTGGACAGGCTGGCTGGGAGCGAAGGGCTCAGGAGAAGATCCTGCATTGGAGGCCGGGACCTTACGTCCTCCCAAGTCCACTAACCAACTCTACAGCTTCAGAGCGCCCTTCCAGGAACCAAAAACTTGTGGTGAAAGAGAAAAGTGACACGAATTTATAAATTTTACATCTGAGGTTAGCGTGGTCCCCTTGAGCCTCATTTTCTTTATTACTAAATAGTTGTGTGTATGTGTGTATATATATATATATATATATATATATATATATATATATCAAATGAGGATGAAATAAAAATATCTAAATAGGTAGTGGCTTACCAACTTGGAAGAAATGTGATTGGCTCAGTGCTTTGGATTCTCCACCAAGCATAAGTATTGGAATTTCTCTTCCAGTTTTTCAGAGGCACACTCTTTACGTTGGGCTAGAGAATAACTTAAAAGTTCCCCCTCCTCCTTTTTTTTTTTTTTTTTTTTTTGAGCTGGGCTTACACTGTCGTCTAAGTTAGCCTGATAGTCTCCTCGCTAGCCCAGGCCTGTGTTCAACTTGGAGCAATTCTTCTGCCTCAGTTTCTACTCTGCGGTTACAGCAGGACACCCAACTTTTTTCTTCCTGGCCTTAATTTTTTTTTTGTCCTTAAGAGTATTGAAGGCAAACCGGGCGTGGTGGCGCGGACCTGTAACTTCAGCACTCAGGGAGGCAGAGGCAGGCCGATCTCTGGGTTCGAGGCCAGCCTGATCTACAAAGCGAGTTCAGAACAGCCAAGGCTATACAGAGAAACCCTGTCTCAAAAAAAAAAAAAAAGTATTGACGGTCCTCACATGTTTTAATAGTAATCTCTATTATTCGCCTCTTAGAATGTTTCAACTCCGCTGATGTAGTTCCCCTGACCAGATGGACATGACATCATTGTATAACTTTTAGCCAAGTTAAAAAGATAAGAAAAAAAAAAAAAACACCTAAATATCCACCTACATAAATAATGCTAAAGACTTTGGATAGCTAGTTTCCATGTCTGTATTTTAGTGGAATCTTGTAAGAGATTCTGTGTTTGTTCAGACCACGTCAGTTGGCAAAATTCAGTGACTTTATAGGGGGAAAAAGGAGGAGGGATGAAACTGTGGTGACTTTTCCCTTCAATTCTTCACAGCTGGTTGCTTTGACAATGGGAAGCACTACCAGATAAACCAGCAGTGGGAACGGACCTACCTGGGCAATGCCTTGGTTTGTACCTGCTACGGAGGAAGCCGAGGGTTTAACTGCGAGAGCAAACCTGAACGTGAGTGGAAGGCAGTCCGGTGGTCACTAGCAGAAAGGATGCTGGAGTGTTAGTTAGCTTTAAATAAAAACACACTTGCCTTTTCCCCTTGCTAGAATTAATTGCCTGTGATTCCTTCTTCGTAAAACTGCTTATATTGGCTTTGCACATGCTCCTCTTACCTCTAAAACAAATGTAATCCGCACAAGATTCCAAAGCCTTCTTTCTATTCTCTCAGAGATTTTGATTAGAAAAGGAAAGGTTTTTGCATGTCTCCCTTCAAAAAGCAAACTTATAAAAGTTTGCTTATAAAAGTTTAATTTATTAGAAAGTTATCTCAGATCTTTGGCTCTCGAATTATGGGCCCAAAACTGCTTTGAAGTGCTGTGTTGTAAAATGATTTGTTAGTTGCAGTTCAATAAAAAAAAAAAAAAAAAAAAAAACGCCACCACTTCTGAGACTTTGAAGCCCCTTGATATGTTTCTCGTGAATTACAGCAGTTCCTTCAGAGAGCCTGCTGAGGGGAGGCTACAGGGGAAATATTTCAGTAAGGCTGACAAAGGCCAGCGCCTGCTGGGAGGCAGGCCACGTTCAAACTGTTTGCATCCCCCTGCAGCCCTTGAATTGATTTCCCTGGCTTGAGACCGGGAGTTTGAGATCTTTTCCTTCACAGCTCAGCTGGTCACAGGGTGTGGCTCCTTCCTGAGAGTTCTTTACATTATAAATCAGAGAACAATGGGAGAGCTTGCCAAAGGTCAAGAACTGTGGTTTCATTAAATTTGGAAGTCTCGGTTCAGTTCCAAGTAGCCCCACTACGTGTAGACTGGAAGGGAAGGGGTGTTCTTGAGGGATGAGAGGGGCTCACGCGCTCTCTCTCCTCTCCACAGCTGAAGAGACTTGCTTCGACAAATACACTGGGAACACTTACAAAGTGGGCGACACTTACGAGCGACCGAAAGATTCCATGATCTGGGACTGTACCTGCATCGGGGCGGGCCGAGGGAGGATCAGCTGCACCATTGCAAGTAAGAAAGGCGTTCTGTAATGTGATGGGGTCACGTGTACATGGGCCTGCCATGTCCTCTGTCCCGTTCCTGCCATTTTCTGCTGTCCGTGTCTGAATATTTCTTATGTAGGGATTTACTTCAATGAGCATATCCATTCGGGTGATCACCTAGTTCTTGTACTTCCGGAAAATGATCTGAGTACAGGTGGAATCTCTCTCTCTCTTTCTTCCTCTGTGTGTGTATGTTTATACAGTGGAAGATCTCTTGGTTCTTTTGGGTAAGGTGTGCCTAAGGGACCTACCTATTTTAAATTACTAGGGCATCTTCAAGCCAGATGGATCATATGATAATCTGCAGCGATGAGGCAGCCTCGTTTTTGTTCTTTGTCATGTGTTCTGTTTCTTTTTGATGAATAGGTTAGACTGAGGGGGAAGGTCTTGCCGTTTTCAAATATAACATAGAATGATGAGCACCGTGTATGTCCAAGGAACTTGGGCTGCCGGGCTGACTCTTACAAACTCTGTTGCTAAGGCAATCTTTCTAGTATGACTCACTGGGTTGCCAGTACTTTCTATTAATAAAGCTTTCTTTAAAGAAAAAAAAAAAAAAACTAGCTTTTAAATATAAGTTCTCTGTCCAAAAGAACCAGTTAGTCCCTTCTGAGTGGACCCAACCAATATTTCCAACACTTAATGTTAGGGTTTTTCCAAGCTTCTGGGCAGGGCCCAAGAGTCAATGGCACACAGTGCTTTTAACCGTGCATACAATTCAGACATTGGCTTTAACAGTCTAAGAAGGCATCAGGGTTTCCACATTCACGAGTCTGTATGCTTGTCCACTAGAATGGTGTTTCCATCCTAGAATGAGCTGCTGGCTCTCCCTACCTCAGGAAATTGGAATGCTATGCCTATGTAGCTCAGCTTGCTACATGGGAGGCCATTCCTCCCAGCTCTTTTGTGACTTGGGAACAAATTATCTGAGCTCTCTCTGGGGAGCCATTATTTATGAACCCCTGTCATTCAGATTTCTCCGTGGCCTTTCCCTTTGTGCTTTAACAATTGACCCAAAGCGAGCAGTTATGTTGTTAGCCTTCTGCTTTTTTTTTGACAGGAAAGTTGTTCTCAGAGTTAGGGGTCTCATTTTGGCCCAAACAAGTTCACCACCCACCCCTTTACTTAATCCTCTGTACCACTTTCTACTAACATTTGCCTCTTACCTAACAGATCGCTGCCATGAAGGGGGCCAGTCCTACAAGATTGGGGACAAGTGGAGGAGACCTCACGAGACTGGGGGCTACATGTTAGAGTGTCTGTGTCTGGGAAACGGGAAAGGAGAATGGACCTGCAAACCGATAGGTAAGCAGCCGGGAGGGGCGATTGTTCCGAAAGGGAGATTCGGAGCTGTAATGTGTGGATCCCAACTCACTGGGCACGATGTCTAAATTACAACGTAAAATTTAGTGAAACGTGATGATCCCCCGGCTTAACGAAATCAGATCGTGATGTATGAACCATAGAGAAATCCTATGGAGTTAAGATGTTTCTTTTGTTTATATCTAAAGCTATCTCCTTGGTGGAGACATGCTATGTAAAACCGGGGAAAAATGACACTTTTTGACATATTTCTTTTTGGAATGCAGTGGACTAAAGCACAAAATGGCGTGTGGCTCTGGTCACCCCTGGGTAATTTCTTCTAAAATGAACTTTAAGGTGTTTTTTTTTGTTTTTGTTTTTGTTTTTTTGTTATTGTTGGTTGGTTGGTAGGTTCAGCCTCAGTTGTACTCAGTGAATCCATAAGTTTTTGGTTCTATATCCTACTTCTCCAAATCAGTGTTATTGTTTTTCAGATTCGTTTTGTCTTTGCGTTTACAGAAATCTGAAATGTAAATAGCTTTCCTCTCATTCTATTTAAGTTGCCCATAATTCAGATTGGTTTGGTTTAGGGACACTCACAGCTCAGCGATAGAGCACTTTTCGAAGCAAACGTAAGGTCCTGGGTTCAATTCCGAGTACTGCGTTAATCAAATAAAGAAAATAATAATAAAAAAAAAAGATTGTGATTTTGCATAGGGTCCTCTCTCCCACAGAGTACATACATTGATTCTTTCCACTTGAAATAGCAGTGGGATGTTTGGGACTGGCAGAAAATGCCGTCTGTGTAATCGTTAGAACAGAATTTGCCTGCCAGCCTGCCTGGGCCTTCCCCCTGCTTTGGCTACTTGCTATGTGCATAGCTGCAGGGCGTGCCTTTTTCTGAACAGAGTGCCACTTAAAAAAAAATGTGGCTGAATTTTTGCTTACATGCTACACTTTAAATTACAGGGAGTCACTATAATTTTAAATAGCTTTTTTTTTCCCTCTTTCTGTTTTCCAATTTCTCCTACAGCTGAGAAATGTTTTGATCATGCTGCTGGGACTTCCTACGTCGTTGGGGAGACCTGGGAAAAGCCCTACCAAGGCTGGATGATGGTGGACTGTACGTGTCTGGGCGAAGGCAATGGGCGCATCACCTGTACCTCCAGAAGTAGGTGGTTTTTTTACTTGTTTGCTTGTTTGTTTTAAGCTCGTTTCTGTTGAAAACGCAGCCTGCTGTTGCTTCTGGATTCCTAGAGAGAGTTGTAATGCTGTGTAATGCTTTGGCAACTTGAAGTTGTCATAGGATGTCCAGAAAAAATGTATAACTAACACTCTGTCTTTTCAGAAAAAGCAGTTTTCAGTTCAATACTGTCTTAGACAGTCAGCTAGTAAAAAGAGCCTTAGGGTTTCCTCTGATGTTGAATGGGCCTTATTAGACCTGGAGATTATCACTGAGATATTTATTTAAGTAGTAAGGACAATTAAATCCGTAAAGTAGCATGTAAACAGATCCTTTGACATGGCGGAGCTGTTGACATGAAAATAAAAGGCTCTAAAAGTCCAAAATTCCTTCTATGTTTGAAGTTTAAATAAGGTTTATTTACAAAACAAAAACCTAGCGAAAATGAGAAGTGTTCAGTGGAATCAATTTCTGTGTGTTCATCTGGGCAAGCAGACAGTTAAATTATAACCGATCCTTGAACTTACACTACAATGTAAGTATTAAGGGTCTGACTTCTTTGTGACTTAGGTATTACTGAGTCAGGACACACATACACACACACACACACACACACACACACAAAATCAACCATTGACTCAGGATTTGATTCAGGCAAACCTACACACATGAGAATGGAGATCAAAGGAAGGTGTCTTTAGTGGTTGGTGCTTTCTGCCAAGACCCCGGCTAACAGTGTTTGTCAGACCTGAACAACCCCAGCACTATTTTCAGTATCTTTGTTGAAACTCCTAATGCTGTGCTTTGTAAGTGATTAAATGCATACAAACCTTCATCTCTGACCTCCTAAGTGTTCGTTGAAGTCTGGGCTTATTGTCCAGTTCTTCGTATTTCCCTCCCTTAAACCACCGTATACACAAAGTGCCTGTAAAATTTCATCGAACAGATGGGTTTTGCTTGAGAAACTTCTCAGCTTGCTATCAGAAAAGCCTTAAATGATAGGTAAGAGTTTGAGGTATAGATTTCTTTCTAAATGTGTTTATTTTGTGTGTGGAGATGGGAGGCGCACACGCCACAGTGTGCCATGTGGAGGTCAAAGGGCAGTTTGTAAGCGTTGATTCTCTCTACTAGGCGGGGTCTAGTACCTCAGGTTGTCAAGCTTGGTGGCCATCTCAGTGGTCCAGAGCTAGATGCCTGGTTTATCTCAGGCTAAAATATTGTCACAAAGGTCCTGGCACCACATTTTTAAATGCAGAAGGTCTCGTGAGCCAATAAGTTTTTGGGAAAATATTTGATTATTTTCCATGTTTTATTTTTCTTTAGCAAAAGAATTTGAACTTGGGTGGTATTTTTTTTTTTTTTATTAACTAGCTTAGGCTCGATAAAGAGAACATATTCGAGATATTTAGATTTGATTTTGCATTCATCTTAAAACTCATGCTTCAGCAAATTCCAAGGCTGTTAGCTTGGAATTCAACAGATGGAACTTTGAACACAGAGGCAGCAGTTAAGACTTCAAGACGGTCTTAGAAGGGACAAAAAGGATGTCTGAGGCCAGCTTTTTTTTTTTTACAGCAATAGAAGAGACAGTATCCTTAACTCCAGAAGAGACCTTTTAACCATGAGATAAAAGGCCATTTTGTTGGTGAATTTTATGTTACAGTTGTTATTATTAGTATTTTGAGACAGGTCCTCGTGAAGCCCAGGCTGGCCTAGAACTTACTTTGTTTAACCCCTTATCCTCCTGTCTCTATCTCCCAGGTGCTGGGGTTACAGGCCTGAGTGGCTTTGTCGCAGGCACGTTTTAGAGTAGGGCAAGAAAAGAGAAACTTCTAGTCAAAAGAATGAAAGTTTTTACACAACAAGTAGATAAAGGGATGCTTTTATCACTTTATGGCTTCCCTGGGGCCGTTGGAAAGAGACCCTTTGAGAACTGCCTGCCTCTCTATTGTTTCTAGTCTTGTGAAGAGAATTGACTATTGAAAGAAAAGCCTTAGGCAATAATTACCAGGAGAAAGGTTTGGAAATAAGATTGAGAAGGAGTAAATAGTAGAATGCCAGTCAAAGAAACAATGTAAAAAAGTCTTAAACATTTTTGTTTTCAATCAATGAAAGACACTTGAGCAAGTTTTTTGGCAAGTGGAGAAGTGGCTCTGTACTGCAATAAACTATGGATCTGAATTTTATCTATCTATCTATCTATCTATCTATCTATCTATCCATCTATCTATCTAACAAACTACAGATACGAATTTTATCTATCTATCTATCTATCTATCTATCTATCTATCTATCTATCTATCCTGTTTTTTCCAGACAGGGTTTCTTTTTGTTTGTTTGTTTGTTTGCTTGTTTGCTTGCTTTTTGTGTAGCCCTGCCAGTCCTGGAACTCACAATGTAGACCAGGCTGGCCTGGAACTCACAGAGACCCACCTGCCCCTGCCTCCTGAGTGCTGGGATTAAAGGCGTGCGCCACCGCCTCCTGCCTGTGTGTCTGAATTTTAACATCCGTATCGCCAGCCCTGGGCACCGTGGTGTTAGACTGAGGACAACCACTTAACAAGCATTCACCTGGGACATTCCTGTCTTTGTTTGAGTGGCTGCTTGTCGGGTTACTAGCTGATTTCTCTACTCAACGCTTCTTTCCTGAAACAGACAGATGCAACGATCAGGACACCCGGACATCCTACAGAATTGGAGAA
The DNA here is from genome assembly GCF_030254825.1 of Meriones unguiculatus. Taxonomy (NCBI): domain Eukaryota; kingdom Metazoa; phylum Chordata; class Mammalia; order Rodentia; family Muridae; genus Meriones; species Meriones unguiculatus. Next base: position 58,666,052 of record NC_083362.1, on the reverse strand, counting down.
ACGTGGAGCAAGAAGGACAACCGAGGGAACCTGCTCCAGTGCGTGTGCACGGGCAACGGCAGAGGGGAATGGAAGTGTGAGCGGCACGCTCTGCAGAGCGGCCCAGCTGGTGAGCCGCTGGGGCTGGGGCATAGCTTGCCAGACCGTCCGGGGATGAGTTTCAGCTTGGCTTTAGCACAAGAGGAGGTTTGAAAGACATAGTAAGACTCTGGTATCGGCTCCATCAGTGCAGTGACTGCTCCATAAGCATGAGGAACAGAGTTCAGGGCCCAGAAGCAATGTAAAAAATCCAGGTGTGCTGGTTTATCCCTGCTCATCCCTGGCTAGCCAGCCTACTCTACTTAGAGGGGGCTGGTTCCAGGTCGGCAAGAGACCATTTCTTAGAAAACAAGGTGAATGGTTCTGGGCTTGATCCTTGGCTTCCACATGCACACTCTGTCCACACGCGAGTTCACATACATATGTACACGAACCCTCACTCACACTCACAGGTAATGGCGAATGTGTGTGTGTGTGTGGTAGGCACTCAGAATCCTCACAGCCCTGGGCTCAGTTCCCAGTATCCAAACCAACAGTAGTTAATGTGTAAAAATGAAAAGAAGAACTAAGACAAATGAGGATGTTGCCAGCCCAGGTATTTTGTAAGAGTCTGGGGAAGGTTGAGTGTGCTCAGGCAGCGTGCTTGCTGACCGTGTGCAAAGCCCTGGCTCATATCACCAAGTAAAGCAGAGGTGTGGTGCGGCGTATGACTCCAGGGATGAGGATCAGAAGTTCAAAGTCATCCTTGGCTGCTTAGTGAGTTCTTGTCAAGCCTGTTCTCTCTAAGGTGCTGTCTCTCTCGCACACAGATCTGAAGAGAGAAATGCAGCCTTTGGGGGGTGTGCCTCCCCATTCGAGTTTTTCTGATGTGACATTCCAGCCTCATTACTTAGCCTCATAGCAATCAATCATTTAGCTGATAGTAATTAGATTATTTTCCCTTTTGATGAGCTTATCTTGACCTAATTAATCCTTGTGAAAGCAAACAGGGTTAATTTGATGATCTTTACATTATCTAATTATCGGCAGTAAAGTAGCTATTGGCCATAAGACAACAGAGGAACAGTTACAAATGTCATTCTGCCGAACTAGATCAAGGATTAGCTGTGAGTTAACTGGGATAAACAATACATGTTAACTATTTTTATGACATCACTAATATACTGAGGTATTTCCTTATGAAAAGCTCTGAGAAACAGTCCTAAACAAAGCAACCTATTCTATAAGCGCCTTGCCGCTCTTCTGTATGGTGGGCCTTGACGCCTTTGGCATCCTCTGTCTTCCGTATCTTTGGGTCCTGGTGTTCTGCAGCTCTGAGAGAGAGGCTAGACGCACACCACCAGCCCTTCCACTGCCCGCTCTGCTGCTGCTGTGAGCTCGGGCCTTCAGAGGACAGATTTCTGAAAGTTTCTAGAGAAGATAGCACATTCTGTTGTGGTATTATCAGAGAAAAGTTGTGATGATTGATTGGTTTTTAGGAGGAGAGCGTGCACACACACACACACACACACACACACCCTAAGCAATTCTGCTGAGTAACAACACTCAAGAAGGGCTAACTCGGGAAGTCTGTAGCTATCCTGGGTTCTCTTTTATGAGAGCAGTTTAAGAGCGGGCAGGATGCCCACTGTGGATGGGCAGGGTTTCTCAGGCAGAGGAAGGCCTCACATACTGGGTGTATGAGAGGCATGAGGGAGGAGAGAGGGGGAGCATTTCAGGTAATGGGGAATCCACAAAGGGAGGGCAGGCATAGGTGAGCAGGTGGGGGGGGTTGAAGCTTAGAACAAGGAAGGGAATGGCTAGCAGCCAGGCAGGAGGGAGCTCTGGAGAAGTGTGGAGCTCACAGAGAGGTGCTTCCTAGCAGGACTGAGGGGTTGTTGAAGGTGACCTACTGTGTTATATGGCCAAATAGTGTTTGTCACTTAGGTGTGCTATTCTGGTGGTTCAGAGGAGTCTTGCGAGTTGCTTCTTGGGCTGAATGCGACAGCTAAAACTCAGAATGGGAGTTCCATTTCATCCAAGTTCCACGTCAAGCCGAGACCGGGCTCACTGATTTCTTCTCTCTTCTAGTTTGTAACTTTCGCTCTCGTGCTCTTAGGCTCCGGCTCCTTCACAGATGTCCGGACAGCTGTTTACCAGCCCCAGACCCACCCCCAGCCTGCTCCGTATGGCCACTGTGTCACAGACAGCGGTGTGGCCTACGCCGTGGGGATGCAATGGCTGAAGTCACAAGGAAACAAGCAAATGCTGTGCACATGCCTGGGCAATGGGGTCAGCTGTCAGGAGACAGGTAGGCTACCCCTCTCTTCAGTAATACCAGTGAACTCGTAGTTTCTGTAATATCTTATTTGTTTGTAAACAAACAAACAAAAACAAGATGTAAAACAATAAAACCAGAATATAATCTTGCCTCCCTGTGATAAAAATCACAGTGGTTGACATTTTCTTCCAGGCTTTTTAACTCGTGTATTTTCTTCCTGTGGTGAGGATCAGACTGCTCTGTGTTATTTATTTGCATGTTGCCAAAAGTGAGGCTTTAACAGCACCAGTCTCCCGAACAGCTAGCAATCTGCACTCTGGAGTTCAAATTCGAAATTACAGATGTCTTTCAACAGCCCGTGGCGCCTCTTCTGGGTTACAAGCATGTCTGTTTTTTCTAAATTGTTTTCCTAGAACAGCCTTTCTTCTGTCACAAATATAACTAACTATGTATCTTCCCGGGCCATCTTTGAGCCATAATTAACCCGTATTAATAAGGCTTTACAAACGGAGAGACCGAGTCACCGCATCAGAAGTGTCATTAACAGAGGAGCTCTGGCTCATGGCTCCATCCTGAATGGTTATACATTTTGATTACCATTAACCGGATGACTTGGTTTTCATCTTGCTCCTTCAGTGATACCAGCTCGATCTCCATGTGAATTAGGAATCTGCCACCACTGGGGTCGGGGTCGGGGAAACCACCGTGCTGACTGAGACTCTTGGTTGTGCTTGTAGCTGTGACCCAGACTTACGGTGGCAATTCCAACGGGGAGCCCTGCGTCCTCCCCTTCACCTACAATGGCAGGACCTTCTACTCCTGCACCACAGAAGGGCGACAAGATGGACACCTGTGGTGCAGCACAACTTCAAATTACGAACAAGACCAGAAGTACTCTTTCTGTACGGACCATGCTGGTGAGTGTCCTGGGAGAAACCAGCGCAGGGAGGAGAAGCCCTTCTGTTTGCCAGCAGTCAATCATTAATTGTGAGGCTGCACAAGAAACACGGCTTTGATCTATTTGAACCCTAAAGACACAGCTAATTCCACAGCAGAGGCACTTCCCACCACTGGGGAAATGACACTGGGGGGAAAAGCCCCGCGGTTCGGTTCTTTTGACACATAGGGATTACAATGTGATTAAAGACACTCAAGTGTTGAAATCAGTGGATGATCCCACAGAGCCGATGAACACAGAGGATAAATGTCAAGGGTGCCTGTACTTATCTTCTGTTTAATGCCATATTTTACACAAAGCTATCACTTAATCTTTTTTTTTTTTTCCTTCTTAGCTGGGAAAATGAGAGAACATGAGATTTAAATCTATTTTGAAAGTGAGGATGAAAATCCACTAAGGAGCTTACGAGTATATTATCAGATATCTTTTGCTCTTGGATAGGCCCTCTGGGAATTAGCAGCCGGAACCTGGGTCTTTCTAAGCCTTTGTAGTCTATCCTTGTTGTACACACCACAGCTCAGCTATAATTTTCCTGTTTGCATGTCATCCCGGGCAGTCCTGGTTCAGACTCGAGGCGGAAATTCCAACGGTGCCTTGTGCCACTTTCCCTTCCTATACAACAACCGCAATTACACCGACTGTACTTCTGAGGGCAGGAGGGACAATATGAAATGGTGCGGAACCACCCAGAACTACGATGCTGACCAGAAGTTTGGATTCTGCCCTATGGCTGGTAAGTCGAAGAAGCCGTGTGGGTCGCCGTGTGGACCGCAGGCAGCCTGGTTGATGGTGATTCCTTCTCTTCTCCCCGAGACAGCTGGAAGAGTGTGACCATACCTAGAGGCATTGTATCTTACGTTTGTGAGTTGTGAAAGCTGTCAGCAGCAATGATTATTGATACACTTTTAAAATCCCATTGAAATGACTAAATGTCAAAAACTAACACACAGTAAAATTCCAAGTACCTTCTGAAATTTTGTAGGTTTTCAAACATAAATTCACAAAAAGAAATTGGTCTTTTTTTTTTTTTTTTTAAAGTAATCTAACTGGTTGTCACAGACTAATAGTGACATCTGGACAGTTCGACTGGCACCACAGTTATCAAATACCAAAGTGAGTCAGAAAAATCTGTTTTCTGACAAATACAGAACTGTCCCCAGTTTACCTGAATACAGGAAAAGGGATCAGGTGTTGTTTGGTTTTGTTTGTTTGTTTGTTTTTAAGTCCTGTAGAAGGCGTTTGACTTCCCAGTTGTAGAACCAGGACCCTGGGTGGTGTGCAGTGTCACGTGTGCTCAGAGGCAAGGAAACTATTCACGCTTGTGTTTTTCTCGTTTCAACACACTGGGCTTAAGAGGGAACGTCACTTCTCCATGGGGCGTTATGCTCAAACACAACTCTGCTTTGAAGCAGGGTGACCTGGAATAGGCCAAGTCATGAGTTAAATCCAGTCTTCCAGACTGTGAGAACCAATCGAAGGAGTGGATGAGATTTTCCTAGTCGGATAGTCTCCAGTCCTTCTGGTTATTTCTCTCCAGTTCCTCTCTGGACTAGTTCTTTCCCGGGGAGTTCAGAACGCCACCTTCATCCAGCAGCGTCCGTGCAAATCTTCGTGTGTGTATCCATTTGTAGCACGTGATCGTTTGATTGAGTATCTCTCGCCCGTTCCCAAACAGCACACGAGGAGATCTGCACGACCAACGAAGGGGTCATGTACCGCATTGGGGATCAGTGGGATAAGCAGCATGACTTGGGCCACATGATGAGGTGCACCTGTGTTGGTAATGGCCGCGGAGAATGGGCCTGCATCCCCTATTCCCAGCTCCGAGGTATGCTGGTTTACTGGTGAGAAGAGTTGAGCCAAGCTTTCAGAGAGACTGTGTGAAAACTTGTACTTGACAAAAGCAGAGAAGGAAGTGTGTAGTGCCGGGAGGAGTTTGTTTCCAGCAGCCCATTGGGAAAAGCTGACGAGCGAGTTGAGTAGTTCTGGGGCCCTGGAAACATTCCCAGGATGTATTTAGGTTGAGCCAAAAGGGTGGCTTCCCCAAGGAGAAACCTACATTTGATCCTTTTGGCTCTAGGTTGTGCCTGTGTTTATGTCTAGAGAAGATAACATCATTTCTCTAAGGGGGAAAAAGGTTTTCAGTTGGCCACATTTAAAATGACAAAATACACACTTTGGCTAATTTCTTTTGTTCAAATCAGCTTTTCCCCTTTGGGCCCAGACATGATATGAGGAGCCGTTGACTTATTAAAGCAATTTCAGCTTTCCATTTCTTTGATTTGAAAAGTAACATTTAGGTGGAACTCACATGGTGAATAGTTCCCTTACCTAGTCGATAGATAGTGCCCGGGACTGATGCTCTTTATGGTGGTTAATGGGCAGAGCTAGCCAGGAGTCTCCTTTGTTGCTTAGATCAGGAAGAAAGCTTTAATAAGGTATGCAGAGCAGCCCTTCATTTTACAGATGCGAAAATGGAGACCCAAAGGCAGAGTGTAACTTTTTCCAGGATTTCTCCTTGAAAGAAGAACAGAATTGACCTGAGTTTTAAAACCTTTCCAACACCATGGGTGTCATTTTATTTCCCAAGTCCAATTATCTTTAACTGCTGTCTTAGGTTTTGTGATAAAAACACCATGAGCAAAAAACCAACTCGGGGAGGAAAGGGTGGAGTTCAGTTTATAACTTCCGGGTCACAATCTAACACTGAGGAAAAAGGTACTCGAGGCAGGAGCCTGGAGGCAGGAGCCTGGAGGCAGGAACTGAGCATCAGAGGCTGCAGAGGAGCACTGCCTACTGCCTTGCTCTTCGTGGTGTGTTCAACCTGCTTTGTTACACAACTGAGGCCTTCCTGCTGAGGGGTAGCACTACCCGACCTGGAATGGACCCTCCAGTCAATCATTAATCAACCTTCTTAACCTCCTAGGCCTGCCTGCAGGCCAGTCTTATGGTGGCATTTTCTCAACTGAGAGTCTCTCATCCCAGATAGGTCTGGGTTTGTGTCCACTTGGCAAAACCCAATCGGCACTCTGTCCTCTCCGTTCCCGAAACCAGACCACAGCGTTACAGTGTGTGCTATGTGATAGATTTCTCTGTTCATCCAATGGTGACGACCAAAACTTTAAATGAAATCATCAACTAAGCAAGAACATAAGGGGAACTAAGGCGTGTATTTGTTGAAACATTTAGTTCTTCCAAGGAAGCTGTACTTTCCTATGGCTTTTAGTTTAATGGACTGCAGTCCTTGACAATTACAATAAGCCTATTAGACAGAATAAGGAGGGAGTAAAAGTTATATTATTAAGCTTTGGGAAAAGCTTACTCTACACCAGTAGAAAAGATATTTTAGCAGGTGTTAAATCCAGCAGTAGAACCTAATGCTTTGGGAAGTGCAATTTCTTTTATCTCTTTAGTCAGAGTTACTAGTCATCATCCATTTAACTGTTTCCCCGGAACAGATCAGTGCATCGTTGACGACATTACTTACAACGTGAACGACACTTTCCACAAGCGCCACGAGGAGGGCCATATGCTGAACTGCACGTGCTTCGGTCAGGGCCGGGGAAGGTGGAAGTGTGATCCAATCGGTGAGTGGCTGCCTCTGCTTGGATGGTTTTCCTCAGGGAGGCCAGCCAGTTGTGGATAAGCAAAGCTGTTTGACGTTGCCCGGCTGCGTCCTCTCCAGACCCGACTCACTGGTCTGCAGAGAGCTTTGCAAAGAGTGTTCCCATCCTGAGCCAGTTCGCAGTCCGCTCCACTGCTCATCTTTTTCCTGTTGTTGCTCACGTTGGTGACAAGTGTAGCTTTCCTTCGGTTGAGTGGAGTTAGCTTTTTTGGTTCCGAGTCGTGTGAAAAGGGTTTTTTGTTGTTGTTGTTGTTTTTACTGGCCAAAGAAACATGGGTAAAGGTCTGATGCCTTCCTCTCTTCAAAACACCCCATCTTTTGGCTCCCTGTGCAAACAGATAGGACTCGGCTAGCGGTGAGGGTTCAACATTAGCAAGAGCCGGATTCCCCAAATCCAAAGTTGAAGATAATCAATTCCTATTCCTTTACTGAAAGAGGCAGACTGCTTACTGAGACAACAAATTGATCCCAGCAGTTTGTTTGGCCTGAGATTGCAAAACCGAGAGATCCCGAGAGGCTTGCTTAGAAAGCTGCTCATGTTTCAGATTTAGCTCGTTAAGGTAAAGCTAGCTCCTGGATACTGAAGACATATATAAAAGTGAAATCATTGAGAAGTTGTTTCTTGCTTTTCAAATGGCAAGTCAGTTACTTTGGTATCTAATTTTAAAAAATTAACTGGTATCTAGTTTTTTAAAAATTACTATGCAGGTTTCAAATATGCTCTGAAATTTTAATCTTTACATTTTTTAAATTTAGCAAGTTTTCCCTTTTAAGAAGGTAACTATCCTTCCTTTGCAATAGACACATTTTAGTTTTTACTACTAGTTTTTCTATAAGGTAAACGATTTGAACCAAATGTTAACTTAGGGCTAGGGAAATGGTCCCACACACATGTGCAAATATACTCAGATGCACGTGTGCACACATCATGCTCACACATGGACACACACTTCCTACTACTACTTTTGTATTTGTGAGAACTGTTAAGTTTTTCTTCATATCTCAAGAATACACAGTATCACACTTGCAATGGCTTGTTTGAGGCTGCTTTGTTTACTCTTTTCCTTTCGTGGGTTCTAGACCAGTGCCAAGATTCAGAGACCCGGACATTTTACCAGATCGGTGACTCCTGGGAGAAGTTTGTGCATGGAGTGAGATACCAGTGCTACTGCTATGGCCGTGGCATCGGGGAGTGGCATTGTCAGCCTCTGCAGTCCTACCCGGGTAAGCAGGCCTGAGACCGACAGCTGACCCACGCGTGCTGGTCTCTGCTACTATTAGGGCCTCTCTCTCTCTATTCTGTCCTTTTTAATATTACCGTCCAATAGTTGATCACATTTTTGACTTAAATTATTTTTTCTTTCTTCACTCTTCATTAGGTTAAAAAAAAAAACAAACCAAAACAAAACAAAAAAACACCGAAGGTGAAACCATTCTAATTAATTTTTATTTCATTTGTATATGTGCAGAAAGTACAATATGAGGTACGAATCTGTTCCCTGCCATCTTTTTTGGTTTTTATTTTGTTTATTTATTTTTTTTTTAAGACAGGGTTTTTCTGTGTAGCCCTGGCTGTCTTAGGACTTACTTTGTGGACAAGGCTGGCCTCGAACTCAGAGATCCTCCCAACTGCTAAGATTACAGGTGTGCGCTGCCATGCCCAGCCCATTCCCTGCCATCAGAAGCCTTTCTTTGTGTCAAATTTCATTTGTTTCAGTGGGATGGACTGTGGAACCAAGTGTCTGGAGCTAAGAAACTTGGTCAGCTCCATTCACACGGTTCAAATACTCTAAAATATTTATTGCTGTTTGTTGTTCTTGCTTATTTTGTTTTTTGTTTTGTTTGTTTTTTTTTTTCTGCAAAGACATCATGTCTAGCTGTAGGTGTTAATTCATCTTCGGGAAAACATATGTAAAACTCACTGAGTGGCTGTAATAACACATGCTGAATTATGACATCAGCCATAACAGGCGTGCGCTACTACACCTGGACAGCCGAATACGGCTTAAAGTCTGGTTACAAATATGCCGTAAACTCAGAACATACATACTTAGGAGGGTTGGGTTTTTAAATGATACAGGCCCAGGACAGAAGTTTTTTGTGCGTGTGTTTAAGCTTGGTTTTTGGCAAAGCAGGTTTTTTTTCCTTCTTTCTTTCTTTCTTTTTTTGCAATGTATTTTCTTTTGAGACTTTTTTTTTTCTTTTAAAATAAGCCTACCCGCAGAGTCTTGCTGCGAACATTGAGGTGGGCCTGGTGGATGGGAAAGAGTCAGCTACTTGGAGTTTTACCTGTTGACTTTGTTCCCAGTGTCTTAAAGAGGGCAACATCAAAAGCCCATTTTGCACAGAAGAGATTTCAGGGCGAGCAGATGCTTGACCCCGGAATGTGGTGCGGTGCTTATCTCCGTGGTGGCTTTGCTCAGTGGCTCAGGCCTAGCCCTCGAGGCTCCGAGAGTGGGGGATCACAGGAGAAGCCAGATGGCCGAAAGATTGTCTCTGAGCCTTGTCCTGTTTGTTCTTCCTGCTGAGTTGGCAGAGTTGTTCAAACTAACAAAAGATAACAGGAATTTGGTTTGTCAATAAGAAACCGGGAAAGCCCATCTCTCAGCAAATTATGTGGAGAAAAAAAAAAAAAAATATCATGAATGTTTAACTTCTCCAGGGTCACCTTTATCGGAAACCACTCATTCTGACCTTATTTTCAGCTGATTTTGAAAGTGTCTAACGTGTCATCTTACAAGTGGAGATTTCACAGTGGGAATTGCTGGCAGATGTTCCCTGGGGGCGGGGGAACTAACTAACCGGTATCGGAAGGATGAGAAAAACATTTCAATTTAAATAATGTACGTGACAGCTTACCTGTCTTTAAATCCTATGTGGTCGTGTAGAGGGTAGAGATGACTTGGAATTTAATCGACCTCGATAATAGCTCAGTTTCTCTTTTCATGCCTGTACAAAAATGCTCTGAAGTCCCTTTGCTGTTTAGGGCAGTCCCTTGAAGGTGGACCCTGTCATCATTTTAGGGGGGCTGGGGAGATTGCTCAGCGGTACATTAGGCCATACCACTGGGACCTGGACCCACGCACATATACCCTCTTACGCATGAAGCTTTGGTGGTTCTGTTTCACTTGGGTTAAGCATTGCAGCCATCTTTCTTCCCCCCTTTTCTCATCTTCTGTTGTCCTTGTGAGCACGGTTATATGAGCAGTGGGTGGTAAATGCCATTTCTGTTGTCTCAAAAGACTTACTTTTGAGATTTAATCATCACAAATTTTCCTGCCTCAAATTCGCTATCGACACATGAAATAAAATGAGTGTGAAATGTCTCTCTTCCTGAGAGATTATGGTAGGGTTTTTCTAAAAGATCGATATTTAACAACCTTATGTGGATTGTCACAAATAATGCAAGGACAAACATCTGCTTTTACTGATTTTATATGGAACCTCTTTAAATGTTTGAGCTTTTTTGTTTTCATGTATTTGCATTTGTGAGGCTCTTCATCCATGGAAGGAGTGTTTCCAGAGAGCCATGGGAAAGGCTGTTGTTAATTGATCATGGGCCACCTTTTGTGGTTTGTGGGCCATATGCCTCTTGAGGGTGCAAAAGCTGAGAATTTTATCGGTGAATTGACATTTCACCTTGTAGCATTAAGTGAAGTTAAGATTCAATGACTATTTGTTAATCTTCAACAAACTGAACTATTCCAGTGTGGAAGTGAGTATGTTATTCTAAAATTTTTTGAGGTCACACAAATATGTGAGTTACATGTTTGTTCTGCTAAAGAAGACTTTGTCTTCAAAGAATTTAGAAGCTAAGGCCACAATTAAATCTGAAGGTCAATATATTTTCCCAAGAGTATTCAGAAAACTGCAAATAGTGCAGAGGACTGCTTTGTTAGTATGCAGAATTTTGTTCCCATCAGGGGGAATTTCTTATCTTAGGATTTTATGAGGACTTTATACAAATTAACTGACAGAAAAGATAAATTTCCATCTGTAAACAAATTTCATTATGATCCTAAATGGAATCTACTATATTGAAAAAAATTGATTCCCTTCTCTTATTTTGCTTTTTCCTCCCAAGCGAAAGAACTGAATCTTATCTTAAATTTTATTGGCGGTCATATAAAGATATGAAAATATTGAATTTTAAATATGTGCTTTCCAACTGTCATTTCACTTGGTAATTGCTTGAACAAAACAAAGCAAGCAAACAAAAAAACCTTTTAACAATTTGATTCATAGTGACCTTAGAGTATACTTCTTAAGTAAAAGAAAAACTAGATCCTTTCTTTTCTTTTTCAAATGGAGAGAAGGCTTACATTAATGGAGAAATAAACCTTGGTCTTTAATTATTACCTTTGTCTGTCTGTGTAAGATTCAACCCCGTTTAGAAATGTTTGTTTTACATCATGCCTTATGGCCTTGGGAATGTTGCTTCCTTCCTAGCAGATTCACTTGTGCTGAAAGCCTCTGCAGTTCAGAATTTGTCTTAAAAGAGCATCAATGTAATTAGCTCATGAGGCCTGCATTCTGAACTGCATTATTTCGTGTTATGGAAATGTCACAGTTGTCTCTGAAGTCTTACTTTGAAAGCCAGAGAAGAAAGGAAGCTGTGAGACATTGGAGTGGTTTTTGTTTTATTTGTTAGGGGAAAAAAAAATCTCATTGCATTTCTTATGGGAAAGGGAATCATTAACCAGGTAAAATTGGACCTGTTTCTTTCTAATGCCAATAGGTAAAAGGTTTAGCTGAGCTCAGTCATTTTTATTTTGCCCATATTTCCTGAGAGGCAAAGAGTCTTTAAGGATGGACATCCATATATAATAAACTTTAAGGATACTCACACATTGTCATTTTCAGGCACAACTGGTACTGGCCCTGTCCAGGTATTTATCACGGAGACCCCCAGCCAGCCCAACTCTCACCCCATCCAGTGGAATGCTCCGGAGCCATCTCACATCACCCAGTACATTCTCAGGTGGAGACCTGTGAGTATTAGACCAGAACCCTTGGACTCTGAGACTCCCGACCTTACTGGATTAGGATGTGCTGGTTGTGGCTCTGTTTCTGCTTTTGAGTCAACAGATCTGATTCCATGTCACATAGTACTTATATTTTCTTAGTGTCTAGCCAATATGTGGTCCGCTTAATCAACTTGTAGATTAAGGGTTTTGTTGTTGTTGTTGTTTTTTGATCTTGAGAAGAAATTAGGTCTCTGTGTTAGAAAGGTCTTAGAAGTCATAACTTACAACTTTGAAGCTTACAACTATTCTCATCCAATATGGAAAGGAAATTTGAAATTTTGGTATGCTTTGCAACTCCTTTAAAGTAAATTGCATTTTCAAATTATTTCCAGAGTTAGAAAACCAACTAAATAAATATCACTCTTTTGATTCAACTCAGCTGTACTTTGGTCCTCTAAAGTTGTTAAAGCAAATGAGGTAGTGAGAGAGTAGGAGCAGGGAAGGGATTATAGTTGGTTCCTTTTTTTATTATTATTTTATTTTTTCGAGACAGGGTTTCTCTGTGTAATGCTGGCTGTCCTGGAACTCAGTCTGAAGACCAGGCTTGCCTTGTACTCAAAGATCCACCTACCTCTGACTCCCCAGTGGTGGGATTAAAGGCGTGTGCTACCACCACCCAGCTGTAGTTGGTTTCTAAAAGGAAATGAACCCTAGAGTTTTTTTGCCATCTAGATGCTGAAACCATATCAAGGAGGCTATTATTCTACTAAACGTTGACATCTCTTCCCCTCTCCGACCTGCCCTCTTCCATCTCCAAAGTTAATGACATAATTTGAAAACCACTATTTTAAAAGGAGAAAAATGTACTTTTTAAAATCAAATCTATCCAACTGGATTATTTAATCCAAGACTATAAAAATTGATTTATGACATTAACATATAGTTGAATTTAAACTCTTTAGCTGAAATCCGAGCTTTTGAGCTCCTTCTTTTTCTTCCCTTGCTCTGTGTTATCTATAGTCTTGTCAGCCTCCAACTGAATATCTAACAATGTCAACTTTTCCCCCTTCAATATGTTCTCCCTCCTCATCTTTTCATTTTTATCACCATTTTTATTTACTTTGACCTTAACTCTGAAGTGTTTTTGCAAAGCCACCACAAATGGGACATTTACAAGTAGGTATGAAATCTGTGTGGAATTGAGACATCTTCGCATTTGGTTAAATTCTTTTAAATAGTTTTCGGTCTTGGTACCGTTGTGTTTTGTTTTGAGACGATGTCTCTTTAGGCCGAGACTGGAGTAAGTCAACCAAGCCATACCCACAGCTCTCTTTGAAATTTTAACAAGGAATTTCTTTTCTTTTCTTTTTTTAAATGGAAGCCATCTGAGAGCTTATGTTCTGATAGTTTCTTTTGGTGGTCAAGAAAGCTTACATCATATAAACAAGATTATTGCTAATTTTTAAGCTAATGCAACAGTTAACTTCAATTTCTTTCAGCATATTTAAGCTAAAACTTAAGTTTAAAGAGTACTTGGATCACTTTCATTTATCTCCAAAATATAAACGGGCATTAGAACATTTGAAGTATGTATAAACTTGATTGGATAACACTTTTCAAAAAAAAAATCACTTGAGTATTAAATATGTATTTGATATTTAAACCGCTTTAGAATATTTACACTTAAAAGGATTTCTCGTTTGAAGTCTGGGTGTTTCTCTTCCCACACAATCTATTGCAATGAGTTTTGCAGTCCTGACATATTAATGAAGCTGGACAGGATATAGGAATGTAAACCGGAGGGAAAAGATTAAATAAACTGAATTTTATTTTTCTGCACTCTTTCCCAAAGTTGGCTAAGCACTCTCGATGGGTTGTTCGTTTCCAAGGATGAGTCACACAACCAGACAACTTGAACCTTGTTTGTGATGGCCCCAGGATCTGAGTCAAGGCAATATTATGCCTTCCAGTGTCTGCGAGGCAAGAAACTTGAACTGTATCCCACCAAGTTGAAAGATAGAGTGTGTGGCCTTTTCTCACTTCAGAGAGAAATGTGTCTCTGTTTACCAGAAAAGAGGCTCAGAGAGCTCAGAAAGGCTGCTGGCATTAAATTACTCAAGAATCGGCCATAGGGAAGGTATTCAGTGCCTTAACCATGTAACTTGGAAAACATCATTTCAAACTGTTTTTCTACCTGTAAAGTGGAAACAGTGATGCTGTTCACTTCTGGCAGGGAGACGAAGATTAGATGAAGATTCTCTGGCAAGGAGAAACAAACAAAACAGTCCTGAGCACATGATAAACTAGTTGGATGAGGAATTAATTAACATCAAGAAACAGTAGGGGCCCCCATTCTGAATCAGATTTTCCACTGTTTTTTTTTTTTCCCCAAAAACGGAACTGTGAGAATCCCACCCTCCATTCTTCCTTGAGGGTTACTAAACCTCACCTTGAAGGGTCCACCCCCACCAACGCTTGTGCCATGTTTTCTTTTTCACTTCTCAGAAAACCTCTACTGGTCACTGGAAGGAAGCTACCATCCCAGGTCACCTTAACTCCTATACAATCAAAGGCCTGACCCCAGGAGTGATCTATGAGGGACAGCTCATCAGCATCCAACAGTATGGGCACAGAGAAGTGACCCGTTTTGACTTCACCACCAGTGCCAGCACACCTGTGACCAGTATGTATCTGGCATCGCTGGGGCTGTGCCATCCTTGGGGCTGTGCCCAGATGTGGGCTTCCCAGAGAACCTACAGAAGGTTCTGTCCTTACTCAGCAGCTTCCTTTCATTTACGGCACCTGCATTTTCTTCTTAACCTCCTCTGCACACAGGGTGAGTGCTCTAGGTAACCAATGGCTCGCATTCCCCTTTCTCTAGGCAACACGGTGACGGGAGAGACTGCGCCCTTCTCTCCTGTGGTGGCCACTTCTGAGTCTGTAACTGAAATCACGGCCAGCAGCTTTGTGGTTTCGTGGGTCTCTGCTTCCGACACTGTGTCAGGATTCCGGGTGGAGTATGAGCTGAGCGAGGAGGGAGATGAGCCCCAGTACCTCGGTGAGTAGAATGTGTGGCTGGCTCAGCACGGGTGAATAGATACTTGGTTTGTGTGAATTTTGATCTCTGGAGCTCAATTCAGACACTCCCCTGAAGACACTCCCCTGCATCAAAGCAAGGAAAGAAGTGGAGCCTCTCTGACTCTGCTGAAATTCCTTTAGTCTCTGGTGTTGTATTTTTCACTTGTCCACATAAAGGACCAGAATGAGGCTCACAACTGGCAATGTTTGTTATCTTTTAGGGGTGCGTAGGCACCTTCTTGTATGCGTTTTAAATAACCCCCGTGATTAGGGGTCTTTTAAAAAGCTCGCTGGTGCCAGTGAGATGGCTCAGTGAGTAAAGGCCTCTGAGCCTTACAACCTGAGTTCAATCCCATGGTGGAAAGAGAGGACTGATTCCTACGAATTGTTTGACCTCTAGCCCTCTGACCCCCCACATGTGTGCTGTGGCATGCATACAACAACCCCCCAAATAAATGTAATATATTAAAAAGATGCTAAACATACTTATGACCCAGATCATATAAAGAGCATCTTTCCAACTCCTGCCCTGCCATCCTTCCACCCATGCCACTCCCCTGATTTCTAACGGCAGCTGTGTTTAAAAACATCAGAAGGAGGTTATTAAAAATTATAATCCTTAGCAAGGAGAGTGGAAAAGAAAAGAACGTCCATTGGAAATTGCAAGTTCAAGTTACTCACTAGAACACTCCTCGTCAGCTCTTAGACACCATGGAAGATTGGTTCGCTCCAGCCACTAACCTCTTCCTTTATTTCAAAGATCTTCCAAGCACGGCCACTTCTGTGAACATCCCTGACCTGCTCCCGGGCAGAAAGTACATTGTCAATGTCTATCAGATCTCTGAGGAGGGAAAGCAGAGCTTGATCCTGTCTACATCACAGACGACAGGTATGTATGCACTAAATAAACCATGTTACAAGAATCTTTGGTGTGGGGTATGGCGGGTGTTAAACTGCTGTTTTAAAGATGAAATCTTAAAGGCTCCCGTTTAATATAAAGCATGGGCTTGTAGCAACACTGACTGACTTTCTTCTTCTGTCAGCACCTGATGCCCCTCCAGACCCTACTGTGGACCAGGTTGATGATACTTCGATTGTTGTTCGATGGAGCAGGCCCCAGGCACCGATCACAGGTCATCTTTGGCTTCTGTGTCTATTTTGATATATAGATGTGGGAGGAGAAAATCCTTACCAGACTGGCATGACCTTAGATCTCCCATTTAAGTGGTTGTAGGTGTGTGTGTGTGTGTGTGCGTGTTCTTCAAATCTTCCAGGGCTACTTCATTATGACTTGTTTTTCCTCAGTCTATTTATCCCACCCCACACACATAAACACACCTGACATATGATATGTCAACCTATGAAGCCAGCGCTGTGGCTCACTGAAGCAGGCATTCCAAGGGTTGCAGAAGTAGACTATCCTGCAAACCTGATGCTCTCCACTGAAGAGGGAGCTGAATTGCTGCTTTAGTTTCATCAGACTGTGTGTACCGGCTGGTCCGTTGATTGCCTCCCCATCCACAGCTCCAAGAAGAGAAATGGGCTTAGTACAAATATCTTACCTCATGGCTTCACTAATCGACCTTTATTAAGGATCTCCGTCTCCAAGAATGATATCTAATTATTAAAAGATTTGTATCGCTGTTCTTAATCTCTGCACCAGTCAGGCATTATCATAAGACATGATAGCACTGAAAGGCCCAGGAAGAATTTTGCTGGTTCTTAGCAATCAAACAAAATGCAGAGAGACATCAATTAGAAAGGAGAGTTACAATCTATCTAGCCTTGCCTTCAGAGCATCATGTGTCTGGACACTTCTCTCCTAAACCTGCAGGGTACAGAATCGTCTATTCACCTTCCGTAGAAGGCAGTAGCACTGAACTCACCCTCCCTGAAACTGCCAACTCCGTCACCCTCAGTGACCTGCAGCCCGGGGTTCAGTACAACATCACCATCTATGCCGTGGAGGAAAACCAAGAGAGCACGCCTGTTTTCATCCAGCAGGAGACCACCGGCATCCCTCGATCCGGTAACTTAAAAACAGCACTGACCTCTTAGCGCCTGACCAGACAATGACGTTAACCTTCCCCAGGGCAGGGAAAGCCTACATGGGTTATATTCATCCCCTTAGCCTTCAGGGAGGACAGAGGTGCAAGTCATGTGACTGACAGGTCCCTGAGAGCGAGCTGTTTTTGTTGCTGTCAGCAGATTCTACATTCTCATCACCTAAATCAGTGGTTCTCAGCTTTTCCAATTCTGTGACCTCATAATGCAGTTCCTCATGTGCGATGACCCTAGCCGTAAAATTAGTTGTTTTTTTTTTTAATTTTTGATAATCCCCTTTTATTTTTTTATGTGTATTATTGTTTTGCCTACATGTATGTCTGTGTGGGGGTGTCAGATCCCCTGGAACTGGAGAACACAGACAGTTGTGAGCTGCCCTGTGGGTGCTGGGAATTGAACCTAGGTCCTCTGGAGGAGCAGCCAGTGCTCTTAACCTCTGGGCCATCTCTTCAGCACCCATAAAATTAGTTTTGTTGCTAATTACTTCATAACTGTAATTTTGCTACTATTATGAATCATATTGTAAATATCTGTATTTCCAATGGTCTTAGTGACCCCTGTGAAAGGGTCATTTAATCCCTGAAGTGGCCTCGACCCACAAGTTGAGAACAGCTGACTTAAATGCAGAAATGTCAACACTAGGATGGAACTTATCAAAGGCAACCGTCAGGTTTTCTGGTTAAAAACTGGAAACATCTCATTTTATTTTTCCTAAGATACTTAAGAATTACTTAATCTGTTTTCTTAACTATCATAAAATGAGTCAATTAAATAAATACACCACAGCTTTCCTATAGGTATCTTAAAGTAGAAGCATTTATTTTTGTGTGTTTAATGTCTTGCTTTTATGCTATAAACTTACGCCTCTCTATAGATGCTAAATAAGGATTTCAATATCAGTTTGATTAACCACTAATATCTACTCACTCTCTCTCTCTCTCTCTCTCTCTCTCTCTCTGTTTTTTGACTGAGGAGCAACAGCCAGTATTGGCGTAGAATCAGTGGGTCTAAGAAATGCCTAAATTGTTCAGGGATCTCTGCCATCCAGCACCAACCTTCAGTAGCAACTGTGAATAACTCGTGTCTCTTGTCTGCTAGAAAAAGTTCCCCCTCCGAAGGACCTCCAGTTTGTGGAAGTGACGGACGTGAAAGTCACCATCATGTGGACACCTCCTGACAGTGCAGTGACTGGCTACCGTGTGGATGTGCTGCCTGTCAACCTGCCTGGGGAACACGGGCAGAGGCTGCCTGTCAGCAGGAACACCTTTGCCGAAATCCTGGGCCTGTCTCCCGGGGTCACATACCTCTTCAAAGTCATTGCTGTGAACCAGGGCAGGGAAAGCAAGCCCCTGACCGCACAACAGACCACCAGTATGTCCTATTCCTGCCTGCCTGTCTTTTGGCCACACCTCCAAGCTCTACCCCTCATTTCTACCTGTGATCACATGCTAATCACTCTCAGGTTACAACATTACAACATGCTACTCACATGCTAAGTAGTAAGGAAACTTCAGGTTGAAGGGAATGTTGAAGGTGGAATGAAACCAGGGTTCTAAGGATGCTAACGCCGACATACGCGCTGCTTCCAACATCCTTACCACTAGAATGTACGAAAGAAAGAGTTTAAGCACATTTAGGAGTTTTCTTTGCTGAGACAACGAAGATGCAATTTCAGTGCTTCTGTCCTCCTCCCTTTCTCCCTTCCTCCTTTCCTCCCTTCCTTCCTTTCTTCGTGCTGGGTGGGAAGCAAGTGCTCTACCACTGTGCTATATCCCCAGCCCTTAAGTTCATTTTTTTTTTTGTATATGTAGTTAGATATATCTATATCAAAGTTAAAAGTGTGTTCTCTTAATACTTTTGCAGTAGAATTTGAGACTAGCAGTTGGCAGGCAGAGGTGTGTGGCTCAGTGGTAGAGTGTGTGCCTGGCAGGTGTGATGCTCTGGGTTCTGTCTCTAATACCACAGAGTGAATTAATAACTTAAATAATAATTCCTGAGCATTTAGTGATACTGGTCACCAAGTTATCTGTTCAGTTCTTTCCCAGAATAACCTTATTAGGTCTTAGGTCTTTGGTTGAAGTGTACAAAGGAAACTTACTTCTGTTGGATATGGGAAGAAACTTGAGGTGTACCAAGGGAGCTCTGTGTCTAGGCAGTGACAGAAGTGGCTCTGGGTTACCTTTTGGATCCCAAAGCTCATGCTCTCTATTACACTCGACCATCTCTGGGAGGTCTCTTCTATCAAAGATGTTTCCTATGGGAAACCCAGTTATCATCCTTAAAAAGAAAAAGTGATAATCTGTGTGATTCTTTCTGACAGTAAAAGCTCCCACCGCCCCACCATGAGACTGGCATTCTTCTTATCATTTAGGTACATGTGAGGTAGCCTTTATTTCCCCAGCAGGGCCTAGTCAGTCAGTACACAAATTAGCATGTTGTCCGTAGTACCTACCAAGCTTTTCTTGCCCTCTGTCTGTTGGGCTCACCATTCCCTCCCTAAATCTTCCTGGCCCAAAGCAAATTGCAGGTTGTGCAAAATGTTTGTTTTGCTTTGAGAAAAAAAATAATAATAATGCTGTCACTATAATGTAACTGTAATTTCCAAGGGTGGTGGGTTAATCATGCTGGGGAAATTAGCCTTTTCGAAGGATGACAGACAAGTCATGAAAAAGGTCAATGAGTTCTCATAACTGACAAAAGTTTTGGCAAAATTCTACGCCAGCCCCAGTCTCTGAAAAAAATCTCACAGTTTCCAGGGATGTGGCTCTGACTTGAGTTAGTTTCAACCTCAAGGAGTGAAGGCTTAGAATACTTCATCAACCTGGAGGATTTCAGCACAGTAATTATTGATCTAAACGTTTCTTGACACATTTTTTTCCAGAACTCGATGCTCCCACTAACCTCCAGTTCGTCAATGGAACCGACAGAACGGTTATGGTAACCTGGACCCCACCTCGGGCCCGGATAGTGGGCTACCGCCTGACAGTGGGCCTGACCCGAGGAGGTCAGCCCAAGCAGTTCAACGTGGGACCCTCGGCCACCAAGTATCCCCTGCGAAATCTGCAGCCTGGGTCTGAGTACACTGTGACCCTGGTAGCTCTGAAAGGCAACCAGCAGAGTCCCAAGGCCACCGGAGTCTTCACTACCAGTAAGCCGGAAGCCAAATGCTTTCTTCTTTAGCGAAGCTGCCTGCTCTTAACTATGGGCTCTCTGTCCTTCCACTCTTTCAAAGCTAACTTAAAAAAGCATACTGCGTCATTTAAAACAGTGACACCAAAACTGTGCTCCGTGACTAGGCTGGTGGTCCGCTCTAGCCATAGGGAACTTTGCCAGAATGGCCATCACATGGCCTTCGCTTGGCCTGATAAATGATTTAAAGCAAGAGTTTTCTGGCTGAAGGAAGCAGTGTGTTAACTAGAAGGTGTTTCGGGGTTCCTTCTATCCTCCTGGGGCTATAGCTCAGTGGCTAAAGCATGTGATGCTTACATGTGAGGACCTAAGTTGGTATCCCCGGCACAGCCATGACGAGCCAGGTGCTTTGGCGTGTACTCATAATCCCAGCACCGGGAGACAGAGACAAAAGGATCTGGAGAGGCTTACTAGGCTTGCTAGTCAGTAACTCCAGCTTCTCACCGTGGAGGCTAGGTGTCGGGGTGCACGCTTTTTATCCAGCACTTGGGAGGCAAAAGCATGTGGATCTCGGAGTTCGAGACCAGCCTGGTCTACATAGTGAGTTCCAGAACAGTCAGGAGAGACCTTTAAACATAGAGAGACCTTTAAAAAAAAATGGTGGAGACTGGTAAGGAAGTTACATGATGCAGACCTTCCGACTTCCTCACAAGAATTCCTGGACACGTAGACTACACACACACACACACACGCACACACACACATACACACAGAGAGAGAGAGAGAGAGAGAGAGAGAGAAAAGAAAGGCTTGACTCAACACTAATAGACAAATGATAATCAGGACCAATAGTTCCATCACATCACTCCAGACGTCAAATGACAGTCGTATATGTAAACAAAACCCACCCACAGACTGGAGAGACATCAGCAAACAGAATGAGAGGTTAAGCAAATGATTTCCTTGAGAGCCTGGACTGTTGAAGGCTACAGTCCTTCACAGAGTGGAGGCCTGGTTTTCCTTTTCCTTAAGCTTTAAATTCCACAGGGAGGAAGAATACAAGAATTTTTGGCCGTGGCTGTCCTTTTACTCAACATTTCAGAGGAAATGACCATAGATCGCTTTATTTATCCACATCCCAATGAAGGCCTGTATTCACAAGCTGTTTCTCTACTAAGTATGCTCTATTTACATGACAAAGAGTTATGAGATTATTTCTTGCTGAACACTTATTTGTTATTTCTAGCTTGACATTTTGAATTATGGAAGCGCCTACCACAAGCACGCTTTCGGCACTTATTGCCGTGTGCCCCTAGCTCTCAGCTTTCCGGGGGTTTCAACAAGCCTTCTTTGACTAATTTTAAACTATGGGTGCTCAAAAGCATTAAAAAGTAATCGAAGCCCATGGTGGCGCATGCCTTTAGTGCCAGCACTTGGTAGGTAGACTTGGGTGGATCTCTGTGAGTTCAAGGCCAGCCTGGTCTACATTCGTGGGGTCCAGAATAGCCAGGGCTAGATAGACAGTCCTTATCTTGAAAAACCAAAATCAATCAATAAAAATAAAAGCAATCATGGAGACAAGCCTAGTTTGTACACTACTCTGGAATTTCCCAAAGTAGATTCCCTGTCAGGTGTTCCCCACAGGAATCTATACTTTACCACAAATGGACTTCCATGTACCTTTGGTGTATGAGGTTAGTATTAAAGGCTTGCTTTTTCCTATAAGATTGTTCATCACAAGCAAATGAAGTCTTTTAGTTGCAAGAGAATTCATTTTGCCATGTTGGTGGTGCAAGCCTTTAATCCCAGCACTTGGGAGGCAGAGGCAGGTGGATCTCTGAGTTGGAGGCCAGCCTGGTCTATAGAGTGAGTTCCAGGTCAGCCAGGGCTATGCAGAGAAACCCTGCCTCAGAGAGAGAGAGAATTCGTTTTAAATTTTTTTTGCCATTTTACGTTGCCTTGCTTTGAGATAGTCTAAGATCCGCTCTCTTTGTTTTTCTTGCAAATCCCCATTTCTTAATAGATGTCCTTTAAGTGAATCAGCATGGAGGTTTTAGTGCACACTGCCTCTTACTCCTGGCTTCTGGGCTATTTGCTGAGAAGGTTAATTTACATACTGCATTGTACACAGTGTACTTTCCAAAAACCTTCAAATAGATGACCGATTGAAAGACAAATGGTTATAAAAACATCTCACTTAGGCTCAGATTTAAATAAACCAATGCAAGCAAGGAGTTACACAAATCCATTTGAACCTCAAATAGTCTCTGGCTATAAACGTCAGCAGGGCCTATGAACGTTAGCTTCTGCAGTTTTAGTAGACTTGAGCTTTGGAAACAACTTTTCTGAGTTTTATATCTCATGCTAAATTCTTAAGAGCAATTGTGAGAAGAGTGGGGAGATCAGCTATTTGTAGAGGGAGGAATTCAGCCTTCTCCTATATCGAGGGCATATTTTATTTCTCAACACTCAGGTTGTTTCTGGCCTAACAAGCCTTGCCAGAACCCATAATTCATACTAACAGGCACATCCTTTGTTTGACAACAGTTTGTGGGTTTGTGGCTTGGTGATATTCCTGTAATGGTTTGCCTAGGCAAGAGAATATCCATCCTAAACTTGGGGCAAGCTTTAGCTGCCTGGCTCAAGTGATAGAAAATACCTAGGTGAAGGAAACTGACTGCTCTGAATTGTGTTTGTTTGCTTGCTTGCTTTTCAAGACAGCATTTCTCTGTGTCATCTTGGCTGTCCTGGACCTTGCTTTGTAGATCAGGCTGGTCTCAAACTCAGAGATCTTTGTGCCTCTGCTTACTGGGGAGGGTTTATTCATGCTGAATTGCTTCTCCCGGGCAGTTAGAAATGGTCAGCTGGGACTGGCCCTGGCATTTTGGAGAATTAGTCGGCAGTCTAGCGGGGTATGATTTCAGGGCGCCCACCCACCTCATCTCAGATGCTACCAAAATAGCGCACTTACGAAACAACCCCACCTCCTAACTCAGTAGGTGTAAGCACAATACTTCAGTTCAACCACTGCAGCAACCTCCCTGAAAAGTGGTCTGTACGTATTTGACTTTTCTTTCCACTTTTCTTTCTTTGCGTATTTAAATAAAAGTTAAGAATGAGACAGTTGTAGAGTGAGATATGAAGCCATTTTCACTCTTGTTTGGGGCTTATGGCGGAGCATGATTGGACGGGTACTTGCCTCCCTGGGTTTGCTTTCCAGCGCTACACACACCGAGTCACACCCGTGCACCTGTGCCACACACTGCGAAGGGGTGGGAGGAGCTCGTTCCCTAATATATAGAAAGGTTGAGGCCAGCCTGGCCCACAGGGGACCATGAATAAACAAGGAAGAGAAAGAAAGAAAGAAACAAACAAGAAACTCATCCTCGTTTGTAGGACCAGAGGGTAACTAGCCATTTATAATTTATGTAGATGTGTTCTGTGGGGTTTATTCCAGTAGGAAAAGAATTTGCCTTCAAAATGGAGCAAACAGGCCTCTGGAACACTGAAGCACCTGAATCTAACCAGCTCAGAGATCTTGTTTTCTGGAGCCTTGCCATTCTAAATTTATAATCAAACCTGTACGGTGGTTGGGAATGTTTATCTTAATTGTTTGTAATACTTCTCTTATTTAAATTTTTATTTTTTAAATAGATGGGGCTGTGGGGGTTTGGGTGGCACACACCTTTAATCCCAGTGCTCCGGGAGGCAGTAGCAGGCTGATCTCTATGGGGTCGAGGCCAGCCTGCTCTATAGAGCGAGTTCTAGGACAGCCAGGGCTATGCAGAGAAACCTGTCTCAAAACAAAAACAGAGCATAAAAATAAAATCCTGTGTGTATATATGCTGGGGAGGGGTAGGGTATGTGCGTGTGAAGTGTGGGTCCCCAGGGAGGTGTCAGAGCCCCTCTGGTTGTGAGCTACCCAGAGTGGGTGCTGGGAACTGAACACAAGAGGCCCTATTTGATCCTAACTGCTGAACATTATCTCCGGCCTGTGCATTAAAAAAAAAAAAAAAAAAAAAAATTAGTATTTTCACTAAAAGAAAGGACAGTGGTGTCAGGATTCTATGAGCAAACATACTCTCCTTGTAATTCCTATGCCCTGTGGTTAGGCACTAGGGATCTGTAGCATTATTTTTCTGAATGACCAGTAACAGGTTTGAGGGACAGATCTTTAGAACTTGCAGTCATCTGTAGTGTCAGAATTTCCAGTGGCATCTAAAAGTAATTTTCCACTATCGTGAAGTAATCCAGCATGAAGCTACTTTTAGCTTGTACCTGTAGTTTCATCGTTGTTCACCACAAGGATTAAGAAACAGAATGACTACCAGTTTGCAGTGAGCCATTGTATATTTTATAAGGAGTTTGATGCTGATGACACGACCCCCCCAAAAAAATGATGAAAAGATACAGATCATTAAAAGCTGAGAAATCAAAAGGGACTTCTTCGAGGTCAGCTAGCCCCTCATTCTACATACGTGTGAGTGACAGGTCTGTGCCAGAAATGCAAGCCCAATGCTGGCCCTGCAGAATCACATGCCACCAGTCCTGGGTGACTTAGGTCACTAAGAAGCAGCGACTTTCGGCTTCTCGGCCGATGAAGGAACCTGGGCTACATTCTCAGTCTACTTGCTGCTTAGACCAAAGTTCTGGTTAAAATGGTCGTTCATCTGCGGTCCTGGGCAACACCAAAGGGCTGACCCTCGTCTTGGTTACTTTGCAGTGCAGCCTCTGCGCTCCATCCCACCTTACAACACCGAGGTGACAGAGACCACCATTGTGATTACCTGGACCCCTGTTCCAAGGATTGGCTTTAGGGTGAGTGGCAGAGGCACCTCACAGATGCAGCCCAGAGGTGCCTTCCCAGATTTTGTTAGGGCCTTGGGAGAGCAAAGACTTGCCTGCTCTGAGGCAGGCGCCTCTGTTTTGCAAAGGAAGAAAACCATTAGCATGGAGCTGTAATGGTTTTTTTGTTTTGTTTTGTTTTGTTTTGTTTTGTTTTGTTTTGTTTCTGTTGTTGTCTGTCCTTTTCCCCAGGGAACTCCATTTTAAAATAAAAATATAGGAAAACCTCATTTGATGTGTTGATCTAAATGGGTGTCAAGAAGCTAACGAAAGCCGATTTGGGAAGACCAATTAAATCCAGAGTCACTCAAAATTCACATTTTTTAGCCAATCAGTTTCATCTCAAGTTGTTCAAAGCCCTGTGGGTGAATTTCTTAATAGGAGTTAAAATTGAGGTCTTTGTTTTAGATATCTGGAGTCATGTTCTTTAAAGTAATAATATCAGGAAAGTGATGAATACAAATGAGTATGTTTTAAAGACTCTCATCCTTTGGCATTCAAAGGATGAAAAAAGAAATACCGATTATGCCTGGAAATCAAAGCCTGATTTTTTTTTTTTTAAAGAAAGAAAAGAAGAAATAGATCGAAGGTCATTTCGCTTTTTAGCATGCAAATAGCCACATTGATTGGTATGCTGTTCAAATACAGAGGGGCCCTTTACGGAGACCGCCAAGATACCACCTTTAGTTTCTCTTACGAATGTCATTCAGAGTTTTAAAAACCACGGAGAATATGAAGGATTTCTCTGCAGTTGAATACTGCTTGATAAAATTACCTAGGCTTTTGAAGTTACGAACACCCGTCTTCATGGGAGTGTGTTTTTCATTTCTGAGTGTCAAAGTGGATGGTGAAAACTAGAAAGTTAACTGAATGTGAATAACTCATTAAAGAGAGAGCCTAGGGAATTTGTTCCCTGTGGACTGCTGGTATGCACCAGAAGATTCTTTGTCAAACAGTTATAATGGCATTTCTCTAGAACGTGCTATCATAAACGGCCCTAGTACCAGGGAAGATACTCCCTAGCTAATTGCAAAATAACTAAAGTGAGCCCTCAACTTGTTACCCACCCAACGAAAAGCATACAGAGGTTTTTTGTTTTTTGTTTTTTTTTTCAAGGAGTTCTCACTGTGTGAGTGTAATTGCAAAAATTGTAACCTTTAGGGGAGCTCTGGAATATTCATCCTTCACGTTGATTTTGCTTTCCTCCTTCCAGTTGGGTGTACGACCAAGCCAGGGAGGTGAAGCGCCCCGAGAAGTGACCTCAGAGTCAGGAAGCATCGTTGTGTCTGGCCTGACTCCGGGCGTAGAGTACACTTACACCATCCAAGTCCTGAGAGACGGACAGGAGAGAGATGCACCAATTGTCAACAGAGTAGTGACCCGTAAGAAGAGCTTTCTTTCTTTCTTTGAACTTTTAAACTATGTAAAAAGACTATCAAAGCCAGGTGTGGTAGTGCATGCTTTTAATCCTAGCACTTGAGAAGTTATGAAGGAGGATCAGGAGTTCGAGGCCAGGCTCACCTACACCAAAAATTAGAGACCAGTTTGGTCTGCTTGAGACCCTGTCTCAAACATCAGTGAGCTGGGTTTCATAATACATACTTTTTCTTTTTCTTTCTTTCTTTTTTTTTTTTTTAAGATTTATGTATTTATACATGTAAGCACTCCATATGTACGTATGCCTGCTTGATAGAAGAGGACATCAGATCCTATTATAGATGTGAGCCACCTTGTGGTTGCTGGGAATTGAACTCAAGGCTTCTGGAAGAGCAGCCAGTGCTCTTAACCAGTGAGCCATCTCTCCAGCCCCCATAATACATACTTCTAATCTCAGCACGTGGGAGGCAGAGAGAGACAGATATTGTAGAGTTTGAGGTTAGCCTGGTTTACATAGTGAGTTCTAGACCAACCAACCAGGGCTACACAGTGAGAATCTGTCAAAAAAAAAAAAAAAAAAAAAAGGAAACAAGTTCCTCTAATTCTGGTTAAGTCTAGTGCCACAGATTGCTGATGAGAACGGAGCAAGAGAAGAGCCCGCCCTTATTTATATCATTAGAGTCTTCAGAATTTGGTGTAGCAGGCTTAGCTGGTCTCACGGCATCCACAGTGTTCCTTCCACGTTAAAAGTCTTTCGAACTGGCAAGATGAGACAATCTCAATAGTGTTATAATAGTATTAACCTGAAAAAAAAAAAAAACAAAAACAAATATTCTATCAGAGAACTGTCGCCTGTGGTTTTATAGTACATATTTCCTTTATTTTCCCGATCCTAGAGGGAAGGGATAAAGGAAGGAAAGAAGGAGAAAGGAAAGAGAGATGAGGAGAGGGTGGGAAAGGAAACCTTTCACAAGCCAAACATTCTATGTTCACTTTACCTTTTAAATTGTCTTTTCCGTGTAGCATTGTCTCCACCAACCAACTTACACCTGGATGCGAACCCTGACACTGGAGTACTGACGGTCTCCTGGGAGAGGAGCACCACCCCAGGTAAGAGGAGCACCACCCAGGTAAGGTGGGTCTGAGGGCCTGTCTACACAAGCTTTTCCAAGATGGAGTTTGATTCCATTTAGAGGAAGAGAGAAAACAACTACTCGGGGTCTCCATGCGTGACGCAGGAGTATGAGAGAGTTCACAAAACACACAGGGTGTTTACCACATGTAAACAGGTCTGTGTACGTTCTTCACAAGAGACAGGGCAGCCAGAGGCTAGGCTGTGGGAGAAAAGACAAATGTTTATGCCGCAGAGAACTATGAGGACTAGATGGAGACAAGATTTTGTTCAGTACATTAAAAATGCCCAAACATGTTGGAGGGATAGCCCAATGGTTAAGGGCACTGGCTGCGTTTTCAGAGAACCAGGGTTCAATTCCCGGCACTCACATGGCAGCTCACAACTGTCTGTAACTCCTGCTTCAGGCAACCTGAAACCCTCACACAGACATACATGCAGGCAAAATGACAGTACACATAATAAACAAACAAACAAATTAATAAATATGGCTGAAATCTTAGCACATAGTTTTCTTGGTATGCATTACCATAAGTTTGTTTTTTAATTTCATTTTAGTTTTGGGCTTTTGAGACAGGGTCTCTCTTTTAACAGTCCTGGCTGTCCTTGAACTTACTACGTAGACCACAGATCTCAAAATTACAGATCCACCTGCCTGTACCTCCGAGTACTGAGATTGCCTGTGCCACCATCCCTGGCTGTACCACGAATCTTAAATAGACTATTCACTGAAGTATAGTCTATCCCTTAGTATCTGGCTCCAGGATTCTCAGTGATTCCAAAACCTGCAGGAGCTTGGCCCATTGCATAAAAAGTTGTTGTGCTTGTATAAAACCTACACATTGCTCCTGTATGTCAAGTCATCCGTAGATTACTTATAGCTTAATATGCTGCAAATGCCATGAAAGTAGTTGTCCTACTAGATGATCTAGGGAACAGGAACAACCAAGTGTGCATGCACAGAACAGATCCAAATTATTTTCAAATGTTTTTAATCCGTGTTGGTTCAGTACACAGATGCGTAACCTCCAGATAGGTGATGAATTGCACTGTAAAATGTGAGAGCGACAGGGCCAGGGAGGAGAAGGCTAGAGTCGGTAAGAGCACTTGCTGTACAAGCCCAGGGACTGGAGTTCATCCACGGCGCCTATACAAAAAGCTGGGCGTGGCTCACGAAGACCTGCACTCCCATCGTTGTGGGGGATGGAGAGGATTATTGAAGTTTGCTACCTGCCAGCCTAGCTCCCAAGTTCAGTGAGAGATCCTGACTCAAGAGAACGAGGTGCCCAGTGATAGAAAATGAAGCTGTAAACATGTTCACACATACTAAAATGTCTTCAGGGTTGGTGAGATGGTTTGGTGGGTCAAGACCCTTGTTGCCAAGTCTGAGTTGATCACCAGGAATCACATGGTAGAAAGAGGGAACTGACTGCCGGAAGCTATCCCGTGACCTCTGCAAGCATGGCATACGTGCACTCATACATATCCACACAGACTAAACAAATGTAATAACTGATATATACACAAAATATAATTTCTTCAGGGGAAGAGGTGAAGTGTATCTCAGCGGGGAAAGCGGCTTGAGGCCAAGCCTGGCTGAGGTTAATCCCTGGGACCCATGGTGTCCTCTGCCCTTCACATAGATGCCATGGGGATGTGCGTGCATGCCTACACACGTGCACACAGAAAGTAAATAACTAATAAAACAAATGGAGTTAATAAGAACATTTATAAAATCACAACATGCATAAAGAATTTACACTTTACCTTTCAAGGAACATAACACACCATAAGACTATTAAGTTAGATATAATTCTATCATTAAATAACGAGCATGGGGAGACTATTGCTGAGACACCATGATACTCATTACTGAGAACATTCTAAATGGAAACATTCTAATGGGAGCAAAATATTTAGTTTGCTCCTTAATTGTTTTTAATTTCACTGATATCGGTAACACATCTATAAAAATAAAACTGTCATCCCAATACTAAGGCTGAGGCAGGAGGATTAGCATGAGTTCAAGGCTAGCATGGTATACATAGTGAGTCTTAATGCTAGCCCTCGTTACAGTGTGGGCTGTGTCCCAACAAAAACTATATCTGTAGCTATCTGCCTATATTATATACACACATACAGATGTACATGTAATTTTAAATCACCTTTGATGGGTACATTTTTCATCTGTGTGAAGGCAGGTGGTACTGGGTGTCTGTGAGGGTCAGAGGATAATCTTGAGGGTACATCCTGCTTGAGACAGGGAGGCTGGTAACTTATGGGAATTCTGTTCTCTCCAATTCCCAACTCTACAACAGCACTGGGACTTCAGACACATGCTGTGGTGTCTGGCTTTATCTGGATTCTGGAGATAGGAACTCGGGTCCTCATGATTGCATGGCAAACGTCTTATGCACAGAGCCAAATCTTTAGTCTGTAATTTGGAGATGTAACTTCTGATACAGTTCTTACCCTTGCTTGGGCACATGTGTCAGGCAATTATCTATAAATATGTGTGATTACAGTTGTACACTAAATTAAACTAGTTTGAAATATTCCCCTTAATCTCTCTTTGAAATAGACTGATTTGAAATGGCGATGTTTCCTTCTCTGTGGCAAAGTATTGTATAAGGTGACAGCTACATTGTTTCCAGATAAGTTACTTGGGGTTTGAAATTTGAAGCTGACAAGTTCCTTGCTTCTGGGCAGCTGGATCATTAATCTTTAGTCTCAGTGGCTTGCCCATTCAATGGTCAGTAGCAGAGGAAATGACCTAAACATTATCGATTTCCCATCCCATTGGGTTTCCTAGCACATACCACTTTAATGTTCACCTTTTCCCCACTGACAGAATATGCCCTCCTTCCCTTATCCTCACCTAGTCAACACTGTGGTGTCTTCTTCCAACGTGGACCTGCAGAGCTCTGGCCTGTGACTGATGCCTCCTCTCCCTCAACACTCTCACCACCCAGGTTTCACAGTTCTGAAGTCTTCTATGATTGATACTCTTTTTCAAGAATGAGCATCTAAACTTCTGTTTTCCACTCCACAACCCCCTCCCCATTCTCTTCCTGAACGCCCCATATGTTCCAACATTTATACTCTTAGGAGAGTGTTCTTCGGTAGAAAGCAATCACGGAATATTATAAAAAAGAAAAAAAAAGTGGACTATTCCTCAGCTCTCCTGCAGGCCACCCATTAAGGAAAAGCAGGATGGAGTGGTAGAAGGAGGCTGGAATTTGTAGGAAGGCAAAGTTTCAGGTCGTCGCCTCTCTAAGATTTTCTTATCTTGGTTAAAGCTGCCAAAATTTTATTTTGCAATTAACACATTTACACGTATGTAAGGTCACCCAGTGGGGATGATGTAGAATGAGCAAGTCAGCATTTTCATCTCAAACATTAATTTCCAAGTGCTGGACACTCTCAGACTGTCCAGTTATTTTGAAATAGTCACTCTGCAGAGTAGGGAGAAGACTAAAACTAATTCCTGCTCTCTGGCTGTGGGTAGAAGTGCTTGCCCCGCCCCTTTCTCCCACCTGCTCCTGAATCGATCCATTACTGGTGTACAAGTTCATATGCCTCGGGTCATAAATGCTCGTTCTCTGTGGTAAACTCTTCTCCCTGTTTACTCCAGATATTACTGGCTACAGAATAACCACAACCCCCACAAACGGGCAGCAGGGGACCTCTCTGGAAGAAGTGGTTCACGCCGATCAGAGTTCCTGCACTTTTGAAAACCTGAATCCTGGCCTGGAATACAATGTCAGTGTTTACACTGTCAAAGATGACAAGGAAAGTGCCCCTATCTCTGATACCATCATCCCAGGTAATAGAAAAATAAGCTGTTATCCTCAGAGTGGCAGTTTGAGTAGCGATGGGGATTAGCATCTTAATCCCAGATAGCTGAGTGTGTCAGAGAGAGTTGGGATTTAACGCCAACCTCTCCAAAACCACAAAGCCAAAGCAACTGTTTGGATGAAGGCTTTTCCTGTTACCTCTGCTTCACTCTCTGTGCTTCCCCGGGATGCTATTTGTTGCCATGGATATGTGATGAGTGCAGCCACAGCATTAACTCTGTACTGTTTGCTCACGTGGAAAGATTACTAAACAGCGTTGCGTGTCTGTACCCAGTGCTGACAGGCTAAAAGTAATGTGGTAAATGCATCCACTCGGGACATTTTGAGCCCGATTTTACAATCCGTATCCACCTCCAGCCGTTATCTAGAAAACAGTTTTTGTCTCCATATGTGAACACTGAAGTAACACTTGGCTGACAATCCGATTCTTTATCTTGCCGCTTCAAATCCTTTTTAAACAATTGGAAGTGGGGTGAAAAGACAGAAGGACGGAAAGGCCAGGCCTTCGGGGCTTGCTTTCTTCCGAACCGAAAGACAGCATCACAAAAACCTGTCCAGGGATAGGTTCATTGTTTGTCCCAAGTCTTTGGTAGAAGGAAAGTGCTGGGCAGCTTCTATTCCCCTCTGCAGTATTTTGGTATGCGTTTATGAATGCTAATTAAATTACATGAATTAAAATGTTGGCAGTGGACTGGGCTCAGTGCTGGCTGGTGGTGGCCTGACCGTGCATTTCAGTGACGCATTCACAACATACAGTGATACCATGACCACGATGCTGTCGTGAGCTTTGATGGTAGAAAGTGTATCAGTTAACCAGCCAATTTTTCTTTAAACTTTGTACTTTGTAAGATTTTTATTTTCTTACTAAAGGTTTTGAATTCTTTCTACCCAACGTGGCTCGTATCTCTTAGAGATATGCGTCAGTTCTGAGAATGACTTTGACACTGTAAATGTGTTTATGATTATTTTTTAAATGCAAGAAAGTCCCTAAAAGAATGTGGTAACTGACCTTCTCCCAGGGAAGCAAATTATTCACGATGCGTGGGAAGTCTTTTTGAATACTTTGGGAAACATTGCATATACCATCATTGCTTTACCATTCTGTCGTTTTTTTACTACTGGTCACCTGATGTACACTGCTTTATTTCTCCCCCTTTTTTGCCTCTACTTCCCTTTTGCCTCCTCTTTGCTTCGTAACTCAATAGAGGTGCCCCAGCTCACTGACCTAAGCTTTGTTGATATAACCGATTCAAGCATCGGCCTGAGGTGGACCCCGCTAAACTCTTCCACCATTATTGGGTACCGCATCACAGTAGTTGCGGCAGGAGAAGGTATCCCTATCTTTGAAGATTTTGTGGACTCCTCAGTAGGATACTACACAGTTACAGGGCTGGAACCCGGCATTGACTATGACATCAGCGTTATCACTCTCATTAATGGCGGAGAGAGTGCCCCCACCACACTGACACAGCAAACGGGTGAATCTTAAAGTCTTCTGTGTTTGAGACATGGATGGTGTTGCATGCTGCTCACTCACTCTGATTAAATCTGGATGTTTCTCAGGAGAAGCCAGTGATTGGCCACAGAGATGAAGACGGGGTGGATTCGGAGCTAAAGGGGATACATTAACCTAACTGAATGAAAACAAAAATGAGCAGTCTCATGTGCTTTCATTCAAACTGCAAACAGATGTAAAGATAAAGAAATCCAGATATCTGATCTGGGAAATGCGAGGCAGCTTAAGATTTCAGGTCTTGAGCTGCCTGTTCTTTAAAGTATGCGTATCAAACTGCGTGACGAGCACCAGTTCACACGAAGGCACACCTCCAAACTGTGCCAGCCGAGTGTCGAGTGTCTCCTCTTACCTTTTGGTAGGCTCCCGTGCTCCTTCGTAGCTGATAAAACACCCATCAAAAGCTAGGGTGGAACAGAAGGGTGGTTCTAGAGGTAGGAAGACAATAAACGCTGGGCCTTCTGGTCTGTGCTGCTGTCCGAGGTCAGAAACTCGTCTTTAATCACAGTCTGGAGACCAGCATGCAACACCCTAAAGGTTCTCTGCCCTGCATGGTAAGAACATGCTGAGAACCGCGGTGCATGACCCCCTCACTTGTAAGTAGAGTTCACTGAATGGGATTATAGCGATGCAGTAGTATGTAGATGCCCACCAGGGGGGCCCCGGGGAAACTGAGGACCCCACTTGTCTTTTTCTGTCTGTGTGCATGTGTTTCTTTGGAAAGTACTGCTATGTCTTTTTGCTGTGTGGCAACTTAAGCCTCTTCAGCCTGGGGTTAAAAAATAAAAAATTTTCAGTGGTATTAAAACCAAACCAAACCAAACAAAAAACAAACCCCAAAAACGAAACAACAACTGACCTGTTTGAAAGTAGATTAAAATTATTAATATTCTTTAAAATGCACTGATGATGGCAGAAAGGTTAAAGGGGCCTAACAGTATTCTGTATAGTGTTTTATTTATTTTTTAACAGTAGCATATCATAATTTAGATTAGATTTAGATTAGACTATTTGCATGATTATGACTGGTTCTTCCATGCATGAAATATTGTTTTTCTGTTGTTGTTGTTGTTTTTTTTTTTTAACTTTCCAGCTATTTTGTTAGCTTTAACTTTAAAGTTACATTAACTTAATCTTCCTTCCTTCCTTCTTATTTGAAATCAGCTGTCCCTCCTCCCACCGATCTGCGATTCACCAATATCGGTCCAGACACTATGCGTGTCACTTGGGCCCCACCTCCATCCATCGAGCTGACCAACCTGCTGGTGCGCTACTCACCGGTGAAGAATGAGGAGGACGTGGCAGAGCTCTCCATTTCACCTCAGGACAATGCTGTGGTCCTAACAAGTAAGCTCTCGGACCTATACATTCTATAGATGCTCATCTGGAGTGCAGTGAATGGACGCTGAATTCTCGTGGAGGAGTGCCTGAGAGGAGGAGAGCTGTAAAAGCAACACACTCTCCAAGCTTAATAATAGGCAGCTCTGTAAATTGTCAAAGATGTAACGCTTGTGCCGGAGTGACACACCTTTGATCTCTATAAATCATAATGGAAAACAACCCGTCAGCGAGGCGCCAAGCCTTCAAACGCTTTCCACTTCCACATAAGTACACAAAAAGAAGTGAGTTCCAAATGAATTCTGTAACTATGAAAAGAGGAAGGAAGACACTGTCAGCACATCTGGTTTATTGTCCTTTTCTGTGTGATACCGTTGGGTGGTGGTCGAGTTAGCATTAGAAAACTTAGAAACAGTTTTGTGTGGAGAGAGGAGGGGTTTAGTTCGTAATTCAGAAAACATCTGTTTGCACCATTTCCCTGAAGCTTGAGAGTTTAGGAAACAACTGACAGTAAACAGACAACTTATAGAAATGGTCTTTTCCCAGGCCCTGCCATTTAGAAAAAGATATTTTGGGTAAAAGAAAGCAAGAGGTTGTAACGTGATGAGGTGCTTTCCATACACCTGTAGTAAGATGCTTTAAGGCCTCAAGATTCCACATCCCCTCCCTTTCAGGCGAGTCTCAGGAAAGTGAAATACGAAAAGGCAGCCAAGTGCTTTCTCCACTTTAAACTTGAGAGCGTGAGGCACCACAAGTGGGTGAGGACCAGAGCATCTGGGTACTGACTTGACGGTAGCCATGAGGCCATTTTTGTCGGGAGTCAGAAGGGACCACATTACCCAGTATACTGAACCCTGCATCACGTGTTGGCTCCATCTTAGCCACACCCTGTCATGTGTTATGTGATCTAAGATTCCTAATGCTGTGACTTCCGAGTAACTCTGCCTTAAAGAAGTCGTTGCTGTCCCGCTTTAAAGATTAAGCTGCTTGGTGCAGTGCAGTGAACCCAGAGGGGCCAGACACCTTCATGATCTTGAAGACACTGATGGCCCCACAAGGACACATGTCAGATTTTGTCCAACTGTACATCTTAACTATATGCAAAGTTGTACAACATGGAAGTTGCCCATCACCACCTAAGGTTGCCATGATGGGGTAGATAGTAATTCCACAAGAATTTTCATCAGTTGCCCTCAACAGATGGATGAAAGAGACACGAATGCCCAGTGTTTACACTCGACTGAGCTGCATTTATACAGGCAGAACTGAGGCTCTTAAAGAGGCGCAGGACAAAGCGGCCCTCTACTGCAGATTACTGCCAGGCATAGGTGCTCCCTTAGCTACAAGTAGGCTGTGGGACCGAATGCTCAGCTGTATTTCATCAGATGGAGCAGCCCGGGGAGCGCCGTGGTGGCTCATGCTCTCAGGTTTAAACCAAGTTTCACTTGCTCTTCAGATCTCCTGCCTGGGACCGAATATTTAGTCAGCGTCTCCAGCGTCTACGAAGAGCACGAGAGCGCACCTCTTCGAGGAAGACAGAAAACCGGTGAGTCGTGTTGCCAACATGTTCAGCTCTCAGCTGCCAACTTTAAATGGCAAAATGATAGGTTAAGTCTAAAAATGCATCTCCACAATGCATTGCTCCACAAAGCAGTGTTTGTACCCTGCTTTTTTAAAAAAAAAAAAATTAACGTTAGTGTGAAGTAGTGGTTTTCACTGTGGTATTCTCACCTGCTCTGTTGATCTTCCTCTTCCATGTCTTTCCCTGCACCCCTGCCACTCTTCCTGGCCCCCTTCCTCCCTGTAGTAATGTGCAGCCACCTATATTCTATGACCCCTTTTTCACTTCCCCCACTTAAGGCACCTTCTTCCCTTCCGACACTCCCATTTCTAGTTTCATGACCCATAACACAGATGAAAATTAAAATCTAGGATCCACGTATCAGAAAACAGACGGTTCTTTGTCTTTCTGAGACTGCATCGCTTTGCTTAACATAATAATTTCTAGTTCCCTCCATGTCCTTCACCGGGTTGTTGTCCTAGTTAGGGTTATTTACTATGCCTGTAACGAAACACCACCATCAAAAGG
This sequence comes from Meriones unguiculatus, assembly GCF_030254825.1. Taxonomy (NCBI): domain Eukaryota; kingdom Metazoa; phylum Chordata; class Mammalia; order Rodentia; family Muridae; genus Meriones; species Meriones unguiculatus. Next base: position 58,629,781 of record NC_083362.1, on the reverse strand, counting down.
AACTTGGAGGAAGGGTTTGTTCAGCGTAGGCTTCCACATTGTAGCCCATCACTGAAGGAAGTCAGGACAGGAGCTGGGAGGTAGGAGCTGATGCAGAGACCATGGAAGGGTGCTGCTTGCTTTGTTGGCTTGCTTCCCTTGGCCTGCTCAACCTAGGTTCTAATTGGACCTGGGGCCACCAGCCCAGAGATGGCACCACCCACGAGGGGCTGGACCCTCCCTTTGAATCTTAATCAAGAAAATCTTGCCACAGTCTGATTTTATGGAGGCATTTTCTTTAACACTCCTGCCTCTCAGATGACCTTAACTTGTGTCAAATTGACGTAAAACTACCAGGTACAATGCCAAAGCCCTTGAAAATATCAGTATTTAAATATGATGCAGAAAATTATACATACTGTTTCAATTACTTTGAAAAAGAAAAAAAAAGGATGAGTGCATATGTGAGTTGATTGTGGTCAACTAAAAGTATTATAGAACAGGATCTGTGTCCGTCCTCCCCACCCCCCTGTACATCTTCCTCCATGTCTAAGCTGGCGGTTGTTGTGTGGTTTTCTCCCCTCTTTGTGTGGCAAAAACAGGTCTTGACTCCCCAACTGGTTTTGATTCTTCTGATATCACTGCCAACTCATTCACCGTCCACTGGGTGGCGCCTCGAGCCCCCATCACCGGCTACGTAATTCGCCATCACGCGGAACATTCTGCAGGAAGACCCAGGCAAGATCGGGTGCCTCCCTCTCGGAATTCTATCACCCTCACCAACCTCAATCCCGGCACAGAGTACATTGTCAGCATTATTGCCGTTAATGGCAGAGAGGAGAGCGCCCCGCTGATTGGCCAGCAAGCGACAGGTAATTTTATTTTATTTTTTTATTCTGCAAAGAAACCCTTTGTATGGATTTTGGTTTGGTGTAGTCTCTGAAAAAGCTTCATGTCATCTGGGTCAGCATCACTAGAAAAGTAAATCACGGCTGGAGACACAGAAAGGACAGTGATGGAACCAGGCACTGTAGCTCACATCTTTGATCCTAGCAATTGGGAGGCAGAGGCAAGCCTATCTCTGAGTTGGAGGTCAAGCTGGTGAGTGCTAGGTCAGCCAGAGCTACTCAATGAGAAACTACCTCAATAAAAAGGGCAAGGGTGCATTTCTTCATTTTTTTGAGTCAGGGTTTCTTTGTGTAGCCTTGGCTTTCCTGGATTAACTTTGTAAACCAGACTGGCCTCGAACTTACCTGCCTCTGCCTCTGTATCTAGCTATAAGAATGCCTTCTCAAAAGATAATTTCTTACTCTGAGAAATTTTCACCTGATTTGGCTATCTATGTTTTGGTGGCTTTGCTGGTCAGTTTTTATTTACGGTTTTTTGTTTGTTTGTTTGTTTTGTTGTTTTTTTTCTGGGGTTTTTTTTGTTGTTTTTTTTTTTTTGAGAGAGTCTCATAGTCCAGACGGACCCAGAACTGGCTTCGTAGCTCACACTTCTGCCTCAACTTCTGAGAGATGGGATTACAAGCATGAGTTACTACTACTCTCAGCTTGGATATTTATTTTATTTTTTTCTTTTTAATAATATTTCATTCAAAAACATAACATGGTCCCAAAGTAACTGTAAATCTATGATTTTTCAGTTGAGCCGGGTAGCACATATGTGAAATCCCAGATGCTTGGGAGGACATCTTGGGCTGCTGTGCATTCAAAGTTAGCCTGTGTAGTTCAGTTGTCTCAAAATTAAATCAACGTTTTAAATTAAATCAAAGAGGTGCTATGGATATAGTATAGCAGTAGATGGCTTTGCCTGTATGAGTCAGGCTCTAGGTTATATAGACATCTGTGTAACTAGATAAAAATATTTTCAGTGACTGTGATTGGGAGACCTGTTATCATGATCATCTGTATCTTAGCTACGAATAGGGGCATGTGTTAACAATACTTGGATGGGATCTCTGTGAGCTCCAGGCCAGCATGGTCTACAAAGCGAATTCCAGGACAGCCAGGGCTGTCACACAAAGAAATTCTGCCTTGAAACATCAAAAACAAAACAAAACAAGTGTGTATGGAGTTTTTATAACTTTTGTTTTAGATTATTTTTCCAAAGAAAATGTTGAGGTAAAAAGAAGTTACAATTTTATCACGATTTGAAATGGTCTCTCCTTAGCTTCCCTTACTTCTTCATAGATTTTAATTCTGCTAGCTTAGTGTTGCATTGATATTTTTTGTATGAAGGAAATTTAACAATCATCTAGGGAAAGAACAAATTGTGAATCAGAGCTTTCTTTGGAAGTTATGGATGTGAAACTTTTTCTGTGATCTTTCTAGTTTCTGATATTCCGAGGGACCTGGAAGTCATCGCCTCCACCCCGACCAGCCTGCTGATCAGCTGGGAACCTCCCGCCGTCTCTGTGCGGTATTACAGGATCACCTATGGAGAGACAGGTATGTTCCTTTGGTTCCAGTTCACCCTGATGGGAGCGGGGTCAGGGTGGGTCGTTGGAAACAGGACAGTGGGTAAGATTGAATGCTAGCAGGCCCGTTTAGAATCTTCTCTTCTGCCCAACAAATGCGTGGGAACTACATTTAATTCATTATAAAACGAAGTTCAAAAGTTTATACACTACAGCTAGAGGTGGAAGGCAGAGCCGAAGGAAAAATGTTTATTATATATTCACAAATATAATCATTGCTAATTCCTTTCTTTTCTGGGTTCTCTCAATTTAACAAATATTCTGCTAACACTTTGGAAAAGAATGCAATTCTTTCAATTTTAGGTTGAGTGAGCCACATTTTTGCCCCCTTTTGACTATTTGAAAAATTAATTATAATTACATTATTTCTTCCTTCCCTTTCCTTTCCTACTTCTTCCCCAATTTCTTGGGCTCTTTTTCTTTTTACACACGCACACACACTCCCCCAAAAAATGTATAAATACAACTTACCGCGTTGGTTTAGAGTTGCTTATATGTACATGATTTCAGGGCCGACTACTTGGCATTTTATCATCAACTCGGGAGTTCACTCATTCCTGGGGAATCTCTTCACCTTTTGCCTGTTAATCTATCTGCAAGTCGGTGACATTTTCACCCAGGGATGCTTAGATGACATTAGCTTGAGAGTTCTCCCCGTTTTTATATACTTACCAGGGCTTCCTACATGCATAAATACACCTGCCTCTTCAGGCGGTGTTAAAGCAGCAGGCCTTAACCAGGGACTCTGCCAGCAGCATGATTTACATACATACATGATTTATTAGTGTTGGAGTAACTCCTGGCTCCTCAAATTCTCCACTCACCCCTTTTTCATACAGGAGGAAACAGCCCTGTGCAGGAGTTCACTGTGCCCGGGAGCAAGTCCACAGCCACCATCAACAATATTAAACCCGGAGCAGACTACACCATCACCCTATATGCGGTCACTGGCCGCGGGGACAGTCCAGCCAGTAGCAAACCAATTTCCATCAATTACCAAACAGGTACAAACTTCTCTTCTGGAGTGACAGGGGGTTATTTACGAAGACGATTATCACAGAATTCTCCCAAGGTATTTTCTTCACTGTGAAATTGATTTTTCCTTTAGTTCTGTGTGTTCTGGGGATTGAATCCAGCATCGCGTAGATGGTAAACAAGTGTTGTATCACTGAACTGTACCCTCGATCCTGATTTGTATTCTTAATAAGACAAAAGCCTATAGCTAACACCACTCATAAGTAACACAACGTTGAGACACATGTGCAAAGAAGACCTCAAGAGCAGACGTTTTTGTCTGTGTTTTTAACTACTGCTATACCCCGTGGAGACGTAGGCCAAAGAGCGTTCATAAATACCTGTAGAAAACTGATGGGCTGAGCCGACGGAGTGGGAGACAGAGGCCTGCCTGGGATGCGGTGGTTTTGTTTGTGTGTGGCATGAAACAGTCACGTCAAAAACAGTTGTGATAGTGTCCGCATGCGCACCTGTCCTTCTTCAAGCCAACCCTCCAGTCTCGTCAAAAGGAACACATGCAGTACATTAATGGAAGCAGAAGATCAGTCTGAAGACAAGGGCTTGCCCAACCCTGCCCTCAAACCCTGGCGCTTCACTGGTTCCTATTTTCTTTTTCTTTTTTTAAAACTTAACAGAAATCGACAAGCCGGCCCAGATGCAGGTGACGGATGTTCAGGACAACAGCATTAGCGTCAGGTGGCTGCCTTCAAGTTCTCCTGTGACCGGTTACAGGGTCACCACCACTCCCAAGAACGGCGAAGGGCCATCAAAAACCAAAACTGCTGGTCCAGGTAAGCACGGCGGGCATGCCGCTTCTAGGAAGACGGACGCAGTAGGAGCGCAGACATTCTCACTCCAAGTACGTGGCCTGTATGGCACACGTGGTGGTGTTCCTGTTGCCAGCTCATGTCACAGGGCAACTTTTAAACCTTTAGTATCCATATATTTCTGTTTTTATTTTTTAACACAGTAGTATGGACACTTTAGTCCGTAAATCTTTAGTCGCCAGGAAGAGAAGGATGGACGGACATTGAGGATTCTTCTAGATCTGATGCTTTTTATCATAGAAAATGGTTTGCAAGATTATGATCTCAAGGCAGTTTCTTAAGGTCAAGTTAATTTCTTTTTTCAAGACTAGCCTCATTAATTTTGGGGCATCATGTTAAGTTGAATATGATTTTACGACAGGATGCTAATTTTTTTTTTCTTTTTTTCCTTTGAGACAGTGTCTCATGAAGTCTATGCTGGCCTTGAATGCACTGTGTAGGCAAGGGTGACCTTACATTTCTGAACCTCTCATTTGTTATCTCCTAAATGTGGGTACTATAGGCATACAGTTTACTGTGCTACTGGGTACCAAAGCCTAGGTTTGTTTGTGCGAGACAACACTTTACTAACTAAACCGTATTCCCCAGCCCCAGTTTTGTTACAAATGAATAGGTTTTCCCAAGAGGAAATAATCCTCTGCCTTTTTTCCCAAGAAGAATAGGTGTTTCGTGATTATTCTGCCAGTGAAAATCACAGGCTCAACATCTGCTTGTCATTAAGCTCTCAGGAGTGGCTCGGGTAGCTTTATAGACCTACAATTGCTTCTCCTTCCTTTGCAGATCAAACAGAAATGACCATTGAAGGCTTGCAGCCCACAGTGGAGTATGTGGTTAGTGTCTACGCTCAGAATCGGAACGGAGAAAGCCAGCCCCTGGTTGAAACTGCAGTAACCAGTACGTAACCAATGCTCCCTTAGTTGCTCCTTCCAAAGTCATGTTGTTCTTGGATGTCTGAATGCCCCCATACGTCTTTTGCCATTTATATACAAGGAATGGCAGTGTGTTGGTTGGTTCCTATCTTGAGATGAGCCCTTGGCAAACATGTTTTTTCTTCTTGGTGCCATACAGGGAGCTTTCAGGGAAAACCACTGTAATGATGCCACCAAAAGCTGCTCTGCTTCGAATCTCCTTTGCTCAAATAGCCTCAGCAAAATCTTATTTGCCTTTAGCAAATCTGAAATATTTCTCTAGGACCTACTTTTTCTACGACTGGATGGTAAAGTTGACTGAAGTATGAGGCGGTTATGTTCGGAGGGCATGGCTGGATCAGCATTTTATTTTATTATTTTTTAAAGATGTATTTATTTAATATATATACAGTGTTCTGCCTGCATGTCAGAAGAGGACACCAGGTCTCACTATAGATGGTTGTGAGCCACCATGTGGTTCCTGGGAATTGAACTCAGAACCTCTGGAAGTGCACAGTGCTCTTAACCTCTGAGCCATCTCTCCAGCTCCAGCATTTTAATATAATAGTTAATAGAGGGAAAAGAAGAATTTGAGTAAGATTATAGCAGTCTACACTGAACACTGAAAATCAACGTTACCATTTCCAAGACATAGAAAATCCAGGTCTATGAGACTAACATCACATTGCAAAATCAAATCTAGAATATCTTTGAATTGATACAAATGAAACTAAATTTCCTATGTGGAGATTTTTGCAGGGTGTCTACACAGCTTATGCACACCTGTGTTTCAATAAGTAATGTGACAATAAACACTCTAAACCTCAAAACCAAAAAAAAAAAAAAAGCCTTTTAAGCAAATGTCAAGTAACTATCTTAATAGTGTGATAATTGGAGTTTAATTCGTCAAGGAAAATGGTTATCTGTAGAACTGCTTTGCACGGTATAAAAATTATGCTTGTTTCACAACTTGCTTTTCACATAACCTCTTACCATTAATTTGCCTAACAGACATTGACCGCCCTAAAGGACTGGCATTCACTGACGTGGATGTCGATTCCATCAAAATTGCTTGGGAAAGCCCACAGGGGCAAGTTTCCAGGTACAGGGTGACCTACTCAAGCCCTGAGGATGGAATCCATGAGCTTTTCCCTGCACCTGATGGTGAAGACGACACTGCAGAGCTGAAGGGCCTCAGGCCGGGTTCTGAGTACACAGTCAGTGTGGTTGCCTTGCATGATGATATGGAGAGCCAGCCCCTGATTGGAGTCCAGTCCACAGGTATATCGTGAACCGCACCGCCTGCGTGCCCACAGGAGCAGCGGCTTTACGCCCTGCTGACGTTATATTTTACTGAGCTATTGGTTCCCACAGAAGGGAGAGTAGACAAATGCCCTCAAACTCCTAGGAAGGGTCCTCTTTAATGAGGAATGGTAACAAACAAACAAGAGTTAGGTGATATTTAGTTAACTAAGTCTAGTGAAAAGAAATTTGAGCCGGGTGTGGTGGTGCATGCCTGTAATCCCAGCATTCAGGGAGGCAGAGGCAGGGGGATCTCTGTGAGTTCAAGGCCGGCATGGTTTACAAAGTGAGTCCAGGACAGCCAGGGATATACAGAGTAATCCTGTCTTGAAAAAAAGAAAAGAAAAGAAAAGAAATTTGAAGTAGCTTAATATATGTGCACATATATGTGTGTGTATATATATATAATCTATTATAAAGCAAGACATTTGAAGATGATAGTGAATTGTGCATTATTTCCTAAGAGACACACCTCTGTGGTTACCCTTCCTCTCCTCACATGAAGGAAAGAAGTGTCGGATCATAAAGCTTACTCTGAGAAATGACCCTAAGCCAGGCATTTCCCTACAGCATGATCTAAGAATACATGGGGAAGTTCTCCCCTGGCTAGTTATCCTGTGCTTCAAGGATTCTGTCTGATCCAGAGGCTGAGGACAGAGTCATCAGGGCGAGTGCCTCCCACAATCCTTCATCCTTTTGTGCTTTACTTACGGAGTAGGTTGGAATGCTTTAGCGTGTAGAGGTGACAGTCTGTGTTACTGCTCCTTGCTTCTCTTTCCTGCCTCTGTCGTGAACCAATTTTCTTCTTAACGCTGCACCGCAGAGAATACTTCAAATTTAGCAGTGATATCTGCCATGGGTTCCCAAATAAAAGAGACAATAAAAACATAATTCTATCTCTTGGATGAAATACTCTGTAACCTAGTTTCCCATACAAAGATAATTTATATAGAGAAAGGGCCATTGCTCATTTTTTTCATACAAATGAAAAAAAAAATCAATTCTAATGACCAATATGGTAATTCAACTCTTGGGTTCTCGAAGGGGTAGTGAGATAAGGCCCAAAGTCTCTTTTCAGTGGTGGCATTTACCCAGGTGTTTCCAGTGATTCTGAGTATTAAAACACAATTTTGTATCCTTTCGTGTTATGTGTCTGTGCCGACTCCCTGCTGGGCCAGGGAGTCCAGTCCCTACAGGACCAATCCATTCTACTTCTTACAATTGGCTTTATTTTCCGTTTTCCTCATTCCCTATAAGATAACCTTTTAACCAATGACCGCTCCCGCAGCCATTCCTGCTCCAACCAACCTGAAGTTCACTCAGGTGACACCCACCAGCCTGAGTGCCCAATGGACAGCACCCAATGTCCAACTCACTGGCTACCGAGTGCGGGTGACCCCGAAGGAGAAGACGGGACCAATGAAGGAAATCAACCTTTCTCCAGACAGCTCGTCTGTGATTGTCTCAGGGCTTATGGTAAGCAGTGAGCTTCCGTCCCTCGAACCAGGAAGTAGGTCATCTCACGGAGTTCATCAGGTAGTAGAAGGCTAATCCATAATGAACCCAAAGTCCTCTCCTTCTATCAGCAGATGATTTTCTTATAAATTTGCACAACAGAAGTTGATAGTGTTGACCTAGGATTTTCTAGACTACTGGATTTGAATGTTAGGAATAGCTTTGGATTTTGTGCAGTTCTTTGACAGAAGTATTCTGCTTGTTTTAAGGTTGTATTCTGTGGGGGGCAATTTATATATCCGCTGGCTAAACATACAGCTTTCATGAGTGGTGCTTCCTTGGCAAGAAGCATTCCCCAGTTAGTACCAGCTTAACTGGACACCACCCTTAATTAGAACATTTAAAAATCAGCCAGGTGTGGTGGCGCATGCCTTTAATCCCAGCACTTGGGAGGCAGAGACAGGTGGATCTCTGAGTTTGAGGCCAGCATGGTCTACAGAGTGAGTTCCAGGACAGCCAGAGCTACTGAGTGAGGCCATCTGAAACAAACAGATAACATTTAAAAACCCTTTCTAGATCTGCAGAAACCAGCTAGGACTCTAAGGGCCTGATGCACATGTTAACTCAAGACCAGTTCCAAGGCAAGCAGCAGAACAGGGTTCAGAGACAAGAGTAGAAACTTTGTCTCATCTCTTTGCAATCAGAAAAAAAACAAAACATGACTGATACCCATAAGATCATAAAAGCTGGAAAAAAAAGGGGGCTGATACTGATCTTTTTTTTAATTATTATTATTCTTTTTTTATTACCATTTGCGGATTGCTCGGACCTAACCCCTGAGAGCATTTTAAAATTCATTTAGTTTAAATGCGTTGTTAATCATAGGTAAGAGTGAAGTTGACCTGGGAAGTTGAAGTGGTATGTGCCCATCGCCTTTCATGATAACCGCGTTTTTCCAGTGCTTTGCCAGAGCTCTCTAGGCTTCATGCAACACCATTACCAAAGCTCCTCATGCCCTTATTTCTAGGTGGCCACCAAATATGAAGTCAGTGTCTACGCTCTCAAGGACACATTGACAAGCAGACCAGCACAGGGAGTTGTCACAACTCTAGAGAGTAAGTGGTGAAATGTTTTCATATTGACAAACCTTGCATGTAAGTAAAAATAAAAGGTCGGTGAGTGATCTTTAAATCTAACCAACAACTCAACAGTAGAATTTGGAAACTCATGTAATAGCTTACTGTTTTGATGATTCACTTCGTATGCCATCCAGAAGATGGCCCACTGGAACAAAATGGAATCATGTCAGTGTGTTATGGTGCCGTTTGGCTAAAGCCCATAGCTGGTTTATGCTCTGCTGCTGAGGGTCTCTCTTCCTACAGTTCCAGTGTGGGGAGGAAGCAGTGGCTTTTGTCCTAGGAAATACGGGGCTAAATTAGGTCTGTGGTCCTGTTCTCTGCTTTATCAGTAAGTTTATGTTTCATCATCTGTGGAATGATGAAGACGTGAAGCCTTGCAAAAGTGACAAAATACTATTGGCCACACACAGATCATTACTAATTGATTATGTTATTATATTCCTACCACACATTTTTACAGTACAGTAAATTATTCATTGCAACACTTGTTCAAAATATTTCTAGATACTTCAGAGTCAGCCCTGGGAACCACTGGTAGTATTATTCATAAGGCTTTTCAGTTTCTTCAAAGGAAAGACATGAGAAGTGACTATTTTCATTTTTCCTAAATACCGTCAATCATTCTTCCTGATATCAAAGGGGGATGAACCTACACGTTATCAGTCAGTGCATTTCTGGAAGTGAATGTATTTGTATAATGAGGACGTGTTTTAAAATATCAAACCCTTACATGTATGAGCCAAGCATGCATTAATCTCCAGCTGTGCTTCCGCACAGATGTCAGCCCTCCGAGAAGGGCCCGTGTGACGGATGCTACAGAGACCACCATCACTATTAGCTGGAGAACAAAGACGGAGACAATCACCGGCTTCCAAGTCGATGCCATCCCAGCCAACGGCCAGACCCCAATTCAGAGGACCATCAGCCCTGATGTCAGAAGCTACACTATTACAGGTTGGCGCACACAGCAGTGTGACTGTGTAGCTCATTAGTTATCCCATAGCTAGAACACATTTGAAAGTCTGATTGCCTTTTGACTTCCTGACTTTCGTTTGACCTATAAATTTCACTCATCAAATCTGTTGTTTCATAACATGCTCATTTCTTGTTTAATGAAAAAAAAAAAAAAAACAAAAAAAAAAAACGCACACCCGAAAGTCATAGGTAAGAGTCTGCGGCAGGAGGATGTGAGTTTAAGACCAGACATAGTGAATGAAACCCTTTTTTTTTTTTTAATTTATTTAATTTTATGTGCATTAGTGTGAAGGTGTCAGATCCATCAGAATTGGCGTTACACACAGTTGTGAGCTGCCATGTGGGTGCTGGGAATTGAACCCAGGTCCTTTGGAAGAGCAGATAGTGCTCTTGACCACTGAGCCATCTCTCCAGCCCGACCCCCCCCCTTTTTTTTAAGTTAACACAGAAAACAAAAAGATACAAAATAGTAGTGCATTGGTATTAGCATGACTAGATTTAAAAATAATAATAATCAAAATTATAACTACAAACAGCACTGTAATACAGGTAGAAGCTGTGATCAGAGACAACTCGATATCAGGATGTAAGTGACTTGCTTTTGAGGAAGGTTTCTCATTCACTTTCCTCGTCCCTGTAAACTCCTTCGGTAGACTACAAAAATATGCCACGGTAGAGGAGTAGAAGAAATTGCAGGCAAGCATGAGAACTTAGAGCACTTAGTAACGCAGGCAAGGCTAAAAGGCATGTCTCTTTAAATTCCAGGTTTACAGCCAGGCACCGACTACAAGATTCACCTGTACACTCTAAATGACAATGCCCGGAGCTCCCCTGTGGTCATTGATGCCTCCACTGGTAACTCCACTTTCTGCTAAGGAAACATCAGCTGATGCATATTGTAATCAGCTGTGTAAACTTTAGAAATGATTAGGGACCTGGGATTTTTACAGCTCCGGGGACTCTCAGGTTCCCTCCCTGCTCTGTTTGCTGGGGCTGGGTGCAAACGGGAGAATAGCTTCAGGGCCATTCACTTTCTAAGGTGCCATTTTGTTTGCTTTCAGCCATTGATGCGCCATCCAACCTGCGGTTCCTGACCACCACACCCAATTCCTTGCTAGTATCCTGGCAGGCGCCCCGTGCCAGGATCACTGGCTACATCATCAAGTATGAGAAGCCCGGATCTCCTCCCAGAGAAGTGGTCCCTCGGCCCCGCCCTGGCGTCACAGAGGCCACCATTACCGGTATTGCTTCCGTGTTGTCGTTTTCCTCCTTAATCATAGATACCCAAAATCCGTAATACTCCCCAGTTGTGTCTTGATGCTATTTTATGAGAATGAAGGCATTCTCCTCCTCAGGGACAAATAGCCTTCTCAAAAGATATAACTGTGTGAGCATGTGATTTCAGTGCCGTCATATCGCACACTATGATGTATTACTCTGTGGTGTAAATTTGCTTATTTCTTCATTATTTTGTCCCCCCAAATAAGATAAATTGTACGTATAGTGTTTCATGGATGTTGAAATTCCCCTAGAACACGGATATCAGGAAATCACAGCTTCTTTGTTGCACAAGAAAACAGAATCTGGTATGGGAAAAATACGAGCCGAACGCTAATTTTTGTTCTGTCATTGAAAGGGGTTAGTGATTAAACAGAAGTCTGGAGTCCATGGTGATCTCTCCCAAATGTGCGTGCCACTGGTGGCATGCAGTACCGATAGGTTATTTACAGGCTGAAAGAATCCTCCAGGAAGGTTATTGTGAAAAGGCTCGTTCAAGCGTCAGCTGTGATTGTAAAATGATCAGCCGGCTGAGTGGCCTTCGAGTGCAGTCTGTGAGTGTAGACAGGAGTGGAACTGATCTCACTTCTAAGACTTCAGGCAGCTGGGAGCAATGCCTCTCTCTACTGAGCCGATGACCGCTGCTTGGCTGGCCATGCCTGCCATCACAATGAAATGGCTGTGTTCCCCGTCAGGTCTGGAGCCAGGCACCGAGTACACCATCTATGTCATCGCCCTGAGGAACAATCAGAAGAGTGAGCCTCTGATTGGGAGGAAAAAGACAGGTAAAGACTCATAACCGATGGTTGCTTTGCAGGGTGAAGTTTCCTACTACATTTCGACACATTTCTCATAGGTTATCTAATTTTTTTTTTCTAGCAGTATGTCTTATGTATCGTACTCTTTGACAGGAACTACCTAACATGCTCTAAAGATGTCTGATTTGTTTATTTTCCTACAATCTAAAAAGCCTCACTCACTGTCAGCAATTCAAACTTGATAGTTTGAATGGGACCTTTCCTATTCGTCTTGACTTAGTATTTGGTTTCTGAAACTTCAAATCCAATATTTCAGTTGCAAAGGCTTAATTGAAGCAAAAGTGGCTTTCTGTGGGGCTCGCCGGTTCAAAGCTTCGTCTGTATGAGAAATTATACTAACATTTTTTTTTCCTGTCTAAACTATAAAGAAATCTGTGAAGAAAAAAAAATTCCAGATTCCTTTCTAGAGAGTGTTTTGTGATCTGAGAACTGCTGGTTGTCTGGGAGTCTTGATCAGTTTGATGTACAGTTGTTGCCTGGGTTGACTGTGATTGTTGCTTCTTCCTTGAGCTTAATGCGCTTTGCTTTTTTGGCTCTAACCTCTCTTGGCTAGATGAGCTTCCCCAACTGGTTACCCTTCCACACCCCAATCTTCATGGACCTGAGATCTTGGATGTTCCCACCACAGTTCAAAAGACCCCTTTCATCACCAACCCTGGGTATGACACCGAAAATGGTATTCAACTTCCTGGCACAACCTACCAACAACCCAGTGTTGGGCAACAAATGATCTTTGAGGAACATGGCTTTAGGCGGACCACACCACCCACCGCGGCCACCCCCGTCAGGCTTAGGCCAAGACCATACCTGCCGAATGTAGATGAGGAGATTCATGTTCCCAGGGGTGACGTAGACTACCACCTCTACCCTCACGTTCCGGGCCTCAATCCAAATGCCTCTACAGGACAAGAAGCTCTCTCACAAACAACCATCTCTTGGCCGCCATTCCAGGAGAGTTCTGAGTACATCATTTCATGTCATCCCGTTGGCACCGATGAGGAGCCCTTACAGGTGACTAATTTCCTCCTCCCCCCTCTTCATTTGTAACTGTGTCATCCAGGAAGGAAGCAAACAGAATTCACGAAAGCTCTCAGGTCAGATGTCTGCTTTCCCAGGACAGATGTTATAGTTCTCGGGTTGTTTTTCTTATCTCATTGTGGCTCTGGAGCTTAAGCCGGAGACTGTCGCCGAGTGTGACTCAATAGAGAGAATGAAATTATTTTTATTATTCTCCTACACCGGAGGCTACTTAGTGAGATGAATAAAAAGATGATCTTAGGGAAAAGAAAAAAAAAAGAAATATTTATATGAAGTTGGAAATGGCACCCCTGGTATCTGTCCTTGAAGGGTCACATTATCTATTATGTGTCTAGGAAGATTAGGTGAACCTTTGGGTACCAGCTGTTATGAGAGATAGATTCTCCAAAACTCCATTCTTTAATTTGTCCCACTGGTGCAAGAATCAATTTTTATTGTGTTATTTTTAGAAAGTGGCAGAAACTTAAAAATGGACTGTACCCGTAGGACATTGTTATTAGCTCAGAAACTTGAGTCTGGGGATGTGCCAGTGTCGTAGGAAAATCCAAGTTGTACTGTGTTGGCACCTTGCTTGGAATGCACTCATCTTCCATGGTGCTCAAGTTTATGAAAGGGTGTGGGGTTTGGCAAGAGTTCCAGTGAGCTACAAGACTCAGAGGAGGCTGGTATAGCCGAGGGCTTCTGGTAATTGTGGAACACCTAGGTAGAAAGATCTAGCGGAAATGATGGCTCTTTGCACTCATTTAAGATCTCCTCTTGACTGGGTGAGGATCCTATACACTCCCCTTTCTCTCCTCTTTTTGTTTGTTTTTTTGAGACAGAGTCTCTCTGTGTAGCCTTGGCTGTCCTGGACTCACTTTGTAGACCAGGCTGGTCTCAAACTCACAGAGATCCACCTGCCTCTGCCTCCCAGCTTCCTTTTCTTCGTTTTTAAACAGGGAGGGTTGTTAACAGAATAGGAGAGCACAGGCCTGTTTGTCACTGGAATGCTTTCTCCCCTCTTCCTGTGCACAGTTCCAAGTTCCTGGAACTTCGACCAGTGCAACTCTGACTGGCCTTACAAGAGGTGTCACCTACAACATCATAGTTGAGGCACTGCAAAACCAGAGAAGGCACAAGGTTCGGGAAGAAGTTATTACCGTTGGCAACAATGGTAGGTACACTGCTGTCCTGTGCAGGCACGTGCTTCCGGCTGGATCACCAGAGAAGGCTTTGTCTATTGTTCCTTGTTGTCTTTGACCGCACAACTACACAACAGCAGGAAATGTCCCCTTATACAATTATATATATAATGTATGATTGACAGGATGGGAGGCCTGGAAGGGAAATTCATATTATTCAGTCCAATTTCCTTTGTTCTTCTTATTGAGTATCTAGTTGATAGAGGCAATGGCTTCTGGATACCTTTTACTAGTCGCTTGTCCCATACTATGGTCCACTTACGTTCCTAACCCGAACAGAATACCTAAGCACAGTCCTCCTTCGCAACGTTGAGTGATGGCTTAGGTTTTGTTCCTGACGTAAATCGTTACCAGCGTTGTCCCTTTCTTTCCAAAGAGCTCCCTGTTCCAAACTTCAGTTTTATATGGTTCTTTGTTTTCTTCTTTTTACATTTGCTTATTTTAATTTTATGTGTATGGGTGTTTTGCCTGCATGTATGTCTGTGCGCAAAATGCATGCAGCATCCACGGAGAGGCCAGAAGAGGGCGCCAGATCCTCCGGAACTGGAGTCACAGACGCTTGTTAGTTACCATGTGGGTGCTAGAAACTATGCCAGGTCCTCTAGAGGAGCAACCAGTGCTCTTAACTCCTGAGCCATCTCTCCAGCCTCTTTATATGTGTCTTCATACTCATTTCGTGTCACATACATGCAAGATCTTAATAAAGGTTAAATGACCCCCATGCAAATCTTAATAAAAGTTCAGTGACCACCATGCAACATCTTAATAAAGGCTAAATAACTTTAATCATGAAAAATCTAAATAAAGGTTGAATGACCTTCTGTGTATCCTCTGGAAAGCCTTTTGAAGCCAACAGTGTGCCATTTGGCTTTTTAAATTGCAGTAGCTAAAGATTCACCGAGGAACACGAGTTAGGGAGTAACTGAAATTGTGAATCCCGAGTCTTCTTACACTATCAGGGCTAAGTCCCGACTTCTTCCAGGTAGCAGGACTTCTGTGTAGGGGCAGTTACTTCCTTTCGGTCTCCTTCCTCAGAGAGAAGACTGCTATTTCACGCGTAAATTAAGCAGTTGCACGTCTGGCTATGCAGAAGTGGTCCGACAGTCTGTATTACATCCACCATAATTAGCATTTGGTTTTTGTAGTCTCACTAGTAAAATGCCACATGAAAGGACTCTTTTTTTTTTTTTTAAGCATTGGATTTTTGTGGGTGTTTTCTATATTGTTTTCTTGAAGATGGTGTGTATAGAATCCGACTGTATTGTCTGTGATGGACTGAAACCTGCTCTGCAGCTCAGGCTCCATAATGTCAGAGCAGAATTTAAATTCCTGGATAGTTTTGAGATGGTGACTGCCCATGTAAGAGCTCCAGACCCTTTGTTTTTTCTTCCAGCCCCTTGCTCCGCCAGTGTTCT
Source organism: Meriones unguiculatus (assembly GCF_030254825.1). Classification (NCBI taxonomy): domain Eukaryota; kingdom Metazoa; phylum Chordata; class Mammalia; order Rodentia; family Muridae; genus Meriones; species Meriones unguiculatus. The sequence continues at coordinate 58,613,973 of NC_083362.1, read as the reverse complement.
TAGTTACCAGGCTCTCTCGGTTTTAAAACACTTCAGATGTTCTAGCTCTTGCAGGACGGCGGCTTTTGGAATATTAGGCATTTCAAATATGGATTGCATTTGTACTTTTGATTTTTTTGTGCTATAAAAAGAAATATCCACCTGAGGGATAAGAGTCATAGTAAGTTAGCTGATTTAACATTTAGAGAATAACCTGGGGTGTGCCTCATTTATGCAAATTATATTTACTTATTTATTCATTTATTCATTCTACATGGGAATTGATGTTTTACCTGTAATGTGTCTGTGTACAATGTACATGCTTGGTGCCCAAGGAACACAAACAATGGGTCAAATGCCCTGAGACTGGAGTTAACTACAGATAGCTTGGAGACAACATGTAGGTGCTGAGAACCTTACTTAGCCAGGTTCTCTGCAGGAACAGACATTGCTCTTAGCCACTGAGCCACCTCTCTGGCCCCTACATAGATTATTATTTTTTTGTTCTTTAAAAATAATTTTTAATTTTTTTAATCCTTAAAAGAAAAAAAAATTTCTAGAAGGGAGGGATGAGATCTTGGGAAAGCGACAGATTTTTACCTACTCAAATCGTCTACATCATGGTGATGTCTCTTCATTGGAAAGTCCAGTTTTTCTTAGTTTCATAGTAACTGTAAAAAAAAATGCTATAATATAAGTGTAGATTGCATTATAATGTTATATAAAAATGTTAAGACTATTTTAAGTATAAGCAAGGAATGTTATCTAAGATGGTTAATTACTCACTAGCAATAGTTATTAGTGAGTAATTTCTGCATCTTGATGATAGGCCAGAGTTTTGATGTCTTGGTTTCATGTAGCCTCTATGAGATCCTAATGAGAGGAAGGTATAGTTATATTATTAGCCCCATGTATTTGTTATAGATGAGGAAAGAGAAGCAGAGAAATGTTAATTAGCTCAAAGATACTCAGGCATCTTGGAGAAGCGTCACTGCACACATTCTTAGCTAGTTAAAATGTCTTAAGATCTGTTTCATGTCATGATTAGTAGATTTCCTGGAAAAGATGACATTTTGAAACGGAAGACAGGAATGAAGGAAGATGGACTACGTTAACTCTGCTGTGGCAAGTGGCCACTGGCTACATCATAGCATCGCTGATGAGAAAGAACATTTGTGCTCTTATTGCTACTAGATTAGGTCATGGTATATACTACAGATGTTTCTTCTTATGGTCCAAAACTATCAATAAATGTGTTTTCCTCTTTTTCCTCCTTTCTCCTCTTGTTCATAGTCAATGAAGGCCTGAACCAACCCACGGATGATTCGTGCTTTGACCCTTACACGGTTTCCCATTACGCCATTGGAGATGAATGGGAGCGACTGTCTGACTCTGGCTTTAAGCTCACTTGCCAGTGCTTGGGCTTTGGCAGTGGTCATTTCAGATGCGATTCATCTAGTGAGTAGCTTGCTTGGTCCATCTACTTATTCCTCCATCTCTTCTAGTCTCATGCATTTGCACTAATTGGGCCACGGAAGCATGTTTGGCAGGCGCAGGCTCTTCCAAACATGATGCAAACAGAAGTATACTGTTTGACTCAAAGTAACATTTTGCATCATAGAAGGATGATGGGAAATTTTACTTGTTGAATATTACTGCATCTCAAGAGTTGTGTGCTAATCCAACCAATCAATAAAAATATATGTGTAGTGGTGATACACTTTTTGAAATATTCAGTTATATCTAAATTGGTGAAATTAACAATCTCATTAGAGTTTGGTCTAATTGAGATGATATAAGACAGGCAGCCATAAACTCCAAATTCCTTTCAGTCTTTAGTGTTGACTAAGGACAGAGAGGAGCATTTAACTCACAAACACCATTTTGCTTAACATACCCAGATATACGTGTATTGTAATACATGCCCGCACACACTCATGCACACTCACACACACATACACACACACACACAAACATTGCTAGTAATATAGAGGAAAATGTCTTGGTAATGCATTTAACGCTTAACAATCAAGTTCAGAGATGGTTAGTTGGTGATGGCGAGCCTGACAACCAGAGTTCCATCCCATCCCTGGAACCCACATGGTGCCAGCTCCCACAGATTGCCCTTTGACCTCTACATATGCACTGTGGGACACTAATGCCCATATGTACAGACACATTTGTGCACACACACGTGAAAATCAATAAATGTAAGGAAAATGTTAAAATCAACTTTGACTGGAAAAATACTTAATTTTCAAATTTTAAAAAGGTTGACTTTTTTTTTCTCGAATTATTGATGAAAATGAGCCTAAAGCTTTAGTATTGGAGTGTATAACCATTCATTTATTCTTTGTTTTTTGGAGGTATAATTATTATTGGAAGTTCGTCTCTTTCTGTGTTAATCATTATGTCATAAATACAAGCCTGTGGATAATTATAGGAACGATATTCCATGAAGTGACATTTAGCAGCTCTCTAAAATTTTCTGTGAAACATTTTCCTTAACATGAAGTAGCTAACTCCAGTCTGAAGGTTTAAAATCAGGAAGTTTGCAGTGGCTGCAGACTTCTGAGCTTGGACGGAGCACAGCGGGCTGTCCACCGTGCTGGGTTGGAAGGATAACACTTGGCATTGACTAGGTGGTTTTTCAGCTCTGAGAACAAACTGTGTTGGAGTCTGTGTGCTTTTAATGAGTCAATACCTGATTGCAGCTGTGGAGGTATACAATAATTTTACCTGTGAGCCTTTGGCTCGATGTTCTTTGCTGAAAAGGTCATAACTATCTTATAATTTTTGCTTATCATTCAAGGAAGGCTGCATTTGTTGATACAGTGGAAGGAACACTGCATTGTCTAAGTGTGTTAAGTGAATTCTGTGTGGTATAAATCAGAGAGATTAAAAGGCATCTTACATGACACTAGACACCGTTCCTGCTGACTGGATACTTCCTAGAACTCATCTTTTGTAGGCCTAAGTTATTGATTGTCATTATTTTGTTTGTTGTTACCTTTGATCACTTTTTGTTTAGATGAACTACGTGGTAACAGGTAGACACTAGCTGTTCTCTCTTTAATGTTTTGTTTGTTTATGTTTTTGGTTTTTCCCCGAGACAGGATTTCTTTGCGTATCCCTGGCTATCGTGGACTCACATTGTAGACCAGGCTAGCCTGGAAGTCACAGAAATCTATCTGCCTGCCTCTTCTTCCCAAGTACTGGATTAAAGTCAGGCACCACCATGCCCCAATCTTTTTTTAATGTTTAATTAAACTATGTGTATCTAGGATCTCTGCAAACCCCCAATATATATATATATATATATTTTAATTCTCCAATTCCATTTATAGAACCAAACAAATCACTGATTAGTCCTATGAAACAATTTTGGTGTGTTAAGTCAACACTGGCCTGGAAAACATTAAATGTTATGATGAAGAAATGGTCCATCATAGACACGGTGACCTTTGACTTGGACTTCCCATTCCTTATGCCCTGTCCAAGTATTCTGCCCATCGTGTGAGTCCGACCACAAGTAACTCTCTGCCTGTGCTGTCCCTACCTTACAGAATGGTGCCATGACAACGGTGTGAACTACAAGATTGGGGAGAAGTGGGATCGCCAGGGAGAAAATGGCCAGCGGATGAGCTGCACGTGCCTCGGCAATGGGAAGGGAGAATTCAAGTGTGATCCCCGTACGTCATCCTAATAATGGTTTCTAGACTCTAACAGAGCCAAAACAGGGTGGGGTGGACACAGTGGGTTTGCCAGTCTTGTTGGGAAATCGGTAGCATGCGTCAACAGTGAATGGCTCATGACAGAACGTTACGTCCAAGCACATTAGCCCTCTTATAGCCTGAGCGCTTTGTTCATCTGCAGTGGAGTGTTACAAGTAGACTGAGCTTTTAAAACATGACTTCCGTCTGCCCACCTGGCCTACTATACCAAGGCTTTGGAACATCTCTTTACGGTTCACCTAAGTTGGTGAGATTTGGTCCATGCGCAGGCAGGTCTAGGGCATGATTGTTCTGCATGAGTCTTCATGATTGTTCTTGGTCTTACGACTGTTTCCGGCTTGTGCCCACATGCAGATGAGGCGACATGTTATGATGACGGGAAGACATACCATGTTGGAGAACAGTGGCAAAAGGAGTATCTCGGAGCCATTTGCTCCTGCACGTGTTTCGGGGGCCAACGGGTAAGACCAGTGGTGATTAGGTAAAGCACAGAGGAGGTTCCATCATGGATGTACTATGAGCACAGGTGTGCCTTGCCTCATATGACGAGCCCCAAGATGGCTATGTCCCTCCCTCGTTGTCCACCTCCTTGATAATAGCTTCTGCACCCGCACCAGTGACTAAAAACTCTCAGGCCGTCCTGTTTGTCCTCACCTGAACTTCAGCACTAAGCCCCCAGCTCTGTGCTGATGGAGTACTAGCCTCTCTGTGGCAGTGCTGTTCGCATTTTTAATAATACCTTGATCTAAGAGAAATGCAGCTGTTTTCGTGCCCTTGCTCAACCTAAAAATAGATCCCTTATTATCACTCTAATACTGAGCTAAGTAATAATGGGCAAACAGGGAACAGGAAGTGGCCCTGGCTCTTAACGATGTACTTGGAGACATTAAATTAGCATACCCTGCCAAGCCAAGCTAATCACAGGAGAGAGTCTGACTAAATACAGCTCTGGATGGGCGGGGATCAGCGAGAAGGCTTCCTAGGAAAGACAAACTTAAGTCACCTGGGGTTAAGGATGGCAAATATTAAGTGAGGAAGAAAAAAGCAGAGACAGCATGCTCCCTGCCTGAGAAGAGCTGCTTCAAGTGGTTCCCAGGGAGGTGGTCCTCCCCCTGGAATCTTTTGGTAAGGAATAAGATTGGAGGAGGGAGAGAATTCTGTAGGGCTGGGAGGTTCATTACAAAAGCCCAGGAATTCTCAGCCATTTCATATATATGCCCGTCTTCAGTAACGTAACAACAATTTCTATCTTCGTATTTTAACAAAGAAAAATTTGAAGTTTCGAAATGGCTTAATAGGGGCCCAGGTGTGGTGGTAAACGCCTTTAATCGCAGCGTTAGGGAGGCAGAGGCCAGTGGATCTCTGTGAGGTTAAGGCCAGCCTGGTATACAGAGTGTGTTCCAGGACAACCAGGGCCCTGTTTCAACAAACAAACAAACCAAAGAAAGAAAGAAAAGGTAATAGACAGGACAGGCTCCACAATTGTCCTTTGATCCCCACACATGCTGTAGCACATGTATGCACATACACATTCATGAATAAGTGCAATTAATTTTTTAGAAATTAGGGTTTCATAAAGGGCCTGACCTTAAAAGGTCCCCACCTTCTGATGCATGAGGAATCTGCACCCCCCCACCCCCCTACACACAGTAAAGTGGTTAATGTTCTTGGCATTTACCGACGATTGAAAGTAGCATAATGGAAAGTAGCTGTTGAAAAAAATAAATGAATCTGGGAGCCAGCGAGATGGTTAAGCGCACATGCTACTTTGGCAGAGGACCAGGACTTGGTTCATCTATCCACAAGGTCCCTAACAACCAGTCCCAGGAGGACTGATGCCCTCTTCTGGCTTCCTTGAGCATCAGGTAGACGTGGTGCACAGAAATACATGCAGGCAAGGGCTTATAAAATAAAAACATATATAAATCTTTTTTAAAGGAAAGGAAAATTAATCTGGCCACAGGAAGGATTCTGGGCATCATCAGAAGCTTCTTAGACCTTGGGCAGCCTATGGGATTGACAGTCTCATTTTATCCATTATTAACGGATGGAGCTCTCTCTTTCTTTCTTTCTCTCTCTCTCTCTCTCTGACAAACACACTTAGAGAAGCAGATCATAAAACTCAGTCACCATGGTCTAAATGAGTGACTTTGCTGGGAGGTAGATTTTGGCCTCCCTTCATCACTCGTTACTTATGAACATGAAACCCTTTGAGTAATGCCTCTCTAAGTTCTGAAACATGATAGTTAAAGTTTGAGACCAAAGCACCTTTATTGTTTCTGCAAGCAGGTCTTATGGGAAATAGTCTCTTAAGTGGAGGAATGGGTCAAAAAATAGTTAAATGATTGTATAAGACAGTGATTCTAATATGAAATTTTTTTTTTGAGACAGAGTCTCAAAAATATCGTATGTAGCATTGGCTATCCTAGAGCTCATTATGTAGACCAAGCTGGCCTCAAACTCACAGAGATTTTTACCTGCCTCTGGACGTGTACTACTGTCATTCAAGTTAGGCAAAAGATGCTACTTCAAGCCAGAGTTTGCATCCCTCTCCATGACTTCCCTAGTGCCCACTTCCCTTTTCCTAGGGTTTCTGATAATGGTGACACCTTTCACCCAATCAGCTCCAGTTTTTCCTCCTCCCAGTCGGAAGCAAATCTATGTCCAGCAACACTCAAAAGGAAGCATAGGCCCATTCATTGCCTATGCTTCTTGCCCATTGCCGTATCTTCCTGTCTCTCACACCATCTCTAGCCAGAGCTGAGGCTACAATGCTAGAGATTTTAAAAGGGACTGACTGAAAAGAAAATACAGCCAGTTTTCTAATTCCACCTGAGCTCCACTGTGTCCTCTGTGGCTCCTCCCCAGTTATTCCTCGCCTGTGGGTCTGTTAGGATGGAATTTGTCCACACGCTCTCAAGCCACCGTTCGGAACCATAGAGGGCTCTAAGAAATCCGCCACCTACAGCAGAAAGCCTACCGAGGAGGAGGGTGGGAAGATGAGTAGGGCTTGCGTGGGAAAACAAGTGAGGATATGTCAGAAGAAAGAAAAGCACATGTAGACAGATATGTCCGTGTAAGATATGGTAATAGGCCAAGGTACGTTCTAAGAGTTACAAATGCTTGAAGGCATCATGAAGCTTCCTGTTTGGTGAACCGTTCATGTTGCCAGTGCCTAAGAGCTGAGATTCTTCAACTCGAGCTCTAAGTTATGAGAGTACCCCATTAAATTTCACGTCTCTCCACCCAGGGCTGGCGCTGTGACAACTGCCGCAGACCCGGGGCTGCTGAACCCAGCCCCGACGGCACCACGGCCCACACCTACAACCAGTACACCCAGAGATACCCTCAGAGAACAAACACTGTAAGTGCACGCACACGCCCCAACGCTGCCGGGGGCCTAGCAGGGGTTCTGCGTGCAGATGCTTTGCTTTGGGGTGAACCAAGTGAGCTTTATTTCAGTTATTATATTTGATTTGGATATATTTATTTTATTTACATGGGAGACAAGTCTTCAGTGGCTGGGGAGATGACTCGGTGCTAAGAACCTGAGTTCAGTCCTCAGAACTCCATGCCAAAGAGCTAGGCACCATGGCAAGCGCTTGTAATCTGTTGTAATCCGCTCACGGAGGAGGCAGAAATAGGGGCTCCCTGGGGCTGGCAAGCTAGCATAGTCTAATTACTGAGCTTCAGGCTCAGAAACTACTGTCTCAACGAAACAACAAAAACAAACAAGATAGGCACCATCTGCATGGCTAAGGTTTACTTCTTGCCTTTTACATACACACAGTCTTATGAGTTATAACTTATGATTTACTAAATTTCTGAGCATTGTCTGTTGCTCAGTACCTTGCCAGTCTTTTGAAACTAGATAGTTATCCTTCCTCTAAAATACCTGTGACACAAATCTCCCCTGCATGCTTTTTGTTTTCTCGGAGTATTTGCTCCTAATATGTTTTTCTTCTCTTTTGACAGAATGTTCATTGCCCAATTGAGTGCTTCATGCCGTTAGATGTGCAGGCGGACAGAGATGATTCCAGAGAGTAATAATATTTCCAGCCCAAACCAGCAAGTGTCTCTCTGCCAAGGTCAATCCACAGCCGGGCGACGTCAGCAGACCCCTCCATCTTTGAGTGTTCATTTCTCCCTTAAGCCTTTCGCTCTGGAGTCAAAGTTCTTGGCTTGACCTCCACACACAGCTTCTCCAAGCATCGCCCTGGGGGATGTTTTCAGACTTCTGTCATACACGGTGACAGCTGGTGGCCGTGTTCAGCTTCAGAGTATTCAGTACCGCTCAGTATTGTTTAACCGAATCAAAGGTTCTTGTGGTTTTGGTCTGGGATCACAGCAAAACACAGATAGCCAAGGAAGATGCTTAATGTATTGAATGGCTAGTACGCGAAATCTTGAGTAGGAAAGTTACCCAGACACTTCTGCTTTCTTTAGCTGTCTGGCCTGCAGCACCGTCAGGAGGCATGTCCCATGGCTATGTGTTCCAACACCTCACAGTGTCCCAACAATTCTAATTGCCTAGGAATATCTTTCTCTTACCCATTATTTATCAGTTTTTTCCCAATATTTTTATATGGAAAAAAAAATTGTATGGAAGACACTTAGTATGCAGTTGATGAGAGGGATTCAGTATAATTATGGTTGGTGATTATTTTTGTACTGTACATGCCGACGCTTTCCTACTGTGCAAAAACAAGAGTTTTCATAAAAAGATTTACATTCCATGATGTGAAGGTCACTTTTCTAACATAATGCACTTGAGAAAAATCATCATCTTCACGGATGTCCTTTTTCTCTTCAATCCAACAGACATTTGAAAAGCCAGTTATTCTTTTTTAAGGGGTTTGTTAGTGTGTGTGTGTGTATAAGTGTGCATGAAGATCAGGAGGCCAGAAGGGGATGCTGGGTCCCTTGGAGCTGGATACAGGTGTGTGTGAGGTAGGCACTGGGATTTGAACTCATGACAGCTGCAAATGCTCTCACCTCTCCAGCCCTGCAGTTCTTTTTTTCAACATCAGAGGCCTTTGGCTCTGATGGCTGAGCTGTTACACTGTCTTGAATGGCATCATATAGAGAGGCTCTCCTTGGGAACCTCCATGCTGTGACCTCAATCTAGCCTGTCTTGATTCAGGTCAGCTGACACTGAGTGTGAGTTGATGACTCCCAGCTCACAGTTTGCTTACATTTGATCCCCAAAACTCCACCTTAGAAAAACAAGATTTCGAGATTTTTGTATTTATCGAGTGAGCGTGGCGTGTGTGGTATGGCGCGTGTGGCTCAGTGGCAGAGCACCTATCTAGAACGTTGGAGGTGTTAGGCTCACTAACACTTTGCCCCACCTGACCCCGACCACCACCAAATCTGACATTTGGAATAGTAAATAGTAGCGATGGAAAAACAGTAAAAGGGTCATTATCATCCTGGTCACCACTCAATGGCTGTGAAAAGACACGGCCCATGCAACTCTTACAAAGGGAAGTATTTAACTGGAGGCGTGCTTACAGTTCAGAGGGAGATGGTGGCACAGAACACGGTGGTGGCAGGCAGGCAGGCCTGGTGCTGGAGAAGTAGCTCGGCATTCTACATCCTGACCCATAAGCAGGGAGACAGAAACTGGGCCTGCCCACCCCCAGCAGCCCACCTCCTCCAACAGAGATGCCTAATGCTTCCCGGACTAAGCATGTAAATATATGAGCCTATGGGTGCCTTCTCCTCCAAACCACCACAATTACTGATTAGTCAAGGATTCAGAAAATACTTTTAAAATACACCATTATTCATTAAAAAAAAAAAAAGTTTGTAAATACATGGCAAAGAAATTCAGAAAGGTGTCTTTCTTGGTTCATTTGCTAGAAGAACACACTAGGTCACTTTTGAATTTATTTTCAGTTTGCAAAATGCCTTGACATTTAGTTCTCATTTGGAGGAGGTTCCAAGGCTTAATTTTACAGAGACTTCAGCTAAGATGAGCTTTCCTTAACACACTATAGGCCCAAGGAGCTTTTCCTTGTTCAGGTTTTCTAGTCCAACAGTTAGCAAGCTGGTTGCCATGTATCTATCAAAACAACAGAAGAGCTAGGCCTTTTGGCTTACACCTACAATCCCATTTCTTAGGTTGAAGCAGGTATATTGTCATACATCTGGGCTATACAGCTGTGCGAGGCTAAGCCTGGGTTTTGGCAAGTGAGATCTTGCAAAAGAAAAATATCACAGAATACTAGGTCTGATGACACACACTTGTAATCTAAGCACTCAGGAAGTGGGGAACAGGAGATTGAGTTTGAGTCCAGCCAGGACTTGGACTACACAGCCAAACTAGGCTACATAGACAACCATGTTTTACAAAACAACAGGCCTGGGGGCTGGAGAGAGGACTCAGAGGTTAAGCACAGAACCATCTCTTCAGCCCCTAAAAATAAACCTAAAGAACAAACAAGAAGTCCATCAGCAGCAAATTTTTGTCTCAAACTCACTGTAATCCTCCCTCTGTGTCCCAAATGCTGGGTTGAGAGGCGTGGACCATCACATAGCATTCTACTGGATTTTCAAAGCGACATATTAAACTGACAGCTCAACTTGGGATATATGAGGCAAATTTAAAGGGCCTTCTCTGTTTGGGTATCACAGTACAATAAAGGTAGAACTCTTCTCTCCTAGTCCTCTCTCAGTAAGATCATTCATCAGCAAGGCCACTTACTACTGCCAAAGATCTCTAAGTCTTCACCCAGTCATGTTGCCAAGCCCCCTGAGAACTGCCTTCAGCAAGCCAGGTTGCCAAGGTATAATTAAAGGACATGGCTGGATTTAGGCTAGAGATAGGCAATTCGAGATAATCCAGTTAAAACTAGTAAATAATAGACTTTTAAAAGAAAGTAACAGTTTTGAAGTTTTAAAGTGCCTGGCCAAAGTTGATTTGTAATGAAATATGTGGTTTTGTATTTATATTGTTTTCAGCTCTAATGGCCTAAGTGAATTATGTAAATTAGCCTATAATAATGTCACTATAAGCCTGTAAGGCACACTTTCTTGGGAGGTGAATGAAGAAATGAGGAGGTAGAAATCACAAGTACAGGAAATGGCTTTTCCCATTTAATTATATTTCCATGGAAAATTCTATTCCATTTCTCGCTGTATGAAACTCATTAAGGTGATTAAGAAACATCACATCAGTACATTTAAGTGCTGCAATTGCCTCCTATTCAGTAAGTTCCCATTACTGCAGTAGGGAAAGTGGCAGGCTACAATTCTTTAAATTCTCACTCTCAGCGATGCAGTTCAACTGTTAAAAAATAAAAGCATTGTTGGGGCTTTTATTTAGATCTTTGTTTGCAAAGATCTAAAGATTACCAGGGGCTGGCAGGGGGCAGATGGGAGGCAACAGGAAGGTGACCTTACACAGCCTAACCACGTTCTTGAAGACTCTAGGGCAGGGCCCCCAGGATCACTCAGTGTTGGAAAAGGAGCTTATTGCCAAGTCTGATGACCTGCATTCTATCCTTGGGAGCCACATGGTGGAGAGAACTGTGTCCTCTCTGACCTCCACATGCATGTTATAGTGCAAACACACACACACACACACACACACACACACACACACACACACACACACATATACATCCAGGCATACATGCACACACACATACAGACACACTTTAAAGATTCCTTGGCACTTTCATCTAAAGTGGGAGGATTTTGTTTTTATTACAATTTACTCACTTTGTATCCCAGCTGTAGACCCCTCCCTCATCTCCTCCCGATCCTGCCCCTCCCCCAGCACTGATAGGGGAGGTCCTCCTCCCCTTCCATCTGACCCTAGTCTATCAGATCTCATCAGGACTGGCTGCATTATCTTCCTCTGTGGCCTGGTAAGGCGGCCCCCCAGGAGAAGTGATCAAAGAGCAAGTCACTAAATTCATGTCAGAGGCAGCCCCTGTTCCCCTTAGTTGGGAACCCACTTGGTGACTGAGCTGCCATGGGCTACATCTATACAATGGTTCTAGGTTAGCTCCAAAATGGTCCTTGGTTAGTTATCAGTCTTAGAAAAGAGCCCTGTGCCCAGATTGTTCTGGATCTGTTGTTCTTCTTGTGGAGCTCCTGTCCCCTCCAGATCTATCTCCCCCCTTCTTTCATAAGATCCCTTGCACACTGCCCGAAGTTTGGCTGTGAGTCTCAGCATCTGCTTAGATACTCTGCTGGGTATCGTCTTTCAGAGGCCCTCTGTGGTAGGCTCCTGTCCTGTTCCATTTTCTCCCTCTTCCAACAGATGCCTATCCAGCTTGCCTTTCTGAATGAGGATTGATCATCTTACCCAGAGTCCTCCTTCTTGCTTAGCTTCTTTAGGTGAATTTTTATTATCAACACTGTCCTACTCTTTCATCAAATGATTCTATCTGAATTGAAAAAAAAAAAAAAACTCCATAAATTACAAATGAAGAAAATCTGCAAGTACTGAAAGAGCAGAGATACTGTTCTTCAGCTAAAATCCCCAAACAGGAAATTTCTCTCTTTTAACATTCCTCAGTAGAGTCAGGGATGAGATATAAAGGCATGTTTTACATTTTCTTAAATTCCTCACTACTTACTCTTCAGAGACGAAGTGGTTTCAACAACTCTAGGAGCCAAATTCATCTCTAAAGTAGCTCTTGTGAGACCTCTGGGGGAGACTGCAGTCAGTCAGAGGTCACATCAGCACTGGCTTGGGTGGATCTGGGTATGCGGTTACTGCCCTGCAGGCTGCACAGTGCTCAAGCTCCTTCAGGTCATGTGTACAGGAGGCCAGGAAACGCTTTGCACAAGTGCTGTGATGAACTTGTGTATGGCATATGGGTGCGCCTAATAGTGTGTGTGTGTGTGTGTATTGGGGATTCTTTTTAACATGACGTGGTCCATGGATTTAAGCTTTTCATTCCCTGCCCTAGCTTCCAAGTGCTGGGATTTGTGTTCTCTGCAATCAAGGCAGGCAGGTATTCTATTGATCAACCACGCTCATATACTGTTAAAAGTGTTTCTACAAAACATCTTGGTGTTAAAAAAAACAATTAAACTGATCCATTCTCCTAGCAGTATTTTTATTTGTAGTAAGATTATGTGAAAGCTGGAATCCCACCATCATGTCCCTGGTGTGAGGACACAATAGTTTAAATACTCAGAAAGGCAGTGGTTAGAATTATACGTGTAAGCTCAATGAGGCAGTATAGGGTTAAGCAGACAAATGTTTCCAATTACATTTTAATGTTCACCTTCAGTCAAGCTAAATAACTTGAGGAAGACAGCACATTTAATAATTTATGAGCCAAAAATCTGCGCTATTTACTACTACAAAAAAAAAAATTACGAAGTGCTGTGGCCAACAGTGTGTATATGTCTGTGAGCTTGGAGTTCCTTTGAGGCTGAGGTCATAGCTCAGTGGTAGGATGCTTGCTCAGTACGGAGGCCCTGGGCTCTGATACTTAACAACAGCACGTGCTATCAAGTCTCCTTTGGATACAGAAGCCTCAGATGCCTCAAGAGGTGACAGCCAAATGTTGGCAGAGACTAGATCTGAACTTCCATTTCTAGGGTATCTCATTCACAAGGCTGGCAGTTAGCAAAAGCAAGATAGCTTGTGCCCTCAAAGAGGCAGGGACGGTCTCCATAGCAGAGGGCAATCCAAGAAACCAAGGTTGAGGGATCCCTGCCCTGTGACGTCACACTAGTTTACTGATTACATGTGCCTACTTTGTTTCAATGGGCGAGCCCAAGGGCTGGAAGATTAAGCAGCATATAAGTGAGTTGCAAAGATGATTATTAATAAAAATTTCTGTGCTGGGGGTGCTGGCACAAACTTTTAATCCCAGTGCTCAAAAGCAGAGGTATCTCTGATTTTGAGACCAGCCTCATTTACAGAGCGAATTCGAGGACAGCAAGAGCAATAGAGAAACTTAGTCTTAAAAAACAAAACAAAGGAAGAACCACCAAAAACAAAAGGAACAAAAAACTTGTGCATTTTTTATTTTATTTTATTTAATTTAGAGAGTGGAAAGAAGGCAGGACTAACCCACTGAGGTTAACTGACCAAAGGTTACAGCTGACCACAGGCATCCTCCAGGTAAACAGTCAGGACTACAAAAGCAGGGCCCCCCATACACCCTCTGCGTTCACGTAGGGTGAAAAAGCTCTAAGTAGAACACTGGGTCCATCTGAAGGTACCAGACAGGTTAGTAAACACCTAACACAGTTCTCAAGCGGGTCTGGGGGGAAGATGATGGGCAACACTGCACCCAAGAAAGGAAAAGCAGTGTCAGCATTATCTAGACCCTGCTACAGATCCAGCTCCCGGGGGAGAACTGGCTGTTTGTCAAGGAGGCAAACAACCAACCTTCTCAGAGGCACGATGAAAGGAGCCTTGAGGAGAGCAATCCCCAGTGGGATGTGCCATCCTAAGGCAGCTTGGCTTCTGTGGATTACTTGCACTTTCAGGTGGCACACAGGGACTGTGATGAAAGCTGGGCTCCAGGAGGGAGAGCTGCTTTCAGGTTCTGCACACACAAACCTCTGTATGTGGTGTCTCAGGAGTCTTTGCCTTTCAGATAAGTAAGGCCCAACTACCTAAATCTATAGACCCAATTATTAAGATGCACACGCTTCATTGTTTACAAAGGTACTCTCAAAACCCCATACTGATTATCCACTACCCATATGCAAACTAGGAGACGATGTAAACTAAGATCAGTGGTGGAAGAGCCGAAGATCCGTGTGCACCAAGACCATCCCCAGCTCATCGCACGCCTCAATCACAACCTTGTCAGCGGCAGATCCAGATGGAGCCACAACGTAGGCCACGCCACTCTGTGGAGAGAAACCCCAAAACCAATGTTGACTTTCAGGACACCATGACATGCGTACCTGAAAACACCAAAACTTCTCTCTAAAAAGCATAAGCCAGGGGAAGGAGAAATGGCTCTGTGGCTTAGAGCATTGGCTGCTCTTCGAAAAAATCCAAGTTTGGTTCCCAGCACCCACAGAGCAGCTCACAACCATCTTTAACTCTGGTTTTGGGACCTCTGATGCCCTCTTCTTGAGCACCAGAGAGGTGCACATACATACATAAATATGCGCAGGCAAAACAATCATAAAAATAAATACAGCTTTAAAAAAGCATATGCTAACAATGACATTCAGGCAAAGCAACAGAATTTGGCTGTGCCTATATCACACAGAGAAGTAAAGTAATTCTCCATTTGTACCAAATCGACACAGCTTTAACATACAGCTCTAAGTAACTTAAAACATAGGAGGCACCAATTCTTTCTTGTGGTGCTGGGAACCAAAACTGAGGCCACGTGTTGACTGGCCAAGTGCTCTATGCACCCCCAGCCTCAAAGGGGAATACCTGGAATCGTTTCTAAAATGCTATGTCCATGCCACACCCGATTCCCACTTACCCTTTTAGCTCTGTCTATATTATCCCTGAAAGGAAAGAAGGCATCAGAGCTGACGGAAACGCCGGTCAGCTTGTCGACCCATTCCTTCTTCTCTGCCTCAGTGAGTAACTCAGGAACGTCCTCAAACATGGCTTTCCATTTGTCCAGGTCTTCACCCTAGGCAGCCAGGGAGGCAAGGTGAGGCCCCCATCAGCCTTCCCCCAGTGAGAGCAGACAGAAATCACAGGAGCCATTTCCTGTGACTGCTCACTAAGCAGTGACACACTCGGGTTCCTACTTACTTTCAGAAGCTCTTTGATGTTGAAAATACATTTTCCTTAAGGAAAGGTCATTCTCAGATTATAATCAAAGAGACTGTATCTTACTTTTGTAACTCAGTTTATCCCCAAACTACCATGTTCCTGAATCTCCAAGTCAAATCTATAACTTTACACAGCTCTGCCAAAAGCATTTAAGACAATTCTTCATGTCCAATCCAGGAGGGAGACGATAGCTGGTGTTTGTGTGGACGACCTACATGCACACAACTGTCTCAGGGATCGAAACGCAATGCATGGTATTTACTACTGTTTGGATGCTTATACTGAAATGTAATCCCCAGGGCAAAGGCACTCAGTATAGACTTCCAAAGGGCAATCCTGCCACTGAGAGCTGAATTCCAGGACGGCTTACACTACAGAGAAGACCTCATCTCAAGCAGCCCACCCCATCAGGAGCCGAAAGCAGTCACTGGGAGAAGACTAGGCCTTTAAAGCATTCTTGTTGAAAAACCACAGCAAGTTGCTAATGGCTTTTGTAGAAAAAACAAACCAAACCAGAAAATATGGCCTTGGTGACCAGGTTATCAGGTCATGGACAACCAAATGACAATCCAATAGGCTATCAGGCAGCAAGCCTGTGATGATACTGGGCGATACTGGGATATGGTGACAAAGTCCTCACAGTGACAATATTATAACATGAAGGGGAAGAATGGACCTACAAAATTAACCCAAATTTACAACTCAGAAAGGAGAGGTCTGTGCCTTCAGAAAGCCTGTAGCAGTGAAACTGACAGGGATTAGGAAGATATTTTAAGGGTTTCAGACAGTTGAAGATTTCAAGAAAGCTTCTCTGCAGTAATAAGAAGAAAAGTGTCAGAAACAATGAACGAATCAACACAGTCCATCTGGGACTCAATCAGCCCGCACCTCACCAATGGTACCGGTCACATATTGATCAATGGCATTGGAGACTTCTGCCCTCTTCACCATGGTTTTGAACTTCATGGAAAGCACTCGTGGATGGTGTCGAAGCCACCAAGCGTTTGCCTTATCACCTGCAAGGCGGGTACAATGTATCCGAGACTGCTGTCCCGCTCCGATGCCAATAACCTAAGGAACACAGGCAACTCTTCAGCAACATGTCCTTTTCAAAGGATGTCAATAACGAAGCATCCATTTCGAGTGGCTCTGCTGGCTCCTTGGAGACCTTGCCCAAGGACCACTAGCCACAGTCTGTCAGGATTTAGTGAAAAGTACTGGCAATCTTAATAGCCGGCAGCCTTGAACATCCAGAAAGGCTCTTCTGCACCATATACTGGTACCTCTTTGGCTCCAATAGCCACCACAACAGCCACCAGTGGGCTAGGCCATTTAAAAACAACAGAAGATAAACCGGAGTGAGCTGCTGAAGCTGCGGCAAAGCCAAGTTCATCCTCAAGTTAGGGCGATACTGGTAATGAACTGGCTCTATGCTGCATTCCACAGCCAGGACAAAGGGAAGATGTTTGCAGCACACAGGTAGGAAATGTTCACGGCTGGAGCTGGCCAAATGGCTCGCAGGTAAAGGTACTGCCCTAAAAGCAAGCCAAGTGTGAGCCTTGTAACCCACATGGTGGAGGTGCAGAACCCTTGGTGTGGGTCCTGAAATCTCCCTTTCAAGGTGCCTACTCCCGAGACAGGTGGGCTTTTGAGTACCGTTCTGTAAAACAACAGTGCCTGTGAGGTGGCCCCCAGGGCTTGGTTACCTGCCCGTCCTTGGCATAGCACACGGAGTTAGACTGAGTATACTTGACAGCGACGGTGGCTACAATGAGGTCCCTGAGGGCAGACTCCGGCAGCTGAAACAAACAGGGCGGTTGACACTTTTGAAATCTCATTAACTTTAAGCGATACATCAATGCAATATACCATAATGCAGTTAGGTCCCTCGATGAAAGCCGGATGAACAAACCAAACTGCACACTGCCATACCTGACTCAAGACTGAGACATGATAGCATATCTATAATGTACTGCAGAGTCCCGTATGTCACCCTTCAACTACGACAATCATTCAGCAATGTAATGAGAAACACAGTATCTGTTTTAAAATGACAAATAATAGTTTTGGGTCAGAATATCCTTAAATAACAGAGGATAAGACAAGATCAGAATGAATATTAAGATTAATTTCATATACCTTGTGCACTACTGTGATGTACACAAAGCCAGTGCTGTTCTGGAAAAGTCGTAATATATTTTGCTTTGCCGAGAACATTTTAAGAAGCTATTTAAAAATATTTTGCACCTGGCAGTGGTGGCACACACCTTTCATTCTAGCACTCAGGACAGAGGCAGGCGAACCTATGGGTTTGAGGTCAGCCTGGTCTACAACACAAGCTCCAGGATAGCCAGGGATACACAAAGAAACCCTGTCTCAAACAACTAAACCAAACCAAACCAGATCAAAAATAAAACAAAACTTTGTAAACTCTAAGCCAACACTCAGCAGTAAGTCTGTAATAGTCCCAAATGTTACTTTGATAGAAATTAGGAAAGAGGACTGTGACCCATGTGCATGCTAAGTAGATAAGGGGTATCAGCTACAGACAATTACACTGGCTACAAAGAGAGAGAGAGAGAGAGAGAGAGAAAGAGAGAGAGAGAGAGAGAGACATCATGCCCACAGTCCCAGTAATTAGCACTCAGAGGCTGCTGCAGGAGGATCAAGGCCAGCCTAGACTACACAAAGAAAGAAGAATGAAGTTATGTTGCTTATGGAAAAATGGATGTAATTGACAATAAGCGCATTAAGTGAGTAATTAAACTACTCTCAGAAATACAAGTCTATGCTCCCTAGACTAGATACATAAGAATATGTATCTACAGTATGTGCCATATGAGAGAAGAAAAACTCAAGGGGAACAAAAAAAAACTAAGGAGAGTGGGAAGGACTAAAAAGGAAGTGTGTGTGTGTGTTTAAATACAATACACATTGTATGAAAATGTCCTATGTCACACAGTACCATATATAATGAATACATGCAATGAAAATTTAAAAGCCTGGGGTTATCTCAATTCAGCTTCTACTCTGCAAAAGAGGAATGGAATAAAAATATGGGAGAATCCAACAACTGCATCTGAATCTATAGTTCTTAAATCTCAAAATTCAAAGTTTAATTTTAAAAGATTTTTAAAGAAATTTATTATTCTAAGTAATTATTAGCATGTCCTTCACCTTTTGTTTGAGCCAACAAGTCCAAATCTGGGGCTACAGAAAGCTAGCCTCTTAGAATTCTACTCCAAATATACCCCTGATCCAAGTCAGATCAAAGAAAATGGGAAACACCTGGGGGTGGATGGAAGGCAACTCAACCAACTGAAGCACTATTTTTTAAAAAAGGGAGAAGACATCAGACATCCTCTCTTCCACTCTTGCTACAAAGACCTGCTTGTGAAGAGAACACTCCTATCCCAGAAGCACACAGAAAAGCAGGCCCTCAGCAAACGCTGATGGGCAAAGATTCACAGAAAAACCAGGAAGAAAAAAATGAGCCCGACTATCTAAACATTTTCCAAGTTGTATGCAAGAAAAGAGGGTAAGAGAGCCAACTGGATTTCAGAAGCCTACCACAATGCCGGGACAATCCAAGGTCAGAGGACACAAGAGGAAGGATAAATAGACACTCCAGGCTTCTGCAGAGTAGAGCTAAACCACAGACAGACCGTCTCTAACAAACACCAAAGCCCCAATTCAAATCTTCGCGGCTCTTCACAAGATACAAGCCATTTTACTTCACTTGCCTACCAGGAGTGTAATTAATTCTCTGGGAGAAAAAACACCGTCCAGACCCTCAGAACATCTCCACACAGTGCCAAGCACTCAATAAAAAGTCCTGGCATATAGGCAGGGCAACAAGGAAACACAGGCCGACACCCTCCAAGCACTGGAAAGCAAACCGGCCAAAGTGTGAGCCAGGAAAGTTCCCTTCAAAACTGAAGGCTCCAGACTTTAAGGACCAAGGCTGGAACTCAGGTTCTGTGTTGAGTCCCAACACAGACACACACACACACACCATCCATTCCCCTATTTTGTAACTTCAGACAGATTTAACTCATCTCTGTCCCAGTTCTGTAATTTTTACAATACAGAGGATGGTCCTCTCCTGGAATACTGCATGTAAGCAGTTCTTCCCAGATCATTATCCCAAAGCAGACCTCTTCTACACGATGACAAAGAAGAGAACACAGAACTTGTCCACATTAAAAACAATCATCAAGCACTGAAAAAGCAATGACCTAACTATCCACATGGCACAGATCACACTTGGGTTGTCAGGTGGCCTTCACTGAAGAAAAGCAACAGTCGTCGGTACAGAAAAACACCTGCAGCCTAATGCATGCAGTTGCAGAAGACACAACCGCACTTAGGAATGATTGAAGATACTCATTTCTACGCAAGTCATTTACACATAAGCTTCTAATGTGTTAGGCCTACCTTACAACTCAGAGATGCTTGTAGATCTATAAATATACTAAAGACAGGTGTATCTTATTAGCATTTACTTTAGATATTTTCAAACTTACATCTTTATTCTTGGTGACAATATTGTTAAATAATGCCTTGTTGATGACACCATTATTTCTCTTCTGGCTTAAACGAAGACCAAAGAGTGTTCGAATTTCATTTTCATCCGGTTTGTAGGACTGGTCCATCTAGGACACAAATTTTAAGTTACAAGTATTATATCTATAGTATCAAATTTTCCACACATATAAAAAATTTCATTCTTGCTGGGTATGGAGGTGCATGCAGTGCCAGCACAGTTAGTCAGAAGGATGAGGCAGGAGGACTGCAGGTAAAAGATCAGCCTGAGTCGCTAAGTGCCAGGCCAGCCTGAGCAATACAGCCAGTGTCTCAGAAAACAGGACCAAACACTAGCACAGAGACAATTGCACTCTTTAAGTTACACCTGTTCTCCTAACATAAACAATGATGGTATCATTTGGTATGGGCATGACACAGTGGCCAGACACCAAAAATCAGTGATGAGCATGAGCACATTGTTATGTTAATCACAAATTACCATCCCTTTCAGTCCTTTCCTATGGCCAGCAGATAATACAGAAAGGCTGAGCCACAAAATTTACGACCTAATTTCCCTTTCTTCCTGAAAAATCTATTAAATAAATTCAGCTAACACTTGAATTCCATGTTAAAGATGGCAAAAGCCTGACACTTGAGCTGTCTGGGAGGGCTGATGTAGGAGACCTGGATGTCCAGGTGCTGTCTCAGCTACAAAGTGAGCTCGCTGAAGGCCAGCCGAGGCAATTCTGTGAGACTCTGTCTTGTGCTAAGAAACAGAAGGGCTGGGAGGCAGCTCAGTGGTAGTTTCTGTCTAACAGGCATGAGAACCAAGGTTCAATTCCCAGCACAACAAAAATAAACTGACTAAATAAACAGCATCAAATGGGAAAATACCCCACATGTGAGATGATCACGCCAGGCATGTGAGATGCCACGTTCATGTAACTGCAAAGATGGAAGGTTTGAGAACGGCATGCCCATGAGGACATTGCTCTCCACCCTCTACAGGGGCAGCAGAAAGTCACCAATACTCATAGCCTGTGACCCTGGTCTGTTTCTCTTAGAACTTAGGTAAATTATACAAAGACATGGACAGGTTTGCGAGGGTGTGAAGCTGTGTACACGAGTGTAAGAGACAAGAGAAACGTAGATGAGAACACAGGCGGAATTTGTTCTGACTTTCAGGAAGGACAAATAAGAAATTTAGGGTAGTCACTTTAAAAGGGGAACAGTGGCAGTAGGGAAGGAGGAGGTTTTCTACAACATAACAGCTAACACCGTTGAACAAGAAAGCATGTAAACAAAAATTTACAAAGTTAAAAGAAAAAAATAAAAATAAAAATCACAGACCCCAAAGCACCTGAATGAAAAAATGATAAGACTAAGAGTAACGGTATTTGGCAGCATGTGTTGGAGCCCTGGGTATTTAGCCAAAGGCCACAGTGAGACCCTGTCTCAGGAACAATAAGATATGCTGCTGTAGGTGTCTCATCTTGGCAGTTGGAAAGCTGTGAGCATGAGGCCATCTTGAGCTACACAGTAGAACCCTATCTCAAAAAGAAAAGAGACAAGACATTGGGGGACAGGACAGAGACAACTACAACAAAGAGAGACAAATCTGAAGGCTGCCTCTGTAAGGAAGAGAGACACAGGGGAAAGAACACAAAATAAAACTGAAGACTATATTACTACCGCCTAATTTAGGAACAGCACTGACCTGGAGAACACAGTAATTTCCATTTTTCTTTTTAGAAAGTATTTTCAAGGCTTCCTCTTCATATCCTGGGGCAACAATGCCATCTGACACCTGGAAACACATTCAATCCAATTCTTATCTTTAGAAATCAGAAAAACAACTCTGTAAGATATAGCAACAATTAGCTATCCTAAGTAACGTACCAGTACTATCAACAGAAAACATTAAAAAACTCAAAACCCAGTATACTCAGATTTCTTTAGGGTCGACTCTATTTTACAAGCTATCCTATCCTATTTTCTGTGGTTAGTTTTAGCTTTAACTAAGAACAAATGGATGATTCACTAATGAGCCTTGCAGATGAAAAACTTATTCTCATGCTATTCTCTTCATTAGGTGGGACTGAGGCCTGCACTAGAGAGCACGCTCCAGCCTGGCTCAAGAGATCACAAAGCCAGGGGATGAGATCCCAGGGACTTGTTATCATGATGTCTCAGTGTCACCTGTGAGTGGCACCCCAGTCCAGCATGGCTGGGATGTCTTGAGACCATAGAGACAATCTCTAAAATAACTACACACTACCATGCCACAGGCCCTGGACCATTCTCTGTCTTTTCATCTGAGACACCGCTTCTCCTTCTGCCTCCCAGCACTAACTGATGAGGGTTGGCTCATCAGAGTTCCTCCATCCTAGGCACTCAGATCTCTAAGGGTTCACACTAAGTTCATTAATATTTACCTGTCATGTAAGGTGTCTCTGCCTTTCAGAACAATGACTTTGGCATTAAGATACACCCGACAGAGGACTTTAAAAAAATTAAACATATAATAAAAACCTGAAACCTTAAATCTTGAAATTAACACAAAGTCAAGTATTTGTGTTTACCTCAGTATCCTACATGGCAAAGAACTGGTACAAACATCATCACTCTAGGCTACGGTTTCAGTGAAGTCCAGGAATAAGTTACACAGCTACATATGGATCTAAGTACCTGGACCTCTCTCTACTTACTTCTCTGGAGATAATTTTTGCAGTCGGGACATCACAAATGTCAGATAATGCAATGAAATCACCAAATGAAGACATCCTATCAGCCCCTGTAAATAAAAGTTAAAGGGATTGGCCATAAAGCAACTTTCCATCGAAAAACCCATGTGATCAAATCTAGTGTGTCCTCTTGGATCCTTTCAGGTTCATAAACATGATGGGGTCTGCCATGCGCCTCCCCAAACTCTGTTACCATGATGTGTGTATACTATACACATGATAACAAAAAAATACACTTTCTCTAAAGCTAACCTTATATAGAGTTAGTACTACCGGTCAAATAATCAGTAAAAAAGGTATTTGTCAGCATCAGCTACTGAAAATAAGCAAGGCAAGAGGCCTCTATCCAGTCAAAGTGTATTTATAGATGCAGGCAGGACTTAGCACAAGGCTACAGTTGCTGCCTCTGGCTGTAACTGATATACTGTAGCAGATATCTCAAAATCCCTCATGAACCAGTATCTGCTGGTCATTACACAAAAATCTGCTATTTCTGTGTTTGTAAAATGTAAGTCAAACCAAACTTAGTGGTTAGGATAACTGGAATTTTTCTCATAATAAAAATGTACTGGAAGAGCTAATCCAAAATAAAATGTACCAATCTCATTTGTTTACACATAGTACATTAAAATACTAACATGCACTTTTGTAAAAAAAAAAAAACTCATCTCAAGTATTAATTTAAAACAATGAAAGACAATTTTAAATCCTATGAGAGAAGCTACAGGTAATAAGACTATTCTATTCAGGATAAAACACTGCCTTTTCCTAAGTGACAAAACCTCTTCTCTGACCTCTTGCTCTTGCATATGCAGTGGCCAGAGGCGTGAGGGTTGGATAGAGGTCATACACCATGCAGACTCTGGCCTCATCTTCACTGAGTGGAACTCCAACAGCAGCACCTGCAAAGAAAACCAGAAAGTAGGGTAGCGATGGCGGGCAAAAAAATGAACTGGCTGAGCACCCACACCCAAGCAAAGCACCGACTGGGCATCCCCACCCCGCCAAAGTAACACACTTACTGGGCACCCCACCAAGGTAAAGCCCTGACTGGGGATCCCCTCACCACCATGTATACACAAAATTTTTAAAAAGCCATAAAAATAATAAACCTAAAACCCCAAATTGTTAAATTTCAATATTCACACCAAAATACTATTTTAAAGGGCTGGATGTGTATCTCAGTGGTAAAACACATTCTCAGACTGGGTTTAATTCCCAGCACCACAAAATGAACAAAGAAAGCAAAACAATTTAAAAATTTCATCTTAAAGACCTAGCCATATTTTTCAAACAAGTGGGTAGTATATTTTCTAGTACCTGTGCCAAACTAAACAGAGGCTACTCAGTGTGGTAAACACCAAAAGTACAAAGTCAGGGGGCAGGGCACTTCCCTCTGGCAGCAAAAGCAGAGCTGCTGGGCCCTGACCACGCTGACGTGAGCAGGAAGCGAGGCCACCGCACTGCTGCCTGCTGGACCTGGTGTCACACACCATTACTTCTCACTCATTTCACTTTAGCACCCAATAAATATTATGAACAATTATGTGCTAGACTGCAAGCAGACCTTCTGAGGTTATGGATAACTGAATTGTGGAATTAAGGACGTTAAAGTAGAAGCACAAGAATATCTCATTCAACAGGAACAGGAGTAGAATGTGACAAGGACAATCTCTTCATGTTTACTAAGGTGCAATTCCAACATGTGTTGGAGGTTGGTCTGAGGCTAATTACTGGGCCTCTGTGTAACCTGCCTAAGTCATTATACCTGATTGACTAATTAAACAGCTTCTACCTGGGCAGGGCAGAATGGGGTAGGGTGGCTGAGGTTGCCAAGGCTTTGGAGAATCCCATGAGGAATCACGGGAAGGACAGACAGATGGGAGGAGAAGAAAGAGGAGGATGTGATGCCAGGATGGGTTAGCCTGGAGAAAACACCACATGGGCTGAGGAAAGACTCCAATAATGGTGTGAAAAGGCCCAGATGAATAAAGGCAAGTATTTCTAAGATAATGGATGGAAGAAGGAGGATGGCATTGGATGGGGGCTGGGAGATGGACGGTGAAGTGATTCAGTGGAGGTAGGAATATCTGTCCGGCTCAAGGTAAATAAGGCAATTACAAAAGCTAACAGGTATCTGTCTTGTTATTTGTGATAGTGGGTTAAATACCACCATGATAATCTTAGGGCTAATAATAAATATTATGTAGGCCAAAAGCCTTTTTAAAATTACTACAACAAACACAGAAAACAGTTATCTGGTTCTACTCCATCATGCCACTTTGTTTTTACTCCTAAACCTTCAGAATGACACTGCAAGGGCCAACAGCATCATTTATCTACCTCCTATTACTGTCATATAATTATATATGTTTGTACCATGTTACCAAGTTTTATGACTGCACTGACACTATTATCAACAGACTTGCGTAAAGTGCCCTATGACGCCCCAGTCTGTATAACTGGCAACGAAATTTACCAATGCCTGATCATTCTAGGGCATTCTGGAACACAGTGCCTCACCTGCTGGGCTGACATGCTTGAAAGAAGCTGCAGCTGGAATGTCTGTTGCTTCTCTCAGTTCCTTCACCAGCTGCCAGGCATTCAAAGCATCACACAAGTTTATGAATCCTGGGGCTCCATTGAGAACTACACACGGAAACACACATGTAAGTCAACAAGCAGGTTCAGTACGGCCCTCCCTGGGCTGAGAGGAAGAAAAGAAGCCAACAGGGGTACTGCTGCTTCCCAACAGAAAAATGTGGACTAGGGAGGCTTACCCTGAGTGTGAATGAAGCTGTCCTGGCTGTCAGCCAGGTGCTGACTCCTGTCAGTGCCTGGCCTCCACACATAGACCTCTGCCCTTCCCCATTTTCCTCCTCTCAGAGGAATAGAACAAGGCAAAACACTGAAAATCCCTCTATTAACTCTACAAAATGTCATGCAGAAATTCCCTTCTCTCTATTTTGGACATAGAATTTTGAAGCAACTGACCTTACAGTAAAAGCAGGTTAAGCACAGGAAGTTCCTAAAACTGATGAGATTAAGCAGGCCAGTACAGAAGCTGCATGGACTGCTGAGACTCTCAGACCAGCTAAGCTACCCAGAAAGGACTCTCTCCAACCTGGAGCATGCTACAGGTTTCCAGCTTCTGTGAGCTGTCACCCACACCAGGGTAGGCTTTGGTGTAGCTGTCTTTGAGTCATTCCTGCTCCTATAAATAACCTCTTATCAATATTCCTGTAAGTGATTATAATAGAACTGCTGGTTAATCAAGTTTAACTTTGGTGGTATCTGTACTGTGGCCTGTCACTGGTCTCCTGTCTGGAGCAGACATTTGTAAACATTTCCACAGGAATAGTGTTGCACAGCATAAACCCACAGTTCTAGTTATTAGTTCAAAGAATTATCCATCACTGTAGTTTCTTCTTTTAAATAAATAAAAAAAAATGTTTATTATATTGTATGTGCATGTGTGTGGGGAAGAGAAGGCACGAAGCCACATTGCTCAGAGGATAACTCTGACCCAGGACTGATGGCTAGGGCAGCAAGTGCCTTTGCCCTGAATGATCACATTGGCCCTCAATGTTATATAACTCCAAGCTTCTATAATGTCCCACTGCAACTGTTCTTTTAGGCCCATCAAGGAACCACTTCCTGTAACATCTGCCAAGCAGACTGTGGCTCTCACCCCACTGAAATATAAAGTTCCCCTGCTGCTTTCCCCACTGCTTCAGCTACCAATTGTAGAAGCACCACAGGCTTGGTCTGGGTCTTCTGGAAATCTCAGCAATCCTACTCGGCCTCAAGTCTTCGAAAACACTTACGTCCCAAACACCGTTATCTACAACTTGAGCTTTGCCTACCAACCAGTGGCTTGCCAGGCAGTGCCCAAGCTGTACCATTCTGACAGTTTGTGTGCACAGTCCAGCTGGCACCTCAATTCTGGTCGGTTATAAGTCAAACTAAGTAATCTAGTTTATATTCTGAATGGGAGTTAACATCAGACACAACACAGAGAAAGCCAGACGTTTACACGGCACATACTTCTCAAGCTTTACCTGTGATGGGAAGCTTGGGCTTCAGCGTATACAGCTGGGCAGGAGTCTGATGGGGGTTCATCCCATACCTCAAGGGCATCTGAGAAATTCCTTTACTGTACTGTTTCCTGAAGTAATCTGAAATCGCTTCATCATATTGTGCGGTATGAGTAAACGCCTACAAAAAGTTGCATTCTGTGAGACTCTAGGAGCACTTCCCAAGGATGCTTGGGTACACAGCTGTTAGGGACATTTTGGTTTATGATATGTAAACATGTTTTTGTTATAATTCCAAGTTGGGGATTTTGGTTTGCCCACGCCTTTTAAGCATCTCGTGTTGAGTGGTCTTTGCCAGCTGGAATTAGTTGAATTCTGAGGACTCTGAGGGGTGTAAGTGTGAGGGCCCAGAGGAAGAAGGCGCAGCTGCTTGGAGGAGGACTGCTTGCTGCTGGTTCATCCTGCTGCTGCATTTGCTGTTTGCTCATCTGTTTGCTGGTGACCTGGACTTCTGGATTTCCTGACCACTGATATTGGTATTTCCCCAAAAGAATACTATGACCCAGCGGGAAGTAGCAAAGAGAACTCTGCCCCCTGTCCCATTAACCTTCTTTCTCTCCTACCAGTGTCGGGGGGTTGGAAGGGAGGTAGAAGCTTTTAAGAATCCTAAATGAAGTAGGTTTATTAAAAATTCTAAGCCTACACACAGCCTTAGCCACCATCCGCCAAACATTCCAATTAACAGGGAATAACTAACCTTTCTCCCATTTAATGAAATGACAGAAGGCCCAAGCAGAGTGTGGGAAGCCCATATACTTAGCAGAACTGATAGCGCTTGGACTGACACCCAGACTGCATGGACATTGCTTTATCATAGAACAGAAATGCACCCCACCTTCAAGGCCAAGTGACGCCTGGTCTCCAGGGAAGTGTCCTTATTATCAGAGTTCTGCATCTCTGCAGCCACCTTCGCATAGTCCTCTGGTTCACAGACAACGGTCACTCGAGCGTGGTTTTTGGCTGCAGCTCTCAGTAAGGTCACTCCACCTTTGAAGGACAAAATACATTATTTTTCTTTGGCATTTTGTATCAGTTGACAAACTCTTTCAAATGAAGTCACTATGCACAATACTTCTACCTTAATTTTTTACTTAAAAAAAAATAGGGGAAAATAGCTCACGTAAATTCCCCATACAGAAAAGTAGCTTATAAAATATTTTCTAAGCTGGGTGTGGTGACACACAATTAGAATTTGTGCACTTTAGTGACTTAGGCAGGGGGATCACTACAAGTGGAGTTCAAGACCAACCTGAGCAATGTAGCAATACTCTGTCTCAAAAAAATGTAACAAAACCACAAACACTCAATAAATAAAAACAAATCTCATGACAATTTAAACTCCATCCCTGCCAGCTTTGAAATGTTTCTTTCACCTTACCAATATCAATTTGCTCAACAGCTGCCTCAACAGTTACATCTGGAGAAGCCACAGTCTTCACAAAGGGGTACAGGTTACAGGCAACAACTCTGAAAACCAAGGGAAATTAGCTGTCATTAAAAAACTCAAGCTTTGCCACTTACAACTATTTAGGAAAAAAGTTAATTTACTACAGTTGTGATCAAAACCCAATGAAGATCTAAAACAAACTATAAGCTTGACATTTTCAAATTCTTTTCTTAAGAAAAGACTGCTTTTAGCCTGGTGTGGTGGCACACACCTTTAATCCCAGCACTTGAGACAGAGGCAGAGGGAGGAGGACTCTGGATACAGTACATATCATCCTCCTAGACCATCCTGCAAGCTTCATGTTTGGCTAGCCTTAGCTAACTATTACTCTTTAACTATTTGAGGGCAGCCTGGTCTACAAAGTGAGTCCAGGATAGCCAGGGCTCTGTTACACAGAGAAACCTAAAAATGACTGATTTTGTGTGTGTGTGTGGGGGGGGGGGGATTTGCCTGCATAACTGTGTACTCATGTATGCAGTGCCCATGGAAGCCGGAAGAGGACGTCAGAGCATCAAGAACTAGAGTCACAAACTGTTGTGAACTGCTATGTGGGTGCTGGAATGTAAACTTGGGTTCTTTACAAGAACAGCAAGTGCTCTTAACCACTGAGCCACCTGTCTAGCCCCAACATTTTGAAGGTCTTAGAAGTTATATATATATATATGTGTGTGTGTGTGTATATATATACAGACATACACATATATAATATATATATATATCATAAAAAAAGGTCTGGATGCTCTATACTTACTTGTACAGCATAGACTCTGGATACATCATCCTACCCAGACTACCTGCAAGCTTGATGCTTGGCTAGCCTTAGCTAACTATTACTTTTAAACCATTAAAATGTCAAAATTTTATTATTTTGGCCGAGAGTGACAGTAATCCCAACATTCAGAGAATCGAGTTTGAGGTCTACCTAGGTTAGACCCCCACCTAAAAAAATATTTTAAAAAGAAACCAAGATTGTAAGATTACAGAAAAAACTCATTTTAGACTGTGAAGTTTACCCAGGACATTCACATATAAACTACTTTCCCAAGAGATTGTACACATGATGGAAACACTTAGCATTTTAAGGATAAATACTTGTTTTGCCTTCAGAGAGTTCATAAATATGCACCCCAGGACCATAGTATGGGCCCGGTTGGTGAAAACTAGTACAATAGGAGAGGCATAGACTTCTCAGTTCACTGGATCAGGCCCATTATCCAGACTCCAAAACTGGACAAATACATCACAAGAAAACTATCAGGCTGCTGCTTCTAATGGAGGCAGACATAAAAGCTAACTAAGTCCAACCCAGAAAATTAGAAAAACTGCATACCATAGCCAAGTAGGACACCATTACAACAGGACAGGGTTGGCTTAGGACCAAAAAACTAATTAAGGGGCTGGCAAGATGGCTCTGTATAGTAGGGTGCTTGCTACCAAGGCTGATGACCTCAGTTTGATACCCAGAAGCCAACGTGGTGGAAGGAGAAAACCAACCCCTATGGCTTGCCCTTGGACCACCACAAGCCACCATATCATGTGTACCCCATAACCGAGGTCTTTACACACAAATTAATGTGCTATTAATAGAAAACAAAAGCCACAGGATTACGTCAATGCACAAAGTGTGAAAATTCAGCATTTATAATTTAAAAAAGACATCAATAAATCTAGGACTGTAAAAGTACCACAACATGATAAAATATAACAAAAATCTAACATCATGCTTATCAATATCTTATAATCAATATTTTCCAAAGATTCAGAAATAAGAATATTCACTCTTAACCATTTCTAGTCAATATTTTGTTGGGTTTTAGCCAAATTAATGTATAAAGAAAATGAAAGGAAAGGCATCAGGGTTGGACAGAGGTGAGATGATGTTCACATATAAACAAAATCCTAAGCTGTTCAGAAGAAAACATATTAGCCTTAATAAATGAATCCAGCAAGGCTGCAGGACACATGATCAATATGTAAAAATCAATTGTAATAATACACATTAGCAAACAACAATTACATAGGAAATTAAGAAAACAATGCAGTAATGACAGCATTAAGGGGAATCAAATATTGAATACTATCACAAAAGTGTCAGACTGAAACTCTGAAAAATACAAAACAATGTTGAAAGGAACTAAAGAAAATCAATGTTTCTCAAAAAGGAAAGAACTCTCACATCCATTGGTTGGAAGACTTCCTGCTGTTGAGGTGACAGCAACTCCCCATGTGAGTCCACAGGCCCTACAGAAGTCTCACTGCTTTCTCCCCAAGTGTTATACACTGATCCCAAACTCAGATGACAATGCAAAGGTCCCTGAGTGGCTCAAGCAGCCTGGCACAAGAGAAACAGTGGAAGGACCCACGGTTCTCCACAAACCCAACATAGTGGTACGCAGTGGCACAACCACAGACACAGGCCAAGGACGCGTGGGCTACATGGAGGACGTTGGGACAACAGGACAGTCCCACACCACAAATTAGTCAAGTTAGATCTCCGCATCACACCCCTGCATACATAAAATTTACCTCGGGGAGGGGGGACCTTCATCACCATGATGAGGCGTCTTAGGTATGACAGCAAAAGTACAAGCTACCAAAGAAATATCATCAAAACTTGTGGTGGTCAGATGACACCACCAAAAACACAACCACCCATAGAACTGGAGAACCGCTGAGAATTCAGTAACAACGTGAGAACAAACATTACTGAGCACAGGGGTTTCCAGTGGAAGCTACAGATGGGAAACAGGGATTTCTAACAGGGCATATGGTAATGGTTTCACCACTTCTGAATGCACCCTGAGACCATCACGCTGTATCTTTTCAATAGGCTGAGTCACGTAATACACTACTAGCCATACCTCAATAACGCTACTGTCTATCAGTTTCTTCACTGATTGTGAAATTTAAACCTTAATTTTCGAAAAACCAAGACTGGGACTAAGGGTCTAACTCAGTGGTAGAATGTTTGCTCCAAACGAGCAATAATAACAAAGCAAAGGTTTATTTTAACTTAAGTCACATATTTTGGAAATACAAATTTGGCCAAACTAAAATGCTCATACATAACAGATAAAGATGACAAAAAAAAAAAAAAACCCAGAAGATGCAAAAAAGTATTTATATGGTTAGGACAGGAGAAGACATCAGGTTTAGCACTATTTAATCTTTGGTCTTTAACTCATTTAAAGTTCAGCTTTAAGCTTTTTACCTTATAAGGTTGAAATCAAGTCTGGCCATGTCAGCATTATCTTCTGGAATATTTCGTGCCAGGATTCCTAATGTAACAAAGTGAAAGTTTATAATAAGATCAGAAACTCAGGATCATGCTGTGTAGTCCCATCAGTCACAAGGTAAATCCTATAGTGTTAATTTTTTTTTTTTTTGGTGAGACAGAGTCCCACTATGAAATTCTGGCTGTCTCAAACTCAAGAGATCTGCCTCTGCCTCCCAAGCACTGGCATAAAAGGAATGCAACACCACTACAGAAAAGACAGGGCCTCAGGGCATTGCCCAGGCTGCTCTTACACAATTCTCCTGTCTCAGCCTTTTAGGTACTGGGACTACAAGCTTGTGACTTGTGAGTATGTACCAAGGGCTTAATACTCTTAAAGAACATTATATCCAGTTGAAAAGTTCTCCAACCAAAAATCAAGACATTTAACGAAACACACTGCGGCCCAGACCTGCCATCCCAAGCACCACGGTCAAGGCAAGAGAATGCTACTACATACAGTAAAGACCATATTCCATTAAAACAACAATTAAAAACAAACAAACAAATAACCCACCTTTTCCCTCAATACTTAATTCTCACCAGGCCTGGTGGCCCGCACCCGTGATCCCAGCACTCAGAAGGCAGAGTTCCAGACCAGCACGGACTACACAGTGCATTCCAGCCTAGTCATGCCTCAGAGACTCAAAACCAAATCTAATTTCTTTTCCTTATGCCAAACAAACAAAACTCCAAGCCCCCAAAAACTGCAAAGGGAATTTTTACATAAGCTCTACCAGTCTTTTAATCTACGTTTTCATAAATTTATGACTTGACTGATAACCTTTGGCTTTTCAGCCCTTTTCCCTTTCTTTTGTTTCTCTTTTAATTTATTTTATGTGCATGTTCGGCCTATATATCTGTTATGTGTGCCACCTATGCCTGGTACCCAAGAAGGTGAAAAGAGAGAACTAGATCCTTTGCAACTGGAGTCACAGAGGGTTCTGAGCCACCATGTAGGTGCCAGGCACTGAACTTGGGTCTCTGCAAGAGCAGCTGGTGCTCTCAACTGCTAAGGCCCAGCCATCTCTCTAGCACTAGCTTTCTGGCCTTCCTTCAGAAGTTTTACTGAAGCTTGCAAGGCAGAATTACATCCACTTCCGGCAGCTTTTACTGTTCAGAGGGTTTGTTGTGCCAGACAAGCAAACAAAAGTCATATTCTTTTGAGAAACAGTTACAGTGTAACACTGTATGGCAAGTCTGAACTACTTCAGAAGCTACAGTCAGCCTGTAACATGCAAACACTGCAATCTAGAAAAACAACCTGAACTTGCCCTGCAGTGAAGAGTCAGTCTTTAAGGGGATTCTAACAGATTATGAAATCAGAAGGCAAAGGGGACAAAACCAATATGACAGAATATCTGTTATAAACTGAAGGTGTCATCCACTTACCAGCATGGACAGCAGGATGTAAGGTTTTCACACGCCCCCCTAGCATTTCAGGAAATCCTGTTAGCTCAGACACATCTCTGAAAACAGAGTAATGAAACAGTTACTAAGTTATCACTTCACAGGATTCAAAGCATCTCCCACCAAGTCTACCAGGCTCAGTTCAAGAGATTTTTTTTTTTTTCAAGTCCAACTTAAACAAATATATCAAAAGTTCACTATGCTGGATTTCCTAAATTTTATTTATTTTATCAAAAATGTTATGTTTTCCAAATGGTGTTTTAGAGAACCAACTAGGAATCAAAGCACTGGCTTTATATTTTCTAGAAACTTAAGTCATAACCTTCAATTAGGAAATAAATTCAAGGGCAGTGGTATGACACTCCTTTACTCTCAGCACTCTGGGAGGCAGAGGCAGGTGGATCTCTGTGAGTTCGAGGCCAGCCTGGTCTATAGAGTGATTCCAGGACAGCCAGGGCTACACAAAGAAGCCCTGTCCTTAGAAACCAAAAGCAAACAAGCAAACAAACAAATACATTCAACTGAGAATCATTTATAGAGAATTTAACAAAAACAACAACAACAACAAAAACCATGAAAAACCTTTGGACTAGAAGCATAGCTCAGTGTAGAAAGCTTGCCTGGAATGCACAAGGACCTGCATAAACACAGCCAGCCACTCAGACACCAAAAGGAGAAAAACTCATTTAATTTTTACAAGAACTGGAAATGCTACTGAGTTGTGTAAATAAGAAATTAAATCATCAAAAACAATCTTACTGAGTACCAAAATTAAATATGTAAGAAACGCTTTTCAAACATTAAAAAAATAAATTAAAAAAGCCAAAACCCGATTGATGGGATTGCGCAAATACTAAAAAACAAAGCAAAACAAAAAACCCCTTTTTCACTTTGAGCTAGGTGTGGTGGTATATGCCTATAGAGAAGGCTGATGCAGGAGGATTGCCTCACGTCTGAAGACAATCCGGGGCTCTACAGCATGACCCTGTCTCAGAAATAAAACCTCAAACACCACAAAAATCTCAACAGCCTTCACAGCAGCGTGCTCACACCTGTGCCCGGCTAAGGATGATCTCGTCAGTTTGTTGCACAAGGCAATGTTAATTCAGAACATGGCTGTTCTGGCAAGAGAGCGCACCCAAAGACCTTCTAGCTCTGTGTGATCTGGCAGGAGTACAGATACGCCTTTAGTCCAGGAAACAGAGGCAAGCAGATGGAGTTCAAGGCCAGCCTGGAATAGAGCAAGTTTCAGGTAAAGAAAAGCTTAGGTCCAGGCATGGTCGTACATGCCTTCAATCCCCAACAATGAAGGTAAAGATAGTTTGTCTGAAACTGATGTCTAATTGAGTGGCAGAAAAGGTGACAAATCAGAGAAAGACTTGACAGAATAGGATGCGCCCAACTCTAACGAGAACAGAGAGAAGGGAAGCTACTCAACTCTAAGCCCTTACTATTCGACTACACTTCTAACCTGTGAGTTTCCTCTTTCCACAAACGAGTAGGGGTTGTGTCGACCTCACAGCGTCATTGGGAGTAGAAGGCATCCTTTCTCTAAAGTGCTTGGATTACATCTCTTTCTGGTTCATAGGATCACATCGTTTTTCTCCCTGGACTTACCTGAACCACTACCTACTGCCTTACCTGACTGCTAGGCCAGCATCCCTGATTGCTTTTGCCGTGCCTCCGGAAGCCACTAGACTCAGACCAAGAGACGCGAGGTTTCTGGCAAACTCCACCAGGCCAGTTTTGTCAGACACACTGAACAGGGCTGAAACAGAAGGCATTGCTCATTACTCGTGGGCTTTGGCACCGCTTCCTCCCGGGTCTGGGGAAGGCCAGGGCCCAGCACCGGGGCACACATCTGCAGGCCCGGCCCGGGGCTTCCCGAGCTCGGCCAGCGGTTTGCTGCACGAGCGGGTGGCGGGGCCTGGTACAGGCGGGCCCGGGACAGGGCTCCGCGAGGGCCTCACCAAGCTGGGCGGGAGCCATGGCTGCTGCGCGGGGTCGCGGAGAGAGGAGATGGACAGGACACGTGCGCACGCGGGCAGGCCGGACCCCGCGGATAAGGAAGCGGTGGGCGGGGCGGGTGACCCCACGTGACCCGAGGCACCGCCTCCCCCACCCCCTCTCCCCCGCCAAGCCGCTGCCTAAAGGCGGCAGGCGCGCCTGGGCGGGGTTGCAGCAGCTAACGGGGAATCTGCAGCCGCGGTTTCCGCTTCCAGAAGCCAGATCTGGGCGTGGAAGCCCCGGGTTCGCGGGTTCCTAGGGGTGCAGCCTCTCGGGAGGAGGGGCCGCGGAGGCTGGAGGGAAAGCTAGAGAAGTCAGTAAGAGTTTGTCTTGCTTTCTGCCGTGCTCTCCTCTTTTGCAGGTTTGGTAAACAAGCCCAAGACCTGCCTATGAAGTCATTGACTCCACAGTCTGCGGTTGAGAGCCCCAAAGAAGCGGAATTGACCATCATTCGAGGCTTTTCTGCTATATTATAAAATAGCCTGGAATCTACATCAAGATCACCATCTTGCTGCCGTCAAGCCCAGGTTAGAGGATAAAGGCTGCAAGGAGACCTTTTACTTCATTCATGAAAAACAGGAACAGCAAACTTGAACACATAAGCTTTTATTTGCAATAAAATTTTTCTGTATACACAGCCCTATTTTTAACGTTAATGTTTTAACATTACTTTTTACTTTTAGTTGTTTTTATTTTTAATGTTCCTTAATGCAGTTCGACAAAAGAGGCTACAGTTCCACAGTTCTATAAAAAGCCCAGCTTTTTATTTCCAGCCTAGGCTCCCAATCGGTGAAAAGTGCATTTTCCTATTTACCTGGATCCTATTTATCTCTGCTTCTCTTCTTTTTCTCTCTAGTAGTCCAATCTCTTTTTACCCCCTCAACTATCTATTGATCAGAATCAAGAGTTTCAATTTTCTGACTTCTGAACGTGTTAACGCCTTGCCCTGAACACCTCACATTTCTAAGGTAGATGTATTAGTATCATAGTGTCTTCAGAACATGTTTACAACTTTAAATGTACAGAGCCAAGGTTCATGGGCAGTAGTGTGGGAAACCTCCCTGGCCAATCACATTAGATTTCTGTAGGTACTAGAAAGCAGAGAAAACAGGAAACGATAATGGGAAATAAACAATGATTAGATATTAGACTTTTTCACATTGTAAATTATATGTATATGTACATATATATATTCAATTTGGCAAATATTTATGATACCTTTTTGCCTGACAGAAAGACAGAAAGCTATGACCTGATCACCAGCCCAGGAGCTCAAGACAGGAAGAAAGTGCAGACACATAACCGGGGGTAGTCAGAAAACACCAGCAAAAAAATAAAGAACACAAGATATTATTAAGCTGAATTAACTAGGGCCCATGGTAACAGGGCAAGACACATTCCTTTTATTTAAAGCTGTTTACAATGTCTAATTTTGATTAATTCTCTCATAGTTTTAAAACACAGACTTAATGGTTGTTTCGAATGTTAGTAGCAGTTTGTTCTTAGTTTTTCATCACCTTGGACAAAATCACTTTCCTTCCTTTTGTGTATGTTTGTGAGCTGCCGAATATGTCCTTGAAGAGGCCAATGGAAAGTAAGCTAGAATCTTAAAAGTGAGAAAGCCATCATCCCATAAGAGTTAATCACTTGGGCTGCCATTCTAGACAGGCTGACAATAGAAATATGTAAATACTATAATGTAAAAGGAACTTTTAACTAGCCTGTTTCAATTGCTGTCTCAGAGGCTTACTGCCTCTGCCTGTTAACCTAGGCCTAGTCCCGGAAGCTTATACTTCCACACCGTAGTCTGTCATTGAAGGAAGTCAGGACGGGGACCTGGAGGCAGGAGCCGATCTCAGGCCATGGAGGGATGCTGCTTACTGGCTTGCCTCACAGGCCCCAAACCACCAGCCCAGGGGTGGCACCACCCATCTGAGCTAGGTCCTCTCCCATCAACCACTAAAATCCTTTACAGGCTGATCTAATGGGGGCATTTTCTCAATCTTTCCCTCCTCTCACATGACTACAGTTTGTGTCAAGTTGACATAAACCTAGCCAGCACAGAGGGTATTGAAATTATGAATGCAAATGGAAGAGATGGAAAATGCAATGGAAGAGAAAGGCTCAAGGTAAACAAATTTGAAAAGTTAACGATATTGAAGGCCTAGAAGTTGGTAAGCCTAGAAGAAGATAAGCGTGCTTCATTAGGTTTAGCAAATAGACTGAGCAAGAAGGCAGTCCAAAAGTGGAAAATGTGTTCAAACAAGTATTTAATGTTCTAGGAGTACACGGGATGTAACCAGTAGAATTCATAGCATGGATACCGTGGTTCATGGAGTAATAAGATGATGTTAAGGCAGATGCTTCTCTTATAAGCGTTTATTGAGGATGCTGTAATTCACTTGTGGATTCATATATACATGCATTCATGTATATATGAATGTATATATTATTTATCATGGCACATACTTATAATCCCAATGCTTGAGGGGAGAGAAGGGGAAGGATTTTGAAGCTTGATGCCGGTCTGGCTAAGATTTGAGACCTAGAAAGGAAGAAAGAAAAAAAAAGAAGGAAGGAAAGA
Organism: Meriones unguiculatus; assembly: GCF_030254825.1. Taxonomy (NCBI): domain Eukaryota; kingdom Metazoa; phylum Chordata; class Mammalia; order Rodentia; family Muridae; genus Meriones; species Meriones unguiculatus. Next base: position 58,576,433 of record NC_083362.1, on the reverse strand, counting down.
AAAAAAGGAAGGAAAGAAGGAAGGAAGGAAGGAAGGAAGGAAGGAAGGAAGGAAGGAAGGTTTCTTTTGAGAGTTGTAAAAGGAACTTTTTTATTCACCTGTTTCAGTTCTCTCGGAGGCTTACCACTTCTGTCTGCTAATCTAGGCCTAGTCCTGGAAGCTTCTAGCCTCCGTATAACCTAGGGCCAGAATGTTTTCAGCCTCTGAGACTTACTGCTGAATAAGATCACCCGTTCTTGTCTTACTGGCTTCAAAGCCAGCTGGTTCAACTCAACTGTTCTGGCTCAAACTCTTTTCCAGGCTGCCTTATACAATCTGATTTCTCTCTCAGCCACTGAATTGCTCTGCTTGGCCTCAAACTAGCTCCAATAATCTTTTCTAATCTTTTGGCTCCTTCCACTCTTCACCTGTGTTCTTCCTCTGCAACCTGTCTCTGTATCTTGGTAAAACAGACTCACCCCTCTCCTCTCTGCATTGCCCCTTAAGTTGCTTTCCTTTATTCTCTCTTCTTTTGAGAGTTGGGCATTTCCTATTCTGTCAAATCTTTCTCTTATTTATCACTTTTTCTGCCACTCCAGTTAGATATCACGTTTAAACATGGGTGCTTCCTTCTACAAATGAACTTTTCCGTCATTGTTTGGGATTAAGTGTGTGTACCACCATGCCTGGACCTAAGCTCTTCTTTACTAGGCTGGCCTTGAGTTTAGATCTGCTTGCCTCTGTCTCCTGAATTAGAGGTGTGTTTGTATTCTAGCCAGATCACACAGACCTACAAGGTCTTTGGATGTGATCTATTGCCAGAGAAGCCATGATCTGAATTAAAATTCCTCTACAGAGAGTTGTTCATGATTTTCATGAGAAATGCCCCAATCGTCTGTGGCATTTGAATGCTTGGTCTCCAGTTGGTGTCACTGTATGGGGAAGTTTAGGAGGTGACCTTGTTCGAGTAAGCAAGAAACTAAGGATGGGCTTTGAGGGTAAAAGACCAGCACCATTTCTAGTTCACCCTCTTGGTTTTGTTCTTACAGATTAACTTCTTGCTCTTGTCATCATAGACTCTTATCCCTCTGAAACCATAGTTTAAATGAACTCTTTTTTTTTTTTCTTAAGTTGCTTTGGTTGTATTGTTTTATCACAGCAATAGAAAGGTAACAAACACCAGGATCTACTCTGTGGTGAAAGGCAATGATAAAGAGGGAATTCCTGCCCTCGAAGGTCAGTCCTGTTCTACAGTAACAACCTACCTGCAAGATACTCAGGTGCAATAGTGGCACAAAAGCTATGGGAGTAACTAACTCCTATCTGATTGGAATTATGTCCACTTCAAGGAAACCATGCCTGACAATGCCTAGATGGCAACAAACATGAGATTAGATAGGATATAGACCTAGGGGAAAAAAATCAAGTACTACTGTTCTGCTAAATGAAGGTAGCAATAAAATGACTCTTAACAACATTCTGCCGTACACATAGATTAGTGTCTTGCTCAGCTGCACAGAGAAGCTTCCCTTTGTAGTAGATGGGAACAAATACAGAGATCTACAAATGGACAATGTGCAGAGAGAAAGAGCTCTTGGAACACTCATTACTCAGTGAGATGCCTCCGTCAGATCTTCTCCTCAGGGTTCAGGGAGCTCTGTAGAGGAAGAGGCAGAAAGAGTATAAGAGCCAGTCGGGGAGGAAGATACCAAGCAAAATAAGGCCTTCTAGATATAATAGGACTTAAGCACATATGAACTCACAGAGACTGTGGCAGCAGGCACAGGGCCTGCACAGGTTTAAGTTAGAGGGTGTCCCAGCACTGAGAGGGGAAGTGGAAGCAAGCGTCTCTCTCTAACGCAGATAACCCAGAAGCTATCTAATTGATAACTGCACACAGAGGAAAAGTTAAGTTTTCTCCAACTGAGTCTTACTGAATATACAAACCACACTTAAGGGAGGCCTCACGACTACCTACCAGTAGATGGCCAACACAAAATGAATCCAATAGTATTTTTAGAGGACTTTCTCTCCCTCTCAGTGTCACAGTGCTTTGTTTTTGTTGTTGTTGTTTGGTTTTTGTTTTATTTTGTTTTTTTAACCTTACAGATCTTTTGCTTACATATTATGTGGGTTTTGTTGTAGTTGTGAAGAGTTTAAGTTAGCCTAGGTGACTCCGTTTTGAAATGAGGAGCCATATTGACCGGGAGCTGACCTCAGGTACCAGGAATATCACAGAATATGCACTTGGCAGAAAATAAAGTTAACTCTCCTAGCAACAGCCTCCAGGAAATATCACAGAATAAATACTTGATAGAAAATAGAGAAAGTCTCCCTGGCAATAATTAATGAGAATCGGTTGGGGAAATTCTCCCCAAACGTTCCAGATGTAGTTTAGAAGCATGGCAATTGTGATTATGTAGAAGGTCACCTCACCTCTATGGCTTTTACCCAATCCTGTAACGTCAAGGCATGAACCTCCCTGCTTGCTGTCATGGTGAGGAGACTTGCAGTGCCTACCAGGGCAGGAGCAGAAAGATGAGGCCCCGAGCTTCTGCAGTGGCTGGAGTAATGAGGAGGAGGTATGCGTGTGTGCTCTGAGGTCCTTCACACCTCACGTGCCACACCCCTTTCTCTCCTTTCTTGTTCCGGCATTCCAGTCGTGACAACTGGTGAGAAAAGAGAAACAAGGCAAGTCTAGGTCAGGTTAACCCCACAGTATAGTCCTGGACAAAATATTTCTCAAACAGTCAACACATATCTGCATGCGAAGCTGAGAGGAATCTGTCCCCAAGGTCAAGGTAACAAAGGGGATAGATGCAATGTGAGTAAAGAGATGTCAGGCCTTCTCAGCTTGTTCCAGTCGTCCACCGGACATCTGTAAGTCCAGCTGAAGAGTCAGTGTTTTCATCAAAAGTGCCCTTTATGCCCCTAAAAAGTAACAACTGTTACCGTAACCTACATGATAGAGGGATTATGTATGGCGAAGTCAGGGGTGAACAAATAATGCATCAACCCACTGTGTGACCTCCTGATGCGGCCATTTTAAAGTCACCCGAGAGCTAGTGGAGTTAGAAGTGTGTTTAGACTCTTTTTCCCTCAGTAACATGACAGGAGAGAGTTGTATTATAAAGCGATTAGTGACCCCAGGGAGAAAGACAAGAAAAACTGAGGGGACACAGAAAAGGAAAAACTTTCCCTCTCCCCAAGTCTGGTCTATACATATCTGTAGCCAAGACTAAAAAATTCCTGAGCAATTAACAGCATTTGGTATAAAGAAATAATGTTCTTTTCATGCAGAGACATTTTATTTTATCTTTTTGGTTTTTCAAGACAGCGTTTCTCTATTGTAGCCTTGGCTGTCCTGGGCTCACTTGGGAGACCAGGCTGTACTTGAACTCACAGAGATCTGCTTCCCTCTGCCTCCCTGAGTGCTGGGATTACAGGTGTGTGCCACTGCGTCTTGCTTATACAGAGATATTTTAAACAAGAGTGTTAAAATAGCAATGAACCATGCTCATTTTCAAATATCGTTCTTCTTTCCCAGATAATACTCTGCTGTCTTTTGGGACTCCCGCAAACATCATAAACTTCACTTATAGTAAAGACACATCTTACCTACCTTGTGTAACCTTTGTGACCTAAGATTTATCTGACTTGCTATGATCTATCCAATGCACCTGAGGAACCACATTTAAGTTCCTTAGCACCCGTTTGAGATGTAACTGCAGAAGCAACCAAAATGATGCCTGTAGTAACTGTAGAGGTACTTAAAGACCATCTGTTGAGATCCCTACGCCTGAGCTCAGGTATGTACTATCTTTTCCTTAATCGCTTTTCTTTCTATGAACCGCAGGCTTAAATCTTAATAACTTGAGATCTGGGATGGATAGATCAGCAATTAAGAGCACTTGCTGCTCCTCACGAGAGGACCTAAGTTAGGTTCCTGTATAGGAATTTTAATCCAGTAACATGGCTTCTCTGGCAAGGGATTACGTCTAAAGACCTCCTAGGACTACAGGATCCTGCTGGAATGCAGACTCACCCTGGATTACAATATGATCAGGCTGGAATACAGAGGTACTATTGGTATACAGCTTTCATCCCGAATAATGTAGGTAAGGCAAGTTTGTAGAAGCAAGCACCCATGTTTGAAAGTCACGTCTAATTGAGGGGCAGACAAAGCAACAAATCAGAGAAAGATTTAACAGAATAAGTCAGAGATAGGATGCAGCCAACTCTTACAAGAACAGACGCTAGAGTAGGGCACAGTAGAGTTCAGTAAGGACAGTACAGTTGAGTTGCATTGAGCTGAGTTGATGTCAGTCAGTGGGGGGGTCAGTGGAGTGCAGTGGAGTTGGGTTCATTTTTGAGTTCATGTAGAAGAAGTTGAAGCCAGAGAATAAGAAGGAACCAGAATGTTAAAACAAATTGCCAGAGATAGTTTGAGGCCAAGTATTGGCAATTCATTGAGAAGCCCAGAGAATCCAAATTGAATCAGTCAGTTTGGAGAGGAGTTTGTGCCAGAACAGCTGAGTTGAACCAGCCAGCCAGAGTTCAGAAAGAAATAGAAAGGGGCCAGTTACTCAGCAGTAAGCCTCTGAGACAACAGTTACATCTGGAGAATATGTTACTTTTATAGGTTCCCAGTAATTACATCAGGTGGTTCACAACTGTAGCTCCAGCCCCAGGGAATCCAATGTCCTATATACACAGACACACACACACACACACACACACACACACACACACACACACACACACATATATATATATTAGTCAGGGTTTTCTTAGGAGACAGAAATGACAGCATGAAATATATACATACATATATCCTTATGTCATGTTGAATTTTCAAATTACATATTTAATTTCCAAATTCTATCTATCTATCTATCTATCTATCTATCTATCTATCTATCTATCTATCTATCATCCATCTATGTGATTTATTAGAGTGGCTTATAGTCTGTGGTACAGCTAGTCCAACAATGGCTGTCTACAATGGAAGGTCCAAGAATCCAGTAGTTGCTGAATCCGCAAGGCTGGCTGTATCAGCTGGTTTTCAGTATATGCCAGAATCCTGAAGAAGTACGTTATAATGCCAGTAAAGAAATGGACTAGTTAGCAATAGCAAGAGCAAGCAGGAAAAGAGCAAAAGCTTTCTTTTTCCATGTCCTTTATGTAGGCTGGCAACAGAAGGTGTGGCCCAGATTAAAGGTGCATCTTCCCATGTCAAAAGATCCAGCAGAGAAGTGGGTCTTCACATGATTTAATTTAGAGAAAAATCCCCCACAAATGGGCCCAGCCTCTTGAATTTTAGTTAATTCCAGATGCGGTCGAATTGGCAACCAAGAGCAGCCATCATGAGTTCATACAGCGCCAACTTGACTCACAATCAGGTCTCCTTAATGTCATGCTTAATTTCCAAATGAAAATAATCACCAGAGCCAGGCACACACCTTTAATCCCAGCACTCGAGGGAGACAGAGGCAGGTGGATCTTTGTGAGTTCAAAGTTAGCCTGGTCTGCAGGAGGAGTTCCAGGACATCCAAGGCTATTACCCAGCAAAACTATGTCTTGGAAACAAAACAAACAAAAACAATACATGATATAGCTCTCTCACATACATTCGCAGACACATTCTATATTTAAGACAGGTGACAATGTCCCTTGAGATTCCTTTGGTATCTCAAAACATAAATATGATAACCACTGATATTATCTTAATTGATTTTACATTACATGACAAAAAAAATCAAGTAGAGAAAAACACATATACATGTTCAGACACATTCTTAAGAAAATGTGATAGAAACACTCAGGTCATTATAATCCTCTTTTCTGGTGTTTATAAGCTATTCTACATTTTCTCCATCCTCAGCAAGCACTTCATCATGTCTTGGCTCTTTTTCTGGAGGAGTGAGAGCTATACCTTCTTTCCTGAAGGGTCTGTGTGCCCTTTGTCATCCTGCATCAGGTTGTCATGGTTTCCCGTTGACTTTAACCACAGGACATTGTAGAATCAACGTGATTGAGATCACGTGCTACCATTTGTGCAACTTCTACATATAACTTGCTTGTGCCTTAAGGACCTGCTCAGGCACAGTCACATATATATCACTTCCACTTGCTAATGGACTGTTCTGTGTGTGCCCTACTTTAAGGCTTGGTGGGTCTGATGACAGGCAGCTCAGGTCACGTGGTAACTTGATAGCCCATTGTCAAATATGCAGTTTCCACTAAGGGCCACTAACAGCAGTCCACGAGCTGCCTCTCAAAGGGAAAATAGTTGTCTGCAAATGGTGGTAGAGCCTTGCTCCGAAATCCCAAAGGTCTCCTCTGTGATTCACATACAGTTACCTGTGAGAGGCTCTGAAGAGCATCCTTGCCACTGACACCTTGTCCTAGTTACTGTTCTACTGCTGTGAAGAGAAACCATGACCAAGGCAACTCTTATATAAGAAAGCGTTTAGTTGGGGGCCTGCTTGTACTTTCAGAAGTTTAGTCCATTATTGTCTGGGTGGGAAATGTGGCAGCAGGCACAGCAGGCATGGTGCTGGAGAAGAAAGTGAGAGCTACATTCTGATCAACAGGCAGAGAGAGGTAAAGGGAGATTGTACATGGCATGGGCTTTTGACACCTCAAAGCCCCACCCCCTCAGTGAAACACTTCCTCTCACAAGGCCACACAGACTCCAACAAGGCCACACCTCCGAATCCTTTCAAAAATTCCAGTTCTGTAAAAGGAACTTTTATTTGCCTGGTTAAATTGTTGTGTTTGATGATTACTGCCTCTGTCTGCTAACCTAGACCTAGTCCGGGAAGCTTCTAGCCTCTGTACAATCTAACCTGGGCCTAGAATGTTTTCAGCCTCTTAGAATTACTGCTTAAGAAGCTCACCCTTTCTTGTTCTTTCTGAGCACAAAGCTGGCTGGTTCAATTCAGCTGTTCTTACTCAAACATCCTTCCAACATGATTTATTCAATCTGGCTTCTCTCTCAGTCTCTGTCTCTTTGCAACCTGCCTCTGTAAAACTCTCCTGGTAAAACTGCCTCCTCCTGTTCCTCTCTCTTTTCATAAAAGTTGGGCATATCCTATTCTGTCAAGTCTTTCTCTGATTCGTTATTTTCTGCCATCACTTTCGAACATGGGTGCTTCTTGCTTCTACAAACTACCTTTACCTTCATTGTTTGGGACTAAAGGCATGTGCCACCATGCCTGGGACTAAGCTTCTCTTTACCTGATACTTGCCCTATACCTGACTGGCCTTTAAATAAGATCTGCTTGCCTCTGTCTCCTGGATTAAAGCTGTGTTAGTATTCCAGCCAGATCACACAGACCTAGAAGAAAGTCATTGGATGTTATCTCTGGCCAGAGCAGCCATGTTCTGAATTAAAATTCCTCAACTACACACTCCCTAAGCATTCAAATATGTGAGCCCATGGGGGCCATTCTTATTTAAACCACCAGACACTTCAAGTACCATCAAGTCTGCTGGATCATATGGTACGAGTGGCCGAGCAGCCTGGACCTGTCGAAAGCCTTCTTCTTTTCTAGGACCTACTCAGAGCATAAAGCTTTCTGAGTTACTTGATATATGGGCCAGAGTAGCACACCCAAGTGAGGAATGTGCTGTCTCCAGAATCCAAATACGCCCACTAAATGTGTTCTTTCTGGGTGATGGGAAGGGACAGGTGCAGTAACTTATCCTTCACCTTAGAAGAAATAACTGCCTGCTCCACACCACTGGACTCCTAAAAATTTCACTGAGGTAGAAAGGCCCATGAATTTTGGTTGGATTTATTTCCCATCCTCTGATCCACATAAGTGTTAGCAGCAAGTCCAAAGTGGTTGCTACATTTCTGATCACTCGGTCCAGTCAACATAATTTCATCAGTATAGTGGACCAATGTGATATTTTGTGGAAGAGAAGATCAAGAAGCAATCAAAAATCCCTCCTAACTAAGTTATGATGCAGGGCTGGAGAGTTAATATATCCTTGAGGTAAAACTATAAAGGGGTTACGGCTGGCTTTGACAACTGAAAGCAAATAGCTTCTGGTGATCCTATGGACAGGCACCGAGAAAAAGGCATTTGCCGGATCAAAAGCTGCAGACCATGTACCAGGAGATGTGTTCATCTGCTCAAGCACAGACACCACATCTGGCACAGCAGCTGAAATCAGAGTCACTACTTAATTGAGCTTTTGGTAGTCGACTGTCATCCTCCACAGTCCCTCTGTCTTCTGCACTGGCTAGATGGGCCCGTTGAAGGGAGATTCGGTAGGAACCACCACCCCTGCACCTTTTCCTGGATGATGGCACTAATATTTGCAGCTTCACCAGGGGTTCAATATCGATTCTGTTTTTTTATTTGTAAGAGGAACTTTTATTTGCTTGTTTCAGTTGTTGCCTTGGAGGCTTACTCCTCTGTCTGCAAACCTAGGCCTAGTCCTGGAAGCTGCTAGCCTCCGTACAATCTAACCTAGGCTCAGAACGTTTTCAGCCTCTGACACTTACTGTTTAATAAACTCACCCTTGTTCTTACTGAGCTGGCTGGTTCAACTCAGCTGTTCTGGCTCAAACTCCTCTCCCAGTTGACTTATTCAATCTGGCTTCTTTCTTGGCCCTTGAATTGCTTTGCTCGGCTACAGACTAACTCCAACCGTCTGCTCTAATCTCCTGGCTTCTTCTCATTCTCTGGCTCATTCTGTCTTAACCTGAGTCTAGCTTGTTCTCTCGTTCAATCCCTTTCTGTAAAGCTCTCCCGGTAGAATTCTCCTCCTCACCCCCGAATTGCCCCTGAGTCAGCTTCCCTTTCCTCTCTCTTCCCCTGAGAGTTGGGAGTATCCTACTCTGTCAAATCTCTGATTGTCACTTTTTCTGCCACTCAATTAGACATCACTTTCAAACATGGGTGCTTCCTTCTACAAACTATCTTTACCTTCATTGTTTGGGATTAAAGGCATGTACCACCATGCCTGGACCTAAGCTTTTCTTTACCTGAAACTTGCGCTGTACCAGGCTGGCCTTGAATTCAGATCTGTTTGCCTGTGTCTCCTGGATTAAAGGCGTGTTTGTATTCCAGCCAGATCACACAGACCTAGAAGGTCTTTGGATGTGATCTCTTGTCAGAGTAGCTGTGCTCTAAATTAAAATTCCGCTACACTATTTTTCTGGCAGAGGCAACACTAAAGCCCTCTTTTTGCTTTTCCAACCATAATAGTCTTCACACTACAGGTTGTGAACCAATATGAGAATTTTGCCAAGTTCTAAGTATATCTATCCCAATTATAGATTCATCCACCCCAATTATAAACCATGGGACTGAAGAAATAACCACAGAATGAGTTTGGAGCCCCACTGAACCCTACTGTGAGTTGGACTTAATGCCAAAACTACATTAATTACCTGGCCTCCATAAGCCTCCACATTAACTGGAGAACCACATTGTTTTTTGGGATCTACCAGAATCAGTGTCAAGGCAGAACCACTATCCAATAGACCCCAGAAAGTCTGATTGTTTTCTTTTCCCCAGTGTATAGTTGCCCTTGTAAAATGTCATAGTCCCTCCAGGGAAGGACTGGAGAAAGGCTAACAGTAAAACTCTTAGGTATTTTGCCAAGGTCTTTGCACACGGGGGCCTGGCTGTCCTTTCATTCAAGGGGTTCTGGGTCTGCAAACTACCTCAAGTCTGGAAACTGGTTCTCAGGCTGAGATTCCCTTTTGCTATGATCTATCCAATGGAGCCTTTCTTTCATTTGTTTGAGTAATTTTTTGTTTGTTTGTTTGTACAGGTCAAACAAAAATACAGTTAGGCTTCTTATGTAGTTCATGCCTGGAAACACCATGATAAGTTAGCCAGCACCAAAGATCTATCCATGGCAAGACATATTAATAATAAATCCTTAAAAAAATAATAAAAAAACCCAAACAAACTGCAATTCTGCTTCATACAAACTCACTCTGAAATTCTCTTTGCTACTGAAGTCAGGACTCCTGGCTTCATCTGAGCAGGAATCTCTGGGAAGAAAGTCCTCAGGTGCCTCAGGTGACCCCTGCAGCTGGGTCTCTGGCCTGTGTCGTGTCCCATGGATGCTAATACCATGACTCTGCTCTCATGGGCTGTGTGACATCTGCTTGATTCCGGGAACTTGATGAGACATCCACAGGTTGGAGTTTTTCTTTAATAACAAGGACAGGGTAGGGAACCATCCGGATGGAAGTACATTTTTGAACCAGTACCTTTCAAAACCACGTGACAAAAATTAAAAAATAAGAAAGGAAACAAATAAACAAAAACCGTGGGTATAATTTAGGGGTAGGGCATTTTGCCTAGCTTGTTTGAGGACCTATGTTCAATCTCTGGTTTCTAAGCATCTCACAACAACAGCAACAACAACTTGTTTGTTAGAGCATGAAGTGAGAGGGAGAGATTAAGTAAAAGTTAGTGTGTGTCAAGGCCAAAAAGACTTTAGAACTGAGCTCTATCTGCAGGAGAGCTCGGAGAAGCCAGAGCACCCCTGAAGAGTGAGGGAAGCCACTCAGCCAGGGCACTGAAGCGAGTCTATTCAAATACGCTGCTGTAGATTTTAGTCACAACAGCAAGAGCGTGATTAAGCCACCGACACTTTAGGTTAGGGGCTTACTCACCAGATTTGTACAAAAAGAAAAGTACAAAAAGAGAAACAAATGACGACAGCCACCAACCAACAAACTTTCTGCCTTTGGAAGGCAGCTGAAAGGAATATAGAAGATGATTGCACAAGAAACCAATGCTGGCAGAGGTTAACATCAGGGGAGAGAACAGTGTGAGGCATCAAGTCAATATTTAAAAAGTAGAACCAACATCATCAGTGAGCAATAGGGTGAAGGCTGTAAGCACAGGACTGGGGAGGAGGCTTAATAGCCCCAACTCTCTCTTTCAAGGAGGTTCTTCTCCTGACTCGGAAACACAATGGATGGGCAGGTAATGGAGGATGGGAGACAAAGATTTCTCCTTGGGACTCACTGTAAGAGAGGTCTCTGTGGAACTTGTTAGTGGACATATTTAGAAAAACCATTGTAAGCCGGGTGTGGCAGCTTATGCATGTAATCCCAGTACTCAGGGAGACAGAGAGAGGCAGGCAGATCTCTGCGAGTTTGGGACCAGCCTGGTCTACAAAGTGAGTCCAGGACAGCCATGGCTACACAGAGGAACCCTGTCTGGAAAAACAAAAACAACAAAACAAAACAAAACGACAATAACAACAACAAAAGCTGTTCTGGATCTGGGTTTGGGGGCTCACACATACAGTTCCAGTACTTGAGATTTGTAAGCCAACCTACACAGGCTACAGAATGAAACTTTATCTCAAAAAGGATAAGTAAATCTTACTGGAGTTGTACATTTGGCCGGCAACACATCAACGACAGTGGAAACTCCCAGACTGTAACGATTAGGCAAGAGAAGCTGCAGGTTGAGAAGGTTTAAGTCCGAAGTTTCAGGAAAAAGTAGCCACATATCTTGAAAGCCAATAATAGGGTGTGAAAATTCTATCAATCATTTTTTTTTAAACATTTTGGCAAGATCATTTGAAAACCAAAGAGTGACTTGGAATGAGCAACGTTGTTCTCAAAATCACCGGTGACACTGGCTAGGATGTTTTGGTGGAGTGGTGTCAGCAGAAGCCCGTGTGGAGGAAGAAGAGTGCCAGACAGTACTCAGATCCATTTGAAGTTGATGACCATGAATTCATAGAGACCACTGAGACATGTCATTTAACTCTGGCAGCTCAACAGTCCTTGCACAGCCGCACACACACAAAAGGCAGATGGTTCCACTCATCCAGGACTGGAATTTTGCCATGAGGCTGTGGAAAAAAAAAAAAGTCAAGGGATTTTGGCAGGTGTGACGGACTTGATGGGTCATGGAAACTAGGCAGGAGAGGGAGGACGTCAATCAAGTGTGAGGACAAGGACAGTTGCGAGCTATCAGAGCGTGGTTGCACAGGAATTTCGCAAGCAACGCGACATCGCATGACATGGCGATTCCAGCAGCATCTAAACTAGGAGCTTCTTAAAGGTAGACATACTGGTATTGTGTTTAAGATGTTGGAGTATCGTTTTCATTTTGGTTGTCACTTTGGTTCCTCTAGCTATGTGAAGGGTTTAAAAGCAAACCAAATCATCTCTGGTTTACCATTCCCGTGACTCTTGTGGCTGAGGTGTCAGCTATTGAGGAACACTCCTTTGGAGAGTGGACATTACAGGCAAAGATTTTTTTTTTAATGCCTTTAGTTTGGGTTTCTAATCTGAACTTTTCTTTCAGCCACACAACATTTATCACAGAGGTCCTCAGCTGGGATTGGGACGCTGCCTTTTCTTTGCCAGCCTCTCTGTCCTACTGATCTCAATCATGGATTGCCTGGAGTTTCAAGTATTTGCTAACACCTCCTTCTCCCTGGCCAGCCACACTGAACTATTGTAATTTATCTTGTTCAGTGTGTCAGCCACCTGTCCTGATGGAGTTAGGGGCTACTGCTCAGCTACAGTGTCTGTCATAGTCCACATTGGGCTGAACACCGCCATCATCATTGGTAGGTAGAATTCCTCACTCAGAACTCAGACACCCACTTTCCATGTTTCCACCAAGAAAATATCTTAATGAATCCATCCCAAGACAGAGCATATAGTTCTCAAACAAACAAACAAACAGAAAACTGTACCATACCCTTACAAATACTAGTAAGATAAAGAGGGGGTTATGGGATGTCTTCTGGAGCTTACCAGCAGTAAGGTTACACTGAAGTGATGTAGAAACACCAGACCTGAAATCCAAGGGCATTTTTATACTTCGTATTTTGGGGAAGAAAGCAGAGAGTGTTCACATTGACCTTACATTAGCTGTAAATATAGGGATTGGGCTAACTCAAAGTGGGGAAGAGTTAGAGACAGGAGGACATCTAGTAACCAGGGCATGGTCCTCCGGGCTGGTTGGGAATAACAGTTTGGGAAGTTTTATAGAAACAGGAGGTGGTGGTATTGGTAGTTTCTCCCACCCCAAAGCTAGACGGTCTTCCCCTCTGAACCGTGTGACCAGTAGCAGAATGGAGCATAAAATGATAGAGGCCCATTTTTGTCTAAGTTGTGAGAGATAAACTACCAAATGGCTTCTCAACCCTTTCGGGTCTAGTGGTAACCAATACAGGGTAAAGAAGGAAGGCAGGAGCTAGGCTACTAGAAGGAAGGGCTTTTCTTCTTCATCGTCATCTTTGTTTCCTCCTCCTCCTCCTGGAAATAAGTGTGATTTTACAGGAATTTGGACACCATTGCTTTTGTTCCACATTGTCTCTTTCCAGTCAATGTGATAGATATTGTCCACCATCATAGTTCTTCAAGATACTCATTAAGAATGCAGATTGTAGGAGCCAGAGGGGTCAAGGACACCACAAGAAAACCCAAAGAATCAACCAACCTGGGCTCATACGTGCTCACAGAGCCTAAATGACAGCCAGGGAGTGTGCATGGGTGTGACCTAGCTCCTCTACATATATGTTATGGTTGTGTAGCTTGGTCTTCTTTTGAGACTCCTAACAATGTGAGTGGGGGCTGTCTCTGATGCCTTTGCTTGCTTTTGGGACCCTTTTCTCCAACTGGGTGGCCTCATCTAACCTTGATATAAAGGGAACGAGCCTTATGTCATGGCTAGATGCCTTCATTGCAACTTAATATGCCATGTTTGCTTGATACCCCTGGGAGGCCTGCTCTTTTCTGAAAGGAAACAGAAGAGGGGTGGATCTAGGGAAGAAGGGAGGTGAGGAGAGGGACCAGGAGGACAGAAGGGAGGGTAGACTGCAGTCAGGATGTATATATGAGAGAATAAACAAAAACAAAATGCAGACAGGACTGTACTGAGGTCAGAGGTTGTCTGGTGGTTCAATCAGACATCTTAGGTTCAATCTCGTTCAGCTAGCCCACCCGAGGAAGAACTTCTGGTCTGCAAGGATCCTGTTCTCAAAGACTGAAAAAGGTCAGGGAGGGGTAGGAATTCAGCTCGCTCGCCTAAGCAGTGTTTGGCTAACAGGCTAAGAGCAGGAGTCGGAGGTCAGTCTTCCGGGAGCTTACTTTTGGAGATCGGTTCTTGATGTGTAAATGAGGCTGGCACTAAACTTGTTCCTTCCATTTTAACCTCCAAGAGGTGAAATTACAGATGTGTTCCACCATATGTGGCTAGAGGTTTTAAGTCAACGTTTCGGTATGCATTCTTGGGTGTGAAGCCAGCTTTCACTGATTTTGCCAGTAACTGTTAACCGATTAACTTCTATCTCTCCTCTGGTTCACCCTCTAAAATTTTAAGTTAAGTTTAGAAATTTTCTCTTATCAAGGCATTTAAAAAACATGGTTTAAAAATTATTATTACCGTTATTACTATTACTATTATCATTATTATTATTATTGTGTGTGTGATGTGTGGGAGGGGGCTTGCATGCCACAGTGCATGTGTGAAGAGGAGGATTCTGTGTAGTGATTCTCTCCTTTCACCTTTACATGGGTTCCAGGGATCAAATTCAGGTTGTTCAGGCACACACAGACACACAGCAAGAGCCATCTGACTGACTCTTGACTGCTCTTTAAACTAATGTTTGAAGTTGGTGTACAAAATAATAGTTTTCCTTATGATGTTTTAATATGTATTATATATATATATATACATATATGTGTATATATGTATATATATATAATGGCTTTGCTCATATTCAAACACCCCCCCCAAATTACTAATTGTTCTCTTTCCCTTCAAATTCCTATAATTTGGAGTATAGAATTAGGGAGATCAGATATCCAAGGTCATCCTCGGCTACATAGCAAATTTAAGGACAGTCGGGATATATGAAGGTGCCTCAAAAAATAAACGTATACTGAATGTCTGGGAAGGCAGTTTTTCATATCTTAGCAGTCAAAAAATAACCTTGCCCAAATTAACATATACTAATGTGTGCGCGTGTGTGTCGCAAAGGACCAAACAAGGACCCTGTTGGCTAACTAATCTCACTTTCTGTTATTTATGTGTATGTCTGAGGAGTGTGTGTGGAATGACTTCCACTTACGTGCAGTAGAGACCACAGAGAGCAGGCGTGGATACCCCCGGAGCTGGAATTACAGGCAGTTGTGGACTGTTTGATGTAGTTATCGGGACCCACACTTGGGTCCTCTATAAAATCAGAAAGGGCTGTAAACCACCAAGCCATCTCTTCGGTCCCCTGCATTAATTTTAAGAGGAAAATTCCATTGTAGTAATCTCATACAACTTTATTCAAGTAAATGTTGTAAATGTTGTTTATAAATGTTGTACTGCCATCTAGAAATATAGATATGCTTGTTACAAAAGGGCTCATACACCATCATAGATACAAGGAAATCAATAACGTAGCAATATGGCCTGGCACACATGGCTTTCTACACTTTACTCATGTAATTGATGCATTTTCTCCAAGTTCATAAAAAAAACAAACAAACAAACCAGACATTCAATATACATCGTGGCCTCAAAACTTGAAACTAATCTCTTAAGTATTTGGAGAGGGAAGTTCAGCCTGTGAGACTCCTTGTACTTCGTTTAAAAAGAAGCCTCAGAGGCTGGTCCTGAGTTCAGTTCCCAGCAACCGCTTGGCGGCTTATAACCACCCAGAATGAGATCTGGTGCCCTCTTGTGGTGTGCGGGCAGAATGCTGTATATGTAATAAATAAATCTTATTAAAAAAAAAAAGGAGAAGAAGCCTCAGTTGTCATCTATCATGCTTCCTTTCCCTATGGAGTCTCAGACTTAAGCTTAAGTATCAAACCTACGTTAGGCAATTTCTTACCCCTGAATACCGGAAACAACTTGCACAAGGTAACATTTATTTGGCTCCTGGTTTCAGGGGTTTCAGTTCACAGTCATCTAGCGGCACGGTATGGGGCATGAGCGGTGAGCAGAGCATCATGGTGGAGGGTGGACTGGACAGGGATGATCAATTCATGGTAACCGGGAAAACGAGGAGAGGTAGAAAGGGAGGGAGAGGAAAGGGGGAGGGAGGGGAGAGTCAGCTAGGCTTGACCTACTGATAGTCCATTCAGCTATGGGCAAGGGACTGATCCAGTGATAAAGTTAGTATCTTTATGATTCAGTTACCTCTTGGTATTCATATCAGCTGGAGACCAAGCCTTCAACACAAGAACCTTTTGGGGAGGGAAGGACACTTTAAATCTAAAATGTAATAAGACCCGAGACTACATATGATAGACTACAAATACTTATTATTGAACCTGGATGCCGAAGATGGTTTAAACCAAAGCACAGTTTAGAAATAGCATCATTTTAATTTACTGTTACATTTTTATTCATTATAAAATGTTGAGGACCATGAGACATACTTAAGGATAATTTTAAAACCTAAATGTGATCGATCTGCTTAGACTCCCTTTTTTTGTTTGTTTCTTTGTTTTATTTTTGAGGCAGGGTATCACTGTGTAGCTTGTAGCTGTCCTGGAACCCACAGAGATTTGCTTTCCTCAGCCTCCAGAATGCTGGGGTTAAAGGCATGTGCCACCATGCCCAACACTCTACTTGAACTCTTTAATGCTAGTTCGCCTCCACTCCCTGAAATTAGACCCAGTGTGGCTCAGGCTGCCCTTGAACTCTCTGTGCTGTGGACCACCTGATCCCCTTGCCTCTACCTCCCATGTAGTGAAATTGCTGGCATGAGCTACCAAGGTCAGCTGGAGAGCTAAATTTTCAACCAGCCTGTAACAGAACATTTGGGTGTCATGGTCTGCGATCCCAGAACTCAGAAGAATGAGGAAGGATGACCATGGCTGGCCTCAACTATATAGCGGGAGCCTTAAAGATTAAAATCAACTCTTTTTTTTTTCTTTTTGTGTAGGTTCAGCGTGGATATGAATTGTATGTTACTAGCACAAACACTAAGGCACTAAAATAACAAACAATTAGCATGTTTCCCCTTTTAGGGGAAAAAAAACACCATAGGAACCCAGAAAGAGCTACACTTAAATACAATTTTATTCTTGTCCTTTAAAGAGCTCTACAAGCTAGGAAGGTGACAGTGGCGCTATAGTCGACAGAAGGTAGGTGCGGGCTGGCAAATGCCTATGGCACAAGTTCATTCATGGGCTGGCTCTGTCTCACCAAAATTTCATGCTTGCAAAGATGAAAAAATAGGCACAGATGAAAGAAGGGCATCCAGGCCATTAGGCCTCAGTAGGATAGAAAAATAAAGTTTAAGAAAGTCCATTGACACACAGATTGTTCTCTGCGCCTTCCTTATGGAAGGAGCTGATGAAGCTGTTCTTACTGAAATATCAAGCACCTTCTCAAAGGCTAGTGAAAAAGCCGACTTAGTTGCGAGAAGTGTGATCTGCCACTAGGGTGCAGCAAAGGTTGTTCCTTGGGGCATCAGCCAGTCAGGATTTCCAAGTTCAAGTGCTCCTCTCACTCTCTCACTTGACAACCCCAAGATTAGACCTAAAAGGTTTATTCATTCAACAAGCATTTACAGACCATCTACTATGTAACGTACATTTAAATTGCTTCTGAAAACATTAAGATGAGGCGGGGGGGGGGGAGTTTAGGCAGAAAACAAAGCAGAGCAAAATAAGAAAACCCTTTCCCAAAATATCTGTTAAGACAGAGTCAAGATTATGCAAAGTGGGTGTCAGTTGCTTGCCAAAAAAACTTTTTCTTCTGGCTTCCTTATATAAGAATACTGTGGTGGTGGTAAGACATTACTGATCCACTTGATAGATATGAACTGTTGCTCAGAAAAATCACAACCTGGATTTGGGGGGGTCAGCAACCCCAAATGTCCCAGGTGGTGGTCCCCGTGTAGTAGCTTAGCTCTTAGCTTTATGTAGTTTTTGTCTCACATTGTAACAAAGCTGGTCAATGTAACCAGCAACGTACTGAAGAAATATTGAGGTGGCTTCCATCTTGGGCTCTCACTTTTCTTCTCTCTTGGATCAGTAACTCAGGAAGTGCCAGATACAAATCCGTGAACAGATGTACAGGGAGGTCCCAGCGATCAGAAACTGGTTTCCTGCCAACAGCCATGAAAGCAAGCTTGAAAACACACTCCATTCTTTTTGTTTTATTTCGCTTTTTGAGACAGGGTTTCTCTGTGAAGCCCTGGCTGTCCTGGAACTCACTCTGTAAACGAGGCTGACCTTGAACTCAGAGATCCACCTGCCTCTGCCTTCTGAGTGCAAGTCCTGGGATTAAAGGTGTGTACCACCACTACCTGGCCAGACTCTGTTCTTATTCAGTTGCTTAGATGAGGGCTTCATAGACTTTTTCCACTTGTGATCTCTTTTTGCCTGAGAAATGTTGATGGAACATTGGATATATAGGTATATAAAATAACTGCGCAGAGCAAATATTTATTGATAATCAATTAATTAAAATAATTCTTTGGCATATGAATAATTTGTTAAAGGTAAAAGAAAATTTACTAATCCGAAACATTTACTTGTTTGTTTTTTTCACAAAAAATTAAATCTTGGCTGAATATTCGATACTGTAGAATACGCAAGGAATAAGACAAAATAAGAAAATCCTTTCCAAAGATATTTATAAGCTAAAGAAAGTTCAACATTACACAAAATGGATATAAAACATCTTTAATGTCTTTCAGAGTTCATCAATAGTTTGATTTTATAGTTGCCATTGCTGAGAATTTCATTTCACATAAAAACATGCCAACAGATTGTCAGAAGTATATTTTAGGTCATTTGAGGAGCCATTGGAAATTGTGCCCTAATTCCTTGCCAAAATTAATTTAACAAAATTTTAAGCGAAATTTAAGTCGGCGACTTAAATTAAAACTCAGACAGCAGTTTCAGAAAAGAAACACTCTAAGACAGCACAATCCAAAGATGGACGAATTTGAGCCTCACGTGGTGAAGAGTTACAGCGGGAAGCTATTACAAGCCTTTGTTTCCCGTAATTAAGCCGATATGTTTCTACAAGGGTAGAAGACACAGTGTGTGTACAGGAAGAGCACCATGGCTCAGACCATCTGAGAGTCTTGACTCTGAGCCCATGTGTCCCCATGTGGTATGCATTAGCATTGCATGTCATGATGACATACATGCACAGTGCAAAGGTTCACATGAAGGTGCACATGTTGTGTGTTCGGAGTGGAGGTTGGGGTGAAGCTGTAGGACACAGCACAGAAGAGCAATGCCAGGAGCGCCGTAGATTCGGTACGCATTGGATCGTGAGCTAATTTTCGATGTTGCCTGCCCAGGAGACGTTTACTGCTGCCAAAGTTTCCACGCCCCTCCGTGGTAGGGTATACAACCCATACCAGGTGGAGAGGCACAGCCCAATAAGGTGTCTTTCAGGTGATTGTGGTCTCTCGGGACTCTCTCACTACAGCCTCAGCAGGTGCCTTGAGCCAGGTCCTTAGTGAAGCTTCTCCTGGACTTGGGACTCATAGAAATTGTGAGGTAATAAATGTTTGCAATTTAAACTTGTAAGTTTGGAAGTACTTTATTACACAGCCAGTTCGGGTTTGAAATTATGTCAGACTAGGAACATATCAAAGGTGCAGGGCCCAGAGGCATTCTGACAATTATGCGTGATTTATTTACAATCAACACGACGGACTCTGGTCTAACCAGTTTGGTTTGATTCACAACAGATGTTGGGCATAAATCTAACCTGGTGGTGGGGCAAGAGGAAACAACCCCCGATTTTCTGTTCTAAACTACTGGCCTATTTTCCACTTTTCCTAATTCTAAAACTCTCCTAGCCAGGGGCATAATGTGTTAACTTTATTTAATTGCATAAGTGAGGGCTTTACAGCAATGAATTATGCAGGTAATAACCTAGTAAAAGAGAACATTTTGAGAATACTCCACTATTTATTTATCTTCCCATTTCTATGTGTGTGTAATTATGTCTGAGTAATTCATGGATAAACACAAGGATCATTATTCATACTTCAAACAGCTATGTTTTCTTTTCAGTACTGATTTAAAAAATACTACATATTACAGCCAGCGACTTAAAAAAAAATTCAAACAGGGTCTCTTTAGGTACCGCTGAGATACCTTGAACATACCATCCTTCTGCCCAGTTCTCTGAGTGCTGGCATTTCACCTTGCTCAGCTAAATGTGATTGGGTATAGAAATCCAGTTTTGTATAGTATCTTTCTAGAAGGATTATCAAGGAGTCATTGGGCCCTAAGCATGGTTTTTATATTTAATGGTGCCAATCTTGGGAAACAAAGCAATGTGTAGAAGCCTGTAGAGACAGCTGTTACAGATTTGAAAGGATGGCCTACCATGAAGTAAAAAATTTAATACTGATTTTAGAGCTGATGTGGGATGAGTGTGTGAGACACACACACACAAAGAGAGAGAGAGAGAGAAAGAGAGAGAGAGAAATTTGGCAGACAACTATTGATCCCCAACATGTTATTTCCAAACCCCAAGAATGTATCCCAATATTTACCCACATGCTCAGGTCAAACTCCTTAAAGTTCCCCTTACCTACTTTCTCTCAAAATATCACAGACTTAATATGTCAACAAATCTTGTCAGTAAAAAATAAAAGTAATCAAAAAGTAATCACAAAAATAACTTTTAAAAATGTGTACAGAATCCAATTACTTTATGCTACCTCTAAGCAGGCCTGGGCCTCGTAGTTTCTCTTGCGTTGTTGATTCCTGTTCAGATGGACCCTGTATTTCTGTTCTTGCCTCCTGCGGTTCACAGAACAGCCGGAAAGTGATTCTTTAGTGAGTGGATCTACTCAAAACGCACCTCCGCACGGAGTTCCAGAGCGAGCTGAAGTTGGATACCTTTCAATAGTAGCTAGGGCTTTTAACGAAGGAGCCGTCTTTTCGGCCCCACCATTTCTATTTCTAAAGGACAATTTATGCACACTGTGGGCGTGGGGCGGGGCTCTGCAGCTCACGCACAGCGCACCACGATCGGATGAGGGCAGCGAGGACATCTATCACCGTCGACACTGATTATTTCTCTGTGCGGGGGAACTGTGACAGTCCTTCCAGAGAGCTATCTTGACCTACTCAACTTATGTCAGCTGTAGTTGTTTTACTGCCCCAGAACTCCAGGCTCTTTTGCCCTTGCTCAACTACACCCCTGCTGGACTACGCGCAGAGCTGGATTGCTGAGTGCGTAGGGGTGGTGGGACAGACCAGCTACGGCGGGGGGGACATTCTCCCATATGTAAACTGTCTTCAGTCGTCGTTCCCTCTTTCTGGGTGAGATTATCAGCGAGACACCTGCCTTTGAAGCGTGGGCTCAACCATAGCCTTTACAATCGCAGTATCTTTTGAAGAAGTAGGAAGATTGGAATTAAGCTCAGACATGAACTTGAACGGGAAAATCGTGCTGGCGAGAGACGCAAGACAGGACCTATCTCTAGATGCCACTCTTCTGTGGCAGCTCTTGCTTTCCTCTGGGCCAATCAGTGGATAATTCCCAGGGCCAACAGGCACCACCTACCGAAGCTATGCCTGCTGAGTGGCCCCAGCAGTTAGTTGTCTTTTCCTGTCAGGGTTTGGACTTCCTGGATCTGTCAGGACACAAAGGGACTAGAGAGTTTGAGTCTGGCGATGAGTGAGATGGGCAGCGGGCTGTGTGAATCTTCGGGAGCACAAGATGTCCTTTGTAGCCTTCTGGAGGGAGTGTCGTGACAGGTGTCCTGTTGTGTGGAAACCAGGGAAATGACTCCATTGCATCACAGCCTTACCGAACACCTGAGGAGCAAGAGAATCTACCCTAGGGAGGTGTTGATTGTAATCACTGTGGGAATGGGAAGTGGAAATTTTGACAAATTATTTTAGGTATATTTCAGTATACCTATCGTTTCTCTAAAGGAAAACACTGAAACTGGGCTCAGAAAGAATCTTCTTGAGGATGCAAACTATGAAAACATGTGGCAAGTGTGACCTCAGAAATGAAATTGTCAGAGGATTACCAAAGGAAAAAAAGAAGCAGAAGGAATGAGAGGAGTTGGCTTCACGTACCAGATAGAAGTGCAGGCATGACGGAGGAAACGGCCTGATGTGTGGGCAAAGTCTTTTTTTTTTTTTTTTTTTGTCTGAATGTGTAAGAGTTTAAAATGTGTAAGATAATTTACGAGCTGCCTCCAGAGGGGGCTGTGGTCCAGAGACAGAGTACTTACCTGGCAGGCAGGAGGCCCTGTCTTCACACCACTATGCTACCCAAACCAAAGCAAGCCAAACAAACACAAGAGCACCTCAAACACCCACACAGCAAAGCCCCCAACCCCCCTTGAGGGTTTGATAAGAAGCCAGGGACAAATAAATGTTAGAAACCTTACTACTTTATGTACAGTTTTCTGTTGGAGGTAGTTTTGGAAATTAAGAAATGAACATAATTGATAGGAAAAGGAAAATGTATATTAAAGAAAGAATAATGATATGAAGATATCAAGGAATACAGAGATTGGGCTTCTAGGCAGATGAGAGGAAAAAATGAGGTGAGGAGAGAGGAGGAGAGAGGAGGGGAAGGGAAGGGAGGGGAGTGCAGGGGAGAGGAGGAAAGGAAAGAAGAGAGGAAGAGGTAGAGGAGGGGAGGGGAGGGGAGGAGAAAGAGGTAGAGGAGGGAAGGGGAGGGGAGGGGAAAGGAGGGGAGAGGAGAGGAGGAGACCTGAGCTGCAGACCCTGAAACTACAGAAAAGGTAAAAGGGGTTCGGTGGTTTCAGTACTCTTTAGAATGGTTTTGAAGGCTGGGGAATCCCACAAGCCCTGTATTAGAGTGGTTCTCATCCTGTGTGCCATGACTCTATTGGAGTTGAAGGACCTTTTCACAGGAGTGGCAATATCTGGTATCCTGTATGTCAGATATTTACATTATCATTTATAACACTACCAAAATTACATTTATGAAGTAGAATAAAATAATTCTACGGTAGAGGGTCACCAGAACAGGAGGGACTGTGTTAAAGAGTCACAGCAGCATCAGGAAGGCTGAGAACCACCGCTGCAATAACTAGTGGAACCAGGTTCAGATGAAGCTCTTACTTTCTGCTTGTTTGTTTTTGTTTTTTGGGACAGTGTTTCTCTGTGTAGCCTTGGCTGTCCTGGACTCACTTTTTGTAGACCAGGCTGGCCTCGAACTCGCAGAGATCCTCCTGCCTCTGCCTCCCTGAGTGCTGGGATAATAGGCGTGTGTAACCACGCCTATGATATAAGAATGATGGACATTCTTAGCTTTCATTAGTTTAAAAAGTACCAAGGAGCATTCATGGCTTATAGTTAGTGCTACACTTGATACACTTCTGTGGGCTCGTACCATTATGGGAGCTATCGACTTGGGGGACTTTGGGGTGTTCAAGCATGGTCATGGGGCGGGTGGATTTGTACTACTTTAGCTAGACTTCCATTAGTTTTTCTGTGAACCTGGAGGCAGGAGCTGATGACGCAGAGGCCGTGGGGGAGTGCTGCTCCCTGGCTTGCTCCTTATGGCTTGCTCAGCAGGCTCTTTCATAGAATCCAGGACCATCAGCCCAGGGATGGCACAATCCACAATGGGCTGAGCCCTCTCCTGTCAATTACGAATTAAGAAAGTGACCTGCAGCCTAATCTTATGGACGCATTTTCTCAACCGAGGCTCCCTCCTCTCAGGCGACTCTAGCTTGTGTGTCAAGTTGACATAAAACTAGCCCAGTTCATGCACTTACTGAAACTTGTTTTCATCAGCTGCGTATTTGGACATGCTGAGATAAGTTTACGAAGCTTATTTGTTGTAACCACATTTTAAACCATGATGCTGATTTTGCTTTTCTTTCAAATTTTAAATACAATTCCCGAAATGTATCTTTTTTTTTTCCTTTTTCTTTTGTCCCTTTCTATCTCTAGCTACCCAGATACAAAACTGCAAGTGTTATGATACGATTCTCTACAAATTATTGCAGGTACAAATGCATTATTTCAGAATATATATACAACTTGCATACAAGTTGATAACATGGATCAGGCTTTTATTTAATCAGAAGTTTAGCAGAGCCAATGTAAATGAGTGTATCAAACCAACATATATGGTAAGTAAAACAATAAATAAAACCCGAAATTAGATTGCTAAATCATATGCAAATCTGGCTAGTGCTTCTACGCGGCAGTGGAACCAGACTTGCAGAGCTAGCTCCTCTTCCTGCCAGAGATTATTTTTAGTCACCAGTCTTTTAAATTTAACTTCACAGGCCCTAAGTGACAGTCACCAGTACATAAGGTGTACTGCGGATGGACCCGAAGTAGACTTGTTTACAAGATATTAAGAGATAGCAGGAGAGCTGGCTGAACCCCTCAGAGGCTGCAGCACTTAGGAGGCTACAGGACCTCCATGACAGCGACGGGAGGACTCAGAGGAGTCCCAGTGAAGACACAATATTGATGGTGTCACAGAAGCCAGAGATCTCTGGCCAGACTGATGATATCTCGTTGCCCTGAACATTTGCAAGTGAAGATGTGTGGACAGATGAATATGCCGTGGGGCACATTGTGACACGCTACGGCTTCCATGATGAGGTGTTTTCTACGCTTTGGTTTTTTGTTGTGGTGGTAGTGGTTTGCTTATTTGTGTCTGCTTTATTGGGGGGGGGAGGTTGCAAGGGCGAAGGGCAGATATGAGGGGACAGGGAGATGAGGGGGACTGGGGTGCACGACGTGAAAGTCACAAGGAATAATAAAAAATTTAAAAATAGAAATAAGACAAAACAGAACTTTAAACAGGATGTGATGCACATCCTTTTGTTTTGTTTTGTTTTCTTGAGACAGGGTTTCTCTGTGTAGCCTTGGCTGTCCTGGACTTGTTTTGTAGACCAGCCTGGCCTCCAACTCACAGAGGTCGTCTTGCTGGCTCATGCCTTTAATCCCAGCGCTCCGGAGAATCTCTGTCTTGAAAAATAAAACAAACAAAAAACCCAAACAAACAAACAAACAAACTCAAAAACAAAAACAAGACAAAACAAGCCAGAATTGGAGCAGGAGATGGCTCCCTCAGTCAGGTGCGATGAGATGAGGATCTGCTTGTGACCCCGCTTACATGAAAGGTAGGCATGGTGGCATGAACCTGCAGCCTGAGAGCTGGTGGCACCGGGACAGGTTATTCCTCTAAGTGTGCTGAACAGTCCAGTCTAGAGGAAACTGTGAGCTACAGGTTCAAAACTTAAGGTGGAGTATGATAGAGGAGGATAGCCTGATCTGAACACACACACACACACACACACTGTAATCATATTTGTGCCTCTTCTCTGTTTTCTGGAAGTTTTTAAGCTATAGATTATAAAATTCAAGTGTTTAGTAATACAAAATAGAAATTAGTGCTTGTCTACTCAAGCTTTTACAAATGTTCATAGGCCAACACTCTGTGTGTGTGTGTGTGTGTGTGTGTGTGTGTGTGTGTGTGTATGTGTGTGTGTATCTGCATGTACCTCTCATGATTGGGTTCTAGTTATATGTCTCTTTGCTATTCCATCATTTAATCCCACATTCTTTTGCCATGATCACTATGCAAATATATTTGACTCACTTTTAATTTTGGAAGCCAATGGAATTACAAAGTATAAGAAAATGTTGACGAATATGCCACCTGTAACCTTATTCTCCCTGCCCCTAGGGAGAGGCCCCAAAGAGTAAAACCTCGGTGAAGGCTTCCTTTGTGGACACAGCCCGGCTTCCTCTCAGATCTCCTGCCCTCACTCCCACATCTCTCACTGCTTCTACTCACACTCACCCTGGATGAACCTGTAATCGCCTTCTGTGAAAACCACTTCTCTGTTCAGAGGGAAAACAGGATCATTTCCTATTGTTTCATCTCAAGGCCCAATAATCCCTGTCATGGCATTTCTGAAACTCTGAGTTACCCATGTTGGTCCGTTATTTCTGAGGTGTATCAACATGACACCAGGTGGACTGTCCATGTGGACACCATACTGGACTCGCAAAACAAACCTCTTCTTAATTCCATTTCTCACCTCTAACTTATTAAAAAAAAACAAAAAACAAACAGCCCAACAGTCAAAGGCAATATATTTCCCCGAAGGAGAGAGTAAGATAAAGTATAAGTTATTTCTTGGGTTTCTGTTCTCATGTACGTAGCGTGTTTATTGCTAGATCTCTAATTGTTTCAATTCTGTTATTCTTCTAAATTAGGCTTCTCACAAATACACTTGAGCTAGCTGCCCTTTCCCAAACCCCTATGATGCCAAAGCAATTGATTAAACTTTGATATAATCACACTTCTGACGCCAAATGGGAAGGAATTCTATTTTGCTTGCTTGGTGCAGCAAGAAGACTCATGGGAAATTTTGTTTTCCTTATTATCAAGTGTCAGCCCCCAACTCTGCCCGAAATCACGGAGGAGGGGGTTCTTCTAATTAAGAGTCTTGTGTTTGGGGAGAATTTGGCAAGATAATGGTAGGGAATTTCCAGTTGACCTGTGGATACCACAAAGATATGCTGGGATCCTAATCCAAGGTACCATGGATGTGGCTTTATAAGGACATATAGAGTATATGTAATTGAGTCACAGCGATTAGGGCGGACCCTGTTCCAACGTGAATGGTGTCCTTATATAGTGCACCCGTAACTGCAAGGATGTATGAGCATGTGTGGGCGCAAGGCTGTGTATGACACACAGGTGGCCATGCAAACTCGGAGGCGGAGAATGGAATTAAGCTGCCGTCAAAGGAAGGATTACCTAAGAGTACGAGGGTAGGAGAGATAAGGACTGATCCTCCCTCCAGTGCCTGGAAGGAAGCACGGCGCTGCTGCCACCTTGATTTTAGGCTTCCAGCCTCCAGCGCCATGCAGATACAGAAGTCTGTTGTGTCGGGCCACCCAGCTGGTGATATGTTGTCACAACACTGCCACTGTCCTCCCGGGCACCATTAACGACACCTATCATATGACGTTTGTCGTGTCACTTGATTGACTTGTGCATTCCACTAGAATGCATGGTCTACAGTACAGATTCCTGGGTGTAAAATATACATCAAAGTTCAAGGCGCGTGACCCAGCGAGTGTAGTCTGACTACCACCTGATACTTCTACGATTTTCTCAAATCAGCATAATCGCCTTAAATGCTAGGTATTAATATCCCTACTTAAGGGCAGAGCCTTGGGGGATACAGAGAAGCTTGACCTTTGTCCACACCAACATAAATATGTGCAGCCTTTTATTTAAAAATAGGCTCAAACCTATAGAAAAGCGACAAGGCTACCTGGGCATGTAGCTCAGCAGTAGAGCACTTGCCTGGTATGCATAAGGCCCTCGTTTCAATTCCTAAAACTTGAAAAAAAAAATGACAAAAAACAAAAAACAAAACAAAAACAACAACAAAAAACCCCAGAATATCACAATGAACTGTTACATCTCTTACCCAATTTCCCCAATTTTTACTTTTTTGTTTTTGTATTTTCCATCATCGCTTTGTTTCTATATATTACTCATATTTTTCACTCTATAAAATTTTGTGTTTTTATACAGATTATATTTTTACTTATGTGTATATATCCTATTACATATTATATATTGTCTTTAGAGACAGTATATTTTCATGCATTATATTTTTTACCTACCCCAGGAGACTATGATCATGGAATTGGTGGAATATCAAGCTGATATCATCATGCTGACGTTTCAATTGTAGTGCTCTGCCACTGAGGTACAGTCATGGTTCCACTGTAGTTTTTTAGAAATAATTTTGTGTGAGAATAATATATGTGTATGTGTGTGTGTGTGTGTGTATATGTATATACATAGATACACATTATTCATATATGTATATACACACACATATAGACAAGCGTACACATAAGTGCCCTAGCCTAAGCAATTTCTGCCAAGCAGGCATACCTCCCTAACCAACAAGTGATTCAGGATGTAGGTCATTATCAGTGGCTCTGTGGTCTCCACCCCATCCCACTCACTTCCTTCTCCTCGAGGGTAATGATTACCCTGATTTCTATCACCCTAGATTGCTTTTGCCTGCTTTTGAACTTTATATAAATGGTGCTATACAGTGTGCATTCTTTGTGTTTGAAATAAAGCCTGGTCTTTTTTACTCAGTGCTGTGTATGTGAGATCCATTATTGTTGTTGGGCGCATTTTACTTTATTTATCTTTAATTTATTGCTGTTGCATAACGTGTGTGTGTGTGTGTGTGTGTGTATGTGTGATGTAGGTGGTGTGCATGGCCTATGTGCACTTTTGTGTACAGATGTGTACGTGCTAACAGGGGCTAGGGGAGGATGCTGACTATCTTTCTCTGTTACTCTCAGAGCATAGTCCTCCCTTGAACCCGGAGCTGGTGCTTTTCTGCTATACCAGCCAGCTTCAGAGATCCGCCCGTCTCCACCTCCACAGTGCTGGAGTTACAGATGTATGCGGCTTCCTATCAGGATTCTGGGATCCAAATTCAGGTCTTCAGAGCTGCACAGCAAATTCTTATTTGCACATGACCATTTCTCCAGCATCAACACAGCATTTCCCCCCTTCCCCGCATGACCAGTTTGACATCTCTGTGTGGAGCTCTCCACATTCGTGGACATGCTTGGGGATAATTGTTTTTGTGCAAGCCTTCTTCGCTGTTTCATTATTAGAAGAACATGCTACCATCATTCCTTTTCATCCTAGATATTCTGGCAGATGTGCACGTGTTGAGGGAAGGCAGGATGTCATGACATGCACACGGAGATCAAAACACAGCTCCATGGAGTCAGTTCTCCCTTTCACCTTTACTTGGGTTCCAGGGATGCAGCTCAGGCCACCAGGCTTGTGGCAAGCACCTTTACCTGCTGAGCTATCTTGCTGGCCCAATATTTAAGTATTCTTATTGCAAATATACTGAGCAGATTTTAGGGCAATTAACTTCTACACAGTACCAGTCTTTCAGAGGACTCTGAGGGTAAATGGATATGGACAATTTTTATTCTTTTATTCTTTCTGTGTGGGGATGCTTTTCGTGTACATACTTGAAAACTTGGATCAAAACTTCAGAAGCCAAACATTCGAAGACCAAATAAGGTGTGCCTTGTTTCAGTCTGCTCGGGGCGTCATAATAAAATGGCAAAGATTGGGAGGTAAGAAAACGGGAATTTATCTTTCACAGTTTTGAACGCTGGAGTCTGACGCATGGCTGTGTTCTGGAGAGAGCCTATAGCATGCAGACCACTGTCTCTGTTTCATCTTCACGTGGCTTTTCTCACTGCATCCATAGTGTAGGGGTAGAGAGAGGGAGAGGGTGAGAGAGAGAGAGAGCTAGAGGGAGAGAGGAAAACAATCTTGCCCATTTATAAAGCCATCCATCCACAAGGATGAGGACCCCTCTCCTTTGACTTCATTTAACCACAATCACTTCCCTAAAGCCCATTCTCTAAACACAGTCAGATTCAGATTACAACTTTGAAACAGGAATTTCAAGGGGACAAGATTCAGTCCATGGTATATATGAATGTGTCTTGGGTTTTGATCTCTCTCTCTCTCATATATATATCATACTTGATAACATGTGGAGTAATTGATTTTGTGCACGTGGAAAGAATTGTACTAAAGTCATCTTATCTCCAGAAGTCCAGTGATCAGTGACTAGTTCTCTAGGTTAGTTAGGGTGAAGGATGTATGAAGGGTAAGAAATGAGGGAGAATGGATAGAGAGCCAGGTTGGGCAGGGCTGCTGTATATTGTTAAAGGGCTCATTTCTCAGAAGATATGCAGGGAGTGTAATATGTCTACCTATCATAATCTATTATCCATACACCCATATATCACTTATCATCTATCCACCTGTCCATCCTTCATCCATCCATCTATTTATTTAGCCACCAATCTATCATCTAACAATCTGCTGCCATCTATTACTCTATTCATCCATAAAGCTTTTCTTTTACAAAGTGGATCAAATTGTCACACTCTCATTTTTAACACTTGCCTGGGGAAATGTATTAACAATTCTTAATATAGTGCAAATTCACAATACACTTTTGATTTTGTAGGATTTAAATCCATTAACTTTTCTGTTTTCTTACAGGATTGATTATATCAAACATTTTATGACAATCTAGCATGTTCTAATTTTTTTCTCTTAGTTGTCCCTCAAGCTAGGAATTACATTTTTAATTTTTTTTTGAAGCAAGTTCTCTCTATTAGTCCAGGCTAGCTTTGGAGTCATGATCCTCCTGCCTCCACTTTTACAGTATTGCACTACCATGTCTAGATGGTAAGAACTCTTTAAAATATAGTCTTCCTTTGGCACTTGTGAAAGTTTAATAGTAACAGTAAATTTGGACCAAGGCTTTCTGACTTGAAATACTTATCACTATATCAAAATAATTAACCCGTAGTGTGAGGGGCCAAACCCTGCGATACACTCCTTCACAGTCATCATTTTGTTTACTGTCACAACACTATAGAGACCCTTGTGTTCTTACCCCACTCTTTCTAGATTGTAAAATTTCAGGTGGAAAAGTAACTTGTCTGAGGTCATACAGCTATTCATAACAGAGCCATGCAAGATGCGAATCAAGTCTGATGGATGCTGAAACCATCTTCACCCCTGCACCAAGAAGCGATTCAACAGTAGGAGGAGGCACAGGTGCACTGTGACTTCAGCCCTATGAGGTACTAGGCAGCCACTGAGATTTATGTTCTCAACTAAATTTCATTTCTATTTCCATAGTCACCAAAAGCATGAGACGCCTGCCTAGGTACATATGTAATGCTCTCAGGGATGTAGAAAAACAAACCTGTACGAATACTTGCATTATTTACTATTTCCGTCTCTGTGATAAAAAATACTATGGCAAAACAACTTAATGGAGAAGGGGTTTGTGGTCTGGGCTCACAGCTCCAGACCACATCTTGCCATGGTGGGAAAATCATGGCGTCAGGAGCCTTGAGGCAGCTGGCCACATCAGGAAGCAAAGGATAATAAAGGCTTTAGGCTCAGCTCCCCTGCCACCTACCTTTCTGTTCAGTTCAGGACTCTAACCTATAGCACGGCACCACCCATCGGTGGCTTTTCTGAGGAGATTCTAGACCTCGGAAGGCTGACAATTCAGAACCTCTGCAATGCTCAGGAAAAAGTGGCAGTAGAATGTACAAATATGAATAGTTGTTATGCTAAATATGGTTGGACTGTCGACTCTCACTTTCCTATGGTGTAATTTCTCTAGTGAATATATTGCTTTTATACTCATGGGGGGGAGTGACAAAAAATCTTTAACAGTTATAAGGGAGAAAGTATAAAAACTTGCTTTTTTTGTGATAAAAGGAATTAGTCCATTTAATCACTGCTATATCCATTAACACAGCGCCAACCATTCCATTTGTGATCCAATTCTGAGTTGTCTGGCTATCAGATGTTCACGCACAAAGTCATATTCTCCTGCTTGCTGAATTTTCTTTCTTTATCTGCAGTATGTTGGAGATAAAGTGGAAAGAGTGTTTCTCATTGGGAGGCTGGCATTTGAATGAGATGCCTGCTTTTCTCAGCTTAAAGAAGATAAAAGGCATTATCAAGTAATGCTTTCTTTCACCTCGGATGTCGGTCCTACGCCAACAATTGGAATTGATTGAACTCTGCTGCTTTCTGATTTAAGAGCCTAACACTGGGGATCTACTCACTCTGAATTTTAGAAATCAATGGATAAACTCAAAACAAAAATCTATTACAGGGCACCTTAATGTTTATCTGCTGGTGAGATAAACACTTGTAAACAGGTTTTTACTGAGTTTTTTTTTTTTTTCTGAGTTCTAATAATAACACTATCTGGACTGGATGATAAAAATTAGCTTAGAACTTTATAGAAAGATCGAATAAATATGAAGAGAAATATTACTTAAAAAACTCTTATCTTAAACCCAAACCAAAAACATCACCCCCCCAAATAAAATCCTAGTCTTGCTTGCATGTAGTGCAGAAAGAATTGTAGACAAAACACGTATACATATAACATTTTTTAATTGTCTTTTTATTCGTATTCCTAATAAAGTTCATTTCAAATATCTACACAAAAACCTTTTTACAACCTTTAAAAAAGATTTAATTAAAAAAAAAAGAAATTTATGTGCCTGTGGGTGTGTCTGTGTGAGTGTATGGCTCTTGGGTGTACGGGTACCCATAAGGGTCAGAAGAGATCAGATTTACTGACACTGGATTTATCGGTGGTTGTGAGCCACCTGGTGTAGGTGCTGGGAACAGAATTCTGGTCTTCTAGAAGAGCAGCATGTGAAGTGGTATCACATGGAACACCTGTGTAGTTAGTGCGGAAGAAAAGATATTGCTTTGTGGAAGCCTATAAACCCACGAACCAGGCAAAATAAATAATGTTACATAGCATGTGATGATTAATATTTATTATTGGTTTATCTTTTATTAACTCTGCTGTTAGTCCTAACAGCTGTATACCCAAATCATTATATAGACACTGGAATTTATTTACTTAACCTAGAACACAATGCTGGGCAATAGTTGTTCCATCCTAAACCTCCAAGCCCCCATAGTTTCCTAACCTTTAGATTTCCCACATTATACCTGCTTTTAGTGACATATTAGGTCCAGTCCATCTCTCCATGTCATTCCAAGACCTTTCTTCCTGCCTCTGTCTCCCAGCTCCCTTCTCCCTCCTTTGCCTCCCACCTTCCTATCCTCTGGCTCTCCCTCTCTTCCTGCTTCCTTTCCCTTGCTCAACATTGTGGCTAGTTGCTTTATTTTGGCATGTTTACACAAAATAGAGACAGGTGATGTTTAGAATAAATATCACAATGCAATGTCTGGATTGAAACCAGAGAGTGGGGGAGAGAAATCAGCATTTGAATGAACAAGGATAAAGTGTATACATTCCAAAATAACATTATGCCAACGATAGCATTATGTATGAAGAATAAAACAACTACCTAATTGGCTAGTCATTCCCAACATAGTCAAATATAAGTCTTGGCCTTCTATTTGCATGCTAGAGCTTTATTAAAAGGAATAAAGTTAGAGAAGACTTTCTTAAAGGATGATATTTATTCACTGTCAGTACTTTCACCTAGAAGAAAATAGTTGTCACATTTCAACCAGCAGACCTCGGAGCCATCTAGATGGGTAGATCAACCCATTTCAAATGGCTCTTGGCCATGGGCTTGCTTTTCGATTTGTTGTAGGCCAGCACTTTTATGGAATAGAGTGAAATTGAATGACTAAACTAGAGAGGAAAATGAAAAGAAGACCTGGAAAAAAAACCAAAAACCTTAAAAACATTGCTTTCAACAGATGTGTACAACTGTTGTCAAATTTTTCTAAACATTTTAAAGTCCTTAATCGACATTGGGTCACTTCACGTGCCTCCTGCGCCATGCAGCTCCGCCTCTGATTGAACATAGAGCCTTGCAAATGCTAGGGAAGGGGTCTGCCACTGAGATTTGTCCAGCCCTTTTGGCACTTTTTGCTTTGAGACAGGGTTGCACTGGAATCGCTCGGACTGGCCTTCAACTCACTCTCAGTCCCAAGCAGGTCTTGAGGTTGTGATCCTCCTGTCTCAGTCTCCCCAGTAGCCATGCTCATATTCGCATGCTTATTTTTCCCTGAGCAACTAATAAATCATTCTCAGATCCAAATCCACGGGCTGACCCACTTTGAACAGCTCTAGTATGGATTCCTCCTTCTTTAAATCCTTTGCTGTTGTTTGACCTGGGCTAGGCATCTGATGAGCGAGTGGTATGAGCCTGAGTTCATTGACCTCACCTGCACCCCTCCTTGGAGAGGGGTATAATTACAGCTGTGTGGGAAAGAGCTGCCTGTGCGGTCCTGATGCAACCACTCTGTTGATAAACACAGAGGCACGTGTCCTCAGAGTTCACCTGGCCTCGGTGTTACGTGATGACTCTGGTGTGTAAGCGGCAGGGGATCCCATAAAGAGAGTACCCAGCAGCTGGGCAAAATCCCCGAGTGTTTTCCATGTCTGTGAATGAGACAGAGTGGTACCGTGTGTGGCAGTGTGGCACTGCGTGAGGTGCTCACGGACACAACAGTGATGGCTCAAACAATTTTCAGGATTTAGCTGCCCCTGTTAAGCCTGGGTGGTTGTCATCTCATTCATTTTCTTTTCTCACAGTTTCAAACAGCGACCTTTCAGGCTAGTTCAGATTTGGAATTCATTCAGCGTTTATCCAGACTCCATTTTGAAGCTGATTCTCACCCGGTTGATTCTAGCACCCCAGGGAATGGAAACCATCTGCAGCCAGGATTTGAGACCGGGGAGAGAGTTCCACTTCTGGGTCTCTTTTCTAGCAGTGCTGGGAAACGCTGGCTTCCAGGTTGCTCTTGACATAGACAGCATGGAAGGTGCTTCTAGTGATGGACAGCGGGCATCTCTCCAGCTGCTGCTTCTCTAGTTTTATCCTCTAGCTAGCTGATAACCCGAGGAGGCCATAGCCTATCACTGGTGCTGGGGTTCCCAGGTGGTCCATTGTGATACAGAAGTTTCTGGGGGGTGGTTCTCAGCAGTTAGTGATGTTCTTTTGTCTCTAAGAGTAGGCTAAATGCTACTCTCCTAAAAAAGTAATAGTTTTAAATTGTTTAAGAATTTCTTTTAAAAAGTGTTTTTCTTTGTTATTATTTATTACAATTTATTCTCTTTGTATACTTGCTGTAGCTCCCTCCCTCATCTCCTTCCATTCCCACCCTCCCTCCCTCTTCTCTCCCTATGTCCCTTCCCTAGTCCACTGATAGGTGAGGTCCTTCTCCCCTTCTAGCCAACCCTAGCCTATCAGGTCTCATCAGGACTGTCTGGATCCTTTTCCTCTGTGGCCTAGTTAGGACAGCTTGCCAGGGGAAGGTGATCAAAGAGCCAGTCACTGAGTCCATGTCAAAGAGAGCCCCTGCTTTCCTTACTAGGGAACCCACATAGAGAATGAGCTGACCATGGGCTACATCTGAGTCAGGGGTCTAGGTCCTCTCCATGCATGGTCCTTGTTGATTTAGCAATCTCTGTAGGACCCCCTTTGCCCAGATTTCTTGGCTCTGTTGGTCTTCTTGTGGAGCTCCTGTCCCCTCCAGGTCTTTCTATCTCCCCCTTCTTCCATAAGATTTTATGGAACTTTTAGTTTTCTTTTCCCTCCCACCGAGTCTCGTTTGGGTTGCCCCATTGCCTTGGGAGTGGCCAGGAGTGTGGCCACGTTACCAAGGGTCACACTATTAAAGAAAGTGATTTCCCACTTCCATAAACTATCAAATACCAATAGCTCCTCGGTTGCTGGGGAAGTTCTTGTCCATCTTTCCAACTCTGTGCTGGGATTTAGTTTGGCTTGAGCTTGAGCAAGTATTGTGTATGCTGTTACAATCACGGTGAGCCCATCCGTGCGACCATCGCTGTGTGTTTCCTGTTGTGTCCGGAGACAACTGTAATTTTGCTACTGTTCGGAAGTGTACTGTGAACATCTGATAGGCAGGGGACCTGATACGGGATGTAGCGACCCGCAGGCTGAGAACCACTGCCTTAGAACACGGTGACTACCCTTGCAAACCCTGGAACGCCACCTCTACCTGCTTCATCTCCTCTTCACAGAGAAGGGAGGGGACAACGTGGACACAATTCCAAATCACCCCTCAGCATCTTTTACATTCCATAAATCTCCTGGCTGTGTCTCCCCAAAGGTAGACTGGGATGCTCGTGTGGTTACCTCCACCAGGAAACTTGCAGGCATCCATAAAATCTGACAAAACTAACATGCTATGTCTGGAAATCAGGAGAGTGGTTCCCTTGGGTGGAGGGGCATGAGGTGCGGATGAATTTCGATTTGTTCATCCCGATGTTGCTTTGCTTACTTTGTTCACTTTGTCAAAGTTCACAGAGCTGATGATGTGACCACAAGAACCCTAGTGAAATTTTCTTTTCATATTGTTATCCCATATGCCATAATAGTTGAGCTTTGGCCTGTTGAGAGAAACTGCTTCTACCTCAGAGCCTCCAGAATAAACACAATCTAGTGGCATCCCGATTTTAGGACTCCTGGCCACCAGAATCGCAAGTTAACAAGTTTCTTTTGTCTTGAGCCACAAAGCTTCAGGTAATTTGTTATAGCCATGACAGGAAACTCACCTAAGTTGTTTCCAAGGACACTAATTTTTGCTGAGTGACTGCTAGGTGCCGCGAAGGCTCTAAGCAAGCTGGGATTCTAATGCAAATCTTCCTGCATTTAAAGAATAGAAACCTATTAAAACCCACTTTCCCGCCAAAATATAAAATGTTACGCTTTGCTACAAACTGTTGAATTTCTGTAAGGAGACTTGTAGAAGTCGTTAATTTGGGTTAGGGCCTTGTGGTGGTGGTTGTAGTTTCCCATTGACTTAAGTCACAGGACATGGTGGCAATTGATGTTCTAAATTTCCTGTACTCCAGACATAATTGTCCTTATCTTTGTTGTGGAGAAGCAGTTATTCCCTTGGTAATCTGGATCAGTCACCTCTCCGAACACTGTTATTCTTTTCTTAGCCTGTTGACTTAAGCAAATCAGAAGCCCATAGTGAGCAGGGGGAAGTCTTAGTTTCCAATTCAATGAAAGTTTTGTTGTGTCTCCTGGCAGGAGACTGCCCTGTTTGGAACTAAAGACCTCTAGAGCTGCCGACCAGTTAGCTGGCTCTGCCCTGTGGCTGTGTCTCCAGATGTGAGCTCCCAGGTACTGCTCCAGTGCCTGCCTGCTTGCTGCCAGGCTCCCTGCCATGATGGTCATGGACCCCGACCTTCTGAAACTTTGTAAGCCCCAAACTCTTCTAGAATTTGCCTTGGTTGTGGTGTCTTATCGAACAGTAGAAAAGTAACTAACACAAGTTTGATGCCACACTGTCCTTACTACTGCTTGTCATGGCCCTGTCAGTAACTTGACAGCCACCTGGCGTGTTCTAACGAGATGAAGAAGGGCATTATTGTCTGCAGTGTTACTTCACTCATTCCTAAGTAGAAAATCACCTCTCAAGAACAGTGTCTTCACTTTGGAAGACACACCATGGGAACTGTTAAAATGTCAAGCTCTGCCCCATGAGACGAAAATCCCAGGACAGATAAGATGGTGCTTGGGAAGCAGTTTGGGGGTTGGGGGGTGGGGAGTGTTGCCTGGCAGTGCCTAGGCCCTGAGTTCAATTCCTTCCCTATCACAAAAATAAACAGATGAGTTAGTACAAGGCCATTTGCTGCTTGTGTTGGTAATTTTTGCTAACCTGAGCAATTAATTGCCTACACCAGATGGGCTGGTAGGCACGTGTGTGGAGGCATTTTCTTGATTAGTGATTGGTATGGGAGAATCTGGTCCACTGTGGGTGGTGTCACTTCTAGGCAGGTGGGCCTAGGTGGTATCAGAAAGCAAGGTGAGCAAGCAAGGGAGAGTAAACGTTTCTCCATGGCTTCTGCTTCAGTTGCTGCTTCTAGGTTCCAGCCCGACTTCCTGCTTTCGCCTCTCTCAATGGACTGCAACAGTTAGTTTTAAATCAGGGTTGGTTTGAGGACAGATCATTCAATCTGAATAGAACTTGCTCTCCGGGCCTGGAGGTATCGCTGGGTTTGCATCTAAGCTTGCACAAAGCCCTGAGAGCAAAGCAGGA
Organism: Meriones unguiculatus; assembly: GCF_030254825.1. Classification (NCBI taxonomy): domain Eukaryota; kingdom Metazoa; phylum Chordata; class Mammalia; order Rodentia; family Muridae; genus Meriones; species Meriones unguiculatus. The sequence continues at coordinate 58,538,838 of NC_083362.1, read as the reverse complement.
AAGGTGGCACACTCCTGAAATATTACCACTCTGGGCATGGAGGGAGGAGGTCAGGAGTTCAAGGTCATCCTTGTTGTGTTTGGAGTATGAGGCCAGTTGGGGATACATAAGACATAAGAAGAAGAAGGAGAAGAAAGAGGAGGAGGAGGAAGAGGAGGAGGAGGGGAAGAAGAAGAAGAAGAAGAAGAAGAAGAAGAAGAAGAAGAAGAAGAAGAAGAAGAAGAAGAAGGAGAGGAGGAGGAGGAAGAGGAGGAGGAGGAAGAAGAAAGTCTTGTTTTGGGAGGTAGCTTAGAAGTAAGGATAACAGGTGTGTCTGAACTATCATGTATATGTAAGATAGAATGGCATGCAGCAGATCCCTATGTTTATTTTACTACATGTTCTAAGAGTGTATGTCAGTCTTTACTGAGTTGCTATCAGGCCAGGTCTCATGATCACACACACACACACACACACACACACACACACACCTATCTCTATATATATTTTTTTGGTTTGTTTGTTTGTTTTTGTTTTTGTTTTTTTGAGACATAGTTTCTCTGTGTAGCCCTGGCTGAACTGAACTCACTTTGTAGACTAGACTGGCCTCGAACTTACAGAGATAACCCTGCCTCTGCCTCTGCCTCTGCCTCCCTGAGTGCTGGGAATAAAGGTGTGCACTACCATGCCCGGCCGATCACCAAATTCTTAATCCGTCACTAGTGTGAGGAAAGCCTTACCTATAAAGTTGCCCACGGTCCACACACAGTGGTGCTGAGATCAACCCCATACCTTCTACTTCTCAAGATCTGAGTTGGGGTTTCTAGACCTGGATACATGTGCTAGAGTATACAGGGCTAGGAAACCGCCCAGGTGTTTTTGTTAATGGCTTAACAAGAACCTGAGAGTTTCTTACTCTGGTAGCAAAAAGGCAACTATCTGCCTCTCAACCTAATTAAGATGGAGGACTGTGGCTCAGCATGTAAAGGCCCTGCTGCCCAGTCAGATGTTTAATCCCTGATCCCGGTGTAGGAGATGGCCTCCTGCAAGTACCATCACACACACACACACACACACACACACACACACTCCATAAACAAACAAACAAACAAACAAACAAACGTAGGCTACTAAAGTGAAGAGGTCAGGGGCCAGGCTAGGTTTACCTTTGAAGGTCAGAGTGGAGAAAGGGAAGGAAGTGAAAGAGACAGATGAAAGATCCCTTGGTGGTAGGAGGCACAGCAGCTGCTTAGGAAATAATTTTAATGGAACAAGTCAAAACACTAACCCTGAGAAACCCAGTTCCTCTGGAGACTGCAGGCCGAGAATGACAGGATATGGCCCCTTTCTCAGCTCTAACAACAGAGAGCTCTGTCCTTTGTCCAACGCTGAGCTAACAAGGTCTTCGCAAGTGAACATTTCTCCTGAAGGGCTGAGCCCAGGCAGGCCGCACCTCTGAGGCGACCCCAGAGGCCAATGACGCACAATAACGCACAATAATGGTCTGTAAATGCTGAGGTCATCATCGACTTTCTGGTCCTGCCCCGCACCTCCCCGGGTTAAACCAGAAGCAGTTCCTTTCCCTCTCAGTCTTCCTTCCACTGCGCCTGCGCTGCACCGTTTCCCCCAGGGTTCCAATTTCATCCCTGCAGCTTTGCATTGTGCTGGGCTGGGCTGAGAGGCAGCCCAGAAAGCTCTGAGAGACCCTGCCGCAGCAGCCACAAGCGGGAATCAATTAAGCAGCTCTTCGGTTCAGGCTCTCAGGCAATGACATAGCTGGCTTCACGCTGACTTCGTTATATATGAGATCCCGAAAGAGAATAATACCTTATCTAAACTTTCATTATATTTTATAGTACAATGACTACGGATCGATAATAAATTTTGTTCTAATATAACATTAGTTTCAGAAGAATTTCCTCTTTTTCTATCACGAAATCAAATTATAACCATAAAAATAAACGCTTTCTTCTCTTAAGGACTCTGTGAAGAGAAAAATAGTCTGTTCTAGATTAATATTTTAACTTATTCAAATTATTGCTTGATGGGTTTGTACAATACAGAATTAAATATTCTATTCAGGAACTATACTTGTATGTGTTGGAAAAGTAACACTTTTTACAATGCAAATGAAACCGTATCATATATTACATAAATTTAATAAATTAGTATTTCATTAATTTTTTAAATTAAGGATGTCAAATATGTAAACAAGAATGGAAAACACAAAATGAACATCAATTATCTTTTTACATGTCCTATCAAGCTGAATTCAAATTATGCCATACACATTTAAACAGCTGCGGACATAGATGTGTCAGAGAAGCGTCTTTGGTTTTGACCCTACCTCATCTCCTCCCCTCCCCTTGGAGGAAACGACTATCATGAATTTAGTGTTCCTCCTTCACGATTTGCCTATCTTACTACGCATATATAGAAACTCCTGTCTTTGTGCACTGCCATTCCACTTCTCCAGCTTTATCTATAAGTTCAGAATTTCAGGCAGGTACAGGCTGGGGTGGTGCTGGACAAACGTTTAGCTTGGGCTACACAACCTTCATGTATGACGCGAACCCCTGCAGTTAGGGGTGCATGCACCGTTTTATTCAGAGAGAGAGAGAGAGAGGTCTGTAGCGTTCATAAAACCGCCAATTCCGCTTTGGATCTGCCTTGCCCGTTGCTTTCGTTATTTGCTTTGAATGCATTTCTTTTTTAACGTTGTAGGCTTACAGAAGGGGTTATACTCCTCCTGCCCGAATAGAAGGTCACAGCTGATAACTCCCACGCCAAGATAGATTCACAAGAGAAAAGTATCCGAAATCTGTTTTGCAGTCTTTCTTCAACACATCGAAATTCCACTAACCCGTCTTTTCTAAGCACGATGCATGATTCGTTTGTTCTATATGGTCTGCTCTCCGGACTCGGCATTGTGAGACACGGAACTAATACTTTTGCCAGTCTGATTTCTCTTCTTCAAGGGGAGGAAGGTTTAATGATCCACAGTTCGGAGGTTTAATAAAACTGCAGATACCATTCTGACCGCTAGAGGGAACCGCTACAACTAAAAAACACGAGACAGCTTATTTATTTATTTATTAATTATTATTATTATTATTATTTTTACATAATATTACACACGCCGGAGGAGCCGTTTGCACGACCTTCACATATTTATTTATTCCTGCTTACGGATTCTTGCCTCGAGCTTCTAATGTTTTATAACTTTCATGTTCGGGCTACCAGTCTCCTAAAGCACGCGCAAAGCATGCCGGAAAGGGGGACTTAAATGAACGCGGCGCACCGCAGCTGGGTTCTGGCTGCTTTCCCCGTAGTGGAAGTTTTAAGATATCAGTTGTTGGTCAGCTAGTTGATAATCTTTATTAACAAAAGTACTCGATCTCGGAGTTTACATAGGCGAAGACAACACCTTCATGTAGGTCTGAAATCACTCTGTCATTTGAAGTAACTGCGGCCTGCATTCGATAGTGGCAAGTATTCCGTGTCGGTGAAGGAGATGGCTGCGGGCGTTGTGGGTCCTGGAAGCCGAACTGTTGGGCATCTGGCCGAAGGCAGCTCTTTCATGAGACCTTTTCCATCCTCCTCCTGCTCGCCCGTGTCTGCGGGAGGCCAGCTAAGGGAGGAAGAATCAATTTTCCTTGAACCACTCAGGGGCTTTCTACGTGTTAATTGCCAATTAAGAGCCAGGAAAGGTCAGGGTGAAGCAGTATTTTAACACCACCGCATTGAAATCACTCATATCTCTAAAGCACTTCGCAGCCCGCAAGGACCGTCTGCCCTGAAGTCTGGCGATGACCCGTGGTCGGATACGAAATTATCTGGTTTTCCCGACTGTGGACTGGAAAATCTGTGGTACGGCAGCCCGAAGATGGATGTTGTAACCACGCAGACTACAGACCTCTGTGTGTGGGGGTGTTATAGGAAGGCTTTTACACTCTGTTGTTCACGATTTCCCTTTACTAATTTTAATACAGTTCCTTTATTTATTTATTTTTTTGATGTTGTAGAGTCTGTGAACCCCTTCCCTCCACTCGCAGAGGGTCACCGTGACCCTCTACCATACCATGAGACGAATTTAAGAAATTTGAGTGTATTTGGTCTGAGGCAGGAGTCTTCCAAGACAGAAGAGGCAAAGTCAACTACGTGCTTAAAAACACTGTTAATGGTACAAAATCCTGGTTTCTGATGTTTTCGCACATGTATATAATGTGCTTCGCTCCTATCCATCCCCCGCTTGCTCGCTCACTGGGTCTCTTGTTCTTCCCAAATAGTCATTGTTTTACTTTCACTTCTTAAGAAGAAATCTAGACTTCACATGGGGAAGAGAGAGAGAGAGAGAGAGAGAGAGAGAGAGAATGTATGTTACTTGTCTTTCCAAGTTCCCTGGCTCAGCCCATTCTTCTGTAAAGGACTACGTTTTGTTCTTTGGCCGAACAATAAATATTCCATTGTGTACGTAGGCCACGGACTCCTCACTTACACGTTTACAGCTGGTAAAGGCTGAAGCAGATCCCGTGTTTTATTGTGAATGATAAACACGGGTGTCAGGGATCGCTGTCGCCTTTGATTCCCTATATTTTAGGCCTATAATCCCAGGCCTAAAATAATCACATTATGCCCTATTTATTTATAGTCCCGAGAAAGCAAGGACAACTGTTCAGGAATGCAATCAAACAAAACTGAGGCGATTAAGTGGTGACATATTAGGGAGGAAACCCGGCGAGTCTGCCCGCTCAGCTTCTTCTTGGGCTCCTGTACCCGCTGGGTCGTCGGTTCTACTCCGGCAAGTCAGCTGAGAGAATGTCTTACAATCCCCTCCAGGTCAGAAAGACAGCAGAACCTTGACGTCTCAAGGCGCTGGTTGTTTGGCAGATGACTTAATTCCAAGGAGCCAGCCAATCCTAAGAGCCTCCATGGCCACTAGCCAATCCCAATCAAGGCCACAGAGCTGAGGGGTGTGGAATCTGCTGGCGTACCATCCCAGATTGCCCTGATTTACCCTGATTGGGCCTGGTGGATGCTTGGGTTAAACTGGGGCAGATTTATTTTCTATCTAGTTGGCTATCCTGACTCTAATGACAGGCTTTGGTTTCTTGCTAGGCAGATAGGCAGAGCAGGCCTAAGTCTGTATTCCTCAGAAACGAGATAGCAGTTACAGAAGAAAAAAAATAAAAAATAAACACACACACACACACCTAGAGAGAGAGAGAGAGAGAGAGAGAGAGAGAGAGAGAGAGAGAGAGAGAGAGAGAGGGAGAGAGAGAGAGAGAACGGGCAACCAATTAGGAACGGCCAGGACATCCGACCTGGGGAAGATAAGGTTGCTCAAGACTGCTCAAGTACCAGCTTGGACCAGTCCGAGCCAGTTCGGAATGCCCCTAACTACTGACTAAAGTTCTAGCCAATCCTAAATACTCCTGTGACCCTGAGTCACTCTAACCAATCAGCTTAAAGGCTACCTCATGACACCGGGGAAAGCCTTCAAATTGAGCCTATGAGTTCACTTCCGGGTCAACATTTTGCGTTAATGGTGACACCAGCTTGCTAGAAACTTCTGCAGAACAAACGTGCTTTGTTTTTGCATACTAGCCGAGCGTGGGGTCTTTCTTCAGCAATTCTCAGACTCAACAATTTGCTTTGGGAAAAAGAGGTTCTGGTTTTCATGACCCACCTGGGGAAAGTGAAATCCTAGTTTTCACGGCCTTCCAGGAGGGAATAAGCAGGAACTGAGGCAAAAGTGCAGGAGATGGGCAGAGCCCGAGAGAACCTATGTGTCTGATTCCTTCACTATAGTATGAGGTCTTTAAAAGAAACTCTGTTATTTAACTAACTTTCTTAATTTTGTTTAATGTTTCTATCTTCTGACACTTGAGTTATTTACTTTAAAATATGTTTTAGACATTTATTTATAGACTTCTGGCATGTATCTTTAATTCTAGCCAGGAGGGAGAGGCAGAGGCAGGTAGATCTCTGTGAGTCTGAGGACATGCTGATCTACCTAGTAAGTTCTAGGTCAGCCAGGGCTACTCAGCTACTCAATGAGATTCTATCTCAAAATGATTATCTATTTATCTATCTATTTATCTATCTATCTACCTATTTATCTTTTATGTATATCATCTACCCGTCTATCTACCTACGTATCTGTCTTTTATGTGTAATATCTTTCATTTATAGATATCATCTATCTTTTGTTTATATCTATCATCTATCATCTGTCTAGCTATCTATGTACCTATCTGTCCTCTATCTATATCTCTTTATCATCTATCACCTTTTTCTATCTTCTATCTATCACCTATCTCTATTTATCATCTATCTATCATCTATACACAGAGAGAGAGAGAGCGAGAGAGAGATTTCTTGATCTATCCCGCTGTGTTTATTTACTTGATTTTCAAAACCAGGGATCAAACTCACTCTCACACATGCTAGGCAAGAATTTTTATCATGCCTCAACTCAGCGTGATTTCATGATGGAATCAATGTTTTGCGTGACAGGGGAGGCAAGCATAGCTCCCATAGTCTGAACCTAGACAGGGTGGCCATCAGTGAGGATGCAGAGAGGCGGGTTAGAAGTACAGCAATGGGGTACACCCAAGGGGCATAGCAGGAGTGGTGTTTGAATGCACTAGCTTTACGAGTTTTTTTGACATTGCAGTGGAGAAATTAAGTCATCAGTGTGATCTGGGAGTTTGGGATTCAGGAGAGAAGCTGCCCAGGAGTTATCAGTGATGTAAGCAAGCGATGGGCCATCAGTGCTGGCCAAAGCCTCAACATTACAGGGCGTAAGCAGAGGCAGCAGGGAAAGATCAGGGAAGGAGAGCAAGATGGCATAGCTGCCAAGTGTCCTGGGAAGAAAAGGGAGGGGAGAAGTAAAAGATGCCGCGTTTGCTCACTAGTTCCACCACTGAGCGCTGAGACCGTCATGCTCTCTCCCAGCCAGAAAGCCTGTCACCACCTTGCGATGTGGACATTTTGCTTGGCAGGAAACCAAACGGTTCCTAACCATGGATAGCGCTGTTCGGCCCCTTCCTGTGGCCAGTATCCTCCAGGTCTTGCTGGATGCTCTCAGTAGTTTAATGGCCTTCTGTGTCCATGCTTGCTCCCTTCTACATAGTAACCGGTCATTAAGAAACACTGGAGTGTGTGCCAGGTGTGGTGGTGTACAGTACAGTCAGGAGGCAGGGGCAGCCTGGGCTACCCAGTGAGACTTTTGCTCAAACAAGACTGTAACAAAAAGGAGGTTTAAATATTATCTTTCTCTCTCCATCTACGGCATCGAAAAAGAGGAATTGATAGGAAAAACCTTTTCCTATGAAGTTGTTCGGATATCAGTATTAGATTAGGGTTAGGGTGAAGGCTGGGGTTATTTGCTTGTTTCATCATGAGCTAACCTTTAATACCAGCACTCAGTAGGCAGAGGCAGGATCTCTGCGAGTTCAAGGCCAGCCTGATTTACAAAGCAAGTTCCAGGACAGCCAGAAAGAAACCCTGTCTCGAAAAAGCATAAAAATAAAACAACAACAAAGCAAACCAACAGACAAGAAAACAACCACAAAAACTGTAAATGTGTGTACTTCCCTAGTTTTAATAAAAATAAAATGTTCATGCAGCTGCTAGTGTGAAGCAGTCCAGTCAGGGTCTGAGGGCATCATTGTTATTGGAGAATATATGCTCTCTGGATGCCAGGTGGGACTTTGTGTCAGAGTAAAAGCCTGAACGCCAAGAGGAAACCAGTCTGTCTGCCCTGACAGGCTATCCTTACATATTCTGGGTCGGCTCTGTGTTCTGTACCGCCAAAGTGGGATGCGGGATTCTGGTGGCTGTCTTTGAGGGAATCTGAGGGGACTGGGATGAGGAACACTGACAGCTTCCAAAAGCCACATTCCATCTCAGTAACAGAAGCAGAAGCTGTTCTCTTCCCTGCAATGGGTTGTCCTTCACGGTCTCTCCTGGGCAGGTGTGGGTGAACACGACTCACCGAGGGAAGGCACAGAAGCAGTGCAGGTGATGACAGCTTCCATTTGCACACGCCGGGGGTACACAACACAGTTCTGGGGGTGGTTGCCTAGTTACGAGGCCGTGGCCAGCCTCTGCCTGGAGCCATTTTGGTCTTCTGTGTGTTAGGTCCTGGAGACTTCACAGGCCCCAGCCTTCTCTCCACCCCAGGCATTCTCTCATTGCTTCTATTTGCATTCACTGTAGGGCTGGCTGTGGAATCGTCAACACGACTGAAATGTAATCTAATGTTTATAACAAGACTATGGGGCACTGAGCAGGGCTGTCTTTGTAGCTCAGCTTTACTATTAGGGAAGAAAGGGCTCATTGACAATATTTTTTTCCTGACAATAACTCATCAGCTGCTGTCAACAGCAAAAATTTTTAATGGGTTCTAGCTACGCGAGCCATATGTGTTATTCCCTTCTTTCTTACCCCGAGGGCAATTTAGAATGAAAGATTCTCAGGAAACGGACAACATCTTGTCAAGTTAAAAGCATATGGAGCCACGCAGTATTCTAGCAAAGACTCAAGGTCTTACCATCCGATATTTATAAGCAAATTAAAATCACCAGGGTTTATAAAAACATGCCACAGCTGCGAGTCAAATTAGTGCCTTGACCTACCCAATTAGACAAAGAAAACATCAATATCATAATTAGACGAGCAATTCTTTTCTTAGAATTAATGTAAATAGTGGTTATACTTTAAAAATCAAATAGCCACGGTGTTTTCAAACAAGAAAGTGCCTTTTGCTAAAAGATGCAACTTTTAGAGTAACTTTTTTTTGTTTGTTTGTTTGTTTGATTAGTGGAGTGACCAGAGGAATTGCTTTCTGGTATCTCAGCAAAAATCTCCTTTCGCTTCCGATCAAGATCAATCTCACTCTTTTTTTTTTTTTAAATAAGAATTGATTGCCCACACCTGTAAGTCATTGCGTTTGTCAGTTTGGGTGGAAGAACAGAGAAAGCTTCAAGGCTTCAAGCAGGCCGTGCTGAATAGTTTATAAGTTGCACACGTGACCCAAGTGAAAGGGTGAGTACCAGCTGGTCCTCTGCTGCTGAAGCCCCCTATCCCTGTCCGATGGGGACGACGACTGGGATCTGGGGAGGGAGCATCTTTTGAAATGGACAAGTGCTTACTTCTTGTCTCTGGATTTCCCAGTCTTAAGCGTTCCGTGCTTACTTCTTGTCTCTGGATTTCCCAGTCTTAAGCGTTCCGTCTCCTTCTGTTCATCTCCCAGTCCCCAAGTATGGAAGCCACTTAAGATGCACGGACTTTCGAATACACTTCAGGGCAGACATTGTCACCTGTCAGCCGAAAGGAAATTCCAGAATCTTACTGTGTGGAAGGAGGGCACCCGTCAACCCATCAAAATTCTTTCGCTCCCAAAGTAGCCATCGAGAGACGCTTTTTCTTAAAACCTCCAAATCCAGTCACATTTAGAAAATGTTTTGCTATGAAAACAAACAAATAAACAAACAAACAAAAACCAGTAGCTCAAACATGCAAGCCTTGTGGCCTGCCTTCATGACTGTCATATCGTGTTTACAGACATAACAAGGTGACCTGCTGATCTTCTCTTCAAATAGCTGTTCAGGATGTTTTTGAGCAGCAGCTTTTGACATTTATCTTTGTTTTTCCTCCTTAGAATTTAAGAGTCACTTTGTTCTATATTATTTTCCCCTGAGTGTTCTTGATGATTCACAGATAACCTAAAAGACACTTTTTTTGTGGGGGAGGGTTGGTTTTGGAAAGCACAGTGGTGCCCGAGGCAGTACTCTACCAGAAAGGGTCTCAGAAAGCATAGTAGCAGTGTTGAGGCCAGTCCTGTTTGAAGGTGATTCAAGAAGAGTTTTCATCACCTTTTCAAACATTGTCCTTTTTTTTTTTTTTTTTTTTTTTTTTTTGGTGTTTCTAGACAGGGTTTCTCTGAGTAGTCATGGCTGTCCTGGAACTCGCATTTCTTTAATCGCTCAAGAAGGCTAAAGAGAAATTATTTGCATCCTTACATTCTTCTTTTTTAAATAGGAAATTTATTTATTTTAGGAATTCAAACTGAGTATTGCACTTGTGCAAGTTGAATGTTGGATATCTGTCAATTGTTTATGTTCTCAAATAACAACCTGTTATTGAAGTTACAATACATAGTTTCTTTATATTTCTTGACCGACATCCAATTTTTATACTAGTTAAAAAAATGTAACCATCTCATAATGATCACAGAAGGCAAACCATTCACTCTCCCATTGTCTTGCTAATTTAATTTAATATAATTTTTTGTTCTATTTTAGTTTATTGAGACAGTGTCTCACTATGTTGTCCTGGAACTCACAATGAACTCACAATGTTGAGGCTGGCTTCAAACTCACAGAGATCCTCCTGTGTCTGCCTCTTGAGTGCTGCAATTAAAAGTGTATGTTATCCTGCTTGGATCCATATAGTCTTTAAATATCTTAATTTATTTTATTATGTGCATGTCTGTATGTGTCTGTTTGAGGGTATGTACATATATATGCAGGCTGGAAGAGCATGCTAGATTCCCTGGAGCTGGAGTTATAGGTAGTTGCAAGATCTCCTGGAAGTTGCTGGAACCAAACTCAGGCCTTTTGCTATAGCAATACAAACTCTTAACCACTGAGCTGCCTCTCCTGTGGTCTTATCAGCTCCAAAATTATTGGATTCCTGGCAGATATGTTGTCTAGTAGTTTGAGGTTTATGTTTGAAATAGAAAAATAAAACAGTAACATATTTTTTCCTGGTTATTAGTTGGACATTTAACAGCTGAGTACATTTGTTCAATTTCTGTGTTATTCATCTTCATGCTTTATTTCTTCTCCCATTTTTTTTTTTTTGAGAGAGAGTCTTTCTATATAGACCAGGTCATCTTCAGACTCTCAGTGTTGCTCAGGCTTGCTTGCCTCGGTTTATAACCCTCTTGCTTCAGCCTCCTGAATGCTGGCATTACAGCTGTATGGCATTGTCTAGCTCTTATGTTTTTAGATAAAGTCTTTGGAAATTCAGTGGGCGCTATACTCAACATTAGGTCTGTGTCAGACTGCTGTATATTAGCAGTCAGAGAATGTATTTCACATTAGCTTATTCTCCTTCCTTCTTATCTTCTGTATATGGCATAGAGGGTGCTTTACTGAATTTGAACAGTCCGTTCCTTTCCCCAAAGGGAACTCACAGTGAGTGGAGGAGCAGCAGATATAATCTATTTTACAGTTCCATACTGTTCATTTGTACAGTTTTACTCTGTTATCTCTATTATTTTGCAGGCTATTTTTGTGACTTATTTGATGTTAATTGCCTCAATCACCTCTTTAAAGATACAATTACTTGTGTTTTCTTAAGCCCCTGGGCAGTTTCTCAGTTCTTCTGGAGCTTTTATTTTATAATTATAAAGATAATTTAGGCTGTGATGAACACATTAACAAATTCCCTTCATAATTCAGGGCTCTGGTCAGACCTGCCAGTAAGCACAGAACACATGTGAAATAAACATTCCCCCAATCTGCTAAGAAAACAAACAATGAACTCCACGCCTTGCAATCTTCTTCTTTACCCTGAAATTGTCCATTCTTACTTTCTTTCAGAGGAGAGCTGCCCTTCCTGAGCTGTGGCACACAACCACACATGGGCTCATGCAAACGGGGCGAGTCCATAGAATTTGTCAACAGTAAAAGATTTTTTTTCTTTTCTTTTTTTAAATTAATGTTCTAGTTTCCTTTCTGTTGCTGAGATAAAAATATCCTTACAGGGCTGGAGAGATGGCTCAGAGGTTAAGAACACTGGCTGTTCTACCAAAGGTCCTGAGTTCAGTTCCCAGCAACCACATGGTGGCTTACAACCATCTAGAATGAGATCTGGTGCCCTCTCCTGGTGCACAGGCACACATGCAGGCAGAACACTGTATACATAATAAATAAACAATTAAAAAAACATCCTTACAAAAGGCAACGTATGGGGAAGAGGGCTGATTTGGCTCACATTTCTACATCACAGTTCATTGTTGCAGGAGGGTCAAGGCAGGGCCCCTAACAGCTAGTAACAGCCCATCCGCAGTCAAGAGCAGAAAGATATGAATGCATGCAGAGTTGCTTGCTTGCTGTGAACTAGAATCCCCCCACCCCTGCCACACTGTTTAGGACTCTTTCCTAGGGATGTGCCCTAAGGCCAAACAGATCTCATTAAGACTCTTCCTCGATGATTCTAGGTTACCACCAGGGGACAGTTAAAACCAGCCAACACAATTAATTTTTATTATGTTTATTTATTTGTGTGTGTGTGGGGGGGTGGGTATGTGTATATGTGCCACTGGGTATGTATAAAGGTTACAGGACAACTTTCGGGAGCCATTTCTTTACTTCTCCCGTGTGGGTCCTGGGAAACAAATTTAGGTTGCCAAGCTTGGCACCACCAGACTCCTTTACGTGCTGAGCCACTCTACCAGCCCCAGTAAAAGACTTCCGAATGGGCAACCGCTAAGTGCTAATTCAGGATCAAATGAAATGGATCTGGAGTATTTCTAGTCACACTCCTCTGTGTTACATCGAGGGACCAACGTTAGCCTTGGTTCTGAGTACACAGCACACATACCTTGCTACACTCAGCGTGCCACACAACACCAAGGAACACAGTGACACCCCTTTTCCTCAGACGAGAGGCCACGGTATGTTTTTGCTGCACATGCAAAGTTTTCTGCTCTTACAGAAACAGAATAGCTTAATTATGGAAAACGAAGAGTTGCAACATTTTCCCACCATGACTCCTCAGTATCCAAGTAAGTATATGTACTTTTGGGGCTTTACTGTGTTATTATGTTTGTTTTTAAAACTGACATTTGAGTTGTGGACATACGTTTCATTAAAAAAAAAAAATCTTTAAATTAATTTTGGTCTAGGATGAGGCCAAGCTTTCCAACACTTTCTGAGATGGCCTGGAGTGTTTTGCTGCTATTTTGTTCTATGTATTTATGCAGCAGTGTTTGTTTTCAGCATTGAGGATTATAAGTCAACTATCATTTAGCTCTGAAAAATGCTGAAGATACTGTATGTCTGACCATATCAACTACTTAGCCAAGATTTAGTTCTTTATGTATGAATAACTGAACAATCCACCTCGTTACTATGCAAATTTGCTTTCATTTTGTAATAGTAGTGAAGTTATATGTATACCAAGTTATTGCTTTAAAATAAAGTTGTTGTTTTTTTTTAATAATTGATTATCAGTTAAATTCTGGTTTGTCTGCCTATTCTGGTTATTTCTGTATACCCAAGGCCACATAAAACTGTCTAGACATTGTCTATTAGAAGACAGAAGGTTAAACAAACCCACATTTCCTAGAGATTATTTTTTTGAGACAGTCGCATTTTGTAGCTCTAGTTGGCCTATATCATTATGTAGAGGCTGGCCTCCGACTCACAGAAATCTGCCTGCTTCTGCCTCCCCAAAGCAGGGATTAAAGGTGTGTAACACCAAAACAGGTTCCTTAGGTATTTGACTGTTGTTTGGCCAGATATTCATGGGTCCATGTTATACTTCAAGGTCATGAAGCATCCTTTGACTCACTTTTAAATTTTAAACAATCTTTCATATTAATTCAAAGTTACATTTATCTCAAAGTGCTGTTACGTCTCTTGGATTCTATTCTTCAATCTGTGGAGTAGCCAGAAATTCATAGGTATGTTTTGTAGGTTTTTTTTTTCTTAGCTCTCTTTTATTGCAATGTAAATGCACCTCACTTGTGAAATTAGAGTTTGTGAACTGTAATAATCCTTCCTGAATATGAAGCTTATTATTCAAAGACACTGGCCTCCTCATCTTTGAAATAATTAATTCTCTACATGCTTTCTTTTATCTTTGGTCTTCTTACCTTTTGGTAGCTTTTATTTTTTTTTTTTCTTTCTCTCTTTTGTTCACAGTTCTTAGAACTGTCAAGTCCAAGTAAGATACTATTTTCTGAAGAGTTGAATAAATACAAAGTACACACGTCATCTCTATACTTACAGCATGTCCCCCCCCACAAAAATTTTACTGGACAGCACTCTAGATTTTTAATTAAAATATCAAAGCATAATACATCATTTTTCAAATCTTCTATTTTCCTTATGCTGCTTACTCACTGATAATTTATTTAACCCTGTATTCATTTAACTGTGCATTCATTAAAGCTTTTACCATGGTATAACATGAAATGTGTAGCATTTTTTCTTTTACTTGTTTTTAAGGATACAGCTTGGTAACGTTAACTGTTTATGTTATGGTATAGCCAATCTCCAGAAAGTATCAATCTTCCAAAAGTGAAAATGTATCACATGCAACAAATCCTTGTTTCCCCCTCTCACCACCCCATGGAAACCATCATTCTATTCTATTGTCTGTTTCCGTGAATTGACTACTTCATGTTCCTTAATGACTGGGACTACATGCTATTTGCCTTCTTGCAACTGACTCATTTCGCTTAGCACAGTTTCCATCCATGTAAAAACTTGTGTCAAAATCTCTTTTCTTTTTATAATCGAGTCATATTCCATTGCATGCTCAGGTCACATTTCGTTGATCCATTCAGCTTTCAATGAACACGTCCTGCTTTTAACCTTTGGCTATTTTAGTGTGAGTGTGTCCGTGTGCGTGTGCGTTGCTGAGGATGGAGCCTAGGGCTTCCTCCACACATGCTAAGTAAGTCCTCTCCTACTGTACATACCACAGCCTGGCAGTGTTATTTTGAACCTGAGTTTGCAGATGCTTTTTGCTGGTCCTGCTGTCATTTTTGTTGTTGTTCTTTTAGGAGCCATGGTATGATGCATCCCAGGCTAGCCTCGAACTTGCTATATAGCTGAGAATGAGCTAGGAAGTCTGATCTCGCCCTCACCTCCCAAGTGCTGCAATTACAGGTAAGCACCATCTTGCCTTACTTACCTTAAAAAATTTGTTTTCAATTTGAAACAAAATTGAAACCATTTTTTTTTTACAAATCTCAAAGTGGAATTGTTCAACCTTAAGACAATCCTAATACCATGGAATGCATATGCTACCATAACAGCTATACATTTTCCAGTTCTACCGAGAGCACCTACATGTCCCAGTATCTCCACGTCTCCACTCATGCTTGCTATTGTCTGTTGCTTTTCTTTGTGTGTATGTGCCTGGCATGTATGTGTTCATGTGGGTGTGTGTGTGTGTACACGTGAAGTCAGTGCTAGGTGTCTTTCTCCATTGCTCTCTCTGTTATGCTTTGAGACAGGATCTTTCCCTGAACTTTGAGCTCATCAAACGGCTGGTCTGATTGGCCTGTGTGTTTTAGTACTGGGGCTCCAGAGAGGCACAATAAGGTCTGGCTTTATACACAGTTGCCTGGGACCCACTCCCAGGTTTTAATGCTTGTAGGACAGGTGATTGATCAACTGAACCATCTTCCCCGACTCTGCTTGCTTTTCTTAAAGCTGCTACCATGTGATGATATTGCAACTGTGATTTTGACTTGCATTTCTCTAATAACTAGTCATATATTGAATCATAGTTTCATATCCTAATTGACTAAGTCTATATAGTCTTTTATCCATTTTAAGTCTATATAGTCTTTTATCCATTTGTTGAAAGCCCCAGACCTCCTTCTGTTAATTATTATAGAGAGAGAAATAAGATAAATACAACAAGTTTCTTGACCTTAAGAAGTGCATAGTTGCCTTAGGAAACTAACCTGTAAACAGGTGATGCTGAAACAGGAGTTATGCGTATCCCGAGAGAAACAAGCACAGGAACTTGTCTGCTCGTTTGTATTTACCTTGTATCATCAGTGTTTGTTTTTAAAAACACTGTTGGCTATTTGCATCCCATTTCTTCACAGATAATTTAAACTTCCCCCTCTATCTATTTATCTATTTATACCTAATTTCCTGTGTGTGTGTGTGTGTGTGTGTGTGTAGCCCTGGTGACAACCTCAGGTGTCATTCCTCAGGAGCACTGTGTACCTTTCTTCTGAGACAGTTTCTTCTTGGAATTTGCCTTGTAGGCTAGGCTGTCTGGCTCTTGCGGCCCAGGTGTTCACAGTCTCTGCTTCTCTACTGTGAGCCACTGCACCTGACCTTTCTTTTATGTGGATTCTGGAGACAGAACTCAGGTCCTTCTGGTTGAATCCAAAGCATCTAGTTTACTGGCTGATCTATCACTGGAGCCCTAACTTTGTTCATCGGCAATTATGGTTAAATTGAAAATTTCAGTTACCAGAATAAAGGAAACTAAGTCTCTGAAGCTTATGCCAGCCATTATGCAACGGTTCCTGTCCTATTGCTATGCCAAGACCTATTGCCTTATTGCAAGGCCCCATCCCCTCACAGGAATGCCCTACTTTTATGATTAATGTAACAAGCAACACACTCTGCCTTTCAGCAATTGCTCTGTACTTCCTCCAATGGGACACATGGTCCCAAGGTCCTGCCTATCCATGTTTGCTTGTGTGTTTCTGCAGTTCTACAGACAGAACTAGAACCTTTACTTTAACAATGAAGTCTGTTCCCATCCTTTCAATATATATATATTGAATATATATAGTGGCTGTTTGAGACAGTGTCTCACCAATATCAAGCTGGCCTGAATTCCTCAGGAAAGAGTTAAAAATCACAGAAAAAGACTCCTATAAATTAATAAAGATGCAGACATATGTCTTTCTGAAAGAAAAATAAATCAATGATTTCTTCCAGGCTCAGACTTCTCCACTAATCACTCATTGACCTTTGACTTAATTCTTTGTGTTCCTTAGTCGTATGGACATCAGCCTGTCGTCTTTGGGCCTCTCCTAAAAGTCAGGTCTGCTGAAGTCTTCTAGAATAGGTAAAAGCGGGGCATCATTTACTCACACGTTTCCAGTCACAGCCCGTCATTCTTTCTACCCTGAGATAACACCTCTGGAGGAAACGAATATGATTCTATTCAGTTTTTAAAAGCTGGACAAAAATAGGTATGACAAGTCACTTCTGCTTGTTACTGACAGTTGAATAGATTTCCACTCTAAAGCTTGAAGAAACGGTGGCTTAAAATGTCTACTTGGTAAAACAGTTAAGTATTTGATGTCACTCTGTTCCCTGAGATTTATATGCTAAAGTTTCCCTGTGCAGGAAATAAAATAGTGAGTGCCTAACAGATATTTATTATTCTCATGCTAGTTTGTGCTATTACAACGAAGTGTTATCAAAGTATATTTGTTGATATACATCTTGATACCTAAAAGGTGTTATAGGACCAAGTCATCTTCAACATAAAAATGTCCTTTTAAAAAGAAGGGCCATTTCCAAAACGGACCCAAGAAGAAATAGAAGAGTTGAATAGTCCTATTGGGTTACTTTTCTTGAGACGTGAACAGATGTCTGTTCACCCCAGATTGGGAAGTGAGAACAGACCAAACTAAGATTTCCACCCATGTTTAACTTGGTGAACCATTAAGTTTATGGGGCTTAGAAGAGCATGGCTGGGGGCTTGCCTATGGCAGCATGGCTGGGGGCTTTGCTGGGACCAGAGCAGCATTGGGATTGACCTGTCTTGGGTGATAGGAAATGAAGACAAAACAGACATATGTACAAAAATCTGTGATTGGATGTTCCATAAGTTCTGATGAAGACTCAATAGTGTCCCGGAAAGCCAGCATGTTTATAATATCCTGCTGAATGAGGAGAAAGGTTAATTAACAGTCTCACTAGGAGGCCTCTGAAGGGAAGCAGACTTAGGCTGCAGTCCTCTAGGAGGACAAAGCTTGTGGTTGATAATTTCTACACACATCTTTCCTTGACCAGGGAAGGCCTTGCCATTCCCATGGGCCTGAGGCATGGGGTCCTTGGGGTCCTCGACATGGTCTTGTCCACGTCAATAATATACTGTTACTCAGGACTTCATCCTCGCCCCTCAGGGTCTGCTTACTGGAGCTTGGGTCATGGCTTTCTTATGCAGGAGCTTCGGTGTGAGCTCTCTTATAGGAATATGGCTAACACAAAAAGGGTTGCAGAACTGTAAAGTTCCACTCATTATGAGTGATGACTTAAAAGAAATTACATCCTGGAGTCTCACTTTTAGTTGACTTTCTGCCTTTCATAGACTGCAGTGCTTCTTAAGATCATGACTGTCCATGTCTACTGGGCTAAATCTCTGCTCCATGATGGCTGAAAGTCAAGTCAGGCCCAAGAGAATCACCAACCAACCAACTAACCAACCAAGCCACCAACCAAGCCACCAACCAACCAACCAACCAACCAACTGGATTAGAGCAGTTTTTGGTTCTTGTTATTATAGGGTTAGATAGACTGACATCTTTGTTGGTGTATTTTTAAAAATTCTTTCACTTACATTTCTTTTATATCTTTCTCCCTACTCCACCCCAATGCCTTCCCAACACCCCAAAACCAGGTAGGAGAAAGAAAGGGTTAGTGGGAGAGGGGCACAGTGGTGTTAGCTGCTTCTTGCTGGTTAGGGTTGTCTGGTTCCTTGGAGCCAATCCAATCTTCATTTTAGGAGAACTCCAACTTCTTGTCTTACAACAGCAATCAGGAGCAGCAAGGGGGAAGCAGGAGCAGTGTTGTTCTTTCTCGGAGCTCCACACTCTCTAGGCTCTGGAGTTTACTCTCCAGAGTCCTCAGAGTTAAACTATTTGCAGCTGGCAAAGAACTTTGCCGCTGTGGACTATCTGAATCAGTCCCACAAACCACACCTGGGATTAAAACAAAAGCATGTTTATATCCACAATACATCTTGAAGTTTTTTTTTTTTTTTTTTTTTACCAGTGTTTGGGGTCAGAGTCTGAGCCCAGGAATCTCTGACAAGGTAGGACTTGCCACCTTTCCTCAATACTGCAGTTAAAGAAACAAATAGTAGTTAAAAGCAGAGAAGGATCTACTCAATATAGTTACTATGGGAAGATGAATAAATAAAAAGGACCAGTAACTCCTCCCACCCCCAGCAACCTCACCTTAAGGGTCTGATAAAAGGCTTAAGTTTAAATAGAGTTTAAGAGGTATGCAGAGCCAAACAGTTCTGGTTAGTGTATGGTTGTGATCATGACTGACATACCTCTTTTCTTAGGCTCCTAGCTCTCATTATGTCCTGCAAGTTGCCAGCACCATGTACAGCCTCTTTCAAGGAGATAAGCTCCTCATCTGGATGGCATCAGGCCCAGGCCCTTTTCTTCTCTCTGCCCGAGATTCTTGGAGAATTCTCATTCTTTCAGGCCTGACTCATTGTCTCTATAATCTTATGGACATATCTGTGCTCCTGTTAGGATGGTTATAAGGTGAAGAGTTTTCTGTAAAAAAGCAGATTGGATTACACAGGCTAATCTCTGTGTAGGAATTTGGAGTTTTGTTCTGAATTCCAAAATGTAAGTACCAGGACTCAATAGATACTGTCTTAACCAAGTGATACAAATTAGCATCTTTAGTAACAGGATAAACAAACACTGTATGTGTCCCTGAATGAGATTAACTGAGAGGATTCAACATGATTTATGTACAATTTCTGCCACCTATGGATAATATGGACTTAGTTATGAGTAAATAATCAGACAAACCCAAATTGAATTGCCCTCTTCTTATAAACAAAACAAAACAAGACAAAAACCCACGTTATAAAAGAAAAGGAGTGCTGCTTCAGATCACAATGCAATGTGTGGTACTGAGCTGTATCCTGAATCCACAAGGGAAAAATCCTATAAGAGATATTACTAAGAAAACTGCTTAGATTTGGGTCCTAGCTATGCATTAGATAATTGTCTTACAATGATGTCAAAGTCTCCAGCATCCTTGTTCCTCCTCTGATTATGTAAGACAAGAGGATGAAGTATTTGGGGGATGATGGTTTATAAAGCTGCAACTTAGTTTCAGTTGGTTCAGCAAACACACACACACATACAATGTACACACATGTACACAGAGAAAGCAAACATCACAGATACTTAGCAACTCGTTATTCTATTGTTGTAGTTTTTCTGTCAATCAAATTTCTTTGTGCAGTGAACAAATATTCACAAACTGTTGTGGTTGTATATCATGTATATATTCCTAGTGAAAAATATCCTATACAGTGTGGGGAGAATGGCTCCAGATGTTAGCAACAGCACTGGTCTATGGCCTTCAATGTAATTTGAAACTTAATTCTCAAGGTTAAAAGGAGAATCAGTAAAGGCGTCGCCTGTGACTTTTCATCCACAAGATAGACTGCGACAGCTGCTGAGCATACCTCTTCTGTTAAAAATTGCCACAATGGTGGTACACCAGGAGTTAACCAGAGTCAATTAGCACGCACGGGGGTGAATCTGTGATGTGGGGCACCAACGCCAGGCATCATAGAAAACGTGAAAGTAAAAGCGATTGTGCATGCTCCAATGTGGCGTTGTAGACAAAGCCACAGCATCTTAGAAAAAGGCAGCAATACAATAAAAACACTTCAAAGAATGAGAAAGGTGACCCTGCCATGTTTCTTAGGCCTTGAATTCGATTTATAGCTAAAGAAGATATGAGCACTCTCACAATCATTTTGTATTAAGGACACTTTAATACAGAGCACTATTTTTGGACAACACCAAAGTTCTTAAAGACAGAATTAATTTAACTTTATAGAGGGTAAAAAGAAGAGTAATAGAAGCTGCATGAACAGTGCTGATCATGGATAGGAGTCATAAGAAACTAATTTATTTTTAATTATTTAAAGTTTTTTGTTACCTTTGGTGTATATATTGGGGGAGGAGCGTGCATGTACCATAGTGCTCTTGTGGAGCTCGGAGGATTACTTTTGAGTGTTAGTTTGTTAATTGCAAAGATGGGAGGAGAAAGACTACTGACCCAAATCATCATGGTCAAATAAGTTAAAGTAAGCAATTAATTAAAGCAATTTTTTTTTTGGTACACTGGGCTGCCTCCATCTCAGAAAGGGTTTGAGAGGTCAGCCTTGCATGTGGGGAAGACAAAGTTTTTATACCTCAGGGATAGGGGGTGTCCAAATGGAAAATTTTGTGGGCAGAACAGGGGCAGTTATGGGAGTAGAACATAAACAAAACAGGTTAATCGCAACGACCTCTTGAAACAAAGACATGATTGCAAGATGGGCATAACAACAGGTCGTCATAACAAAGTAGCCATAACAACCCCTTTGAAGCAAAGGTAGGGTTACAAAATGGTTATAAACAACTTTTTAAAAAGTCAGTTTACATCCTTGTTATAGCCCTATCCTTCCTCCCCTCTCAGTCCCACTCTCTCTTTGCCCCTCTGCTCCCCTCTCCTTTTCCTCAGAAAAGGGAAGCTCCCTTTTCCATCCACCCCAGCTCGTCAAGTTGCATCAGGACTCTTCCCCTGTGGCCTGGTAAGCCAGCCCGGCCTGGTAAGCCAGCCCGGCCTGGTAAGCCAGCCCCGCCAGGCAGAAATGATAAAAAAAACTACCAAGTGAGTCCATGTTCAATGCAGTTCCCACTTCCCTTACTAGAGGATGCATTTGAAGCCTAAGCTGCCCATCTGCTACATCTTTGTAGGGGGCATAGGTCCAGTTCATGCATGGTCCCTAGTTGATGCTTCAGTCTCAGTGTCAGCAAGCCACTTTGGGCCCTGGTTAGTTGGGTCTGTTGGCCTTCTTGTGCAACTCTTGTCACCTCCAGGTCCGTTTCCCTTTCCTTCCACTTTTCCACAAGACTCCCAATGCATTGCCCAATATTTGGCTGTGATTCTTAGCATCTGTTTTGAGGTGCTGCTGGGTAGAACCTCTCAGAGAACAACTGACAGGCTCCTGTCTGCAATTTTAGCAGAGTATTGTTCATAGAGTCAGGAATTGGCACTCTCCAATAGGGTGGGCCTTTGGTTGGGTTGGACATTCCTGGAGCATCCAAAGGAGGATGCATAAATGTCACTCAGAACAGGAGATGGAATAGACAGAGGTAGTGGCTGAAGAAAGGAATAAGGTAGGAGAAGGGTGCAGAGAGCTAAGACTGTGGAGATCAGACATAGGGAGAGTGAGGATGAGAGGACAGAAGGCCTCTAGAGAAAAGAGTAACTGAGGGTGGGGACATCTCTTTGACAAGCTGGAGACCTAAGTCAGGATAGGCTCCTGGGAGGATATGAGGGGGACTGAAGCAGAGACTCCTAATAGGAGAGGCCATAGAGACTGAAGAGGACACCCTCTAACTAGACCAGTCTCCTAGTAGGTGGAGGGGAACACCAACCTACCCAAAAAAACTTGGATCCAAAATTTACCTTGCCTATGAGATATGCAGGGATAAAGATACAAACAAATTTTAAAACAAAGAAATGATTTCCATTCTTGGAACAGGCAGTACAGAAACCTGTTTGTTAAGGTTTCAAGTGGGGCAAACCTCAATCTTTGAGAAATGGAGGTTTAATCATAAGAAGAAATAAACCTAGTTTGTCTTTACCATAAGATGGCTTTTAAGGCTAAGGTGGAGGCAGGCTGGTTCTTCAAGTTCTCTGCTTCCTCTGGGACCTCAGGATCAAACCTGATCTTCAAGCTTGGAAGTTAAGGCTTTTACCTACTGAGCCAACTTACCAGCCACCGCTTACTTATTTTTATATTGAGAGGAATGTACCTTCTTCAGTCTGTCTGAGTCCTTAGGCAGACATAGTTGATGTGCATATTAGAAAAATGTTCTAGAGAATCCTCACTTGAAAGCCTACATAAAGGATAAGGTTGTTTTTACAGCATGCTGTTGGCCGTCAGTGAGTTTCAAACACATGGCTATGATGTTTAAATTACTTATATCAACAAATATAGTATCTTGAAATATTTATAGTTTGAACCTAAATTCCAAAGCATTTAAGAACATATAAAAAAGATATTTATATGAGAAAAAATGAACATTATATTTACATAGCTCTATTAGCATACATATGTACTATTAGAATTATTAAACAATGCTTATAGCCAGCTAATAGAAATAGTGAACTACATTATGGATAATTTCATTGACTTAATAACTTCAAGGTTTCCTAATTTTGACCAAATAAAAATAAATAAAACATCTGTTTCATATGAGAAGCAAGGTTAGAAGATACACAAATCAATTTTTGGTGTGAGTAGTAAGACATTGTTTTGTATTCTTGGCAGATATTTTAATAGGTATGGCTAAGCAGCATCTTCTTAGGTCAGAAAAGCAAGACTTACTTTGTTGAATGATTTAATGAATACTCCACTTAATTAAAAAAGAAATAGTCGTATAATTGTTGAGCAATTTATTCAGAAAAGAATTTAAAGTTGCTTCTTAGTGGTTAGGGAAATGGCTCAGTCAGTAATGTGTCCGTTGAATGCCTCAGAGAATGAGAAACTATCCACATAAAAGCCAGGCAAGCAGCTGCTCTGCAATGCCTATGGAGACAGGGCAGAGACAGGAAGATCCCTGGATCTTGACCAGCTATTCTAGGTGATACGGTAATTGCCAGGTTCAATGAGAGACCCTGTCTGGAAAAAAAAAAAAAAAAAGGAAGGCACCTGACATTGATCTCTGCCTCTGTCCCCCACCCCATACAATATAATCAATAAAATGCTTTATCAGTTTTGCATTTGTCCTTAGGAAAAATGCTTTTCCGTACTTTCTTTTCATTAATAACACATTTGAAAGAAGTTGTTGAATTATGGTTCAACTTGTAGACGTTGGACAGGTTCCAGACGATGGTGTGCTCTTTCTGCCACACACTCTAACGCAGGCTGTGCAGTAAACTTCGGGATGCTTCAAACTTCCTCAAAGAGTTAAGTTCAATACCAGTGGCCCCTTTCACTCTAACATCTTGCTAAATCTTCCAGCCAGTTGACTAATGACGAAATTCATCTCTGCCTTTCTGACTGCAGTGTGCTGGCAAGCTCGAAAACCGTGCGTTTTAAGTACTGTGGCGCACGCTTAACAGCCAAGAGGAAATCCGGCACCAAGAGGAGCTGTCAATCAAACCGGCTCGCCCTGCACTTTTATAGAAGGCTGATAAAAATGAATGCAGCCGATAGAATTCGACAGGGAATGCGAAACTGGAGAGATCTGAGATCTGCTTAACGTATTTTGTCCCAGCTGATACAGTTTATACTAAGAATGGCATTAGAATGAAGCGTGTCTTAACTATTAGCTTTACAGGCAGAAATGAATATTGATTTGTGTTTCTAGCGTGTATTTATTTTACACCATTTCCTAGGCTAACACATGAGAGTGAGCGTGTGTGTGGATGTTATGTCAGCATTTTAGCCGATGTATCAGTTTCCAGTCACTGTTACCAAGGTCTGGGTCTGGTTAGGTTTCGGCTCCCATTTGAGAAGATGAGATTATGGAGCAGCAATGCCCCCAAGCCACTGTTTTACCTTCCTTGCAATCTTGATAAACAAATACTGTGACCTAGTTGTTGTTGTTGTGTTTTCATGCTCTTTGAGATCACATCCTAGCCTCAGACTCACAGGATGTGAGTTAGGACTATGGGCACTATGCAGGCTAAGTTATTACTCTTCCTCATGCTATGCCAGACCTCTGAAAAGAAATTTGCATAGACTCTAAGGTGTGGGTGGAACACAGGGGAACCTTAGGCAGTGCCAGCAATGCTTAGATGGAAATGCGGTAGCCTTATTACCCACGGGTTTGTTATTCACAGCTCCAGGAACACCAACAGTCCAGGAACAGATCTGTCTGTTGGAGATAGTACCCATTTTCCCGAGTTGTGCTTGAACAGCTGCTATCTCTCTGATAGTGGAGTTGATGCCTGTCTTCTGTCCTCCTTGCCTGCCCTAGAGTTAGGGACAGAGCTGTTTTAAGGTTCCATCCACCCCAACACACACATATACATACAAGGAAAATCCTTTGCATGTGTCCTTGCTTAGGTCTAGAAGCATAACATTAGATTTTCAAGCAAACATTCGCACTTTCAACTCCCTATCAGAAAAGAGTAGGGAAAGGTCATGATGATATCTTTGGAAGACAGAGCACAGGACTACACACTTGGGAAATCTGGTCTTGAGGGACAGACTTATAATTGTAAACAACACACTTTTTTTTTTTTTTTTTAACCTTTCGGAGCTATCTTTAATTCTACCATTGTGTCAGTGACATAAATATAATTACAAGTGCCTGCAACTACCTTCTCTCCTTTTCTCTTAGTGAGCATGGAGAGGGATGAGGTAGCTTCTTAGAATGACAGCTTGGTAACTTAGAATATGGCTGAATAGAGGATTATTCAGAGCCTAATAGGAATCACCGGTTTCTGAGACAGCTAAAGAGGGGAAATAATAATAGATCATAGTTCTTGGTTAAGAAAACTGTGAGTTGTGAGACTTCTGGGTTTTGGCACAGAACACCTGAAGACCATCAGGGAAGAGTTAGAACAGGGCTGGGAATGGCTCAGTGGCTAAAAGCGGCTACCGTGCAGGCCCAAGGACAAGAGTTTGGGTTCTGTACCTATGCAGCAAGCCTGGTCCTGTCCTGCACAGGCCTGTGAACCAGCAAAGAACTGCTTTTGTTCCTTAGCCCGAAGTAGAGCATAAACAACACACTCTTGACTGACTTGGTTTTCTGGGCCGGACATCAAAAATTTTTCTTGCAGGAATTTTCTTTTTCTTTCCCCAAGTCGTGTTTCAACGCTACAGCATGCATATCCACAGAATCAATTTTACCTGAAACTTTTGGTTCCTAAAGCTGCATTCAAAATGGTGAAGAATAAATCTTAAGTTTTCTATTTTGCTGCATTTTGTATTCAAGTAATTTATAGTAGAAGATGGGATAAGTTGAAAGTAAAAATAGAAATAGCTGACATTGTTTTTCTTTTTCCTACCCAGGGATCTAAGTTCACCCAGAGGCACAAGCCAGACAAATTAGAGTTCGTTCATGAGTCAACATAATGTAAAAGAGCTGTTGTGTGGGCGAAAGGGAGGAACCAGATATTACCCACCAATAAGAAATTCCAAGATGGTAAGTAGTGTCCTTCATTCTGTTTTTGAAAATATTTGGGTCAGTGCTTACAAAGTTAGCAAGACAAACAGCTCTTTCTTCATAGGCAAGGACTGGCTCATTCAAAAATGTCTTATTGCATCTCTTTATTCGTGTGTGCGTGTGTGCGTGTGTGTGTGCGTGTGTGTGTGTGTGTGTGTGTGTGTGTGTGTGTGTGGTGGGCAGTCAGAGGATAACGTGAGGGAGTGAGTTCTCTCCTTCCATCACTTGGGTATTTGAGATAGAACTCAGGTCTTCAGGCTTGGTGGCAGGCACCTACATGCTCTGTCTTCCTTAGCTCTTGGATGTAGGGAAATCACTGACAGGTGTGACTATTGTTATGGTCATTACTAAACCGAAGACTTCTGCTATGATTTTGTTTTCTGAGTGTCTAGAATGATGCACTAGATTAATGCATATTCTCATCCTCCTCTAATACTTTAAACCTAGATTATCTATAATGTGTATGTAATGTATAATTATAAAATGGTACAGGCTTATTAAGAACAAAATTCAAACAGTTTGGAAATGTATAAGATAGAAAAGAAGAGTCTCTATTTTATCTGACATCTGTAATCCAGCTGGGATTTTTTTTCCCATGTATTTGCCTGTATGTGTTAATGAATAACATCAAGGAGACTAAAAAAATGGTATAACAACACATGAAACTGGTCAAATGTTAACAAAATATTAAAGACATCATTTCATGGTCACATACATTATCCAGTTCTTTTTGGTGATTGCTGTTTTTTTTTTTTTTTAATATAATAATTACCAGCAGCAGCAGCAGCAGCAGCAGCAGCAATAGCATTAGAACTGTGTGTGCATGCACATGTGTGATGCATGTTGAGGTCAGAGGACAGTTTGAAGCAGTTAATTCTCTCATACCATGCGGGTTCTGGAAATCAAGTGTAGGCCTTCAGTCTAGGGGACTACCATGTTTGCTTGCTGAACTGGCTCATCAGCCGTAATATGGAAGTTTTCAATACTATAGGCAAAGTCATTTTACACAGACAATTCTTTAATAAGGTTGTCCTCTTGCTTCATTTTCTTCCTGCTTTTTTTTTTTTTTTTTTTTTAATTACCCATCTGGTTGATTTTCTTCTGTTCTTCTGAGACTTCCCAGTGGATAACTTTGAGTGTGATGGTGGGTCTGGATTCCAACAACTTGGTGTTGATTACATTTGAAAGTCCACTTTCTGTCCTCTCGTTCCTGAGTTCTGAGCCACAGTTTGAGTTGGTAGAGGATAAAGGAATTTGCTGGCTTTAGGACAGCTAAATATGTCTAACTTTGTTAACTTCTGAGATGCTTTTATGGTCAATTATTTACCCATCTCAGTCACATGTGTATTGATGACAAAGCCAAGTTTTCCTCTAATGTTAAACTTTGGAACGAGGAAAAAAGTTACACAAAACAGCAGGGGCTAATGTCCTAAATTTAAATTGTGACATATTATGCATGCAACAGCTGTGAGTACCATGTTTGTAAAATGCATGCTATGCAATAAAATAGACATATTTGTTCTCGCTGCCCAACTTAGGAGATCTGTAGTTCTGCCTGGATTGTCTCCTGACCCAGGTCCCAGCACATGTTGTCATTATACTGAGTTTTCCGTTAATGATTTTTGTGGTTCTGTTGATAGTTGTGTTTCGTAAGCATGCACTTGAAAAACAATGGCTTTCTTTCATATTTTTGAGTTGCATATAACTGAAACCACACTGTGTGCATACTTCTTGTTTCTTGTTCCCAGCTTGGATTCTGCGATTCGTTCTTGCTGCTGTTTGTAATAGACTGATAAGTTTGCCAATGTGTTAGGTCATACAAACATATGTGCACTGCGGTCTGTTTACATCTCTTAACTGTGATGCACATATGCGCTGCTATCAGGTTTCCGCTATCATTACTTAACACAACACTACTGAAATAAACATTCTTCTCCTTTTCTTCTATACAGATAAGTAAGACTTTTAGTAGACATTTAAATGCCTTAGAAATGTATATGTTTATATACACACATATACATATACCTCCTTTGTCTGTGTAGCCAAATTGTTATCAGATGCACAAACACCTGCACCAGCTTTTCAAATATTGGGATTATTGGCATTTTTGCACCACATGTGGCTACAGAAAAACTTATCTTTTCATATTAGTTCATATATCTATGCATACACAAATGTATAGGTAAACTATTTTATAAAATCATGCTTTTAAAAATTGCACTGCATTGGTATACTTTTTAAAGGGTTTATTTTTTTAATTTTATGTGTATGTGTGTGTGCTTATATGTTTGTATGTACAGCACATGTGGACAGTGTCCATGGAGGCCAGTGTCAAATTCCCTGGAACTGGAGTTACAGATGGTTGTGAGCTGCCGTGTAGTTACTGGGGACCAAACTTGGTCCTCTGCAAGAGGAGCAAATGATCTTAATTCATAAACTACCTCTTCCAGTTCCATACTCGAATATTTTTATTTGAATCTCTCAAAAAATATTTTTATAAAAAGTTTTGTACTCTATATCTTAATCAGTTTTCCCTCTCCCTTAACTCGTCCCAGATCCTCCCTATCCACCCAACTTCTGTTCTCTCTTTCAAAAAAAAAATCAAAATAAACAAACTAAATAAAAACAAAAGGTAAACCAATATGACAAAAAATATTGAAATGAAACAAAAAGTGCACACACACACACACACACACACAGAAAAGAGCAAACCATGGAACCCACTTTATATTGGTCAAACCTGGGCATGGTACCTGTGTTGGAATGTGGTTAAAATACTCAGTGATACTTAACTGGAGAAAACTGATTTTCCCTTTCCCAGCAGGCATCAATAGCTTCATGTTAGGAGGGGGACTTTGTGTCCACTTTCCATCCCAGAGTCGGGATTTTTTGTCCTGTTTAAAACTATGCAAGTCTTGAGCATGCTCTCACGGTGTCTGTGAGTTTCCTTCAAGTCACCTCTGGCCCTTGCCACCTTTCTGCTTACTCTTCCACATCTATCCCCGAGCCTTGAGGGGAGGAGTTTATTTAATTGTATTTAATTGTTGAATGAGGGCATCCCAACAAACAGTTGGAAATAAACCACTCTATAAAGCCTGGAGTGAGAATAGTGTGTGCAGAGTGTGTGTACACAAAAGCCCTGAGTGTTTTTTCACATTCTCTACCTAACTGTTCTGAGGTTCCTGGTAGCATTTTTTTCATTTGTCAGTAGTTGGTTTGATCAGCCTCTCAGGTTTTGTTTGCTTTGAGGTAGAAGCTGAAGTTTATTTATTTTTTTCCATGTGAATGCAGCCAATCATTTCAGGTTTGTTTCCTGTACACCCCCGTTGTCCGCTTCTGCAGGGCCAACCTTGTTACAGAATCTGTGTGCGCATATTTCTGGGTGTCTGTTCTGCTCTGATGGTCTGTCTATCCCTGAGTTAATACAGGCTGTGTTAATTATACAGATATACAATAAGCCCTGAAGTTGGTAGAGGCAACTTTCTTCATCTCTCTTTTCTTCACTAATATCTTGGTCTTGGTCCTAAGTACTTCAATATAAAGTTTTAGAATGAGTGTAACTATTTCTTCAAAATTGGAAATTTTAATCAATGTTGCATCAGAATCCTTGATCAATTTGTGAGGAGTGATTTATTTAGTACAGAAAGCTTCCTACTCAGGAAAATAGCCTGCCTTTCCATTTTATTTAGGCTAACCTTCAACATGTCTTAATATGTTCCATAATTTTTCTTAGAGATCTTTCCATCTTGTTGAATTTATTTATGATTCAATATATGTGTTGATGATTTATTATGTAAAAATTCAATATATTTTAAAATATTTGTTTTTATGTGTACAACTTCTCTGGAGTTTCTTTTAGTTCTGATATTCAATCAGTAACTCATTTGAGTTTTACACAGACAATAGCATATCATCCATAAATAATGACATTGTTTTTCATGTCTGACTTTTATACTTTTTTTTTTTTACATTTCCTTATTGTATCTTATTGGCAAATATCTCAAATAGAATTTCAAATAAACATGATGACAGCTCAGCTCTTGTTTCAATCCTGATTTAGAGGAAAAGCTCTCAATGATTTGTCACCGAGTACTCTGTGTTCTTGTGTATGGCTGAGACCCTGTCTGAAACACAAAGCAAAACAAATGACGATAATAAAACTAAACTAAGAACTTTCTCTTTTGTCATGGTGGGATGCAATGCTCGCTCTGTTGGAATAATTTCTTAAGGATATGCTTTGTGCGAGGCATTTTTGTAGGCGATATGGACACATCAGGAAACAGAAGCAAAGATCCCTCGGCTAGGGTGCAGCTCGGTGACAGTGTGTGCTTAGCCTGTGTGAGGCTGGGGTTCAGTCCTCGCTCCAAAAGAAAAAAACGAGCTGAGAATACAGAAAAAAAAAAAAAAAGGAGACTCTGTCGTATATATGAGGGTAAACAGGAAAAAGTAGAAAAGACAGGATGTGCTGAGACTCACTTGGCTATGACTGCTGGCTTCCTGGAAGTTAAAAGTAAAAGGGCAACCCAGATGGAGTGTGCTGCCTGGACCACGGCCATTTCCTATTCTCTAACTTCACTGTGCTTATTTAACTGGCTGTGCATTCCTGGCATTCTTTCCATGTTGTTTGTGGCTGCGTCACCCTGAGCACACTCCATATCACCCTTTCACTTATTTCTTGAAGCCTCTGGACATTTCCGGAAGTTCCTTTAAAAGCTATCACCACCATTTGCATTTTCTCCATTAACCTGAAAAACAGGTTTTGTTTTCCTAGAGAGACTGTATTGAAGACAAATTTTAGAAGTTTCTTTTCATTTAGACAGATCCCCCACCACCCAAGTAGTGTCCACCCAAGTAGCATTACTGTTTTTGATGACTGTTTATGGTAAATTCTGAGCTGAAGTTACCCATCTTTCTACTGAGCATATTAATAAACATTTTCTTTCCAAGGAAAACACCTCCTCAGACTTCTTTTCTTTTGATGCTTGTTTGTTTTATAGTGTTATATTGGAGACAGACTTTCACTACATAACCCAGCCTGACCTAGACCTTAATACATAGCTCAGGCTGACTTTCAACTTGAGATCTTTCTGTGTTAGGCACACACCACCACTTTCTCACTACCGAAGAACCAACTTATAACTGATACAAGCAACACGATAGATACGATATTTAATTTAAACCTAATTTGGTGAATGTTTTCTCTTTATTTTACTACAAAAGGTTTAATGGGACTGAAACAACCTAATTTTAATGCTTAATTTGAATTTTCTTATTAATGTCTAACTTTTATGGATGGCAGAATAAAGCATATTACCTCTAATAATGAATTAAATTAACGAAGTAGTTTGTCAGGTATATACTGATAACTTAGCCTTAGTTTATCAATAAAGACCATCCTCACATGCTGATTTATTTCTTTCCCCATCTTTTACACTCTTCCTTACCAAGACCCAAGAGAAACAAAGATCGCATGCCTTTTTCATTCTTTTTGGGAAGGAAGATCTCTCTCTCTCTCTCTCTTTCTCTGCTTTAGAGATAGGGTCTCACTCTATACCCTAGGCTGGTCTTGAACTCATGATTACCTGTTTCAGCTTCCCAAGTACACAGGATTATAGGGTTAAAGGTCTGGGCTAATACATCTATGTATGTATGTATGTATGTATGTATGTATGTATGTATCTATCTATCTGTCTCTATCTATCTCTCTATCTATCTATCTGTCTATTGACCGATTGCTCTATCACCTATATATTTCTATCTATCTCTCAGCTCTATTATCTATCTATCTATCTATCTATCTATCTATCTATCTATCTACCTACCTACTATCTATCTATCTATTGACTGATCAATCTATCATATATTTCTATTTATCTCTCAGCTCTACTATATATCTACTATCATCTATCTATTTATCTACTACTTATCTACCTACTATCTCTCTCTTTCTTTCTCTACCTACCTATCATTCTATCTATATCTAGGGGTGGGGAGAACAAATAAACAAGAGGATACAGAACCTAACAACATGAATACACAAATGGTTGTTTAATACCCAATTTAAAACCTTGGGGCTGGATAAATGGCTCTGTGACTGAGAATGTGTACTGCTTCTTCAGAGGATCCAAGTTTGATTCTTAGCACAAAATCAGCCAGTTTACTTGTGGCTGCTTGTGACTCCAGCTCCAGGGGGTCTGACACCTCTGAGCTCTGTGAACAAACAGACACGCATACATATAATTAAAAATAACAATTTTTGTAAACAGGTGTGGTGCCACATTTCTGTGCTCCCAGCACCCAGGAGGCTGAAGCAGGAGAATCACAAGTTAAAGCCAACCTGGGCTCCATCGTGAGACCCTTCCTTGAAAAAAAATCTTTTGTCTCTCTTTAATATAAATATCCTCCATTTTGCAAATGTTCAGGACAACTTTTAAAGTTAACATTGTGTCTTTCATGAAAATATAAAATGAACTCATGTCAAATATTTTGTGCAACTCATTAATGAATACAGAAATTTGTGTTATATTTAGACCAGTTCAAGCGAGAATTTCAAAAACAGCTGCGAAATCAAGAATGCTTAAATGAGGTAATTTGCTAACTGATGTGATACGGCCACATTTTATGTTCGTTATCAATGTTTTCCAAGGCAAAGATGAACTGTGTCTTCGCTGGCAAAATTCCTTTGTGTTGCGTTGGACAGGAACTA
This sequence comes from Meriones unguiculatus, assembly GCF_030254825.1. Taxonomy (NCBI): domain Eukaryota; kingdom Metazoa; phylum Chordata; class Mammalia; order Rodentia; family Muridae; genus Meriones; species Meriones unguiculatus. The sequence goes on along the minus strand of NC_083362.1, from coordinate 58,506,196 downwards.
TTTATATTACTGCCTGTCCTCTATACTGTCTAGAGCAGTGGTTCTCAACCTGTGGGTCTCTACCCCAACACAGGTCTCATATCAGATATCCCCCATGTCATGTATTAACATTACCACCCATAACAGCAGCAAAATTACAGTTATGAAGTATTAACCAAATAATTTTATGGTTGGGGGGGGTCACCACAACATGAGAAGCTGTGTTATAGAGTCACAGGGTTAGGAAGATTGAGAAATGATGCTCTGAATCTTTCTAAAACAGCCTAGATGATAGATAGATACTCGGAAGTACACACCCATGTAAAACCAGTCATTCCCAGAAATCCACCAGACCACACCCTGACCTCCCCTGAAAGGACACACAGCAATCTCCTTGGCTCATTTCCAGCTTGTGTAGGTTTTGCTTGGCAGAAAAGACAATAGGCACATGATGAATTATATGACCATTGTAAAAGTGGATTGAAAGCCCTATCTGAGCTGATGTGTGAAACAGATGATGTAGGGATCCACGTGGTAACCTAGCTCACTGGAATCTAGACATCAGCACGCTCATCTGCATTTTAATGAGCAAGTTGAGCACAGACACAAGCGCATGTGTTCTAAACTGACTCAACCAAGAGTTAAGAGTTCTACTTCCTTCACGGTCACAAAGAAGGACCAAATATATCTGGGCACAGTGGTCTTCTATGAGACTGTTTCTCCAACCAAGGACCATGTATGGATATAACCTAGAACCCCTGCTTGGATATAGCCCATGGTAGCTCAGTATCCAAGTTAGTTCCCTAGCAAGGGGAACAGGGACTATTTCTGACATGAACTCAATGGCTGGCTCTTTGCAAATTGAGGGAGGAGGAGCCTTGCTAGGCCACAGAGGAGGACATGGCAGCCAGTCCTGGAGATACCTGATAAGCTAGGGTCAGATGGAAGGGGAGAAGGACCTCCCCTATCAGTGGACTTGGAGAGGGGAACGGGAGGAGATGAGGAGGAGAGGGTAGGATTGGGAGGGAATGACAGAGGGAGCTATGGCTGGGATACAAAGTAAATAGCACGTGATTAATATAAAATAAAAAAAGAAAAAAGTGTGTGTGTGTGAGAAATCTAGGTCAACTTTAATTTTCACAAGTTTGTGTATCTCAGAACAAAAATTTGTAAAATGTTCTATAGTGAAATTTTTACATTTGCAAACTTTCAAACCAACTTTGCCTGATCTTATTATGCATTTTTCAAAAATATTTGTGCCACTTGGGAATAGAAATACTTGTTCTTTTTAGTTAGTATGTGCTTTGCACAGTTGTGGTTGTGCCTGACACATGGCAGTAATGATTTACATTTATTTACAGTTATATAATAACCATTCTATTAATTTAAGAATAATAATATCAATTAATATTATAAATTATATTTAACATAGGTATGGCTCTAGGCATTTTAAATACATTATGGACTTTGATTTTTGCAACACCATGCAAGTGGGTCTCACTGTTTCAAAGGCCAGAACTAGCCTCAGAGACTAGTTCAATAATATCTGCCTAGATTCTAACAAGTCTTCTATTAGTCATTCTTGAGCTCTGCACTCAGTAAACATCAAATGAATAAAAGGCCCCTTTTAGAATATTTATAAATCAGATGCAAATTGCTTGGTCTATACTTACTCTTAGGGAAGTATTGAACATCTGACTTTGAAGAACTTTTTCCATCTTCTACTAGCACAGAAACAAACACCTCAGCGTTACAACTTGTGGACGTGAAATGTCTTGTTTGTCCACACTCCTTTCTTCAGCACGCTGATTTGATTCCATATACCCACTAAGGAGACACTGTCCCACTCAAGTCCCCTCTCTCCTTGATCACTGCTTTGGCCATCTCAGCTGAGGTCATTTTGAGTAAGATTTTGAATTTTAAAGTGTAGTGGGATAAAAACCATTTTCTGATTGGTTAACTCTAATTTCTTTATCATCATCATTATCCTACCATTATCTTGAGATTCATCCTAAAGCAAAAATATGATAGAGCCTTCTTTTCATGTTTAAAAACAACCATTTTACCTATTTTTTCCTCTCTTATTTAGAGCTTCCAGTAGAACTAAGACCTTTTTCTTACATATCAGAAGGTCTGGGGACTTTTTCCATTTGGGGATTATGCTCTAAAATTCTGGCTCTTATAGTTAAGCAGCTACAGGAAATACTCTCATGCTTCCTGTCCTAGTGCTAGGTTGTTGGTTCACATGTGGGCATCAAAGCAAGCTACAGAGAAAGAGATATGGTTTCCTCATAAGAGGTTAAGGTGTGTGTGTGTGTGTGTGTGTGTGTGTGTGTGTGTGTGATTTTAGAAGAAAATTAATGTTTTCTGTAGTTAGATGTTTGCCTTGAGAAACTTGAGAGGAAGCCAACCATAGTATGTACTGGATCAACTCTTGGCTGCCTCAGAAGACCACCTACTTCCTCTGCAGAGCCTGAAAATTCCAGTCAGAAAAAGATCTTTAGCATTTGATTGAAGATCATAGCTTTAGTTCTGGCAAATGCAAGAAAACAGCTATTTTTTTCTAGGAAAGCGGAAGTAGGGTTTGAGAGTAGAGAGAGCTGGGATTCCAGGGGTGGGAGTTAAGAGCTAATTTCAGGAGGGATTTAAGACAAAAGCCACCTTTGAGGACAAGAGAAGCCACCTCCTTCTTTGCCAGTCCATGTAAGCTTAGACTCATTATGGTTGCTCTTTTTCTCTTCTGCTGCCAGCTGCCTTCCTCCTCTGCTGCTAAGCCACAGAAAACCAAAGAGGCAGTTCTCCTAAGAGAAGGATAAGCAAAGGGCCTTTTGCCCAGCATACTACAAGCATGCACACCTTTATCGAGCTCACTGTGTGGGAGAATGAGGGAGACATACAGGTAATGCAGAGCAAAGTGAGGATAGAGCAAAGTGAGGATTCCTGGCATTCTAGCTGCACTCCAGCTTTCCCTACCCACTCAACTCCAGTACAGTCCTCAGCTACACTACAGAAAATATAAGCCTCCAGTTTGCTCCCTCTTTTTCAGCCTCAGAATAAACTCCCATAACCTTGACAGCCCCACCCTTATCAAGCATGGCCTTTCTAGTCTCTGTCCAGATGCTGTCCTCTTCCCCCCAAAGACAATCCTCACTTTATTCAAAATGATCTTTCCGTGAACCAGTGAACCACTTTTGATGAGTTTTGTAGTAATCCACCCTCTTGCCGTAGCCTACCTACTTGGTGATTCATTTAAGTGATGTTTCTATTAAATGAAGCTTTTTAAAGATTACAATTTCCCAGCTCCCAGTCCCGAGGATCTTTGAGTTTTTATGTATCTCAGGGACTATTTAAACAGGTCCCTGCTTTCTCTGTCCAGCACAGTCTATAACTGTATGATAGTCTGGGGAGAAAAACGCATCAGACACACTCACTCAGCAATTCAGATGAAAGAGAATCTTATATATAAGATTGGCAGCCTGTTCCACTCATTACCTCATTGATTGCCTGGAAATGTGACTGGCCTGACTGGCCAGGCAGATGCTGTCCCCCCCGCCCCCCACTTCTCTCCATTCTTCTTCCTAAAGACTTTCCTTGGGAAAAGGAAGAAGAAGTTCTCTTGCACAGAACTCAGGAATGAGGGCTATGTGGCTCATACAGAAAGGAATATTCTATGTGTGGATAGAGGGGCTAAATCCTTCTTTTGGGAAAAAAAGGGGGATTGCTAATAAAGATGAAAGAGTCCATCACTAAGGGCTACATACCAATAATCAAATAAAAATTAGATATTTACCTCAGTTTCCATAGTTTTACTTCTCTCCACTTTTTACAAGTTTTAAAATCCTTTTGGGATCCTTTTTGGGAAAAGGAATTTTGGAATGAAAATGATCATATCCAATACGTTTTTCTGCCTTTTATTACCCCAAAAGCCTTCCCCTCTCTGTTTATTCTCTAGCTTGCTCATTGCCATCAACAATGACTTTGTCCAGAGGCAGAAGGCTACTCCTGGTCTCCTCTGCTTTACTCTCCCACTTGTCAAATCCACCTCTTAGGAGCCTGTGTATTTCCACCAGTTTGCATAGCTTTAGCTCAATCCTGCGGCATATTGGAAATCTGTAAAGGAAGAAAAAAGAGACAGGAAATCGAAAGCTGAAAAGGTCAGGTTGTTAGCCAAAGATCCCATGTTTTCAGGTAAGCAAGGACAGAGAGAAGGAAATTATCATTTTGTATCATTGTTCCACACATTAACCTTCAAATCTAGAATTGTATTTGTCTGTTGATTTGTCATACTGCTTCCACCTGCCAGCCTCAGCCTCCAGTCCTACCTTGTCCAGATCAGGAGAGAACACTCCAGTTCTGGGTACCAAATGCAAATTATAAGAAATGAGCCATTTGGGAGATGGACTATGGCATTATAACTATATTGGGGCGAGAAGGAATGGTTTCTTATAAATGAATTGTTCCAAGAAAGCTGGTGAAGTTAGGCAGAGTGATACCCATTTCCAGAGTTCCAGGCCTTCAGATATGGTAGTTCGTGGTTTTGGTTGTATAAGATATATCTATGATTCACAGGGAAACAAGGGCTGGGGCTATCCAAACTTACCCCGAAATAATGTTGACAGGCTTGCTGACCAGCCTGCCTCTATCTTTAGTGGAGGGCACAAACACATTCAGCAAGCTGTAAACCCAGCAAAGACCATGCTGTAAATATTCAGAAGGCTGGATGTCAAAACCAGCCTGGCCAGTTATTCTCAAAGTACCATATACAGTGGCGCTTTCTCCAAGAAACACTCAGAAACTCACAAAACTTTGCGTTTTGGCTCTGTTACACCCATGCTGGATATTGGCTTCCTTTCCAAAATTTCTCATATTTGCATGTGTCAAGAAGACATTGTGATTAAAAAGTAAACATGCTTCTTTTTTTTTTTTAATTTGATACGTTTCCAAAATTTCTCATATTTGCATGTGTCAAGAAGACATTGTGATTAAAAAGTAAACATGCTTCTTTTTTTTTTTTTAATTTGATACGAGACCGATAATGTTCTATTGATTTGAGATCATGGTATACAGGTAAAGTGTGGAGATAATTTGTCCGGGTAGCTCTTTCGTGTTATATTTGCCAAGAAAAATAAAACCCCACTGAAGCTGTTGGCACATACCTAGAGTCTGAGCCCTCAGGTGGCTGAAACAAGGGGGTCACAAGTTCAAGGTCGGTTTGCCTTAGGAAGTAAGGCCCTATATCAAGTCAAAACATAATAAGCAAAATTAGATCCTTTAGATCCAGTTAGATCCTTTCCCAAAGAATTTAAGAAGTTAAACACAACAAATCAAGTAACCCAGTTAAAAAAACGAGGTAAAGAGCTAAACAGAATTCTCAATAGAGGAACATCGAATGGCAGAGAAACATGTAAAGAAATGCCCAACGCCTTTAGTCAACAGGGAAATGCAAATCAAAACGACCCTGAGATTTCACCTCACTCCCATCAGAATGGCTAAGATCAAAAACTCAAGTGACAACACATGCTGGAGAAGATGTGGAGAAAGAGGAACCCTCCTCCATTGCTGGTGGGAATGTAAACTTGTACAACCACTGTGGAAATCATGTTTTCTCAGATAATTAGGAATAGTGCTTCCTCAAGATCCACCTATACCACTCCCAGGCATATATCCAAAAGATGATCAAGTATACAACAAGGACATTTGCTCACCCAAATAAAGTTTGGGTGAGCAAATAAATAAAGTTTGTAGCATCTTTATTTGTAATAGCCAGAACCTGGAAACAATCCAGATGCCCCTCAACTGAGGAATGGATATAGAAATTTTGGTATATTTACACGATGGAATATTACTCAGCAATCAAAAACAAGGAAATCATGAAATTTGCAGGCAAATGGTGGGATCTAGAAATGATCATCCTGAGTGAAGTATCCCAGAAGCAGAAAGACACACATGGTATATACTCACTTATAAGTGGATATTAGACATATAATATAGGATAATTATACTAAAATCTGTACACCTAAGGAAGCTAAGAAGGAGGACCCTGGTAAGGTGCTCAATCTTCATTCAGAAAGGCAAAGAGGATGGACATCAGAAGAGGGAAAAAACAGGGAACAGGACAGGAGCCTACCACAGAGGGCCTCTGTGGTAGGGTATCAAAACATATGCTGAGATTCACAGCCAAACTTTGGGCAGCCAAACTTAGGAAAGAAGGGGGAGATAGAAAGACCTGGAGGGAACAGGAGCTTCACAAGGAGAGCAACAGAACCCAAAAATCTGGGCACAGGGGTTTTTCCGAGACTGATACTCCACACAAGGACCATGCATGGAGATAACTTAGAACTCCTGCACAGAAGTAGTCCATGGCAGCTCAGTGTCCAGGAAGGTTCCCCAATAATAGGAACAGGGACCATCTCTGACATGAACTCATGGGCTGGCTCTTTGATCACCTCCACCTGAAGGGGGAGCAGCCTTACCAGTCCACAGAAGACAAAGAAGCCAGTCCTGATAGATTAAGGTCAGATGGAAGGGGAGGAGGACCTACCCTATCATTGAACTGGGGGAGGGGCATAGGAGAAGAAGAGGAAGGGAGGGTGGGATTGGGAGGGGATAAGGGAGGGGGCTACAGCTGGGATACAAAGTGAATAAAGTATAATTAATAAGAAAAAATTCCTGTTTAGAAAAGGAGATTATTAAATGCCTCTTAAAGTGTGTGTGTGTGTGTGTGTGTGTGTGTGTGTTTGTATGCACATACGTGCACACATACAGGGGATGGGAGGGAGGGAAGGAGAGAGGGAGAGGAGAAGAACAGTAGACTAAAGCAAACAGTATATGGGCAAGTGAGGACACTGTATCTGTGATACTTGCCACATTGATTGCTCACCTTGATTTGACTTGACTGATGCCCTAGGCTAGGTGTGTGTCCACATCCTACTCAGTGCTCCACGTGTCTCTTCTGCAGAACTGGGCATGTGGTGGAGGGTAACATTCTTGTAGAGAGAAGGACCATTCTGCAGTCAAGGGTATGCGAGTAGCCGAGCTCTCTGCTCGAATCCTCAACAGGCCTTCAGGAGAATACATGCGAAGGAAGCCTGGGGAATCTGTAGCTGGATTTGATAGCCTCTTCTTATCTGTAATTTCCATGGTTTTAGTTACAGTCAAGCAGAGTATAAAAAAATTACATGGACACTCTTAGAAACAGACAACTCATGCATTTCAAATAACATTTGTTATATTATCTGCCTATAGTTCTGTTTCCGTTATAAGCTTCGTTGTTGATCTCATCTTATGCCTGTCTTTAGGCTTGATCACAGATATGTATATATAGGAGGAAACAAGAGATGTCTAATTTGGTACTATCCAAGATGTCAGGCCTCTGCTAACTCTCCCAGGACAGACTATTCTGTTCCCTTGTCCCGCTCGAGAGGCAGAAGGTCTTCCATAAGCTCAATCACTTCTTTTTAAGGTAGTAGAGGTTGGATTGGTCCAAGCGTTTTTATGTGAAAATTTTCACAACCAAATTATCTCTGTCTCCCTCTTTCAGATTTTTGTTGTTGTTGTTGTTGTATTTGGCCACAGTATTTATGTAATCATGGACTGATTATATGTGTAAATAAAAAAACCCATAAGGTTAGAAAGGTTATTTTTAAAAGATTTGGAAGTCCTGTAATAGAAAACTGTGCATTGAAAAATATTCCCAGGCTAAATGAAGACTCTGAGACATTTCAAACCATCTGAGAATTTTCCCATTCTGGCAATTTGATTTACACAGGTCCTATATGAACTTTCAAATCAACTTTTAAAGCTTAAATAGGACTAGCCAACCAACAACTATCAAGGCAGTCACAAGGCGTGCGAGGGTGTGCGTGTGTGAGAGAAAGGGAGAGAGAGAGTTTATAAATTAAAAAGGCTCTAGGGAGAAAGGAGCAGAAATGAACTCTTAGAACGAGTGTCCAGATCTACTGTTGCTTCAAATTTCAGAAGAAAGCAGGCGTCCACATTTCACCAGAAGCAAAGTGCTAGTTACACAATTGCTCCTATAACAAAAAAAAAAAAAAAAAAAAAAAAAAAAAAAAAAATCTGCAGTCAGTCCTTCCCACTTAGGAGCTATAGTATGAAAATCTATACAAGGGAGGTTCACGGCATGAAAATGTTGGTAATAATATAAATGTCTTGAAAAAAATGCCTGAAATATCAAGGCTTACGCTACTTCTAAAGAGATCCACAATGAAGGCTAATATATAAACATGAATCTATATAAGGAAATCACACAATAGTTCTCTTAAATAGCCTTCACCCTTTACCCTTGTAAAACACAGATGAATTCTACTTTTCAATAGCAAAATTACAGAAATGTCTTAGAGTTAAATGATCATAGGTAGCAGCTGGTAAGAGTTGCTTTCCTGGGGACCATTCCAAGGCTAACAGAATTACTGGTTTGCTCCGTCCCTCTCCACCAAGAAAATCGCTCTCCTGTTAGGTCAGGTGTGCTTGAAAGGATTATATCGCCTGGACAGAACAGAAGCCCCAGGATTCCTTCCCAGGCACTGCCGTTCCTCTTTCACTGAGCATCCAGGAGGAGACGCCATCAAGTATGTGCTATTGAGGTTAGTGCCATTTTCTTTTCATGAATATAGCTTCTTTGTGTGTGTATGAAGATATGAAGATTTCCAATAGTCCTTGTTTAATTGCCAAGGGGTTTCGTTTGCTTGCTTGCTTTCATTTTTGTTTACCGAGAAACAGCCTTGCTAAGTAGCCCATGCTAGCTTTGAACTCGGAAACCCCCCGCCCCCACCTTCCCCCAACCTCCACTCCCATTGTGTTCGGATAGAAACTTGTGACACACAGCCCCATGCTGTAAATGTGGGGTGTGTTTACTATCTGGAAGATCAACATTGAGCTATCCTAGAAACGTGAAGAGTTTTCCTCTGTGGGTATCTGCTCGGTCTTCACCAAGTCCCTTTGCTTTTCACTCATTTCTTTGGAGAAATCCTTGGAGTAGATTTTTCTCTGCATTATGAGAATCTTGGATTTGCTGTGACCATTTCCTGACCTGAAATTCCCATCACTAAAGAACCTCAAGATCTTCTCCTTTTCCATAAAGAGCATGAGTGGTTAGCACAGAGTCCACAAAATAACAAGACACGTGGAATTGAATTCACTATTTGTGATACATCTAAGGGAATTGTTTTTTAACAACTTCTAGGGAATTAACTTAGAATTAAATCAAAATATGTGACTTTCTTCCATGTGATCATTTATTAGAGTCATCTGATTAATGACTCAATTTTGGAGGTCAGGTTTGCATGCTTATTTCATTTCATATATGGTTTAAAACAACAAAGAAGTGAACAAATGTGTGCTCAGAAACATCCTGCTATGTGTGGTCATGTAAACAACCATTGTTCTTGTGTTTCTGGTTCATTTCCCCATGTTTCTTTCTGTAAGTTTCTCTCTCTGTGTATTTATTATATATATTTCCATTTTCATATAAAATGTAGATTTATGTATTTATTATATAAATTATATATGCTAAACATGCTTTCTACTCCACAATACAGTAGTAACAGCACTTCCTAGGGAAAATTATTTCTTTTTTCACTCTCTCCTTCCTTCCTTTTCTCCTTCCTTCCTTCCTTCCTTCCTTCCTTCCTTCCTTCCTTCCATGTTTATTTATTACTAGTGAGGGGAGGCACACATGCAAGGCATACAGGAGAAGGTCAGAGGAGAGCTTGTAGGAGGTCACTTCTCTCTTTTCACCACATGGGTTCTGGGGACCACACTCAGATTCCCAGATCTGGGGTAAGTACAGTTATCCAGTGAGCCATCCACCTGCCCCTTTAGAGAGGCACATACACAAGCAGACATGAAGGCGAAATGCACTAATAAAATAAATAAATCTAATTTTTTAATAATGCAGAGAACAATAAAGGAATACATTTGGTGTTCATCTCCAGCTTTCACATGTACCTGCACACATGTGCACCCACACATATATGAACATATACTCATATGTACATCATATACAGGCAAAAAGATTAAAACATGAAAGAAACACAATGGAAAAGACTAGAGGAAAGTGGGGTTGGAAGGAATAGCTTAAGAGCTCAATCTTTTCTGTTATAGTTTCTTAGTAACAAAAACCCAGTGTTAGTATCAGATCATTTTGACAGAGTCCAGGTAAGGCATGTTAAATTTGACTAAGGGAAAGCAGGCTTGTTACAAGTAAGAGCTACCAGAGGGGGAGAAAAATCTCAGCTTCAGAAGCTATAATTGGAAAAATATGATGTTCTGAAGAAATCCAATAGAATAATCATAGCTTCAGAGTAATATTTAAGTTGGAAAGAATTAATCTCAATAGAAGTAATTATCAGTTACATTACAGATAAAAATAGAAAAAAGATGAAACGCGCTGTATAGAAAATTGATCAAAGAGTCAAATTCACTTAATGGAATAAAGTCCAAAGAGAATTTTTTTTTTTTTTCAAGCACAGAGCTCATATTTCCCGAGGAATGTTCTATTGATAGAACTGGTTTATTCACTTCCAAACTGCAACCAAATAAGTGAACCCAGCTTGAGGATTTTATTGTCTTCATGGCAAGAAGATGAAAGCTTCACTCTGGTCATGAAGTCTTTCCTAATCTCCCTTCTCCCCCTGCCCAGCGTCTTTTCTTCACATCTAAAGCACAGAACTATTTTCTTCATAATTTTCTCCCCTTTCTGGAGAACTGGCTTCATCTGCCTCCAGAGTCACCTTCTTCCTCTCTTCACACCACTTTCCCTGTGCTCTTCCTATGCTGGTGGATGGGTGATGTGAGCACTTGCCACATCTCTCACAGAAAGTCAAGAATGTCAGCCTTCCTGAACCCAAGCGCTGTTGGCCAGGAGAACCAGGAAATACTTAAAATGTTTAACCAGGATCAGAATATTTTCTGGGGCAAAGGGTGTTGTTGCTGCAAACTACCCTGTGATATCTTTAGCTCCTTTCCTACTTAAAAGTCCTGCCATAGTTTTTCCTCATCTCTTCCTCCTTCTATTCTCGTACAGTCTTGGCGGTGCAGTGTCATAGCAGCTCAACCATGAACCAGCTAATCTTTTCTCTGAAGTTCTTCTGCCTTTGTCACACTTTTCAGTGACTCAAAGTATATTTCCCCCGAAGGACAACCACGTCATCAGGTTGCCCTGATCTTCTTTCCTTCCCTTTAGCCTCCATTGTGAGTCACGCATCATCTTTATGACATTTCAAGGTTTGGATACTCCATAGAGTGCAGGAGTGCCCAGCCTTCTCTGTGGACATCCTGCCCTCTGTCTCTGACACCCACGTCCATCTTTCTGGCTGTCTAACCATCATTAGACTCTTAGCTTCAGCTGAGACCATTCCAGGAGTGCTCAACCACAGGCTCCAATGGCAAAGCCTCTCTTCAGTTCTCCTGCTGGGAACACATTGGTCCTGGGCCTTTTGGTGGTGACTGTTTAGCTTTGAGCTCTGATAAAGAAATATTCCATTGTGTACCCACATTTCAGCCTTTATGTTCTTACCATTTAAAAAAAATGGCTTAAAAAATAATATTGGGGATTGACCTACTAAGCCCCTGGTTTCTGTTTTGATAGTTTGTTTGGAATTTTTCATCCACTAAAGCAATACTGCCAGTCTCCCGCATTTCAGCCTGTGACTGCAGCCTCAAGTTTGTCACCCTGCTCCTGTTTCTGGAGCCACCTGATGCCTGTTGGCTGCTTGTCTTGCTTGACCTCTGAGTATAGCCTCCTGCAGACAGTTTCCAGGGTCACCTGTCTGCTGTAACCCATGCCTTGTATCTCATATTGAACATTCTATTCATAAAACTTTGACTCAGTTTTTTTCCACAGAGCCACACCTGTATAGACAGACCACAGTTTAAATTACATTTCTTTCTGTTCTTCCACAATGGTACCTCCTCCAATCTAGGAAGTAATTTCCATCTCCAAGTATGAAGGAAAGTTTTCAGGTAGAGCTCCTATTCTGAAAACAACAACAACAACAACAAAAAAAACTATCGTATATTTAAGTGCTTATGCTACAGCAACATATGTTTATAGCTAACCTTTCCTTCTACTTTGTGTTACTTCTATAATCCCTGGTCCCTTCAGGAAAAGATCTCTCTCTCTCTCTCTCTCTCTCTCTCTCTCTCTCTGGTTTGCTTTAAATGCCCTTAAGTCACTTTAGATTCACAAATAATCCTACTATCTACATCTGTCCAGAGATGCATTGCTTTTCCTAAAGTAGAAAGAAAGGTAAGAGTTGAGAGAGACAAATCAGCGCTTAAGAGCACTGGTTGCTCTTCCAGAGGACCCGGGTTTGCTTCCCAGGACTCACCTGTTGGTTCACAACCATCTGTAACTCCAGTCCTAGAGGACCCAATGCCATCTTCCAGCTTCAGCGGGCATAGACATACATGCAGGCAAAACACTCTATACATAAACATAAGTCGCATGATCATCTTTTGGGAACTTGCCTGTAAATAGGATGCATTTTTCTGCCTGTAAGCAGCTCGCACGCTGCCCAGTTGCAATAAAGTGTGGAGAAAGTTCTACCAAATGGAACATGCATGAACTTTATGACCACACAAATCAGTTTGATTTATTTGCTTTGGGCAAGAGGATCAGGGGTTTCTCCACAGCCCATTTGAGCTGCTTCCTGAAGAATAAGTGTTTGGCCATAAGGGGCCAGCAACAGACCTAGGTGAAGAAACAGGAAGTGGGAAGCTATTCCAGCAAGTCAGAGCATGGCCTGTTCCATTGGGGGAAGCATGAATAAGCTGGGCGGCTCCAATGAAGCTGCTCTGAGGGGGAGGAGCAGGAAATACAGCTGGAGGGACAGGTTGAGGGTGCTGGTGAAAGATCCATGCAAAGGAGCCCAGGCCTGATCTAGGGCTGATAGTGACCACTCCCTCAAATTGAGCAATTGTTCAAGTGTCTGATGGAGTAATGCATCAAACTATATTCACAGAATTCTAAGAAAATAGCAACTATTTCCTGCTGCAGGAGCTGCATAAAGGTGGCATAGTTCTTGTAGAAGGCAGGTACTGTTCTAAACTTTTTCATACTTTATGTATAAGCATTTTTCCTTATTTATTGGACAATTTTTGGGAAATTATACTTAAAGCTCTAGTTTACCTAAGCACAATAGCATGGGCTAGTAATTCCAGCTATTCGGGAGGCTAAGGCAGGAGGATTGTCTACACAGGAGGCCAGTGTAGACAATGTCTCAAAAAATAATATAATCAAATCAAATTAAAGAAAATAAAAACAAAAAACAAAATCCAGGAAAGCAAAAGTATTGCCCAGGTCTTCCTGGAATCCTGGTATTTATTCACTTATGTTAGAATTTTGTTGCGAGTATAGAATTATATCTTAATAGAAAGAGTAACTGTGTGTATACATGCATGAATTTATTTATAAGGAGAAAGAGAAATTGAAAGAGAGAGATACATACACACACACACACACACACACACACACACACAGATAGACAGGTGTTGAGAATAGAGAAAGACTGGAAGAATTCCCATTTAGCTTTTCTTGAGGTTTTTCAGATCAAATACGAATTCCCCTGAATTACTGTTAGAATAGTCTCTCCCAGTTTCTAGTAAATGACCAACAATTTACATCTTTCACTTTCTAGAAATAGAATTGTCTCTCCAGAAAATGTAAAAAAACATCTTCAAACCTCTTCCCTTTCATGAGTTCTTTTAAACAGATGTGTTATAGGGAAGCATCATGAGAAAGATGAAATCAGGTGACGGCCCCTCCTTGGTTATGCCACAGGATGGCTCACATCTTGTCCCATGTATCTGCAGCACTGGCTACACACCAAGCCCTTGGCTACATGCCCAGGCAAGGCTCCCGGAGATAAACGGGGAGGCCTCTGTTGGCTGCTGTCTTCATATCTATTAGTCACTTCTCAGTACTCCTAGATTTTGCCTGTTCACTCCTGCATTTATGTCTTTGCCTTCTTCCTCAGACAAGAAAACGTGGGCTTCTAAAGCCAATGCTAGAACCAGAAACATCATCGATACTTACATACCCAAGGAGAGCTGTAGCCAGTGACAGAAAAGGTGAACTTGACCAGCACAAGCCACTGTTCCTGGCTTGTCATTCTCTTGGGGGAGTCAGAGAGGGCAGAGGGTATCTTTAAGTTCTTACTTGTCCACAAACCACCCAAAAGCACTGCATTGATTTTAGTGTTTCAGGCAAATTTAACAAGTACACACATTAGAGAATATGGAATCTGTGAATGGTGAAGGTTGGCTGAATGAGTTTGTTATATATGTGAAATGTACTTATTATGTGCGGGCACATATGTGGACGCTAAGAACTCAGTCAGGAATTAATCCTACACTGTTTTGACAGAATTTCTTCTCAAAGAAACCCTTAAGTCTAGGGGTGCCTCCACCTACTTGGCTGAGGCCCACCCACAGTATTAAAGTCAGTCTCCTATAAATACAGTCAATTAGTTGTAGACATTATATACATTTACACAGTTCTTTGCAGCAACACTTAGATTAGTGTTTGAATAAGTTACTGGGGCCCTATAGACTACTCAACTTGACACAACTGAAGAACCAGCCAGTCTCCATCTTAGCTTTAAAAGCCATCTTACAGTAAAGGTACACCAGTTTCATTCCTGTTTATGATTAAACCTCAAGGGTTAGGCTATGTCTTACTTGTCATCTTAACTAGAAATGGATCTGTACCGCCTGTTCCAGGAATGGCAATCATTTCTTTGTTTTAAAAATCTGTTTACAGTCATCTTGCAACCCTACTTTTGTTTCAAAAGGTTATAAGACCACCTATAACTACTTTGTTGTTATGACTACCTGTTGTTATGGCTACTCTGTTATCCCACCTTGTAACCATGTCTTTGGTTCAGGAAGTCCTTAGGACTAACTTGTTACGATGTTCTGCTCTGGTAACTCCAACTATTTTGCCAGTCAAATATCCCATTTGGACCACCCCCCTCAAACTATAAAAGCCTGTCTTCCTCACATCCAGTGCTGACCCCTAGGACTTCCCCATAGGGGAAGGCAGCCCATATATGTGAACAAAAAAGCTTACTTTGATTAATTTGGCCGTGATGATTTAGGTTGGTGGTCTTTCTTTTCCCATCTTTGGAGCTAACACTAACAAGTAATGTTTCTGTCATACAAACAATATTAATCTGAAGTTAAAAAAATAAGATTTAAGATTAGTGTGTGTAGGGGATACGTGCATGCATCATGGCATCCATGTGAGGATCAGAGGACAAGTCTGTAAAGTCGACTCTTTCCTATTACCTTTATGTGGGTAGCAAGCATTTTTTACCCACTGAGCCATCTCCCTGGCTTGTAGTTTCACCACTTTTGATTATCTTTTGGCTATACACTACATGGTATGGTTGCTCTTCCCATGTGGGGCTGGATTCACAGCTTCCTTCCACTTAGTTTTTTCTTTCCTTTCCAGGGAAGGGTTGAACTCCTCTATTTCCTGAGCTCGCATCTCTAGGTCATCACCTTCCATCCTAAGGAATTAAGCCCACTGTTTTCTCGGATAGCTCTGATAATTAATGGAAGTCTCATCTTGTTTTATTTAGGTGGGAGTCAGAAGCAAAGGGCTAATACGTTATTGATTTGAGGTTGCTTGTTAAGTACGGACAAGATTGAAATAGGATGAGAGAGCAAGGGGAGGAATGAATGAACATGAGTCAAGGTAGAGGAGTGACTGAAATGAAGACCACAATCATAGAATAAAAAAAAAAAAATTGCTCTAAAATCGACATCCAAATTTATGTCTGTGTTGAAGACAGAAAGATAGGCAGTGGTCACATCAGAGAGATACTTGAGCAGAGATAAGAATAATAAAGAATATCACAACAGCTTTGGAATGTCTCCTTCAAAAATTCCTGTTGGATTAGAAACTTAACTATATGTGAAGGTGGAGACATTGTGGATCACTAAGAATCAGGTAAGGCTGTCATGACTGACAAATGAGCAGGACTAGAGAACATGAATGATTGGTAGCACGTGGTACCCTACGATGCCTCTGGACGCTGTAGCAAGAAGTCTATGCCTAGAGGTGGCCTCTTAACTTTCAACCCTTTCTTTGTTTCATTTCTGTTTCTCCGGTAAAATACCCCAACAGATAGAAGCCACTTAGGAAGGAAAGGGTTTTAGTTCAAAGTTTCAGGTTATCGTTCATCATTGTGAAGAAGTCAAGACAGAAGGAACTTAAAACAGCTAGTCATCCCCACAGTCAAGGGCAGAGAGAAAGGCATGCATGCTTAGTGTCCGGTTGGATTCCTCTACTCTTACACAGTCACCATCGCAAGCATTTAGAATCCTAAATCAAAATAAATCTGTTTTCTTAAAACTTACCCCCTATGTGTTGTTGTGTCAGGACTATAGAAGAGGGATAAAAGCAGATAATATATTTTGCTTTTATCATCCCTGATCTCCTTCCTAAGATCTAGCTTCCTCTTCTCCCTCAAGAATCCCCTCCAGTCTGAGCTTTCATAATAGTCTTTGAATATGATGTCTTGCCATGAGAACTGAGAGGAAGGTCTAGGATCCCAGAGTACACCAGAAAGGAGAAGAAATAGAATTGAACAGGAGAATCTGAAGGCCAATGCTCAATTAGTCATTAAAATTTAATGGTGTTGCTCCTATTTTTGAATCACCAACATGACTGAGTGCCTAAGGGGACATCCATGAAGCAGTGTCACTGAAGCATGGCTGCCAGGGCTCCTTGCATCTGCACATGTGGAAATGTTCTCTTCTCTCCATCCCAGAGAAAGACCCCGGGAGAGCCGAGAGCACCTCTGCTCTGTTCTCCAGCCTGAAGAATACAGGAAGCACAAAGCACAGGCTGAAAAACGGCTTTTTCCTTTGTTCTTCCTCTGTAGAGCTTGGGGATTTGGGGAGGTATTTACAGGCAGTTCAAGTGAAAATGGATGTTGAGCAGTTCTCACTTTCGGGTAAAGAAAGTAAAGGGAAGGAAAAAAAAAACCCTTCAACAAGTTGCCTCCAGGTGCATTGCAAATGGCATGTTGATTGACTCAACTCAAAAAGAAATTAGGGATGTAAATGTGTTTGAGAAAATTATTATCCAAATCACAACATCCTCTTCAGACAGTTCTATGATTGAATACTAAAAAAGAACATTAAAAGTCTTCCAGCAGAGTGCTTCCCCAAAGTATTAAATGATAAACTGGCATGAATTATGTTCTTGCCCTCTTCATGCCTTCTTTGCATCTGCTGTCGACTCAGGTTTGTTTGCATGTGTAATGTGCACATTTGACGGTGGCCTTCTGTCGAAATGTGATAAGGTTTTGTATTTTAAACTATTAGTACCTAAAAATGGTAATGATTCTTACAATTATTGGTAGAGATATCTCTTGGAAGTGTCCTAGAGCAGTGTATCCCAAAGGTATGATCAACCTGCAGTGACGTAACAATACCTTTCATTTGGTTATTATCATAAGTATTTTTAATGTTTCTCCATTTAAAAAAGTAGAAATCTAATAAGCATCAGTATTTCTTTTGGCCATAATGATTAATTTATTTAATTCTATGCACAAATACCACTTACTATGTGGATGCAAAGAACACGGTTCTCTGTCTACTCAATGTGAATAGGAGTTTATTCTGGAGCCAAATATGAGTGGCCATGGCCCCAGAACACAGATTCAGGTTACCCCAAATCTGTGTCCCAGGTGCCAGCAGTTTTTATAGTAACAGAACAGAGAAAACTGTAAACAAGACACTTCTGAAATACATTTGTGGAAACATCAGCTAGGTGAGTGACAGCCAAAGTGCCTCGGATGCTCTCTGATGACATTCTTGGTCTTTGGGTTGGTGGAGGCCAGAGGTCTTGTTTGTACATTGCAAATAGATTTACCTAACAATCATGAGGATGTTAGGTCACACCAGAAGCATATGATTACCCACACAAATGGGTAATAAATGGCAATTTTGGGGGGCTATGGCTAGTTCAGTATAGTTTGGCCCCCAACCTGTAACAGTCTAGCTTCCCACAATCACGGAAGTTCTAATAGGTCAATAAGCTTTGTGGGGTGTTTAGCACGGGTGTGGATGTGCCTGTGTGTGAGTGTGTGTAGGGGGTGGGGGAGGAGTTTCAGCTCACAAGCAAAAGACCTTGGAGATACTGCAGTGAAGGAGAAAGACAAGGACGCTGTCTGTATGGCTTGTATTCTACTGTGAGGAGACAGACAAGGTAAATAAAAGAATGTGCAAAAGAATCTCTAGCCCTGAGCTTCAGCTCCTCCCTGCCATCAACAAGTCCACCAGATGTGATTTGTCTTATCACTATCATCTGTCACTTTAAATTACTGCGTTATTCAACGGAGTGTCACCTGTAAATTCCTAACAGGAATGCATGTGTGAAGTTTTATACATATATGTTTTAAGAAGCCGCAGGTTTTCACAAGGCTTTTTTCAAAAGGCCCTTCCTTTTAGTTATCTCTCCCATAGCTGAGGCATTATTGGTGTTTGTTAGCTACTAGAGAGTCACTTTTCTCTTAGGATATGGCTCCTGTAGGTTTCTATGCTCCATATCCAAGGGTTTTGAGTAACACTTTTTTTTTTTTTAAGAATGTGAAATTGGGTAGGTTGGAAGGAGATTGATCTGGAAGGAGCTGGGCGAGAGGGGTGAAAAAGATCAAAATACATTGTATGAAATTCTCAAGGAATTAATACAAATATTTAAAAATATGTGGAGTTAGAAGGAAACAAGAGGAATATGTGGAGGAATTCTTTCTGTATGTGTGAGTGTGTGAGTGTGTGTGTGTGTGTGTGTGTGTCTGTCTGTCTGTCTGTCTGTCTGTCTGTCTCTGTCTCTCTGTGTGTAGATGACTTTGTGTGCATGTGCACCAGATAGCCACTGAACCTGATGCTTGCCACTTTGGCTAGACTGGCTGACCAGTAAGCTCCAGTGAACCTCTTGCCCAGAGATAGGATTACAGTTGCTAACAGCCACACCGGCTTTCATGTGGATGGTGGGGGATTCAAACGCAGACCTCATGCTTGCACTGTAAGTACTTTATCAACTGTGCCATCTTCCCAGACCCTACGGTTGATCTTCGTAAGTATCGAACAAGTTGATTTTTCTGTGCTCACTGAAGGATAGTCATCAGACAGTTCTGGAAAGACAACATGCATTTCACTGGTACAAGTTACGTTTTTTTTCATCATACGTTGTTCTTACAGGTTTATAGAAATTAAGAAACAGGCATGAAAGCCCACAAAGAAGTCTTAGTATCGATCTACAATACATTCATTTGGTCAACGAACCACAATTACATACAAACCTTTTAAAACAATGTGCTGTGGTTTCCAATGCTCAACTGAATAAAGAGGATCTGTATTGTATTTTAGGTTGACTGAGTCTGTCACCTCTCCCTGCAACTTTAATATGTCATTCTTGATTCCTTAAGAAAGACAAGTTGAAGCTAAGAAGGTTGGTACCCACACAGGCTGAGTCCTCAGTGCCTTGATTCTTTACTTTATTTGTTGGGACTCACCTCTCATCTGTTTCCAGAGGCAAATACTATTTTGGAGGGATGTCTGTGTGAAGCAGTGAACGCATGATAACAAGCATGGAGATCTGATGACATTGTTAATTAAGCAGGCACCGGTTAGAGTTCAAACCTTAGAACCCAGAGAAATATCTGCAAATGTGACACAGTGCCGGTGTCTCTGGTTTCCTTGGTACTAATGTGACATTTTTGTTACTAGAGGTCAGAGAAAGAGACTCAATTATTTTTTTCCACTTGAGTGAATTCTGATATATAAAACTGTAGTTATTAGTAGCAGGACTCTGTTTTAAGAAAGATTTTATTTTACCATTTTAATAAAATACCTGAAACACACATTTTCCCTATTTTATTATGTATTGTTTAAGCTATGCATGTAGATCTGTATTGTTGGTTTTTTTGGAAATAGCAGAAAACTGTACTTTAAAAAATAGACTCTAATGGACTCTATGGCAGAATTATAGATTGTAGAATTTAACAACAAGCTTTGAGAAAGCGGCTAAACACACTTCTCAGCCACATTGTTTCTCATCTTTGAGCTGAAAGGAGTCTTAGCTGAGCTCTATGTTGCTTTGCTAGCCAATGTCTTCACTTGTGCAACTAATCTGTATTATTCAAGTGAGACTACTGTACTCTGAGATCCTATCTCCATAGAAAACCCACTTCTCCTTTGTCCTGTTTGTATTGGGTAGACCAGTTGTCCACCAGGGAATTACAGAAATACCCATAGAAGTTAAAGATTAGAAAGACATCTAAAAATTATTTTGAATTTTTAATTTTATGTTTAAATTTATTACAATTATTTTTTACATATGAGGATTATAGGGGATACTGAAGAAAATGTGAAGATCCTTTAAAAGCAATTTTACACATTTGCTTTGCTCACTGCCTCCCTACATTTGTTCCATGATGTGTTTCCACACCAGAAATCACTGAACTACACCAAATGGTTTCAGTTTATTTTTTCATAACTTGCAGCTGATTCTTAAATACAGTAATGATTCTTTCCCTAAAGCTTCTGTGATGTCTACATCCTGAGATTTAGACCCTGTCGGAGGATTCTGTCCTTATCCTTTCCTTGGGTTCTTCCTGCCACTGGATTTCTTAGGCCAGACAGTCCTGGACTTCTGATCCATTCAGTCTTTCTCCTAAAATCCGTTTGTTTGGAAACTTAGCCAATCGCCTCATTTTAAACCAGTATTTTGGTGGTGTGTACTGTTCATTTGTTTATTAATTTCTTTTGAGACCGGGTCTCAGTCTGTCGTCTACACTGGCCTCAGACTCAAATCCACTTGCCTCAGCATTCCAAGCAGTAGTATCATAGGTGTGTACCACGCCCAGCTGACATTTTGTTTATAGTTTGCTTTTTAAAATTTTTAGTGTACCTTGGCGCCATGTAAGTTTGACAAACACATAGCATGCAATTGACGCCACCGTTAAGGAATAGAATAGGGCTGCTACATTTAAATTTCCTTTGTAGCCAACTTCCCCCTTCACCTCCTGCCTGCCAAACCCTTTGTCAGTTTGACATGCTAACCCTTAAGCTTTGCATTTTCAAGATCATATAACTGAAGCAATAAGTATAGCATTAATCTTTCAAGTCTGCTTCTTTCACTTAACCTACCTGAGAGTCATTTATATCCACACAGGTTTCATTCATTAGTTTGTTTTTGTTACACCTGTTTTTTTTTCTACCATGTGGGTGCTTTAGCTTTTCACTCACTCATTGGAAAATACTTGGGTTGTTTCCAGCTTTGGGCAAAAATGGAATAATAGTGCTATAAACACTTATGTTAATGTGTTTTCATATCTGATAGGTAAATATTTAGGAGTGGTGTTGCTGAGTCATATGCTAGCTCTGTGATCTTTTTTCTTAGAAGATGTCCACTGTTTTACTGAGTGGCTGTTCTATATTGCATGTTCACTAGGGATGCACGGGAATGGAAGAAATTCCTGCCACAATGTTTCACATGGTCAATTTTTGTTCCCTCTCCCCTCTATGTGTAAGAAAAGGTGAATACTGAGATGATCCCTAAAAAAAGAGGAAAAAAAAATCAGGGCTAATGAGATGGCTCAAATGGTTGATGGGGCCTGCCACTGAGCCTGACAATTTGAGCAGTCGGATCTTCAGAACCTACCACGTGGTGGTAGGAGAGAAGTGACTCTGACAGCGTGTCCCCTGGTGCCAGCATGCACATAAATACATAAGTAAGTATAACAAGAAAGAAATAAAAACAACAGTATTTATATTTTAACATCTAACATTGCATTCTCATGCATTTGCGTTTGAATTAAGTTGCCAACATCCAGAGCAGTCAAGGTAGAGTAGGCATTTGCTCACATCTGGTTGGCAAAAAGGATGGCTAAAGGAGAGGCAATTCAGATCCAAGACAAGCCCCCAAAATGATAAGTTAGGCATGGAGAGCAATAGGAAGAAAATGCGGAGATTTAAATCAGTTCCCTTGCTTTTTAACCCACTATCAAGTCTTCGGAGGTGACAAAGTCCCTGATTTGCCACTTTGCAACTCAGAATATTTAAAACAATAAGAGACTATTCACACTATAGGTCCGCCAACACAGTTGGTCCTGTTCTGAAGAAATACATTTGAATCTTTTCTTAGAGTTTTCTTCTTCTTTGTTGTTCTTTACTGAATCAATGGAACTCCTGGTGTTTTGTTTTGTTTATATTATTTGGTGGATGGGTCCCACTATGTAGACCAGGCAAGATCAAACTTTAGTCCTTCAGCCTCGGCTGCGTGTGATGGGATTACAGGCATGTGTCATCACCTCTGGCTGTGGCTTCTGGTTTTGATTATCAGTCTTGTGGTGCTCCAACCATCCATTAGAAGAGGTGTTGTCGACAGGTGGTGGTGGCACACACCTTTAATCCCAGCGCTCAGGAGGCAGAGGCAAGTGGATCTCTGAGTTCAAGGCCAGCTTGGTCTACAGAGTGAGTTCCAGGACACTCAAGACTACACAGGGAAACCCTGTCTTAAAATGAAAGACAACAACAAAAAGAGCTGATATCTCTAGGTGGTGCTTCATGGTCTCTCGGCTCTCGGTCTCACAACCACAGCATTTGGCTTTTCCCATCTTGGAGCTGCTCAAAGCTGTTCAAAATAAAACGCAATGATGGTTGGGTTATATTTTAAGGGAGGGTTAATTTTTCATTCGTATGAAAGGGAAACTAGGGTGTTATAGCTAAAATTTATTCCCCAGATTCCTTTAGATTGGTGCCAAGTTGGAGGCCACCACAGCATCTTGCAGCTGAATCTGGCTCAGCCAGTTTCTTCCCAGCTTCGGAACAAGTGGCTTTTCTTCAGCTGAGCCACAGATGAAAGAATTGGCTTGTTCCTCAGGGCCATGTGGTGAGAGAACCATCTTCAGCATCCAAGTGCCAGGATTCTGGTTAGGCTGTCTGACTCTCCTACACAAGAGGCGGCTGGGAGGAACTGGGCCAAACTGAGAGAACAGCTTCGTGTCTCCTACTCTCAGGTATCATGGGCACACATTCAGCACGCTGAGAGCTGTAGCAGGTGGACTTTCTGGAGCCATCTTAACTGTTACCTTTTTTTCTTTTCCATTATTTTCTTCACTTTCCTTGGGTATACAGTTGAATTTCTTGGGAGGGGGGAAGAGGGAAATGTGATCAGTCTGTTGTGGAGTAGCTGATGGCTCTATTCTTTCCTGTTTCTTCACAATGACATGGAGAAAACTAGATGGTTTTTACATGCTTTTTAATGTCTACGCGGCACACTTGGCCAGCCCTAGGCACTGCCCTCTGTAATGGCACAGCTGATGAGCCTCGCCACAGAACAGCCATATCCATACTGCTCTTCTGTGTGAGAGAGACATTCTGTTTTTTCTTCTAGCTGGGAGCTGCAGAGTGAGAGTGCTCCTCCTGAGGTCTATAAATGCTCAGGAAGATTATAGAGCCAGACTCATTAAAATCTGGCTGTAGAGCAATGGTAGTAATAGAATATGATGTTATTACTTCAATTTTCATTTTCTGAAATGACCATGGCATTACTCATTGGAGATGCATTAGACCTGTTGGGCATGGTTTTACACAATCAAGTTTTATGAGTTAAAAAAAAAAAACAAACAAAAAACAAAAAGCCAACAAAGTCCCTCAAAATTGGCAAGACAAATTTCTAAGTCTGGTTAATAATGGAAAATAATGACTAATTCTATGTAGTAAACAATAGCATATAAAAACAGATAATGACTTGTAAACTCCCTAATTAACTATGCAAAACTAGGCAGGCAGGAATTTGAAAAATTGCTAGTACAAAGCCTTGTATGATAGGCATTCATTAAATATTAAATACCCTCCCTTTGTTCATTTTTAATGCTCTGTATTTGGAATGATGAGTTTGTTAAAAGTCTTACCCTAGTAAAAAAGAAGAAAAAAATGCTTAACAAAGTAAACTTAGTGCTTGAATCTCCTGTTCTCATGTATATTTTGAAAGTTAGTGTGTCAGGACAGAAATATGACAATGAAAACAAATCATTTGAGTCCCTGTTAACAGTGACTTTGAATAAATTGTTTTATGCTTCTGAGCATCAGACTTCTATTCCCAGGAGAGGATATTCTGAAAACCAAGACAGCAGAGATGGACGCCATCTTGCAGAATTGCAGGAACGATCCAGGACGAGGACATTAAACATTCACTTTTTTGACTGGGCGCCGAGTCAGCCTCTAATTACAATTACTTAGCTTCCCAGGTACTACAGGGAGATCCAGCACAGGCCTCAGGATCCTCTTGGCTACCTCTTAGGTAAATCACAAATGTCATGGCATGAGCTTTTCCATGGAATAAAATACATCACTGATGCAGACATAAAAACATTACCGGTTGCTAGAATGACATCTCCCCGAGTTAACATTCTTTATAAGCACAATTAATGCAGCTTTCCTTGCCTCTCCTAGAGAAAGAACTTTGTGTGTGTGTGTGTGTGTGTGTGTGTGTGTGTGTGTATGAGTAAAATTGAGTTCTGAGCCTACAAGGAGCATGGTAACAGCTGAAGGTTATAAACCCAGTAAGAGCAGGAATGGCACTCAGGGGCCAGAGTAAAACCTAATAATCCGTTTTCAGATTTCTCTACTCCTGCCTATTAATTATTTTTTTTTCTTGAAGGCACTAAGTTAAAATGAGATGTAATTTAAAAATAAAAGCAATATTTGTTTATTACATAAACTTTCCAGTTCCTGCTATTCAGAGGCAACCACTTTCAACTCTATAATTCTTTGTTGCATTCATTTATCTATTAGTAATTTATTCTGGTATTCATATTTAAGAGCTGGATACTCCTGCTCATAATACTTCTTTATTTTAAATTAATTTTTTTGAGAATTTTATCTAGGAAGCACATTACTCTGCCTCCTTTTCCTCTCTCTAGCTTTTCCATGTTCCCCCTGCTCCTTCTCAAATCCATGGCTGCTTACTCTTTAATTGTAATTGTTATACATATAAGCTCATAAATACATCCCACTGAATTCATATGATGTTGTTCATATGCGTTCAGGGTTGGCCTCTTATGATTGGTTCATCTGAGGAAAATTATGTGCTTTTTAAAGTTTTAGACATTATGTATTTACTTCAGACTGTGGAAGAAAAGGGCTTTGCCAACCTCTCCATATTCGTCAGTACATACAATGCTGTTAATACACACCTCCTCGCGCACTGCCTTGCAAAAGTTTATCACAATTCTTATTTATAATAATTGAACATTGTGGTATTTGCATATGTACTCATTGCTCATCGTCAGGGCATTATTAATGAGTATTATCATGGAACTTTTATTCTGAACAACATCCTGGGTGGGACCGTCACCCCATAAAGCCACACTGCATGACAAGTGTCCAGGGCACTTAAGTTTCAACAACCTCTTCCACCAAACAGACATCTGAGGCCATTTGACAACCGTTGACTACCCACTTTCTCTGCTCCACTTTCAAGTTCCTATTTTGAACTGCATCCAGTGGTCTCTTGGCTTCCCTTCTTCTGTGGGCTGGGATCCAGGGCTCCTAGCCTCCTTTTCATGAGGCTGTGCTCTTTAAGGACAGAGGCCTATAGCTAATTGCTGGGTTCATAACCCGACTTACTTCTGCAGTTACTGCGTTTTAGTTTTTCTGTTGTTTTCCCCAGCCTTCTCTTTTCTAATTTAAAACATATTAAAATTCCATCATTTGAATATTCTTCTTGGAGATGGGCCTCCTGAAGCTTTGTCCTACTTTTGCGCAGGACTGACTGCTCTGAGGCTGCTGCCCATCCTGGCTCACGGGCTCTCAACCTGTGGGTCCTCCCGTATCCGACATCCTATTTATTAGATATTTACCCTATGATTCACAATGGTGGCAATTTTACAGTTATGAAGTAGCAACAAAAATAATTTTATTGTTGGCGGGGGGGGGGGCCAGGGAGAAATTGCATTAAGGGGGTTGCAGCAGTAGAAAGGTTGAGACCCACTGTGCTAATGACTTTCCATTTCTCTCAGTTTGGGGACGATCCTGTTCCTCCCATTGTATATCTTTCTCTTTCCCGATTTCTTCTATTGTAAGAAAGCATATTCTTCTGCAGTTTTCTGGGGAAAGGTTTATTGGGTGATACTTCGTTTTTATACCCCAACATCTCTTTATTCTGTTTTCATACTTATTACCTTGTCTAGTTCATATCCTAGAATAGAAATGACTTTTTCTTCAAATCTGTCCTCTGCCATGGCCAGCTTCTGGCTTCGCAGTGGGGAAGTTTGATGCTGTGATTATTTTTTTTTTCTTCATCAACAGCTTTATTGGGTGACACCTGTATACCGATTGTTTAGCTTTCGCCTCAACGTGAAGCTGTTTTAAACATTGCGATGACTTCTAAAATGTTTCTGCATCCTCTGTTATTCATAAATTTTGTATGCTATGGCCGGTGTAGATCTATAGTGAGTCCGTCCCCTTACACCCAGAAACACTTTTCATTCTAGCAAATAGTCCTGTTTTATCCTTGGCTAATCTCGCTTGTTTTCTCTGCTTCCTGCTTCTGGGACTATTGTCACTTAGATGTTAGACTTTCTGGATTAAATAAACAAATAAATAAATAAATAACCCTTCATTTTCATGGCTTTGTAATTTACTTCTATTTGGCTTTCCAAGCTTCTGTTGGAATATGTATTTCTTATACTGTTTTTTTTTTTTTTTAAGAGCTCCTTTTCTTCATACTGCTTTACAAGAAAGAGCCAGCATTGAATTATTTCCCTTTCACAGCACCCCATCTTTTTGGTGTCTGCAGCATGTGCACTTTTCTCCTAAATGAAATCAATTTACATGTCCTACAACGTTCTTTCACACCCTCCACTTATGTTCTGTGGGTTCCTGTTTCCGGCTTGCCTGGACTCTGTTCCATGTTAAAGAGCCCGCAGTTACCTGGTGACCTCCAATTGCTCATTTATAAGGAAAACCCCACTGTCTCTCCGAGCACCCCCTCCTTCGGAGCTGCGTTTGCCAGCACAGTTTATCAGTTTGTCGGCCCTGCCACAAAGAACATAGATGGGGGATGTGGCTTTCTTGTCAGGACACTCCTCACAGAAAATCTTTTGGATGGATTCTTTTTCCTTCTGGGAAGAAACTCTCTGTTCTCCTGCCTGAGGATATGTGATTGACTGCAATCATATATCGGGGAGTCTAGCAGCAAAAAGATGCTAGGGAAGGGATCAACGAGTGACGCAAGAGATTTCATCGGTCCAGGAGAGTTAAAAGAGAATGTGTTTAGTATTTCTTGCAAAGGTGAACTAGAAGCTTTGCCTGCTGTGCTGGGAAGAGGTGGGGTATTTATTACTCTATTATGTCGTATCAGGGCTAATATGAGGAAGGGCCTGTATTTTGTTACATAAACATAGTGCTGATCCTGCAGCTCCAAGTTAGGAGGTAAAGTACTTAGTGTAAAACGAAAAGCACTATGGTTAGTTCCCGACAGTAACTATTATCACGAATATAAATATTAACAATTTACCATCGCTTTATGGTCCTATTAATCGTTGTACCTTGCTAAGAAAGTCCTTGCTCTGAATAAGACCCTACTCTCAGGAAGCTCGTATTCAGTAAGAGATACATGAAAACGGATAAATTAAATAACGGAGGGAAAACACAGGATAAAATGGAGAATGATGCTCATGTTAGCAAAAATAATAACAGAGATTCAATGAAGCTGCTTTGCCCAAGGGCAAACCATCTTTTCTGGGCTAAAGGAGACTCTAGCACCCCTTTCCTCTAGTGTCAGGCTCTAATGAGCATTCTACCTTTGTTCTTCCTCTGCTTCAGAGAGCTGATTTGCACTCCTTTAATAATTCCCCTTGGAGGTGTGGCCTCACTCATACCCTCCTGGGCAGTATATTTATGTTCTTAAGGAGGCGCTAATGTTGAAGGATGGGTTTTATTTTCACAGGGACAGGGAGCAGATGCCACCCAGTAGTCATCTGATGAGCATGTTAGCAGCTTTCTGTTGCCCTTAAGAGGCCAGTTGCCCAGAGGACTCTAGCAATAGGAAGTAAAACCCATCAGTGTTGCCCATCTGGGCTCAAAGAGGGTAGAAGCAAGCTCAGCCACAGATGGAGACTAGGCTAATCTTGTCCTGTGGTAGAGTCTTGTGTGTTGAAGGGCAGCCCTGGGACCTGCTAATGCATTCTGACAGTGGCCGCTGATATCCCCTATGTTTGTGGTTTGGAGAGCAGGGCAATTTGTAGTCTCAAAAGAGATGCCTGGCTCAAAAAGAGGTTGGTGCTTTTTAAAATAACTTTTTGAAAAAGACAAAAAAGGTCTTGCTGAGTCATCAGTGTTGTTACCCATGTGTTTGTTTATGTGAATACTGATAATCCAAAGGGGGTCTTCCTCATGCCCATTGTCATACAACATCATCATCCACCATGAAAAATAATTCAACAGATACTATTCATTTAACAAAAATTCACAGAGGATTTCCTATGTATCAGGCACAGCGTAGGGCCTGGAGACACAGTGTGATCCCAATTTGTTAAAGATTTCAGTGTGTAGAGCCTGGTGGAGGGAGACAGGCGACAGTGACCTCCCACGCAGCTAGGAGAGACTATTATAAAAAAAAAAGATAAGTACAATACTGTGACTGTTAAGACAGATATTTTAAGGAAAGGTAGGGTCACACCAAAGAAAGTTCTGAGGATCACCTTCCTAATACAAAGAAAAAAAATTCAAGGCCATAATAACAGGTGGATTATTTAAACCAGTGCTTCCAAAAGACAGTGTTGTCTCAGCTAAGGCAGGAGGATGCTGACTTTGCAGTCAGCTTAGGCTGCATTGGGAGAGCAGGAGGAGAAGAAGAAGCAGAAAAAGGAGGGGAAGGGAGGAGGAAGAAGAGTAGGAACAAGAAGTAGAAAAATGAGGGAGAGGGAGGAGGAAGAAGAGGAGAAACAAGAAGTAGAAAAAGGATGGGGAGGGAGGAGGAGCAGAAGGAGGAGGAGCAGAACAAGGAGGAGGAGGAGGAAAAAAAATAATAAGTCATTTTAGCTGTAATGTGAAGAAAAATTTAGAAAGACAAGAGCAGGGGAAGCTAAATTCCACATCACTGCTACATGAGAGCAGCATTTAATAGAAGAGAGAGTACACCTGAACAGAATGTAATCAAACATCCTCTCTAAGATCAGAAAATGCTGAAATTTCTCAGACAAATGACTTCATAAAACTCTAAGAAGAGAA
Organism: Meriones unguiculatus; assembly: GCF_030254825.1. NCBI lineage: Eukaryota > Metazoa > Chordata > Mammalia > Rodentia > Muridae > Meriones > Meriones unguiculatus. Next base: position 58,476,940 of record NC_083362.1, on the reverse strand, counting down.
AAATCCACCATATTTCTTGGGAACAGACAATGACGTACGACTTTTTTTTCTTTTAAAATTTAATTATTTATATATATATATATTACAATTTATTCACTTTATATCCCCACTTCATCCCCCTCTCTCATCTTCTCTTAGCCCCACCCTCCCTCCCTCTTCTTTTCCATGCCCTTTTCCTAGTCCACTGATAGGGGAGGTCCTCCTCCCCTTCCATCTATCTGACCCTAGCCTATCAGGTCTCATTAGGACTGGCTGCACTGTCTTCCTCTGTGGCCTGGCAAGGCTGCACCCCCCCAGGGGGAGGTGATCAAAGAGCCAGCCACTGAGTCCATGTCAGAGACAGCCCTTGTACCCCTTACTAGGGAACCCACTTGGAAACGCAGCAGCCAATGGGCTTCCTTTGAACAGGGGGCCTAGGTCTTCTCCATGTATTGTCCTTGGTTGGAGTATTGGTGGTCTCTGCAGGCCTCCCTGGGCCCAGATATTTTGGCTTTGTTGTTCTCCTCATGGAGTTCCTGTCCCCTCCAGGACTTACTATCTCCTTCTTCTTCCACAAGGATTCTGGCACTCGGCCCAAAATTTGGCTATGAGTCACAGTATCTCCTTCAATACCTGGTGGGTAGAGTCTTTCAGAGGTCTTCTGTGGAAGCCTCCTGTTCTGTTCCTTGTCTTCTTCTATTTATGTCTATCCTGTTTGCCCTTCTGAATTAGGATTAAGCATTTTCCCTAGAGTCCTCTTTGTTGTTTAGCTTCTTTAGGACTATAGATTTTGTATCTTCATCCTATATTATGATTACTACCAACTTATAAGTGAGTATATATCATATGTGTCTTTCTGCTTCTGGGTTACGTCAGTTTCTAGTTCCCACCATTTGCCTGCAAATCTCATGATTTCCTTAATTGCCAAGTAGTATTCCATTGTGTAAATTTACCACATTTTCTGTATCCATTATTATTTTTTTAAACAGAGGAACTTATTGAGCATTATAAGCGACCATCACTCTTTGTATAGAGACCATTCAGTATCATACAGAAAAAGAAGTTAGCATCATTTGCAAATGTGGAGTTTAAGAATGTAATTGCAGGGAGTGATTTGTCCCAGGACATGATGAAATTGAAAATCAGTGGCACCTGTTCACTTTGTTCTCATAATTTGTTTGCATCTAGATGACTGCATTGGTTAGAAATGTTCTGCAGATCTTAAAACTAGGATCAAAGGAAAGGATAATTTCCCAGACATTTCTTATTGATTGAACATCTCCCAAATGTTATTCTAAGTGTAAAGCTATACTGGTAAGCTCAAGTTTTACATTTAAAATGCATATTTTGTGCATTTTAAGCTTAACTTCATTGACTGTTTCATGCTACTTGTTAACCTCCCCTCCCCCAAAGAAGCTATGTTCAGGGCAGCTCATGAACAGAGATGGGTTTAGTAAACATTTAGCCACACCCTCACACTGATTCAGCTAATATTTGTATGTCTTACAAGATGTGCATGCTAGGATCTTCAGAGCTGATACATCTTCATCCAATGGGAAGTGATTTATGTGAACTTTAACTTTCCAAATGCAACACTTTTTCTTGGAAGATAAAAAGTGACATTCATAAATTGTTTTTAAAATCCATGGTAATAGGAATATTCTGTCATAGATATCGATGTTAACCAGCATCACTTGTTTGACCTCTATTTGTAATATTGATTAACCATTTTCTTGAGCTTCAAAGAAGGTTTAAAAGTGTATGATTTAAAAATTCCTAAAGCTGAGTGTGGTGTTTTGAATGAGAATGGGCCCCAAAGGCTCATATATTTTCATGCCTAGTTCCCAGTTTATGAACTGTTTGAGAAGGATTAGGAGATGTGTCCTTGTTGGAAGAAGGTATATTTCTGGGAGTGGGCCTTTCAAAAGCCCATGTCAGGCCCAGTGTCACTCTCTGCCTGCTGCCTGTGAATCAGGATGTAAAGTTCTCAGCTGTTGCTTCAGCTCCGTATCTGTCTGCCTTCTACCATGATGATAACGGACTAATCCTCCAAGTAGCCTTGATCATGGTAGCTCCTCATCACAATGGGCTAATAACTGAGATACTTAGGCAAAGCATTTCGTGCCTTTAATCCTAGCACTTGGGAGAATGAAATAGGAAGATCATGAATTTAAGGCCAGGCTCACCCACGTCGTGAGACCTTTTCTCTGCCACCTCAAAAATGAACGAACATTGTTAAATAAAAATTACTGGAAAAAGTTCTCACTTTTGTGTCTCCTCTCTCTAATGTTCTGGCTTAACATTAGAATACTAGATTTTTCACTGCTTTTTAAAAATTGCATAATGGAAAGAACTTTGGATGACTTGATTGTTCATAGTATTTGGAAATGAGCGAAGAAGAAAATGTTTCATAGCATGAAAAGATATTTTAATAGATACTGAAATTTATCTTTAGATTGCTGGCAAAACTTACATCTATATGCCTTGTTTAATTTATTGTTATCTAGATATATTTAGGAAATGCATTTCCTACCTGAGGAGTAAACCCAGGACTTTTAAAATGTTAGATAAACACTCTGCTACTGAGCTAAATCCTCAACTTAAAAAAAAAACAAAAAACAAAACCCGTTGAGTAGCTGTCATCTAAGCAGCTTCTTTTGGCAGCAGATGGAGTTTGTTCCTGAGATCAAGATGCAAACAATAACTGATCATGGGATGCACAGCCCTGACAGGTACCAGGTACTTCTCCAGTGTATCCCTAAAGCTCAGGAAACACCACGGAAGAGAGGCAGAAGCATTGTAAGACTCAGAGGGCCAGAATACCTGAGTGAGATGATGTCATTTAGATATGACAGGGATGCTATCCCTGGCAGAATCTCAACAGTATGACTGCCTAAGCAAGACTTGCATAAAAAAAAAAAAAAAAAAAAAAAAAAAAAAAAACAACAAAACAAAAAAAAAAAACACCATCTGACTTGTCAATGTGCACGGGACAGGTTTGCAAGGTTCTAACTCCAGATAAAGAGCTCGAGCAATCAATGGCCTTTGAGAGAGGCACAATGAATTTTCTCCGAGAACAAACTCCCTCACAGGTTAGCTAGTCCCGGGTGGTCATCCCTAAACCCATGTACATGAGAGCAATACTAAATGAATTCAGTAGGTTTCGTACATGCTTATGTACATATATTATTATATACCTCTCTTTTTTACACGTACTTCCAGTTTTCCTATTATGCATCCAAAGCGGTTTGTGCTTTTAATTACATAGGTCTGATATACTTGGTAATATTATGGGCACAAGCTTAAAGAAAGACAGAATATCTGTGTCGTATCTACCAAAGCAGTCATTTTACAATGGAAAAACTGGAGGACAATGCTTTAACCTGGGGATCAAGACTAATATTTGGAGGGGTTGGAGAGCTGAGTTGGTGGTTAAGAGTACTTGCATATTTATGAGGATATAAGTTTGGATCCTAACTCCAACATAGTAAGCCAGGAATTATGCATATGTCCGTGACTTCGGTCCTGTAGGATACAACACCCTCTTTTGGTCTTCATACATACACAAATGCATGCAGCTGTGCACCTATGTGGACACATACACACATAAATAACAACAAAGAATAATATCTTGAGGTAATAATATGATGATGACATTAACATTGTATCCTAGCGAGAATGACATGCTCTTTGCTCATATCCACTTGTAATGGAACAAAAACCTGATAGATGCAATTTCCATAATGTTTATTGGCAGGGGCATAATCTTTACTTGCCATAGTTACTATTATGTCTTGTCTACTTAATAAGTATTCAGAGACGAGCAATTGCTAATTCATTTGACACTTATCAAACATCAGAAAGCAAGTCTATATAAAACACACACACACACACACACACACACACACACACACACATTCATTTAACAAAATCCTCCAAAAATGTCATTACATGATTGGGATCATAGCGGGTGTTAGAATTTTGATTTAAGTATTCACACAGCATCTTCCAGCACAGGCATTTCTTTTAGTTTTTTTTTTTTAAATTATAATATAATTACATCATTTCTGCTCCTTCCCTTTTCTTTCTTATTTTCTCTCAAATTCCTGGCCACTTCCTTTAACTGTTGGGATACACACACACGCACACACACACTCACTCACACATTCATAAATATATTATTATAACCTGCTCAGTGTGTATAATGTTACCTGTACTTATAGGATCTCAGGGCTAAGCACTTGGGATTATATAACCAACTGGGGATTTCTTTTCTGGGGAAGATTATTTCTCCTGCTCTCAGCATTTTCCAGCTTCCTGTAGTCCTTAGTCTAGGGTTGGCATCCCATGACCTTTTCTTCTTTCATGGTAGCACCACTTCTGGTGTCATTACCGTTCAGGTTTTTGTTTAGGCAGCCATTTTGATAAGACTTCATGGATGTAGCCACTCTCTCTGACATTTCTAGGAGACAAAAATCTCACAGCAAACTTTCGGTCCTCTGGCAATCTTTCTCCTCCCTCTTTCTCAGCGACCTCTGAGCTTTAGGTGTAGGAATTGTGCTGTAGACATATCAGTTGGGACTCTCCATCACACAACCCCCTTTTCTCTGCATGTTAATTGGTTGTGGTTTTATGTGATGGTCTCAATCTTTTGCAAAGCAAACTTTTCTTTGATGATGGGTGAAGACTACAGTTATCTGTGAGTATGAAGACAAATATTTAGAATGCGGTTAGAAATTATGTTGTCTTAGTAAAGTTGTAGGTCTTCCTCCAAGATCCATGACTTCACTAGCTTCAGCGGTTGGCTAGCTATCTAGCATCAGGCATGTTTTCTTCTTTCTGAGTAGGACTTAAGATCACGCACAGAGCTGTTAGTTTCCACTAAGGTATGCATGCCACTGTTGCACCCTTAGAGTTATTATGTCATGCTGGTCATTGTTGTGGCTCAAAGGTGTCCTTGCTGGGTAGGGCTTTGGCTTACTTCTCTTCCTTGGCACTTCTGGTACTAAGAACGCTGGTCTTCAGGTTGGATCGAGCTCAGGTCTTCTGGGTTCTGTGTCTGAAGTGCACAGTATCTTCAGCAATACGGACTTACCTTCTACCTCTACTAGGCAACCAAGGGCAACAGCAGTATCCTGTAGTGTTTTAGAAGTCTCTTGGACAACCCTAACCAACAACTCAAAAGCGGCCTTCCTATGCCTAGTGTTGGGGTTTTGTTAGATATACTGTAGCCCTTGGGGGCAGCAGTGTCAGCCCAGATGGAAAATTTTCATTTAAGCTATATATGTATATGTATATGTATATGTATATGTATATGTATATGTATATGTATGTGTATGTGTATGTGTATGTGTATGTGTAGACTTACATGTATTATATGCATTTTAATTAGATGGATTACTACGATGCCTTATAACTTTTTCAGACATCTTTAATGTTCTTTTATTTACCTCCATCCTTATGAATTTACCTTCCAAATTAAAGCCGCTCTTGTTGTCTCCATTTCCCTCTTCATATAGCTTGTACCTTGTTATCCCCCTGTCTATAGCTCCTCCCCCCATAATCCCCTCCTACAAGCCTATTTTGTAGTTCTTCAGGTTGTGTATTCACATCTGAAGACTAGAAGCTGGGAACCTCAGATGAGCGAGAAATACAACCCTATTTTGTTTTGTTTTAACTCTGGACTGTAGTGTAGAGAAAGGAAAAAAAATACAACACATCACAGAAAAACATCTTTTCAACAAGTTGTGCTGGAAGGAACAACTGGATATCCACATACAAAACCAAAAAGTATGTGTGTGTGTGTGTGTGTATGTGTGTTTATGTATATGTTCATATCAACCACAAAAATGAAATGAAAATGAGTTAAAGATATAAAAGTAAAAGCAAAAATAGTAATTGTCCCAGAAGATAACAGAACAGCAAAAATCTAGATAATCATGGATTTAGTAAAATGTTTTTAGACAAAGATAGGATCTGTGAAAGAAAGAATGGACAAACTGGGCTTCATTAAAACCAGAATCCATGCTCTGCTAAAACCATGGTCAAGAGAAGTCAACAGTTGGGAAAAATATTTGTAAAATTTACCTCAGATAAAGCACTATTATTTAAAAAAAAAAACACAGATAACTCTTGAAACACAACAGTAAGGAAATCATTTGCTCCAGAAACAGAATGAGAGTTAAACAGATAGTTAAACCAAATAAAATGAATGAAAGTAAAGAAATGTTAGACATGATTTGTCATCAGGGAAAAGCAAATGAAAACAACAATGAGAAATGATTAAACTCTTGCAGAATATCTACAGCCTAGAACAATGACGTAATTGGTGGTGACAAATGTTGGAGTCACAAAGATTTTCACTCACCGCTGAAGGCAAGGCAGTGGTACAGTTACCTCGGCAGGTAGTTTGGCAATTGTCTTTGTAATTAAACATATTCTCAGTTTATAATCCAGGAGTTACATACCTTGGTATTTACTCAAAGGGCCTTAAAAGTTATATCGATGCAGACCTTTGCCCACAGATATTTATAGCAGTTGTTAACTTTTTCTGGGTAGAGACGAATAAACTTTTCACTCTGTGTATAAAGCACTGATGACAGCCCAAAGCACAGATTCTATCAACGCCAAGCTTGACAAACCAGTGAGTTTATTGGACCTGCAAGCACGGTGACAGGAGCAGAAGTGACTCAAGACCAGCTGTATCCCTGTCTCATCTCATTATGCATTGCCACCTCCAAAAGCTACACCACGGAATCTAATTTTCAGTTAGCTGGGTGGGTAGCATGGAGGAATGATGGTCGGAATCCCAGGTGAGCCAGGTGAGAGTCCAGAGACACTCCCCCTCCTTGTACCGTGGAAGTGTCCGTGGCTCTGATCTTATCACTATAGACCTAGATATCTCTGTAGTGTTTCCCTTATTTTCATTGTCATGGCTGCCAGGTCAAAGTTATACCTCAAGATGGCTGCGGGATCTTGAGGTATAAAAGGAAAAACAAAACAAAACATAGTAACAGTTGTTTTAGTCATAATTGTGAGACTTTAGAAAGAACCAATTTTTCCATCAGCAGGTGACTGAGTGAATAGCGGTGGCATATTCAGACAATGAAATATTCGGTGTCCAGTATGAGCGAGCTATGAAAAATGCTGGAAGAAAGTCAAGTGAATGTTAATGTGGAAGAAATGAACCTGAAGAAAAATTACAGACTGAGCACTTTGAACTCTATGACTAGTGTTGCCTAGTAATGGCAACACTCACTGTGGTGACAACTAGATCACTGTTTGTCAGGGACTGTAGGGAGAGGGGAGATGTACAGGCAAAAACGCAGAGTGTTTAGGACATAAAAAGAAGAACTGCTCCTGTTCTATAGAGAACAAAAATAAAAACAGATAGCAAAAGTACAAATAAAGACGAACAAAGTGAGTGTCTATGTTGACACGGATGAACAACCGGATATGAATACAGTAGAAGACAATGGTTAACACTCTCCTGCGGAAGAATTGCAATCAGCAATGGCAGAAGGAAGGTGGTAAATATAGAACCACCCTAATACCGCAGCAATAATTGCTTCAGGCAATCAGCAAAGAAAGTCTATAGCTGGTCTTTGCTACATTGTGCGTTTTCCTCCCTACACTTCCCTTGTCCCTATTTTCTCCCTCTATTACTAGGTAGGAGAGAAAGAAAGATCTCTCTCCCAAGGGGGAGAGAGATACAGAGATCCTTGAATTTAATTTCTTTCTCCTTGTTCCTTCGAGTATGACTACTAACAAACCACAACCACACTCCCTGAATGACCATCAACCACCAACCCTGCCTCTCGAGGCCCTAGCATTTATATGCCCCTTGAAAAGTTACCAGAATTCCAACCATCACACTATCACAGAAACTATCTGCAGCTGGCAAAAACACACATCTTCTAGAGCATGAGGCAAAGCACAGTCAGTTGCTGCAGACAGTCCAAAGCAGCTTCATATCGCCACACCTAGGATTAAAATGAAAGCATATTCTAATACTCCTGTGTTTTGCCACTACCCAAGTTCAAAGGAGAGACAGCACACATGAATCCCAGAGTAGCTCAAAATCAACCACCTGACAATGGAGAAGCTGCCAGATGGCCACAGTCATTAAGGGATCCTAATACCTTGGCTTCAAGCATCTCTCCTAGGTTGTTAACAAGAACACTGGATCCTTTTGTGGGCTTTTAGTGCCATAGAAAAAAGAAGGGAGCTTGAGAATATATATATATATCCGTTTGAGAGAAAAAACAACATGCATCATTAGGAAGGGAAAGTCAAGCTTTCTGTACTGGGGTCTAGAAAGTAGGCAGGCTCAGCCATCTAAGTCAGAGAACAGCTGTACTGGGGAGGAGGGAGAAGGAAGAAGAGAAAGAACAAGGGAGGGTTGAATATTAGGGCAAGCTGACTTTAATAAATAGGAAACTATATATATAGCAGACCAGTGTCTGCTAAGGGAAGGTAGAAAGAAGGAAAGAAAAAAGTTAAGACTCAAAGCGTGCTGACTTGAGGCAGGATATTTGCAGGAGTAGTTTAGTGACCTGTGACCTCCTACTGCACTGAGCTGCTGTGCCCACTGTAAAGGAAACAGAGGTCAGTCTTCCTTAACAGCCCCTAGCATTCCCTAACAACTCCCCTTTTGTGACTAGTTAGTGATCAAACCCATCCTGGGACATATGCTAGAACATGAGGCAGTGTTCCCATCTGCCTGGTTTTAAATGTATGTGCATTCTTTTGCTTGAACATCATATGTAAAAAAAATGGCAATGCAATTCTGTCTACATATGATATTACCTCTTGGGTGACCCGTGGGACTCTACCTTTATGACCTGTGGCCTTTCTGTTTTAGGCTGGGTTGATTAGTTTCTAATGTCCTTGTGGCAATTCAGCAGTGCTACAAATAGATTAAATCTTTTAGTCTTTGTAAATTTAACAATACAACCTGGAGGGATTTATTACGTAACAAAGGACGGAGATGATCTAATTCAGCAGCATCTTTTCTATAAGCAAGCTTTGTTCTAAGGGTTCAGTTTGCCAAATCTCAGTTATTCTCTTTCAAGCAAGTGTTAGGCAGGTCTATAGCTGTTTGTTTACATTTTAGTCTTTGGAGTAGAGAGAACTTTTTGTTCAAAGTCTTTATAAAATCCTATTGTCCTCCAGTTTGATTAATGACAATGAAATGTGTTGGGTATCTCATTTTTCTTTAATACTTTCTCTTTTTCACAGCTTTCACTGTGCCTGGATCAAGGATAATTCATCATGGATATTTTTAGACACAATTTGAGAAGCTTTTCTTCCGCTGCAGGTCGGAAGAAGATGAGTTGGTGCCTTGATTTTATTTCCCATGCTCAGAATATAAATTATTCCAAACTAAGGTTTTGTTGTTTAATTAGTCAAGGACTAAGTGTAACTAAATAATGGAATGTTAATATTTATATTATTTAATAAGCATAGCACATTAAGTAGTTCTAAATGTTACCTGTGATGATCTGACCACAGTTATTTTGATTTATATTGGTACTTGAGGAAGATCTGAAAGTATTATATTTATAATAGTGGTAGGTTCCTGTATCAGAAGTTGCACCACAGCTTCAATTTTTTTTAGATATTTATTTATGTGTGTGTGTGTGTATGTGTGTGTGTGCATGAGTGTATTTGTAGTTATTTGTGTGGGTTCATGTGTTTGTGTATATGAAGAGGCCAAAACAGAGCATTCAGTCACTTGGAACTGGAGTTTTTGGTGTTTGTAGAATGTCTAGATTATTAAATGGGTCCTGGGATCTAAACTCTGGTCTTCATGATTGAGCAGCAAGGGCTCTTAACCACCGAGCAGTCTCTTTAACCTATTAATGTTTTAGAAACGACAGTAAACATTAGCTATCCTCACAGTTTTTGTGGATGAGGAACTTAAAATTTCTGTGTTAGTTTTATTGATGGATGGATCGATTGACTGATTGATTGACTGTCAACTTGACCTAACCTTGAGTCACCCAGGAAGAGGGAACCTTGGGTGGTCTCCCGTGGACATGGCTGTCGTGTACTTTTTTGACTCATGACTGATGCACGGAGGGTCTGGCCCCCTAGCAACCCCAGCCAATGGTCTTGGGATACATAAGAAAACAAGTTGAGCAAGGCATAGAGAGCAAGCTCGTAAGCAGTGTTCCTTCATGGTCTCTGCTGCCGTCCCTGCCTTGGTTTCCCCCAATGAAGGACTTTAACTTGGAAGCCAAGTAAGTCCTTTCCTCCCTAGAAAGAGTATGCATGTAGTTCCTCTTCTCAGCTCTCTTCAGCGTGGTAGAGCATGACAGAAGGGCATGAGTGTAGGTGGTGAGGGACATCTGCCACGCTGTAGGCTTGTCCCAGCATATGCCTCAATGTTTCCATTCAACGCTCATAGTAACTATTAATGAACTTTTCTGTGAGAACTGCAGTCGTCTTCCTAACTCTTAAGGTCATACATTTTCACTTAAAATTCACGTTAGTTATCAATATAGTTTCCTATTTATTTAACTGTTTAAAAACTGTCGATGATTGTTCTTGCCCACTAAATTAATAGCTTTCAAAGCTTACCATTTGAGCAACAATTTGCTACTGTCAAAAATACAGCTTTATGTTTACATATCATAGGATTTAACCACAAAGGACACAAACAGGTATTTATTTCAGCACATCTTGGTTTTTAAGCAATATTTAAAAAGAACAACCCAGTTAATAACAAATTCATAGAACTTGCCCTATTTATATTGCTCACAATGTAATTCTGTTTAGTGATAACGCTGTGATGTATGATGACATAGTCCTTAATCACACAAGGAGTCAGGGTGCCTGAAATGTCATTCACTTTGGTATTTAACTCATCTCTCAATGGCTGAGGCCACTGGACATATTTGGGTCAAGTAATGAGGCCAAATTTCAAGATATTTCCACTACATCAGGCCATCAGTGAATTCTGAGTTAGGCTCCATTTCTTTCCCCTGTCCACGAACACATGATATCTTTCCATTTTCTAGCATCTTCAATTTCTTTCTTCGACATTTCAAAGCTTCTAGGGTAGATGTCTCTCCCCTCTTTGGTTAGGTTTGTTCTTAGGTATTTTTAGAGACTGTTGTGAGTAAGGTTGTTCCCCTGCTCTCTTTCTCGGCATCTCTGCTATTGATATATAGATACTGGTTTCCGTACATTGTTGTTGTAGCCTACTATTTTACTGAAAGTATTTATCAGATCGAAGGGTTTTCTGGTGTAGGTTCTTGTTTGTTTTGTTGTCTTTTACATATAGGGTAAGACCATCTGTGGATAGGAGTCATTTGGATTTTTCTTTTCCTATTTTTATCCCTTCAAGTTCCTTCTCTTTCCTTGTCACTCTAGCTATGTATTTTAGAATAATATTAAAAATAGAAAGGCATTCCTGATAAATTCCACTAAGGATTATATTTTCTAAGTTTTCTCTCAGAAACTTCCGGATTTCATTGCTTGTCTGTTACAATGTGTCCATGTCATTTCTGATTCCATTAACTTGGATGCCCTCCGTCTTTTGGATAATTTAGCTAATGGTCTGTCAATTTCGTTTTTCTTTGAAAGAATCTTTCTCTCTTTCCTTCCTTCCTTCCTTTCTTTCTGTTTTCAAGACAGGGCATCTCCGTGTAGCCTTAGCTGTTCTGGACTTGCTTTGTGGACCAGGTTGGCCCCGAACTCACAGAGAACCGCCTGCATCTGCCTCCCTGAGGATTACAGGCATGGGTCACTGCGCCTGGCTGGAAAGAAACACTTTGATTGGGTCCTTGTATTGCTCACTTAGTCTCCATTTTATTCATTTGTGCCCTGATCTTTATTATTTCTTTCCATCTAGGACCTTTGGGTTTAACTTATTCTTGTTTCCCTAAGACCTCAAGGTCATTAGGTGACTTATTTGCCTTCTAAGTTTTGGATATAAACAGTCTCTTTTATTACTTTTAATGTCTTTTTTATTGGTTTATTTTATTGTATTTATTATTTATTATTAAGTTATTATTTATATTTCTGTCTCTCTTAGAGCTGTCTTTACTGTATTCCACTTAGTCTGAGAACTGTATTTTAATTTTTACTTGATTTTTAAAATTTAAAATTCTTTTTCCTGATTTCTTCAATGACTCACTCATTATCTAAGAGAGTATTTTTCTATCACTATGTGTTTGTGTGGTTTCACTAAGCTTTTTTTCCTATCACTTCTAATTTAAATCACAAAGCACACAAATTTATTTTCATTCTTGTTTGATAAGACTTGCTGTACTGCACAGAATGCCATCCATTTTGGATAATATTCCTTGGCTGGCCAGAAATATATATATTTCCTGCAGTTGTTGCATGGAGTATTCTGTAGATGTCTGCTTAGTTCATCTGCTGGATAATGCAACTTAACTCAAGTTTCTCTAATTGACTTTTTGATGTTGTTAGAATGATAACTTTTCTGGACACAGTGACATTAGTTAGATGCTCTTTGCTCTCAAGGCTTAGGTAATATAATCCATGTTTCCTCTGCTTTTAGGGTTTTAGTTCAAAGGGAAAGGTCTGTTGTTCTTCTAGTGAGCTTGCCTTGTGAGCAAGCTTGATTTTTTAAAAATAAAGTTTCTTTGTTTTGCAGTCTAGGCCTTTTAAATTATAATGTCATGTGGGAAGGCTTCAAATCATTTTAGGAGTTCTAAATGCCCCTTCTAATATGTGAATGGTTATATATTTCCCCAGAGTTTGGAAGTTTTTTTGCTATAATTTTACCTAGTAAATTTTCTATGCCGTAGCCTACAATTCAGTTCTTTCATTCATTTACTTCGTTGTGTCACAATGTTATGGTCACACCTTTTTTCTTTATTTCTGCCTTAATGTGGTGTTTTCTTGATGTTGTCCTCAAACCTCAAAACTCTTTCTCTTCTTTGATTTAGCCTACTATTACTTCCTACTCTCTATACTCACTCATCTGTTCATCTTAATCAAAATCACTAATCCTTTTGAAAAGTAGGATTTTGAAGTCTTCATCCAGTTTTTCAACCATATCACTGTCTTCAGTTTCAGTTGGGGGGTTGGTGAAATTCAGAGGGGTGACACTGGACTATTCTGTCATGTTATTGTGTTTCTGTGCTGTGGTTGTGCATATTTCGTGATAGATCTATCTTTCACTTCTTTTCTTTTTATTTGTTTATTTACATTTATTTTATGTGGGTAGTCTCCTCTTTGGCTCATGTTTGCTACTGCTCCTTAGAGGGAATAAAGTAGATAGTTCTAGCAAAAATAATGATTTGCAAATAGCCTAGCTTTGACTGTAAGCCTAGACTTTAATGGCTGAGCCATCTCCCCAGCCCATAACAGACTAGATTTGAAGTTACATAGAAACAACTGGACAGCAACACTCACATTACTGGTAGGGTTAAAAATGAAAAGATTAGATAAGATACTATGTTGATAAGCAAGGAGTCCAAAATTGTTCATATTAAAGTATTCCTAATTCATACACCAAAAAGAGGAGACATGGAAAGAAAATAAGACAGAAAAAGCAAGACAGGAGTAAGGGTAAATGTGTTTGGGAGAAAGGTCTCAGAGGTTGTAGTGACCATAATTAATCCAGTCCAGGATGAGCAGAACCAAACTTAGACAAAGGAAAGAATAAAACTATTCAATAAAAATGTATAAAAGCAATACATCGGTTAATAGGTTGTTTTCCATACACAGTGAAATATGGCTTTTCATCCCCTAGGGGTGTTTTCTGGTCCTCATTCTCTAGGGAGAGAATGGCAGCTATTTGTTTGTCCTGTTTTTCTTGTTGAGTTAAAAGTCTTTGGAGGAGCCACTCTCTACCTGCTCCTTCCATCTTTAATATCCCTTCGTCTTAGTGAATGGACTCTGGTTTCTCCTGGTTCACCATGACTATTGGGTGGGTTCCCTTTTTGGTACCACCACTGGCTTACTTTTTCTCACATAAGTATCTTGTTCACGAACCAAAGAGAAGCCTAATTGATATTATGTTCACGATTAGGTTTTGTTGTCTATTATGGTCAGTTTTAATGTCAATCTGCCACAAATTAGAATCACCTCATTAAGGAGCCTCTCCTGCAGAATTGCCCTGATTGCCTTGATTAGTATGACAAGATGCACCCCTACTGTGAGAGTCACTTTCTGGAAGCCGTGCAGACAAAAAAAAAAAAAAAAGGAGATTTCAGAAGAGAGTTCATTCTTGCAGTTTGCTCCTGTGGCATTCCCTCTTGCTACAAGTTGATTTTCCCAATTGTTGCTGCCTCTGCCACTTCCAACAGAGAATACAGACCAGTGGCTCTAAGAAACTTTCCTTGTCCTCGGAGCCTGTTGGGACTACCGAGGTACCCCTCTTTGTGAACTGACTTCCAGACATTGCTCTCACTGAGGGATAGCTATTCTAGTGCTACTCTGAATGTTGAGGTACCCAGCCTTCAGGACTACATCCTGGCTTCTCAGTGACTCTGCTGTGATTTGGTTATTATATTACAGCTAACTTAATAGATATTTTAATCTCTTTATTCTGTTTCTCTAGAAAAACTTGGCTTAAACATTGCCTTACAGGAAGTAGGCAACTCTGGGGTAATTAATCTTGCTTCAGGTTTAACTCCTCTTTGCTAATGTATTTGTGCTCATGAGACCTAGTCCAGCCACTTCTTCATTTGCATCACACAGGTTCTCACAATGCTGAAAATGCAGTGCTCATTTAGTCCTGTGTGTGTGTGTGTGTGTGTGAGAGAGAGAGAGAGAGAGAGAGACAGACAGACAGACAGACAGACAGACACACAGACAGACACACAGAGCAAGAAAGAGAGATGGGCAGACAGACAGACAGAGGCAGTTACAGAGGTGCAGATGGGTGGAGGAGAATGAGTATGTGTGTGTGTGTATGGGTAGGGATATGCTTAGAAGTTTGGAAATTAAAAAAATGGAGGGTCATTTACTTTTGGAGCCAAGAGGCTTAACAGAAAATTGTTTCCCAGATTGCTTCCCTTTGCTGAACCCCTAGAATAATGTAATGTATTTCATTACATTACCCCTGTAATGAAATAGTACAGTATGTCTCTTTTCTGGTGTCTGTTTGGCATGACCCCTGTATGCAGGGCCCCAGCATAAACACTGGCATTTCCTGTGCATGTGGCTTGCTGTTTTCTTTCAATTTATTTTCCTGGCCACTTTGCTCAGTGCTCTATGCCCAGGCCCATGATTACCTCTAAAAACCTGCAGTAAATATTTTAAGACTTTACCTGATAACTGTTCATAGCTGCCACTTGCTGCCTTCCTATCCCACTGAACTCTTCCTGCAACTGTGCAGCTGATGATGTTTCAGATTCATGGAGATGCAGGGCGGTAACGTGTATGTGTGTGTGTGTGTGTGTGTGTCTAATCCGTCATTTATCTGGTCATATAAAAATAACTTTTCTGTGATGGCTTAGTGTTTTCTTGGGATAAGTGCTTGATACTATACACTCCACCTCACTCAGCATCCTCTTCAGGAGCACATGATGATGGCGATCAAAAGGTGCTTCTATGGTCGTGAAGAGGTCAAGGGCCCTGTCAGAGTCATGAAATAGTAAAACCAAAGACTGAAAACCATCATGATTCTTCACTGGCCTCTTCTACGGTGTCAAATCTGGTTTCTACAATGAACTCAACAATTCCTAAGATAGTTCTGTTTCATGGTTTAGGCATTATATTGATACCTATGATTGATAGTCATATGCCAAGGCCATTTTTTTAGAAAGTTCTTTCAGTCACATCCTCTTTATTGTTTACTATCTAAAGTTTCCAGTAATTGAATTATGAAACGTAGATTCTGTTTCAAACATTATTAAGGACCAGTACTTTTACCTTCAGAAACACTGGGGAAAAGGCAAATCCTGATAGTCTCAATTATAAAAAAAAATAATGAATGTACAGTTCTCTTTAATAAGAATGTCTTAATCTCTCTTACATATATATGTAAATATGTGTATACATAAATGTACATTTATATAAATATATATTTATGTATATATAGAAAACCAAGGAAAAGTCCGGTTATGTAGTATTACAAAGAGAAATACTACTTTCATAACTTGTAAAAACAATCTCACAATTCTTTTGCATTTCAGTTGTCACAGAAGATATAAATCAATCGCTGTCACTTTTATATCAGCATATAAGAAACTTGATAATGTCAATTCAATGAAAGATTTCTGTCATACCTGATCACTTCCTACTTAATTGTTCATCTAGGGTTTCTGGAGAAAGTAAAATTGGCTTCTTTAATTTTTCAAAGGGTATCATAAACATTAAAGATAACCAATGCATATCAAAGGATATCATAGAGCATCAAAGTTATAAAGGGTGTTATAAATATGATGGCATCAGAGGACATACATATCAAGTGATATCATAAGTACAAATATTACCAAAGGGTAACAAGAAATATCATAGGTTGTCAAATGGTACCTTACATATAAATATCAGCGGTTACCATAAACATCAAAGGGTATTACTAAAATAAAAACAGCAAGATATTAAATCTTCAAAAGGAGTTGGTAGAACTCTGAGAATATGTCACAGATACCCAGAGGGGTCTACTCTAACTGCCTGGAGTTTAAGAAAAAATAGAAAATGGGCCTATTTCATGTGTCTTGATGTAGAAGTGCACATGGCTTTGAGTTTAAAATGTTTGATGTGAAATTAATCTCATTATCTTCCTTGATCACCATTGCCTGGAAGGTCTAAGTGATGATGCATCATTTCAGTTAATAGCAGTTAGATGCAAGGACATTTTACTCCTTAAGGAGCCATGAGCAGATTCTATCACAGTGGAAAATTAGAAGATTCTTTTTTTCTAGTGTTGAAGAAATTTAGGTGTTAAGGCTCTTCTCTGAAATGTATGCAGTCAAGGTCTTCCCTGGAGCATAGGTCAGCAGACATCAAGCGGTCACAGAAATATTTAACAGGAAAGAAGAAGGGATTTAGTCCACAGATGAAAAGAAATAAGTCTGAAGTGAAAACATGTAGGATCTGAAAGAAGAACAAGAAAATCATAGACCCAACAGTAGCGAGACCTACCAGTTTCCAGTGAGGGTGCTAAACCCACCAAGTAAGTACTGAGCATCTGGCTTTCGTTTTCTGTTTTGTTTTTATTTCATTACGTACCACAACTCGGTTGATTTCCCACGTGGGCAATTTCATTTTGAAATTTTGAAATGCATTTTCATAGTGGATTCACAAGTAAGCATTTCCTCAGTGAGAAGGTTAACATAGCAACCTGATATTATAAATTTAAAAACAATAATGAGTGTACAGATCTGTAGTAAGGATGGCTTGAATTTCTGTTTAGTGAAACACTGTGGTTGTGTCTGTAGATACATAGACACATGAACTCAGGGACAGAGAGGCCTCAGGTCACTTTGGATTGTCCAGATTTGTTTGATCGTTTAGATTAACATGCCTATGAACTAAGAATGACTATTGAATTTTTTAGGGAAAGCAACTGATCCTCACAAGCCAACCTGACAGAAAGTGATAGAGATACCCACAACTGTTCAAATATCGTCACTGAGGTCTCTCTGCTCAGTTCTCCCAGTTCTCAGCTTCTTTGTCAAAGCAACTCTTCAAATAATCCCAGGGCTGCACTCCAGAGTTTTGCAGTAAATTAGTGCCTTCTCTTTCAACATGAGTTGACATTTCTCACGTGACCTCTGGTTTAGGGAATGAAGTTGGTATAATAAAATAGCATCTTGCCAGTGACCTCTGGAGGCCAAGGGACCATTGCGTCAACTGAACTCATTTCATGGACTCCTTGTGCTACACAGAAGACTTGATGCTTGCTCTCAGCAATGAACTTTCATTATTGCAGGAGGCGGAAGAGTTGAAGGTCAAACTGTAGGTGAAAAACGGATTATGTTTCCCAGAACAGGAGCTCAGTGGTAGGAAAGTTCATGCAAGCGTCTCATAGAGCTTTGGACAGATTTTGTTTTTTAATTATAGTCTATATATAGATCACAACCAGCTTTCTAAACAATCCCATGATCCAGAAAGCAAGCAAGACAGCTTCATTCCTGTCATTTAAATTATTCTCAGTTGAATTCTCTTCATTTTGTATTATACATGAATGCTTTCCTGTTGACAAAGGGATAAGATAGAAACTCAATGTTCATAGTCATAACAAAAATTAATCAATGTGCAGTTGATTAATTTAAGATAGTTTGAATTAGTGTGTTTAGAAAAATCCTGTGGTTGAACCTATCCGTTGCAAAGTTTGGTTCAAAATATGTGCCTCAGTTCTCTGTAGCAAACTTCACTGACATGATGGCCATATGTTGTGTTTTTCTCACACCATCATTAAAATACTCATTAAAATGCATATCCAGAGAGCCAGATGTTTTATTTTTATAGCATTCTATTTTCTTCACATTTACAATCTCTATACAGTTACATGGTGACCAAAATTTTGTGACTGTTTTATGTAAAAAGTATATACAGGTATATGTTTGTGTATATATGTTTATATAGATAGACGCACATATTAAATGAATACTTCGAGTGTGGTCATGTGCATTTATTCTATCTTAATTAGAAAGTGTTTTCTCTTGTGTAGAAACCAAATGATCAGATACCTCGATGCAATGACAGCAACTCCCTCATTCATTTCATTTCTCCCTGATTTTTTTCTTCTGCCTTCACAATTTTGCTTGCCAAGAACTTGAGATGAGAGAGGTGCTATTTAATGAGGCACACATAGAAACACTGAAACAGAGATATTCAGGCAAGAGTAGAGGTCTGATCTCTGATATTAGAAATAAATTGGGACTTTGTACCGATGTTCATTTAGGTGTCATCCACCCAAAGAGCATCAGACCCGTCCGATACCTTTTTCTCAGAGGCGGGACCTGGGGCATCAACCCGCATGCAATCAGACATGCTCTTCTCTGGGTCAAAAGCGGCTGACCCTGAGTGCAGTGCTTAGCCTCGCATCCTGAGCTTAACATTTTAGCTTTTTATGGTAGCCAACCATGCTTGGGGAGACTGTCCTGCTTCAATGGCTGTAAAGGCCTGAATGGTCATGGCTGCATTACGCTGTTGTGAGACTCTAATCTTGCATATATACCACAGGCAAACCAAGGAGACCAACACCAGAAGGCCTGCTAACGCTCCCATGCCCGCCCATTCCTTCAGATGATTCATGGCTGCAGCAATCCATGATGATATTCATTCTCTATGCAATGGCAAATTAATGCTTGACTTTTTGACCACAATATGTTTTTACTAGTTTGAATAGAAATCATTGGCTGGTCACTTCTTTCTAGACTTATTTTTACAAGTAATATCTGCGTATAGAAAGATTACAAGTTGCTCAATGATGAGTGTATATATATATATATATATATATATATATATACATACTAAAAGTTGGAATGTTAAAGTTACAGGAAGGGCCATTTCCTAACCGAGAGATCTCTTTTCCAAAACAGTTTCTGTTGTCTTCAGGAGAGCCCATGATTCTAGGCAAATCTGAATTTCTTCAATATTTGTGAAATTCTTTTATTTCAGTTGATCAGTGAGAAGACTAATCACAAGAATAAAATATATGATGAAGTTTGTCTGTTCAATCATTTTTATAAAGAAGGAAGGAATATATATATATATTATATATTTGTATATAAAAAAGAAGATATATCTATTTTATATTATTATTTCATATTATATATTTTTGTTTTATATACTTTACATTTATTTATATTTAGTCATTATTTATTTATTTTATTTCTATATTGTATTTATATTAATATATTATACTTTGTGTTTATACATTTAATATATTTTTAATATATTTATGTGACTATAAATCTATTCATCTTAAATATGAAATTATATATATAATTTCAGCTGTACTAGATGTTAGGGGACAAAAACTTAAATTGATAGGAAAACAAAATTTTTCATTTTTCACTTTAAGTTTTTTTTTTCTTCTTGCTTTTAAAAATAAAGAATTGGCTAAAATTTACACTATAAAAAGGAGTCATTATCTTTCTTGAAAGCTTATCTCAAATCTTTTTTTCATTCTTGAGAGTTTCCCCTGCCACCCTTGGAGGGGATACCAACTTTTAAAGCCTTTTATTACTTCTTCCCTCAGAATGGCAGCAAGAGAAGTAAAACTGTAGTAAAACTTGCTAATTTGCACACTTTACCTGGCTATTACTCACTCTGAGTGAGAGGGTGAACAATTCTTTGCAAGACTGTAAATTACTTTTGAAGTTCCCATGCTCGTGTGCTAAGATAATCAGCTGCTTTGTCGAACCGGCCCTCCTGATGTGACTGTGACTGTGTCATCTGTGATGGAGCAGGCTGCATCATTGCCAACATCTTTGAGGGCCCACATGTCCTACAGTGAGTCTGGTTTCCGCTCTTTGAAGTCATATATTTCTTTGTGATTTTGTAGACCAGCTTTGTTTCTAACTGCTTTTTAAATCGGCGGTTCTGTCTACGTTTCCAGTGGAATGCCTCAGTAGGGGACAGGACAGTCGATAACCTTTACTGTGATCACCTCCTCATGCCTCCCTGATTCATAGCATTGGCTATCAGCTCCTTACACTGCAGGCTGATCTTATGTAATGAGGTATTAGCAATTGGTGCCTCATTATCTTAATCCTAGGGTGGTGTCTCTCCTCCTTGTAAAAGAAGGGTGCTGTTGTTATTTTTGCTATGAGTTAGCTTCAGTTTCCCAATTTATGGTGTCTTCCCACCTTGGTTTAATGTGTATACTTGAGCGGCTTCTTACTCAAGGTTGCTTTATGAGGGGTGGTTAGCAAATAGGCCTTGTAGGCATAAGGACCTGGGTTCAAACCACTACTCTGAGGACGATTAGCTGTGTGACCTGGAAAAGCATCTTGCCCTCTGCTTCCTCATCTCTGGAGTGGAAAGACTACTATTGACCTCCTATGTTTATCATATAGGTTAGCTCCTGTGTGAGATTAGCATGCCTCAGCGTCTTAATGTCCGAAGTCAATATCTTAAAAATAGTAACTCATCACTGATGTTAACCGGTCAAAACCCAGCTTGGTAGTAAGGTGTAAAATTGTGGTTCTGATTCCCACTACAATTTATGAAGTGTTTTATTTCATTGTCAATTTCACATTTTGTGGATTTGAAATGAGGATATTAGATCTCAACTTTGAGGACCACTCCATTCCCACAGCATCAATTTTTTTGTGGAAGAGTTGCTAGGATCTTCTCTTTTGACATCCTTAGATGCCACCATCTGTTCTTCAGCAGTAGGTCCCCAACTCTCCACCTTTAACTTCTACCTTAAGCCAGATCTCTAATATGTTAGAGTCATTGTTCCTCACATACTCTGGTGTCAGAGTGCATTGTCAATCCTTGGTATTCCCTAAGACACCATTCCCGTAGCCCAGGAGATCTGAGTGTAGATGGAACCCGATTGACTATATAATATAGGCTCATGAGGAATTGGCTATCTTCACCAACAAAAGTTTATGGGAAAGCTTCTGAAGTCATAATTAATTCATCTGGGAGTGGGGTGTGGGGAGTGGAAGGGCTAGGAAAGGCCCCAGAGAGGAAGTAACATTTGAATCAGCCCTTTAAGAATGAACACAGATTTTGGGCAGAGGAAACAGGATGATGGTGTCTGAAAGCGAGCAGTCCTCAACGGCACCATGGCAGATGGCAGGGGATGGCTGCAGATACAGTTCTGATGGAACCGGCAAGAGCTGGCTGTGAGCGCGTTTGGTGCTCAACCAAGAAGCTTGAAAGCAGAGCCTTCTCCTTCAGTTATTCTTGTGATAATCACATGTGGGTAATAATTTTTTTCCTGTACGTACTTAAAGCACCTCTAAAGTGCTTTTCAGATCCCTAAGTGAACCAGAAAACCCTCTGTTGCTTATCTATCTATCCATCTATCTATCTATCTATCTATCTATCTATCTATCTATCTATCTATCTATCTATCTAGTTTATTGTCAGTCTCTTCAAGTCCAGCCTGTGGTGTGGGAGACAGAGTAGTGTGAAGACTGATAGTATGGACACACAGCACTATTTCCTGCCTGTTCTTCTCGTGAGCTCTGCTTTTAGCTGGGTCAGCTTATACAGGATTCGACATCTCCAAATGGCACTTTCTTTGATGAAAAGGAAAATAGCAATGATTTTAATATGGTAGGGCTCCTTTGGTGATTCAATCATTGCTTAGTAATCTCTTGCTGGTCATCATTTACTAAGGAATAATTAACCGTTTACTGTGGAGCAGATCCTGTGCTTGATTTTTATTATATGGTAACAAGACACACAGACTATGGCTTTGTAGTCTGCTGATTTATTTGTTTTTTATTACTACTATTATTATATAAAGGATAATTTTAATAAACACTGTTAAAACAAAGTGTGTTCCAGCCATATTAATACCCTGTTCATGGGGTTAGACTCATTCACTTTTAGTCAGCTGTGGAGTATGCTACAGAACTAGTTAACTAATAAGAGCTCCAATGTCCAGTATTCATGCAGATCCTGAATCTATACCATCATGCAGCCTTGGGAACCTTATCATTCAAGCTATGTTCTAGAGACAGAGGAGGTCTTAGAAGGTTTTAGGAATGAGCAACCTCAGAAGGATGGCCATGCCCTCCCGAAATGAGTTTTGGACTAAGCTCGTTTGACTTTTTGGGTCAGCTGGGTTTCTTCTAAAACTTGCAGTCAGTAAATCTTGGGAAAGAAGAACTCCAGATCCTCACATCCCCTAATAACATCATAATATTTTACTGATGGGAAAGTAAGCACATAAAAATACATACTGCTAAAGACGAGGTAGATGGAATGGTTCTTTGCTTGATAAAGAAAACTGCTGATGTCCAGAGGTTAGAGGCATCAACAGAAGGTAAAGGGAGTTCAGGCAGACATGATGGAAATCATTCTTGAAGACAACCTGGGTCTGCTGACATAAACACCGGCATTACCGAAGCACATGGCAGGTGATCAAAATGGAGTGGTGCTATCTTTAAAATAACTCTAAGTGTAATGTTTGCAGGAGTTGACTGGCTAACAAGGTTTTGCTTTTGTTTGTATTGTTTTTTGAGACAGGTCCTCCCTCTGTAGTCCTAACTATCCTGGAACCTGCTATGGAGCTCAGGTTCACCTTGCACTCACAACAGAATGCCGGAAGTACAGAGGGATCCAACCACGTCTGTCTAAACAAGGTTGTTTTTCATTTTTTTTTTTATGTTGTATTATTCTAACTTTGTCTCTTGTTCTTTGCTATTTTGTTTACCCTTTTTGCTTAAAAATGTTTTTAGCAGCTGAAGTTTTGGGTGCAGATTATTTTTGATTAACAATTACCTTCTCTTCCCTCAAGGACTATCTGTCAGCAGCACCTCAACCTATAAACAGGACTGGGACACAATGCTGTATTCTTCCCAATCAGATAACTGTCTCTAACATCCTTGAACATTCTTCCTCCTGTGTCTTTTTGTTTGTCCTAATAATCACTTTGAATTTTTTTTATGTGTAAGTTCATGATCCTCAATTTATGTAAGCCATACCTTCTAAGATTACTATTAGGCCTTTTAATGCTAGATTTTAAAAAAATTCATCCTTGAAAATCTCCCTTTAAAAGGAACTTACATAGTTGAAGAAAAAGACTAGAAGCAAATGTGATGTACATGGATGCTGAGGTCAAGATATTCAGAAGTCAGCAAAGTTTAAAAACTGTACTGTCAATGTATTCCAACTTAATTAAACTATAGCAAGTTATATTTTACAAAAGATTGCTCATCCTCTAAGGAGATACATGTGATATTTGGACCAATTACAATGTTTGTTCCCACCCAAAGGACTATCTTATCCAGACAGAGCATATTATATATAGCTAGGAATTTGAAGAAATAGATCTCCCTGGAAGTTAAGCGCTGTCATAAAATGCATTATCTTCTTTGAAAAGTTAGAGGTTGTAGATGAAGGTTTCCAACCAAAAGGACAGCTTCAGAGGCTACCAAACAGTATGAGACTGTCCAACAGACAAACAGCTTCTTGGAAGTCACGTGGTAACATCTTCAACTCACCTCTCACATCCCTGCGTCATTCACATGGAGACTCAGGTCTTTTTGACCTAAGGTTACCTAATGTAGTAAAACCACCTAATTCACACAATGTCCTTCAATGTTTACAATCACATCCTGAGACCCATTCTGTCTTCCCAAGTAAGCAATGTTTATATTACTGACTTGCAGACTGTGGCAGCAGTTCAAGATGGCAGGGAAACAGAAACTATAGTCATTCTCAGACTATAGTCTGTGTGGTAGTCAGCTAAATCTTAGCTCTGCACTCCCCAAAAGTTGGAGGGGCACACTATTTCAGAGGCTTTCTGTTATTCAAAGAATACTTTGTAATCTTGTCTAGAGAAAACAAAACAAAACAAAACAAAACAAAACAACTGTAAAGGACACATTCTAGATATTCAGGACTCTTTGCCTGGTGGATCGGGTTTGGAGAGACGTCAGAGAAAGGTGAGCCAAGGCTCAGGTAATGGGCATGTTCTATCATGGTGACAGTCTGCCCCAGGCTGCCTGCCACCTAGCTCCCACAGTTGGCATGGAGACCAGGCAATTGAACTGGCATTTACTTCTGACATGAAGGGTTAACTCAAACAACGCCTTAAATGATTTGGCGAGTAGAGCCTCATCAATCGGGTCAGGGAGTAAGACTCAAAGATGAATTTGATTGGCTTAAGTGGTCTACTTGTTTTATCCAACAGTGATCTTTAAGCAAACTGCCATAAGTACAGCACTGTGGTATACAATCACTCATGCCTTCATAGAATTTTTAATCTAACTGAGGTATTCAAAATAACAATAAGGCAAAAATATAAAGGATTCGAGGGTGATAGCGGTGAAGGATTGTGATTAAATACAAAGAGAGATGGCTATATCTGATGAGGTCATTAAAAAGAGATTTGTAGGAGACATCGCTGTGGAGATAACTCTGAGAGGTAGGTACCTGGATGGGGAGGAGAGTATCTTAGGCAGAGAGGATAGCAGCAATATTCTGGGTCACTTTGTGTTCCCTATAAGCTATAACTAACCACAGCATGCCATTAAATGTTGGCATTGTGCTTAATGTAGTAAACTGTAATAGGAGCTGGAGCTTAGCCAACAGTCATGTCCCCGGAGTCAGAACATTACATCTTAGGCTGAAATTTGTAGCCTTCATAGTCTACCATTTAACCACGGGCTGAGATTACAGCTTTCCATCCGACTTGGAAACATCTTCGTGGCACTGCAAATACTTCAGGAGTCGCTCTCCGGGTTCTTTCCTAAGGAGCCTGTAAAATCCCCAGTGCCCTCTCCCTGCCACAGCAGGCACTATATGTAGGGAAGAAGGCAAGGGGATGTAGGACGAGTCCTACTGGCCCTTCCAGGGTCGCGCCTAATTCCTCTGACACACCTAGTGCAGGTGACATGTTCTGTAAGGTGTGGATAGGTAGTTAACTTCTGGAGAGTAGGAGGTGTGTGTTCACCTCGTGTTTGTTTTACAGTGGAGCATTATCTGAGTGCTACTCATTCTCCCTGGAGTGTGGACCTGGCTCAGGAGACAGCAGCCGGGCATTATTTTACAGAAAGCACAAGCCACCGAACAACACAGAGCTGGCTCCTCATCTTTGAAGACATTTTGGTTACTTTGGTTGAGAAGGACTTCTTGGATAAGGATTTACCGACAGGAAAAAAAAACAAAAAACAATCCATCGGGAGGAGAACTGTGGGTCCCCTGCCCCAGGCCCTACAAAGCTATGCCGTGAAAAGGCTCCCGACTCATTGGCACGCAGCAAGTCAGACGGGACACCGCTTCTCTTGAGGCCTGGTGGAAAAAGACAAGAATTTTCTTGTTCAGGGCGTCTGAAGGATGGCTTCCCAGTTTCATCAGCTTCGGATCCTGGTGTGGAAAAATTGGCTAGGTGTCAAAAGGCAGCCGGTGAGGAGCTTTGTTTCGTTGTTGGTTAAGGTGGGATTGCGGGGACACGAAGCAATACTCCAGGCAATCTTAAACGTGATGTTAATGAGAGCCAGACAGAGAAGAGCTTAAAGGCATTTTTCAAAGGAGAAATAAGATACTTGAAATTCTTGCCTCCATCCATCTTTCAGCTAATGGGGCGAGTCTTAACATGCCCTCCCCCAAAGCAGCCTTTTGATTTGAGTAAATTAAAAGGGTAAATCAGGACATTCTCTGGGCAAGGGAAAGGATGTACCTGTGACTGGATGAACTGGTGTGGAAGTCTGGGTTCAAGCCAATGTGCTTTTAGAGCTTTTCTTAATGGCATTAGAAATGGGGTGGATTTCTAATGGGATGAATGAAAGTCTCATCTGAATGCATTTGAGGTGGGAAGGAATGTTCCAGAAAGCATAAAGTGATAAGAACCTGGTTGCAAAATAAGATAGTAGGTTGAAGGGTGCTAGTATGGAAAAGCTCCCAAAGGAACTCGAGTATCTAAAAATTATTTACTGGAAGTGATATTGTGTGTGTGTTATGTCACACACACACACACACACACACACACACACACACACACACATTTCTATTTTTAAAAACACCACTGAGTCACTTCACTGTTCTTTTCACTTATTTTTTAATCTTAATGTTTACTTTATAAATTACAAAGCCAAGCTATTCATAACTCCACCAGATAGAGTCCAGAGGGAGGAACACGTTTTTATGAGTAATGTGTTCAGAAGAGTGTATGAGAACTAGGAGACTCCCAAGCCACCTTGAATCCATACTGCTTTAGTCACTCCAGCCTCAGTTGGGTAATGAAGATATGCAAATCAAATGTCCAACATTCAATCCAGGTTCCTTATCTTGCTCTACACTGGCTTGCAGAGCCTGAAACCCCAGCATTCTAATGTATGCATTAAAAGAAAGATTTAGTTAGATGGATACTCACCTTAGGGAATTTGGTAGGGAGGGCTTTAGAACATAAAGTGTCATGTGATTGCGTGGGTGTGATGGACATAAAATGATGAAACCATTGACTTTTTGTTTATTTGTTTGTTAACTGTAAGAACAGCACAGGGAAAAAAAATTCCCTGGTACTCCCCATGTGGGTGACTTTGGGTGTTGGTCAGCCGGCCAACACAGTCCTGGGTGTGTGGATGTCCCAAGTGTGAGTCGTGCTCCTCCCATGATGCTGCTGCACCTATCACTGACTTGAGCACTGGTTTTCCCACTTACAAAATGGGCACAAGGTCTGTCGTATCTCCCCTATAGTGTGGAAAGATGCAAATGTGGGCCTAGATGCCCCAACTGCTTTCTAATGAGTATGAATTGCTGAGGGAACTGGGTAATATGAACATTTTACTTGATTCACATTAATGAAGAAAAGGAATCCATGAGGACAGGGTATGGAAGAGAAGAAGAAATTTCTATAAATTATATATTCAGTTGTCAGAAATGAAAACCAAAAAGGAAGCGAGAACTGGTATATTGTTGATTAAATCAGCTAAGTTTGCATGCTTCCTTGCAGTTTCTAAAAATTCAATTATTAACCCTGTTCCTCCAAACGCATACCAAGATTTCAAGTGAATAGTAAATCAACCCTTTAAAATGCAAGTATCTTTATCTGTATGTTAATTCTAAAAATGGCATTTCAAAAACAGAATTTCATACTCAAGAAAATTCAAATTAAGGTATATCGTACTGGAAATGAACTGTCCTTACAGAAAGTCAAGGAAAACTCCAGTATTCTCACAATGTCAGCCTTCCTTACTTCTTAAAAGAGGCTTCATCACAAAGCAGAATGGTGGGAAGGAAAAATTTTAAAGGGAGATAATGGAAAATATGAATGCAGAAACAATAGCACAAAGAAAGGACAGAAAATACATAAAATGTTAAGGTAGACTGAGAAGTGTTGAAGAAATACAAATGCATGTACCAGGATAGAGGATATCACAAGAATTAGAGACAATTGTGTGACTCCAGCACGAGAATAGGATATAATCGATATATTCTGCTGAGGTATATTTTTTGGGGGGAGGGTCAACATCTCTTAAAATTGAACTTGAAGTAAATTCAACTCTTAAGAAAACCAATGATGAAAACTTTGAAATATTTAGAGTTATGTAACTGACAATTTTACAGATTTCCAGAGAGTTCAAGGATGTATTCAAGGTCTTGACTTCAAGAGTCATGACTTCAAGAGTGATGATGACTCTTTTATCTGTGTTGCTAGTTCTTTCTTTCCTCAAGGTTTTCGCTTACCCCATTTTCTCTGACCCCTGCTCAGAGTTCAGCCCACCGAAGAAGAGGTTGTATCTACTACGCAGGTCATAGATACTTACTATTTATTTTAAAGAATTCTGGTAATAGACTTCTCAGCTGTGTTGGGAGAACGTATTCTACAAGAGGAGAAAGATGCATTGAGTACCACCAGAAATGGTAGGTAACAGAGAAAGCCAATTAAATGCAGCTGTTACCCTGCTGATATCTCAATTTAAAAATAGCGAGAAATGAAGATAGATTCCAGAGCTGATGCACAGCAATTGGGGGGGGGGATGCTCATCTGATGAGGTGCTATTTAATGACAGGAACCAGGCATGGGACAGCAGAGAGCTGCGGACTGAAAGGCAGGGTTAAACAGGGTAAGGGCTGTCTTCCATTAAGCTGGGTACTAAATGAGGGCTTCAAGTCTTGTCAGAAGTGGATTCTAATTTCAAACTTCTGACCTGAAGAGGAAAAATTAACGCCAGCTGATTATTTTCTGTTCTAAGCGCTTAGGTAGGGAGTCACACTTAAGCTCAGAAGTAGCTCCTATGGACATTCCTACATTTGCCAAAATGACATTTTGAATCAAGTTTGACATGAACTTCATCGCTCTCTGCCCTTTTTGTCCATCTTCCCTTTGGAGTGACTGCAGGAAGAAAGGGGAAGCCTTAGTGTGGGTTAAGATAATTTTTAGAGTAGAATTAGTTGGGATCAAGTTCTACTCCCAGCCTTAATTCTCCATCAGTTTAACATAAAGTAGGTCCTGGGCAGTTTGCTCTGCCTCGTGAGTAAATGCTCTAGTCCTTTTACCTGAGGGAGATGGAGGGTTGCTGACTCCCCTAACTCTTTGTAATTGTTCAACATTTTCTTTTCATTTGTTGATTATGGCACCTGATACTCAGCAGACATGCATGTCTTAAATTCAGTCAAGAAGTATAAATCAAATGAGGTGACAGTGGTTTAGAAATTGGAGCAATAGAGATATTTGCTTAACGCCCAACACAGTGTGTTGCTTTACAGCGTGACGTACACGTAAGAAAACTCCGTCATGAAATCCGTGACTTTTATGCTAGCTTTACAAACTAATTTTTAAAAAAAATCTTCCATTACAAACTCAACAGAGTATGTTGTTTCTCTGTACACCGCAGAACGTTTAACAATCTCCAGAATGCACTGTAATCTCTAAGTATAGAATCCAGAAAAATGACTCACCGCTGGTTTTTGGCTGAGTTATTTACCTGGATGTCAGCATTGATTATCAGAAAGCCTAGCTCGCCGAAGTGTCCACAGAATCTATACGTCCTCGTTTTGGAGGAAGAATTAAGGTTTACTCCAGATTTAAGAGACTAAGCTCTTCTTTTGAATGCAAATCTTGGGATCCTCTTTTGCTTCCAGGAATAGTCATTCTTGTCTTATCAGAAATGAAAGATGAAAGGAATAGAGGAGGAAGAAGCAGAGTATTCAGTGTATTTTATGCTATGAAAGGTTGGACAACTTTTATTTTCAAGTTTGTAATAAAAAGTTATGATTCTAGATTATAGGAAGACCTTTAAATGACTTTCAATGCTCTCTAGCTTTGAAATAATAAAAACTCTTTATTAGTCTCCAGGATGAACTAATAAAAATACAATATTCAGATCAAAGCATAGCCAGCGTTCTGTTCTGTAAGTGTTTAATCTATATGGGTTGGTGGCTAATTGCACCCGTGCTAAAGCCAGATTCTAGGTTCAAGCATCAGCTCTATGGTGTGGTGGCTCCTGGAAAGGCTTATTTAGTCTTCCTGTATTTTCCCATCTGCAGGAGGAAATGAACATGTTATGTTAAGTGAGGTACACAAGCTAAGTGTGTAAAAGCATGAGCATGTTCTAGCTGTCAACACGTATTAGCTGTCACTGTTCAGAGTCCTATAAGGAATTCTGACACTAATTATAAAAAGACAATTCTACTACACTATTTCATTCTGGGAAAGGCATATATATATATATACACATATTTTAAATTATTACTTTATTTGTGTAGGTGTGTGTGTGCATGCACAAAGGTCCATGTGTGGCCATCAGAGGACAAGTTGAAAGAGTCAGTTCTTTCTTTCCATCATGTAGGATTCAGGGATCAAGCTCAGGCTGTCCAGCATGGCAGCAAAGCTTCTATCCACGCGCGATCTTGAAATACATTTTGAAACAAGATTCAGTAGAGAGTTGTTGAAGATTCTCTGAGAGAGAAGAGGTATTTTTCTCTCTTCTGGTACTTACAGAATTCTCATGCCAAACTAAAATGAGGGGTGAGCAGAGGAAGAAAGTAATTTGCATTAACATAAGCAAAAATGATAGAGAAAATTCAATGTCCAATAATGTAGTCTCCTAGGGCAGTAGGCAGTGGGTCCCCAGAAGCATTCAGAGTTAGGCTGAATAACCACATGGCACAGTTCTAACTGTGGATGAGTCATTTGTGTGTGTCTGGGATACTCTTCCCTCTTTCCCACCCATGAACTTTGCACAAACGTTTCCTCTGCTTGAAAGATTTCTACTTCTTTCTTCCTCTCCATCTAATGTGTGTGACTTTACTTCTGTCTGGCCCTTTGTCATCTTTAAGGTTTTTCAAATTATCTCTCCTTGAATTATCTTCTTTTCATATGCTGTCCTACCTTGACCATAGCATTGTCCATTGTGTTCACTTGGTATTTTTTTAACGTTTCTTCTCTTTAAAAGACTGAATATTTTGTTTATTTATCCTTATGGCATGGTATACAGTAGGTGCTCAATAAATTTTGTTATACTAATGAATGCACAAACCTTTTGTAAACGAATACTGTTTTGCATGGTCCATTCTAGGTGTCCTTAAGAATCTCCAAGACCATAAAATGAACAAGAATAGACTGTCCATGCTAGGAATTTTGGTTTTATTTAGGCAAAACATTCTTAACTAAAGTACCGATATCAAATATTATTCATTTATGACATAACAAACTTCAATTCACTGTAGTTGCAAGAGCTGCTCATATCTGTAAGGGCAAGGCAATAATGTGACTGTGAAATACGAAAAGAAGAACATAGGAGGGTACAGCTATAATGAAACAGTAATCACATGTTCTAATTTCAGACATTCAAATCTCATTAATAACAATCTATGTGTAATGAATACAACCCTTCGGTGATTCTAATTTAGCTTACCTACCCTCAGTCAGTATCTGCTCTGGGGTAAAAATCTCTAAGTGATATTTCAAAGTCATTTTCTCAAGTTCTAAAATAGGTGTTTAGCTCTTTTTTGTTCATTTTATTGTTTTATTTCTGCTTTTCAAGACAGGGTTTCTCTGTGTAGCCTTGGCTGTCCTGGACTTGCTTTGTAGACCAGGTTGGCCTTGAACTCACAGCAATGTGCCTGCCTCTGTTTCTGCCTCCCTGAGTGCTGGGATTAAAGGCATGTGTCACCATGCTTAGCTAATTTAACGTTTTTTTTTTTTAATTTACCCATTAGCAAAATAATTAGAAATAGTAACAATGATAAGCATAAGCTGAGTCAGAGACTAGCAAGAATTAGAGTAAACAATTCTGAGAAGGTAGTGGAGTTGAGAGTGAAATGATAAGCTGTTTTTCAGAAAACCAGTTTTGTGAGATTTCTCAAAGATTCAAAACAAGAGTTCTTATGGAGGTAAATGCAACTGAATAATTCATTCTATAGTTGCTCTGTACTGCAGATCAACTCTCTGTGGAAATTTTGGGGTGAGTTTGCATTTGATTGATGCCAGTTTGTGTGGATGACTTCGCTGAGTGTACTGAATGGAAATGTGGCCCAGTGTCTACCCTTCCTCCTCCAACCCGAGGGTGAAAGAACAAAACACATCAAGATACTGTGTGTGAATATGTCATCACGAAATCCATTGTTTTAGACAGTAACTAACGACCAATTAAAAGCAAAACACACAAAACCAAAAATCACCGCGCTAGGATGGAGCTCAGTGGTAGAATACGTGCTCAGCATGTGCTAAGCAATGAAAACAGGGAAGACATGCATGCTGCCCTCCCATTCACAGGATCTTATAAAAACAACCTTCAACACCCCTCCCTCCTTCTCAATCTCCACTCCCCCCACCCTACCCCCGCCCTATTCACCTTTCTCCCCACTTCACGGAAATGGCCTCACTACTGACGTTTGGAAGGAAGCCCCAGGTTACTGTGACAGTCCACTCAGAGAGCTTGCAGCTGTGCCCACCAGAAGGGTCCACCCACATGGGCTCTGTTGACTAACCTGCTCTTACAACACCAGCCTCGTCAGCTGCTGTTCCTTTGTTACGCTGTGCCCTCTGTGTCTCTTGTTTGTTTGTTTGTGGAAAGCAGGAATGCATGTGCCTAACCCGTGAAAGGACTTCCGTGTTGTAATCATATCTATCTCCAAGCTAAAATCATCCCCCAAGTTTAATAACTTTGTGCCTGGGTAGATAGAATTTCTGCCTAGGAAGCTCGTCTGTTTGCTATCTCTTTTCCTATTGCTTTATCTCTATGCTCGTGTTTTTGCATTGGGTCTGGACCTTTTCAAGAACAGGTACAGAGACCTTTAAAATCATTTCCAGACTTTTTACTTTGAAATAACTTCAATTTAAAAGAAAAGTCATCAGGACAGCACAGAAGTCCACCGCTGTTTGAGGCCAGCGCCTCCACGCCCTAAGACGGTAGTGTGCTTTCTGTCTGTGGATGTAAAACTCCACCATACTCTTAGGTGCAGTTCAGTCTTTGCCGGTTCTTAGAACTGGGTCCTATAAGGCTGAAGGGCCCTGCTCAGCATCAGATGTAGCACGCGGTTTTCATAGCTCTCACCTCCGTAAGTCTTTGCCGCCGTCTGTGACCCTAGATCTCGTAAACCCTCAGGGGGAGGACCAATGTGCTGCGACACTGGTCATTTCCTCAGTTTTTACAGCGGTTCGTTATCTTGGGCAAGAAACTCAGGAAAGCGGTTCTCTCTTCTGCCACTGCATCTTATCAGCAGTGCTTGATGCCAGCTTCCCCTTTGCAAGAAAATGTGCACATGCATTCCGTTTCTCGATGGGCATTCTACTTATTTGTCTGCTCACGGATGTGTTTGTTTATATCTGTAGGCTCAGTGGCCCCTAGCTATTTTAATTTTTAAACTTGGCCATAGAAACAAATTTGAGATTCGTGGGCCAGTACTTTTGTCTTGTGTATATTCTCATTATTTTGCAGTCTCTGAACAACATCACTATTAAATTCCTTCTATCTGTCTGCATCAGTCTATTTAATGACTGATTGATTGATGAATAAATTTCTCTTTATCTTTTACATGTATTTACTAGCTATGTTCAGGCCTGGAAACAGTGATAATCTACTATCAGTGATCATTGATAGCTCTTGGATGAAAACTAGAAGCTGAGATTTCTTAGATAAGTTAGTGTTTTCAGGGCTGAGACAATCATATAAATCGAGGTGGGAAGAACTTTGGAATCATAAAGTAGAAAAACATGGAATAAGCAACACGTATTTATATCCATTATTTTGGCTTTTGCACCCCTTTTTTTTTTCATCTCATTATGTAGTGCTGGCTAGCCTGTAACTTGCTGTGTAGACCAGGCTGGCTTTGAACTCAGTGATTCACCTGCCTGTCTTTCTCTACTGCTGGCATTAATGAATATGCCATCATGACTTTTAATATACATTTTGGAAATGAGGAATGTCTTAGCTTGATTTTCTGTTGCCGTGATAAACCACTCAGACAAAAATCAACTTTGGGGAGGAAAGGGTTTATTTAAGCTTACAAGTTACAGTTCACAATTAAGTGAAGCCAAGATAAGAACTCAAGGCAGGAGGCTGAAGCTGAAACCATGGAGGAATGCTCGTTTTTGGCTTGTTCCTCAGCCCACCTGCCTAGGAATGGTGCTGCCCACAGTGGATGGGTCCTCCTACATCAGTTTGTGACAAAGGAAATGTCCCTATAGACATCTCCACGGGCCAATCTGATGGAGACAGTTCTTCAGTTGAGAATCTCTCTTCTCACTTGTGTCAAGTTCACAAGAGAGATTGGCCATCCTAAGCTTATACTCATGTTAATAATTCCGACCCACCACTACTGATTTACCCTAGCTCCTTTCCTTTTCATGGTCGTAATTCCCCTAATGGATAATGAGAATTTGGATTCCCCTAATGGGAAAATTTTGGTCAGTTTTACCATACAAGTCTGGTCACTTTCCTTTCCTCTCTCTGAATTCCTCACCAGGGTTCCAACATCCCCCACTGGCCTATCCTACCACCGGGGTCCCCAACAACTGTTTATAGAAATCTCCTTCTCTTACTTGGCTACTGTGACCTCTTCAGTTCGAGTATGGATGGATTTTACCCCAGGATTTTAAAAAAATGAATTGTTCAGGAATGAATGGAGAGAGAAATAACAGAACAGGGCATTTCAGATAGAAAACAAACACTGAATGATTTGAAAAAAAACACAAATATCATCTGCCAAGGAATTTATAACTTAGGGTCCATATGTCTTTAAATGTCAAAGCACAGGGTAATGAAATACAAATGAGTCGCAGAGGTAGACTGAGACAATTAAAATATCAGCACGAATGTAGAACCTTCAGGAATGGTATTCCTCCAAGTGTTAAGTAAGGCCTGTGTCTATAAGTGTAGAATCAATACATTAACCTTTTGCCAAACAAACAGAAGTCAAGGCTCATTGGTTCGATATTTGGATCCTTGACACTGCCTTTCGGGTTGCTTACTATAGTATTTAGCACAGAACTGAAAGCAACCTCGCTGTTAAGGAAATTTAAAGTTTATTTCTTGTTTTTGTGATTAACTTGTCGACTTTATCATCCCTCTGAGCTGCCTTATGCAGAGAAGTCCTCAAACTTGTAAACTAAAATCGTAGCAAAATCCTGTGATAATAGATTTTACAGTTTTCTGTTTTGTTTTATTTTTGCCTAAAATGCCTTAAATTTTTTGCCTTAAATTTCTCCTACTCAGACTGCATTTTTGTCTGAATTTAAAATTGCTCTAAAATTAATTTCAAAACTTACCAAAACAACCTCATGAAAAAAATCATCCAATTAGATCAATAAAAAAAGATAACTTTAAGAAATGCCCTTACGCAAGGGTCTTTTCTGAGACTGATACTCCAACCAAGGACTATGCATGGAGATAACCTAGAACCCCTGCACAGATGTAGCCCATGGCAGCTCAGTGTCCAAGAGGGTTAGCTAGTAAGGGATATAGGGGCTGTCTCTGACATGAATTCAGGTGACTGGCTCTTTGATCACCTCCCCCTGAAGGGGGGGCGCCTTACCACGCCACAGAGGAAGACAGTACAGCCAGTCCTGATGAGACCTGATAAGGTAGGGTCAGATGGAAGGGGAAGAGGACCTCCCCTAGCAGTGAATTCGGGGAGGGGCGTAGGAGGAGATGAGGGACAGAGGGCAGGATTGGGAGTGGGCGAGTGAGGGAACTACAGCTGGACTACAATGTGAATAAAATGTAATAAATAAATAAAATAAATAATTAAATAAAATGTTAAGAAAGAAAAGAAATGCCCTTAAAGAAATAGTGTGTTCATCATTTGAAGGTAGGTGTCTGAAATAATTATCTCAGTTGCTAATTCTGATGAGGCTACTGGAGACAACAAATAGAAGCTTCTAAAAGCAACTAATAGACTCCACACCTCCTATTAAAAAAATTCCTTAAATAGAAACTATGATCTTCCATACCTAATGGTTAAATCCACAATAATTCATTTTTTTAAACTCAGTTCCCTGTAGTGCACATTTCAAATGAGTCACATAAAGTATGATAGCTATTTTGTATCTAGGATGTTTGAAAAACAGACTCCAATTCTCTACTAGTCAAGGGCCAGGCAAGAATAACAATGCCATTTATAATTCTGTGGCTCTGATATTTTTTTTTCCAATCTGCTCTCTGCAATGATTTCTTTTTTAACCTTCAAAACAGCATTAACTTTAATTATATTAAACGGTCCTGCCCTGAATATCTCGAGATACACACCCATCCTCAGGATCTGTCCACACATCGAGTGTGTGTGTTAGTTTGGAGAAGTTCTGCTCACATCTGGTAAACAGAAGACGTAAGGGAGGGGAACCAGATGAAGAGTCTTTAACATTTTTGATGCCTTTGTTGTGTTTGGCAGTCAGGGCTAGTCTGTGGCTCTTCTAGCAGTGATGTTTCAAAATTCATAAAATAGAAATAAATTGAATAAGTAGAATTGTAAACAAAGCCAGCTTTATCAAAATTCTGATTAAAGTGTCAAAAGAGAATTTATGATATGATGAAATGTGAGTCTTTAAAAAAAAACACAAAACTATCGCATTAAACAAAAGGCCTAGTGGCAACTGCACAGAACCATCATTTTAACATGCCAATGAGTAAAAATAGCATTTGGGGTACTTGCAGCAATCCAAATGTGGTTTTGAAATATCCATGAGTTTTGACGCTGGAAAGACCGCAGGCATCCGAGTTCCTCGCCTACATTCATGATTATTGGAAGTTTTAATTACAAGCTACAGAAAACGAAAACATGATGTTTCCTCACATTTAAGCTTTAAAGTGTCCCCGAATCCTATCCATCAAATGACCCCGAGGGGGCTTCACAGCAAAGATATCGTAAGACCCGATAGACGGTTCTGCCCGTCTCGCTCCCGGCTGGGCCAAGCGTAGTCTGTGGACCATCAGCACCACCTACCCGGGAGCCGTGGACGCGCAGACCCTTAGGTCTCCTTCAGATCTACCAACCCCACATCTGAACGTTTGGGAGGTTCCCCAGGCGGCTCAGCGTAGACATCACTGTCTGGGAAGCGTCACTTCGCAGTGAGCTGTTCCACCTGTCTGGGCACATCTCGGCTACCTTCAAACCGAGCAAGGCCAGACGTCTGAAAGCTAAAAGGAGGTCTTCAAATCTTAATAAATAAATAAAGCCCCAAATAGCGAAACAACAGCAACAAACCTGCACTTATACCCGAAGTTCACCTACCGGCGAGGAGAATCTTGCCCTTAGAGCAGAGATTTGAGTGGAGTTTTTTCAGGTTGGAGTTACTGTGGGATCAATAACTGATCGGTTTTGGATTAGTCTGAAACTGACGAGCCGCGGGGAGAAAAACTTTGAGGTTTGCTTTGAAAAGTGGGTGTGCAAGGATAGAAGTCTGACAGTATAACAGGACCAAAAGAAGGAAGGGTCCACACACAGGCAAGAGGACTGAGAACAAGCAAGGTTCGTGCTCCGCGCTCTGTTTGAGCACAGCGCAGGTGATGCTTTTGGGAATATGTGGTTTCCCCTGCCGTGGAACCAGTATCATAGGCCTGAAAGATAGCAGGTGGATGGGGAGTTACACCTTTCTCAGTCCCGAGGACTGAATCCAGGCTCTTGCACAAATTAGATTGAGCCTCCTTTTTATTTTTTATTTTGATACAAGACCTCACTAAACTGTCCGGGATCAAGCCGAGCTCACTCGGTGGCGCAGACAGCATTTGAATGTGCCTTCTTTCTGCCTGAGCCTTCGGAGCGATGAGGGACCCGAACCAATAGGCTCAACTGTGACTTCTAAAATGTCTGTTATGATTACTGTTATCACCATTATCGTTTGTGTGCGTGTGTGTGTTGATCAGAGGACAACTTTGTGGAGTCGTTCTCACTTTGCACCTCTCTGCATGTGTTTGGGGTACGGCACTCAGGTCCTTAGCCTTACATGGCAAGCACTTTTCCCCCACTGAGGCTGGTCTACCTCCCTGGGCCCCAGCTGTATGTAAATTGGGAGGGCAGGCTGCTACCGCTGGGCCTGAAAGTGAAACTCTCTCAGTGCAGTGTGCATTCCTTGGGAGCCTATTTCACACCAGGTAGTGAAAATTAAGGAATGAATACAACATTGTCCTTGGCTTAAATGAGCTGTTCATATTTCCTGGGAACCAATAAATTAGGCTGTACAATGGAAGCACACAAGATGTTACACGCGGTGGCAAAGAGCGGCAGTTCACCGTCTGACTCAACTATTCATGTTGTTGGCTCATTTTTCCACGGCTTTGTTCAACAGTATTTACTGGGCTGTCACTCAAGGCCGTATGCTAGTCTTTCTGGCAGAGCAGACAGTGCTGACAATGGAAACTGTAAGATGTTTCCAGGTTGAAATTATACTGTATTTGATATGCTCTGCTTGGGACTCTTAACCACAGGACAAGTGGAAAATACTAAAATATTTCCTGGAATTTCTACTAAATATTTACTGATCTGATTTGAGGTTTAAGATAATCACTCTTGGGACGGCCATAATTGATTACCGGAGAGTGACCCTCAAGTAAACATTTGAAGACTGGATCTGAAAAAGCCATTCTTATGAAGTTCCCTGCATTTATGAAATTCTTTCCTTATTTTCCTATTCATATACATGTAGTGAAATATCTGGGCTGTGTTGGACTGCTATAGTTTGATTTTTTTCTTGTATTCAGTAGTTTTTGTTTGTTTGTTTGAGTATACATAATTTTATTTAAGTTACTGTCAGTACTCTAACACTTTTCTATTGTTGCTTTGCAGCTTTGGACACTTGTCTTAATCTTATGGCCAGTCATTATTTTCATAATTCTGGCTATTACTCGGACCAAATTCCCACCAACAGCAAAACCAACTTGTAAGTAAATAACCGATTGTTTCTCTAATGCTTGTATTCTACCTAAAATATATTTTAGTGCCATGTGAGTGCTCCCGTCGAAACTTTAATTTTTTAAATAGTATTTCTCCTTGGCAGTAGCTGCATAAACAGTTTGTGTAGTTCCCTCGCAGTTTTCCAAATCAGAAAGTGGACTCTGGGGTGGGGCAGACACAAGAAGTTAGGAGGAAAAAGTGGTACAGACAGGGGGATGGAGGAGAAACTGGAGAGGTGGGAATGAGAGAGTCATAAAAACACATTATATACATGTTTGAAATTCTCAAGTAACAAAAATGTTGACCCTGAGCCAGATGCGGCGATATGTGTTTATAATCCCAGTGCTTGGAAGACTAAGATGGGAGAACTTTGAGTTAGATGTCAACCCAGGCTTCCCAGCAAGGCGTTATCTCACGGGAGAGAGACCACGCTACAGTTTTGTATCTATCAGTTATGCAGAATAACATGGAGCGTGTAGAGGACAGAATGAACTGAAATCTTCCTGCCTGATCTACATCACGAGTCTCACCATGGCACAACAACACAAGACAGCTACTGCGGGCTCTGCCATTCTTTACTCCCATAGCAGAAAACACAAACTCGTTTTTGATCAGCTGAACCAATAAGCCTGGGCTGTAAACACTCTTGTTCTTCACGCTGAGAGCTGAACGGCGTAAACGTGTCAATGTATTTCGTTTGAAAGGTGGTTGTTTCCCAATTAGGGCTGTTTCACAGCTATGAAGTCACTGCCCAGCTATAAGTGGGCAGACTGCCTAGCTCCCTCCATTATTTTCTTTTGGACCTGACACAGAGATGCAGGAAGGACTCAGGAAGTTCTGAGCATCAGAGGGGGAGCTTTGAACCTCAATCATTTGGCCAGTGCTGCTTTTGGTATATGCTCTTGCAGTTAACTGCTTTGGGGGATTATTTTTCTTAGTTTGGGGGTAAAAGCAGCAACCTCCTTAAAAGATCCTTATCAAACAACCTTACAAAACCAAAAACAAATAATTATGACAATTGGCAGTG
The DNA here is from genome assembly GCF_030254825.1 of Meriones unguiculatus. Taxonomy (NCBI): domain Eukaryota; kingdom Metazoa; phylum Chordata; class Mammalia; order Rodentia; family Muridae; genus Meriones; species Meriones unguiculatus. The sequence goes on along the minus strand of NC_083362.1, from coordinate 58,437,027 downwards.
TACAGAATACAATGCTGAATTGTACTGTAGCAATAGCGCTAATTGACTTTAAAGCACAGTGATTTTCAGTCACCCGTCATGAGAAACAGAATGAGAACCACATGGAATCTATTTCAATCATGCACAGCAGGATAATTCAGAAAATACCAGTTCAGTTAGTGTGAGGCATTTAAACTCTTGGTGCTAGAATAAGCAATCCTTACATCTGAATAGCACCCTCATTTTTTTTTTCCTGAAGGACTTTTCCGTAAGTCATTATATAAAGTTGTCAAAGGGAACTTATTAAGCTGTTATTAAGCAGCATAATTTCATTTTCTGCTTTGCGTGCGCATTAGCTCGTTGCAACAGATTTACTGTGTATTTAATGAAGTTTATGTGTCCTTTATATCTTCAGCATATAACACAGACTGTAGCAATAATACAATATCATGTAATTGGGACACTGACAGTGACAGGAGTTTACTAGAGCCTTTCAACCCACTTTCAGCAATTTCTTATTTTTAAGGATTTTTTTTTCTGGTTACCTCAAATTCTCTCGTGAAACTTTCAGAAAAGAAGTGTAAAGGTTTGGGAATCAGAGGTCTTAAACTAACCGGTACTGACTGGTAGGAATTAGAGGTTCATGGAGGAAATGATACAGAGGTCTCAGCATCCCATGGAGCTAGCAAGAAATGAGAAAAGAGTGAGCGGTGCCTCCAGGCCTAATCTGGAGGGTTCTGAAAGAAGCACTGTATCAGAGGATGAGGTGAAAACCCATTGTAGTTTGTGGCTATTGCACACTGTAGTAATAATTGGATATAAAGCGATCATGTCTGGAGGAGGAGAACAAAATTACAGCAGAGGTCAAATACTGAACATGTTTGCTAGCCTCTAAGACCACATAAGCCTTGTAAAAAAAAAAAAAAAGCAGCAGATTGGTTTGTTATCAAGATTGGAAAGGGCCTGTCCATGTTACACGCGAGACACCCAGAGCCCAGAGAGGTTGCTGTTTGCCAAAACTCAGTAATGTGGACACGGGAGAAAGGTATTGGAAACTGGTTGTCTCTGCTTCTTTGTTTTGGAGATTTGGAGCCTATACGAAGTCTCTTGAACATTCATTAACTGGTCTAGATCTTTGTAAATAAGAGTAAAAAAAAGTATGTTCAGGATTTCCACTCCTGATTAACAGACTACAAAAAACAATTATGTTGTTGAAAGTATTGTTCCAGAGGAGCAAATCGGAGTGTCTGAGACTAACATTAAAGGGGCTGCCCATTCCATCTTCACCCCCTGAGAGTAAAAGGCACAACTCCTCAATGACAGTTTAGACTTAGGTACTTTAAAAAAAAATTATTTGTTTTCATTTTATTTACGTTGGTCTTTTGACTGCATGTATGTTTGCGTGAGGGTGTCAGATTTCCTGGAATAGGAGTTAAAGACATTTGTGAGCTGCCATGTGGGTACTGGGAATTGAGCCCAGGTGCTCTGGAAGACTAGCCAGTGCTCTTAACTACTGAGCCATCTCTCCAGCTCTGGATCTAGGTAGTTTCTATGTTGCTGTTTTAGTTGTCCTTGGTTTGGGTTTCACATTTATTTACAATATTGAAAAAATCAAAACTGGCCAATAGAAAATAATAATAAGTAGTTATTGATCTCATACTCTGTGACAGGCATTAAGGAGGGTAATGACTGGATTATTCACTTCATAACTAAGAAAACTGATCACACAGGAGCTGAGAAACAACTAAGATATCACAATAATGAGTGGTGATGTCTGACCTGGGCAGTCCTGTTCTAGAGTGATACTAAGCTACTAAAAATCACCTACCTTCCTTCTTTCCCCCCTCCCTCCTTTCATTCCTTCCTTCTTTCCCCCTCCCTCCTTTTCTTCCTTCCTTTCTTCCTCCCTCCCTTTTTTCCTTCCTTCCTTCCCTCCTTTTCTCCCTCCCTCCCTCCCTTCCTCCCTCCCTCCTTTTTTCCCTCCTTCTCTCCCTTCCTCCCTTCCTTCTTTCCTTCCTTTTTTCCCTTCTGGTTTTTCAAGACAAGATTTCTCTGCATAGTCCTGGCTGTCTGGGAACTCACTCTGTAGAGCAGGCTGGTCTTGAACTCACAAAGACCCACCTGCCTCTGCCTCCTAAGTGCTGGGATAAAAGGCGTGCGCCACTACCATCCAGCTAAAACTCATTAATTCTTACATCTAGTAGCTACTGTTTGGTTCTCCTGTCGTATCATTTATATCAGTAAAGGAGGACTAAACATCAAGGGTGAAAAAAATATAAGCACTTCTGTCACAAAAGCAAGAAGTATAGAGAAAGGTGCTGTGACGCGCATCTTGGAGTCTTCCTTGGTATTAGTATTCAGTACAGCATGCTCTGACTCACAGTGCATCACTGTGGTTGCACTATCACAGATCTCAGATCCTGTTTTAGAGAGGCTAAACCCTTTCTGGGCTATACCGCTGGTTGGGCAATAGCATAATAAGATGAGACATTCATTAGACTACACCCTTTGATGAAACTTGGTCACGATGAGAATGACATTTGTAATCCCACGGTCACATTCTGCTCTCAGAATAGTTTAGCAGGCCTGTAGGATTCTATTAGCCATTCAGAAAAAAAACTATAATAAGTGACTCCAAAGACTCCCTCTGTAGTATTTTTGATGGCCGGGCACCTGGAGAAGTTTGGATTTGGGGTGAGTGGGGAAGCAGCTAGTCTCTGAGATGGAGGAGCCTCTGCAGACTTATTCTTCCTATCATCTGCCTTCTCTCAGTCTTTCATGTTGCAACAACCAGCTCTTGCATATTGCAAATCTTGGGAGAGAAAACCTCCCAAGCCTGGGAGTCAGGCTCCAACGCTTCTCCTTCATTCCGAAAGATAGGGGCCGTGGCGCCAACTTTGAAGGCAGTCCAACCTCTTGCAATCTCCACATGCAGGGACTTGTCAAGAGATGACTTCAAAGTGCAGATGCCACACTTAGGAGCAAAGTGAAACAAAACATACCAAACCTCTCCAGTACATTCTCAGACTAAGCTCAGCTATGGTAGGCCACACAGTTTTCTTATTTTCTTATACATATGCCCAAAAGGTCCAGGGTAGCTGGCTGCTGAAGAACTGTAAAGAGCGGTAAGATCCTGTCTTACTGAAACCAGTAGATACCAGAGAATGCAGTCCTGACTAACAAGGCATCACATTTTCTTGTGTGTAGTTTTAACAAATATTTTCAAGTGATTGAAAATATTGCTGAAAGCATAATGAAAAGTATGTTGTACAAATATTACCACATACTGAATTAAAACCCAAATATGTTAAAGCTATCATTTCCTAATATACCTTCTTCCTTAAAGGGTAGCAAATTCATATCTCAAATGTTAAACCTGATAGGAGCTGGTACAAGGCAGGGGTCAATTGAACTACACCAGTCTATGCTATCATAGACTGGTTATACTAAGTTCTGTCCATCCAGGTGTGATGTCATAGCTTGAATGAATACAAGCTCAGCTAACATTTCTAGCACGTGTTTTGACCCCCAAATCATACCTTTTGCATTTAGAGACACATGATGATAACAACAGGAAACATTAACTAGAAACTATGATATGGTAAACACCATGCTGAGTCCTGTGCTGTATTAGCTCAGTTAATACATCAGCTCTTTGAGCTACTTTGAAAGCTAAAGAAACTGAAAGCACACAGATATCATCAGCTCACCAATGCTCACACTAGAAGTCTGGATTTTACCCAGTTTTCACCCACACACATCTAGCTAGTTGGTGTTAACCATCACGACCCTGAGGCTTGCCTCAGTCTTTGATTTCTTCCTCCTGCCATCTATCAGTATTTCCATAGACTGAAAAGGGACCTCAGTTGGTTTTCCTACCTATCAGCGGGTCTAGAAAACCATGTTTTGAGGAAGATTGAAGTGACTGATGAGCGGCAGGTCTGTGAGATCCAAGCAGGTTGTTTTAGCCTAATGCGTGAATTGTTAAGAAGCTATTGAGTCATCTTATGCTCCTAAAAGACATCTCTCAAGTGAGAGCTAAGGAAGCCAGGAAGATGAGGCATTTTCCTGTTGATTTTGCCTGGGGTGTTTTCACACAGGGGAGGATAGATACCTGCATTTATTCTCCAGCAATCACACGAGTCAGTGGAACTGTCGAGAGTCTCAGACAGCTATAGAATTTGGCTTGCTATCTTGATTGGCTGGAAATTTATTGATTGACCTTGGCCAGGGTGGTGAACTCATTCCGTTTTTCTGTTAGTGGGTCTAAGGAATGTAAGAGTTCCCTTACATTGTTGGTCACTTGGTGGCTTGTGAAATCCATGCAGGTTGCTGTGCCCAGGATGAAAGGGTTTTGTTCTGGGAGGGTCAGGACTCAGCATTATTCAGCATTTGATGGGCATTGCCTTCTTTGACTTCTCTGTTCTCATCCAGGACACTAGTCAGTCTCTCAGCTTAGAAATATTTGAGTCATCTTTGACTTCTCCCTTCTATAACTTCCCATAACCAAGAGCTCTCAGTCAGAATCTGTCTTACGAAATTTTTTCCAGAGTTTCCTGTACATTTCCATTCTTCCTGTTTCACTCTGAAAGCAGAATCGCATTGTCTCATGCTTGGATTGATTCTGTGGCTGAGAGGGGTGTGGTCATACTCCATTTCTAACTTCTGCCACACATCCTAAAATACTCTGCATTTAAGATCTTCATAGTCAGGACTTTCTCAGCTTTACCATCTTTCGGTTCTGAGGTAGGATACCTGTACTTAAAGAGAAACTATCTTAATGTCCTTCTCACTCCATGTGCCTTCTTACTTGGTTGTTTCTTTCACATCCTAGGAACCTATCAGAACATAAATTCACATCTTAGCCTTAGCATTTTCTGATTATTTAAATTCTAATCACCCTCACTACACCTGACATTACAGAATGAATTATATTTGCATTAGCATGATTGATGGCAACCTTAACTCACTTATCACATAGGAAGTACATTGACAGCAGCGACCATGTGATAACACCCCAGGCATAACAGATACAGCTCAGTTCCTAATGTAAGAAACAAATAGGAATACAGCAAGTCAAAAGATGGTACAATTTAGAAGGTTATTACAGAAGACTAGGTTGTAAATTCACTCCCAAATGATGATTTAAATAAAAAAAAAAAAAAAAAAACCTATGTGAATATGTAGTGAGTAAGAGGCCAACAACTTGTTTGGCTTTGATTTTTTTTTTTTTTTTTTTTTACTTTTAGATATAGGTGAATATGACTGTGCTATCATAAAAAAGAGAGGGAAATAGAAAGGGTTGGCAGGGGGAAAGGGTGTAATTATTTCTTTTTTTTTCATTTTTTTTAATTTATTTTTTATCAGTTACATTTTATTAACTCTGTATCCCAGCCATGTCCCGATTCCTCATTCCCTCCCAGTCCCTCCTTCCCTCCCTCATCTCCCCCGTGCCCCTGATAGGAGGGACCTCCTCCCCATTCATCTGTTCCTGTTTTATCAGGTATCTTCAGGACTGGCTGCAAAGCCCTCCTCTGTAGCCTAACAGGACTGCTCCTCCCTTCAGGGGTGGGGAGACCAAAGAGCCAGTCATCGAGTTCCTGTTAGAAATAGTCCCTGTTCCCCTCACTTTGGGAAACCAATTGGTTACTGAGCTACCACAGGCTACATCTGAGTGGAGGTTCTAGGTTATATCCATACATGGTCCTTGGTTGAATGTCAGTCTCAGAAAAGACCCTGTGCCCAGATATATTTGGTCCTTGTGGAGCTCCTATCCTTTCCCCATCAGACTAACTCCCCTTCTTTCTTATGATTCCCTGTCCTTGTTTAGAAAGACAGATGGGATGTGCATTGAACGTATGACAGGAGTCTACTGAGCGCATCTGAAAGACTCTAACTAGCAGTGTTTTCAAAGCAAAGACTCATGACCAAACCTTTGGCAGAGTACAGGGAATTATTTCTTAATTTAAAAAAAAATTAAAACGAGAGAAAAATAAATAATGAAGAAAAACTTAAATACAAAAGTGTCTATAATGCTTGCATAGAAAATGGAGAATAGATTCTCATTACTCATCTCAAACTAGGCCTGCCTTAAAATTTCCATCACAAATATTTAGAAGTTCTAAACTCATAGGAGACATTGACATTTTTATGTAGGAGATTTAATAGTCTGTAAGTTGCCTAACAAGTTTCAGAAAATTCTGAAATGGTTTCTAACATCTTGAAAAAAGTGCTGACACTTAACATGACACCCTAAAGAAGAATTCTGGGAGGCACACAGAAACAATAGAGGTTGCCCTGAACCCTGGTTTCCTTGACATTCTCCTCAGAGCTGTTTGAAGTGAGCAAGGGGAGGCTACTGTGAGCCCAGCTCTGCCTCACTCCTGCCCAGCAGGCTGCAGCCCCTGCTGTGAGTTGCCCATTTCCCTAGCTCCAGCCCTGAGTCTCTGGCAGTGCAGAGGGCACACCCTAATGACTGACAATGTGAAGAAAAGATTTCTCAACTTATGTTCTCTTGAGATAAGTATACAGAGTTACATCAGATAACCCAAAATGCCTCTGAAGTACAAGAGAACTTGATTTATCTAGAAGGGAGTTAGGATAATGTACAGCTGTTGATTGCATTAATGGATTTATCTTATTTTACTCTCCCTCCATTTTGCATCACCCCCACTTTGAGAGCTTTGCCTGACAAACTTCCCAGAATGCTCCACTGGAGTTTGCTACGGAAGTCACCCATGTCTTATCTTTTTCACTCTTTTCTCTTCCTCTCCCTTCAAAAGAAGCAGGGAACCTCCAGTTACTCTACCACAGGGAACACAGAAGTTCCTACAGGTAGGAACAAGCTGAGTAATGCTCTTCAACGCTCTCCTAAGAACAGTAACAGCACCTGCTGACGTCATCAATCTCAGTTGCTCTCTCCGATATCCATTTAAAGCCAAGATCCAGCCTTAACGAGATTATGCTAGCTAATTCTCTTCACTTCCTGGGGAGCAGAGAGCCCAGAATGGCTCATGGTGAGGGATCAGTGACACAGCTGGCTGACCAAGTCTTCCCGTGTGCCTGTTCATTAAAACTTTCTCCCAAGCATCACTCAGGAAATCGGGCCTACCGAACTTTAGTCATCAACGCTACTCTTGCTGTTTTAAGTTTTTCATTGTTTCTGATTAGGTCACATCGTGTCCTTTGTCTTTGATAAATGGACCAGTGTGTGTGTGTGTGTGTGTGTGTGTGTGTGTGTGTGTGTACAGTGAAATAGCCCCATGTGGAAGAAATGCCACAGCACATTACAATTTTCTTTCTCTATGCCCAGTTGGAACTCTATTGTGGATTAATGTAAGAATGCCCTATACAATTTTCACATTTTGAAGCATGAGACTTATACTTGTTTTGCTTATGTACTTACATAATTATAACTGGAATAAAATTGCCATCATTGTGAGAGGCAATGTAGAGGTTGAAATCACAGATTCAATGGAACACGCCTTGGGCAAGTCTATCGGACGCTCTGAGCTGCGGTTTCCAGTACTGTGTAATGCATATAGTTTATGGAGTTACTATGCATATTAAACAAGTTAAAAATTCCTAAATACGTCAGTGCTTGATCCTGAAGTACAGCAGCTTTAGTTATGGATATTATTATTTTTTATAATATTATATGTAAAAACCATAGCATCAGTTATTGAACAACATTATGATATGATATTCTAGTGTCTAGTCATCACTGAGAGATGAGGAAGAGGTGACTAAAATTTCCCAACACATATTTGTGCCATCATCACATATTTAAAAGTTGCCTGGTAAGTATCTGGGGTGCTGGAGAGAAAAGCCATGAGCACACATATGTCTAGATGACCACAGTAAGTGCATTAGAGATGCTGAAGAAGCTGTTCTCATCCTACAGCATAGGTAGGTCCTAGAGCAAAGGAACCAAATGAGACGAGACTGATGACTTCGCTTAGGACCTGAACTGGGGCACAGCAGGAGAGAGACAGCTCAAATCTACACATTCGGTAAAAAGCTTAGGATGCAAGATCAATTATATTTTAATTAAATTATTTTAGAAATCATTGAAAGAATTCAATGACAGAAATAGCAGAATTTAAGGTAAAACTAGAATCACTACTACCAATTTCTCTTTTTCCAAAGGCTTTACTGTAGCCCCCATATGGCTTAGAATAATACCCAGAAAAACTATGTTGTAACTATGCCTCAGCAGCAGACTTGAGGGACTGTAGGGGTTTGTGAGGTTGGCAATAAGCATCTGTACATTCCTTACAGATACCAGCTGTCATGGGTGGGGACACAGGATGGGAATTCAGAGTCCATTGTCCAAGCAGAGTGCTTATTAAAAGTGTAGGTGATAGAACTAAAAGTATTCATCTTTATTTTGAAGGAGTGAGAAGCCAGTCATTTTTTTTTAATGAATTTATTTTATTTCATGCCATCTGTGTATTTTTTCTGTCCAAGCCTATTGATAAATTGAATAATTATATTTGGACTGTGAAATATGGAAGTCCTGAGTTACTCTAAAGAGAAGCATTGTTGTCATTTCACTGTACAGTTTCTGACAAAGCATACACACTCTCACACATGCACACACACATAGCCAACTTCAGACCACAAGGCTCAGATGCCTTGTTACAATAGGAAAGAACATGCCTCAGAAGTGTAGGCAGAGGTGACCCGGTTGGAAATGAATTTCTAGTCTGGGAATTCCTTCTTCAAAAACTCTTTATTGGAAATGTTGAGGTCTGCAATGTCTGTAGACTTCTCCCCCACAATTATTTCTCCAGTTTTCCCCCCTTAACACCATTTCCTTCTATCCTTCACTTTCCATATTTTTTTTCACTTTCCATATTTTTAAAAGTCAGAGAATTGTTCTTAGTAGCCCAGAAGCCCTCAATACGAGGTTGGCCATGTTTTCTAGCTCCTAACTGTCCAAATGAAATTGATACAATTTAAGACACATGTGAGGGATGGAAATACATCAACTAAAGAGAAACAGGGGTCAAATGCTCTTAGTATTTTCCTCTTATTGTTTTCTTTTCTCTGAAAGAGTACTGCCAGATTAGTGACAAAGGATACAAATGTTCACAACTTCTTGAGCAGGCGTCCCTCCGAAATGTTTTAGTACTTAGGTTGCATATGCAGAGAAACCTGGTTTCACATGACAAAGGGCCTTGCACACTGTCGGATAACGCTGTGCTGCTCATCAAGAACAATGAGAAACTTCAACGTCTCCTGTCTCTTCTGAAATGACTGCCCTTTATGGAAATCGTACAAAGATGTCTCTGGAGAGCCCTATCTGTAAAGACGTGTCTTGTGGATAGGATGCTGTCTGTCCTCAAGTTGCTTGTTACTTAGTTGAACAGGGAAGAAACACACACTGCCTGCCGTTATAGAGTGAAGATTTTAAAAAGTTAAATGTAACTAAAGAACAGTATGTGGTGTAGCTCTGTGCACATGACAGTCAATCAGACATTTGCTCTTTAATTAATTAATAGGGCTATGCAACAAAGTGTAAGCATGTGGGCAGTATTTTCTTCCAGAATTGTTTATACTACTATTTAGGTAGTAGATGATGATTTATTAATATCTAAATAGATAATGATATATTAATATCATAACTATGTGGACTGCTTGTTACTCTACAGGAGTTCCTCCCTACCCCACTCCCACCCCCACCCCAAAATTCATGGCAGCGGCAATGAATTCGCTCACTGGTTCCCATGGATTGAAAATTAGGGAGTGATTTTGCTGTGGGTGTGGCTCAGAGTTTCTCATAATCTTGCATGAAGATTTTGGCGAGGGCTGCTGTGATCTCTAGTTACCTGAGACGGGATCTCTTTCTGAGGCAGATTGCTGCCATGACTGACATGCTGTTATTAGGTGTTGGTGGGTGGACGGAGTCCTCTCCGTGTGTTGCTCAAGCGTTCTCATACCTGGTAGCTGGATTTTCTCCAGAACAAGTGACCCAGGAGACAACCAGGTATTAACGTGGTGTTTTCTTTTACTTAAAAAAAATATTTTTGCATATGAGGATGTTCTTGTATTTATGTGGACCATGCACATGCCTGATACCCTCAGAGGCCAAAGGAGGGTATCAGATACTCTGGAACTGGAACTACAGGTAGTTGTAAGCTGTCATGTCGGTGCCAGGAACCAAACTTGGGTCTTCTGCAAGAACAGCAATTGCTCCCACGTTGAACGACTTTGTTGTGCTAGCTTCAGAAACTTGGATTTTTATGACTTAGCTTTACAAGCCTCACTTATGCCACACTCTCTCGTATAGAGACAAGCCGCCAAATCCAAACTTCATCCAGGAGCTAGGGAACAAGGCTCTGCTCTTTGAAGAGAGAGTTCCAAAGATTCCCAAGACAAGATTTTGCAAACTCACACCAATCAGGTCCATGTCGGGCAGTAAGAACACACACAAAACTCGTAGGTTTGAGATGCGTGGCCCTCCATGGCAGAACCCTTACCTGATTGCCTAATGTATAGCACCGCCCCTACATATCAAGGCTTTTATTACATAATTTTTGAAATATAACTATATTATAGATGAAGACAGTTATTTTTTTTATGTGTGTCGCTGATAGACCTCACCAAGCACTGAAGCCAAGATTTTCCTGTGCACATCTGCTTTCCACTCCCTATGTGACCTGTCAGACAGAATCACTCAGCACTGTTTATATATGCTCACCTCGCTGTTGGTACGGCTAACAGAACCGCTCTCTGGAATACTGCTTGATACTCAGTCGTCACCTGCCAAATATTGATTGAACAAATGGACGGGTTTGGTGCAACAATCACTGAGGCCAGAGGTATAAAGAAGTCTGTTCAAATTTACTCACAAGTCAATGGGAAACCATAACACGAGGCTGAGCGCACTTCCTTCTTGTGTTGGGTGTCATTCTGTCACAGTCATTGAAAGGATACGTGTTCCAAGTTCAGCAGCTACATACTAAAAATACAAATGTCAAGGACCTCTTATATTTTGAGAAGTTTTATGATGACTCCGAGTAAGCGTTTCATGTTAAATGAACTTTGTATAACAGCATTGTTTTGTTTTTGACACGGTTGATCACCACCACCATCACCACCATATCATCATCACCATTTTGAGACAGGGTCTCACTATGTAACATTAGCTCTCCTGGAGTTTGCTGTATAGACCAGGCTGGACTTAAACTCACAGAACTTGAACTCACCACTGCTTTCTGAGTGGTGCGCTAAGGGCTTGAGCCAACACTGTCTGGCTAGAGACAGTCTTTTCAAGAGTAGAGGTGGTGTGTGTGTGTAAGTCTAACAAGTATGAGCAGCTGGAATTCCTCTGAAAGAGTTGTATTCATTGACATTTAACTCACAAAGAGAAACAGATGAATTAAGGACCAGATGCTATATTTGGCTCTCATATACTGCTCTATGGAACTTTAACATGAATTATTACGGAAAAAAAGTGCACTAAAATCAAATCTAGATAATGTGAAAACTTTCCTCACCTTGTATGAATCCTGCTTGCTTTGCTGTGTCATTTCTAGGCTTTATTTCTAATGGAGTTCAAAACTTGATGGGGTAAAGTACAAAATTTTGTGCCCTGGATTATCTTGCTTCCAAAGGCAAACCAAAAGCTGCCATTTGATGTCATTATCTTGTTGATTTTATCTTTAGTTTTATGTGTCAATCTTGCATAAGTGTGTAATCCAGAAGGTAAGCCGCAGGAACAAGTGCATTGCATAGGCAGGGTGCTTGCCATCATTATCAAAGCCATGTTAGCACAGGTGATGTGGCCAAACCTCCTGAAGATGCAGTGATGAAAGTTCTGAAATGGGTATTAAACTTTAGCTCAACTAAAGCCTACAGCAAATGAATAAGAATGGGATTAGACTCATCTGAAGCATCAAGAAGGATGCTTAAAATAGTAGAGCCATGGTTTTAATCCCTGTTTTGTAGCCTATTTCCACATACATTAGTGTGGATGCTCTGGACATTCAACAACTCTTTATTTGTATGTGTGTGTGTGTGTGTGTGTATGCTTTGTGTGTGCCAGTAACTGTGAAGGCAAGAAAAGGTCATTAGATCTCTTGAGTTATGAGAATTTGGTGTGGGTATTGGGGTCTGAATTGGGTTCTCTGGAAGAGCAGCAAGTACTCTTAACCATGGTGCTGTCTCCCATTCAGCTACTCATAATGAAATGCTTATTTTTCTGTTGTGAACTATACAGGATCTGAAGGAGAGTGTAGAGTTCTTAGATGAAAATGTCCATAATCAGTTCAGGCTAAATCTAAAAACCAGATCCTATTGTATCATCAACACTGACAGCAAGAACAAAGAATCAAAAACTCACTATGATTTAAAACAATAACCATGAGAACTTTGAGGCTTAAAGAAGTTAGGTAAAGCTTAATATTCTGAATAAGACTTGAGGAACAGCAATATTTGGGTATTCATAGAACAGAATAAGGTTTTTCCAGGAAGGAAGGGAAAGGAAGAAGGAAAGATGGATGGGTGGGTGGTAGGAAGGATGGATGGCAGGAAGGATGGATCAAAGGAAGGAAGTAAGGAAAGAGGAAGAAAAAGAAGGAAGTTCACCCAAATCATGATGGTATGGCTGTGAAATGAGTAGTTATATTTTTGAACATAGGTTTGACTTTCTTACTCTTCCTCCACCTCTCTCCCTGCAACTATAACAAACTGAATATATGTGGGATTTGTTTCATGTATTTCTCTGGTTTCTCCTTAACAAGGTATATGCTGAAGGATCTTTCTTACCATAACACATCAGAAGCATTGATTAGCCCACTACAGACCAATCAGTAGACCACAGCCTGGTTCCATTAGATACCAGAAGGAAACACACTTATATATGCAAAATATGACCAAGTTATCTGGAATGCCAACTACTAGAGTGAAGATATTAGGATCACTTTACCTGACAAACAATGAAAATGAGGTCATGGCAATGAGATCTGGTGTTCTGTATATTCTAATCAGATCTGATGAGATATGATGATAAGAAGAAGTCAGAGCAAAAAACATAATCATGCATTTTTATTTGAATTATAAAAATCAGTGAATCAGTGGGCACTCCACTAATATAAATTGGTAGACCAAAAAAAAAAAAAAAAAAAAAAAGGAAAAAAAATGGGTAAGATACTGGGGAGATGGCAGTAATACAATATGGTGGAGATTGAGTGTTGAGGACAAAATGATTAGAAGAAATGAAGACACTCTCCTGGGTTTTGACCCAAGAGTGTGAAGAAACAAAACAGAAAAATTGTAGCAATGATCTTGTGTAGTATTGCATTCAGTTCTTGTAACTATCCTGAGAGATTCGTTATTGTGATTTCCATTGTTCTGAGCAAGTCAGGATTATTAAAGAAGAAAATACAGGATACTTGTCAAACCCGTGAGCACTTGGTCACAGCACTCAAGTCAACTACCAGTCAGGAAAATCATCTAACTTTGGAGATAACCAGCCTAGCTGGGGGTAATTAGTTAGGGGATTACAGCCAATGGGACATCTCATATGGTAACTCACGCCATACAAACAAAGGAGGCCCACATTCTCTCTGTCCATGTGGTAAGCGCTCAGTAAGCAGTTAGGTAACTTGTCCTAGACTTGACAACCTTCTGGTTTGGATCAAGTTGTTTGGATGCATTCATCATATAGGACATACTGATACAATAGGACAATGTCACAGGAATAGAGAATTGGGAAGTTTGTTACCCAAAGCTCTCCCCCTTCTCCCCTTATCTTAAAACCTATTTACTTATTTATTTTTGCAAACTATGCACCAAAACTATCACTGATCTGGCATTTAAAGAAAAAACAAATTGTTTCTTTTGTTAAGCCCACCAATCTGAATTATCCTAATTTTTTAGAAAGGACACACATTGCTCTTTGATTTCTATACTTACATGCCAGATAATATACATGCACTTGCGCCAAGAATCCTGAATAAGAACTCTCTTGATTTTAAATGAGTAATGCCAGAAGGAATAAACCTGAACCACAGCTAAAATGAATCAATTTGAGATCAGGGTATTAATATGCTTTGGTTATTCCTGTCTTATGTCCCACGTTTCATATTTGAAAGTGGAGATTTGAGGTATCAAAGCTTCCTTTTAATGCTCTGACCATGATTCAAAACTTTTCTTTTGAAAAATTCGCAGGATTTCCTATTCTTTAGAAGATACTCAATAAACATTTGTTGAATAATTGGAAAGACAAATAGATGGATGGACATGTAGATGGATGGACAAATAGATGGATGGGCAGACAAAGATATGAAGGACGTATAGAATATTGAAGTCAACGTGTCCGTGAAGTTTAGAAACAAATCCCAGCTCTCCTTGCAACACCCCCTTTACCCATTTCACTTTCATTTGAGGAGCCATGGTGTTGCATTCTTTCATTCGGCAACACTATGATGGATGCAAGATCATACTAAATTTGGACAATCTGCTCACCACAAAAATTGGTGTCTCAATCCTCATAGTCCTTTCCTTAGTAAAATCAATTTTTGCGTCTTACCATTTATTAAAATCCTGATTTGAGCTGATGACAAATAAATCCAAGGCAAGGCTCTGACAGCTTCATTTCCAATCTTCCAGTCAACCCATAAAAACCAAATCGAAAATCCCACTTTCTTCTAGCTATTGTGACCCTAATAGCTTTCCATTATGTCAGGCCAGCTTCTTGGCAATTCCTAATGAAAAATAATTAAGGACATATGGGTTTGTTACAAATGCTCAACACACCTAATGGCAAGCCCTTTATCTTCCTTTACCCTAAACTGGCCACTGAATGAGTTAGGGGACAGCTTCACAACACGCTGAATCATCCTAAACAAACAAACAAAATAACATCCAGGCTTTTCTCCATCCTTACATCCTTCAGTCCCCAGCTCTGTCAGTTTATACCTCCAAATGTCACTTTAAGACTCCGCCTCCATTTCTGCTTGTGACGGCCTCAGTTCACCTCTTTAGCCTGTCCACCTGTCATGGTATAGTGGCATCTTGTCTGGTTTCCATGCCTTAGCTGAGGCTTCTTCTGTTGACCTCTTACACTGATATTAATTATGCTCTTAAACCCAAGTCTACAAACACCGTTTCCCTGATTAACAGCCTTCCGAATCCACATGACTGCTAGGTGCCATCATAGAACACTTTCGACCTTCCATAAATGGACCATCCCCTTCCTGATGTAGCTGAATATGTCATACCAGTCAACCAGACAAAGGAAATGTCGCCCTGGTGCTCTCAATGAGATCTAGAATATTAACTCATGTGCAAGGCAGTAGCCTATTTTGCAAGGATAATGAAATGACCAGGTGAGCCAATTGCTTTCCATCTGAACTCAAGTTAATGCATTACCATGGGGTTTCATTGTACTTCAGGCTCCTCCAGGGTTTTCTTACATTCATTCCTCTGCATATATCATTTCCCCTTTCATTGTCATTCTCTCTGCTATCTCCAACTTGCCCTTCAAAACTCACATCCAGTACTGTTTTTTCTAATTCCCGCCTCCAGCACACCCTATGCGGTGACACCAAATGGTATCGAGCCCAGATTTCATACTCTAGGTACCATGGGTACAACTCTACCAACATACATTATATCAATAGTAATAGTTTACACACATCCTTTCACCTTTATCTTCTTGAACCCCTTCACAACCATTGCACAACCTATTCTGTTTGTATGTAGAAATTTGTGATCCACATAGATACTGAAGATCTGTATATGTATGTAAGTGTGTGTGTGTGTGTGTGTGTGTGTGTGTGTGTGGAGTAAGTAAACGATGAAAGCAAACATTTGGCAGTGATTTTTAGCCTGCTTAACTTATGCCAAGCCAACTTGGCCATTAGCAGTTGATCATTAGACTCTTCTCCCTAGACTGTATTAATAATTAGCTGCTCATTAGAGAAAGGTGGGTTGCTTGGGCCTCACAACCCCACAAAGTTTTGTTTGCAGTCTGTATATGTATAGTGGAAACAACATTCAGTTTGCCACACGGTGAAAACTTTTATTAACTGGCATGCACAAAGGTAGTCACGTGATGCTCTTCTTGAAACTGGATGAAGTCCCAGCTACTATGCCTTACAGATGTTTGAACAACGACATGGGTGGCAAAATGCACAGAGGCCTGTACTACAGTCTCCTGGCAGCAGAGATCCACAGCTCCAGAATTTTTCCATGCTATGCCTGTTCTAGAGTATTCTAGACCCCTGGGCTTGCTTTTCCTTAGGTGTTGTATGTGCAATGGCAGAAAGGCCTTTACAACATTAGCTTATATACCACTTTTTTCACTGATGAGAACTCACTTCTCACCCCTTTATGTTGCTGAGCACAATGTCGGGCTGACTGAAGCCCAGTCAGGAGAAGCATTTCCTTGCAAAGTGACACCCTGGCTCACTTTCATTTAGACTTAACTATCCCAGCATGCCTATCTTCCTGATTTGGGAGCTTCAAATGTTCCCCGTGGATTCTAGGCTATAATTAACCAGAAAGTTCACTGATAGTTGCTGCGTTGTAGATTTAAATTAATAGCGCACCTCGCTCACTGCGTGTAATGCATTTTAAAATATGTTACCAATACCTTGCTTCCTCCAGCGAGGCATGATGGGTGCTTGCCAGCTCCCTTCTCAAGATGAACCATTGAAAACGATGCTGCCAAGACAGGACATTGGCCCTAAAGCTGGATTAGCTGAACAAAATATGTTCTCCTCTGGCTTAAAGACATTTAATATTTTCCATTCTTCTTCCTCTCCTAGGGATCACTGTGATAGGATTTCATGCTCATGGCTCTGCCTTCCATCTTCTACCACTGACTGTTGCCTTTTATGCTTTACATAAGTACTGCATTCTGGTCTTATCCTTACACTTGGGGTCTGACAATTACTAATAACATTTGCCTTTCCTAGTACTTATGTGTTTAATGTCCTTGCGGAAGGAGATTGGGGCTTTCCTGTTCTTCAAGATTCCTTCTTTCCCTTCTTTGCTCATAGTTACTTGTAAATATAATGAGCTAATTTCTATTGTGAACACATGGCCATCCAAGCTACCAATGGGAGGATTTTACCCTGATGTATAGAAAGCTAAAAATGAAGATAGGATATTACCTATACAAACAAATAAATTTAGGCAGGACTTGCCTGAATGAATACAATTATAGAAAGTGTTGTTTCAAGAATTAACAGTTTTGAGTCCAAGATGAACTTCTGTAAATAACTACTAAAAATCTTTCACACACTACATCCCTTTTGACCTCCAAAATCTTCCTATGGGGATATCGTTTGCCATTCTTTTGCCCTTGAGGAAAACAGCACTCCCTCTCAGCTTTGCAAGGTCATTCAATGGTAAGGCAGGCTTAGAGTCCATGTCTGGGATAACACCACACACGTCTCCATTATAACCCATTGCCAAGAGCATTTTGAAATTTTTATCCGGTTCACTTAATTTCAATTTGTCTTTAAAGCAGTGACTGTCCAGTACACTCCAGCCTGGGAAACACATTATGATTGAGATCTGAACTTTATAGCAAAGGCTTCTTAGATGGGCACTTAGCACCGAACCACTCACTCATTTGTTCATTTGGCTGCCTCACTGTAACTTTTTTAGTTCCTTCTCCAGTCATATTCTGACAGATCTATACATGGCATGATAGGCATAAAAAGCCTTGTGAGAAAGGCAAATTGACCTTCATGGATTGCTGTAACTATCCATAGGTTCCCGGGGTGAAATGAGCGCATCAATCTTTATGCAGCCGGAGATTAATCGTGATGAGGAGCTCCCAGCAACGCCCCCTCTCTGACCACTGAGGTTTCTGGGAGGCCTCGATAGCCGAAAAATTTCAGTCTATAGCATCTCAACTTAATGGAAAGCTGTCTTTGACTTTAGCATCCTTAAACCCTTGTCCAGTTTTGTTTTTAAAGAATTGTAGGAGCCAGGTGTGGTGGTTCATCTCTTTAATTCCAGTAGCCAGGGAGGCAGAGGCAGGCGATCTCTGTGAGTTCAAGGCCAGCCTGGTCTACAAAGAGAGTCTGGGCCAGCCAAGGCAACACAAGAAACCCTGTCTCAAAGCACCAGGGAAAAAAAAAGTATCCCATTACACTCAAAGTGCTATGACTCAGGCTGACAGTCAATATATAAATAGTTATGGTGTTTATGGATTCTGATATAACAATGTACGGTCAGTCAGAAGATGGCCACCTGGGCAGATCAAAAATATGCTTTGTACAAAAGATAAAGGGTACGAATGTGATAATGACAAACATGAAAAATCACAGAGGACAACCACATCAACCAACTTTCCACTTTGCTATAAGTTTTTAATGAAAAATATGCCGAACAATTAAAGTTAGGACACTCGGTATGTGGGGTGGTTTGAAAGAGAATGCCTGCCTCCCACTCTGCCACATGATAGGCTCAAAGTTCTGAATACTTGGTCCCGAGCTTGCAGAACTGTTTGGGAAGGCTTAGCATCTGTGGCTTTGTTGGATTAGGTATGTCACTGGGGGTGGACTTTGCAGTTTCAAAAGCCCACACCATCCTCATCTGGCTCTCTTTCTTCTTCATGGTTGTCGTTTCAACATGGAAACTCTCCGCTGCTGCTCCACACAATGTCTCTTTACCTGCTTGCATGCTCTCTGCCGGGATAATTATAGACTCGAGCTCCCTAAAACTGTGAGCCCTCAAATTAAATGTTTCCTTTCATAAGTTGCCCTGGTCATGGCGTTTTGTCATGGCAATAGAGAGTGACTAATCCTGCATGTCACAGCCCAGTCTTTGTCACTGGGCTAAATATTTATAATAAAGACATTTGTTATTTCACGTGGGCTCCTCTGCCACAGGTGAGCCTTGGCTGTGGCCCCATTGTCCCCAACAGGACACCATGATGATGAAGTACTCAGGACATCTATAGCAAGCATCTAGACAGAGTGTAGAAAGCAATATTATACTCATTCCAGTGACAATTGGATGTAATTAGTTTTTTTTTTTTCTGTTCTGACAAATTCTTTCCTCATTGCTCATCATAAAGGAATATTGTCATAAAGTCTTTATGAGGTCACATGCAATCAAGGCTTTCAGACCATGAGACACTCCCAGGTTGTCACCTTTTCTCCTGTTACAACCTCAAGCCTTCGCTCATGCTTTTGTTTGGAACTTTGATGCCCGCCTAAACAACTCTCTCCAATGCCCAACTTGGGAAAACAAAAAACAAAAACAAAAACAAAACCCTTATGATCAGTTTCCACATTTTCTTCTTAAACTTTGACATTGCATGATGTATTGCTAAATTTCCTCTTTTGCTTGGAAAATATAGGAGTTATGATTAACAGTAGTATTCTCTATGGATACGTTGGGTAGCCAATACCTTAAACTTCTACTATTATGATTTAAATGCTCAGTTCTTCACAGCGTTATTGCTAACAGCAATGGCTGTCATTTGGTCGAATTGGGGAGGGAATTTTAAATCATGAATAGCTTCCATCAGCTCTCAAATCACGCAGTCTCACACAATGTGGCAATGGTGAGAGTATGAAGCTTGAGAGCCCACGTCCTGCTTAAACTTCAGTTGAGGGGCTGGAGAGATGCCTCAGTGGTTAAGAACATTTCTCAACATCTGAGAGGACTAGGTGTCACTTCCTTGCACCTACAAGGCAGCTTATAACTACTCGTAACTCCAGTACCAGGGTATCTGGTACCTCTGAGGACTTTGTACATACGTGGTACACAGACAAACAGGCACACATGTATATGTATAAATGGCCTCTGAGGACTTTGTACATATGTGGTACAGACAGGCAGGCACACACACATATGTGTAAATGAAATTAAATGAAAATGTGAAGTTTCAATGCTATTACTGTCAAATACCACTGGGTTTTTATTACCTAACCCATGAACAAGAAAATAATGCTTAATTCCCAAGATTACCTGGATGAGACCAAAAGGCAATGCTATTTGTTAAGATACCTTTCCAGCACTAAGACACACTATAGTTACATATATATGGATGTAATTCTAGACAATGAAAGTGATGCCTTGAGCAAGCTATTTGAGAGAAACAACAGATTACATGCATTCAGGAAAACTACAAGAAGATTACCATTAGCAATACCTATGGAACAATGAGTGGGTCACACACTTGAACATTGATTGATGTGACAGCCTCATTGACAACACTCATGGGCTCTTTCACGTCAGCCCAGCCTTAAAACTATGAGGCTGGAAGCAGTGTGGAAAATAAGGTAACTGCTTGAATGAGAAACATTGATTGAGCGGGCCTACATTCCTGTAAGTGCGGTGTCACAATTATAAAAGTACTATTATACAAACAAAATGACTTATCTTAGTAGGTGGGAGAGACATCCTGTGTTTGAAAGACAGATGTGGGATGGAGAGCGGCGGGAATCTTACTCAACCCTAAGCTTTGATTATGTCTTAAATGTGGGAGGGCAGCTTAAGAAAGAGTGAATGAATGTGTCAGGGGGAATCGAGCAGTTTCAGTGGGATGCCTATGCCAGAAGCAACTGTGTATGAGTTGTGCTGTGAGAATCACACTTTCCTCCGCAGCTTTGGATGACACCCTTAATAAGTTATGCGAATGTGCTACTTCACGTGTAAGTATTGATAAGCTGTATAGTTAGTGAGGATATTTCTGATAGTCTAAGGGCAAGAAGCCGTCTAATGCCATTTCCATATTGGCCTCAGAATTCTGTAATTTAGAAAACATAAAATTTCACTGTGAACCTTGTTTTCCTGAACCTCCTTCTCTCGCTTGACACAGCACCCTCTCTTGCAAGCTCATGGGATTTCTGGAGACACGTGTAGAACCTGTGCTCACTGTGTGGAAAGCAATGAGATATGTGTCATCTATCAGAACATCCCAGCACTCAAAAGTAATGTTATTTAGAAGGAAAACCAAATATAAGCCCTGCCTCCTGCTTTTCATTTGTTAGTTTGTTTTGCTGGGAGATGAAGGCAAGTAGACTTAGGATAAAATTTAATTGGAGCTTTGGAATACAGATATGTACAACATAAAGCTTGGGGTAATTGCTATCTATTTTCCTAGCAAGAAGTTGGTGTCATAAAATCAGGCTTCACTCAGGAAGCAAAGATTCATGATAGATCAAGTAATTCTCAACTCATTGACCAACCAACAGAGGAGTCCCTAAGCATGGCTTCAGAAAAGATGGAAAATATAGTTCCGAGGGTGAGCAAAGGAGGGATTGACTCAGAAGTCATGTCACGGGTTGCCTGACTATTTCAGTATTTCTCATATACAACCGCCATTACTTAAACAAGAAGAAAATAAGTACAGATGGAAATAGCACAATCAAGACACAATCCCCACTTCTCAGTGCATTAGCCCCAGTGGAGGTGAGAATAAATGGCTATCATCATGGCTACTCTTTGGCTCTCGCCCTGCTATCACTTACCCCTGAGTTCAACCAGAAGCCTTTACTCTTCTAATCTACCATTTATAAATAAGTAAATTTTTTCTTTAAAAACATGAGGACAATTTATTCTTGGATTTATTATCCTGTGTATTTAAAGAGTTTTGGAACAGTAATAAGAATACGTGTTCATCCCACGATAAGTTCTTATAAATTTCTGACTTAGACTTGCCTCTTAAAGGAAGTACCCCCTTTATATGTTTCAAGAAATTTTTAATTAACTGTACTGAAGTATGAATAGCTATTCATAGCCCTGTTTCCATGTGAAGAAGTAGGGGAAACAACGTGAGACCCTAAATGTAGAATGGGCCTTCAAATGCACGCCAGATTCTCCTAATTAGCATAAGCAGAAGGAAAACCCACCTAACAAAGCTGTCACACAGATGAAAGACATATGTCACCTATGGGGATATGTGTTAAGAATACAGTAAATACTATGATTAGTGCAACTCCTTAAGATCAGTATCGCATTTTACATGATCAGTACACAAATTTAACTTTTTCAACTTTCTGTGTCATACCCAAGTTCTGTCAGCATCTTTTAATGTTGAAAACCATCTGGCTTGAACTTAAGGCTTTCACTCATTTCCCCTGAGCATTAACAGAATACTAAGAACGGTACAGTCTGTTATTTAACAGCTGAGGAATGCGCTTAGTAATGATTTTAGTAATCTGAATTAATAAAAGATGCTGAATTGTGAATTAAATGAGGCCTGTCACTTACTCTGAAGTATCAGGATGTGTCAGGACAGGTCTTTAGCTAGTATTCTTCAGCAAATCCTGCTGTGTTGTTAGCTTGTTGCTACAGTTTTTGAAATGGAATCATACTGTGTAGTCCAGGTTAGTTTCCAATATCTACATCAAGAGATGGTTTGAACTCAGCTTCCCAAGTGTAGAGAATACAGGCAACTAATTGCTCTACTACACTCTAAAAAAAAAAAAAAAACCAAAAAACAAAAAACAACAACAACAAAAAACTGTACAGTCTCAGCAAATGAAATAATGAAAACGCTCCAGTGTGCATGGAGAAAACTGTGGCATTCTTTGGAACAATAGGCAAAATCTGGCAGCTCATTTTGTTGACATGAATGATAAGGAGCAAGAAGAGCAGTGAAGAAGGAAGGGAAAAGTCAAACTGGATGACTTTAATGTCTTTACTGGGCCTTTAAGCATCCTTAGATGGCAGTGATGGTTACTCCAATTGTGATGTTTGAAAAGTGGAGACTGAGATATCTCCGAGATATCTTCCCTTCTTCATTTCCGTTATTTATGAACATTCCCCAGGGCTGACCTTGAGGATTGGATATCGAGTATTGACTATTTAGTAAGCTCTTTCAGTCAGTGATCTACTTATTCTCTCAGAGCCAGAAAGGAATTATATTGATTTCCAGGTTCTAATTCTGTTGTTTCATGGAGGCTGCCACTTTTTTTTAAGAGACCATCCTAAAATTTCCATTTGTGTTAAGCCCAGTTCTCTGGTTTGTTTGTTTGTTTGTTTGTTTTAAACTTATCACCAATATTGAACTGGGATCTGATATAAGGAGCAGGTTTAACGTGTAACATCTCTGATGATGGGCCATTGAAGGACCCCTCCTCATCCTTCTGTTATTCTTAATATCATTAGGCTAAGAGAAAAGCAGCATGTGATTGCCTGAGACTTTAGGCCACCAGAAAGTCAACTGAATAGGCAGAAAGAGGGCAAGAAGAAAGGACAATCCAATGCATGACTCATCTAGTTCATTTGCGAGTTCACATACCAGTTTCTTTCAAGTACTCTGTTTGCAAATAGGATTTCATTTTATTGCTACTTTAGAGAAGTCTAACCCTGGCAGGGAAGTTCTAAAATGAGAAATGGAAAGGCCATTGTCTGGAGAGTATTATGTGAGTTAGGTATAACTCTTAAATATTCATGGCCCGAAATAAAAGTTGATGACTGGGATTTGCTTTGCTAGCTCCTTAAAATTCTCTTTTCTAGAGAGCTCCATGTTATGGGCTATAAATAACCTTCTTTGAACAAATGCATTGATTGAATGGGTAAATTCATAATGACGCAGTCTCTATGATGTAGAACCAGATATAGAGACAATATCTAGCTAGGAAAAAATAACAAATGGGGATACCTCCCACATATGAAGCCTGAAAGGATTTGAAGGCAGAATTATGTAATATCATAACAAGAAACTGATGATGTCATTCACGTGATGAATGACATCATTCATATAGACATATGAGTCTATAATGTCTGCATCCTTTCAAACTGACAGTGTAGGAGGACAAAGGTCAACCTGATACTGAGAGATCTTACATTATATTTCTCTCCAGGGAATGATGAAGACCACTGACTTAAAACCAAAGCACTAACAAATCCAAATCACTTGTCATTACTTGTAAGAGTGTCTTGGAGGAACTTCTAGTGGGAAAATGATGAATCTGTTGATTAATATGGAAGGACAGAGAGAGAGAGAGAAGAGAGAGAGAGAGAGAGAGAGAGAGAGAGAGAGAGAGAGAGAGATAACCTGGGATTCACCTGAGGATTGAACATTTTTTCTTGGGTCAGCTGTAATAAATTGTGTGTTTCTAGTTGGCTCAAATTCTTTGTAAAAATTCATTGAATATTTGTAGCTAGAAAAAGCTAGACATTATGAGGTTGTTGTTTCTTTTTTTTTTTCATTGTCCCATAAGACTGGGACAGAATACCCCACTGAGTAACCTGGGGTATTTTTAATAGTAGAAGAAAGGTCTAATATTAGGAGACTTTTAAACAGCCAGTTGAGAAAGACACACAGATTGAACAATGAGTTGGCTTTTAGAAACAAGTAAAAATACATTCATGAATATTTCAGAAGCAATGCAAATGAATGGTACATATTTACCAGCAACACAAAGTTTGAAGGATTAGGAGAAACTCTTAAAGGACTTAATTAAGCTTGGTAATGGGGTAAACACACCATACACGATGCTCAGTGGGAAAAAGATGGAGGTAATGGATAATGAACAGTTTGGAGTCCTGCATTTAATGAGCTCTGAATTAGCCAGCCCTCTTAGGAACACAGATCCTAGCTCATATCATAATAAACAGGGCAAAGAGGATGGCGGGAAAACAAAAACAAAATACCTAGGTCAATGAGTTTTCCATAAGATTTGCACAAAGGGGATGGAGTTTATTAACTTAGAGAGCATTGTAATAAAGCTCTCCTTGAACTGGCTTATAGGTAAGATTGCCTTCTAATGAGGCTTCTCAGGTTCTTCTGTAACTAAAATCTTCTCATTATGGCCAGATTCAGTTCTAGTATGTCACCATTAAGGAAAAAATGTGAAATATTCAGAGCATATTGGCAAGCATAAAAATATCAAATGTATCCACTATACAACCTTATCACACTCTTACATGTTCATGCTATATTGGATTCAATCCTTATTTTTGTTAATGTTTAACGGAAATTGAACATGATCATTGAAGTTCTCGTGTAACCCTTCCAGATCTCACCTTCTCCCTTCCTTCTTGCTTCCTCCTTTCTGACCAAGAGAAACTGCAACCAAAAATATTTTCATGCTTGGTTCATGTTTCTAGTATTATTTTATGCACCTGGCTATGTAATTTTTGATGTTGTTGGTTTTGTTGTTGTTGCTGTTTTTCTGTTTGCTAAACTCCATAGAAATGGCATTCCATTTGTGCATTCATTTTCTTTGTTCATTCTAGAGTCAACATCATGCTTTACTAGGCTCTGAATCTTATAGACTTGTTCTCCAGTGATATTTAGCCACGTTCCCTGTCCAGATCCATCACAATCTAGCTGTAGTTTTCAGATAGGTACTTATCTCCTCTTCAATTTATTGTCAGTAGCAATGTGATGGGCATTTTCTCATGTGTCTCTTATTTTACTAGACTCTGTCCTTAGAATGTAGCATATTTTAATTATTGTTGAGTTTGGCAATACCTTCTACAGTAACTCCACCAGTTGACTTTTTCCTACCATGGGATGAGAGTTTCCACTGATCCATTAATTCTCTGATTCTTGGTGGCTTCAGATTATTTTCATCCAAGATGCTTGGTGAAAATGGTTTCAATTTCTTAGTTTTAATTTCTCTAAAATCTATCCCTTTCAGGAAAAATATTTCTTAGGAAAATATAGAAAACATTGTCATGCTAATTTAAAAATTGATGGGTTTTGAACCTTACAACTCACCAAATTTCCAGCAGAGAATTTCACTCTGAATTTTTCCCTTTAATGAGAGAGGGAATTTGATAAAAAGTTTTTCTGGCAGAGCAAGGAAGATGGCCGGTGATCTGTTGAGGGTTACAAAGCAAGCCATGGGTCATATGCATTGTCTCTTGTGATTGGCAGGGGTCTTGGTAAGGGACTCTGGTTTAGCAGAAGAGCCAAGTCTGACAAGAAGAAGGGCTTGCTATCTGCCAACAGTGCCACTTCAAAGAAAAGGTCATGGCACACATTTTCCCACTGGCAGGTTGTCACATGTATCATTTGTAAACAGACGATGTCTGAATATCAAAGACCTAAATATTCCCCTGGCTGATGAGGAGTGACGGGACCCTAACCAAAGTGTGAGTTTCCCCAGTGAACAGACCATCTGTTGATTAGAAAAGCACTGAGCTTGTGCCTTCGTGGGACTCCCCCCCCCTTTACAATAGTGACAGCAGTGTGTGTCCTCAGCCCTTACTTTGCAGTATATGACACAAAATTTCCTGTGATAACTAACAACTGGCTCAGATTTCCAAATGAAAAAGTCACTGTCAGGAACATACCTCTACAGGGCATAATTCTTCCCTCAATATCATTATTCCTAATGGCTTACAGAAATCCCATTTTAATTTCCAAAGATAATTTTCATCTTTAGTGCATAACACTTCAGCATGCTAATCTCGTTTTACAGGAGATTCTTTAACTCCTAACATTATGATGGATGGGTAATCCAGATTTTTTTTCCTTGTGTAACTAAGAAAATTGTCTTGTGACAGAGGGTGATTGTTAAATAATAAATCATTTGCAGAGCTAAGACTTGAAGGATGTTTTCTAATTCCTATTCCTACCTGGAATTTCACTCACTGGAGCAGTTTGTGAATTTTTTGTTAATATGTAATTTCAGGTAACAACCCAGAACTCAGTTTAGCTGAAGGAAAAAGCTTTGGGGGAAAAGTTGGAGTGGACACTTTTTTTTCCCCCCCTGAATGTGCCTTGTAACTTGGAAAGTTATTTCACTGTCTTGATCAGAATTCTGCCTACTGGTGTTAAGACATTGTTCCCACTTGACATCATTTCCCTTCTGAGTGGTGAAGAGAGAGTAAGTAACACTGTTGTTTTTTCCCTCTGTGTGTGCACGCACATGTGCATTCATATGTGTGTGCATGTGCTGGCCAGGGGTCAACACTGGATGTCTTCCTCATTCACATGTGACTTTTTTTGAGGAAGTACCATCTCTCACTGAACCCGCAACTTCCCAGTTCGGCTGGAATGGCTTATGGGTAGGGATCGGGGTACCTCCTGTCCCTCACTGACATCAGGATCGGGGTACCTGGCTTTTGTCATGGCTGCGGAAGATTGAGTTCAGGTCCTCATCCTTACAGGGCAAACACTTTACCGAGCAAGCCATCTCTCCAGCTCATCTTCGACACTAGTGGCAAATACCTTCATTATTTCCATTCCCATGGAGGATGAAGGATGTGGAGCTACTTTTAGTGATGTTCCTGGGCTGGCCTGAGGACAAGTTCACTAGGAGGCCCTGGAATGAAGCTTTTGTACCTGATAGGTAGGATTCTTCTTGTACAAGAAAACCCATACACATTCCCAACGTATCTATTTATTTATTTATTTTTGGTTCGTATTACGGATGCTTTAAACTGAACCACATTTCCTTGACTTCTCTGGGACATGTAATTCAAGCCGTGAACACCTTGGCCAGCACGCGCAGACCTATTGGGTGTCACTATTGGGCGGGCTTTGGTTTTCTGACCCTTGCTTTCGCTCTTCTGATTTCCTCATTGCTTTATTGTTCTTCCTCATGATAGAGTGTAGGCTTTAAGAAGTCTCCTCAAATCCCTCGGCAATGAAATCTCCACCTCCGAGTAACGTCTTAAGTAGGTTCTGTGCCACAGACAGCAACGCGCATGTCCAAAATGCTTCCTGCTTCACTGAAGCTTATACCACGTAAGTGGGATGGCAGGCAGCTCACAGACAAGTTTTCAAGGTCAAAAGGTAAAGCCGAGATATGTTCTACTGTAAACTATTCCCCATTTCAGGGTCCTTTCAGCAAGAACGGGAGGGACCAGTGTGCTCCATGGAATATTCACTTGTAGGACGTTATTCAGTGCCACCTTAAAAAAAACACGTGAAGGGAAAAAAGGGGAAGGAAAAAAAATTCCTGTGATCATGCACATCTAAATATGGAATTAATTAAAGTTAGTTTTTCAGGGTGTGTGTGCGCACGCTCCCGAGTACTCATGTGTCTGTGCATCTGTGTGTTTATCTGCAAAACTTTTAAAAGTGCTTAATATGCAAATATATTCAGTGTTTCCCAGAACGGGAGTCTGACTTAAGTTTCTTAAACTCTTTGGGCCCAAGAGCCTGGATTATGGAAATCTCAGATGCTCCACCACTCTCCACTCGCTTCAACTCAACATCCCGTCTGAGACCAGAATAGCAGAGAGGCATTAAATCCTCCACTCCTCTCCTCCCAACAAGCTTGGTGCCTCTGTTGCCTAGAGCCCTGGGTGGTCTGCAGTGCAGATAACCATTCATGCAGCATTTTGCTCGCTACTCCTAGCAGATGTCCTGGTGCAGTAGGATGGTCCTCTCTAGAGTGGCCTCCTTTGATGAGGTCATCTGGGGGTTGCTGGATCTCAGGAGGGGGTGGGGAGGGGGGCTCAGGAGAGGGCTCTCCTCAGTGACTATCACTGCAGGACTCATGGCAGAAACTCCCAACCCAAGCACCAGGCCTCTTTGATATTTCTCGGCAGCACAGTTGTGCCCAGTGGACATACATCCAGCCTAATTCAGCCCCTCCCGCAGGCTGAAGGGAAGGTTTCTAAATGAGTAGGTCCAAGGGAATCAAGGGACTAAGTTTACAGCAAGAGGGTATCTCAGAATGAAGGGAAGAAAGAATCTAGGCTTCATTTTTTTCCCCCCTTAAAACTCTAATTTAGCTGTAGAGAGGAAAAATAGTTGCTTAAGATTCTGTTTACAGATGGCAAAAGCAGAGAGATTTTTTTTTTTCAAAGATGAAACTGAAGTTCTGTTACTAAAAAGAAAGTTTTGGGAAAGCAAGGCTGTTCGTTACTGCTGTGCTTATCTAGAAAGATCCACAGAGCCTCTAAGATACACCGCAGACCTCAACATGTCTGCCCCATGGGAATATTTTGAATAGTGTGGTTGAGATTCTTATTTTTAAATTTCCCCAGATGCAATCCACATGGGAGTTTCATAACTGCCATGTACCTGTTTCTGTTCTGTCGCCCACCTGTAAATCAAGATTTTTTTTTTTTTTTTAATTTAAATAGATCAGGGCATGGATGTGGGAAACTCCCCACCCAGCAGACTCTAGGCAGCATTCAGAGAAGAAGGAGACACATTTTGTAATGGACACTCAGTGAGTTGGAATTCTAGAGCCCTTTGTGCTAAGCATCAACTCAGGGTCAAAGAAACAACAGCCAGAGGAACAGCAAGGTCTGGAGTCTAAACTGCATTCTTAAAAACAAATTTTTTTTTTTTTTTGTTAAAAGCAGATGAACAATAAGTCAAATCATAAGGAGGCAGGGATCTTTTCCCGCTTGGCTGCGTTTGTATCCCGTTTCTAAATTATCTCTACAGGGGTAGTTTTTGCACCTTTTAGAATTTGCCTGTGTCCTTGGCAGCAACTCTGAGGGAGGTAGTTGTGTATTTAACAATCCCAGCGCCAGCCCAAATGGTCCAAGGTCTGTTCTTAGTCTTGCTGACTGGACTTTTGTTTTGCCTTCAGAGTGCTAAAGATTAAACCCATGGTCTTCCACATTCTAGACAGACGCTCTACAACTGAGCAGTATTCCTCAGATGCCAACCAGTCGGACGTGGGACCTCACTGTCCATTGCTGTAAGGTTTAGACAAGGTACCCGAGCTCTCACCGTCAGCTGCACTTCCCGGCTTGCTGAGGAACCTGAACTTAGTTAGAGAAGCACCTCTCCTATGGAGCAAGACTTGCCTGGGGAGAATGAGGCAGCATGTGTCATAGTACCACACCCACTGAGCACGCAGATTGAAAAACTACTGCAGTTGCTACAAGTATATGTTATGAGTTACTAGGTACAAAGAAACATCATGCAATACTCCTATGCATTGGCTCAGGGAACAGAGATGGAAGACCGGGCTGAGCAGCAAAGCCTCAGCCAGTGAGTGGTAGAAAAATAGAAGTGTTGTAACAGCAGCCCACGTTTCTATGGGACCGCCTACTCAGTGCTCATAATGTCTTTCATAAGCGTCATCTAATTAATCTTCCCTGAGCCCTGTGAGGCAGCAAGGCCCATTATCCATTTTATAGATGTGGAAACAGGTTTAGAGAGGTTAGCTTACCCTCTGCCCACCTTTGATTTAGGAATTCAACAGCAAGACCCAGGAATGGGCCTGTTTTTCTGAAATCCCAGGCTATTCATTTCAAGATAGTAAAATGTAGCTGAACAAAATGTTTTCAATGTCAAGTATTCTATAGTTGCATTTTCAACATGTTCCTGAACTAAACCTTGCTTGAGCTGCCAAATGGATGTCAGACCTGCTCAGACTGTCCTTTAGGATTTGTCACGTGGCTCCTGAGAAATGATATATGTTAAATTTCATTTAAAGCTATGGTATTGTCTTAGTTAGCTTTCTATTGTTGAGAGAAAGGCTGTGGGCAGAAGCAGCTTGGGGAGGAAAGAGTTCATTTGGCTTACAGGTCCTGATCACTGTCTACCAAAAAACAGGAATTCAAGCAGGGCAAGAGCTAAAGCCCAGGCCATGGAAGAATGCAGTTCACTGGCTTGTTCCTCTTGGCCTTCTTGATTTGCTTTCTTATCCTACTCAGGATTGCATGCCCAGGAAAGGTGGTGAGCTCCTCCCCCCACATCAATCATTAATCAAAAAGTACTCCATAGGCCAATCTTATTGAGGCACTTTCTTAACTGAGATCTGCTCCCAACCCCATAACTCTATCTCGGGTCAAGCTGACAAACAAACAACCAAAAATAAAAGCAACAACAAAAATGATCAGGATAGGAAAATTATTTTCAAAACAAAGCTTTTCATTTCAGTATTTGTTTAAAATATATGTTTTCCTATGTCAGGTATTTCTGGGAGCCCACAAAAATAAAGGCATCCACATGCATTTTATTTGGTAAACATATGAGGGACTTGAAAGAGAGGGAAGTTTACACCCATTGTTTCACGGCTTTATATACCTCCCAATTCCTGACTTCATGATAACTCTTTATGTTAAAATAGAAGTTTTCATTTTTAAAATATAAGAATGAAGCTTGCTTCATACCTTATTTGATGCCAAGCACAAAATATTTTAGTAAATATTTACTGAGGAGAGGAGGGAGGGCTTCACTGTGTGGCTTCTATGGATGCCATATATTAGAGAGATTTTCAGAAGCACCAATACTTACGAAATGTACAAGAATAGGCATCATTGGTTATTTTGAATAACTAATGGAGGCCACCATTTATTTATTTATTTGTTTGTTTGTTTATTTTCGTTTTCTGAGGCAGGATTTTCCTGTGTCGCCCTGGCTGTCCTGGAACTTGCTCTGTAGATCAGGCTGGCCTTGAACTCACAGAGATCCCCTTGCCCATGTTTCCACCATGCTGGGATTAAATACATGTGCCACCACTACCCAGCTGGCTCTGAGTCTACCCATTATTATGAATACAGTACTATCTATTGAAGGTACAATACCTATTGTGTTTACTTTGACTTTGGGGAAAAAAGCTAACGCTTAGTGTAGTAATAACATAGAGGTCTTTATTACACGGAAGTCCTACGTCATGCAGTATTTCTGTGGCGTTGGGAGTTTTAACCAATCATCAATCCAAATGCATTTCATGGTTGATGACAGAGTATTGAGCTCTGTGGCTAAGACTTACACCAGAAATTTCTTTCTTTCAAATCACTTATTATTTATCTAGTATCTTTAAAAAAAAAATGCACTTTTGCTGGTTTTCTCTATCGTAGTTTTCAAAGTACTGTCAGGTTTTACTCTAGGTTGTCACACTGGGCTCCATGGGTACCAAAGACCTGACTCAGAGGGTCTGGAATGAGAGAAGCAAAAGCATCTGCCTTTACCTGCTGGAGGGTGGTGGGGCAGCAGGCATTCCTGTCAGGTGCAACCTGGTGGGAGGTCCTGTGAAGGGAAGCAGGGGTGGCCCTCTGGGCCTCTTAAGACAATGTTTATGAAATGATTTGAAAGGGCAGCTTTATGTCCTTCACAGTTTTAATTATGTCTTCAAAAATGTAAGTACAAAATTTGCTCTAAAACTACCAGAGTAAAACCTTACCTTAATAAATTATTACAAAGATATTTTTGAGAGCCATTTCCCTGCCTGTATTGTTTTATTTATAGTTGGGTACTCAATTGCTTGCAGATGAGGATTTTGGATCTTGCCTTATTTATTCATGGCTTGGCGTTGCTTCACAAAAGAACCATCATGTGTGTGATCAGAAGGCCTTCTATTAATCTGAGAATAGGACCCTCTGTCTAAAATGTTAAGAAAAATGTAACATCCTTGATGAACTACTCACTAGTTTCTCGTCCAAATTTTCTTTCTAAGACTTAATTCATCTGTTCATTGGAATAAAGATTAATTTCTTTTTACCTGGAAATATAAAACTACCATGTAGATTGGGTTCTGACCTGTTTTGAAACAAACACAAAGAAATACAAATACCTATAAATGTCACCAAAAGCCATCTTCCTGGCTGAACAGTGTCAAATAGAGGCCACTTCATTACAATAAAGACTGATGTTTCTGTTTTCAACAATATAATAAGTAGAAAAGAGTGATTGTCTAGACAGTACCATGAGCCCCATGCTCTTGAGCTTACTATGGAAGTGGACAAAAATCCTACTAGAGTAAAAGTAAAGCAGAAAGGGAGAATGCTGGGAGAGCACCGCCACATGCCAGGCCACAATGATGAGCAAAGAGATAATAAAGGAGAAGATAGGGAGAGAAATGGGGGAAACAGTCTTGCGGAAAGCAAAGAAGAAATATTCAGATGGAAGAAGAGATGAAAGAGAAAAAGAGAGCGAGAAATGAAATGGGGTTGGGGGAGAATTGGGAAGGCTCACCCACCCAGACAAGAGCTAACTGCAGTAAACAGGCCAAGTCTAGCCTACTGCTTTTCTTTGTAAATGAAGCTTTGCTGGAACCCAGGAAGCTCACACATTGTCTGTGGCTTCTTTCAAAATAAAAGTTGCCGAATTAAGTAACTGTGATGCTTTTGGTACAGTCCACGGAGCTATAATGTTTCCTACCTGACGCTTATGTAAAGGTCCACCATCCAGTTTTGTGTTGAATGTGTGCCAGAACTAGGTAGTGACTGTAAGCACAGATTGCTGAGGCCTTCCCTTAGTGTCCTGATAAACCCTAAGTAGGACTTCTGTGTCAGGAGCTGAGCTAATGTCTCTTCTTCCCTTGGTGGGAATTGAACCTAGGGTATCTTAGGCATGCAAAGAAGCTGTCCCATCACCAAGTTGCAGTTTCAGTTTCTGAGATGCTCATTTCTAACAAGGTCCTGGGTGATGCTGCTAAGGCTGTGGTCCACACTTTGCTTTTATCTTCACCGTACGTCTCACGGATAGTGCTCTAAGTAAGGACTTTTGTGCAGCAGGAAAAGAAAAGAAAACTTGATCTTTCCTGTCAGTGAGCACGGATGTATGGCCTGACATTACCACACAAAGTATGTAAAAACTCTTAGATCTTAATCTTTTTGTAAGGCTAGTTTTACTGAATTTGATTTGGTTTAGATTCATTTCTAAAGCTGTCCCATAGCTGGGCTTGATTCAACTCCCCAAAACAACTCTGAGATGTGTAATGGGACCAAGTTAGTGAAGTGGGTTTTACCTGTTCTAAGGAAATAACTTCTCCCACCCAAGGTTGGTCACACACTGTCTTTGGTGTTATTGGGAGACTGAGCCACTGGTGACTTGGAATCTTCATTCCCATCCTCCTTCCTCCACTTCCAGACTGGTTTAGGGGGCAAATTTGACCCCCAGTAGCTTTTCTCCAAGTGATGGTCATGGATGTTTTCCTGGGTGTGCATATTTGATTCTGCCTGACATCCTGAGCCCCCGAGATCTGATTTTACCTGCAAGTTTTACTGTGGTTTGGTTTGCACAGTCATGACCTTCCTCTACCTTTTTCTTAAGCCTGAGCCTGAGAACACGATCATTCGATTCTGAAGGTAAACTCTGTATGCACCTTAAAAGTTTGGTGAAAGACGGGGAGCTATTTCTCTTTTTCTTTTACCCTGGCATTTAAGGATGTAAAAGGAAACATTATTTTAGAATCCGAGACACCTTTTAGAGCAGAATAAGTTCAAGTTAAAATTAGCCACTCTTTAGAAAGCGTGTTGTTCGGTGATGCATTTCGATGTATAGTTACTTCACTGAGCAGATAACTTAGATGGGTGGAAGACAGAAAAATCCATTTTCCTTTCACAAGAAAGCCACAAGAGTTTCATTCCACTTGATTCTCACTGGTTACCATTAGAGAATTTCCACGTTTTGTGAAAGCTGTTATGTAAGAGAAAAGAAGTTATGGCTGTGAAGTAAGGATGAGTGGCAAAAGGCATTGTACACACCTAGCAGAGTACACAGGACACAGAAGATGCTCCTGCATCAGGCCCCCTCACCTTGGGGAACCCCAGATCTTAGTTCAAAGATGAAGGTCAAGTGTGTACTGCCAAGTACTGTGAGGCATTTGGGCAAAAGAGAACCAATTATTCATTTGCATGGTTCCATTGTGACAGTGTAAATATTCACTTATCAAAGATCTAGGCACAATGTTGTCACCTCTACTTTTGATACTTCATGAGCTTGTTCTTTTAATTAAATGTTTTTAATATTAATTACAACTTATTCATTTTGTATCCCAGCTGTAGCCCCCTTCCTCATTCTCTCCCATTCTACCCTCCCTTCCTCACCTCCTCCCATGCCCCTCTCCAAGTCCACTGATAGGACTCCTCCCCTTCCATCTGACCCTAGCCTATCAGGTCTCATCAGGACTGGCTGCATTTTCTTCCTCTGTGGCCTGGTAAGGCTGCTCCCCACTTAGGGTGAGGTGATCAAAGAGCCAGCCACTGAGTTCATGTCAGAGACAGTCCCTGTTCCCCTTACCAGGGAACCCACTTGGAGACTGAGCTGCCATGGGCTACATCTGTGCAGGGGTTCTAGGTTATATCTATGCATGGTCCTTGGTTGGAGTATCAGTCTCAGAAAAGACCCCTGGGCCCAGAGTTTTTGGTTCTGTTGCTCTTCTTGTGGACATTGAAAACTGTTGTGAGTTTATATTCTTTCAAATTCCTCTCAAATAAATTGCAAGTTAAAATCAGTTCCAGGAAAGGTAAAATTGGATGCAAAGCTCCCTTCTTCCCATGACATCACCCCTCCTTTCCTTCTCCTCAGGCTTCTTGTGTATGTCTGTTGACTATACCCCTGCTCATCCATCCCATCATACTAAGAAGTGGTACACAGCAAAGGAGTTTTCTGGTCATGTTTCTACTGCCCTCTTTTCTTTTGCAAAATTTATTATATGTGTAAGGACGTTTGCCTACATATCTAAGTCTGTGTAACACATGTGTGCATTGTCCATGGAGGCTAAAAGAGGCCAGTAGATCCCCAAGAAGTGGAGTTACAGGCACTTGAGAGTTGTCATATGAGTGCTTGTAGTTGCTCCAGGACCTCTGGGAGAGCAGAGAATGCTCTTAACCACTGAGCCATCTCTCCAGACCCTAGTACCTCTCCCTCCCTTCAAATCAGTGTTCATGTGTGCTTGAGAGTGAGTGGGAATAACCCCATTGGTAGAATCATATTCTGAGTGAGCAGCTCTCACTGGGATCTATGTAACAAAGCAGATGGCCATTGATAGTGACTTGCCTTGTAGGTAATGTGAAGGTCTTGCATGAGGTCCCTACAGAGGAACTGAGGCAGAAGTTTCCTAAGGAGGGGATGGAGAGAAAGGGTTAAGGGCCAACTTGATTGCTCCCTTATAGCAAGTTCCCTGAGGAAGACAGACATGGGAATTGTTGCTTCACTTTAGTTTACGCTAGGGGTTTAGTGGAAGGAATTTGTTGGTGTCAGTCACTGGGCCTACTTACATGGAGTTAGTTGAGGGGGCTTATGTTCTCTCTTCTGAGTTTCAAAGCTTTCAGAACTGCAGGAATTTGTTTCAGACACTATTGGAGATTGCTTCTGCATTATTTCTTTATGAAGGCTGTAACAGATTATTATAAACTGAGCTGCTTAAAAAAACAACAGGAATGCATTATTTCACGTTTCTGGAGATCAGAAGTCCAGACCGGAATTTTGGTGTGCTCAAGATCAAGACATGAGCAGGCCTTCATGTCTCTTGGGCTTTCTGTGGCTCGCTTTCTGGTCTTTTCTGACTTCTCTAGACAGCTGACCCCTGGACTAGTGCCTCCCTTCTTTATCTTCAAGGTCAACTTCACAGTTTTTCCTAAAATCTCTCTCTCTCTTTACCCTCTTGTTTTTCCCCTGGCTAAAACTTCTACACCCCCCTCCCCTTTCTTTCCATTGGTCAGTCTTTAGGTCATTTTGATCATCTTTCTTCACTTGACCTTCTCTGCCCTCGTATTAATGCATGGCCATGGTGCGCTCACCTCAAAATTCGTTTCTTTCTCTTTAAAATGAAAATCGACTTTCACTGACTCCCTTTTAAAACAGATTCGTGAGGAAATTAAGGTTTTGTTTCTGAGTCTCCAGTTTGGAACTTCCCTTACAGTTATAAAAATCTATCTTTTTTGAAGTTCATTGACTCTCTCCTTTTCCCACAGGAGGAATCTGGTGTTTTAATATCAAGTCTAACTGTGCCAAACTTGCATTCTATAGCTGGCCAACTGCCTTGCCGGCCATTGCATCTTAGAAAACAGTTGTTAAAAGTCAACCCTTCTCCATTGTAGTTCATGACTAATTTGGGGGGAGGGGAATCTGCATATTCATTAACATCACTCACTATTGTCTTTTATTACTTTATGAAGAATTAGGTTTCATTTTGACATTTGCCTCTTTTCCCCCACCTTTCCCCTTCCCTTGTGTCTTTCCCCCAGTAGCTTCATTTTTTACTTTTGGGTTATATATGTCTTTTGGCCCTCCCTGTCAACACGCTTGATCCAGTCTCACAGTCTCCTCTTTAGTTTCATGGTCTGCACATGCTCTTCTAACCTCCCATTTACACGCATGCAAACGGTCAAAGTTAGGATCCACATGTATAAGAAAGCGTGAATTTTGTCTTTCTGAGACAGGGCAGTGTCACTCAATGTAAGATTTTTCTAGTTCCATCCATTTTTCGGCAAATTTAATTTTCATTAACAGCTGAGTGACATTCTTCTGTGTCTATAAACTACATTTTCATTGTCCAGTCTGCTGTGAGTGGACATCCAGGCTGGCTCCCTGTCCTTGCTAGTATGAATCGTGCAACAACAAACATGGATGCACAAGTGTGTCTGGGGTAGGATGCAGAGTCCCTGGGGTGTATGCCTTGCTGGGCAATAGGGTAGTTCTATTTTTAATGCTTTGAGGAACCTCTGTACTGATGTCTCAGTGATCACACTGGTTTGCTCTCCCCCAGCGCTGCACAGGCTCCTTTTCCCTCTTACTCATCAGCACTTGTTATTTGCTTTCTTGACAGAAGCCATTTTGACTTTGGTAAAAGATGATCACAAAGGGGTTTTTAATCTGCTTTTTAATTTTTTGATAGTTAAAAGATATTGAACACACACACACACACTTTTGCTAGCCATTTGTGGGCTTTTCAAAGAGCCATCTTTTCATTTCATTAGCCATTTGTTGATTGGCAATCTCATGCTTTTGGTGTGTGCTTTCTGCTGTTCTTTCCATGTCTTATGCATTAGCCCCCTGTCTGAGGTGTAGTTGGCAAGGACTTTTGTTCCGTCTGTAAGCTGTTAACTCTGCTGATAATTTTACTATTGAGTTTTTAAAGAAGGAGCGAAAGAACATGATATGTGATAATTAAAATGCCAAGATTTGAGGAGTCTAAACTATTTGTTAACTTCTGTAAAGCTGGTTGTATCTATGTTCCATTTGATTACAAAATTAGATTTATATACCGAGGGAAACACTAATACACAGTCAGAAATAAGAAAGAAAATTCACATGAAATGTATCACCCAAATTTAAAAGGCCGTAAATGTTTTTGTCTGATGTTTCAGGTTTGTAATACAAATATGATTATGAATTTTAAAGGTTTTGGAACATTCTGCTTATGCCACTTTAAAGTATATAGTTTTCTTATCTTTTCCCTCTGGCACACTTTATAAATTTTCCGTAGGTGAATTGGTATGCTTAGCGGTCACGTAGTCTTTTGTCACACGGATATACGGATTTAATTTTAAACCACTCTAACAAGTGTCCTTAAAGCTACAATTTTTTTTACGTCGTTTTAGAGGGCCTGGAGTGACACGCTGGTTAAAAACGCCTGCTGCTCTTTGCGAGGACTTGAGCTGGGCTCCCAGCACCCACATTGGGGGGCTCACAACTGCTTGTAACTGCAACTCCTGATGTCCTCCTGTATGCACACCTCCCCACCACAGACACACATAAACGTAATCAAAAATAGCAGAAAAAAAAAATTAAAGTGTTTTTAGAATGAACTCCAGGTAGAAGTTCCCACTGGGCAACAGGCATTTTTAAGTCCCTTGATTCACTTTAGGAAGTCTAGAAAAATCAAGTTAAATCAAGTGTTATTTGCCAAGGCGGAACTAATTTCAGGGTCCCAGACAGCCTTACCCAAAATGTAATTTTATAAAGTAGAGATGTTACTGTTTTTCTCTTCCTCCCCAGGTATGTCTGTCACAGTGACAGCATTTTTATTTATCCATTTTTAATTTCAGGTTACCTCGCACCTAGAAACCTTCCGAGTGCTGGATTCTTCCCATTCCTACAAACCCTCCTGTGTGACACAGACTCTAAATGCAAAGACACACCGTATGGGCCACGAGATCTGCTCCGTAGAAAGGGGATTGACGAAACACTCTTTAAAGACAGGTACAAGGCTTTCCTAAGAATGCGAGTTCGTCTGAAAGATCAATTCTCTTTCCTTATGAAATAACCAGTGTATCCATCCTGGACATTTGTGAAAGTTTGTTTCCTGTCTAAGTGGAGGTGGTGGGAAAGGAGCAAAGTGAGTGTAAGCTGAAGTCCCATCATTATCTATTTATTTTGAATCAGTCAGTTACTCAAATTTTCCTTCTTAAGCTGAAACGGGGTTGGGGGGGCAGTTCTATTTTCTTCCCTCAGAGATTCTTTGTCCTTTCTCACCTGGTCAGGGACCCTTTGTCCTGAGTGTCAATCACAGGTATAAATTAAGTAGCAGGGACTTCATCTCTAGGAAGAATGGCAATTGTGGTCCTTATGTGGTCCTTCCAGTTACAACGAAAGCCAGGAAGCGCAAATAAGAAAACTAAAAGTTTTGCATCTCAAGATGCTAAATAATAAGGTTGAAAGCACAGTAATTAGACAGGCGGTGGTGGTGCACGCCTTTAATCCCAGCACTCAGGAGGCAGAGGCAGGCGGATGTCTGTGAGTTTGAGGCCAGGTGGGTCTATAAAGCTTGTTCTAGTGCTAGGACCGCCAAGGCTACAGAGACCCATCCCCTCAAAACAAGTACCACAATTAAACAATAACCTTTAAATGAGGTTAATTACTATTCTGTATTATGATGTGAGAAACAGCTGAAGAACGAAGATAGACAATAGAGACCATTTACAGCGTTATCATTTACAACCTCCAGTGTTTTCTTCCTGGAAATCTAGTCTAAAAAGAGATGCCCAGGAGCCTACCTGTCAGTAGAACTGCAAATAGTATTGCAGTTTGAGTCAACTGTGAGATAACTCTGTTACAGACTTAAAAAAAAAATCGTTCACTGAAGAAAAGAGTAAAGATAGTTGGTTCTCATGTTACATGTTATATTCCTTAACATGTTTCTTCTTTAATTGTATCAGCATGATTTTGACCATCATAGAAAATGACTGATAATTTTAGAAAGATCAACTGCAGCCTTTTGAAGGGAAGGTCTAAACACGTCAAGAACTGTCACGAGAAACAAGGCAGAATATACGATTGTTACGCTGGGTTGATATTCTCACTGGTTTTCTTGCTTTAGTAAGTTAATCAGGTTTGGTGCTTAAAACACCTCTAATAGTCTCACTTGTTTATTATTCAACAAATAATGATGACAATACTTCCACGGGCCAGACACCATTCCAAGTGACACAGAGGTAAAGAAGACAAAATCCTGCTGTTCCTTGAAAATGCCATAAGATACGTAGGCAATACCTT
Source organism: Meriones unguiculatus (assembly GCF_030254825.1). NCBI lineage: Eukaryota > Metazoa > Chordata > Mammalia > Rodentia > Muridae > Meriones > Meriones unguiculatus. The sequence continues at coordinate 58,397,021 of NC_083362.1, read as the reverse complement.
CTCCAGACTTAAGGAAGAAAAGGAACTTTCGTCCTTGATAGACAGGGAGCACGAGAGGGATGGTTGCTCAAGACAGGTGTTTTGTAACCTGAGCATCAGAGAAGACACAGAAAATAGCCACGATTTACACTTTGAATTAATTCTACTTGGGATAGTTACTTTATCTATCTATCTATCTATCTATCTATCTATCTATCTATCTATCTATCTATCTATCCATCTTTGCATCTATCATCTTTCTTTCTATTTACTTACTTATTATGACTTTCTTCTTTATGACTTTTCCAACCCATAACAGGGGCCTCATGGAAATAATACGCTTTTCCTCAAAGGACTATGTCTTGTGTAGTAGCATAGGGTCAACTGCATTAAGGTTGAGTGACATGACAGTTGGTCATCTCTGCTGCTTAAAATATCAGTCTAACTTGCAGATTATTTGTCTAGTTCATTGCATATTGCTGTGCATTCCATACTTTCTGAATTAATTGGAGCTTAATTTAGGAATTTACGTACAATAATAAAACTGTGTTAATGATATTTTCCCAGCCTGCTATTAACTTTCATGCTTAATGCAGCCGTGCAATGAAACTGACACCTAGCTACTGGGTAAACTCCTAAATGGCTTCCTTTTGGTAAAGGGAGATTCACCAGCAGAGCCTCATTAAAACAACAAACAGTCTCCCTCTTCTGGTCTGGAGTGAGGAAAGAAACAACACCTTTGGTGGCATCAAAAGAGACACGCAATGTTGCCTTTAATAGATGCTCTTCTGAAAAATATAATCACTCTGCAGTTGCTGCTGCCTGCCAGTGGCCTAGGGTTTTGATGTGATTTAGACTTTGACACCAGTCTTCTGTTAATAAATTCTTACTCCTCCTGGTATTAGCTTCGCAATGAAAGGGGGGGAAAACCCCCACAACAACAACAACAACAACAACAACAAAGGTGCTAAACTCAGCATCAGCCGTAACCAGCGGCCTGTCAAAAGAGACGGTTGCATTTATGGCTTTCCTGCTCTCCAGCATGAAGGACAGTTTGACATCACAGAGCTTAACCCTGAGCTTCCTTCCCATGCAGTGCCTAAGAACACATCGCACAGTGGAAACCCCTGGCTCATGCTGATGCTCGCACAGTCAGCGAAGGGCAGAGATCACCCCCTCAGAGCTCGAAGGGTCATTATTTGGAGAAGTGATTCAGCATTCCTGGGGACTCTAGGGAGGGGGGCACCTGCCTCTGTGGATTCCACCCCTCTTCCTGACCATACTTTTTCACGGCCCATGGCTCGTGAATCCATGTCCTTGATCTTATCGGAAGGCCCCTGCAGAACTGGAAAACCAGTTAATGCAATTTATTCAGGTTTTATTTCTTTATTTTAGTGTTAGAAAATATAACTGAGTTTTGAAATGAATCTGAAAATACTGGGAACATAAAATAAGGAGGTTGGAACAGTTCAGCTGTATAGATGAAATAGGATATGCATGTAGTTCCTATATTTTCTTTAAATTTCAAACTATAGCCATTTTAAGTGGAATCGGTGTTAAAACAAAGTGTTAAAATTTATTTCTCGGAGAACGAACTGTAAGGATGCATTAGCTGTCACGAAGGCCAATTAGTCATCCAGACTGGAGGCCCTGACTACACAAAATGTGCTCCAGACGCTGTAAGTTGCTGCAGTTGCCCGCATGAATTATGCACATTTCGTGCTCAACAAGAATGTAGAACCTCGGAGGAAAGAAGCACGGAGACAAAAATCACACTCAGATCATCACATAATATGGCAACTGTGATGAATATTTGTTCTCCGCTCTCAATACGCCCAGAACATTAGACATAAATGGTGGCTTGTCAGGCAGCTTCCTTAAAAGATCGTGGATCTTGCTGTTGGGTGTATCCTTAGAGTGTTTTGGGTAGGGAGATGGCAGGAGAGTTCTCCCAGGAGCCTTTGAGGGCTGGGGATGCAACTCAACTCTCACACACATGCACACACGCACACACACACATGCACGTGGTTCTGTGCCAGTAAGGGTTCCGTCACTAAGGACAGAAGGTGTGCTTCTGTTGGACAGAATAGTAGATGTGTTTAGGATAAACCACAGAGAATCCGAGAACTTAGGATTAGAAACATGTCGACGGAGGCATGGATTAACCAGTGTGGAGAGACTGGAGCATGACTTTTCTTTGGACTGCGAATATCGTCAACTTGCTTACAGCGCTGCCACATCTGTTTTGTGTCTAGGTAGAACACAGTGGCACACTGTCATTGAAAAATCCCCGGGTGCTGCCTCTTCCTTGTCTCTATTTCTCACGTCCCCAACACTTGTCTGTCTCCAATATGTCTCATCCCCGCCACATAGGACCTTAAAAAAAAACCTTTTGAGGTATAACTGTTCTAATTACATATTATAAATCTAAAGTCCTTCCAATGAATATTAAAACCCTAGGATAGGTCAACATATTAAGGGATTTATAAATCTTGATCGTAACTGGGTGACCTAGAAGAGAGAAGTTTCAAATGTAACAGGCAGAGATTACACCAAAGCGTGGATGACCCTGGAAGAATGAAGGTCAGAATGAAATCAGAGAGATAATTAAAGCAATTATTTTTTTTTCTGCGAATGGCTTCTGCTCAGGGATAACTAGGAAGGACAAGTGCATTAAGTAAGTGTGACCATTACAGTGTCCTGAGTCTGTATCTGGAGTTCAGTCAGTGATGAATGAATGGCAGGTGCCGCTGAGATCAGATGTGGGCTTACAGCACATTTTCCTTCCAGATGTCACTATATGTGATTGTGATTCTGAGGAAAAGATGAAAAATACTTATAAAATTTTAACTAACCCCTAGAGATTAAAAAAAGAATGTCAGAATGTCAGAATCTTCTTTCCAGGATGGGCCATATGTCTCTTTCCTAGTAAGAGTGCTTTTTATAGACAGACTTCAGTACGTCACACAGACATTACCTATCCAGGTAGTCTTTCCCTTTCAGGAAACGCTGACACCCGGTGTAAGTGCAGAAATGCTATTATGATGATATATATAGATAAATGTGACATTTCCCAAATGTAGCTGTTGGTAGACATGTCTGGGAAGTCAAATCTATTCTGGGTTAAGTTTTCATCAGAACTGAGTGGAAATTTTAATACAAAACATCTCTCTTATGGGGTTCTGCTCTAGAGAGATCTTCATAAATTCCCCTAAGGCAAAGGTCTCATCTCTGACATGCTAAAAGAAAGGTACTCGACCAATTCTGTGGAGCTTGCACGTAGAGATCAGATGGACCAATGAAGTTCCGTTAAACAATGTTATCAGCCACTTTCTGATGTGAGTCAGGCATTCTTGGATCACTTCCAAGGGTAAATTTTCTCGAATCAGATGGCCCTATGTGTCAAATTCAGAGGCCATCCACATTTTGCATAATGCTTTCATATACTCCCAGAGATGTCTGATGTGAGATAGATTTTCCGTGAGTTCATTACAGCTATTCAGAGCTCCTGAATAGGAGCTTTAAGTGTTTTAAGTTGGCTTGTGGGAAGTGTAAATGGGGATGAGTTATCCATAAGTAATCACCCTCAGTTGTCACAGGCTCCGGCAGTGTTGGTCGGCTTTGGCACAGCCGATACTTGGAGCAGACAATTCGTCGTTGAGCTGTGTGTTGGAGGGTGTTTAGCATCACCACTCGCCTCTGCCTACTAAGCACCAAGTGCATTCTGTCTGCAGTTGTGACAAATGACTATGTCTCCACACACCGCATTGACAAATACCCTCTGAGGGAGGCCAGCAAAGGCGTTCTTGGATAAGAGCCAGTGGGGTAGTGAAACAACGAAGGAAGAAATCAGGTACCGAGGGCTAAGATGAACGTCGTGAATCTAAGGGCTGTGCTCTACACAGATGACCAATGATAGCTCCACATTAGCGGCTCTGTCAGACTTTCTTAGCATTCCCTGTGCCTGACCTTGATTAGCTTCTCCCGTGAATATTTGAAACTCTTGATTTTCCTATTTGATGTGCCCATTTTAATTATGTGGGGGAGAAGTTCCATCAACGTTGGCGAGCTAACGATGGTCACGGCTAGAGAGGGGTGCCGCTCTGAGCCTATGTCTGTGATACCACCTCTGGGTCTGCAATGATGCCTGCAGACTTGGACATACCTATGAGGAGGGGTCCCACATAGATAATTCGCTCACCTATTTCAAGTTCATGTCCCTAACATACAGATGAAGGAAACAATATCTGAGGCATTTTAGGGAGAAACAGAATGGAAAGTTCTAGTTTCCTCTAGCCCCAATGTGCTTGGTCCATGTCTCTGCAGCACCATCTCTGTTCAATTGGGCCATCAGATCAAGGAGTCCACTGTTAGGTGGACTGTGCTAGATCTTAGGCTAGAGAGGTGAATGAAACATGGTGCTTGGCCCCTGGTATCCACAATGTTACAACCTAAAAATGCATGAATCAATGATGTGAAGTAACAGCTTCATTTTTACCCCCTTTAGTGGTTTGTTAGAGGGATAGTAAAGTTATCTTTGTTTGACAGAAGTTGTATTTCAACTTACAGTCTTGATATGAAATAAAATTGGAGAGATGCCCCCTCCCCAAAAAGATGAACGGCAAGGTTCATATGATATTCTAACTCTGCATGTCCACAGCAGAGCCTCACAGGAGGAAGTGGGCAGGCGTGTCACTTCCTGGTGCAGAGAAGATCCTTCAAGAACCGGAACCTACACAGCATCTTGTCTGGAAGCACCACTTTGCTGATGGCAGGGATGGGCAGGAGCTGTCCTCTTGGCAGGAGTAGCCCGGCTCTATGTGGCAAGAGTAGCCTTGGTTCTCCAAGACAATTCTTAACTTCCCAGCTCCTCATCCCTTTTCCCCCTTACTTATTCAGCTTATCATTCCTTGCCTCTTTCTTGCTCTTTTGATTTTTGTCACTCTCCTCAGATTCTTTTGGCTGTCCCTGGTCCTTAAAATTTTCATGAAGGCAGTTTTTTTTTTCTTTTCCTTTCTTCTCTATTTTACAAATGTGTTGATATTCAGTGGTCTTCCTTATAGAGTTACAAGCTGGCATGGAAAAAAAATCTCAAGGAAAAAAAGTAAACCCAACTTTCGCCAACTTTCTTTCTTTCTTTTTTTCTTTTTTTTGAGAGAGAAGGGAAAGGTTCAGGTCAGCTCTTATTTTCATCTGAATGGCTTTTCCATCCAAATAGTCAGCATAGGAATGTAAAAAGATTTAGGGGAATACAGTCATGGTCATGAATAATTCAAATGTACATTAAGAATGCAGAACTTTTGGAGCAACCAGTACATTTTAAGGAGGATATTGGAAAAACACTGGGGAATAGAAACAAATGCTACCTCTTCTTGTCATTTTTATAAAAAGAAGCCACCAAAACAAAACCCACTACCGAACGAACTTTCCCAACTATAAATTGCTAAGATCAGCTTTATAAAACAGGGGTCTGGCTAAAACACAGTTAGTAAGTAGAATTTCTTTCCATCTGTACATATTTTAATTATTCTTTTCATACACAATTACACAAAGTTCACCAACGTCCCAGAACTCTGAAAATTATTTCAATCTAATTTTTTTTCTTTTTCTTTTTCTTTTTTATATTAATTATAGTTTATTCATTTTGTATCCCAGCTGTAGCCCCTTTCCTCATTCCCTCCCAATCCTACCCTCCCTGTCTCATCTCCTTCCATGCCCCTCTCCAAGTCCACTGACAGGGGAGGTCCCCTTGAATCTGACCCTAGCCTATCAGGTCTCATCAGCACTGGCTGCGTTGTCTTCCTCTGTGGCCTGGTAAGGCTGCTCTCCCCTCAGAGTCAGGTAATCAAAGAGTCAGCCACTGAGTTCATATCAGAAACAGTCCCTGTTCCCCTTACTAGGGAACCCACTTGGATACTGAGCTGCCATTTCAATCTAATTTTTAAAATACAAATTGTTTCTACTTGGGGGACTGGGAATATAGCTCGCTGGGGATATAGCTCAGGTTCTAGCCTGGTGTGCATGAAGTCCTAAATCCAATCCTCACTACTGAAAAAATCTAATAAAATGTTTGTTTGGTGGTTTTTTTTATTTGTTTTTTTTTTTTTTTTTTTTTTTTTTTTTTACTTTGGTACTAGTCATAAATATAGGGAATGCATTCTTAAAATGGTAGTTACTAAATTTGAGAAAATTCAGTAATATTTTCTCCCCAAAGCTGACATTGTTATGTGGCTGTTGTCACCACATTGACACATTTGGTGGAATTAGAAATGAGGCTTAATGTTATCCCTTTATACCTGGTGGCACCTATGATGGCATCAAGCCTACACACCAGAAATGTTAATTCTTTGCTTTCTCCTTAAGTCTGTTTGTAAGTTCTAGTCCCCTTTGAATCAAAATGCCATCCATAATTAAATGCAGTAAACTTAAAAAAAAAACAAAAAAAAAAAACCTGACAAACAAGCAGGCCTTGTTTCTGTCTTCAAAACACAGCCCTTGTATTTGGAATCTGTCATCTTTTGAATAGGAAAAGAATGCCATAAATATTTTTTTAGTGTTTGCCTGCAATGCTTTATTCAAGTAAGTTCTCTTTACAAGAATAAAATAATAATGACTATTTTAAAAGTCTCATCTAGTCCATCATCACAGAATAAAAGTTTACCAGGCAGGAAATCTTATGCGTTCATTGGCGCATTGGTTAAGTGACTCCATTTTTTAATATCCTAGAAAAAAAAAAGGTGGAAAATTTGTAAGTCCTTGGAGCCCCTGAACTGTCTGCATAACACATTGCTTTAGTTAACTGAAACTAATGTGGATTAAGTTAGAGAGTTCTTGCTTTTTCTTCTCTAGTGAAATTCCACAAAAGTCATCCAACCCGAAGAGGGACAGCAATCTATCACTCCAGAGGACCCAAGTTCCAGAAAGAAGTCACATATCACTGGGTAAGCCAGCTTTCTCCCATAAGGCTTAGAATAGATCTTTGGAACAGTCAGCAAAAGGGCTAATGTTTAAAAGGTTTATACTTCAGATTTTCAAATAAAGATGGAGTGCTTAGATTATCCCTATGGGACCCCAAGACTCCCCATGGCTGCCGGAGTGTGGCAGTATAATTGTGCCAAGTTCTTAGGAATGATTAGAAATTAAGTTCTTACTGAAATGCAAAGAAATGCACAAAGGTGTTAAGAATTGTCCCAGAATTGAGCCTGGACTCCACCTGCAAAATAAATGAGACTGGAGTGGACAGAATTTCCAGTAACAAAAATGATTGACAAGTACTTCAGAGATCTATTGAAACTTTCATTTTAACGGGTGAAGATTATGAAGCTTAGTGAGCTTAAACACTGGGTCATAAGAACAATAGGCATTTGACGGATGCTGTCCAGTGCTCTTTGAGCTGTGTGCTTCTTTCTCCTCCTAACACCTGATTTCAAAATCTTTAGCTTGACCATGCTTTTCATAAAGCCAGAACTCTTCTAATTTGTGTGTGCCTTCTTCAGTTTCTTCACAAAAATACAACTTTCTAAGTTTTTACATGAGTGATGTTGGTTCCTAGAAGAAACACTTGTTAGAACTGCAAACCCTCAAACCAGAGGATGGCTTTACATTTATTTGACAAATATGGATTAGCTGCATGCTATCTTGCACTTAGGGAATGAGTATGTATTGGGGAACAGAACAAAGTTCCTTGCATGTTGGAATTCCATTGCTCCTTTAGGGGAAAGAAAGAACATATTAATGGAATAGTTAAAACTCCAATAGTAAGTAACATTTCCATACACATTGGTAAACCAAATGGAGAACATCAGGGTTGATGTCACCCTGGACAATGTTCTCAGGAGTTAGTGTTGTTATGTGTGATTTTGGGCTCTCTGGTTAAGTAGGTTAAGGCACAGTAGAAATACATTCAGTCTCATAGTCCAGAGTGCTCTGCTTTGCTCAGTAGCTGATTATGTTTCTCTTCCTGGATAGTTATCTCATAAATAGTTTGGTTCTAAAAGAATCAGATGGTAAATTCTTCAGCCCCATAGTCACTAAAATAAAGGCCCTCCTGAAACATGTTACTGGTATCTTTAAATGCTGATATTTTCTGTCATGAGGATAACAAATACTTGTGTCCAATATTTACAAAAGTCAAAATAATTGCTTCTAGACATTCAGGGTATAGATATGATTCTACACCTCTCGTTAATTAATGCTCTATACTCAGAAAACTCTACCACATTATAACTAGTACTAGATAAGGCCAGTTTGGAAAGTTCTTAATTAAAATATATTACAGTCTAAACTAATTGCTTCATCCCATTTATTTGATCTAAAATATCATTCAGAAACCCCTTTGGGGGAAGAGGGATTTATGATCCTAAGCAGATTTCAGCATCCCAATTGGATAATTAAAAAGAAAGACCGTTATTACCAGATGTGCGCTGGTTGATTCTTGGAACAGATGTTGGAGATGATGGATCTATGGAGTTGGTCAGGGCACCTCAGTCCTCTAAACCTACACAGAAATGAGTCTGTTTATTGGGCAATAATACTGGTGATGAAGTTTAATGGCAGAGACTGGAGTGAACACAAATGGCATCAAAATGATTGGGAGGAGAAAAGAAGTGGGGTGCCCAAAACCATGACAATTTTATGTGGAAAGAAAAGCTTACAAAATCTGCCATTTTGCCAGCAAAAAAAAAAAATGTTCATGGGAGAGTCATACATGAGCATATTCTTGCCATGGGGAACATGAGATTACAGAACATAGAGATGAAATCTTATGTGACTGTGCCCATTTGCAAGTGAGTGTATATGTATGTATTTAAATTTCTAATATGCTCTTCCTTCTACCATGCCACAGTACCTCCTAGACCAAGCTATGATTTGGAAGGAATGAACACAGAAAATTTCAATGGCAGCCAAGTGCTCACACGCATCCTTGATTTGGAAAAGGTAATTTCATTTAGTTTTGCAGTCGACAGATAATGAAGAATTTGAACAAATATATTTAACATTGATAGAGGGATCTCTCAAGCAGGAAGGGGTTTGCAGTACTTTTCCAATTTGAATACTATCTGAGGAAGGTCCTTTTCTTGGTCACTTTTCAACCATAGCTTAATTTTAAGACATTGCAAATTCTTTAAGGTTTTGGGCATTTATTTACTGCCCTGGTAAGTTCCTTAATTGAACTTATGGTTTTCACTTACTAAGAAATAATGTAGTATTTTATGTGATCTTTCAATTTTATGAAGCAAGGAAAGAAAAAAAATGAAGCTGTAACACTCTTTTGCTTTTGATGCCTCATCCACACTAATACCTTTGGACAAATTAGAACTATGGAAATCTCTCCCTTAAGTAGGAAAATCTTTTTCCTTAACATACTTTAGAGAGCTTGCCTATGGAGTTTTCTCTTTCCCAGAGATCATCTACTTTATGATTCTTCTGACTGAAAGATAATAAACACACTTTTATAAGAGGTATGAGCTGGCAACCTGAAGGCTTTCTCTCTCGTATGTGCGTGTGTGTGTGTGTGTATGTGTGTGTGTGTGTGTGCTTGTGTACAGAAATTAGACTTGAGTAGCTTTAAAGAACAACTGTTACTCTGCAATCAACTATCCTCTGCTATCTTTCAGCCACCCTGGTTCATATACTCCTGCTATCATTCTTTAAAAATATGGCTGACCTCCATCGTCTTGCTTTCCTCATCCCATCTCTTTTATCACAGTTTCCTTCTCACACACCTTATCTATGTAGCAGGCACTTCTGAATCAGAAGACATGCCTCTGACAGTTATCCTCATTCCAGTAACCCCAGCCACTACTGCTCACCGCGAGTTTATTACTGACCCCTGGGTTAGGTTACCATCTCTGTGTGCAACAGAGACATCTTATTGAACTGAGTCATATCCTACGAAACCAAGTCATAGAAGCAAACAATAACATGGCACAAAAGTGGATTCCACAAAAAGACAGCACAATCAACACGGCAAAAAAAAAAAAAAAAAAATTGCTGACTCTGCCTGTGCTGCTTATGAGAGGAGATTTGCTTACTCTGTATATTCTAGACATTGAAAGATTATATTTTGTCACAACTGAGGTGGCTAAGGCTCCCTTGGTGGCCTGGAAGTTTCTCAGCATTCCCAGTTAATTCCACTTTAAGTCCTTCCCTCACTGGGTCTGTGTGTACACCAGGAAAATCGGTACTATTCCGCTCTGCTTTTGCCTTGCCTCCTGGCAAAAGTTTGCATTGGATCAGACAATTTCTTTATTGCATAGAATATAAACACTGTTCTCAAAATTACTGTTTTACTGTATTGGAACTCCTAAGTTCTCTTTTTTTCATAGGGAACGGGATTTTAGAATTTTGTAAGACAGCACAAGGCCACATATTCCAGAAATATAAGCCCCAAGTGCATTTTGCGTGGGTGGATACATATTTTTAGAGTAGTTGGAACAAGGCAGGGATGTAAGAATTAGGATGACATATTGATGCCTGTGTCAGCAATCTCTCTGATTCCTTTCTTTCTCTTTGCTGCTTTCTGCAACCCTTGCAGGAATGAGTAGAGAAATCACTTCAGGGTGAGTTTACGTGTAATGTTAGATCAGAGCTGTGGATGGATGACCAGAAAACTTAGCACTTATAGTGCCTCCTAGATATGTGGATCCTGTCTTGTTCCATTATCCTTAGAAGTTGAGTTCCTGGAAAGCAGAGTGTAAATTTTGTGAGGTAAACATAAGGGGAGAATGGAGTTGGCCTTTACCTCACAAGTTATAAGAGTTAGTTCCTGGAAGGAATCCCCCAAGTATTACAATTAAATGTAGATATTGCTGTAAATACATAAACTATTATGGTGATCAATATCATGCTGAAGGAGTGTTTTCATCTGCAGTTCTTCTGTATGATAAAACACATTGGCCAGTTACAATGATTTTATTATGAAAATTATTTCCCTAAATTATTGCTTGTTGTAAATATCTTGACTTACCTATTTAAAAACATTTTTGTAGTGTTTCTTTTTAATCTTTCTGTACTTGAGCCTGAAAGGAAACACAATCCATCTCTCCATGTTTGTAAATAAGCACAATTGGTCCTAAGAGTAGACCCTGAAGCATTTTTTGAGGTCTTCTAAAGATTATGACCAATTATACAAGAAACACAGGATTAAGGGGCTCAAGCTTATGCTGCTCAAAGCTCAGGAAAAAAAATAATATGACTTTTGTTCACAAAGATTTTTGTCAGAAAATATTTGGTGCTATAAGGTTCTCTGGTCAGATATAAGGAATGGGTTCAGTTATACAAATCAAATGTGAATCATTTAAAGTGAAACTATGACAAGAACTTACACCTTCATGCATACGCTTCCTCCACAACCCCACAAAGGCAAACTTGTGCATTTTATTGTTAATTATTGTTTTAAAAACCAGAACCTTAAAAAGAGGCGTTGATAGGCCAGTGACCTTGAAGATGAAAATCTTTTCGCATCCATATTTTCTAATATCACTTCTCTATTCTCCCACATACTTCCAGCTGTTGAAGCAAAATTCAAGCGCCGAGGACATACGGACAGCACTGTGTGAGAGCTACCCGGGCTACACCGCAAACTACGCCTTCTCTTGGCTCACTCTAGGGAAAAATGTTTTCAACACATTTTGCCTTTCTAACATGACACTTTTAGAGTCTTCTCTCCAAGAGCTAAAATATCTGGTCTCTCAGGTGAGTGCCGATAACATATATATATACAATGTATGTACATATATATCCCAAACCTTATGCACAATTAGAGGAATTATTCTTCCATTTTTGGATCTCCACACTGACTCACTATGAATTACTGGGCAAATCTGTGGCTCCCTTGGATTGGGAAGTATGGACTGGAATATTTGTAGATCTTCAGCGTAATTTGCTCCCACACAAACACTGACACGCAGTGTTTAATGTTAACTGCTGGTTATTTATCATTAAAATGTGCGAGGCTGAAATGATTTGATGTTGAATTTGAAATATTATATATGGCTAATGTAATATACCTTGGATAAAATATGGCTTGGCTCTGTGATGAATAAGGAATGTTTTCCCTGACACCTGGGAACGCCATTACACAGGGCAGAATGCAAGTTTAAAAATTAATATGTAAGAGTCATATCCTTGTCAGAAGTTAGAAAATGGATGTCTTTTTATTTTTCTAATGACATCAAATTTCATTTGGTGACTTCTGATGCAATCATTTATCCCTGTCCCTCAAATTTTATACGTTGAAGCCAATGCTATTCTGATCAAAGTGTCCATGACCATCCGTGTATGCTAGGCTTAAGTGATGATGGCAAAAACAAGAGACCAGTAGTTTAAGTTGATTGAAACCCACTTGTAATGAAATAGTTAGAAAAATTAAGAATTCACCAGAAATTTTATAGACGGGAATCAATAGAGCATGCCTATGTTACCATTTCCCCTTGATTCTCTAAATTATGCTGAAAGTAACTTTTAATTTTTTAAAATGTACCTTTTAGTAATATGGTTTCCAAAAGGGCCATGTTAAGGACACCATTGTAATATCTCAAATGTAATAGGAAGCTCTCACCATCCTTGAATTTGTAAGAGAGCTGGAGATGTAGCTCGGTGGTTGAAAGCTTGCCTCAAGACTCCAGTACCAGAAAAAAAAAAGTCTTCCTCACTTAAATTCTTCGGTCAGATAGAGTGGTCTAAGTAGCCAAAAAGATACCATCCAAAATCAATCAAGTTTAGACAGGTGGAATGGTCAACTCAACTGATATTAATGGGGTTATGGAGAGAATTGCTTTGGGTGAGAACATAAGAAATGCTTCTGAAGGCACTAGCCAGATCATGTGATTCAAAAGCCATAGTTTTGCTGGTTTGTTGACAGATTCACTCTCAGTTAACTGTTCATCATAACTAATGTCTATGACTTTGCAACAGAATCTAGACACACTTTATCCTACGATGTATAACTCAAATAGGAAGCACGTCAGTGAATATATATCTACATGTGCCTACATGAGTACATGAGTATCTACATGTCTACATGAGTAGACTTCCTGCATTTTCCCACATGCGTTCATTTTATGAGATTGCTGCCAAAATTAGACATCCTAGTTAGTAAAAAAAAAAAAAAAAAAAAAAAAAAAAAAAAAGATATGGGGACAATATGCCTACAGCACCCAGGACGTGTAATAAAAATAAAAGGTTACTCAGGGTCCTCTGAACACGGAAGGGAGGCCGCACATGTGAATTCACAGTGATTGTCGCAGCACGTATAACACTTAAGCAAGCTCAAGCTTGACCAAATCTCAGCATGGAGAGGAGCGCTGGACATGGCGTCCTAGTCAAGGAGGTATTGGCAACTGATAGATGTTGGGAGAGGGAGAATCAGCTTGGACGAGGGAAGGGGCCAAAGCTAGGGTACAACTTGAATAAAATGTAATAAATGATAATGATAATAATGAAAAGAAAAAAGAGAGAGAGTAGCTCTTGAAAAGGTGATGGTGCTCCAGAGGAAAGGCCACACATCTGAGAATTTATGAACAATACAAATTGGGCTTGATGGGCGTTAAAAAAAAAAAAAGATGACACAAAGCTGGGTAAGTTGGGAAGGGGTAGTGTATGTGGGAGGTATTGGGTGAATATGATCAAAACACATTGTGTTCATTTCCCAAAGAACTAATAAAATATTTAAAAAAGAAAAAGATTTAGAAAAATAACTCGGTTTTAGAAAGTGAGCTTTAATTTCTGAATATCTAGCTTAAAACATTTTATAGCCATACAATTCCGTCAATCAAACTTTAAACGTGCTAATATCTGGAATTTTTTTTATTTTTTTTAATATCTGGAATTTTAAGGGGGGAAAAACGTTTAGAGAAGTTTGCAGTTTTTCCAAGGCTTCAAAGAGAGTAAGAATTTGGAAACACAGTGAATGTAAAATATCTAGTTTCTTAAAAAAAAAAAAAAAGAATCTTTTTGAAGACAGTATCATTTCTTCCCTGTGCGGTTTGGCTTTTGAAGATGTCCAGTGACCCCAACAACCAGAAGAGGGTGTTCCACGGACTTGTCCAGGCGCTTTCCTTCTTCTCCCAAGTGCAGCAGCGAAGAGAAGTTTGGCAGCTTCTGTCCAGTTTTCCTGACGTGTTTCAGAACGACACCTCACTGAGCAGTCTGTTTGGCATCCTCCAAAAGGCAAACAGGTAGGTAAGCGGGATATTAAATGGAATACAGTTGCGCACAGAGAAGTCTTGAAAAGAAGTCCCTGTGACAATGGCAGTCAGGTGGGTCCTTTAAACATTGGGGAAGCAGTCCTTAACATCACGCTGCAGATTTTAGCAACGGGACTGAGTTGTGTCAGCTGAGGGAAGAAGAAAGACACATTGTGTTTGCTCGTCGAGGTCGGCAGGCATCCGTAAGGAAGTGAGAGGAAGCTCACCTCAGAACTCAGGGTCCTCCAGTGTCGGACAGTGAAGTGTAGAGCCGAGCCAGCGTGGATCAGTGACACAGGATCATTCAGAGACAACCCGAGCTCTGTGCACAAGTCACTGAGCTAGGAGAGAATAAAATGTCTCAGTGGGGTTTCCTTTGTGCCATTCGATATAAAACAGCCCCGTCGGGTAGAGTTTACTCTCCTCACCCAAAGGGGATTGACTTCCCTCACAAACGGTCTTTCTAAGTCAACAGACAGTGTCTTGGAGTTTCTATTGCTGCGATGAAACACCGTGAACAAAAAGCAAGTTGGGGAGGGAAGGGTTTGCTTCACTCGACTTCCGCTTCCTCAGCACTGTCCATCACTGGAGGAAGTCAGGACGGGAACTTAAACAGGGCAGGATCCTGGAGGCAGGAGCTGATGGAGGGGTTGTGGAGGAGTGCTGCTTACTGGCTTGCTCCCCAGAGCTCTCTCAGCCCGCCCTTTTATTTAAAATAATAGAACTCAGGACTACCAGCCCAGGAATGGCACCAACCATAACGGACTGGTCACTCGCCCATCAATTGCTAAGAAAATGCCTTACAACAGGATCTTATGGAGACGTTTTCTCCATTGAGGTTCCCTCCTCTCAGACTCTAGCTGTGTGTCAAGTTCACATAAGAGTAGCCAGCACAGATGGGGATAGTATTGTCTTTCATTTATGGCTACACGGATTTAAATTTTTACATACACACACAGACAAACACATACACACACACAGGTATATGACTTGTAATTTTTTCTCCCACCCTGTTGGTTGCTTTTACAAAACTATGGCATTTGACTTTTATCCAATTAAGTAATACTGTTTTCTTAGTGATCTAGTACACTTCTGTTGGTTTTTATATTTACTATACCTAATATGCTCTCTCGATCAGTGTGAGTTTTGAACACTTGGCATGTGCTAGAGTGACAGAGAAACTGACAACCCAGCCTTAATTTAAATTTTTAAAATCTGTACTTAATTTAGTTACTAGAAAACTTTTAAATGACTTTGGGAAAAAAATGACTTTGGAACATCTTCAAAATTCTGTAAGTCTAATGAAACTGAAAATGAAACTGAAACATGGTGCAAAGCAACTCAGTTAAGAATGACAACAGTTTGGAGCTGGTGAGATGGCTCGGAGGTTAAGAGTACATACTGCTTTTGCAGAGTGCCTGAGTTCGATTCCCCAAACCCCATCAGACAGTCACAACCAGTATACCACTAATTCCAGTGGATCCAACACCTTCCTTTGGTATCCAGGAATACCTTCACTAATGTTCACATAAGACCCTCTGACTCTAATTAAATCTTCAAAGAACACCAATACTTGAATTTTCAACAGTTGCATATGCCAGCAGAGAGTGTCTTAGAGCTGATCACTCTTCAATCATATTAGACAACTTTTAATTCATTCTTACACTAAATTATTCCCTTAAAAATAATTATCATATTCAAGTCTAGGGAGACGTCCCAGTGGGGTGTGTGTGGGGGGAATGCTTGCTACACAAAGTTAAAGACCTGAGTTCAAGTTCCTAACATAAATGTGTTGACTTGGCTGAGCATACCTGTAATCCCATCACTCGGGGAGAAGATAAGTGGGTGCCGGGAGTCAGCCTGGCTGAATTCAGTTCAATAAGAGATCTTGATTTGATGTGATGAGGTAGGAAGGCATCCTAAAACCCTCTTCTGGTCCCCATCTCTATGTGCCTGGACATGTGCAACTGCAAACTCATACATGGGTCCCCTCACTTTGTGTCTCCCGCACACACCACACCACACCACACCTACAATTACTCTATACAGAAGCCATACCTTCTAAGAACAATATGCTGGGATTTCACCCATTGCCTGATTTTACAAAATAAATATCTTCACTTGAAAAATGAAAAGAGAATATAATGCAAACATTTATGCTGATATTGAATCTGCCCCGAGACACTTTCTGTGTTCGTTACACATGTGGGGTTTGAAGATACAGTACAATAAAATATTTTAAATATTTTATTAACTTTTATGTTGAATACTAAATGGCAAATTTTGTTTTAAAAATGTGATCATAAGGAAATTTAAATTTTGGTTGTGAGCCTAACCTTTAACAGCTTCATGAAACATCTCTTCAGCCCAGAAAATTTAAAATTAAATATATCTCATTGTTTTTCATTGTAATTTCATTTTAAAGTAAAATATTTGTTATTATTACTAAATTGACACTGTCATTAAAAGTCACAACTTCCTCATATTTTCATCATCAAACTATTGTCTCATTGCCTTATTTTACTCTTTGTTGCACAAATTAAAGGGACAAGTGAAAGTTTTATTTTCTCATTTTGTTTTTTTTTTTTAGTTGTAATCTGTACATTTAAAAAAAAACTTCAAAATCAGATTATGCTGTTAAGATTACAACAGCAATTAGCAGAAATGAACAATATCAGAAGAAGGGTCTATGAAAGACCAAATACGATTCTCAGCTTTTTTGAGGAGAAGGTCACGCTGGGATATGTGTCATGAAACTTTAAAAAAAATCCGTTTCTAAGAAGAAAGTGACCTGTTTTGAATAATTTCCATTTTATATGATAAATAATGGGAAAAAAATCTATGAAGTGAAATAAACGTGTCTTCATCCATGCTTCAAAGTGTTTCAGAGGATGAGAGGCAACCTCACCGGTGTTTCAATTTGCTAGAAATAAATTCAGTCTGCTGACAGCTTATTCACGATGTTAGTGAGCGTGAAGCTGGCTGTTGCCATGAAGATGGCCCCGTGTTCAGTTGTTCAGTTTGAAACAAACGGATCAGGTGTGTTAGACCGAGTAGCGTAAGTTAATGGAAATCTATAGCAGGAAGCCCATTCAGCCGGTGTCCATGCTTATCGGAGCTCAGAGACAGCTCAGAGTTCAAGAACCGGGAGACTCTCAGCAGACTAGACTTGTACCACTGAAGTCACCAATATACTCAGGGCAAATATAAAACTGCCCAAAGGTTGCCTGTTATACAGAGAAGGCAGAAGGGGACGACATACAGCCGCACTCCGTGAGCACCTCTGGAGTGATAAGGAGGCAGTGTCTGTGGTTCTGGGCACGGATGGTCTGCCTTCTTCCTCCTGATCCGGTTGGTGCTAGAGATCACATACAGACTTTAAAATTAGCCAGGCCAGCTCTGCTTCTTAGTAACCGGATCACCTTGGTAAGTTATTAAACTGTATTTTTTTTTCTGCAAAAGCAAGGCAAGTTAAATTAGCTTCCTGGAAGCACTGGAGAACCACGTTTTTAAAAATACCTGCACTCATAATTTATGTGTATTTCTATTACACAAACAGGCATGCATATTTATAGGCATGTTTATACATTATGCTAGAAATTACCTGAGAGCTACTTACAACTTAGCCTTCATTCATAGCTAGGACACTAAGACTTTTTACTGACCTTGGTTAAAATGTTAAAGATTCCAAAAATATTGTCGAATGCTCCGGACCTCTGCACTCACAGACTGGATCGAGTACTGGAGAAAACTTTGAGCTCACAGAGGAGACACTTGGCAGAGAAAAACAGTGGGTAATTTGCGCTGTATCAGCTCTGCAGTGGCAAATGGTTGGTGGGAGTCCTTTGTCCTCAAGGCACTGGGAACCAGCAAGATGGCTCAGGGGTAAAGGCACTTGCCGCCAATTGCCGCTCAAGTTAAAAGGCTGACTCAGCTCTGACTGCTGGTACCAAGCGCTCTGTTTGTGAGATTCAGACATCCTCACGAAGTAGCCATGTCTCTTCTAGAAGTGCACTAATGACCATAAAGGGACGGAAGGATATTTCTTGAATAACTGGTTGTTACTTGGAGATGTGGAAGGAACTCAAGCAAAAGTGAGTTACCGATTGCAGGTCCCCAGTGTGGAGTGCCCGTCTTATTGGTTACATAACTCTCAGAAAGCCAGTGCGGAGCGCTTAGAGATTAAATTTGAGCTGCATTTGGAGTAGTGCTTGTGGGCCACTTAGGGGACAGAATACAGTTTTTAATTAGCATGAGCTCTCCTTTTTTTTAAAATTATCATTTCTTTCACAAAGTATTCATATATATGATATGCTTATGTAATAATTACTCCTGAAACTGAATCTAAGCTTGGCTCTTAACAAAAATGGTTTCTGGTAATTTATTTATTTATTTAATTAAAAAAAAAGAAGGCTTCATTTCAGCGTGGGGTGCTGAACGCACTTGTTTATCATTCTTAACAGGAAAAACAGAAGCAAAACATCTGACAGGACCTTTGCTCCCTTCCTTCAAGGTCCTTGAGTACAAGTCTTTACAATTCTGGAAACATCAAGTTCTCTGTTCTGGTTCAAGAACAATGTTGGGGGATTTTGTGCATGAATAGACAACGAAGCAATTAAATTACAAAAGCAGCATCTTGCCTTTCATAGGAATCATTTTCTATATTGTGGCCATTTTCTCCTCGAATAACCTTTCGTTTCTGTCTGTGAGCCCTGAAACGCAATCTGGCTTAATTTGTTTCTCCACTCGTTAGGGTGCTGTTGGTGGTGCAGAAGGTTTACCCGCATGTTCAAACCGACGAAGGATTCAGCACCCTCCAGAAGTCTGTGAAACATCTGCTCAACACCATGGACTCCCCAGCACAAGGTAGGGCATTCCGAGCTTGCTGTATTAAAGGGAGCGTCACAAAGCCCCGCCAGAAAAACCGAGGCAGAATGCCTCCGATGCAGTCACATATACACAGTGTCATTCCGAGATGAGGATAAATGCTACCTGTACATTGCACTCGGGCTAAACTGTGAAGAAAGGAAGGCATGTTCCCAGATGCGGATGAATTTCTAGATGCTTTCTTTATGTAAACGCGCTCCCTTACCTTGTGAACTTATGTGTATGTTTGGAATAGAAAGTGACTATCAGATGGTAAACATCAACAAATAGATTTATATAATATATATATATGAACAAAAGCCTAAACTGAATTATAAGATTTGTGTTCTTTGTGTGTGTGTGGGGGGGGGGGGAACCGGGTCTCACTATGTAGCTCTGGCTTTCCTGGAAATCACTCTGTAGACCAGGCTGGCCTTAAACTCACAGAGATCCGCCTGCCTCTGCCTTCAAAGTGCTGGGATTAAAGGTGTGCGCCACCACACACAGCATGCATCTTCATTTCTGAACTTGAATTTAAAAAACCAGAAAGAATGCTTCAATGGTAAAATATATATGTGTGCATGTATATATATATATATACACACACATATATGTATGTATGTATATATATATATGTATATATACACTCATGCAACTTCTTGAAAATGTATGGTACACATCAGAGCATAAACAATCAGTGAAAGTCAGTCACCTCTAGGAAGACAAAACATAGCATGTTACACGTGAGTCAAAAATGTCACCTTTGAATGCACAGAATGTCACTCCCTTGTAACCACATGGAGACTGTTGGGTGGACACATGCGGGCACACAAGGAGGTTGTGAGGAACAAATCCCTGCCCGCCCAAGCAAACACAGGTTAACAGTTACCTCTTCTGAATGAATTCAGAATTAGCCATCCCTGTCTGTGTTTGCCGGTTTTTAAACACGTAGCCTTCTGCTCTTGGATTCCAAAGTAAGCATTTCGTGAGCATCAGACGAAAAGCCAACTGTTCATCAGTTGCTAGCATCTCAGTCGCCGTATGAAATGCAGGCTTTAGAGGCCGGGAAAGAGTTCTCCATGCAGAGTCAGGCATTCTTAGATACCAGCTTCTGCTGGTAAGGAGATTTTTTTTTTTTAAACCTACAGTTACAGCATCTGACTCATTTGCAAGGTTGTTTGTTTCCAATGCTCATGTTTTTATGAACATCAGAAAAGGTTTACTCTCATAAAAGTCTAGGCCAGAGAACCAGGCAGAATGCTAATGATTCCCTCTGTTTTTATTTCTAATATTTGCATTTTAAAGACTCGAAAGCTTCATATTTCTCTTATCATTGTCTTTTCTTCATTTTCAGACTTACACCTTAAATAAATAATAAAAACAATAAAATAATAACAATATAAGAAATATAAAGCAAAGTGACTAACTTAAAGTTTTTCTCCCCCAAAAGACAAAAGCTTATCCATGCCTTAGAAGCCAGCAGTAAGCAATACTTCTTACTGATGCGACAATAAAACCCTTTCCTGGTGGATGATGTAATTCTGTTTTTGATATTTCCATATTTAACAATGACCAAGACCTATATCTATGAATATGCTAATGACCTTAGAAAGTATTAAATCATGCCATTAGATGGTCAAGGGGACAAGAAAATGCAATCAGAAAAGGCATTTTTAGCTGAAAAATTGGGTGTGCCTAACTCCTCTATTATAAAATGTAAGCACTTGTGAGGTCATCAGTCTGGGGTAGCGGTGGAGATACAGTCAGTTCTATTTCCCTAGTCATTAATTCCAGGCCCCTACCTGCTTGAAAAGAAATTTCATGGTCTTGGGAAATTTCCACAGTTATTTTTGGGAATCATTCAGGAAACTCAGGTTCAAACCATGATGCTAATTTACCTATATAAGAGTCTCTGACCCCAAGTGCAGACACCGGCCACCTTGGCCAGGTCACCACATGCTTAGTCTTCACGGTTTTTAGGCATTTATTTGACCTTAATATAGGCATGTCATAGGAGCAGGCTTTGCATTCACCTAAGGCAGAGAGACGTGGTGACTCATAGCAGAGTTGCTTGGCTCCTGCAGCTCTCACGCCAGCATTCTTTCAAGTGAAGAAAACAATAGTACTTTCTGTGTCGACAGAAATCTAAGTGATTTTATTATGAAAACAGTTCTGAGATATTATCCCATTTCACAGCCAAAGACACTGCCTTTACGTATGTGTTATTCCACCAGCAAGAGTCCAGTCTGAGAATGGACCCTGGATGGACCTATCCATTCCCAAAGCCAGGTCCCTTAATTCTTTTATAAATGACCTCAATGCCTGCAACCTTTCACACTCACTGGGATGCATAGTTTCTCCCTGGGACACGCCAGTATCTGTCATCATCAGACTGCAGGGCTGCTCCTCTCCAGCCAGCGATGGAATGTGATACATCATGCCACACATGACAAGTTCACAGCCATGCCTCAGCAGCCTACACATCCTAATGCCTCCACACTTCCTGCTCGGTATCACATGCTTCTAGTCCAGCCTGAATCAGGAACACAGTTAGGGCATCTCCTGAAACCTCCTCATCAGCCATGAAAATGTGGAGGTGCTGTCATCTCCTCTCTTTGTCTTAAGAGGTCTAATTCTGCATTCTGCCCCACCTGGGGTTCCTGGATGCCCAATGCTTTCTAGTTGTTTCTTTTATGAAGACTGAGTTTCGGGAGCAGAGGTTACTATTGTCATGGGCATGTGCTCTTTAGCAAAGTCATAAATCCAGTGAAATAATGTTTGCATGTAGAAAACAGGGTGGGCAAGATTGCTCAGCGGGGAAGCACTTTCCTTGAAAACCTGAAGACTCCCCTTTGTATGCTATGGCACATATGTACCAACATTCACACACATACATGTGCAACAATAACAGTTGACTATGAAAGTGAAATAATGCTGGCTTATAGCCAGCACAGCACAGCTGTCTTTGCACATCTATGTTTATTCTTATATTATTTGTAATATCTTCAATATGCAAACAACCTAGATATCCACCAACACAAGAATAGCTAAAGAAAATAAAATGCACATACACAATGACACTTTATAAACAGTGAAATTAAAATTTCTGGAAAATAAATGAAACGAGGGAGCATTATGTTAAGTGAAATAAGTGAGGCTTGGAAAGACAAATATCAGGTTTACTGTTATATATGGAACCTGCACTTAAGTTTAGATAGATAAATAGGTGATAGATTATAGATAGGAAATTAGAAAGGAGGCTGTGAAAAGGGAGAAAGAGTCTAAAGGGAGGGGTGGAAAATAAGAGAGAGAGTAGTGGAATGTATGTGTCATGGAAGCAGAAGGGTGACTATTGGTAAGGATGGAGGGGTCCAGCAAGCAGGAGAAAGAAGAGAATGAAGGGGCTGGAGAGATGGCTCAGAGGTTAAGAGCACTGGCTGCACTTCCAGACGTCATGAGTTCAATTCCCAGCTATCACATGGTGGCTCACAACCATCTATAATGAGATCCGCTGCCCTCTTCTGGCATGCAGGTGACATGCAGACAGAACATTGTATACAAAATAAGTAAATAAATCTTTAAAAAAAAAAAGAAGAGAATGAAGTAGGTCAGTGGAAGGCAAATAAGTACAAAGTATGATGATATACATACATTCTCTCTTTCTGTATATATACATATATATATATTCATTCTATATATATTCATTCATCTCTACATTCATATATATAAAACATATATGAAAATGGCACAGTGAGGGCCAGGAAGTGCGCCTGCTGACAAGAATGATGACAAGAATTAAGTCTGGGATCCACAAGTAGAAGCAAAACTCCAACTCTCAAAGTTGATTTCTGATCTCAACACTCATACTGAAGTGTTTCTGAGAAATAAATAAAATAAATAATAGAAATAATTAGAAATTATCACAATAAAATCCATTTCTTTGTATGCCACTCCCCCAAAGTAATAATTAAAAATTACTAATATAAAAAGCTATCTAGATGTTTGTGGACACCATTTTTTACATGCCTAATCCTCCAAAGGTCAGAAAAACAAAATCTTGTTTTTTTAAAATGGCCTTAACATTTTCCTGTTCATTTTGGGCTATTTAGTATACTGATAGGATTCTCTTTCCCGGAGTACTTTATAGCCCTCAGTTAGACAGAAGGGAAAGCTTCTATTTAAGTTCAGGGTTAAGTCTCACTGATAACATCAAGTTAATTTCTATTTAACTTGCACGCGTCAATGGCTTGATAAAAAAGAGAGTCCATAACCAGAGAATGTACAAATGCTAACAAAGTTTCTGAGAGCCTCACACAGGTGTTCAAGGTGAGCAAGATAAACCTCAGGGAAAAAAATGGTTTTACACAGCTTTTCATTGAACAACCATAAAAATTAATAGATTGCTGATCTTAATTTTTCAACATACATATATTGATGAGTAATATTGTCATTACTAATGAGGTATATTTATTCTGAGTATCTTTGTTGATGGTCTCTTAACTTGGTTGTACATGTTTTATAAGGAGGACAATAATATTCAATTGACCTTTGTATAAATCCCAGAAAATTTCACTCCACTGAACAGGAAAACTGAAAAGGCCATTCTGATAGTTACTAGAGGCCAAGCCAACTTAGACATGAACAATACAGAAGGTGGATAGAGGGGGGTGGGTATTTTAAATTCTGGGACATTCTTTTGCATATACATTTATTTCAATAGAAGAGAAAACACTTAAAAAGCATGGATATCTGCATAGCTTTGCATAAGGACATTTTCAGAAGATTATAGGACACTCGACCTAGAGAGAATAGAAGAACCTTAAAGCAGCTGATCTACTATCCCATTGAAAACGGTGAGGCCACTGTTTAAAATGACAGCGTCTAGCCAGGCGTGGTGAATGATTGTGATCCCAGCACTCAGGGAGGCAGAGGCAGGCCGATCTCTGTGAGTTTGAGGCCAGCCTCATGTACAAAGCCAACGCTGCACAAAGAAACCCTGTCTCCAAAATGCAAAAACCAATAACAACAACAACAACAACAACAACAACAATAATAATAATAAATACATAAAAAATAAAAGATAGCATTCAAGTACCCTGGCCCACTGTGAGAAGCATTTGAAAATGAGACTGAGGCTGACAGTCTTCTGAAAGCCCTGAATTTAGTGTTTTCATTTATGCCATGACTGTTTAAGGACTCTTTCATTTTTGGCTTTTCATGTTGCTTCTATGCCTCCACTCTCTTTATAACTCAACTTACATAGCAAGCATAACCATTGACTTTCTTTTAACTTTGGGGGGACTTTTTTGTGAGGAGCAAAGTGTCTTTGAACAAAAATATTTTGTATTGACCTATATCTTATTGCTGTAGGTGACAATTCAACACACGTGTGGAGTGATATTGGGGAAGAAGAGACACTGTCCCCGAGCAGTCTGGCTGCACAGTAAGTTGTGTTTTCAAATTATGGGTTAACCAGCTGAGTAAACACAGTAGGTCATATACCCCGTTAGCTTATCGGCCTGGAAAACCATGCAACAGTAGAATCAAAGGGTGTTATCAAGCTGGAGTGAAGGGGAAACTAATTTGGGCGTATTAGTCAATATACTTTTGCTATCACAGCATGAGGAACTCTTCTTCAGTACTGAGCTCTGCCATGTCTAGAAGGTTTAGTCTGTGCCCGTGAGTAGAGTCTTGGAGGAACATAGGCCTTTATGAAAAACATAGAAGAATCTTTCTTAACCTGTTCAGTGCCATAGACAGGTGGCTGATAAGTGATGGAAGCTTATTTTTCACACTTTGGGGTAAACCCAGCATCAAGGTGGGAGCAGATTTGGTGTCTAAGAAGAGCCTACTTCCTGGACCATGAAGGATACCTTCTTTTTAAGGCTGTTTTTATAGACCACCAATCCCATTCACAAGATTTCTGTCCAAGGGCTCCACCTTCTAAGTTCATCATCACCTTAGCACATAGAATGTCAGTATATAAAATTCAAGACATTCAGACCATAGCGGGGTCCAGATTTTTCTGCATTCCTATTTCTTTGGAGTTTTAAAGATCTCAAAGCCTAATTTGATAATGCAAATTTTATCTACTTTCAGTAATGTTCACACAAGGGGGAAAAAAAAAGATTAGAAGTCTTTTAATTTTGGACTTCCCCAGGAAATGACAGCAGTCACCATGGTGTCTAAAGACTGCAAATGTGAACAGATTTTGAAGGAACTTATAATTAGAATAGGGAATGCAAGCAGTTCCCGGTAGTATCAGACTTAGGTGAATATGTGTAGCTCAAGGTAAATTTAGAGACTAGTTGGTCTTGTAGGTAAAGGTTGCTTTAGCTTGATAAATTATGCTGTGGTGGTTCTCAGAATTTAGTCACCCCAAATACAACTTTGTACTACTGGAAACTTGCACAGATAAAATCGAAGAGTAGAAGGACAAGGGGAGGTTGCTCAGTGGTACTAAAACACAGAGAAGAGCTATGATGTTCCAGAGTGTGGTTGCATAGTAAGGTGATTAGAGATAGCAGTGATGTACTGTGCATTTCAAAAAGCTCAGTAAAGGCTGGAGAGATGGCTCAGCAGTGAAGAACACTGGCTGCTCTTTCAGAGGACCTGGGTTCCATTCCCAGCAGGCTACTCACAGCCGTCTGTACCTCCAATCCCACAAGAACAGCACACATGTGGTATATGCCTATACATGCAAGCAAAACATCCATACACATAAGATTTATTTTTAAAAATGAGACAGATTTCATTATGCAGGCTTGGCTTGCGTGTAGTTCTCTGTTTAGACCAGGTTGGCGTTGAACTCGCAGAGATTGGCCCGTCTGTATCTCCAAAGTGCTGGGATTAACGGTGTGCGCTATCATGTCCAGAGTAGAAAGAAAGAAAAAAAAAAAAAGGATTCTTGAATGCGTTGTCATAAAGAAATAATAAACGATTGGGAAGATACACTTAAAAATCATCTAAACATTAGTGTGTTAATCCTGGGACTCTGCTTTTGTATCTCACAAACGTGCGTACTTTTTATTTTTTATTTTTTTTGCACATCACTTAAAACAAGTAAAATTAACAACGAAAGTGCTTATTTTAATCGTTATTTTTTTATAAGATAGAATTTAATGGAAAGGTAACCACAGGTAAACGCTGGGTGAGATCTACTTCCAGTTTCTCATACCACCACTTTCGCCCTCCACGCTGGCGGACCCAGGTGCTTCTCTCTTGGGCGGTGTCGCTTTAGCCAGGTTGTCACATTGCAGATATGTGGGACTTTTGATATGCATCATATAGAGTGCTAACTTTTAAACACCCTTCAGGCTGACACAGCGGATGCTCCTTGCTGATGCTAGGTCCCCCTGTCAGAGCCGAACGTGCAGGCATGCAGAACGCTGACGGCACTCAGCACGTCTGTCTTGCAAATTACTCAGCAGTTAGCTGTCAGCTTATTAGAAGGAATCCAATACCTGTAAGATGGGTCTTGTGACTGATGAAATTAAGGGGTTTCTTTGGACTTTCTTTTCATGTCCATTTTGAAACAATCACATCGTGGCAATGGTGGCACAAGATAAAAAGGCTCTTGGTTTAGCTCTTTCTAATGACGGATAGTCAACATTACTTTTGTCTTACAGCTCCCCATCGTTTTTCATGTTCTAATCTCTTTTTAATATTTATGTGTGTGTGCTCTTGTGCGTATGTACACACATGTGTGTTTATATCTAAAGCCTACCTTTCATTGTGAACACTTCAGGGGAAAGGGATCTGTATGAAGGGTCTTAAATGAGTCATTTAGAGGACCCACAGTGAGTTTATGCCAAAACAGTGGCATCCGTATGTAATATAAATTTTTGACTATATTAAATTATTTAAAAAGTTGGCACCAATGCTTTCTACAAAAGTAAGGAAGGAACCTATATGATACTTCTGGGTCACTTCAAGCTCAGCTTTTCTGATCCTGATAACACACTCTTGAACGCCACCTGGAAGCTGAGGTGAACCTTTTGCTACTGAACACTGTTGTTCCTGCTGCAGTGGAAAACACGAAGGTGAGGGAAGGTTAGAACCGTGAGACCTTCCTACTGGAACCAGTCCACAGGAAGCCATCCAGGGACACCTCGTTGGCAGACATGTTTAATGGCTAATATCTCTGCGGCTTCCTGTGTCTCTCTGACAGATGAATATATCTACTCAATGATGCACAAGAATGTAAATGCTAGATATTCTCTGATGTGGATTCTAGTGGGGTAAGCAAAAGGTGTAGTACAAAAGTAAACGGATCATTCCCTCAAGATGTCCACAAGAGACCCGTTTACCTTGAAATCTGTGCTTGTTACTACAAAGGAATGAAATAAATAGATTATGCGCCCCCCCCCATCCATCAAATAACAGATGCACCCTATTTACAGCTATTTCCACAACTGTTTGTCTCTTGTTTGGCATTTTATGTCCTTAAATCTTAACTTTTAGTTTATCCTTAGCATCTCCTAACACATCTTCCCATTTCCATTAATATGCTCATATAACCCAAATCAAGGGTTCAGGGTCATTATTTTTCTTCCCCCAGACCTCCTTTCTCTTTCTTTACTTGCTCCCACGTCTTTCTTTCTTTCTTTCTTTCTTTCTTTCTTTCTTTCTTTCTTTCTTTCTTTCTTTCTTTCTTTCTTCTTTCTCTCTTTCTTTTTCTTTGTCTTTCTGACTTTCTTTCTTCACTGATCTTTATGACCATGACTGGCTGATACCATGGGTTGAGTGACAGTACATTAAACTTATCTACATGTGAGCATGACCTGGAATTCTACAGCTAACCTATACAGTGAAGTTGGTGTTGTTAGCCATCCTATTCTTGTTGCATTATTACTAGTGATAAGGTATTTAATGTGGAAACCTACCTGATTGATGGTTCCTTTTATTTAGGCCATACAAGTTAGTCTAAGCCTGTATTCCCATGTCCTTTGTTTGTGAATTGATGAATGACATTGATTACCTACAAAGAGGCTTTGATAAATGATGAAGCTAAGTGCCGAAAGCTTAAAGATCTAAGGCAACCAAACATAACTTTTCCCACAGTCCCCAGTCAAGGAAATACCTAAACAAGAACTTTTAGAATGAGTACTTTAAAACAAAAATTTGTGATCCAGTGGAATGGCTCAGTGAGTTAAGGCTCTTGCTATACAAACTGATGACCTGAGTCCCATTCCTGAGACCAACATTGTAGAAAGAGAGAAACAACTTCAGAAAATTTTCTTCCTGACACTGTCTATGGAATATGTACTTCTTACTCCACTGCAATAAATATACGTAATTAAAAAAACAGTCTGGGCAGGTAGCTCAGTAGTAGAGCCCTTAGCTGCCTTGCAGAAGGGCCTAGATTCAACTCCTATCACAAAAAAGAAAGAAAGAAAGAAAGAAAGAAAGAAAGAAAGAAAGAAAGAAAGAAAGAAAGAAAGAAAGAAAGAAAGAAAGAAAGAAAAAGAAAAGAAAAGAAAAGAAACCTGTATACAACATGAATTGTTAGTCAGTCTTACAACCAATGACGTAAGCTCTTGCTGCTAAGTTGGAGAGACTTTTCCTAACATTGGTTTATTTCTTTCTAATGTTCCTTTGGGATCCAGTGTTGTTAGCTCACATCCAGAGGCTTCTCTAATATTACTGTTCTTCCTTTATTATGGCTGTGTTAGGAGAGGTCTCACCCCCTAGCATTTTGACAAAATCTGACAGAACTTGTTGTTAGTTATTTTGTTTATTGTTCAGAGTAATCCAAGGCATATATCTTCCAAATAGGCATTAACATTTATCCTTTCTTTGTCACTTAAGATGGAATGACAGACAGTATTGGAAGAAGCAACAGAACAGAGATGCAGCCTTATGGCTGAGGAGACAGGGAATGTACAATGCACACACGCACTCATGCATACTCTTAGAGGTGTGTTGCCTTAAAAGTACACACAGATACACACACACACATGCACACGCACACATGAGCATGCATTCAGAGGTGTGCGCTTTTGTACAGCAGTGTTTGATGAAGGAGGGGACCCAGTTTCACTGGGCCTTCAGTATCCAGGCCAGCAAATCACAGTTTTTTTTTATTTTGCTTTTGTTTGCATTTTTTTTACATGTCCTAATCATAGATTCTCATCTAATTTAGGCTCCTGATCCTAGAAAATTTTGAAGACGCCATCTTGAACATATCATCAAATAGTCCATATTTTCCTTATTTGGCATGTGTAAGAAATATCACTGATGACTTGGCCAAAGGATCACCAGGTGATAGTCTTAATTCTGCTCATGGTTTTAACTTCTGTTCTAATTGGTTAAGAGATTATCTATCTTATCAAAGGAGGGGATTTAAAATACTTTTTTCATGTTTATGCCTCAGGTTTAGTTAAGTCATTCAATATTAAAACGGAATTTGAACATGACCATGCTTTCCTCTTGCTGCTGCTTGCACTCCATGCTCACCTGAACAAACTTTAATAGAATGGTTTCACCCTAGATAACGTGATAAAGGTAACCTGGACACACTTGCTAGGAATCCAGGGTCATTAGGGGCTCGTGCAACCCTTATTTCCATTTTCTGTGTCCTTGATGCTCTTCAGTGGCCGAAAGATTAAGACTAATAATCGAGGGATCCATAGTTCTCGCATATTGCATGAACAAAGGTGACCATGTGACAGGCTACTCCCTGCTTCACACATGTAACTGTCGATTCTTTAACCTACCTAAGTAACCATGAAGACTTCAGGCAAAGCAAACGTTCCTTGGTATTCTCACACACAGTCTGTTTTTTTTTTTTTCCTCTACCCAAATATTTTGTGAAACATGGTATCAAGCAAGTACAACGCATATCTAAGCCCGAAGCTTGTTTCCCAGAATTAAGCAGTTATGGCTGAAAAGTATGATCTTGGACATAGTGTGTATACAATCTATTTCCCCCTGACATAATCCCACCTATTGTATACCAGGGTTAAAAATAAAAACATTATTTAGTTCACAAAGAGCCAAAGCTGTGAAGTACCTTCACTAGAACCATTTTTTTTAAATCTCTAAGCAGCATATCTGTGAATATTTTAAAAATAATGAACTCTGTAGTCCACATGGTTCAAGGGAAGGTTAATTTTCACTCATTTTATATTTATATTGAGCTACAATATTATCCTAAAAAAAAATCCCTGCTGATAAGTCAGGATAAAAGTCTCTTTCAGATATGCTCCCAAGGTAACCTTGTGATTCTCACAAAGTAATTCTTCCTCCCTCCTCTGCAGATAATCTAAAACTTCTGCAATCCACAATTCGCTTTAGAAAGTCTTTTCTTCGAAATGGCTCCTATGAGGATGGCTTCCCTTGGTTTCCCGAAGTCCTGAAATCCAAGGTAAGCCATGAAAGGAAATCATAAATACAGGAATAGCCATACTTTCAGTGACACGTTAGGAAGATTAAGTTTAAACATCTGATTATTGCAGATGACCTCGTGTGACCTACAGCTCTGTTCTTTTCAAACAGCGACAGAGGTGCTTGGCGTTAAGAACGGTTCACATTGTCAGCTTCAGCATAAAATGATCCATAAGAGCCCAGTTATAGCGCACATAAGCATACATGCACATGTCACCATATGGTTATCTTATTAGGTTCCTTAATTTGGGGGGTTGTCATATCGTTTTTTTAATTTGACCCGTCTTTAGCTTTTAAATCTATAAAAGTAGATTTCGAAAGCTGGCATCCTAACTTCATGGTGCTCAAAGGTCTCAAATATTAACTCTTTTCATCAGATTAGAAACTAAGAAGTCATTATAGAAATGCATGACCCTGAGAGGGGAAAGGGAGGACCAAATATTTAAATCTTTTAAGCTTGAATCGGCTCATGCTCATTTGTCTATTATTCACACACAGTGTACAGATTATCACAAGATTCATTTTTAAGGCAACTCTATTAAGTTTTGAAACTGTTTTCCTAGTAAGAACTGCAGTTTAATTGGATTTATGTAGCCTGGGATAAAGTTAAATTAGAAGTGGTTTATTTAGGGCAAGCAAGTGATTTGCTGTGTGGTAAACAAGCTGTAATTAAGCAGGCACGCAAAACATTATGTCCATGTATATTACAGATAAATGTGCTCATTAGACTACCTACCTTTTAGCCCCAGCCTTCAACATGAATCAAACTTTCTAACGTACTCAATTTAGCATTATCTTAATTTATGCAGATGAGAAAGAAGTCGTACATTCACCAAAAAGCTCTTATTCATCTTTCAAGAATCAGTGTAAATGTCACTCCTGCAACACTAGATTATCACCTTTCCCTTGTTTTCCAGACATCTGTGCCTCCTTCATTTATTTTACATGTATATTGAACTACACTATCATCCTAGCAAAACTTACTGATAAGTCAAGATAAAGCCTTTTTCAGATGCGCTCCCCAAGTGACCTTGTGATTCACCCAATGTCGTTCTTCCTCCCTACTCTGCAGACAATGTAAAGGCTTCTGCAGTCCACAATTAGCTTTAGAAAATCCTTTCTTCAAAATGGCTCCTGTGAGGACAATTTCCTCCTTTATTTATAAGAATCTCCATCCCCCAAGTTTTTATAATCTTGCCTGGGGAGAAGACAGGAAGACAGAGTCACAATTGTAACACAGTGAGATAAGGGATCTGGTATGCAGATGGGCAGGGTTCTGTGTGCAAAGATGGGCTATCTAACTCAGATTATGGGGTACAGAGGCAAAAGGAAGAAACTTGGCTGAGAATATAATACTTTCTCTGAGTCCTGAAGGCTGTGGGTGATTAGGTCACACTCAGACATTCCAGACACGCAAACTCCTGTTTGGAAGAAGCCAGAGGCATGACCCTCCAAGACAATCAGAGGATACATGCAGCCACAGGAAGGTGAAGGTGCCTATGGGAAAGGCAGGAAAAGAGCTTTGGAGAAAGGTCACCACGCCCAGGTCCTAAAGACTGTTCTGTTAGTGAAAGAGTTTGAGTTCAGTCTTGAAAGTATCAAATATGAAGAAGGCAAATTTTGCCTTCTAGAAAGAGATTAGATTGGAAGAAAGTTCCATGGGCCGCATCTTAAATAATTAGAAAAAAAAAAAAGAATATGACCCGTGTAAAGTCAGTGCAGTCAGAGAACAGGAGAATTTCAAGTGTGGTTCAGGAGGCAAAACTGAGGTGAGGAGAAGGAAGCAGGCGCTCTTGGGACGGACACTTCTGGCCTCAGGGATGTGTTGCCTCATTGTGGCTTGTGAGTGTGGGATATTGCTTCCCTAGAGCAGAAACTCTGATGAATTCAGGCCTTCTTCACCTCTCAAAGCATACACCTCTAAAGCCAAGGTGTGATTCACGAGTGTGTAAGTGAGATTATTAAGATGGAATGCCAACAGTAGCCCCATGTACTCTGAGCTGCTACCCAGCACGGGGCTGTGAAAGGATGAAGCTGGCTCCGGTAGCTTTATAAGCCTCATGGCTATTGCTTCCTGCTGTCCTCGATGTGGAGGTAGTTTGGAGTCCATTGGCCCCCAAATTTTATTCATGGAATTCCTTTCAGCAGGCTAGACCCTCAAAAACATTGACTGTCTGCCCATCAACAACATTTCTGTTTGCCAGCCTTCTGCTCAAGCCCACACATTTTCTTGAGTGTCTGTGTTCTTTCCTCTCTTCCTTGTCTGTTTTATCTACCGCCCCTCTTCCCCCCCCCGCCAGCAGCCCTTTGGTAGAAAGAGAGACTTCCTGATTGCACAAAATAAACTTTCTTATATTGGACAGGAAGGCAGATAATATACTATGTTATTTTAATGCTTTTAAATGGGGGGAGGGAGGAAGGGTGGGATTGGGAGGAGATGAGGGAGGGGCCACAGCCAGGATACAAATTGAAGAAATTGTAATAAATGATAATTTTAAAATGTTTTTTTTTAATAGATCACACCCACCCACCCACACGCACACACACAAACACACACACATTTACAGGCCCCAAGGGCTCAGGAGCATTGAGGATTTATTGACTTATGTCCATAGTATTATACAGTATTCACGATCATGGTAATTAAAATTTTCCTTCATTTGGAAGCTACTGGGCAATGGGGAAGCTCATCATAGTTGCAAATGAGTTAGTAATGGATTGTTGTCCAACTGTAGGCCTGAGCCTCTGCCCATGATGAAGAAAATTGAGCCCCTGTTTGGGCTTTGGAAAATCTGTAGTGTAAGGTTAGCGTGTCACTCCATAGCCCTGGGTGGTCTGACCTTACTGAGTAGCCCATACTGGACTCAAACTCACAATCCTCCAGCCTCTGCCTCCTGAGTGCTGGGATTACAAGTGTGGTTTTAATAACAAATACTGTGCATGCGAGTTGCAGACATGCAACTCACACACACAACACGCAGAAGCCCAAACAGCAAGTCTGCCATCTTCCTCTACTGATCTCCACACTGTTGCTTTGAATCGGGGTCTCTCATTGAACTGGAAGCAGGCCAGTGAGAACTTGGCGTCTCTCCTCCCAATGCTGGGGCTTCAGGCCAGTGAGTGTTAGATATTTGATCTCAGATCCTCATGCTTGCAGAGCAAGCCACCTTACCCGCTGCACATCTCCATAGCAACACTGACAAACCCTTTAAAAGAGAATTACAGTCTCAGAGTTTATGTTTATTGTTAATACTTCACAAAGCTTCTAAAAGTGCAAGAGAGATGTGTGTGTTGCTCTTAGAATAAGGCACTGAGTTATGACACTTGTGAAAATCTTGAGGTTCTTCTTTGGTGTCTGCATGCTTCTCACCGTCCTCCTTATTATTCGCCCTGATTTACATTCTTGTTTCAGAGAACCAATCCAGCTTCAGCAATGTAGTTAAAGATCAGATTTATCTTTCTATAACCTTTATTTCATCCATCATGACTATACTATATGGACTTTTACTGGTTTCCCATACATGGATGCTGGCTTTGCAGCTACAAAACAGATTTCAGTTTCTACTCAGTAAAAGCCACTGAAGCTTGCTACCTCTCAAAACTCAATTAAGAATGTATTGACCCAACGTTACTTATCCTTTTATTTAAGAGTGCCTCAAGAAAGAGGCCAGAGAGATGACTCAGTAGTTAAGAGCCTGACTCTTAACATGGCAAACACCTACACGGCAGCACATAAACCTCTCTCACTCCAGTTCCAGGGTATCTGACACCCTCCCCTGGCCTTAGAGGGCACCAGGCCTATGTACAATGCACATACATGCATACATGCAGGAAATAACATACACATAAAATAATTTTTAATTAACAAATGAAATAAAAGTTAAAATTTGAGAAAGCATCAAAGGGCAGGCAGTAGCCAAGGTGTATAGAAACCTGGCTCCATCCATTAGAGATATAAACATTTCCAGAATCTGGAGAATCAAAGTCAAGGACAGTGACAGTATGCAAAATGATTGAGTCTATTCCAGCACGAAATTCTTCTCATAGCATTAAGACCAGTAAGTAGAATTTCCATACAATATGAAGTCTTGTCAGAATGTTCACAGCCAGAAGTCAGTTATGTTATTCAATACTGTGGAAAAAAAAAAAAAAAAAAAAAAACGGGTCAAGGATATCCCTTTTTTCAGTATGCTCAATGATTAGCTGCTGTGGTCTGACTGTAAACCTCATGCTCTACAGCCATCATCTTTCCTTCCTCAGTGGTGTATGGAGAAAAATGCTGGCAAACCCGAGCTCCTGTTGGGGAATAGTTCATTACTGTTGAAACGTAACTTCTGAGTGGAAACTGAGCTACAATGGTGGCTTCCACACACAGCCGAACTGGAGTGCCCTGAGGCAAATTCTTTTCTCCCTCAGGATGTATTAATTGGGAGCATGTCCTGAGGATATGTGGAACATAGTGAATGAATTTCAGGAATATATTAAGAGTCTAGATCATTAGACTTACGGTGTCCTTTCTTTTTGCGGCTTTGGAGGTTTAAGTCCTTTTGACTGTTTCCATAAGACAAAATTCTTAGTTTTTTCTATACAATTCAAAAGGCAGAGGACAATATGACCTGAAAATGGGGTCTATTGCTATGGAGTTGCTAATGCAGGTGACTAAAATAAAGTGTTGATTAAATTTTAATTGTCAAAAGATATCATACCATAATATTTAGATTATAACCATTTTTAGCTGTGGGGTTCAGTCAGGTTAATTGCATCCACATTGTTGGGTAACCAATCTCCAGAATCCCTTTCATCATGTAAAAGTGAAGCCTTTTCCATTAACGAACTCCTCCTTCCTCCCTCCTCTCAGCCTCTGGGAACTCATTGTCCCTCTCTGACTTCCTGTGGTATGAACTGCATGCCTCCAAGTAATTCATATATTGGAATTATATAGTATATGCAAGTGGCTGGTTCTATTTAGCATAGTTTCCTCCAGGTTCACAACATCATATCCTTTTCTATTTAAGGATATGTGTGCCTAGACAGTATATAAGTGCCTATATGTGTTTGTATATGCCTCTATGTGTGTATAAATTCATACATACACACACATATACCTACATTTATATCCTTAGGCATTGTTTCCATTTCCAGTTATTCCGGCTATACATTCATCCTCTGAGTCATTTCTGTCTCTTGGCTATTGTAAAGAAAGCTTCAGCACACCTTGGCATACAAACACTCCCTCTAAGCACTGTGTTCAATTCCCTGAAGCATAGGCCCAGGAGTGGAACTTGGGCTCACACGCTGACTTTATTTATGAGTTGTGAGGAAGTACAATACTGTTTTCCATCCAGTCTCCATCATCTCACCCCCCCTACCAACAATACACGAGGCTATAATGCCCGTAGACCTTCATCAACACCTGTTATTTTCTGGTTCTGCTTTGTTATCTATTGCAGCCATCATGATAGATGTGAGGAAGAAAGAGCTTTTGAAAAGGTTCACGCCAAATCATGATATAAAATATAAATTAAATATAAAATTTGTTGACGTGATTGTGATTTAAATTGTATTTTAAAATTACTTTTCTAGAATATATAAAGAACTCAAGAAGTTAAAAAGCAGCAAATCAAGCAATCCAGTTAAAAAATGGGGTACGGAGCTAAACAAAGAATTCTCAATAAAGGAATATCAAATGGCAGAGAAACACTTAAAGAAATGCTCAACATCTTTAGTCATCAGGGAACTGCAAATTAAAACGACCCTGAGATTTCACCTTACACCCATCAGAATGGCTAAGATCAAAAACTCAAGTGACAACACATGCTGGAGAGGTTGTGGAAAAAGGGGAACCCTCCTTCATTGCTGGTGGGAATGTAAACTGGTACAACCACTTTGGAAGTCAATCTGGCACTTTCTCAGACAATTAGTGCTACTCAAGCTCCAGCTATACCACTCCTAGGCATATATCCAAAAGATGCTCAAGTATACAACAAGGACATTTGCTTAACCATGCTTGTAGCAGCTTTATTCATAATAGCCAGAATCTGGAAAAAACCCACATATCCCTCAGCTGAGGAATGGATACAGAAATTGTGGTGCATTTACACAATGGAATACTACTCAGCAATTAAAAACAAGGAAATCATGAAATTTGCCGGCAAATGGCGGGGACTAAAAAAGATCATTCTAAATGAGACATCCCAGAAGCAAAAGATAGGTGTGGTATATGCTCACTTATAAGTGGATATTAGACATATAATATAGGATAAACATACTAAAATCTGCACATCCACAGAAACTAATCAAGAAGGAGGACTCTGGGTAAGATGCTCAGTCTTCATTTAGAAAGGCAAACAGGATAGACATTAGAAGAGGGAGAAAACAGGGAAGAGGACAGGAATCTCCCACAGAGGGTCTCCGAAAGGCTCTACCCTGCAGGGTATCTAAGTAGGTGCTGAGGCTCATAGCCAAACTTTGGGTAAAGTGCAGGGATTCTTAAGAAAGAAGGGAAAGATGAAATACCTGGAGGGGACAGGAGCTCCACAAGGAGAGCAACAGAACAAAAAAAAAAATCTGGGAACAGGAGTCTTTTTTTGAGACTTATGCTCCAACCAAGGACCATGCATGAAGATAACCTAGAACTCCTGCACAGAAGTAGCCCATGGCAGCTCAGTGTGCAAGTAGGATCCCTAGTAGGGGGAACAGGGGCCGTCTCTGACAGGAACTCAATAGCTGGCTCTTTGATCACCTCCGTCTGAGGAGGGTGCAGCCTTACCAGGCCACAGAGGAAGACAATGCAGCCAGTCCTGATTGAGACCTGATAGGCTAGGGTCAGATGGAAGGGAGGACCTCCCCATCAGTGGACTGGGGGAGGGGCATAGGAGAAAAGGAAAGGTAGATGGGATTTGGAAGGGATGAAGGAGGGGGCTACCATTGGGATACAAAGTGAATAAATTGTAATAAATAAAAATAAATTAACTTTAAAAAGGAAAACACCTACTTTTCCTAAGTTTTAAAGATTGATTTTGGTTCTATCTATCTATCTATCTATCTATCTATCTATCTATGCATCATCTATCTATCTAGTTAGTTGATGGGGGAGGTACATATATGTGCTAGTGTGTACATCTCTTGCCCAAAAAAAGCCAAAAGAGGATCTGATCCCTTGGAGCCGGAGTTTGCAGTACACCTGGCTTATACGTGGGCATTTGGATATGAACTGCAGCTTTCAATATTGTGTAGCAAGCTCTCTAAACCATCTCACTATCCCCCTTAATGCTTACCACTACATTTTAAAAACCTGCAGATCTATGCCATTGGAAAAAAACAAGCCTAGTAGGTTCCAAGGTCTTACAAGAGTCTCAAGGAAGAGCAATACACACAAAAAGCAAAGGTCACTGCTTTGTTACTAAGCTAAGCCTGATGCCAACTAACTAATGCATCCACAGAAATATATATATATATATATATATATATATATATATATATATTTATTTATTTATTTATTTATAGAATCAAATTTGGTTACTTATTTTCAACTACTAAACATGCCAAATAATGTTACTGACCTATTTTTTCTTCTTTCCTCTTTCTGGGAAGCTGTCTCAGCTTCGAAACTTGACCGAGCTTCTCTGTGAATCAGAAACTTTCCATTCCATAGAGAAATCCTGCCAGTTCTCTAATGTGAGCTTCAGGAGGCTGTGTGAAGACCACGCCTTTCATGTACAGCTGATTGAAGCAGCGCTGTTGGGCACTGATATTGCCACTGGCTTACTGTACCACGACAATATAATATCTGCAAAGCTGAGGGATTTGCTCACTGGAGATCCCAGCAAAATTAATCTAAATATGGACTGGTAAGTTTTCCCATTGTCTTCTTCCTTGGTGACATCCTGTCTCCAGGAACCGGTATGTCTACTTGAATGTATTGTTCTGTTTTTGTCCCAGGCTCCTGGAACAGGCGTTGCAAATGAATTACTTGGAAAATATCACACAGTTAATACCAACCGTAGAGGCCATGCTGCATGTCAACACAAGTGCGGAAGGCTCCGAGCAACCAGGTGTTTCCCTGCCTGCATTCTAAAGGCGTGTTAGGATGCATGCCGCCCTTTAAGAAAGGCTTCTTCAAAGTTCCCAACCAACCCTGCTTCTCTGTCTGCCCTGACAATGAGAAGCCCTAAGATTTCGAATGTGGCCGCTTGTCTAAAGCAGACACATGAAGCTAACGGGGACTGAAGCCTGAAACAATGTTACAGCAAAAAGATTTTCAAAATTTTGCAAGTTAGACCTTTTACCTTTGTTTCTAGACAGAGTAACGTGCACTGGTGAGTTGGCTGCACAAAGGAGCATGAAACATGCTTCCTTCTGTGAGAATAATTTGATAAAAAGAGAAAAACTAAAGAGGATGCACAGCTGTGTGCAGAAACCTCAATTTAGAACTCTCTATTGGTATTCTAAGCACGACATCAGTATTCTTCTTGGCATAATATCTAATATTAAAAAAAAAAGGACATTCTGAATTTTAGATAGCAGTCAGGCACAAAATTGGAAAGACATTAAGTCTAAAAATAAAGA
Organism: Meriones unguiculatus; assembly: GCF_030254825.1. Taxonomy (NCBI): domain Eukaryota; kingdom Metazoa; phylum Chordata; class Mammalia; order Rodentia; family Muridae; genus Meriones; species Meriones unguiculatus. The sequence continues at coordinate 58,358,031 of NC_083362.1, read as the reverse complement.
AGGTGTGGGGCGGAGAGATGGCTCAACGGTTAAGGGCTCCGGCTGTTCTTCTGAAGAACCAGGATTCAATTCTCAGCACCCACACGGCAGCTCACAACTGTCTGTAACCCCAGTTCCAGGGCACCTGACACCTTTGCAGAGATATACATGCAGGCAGAACACCAATGTCCATAGCATTTAAAAACTAAATGAAAAAATAAAGCAGGTGTGTTGCACAAGGCTCACTTAATATAAGCAATCAGGGCTGGGGAGATGGCTCAGAGGTTAAACACACTGAAGGCTTTTGCTGAGGACCCAGTTTCAGTTCCCAGCATCCATGCGACAGCTCACAACCATTTATAGCTTAAGTCCCAAGGGATCTGACGCCCCCTTCTGGACACTATGGGCACTATACTAGCATGATGCACAGACACACATGCAGGCAAAACACCTATACACAGAACATAAAAATGAATAATAGACAAATAAATTTGCTTAAAAAAACAAGCAAAAGATGTATCCAGAACAGAGATTACAATCTTCTAAAAATAAGATAAAAGTATTGTTTACAACATCTTTAACTGACCCAAATGTGGGATAATTATAATTGCCATCCCAAAAGGTCTTGAAATTACATACTTTCAACTTACAAGTAATGTAAGATTGGTGAAAATGTTTATAACTTTAGAGTTCTGGGCAAAATTAAAGTCAACTATCTTGTAGTTGAGGCATCGAATCTAAATTGACACTACCATAGGATCCTAGGTTAAAAAAAACATTTTGAATTTATGTGATGGTTTAAATCAAATGGAGACGTATTTATTTAGTGGATTATGTAATCAAAGTCTGTGAGGAAACCCTGTTTTCCTTGGTTCAACCTTGGGTAGCTGACACCTCAGGAGAATTTACAACCTAGAGCAATCTGTTAACTCAAGTTAATGGCATCATAATAAGAACAAGTCTAAAATCAGACAGAGATAGATCTTAAAGAAGCAAAGCTTTGCCAAACCTGAGAGACACGTGTTTCTGGCGAGGCTAGTACATTCAATAGACTTCAGTCTAAAAGTTAGGTTAGTGTCCCTAAAAAAGAGCGACGTTAAAACTGATACGTGAATTGTGTGGGGGGGCTGTGTGTCTTCCTTACAGGTCAGTTAATAGAAATGTTTAGAAACACAGACGAGCTAAGAGAAGAACTAAAGGCCATAGGGATGTCCAACACGAGTATTGACAAGCTGCTGGCCATTCCCATCCCAGACAATAGAGCTGAGGTAAGTGTCCCCGGTTGGACTTGAAGGCGGCTTGTGGACATTTATGTGGTGCTTGATGTTTTAAGTACTTATGAACAAGACACCAGGAGGTGTCCTGTGAGTCTGATCAACGTCCGTGCATGGGGTAAAGGAAATCTAAGTCTTAAGTGAAGATTGTAGTACTGCGTGAGTGTGTGCCTGTGTGTGCATGCATGTGTGTGCACGTGTGTGCGTGTGTGTTCCTGTGTGATACTGGAGATTAGACCTACCGCTAAGCTACCTTCCCAGCCTTAGAAAAGAAATTCTGAACCAACGTCATCACGTTTCCCATTCGTTGGTTTGGATTTATTCTTGCCTCACTCTCTTTGTTCCCCACTTTTCCTGCCCCCTGAAGAATGTTTTTGTAAACCATCAGTAACTGTATTCACTATTGTAATAACATTATTTGATATCCTACAATGATATCAAGGTCAAAATTCAATCACCAAGTTAGGTGAAAGCGTGAAGGCATTCACCCTTTGTTGCAATAAAACTAAAACTGAATATTCACTTCTTCTTTGTTAAAGTCCCGAGAAGAGACTTAATAGATACAATAGATGTTGTCAATGGAAAAGTTTGTGGTTATAGTAAAGAGTTTTTTTTTTTTTTTTTTTTTTTTTTGCTATGAAAATAATGTTATTTTCTTCTTAGATGGTAATATAGTTTTCCACTCAAAATGTCTTGTCTTTTATCCCACTTCAAGGCCATTGTCTGGAAGTGTCATAAAAATTTTCCAAAAGAGCTGAAGAGCTTAAGCCCTCATGTGACAGGGTGTGTCATTTCTCAGCACAGCTCAGTTATTAACCAGAACTAGATAAAGTTCACAGAAGGTTCCGTCTGGGAGATACTTAAATTGCTGGTGTCACTGTGATTAGTTCCCTATACAAAACTTAGAACCGCTTGCCTTGGCTTTTCTTCCTCCCCTTACAGCAAGTCATACCCACCCGCCTGTTCCTTTTGATCTTGCCATTTGCTCATTTGATTCAGAGCTGTGACCTTTGTAATCAGGTTCTTGGCTTCTGAACACCAGGCCCATCTTAGTGAAAGAAAGCAGACGGGAGCAGACAGTCTGATTGCTATTTTAAAGAAGGAGAAAATGTGCAACCTCAATTGTCATCAGCTTTCCTATTTGTTTCAACTGACCTGCCTTCCCTTCTCATATTTCAGTGTGTATGCATTTCTACCTAGGATCTGCCTCTTGTAATTAGTCTGTAATTCTGGGCTGCTACTTCCTCCTCCTCTTTCTCCTCCTCCTCCTTCTCTGAAGCAATCATCAAAATGAAAGGTAACCCAAATTAAGGAAGAGTAAATAGTTAAAGTAAACATGACTTTTAAGCTGGTCATTTTCCCAGACTGACTTCCAACCTTTTTTTTAGTTTTGTTTTGTACCCAATTTTGCATCACCATCCCTGTGCTTTAGTGAGCGATGGTCCTCTGTACTTTTACTAATAGAAATTGATGCCTTATGCACCCAGGCATGTGTAACAGTGATTAAGAGTCTGTGGCACAAACTTGAGGACTGGATTTAAATCGACAGAACCACCTAAATGCACTGTAAAGGCATAAGGTCTTAACTGTAATTTCAGCATTAGAAGGTGGAGCTTGGGGGGCGGCATCTAAAAGCAAGCTGGCTAGCAAGAATAGCCATATTTATCTATGACGTGTGGTTTTGATTGAGAGACCTTGCCTTATGGAATAAGGTGGAAGAATGATGAAGGATGATTCCTGACATTCTTGGGCCACTACATACGTGGGCAGCTGTATGCGCACACTAATCGTCACATATGTGTGTCCACACATATACAAAGATACATACTTGTAGGCATACATACCACACACAAATATGAAAATGGATAAAGGAGAAATAAACTTGTTGATGCTTTAAATGTTATTCCATTCCTGCAGACAATTTGTCATACTTTAAATCATAGAGCACACACACACACACACACACACACACATGCACACACACACACATGCACACACATGCACACACACACATACACACCTTCTTAAACTGAACAGAGGATACTCAAATGATTTGCAGCTAAACCAGTTTCTTTGCTTCTATTCACAGATAATTTCTCGTGTATTCTGGTTACATTCATGTGATGCTAATGTCACCAACCCCAAGCTGGAAGACGCCATGAGGGAATTCTGCAAGCTGCCCCTTCCAGAGAGATCACACCAGTCCTACCTCATCAGCCTCACCCTTCTGCACTACTTAGACATTTATAATTTCACATACAAGGCAAGTTGCCACTGGTGGATATGTTTCCGTGTTAGTTTAGTGCAAAACAATTATTCACAGGTGTGTTTTTCGATGCCATAAGAGAAAAGATTCACCTCCCCAATTTCTGGAATTATCACATTATTTTAGATCCAGATAAGTCCTCTACCAGGGCTCATGTATCACAAATGTGGGCAATGACTCAATGGGGAAACTAATGCCCCAGGCTTACTGATTCTTACTTTGTGTATCGAAGAACAAAGATAAAAATTAATACACTGACTCACAGAGACTGAACCACCAACCAAAGAACATGCATGGACTGGCCCTAGGCCCCCTACATATATGAAGCTGATGGGCTGCTTGGTCCTCAAGTGGGTCCCCTAACAGTTGAAGTGGCGGCTGTCTCTGACTTGGACTCTGTTATTTTTCCTCTGAATCCCATTTCCCTAGCAGGGCTGCCTTGTCTTTCCTTAGTGAAAGAGATGGCACTTGGTCCTAATGGAGCCTGACCTGTCAAGGTGGTTTGGCACTCAGGGTGGGAGGTTCAGAGGTAAAGCAGATATGGGGAAAGTGGATGGGAGGGTGGGATTGGGAGAAAAGGAGAGAATGGGATTGCAATCGGGATGTAAAAGAAACAAATAAACAAATTAACAAAAAATTAATATATAACTACCATATTATAAAAATTGATTATTATTTCTTACTGTGAACAGGCATTAAGTTAGTACAATGAAATCAAAGATTAGGGGCTGGAGAGGTGGTTAAGTTAATGGCTGCTCTTTCAGAGGACCTGGGTTCAATTCCCACCTCCTCATAACCATCTGTAATCATCCCACCTCCAGCAGCTCATAATCATCTGTAATTCAGATCCCAGAGGGGCTCTGCTGCCGTCTTCTGGCTTCTGCAGGTACTGCACACTGCCACACAGACGTGTTTGCAGGCCAAACACCTATATGCACACATAAAATTAAAACTGAAAAAGAAAAGTTAAAAACAAATTTAAGAAACATTGTTAGAAAATTGCAAATAAAAAGCACACACTGAGAGGATTTTTTTTAAATGAGAGAAAAATATATAAAATTCTTTGGGATGTTTTCAGAATGAGAATGCTTGCATCTCATTCACTAACTTAGCAAGAAGCACCCATTATTTGTGGCATGTCACCTTATGTCACCACTCAGCTTACAACCTTCCTGGGAACCTAGTTCTCAGTGTTTTTTTCCCCCTAGGAAAGCCCCTAATCCTGTACCAGGGCCTCATGATCTGCACACCTTCCCCATTTGGAATCATCATTACTCAGCAGTCCTTAGGACCATGTCTGAAGAGCTGGCAGTTCAACCTGACCATCCACCTCTTTCCTTGCTGTCTATTTTTAGTTACCCTCCAAGCCCCGTATCTATTTACTTGATTTTTTTCTTTTTAATTTATTTTCTGTGTCCAGTATGTAGAGTGCTCACGGAAACGTTTAGAATACCAAGAGCTCTGCCTGGCACATTCATAACTTCATTGCTGAGATCTTAGTGGAGAGGCATGCGAACACGGCCAGGTCAACAGCTCAATCGTGTGTGTGTGTCACGGTGACCTTTATGGGACACACCAAAGAGCTTTCCATCCCCAGAGATCTCACACATCTTTTCCTGTCTGCCTAGAACCTCTTAAGTCTTTTTATTCTTATCATTAGTATAGTTTTTACTTTTATTGACTTTTTTATTTTATATGTGTAGTTAGGAACATGGTTTTTAGAGTAATGTATCTACATGCAAGGCACTTTGTGGTGGATACTCTTCTGGCTCTGAAAAGTAGCTGGGCTGGAAGGACAGCTCGGCAGTTAAGACCATACGCTACTCTCCTAGAGGCTAACATTTCTATTCTCTCTCCAAGAGATCAAGGGTCCATTTGCAGTTGGGCAGTCTCAGTTTATGCCTTTGCCTTTTGCATCAGCGGAGTCAATCACACAGCATCTGGCCTGTGTATCTGGCTTTTTTTCACTTTGGATAGTATTTTCAAGTTTTGTGCACGTTGCAACATGTATCAGTATTTTTTTTTGTTTGCATGTTCATGTTATACTGTAGTTTAAAGATAAGTTCTGCTTATGCATTCAGGCGGATTGTCTGCTCCGCTCCACCGCTGACTGCTTTAGACAAAGTCCCTGTAACTGTTCACACACCAGCCTTCACGTGGGCTTATGTTCTTTCCTTTGTTCGGGTGAAGACCTAGGAATAGAATGGTTGGTTTGTTTGGTAAATCTCCACTCAGCTTTTCGGTAGACTTGCAGAAATATTTTACAAAGAGGCTGCTCTGCTTTATAGTCTTACCAACAGTCCACGAGGTCCCAGCTCCTCCACATAAATCATTCATTTTCATTCTCCTTCCATTAGGTGCTTTTCCCAAGGAAAGATCAAAAGCCAGTGGAAAGGATGATGGAGCTTTTCATAAAGCTGAGGGAGATTCTCAATCAGTTGGCTTCCGGCACACATCCTCTGCTAGACAAAATGAGATCCCTGAAACAAATGCACCTGCCCAGGAGTGTTCCGTTAACACAGGTAGAAGAATCCCTCGGTAATGTTCTCCCTGAGAAATTCTTCCTGTCATGCTGACTTTTATTTAAGACCGGGTGCAATCAATTTGGCTACCGATCTAGCACACGGAAGACAAAAACTCTCCCACTTTAGCCACGTCTGGCAGTTAAGCCAGTGAGGTTTGTCATTCTGTATTTAGGTTTGCAATTCAGACTTTAAAGAAGTCATGGGAACTCTGAGCGCTGCCGCTTTTTCTCTCTGTGTTGTCTGCTGGAGCACATACAGTCCCGTGACATGAGTAACTCTTGGACGTTTGTCTCACAGGCCATGTACAGGGGCACGAGGATGAACACGCCAGCAGGATCTTTCAGCACCATCTCCCAAGCGCTGTGTTCCCAAGGAATTACCACCGAGTACCTGACCTCCATGCTGCCTTCATCCCAGAAGCCGAAAGGCAACCACACCAAGGACTTCCTAACTTATAAATTAACTAAAGAAGAAATTGCCTCAAAATATGGAATCCCCTTAAACACTAGTAAGTGTACCTCAAAACGCGTATGAAATAATAACTCTCAATGGCAAGAGTGTTACGTGGTCCGTCACGGCTTTTCATGGTAAATGAAGTATCAGTCTTATCTCAGAACGAAAATAGAAAACGCTTGTTTGGTACCTGCTGCCTGTCCTGCCTGTTAAGTCATGCCCTCATCATGCAGCCCCATGAGGTAATGCCTACCCTATCGCATGCATCTTAATGGAAGGTATTTGAGTCCGAAGATGCTCAGTTTCCTGCCCAAGGTCACTGACTTGGGGGTCTCGGGGCTCTTGGGTTCTTTAAATGACAGAAGGTACAATCACAGATCACTTTGGTAATAAGCATGTGCACTGAGAAATGTGTCGTTAGGTGACTTGGTCACTGTGGGAACATCACAAACAAACTAGAGCAAGTGATGTCACTGGCTAGAACCCCATCAGCTATGCAGCCGTCACTGACCACATTGTTGCTGGCCTGCATCGCTCTGTGGTTAGCATCTCTAGGTCATAACTATGAATTCTTGCCAGGAGATAATGCAGACGCTTGTTTTAAATTTGCTAGGGTCAATATTTTCCCCTAACTCTCTGGCATTAGATGTTTATATGGCATATGGCGGGGCTGTGTGTGTGCAGCTAAGCATAACTGTTTAGTGGCATATCAAAGCCATTTACTTGATCTATAAACTTTGAGATGCAAAATGTGATCTGAGGAACTCTTCCGGGTGATATATGGGTATTTAGCGTAGCAATTGGGTTGACTCATACATTTGTCTTTTTATCCGTTCAACAAAAACCTACAAACGGCTCTCATGTATCTGGTACCATTCTGGGAGTAAGATTTTATGTATTCTCAGAAAATTACGTACTGGTAAAATGGATATGTTAGAAACAGTTCTGAAATGTGGTTTGAAATCTTTGTATTTCTTCTTGGCAAAATGCCACCGCTTATGCTTATTCTGGGCTTTCTTCTCAGCTTAAACTTTCTCACCCAATAAACAATTGTTACTCGGTTGTCTTACTGCCATACCAGATGCTTCCTATCTGTTACCAATGTAGAAAGTGCTAAGACATAAAATTTAGGCTGTATAGTTTGTAGCACTTCTCCATGAATAAGAAGATTTGGAAATGATTGTTGGTTTTCTTCTAAATCATAATGGTTGATGCATATTAATTGTGTCTACTAATTGACTGATATATTATTTTTTTCTTGCCTTTTATTTCCAGCACCATTTTGCTTCTCCCTTTACAAAGACATCATTAACATGCCTGCTGGACCTGTGATTTGGGCCTTCTTGAAACCAATGTTGTTGGGAAGGATTTTATATGCACCATATAATCCAACTACAAAGGCCATTATGGAAAAGGTTTGGCTGTTAAGCTCAGTGTTTCTATGGGGCAGTACTGTTTCTGTTTTAAAGCAGTCACCTTCTAATTTTATTTTAGGTGGTTCTGGCTTACATCTTCTCTACCATCAACTTTGACTTTGGTTTTTGGAAACTCGTGATAATTTCTTTCTTTGCCCCTAGGTTGGGTATAGGTTATGACAGGTGGGATCTCTCAGTGAAATGAACCATGGTGACATTTGGGAATGAAATTAGGCACAGCTAGACCACAGGCTTTTCAATGATCTGAGAAAGCCAAAAAGTTTTCAGTGCATGTCGAATGTTCAAAGTATATAGAAAAATCACACTAGAAAAAAAAAGGGGGGGGGCGTGATTATATAGCTCATTCAAATAAAAAAAAAGCCCTTTCAGCATAGATTTTTTTACTTCATAGTTGGTCGAAGTATTTAATATTTCTTATTTATATCAAAGACAGATCTTGAGAAAGACAGTATCACCAGGACCTATACTTACCACCTGCCTTGTTCTACCACAAAACATCCCTTCACTTTTAAGTTGGACATGGTAGAATGCCTGCCTGACATTCACAAGGCCCTGGATTCAATTCCCAGCCTTGACAAGAAAGCAAAGCATCAGTGAGTTTGGCTTGAAGAGAGACATGTGGAGCAAACCTGTAACGCAGTGCCTTGCAGGCTGAGACAGGAGGCTTTGGAAGCTAACACCTTCCCCTCCTCAAAAAAGAAATAGCTTTCATGACTTGAATTATACACCTATTGCCCTCTTAAAAACTAAAGAATGAAAATGAAAAAAAAAATCTGCCTTAACATTACCTGATCATTAAATTACAGTTGATGTGAGTCTAATATTACTTTGGGGACTAAGTAGAATGAACAGGAGATTACCACCGAGTGTTGCTCCTTTGAATGTTTGTGATTTAATATTCCTTGTCTCACCGGACGTATACATCAATCACATACTTTTATATAAGTGATTCACTCTCACTGTCCAAGTTTAGATTCCCCCCTTTTATGCTCGATGCTCATCTCCTCTCTTTTATATGGTAAAAACTTCTTCAATTCAAAAGAGCTGGCTAAATCTTTGATTTTTAAAGATTTTCAGAGAAATGTTTTAATTACACGAAATGCATTTATTTAATTCTCAGAATATTCATCTTATTCCCAGTGTACGTTTTTAGTTTTGCGGTTAATGTAAACAGAACACTTGTGCATACATTTTGACATGCTATTATTTTATTTCAGAAGATTAATGTCTAGGATTGGAGGGTTAAGGGGTTATTTTTTATTGCTTTTTATGTTATTATTTTATTGAGATAAGGCTTTGCTCTGGAGTTCATGCAGTCCTTGAGAGTTCAGGGTCTTCCTGCCTCAGCCTATGTGTGCTGGGATCACAGGCATGTACCACCATGCTTGGCTGCGTTTTATTTGAATAGCCCTTGTCAGGTTGGTTTCCTAAGTGGCTGTGGTGTGCCCGTTCCCAGGAACAAGAATTAGGAACATCTCTCCTGGTGTGTTTTCTGACTTAGAACATTTAATTTAAAAACAACATCCTTCCTACGTGCGTGAGCTTGGTGGTGCTCAGTAATGACGTGAAATTTAACATCGGTAAAAATGAAAACGTGTGAGAACTCTGGGAAGGCTTCCATTTTGATTATAAATTTGAGCTGGACATGAGGCAAGCCCTAAATTTCCCAGAAGTTTTATGAATGATATTGATCCTTATCAGATATATCAATTGATGCTTTTGAACATATAGAAGCTGTCTGACAACGGTTTTTCTTTTTTTTTTTTTTTTAACCAACCCTACCTTTTAATGCTGTTTTTTAAAATATAACAGAAAGTCTTGTATTGAAATACATGAAGAAAACCAATTGACCAGATCTCTCTTGTCTCTTTGTTGTTAAGTCCAACGTAACTCTGAGACAGCTGGCGGAATTACGAGAAAAATCCCAGGAGTGGATGGACAAGTCACCTATCTTCATGAACTCCTTTCACCTGCTGAACCAGACCATCCCGATGTTGCAGGTACTGGCTCGCTCTGTCATACCATTTCCGAGGATTGCGATTCTTCGATATTTTAATCACTGTTATTACACGAAGATGGTAACTTCTCATCCACATTCAATAGATTAGAATAACTGCTCCGTTCCCATTGATCCCGTTCACATTCTCATTCACACCCCTCCTTTCCCTCTGGATGTTCCAGCCTCTCTACTACCTCAGAGGTGAGAACTCTCACGCAGTAATGTAACCATAGCTATAATCATTTACCGTGTGATTACAGGCTGTAGATATGCTTGAGTTATCTCTCTTTTAAATTCTCCTTTGGGAGTTCACGGGTTTAGAACTTCTAAAGTTATACTCTAGAAGGCAATCAATGTCCGGAGTTCTTTAGTTGGAGCATGCGGGAGCAGGTGCGCACAAGGTGCTCTCGTGGAAGTCGCCGAGTAGGTGTCTTAAATTCAAGTGCTCCTGAAGAAACAAAAGGCCCTCCTAGAAAAAAAAAGTTCCTATAACTGACCTCTTACAGATTTAGTCCTCACTCAGCCGTTCTCGATGTCCCTGCCAGGGTAGTTAGAGGTTTGACGCTGCAACTCTGTGCACTTCAGATGTGGAAAGTGTGATTCGGGATTCTAGTAAAAGGAAGCAGGCTTTTCTGAAGCCACTGGAAGCAGTGGAGGGGCATGTTCCAGGTGCAAACAGGACTCTGGCAACTGAAGACAAAGCCTCGGGGTTGGCCTGTGACCAGCTGGAGAAAAGAGGTTTCGGGAATGATAGTGTTTGAGGTACTCAAGAGAATGGTTTGCATTGAAAAGAGATGTCCCATATAAAACTGATGTGACCCAAGAATATTTTGGCAAAATAACAACAACAACAACAAAAAATCAAGAACATTGCCTCTTTATCATCATCTTGGGTAAATTAAACCCAGAATGAATGATTTGTTTCATGTACTTTTTTCAGGAAAATTGTACCTAGAAGCTGTTTTCTTCAGTTTGTTTTGACTAACAATCACTCCATAGTTACATTTACAGTGTGAATTAGAAAATAAATTTTAAAAAGCACTAATATATTCAATAACTATAAAATGAAGGACATTTTCCACCAAACACGGTTCCCACAATGCACTACTAACTATTCTAAGTTAAAAATGCTCATTTGCAGTGGATCTTTTCTGGTGAGTCTCAGACACCAAAGTTTCTTGAATAGAGTTTTACTGCACTATGTATTCTCCTAAGCGGAAGACTGATCTTTTTTTTTTCTATAAACCTCTTACCTATGAAGGGAGAAAAACAGTTTATACACATTATATCATTGGGGAAAATGTGTTGGCTAGCGTGCTGAATCAGCAAAGGACATGCACTGTACGTTACAACAGTTCCAAAGTGCAGACTTGATTAGAACCTCCGTGGCCATCTTCCCATTGGGAATAGCAGCTAGCTGAAGTATCTTTACTGAACAGAAGGATAAATTGCTCCTCTCGATTCTCAAGGAAAAATTTAGTTCTGTGAATGCACAGGAAGTTTGACACTTAAAGCATTAGCAGATGATACCTCAGGCCATGTAGCGCCCGCTCCACAGCACTGAAACTCTAGGCTCGGGGTTGAGTCATTAGTGCATTAGCACGCATGTGCGCACACACACATGAACACATGCACGAAAGACAGAGGGAGATGGCAACGACAGTAGTCACTTTGAGGTGGGGTGAGAAATCTGCATAGTTGTGCCTAGCTCAGAGCAAAAAGAGCTAAAGACGACTACAGTGTGGAAGCTATGTCTCAGGTTGGAAAATAGCCATTGAAGCACTAATGTTTTAAATAATTTAAACTATCTTAAATTACCAGTGTTTCAGTGAATTGGGTTGGTTTTATTGATGTGTTTTTTTATGGCCACACAGTTGTTCTTGCTGTTCAGGACAGAACAGTATTATAATAATGGACACTGACAGTTCTGATGAGTCATTTATTCCCTCACTTCACAGAAAGATAACCTGGAGCCAGAAATAGGAGGCCTCACAGCTGGAGATGAGTAGCTAGCATAGAAAACAGTTGTGAGGTCAAACACCATACACAGCCCTTCTGAATGTCAGAAGTGTACTTTTTTTTTTAATCTAGGGAGAATGAAATACATTTTGTTTAATTTTTTTATTAATTAGTCTATTCACTTTGTAGAAATACACTTTCTATGTTTAAAAGGAAATAATTTATTAGCACTGATAAAAATTCTATTAAGTTGAATATAATTCTCTGACGTTAAAAATAATTATGCCCCCTCCCCACTCAGGGAACTTTTAGAAATCTGAGCAGTTCGTGTTAAAGACAAAAGCTCATTCTTTCAAACCATCTCTTGTGAGCCCACAGCAGGTACCCAAATAACGCCCAGAGGTGCCTGGCTCATTGTTCCAAGGCCCTGTTAGGACTGACAATGATTAAACATGTTTTTCCTCTCATATTGAAACTGGTTCCTATTATTAACTTTTAGAATACTCTGAGGAACCCCTTCGTGCAAGTTTTTGTGAAGTTCTCCGTGGGCCTCGATGCTGTTGAACTCCTGAAGCAGATAGACGACCTTGGTGAGTCCCTCCGTGTGGCCTGCTTTTATTCACCCTGCACATCAGGACTGAGGGGAGAAGCCTGGCGCCCTATGGCCGCCAGATAGCTTCCCTTCCCTTCTGCGTCTAGTTTTTTATTAGTTATTGGAGGAAAAGTGGGGCCCTAGGTGTGTCTACCCATGTTTTCTGATAATTAGTGGTAGTGATACGCGAACACCCGTGGTTAGTAATTTCACAGCAATATACATGGCGTAAATGCAACTCTGGCTCGGCGTAAGTAAGGTTGGCACATTTTGCTTCCCTCCCCCCCCCCCCGCATTCCTTGATAACTCAATGAAAAGGCAGTCCTCGCAAGTGTGGGAAGGTGGGATGGTTTCGGGCAGCATTTAACATTTGATCTCCACCAGGCTCGATATCGCCAAAATGTGACTGGAAAAGGCGATCGAGTTAACAAAGGCAAGCGTGGAGACTCAGAAGGAAATAAGTCTAACTCAGTATTTAAGGTTGGGTCTTCCACTCAGGGTCATTTAAAAGGAACAAGCTGCACAGAATCAAAGGCAGCTGTCTGAACTTACATATTCCCCCTGCCAAGTCCCCACCTTCAACCTAAAGGACGCAAGACATCTAATTCAGCCTGTGTCTCATTCACTGTTGCTATGCAACCACAAGGCAGAGGAAGGGACTGAGAGCGTCAGAATTTGGCAGGAGCAGAGCAAATAGCCTCCTCCTCCCCAGCACCTCCGGGACCCAAATGACTTCAGTAGCAAGCCAGCGGGGAGGAATTATTGTCTATATTTGTATGTAGCTGTGTGCCGTGCAATTGCGTGCACATGACGATAGTCAACCCAGTTTGGTAAAAGAAAGGTATTAGGGGATTTCTCTTTCAAAGGTAAGAGGTAAGCCACCATTTGATAAAAATATCAGGGATAAACTATAATGTTCTTAAATAAATTTTATCATCCCTAACTTTTAAAATAGGAGCTGAGGCTTAGAATTTAAAATCAGATTAAAGTAAGTAAAACAGTGAGCCTAGCACACTTGAAAGCCTAGGTTTGGCGCTCAAAATTGATTACACACGTACACACACATACATGTACAGTTAAAGCTTGGGGCTGTTGCTGCTTCTCATTTCCTTGAGTCCACTCCATGATTCTCCTAGTACCAACAGGTCTAGGGCCTCCTTCCTTGTTATGTTGATTTCCAGTGTCCGCTGGAGGCCACAATATTCAACAACAACATAGCCTTCCCTCACCAGCGTCTCCATCAAGTAAAACCTTCCACTTTACAATGTACTGAGAAACGTATTTAGGGAGTTGCCCCTCCACGAGGAACAAGGACTTGTTTTGGATAAGGTAGGGGACCTATTTAGAAGGATTTATGATAGTCACAGCTCAGTCTTCATGATGAGCAAGTTAATAAGAGCTTAATTGGTCAAATGACTTGTTAGCCTGTGATTTTGTATTTACCCATGGTCCCTGCTGCTTTCCTCACAAGGAACCTTGCAACTGAAGAACTGTTGTATCCTCTTTCTCCCAGAGTAATTACTTAAAATTAAATCTTGATCATATTGTCTAGGTTCATTTAGATATGAATAGAGATGAATCACATAGGGCTTTATTGTTTATTTATGATAGTGATACTAGGAATCAAATCTGTTGTGCATGCTAGTCAAGAACTGTACCTGTGAACTGGACTCCTAAGATTCTCTATTGACAATAAAAGAAAGTTGCAAGTGTATAGTAGACATCTTTAGGTGCCCGAAATGCTTCTATAGCTCAGCTTTTTGTTTTCAAGATTTTGTTTTATTTTTAGTTACGCGGATACCCGGATGCCTCTGTGAGAGTGTGTGTGCTAGTGCAGGTACCCTCGTTATCCAAAAGAGAGTGTGTCACCCTCCAGGGCTGGAGTTGAAGGCAGCTGTGAACTATGGGATGAGTGCTGGAAACTGAACTTGGGATTGCAAGTGCTTTTAACTGCTGAGCCTTCTCTATAGCCGCTCTGTAGTCTAGCTTCTATTCTGCATAAACCTTCCTTCATTTAAAATTTGTCAACGTTTTTGTCTTAAGGAAGCATTTTTGTTTAGTTTATTTAAAATGGTCATAGCCAGCGCAAAGTCTGTTATGTACATATTTATTCATTCTGTGTGTATAGTGTATGCACATAACATATTTATGTGTGTGTGCATATGGAGATCAGAAATAGATATTGGGTGTCTTCTTCAATATCTCTCTATCTCCTTTTTTTTTGAGAGATGATCTCTCACTGAACATGAAGCTTGCCAATTCAGCTAGACTGGCTAGCCAGCAGGCTCCAGGGATTTGCATGTTTCTGCCCGCAACCCAACCCTTGTCAACGCAGGCACTGCCGTGCCTGGCTTTCCCATAGGTGCCAAGCCTCCAAGCCCAGGCTCCTCTGATTGCTTGCCAAGCACTTTTAGTTTTAACCTACTGAACCATCTCTGCAGCCATTGTATGTATAAATTTTTAAGATTTATTCATTTTTCGTCCTTTGTTATTTAAATCGTACCAGAATATGCTTTTGAATTATCTCACATCTCTTTAAGCCTGGGTTGACTGTATTTGTAACTAGCTTAACATTCTCCTCAAGGAATTTCTGCAGAACTGGGCATATTTTCTTCAGTATGCAATACTTGACATTTTAAAAATAAACTCTACAGCACCACCTCTTTGTTATAATTTAGTTTAATGTTTACCATTTGCTAAAAGTATTCATATTTTGTTTTACTATTTTTTTAAATAAAGATGGTAATCTCTCTCTCTCTCTCTCTCTCTCTCTCTAGATGTTCTCAGGCTGAAATTAGAGAACAACATTGACATTATCGATCAGCTTAACACGCTGTCTTCCCTGACAGTAAACATTTCCTCCTGTGTACTTTACGACCGCATTCAGGCAGCAGACACTGTAGAGGAGATGGAGATGGTGGCTGAACAGCTCTACAAAAGCAATGAGCTCTTTGGAAGTAAGTGCTGTCCTGTTGGAATTAGAGTGTCTCTCTGTACTAAAGTGGGCCAAATTCGCTTCTTTCCTCTTTCATCCAGAACTCAATGAAGTAGTCTGAAAGTTGTTGCCCTTTCTGATGTCAGCAAGAACCCTTCTTTTAGTCAAGCAGCCATCTTGTCTAAGTCCAAGAAACCTTTAATTTTATCATTTCACTGCAAAAAAAAAAAGTTAAGAATGGAAAATATCAAGCAGCTGAAGGGTGAAACTAAACCCCAGCTTCATCATCAGTCAACATTATCCACTTTAAAATATTTCTGTAATTTAATTAAGTGGCTTACAGTGTTATATTTAATCTGTCACTCACTTTGTGATTATATTCTGAACTCTAGCTTTGAACCCCTGAGTTTGATAGCTTTTTAAAAACCATCTCTCTATATCAAAGCCTGAATCCACCATCCTGTTCCTAACTCAATTGTCTGGCTGCTCTCTCCATATCCCCTCTGACCAGTAAGTAATGCTGTCCATAAAGTAACTTTTGTGCTGTTGTTGCTGTTTTATTTTTAGGTGTCATTTTTAAGCTTCCACCTAACAGAGGCTCACACAAAGGCTATGGCTCTGAAAATGTCTCTCTTCCTCCTATCGTAAAATATACTATCCGCATGAGCCTGAAGACCGCACAGACCACAAGGAGCATAAGAACCAAGATTTGGGCCCCTGGGCCACACAATTCTCCATCACACAACCAGATCTATGGCCGGGCTTTCATTTATTTGCAGGATAGCATTGAAAGGGCAATCATTGAATTACAAACAGGAAGGAACTCACAGGAAGTCGCTGTCCAAGTTCAAGCCGTCCCCTATCCCTGCTTCATGAAAGATAAGTAAGTGGCCTGGCTAACAGTCAAACACCGTTTTGAGAACCCCCTTTTTCATTTGATGTGTCAAACGAAGAGAACACATTCACCAAGCCTTTACCCTATGTTTAGGACCTAAAGCAGTGCATGCCTGGACATTTCTTTAAAGAACAGAGGCACAAGACGCTTGCATGCTTTGTGAGATTAGGGTCTTGTGCATAAATTTAAGCTCTTTGTAACATACAGAACTCTTCCCCAAATGTTATTTCATTTGTTCTATCTCTGCACTCTGTCGGCTAAATGGAAGCAGTATCACGGTCCATAGTTTTCAGCTAAAGATGAAATCCAGAGAGCTTGAGTCACTTGACTAAGATGAATGGCTGCCTAATAACAGTACGCATTTTCTCAATACTAGACCAGGCCTAAACCACACTGTCATTTGAAAGCAACATTACAGGAGAGTAGTTATTAACTAATGGGAGCCCTTACCCAGTTCTACATCCAGAAACTATATCAAGAATGGACCTGGTCCAAGGTAAAATCCATTCCACAGATGTTCTACTATAAACATCCACCGAGGGAAGCAAATCGTATATTTGCTTTGCCCTGAAAGGCACCCATCTCTCGGGTAGTAATGTCTTTCACACACTGGAGTGATAACAAGTGATAGTGGCCCCACGGTCCATTTGCACTCTTCAAAAGTGTGGGAGAATGAATTTGAACCCTTTCTCTAAATAACAGCTTCTGGCCAGCCCAGGAGGCAAAGCATATTGCTGCAGAACCACACTAAGAACAGCTGCTTTTGCCTCAGCCGTGGTCAGAAACAGGCCTTCCCGGCGACCACCGCCACCAGCTTCTGGGAAACTGCTCAAAAGCAAATTCCTACCCTGTTGGTACCTCATAAATGAGCAGGTTTCAGGTTGGAACCAGGACTCTGTATTTTTTTTTTATGAGGTTTAGGGTGTTTTTGCTCTACGGTCAACTTGGAGAAACAGCAAACAAAACCCCTTGCATTGTGACCAGCCACTCAGAAATACTTGTAGGGCTGGTGAGGTTTACCGAGGTCCCTCTAGGTCAACATATTGCCAAAAGAGGCATTTCTACACATGTATAAAACGCCTTCGAAAAATCCACTTTTTTTTTCTTAAATCAAATGTTCTGGATTTAGTATTATTTAATTTAGGGGGATTCAGTTTAATAATAATTATGAACTTCCCTAAAAGTTAATATAGTCATTCGGGACATGGCCCCACTTTTAGGTTGGAGTGCCAATCCCCTAAGTTTGAACCTGCCATTTAGATAAGAAAAGTTTTGAGCTTTGTAATTACAGCCGGATAATGATTTCCCCAAGTAGGACACACTTAATACAGTTTAAACAATACGGCAATTTTCTCTAACCACCCAGAGCCATGTTTTGATTCTTGTGCCACCATGGTAAGAAAACGAGAGCCTGCTGTGAAGTCGGCTTCCCACTTCCGAAACGGAGGGGCCGTATTTACAGTCATTCCGAGCTCCCTAAGGGGAGCGTAATTTCCACACATGACGCTGTGCGCTCCTTGCACGCCGCAGTCTGCTGGGCAGCATTTCTCCTGACGGCTGGATCCTCTGTTTTCTTCCGCAGCTTCCTCACCAGCGTCTCCTACTCCCTCCCCATCGTGCTCATGGTCGCCTGGGTTGTATTCATAGCTGCCTTTGTTAAAAAGCTTGTTTATGAGAAGGACCTCCGGCTCCATGAGGTATGTGGGGAATCTTCTCTCGTCCTAAGTCCTAGGCGTAGAACAGCTAATTACTGTGCCCTCTCCTCATGCTTGTTCAGACTCAGCCTGCACAGCCTACACCTTGTGAGTGAGAAAGACAAACATTTTAAGGATCACAGAGGTGGTCTTTATTTTGTTTTTCTCAAATAAATAAATAGATGGAAAAAAATAACCAAAAAAGTGACACAAGAGATGTTTAATGAGTACTTCTGAGAAGGCAAAATCTGAGTTATATTGAATAAAATATGGATAAAATTATGATCCTCGCAGTAATAGTTTCCCCAGTAATTACCTACGGGATGTAGGCTCTAACCGAGTTTAAACAGTACTGATACTGTCAAGGAAGAAAGACGGCCAACATGGCAGCCGAAGCAGGCATGAGGCTAATTTTGCTTTTCAAGAACAAGTTCCCTTTCCAGTGTTCCTTGTCTCTTGCATTTATCTTTCAATTTGCTAAATGTCTCATAAACTGATTTAAGCCCTGCTGTCCTCCAGACGGTATGCCATGGTTTTCTGAAAGCTTGAATTCACACCTCAAACCTTAATTGGGTTGCAGGGTCTTTTCTACCTTGTATGTCTCAGGTTCCCGAGCCTCCAAAGTGGATCTTTAAAGAATAAAGGACGACTTTGAAGTAGAAAACTGTGGTAGACACTGAGCTATTTGCCACTTCAAAACAGACACCTAACTCAAACAGGTTACTCGTGAGAGAAGCCACACATGTACTTGTGCATATGTGCCTATAAACGCTTGCGTGTTCGTACGTGTATTTCACACTCATCGCTTTGTTTTGTGTTAGCGCGCAATGCTGTCTGACTGCATCTGTGTACGCCACCCAAAATAACAGAGCATAGGCCTTCCTCAGCAGCAGAGATGAAAGGCATATTTTTAACAGTGGACCATTTCTTTGGGCCAGCTCTGTGCTGTTACTTGGTAGGCGACCACTTTCAAGTTCTAACCACATGACCACAAGGGTCAAAGTTACCTAAGGGGGAAAAAAAATCACTCAACTTGGAAATCAGAGCTCGAAGCTTTGAGTCTTCCGGTTCTGCTGGTCACCTTCGCTTGAGCCTCATCTCTAAACTCTTTTCCTCCTAGAGAATTCAATCATTACAGTAGTTACAGAACATAGACACGTCAGAACAGAGGAGATTTTCAGTTACCTATGTTACTTATCTTTTTTTCTTACCAATTTTAAGATATTGGCCCCCTCTTCTAAAAAGCCTCTGAAATCAGGATGCATTTGATACAGTGTCATGACTTATTCAGCAGTAATTTTTTGGGTGTTATGCGAATCAGTGTCGAGTCTTTAAAACAGTGGTGCCCTGCCCTCCTAGGAACACAGAGTATTGAGCTGATTGATCAAAGGTGTGTGCATGGGATGTCCCCAGTGTCCCCAGCGTAGCTTCTTCACGGCCCTCGTTTCACAGCCCTGTGTGTCCAGGAAGTGAGAGATGACCTGCTGAAGGCTATGAGCCTAGTTAATCACTGTGGTCTTCAACAGGAGTGTCTCAACTTCCACCCAACCCTCTTCTAAACCACCGCTGCCTTCCTTCAACAGTGAAGAATTTTAATATGTGTTGAGGATGAAGATTGTCAGTCTCTTTGGCTACAAGATACATGAAGCCACTTTCCAATGCCATGGTTTTATATTCAGTTAAAGTATAAAAGTACCCATATCCTGCTTCTTTTTTATTCAAACTAAAACACAAAGGTTAAAAAAATAGCATTTTACTTCTTGCTTTCTATCAATATTTTTAAATTGGGGCAGGAAAACCTATTTAGGTGTACCTCATTGAAATCATTAGTATTTGACTTTTATGATGTGCCTCTGAGAAATCTCCTTTACTTTGAAAGGAGCACAAATATTAATAACCAGTAAGTCAAATTTTGAAATTACACCTTAAAATACTTTTAAAATGCCCTTCATGAATTTTATCCTACATTTTGTGCTTTTAACAATTAAAATATTACAGCTATTAAATGTTAATTTTATAACATTTTTTTCCCTTTGAATCAGGGGAAAAAAAAGTGTAGCCCTGACTGTCCTAGAACTCACTTTGTAAAACTGGCTGGTCTCAAACTCAGAGACCCACCATGCTTCCTGAGTGCTGGGATCAAAGGCATGCACCACCATGTCTGGCCAAAAAAAAAAAAAAACAACAATCACATTTTTAAATGTGTGTGTGTGTGTGTGGTGTGTGTGTGTTTTCTGAGCTAGCTGAAAGATACATTGCTGGGACTTTCTATTCATCAGGAGACAAACTTTGGAGTTTTCCTGTCAGTTCAGACAGACAATCTGAGATATCTATGAGTTACTACCAAGAACACGAGTCCTTAGTACCATAGGGCTGCATATTTAACGCCTTTTATGTTTTCATAGCACACATCATATTCTTACTATCAGGAATTCAGAACATTCCCAATAATAATAATAGTCACAGCATCCTTTTTAATCTTGAAAAAATTTAGATATACATATATAATCTATTGTTAAGAAAATTAATTTTGAAAAATGTCATTATTCCTAATGACTGAGTGCTTGGCCTACAGTTGAACTGGATGACACTGCTCACAAGCAAGCACATGAATATTTGTGTCTTGCCTTTCTGTATGAGCATTAGCCTCTGAGCAGAAGAAACCTTTCAGGAATGTAGCAACACGTTCCGACAAATTCCTCTGGACCCTCTTTCTTAGTGACTACTGTAACTGGGCCAGCTTTGACCACTGTGTACCAAGGTTTTTCCAGTTATCAGATATTGATGAATTGCGCTGGCAGGTTAGGGAGGCTTGGGACAGGTGACTCTTTGATTACAAAGCTGGCACCTGACATCTGCCACTTTGAGGAGGAACCAGTGGCATCAAGAAAGTGCAGCCAGCCATTCTCTGTGGGCCATCTTCCATCCACAACTATGGTCTTCTTTGCTGCCACCGCGTTGGCAGCAACTCTAGATGATTTATGGATGACTCGTGTGCTCGCAGGGCCCTTTCTCGTTATGAATACAGCTGTCCTCATGGCATAAAAATCCTAAAGTTTCATACCGAACTTTCATGCTAGAGTGTTCAACTGTGAATACTTCAGGGAGAACCCAGCTCGGCCTGTTTCTGTGAGAAGTGTAATAACCAGTCTCAGAGTTAGCAACAAGAATCACACATTGAGTTTAAAAGACTTCTAATTATTGTGATAACCACCCTCACTGCTGGTTGTGAGGCTTACCAAATTGTCTTGTAATAAATCTACAGTTGGAAAATATTCTAGAACCATGAGGACTTTAAACTGGGACTGCTGGTCTTCAGGGGAGAGAAGAAGATTCAAATTTACATGATGTATACTTTATTTCATGGCCTTGTTGTAGCTTAGATCTGTGATATTTACCTTAGAAAATATAGCAGCATTGTTTCTTACTCATATGCATTGCAGTCGGGGGGGAGGGGTTTTGTTGTTGTTGATTTATAGCACACGAAAGACTAAATAGTGTAGTTACACGTGTACAAGGTGGTCATGTTCAAGCATCCATAAGTAACTAATTATCAAAATAAAAACAACACCCGGTGCAGATAAAAAGAGCTTGCACGTCAGAATCATGCTGGGATTGATACGTATCTCTGAAGTGCAGCCATCATAATGCAATAATTTCTTAAATTTAGAGAGAAATATGGGCAGAAATTCTGGAGTGAAATCAGTGAGTTTTGCTTCTTCTTCGTCTTCTTCTTTTATTTTTTTAAAATAAAAAAATGCAATTCTGTTTTCAATAAAAACAAGCCTTGCAATTAGGGGAAACTTTCCATGGTGAATCTTAATCTCTTCACTTTGACCCCTTCCCTTATTCCTATGGAAACACTGATGAGTCTTCATTGCAGAAGGGGTGGGGCTGAGGAGGAGGAATAGAAGAAGGTAAAGGGGGAGGACAAAGTGAAGAGGAGAAGTCACTGGCTTTTTCTCCGTGGTGATTAGCTTAAGGCCCACTGCTTAGACTGTTGGCAGGCAGGTAGCCGTCTCCATGGTAACAACAAGAGCAAGCAGAGTTATCAAATGTGATAAGTTGGGGGAAAAAAACCTAGAAGGCTAACTTTGCTATACTGGCTTGTAGAATAAAGTAACTAGTGCAATATTATTGTTATTTTATAGACAGGATTAAGAGAGAAAGAGAGATTAAAAATTATTTATTCAATAAAAATACTAGGCTACAAATGGAGCATTTTTATTATTTTAAAAATGTGACATTAGATTTATAAGCTCAATATTAATCATAAATTGTTAAAACTGGAAACTGGAATATCAGGTTACCCCAGTGTTCCACTCGTACCAAACTTTAGGCAGCTGGGGTCGAAGGGGGACGGTGGTCATCTGGCTGTTTTGCATTCGTGCACAAGCCAACCAGATAATCTGATGGACTGTCTCAGCCCTGAGGATATCTCTGAGTCAGAAATGAACCTTAGCTGAGGAACTGACATCTCAGATACCTGGGCTCATCGTGGATGTTTGAATGCTTTTTTTTTTTTTTTGTAAAAGAAGACACTAAGACTGACACAGACTGTCCGTTGATGTTAGGTGATGTTAGGGATGAGGAGATTGTTAGAAAAAGCAGATGGTTATCCTTTAAACTCTCCTGTGTTAAGCAGTAAGGATTCACATCTATTCTGTATTTCTCGTAATAGCAGAAGCAATAGTTGGATTGTTCATTAAGGCTTATTAAAAATACATCGGCTTTTATTATTTCAATGCATACATTGAAATTGAAGTAACACTATGTGTCGCTTTTTACCAGACTGATATATTTACACCGAAGCAAATGTCAAGTTCATGCTGTAAAATAATAAAAGAAACGCCATAAATTTGATGTCCTATTCTAAATCATGTTAATCTAGAGAAGTCAGCTACATACCAGTTTCAAAACTAGGACTATAATGTACATAAAGAGGTGTGTGTGTGTGTGTGTGTGTGTGTGTGTGTGTGTGTGTGTGTGTTGCAAAGGATTGAACTCAGGACCTCTGCAGCTAAGGAAGTGCTTTATACTTACTTATTTATTTTCTCGGAGAGAGACAGAGACCGAGGGACCAGGCAGGTGCACCTGTGCTGTGGCACATGCATTTGAGGTCGGAAGATGACCTCCAAGAGTCAATCATTCTTGCCATCTTCTGAGCTCTAATGTCGAATCCAGGTCATCGGCTGTGCAAGCAAGTGCCTCTGTCCGCTGAGATATCTCACCAGTCCTAGAAATGTGTGTTTGTATTTGTAAGAAAGGTGTTCTCCAGTGGAATCATTGTCTATGCTGGAATGCCACCTTGAGAGCATATAATCTGAGTGGAACTGGTACAAAGAATTCATATAAATTGTTCCATATAAGAGGAGACTCTTGGACATTCTGTCATAATACAGAAGTAATTGCTACTTGGATTTCTGCCAAAGAAGCAGCTAACTCTTCCTTCTTCTTCCAGTACATGAAGATGATGGGCGTGAACTCCTGCAGCCATTTCTTTGCCTGGCTTATAGAGAGTATTGGATTTTTATTGGTCACTATTGTGATCCTCATTGTTATACTCAAGTTTGGCAATATTCTCCCCAAGACAAATGGCTTCATTTTGTTCCTGTACTTTTCGGACTACAGTTTCTCAGTGATTGCCATGAGCTATCTCATCAGTGTTTTCTTCAATAACACCAACATTGCAGCTCTGATTGGAAGCCTCATCTATGTCATTGCCTTTTTCCCATTTATTGTCCTGGTTACGGTGGAGGATGAACTGAGCTACGTTATAAAAGTATTCATGGTAAGTCAACTGTTGGAGTGCATCCTTGTGTGACTCTTTCCCTTCATTTACAGATAGAGTCTCAAGTTGCCAGTTTACGTATATAATTAAAAATTAAGTGGTAGAGCTGGGATACAAGTGAATGTATAAAATTATTTAAAAATAAAAAATATTAAAAAATTTTAAAAAAACATAAAAACAAAACCAAAAAAAAAGTTAAGTGGTAGCCAAATAAATGTAACTCTTCTAATAATAGAGTTTTTCTACTTGCCCTCTACTCTGAAAGGAAACATCCCCCCTCCCCTCTTCCCCCCGCAGCTTCTGTAACCATTAGTGGTGCTGTTGCGCTATGGTTCCTGAACGGTTAAAATACTGTTCGCCATGTTTTAGAGCTCATCAAGAATTCTGACTCCTCTGGTTCAAATCTTCAAAAATTTCAGAACTTCTTGTGTTAGAACCATTCCCATGTATAAAAAGCCCTCATGATTTTCTTGAGTAACACATAACCTGCGGGGAAAGTGATGGAGGCATTGATTTCATATGCTCAGATGTGGATTCTTTTCTGCTTTTTCCTAGTTCAGAAGCACTACTTTGAGAACTAAGAGGACTGCATTTAAAATTCAGAAAGCAGAGCACTTCCCATCATATTAGGGCTTTACTGCTCATAGACATAGATCTGGATGAATAACTTTAGGTCAACACTGACTGCTCTAGGTTTAAACAAAACTTAAATGATTAATTTGTAGTGGTTATCAATATTAACCAATAAAATATTTTAGTATGTTCTCATTCATAATTTTATCACCTGAAATAAATTTTAAAACATTTTTTGGCCCTGATATCAATTAATTTGAATATTCACACTCTATTACTCTGTCCCTACCTTATAAATTTCTGAGCAACATTTAATAAGCTTAAACATATGTTTTGGATTTTTAAAAGACATTCTTCAAGTTTGTCACCTTTTTCTTTTTCCCTGTCTCTGTCTTTCTTTGTCTTTGTCTTTGTCTCCCTGTCCCTCTCATTGTAGAATTTTTGGCAGGAAATTGCAGTATTTTAAAATAGACTTAGAGAGCAAGCATCTATTTGTTCTATATGTCTAACATTTTAAGCATTTTGAGACTCTCTCGGTGAAATCTACTGGAACTATCACCACTGTTCATTTTCTTCCTAGAGTCTGCTGTCCCCAACAGCATTCAGCTATGCAAGCCAATATATTGCCCGATACGAAGAGCAAGGTGTTGGTATGTTCAATTTCTTGGAAACAGGGTTTTATCTCTAACTGTGATGTGTGTCAAGAAAGAATAAACACCTGTGTTCAATTTCTAGGTCTTCAATGGGAAAATATGTACAGCTCCCCTGTTCAGGATGATACTACCTCATTTGGCTGGCTGTGCTGTCTAATCCTAGCAGATTCTTTCATTTATTTCTTTATTGCTTGGTACGTCAGGAACGTCTTCCCAGGTAGGAGCCTGCATAGATGCTCCTTGTGGTTGTTATCACTGTAAATCAGCCAATATGCGTGCACTAACAGATTGCTGTATGCAGTCACTGAGACAGTATATTAAAACCCTAAATTAACCAAAATTTTCAGATTAAGTATGTGGCTGTGTTCCCTCTCTTGTAGTCTCATTAAAGACAGGGTAAATTTAAAATCGTGTGATGGTATCAGGCCCTGCCTCTCTCTCCAAATAGGAGCATGATATGTTGATAAGACAAGACCTATGTTTCTTAATTTTATAGAGAATCAGTTGCATTCTAGAACCCAGACTGGACTCCCACTTTGGATCTCAAAGTAGTTATCCTTTCTAACACTTTTAGGTGTTTTTCCACTAAATGTTACTGGCATATGTACATTTTTTTGTGGATGGGTGAATAAAATTATGTGCTTTCATTTGCACAAAATGGTTACAAAGATGACTGTCTTGAAACAGAAAGCATATCAGTGCTGGTCTGTGACTTGGGGAAGGACCAGGGAATATGCAAAGGAACCCAGTGAGAATTCTGTGGAGTTGCAGAATTATTTTAACACTGGACTATAGTGACGCTTACATTCACAAGTGAACAAAAATCATCCAACTCCACTCTTAAAATAGGTAAATTTATAGGGACTGTACTTCACTGACACCGCTTTTAAAAAGAGATGATCTGTTTGGCTCTGCTTTATAAACTCAACCCAGCTTTCGAATTCCATAAAAGGAAGCAATTTCCTGAAGCATGCACAGTGTCTGTTTAGTTAGTAATCACTCTTCCTCATGTGCTCTCATTGCAGGGACATATGGCATGGCAGCTCCATGGTATTTTCCGGTCCTCCCTTCTTATTGGAAAGAGAGATTTGGATGTGCGGAGGTGAAGCATGAGAAAAGCAACGGTCTTATGTTTACCAATATCATGATGCAGAACGCCAACCCTTCTGCCAATAAGACAAGTGAGTCAAGAGCCTGGATTGTCCTAAGAGAGATGACATTAAAAGCTGCATAGGTAGTGGATTTAGTTACACCTTTCTGGATGACAAAATTATCATCCCTTTAGTCGTGGATGTGTCTACACATATGTGTTTACACTCTTGCGGGGATTGAACTGTGCCTTCTTCTGGGCTCATTAGCTTAGTTGGTTAGCATATGTTGCTAATTAAGCCAAGACTGCGGATCCCTTTGTGGTCCAGTTAGACTCACACAGAGAAAAAATTTGCTCCTCACCCGCAGTCTGCATCCCTTACTCTAGCCATCTGCTACCAGTCATAGGAGCAACCAAGAAACAAAACGGGTAATGTAGCATAACCAGCAGCGGATGTGGGAAAAGCAGAGCAAAGCTCGTGCCTTTCTGACGGTGTGCAAGGGCTACCACCTCTATAGAGTAAAGGTGCCCTGTGTCAGTGGTGTGGGGGGCGATGCCTGAAGAAGGTAAGCATAGGAAAATTAGCTGGACTCTGTAAGCCACAGATCCGAGAAAACCTTGTTACTGTAAAACCACAACTTGCAAACATTTATTTTATAAATTGACAACATCCTTCCACATCAGAGAACAAACCTTTGGGGTTATCTCTTGAATATTTAAGATGTGTTAAGAGAGAGAGAGAAAGAGGGAGAGGGAGAGAGACCATACAATTATGATACTGTATTCGGGAACTGCTTTTTCCGAAAGACAAGGGTGATATAATAAGCCGCAGAGAATGTGGTTTTGCACTCTTGCTCACTCTGCAAGCAGGTCAGAAGGCAGTTAGAGAACACAATAAATCAGATGCGCCTAAACTCTTGAAACTTCAAGATTATGTTTATATAATCGTCAATTTCTAAAGGAAAGTCTAACCCAGCTCTACTAATTACTTATTGGCTTACAACTCTTTTCTTGGTTTCTCTCCAGGTCCTGACTGTGCGTTTCCATCCAACATTGAACCTGAACCTAAAGATCTTCAAGTTGGAGTTGCCCTTCATGGGGTCACAAAGATCTATGGCTCAAAAATAGCTGTTGATAACCTCAATCTGAACTTTTACGAAGGCCACATTACATCACTGCTGGGGCCAAATGGAGCCGGCAAAACCACAACAATGTATGTTATTTTTCGACTAAATGTCAAAGAAGGATATTATTAATCACACCTCTTTTATAAACTAAGAATTTACACAAAGAAAGCAGAGCTATTACATCCTCCAGATGGTTCAACTTGTCCATGGCAAAATGAAATCTGAGTCAGAGATTCCAAACTGTGACCTCTAAGTCCACCTTAGGCCAGTGTGGGATAGGCTGACTTGTCCCACTTGGTGCTGGCCACCCACGTGCCTTAAAATGTTTAATTCAGTATACATGCCGAATAACAGTAAGTACCCTCGGTATGTCTTAGAGCGGTGGTTCTTCAACTCCTTAGTGGCACAATCCTTTCATACAGTTTCTCATGTTGCGGTGAACCCCTGACCATAAAATTATTTTGTTGCTACTTCAAAGCTTTAATTGTGTTACTGTTATGAAGTGTAATGTAAATATCCAATAGGTGGGATAGCCAACATGGAACCCCAAGGGGGTCATGACCCCCAGGTTGAGAACCACTGTCTTACAGAGCAGCACCCTCGGCAACACAGAACATGCATACTGATACAGGGGCTGTTGGTAGGGGTCACTGTTGCTGCTCTGTTCAAACTTCGTGTGATCTCTGCATCATCCCTGGCCTGGTGTCTGTACTGCTACCTCTGTCAGTCTGTTCCTTTTATTTGTATTTCTATCCAGGCCAGGTTTAAGTCTGAGTTTGCACATCCTAAATGAACACAGATCACCATCTGCTCTGTGCTGGCCTTGATTGGTAAAGAAACAAGTAATCACCAGCATCACACAAAGTTCAAGGTCGAGAGCAGCACAGGGGCTGCTCTTTCTCTCTACCGACCGTCCTGTGTCAAGAGGCAGAGTAGATGGGAATCCCAGGATTCTTAGGCTATTTTATCGTTTGCATGTTTGCTCTGACGATGAGCCTTTGGACACCACCTGCGCATACTTGCCATCAGTGCTAAAATGCTGTTGGACTCAATCCCTTAAGGAAATATCCCTCTTGCTCCACGTTCTATTTTTAATCATCTTGAGTAAGTTCGGCAACTGTTCAAATGCTGGCATCAATATTTTTTTCTAAATAACTGGAGACAGGTGAAGTTCGTGAGAAGAGTAAACATGCAGCCTCTTATGCGTATGACCTATTAAAAGCCAGGGTTGGCATTCTAGAATACAACACTTATAAAGCATAGTCTCCAATAGGGAATAAGAGCCTGGGGGAGAAAAAAAGATAGAGAAAGTGTTTGATGAGGCTAGAATTTTAGCTGAAAATGCTCTATTTTGTTGGTCTAGATATAAACCCTTAAATATAAAAAAGGAAGCATGTTATATGTGTTTCAATGGATGTTATGAAGACATTGCATGTTACCTTGATTTCATTATTTAGTGCTAGGAGAGACAAATGAGAAATCAGGTGCTTCTCTAGACCTCCTGCAGATTACGTTATAATGGAGGTAGGAGATGATTACTAAATAACTGCTCAACTTACTAACCACTTGCAAGGCGTTGGGGTTTTCTACGTAGAAATACTTGGGCCATTCTACAGAAAGTGGTATTGAAGATGACCAAAAGTATTTTGGAAGAAGTAGGAGCATCAAGAAGCAGGCCTGTGCTGGTGCCTGCTGCCCCCTGATGGTAGCAGGTATCAGTGGAGTTAGGGGACCAAGAGCCAAAGAAGGTGCGAACGTGATTTCTGAAATACAAGTTTTGTCTCCCAAGTAGCTGGGCTAGAAGCACATTTCATTATGGCTTAATATTGTTTTTAAATGGTTCTGGTATATTAAAGTGGCATGCTAATTTTTGAACTCCATTTCAAAAAGGAAAAAGTATTTCAAAACCTTTCCACAAAGAAAGAGAGAGAGAGAAAGAAAGGAAGGAAGGAAGAAAGAAAGAAACAAAAAAAGAAAGAAAGAAAGAAAGAAAGAAAGAAAGAAAGAAAGAAAGAAAGAAAGAAAGAAAGAAAGAAAGAAAGAAAGAAAGAAAAAAAGACAGGCAAGTAGAGTTTTGTGCAAACCGTATATGAATTTATCACTAAATGGAGAAGGTAAAAAGGCATGGTTATCGTGGATAAGATCATTAGTTTAAGGATCTTGTAAAGTATCTCATGAAGATTCAGCATTGTCTTGGATTCATAGAACAAACCTGGGAGGAAAACATAAGCTCCTCCTTTGGACATAACATGGAAATTTTGCAGTCTATAAAAAGGATTCCAAGGAAACACAGTATGTTCAAGGAGGGAGTGTACTTTTAACTAAAAAGGCCCCTCAGTGTTAGCATTACCACTGCCACCACCATTGTGCAGTGTTTACGCAACACCATAAATAACCAAAAGCTTAAAAGTCAGTTTCATTTTTTCATCCCCACTTAATTCCTTTTTATTTGACAGCCTGCCTTCACTTAGAGAGGCAACCTCCCTCCCCACAACTCTCCGCTCTTTTGCTAACACATGAATTATATTTGGTCTCACTATCTAGCTTGAGTGATTGGTCCACACCTAATTTATCACATCTTCATTTCCAGCTCCATGCTGACTGGGCTGTTTGGTGCCTCAGCAGGTACTATTTTTGTATATGGAAAAGATATCAAGACAGACCTGAATACTGTTCGGAAAAACATGGGAGTCTGCATGCAGCATGACGTCTTGTTCAGTTACCTCACCACCAAGGAACACCTTCTCTTATATGGCTCCATCAAAGTTCCTCACTGGACCAAAAAGCAGCTCCATGAGGAGGTTAAAAGGTGAGTTAAGCCAGAAACAAGAACATGACTTGTTAGCGAGGACATACACCTTGTTGGTCAAGCTCTGGTAGCAATAACAATAGGAAATGTTCTCTCACGGATGCTCTTGCTTTGCTTTCTACTTCTGGGGAAAGGTACATATTTAACATTATCATCCTTTCCCTCTAGTTATACACACATTGTTCAACACTTCCTCAGTGCCTTAAAAAAGTTGTCCCAAATCCTGTTTCACTTCTGCATGGGGACTGTACCCCAAGCTTTTTAACTGAACTTCTGGCTACCACTGTCCTCTATTCCAGCTATCCTTCTCAAAGAGCTGTCAGAATGAGCTTTGTTGACTGCAAATCAGACAATGGCATCTCTGCATCATCACCTTAAGTGGCTTTTGTCACACTTAGTATGACATCCCATAATTTCATTACCAAGGCCTACCAGACACTACATGGCCCGTCCTCCATCTCACACCTACTTTCCTTCACACTCTCAATTTACTCTACCGTGTGAACCTAAGCCTGCTCATGTCCTTGGCTATGCACAACTGACTCCCACCACAGGTCTTCTGCTTTGCTCTTCACCTAATTTACCACACCGGTCCTGAGAGCCATTCCACCTTCTCTTGGCCAAATGAACACTTTCCCATCTTTGCTCATCTCACTTTCTATTTTATTCATTGTGTGCCCCTTTCTTGAGATCATGCTTACCTATTGGGTCATTTTTGCACATTCTGGACACAATCACACACAATCTTTTTATAAAAAAAGGGTTTGTGGGTTTTTTTGTCTGGTCATTGCTTTTCTCTATGACATGATATGAAGCAAAAGAGTCCAGTGTTCTAACCATTTGTTAAATGAGTGGACTATATATTCTCTTGATTTTTCCTCAGTAATTATTTTTATGACAATAATTAGATGATAAATGATAATGAACCATTTCGTGTTATCAGTACTGCACTGAAGACATATTCATTGACTAGTGAACACAATAGCACCATTCATTATTCTTTGAAGGACTTTAAAAGACACTGGACTGTATAGTCATCGCCATAAAAGAGTTGGAACATTGTCAGGAGGAATGAAGAGAAAATTGTCCATATCCATAGCTCTCATTGGTGGGTCAAGGGTCGTGATTCTGGATGAACCATCTACTGGAGTTGATCCGTGTTCTCGTCGAAGCATATGGGATGTCATATCCAAGAACAAAACAGGTATGAGTATTTTTTCATAACTTCTCCATGGAACAGTCATAACTCTACCCTTGGGGTTCCACAAAATCAAGTTGAAGCTTTTCTGTGTAAACATAATACCCGTTAAATGTTGGGGTGCGGGACTCTTTCGTTCCTAAGATTTCTTGGTGAAATTTTAGGGACCATGAGTTAACACCCATCCAGTACTCACTGTGAGTTGAACTTTTTTTTTTTTTTTTTTTCACATAAAGATTTAGAAAGTTTTTTTTTTTTTTTTTCAATACAGTTTATTCAGGAACATTGAACAATCCTCGGACCCCGGGGAAAGCAAGCCCACAGCTTAAATAGCCTCTGGGTAGCCAACCCAGGCGTGCCACGGGGGCAATGCAGATAGGTCCACATACATGGAAGCAAGCCAGATCCTCGGCCTTAGCCAAATGTGGAGTTGTTCGTGACAGAGAGCACTGAACTTAATGGGCCTTTTTGGGAGCACGTAGATCCAACAGTAGTTCCAAAGCCTGGCTAGGGAAGCATGAATCAAATTAGAGATACCAAACATACACAAATGAAAATAAACCCAAAACAGACTAAATAAGCGCTAACAGGATGTGATGCAGAGAAGTAATCAAACTGGAGAGGATTAATCACAGAAGAATATTCAAAAAGTCTTTGAAGTTGCTGGGTTGTTTTTTTGTTGTTGTTATTGTTTTTTTTGTTCATAGCGAAGGAAGGAGAGAGAGCAAGAGTGAGAGAGTGCACACTGAAACAATGGAGGCAAAACTGTGACAAATGAGAAAAAGTGGCTGATGCCCACAGAAAATGATGGACATTAGCTATAAAGCTTAACATGTACCTGCTTGCTGCCAAATTTCATAGAGGACACACTACTGTATATTCAATAGCAGCCTTCTGGGTTTCCCTTTGATCATTACGGGGGTTTGCTCACCTCAATTAACACCACTCTTGTCCTCAGAAATCCCAGGATTTACTCTTGCTGATTCTGCTCAGTGGGGCCTTGTATCCTCATTTTTCATTCTATGTTATTCCCGACTGTATTTTTAAGCCAGAACAATCATTCTGTCGACACATCACTTGGACGAGGCTGAAGTGTTGAGCGACCGCATTGCCTTCCTGGAACAGGGTGGGCTCCGATGCTGCGGCTCACCATTTTACCTCAAGGAAGCTTTTGGGGATGGCTACCACCTCACACTCACCAAGAAGAAGGTTTGTATGAGAAAGCGCGCTGTATTGCGGGGTCGTGAGTTAAGTGTTTCAATGTGGTGGAGAAAAGTTCTCTCCAGCTCACTGCTACAATTCATCAACATGCTGTCTTATGTGGTTCTGAAATCTCAACAAGTGTGTTGATTAGTAACTCCAGATTTCTGCCCCCTTCTTAAGAGCATCTGATTCAGTAGGTCTATGTTAGACTTCCAGAATTTCCTAAAGGTCCGGTACTTTCCCATTTGTTACCAATGCTGTTGGGCACTGTGCAAAATGGTGTCCTTCTAAAGGTTACTGATGGGCTGCCAGCTTTTTTTGTTTTGTTTTGTTTCCCCAACAATTCAGCTTCTGCCGAGATTTTAAATTCTCTGGCTTAGAGAAATCAAATGAAGAGCACATCTGAAGTAATTTCTTCGCTGAAAACTGACCCAGATAATCTTCTGAGTGATGCTATATCCAAGTTATCTTGGCATGGCTTCCAAAATATAATAAGCAGTTCAGGCTTGGGAGGTTCTTTCCTTAGATCCCTCACCTACTTCCACTTTTGTGAGTGTTATTTCCCATTTTCATAAATAATGTTTTCATTAATTCCTGAAGCATTTCATACCGTGTAATCTGATCACATTCATTCCCGACCTCCTCCCATATTTAACTCTCTCTATCTCCCCCTTCCTACCCACCCAACTTTAGCTTGTTTTCCCCTTCTCCGTGTCCAGTTTGTGTTACCCAATGACTTTGAAGGAGCAGGGACCTGCCATGAGTGTGGGGAACTTACTTAATAGACATCACATCATTAAACCAAACTCCCCCTCTCCCAGCAGCAAATGGGATTTGCTCTTCCCAGCTAGCGACGGGGTGTCCATGCTAGGACTGTGTCTGGCTGGAGCTAGAGTAGATCTTGTGCATGCTGTCCCAATCTCTTTCTATATGTGCAACTGCCCTGTTGTATCCAGAAAACACTGTTTTCTTGAAGTCATCCACTACCTCTGTCTCTTGCAGTCTTTCTGCTTCCTCCTCCTTGAAGTTCCCTGAGCCTTTTCAGGGGAAAGGTATGATATGTGCATTCCATTTACAGCTGAACACTCCGTAGTCTCTTTTTCTCTGCACATTGATCAGGTGGGGGTCTCTGTGTTAATTATCATCTACTGCAAGAACCTTCTCAGATGAGACTTGTGACATGCACTGTTTCTTGGGTATAGCAATAAGTCAGTAGGAGCCATTTCAATAAAAGTTTCTGTCTTAATAAGCTGCCTATTTCTACTCTAGGCCTAACTGAAAAGGCATGAATGTTTTTCCTCCATTCCCCTCCCAGTGGCTGCTGGAATTTTCATCTAATCTGTACTACATTTTCTTTTAAACTCTAACAAAATTATCCTTGAGCTTCAAAAACAAAAATAACAATAATTAACCATTACATTCAGAAATTCATATAGCAGGGTATATTGTGCTGAATGGCGTACCTGAGCATTATTTTAGGCACCTGGAGCTGCATCGGTGAATTCACGATATGAGCTCCATGTTCTGGCTTCACAGACTTTGATGGAATGCGAAAAATGCAGATGTTATTCTCAATGTGTAAATTACTTCACATACTATCAATTAGTAAACGATAAATGACATGGAATATTTATTTCTATAAACATACACAGACATAAGCCGGGGATGGGAAAGGAAGTGTCAGGAGCTGTTGAGAGAACGGGGTGTGTTGGCTGCCTGGGTGCAGAGAGCCTTGGAGAGGGCTTCTACCATATAGCAGCAATTGACACTCAGAGCCGCCACCGCTTGAAAGCAAAGGAGGGGAAGGCGGGTGGTGGGTGAGAGGATGCAGTTAGCAGCAATGTGGCTTGTAAGCCCCGGAGCGATGGCATGTGCCCTGACTCAGGAGAGCTCACACGCCTTTCCTTTTCGTCCACAGAGTCCGAACCTAGACACAAATGCCATCTGTGACACGGTGGCAGTGACAGCAATGATCCAGTCACACCTCCCCGAAGCCTACCTCAAGGAGGATATCGGGGGAGAGCTTGTATACGTGCTGCCTCCGTTTAGCACCAAGGTCTCAGGAGCTTACCTGTCACTCCTGAGAGCTCTGGACAGGGGCATGGGCAAACTGAACATCGGCTGCTACGGCATCTCAGACACCACCGTCGAAGAGGTGCGAGGACGCCTCCTCCCTGCTTGTCCCTTTTCTGCTCATTTACTTACTCGCTTGTGCGTTCATTATTTATTCATTTACCTATTAATTTTTTTTTTTTAATTTGAAGTGCTGGAGATCAAACCCAGCTCTGTGGACATAGGGAAGCGTTGTACCTCTGGACTCTATCCGTGCCACATTTTTGTTTATGTCCATGTTTGTGTGTGTGTGTGTGTGTGAAGGGAGTGCAGGAGTTCACATGCATTCTTATCCTCATGCCTGTGGTAGTCATTGGACAATGCCTTGGATCATTTCTCTTTGCTTTTTGAAACAAGGTCACAAATTAGCCTGGACCTCAGCCTAGACTGGCTGTCGAGTGAGCACCAAGGAATCAGGCTTTTGTATGTGGTTTCTAGGAACGGAACTTCAGGCCTCATGATACTGGACTGACGGAGCTCTCTCCCTGTCCCCACCCCCCATTCACTACTTTATTTACTGGTGCGCACAGGACTTTCTCTGCCCTTAGAGACGTGAATGTTTTGTTTTGTTTTTTTTTTTTCTAATTAAAGGGAAAAGTATTTTTAAATAAATCTATCACAAAATCAGAAAAACTTAAAACTCTCAGTACCGTTCTAACGAAAAGATTGATTTCTAAGAAGAAAAAGGTTGGTTTTTTTCCTCCACACTTTTCATTTTTAAAAAAACAAGAATGACCAGCTTTTATATGTAAAAAAAAAAATGTTCTCTTGATGCCAGTTGGGAATAGATGTCTCAATAAATGTGATAATCATTCAAAACCAAAGCCAAGGTCCTAAGAGATGCGTGGCTTTTATGTTCATGAGGTGATCTGGCCTGTCTTTTCTAGGTCTTCCTGAACTTGACGAAAGATTCACAAAAAAGTGGTGCCATGAGTCTGGAGCACTTGACCCAAAGGAAAGTGGGGAATCCCAGCGCCAATGGCACCTCAACACCAGATGACCTGTCTGTGAGCAGCAGCAACTTCACAGACAGAGACGGTACAACCTTCATTTGCATATTTTGTTTATTTATTTATTTTTATAGATGACATAACTGGAAATACAGAGGCACAGATCTTTAGGGAATTCAACTTGAAAGTTTCTTTTAAAATTGGCAATCCTAGTACATAATAACATCCTTCAGTATACAAAGTATTCGTTACAGGGGGTCAAATTCTCCCTTTCATACACTCCCCGTGAAAGGGAGTCAATCATGGGAAATGCCTTTGACAGGTGATGAGGCTCTTTCGTCATCAGAAGTGATTCTCTGGATGCAACTTCCTGTAATTTTCAGAGAGGTGCTTCACAAGTCAGGATTCTTCCTGCAATCAGGGCTGTGCAGGGACGGACATGGTTATCTCGTCATTAGGTGCTTACACGTAAGAGTGAAATCATGCAAAATAAAGTTGTTTTTTTTTTTAAATCATTCCTCATTGGGAAAGGTGTCTAGCTTTTAGCCTCCTCCAACTCTGATTCATTCAGAGAACAGAAAAATGCTGTGCTTGGGGCAAAGTCTTTGAACTGATTAAGTTAGAGCTGCCTGAAGGTTAGTATCTGCATTTAAATGCTTTGTCTTCAGCTTTTCACATGGAATATGTTTGAAAAAAAAATCACATTTTTTACACAACTTTGAGAGGTTAAGTTCTTTTAAATCTAGCTTCTGTTGTCACTTCGTCTCTCTCTGGCAGTTAATTTATACCCCGGACACACGATTTACTTAAGGAAGCATGTAGTAAAATGACATATGAATTATGGAGTAGTCATTTCAATAGTTTGCTTAAAGTGGGAACATCTCTAGGAGACGAACTTTTAATTAAACATTTGCCTGTCCCCAAAACTCAGGAAAGCTCATCTCTGTTGTTTGTATAGTTCTGGAATTTGTGTCTCATCTGTCCTCCACTTTCTCGTTTATCATCTGTTGGGGAGTAGGATTGTAGGATCTGAGAAGTTGAGGGCTTTGATTTGAGAGTGGTCACCTGCTTCTGTGTATTTGCCTCAGTCTTTTCTTTTTCTCATAATTTGAAATTATTCTTCATTTGCAATGTTCCCCTCATTGACATTATCTTTGAGGAAGCACATTTACTCTAGTTTGATACACCTGTAAGTCATCCACATGTAATTTCTCAAGAAACAGAAAAGCATGCTAATTAAGTCAAAATATTCAGCTCCTTGTACAATTCCCTTTTGCAGAGATATGAGTTTGCATTTAAACTTGTTCTCTCTGTTTAATTGGAATTCATTTTAAATTAAGCAGCTTTGTATTTTTTCTCTTATCAGCTAAATGGAGATCATGATTTTTGGGCTGCATGATTTGGGATGGGGAATTTTAAACATACACAGAGTTGGTGGGTACCATTGTCCTATCACACGTGAAAATGAGTGGTGGCAGGTCTCTGACAGAATGCTGCGTTTGAGTCTGCTTTTGGGGGAAGCTGCTGGAATGGTTAGCCCAGGGAGCATCAGTGGTCACCATGGCTTCCATGGCTCTCAAAGAGTTTTCTCAGGTGGGGGGTGGGTAGCAGACAAGTTTCCAGTGATTTCTCTATGGATATTCTAGAGCTGAAAGTGGAGTCCTGAAAAGCCATAATCATTCCTAATTTTTAAAGAGAGCATAATGAATACATGCTTGAATCACAATTACATCTTGAAGAAGGTTTCCTTTCCCTTGAACTTCACATTAGAAATTGAAACAACCAAACTAATAGTTTCTGCTATTAGTAGGGGCCAGTTCTTACACTAGGCTGATACTTTATTTATATTATTTTAATTCAGTCTTGATGAGACTATTTCCTATTTATTCAAAATTAATGAGTACATATTGGGTCTGCATTGAGACTTTGGAGTAAGGAACGGGCTCCTTTACAAAATTCAGAATCATTAACTTTACCTTGTAAAATTACTATACATATGTATTTTAACTGGTGCTAGTGAGTCATAATTTTCATAACTCACTTGTATTGAGCTGTATATGAGGCATATATTGTGATCCTTGATTTATGGAGATATTAGACATGGATTGCTGAACGTTCAGGCTGAATACTGAAAACAGAAGCTTCTTTAATGACGGCATGGTGCCATTGGCCTGTGGCTTCTGAAGTTGTTTTGTGACTTGATTTTAGAGGTTTCCTGGAACCTCATCACATCTCTTGTCCTTCCTCAGACAAAGTCCTGACAAGAAGCGAGAAGCTGGATGGCTTTGGACTGCTACTGAAGAAGATAATGGCCATTCTCATTAAGAGGTTCCACCACACCCGCAGGAACTGGAAAGGCCTCATCGCCCAGGTCATTCTCCCCATTGTCTTTGTCGCCACCGC
The DNA here is from genome assembly GCF_030254825.1 of Meriones unguiculatus. Classification (NCBI taxonomy): domain Eukaryota; kingdom Metazoa; phylum Chordata; class Mammalia; order Rodentia; family Muridae; genus Meriones; species Meriones unguiculatus. The sequence continues at coordinate 58,320,115 of NC_083362.1, read as the reverse complement.
CATGGGCCTTGGCACACTGAGAGATTCCAGCAACAGTTATCCCGAGATCTTGATCTCGCCATCCATTTATGGGACCTCCGATCAGACAGCCTTCTACGCGTGAGTTACTTTCTGACAAGACTTTCCACAGTGATTCTAGAGTCTATAAAGAAAAGTGTTTGGGAGCCACAGCACTTAATTCTGCTAAAGAAATGGGCAATTTCTCTGCCTAATAACTTCTTAAGAGGATTTACATGCATCTACACATAAAGTCAGAGTAATGCTTACTTTTAGTGGCTAGACTTTACTCATATGTGATGGCTAAATCTGTGTCATAGGAGAACATCAGGGAGCAAAACCTGTGTCTTTCATAGATTTTTTTGCATCGATAGGGTAGATGTACCTCAGTGCTAAAGCACATCTGCAATATAAGTGTAGGCCTTGAGTTGACACCCCAATGGAAGAGAAGAGGAGGAGAGCCGGGGAGGCAGAGAAGTAGGAAGAGAGGGAGGGAATGGAAAAAGTCTTGTAGTTAGCTTAATTCATGCCTTGCAGTTATTAATGATGAGTCCACGCTGCTTGATGTTGCAGGAATTTTGATCCAAGCACAGATGCCCTGGTGTCAGCTCTATGGAACTTCCCTGGCATTGACAACGTGTGTTTGAGTACTAATGACTCGTAAGTTGTACTTCTCCTTTCTTCTTCGCAGCATTCTAGCTTGTGTGAGCATGAGTGGGAATGCATGACGTGTATGTGTGTGAATTTTCTGGAAAAGAATAATACATTGCTAGAAAGTCTGTATCTAACAGATTTCCATCTCTTTCTCTTTATTCATTCCTTACAATGCTATGCCATCATAATAAACATGAGATTCCTTACATTTGCTCATCTCTTGTGTTAACAGTTATGTTTTATGATCACAACATTAGAGTGACATTGTTAATACCACTCTATTGACTTAGAGATTTATTTATTTTTATTTTATGTGTATACGTGTGCTCCTGCATGCATATGTGTGCACCATAGGCACACCTTGTGTCCACAGAAGCCAGAAGAGGGTTGTTGGATCCGTTGGAGCTGGAGTTACAATTGGTTGTGAACTACCGATGTGGATGCTGGGAACTAAACCCAGGTCATTTGCAAGAGCAGCATGTTCTCTTAACCACGGAGCCCTCTCCAGCCCCATTAACTTCTTTACAGACAAAGAAACTAGGAGACAAAGGGACTAAGAATATTTATCTAAGGAAGTCTAAATTATACAATGAATAGGTAACCTGAGACCTAAGGCTTCTGACTCGACTTCTGGCATTTTCATATATATATATGCAGTTCCCACACCCACTAAACACCAAATGTAAACCACTAGTGCAATGCAAAATCAGAGTATGAAATGCCAGTCAGTTACACCCAGGCCTACACACCTGAATTTAATGCCAACTACTTGTTTAAATGCTCCCATATAGCATGAGAACAGGTGTGTGTACACACACACACACACACACACACACACACTCACACACACACCACATACACACACACCTCACTCCAGTATCATTTTTTGTTTACAGGCAGTGTTTAAAAAAAGATGAGCTGGGGAAATGGAACACAAGTGGAGAAGCCATTGACAACTTTGGTGTTTGCTCCTGTTCAGACAATGTCCAGGTAAAAGAGAATTCAGTTTCAGTAAAATTTGTGAGGTGGGGAGGGGGGAGGGGGAAGGGGAAGGGAACAGAAGAGAATAAATAGCAAAACCTGAAAGATCTATCCAGGTTAGCAAAGAGTCAGTATAATTTCATTTTATGGAAGGTAGTAGCTCAAAAGCTATGGGCCTGGGCAGCTCAAAAAATATTGACTTTGAACTTCAGGTCACTGTTTTAAATCTGACTCAAGACAAATTTCCAGAGGTAGAAGATGGTCTTTGCAGAAACCAACTGAAAATGAATCATTGGTTTCAATTCTGTTCTAGCTAGAGAGCTGTTTCACGGCTCAAAAAGTGACCGTCACTGTTGTGCTTGAAAATACAGTGGACATGCCATTCAGGCAGTCAGCTGGGAAGGTGGTCACCTCTAAGTACAGAAAAGAATTCCATGCATTCCCAGGCAACACCTGGAAAGGTTTTTGCATCAGAATTAATTTCCTGAAAATAGTAAGATTTAGCCCATAATCACTTTATCTTTATGGGTATAGATCTTTCTTTTCTAGGCTCACTACACTCTCAGGAGAACAAAGCTAACTAGGCAAGCTCAAGATTTCTTTTTGAATCACTACATATGTATCACACACGTACCATGTATCTATCAAAACAAGCATCCTAGAGGAGAGAACATTTTTAAAATTTTAAATAAAAAAAATAAAAATTAAAAATTTTAAATGAAAAAATTTGTATTGAGGAAAAGTCACTATTGGTTTCCAAGGATCACTTTATCACCATCTTCTTCCCTCATGCAGGAGTAGTCTAGCAATGTCACGTGTCATAGGATCTTAGTACAATATTAGACAATGAAAACATTTCCTGTGAGCACAGCCCATTTTGGTGTTCCCATGCAAGGTAGTAATTAACAATAAAAACTAGGGTACAACAAAGATCTTTGGAATCCTTCAGTGTTTCATGTTAGTCTCATATACCATTTAGAGAGTTTTTACTCCCTTATCTAATTTAACAACAACAACAACAACAAAAACCCTCATTATTTTGTGTGCTAGCTAAATAAATAAGTTGCTAGCACCTAAACTGTTCTTTTGGGGATGGTAGCGATTTGCAGGGAATATGAGAAGGAGGCTCCCGAACAGAAGGGGTTCTGTCTTCCTCTTTAGTTGCTAATTATGTGGATGTGTCCTATTTGTCAAAATTCATCAAGCAGTACCTTTATAAAACGTGTGTTTTTATATGTATAATATAACTTGATAAAAAAGAAAAGAAAAGAAAAGCTTCAGAACTTTACTGGCTACGTGGAGACAATGTCTGATTGGTTGGGAAGCCAAAGCCATTCTGGACTTTGGCCTCTAGGTAAGTGCAGCTTGTTGTGCAGAGAAATTCAGTCTTGGCCTTTCTGAGCAAACTGTGACTCTACACAGCTTCCAGGTGCTGTGACCCGCTGGCTCTGCGTCTTGGTGTGAGTGTTGAAAGAAAGCCCAGCATTGTGCTAAACTTTATCCAGAATGGGTATCACGGCAATGAACTCCAGGATCTAAGTGAGAGATAGGTTGTTATGACGTGTACAAAGCCTAGTGTGAAAAGTAGGTGTGTACATGCGCTCCAAAGCGGGGCAGAGTGGTTCACATTTGTAATTCTTGTCCTTGGGAGGTAGAAAGAAGCAACAGATCAGAATTTCAATGGACTCCTCAGCTGCATAGTAAGTTTGAGGTTGGTCTGGGCTAGAAACCCTGTCTTAAAACCCCAAATTCTCAAATAAGTATCAGGGCATGGTTGAGCATACCTTTAATCCCAGCACTCAGGGAGGCAGAGGCAGGTGGATCGTTGTAAGTTCAAGGCCAGCCTGGTCTACAAAGTGGGTCCAGGACAACCAAGGCTACACAGAGAAATCCTGTCTTGAAAAAGAAAACAACAAGAAATCCCAAATACGTGAAGAAATATAAGCTCTAGGTTTAGATGTTCCCGAAGGTCCAGAGAGATGCAACAACTCTCATTACTACATTTACTACTTTTCTGTAAGATGAAAATTAATTACAAATACATATATACATATAAGTAATATGTAAAATCTATGTGTAAACCAATATATTTAATAAAGTTCTTACTTCTAGGTTAGGTACCTAAAAAGGATAATTGTGAACTTTCAATTCACTGCTGTCGTACTGAAGAGTTTCTTATCATAATGTTATTTTTAATTTGAGGCAGATGGCAGATTCCTTTTGTTGTTGTTGTTTGTTTCGAGACAGGATTTCTGTGATTGTCCGGGATCGCTTTGTAAACCAGAACCTCGAACTCACAGAGATCTGCCTGCCTCTGCCGACCAAGTGCTGGGAGACAGATCCCTTTTTCATTCCACATAAATTCTTGAGATGTTTGAAATATTTCTGTTTCCAATACTCTCCCCCCAAAAGCTTACCTTGTAAGTACAATCTAAGATCATGTGTTTGTTGACTTGTACTCTGTTTGGCTTTAGGTGAGTCCTAGACAATTGTAGATGCTCTAGTAATAATGGTTCTCATTTCTTGGCAAGCAGGCAAGTTGACTTCTTTTCAAAGGTTCTTGGGACTCACGGGACAGTTTGGTCACATCTCTGCCCTTATAGTAATGGACAAATGAGGAGACACTAACATTGTCTATTTAACTTACACAGTACAGGCTGGAAGAACTTAACTTGATATTTTTATTTTTCAGGAATGCCCTAAATTTAACTATTCCCCACCTCATAGAAGAACTTACTCTTCCCAAGTTATCTATAACCTCACTGGGAAACACATGGAAAATTATCTTATATCAACTGCAAATCGTTTCGTGCAGAAAAGGTAAAATATTTTGTTTATAACATTTAACTGATTTCTATTTTTTATGGTAACAGACTTGTAAATTTGAAGTAGTAGCGATAATAATTGAAACTATTTAGCTAAATTGATCATTGTTTTGATTTGATTGATCTGATCATTGATATAGTAACTTATATCATTCAATGTTTTGTGCACATAGCTTTATGTACTGAAATTTAACCAATGACTTTAAATTAAGATGCATTTGAACAAACTAAAAATCACTGGCTTTTTAAGGTCTTAAAATATACTGTTGAATCTGTACTTATTTTTTTTCTCTAGAAGCAATAAAGGAGATATTGACTGGATTGGGCTTACTTGGCGTTTCAAAGCATGACTTTTCGTGACAGTCTGCCTGAGTTGAAATAATAATTTCTCAAAATGCAGATGTTGTCTGTGCATGGACAAAGTGTCCTGTGTGTGACAAGGCCTTGTCCCTCAGTCCCCTGCACATTTGCCATGATGTGAAGCCATGAGCTTACAGTCATAACTCTCCCCTTCCCTCCACCTCTCCTGCCTTTCTTCACATTCACTGCTAAATATTGTTATTACAGATAAGTAAAAGAAGAGAAAAAAATGCTTTTCAACTATTCATACTTTGGTGTTTTTCTCTCCTAACATTTCTCATCACAGATATACGAGTAAATATTGTTCATAGACATGGGTTTAGGTAAAAACAAACGCTTCCTATATTCAGGTAGTATATCAAGTGTTTCATACAGTCAAATATTTAATGATGAGGTAAATTTATTATAAATAAAAATGATTTGTTGTGAAAATTCTACATTTAAAAAGAAGTTATGGTATCATTTGCATGTTAAAATCATATTTCTACACCATCACATCTAGGATAAGGCTATTTTAGCGTAAACGGCACTGCCTCATTAATTTAAGTTCAATCTAATTTGATGAGTATCTGAATTGGCCTATACTGGAAATTATTATTTGGATTTTAAAGTCAGTTCCTAAAAAGACCATAAACTGACAATGTCAAATTCTCATTCAAGCATCTTAGAGAAAATTTTTAAAAAGTAGGAACAGCCAATGGGGAAAGAATAGTTTGGAATAAAAATTGAGTAATTTGAAAAATGATCATAAGTTATGTCATTCTGGCATGAATTACCTAAAAAAGAATATGTAAGTACTATAACATTGAGTTTTGAGATAGAAAGTGGAAAAAATTATATTATTCCTTTTCAAAGTGTTGCTTTGAAATTTTGATTTAGGCAGGATCTCAAGCCACAGCTCAGGCTGTGTTAGAACTCACAGCAGCTTTCCATCTTCAGTTCCCTGAGTGCTGATAGGCCACCACCCCAGACAGTCCATTTGTTCACATGAATCTCTAGCCTTTAGTTATGATGTACACTCAGGTTAAAATAGGATTTTTAAAAAGATCAATAGAAAACATTTATTCTATTATGGATGTGTTTATTGTATTTATTTCATTTTTTTAAATTCTGAATGGAAAGGAAAAATGAAGCTCCTTCTTAAATATTTTAAATCAGCCTAGAAAGATTTTATTTGATTTACACAAATGCAAATTTTGTTACTTGGTGTAGATACGGAGGTTGGAGCTTTGGGCTGCGTCTGACTAACGACCTTCGTTTTGATGTGACAGCGGTTCCTCTCAACAGAACTCTTGCTAAGGTGAATTTGGGTCTCTCTTCTGGGAGGGCATACAGATAGAGGAGGCAGACGGTTCCTTTCTGCAAACTTAAATAGTAGGGAGAGCTCAACCACGCCCTTCAAGGAAAGGGGCCCTGCTGTGATCTGGAAGGAGAGAGAGAGCAGGAGGGTGTTCTCAGTGGATCGTGGATTAATGTGTGTGATCCTTGTGTGCACTCTTCTTTGTGTATGTCCTGCAGACTTTCAGGGAAGGGGAAGGTGGGCTTTTAGCCTTGTTTCTCACTGAACCTGGAAGAGTAACAAATCTAAAGGAGATAAATAATCCCATTGGTTTTATTTTTTTCCCCTCTTCCAGATAGCACCAGCGCTTCGAGACAAGCTAGTCACTGAGTCAGACATATAGGACTACCTAGATGATAAACTGCAGTTATAAGGATTTTAAGTGTTTACTTATTTTTAGTCACAGAAAAAAATTTAATATCCTCTGAACATTTCTCATAGGGTAGTGAGAGACACATACCATCGAGGATAAAGTGGAGCAATTAATACTCATTTAGTTCATGGCTGTTCTATGCCGAGCAGCAGTTTCACCTTAAAAAAAATTATTTAATTCCGTTCTCACAACACCCCTACTCAATAGACACTATTGGGCCAGCTTTGTCACAAAGCTGTGTGGGAAATAAGAATCCTGGGGACTTCAGTCCTTTTCTTCCCTTTCTCTCTCCACACACTGAGTTAATATCCTTTCATAATCAAGGGAGTTTCTAGTATTAAGTAATGCCTCCCTAAATCAGAATGCAGTTTTACATTAAGACCATTTAAAAGGCACACAAGTATTTTAAACACCTTGCTTTAAAAAAAAACAAAAAAAAAAAACTCACATCCTGTGGGCTTTAAGTAAGAACAGAAAGTTAGTAAGGGAGTGGCATTGAAACTATCAATTTTGTTGTTAAGAACCCAATGTGTGCATATTTTTTGAATTCTTTTTTCTGCTCCATTTTTATTTGTTTTTATTACTGCTATCGAGAGCCCTCATTCTCACCTCAGAATCCCTATGAGTCTGCGGCAGAGAAAACGATGGCTTCTCCAGTGCGTTTCAGAATTTGCCTGTGGAAGAATCTAGAGCAACTGCTCAGTCAGTCCTGTTACTCAGAATAGCTGGGTCCCCGATCTCTGCCCACCTGTAAATTGAAAACCTGCAGATCCGTCTATGATCATCACTCCAGGGGTGCCTTATTACCTTCCTAGACAGAATGAGTCACTGGGAAATTGATGCTCTCCTGTAAAATAATTGACACTCTCCTTTAAAACACCCCATCAGATGTTTTAAAAGCCTATTTTACCCGAATGCAATCCCGATCTTGTCTTCTTTTGAAATTTGACAGGTGTGGTATGATCCAGAAGGCTACCACTCCCTCCCCGCTTACCTCAACAGCCTCAACAACTTCCTCCTGAGGGCGAACATGTCTGAGTACGATGCCGCCCGACACGGTAGGTTCACTGCGTCCGGCCAGCTCCAATTATGACCTTTTCTACTGGCTTCCCTGTAAGCCCGTGCTCCGTAGCAGCTTCCCCCTGTTGCATCTAAATTACAGTTCTTCCGAGAGAGAGTATGGGGAAATAGTAACTTCTTCTTCTGGATAATCCCCTTAATTTCAGATTTGTCAGCAGACAAAAATGACTAATTAATATTTCTAACTATTGTTCCTAGATCTATATATTCAGACAAACAAAAATTTTTATAACACGTTCTCAGTTCTCACCCTGTAGCTCTGGCTGGCCTGAAACTAACGGGGATCCGTTTGCCTCTGCCTCCCGAGTTTCTGGGCCTGTACACCACCACATTCAGTTATGAAGAGGAAACTTCTAAAACACGAACTACTACACTGCACGCAGGGTGCTCCCATATACTGAGCATATGTTCCATGATATGTGACGGGAAATCCTGGTAGCCCTCACAGCCCCTCTGGGATTAACATTACCGTGTGCTCCCACGCTTTCACTGAGGTGCTAACGGGAGGTTTGAACCCCAGGCTCTCCGAGTCCTGCCCGTTCCTTTTGCTAATGCTCCATGCTGTTTACCCGGACCTGGACAGGTCTTCTTCAGTGTTGTTTCCTTCCCCACAGCTCTCCACATAATTTTTAAATAGGACTGAGATTTAAAAGAAGTTGACCGGGATTTAAAAGAAGTGTTTTGTTTTGTTTTTTTTTTTTCTAATTCAATTACTGTTCATCAGACCATTTCATCTTGAGCCTTGCTCAAATTATTTTTCTCATATGATCCTAAAATAATAATAATAATAATAATAAGGAGGAGGAGGGAGAAAAATTGAAGTAATACATTTGCTGGCCAGGACCCAGCCTAATAAACAGCCTATTAGGAAGGATAGATGACACTCACTATTTTTATAAAAGCTGCCCCCCCTTTTTTGTCATCACCCCACCCTCGTGCATTCTGGTGTCTGCTAGTGTGCTGATACCTGTGGGAGTTACTATAGTGTCAGATACTCATCCCAGCAGCGAAGCCTTCAGGAATCTTCCTTTCAGAGGAAACAGCTTTTTCACCCAACTGTTTTGGCTTTTTTTTCCCCTAGCAGGAAGAACTGTAAAGAAAATAACAAGACAGATAGTCCTTAGGCATAGCACATTAATAAAGGACAAAGTCAAAAGTGGCAAATTAAATGAAATGGTGACTAAAGCCAGACGAGTGCAACCTGGATTGAAATACTGTTGGAAACCCTTTATGTGGGGTGTTTTATTCAGAGCAAAAGACATGCATTGTTGTGATAGAGAATGAAAGCAGAGACGCTTTAGAAATAGCCAGGGAGATGCAGCAAAGATCCAGAAAACAGAAGAATGCTACCTCGTCTAAAGGGTCAGCTTCCAGAAAACTGTGGCCTGGTTTCCTTATAATTAGTCTTCATTTCTTAGACTAATGTAACTGAAGCCTCTCTAGACTCCAGCAGGCTTGTTGTAGGGCCTTAACGTTATGTTTTCAGTTTCCGAGTATAAAAGAATCTGGCAGCATAAAACTCATGCTGACCCTGAAATGAAATTTATTTTTCAATTTAAAAAATAAAGCTTAAATGAAGTTATATATAGATACATATATATATATAAAGAATAGTATATCTTTTAATCGTTATTCATTTTTCTGATTCAAACTTACCAAAAGTGGCAGCATTCTGCCCTTTCCAGAAGACATTTGATCACTTTCGAAGAAGTATAAGTCACTCTTAAAAGCTGATGTTGTTTGCAATGCACGAGTGGGGTCTTCCATGGCAAGAGAAATTATCTATAAAATTCAACCTACTTGCCGCCACCGCCTCCTCCTCACCATTCTTCCCATGTCTGAAGGCAACTTTGCTAGATTCCAAGTGAACTGGGGTTTTACTTTAGCTGTAAAACTAATTTCTTCTGAAGCGTAATATGCTAATAAAATATTTTAATTAGCTTTCATTGGCAATGTCAGTATCTGTTATATTCATGTGGTTCCCTCTAGTGGCTAATTCACGTCGAAAATGTGTTTTCCTCCCCAAAGGACATTGGCTTGTGTGTTTTCTCTGACAAATGTCACACAGCTATGTGCTCATCCTATCCTGATGTTTAGTGTTATCCTTCGTTGTCTTAACACCAGTGGCCAACAGGAAGCATCTCATTTTAGCTTGACATCTACAGGGACCACAGGAAGTGCCTCCTTTTGATACAGGTTGCATGGGAGGAAAATGCTGACTGAAAAGTTAATGTTTGATTTGCTTTATTAAGCATCCACTGACAGGTCATGTACTTAGGACATTGTGTTGGATGCTCTACAGACTGTGGGAAGGCTTATCATACAGGAGTCTGGTCCTGATACTTTACTTCATCTTTTGGTAGATACTCACAGGAACACTCGATTCCACAACATTTTGCAGAGTAGACAAAACCGTATTTGCAGATTCCTCTGGTTAAGCCAAAATATTTCTTGACTCCGGAAATACAACGTATAAATAAAAGACAAACATCCTGCCTCTATTGTGATTTAGCAGGCTTTAAGAAGGGCCAAGAGAAAAAATAATCCCGTGGTTGAAACAAAACAAAGCAAAAAGAAAACCTGAGAGACAGTGATCCACACCTTTAATCCCAGTACTCAGGAACGAGGCAGAAGCAAGTCCATCTCTGTAAGTTCAAAATCAGCCTGGTCTACCTAGTAAGTTCCAGGCCAACCAGAAAGGCATAGTAAGAGGCTGTTTAAGAAATACATACATAAAAATAAATAAATAAGTAAATAAACAAACAAACAAACAAATAAATAATAAAAACAAAACAGGCTATTAATCTTTCCGGAAGACAAGGAAAGTAAATTTCCCTAGAATATGATTAAAATCAGAGGTCAAAGTGGTTTTTTTGTTGTTGTTTCCTTTTTTAAAAAAACCTGCATTATTTTCCTCAACATGCTGTTATTAAACACGGTGACCAAAGCAACTTGGAGAAGAAAGGGTGAATCTGGATTAAACTTGCATGTCACTGCTCATCACAGCAGAAACGGCAGGAAGCTGGAGGCAGGAGCTGTTGCAGCGGCCATGGAGGAGCGCTGCTTACTGACTTATTCCTCATGGCTTGCTCCCCCTGCTTTCTTATGGAAGCCGGGACCACCAGCCCAGGGGTGGCACCACCCACCGTGGGCTGTGCCCTTCCCCACTGACCTTCCAGCTGATCTCATGGAGGCATTTCCTCAAGTTAGGCTCCTTCCTTTCTGATGACTATTCCTTGTGTCAAGGAGACATAATACTGTCCAGTGCATGATTGCTGAGGAACTCCACTTAAAGCATCGTACTCTTCTTAATAAAAGCCATAAATTTAATTTGCACCAAGTGTCCTACCATGTCCTGCGCAAGCAGTAACTCCAAAAATTTTTGCTCAGTTTATAGCTGCTTAGGGGTAGAGGATATCCTCAGTCTTGTGCCCTACCCTTCTTTTCCACATTTATCTAGGCATTCTTCCTACACATGATAGTAGACTTTGGGAAACTTGCCTGTCCACTTTTGGCTAAGCAAGACCATTTAAGAAAGGAGAGATAAGAGCCTTGCTTCTGTCTCAGAAAGTATAACCAACTCTTCAAGAATCCGATAGTATGTGGTTGTGGTGGACTCACGTGACTACTAATTAGCGCGGAGGCAGCTAGAAGCTCTCAGCCTTCCTGGGCGTTTATGGAAACGTAACAGTGATGCTCCCAATCCCTACTCTAATAGGCAGGACTTTCAAACAATAAGCATCTTAGAAGTAGTAAAAGAGAAGAGGCTATCTTCTCGTGTGACCATGGTCATTAGCTCAGAAACGAGGGTTGGGATGGTGTCTGATCTTTAGAGGGACTCATGTAATTGATGCCCATTTGAGCTGCTTATTTAAATATACTCTATTTTGGAAGTATAGCTATAATGCAAATAGATATAACAAGATAGAAGAAAGTAGGAAGCAATCATTTGAATGTGCTCCAGAATACGGAATATGCTATGGAAGAAATGTATGTTCTTGCCTCTTTCCAGAAGGTTCCACCCACAAAGTAGATAGTGTTTTGCTTCTTACGAAAAATACAAGTACTCACAGGAATCTGATGGGATTAAAGTCAGGAGAAGCATTTTCCTTTAAATAAGAATCTCTGAAACACAGATCTTCAGCTCATCCTGTAATAAACAAAGCGTCGAGTGTTGTTCACATAAAACCCCTGGCTAACCAAGTGTCGTCTAACAGCAGAACTCTCTCCTCTTCCAGGGATCATGATGTATAGCCACCCTTATCCAGGCGTGCAAGACCAGGAGCAAGCCACGTAAGCAAATCTTTTTCCTTGACATCACTACTTCCTCTTTGGCATAGCCGGGCTTCTGCAGAACGCACAGCAGTTGGAAATTATGGCGGCATCTGAATGAATGTCAATCTAGAGGGTCTGGTGATATAAGTCACTGTCTGGGATAAAAGGAAGTTTCTGGAAGGGTGTGGAGAAGGGCTGCCAAGCAGAGCTCGTTGACTGCAGATTCACTGAGTCCGCTGCTTTTACGAGTCAAGTGCACAAGTGCTTCGTCATTTCGACTTCCCTGCATGGCATTTAAGTACTCTTTCTTTGATCAAGATCCATATAGCCCTTGCATACACTCTGTAACCCTTGGAGACGGAGGCTTTTCTATCACAGGTCCCTAGCCAATTCAGAGGCACTAGTGCTACATTTATTCCAGGGTCACAGCAGAGTCATGTTGAAGATAGTATCTGGCTGCCTTGCAGGAAGCCTTATTTGTGTCACAGCCAGCTTTTGTACTGTTTTGTTGATGCTTTTAGTCATGAATCTTCCTGAAAGGAAAAGAGTTCCAAAACCTTACGTGTACTTTCCTCTCCCTATTGCTCATGATAGAATCAGCAGTTTAATCGATATTTTAGTGGCGCTGTCCATCCTGATGGGCTACTCTGTCACCACCGCCAGCTTTGTCACCTACATTGTCAGGGAGCATCAGACCAAAGCCAAACAGTTGCAACACATTTCAGGCATCGGTGTGACATGCTACTGGGTGACAAATTTCATCTATGACATGGTGAGTAACTTTTGTCATTGCAAGAAAAACGGGATCCATTCGAATAGGAGTCTATCCGTTGCGTATTCAAGAGCTATTTGCCCTAGTTATTCAAATTATCACTGCAAGGACAGCAAATCAAGAAAAATCAATTGCATCTGGCTTGTATTCATCAGATAGTTGTAAGGGAAAAGAAACCTACCTTCTCCTATCTCTGAAATATCAGATTCCCAGAGTGTACATTAACATACAGATTCCTGGGCCCCTCTCCAGGTCTATTAAGTCTGTATCTTGGGAAATGGAATTTGGGAAGTAAGCCTTTCAAACAAGATCCCCCAGGTGATTTTTAAGCACACTGAAGTCTAAGAACTACTACTGTGGCAAAATAGAAGCTTTACAGCATTGCCCCGTTGTGCCAAATAATCAAGCTTATAAAAATTTAATCAACTAATAGTAAAAAATTCAAAGTAGTAGCTCCTGCTGAATGACACACTAGAGAAGATTAGCAGGGGCAAGGAAGGATGTATTTCATTGATAGCACTCTCCTTTATGTAAAGTGTTCCCCAAGTTCAGAGGCTCATTCTCGACTCCAAATGTACCAGTGTTGGCCAAGAGCCCAGACGAGTACGCATTTGCCCGTGATGGCAGCGATTGTCTGAGTTATTGTCAAGATCACTGGCTTGAAGAGTTGGAGAGTAATTAACCACAGATCCATTTTGTTAATGCATCCAGTGAGGTCTGAAATGTACTTGTTGTAGAAGCCAAGTCTAAAATAATAGTAACGGCTTGCTCTGGACCTCACCGAAGCTTAAATGTGAAGGAAGCTTCAGTGTGGACTTCTGTGAAGGTCTGCTTAGGACTTGCGACTGAGATTCTTTTGTCAGGTATGCTGTTGCTCGTTGCAGTTCACAAGATTGCCCCAACCGCCACCCTCAAACTGAACCTCCTCCGCCTTCCCCGTGTGCATCTTGTGGCAAACTCTTCAGCCTTTAATATTTTTACTTGTCAACAGAATGCAGAGGGTTTTGTACAGACACCTGTGATTTCGAGAACGCGTGAGAACTGCTTCCCTGCAGTTTTACACGGAATGCCTAACTCTGATAACCAGATCTCAGAAAGCAGCCACGTGGGAGAGTGGCAGCATCCAAAATGAAATCAATACTTTGAGGACTGACTCTAATACTAAGAAACCTGGCTTTCTTATCTTTCTCCCAGAACCTCTGTCACTGAATGATCCCAAGTCTTAAGCCTAGAGGCAGGAACACCAGGGACTTCTTGTAGAGCCATATAGATTGAAACTGCCTTGACCTCATATTGGAGAAGACAAATTCTAAAGCGAAATCAATGTAAAGTAAGCGGAATGTTACAAGCAACAGGAAGACAAATAAAAATTCATTCCTTCAGAATTTCTTCTAGGTCAACTTATTGTAGTATTAAATAAGATGGGTTATTGATTTTTAAAAAATGTTCATCGTATATTAAACATTGTTTTGTCTACATCCACAGGTCTTCTACTTGGTCCCTGTAGCATTTTCAATCGGCGTCATAGCCATTTTCAAGCTACCTGCCTTCTACAGTGAAAACAATCTAGGCGCAGTATCGCTCCTACTTTTGCTGTTTGGGTAAGCTGCTGATTAAGCCACGAAACAAAGAATTAACAAAATTAAGCACTCCCAGACACAAATAGGACCTTAGTCTCATTAGCTAATTTACGACTATCTCGGGGTCATTTAACACTAGTGATGACTGGCAATATATTGCACTTGCTAATCCATGCTCCTTAAGAACCATCCTTCTCAAACTTAGTGTTGGTATCACTCACAGGCACTTATCGGGTATCATGTATTTTACCAATTTATGCACATAATCTAAATTATATAAAATGGATATTTTAGAATGACCAGAAAAATATGAATGCATGTGACTATATGTAGCTACAAACTAGATGACTGTGTATGACTTTATAACATAGATGTAAATTTATGTCTGCTTATCTTTATTTGTCTTTTAGAGACATGCAAGGTCATAAATATTGCTGTTTCTGTGTTAGAGTAATATAGGTTATATAATGTAATTGATGTTCAGTGTAAAAACTGATTTGGTTGCAAAGGTCTGGGTAGTATCTCTTGGTTAAAAAGTGAGGCCTTTCTGTCTCCAGGGCTATTTAAAACTAAAGTTGCTCATCTTTGCCTCCTGTCTTCTAACCAGACCTTTTCTGCTTACCTACCTACAATAACGTCATTAGCTCTCCTCAATTTTCAGTGATCAGAGTTATTCAACTTCAACTCCTAATTCTGAGCAACAGAAATCTTGACTGAACCCTGCAGAAGGTTAATCTGTAGCTGTGATGACTATCTGGAGCTTCTCAAAAGAGACGTTTCATGCTTTCATCTTAAAAACATCCTTTGAGGGTCTTTTGTCAAGATGAGGAATGAAATTTGGACCTAGCTTCAGGGCTTGGCCACTCATTGCTCATATTTACTTTTCCGTTGGAAACCCATCCAAGCTTTATTTTATTATTTTGTAGATGAGAATAAGTAAGGCATAATTTTAATTGTTAGTATTATTATCCCACAGCTACGCAACCTTTTCTTGGATGTACTTGCTGGCTGGCCTCTTCCACGAAACAGGAATGGCCTTCATCACTTACGTGTGTGTCAACCTGTTTTTTGGCATCAACTCCATTGTTTCTCTGTCAGTGGTATACTTTCTTTCCAAGGAGAAGCCTAATGATCCGGTAAGGTCCTCTGTTCAGTCAAACTTCAGCGAATGAACCAGAATCTCTAACATGTTCCGCACGAAAAGATTTTCTTTATTCTGTATTTAAATAGAAAATAGTATCATTTGATTTTATTAAATTTAGAAAAGAAGAAAATAGACCTTTAAAAAAATTAAGCTCCATCTAGGCTCATGCTTCTTACTGTATTTACTGTATGTCAATAATACTGACTTCTGCTGGATTTTGGTAGATACCAAAATCAGATAGGTTGCATGGCATCAACTGCTCAGCTAAACATTTTACTCATTAACAAATCCCTAAGATACAGTGGTGACAACAATGGCTTTTGTCAATGGCTGTGGGTTTAGGATCCATTTGAACATTCATAGCGAGAAAAAAAAAATACCTAATCCATCCCCTTTCAATCATGTATTGGAATCTACTACATTGTAAGCATCACTCTCCGTTCAGAGCTAACAATTATGATTGGTGAAAGAGAAGCACTGACAGCACTGGCCAATTGAGTGGGAAAGAATAGAGAGGAAATGGAATGAGGTGAGGAATAGACAAGAACACTCCAGCAGGAGGCGGGAAAAGCATGAGGTGGAAGTAGTTGGCCTCAAGTGTGAATAATGTGAAAACGAGCCATTTGTGCCCCCTTGGTATCTGTTCTCTCTCCTTCCGTCTCATTTCACCACATCATTCCCTCCCCAGGCTTCACTCAGGAACTCACTGTTATTAATGTGGGTCCCAGCATCCTAGCCAGGCTTGCCTCTCCTCCTGAATCCAAGCCAGCTCTAAAAGTGATTTTGCCTCCAGGATTGGCTCTGATGCCTTGGGCCACTTCGAAAAAAAAACTTTTTTTTTACTTGTATTTCAATGATAGATTTTGTCCTTTGTGTAGCAAATACAATATGTGATTGCAGCACACATGTGAAATAATTGCCAGTCTGCCTAAGTTTCTCCATATGTTTTCTTTTTTTGTCATGTAGTTGGAATCCTAAAAATAATCCTTGTTATTTCTCTTGTTTCAGACTCTAGAACTTATTTCTGAAACCCTCAAGCAGGTTTTCCTGATCTTCCCTCAGTTCTGTTTTGGCTACGGTTTGATTGAACTCTCTCAGCAGCAGGCAGTCCTGGATTTCTTAAAAGCATACGGTGTGGAATATCCAAATGAAACCTTTGAAATGGATAAGCTAGGCGCGATGTTTGTGGCTATGGTCTCTCAGGGCACCATCTTTTTCTTGTTGCGACTCCTAATCAATGAGTGGCTGATAAAGAAGCTTAGGTAAGCCACATGTAAACAGTGTTTGGCCTCCGTATTTGAGTCGGAATTTTCAGGGATGAGCAATAAGCTTCATGTCTCCTCTAGTAACACAAGAAATGCTATCCTGAAACCTCTTTTCAACAATTTATCATTCATTTAACTGTGGTTAATAGTTGTCTAGCCTTTCTATGTGTCTTCAAGTGTTGATGTGGAGTAAAGAACAAAATTAAACAAGCACAGTTGTTAGCCTAAAAGAGACTGAAAGTCAGTGATGGAGAGAAAACATGTTTATAAGCAAAAAGGTAACATTGAGGAAGATGATAAAGACTTCATGGGCAGAAGTGAGAAAGAAGTTTGAGCGTGTAGCATGGAGAGTGGGACTGGGAAGAGATTCCTGAAGTGAAGCAAGGAGAGCGTCAGCAATGAGAAACGGGACACAGCTGAGTATATTTACCCATAACCAGCGCCACCTTCCTAGGAAGCATTTTTACAGATAGAGCACCACAAACCTCACACTTACATATGCACAGAGTTATTCACCATACTAGTCATTTCTAATAGCAAGATGGTGGAAACAAGCAACGTTACTTTATTTAGGACTTGCTTAATTTATACATACATATTCATAAAGGTAACACTACTGAGCCGTTAGAAAGAGCAATCCAGGGGCAGGGGGTGTGGCTCAGTGGAGAGGAAAAATGCTTGCTGTGTAAGCATAGAACCTGGGTTCAGGCGCTCACCACCTGCAGGAAAAGCCCTGCACATCACAGCAGACACCTGTGACCCTGGCACTGTTGGATGTAGGGTGACAGACAGATCCCTGGGACTTTCTCTCATCATCCAGTCTAATCAGGACTGCAAGCTCTAGGCTCAGTGAGGGAACTCTGCCTCAGAGCAATACAATAGAGAGTGATAGAGCAGGACACCTAGCACCCATGCATGACTGTGCTTGGTCGAGTATACCTGCACATACATAATCAAACACACACACACACACACACACACACACACACACACATATAAAACCTGTACACACAGAGGGAACAATCCAATTATCTATGTAGCATCTGTTCAAATATTTATTAGATAAAAATGAAAGGTTAAGAAATGAGTACTAAAAAAAAAAGAAAGAAATGAGTACTCTATGTTACCACATGAGTTAAGAAGAAATTTACCTTCTTGTAATAGATTATCTTTATTGTCAGTGTTACTTGAAGACTGATTACTTCCCACATTCTATTTTCTAGTGCCATTTGAACTTCAATATGTACCTGCATTACCTAGTAAAACCTACAAATTTTAATTAAGTAATAATAAAAGAAAGAAAGAAGAAAGAGGAAAATATTGTAGACTACTTGAGTAAAGATGATACGGTTGATTAGAAGACTGAATAAATACAATGAGATGGTAGGCCATTTAGGCTTACAGTGTGGCTGGAAGTTTCTGGCATCTCTTGAATGCTTACTACAGAGATCTGGTTTGGATTTTACTTGACAAATTAATGGTAGTCTAAAGGCGAGCTGGGGAACCACGTGATGTCTAAGCAGGTGTTATTTTTGTAGACCCAGTGCAGATTGGGACGCAAGAGTCAGAGACACAGGAGCAGCTTGAGGTTACTGAGAAATGTTGGTAAGGTTGAAGCTTACAGGAGAGATGGAAAGAGGCAGAAAAAGCAGTCCATGACTGAGGGTTCCAAAGCGTTTTCAGTGTTTGGAGACTGACCCCGTGAGTGGGCTTTTAGACTAGAGGAGCTATAAGGAAAACACCATGATTTGGAATCCCGGGACTGTGCTTAAAAGAAATAGGTATTTTCAAGGAGGACCTGAAATAACTTATTTGGTGGAATTTTAAAATGTTTCTTTTTCTTTTGACTTCTTGTTGGTTGGGCAAGACACTGAGATGAGACTGGGACCTACTGGGATTATCAGGGCTGATAATCCCAAATCATTTCCTGAGTCTTAGATGAGTTGTAAATAGAAAACAGAATTAATAAGTAGTGCTCGTATTATAGATGATTGAAGGGGAGAGACCTGATAATGGCCAGCAGTGCCATGCTGGGTTCTGTCTCCCTCCCCTGAAAAAAATAAGGAGAGAAAAAAGAATATTGTTAAGAAGGTATATCTCATTTTAGACTTAGCACAGTAAATAGGAAGAGGAAGAAGCGATGGAGAAAGAAAAGGAGCAAGAGGAGTAGGAGGGACAAAAAGGAGGAAGTACAAAAAGGGGTCAGAGGGAGAAGACAGTTGTTACAGTGATAAGGTAGGTGACAGATGACCTTGGGCTCATATGTGCTGAGTTCTACTAATGACACTGAACTCCCTGTCGGAAGCTCACTCTCAGACACACATCTCATTGCTACTGAAATCGGGATTATTCTCAATTTTAACAACATATCTATAGACATTTCATACATGGAAAGTGAATACAATTTACTAGCACTGTAGAAAATGTGGGGAGAACATGATGATTGCTGCCTACATTATTTAAACAGGATAGCGCAACAAATATAAGAGCAGCCTAATAATAGATAGGTAGTGTTCTATCAGAGATGTGAGAGCATTAAAATGTCCAGACTGGGTGGCGTTTGTTGTATAAAATCAGTGGGTCTTGTTTTTAGGCTCTTCTTCAGAAAATTCACATCTTCGCCTATCATGGAGACAGTAGCCGAAGACGAAGATGTGCGGGCTGAGAGATTAAGAGTCGAGGGTGGTGCAGCTGAGTTGGACCTGGTCCAACTCCATCGTCTCACAAAGACCTACCAACTTATCCACAAAAAGATTATAGCTGTCAACAACATCAGCCTTGGGATACCTGCAGGAGAGGTAGGGGGCCCATGTTTCTGGTTTTGTTTTGTCTTCTTCTACAAATAGAAAACTCAAGCCCTGAGTATTTTCATGGGCCTAGCATGTGTGTGTGTGTGTGTGTGTGTGTGTGTGTGTGTGTGTGTTTGCCATGTGATTCTCTGCTGTTTCCAGGGAGGGTTCGTCCTCAGCACACAGCATGATCTGAGCCTATTCTACTGTTGCTGTCTCTGGAGTGTACTATCAGCAGGAAGCTTGTTCAGGATGCTTTCTGGCACCTATCACTCCTAGGCCTATTCAAAGTCTGCCAGAAAGATGGCCATTTTCAGACGGTACATCTTAGCATGCATACACTTCTATTCTTATGGTTCTTACAGACACAAGATTGAGATGGCTTTGAAAGAAGAAAAAGAATATGGCTATTTCCCTTTAGTTTTCTGGGCAGAGCTAGAGACTGCATGCATCAAATTCATTCAATGACAAATTATTGCATTGGTGGCTTTTTCAGTGAAGTTGTGATTTTGTGTAAATCACGTGTAATCTGTAATTGTAACTTCCTCTCGTAGTTAGCACATCTTACTTGAGGGGTAATTTATCCTGTCACATGAAGGGGCACTAGAGCATATGTAAAGCAGACCCTCTCTATATACAGATGTTCAAATGCTTAGAGGGAAAAGAACCTGTAATACTCATTTGTTTTAGAAAAGAAAGTTTTAGCAAATGCCAGCAGAATGGTATACTATTCAGAACAAAATCTAGTGATTTATTCTTCCTGGGAAGATGCCTCACCCAGGGAGGAGGATGGAGCTGCTACAGCGACATGTCTCTAAAGCTTACATCTTCTTTTCCTCTCTCCCCATCTCAGTGCTTTGGCCTCCTTGGTGTGAACGGAGCAGGGAAAACCACTATATTTAAGATGCTGACTGGAGACATAATTCCTTCTGGTGGAAACATTCTGATCAGGAATAAGAGCGGGTACAAACCAATACTTCCACTTATTGAGTACAACATAATTTAAATGGACTTTCATGTGATTTCATGACTGTGTTATTAAATCTTCATGGCCTAAGGAGGGGATCATGAAAGTGACCGGAAGTTTATTTTTTAAACCTTAACTGTGACTCTGACAATGAGATTTATTTCCACCCTTTTATCAAAGTTTTTGTCTACCTTAGCCAAGACAAAGCTACTAAACAAATACTTAGAGACCTATGCTTACAAACTCATATGTTCTGATCTTCTTCATTTAGATCCCTGGGTCATATGGATTCTCACAGCTCATTGGTTGGCTACTGTCCTCAGGAGGATGCCTTAGATGATCTGGTAACTGTGGAAGAGCACTTGTATTTCTATGCCAGAGTGCATGGGATTCCAGAGAAAGACATTAAAGAAGTGAGTATATATGTAAAAGACTGCCTAATTGGAAGACCACTGGGGTTTCTGCTCCTCCTCTCATGATATCCCTAGCAAAGCCATCATACCATGTGGGGAATCATAAAATGCCCCTCTGGCCAGTGCCCCAACTTGGCTTGATGGTGCAGCCTATATCCACATCTGCCTTCAAGCTCAGCTTTCGAAGCTTCTTGGCCTGAGTTTGTTAAATTCTTTTAAATGGATATTCACATTATGTTTGGCTCCAAGTCAAACCTTGACTGGTGATGATTGTGTTTTTTAACTATTCAAATAAACATTGGTTCACGTGATTCTCTGCAAAATGCCCAAGTCCTACTTTTTTCTTTCACTTTTTTTTTTTTAATTAGTGTGGAGGATTGAACCCAGGGCTTCAGAGATGCTAAGCATATAGCCTACCACTAAGTTACAACGCCAACCTTGCTTTTGACTTTTATTCGGTTTACTCTATGTGCCACTGAAACAATTTATTTTTGTAATGGAATGACTAAACTCTTGGGGCACATTCCTTTGTTCTTCAAACTCTGGAGACCTGATGGGAACATCCAACTAGGATTCATCATTTGCTAGGTTACGTAGCTACAGAAATAAACTGCAAGAACCTGTGTATGACAGTTTTAATAGCAGGTCAGTTTTAAATAGACTTAAAGTCTTTCTGACAACTCATGGCTCAGTAAGATGAAAGATGAATCTGGGCGACAATCAATGGGAGCCTGCCTTTGAATGCTGTCTTAGTTCTCTTGATCTTCTAAACTTTGTAGGAGAACCCTGTGGTAGCAGCATAAGGTACAGTCTGCAATTGTAAACACATACAAACATTTGGGCGGAGTGGTCCCATTTGAAAACATATCTCCAGGAAACTGTTTTTCTTCCCTTATAGGCAGTGTTCATTTATAAGCAGTCTTTTAAAGATGAAAATAAAACCTACGTTGTATTTAAATATTTTTATTTCTTCTAGGCCTGTACTCTCCATGAGAAACGTTTCTATTCACGGGCGTGTTTTGTTCCATTTGGTGCTCTAAGGGTTTGGACAAGGGGCGGGATGCCTAATTCCTCTTCTTCTTACCCACAGACTGTTCATAAGCTCCTCAGGAGGCTTCACTTGATGCCCTACAAGGACAGATCTACCTCTATGTGCAGCTATGGCACAAAAAGGAAGCTGTCCACCGCACTGGCCTTAATCGGGAAGCCATCTATCCTCCTGCTGGTAAGGGAGACAATAAGGACACGGCCTTATAACTAGAGCAGCACATCCAGGCCTGTGTGTTGTCACCACGAGCAGCGCCGTCAACATCCAGTGCGGTCTCCCTGTGCGCCGGTTACCATCAAAACACATACCTCCACATTAGGAGAACTGGTATTAGCGAAGAATTTATTATCATGACAGTGTCCGCAGGAAATATTTTGTGTCTGAAGCAATGGCTGGGGAGGCTGCAGAGAAAAAACTCAGTGTGTGAATGGGGGACTAGCTGCCACCAACGCAGGGGTTTCAAATAAGTTACAGAATGAGTCTGAATTTAATTCCCACTTATTGATGAAATCATATTTCTGTTAGGTACTGATCAAGGGAACTAGCAGTTTCCAATTTTTTTCTGAGGAAGAAAGGCACATTTTAGAACAAAGTGTTGTGCTAAAGTTATATTCCTTTGTAGCTTGAAAGTATGAGTTACTTAGCTTGTGAAGTGATGGAAAACACACTATGTTGTTTTATGTGAACTCGGGAGAAGATCAAGAAATGTGTTCCACATTTATATTTTGTTAAGAGCTGCAAAATTTAATTGATCACCTGAAAATATAAATTGCACAGACAAATGATAGAGTGCTCTGCTCCCCAGGCCCAACCAAGCAAAGGGGCCTTTATTTCAGAGAAATAAACACGTCCTTATTTTGGAAGATTGCCTTCATTCAAGGACCTCCAGATTTTAAAAGGACCTTAACCGCATGCAGTAAAATCCAGTTATAAATCACCACATTATTCTAAGGATTAAGTCACACAGCGCTTCCAATCATTTAAACTGCCTAGACAGACCATCCTTCCAGAATACCGGAAGCTTATAATGCATTACATCGCTGCCAGTCAATGTTTATAATGGAACCCTATTGTGTAAAGCATCCTTTAAATTGAACAAAACAGTCCTGGGGCATCCTGTGAGATAAAAGACACAAAGCTGTTTGCATGTAAAAGCACCATGTAAATGTTATGTGGTAATGAGCAGAAGAAATACAGGCTACAGGAGGAAGACGCTGACCTTCTTCTGTATATATTTACCACATATTCCATTTTTCTGTAAAAATAGAACGGTGACAATACCTCCTTCGTCATTTCCCCAAAGTAATGGCCGGCCGTTGCTCTGTTTAAATTAGCATACTGTGATGCAAAGTGAGTGGCTGATGACCCGATTCTTTCCCTCACACATACATTTTGAAATTCTTTTTATCTAATCTTGACCTATAATTTGTTTCTAATATAACACCTGTTGGGATCCATTCTTGCTTGTTTACATTATCTATTGTTGCATTTTTAAAGCATACCTTTCTCTCCTCTCCAAGTCTTTCAAAGCCTCATTTGCTTTGAAAAATATTGTGGATTTCCCCCCTCCCCCACTTGGCGCCTTCTACAAATCTTATTTTTATTTTTCCAAAGTGTCTTAAATTTCAATTAATAACAAAACCCTCAAAATACATGTGGAACATATTCGCTGAAATGTCAAGTTATGTTTTCGTCTGCTTCACATGGCATATTATCGCTCACAGCCACAATCCCACTCTCAGTAGAAAGATGGCAATCTTGTTGATGGAGCTTCAAATATATATGTGAGAACGTAGAATTAAATGTGAAAACTCCGCTCTCCTGGTAATTGAAGCAGATTTTTTTCTTTCCCAGGGAAACATGAGAGACGGATATACAGTAACATGGTGTCAGCTTCACTTGAAACACTTCTTTAAACAGACTGACAATTTAAAATGCTTAATTTTGAGCTTTTGACAACAGCAGAAAAAGCCCATTATGTATAAAACAAGTTAGTCACAGGACCTCAAAAAAACGATTTCTGTTCCCAGGGAGTTGAGACGCAGCGGTTCTTATAAAGAGCCTCATCAAAGATGAATTAATTTGATAAATTTTTCTGGTAATCCTCTATTAAGGATGAGCCGAGCTCTGGGATGGATCCCAAGTCAAAACGGCACCTCTGGAGGATCATTTCAGAAGAGGTACAGAACAAGTGCTCCGTCATCCTCACATCCCACAGGTAAACTGAGTCAGGGCTCAAGGGAGTCCTGTGTGACATGTGACCACCCTCCACTGTCTGGAGTATTTAGTTTTTAAATTTTTGTGTCTGTCTGTCTGTTTCTCTCTCTCTCTCTCTGTATGAGTGTGTGTGTGTGTGTGTGTGTGTGTGTGTTTGCATGTAGGAGTCAGAGGCCAGTTTGAAAAAGTCCTTTTTCCTTCCACCATGTGGGTCCCAGAGACCAGTCTCAGGCAGACGAGTTTGGAGGCAAGTGCCTATACCCACTGAGCCCTCTCCCCAGCCCCTTTGGAGTATTGCATGCTTGCAGAAGGTTAAGGCTGGGGCTTCACAGTGAGGGTGCCGTGGCAGGACAAGCCACCGAGTCTCAGCAGACATTTTACCACGAGGCAGTTTACCGTGACTTAAGACCTGCTTGTTCTCAGGTGCTATTCCCAACTGCCTTTCAGTAAGTTTCAGAATCCTTCCTCCTTTCCCACACAAGACTCCCTCCTATCAGTGAGGCTAAACGACCACTGGCCCCACGTCCACACACACCGCTTCCTCTCTCCACGCAGTTCTTCGTATGTGCCTTCTTCCTGAGGTAGTCTTCACAGATCCTCTCAGGTTCTCATCTCACCAGGCCCTCCTGAACCCGTTCAGATGGCTCTCTTCCACAAAATAGCCCTACTAATCTCCTAAGTCTGAGAGACACTGAAGCATTTTACCTATGCCTCTCTTGGACATTAACCTTTCATTACGATTTGGATTAAGTTCACCTTTCATTATAGTGATCACACGGCCGAAACTAATTAGATCTGTTCATTACCGAGAGACCCTGTCTGTATCCCAGCTTTGCGTCCATCACCCTGGAGCGATTCATTTTATTCCCACCAACCTCCGGAATGGCACGAACAGGGTGGTAACTGGGACTCTCCCTAGGTACCATCGTCCGTGAAATGAGAGATCTTGTAACCAGCTACAAGTTAACTAGTTGTAAACCACCACCCCCAATCAAGTCAACTGGAATATGAGATAGAATAAAAGATGCTCTGGGTCATTTTCGAAATGCATCGTAGGAAATGTAGGTCTTGAGTCAAAGCTTGAATGAGCTGGAAAGGACTATCAGGTTGGACAGTAGAGGTGTTCCACACAAGAGAGATGGCTTCAAGTGTAAGGGGACAGTAATACACCCCATCTGAATATGTTTAATTTATATTTTAAGTTTGTTTGTTTGTTTGTTTGTTTGTTGTCAATTTGGTTGTGATCCTTGCCCTCAACAGCTGAGCTGTCTCAAGAGAGCCCTCAAGGGCGATGGCTCCGGTGCCATAAAGAACTAGTTAAACATATACTTATGAACTTCAACCCCATATCCCATGCCCCGGCTGTTGATAGGGATCTGCTTCCTCTTTCAGCATGGAAGAATGTGAAGCCCTTTGTACCCGGCTGGCCATTATGGTGAACGGAAGGTTCCAGTGCATTGGGTCTCTGCAACACATAAAGAGCAGGTAAACAACAAATGTGCTGTTCGCGCAGGATGTGGGGAAATTGCTCCAACAGGTACTGTGCCCCAGCATCCACTACGCAATGGATAAAAAGACTGAGACGAAGACCCTCCTCGTTGGAAGCAATCGTTGATCCACTCTAAATTTAAATGATTTTGTTGAAAGTTTTTTTGTGTTTTTTAGCTAAAATCCCCAAGTCTTACAGGGTTTGGAGCTCCTAATAGTCACAATAATAAATCATTTACAACTAAAATGCTCCCAGGAAGTACTTTCAAGAATGTACCCAATAACAAATTAGACTTGACAAGTACATAAGAGCATAGATTTTTTTAATCTACCGCGCTCATTTGCCATTTGCACAAGCTTTCTGCAAGCTATTTAACATTTTCACCACATTGAAAACCTTTTAATCAAGAATGCATTGGGGAAGGATGCATAAATATCATATTAGCATCACATTAGAATTAAATTATTAGTTTATATTCCCAGGTGTACGTGATTTATAATATCTATGTGACTCTCCCGACTACGGGATACTTTACAGCTTTCCATACAGCAACTTAATTGTTTTATCAAAGTTGCTATCTGAAATAAAGACAAGATGATGACAGAGAAGTTGAGTTGTTTGTAGGATTGTCATAGCCTGTTTATAAACTCTGAGCTTAGGGTAGTTAACACCATCACACTGACACCATATTAGTGTTGGAATCCTTGTATCTTTAATCTTCATGGCTGACATCAAATCTCCAATGACTGGCCTCTCAAGACCTTGCTCTAACTAAGTAGGAATTTAACTCCTGGAATTGACATCTGCCATTGCAAACTGATGATTGTCAAAGAAAGCCAAGACTGTGTATTTTCACCCCGCTGTTGCTTTTACTCAAAGATTCTGATGCAGTATAGAGGCAGAAATGAAAAACAAACAAACAAACAAAAAACATGGCACTGAACTATTTCCAGTTTGCAACATGCTCTGAACTTTTATGGCAAAATGACAGTCTTTATATAAGAAAAGGGGCCATAATGGTTGGCTTGGGACCAATTTCATTATCTAGAATTCCAGGGGAGCTATTTTGGCAAAATGTAACTCATACTGTATTTTGCACTTTTAGGTTTGGACGTGGATTTACTGTCAAGGTTCACTTGAAGAATAATAAAGTGAACATGGAAACCCTCACGAGGTTTATGCAGTTGCACTTTCCAAAAACATACTTAAAGGTAAGTGATGTCTATACCTTTTGACCTTGCCTAGCTTTTCCAATGATAACAAGGTGTGTGTTTGCTATTTCCTCATGGATCACGGCTTTGTTATTCATCCTAACCCATTAATTCAAGATTTAAACTTTAAACAAACAAGTCAAACCCCCAGATTACATTATATATTGTGGTCGGTATTTTAAATTAATCTAGTTATTTTTCATATGCGAATCAATTTCTTTCTTGCAAAGTCTTTTTGGCCATACTGGATTTGTTTTCATGTTGTATACATTACCAGTTTAATAATAACATACATACATTAGGGAACTGAGGGATGACAGGCATTATATGACTGAAAGCATTTCTTACAAAAAAAAAATTGTAAGCTCAGAATCCTGCAGCTGAGAGATTTTTATCTGCTTTGTTCCTCTCCTTTGAAAAATAAACTCACAAAGGTCTGAGCAATCCTCAGCTCTCAAAGTGATTGAAAGATCACAGAGCTGGCTTCTTCCGGCTTATCCAGTAAAACCAAACAGATGGACACACAGGGATACACACATTTGAGTTTCATGTAGTACCTACATAATGTACTTGGCACAGAAAACATCAGTATAACATCCTTGATAGACAGGTAATTTGTACAACTTGAGGATGACAAATAATTGTTTTTAAAGGGGAATCAAAGTAGGATAATGAAAAGAGATTGGAAACCTGTGAGTTGAGCCTGCCCGTGCAGATGAGGTATCTACGGAGACGGAGACATTCAACATCTCTGAACTCCATTTTTTTTTTATTTGTAAGCAGGAATAAACATCTATTTTACAAAACTGGTGTAGAAAATGTCTGGTGTCTTTGTAAACTGTAGGCCATTATATTAATGTGAAGTGATATTAGACAGCAAAAGTGCATTTTTAAAATAATTATTTTATCTTTATAAAACATTTTTTTTCTGCCAAAATCTCCCAAAACTTGGATAATTTCTCTAGGAATATTAGCTTTCAACATTCTTATCAGAGCCCATGTTTTTGTCATCAGAATCAAAAATTAAAAACACCTTTCCTGTATAAACTGTGTTGGCCTCACTCATTTGGTCACTTGCTTGTTGAAATGTTTATTTACTGAGTTGAGATTACAGTTTTCCTGGTATACGCCTCCTGGGCACAGACCTAGAGAGCTACCCAAAGCTCTGCAGTAGTGCCTACGTGTCTAGATAGAAATGCCTGGAATGTTCACTTGAGAAGTAAATAAGAAGGAAGGCCAGTTGACGTGGACAGGCACAATGAGAGCACACATTTATGGGACAGGCTCCAGACAAGGAGCGGAGAAAGAGGAGGTCGTGAATACAAGGCTGAGAAGGACCATCTGGGTAGGATCTACAGATGCCCCAGGAGTAGACTCCTGAGTGAAACAACATTGAATCTAACTAGTATTCAGAACCAATTCCATACTGCTTCGTGCCAGAAATCAGCATGTCTAGTTTCCAGGCAAGGATGCTGCTGCAGTAACTCATATGTGGAGTGAGAAACAGCAAATCTGTAGTGTATGCGATGACAGTAGCAATGAAGCAAAGAGAGAGGAGAGGTGGAGCTCGAGAGATGCCTTAAAGAAAAACAAGCAAACAAGCAAGCAAACAACCCCTAAAAACAGATGCTAAATGATGAATGATTCAGAACATCAGGCAGTAGCAACAGATTATGAAGTAAATGATCCTAGTGATGAAAGTTTAAAAATTGAAAAGCCTTTTAAGGTGAATCGAGAAAAGTAGGGAACATCAATCGGGGGGAAAAAAGCTTCTAGACAACACTACTGAAATCTAAGATTTTTTAGCTCCTATCATTTGAGCAACCAAGTCCTGGGATTTCAGACCGATTTAATCTAACAGCAAATCTCCTAAAACTGACCGACAAGCTGGGCATAACCTGATGTGCGGGCCACAATCCCACAGGGTCCCACGGCCCCATAGATGACAACGTGACTTTTGAAATATCCATGAATCCGGGATGTTTTGAAATTTTTCATTAGCTTTTTCGTTTGCTTTCTCCATGATGTTCACAAAAATTTTCATCTCATCTCCACAAGCTGTTAGTTTCCAAATATGCTCAGTGTTTACACCACGGCCCCTTACCCCCAACCCCCACCCCAGAAGGAACAACTTTCAGCATTTTCCCCAGCTCTCCATAAAGTGAAACCTGGTTGAGCTGGCTTCCTTTTGGTTCCTGCAGGATCAGCATCTCAGCATGCTGGAATACCATGTACCAGTCACAGCAGGAGGAGTAGCAAACATTTTTGACCTCCTGGAAACCAACAAGACTGCTTTAAATATCACGAATTTCCTCGTGAGCCAGACCACTCTGGAAGAGGTAAGAAGTGAGCCATGATCCGTGGCACAGTGCCACGCGTTGGTTCTCATGCATCCCGCTTATGTCTTTTTAATGGCATTTAATTTACTTTTAATTAAATCGGTGTCTAATCTTGCACCTGAAAACCTTAGCAAAGAGCTTAATTTATTTCCAACTGCATTGGAGACATTTAAAAAATAGATATGAAAGGCATTAACTATTTTTAGTGGAGAAATGAAGGTATTTATTTCCATTGCATATGGCACCTTCTTCCATGAATGTTTACATGTACTTAGAAAGCAGGAAATCGCTGTCACCTACAAAATAATTAGCTATTATTTCTTCCTCTACTTTCTTCTTGGTAGGTTTTTGTAACGAAGGTTTCCATTAATCAGGTTCCTGAATTAGGGTGTGTGGGGTGAATGAGAGAGAATATACCTAAGGGTTTAATAAATTCACACACTTAATATAGCAAATGTGGAATTTCTTTCTCTTATACATCTTAACTACTTTTCCACTCAATGCTAGCAGCTGCCTAGGTCATCCATCATCTCTGTGCAAGTTTTACATAGCTCAACCAACAACCAACGAGACCTATAGAAATAAGGGATAGTGCTGTGCTTTATGGATTAATATTTTATAGGGACCTAAGACAAATATAGCTTTGACAAAACTGAGGAGGTAGGCTTAGACTTATTAAACCAACGTTGAGCATCATCATGCTTTGGAAAACTACACTCTCAGTGACATTGAGATAAATCTACAATTAATAGGTTTAATGATTTTAAGCATGTAAAGAGACCTGCCTGTTGGATAACTAGGAAACTTAACATAATGGGAGTTTTTGACAAATTTTATTTTAGTGCATTACTTCCTGAAAGTAATGAATTCTCTCCTGACATTTCTATAACAACCATTTGATAGAGCATCAGGCTGGGCTTCTTATCCATATGTGACAAAGATATCAATGTAGATCATATGGTTTATAAATATGTGACTAATAGATCCTTAACTATAGCTTCAAATTTAGACTGTAACAGAAATATAGGCATAGTCCCAGAAATGGACATTATTTTAAAAGTGCAGTTGAAGCTGGTTGTCTAGAAGGACTTCTCGGGTGGTGAGCATAAACATCTGAGCATGTCCTGATGAGACCTTTCTCAACTCCTGAGAGTAAAGCTACTGGAGAAGAAGAAAAGGAGTTAGGGAGAGCGGGAAGCAAGCAAGCCAGTGAGCAAGGGTGTGGGGGGAGGAGGGGAGAGAGGAGAAGATAAGAGAGGGAGACTGGGAGAGAGAATTAAAACTGAGCAGCTTTACCAGGCCACAGAGGAAGACAATGCAGCCAGTCCTGATGAGACCTGATAGGCTAGGGTCAGATAGAGGGGGAGGTGGACCTCCCCTATCAGTGGACTTGAGGAGGGGCAGGGAGAAGATGAAGGAGAGAGGGTGGATTGGGTGGAAATGGGGGGGGGCTACAGCTAGGATACAAAATGAATAAACTGTAATTAATATAAAAAAATAAAACTGCTTTCTTCTTTTGTAGACAAGGCACTAATGTCTCTCATTTCCTTGAAAAAAATATTCAGGTCTTCATCAACTTTGCCAAAGACCAAAAGTCCTATGAAAATGTTGATACCAGTAGCCAAGGTTCTACCGTAAGTGTAGACTCACAAGAGGACCGGCTGGAGTCTTAGCACCTGCAGCAGATTCAATTTCAGCAAACAACCGACGGGTGCTTTTCGAAGAAGACGTCACTTTTAAACATCTCTTCCTTATAAAGTGTTACACTGCATGGCGAGTGTACAGCCTGAGACTGACAAAGTATACTGGGCATCAGTGAATGGTTTTGCTCCCAAAACGATTCCCCTGTACTCAGCACAGTGAGCATGCCATGTGATCCTTACAGGAAAGGTGAACCACCCACCTCACGATGAATGTCTTAACTTATTACTTTCAATAAAAGGACAGCTTAAAAGGCATGGGTATTAGTAGTTGAAAAGTAAGATCAGGGAAGAAAAGTACAGTGGATGGGGGAGACAGAATGAAACAATATAACTTATTTCTAGAAAATAACATGCATCCATAAATCTAGCTTGTTGTGTGACGTGCTAAGGGATGGATTAACAATGACAGAAAGCATTGATCACAGTGTCTACACAAAGTGTGTGCGTGTGTGTGTGTGTGTGTGTGTGTGTGTGTGTGTGTGTGACTTTCAGTGCCTGTGAAGACATGGGGACCTAGTGAGTCCCCAAAGTGCCTCCTTATTAGAATACAACGAGACAACAGTTTACCCTGGTGGTAAACAAACTTAGACTCAAAGCTTCATGTTCATTGAGAGGAAACAGGTGTATCAGCTGGGCAGATCCCGGAAAAAAAAGAAAAAAAAAAGGGTAGAGACCTCACGCATGGCTGGCAGGCCACCTTTGTAAAACTTCTTCAGAAACCCTCGCCATTCTAGTTTCTCCACAGGAAACTTTTCTGTGGAAGAGGAGTTAATACGAAAATATTTTTTTCAGCTTGTCATCTGGCTGAGCATACCTGTGGTTGCTGGATAGACTACTTGATAACGACAAGTTACTTGTCCTCAGAAGAAGTGTTTTATGTACCCTTAGAGAGAGAGAGGAGAGAGAGTGAGAGAGAGGCGTGTGTGTACAAGTTTGCCCAGTTTGACACAAGTGTTTCTGTTTCAATGACTAATAAACTCTAAGTTTAGAAAAAAGCTATTAATGATGTCATTTTATTTGATAGGGAAGAGCCATGGACTTAAAATTAGGAGTCACATGACCCATGAGGTCCTATATGATGTGGACCCTGCTTGCTTTACCACTCTCATCAGCATTCATCTCCTTTAGGATCTACTCCTGCTGGCCAATTGCAGTTTTCAGGCCCTACACCCCTTCTCATCTCTGGAGTATGGCACGTTATGAAACCATAGCGTGAATGGCTGCTCCCCACTCACTGTGCCCACCTAACCGTCCTGAGAAACATTCCGCTTTCCCAGAGAAGCTTTACTGCCTTGAATTTTCAGCTTTAAGTCTGATGCCCCCCCAACCCCAACATTCTGTTAATCCCTCGGTTTTGTGGGAGATCTCCCATCATAATTCATCATCTACCTAGACTTTAACTATATATTTTAACAAGTGGTCAAACAACTTTAGGGAGCGTAAAGGTGTTCTTGGGAGCCAGGCATGTTGGGGATCCCAGGACTCAGAAGGTGGGCATAGGGCAATCATGACTTTGAGGAGGCTACCCTGTAAGTTAAAGGCCAGCATCAACTACATACTGAATCCTTGTCTCAAAAACAACTACCAAGGAATTTCCTCAGTGCTAGAACAAGTAAGCACTCAGTGTGTACAAGTCATTGGATACAGTCCACATTGCAAGAAAGTATCTTTAGTAATATATATATATATAATATATTTTCGTTATATAATTTTATATATTATATATATATATCCTTTCAGAATAAAAAATAATGTGACTCTGAGGGCATGAGAGTCTTCAGGAATCCCTTAGGTATAAAAAGATGACCAGACTCATGAGAGAATAAAAGAGATTTGCCTACTGCAAATTGCCCTTTGTTATGGTTGGTTATTTTGTTTTGATTTATTGCTTCTGGGCAATTGTGGGGAATGGATCAAAGGTTTGAATAGACTTGTAGAACCAAGAATACTCCAATTGCTTTTTTTTTTTAACATCCATTCACTGGTCCCATTAAGGCTGCATCTCCATGAAAGCTAGCCCCACTCACAAAAGCTTTATATGAATTAGTGTGGACACTAATAATGAATACGTCAACATGTTTGATGAGTGAGCATTGGTGATTGCTCCATCACAGAAAATCAAACACCTAAACACAGATACAAAACAGGAAGGCATGAGGGCATGCGCCAAGCAGAGTTTCTAACCATCCTGGGACATGGATCAGTGCTTCCAGCTAATTTATTCTAACCCTTGGTGGGTAGGAAAGTCTTAACTGGCCTCAACTTCTCCAGCTACACATTTACTTAAGTACTTGGTCCTTGTTCCTCTCACAGAACTTGAAACTCAATGAGGACAGTGTCCGTTTTGACCTTCCTAACCCTCTCGCCACCTGCATGCACAGGAAACATTTATGGGGCTCAGTGTGTATGTGTTGGTGGAATGGAATGAATAAATAACTGAATAGGAAACAAAAGAGAAGCTGGTGTGGTTGGCATGGCAACCACACATCCTGATCCTGTTTAAATTTCTAAAATGCAGCTTCCCACGAGGTAGCTTATTCAGACAAAAGGAGAAAGGACGATGTTTGATGCCACATTACAGTGAATCTGCTGGGATGGCAGGGTTTTGATAACATCTTTGGAATCACAATTCTAATGCTGTGTTTCCATAGATTTCTGAACACTTATTTCTTCTTTGTCTTGGTACTTGTTGGGGTACACTACATAAGAGCTTCATGGTCCCTTGTTCACATCAAAGTAAGGAATGCACATGAAAAACTATTTGAGCCTATATTCCTGTGGGCCTCTCCACAGTGGAAGAAGTGTTTAGAGAATTCCCAATTCTCTGAGGACTCTCGACTCTTGATAACATGTACAGAATCTACCATCTTTACATAAGTTATTTGAATTACCTCTGAGGACTGCGGCAATTTTCATTTCATCCACAAAACTGAATTTTCATGATAGTAAAACATTGAATACAAAATGAGAGGAAAAAATGGAAAGATTATATATACACATATTTTTTTCCCAAAATGTCCCCTGCCTGGTTTCATATTCCCATCCCAGCAGATGGGCGACTACGACCTAGAAAAGGATGAAGGTGATGGAGATGGGGCAAGTTGCCATCCTCCTAACCCCACCTGAATCAGGCGCCTGCTTGCTTCATTAACCAAAACTTCTCAACATGACGCAGGGGGTGTTTTCTTTGGTATCATCTGTTACAGCTGATCTGGTGGCTCCTTGCTTACAAATCCACACCGATTCCCCATTGTCTGTATAGTAAAGATGCAAACTCTTCAGCTGACCCTGAACATGGTTTACAAGCTGGTTCTACAACTTGCACCCTTCTTTCCCATGAAGTCAGTGCTCTGACCACACAAACTTCTTTTCTGTTTCCAGTACAATTCAGATCTTTTCAGGGTTCTACGCGACTTTTCTCACACTACTCCTTCACCTTAGACGTCCTTTCCTCTTCCTCAGGTTGTTTGGAATTCCCTCTTCCTCTTCATAACCCTCATCCAGGTCCTCCATCCCAGAGGGACAGGTTGAGTGGATTGCTTCATCCTTTATTGCAAAAGCATTTTTGCATGTGCCTCTGCTGAGGCATTTCCACACTGCATCATAAATCATTTCTGTACGTCTCTTTTCCCACTGCACACCATTTCTCTCGAGTACTGACTGGCCAGGCTATTCACTGTCACTGTGTTTCCCACATTCAGATTATCGTTAACATGTTACTGTTGCTCAGTAAATCTTGCAAGAGGGTTTGAGGTATATCTTAGTAATGGAGCACTTGTCTAGCACCTACACAGGCATGGATCCCCAGAGTTGCTAAATAAGTAAATAAACAGTCTCTAAGGGGCCAAGGAGGTGTCTTTCAATTTAGAAACTTATGTATATAAATTATATATTGTACTTTTTGCTTTCACCATTTTATTTATTATTTATTTATTTATTTATTTGCATTTTTTTATTTTCAGAGGCTACCAGTTGATGGAGGGTGGAACGGAAGGATACAGTATAGATAACTAATACTTTTTTAAATTACAATTTCTTCACTTTGTATCCGAGCTGTAGCCCCCTTCCTTGTCCCCTTCCAATCCCACCCTTCCTCTCTCCTCTCCCATGCCCTTCCCTAGTCCACTGATAGGGGAGGTCCTCTTCCCCTTCCATCTAACCCTAGCCTATCAGGTCTCATCAGGACTGTTTTCATTGTGGCCTGGTAGGCTGTCCCTGCCCCCTCAGGGGGAGGTGATCAAAGAGCAAGCCACTGAGTTCATGTCAGAGACAATCTCTGTTCCCATTACTAGGGAACCCACTTGGAGACTGAGCTGCCATGGGCTACAGGAGCTCTGCAAGGAGAGCAACAGAACCAAATAATCTGGGCACAGGGGTCTTTTCTAAGATTGATACTCCAACCAAGGACCATACATGAAGATAACCTAGAAGCCCTGCACAGAAACAAAACATTTTCAAAAGACAGTTTAAGTATTTCCCCATTTTCACGAATGGAAAATAAGAAAATCTAAAGTAAAACAGAGTTATAATTAAAACAACTATATCAACCACTTACCAGTGGCTTTTTACATGTGAAATACTGGGTTATATGTGTTATATTTATTAAAATATTACAATTATTTATTGTTGAATGCATTAATGCGGATGCATATAATTTCTGCATAATTTAGTGGTGAGCTGTAAGCATGTCTGTGTGATTGGAGTGGAAATCTGTTCACAGTGGTTGTGTTCTGGCTTCCACAGTTCTATGCAGCACAACTTTCAGGAATAAACAAGACTTGCAGAAGGGAAGGAAAAACTTCCTTAGCTTTCAACATGTGCTCTGACCCAAAGCCCTTATTCTCTAGAGCTTTGCTCTCATGATATATGCATGTGTGAGGTACTCAGCCCATGCTGGGATTCCAACGACAGCAGATTCTGTTCTAAATACAATTGTTTCATTTCCTCTTTGGAGTGTTCCATGGTCAGTGTATAGGATAGCAATTTGTGTTTGTGTGTTGATGAATTAATTTGTTAATTCTAACAGTTTTCTCATAGAATATCTAGGATTTCTAGATTTTTTTTATTTTATTTTTTTTCAATGCAGTTTATTCAGGAACCTTGAACAATCATCTGACCCTGGGTAAAGCCAGCCCACTTTAAATAGCTTCTGGGTAGCCAACCTCAGCATGCCACGTGGGCAATGCAGATAGGTCCACATACATGGAAGCAAGCCAGATCCTCGGCCTTAGCCAAATGTGGAGTTGTTCGTGACAGAGAGCACTCTAGGATTTCTAGATTTATTTTTTTTTAAAAATCTCTAAGCAAAGGTCATTTTATTTCTCTCTTTTAAAAATGCTATTTATTTATATTGCATGCTATTTATTTTTCTTTCTTGTCTTTTTCTCCAACTAGAATTTCTAGTAATATGATAAATAATACATAGTCAAGTCATCTTTGGTTGTGTTACCAACACATTCACTGTTATGATAAATTATACAGAACACACTTTGTATCTGTCCATATTTCATCAGCTACTACTAATGAAACAATCTACATTTTACAGTAGACAACATTCATTTAATAGAAGACATAATGAATAACTTTTTCAAAGAATACATACACACATAAAATCATTTTTGCCTCCTCTTAATGTTGTACAGTATTAGACGTAGAAAGATAAATGGGAGCAAAGAAATTAAATAACTGAAAAAATAAATAAAATGTGTTAAATTGTGATGGTCATATATTTTATCTGTTCCAAGTTATTTTTTGGTCTCTCCTTTTTGATGTCTAGAGTTCCCTTGAACCTATGAAAGGCTATCTTGATGACACTGTCAATCATGGTGGCCTCTTCCCATCTGGTCATCTGATCTGGGTAATGGTAACAGTATCTTATTTCTCCTGACTGCTTTAGCTAGTTTAGATATTGACACATGCAAAGTTAGCCATTCATCCCCAAAGTAATATTAAATTTCAGAAGAGACATTTTCCCCTGAGATTGCAGATCTAGGAGAGCAGTAGTCTAGGGCTCCTAGTTGCTATCTCATCAAGACAACAGAAAGTGCTTGCACACTTAAGAGAGCCGAGCAGAAAGAAGCAAAATCTTTAGACCAATAGATTAAGCCCTAGTGGTTCTGTCTTTGTTCTTTGACCACAGAATCCACCAAGCCTGCAGGACTATTCTAGTAGCAGAGGAGGGCAGAGAGTTAGGGACCTGGCGCAGTCAGGGCAATCTAGGAAGCCAGCATGGCCAAGGGTGGTAGCTGTGTATATAGAAAGAGTGGTCGAGTTCTGAATATATTCTGACGCTAAAGCTAATGGAATTTGTTGCCAGACTAGTGAGGAAGGTGTAAGTGACAGGGAAAGAAGATCAAATCCAAAAGTCAAGACTTGAACAGTTGGATAAAAGAAAATGTCACTTATTAGAGAAAGGGAATACTGGAAACACAAAGACAGACCAAGGGCTGGGTTTAAGGTTCATTAAGTTTTAAACGCTGATGAGACATTTGATAGGGAATGTTGAGTAAGTCATAGATTGGTGTGCTTAGAATTTTAGTAAAGTGCCCTACTGAAGAAAACAGAATAAAAACCACAGTCTACATGAAATCACTTAGGAAGTCAAGCATGAACACAGCAGAGAAACAGTTGAAAGGGAGAGGCCAGAGGAAGTTTTTCTGGGGTGGAGAAGGGATGTCCAGAAATTATGTATGAGATGTAAGCCAAGGAAAGAAATTGCTTCTAAAAGGGTGGGAGTGGCTGACCTTGTCTAGACAGCTGCTTGTGAGATTAAAATAAAGGCTGAAAATTGACCATTGGGTTTGACACAGTCATGAGTGACCTTGGCAAGAGAATCTTCTGTGTAATCATAAGAAGAGAGAGTCAGGAACGAACTCAATAAAAATTCGGACTGAAAGGAGAAAGGAAGTAGAGATGCCTTCCTCAGTGGAGACTAGGTAGAGACATAGGCAGCAGTGGCAGTGTGATTGCAGGGATGACGCAGATAATCTTCCCTGCTCTGTTGGGGGCAGAAACAGAACACATTTTCTGGACACAATATCTTGTGTTTATGATTATTTTGGGGGTGAACAACACACCCTCTTCCCGGGTTCTGTCTTTCTTTCCATGGATGGCTGAAGTCCAGACTGATGTTTGTTCTCTTTTGGCTTCTTCCCAGATGACTCCAGCTCTCACTTGGGTGTTTTTTACATGTTCAGCTTCTCCCATGGGAACGGTGGCTCACTCTTACCTCATAGGTCACCTAATTCTGTCAGAAGGAGTACTGTGACAGACCATTGCTTTCAAGTCAGTGATCATGGTACACTCAAGTGCAAGCAGCTTGGCTGCAACTCAATACCTTCCTTTCTTGTTTCATTTTGAGCCGTCCAATTTGTTTTTGTGTGGCAAACGTTAGAGTACTTAGCAATAGCTCACCTTTTACAGTAAACTCCTTTGACACAAATTTAACATATCTGGACACAGACTTTCACATCAAAGTCCCCAGTATAAAAAGTAGCAATGTGCTGACCCCTTCCCTCTTAGCTCCTCTCTCTGAGTTTTAGGAGAGCTTTGTGAATGGGGCAAATAAACCAGATATTTGAAGAATGGTTTCTCAAGCTTGAGTCTACATACATTTAGGAATCTTGAACTTTTTTCTTTGTGTGTCCTAAGCTAGATGATTAATTTACTACAAGGGGTGTATAGGAAAAGGCAAAGAAATTTACTGTTGCAGAATTTCAAATCAGTTCTTTAAAAAAAAAAAAAACAACTACATGTAGATGTATATGCACTTACGTGCATGTGCCTGTGTGTTTGCATGTGTGTGTTCGTGTCTGTGTGTGTGCATGTGTGTATGTACGTGTGTGAGAGAGAGAAAGACAGAAAGACAGAGAGTAGGTTCCTGTGGAGGCCAGAGGAGAAGGAAGATTAGATCCAGGAGCTGTTAGAAGCTGCCTTGGAACTGTGCGTAGGTCCTCTGCAAGAGCAGTATGTGCTTGTAAGCGTTGAGCCATCTCTCCAGCACCTCAGAGAAATCTTTCAGCCAGAGCCTCAGCCTTCATAATTACCTCCCAGATGCACGATCTTCACTTTGTTTGTCATAAACAAAACATTTATTGCCTTTGTGGTTTCCTCTATACTTTTTTCTGGAAATTTTTTAATTACCTAACTTCTTCCCCTATTATTTACTGCCTCTTGCCCACCAGGAATAAATGTCTTAGACTACATAATCAGAAAAGCAGATGAGCAAAAGTATCACATTTCCTGACAGGATGGGAAGAAGTGGCAGTTCCCCAGGTAGCATACCAACAAACCAAGAGCATGGCTCTGCCCAAGCCCAGCTTGGTGAGCTAAGGAGTTTATCAGTACTACTTACAGTATGGATGACTTGGGCAGCTATGTTACCAAAAGCCCACTCCAGCAGAGTGATCATTCATGAAATTCACATCACTAGAGTTCTCTGTGTTGTAGAAATCTATACCACCAAAGAGGTCCTACCCACAGCAATTGTTTGCTGTTTTAACAAGATCAAGACAGGGATTTGTGGGTGCGGTAAGTCTTTAGCCTAGTAGCTTCCATCCTTCCTCCAGAAGAGAATGTTTCAATCAGGAGAGAAAGCTACACACCCATGTTGGTTCCTCTCCTTGGCCACTTGACTGGATATGCAATCGACTAAGAGCCATGCCTCTGCGTGACTCTGGGAAGGTATTTCCTGGAAGAAATAAGTAGAGGAAGAAGGCTCTCCTTAAAGAGTAGGCATGCCCTTCCAGTAGCAGCTCAGACGTGAAGAGGTAGGAAGGAAGAACAGTTGCTACTGCAGGCTGGCCTTAGTGTCTTGCTAGCGAGTGCATCTACTCAATTGCTGCTGTTGCCATCCTTTCTTTACATGAGAGCCTAGTTTGTTTGGCCTTTCAGTGTAGACCAAGGAATCCTCCAAGATTTTGGTACCATATTGGAACTGCCATACCCAGTGTTATGGAATGGACAACTACAGGGTCCTCAGCCTCTTCAGCGTTGATAGGCAGCCTTGTTGGGCCACCCAGTCCACATTGTTTTAAGCCAGCCTAATATAACCCATTTTAAGATGTGGTCGTTCTCTCTCTGTTCTTCCTCTAGACTCGAGAGCCTATAGCATCCTAGTTTGACAACAGCATCAAAGGAAATAGGCTATGGTAGGTCTACCCAGATAGACAATTCCTGCCCAAACCAGTTAGCATTACCTGTCACCAGACCCCAGCTTCCTACATATCCTTAGAGTCTTTGTTTAACAGGACCAAGGGGTTAACGCCCTCCTCCCATGCATTAACTCACACTAAATTTCACAGGACACTGATGGATGAAATATGAATGCTCGATTATTGATTTACAACAACAACAACAACAAAAAAAACCTGAGCTGAACATGTCTATCCCCCAGCCAACAAACTTTCTCCACCTAGAAGCATGCTACATAGGAAGTCGAGCCTTAATCAGAAGGTTGCTTGCTGAGCAGGGACTTGAGGCTAGTGAAGTTAATTGTGTGATTATAGTGTTTAATGTCATCAGGCTTCCCAAGCCTGAAGCACGCATCTCTACAGTAGGTTACAGCTTCAAAAGATGTAGCCTTGATCATACTCTGGAAAACTCTTCTCTCATCTTCGATATGTGGACCTCGAGTTCTGCCATCCTTTGTACCCAGAAGCTCTTTTTTACTGCCCTTTTGGCCAAACAACAAACAAACAAAAAACTTTGTTCTGTACT
This sequence comes from Meriones unguiculatus, assembly GCF_030254825.1. Lineage (NCBI taxonomy): Eukaryota > Metazoa > Chordata > Mammalia > Rodentia > Muridae > Meriones > Meriones unguiculatus. The sequence goes on along the minus strand of NC_083362.1, from coordinate 58,279,577 downwards.
TATTTCTTTAAGCATGATAATATAACATTTTGAATTAAGATACAGTTTTTCAGGTGTAGTGATTTTCTATCTTCATTACTTATTGATTGTAAAGCTTAACTCAATACAGTGTTTCCAAAATTCCCTCATCATAGGAATCACTTAAAGCCCTTTCTTTAAATAATAAAAGAAAAGAAAAGAAAAGAAAAGAAAAGAAAAGAAAAGAAAAGAAAGTAATAAAATAAAAATACAGCTTCCAACTTAGTGATTAGGGAACCAGTTGTATTCTTGATGAGTGGCTAAGAGCTTCTGTCTTCAGGGCAGTCCCATGTGCTTTGAGTCTGTGCTTGACTTGACGGAGCACCCCACCACGGCCAACACAGATCCCCCACGGGCACACCCACTTCAATCACAGTTCTGGAAGCACTCATAACATTGATTATTTCTCATCTGAGGGGCATTATAAAGCAGAGGTTTAGAGAATTGCTTCTCAAATGAGTGCACACATAAATCATATTAATAAGAAATCTTATTTAAATGAAGATATTGATCGGGTGCTGGGATGGAGCCCAGGATTCCGCATTTCTAACAAACGCCCAGGCATGTCAATGCCGCTGCCTCCTGTCTGAGGTAGCACAGACGAGGGGTGGTCTTTGAACTGGTGCCTCCGTTCAGCTTCCAGCTCCAAAGTTCACAACCAGTTTCCCATCAAAGTGACTTTGGGCATCTTTCTCAATGTCAGTGAAACCAGTTTCTTTGTTTTTAGAATGAAAATAAATGCTAACATCTTCCTCATGGGGTTTGTTTTGGTTTTTCAGAGGACTGAGTGGATGCTAAAAGTGCTTCAGTGAGGTCCGATGGGAAATTCTGCATAATGAGAGCTGTCTTTGACCTTGTTGCGCCATGGCTTGGTTTCAGCTTGCTAATAACAGATGCAGAACGAACATCACCATTGCTCACTGTTTTCCAAAAGAAAAAAACCTGAGCTGGGGAGATGGCACAACCAGTAAAAAAGTGTTTGTCGCACAAGCCTGATGACCTGAGTTCTATCACCAGAACCCATGGTGAAAGAAGAAAACTACCTCCTCCGACCTCCATAGGTCGTGCCATGGTGCTTACACACACAAATAGTAATAAAATAATAATAAAGTTAAAATTTTACAAAAGATAACTTCTGAAACCAAAATTTTCTATGGAAGACATGGTGACTGTTTTTGCTTAGCATAAAGCAGATGGTGAGCTTGCATTGTACTGATTCCAAGGAATCCCCTCAAAATTTTAGCTGTTCTACTGGAAAGAATTGTTTCCATCTCATTCTGAACACCATTTGTTATTTATTTATTTGTTTTGTTTTGTTTTGTCTCTTCAAGTTATTCTTACAAGGAACTATCAAATTTATAGTCTTTAAAAGGTATTTTCTATAATTTAAGATTATTTCCAGAGGTCGGGGTGTGGGTGAGTGTTTCCAGGCTCTCGGACTCTTCCTCAAAAACTTGAAACAAAGGCCCACATGGGTTATAAAGTAGCAAGAAAGCCTTATTCAAAGCCAAATGAGAGGATTCATCAGCAAGAGAATGCCCTGTTTAGAGTGTAGGCAGGCCACAAGAGTGAGAGCATTCAAGGACCTTGATGATTATGGGACTTCCTTTTATGGGGCTCAACAGAATGTGAAATTTGTTTGCTAGGGAGTGTGTTTTAAAGGTTTTTGGATTTTTATTGACAGTCTTGGGTTACCTAAGTCTTTGCTTATACTCATATCCTTTCCCATGAAATATTTGATAGTAACCACATGAATGCCCAATTACAAATTACAAATAGGGATTCACCATAAAAGTTCATTTAAAGGGGGCTGAAGAGATAGCTCTGAAATTACAAACACTTGGCTCTTGCAGTGGACCTGAGTTTGGTGACTCAAAACAGCTGGAAACTCTAGCTCTGGGAGATCTGACACCCTCTCCTGGAATCTGAAGGCACCTGCAATCACCTCTCTCCCTCCCCACTCCCTTCCCCCTTCTCTCTCTACCTCTCTCTCTCTCTTTCTCTCTCTCTCTCTCTCTCTCTCTCTCTCTCTCACACACACACACTTCAAGGATGTAGTTTGCATTATTGCACATATACCCCCAATCCAGTATAGGCTAGATCAGCCTTCTACCTCCATACCCAGATGTAAATGAAGTATGATCAAATAGAAACTGCCTGTGTTTGATACTCATTAAGAGGGGGAAAAAAAACATGTTCCATTGTTTGATGGCGAGCATGCATGCAGCTCACTCGAGGCAGGTAGGGGCCCTGGGTTGCAAATGGGTTGTGGGGTGTATTGTTCTCAGACAGGTGTAGGCAAATATCCCACGCAGGTAAGAATCCTAAGCTGACAAGCACATTATTAGAACATTTGTGTGTACAATCCAAACCCAGCGGAGGGCCAGGTTGTTCAGCTCTTCCCTCTGCTTCCTGCCTCAAAAGTATCAACTTAGGTGCTGATTCCTCCTGAACATACAAATCAGTAACTTTGTAACAACACTATCCTATACGGTCCTTCTGCGATGAAAGAAAGTGTCCTCTGTCTGAGTGTTGTTCAGCAAAACAGCCGCTAAGCACAAGCAGCTTCTTAGCAGTTGTAATATGGACCCTTAGAATGAAAATTGGTATTTTAAATTCAACCCAACTTTCTTGTGTGTCGTTTGTGCTTGTATTTTGAAACAGAATTATGTTTGTGCTGGTATTTTGAAACAGGGTTATATACAGAGGATGGCCTTTAAGTTCCGGTCTTCCTGCCTCCATGTCCTGAGTGCTGGGATTACAAGTACATACCACCGCAATCCGTTTTATATGGTGCTGGTGATATGACGGAGTTTGTGCGTGCTAGACAAGGCTTCTTCCAAAGCAAATTTCAACCAAGTTTAAGTGTTTAGATTTTAAACTGACATGTGGCTGGCAGACGACTCATTATTCCATACAGGAGGCCTTCATGAAACCCGCCACTGTTACTGGAATTTGTAAAGGGTTTGTGGATGTACTTACTCACTGAAATGCCTAACAACCAAATGCTCAGTGAGCCAACCAGCTAACGCAAGCTGTTTTGGGGAAAGCTCTTAACACCTGTGACACCATAAAGACAGAACAAACTGAGAGCACTCAGGAAAAGCAAAAACATGAACATATTGATAAACAAGCTGACTCAGCTTAATATGGGACACACTTGAACTCAGTAAACTTCTGCATAAATGATGGCTAAGTACATAAATAAAACAGTTCCTAAGAATCCCGTCCCACCTCCCTTTCAAAATGATCCGAGATTGCGCCTCACAATGCTGTATTTTTTTATTTATATTTTATAAGCGGAAGAGCTTTATTTCAGGCATCCTTTCTTCCACCTGGCATTTTCTTTTCTAAAAACAAGGTTTATTTTATTATTTTATGTTTATGTTTATGTGTCTGTATGTGTGTATGTGCAGGTGTTCTTGGGGGCCAGAAGAGGGTGCCTGATTCCCTCAGAGTCAGATGGTTGGGAGCTGGGAACCGAATCCTCCACTGAGCCATATTTCTAGCCCCCATTTGTGAAATTTTCTGTATCAGAAAATTACTTAGGGAAATTATACTGATCTGAGGGTTTCATTCTTTAAAAAAAAAAAAAAATACTAACAATGCAGCGTGAACACGGGAAGTTTTAAATTTCCCCAGCTGTTTTTTATGGTTGTGAGCCTAGCCTTTAACAGCTGAGCCATCTCTCCAGCCCTGCCCCCCCCCAGCTGTTTTTCAATCAGTAGCCACGGCTGAAATTCACAGCTCTGATTCCTACGAATAATTGATATCTTACTGAAAATGTAAGTTAAAAAAACAATACGCAAAAATTTCAGAGCCCTTATTGAATTAGTTGGACTTCGCCTCTGAAGATTGAATCATAAATTGTGTTGCCTCCATACAGATCCCACGAAAACTTGTATTTACAATCATCCACCAAATTGCTTTTAGAGAAATCAAATAATGGCTCTAAATGATGTGAAAATCAAGTTATTCTCTCGTCTTTATATTTGTAACCTCATTTTAAAACTAATATTGAAAACTAGACCTGTGCTCCACTGCCAGACACAAGAAACGCAGGTGAACCCACTCACAGCCATTATTTTCAGAACCTCCTCTCAAGCAATGATATACAATGCTACCATGATAAACTCTCGCGCTTTGATTTTTTTGTTAAACCAGGTGGTTCTGCGATACTTCGAGGTACCCAAACAGCTTCTCAAGTATTTCTCCCATCTGCTCTGCAGCTGTTGATCTATTCTTTCTTGTTTTCTTAAAATATAACAGAATCTTAATCATGTTGCTCTGTTCTTAGGGAAGCAGCTTTGTCTCAGTGTCATGTGCGAATCACTTAAATTCAACCTAGCAATCCAATTAAGTCATTAAGGCATTATGTGATGTGTCCATGAGCAGGAACTACCACACTGGGAGAGCTTTCTTAGTAAGCTTTTCTTGGTGGATTTGAGCAAAATGCCAATGCAGACATGTGAGCCTCTTTCTGTAGTTGTCAGAAATAGAGGAACTGAAGTTCCTCTGCTACATTCCAGAAAGCAATGCCATGAATGACTTCTCATGGTTTTTTTTTTAAGTTTTAGAATCTTTTGATTAAAGCAAAGTATGATAATACTTATATTAAGTATATATGAAAGCAGTCGTAGAGGATAATCAAATGAATCGATGGAGTAAGATTTAATAGAGACAAAATCATGTAGCTAAGCCAAAAATATACTAAAAGAGAAAAAAGCAGCTATTTATAGAATTTACATTGTGCTTTATTTAATTGATGTATAATTGTATAAGAGTCAATGATTTGAAACTCAAGCTCCCTTAAAACTTAACATGTTTCAAATAATACTAAGTTGATTTTTGCATCCAGCCTTTTGGGCTCCCTCTTCACCTCCCAGGGATTACCACCATAGTTATTTTTGTGTGTTGCACTTAAGAGTTTTAAATTAGGGGCTGAAAAGATGGCTCAGTGGTTAAGAGCATATCCCTCTCCTCCAGAGTGCCTGAATTCAATTCCCAGCACACACATTGGGCAGCTTACAACTGTCTTAACTCCAGCTCCAAGGAATCCAGCATCCTCTTCTGGTTTGTACACCTATGAAATTAATAAAAATAACTTGATTTTCTTTAGATACAGTGATTTCCCTTAGCAGATGTAGAAAATCATATCAAGTGGGGAAATCTGATAGTTTCCCCAAGATCTCCCCTGAAATAAGATATTGGCAGGTGTATAGTGAGTAATGATTTCCTTTGAGATAAAACCCTCCATCATGGAGAGAAGCTCATTAAGACTTGGGATGTTATAAAGGGATGTGAACCATTATGTCTTGCAAGGAAGCTCCTTATTAAGCTCAAGAATTAGACAACTAAAAGGTTTCAGGAAGTTCCTGAAACTAACCAGGTCCACTAGCCCTTTTCTTCCCCAAGCTTATATAAGCAGTAAAGACTACCAAAAGACACTGAGACCAGCCACATTGCCTCTTTGAGCTACTGGAAGAGGTCAGACAACTTAGACCAGCTTCACTGCCTCTTCCTACAACTAGAAGAGGTCAGAAAACCTGAGCTGCGTGAAAGAGACCTGTTGAGCTGTCTGCAGGCTATATGGTATGTTTCAGGTTTCCAGCTTTTATGGGCCATCACTCATTCTGGGGTATGCTTCAGTGATGTCTTTGAGTCATTTCAAGTAACTCCTCACTCCTACTCCTTTAAGTGACCAGTAAAACTCTCAGGTTCACCAAGTTGAACCAGTATCCATAATTAGGTCTGTCACTGGTTCCTATCTGCACTTAGTAGACATTTGTTTATGTCTCCACAGGAATTGTGCCAACCAACAGGGTAGTCGAAAGTTCAGGTATGTTCACGACAGTCCTTCCTTACTTGTATTTTCTCTCCCTTTCCCATGCCTTTCTTAAGTTGTTCAAGGTTGTGTGTGTGTGTGTGTGTGTGTGTGTGTTATGTGTGTGGTGTGAGTATATTATGTGAGGTATGTGTGTGATGTGTGTGCGGTTATGTGCATGGTATGTGAGGTATGTGTGTCCATGTTGTTTTTTGTGGTATGGGTATATTATGTGCACACAGGAAAATACATATTATTTTGTATAATTAATGCACATTAATTAAAAAAAAACTACAAAATGGGTCAGGCAATGGAAACTGCCACCACATTGCAGGCAAAATTAAGGCCCAATATTTGTAGGAAATCTAAAAACAGTAATAATAATAACTAAAATGCCATTTTTATTTTACTCATATGCCTTTGACACCAAACAAAATCCATGGTCAGGATTGTTACTAGAAACACAATCTTTCTCAGGGCTAAATTCTAATGGTTGACATGGCTATTACTGGGCTTTGCTAATATACTTTTATATGTTTTGGAAAAACTAAAGGCAGATGGGTAAAAGTACTTGAGGTGCCCCAAAATACAGGCCAAGAAGATGCAAGGGATCCCAATTCAGCCATATCTACCTCCACGTAAACTTTTGACCCTGTTTATATTGCTGAATCCTGTTGCTTTCCTGCTGAGAGCTATACTTTTCACTAGAGCAGAACATTCCAACCTTTTCAGTAACAACCAGGGTCAACTCACTACACACACACACACACACACACACACACACATACCTCTTTTTACCAAGGATTTGTTGTTGTTGTTGTTATTCTTGTGCTCCTTCCTTTCTGAAAATGCTGTACATACATTATTTAAATAACTCAGTATTATGGAATTAATTATTTTATTAATATTAATTCTTGGTGGTTATTAATGGAGTGGCAGTTATCCCTTAACCCACTGTTTTCCACAGAAAAGACACAGAAACTTGTTAGATTTATAATAAGCCTTAAAACACTAGGGCTGGGCAGATATCAAATCTCTAAGATATTTCATTTGCTTCCCTGCCCAAGTCCCCATCAATACTTGCACATGTTTCATTTTTGTTGCTTCTGCTTCATCAGGCCAGTCCTCAGAGCAAGAAGCTCTCAGCCATGTTCTTCTAGTTCATACTAACCCATGGTGACCTGCTCCCCTCTTCCTCCTCCTCTCCCTCGTGGTCCTTCTATGACCCCCAAAGCCTGGGAGCCTCAGCTCTGCTTAACTATCTTCTGCCCAGCCCAGGCTGTAGGCAACATTATTAGCCAATCAGGGATAATTTGGGAGACAAGGCTTACACAACGCCATTTTGGATACATGCATAGGCCAATCATTTATGCTATCTTCACTCTTAGTTGAGCCAAGAACATGTTTTACTAATTTGAATCTCAAAACATTTCTCTCCCACAAAACAACAATTACAGAAATGATAGGAACAGCCTAAGAAGTAAGTTTAACTGAGGTTTATAAAAATTTCATTTCAAGTCAACCTGCCTCACCCTGCAAGTAGTGAGAACCTCCACTATGAACAAATATGTCACGAAAAAATGGAGAATATATTCAAAAACAGTGTTGTACATGCACTGTGGAGAGAAACAGAATTGAAGATGCAGTGGTGATGAGGACTTGGCTGATGTGAGTAGCTTGCGCTGTCACTGGAGTCCATTGTGTTGTCTGGATCCATGCTGTCAGTGAGGGCCATGTCTGGGTCTGAGGTCCTGATGCGCCTGTAGTCATGTTGATGTCCATGAGCATGCTGCCACTGGGGGCCATATTGATGTGAGTAGCCTGCTCTGGGACCTGAGGCCATGGTGATGTCTGTGGTCCTGCCTGTCACCAAGGGTCTTGTCTGGTCCGCTGTCCTACTGCAGCCAGGCTGTGCCCAAGGTCTGTGCGGTCGCCATGATCTGTGCTCCTGCTAACTATAAAGAACAAGAAAGCTACTTTTGCAGCGATATTGGTGACTACAGACTCATAGTTGAGAAGAAGAGACAGGAAAAGCTTTGGTGACAAACCTGACCCCTCACAAACTCCCCTCCAAGTAACAGCCTAAACAGGAAGTAATCAAAGACAACTCTTTAAAAATGTGATAAGGAGGCTGAAGTGTAGCTTTTTACATCTTCTGACGGAGATGTGGGAGGGGAAGGACTCAGTTCTTCTTAAGGGGCAGGCCACTGAGAGTTTGACCATGCTCCAGTGAATATACACCTAATACAAATCGGACTTATTTATTATTATTATTTAATCATTTTTTTTAGAGGAAGCAGTAACAAAGATGGAGGGGTGGACAAGAAAAGACTGGGAAATTCGTGTAACTGGTGTGCATGATGTGAAATTCCCAGCGTCAATAAAAATATTATGTTGAAAAAAATTTCATTTTGCAATAAATTCTAGGTATCAGGATAGCCTTCATTTGTTTCTTCCTTTACGATTGATTGTAACAGCTTCCAAGTGGCCTTGCAATCAAAAGAAAAATGTTAAACACAGGATGTTCCACTAACGTGCGTGAGACCCTAGGTCCTACCACCAGCATCATAAAAATAATCATTTGGGAGTTGAAACTTAGAGGTAGTGGTCCCTGTTTAGTATGCTGGAGGCCTTGAGTTCAATCCCTAGTACTAGAGAGGGAGGGAGGGAGAGAGGGAGGGAGGGAGGGAGGGAGAGTGGGAGGGAGAGTGGGAGGGAGATAGATAGATAGATAGAGAATTTAGATTAGTTCAAACTCAGAATTAATAAAATTCGGAACTTATGAATGACAGGCCTGGTAGATTCTGGCTTATTTATTTTCAACGTGACTTTTTTCGATAATGAATATGTTGTGATGGATATTACATTTATGTAATTACAAAAATGATGGTCATTGACAAATTTTCAGATTTAATTTAAATGTGGAAACTATTTGAGGTAATTCCCTGAGTGACAGACCAATATTTAGGTGTTGAATTTCTTTTAAGGAGTGCATGAAAGGAACTGGGTGTGGTAGCACACACCTTTAAACCCATACTCAGCAGACAGGGGCAGGTAGATCTCTCTGAGTTGGAGGCCAGCCAGATCTACAAAGTGAGTTCCAGAACAGTCAGGACTGTTACACAGAGAAACCCTGTCTCAACACCCACACCCCCAAATACATGAAGGTAATTAAGCAACATTGGTTTCTTCTTTGTTGATGATATTATTTTATTTTTAATTTTAACTGCTATAACTATGAAATTTAATAAAAGAAATCTGTAGTGTCTCTATTGCTTTATAATTATTTTTATCAGATTTAATTCATGATTTTCTCCTGGAGCATCAAAGCTTGGGTCTCATACTTGCTAATAAAGAGCACACTCTCTTGGCTACTAGCATTACTATTAAAAATAATTTTGAGGGCACAGAGTGATAGCTCAGCAGGTAAGAGTGCTTTACCGAGTAAGCATGAAGACAAGAGTTCAAATCTCTGGCAACTATGTAAAATGCTAGGCAGGATAGCCTATACACCCAGCAGTGTGGTCACAGAGATGGGAAAATCACTGGCAGCCAGCCTAACTCCAAGCTCATGGGAAAGTCCTGTGTCAGGGGACTATAGTGGACAGAGATAAACCAGTCCTTTGTCTTCTGGGAGTACTCACGTACACATGCCTCTACACTATACACATAAACTGTGTACACTCAAATAATTTGTCACCCACAGAAGGGACACACTTTTAAAAATCCATTCTCAAATTCACGCATACTATACAAATCCCTATTTGTCTCGCCATTAGGTCTCCCGGTTCATGAAGCTGGTAGGTAAAGGGGTACTGGTTGATAAAAGATGCTATCTCTGAAGGAGAGTGTTAATATTTCTACATTATTTACATGTGAAAAGCTGGACTAATATACTGTAAAGCATTTTCAATTAATAGGATTATAGTTAGACCAAAAGTCACAAAAAGGGACTCTACACAAAGGTGAATTTTCACTAATTTATGCAGTGTTACATTAAAGTGTAAAATGTCAGCATATTATATTTTAATATTTCATTTGAAATTCCAATTATTGGTTCTTGAATGTGACAAAGCCTGACATCACTGAGTCGCCATCTTTGTATCCTAAACATTGGCTTGCCCAAGGCCAGTTGGTTTCAGGCAAAGGCAACATAAATGACTCCCGGGCATAGACGATGAACTTGACCTCGCCTGAGTTTATTTGATCGTGTGCCAGACACAAGAAACATTTGAAACTGTGACTTGCCACATTGCTCTGTAAGAATTATTCCTGTTTGTCTTATTTTTAGCAGTTTTTGTTTTTTTCGTTCTTCTTGTTGTTTGTGTCTGTTTGTTTGTTTTTGAAACAGGATTTCTCTGTGTAGTCCTGGCTGTCCTGGACTCAATTTGTAGACCAGGCTGGCCTTGAACTCAGAGAACCACCTACTTCTGCCTCCCAAATGCTGGGATTAAAAGTGTGTGCCACCATGCCCAATGTTTTTTATGTTCTTGAGACAGGGTCTCACTATGTAACTCTGGCTGGTGTGGAACTCAATATGTAGAGACCAAAGATCCTTCTGCCTCTGCCTTCCAAGTGCCGGGATTAAAGGTATGAACCACTGTGGTAGGCTTTTCTTGTTAGCTTGCAACTTATACTTGTCACATATGAACCTTCTTTTCTTCCCCCATTCACCAAGCAAATATTTGTTGAGTCTCCTTTACTGCAGTAAAACTTCTTTAGCTTTCAGCTTCAGTAACTAGAAGAATTGATATAGAATGGATGGGTTATATAGTACAGTTGACATTGGACCTTTTCTCCTCAGAAACCCGGAATAGCAAGTCATTACTTCAGGGATGCCCTGCTTTGGTGAAGTTGTGGTGGAGGTAATGTGCAGGTATGTGCTCACTAGAGGATTGCTTCGAGACCTTTCACTACATGGGGCTTCTCTTTGTGAGAAAATGCACATTGACTATTGATCTTTGCTCTTTTGAACTCTACATAGCCTAGAAAGATAGGAGGGAGTGGCTTGATTCGCTCAGGAGCCTTCATCTTCATATCAAGCAAATGTTCCATGGAGAGCAGGCTTCCCAGTGTGGTGTGCATGGTGCAGTTTTGTTCAAAATGAGTAATGATGATCTTGAGACATGATCAGTCATTTAATGGCACGACCATAGAAGATGACATAAAATGTTAAGTAACTTACCTCAAACATTTGAGATCATGTTTACCCTGCTGAGAAGGCAGTAAAGTATGTCATGAAGTATTAATGCTATCAAGCATACCCCATGACAGATACCTTAATTTTGAACTGTGTTGTCAGAAAGTATGTCATTCTCAATAGCTGATAACTGATGACCACTGTGAGTGCTAAATGAATTGTCGTTCCTTTCACAGGGACAGGACAGACAGCTTGAAGTTGACAGGAACATGTCCCCAGGAGAAAAAGTCATTAGTACTTGAAGGTGTATCAAGCAAAGGAAACAGAATTACCCTCTGTGGGTGTTTTTAATCACTACACAGGCAATATTAATTGACTTTGTAGATTAAATTTAGTTTATGATAAAGAACGTAACCTGGAAATAAACTGATGAACAGGGACTTGGAAATGACACATTTTGTAGTTTGAATATGAGGAGTTAAAAGATGTTTTCTAAACTCATACAGAAACCATACACAGGAAATCAAAGCTAAGTGAAGAATTCCCTTGGCAATTGCCTATTTTCCATTTTAAGAGTTACATTCAGTGTGTGTCTGTGGGAACAGGGTGCTTACACACCACAGCTCACATGGAGAAATTGAAGAACAGTTTGTGGAAGCTGGTTCCATCCTTTCACCGTTGTGGGCCTGGGACCAAACCTAGGCTATCATGCCTGGCAGAAAGCATCTTTACCAGCGGAGCTGACTTCCTGTCCTGTTTGCTTATTTCCTTTAAGGGACTAAAGCAAAATCAAGCTATACTCCAGACTAAAACCAAAACAGGTCCTTAAAATCTGCTTTCCTAGCAAGACCCAGATGTGACCAGCAACTAATACTGGGCTCAGGTCCACACCCTACAGGGCCCCAGTCAGTTCAAATGGTTTGCACAAAGCCCTCCCTGAACTAGGATCTAACCCAGAACAAGTTCATTTTGGAGGAAAGAAAAAAAAAAAAACAACAAAAAAAAAAAAACAGATGTGGCTTATTATCTCACCAAATAGACATTTAAAGGAGAGGTCAAAAGTCATTGTTCAAGAACACTTTCCTCCAGTTTCTTAGAAAAGAAAGTCTTTGCAGAAAGTACTTTTCTCCCAGAATCAATACGATGTACTTTAACCTCTTCACAGACTTAACCATCCACTAAGACTTTCAAAAGGAAAAAGAAACACAGCACAGGTAATTTCTAAATGGTTTGGATCCAGGATATAAATAGGTGACTAAAATAATATGCTCCTCTTCTCCCCAGAGGACTGATGAGAGAGAGAGAAAGAAAAAAAAAGATTGAAAACTACAGCAAAGAAACTAAAGCAGTGAAAGCTGTTAATCTAGGTGTGCTTTTAATAGCTGTTTATATCTCATAGTATATGCTCTGATGCTTAATTCAAAATGAGCTGGTGCACACCATAAGTTCATGTTACCACATGGGACACTTAAGTTCTTACTCTGTCATAGTGATTTTAGCACCAAAAATGATCTCGTGGCCTTTCCCCACAGCTATTACTCCTTGCTGAAATGTTCTTCTATGGAGGATACTTCTTTTTGCCAGTAAGACCTGTGCATCTTTAAATTTTTTTTATTAATTACAGTTTATTCAATTTATATCCCAGCTGTAACCCCTTCCTCATCCCCTCCCAATCCCACCCAACCTCCTTCTGTTCCCCTCTTGCTCCTCCCCCAGTCCACTGATAGGGGAGGTGCTCCTCCTCTTCTATCTGACCCTAGCCTTTCAGGATTCATCAGGACTCTTCCCCACCTCCCTTCAGGGAGAGGTGATCAAAGAGCCAACCACTGAGTTCATGTCAGAGATAGTACCCCGTTCCCCTTACTAGGGTACCCACTTGAACACTGAAGCTGCCTTGGGCTGCATCTGTGTAGCAGTTCTGGGTTATCTCCATGAATGGTCCTTGGTTGGAGTATCAGTCTCAAAAAAGACCCCTGTGCCCAGACTTTTTGGTTCTGTTGCTCTTCTTCTGGAGCTCCTGTCCCCTCCAGGTCTTTCATCTCTCCCTTCTTTCATAAGATTCCCTACACTCTGCCCAAAGTTTGTCTGTAAGTCTCAACATCTGCTGGGTAGAGTCTTTCAGAGGCCCTCTGTGATAGAATCCTGTCCTGTTCCCTGTTTTATCCTTCTTCCAATGTCCATCCTGTTTGCCTTTGTGACTTAAGATTGATCGTCTTACCCAGGGTCCTCCTTCTTGCTTAGCTTCTTTAGGTGTACAGATTTTAGGATGTTTATCCTATATTTTATGTCTAATATTCACTTATAAGTGAGTATATACCATGAGTGTCTTTATGTTTCTGGGTTACCTCACTCAAGATGATCTATTCTAGATCCCACAATTTGCCTGCAAATTTTATGATTTACTTGTTTTTAATTGCTGAGTAGTATTCCATTATGTAAATGTACTACAATTTCTGTATCCATTCCTCAGTTGAGGAACATGTGGATTGTTTCCAGATTCTGGCTATTACAAATAAAGCTGCTATGAACATGGTTGAGCAAATGTCCTTGTTGTATACTTGAGCATCTTTTGGATATATGCCTAGGAGTAGTATAGCTGGATCTTGAGGAACCACTATTCCTAATTGTCTGAGAAAGTGCCAAATTGATTTCCAAAGTGGTTGTACAAGTTTACATTTCTACCAGCAATGGAGGAGGGTTCTCCTTTCTCCACATCCTCTCCAGCATGTATTGTCACTTGTGTTTTTGATCCTGGTTAGCCATTTTGATGGGTGTAAGATGAAATCTCAGGGTCATTTTGATTTGCATTTCCCTGATGACTAAGTATGTTGAGAATTTCTTTAAGTTTCTTCAGTTTGTTTCTCTGCCCTTCGATATTCCTTTATTGAGAATTCTCTGTTTAGCTCTGTGCACATTTTTTTAATTGGATAACTTGATTTGTTGCTCTTTAACTTCTTGAGTTCTTTGTGTATTCTGGATATTAGCCCTCTGTCAGATGTAGGGTTGCTAAAGATCTTTTCCCAATCTGTAGGCTGTCATTTTGTTCTGATGACAGTGTTATTTGCTTTACAGAAGGCTTTCAGTTTCCCATTTATTGATTATTGATCTTAGAGCCTGTGCTTTTGGTGTACTGTTCAGGAAGTTGTCTCCTGTGCTAACGAGTTCAAGGCACTTCTCTTGAACTTTTTCTTCTATCAGATTTAGTGTGTCTGGTTTTATGTTGAGGTCTTTAATCTGCTTGGACTTTAGTTTTGTGCAGGGTGATAAGTATGGATCTATTTGCATTTTTTACATGTAGATATCCAGTTAGACCAGCACCATTTGTTGAAGATGCTGTCTTTTTTCCATTGTATGGTTTTGGCATCTTTGTCAAAAATCAAGTATCCATAGGTGTGTGGGTTTATTTCTGGGTCTTCTATTCAATTCCATTGATCCACCATTCTGTTTTTATGCCACTACTCTGCAGTTTTTATTACTATTGCTCTGTAGTATAGCTTGAGATGTGGAGGTATCTAAAGATACCTCCAGACAATTTGTTGTTGGACAGGATTGTTTAAGCAATTCTGGATTTTTTAATTTTCCATATGAAATTGAGAATTGCTGTTTCAAGTTCTGTAAATAATTGTGTTGGTATTTTGATGGGAATTGCATTGAATTTGTACATTGCTTTTGGTAGGATGGCCATGTTCACTGCGTTAACCCTACCGATCCCATGAGTATGGGAGATCTTTCCATCTTTTGACACCTTCTTCAATTTCTTTCTTCAGAGACTTGAAGATTTTTTTCAAACAGGTCTCTTACTTTCTTGGTTAGAGTCAAACCAACATACTTTATGTTATTAATGTCTCTTGTAAAGCCACTAATTTCTTCCCCTAATTTCTTTCTCAGCCCTTTTGTCTTTCATATAGAGGAGGGCTACTGATTTTTTTTTTTTAATAAATTCTGTATCCAGACACTTTGCTGAAGATGTTTATCAGCTGAAGGAGTTCTCTTGAATTTTTGGGGTTGCTCATATATACTATTATATCATCTGGAAATAGTGATACTTTGACCTCTTCCATTCTTGTTTTTATCCCTTTGATCTCCTTTAGTTGTCTTATTGCTTTAGCTAGGACTTCAACTACTATGTTGAAGAGACATGGAGAGAGTGGGCAGCCTTGCCTTGTCCTTGATTTCAGTGGGATTGACTTAAGTTTCTCTCCACTGAGTTTGATGTTGGTTATAGGCTTGCTGTAGATTGTCTTTACTATGTTTAGATATGTGCCTTGTATCCCTGATCTCTCCAAGACTTTAAACATGCATGGGTGTTGCATTTTTTTTCAAATTCTTTTACAGCATCTAAGGAGACAATCATATGGTTTTTATCCTTCAGTTTATTTATATGGTAGATTACATTGATGGATTTCCATATATCGAACCACCCCTGCATGCCTGGGATGAAGCCTACTTGGTCATGGTAGATGATAATCTTTTATGTATTCTTGGATTCGGTTTGCCAGTATTTTATTGAGTATTTTTGCATCGATTTTCATAAGAGAGATAGGTCTAAAGTCCTCTTTTTTGTTGGGTCTTTGTGAGGTTTAGGTATCAAGGTGACTGTGGCCTCAGAATGAGTTTGGTAATGTTCCTTCTGTTTCTGTTTTGTGGAATAGTTTGAACAGAATTGGAGTTAGTTCTTCTTTGAAGGTCTGGTAGAGTTCTGTGTTGAAATCATCTGGCATAGATGTTCAGTATTGGGATGTTTTCCTGGTGGATTTTTCCTTGGATGAAAATGAAGTATCCCTCCTCATCTTTTTTGATTAATTTTGGTTGAATGTCTACTTAGTTAGATATTAGGATAGCTACACCAACTTGTTTTCTGGATACGTTTGCTTAAAAAAACCTTTTTCTAGCCTTTTACTCTGAGGTAGTGTTTATCTTTGTTGGAGAGGTGTGTTTCTTGGATGCAGCATAATGTTGGATCCTATTTCCTCAACCAATATATTAATCTCTGTCTTTTTATTGGAGAGTTGAGTCCATTGGTGTTGATAGATAATAGTGACCAATGAGTGTTAGTTCCTTTTATTGTGGAATTGGTGGTGTCACTGTGTTTCTATACTTGTTTTCTTTTAATTTTTTGTTGTAAAATTATCTACATCCTGTGTTTTCTTGGGTGTAGTTGATTTCGTTGGATTGGAGTTTTCCTTCTAGTATCTTCTGTAGGGTTGGGTTGCTATGTAGATATTAAGTTTAGTTTTGTCATGGAATATTTTGTTTTCTCCATCTATGTTGATTGAAATCTTTGCAGGGTATAGTAGTCTGGGTTGGCATCTGTGGTCTCTTGGAGTGTGCATGACATCTGCTCAGGCCCTTCTGGCTTTCACAGTTTCTGTTGAGAAGTCCGGTGTGATTCTGATAGGTCTATCTTTATATGTTACTTGGCCTTTTCCCTTGCTGCTTTTAATATTCTTTATTTGTTCTGTAGATTAAGTGTTTTGACTATGGTGTGAAGTGAGGAGTTTCTTTTCTGATATAGTCTATTTGGTGTTCTGCAGGCCTCTTGTATGTTTCTGGACATCTCTTTTTTTAAGTGGGAAAATTTTCTTCTATGATTTTCTTGAAAATATTTTCTGGACCTTGGAGCCTGGAATCTTCTTTTTCATCTATTCCTATTATTCTTAGATTTTTGTCTTTTCATGGCATCCTTGATTTCTTAGACATTTGTGTCTGGGACTTTTCTGATTTTATTTTTTCTTTGAGGCATGTATCAATATCTGCAAGTGTATCTTCAGCACCTGAGATTCTTTCTTCAATCTCTTGTATTATATTGCTGATGTTTGCCTTTGTGGTTCCTGATCTTTTCTCCAAGTTCTCCAGCTCCAGGGTTTTCTCAGTTTGTGTTTTCTTTATTGATTCTAATTTTGTTTTCATATCTTGCAACATTTCCTTCATCTGTTTGAATGTGGATTCCTGTCTTTCCATGATGGCCTCTATTTTTTTGTTCGTTTCCTCTCTATATGCCAATAATTGTGCCTCTACTTGTGCCTCTATTTGTTTGGCTATAATTGCCTGTATTTATTTGAGAGCTTTGTTTGTTTCCTCTTTCAGTGCCTCTAATAACTGGATAAGCATAGATTTGAAATCATTTTTTTGTGTGTGTTTCTGATGAATTAAAATATCCATCAATTTGGGGGTTGCTAGTGAAGACATAATATCCTGATTTTTGTTGGATGTGTTCTTATAACGATTTCTCGGCATCTACTTATCTGTAACCTTGGTTGTTTATTCCTGGAGTCTGTACTTCAGACTGGGTTCGTTTGTTTTTGGTGTCTGGAGTATTCTTCAGGAAGATGAGAGAGGTTCACTGATTTGAGAGTGGATGTTGGTGTTTCAGCTATAGCTAAGGGATAAAGGTTGCAGGTGCATGCACACAAGCACAGGAGTGTACGTGGAAGTGTGCCTTGAAGGACCAGGTGCTAGAGTGTACAGATGCCTGGAAGGGTGGAAATAGTGTGGGAGGGGGTGTTGGCTCTGTTTGCAGGTACCCTGAATGCCTCAGCAGCCTACAGGCCTGTCATACTGTCCTCCTGTTATTCAGATCTGCCTGGGCTCCAGGAATTGTTTGCCTGGACTCCACTGGTAGATCCACAGAACAGGGGCTTCACTATTGAGAATGCTGTCCCACAATGGGGGTGTGGGTGGGAAGGATCTGATGTCTGGCTGCCAGCATAGAGGGACCCTGGATCTGGGGCTCTGCATGCACTCACTTATTGGTGCACTCACTTGCTCGCAGGCCTAATCAGAAAGCACAGGGGTTCCTATTCTCTACTCTCAGATTTGAGCCCAAAGGGGCAAATAAAAGTGTCAGAGATCCATCAGCTCAGTAGTGTCCACTGTTTGGTGGCAGGTCAGGGCGACCCGTACTTGGGGCAGCTGCCTCTGCTGTCTCAGTCACCAAACATGGAGGCTCCTGCTTGGGCCACAGCTGCAGACCTGGGAGGCCCTCACGGCCACTACCTCTGCCTTCTCAGTCACCAAGCAGGGAAGCCCATGCCTGGG
The DNA here is from genome assembly GCF_030254825.1 of Meriones unguiculatus. Lineage (NCBI taxonomy): Eukaryota > Metazoa > Chordata > Mammalia > Rodentia > Muridae > Meriones > Meriones unguiculatus. The sequence goes on along the minus strand of NC_083362.1, from coordinate 58,261,557 downwards.
GCAGCAGCCACTGCCTACCACCTCTGCCAAGCAGGGAGGCCAGTGTTTAGGGCAGTGAAATTGCAGGAGGGTTGAATATTCGCCACTCACGGTCTCTGGAAATGTCCACTGGTGACCTGGATCCAAACTGTCCCAGATTGTCCCCTCTTGCCCAGGAAGCCCCAGTGTCAATGTTCTGGCTTCAGCTGCCCCTCCACTCACCAATTTCAGGGTTTTGGGTCCTGTGCCCCTCAGATACAGTGCATGCTGTTCTCTGGACTCCCTGCTTCTTTTTATTTTTTTATTTTTTTGAACATAAGATATAAGTCCTAAAATTGTAACTAGTCTTACTCGTTAAGTTTTTACTGTTTATTTTGTGTGTGTATGTAAATGTGTATGAACACATCTGCCACATGTCATCCTGTTCATGAGTGGAAGTCAGAGGACAACTTTTGGGATTGGGCTCTCCTTTTACCATATTGATCCTAGGGATTAAACTCAGATTGTCAGGCTTGGAGGCAAGCATCTTCAAATTCTGAGCCATCTCCTTGGCCCAAAAGTTTATCCTAGATAGCTTTTACCTGATTATTTTAAATAATTCTAAAATATTCCACTATTTAACATGTTTTATAATATAATGCCTTTTCGTCGGTATATGTGGATCTTAAATGTTTCACACTTAACGGAATAAAATAAAACTTTGTCAAATGTTGCAGAAACTATCATCTGATTATTTTCAAAATAACGTAATAAAAAAGTTCTTAATTGTATAAGCATGCTAGTGCTTGCCTGTAACAATGAAAAGAGACTTGATTATGATGCTCTAGGCTTCAGGGCTGGAACAAAGACTCTCTTAGAGAAGGCAAGACATTAGTAAAACAATGAGGATGATTTTCCCAGAAATCATAGCCAAAGTTTGATATTCATGTTGAGACAGAAAAGCAGATAAAGAAGTGACAGAGAAGTGATCCCCACTTACAAAGAAGCCTGCCTGCTGCCAATTCCTGTCTGTCTTCCCACAAAGCATGTGTTTACGTTAATTTTATAAAGCAATTAAACAATATCTGTAGACCAAATTATTCCCTAATTAAACTGAAGAACCAGTAACCGTAATTTTAACATTACTTCTTTCCATTTATTTTCATTTCAGGCAGAGAAGAACTGTAATTGAGAAATGAACACAATCATAAATATATCTATAGGGTAGCCCATAATAACGTCTCTGAATAATCCTAACTAATGTATGACTGAGTATTCCTGGGAGGAAAATGGTGGAATCCTACAGTCGTAACCTGCGTGAGTGAGAGTCAGATCACTCTTTATCGGTGATTTCTTTTTCCGGTATGACTTACTGCACATATTTCTGGAAAGACTGGCTAGGTTTTAAATATCATACAGACATTAAGCCAGTGTTGGCCTTACGCCTATGCTAGTTTATCAGATTAGCCTTAAAATAATCTAGAACAGAAGAAAGATTGGGAGCCTTGGTCTCTACCCTCTTCCAGCACTCAGACATAGTTAGTTTCCTATGATGTCGTATTGGCTGGCAAATGTCCTGTATTTTATGTGTGAACATTTAGAAAGGAGATTTCTCATTAAGACCTCATTTAAAACTTCTCCTATAAAATCATATCTGTCACCATTGCTTCTCCCATTGCCACATTAAGTGGGAAGAGCCTTCAGAACTTCAGTGTAACGGCTTGTCTCAAACTCTGAGTTTCTCCCAACCCTGATGCTAAATGTCAGATTCTCTGAGACTATTTCTCACCATTCAGACTGAAGAACTCCCCCATTCCCAAAACCTAACAACTTTTTAACCCATGCTATCCCTTTCTGTTCCCTTGATATTTGTCATTATCTGAAGGGACCTTCCTTATTTCTAGTTTACCTGTTCGTTTTTTTTTTTTTGGAGACTGTTCTTCGGAGATGGTGAGCAGCCTACACGCATGTGCAGGTGTCTTAGTCAGCGTCCTACTGCTGTGAAGAGATACCATGACCACAGCAACTCTTACAATGGGAAGCATTTGATTGGGTCTGGCCTACAATTTCAGGGGTTTAGTCTGTTGTCATTATGTTGAGGAGCACGGTGGCACGCAGACAGACATGGTGCTGAAGAAGTAGCTAGGAGTTCTTTATTTGTGTCCATAGGCAGCAGGAAGACCAAGAAATACTGGGCCAGGCTTGGGCTTTTGAAATATCAAAGGTCACCCTCGGTGACAGATTTCCTCCAACATACATCCTAATTTCTCTCAATTAGTACCACTCCCCAATGACTGAGCATTCAAACAAATAAGTCTTTGGGGACAGTCTTTTGCATGTGTATACATCCCTGTGCAAAGGCCACAGGTCTATATCTGGTGGGTTTCTCAATCATTTGTTTGCCTTATTTTTTTTTAAGATAGCATCTCTTGCTGAACCTGGGAGCTCACAGATTTGCTAGATTAGCTGGATGGCCAGACCTGAGTATACTCCTGTCTCTACCTTCTCTGGAGAATTTTTAACATAGATGCCAGGGATCTGAATTCAGCTTTTCACGCTTGTGGAACACACACATTGCTGAAGGAGCCACCTCCACAGCCCCTCTCTATTGACTCTGGGGTCCCCAATTCTTAAAATTATACTTTTTTTGTATACAGTTGTGATCTACAATGGGATGATTTGTTAAATGCAGAATATGCGATGAGACAATGAACCTGATTAATCATCTCATCACAAATTTATATTTTTGTGGAGAGAATGTATAAAAAATTATCTCTACTAGCACTTTTGAGATATACATTATTGCTAACTATGGTCACCATGCTGTCTAGTACATCTCAAAAGCTAATTGGACCCAAATGAAGCCATTGTACCATTCATCTCTCCATGCCTCCTACCCTCATTTACAGCTTCTGGTAACTATGCTCCATCCTGCGTCTACAAGTTTCACATCTGCAGATTTCATATATATTTAAAATTGTGTGGTATTTTGTCTTTCTGTGCCTGCTGATTTCCCTAAGCATTGTGGCTACTTTCATTCAGATTGTCATAAGTGGAAAGATACTGTTTTTTAAGGTTGAATAGTATTCTTTCTTTGTCTGTCTGTCTGTCTGTCTGTCTCTCTCTCTCTCTGTGTGTGTGTGTGTCTGTGTGTGTGTCTGTGTGTGTCCTTGTCTCTCTCTGGAACAACCCTAGAAAACATGACAGCATCATACCCACAAAAATAACAAAGCTGGAAAGATTTTGTTAGAGGGATGGCTCTAATGAGATTTCTTTGGAGGGATGGCTCAAGACTAGAGGGATGGCTAGGTAGCTAACAACACTGCTCTTCCAGAAGACCAGAATGTGATGCACAGCACCTACGTGGCTACTTATAACACTCTGTAATTCTGTCCCAGGGAATCCAAAACCCTCTTTTGACTTCCTGAGAACACACATAGTGCTCATACATGCATGCAAACAAAACATTCATACATATAAAATTAATCTTAAAAAGTCAATTCAAAGTGGATTAAGGACCTAAAGAGGCAGTAGATATACTAAATATCAGAATCCATGGAGTTTAGCAGAATTTGATTAAAGGAAGTGACGTTGGATGCTCCAGTCAAGCTCTGCATGAAGTTCATTGGATACCCCTGAGAGGCCTGCTCTTTTTTTAAGGACAAATGGAGGAGGAGTGAAGCTGGGGGAGAAAAGAGTTGGTGAGGAGTACTGGGAAGAGAAAAGGAAGGAGCAACTGCAGTCTGAATGTAATGTATGAAAGAAGAATTCTTAAAAAGTCATACTTGGGGTGAAACTGGAAGGGACTGTATATATCTACGTTGTGTTTATCTTTTTCTCTGTCTCTTAGTGTCACTGGAGAATCTCTCACAAAATAAGTTTCAGGATTTTCCACTGGACCCTAAAGAAAATGATAAAAGAGAGAAAGAGAAAAAAGAGCAGAAACTCCAGTCAGTTCACTGCTGATTCTCCCGTATCCATGAGTATACAGCAGGCGTTCAATAAACATTTGCTTACTTACTGACTAAGAGGTGGAACAATCAATGTCTGTACTCTTAATGACCAGTGCTGACTCCATTGTTTCAAAGGCTTAAAACAAACACATTCAACTCAATTATGCTATGATGTAATATCTCCTGGAGTGATATCCTTTGTCCCCATGATAAATAGTGATTGCCTTAAGAGCTTTGGAATGCCCTGTTGGGATGCATCCAGCTTTAGTCACTTGACCATGATTTCTATCTTGGTTTAACACGTTGGTCTCTACACATTTTTAAAGTGTATAAAAAGGCTCTGTGTGCTGGCGCCAGGCAAATCTAGGTGGATTTAGACATAAATATTCATTAGAATTTCCCTCCATCTCCCCTTAAAAACACTCCATTGAAATGGAGATTTTGACTTTTAAGATAATGAAGAATATTAAGAGCCTTTATTCTTGAAAAATTAATAGGTTATTAAAATGGCATTTCTCTACATTCATTAGGATGGTTTTGCCTTTTTAAATAAATCTTGATGTACTTTGCTTGTTCTGGGGGGAAAAGCATCTTTTCTTTCAGTAGGTGGAATAGCGCCTGAACCCTGTGCTCTAATCCTTGTGCTCTCTATTAATCCTCAATTAAAGGCAGCTGGTATTGTGGTTGTTTTGGTACTTAGGTGAAGCAATGTTCTGTCTTTGATAAAAAGATATAAGGTTTTAGATTTCTGTCCCTTTAGGTGGGGACTTTCTAAGCTGTATGGAGTCCCTCCCCAACTCTCTGAATCATTTTCTGTCTGGTCAAAAAGATGTAAGCAACAAAATAAGAAATCACGAGGGTGACTCTTTTTTTTTTTTTTTTTTTTTTTGAGGGTGACTCTTTGAATCCCTGTTGATACAATGTTCTTGCCTGACGTTTTACATTAAGGTGTGTTTGTTTGGATAGAAGAACTGTATTCTCTTAGGAAAAAAGAAAACTAGAAGCCTGTGATCAAAGAAATAAGCTTTCAGAAATTTTCAGTGCGGAAAGATTAAGAAGAGGGGGCATTCTTTGTTTGGTTATTATCTGATTCGCTTTTGTTGTCACTTTTTCCTGAAATGGAGTTCGTCCCACTCTGGGAAAATCTAACCGCCTCTTGAGTGAATCAAGCAAATGAAGAGAGATTCTGTATTGTTGCCCTCTGCCTCTCCGACTACGTCCATCAAATCTAGCTTTGGCTTGTGCAAAACAGGTGCACTGATGTTTTCAGTTTTGCATCTGCCGAGGAGTATAATCATGGCATTGATTGTCTCTTCCCTCTGATTGGTCTCCATTGTGCCTTTGTCTGTGTTGGGGTCTTCTTTCCTAATCATTTTACTAGTCATTTGGTCTTTGCCATGTCCCATTGAGAGAATGCGATTTAGTTTTTCAATTCATCACATCTTATTGTTTTTATTATTTGAAATTGTAACATCACAATATGGGTTCTTTTGTCTAAAAATGTTTAAAGGAAATCTAACATTTTAGAGAAATTCAAAAGGTTTAATTAGAATTAAACTACGAATCCCCCACAAAACATATCTGTCACTTAATGATTCAAATTTCCGAAACCAAGCAAAAGTTTATTTTAAACAAATTATACTTAATTCTAAGTAAGTTTTTTTTCTTACTTTCCTATAATTTGTATATGCAACTTATTCCAAGAGAAAATGTCCCCATCTGATGGTGCTACTGGCAGGTGGTGGAGCCTTTAGGAGGTGGAGACTAGAAGCTCACTGGAGGCACGCCCTTTAAGAGGATAACAGAAACCTAATCAATCTGAAAATCTCTTTGTCTGTATGTATGTATAACCAATCTATCTGTCTATCTATCATCTATCCATTCATCAACCAACCTATCTATCTCTGTATCTCTTGGGCCATGCAGTGAATGGATTTGCTCTATTCGGCTGCAATACTCTGCAGATGTGACCCATCGCCAACTGATTTCAAACAATCAGACCAACCCATCACATAAACCAATCTCTAAAACCCAGAGCCCAAATGATTCTTGTTTTCTTCTATGTAGTTTATTATTTCAGGTATTTGTTTTCATGGCAGCTGACTAACGCATACCAAACTGTGGGGGGAAATGTTGTATTAAGGGGCTGGCAGGATGCGTCAGAGTTGAAGAGTTGAAGAGTGAATACTATTCTTCAAAAGACCTGAATTTGGTCCCAGAACTCATCTTGGGAAACACACAATCGCCTATAACTTCAGGTACAGGAAATACAACGCCCTCTCCTGGATTCCCTGAACATTGTACTCATGTACAAACTCAGACATGAACAGTTATACAAAATCTAACAATAAAAATAAAATATTTTAACATATTATAAATTATTGACAGTCATCTGTCATTGTCCTCAACTGTCTTTTTTTTTTTTAACCATATCTTTCTTCCTGGCCCAGATATCATGCTACTAAAAACTGACAAAATGTCATACAACATTTTCTTAACTTTGCTGGCAGATAGACCATACACATATGACCCAATTCTAAAAAAAGAGACCCACAAGAGAGTCTGTTAGGAAGCTTCTGAGACAAGTTTTCTTTTCTGCAAAGGTATATAGCAGGAAACTATCTATCTTTCATGGTAGACAATGTCATCTCTATGTGCCATATCTAAGCTACAACTGTACACTTAGAACCAAAAGATTAAATAAAACTAAGAATTAAAGCTCTGCGGGTTGAGAGCTGAAATACAGACAGACCAGAATCTTCCAAGATATCACTACTCTGTTCAGCAAATCCTGAGAACAGGCCTTTAGGCTTCTTTGAGATAAGGCAATGCTTTTGCTGAGTCATTTAAGTTGGGTTTTCTATTACTTTCCCCCAAAAGAATACAAAAGGAAAAAAAAAATCTCTACATTAACTGATAGGCAATTTGATTACTTTTAGGTGGCACAGAGCTATTTCCATATCAAATAATTGACCTAAAATTGTAAGTTACATGTATTTGGATGGAGACTAGTACATTTTCTCACTTAAACTAAAATGAACTTCTGAAATGACAATTGCTTTTCTAATTTTACATGAAGAATCATATTTAAATAGACTCAGCTTCTAATGACATTTTCCTCCCTGTAGAGTATATTTTGGTCACTTACTTGGATTTTGTTATTCCTGGGGAGAAAGGTGGGGAGGGAGAGAGGGCAATCTACCATGCCAAATAGAGCTCGGCATTAAAATCTCCTGCCATCCAGCACTGGCTTAATTAACAGAGTATGCAATAGGATAGGCATAAATCCAATTGTATAAACTGCAGACTGCCAGTGATTAAGTACTTTATCCAGCACAATCTAATGTTACACTCTCATTCAGTTCAGGCACATAAAGAGAATCTTTAACATTTCTTCTCTTTAATGTGTGCTTCTAGAAAAAAAAAATTCTTCAGTTTGTACCAACAATCCACACAGATGACACCCACAAAGCCAATCACCTACTCACAACCCACAGAAATGGAGGTACCTAGCTTTTTTTTGCAGCAAGGGTAGAACAGAGTGCTACTGTACCATGGGTAATTTGGATAAATAGATTGGTTTTAGGAAGGAAGTAAACAAGGGTTCCACTTTGGCTGATAGCCTAGATAAATTGAATGTGTGAGTGGAGTCATAGAAATGGGATAAGGATTAATGGAGAGAAGGAAACATGAATTTCACATTAAAAAGATTAGGGAAATCCCGACCTTTATTATAAAATATCTGTGAGCCTATAAAGATGATTTATAATACTGGAAAAGCTTTGGCTAATGCTCCTGGGAGGCTCAGAAAACATAATCCAATTTACTTGTGGTGTACAAAAGAGATATACTTTAAAATAATTGCTATTTTAAACTGTAGCCTTCATGGAGCTTTGGCATCTAACCACAACATAAGGATTAACCAAAACCATTAAACTGCTGTTTTTTTAGAAAATGCAATACTGTTGTGTTATATATTCCACAGCCAGTGGCATAAAAAGCTAGCTGTGTGAGAGAATTGTGTCAGCGAATGCATACACCATGCATTGGCTGAATCACCTTGTTGGGGAAACTCAGAAGTCGCAAACTCATGCCCCCTTTTAATCAAGCTTATTGAGTCATGTGATTGCTATTGTTTGAGAAGACAAAGCTGTGACCGTTGTACAACAATTGTATTTTTCCAAGATGTCCTTCCTTCAGGCATTTAGTTTGACAAAGCTCCCTAGAAGATTCAGAATCATTTTTGTTTCAGAATTAACTGTAGGAGCAAAGTGGATCGATGTGAGAGGTGTAGTTAGCTGCCTGGCCTCTCAGGCAGTCTTATTTGTCTGTTTCCTCATAGGAGAACTAGTTTCCTGGAGGATTTCTCGGGTGTGAATTGTGCCTCAGAAGGAAGCAGTCTCCAGGAATTTGACTTACACCTGCTTTACTTTCTCCCGGTCACCAGCCCGTGAATGTTTTTCTGCTACAGCATACTCTGGTTGTTTATTCCATCTTGACAGCCAGTTTTATGACTCATGTATTAAAGTAGCATGGAACCAGAGTCATGCAATTCTGTGCTAGCCCCATTATGGCTATGATGGACTTTTCAGTATTCAGCCTAATACAGACTTTAGTAAACAGCTTCTAAGGCTTAGAAATCTACTGTAGTTGAAGGTCATTCTCATGGCTGATTTATCCAGAGGTGTTGCTTCACAATCAAAGAGTCTCAGCAACTAATCAGGGGATATTCAGCTTTAGAAAAAGAAAAAAAAGCTTTAACGTTTCTGAGCTTCTATTATCCCTCTGACAGCAGATATAGATGGCAAATTTATAGTTTTTGAAATAGCTTACGATATTTATATTTAAATTGACCACAAAACTTGAATTCACTTATAGGTCACTCATAGCAATGATTTTTTTTTCTTAACCATAAGAACATAAAATAATTTTCATATACATGAAATATTTGGTCATTAATAAAATATTGCATATCCCTCACATTGCAGACATTTCTCTGAACACTGGAGTTATATATGTGAATAAGAGAGAAACTGTTTTATACTTCCTTAATAGAATGGTACATGGAGGCTGAAGTGGGAGGATTGTAACTTTAACTCTAGCCTGAGATAGATCCTATCTCACAAAATCAAATGTAAAACAAAACTAAGCAGCAAAAATTAAATTAAATTAACCAGTGTAAGTGTGGATTTAGGAGACATTTATAGATGAAACATGAGAGGTGTTTGGGTTTTGTTTTGTTTTGTTTTGTTTTTATGGTTTTATTAGTCACAGCTAGTTCATTCCCAAGAGTGTGTTACTCATATTTTGGTTACTCGTTTTTTGAAATATTTCATTAAGGTGTTTGTTAAAGAAAGTGACAAATATAATAGTGGTCTAGAAGTTAAGAAAAAGAAAGAAAAAGAAAAGAAAAGAAAGAAAGACACAGTATCTGCTACTAAGAGATGTACAAGAGATGTGTGTTCTACAAGACCTTGATGAAAAAATAGACATACTATCATTGGTTATTAAGAAAACATAAAGAATCATCTTTCAAACTACCAAGTGACTAAAAAATTTAAAATGCAGTATATAAAGACATGAAACAGTTATTAACTCTCAGGCACTCGGGTGAAATACAAAAACTCTTTGGAAAACCACTTGGAAGTTTATTTTTTAAGTAGACATTAACATACAGCATGACTCAGCATTTCACTCCTAGCTAACTGCCCAAGAAGTGAAGCCCATTTTGCAATTTAAAATTTGAGGGGCAGGGGGTGGTCAGCCTTACCAGGCCACAGAGGAAGACAATGCAGCCAGTCCTGATTAGACCTGATAGGCTAAGCTCAGATGGAAGGGGAGGAGGACCTCCCCTATCAGTGGACTGGGGAAGAGGCATGGCAGAAGAAGAGGGAGGGAGGGCAGGAATGGGAGGGGATGAGGAAGGGGGCTATAGCTGGGAAACAAAGTGAATAAATTGAAATATTTTTTTTAATTTCATTTAAAGATGACAGTTCACAATATAAAAATTAATAGTAACATTTACCCTAATAAATTAAAAATTTTTAATGTTTTCCATTTAAAACATTTAATGGCAAATGAAAGTACTGAGCTAAGTTGAAAGAGATTACATTAGGAAAACACTTTTTTTTTCATTACCTTAAATGGAAATTTCCATACCTTCTGAACAGAGTGTGGCATATTTTTACTTTGCAATGGGACATGTATGGCCTTGGTCCTGAAGGGCAGAGAGAAACTTGCTGTTGGAACAATGTGATGCATAGATGTGAGGGTAAATGATGAGAGAAATGATGGTAGTAATGCAAAAGGTTGGTAGAAATAAGTGCACCCTGAGTGGTCAGTGTAAAAACTCACATGGCTTGTTGAAGCACTTTTGTTCTCTACTCTATACAGAGACCCAAATCCTTAGGATGCACTCAAAACTTTGTCTTCTAGTCACTGTAGTCCAAGCTTCTGGCAGCTGTAGATATATGCTTGGCTTCCACAGAGACCAACAGTTTTGGGTAAATTTAAAGATCTACAGTTTGACTGTATTCCAGTGAAGCCTTATCTACTTTCTTCTTCTGCCCATCAGAATGGCTAAAATCAATAAAACAGGTGACAGTTCTTGCTGGTGAAGATGTGGAGAACTGAACATTCATCTTGCTGATGGGGCTGAAAATTTATTTAGCTATTATGGTAAACAGTGTGGCAGTTCCTCAGGAAGATGGGAATCAACCTCAAGATCTAGCTATACCACTATTGGGCATATACCCAAAGGATACTTCATCCTACCACAAAGACACTTGCTCAACTATGCTTTGTTGTTCTATTCATAATAGCCAGAAACTATAAACAACCTAGATGTCCCTGAACAGATGAATGGATTTTTTAAAATGTGATACATTTACAAAATAGAATACAACTTGGCTATTAGAAAAAAGAAGGAAATTTGCAGGTAAATGGATGGAGCTAGAAAAAATTATTCTTAATGAATAAAAAAATTATTCTATCCCAGACCCAGAAAGTAGGTATTCACTTATATGTGAGTATTAGCTGTTAAGCCAATGATATCCAAGATACGATCCACAGAACTACAAAGGTTAGATAGAGAGTAAGTGTCGTAGTTAGGTGCAATGAAACACCATGACCAAAACGCAAGTTGTAGAGGAAAAGGGTCTATTTAGCTTACATTTCCATATCACTGTTTATCAAACAGTTCAGGAACCTGGAGGCAGGAGCTGATACAGAGGCCATGGGGGAGTACTATTTACTGGCTTGCTTCCTATGTTTTCCTCAGCCTGATTTCTTAGAGAACCCAAGGCCACCAGCCCAGGGGTGGCACGACCCTCAGTCGTTTGGGCCCTTCCACATCAATCACTTGTCAAGAAAATGCCATACAGCTGGATCTTATGGAAGCATTTTTCTCAAGTGAGATTCCCTCCTTTCAGATCACTGTAGCTTGTGTCAAGTTGACATAATACTATCCACTGCAGCAAAGAAGTGGGATCGGTGGTGCTGAGACAGATTGATCTCCTTATGAAAAAGAAATGGAATAGACGGTTGTGGATGGATTTGAGGGGAGAATAAAGTAGAGACAGGGAAGGAAGAGAGGCACGAGAAAAGGGATATGAGAAGAGACAGCTAAAATGAAGGGCTATTTGAGAAAGAGTATGGAAACCTAATACAGTAAAAGATTCCTAAAATGTATGAAGCAATCTAAACAAAACTGTCAAGTAATAGGGAAACAGAGCCTGAAATGGGCTCTTTTGTCATCAAATGAAGTTTTCAGTACTGGGGATGAGTTACATCTAACAGAGTTGGCCAAAGGCATCCCATGGGAATCCCCAAACAACCGAGGTTATTTCCAAGACTATAGGATGCTCTCCACACACAGGTGGCAAGGCCTCATTGCTAGAGACACCTATACAACTCATTATACATGGAGAAGTAGAGCTGGTGCCTACACAGAGACTTCATCCCCTAAGTGCAAGTATCTTTGTTATAGGAAGGTATTCTGCACATTACCAAAGGAGAAAGGTAAACATAAACCCAGCCACAAACCCCCTGCCTTTAAGATATGACAGGGCAATGGTGGTACAAAGCTCGTGATTTGACTTAAGGTCCACTCCATGAGATGGAACCCGTACTGGACACTGCTTGGGTGACCAACAACCTGAGATTAGATAGCCTGAAGACATAGGATAAAACCAAATACTACAGTTCTAAAAACAAACAAAAAGGCAGCAGTAAAACTACTTGTTATGACATTCTACTGTACGTAGACTGTGCCTTTCTCAGCCAGCATCAAAGAAGCTCCCTCCTGCAGCAGACAGGAACAAATACAGAAACCCGCAGCCAGACATTAGACAGAGTGTGAGAGACCTTGGAACATTCATCCCTAAATGGAATGTCTCCATCAAATCCCTCCCTTGGGCTCAGGGAATTAAAGGGAGTGTAAGAGCCAGTAGACAGAGGATATAAAGAAAACAAGGCCCTCTAAATCAAAAGATCAATGCACATAAGAACTAAGCCTAAGGCAGCATACAGAGGGCATGTATGGGCCTGCACCAGATGGTATCCTAGAGCTGAATAAAGAAGGGGACACATGCCTTCTGGACTGGCTGGTTTTCTGTGTCAACCTGACACAAACTACAGTCATCAGAGAGGAAGGAGCCTTGTGAGGCATTTTCTCAATTGGTGATCAATGGAGCAGGGCCCAGCCCATTTTGGGTGGTGCCATCCTTGGTCTTGGGTTCTATAAGAAAGCAGGCTAAGCAAGCCTTGTGAATCAGGCCAGTAAGCAGCACCTTCCATGGCCTCTGCATCATCCCCTTCCTCCTGGTTCCCCCCCAACCCCTTGCTTGAGTTCCTGTCCCGATTTCCTCCAGTGGTGGACTATGATCTGGAAGTATAAGGTAAATAAACCCTTTCCTCCCCAGCTTGCTTTTTAGTCATGGTATTTTTGCTGCAGCAATAGAAACCCTAAGACACCTGCACCCCTAACCCAGAAGCTATCTCCAATTGATATCCACTTGAAAATGAAACATTATTTTTCCTCCAAGCAAATTTTCATTTGCAAGTGGTTATCAGTTGGACACAGCTTCTGGGTTAGGGCTGGGGGAAGAGACTACTCTTAATGGTGGGCTGCACGCCCACCAGTAGATGACCTACAGAAAACAAACTCAGTGGAATCAAACTCATAGAAATTTATCTTCCCCGGTCTTATAGGTGTTAAAATCGCGGGTGCACACCTCCAAGCCTAGCTAACTCTGAGTACTTGTTAAGAAGAAACAGTTGAAAGTCTTGGTTCCTTCTTTATTTTTATGTGGCTTTAATATCCTAGCCTGTCTCTTCTCAGGAAAGATTTATGACAACATGTTTTGTTTAGTTAGACTTCTAGTGGCCTAAAGGCTCTGAATGCTAACAAGATAATTTGGCAATAAACCCCAGACTGATGCAATTAAATCATGACCTATAACAAGCTAACTGTGCCTTAATTGCAAGGTAATTGAAATTCATTTTTAAAAAGAAATGTGAGATAGGAGACAGTTTATTTAGTCACCTGGACTAACTTTCATTAAAATGGAATCACTAATTACATTTAAGTACTATATCTATTTTAAGGGGCAAAATGTACAAACTACTTTCCTTTGAGGGTTTGTTGTCTTTTAAATATGGACCAAATTCAATGTTTAGGATGATTCTTGATTGTAACTTTTAAAAGGTGTACACAGTACAAAAGGTGTTAATCCTTGAACTGCAGTGTCTCTGGTAATATTTGAGAAACATTAATATATGTTCTTACCCTTTGAAAAGATTTACGTTGAAATCAAAGATGTACTTTTGTGGTGATTTGAATGACAATTTCTGCCATAGATTCGTGTATTTGAATACTTACTTGGTTCCCAGTAGGTGGAACTGTTTGGGAAGGATTAGGAGGTGTGGTCTTGTTGAAGGAGGCGTGTCACTAGGCTTTGAAGTTTCGAGTGCTGGTGCCATTCCCATTGTCTTTTTCTCTTCCTCCTACTTGTAGGTAAAATATAAGCTCTCAGCCATTGCTCACTGTCATGCCCATCTGTCTGCTGTTTGCTATGATGTTCATGGACTCACCCTCTGAAACTATTAACCCCAATAAACTCCTTCTTCTATAAACTGTAGTGGCCTTGTCTTATCACAGCAATTAAAAAGTGACTAAAACAGCTACAACGTTAAATAAATATAGTGCAGATACCAATAGCAATGTTAGCAAGAAAGAACCTCATTGCTATGGTACCCTATAGGACACACTGAATTCTGAACATGCCTCTGACAGTCAGTTTGGTGGAGGACTCTGGGACAAAACTGCCAGATTTATAATTTATTTAATCTCCCGTTTACCCACCTGGACAGAACCCAGTAACCACATGTTGAAGGCTTGGTCTCCAGCTCACAGCACTAAGGTGAAATGGTAGAATCTTTACAAATTGGGGCTAGAAGAAAGAAAATTAGGTCACTGGGGACATAACCTTAATGTAGATATGGGACTCCATCCCTCCCTCTGTCTCTCTTTGCCTCCCTGCCACCATGAGGTGAGGGGGGCTGTTTTAGCAGACATAGCTATCATGCATAATGTGGTCCCTCACCGTACCTCCAAAGTCAACTCATACACTAGAACATGTGAAACTGTGAGCCAAAACCAACCTTTCCACTTTTTAAGCTTATTAACTCAGGTACATTGCTATAGCAATGCAAAGTTGAATAGCACAATATTCTTATCCACAGAATAAGCCAGATGGCTAAATTGACATTGGTGAAATGAGATTGTACATGTTTAGAAATGTACCTAAAAATATTACTGTTACTATCATTAACAAAATTCATCTCGTTTAATTTTATACTTGTTTCATAGACATTTATTTTCTTTCTCTAATTTGGAGATTCTGGAGGTCATATCTTGGGCATTGACAGATCATGGACAGTAGCCAATTATTTAATGCAAGATGGACAGGCAGGGAGAGAAATGTAACTTTTGTCATCAAACATTGGGGCTGCTTTTAAGAGGAGATAGATAAGCAAAACCATCCAGAAGTGCTGACAGCAGCACTTCCAGAAGTTGACACTGAGGCAAGCACAGGATCAAGGAGCGACCATCCTCAGAGTACCTCAGGTATGGCTCAACAAATTGGCAAAGTGCTTTAATGTCAGAGAAGCCAGTCATCCTGGCATGAGGAGAAACTAGCCAGAGCTTGGATTAGGAGTTTAGTAGTCAGGAAGTTGGCATTGGCAATGAAGCCACACAAAGTAGGATACAGAGTCAGAAGATTCATAGGCAGTATCCAACCACTGAGTGCTACCCTGGACTTTAGGAGTGACTTAGACATAAGGTGTCAGAATAAGGCCTTTAACAGCAGAAATCTATCATGGAACCAAGGAAGAGGGATTAGAGAAGTTAGAGGAGGAGCTCAGGAAAGAG
This sequence comes from Meriones unguiculatus, assembly GCF_030254825.1. Lineage (NCBI taxonomy): Eukaryota > Metazoa > Chordata > Mammalia > Rodentia > Muridae > Meriones > Meriones unguiculatus. Next base: position 58,246,212 of record NC_083362.1, on the reverse strand, counting down.
AAGATCCCATGTAATTATAAGAAATAACTTCAGCGTCGGATCCACTGCACCGACTACACCATGTTGAGCGTTGGAAGGTGGTGGTGTAAGTGTTCGTGTTTCTATTGACCTAAGACTTGGGAGTGAAGCTGAGACTGCACAGGAATATTAACTGGCTCCAGGGATTTGTATGGTGGGAATAACAGCTCGTGGGGAAAGGGAGAAAGTTAAAGGGTCAGCCAGCTGTTTAGCCTAACAGCTGAGTTATTAGTACTGTCAGGACCTCACCTCTAGCAGCCTCTGAGAGTTTATTATTAAATGTAATATCCCTGAAATACCACAGACTGCTTACGTTCTAATGGTGTGTCAGGTAAAATGGAGTGGGCTCTAGACAGACCAGACTGGTCCTCGTAGGAATACATAGAGAAAGTTGAAATGTATAGAACTTATATGGCTATTTTGGCTGAGCTGAAATTACATCAGCCGTATTCAGTGTTTGCCATATGTTGGAGAGAGCCAATTAAGGGCTGTCAATGTGGTGTGATGCTGACATGCTTTCAATGTATTCCCTGCTTTCCATTCAACAGTCTCACAGAACTGATTCCTCCTCCCTCCCTTCTCCAGCACAATGACAGCATGTTTTTCCCTTTTAGGAAGGTTTGAAGTCTGGTTTTTGCTGTCTCTTTTGAATGATCTCCCTTCAGAGTTATCATGCCATGCTGTGGATCACCCCTCTTAGCTTCCAACTTTGTGGGGTGCCACCCTTCTGAAATGGCAGCAAAGTCCTGAACTCTGTGTTACGGTGCACCCAGTAAGCTTATAAGGTCGCAGTGAAGGGCCACACATATCCACAAAAGCTTTGTCACCTCTCTCACTGAGAGCCATAATTTAATGCCTCTGCTGTTCAATGCACACTGGCTCCGGGGGCTTATTAAATAAGAGGATGTGGCAGAAATGACATTTCAGAACTCCTAAGGTGGGAATACAGGAAGCTTCGTACTCAGTCTCACGTTCGTAGCTTCTGTGTGAAAATCTTGACATCCCAGAGGCCGTGTTGCTCGCAGACTCTGTGAGAAGAACACTTACAGAGCCTAGAGACCAGAGAGAGAGAGAGAGAGAGAGAGAGAGAGAGAGAGAGAGAGAGAGAGAGAGAGATACATGGCTGCCCCTTAACCGTCCACCATCCACCACAGGTGCCTTCCAATTGCCAGATCTGCAGGTACAAACATGTTTGTTGTTACATGGATTTCTGCTTTGGAACTGGTTGTCATATGGCAAGATAACTTCTGGAAAAGCTTTCTCTTCAGTGATGTTAGAGATGATAGAGAAAGAAAAAAAAAAAAGAAGCCTCGCTATTTGCACACCAGGTTTTAAGAGAAATGAAATTTTCCTTAATAAAAAGCTGGGATTTCAGGGGTGGGAGGTTTGGCGTAGATGGCAATGGGTCATGTATTAGTATTAAAAGGGGGAAGGTACATGTGAGAACTGGTCCTTGCAAAGGAGGTCACTTCTGCTGCATTCAGCTCCCCAGCCCTCCAGCTTCTCGGCACCTTCCTGAACTCTCCCACTTAGCTCCGGGGATCCTTCCACCTCTCCCTAAATCTGTCCTCCTTGTCTTAAAAAATAAACTGCTATGCCTGCTGCTCAAAATGGAATAGCAGGCACGGGATCTGGACCTGAGAAGCTCCTCAAGCCTCACAGGCTAGGTGGGAAGGATGACTCTGAGCCATTGTTAAGGGAAAACAGAATCCTTCCATTCGGTGTGGTATGCGTGTGTGCTAATCAGCTTGTTTTAACTTTGGGGTATGAACAAGATGGCAGTGCCCAGCCTGCCTGGTGTCTGGGTAGCAGGAAGTTAAGCTCAGTGACTACAGAGGGAGCATGTGGGCATGCTGCTGACTGCAATAAGCCTGCATCTGTATTTACCCAGCCAATGCTGGGACTATCTACCTTCCTGAGGAGAGCACCTGGGCCCCAGGATTATCCAGCCTCCAGCCCAGGGAGGAAAACCGATTGGGGGAGGGAGGGGAACATCTCTGTGACAAGCTGAAGACCTGCGACAGAGTAGGCTCCTGGGAGGATATCGGGGTGACTCTAGCTGAGACTCCTAGCAGCAGGGGAAATGGAGATGGAAGTGGCCACCTCCTACCCAGGCAGATCTTCCAGAGGAGGGAGGGGGACATCAACCCTCAAAACCCACAAAACCTTCGATCCAAAGATTACCCTGCCTATAAGATGTGCAAGGATAAAGATGGAGCAGAGATTGAGGGAATGTACAACCAATGACTGCCCCAACCTGAGACCCACCCCACAGGAGAGATCCAACCCCTGACACTATTAATGACACTTTGCTATGCTTGCACACAGGAGCCTAGCATAACCGTCCTCTGAGAGGCTCCACCCAACAGCAGATGGAAACAGATGCTGAGACTCCCAGCCAAATATTAGGCAGAACTTGGAGAATCTTGTGGAAGAGTAGGGTAGGAGAGAGAAGAAAAGGACCCAGATGGGACAAGAACTCCACAATAATACAAACTGAGTCAATTAACCTAGGGCCATAAAGGGTTACAAAGACTCAACCACCAACCATCGGGCCTAGGCCTCCTGGACATAAGTAGCTGATGGGCAGCTTGGTCTTCATAGGGGCTCCCTAGCAAGTGGAGCAGGGGCTGTCTCTCACATGGACTCCGCTGCCTGCTTTTGGATCTCTTTTACCTAACTGGGCTGCCTTGTCTGGCCTCAGTAGAAGAGGATGTGCTAGATGGAACTTGATGTGCTGAGGTGGGTTGGTATGGGGGGATTCCCTTTTCTGAAGAGAAGGAGAGGGGGATAAGAGGAAAGAGGGTGGAAGGGTGGGACTGGAGAGGAGGGAGGGGGCTGTGATCAAGATGTAAAGTGAATTTTTAAAAAACTTGTTTTTAATTTATTCTACTTTTAAGATTTATAATTAGACCATTTCCTCCCTCAAACTCTTCCATATACTTCTTCTTGCTCTCTTTCAAATTCATGTCCTCTTTCTTCCTTAATTATTGTTATATACATACGTGTATATGCTTATATGTTACCTACTCCCTCTGTATGTTACTTTATGTATGCATTTAGGGCTGACCATTTGATATTGAATAAACAGTTTGTATGCTCGTCACTCAGGAAGACCATGTCTTCTGCTCTCAGCATTCCTTGGTTACCTGTAGCTCTTTGTGTAGGTTTGAAGTCAAGAATCCTGGAGAAAAACCTACAGTCACCACTTTACTAAACCAGAATACTACGTTCTAAAAATTTACCTTTATACCCACATGTAAGTGTAGTCCTCATCCCTCTTCAAGGAAACTTCCCTTTGCAGCAGATGGAGACTGTTCTAGAAACCATAACCAGTAGAAGGAAGAGTTACCAGGCAGTGTATGTGCTCATGTTTGATCCTAGTGCTTGGGAGGCAGAGGCAGTTAATCTCTGAGTTTGAGGACAGCCTGGTCTACAGAGCAAGTTCCATGATGACCAAGACTACACAGAGTAACCCTATCTCAATACATACATACATACATACGTAAATACATAAATAAAACAAAAAAATAAAAGAAAAAACAGGGAAGGGGAAGAATTGTGAAGCCCAGTCCCAGTGGCTACATCTACAAAACACTCCTGCACCTAGGACTTAGGCAACATTTCAAGTACAGGCGTCGAAATTCAGTATTTTTACAGCTCTGTGTTGTGGTTGAGATGATGCTCGTTTAAACCATTTGAATGTCACACATACCCAATAAAAACCATTCCACTGCAAAGAATATAGTACTCTGAAATAAAAAATTAGATATTGAGGTTTTTCAGACATGAAACAAATAACGAGTAGCATTATGGTTGTTTGAATGAGAATGGCCCCAACAGAGTTGAATGTTTGTCCCCCAGTGGATGGTGCTGTTTAGGAAGGATTAGAAAATGTTGCCATGTTGGCGGAGGTGTGCTAATAAGGGTGGGCTTTGAGGTTTCAAAAAGCTCACACTGTTCCCAGTTAGGGCTCTTTTACCCTCTGTCTCTTACTTGTGGATTTAACGTTAGGTATCAGCTACTGCTTCAGTGCCACCCCTGACTGCCTGCCTGCTCCCATGGTCTCCACCATGATGATCATGGATTCTTACTCCCTGGAATCATTAACCCCGGTAAACAACTTCTTACATAAGTTGCCCTGATTATAGTGTCTCTTCGCAGCAATACAAAAGTAACTAAGACTTGTGTCATTGATGGTGGAAGACAGGGACAGATGGGTACTATAGCAATTGAAATGATGCGTGTGCACAGTTGTTTTATGCCTCCAATGGTTGCTGCTTTGCAGAAATGTGGCTTTTCCACACCTTTCTCTTTCTTCACGAATCTGACCTGACATGTACACTAGCCCAATTTTAAAACACCGAAGAGGCCAAAAATTACACAGATATATCAAACTAGAGACAGTAAATAAAAATGCAATTTTTAAATTAAGTATATTTTCATTTTTAATCATTAGTAATGAGACTTGAACCAAAGCCTCATGCAGGGTCCCTAGGCTGCACTTACAAACCAAATACTATCTCATGTGTTTAGGACTGTATTTTGTTGTGACATTTTCATACATACAGCATGTACTTTGGTCATGTCCCCTCCATGCCATTACCATTCCTTGTCCCCACTCTCCTTTCCTCCCCTTCATCTTCCCAAATAGTTTCTTTTCCTACTTTAATGTTCTTTTTTAGCATATTAAACAGACATGAGAAAGTACGCTCCTCAACTTTCAATAGAGTTACCATTTACATTTTGATAAACTTACATGTTGCAACTACTATGAATTGAGAAGGCACTTTATACATCAGTTTTGTGATTATCTCTCCTGGGTTACAACATCTTGAGTCAACATTTGTGATCACCCTTACAAGATGCTATGGAGATTTCCTGCCTAGGTCTGCCAGTCATGAGTCTTTGCAGGACTCCAGAGGCTCACAAGAATCATGAGCTGATGAGGCTCACAAGGTCCCTCCTCTCCCCTAGGTTACATAAGTGATGAGTAATGAGTGAGGAACAGGACAGTGATGGAGTGACCAGAGGTTGCCCAGGGGCTTTCATGGCACAGCTTTTCATGAGTTATCCATGATGTGGGGGGTGAACCCTCCATGGCAAAACTTCCTGTTGGCCAGGAGACCACCTGCCTCTGGATCACGCTGCTCCTGTGGATGACCCAGTAATCTCACTGGCTCACCAAGCTAGACTTGGTCAGAATTGTTTCTTTCATTTGTTGGTGAATTTCCCCCCATCTCCCCAGGAAAACTCACAAACACTGCCACAGAATATCTCAGCGATAGCACCTGCTGTAGGTCACAGTAATTTATTCACATGATCACATGGTTGGGAGCTGTGGCGTGCCACAACTGCCCAGGATCATCACAAGAGATCGGGTACCACCTGGCACTTCCCCGAGAAAAAAGACCAAAATTCAAAATTTAAGATAAATTAAAATATATATGCAGTTTTCACTGAGTACGTATTGCTTTGACACCGTTGTGAAATTGAAAAGTACTCCCTCCATAAAGCAACTCTAAGTTAGACACTAACTGTAGCATTCATAATTGCCAAGATACCTTAGTATTTCCCCAGCCCCATAATTACACCGAGTAACATTTAGTTTCCTTCTTGCTTCAAAGGTTCCGTCTGAATAATAATTACATGAGCCTTTAATATTGACTCTCATTTGTTCCTTAGAGTGACTCTCAGTTATGATTAATTCCTATGCTTCAGCCGTCTCCCTGTACTCGGAGGGTATAGTGTTTGCCAATTTTTTTTTTATCTACAAAGTTTTAAAGACAATGAGGTATGACCTTCATTACAACGTTAGGTAATCTGCCTTCTTTTATCCTATCTTTTTTAATTTTTTAAATTTATTATTATTATTTGTGTAGGGTGTGTGTGTGTGTGTGTGTGTGTGTATGTGTGTAATGGACAGGCCTGTACTGAAGTGTATGTTTGGAGGTCAGAAGACAATTTTACTGAGTCATTATTTTTTCTTTTCCACTTTGTATGAGTCCCAAGTATCCAAATGACATCAGCACGCTTGAGAGGCAAGCACTGTGACCTACTGAGCCATCTAATCCTATCTTAAGCAATACTGTGTCAACCCAGGGTCCTTCGTTTGTGTTTTATATTGGAAATAACTTAGTAAGTACCTCACAGTTAAACAACCTTTGATTAGTCAAGTATTTAAATGCTTACAAAATTATTTTACACTGTGATGTTACCAAATCCTGCATTAAGTCATTCTTCCCTTTGCCCCGACCTCTTTAGTGTAATTTTTTTACACTGGTGTAATCCTGTGTTCCAAGACCTCTCAGTCTTTTTTTTTAATTAAATTTTTATTTTTTTAATATTAGTTACAGTTTATTAACTTTGTATCCCAGCTGTATCCCGCTCCCTCATTCCCCCCCAATCCCACGCTCTCTCCCTCATCTTCTCCCTACCCCTTTCCAAGTCCAGATGATAGGGGAGGACCTCCTCCCTTTCATCTGACCCTAGCTTATCAGGTATCTTCAGGCCTGACTGCAAAGTCCTCCTCTGTGGCCTAGCATGACTACTCCTCCCTTGGGTGGGTAGGGGGGAGGTCAAAGAGCCAGCCATTGAGTTCATGTCAGAAATAGTCCCTGTTCCTCTTACTAGGGTACCCACTTGGATACTGAGCTACCATGGGCTACATCTGAGCAGGGGTTCTAGGTTATATCCATACATGGTCCTTGGTTGGAGAAACAGTCTCATAGAGGACCCCTGTGCCTGATATATTTGGTCCTTGAGGAGCTCCTGTCCTCTCCAGGTCATACCAACTCCCCCTTCTTTCATATGATTCCCTGTATTCTGCCGAAGGTTTGGTTATGAGTCTCAGTATCTGCTTTAATACACTGCTAGGTAGAGACTTTCAGAGGCCCTCTGCAGTAGGCTCCTGTCCTGTTACTTGTTTTCTCCTACATCCAATGTCCATCCCATTTGTCTTTCTAAGTGAGGGTTGATCATCTTACCCAGGGTCCTCTTTCTTATCTTCTTTAGGTGTACAGATTTCAGTATGTTTCTCCTGTCTTATAGGTCTAGTACCCACTTACAAGTGAGTACATACCATGTGTGTCTTTCTCCTTCTGGGTTGCCTCACTCAGAATGATCTTTTCTAGATCCCACCATTTGGAAAAATTCTCAGCTTCATATGGAGAAACAAAAACATCAGAATTTCCAAAACAATCCTGTACAACAACAGATCAGCTGAAGGTATCTCCATCCCTGATCTCAAGCTGTACTACAGAGCAAAAGTAATAAAAACCACATAGTATTGGCATAGAAACAGAAAGGAGGTGCAATGGAACCTCTCAGTCTTTGAGGCCCCTTCCTGTAGTCTAGACAATAATTTCAGTAGTTTCATTATACCCACATAGGAAAGGAAGTCATCAGTCCTTATTCTTTATCAGTTGAAATATCAATATATGTCTAGATAAGACAGCAAAAAATATTTTCAGTCATCTAACTCAAAGCAGGCTTTTGAAGCATTTCTACTGCCCAGACTTGCCAGCTGATACTTCTCAGTAGACTATCGGATCCTGAAATTTGATTGATTAACTCACAGAAACCATAAGGTCCTGAAACTTTTAACGGGAGAGTCCTCTTTAAAAAAAATAAAACAATTTCTGGACCAGCATGTTCAACGTATGCTAAAGGTAAAACATGAAGGATTACTCCTTTAGTGTTTATTGCTTGATGTAATGTTGAGATTAAATCAAGGGCCGCAACCCAGCTAGGGGAGTACTCTATTCCTTAACCCTGTTTGTTGTTGTTGTTTGGGTTTTTTGTTTGTTTGTTTTTTCGGGACAGGGTTTCTCTGTGTAGCTCTGGCTGTCCTGGACTTGCTTTGTAGACCAGGCTGGCCTCGAATTCACAGCAGTCCACCTGCCTCTGCCTCCCTAAGTGCTGGGATTAAAGACATGCTGTCACCACTGCCCTGTTTGTTTTAAAAGAGGGTGGGTAAAAGGATAATTGCTCTCAAGAGGTAAAATCAGAGAGCTACTGGTGGCTGGATTCCAGCAGTATTGACTGGTTGATTTAGAACTTAATAAAATCTTCACATAGTAATACTTGTAAAAGACAGAAAGACATGGCCTGTGGTGGCTGTTTACATTCCTGTTTCATATTCATTTTAAAAATATCTCAGTTAGAGATATGAGAAAGGATAGAGACTGATCTAAAGTGCATAAGCAGTAATTTTTGTTTTCAAGTTCTTCATGACTCAGACTGTGTAAATGATGATGCTTTTATCATAAACTTATTTATTAAAAGTGGAATGGCAGAAGGTATTGGGGCTTGCAGATATGAGCAAGATATACTGATATGTATAAAAAAGTGTTACAATGAAGTATATTCTTTTGTGTACTAACTTAAATATTAATAGAAACAACAACAACAAAAATGAACCTTCTGTGACTACCATCCAGAGAGAAGGGGGGTGTCTTGCCTGTTGGCATTGAACCATATCTTAGATATACAGTGTGAGAAAAACAAGATATCGAGGCTTAGGGTTGTGTCTCTCCTGAGCTGTTCTACATTAAAAGTTAAAAAAAAAAACTTAAGAGAATCCACATTAAAAATAACCAAACAAGAGTTATATAAAAAGGTCAAATTCATAGATCATTTTGTCTCCAAATAGAAAAAAAAATATTGAAACAAAGAACAAAAACAGTAAATGTGTGCATGACATCAGATCTGACATAGGAAAAGGAAAGTGGAGGGGGAGGGGAAGGGAAACATAAGGGAAGAGGGAAAGGAAGGAAGAGGAGGAGAGAGGAGAGAAGTCTCTCCAAGGCTGCACCTTAAGGACTTAAGGACTTAAAGACTTCCTTCTAGACTCTGCGTCTTGAAGGTACACAATACTTCCCAACCCCAACGCTCTGGAGACCAAGGCTCTGTATGGAACTTTGGGGAATGTTCAGCACCTAAACCACAGCATCAAACTGCATGAGCTTGATAAAATTCAATTAAAGCTCCCTTGTGGCTCATTTGAGAACAGAAAGGTAGACATTTTTTCCTCATCTTTGAAGCGTGCAGCCAAAGAGGAATCAAGGAGATGCCAGCAAAGGTGCTTTATGAGATGGTACTCATGTTCTCTTGAGTCAAATATTCAGCACATATTTCCCAAAAGGAGATTTCCAGTATGAAAATAATTGAAAATCCACTAGTTCTTGGGAGGGGGAGGGGGAGAGGTGTTAAACGTTGGTAAGAAAGCTATCATGAATTTAACTGGACATTATGAAGACGCTCTTGAGCACTGGCTTTCAATCTGTGGCTTGGGATCCTTTTGGGAGTCGAACATCCCCTCCCAGAGGTCACCTAAGACCATCAGAAAACACAGATATTTACATTACGATTCACAGCAGTAGCAAAATTACAGCGATGAAGTAGCAACAAAAATTTAATGGTTGTAGTCGGGGGGCGTCACCACAACGAGAGAGAAACTGTATTCAAGGGTCACAGCAATTAGGAAGGCTGAAAAACTGGTGTTCTTAAGTCTTTTAATCCTGCCTCTGCATCTGCCTTGTTTTAATTTCTCCAACAAAATTCTAATTCATCCCATCCCTTAAACCATGTACCCGCCAACTTCGTAAGAGCTTTTATCTATATTTATATTTCTGTTAAGACACAATATGCTTTCCACACTATCACAGTGTCTATATAGAGTCATTTCACTAGATATTTGCCATCTTTTGTGTAAATCCTAAGTTTGCCTGTTTTTGTTTTTTATTCTGTTTCTTTAAAATTACCACCTGTTGCCTTATCACATTTACTTCTGTGGCTCACTTGACTTATTTATTCGTTTTGGATAGTTTGTACCTTCTATTCTATTTCTGATATTTCTGCAGGCTCTGCTTTGCTCTTCAGAATTTGTTTTTCAGCTTTGCTTTTTATGTTTTTGTTATTGTTGTTGTTGCTTAGATTTTTCTTCCCGTGGCTCTTATTCTTAGTAAAAGTGGACATGATGTGACCACTTAGACCATCTTGCTCAATGAAAGATACGCTCTGCTTTCTAGGTATTCTCTGAGGCAGATAGAAATTTCACTTTGGAAGTTCTTTAAGCTTTTTCTAACCAAGCAACTGTTTTAAAAGTTGCACTACTTGAGAATCTCTGAAAAAAAAAAAAAAGAAAGAAAGACACAGCTTGTTAACGAAGGAGAGTTGCCAATGGAGCTACCAAGCCCTCTGTAAATTCATGAGGAATTCCTGTCTTATTGGAGACATGGATAGATGTATGAATACCAATTTGTTACTCTAACCAAGAATCATGTGGAAATGAGCTGCCCACACTGGTCTTTGTCTTCCATTCTTAGCCCACATAATTTATAGCCTGTCTTCTACCTTTGATCTTCATCAATCCCTATAACTGAGATTGCTACATAAAATTAAGAGCAAGTGTTTTACTGGTGAAAGAAAATGCTGTCCTCATTGGCAGTGGCCAGTGGTGACCTTGGTGTAAGAAGTGTTTTGAAGTGTGGGTTGTATCATTGATAAATACTCAGTTGCACCAGTGATAGGGACAGTTGCAATTATTTTCTGCCTCACTTTTATAGACTTATTTTTGAGGCTCTATAACTAAACCACTAGTTACATTTTTAAGCATGTTGGCTGGTCTGTTCATAGTGGCTGTTTTAAACTGTGATTCATCTTCTGTTCACATCCAAATACTTCTCACAGAAATGATTCATAAAAGAATAAAAACACCAAAACAAAGTCTTGAATTGTGAAATTTTGCATACTTTTGTGGTTTTCAAGTCATCTTTAGAATATTGTCTTAAAGTTTTAAAAAAAATCTTTAAATAATGCCACCTTACATAACTCTTCCTAGAGAGGCATATTGAATTGACATGAAAGTGAACCAGGGTCTAAGTCAGGTTATATTTCTGGGATACAGCAAAGATTTAGTATGAACCAGTCAGAGGTTATGTCAGGAAGCTGTGAGGAACAAATTCCAATTTATTGGTAACTGAGAAAATAGGATTCCGGTCACAATATACTATAGATTAGCTCCGAGGTTGGCACTCTATTTAGTTTTGAATGACTACATCAAAGTGATGCAGAAAAACAATACAAAGAAACAGGGAGAGAAGGTTTGGAGAGAGAGAAACCATTTCAAGCAGGGGGAAAGGGTGAACGTGGAGAAGTCATAACAGTAGAGTTAACCTAGGGTGCTATGAGCTGACTCTAAATTTTAATGCTGGCTCTTCAACTCACCCTGTTTACTTTCTTGTGCACAGTGAAGGCTGCAGATACGAGAAGGACATCATGTCCAGTTCCCAGTGTCTGAGTCGTACGCAGGGGAGGGTTGATAATGAAACCCATATTTGGGATCCTGACCAGGTGTGAATAGGATACAATACTGTAGTATTACTTTCTCCTTCAATATCCAGCAGCATCACAAATTCCTTCTACTGAGGGTATCTGTCATATGCTATGACCATGATACCCCTTCACCTCAGGCAAATGATAACTTCAGAAAACATCTTGTTTTAACACAATGGAACCAATATCCAAGGAACATAATAAGGAAAATATGGATGTTTCAGTTTGTGCAATGTTCATTACAGTGAAAGGAGAGAATGACATCAACCTGAGGAAACAGATAAAAGCAAGTAGGGCTGAGTCAGGATAAAATGGACACACCTGGAGCTCCTGGCCATCTCCACGATCTGCTTCATTTTCTCCCCTGGTGACCTGTCCCATTTCCAGCGTTACTCAGCCATCCATGTTCTCTTCCCTTACAATGTGGAATACCTTTATTTCCCTAGATAAAAGTGATAATCATTATCCACCCTAGGGTAATTTTTATTATAATCAAAATCAAAGGAGTAATTAAAATTTAAAAACCCAAACATCATCTACGATGTCTCCCTGTATTCTTTGATCACGACAACATAGAATAGCAGGGCAATCTTCCCACTGACCTCAGATGAAGTCACAATATCTACCTCAAAATTTGTGTTCTAGGTAGTCACAGATGATTGAATAAAGTGAACAAGAAACTGAAGTTTTTTGTTGTTTGTTTCTTGACCCAGGATCTATCTACCCAGGTATCCTGGAACTTGCTGTATGAACCAGGCTGACCTCAAACTCACAGAGTTCTGCCTGCTTACACCTCTTGAATGCTGAGATTAAAAGTATCTGCCACCACACCAGGCCTTTAAGTTTTACTGAAAATTCAGGATCGATTCTATAAAACTCAGATGGTTACATTGGAAGTAGAAATTAAGGAGTATGAACGTGGGGAAAATTTGAAATATATGGAATGATACAGTGGGTTGGAAAGATGATAGTCCACATAACTATGAGTATATGTACTGTGACATTGAAGTATGGTATTAATGAGATTTATAGCTACCAAGGGTACAATTTGTAAGGGTAAGATAGACTGATGTCTAAGGGTTTTTATTGCTGTGAAGTGCCACCATGACCACAGCAACTCTTATAACAGAAACAATTTAATTATGACTGGCTTAAAGTTTCAGAAGTTTAGTCCATTTTCATCATGGCAGGAGACATGCTGCTAGAAAGGGAGCTGAAAGTTCTATATCTTGATCCACGGGCAGAAGAAGGAGACTGTGTATCACATTGGCCATAGCTTGAGCATATGAGACCTCAAAGCCCACCTCCACATGACACAGTTCCTCCAACAAGGCCACACCTCCTAATAGTGCCACTCCCTATGGGCCAAGCAGTCACACATATGAGTCTATGGGGACCACACCTATTCAAACCACCACAACTGACGTAGCCAATAACAGAGGCGGTAGAGATCAGATTCAAAGTCTTAGGTGTCAATTGTTGTGCAAAGTCTGAGGCACTGACTGAAACTATTTAAATGTTTATTGTTATAGTTGTTTGCAGATGGATGGCTATCATTTCCTGCACACTTGATGTATAATGCTCTTCCACTATTCAATAAACAAAGCAGAAATTACAGATCCAAATTGCCATATCTTTTTCAAGTAACTGCCCTGACAGGAGACACATTTATTCCAGCAGTACAGACATTGCTTAAAGTAGTTTGAAAAGTCCTCTTGAAATTGCTTTTAGAGCCTGAAGCTAATTTCTTTGACTATCTTCAATAGTGACAAATCTCCATCCTTTGACAGGGGGTTTGATTTTTTTTCTAAGAGTTTGCCAAAACTCAAGACTACTGAATAAAATGGTTGGTTAAATTGGATTATACTGTTTGGTTTCATAAATAAGGTGAGGAACAGAGTTCTTAGCCTGGTTTTCTCTTATAGCTCACAAACCACTTTAGAAGTCAATTAGAAAAGAGATATTTTCCGTTTCATTGACAATAGTTTTTCTCACATAATCTATCCTGAATGTATTTCCCCTCTCTCTGTTCCTCCCAGTTCCTCCTGACCTTGCCTCCCATCCAGATTCACCCCCTTTGTGTCTCTTACTAGAAAACAAAAAGGCTTCTAAGGGACAATATAATAAAATACAATTATAATAGAATAAAATATAAAAAGATAAAACAAAAACTAACATCAGAACTGTACAAAAACAAACAGAAGGAAAAGAGCCTATGGGAGAGCACAAGAAAGAGAGACCCACTTGTTTGCACACTCAGGAATCCAATAAAAAGACTGAACTGGAAGCCATAAATACACAAAGGTCCTGAAGGGTAAAAAGGGAGAATTTAAAAAATATAAATATATAGGTATGTATATATAATAAAATAATAACATAAAATAAGATTTATTAAAGGCAAAGCCCTAATATGATATTATGAAAGAAGGAACCTTTGAAGACGCCATTGATTTTATTTTCTGTTGGCCATCTGCTGGGCATACAGTCTACGCTTAAGAGTCTCTGGTTTCCCCAGTAAGACTTCCTTGGAAGAAGCTAAATTTTTATTGGCAAGTAGTTATCAATTGGGGATTACTTCCTGGTTAGGGATGGGAGCATGGGTCCACTCCTCCTTTAAGCTCTAAAACCCCGTTAGAAACAGACTCATGTAGGCCCCATGCATACTGCCTGGGTCTCTGTGAGTTCATCTGAGCTTTGTTCACTTTGATTTAGCAGGCCTTATTTTCTTGGTGTCGTCCATCTCGTCTGGCTCTTACACTCCTTCTGCCTTCTCTTCTGTGGGATTCCCTTGAGTCTTGAAAGCAGAATTGTTGGAGACATCTGATTTGATGCTGAGTGCCCCAGTGTCTCACTCTCTGCATCATGTCTGGCTATGTGTCTCTGTATTTGTCCACAAACTGCTGTAGGAGTGAACTTTCCTGATGTTGGCTGAGAAAGGCATTGATCTATGAGTATAGCAGAATGTCGTTGGGGGGAGTCATTTTATAGCTACATTTTTGGTAGGTTTTTTTCTTCAGTTTTTGTTTTGTTTTAGTAAAGTAGCATTTGATTTTTTCCACAAGTTCTTGGACTATCTAGTGTCAGGTTCTCACGGAGTAAACCTTACATCAAATCACATATTAGTTGGTTACTCCCAGAAGCTTTGTGCTACCTTTGCACCAGCATATCTTGCAGAAATGAACACAGGGTTTCTAGCTGGGTTTGCATTTATGTCTCTCCTTTGTAGAGTACAGATACCTTCTTGTACCAAAGACCCTAGGACATATGGGTGAAGGCTCTGTGTAGGCACCAGTTCAACTTCTCCATGATCAATGAGTTGTATGCTGAGACTCATAGCCAAACTTTGGGCAGAGTGCAGGGAATCTTATGAAAGAAGGGGGGGACAGGAGCTCCACAAGGAGACCAACGAAACCAAAAAATTTGGGCAAAGGGGTCTTTTCTGAGACTGATATTCCAACCAAGGACCATGCATGGAGATAGCCTAGAACCCCTGCACAGATGTAGTCCATGGTAGCTCAGCCTCCAAATAAGAGGGACAGGGGCTGTCACTGACATGAACTCAGTGGCTGGCTCTTTGATCACCTCCCCCTGGAGGATGCAGCCTTGCCAGGCCACAGAGGAAGGCAATGCAGCTAGTCCTGATGAGACCTGATTGGCTAGGGTCAGATAGAAGGAGAGGAGGACCTTCCCTATCAGTGGACTGGGGAAAGGGGATGGGAGGTGGGAGAAAAAGAGAGGGTGGGATTGGGAGGTGCTGAGGGAGGCAGCTACAGCTGGGATAAAGTGAATAAATTGCAATAATTTAAAAAATGAAGAAAGAAATAAAAGAATTCCCTGTTTAGATCTGCAAACCATTTTTAAATTGGGTTGTTTGTTTTCTAGATATCTAGATTTTTTTAGTTCATTATATATTTGTGCTCTACTCCTTGTGGAGTTGGTAAAAATCTTTTCCCATTCTGTAGGCTGCCACTTTCTTTAAACGGCAGTGTCCTTTGTCATGCAAAAGCATCTCAGTTTTATGATGTCCCGCTTACCGTTAGTTTTTCCTCTAACAGTGTTCTGTTCAGGAAGTCTTTCCCTGTGCCAGTGAGTTTGAAGCTATTCCACACTTTCTCTCCAATCAGATTCAGTGTATCTGCTTTTATGTTGAGCTATTTGATCCATTCGTAGTTATGTTTTAGGCAGGGTGATAAATACACATCTATTTGCATTCTTTTAAATGCAGCTACCCAGTTTGACCAGGACTTTTCCCAATGCTCTCTCTTTTCCCCCTGTGTGTGTTTCTGGCATCTTTATCAAAAACCGGTTGTCCATAGGTGTGTGGATTTACGTCTGGCTCATCGATTCAGTTTCACTGATTTTTGTCACTGTAGCTTTGTAATACAACTTGAAGTTGGAGATGGTGATACTTTCAGCAGTTCTCTTATTATTCAGAGTGGTTTTAGAGAGCCTTGGATTTGGGGTTTGGGGGAGGTTTTTTGTTTGGTTGGTTTGGTTTGGTTTGGTTGGTTTCTTTGGTTTGGTTTCAGCTTTGTTTCTTGGTGTGTGTGTGTGTGTGTGTGTGTGTGTGTGTGTGTACTTCCATAGGAAGCTGAAAATTGACCTTTCACAATCTGTGAGTAGTTGTGTTGGACTTTTGATGAAGATTGCATTGAATCTGTAGATTGCTTTCGGTAGAATGTCTATTTTTACTGCATTAATTCTATTGATCCATGAGCATGGGAAATGTTTCCATCTTCTAATACCTTCTTCAATTTCTTTCTTCAATGTCTGAAGTTTTATCATAAATCTTCTGCTTGCATGGTTAGTGGTACACCAAGATATTTTATATTATTTGAGGCTATTGTGAAAGGTGTTGCTTCCATGGTTACTTTCTTAGTTCATTTGTTGTGTGCACATAGGAGGGCTACTGTTTCTTTTCTTTTTTTTTCTTTTTTTTTCTTTTTTTTTGCTGTTGTTTGTTTGCTTATTTTGTATCTAGCCACTTTACTGAAAGTGTTTCTCACCTATAGGAGTTTCCCAGTGGAATTTTTAGAGACTCTTATGTATACTATTATATTATCTGCAAATAAAAAATATTTAAATTTCTTTCTTTCCTATTTGTATCTCCTTGATTGTCTAGTTGTCTTACTGTTCTAGCTAAGGCTTCAAGTACTATATTGAATTGATGTAGAAAAAATAAACAACCTTGTCATATTTCTGATTTTAGTGAAATTTCTTTGAGTTTCTCTGCATTTAAGTTGATGTTGGCTATGGGCTTGATGTGAACTGCCTTTATTATGTTGAGGTATGTTCCCTGTGTCTCTAATATCTCCAGGACTTTCATTATGAAGGGTGTTGAATTTTTGTCAAACACCTTTTCTGAGTTGAATGAGATGATTATGTAGTTTTTTTTTCTTTTGGTTTGTTTATATTGTGGATTACATTTAACAATTTTCTTATGTTGAACCATTTCTGTATCTCTGGAATGAAGGCCACTTGATGAGGGTGGATGATCTTTTTGATGTGTTCTCAGATTCTGTTTGTAAGTATTTTATTGAGAATCATTGTGTCTATGTTCATAAGGAAAATTTGTCTGTAATTCTGTTTTTTTAAGTATACTTTTTCTTTCTTTAGTTTATTTTTTATATTAATTACAGTTTATTTACTTTGTATCCCAGCTGTAGCCCCCTCTCTCATTCCCTCCCAATCCCACTCTCCTTCCCTCATCTTCTCCCTTCCCCTCTCTAAGTCCACTTAGAGGGGAGATCCTCCTCCCTTTCCATCTGACCCTAGCTTATCAGGTCTCATCAGGACTGGCTGCAATGCCCTCCTCTGTGGCCTAGCAAGGCTGCTCCTCCCTGGGGGGGGGGCAAGAAAGAGGTCAAAGAGACAGCCACTGAGTTCGTGTCAGAGACAGTCCCTATTCCTGTTATGAGGGAATCCACTTGGATACTGAGCTGCCATGGGCTACATATGAGCAGGGGTTCTAGTTTAATTCTCTTTGCTCACTCTTTATGTAGTTTGGGTATCAGGGTAGCTCTGGCCTCATAAAATGAATTGGACAATATTTGAAGAGTATTGGTCTTAACTCTTCTTTGAAAGCTTGATAAAATGCTGAGGTAATTCCATCTGGCCCTGACCTTTTGTTGTTTTTGTTGAGACAGTTTAATAACTGCTTTTAACTGACTAGGAGTTATAGGTCTGTTTAAATTGCTTGTTTGATGTTGGCTTAACTTTGGTAAATGGTATGTATTGAGAAAAATTACTAATTTCTTTAAGATTTTTCAATTTGGTGGAATGCAGGTTTTTAGAGTTTGTCTTTATGATTCGCTGGACTTCCTTGGTGTCTGTTGTTATATGCACTTTTTATTTCTAATTTTAATTTGGAAATTATCTTTACTCTTTTTAGTTTATTTGAATAATGGTTTTTCAATCTTACTGATTTTCTCAAAGAACCAACTTTTTGTTTTGTTTGTTCATTTGTTTATATTTTATTAATTTAAGTCCCGAGTTTATTTCTGCCATCTACTTGCTAGCATGTGCTGTCACTTCAGTTTTTGATTTTATTTATTCTGATGGGTGTAAGATAGAATCTCAGAGTCACTTTGATTTGTATTCCCCTGATGACTAAGGACATTGACATTTCTTTAAGTACTTCCGGGTCATTAAATGTTCTTATAAGAAGTTTCTGTACCCCATTTTTTATTTGGGTTATTTGTTTTGTTGGTGTCTAATTTCTTGAGTTCTTTATATTTTGAATATCAGCCCTTTGTCAAATGTAGGATTGGTGAAGATCCTTTCTCAATCTGTAGACTGTTGTTTTGTCCTATTGATGGTGTCCTTTGTTTTACAGAAGGCTTTCAGTTTCATGAGGTCCCATTTACTGGTTATTGATCTTAGTGCCTGAGCTGTTGATGTGCTGTTCAAGTTGTCTCCTGTGCATATGAATTCAAGACTCTTCCCCCTTTCTATTCTATCAGATTTAGTGTATCCAGATTTATGTTGAGGTCTTTGATCCACTTGGACTTGAGTTTTGTGCAGTGTGATAAATATGGATCTATTTGCATTTTCTGCACGCAGACATCTCTTTGGTTAGATCAGCACCATTTGCTGAAGATGCTATCTTTTTTCCATTGTATGGTTTTGGCTTTGTCAAAATCAAGTTCATAGGTCTGTGGGTTTATTTCTGGATCTTTAATGCCATTTCATTCATCAACCTGTCTATTCTTATGCCAATACCATGCAGTTTTTATTACTATTGCTCTGGAATATAGCTTGAAATGAGGGATGTTGATACCTCTAGAAGTTCATTTATTGTACAGGATTGTTTTAGCTTCCCAGGGTTTTTTATTTTGGTATCTGAAGTTTCGAATTATTCTTTCAAGATCTGTAAAGAATTGTGTTGGTATTTTGATGGAGATTGCATTGAATCTGTAGATTGGTTTTTGTAAGATGGCCATTTTTACTATGTTAATCCTACCAATCTATGAGCATTGGAGATCTTTCCATTTTCTGATATCTTCAATTTCTTTCTTCAGAGACTCGAAGTTCTTGTTGTACAGGACTTGCTTGGTTAGAGTTGCACCAAGGAATTTTATGTTATTTGTGGCAATTGTGAAGGATTGTGTTTCCTTAGTTTCTTTCTCCCCTCACTTGTCATTTGTATAGAGGAGGGCTACTGATTTTTTTGAGTCAGCTTTGTGTCCAGCCACTTTGTTGAAGGTGCTTATCAGCTGTAGGAGTTCTCTGGTAGAAATTTTGGAGTCACTTATATATACTATCATACCATCTGCAAATATTGATAGCTCGACTTCTTCCTTTCCAATTTGTATTCCCTTGATCTCCTTTAGTTGTCTTATTATTCTAGCTAAAACTTCAAGTACTGTATTGAATAGATAAGAAGAGAGTGTGTTCTCCCCGATTTCAGTGAAATTGCTTTAAGTTTCTCTCCATTTAATTTAATGTTGACTATTGGCTTGCTGTAAGTTGCCTTTATTGTGTTTGGGTACACACCTTGTAGTCCTGATCTCTCCAAGACTTTTAACATGAAGGAGCATTGTATCTTTCCAAAAGCTTTTCAGCATCTAATGAGATGATCATGGTTTTCTTTTCTTTCAGTTTGTTTATATGGTGGATTATGTAGATAGATTTTTCCTATGTTGAATCATTCTTGCATTCCTGGATTTAAGCTTACTTAATTATGATGAATGAGTCTGGTAATGTTCCTTCTGTTTCTGTTTTATGGAATAGTTTTAGGAGTATTGGTATAAGCTCTTCCTTGAAAGTTTGGTAGATTATGTGCTAAAACCATCTGGGCTTTTCTTTCTTTCTTTCCTTCTTTTTTTTTTTGGGGGGGGGGGATTTTTAATGACTGCTTCTATATTCTTAGGGGTTATATAGGTCCATTTAATTTGTTTACCTGATCTTGATTTAATGTTGGCAAGTGGTATCTGTCATTAAAATCATATATTTCTTTAAGATTTTCCAATTTGATGGAGGATAGGTTTTTTTAAGTAAGACCTAATGATTCTTCGGATTTTCTTGGTATCTATGCCTATGTCCCCCTTTTCATTTCTGATTTTGTTAATTTGGATATTCTCTCTCTGCCTTTTAGTTAGTTTGCCTAAGGGTTTATCTATCTTGTTGATCTTTTCAAAGAACCAGCTCTTGGTTTTGTTGATTCTCTGTATTGTTCTCTTCGTTTCTAATTCACTGATTTCAGCACTGAGTTTGATTATTTCCTGTAGTACTCCTTTTGGGTATGTTTGCTTCCTTTAATTCTAGAGCTTTCAGGTGTGCTGTTAAGTTACTAGTATGAGATATATCCAATTTCTTTTGATTTTTTGAGACAGGATTTCTCTGTGTAGCCCTGGCTATCCTGGACTCACTTTGTAGATTAGACTGGCCTGGAACTCACAGGGATCTGCCTGCCTCTACCTCCTGGAATGCTAAGATTATAAGCATGTGACCCACCAAAACTGGCTTTCTCCAATTTCTTTATGAAGACACTTGGCACTGCTTTCATGTGTCTCATAAGTTTGGGTATGTTGTACCTTCATTTTCATTGAATTCTAGAAAGCCCTTCATTTCTTTCTTTATTTCCTCTCTGAACCATTGGTCATTGAGTAGAACATTGTTCAGTTTCCATGGGTTTTTAAGCTTTCTGTTCTTTATGTTGTTATCAAAGTCCAGTTTTAATCCATGATGGTCTGATAAGATATAAGGGAGTATTTCACTTTTCTTATATCTGTTGAGGCTTACTTTATACCAGAGTATATAGGCATTCTCAGAAAAGGTTCTGTGAGGTGCTAAGAAGGTATATTTTTTTGTGTTTGGGTAAAATGTTCTGTAGACACCACTTAAGTCTAACTGTTTCATAATGTCTCTTAGTTTCATTATTTCCCAGCTTAGTTTCTATTTCATTGACCTGTACATTTGTGAGAATGAGTAGTGAAGTCTCCTGCTATTAATGTGTGGGGTTCAATGTGTGATTAAAGCTTTAATAATGTCTCTTTTACGAATGTGGGTGCTCTTGAAATGTCATCTTGATGGATTTTTACTTTTAGAATGAAGTGTCCTTCCCCATCTCTTTTGATTAATTTTGGTTGAAAGTCTATTTTATTAGATACTGGAATGTCTACTCTAGCTTGCCACTTGGGTTTGTTTGCTTGGAAAATCTTTTTCCAGCCCTTTTCTCTGAGGTAATAGTTATCTTTGTTGCTGAGGTGTGTTTCTTGTGTGCAGCAAAATGATGCATCCTGTTTTTCACATCCATTCTGTTAGCCTGTGTCTTTTTATTAGGGAATTGAGTCCACTGATGTTGACAGATGTTAATGACCAACAATCATTAATTCCTGTTATTTTGATATTGGTGGTGGTAGTGTGTGTGTGAGTGTGTGTGTGTGTGTGTGTGCATGTGTGCATGCATGCGTGTGCTTGTGTGTGCTTCTCTTCTTTTGTTTTTTGCTGGTGTGGAGTTATTTATTTCCTGTGTTTTCTTGGGTGTAGTTAACCTCCTTGGGTTGGAGTTTTTCTGCTAGTATTTTTAGGGTCGGATTTGTAGATAGATGTTTAAATTTGGTTTTGTCTTAGAATATCTTGTGTTTTTTGTTTTTTTCTATGCAGAATGAAAGTTTTGCTAGGTAGAGTATATAGACATCTGTGGTCTCTTAGAGACTGCAAAACATCTGTCCAGGCCATTTTAGCTTTTACACTCTGTTGAGAAGGCAGGTGTAATTCTGGTAGGACTGCCTTTGTATGTTACTCATCCTTTTTCCCTTGCAGCTTTTAATATCCTTGCTTTGTTCTGTACATTCAATGTTTTGATTATTATGTGATGGGAGGATTTTCTTTTCTGGTCCAATCTAATTGGTGTTCTATAAGCTTCTTGAATGGTTATAGGAATCTCTTTCTTTAGGTAGGGAAATTTTTCTTCTATGATTTTGTTGAAAATATTATCTGAGCCTTGCAGCTGGGACTCTTTACCTTCTAATCCTATATTCTGGGAATTGAACTCAGGACCTCTGGAAGAACAGCCAGTGCTCTTAACCACTGAGCCACCTCTCCAGACTTGATTTCTCTTATTCTTGGGGTAGGTATTTTCATAGTATCCCAGATTTTCTGGATGTTTTTGTCATGAATTGTTTAGATTTAACATTTTCTTTGACTAATGTATTGATTTCTTCAATTGTGTCTTCTATGCCTGAGATTTTTCTTTTTCATCCCTTGTTGGTGATGTTTGTTTCTGTAGTTCCTGTTCTCCTCCCTAGATTTTTTATCTCCAGGATTCCCTCAGTTTGTGTGTGTGTGTGTGTGTGTGTGTGTGTGTGTGTGTGTTTCTGCTCTTTTGATTTGTTGGCCTTGGATTATTATTTATTCCCTTTCTTTTCTTGGGCATGGTAATCTCTTTAGGAGTTTTCCTTTTAGTGCTTTCTGTAGGGATTTGTAGATAGATATTGCTTAAATTTGGTTTTATTATGGAAGGTCTTATTTTCTCCATCTATTGTAACAGAAAGTTTTGATGCATATAGTTGTCTGAGTTGGCATCTGAGTTTTTGTAGTCTGTAAAGCATCTGCCCACACTCTGCTGACCTTTAGAGTCTCCATTGAGTAGTCTGGTGTAATTCTAATAGGTCTGGCTTTATATGTTACTTGGTCTGTAATCTGTAAAGCTGGGAAGACTCTTTCTGGTCCAGTCTACTTGTTATTCTGTATGTTTTCTATACCTTGGTAGTCATTTTTTAAATTTACGTTAGAACTTTTTTTCTTCTATGATTCTGTGGAAAATATTTTCTGAACCTTCAGTTTGGGTTTCTTCTCCTTCCTCTATTTCTACTATTCTTAGAGTTGTTCTTTTCATGGTGTCTCGTGAAATGTTTCTCATGAAACATTAAATATTTGGTGTTTCCTGAATATTTTGTGCTGTTATCTTTTTAGATTTAACATTTTCTTTAGCTAAGGTATCAATTTCTTCTGTCATGTCTTCAATGCCTGAGATTCTCCCTCTCATTTCTTGTAGTCTGTTGGTAAGTCTTGCCTCTGAGATTCCTGTTTGAGTTCCTAAATTTTTCATTTCCAGATTTTCCTTAGTCTGAGTTTTCTTTATGTATCCTTTTTCCACGTTCAGGTCTTGAACTGTTTTTTATTCATTTCCTTCTACTGTTCATGTTTTCATAGACTTCCTTAAGAGATTTATTCATCTCCTTTTTAAGGACTTGTATTATATTTCTAAAGGCTATTGTAAGGGCTTTGCCTAGTGCTTCAGCTATATTGCAATACTCAGGGCCATCTCTGGTAGGGTTTCTGGGCTCTAATGGAGATATATTGTCCTGACTGTTGCTGTTATTGATTGTATTTCTATGCTGGAGTCTAAGCATAGGAAATTCTTTTGGAAATCTTATTAACTTTATAGGTGTGATCACTGGGGGTTCTGGGTAAAATGTGTTTCTAGGTATTGAAAGCTGACACATAGAAAAGAGGATACACTATGAGGCAGAGCCTGAGGCATTCCACAGGAAGGAGGATTGTAGAATGTTCCACCAAGACCTGCTTAGTTTCCTGGTTAAACAAGAGTGAGAAAAAAAAGAGTGAGAGAGGTCATAGCCAGTAGTCAGCTACAGAGCTTGGGTTGAGACTGGAAGATTGGAGATGGAGAAGAGGAGGGAGAGTGAAGATGTGGAGCTAGCCTTCCTGCTTCTCTGGCCTGCTTGTTTCTATGCAGGCTTGACTGCTGGTTCCTGGAGGATTCCTGCTCAGTGAGATCTGGAATAACAGTATGAATGGTGAGAAAGTGTGGAGGAGAATATCTGAGTGATCCACTGGAGATGGGGACAGAGAGGAGGAGAAGGCCACAGCAAGTGATCTTCTACAGAGATGGGGGTGAGATTGGGGCAGTGGATTTGGAGGAAAGGAGGGAAAGGTGAAGATCTCCAGTTAGGAGACCTTCTTCCCTGGCTGAAGTGACAAAAGTGAATTTTTTTAAAGTAGGTTTTCAGTTCCCTTCTCCATCATCGAGTTGATTTCACTTGCTGATCCCCAAATTCCTTCTGGCCATATGAATCTAATTCAGCAATTCTTCCATTTAGGCACCTTTGAAAATTTACTGCTATTTTAAAGGAAAATAAAACATCTTGATGTGATTGAAAATCTTTATTTTATTATTCTTTTTTGTTTTTGCTTTTGAAAACTTTTTTAAAATTTAAAGTGACCATTAATCATATTAATATAACACAGGCATGTTCAATGTACTTAACCATCACTAAAATTCATTTTTCTTTGCCATAAAATGAGAGAAGTTCTTGGATGGATGGCCCTTGTTTGCACAATGATTTGCTATTGTACCAATGTCTTACTTGCTTTTCAAGTTGTGCGATAAAATAACATGACAAAAACAGCTTCAGGAAAATGTGCGTCTTTTGACTCTATTCAAGGGTAAAGTCCATCATGGTGTGGAAATCCCATGAGCCGGAGCTTAAGGCAGCTGATAACTGTACACCCAGGTTGATAATCATGGCGTGATGAATGCTTGTGCTAAGCTCAATTTCTCCTTTTCGTATGGTCCAGGATCACAACCCAGTGAGTGGAGCCAGCCATCGTGGATGGGTCTACTCATCGCAATTAACCTAATCAAGGTAATCCCTTACAGGCATGCCAAGAGGCACATGTCCTAGATGATTTTATAGCCCATCGAGATGACAGCTGAGATCAAACCTCACAACTAGTTAGTGCTGTTTTATGACACATCATGCCAAATGTATTGACTGAAAATAACAGTTATGAGCTCAACGTTCCTGTTAGGACTTGCAGGGCCCAGTTATGTGCTCTATTTCAGAGCTTCTCACAGGCTTCAGTCCTGTCTGGGTGGCCAGCCTCACAAGAACCAGGTGGTTAAGATTTGCTCCCAAACTCAACTGATTCAGTGTTTCCTGGTCCTGTCCTTGGTCCTTACAGACTGGCTAAACGTTGTTTCCACTTCCTTGTCACATGGGCCTCTCCATGTGATAACTTGTTTTAGTGATGAAAGAACAGTTAGAGAAGGGAAGTATGAACAAGATGGAGTCACAATCTGTATAATCTCACTTCAGGTGTGATACCCGTGGTCTTCGTTACATTCTGTTCTTTGTTACTTAAAAATTAAGGAAGGAATTATATATGGAGGTGAATAACAGACAGGAAAAATGAGGGAGGTGCTTGGTAGGAGTGAGATGGCACAAGAAGGATAGTGGAGTGAATCTGATCAAAATGTATCCTATATGTGTATTATGTATACTTGTATGTATGTATGCCTGTATAAGAAAACATTGAAATAAACCCATTATTATGTCTACTTACTATATGCTAATGTTTCTTGAACAAAAATTAAAAACAAGGCACCCACGAGATAAAGTAGGATGCAGGAATCTGAACTTCAAGTTTATTGCTAGTTATAGAATTAAGAACCTTGATGCGATTAGCTTATAAAAATTATACAGTATGTATTTTTAAGCTATTCTGTTATTGCACTTGATTGTATTTATATGTTGAAAGCATTTTTCTTTGACAATATTTTATTAAGTGAGCCTTAACCAATATTACCTTTGCAGATAGCAAAACTGCATTATTATGAACTACAAAGCTTCAAAAATAACACTTTCATCTAACCTGGGAGAAAGAGTACTCTCATACAGGCGTATCGCATGCTCCCTTAATTTTGGAACTAGCCGGTCAACTTGTGATACTGTGTAGAAAATAAAAACACCGTGGCAAAAATAATTAGGAAGTTCAAGTTGGCATTGCATCTCAGTAAACTACCTGGGAACCTTCTGGGTGATAGCACAGACCACACACTCACATGGCCAGCCCAGCTATGGGACCATGCTGTTGGACCAATCCTCTAGAATCTATTCTCTGGGCTTTCGTCTGATACAGAGGATCACAGTTAAGATAAAAAAAATAAAATAAAATAACCAGGATGGATGTCAGACTATGTTATAAAAGCAGGTGATTCTTTTATAAAAATCTTTTATAATTCAGTAATTCTTGGTTCTTAAACAGAAAGCATATACTCAGCACATCTTGTGCTCTAAAACTCATTAATTACAGCATCAGCTCAAAGCCAACAACCTTCTCTCTTTGTATCCAAATATAGATGAACTGTCTTGATTCCATGACTGTAGTTTCTGAGGAACAATTGCAGGAACACTGTTCCTCCTCTGTGTCTGTGAGCTTGTAAAACCCTGAAAAAGCTGTCTGCCTCACTTCCATAAACCTCCAAAATAGTAACAAAGTAGATGTAATAAATATTCATATTTCAAAAAAATATCTGGAACAAGATGCATTTTATACTGTCCTTTTGACTATTTCTGATCTTGCTGGTTTGATTTTTGTATGGTTGGTGGTTGGTTTGCTCATCATTTGTTTTAATTATTATTGTGGGGGCGTGCACATGCCATGGCCCATGTATGGAGATCAGAAGACAACTTTTGGGAATAGGGCCTCTCCTTGAATTGTGTGAGTTCCAGGAATTACATTCAGGGTTTCCGGCTTTGCAAAAAGCACCTTTGTTTACTGAGCCATCTCACTGATGTCTTGGTTTTTTAAGATATAGTCTCATGCAAGATGGCCACAAACTCATTTTGTATTCAATGATGACTTGAAATTGTTAATTCTCTTGCCCTAAGGATCAAAATCTGAAAACATGGGTATATGACACCATAACCGTGGCAATATTTTTGTGCTGTTTCTTGAAAATTCTGTGGACTTTCTGTGAATCTCCCCGCTATCTCCACGCCTTGTCTAACAAGGTCACACATTGTTTAATGAGGTTCTTTGTAAAAGATCTTCACTCTACTCAGGGTTTCTATTGAGAGCCTGAAACTCATGTACTTATTAAGCTTCCAAGAGGTCTCTTGTGTGTTAAGAGGATCTAGGGAACACATTCTCAGCCTCTCTAAAGGTTTTTGACAGCCAGTGAGATTGCTCAGCCGGCAAGTGCCCCTGATGACCCAACTTGTCTGTATGATGGAGGACAGAGATGACTTCTGTACATTGTCCTCTGACCTCTTTCTTGGTCCCCAAGAGCAGGGCTTCTTAAGAGCTCTCTACTGTTGACCCCAGAAATATAGGTATATAAAATGTACATACGAATAAAATACTTACTGATGATAAATCATAAAAAAAATCTATTTTTCAGTTAATTCTTTGACATAAAAACACTTTTACCATTCATTAAAGACAAGGGCAAATTTTATGAGGTTGATGTTTTTATTTATTTTCACATAAAGGATTAATTTTGGCTGGCTACTTCATACATTAGGACATAGAGCAACTGCTCTGAATTGATTGATCTTTTGATTTTTGTGATAGTCAACACCAAGAATGCTACTTCTCACGAATATGCAGTACAAAAATGACAGAAACAGAGGAGGATCTCAGCAGTTGCTGAAAATTCTTTTCTAATCTCAATCCAGAATTCATTTAATAGTTTTAAAAAAGAAATTTGCGTGAGTGTTTTGCCTACATGTATGTTTACTGCATATATGTCTAGTGTCCTTGGAGGCCAGAAAAGAGCACACTAGCGACCCTGGAACTGGAACCACAGATGGTCGTGAGCCTCCAGGTGGGTATGTTGGGAACTAAACCTGGGTCCTCTGTAGGGCTCTTAATTGCTGAACCATCTCTCTAACCCCTAAAGATTTTTTTTAAATGAAATTCAAGTCAGCAACTCAAATCAGCAGTTTTAAAAATCAAGTATTCTAATATGCTATAACCTGAAGACACAGTAACATTATGCGTGCCAAAGAAGTTATGCTAAGAAAAACGACCAAACAATAAAAATTTTAAAAGAACCTGGGAACTAGAATAATGCATATGCTGGTAACTGAATCAGTGGCCTTGCGAGTACCAAGCATGTGACCTACCACTTTGCTTCACCCCAGCACACATCTTACCTCGACTTCTAGTATACTTATCCTGTTACATTTGAACTATCTGGTTGATAGTCAATATGATGCCAGATATATAGTGCATTAATGTGATGTTTTGGTGTATTCATTTGTCCATGTCTGTCCAGAAAATGTCCTAGGAGGCATAAAAGTTAACCTAGTGACTGTGAGTGTGATTTGATGTATGCACAGCATACACCAGGCCTTGTATTTGCTTCTCAGTATCCCCCCGCCCCCAACAATAAAAAAGAAAAACAATATGTTAACCTAGAGTGTAACAAATCTCAGAAGTTCATCTCATATGAACACAAACTGTTTCTGCTCCTCTTTTCTGATAGACATTTTTAACTGTTTTGTTGCATTATGAAACAAGGTTTCCCTATGTAATCCTGGCTATCCTGGAGCTTCCTAGGTAGATCAGGCTGGCCTCAAACTCACAGAGCTCTGCCTGCCTCCTGAATACTAGAATTAAAGGCACATGCCACCACACACAACTTCTTATACATATTTTAAAGAGCTATGTTTTCTGGATTAGACTTCATTCCATGCACCTGGATTGTATTAGCACACTATAATAAAGATCTGGAATAACAACAATTCTTTTCTTGCTTCACATATATGGGTGGTTTCCCTCCTTGTAAGTCTGAGCACCAAATGCATGCCTGATAATAGGATAAAATGCAAGCGAGGGGTTGGAGGTGCCCTTGGCAGCTATGCCAAGGTATGCTCCTGAAAAATATCGCCATGCAACAGATCCAGTATAAGAGATTTATTAAGGAAGGGAAGAGTGAAAGGCCATTTGGGGAGTGGTGACATGAGGGAGAGAGAGGCAGAGGCAGAAGAAAGAAAGAAAGAAAGAAAGAAAGAAAGAAAGAAAGAAAGAAAGAAAGAAAGAAAGAGAGAGAGAGAGAGAGAGAGAGAAGAAAGAGAGAGAGAGGGGGAAGGAAGGAAGGAAGGAAGGAAGGAAGGAAGGAAGGAAGGAAGGAAGGAAGGAAGGAAGGGAACAAGTGAACGGGAGAGAGAACAGGTACAAAAGAGCAGAAGGAGAGAAATGGGGAGAGGGAGATAGAGAACAGGAACAAGAGATGAGTAAGAGAGCGGAGAGGGAAGGGAAGGAGAGGAGAGAGAACAGGAGAGAAAGAGCTGGAGTGGCTTTTTTATACGCAGCCCCTAGCACACCTGGAGCACCTGGTGGTGACAGATGCTGATGTAAGCGGCTGCTAGGTCCCTGAAGGTGGGCCAGTGGGATCTTCTGATTACTAACACCTGGTGCTTATGGAACAGCCATGTCGGGTCTGACGATTGAACCCAAGGTTTCTGAAAAAGCAGTGCTCTTAACTGTTGAGCCATCTCTCTAGCCCCAACAAATGGAATTTATTATTATTACTAGTAGTAGTAATCGTAGTAGTATTTATTACAATTTATTCACTTTGTGTCCTGGCTGTAGCCCCCTGTCTCATCTCCTCCTGGCCCCACCCTCCCTCTTCCCCTCCTCTGCCCCTCCCCTAGTCCACTGATAGGGGAGGTCCTCCTTCCCTACTATCTGACCTTAGCCTATCAGGGCTTTCTCACCAGGACTGTCTGGATCCTTTTTCTCTGTGGCCTAGTAAGTCCACCCTGCCACGGGAAGGTGATTAAAGAGCGGGCAACCTAGTTCATAACAGAGATGCCCCTGCTCCCCTTACTAGGAAACCCCCATGGAGACTGTGCTGCCCATGGGCTACGTGTGTGTGTGGGGGGGTCTATGTCCTCTCCATGCATGGTCCTTGGTTGATTCATCAGTCTCTGCAGCACCCCTCCCCCTTCCCCAGCCCACCCTTTGGGCCCAGATTTGGGGGTTCTGTTGCTCTCCTTGTGGAGCTCCTGTCCCCTCCAGGTCTTCTATCCCCCATGTTTTCATAAAATTCCCTGCTCTCTGCCCAAAGTTTGGCTATGAGTTTTAGCAGCTGCTTCGATCCCCTGCAGGGTAGAGTCTTTCAGAGGCCCTCTGTAGTTGGCTCCTTAGTCCTCATTCAGAAGAGCAAACAGGATAGACATTGGAAGCAGAAAAGACAAGGAACAGAACAAATTGAAAACCCCACTCTCTACCCTGAACTTTCCAGGGCAAGAGCTTCTCCTTCACCTTATAATCTGGACATTTTGGTGCTCTTCTCTCTCTCTCTCTCTCTCTCTCTCTCTCTCTCTCTCTCTCTCTCTCTCTTTCTCTTCATTGCATGGGACCAACAACTGCTTCCAATGAACCTACATTTATATACTTTAACTTGCATTGCATGAGAAGCAGTCCAATGTCCTCATTCTCCCTCCCTAACCCCTTCAAGCTCCTCATTATTTTAATTAAACAAAAAGGGAGGAATGTTGTGTTGTGCAGGCAGTTTAACTGGCCTGTGCTCTCAGGGGCCTTTAGGGTCCTGACAACCTCCTACTTCACTTTCTGCATCCTATGTCATCACTTGGGCCAGGTGCTTTGGATATAACCCATCTACCACTCCCACGGACTCTCTCTCTGCTTCAGTTTCTTTCCCCTTCCCTCCTCTCTGACTTTTCTCTGCGGTGTATGTGTGTGTTGGGGGCGGTCACCATGCTCCTCTTTCTCCTTTCCCTTTTTGCTCCCCCAAATAAATCTCCTCCCTGTCCAGATCTTTCGAGTACATGGCATTTTTAAATACATCCTAACACTACTTGGACTACCTGGTTCTACGTTAATCTACCCAGATCCGTGTTTTCTAGAAGCCAAACTAGTGAATTCAGTGGAGACACGACGGGAACATGAGCTCTCACGTTAAGTCTTCAGAAGACCTGCTGAGTGATCATTTCCCCCACAGCTTCCTCACAGTGCCTACGCTCAATTCACTGCTTCCACTGATATTTCTTTGTGGCCGTTGTCATCCTTATAATAGCAAAATCTATGGAAATTAATGTTGTGCATGAAAATTGGCTCTGTGTTTGCTTTCGATAAACCATGGCCACTTTTTCTAGGGTGAAAGTGTATATATTCTTTTCTAAAAGCCAACAGAAATATAAAATTGATATAAAAACAGACTTTTTAACAAGGGTTGAAACACAAGTAAATTCCTGTATGTTTTAAAATTCTGTCAGCAGCCTTGCTAGGCCACAGAGGAGGACATTGCAGCCAGTCCTGAAGAGACCTGATAAGCTAGGGTCAGATTCAAGGGGAGGAGGACCTCCCCTATCAGTGGACTTAGAGAGGGGAAGGGAGAAGATGAGGGGGGGAGAGTGGGATTGGAAGAGATTGAGGGAGGGGGCTACAGCTTGGATACAAAGTAAATAAACTGTAATTAGTATAAAAAAATAAAAATTCTGTCATCAGAGGGGCTCCTGTCAGTAAATTAGTCAAATGAGGGTCACTGGAGATGAGTAAAAATCCTGGGAGTCACTCAACATTTCCAAGGATCAATGATTTGATGAATTATTGTCTTTGAATACTCTGATTTCATTTTCATCCTATACTAGTTTATTTTCTCCTTAATGATGTGTTGTAAATTGCCATTAAAATATAGTTGAGATAACTTTTTAAAAGGTTAGGTGTACAGCAAAACCTGAGGAGTTATGTTTCTAGGCTGGAAAATGGTTTGGGTTTTTGTTTTGGTTTTGTTTTTGCTTTTGTTTTGTTTTGTTTTGTTTTGTTTTGGTATTTCCAAAAAAAAAAAAAAACTCTGTTGTGTACTTGAAACTTCAGCTCTTTATCCAGGTCCTTCATCTGCCTGCAGTCACTTTTTCATGTGCTCTATCTGAGGCTGCTGTAATTTCTGCAGCTGCCTCTTCTAACACTGCCAATCTTTTATCTCAATACAGGTTAGGAAACAGGAGACTTTGGCCACTATGGGTATATCATGCATTGGTGCTTTCTTATCCCTCTTGGGGTTATTTGTGACCTTGCATTTGCATCAGATAAGCCTGGGTAGGACAGCAAAAAGTCTGGGTGTTATTGTGGACTTACACTGAAGAGGTCCAATATAACACACCGCTCTGTCTAGTCCCTTTGACTGACTAACTGGATCATTCATCTTGGATCCTGGGGTGGGTGAACACACTGAGGACCAGAACTCTATCCTGGCTTAATGGACCTATAATGTGAGCTGGAACTTTGTAGGTTTAAGCCATAGAGATTTTTGGAGGTTGGTTTTTATTGCTGTGACTACTGTTATTGCTACCTTTGAATAACTTAGTTCTTTCCTGCTGCTATGTGCATTAATAGTTGTCTTCACATCTCTGAAGCATGATGTCACAGCCTCTGTCCTCAGACCTACATTACCCTTCAAAGATTGTGGTGGTGCATGTATTTATCCTAGTGTTCTATCTTTCCATGTCAGTAGTTTGATATATTCTCAGTCATGGCTGTTAGGCGGTCCCACTAGACTGCTTCCAGGTTGCCTAGCAACCTCTGATGTCATCATTTGCTGCAGCCAGGTGTGTGCTAGATATAAAGGACCCACCAGCCTTTTCCTCTCTCTCACTCTTCTTTTCTCTCTCTCCTCCTACACTTTCCCACTGTCTTTCTGTCCCTCTCTGTCTCTGTCTCTCTCTGTTTCTCATTGCCCTCATCGCCCCCTCAGGCCCCAACTCCTCTCCTTTTCCTCTCAAGCAAACCTCCTTGTATCAGACCTCTTGTATGGTGTGTGATTTCTTATATGGCTGTTTATCTTACTTTGATTATACTAATATATATCTACTAACTACGACTCTATTTAAAAGAATGGAAACAAAATTCCTAGGCTCGAAACAGTTCTTTCTAGCACTATCCCTCCAAAAGAAACTTTGAATCCATTTGTATATGCCTAGAGAAGCCAGGATACAAACTACAATCATGAGAGATACTAACCCAACTTGCTATTCCGGGTGTTCATTCTGCTCTTGGAAAGATTGCAGGACTGCTCACTGGTGAGACACCTAAGATCTGCAAACAGACATTTTGAGTTCTGCAAACAAGCCTGTTGATAGGCAACGAGCCCCACCAGGAAACCAAATTTGTCCTCAGATATTTCCTATGACAGATAATGGCATATTTTAGAAAGCTTTGGCATAGAAATTAAGCTGTCTGTGACCTTTCCACGCTCTACTTAGGGCAATTACCTCTCAACTTCTACAAGAAAATTGATGTAAATCAAAGTTCCCAATCTCATCAAGATCCCCTAATGCGTCTTAAAGCAATAATGTGTGACTTATGCTCTTGCTTGAGAAACTTAAATATAAATGATATATCATTAGCCAAAAGACTATCTTTTGAGGCTGACATATATTACCCTTCTAAAATCTTATATGGCCTATATATGTCTTAATAAAAATACTAAATTTTCCCATGTAGAAGACAATATTTAATTATTAAGCCAATTCTTTTGAATTTGCAAATATTTAACCATTTTGACCTATAAAATGGCAATCTCATATGATTTAGCTAAATAACTTTGCATATATTATGCTGTTGTATTTTTCTCTGTGTACATAATGAAAATGTCTAAAAAGAATCTGGTAATTTTTCTTCCTCAAACTATGCTCATAGTCCTATATTACTCGTCTTACTGGATATACCATTGGCAGCCCAGTCCTCCAAGTTGGACGGGTGCTTATAGCTAAGTCATTATCTTGCTTCACTCTTGCATTCAATGGCTAATGATCTCTCTTTCTCCTTAGCAAGTGCTTGTTTGTTTTAAATGCCTTTCTGGCTCCATTGCTACTGCCACTTCCTGGGTTCAAATGTAACTTCTTATAGATGAGGTCCTCCAAAAAGGTGACTAAGATAAGACTGTATACAGTGATATATCCGGCAGTGTTCTTGAACTTGCATTAAGTTTCGAAGGAAGAGATGAAAGCAGGACTGAGGGGAAGGGGAAAGTTGGGATATAGTACCCTAAGAAAAACTGCAGCAATTGCTCAAGGTATCCAAAAGCTGAAGTAGCCAGTCTGAACAATGCCAAGCTGGGGCAAAGAGATGAAACCTTGTTACAGGATATTTGATCCCATTGTGAACCCCCAAACTGTGAACTGTAAAACCCTGTTTCTTGTTTGGTGTGGTTGAGCCCTACCACATATCTTTAATCCAAGAGCTTTCTGTTTATTATAAACAGGTGATTATTGTGTGGTTCATCCAGTCCTGCTCCACACCTTTAATCCAAGAGCTTCCTGTACACTGGATTTAATAAAGTTAACTCTACATCAAGAGTCGGAGCAAGAAACCAGATGACAGGGATTAAAGAGTAGGAGGGACTTTGAGTTGAGAGGTATTTAAGACAACACGGAGAAGAAGAAAGAGCTTTTAGCTCAACCTCTGGCTTTAGCTTAGGCTTCAGCTCCTCAGCTTCCTGGCTTTTTGAGCTTTGAGCTAGCAAGCCTTTGTCCTTGGGTTTTTTGGCCTTTTCCTCCTGGGCTGTCAGTTGAGCTAGTGAGCTGTTGGGGTTTTTTTCCATCCGGGCCTGAGCTGAGAAGGAAGGTCAGCTGGGTGCTTTCTCTGCCTCTCTGAGGTAGCAGGTTTTCACCCCAGCGTCTGGCTCCTGAGTCTTTATTGGTAAAATAGAACAATTGGGGTTTTCGTTTTTGTTTATAACAACAAAACCTCAGAAGCCATTAAATGCATTCTGGAAAAGGACTAGCCTTAGGGGAAGACTGCTGTCTTCTATCACCAAGTTTCAAATCATGGGGTAGCTGTTCTCAGATGAGAAAACAAGTTCTCCAGTTCTAAAGGAATAAACAGTTGGTGCACCGCAGCATGCACCACAGCCTGAACATTCTGGTGCTTGGACTGCTTATTCAGTAACCTTCTGGAGTCAGTTCCTCCAGGAGTGCACAGGCATCGTTTCCATGGGAAAGCATGAAGAGGAAAAGGGGGACAAAAGCATGGTCATCACCTTGGTACCTGGTCCTTCTCTGTTGTTCCATCCATATAGTCCTCTTCCCCTCATCTGCTCCTTATGCGGCAGTCAAGTCCCAGGTCAGGGCCCGATAACTTTGCCTTTCTCAGATCTCAAGTGCTGTAGTTGTCCTTTAACATTAAAATTGGTGGAGGGTTTACCAAGAGACATTCAAACGTTTATCTAGGTGCCAAATACATTCCTCACTTCTTCAATAGGTGAAAACAGCTCTCAGTCTTGCTTACTACTAGGGTCAGTTACTCTTATGAATAGAATGACTCCATGTCTTGCCTGCTGCACCCTGGTGATAAAGAGCTTAAGATTTCTAAGCAACAGATATAATGGACTTGAGTATCTTTGAGATAGAGTTCTCCTTCTGGGAACCAGAACTTCCTCAAAATACAAGAGTTGAGAAAAATAGAAAATCCTTCCCAAGTACTTACAACCACAGTGATAGAAAATGAGATTATATCAGCTTCTCATTTATCATTTCTTCCCCATAAGGGGTTGGGAGGGTTAT
Organism: Meriones unguiculatus; assembly: GCF_030254825.1. Lineage (NCBI taxonomy): Eukaryota > Metazoa > Chordata > Mammalia > Rodentia > Muridae > Meriones > Meriones unguiculatus. Next base: position 58,211,071 of record NC_083362.1, on the reverse strand, counting down.
AGCTCAGTGTTAGAACAGCTTTCTAGCACATGTAAGACCCTGAATTCAAGACCCAGTAGTTCAAAAATAAGTGATTAAAACAGAAGCAAAGAGCTTTGTGACAGACAGCTTTCATCCTCCATAATTTCTGTAGGGGTAAGGCTGGAGCATCAAACAGAGACACAAAAAGAAACATCACCCTTGTATCTTTTAGACTTTAAGGGTTCATACTCAATCTCTGTCATTTCCATGGGATGCAATATTGGATCTAATTTACTGTGTTGGCCAAGGAGGAGAACAATGTTAGCAGATGTCCAGTGCTCTGTGGTCTTTTAAACTTGCAGTGTTGACTGTGGAGACTCAGGTATTTAATATCTGTTATTATGGGTCATCACTTTTTTCCATGCTTCTAGAAAAAAAAAATCACACCCTGTAGTCTTTTCTAACTATTAAATTCTATCTATTGGAAAAAAATATATCAAATCAGTAAACGATCTTGTATTTGCCCCCTTTAATACAGTGCTCTATGAATCCATTCCCACACACACTCCCCAGACCCCTCAAGTGTATTTTGGCAGAATCCCTCAGCTATTTGTGGGTTCTATTAGCTTTCTATTTGCTGGGAAACAACACCAAGTTAGTGGCTGGGCCCTTTCCTCAGAACTCAAGAAGTACGAAAACCACGTGTCTCCGAGGTTCGGTTCTCATCTGGACACCCTGGGGAAAATTTGCTTCCAAGCTCATTACTCCTACTGACAAAATTCATTTCTTGAAGGTGGGAGACTGAGGCCCCCATTTTCTAATTTCTGCCTAAACAGCAGCTTCTCTTAGTAGCTAGAAGCCTTTGGCATCCCTTGGTGCATGGACCCTCCCACTTCTCAAGTCGGCAGTCCTGTATTTCATTTCTCTCTGTTCAGATCACAAACTTACTGCTTCCACGTCAGCTGAAGAAACATTTGGTTTTCTTGTTTGGGGCCCTGAAGATGGAACTTTGATTCTTCCTCATGCTGGATGAGTGCCCCACCACTTGCTGACATTTCTAGCCATTTCTTCCTCAACAGTACATATTAGTTATTTTTCACATTGCTTTGACTAAGTATCTGTCTCAAATGCAACATGAGGAAGGAAGAGTTTATTTTGGCTGATGTTCATCATGGTTGGGTAGGTGTTCTGGTGAGAGAAACTACAGCCACGGGCAGCAGGAACATGAAGCTGCTAGTCAAATTTCATCTGCAGCTGGGAACCAGAGGGAGATAAACACTAGTGTTTCACTCTGTTCAGTCTGGGACTCCAGACAGTAGGACGTGTCTTCCTGCTTTAGTTAAACTTCTCCAGAAACTCCCTATGGAGACACCCTGAAGTTTGTCTTCTATGTGATTTTAAAACCCACTAAACTGGCAATAACGACTCACCGTCAAAAGTTAACCTCTTGTCAACGTGATACCCAAACACATCACTTTTAGTCATAACATTCTGCCTTTGGTTCTTAAACTCTGAAGTTCATTGCATACAACAGGATCCGCTTAGTTAATCTCTAAAAGTCTCTAAAGTCTTAACAGCTCATTGTTTGGAAGTATAAGCACAGAGTCTCTTGTGAGACTCCGGGCAATCTCTTAACTGTCAACCCCTGTAAAATCGAAAGTGCAACTCACACCCTTCTGATATAAAATGGTACACAGAAATATTGTCATTCCAGAAGTGAAGAGTGGAAGGGTAGCAAGGACATATCATACTAAAGAAGGGCAAACACCAAAACCTGCAGCTTTGTGTCTAGTACTTGGGGTTTGTGATGGAGCCATGAGGGCTCTAATAGCCTTGGACAAGTCTCCCCATGCAGCTCTTGTGCCCATAAGATGTGTGATATTTCTCATGAGCTAGCTCTTCTCTGTTCTTTCTCTGCAGCTTTCCTCAACAGACATCCCTTTGGGGGTCAATCAATGCACCAACTTGGGCTTCGCTTCTACAACTTCAGGGCCCCCTTGCCGTAAATTCAACCTTGTCACACATTTCTGGCCTTAACAGCTTTCTGGAAACTTGTTGCAAGTTTGTATGACCCACTCACTCTTACGTCACCCAATGCTTGCAAAGCCAGCACCACCGGGATCATTTAGCCAACTTCTGCTACCAGCCCTAACATGATGTAACCTGACTCCCCAGGACCACAGTTGCAGCAACCTGTGTTGTGACTTTAAGGGTGACCCAGGAGAGACAATTTCCTAGGTGGCCATTTTGGAGCAGGATACTCCTATGCCTTTGATTTAGACATTCTCCTTTGTAGTTTACATCCTCACACGTCGGATGTTGGTGGGTGAGTTCTTGCTCTGAAAGCAGCTTTCTCGTTGGCAGGCTTTCCTTTAGTGGTACTGGTCTTTATTTTTCCCCCTTCTTTATTTTCGGCTGCTTTCTCCACATTTCTTTAGTTTGCATCTTTTAACTGGTTCATTCTCTTTTTCTTTCCCAACTGTACAATTTTTATAACTTTCTGCTCTCTCTTCTCGTCTCTGTTGTTATATATATATATATATATATATATATATATATATATATATATAAAGCCAAATCTTACCAATGAATCTTCTTACCATTGAAGTCTCAGGAGCCAGATGCTGCGGTAAAAATTTCTAGCTCAGAGAGACAGAGAAAGCACCCAGCTGACCCTCCTACTCAGCACATGTCCCAAAGGAAAAAGCCAAAAAGCCAAAAGCCCAAATCCAAAGGCTTCCTGGCTAAGCTAACAGCCGAGGAGGAAATAAGCCAAGAGCTAAAAATCCAAAGAGCCTCTCCTCTCCTCTCCTCTCCTCTCCTCTCCTCTCCTCTCCTCTCCTCTCCTCTCCTCTCCTCTCCTCTCCTCTCCTCTCCTCTCCTCTCCTCTCCTCTCCTCTCCCTCTCCTCTCCCTCTCCTCTCCCTCTCCTCTCCCTCTCCTCTCCCTCTCCTCTCCCTCTCCTCTCCCTCTCCTCTCCCTCTCCTCTCCCTCTCCTCTCCCTCTCCTCTCCCTCTCCTCTCCCTCTCCTCTCCCTCTCCTCTCCCTCTCCTCTCCCTCTCCTCTCCCTCTCCTCTCCCTCTCCTCTCCCTCTCCTCTCCCTCTCCTCTCCCTCTCCTCTCCCTCTCCTCTCCTCTCCTCTCCCTCTCCTCTCCCTCTCCTCTCCCTCTCCTCTCCCTCTCCTCTCCCTCTCCTCTCCCTCTCCTCTCCCTCTCCTCTCCCTCTCCTCTCCCTCTCCTCTCCCTCTCCTCTCCCTCTCCTCTCCCTCTCCTCTCCCTCTCCTCTCCCTCTCCTCTCCCTCTCCTCTCCCTCTCCTCTCCCTCTCCTCTCCCTCTCCTCTCCCTCTCCTCTCCCTCTCCTCTCCCTCTCCTCTCCCTCTCCTCTCCCTCTCCTCTCCCTCTCCTCTCCCTCTCCTCTTCCTCTCCTTCTCTTCTCTTCTCCTTCCCTGTCCTCTCTCCACCCCATAAAAGCAATGGGCTGGATCAATGGCGGGCCCTACATGTTATGCTGTCTTAAAATTTCCTCAGCCGAACAAGTTAATTCATTACTTCTTAACTCAGTCTCGCTCAAGTTCTCCTGACATGGGGCAGAGTAAATCTAGGTTTCTTGTGAGAAAAGCCAGTTCGTCATAGAGTCCTTGTTCTCCTCTTAAGCCTCATGACTTAGGCTTCCACTGTTCCTCCTTTTAGTGTTATCTCCCAAACTCCCATCAGAATGGCCAGTAAGCTCTGCTCACAGTATTTGAGGGCTTCTTCTAGGCAATAGTTCCAAACTCTTCCACATTGCTCACACAAACCAGGTTCCAAAGTTTAAAAGCCACATGGGCAGATCTATCACAGCAACAGCCCCATGTTTCAGGGCCAGTTTGCTGTGTCATCACTTTTTTTCATTGCTGTAATAATCACCTAACAGAAGCAACTCAAGGAAGGGGTTATTTTGACTTGAAGTTCAAGGGTACGCTTGCATCATGGAGGGAAAGTGAGAAGCCTGAAGCAATTGGTCACATTGCATTTTCAGAGGAAGCAGAGAGAGATAAATGTTTGCACTCTGCCAGCTTTCTTCTGTTTAGGTGGTCTGAGACCCCATCCCTTAGGAAGGTGTCTTAGTTAGGGTTTCTATTGCTGTGAAGGGACACCTTGAAAACAGCGACATTTACATGGGAAAACATTGATTTGGGGCTTCGTTACAGTTCAGAGATTTAGTCCATTATCATCATGTAGAGAAGCATGGCAGCATTCAGGCAGACATGGTGCTGGAGAAGGCACTAAGAGTTCTATATCTTAGTCCACAGGCAGCAGAAGAAGACTGTGTCATACTGGCTAGACTTGAGCTTGTAAGACCTTAAAGCCCACCTCCACAGTGACACACCTCCTCCAACAAGGTCACACCTATTCCAACAAGGTAACACCTCCTAATAGCCATTCTCTGTGGGCCAAGCATTCAAACACAACAGTCTAGGGGGCCATACTGATTCAAACACCACAGAAGGTGATGCACACATCGAGGCTGGATCTCCCAATCTCAACTAACCTAATATAGATACTCTCCCATGGGTAAGCCCATAATCTTCTTCTGGCTATTCTAGACTCACTTTGTAGACCACCTGACCTTGAACAGAAATCTACCTGCCTCTGCCTCCCCTAGTGCTGGGAGGAAAGGCATGTACCACCTCGCCAGGCTAAACTCAGAATCTTTTAGGTAACTCTAAGTCCTATCAAGTTAATATTGACAGTCAACATTAACCGTCTCAGAAAGAACAGGTTTATTTGAGCTTGTGGAGTTTAGGGGTACACTTCATTACAGTGAAGAAGGCATGATATCAGGAACATGAGGTGCCCGGTGACATTGCACCTCAGTCAGGAAGTAGGGAAAGATAAATGATGGTGCTGCACCTATTTCCTTCTTCTTACTCAGTCAAGGACCCAACCTATGGACTGATGCCGCTGACATTCTGGGCGAATGTTTCTACTTCATTTAAACCTCCGGAAACACTTCCACAGGCTTATCCAGAGGTTTATATTTTAGCTGATTCTAAATCTCATCAAAATGAAAATTAAGATTGACCATTACAGAATAGATTGATAAACTGTCCAGGCTAGCTTTCAGGTTTCTCTGTAACTCATTCAAAGGGGCCTTGGACTTCCAATTTGACTGTATCAACCTCCCCGAAGCAGCTAAGAGCCCAGGCCTGAGCCACTGGAAGACTTTATTTTTACATGTTTGTTTAGAAGCCAGGTATGGTGTCACCGCACTTGGTGGACTGAGGCCAGATGGTTGTGCATTTACAACCAGTTTGGGTTATGTAGTAAGTCTTAAAAATTAATAAATTAGGGTAAAACTAAAGCTTACTGCTATAGGTCAAATTTATAAAAAAAAAAATCCTATCTTAATAATAGATTTAAAATCTTAATTAAATCTACAAAATTCCTTCCCAGTAATATTCTTATTGGTGCTTAGCTGAATAACTGAGAGGAGTAGGTAGGTGTACTCTTTAGGGGTCTTGGAGGAAATGTTAGACTTCTTCCTGTTCCAAGAGAAAGGAGCTTTTATCCCTTGGCATCAATAACACATTAGATGTAGGCTGTCCTGAGTATGTAGAATGACCTTGGGAAAGATTAATCTGTGCTGCTGAAGCAATTCTACAGAGGGCTGGGAACTGAGAACTGAGACCCGCCTGTCACTTGCATTCCTAGGAGTCTGAAAGATAAAAATCTTCCAACCACTAGCAGGGTCTGGAGAGTTTATCTCTTCCTTTTCACTGTCACAGATCTTACTGGATCTTGATTATTCTATCTGCACTTCAGATTTGCCCTCTTCTAATCCGTTCTTTGCATGCAAATGACAGCATACTCTTTCCACAAACAGCACAAACCATGCAGTTACTCAAATTAAAGAAATCCCCTGACAAAATAAAAATATGTGAATAGTATGGCCTTATCCTTAAAAAATGTGATCAGTCCCTCTTTGCATATATGCGTTTCTAGTTTGGAAATGATCTATATAAACTATTAGGATACCAGTATCATGTTTTTTGTTTTTGTTTTTGTTTTTGTTTTTACTAAGACTTAAATATTTTCCCTTATTTTTTGAGAGGAAAAACAACCACGAATATCCTACTGTGTCACTCTAGAGGCCACTGTTATAGACACCAGATTTGGAGGCAACTTTAAATTTCAGTTGGATAAACAAACCCATTTCCATAACCTGCCTGATAAAAAACAAAAACAGAAACAAAAACCCTGGTGTGCGGCTAGGCACCCAGGCTGCTCTAAGGCAGTGTTCTGATCCAAGGCATTAAGATGGAAAGGCTGCCTGAAAACAAGATTGCTCCGGGATTTCTTTATATTATGATTGTTCACCCCGGTGACTGTGAGTGGAATTCAAATCATTTTAAGCAACCAGAGAAGCTGTTGGACCACCTTGACTGTAGCGGTGCAAACTTACAGGAGGAGGATAAGATTGAATGCTCAATTCAAATTAAAAAAAAAAAAAAGACCCAAACATGAATTTTAAACTCTTTAGTTACAATGCATTATGAAGTACAGAAAGTCTTACTCCCTGTATTAGGATTTGTAGCAGATCATGGACATAATTCATAAGATTTTTTTATACCAATGTTGCTGTCTCTTATTTTTTCTTTTCATTCAATTTGTATCCCAGCTGTGGCCCCCTCCCTTATCTCCTCCCAAACCCACCCTTCCTCTCTCTTCTTCCCTTATGCCCTTCCCCTAGTCCACTGAGAGGGGAGGTCCTCCTCCCCTTCTATTTGACTCTAGCCTGTCAGGTCTCATCAGGACTGGTTGCATTGTCTTCCTCTGTGGCCTGGCAAGGCTTCACCCCTCAGGGGGAGATGATCAAAGAGCCTATCACTGAGTTCATGCCAGAGAAAACCCCTGCTCCCCTTACTAGGAACCCCACTTGGAGACTGAGTCTATGGGCTACATCTGATCTAGGTCCTCTCCATGCATTGGCCTTTGTTGGGGTATTGGTCTCTGCAGGGCCCCCAGGACTCAGGTGTTTTGTTTTGTGGCTCTGTTGGTCTCCTTTTGGAGCTCCTGTCCCCTCTAGGTCTTTGTATCTCCCCCTTCTTTCATAAGATTCCCTGCACTCTGCCCAAAGTTTGGCTATGAGTCTCAGCCTCTGCTTGGATAACTTTATCAGTAGAGTCTTTCAGAGGCCATCTGTAGTAGGCTCCTGTTCTGTTCCCTGTCTCCTGTTCCAACTACTCAGCTATTAAAAACAAGGAAATCATGAAATTTGCACGCAAATGGTAGGAACTAGAAAAGATCACCTTGAGTGAGGTAACCCAGAAGCAGAAAGACACACATGGTATATACTCACTCGTACGTGGATATTAGCCATATAATATGGGATAAACACACTAAAATCTATACTCCTAAAGAAGCAAAACAACAAGGAAGACCCTAGGGAAGATGCGCAATCCTCATTCAGAAGGATAAAAGCGGGAGACATTGGAAACAGAAGACAGGAAACAGTGTTACTGTCTTTTAAGAGAGCACTTTCCGGAGGGCAATGATGGTGCATGCCTTTAGTCCCAGTACTAGGGAGGCAGAGGCAAACAGATCTCCGTGACTTGGCCAGCCTCGACTACAGAGGGAGCTCCAGGACAGCCAAAGCTAAGCAAGGAAACTGTCTCAAAACAAAACAATACAAAACGAAAACAAAGGAACCAGAGGACTTTCCAAGAGAAGGAGGAAGGGGAAGGGAGGTGGATTGATCAAATACATTGCGTAAACATAGGAAATTGTAAAGAATAAACCAAAAATAGAGAGAAGACCTGCTTGAGGTTTGCTTATGGGGTAGGATTTTTCATAGTTTGTTTATTTGGCTTTGGTCTATAGATGTTTTTAATCATTTTTCTAACAGGAAACAAATACAACTTTCTTGAAGCACACTTAAGTAATGTCAAAGTCCAATAAAATTCATGGGTCAAGTTTTGTAAAGTGTTTCAATAGTCTTCCTTTCTTAAACAAAGCTATGAGGGAAGAGTTGTCTCTTTTTAAAGTGATTTACATAATAAAAATAGGAAGCCTAAATTAAATTGATCTCTCCCCTACTATTCATTCTGCCATATTCCCTCTGTAAGATTGATGCTTCATCTTCAATTGTTTAATTTCAACTGAAGTTGAGAAACCAAAGCAACTTAGGTTATTTAATAATAAAATTACCTTGTGCTGCTACAGTTCTATGTATTTCAGAGCACTTTTCCCTTATTAAATTTTGTCTTACAACAAATCTGGTTATTATCGTTTCTTCTCTGATATATGAGTGAAAGGAGGCCAAAATAATCAGTGATATAGCAAAGGCAAAACAGAGATATTTCTCTTTCTGTGATCAAGTTATTTTCTTTCCTATGTCATGATTCCTAATACATGCACGGAAATGAATCAAGAGCATGTATATCTTCATCCTGTGCAATGAAAAATCCACAGATATTGTGAATTCTTCAAATTCTGCAAGAGAGATTGGATAGTATGATATAATTAGTATTATGGTCTTTAGATGAATGAAGAAGGTTCAAGAATATATTAACCCCAGGAAGGGTTGGACAAACACAGTATCAAGAACACTGGCTGAAGTTGAGGAAGCTTAAGAAACAACCCAACAAAGCAGAAGCTTATGGTTAATCCAGACTTTAGCTTTTCTCTGATAAAGAATTTTGACTGGGATGAAGCTCATCTGTGAGAAATAAAGCTAGATAGACTGATTGAGGACATTTTAGTCCTTCAGCTTTTGAAAGAGGAATTCGCAGAAAAAGTTACATGTTACTATTAAGTGTAATCAATTATAAGATCCCAGTACCGAGGTCTGGAAAGGCAGGTAGTGTTGCTTAAAACTAACATATTAGCATGAGGGGTTGGAGAGATGGTTTAGAAGTTCAGAACCCTTACTAGTCATGCAGAGGACCTGGTTTCATGCCTGGCATCCACACTGTAGCTCACAGCCGTCTGTAACTGCAGCTCCAGGAGATTTGATGCTCTCTTCTGGCCTCTGGAGATTTGATGCTCTCTTCTGGCCTCTGTAGCTGCTGTGTAGGTGCACATACACATGTGTAGGTGACACACTCATGCACCTAAAATAAAAATAAATAAATATTTAAAGATATATTAGACTGGGCATGCTAGCACCTACCTGGCATCTCAGAACTCAAGAGGGTAAGACAGTTGAACTCATTGGCACAGGAGACAACTTCCTGAACAGAGCACCAACAGCACAGGCTCTAAGATCAACAATCAATAAATGGGACCTCATGAAACTGAAAAGCTTCTGTAAAGCAAAGGACACTGTCGTCAGAACAAAACGACTGCCTACAGATTGGGAAAGGATCTTCACCAACCCTATATCTGACAAGGGCTAATATCCAGAATATATAAAGAACTTAAGAAGTTAAACAGCAGCAAATCAAGTAATCCAATTTGAAAAATGGGGTGCAGAGCTAAACAAAGAATTCTCAATAGAGGAATACCAAATGGCAGAGATACACTTAAAGAAATGCTCAACACCCTTAGTCATCAGGGAAATGCAAATCAAAATGTCCCTGAGATTTCACCTTACACCCATCAGAATAACTAAGATCAAAAACTCAAGTGACAACACATGCTGGAGAGGATGTGGAGAAAGGGGAACCCCTCCTCCACTGCTGATGGGAATGCAAACTTGTACAACCACTTTAGAAATCAATCTGGTGCTTTCTCAGACAATTAGGAATAGTGCTACCTCAAGACCCAGCTTTACCACTCCTAGGCATATATCCAAAAATATATCCAAAATATGCTCAAGTATACAACAGGGACATTTGCTCACCCATGTTTGTAGCAGCTTTATTTGTAATAGCCCAAACCTGGAAACAACTCAGATGTCCCTCAGTTGAGGAATGGATACAGATATTGTGGTACATTTACAGAATGGAATATTCCTCTGCAATTAAAAACAAAGAAATCATGAAATATGAATGCAAATGGTGGGATCTAAAAAAGATCAGTCTGAGTGAGGTATCCCAGAAGCAGAAAGACACACATGGTATATACTCACTTATAAGTGGATATTAGACATATAATATAAGATAATCATACTAAAATCTGTACACCTAAGGAAGCTAATTAAGAAGGAGGACCCTAAGTAAGATGCTCAATCTTCATTCAGAAAGGCAAATGAGACGGACATTGGAAGAGGGAGAAAAGTGGTAACAGGACAGGAACCTATCACAGAGGGCCTCTGAAAGATTCCACCCAGAAGGGTATCAAAACATATGCTGAGATTCATAGCCAAACGTTGGGCAAAGTGCAGGGAATCTTATGAAAGAAAGAGGAGATAGAAAGACCTGGAGGGAACAAGAGCTTCACAAGGAGAGCAACAGAACCAAAAAATCTGGGCACATGGGTCTCTTCTGAGACTGACACTCCAAACAAGGACCATTCATGGAAATAACTTAGAACCCCTGCACAGCAGTCCATGGCAGCTCAGTGTCCAAAAGGGTTCCCCAATAATAGGAAAAGGGATCATCTCTGACATGAACTCAGTTGCTCTTTGATCACCTCCACCTGAGGGGGAGAGCAGCCTTACCAGTCCACAGAGGAAGACAAAGAAGCCAGTCCTGATGAGACCTGATAGACAAGGGTCAGATGGAAGGGGCAGAGGACCTCCCCTATCATTGGACTGAGGGAGGAGCATAGGAGAAGAAGAGGGAGGGAGGGTGAGATTGGAAGGGGATAGGAAGGGGGCTACAGCTGGGATACAAAGTGAATGAACTGTAATTAATAAAAATTTTTTAAAAAAATTAAAAGAGGCTAAGGCAGGAGAATCATGAGTTCATGGCTAGTATGGGCTACTCTGCAATATTCTGTTCTGTTTGTAGATTTTTTGCTGTTTTGATTTCTTTTGTTTTGTTTCTGGAGATGTACCCATTCAGAATTATTCAAAGTCTTATGCCTCAAATGTCTGCTGTGACTTCAGACAAATATCTGGGTATTCAGATATCAAAGAATACCAGGGTTTCTAAGAACTAGTATTTCAATTCTGAGTATTCAATTATAAGGAAATGAGGTACCTTCCTGTGTGCTAGGAATAGCAATTGCACTAACATGGTTTCAAACATATCAGAAAAAGAATCCCAGTTGCTAAGCATTATATGAGGAATCCACAGTCAGATTTTATTCCTAAAGAGGCAGCCAGGTTTCCTATGAGACAGAAGCAATATGAAAAAGAAGTTTACAAAATTAAGTTCTGAATAAAGGAAATTTGGAAGGAAAGAGATTTGGCTATTCTTAGATTACACAGCCTAGAATGTACTTTGAGCAGGAAAGTTCTAGTTCAAACTCGGGCAGCTAGAGGTGCTTATCACAGTTTAGTCCCCCATCTCCCCACGATAATATTTCTCAAATAAAAGAAAAATAAACCTCAAAAGGACGCACTCACTAATAGGTAGGTGGTCCTAAACTAATCTATAGGCAAACAGGATAGGTAACCCACCTAAAATTAATCCCATGGTGTGTGTCGTAGTTCATGCTGCTCTAACAGCCTAAAATAGAACAGAAGTCTTAAACAATAAACACTTATTTTTTTCATAGTTATGGAATACAGGAAGTCCAAGGTCCAAGTACCAAGAGCTCCAATTATGGTAGGCGTAATTTCCAGTTTGCAAATGACTGTCTTCTCACTAGGACCTCACTATAGAAAGTAGACAGTGAACCCAAACTCTGAATGTCTTTCTTTTAAAGACACTAATCACACTCCAGAGGAAACATTGCCCAAGGCCACATCTCTCAATACCACCTCACTGGAGACAGGGATTTATAAACTTTGGGAGACACAGCAGTCAGTTTATAATACTTGGTATTCCAAGCAAATCAGAGTATAGAGTTCTCTTTCAGAAGGAGAAACAGATTCGCTACCAGAGGGTAGGCCTCTTGGAGTAAACCTACAACGCAAAAGTGACTCTCTCCTCCAGAAACCGAGACCAGGAAATATGAGAGGAAGAAGGAGAAGGAAGATTTGACTTGCTAGGTCTAAAAATCTTCTCAGTCTCTTTTCCCCTTACTTACAAGAAACCTGAGATAGAGATTGACATTCCAAAGTATAGCTTTAAAGACGGTAGGAGGTAGGGAAGGGAAATGAGCATGGAGATGAAGGTTCTGGCTTTGGGGTAATTGAGGACCCAGCTGAGACTTTGAACCTATTCTAACAAGCAACTTTATGTCCCCAGGTGGTTGTAATGAGCTAATAAAAATTCAGATTATCCACTCTGCACAACTACAGAAAAAATTTCTACACTGGGAGATAGGGTGGGGTGAGCAGGACGCCAAGAGGAAGAAGTAGAAATATTTCCTGTATCCATATCCTTGCTCATCCTGGAGTGATTGGTTGAGTCCCAAGATGAATGAAACTTGAGAACCACTTATAAATCTTGTGTTTTCCTTCCATTCATTCTGCCTAAAGAAATCAAGTTGACAAATGGTTTGTTAAGATGACAAATATTTTCTCTGGAGAATATATCGTACCTAGAGAAAAATGTTCTTTTCCCCGAAGCTAGCTCAGGAGAATTCTGTTGTAGGAAAATGTGCACATTTGTTGTAGGGATATTCTACTAATAACAGAATCCTGTGAAGCATCATGTTGTCTTCAAAAATATATTGGCAGGAAAAACTCTAACAGAAGAAAGAGGATAGTCATAGGATCTGAAAGAGACATGTTTCCAGGATGAAGAGGGCTACATATGTAGTTGTCTGGCTTATCAGACATTAGTGAAAGGAGAAGTTATTAAGTCATTGACTAAATGACTGGTGGAGTGAGTTCCACCAGTCCCATTACAGAATTACTTGTAATTAATATCTTTATGGCAGGAAGTGTGTATGTGTGTGTAACCCAGAGTAATGAATTATCTGCAAGCTATTTGAGCTAGCTTATGTGACGATTAATTTTTTTTGTGTGTCAAGTTCACTAGGCTAAAGGATTCAGACAAGTTATTTTGACTGTGAAGATACTACGGAGAGAGGTTGGCACTGGAGTCTATACACTGAGTGAATAACACAGTCCTCATCAATATTGCATGTGTATGCGTACATGTGGGTGTGAGCTTGGTAGGAGGAATCTATTGATAGTCAACCCTCTTGACTCAGAGCATAGCAGAAGAGTGCCTGGAAGCAATTTTCATATGCTACTGGAATGAATCCTTGAAATTTGAAGGTAAAGACAGTCTGTAGTAAAAAAAAAAAAAAGAAAGAAAAGAAAAAAATAAAACAGCATTATATTGGCAGAGTCTTGAGGAAAGTGTCCTGAGGCTCAAAGAGATGTGTTCATTACGTGTTCATTCTGATCAGAAACCTGCCAGCTGATTCTGTTACGTAGCAACCTCTACTAAAATTATAAACGCTATGCCCATAAGGAAGTAATGGCAGGAGTACAAAACAAACGATGAAAATGTCAGTTTTTGACCAGGATTAACGGTAGAAGAGATAGCTATAAAATTGAACAGCCTCATAATAATGAAATAATATGATTTTAGAATAACAGAACCCAGGTGTCATCACTTTATAATTAGCAATGAGGTTGACATAATTAATATAATAGACACAGGGCATATAGTAACCAAGGAAACTTGGCCAACAGGAATATATAATGCTGGTTAGTTGGAAAGTGGAAAAGGAAAACAAATGAACACAAAGTATAATGATACATACATTTGAAAATGTCATTAAAAAGATAATTATTTTGTATGCTAAACTAAGAAAAAAATTTTAGTTAAGATTTTAGAAAGCTCAACAGTCTTTCTGTGAAGTTTAATCTGTTGGGGGGATTGTTTTCCTACCCAAAAAGGTATTTCTTGGAGTTAGATTAATAAGCCACCAATAGCAATTAAATGTTGATTTTTATGACCAAAAACATTTAAAAGCTAGAAGTAAAATAGTTAGTACCAGCCACTGCAGTAGAGAATCATGATGGTGTCTAGATTAGAGTAAATTCTCAGATCTAGGACACCCTGATTAAGAAGCCATGTTAATTCAAAAAAGACCGCTTAAATTTTGTTTGGAAATACCTGATCACTTGAGTTCATTACCTTAATATTCTCTATTTTCATATGGTACAGTCCAGAGATACAGTTCCATGTTCATCAAAGGATCCTCACCAGGACTAATCTCCAGTTACCCACAAGAGGAATCAGCTTGTGAACATGAAATCTGTAAGTCAGTTTTTCCCCGTTTCCCATTCCTCTGTGTCATTCTCTACAATGCTCCCTGCATACGTGCTTCAGGATATTATACTCACATCCTTGCTAAGGACTCGCTATTGGAAGAACCTAAGCCAAGACAATGGATAAAGGTAGAAATAAGGAAAGCATAGCTACAGAGTTAAGGTAATAAGTCACAGAGGATACGAATGTGACAATCAGTGTGGTGACACTTCTTAGGGCAGTACATTGGGCTTCTCCACCAGGCTGAAGAAGCTGCAGAGTCCTGGCTTCTTAAGTAATCAGACTGAAATAACCCACCGTAATGCTCTTTACCAATTAGGAATTGTCAACTCAATTCTAATGAAAAGCTTTCTACTAGTATAATCATCCAATTCAAAATTACCATCTAATGCCGGATGAGGCGAAAGTCGCCAATCAAAACTTCTTTGCCTTACTACCTCCTCATTTACTTTACAAAAGTCTTCTCCTTATGCCTTTTTAATGAAATCATGAAGTGTGCTGGCAGTCTGTAGCTGTGTAATTCATGACATATATCTTTGATCACATGAATTATTTAAAAATTTAATGTGCCAAGCTATCTTCTACCACACAAGATAATTTAATATAGCCAAGAGTAACTGCTTTTTGGCTGTATTTTGAAGTCAGATGAGTGATGATGGGAGAAAGAAGGATTCTAGGGTTTCTGAAAAAAGTTTTGCCTGGGTTAGCTGGAACGATTAAATGTCTTTCAAGTAGATGGACAAGACTTCAGGAATAGTAGATTTTTTTTTCTTTAAAACGAGGAGTTCGATTTCAGTTAGCTTAAGTTGGAGATATCTAGTAGACATTCAGAAGCTTTCAAGGGGGCACTTTGATACATCGATTAAGAATTCAGGGGGAAACCCCACACAAGAGATACAAATTTGAGGTCACTGGTAAATGGATGATATCTTAAATAATGAGAGTGGGTGAGTATATTACAAGAGTAAATGCAGTAATAAAGAGAAAAGGCACAGTGCTTAGGCACTGGAAACCAATGATGCTAAAAGCATGAAAGAACCGGAAACACAGAGGAAGGAGACTGAGAAAAGGCTGAAGGCTGCCAGCAGAGTAGAAGAAAGCCCGGGGACTTGTCTAGGAGACTGCTGAGTGATAAAACAATGTAAATTAACAAAGAGGAAAAGGCCGTCTCTAACATTGCTGCTAAGTCAGCCCAAATAAAGACTGGTCATTTATGAATGATGGCAGGTGAACAGTGTTCAATGATATCATAAGGAATCACTCCTGGAGTGAGCTGAGGTTTAATGAATATGCGAGTATTTCTGGGGCTGAAGGCAACACAGACTTCTCCAACAAAGTGAGGAAGGTGTACATGAACAGAAGGTAGGACTTTTAGGATGAACTACAGCTACTTTCCAATTTGCCTAAAGCTAGCTACGTCGTTGGCGATAAACACTTTAATATGAATGGCAGATGAACAGCCAGCCTTTGTGCCCTAGGGGAGAAAAACGCTAACACCAGAACTCTCCTGGCAGTCAGGCCAGATTAATTTACTGAATGCTTTTGTGGTAGATTTTGCTGTTAAATATTTTGGATAATAGTTTAAACTGAACAATAGTACCAAAAAGTTTCCAATTTCAGAGGGGTTTGGGCTTCTTCCAATCAGTGGGGCGCCACTTAGGTGCCCTGGAAATGGTTCAGGTTGATACTGCCTCTTAACAGCAATGCTAGGAAAGCAGTTGGCAGTACACACTAATTGTTCAATGAGAACCCGAGAAGGATAAATCCTACCCCCCACAAAAGATATAGTATACATGATAAACAACCCATTCAACTCTACCAGGACAAGGAGCAAACTAAGACCACATAATCATTTCATTCACTTTATTATCTGATTACAAACCTGGAACCTGTGCTGGGTCCAGTTGTAACTTTGATGCAATAGCTTTTGCTTTATGATGACAGTATTTGATTTGGATATAGAAACTGTCTTTAGGTGACTTTATCAATATTTAGTGTTTTCTTCTTGCCTGGCTGAAAACACAGGCTTCTCCCTCCATTCTCTAAACAGTAAGCATACTCAGGATAAAAATGCTTATACCATTGTCCTGAAGATCATGTGACTTACAGCACCCTTACAGAGAGGCTCACAACTGCTTATAACTCTAGGAGGATACAATGGGGATAGATATTAACAATTTAAAATAAAATAAAATCAAAGATGAAGAAGAACAACAACAAATGCAAGAAAAGTTCTTACCACTCTCCATTGACCTGCCTAGAATCTCCTTAGCAGGAAGCATCATAGGAACCTACAGAAAAATATTATTGCGTTCGTTTCCACCTGTACATTCACTTTCCCACAATTCAGTCTCCACAGAATCCCTTTTGTTGTGCAACATTATTCCTGCGGAAGTGTAAACAGCTACCTATACCAGGAACTGACAACAGAACAAAGTAAAGACATCACAAAAGCCCAATTTGATGAACCAATGAGTTTTCTTGGGGTTAGTTATAGGCATATGGGTTAGGGGTTACTTACATGGACAACTGGAAGGCAACTATAACACCAAAAGCCCACCCTAGCATGGGTAACAACTCACAAAAGCTGGGACCCTGAAGTTCTCTGCACCACTTCCAGTTAACAGATAAGGGAATGTCTTTGCAGCAGAGCTTATTGCTTGTATAACCTTAGGTACGGAGGGACCTTATAAATCTGGCCAGTTTCAGGGACTCCCTGAGACTTCTGAGTTGTTTATTTCTTGAGTCTTAATGAACTTCCGTTTAGAAGTTTCTGGGTATTTTATATTTATTTTTTATAGAAGTGTATTATAAGTATTTGTGTGTCTAACACACATGTACAAGGACCTGTAAGGTCCTAAATAGGGTGATATATCCCCCAGAACTGGAGTTACAAGTAGTTGTGAGCCACCTGACATGGGGATTGAAAGCTGAACAGTTTGGAAAAGCAGTAAGTGCTTTAACTGCTGAGCCGTCTCTCCGGCCCCCAAACTCACTGAGTTTAAGAGCATCCCTCTGGGATAGACTGCTTCAGTTTGGGGGACATTTCTACACAGCACCTCTCCCTGTCCTTTTCTAAAAATATTTTGTTCTTTACTGATGCTATTTATAAGCCAGGACTCTAAGCCACAGTTCACAGTTTCTTTTTCAGGCATTGGTGCTTTTGAACTTTATTTTTTATTTTTTTTGTTATTTCCTTCATTGTTGTTATTGTTGTTGAAGCATATCAAAATGAAAAGTTACAACGGTTTAGATAAAGGATATTAACTGGCTTTATTTGTGATTCTAGAATCGGGCAACACTTCATTCTATAAACCACAATAAGTGCTCTGATGAGCTGAGCAGAACAGGCTGGTTTTATAGCCAGAAAAGGGCTGATGAAAGTGCAGAGACATGTCATTCCAAAAGTTCTCTCCTTACAAGGAAAACAGGGAGACGGAACACAGCTAGTGCACTAACAGCAGAACAATTCCAGTGACTGGTTGTTGTTTTTAGTTCTGTGGTTTCTTGTGTGGCATGGGGTTGAATTTTGTTTTGTTTTGTTTTCATTTTGGTAAGGATTAATGAAAGAAAAAAAAACTTCCTGCTGTGCTTACATTGGTCTGTCCAGAAATTTATGTATGAGCTCTCCTTGTTTTTTAGAAGGTCAGATGATAAGGTACTTGCGTTTTGGTGATACAGAATTTTAGCACAACTAACACCATTTTGGTTTTAAGTCTATCTGTAGGATCTAGTGCAGTGGCTTTAGACCAAAACAATGACTTTCTGTAATTTTCATTTAACAAGGGTCTCAGCTGGAAAACATAAGTAAAAGTTGGCCCCCTCTGCACTGATGACCCAGTTGCACACTGAGATCCCTGTGGAGGTTGCAAACTTGGATAATTGGGCCCAGGCTTTCTCTTTGCAGGTTCTGATACCTCCTCAGATGCTGTGAGGAGCAGGTGTGCGACTTCCAGAATCCCTGGGCATGGACACCTGCAGGTCTGGGAGCTTCATTAAACTCTGCTACATCTTTCTCCTGAATCCACATTCGTTAATACCCATCCCCACTCTAGATCTATTTTTCTTTATAAAACAACATTTTAACTGCGTAGCAAGTTCTGGGCCTCCGCTCACTCTGAAACTTTGACAGAGCAAAGAGGGGTACTTAAGAAAAGTTTAAAAACACTTATGCTTCTGATCTGCCTATGGAAGTGCAAACAAAACACGGGACGGTATCTTCACAGATGCTTCCGACACACAGCATGGAAAGAGGCTACACCATTTCTTGTCTCTGATCCTCATCTATTCAGTGTGCTCAGTCTCATTCTTAGCTAGCTAACTCCCACTCACTACACATCTTAGTTTAATTTTCATTGGCCACGTTAAACTATGGCTTGGTTATTTCGGTCATTTCTGAAAGTCAAAGATCAGCAATTTCAAGAACGTAGACTTCCTCATTTCCGATGTCCACCGTCAGAGTGAGGAGGAGGCAGGAGAGTCCTCCTGACCTGCGGGTGAGATCCTCCTTCCTTTCCGGGAGGTCCTCCTGTAAAAGGGCGTCCCTTTCCAGGTCTAGGCTTTTCTTTGCAAACTCTTTGAAAATCGTGTGGAGCCTCCCAGGGCAACTGCAGAGTAAAGGAGGCTCCCTATGGAGAGAGAGACCTTGTTCATGAGTAAAGCAGTGTCAGACTGCAGGCAGACAGCTTTGTCTTACTTCTGCTCGGCCCTAAGTGACTTGGAGCCTGCCCTAACCTCTCTCTATCAGTAAAATCCTGCTGAATGTATTCTGACTTTCCCAAGGGTTATTTTGGAAACCAAATGAGATGATGTATTTGAAAGTATCCATAAGAATAAGGGGTTACCCAAGCGCCGAGTCTATTCTTAGCAAGGTGTGTGAGTTTAACATTCATTGGCATTCACAGCCAATCTGAAGATCTTGTATTCATAACTCCCAGTTCTCTACATTGCTTTCTTCTGCTCTGCATTCAGTAGAAGCTGTAATTCCATGTAGATATAAGGACAGGTTTAGACTAGTTTCAGAAAGCAAGAAAAGATTTTTTTTTTCCTAAAAACAATACAAAGGTCTCGTAATGATTTTTTTTCATAATCTTGTTGAATTTTCTTGTGGGTCTCAGTGGGAATCTTCTGAGCCTTCCTTACATTTTCACTAGAGAATACTTATTTTCCCACATAAGTTGAAATATTCTTTCAGTCAGACTCATAAACTGAATTTTGATTATTTATTAAAAACAAGTCATTCCTTCACTTTCAGAGAAGAAGATTTTATGTATTACTTCTTCTAGTTAAATTACATGTATCTGGAGAGGCTTATCTTTGAAAAGTACATTTTTGTGGCATATCAAATATGTGTAGTCCAAACAATAGCATCTACTTCACTTTCCTGCCTGCCAATCTAAGGTGATATATTTCTCCTTTCATCAACTATTATTAATTTGCATCATTAAAAAAGAAATCATTGCTCAATCACATTGGTGGCTTAAATATTTCCAAGTGGTTTAAGTTTTCCTATTTGTGTCCTTATAAATCTACTTTTCCCTGGAGCCAGAAATACTTTTAAGGAGGCAATTATTACCTTATGAAAAAATAATACAAGGATCTATCATTCATTTTATTTTATTTTATTTTATTTTATTTTATTTTATATGTTTGGCCATACTAAAGATCAAACATAGATCCTGTTAGCAAGGGCTCTGCTGCCGAGCTACAGCCAGGTCCTATTTCTACTAAAAATGATATGTACTAGGTAAGAGCATTTATGCTTTCATGTGACTCTAACGTAAAACCCCATGAGCCATAGCAATGCACTTAAAACCATCCAATCATTCTTCAAATTCACCCAACCTACCTCAGGGGGCCTATGAGTGTACTCCACAGCTCTGCATGTCAGGAAATGCAATAGCATACCGTGTATCAGCTCATTTATTCATTTAGAGACAGCACCTGTCTCATAGAACTCAGGATGACCTTGAACTTCAGATCTTCCTGCTTCCACCTCTCAAGG
This sequence comes from Meriones unguiculatus, assembly GCF_030254825.1. NCBI lineage: Eukaryota > Metazoa > Chordata > Mammalia > Rodentia > Muridae > Meriones > Meriones unguiculatus. The sequence goes on along the minus strand of NC_083362.1, from coordinate 58,190,898 downwards.
GCTGAGATTTCAGGCACAGGCATGATGACTAGGTGCTAATCAACATTATTTGGGTTGGTAAGCATTGTTTTCATTTATTGATTCATTGACTCATTCATTCAGAACCATTTTTGGCCTACCAGGTACCAGGTACCCATTTAGGTGGACAAGTGGCTGAGCTAGGTATTCAGATGAGTCAGAGAGAAGATCTGTCTTCATGAATAATGTGTTCAAGGAGGAAGACAGTCAGCAAAGCTGTGGAGCAGTCAACAAGAAGCAAGGTTACATGGGAAACTGGTTGTCAAAGGAAGACACAACAATTAATTTATCAAATAACCGGAATGTACCTCTGTGAGGACAGGAAAGTAATACCTAAAGAGAAAGAGGGAGCTGGCCAAATAAAGAATTAAGGGGTGCTTTCTGAATATAGCTACAAGAAGCCAGTGCAGCTGCTGTCTGGTGAGCAGGGAGGAGTGTGATGGACATGAATGTGGTCACGGAAGTAGGGTAGGTAAGAAAGCTTGTGGAAAACAAGCAAAGGGTTAAGTTTCGCTTGAGTGGGAGAGGCAGCTGTGGGAGAGTATGAAGCAGGGATCTGGTTGCCGATAGATCAACCCGAGCTAGGAAAAGTAGTGTACCAGAATCCTACAGGTGTCAGATTAGAGAATGAAATACGTCAGCCAATATTGCTGACCTGCAATTCAGCAAGAAAAAAAAAAAAATGTAGGTCATTCCAAGTTATCTTTTAAAGATATGTTGATTCTTATTTTATGTGCATGAGTTTTTGTTGGCATATGTGTTGCATGACTGTTTTCTTACATTTATGTATGAGGCCACATGGGTACCCAGTGCCAACACTAGCTAGAAGAGAGTGTTGGTTCCCCTAGAACTGGCACTATGGACAGTTGTGACCCAATGTGTAGGTGCTGGGAACTGAACCCAGGTCTTCTGCAAGAACAGCAAGTACTCTTAACCATTGAGCCATTTCTTCAGTCCCTCTTTCAAAGTTTTCTTGGGCACAGAGGATTAATAAACAAGTGTAGAGAACTTGATGGGCTATAGGATTTGGGAGCTCAGTGATTGTGTTAAGACAGAAAAACATAGTTCATAGCCATTTGACAGAACATTTTGAAACATTGGTGCATTTAATTTCATCATATAAGTTTGGAAATATTTTTCCTAGTAGGAAAAACATATGCAGGTGCTATACTATATGTATGTGGTTATACACATAGAACTGGAAATAACCTTGCACATATTTTATGGTCAAAAACTATTGCACTGAATTAATGCACAAATGTGAAAATATAAAATGTAAGTACATGTGCTCATGAAAAAGGCAAGTAAGCATGGCCAACTATTTATGGCTGTTCTAATCTACCTTGATTATTAGATGGGTCCATTCTTAACTGGAGCAAAGCCTAGAGCCAATTTGTGTAAATTATTTTACTTGGGACTTCCAAGCAAAACCATCTAAAGGATCTAGGCAACAAGTAAGTGAGCAAAGGGACTGGAGGTATAGACTTAGTGTCTCTTAACGGGACCTAGAATGCCACAGCTCTTGATGCTTGCACTGGCTGGTTTTGTGTGTCAACTTGACATAACCTAGAGTCATCAGAGAGGAAGGAGCCTCAGTTGAAGAAATGCCTCCGTGAGATCTAGCTGTAAGGCATTTTCTCAATTATTGATCAAGGGGAAGGGTCCACCCCATTGTGAATGGTGCCGGCCCTGGACTGGTACTTCTATAAAAAAGCAGGCTGAGCAAGCCATGTGGAGCCGGCCAGTAAGCAGCACCCTCCCCGGCTTCTGCATCAGCTCCTGCAGCCACTTTCTAGCACTGCTTGAGCCCTTGTCCTGACTCCCTTCAGGACAAGACTATGACTGGGAGTATAAGTAAGCCAAATAAACCCCTTCCTCCCCCAACTTGCTTTTCCATCCTGGTGTTTCCATAGCAGCAACAGAAACCTTAACTGAGACACTACCTATCAGCAAAAAAAGGCTGGCGAGTAGCTACAGGAATGAAATCTTTATGTTGTGCTTTATTCAGAAAGCCAGTGATCTGAGAAGGCAGCCGATTCGCATCTTAAAAAATTTGCCCCGAATCACATCTCCTGCTAGCAAACTTTATAGGGGATGCGAACCAAGACAGCCAATTACCCCAGAGTTTATTCTTGCCATCCCGGTCCAGGTGGTCGGCCTGTCTCTGAGATTCTTGGTGTGGGTCCTTTTCAAAAGGCATCTGTGCACCTGGGGTTGCATGCTGGAGTCACTGGGCTTCATGTTTCCCCTAGTCGTGTCCCTTGGGTTAGAGGTGAACCCGGAACAAAGCTGTAGCAGTGGGTGCAAGCTGAGCTATTTACATGGTATGTGTGCTTGCAAGTACATAACGAGGTACCCTGGGCATGGGACCCAAGTCCAAACATAGAAATTCATTGGGTCTCTACGTACCTGACTTCCATACCTTAAAAAACTGTGAACCGCGTTCTGACTGCACCTTCTATATGAGGTCAGATGTTGTATTTCCTACTTGTGATGGCTTGGTCAGTACTCAACAACTTCAGAATTCGAAGCAGTTTGGATTTTCAGGTCAAGGATGCTTGATTCATATCGGGAGTGGCAAGCATAGAACAAAACAGAGTCCACTTGCTTCGTCGCAAAGGGCAGGTTGGTCTCGGTTTTAGTAGACAATTGCTACTATGCAACGAAGAATCCTATTATGACAAAATTTTCCATTTTTCAGGACAGGAAAAAATAATTTAACCATTACTAAATCCAGAGAGGTTTTATTTGATTGGGTTCTTTCAGACAAACCCTTACTAGGACAAACAAACATATTAATTGGAATCTGGTTCTTGGATTCTTAATTTTGGCCCAGAATTTAATCTTTCTGGGCCTTTTATTGTACAAATCCATGGGTGATATATTAGTGTGAAAAGTAAACTACTTTTTGAGTGGTCTGTATAAGTAAGTACAAAGCTCATTAAGAATCTGGAAGTATGGCTGGGCACAGTGGCACATGCCTGTAATCCCAGCTCTTGGGGGGGCAGAGGCAGGCAGTTCTCTATGAGTTCAAGGCCAGCCTGGTCTACAAAGCAACTCCAGGACAGCCAAGGCTACATAGAGAAACCCTGCCTCGGATGAAAAAAAAAAAAAACAAAAAACAAAAACTGAAAATATGAATGCTTTCCTTAAATTGCCACACTCGTGTTGATATTTGGAATAAATGGTGTCCATCGACTTCGTTAAGCTTGCTAATAAACTTTTAAGAATCATAAGGACTGACTCTAAGACTTCCTTGCTTAATTAAATACAAAACTAAAATATAATGATGCCTATCTTTTTCTATTTCAGACCAAAGTCTGTGGCTCAATTATAATAAAAAATTAAAAAATTAAAAACCTACTTTTCAGTTTGATTTTTCTCCTTGGCCTTGATCATTTATTTTATTTCCTCTATTTTATTAAATTATAGCCTTTTCATTTCATTTATTGTTTTTGTTTTATTGCTTCCATTTTTTCTGTAGTCAGAACATCGAAAATTAGTTAAGCTATAAATAAGTGAATAAATGAATAAGAAATGATAGTAAATTGCAATACAAGTAATAAAAACTTATTCACATAATTCTGTACCAAATAAAAAATGAAAATAACTGTGAGCTAGAGAACAGTTTGTCTCTAGGGTCCTCAGACCTCTGTCTTCTGTTATTTTTCTCTGTGGGTATTGTTTTAACCCTCCTAACTGCTCCCATGCCACCTCAGCCCTCAGAACGCACCATGGTTGTCCATTACCAAAGTGTGTTGTCTTTTGGCAGCAGTCTAGGTCACAAATCCACGCTGGGCTTATTTTCTTAGCCTTTCGCTGATTTTTTTTTCTTTCTCTTTCAACAAAATTTCAGAAGCCCTTGCTAACTGTGTATCGTTCTGACCCTCGATCACATCCTGCTTCCTGATGTCACCGCTCCGCAACATGACTGTGCCATGGTGCTACAGGAAGCTTGGTACCTTGCCCCTCCTTTATAAGCTTCATGGCACCTAGCAAAGTGAGGAAGGTGGATAACGGCTTGGTAAACATAGATTAAGTTTCATAGACATGCTCCTCATTCAAAGCTGCCTAGTTTTTCAGACTATTATTTTCTTTTCCAGATGGGGTAAATCACCCAACAGAAATGTCAGTTTTAAAATAAGTTTTCACCTGGTGATGCAATGAGAGCTGAAGCTACACGGTAACCTAAGGATATGGGCAGACGAAACATTCTTTTCTGGGAACTGTAAGAGCTCATGGTGTAAGGGATCTGGGGGGACTCCAAGGATGATGGGGTGAAAACAGAAAGCTGTGGATTAAAGAGGGAACATACTCTTTAATATAGAGTAGGAAGGTAGGAGCTTATGGTTTCTGATAATTTACCAGCCCATCTTACACTTTTATTAAACCCGTGTTGTTGGAGTAGAAGTTATTGGGCTTTGGATATAGCCTGTTATTCACTGCAAAACACAGCCTTCAAGTAAATGCTAATATGGCTTCTAAAGGTTAATGTTGCCAGTGTCAGATTTTTCTAGGCAGGAGTTTAAAAGGCTTGACATTTGCTGAGTAGCCCCCGAGAAAGCGCCTCTTATTAAAAGTGTGCTCCTCTGAGCTAGCCTCATTTCAGCTAACATTGAGTGCCTACCATATTTGAGGCATACAAGTGTGGGGAGAAAGGTGTTCTTGCCTTTAAGTCAGTAGAAACAGTGAGAGTGTGTTTTTAATAAACAAACACTTGCCTCTCTTCTCCTCACTATTTAGTGAAGAAACAACACAGCAAGGATAAGTGACAGGAGAGTATGAAGGAAGAGTCCATGCCCATGAGAGGACCTTGGCCCAGGAGGCTTTCTGGAGGATAGACTTATGATGTTTATGTATTTTTTTTTCTTGTGAGACAGATGCTTAAAGATGATGCCAAGGTCTGGCATACACTAAGCACGCACTTTATGTCCTTACATCTGGTGTTTATGTTCTGCATCAATGCCGCGTATGGATCATCTATTATTTATCATTTCTTACATTTGTATCTATCCCTGGCACTGAGATGGCAAGCACTAGGCATTTTTAGTGGGTTATAGGGATCTGGCTCAGGTCCTCATGCTGTAAGGCAAGTGTTTTACCAACTGAGATGTCTCTCCACCTCAATACACTGAGTTCCATCAGCATCGTCCTTCTAAAAAAATATATGGAACACAGATAAGCCAAAATAGTGTGTCATAGAGTATGCAAAAATAACAACTCATTTGAAAAGGAAAAGTTTCTGTCTCTCTGTTTCCCTCTTCCTCTGTCTCTGTCTCTCTCTCTCTCTATCTCTGACTCTGTGTGTGTCTCTCTGTCTCTCTCACACATATATGCATACACACACATGCGCACAAACACACATGTACTTAAGTAGAATAATTTAAAGGTTACAGTTTTTTACTTTCAAGTTTTATTAGACTGTTTGGGACAAGGCATGGAGTCAATATATTTTTCTAATAATCACTTGGTTAAGACTAGGTTTTTCTATCAACTACCAGATTTCTATTTAAAGGCAAAGAAAATTTGCCTTTAAAATATTATTTTGAGCACAGAAGAATCTATTAGCTGATTTAATTTTTGTTGTGTAGCTATATGTTTCTGCTTCTGGAGGGAGATAGATTTACAAGACTCAGGAAGTACAAGAAAGTTACAAGGCTCGAACAATTTATGAAAATTCCAAGCCCCTCCCCGTGGTTACATAGGTAGTAAACAATCAGTGAAAGGCCGAAACTGTGGTCTGTGGAGCTGCCTGCAAGTTGAGTAGGGAGACCCAGGGATGAAGCTTTTGTGAGTCCCCACTCAGACTGGGGTTGAGGAAGCATGTCTAGTGATACAGTCACATTTGAGGGAAGCCTCTGTATGTAACCCCAAGAGATTTGTTGGCTCAATAAGGTAGAGTGCAGTGGAGTTGTCTCTTCCATCAGAGGTGAACAAACTGGCATCTGTTAGAATCTCAAATTTTATACTTACTTGATATTACTCATTATTTAGGATATAAAGGAATTCTTGTCTAAAAACCTAAAGGTATCCTAAAAGAAAACCTTTAATATGCCTTGCTTGCTGCCGTACCTTCCCATCGTGGTAGACACTCATCCCTCAAAGACCATAAGCCAAAATAAAGGTTTGTAAAAGTTGCTTCACGGTGCCTTCTCACAGCTACAGAAAAGTAACTAATGCAGTCACAAAGACTCTTATAGTGCCATTTCCAGAATGATAGACTATAAGTTTGTTAGGGCCAGCCATGGGCAGTGCAGGCTTATAATCCCAGCACTCAGGGAGGTTAGCTACATTAGAGAGACCTAGTCTCAAATCAAAAGTAAGTTAATACAAATAATTATGCGCAGTGATCAGCACTTGTCCTTTTCAGAAGAGAGGGGAAGAGGTCACTCCTTATCTTTATAAAGAAGAAGTGCTCTTCTTAACTGCTTTCAGATTAAAATCATTATGCCAAAGGTGTATTTTGTTAGGGTAGCACATGCTGGCCTCAAATAACCATAAAGTTATAAATGAATTTCAAATTGTCATAATTTATAATTACTTTCCATACATATTTGCAATTCAACAAAGAAAATTCTTAAGAAACTAATAATTCTTATGCATTCATTTTTTTTCTGTGCTGGAGATTAAACAAACACTTTGCCACTGATCTACATTCTCAGCCCAAGTTTTACAAATTTAAATTACCATAAAGAAAATCTATGGAAATAGAAAATCTTTTATTTGCTGAGAGATAACCAGCCATATTTAATAGGTAAGCAATTGCTTTTCTCTACTGTATAATTTGAGGTTAAATTTTGAGATGACTGGTAGACTTACAAAGAGTAGAAACATATTCTCCAAATTTGTTAATGTGCCTGAAAAGGTCAGAGGACAAATCCTTTTTTTTTTTTTTTCATTATATACCATTACATAGATGATGTTTGATTGGCTGCTTTTTCCTATCTATCTATCTATCTATCTATCTATCTATCTATCTATCTATCTATCTATCTTTCTATCTATCTATCTCATCACTTTACAGCCTGATCCAGCCCCCTCTTTTCTCCCAGTCCCATCCTCTCATACCCACTTCCCCATTCCTCTCCTCCTTGTTCTCAGAGAAGGGAAAGCCTCCAAGGTGTACCAACCTGCCTGGCACCTCAAGTGATAGCAGGACTAAGCACATTCTCTCCCACTGAGGCCAGACAAGGCAGCCCAGCTAGAGAAAAAGGATCCAAAGGCAAGCAACAGAGTTGGAGATAAGTCCTACAACCATTGTTCCGGAACCTACATGATGACCAATCTGCACATCTGCCACGTATCTGTAGCTGATCAATCCAGTCCATGAAAGCTTTTTCGTTGGTGGTTCAGTCTCTGTGAGCCCCGAAGGGGCCCAGGTTAGTTTACTCTGTATGTCTTCTTGTGGTGTCCTTGATCCCTCCAGCTCCCTCAATCCTTCCTCCCCCTCTTCTATAGAACTCCTCTGATCAAAAACTTAAGTGATAGCAAGGATGTGGAGAAAAGAGAACGCTCCTCCATTGCTGGTGGAAGTGCAAATGTACACAACTACTGTGGAAATCAATCTGGAAGTTTCTCAGAAAATTGGGAATAGATCTATCTCAAGACCTAGCTATACCACTCCTGGGCATATATCTAAAAGACACTCCAGCATACCACAAGAATATGTTCACAGAAGCTTTATTCATAATAGCCAGAAAGTGGAAACAACATAGATGTCCATCCACTAAAGAATGGATAAAGAAAATGCTACATTTGCACAATGGAATACTACCCAGCTATTAAAAACAAAGACACCATGCAATTTGCAGGAAAGTAGATTGAACTAGAAAAGATCATCCTCAGTGAGGTAACCCAGTCTCAGAATACGCATGGATGTACTCACTAGTAAGTGGACATTAGCCATAAAGTACACGATATCCATGCTACAATCCACAGACCCAAAAAAAGCCAAGGAGGTCCCAAGGGAGGACACTTGACCCTCACTCAGAAGAGGAAACAAAATAGACAGCTGAAGTAGATAGAGGGAAGGAACCGGCTGGAAGAGGGGCTGGGGAGGGAAATGGAGGTGGGAATCAGGAGGGGGCAGAGAGGATGAGAAAGAAAACAAAAATCAGTGTGGTAGCATCTTAAGGACAGGGAAGGCTCCAGGGAGTCTATGGGGGGGACCCTAGGTGAGACTCCTAGCAGCAGGGGAAATGGAGCCTGAAGTCACCATTTCAGGTGGGACGTTCAGTGGAGGGAGGGGGACCACCAAAACACACATAAAACCTTCGCCCTAAAATTTGTCATGCCTAAAAGAAGTGTAGGGATACAAATGGAGCAGAGATTAAAGGAAGGGCGAACCAATGACAGGTCCAACCTGAGACCCACGCCACAGGAGACAGCCAACCCCTGACACTATTAAGGATACTTGGCTGTGCTTGCAGACAGGAGCCTAGCATAACTGTGTTCTGAGAAGCCCATCCCAGCAGCTGATAGAAACAAATGCTGAGACCCACAGCCAAAGAATAGGCCAAGCAAAGGAAAACTCTTGAGAACCATTTCTCTCCTGACACCTCGTGGGATCCATGGATCGAACTCCTGTCACCAAGGATTCAGGCAAGAGCCACTGCCGACTGCTGAACCATCCTACCAACCCAAGAACTTTCCCCTTGCCATGCAAATCAAGGAGCACGTTTTGAAAAAGACTTATGTATGAATGTATGTGTAGAGTTTTCGTTTGTTCCTTTTTCTGATGAGGCCTCACTCTGTAGCCCAGGCTAATCCCAATTTTATAGCAATCCTTCCCTTCAGCCTGGTGTTGGCTTACAAGCACAGGCCACCGTATTCGACTTACACATCACCCAGTAAAAAGGTACACTTCGGAAATCTTTCAAAACACTTTCTGAACCAGACAAACAAAATTCATTTTCTACATGAAAATCAGGTCTTAACAATTCAAGCCTAGCAGAACACACGAAACCTCAGGAGGCCTCTATTGTATTATTATTTTCAACTATGTAAAAACAAACCTCCACTCTGGATTTGAAACTTAATCTCTTCCCTATCCAATGTACTTTTTAAAGAAAGTTCTAAGTATCAGTGACTCCCACTGCTTGAATAAATTCTGATCTCTTCCTGTACCGAGTAATTGAAAAGGGGATATGTCTGAATAGCTTTGTTTGTTATGATTCAGCCAAGGCCAGCCATGTAAGCGAGGAACAAGCCATGTTGGTACATTTGCTCCTGGTACATTCTAATGAGTACTTGATTATTTGGATACTCCTTGTTCTGTTTTATAATAGAAGTGAGTACGGAGCACACAAATTAGGTTGCAGTCCAGTCTTAAAAGGCTATCTATAATTTTTAAAGTATATATTTTCACATACCTTGTGGCTGATCTTAATAGACTGTTGTGACCAATAATAAAGCTTCACATACAAAATGTAAAATGATAACTCTTTATAGAACCATGTTTTATCAAGGATTACACTACACTTCTCTTGAACAGTATGGACTACTAATTGTGATTTTTTTTATTAAATATTTTATGATATGTTAAATGTTATTCATATAGAGCACACGTTTTTGAAGAAAGAATATTATGTCTCATTGAAGTCCTATTAGAAATAGTGATATGTAGCCCATGGCAGCTTAGTATCCAAGTGGGTACCCTAGTAGGAGGAACAGGGACTGTCTCTGACATGAATTCAGTGGCTGGCTTCTTGATCACCTCCCCGTGACGGGAAACAGCCTTACCAGACCAGAGAGGAAGACAATGCAGCCAGTCCTGGTGAGATCTGATAGGCTAGGGTCAGATGGAAGGGGAGAAGGACCTCTCCTATCAGTAGACTTGAAGAGGGGCATGGGAGGAGATGAGGGAGGGAAGAAGGGATTGGGAAGGAATAAGGGACGGGGCTACAGCTGGGATACAAAATGAATAAACTGTAATGAATATAAAAAATTAAAATTACAAAAAAAGAAATGAGTCAGAAATTGGAAAGAATTTCACAATTTTAAAATTCTTCTCCTGGCCAGATGTGGTGGTACACGCCTGTAATCCCAGCATTTGGGAGGAAGAGGATCTCTGTGAGTTCAAGGCCAGGGTGATTTACAAAGTGAGTCCAGGTCATCAAGGTACACAGAGAAACCTTGTCTCGAAAAACAAAACAAGAGAAATTCTTCTTTTATTCCACGTTTTTGAGCTAAAATACTGAATTTTCCACAAACATTTTTTAGGTTTTACTGCATTAAAAATAATATTAAATCTCCTAGAAGAACAAGTACAGTGGTTTTGCTCCAGATTTCTTCTGCTCATTTTAACAAACAAGCCATGTGTATGAAGTACTTCATGAGAAATAAAACAGAACAAAATGCCATACCTTGAGTAAAACCTACCTGGAATATGGTTGTATTTCACTTCCCCAAAAGAGTGTTGCCATTTTTCATTTTGAGTTTTTCCTTTACTTAGAATTCATATTGCTTTCTTAACCAGGATGGGATTTTTGTTGCCTCGACAAGACACAGAGTTCTTGATTCATGTTTGCATAGAACGAAAGCACTGTAGTACATCATAACACTTCTAAAGCTTTTCCACCAGCTTTCTGTCATATTATAAATTGATTTGAAAATACCTATGTTCTATAAAGGCAAAGAACCCATTATTCGTGCTTAAATACTATGTAAACCCTATTTAGTGGTCCAGATTTGTTTTCATTTTTTTCCTTCTCCTATGGATGGACACAGTTTATACTTTAGACTGTCAGACTGCAGTCATTTACTGATTAAAAAGAAAGGCCTCCTGTATCACTAGACTCTGTTCCTCTTTAGTCTTATTGAATAATAATGAATCCAGTGATAGATTTCTAGAGATACATATGGATTCTGTACTGTAATATTCGTATGCATTATATCTCTATGTGATAAAGTAGTTACAGTCTATGAGTACACTTGTAAAGTTAGAGAACAATGGAGAAATGCCTCCAGATGCGGACTTAACAACTAAATGAAGACATACTTCACTTTGTGAAAAAGATGTGCAATAATCTACATTACTGTTCTAAGAGGTCTATATCGATACCCGTTGTTATCTATTGTTAACAGTGACCAGTGAGACAAGTACCCTGCTTCTGAAAATAGAGGAATAACGTATTCTCAGTTGATCTTCATGGCAACACTATAGGAAGGAGATTCTTCTTTTGCTTGTGTTAGAGCTAATGAAAGGAAAACACCGGTTGTAAATTCTGTAAGAATTGGCTGCATCACCCATTCACCTTTGTATATCTGGTACCCCACATAGTTACTTTTCCTGTTGCTCGGATAAAAGAGCGTGACCAAGGCAACTTAACGGAGAAAGAGGTATCTTTAGTTCTCTCGCCCAGCAAGAAACACAGATGACTCCTGTGTTTTCCAGTCAGCATGAAGCGTATAGGAGCACTTCCAGCCACCAAGCAATCAGTTCTGTAGTAGCCAGCTGTCACAGTTTGCCGATTCAATTCAATTCAGTTCACATCCTTTCTACCTGGAGGCAGCATTTGAATCACCAGGTTGGGTACTTCAGGTTTGTCCATTACTTCATTTGCCAACTGCAAGCTTCTGATTGTGACGAATAGCATAGGGGTGGCTCACGGAGTTCAGAGAAACACTTATGCACATTTATTCATTTATTATAATGGGTGTCACAGAGGATGAGGTGAAGAGATGCATTAGGCAGGGGATGCGAGAAGGGAGGCGTGGCTTTCCTACCCTCCAGGTGTCTCCAAGTGTTGCATTATCTGGAAGCTGATCAAGCCCGCTGCCTTGGGGTTTGATGTAGGTTGCATTATGCAAGAACATATGATCAGCTCATTTCCACCGGTGATCCATGCAACTGCCAGCCTCCTTCTCCCTTCTCAAGAGCTTGAGGTTAAAAGTCCCTGAGGGCTTGGTTGGCTCTCCCCATTCTGTTGTTACAGTGGATTTTCGAAAAATGACCTCGTTAACAATAAACTCAGCTGTGGATGAGAGGGGCTTATTAAATAACAAAGTGCTGCCTTTTGTCTCAGAAGTCCTTCAAGAACCGTTTAAGGCCAATATTTTAACAAAAGATACTTACTGCTCCAATCATTTAGACAATGACAAGGGTTAAAGGAGTCGAGGCAGGAACAGGGCAGTTCCCTCAAATATTCTGTCCTAGCACTATTTCAAAGCTAATGTGCTTTGAACTAAGTAATACTTGAGAGGTAAGAAATGCACATCTTAAGCAACACTTAACCTTTTTTGAATAATTATAAAGTACTCAACAGAACTGATCTTATCAAGATTGTCTTGATCTTGGAACATGTTGAAGCTCTAGTTTTATTTAAAGAGAAGTACGTAGTATAAAAATAACAGAAGAGGACATTAAGCTATGGTTCTATTTGATTCAATACTAAATGAATACTAAATTCATTCCCCAAATAAGCAGATAAAGTGACTATTTTAATTCAATATTTTTGAAACTTATTTTTAGGGATGGATTTTTTTTTGCTATCTTATACAAATGTTGTATAATAAAAAATTACCTAAAGTCTGAGGATATTTCTGTTTAAATTACAGGTCTTTTTTGTCTGCAGTTCACCTACTAGGATAGAAATAGTTAGATTTTGTGATTCTTGCTCAGTGCTTCAGCTGTTTGTTCTGGCACCCTATAATTCAAGAAAGGAAATTTAATTCCTACTTGGAAATGAAATATAGAAATTTCAAAGCAAGCCACATTATCTATTGATCACAATGGGAGTTGCGCAAAACCTTCAGAGGTCTTTAAAGGAAGATATTTTTTTTTCTAAAGGCAATTGTGCACTGACAATTGAAGTTAATAATTTTGTTTTAACTTAACAAAGGTGGGGTTGGCTGAGCACTTCTTATTTTAAGTTTGAACAAAGAGCAGTATAATAGTCATCCCTGACACGTACGGTTTACAAACTGCTTTTGTATAAGGTGTTCCCTGTTGATCTTGCCAGCAACGCTATGAGAAGGTAATTATTGTTTTGCTTATATTAGAGTTAATGAAAGGAAAAAAGCGGTTGTAAACTCTGAGGACAGGGCCAACTCTTGTCACTCATTCGCGTCTGTCCGTCTAGCACCTGTTTGGTTTTCCTGTTGCTGTGATCGAATATGAAGACAAAAGCAACTTAAGGTAAAACGGATTTTTTTTTTTTTTTTTTTTTTTTTTGGCTCACAATTCCAGGGTATAAAAACCATCATGGTGGGGAAGCTGCAGTGGCAAGAGCGGTGGCTGGCCACAGTAGTGCACCTGTAGTCAAGAGGCTGAGCGTGAAGAAAGCCTGTGGCTGGCTCATTTTCTCCTTTTCAGTAGACAGGGCAGGACCCCTGCCAAGGGGATGGTGGCGCCCACGGTGGACATCTATTACTTTGGTAAACGTAATGAAGACAGTCTCCCTAGGTGACTATAGATTTCATCGAGTTGACAATAGGGGCGAGTCAGCGCACGCAGAGACGGGGCATGTGATAAACACCCCAAAAATCATCCGAGGCACAAGACTAGTTGGGAAGATCAAGATCAAATGGCTCAGTCAGGGCAATAAGTAGCACACACAGTCATGGCATATACGTTCTGTAGAACACTGCCACAGTGTTTTCTTTTCCTGTTGCTCAGTAGGTATTCCTCATCCCCATCTCCTGCCACTGCTTCTGGCACTCATGTTTTGTTTTGTTTGTTTGTTTGAGTTATACATTTAAAAATGTTTCTTTCATTTTGGCTTTAAGTATTCTTCACTACTAAAAAAAAAAAAAAAAAAAAAAAAGCCAGTTGGAAAACAAGTTTATCTTCCCCTTCGGCTGACCATTTGTGGTTTTGATGATTATTATAGCAACATCCGCATACACCTGTAGCGCTAAGCCGGAAAGTTGAGACAGTCTTTGACATGAAGTCACTGAGTGTGAGAATGTGAGATGACGCGATGCGGAAAGCAGTCAGGTTCTATGCTTTGCCCACAGCGCTGCTGTTCCTTGCTCTGGCAGGATGAGCTTGTGGTGTTTGGGATGGTGGAAGAGTCCTGAGAACTGATGGCAGAAACCTAAAGGACTAGCTCCGGAGCCTTTGACCATCTTGTTATGGGAGCAGAATGTTTCTAGCTGGGACAGTGGGATTTTTATACCGGTCCCTAACAACAACAGCAACACAAAAGCACCTGGGTGTGGTAGTCTGTATGCCTATAAACTTAGCCCTGAGGGTCTTTGTGAGTTGAAGCCTGTTTTACAAATCAAATTCCAGGCCAGCAAGGACTACACAGTGAGACCCTGTCTGAAAACCAAACCAAACCAAATAAAAATACCTATTTACAAAACAGCAAAGAGACCTTTCTACCCCAGTTCTACTAAGATAAAGGATTGGGTTTCAGAATAGGCTTTCCCCTCCTCCCTTCTCTTCTTTTCTTTCCTTTCTTCTCTTATTTCCTTCCTTCCTTCTTTCCTTCCCTTTTTCCTCCCTCCCTCCCTCTCTCCTTCCTTTTTCTCGTAATGATTTATATACAATGCTTACAGTTACTTTTGCTTATACAAAAGAACCTACTGAAATGTGAAATTTCTTTACCCTTATACTCAGTTCCACAATTTATACAGCATTTTCCAAGGAGTGAGATCTCATAAATCTATGGATTTCAGAATTTTTCCCATAAAGTACTTATATGGATCTAAAAGAGGATTAAGAGGATTATACAATTGATGTTCCTTGTTTTCACCATGTTCATCTGTCTAACTCCTGAATTTTTTTCTTCTTTTTTTTTTTTTTTTTTTGAGACCTGTGTGTGTGTGTGTGTATGTGTGCAGCTTTGGCTGTCCTGGGCTCACTTTGTAGACCAGGCTGGCTTCTGCCTCCCCAGGTGCTGAGATTACAGGCTGGTACCACTACACCTAGCTTAACTCCTGAACCTTCCACACATTGCCTTTTCTCATTGAGAGACTCCTCTCTTTCCCCTTTCTCTTCTAGTCTCTCTTCTCATCCCCCTATAACTGACTTTTCTCTCCTGGTATCATGAAAAATAGTTTAAGCACTGACCATCGCTGCTTTAGATTTTGATAATATTTACTCACATAGCCAACTGTCTCACTAAGTATTTCCTCCAGCCAGCTCCTCATAGAAATTTGATGTGAAATGTTATATTGTTTCTTTCTTTGACATAGGCTGTCCTTTTTTAACCCAGGATGATCTTGCACTCTCTGTGTAGCTCAGGGCTGGCCTCGAACTCTTGATTCTTCCACCTCAGCTTCTGAGTCCTGGGATTGCAGTCTTACTCTACCACACTCATCTTTAAAAACTTAAAAAAAAAAAATTTTTTTTTAAAGAAATTTTAGGTGCTGAGGTGCATCTCAGTGGTAGAGTGTTTGGTTACAGTGAGATCCTGCTGCTTTTGCTTTCTAGTGCCCCTACTCCCATTCCCGCTTACATGTTCCATTTATTTTTCTCCAGATACTTAGGTTACATTATAACTGCTGTACTTACAACTTTATGTATGGAGAGAAGACGGTGCGGGGAAAGTGTGTAGAGTGAAGCTAAGCTAAGAAGCTTTGAAAAACTGATCACGTTAGAGAGCTTATTGAATACAACCTTGAGACGTGAGCAAATATGCCATATTATTCTGGCAGTACTGTGCTTGGGAGTAATTGTGAGAACAGTCTGAACTTCTATAGCGTGGTAGTCAGGGAAGACACTGGATGTCATATTGGGCAGGGGCCCTGATGTGCTGGTAGACATTAAATGTCCGCCTTTCTTAGTGTATACATATCAACATATATCTTGATCGATAGCCATGTTAAATTAATGAGGAAAAAAATAAAATTTTTCTGCTGGTAAGCTTTAACTCTGGCATTACCAGATAGCCCCCCGAGCTCAGTGCTAAAATGATGGACTTCCTTCCTCAGTTGGGTTCCCTCTTCTCTGCCTGATCTGGGGAAACTCCAGAGGATCTAAGGAGTGTCATATAGCCCTCAGGGAGATGGCAGGCCCAACCTTTTCCGGATGAGAAACCTGTGCAGTGTGCATCTGGGGATTCCTGGAAATACCCTCTATGCTAAGGAGATGTCTTGGTACCTCAGCTTTCAACCAATGACCTTTTTCCTTGCTTGGAGTCCTGTTCCTGCTCCCACCGCACCCTAGCTGCCCATAAGATAATTGAGTATTTCCTTACCCCTCTTATAACAGGACTGTGCCGCTGCATGTAAATGAAGCATCCCTAGCACTCCTGGCCCTAGCGAATCAAACACAGTCACCCCCAAAAGCCCTCCCACTAACCAAGGCCTATAATGTTCCTGATTCATGAAATAAGCTTTCTCACTCCATTCTCCACCATGAATCTCTGAGAGTCATTATTTACTCATGGGAAGAAGGACTCCTCCCCTAAGAAGCCCGCTTGACCACTGCAAGTCACTGACTTCCAAGGAGCAGCCATGGAACCTGCGTTTCGGGCTGTGAACAGATCAGGAACCGGCATTTGCCCAAACTCTGCCATGAGCATGTCCGTTTGGGTATCATTACCAGCTTTGGAACGCCTGAGTTTCCACCCCTGTCTGGAACCAGCAATCTCTTTAAAAAGAGGTCATTGTAACACAACGGAAAAACTCTTTCCCACATCCCAGGTGAGTTTGGAAGTCTTAGCTTGCTCTGAAAGCCATTCCTCCAAAGTTGCATCATTCCCCGCCTGTAAGCTGCAGGAAATACAGAACTACATTCATGGGGTGGCTACTCCCAACCTGACAGCAACAAAGGTGACACGACCACGCCCTCGTGCGTGTTAAGTGCAAAAGCTTTCCACATGGTTAATTCCGACTACCAAGGTGATGTCACTGACCGTCAGGCTGGCAAGAGGTGTACAAAAATATCTTTTCACATTCTATAGTATTTAGTGATAAAAGATAAAAAAATGTAAATAATATCAGAAGCATAGATAAAGAAAACATAGTAAAATATTTGGGAAGTGATGTTTTCAGTATTTATTACATTTGTTTTAAAAACATAATAACCTGTTTGAAGCTGGGGGTGGTAATATATAAGTGACATCCCAACACTTCCGGAGTAGAGGCAGGAGGATCAGGAGGACCAGGGCATCCTGAAGTACTTCAGGAGTTTGAGGCCAGCCTGGGCTACATGAGAATCATCTCAGAAAATCAAAATAAACAACAGTAACAAATTGTGAATTTCATATTCACAAGTGATTTTTGTAGTTATTTTAAACAAACAGCTTATAAAATTCCTGAAAATTTTAATCAATGGTTCTTTTGTTACCGTTGTTGTTAGTGGTGTTTTTTTTGTTTGTTTGGTTGTTTGTTTGTTTGGGGGGGTTGGGGAACAGGGTTTCTCTGAATAGCCTTGGCTTGGCTGTCCTGAACTCGCTATGTAGACCAGGCTGGCATCAAACTCACCTGCCTCTGCCTCCCTGATGACTGGGATCACAGGTGTGCGCCGTGCTTGGTTCAATCAGTGGTTCTTGTAAGCCTTACATATACCAGGTACCACAGGCCATGCAGGATGCCAAAGTTAGAGAAGTGTGGATGGGAATGGGCCTTGGTGCTGTGGGCCTGCCCTTCTTTGGGAGGTACCAGCAGGGGGGCTACAGAACTTTGGGGACAGTCTATACAGTAAGTATAGGTCAGCTAGGACTGCATAACCCATCTGAAAACCAAGAAGCAAAAACCCCAACTACATGTGAATCAATGATTATTTTTAATGTAGCGATGCTTGCTTCCCATCTCAACTACCCCTGAGCTGTTTTAGTTTCTTCATTTTACTCTCTTTCCTTTGATTTGACTAAGGAGTTTTCTCTGTATATGTAAGCACATTACCAGGTGTCTCTGAGAGGACAAAAGTCTCAGCCATTAGCTGCTAATTCCTGTGAATCTCCTTTGGCAAAGGTGACTTTTCACTGGTTTCTCCCCAGATTTTGTCAGTTCCTCAATGAATCCAGATTTGTAGATCCTATAACTGCTACTATCTAATATGAATTAGGCTGAACGAAACAGATTGCTATTGCCTGGCTTTTGTTGACTGTAGAAAACACATTCTATGCTTCCGTTCAGTGTCTCAGATCTTCAGGAAAATGGATGCAATATTTCCTTGTCCGTTGTCTTTGTGTGCTCGCAATTTTGCCCATCCGAAAGAATCCTCCTCCCTTCTTCTGTTTCAAACTGCTTTATTTTCCAGACTTCAAGTTCCTCTTTCCCTTCCCCCACAAAATTAACCATAGCCACACCAATCTTTTTGTTTGTTTTTTGATTTTCAAGACAGGGTTTCTCTGTGTAGCCTTGGCTGTCCTTGACTCATTCTGTAGACCAGGCTGGCCTGGAGTGCTGGAATTACAGGTGTGTGCCACTGCACATGCCTCACATCAAACTTCTTAAAGCAATTTTAAACAGTCTTTCCCTTGACCTCTTTTGATACTTACGTTATTACATATGGAACCAAACACTTTATTACACCACGTACTATTTCCACTGTTTCTTTCATTAGCCTTGTCAGCGACTAGGCAGCCCGTTTTCTGCAAGGAGAGACTATCACGTAAAAGTTCTGTAATGTACAATACACAGTTGTCTGGGAATTAGTGTGCATTTCAATAGATTTGGCCTTAAACGTCATCCTTTGAACTGGCACTAGTTACATATGTTCTGAATGTACGGGCTTTGAAGTCAGAGATACCTGGATCTATTTCTGCACTGTCCTGCTTGTAAGCTGTGTATCCCCGGGAAAGCCACTGATACTTAAGGACCCTGTTTTCTTTTCGGTCAAGATGGATGATAATGGTACCTACACTATAGAGTGATGTGATGATTACGTAATGAATTAGGATTATACAGAGTCTTTTCTCGGGATTAAAACCAGTAGAATAAATATGTGCATTCGAGTGTTTGCAACATGGTTTCATGATAGCTTGGGCTGATCTCAAACATGTGGTCCTCCTGACTCAGCTTTCCCAGTGCTGGGATTAAGGATGTATGCCAACCAGTCCCCCTTTGTTTTAGTTTGTTTTTGACCGGGAACTTGCTGTATAGCCCAGGCTCGCCCAGAATGCTCTATTTGTTCCAGGTTGATCTTACTTAAACTCTGCCTTTTCATGCCTCATCCTCTAGAGTAGCTAGGACTAGAGGGGAGCACAAACACAATGACTTCCTTCTATTATTCAATTATAAATAAATTTGTTTAGTTTCATACAAAATAATAGATTTGTTATTTTATAATTCTTGAATCTAAGCTTTCTTGAATGCAGGGTTCAAAGTGCTGGGATGTATCAATAACATTATGATGTAAGCAACTATGCTGTGTATGGGCTTTTTATTCATATACTAGAAGACATTGTCTATTATTATTTCATATACAAAATATGTAAGGCATCTTTTGAGGTAGTAAGAACAGTTACTAAATAAAGGCATATGCAATAAGATTAAGGTGAGATTTAATAATCTCACATAAAGTGATTAGATTAGGAAACTGAATTTTAATTCAGTTTTAAGTGCATTGCCTCATGGCCTTTTTAAGGGTTCAACCAATACTAATGAAATCAATCCAACACAAACAAGGCATAATTCTCCCAATAGCATATATAATAAAAAAGCTGAAATGCAGTTTATAATTGATCACAACTTTTATTTTAATGGTATATAGTCATTTATTTCCTCTCATATTTATTGAACACATGTTTATGAGGCATATTCAAATATATTGGTTACTTCTCACTTGTCTTTTGAAAGAAATTTTAATCATTGCATGAATTTGATTAAATTGGCTACAGAATTTTGAAGTACAATGAAACCCCAAGTAGGGCCAGTACTCATTTCCTAAATGAACGTTTTATGTGCAAACAAACAGCTGCTGGACTCCAACAGAATTTTAAACAAGCTGTTTTTAAATTTTACTGACAGCTGTTTTCGGTGATTTTTGTCAACAGAATTTTTCAGCTTTGCATCACGGCTTTCTTTTATTACAGTGTCCCTTCAAAGAATAACTTGCTTGCCTTAATCACGTTTACAGAGATTTACGACTTAATGCTTATTCAGTGGTGGGGCTTCTCAACACAAAATGTCACTGAGCCTGTTATAAATTGCTTCTGGCATTGCTACTCTATCTTTTATTTGGCTGGGAGTGTTTCCACCTGAAAGTGATAAATTCCTGCTATAACCACTTTATGTGCTTCAGTAATTACACTGTACCGGAAAAAAAGGGGTGGGGATGGGGGTTTGTTTCTCCTGAGGTGTCTCCTTAAAAATAGCAAGTAATAAAATGCAGTGCAATGGGCCGAACTCTGGCATCTGTTGAACAAAAAGCAATGACCAATAAGCTATCTGTGTCAGATGGAATTTGACAAGTGACTGGGAAGTATGTAAGGTACACAAAAGCCTTTCAAAAACAATTTCTAGAGGGGCCTATTGTTGTAGCTATGCCCTTAGACTGGCTGCTTTTGATCCTGTGACAGAAATGTGGGAGTGCCCACAAAAATGTTGTTTACATCTTCCCAAAAACTATCTCAAAACATAATTGGATGCGTTTATAGCCTTGGGTAATTTTTCACTGAATGCCAAGGTCTACATGACTTTGAGACCTAATCTGTATGTGCAAGTCAAAGAGACTGCAGCCTGTCAAAAGCATTTAGTTATGCAAACAGTCACCTGCAGCCGATATCTTGATCAATATATACAGGCACAACTGAATGGATCAGGAGGAGATCCACATTAATCATTATGATATCCATGGGTGGTGGATATTGACTAATTTTCATCCTACTGGTGTGTTTTCTTCATAAAATCTGTCTATTGTGCACAGGAAAAAAAATAGCATTAATTGCTGAGGATGTTTTCTTCATGAAGGAGAAACACAGCGATATAAGCAAAAGATGTCCAAGTTAATTAAACACAGTCATAAAAATTCTTATTATCAGGCCCTTATGACAAGCCATGGAATCTTAGGGATCCAATAGCTGCTTTATTTAAGATGATACTAAAAGCGCCTTTGATCCTTAAATAGGATTTCAGCTTCCTCTCATGACAATTGCACCATTTTGCAAAGGAATGACCATAGCAAGTATGTCTCCTAACAGAATGAGCTGAATCTTCCATAGAATAACTATTCTTTCAGAAAGGAATTTTTAGGTACATATATCTGGCACAGTTAAATTCAACAAGCATAAACCAGTTCTAAATGTGGGGTCAAATACTGAATATTTTGCATTACGTTTTAATTGTAAGTGTTTAACTGTTTTAACTGTAGGTGGGGAAGGGGGCTCCATTGTTCTGTACTCATGGCTTCAGACAGCTTCACACTCTGTGATTGTTTTCAACAGCCCTATGAGTGTGATGTCAGAACTTCTTTGCCCTCTGTTCTTTCTGTCGCCTCTCCCTCTCCTCCAACTCCTCCTCCTCTCCTGTCTGTCTTTAAGTCCTCTCCACCTCTCACCACGTGAAGTTTCATATTTGTGAAGTCTGTACTTCACTCAACTCTATAGCTGCCTCGGAGACAAGTAGAAAGGAATCCTAAATTTACAGAAGATGAAGATTAATCCTAAAACAGGCAAAACAATGGGCCCAAAGAGAGACTCCCAAGAAACGGCAGGACTTGGCTTCTATCTCGGCTTTGCTCAACTCCAAGCTCTCTGTCCTTAATCATTTGCCACAATGGATTCCAGCGGGAGAGAAGCCACCATAAAGCACATTACTTTAGCTTATTTTAATAGCATTTTTTATGCAGGAAGGCTAGCTCTATCAGATGCACACAGCAGACACTGCGATGCTAAATTCTGTGCTGGTTTGTTCATTTCCTTAACATACTTGATTGCTCTGAATCAATTGCTTTCAAACTGCCTCCTACCCACCCCCTTTTTAAGATCTGGATTTCATAAGTCTTTGGGTTTTTTGTTGTTGTTGTTATTTGTTTGTTTTTTGTTTTTATTTTTGAGACAGGGTTTCTCTGTGTAACCCTGGTTGTCCTAGAGCTTGCTCTGAAGACCAGGCTGGCCTGGAACTCAGAGATCTGCTTGCCTCTGCCTCTCAGCACTGGGCTGTAAAGTCTTTCCAGATGGAATTTGTATCTGAAGAAGAGAATGCACTCCCAAAATTTCAATGCGGTTGACCCGATCGCGTGATTCCATAACGGAAAGCCAGAGAGAAATTGGTGTGAGGGCAGGGATTCGTGAACTATCTTTCCATTCCGTGGGAGAGAAGTCTGGAAGAGTCTGATGTTGTATAAATTTCACTGTCTTGTCGTATGTGCTTATCCACGTGACTGTGAGAAAGCTTTACCACTTGTAAAAACGCTTCACTACACAAGCGAAGGAAAGTAATGGTGTTGTGACAATTTTCAATTAACCTTCACATGACTTTGAACCTGAAGATCAGGAAAGAGGTCCAGGCTGAGATGCCTTTGTGCACAGAGGCACTGCAGAGGATAATTCAGAGCCCGTGGGGAAGGTGCAGGAGAGCGGGGGAGCGCAGGATGGGTAAATAGGTTAAAGGGAGCAATTTGTATGCCTCAGAATCCTCCTAGGATCACAGTGTTAATTTGGGGGAGGATGAATGGTTCTGAGGGTCTTGGGAACTTAGGACTACTGCTTAGCTGGGGAGGACATGCAGAGTGAAATGGAGCAACAAGCCTAAATGTCCATGTACACAGTTGGTTCTTATGAAGAACTCTGAAAGGGAATAGGAAACTGCTTAGCCCCTTTAAAGTGGGAAGCGCTATAAACCAAGGCTTTAGTAACACCTTCTTGATGAACTAGATTTCCATACAGATTCTCCCCTTCTGAGAGAATAATTCCAGTGTTCATTTACTGCCCTCACTATTTTGGGGGGTAGAAGATACCTTGTGAAGCACTCTACCACCACCCAGGAATTCTAGTGTTTTCACAATTATTGGTCACCTCATCCTAAACGTGCTATGTTTTACACACACACACACACACACACACACACACACACACACACACACAGATACAAGCAGGAGAAGAAGTGGTTCTTGAAATTGAGCATTTATGGCTGAGGTAAATAGCCGGTTTCAAAACGTAAAACCCACCATCTCCAGTAATAGTAAGGAGCCAGCAACTTGAGTGATAGCAGAGTGAGCCTGAAGGGATGGAGTTGGCCATTGTAGATAAAGGGGTAATCTTGCTCATTGTTTTTAGGTTTATGATCACCACCATTAACAGCTGCTGAGATGACATGAGCCCTGGAGAGAGGTGAAACCATGGCAGAGGGAAAGAAAACAGGAAAGTAAGAGAGAACTCATTGCACTTGCATCACTATTGCTTCAACAGTAATGAAGAAATGGGCCAACTGCAGTCATCTGGTCCCGAAAGTGTTTTACAAATGGTAAAATTTTCATTACTCTGATCACAGTTAAACAGTGTCATAATTAAAAAGGCATTTGATAAATGTGTTCCCTGTTCTTCTTCAGTAAGGATGAGGCTGTCCTCACTGCTACCATTTCTTGGATGCTTATAGATACAGGCGATTCATACTTATGCTCATGATAATATCAAAAATCTATATGATGTATTATCTCCATTTTCCAGATAAAATCAATGTTCAGAGAGCTGCAGATTTGACCTAAATCTGTGATCCTAGCACTCATGAAGCTGAGGGCGGAGGATGGAAGGTTCAAATCATCCTGGGCTACATAGCAAAACCTATCTCAAAACCACATTTGTATGAGCTTGTAGTGGGACTGAGTCCTAAAATTATCAGTTTATTTCATGAACGCTGCAGTGGCTTTCTAAGTTTTAACATTTGAAGTGACCTAGAACTTGATTATCCCAAGGCTCAGCAAAGAGTAAACAATGGCTTGACAGAGTGTGTGACCAAGAATTAACTTGGAGGGAGAGTGCCTCTGAATTTTAGAAAAACTATATGGTTAGTCTACTTATCTTATTGTCTCATCAAAATTCTTTATAAGACCTAACAGGAGAGGCTGGCATGTGGCTCAGTGGTAGAGTACCTGCCTAGCCTGCACTTGTGGGTGGAGGTGGGATTGGGGGGTTGGAATTAATGTTTTGTTTTGTTCACCTACTTTTCCTACTCACATGTTTGAGTAGATTAAGTAATGTTGGTTAAGTCATGCAAGTTGTTGGGACTTTGTATTATAGAGGACTACCGAAGTTGAGGAAAAAAAGAGCAATGAAAATAAAAACATCTGGATCAAAACGAACATCTCTGAGTCACACTCTAAGTTTGTAATCAGAGGAATTCTAGACCACAGAGGTAGAGTGAGTGTCAAAGCTTTAGATTAATTTTTTTCATTTATTTATTTATTTAGTCATTTTACAGCCTGATCCCAGCCTCTTTCCTCCTCTTCTCCCAGTCCCACCCTCACACCCCTCCCCCCCACTCTCCTCTTCTCAGAGAAGGGGAGGCCTTCAAGGGGTACCAACCCATCCTGGCACCTCAAGTCACAGCAGGACTAGGTGGGTCCTCTCCCACTGATGCCTGTCAAGGCATCCCAGCTAGGGGAAAGGGACCCAAAGGCAGGCAACAGAGTCAGAGACAGGCCCTGCTTCCCGTTGTTAGGGGATGCCGTTGACTGGCATGATGACCAAGCTGCACATCTCCTGCAGTAGGTATAGGGGGGTTAGATTCAGCTCACGCATGCTCTTTGATTGGTGGTCCAGTTTCTGTGAGCCCCCATGTGCCCAGGTTATTTTACTCTGTAGGGCTTTCTCCAATCCTTCCTCCCACTCTTCCACAAGACTCCCTGAGCTAGGCCTATCGTCTGGCTGTTTCCATCAGCTGCTGGATGAAGTCTCTCAGAGGACAGTTATGACAGAGTGCAAGCATAGCAGAGTATCAGTAATAGTGTTAGGAGTTGGCTTTCTCCCATGGGTGGGTCTCAAATTGGGCCAGTCCTTTTTTATTTTTTATTTTTATTTTTTAGGCAAGACAAATTAGGTCAAAGGTTTTATGGCTGGGTTGGTGTCCTCCTCCCTCCATGGTTAGTCTCACCTGGCTACAAGGGACGGAGACTTCAGGCTCCGTATCTCCCACTGCTAGGAGTCTCAGCTAGGGTCGCCCGGGAGCCTCTCCTGTTTCAGGGATGCCCCTCCACCTATTTTCCCGATCTCTCTCTTGGTGATCCCCACCCCATGTGTTTTTCTCACACCTGATCCCCATCCGCCTTACCCTCCCCAACCCCTCTCCCACTCAGTCCCCTCCCTCCATCTACTTCAGAGGTCTATTTTATTTCCTCTTCAGAGGAGTGGGATTCAAGATCTTCCCTGGGGCCCTCCTTGCGAGCCACGCCCTAAAGTCTTCTTTTTATAAAGGGTTTTGTTTGGCTGGGCTGCTATTAGAACATCACAGTTTTGGTGACAAAAACATGAAGAATTTATGACCTCCTTGAAGACAGATATCCAGGATCAACGCCAGCACAGCCAGGTTCTGATGCGGGCCTTCCCTACTTCCTGTACTCTCACAGAGTAGAAAGTGAGCTAATTCTTCCTCAATGGGAGATTATGATGGTTCTGTTAATTCCAGAGATGGGAGAGAGACCACCGACCCAAATCACCATGGCCAAAATAGTTAAAGCAAGTTTTTAGTTTTTATTCGTGTATTCAGAATTCTATCCCTTAAGGCGGGGTTTAAGAGATGAGCATTGGATGTGAGGAAGATGAGGCTTAGGGGGTAGGGGTTTTCCAAATGGGGGATCTGATTTGGTGGGAAAAATAGGTGGGACAACAGGAGCAGAGCATAAGCATAATGAGCTTATCATAACGACCTCCTGAAACAAAGAAATGGCTGCCGGGTGGACATAAGGTTGACATAACAACAGGTCCTCCTAACAACCTTCTGAAACAGAGGTAGGGTTACAAGGTTTCTTGAAACAAAGACATGGTTGCTGATCCCTGGAACTTCCAGTACAGAACCATTTGTTATTAAACAAAAGATTAATAATAAACAGGGAAGGCCCTGGTTTGTTTTTACTGTGAGATAGCGTTCAAGCCTATGATGAGGCAGTTCGATCCTCCAATTCTCACTTAAACCTAGGGGCTTCTATAAGGCACTGCCTCCAGACGCCATCTCATTAGGGGCTGGCTTCCACTCATGAACCTGGAGCAGACACAGTGATTCAGTCCCATGGTGGATTCAGTTTCAAGATGCAGTACACATATGAGGCTTGAAGCAGGTAATTAAGTGAAGCACTTACAATAGACCAGGCTCATAGTCCACGATTCAAATCCTCAGCTGTCCTTAGAGCTTCATACTGTATGTACATGCTGGCACTATATTAAGGAACAGGCCAGATGGAGTGATCTCTGGCCTTTTGGGATTTGGGGCTTCTGGAGGAAACATGCTCATAAATGTACCTGCTATGAACTGTGAGGTTAAAAGTACCTGAGAGAATCTAAGTTCTGGATCAGGAAAACCTTTCGAGGACTGATGTTTGTGCTGAGATCTGAAGGAGTCCTGCTTAACTTAAGAGGAAAATTCCAGGTTCCAAAGTGAGTCTTTGTGTAAAAGCCCAGAGGCAGCAAGACAGAGGCTTTCGATGAAGAAAAGCCCCACAGGAAAACAATGGCATGCTTTCCCAGGTTAGCATAGGCCACCTTAACACATCAAGGAAACACCTTTAGAGTTTTATTTTTATGTGTGTGTGTTTTGTTTTGTTTTCTCTGTGTAGCCTTGGCTACCTTGGAACTCTGTAGACCAGGCTGGCCTTGAAATCAGAGATCCACCTGCCTCTGCCCCACCTCCCCCACAGTGCTGGGATTAAAGGTGTGCCCACCCCTAGGCCTTCTGACCTTTAATCAGGGTTGTGTCAAGATTAATCTGGTGTTTGGTAAAGTTTTAGATGGCGTTAGGGAGGCGTAAGGATTGGAGGAGACCTAGGCAGATTGTGTGGATTCCAGTGTGAAGGCTGTAGCAACAATTATGGGGAAAACAGGCAGCTGGGGCAGTTAAGCAGAGACAGAAGTCATTTCGGAAGTACTAAGGGAAAAGACTGTGTTTGTGGGTTGGAGGCTCTGGAGAGGCACTGCTAGGCTTGCCCAGTGTTGCTTCCCAGGAGAGCAAGAGGTGTGACTGGTAGAGTGCTTCCCCCACGCAGGAGGCTTTAGGCTCAATGCAGCACCCTCTGAACTGTGCGTGGTGATGCCTATCTGTAATTGTTAGGAATTGTAGAAAAGATGTAGAGGTTCCACGCGGGTCCACAGATCACACCACGAGATCGGTTCCATGCGGGAGGTTTATTAGGTAGAGGGGGGTTACAGAGAGGGAGGTAGATAGAGATAGAGAGAAAGAGAGCGACAGAGAGAGAGAGAGAGAGAGAAGGAGCGAGAAGGAGGACAAGGGGAGGGGCCCCAGTTCTCTTATAGCATGATCCAGAGCACGCGCAGGTGGTTCCAGGTGGTCAGCAGGTGGTCTGGGTGTCTTTCCAAATGCCTGATACCCACCCAGTTGCCAGGCCCCAGGGGCTGCCTGTAGAAATGCCTGCTTGCTGATCCCAACAGTAATCCCATGGATCACTCAGGTGGCGAAGAGGGATCAGAAACTGAGAAATTGAAGGTCACCCTTCGCTTCACAGTTAGTTAAGCAAGCTTGGCAAACGCCAGACGCTGCTAAACTAACTAATTAACTAAATCCTCACCGCTCTTGGTGGCACAGGCCTGTAATTTCAGTGAGGCAGAGGCAGGCACAACTCTGTGTGAGTTCGGGGCCAGCCTGATCCAGGACAGCCAAGGCTATACCGAGAAACCCTGTCTCAAAAGTAAAAGTAAGCAAGCAAGCAGACAAAAAAAAAAAAAAAAAAAATTCCCCGAGGAAGGCAGGCACTCTAGCAAACAAAAACATTTTATGAAATTCTTCCTATTTTAAAAGCAAGCCAGAACTTCTAAGACAGGCCCCTGGTCGGATACTCACAGCTAGTTACAAGTTAGACTGAAACCTTATATTTACAGGGTTCTTATATCCTACAGCAAGGAGAAAAAAAATACCCTCTTCCATAAAAAGTACCGTTTTTACTGTCACGGGACATGCTTTTCCAAGTTCAACAGGACCGAAAAGGCCACTCTTGGAGTATAGATATTGCAGCAGAAACTGCTGAGGCTGTGGGAGCTGGAATCCGACTTCCGGGGAAGAAAGCGAGCCTTGCGGGCGGGCATCACGGCGCGCCCCTCGGTTTCGCGCCCAGGAAGTCCGAGCGCGCTACGTCCCGCCCGCCAGGACTTGACCTCGTGACCCCTACACACGCCTCCTCATCCCGGAGCACAAGGACCTTCCTTTTTGCGGCCCCGCCCACAACTCCTGGAGGCGTGGCCTCGAGCAAGCCACGCCCCTCGGCCGCCCGGAACTTTCCCGCGGTTCCGCAGCCCAGCGCCCGGCGTCCTCCCGGCTCTGGAACTCCGCCGGCGGCGGGGCCCCGCGGCGACCCGCAGCGTGCGGCGCTCAGGCAGACCTGACCTCCGCCTCG
Organism: Meriones unguiculatus; assembly: GCF_030254825.1. Lineage (NCBI taxonomy): Eukaryota > Metazoa > Chordata > Mammalia > Rodentia > Muridae > Meriones > Meriones unguiculatus. Next base: position 58,162,487 of record NC_083362.1, on the reverse strand, counting down.
CCCAGGGGATGCCGCGCCGGCCGCCGAGGGTCCACTCGGGGAACAAGCCTCCTCCGGTGGCCGCCATGGAGCCGGCTGCCGGCGGGCCCTGGGCCCACAGCCGCGCGGCGCTCGCCCGCCTGGAGAGGCTGCTGCGCTGCTCCCGCTGGTAAGGTCCCGGGGTCGAGAGGCCCCGTGTCGCCTGCCCGTTCCGTGCCCCCTTCCTGGGCCTCCTGAGTGCCTTCCCGGCCACTTGCAGCAAGGTGGAGTCAAACGGCACTTTTCGAATTTTCGCGGGAGAACTGCCTCGTGGGCGTGGCTCGAAGGAGCCCTCGGCTCGCTGGCCCCGCCCTGATGGTGAAGCTCGGAGCTGGGGCGGGGCTAAGGCCTCGGGGCGGGGCTAAGGCCTCGGGGGCGGGGCACATTGGTGGTGGTCCTGTGGTTGCGGGTCGCCGCAGCCCCTTTGAGGATGACCTTTTGGTCCTTTGGAGGTTGGGGTCCTAGGGGCCTGTGTGGGTTAGTTGGAGGACGGCAGTGTGATGGACAAATTATGGCTCTGTCAACGCCCTCCCTCATGGATTTTATTCTGTCCGAAGTGCGGCCCAGGAGGTGCCCTTCCCCCCCTTTTTTTTCCTCTTTGATAGTGGTGAACACCGAGCCTTCGGCTTCCGGCGCTCAGTTACTGCAGTGTTGAACTGCAACTTTTATTTATTTATTTATTTTTTTAATTTTGCACTTAACGTTGTTATTTACAAAACCTTAACATCTGCCAGAATGGCATTACACTTTTCAGAAGAATGGCGGTTCTGGTAGCATGAAGACGTTCTGAACGTTTTCCTAAAGCCCATGGGTCATCTTTGTGTGCCTAGACATTATCTGAAACTGTACTTCTAGTGGCAACAGCAGAAGCCAGTGATGCCCCATCCTGGAAATCAGCCGTTCTCAGCCTGTGGGTTGCACCCATTGAAAAACACATTACTGATGCTCTTAGGACCTGAGAAACTGCTCAGTAGCAAAATTACAATTATGAAGTAGCAAAAAAAAAATTTTTTTTTTATGGTTGGGGGGTTCACCACAATAGGAGATATATTAAAGGGTTGCAGCATTAGGGACTGTTGAGAACCACGGCTCCAAATACTTGAACCAAAGTTAGACACGCAGGTGGAAAGAGCATTTCCTTAGAATGTGGCAGACCATGATTTGAGGCTCCAGCTACAACCTCGATCCTCTCTGTAATAATGGTTTGCTCATTCATGTGTTAATTTGTCGATGGTAAAATCTGAGAGTAAACATTTATTGAACACTTAAGGCATACCAGACGGTGTTCTGAATATGGAGAACTCCTTAGTAACCAAAGCAGACAAAAATGCCAGCGTTTTTGTCACACTACCTCGGGTCCCAAACGTTCTATTCTTTGGAAGAGAGAAGAAACAAAACCAAAACCAAACCACTAAGTACGTATAAATTGTTTCCTGTGGTGATTATCTGAAATGGTAACAAAAAGGTGTGATGAAAACACGATTTACTCTGCTCGTTGAATCATTTGGAAGAGACTACCCCGGTAATGTATATTAAAAATTTATAGATTGTCCTACAATTAAACAAACCAGTTGCCCTCTTTACCAACTGCCAACTCATCTAAACTAAGTGAGCTTATCATAAGAGTCAAAGGCCTGAAGACAGACCGCAGTAATTAGGCTCAGACTTTAATACACTGCATCTAGTTGAGGAGATATTGTGGCATTTCTGTGGTTTTGTTTTCTTTTTGTTGATGAGTCTCTGATAGATGAACCAAATTTTTGACTACTAGAGCATATAATTTTATATAGTACTTGGAATGTTTCCCTATGAGGTATCAACAGATGTTACTTAGGTTTTGCAGCCGCAACTCATCTCTATTTTCTTCCTTTTCCTTATTCTTTAAAAGAGTTGAAATAGGCCTGGAGTGGGTGGTTCATGCCTTTAATCTGTCGGGAGGCAGTTACAGTCAGATTGCTCTCTGAGTTTCTAGCCAGCCTTGTCTTGTCTACGTTGAGTTCCAGGCCAGCCAAGACTACACAGTAAGACTTGGTTTGAAAAAACAAACCAAACCAAAAATACAAGAATCTTCTTTGTTCAAGGGCTGTAGGAAAGCTGGCTGTTGGCTTGATTTAGACCAGAGACAACACCTTTCCAAACTTAGTTTTTGTGTGTGTATATATATATATATTTTTTTTTTCTTTTTTTTGATACAGCGATTTGCTTTGTATCGTAGGCTAGCCCGGAATATGTTATGATGTACCCATGCTATCCTTTAGTTAAGTGATTTCCTGCTGTAGCCTCTTGAGCACTAGGATCACAGATTGTCCAGCTTCAGGCTCAGTTTTAACAAAGACCTTTTGAACACACAGTTTGCATTCCACAGGAAATGATTTCTACCCATTGGGATTTCTTTTCCCCTTTTCCTGTCTTCCACGCTTTCTCTCTCTCTCTCTCTGCCTCTCCCCTCCTACTTGCTTAAAAAAGAGCAGTGCCGGCCGGTCTGCTGCTTGCTTCAGCTCATCATCACCCAGTGTCATGATATTTGAAACTGTATATGTCCTTTTACAGAGCTTCAGAGTTCTCCCCTGTAGGCTGGCGATTGCCCCGATTGCCCTCACATTCAGCTTGCAGCTGTCACCTGCCTGGTGTTCCCAGCTGTCACCTGTCTTGTGTAGCACATTGGATCTGTTTTGTAGCAAAGGTGGCTTGTTCTTTCAGTGGATTGGCCACATTACAGGGCATCTTTTCCTGACCTTTAACATAACCCTGGCTTCAAGGTGAGGCTGGTGAAAGTGTTCAAGAGGCCAGATGTGACATTTGTGTTAGGGCCAAGCCTCACAGCTGAGTAGAAGCTATTTAAAGATTAGGGAAAAGGAAGCCGGAAGACCTTAATATTTAAGAGGCTGGCATAAAGCAGGGTACTAATGTGCTCTTAAAGGAAGCAGGAAATGCATATAGGAGCTTCAGGTGTCCTGCGATGCTGTTTTTGCGAATTAAAATTAATTAGGTACTTGGCATATTTTTGAAGTGGGGAGGGTTGGGCTTTTTATGCCAATTGTATTTTGTGCTTTCTATATCACTTCAAAGAAGCTTAAAAAGTAATCATAACTTTGAGGATAGTTGTTAGTTTTCTTTTTTTCCAAGTTATTCCTTATTTAAAAGACAAATTTATTTTATATATATGTATATACATATATAGTACGCATTATGTGTGTGCACGCAGGTGTCACTGTAGGTCAGACTGTCCTGTTACTCACTGTGGAGCTGAGGGTGGGCTCAAATGCATAGTGATCTTCCTGCTGTCCCCACCCAAATACAGTGGGTACTGGTGTGGACCTGGCTGTCTCATATGTCTTTTGGGGGGTGGGGTTGGGGTTTGAGGTATAGGATCTTGGCATGTAGTCCACCTTGGCTTTAAATTTGGGACCCTCCTGCCTCAGCCTGGAGGGTGCTTGACCCACAGTACTATACATGGATTCCAGTGGCTGGAGAGGTTGCTCAGTGGTTAAAGTGTTTGCTGTACAAGCACTTGTAAAAACAGACTAATTCAGATCCCCAGCCTCGATGTAAAAGTAAAGCTGGCTGTATACTTCTATAACCCCAATGCAGGAGGCTGGGGGAGACAGGTGGATCTCAGGGCTTGCTGATCAGCTGTCTGGCTAAATTGGCTATATCCATTCAGTAAAAGTCTCAAAAAGTTAGGTGAAATGATTGAGGGCGATATTCTAACATGAGCCTCTTACCTCTCTATGTGCCTTCACATACATGTACCATACATGTATCCACCATGCTTACAGGTATACATACAAATAAAAGAACATGGCTAGATACCTGCCACTTCAGCCCAGCTTCAAATTCTGTTGGGTCAATGCAATTTCTTTCTCCCTCCCTCCCTCTTTCCCTCCCTCCCTTTCTTCCTTTCATTTTTAAACAGGGTTTCTCTATGTAGCCTTGGCTCTTCTGGACTCTTGCTTTGTAGACCAGGCTGGCCTTGAGCTCACAGAAATCCGAATGCTGGGATTATAGGTTCATGCCACCACTGGCAGCTTCTCGTTTCTTCATGCTAATAAGATTGTCTGTTATATACCTGATATATATGAATGTTCTTAAAATAAAGCACAGATTGCCTGACTCCAGCATTTAGCTTTTGCCTTTCTTTACGAGTTTTGAATCTTCAGAGTGTTTTTTACAGGCCAGTGAACCTTAACTAGGATGATTGCTCCCTTTGGTTTGCTGTGGCACTGGTTATTCATTAGATCAAGAAACCACCAAGGCATAGTAGCAGCAATGCATTTTCTCCCTGTAAGACATACGTGCTCAATTTTAAGGCATACAGTCCATGACAAGGGCCCAGGAGATGTGAAGGAAACAGTGTTGCTTAGGTCTGGGTAGCAGAGGAAAGCCACTGGTCTCTGCAGTTGTAACTTTGAGATAGATGTAGGCAGGTTTTTATTAATAGGCAACGTTGGTCACAGTGGTGATGGTGTGGATATTAGCAAATGACTGTATGCTAAGGATAAACAGGGCATGGGTTGATGGTCTAGGAGTTAAAACCAATTAGATCTTGAGGGATAAGTAGCCTAAAAACAGTGTCCATTTAGTTGACATAATTAATGTTCTAGTTTGCTTCCCTGTTGCAGTGATTAGCACCATAATCAAAAGCAATTTAGGGAGGAAAGGATTTCCTTTGGTTTATACTTCTAGGAAAGGGTCTATCACTGAGGGAAACCAGGGCAGGAACTCAAGACAGGAAGCTAGAAGTGGGAACTGAACCAGAAACTATGGAATACTTCCTGCTCTCAGATCTCAGCTGGATTACTTATTATCCAGCCCAGGCCCAACTGTCTACAGGTGGTGCTGCCCACAGAGGCCTGGGCTCTCCACACCAATTGTCAATCAGCTCAGCAGCCAATTGGAGAAGGCAGATTTTCAGTTGAAGTTCCTTTGACCCAAGCAACTCTAAATTGTGTCTAACTGACAATAAAAAAAAATAAAATAAAATAAAAAAATAAAAATAAAGCTAGCACAGTTAACTTCCTAAGGAAAGTTCTTCATGTGGCCTTCCTGAAATTCTGGATCCCTAGCTACCAGATGATGAGCAAAAATGAACTGGCTTTTAAAGCTGTCTCCAGTGTACAGACTTCATAACTATATTAGCACTGTTTAAAGCTTTTAATAAAAATTTAACATGTATGTAAATGGGGGCGCAGATTGTTAGCATCCGGGCTCTCACCATATCCTCCAGCCTAGAATTTATTTATTTATAGAATATATTTATATGTCATTTTACTTATTTGCTTGATATCTGCCCCCTTCAGTTATGGTATATTTTTCATAAAGATAGGGTCACATTTTTAGCCACAGTGCCAGATATAATGTTTCTTAGTGTTAAAATAATGAATGAAAAAAAAAATTAGGTCAAGTAGGTCCCAGCTTCAAAGTGATGATACCAAGATGACCTACTTAAATTCAGCAAGAGCACAAGAGAATCCTCCACTGGTTTCTAGTGTTAATTACCAGTACTGAGCAGTGGTTAAGGCTTCCAGGCAGATAGGGGTGCATGTAGGTCAGTTTGACTTCTGAGATTCAGAGTTAAAACTGCCATACCTGCAGCTCCATTTATGGTTGAAGGCCCAGCTGGTGTTATATAGGGCTTGTGACTCCTAGAGAAACTTATCAGACTCACGGGGCACCTTTATTTAATTAATTTTAGGCAAGGTCTCATCATGTTGCTCAGGTCGGTCCCAAACTCCCAGAGTCTCACTCCTCAGCCTCCCTAGTGCTGGGACTGCCTGCTACTGAACGCAGCTGGATGCCTCTATTCTGTCCTTGATAACACAGGTGAAGGTGTTACTGGTAAGCAGGCTTGGGCTCAGAGGAGACATCAGAGAATGACAATGCACATGTGAGAGTTACTTGCAAGTGACTGAAGTCTATTTCTAGAAATGGGAAGGAAGGCTTAGGTGTGAGCCCTGAAATCCAGCATTCGAATGGCAGATGAAAGGGGGGAAGCCTTAAAAGACAGCCACAGCAGCAGTTGCTTAGGTGGTGTTGTACTTGGGAGGAAAGGGAACCGAAGACAGACTCTACACTGTTTGGTCGGGTCCACATGATAGTCACTAGGGCTTGTATAGCAGATTCTCCTAGGATAGGATCTACTATAATTAGTCATCACCAGAATTCTGTTGTGCATTTACTTTTGGGATAATTGTCTCATTCATTCAACATTTGCTGACACCAAGCAATTAAATACAAATTTAAAGTTTTCCCATGTGATTTACCTGAATCTGGCATATGAAATAGTCACAAAAGGAATCCAGCCAGGGAAGCAGATCAGTGCTTTGCCCAGTCATCATCAGATGGGAACAAATACTGAGACCCACAGCCAGACAATATGCAAAGAGGAGACCATGGACCATCTCAACCCTAAATGGGGTGTCCCACCAAATCCCTTCCGTCACAGCTCAGGGATCCCTGTGGAAGAGGAGGCAGAAAGCGTGTATGAGCCATAGGGGATAGAGGACACCAAGGACATCAACAGGAGGACTCTCTTATGAGCTCACAGAAATTGAGGCAGCCGGCACAGGGCTATAACAGGTCCTCTGCATATATTTAATGGTTTTATAGAAATCCTGAGTGTGTGGATAAGGGGGTTTCTTTTTTAAAAAAATTTATTTATTATTATCATTTATTACAATTTATTCAATTTGTATCCCAGCTGTGGCCCCCTCCCTCTTTCCTCCCAACCCCACCCTCCCTCCCTCTTCTCCCCCTTTGCCCTTCCCCCAGTCCACTGATAGGGGAGGAATTCTCCCCTCTATTTGACCCTAGCCTATCAGGTCTTAACAGGACTGGTTGCATTGTCTTCCTCTGTGGCCTAGCAAGTGGGTTTCTTGTGCCTTCTCCTGGGCTCTTTTTCTTCTGTTTATTTGTTTTGTCTTATTCTGACATGTTTTTGTTTTACTTTATTATCATTCCTTAGAAGCTAATGAAAAACATCCCTTAGAAGCTAATGAGAGACAAAAAAGAAGTGGATCTGGATGAGAAGGGAGGTGGGGAGGAACTGGGAGGAATAAAGGGAGGATAACCTGTAATCCGGACATATGTGAGAAATAAATCTTTTGAATAAAAGGAAAAAATAGTCACAACGAATACTATGCTTAGTTGGGCCTAGTGGTTCATGTCTGTGATGACAAGCACTTGGTAGAAGCAGGAGCACTTTGAGTTGAGAACAGCCTGAAGTAGGCGGCAAGAATGTCTCAAACAAACAAACCGGAAGCCCAAGCCAAATGAATAAGGCATTACTCATTTCTCTTTTCTCCTAGTCTCTTAAAGGGAAATATAACACATTGCTTAATTAGGTTGGGAAGTTTGCACAATTCATGTTAAACACATTGATCTGTAACTTAAAAATACCTTGGGGATACCCTAACATGTAAGAGCACTGGAGTCCTTGTTCCATCCAATATTAACTAGCAGCTGGTACCTCATGGGAATTTAGGGAAGCCATTCAGTAAAATAGTTCTGCTTCATTAGAATAATGTAAGTTGAATTCAGTTTCCTTTGTAAAGACAATTTTATCAGTAGGTGTGCTGGCTAGTCTTATGTCAACCTGACACACAAACTAGAGTTATCTGAAAGGACAGAGCCTTAATTGAGAAAACGCCTCAATAAGATCTGGCTGTTAGGCATTTTCTTAATTAGTGATTGATGGTGGAGAGCCAAGCCCATTGTGGATGGTTCCATCCCTGGACTGGTAGTCCTGGGTTTTATAAAAAAGTGGGATGAGCAAGCCAGGGGAAGCAAGCCAGTAAGCAGGACCTCTGCATGGTCTCTGTATCAGCGCCTGCCTCCAGGATCCTGCCCTGCTTGAGTTCCAGTGCTGATGTCTTTTCATGATGAACAGCAATGTGGAAGTATAAGATGAATAAACCCTTTCTTCCCCAACGTGTATTTTGGTCATGATGTTTTGTCGCAATAATAGAAGTTGTAACTAAGACAGTAGGATTGTTTGAGAATTGCTTGTTCTCAATGTTCAGTTTGTCTCTAAAGTTCTAATGCACTGATTTTTGGAAATCCACTACACATAGTTAGAGAATTGTGAGTGTAGTTGAGAGAGAGTTGTACAGCTGAAGTTTATAAAGGTATGGAGGTTTTAAACACCCCTTACCAAGCAAGTGTATTTTCTGCTCTTTTTTTTCTCTATTTTATTTGTGTCTCATAGAAATTAGGTTAAGGGTAGAGTATAAATGATAATATAGGTGCATTTTTTTTCACAGTCTTTCCTTTGCTTCATCCACTAAGGGTCATTGCAATCCATGCTAGGTGGATAAAAGGGATTGGGGAACTCAAAACATTTTTTAGGTCTCATGTGCAAGGAAATGTGAATCTAGCAGTTAAAGTAGAATTCAGCATTAAATTCCTGAGCCCCAGTTAGATGCCATCACTGCTCTTTAGAACCTTAGAACATTTTATATTTCCGTGAAGTCTTATATTAATTTGTTTATATAATATCCTACTGGAATGGTTTAGGCTTGGAGGACAGGTGAAGCAAAGCTGTGGGGCTTGAGCTGGACACTGGATGTGTGGGAATGGTCAGTGTCACTGGCCCAGCCACAGAGCTTCTGCTGAGGAGCAACAAGAAGAAGGGTCATACTGCACGGCTTTGCTGTTAGCAGATGCTGAAGGGTACTGCAGTGGTCAGTAACACTCTTGAGGGAGTGAATGGCAGAGAAGTCTGAATCTTGTCTGATAACTCATGATTGACGATCAGTTTTTCTGGTATATTTAAGAGATTCTCTGTGAATGCCTTCATATGAGAGGATGTACAGGAAGTGGATGTGAGGTGGCTTAGCTGTACCCTTGCTGGTTAAGATTTACATTGATCGGAGTCTTTTGCAGTAACAACCAGTGCTGGAATGAGTATTTTTACCATAATTTTAAAGGCTTATGTATGAGCATAGTTGATTAAGGCAAAAAGCCTGTGGTAAATACATTCTTCATCTCTCATCACTCCTGAGGTCCATAGTTTGGGTCCAACTGACTTTTTTTTTTTTCTTTTTATGTATACAATGTTCTGTCTACATGTCCAGCTGCACACCAGGAGAGGGCAGATGGCTGTGAGCCACCATGTGGTTGCTTGGAATTGAACTCAGGACCTCTGGAGGAGCAGCCGGTGCGCTTAACCTCTGAGCCATCTCTCCAGCCCCGGGTCCAATTTTATTTTATGTGCATGTTTCTGTGATACAGTATGTCTGTGTGTGCAGGGGTCAGATCCCATGAAACTGGAATTGCAGAAAGCTGTGAGCCATCAGGCGGTTCTGGGAATTGAGCCTGAGTCCGCTGGAAGAACAGCCAGTGCTCTAAACTGCTGAGCCATCTCTCCAGACCTCAATTCACTTTTTACTTCTAGGTTTCTAAGTAACATTTATACCCCCATTTCTAGGTTGTCTTCTAGTTTAGATGCTATTTCCTTACTTACAGCTGAATTTTCTTATTCTCTCTTAACATTGTCTTGTAGAAGGTGAAGAGTAGAGCCTTCAAAGTACAAAGTAATTTTCCATTATTAAGTCCACACTCCACTCTTCTGTCACATCTCTTACAACCTTTGAAAAGTCCTAGGGGCCGATTTCTTTTTACACAATATATATGACATTTTAATTGTATTTCTCTTTCATTTTTTTTTGAAAATTTCATATAACTTCATTCTGGTGCCTTTACGGCAGCAAAACTGGATTACTTTTAAAACTTTTTTTTTTTTTAATTTTGAGGACTTCATACTTGTGTACACTGAACTATAAAATGTCAGACATGATCCAGTTCTTCCTCTCTTCTCCCAACACCACCCTGCTTGCAGCACTGTCTTTTTAAATATTTTTCTTTGAACACACTAAGTCGCATTACTGCTGCCCTGTGCATATGGGTGTTGGGCCATCCGCTGGAGCATGGGAAACCTACCAGTGGCCACACCCTCAGGCGATCCTCCCTGCCTGGCCGCCTCTCTGTAGCTCCTGAGGAAGGATCGAGGTGTGAAACCCACCTACCTCATTTCTGCTTTGTCTGTCTTGATCTTGTGTAGGCTTAGTGTATGTTTCTTAAACCCCGAAAGCTTTTAAAAGCTTATCTAGATAATGCTGGTGTTTTGAAGTTTCGTTATTTATAAATATCTACTATACCCAACAGAAATTCCTGCAGCTTGAATAATTGAGTTAAAGTTGGGTGCATTTGAGATTTTGTTTAGTATCTCTTAGTTGTAAGATAAAATTCTTTCTTTCTGGGTATCTTCTTAACCAAGGGCTGGTGATTCTCTGAAGTCTGTCTTTGACACAGATGAACTCTGCCCCTACAGTGTCTGCCTTGTACCTTCCCTTGAAGTTGTCCCTGACCTCTCTCTATTTGGCCATCACATTCCCCTCACTGTTCCTTTCCCCAGAACCCACACAGAACTCACTCATGTTTCCCATATCTTTTCTCATTCATTAACAACTACAAAAAATCCAGTCTAATCCACTAATTAGAATAGTTTTACTGAAAAAAAAAAAAAAGGAAAAAACAAAACAAAACAAAAACCAACGAACTGCATTTGCCCCTGTAGCTTTCCATAGATCCTGTGCCACTGCTAATTAAATGATGTCATACCCCTGCTAGGGTGAAGGGCAGGAACTACAGAAATGGTTCAGAGTTATTTTAGGATAACTTACATAAGATAACTTAGGAAGGAAAGATGAGGGTTAGAACAGAGTGCAGACATTGAATTTCGCAGTACCAGAGAAAGCCGGCAGGCTTTCGCCTAACTGCTTGTGGAGATCCGCTGACGTGGAGAGTAGGAAGGGAAGCCGCCCAGGCAGAGCTGAAAACACCCGGTGGAGGTGCTGCAGGAAAATTAAAACTCAGCTGGGCGTGGTGACACACCTTTAATCTCAGCGTTGGGAGTGGGAGACGGGGGTAAAGATAGGCAGATCTCCGGAGTTGGAGACCAACCTGCTCTACAAAGCAAACCCTGTCTTGAGAAAACCAAAAGAGTAAAAAAGAAAATTTAGACTCTGTGGAAGGAGAGGCTTCAGGAAGATAAGGTCGGTGTAACTTTAGAGAGGTCAGGGAGGAGGAAGAGCCAGAGTCCTCAGAAGAGCTTGGTGAGGGGTGGGCCAGTGCTAAGAGGACACAGATGGGACTTAGTAGGGAGCACTTAGTTCAGCTCAGGGTGGGGATAGGGTAAGTGCAGTGTTTTGTTTTTTTCTTCAGGTTGGAGGAGAAGCTACCTGGTAATGCGTACATTTGAGTGAAAGTGATTCAGGCGATGAGGCTCACAAATTTTAACACAGGGAAGCTATAGAGGCTTGGCAGCAGCCAGTCTCAGGAATGAAGAACAGCGGAGGGAGGGAGGGCTTCTCGGAGATGGAACAGATAGCAGGCAGTCTAGTCATGGGTTCGCACCGTTTGAGGTGCTTAGGAGCACAGGTAGGCTTGAATAACCAGGTAGCCACTGCTCAGCACCTTTTTTTTTTTTTAAATATTTTTAATATTTTTCTGCTTAGCTTCATCACTGTAGACATACCAAGGTGAAGAAATATTGATTTTTAAAGACAGCTCTTTCTCTTTTCCTCCCTCTCTTAATTTTGGATAGAGTGTAAGTTTTTTTATACCAAGGTGGCCTGGAATCATTATATAGCACAAGTTGTCCTTAAACTTAGGTCCTCATGCTTCTGCTCCCTGAGTGTAGGGAGGTTAGGTGCGCACCACCAGGTTAACTGTCATTCTGTGGTATCCAGAGCTGGAACAGGCAAGGCAGGGAGCCCTGGGGAATATGTAACATTATGAACTTGCGTTCAGGAGTGTCTTTGGAGGTCAGTAATAGTGGCCCTGAGCCATTAAACCTGTGGTCTGGGTTGACTACGGAGTCCAAGCAACCACAAGGATGGTCAGTAGTCACTCTAGATGGAGAGCAGTTGGGTTTGGCCAGGATGTTACAACAGGAGATACACAAAAAGGGTGTAGGAAGTCCATGTTGTAGAGGACCAAGCAGAATTTAGCTCTTAATTGTGAAAGAGGTATTTAGGTTTGGTACTTCATATAATAAAAATTATAGCAGCCACACGAGCACTGTTTACAATCATCGTATTACTAGAATCATCAAACTCATATTCCTTCAACCTACCCCACGTATGGTTGAAAAGGTTTGTGAGTTTCTGAAAGAAATGGATTTTATAATGTCAGTGAGCATCATTTTTAGGAGCTTGAGAATAATGGGTCTGAGTACTGTCTCTTAGCCTCTTCCTGAAAGCTCAATTTCACTTTAATGTTCATAGCTATTAAAACGTGCAATGGGAAACTTTTGATCTTTCCAGAAATGCAGAGAACTGTGTTTTACCAATAATGCGGTTTGTGTGCAGAGGTAATTGGATAACAATAGTGTAAACACCTATAGGTCTTGGAGTTAGTGCTCATCCTTTGAAGGCTTTACTTGGGTGCTGTGCTCCTGATGCACTATCCTCACAGAAGGTCATGGTTTAACACATGCATGTTAGTAAGAGCCCGAGCTTTCACAGGGCCTCCAGAGGCAGTAGGCATGCTGATGGGCAACACTGGGGAGATTTTGCTGATGCCTTTCTTTTCCCAATATATGGACTCTCCTTTAGTCTGCAGACTGCCAGCTTGATTTGTGTCTGCAACTGCTTAAAAAGCAAAACAGTCAACTAGCTGTGTACTGGAAGAATGGTCTTGTTTGGTCAAAACTCCTGTAAAAGGTAGATGGCTCCTTGATAGTAAGAAACAGTGAGGGTTTGGTTTATGTTTTTACATGGGAACCCATGTCTTACTATGGGCAGGATGTTCCAGTGCCCTAGTTTTCAGGGACAGTTCTGGTTTGTACTTCTTGTCTCAACATTCTGGCCACCCCCTCTTCACTCTGAGAAATGCTCTCATTTGGATGGCAGGCCACATTTTGAGATTTAAGGATTTCCCTTCAAGTCAGTCAGGGAAGGCGTATCTTAACTGCTGAAAGAAGGTTGGAGGTGCTTAAGCACTGATCTCTTTTTCTAACCTCTCAACAATTACATTATATAAAGTACTAAAACTTGGTCTTAGAAGGATAATTGCTATTCGAATTCAGCATGGGGTATATCACTAGCAGAATGAAAGCCTTTGGGATAAATGCATCCTTAATGTTTTCAGGTTTGATATAGAGAGAAAGGGATAGTGTTGGGTCTTTGGTTTGAAAATATGGGCACGAAACAGTTATCTGACAATGAATAATTTATGCTTGTCTCTTCCTTTTTTCAATCAGTGATGATATTCTGAAGGAGCCCGTGTGCCTAGGAGGATGCGAGCACATCTTCTGTAGGTGAGTAGTTTGTGCTTGATGTACGCTGATGTAATTGTGATGTCTGCATATTATTTTGAGTTAGTCTTTATACCTGTTTTCATTTACAAGTAAGAAATAAAACTCAGAGGATAATGTCCAGAGTTCCAACGCTTAGTATGTAGCTCTGCTAAGATTTTGGAAAAGAAATAATGCCTTTGACATAATACAGATATGTCCTCTTAGACATTCAGGAAATTGAAAAAAAAATTTCAATTTTGGAATTGAAAAATTCTAAAAAAAAAAATTGAATGACTGAAGTAATCTTTTTTTTCAAAAATTATTGAAGTCTAATTCTTAAATTTCTCACCTTGAGTGACATAAAGCAGTAGACATTTATTATTGTAGATCAGGAGGACAGAAGGTCAGGTCCTAACATGTTGGTAGAGTGTGTTTCTTCTGAAAGCTATGAGGGAGAGTCTGTCTTTGCCTGGTTTCTTGTGGGCAGTTAGTGCGGCTTTCCGTTGCTGTGACCACATCTGATATAAACACTTGATGGGCATGTGGTAGTCACACGGGCAGATAGATTTTGGTACTGTGACAGAATACCTGACATAAGTTATCTGAGGAAAGTTTGTTGGCTTTGCCGAATTTGGTGCTTGAACACTTTGCATCTTGGGGTTATTCTAACAAGCCAAGGGCAGGAAGTGTTCACCCTTCAAATGCCTTGAGAGGACACCGTGGCGATGGCACATGTGGAGGTAGATGCTCTGTCATGGCGAGTGGAGACAGACTGGGGGTTTGGCGTTAGGCAGAACCTTCAAAGGCATAACTGTAGTGGCGTATCTAGCTAGGCCCCATGGCTTAAAGTTCTATCTACCTCCCCGGATAGCGATACTTAGTTGAGGACCAAGTGTTCAACAGTGAGGTGCTCAGGGACACCTGTGACATATGTCTCTAAAGCACCCATTTTAGATTGCCACCATACATAACAAGGAAAAGGATTTATTTTGGGTCACGGATTTAAAGGTTTCTAGTTCACCGCCCTCTATATTGAGACTGTGTTTGTGCACATCTTTATCTCCTTACCCTCTTAGGGGCCATAGATTGGTTTGGGAAGAATTAAGAAGCTTGTTATATTGAAGGAAGTCTCATCACATTCTCAAAGCACACCGGTTTTACCATTCTATATGAAAAAACCTGTTTTCCTTCTGTTCATACTCTTTAGCATTTGGAGTTCAGATTCTGGTGAATTTTCTTTTACTTTTTTTAAGTGTCTGTATAAGTGACTGTGTTGGATCAGGATGTCCGGTGTGTTACACCCCAGCCTGGATTCTAGACCTCAAGATAAACAGACAATTGGACAGCATGATCCATCTTTATAGTAAGCTTCAACATTTGCTACATGACAATAAACTTTCAGGTGAGTAATATCTCTTTATTGTTTTGTTAAAGAGTGGACAAATTACAATTGCTAATGAGCACATGAAGAAAGAATGGAAAAAGAATTCTGAATGATGTAGTTCAGATTTTAAGATTAGTAGGATTTTTTTTTGAAGTCACTTTGAGAAATGAGATAATTAAGTCTAAACTTTTTAGATGAGGTACCAAGGCCCAGAGAAGTTAAATACTCTTGCCTGCAGTCACATGTATAGTTAATATGAGAAGCAAGAGAAACAGAGCCAATTTCCTGATGTCAGTCTGGAGATTCTCAGGACTTCACAGTGGCTTCTTTCTATAGTCAGGATAATATCTGTAGACTGTAGGTGCTAAAGTGATTTTAAATATAATAGTGCATAAGTCACTTAAGTACACTGTTACAAGATGGAATACAAAATATTCTTGCAAGGATCACTTTCTAGACTGAATTAATTAGGTCTACATTTTGAAAGAGCAAAAATCTAACACTTATTTTCTTTTTTATTTAAGTGGGGGTTAATGTTTTTCAAATTGTTCTTAGACTCTGCATATTAACTACGCATCTTCCCATTGTGCTTTCTGCTGAGAACTAATTGGCTGTGAAAAGAAAGAAAAGTGTTTTGAATTTTCATAATTGGATGTTGGAGTTGTCTTTTCATTGACCAAATCATATCTAAAATGCTTGTGTTTATAGGACAACCTTTCTGGCAGGATGCCATGAAAGACTGATAATGGTAATATAAAATTGTTGGCTTTGTGTTTTTAAGTCTTTTGCTCTTTGAATTCTGATGCAACATTGTAACTGTCAACTGCTAGTAAAGTTGATTGAATGAAATTGAAGACGGCAAAAGCTTTGAAGTATTACTGACACATTTGTATTTTTAAGAATGTTAAGTCACAGTTAACCCTTGTTTACATTTAGTCTTCTGATCGTTAGGCTACATTTTAAATGGTAACATATCTTTTAGTAGTATTGTGCTTTCTGAGATACAGTTCTTTACATATATTTTGTAAAGGACTTGCTTTAAAAAGTATTGTGGCCATAAGGCTCACAAATGCATTAATTTCACAACTGACTACTTGGCATTGGATAACTACTTGGGGGACACTTCTCTAGCCTTAGCCTCTTACTCTTAGCCTCTTAGTTTCCTGTAGTCCTTTGTTAACGGTTGAGGCTCGTGAGCTTTTTTCTTTTTGTACTAGCATGTCTTTTGGTGTCATTGGTTAGGGTCTTGTTTAGGCAGCTGTGATAGATATAAGTATGTGTGTGTGTATATACATATATATACATATGTATATACATATGTGTATATATATGTATACACACAAGTCTATTTGTATAATTTATATTTATGTATATATGTGTATAACAACTTTGTGTGTGTGTGTGTGTGTGTGTGTGTGTGTGTAACAAAGAAAAAGAGGCCATGAACTTGAGGGAAAGCAAGGTGGGAGGATAATTTCGGAGAGTAAACAATTATAAAAAAATGTACTGAGGGGGCTAGAGAGATGGGTCAGCAGTTAAGAGCACTCATTACTCTTGCAGAGAACATGAGTTCTATTTCTTAGCACTCAGACAGGTGGCACGTTCTACATCTCTATATCCAGAGGATCTGACTCCTGTTCTGTAAGCATCTGCAGTCATGTGCACATATGCATATTAATAATATTAAATCCTAAGAGAAGAAAAAGGACTGCATTGAGGAGAAAATGTCATTAGTTCATCTGAATGCTTTTCTTCCTTAAGAACAGTGTCTGTAGTATGTATTTGGATATTGAAAAGATTGTATATATGAGCTCATCAGTTTCTACCACACATATATACTTTATGATGTAGTGATTCCCAGTCAGGGGTCCATGTGTTGTGGGCAGTGTCAGAGCTGGGAGTGGAGAAGAATCAATGAGTCACTTTAAGTACTTGGACATGAACAATATGTCTCTGGAAGTGCTTTCTTTTGAATCTTACAGGTATGTCTGAGTGTTAAGATCATTGGCCAAACACTGAAATGTGGGGTTCTACTTTTGAGCCTGTCATAATATTTTACCTTGATTCTTCTCCAGTAATAGAACTATGTAATCCCTACTAAGTTACTGCAGATGGTATAACAAAGAGTGACAATCAAGGCAGCTGAAATAAAAGAAACTGTCTCGGCTCTGGAGGCTTGAGGCTTGAGCTTCAGAAGTGTCCTCTCTGAGAGCTGTGGATTGTACTCTCACCTCATGTCCGCACGCAGCTTCATCTTGGAGGAGTCTGTCTAAGTTAGTCTTTAATTAAGATTTGGGGTACCAGATATTAGTTATGGCTTCAGCATACAGATTTGGGGAGTAAAGGAAATGAACAGTTCAACGCATAAACAGATAATTTAATGTTTTTAATGGGAAGTGGGAGGAGGGTGCTTTGTGGTACAAAAAGGAATGACTAGAAATACTGTAATGAGTAAAGGGTATTTGAATCATAAGTATAGCATTCGTATTTTGCAGCCAGTGAAAAAATGGAGTTTCAAACAAGGTTCGGGGTGAGACCTGAGCCCTTTTAGAACACATTCTTACTGTTTTCCTGTTGTGAACTTCTCTTTGTGTGGTAGGTTAAGTTTGTTGAATTAGGTTGTGTAGAAATCGGTGTTGTGGGACAGGAGTTCAGGTCCTAGCACCCACGCTGCAGAGCGGACATGCTGCACACTCATGTGACTGCAGCTCCGAGAGAGCTCACAGAGGCCTCCTCTGACCTTTGTGCATGAGCATGAGTACACACACACACACACACACACACACACACACACACACAAACTTGACAATGGGCCTTTGCTACCTTAATAGGAAATCACAGAAATGTTAAGTTATTGAACATATTTACTATGAAACCTCTATTTTCCTGGTATAGTTATCTTTTTCTATTTATTTATTTATTATAGATACAGTGTGTGTTTGCATGTACACTTGGACGCCAGAAGAGGACACCAGATTTCATTATAGATGGTTGTGAGCCACCCACCATATGGTTGCTGGGAACTGAACTCATGAGCTCTGGAAGAGCAGCCAGTGCTCTTAACCTCTGAGTTATCTCTCCAGCCCCTATCTTTTTCTATTTTAAATTGTATCACTCGCTGCTTTTTCTCTAAAAGTCTGAAAACAAGCCAGCTTTGAAGGATGTTTGGCTTTTCAGTTTTCATTTGTGTGTGTGTGTGTGTGTGTGTGTGTGTGTGTGTGTTTCTTTTTCTTGGAGTAGGTTCCAGTGTTCTTTACAGTTTATTTAGTGCATATAATGAGGGCCTGTGCTAGTTTATATAGTAAGTACTTGATTAAGTGGCAGAAGGTGAAATGTTTAATAAGTAGATGGAACCAGAGATTGGGAACAAGTGAGGGCTGGTCTTCCTTAGGATAAGGACGTTAGTCTGAGTGGTTCCTGAAGCCTCACCTAAGTCCAAATGATGCAACTGTTTCATGGTCATGTGCTAAACTAAGTGGAATGGCTTAACAGCGCTCACATTTTCTGTCTTTACACAAAAACTTCGAGTTCATAATTTGTCTTCCAAGTGAACCTTGGTACTTGCATTTACTATAAACTATATAATTACTATAATTAAGGTGGGTAATTAGGAAGTGCTTGTCAGCTCATGGACATGGTACACGGTATACTGGAGATAAAGCCTGATATATAGGGAAACATGCTAAGATGAGCTTCTAAACTTTTCCATATATTTTTCTCGGTTCAGTGTCCTTCAAAGAGAAGAGGTTGTCATTTTTTTCTGATCACCGTTTATGGATAATTTTACTTTATTCTATATAACAATCTATTTTCCACTAATAGGGTTAAATTTATAAAGTTTCTGTTTCACCATGAACCCATCGTATTAAATCAGCCCCCACAGGTGCTAGTCAAGTGTTGTGGAACGAGTTGGTGTTGATGACACTAAAATAAAGACCATTGATTACGCTTTCATAGCATCACAATTTGCATTTCTCATTTGTAGTTTTGGGGAAATGTTGGTTCTTCTGAAGTGATTACATAGTGTTTTATATATGTTGTGACTTTTTATAATATATGGAGAGGAGTATTTGGGTAGCCATGTTGCTGTTGTTATTTTAAGTAGATCTAAATACATCTTCATTTACAGAATAATTACTCTTCAGTGAAGGTGTTAATGTTTCACAGATGGTATACAGAGGACCTTCCTTTGACTTTTTTTTTTTTAATAAGGAACTAGCTAGTCACAATTCTCAACTTCTGTTGTATAACTTACAATAAAGAATAATTTGGAAAGTACAATGTACATCATTATAATCCTTTGATGTAGATTAATGATTGCAAAATAACATTTTCTAATTGCTTCTCTTTTCTATGCTTATTATTTTCTATGCTTAAGGAGAAAAACTTGGCTCAGCAGCTCCTAACACACATGTCTGCTCCTTGAATTTCATAGTATATTCTGAAATACTTAAAATCAGAAAGTAAGATTTTTTAAAATGCCATCATTAAGAAATTTGCAATGCAGAGGCAGGACCAATGTTTTTCTTCATGAAATGAATATGATAATTTATCAAGCTTAGAAGCATTCACCCATAAAACAGTTGTAGCTGTTAATAATATGATTTATGTTCTAGCAACTGAGTTGTTTTGCTTTTCAGTTTTATCTTAGATATGCTGCATAAAATCCAGAATTTACAGTTATTGTTTGCAGTTATCCTTGCTTAGTTAGACCGAGTGAGGTGATTAAAATCTTTGAGCAAGTGTGTTAGTGCATGATAGTCACTAAAATGATTGTATGAATATAAATTACATAGTTGTGTGCTCTTTATTTGCTCTTTTATAAGTTAGAAAACATGCTGCTGAGGCAGAATTTTGTTATTTTTTTTTAGTGATTGAATGTGTTATCACTGTTCACATATCTTAATTTCCGTTTAGCTGGCCTGTTCTACTTTTTATTAGTATTATAAACATTGAGAAATCAAGATTTGACTTGATTTTAGTTGAAAATGTCATCATCTGTGTTTAAAATAATAAATTAAAACCAAATACAACTTTTCACAGACTACTTGAGGATTAACCTTTAAATCTTTGTAATCCTGAGGACTTCTTAAGAAGTAATCCCTGGTAACATTTCATTTTGACCTTTCCCTAGACTCAAGATTGTATTAGAAGTGGCTTGATTTTAAAATCTACTTATCAATGCAGAGAAAAGACCTTGTTGAATTTAGATGTCTAGTCTCTCCGTGAATGGGTACCTCGTTCTGATGCCCGAGATTTGGTCTGAGTAACACTGTGTAGACCATTTATAGCTCAGCAAATCCTTTTCAGTGGCTTTGGAGACTCTGCCCTCACTTGGTAACTTCATTCTGCTTATAGTCAGTCTTCCCTGTTTACTGTCTTCATTGTACTGGCTGTGCTCCCATGTCACCAGGAAGAAGTGGTGGCTTCTTTAGAGTGTAATCTGAGTGCTGTCATTGTGTGTGTGTGACATTTCCTGCTGGGTTAAACACTATGTATTTATTAAGAGTATTTTCCATTTCTTCATTTCTTCTTTCCTACCTTGGGTCTTTGTTTGTTTGTTTGTTTGTTTGTTTTTTTTAACCTGGTGTTTATAAGATGGGAGGTGAAAGAATAGACTAAGGAAGCAATTCGAGGCATTTAAATATTAGTAGTCTAACAGTAGAGCAGTAAAAGTAAGAGTCCTTAGGAGAACTAAAAGTTGGAATTCATCAGTAGCTGAAGATGGAGAAATTCATCCTCAGCATGTTTCTTTTCTTTTTTTCTATCAGATCCAGAAGATGACACATCTAGGGCAAGTTTATCTGTTGATGCAGAAAGGAAGAAGAATTCAATAAAAATGTGGTTTAGTCCTCGAAGTAAGAGGGTTAGATATGTTGTCAATAAAACGTCAGTACAAACCCAGCCTCGAAAGGCAAAGAATGACAAAACCCAGGAAGCCTCAATGTATGAATTTGTTTCCACAAGTCCTGTTGAAGTTGTTTCTAAGAAGGCCAAAACAGCTTCTAAAACATCTGCAAAAAAGCAGCAGAAGAAATCTTTAGCTGGGATCAACCAGGAGGGGAACTTAAGGACAGAAAAAAAAGATGATAGGTTTGATTCTAAAGAGGAAGTGAAGGAACAGAGGGTTCCCTCCTATAGCCAAACACCAGTTGTGGAGAGGCCACAGGGAAATAGTGAAATAGACTTACTAGCAAGTGGCTCTGTTGTAGATTCTGAATGTTCTGGAAGCTTGACTAAAGTTTCTTTACCATTGGCTGAGCATATAGTGTCTCCAGACACAGAGAGCAAGACTGAAGAGACTCCTGAGAAGAAGGTCTGTGTAAAAGATCTCCGTTCAGGAGGGCCTGATAGAAACCGTAATGGCTGCAGCAGACCCCCCAGTTCTACTTCTAAGAATTGTGGGAGCAATGTTCCGAGCACCAGCAGACGTGTTAGAGATGTTGTTAAACCAACAGTGCTCGCCGAAAACGTACTGTTGGTGGACTGTTCTTCATTGCCTTCAGGCCGAATTCAAGTTGATGTCACATTTAGAAAAAACAGTAGTGTATCCGATGACTCTCTTAGCCTTTCACCAGGCACACCCCCACCTCTGCTGAATAATTCAACTCACAGACAAATGATGTCAAGCTCTTCCACAGGGAAGCTGTCACCCAGTGTTACAGCTGGGAAAAGAAATCACAGAGGAGAGACATTGCTGCACATTGCCTCTATTAAGGTAAGCTACCTCCTCTGAACTAAATCTTAGAGCGATACTGTATTCGTAGGTTGTTACTCTCACAAATAGCTGAGATAATAAGAGTCAAGATTTAATTTGTCTCACAGTGTTTCATACCTGGTAAGTTCTGTTGCTTTGAACTTAACATGGTAGAAGTGTGTTGTGGAACAAGAGAGGGGATGAGTGCTTGAAGACCTGAATGAAGAAGGTAGAGGTGAGAGGTTGTGTTAAGGGAACCATGCCAATAGTTCCACTCTAGGGATCATACACTCTTTGAACAACTCAAAATTTTAGGAGTTACCCCCAGTTGTCTTGCGTTTGGTTTCCATTAGGGCTGACTTAGAAAATTAATATTTTCAGTTATCCTTGTCATATGTATAATATATATATGTATATATGTACACATAAGGTATTGCAATGTTGTTAATGCTTTCTAGACACAGCTAGTTATGGCCTAGTTATTTTTCTAGTAGGCTGATGTAGTTTCTATGTCTTGCCCTCTGGGAGTTTTCAGACCACGAGCCACATTCTTTTATATTTATCTATTTATTATTTAGTTACTTTTACAGTTGCCAAGCATTCTCAGTTTTGTGGCGAATGTTATTCCGACTGTAAGAAAATTTACTTTTAATAATGAGGATGTCTAGCGTCCAGGCCAGGCCTTAATAAACTCTTTCATAGAGGGGTTGCTGGAGAAAATGTTCTCAACTTTACATATGCTATAGTCTGTGTCAGCTGTTCCCCGAGAGCAGAAATAGCCATAGACAACAAGTAAACCAATCGACCTTGCCATGCAAACTCAGGTGGCTCACCCACAAACTGTAGATTATATTCTGAGTTCCAGGCATAGAAGAAAGCCACAGTCGAATAGATAGGAAAAACCAGTGGGCTGATAGTGCCCTGCTGACGTTTTCATTGATGTGCCCGTAATTGCTTTGGGTGAGTTTTCTCAGTTGGCCATCTACTTGAAAAGTCGTGCCCAAATTAAAGTTGCTGGTTTTGTTTTCTTGAGCCTAATTACCTGATACTGTTGTTATTACTTGACGTACTCTGATTTCCTACACTTAAACATGCATTGATTTATATTGTTTTTTAAACCACTAATTAACAAGCATGTTCTTTAAAAATTTTATTATGCGCCGAATGTGTACTTTCCTTACCTGTTTGATTTTTGTTTGTTTTTACAATTCTGGGAAGCAAACACAAGGCCTGACACAAGCACTCTAGCAGGGAGCTGTGCTTTCAGCCTCCATGTTTGAATTTGATCTACATGGTTTAAGGGGGAAAAAAAATCATTGGTTTATCAACGCTTTCTTTTTAGAAAAGTAGTTTTCATTTAATTCTCACTTTAATTTTCTCATTTCTAGCAAGAATAAATTATCTAGATATATGAGGAAGGCAATTACTATAGCTCTGCAGACTTATTTTATCTATGTGTCCACCTACTTCAGAGAAGGATTTGCGTGGGCCTTAAGGTTACAGCTACCATAAAGTAGAGCAAGGAGCAGAGAAACAGGAGTTCATTTTGCATAGCAAATTCAGATTTGGTGACCTCTGTAAGGCAGCCTAAGCAAAGAAGGGGAAGTAGTGGGTTTATGCAAGCCGGGGAGTCAGGCTTGCCCAGGCTGCGGCTGTGCTTGCTACGTCCCCTACAGCACACAGGTGGATTTGCAGCGTCCAAGGGCATGGTACTCGTGATGGTTCAGCTGGGTTGTCAGCCTTCTTGGAGCTGAGTCCAATGGTTCACACCTGTAACCTTGGCGTTCAGGAGGCCGAGGCAGACGTATTACTGTGAATTCTAGGATAACTTGGATTATGTAGCTAGTTCAAAGCTATTCTGGGCACAAAGCAAACATTCCCCTAATGCCCCCGCTCCTGGTGCCAACTTCTGTCTTCATCTGCTCACTTGCTGTGAAGAGACAGTACGAGCAAGGCAATTCTTATGGAAGAAAGCATTTATTTGGGGGCTTGCTTACACTTTCAGAGGGTTTAGTCCATAATCATCATGGTGGGAAGCACATGAAGGAGAGATAGAGACAGACACACAGAGAGAATATGGCCATAGACAGACAGATTCATACAGAGAATATGAGCTATGGGGGACATTTTTATTTAAATCACCACACATTTCACTCTCTTGCCCCCATAGGCTTGCAGCCACATCACAATTTAATCTAAATTCAAATCTCCCCATAGTCTTTCAGTCTCAACACTGTTTAAAAGTCCAGAGTCTTTTCCGAGACTCAAGGCAGTCTCTGAACTGTAATCCTCTGTAAAATCAATTTCAAAAATTAGATCACATACTTTAAATATACAGTGGAACAAAAAATGTATTATCATTTCAAGAGGGTGGAGAGGCGGCACCGTGAGGAAGTACTGGACCAAAGCAATACTAAAATCCAGCAGGCCAGATGCCACATTCTGCATCTCCATGTCCAATGGAAAGGCGCTCTTCAGATCTCCTCTTCCTTTCAGCTACCTTGACTTGGTCTGCAGCACTCCTTGACAGATATATCCCTACACCTCCCAGATTTTGGGGCTCTCCAACACAATCCATGCTTTACCTTCATAGCGTCATGCAACGGCTAGCTATGATGGTTAAGTGACTTTTACTGTACTTAATTATTATGTCCTATTGTTTTTTTCTCTTTGTTTGTTTGGTGTTTAGAGTCAGTCTTCTAATAGGGAAAAAGCATTTTGTTTGTATGCTTTCCAAAAAGTTACTTTATTTATGTTGCTGGAGTATGCACTTATTCACAGTATGTGAGACTGTATAAAGAGTCTCTCTCTCTCTTTTTTTTAACTAAGTTGCTGTTACACAAATTCACTTGGGGACACAATTCTTTATTTTGGGCCTTTAAAGTGTTACTTGAAAATACCAGAAGCATTTAAAATTTCTTGCAAACCTTCGTAAATACTTTCCTCAGATGATTTTTTTTTTTTTTTTTTTTTTGCAGGGCTTTAAGGAAATCTCAATTATTCTTTTAAGTTGTAAGGAATGAGAGAGTGCTTCTATTAAAAAAAACATAATTCTTTTAGAGAAGAAAGTAATTTAAAGCAACAAGAAGCAGAAGTTAATTTATTTCCCAGAAACTTTATATTGGTTCAAACTTACCCAGTTACTGTGGACCCTTTCTGATTATCATAATTTTATTTATGTGCATGACATTAAATTTACATGAAGTAGAAAGATGAAAATAAGACAAACTGTTAAGTATTAGGGAGGAGGAAGCGGCTTGGGTCTAAAAAGTGACCAGTTTGCTAATCAGCTTTATGTTTTAGAGGTAGACTATTGATGACACTTAGAAGTGACATGAAAGCAAAGCAGGGAGTCTGGAAAACAGTTTGCTCGTGTCTCTGTCACCGCCACTCGGTTCCTGTTGGACATGGACGTGTGACTTCTGCCTCCTGCCTTTTATTTGTGTTTCTAGTGTTTTCTTTGCTTCTTAGGTTTTTCTGTTTTGTTTGTTTGCTTGATTTTTGCTAATAAAGAATTAAAGTGGAAGAATTTTTGAGAAGTGTATGTGTGTGTGTGTGTGTGTGTGTGTGTGAACACTTGTGGATGCTTTCCATGTTGAAGGTAGGGTAGATGTATCATTCTGGCAATTCGTCTGTCTAGTGTTCAGGTGAATTTAAAAGGAATTCAAATTTGTGTTTTGGTAGTTTTCTGAATTCATTTGGAACTTGAGTATAGAACAGAAGTTACCAAATTGTGATAACTTGTACAGGAATTATGGAATTTATACTTTAGGGATTTGAGACAAATATTTTAAAGTTCTAACTGGGCAGTCCTTTTTTTTTTTTCTTTATATAGTCAGCATACATAATAGTGAGTCTCATAATGACATTTTCTTCAGTATCTGACATACTTAAGCTATCTCTCCATGTTCTAGTTTCTGCCTTGTTTCTGTGAACACCATGACCAAAAATAGCTTATTGGGGGAAAGGGTTTATTTCTACCTAACCTCTAAGTCTCTACCCATGCTTGAGGACAGGGCAGGAACTCAGACAGAAATCATGGATGAGTGCTGCTTATTGGCTCACTTGTTTTCTGGTTCATGCTGAACTAACTTTCTTGGACAGCCCAGGCCTATCTGCTTGATTGTTCCATCCCTGGTGAGCTGGGCCCTTCTGTATCAATCATCAGTCAAGACGATTTCCCTCAGTCCAGACTGAGGTAATTCTTCAGCTGAAGTTCCCTCTTCCCAGCTGACTCAAGATTGTGTCAAGCTGACAATAAAAACTTACAGGACCTTCTTCCCTTTTCTCCTCTCCACTTTATCATCCTAGGCAGTTTTGCTTCCACTTACATGTCATATTCATACATGGTTTTTTATGTAGAGGAATTTTAATCCAGCGACTTGGCTGCTCTTGCAAGGGATCACATCCAAAGATGCTTTAGGTCTGTGTGATCCAGCTGTAATGACGTACTTTTAATCCCAGACAATGAAGGTAAAGTTAGTTTGTAGAAGGAAGCACCCATGTTTGATGTCTAATTGAGGGTCAGAGAAAGAATTTGACAGAATGAGTGAGAGATGCATACACCCAGCTCTCCCAAGAATAGAGATTTGAGACAGTAGGGGACAGTAAAGAGAGTGCAGAGAAGACAACACAGTAGAGTACAATACAGGCAGTTCAGTGCAGTCAGTGCAGTTCAGTTCACGGAGGTCAGAGACACTTTTTCCACGCAGAGCAATTCAGTCAGAAGTCAAGAGAGGCCAGATTGTATCCTCTTGGAGAGGAGTGTGAGCCAGAAGAGCTGAGTTGAACCAGCCAGCCAGAGTTGAGAAAGAATATGGATGAGCTTATCCACAGTAAGCCTCAGAGATAACAATTACTCCTGGCTAATAAAAGATGCTTTTACATTTATATGTGTTTATAAAATCCATATAAATCTAGGCTCCACAAATGAGAGAAAATGTGATATTTGAGACTATTTTCTTCTTTAATGTCATTATCTTCAGTTACATCCATTTTCCTACATGTGGCATAATTTCATTCATCATATGGCTGAATAAAATAAAATCCAAGTTCTTGTTCATATGTACATTTTATTTACCCATTTCTGTGTGACAGATACATAGGTTGGTTCCATAACTTAGCTAATTATGAGTAGTGCCACTACAAACATTAATGTGTTAAAATATCTCTGAAATGTATTGGCTTCAGTTCTTTAGGTAAATACCGAGGAGTGTTAGAACTGTTACATGGCTGTCTTAGTTACTGTTTTATTGCTCTGAGGAGACACTGTGACAAAAGCAATTTATAAAACAAAGCATTTCATTTGGGCCTTGTTTACGGTTTTAGAGATTCAGTCTATGACCATGGTAGTGGTGGCTGGGAGTGGCATGACAGCAGGCAGGCAGGCATGTCACTGAAGTAGTAACTGAGTAGTAACTTTTTACATCTTAAAAGGTGGAGGCAGAGAGAGGGGCGGTGGGGAACTGGGTTTAACATGGGCCTTTAAACCTCAGAGCCCACCCCTGGTGACACCTTGTCTAAAAGGTCACCCCATCTAAACTCTCCCAAAACGTTTGTACTAGGGACCAAACATTCAGTTATATGATCCTATAGGGACCTTCTCATTCAAACCACCACAATGGTTAAATTTTTTAATTTAGCTTTTCTTTATCTTGTTTTACATTTATTTGTGTGAGTAGGTGGGTGGCAAGTGTGTGGTGATTAGGGGACAACTTTCAGTTCTCTTCTTCTATCATGTTGTTTCCTGGTGTTAAACCCAAGTCAAGGCTTGGTGGCAGACAGACACCTTTAACCACTGAGTCATCTCACAGGCTTAGTTTCTTTTTTTTTTTTGAGGACAATTAACTGATTCCCATCCCTGGATAAATTATGCTCCCAACAGCAGTTTGTAAGGGTTCCCCTCTCTTTGCATCCTTATCAGCATCTTTTCTTGTTTTCTAGGGGTGGGATAGAATCTCAGTGTTTTTATTTGAATTGAATACTGATGGCTAGTGTTTTTTGTTTTGTTTATTGGTCATGTACTTCATTTTTTGAGAGTTCTCTATTATTAGCCCATTTATTGGGTTCTTTGATATCTTTTTTTTAAAATTATCTGTTTATTTTTATTTTATGTGTATAGGTTTTACCTGTGTGGATGGCCAGAAAAGGGTGTTGAATCTTTTGGAATAGGACTTAGAGATGGTTGTAAGCCACCATGTGGGTTCTAGGAATTCCAGTGCTCTTAACTACTGAGCCATCTATCTCTCCAGGCTCAGATTGTTTGATTTTTTTTTAAAGTTCTTTATATATTGTAGATATTAATCCTCTGTCAGATGTTAATAAAGATTTTATTCCCTTGTATATGTTGTATCTTCATTCGATTCTTTGTAGAGGTTCGTTAGTTTCATATAATTCTATTTGTTAGTTCCTGGCATTATTCCCCGAGCACTGCAGTCTTTTTCAGAAACTTCTTACCTGCCCCTGTTTTATGAAGTGTTTTTCCTGTTTTTTCCTCTATGAGGTTCTATGCCTTTGATCTATTTTGAATTGAATTTTGTACAGTACGAGAGCTTGGGAATCTGTTTTAATTCTCTTATGTGTGGACATCCATTTTCCCAAGCACTAAAGGGCTGTTGCTGTGTATTTTAGTGTCTTTATCACAATTAAGGTGGCTGCAGCTGTGTGGTAGGTTCTTAACTAGGTGAGTCCACTGATTTTGTGTCAGCACTATGGTGTGTACATGCATCTTTGCTTATTTATTTATTTATTTATTTATTTATTTATTTTTGGTGCTGGTACCATGCTCCTGTTACTGTGGTTCTGTACCTCCAGCATTGTTCTTTTTGCTCAGGATTCAGGATTGTTTGGCTTTCTAGAGTCTTTGCTGGTTCCAGATACATTTTAGAATTCTTTTTCTATTGCTTTTAAAGCAAGGTTTATTTGTATGCGACTATGGATGTGTGTGTGTGTGTGTGGGGGGTGCATTTGAGTGCAGGTGCTTGAGGAGACCAGAAGAGGCTGCAGGATCACCTGGAGCTGAAGGTACAGGCAGTAGCTTCTTCCTGTTAGTTAGCAGCTTCCTGATGTGAGTGCTGGGAACCAAACTTGTGTTCTCTGCAAGAGCAGTAGGCACTCTTAACAAATGAATTTCCCCAGCCTCTCTGTTTTCTTTTTCTTTGGAATTTTGTGGAGATTGTATTGAGTCTTGGATTGCTTTTGGTTGTATAACCATTTCCAAAATATTCAGTATTTCAGTTGAAATGTATTTAGTGCTCTTAGTTTATTAACATTTAGTCATTTGGTTAATTTAGAACATTTTAATGTATGTTGCACATGGATTAAAGAAAGACTTTAAGCTACTGTCTGAGGATATTCAACATTTGAGAAGTAGGAAAGTAATATTTAGGGGCTGGAGAGACAGCTTATGGTTACGAGTGGTTAAGAGTACTGGCTGCACTGGGTGTTGGGGCACACACCTGTAATCCCAGCCCTCTGGAAGGCAGAGACAGGTGGATCTCTTGAGTTCAAGGCCAGCCAGGAGGACTACATAGACTCTATGTCATAGAGAGAGTCTAAAAAAAAATTATACAAATAGAACCAAGGCAATAGCCAGGGGACTTAAATAACTTCTACATTTTTAACCCAGTAGAGGTACAGATGAAAAGCAGATGGTCTGGATTATAGTGGATGGAACTGAGAGACCCTTGTATGCAGTTGTACGATAGGATGCATATAATAATGGAATAATATCTATTATTAGTATAATAATAAAATGGTGCTGTATATTTACATCTCAGAAAGCTAGAAGATTCTGACTGGTTTCATGTTTCAGCTAAAAAGTAAACAGAAATTGTATTGGGGCTGGGGCTAAGAGATTGCCATCTTCCTCAAAAAGGATTTCAGAGATCAATTGAATACAATGTGTTTGACTTGCATGTAGGGTTTTATTTGCCCAGAATTTTCAAGTAGGCTAATACTCTGATTTTGCCTTTCTTTTTGCCATGAATTTAAGTCTTTTTTCCCCCTTTCGTTACCCTAAAAATAGCTGGCTTTGTTTTGCTTGCCATGACTGATAATTTTAAGAGAGTTTTATTTCATCCCACTCTAAGAATGCTATCTTTTCCTACAGCTTTAAGTTGCTTTTAAAAGGGGTGATATCTTCTATAGTTAGAGATTTCTAAAATGGCTTTAGAGGTTGACCAGTACTTTGATTAAATAGGTAATCAATTGTGGCAGATAGATGTCAGATCCATCTACCTACTTGGATGGGGAATGCATGTCTGTGTGTGTATATGTGTATATAATGTCTTAGAATAATGAACAATGAGACTGCAGTCGTACATAGTTTGGAGATTGTGTTTCTGGGAAAAGAAGTAGAGAGGAGGGTTGGGGTATTATAAGGGAGCCTGCACAGTGTTGGGAAACGAGATTATGCAGGCCTAATTCTCAGCCTTAACTCCTTTGTCACTATTCAACTTTTGTCAAAGGCTAGCAAAAGAGGGACTCTTACTAACCAAGCCATTTTATATCTTCCTTCAATCCACTCACCTATATCAGGCTTTAGTTAGATAGAGATACATAAGACACAGAAGGCTCAGAATTGGAAGGCTTAATTTTTACGTCATTTTAATAATTGAAAGTATCTTAACTTGAAGGGAGAATGAATATTGTCTTCCGGTCCTTTATCTCATTTTCATCCACTTATTCTTAACATCTTGTTTATCTCATTTGAAAACAGGCTCTGATACTATAATAAAGTGACTGCATTCGTGTGTGTGTGTGTGTGTGTGTGTGTGTGTGTGTGTGTTTGGAGACAGGGTTTCTCTTTGTAGCCTTGGCTGTCCTGAATTCACTTTGTAGACTAGGCTGG
Source organism: Meriones unguiculatus (assembly GCF_030254825.1). Taxonomy (NCBI): domain Eukaryota; kingdom Metazoa; phylum Chordata; class Mammalia; order Rodentia; family Muridae; genus Meriones; species Meriones unguiculatus. The sequence goes on along the minus strand of NC_083362.1, from coordinate 58,132,237 downwards.
CCTTGAACTCACAGCCTGCCTCTGCAGCCCCCCTCCCCGAGTGCTGGGATTAAAAGTGTGGGCCACCAAGCCTGGCTAAGTGACTACATTCTTATTTTCTCTTTCTTCCTTCTGCCCTCTCTATGTCAGTGAGCCAGTGGTGAGAAGTCACTACATGGATCTCTAGAGAAAGATGGAAAACTCTTCAGCTAGTGAGAAGGATATCTGTAAAGAGTCGCCTGGGTTTTATGGAAGCTACATTTCCTACCGTTCAGTTAGTTGATAATGGGTGATGGTTTTAGTGTCAAAGCAGAGGATAAAAATTAAATGCTGATTTTGTGTGCTGTTTGATTGTTTCTCTCAATCCCTTTCCTGGCATTTTAAACAGCAACTGCTTCTGCCATGAAGACACCTTTGGTGCAAATAAAGTGAATATAAACTAAATTAGTGACTCAGGGTAAATGGAGTAACTGTTGATAAAGCAGTAAGTACTTTTTGACAGTATTAATGTTGTTTTTCTTGAGTAGCTTGTTGGCTATAAACAGCTTTGTTTTAATGTTCAGAAATTATTTTCATGTATGCTCAAAATGATGTTTTTGCAAATGAAATGAAGACTTGCATTTTAGGATAGTCTTTGGTGTCATTTTATATCTTGAGCTGCGTCTTCAATATGGATTGCTAGTAATATTCAAATACAGACAAGATGACTTGGCATCCCAGAATTTAGAGGCAGCTCATGTTTCTTGGCTCATAGGCAGTAGTCAGGCTGTAAGGCAAAAGATTTGTTTGACTCTAAGAAGACAGAATCTTTAAAACAAAGCCTCAGTAGCCTCATTTCATTCATGACGTATTTTAATGTCCTTTAATTTCTTTTTTGTTATTCTACCAGGGCGATATACCTTCTGTTGAATACCTCTTGCAAAATGGAAGTGACCCAAATGTTAAAGACCATGCTGGATGGACACCGTTGGTAGTTTTCTTTTGTATATCTTTACAGTGTTGTGGATCTCTTTAAATTTTTTTTTTTAATTTTTTTTGTGCTTATGGTTCTAGTTTATGGTTTTGTGGTTGTTCATATATCATGCTCTGCCACCTACACTCTCTTTTAGTCTGAAGAATTTATGTTTTGACCAAGTATGAAAAGAAAGTTATTTTTCATCTGGCTTTTCAGTTGTGACAGGAAAGTAATTGGTTACCTTTTGAGTCCTTTCAGATAGAGGAGTCCAGTTTCGCTGCATTGTTGAAAGTTAGCTCATGTGTGGAGGCTGCATTTTGCAGATTGCATGCCACTGGAGCCACGTGGATTTTGGTTTCCTGGAACAGAGTGGTCAGAAGGATGGGATGGGATGACCAGGGAGGACTTGGATCTTGCCTCAAGCTCTGTCCATTTGCAAATAGAGGCAGTAGCAATAGAAGGCTTTGTCTTATATATTTAAAAAGTCTGTTCATTAGTGCTAGTATTGTTGCAATGTGAAGGATACTCTATGAAAAGAAAGGAAAACACTTGGAAACAATTTCCACATGTGTTAATGAAGATAGTAGGCATTGCGCTAGAAAGCAGCCCAAAAATGTCCACAAAGGGGATCTCTATTTTGTAGACTAGAATTTCAGCACAGAAGTGAGACTCATTAGGCCAGATGCAAAAACGACCTAAAGGTATAATATATAAGTATGTAATATTTGAATGTTAAAATAAATATGTAGCACATATGTAATGACTTCTTGTCAAGGCTTAGTCTGGATTCAGTTCATTGCGCTCCATGGTCTAGCTAACACTGTGGAGGAAGGTTAGCTGTCTCACTTAGTCCTATTGCTTCTGTTGTCCCTGACACCAGATACCCAGTAGTGTCTGTCAGTTAAGAGAACGTGTCTTGTAAATCTTCCTAGGATGTCACTCTGCTGGGTAGTTATGTGTAAATGTTGGTGTACAGTTTGGTGTTTGGCAATGAATTCTGGTTCAGCCTTGGAGAACTCCAGATCTGTGTGTGATCTGGTTGTTAAACATTAGTTTTTTTTTGTTGTTGTTGTTTTTTTTTTTTTTCTAATGTTGTAAAATATTGTAAAAAAATTTAGGAGCTGTAGTTACTCTAAGGCACATTTTTAGAAAGAAAAGCATATGATCCAAGGCTTGTCCTTTCCCACGGATTTTTCATTGTGTATTTTACCATGAAAATGATGATAAGTGGCATTGACTTTGTCAACAGCCAGGCAGAAGTTATATAAGTTTCCTGACTTGAGGGTCCGATTAATTTCTCTTAAAGATTACGTATTAATATACTACTTTCTTCCATCCTCTTCCCACTTCCCTCCTTTAAAACCTACTTTTGATTAGCATGAAGCCTGCAGTCACGGGCACCTGAAGATAGTGGAATTGCTGCTCCAGCATCATGCTTTGGTGAACACCACCGGCTATCAGAATGACTCACCACTCCACGATGCGGCCAAGAATGGCCACCTGGATATAGTCAAGGTGCTACTGGCTCACGGCGCCTCCAGGGATGCTGTGTAAGTGTTATCTCCAATTCTCTAAATGGATTTGTGTTCCTGAATGAAGGCATGTACTGAAGCAGTAACTACCCAAGTTGGCACTTTGGTCTTTTGTCTTCCACAGCTAAAGTTCGGTGTGACCATCAGGTTGAATGTTAGAATCTGTGCTTCTCTTCCCCAAAACTTCCACATTTGAAGGAGATTTGTTCTCTTCAGAAACAATTTCAAATCCATTTAGAAACTTCGGTTTCATAGACAAATTCACTTAGTGGTTATATTCTGTAGATTGAGTCAGACTCAATGAAGATTAGATATTTAATAAAAATTAGATATTTAATTTTTTGTGGTACTCAATACTTCAAACTCATTTTAAGTATTTTGTTAGTCCTTTCTGCGTATTATCCTACAAAAATAAAAAGTGTGTAAGAATTCATATATCGGGCAAGTGCAGTTGAATTATCTCCCAGATTTTTCACATTATTCAAATGAGGCTCCAAGCAAATTGTTTTGCAGTGTCAGGGCACAGAGGAGCATTAGCGAATGCTGGTGGCTGCATCTTAAAATTGCTATTGTCAAGAGGCTCGCAACTAAATGCCTTATGCAGATTTTATATCTTTAATCTGTAACTTGGCTCCTGTCTCCCTGTATGTTATTTTACTCTTTTCAGTTAATTAGGTAGTTGAAATGAAAATGCAAGAATTGCTTCTCTGTGCCCTCATTGCTTTTGTAGGCTTCACGAGAGCACAACAAAAAAGCTTTACCCTCGGTAGAGAGAAATGCAAGAACCACAGCTTGGAGGTCCTCTGTCTAGTAACTTTGCATAGATAGCCGCTTAATAGAATGGAATAACAAATGACTAGTGAAGAATGTAACATGCCCTAGTGCTTTTAGCTTCAGTAAGCTTGTCAGCCCTTCTTAACTTCCCATCATGAGTTGTAAGGCAGTTGGGTACACGCATATGTGTGTGCGCGCGCGTGTTATTTTCTGTCTCTCCATGTGTATTTGTATACAGGAATCTCATAGAGGTAGTATATAACTATGTGAAGAGAAGACCTTACAGATATGACCTTCCTGTGAGTGTAGTAAGCCATTTGATAAAGCAACTGGTTGCTTGGGTCAGGTGGCACTGAGTAGTTTCCAACCCAGGGTTCTTAAATCAGCCGTGACTACTTTAATGAATGGAGCACTGGTCATGTTAGGGAACCCAGCTTTTATTTGTGACTCCATTATTGACTTTATAGCCGCAGGCAGGTTAATTTCTGTGCTTTGGTGTCCTCACCTATAAAACATGGTGCTGCCTGCTGCTTTTCTATTTCTTCAGAGCACAGTGAGGATTAATGAGCCAAAACACAGAGCCTGTCTTGTGGTTTGTACACCATGATTCTTCACTGCACTGTGAGGACTCATTAATACACAAGGAGTGGGCATGAGGCAGGGGACGAGTCTGCCTTCACAGGTACTTTCTCAGAGGTCAGGTCCAGCTTGTAATAAGTGGTGGCTGGACCTAGCAAAGTGACACCTTATTGCATTAAAGGATGTTTGTATCACTGTTTGGTATTCAGGAGCCTGTAGCTATCTATATCTCTTAGAACACTTGGAAATCATTACTCAGAATCTTTAAAGATGCTTAATTTTTACTAATTAAATAGCCACATATATCTGGTGACTCCTGTGTGGGTCAAGTGGTTGGTACAGGTAGAACAATTGGGGAGGAGGATGATTTTTTTTCTCCAAAAGAAAAGTTAGATTGGTGTTGGATAAAGGATAATAGGGGAGATGAAAGTATAAATATAATACTCAGATATGGTATGATTTCTGTTACTAAACATTCCTTCTTTTGTAGACTCTTGGTTATGGAAAAACACTCCCTTGTGTGATGGGGGGGTAGTGTAGAGGGGGTTGGGTGTGAGTTGTATATTAGCTGTTGTTCACCCAATTATCGGTGTTCTGTTAGTTTCCTTTTCAAAGAGCTTTTCTTTAATTCATCCTGTATACTGGATAATTATATATAACAACAGTTGAATTAAACTTTGTAGTCATGTTAAACACTACACAAATCAGTCCAAATCATGTATTTCCTTTCTCACAATGATTTTGAGATAAAGTTCAGCCTGAGAAATGGGTTTTTGAGGCCCTAAATGGCTTGGTGCTGCTGGTTTGTCCAGTCCCTTTTCTTTAAGCATTAAAGGCATGTGCCACCTAGCTCCTTTCTTAATTTTTATGTCCTTAAAACAAAAAGCCATTCTACCTCCTGGCCTTTGTACATTCTTTTTCTTTGTTGCAAATAATTCATTTATGAGAGCCAGTTGCTTATCCTTTGATTATCATTTTAGATTTCATTTCATTTCCATTGTCTTTGCTCATTTCAGATGTCTGAATATGGTACCTTTTTTCCCCAATAAATTTTAGGTTATAGTATACTTTCTTGTCTTCTCATTAGGTTGTTCGCTTTATGGAACAGGCAGGGATCACGTCAGCTCTCCCAGTCTCTATCAAATACCTAACATAGTCTGTACAGGCGTGTTATGTTTAGAGAGAGTCACTGAGAATTTAATGAGTAGGGAAATCCTTTTTTATCTTTCAATAAAAAGTTGAATGAGATGAAAACTTTGTCAAGTTTTTAAAATATCCTGTTAGGATTTTGATTACAAATGAGTAGAAACACCCATTGCAGTGAGTTGGCAGAGTTGATTTTCTTTTTTAACGTGGCATTTTCCCCATTTCTTTAAGCAGTCTACTATGTGTCTCTTATGAAGTTTTTCATCTGTTTTGATGTGTACATGTAAAAATGTGCCTAAGTCCTGAGTCTGTTTTAGGTATTCGATTTGTTGGATTCCCTCATGAATTAGATGCTTTGAATAGATATAATTTGCTTGCTTTTTCTCTTCCTTCCTCACTCCTTCCTCTGTCCTTCCCTCTTTCCCTCTCCTCTGTGTGTGTGTGTGTGTGTGTGTGTGTTCATTTTTCTGGTCATCCTTTGTTATTTCCTTTCCTTAATGTCCCAGGGTTTATCCTGGGCCCATGGCTGTATGGGATAAACTTGATTTCATATAACTGTAATATATCTTTTGTTACTTTTTTGAAGCAAAGTCTTGGTTATTGCCCAGACTAGTCTGTGGAGCTCCTGGGCTCAAATGATCTCATTCGTCCTTAGAAACTGGGGCGAGTCAACAAGTCAGCAATACAATTAGTTGTTGAGTATTTTTGGAAGGTCAGATTTAGAAGAAGAAAAAACAACATTTTCAGTTACAAGGCAAGTGGGATTATAGGTGTTTTATTGAATATGGATGGAAAGAAATCTTGAAATGATCTAAGACAAGTCATGATAGTGCAAATGTATAACATTGATAGTCCTTACTATCCTCAGTGAAATCTTATCCATCCTATTTTTTCTCATAGAATCTAGGCTCTTCAACTGAAATTTTCTGTTATAAGATTTTTGATCCGAAGTTATCTTCTTTTTTATTTTGAGACATGGTCTCTTTGTTTAGTCTTGGCTTTGTAGACCACACTGGTCTCAAACTCACAGAGATACAACTGCCTCTGCCTCCCCAAGTGCTGGATTACAGGCATGCGCTACCGTGCCCGGCTTCCTAACTCTTTGTAATTATAGAGGGACTGACTATTAGTAAGGAGTAGTATGTGTCCACTAAAAGAGTTTACTTTTTTTTTTGAGTTAGCTTAATTTTCTTGTATCTCATTGTTAAGTCACATTTTGCTGGAGTCTTTTATAGTGTGTATTGAGCTTATGCTGTGCAAACTTCATACTAGTTTACATTTGTTCTGGTTTTCATTTGTCCCTATTTAATTGTCAGGAATTTGTCTCATGTAAATCCTACAAATCCATTGTCCAAGAGAAAAACTTAATTCTATTTTAATCTTAGCTAAGACAAAGAATATATATATATAGTATAGTATTTATATTTTTATTTTTATATTTTTATAGTAAAGTATATATTTTATAGTACAGTAAATATTATATGGATCATTGGACCTATTGTTTTCCTACCCTAGTACATTTTATAGTACTTGTTACCCAGTAATTTTCATACTGATGGGCTGCATTTGCTTTCTGTCTTTCCCCGTGCCTTCCCTACAACCCTATGCAAACCTACTTTCATGCTGTCACCTTAGAACTGTTTGGAGTGTGTTGAAAAGCTCCCACATTACCCCTCTTTTCCAAGTATGGAGCTGGTGCTTAGTCTGCTGTTAAGAACTTTTCCTTGGATGGACATTGGATTCTCAAGAAGAAAAAATATTATATGGATCATTGGACCTATTAATTGTTTTCCTACCCTAGTACATTTTTTGAAAAATGAATCATCTACAGCAAAAGATAACTGTTTTATGGCATTAAAAAAAAAAACATGTTGCTCTTTTTGCCAGCTCACAGCAAGCAAAGTGATATGAAAAATTAAGTCTTTGTGGTTGCAGTTTCATAGTTGTTTCACACAGGCTTCCATTCATTGTCCGTCTTGCCATTCTGTCATGCTCTTTAGATTTAGTTTTAGTAAAAGTACCTAGCTTATGTTTTTTAATGTTAGGTACTCCACACATGCAAACATACATTTTTGTTTGCTCATCTCTCCTTACTTTATCCAGTTGCTGCAGCTGATTCAGGGCACAGCTGTAGGAAGCTGTCTACCGTGTCACTCCTGTATGGGGAAGGACATTAAAGAATTTTATCGATACTGCTTTCAGGGTATAGCTGAAACATTAACCACCTTAGCTTAACCCTCAAGGTGAAGTGCACCTTTTGTTTGTTTGTTTGTTTTATAGTAGTTTTTACAATCAAATTTCTTTTTTAAAAATTTTACTACAATTTATTCACTTTATATTCCAGCTGTAGCCCCCTTCCTCATCCTGTCCCTCCCTCTTCTCCCATGCCCCTCCTCCAGTCCACTGTAGGGGAGGTCCTCCTCCCCTTCCTTCTGACCCTAGCCTATCAGTTCTCATCAGGACTGGCTGCATTGTCTTCCTCTGTGGCCTGGTAAAGCTGCCCCTGCCTCAGGGGAAGATGATCAAAGAGCAGGCCAATCAGATTATGTCAGAGGCAGTCCCTGTTCCCATTACTATGTAACCCACTTGGACACTGAGCTGCCATGGGCTACAAATGAGCAAGGTTTCTAGGTTATCTCCATGCATGGTCCTTGTGTTGGAATATCAGTCTCAGGAAAGACCCTTGGGCCCAAATCATGAAATTTTCAGGCAAATGGATGGAACTAGAAAAGATCATCCTTAGTGAGGTATCCCAGAAGCAGAAACACACACATGGTATATACTCACTTATAAGTGGATATTAGACATATAATATAGGATAATCATACTAAAAATCTGTACACCTAAAGAAGGTAAGCAAGAAGGAGGTAAGATGATCAATTCTCACTCAGAAAGGCAAATGGGATACATATTGGAAGAGAGAGAAAACAGGGAACATGACAGGAACCTACAACATAGGGCCTCTGAAAGACTGCCCAACAGGGTCTCAAAGCAGATGCTGAGACTATAGCCAAACTTTGGGCAGAAAGCAGGGAATCTTATGAAAGAAGGGGGAGATAGAAAGACCTGGAGGTGACAGGAGCTCCACAAGGACAGCAGCAACAGGCAGAAGTGCACCTTTTAAATCAGTCTTGATGATAAAAAAGAATCCTAGTTAAGAAGGGGATTTCTAGTCCCCATCTCATATTCTTTATGTTTAGATTGTACAAATGTTGGAAAATGAAAATTTCTTATTTTAGTATTTTTTAAAAAATCATGTTTTTATGTATTTTCTCTTATTAAGCTTCCAAACTACTAATACAAAATGTGCGTGGACTGTGTCATCAAATGGGGGAAATTATAATACTCCAGGCATAGCCTAGCATGTTTTCTTATTTCTATTCTGCATTATCTCCAACAGTGCAAATCCAGCAAGGTTAGCAGTTGCTGAGCTGGTACTACCTGCTAGCCACTGTCTTAAAGTCTTTTTTCTTTTTTACTTTAAAAAAAATTTTTTTTATTAATTACACTTTATTCACTTTGTATCCCCCCATAAGCCCCTTCCTCCTCCCCTCCCGATCCCACCCTCCCTCCCCCTTCTTCATGCATGCCTCTCCCGAAGTCCACTGATAGGGGAGGTCCTCCTCTCCTTCCTTCTGATCTTAGTTTATCAGATCTCATCAGGCGTGGCTGTATTGTCATCTTCTGTGGCCTGGCAAGGCTGCACCCCCCAGGGGGAGGTGATCAAAGAGATAGCCACTGTACCCCTTACTAGGGAACCCACTTGGAAACTGAGCAGCCAATGGGCTTCCTTTGAACAGGGGGTCTAGGTCCTCTCCATGCATGGTCCTTGGTTGGAGTATCGGTTCCTGCAGGACCCCTGGACCCAGGTATTTTGGCTCTGTTTTTCTCCTTATGGAGTTCCTGACTCCTCTAGGTCTTTCTGTCTCCATCTTCTTCCATAAGGATTCTGGCACTCTGGCCAAAGTTTGGTTATGAGTCTCAGTATCTCCTTTGATACCCTGGTGGGTAGAGTTTTTCAGAGGTCCTCTGTGGAAGGCTCCTGTCCTGTTCCTTATCTTCTCCTACTTCCAATGTTTGTACTGTTTGCTCTTCTTAATGAGGATTAAGCATCTTCCCTAGGGTCCTCCTTGTTGTTTAGCTTCTTTAGGACTATATATTTTAGTATGATTATCCTATATTATATGTCTGATATCTACTTACAAATGAGTATATACCATGCGTGTCCTTCTGCTTCTGGGCAACCTCACTCGGGATGATCTTTTCTAGTTCCTACCATTTGCCTGCAAATTTAATCATTTCCTTGTTTTTAATTGCTGAGTAATATTCCATTGTGTAAATGTACCACAATTTCTGTATCCATTTCTCAACTGAGGGACATGTGGGTTGTTTCCAGCTTTTGGCTATTACAAATAAAATTGCTGCAAACATGGGTGAGCAAATGTCCTTGTTGTATACTTGAGTATCTTTTGGATATATGCCTAGGAGTGGTATGTCTGGGTCTTGAGGTAGCACTATTCCTAATTGTCTGAGAAAGTGCCAGGTTGATTTCCAAAGTGGTAGTACAAGTTTACATTCCTACCAGCAGTGGAGGAGAGTTCCCTTTTCTCCACATCCTCTCCAGCATGTATTGTCACTTGCGTTTTTGATCTTAGCCATTCTGATGGGTGTGAGGTGAAATTTCAGGGTCGTTTTAATTTGCATTTCCCTGATGACTAAGGATGTTGAGCATTTCTTTAAGTGTTTTTCTGCCATTTGATATTCCTCTGTTGAGAATCCTCTGTTTAGCTCTGTACTCCCCCCCCCCCCTTTTTTTTAATTGGATTACTTGGTTTGTTGGTGTTTAACCTGTTCAGTTCTTTATAATCTGGATTTTAGCCCTCTGCCAGATATAGGGTTGGTGAAGATCTTTTCCAGTCTGTAGGCTGTCATTTTGTTCTGATGACAGTGCTCTTTACTTTACAGAAGCTTTTCAGTTTCATGAGGTCCCATTTATTAGTGATCTTAGAGCCTGTGCTATTGGTGTTCTGTTCAGGAAGTTGTCTCCTATGCCAATGAGTTCAATGCTCTTCCTCTCTTTTTCTTCTAACAGATTTAGTGTGTCTGGTTTTATGTTAAGGTCTGTGATAGATTAGGACTTCAACTTTATGCAGGGTGATAAATATGGGTCTATTTGCCGTTTTCTACATATAGACATTCATTTAGACAGCACCATTTGTTGAAGATTGTTTTTTTTTTTTCCATTTTATTGTTTTGGCTTCTTTGTGAAAAATTAAGTTTTCATAGGTTGTGGGTTTATATCTGGGTATTTGATTCAATTCGTTTGATCCACCATTCTGTTTCTATGCCAGTACCATGTAGTTTTTATTACTATTGCTCTGTAGTACAGCTTGGGATGTGAGATAGAGCTACTTCTAGAAGGTTTTTTATTGTACAGGATTGTTGTAGCAATTCCGAGTTTTTTGTTTTTCCATATGAAATTGAGAATTGTTCTTTCAAGTTCTGTAAAGAATTGTGTTGGTATTTTGATGGGAATTGCATTGAATCTGTAGATTGCTTTTTTGGTAGGATGGGCATTTTCACTATGTTAACCCTACTGAACCATGAGCATGAGATATATTTCCATCTTTTGATATCTTCTTCAATTTCTTTCTCCAGAGACTTGAAGTTTTTATTGGTCTTTCACTTGCTTGGTTAGAGTTACACCAACGTACTTTATGTTATTTGTGGCTAATGTGAAGGTGTTGTTTCCCTAATTTCTTTTTCAGGTCATTTTTTGTATACAGGAGGGCTTCAGGTGTTTTTTGAGTTAATGTTGTATCCAGCCACTTTGCTGAAGGTGTTTATCAGCTGAAGAAGTTCTCTGGTAGAATTTTTGGGGTCACTCATGCACACTATTTTATCATCTCTGAATAGTGATACTTTGACTTCTTCCTTTCTGATTTGTGTCCCTTTGCTCGCCTTTAGTTGTCTTATTGCTCTAGCCAGAACTTCAAGTTACTGTGTTGAGGAGATACAGAGAGAGTGGGCAGCATTGCCTTATCCTTGATTTTAGTGGGACTGATTTACGTTCTTCTCCACTGAGTTTGATATTGGCTATAGGCTTGCTGTATATTGTCTTTACTATGTTTAGGTATGTGCCTTGTATCCCTGATCTCCCCAAAAGTTTAAACATGAATAGGTGTTGGATTTTTGTCAAGTGCTTTTTCACCGTCTGAGGAGGTGATCATGTAGGTTTTTTTGTTTGTTTGTTTTTGTTTTTCTTTCATTTTGTTTTTATGGTGGATTACATTGATAGATTTTTCAGATGTTGAACTGCCTCTGCATGCCTGGTATGAAGTTTACTTGGCCGTGGTGGATGGTATCTTTAATGTGCTCTTTAATTCGTTTTGTGTGTATTGAGTATTTTTGCGTCAATGTTCATAGCAAGGTTGGTCTGAGGTTCTCTTTTTTTTTTTTTTTTTAATTTATTTATTATGTTGTCTGTATGTACACCTGCACAACAGAAGAGGGCACCAGAACTCGTTATAGATGGTTGTGAAACACCATGTGGTTGCTGGGAATTGAACTCAGGACTTCTGGAAGAGCAGCCAGTGCTCTCAATCTCTGAGCCATCTCTCCAGCCCTATGAGGTTCTCTTTTTTCTACGGTCCTTGTGCAGTTTAGGTATCAGCATGACTATGGCTTCATAGAATGAGTTTGGTAATGTTTCTTCTGTTTCTATTTTGTGGAATAGTTTGAAGCGTATTGGTGTTAGCTCTTCTTTGAAGGTGTGGTAGAATTCTGCACTGAAACTGGCTGGCCCTGGACCTTCTTTGGATAGGAGGCTTTTGATGACAGCTTTTATTTCCATAGGGGATATAGGACTATTTAATTTATTTACCTGATTTTGATTGAGCTTTGTAAATGGAATCTATCAAGCAAATTGTCCATTTCGTTTACATTTTCAAATTTTGTTGCATGTAGGCTTTTGAAGTAGGACCTAATGATTCCTTGGATTTTCTTAGTGTCTGTTGTTATGTCCCCCTTTTAATTTCTGATTTTGTTGATTTGGACAGGCCTTTTGTATGTTTATGGGCATCTCTTTCTTATGGCTGATGGAATTTTCTTCTATGATCTTCTTGTAAATATTTTCTGGGCCTTGGAGCCTGGAATCTTCTTTTTCATCTATTCCTATTATTCTTAGGTTTCGTCTTTTCATGATGTCCTTGATTTCTTGGATGTTTTGTGTTATTTTTCCAATTTTATTTTTTCTTTGAGAGATGTATCAATTTCTGCAATTGTATCTTCAGCGCCTGAGATTCTCTCTTCTATCTCTTGTATTCTGTTGGTGATGCTTACCTTCGTGGTTCCTGATGTCTTTTCTAAGTTCTCTAGCTCCAGGTTTTTTGTTTGTTTGTTTGTGTTTTCTTTATTGATCCTAATTCGTTTTCATATGTTGCACCATTTCCTTCATCTGTTTGAATGTGAATTCCTGACTGTCCATGGCAGCCTCTATCTTTTTGTTCCTTTCCTCTTTATGTGCCTCAAATAACTGCATAATTACAGATTTAAGATCATTTTCCTGTGTTTCAGCTGCAGTAATATATCCATTGACTTCTGGGTTTTGTTGCCTATATGGTTGTCTGTAGCCTTAACTGCGTATTCTTGGAGCCTGTACTACAAACTGGATCCACCTGTCTCTAGAGTCTCACGTAGTCTCCCCTGGAATCACTGTCTCTGCTGGCTGTTTGTGACCCGGGTAGCTGGGGCACAGGCGCAAAGATCTCTGGGTCTAGAGCTACCCCAGTGTCCCACTGGCTTCCTTAAGAAGGTGGAGGATGGGATTTCGGTCCCAGACCTGGCTCAGCTCTGCTGGGTTCACTGGCTGTTCTGGCTCCATTTTTTTTGGAGGGGCGGGTGTGTGGTTTTGACCCAGGTGACCTAGGCTGCTGGGAGCAGGCAGAAAGATCTCCTGGCCTAGAGCTGCTCCAGTGCCCCACAGGCCTCCTTTGGGAGGAGGACAATGGAAATTTGGTTAGGTGCCTAGCTCAGCTGCAGTGGGTTCTCTGCCTGTGCTGGTCTTGCTGATGCTGGCCTATGTGAGCCAGACTGCAGGATAGATCCCTGTGCCTAGAGCGGCTCTGGTGTCCCTCAGGCTTCCCTTAGATTGTGGGGAATGGAACCCGGGTCCCAAGCCTCGCTCAGCTCCACTGTTTCACTGTCTGTGCTGGTGCTGGCTGATTCTGACCTGGGTGAGCCAGGCAGGTGGGGAGCAGACACAATGGAGCTGTACCTCCCCCGCAGTACCAGAATGTATCCCTTCCACTGGGCCGTGAGAGTGAGCGCCACTAGTTGCTGTGACCAGGAAGATGTCCACAGGATGTTGATTGTGGTCTCCAGGGTTTGGGAACAGGAGCCTCTAATACTCAGAAGATGCCTACAGGACTGGGAGAGTGGGTGTTCAGGTTTGGAGTCCAACCACAGTACTGGAAGGTATTCATTCTACAGGTAGTGAGGGTGAGTGCCCAAGGTCAGAGCTGCCTGGCTCTGGTATCAGGAAGATAGCCAAGAAAGTGGGGTTGGGCAGTGGGTGGCCTAAGGCTGCGGGGTCAGAACCAAGCATGCCCCGCTGCTGCCTGTCCTGGAAGGTATCCATAGGTGGTGTATTTGGGCGAGTGGGTGGCCTAAGGCTTCTCCCCCACTCCCTCGGTTCGTGGTGCGGGTCTCAGGAAAGTATCCACTGATGGCTGGTTCCAATGGGTGTCCTAGGGCTGCGGGGTCGGAACAGAGCGAACTGCTGCGGCAGGTCCCCGTGGATTTGGGCCAGTGGCCTAAGGCTGCAGGGTAGGAGCCTCCCCCCGCATGTTCCCCAGCTGCTGGTCCCAGGAATATATCCACAAATGGTGAGTTTGGGCGAGTGGCCTAGGGCTGCAGGGTCAGAGCCAGATCGCAGCAGCCGGTCCCTGGAAAGTATCTGCAGGTGGTGTGATTGGGCGGGTAGCCTAGTGCTGAGGTAGTGCCGGGCGTCCACCCGGAATTTTTCCGGTATTAGCAGGGTGGCCTGCCCGTGGATTCTCCTCTCACTTGAGAAACACAGATGTCGGGGTTTTTGGGGTCCTCAGTGTGGCCTGCCAGGCACCCTGCTCACACTGCTGCTCTGCTGTTCAGATACCCTGCGTGGCCGGCTCCGCCATCTGGGATCCCCCTATCCATTTACTTACTTACTTAGACTGGCTGGTGGGGATATGTTGTGAAGGACTTCCACTTAGCATGTTTATGATGTTGTCATAGGAAATTTTTATTTCTGCTTTTGTAAATAAACACTAATATCATCAGTTACTGTATATTAAAGTTCACTCGATTAAGCTTTTCTTTGAGATCCGAAATCTGCTTTCAATCCTTGTGTGCTGTGTACGTGTTTGTGTGTATTCACATATAAAACACAACATGCTATGACTTTGTTCATCCATTTTTGAGTTGGTGGTTTAATAAGTAGAATGTTGATTCTTTAAATCAGGCTTCTACGCTTTGAATGACATTTTTAGTGTATGTATGTGAGGAGACAGTAACGTTAGTATGTAAACGTAGTAGAATGAAATTGGGAAGTCTCCAATAGAGTGGATGGGATCCTTTTGAAATGCTCGGACATTGCCTGCTCTAACCGTAGACAGTGGCTTGGGTAGCATTATTGTAAACAAGGTACCTAAAATGCAGTTGCCTTTTACCTTGACTGGAGAAGGTATGTTGCAGGGAAAGGCACATACTGGTGTGGACCTGAGCGTAGAGGGGATCCTGAGGACGCAGACTTGTCACTGTTTATTCAGCACTGCTGAAAGAAGACAAAAGCTGAGCCTGGTGGTCATAAATAGCTGTCCTGAGAGATTTGCCGAGGCTCATTTCTTATCTTAATCCACTAGCTCTCCTCTCAAGATGCCATTATAATAGCTTTCACCAAGGTCATTGACTCTTGAGAGGTTTAGATCCTTATGTGTGTGACTTGTGTGACTCATCCAGCACTTTGACACTTTCCCTTCTCCTTCTTCCCCTATTCTTTTTCTTTAAAATGTTTTCTACACACTGAATTCAGTTCATAGAATTGGTATAATGCCTTATTAATGTTTTTTTTTCCCATTTAATACACTATATTTTCACTTGTTTTCAGTGCTCTGGATCAAACCTAGAGTATTATGCATGTTTGACAGGCATGGAACCACCAAACTATATACCCAGCCCTCATGAACTTTAACGGCATATATACATACCATACTCTTTTTTTTTTTTTCATACCATACTCTTAAAAACCATAAATGTTATGAAAGATATCTTTTTAGGGGCTTAATACCATAATATGGTTGGTATATTAAAATATATTTTAAAATTTTCTCACACTGTAAAGAGAACTGGTTGGCCAAGTGCTGTAGCTTTAACAAATTATTTACAATGAGCATATTAAGCATGGGCAATATTGACTATAACTGAGTATACAAGACAAATATGACCTAAACAGATCAGTGAAACCTGTCGCTCTGTCTTATGGTCTGTGAAATAATGGGTCATACTGTGACCCATTTGAAATCTCTTCAGTATAACATGCTGTGACTTGTAAAGCAGTGTGTGTTCAGAGATCTGCATCAGGCTGTTCTCTGAACCACATTAGTTTGCTTTATAGTGTCCAAAGTTTATCTCCACTAGATTGAATACACATGCTTGCACTGACCCCTACACACACATACACAAACACACACATTTCTAAAAGCACCTGATTCGTTATTTTTTTAGTTGTTTGTTCTGTGGTGTAGTTTTCCTTATAGTGGATCCATGTGGCTTTCCTGTTAATACATAAATTTGTATTTGTTATATGTAGACAATAGCACCCACAGTAGCTCTAGTAAGTGATTTATGTTTGCACATGAAAGCATCTCACCCATGGTGATTAATGACCAGGAAATCATTAGGAAATGAAAATATGATACAAAGAACAGAATTGTGAAAAGTTTAGAGGTAAGTTCTCTTCAGTTAAAGATACTCCCTTGATTGGTATCAAACTGAAAATTTCCATTTAAAGTATTTTACAGAATATATTCAA
Source organism: Meriones unguiculatus (assembly GCF_030254825.1). NCBI lineage: Eukaryota > Metazoa > Chordata > Mammalia > Rodentia > Muridae > Meriones > Meriones unguiculatus. The sequence goes on along the minus strand of NC_083362.1, from coordinate 58,116,204 downwards.
TCACATTATTTCCCCCTCCCCGACCCCTCCTAGATTTTACTCACTTTTGTCTACTCAGTTTCATTTCATTGAGTCTTTTGATGTGTTGTTGTTTCTGTTTCATTGTTTTCAGCTCTGAGTTTGAGTTTCCTTGCCTTCTCCTATTTGGGGTATTAATTTTTTGTTGTTGTTCTAGAGCCTTCAGGTATGTCACTAAGTTTCTAGTATAAAATCTCTTTAGGTGGTGTAGGCATTTATTGCTGTGAACGTGTCTCTTGGATGTGCCTTTACTGTGTCCGGTTGGTTTGTGTATGTTGTGTTTTCATTTTCATTCAATTAAAGTTTTAAATTTCTTTTTGATTTTTATCCTGACCATTTTTTTTTTTCATTCAGTTGTGAGTTGTGAGCTTTCATGTGTTTTTATACTTTCTGTGGTTTCTACTGCTGATATGCAGGTTTAACCCATGTTCATCAGATAGGCTGCAGGGTTTTTTTTTTTTCAATTGCTTCTTTTTTTTTTTAAATGTTGAGGTTTGCTTTGTACCCTAATCTGAGTTGGTTTAGGAGAAGGTTCTGTGGATTGCTGAGAAGAAAGCATATTCTTTAGTGTTTGGGTGGAATGTTCTGTAATGGTCTATTATATCCATTTGATTTATGATTTTACTTAACTATGGCATCAGTTTTTGTCTGTCCATTGACAAGAGTAAGGTATTCAAGTCTCCCAGTGTCACTGTGTTAGGGTCATAACTTTAAAAGAGACCATGAGGATACTTTGACTTCCTCCTTTTTTATTTGCATCCCTTACTGTCTTTCCATTGTCTAGAGAACTAGGCAGACTCAGGTCCACACTAAGAAGCTGAGTCCCAAGGGGATGGAGCTGGGTTAGAAGGAGGCTCTGAGTCCCAGCCAAGTGTCATGGCACTAGGCTTCCTGGTACAGATTCTGTATACTAGCCTTGGCGTTTCTGGTAGAGAGAGGTTCTGTGGGTTGGTGGAGAGTCTCAATGCAGTGGAGATGAGCTAGAAGGAAAGGCTGAAAGGGGCCATAGGGAACCTGGGTCTGCTCTAAGAGGCCATGACCCTAAAGGGATGGAAGTGGGCTGGGAGAAGGAACCCTTCCAGACAGGCTGGAGAGACCTTAATGGAGGACAGGAAGGGGGGTAAATGTTGCCTCTCTGAGTTCCAGCCTCGTGTGGATGCTGTGGGTCTCTGGTTGAGAGCTGTTCTGTGCGTGGGCAGTGTCACAGAGGAATGGAGATGGACTAGGAGGAAAGGGTGAAGGGGGCTGCAGGGAAGAACCAGAGACAATCGGGGTCCTCACCAGGAAGCGGAGTCCCCAGAGAATGGAGATGGTAGTCCCGCTTCCTCCTTTTCTCCCTAACTGAACGTAGTAGCACTTGATAGTAGAGCCTCATGACGAAGTAAGCTGAGTCAGTCACCTTCGTTACAATTGTGTATTATTAAGGATATTGAAAAGTAGTTCTGGAAGTATATCTGTTTGCTAAGAATGAAGTTACACATTTTATTCACTTAAATCCTCTGCACTTATTTTACTAGTAACATATTTGGTGTACGGCCTGTGGATTATACGGACAATGAAACTATAAGATCACTGCTGCTGCTACCAGAGAAGAATGAATCATTCTCAACTAGCCAGTGCTCAGTTGTAAGTATGGATATAGCTTTGGGACATTCATGCTGTTTATTGAATTTGGTTATGAAAGGAACATAATAGGAGAACTTCCGGTTAGCAGATAGCTTTCATTCACCAATTATTGAGCACTTCCAGAGTACTGACTACTATGGATTGAGAGACATAATCAGAATAAGTCTGTCAAGAAATATTTATTGAACTATTTATATTTTGGTCAGCATTCATACAATAATGAATTTGACTAAAGTAACTCTTATATTTCAGGGAACTTGCTTGCCAGTAAGAGGTAGAGGGAAAAAAAAAAAAAACTGCTCAAGAATATGTAAATTGGTCAGTGCAGTTATTTCAAAAGTGGGTACACAAGTGCTTTCAGGGTGGTTTGGTAGTGTAATTGGGTAGAGGTGTGAGGCTCCTGAAGGACACTGCATTAGTGAGGGCCTTTTAAGAACCAACTTGAACTGAAACTTGAATTCTAAGGAGGAGGCAACCAGGTAACCACGTAAAGGAAATTGTACAGAGACCCTCAAATAGATGAACGGGCGTGCTTGAAGATTACAGAATTTGTTATTGTTGCGGATAGTGAGAGTCTGAGAATGGAAACCATTGCAAGGTTTCAGAGTGCAGGAGTGACAGAGTTGAATTTTGTTCTGAGCATTTGCTCTTTTGATTTACAAAAGGGAGTCTATGCGGGATCGGGAGAAATAACACTTAGGATTGTGACAAACAAGTGCCAACATGACTCCATGTCAGTGAATAGCACTGACAGCCTGTAAGTAGTGAAGCTCAGTATATGTTTTCTCTGGCAGCGCTTTTTCTTGCATTTTCTGTGGTGAGTGAGAAATGAGTGGAATCCATTTGCTGCCATAGGTAGGGGGAATCTTTCATCCCCCGTTCCAATTTTATGTCTGGTGATGGAGCTGTGACATAGTAGTTGGATATGTGAGCCTGTGAATTAGACAAGAGGTACAAGCTAGAGACAGTGGAGAAAAAGACCCATTCCTCGGGAACACACAGGCAAGTGGAAGGCGTAAGATAAATGGAAAAAGTCTGTTATAAATTGCGATACATAATAACAGCAACAAAATGTGCAGAAGCTGTCACATGTGCAGTGGAAGCAAGCTCACTTCAGAAGCTGTCCAGAAGAACTTCCCAGAGGAAGTCTGAGGGAAAGAGCTGATGAATGCTGTCGTGGAAATTAACGGAACACTCCAATTCTGAAACTTTTGACTCTTACAAAGAGCATTCCATTGGCGGTTGTGACTGCACTGAGATCCCGTGTGGTTTCCCTTACTCGCTGTCCTTGACTTAGCACCTCTGTTGTTACTTGTATGTCTTCGTGTAGGCTGATTGCTGCAATGATAGGTGTGACAATGGCCAGATGGAAGACACCAAACTGTTTTCTTCGAGCCTTTGCTGAGATCTTTTTTGAGTTTCATTGGTTAGAACTGGCCACAAATTAGTTTTGACATATCCAGGGATAGACATGGGGCAGATCCTACAGGGTAGCTACCTGAACAAAATCTGGTCTTGTTAGTGTAGAAGATGGAAAAATGGGTTTTGTGCTGTAAGCATGACGTGTAGCAGCACGACCCACTGCTACAGCTCTTTAGAGGAAAGGAGGCATAAAAAGCCCTTAGAAATTTAAAGAACTACAGGGTTTAGTGTGCAGAGAACATAGAGAATGTTAAAGTAGTTGCAGTGTGAAAAAGATTGGGGTCAGCTTGTGGAAGGCCTTAACTTTCTTAATAGGGCCTTTAGATTTAATGGGGAATCATCAGTGTGTTTACACCTGCAACAAATTGGTCTGCAGGACAGCAAGGAGTCAGAAGAAACTCAGCTGAGTGGAGACTGCTGTGGCGATGTCTAGGATTAGTGGGGTCTGAAATTATGGGTGATGGTAGTGAGGTGAGGATGGGGAGAAGAGATAGACCCAGTGAACTCACTATATTTGTATTCAGATGATAAAAGGTGCACACAACTATGACCAAGCATTCTTATTGTTTGAATGATTGACACGTGGCTTGGGAAGCTAACGAATGCTAAACAAATCTGTGTGGGTGGAAATAGTAAGTCGTGTGTAGCCGTTGCGAGGTAATGTCTGAGATGGGATTCCTCTAGCCACTGCCAGACTCGACTCACTCAACCCAGGCTGCTTTGCTGAGTCTTGTCAGGCAGAGATGAAGCCAAGACTGTTCTGCAGATCCATCTTCATCCAGAAAGAGCAGAGTGACTGATGCCATTGCCTGGTTACAGATTAGCATGACGTAGTTATAATTTGGTGTGGTCACAGTTTCGTGAGACCACCCTGAGAACCCTTTATCTTTTGTTTTAGACCTTAGTCTGATAAATGTGTTCCAAATGATAGTTTGGGAATCGAAAAAGGACCTATAAAATGAGGGAAATACCTTTGAATTTGTTTGAGCATCATGGCTTTGAGACCCCCTTATTTGAATTAGAGCCTCAGTCCCTATGATGTGCAGTCAATCCCAGGCTACCATGTGATTTTGGCAGCCGTTACTATAGCATTCCCTAACTATCAGAAATTATACCAGTTTCATGCAAATTTTTAAAAAAGACTTTGATAGGAAAATGCTTGTCCCACTTTGATACTTCCTTTGGATGGCAGAAATAGTATTATTACATGCTATATTTAGAAATGATATATTTTCACTCTTGCATTTTATGCAAAGAACTAATTTAGCTAAAGTAGAGTCATGTAAATCAAGAAGCAGTGTGTTCTCTGCAGAGCTATTTTGATGGCACTCATTTAAAGACAAGAATTTCTGACAATTGATTTTTAATACCATAATTGAATGATTTAAAAAATAATATCAAGCTATTTTCATGTTATAGAGTTTTACACTGTTTGCATTTGACTTGGCTGTGTTTTCTTACAGAGACTAGTAATGTCTCTGTGTGTGTGTCCAGTCAAACTTTTGTTTTCAGAACTGTAACTTGCTGAACTTAAGTGCTGAGCATTGTCACTTAAAAACCTTATCATGATATTTTTGTGTGCTAAGTGTACAGTAGATCTCATTTATTTTGAATGAACTGATTCAACTGTTTACAGATTTAAGCAGCAGCTTAACTGTCATATGTACAGGGAGTTTGAATAAGTTATCACTATTCTGATGTGTGAAGTTAATGTTTAAATACTCATCTCCTCTCATATAGTTGCTGAACTGAGTTGGTGTCTGTGCCTTTGCTGTTTCCTTCATTTTTTTGCGGTGTTTAAAAGCCCAGCTTTCCAGTTCACGTTGCACTCACGGCATGCAAAGGCCCAATGTCTTGTGTGGTGTGTGGCGTCTTGTCCTTTGTACAGTAGTGCTTGCTGGTTTTGCATTTTCCTCTCTGGATCATTCCTTTTCTTTCACAGGCAACTTTTGTCTAACTCTCATTCTAGTTCTGTTTGTTCAGTCTTTTGGATCTTCCACTGTATCATTGTTCCTCTGAATTGTCCCTTCTCATCTCACATGCTGTTCACTTGTGCTGTCTTCTGTAAGTGCTGAGTTTAGATAATAAGCCGAAAGCATTAGTGTCTGTAAGTCATCCTTTCTTTCTTAGGAGCAACAGGGATCCCTCCTATTTGTGCATCTGCTTTCTGGAGTCATCAGTTCATCTTTTTGTTTCAAATTTAAAAATTTAGTTGTTTTCTTTAGAATTAGTGCTGATTTTCAAAATAATCTTAACTTAAACTGAATAGACCAAGTTTGGGTTTAACTCTTTGGAGGAGAGATGTGAAATGGTCATTTTTAATGGTTATTTTAGGTTACTGGGGACAGTATGAAATTATAAAACCCTACAGGAATCCAGTTCAGCATCAGGGAAAGACGCTTGCCTGGGTGGAGAGAGCTGTTCAAACTCACATTGACTTGGGAGGAAAATAAATAGAAAAAGTTATTCAAGTATGTTCAGTATTAGGGATGTGGGTGCTGATTCACTAAGTAATTCCAGGGGATTATTACGTGGAGTAAGGTAGCTCATGAAATAGATCTTTTGTTACGTGAGTGTGTGCCTTCTTTCTGTTCCTTACATGGTTTTACCGTGGTTCCTCTCCATTTTCTACTAACAGGTGAATGCTGGGCAGCGAAAGAATGGGCCACTGGTATTTATAGGCAGTGGGCTTTCTTCACAACAGCAGGAGATGCTCAGCAAACTTGAGAAAGTTCTTAAGGCTAAAAAGTGTGCTGAGTTTGACAGTACAGGTGAGAAGTTTGGTTTTTGTTTGTTTGTTTGTTTGTTTGGTTGTTTGGTTGGTTGGTTGAAAAGAATTTTAAGTTAGTCCCTTTAAAGTATGACTTCTGATAATTTATATATGTTTTAAGTATTGGGTTCTGGTTATATATTTTGCATCTTGTTATCTGAAATGTTTGTATACTTTATAGTTTTAATGTAAAGTGTTTATTTTGTTTGTTTTTGTGGTGCTGGGGAAAAACCCAGGCTGTTCACATGCTAGGAGGCAAGTGCACTACTGTTCTACTACATGTTAAGCCTTATACATAGTTTAAGATAGAGCACTGTCAGAGTAACAGAGTTTTGAGTTTGTTAATAATAAATTATAATACAGTCTAATACGATAAATCATTTTAAAGTAGCTGAAAAATTTTTACTTGTTAATTTGTTTTGTGATCTGAAAAGAAACATTATATAAATGTAAAAGTTGCCTTTGAAGAAAACTTAAGTGTAAGTTTGTAACTCGTTATAAGAAGTAGACAATTACTTTGCTCTGTTTCTGTTTTCCTTACTGCTTTCTTTTATCTTAGTAACTCATGTCATTGTTCCTGAGGAGGAAGCTCAGAGTACTTTGAAGTGTATGCTTGGGATTCTCAATGGATGCTGGATCCTGAAGTTTGATTGTAAGTACTGCATTTGGGATTATTTGACACTAGTTAGTACATTCCTGTTCTTTGCGATAGTCACTTTTGAAAAGGATTCGCGTAACATTGGTGCCATTCAGGTTTTCTTAATAAATGAGCATAAATATGCTCTGATTTTAAAGTAACTTTATTCTTTAATACCAAGCATATTAATAAAAAATAACTGTAGTTTGATGTTAACTATGAAGTCTAAATAGTTCATATTGATCCTAAATGGTGCATTTGACAAAATATGCTCATGTTTTAAACTCATTGCATGGTATGTTTATGAAGTGAAATTATTCATTGCTTTCCATTTACGATTTCTATAGTATTATTCATATAACATCTCTTGATCTCATAGCTGACTCAGTCTTTTTAGGCATCTGTTGGGGACTTTACTGTTTCATTCTACCTGATCTGGGTGATTATAGCAGCCATTACCTCAGCCTCTACTGAAACTATATTTCTTTCTCTCTGTTGGCAGTCAAATGCCATCTCCCTCAGAGCTGCCTTCTACCTACCCTACTGTTGCTGTGTTTTTCTTAACCTACTGTTCACTTAGGATTAAACAAAATGAATCGTATCGTAATTATTCTCTTTTTGCTTATTTTTGAGATTGTATTTTAATCACAACACTTCTCTCCCCCCTCTCCTCCCTCCCAACTCTTTCACGTCCTGCCCTCCCCCATTCCTATTTATTTTCTGTTCCTCGGTACCTGAAATGTCTACTTTTTGGTATGTTAGCTAAACTATGATGGCAGATGCACCAGCTATTACTACGTACTTCTCTAGAAAGCTAAGTGCTTGCAAAGGACTGACAGGGAGTCTTCTGATCCGCAGTTGGGAGCCTTGGTGTTGGTTGCTTATGCTCAAGAATGGCTGAAGGCCAAAATTTCCCAGGCCCGCCACACACAGTTATGCACATGGAGTTGCTCTGTGTTGTGATGCTCTGCTGGTTTGGTGCTAGAGCTCCATGCTGACACTGGGCAGTCACACTCTCCTGTAATGTTAATTACACCAAAGCAAGAGAGCGGGCATATTGTTTTTAAGAAGCACATCGTGTATTAAAATTCATTGAAAATATTGGCTTTGTGCTTTGAAGGCCTTATGGTAGAGTGCTTATCAAGACCATAAGTTGACGTTGATTTGATCTGAAGAACAGTTTGGTGTCAGCTTTCAGTAGTCAGGTCCTCTTAAACTCAGCCTCCGCTTCCTCCTTGTCGCGTACTCTTGAGTGTGGTTCCCTATGATGAAATGCCACACCCGCCCTCTTTTCCTCATTCTCTGTTAACAGTTGCTCCCAGCTAAAACCAGTTGGAGAAGCACGATAATTATATTGATTGTTAACATGTCTGTTTTTGAACTTGATTTTACCTTTTCTGTGTATAATAACTCTTTCTGGGTCTTGCTGTTTAAATCTCCAAATGCCTCCGAGATTTTAGATTTTTTTCTACCACACCTTGGCCAGAACCATTGCCAAAGGCTAGAACTAGTTGATTTTCACTATAAAGATCTTATTAATAAAGACACCGTGTGGAATTTCAAATAATCTGATGCTTCTGAACTTAAGTCTGTGTCTAAAAAATTTGCTGAACTGGCATTAGATTATATGTACAGGCTATGATCCATTTCCATAAAACCCACCTTCTGTAGGAAATGTGAGTTTTGTCACTTTAATGGCTTGACTATGTCATTTTTATAGAATCACTGATGGACTCAAGCTGAGTTAATAGTGTGCTATTTGGTGAGTCTCACAGTAGTGAATAACATCCTCTAATACCGAAGGTTCTTTCAGGATAGAAGATGGATAGGATCCCTTATTGAAGTTTTTATGTTCATATTTTCTAATATAAAGCCCAGAGAGCAGTAAGTTCAAAGCTTGAGACAAGTATTTAAGTAGTCACTGGGTCGCTGGGTTTATAAAAGTAAGTCGTCTACTCTCAAAGTCTTTCTTTGCTTACAGATAATTCCTCAGTCTATTTTTAATATCAGGCACCTTAATTTTATTGGAAAATATTTCAGAGCAATTAAGAACTGTCTGGAAATCATACATATTAGGAAAATGAATTAATTAACTATAATTAATTATAAAGGTGTATGACGTACTAAAACATTGTGTTTGATTCTAAGTGTTAGTTTCTTGGTAAATAAAATTGTTAATTAGAACTACTTATAAACTCTTAACTTTTAATGACATTTTCCATAAACCCAATGAATTGAGGAAGGATTTCATCACATGTGCACATGTGGACATCAGAACTTGACACCAAGCATCCTAGGCTTTCACCTTACTTTTTGAGACAGTGTCCTGATGCGACAGTGAGGCAGGCATTCAGAGATTTGCTGGCCTGGCTCACCTCCACCTGGAGATCTGCCTGTGTCTCAAACAACTCCCCACTCCACTGAGCCAGGGTTACTCTAGAAATTAGAGATTAGAGGTTAGAAATTAGAAATTAGAGGGAAAGAGCGGGGAAGCTACCCTGTGGTAGGTTGACTTGAGTGATGGACTCTCAAAGGTGGGCCACAGTCACCTCATGACAAGCTTAACCACCATTCTTTTCTATTAGAGCCTCTTTATTACACGGACTCTTGAAAGTGCTGTAGAGTTGTAAAGATCACTGTAATTTCTGTTTTTCTCAGTAAACTTTGCCAACTTATAAAATAGATGTTTCTGCAAAGTAAGACTGAATAAGAAAGTATGTGTCCAGAAGTCTCATTGGGTGGGGCATGTGGAATTAAAGGACTATAATTCCAGCATTTGGAAAGCCTTAAGGTACGAGGAGGAGGAGTTCAGAGCCATCCTTGGCTATCAAGCGAGTTTCCGGCCAGCTGTTCTACACAGACCCTCTCTCATAAAGAAGTTAAGAAATAATAAAAAAGAAATCTGTCATAAAAGATTTTCTAAGAATAAAGAAAATTTATTTCATCAAATAGCCCCATTTTTCTTATGATTTGCTTGAAATCAGTAGTGTAAATGGAATGAAAAGGCATTTGTGTTACAGTAGCAAGAAGTAGAGACTGACCCAGATAGGAGTAAGGCAGTTTTTGTCTTTTCTTAATAATAACTGCTAGTGTGTGAGTGCACGCAGAAAAAAATATGGTTGGGGCTACAAGAGGCTTCATGTGTAGTCCAGACTGGCCTCAAACCCTGGGTTTTCATGCCTGTGCCTTGAGTACACTTGCTGGCATTAGAGTGAGGGTGCCCATATTCTAATTCATTTTTTAATAGTTCTCAAAAAATATCTGTTGTATTAAGTCTACATCCTCTAGCAATGAATTCAAACTTTACATTTCCAAAACCAATTAGAAAATGGTTTTTCTTTTTTTGTGTTTTCCGAAGATTAGTTAGACAGCTCAGTGCTTTGATCTTGAAAAGAGAAATTAAAACCTGCATTTTAATTGTTTTCCAGCTGATATAATAGATTTGTATTGCAGATCTAGAAAATTACATAAACATATTTTTCAAATTTGACTGAAAAATACTGAACATGAGTTTTCTAATTATTACAATAATCTTTGGACATTTGTTCTTTTTTTTTTAATGTTAGTTACAATTTATTAACTTTCTACCCCAGCTGTAGCCCGCTCCTTCATTCCCTCCCAATCCCACCCTTGCTCTCCCTCATCTCCTCCCTGCCCCTTTCCAAGTCCACTGATAGGGGAGGACCTCCTCTCTTCCCATCTGACCCACTTGGATACTGAGCTACCGTGGGCTACATCTGAGCAGGGGTTCTAGGTTATATCCATACATGATCCTTGGTTGGAGATACAGTCTCATAAAAGACCCTTATGCCCTGCTATATTTGGTCCTTGTGGAGCTCCTGTCCTCTCCAAGTCGTACTAACTCCCCTTCTTTCATATGATTCCCTGTGCTCTGCTGAAGGTTTGGTTATGAGTCTCAGCATCTGCTTTGATACACTGTTAGGTAGAGTCATTTAGAGGCCCTTTGTGGTAGGCTCCTGTCCTGTTACTTGTTTTCTCCCACATCCAATGTCCATCCCATTTGTCTTTCTAAGTGAGGATTGAACATCTTACCCTGGGTACTCTTTCTTGTTTATCTTCTTTAGATATACAGATTTTACTAGGTTTCTCCTCTATCTTATAGGTGTAGTACCCACTTATAAGTGAGTATATAGTGTGTGTGTCTTTCTGCTTCTGGATCAACCTCACTCAGGATGACCTTTTCTAGGTCCCACCATTTGCCTGCAAATTTCATGATTTCCTTGTTTTTAATTGCTGAGTAATATTCCATTGTGTAAAAGTACCTCAATTTCTGTATCCATTCCTCTGTTGATGGACATCTGGGTTGTTTCTAGGTTCTGGCTATTATGAATAAAGCTGCTATAAACATGGTTGAACAAATGTCATTGTTGTGTACTTGAGCATCTTTTGGATATATGCCTAGGAGTGGTATAGCTGGATCTTAAGGAAGCACTATTCCTAGTTGTCTGAGAAAGTACCAGAATGATTTCCAAGGTGGTTGTACAAGTTTACATTCTCACCAGCAATGGAGGAGGGTTCCCCTTTCCCCACAACCTCTCCAGCATGTGTTGTCACTTGAGTTTTTATCTTAGCCATTCTGATGGGTGTAAGGTGAAATCTCAGGGTTGTTTTGATTTGCATCTCTTTAAGTGTTTCTCTGCCATTCTGTATTCCTCTACAGAGTATTCTCTGTTTAGCTCTGTATCCCATTTTTTAATTGGATTGCTTAATTTATTGCTTTTTAACTTCTTTAGTTCTTTATATATTCTGGATATCAGTCCTCTGTCAGATATAGGGTTGGTGAAGACCTTTTCCCAGTCTGTAGGCTGTTGTTTTGTTCTGATGACAGTGTCTTTTGCTTTACAGAAGCTTTTCAGTTTCATGAGGTCCCATTTATTGATTGTTGCTCTTAGAGCCTGCACTGTTGGTGTTCTGTTCAGGAAGTTGTATCTTCATTTTCATTGAATCCTGGGGATTCAATGAAATCTTTAATTTCTTTCTTTATTTCTTCCTTAACCCAGCTGTCATTGAGTAACAGGTTGTTAATTTTCCATGTGCATGTAGGCTTTTTCCTATTTCCATTGTTGTTGACGTCCAGCTTTAGCCCATGGTGATCAGATAGAATACAGGGGATTATTTCAGTCTTCTTGTATCTGTTGAGGCTTGCTTTGTGAACAACTATATAGTCTGCTGTTTTGGAGAATGTTCTATGCAGTGCTGAAAAGAAAATAGACTCTTTTGAGTTTGGGTGAAAAGTTCTGTAGACATCTATTAGGTCCATTTGAATTAGGGCCTCTGTAAGTGCCTTTATTTCCCTATTTAGCTTTTGTCTAGGTGATCTGTCTCTTGGTGAGAGTGGGGAGTTGAAGTCTCCCACTATTAAGGTGTTGGGATCTATGTGTGATTTAAGCTTTAATAATGTTTCATTTATGAATGTCGGTACTCTTGTAGTAGGGGCATAGATGTGCAGAATTGTGATGACCTCTTGATGTATTTTTCCTTTGATGAGACTGTAGTGTCGCCCCTCCTCGTCTTTTTTGATTAATTTTGATTGAACGTCTATCTTATTAGCTATTAGGATAGCTACCCCAGCTTGTTTTCTGGGTCCATTTGTTTGAAAAACATTTTTCCAGCCCTTTAATCTGAGGTAGTGTTTATCTTTGTTGCAGAGGTGTGTTTCTTGGATGCAGCAGAATGTTGGATCCTGTTTCCACAACCATTCTGTTAGTCTGTGTCTTTTTATTGGTGAGTTCAGTCCATTGATGTTGATAGTAATAGTGACATTAGTTCCTTTTATTGTGGAGTTGGTGGTCTTACTGTGATTCATTGCTTGTTTTCTTTTAATTTTTTGGGGGGAAATTATCTGTATCCTATGTTTTCTTGGGCATAGTTGTTTTCGTTGGATTGGAGTCTTCCTTCTAGTATCTTCTGTAGGGCTGGTTTCCTGTGTAGAAATTGCTTAAATTTAGTTTTATCATGGAATATTTTGTTTTCTCCATCTATGTTGATTGAAAGCTTAGCAGGGTAAAGTAGTCTGGATTGGGATCTGTGGTTTCGTAACGTCTGCATGACATCTGCTCAGGCCCTTCTGGCTTTCATAGTTCCTGATGAGAAGTCTGTGTGATTCTGGTAAGTCTACCTTTATATGTTACTTGGTCTTTTCCCCTTGCTGCTGTTAATATCTTTACCTTGTTCTGTAGATTTAGTGTTTTGACTGTGATGTGACGTGAGGAGTTTGTTTTCTGTTCTAGTCTATTTGGTGTTCTGTAGGCCTCTTGTATATTTATGGACATCTCTTTCTTTAGGTTGGGAAAATTTTCTTCCATGATTTTCTTGAAAATAATTACTGGACCTTGGAGCATGGAATCTTCTTTTTCATCAATTCCTATTATTAGATTTCGCCTTTTCGTGGCATTCTTGATTTCTTGGATGTTTTGTGTTTGGTACTTTCCTGATTTTACTTTTTGTTTGAGAGAAATATTAATTTCTGTGAGTGTATTTTCAGCACAAGAGATTCTCTGTTCCATCTCTTGTATTCTATTGGTGAGTCTTACCTTTGTGTTTCCTGATCTTTTCTCTAAGTTCTCCAGCTCCAGGGTTTTCTCAGTTTGTGTTTTCTTTATTGATTCTAATTCTGTTTTCATGTCTTGCACCATGTCCTTCATCTTTTTGAATGTGGCTTCCTGTCTCCGTATGATGGCCTGTATTTTTTTGGTTTGTTTCCTCTCTATAAGCCATTAATTGTATCTCTATTTGTGTCTCTGTTTGTCTATATTTGCCTGTGTTTCTTTGAGAGCTTCGTTCATTTCCTCTTTCTTTGCCTCCACTTGGGTGGCCAATTCTTTGAGAGTGGTGTTTGTTTCCTCTTTAACTGTCTGTATTTGTATGGCTATTTCTCTGAGAGATTTGTTTCCTCATTACGTGCTTCTAATAACTGGATAAGCATAGCTTTAAACTCATTTTCCTGTGTTTCTGATAAATTGGAGTATCCATTGATTTTGCAGGTTGCTGATGAAGCCATGATGCCCTGATTTTTGTTGGATGTGTTCTTTCACTGTTCTCTGGGCATTTGCTTATCCATAACCTTCATTGTTTGTTCCTGAATTCTGCAGTTCAGACTGGTACCGTCTTTCTCTGGTGTCTGGAGAATTCTTCAGGAAGATTAGAGAGGTCCAGTGGTTTCTGTGTGTTCGTTGGTGTTTCAGCTGTACCTGTGGGAGGAAAAGTCCTTGGCACAGAAAGACAAGTGTGGGCAAGTGTGTGAGTGGAAGTGTGTCTTGAGGGACACATTGCTAGAGAATGTAGAACCCTTGAGTGTGTGGGAGGGACGCTGCCTTGCAGGCATCGATGGGGTTGCATGTGCTGAAGGTGTAGCAGGCGCTGGTGATAATTTCGGGTCCAATTTCCTTATGCAAATTCCCTGAATACCTCAGTGGCCTACAGGCTACTGGTATTCGGCTCTGTCTGAGCTCCAGGTGTTATTTGCCTGAACTCCACTGGTAGACCCACAGAGCAGGGGCTTCAATGTCCCAAAAGTCCCTCTGTTAGCCACAGTGTGTGTGGGGTGGGAAGGATCTGCTGTCTGGCTGCTAGCTTAGGAGGACCCTGCATCTGAGGCTCTGCAGACACTTGAGGGTGCACTTACTCTCAGGCAGGTCACATAGGCAAGGCCTGGGGTACCCCTGCGCTCTACCCTCAGGTTTGGACCTGCTGAGTCATGTGCAGGAGGACTGACTAGCTCCACCAGCTCAGTGGTGCTGCAACTGCTGAACTAGGGAGTCCAGCTGCAGCCACAGACTGGGAGGCTGGTCCAGGTGCCTTCTGGGAAGTCCTGGGGAGCCAAAACAGTGGTCCACAGATCTCGGTGGCCCGGCGCCTGTTGTACCTGGTTTGTTTTGGCGGGTATGCTGGACTTTGGTGGCTGTACAGCTGGCTATCTGCCACTGAGGGGTTGGGCAGGCCTTACAGTCACCGGCTGGGAGGCCCAGCGGTGTCTGTATGGCCACTCGCAGACGTGGGACTCGGGAGGATGGTACCTCAGATCTGGGACTCCGAGGGCTGGTACAGCCGGCAGCTGTGGCTGAGGAGTTAGGAGTCCCGCCTCTGCTGTCTCAGTCCTTAGGCAGTGAATTCTCTACTGAGAATCTCTGTGAGCCAGCGCCAGCGATGAGGGAGGCCCGAAAAAGGGAAGTGCAAGGGGATCAAAAGATCGTTTCTCTCTGTCCCCAAAGAAGTCTGCGGGTGACCTGAGTCTAAAGGTCTCAACTCATGTGATGTTCCCTTTTGTTCAGAAAGCCTCACTGTCGTTTTTCTGGCTTTAGCTGTCCCTCCACTCACCTATTGCGGAGTTTCAGATCCTCTGCCTCTCATCTACTGTGCATACTCGTTGCTGCCATTTTGGATCTCTCAATTTGATCTTTATACATCAGACAAGTTTGATATTACTTTTCATAGTATGAGTGTCAGTACTGATACCCAGGTTTTAGTTTAAAAATTTTTATAATACACTAATACATTTAGTGATGGGATTTTTTTTCCTTTTGTATGTATTAAGTAAAATAAATTCTGCATCTTTTCTCAAGAAGTATATATTCATGTATAAATATGCTCATAATTGGAGCATTAGCTTGACATAGAGGACAAAAGAAAATGAATACTAATGTATTATGACAGAATCTACTGTCCTGTGACAGTTTTTTTCTCTGATATTACAAACTGGATGTTTATGATATATAAGCGGGTTAGTTTTTGTCACTTGACACAAGCTGGGATCAACCGGGAAGGGGGAGTCTCGGTTGAGAAAACGCCTTCATCAGATTAGCATGTGGGTGAGTCTGTGGGTTATTTTCTTCACTAAGGATCATTACTGGAGGACACAGCTCACTGTAGGTGATGTCGCCTTTAGACCATATCAGAAAGGTACCTGAGCAAGCCAAGGAAATAAGACAGGAAGCAGCATTCCTTCATTGTTCTGCTTTAGTTCTTTAGTTCCTGCCTTTAAGTCCATCTGCGTTCCCCCCCTCCCCCGTCCAAAGTCTGTACCCTGACTTCCCTTTGTGACAGACTGAGATCAGGACATATAAGCCAAATAAACCTTTTCCTTTCCATGTGGCTTTTGGATCAGCAACAGAAAACCACCTAGGGCAGCATGAATGGAACATTGAGGCTTTCTTTAATACTTTCAGCCTTCATTTCTTCATTGCTTCACTCTTGGTATTTCACACAGTCAGCTCATTTCTCTGTTGCATAACTGCCACCTGACCCTTGAGAAAATGTGGTGATAATGCACTTTTTTTCCATTTTGTCTCTGTGTAGAATGGTTCTTTCTGTGATTTTTTTTAACTGTAGTACAATCATAGTCTATTTGACAAAAAACTCTAATGTAGAAGTGTTTGCAAAGAAAGATTCCTTTGGTTTTACAGCCTGTGTGTCGTTTTAACTGAATCAGACAGGAACTGCATGGATGTTTATTCACTGTCATTCTGAGTGACGTAAAGTCCTAGTTTGGTTCTAATGCCATATCTGTTCACACTCTTGATTTTGATTTGTGGTGAATGCTTCTGTGTTTTAATCTCTTTAAAGGAAATTTGCTGATTGAGTGCGATATTTAATTCCATGCTCTTCAGCTAGGAAGAGCCAGAAGCCCCAGAAAGATAACAGTTTGTTAAAAATCTACAACAATGTATTGCCCTAGCTTTTGAAGAGAGGAAAGACATGTTTTGTTTTGGGCTTGGGGTTTTGAGTTTTTTGCTTTCCATGCAAGACAGAGCTTCTCTTCCTGTGGAAACTCAGCAGATCTGTATCCTTACACTCTGTCATGTTTTTGTATTCTTTAATAATTTTGTGTACTTTATTTCATTTGTTGATCCGTTTCTAAACTTCAGAAAAATGACTCAGCTTAGTATAAATGGATGATCATCAGTTGTTCATGAATCTAAAATGAAGATATATCCACAAATTATGTTTTTATAATGTAGAGACATGAATGGATATTAACAATTTAGAATAAAGGAATACTTCATTGCATAATACAAATTTCTTTTTTAAAAATACTGATGTAGCCCTGACAGTCATAAGCTGCTTGAATATGCGAAGAACCTTGGCCTTGTCAACGTCCGGAACTGCCCTAATAACTTTGCATTAATGTCTTTGAGCTCAGTGGTGCTTTGGGAATTGTGCTTCTTCTGCACACAGAAAAATAACACAATTTCTGGGCCAGAAGAAAATGAGTATGAAATAGTAGATGTGGTCAGGAATTCATCTGTACTAAAAGGTACTGTCTGAACAGGTGACTTGTTCCCTTGTCCCTGTAAAGTGATAGCTCCAGCTAAATCTTAATGGAATATATTCAAGGCAAAAAAGGTGAAAGAAAGCATACATTATATAAGAATAGCAGCTTGACACATTCAGGAATTGGAAGATAGCTGAGCTTTTATCTCAGATGTCCCCCTGGGAAAAACCATTTAAATCTTTGAGGATTTCTGTAGTGTTTGGCCTGACTAGGCCTTTGAGTTGCAACCTTAGGAGTAGATGTCACTAAGCTTTTAAACTTCCCGGGATTTTCTGTGCTGTGATAACATTATAAAAGGACTTTGTTACCATAAATGTATTTATTGTTCTGGTATATGAGGAAGTCTTTGTTTATATGTATAACTATCAAGTTAATCTTTGAAACTTAATAG
The DNA here is from genome assembly GCF_030254825.1 of Meriones unguiculatus. Lineage (NCBI taxonomy): Eukaryota > Metazoa > Chordata > Mammalia > Rodentia > Muridae > Meriones > Meriones unguiculatus. The sequence continues at coordinate 58,099,049 of NC_083362.1, read as the reverse complement.
TAGAGAAAACAAACAAAAATATATCATCTTGAATTTACTTCTTTTTTCTTCAAAAGTAAAATTATAAACATTTTCCTGCCAAACTTAATAGCATAATGATAGCATAATAATGGGCTTTATTAAGCATTTATGATAGATATAGAATAATTGGATTAGAGAGGCAGAGCCAGGTAGTTCAAGGTCAGCCTAGTCTACAGAGTGAGTTTTAGGACAGCCAGGGTTATACAAAGAAACCCTGTCTTGGGGAAGGAAAAAAGAAAGAAAGAAAGAAAGAAAGAAAGAAAGAAAGAAAGAAAGAAAGAAAGAAAGAAAGAGGAAGAAAGGAAGGAAGGAAGGAAGAAAGAAAGAAAGAAAGCAAAAACCCAAGAAAGAAAGAAAGAAAGAAAGAAAGAAAGAAAGAAAGAAAGCAGAAACCCAACCAACCAAACAAAAAGGATTAAATTCTAAGAGGTAGCATTAAGTTGTTGATAAATGACTAGTTTTTAGTCCAATGATGTAAGTGTAGAGGTTCTGGATTATGGTATATATTATACTTTATATGAGTTAGTGAATAGGAGATAAAAACATATCTCCAAATGGAAAGTCAGTTGAGAGTTCTTGTTGCGATGTCTCCACATGGGTACCCTAGTAAGGGGAACAGGGACTGTCTCTGACATGAACTCAGTGGCAGGCTCTTTGATCACCTCCCCCTGAGGTGGGAACAGCCTTACCAGGCCACAGAGGAAGACAATGCAGCCAGTCCTGATGAGACCTGATAGGCTAGGGTCAGATGGAAGGGGAGGAGGCCCTATCAGTAGACTGGAAGAGGGTCATGAGAGCAGAAGATGGAGAGAGGATGGGGTTGGGAGGGGAGGAAGGAGGGGGCTACAGTTGGGATACAAAGTGAATAAATTGTAATAAAATAATTAGGGAGGGATTCACGATGGTGGCACTAAGAGGACACTGTGCCTGATGAACAGGACAGCAGTAACTGCACAGCAACCAATAAACTGAACTCTGGGCCCTAAAACACCAGCAATTGTGTTTCCTAAGTGAGACGAAACCCCTTGGTGTGGGAAGCAATCGGGTCTGTTCTTAGTCACCCAGCTAAAACCTGGAAGACTTCCTGAGTCCTAGCAGGTACTCAGTCACCAGCCCAGAGCCACAAGCCTGCATGCTCTGATCACCATCCCAGACTGAGCTATGGCCCCACAACACCAGAAACTGACTTTCCTTTCCGTATGGGGAGGAAACCCCATGGTGAAGGAAACATCAGGTTTGACCTCTGGGCACCTAGCCAATTCCCCCTCTCTCCCCCCCCACACACCACAAAAAGTTCCCAGGTTCCTTCAGGCGCCGGGTTGCCAGCGCAGAGCCACTTGCCTGCCCTTGCGTGTTCTACTCACCATCCCAGACTGAACTGTGGACCTCAACACACCACAGACAGAGTCTCCCTGTTGGGAGGGGGAACATCAGGTCTGACCTCAGGACACCCAGCTAATCCCCGGAAAAGTTACTGGGTTCCCTCAAGCTCTGGGCTGTAGCCTCCTACTGCACGCCTGAGAGCTGTACTCACCTGCCACTGATTACCATTTGGGTACTAGGGCACAGAGCTCCAACCTCAGACCTACAGAAGCTTGGGATCCATGGGATCAGCCCCAGACACTGCTCCAAGGTGCAGCCTGTCTCCCCAGCTAAACTAACCAAACCATGGGGCTCCCTGCTTCTTCAAGAGGCTGTGCCTAGCAAACACAGTGTAAGAACAGCAACAGCCGCTCACTAAATTCGGAGCAAGAAACCCAGTGCAGGGCAGCTGTCTCCAGGATTTCTCCTGGTGAGAGAAGAGACCCCTGACTACCAACAACCATAGTTATCACACAGGTCCATAAGCCTGTGAGCTGTGGCAGTTCCTGAGAAGCACCTGCCATTTGATGACCATACCCAAAAAGCTGAGGAGGCCTTCTTCAGGGAAAGCCATCTTCCTGTCGGGGATTCTCTCCAACCCAGGATTCCAGCAGGCACCAGAAACTAACAGCCAACACCTGAGACAGCCAAATGGGTAGAGGCCAGCATGAAAGCACAACCAACAAAAGCCAAAGCAATATGGCATCTCCAGAACCCAGTTATCCAGGAGCAAATAGCCCTGGGCATCCTAACATAAGTGAAATTCAAGAAGATGACCTCACATCTATGCTTATGAAGATGATAATGGAGGAAACAAACAAAATGCGTAAAGAAATGGAGGAAGATTAAAAAAACTAAAAAAAAGAAAAAACTCATCTTAGGTTTGCATCTTAATTTAGGATATATAAAGCACAGTAGAAGCCACTAGCATGGTTTAATATTTTAAAATAAAGCCATGTTGCTTGTTTCTACTAAAATAAAATAAGAGTTCTTGTTGCCATTTGCCCAATTTGGTGGAGTAAGTCAAACTTTCAAATATCCATTTTTCTGGCTTATTTAATAAGTGATATTTGGCTAATTGATGCTTCAGTTTCGTTGGTGATATTACATCATTTAATTACTGAAAGTTTACTTTAGAATGTTTCATGTATGTTCTTTTACTTAGTGAATCGGTTTAGTTGATTAATCTTTAAGGAAGTTCAGAGGCACTGAAGTTTTGATTATTTTGATTATTTGATTCACTGGCAAATGTCCATTGAATAGTGTGTCTTCATTCTGAAACTTGGGGAACCAGTTTGACGGTGGCAGTTTGGGCATCAGATCAAATAACCTCATTGACCTATTGAAGACAGAGAAAAATATATTTCTTGTTTTTTATCCCTTCTCCTTTCAGAGTCCTCAGCACTTTTTACTGTGCATTGTGCTTTTTTGGCTAATCTTTCAACAAATGGCCTTTTCTGTTTAATCCTTAAGAAATTGGCCATGTGATTTACTGTAAGAAATAGAACATGTCGGCTCTAAATAGAGATAGCTGGTGTTTCTTTAGGTGATTTTTTTTTTCATACCCAAGAAAAAGACATAAGGAAAAACTGGTCAGGGGTTGGAGGGTATCTGAGTTTTCATCTCAGTTTTGTCCCTGGGAGAACCATGTAAAGGAGTAGATGTTACTCAGCTTTCAAAACTCACTGGGTTTTCTGTGCTGTGATAGCAACTTAATCAAAGAACCTTGTTGCCATTCAAACACATTCTAGACATATCTTAGCTGGTACTGGCTGGCATAGAATTTGGTAGTTTCCTGAATAAGAGATGGTCAGAGGAATGTCTGTTGAGCTCAGTAATTGCAGTTAGATCACTGAATTGGTGGTGCTGGGAGGTTCCTGATAGCCTGGCACACCTGTGGGCTAGCTGTGGCAGTGGGGGTGTCCAGGGGTCACAGCCCCTGTACTGGTGCCTCTCCCCTCTCCTGCCCTGTTCTGAAATCGCTGACACTAAAGCTGACCACCTAAATGAAGAACAGAGTTCTGGATTCAAGGCAGCTTTCTCTTTATCAGGTAAAGATGGTGACAGCACCACTGAAACAAAGGAAATTGGAGTTGTCATGAAATCACTGTGTCAAAACACAGTAGAACCTAAGCTGCAGGATATGGTCAGTGGAATGGTACCACTCACTTCCCCAAATACTAGGCTTTGTTGGCTAGAAAAGGGAAAGATACAGGTAGCAAAGAGGAAATCCGTGAAGTGTTGTAAGTCCATGACAAAGGTGGTGATAGCTAACTTGGTCCAGCAGAACTGTATCACATCATGATAAACCCAGAAGAAAAACCAACAAATGAAGTGATCAGAGAAGCAAGATATTGAAGGGAACGGACAGAGTCGACAGAAGATTTTGTGCTTGTGATGGCCACAAATGAAGATAATTCTTTCAGCTACGTTCTCCCTGTGCAATAATCATGCTGATTCTTTTACTTACCTCTTGCAAGAAAAGGGGTTATTTACTGTTTTTATATTGCAAAAAATGAATGTCGAGGAAGCCACATGTATTACCTGTGGTCCTGTCTCTAAAGATATGCTTCACATCAGTTTTGCAATATAAATCCTTGTTTTACTTCCGGATGGTGCGCAGAAAATGACTGAAGGATGCAATTGAAATGGTAGCGGTAGTTGTGGAATGCTTCTCTTGTATTTCCAAATGTTTCAACCCCACGGTGACAATGCCTGAGCACCTTAGTTTAGTTGTGCATGCATTGTCCTAAACTGTCAGGCTGCCACACATTGTTAGTAAGAAATCCTCACCCGAGGAACATCTCTGGACTGTGTCCTTACACTTGCTGTGAAGCCAGCACAGTAGGCTCTATCTGTAGACTTCGCACAGCCATCAGAGCTGCTCTTCAAGAAATTAGGATCGGTGTCATGGCAACTTGTAAACAATCCTTCCATTTTTTCCAGTTTAAAAAAAAAAATTATCCTTGGGTTTGCTTAGTAACTACTACCAAGCTGAAGATTTTGTGAACTGGGGTGCAACTGGTGCCTTCTGATGGGAAACCGTGCTGCCCTCTCTGCATTTAGTATCTGCCAGTGCCATGCTGCACAGCTCTGCTCTGTCCAGGCTGAGTTCTGTTGAGTGGCAGCAGCACTTTGTTCACAACAGCAGCAGGTACCATTGTGGGCATTAAAATAACCAACCAAATAAGCCCACAAAATGGAGAAAGCAGCCCACAGGCACAGTCCACCGCACTTTGGTTAGTGTCTGCTGGCTACTTCTGGTACAGTGGCCATTGCTGCAGTTACTCGCCTCAAGATTGTGCTGCCCCGCAGGTAGAATCAAGAGTGGATGTGTGTGTGCCTAAGTGACGCAAAATGGAAGTAAGAGCTTAGACGGAAAAGAATGAGTTTCTTGCTGATTTTGCTAGACTGATGGTATCTTTTCGGCTCATATTTTGTATACAAACAGTATGTGGCCAGCGTACTGGGTGTCATTGCTGGGATGGTATTGTGACCTAATCATAGATTTTGAGCCTCATTTTCAATATACAGTAAACGTCATTCCACACACATGTCCCTTTCTTTTGAAACATGGTCTTATTCTTTACTCAAGGCTGTCCTGGAACTTACCATGCCATCCTGGTTGGCCTCAAACTCACAGCAGTCCTCCTCCTGCCTCAGCCTCCTAATGTTGAACATTTCATATGTGAGCCATCATACCCAGCCAAAGTTAATATATTAATATCAGCTGCATTAGATAGCACTTTAACCAGCGATTACTTAAAATAATGCAATTTAAAATATTTATTGTATGCCAAACCATAGTTTATAAATTAGAACAATAAGATTTAGGACTTCAGCTCAGCAAATTCCAGTGATACATTCTGAAAAATGGTGGAAGAGAGCTATTTGAACATCAAAACACAGGCAAAACCAACAAAATAATCATAGGAATAGGGAATTATGGAAAGTTTCTTAAGTGTTGTCTGTTGTTGAATTTGTGAAATATATTTTATTTCTGTTTATGTGTGTGTGTGTGAGAGAGAGAGAGAGAGCATGTTTATGCAGGTGGTTCCAGAGGCTGGAAGAGGACGTTGGGTCCCCCAGGTCCGCAGCTACAGGCAGTTGTGGGCTACACGATTGTGGGTGTGGAATCTTAACTTTTATCCTCTGCAGGAACAGCGAGGTCTCTAATCTCTAAAGTGTCTCTCTAGTCCCTTGTTGTTAAATTGAGTACACATTCATGATCCTAAATGAAGGGGAAAGTCTATTGACAGCACTTAGCTTTGGAAGAAATGGGGTATTCAGTCGCTAACATTTTCTTTTATAATGTGCAACATCTTGGAACATTCAAAAGCAGCTTAAAATCATTTGACATATTCACAATCACGCCTTTTAGAGTCCAAGGTTTAGCTTGCATACCAAAAGATATATTTTTTTGTATATAAAATGCATAGGATTTAGAAAGCTAAGCAGACTTGGGTTCAAATTCCCATTCTGCAACACTTAACCAGCTAAATGGCTTGGAACCAGTTAACTACTTTGGAAAGAGTGCACTGTAAATCCTATTGTTTGTGGATTCTACACTTTTGAATTTGATCTGCATGCTAAATTTTTGTAATCCCCAAGTCAGTACTTAGAAGTCTTTGTAGACATGTGGGATGCTGTAGCTTGAGGCGCAGGTGAACATGCTCCCAGCCGGGATCATGCGTGTGATTCTTTGCCTGCTCCACTTAGCTGCACACTGGCAACAAGAGGCCCTCTGCATAGGCAGAACATGCTTCTCACATGGATTTGTGTTTGGTGAGTCCCTGCTTAACGTAGCCCCCAAGTAAAGCACTGCAATGCTGTCTACCCCGCAGAAAGACACTTTTCTAGAGAAAACAGTTGGAGGAGAAACTTTTTTCAGGGCTAAATTTTCATGTTCCAATGTTAAAGAATGGTACATAGTAGAAGGACTATGGTGATTGTAAGTACACACAGAACAAGAGGCATTCATCAGTTTATAAAAATGTGGGACCCCAAGTCTCACAGGAGCCCAGCATGCATTTCTAGACCAAACACTGAGTCTCCCCACACTCAGGGTTTGCAGCTTCTTTCTCGAGCATGACTACTGCAAGTCAGGGGCATCTCACCCATACACATACCCCTACCACATTGCTGAAGAAAGAATGGTACACACAGTAAAACACAGATAGTAGCTGGAATGCCTAATAATTGTCAGGGTTTTCCATTGAAACAATACCAGCATCCTTGGACTTAGAATTCGAGAAACAGGATGTCAGGACTGGCCCAGCAGGTATCAAGCCTGATGATCCGAGTTTGATTCCTAGACCCCCATGTGGTAGAAGAGAACCAGCTCCTACAAGTTGTCCTCTGACCTCCTCATGTATGTGTGTGCATGCACACATGAGGCATACACACACACACACACACACACACACACACACACACACACACACTAAATTAAAATGATTTTAAAAACTTAAAGTTGGGCCATTTTAAAAAGAAAAATGCCAGTGTTTTGTCTTTTTCTTCTTCTTCCTACAATTTCATCAGAAACCATTAGTATATAGTTTTATCTCGTTAAGAAATGCATTTCTTTTAATGTTCTCTGGTTGGGCCCTGTGCTCATTAGTACTTTATTATTTAAATAGCGGGAAGGTAATGTTTTCAGATTATTAGACACCTTTTATGCATTGGATTATAACAATGCATTCTGCTCCTGGGATGAATATTAGATTACACAGCATCCATAGATTTCATAAAGTAATGTTGCCATGATGACTTTCCACTAATGAAAATGAATGGGAAGAAGGTGTTTGGAAAAGATTTACAGGTGTTAAGACTAAAACAGCACTTGAGCAAGTACCTTTTATTCATAGTCTACTCGTCTGTACCCAAGGAAATAACAATAAACATTTCAATATTTTTCATATTTCCTTAATGATACTCTAGTTTTCCTTTCAACATTTGATATTTCATTGTTATTTAGTACCATAGATGAAAGAATTAAAACTCTAGCTGAGCATGATTTCCTACCTTACTACAAATTTCACATTTCATTTGACTATCACAGCCAAACCACTAATACTTCTAGAATATTTCAACAGCAATTTAAAAAAAAAAAAAATGAAGGTAAATTGGTCTAGAATTGTGTTGTAGAAATAAGTATGCATTCAAAATTTTTTTACTAAAAAAGTCTAATTATTTTTGCTCTTAGTGATTCTGAACTAAATGTGAAATGTAATGGAAAATTTTTTCTTTAAATTACCTCTCTGTCAGTCAGATCTAACCCATTCTTCTGAAGGTTTTCAATTCGATTGGAAGAGAGGGAAGAGGTGAATCTCAAGCTTGGCTCTGCTCGAGTCCGACTGTATCCTTGACCCGAGTTCCATAACCGGCTTCGTAACAGAAATGCAAATTCTCCTGGGTTCCGTAAACTGCTGAGCAGGAGTAGGGACTGTCATTTGCTGTCATGTGTGCCTTGGCCGCAGCCTATAATGCTGACATCCTTCTTGTCTTTCACACATGAGGAAGACCTCAGATGCACCTGTGAAGGAGTTTACTAATGCATTAGTTATTGACAGGTAGATAGAGCTATGAAATCACATTCATTTTCACTCACTTAAAGCCTTCCAGTTTTATTGAAAGTTGAAGATTAGTTTTGTAACAAAAACTTAAAGACATGTTTTGTTTATGTGAGCATGTGGGTAGCTTCTGCTTTCCTTTTTTTATCAGTGATCTTGGCAAATCAGAGCTCAGACTAAGTTAGGTTTTGTTTTTGTTTTTCTGTTAAAGATGTCATGAGCTTCAGTTTTTGGCCCTTACTTTACGTTTGCAGGTTGACTCATAGATGTTTTATCATTATTCTAGTTTGGGATAAGGGGTAAGAAAGGTTAAGAATGGGTACCTCAAAGTCTTGACCAGGCTGAAGTGAGCTGTCACTCCTGGAAAGTATGAACTGTCTTTCATGTCATTTTTATTCTGTCAACATGGCTTTTCTTCTCATCCTCACAAGATCCTGTTTATTTCAAGCACAGCGTGAGACAGTTGGGGTGCCGGTAGCAGATTGACAACTTGGTTCTGGGTCACTTCTGCTCAGAAAGGAGGCTTTCATGGCTCTTCAGAGTTACAGACCAAGGTGTCACCCTTCATCGGAGTCTAATCACTGACAATTTTTACCTATTAGGATGTGAAGATATTTTGGGCATATCTGTCTAATTCTCATATATGTTTATATGGATAAAAATTTCTTTTGGATAAGTTTTTGATAGCAGTGGTTGAGGCTAGCATGTTTCAAATATCTAGGAATTTGAACAGTAACTCTGGTTTGATTTTTTTTTTTTTAATTGCTGATACTTTCCCGTTGTTTTTGTCTGAAAAAACTGAGGTCATTAAGTGAAATAATCTCAAAGACAAATAGAAAATTGTCTGGAGACTTTTTTTTTTATCACGAAGATAGTTTATTATGACATCTATTTGGAGGTGCTTTCTTTGTTTTTTAGTTTGTTTGTTTTTGAAACAGGCTTTTTTTTTTTTTTTGTGCAACAGCCAACAGCCCTGGCTGTCATCAACTGTTTTTAGACCAGGTTGGCCTGGAACTCACAGAGTTCCACCTGCCTCTGCTTCCCCAGTACAAGGTGTGTATCACCTTGCCTAGCTTAATATCTTTAATCAGAACATAATTATATTATCTCCTCTCTTTTCTCCCTCTAGCCCCTCATAGTCACTCTCCTCCAGACCTGTTCAATGTCCCCCACTCTCAAGTTGATAATCTCATTTTTTCAGTTATTAAGTGCACATCTGTATGTGCATGCACAAGGAGATAGAAATAGTGCCTGCTGAATCAGTTTCTGTTGCTTGTGTGTATGTGGTTTCAAGGCTGACCACATCGGTCAATCCATAAGGAGGCTCATCCCTAGGAGACACTGACTCTCCTCCCAGCAGGCTGTAGTCACCTATATTTATTTATTTAGGGTAGGACCTCTTTTCTTCCTCATTAATTTGTCTATTATTGTACTATTGTTCCTGCCCTATTTCTAGGAGAGGATGTTTCACAGCATACTTTGTGGTATTCTGGCTCTTAGAACGTTTCTACCTCTTCTTCTGTGATATTCCCAGAGTTAACAAATGCAAGAGCATTGGTGGTGCCTGTCTGCTAATGTCCCTGCTCAGGGGTTTCCTACTCACTAGACAGCAGGAGCAATCTTTTTAAACTTAAACTGTAAGCACAATTGTTCAATCTGTTGGAAGAATTCTTTCTCCAGGGACTATCAAGCAAACTTCTCCGCAGGAGTGTTGTCAGGTCCCAGGCATGTCATGGGCTCTGCTCAGCATGTGTTTATACAAGCCCTGCTGAGGCCCTGCCGTGTGCGTACCTGAGAGAGGTGCTGTAGACGAAAGTACTTTTCTAACTTTGGATCATTGGAGTCTAACAGGAGACCATATATATAACTGCCAAAATAAGCAAATCTTTATTAAGTGCTTAGTTCACCGAGGGCTGAACTTACTCATTGCCTAAAGTCTTCCATAGAAAGGGAGGAAGGATTTCTTTTTTTTTTTGCATTTTTTTAAGTACAGAAAGCAAGCTTCATCATACTTTCTTTCTCTTTTCAAAGTGGTGTGAATGTGCAGGCGCGTGTGTTCACGTGTGTGCTGTCACTCTGTGTGTATCGGTGGTGCACTGACCTGTGTATTCACATGTTGGTACCAGAGGCTGATTTGGGGTCTCCTCTCGTCCTCTTCTCCCAAATTTTTGGAGACAAGGTTTCTCGTGGAACCCGGAGCTTATCATTTTGGCTAGACCAACTGGCCAGTGACCTCTGGGGGATCTGCTTGGTCTCCAGAACCCTAGCACTGAGCATGGCACATACTGCCACACCCATTGGGGATACAAACTCACTTCCTTATGCCTACACGCCACACTGTTCACCTGCTGAGCTGTCTCTCCCGCCCTGGCTTTATTGTATTTCCTTTTGGTATAATTGAGGCTTTAAGATTTCAGAATACTTAGGGCATGTAGGGCAACCATAAAGAAGAGACTACTAAGGTAGATGTCACCTATGCTCACATGCTATTTATTTGATTAATCCTCATTTCTCATCAGGGGTGAAAGCCTGTCTGCAGAGCAAAGTGCGTGAACCGGAAGAAAAGCACGAAGTTTCTGGAGGTCCACAGAGGAGCAGGCTCAACAGAGAGCAGCTGGTATTTTTCTTTTATATACTACTTGCCTCCTCTTATGGCTTCACATCATTATCACCATCGGGAAAACTTTGCCCTTTCATCCAGTTCAGGTGACTGATTAAAATTTTAATTGTGCTGATTTCAAGCACTTGATTCTGAAAGATGATCACGGCATGCAGTAAAATCCAGAAGGTAATAATTTCACACTGTTAATGGATTTTTGGCATCTCGAACATTCCCATAAAGCCTTCAGAATCTGGGGTAAATCTCAGATACAGGAAGTAGCTTGAAAGAAGACTTACAGCTGTTGCTGGGATTTAGTTACCATATGCCTTTATTGCCACATATTGCAGTTTTAATGGACAATATTCCATTATTCTTTTGATATATATAAGTATAGTACAAATGACAAAAGACATTATCTAATTGGATGGCTACCCATGACTACATTGTCTGTTGCGGACTGGCAATGCATCTCTGGAATGCATCTCTGGAACCCTGAGGCCACACTCCTACCATGGCTGCCAGAGAGACCTTAAGTAGCACAGAGGGACCTGAATTTAGAGGAACAGAACCAAACTGTCTGGGAAAAAATGCTACTCTTTGGTTTAAATCCAGGTGGTGTCTCTGATGCTTACTTTAGATGTCTTAGAATTTAAGCAATTTAAATCCTACCCATGTATACAAGCATCCTAATGGAGAGGGAATTTGATGAAGAGGTTTTTGTTTTGTTTTGTTTTCTCTATTTTTTAGACAGGGTCTCACAACAAAGCACAGCCTGCTCTTGAACTTGTGGCATTCTTTTCTGCCTAGCCTTAGAGCTAGTATTATAATTGTATACTACTAATGCCTGGCTACAGATTGTTTTATTTTGTTTTGTTTTGTTTTTCACTGCAAAACACATCTGAAATTTTAGGAGAGTAAAAAAGATTAGGCAGTGGCTGAATTTTAGATGGAAAAAATTATAAATAAGAAACACTTTTCTAAGTATGCTTCCTGATCCCATTAGTTTGGTTGAGATAAAGTTTGTCAGCACCTCGTTATGAAGCTTCTTAATGACTGCTGTGTTTATGTCCTTCATTCATAGTGTTTAAAATAGTTTGATCTACTTGTAACAACTGTTTTCTTGCTGTTTCAGTTGCCGAAGCTGTTTGATGGATGCTACTTCTTTCTGGCGGGAAACTTCAAACATCATCCAAAGGACACCCTCCTTAAGCTCATTGCTGCGGCAGGAGGCAAGGTCCTTAGTAGAAAGCCCAAGCCAGACAGTGATGTGACCCAGACCATCAACACAGTTGCATACCATGCCAGACCTGATTCTGACCAGCGCTTCTGTACACAGTACATCGTCTACGAGGATCTGTTTAATTGTCGTCCAGAAAGGGTTCGCCAGGGTAAAGTCTGGATGGCTCCTTCCACCTGGCTTATTAGCTGTGTAATGGCCTTTGAGTTGCTTCCCCTTGACAGCTGAGTGACATACCAGGTGAACATTTTAAGTTGAACACGCATGCTTTGTGAGAACACAGCCACTGTGATATGTTTGATCATTTGCTTTTTATGGATAGGCAGAACTGTTCATATTTCCCCCTTTGAATTACAAAATAAAACAGTTGATGCTAGCTTAGGAATTCATTTAGATGCCTAAACTGCTTTTAATACTTTTTTCTTTCTTACTCTCTTGAGGGTGGAGCTATAACTCAGTTGTTGAGTCTTTACGAACCATGCATGAGGCACAGGGTTCCACATTGGGAACTGCAAAGAAGTTTTCATTTTACAAGTGGCCTGTGGGGTTTTGAGTAATCATGTCTTTCAGTTTTATCAGCATCTATCAAAGATTAGTAAGTGAGATGGCATGAGAACTACTTGTTAAGTCTACATGTGGTCTGTCTTTAATTTAGCATCCTTTAGTAAACAATATCATCTGATGATTTATTCTGCCTCTGCTGTAATGATAGTATAGCATTTATATAAAGGCACCACTGTAGGTGAAAAGTTCTATCTGGAGTTATCTTTTTCTTACATTGTGTTTTAGTTTCTTGTGTTTCCTTGGCTTTCCTTTGTGTTTATTCATTTGTAACAAAATCTTGTGTAAATCAGGAAATCTTGATTTGAACCACTGGATGTTAGTGGCAAAATCAGCAGTATGCTTTTATTGTGCTCATTTGCTGTCTGTCTACTGTGCATTTGTGCATACCTCTATTTTCTGTAACTTATTTTAGTGTCATTGTTTCTTAGGTCTTGCCAGTTTAGAAAGCTGCCAAAATGTCAGCTCATTAGACTAGAAGCAATCTGTTTGTGGTAAATCTCCCTGGGCATTACTAAAATAAGTCTCTGTGAAAATGTAATCCCTTCCCCATTCTTTTTTTTCCTCTTTTCCTGTCTTTCTCCTTTCATCCCTTTTATTTGTTATACTGGGTATGGAAGGATATTGCATATTCTAGACAACGACCTACTACAGAACTATATCCCTAGGCCAGTTTGACACCTCTCTCTCATTCTCTCTGGTGGGTGAGGGGTGGAGGTGGGTACGTTGCACATGGCCTTTATTCAGTTTGAGACAGTCTTGCTAAATTAGCCAGGTTGGCCTTGACCTCACCCAGTTTTAATTTCTTTATAAAGTTTTTAGGTGGGTGGATAGGCGAAAGTTTGAGATTGCTTGATTTCTAACATTTTTCACCATATCCTACACAGAGGCTGTAGCAGGAAACACGGAGATAAGAGTGCGAAGAGCTTCTTTCTGATATGGAAGGAGCCAAAGCAGAGAAGTAGGGCAGGCACTACCCGAGCATGCGCACTGGTAGCTTACCCTGTCTGCTGGGCAGGTTCTCATCGTGAACGGACAGCCTGTGTACTTTTAAATGGTCTTAAAGAAGAGGATTCTTTGAGGAATCTTCCGAGAAGCTAAAGTGTTTGCAGCACTGCAGTTTGCAGCAGGAGGTCCCGAGAGCACCGCCAGCTCTGTTGTTAGATGCAGAGCTGGGCAGAGTGACCACCAGCCGGTAGAACTGTCCCAGCTCGGAACACCAGGAGGCTGCAGTCCTTTCAAGACCCGCTTACTAGGGAAGATTGACATTCTGCCGATCATTTGAAAATAGACCTTGCGTCCATTCTCCCTTTACATACTATTTTTCCATGTCAACAGGTATATTATATGAGCAGAATGCTTCCCTCGTCCTGGCTTCCCAGGGTCAACAGTTCTGAAAGTCTAAGCTCTTACTCATGTTTGACTCACAGTTCAGGGTAACGTCTAGATTAAGCCATTTACAATCTGGGCGTTTGGGTTGTAGGGCTTTGTTTGCTTTTAATTCCCACCCTGAGTTACTTTCTGTTGCCTCTGTTGTCTCATTCCTGATCAAATTTGTATCTCTTCTTTGCTGCTAATTCCCGTTTCTAAAAATGCCTTCGGGGTTCCTGTTCATGTTTTATTTTCTTATCTCACCCTCTTTCTCACCCCCCCTCCTACTAGTATTACTATTTTTGAATGCTCTCAATGCTGATTTTTTTAAAAAAAATTGTTTGAAACAGAAATACGTTCTCAGAAATATGCACAAAAACACAGGTTGAGCTACACCAAAACTTCCCTCCCTTCCCCTTCCTCCTCTTCTCTTCTCTGAATGGCAGGGAGAACGTGGTGACAGTGGCCAACTCTAAAGACGAAGGTTTGGTCCAGAGAACTTAATGTCATCTATCCAGTTACATGAACAGCATCACTGAGTAGGATTAAGATGTGGAGATGTCACGTTACCATAGGCGGCTCTTCAGTGCCGGGGGTGAGGGTGTGGCTGCTTCAGGGAGGTAAGGACCGAGCCCAAGTGGGAGACATCTTTGGCCTGTCTGTCACACGGCTGAGCCACCGACTCCCACTCAGAGCCTAGGGATAACTCCTTAGTGTCCTTACAAAGGCTCCTGTTGCCTCTTCTTTCCTGTAGCTACTCACCTGTCCCACATACCGCGTTTCTAGTTCCTCCATTGCTCTCTTTCCACTCTGCTTCTTGCTTCCAAGAATTGGTGTCAAGGGCTTCCAAACTCTTCTCTCCCTTTGTGGATGCTCTCGCTGTGGTTGCTGTAGATTCACCTCTCAAACAGCTGCATAACTGGCACCATTGCCCTCGCGGTAGTGTTTGCCACCCGTCACTCCGTCAGCAGTGTCAGGGCTTGGTTTATGTTCAGCTTTAACACTTACAGTTGTGCTTCCTTCTGTAGAAATGCTTGTAATTATAATTTGCCCTAAATGGATTTAAACTTATAAATCATTAAAATTACTTGTGCTTGTATTTGTGACTTGTGTAAAAATGGCTTATTTCCATATTGAAGAATGAGACTGAAGAAGTCTTCCAGCTGTTGTGGTCGTGTGGCTCGGTAAGCACAAGGTGCCTGTGTTAGTTACTTCCCGACAATTTATGAGAGATTTATTATGGCTCTCCGTTCCGGGTACAGTCCATCCTGGTGAGGAAATCTGAGGGACAAGAGCTCTAACCATCTGCCACATCCATTGGCAGGAAGCAGAAACGGTTGAATGCTGGTGCTCACCTCCCATACACTTCCCCCTCCCTCTACCCCTCTTCCCCTCTCCATTTCCAGTTGAGACCCTCAACCCACGAAATGATGTCATACCACCCGTATTCAAGAAAGGTCTTCTCACTGCAATTGCCCAAATGTAGATATGCCTAGAGGCTTTTCTACTGGAGCATTCTGATCCTGTCAGACTGATAGTGTTAACCATCACAGGTAGCTTTTGGTTTTGAGAAATTCATTTGAATGGTGATGTGGAAGAGTAAAAGTCACTGGGTTATCAAGGATTCGTGACTGAGGTGCAGCCCTCAAGGCCGGGTCCTGTACAGACTGGCTGGTTCTACTGTTTGTCTTCTAGTTTGTCTCCCTGAGGTCTCAGTTGCAGAGTTGGAGGTATGCTGCACTCTTCATGAATCTCAAGTGTTCTGAGCACATAGCTACTTTCAGGCCACCTCTCAGGACCCGTGTGAGTTCATGGCTCAGAGATGTCTCTAAAAGCAGCTTAGGAAAAAGTAGCTTTGGCAGCATAGTTTGTCTCAGACTGGAATAGACATGGCTATTCTTTCCTTCCCAGTTTGACTGCTGTCTGCCCTGTGCTTTACTGGAGTAGATGCTATAAACATTGTTTATCAAACTGCATAGGCCTCCTCACTGCAGGGATGAACCTTAGGAAGGCCTGGCTTACCTACTTTGGGCATGGTGCCACAAACAAAGCTGTCTCAGGCTGAGCCCCCAGGTACCCTTGAATAACTTCATACATCTGTAATGAAAGGAAATCTAAGAAGAGCTGGTTTCTAACTTTAGTTCTAAAAACTAAAAACTAAAGTCAGTAGCTCCACACTTTGCAGGGAGCGGGTGGGTACTCATTTCCCTGCTGGCTGAAATAATGTGACCTAGAAGATCCGCTGTGAGTCGAGTCTGAAAGTCTTTTTCTGGAGTTGAACTTAGCTGTGGGTTTCTTAGAAACTGTATATAAGTGTTAGATAATTAGAAATTTTGAGAAGAAAAATAAAAGGGGGGGATGGGTAGAGAGATGGCTTGTGGGGTAAGATCCCTGGCTGCTCTTGCAGAGGGTCCGGGAACAATTCCCAGGACCCACATGGAGGCTTAGAACTGTCTGTAACTGCAGTTCCGCAGGATCTGACACCTTCTGGCCTCCGCCGACGTTGGTACACAGTGTACTCAGGTGGTAACACAGACATATGTGTAGACAAACGTTTATAAAAATAGATAAAATCTTAAATTTAGGGAAAAATAAATTGTCCCACATCTAGGATTCATAAACTAAGTGTCATGTTACTTTTTACAGCACTAAAAATAGCCTGACACTGTCATGAGAGCCACGTACATAGCCCCCTCACCACAGTCCTGGACACTGCACTAGTCTTTTGTTGCATTTGGAAATAGAGTTAACCCTTTCCTTGGGAACAGCAACTGCCACTCCTGCTTTTTTCTCTTCTTTACACTTGCCTCTGGTCTGCCCTTATGATCCCTGGGAATTTGTTCCAAGAAACCCCTCAGAAACTGACATCTAATGTCAGCAGAGAGCCTGCGTGTGCTCTCTGTGCTTTACATTGTCTTTCGGCTAGCCGTCATACCAGTATAGTGCAGGCACCCTGAAACTCCTGTTTAGAGAGTAATGACAGGAGGGAGAAAACACATGAATAGAACAGATGGAATGTTTTTTTTTTCTAAGTATTTTGGATCTGTTGTTGAGATCCAGACAGAAGTCACAAATATGGAAAACTGACAGCAGCCTTTAGAACTAAGGGCGTTAACCTTGTATGCAGATTTCTTTCCTACATTATTGCATATATAATTTCAGGTGGTTACCACCCCCTACCAATAGGCTCCATCATTATTTAATCTGGTCTCTTGTTGTCTCTCTCGAATGTTTCTTTAAATCAGTTAAGAATATTTCACAGTCAGTTTTTATGGAGAAAGTTTTCGGTATGTCAGAGGAAGTCAGCATCTTTACAGAACATACCACCCGGCCTTCACATTTAAATTAGGTGCTGAAGTTAGGCCTAAAACATTAAAATTAGAAAATGAGCCTGATCACTATGTTACAAGTTGATTAGATTTGGGGTATAAGGTTCAGGACATTACAGTTCTTGCAGGGTACAGGTGTGCGGGTGAGTTCAGCCTTTTGGTAATAATTTGAGATGACCTGGTTCATGTGGAGTTTGGGTTGGATGCACGTGTGGGAACACCAGAGGCTTGCCCAAAGCCATGCCACTCACTAGGTACAGAGTCTGCACAGCTATCTATTAAAATGCATTTGTTAAAGGAGTCTGGGCTGACACAGACTCCTGGGGACTTAATGGACTGGGCTGGGGCAGTGAGAAGCAGAAATGGCATTCTACATTTGCTGTAGCTACCTCTGCTTCAGCAAGCGTTAAATCACCATGCTTCAGTTTGGAGACAAAACAGATCTTAAAATCTCTCCACTCTTAGTATACATCTGCAGCAAATTGGTCGAATTGATTTATTAGCTGTAACTTAACCTTATCCAAACCAGTGGTTGTCAACCTTCCTAATGCTACACTATAACCCTTTAATATAGTTCCTTATCTTCTGGTGATCCCCCAACCATAAAATTATTTTCATTGCTACTTCATAACTAATTTTGCTGCTGCTGTGAATGGTAAATGGTAAATATCGGACAGGCAACTCCTGTGAAATGATCGTTTGACCCCCAAGAAGGGTCGCAGCCCACAGGCTGAGAAGCACTGGCCAAAGCTAACCCATGTTAAAATAAAACAGTATAACTGAAATCGTTTAGCTGAATATGGTCAGCATACAGCATATACATCTATAAAAATTTTAAATGAGTTCATTAAAAATATAAGGTATATATGACATCGATATGTTTATTGCTTTCTTCACTTGAAATAAATAAAACAAGGAAAAAAAAAAAAAGACAGCCAGTCATGGTTAATGCCTTTAATGCCAGCACTAAGGATACAGAAGTAGGTGGATCTCTTGAGCTCTAGAGGCTAGCCAGTTCCACATCGTGAACCCCAAGCCAGATGGAGTTGCATAGTGAGACCCTGTCTCAAAAACAGAAAGCAAGCAACAACAAAACGGCCAGGGAGATGGCTCATTAGGTGAGGCACTTGTCACGCAAGCCAGCGAACGCGAGTCTTGTTCCCTAGAATCTTCATGATGGGAGGGGAGAACCCACTCCCCACCGGATTTGCATCATGGTAAGCGTGTACACAGGGAGTAAATAAATAAAACTATAACCATTAAAAAAAGCATGGCCCCAGTTCCTTCTAAGCGGCTCACTCAGTTTAAAGTGGGTCTTAACTAGGGGCTAAGTGTCTCTTCTTGGGGGGTATCAGGGTAATGTGTGAGCATGCGCACATGTATACCCTCAAAAGTTTTCCAAAAAAGAGCAGGAAAAAATATGTGGTTTTACAAATGAGTTTACAAAACTCCCCAGATGTCTCTTGTGCCTACTTTCCGCAGCTGCAGTCTGCCACTTTAACACCGTTTTATTTTTGGAATTAACCTCTAACATGGTACACAATTTAGAAGTTGCATTTTTCATTCAAGCACCTTTTGCAGTGCAAAACTTTATATGTGCCTGTGTGTGTGCATGCACTTCTCTCAGTGTAACCAAATACTGTGTATCTGAATCCCCAGGACACACGTTTCTGAAACAAAGCTCTGGAATATGCAGTGGAATATAATGCTGTGCTTTCAAGTCATCGCCACTGTTGTTCTCGGGGCAGCATCTCTCTCCTCCAGCTGACATCCTGAACCAGGTGGTGAATTCAGATTGCTTCTCTAGCCGCGCGGAAGTTCCGATTAACATGTGATCTTTAATTTCTATTGAAAGAATGAGTTCTAGGAAGTGATGTGCAGAATTGTTTCTTTTGCCCTTTGCCCACGTATGACAGAAACCATGACGGGCAGGTAATTGACTTCCAGTAAGTACTCTTATTTAGCTTGACGCAGAGATTTGTGTGCGGTGATACATACGCATTTTATCCTTTCCCTTAAAAATACAGACCTGGGCTTCACATTTTAAAAGGAAATCGAACAAGAATCTGACACCGATTTGATGAACAATCCATGCATTAATTCATCAAATATTTATGGAGCACCCACTGGATACCAGGGATTAAGTAGGTTATGGCCTACCCAGGTCTCAGGGTACCTTGTATTCTAGTAAAGAGCCGAAGGACCCCACATCACTGCACAGATATTGGTCCTGGCAAGACAGCCCCTCGTCCTATTGAGGAGGAACAACACCTTAAAAACAGATCCATTGTGGTCTTAGGACAATGTTAAATGACCTGCCTTGCCAACCTTGCCTTAACTGGCAAAAGAACTAACCAGCCTAACCAGTGATTGCTCTGGACTTTAGTCCTTTTTGGAAAAGTACCAAGATGTACTTTAGAAACAAATGAATAGTCACTGTGGAAGCTTTCGGAGGCCATGCCCATAAGTCGTCCACTCAGAGAAAAATAGTGTTGTGGTTTTTTTTTTTAATTCTTGAAATGATACTTTAGTGTTTTATAAAAGAGGAATTCAAGTCAGGAACAAGAAATGCTATTTAATGAAACCGTGAGTTGAAAATGTTTTTGCTACCCATGTTTAATTTGCTAAGGTAATGAATTTAATCTGAATATAATTTAAACAGTGAGATCTATTTAGGTTCGCTGGATCTAGCTTTTAAAGATGCATCTTTTAAATATTCATTCTGACTTTCTATGAATCCAAAGATAGTTATTAGTTGGGGGAACTGGCTTTTCTCTGGTGTCAGGAAGTTTTTTCTTAATAGAATCTTGGCATTTGAAGAATTTGTTCTGTAGCAAAATGATTTTGTACACATTGAAAATGGTTCAAAAGTGTGCTAACAGATTTAGACCCAGGAAACGGGTGTGTGGTGTGTGTGCTAACAGGTTTAATCTAAACTCATGCTTCCTGCAGCCTCTGTCCAGAAACAGTCATTCTGTACACTTTCATATTTACCTCCCATATGGGATGTCTGTCCTGTGTTCTTTGGGGTTGTGGTTTTAGTGAGCCGTTGGTTTTATGGTCTAGTATGTGATGGTCTGAAAACTCAGATTCCTTCTCATCATCTTCCCAAAGGTCATTTCTTTCTCTTTCCAGGGTTCTCACCAAGATCATTGTGGAGACATTTATATTTCAGGTTATTTGCAATGAATGCAAATAATTGCATTTGGGAGATAAACTTTTGTGTGTCTCTAGAACTTTCATTACTTAAAAAAAAATCTATTTGAAAACTCGGGTCTAAATCTTACATAACTTTTTAGTTCTTTGTAAGAAGGCTTGTAGTATAAAGTTTTCACCAAGATAAGCCTGTTGCTGTAATATATACTGCATTTAGCTTTTCCTGAAAGTGTCTCCCCTGAAAACTTCTGTCTCACTCCCATGCAGACTGTCTATGAATGCTCTATCCTTCAGGCTGTTTGCTCTTCCCAGATCCTGGGAGCCCGCTGCTTCTCTTCATTGTTGAATTTCCTGTTATCTGCTGCATGTCTATATTTTGTTGGAATTTATGCTTCAGTATCTTCATCAGAAAGAGTGTAATAAGTAAATAAAGTAAATATTTGGTTTGCAAAAGCTATTTTTTCATTTTGATAATTTTCTATCTGACTACTGAACTTTCATTCTGCCATCACAGCCTGACTCTTGGGCTTCAAATAATTTTAAGGGGCAGTTGCTTCCCTCCAAGTGAAGTTGTGTGGGGTGAATGAACCTGCTTCTTCTCTGGTTCTGTTGGCAGATACGGTTGAACACCTCGGATAAGTAAGAGGTGACTACAGTATGTCATGTTGAGGGCCATATCCTGTTGTTGCTTGTGCCATTTCTTTTTCCAGGTAGAGAAGAAAGCAATGCCTTTGCTATCCATACTCATTTTACTGAAAATGCAAAATTGTTACCTTCTCTATATTTAATAGTGCTTTAGTGTACTGCCACTTAAGGAATAAAGGCAATCTTTCCTTAAAATGACTCAGCTTAGCCTTTTGAAAGTAATGTTTGCAGAAACAAGCACGGTAGTCTTGTGGGTCTTTGGACAACAAGCCTACAAAACTTAGCAAACATTTTATTTTCCAAACGACACAGGAGACCATGAGTTGGAATGTCTTGACTCATCTCCTGCCCAGAAAAGGCCAGTATTCTTTCCAAAGTATTCTGTATACACAAATGCCAGTATCTCCATGACTGGTCTTGGTAACAGCAAGCCTTTCTGTCTCATGTTGCCTGGCAGGCACTAGTATAGAGAGATTTGTAAATCTTGTAGTTAAAACCTAGGCCATATTCACAAGAGCTTTCCTAGAGTGCTGATACATGCCATCCACATGGAGGGATGTGATGAGGACCTAAAAGACACAAGAACAGAAGTTACTGGTTAGGAGGGCCTCAAAGATAAGGCTGTATCTGGACATTCTAGGCAAAAAAAGTATCAATATCAAGCAGAAGGCCAACTAATCTTCAAAGGAGAAGGGGGAAGCAAACTGAAGTAGATGCTTTTCTTGATGTTTGATGTGGTCAGAATTCCTTGGGAATTGTCAGAAAGGCTCTTTTCTTTACCTAAAGGTAACCTTGTGCTTTTGTGGGTTTCTTCTAAGAAAATCTAGCCATTTAAATTTCATTAGATATCTGTTGTGGGAGTCAGGAACAATAAACCACTTCACCTGTTTTGAGTAATAAATAATACACAGAAATAATGTTCAGCTGGTTACCTCTGGGAATGTTGTAAAAAGTATACAATAATTTTTGATGGGATCCACAGAGCAGAACAGGGAATTTAAGAGATGAGATCATTTGTTGCTGAGATCATCAGCCTGTGCGGAGGGTCAGGAAATGATGAATTGCCCTTGTTTTTCCTTTTCCCTCCATCTTGTTAGCTATTTCTTGCTAATTTTGTCCCAAGGTATACTTCACATGTGTTTCTGCCTGTGAACCGAAGGCTGGCTGATTGGTCTGTAGCCTGCTACATGTTTTTGTTTCTGTAAGACTTCCATTCACCCTGCTACAACCACCCCTTTGCTGGTTTTAGCCCTGCTGATTGTTAAGAGTGTGTTAACTTGTGAATATGGCCTAGGTTATTCACCCTCTCCAGTTATTTTCTGGCTTTACCATCCTAGAGAAAGGAAGTGTTCTGGATTCTTGGAATTCCCCACCTTTATAAGCCCATCAGAGGGTACACCTTCCTTCAAGAATGGATCACACCGGTTTTATTTGCTATTTATCAGCCTCCCCCCATTTTCTCTGCACTGCGATCCAAATAGTGCTTCAGCATTTACCCAGAGTTGCTGCCAGAGTAACCAAATTTGTGTTTCCAAGATCCAGTGAGAGTCAAGGGTCCTTCGGGACTTAGTAAAACAGCCGAGACCTAATGACATGAATCTCTTAAGGCAAGGACTGTACATTCTGGCAGCAGTGAGTGGTGTCTTATCCCATGCCTGCTGGATGAGACCGTGTTCCATCATTTCATGTGTTATTCTTACAGTTCCCTTCACTTCTTAGGGACCACCTTTTCCCCACTTGGTTGATGAAAAAACAGGTCTCTAACAGTTTGAATAACTTGACCAAGGACATGAGCTACCCTTAGTCTTTCTGAGAGTGGACCCTCCCTCTGACTCAGGAGCCCCAAATATTAAACATCTTTCTTTCGCCATTCACAAGAGTTACCTATTAAAGAGGATTTGTAGGACTGGAGGGAGAAAAAGCCCTGAAGACCTGAGCACAATGAAAGACAACACAGAAGAATGAACTTGCAAAGGCAGTGTGGAAGAGGCGTGCCAGAGTGCCAGATATGTGCCAGAGTGTTTAGTGGTGGGCTAGCTTTAAG
The DNA here is from genome assembly GCF_030254825.1 of Meriones unguiculatus. Taxonomy (NCBI): domain Eukaryota; kingdom Metazoa; phylum Chordata; class Mammalia; order Rodentia; family Muridae; genus Meriones; species Meriones unguiculatus. Next base: position 58,076,149 of record NC_083362.1, on the reverse strand, counting down.
TTAAATTAAAGCTATCATTTGAATGGTTGTAGCAAATAAGTTCATACATGGCATTCAATTGTCTCCTCTGAATGAGGATGGTAATGATACCTCGAGGGACCCTGAAGATTAAATGGAAATTTACAAAGTACTTGGCCTAGAGAGGGCAATAAATAACATGATATGTACCTCAGAAGTCAGGCAGACACTTGTGTTCTGAAGGATAGCAGCCTAAACAGTAGAGGATGTGTTTTTTCCTCTTATGTAACTTAAAGTCTAGAGAAAAGTGGTCTGATGTGGTATACTGTTTCCCCCTTCTCAGGGGGCATCCTTGGTACAGAAGAGCATTAAAACTGTCACTTCTGCATTTTCAACTGAATGAGGGGAGGAGGAAAAAGGAGCTCTACCAGCCACACCCAACAATTGTTTTGTCTTCTTGCCCAGAAAGTCACATGAGCACCCTATCTGCCAAGTGTTGACTGACAACAAAATTAGCAGGGAAGAAAGGCTGGCGTATGTGGTGTATGTAGGTGGTGATTAAACGGGTGTATTATATACCCAAAGAAGCAGCAGAGCACACACAAAGACTGGCAGAAGAGAGTGGCCTACTGCCAGTAGCAAACCTGAACAGCAGCAGCTGAGTAGTTCAGGCAGAGCAGGTTGGAGAGAGAATGGGAAGATGTACCTTCTACATACAATAAAATGGGAGTTTGACCCTTTCAAAGTAATGGCTTGAGAGTATTTGTTAAAAGCTCATATTTACATTTTAAGTTGGTGGGAGGGTGGGAGTGACAGGGCAAAGCCCTGGCTTGAGGTTGGATTGCATGCAGATTCATTACTTTATTCTCTAACCTGGATGAACCACATGAATGAGTGAGATTAAACAATACTGTGGAATATTTTTTCTCAACCTACTCCCACAACTAAGGGAAGAGCCATCGCAAACCATGGGATATTCACTGACTAGAGAGTGGCTGATGCTACACTCTTGGCTATTAAAGACAAGATCTAGTTTTATGATGACATACACATGCCATCGCCTTAGGGTGTGGAAACCAGTATAGGGAGCTCATTTACCAACCTACAGCAGGCTGGAGCCTTTCTGGAGCAACTGTTTACAAGTCTCTAGCCTTGAGACAATCTGATGGGTTTATTTGGCATTTGCTTTGCAAATGATTGATCTATAATGAAGAATGGACTTTGAATGCCCAAGCTCCATTGTTCTAACCAAGTCTATTATTAAAGGCTATTTAACCATATATATGCACATATACATATATATAGACATGCATATATATCTGCATGTGTATGATCAGATACATTTAGATACCATTTTGGTGTCATTTTGTTAGGCTGAGTTGGCTTCATATGAAGGCAAATACAGATAAGTTATTTCAAGTCCATTTTCTAAGGCTGGGATAAATAAAAGAAGGACTGTTCTACATAGCAAGATGATTTTTTTAAAGTTACACTAAAAAAAAAACCCTATTGTATAATATTTAATAATGAATGTGGTAATATCAGGCAAGTGGTTTTCAAAACCAGCTAGGGGTGATGCCCAGAAAGCATGCTGTTTTCTTTGTAAAGATGAATGTGGGAGCATGTGCTTGAGCTTGCTCCACAGTGGACGTGAAAATAAAGGAAGCCCTGGGTCTCCTAGCTGGCCAGCTTAGCCCAATGCTGAATGACCCTGTCTCAAACAAACAAAAAACCCAACGTAGATGTCACCTGTGGAATAATACCTGAAACTGACATCATGATGCTGTCCAAGTTCACTGCTTATCGTAAATACTTTATAACACTGGGAAATAGGTGGGTGAAGAGGATATTTATGACTATTCCTTTCATTAAAAGGTGGATATAGCATCATTTTAATGTGCCAAATCTTAGTTGGGTGTGGTAGGCCACAACATTCATCCTAGCGCTTGGAAGGCACAGGCAGGAAGCTCAAAAGCTAAGGTCCTGCCTGGGTCTATAGCATCATCTTATCTCAAAAAGGAAGGGGAGAGGGAGGGAGAGAATAAAAAGAAAAGAAAACAGTGTAACTTATATTAATAAAGGACAGTTATTTTTAGGGGTTTTTTTGGTATGTGATTCTAAATGGCACACCAAGGCTAAGCACACAGGCCAATCCACCACTGGGCTATGCTTCCAGCAGTTCAGGATCAGTACCAGTGTGTGTACGTGTGTGTGTGTGTGTGTGTGTGTGTGTGTGTGTGTGTGTGTGTCACAAGTACTTCACGTCTCATATTTTTACCATTTCATAAGATTAGCATTTCCCCTCCTGTTTCAATTAAAGTCAAAATGATGCAGGAGAGAGTCCAAAGTTTGTTTCTTCTATTAAAAACCATTCAGAAAATCGGAGAGGAGTTCAAAGGCTTGAAGGTTGCAGGTTCTTGTTGCCATTGTCCTTGGAGGAAGACAGGCACACGTGGGCCCTGCTGTTCCGAGTGGGGCGCCTTTCTCTGTGGCGGTGATTGAGTGCTGGCTTTGGCTGCCTGGTTTTTGCCATTATAAAGGTAAGAGCTGCTGCAGTCATCTCAAGCTCCTGATATTTATGTAGATGGTGCTCTCTGCGGCAGGGCGGGATGTGCTCTACCTAATTTCAAATCACTGCTAGGCATGATTGGGCCCGTACAATGTTTCTCAATTTCTTGGAGCTTTGCTACATATTTCTGACACATAAAAGTCAAGGATATATTGAATTAAATCTCTGTCTTCTGATAATGAGATCTGTGACTGTCATTCAGATCAGAGTACATCCCCACATCCAAGACTTTGAGATGTCAAGTGATTCTGTCTCTATCAGAATAAGTTCAGGCATTCCTGAAAGAGGGCTCCAATTTCACGTTTTGCCTGACATTTATATTTATTTTATATAATTAGAGCTCGGCATCGAAAACATTGTTTTGTTTTCGTCTCGCCTTGTATGTCACTGCCAATGATGGTGACTCAGAAATCGGGTTAGTCGGTGATATTGTTGATTCATGAGGCAGAATATTATGCATTTTCCTCTTTTGTAGAAGGATTAGTTCAGCAGGGAAAGTGGTTGTAAAATATTTATTTATTTTTTCAATAAACTAAGCAGACATGAATCAGGACATGTGGGAAAGAAATATATGTTCTTCCAAAACAGGTTTTGCAAAGGTATTTTATGATAATAACCACACTTTATGTGCCTGTCCTTTACAATATTCTGAATTTTCTAATGCAACATAAAATAAATTTACATTTCCCTTTTAAAGACAGCAATTGTATGTGCTGCTCTCAGTCTCTCAGGTTAAGGTGTGTTGTGTGGTCGGAAGCAGAGTAACACAGAGGCAAGTGTCTGAGGTTCTAGGTTGAGGCCGACTGGTCTCACCAGACCTTGTAGAGGTTTGTTCTCTCTCTCTGCCTCTCTCTCTTTGTGTGGTATATTTATATTTACATATTTATGTGCATATAATAGTGCACATATGTGTAGGTCACCAAAGATGATGATGATGATGATATTGATGTATGTGTGATGTATTTGTACTTCCATGTTTGTGTGTATATGTGGAGGTCACCATATATGTGAACCAAAGCTGGCCTGGAACTCAAAGAGATTTACCTGCCTGTAACTTGCTTAAGTATTAAGTGTGTAAAGATGAAAGGTCTGTGTTAGCATGCCTGACTCTATTTTTGCGACAAGGCCTCCTGTTGCACCTGAAATTTGCCAATTTGTCCAGGATGAGTACCTGCAAGACCAATGGATCCTCCTGTCTCCAAGTCCCCAGTGCTGGGATTATGGGCAGTCACTGCCATGTCTGACCTTTTGTGTATGTGCTCGGAGTCAGACTCAGCCCTTTCATCCTGGCACAGCAAGTGCTGATGACTGAGCCATCTTCTCATGCCAAACTGCCTGGCTTTCCTGATTATTTTCTTACTAATAAAAATTTATTGTAGAAATATCCTGAATTTTCTACAGCATCATGATTAGGAGATCATGCTACCTACCAATACTCCACAAAACCATCAGAACTGTCCCCCAAAGTTTCTACTGATGAGAGTGAGTTATAACTGGGATGCTTTACTTTTTTTTTTCTTCTACATTTTGCTGTCTCCCTCCTAAGGTTTGATGCCCAGATGTTCTACGATATTTCTTGCTCTCTTATTTTTCTCCCCCACCCCTTCGCAAATAATGTTCTTTAAATAAATGCTCATATACAGTACTTCTGGTGACGTCAGATGACGTAAATGGAAATGGTTAGGTTCCTCCATTGATACAGGAGGCATTTGACACAGTGCCCATTATAAATTGAGGGCTTATTCCAACTAAGTTGAAAAAAAAAAAAGAAAAAAACTAAACCAAACAAAACCAAGCCAAAGCCCAACCATACTGGATAGATGCACACGATGAAGGCAGACTAATTCTCAGCTATCAAAAGAATGGGAAAATATTTTTACATCACTGCTCTGATATCTTGGATGCACGTAGCCATTCTAGAAGCTCACTAGGCCCATATGCAAATTTATAATAATTATGTCATTGTCAGAATATTCACAAGCTATGTATGTTACAAATATTCCATAAATGTAGGTTAAATCAATAATGTCTTTAATAAGTTGCTTGAACTATTAAAAATCTTGGAATATTTTTGTTATATATGATGTATTATAGGTTGATTATCTTCAGGTTGTATTTTCTCCTGCTTTCATGTGATTGCATGGTAGTAATTAGTTTCTTGAGAGAGTGTTTGCTTTCTTAAATAAGGGAAAACTTAGAGATAGATTCTCTTCATCCTAAGACTTGTAATATATCTTACCTTCATAGAATATAGAGAATATTTTTGAATATTTCCTCATAATCATATATTCAGTAGTATAAGAAAATCTTGAGTTATAGTCATGATTAGTCTTTGCATTATTTTTATTTATGCATAGATTGTTGATCATTTTACAAATTAGGAGGAGGGACTTTAAATTGCATAAACTATTAAGTTCACAAAGTAAACATATAAGACCCCCCCCACAAAGCTGCCTATAGTCTGAGGTTTTGTTGTTTTCAATGTGGTAAAAATATATGGACTCCAAATTTGGCTCTGAACTTAAAAACCTGCAAAATCTGCACAATGGTACAGGAAATGTGTTTTGAAAAGTAGTTGAAAATCAAAGGTCAATTCAATATGACTAACAAAATATGAGATTACCAAAAGTGGGTTTTTTTTTTTGCTTTTTTTTTTATTGAAGGAAAACATTTTATCTGTAAATGTCATTCCCTTAAAATGTTCAAAATAATTTCCAAAAGCATAAATATTTTATTGAAAATTTTACACTGCTTATCCAAAAGTCTTCGTTCTTTGTACCTTACTTACTTTTGACATTATAAATGTGTATGTCTTGAGAAGCATCATGTTATTCAATAAATATTTATGTAATGACTGTGTCTGCCACTAGCCAAGGCAGTATGAATTAAAAAAATGATTCAGGAGGAGAAATTGGTATTTCCTGATGTTTTAATAAACCTAAATATTATTATTTTTAAGTGACAGCAAATATTATAAGTCTAAGACGAAACCAAATTACATTTTATTATACTGTAACACTGCAGTGTATGCATCACGTGGTCTAAGAAAGTTTTGCCCGAAATGTACCATATTTTATGAATTTGTACCTTGACAAACTCAGCTGGATGATTCTCCATGTGTCAGCTGCAGTGGTAAACCTCTGTAGTCTTGGCTTGCTATACCACCCGGCAGCATTCAGTCACTTGGCTGGAACTTGGCTGTGCATCCTCCTTGTGTCTTGGTTCTTCCCCAGATGGCCTCTCACTCCGGATTAGACTTCTAAGGATATGACAGCTAGGTTCCAAAAAGACATATTTCACGTAGTGAAGGAAGACACTGTAAATTTCAGGCTTAGGCTCGGAGGTTACATGGTTCTGCCTGTGCTGAAAAGTCAATTAAGTTGTTAAGAGAGGAGATAGAGTCTCGTCTCAACAGAAGGAAGGACGCAAAAATTTACAGCAGTTGTCACCCAACTATAGGGAGGAGATGTGCCATGTCTGGTGAGAAAGTGTCACAGCCTCTTGTAAATTGTGTCAGATTGTGCCACGACTTACGGCTTGCCTTTTCCTACCATCATCCCTCAATGCATAATGTTTAAAATAAATCTTTGATCTGTCACACAGTTTTAAAATAAAATATAGAGGGGAAAAAGGCTGCCAATCCATGGCCACCATCACATAAAAATAGGAGAGAAAAACTTGAAACTGGAAATGTCTGCAGACAGGCCATAAATGTCCATGCTCATCGCTTACCTGGATTTGGTAGACCAGCAGGAACTTTGCAATTTACACACACAGTTAATAGGGAGTTCTAGATATTGCCTCTTATTATTCATCTTCTCTTCCTTACTTAGTGGAAACTTACAAGCTGGAAGTGAGCTAGCCTATGCCACTTCCCAATGTCTGGGTAGTTAGTGATGGGACTAAGTGCCAGTGATTGATCATGACAAGTGTGGAAGAACTCATGTTCCTCTTCAAAGTGGAGAACTGTCAGGCAAGAATCTGCCCAGATATGGAGTGGGAAGATGGAAGGAGTTGTTCTCCATGACAGTGGATCCCCTATGCCAGATCCTAGCTGCCAGCCCTGGGATTTCTTTTATGTGAGATGGGTGAGCTTCTGTCTTAATAAGCCACTTTAGTGTTGAACACTTATTATTGTAAAGAAACAGCCTAAACATACTAGTCCACCTCATCATCCATGTTTTCACCCTAAACTTAAACCATAAAGAGACTAAGAAACGGTCTAAAAATGTGGACGTTGGGAAACAGGAAGAAAGGATCTCCTTAAGAAAGCATATAACTTTGTCTTATGAGTTCAAGGAAAACTAGCAGCAATCAGTATTAGCCATCGGGCTTTAACAACATCAGAACAATTTGACAAAATAAAAGTCAGAAAAGAATGTGGAGTAATGAATGGCTATCTAAGGCCTGTGGGATTAGTGAGCCTGGAGTAAGAAGGAGTTATTAGCAAAACAGACATTGCATAGTAGGAAACAGTGTTGGGCAGAAGTCACAAGTTTGAATGTAAGTCACCATTGCCACCTGTCAACCATGTTGCTAGTTACTCCTTAATGTACCTGCTTATGAATTTATGATGCATGTGCCAGGGCTCTCATAACAAAGTAACACCCAGAAAGCTGGTGCACACATTAAACATTGTTTTCTCATAGTTCCTGAGGGTAAACGTCTGAGATCAAAGTGTTGTAAAGGTTGCTTTCTTCTGGAACTTTCTCCAGGCCTTGCAGATGTCACCTTTGATGCTGTTACATGGCCTTCCCTTTGCATGCTTATGGACTAACTATTGTAAGAACAAAGACCACATCAGCTCACATATATGTCCAAGTCAAAGGAGGACCTTCTGAGGAGTGTCTGGAAAAGGGACAAGCAAGGGCACATTTGATCTAAGTGTGTTACATGTATGCGTGAAAATGTCTCAGTGAGAAGTATTATTTTATGTAATATGTTTGTAAATTGTGTCTTGAGCTAAAGAACACCTATCGTATCGAAATAGGACCTACCCTAATAACCTTATTTTGACTTACTGCATTTCTCCCAAGCATTAATACTTCCTACTTAATTTTTTTGGAGTTAGAATACAAAACAGCAATGTATTTTTATATACATATGACTTTATGTTATTCTTTGAAGATGCTATTTCTAATTAAGAGTCACATTCTCAATACTAAGTATAAGGGTTTTAATATTTGAATGAATTGATGGGGAAAGACACAGGTGAGCTCACAACAGTGTTGGAGGTTGGTCTAACGCTAATTACTGATTACTGTGTGCCAGATACACCCATCCTTGTTTGTGTAAACCTGCCTAAGGCATCCCTGATTGGTTGATTAAACAGCCTATACCTGGGTAGGGCAGAATGCGGTAGGCGTGGCTAGGCTTCCCTGGCTTTTGAGAAGAATCAGGCTTGTATATACTACAGAGAAGCTGACTCTCCTCACACTCTGCTCTATTTCCCCTTCCTATTTCTGTCACTAATAGGTAGCTAATATTTTCCTCCATGGACCGAAAGAAAAGCAGGAGACCATTGCTAGCTTCCTTTCAGTATGGGTGTAATTAGGATGACTGTTGAGTGTATTGAATATTGTCTTTCTGTGTCTGATGCTCAACAATAATGGCTGTTTCAACACACCTATGAAAAAAGCCTGGTGTTATGAAAGCTCACCAATTCTCATTGAGTAAATATCTGAGATCACCGAAAGCTGTGAAAAAAATACAATCAGATGAAAACTAAAATAAAGAAAATTGACGCCAGTTGAAATGGAACCCATTTTGTATCCTCAAAGATATTGCATGCATAAGACATGAACAGAAATGTATAGTACTGGAAAAGTGTAGCTACTAGTTAATGTTTTTCAAGTAAGTGTTAAAGTAGAAAAGTTGAAAATAAGGTGAGGAAATCTCCATCAGGCAGACAGATACATGAAAATGAAGACTAAACCCACTACTTCAAGTATTTATGATCATGATATCAACAACAGAGACACAGAAAGTGTGCATAACTTGTGTGATGTATGTATGTATGCATGTATGTATGTATATATGACCCCAAATTTAGATATTTAGACCAAGGTCAGACACTGGTCATTATAATTTTACAATTCTAATGTAATTACTTAAGAAAGATGTTGCTACGTGGTAGGTTTCGAGGAAGTAAGTGTGAACTAGGTCAACCACAAAATCTTAGTGTTCATTTCAAAGGGTTTCTTTTCTAGTCCTCCACTGTACAATCCAAGACAAGCTGTATTCATGGGGTAGCAAAAACCACTTCCATTTCACCTGCAGGCTGAATAGAAGAGAGCCAGCATCCTGCAGAGCACACACTTTGTTTTTCTGACAAAGTTCTCCCTGCCGAAGGACATTCTGAAGATGCAGAGTTCTGAGGAAAAAGTTTCGAAGAAAATAAAAATGTTTTGAGGAGTTGACCAGCAAAAGAGATGGGGGCATGGGTCTACCTGGAGTGACACAAAAGCAAGCCCATTAGATTTAACTGGAAACTTTGGGTGGATCATTGCTTCCTTGCTAAGGAATAATGAATGCCCTGTCATGTTTACAAAACTCCTTCTCAAATCACAAGTTTTGTTTCTCACACCATGACATGCCCAAAAGAAAAAAATCAATTTTTAAAAATGTTTTCAAATGATGGAAATATGAGAAGACTGTGGGAAGCTAATGGCTAAATGTGTAGATATTTAAAATGTGTGTGTGTGTTAAAATACTAGATTCCAGAGAGTACTCATTGAAAATGTGTGTGTATGCACATATATACAAATACACATTATCAGCTATATATGGATCAGCTGACAAATAATATTAATACAGATAATAGCCAATGCTCCTGAATACTTCATGTTTTAACTTTCTAAGCATTTCATAAGTCTATTGTTAAATCTCACAGTAACCACATGAGGTCATGTTTAACTTCTCCATGTCGTTAGAGTTGGGTTCAGTGGCAGAACAAGAATTTGACTCTATGGTTTCTGAATTCATCCTCTGAACCAATACACTCAGAAGCTGTAAGCTGATGGCAGAAATGGAGAGCATGAGCATATGATGAAAAGGTGGTGGAAAGCTCAAGGATTGTAACAAAGAGAATAAGAATAGAAAAATAGCAAGGTCAGACAGTAGAGACAATAATCAGAATTTCAAATCTATTGGGCATCTTACTATTCTATTGCTGCTAAGAGACATAGTGTTGGAGAAATAGCTGAGAGCTCGTATCTGATCTGATACACCAGGCTGAGAGAGGAAGAAAGAGAGAAAGAGGGAGAGTAGGACTAGTGTGGGCTTTTGAAACCTGCAAGCCCATCCCCAGTGACACACCTTCTCCAACAAGGTGACACCTCCTAATCATTTCTAAACAGCTCCACCACCTGCAGACCAACCATATATATATATATATGTCCATATATATATACCATGTATATCCATATATAACCATATATGTAAATACACATGTATATACACATATATGTATACACACATATATATGTGTGTTATATATGTCTGTGATATTTTTATATATTATATATAATATATATTAATGAGCATATGGGGGCCATTCTCATTCAAACCACCAAACTGGGATATACATAGCATTAAATAAAATGGAGCTAGAATTTTATCAGGATGCTGCAGAATTTATCAAGGGAACTCCAAGATTTGAAAGCACAGAAGCAGTAATGCAGATTAATAGTGAAGACAATTACATGTAAAGATGATGAAGCACATTTCAAAATCCATCACTTGGAGGAGAACATTTAGATAAAATTTAATGTAAAACTAAACCAGTAAGAGCTTTAAGAAAGTAGAGAAATATTATAGAGCCAGCATGGCTTGGCCCTCTCTAAAGTTAAATGAAAACTTTAAAACTGTAGTCATGCAGGGCCTATGCCTGTGCCTCTGAGGAAGTAAGGTCAGAGGAAGGACTATGGGATTTGGTACTGCCCAAAACAAAGCCCTATTCCAGGTGTTTTGTTTGTTTTTGTGACTCAATGTAAACTTTCTTAATTTTCCTGAGTCTCATAAGGAAAATGGGAACAAATTAGCACATGGTATTATGAAAGCTAATTAAAATAGCATGGTAAAAAACAGCCCATCTTCTAAATATTAGTACTCTGTTGAGCCTTTTCTCATTCTGACTGTGAATGCTTTAAATTGTTGAACTACGGATCCACTGCTTTTCTTTGTCCACTCAGTATGGAAGAGGAGAAAAGCTTTGCTTTTGTAGCAATTGCTCAGCAGTCAGGAAAAATAAATTTAAAAAATATATATATATTTAAAATTAAATAAAATTAAAATATTAAAAGATATTTAGGTAGTGAAAACATGATAGAAATCTTGGCAAAAGATGAAAGTGAAGTGGAGAAATAAGGTATAATTTGGGCGTCTTTTCTAATCATCCACTTCTGCTCCCAAATAATTGACAGAGGCCTGTTAGATTTCTTTAACAAGCTTTAAAGTACTAGAACTGGGCAGATACTTATCTGTCTTGACCCTAGTTCTGGTTACTTCCAAACCACACTTCCGAGATTACTTGCCATATTGGTTCCAGCTGGGCTCCATCAGGTCAGTCCTCATCGCCAGCTTCTCCTGGCTGCCTATTTTCTCTCCCTCTTCTCACTTGTCTCACTCCTTTTTCCTACTTCATGGTCCCTACCTGAGACCTCTCAACTGGGAACGGAAGGCCAGTCTCCCTGCCCAGCTACAGATTAGCTTCTTTATTAACCAATCGGAGATAATTGGGGAGCAATGTTTGCACAACGTTGATCAAGGATAATGACTGCAACCAGATCTCAGCGCCCAGAAATTAGCATCTGAATACACAGTGCAGCAGACCAGTGTGTTCTCTTACTGTAAATTAGTAAACTTTTAATTTCAGCATTCGTTTATCCTTTTATCTCAGACTTAACATCGTATGAGGTATGTTTCTGATTGACTTACCGGTTCAAAGAAGGAATCACAGGCAAATTAAATGATAATGACTTTAATAAAAATAAACATTCTAATGTACTGAACATACAGAATACAAAGAATCAAGTGATGTTAGAGCTATAATTTCCTATATATAAGAAAAGACAATGGTTCAGTATACTAACCATGTGCCTTGTAAAATAGGGAGTTAAAAACAGCAAACAGCCAAATACCGGCAGGAAAACAATAACAAAACAGTGGATGTAAGTGGCATAGGATGTACGACCATTCATAAGAAACACAACGAAAAGAGAAATTGACTCTTTGAAACGGTTTACAACATAGGCAACTTTTGCTTTGACTAAGAAAATAAGAGACGGATACTATTGAAATTAGGAATGAGCACAAAGGCATTACTAAGGAGATTTAAAAAATAGACAAGATGATAAATGAACAGTATGAACAAGTATTGACAGAGGTTTTCTAATGTACATGAACTATACAAATTCCTAGAACAGCATAAACCAATTCATAAACCAGCCACGCAAACCAAAGGAGAAACCAACTCAGGAAGGAAGTTTAAAATCTGAGTGCAGTGTGGGGCTGTGGATCTCTATCAGTCAAGGCCAGCTTGGCCAACCTAAGGAAACCTAATTCTGTAATTCAGAGCAAGGAGTGGTTTGGGGCACCTACTAGTCTTATAAGGACTAAGGAAATAATAGATTTGAAAAGCCTAGGAATATATTGTTAGAGTACAGTCCATTGACATCAGGGTGAGTGACTATAGTAAACCAATAGCCTTTTCAACAGAGTGCTGAAGTAACTGGATATTCACATGCACAAGAATGACGCAGCAGCAGGCACACATTTTGTAGTCCCAGTACTTGGGATGTAGAGACAAGAGAACTGAGAGGTAGAGGCTAGCCTGTGTTACATGTGACTGAGAGGTAGAGGCTAGCCTGTGTTACATGTGACTGAGAGGTAGAGGCTAGCCTGTGTTACATGTGACTGAGAGGTAGAGGCTAGCCTGTGTTACATGTGACTTCCCTGATACTTCCCAGCTGTTCACAATAGTAAGATCTTGTCTCAAACAAACAAACAAAATGAAGTAGGATACCTGCCTTGAACCAAATACAAACATTAACTCAACATAGATCATAGACTTAACCCTAAGACCCACGCCTATGAAATCTTAATAAAGGTATAAAATAGTTAATTTCCACAACTTCCAGGTAAGCAGTGGATTCTTAGATATGAGACCAACTCCATATTTGGTGGAAAAAAAATAAAACAGGTGAATTAGACTTCCAAGGATGCCACTTAAAAAAAAAATGGAAAAACAGCTCAAAGAAGGAAAAAAAATCTGAAATAGTATATCCGTTAGAGAACTTGTCTCCAGGACAAGTAAAGAACTTGTATAACTCGACAATAAAGAGACAAATAACCCAAATAAAAATGTGTAAAGTCAATGAATATATATTTCTCCACAGAAGATAAATGAGTGGCCTGTAAGTATATGGATGGTACTTGACAACATTAGTTATTAGGGAAACACAAAAGCATAACAAAATGCCACTTCAGACCTATAAAGATGCCTAGGATGTAAAAGTGACGGTAATAGTTATGAAGGCTGCAGAGAAATGAGACCCTTCGTCCACTGCTGCTGACAATGAAAAATGCTACAATCACTGTGGGAAACAGCCAGGCAGTTCCTAAAATGACTAAGTATAATATTACCACACACTTGTCCAACTCTTGGGTATAAATTCAAGAGAAATGATAGAACGTGTCTACACAAAACTTTTACATAAATATTTATGGTGGCATTATTAATAATAGCCAAAATAAAACATATTAATCCACACCGTGGAAAGCATTCAGCCATAGAAAGGAATGAAGTCCTTGGAAATACTGTGATATAGAAGAAACTTGAAAGCATCATGTTAAGTGAAAGAAGCCATTTCTCCAGACCAGTCATAACAGGACAGAGAGGAGCTTCATTGCAGAGAGTTAAGTTGGGACTAATTGTTAATGGATAGCAAGATGTTAAGGTGGTAAAAGATTTTGAAGTTAGATGATGGTGATGGTGTAGATGACTAAAAGTTATCAAGTTGCTCACCTAAAACTGACAAACGTTACAGCAGGTAAATTGTGTCTTTAAAGTGCATTATTTTAAAAAGTAGGGATTATGACAATAATGATGTAGTTCAAAGAGGAGAAAATCTCAAGGCTGTATTTACATATTTCTATTTATGAAAAGTGCATGATTTTTTTTGTGACAACTGTTGATGACATAATCAGTCACAGCAAAGTTAAGATAAAAATACTCAAATGCCCGCTTGGTTTTAAAATAGACTTACTTATTTTCTGTTTGTGAAGTTCACTAGTACCCCGGTGGCTAAAGCAACAGACAAAAGAATCTACTTTCTTCAGGGTAGCCTTTGACCACCTACGACTTGGCAAGCAGAAGTCAAAAATTAATCTGGAACCAGACATGGCTGCTAAGTGACAGTGATGGCTTCCACCTAAGACTTGTGCCGTCCTGCCAGACGTTCCTGGCTGCGACTGACTGGATCTGGGAGACTACCTTGTTCTGAGTCATTAATACTACAATCTGCAGGCATTCATCCTTTGCTTCATATACGTGTGTGTGTGTGTGTGTGTGTGTGCGCGCGCGCGTGTGAAGTTGAAATCTGTAGTTAGTAGTTCTGACCACTGCTAGATTGTCCTTAAAGTCAAAATAAAGGTATTTTCAGGTGGTGACCCCTTTTGCTCATTTTCTACTGGTTGAAATATTTTCAGTCCCTTCGGAAGTTTGTACCTTTACAAATCGTGGAAAATGCAAACATCGTAAAATTACCGCCTTTCCTTATCTTCGCGGTTCATTGCGTTAAGCACATTCACATTGCTAACACGATCAACCTGCGCAGTTCTCTTCATCTCGCAGAAGGGAAACTCCATAGCAAGTGAACAACTTCCCGCTTCCTCTTTTCCCAGACGCTGGCAAAAAGCATCCTACTTGCTGCCTCCAAGACCCTCCCTCCCATGAATGGAATCATGCCAAGTTTGTTCTGTGACTAGTCTCTTTCACTAGTGTAACATGCCCATCTCCCACCCCATGCATCCCACACTCTCTTGTCTGAGTGCCGTTAGCTCACACTCCGCTGAAAAGGGGGAGCTCCGAAACCATTCATTAATCCAAGGGCCATCTCTGAGGCAGGGAATTCTCTGAGGCTGTTACACCTGTAATGAAGGTTAGTTTACAGTTCCTTGATGGCACCTCGCCCCTATGGACACACTCAGAGAGCTTCACCATCAACTGAAGTGGCTGAGCCCTGAGGCACTCCCTTACCCCAAGGCTCCCGCCTCCCTTCACAGGCTGCAAGTTGGATCAGCAGGCACAAGAAAGCCTAGAGATTATGCCTTACCGTTATCACAAGATCAGCAATGTGTGTAGTGGATCACATGAAAAATACGTTTCTGTACTCAGTTTCCTCTGTAAAAACACTTCATCTTATCATTAATCAGATCTACGGAGAGAATGAACGCAGGGACGCCGGGAGAAAAAGAAATAATAAAAACTATTAAAATACACTGACCTCGGTCTTCATATTGATGTTTTACAATGACTCAGAATCACTACACTGAACACTTCTTTACAGGTAGATGTAAACACATAAAATTGAATTTTTTTTTCTTTTGCAGACGCTAGTTTGCACTTAATAAGCCAGTAGCTGTTAAAAATTATACCAAGCCATACACGTATGTGCAATGAAATAGGCTGTTAACTAAAGAACACGCTATCGTCCTAACAAGAGTGCTTGAGGCTAGAAGTGAAAACTTATGTGAAAAGTTAAGGTGGAATCAGTGATACTCTCACCAATTTTCTGGGTTAGGAGAAAAAAAAAAGTTGAATTGTAATTAGTTAGCAAGGTAGAAGTTGAACATAATTCAAAGCCTTCTCCCTGGAATGCAGCTCTTATTAATGTGTTGGTAATTCCTCGGGGATTACAAATCATTTAAATTCCTGTAAGTCGCAATTTTAATTATTTTTTACTACTTAATTTTACCAAATGGGCAAATTTATAATAAGGAAGAAATTAAGTACAAAGAACATGTAAATAGGAAAATACATCTTATTTCTACATCACACACATGGGACTATTTAAAAATGTGTTAGGTCCTCGTTATTTTCTTTTTCCTTCTTCTTTTTTTGGGAGGGTGGGGTTCAGCAAAATCTGTATGAATATTGTAATGTGAACATGATCTATCCTGTATTTCATATATCACAACCAAAGCAAGAGGTACTAGATTACACGGGATAATGTTTGCTAGGAACACAAATACAATATTTTTATGTATTCTGGGGAGCCCTTACGCATGTTTAAGGTTGTTTCTGATGAGACACCTAAAACATTGCTAAGGCAAATGGTATCTCATGGTTGGTTAAATTCCCTAAGAAAGTAATTCACTGATCTCTGCCAGGGGGAAGAAGTTCAGACTCTACGTTAACCCTTGTGTGGTAGTTTAGATAACAATGGCCCCAGAGTCTCATAGGTTTGAATGCTTGGCCATTAGGGAAGGGTGCTAGGTGACTGGGATTAGGAGGTGTGGCCTTGTTGGTGGAAGTGTGTCACTGGGGATGGTCTTTGGGGGTTCAAGTCTGGCTCAATGTCTCTTTCTCTTCCTGCTGCCTGCCCATCTGGATGTAGCGCCTCCGGCTACCTCTCCAGCACCGTGTCTGCCTGCATGCCTTCATGCTCCCAGCCATGATAATAACAGACTGAACCTCCGAAAGCAAGCCTGCCCAATGAAATGCTTTCTTTCATTACATTGCCATGGTCACGGCATCTCTTCGTAGCAATAGAACTAAGACACTGTGGAATGGGCAGACTGTGGAGGATTGTTATGTCTGAGGTTTAAGAAATTTGTGTAGCACATAGTTTTCAGCTTCCTTTCCAAATTCAGGAAACTTTTCCAAGCCGTTTTAAACTTTCAGATGATGTCAACACATTCAAACTACACACTATCAAAAACACAACATATATCCATTTATTAGTAAATAGTAGAGAGGAACTTCTCTATATTCCCCCCCCCAGAGAATAAAATATGAAAAGATGTAGCTAGAGTGTTCACATTCTCTTTCAAATTGGTGTCTTTTTTACCTTTAGTTGGCCATGGTTTTTGCAGTTTGACTAATCTATCAGGCATGTCAATGGAGGAAGAAGTTTATTAAGAAAAGCTGCTTTTTATTAAGTTATTTAAAAGTATTTATGTATGTATGTATGTATGTATGTATGTATATATGTATGTGTGTGCCATATACTATGTGTAGAGGAACCCCAGGAGACACGAAGAGAGTATTTCCTAGAACTGGAGCTACCAGCAGTTGTGAGTTACCAGATGTGGGTGCTAGGAATTTGGGAATCGAATCAGGTCCTCTGGAAGAGCCGCAAGAATTCTTAACCTGTGCCAGAATCTCAACGTTCTTCTTTCAAAACACCTCATGGCTTCTTATCTTTACTCTTTTTACCTCCTGAGCACATCTGCCTCATCACATCGTATTACCATTTGACCTGCCACTGTGTGTGCCATTTTTCATTGCTATAATCATAGTTATTTCAAAGTTTGAGGTGATAGACTTTAACTTGTTACAGAAATATCTGGAACATTCACAATAAGCCACAGATATTGCTGGCAGGTAACAGAATTTTACTGCTGGATGGTCAGTCTTGACTGTGGGTTGAGAAGTAGACACATTTCCAGCTATCCCCACTCAGGAATTACCAGAGACAGTTACATCAACATGACTCTGACCTAATTAATCCATTGAAGGTTTGGGATTTGGATAGGAAGTTGGGAGCACTGTGGAGGATGGAGGATGGCTGGAGGTAGCAGTTCACAGAGGTTGTGTTTTTGGAGCTCTGTGTTGCCCTGGCCCCTTCCTGAGGCTCTGTTCTCTTTCCTGTCCACTATGTTCTACTCCCTGTCCGCTAGCACGTGAGCATCTCTGCCACAGCTTCCCCCACCAATGGAATGACACCTGTGAAGCTCCAAGGAAAAGAAATCATTCAAGTTGTTCTTGTCAGGTACTCAGTCACGATGACAAGAAGAGTAAGTAGTCCATAGCGTGGCGCCGTTTGGAGTCATCTAAGCAGTAAGCGAACTTTTCCGTTCTATAAAAAAATTTTCTTGGCATTACACACCCTCCAGATAGCTGAGCTATGTGCCTTCGTATGCTCTTAGGAGTGCGCTCAGGCTCTGAAACAGATGTAGCTTGCCCCTTTCCTTGAGGCTGTGGTTGGTGCTGTCTAGTGGTGCTGATGTGATGGTTGCCTCAGATGTCAGCAGTCAGTTCTGTTCATCCCACCCTCCACTCTTCCCTGGACTGATTTGCTCTCTTCTTTTCCTTTTTCTGAAAAATAAAAGCCAGCACATTTCTGTGCTTATTGTAATAGTGAAAAGCAATCAAGCACGTGCCACCTTCTGTCATATTCCTGTTTATAACTTGGGGTTTATGCCATCTTTTGGCCTTATTATGTTCAACATGTTGGCGCTTCTCTTAGCGGCCCTGGCCTGGATGGACACAGGGTGGCTTTGGCAAATGGCAGATGTCACACAGCAAGTTCCAGTGTCTGAAAAGTGTTTACTCTTGGTAAGAGTGTAGAGAGTCAGCACAGCAGAGTTGTCATTGTATTTCAATTGTTAGAGCTGAACTGATAGGCAAATTGGACAATCAGTCACTGAGGAGGGAAACAAAATTGCTATGACTGGCTTATACTATCGAGGCTTTATCCTGACGGAGAAGTCTAGCTTCCCTCAGAACATGTGGACACACAGATTCTTCAAAGAATCAACTATACCAATAAGAATATTCCAGGACAGAATTGGCTATAGTGTGGGCCAGTCTGATCTGTTGTAGAATTTAAGGCTATGGGAGGATTAAGCCCAGGCGAGCTTAGCCAAACTATTTTGCTCCTGCTGAAGCACTTACTGACCGAGTACATCTGACCATTTGGAGTCACTTATCTCATTTCTGTGTCTTATTTCCCCAACTGGATGATATGTTGGTGACTATTTTGACAGAGAGAAATCAATAAAAAAGCTGTTTAATATAACCATATTCTGATTTCAGTTGCACGTATGAACTGATACTGGCCCTAAGCATCAGATAAAGTTGCTCTTTGGTGTTGCCATCCTCTAAGCAAGCCAGAGGCTACAAATTGCAACAGGCAGCTTGTGAGCCACAGAGGTACTATTTTAACATTATAAAGATATTATTTTGTTCAATTGAATGGCTACTGATATTTAAAAGTTAGACAATATCAAGCATGCTTATGCCCAGCTTCCTTTGAAGTGTCTGTCTATGACACTACTGTGCCCACACACCATACAGGGCAGTGACTGGACAGGGCTACCCAGTACTGGCCTAGTAGACTGGAGCCTGTGCTCTTGTGACCTCTACTATGCTGCCAGGACCAGTCCCTCTCTATACTAGATCATTGCATTCATTGTGCCTGTTGG
Organism: Meriones unguiculatus; assembly: GCF_030254825.1. Classification (NCBI taxonomy): domain Eukaryota; kingdom Metazoa; phylum Chordata; class Mammalia; order Rodentia; family Muridae; genus Meriones; species Meriones unguiculatus. Next base: position 58,057,191 of record NC_083362.1, on the reverse strand, counting down.
GATCTGTCATTTTTAAAGGTGAGACTGATGTCAAATCCGTCTGTATACCACTGCCATATTCAATTTTGAAAACAATCTTCACTTTACACTTTTGATTGTTTCTATTGTCTTTAAACATTTTCACCATCCTTAATACATGTTGTCTTATTGTAGGTGTGAAGATCCCCAATGTCCACCTTCTCATACATCCTTCTTACAATGTCCCAGGGGCAACACACTTGCTTCTATGACTTTGATCAGAAAAACTTCCTTCATATGTAATATTTCTGTGCAAGGCTGAATAATACCTGACCCCCGGCATAGGAGATTTTGTAGTTATTATTTCATTAAGAATTTTTGGATGGAGATATTATTCCATAGCGCTCAATTGCTCTCTCTACTACAGGATGGCGATGTGAGAATGATGTCATCACAAGGTTAAGAGTGCCTTAGGGGCCTGGCAGCACTGCAGAAGACAAGGGTTCAGAAGGAACCATTGCTTCATGAGACAGACTCTAGGCTTCTGGCCCTTAGAACTGTTATAAATGCAATAAGAAAAATCACTACAAGTTCCATATTTACTCATGAATATTGCCTTTGCCTTGAAAAAACTTCTGGGTTACCAACACAATGCAGGGTCTCCCACTGACTGTAAGTATGCATAGATTGTGAGGTCGTTGGGAACAGGCCATTTGTGAGTTAAGGTTGTGTTTGTCCTCGGACTTACTAAGTGATTGAGTACAGTCAAGAGTTAAAAAATATATGTTAAGTGAAAGGAAGAATCACTAGGAATGTTGAAAACTAAAATGGCCACGGAGAGCAAGTGTACAAATGTACCTAAGTCCCCTGGGATGCTTGAATACTGGGCATAGTATACTTGGCATCTTAACATTTTAATACATCTAGAGTACTTACATTGGCTTGATGAGCCTGCAGGAAAAAGTGGGGGGTAGGGGGGAGGTGCTTGACTAGAGGTCAAAGTGGACATCTCCTTGTCCTTGCAGGTGGGTGTGATATAGAAAGCCTATACTGCTTTTTGAAGCAATAAGAGGTGGAGATTCTAGTAACTGAGATTTAAATTTTACTAAATGCTATGTAGTAGCGAATTCTGAAGTCCTGTGTTTGTTCTCGTGAGACCCTTGTTTCCTGAACGCCACTTCAGTCTAGAAATTGCAGATTCCCTTAGCAAATGAGGTCAAGATAATTTTTCTCTGTTTTGTGACACACATTGGAGTAGGTTACAGCTGTCTACATGGACAATGTGCTATTTCAGTGCAACTTAGACATTGGCATCGAGGCAGAAAGTCTCCAGGGAAGGTTACACATTTGCATAATGTCACCGAAGGTTTGTGTTCCTGTATTAACTGACAGCAATGGGCAGTGACAGGATGCCAGACAGCTGTGTGGATGACAGAGCCTCTGAAAATGGAGAGTGCATGTGTCTTCCAGATGACATCAGCCTTCAATTATGGGAAGATGAGAGGACATTCAAAGGAAGGAGAGTGAGGAAAGGTGGGGAAAAAAGCCACCAGGGAGTCAGGATGACGGAGGGTGGCATTTGATCACTGAACAAAGGAGGAAAGGAAATGTTTTAATTATGTCAGATTCTGTGTAACAGAATGCGGAGCTTGGCACAAATGGCTTAAACATTTTGTATAAAGGTTTGATGGAAGCAGAGAGCAGACTCAGATTAGGCCAGCATTATTTCTGTCATTTTCCCACTCTGCTGTATTGACAGCAAGCTGAACTTTTTCATGTGCAACCAGAATGAAATGTGTCCTAATGCTCTGCTCCTGTATTGGATGACAAGGCCAACCTCTCTGTTTATGCATTGTGCCCATCCCAGGAAAGAACCCTGCACTTGGTTCAATTCTTTAAAAGGATGCATTTGGTGTGTTAGCACCTTGATGGCAGAAGTAGCCTTAGTTCTTTTTGAATGATGTAATTGTGCATGTGCTGTGTGTGTGTATGTGTGTGTGTCTATTATGTCACAAAGATCATCCCCACCCCCCAAAAAGCCCCTGAGTTTTCCATGTAACTACTATTATATTTTTATTCTTAAACCCACCAAAACAAAGGACCTTCTGACAAACTTGACTCACAAAGAGGGATTCCCTTTCATTGTTCCTGAATCTTTTCAGTGGCTCTTTGTCTTGGCAGGAGTCCCTGGATGAAACTCTGAGTTGAGGATGCTTATGTTCATAAGTGATTTATTTAAGGTGCCCCCATGAGAAACTACAAAAGGAATGAAGAAGGAAGAATCAAGGAGAGATACAACAGCAGATGAAATCCTAAACTGCAGCAGATTCCCAAGAATGAGTGAGTTCTCACAGTTTGTGACTCAAGGCAGAAAGCTGTTGAGCATTTCCTGCAGCATTCAACTGGAAAGTGCCTGCTCCAGAGTCAGGGGCACACACACTTGAGCTCTTTCCATGTACAGGTATTGGGTTCTAGTCACCTAAGAGCCTCTCGAAAAGGAGCTTGAGGCACAGGGGTACAAAGACAGAGGGTGTGGAGCCCGGGGGGTTTCTTAGATGAACAGTGACCTGTCGGCTTCAATTATCAAAATATTCTTCCTCCCGGGGAAGCTTTAGTAGGACATTTTTACATTAGTTAATTGATTAATACATTTACTATGTTGTTTTTATTCGTTCGTTTAGTGGTAAATTAAAATGGTATAGCAAGAGGGATGGTTTACATGGTTCACGATGTCCTGTGTAAATGAGTTCTCCATAGTCTAGAGTCTGTTGGAGTCTGTTGGAGTATTTGCTGATTCTAACTTGTATCCCGTGTGACCTTGTTACTGTATTTCCGTGTGTGTGTGTGTGTGTGTTTGTGTGTGTGTGTGTTCTTTCTAATTAATCTCTGCTGGCTAGTTTTGGAGTGACATCTTGTCAAAGCACTTTCTTTCCATGATCCCTGTGTTTTAGCTGATCTGTATTACTGAGATTCATCTCTAGTTTTCCACTGGTGAAGTAGACCTTACAGGTGCTGTTTTATTTATTCAGTGCTCTTTTGTGTCAGAGCACTTAGAAAGTTTTTACATTGGTCCTGAGAAACAGGAAATATCTTCTTATGTATGAGGAAACTGAGGCTAAGGAGGGAACAAACCACAAACAACCGCAATTTCCCAAAGGTCCTTCCACTCCTTTCCTGGAGCAACAGCAGATCAAGACTCAGCACCCCTTTCCTGTTATATGATCACTGAATGCTGCCTCCTAGAAAGCCCAGAGTTTGAATTTTCTAAAATCAGAGAGAATTAAAGGCAAATGCGTGTTTGAGTTCGCCCAGGTCAGCCATAGGTGTTGCCTTCTTTAGTGAGGCCTGCTGCTGAATGAAAATACGCTCTGCAGTCCCTGTGGGCAGTCTGCTAACTAACAGCAGAGGAGGTAGCTGTTCTTTATGGAAGCCTATTTTTTTTTCTGAATTGATGTTTTCTGCCCTCATTAGAGGCTCTTAGCATATCAAAAAGGTGTTTTAAAAATCACTCTGAGAATCGAAAGAGCAAACTCAAGCATATTTTGATGTATCCATAATGAGGCTAGCTACTTCAGTTAATAAACAGGCTGAAGCCCTATGAACAGAAGGCTCCCCACCCCAGTAGCTTGCACAGACAGCTTCCCCGGGAATCTCACACTTCTGTACGTTAAGACTAAACAATGTCATGTGAGAAGAGCCAGTGTTGTCCCAGTGGAGACAGGCTCGGCGTCTTTTATTTTATCCCAAAACTCTACATTTTTTTTTCAGTAATTAAATATTTATTTTATTTTTTTTTATCAGTTACATTTTATTAACTCTGTATCCCAGCCGTGTCCCGATCCCTCATTCCCTCCCAGACCCTCCCTCCCTCCCTCATCTCCACCGTGCCCCTTTCCAAGTCCACTGATAGGGGGGACCTCCTCCCCATTCATCTGATCCTGTTTTATCAGGTATCTTCAGGACTGGCTGCAAAGCCCTCCTCTGTGGCCTAACAGGACTGCTCCTCCCTTCGGGGGTGGGGAGACCAAAGAGCCAGTCATTGAGTTCCTGTTAGAAATAGTCCCTGTTCCCCTCACTTTGGGAAACCAATTGGTTACTGAGCTACCACAGGCTACATCTGAGTGGAGGTTCTAGGTTATATCCATACATGGTCCTTGGTTGAATGTCAGTCTCAGAAAAGACCCTGTGCCCAGATATGTTTGGTCCTTGTGGAGCTCCTATCCTTTCCCCATCAGACTAACTCCCCTTCTTTCTTATGATTCCCTGTACTCTGCCAAAGGTTTGGTCATGAGTCTTTGCTTTGAAAGCACTGCTAGTTAGAGTCTTTCAGATGCGCTCAGTAGACTCCTGTCATACGTTCAATGCACATCCCATCTGTCTTTCTAAACGAGGATTGATTATCTTACCCCATGTCCGCTCAATTGATTATCTTTTTTAGGTGTATAGATTTCATTATGTTTATCATATCTTATAGGTCTATATAAGTGAGTATATCCCAAAACTCTACATTAAATAAGCTGTAGGTTGGTTTTCTTTTTCTAGTTATAACCTCGGCTGAGTTTTGTGTCATCTGTCTTAAGGTAGGAACGTCACTCTCACCCATTTCCTGACGATATTATCTACTGTTGTGTAGCAAGCTATTGAACTCAGCTGTACTCTTGAGAAGAAGGCTTATTGTAACTCAGCATCTTGTGGGTCAGGGTTTGTGGAAGAACCTGCGGAAGTGACTGACCTCTATGTTGTGATATCATGTTTGTGTTTGGGTAAGATCTGGATGGGTGGCTGAGAGGCAGAGTGAGTTCAAGTATTAGCATGTGGAGAGCAGGTCAGGAGACGCTCTAGGGAAAGCCCAAACAAGGAATAAAAGTTGGAAAGATTTTAAAAAACAAAACAATATTTGAAGGGCAGAAGTAGAAAGACCAATGTCCATTTAGTATGAAACCCAGAAAAAGAAATAACAAACATTAAAGGGCAGGCAGGTAACAACATTTAAATAAGTAATGGTGAGTGTAAGCTTAACATACAAAATTAGTGATAGTCTACAAATTAGCAACAGTGTAGAAACTAGAGTAAAACAAATTGCTTTTCCTAAAGGTAATGGAAAATGTAAAATGTTTGGGAATAAACTTAACAGAACATATAAGGACATAGAGATTTTTATAAAACTATGGTAGTATGCTATTGTACTACCGCATGTAGTTAAGCCACCATATGGTAGGTTAAAAAATATGAATAGTCAAGAGATAAAGTATTTTAAAGACAAAGCCCCACCCTATAACCAAAACTCCAGCTGTAATTGATACCTGCTGGAAAAGAGAAAATCAGCTTTCTCTGACATTGGCGTGTCAGTGGGTGTATCAATTATAATACAGCACTGGCCCTATGCCCAGCATAAAATGGACTCCATATTTATTATACCAAGTTTTACTTTATTTGTGTATTTTTTTGATGTGTATGTACTTTTTGTTTTGTGGGTCTTCTTTTTGTTTTTAAGAGAGGGAGAGAGAGAGAGAAAGAAAATGAAGTTTGGTGAGTAGGGAGGTGAGGGAGGATAGAGGAGGAATGCGGAGGGGAAGGAATGTGATCAAAATATATGACATGAAAACAAACTTAAATTTTAAAAAGTAAGATCACCCAACACAAGAAAAAACTAATTTATCTCTCAAGTAAATCTTAAATTTAATTCTAGTTAGAATTCTTGAAGGACTCTTTTATGATATTTGTGTGGCCTTCTAAAGTGCATATGGGTAAATAATTGGCAAGTCTTTTATAAATAAATGCAAACTTTAAAAAGGAAAAATCCAGAAGGGCATGACATATCAACCCTTATGATTTATTACAAAGAAGCAAAACCAGTATAATGCTGGTGAGGAAAAGAGCCAGCTAGTGTATCAATATGAAGGCCCAGAAATGAAGTTACATGCCTGACCATTTGGTATGTGACAGTCAGGGCATTACAAATCAGCAGATGGTACCACAAATTTTAGAGTTGACTCTTAGCACAAGTTGGAGAAATTATCCCTTCATGAAGAGGAAAAAAAATGTCATTGAATGATTACTTAAGGTTATATGAACCTCAGATGGATAAAGTCTTAAATGCTAACGATAGATTTAAAAGCTATGTGAAATAAAAGAGGGAAAATGTTTCTTCATGGTCTTGGATGACGGAAGGACTAAAATGATGAGATCCCCCAAGTATAAACCATCCAGGGAAACCTTCATGCATTTGACTTTCACTGTACGTTTTTGTTTGTTTTGTTATTGTGTGTTTTTTCTTCCTAACACGTTCCCTTAACCATGTTAAGATGTGGTGAGACCATACCAGCCCCGCGGCGGGTCGTGGCCTGGGGTAACACACCTGCTACCACTCAGGCCCAGATCCAGGGTTTTTAGGTGGTCCAGCCCATTATCTACTCCATCTGTGAGCTGCTGGAGCATATGAGGGGGCTGGTCCTGCAGAACCAGAACTGTAGGATCTCTAGGACTTGGGGCAACAGCAGGATATCTGAGAGGAGACTTGGCGAGGGTCCAGTATAGGTGGTGTGGCAGAAACCAGAGGCCTCGAACCAGAACAAGGCCTCGTTGCAGTGAACATTTGCATGTGAAGCTGGTTGGGCAAAAGGGTAGACTATGTGACACGCTGCAGCTTCTAATGCGACTACAGTGAAAAAACTACACGACGCAGGAAAGGTGGAAAAGGGAGCAGGGAGTGTGTGTGTTGCGGAACTGGAGACTCGACAACTGTGACAGGCGTGAGAGAAGAATATGGTTGACGGAGGTCATTGCCCAGTGGGGACAGCAGGATGGTGGGAGGCAGCCTGCAGACTGCTCAGACTCAGCCTCCCAAACAAGCGGCTCAGCCACGGGATTAACAACAGTTGGGATAATGACAACACTCAGATGCCATAGACACAGAAGAGGAAATATTGGAAGGCAGGAAATAATTCAGTATCCCCCTTAATCAGTGCCTCCCCAACACACCCATCTTTCGACTACACCAAGAACTATTTTTGAATTACATTTCTCCTTACAGCCATCGGCAGAAGGTTCTGTGCTTTAAGCGTTATTTCGGCATAAACGTTAAATTAATCGTGGGCAGGAAGCCAGGGAACTTTCGCCACTTCTGTGGTGTAACTCTTCCTTCGCCGCTGTTTACACCCTGTCAGACCAGAAACCAACAAGACACGGGAGTGTGAAGTTACACCTAGTCTATATTTTCTCCTAATGACTCTGCTGTCACCTTGGATTTCGATGTTCGATGACCTAAGGGGCCAGACTCTCTTCTGATGAAAAGCTGCTGGCAACTGTGTGGAGGATGAGTGTCCAATATATCTCTAAGCAGGAAATAGACATGAGAGTCAGTTGTGTTTGAGATTTAAAAAAAGTAATACAGTTAACTGGGCAGTGGTTGCTCAGCTTTTAATCCCAGCCCTTGGGAGGCAGAGGTGGGCAGATTTCTGTGAGTTCAAGACCCACCTGGTCTACAAAACAAATTGCAGGACAGCCAGAGCTGTTACACAGAGAAATCCTGTCTTGAAAAAAAAAAAAAAAAAAGAACAACAAACCAAAAATAAAAGTGTTAAAATTTAAAAAAGAAATTATAATCAGCATGTCAAGCTTCTGGTGCTTTTTTATGTCAACTGTTTGCTATCAGATATTGCTCTAAGGAAATCATTCTAAAGTAGAATTTAGTGAGAATTCTGGAAATATTAAACTTATGGGATGATAATAACAGTAAGTTCACATTGTTCCTGAAATATATCCCTTTCAGATTTGTTATAGACAAGGACAGAGGTTTGGGGATTGAGCAAAGACACCAGAAACATTTACTATGCCTTCTTATTACAGGCTTCTTAGCATGTACCCCTGTTCTCACCTCTGCCTGGAGCAGGAATTGAGAATCATAGAGATCATCGTTTTTGTTGTTTTTTTTTTTTTCATTGTGTAAAATAATGAAGAACTGAATTTCATAGGGAAGAAAACAACCCCACAGTTCCTCAGTTTGTGTGTGACGGTTAATCTTAGTTGACAACTTGATGGAATTTAGAATCTCCATGGAAACAAATTTCCAGGTGTGTTTGTGATGGATTAACCGGACGAGATGAACGGAGGTGGGAAGACACCCTAGATGTAGGGGTACCATCTCACTGCCTCTTATCTTCAATTTTGAAAGATTCAGCATGTATGCAAACACATATAAACGTTTTGTAATTGTTTCTTATAGATACCTAGGCAGAACATACACGTATATAATAACAGTTTGCAACTGTCAGACCTTGTTTATTTACTTGTATGTGTGAACATGCACATACACATGTATGTGCGTCCTGTGCGTGTATATGCATGTTTCTATAATTCACAGACAGAAAATTTAACTATCGCAACAGCCCACGTGGTCTGTTAAAATCCTATTTCGAACCAGTTTGGCACCACAAAGCAAAGCAAGCAAAGAAGTGTGGGGAAAGGATAAACCATGGGATAAACTGCGACACAGGACAACATCAAAAGAGTTTTTTTTTTTTCTTTAATTTTTGTTGTTGTTGTTGTTGTTGGGGAGGAGGTTGCAAGGATGAAGGGTAGGCAAGAAGGGACGGGGAGATGGGGGGTATTTTTGTGCATGATGTGAATTCACAGAGAATCAATAAAAAGTTAAATAATAAAAGAGTAATGTTTTGGGTTCTATCTTGTAATGTCCTGTAGTTAGAGGAGGGGCTAGAGCCGTTGCTACAGTTTGCTTGGACCACAGTTCTCTGTGTGTATTACATTGAGCTCCCCTCCCTCCCATCCTCCGCCATTCAATTTGGTGTGCCAGTAATCTTAAAAGTGTCCTGGTTTGGCTAATAAATTACATAACTTCTCTGCTCTGGTCTCCCCCCCTTTCAGTCTCCTACCATGCGGTATAGTACGCTGAAATCAATCTGAAACCCCATTTTGTCAAATATGAAATTTGTATTAGCAAGAAGGCATGAAAACAATCACACAGCATGTTCTGCAAGCCTGACAAGGGGCCGTGTCTTAGTTCTCACAGGCCTTCAGGCAATTTCTAGTCTAAAGGTCTTGTGAGACTTAAAGCATAAATAATTCCGAGTACTCTCTTTAAGAAAAAGCAGTACAAGACAATGAGTGCAACCTTAGCAATACAAATGAATATTCATCTAGCAAGAGCAAAGAAAGCATAATAAGCCACCCACTAAAGAGGTGACAGATGGCATCAGACAGAAAAACCCAGGTGATAACGTAACACCTTGGTCAGTGCTCTGATTTTTTTTTCTCAGTCTCCCTTTCATTTATATTCTTTTTGTTCATTTCATTATGTAATGACAAATTATAAACTACTCATTCCTATTTTACTCTGTCACTCGTATCTAACTTATTAGTTTTCTTGGTTATCCTGTTTTCGGATGTGTTTATCTTTACTGTGTGTGTCTGTGTGGTTTGCCTGAATAGATGTATGTGCTCCATGTGTCTGCAGTGCCTACAGATGCCAGGAGGGGGCACTGGAATCTCTGGAATTTGAGTTAGAGATAATTTTGAGCCAGTCTTGTAGGTGCTGGGAACTGAACCTTGATCCCTGGCAGGAGCAGCAAGTGCTTTGAAACACTGAAGCATCAATCCAGCCCACTGGCATTCTTTTTACAAGGGGAGTCTTCAAATATCGTACACCTTCCTTGAAAAGCTACAGTCCTAGAGCTACGTGTATTCGTTTGTGTCTTCTCTTTCTTTTGCTGTTTTTTTTTTTTTTTTTTTTTTTTTACCATTACTTACTCATATCTTATAACTTTTATGGCATTATTATAAAGTAGCAGCACCTTATGATTATTTCATTTCTTCAATGGGCTATGCTGTTGTCATATGTTGTAAATTTTTAAATAAATTAAGCTATTAGAAAGTAGAAGTTGTGTATTCTCCATATGATGGCATTCCAGCTCACTTTGTTCTTGGGATAAACTTTGGTTTTCTTGGGGTAGTCTTTCAAGTGAACCGGATAAACCTCACCCATCATTTATACTTGTGCAGCATCCCAGCCACACTTCTGTGTCTCACTCTGCTTTTGAAAGTTAATCTCCTTTATTTTTGGAAATAACGTTTTCTGTTTGATATAAAATTTCAGATTGAGTTTTTTTTCCTTCCTTTTCTTTCTTAGATTTATTTTATTTTACCTGCACATATGTCTGTGTACCACACACATACCCAGTGTCTAAAGGAGTGGTGAGCCTTCATGTAGGTGCTGTGAATTGAACCTGGGTCCTTTGCAGGAAAAAAAAAAAAAAAAAAAAAGTGTCCTTAATCACCGACTCAGCTGTCCAGCCCAAAAGATTGATGTTTTATTCTTTAAACATATCATTATCATTGTATTGTCTTTGACTTGAATTGTTTCTGGTGGGAAGTCTCTGTAGCTTTTATTTTGCTTTTGGTGAAAGCATTGCTTATTTTTAGCGTTGGCCTTAGTACATGAGCATTTTGAGCCTCTTTGGGTTTGTAGTACTTATTAAATTTGAAGATTCATGGTCAACACTCATGAATTTTGGTATTTTACTTCCATGTATGTTAAAGATGTTGACACTGCTTATCTGTAAGTGCCTATCTGTTTTGTTCACACTTTTTCTCCTCTTTATTCAGCTTAGAGCATTCCTTTTACTGTATCTTCACATCACTATGGTGTGTAATTTGATGCTAAACACACCTAGAGATTTTGACATTCCTGACACTGTACTTTTCATTTCTAGAACTATTAATTAGTCCTTTCTGTGAGTTCTGTGTCTTTCCTCGTTTTTCTTATATTTTCCTTTGTATTCTACTGTTAATTTTCTCTTTGATTAATGTTTTCTTTGTGGCTGGTCATAGTTTCTTTCTTCCCTGGATGTCTTTAATTTTTTTTAATGGAATGCCAGACACAATCAAGAATTGGGGTGTTGAATTTTCTAGAATTTAGAATTTTATTTTTTCAGCAGTGGAGATGGTATGCATGTTTTAGGCTTGTTCTTTTCATGTCAGTCATGAGGATCCCTTACCTTAGGCCTAGCTTAGTTCCATGTTAAGGCCACCTTAAAACTGGAGCATCTATGGAATGTTCTAGAGTTTTGAGGAAGTGTTTTAGGGCTTTCTCCTTGTCTGTGCTACCACCTGAAAATTAGTTCTGTGAAGAAAGTTAGGGCCATTTCAGAGTTTACCATACCTACTAGTGTGACCACCCAGTCACCATTCTGTGATTCCTGTTTTGTTTTGTTTGTTTCTTGGTTTTTGTGTGTGTCTATACTTACTCATACTACGAATCATTCACTCATTGTTTGTGTTAGATGGAAGTTAGGCACTGTTAGATCTTTAATGGCTAGAAACAAAAGTCATATATTACAATCTTATCAAGAGGAAAACCTTAAAATAAATTATTCTACAGGGTTAAAAATTTTGTCTAAGTATTTGTTAAATACGGGAATTAAATGACTGACTTCTTTTAAAGCTAGCCTGACCCCTGCTATTGATGCAAAAGAAAGCATAATGATATGATTATATCAGTTTGTTTCTGGATGTACATCTTGAATTGTTTTTTTTCATATTTTTTGTTTATTTTATGTTTGTTTGTTTGTTTGTTTGTTTTTGACACGAGATTTCACTATTTTGCCCAGGATAGTGTTAACATTGTGGGCTCAAACAGAGCTTCCTGCTTCAGCTACCCAAGTAATTGGAACTGCAGTTATGTGTCACTAAGCCTGACTAATAAGCTTTTTGTTCACTTCCTACCTGTCTAAAATGCCTTGTGATCCTATTCATCCCCATTATCCTTTCCTCCCTCTCCCATTCCTGCTGACCTCCTTTTTCCTTCTAGCCAGACACTCTGCTACTCTCACATCCTTGTTTTATGCAGATCTTATGCACATAGTCACTGCTGCTGTGTGTTCATGGGCTGGTCAGCTTTCAAGTGCTACTCATTAAGATTAGCTATGGAGTTCATGTTCTTGATGAAGACACTTCAAGTATCAACTAATTGCCCTCAGCATATAAGAATAAATTAAAACATTATGCCAAATTATCAACATTGATGTATTCTTTGGAAATTTTCTTTCAGCACATGAGTATTTGCCTCCTATGTGTATAGGCACCGTGTGTGTGTGTGTGTGTGTGTGTGTGTGTGTGTGGTGCCCAGAGAGGCCAGAAGAGGGTGCTGGATTCCCCAGTGCTGGAGATACAGGCAGTTGTCAGCTACCACATGAGTGCTATGTATCAAACCTGGGTTTTTTTGCAAGAACACCAAGGACTATAACCACTGAGCCACTGAAATATTTTAAACAAAAACAGAGGCAATACAACACCACAAAAGTTGTTACTCTCTTACTCAGCTTCTTTGCAGTTACTGCAGTTTTTAATTGGCCTGTGCATATACAAATTACATGCAAATAGCTATTTCCCCTTTGTCTCAGTAATGATTGATTGTATTGGGTATACTAAACTACACCTTTCTATATTTTTTGAGAAAATTTCATAAACCTACATCATTTTAACAGTGGCTCAATATTTCATTAAATAGATACACCATAATTTATTTTAAATATTTTCTTGTTTATTTTCTGCAGTTATTTGTCAATAAAAGGAGTACAATTAAGAGCTTTTCATACATTTTGTGTTCATGTGCCATGAATTCATCATCCAATTTGGAAAAGTACAAATAGGAACACATCTCAGAATAGATAATAAACAAATGAACTTTCAACACAAAGGTTCTTTAATACTGCACAATAATTGCATCTTTTCAGCTCAGATTATTATAGTGAGAAACTTTAGGCACAAAAGTTACCCCAAAAGAGTAAGGTGTTTTGTAATCCACCTTGTCTCATTTCAGCTGCTGTGCTGTGATATCTGCTAATAAGTAAAAGTTTTTTTTTCTAAGAAAGGCAATTATATCTTTACATTTCTTTGATCAGTGGGTTAGAAAAAGAAAAACTTGAAATGTTTGCCTTTTTGTATATGTAAAAGGAAAAAATCCATAAATGAAAAGCCAGATTCATGTTTTTTTCCCCTCATTTCTTTAATCTAATCTACTGTGTAAATCATTAAATTAGTTGCTCTCATTCACCAGAGAATTGCTTCTGTTTTGCTTTTATTTTCTCATTAAGCTGTCTCAGGACATCACTCCTAGCTGAGGGAAACTCTTATTCACTTAAAAAAAATTCATGATAGCCTCATGTTGATAGAATAACAGTTATTACTGGAAAGATAAGGCATTGCATTCCTTCATATGTTAAAAAAATTCAGCTTTATCAAAGAATAATTGGAAGTCATGAAGTCCTTCAAATACCTTTCCTTCTTGCTAATTAACATCTCTGTGTATTAAAGAATTCCCAATGGAAGCCTAAAGACATTATTAAAACAAAGCACAAGCTTAGATTTTTGTAATGTAAAGATTCTTGATAGACACATGAGAGCCTGGATGTGAAATAATTCTTAATTCCTTGCAATGAAGGGTCATTGTTTATGACCCTGAAATTATATTTTCCCTAAGACTTTGATTTTGCCAATTGCTTTTTTTTCTTCTTCCTCCTTATCAACATCCAGAGAATTGCCTAACCGTGCTTATTCTGTAGTGTTCCTTTCATAATAACCTGAAAAGTGTCTTGTGAGACAGGAAAAAATTCCAACTGGACCCTTGGAGAGAGTCTGCCAAATTTGCAGTCAGGCCCCAGCATGGTACATCATGGTGATGGGGGTGGCTCCGTGAGGAAAGAGGAGAAACGAATCCACGGGCTATCTTCTTTCAGCCACAAACAGATGCAACACTTATTTGCTGATGAAAAAGCGCTAGTCTTACTTTCAGTCAGACTTGAGGCACAAAGTGAAATGACCGTTACCTCAAGCTAAATGACTTACAAAATAATCATTTTCGTTGACTATGTAGTTTCTTCTCTGCATGTTGTCATTTAAAAGTGATCTTTAAGGTTAAGGTATACTTTTTAAAATAAGGTAAAATAAATACATTGATTTTCACATATAATAAAAAATAAAAAACTAACAACACACCTGACGCTCAGCCCTGTTCCCAGTACAGGTAGAGGATTTTGGTTTAGGACAGACGTACATGAAATTCATCTCTAGGGAAGGATTGACAAGCTGTCACAGCTTTTCTCCTCTAAAATAAGGATTAACTAAAATCATATTGTTAGCTGCTTAGATAGATACACATTTTTCTCTTACATTTTGTATAATTACTTTTTTGTAATGAACTCACAAATAAACACATTACACAACCATATGTGAAAACAGCTTACACAAACACTTGCCCAGTCTCAAATACTATAGATCTCACTGAGCTTCCGTATAGTTATAAAGGCCAGTATAGAATAACATTTAGAAACATTTAGTTGATCAACAACAGGCACTGTTAGGTAATGAAGAATGAAATGCAAGCAAAAGGACAGGAGTCACAAAAGAGATATAAAGCTATTTGTTTTTCTAGTTCAGCTCTGTCGCTGAGGTTTTTTTTGTTTGTTTTTGTTTTGAGTGTGTGTGTGCGTGTGTGTGTGTGTGTGTGTGTGTGTGTGTGTGTTGGATAATTTGCAAAAAGATGTAATTGAGAGTGGAAATGGAAGATGCTGAGCGACTTTTTGAAAAGCTGGTGGAGTACCTGGCTGTGGGAAGAATAATAAGAGCACACCAGGGCCTGCAGTTGTTGACACCGTGCTTGCACCATCGCTTTTTTAGAGTCTGTGGTAAACAGGTAGACCAGAAGTTCTGATGGACAAACAGAACTGGAATGTTGCTGCATGCCATTGTAATGCCTTTTTCCTTTTCTTCTTCAGCCTTCCATCCCTAGCCAGCTATCTTGTGTCAGCATAGATTGGTTTGAATGTTCTAGGGAAGACTAGATAATTTCTTGTTATAGAGGGCTGCCCGCTTGACTGCTGGAGATTTGTCACCATCCCTTGTCTCCATTTATTAGATATGAGTAGTTCTTGCTTCTGTTTTAAGGACCCAGAATGTTATCAGACCTGAAGGGATGTTCCTGGGGAGGAAAATCTGGTCTTAGTTGTGGAAGCGCTGTTCTAGAGCTTTATAGGAATGGAACTGTAGAGTATGTGTGCTTTAGTGTGCAGCTCTGCTCCCTTGGCATGATTATTTGCAGGCTTACACCACAGAGATAGCTTTTCTTAAGCTTCCTCATCAGTAGAGTCTCTGAGAGTGACTGGTTTATCATCAAAATAGGTATGTGCAGAGATCAGCTCTTCTCAACCTGTGGGTCACGACCCCTTTGGGGTCACATATCAGATATCCTGCATACCAGATATTTACATTGTGATGCATAACAGTAAGAAAATTACAGTTATGAAGTAGCAACAGAATAATTTTAGGGGTAGGGGTCACTACAACGTGAGGAATTGTATTAAAGGGTTGTAGCATTAGGGAGGTTGAGAACCTCCCGTCTAGATCACTGAATATGTAGGGGTAGAGAATCATGAGCGCTGAGTCTAATAGTCCTAGTTATTGGCTGCCATACATTATTGGCATGAAAATACCTTGTTCACTTTGTAAGGTTACCAGAAAGATCAAATTTTAGCAATACAACATGAGAGTAATAGAATTTGCGCTAATGTTACAGTAAGAAAAGGTATAATGTTTGTGTCATATAGTTAATAGATATTTATTGAGTAGTCTAGGTGGCATGAAATTAAACTTGGCACGTTCTCTAAGCCAAGTGAAAAAGAAACATAGCACTACAGTTGAGATGCAGAAATAATGGAGAAAGGAAGAGTGATGGGACCTGAGGAAGCATTAGTAGAACAAGGTCCTGGGATGGGTAAGACCTGACCTGGATAATTTTGAAGGGTAGATAGGATCCTATAGGAAATTCCTCTCTAATGATAGCCATGGAAACAAGAAGTATAAAATGCCATGAAAGCATAAAATAATGGGAGATGGACAACAAATAAGAGACAACCATGAAGGCTGTATTTGCTGTTGCTAATTAATTTAGACTTTATTTGATAAATGACAGAAAAACTAGTAAAGGATTTTAAAACAAGAAATGTAAACCAGTTAGTATTTTTTGCAAAGATTGCTTTGTTGCCAGAGTGTGGAATTGATTTAAATGTCTGTTCTCATTACTGAAGCCTAGGGATTTTTATTTCATCAATATTTTATTGTTTCATTGTCATAAATTAACATCGATTTTTTTGCAATTAAGTTTCATTACTAACTGGCAAAAAAAATGACTTCTTAAGAAAAAAAAAGACATCTTTTAGCATAATTTTAATCTAGACAGCCAAGTATAGAAAGTCGGATTTTTTTTTTTTTTTTTTTTCTGGGCAGATGCTCCCATGCCCCATGTTTTTCTCTTTTTAAAATTTCGCTTTTATTTTTGAGAATGTAATTTATGTACATTTCCCCCTTACCATTCCTCTCTCCCACCCTTTCCATGTAGCCCTCTTTTGTGGCCATTTAAAAAAAAATTATTAATTGTTATTGCATTTGTGTGTGTGATTTTATCATTTGTCTAACACATATTGAATTCATCACCTATAGTAGATACTGTGATAAATACTCAAAGCTGGAGATATATCACATCTCCCTCGACCCCATGAGGATGAAACAAGGCTTGGGGTGGCTGTATGTGATACTTCAAGTGTTTAATTGGTTATATTGAACCTTAAAAGATAGTTATTCATTTATACTGATGTTTCCAAGACAGCATGAACCTAAAACAAAGATCCCAAATGTTAGATGAGAAGAAATTTGAGAGTTGTTTCTGAATGTCATAGTTAAGTACTTTCTCAACCATGACTGGGCTAGTGAACTTGTCTCTAGTCAGTGGTTAAGGGAAATCTAGCTATCTAACCTGATTATCTAACTGTTTTTTGTTCTTAATCTTCTACTCTGGACAAGAGAAAGCTGCACTGACCTATGAGAGCTCTTATGTACAATAGAAACATATATATATATGTATTGCTTGCCGCAGGCTTCTCAAGCAATAATTAGTCAGCATTGACAAACTATTATGCTGTGTCTTAGAAAAGGTTTCCCCAGGCTTATTAGAACTTTAGCAGCTGTTGCATTGTTTTAGTGCATATACGTCTGTTTCTGTCACAGAACCATGAGCCTTCTAAAGCCCTGACCATCTGTCTCTCTTTTTTCATTCACTTTACATTCTGATCTTATCCCCCTCCTGGTTTCCTCCTTCCTCTGTCTTCCCCCTATCTCTGCTCCCTACTCCTCAGGAAAGGGGATTCCTCCATCCCCTAGCCCATCCCAGCACAGCAAGTCTCATCAGGCCTGAGCAGCCTGAGGCCATGCAAGGGAGCCCTGCCAGGGGGAAGTGATCAAAAAGCAGGCAACAGAGTCCACGTCACAGACAGTCCCCTCTCCTTACTAGGACACCCACATGAAGCTCAGGCTGCCTGTCAGCTACATAAGTGTAGGTCCAGTCCATGCATGGTCCTTGATTGGTGCTTCAGTCTCTATAAGCACCCCTGGGCCCAGGTTAGTTGACTCTGTTGGGCTTCTTGTGGAGTTCTTGTCACCTCCTAGGCCCTCCTATCCTCCTCCCTACTCTTCCACAAGGCTCTCTGCACTCTGGTTAATGTTTGGCTTTGAGTCCCAGCATCTCTTTTGATCTGCCGCTGGGTGGAGCCTCTCAGAGGACAGCTATGCCAATCTCCCATCTGCAAGCATAGCAGACTATCGCTAATAGTACTCTGACCAACTCTCAATCTTTACTTCATCAACAGTGTGGTGCTTTCCATGTCATGGACATTGTGGTCCGTGTCAAAGCAAATGCTGCAAATCTTAATGTTTAAGTGACGCAGCATGGGGGGGGGGACGACAAAAAAAGACTGATCTGGCAGGAAGTGACCATCCTACAGGCTCCCGCAATCCCAAATTCTAGTTCATAAGTGTTTGTCTTACTTGTTCTTCCATTGCTGTGATAGAGCAACATGACCAAGGCAATTTATACAAACCAAACCAAACCCAAAACGTTTAATTTGGGGCTTGCAGTTTCGCAGGGTTACAGTCCATGATTGAGGAGCAAAGGTATAGCTGCAGGAACAGCTGATCTTGATCTTCAAGTAGGAGGGAGGGAGGGAGGGAGAGAGAGAGAGAGAGAGAGAGAAAGAGAGAGAGAGAGAGAGAGAGAGATTTGTGTCTTTGGAAGCTCGAAGTTACCTCCTAGCAGTATGTCTCCCCCAGCAAGGCCACACCTTCTAATCCTTCCCAAAGAACTCTACCGACTGGGTCCAGGTATCCCAAAAAATGAACCTATGGAGGGTATTCTCATTCAAGCCACCACAGTGTTCTGTTGATTTTTTTTCTTGAAAAGATTTCCATTCCTGATGCTCCTCTGGTGCTAAAAAATATAATACCCTGCTCTGACTTCATTCTGCATTTTTTTAGTGTAAAGTTTGAGATGAAATTTTAAGGTTTTTTTTTTTTTTTGCGTTCATTGTTTCCTCACAAGACGCTATCATTTCTTCTTTAAGTAGGGCATACAGTTCATCTGGTAACTTGTTTTGGTGCTTTGGAATTTCCAAGGTGGGCAAGGCCTCAAGTTGCTGCTTGCTTACTAATTAATGGTACGTTTGTGCCAGTTTTATAGTGGATTAAAATACAAGGATAAGTTTAGGTCTCTAGCTGCTTTGTCTTGAGGTTTTATGATAATTGTTAGGGGGAAACACTCCTTATTTCTCTTTAGTTGGGGCATGGGGTGTTCCTGAGGTGATGTAACCCTCTTGTCCCAGCCAGTAGTTCTTGTGGAATTAGTAGGGGGTGGAATGAGCTGGTAGGTGAAAGTCAGTGACCCAAAACTTTCTCTTTGGTGGAACCAGTGCAGTTGAAGTTCTTAGGCATCAAGAATCCCATCTCTTGCTGGTGCCTTTTCTTTCAGAATAATGCTAGGCACCGAGTTTGGGGAAGCATACATACAGTCTTTGACTTGTATTGATTGTTCCAAGGTGTAAATGAAAAGGGCATATCAGAACTTTAATTACATTTGACTCTTACACTAAGTCTCTGCCTCCTGTTGGCTTTATCAGAGATCAATATCACAATGACTTCCACTCCCTGATTCCTGTATCTGATCTCACTTACTCTGAGTTCAGCCCTTCAAAAGGTGTTGCTATTTGTTAGAGCCCCTAAAAAATCAATAATCAATAATTGCTTATTAGTATTTTATCTAGACTTATTTTTTAAAAAAAATATAGTAGTAACCTGTAGATGGTAAATAAACTCAAGCTATATTTATGGATAAAATGAAAAGTAGAATTCTCTTTAATTTTTATTCCTTTGTCACTCATTAAACTATGAACTTTTATTAAACTATGAACTCTTTAAGGAAGAAGACATATTTGCATTTATGAGTGTCTCTGTGCCTTAAAAGGTATACACAAATGCTCTGGATTAGGCAAGTATTTCATAGAGATTATATTAAAAATACAAGTTATGAAAGCAAAGATTGACAAGATTTACTATAAAATAAAAATGTTCTACTTCAAAAGACATCATATAACATTTTACCATGAGAATCAAACTATCTGATTAAGGACTTATATCCAAAAATATAATTCTTATAATTCAATAATAAAAGACAAAGGACCCAGTTGACATGAACTGATTGGCCTGCTCTTTGATCACCTCCCCCTGAGGGAGGAGCAGCCTTACCAGGCCACAGAGGAAGACAATGCAGCCACTCTTCATGAGCCCTGATAGACTAGGATCAGAAGGAAGGAGCAGTAGAACTCCCCTATTAGTGGACTTGGGGAGGGGCATGCGTGGAGAAGGAGGAGAGGGAACTGCAGCTGGGATACAAAGTGGATAGATTGTAATAAATAAAAAAATAAATAAAAAGGGAGCTACAGGGGGAATACAAAGTAAATAAACTGTAATTAATAAAAATTTTAAAAAAAACCAAAAAAAAAAAAAGAAAAATGAGCAATAGATCTGAATGATTCTCCAGAGAAGTGCTAGAAATGACTAATTGGCACATGAGAAAATTCACATACAAACCAGAATAGATGCTACTTGAGACCACTGAGATGGCTACTATGAATGAGACAGAGAGTAACAAGTGTTGAGGATGTGGGAGAAATTGGCGTCTCCATGTCCCTCATTTAGAAATGTAGAGTGCAGCCATTTTCAAAACAGTGTGACAACTTCTCTAAATGGTAAACTGTGCTATCATTTGACCCAACCACTCCATCCCTACATTCTTAGTCAAGAGCAATAAAAGCCTATATCTGCAAAGAACCTTGCACATGGACATTGTTAGATACATTATTCACAATAACTAAAAAGTGGAAGCAAATGTTTATGAGCATCTGTCAACTGACGTCTAGATAAAGGAAATGTTCATGGAACAGAACATCACTGGGCCGTAGGAGAAGTGCAACGATGTGGGCACTTCCAGATTATAGGATACTTGGTCATTTCATAGATTGACTGAGTTTTTCCTGAGGTAGGAAAATAATTTTTTTTGACCTC
Organism: Meriones unguiculatus; assembly: GCF_030254825.1. Taxonomy (NCBI): domain Eukaryota; kingdom Metazoa; phylum Chordata; class Mammalia; order Rodentia; family Muridae; genus Meriones; species Meriones unguiculatus. The sequence goes on along the minus strand of NC_083362.1, from coordinate 58,036,776 downwards.
TTCATACCCTCTGACTACAAGGAAAGGATGCAAAGAATTTATAGCTGGCGCGTGAGAACCTTAACAGAGGAAAGGAAATAGGCTCGCATCCCTCCTTGAAGCCTGGAGTCCTGGAGAGTAGGGAGAAGAGCTACAGCCTAGCCATTGGCTGCTGAGTGCCTTTTCTGGTCTGACTGTGTAGATTTTAGAATATTGAAGTCAGACCACCAGGCCCTGATGTGATGCATTTCATAATTACCTCATTGCACCTCTGTGGCTGATGTTTTTGCTGTACCATTAGGCGTTGCATTTCTTTGTGGAAGATGGTAGGTCTTTTTAATATTTAATGCCATGCTTTAATATTCTTGCTGTTTTTTCTACCTTAGGTGTGTGCTTTTATTTTTATTCATTCTTGAGACCGTGAAAGTAGAGAGTGCCCTTTCTTTTATGAATATTTAGAAGTCTGTTCTGCTGTTGCCTTCTGGTAAATTCTTTTATCAGTTTAACATTATATTTTTTTTCCTATTTCTTGTTGCATGTATGTTTTTTTAAATATCAGGCATGGATGTGGAGTTTTACTTAATTTGTGATGACATCCATAATGATCATTGTACATGTATTTATTTATTTTTCTGCCTTAATCTGAACATGTGGTGAATTGCATTAATGCATTTCCTAGACTTGTTTTCAATCATTCATTTGGCATTCATTTCACACATATTTATTTAGTACCCTCTATGCAGCAGCTGCTGTTCTAAGCACCAGTGACACAGTAAAAAGCAAAGCAGTCATTATTTTTTTTAAATACTATTAAATGCAATCTGTTACTGTTTAGTGTTCTGCATTTAGATTTGAGAAGCTACCGCAAGAAATATTAAAATATACATACAAAGATATATGATAATGGATCATTATTATATTATTTATGGACATGCCCACTGATGGGAAGATGTTGAAATATGTTTAGTTTCACCACAGTATGACATAACATATAGGAATAAAAAAAAATACAGTTGAGTGTGTATAAGTAGAAAAACATATAAAAATGTTGAATAATTTGTGTAACAGATGCGTGGTATCATATTATTATTGTAGAAATAGAAAAGAAATCTTATGTAACCCAGGCTACTTTGAACTTGCTATGTTGACAAAGAAGATATTAAACTCCTGTTCCTCCTGTCTCTACCTCAGTAGCATCAGCATACCCACACCTCGGCCTGCTTTGAACTCATAGCAATTCTCTTGTCTTGGCCTCCTAAGTACTTGGAATCCAGGCATGCATAACCACAGCAAGCTCTGTGAGCATAACCTGACAGGCACGAACATCTCTGGAAGGATATCAAACAATTGCAAATGGGAAATTCCTCTGGGGCAAAGGAAGGAAGGTGAGGAACATGGAGACAGACTTTCACTTTTCAACATGTGTCGTATGGGTTAAGCTTTCAAATCTTGCTTATTTGGTGAGAAGCTACTAATGCTATCATAAGGGGAGGTGGAATTGAGGGTTCGAAGGAGGCTGTACAGAACACTGAGTGTGGCTGAGTTCGTATTCTCTTGTAGGCTAGAAAGCAGACCGGCAGTTCACAGCTGGGTAGAAACCTTTATGGATTTGATGGTGTAAGCAGGCTACTCTAGCAGGTCATGCGCTGCTGCACCAAACTTCTGAGGCTGGGTAATTTATAGTTTACAAAAAATGTGTCGGCTCATTTCTCTGAAGCCTGAGAAGTCCAAGATTAAGGAACCGATATCTGGATCAGTCCATAGAGGATGGCTGAAGGGCAAAAGGGAATGTGCAAGAGAGAGCCTGATGTTCAAGACTGACTGCAGTACAGACCTAGCTTCTAGCTAAGAAACCATCTCCTGAGATGATGACATCAATCAGTTTAAGAGTTCAAACCTTCCATAACCTGGTTATCTTAAAAAAAAAATACCACAGCTTTCAACTCTATTATGTTGGGGATAAAGTTTGCAACGTTTAAGTTTAGGGGACACATCCAGACCATAATGTGAAGGCTAATGTGATTTCTATAAGTGCTGAAAGCATCTAAATCTACCCTTTTTTTTTGTGACCTGAGAAGTTGTTACTATTACTGCAAGAAGCTGGGAGTCAGAAAGTTGGGCACCACAGGACCACACTATTTCTTCTGTGCTCTGTTGTGATATTGATCCCATGACCTCTCTCCCTTCCTATTCAACTCATGTCTACATCTAACTTTGCCTGTCAGTGTCTGATTGGTAGAACCCAAGTCTGACATCATACTCTAGCTGCAGAGAACCCTAGAGATGTAGACCTCAAATTTCCAAACAACATGGTATAGACAGATGTACTACAAGGAGGCTCTGATGGATTTTAGATAGGCAAGTCACATGGCGCCTATCACAATAAGAAAACAATGCACTGTCTCTTTACATATTTCCTTTTTTTTTAAGAGCTACAATTAATTTATTAAATAAACTCACAAAACCCTGGTATAAAAAAAAAAAAGAGAAAGAAACAGTAATAAGTCCTTTTTCTTTTCTTTTAGAAACGTGGTCTCACCGATTCCAGGCTGGCCTAGGATGAACTTTTGATCCTTCTAGGTCCCAAGTCTACTTTAGCGGCATGAATCATTGTGCCCAGCTTAAGCTCAATATATGATTATTTTCCTGCAAGGACTCGGAAAATCACTGATTTATTGGAAAGGCATTTTTTTCTATGGCTAAGAAATGCTTATTTATTATAGAGTAAATGACAAGTTAAGTAAACCTTGGTAATAAAAAGCTAATGTAATCATCTGAAATTCTGTAGTATGATATTAAAACTTTGATAATTAACATTGTTACTATTCTGATCTTTCAAATACCCACTAGTACAATCCCCTCACCTCACTTTTAAAAATAGAAGATAGAAGCTGTGTACTAAAGCTGGATACATGGCTTCAAAAGTAAAGTTAATTAAGAATTATAAAACACATATTGAATTAATAACTTAATTTAAAAACTCATTGAAACAAAAGACCTAAGTTTCAAAAAGTGAAATTCACTTTTAAATCAATTTCATCAAGTCAAAAATAATTAGGCTACTATTGCTTCATTTTTAATAAACTAATTTCTGGTTTAATAAAGGTTTGTTTTTAATTAACATTTTTAAAATTCAGGAAAACATCCCCCTCCCCCCATTATTCAGGAAATTGTGGATAGTGCCTGGTTTTCAAACAATAGAACGGAGTCTTTAGTCATTGCTTACTGAAGCCGAACAGAACCACTCAGTACCTTAAATCCCGTGCTCATAAAGCTAAGAGGTTGAGTGAATCCTCTTGCAGGTCCAGATCTGCAAAAATGGACATTCTAGAAGAGATTTCTATCCTCAGTGAAAAGATTCAGACTGAAAATCCCTGGCTTTGATTCCCAGACCTGCTTTTCATGTACCAGGTGACCTTGGGCTCGTTATGACTGCTGGATGCTTCCATTTATGAATCTGAGCAGTGAGATTAAAGGGGCTCCTATTTACTTCCTGGAGTTTGATGAGGGCTGCCAGCTCCCTCACAGCGATTGTCCTATATACATATTATAACTAATTAAAGTAAGGACAATAGTGGGTCCAGGAGATTGCTAAACAGAGTCTTTTAGTCTCTGTGTAGATTTTAATCTTGAGATGACTTTGAGAGATGTAAAAGTCACAGTAGCTAAATTATAACATTTTAAAAAGTCCACAAAGCATAGGAAAGAATTTATTTTAGACGATTAACCAATTATATCCCCACGGAAAATGGAAAGTTTATAAAGCAAAACATATTAGTTTATCTATAAATGTACTAGTCTGGAGACTTTTATTACAATACCTAAATGTATCTGTAAATGAAATGTATCATACAAATTAAATGTGTATACCTCTTTTATAACTGAAAATACAATTCTGAATTTTTAAGTTGCTGAGTTATTTCTCTTTAGTGAGCAAGCAGCACTTTCTACCTCTAGAAAGAGGTAATCAAGTGATTTTCCTTGAAGATTATCTTTTAAATCATAGTTGTACTTTGTTGTACACATTTTAAGGCTGGGGTAGGAAAGTGGAATGAGAGGGGAGACAGAGACAGACAGAGAACACAGTGAGACACTGGTCAAGAAAGAGTTCTAAATTCCAGCACCTTTTTAGTCATCCATGACACTAACTTTCCTTAAAAAAAAAAAAATTAATTTATTCACTTTACATCTCAATCGCAGCCCCCTCCCTCCTCTCCTGCTGGTTCCCCTCCCTTAATCCTCAGATAAGGGGACCCCACCACTGCACCCCAGCCTATTAAGTTGCATTAAGGACTGAGCTTCCTCTTTCCCTGTGGCCTGGTGAGGCAGCCCCACAGGTGGGGTGTGTGTGATCAGAAAGGAGGCAACAGAGTGAGTTCATGTCAGATACAGCCCTTGCTCCCCTTACTAGGCAACCCTCATAGCTGCCCATGGGCTACATCTCTGCAGGGGGTCCCTCTGGGACCTGGTTAGTTGGCTCTGTTGGTCTTCTCGTGGAGTTCCTGGCACCTCCAGGCCCTTCTGTCCTTTTCACGTTTCTACAAGACTCCCTACGAATTGCCCAATGCTTGGCTGTGAGTCTCAGCATCTGTTTAGATCCACTGCTGAGTGGCGCCTCTCAGTGGACAGCTATGCTGGGCTCCTGTCTTGTTCCCTCTCTTTAGCCACTTTCACTGTCTATTCTAATATTTCAAATATAAAGAACTCAAGAAATTAAATACCAACAAACAAAATAATCTAATTAAAAATGGGGTAAAGAGCTAAACAGAATTCTCAACAGAGGAATCTCGAATGGCCGAGAAGTACTTAAATGCTCAAAGTCCATTGTCTTCAGGGAAATGTAAATCTAAATGACTCTGAGATTCCATTTCACATCTGTTAGATAAAAACTCAAGTGACAAATGCCAGCAATGATATGGAGAAAGGGGAACACTTCTCCATTGCTGGTGGGAATGTAAACTCGTACAACCACTTTGGAAATCAATCTGGTGCTTTCTCAGAAAATTGGGAAAGCTCTACTTCAACACCTAGCATATAAACAAGAAATGCTCTATGATACAACAAGGACATTTTCTCAACCATGTTCATAGCAGCTTTATTCGTAATAGCCAGAATCTAGAAATAACCTAGATGTCCCTCAACCAAAGAATGGACACAGAAATTGTGGTACATTTGCACAATGGAATACTACTTAGCTATTGAAAACAAGGAACTCATGAAATTTGCAGACAAATGGATGGAACTAGAAAAGATCATCCTGAGTGACGTAACCTGGACTGGGAAAGACATACATGGTATGTACTCATTTATAAATGGATTTTAGCCATATAATACAGGATAGACATACTACTATTCACAGACCCAAAGAAGATATGTAACAAGGAGGATGCAAGGGTGAATGCTTAAATATCATTCAAAAAGGGAAAGAGAATTGATACTAACTTTTAAGCTTCTAGCTGACCTTAACTTTTGCTTTATTACAGCTTCTGGGATTGTAGTATGAGTCAGTTTGTCCTTTTTCTACTATCATTGAACCCCACCTTGTGAATTCCATGTAGCAGGGGTATTGGGACAGCTCAAGAAAGAGGATTAAGATGACACAGAAACAGAGACAGAGAGAGAGACAGAGAGGCAGAGACAGAAAGAACAAACTTCCTCAGGCCACAGAAGCACCATTTACTTTCATAAGAGTTGCAATTTATAATTTGGGCCTCTACCAGCCTCTGCTATTTTCTCTGAGATGAGTTGCCATCATTAAAACTATATTGTCTTCTTCTGTGTCATGGCAAGGCTGCCCCCCGCAGTGCAGCCAGTCCTGATGAGACCTGATAGGCTAGCGTCAAATAGAAGGGGAGGAGGACCTCCCCTATCAGTGGACTAGGGGAGGGGCATAGGGAGAGAAGAGGGAGGGACCGTGGGATTGGGAGGAGATGAGAGAGGTTGTCACAGCCGGGGTACAAATTGAATAAATTGTAATAAATTATAATGAAAAAAACTATGCTGTCTTTTGGGAAACTTAGAAGTCCACTTTTGGCCCTACCTTTAAATCCATCTGAGTGTCTTCCAGGCCAGAAGATGGCAAAGTAATTCACTAATGGTATTGGAAATTATAGACAAAGGAATAAATGTTGAACTTCATACCTCATTTCATTGTTTTTTTCCCCCCTCAGACTCTGCCTCTTTGCATTTTTATTTATTTTGCTCAAATAAGTTGGTTCTGGCCTATGTTTTAGAGTTTCAGCTGGCGAAACTGCTGATCTCTATTAGTGAAAATAAGGTAGTATTTGGGAAAATGAGTGAGATCCTGGAAAGAATGGAGAGGTAAGGTTTCCTACACCAACTATGGATTTAGGCTTTTTATAAAGGACAGCAGGAGACCAGCCTAGTGTAACCAATATATATAAGCCACCAATCCTACCCTACCCTTTGTGGCTACTCTGATCCTATTAGGGAAAATGGAAGCCAATAGATTATCACAAAATGACAAACATTAAATTTTCCACTAATCATCCATAAGATAAAAATTATATTTAAACAGAACATAAAGTAGCACTTCTTGAACAATGAGATTTGTGATCTCAGACTTGGACCTATAACATACATATTGCTGTGACCAAAGTAACTCTTATAAAAGAAAACATTTGCTGGCTGACAGTTTCAGAGGTTCAGTCCACTGTCATCATGGCAGGAAGAATGGCAGCGTGAAGGGAGGGAGACATGGTGCTGGAGGAGCCGTGAGTTTTAGATCTTGATCCTAAGGCAGCAGAAGAGGGTCCCACACTGGGTAGAGCTTGAGCATTAGGAAGTCCTCAAAGCCCACCCCCACCCACAGTGACACACTGGAAAAGCATGGGAACTCTAACATTTCAGCTAAGGAGAAGCCATGGAACGTGTTTACGAGAAACCAGCATCCTTTCTGAAGAAAGCACCTAATACGTTTTCTTGTGATGTCCCTTCTCTCGATAAACCAGTCCCTATTGCCTAACAGAGGATCTCCATAGTGTTGAGGATAAAGCACCCAGGAATTGATTTCTTTCCACACCCAACTCCATCTCCATTTTCCTCCTAGAACTCTTGTGTCTTTTAAAAAGGGTCTCCAGATTCCCTCTCTTAATAGCTTTGCTTTCACCCACATAACCATCCAAATCTACCTACCCGGCACTTACGAGATATGGTACCAGTTTGATCAGCTTTTATTTCTGTCATAACAATCTTCTGGATGTTATGACCACCCCAGTGAGAGTCAGTGCACAACGCTTTCTTTCTTTTCAGCCTTTTTGCGTTTCCTATACACATTTTTGTAAAAAACATAATTGGAATCTTGTCATGGTCCTCTCTACTTTTCTTAGACCTTTGCTAAAGTCTTTAGAAGAATATCCAACAAAAATAGTAAAAATCCTTTGAAAATGACACTGAGACAAAGCTGGACAAGATAAAGCAATTTAATGCTTTTATTTTCTATAAAGGACAAGGTGATTGTCTGACTATAAAAGGCTGCCATGAAGGACAAATGCTGTGTTCTGGAAATCAGTTAGTTTTACTTGCTGTGTGCAGCCAGCTGCTGCGTGGGGGACCTTTAGTCACCACCTCAGCCTTACACAGTACTCAGAATCTGTGATATCAGGTTTGTCCCCCTCCCCCTCCCCGCGCCACAAGACACCATTCTGCTGAGCTCTCAGAAGCACTGGTCCCAGGAGCAGGACAAGAATTCTGCTACCATTTCATTATCTATGCCTATAAAAACATCTGCTGGGGTTTTTATTTAGGAGTGTTTTGTCTCCTTTGTGCAGACGGCATGCCTGGGGGGCCGGAGCCACTGTTGCTTTTTTGTGTTGTCTCATGCTATTGCCTAACAAATACAATTTGGAAAAAAAAATGGACTTCACCCATTAAGGATTAATCTACCAAGACTGAAAATAACAAAAGTATTTTAAAATCTTATATCTTATAAAAAAAAAAGTTGTATGTTTCAAAGTTCTGGTTGTTCAGCTCCAGTCCTCCTGATGGGAGAGCAGCAGGTAAGCAAGAGTGACTTACAGAGTAAATATACCCATAGTGACAAAGTTGCTTTTTTTTTTTTTTAGTTGTAATCTTAAATTGATGACCTGTGGTAAATTTGATTTAGCTTTTGAGAAGATATGCTTTCATCGGGAGACCCGTAACATTTCAAGATGGAATAGAAAGAGATGATTAAAAAGAGAAGAGGGCTGTCAACTCAGAAGTCAGCTTTTCCTTGGAGCAGAAGATACTTTGTTGTTGGATAAAGGTCTATACATTGTAATGCTTACGGTCTTCCCAAGCCTACAGTGCACTACCAGTATGAGGCAAGCTGTCATAGACCCTTCACCCTCCTGTTTGCATTTTTATCCCTACCCTATATTTAGCCTGCGTCAGTCATTTGTGTACGTGTTTTGTTTCCGTAATCACTTTCATTTGGGGAGCGGGTGCATTTCGTTTACACTGTCTTCCTAACGTTCAGAAGTCTTGAAGCACTGAGCTAGATGTCAATTAACGCAGAGATGTTAAGTCAATGATATCATGATGTAGATTATTTTGAGAGGAATATTAGAAAAGGGATTGAAAGCATCTGTAAAGCTTTTTACCAACAAAATGAAAAGAAGACACCAGATTGAGGCAATAAATCTGTTGCCATGTCCTGAAAACCAAAGGTCTTCTCATGTTACCTTATTGAGCCACTGTGTAGGTTCTGGTGCAGAAAAGGGCACCTGCTTCCTGTTGGGGTGAAACTCTGTAGCAAGCTCTCTGCAGGACTATTGCTTATCTAAAGAGTTAGGATCACACATTTCTTTTCAAATCCCAGCTGTTGGGAGGATCTTTGTCTTTCTGAGAGCTAATCACTCACTTTCAGTTCTACAACTGTGTTCTATTTGGCCTATTACACCAGCCAAAGATTTTTACTGGAAACAGAAATTTTTTGTCAGACTTTTATTGAGTTCCTTTAGACTTTAGGGGTGAAGAGTCACTGCATTCTTTGCTCATTTCCTCCACTTGCCTTCCAGGCTTGTGAGTTACATCCATTCCCTTCAGAGGTTCAAATCAGACTGAGGGTCGGTTGGTGCCTCACTGCTACCACCCATAGCCAATCAAGTCCTGTTAATGTTAGTTTTTACATGTGCTGGATCCGTTTGCTTCTCTCCCTAAGCATTGCTCCTTTCCTAATTCAAGCCATCATCCTTTCTAGGAAAAAAAAGCCCCTAAACCATGTCTTTGTAATGTCTCTCACCTTAGGAAGTACAGTCTCCTCATGCAAGGAGAGCTGCCATCACCTTCAGAATGAAGTCCATGGTAATTGACATCTTTGAAAGGCTTTGAACCTGCTACACCTGCCTTCATCTCCATTGCTGCCCAGTGTTTTTGCATTTTTTTTCTTTCCCCTCACCCCACACTCTGTCTCCTTAGGACATAATACCCTCTGAAATGTTCCCTGAAATTCAAACGTTACACAATTGCAGAAACTATTTGCAGTTGACAAAACCATGCCTCCGCTAGAGCATGAGGCAAATCATAGCCAGCTACTGTGGACAGCCTGAAGCAGTCCCACATCCCCACACCTGGGATTAAAAGGAAAACATATTCTTATAATAATGTTTCTCTGTTCTCTAAAGAAACCAAAATTGCAGAATCCTCTCCACAAGACCCCATGTCTACTTTTTACCTTAAAATTTCTTTCTCAGACAGCTTTTATTTGGGGTATATAACATCTGTAATTTCCACTTGGAATGAATGAGCACATTTTAATTTATTTGTTCTCTACTAAACTGAAAGGTTTGTGATTCTGTCTTATTCACAATAGCAGCACTGAGGCTGAGCAATGGAAACTAACTTTGAAGCCATAAGCCATGAGCCATGAGCCATGAGCCTCTGACTACACAAGGAACTACATGAGACTGAAATCCGAGAAAATCAGTCACTAAGTATTAGACATTTGTACACTTTTATTACAGTAGTCAAGCACTAAGATAAAAGTATGCAGAAAAAATAATATAGAAAAAACTGGAACAACTATAAATATTTTAATGTAAACCTATATTTAAACACATAAAGATGTAGCTTGGCAATCTCATTTTTTTTAAAAGTAGTGGGTTACAAAAACATTCCTATGTTATCAAATACTCCATTAAATACAATTTGTATCCACTTATAAGTGAGTATATACCATGTGTGTCTTTCTGTTTTTGAGATACCGCACACAGGATGACCTTTTCTCGTTCCCACCATTTGCCTGCAAATTTCATGAGCTCCTTGTTTTTAATTACTGAGTAGTATTCCATTGTGTAAATGTACCACAATTTCTGTATCCATTCCTCTGTTGAGGGACATTTGGCTTGTTTCCAGGTTCTGGCTAATACAAATAAAGCTGCTATAAACATAGTTGAACAAATGTCCTTGTTGTGTACTTGAGCATCTTTTATATAAATGCCTAGGAGTGGTATAGCTGGATCTTGAGGAAGTGCTATTCCTAATTGTCTGAGAAAGTGCCAGAATGATTTCCAAGGTGGTTGTACAAGTTTACATTTCCACCAGCAATGGAGGAGGGTTCCCCTTTCTCCACATCCTCTCCAGCATGTGTTGTCACTTGAGATTTTGATCTTAGCCATACTGATGGGTATAGGAGGAAATCTCAGGGTCGTTTTGATTTGCATCTCGCTGATGACTAAAGACATTGAACATTTCTTTAAGTGTTTTTTTTCTGCCATTCTATATTCCTCTGCAATTCACTGTTTAGCTCTATACCCCATTTTTTAAAATTGGATTACTTGATTTGTTGCTTTTTAATGACATATAATATAGGATAAAACCTACAAAAATCTGTATACCTAAAGAAGGTGAGCTTGAAGGAGGACCCTGGGTAAGATGATCAGTCCTCACTCAGAAAGGCAAACAGGACAGCCATTGGAAGAAGAAGAAAACAGGAAACAGGACAGGAGCCTACCATGGAGGGCCTCTGAAAGATTCTACCCAATAGGGTATCAAAGTTGATGCTGAAACTCATAGCCAAACTTTGGGCAGAGTGCAGAGAATCTTATGAAATAAGCGGGAGATAGAAAGACCTGGAGGGGAAAGGAGCTCCACAAGCGTAGCAACAGAACCCAAATTTCTGGGCACAGGGGTCTTTTATGAGACTGTATCTCCAACCAAGGACCATGTATGGATATAACCGAGAACCCCTGCTCAGATGTAGCCCATGGCAGATCAGTATCCAAGTGGGGAACAGGAACTGTTTCTGACGTGAACTCAGTGGCTAGCTCTTTGACCGCCTCCCCTGGATGGGGGAGCAGCCTTGCCAACCCACAGAGGAGGACAATGCAGCCAGTTCAGATGAGACTGGATTAGCTAGGGTCAGGTGGAAGCGGGGGAGGACCTCCCCTATCCCTGGACTTGAAGAGGGGCGTAAGAGGAGATGAGGGAGAGAGGATGGGATTGGGAGGGAAGGAGGGAGGAGGTTACAGCTGGGATACAAAGTGAATAAACTGTAATTAATATAAAAATAAAAAATTAATTAAAAAAATACAATTTGTAAAAAAAAATTAAATTTATTATTTGAGAATTTTACAAATGTGTACAATGTATCGTAATCACATCTACCTCCTATTTCTCCTTCCTGCCTCTCAATAGGTCAATGAGCATGGTATTTGGATGTTTCAAAAATTGATGCCTCGTGCTTGACTCACTGTAATTTTTCTTTTCTTTCTTTCTTTCTTTCTTTTTTTTTTTTTTTTTGCCTAGATATTTGCTTCTTAAAGGTCATGCTTTCACTATGCTGTTAGCTTTTTGGAACAGCTGGCTAGGTCAGTATATTAGCCTAAAATCTTCAGGAGGGAAAACATGGGCTTCCAGAATTATATTTCTCAGATGAGAGTCACTGCTATGTCCCTCCAAGCTGTGTGGTTTTTGCGTAATTTACTGAGCTTGCATTTATGAGGCTGTGGTAAGAACCCTTAACAGGGGAACTGTCCTCTTAATAGGGTGTTATGTGTTCAATATAATGCTCTGAACTCTAGGTGTTTTACAGTTCTGCACAATTTTTTTATTGTGTATCACTGAAAATTGTGTCAGTGTAGATGAACAGTTTCCTCCTGTTCCTTTGAATGCTCCTTGGAAAAGTGGAATCTTTGTTCCCCTGAGGCTAGCTTATTTCCCTTAGCATGTTCTCCAGATCACCCATGGTATCACAGTTTGCAGAATCTCTTTCTCTTCAAGGTTGAATGATATTCCCTTTAAAGTATGTACCATATTTAGTTTATCCATAGACTAACAATAACAAATTTTGAAAACAGTGGCAAGTCTTGTATGGAAGTTGATTATTTCTTAACACCCGTGTGTTTTGGTTCCCTCGTCTATCAAGTGTAACACAACCTTAAATCAGACTTTCTGTAAATTTTCCTGAATACTTCCATAAACTTTTTTTTTTCTTACTTCTGAGATCCTCCCTTCTAATCTAGCTTACAGTACGCTTTCTATTGGAACTTGAAGTACAGCTCAGATATTTACAGTCTGTCGTTCAAGAATGTGTGTACAAGAGTCTTGGCTCCTTTAGCCTTGCATTCAAAGCCTTCCACACCTGTGGGCCAACCCCACCTCGGTTGTCTCATGTTTCAGTTTCTTTCTTTCTTTCTGATACATTGTCTCAGCTCCTGTGTGTGCCCTGGCCTGGAACACTCTTGTTCTGCGCCTCCACTCCTTAGCTGCTTAACATGAAGGCCCCCCCTCCAACTTCAAGGAAGCTGTTCTTCAGTCTTTTCTTTGGAAACCCCTGCTTCCTTACTCTGAAGGCTTGCACTACTTTGTAGTGACTTCTCTCTGGCCCCTGGCAGGTTGTATTTTGTGTCATAGTTACTTTCGAGAGCACAAGGTGACCACGAGTCACTGGTCTGGTTCTGTATTTCCTGGAAAAAAAAAAACAACCACATCTTTATAGGCAGTACACATGGCTAGGTTAAAGAGTGGGCTTCAAAGTGTTTTGAGGTTATATCTGACTATACTTTAGAATAGAAATTCTCTCTTTCAACTATGCTATTTAATTTATATGTCTATGATATGGTAATGTAGTTTATTCTGCCTTAGGAGACCATCTTTTCCCATATCCATTGTTTTATTTGTTTAGAACTTTATATATTTTGATCGTATTCTTTCCTCTCCCCAACTCCCCAAAGATTCTTTTCTACCTGCCTACCCACCCAACCTCATGTCATTTTTTTCTCCTCCCACAAAAAAGTCCCCAAACCAACCAACTAACCAAGCAAAACCTCCACGACAACAGCAAAATGGAAATTACATGTGTATTGTCCAACTACTCCTGGACATGGGGCTGGGCCTGGAGTGTGGTTGATATACTCAGTGTTACCCTATTGGTGAAAACTGATTTTCTTGCAGGAGGCATCAACTACAAGTAGCTGATAATAGTGGGGGCTTTATATCTGCTTCCCCTTCTTAGTGCTGGGTTTTGGCTGGTTTGAACCTGTTCATACCTTGTGTGTACTGTCACCGTCTCTCTGAGTTTTGCACATCAGTGCTGTTTTGACTATTCTATCTGGATGACACTGTTTCCTTGGAGCCGCCCACCACCCCTGGCTCTTACAATCTTTCTGCCTCCACTTCTACCTAGATCCCTGAACCTTGAGGGGTGGAGTGTCATAAGGAAATCCCATTTAAGACTGAGTGCTCCAAAATCTCTGACACCCACGTTTTTAATCTTAACTATTCTATGCCAGTTGATTAAAAAAAAATGTTTTCACCATGAAATGGTATTAACATTTTCCCATCCTCTGCTATCATTCTAGTACATTTCTTGTGAATAGATGTGGTTCCTGGTGGCTATTTATTATGAAATCATGGCTGTTCCCATGGTTTCTTCATCAGAACCTGCTGTTGCCTATTTGCATTATAGAATATGCTGTCTGTCAGCACAGTCAAAGATGATGAAGAGGACAGGTCATGGCTTCAGGGCTTCATCTATCTCACCAATAGTAGTCACATGCAGTTGAAGAATGCTTGGCTTTCAATAAACCTGGGTTAGCGGCAGCTTTAGAATGCTCGAGTCAGGGACTGAGCAAGGAACACAGATCCGTCTTAACTTTGCTGCTGAAGCTTCATGAAGCTGAGCACCAAGGTAGCACCACAACCAACATTTCCGTTCTCTTGCCTCAGGGTCAGGTAAGGCCAGACAGATTGCCGCAGAGGACTAGGTAAAGGTCTCGTCTGTAAAAACTGTAAAATGAGAAGCAGGAAAAAAATTATGGTTTAAGTGCTGCTGGGCAGCTGTCCTCTAATAGAAGCTGAGGGGGGCTTAACAATTTATAAGCTTAACAATCTATAAGTTTCTGTTTGTAGCTGGTGTGGCTCACTGGGCCATGGTAACAGGTTATTTCCTGCTCAAAGGCTACCATCAGAGCTGTAGTCTGAGACTCCTCTTTTCACCAGAACGTATCACGTTCTCCATACCCCTCAGCATTTGGGTAGATATCTGGATAGTTTCCGTGTGGTGCACCTTGGGTCAAGTTGACAGTGAGCTTTGTCAGTTGCATCTGGGAAGAAGAATCCTCTTCAGGTTGTCTAAAGCTAGAAGGAGGCAGGAGGAAGGGGAAAAGTTCAGGCTTAAATCAGATGTTAGAAGCTTCGATTACATTCAGCAATCTTCTAGTGGCCTGTTGTCAGAGATAAGATTCAGAAACCAGGGTCTTTCTGAGAACATGCACACTAGACTCCAGATCTCAAAACACACTCTGACTGCCACCTCCATTCCTGTGTGTGTCTCTGTGTGTGTTTAAATTAGGACTTTTTTTTTTCTTCAGAAAGAGCGTCTTATAATTCAAGAATCTGGAGATTTTCTAACTATCATAAGCCCCAAGGCTTTCTGCTTGCTGCTTAGTGGCATCATAAAACATACATCAATTTATCATAATATAAATATTTCTCAAATATAAACAGATGCATGCACCACCTTACAAATTTAACTCAAATATCAAAATAAAGAAGCTGACATGATCGTTTTTCAATGCAGATTTGAAGCTAATGACTTAGCTATTATCTGGTTCTTGATTGCAAAGCAACTGGAAAACATTAGGTACTATGAACAGGTTTTAGAAGAAACACAATAATGTCCCATAGTTTTCTCCCTGTCCAGGTATTTTTCAGGCAGCCATTTTGATGAGACTTCATGGTTGTAGCCCTCTGCCATAATCTGTCTGGCCTTACCCTGACTCTGAGGCAAGTGGACTGATGTGAGATGAGTCACACTAAATATGGGTAGCACCGTTCCGTGGGCTGGTGTCCAGTACTGAACGAAAAGGATAAAGTGAATTGAGCACCAGTGTTTCTATCTCTCTGCTTCTTAACTATAGGATGCTTTATGAGCAGCTGCCTCACTCTACTGCCATCACTGTGGACTGCATCCTTTAACCAATGAGCCCAAATGAACCCTTCCTTCCTTAAGCTGCATTTGTAAAGGATTTTGTCACAGCACCGAGAAAAGTAACTAATACAGGATGCGATTTTTTTTAATTCCATTTGGTTATGCCCCAGGATTCTCTTGTAGTTTTTGGATTTGGTCAGCATTCACCTGGGTTTCGTCTCGTCTTCTTCCAGGTCCCCTGGGGTGCTAGGGAAGGAAGGCAAGGACTCCTCATTCACATCCTGGATCTGTTGATCACCCTGAAGTAAGTCATTTCTTCTTAACGCAATCACAGTCAGGAAGACAGTAAAGCACCTCTGCGGCTCACACATTTGCATAATGTTGATTGCGGTTTCTGTCTGTGAATTCCGTTACGGTATTTCTTGAGAAATGTACACATTTCTTGTTTCTTCAAATCCTAAATCTTGAGAAACACCACTTAAGAAATTGAGAAAATGAAAAAAAAAAGCGCTACATAATTTTCCTATGGGAATTAAAATGCCATGAGTAGTATAGATACTGTTGGCTAGGGAGAATCCATTACCAAGTAGATAGTAAATGCTGAGTAGCAAGCTGAAGCTGACACTTCCAGCTCCAGGAAAGACACATGTGGGAGCTCAGTGGATGCAATCTCATCAGTGCTGCTTGCCAATGTGGCTACATTTTGAGTATACAATCATGGGTGTATCAGTTGCTAATTCTAGTTGGTTTACAAGTACCTATTTATAAGTTTATATACACAGTCTATATACACATAGACTAATTTTTAAGGGGCATGGTAGAAAATAGCAACCAGATGCAAAGTTTTTAAATTGGCAGTTTTGGCATGTGGCTCTGTGTAGTGATGTTAATCTTGCTAGGAGATTTAAACGCTGCGTAATTTGAATACTGCTCAATGGTATTTGCTGACATTTTCCAGTGTTTGAATGTGTCACAAATTACTGTTCACTGAAAGGCTTTGTAAATGTTTTCCTTTTTTAACAAAAGAAATTAGTCCATATTTAGCAACATGCACTACAATGTCCAAGCCAATTGTACTCTTAAAAATGTAACCAGTGTCATGGCTGGAGAGATGACTCTGGTTAAGTAAATTCTACCAGAGTGGACGTAGGACTAGCCACAGGATTATCATCATGGATTGCTGCAGCCATGAATCATCTGAAGGAATGGGCGGGCATGGGAGCGTTAGCAGGCCTTCTGGTGTTGGTCTCCTTGGTTTGCCTGTGGTGTATATGCAAGATTAGAGTCTCACAACAGCGTAATGCAGCCATGATCATTCAGGCCTTTACAGCCATTGAAGCAGGACAGTCTCCCCAAGCATGGTTGGCTACCATAAAAAGCTAAAATGTTACGCTCAGGATGCGAGGCTAAGCACTGCACTCAGGGTCAGCCGCTTTCGACCCAGAGAAGAGCAAGTCTGATTGCATGTGGGTTGATGCCCCAGGTCCCGCCTCTGAGAAAAAGGTATCGGACGGGTCTGATGATCTTTGGGTAAATGACACCTAAATGAACATCGGTACAAAGTCCCAATTTATTTCTAATATCAGAGATCAGACCTCTACTCTTGCCTGATGTGTCTAAAACAAAAAGGGGGAACTGTAGAGAGCTGCGTAATGCCGCGCCTTAAAGATGGAGCTGGTTTCCGCCTTCCACCTTCCTGATGGTGAGTGCTCTCTGTCACGAACAAGTCCACATTTGGCTAAGGCTGAGGATCTGGCTTGCTTCCATGTATGTGGACCTATCTGCATTGCCCACGTGGCACGCTGGGGTTGGCTACCCAGAGGCTTTTTAAGCTGTGGGCTGGCTTTCCCCAGGGTCAGATGATTGTTCAAGGTTCCTGAATAAACTGCATTGAAAAAAAAAAAAAAGAATACTGCTCTTGTGGAAGACCTGAGTTCAGTTCTGAGCAAACAAGTTGGATGGTTCATAACCACCTGTAACTCCAGGTCCAAGGGATCCAGTGCCCTCTTCTGACCTCCACAAGCACCACACTGACATGCCATAATACTCTTCCCTCCTCTATAAATGTAATTAAAATATATATCTTAATATATATATATCTTTAAAAATTTCAATTAGCACTGATACAGAATAAAAGTAATCTTCATATATGAGATATTTTTTATATTACATTTAAAAATATTTTGTGGGGTGTTCTTTCTTCTTTTTTAAATGTAACTTTATTATTTATCTATTTATCTATCTATCTATCTATCTATCTATCTATCTATCTATTTATTTATTTATTTATTTATTGTTTTTTCAAGACAGGGTTTCTCTGTGTAACCTTGGGTGTCCTGGACTTGCTTTGTAGACCAGGCTGGCCTCAAACTCACAGCTATCTTCCTGCCTCTGGCTCCCTGAGTGCTGGGATTGAAGCCATGCACCACCAGGCTCAGCTTGTTCTTATGTTACATGATCTTTTGAAAACAATGGTGTTGGTTCACAAAATGACTCCTCAGGTAAAGATGTTTGCTACCAAGGCAGATGACCTGAGTTCAACCCCTGGAGCCTACATGGTCAAAGGACAGAACTGACTTCTGCAAATTGTCCTCTGACCTCCATACACATATCATGGCAATCATAGCACATATATGCCAGTACATGGACACACACAGATACAGCCACAGTCATACATAGTCACACACAGCCACACACACACAGCCACACACACACACACACACATACACACACACACACTGAATAAATGTAAAAACATAAAAAAGTTTTCTAGTTATTAAACAGCTATTTCAGGTTGGGATAGTTGTTCTTAAAATTTAAACATGTCTTTGTAACCGTAAATATGAAGAACAACCACAAAACCTGTACTTACTACTTTTTAACATGATACTGTTAGCATTCCATATATAACTCCATTATATAAATGGCCCACTATTCTTGTAGCTACATAATGCTGTACTTTTAAAATGTGTGAAGTGGTTTTATGGAAATAAGTGATGAAAAAAATTCCTGAGAATTTCAATTTCATGTTCCCAAACTCTGACAACAAATATAAGCCCACAACACAGACAGACTAGCTTACACTCAGTGGCTTCTGCTGCTTGCTTTTCTAATTCAATGTTGTTTTCAGACTTATGCTAGCAAAAGCAAACACTTTTAAAGTGCTTACAGCATTCGACTTTCTAAGTGCTTTGCATATATTAGCTCAAAATCTCCATGACAAGCTTGCAGATACAAGCTTGCAGATAGTTTCTTCTTCTTCTTACCATTTTTTTTTTTTTTTTTTTTTTTTTTTTTTACTGAAGAACCCAGAGGAATGAAGACAGTGTAACTTGTTTTGTTCTTGGCTACTTTATTATGTACATTGATGCATATACATGTAATTTCTGTGGTTTAAATTCTATATAAGACTTTACACTTCGAATCACTGTCAGTGTTATACTCCCTTACAAGTAGACATCTGTTTCTAATTCCATCCTGAGTACCTTTGTATAGGTCTGTGTAAGATACAATACATAGATGCACAGGAAGATGGCTCAGCAGATGAGAATGCTTGTTGCTCTTGCAGAGGACCCTCATAGTTCCTAGCACGTTTATCATATGGCTCACAACTCTCTGTAATTCCATTTCCTCTTCTGTTCTCTGTTGTTTTAAAGATAAATCTCAAATGTTCAATTTTACCAATAAAGACAGGGAGCCAGATTCTGGGGTGAAAGCCTGCTAGCTCAGAGAGGCAGAGAAAGCACCCAGCTGACCTTCCTTCTCAGCTGTCTTCCCAAAGGCAAAAGGAAAACTTCTTCCCTATACTGTCTCCAAACCCTTCAACACTGAATGTCCCTCCCTTCTACTTCCTGTGCATCTCCCTATCTGTCCTCCTGACTTCCTCTCATTCTCTAAGTTCACTCCCTGTCAACTGGTTGCTTGCTCGGCCTCTTGACCTGTGGTTGATTTTATTTAATTCAAGCATAAAGCTCTTGGACTAAAAGTGTATGCTAGGGCTGAGTCCCACCACAACAAGAAACAGGTTTTTCCAGTAAACAACACAATCTCGAGGTTCACAGTGAGATCAAATATCCTGCAACAAATCTCCATGGGGCATCTTCACATACATGTTCAAATACACATATACACATAAATAAAAATTAAACAAATCTGAAAAGGTTCATAAATATATCTGTATTTATGTTTTGGTGTTAGGGCTTGTGTCCCTGGTCTGGGCAGCTGCCAGGGACCACATGGATGTCTAGGGGCTGTGCAGAACTGGCCCTGCTCCTCACTGCCTGGGGAGCTTTGGAGAGCTGGACCACAGGCTGCAGAATTCAAGGGCCCCTGCACCTTATGGGGGAAGCACAATGGAGCTTGGTCCTGGGGGCTGTGCCACAGGTGAGCTGGCCCCGAGGGTTTGAGTGTGGGAGAGCTAACCCCACCTAGTCTGTTGTGGGGTATGCTGGCATGGAGGTGATACCCTCCTCCAGTCCCTCACCCCCTCCAATTACCATCCCCCACCTCAGTTCACCTCAACCCACCCCACAGTCAGGAAAGCTGGCCTGGAGTGGCCCTGCCCCCTCCCAGCTGCATCTTTTCAAAGAGTGGGCCCCTCACCTTGACTGGGCACCACAGTGAGCTATCTCTGGAGGCCTGGGTGCTGGTTAGTCTGCCTGAGGGCATGAGAGTAGGAAAGCTGAGCCTGCCTCCTGTTGATGGCAGCATTGGGTGGCCTAGCCACAGCCACGCTGGAGAGCTCTCCCTGATGGTGGGAGTAAGGAAAAGCCATCTGGTTGACCAGCTCACTGGCACCCAGGCCCAGATCTAGGGTTTTGAATTGGCTCACCCCAAAATTTACACAATTTGTGAACTGTTGGGGTGCCTGAAAAGGCCAGTCCTGCTGAGCCAAAGCAGTAGGATCTCTCTGACACAGGGCCACAACAGGATAACCCAAAGCAGTCCCAGTGAGGATCTGGAATGAATACAATGTGACACAAGATGAAATGTTTTCTATCCTTTGTTTTACTTTTTGTTTGTGTGTTTTGTTATTTTGAGGGAGGATAGTTCCAACAGTGAGGTGCCAATATGAGTGGACAGGGAGATGAATGGTACTGGGGTGCATATTGTTAAATAAACAAAGAAACAACAAAAAATTTTTAAAAAAGGAAAAGTCTGAGAAAGTGCCAGATTGATTTCCAGAGTGGTTGTACAAGTTTACATTCCCACCAGCAGTGGAGGAGGGTTCCCCTTTCTCCACAACCTCTCCAGCATGTGTTGTCATTTGAGTTTTTGATCTTAGCCATTCTGATGGGTGTAAGGTGAAATCTCAGGGTCCTTTTGATTTCCATTTCCCTAATGGCTAATGAGGTTGAGCATTTCTTTAAGTGTTTCTCTGCCATTCGATATTCCTCTACAGAGAGTTCTCTGTTTAGCTCTATTCCCCATTTTTAAATTGGATTACTTGTTTTTTTGCTTTTCAGCCTCTTTAGTTCTTTATATATACTGGATATTAGCCCCCTGTCAGATAAAGGGTTGGTGAAGATTCTTTCCCAATCTGTAGACATTCGTTTTGTTTTGATGACGGTGTCCTTTGCTTTACAGAAGCTTTTCAGTTTCATGAGGTCCCATTTATTGATTGTTGCTCTTAGAGCCTGTGCTGTTGGTGTTCTGTTCAGGAAGTTGTCTTCTGTACCAAAGAGTTCTAGGGTATTCCCCACTTTTTCTTCTAACCGATTTAATGTGTCTGGTTTTATGTTGAGGTCTTTGATCCACTCGGACTTTCTCAGACAACTAGGAATAGCGCTTCCTCAAGATCCAGCCATACCACTCCTAGGCATATATCCAAAAGAGGGTCAAGACACAATAAGGACATTTGCTCAACAACCATGTTTGTAGCAGCTTTGTTTGTGATAGCCAGAAGCTGGAAACAGCCCAGATGCCCCTCAACTGAAGAATGGATGCAGAAATTGTGGTACATCTACACAATGGAGTATCACTCAGCAATGAAAAATAAGGAAATCATGGAATTTGCAGGTAAATGGTGGGACCTGGAAAGGATCATCCTGAGTGAGCTGTCCCAGAAGCAGAAAGACACACCTGGTATATACTCATTCATATAGACGTATAACATAGGTTAAACCCACTAAAATCTGTACATCTAAAGAAACTAATCAAGAGAGAGGACCCTGACTAAAACGCTCAATACCTATCCTGAAAGGCAAAGAGGATGGACATCAGAAGAAGAAGAAAACAGGAAACAACCTAGGAACCTGCCACAGAGGGCCTCAGAAAGGCTCTGCCCTGCAGACTATCAAAGCAGACGCTGAGACTTATGGCCAACTGTTGGGCAGAGTGCATGGAATCTTTTTTTTTTTTTTTTTTTTTTTGCATGGAATCTTATGTAAGAAGTGGGGAATAGTAAGATCTGGAGAGGACAGGAACGCCACAAGGAGAGCAACAGAACCAGAAAATTTGAACACAGGGGTCTTCCCAGAGACTCATACTCCAACCAAGTACCAGGCATGGAGATAACCTCCCCTGCACAGATGTAGCCCATGGCAGCTTAGTGTCCAAGTGGGTTACATAGTAATGGGAAGAGGGACTGCCTCTGACATGGACTGATTGGCCTGCTCTTTGCTATGACAGTGCAGCCACTCCTGATAGACTAAGATCAGAAGGAAGGAGAGGAGGACCTCCCCTATCAGTGGACATGGAGAAGGGCATGCATGAAGAAGGGGAAGGGAGAGTGGGACTGGAAGGGGAGGAGGGAGGGGCTTAAGTGGGGATACAAAGTGAATAAAATGTAATTAATAAAAAAGGAAAAGTCAAAATGGATTCAAGAAAGCCAATTAGGATATATTTTTTCTTTCTTATGCCAATTTTCTTTAAGTTTATACTATCTTTGCTGTGAGAAGAAATCAGTTTACATTTTGCATAGGGATCTTTTGCATTTTTAATATTTAATTCCCGGCAAAATTCTTCACAATGCAATAGAAAGCTTGTAGTAATTAGTCCCTTGGATTTGATAAACATATTGATGCTATTAAACCCAGTGATCAACACACAAGCACACATATTTATTAACTTGTATCTGAAGTATTATGGGACAGAAAAAGCTACATGTGAAAATTATGGGAAAAAATAAATAGGGATTCATAATAAAACAACATGATGAATAATTTATTGCCTTGGATAATTTTATTTATATATTTATTTTTAAAATTGTGAAAGCATAAAAAATTAAGTCACTCAACTATTTCCCTCTGCTAAGGAAGAGAAAATAACTAAAGCCATAAATATCATTTTACTTCACAAGAATTGGACCTCAGTGGAAGTACATGAATTTTTTAAACATAAGTTTAGAAATGTGTTTGGTGGTGATCATCCAATCTCAGCTGTGACAAATGAATATAGGCTAATATTTAATGGATCTTCCTAAGTTGATTGGAAAAGAAAAGATGAAGATATGATGAGAAAGAATAAGAATTTTTTTTCAGGAAGTTAGGTATTTTTTAGTTGCATATTTCTAGTGAACCACACACAATATGTACAAGCAAGAACAGAGGATCATAATGTAGAAACCAATATAACGATAAAAAAAAGGAAACCAATACAATGACTAGGAAGAAATGCAAAATAGAAAGAAATTGTCAGTTCATACAACTATAAGAAAATGATACACTCTGAGCTGGAAAGCCATCCTTTGCAGATGAGTGTGGCATTCAAAATACTAGACAAACATTTTACTTGAGTATGTTTTTTTTTTTCCTTGTGTTGAATAATTGAAAACCTTGAATCATTTTATTTCTGTCCTAGGACTTTCTTATAGTTTATTAAAGATACTGTTTTATAATAGAAAAAAATGAATAGTATAAACATTCAGCAATTGGGGATTAATAAAAACATTTTATAGCTCACTTATATGAAAGCATGTACTTATTAAAATTATATCCGGAGCATCACTGAGTAATTTTTTGTAAAGATATTTAATGATATAGCAAATACTCATATCTAATGTTATGTGAAAAATTTAGATGGGAATGTTTTCAATTTTACAAAGAGAAAATATGCTTATAGAAAAGACAGGTAATAAATAGACACCAACTCATTTCCCTTCCTTCCCTCTTTCCTTCCTTCCTTCCTTCCTTCCTTCCTTCCTTCCTTCCTTCCTTCCTTTTTTTCTTTCTTTTACTTTATATGGGGTCTGAGTATATAGCTAATCTGGCTTCTGGCTTGCAATTCTATTGCCTCAGCCTCCTGAGTTCTGGGATTATAGGGGTGTATCACTTTCTGGATACATTTGATTTTCTAGTTAGTAAATACAAACATTATAAAGATATGGAAAGGATTTTCTTTCTCCTAGTGTTGTTCTCTGTGATAAGATACCTCTCACCAATGCCTCTTTTCCTTACTCGTTTGTTTCATAGCAGTATCACAAATTCAAGACATTCTAAATTGAAAGAAGGAAGGATCTATTACAAATGTCTGATGTTATCATGAGTTATTTCAGCAAGAGGTTTGTGAGTTTTGGGTGGAGTTGTGAATAAAAGTGGGTGTGAATACCTGGGTTCTAATAAAATTTGTCCCTGAACTGTGAACCTGACACATATGGCTTAACAGCTCTATTGGCAGTTGATTTATTGTAAACATTTTGGAGGCAGTGGATGGCATACCTGCAAAAGCAGTGAATACAATGCGCGTTACGTCATTAAATGTCGTTCCACATCCAGTGGTAACCTGGGCTGTCTTGAGCATGGCTATCATACTGTGTTTCTGGACACTGGGCTGCCCTGCGGAAACGGACATTCTCATTTCTCCTGAAGGCCAGTCCAGGTGCTGTTTGCTTCTGAATGGGAGCAGAGGAACCCCTGGGATCAAAAGTTTCCTTTCTCTCAGGAACAATTAGAGTGCTCAGGGCAAGACCTGTCTCACTGGGAGGGGTAGAAATGAGTTTTTCACTGGGTGCTACAGTTAGCTCTTTTCTTTCCCTCCAGAATTTATTTATTTATTTTTTATTTATTACAGTTTATTTACTTCGTGTCCCAACTGTAGCCCCCTCCTTCATCCCCTCCCAATGCTGCCCTCCCTCCCTCCCTCTTCTCCCATGCTTCTCCCCCAGTTAGCTCTTTTAAAATGAACTTGCTGGTACCAGACATCAGTGATGATACTGAAGTGTTACAGCCCTTCTATTAAGCCACTGTATTAATGGCAGGGGGCGGGGGACAGGCGAAGGCCCAAAACTGACCAGAAGGCAGGTCCCAGTGAGATGCAAATCAACAGCTGCTGAGGCAGTTCTTAATGCCAGTGAACACTGAAAGCTGGAGGCGACCAGCAGCGTGTGGCTGACTGACCCTTAGTCAAGATCTGGGCAGTTCAGAAAGAGGTGGCTTGGCTGGGCGTCTGCTTCATGGGCAGCCAAGCCCGGGGCATTCATCGACGATGCTTCAGGGAGTCCTTCTTTCCCCAGAATAAATGATGAGTCTCAGGTGGTTATGGTGGAGGAGTGGAGTGAAAGAGAGTTTATTTCATGAATCAAGACTTATAACCCTTGGGCAGTGGGAGGACTTTTGAGGTTGAATATGTTTGAGTTGCTGGGGCTAGAGGTGCCAGGGTTGCCTGGGATACTTGATTTACATGTAACAAAACAGCCCTATCATAAGAGGGGGGAAGCAGTACTTAATTATCCTATGGGTGGGGGAAGAGTCAAGGTACATTTAAGGGCATTGGTTGAGAGCCAAGATACCAAGACATCTCATTAGCACAGGGTGGGTTTTCCAGGAATCTCCAGGTGCTTGCTGAATGGGTTTCTTATTAGGAAAGGGTTTAGCTTGTAATCTTCCTGAGGGTTATGTGACTTTCCTTAGGGGATCTGGGGTTTCCCAGATAAGGTAGAGAGGGAACCCTGCTGAGGAAGGGAGTCCATATCTGATATTGAGCTCAGAGGCTATCCAGAAATGCCAGACTTCAACCTTAATGGCCGGGACCACAAAAAAAGTTTGATCTATGTTAATTGTTTTGTTATTATTATTATTGTTATTGAAGCATAAATTATGAATATAAAAATCACTTGTTCCAGACAGTTTAGAATTAGACTTGAGAAAAAGCCTAAAGGTCACATGAACAATGGTTTGAACAGAGAACTTAAGTTGGGTTTTTGTCACAAATATTTTAAGCATTAAAAGGCAAAGAAGTGATGCGATTGAAAATGACTACTATCTTTTCATGATATGGAGTAGAAATGCGACAAATTTAACATAATTTATATTTAGGAGAGAGATTATCCTTCCAAGTATTTGAAAAGTGTTATTTTGCAAACAAGAGGAATATGTTTAGGGCAGTCGGATCAAATGTATTTAATTTCATAGAGTTTTATATCATCTATTACAAAAAATATTCATAATAGACAGAATGATTTGAAAATAGTCCTATGTTACTTCTAATACTAAAAGCAGTTTTCATACCAATCAAAAATAGTCGCCTCACCACTTCTGAGGAGCAGGAAAACTATACACAACCAACCTCCAAACATGGAATCTTCTTAACTTATGCATAATATTAGTGATGTTCCTCTCTTTTACTTTAGAAGCGCAAACCACACATGTGAACCTCTGGGTGCTGAACTGTTCATCTTAAGCTCTGTCAAATTATAAAAGTCAGAACACTCACACACCTGTTTTCTCCGCAGTTCTCGCTCACTTCTGCTCAACTGCCCCACGGAATTTACAGAAGAGACGTGTTTATGTGCTTGTCTGTGTGCGTCATTCATGTTTACATACTTCTACATATTTTCTTTTTTCTTATATTGGTATGCATGTACAGTCACACACACCTATTTACAAGAGATTGTCACTGTTCTTGACTGTTAAGATCTTATCGTAGGTTGACTATTAAAATATTAGATAGTAAAAGGCACACAGGGTATTATGATTATGTAAGTTTCATTCATTAGGGCGCTGGATCCAGAGGCTCATGATATAATACATACAGGGATCTGCCAGTGCTCCTGTATCATTTGAAGGAGAATGTCTTAATATTAGAATGGAGTTTTAAATTATTTTGCTTGACAGTTGGCATCATATGTGAATTATAACGTTCTTGTATAGCTCTTTGCCAACCCCTAAGAATATATATATATATATATATACACACACATTCTTATGGAACACTCATTAAGATGTTCCACGTCCTTTGAGTAATGTAATTGACTCACTCTCCATGAGGCTTTGGACTTTGGCTTTGATGTTGAAACCCAGGACGACTGTCTCATGGCACTCTTGGCTCTGTTCCACCATATCTTTAATCTCAATTTTTCCTTCTTGAACTACCTTTTTTTTTTTCACTGTACTAGACAATAACTTTAAGAGCTTTTCTGACCAAGGGTTTTGGGAGGATAAGTTTCCCAACTCCCTCCTCTGTCCAAAAAACTGTAGCTACTTCGTCAATACATTCATTCCACAGTTTGACTAATCGTGAAATTATTATTTTAAATCATTTGTGAATGACATTTGAAACATTAGCGCATTTACTGAAAAATTTGACATCACTTACATGCAACAGTCAGTGCTCATCTGGCTGTATTTTATTACTGTTAGCTATCTCCCAAATCTGTCCAAATCTTTGGGCTGTCTTTATAGATTCAGTCTTAAAGTTTTTGCGTGAAGATGACTTGATGGGAAACTTTGTCATTCATTTGCTTTTCTCAAGACTGGTGACTTTTCAATCTGAGAATGCTTTTTTTTGGGGGGGGGTTGGGTGGGTTTTCTTTCTTGGGTTTCTCTTTCCCCTCTACTCTCCTTATGGAATGTTTTGATAGATGTGTGTGTTGGATCCAGTTTCTATGTCCTTTCATTTTTCGTGTTTTAAGCTTTAAATTTAAACTGATTTATTTTGTGTTATTTTCAAATGTCTAACTTGGTCTTCAGCCATATCCATCCTAAGATTCAATTTCTCAAGTGAGTTTTATATATTGGTAATTGAGTATCTATTCCAGATATTTTAATTGTTCTCAAACCCCCACCTAAGGCCTTCCACCTTAATAGAAATAGCAACCAGTGTGTATTTTAAGTATGTCTCCCTGTTGTATTTGGAGATAAATGTGATTTAATTAGAATTTTTTTATAATGGAAAAATGTGTATGTGTTCTATCCCCTCTGCCATTATTCTGCTTACCCACTTTTGGTCATTCTTATCTTTGCATTTGTTTTCAGCAACTATCCTATGGATCTCTAGTATATGTTTGCTTTACCATGAAATAAACCTTCCTTTAGGACAGAATTCTTTCCTGAATGGAAAGCATGATAGATTTTTAAATGGCTACAAGTTCTTTGGTACTGCTTCCCTCCATGGATGTGTTTAAGTCTCTAACTCTTAATCCTGGATAAGGTCCGTTACTTCTTAACCAATGAAATGCAGTCAAAATTACATTATGCCAAATCTGGAACTTGACGAGAGAACACAGAGGTTTCTACTTTCACTTCATGTGTCCTGGAATCTTAGCTCCTAGAGTCCAAAAGCCATGCTAAAAGGGGAACCCAAAGAACCTTAAGGAGAGGCTCATATAGTCAGCAAAGATGCCCTTGACTGTAAGCCTTGGCCAGGGTCTCATTCAGAAGCCAACATCAGCTGGCTACCTATGCCACTGATCATCTGGCTGCAAATATCCCAGCTTCAGGTGAATGGCACTACCAGTGTTAAGTGGAGCACAGACGAGCGCTCATCAAGTCCTGCTCAAAATGTATAAAAGAAGGCGAATAGTGTTTCTACTGATGCTTTAAAGCATTGAGTTAGGTGTTCGTTTGTTACACAGTAACACATAACCAGGACAGGGGCTGAAACAAAGGAGCTGTGAAGAGGGCAAGCTCTGTTCAGGAGACTGCCGTTTAAGGTCCACGCGCAGAGGGCACCAAACCAAAAGCATGCCCACAAAACATTGTGCTGAGAAAATAAAGCCAAAACCAACAGTATACCCTACTCATCTATAATCACATAATCTGATCAGTAGTTGAGGGGGTGGAGATGAGAAGGAGTGGCTGGAGCAATGATAGAAGCCACTGTCTTGATAAGAACTATGATTGCACATGTGTATACATTAATGGAGAGTAGTCAAACTCACCCCTTGAAACATATGCATTTCATCGGAAGTAAAATGATTAAAAATGGCTTAAAACATATTTTCTTTCTTTCTTCAATGTTTTCAATGGCTCCACTCTGCTTATGCGTTTAAAATACACCATGTCCTTCTGGGATTCCAGACTCCTTCTGACCTAGGAAATACATTCACCACGGCAGACTTCAACACCTAGGCTGTCCTTGTTCACCCTCCCAGGTTCACCGTTCCTAGCACAAGTCCTCTGTCTAACATCCAGGCCTGGTCCCTCCTTCCTCTTTCTTAATTTTCAGAACCCCTTCTGTCTTTTCAGGCTCGTGTCTAATGGAGTCCTTTTTAGAGTCTAGACGTTGGGTAGCCATTCTCTTCTTGAGCTCCTTCAGGAGGTGCTTACATCATGCTTTGAGTTACACGAGTTCGTGTTTTATGTACAGTCACATGTCTATATGCTTGTCATTATCAGCAGACCTACCCTCACTGAGAAAAGGAGCCACTCTTATTCCAAGTAGAACTCCAACAACTATAGTAAATACCCATCAGTGTTTTAGCATACTGTTCAGATCTAGTTCCAGATCACATCTGACTGCCAAGGACGGCTATATCGTTTCTTTTGTGTTAAAATGACAACTGTTTCCCCTGACATGGCAAGTTAGCTTCATTTTCATCTTGTTGCCTGACTTGCCAGCCATAAAGACATCTCCTCACTGCTCTCAAATGCCCCATTTGGGTGGCATTCACCTTTTATTCTAGAAGCTTTCCTGAAAACCATCTGTGCCTCTGCTACATACTGGCAAGTTTTTCTCTGCATCTGCTGGACTTTGGTCACTTTGAGATTGCCTTGACTCCGCCCCATATACCAACCCTGAGAGTGCTCTCTACTTCTGTCTTGTTCCATTAACTATTCTCCCCTCATATACTTCATGTTTTATAAATCTCTCCTTTATAAGCTTTCTCTTTTCCTGTCATCTTTGTTTTTATCATCAGTTCATAATCACAAACGTTTACTTACAGAAAACACACAGGCTCAAAGAATTGTCTTTAATGGTATGATCATATTCTAAATGTCCAAAACTTGTAAAATTATATACTATGCTCTGATTCTGCACTAGTGCTTTTATAAGATGGCTCCACTCTTTCCAAGATTCTTCTCCCCATTTATAAAAATGATCAGATAGCATAAGCCTAAAAATATAATTTTAGGTTAAACGTCCTTAGTGCATTAGGATTCAAGTGGATAAAAACATGCTTTTGCAATACTGTGAATTATTTATTTGTGCACAACTACCACAAGATGCAGGGGTGGGGAGAAGAGGAACATAGATTGAGATGAGTCCACAATATCTTTTAGCAATCGTCTTCATGGTCAGGTTTGAGAGGGTATGTTCTTTTAGTCTATAGAAAAGTTATCTGTTTTGCACTTCCTTCCATCCTAATCATAGGAGCTTAGGAAACAGAATCTATCACTCACAGTCCTCAAATGACCAAGAGTGGCTTGAGGCTACTCTAAAATGTGCGCAGCTCTTGAGGATGAAGTTTGTAGTGTGTAAAATGGGGATAACTTGAAATG
Source organism: Meriones unguiculatus (assembly GCF_030254825.1). Lineage (NCBI taxonomy): Eukaryota > Metazoa > Chordata > Mammalia > Rodentia > Muridae > Meriones > Meriones unguiculatus. The sequence continues at coordinate 58,006,767 of NC_083362.1, read as the reverse complement.
TTCACTGAGATTCTTTGTAAATAAGCACAAGTGGTTCCATGTAAAATTGTTCTCGTAAGAGTGAAAATCCTGACCGTCACAGAGTGAAGTTTTTCTTCTAGTGGATTGCTTCTTTGAAGCTTCACGTGTTCTCTTAAAAATCTCCATCAAAATATGTAGCTGGGAAAAGAAAGAAAAGAGAGAACTCGTGGTGGAGGGAGAAGGAAGGAATGCATTCAGTTAAAGCACATTCGTATGGCGAATGCAATGTTGCGGTCAAGAGCAGACCGTGTATACCACAGTGGTCTTCTAAGGTTGAAATTCCTATATTTCATGGCGTTGGAACATTTTAATTGTCTTATTAGAAAGGTCAATGTCCTACCATGATGCTGAACAGGGCTATTAGAGCTCCGTACCAACTCTGAGGTCACTGCTGAATTAATTTTTTAACACTCCTGTGAACACAGTCCTATCTACCCCAATGAAGTAGTCGTCAAGCACCATTTTCCTTAGCAACACGTCCATTTTCCTTAGCAACCCTCGACCCTACCTATGTTTTCGTTTAGTCCCTGATACATGGAGAGGCATCAGCAAGTGATAATCAAGTATCTAATGGCTCACTTGAGCTAGCTGGACCACAGCCGATTTCCCTCATATTGCCTCAGGTTATGCAGCATTTATTCCAAAGAGAGATGTGTAGTTTTATTGCTCGGTTTCTCCCTCAGATTAACACCCCCAACCCACCATGCTCCACAGTCTACATTTCTTTATCTTCATCTCCGCTGTCTAATTCTTCCCTCGAGTTCCAAGTTGTTTGATTGAATGTGAAGCTGTTTAGCAGATGTCTCTTTTGCTTACTGCCCCCAGCAATGACAAAGTGGGAAGCCAACACCTCTACCTCATTCACCTCCTCCCCCACTTTCTCTGCCTGTCCAGAAGCTACTGTAGGCGATAATATCCACGTGTCTTTTACTCTCTGGAATTCCTCCCTTATGTGGGCAAGTCCTTTCTGGACAGACAACGGAGGCTCAGCTGAATGTCTTACTGCTTACAGCAGAGGCCACAGTTAATGTCACAGTCTGACTGTGGCTCTGTCATCCTATCCCATACATTCTACTCTCAGAGACTGCAATATATTCTCTGCTCCATCCTTTAAAAAAGTGTTTTTGTTTTGTTTTGTTTTGTTTTTAGGGCAGGGGACAGGAATGGAGGTGTTTATTCATCATGGAGACCTGCTACTCTATACCACATAGAGGAAGACAGCTTCTCTGGGATTTTTACCTCCTATGGACCATGTTCCTTCAGAAGAAGCAGCCTCAGGTGTGCCATATGGGCAATGACAGGTTATCAGGATCATCCCTGGGAGCACTTCACCCTCAGACGGTTCAGCTTCTCTGCAAGTCTTATTAGCTATAACATAACAATACGGCTTCTTATACACTCAACATTGGTTCACTTGTGCTCCAGGGGAACGAACCAAGGGTAGGCTTGCAGAATTGTGTGACCTCCTAGGGACACAAAAACAAACATCTATTCACCCCCAATAAGACACTGACTACAGATTAAAGAAACAACTCTAGGGACTTCACAGATGGCTCCGGGACTTGGAGCTTTTGAGAGGATATGCATTCAAGTTCTAGGACTTAGATGGCAGCTGACACCTGTCTACACATCCATTTCCTGGAGATGTGGTGCTCGCCTCTGGCCTCCACGAGTACTGGGTGTGAAAAGCAGGCAAAGCTGCTTTAGTAAATAATAAATAAGTGTTGGGCTATATGATGTTTATTACTAGCCCTATATTTATCATGTCAGTATTATCTAATCCACTATCACAAGTAATAAGACACAGACACCTGTTAGATTTTATAATTGCTTTATTTACTTTGAGCTGGGCAGATATTTCACCTATGCTGTCTCAATGACCTGCCATTCACCTTCCAGCCCCCATCCAATGCTATCCGCCGTAACCATCCTCATCTGGGCCACCTTCCATCCATAATCTTATAAATCCTTGCTTGTATTCTTTATCTGGGTGTTTTCTCCACCCACGCCATCCTCAAAGTCCTTCCTCCCTCTCCACTTAACTCACTGAGGCATCCTCCTTCCTCCTCTCTCTGTCAAACACAAATGTATTTACATACATTAATAAATAATTTTCAGAAAAGAAAGAAACAAACAATTCTACCCATGTACACTCTACTGAATCAGGTTTAATTGGGGTTGCTTTCAGGGGCATGGGGAAGGTTTGCTTACAGGAATCAAGGAGGCTTACGGATAGCTGCGCCACTGAAAAGTCTCCCCTCACTCACCAGAAATTGTTAAACTCTTAAATATACTCAGAGAGGAGAGAGACCATATGTACATAATGGATCACTTCATGTACTGTCATTTTTTTGTCTCTATTCTTTTTTTTTTAAATTTTTAAATTAATTACACATTATTTACTTTGTATCCCCCCTGTATCAGATCCTTTTCATTCCAATGACATTAATGTTAGGGACCCAGATTTTTTGAGGGTCTTAGGTGGGTAATTGCAGCTGCTTTGTTTTCAAGACAATACCCAGGCCATGTCACTCTCAGAGGACAGGATTCAACCACAATCATATAAACATACAATTATGGACAGCACATAATATGTGAAAATGATAATAAATAACCAATAGTCATTTATGTATTTGGTATTCTATGGGTTTTTGTTGTTGTTTTGTTTGTTTGTTTGTTTGTTTGAGACAGGGTTTCTCTGTGTAGCCTTGGCTGTCTTAGACTCCCTTTGTAGACCAGGCTGGCCTTGAACTCACAGAGATCTGCCTGCCTCTGCCTGGGAGAGCTTCTTATATATATGCATGCACCACTGTGCCTGGCTGGTTTTAAGTTTATTTTAGAGCATACCCCCACCTACTCAAAGCCAGCTTGCTTAAACAGCATACAGTACTGAGCTGCAGATCATGTATATCATATTTACTATTTCTCTTGACTGACTGGTGCTTTCTCTTACTTTTCCTCTGGTGCTTGATTTAGTCTCGTTTTGTTAGGACACTAGAAACAATGCTATAACCCACGTATACAGTGCAGATTTTGTATATATGTTATACATCTATTTTGTATATGTGGATAGACTATATGACACACATGTATATATGATATAATATGTATATATGTCATATAATTAGGTGTATTCTGTGATGTGTGAATAGGGGTAGAGTGTTAAGTAGCAGTTTCCTCCCAGGTTGAAACAGCTTGTCTTTCTGGAATAAGATAAAGGTAAGCACTCAAAATAGCTTCAGGAAGTCTCTGAAACTAACCAGATTCAAAAGGGCCCTCTCTCCCAGAGTAAACAACACAGATTGCTGAGAGTTACTCCCAAATCAGCCAAGCTTCAATGAAAACTCTGAGACCATATCAGCTGCCCAGAAACCAGGCCTGGAAGGGGTTTATTTAGACCAACAGAATCATTTGGTAGGGAAGCTCTTCATCCCGTTGAGATGCTTGCAGGCTGTGCAATATGCTCTGCGTTTTCGGGTTTTGTGAGAGGGTCACCCATGCTGGGTGGGCTTTGGCAATGCAGCTCTCTTTGAGTCATTTCTGCTCTTTTATGCACCCCCTCCCCCTGTTAGTCACACTCCTGTAAGTCACCTCAATACAACTCGCCGATTCACCAAATTGGGCTTTGGTGGCATCCATGCTTTGTTCTGTTGTGGGCTTTCCATCAGAGCGAGTGGTCATTTATGTTGCTTCTTCCCGGAAAAAGTCTTGTCACACAACTGTGTCTCTTGCTTGACTTATTTTTCACTCTTGAATTAATCTTATGTTTTTCTGTTTATTGTGACATTAGAAGCATTGCTACCTACCGTGTACATGTGTACGTGTTTTGCATATATGAATAGGCTATACAGTACAACACACATATATGTATATTTATTTATATATGCCATAGAGCTTAGACGTGTAGCAGGCTATCCTATCTAGCCTTATGCACATCCTGTGATGTCATGAAGTCAGCTATAGGGCATTTCCCACATCCTTGCCATTAAGGCAGGGATCTTGTATCCACAAGGAAAAGGAGCCTGCAGGAAAACCTTGCCATGGAGTGTTTGGCTTTAAAAGTGTAAAACAGAATCTGAGCAAGGAGGATTGGGAGTATGAGGCAAACACCCCAGGGAGAAGAATTTTTCCCGAGGAAGCACACCTAGCTCACTATTAATATTAATACTCTGCTTTATGCAGAAACAAGCCACTTCCTCATGCCTTAGAGTCCCTCCAGGGTGCGTTTTGGCTGGCTTTCATTTCTCAGAGACTTAGGCTATCAATTTAATATGTAAACTATTCTATTAAAGTTTTGGACCCCTACCTGTGGAGAGTCAAAAAGGCATGTTTGTCAGTCCCCATTTTGGAAAAAGGAAGCTTCTCCTAACAATATTCAGTTTTCATTTTCATCTTCAAAATGGTATGAGACATAAATGCTGACAGTGTCAAAGGGAAGCCTTCAAACACACATAATTTACTGAGTGTACGGTAGCGGCATGAGAACACATGCGCTGTGAAACTCATTCTTACAACTGAAGTTGTTGTGAGAATAGAAAACAGCACAGCAGGCACCCAGAGCCCATACTAGATGCTGTTTTGAACTTGGTGAGGTAAGATCCACATCTCCATCTTCTACATTGCTACAACCAGAGTTCTTCATTTTGCTCTTGACCTATGCAGCAAATCAACAAGACACTCACTAAGCACACCACATCCTTCCCTTTCCTCTTCTGTGGGTATATTCAAACATAGTTACCCCATTTGTTCTTCAAACCCTATACATGGGGGAATTTTGAACCTAACATCATTCAGTTATCAAGTGTGGCAAGCCATGGCTATTAAGTTGCCTCGCCTAAAAGATGGCGCCCGCCGGATGTACTGACTGCTGATAAACAAGTCCATGTTTGGTCAAGGCAAAGGTTGCACTGGCCCATTGGCTGCCTGCTACAGGTCTGATGAGTGAGCGTGGTTGGCTGTGATTGGCTGATGTGGTTGCCTATATAATTGGGAAGGGCCCGGGGTAGGGGTACGGGGAGGAGGGGAGAAGAAGCTTGCAAATGCCTGAATAAACTGCTTGAGGAAGAGCTGGTGGTTGCGTCTTTCTTGCTGGACGAGACAGGTGCGACAATCAAGATTTTAGATGTACTTTGAAAGATTTTTCTTCCCAAAAAAAGTGTGGCTCACTGTGTGGTTTTCAGGATACAGAAAGCACCTGTGAATTTCCTCACGAGCCTCATGTTTTTAGAGACGTGGGTGTGTCTTAGTAATTACGGCAGGCATGAAGGAGGTCCAGCTTGTTCAACATGGATCCTTAATAATGATGATTAACAGTAATCAGCTTCAGTTGCCTCGGTACCACAAGGCCATCCATGACATAGGCACAAACCGGAAGGAGCTGTAGGAGAATGACTTAAAGGACAAGTGGAGAGCTCTTCCCAAGTCTAGAGAGTAGCAGTCTTTCCTATACAACGAATTTGCTCATATTTCTAAACTTCTTCACAGCTTCATCAGACTTATCTCTAGTTTGATTGGCAGGTCTTATCTTGGTCTCCTGGGAGATGATGGCATCATTTCTAAGAGTCTTCTAAGGCAGGACACAGGTGACTCAAGGTTTCATGGAAAATTTGCCTTCTGAAAGGGCTGGCGTGGTTATATGGGCCTGTTCTCTTTCCAAATTTATCACTGCCCGGCGAGCTTTCTTTATCAATTTTATGCACAGGTGCTTCATTTATTTAACTGGCACCATGTCACCAGGCTTCTGGAGCAAGATAGCATTAGGGTTGGAAAAGAACTGAGTCACTAATGCTCTGTCAGGAAAGATCATTGAACACTGATTTTGTCTAATCATTCATGTGTTTATTAAGCAATAAATAACAAACAAAGTGTATTGGTTTGTTTGTGCAGAGAAGCAGTGCTTGAAAATTATTGTTAAGGAGATGTTGCCTTTTAAAACAAATACAAGTTTAACAGTGTTGTCACTACCCATGCTAGGACACCATGATTGTTGGTCATTCTCTTCTATTTTTGACAGTATATGCATTGTTTGTAAAGATTACCTTGTCGTGAGTTTCCTTCTTGGGATGTTTTTCTATGTGTCTAGTCCTTGTGACTACTTCTTGCTTTGAAAAAAAGGAAGGCTGGGTAGAGCATGAAGGAGATTTATGGGAGCTTGTGGATGTTTTTAGGCAACTATTTAGTAATCCTAGAGATGGAATTTATCTGTGTATTATGTATAATAGCTATTGGTACTCCTTCATGTAGTGGTTAATAATGAATTCACATTGCTCATGTTTGGTCCCAACTCTGTTGTTTATAGCTTTAGGACCTGAGGCAGGTTAATAAATCTCTGGTTCTTGTTTTAAAATATCTTATTTATCCATTGACAGTTTCATACACATGTACAATGTATCTTGATCAAACCTACTTCCAGTGGCCCATCCTTAACCCTCCTTTCTCTCCTCCAGACACCTTTAAACATATCTCTCTACCATCTTCATGCCTTCTCCTTAAACAAAACAAAACAAAACAACCTCACTTAGTTTATTAGTGATATGTGCTGGAATGCTGAATGATCTTGTTTCTTTGGTCTTGTATGAATCTTGCGCAGGTAAACATGGCTGCAGTGAGATCATGAGAGCAGTGTCATACCCCCAAGAGAGCATGTCACAGCATCTTTCATCCTCTGGCTCTTACATTCTTTCTGCCACCTCTTCAACAATGCAGTCTCTGGTTCTTGTGACTCAAGCATACATTATCTTCATTTCAGTGGCACAAACATTTTGTGTGTCTTTCTTTCTTTCTTTCTTTCTTTCTTTCTTTCTTTCTTTCTTTGTGTGTGTGCATGTGCGTCGCTCATGTAAAATGTGTGGAGGTCAGAGCATAACTTACAGGAGCTCATTCTCTTCCTCTAACTTATTGGTTCTGGGTATCAAACTCAGGTGACCCAGTTTGGTGGCAAATGCCTTTACTTGCTGAGCCATCTTCTATCTCCTAGTAACTTATTTATCTATCATTTATTTATCTATTTGTTTGTTTGTTTATATGCATGTCTATGTGTCTCTGCATGTGAACCTATGTGTGTTTGAGCAGGTGTTCATGCCTATGTACTCACATAAACAATTATGTCAGGTGTCCACCTCTATTACTCTATGCCTTCCTTGTCCTCAGTGGCAGGATTTCTTCCTGATCCTGGGGCTCATATTTTATGGGAATCTCAGCAACTCTTCTGCTTTCACCAACATCAATGCGGGAAACAAGTGTGTGCAAGACACCTGGCTCTTTTCATGGGTGCAGAGATCTGAAAGCTGATCTTTATGATGACTTAGCACATACTCCTAACTGCTGAGGCATCTCTTTGGCTCTCATTTTCTTCATGGTGAAGTTGTGCCTCAGATAAATGAAATAATTTCACCAAGCTTGCACATTTGATAAGTGGTAAAGCTGAGGTTTGAACTTAGTCTGTTAGATTCCAAATACATGTTTACATTACAGTCTACTGATTTGAACTCATGTATGTAATTAGAAAATTTAATGTATGCTTACCTTAGATGAGCTTGCCATTTCCTTGCTCTTGCTAATATTGGCAAACACTTCATAGAGGGCATTTATGTGTCAGTTACTCTGCTAATTGTACAGTGTATAAAAGTCAACCAAAGCTGAAAGTACCCTCATGAAGATGATGGTAGATTGGCAGGGTCTGTCTTACTTACTTTTCAATTGCTGTGAAGAGACACCATGACCAAGGCAACATATAAAAGAAAGAATTTAGTTGGGGGCTTGCTTATAGTTTCAGAGGGTGGGCCATGACGGTCATGGTAGGAATCATGACAGTTGGCAGGCATGGTGCTGGAACAAGAGCTGAGAGCTTACATGCAATCTACAGGCATTCGGAAGAGAGAAAAGGATACTGATGGTGGCATGAAGTTTTGAAACCTCAAAGCCCACCCCTGGGTGACATACATTCTCCAAAAAAGGCCATACCTCCTAATTCTTCTCACAAACAGTTTCACAAGCCAGAGAGCAAACACTTAAAATATGAGCCGGTATGGGACATTGTCATTCAAACTACCACAGTGGCTAATTATAAACTACAAAATAAACTGATGGACGCAGTGTAGAGGTCTGGCATTTTAGCAAAGGAAACTAACTTAAACTAAAGTAAAAGGAAAAAAAAAGATCTTTGACTGGATTTCTGACTGAGCTCACGTTAACTAGATAAAATGTGTAGGTGGGGAAAAAGTGTTTCCAAGATAGTTTTCTAAATGTTAAAAAGCCTGTTTGAGGAAATTAAAAATGGCGGACATGTCTCATGTGTCCTGACTGCAGGAGATTGAGTTACAGAATTGTCAGGAGAAGTTTGTAGAGGAGAGGTTTTGTAGGACAATGCGGGCAGGGTTAGAATTTGAATTTCTCTCCTATAATAAGGGCTTTAACCTGGAATACAAGCCTTGACCTACATTGTAAAAGACCATCCCAACATCATGAGGTCCATGAATCCTAAACTCTGGACTCCACAGAAAGTGTTATCATTCAGAATAGGCACCATGGAAACTCAGTCTTCCTCATACCTCGTTCCTAATCATAACTTCATAAAAATAAAACCGGCATGAATTTTAGTACTATGGTTTTTGTTCTCGAGGTCCACAAACACCATAGTTATAAATTCTCTCTTATTTCCAGTGAACTCTAAGCATGTGAGCTATTATATTTATAGCACAATGCTTTCAGAGTCCCTCTTGCTCTTCTGAGTTGGCTTCCCCACCCCCTTGCAGGATAGAATTTATAAATGTTACTTCATGCCCTCTGTTTAATATATTTCTTTAATTTATATACTCATTACATCCTTTTCATTGATTCAGCTATAATTCTTATTCTTTTAGCCAACAAATATTCTTTAAATAACTCTCAGCAGGCACTAGGTTATACACTGAATATTCAGTGGTGAAGACAACATCCACACCATCACTATTTACAGGAGGCTTGAAGGTTAAGTCTCAGGTGGCTTCGAATGACCATCACATTGCTAAGCACATCTCCAGAAGTAGTGACTGGAAGTTCTATGTTCCAGCCATAATGGTTTGCCATGATGATTCCAGATCTCAAGCTCAGAGCTTTCTTGAATGATGCTCTGGCCACTGTGTACTCTCTGTCCTACTTACACCTGTTCACAAATGGTTCCAATTGAGACATTTGGCAGAACCTTCCCTGGTCTTGTACCTCCCATTCTTCTTCTCCTTTGTCAGATCTACCACCTTATTTACAATTTCTTCTTCTGTATTTGAGTCATTGTTTTAATATCCTAACTCGTCCTGTCCCTCTGCAGTCTCTCTGTGCTCTGGTCTTTGCCATGTCCTGAAGGGGATTAGATTTTTTTTATTATCTTTAATTATTTTTATTAATTACAGTTTATTCACTTTGTATCCCCCCCCGTACCTCCCCCCTCCTCCCCTCTCAATTCCATCCTCCCTCTTTTCCACCCGAGCCCCTCCCCCAGTCCACTGATAAGGGAGGTCCTCCTCCCTTTTCCTCTGATCCTAGTCTATCAGGTCTCATCAGGAGTGGCTGCATTGTCTCCTTCTATGGTGTGGTAAGGCTGATCCCCCCTCAGGGGGAGGTGATCAAAGGGCAGTTCATGTCAGAGACAGTTCCTGTCCCCATTACTATGGAGGTCACTTGGATACTGAACTGCCATAGGCTACCTCTGTGCAGGGGTTCCAGGCCATCTCCATGACTGGTCCTTGGCTGGAGTATCAGTTTCAGAAAAGACCCCTGTGCCCAGACTTTTAGGATCTGTCACTGTCCTTGTGGAGCTCCTGTCCTCTCCAGGTCTTACTATCTTCCACTTCTTTCATAGGATTCCCTGTACTCTGTCCAAAGTTTGACTATGAGTCTCAACACTTGCTTTGATACCCTGCAGGGTAGAACCTTTCAGAGGCCCTCTGTGGTAGGCTCCTGTTTTGTTGCTTGTATTCTCCCTCCTCCGATGTCCATCCTCTTTGCCTTTCTGAATGGGGGTTGAGCATCTTAGCCAGAGTCCTCCTTCCTGATTAGCTTCCTTAGGTGTACAGATTTTAGCATGTTTATCCTATATTATATGTCTAGTGTTTGGGCAAATGAGATGGTTTACAGAGTAAAAACACTTGACATATGAGCCCCAATGATGTTAGTTTAATCAGTATAAACCACAGTGGACGTTCAGAACAAATAAAAAAGGTTGTTTCGTAGACAGACTCTTTAATAGTTAGACCAGGTTGGCTTTGAACTCAGAGCTCTGACTACCTCTGTCTCCTGAGGGCGGGGATCAAAGATGTGTACCACCATACCCCAAACATAAAATCTCTCTTTGGGGTGGTGGGGTGGTGCGACAAGACTTGTGTAGCTCTGGCTGGCTTGGAACTCATCACGTTAAAAGCACATCTTGATCATGTCCTCTCACCCAGACTTTCTGGGCCATCTACATTCCTAACAAAAGAATTGTACTTTCCAGTTGAAACCAAATCTCAAACTCTTAATCCTTGCATTTTGGTGTAATGATTGCTGCTTTTCTTCAAGCACACCCATGCTTTGTTACTTCTGCGTCTTCCGCTAATGAGATTTGTTCCATGTGGAATGCCTTCTAGCAATATGCTGTCTGTCAAATTCCATCTTTCAAGATGCACAAAAACTTGCCATTTAGTTGTCCAGCTGTTCTTGAGTTCCCAAAATAAGACTTATTTTTCCCTTGTTCTTTTTCTCTCTCCTTCTGCCTCTCCCCACTTCTCTATCAGCTTGCTACTAAGTAGGCAAACACTGATGTAAAAAGCAGATGTTCATTTTCATAGCTGTTTATTAAATTCTGTGTCAGTATATATTCTCACATTCTGTCAAATATTCTATTACTCTGCAACTTTATCTTTTCTTTCATTGTATATTTTATAGAATGCTTGCCTTGTCCTAGAACTCTGTTCTTGAGTGAACAAAAGTGGAAAAACCTTGAATCCACACACACATATGTACACACACGTATGCACATATAAATGGCTCAAGTGCAGAACTATTCTGAGTACTGACCATGCAGGGCATCTGTGTACTTATATTTTTAAAGTTTTATTTTATTTTTCAATTGACATGTACACATTTATTGGGCACACTGAATTGATTTGGCTCATGTATACATTGTGCAGAGATAAGTCATAATATTTGGCATACCTATCACCTCTAACATTTATAATTTAGTTGTTTCTCTCTTGTAATCAGTTTGGAATATAGTATTGTGAATTATAGGGGCACTTCTGTGCATGAGAACACCAGAACTTCTGCCTGCCCGTGATTTTGTACCTTGTGTTGAATCTCTACAGTTCCAATTCCTTTTTTTTTCTGCCATCTCTGGAAATTATTCAACTTGTTGCTTCATGAGGTCAACATTTTTAGATTCTTCAAATAAAGGAGGTTGTTGGAGTAGTTTTTTTTTTTTTTCTTTTTCTTTATCTAGCTTCTTTCAGTTAATATAATGTTCTCCAGGTTTACCCATGTTGCTGAAAAGGGCAAGATTTTAATGGCCAAAATATTAACATGTGTGTATTATATAGTCTTTATTAATTTCTGGTCATTTGGTGAGTCTACATTTTGGAATGCATATTTCAGATGATATTAAGAGTGATAAAATAAACACCAGAGTGCAGGCATCTACAGAATAGTGATTTTATTCCTTTGGAAAAATGCTAGGGATTCTAGTAGCTAGAGACTGTATTTATTAAGATGTGTCAGATGCTGCTGTGGTTGGGGTCGGAAGGCAGCAAGTCCAGGGCACACGTGGTATTTTTCCCCGATGCACTTGTGAGAACAGACACAGAGAGGCGGGGTTGCTATCTGTATCTGTTTTCAGACCTTTGTTCTTTGTATTCACTGCCTTTTTAAAATTTATTCACTAATGGAAAGACACATTACAAACCCACTTTGAATTGTGTCCAAATGATTGTCGTCACTCAGGATATACCTGGTGGAGAACTTTAGTGCTCTGTATTTGAACAATCGAGGCCCACAGGTGTGGAGAGAAAGCTTTAGAATTCAGTCTTCATCCCCATCTTTACCTAATGGTATAATCTGCAATTACACTAGTACCAGGTGGCCTTTCTCCTCCCGAAGCCAAACCATCGTACTTTTTAGGTCATGAAAGAAAGGGGACCTGGTTGTATGGGCGCATGTTGCCACATTGTTGCTTCATATGTAGTTCTTCATTTGGACTGGAAAGGGTTTTCTCTTAACATTCCACACCCGGTGCGCTCTCTCTCCCTCCTCACAGAAGTAGAATGAGTTATGTAGGTGGTGAGGTGATGGGTCAATTGGAGAAGCTAATTTATTGAAAGTTCATGCAAAGTGGATTTAGCATGGTGTGAATAAAACATAAGACTTCTCATTTGCACAGAACCTCTCCAAGGCCCTGGCCAGAGAGTCTTCAAAGAGTGAAAAAGATTAATTGCCACAATGAAATACTTAGAATATTCTAAAATCTTATACCATATATACAAATAAAGTCAACTACAGCCCTGTAGCTACCTTTACCTTTCCTCAACTATCCATAAAAAAAAAAAAATCATCAATCCAAGTGAGATTCAGTTATCTTTTTTTTTTTCTATAAAAATAAGCTGGAATAATTCTAGCATATGAGAAGTCAAATAGTATTCTGTGGGAAATAAATGTAAGAAAAGATTAATAGAAATGTATTCCAGTCAACTGGTTAATAAAATTATGTTACTTTGTGGTTTGTGATATTTACCACCATGAAGACGTTTAAGTTTGGTGTTATATTTCATCTAAATATGTGCTTTTCTTTTGTAGCTAACTGACATTTTTTAAAAAGAAACTATTAAAATTGTATATTCTCAAACCCTCCACCTAGTTCCACCCTGGCCTTCTGTTTGGTCTCTCTAGCCATGCATGCTGATGAGCATGGTGTTTGCCCTCACACATTCAAACCTTTCTGATTGGCTCTTCTAAGCATCAGCTGTCTTCCGTCTTAAACTCACACGAATCACCAAGAGGTGCTGTGCTGCTCCTTACCTCCCTCAGGGAATAAGAAATCAGATGTCCGTTCAGGCGAATTTAACTTTAGATAGCATGGTGCTAATGCGGATATCTGGTGTGAGTCAGCTAAAATATGGCTGACGTAGGCCAGCCAGAGGATCATGAATCAGCTAATAAAAGCTGGCATTAGATGCCTGAGAAACTCAAAAGTAAACAGCGATGTAATCTGTTATGTAAAGTTTGGCCGGATGTGACATTTTTGTGGGTTTTGTGTAAATATGACCTTGAGGTCAGGGGCCTTAACCTTTGCCTTCACCAAACTATGTATATGTGTCTGTCTGTGTGGTTGTAGGCCTGCCTCCTCCATGACCTATGTACAAGTCTATGTGTGTCCCTTCCTCTGAGTGTGTGTGTGTGTGTGTGTGTGTGTGTGTGTGTGTGTGTCACTGGGTATCTGCTGGCAACTGCTCCTCACAATCTCTTCACCTTCCTTTTCCAGGGCTGGAGTTACAAATAGTATCTCAACCCAGGGTTACCCTCCATGCTGAGGTGCTCCCATAGGACCATACCTCAGGAGCCAGTGTGCTAACCCAGAGGTTCTCAGTTTGTCACAACAGGAAACACAGGAGGAACTTTAGAACAATACTTGTGCCTTGGAAAGCCTGGCTTGAGCCGGCTAGGGCACTGAATATTTCACAAGGTCTCCAGATGATTCTAACCTACAGGCAAGGTTGAGATCTGGAGGTGTAGACTGTTGGACCCATTCAGGAATCATAGCATCTGTAATCTGTGCCCTTCAAAGTAGCATTATCAGTAATTAAGGAGACATCTCATGTAGTATTTGTTGTGATGACATTTCTGTGCAAGTCTTGGCATTCCAACGGTGATAACCCAGAAAACCTACTGACTAGGAAATCTTTGTGGCAGAAAATACTTTAACATAGAATTGTCCTATTTGTGTTTCCATATTTTCAAAGTGGAATATCAGTGTGTATTTGGAAAATCAAACTTTTATTTTGAGGGGGCAGATTCTGAGGTTATGACACTATTGATTAAGTAGACAGCCTTCTACAAGAACATGCAACATATAAACTCTTCATATATGGCTTGAAGTTGTAACAAACAGATTACAGATTAGTGAATGTATCCTGTGCATACTTACCAGACTCTGGAAAAGTGAACAGCTTTATATTAACAATATTGTTTGTGAATTTTAAGTTTATCTTCTTCATTTTATGTTATTTCACTATTTTATCTGGCTTTGCAGCTCTACGACCACATTCTACAATGCTCTTAAAATGCTCAATGTATTATTATTTTTCCCATCAGAAATCAAATCTCTCATGATAGTTTCCTCCTAATGTCTTTTGTTGAAAACCAAAAGGATTATGGCACCTCTGGGTCTCTCTTTATGGGCCTTAAAACAGCTGGGCATTGATCCTCTGAAGAGCAACTGTTTGAGAATGAAAGCAATTTCTTCCTTCTGATATCTGGGTGCCTTGTGGAGATGGAAAGGCTTTAACTACTTTGTCTCTGTACTTATTACCATTCCATTTGGAAAAACATGTCACACAGGGCCAACGAGATCCAGTTACACTCTCAATTCTGCCCAGATGAATACCTGATGAAGCGACAAACCTGTTTTAAAATGAATTTGCTGCTCCCATCAATTCCTTATGACTCCATTGCAAGCCTGAGAATGTATCAAATAATGAAACTTGATCATCTGACCCTGCTAAATGCAGCAAGCAGTGTCCCAGGCTGTACATGTGACAAGCTCCTTATTTATTTAATTCGTGGTTTCAAAAAGCCCCAAACCCTCTGCAGTGAAATACTGTTCTAGCTTCTAGTTAATGCATTAAAAACAAAACAAAACAGAAGAAACCATCTACATATGAAACTTAAACAAATGTCACTGGGCCATTTGGAAAACAGAATTTATTTACATTATGTATAGCATGATATAGTCATTAATTTACAATAATTTTCCATGGGAAGAAAGATGATGGGTTAGGGTGGCCAGCTCTGTAGCTGTCCAAGGAATCCAGCCAGGCCAGGTTTCCAACAGGTGAGTTCTCTAATGTGGCAGCAGACAGATGCCTCTGGTGAGAGTGTTTTTCCTGTCACAGTGTTTTGAACTCCACGTGAACAGCAGTCCTTGAGGTGAGAGAGTATATTTTGATCCAAAAGTCATTATCAGGTTTGAAAATCCTCACCTCCCTTCAAAAGCACAATTTTGATCTAAGTGTGCAGTTTTATCCTGGTGAGAGATTAACATGTCTCACCAGAGCATTGAAACTAATTGTTACAACAAATTAATGAATTACGTGTACAGAAGGAATTGTTCCCTTGCATGGAGAGGGCTAGAAAAGGCAGAGTATATCATTTTCCTTAGTAATTTAATTATAATGGAATGATTATTATAGCACCTCGTTCCTGTAGGGCTTCTGAAATTGAAGGCTTAGGTGTGATTTTTATCAGCAGCTAGGGATGAGCTAAACAGCCTCTCAATATCCGTCTTCATTTGCTGTTTTTCAACACTCTCAGAGCCTCTCTCAAATGCTAACTGTGGATTGTCATAATTATGTGTCCATGTGAAAATGCAGTGCTGACCCAATAGCAGTAGAAAATGGATTTTTAATTTATTTTCCCAGCCACGAGGCTGAATTTGAGTTTGTACTGGGTTTGCCATGCCTTCAGACCTACTTTCTCCGTGACTAATTGTGTCTGAGCTGAGAGCCTGGCCCTTCAATCATGGGTATCTATTGCTTTTGTAGAAAGGGTGTGTGGGTGTGTGCGTGCATGGGTGTGAATATTTTTGTGGGTTCACGTCACATGTGCTTATGTGTGCTGAGGACGACCTCAGTTGTAATTCTCAGGAATACTATTTCCTGTGTGACAAGATCTGTCATTGGGAGTTCATCAATTAGGGTAGCCTGGGTAGCAAAGAAACCCCAGGGTCAGCCTGTTGGCCCCTTCAGAGTCAGGATTACAGTATGCTTATGTGGACACTGGGCACAGAAATCAGGTCTTAATGCTTTTGAGGCGCATAAAGTCTATACCGACAGAGCTATCTCTGTAGCCCTGCTCTGGTGGTGGTGAGTTGCTTTTTGTGTTTTACGGACAGGACTTCACTGTGTAGCCCAAACTGCCCCGGATATACGATTTCTCTATCAGCTTCCTGAGTACTGGGATGACAGGTCTAAGACATCATGTCTAGCTATTGCCTGTGCCTCTCATTTATCTTTGTATAACCACTCCTCTATGATCCCTGGAGAAGCTGTGTAGCCCTATTTCATTCCTGTATGGCTGGCCTGGGATTTAATCCCTCTGTTATGCTCCGTGGGCTACCTGGCCCAGGCTTGGTGCATGAGGGTCTAGCATCTCCTAGTGGATGCCATTTTGTACGGAGTGGGTGTCTGAGATCTTATAGTGCATTAGGCCCAGACATCTTCTGAGGCAAATGGAATAATTTAGGAAATATATGTATATGTGTGTGTGTGTGTGTGTGTGTGTGTGTGTGTGGTGTGTGTGGTCATGAATCCTATAATTCATGCTCAATATTGTAAGTGAGCTATGTTTTTATAGTTTTCTGGTCTTGATAATGCGGTAGGTTGCTATTTGAGAGTCCCTATTTAGTCGTGTGCCAGTTATCTGAAGAAAACACACTGGAGAGATGGTGGAGTGCAGATGCCCGAATTTGAGCTATATCCTTAGCAGATGCCTGGACTAGAAATATGGCAGCCAAAATGTCTTCCAATTCTTCAGTTAAATTAGACGTTCTTACTTGTAACCCAAAGAGGTCCTCCCTCACAGGTTACTGTTTTTTTTTTTTTAATTTTTTATCATTTATTACAATTTATTCAATTTGTATCCCAGCTAAGTCCCTCTCCCTCATCTCTTCCCAACCCCATCAGCCCTCTCTCTTTTCCCCTTATGCCCCTCCCCTAGTCCACTGATAAGGGAGGTCCTCCTCCCCTTCCACCTAACCCTAGCCTATCAGGTCTCATCAGGACTGGTTGCATTGTCTTTCTCTGTGGACTGGCAAGGCTGCACCCCTCAGGGCGAGGTGATCAGAGAGCCAGCCACTGAGTTCATGCCAGGGAAAGCCCCTGCTCCTCTTATTAGGGAACCCACTTGGAGACTGATTCTATGGGCTACATCTGAGCCAAGGTTTTAGGTTTTCTCCATGCATTGTCCTTGGTTGGAGTATCAGTTTCTGCGGAGCCCCCAGGGCTCAGTTTTTTTTTTTAATTGAGAAGAAAACATTTAATAACACATACATTCAGAGGACTTTAAACAGACATAGTATAAAATTTTAAAAGGAATAAAAACCCCATTGCATTTACTGCCTAAGAGCTAGTAGATTAACTGGCTGACAAGAATGTCCCAGGGAAACTGAGGCACAGATGATGAGGTGCATCTGCACCGTCAAGGAAGCGTACCCACTGAGACAGAATTGTGCTGACTCATATATCCACCACCTATACCCTACTCTTGTCTCCTGAGAGACAAGCTAAGTCAGTTTTCCAACTCAGCTGCTTGTCTATGAGTCACTTCTTAAATTTAAAAAATACTGTTCCTTAAAGACTCCACACATTATTACTGGCAGCGGTGGCTTTGTCACCTTTTGGAAGGTTGGCATTTTGTTTTTGTTTTGAATGCAAGTAGTAGCTTGCTTTTGACTTCACACACACAAAATACATACATATGTATATCTATCTATATCCATCTCTATATCTATCTATCTGTCTATCTATCTATCTATCTATCTATCTATCTATCTATCTATCTATCTGTCTGTCTGTCTGTCTGTCTGTCTGTCTGTCTGTCTGTCTGTCTGTCTGTCTATCTATCTCCTCAGTAAAAGATAGATAAAATAGTGTGTTGCAGGGCTCAGTCTTATTGGCTCTGTTGGTCTCCTTTCGGAGCTCCTGTCCCCTCCAGGTCTTTCTATCTCCCCCTTCTTCCATAAGATTCCCTGCACTCTGCCCAAAGTTTGGCTATGAGTGTCAGCCTCTGCTTCAAAACCTTGATCAGTAGAGTCTTTCAGAGGCTGGCTGTGGTAGTCTCCTGTCCTGTTCCCCGTTTTCTCCTTCTTCCAATGTCTATTGCATGTGTCCTTTTGAATGAGGATTGAGCATCTTCCCTAGGGTCTTCCTTGTTTAGCTTTTTTAGGAGTACAGCTTATATTATATGGCTAATGAATGAGTATATACCATGTGTGTCTTTCTGCTTCTGGGTTACCTCACTTAGGATGATATTTTCTCGTTCCCACTATTTGCCTGCAAATTTCATGATTTCCTTGTATCTGAGTAGTATTCCATTTTATCTATAAAGTACCACGCTTTATCTATTCCTACATTGAGGGACCTCTAGGTTGTTTCCAGCTTCTGGCTATTATGGCTAGACTAGAGCTGCTATGAACACGGTTGAGCAAATGTTCTTGTTGTATACTTGAGCATCTTTTGGATATATGCCTAGGAGTGGTATATCCGGATCTTGAAGTAGCACTATTCTCAATTTTCTGAGAAAGTGCCAGATTGATTTCCAAAGTGGTTGTACAAGTTTACATTCCCACCAGCAATGGAGGAGGGTTCCCCCCTGTCTCCACATCCTCTCTAGCATGTATTGTCAGTTGAGTTTTTGATCTTAGCCATTCTGATGGGTGTAAGGTGAAATCTCAGGGTTGTTTTGACTTGAATTGTTTGTTATTGCATCAGCTTACAAAGGTGATGGTTCTGCTGCTTGAATTCCTAAAGATCTTTCCTGTGGGTCAGAGTCTGGTATGTGGTGGTTTTTGATGATTTCCTCACAGGCCACTCCACAGAGTCCAAAGGCTCAAGAGCTGCTAAGGAAAGAGGCAGCTGGAAGCTCGCTCTAGAGAGGAAAAACTTGGAGATTCAGTACGCTTTCCTGAGAGATTTGGAGAATTGCTGCTTCTTCCTTGGTATCACTGTAAATGACAACCATGATTTGAGCAAAACAAGCAAAAAGGAAGAGAAAAAAGCCAGACATATTTTTACAAGGTCTATGAATCTCTGTTTCTACAGAGTGATATTAGTAGAGGAGGAGCTAGGAAGATTCACAAGTGAAGGCAGAGTATTTGTAAGCGACTATGAAATATTCTAGTGGAATATATTTAATTAGATGGTAAAAACTTTTCTAATGATAGCAGTGCGACTATCTTAGGCTAAGCCATCTTTTATCTGAATTTACAGCCAACTTGCCTTGTCTTTTGTTGATGGTTATTTTTTTCCCATGTTAGAATTTTTTCTTTTTGGTTTTGTATTAATCACCTGATTATGGGGGTCTGGAATTGCATAAGGGGGTCCTTTGAGCTGGGATGAAGTTAGTCTCCTTTTGCCTCTTTCTCTCTGGTTAGAAATTCTGGGAAGCAGAATAGAAGCCATGCCTTGAAAGCAGGCAATGCCTGGCTTCCAATTGGCCTCACTTTTCTCTGGGTCAGCAGGCAACTGCTCAGGACTGGCTGCTTGGTGGGCTGAATGAAACTAATTAGTTCAGGTGGGACTTGAGTGCAGGATCTCAGTGTCCCTGGCATCTCCTGCTATCTATCTGAACAAAATGGATGCGGAGTGACAAGTGAGAAGCTGGCAGGTCTGGCCTTATTTTAGCCACAGGACTCACACAAGCAAGTGTCATATTGTCTTTGAAAAGGAAGGAGTTGAAGTCCATAGCCTCATTCTGCCAATCCTCACAACTCCCTTTCTGATTTCTAAACAATTCATCAGTTCTAATATATTAAGGTTTTACTTAGTTGGAAGTGAATTTTCCTTTCTTAAAGGTGAGATTTTATTTCTTTATATTTTAAGTACTGATTTTTATTCTGTAGGGGTTAGGTTATATTGAACTGTGTTTCACCAAAATTGAAACCCTAATGGCTAGTACCTCCAAATGCTATATTGTAGATGAAGTCTTTGTTATTCAAAGAGGTAGGTAGGGCAATCCTTAAATGAACATCATGGTTATAACTATTAGAAGGAAAAATTTGGACAGAGCCATGCATCTAGGTGTGGTGATGCTAAGAGACAGAGAGAAGACAGGCAATTACAAGCCACATTTCTCCCTCTGCTCTCCAAAGGAGCCAGCCCTGGATTCAGCTTCCTGCCTCCTGAACTGTTAGATTTCTGCTGCTTCCTGGTGCATTCCTTGATAGTTTCTGCAAACTAACACAGCACCCCAGTATTGCAGTATTTTTCTTTAACTCAGGGTGCTTATTTAATCTTTCCTTTCTGAGGTTAATGACTAGAATCTAACTTAAAACCCAGGAAACCTGTTCATGGCTATGCGGCTATGTAATGGAAAAGGCTGGGTTATCGCCTGTGTGTTTCGCTCCAGATTAGTTCGGCTTCTTTACCTCCTTCTCTTCTGAACACGTTCATGGAGCCAAAGGGGTTATATTGCTTTTCTTAAAGAGGGAAGATAAACATGTTAAGAGTACAGACAAAAGACAGAGGTAGCAATACCCTAGTACTTGCCACCCAACTTTAACGAATGCAACATTTTCTTCGGCTCTTTTCTCTCAAAGGAATAAATTGTGACATATAAAGCAGTCACTCTCCCTCAGATCATTCCCTCTCCTCCACCCCAAAGAAAAACACCACTTTTAATTTGGTTTACATTCCGTCCATATTTTAAATATCGGCACCTTGTATGTATTTATCCATCAGTAATGTGATATTTTGTTGCTCTCAATAAACAAAATACGTGGTATGATACCGTCATGTATATCATCTATAACTTTTCTTTTTTAGATAGCACTGTGTTATGACATGTGTATATAAACATACCTACAATGAGGTTTGCTGGTCGGTAACATCCTGTGATATTTATTTTCTGGTAGGAGTAAAGTGATGTAAGCTAGCATCATAGCTGCAATTATGAAGACTGTCCTTTGAGTGTGCATGCACATTTGCCTAAAGTTAATACATCTTGCAGCCAGGTT
The DNA here is from genome assembly GCF_030254825.1 of Meriones unguiculatus. NCBI lineage: Eukaryota > Metazoa > Chordata > Mammalia > Rodentia > Muridae > Meriones > Meriones unguiculatus. Next base: position 57,985,796 of record NC_083362.1, on the reverse strand, counting down.
GGTGGGTCACAGATAGAGATGTCTGTATTTTCTTTTTTTTTCCATTTAAAAAAATTTAATTTAATTTTTTTTCACAATTTCTTCATTATTTATCTCTATTGAAGCCCCTTCCCTCAACTCCTCCAGTCCCACTCTCCCTCCCTCTTCCCCCATCCCCTTCCCCTAGTTCACTGAAAGGGGAGTTCTCCACCATTACCATCTGCCCATAGCTTGTTAAGAGAATCTGTATTTTTATCAAGTGGTACCAAATTGAACGTCAAGTGGTTCATGACTGCTTACTTGAGAATAGGTGTTTCCTTACACGCCATATAATCAGGTCTTAAAATTTTGGTCTAATTTAAAATTATGTGAACTCTCTAGTCAAGCACCAGGCTATTTCAGGGGTCTTTTAGATAGGTTCACTGAAGGGGTACCCCAGCTGTCACAACAGTCCTCCCTGTTCATCTTGGAGAAGCCAGGCTGGTATTGGCCCAGTGGCTTTAATGGTGGTTAGAGAACAGGAGAAGAAACTGAACAGGCAGATCAGGGCTGGGACCCAGATGGTAGCAGTTTTCTTATGTCCCTTGTTTTCCAGCCAGGAAGCCAGAAGGGAGCTGTGGCTTCTTGCTGTCTCCTAAATGAATACCCTGCCTGGAGGGTATACTATGCCTGGGTATGCTATACCTGAGGATGGGGAACTGGAACTCCAGCTCAGGCATTAATAATCTCTTCCAGTGGACAGCTCTGGCCTTGAGCCTCTAGATTATTTTTTTAAATTTTTTATTAATTACACTTTATTCACTTTGTATCTCCCCTGTAGCACTCTCCCTCCCCTCCCAACCCCTCCCTTTCTCCCCCTTCTCCATGAATGCCCCTCCCTAAGTCCACTGATAGGGGAGGTCCTCTTCTCCTTCCTTCTGATCTTAGTCTATCAGATCTCATGAGGAGTGGCTGTATTGTCTTCCTCTGTGGCCTGATAAGGCTGCTCCCTCCTCAGGGGGAGGTGATCAAAGAGCAGGCCAATCAGTTCATTTCCAGGGAGTCCCTGTTCCTATTACTATGGAATCCACTTAGACACTGAACTGCCATTGGCTACATCTGGATTTTTTTTTTAATGGTGAGAACGAGTTATATTTTTCCACAACTTCAGCCCATCTCCAAAATGATTTTAGGGCTATGTCTTCCGAGTAGGGGATACCACAGCAGCTTTAAAGGCCTAGTATGGGAAAACTTCTGGTCAGAAGAATGAAGTCTCTGGATGGATACCTAACATTTCAGTGGATGAGGATAATGACTGGGCTAAGGGACCACCCTTCAGGAAAGTGGGACCAGTCCTAGGAAGGCAGGTCCATTTTTAGGAAGGCAGGGAAAACAGATTCACCTGAGCTATGCTAAAGAATTAGATAGACTAAGTATCTCTTTAAAGAGAAATATACTTTTCAATCTCTGAATCCCTGTCTGCTAGTGTATTCTGACAGTGTCACGGATATGCATTGTCATAAGTCAGCCTGCTTCTATGAATTACTCAGGAAAGTGTAACTTTTCTTTTCTTTTCTTTTTTTCTGAGAATGCTTTCCCTAACACTTTGGGGTTTCCTGGTACTTTGGGTTTTCTTATTCTTTCTCTAAAGCTTCCCACCTACCAAGAGGCTGGCTGCCACTGTGTGGCTGACGTCTATGCTGGCTTACCTCAAACAGCATGGCCTTTTCCCTTTTTTTTTTTTCATTCTTCCTAGGGCAGCTGCCAAGATCTACAGCTTGTGTTCCCTGAATATTTTTTTTAACTCTTAATAAAATTGTTCTTGAACTCCAAACAACAATGTGCACCTAGACACACACATATAGACATTATGTACACGATGTGTATTTATAAACTGTATTTGCGGCTTGCTTTTCTCAGCGCATCCATGAGGTTTATCCACTTTCGTATTCATTGTTGTAATTTAGTGAGGTCCGCTGCTGTGGAATAGGCCACTATATAAACACAGCTGATTTTGCCTATCTGTTCCTCCTTCTTTTCTTCTCCCCCAAGTTATCCTTTCTTGTCCCCCCAAATTCTTCCCACATACGTTGTCCCTGGTTGTCACATGAGTATGTGTGACTCCTAGTGCATATCCATGAGAGGTTGTCTATGCGGTGTGGAATATCTGCCTCAGGATAAGTAATGCCTTCAATTTTATAGATATTGCAAAATTATCTCCGTGGGTATTATTTTGTGGTGCCACCAGCAGGTTCGAGAATTCTTACTGCATTCACCATTTGCTCAGCATTTTACATTGTCATGCTTTTGTTTCCAGATAATTAATTTAAATTTGTATGCGTGCTATGTGTGCGTCTGTGTGTGTATGTGGGTATATGCATGTTTGTACACAGGTGTATGTTCATAGGTTAGGTTTCAGAGGTCAGAGGGTGATGTCATTATGAATCCCTGGTTGCTACTCCACATTGCTTATTTATTTACTTGTGTAGTTATTTGAGGCATTGTCCCTTAGTGAACTAAAAGCTTTCCATTTTGGCCTGCTGGAGAGCACACCATGATCCTCCCTTCTCCATCTTCCAGCACTAGGGTTATTGCCACACGCTGCTACATCTGGCTTCTGTCTGAATTTGGGGGATCTGACCTTAGGTCCTCATGCTTGTGCACAAAGCACTTCACTCACTAAATCATCTTGCGGCCTTCGCTGCCGCGATTTGACAATTCTCTCCCTTGAATGTGATAGGTTTGTACTATCTTATTTTGAGTTAAAGTCAGTGTCTGATAATACACAGGCAAGAGAAGGCTCTGATTTGCAGCAGTTGCTCATTTCTGAGGGGCGAACTTCCCATTGCAGCCAGTTTCAAGTCACCGCTCTCTCTTCCCGCTTACACAATTTTAAGTGACCAGTGTGACATCGCTGAAAGTGACCATGCTGGGCTGGAAAGAAATAGATGCACTCAGCTCTAGGTCAGTTATACCCACTTCTTTCTGACTATTACTGATAAAATATACACTTGATTGGCATACAAATCCAGTGTGTGTGTGTGTGTGTGTGTGTGTGTGTGCATGTACTCACAGTCCGTTCTAATGGAGACATTTTCTCAACTGGGGGTTTCTTTGCCCAGACCCTAATTTATGTCAAGTTGACCAAAAACTCAGCAGAGTTTTTACTTAAATTTTGTCGGTAATATTTAATATGCCATTCACTTAGCACTGATCTGAAATGTTACTCATCTCATAAATCAAATGTTCTTTAGAAGTTCTTCCACTGGCTTCGTTGGCATAATTAATGGTTTATGTATCAATATCACACCAGCTCAAAGATAGCTCCCCATATCCCTCATTGTTCTTCCTCAGAATCATTTGGCTTTCTCTCTGCTTTTATCTCTTCAGTACGGACCTTTTATCCATAACGCTGTTCCTATACATCAGGAACATAGGAGTAATTCTTTTACAAAGAAACCAGTTTTACTGGAAAAGAAATGATGAAACGCTTCACTGTTTCATGTGATTTCGTAGGGCTTTATGTTTCAAATGCATCCAAGAAGTTTGTTACAGTCTCTTCCAGATTTTCATTCAGCTCTTCAGAGATACTCTCATGCTCCCAAATTTGGCTTTGGCTGATAAAGGAGACAAGGAAACACATATAATTTTGTGATTCTACCAAGATACTTCTATTTCCATAGATATCAGCCACTCATTTTTTAATAGCCTTGGAAGTTGATGTACACACCACAACTCAAGAGTTGTTGAAGGTAGCATCAAGATCAGAACCAAACTAGCTTCGTGATGCTTATCACTACTACATAGCCCAGAGTTTAGCAGCTGTTTTGATAGAAGACATAGTCAAGTCAATAATGATGGCACGGCAGATGCCTTGATAAAATAATTCTGTTTCTATAATCTGTCCATCAGTGATGATAATGACGTTTGTTGGAATGAAAATAAGCACATTACCAATCTGTGTTTCTATGATTGACAAGCTGTTAAATGGTCAACACCAAAAAGATCATTCCTCTTGGCTGTTCTTGCAAACAGAACACAGCAACCAAGATAGGCTTCTCCTTTAGGAGGTTGCCAGAGCAACAGAGGCCTCTACCATGCATCAGTCTATTTGGAAAAGTCATTGAGCATGATCAAAGCATGTTGGCTTCTATCTATTTAATAGTTTCCATAGAACAGTCAGACTAAGGATTCCAGTACCAAAGAGCAGCCGTAGCTGATATCACAGTGGTGTCCTCCATGGCATACAGTCACTTCACCAACTGTGTCGTGGTGGATCACTTTGGCCAATAGCAACATATAGATCCAATACATCTCTTTTCAGTCAGCTCCATCACTCAGACATTTCTGCTCAGTGATTATGTCAGTAGTGATTGATGTTTTCTCAGTCCATCTGCCACCAATAATCACCTTAACACTGGCCACAATCAATCAGCAACCATCTGTCCACACTTTTGACACTAGGCTGCATCGGTTCCTACACAGGAAACTGAGCAATATTTTCAGCGAGTTTCAGGCCAACTTGCCTATGGATCTTGTTGCTGCATAAACTCTTCCGTTAGTAGTGTAAGTAGAGGCACCTAGGATAGGACTCAAGAGCTCCTTGCCAATTGAGCTGTCCGCAGCATTTTCTAAATTCTTCTCTTTGGCTCCTTTCTTAATCAGTGTACCAGACAGAACATGAACAATGTTGTCTAGTTTCAAGTCCAGAGACGTATTCCTTACACCCGACAAAAACGCTACCATTTCTTCCTCTTGAATGTTCTTCATCCCACATTCTGGACCTATCATCAATATATAAGACGTACTCAGTCTCTTCAGTGTCAGGTGGGAGGCAACAACAAGATTACACTCTAAAAACAGAGGACATCTCACGGGCCCCACTTTCCTGAAGAGGAGGGTCAAGGCATGGAGGTTCCTTGAGGCAATGATTGACGCTCTCAAAGCATGTTTGGAAATGACCATTGCACTAATGCATAGGAGTGGCGTAGTTCCTTCATGTCCTTGAGCATTTCTTCCAAGCCGCCGTCGCCTTTGAACAAACAATGCAGCGAGGAGGAGGAAGGTCAAGGAATCCATGTCACTTGGCAATTAATAGTATGGTATAGTGATGAGGGAATACACACTGCAGGAAAATTAGGGAAGATTTTTTTTTTTAATTATTACTGTCTGCCTGGCCTGGAATATGTTCTGTTTTCTCTGAAGAAAATGGGGTGACTGATAGTATACTTAGCTTTGACAGGTGGCTGCTCGGAGTGTTGCAAGGGATGTAGCTGGAGTTTTCAAAGAGCTAAGGAGATGGCTCAGCCAGTAATGTGCTTTCTGCACATGCACGAAGACCTGATTTTAGATGCCTAACTCCAAGTAAAAGCTAGGCACCCCAGTGTGTGCCTGTGAATACCACCTGTACTGTGGAGAGAGAAGAATTCTCAAGGCTCTCTGGTCAGTCAGGTTAGCTGAAATGGCAAGGGTCAGGTTAAGTGAGAGATTCCACAAAAGCAAAGGCATCTTGAAGAAGAAATGGAGGAAAGAGGTTGTATCAGCATCTGGCCTACTTAGACATGTACTCCCACACATGCATACGAACACCTGTGCTACACACGCGCACACATGCAAACACCACTAAGTTAAAAAAAACCCAATTAAGTATAAATAAAAATAAAGTTCTTATAGAAGTGCTTGGTTAGCAGAAAATGCTAGTGTTCCCTATTATTCCACAAATAAATTTGGAATCAGCATATCAGGTTTCATAAGTGTTATGTCCACATTTACCTAGAATTTCATCACGATTTTATGCTAGTTTGGGGGCTACTTTATGACATCAAGTTTTCCTTTAAATGTGATGTCATATTTCTTTGTAGATTTAAATTTTTCTCTTATAATATTTACATAGCTCTTTTGTCATGTCTTCTATGCGATGCCTTTTATTTTTTGTCACTATAGATGGTACCTTAACATTTTAGAGATTTTGTTGTAATGGACTTTAAGCTCAACTTAGATTTAGGAGTATCAAGGCTATGTTGAGTCACACGAATACGGTATTTTTCCATAGATAGTGGCAAGGTAAGTACGAAATCAAATTGAGAAACATTTTCAACTGCTCTGTTACACTGAAGCCAACCATTTACCTTGCACGTTCTTCTTAAAAATAATTTTTAAATGTTTTAATAGTATGATAGAATTACATCATTTTCTTTCTTCTCTTTTCTATCTCCCATGTGAACCTCTCTTTTTTATTTTTTATTTTTATTTTTATTATTAGTTACATTTTATTAACTCTGTATCCCAGCTGTATCCCGCTCATTCTCTCCCAACCCCACCCTCCCTCCCTCATCTCCTCCCTGTTCCTTTCCAAGTCCACTGCTTGGGAAGGACCTCCTTCCCTTTCATCTGACCCTGTTTTATCAGGTATCTTTGGAAATGGCTACACAGTCCTCCTCTGTGGTCTAGCAGGATTGTTCCTCCCTTGGAGTGTGGGAAGGTCAAAGAGCCTGCCATTGAGTTCCTGTCAGAAATAGTCCCTGTTCCTCTTACTATGGGAAACGAATTGGTTACCGAGCTACCACAGGCTACATCTGAACAGAGGTTCTAGGTCATATCCATACATGGTCCTTGGTGGAGTGTCAGCTTCAGAAAAGACCCTGTGCCCAGATATATTTGGTCCTTGTGGAGCTCCTATCCTTTCCACGTCATACTAACTCCTCCTTCTTTCATATGATTCCCTGCACTCTGCCAAAGGTTTGGTTATGAGTCTTAGTATCTGCTTTGATTTACTGCTAGGTAGAGTCTTTCAGAGCCCCTCTGTGGTAGGTTCCTGTCCTGTTACTTGTTTTCTCCTATGTCCAATGCACCTCCCATTTGTCTTTCTAAGTGAGGGTCGATCATCTTACCTCTTTCTTGTTTATCTTTAGGTGTATAGATTTCATTATGTTTATCATATCTTATAGGTCCATATAAGTGAGTATACATCCTGTGTGTCTTTCTCCTTCTGGGATACTTCACTCAGAATGATCTTTTCTAGATCCCACCATTTGCCTGTGTAAACCTCTCTTGATCTCTATGCAATTCACAGTCTTTTTTCTTTACTTGTTACAGCTGTGTAACATATGACCAAACAGGGCCCGCTCAATTCCCATAATGTTACTTGTATGTATGTCTATGTCTTTAACACTGGTACTGGATACTCAATTACTGTGCCCTTCCCTGGAGAAGAGTATCTCTCCCATTCTCAGCATTTCTTAGTTGCCTGTAGTTCTTTTGTCTATGGTGGTAGCTTCAGGATTTTTACCCCTCTTCATTACCATGTCTACTGGTGTTGTCTCTCTTCAGGTCATGGCGTCCATATTGATGAGTGTAGCTTCTCAGACATTTCTAGGAAATTCAATCTCACAGCAAACTTCCTGTTCCTCTGACTCATAGAATCTTTCTGCCAAGTCTTCCACAGTGATGCCAGAGCCATAAGTGTAGGATTTGTGTTGCACATCACATTTATCCATTGGCACTTGGCTTTAACACTCTGCGTTTTGGTTGGTTGTGGTTTTCTGTAATGGTCTCCATCTGTTCTTGCACTTTCTTTTTTACTTCTGTTTGATTTTTGTAACACTAAGCATTTGGCAAAATACTGGCTCACTGAATTATGCAGATCTTTCAAGTGAAAAAAAATTTCTTTGTATATTGCCAAAAATCACATTTATTAATATAACCATGATCTTAGAACAGTTTTAAAATATTGCAGAGCTTTCAAGCTCATGGTGCTGAATACCAATTCTGCAAAATTCTAATTTTCTAATTTTCCCTTGAAAGCTTGAGTTTCATCACTGGCAATAGATATTGTTAGTTGTCAGTTGTTTTCTTTGATGTGTCAGACTTGCTACATTTATTTTTCAGAAAAAATGTACACCAGAACCCAAACATTGATAACTAGGGTTTGTGTAGTGCTCATTATTATCTCAGTATAAACGGTTTGTTACGGGAAGCATAGTAGCTCATGTCTCAATCTAAACACCTGGACAACGGCTTTTTCTCCAGACAACTCAGTGCTTCAATAATACATGCTGGAATGCTTTGTTCCTGGTTTCCATTTTGTCAAACTATTAAAAAGACATATACTCAAGGTTTGAGATGGAATGAAATTAATGATACCATATCCCAAAAATCATTTGTGAGCAGAACTGTTTGAAGCCAGCTAGTTGGAGTATGGGTGGGATTTTTTTCCCCCTGAGGGTGCACACAATGGTAGCAAAACCCTCTGCACAGGATGACTCCATACAAAACCCTGCACTAAGAGAATAGCCCAAAGCAGGTCATGTAACAGCAAAAGACAGCATCGCCAAGATGGTTCCATTACTCTTCAGTGTTTGATGAGATGCCCTTTCTCAACACATAAAGTAGGTCACAGTTGTAAATGTCCAGTTCTTGCCATTCTCAAGAGTCTTTTGTCAGGACCAGGACATCCCACAAAATTGCAGAAGTCAAGAAGATTAAACCCTACTGCCCAGTCTCCATAAAGGCAGGGCAACCTCATTCGAATAACTTAACAGCCAGCTTCCACTTTGAGCCTGGCCACAGCTGCACTCATCAATCCTTTCCTTTCTTGGACTTCACCAAGCACCCACATTTCTCTCTCCCTCTTCCTCCTTTGACACTCTCCACTTCCCCTCCATCCCAGTTGGGATAGGAGAGTTCTGTTCCATCTCTGTAGTTACTAGATAAAAACCTGTTATCACCAGTTTTGCTGGAGTCCTTTTATGCTTACAGGTGACACAGTGCGAGGAAGTCAGTGATTCCTATTGCAGTTTCCACTCAACACTGGTTTTATACTACTCACAGTTGATGTCAGTGCCATGTAAGTGGCATAGAATAGCCCAGTGTTACAATTTTGACCTTGTGTGTGGTCTTCAAGCTTCTTATTTGAACTTCTTCTTATTATTTTATATGTTCTATAAGCATTGGGTAAATTTGATGGCCTTTTATTAAAAAATTAATTTGCTTACATGTTTTTATTATTGATTTATTTGAACCTAATCAAAATTATTTACCAGATTATTTTCTTGTATTCTCTCCATTCCTTGTTATGATTCTGTCAGGCAGATTTTTCTAGCAATTTTTTTTTTTTACCTTGCTGCCTTGGAAGTTTGACTTTAATTTCTGTTTTTATTATATGGTTTTTCTAAAGAAGTTTGATGTGCTCTTTTAATCACCCTTATTAATATATCACACCTTGCATTTTATGTTTTATTGCTTTATTTCTCTGTCCTTTATTGTGGGTGAGTATATCATATCTTTTCTAAAATTAATTTTGACTGGCTGTATGAAGTAGCTCATTTATGTATTTTAAATTTTATTTTATGCCTGATTTTAATTTACAGAATCCCACTGTCTTCTTTTCCTATTTTTATTCATCTTTGACCACTTTATTTTTGTATTTTTAACGTTACAAGTATTATTTATTTCTCTGAGGCTATGGAATATTTCTGTTTCGAAGTAATTTTTCTCCACATTTCAGTGATTGTTCTTTCTTTTCTTCACTTTGCCATTTTAAATATGCTGGGCATCTCGGTTTGCATGCTCACCTTGAGCAGCATTCCCTTTTCGTGGCTTTGTGCTCATTCTTTCCTGCCTGTAACCTTGTGGGCACGATCTCTCCTATCTAGACAGAGTCAGTTTTATGTTGTGGCTCTATGAACTTGTCCATTGGTGACACTGGAGAAAGGATGGCCCTGGTAAGAAGCCTTTCACTGGCTGATCTCTGAGGAAATTTTGCCACTGGCACACACACACACATGAATGACTATGCTCTGAGCATTTCTGGGTTTGTTGAATCAGAGTCTGGTGTCTCCAACTTACCTGTTTTTTTTTTTTTTTTTTTTTTTAGTTCTCTATTTCTAGATATCGGATCTTTGTTTAAGTTTGTTTTTAACCGTTTTATAATATCAAACCCATCAGCATTACGTATGTGAGTGTCAGAGAAGGTTAGCTGCAAATTCAATGTACCATCTTGATTGGAAGCCTTTACAGTATTTCTTTAGGAAGTTCTACTAGACAAAAAATACCACCCCACACAGTAATATGTGGGGTAGAGGTGGTGGGTTACTTAATTAGAATGCTTACAACAGACGCAGATACGCATTTTGAATTCTCTATATCACTCTGCGCAGTGTCTTAGTTGTAACTGGCCCTCGGTGTCCGTTAAACTCTTGCATTTACGGATTTCACATCTGTTGTTTGGGATTTTCCCTAGTGATCTCCAGTTGGTCCTCATTTGTTTCCACTTTCACGAAGACATCATGATGTCACTGTGGCTCTTTACTGCATGTCATCAAGATGGCCTTTATTATAGCTCATCAAGTACTCACAGCTGATTTTTGTATGTATGTAAAATATATGTGATGGAATAAGACATATGGCTTGATGTAAAATTGAAAGCAGCAACCTTATGGACTGCATATAGAAAGGGAATGGGTAATTTTAGTACGCTGTGATTTTGGAAGCCAACAGTCATTATAAAATATTCTGAAATAGTGAATTCAAGGCTGTGGATAGGACTCTGGAAGTATTCCCTTCGAGTATTTAAAGCTCCTACTATAGTGCACCATAGTGCACCTGTGATGTTAGCTCTTGAGAGACAGAGACAGTAGCCTTGTTGTAAGTTCATGGCTAGCCTGGTTTATAAAGGAAGTCCCATGCCCATCCAGAACTGCCCAGCAAGACCCCATCTTTTAAAACATCCACTGTAAATGTTTATTACCTTGAAAGAATTTGATTTGGTCTTGGATGATTCCTGTGTGATATGATTTGAGAAAAGTAATAGCAAGTCATTGCCAGCCCTGAATTACTCCCCTAGTGACTATCACACTGCTTACAACACAGTGTGAAAGAGTCACTAATTTATAGTCGGCACAGGTAGAACATTTGTAATATAAAAATCCCAAATGCAGAATTCTCCAAACTCCAGACTTAGTTGATTGCTAACACAGAACCTCCCACAGGAGAATTCCATACTTTAAGGATAGACTGCAGTCAAAAATATTAACTCAATAAGACTACTGTGTACACTTACAGTACCCTCGGGTTGTGTGTATGACCTGTGTGTGAAACAAATAAGTTCTCTTTTAAACTGGGGTAGCATCCGTAAGCTATCTCCTTATATATGTAAATTGCAGCTGTTTGAAATGGCCCCCATCGGCCCACTGGGAGTAGCACTGTTAGAAGGTGTGACCTTGTTGGAGGAAGGTATCACTGGAGTGGGCTTTGAGAACTCAGATGCCCAAGCTATGCCTAGTGTGACAGTCTCTCCTGCTGCCTGTGGATCAAGATGTAGAACCCTCAGCTCCTTCTCATGCACCGTGTCTGCCTGTGTGGACATGCTTCCTGCCATGATGATAATGGACTAAACCTCTGAACTATAAGCCAGGCCCAATTAAATGTTTTCCTTTATAAGAGTTGGCATGATCACAGTGTCTCTACACAACAATAAAACCCTAAGACACCAACATTCCAAAATCTAAAAGAAAAAAACAAACAAAAAGCCCTCAAATCCTAATGCTTCTAACCTCTAGAATTTTGGATAAGGGATGCTCAGTTGGCACTGGCCTCTCTGATAAGTACCCTAACATCTATATTCGCCTCTGCTGTGCTGGAGCCGAGCTCTACAGGCTTAGTTTTCACACCAACTCACCCAACATTTATTGGCTGCCTATTATATTCCAGTCTCTTCTTCATACTGTGGATGATTCAAAAATGAAAAATAAGTGCTTGACTTTGGGAACTCACTGGCCCAGGAGGGATAGGTAATACGAGAGATTGCAATATAATGTAATAGGTGCTGTATAGACGTGGGAGCAAAGATATGTCTTGATAGCTTGAGGAGGGACTAATAAATTAGTTCATGAAAATTAAGCAGAATCCTTCAATGAACACATCGCATTTGAGTCTTTTGCAAGACTGATAGGAAATTGGCCCCTGGGTGAAGAGGAAAATCATGTGGAATCTGTTATACTTTGAGGATGCAAAGTCCAGCTCTGGGACGTCAGAAAATGTGGAGATACATAGGGTTCTGGAAGAATGATAAAGCACCAGGGACAATGCTTGTTCTTCCGAATCACCAGGCACTAGTCTGAGTGTGACCTCAACATAAGCCTATCACCACCACAGTTTTATTTTTTTGCTTCCTTTTTATTTTTTTTTAATAAGACACAGAGTAGAATGAATGTAACACCTGATTAGAAGGTAGAGGGCACTTAGCTTTGAGATGAGTTCTACAATTTACCAAACATGCAATTTTGTACAAACTGCTTAATCTCTTGAAACTGTCTTCATTAATGTGATACAACAATAGCATTGCTCTGCCACAACGGTGAGGCCCGAAATATAAATTAAATATCCTATTTAAAAACATCTTCAAGTTGTGAACCATTGTAACATCAGAAGATGCAGTTAGCTAATCATTGTATCAGATTGATAGCTGGGGATATGAACACTTTTCACCAACAAAGATGATAGAGGGGTCTGCCATGGGGATAAAAGCATTAGTGTCTGTTCCCTCTGTATGTGGACAATGCTGCATTCATGAAGAAGTGTGATTTTATTCATACGATTCCTTCACGAAGCGCAGTCATACTTTGGCATTCATGAAGAATTATTCTGGGACCTTCAATGGATATAAGTAAGTGTGGACACTCACATTCCTTACATAAAATGGTTTACCTGTATATAATCCATGCCTGTCCTTCGTGTTCATATCCACGTCCCATGTCACTTCTAGATTTCTTATAATACTTAACACAATGCAAATGGCAGGTGCGTAGTTGATAGACTGTGTCATTTAAGGAATGATGGCATTTACAGAAAGTCTGTGTATGTTCAGTATGGATACATTTTTAATTTTTTCCTCATCTGTTGTTAGGTGAATCCACAAATGCAGAATTCACAGGTAGAGAGGGTAAAGGGTACTCCCTAGGTCAGCAGAAATGGGACCCGCACCATCCACACATGTCACCTTTTTATCTTGAGAAGTTTAACCATCTTTACTTTTGTTTCTTGTGAACAATACAAGAATCACCAAACGACTCAGAAGCTAACACATCAACCTTGGGTTTTGTGAGCGTTCGGGAAAATTTGATGAGGAGAGCTCCACATCTGTAATGTAAATTAGCCCCAGTGTACCACTTCTGCTCCCAGACTCTGGGTGTGCCAATCACATACAAGAGACACGAAATTCAAAGAGAATTGGTTCTCTGGGTATCATAGCATCTTGACTTACAAGATTTTAACCTTGGCCTCATGCTTCCTGTGGGGCCTGTTGCTGAAGTTGCTTAAGGGTTAGAAACACGAAGCACTACACATATACATCTTTTCACTGGAGGAGAATTGGAAACGAAATCTTTAAAGACCTATTGATTCTAGACATGTTCTATATGCATGAAATGGAACCTAATGGGCTGAGAAACGAGCATCGCAGCACCTATAGGTAAGAATTATTTGTGTAAGAATATGCTGCGCACATGCCCTTTCCCCGGTGATCTATGTATCTGTCTACAACAATATATAGCACTGAAACATTATGTTGAATAATTCTGAAATAGCAAGAATCAATTTTCATTCAGGCCACTTAAATTCTGCTCACCATTAATCCGTCATTAGTTCCTGGCTCTGCTTCTCCTAAGTACAGGTGTACAAGATTTAAGGAATATCTTTATGATTGGAAACACTGAGTAAGAGTATTAGCATGAGGAGAATGTAGAAATATGGATGACTATGCAGTATTTATGATCTTCCAATCATAGTTACAACATATCTTCATTTGGCTTCTTTCTGTATGCTATTAATATCAATGCTTTTCCTAGTCTTCTCTTGTGTGATCACACCTGCTTCACAGCTTAAACTACTGTTAGTGAACTTTAACCTGTATCCTTATTTTGAGGGAGGCCTTGAACCTAAAAGCTCACCCATCAGTGGACTACGAAAGGGATACACTTAAACGTATTTTCTTAACACATAACTCAACCTATCTAACATTTAACCCTTTGTATGCTGACAAACCCCAAGCTTCTTATTCCTCTGTGCTCCAGGTGTCATTCCTGGTGTGATATTTTCTGCACAGCATCCTTATTTGGTCAGCCGCCAAGTCCTTATGTCATTGCCTAAATTTAGCTCAAATGATCCGCCTTATCTGTATGATGGTGTCCTACTGTAAACATCCTGCCCTCCCCTTCCTTCCCCTCCCCCCTCTTCTCCCCTATACAGCTGACATATAGTCTTGCTTAGTTTAGTGTTTCTTTTCCCCATACACATCGTTATGATGTGATTAAAATCAGAATCTTCTCTAAGATACATGGTTGGTTACATAGCTCTGGATGATTTTTTTTTTGGTTTATTTGTTTTTGTTTTTAAATTTTAATTTTTATTAATTGCACTTTATTCACTTTGTATCCCCCCTGTAGTGCCCTCCCTACTCCCCACTCAATGCCTTCCTCACTCTCCTTTCTCCACACATGCCCCTTCCCAATTCCACTGATAAGGAAGGTCCTCCTCTCCTTCCTTCTGATCCTAGTCTATCAGGTCTCATCAGGAGTGGCTGCATTGTCTTCCTCTGTGTCCTGGTAAGGCTGCTCCCCCCTCAGGGGGAGGACGGAACCAACAAATCTGGGCACAGGAGTCTTTTCTGAGACTGATAGTCCAACCAAGGACCATGCATGCAGATAACCTAGAACCCCTGCACAGATGTAGCCTATGGCAGTTCAGTGTCCAAGTGGGTTCCATAGTAATGGGAACAGGGACTGTCTCTGACATGAACTCATTGGCCTGCTCTGGATGATTTTTTTTTAGCATCTGCAGTCTGAAATGTTGCTTCATGAGAGATGGACAACGAACGTCCTTTTAAGACTTGGTCTCACCTGCTTCCTTCGCCTCCATTCCCAGTCTGCGGTACTGTGTCTGTGCTGGAAACTTTCCACAAACACTGTTGCTTCACACCTCACGCCTTTACTCAGCTGTAGCTCTCTGCATCAAGTTAGCCTGTGATCCTGTTTCAAGACCATCTTTTTCTTTGGAGAGCCTCTTTTCAAGCCCAATTTGAAATGGTAAATGTTCTTTCATGTTCACATGCATTAGAGGCAAACCTCTATGCATTGAAATTTTATTGGCAATTTTTGTCTCTCCTTCGCTGGGCTACGACGTTTTAAAGAAAAAGTCGATTTCGTATTCACCTTTGCATTTACAACACCAAAACCAATGCCTTCCATGTGGTTATAATCAAAAATGCTTGCTAAACTGTCCTCGAGTTAAATTAATACCTTCAGTAGTTTTACATGGCATTCCCTTTCCTTTGGCTGAGAGTTTTGGATAATTGAGTAGATTAATGAAAAACCTTGAGAGAATTCTTAATAAGATGTTCTCTGTGTCAACTGTAGGTTAAAAACAGGCAGTGAGAACAGCAATCACTCTAAAAATTCCTGATGGAGACACACCAAAACTCAAAGTAAAAAAAAAAAAAAATATGATAGAGGCTACCAGTTTCTGGGAACCAGTTAAAATTCCAGGATTGCATGATTTGTTGCTGTCATACATAATAATAAGTACTATAAATATGTTTGATGTATTAGATATGTAAATTTATGTGTAGATTATTGCTAATAACTAATGACTGTCAGATCAAGTCCTTCACAGTCTCCAGAGTGAAACCCATTCCAATTTTGGAATCTCTCCCATAAGAAAGAAACTTCCTAAGAACAATGTACTGGGTTGGGGAGATGGATCAGTGGATTAAAGAATATGAGGACAAGGGTTTCAAATGCTCAGGAATTACACAAAATGGTAGGTGAGTACGAAAACCTGCTTGAAATGCCAGCCTCAGAAGTAGAGACAGGACATCCTCAGAGGAAGCTGGCTGGTGAGACTGCCCGTGTTGGTGTGAATCTGTGGCAGTGCAAGAAGTGGACAGGCCACTGAGGATAATTCCTGACATCCTCCTCAGATTCCTACATTCGCACCCACCCACATTCACACACACACACACACACACACACACACACACACACACACACAGGCACACAGGCACACAGGCGCAAGTGGAAAACAAACAAACAAAAGAGGGCTGGAGGGTGCTGAATGACCATCTATATTTGCAAACACCGGACCTGTCCTGCATCTATCAGCATCACTCAGGAAGAGAGCCAGAATGCTTTGACCGAATGTTCTCCCTTGATCACTCTGAGACTCCCTGACGCATTGCCAAAAATAGTCTAAGTTCTCTGAAGAAACGGTAGGTGAACATAAAAATAACAGACGTAACACTGCCTATCTCATTTCCTCTCCCTGCCAAATGAGTCATCCTAGGTGGACCTATTAATACTAGATGCGAGGGAAAGTGTACGCTCTGTATGTTTTTATAAAATGTCATTTTGGTAGACTCCTTTGGACCATTTGCCTGGGAGGTATTAATAGGCATCTTTCTGATCAAATGTGCCTGCCTGGTCGACCTTCCGTTTATTTGTTGGTTTTAGATCCTCAGCACTAAGCTTGACCTTTAATTTAAGGAAACTATAGCATGCACATTTCTGGAAATGAAATGTGTGTTTATTAAATTCAAATGTAATCTCATTCTCACGGGAGAGTTCTTTTTGATTATCTTAGAAATAATTACATATTTCTCCTAAATGAAGAACACCAAGAAGAAGGAAAAAGTCAAAAAGATTCAGAGGTAAAATAGTTTGTTTTGAGGATGCCTCGGGTATTTATTTACTTCTTTCTCTTCATTAACCTGCTCGTTCAAGAGCTAATTACTGACTGTCTCCTGTGTGCCCAGGGTCTTGCTAAGTGGCCAGTCAACCTGTGCTTCTGTGGAACGGCAGACTTTCATCCCTTAAGAGTAATTACTTAGGAAGTCATGAGTTTTTCAAGAACAGTTCAGAGAACTGTGGAAGAACATCTGCATGGATCTGGTCCAATCTGGGTATGAGGTTCATATCCTCTAAGGAGGAGTCTTAGGACTGAGGGACAGAAAAGGGAGCTATTGGGGAGGCATTGTCAGCAGGGTGTAAGGCAGGTTGCAAGGCACACTCTGGCTGCCTCCATAAGCTTGCTGGGATCCCTTCAGGCTCTAGTGACACTTCCCCGGATGCAATGATGCTTTCTCTCTATTTCAGATCTGACCTTTCTGAGCTCAGTTGTTAGGCAGTCTCATTTCTCTTTCCAAGCCAGCAAAAGACTTCACTGAAGAATGAAGTTGAGAAAATGATGTGTAACAAATCCAGCTCCAAATACTACACTGAAGGATAAGCCCTCTCCAAAGCTAGAAACTTAGCCCCGCACTTACTTACCTTAGCTCGGAAGCCTGACAGTGCATGAGTCCTGCAAATTCCTACATGAACAAATGCATTAAAAATCCCTAGAACGGAGAAAGAATTAGGTTGCAGAGGTTTTCGTGATTTCTTCATAATTTCTGATCTTTGGATAACATTTCAATTTTTAAATATTAATAATTATACTTCACCTTGGAAATGAAGGAATAAAATTAAATCTCGTTTCTCATAAGAAAAATGAATAAGGTTAATATTTTAATAAAATGTTGCGTGAAAGATGCCAAGTTTGGAAGATACTTACATGTATGTGTCTATTTATATTGGCTTTCAGAACAGGCAAGAAACAAATTCTGTTGTTGAGTCAGCCATGCCTAACAGAGATATCCTTTATAGTTGTGATCATATTAACTGATAAAGGACACATGAGGACATTTGGGGTACTTGTGACTCATTCCTTCTATTATATATCCAACCTTATAAGTATGCTTTAGAGTGTTTGGTTTTCTGTATCATTAATGTAAGTCAATTAAAAGTTTTTAAATGCCCATTGATGCCCATTTTTATTATATAATGAGGACATACAAAGCAAATGTAGAAACAATCTAAAAAGTCTGTTGGTAGATAAGTGAATAAAGAAAATGTTTGTGTATGTAATGGAATAAGAATCAGCCTTCAGAAAAGGAAGAATAATGTCTATGATAATGTAGGTGAACTCTGAGGACGCTATGCTAAATGAAAGAGGCCAGTCTCTCAAAATAAACACCGTGTGATCCTGTTTTTGTAAGGCATCTAGAGAGGAGACTAACTCATAAAATCACACTATGGAGCAGTGACTGGCCAGCCTGGAGAGAGGAAAACAGGAGTTACTAATCAACAAGCATGAAGGATTTGATGAGCAAGCTGATGAAGTCTGCACTACACTTTACACAGCGCTTAACACTAAGGCATTGCACACTTAAAATTTCACTAAGAGGGCTGATATCATGTTAAGGGTTCTTCCCCCACTAAACTAAAGTAAGACAGTCATAGAGAATAAATTCCTCGTCTAAAGGAGGAAAGCACTTGGCCTTGTAGCCGCGATTCACAGAATATCTACAGAGCCGTTGAGAAGCGAACCTTTATAGTGATCTGGTTTATTTGACATATCAATAGACATAAGTCATGTGTTAATGCAGATTACTTTGACCAGATTATCCAGTTTAATCCCAGTTCCTATGATACTAAGAACATAAGTGTTTAAATTAATACATTTACAAAATTAGTATTTCATTGTATGTCTGAGAAGAGGGATAAAGTACCTTTCTCTCTCCCCTCACCTCTGTTTTTTTAGAAACTGCTTTTCTAGTCTTGTGTGTGGATGTGAATGTGTGGAGGTCAGAGAAGGACACTGGGTGCCCTGGTATCCTTTCCCTCTTTTTTTTTTTTTTTTTTCTTTTTTGAGGCAGGTTCTCTCCCTGAGCTTGAAGGTCATAGTTTTTGGTTAGGTTATCAGCCAGCAAGGCTCCGTGATCTTTCTGTCTCTGACTTTCACACATTGGGGTTACAGGCACTTGGGAAACCCTGTCCCTCTGTCCCTTGTATGGATCTGAACTCAAGTCCTCATGGTTGCATAACAACTTCCCTTAACCACTGAGCAATCTTGCCAGCTCCTAGGGAACATATTTCTAACTGTATTTCAATGCAGACATGATGCAAAAAAGATGTCCTTTTATGTCTCTGGAAAATAGTGAAAGAAACAGTATGGTCCTAGTCAACAGATAAATATGCTCTGAGTTTATATGCACTGAAATATAGATTGCATGGTAAACAGAGTGTTTTTCTGAGTTTGCGTAGCATATGGTTTTGATGACTGACTTTTTCTCTGAAAGAGCAAATCAATGGGGCAGGACATGCGATTACAGATGTGTGCCCTGCTTTTATTTGTATGGTGCAAAGAGGAAAATGTATCATCGCATGCTACATTGGTGGTGTGAAATATCATAATTCTTTGCACTGTCCCATTTTTAAAGTTATGGTTTTACAAAAGCATCATTTTGCACTGTAGCTGCTGTGAGTCTGGGCTTCCAGTTCGTTGGAGGACAACTTGAATCCAGGATGTTTTATGAAAAATGAATGCCCGATATTGATGTTCTAAAAGTGTCATAGCGTTCTCACTCTAGAGTGTAGGTAGGCAGGGGACTGACCACTGCTAAAAACTACTTTGCTGGAGGAATGGGTGAGGGAAATGGGACCCTGGGTGGCTCTTTTCTCACTTACAAGTAGCACAGGGGCCTCGTTTCATTCTATGTATATCCAGAGTACCCTTTGTACTCAATAACTCATGAACTCAAGGGTGCAGGTAGGGATCTAAAGCAAAACCAAGCAATTAAAGTTAACATTCCTGACAGCAGAATACTCCTCACACTGAACAAACATGCAACTGAGTGTTGAGAAACTCCTGGAACATTTCAGGTTCTCTGGGGACTTGAAAGCTACTGTCAGCCCAACCAACAGGATACAAGAATGCCTTCTATAAACAAATGAAGTGGCTGGGAGAGGATTCTCTTCCAGTTGTGTGAGAGTATCCTGTTGGCACATCTGGATGCCCCAGGAAATGCTCATCATCTCATGGGAGTGCTACCCTGCAAGGCCACACCAGTCAGCATATAGCGCAGGTGAGTGAAAAAGAGCCCTTCTCAAGTGGGAATATTTATCGGGTTGAAAATGAGCAGGCAAGACAAGACAACCCCAACTGAAAACAAGCAAACGGAATCTCCCAACCATATGCTTAGCACTTTGCACATTTAATAAGAAACGCCTCCTTCTTTTTTATACATACATAAATTTCATTGTTGCTGCAGTGATTTTAGATTCCTCAACAGCTTGGCTTTCATCCCCCTCTGTAACTCTCTTTTGTTCCTGTTCTCTGCCTCCTTCTGAAATCGATGGACCACATGAGCCACAAATGATTAGGGATGGGAAATTAAATCTATGAACAAGCAGAACTAATGAAATGCTTCACAGCAAAGCAAAGGTGAGATTAGAATTACCATTAGCTAGAGGGAGCCTAAGTATGAAAGAGAGAGAAGAGTGTAGGAGATGGATGGAAGCAGCAAGTTTTTAACCTTAGTGACAGAACTATCAGTCCACCATAATATTTATAGCTTTTCCCAATTCTATACATAGGCTTTTACAATTTATACAGATACAAATATATATGTGTGTGTGTGTGTGTACATATGTACCAAGACATCTTATATTTGCAATTTACACATTGTATATCTCATATTTACATAACCATTTAACCTCAAAAGTTATGTATAAAATGCTGCCTAGCATTTTTTTTTATTATTATTCTCTTGTGAAACTATCATACAAGAAATATATTGGCCACTGAATTTGAAACTGACCCTGTGAGTTAGCAGGACAGGTAAGCATTCTGATATTCACATACACTTACGAAGGGCCCCTTGGTACATGACATACCTCTTGATTGCTTCCTGATGCTTTAACAGGCTGCGCACATCTTCCATCCCACAGCTGAACCTGCTACTGCTTAGAATGCTTGTTGATGTGACCAACAGTGAAAATACCATTGAAAGAAAAGGATGGCAAGCTCTAGGGATGCATGTGCAAACTCTGGGAAAAAAAAAGTGCCCTGGTACCCTGGTACAGAGGAAAGAGACTCCCACTGGTCAGTGAACGGACTTCGGAAAAGATAGCTGATGTGACAAGACAAATGATTCTTGCACAAAATGGAGATGACCCATTTTCCCTCTTTCGATTTGTTTCAGGACCCTGGCTTTATGCCCAGCAGTTGGTTACTGATTTGAAAAGATTTCATTCTTAACAAAATGGGGTAGTTACATGTTCTAAGCATTGTTAGCAGGAACTACCCCCCCTCACAAATTGAACACTGACCACTTCCTTTATTATCTGCCGGTGTATTCTTCTGTTAAAACTCAAACAAGTTTGCTGTCTCAGAAAGCTGTCCCAAGTGCCTTGGCCAATATCCTGCCGTCACGCATGTTCACGTGGCACTTCCCTCCCGTTACTACGGACTTGCCTTGTTTGTCCTGTCAGAGCACGTGATCCTTAAGAGTAAAAAGACAATCTCTACTCAGTTCAACCACAGTGTCTACTCTTCTAGGGAAACGCCACTTAGGAACAAAGGAATGACTTTTTAAATTGATAGGACAAATGAGAGAAAAAGGCCGAATCACACCATTTGTCTTGGCTACACTTTAACACAAACCCCTAGAAAATGTAAGTAGCAATTTTATTAACATAGCAAATTTAAAAAAGTTATCTTAGTTTTTTTCTGGATTTAAAAGTATTTTATATTTTTTTTTCTCAGCAGTACAGGTTTCTAATATTCGGATCATGGAATTGCAGAAGAGGAACTTTAAAACAGAGACTAAATGAACTTTTCGTTTTGTTTTGTTTTTGTTTTTGCTTTTGTTTTTTTTTTTTTTTTTGTGCTTGAGTAGTCTTGTGTAGCCTTGGTTGTCTTGGACTCACTTTATAGACCAGGCTGGCCTCAAACTCATAGACATCAGCCTGCCTTTGCCTTCTAGAACGCTTGGGTTACAGGCCTGTGCCCATGACACCTGGCTTGCCTAGATGAACTTTTGAGTGATGGCTGACAGCATGGAGCAAACGGTGACTTCTGAAAGGGGCACCATCATCAGAAAGTCGGGGGTTGAGGGAAAGTAGATGCTAAGTCTTGCTTGCATGGATACCTGTCCCTTGAGGTGGCGGCTACTGGAAGCTGGAGTCTGGCCTCTCAACAAGATTAAAGAGATGCTATTAATTGCTATCGATCATGGGTCAACAAATTAAATTGCATCTGCAGCTGCCTCTCCATAAGGTCTAAATGAGAAATGCAGTTAATGGGTCTGGCTGACCCAATGTTGTGATTGATTTAATAGGGAACAAAACAACAACAAATAGCATGTGTGTATGTGCTGTGTGCCCTGTGTGTGGTGTATGCGCATGCATGATGTGTGTCTGTGTATGCTCACTGAGTGTTCATTCCCATATGCATGTAGAAAATTAGGTATCTTGGAGACCTCACACCAAAGGTCTTTTGGGGACCTAACTACCCATTTACCCCTATACGTTCCATGGAAAAAAACAAAACCAGATGACCACAGTGGCTATCTAACTAATTCTTGCCTGTCTGTCTGTCTATTCATTTATGTATTTGAATTTCAGAAATCTCAGTGAACAACACTGTAGAAAACAAAGTCAACCTTTTGTATTGTAAAGGGGCCCGTGTTGGGTTAAGTGCTAGCAGCCCACAAGTACTTTTGTCTCACACTATGCAGATAGGCTGTAGTACAAGATTAACATTTGCAAAAAAAAAAAAAAAAAAAAAAAAAAAAAAAAAAAAAAAAACTAATTAAAGAACTGATTTCTTCTTACCTTCCAAATATAGACATTCTTCTCATTCTTCTCACTATATATAAAAGTCTATATATAACACTATATATAAAAGTCTATCTGATCAGTGGTGAAGTTTGGATACTCAAGTTGCAATTGTTTACGTCAAGATGAAAGTGAGCTGGCAAAAAGGTTTGGTGCCTGGAAGACAGATATATTTGTACTTGACCCTGGAGTTCTAACATGTTACTAGCAACTTTGGCACAGTGTCCTAAGATGAGATCAGGTGCCACTCTAAGTAAAACATAGGTTTTACATCATTGGTTGTTGTCATTGGAAACAATGTCCTTCTAATCCCATGAGCCTTCGACGTGACTGTTTTCATTCCAGGCATCCCACTGGACCCTCAGGGCAATGCTGCTGTGTTTGAGTCTCACTCATATTAGATCAGATCCTCCTTATTCCTTTCCTGAGCTTCTGAAATTGTCTCCCATTAGTGTCCCCACCTCCTTACGGTCTGCAATTCATTCTTCATTCTGTTGTTTATAAGATATGAATATGACCATGTGACCTTCTTTATCTCACTATAATTACTCCACAGTATCAATAAAAAGAAAGTTCAGTTTTCTTCGTATGATTTCCCAGGTCCTGACAATTGGGTTTTCTTCCCAGATGCATCTTTGAGTATACGCTAGCAACTGTAGCCTCATATTCAGCTATATCTGATTGCTTGTCACCCTCAAAACACACCATTCATATTTTTTTGTTTCACAATAATGTTTCTCTAAATATATACTCAAATCATACCTAAGATATAGTCAAATCCAGAATCACTTAACCCATTTCTTTTTTTTTTTTAATTCCTCTAGTCTTAATAATGGCAGCTGATCTATAATCAGACCTGAAGACAGCTCTGCATAGAATGTAAGCCTAGGAAAACCAAAATGTTCTGTGGCCTCTGTGTTACAGTCTGCAAAGTGGCGATTCCAGTTAGTAATTTCATTATGGCTGTGAGGATGATTGGAGTCATTGTCTTATGTCTGGCAGCCAATAAAGTGTCGGACACACCAAGAAACTAAAGTTATGGTAGCTGAGTTTCATATTCCAGTTTCTCCCCCTCCTGTCACCAGACATGATCATTTATTTGGAGACTTGTGTCTGTTATTGGAAAACTTTTCAACTTAAAATTAATTGCAGTAGTGTAGCTGTTTGAAAGTAAGCCTACTTAAAGCCCATTTGTGGTGGGAGCATGGGAGATATTTAGCATTTGAAATGGAAAGAATGAGGATCTGAACATTCTGAAAAGTCAAAATGAAAATCACTCCCTGGCCATCACTGTATACATTTGTAATAAAAAAATAAATTGAACCCTCAAAATCCAGTTGTAGAACTTCAAAGGAATTCGTTGTGTGAGGAGGGGAGCTGTGGGTATGTGAGCCTGCATTTAGGTCCATGTGTAGGTTGAGACTATGAGTCAGTTCAGGTGTCTTCCTTACTGTTCCTGTTCACCACTCAGCCCATAAGCCCCACAGATCCTCCTGTTTTCACTTCCCTACCCACAAGGCTGTCACACCTAGGTTCTTACCTGTGTGATGGAGATGTGAACTCAGATCTCTGGCTTATGTGGCAAAGACTTTACCCGCTGAACCATCTGCCTGTTCCCCAATTCAATTCATTTACCTTTTATGAATAGTGGGCCTTCTTGGTGCGTAAGATTGTTCAGGGAGACTTGGGTATTTATACGAGACAGCACAGTTTGGGTGTCAATGCCATGCTTATAAAACATGCAGTCAGAAAACACAGGTGAGTTTCGAGACTCAGAGATAACATTTCCCCTTTCAAAATCATGAAGATATTTTCTTTAGAAGAGTACTATTCTCACCATCAAACTTCAAATGCCACCAAGAAATCAGATCTGTGCCTTGGCTCAGAGTTTGCCTCTATGCTTCTGAGGTGTCTGTTGTATAAAACTTTGAGGACATGGGGAATAGAAAATTAAATGTATGAGAAATTGAAATGCAAGAAAGTCTAATTTTGTTTTATGGAAATGTTGGTGGAATACAGGTGTGTCTTTATGTGCTTAGAGACACCATGCTGATATTTTCTTAGTGGATATATTTCCCATTACCTGGTAATGCAGAAAATGATGGCAATTTAAAAATATTGTTCATATAACTTGCATTAGGCAGTGGGCTTGTCTCAAGGAACATGACAATAACATTCCATTTTTCCTCCCTGAGGAGGGTTGTGTACAAAGAAGACGAAGGTAAGTTCTTTGGGTACTAGTTGCCAGCAATAGTGAGTGTCCTGGGCCCAGCCCTTTTTTGCTTCTTGGAAGTCCACGGATGAAGTTGAAGATGGGCATTAAAAGAACAATATTCTCAGTAAAAATTTTCAAACAACAGCGGACACAGGAGTTTTGTCAGAGGTTTTAGCTGTGGTTGGCAAAGTTCAAATCTATATCTTAGATTTAAGAGGCACACCAACCAAATATAAGGCCATTTTGGATTATGAAAACAAATTTCCTTCTCATATTTAAAAAATATAAGAATTTTGAGTATGGATTGGATATTGCACAGTTCTAAGGCTCCTAATTTTGCTATGTTTGATAGCAATACAGTTTTGTAGAAAAATTTCACCTTTTGAAAAAAAAAGAGATGGCTATTTCATTTCAGAGATGAATGGATACGTGCTTGATATCATGGATAGAAAATAGTAAGTTAACTGTTCTGTAAGATCTTAGTACTAGTGGATCAGGACAATGAGCAACTAACAGACCCTCATGCTATTTTACTGAGTGTTTGAAAAAAAATTATAATAAATTTTGGCATGGCCATGTCCCATCTCGTGATGCTAGGTAAAGCACTTGGTCCTTGACATTCTGATTTTTCTCAGTAGTAAAACAGAGGCAGGATTCCTTCTTCGTGGGTGAATTATGGAGACTGAACACAAACACAAATGGCTAGCATTGTGTTTGGCATGCCTGAACATCCAGACACTGTAGTGCTGGATAAGTATGGGGTAAGGAAAGGATTTTGTCGCTAACACTTAAAGCACTCTCACTTGTCGTTCACTTGAGCCTCTTTTTATGACCCCCAGGTCAGCCTTGCCTCATATTTTGAAAAACAATGTGCACACAGGCAAATGCTAGAGTTAAAGCTTAATTCTAATTGGTTACAGCTGCAGTGACACATGTGACATCTGATGAGAGATGCCATCAAGGGTTCACTTTTGAGTGAAAGGGAGTGGAGAAAGGAGAAACTTGGGAAGGAAAACATACCACAAACAATGTTCACTGGTTAACACACTTTATATTTAACAAAATAATTTTTTAATAATATATTCTTTTACACATCAAATATTGTTGCTAGAATCCCCCTTTTTTTTACAGTTTAGTATTTAGTGGTTTTTTTTTCTCTCTCTCTTTCACTAGTTTTCAGGCACACCATTTTTCAAAGATTTTAGAAACTGAATCGGTTTAACAGGCGTCAGCTGACAAACCAGCTGCTGATCCCTTATTCAAACATACTTGAATTTAAAGCCGAGAGCCGAAGGCATAGGAGAAATGATAACACAGAGGTGACTGCGTGGCTGCAATCAAAGCCTTCAAAAGAAATAACAGCAGCAACAACAAAATGATGAGACCAGAAGATCTCTGATATTCAGAACTTGGAAAGAATTTCTCAGTGACCCGGGCAGTAGGAAGTTGTTAAACGTTTTCCAGTTGATGAGAAATTCTGTCACAGGTTCGTCTCTCCCTAAAGGTAGAAAAACACTGGTG
Source organism: Meriones unguiculatus (assembly GCF_030254825.1). NCBI lineage: Eukaryota > Metazoa > Chordata > Mammalia > Rodentia > Muridae > Meriones > Meriones unguiculatus. Next base: position 57,959,393 of record NC_083362.1, on the reverse strand, counting down.
CTTTGGGGGGTATTAAAGGAAATACTGCAGTAAAACATAACAAACAGACAAAAGAAACCAATCCCAAACCCAACATAAACAACGATAAAAATCCCCTTCTCAAGTTTGTAGGGGTGGCCATTGATCAGGTACCAGCTGCGAGCTCTCTGAAGAGAGTCCTGATGGTTGTTATGCTCTGTCATACCGAATTCTTGCTGTGAGTATCAGTGGGCTCAGACTTTGATGCAAAATTTCTGTACCTTGGCTTCCAAGTTGCACATTCTCTGTTTCTAACAAGGACATAGTAACTCCTTAATAATAGATAAGGGTCTATGCTACATGGCTCTATTAGTGATTTTTTTTTTCAGTTTTAGACCATATTCCTGTCATTTATAATAATAATAATAATTTTTATTATTTCTTTCCAAGAATATAGGTTTTTGGAACTGGGAATAGGCAACCTCAGGGCAAAGAAAGCTGTAGAGTACAACTCTGTCTAGACACGGGCTTAAGTGTGGCGTGTCTTTGCTTTAGAGTGCAGGCATAAATCATGCAGAATTGCTCATGAATGATTCATGGCTGTCTCTATGATGTATCCATAGTGGCAACTGAAAGGCACCAACCTCACAGCAAATTGGTGTTCTAAAGGAAGGCGGCTGGATGTTCTTCCTCGGATGGCACCAGGATGGTTATTTGTATCATAGCACAAGCACAGCGTGTGTAAAAGTGTCAGGTCTGGCCCGTCAGCACATTCATTTTGGAAACGACAACTCTTTCTTGATGACAGGTGGCTCTTCCAGGGAGGCTGACAATTTTAAATGAGAAAACTAATTTATGAGACTAAAAAAACTGGTGTCCGGAGAGTGGGTATTAGAAGCATCACTTGATAGGGAGGAGACTGGCCCCCTCCCCCGGGGGATTGCTGTTTGTGCGTGATCCAAAGGGCTCTGAGGGTCAACAAAGCCATGTGTGTGCAGCTGGAGCTGCTCAGAATGCTGCATGGCAGAAATGATACTGCTGCACGACAGAGCTTCATTTTGTTCCCTATCCACACCCCTTGAGGACTTTTGGCAATGTCTGGGGACGTTTGGTTGATACAACTAGGTGGGTACTCCTGGCACCCAGTGGATAAAATCCAGGGATGCCACTCAGCAGCCTAAGTGTGTGCAGCTCAGCCCCTACCCATCAGGCGACAAATGTCAGAGACTGACTTTGAGATGGCCTTCCGTGTCGTGTGGTCCTCTGCAGAAGCCACCTGAAAGCCAGATTGGCGTGGGAACAGAAAATGGGAAAAGGAAAGACAACTGGAGATGAAGAAAACTTTGAAGTTTCCTAAGGACCCTATCAGATCTGCACCAGGGTTTTTAGGATGGATGGTGGAGCAAGTGACTAGGCCACATGGCCTCACAACTGTGAATTCTGCACTTGTCTGGAGGTGGCATCAGATACCCTGTGTACTTCTTTTATTATTATTTTTCTTTTATTATACTAGCAGCATTACCAGGGCAACCTTGAGACTCTTCAAAGGTTCTCTTTAATAGTTTAGTATCTAATATATACATTAAAAATGTTCAACTAACGAAATTGTATTGTGCAAGACTCCCTCTACCCTAAATCTTTAATTTACATCAGCACTTAAGGTGGAAAGAGTGTCCTGAATCTGGATTTTAGATTTAGGGCTGAGCGGTTGTTACTGTAACATGGCAAAACAGCCCTGATCCATTAAAAAAAAAAAAAAAAAAACAACAACAACAAAAAAAAAACCTGCTGTGTATCGGACTAGCTTTCAGCCAAATTGGAACTTGAAAGTCAGAAGTGTTTAGAAAGATTGGTTCACAGTGGGGCTACACACCCTGGTTCTGGTATTTATATTGCCCGGTGACAGGGTGGGCTTTGCAATGTATAACTATAAACCAAAACTCAAAGCTGGCGTCATGAAGTATTCCGGTGTTCAAATGCTACGGTTTTAAGTACCTGTCTCTTCGGGTTCTTCGGTCAGCTCCTGGTGTTCCTCACTCAGCTACTTGTCTCTGATTGGCAGTTTCAAAGTTTTATGTATGAAATGTGTGGTTTGTAAGAATCAATAGTGAGCCCCAGCATATTAGAGAGAATACCTGTTCCTCACCTTGGTCTGCAGAGGACCCAGATTACTTCTCTGTGTCTTAGCCTGCAAACATAACTTCTCCCATGAGAACCACAGCTTGGACACTCTTCCAATTTTTTTTTTCCGTCTAAAAGGATACTTTCCTTCAGAGTTTCTTTATCAAACCCTTCTGATGCAATACAAAACTTTACTGCGCAGTCAAATCTGACCCCTTTAGATTCCAAGCGTAGAAAATGCACAAGAGAAAAATGTAGGATGCACAACAGAGTGAAAATGGAGTAAACCAAAGGACATGAACTGGCAGGTCAGAGGCATCCCTGGGAAGGAGCCTGTTCAAGGCTTGTTTTCTTTCTTTCTTGTCCCAGAAATGTCGGTCAAGTCACCATCAAGCATTGGCAATTACGAAAGTGGTTTGGATAGCTATATGCTATGTATATTTTATATAGCAAGAGAAAGAGAGAGAAATTTCCTCTTCGTAAGATATTCGCTTGTGTCCACCCCAGAAGGTTTTGCTGGTGACCCTGTTGTAGCTGGCAGGAGTTGGTTTGCTCCTGTTGTCGAGTGTTAAACGTGTGCAGTGTAGAAGCCATAGCATCCCCTCCTAGAACTCGTCACTGGTCGGGAATCTGCCCTACACAATCTGCTTGCCTTGGCATTCGCGCTTTGAACACTGAGCGGGTTTCCACCAGTCCCCGTTGTGACAATGACAGATGTTACAGTCGTCCACTTTCACTTCAATGCCAGCTGGAATTATTGTAGTTCCTGCAAAGCAGTTGGGACCTGGAACACACACACGCACACACGTTGGTTAGTGCAGTAAGTCTGGGAGCCTCCCCACTCCCTCTCTTGTTCCTTCCCAAGAACAAGTCCACTGAAAGCCATGCATGAGAAGGTCAGGCTGTGTCAACAGCTTGTCATCAAGGAGTTCTCTAGTCAACCTCTTCAGAGTCAAGCTTTCAACCCCATGGTCTTTAGCACACAGGTCATATTTTTATGTATAACACACACACACACACACACACACACACACACATACACACACGAAAAAGAGACCCTGTTTATGGTATGCTTACTGGGCACATTGTGGATTAAATTTTGTCTGCTTTGTCCTCTGGGTATAAGGTGCTGAAGTGTCCCATAAATGGAGGATTGGCATGGCTGGCCTCACATGACAATAGCTATGGCAGGTCTGGGTCCTCTCCCTTCATGTGCAGGGTGTGAAACAATGAACTTTCTCACTCCCCAGATCCTGCCTGGTTCCTGGAATCCCCAGTTTGTTTCTTGACAACAATGAATAATTCATGGTGGATGATTTATTCATGTCCCCAAACAAGCTTTGTTAGAGGTTCATTTGATTTTTATAAATGGAGTTCCTTTAATCTGCTGGCTATCTTTTTTCCTTTTTTTTTTTTTTTTTTTTTTTTTTTTAAGGAGTGACCCAAATGGTTGGCTTTTGAAAGTCAGCAGGAATTTCAGTTTACTTTTTTTTCAGTTTCAAAAAGCTTTACAGCAGATGATTCCTGCTCACTCTAGATGGATGCATATGTTTTTGTCTGTCTGTCTGACTCTCTGCTCTCTCTGGGTGTATATGTATGTTCTTAATGAACCAATCTCAGTTTTTTGTTTGTTTTTTTTTTAGTTCTTGTCTTTTTTTTTTAATTACTTAGGTTCTCACATTTTTTCTTTTATCCCTCCCCATATAAGGATGTTAATATTCCACATAGCTATTTCCCAAGTTGAAACCGTATAAAAATATGTCTTTCCAAGGCATGGTGGGTTGCAGAGGGTACAAACTATTGGTTTTAAGGAGTTATTTGGTGTTAAGTCTCTGAAGAACACAAATGAGTAAAGAAGGGAATGCTGGGTCGTGTCCAGCGACAATTTGCAAAGTCATCGGCTTTGTCTACCTGTCACAGTCACTGACTACATGGCGACCTGGTAACGTGTCGCTATCAATGTCCCGCTTTCACGTTCTCAACAGTTGCTCAGAATTTATAAGACTTTCTCTCTACTGCCAGACAAATAAGAGAAGAGGCTGTTTGTAGGACAGTTCATTAGTGGAGGCTTACCTTTGCAAAAATGATAACTAGTGTGTTGTGTTGCATATCCGTCAAGGAACAACTAGCATGCTACAGCTTTTACACCCTTTCTTTTGGAACCTCTCACTGTGTACACCCCACCACCACTATCTGTGTCTGCTACAAGCATCTAGAGTACAAGCCTGAGCATAGGGAAGTGTCAAGAATGGGGGTGATGGATCAGGTAAACTCTGGTGAAAATTAAGTAACTCATGATTTTCTGCCTTCACCCAGAAGGCTGTCCCTTGTTCTGATTCTATGATAAGTTCTTGGGCATCTTTGTCTTCTGATTACTTCGCAATCACAATATTGGTGGCATATGTCTGAGGGTTTAAGCGGTTAGCTGATAGATTGGATTACCTGTATGACTACAGTTCTGTGGTACGATTCAGTACTGAACCATGGCTTTCTTCTGAACCCAGAACTGAGGGTTCTTTGAAGAGGTTGGCAGGAAGGGTATCCCATGGTGTAACGTGTTCTCTCATGCCTGTTGCACAGTCTTATCTCCTGAAAGATACCTGCCAGCCCAACCAGTTTCAGGCCAGACAGGGTCTTGTCTGGATCCAAGTACTTTCAGAAGCAGTACTATTATCTGACCAACAGTCTGCCTGGACTCAGCCCAGAAGGTTAATAATGCTTTCTCTCTCCCACCTCCCACCTCCCCTTCCCCTTGCCCTACCAAGACTTTTACTGTAAGCATGTATTTTAAATGTTCCAGAAGGGGAAGAAAACAATTTAAACCATGGTTTAAAAACAAAGTTATTCACTCAACAGGCAGACAATTAGCTAGGAGGAATTTTCACAGCTTCTTTAGAGGATTTGGCTCCCCACCTCTCCTCTCTCTGTCGTGTGTGTGTGTGTGTGTGTGTGTGTGTGTGTGTGTGTGTGTACGTGCTCCTGTCTCCCAGAATGCTGGTAAGACTCACTGGCACTGTAAGGAAAGTAGGTAGATGTATGACAAGAGACTCCTTGCAAGTCACTGTTTATGTCTGGAAGGGATATTTCACTAGAGCTGTTTTGTATTTGCTCTTTGTTGCCTGCATTGGTAGCATGCTGTGATCGGCATGCATTTGATTAACCTCTATCCATCATTTCTTAAGAGTCACTTAGAATTTGCTGCACTTTCAGCCCAAGAAATATTAATTATATTGATGGATTGAACACAAATGAAAGATCTTTTGCATGTGCCAAGACTGGCCAAAGCCATTGCCTGAATGATGTAGTAAGCTTTCAGGTGTCTACCTGATGGCCAGTGGCATTTTGCAGAATCCAGCATTATTTTCTGATCTCCTTAACTTTTATATTACAGGGATTTTATTGGTTTTGTTCTGAGACTCTCACATGTAACCATAGCAAGTCTTAAGTTTGCTGTTAAAAGTCATATACTTAAAAGCAATTTAGATAATTGTGAATAGAATGGTTGGCACTATTTTCAAAAATGTTCTGGTTTTAGCCCTCTCCCTAATACTGGTGGCAGTAAGTGCTAATTTTCTTTGAGCATGAGAATGTTCCCCATGAATTCCTTACTTGGCCATTGTCTTTGCTTTTACCTACCATCCTCCTGTTTGGCAGTTGCTCTCATTTTTCCTTTGTCTATATGAAAGGATAAATTGCTCAGGAGAATTGAGTTCAATGACAAAGCAAAACATTCAAATATGCAGGACTTGGAGAAACCCCAGAGGGCAGTAGTGAAATGATTAAAGAGAAGGCTGGCAGATAGGACCTCCAAGGAAAGGTTGAAGGATTGAAAACATTTAGTGCAGAAGGAGAAGACAGAGGAATAGCCCAATAACTCTTAGAGAGTTGTGGCTTAAGAGTGGAGAGGTGAACAACTAGTCACTCATTCTACAGTCTAGACTAAGAGAGGGAGAAGATACACCCAACCTCAGTGAATTGCACGCTCTTTCTCTCCCCCCTCAAAGACCTGAGACTGAATGTTGAGGCTAGCAAAATTATGCTGATTTTTTTTGTAGAGATAATTAAAATGCACATGCTCTTACATCAGGTTTGGTTTATACTGTCAGCCCCTTAAAGGCAAGAACTGAATATTTGTTATTTCTTACTACATGGGCATGATGCTTTGTCTAGCATATATTAAGAACTCAACATGTAGTTTATTTATCTGGATGAAATAGAGTGGACCAGCTAGTGTTGTCTTTGTCAGAGGCAAACATGTTACTGAACCTATACGTAAAGTTTTATCTGATTACCACGGCCAGAAGTATGGTATAGATATATGCACTTTCAGATGGAAACATACGGTGATCATTTGTTGAGCTCTTACTTTATCCTGGAATGTGTCTCATATTGCTTTTACAATAATCTATAGAAGCCACACAATCTTATTCTTATGACATTGAGCCTCAGAGATAGAAAATGACTAGCCAGAGGTTACACTCCCAGAATGTGATATCACTGAAATATGAACAAAAATCACTATGTTTCCAGTTGTTCATAAAAAGTTGTATTCTAGAAGGGCACTGTCAAAGTTTTTGCCCCAGTCCCAGTTTCTGAGCTTCTAAGCAAAATATAGAAGTCTAGTACATTCAGACATCGCTGATACATGTGGAGGTAGGAAATGGGATGTAGACAGAAATAAGCAAGATTGTTTTTCTTCAGATCATTGTTTATTTACTGGTTTTATGTTATGTATTCATATAGTTTCCAGCAAGCATAAAATTTGTTTAAAAACTAAAGAAAAATCTGTGGAGAAGATGTGTGGGCTGTGGGCTTTGCACAAGGCAGCAACCAAGTTTCTACTAGTGCTGGGTGCGCAGTGGAGGAGAAACAGTGAAAGTGGTTTATGATTGGGAGGGACTCAAATGGTGGTTCTGTGATTTGTCATGCCTGTGATCTTTGGAAAACACTTTGTTATCCAAATACCACTGGGACAGCCATGTGATATAGTCTCGGGAAGGACTCAACATTTTGAAAATGTGATAGAATTGAAAATTGGATTCTTTGCTGAAACTCAGAAGTAGGAGGAAGGAGGGAAAAGTGAGAATGTTGAACTGTGAAGACGTTTCCCCCATGAGATATGTGAATATTCTCCTCTACTGTTCCATACTTCTTTGAGCATTTATTTTGCATATATATATATATATATATATATATATATATATATATATATCAAAAACTAGCTTAAATTTTTTTCACAGTCAAAATCATTCAAGAGAAATCTTATAAAGAAGAGAGAGAGATCAAGTGTAAAAACTGAAACTCTCCAGAGGTCTAACTGAGTCAAGCTAAGAACTCTATCTTTTGAGCAACACTTTCTCCCATCATCTCATCCCAACTTCCCCAGATACCATGAAACACACCTATAGAATATCTTGTGATCAGAGAAAAAGCATTTGGAATGATTTCTTCTAGCTTTGATAATGCAATAGTTTAGCAAAACCAGTCGAACGTGGAAGGGTTTCGGTCCTATTTGTGGTTTTAAGGTGCAAGAGGATTTACTCACACACTAAGTTTTTCTGATAATCCCCTTTATAAAATAATGCATAGGAGCAATGAGGATAAAAAGGAGTTGAGAGCTAGTTTGATCACACCTCGACTCACAGCGATGTTCGCCTGCAATGCGAAACATCACACAATGACATTAAGGAGCAAATATATTCCCTAAGCAGTGCACTGAAGGAAAGCACAGACAGCTGTGAGTTGTAACAGAGAACCTGACCCAGTCCAGAGGAGGAGCTTTTGTACTGAATAAAGCAGAGGTGAAGCGGAAAAGACCAGAGGGTTCCAGTGGAACACATGATAAGAAGTTAGTGAGGAAACGGCTGGGAAACTGCTGGATGCTGAGGTACAAGAAGAAACCATGAAATACCCAATAGTTTTCTGAACTTTTTAACATGATTCCGGTGGCTTGAAGCCAGACGAGGTAGGTGTGTTTACACAACCCAAGCTGGATCCGAAAATGCTGCAAATCAGGGTTTAATTTCCACTTTCTGCACTCTTTATTTCTCAGTCAGTTGTTAAACATATATTAGCATGTTACTAGGTAGGGGGTCAAGATTCTGGGCTGTGTGCCATGTTAAGGAGTTTGTATTTCTCTTCTCCTCCCTTTCTGTGTGTTTGTGCGTGCATGTGTGTGTGTGTGTGTGTGTGCACGTGCGCACATGCGCAAAAGCGATTACTTTGAGATAAAGACACTAATGATGGAAATTTCCCTGGCGTCACTACGTGACTTGTGTATAGACACCTGTGGGTGGACTAGAGAAGACATGTCTTGGCAGATGTGGGGCTTCTGGTGCCGCAAAGTCTAGCAACCTTACAGGCATTGGCAATGTGTTAAGACAAGGAAAAAAAATCTTTCCTCCTTTGTTCTAAGAATGTTAAAAATGCCATTTTAACATTTATGATAGTTTCAGCAATTAGCACGTGGGCTTGAATGTCATTGATCAGATTATCTCTTATAGAAAATAAAATTCTAAGGTGTGGTCTAAAAGGCCCCTCAGGAGATGGTGTGATTTCATTGAGGGGGGAGGGTAAAAGAAAAAGCTGGAGAGCCAAAGTAGGCATTAGAAGAGCAGTTGTGTTGGGATCCCATAGAACAGCGTGCAAGGTAATGGAGGTAGCGTGTTGGGGAGTTGGAGAGTTGGGGAGTGCACGGCGGGATCAGGGAAGGCCAATTAGGCATCAGCAGAACTGGTCCTGGATACTTTAAGAGGAAAATGCTCTGATTTGGGGGAAGTTATATCCAGGCAGTGTCTACAGTAACCAAAGAACAAAGATAAGACACCTGAAGCAGAGATCAAAAGCCACAGATTGGGATCTGTGAAGACCCACAGATGACTCAGAAAGAGCAGATGACTCCATCAATTGCACCAGTGTGGGCCTCTGGATACCATTGCTAGAACTATCTCTATGACTCTGTTTTACCAGACCTGGCGGGATGGGCTGTATTTTTGCATTAGCTTTTTATCTAAAATCTGCAGATGTGTCTGCTGCAGGACCCTATCGAGTGCTCTCAGCCCAGCTGTAAGAAGTGTGGAACAAGAATCTCTGGCTTTTCTGGCTTTTCCGGGAATAGAAATGTTTCTTCATATATAAGTGGGTTTCCCAATTGTAGGGGGAAGACAGATCAGTTCTGCTGCTAAGCTGAGAGTGGGGTGTCAATGAGGATGAACTTCAGAGAGCTTTCCTCCATTCTAAATGCTAGCCATGATCCTATACTTCTCTCCTTTGTTCTGAGACATTAAGAATGCCAGTTAAAATGCTACAGCTTTCTCTTGTAGGACCCTCAGGTAAATTCAAAACCATTGGCTACTTTTCAATTTAGTGAACACTGATCCAATTGTCTTTTCTTTCCTTCCTTCCTTCCTTCCTTCCTTCCTTCCTTCCTTCCTTCCTTCCTTCCTTTCTCCTTCCTTCCTTCTTCCTTCCTTCTCTCTTTCTTCCTTTCTTTCCTTCTTTCTTCCTTCTTTCGAGAGGAGGTTTTGCTTACATTGCCCAGGCTGAGCTCTAACCCTAGATGCTTTTGCCTCAGTCTTCCAAGTGCTGTAATTATAGGCATGTGACACTGCCCCTTGACTTTTATATACTTCTTAAGAGCTCCTTATGCATTATTTATTTTCTCCTCCAGTGAGATAGTTTTCCTTACTTTTCAGGTGAGACAAGGCTTTTCTCATAGCCAATGAGAAAGGCCCAAAGTTTCACAGCCAATGAGAAATTGAGATGGGGAACACAGAGCAGTTTCTTCATGCTCCATCCCAGAATGCAAAGCAGTCTTTTTTGAAAACAAGAGCTACACTGTTCATTTCCTCTAAGTTTTGGTAGCACCTTGGATAATAGGGTGCAGTAGGGTCAAGCAACTTGGATGTTTAAGCTTCTGGGATGTGTGGGGAAGCAAAGGGAATAATGGGTGAATGGGAGAATAGATGAAAGGGAAGGGGAATCCTACCTATAAGATTTACACGTGATGCAAGGAAATGGCCCCATAAGGAGATTTAATAGAACATCTTCCCAAGAGCGGGATTTGGTCCTGGGAAGCACCAGCAGTCACAAAGGCAGCATGGCTCCACTGATAAGCATAGAGGACAGTGGGGTACCTGGGGGATGCCCCAGAAGGCTATGCTCTATTTTTATTGCTTGTCAACACAGATTCTCTTTAGAGAGCCAGGCTGGTCATACCATCTTTATCTGCACTTTATGATTATCAAGTACTATGGCTTCCTTGAAAACTCCCTCTCGGGAAACAGCTTTATACTGTTTAATTGTCCTCTTTAGACAATTTCAATCTCTAGCCTTGATTTGAAAGTTCAATATCGGCACTTGTTATCTTTTAGAAATTAGTTGTAAATGATCTTCCTGCCACACAAATGAGGCCAATTCCTATTGTGTAAACCCATAAACCTCTTATATGTATTTGGCAGATCATCTAAATCATCATTTCATTGAAAAGTAGGCTGGTAGGCTTCAGTTTGCAATTGAATTGGATTGGATTATGTTCCTCCTTCTGATTTTAATTCTATGCTTCACCAAATCTGATAGAACTTGTTGTGCTCTGGAAAAGCAAATAGACTTTCTGATCAGGTGGACCTATTTTCAATTATTAGAATCTTGGAAAAAATGTTGCTAATAAAACCAGAAACTAGAGATTAGCACACTTAAAGTGGAATGAAATGCATTAGCCCTTCCTGGTGATGTGTACTGAAGGCCTTCTTAGGCATAGACAGAGAGCAGAGCTGACATTGCAGTTGCCAACAGGAGCCTTGCCCTGGACAGAAGGATGGCTCTCTCCGCCTGCTTTTAGTCACTTATCCCTGTGTCACTACCCTTTTTATTAAACTGGAAAACAAAAAAAGTCTTTCTCAGATTAAGGTGGCAAGATTCAGGAAGGATTATTTTCTCAGAGGCTGCCCTGAAGGTGACTGTTAATCATTTTATTTGAAAATTCAATATCAGCAGACTCCCACACAGATTTCACTTTGAGAATGCCAGAGGGTTTTCTGGTCCCTAAGTACATAAGATTTATAGCTTAGTGTTCCAATTAAGTGAAATGCAAGGGACAGAGCCCAGACAGGAAGAATATGGTCAAGACACACAAGAGAAAGGTGGCCACTCATTCTAAGCCCAGGCTAATCACCCAGCTTTGGGCATGGGGTGACATTTAGGTTCAGCATTAGGTGTCTCCTGCTTGCCCTTCTAACCATTTGCTTAGTCAAAATTTTCAAAATTTTCAAACATGAGTGTCCCGCTTCATTAGAATCGTGAATGACTTTCAAGTCCCAATATTGCTTCTCACTGCTGTCCTACGGCTAATCAGGGTTCACATGGTCCCATCTAATTTACATATGAGGATGCTGAAAACTCAAAGAGACAGGTAATGCAGAGAATTAAGACCCTGGAGTTAGACAACTCCCATTTCAGTCCTGCTTGGACATTGGCTGGCTGTATGAATTAAGTGTCCTTAGCCACGACAGGGAGTTATAATAAAATAAGAGAACCTACTTCATAGAGGTGTTGAAGAAACAAATAAATTTCCATCCTGAAAGCACCAAGACTGTACCTGTCACAGAGTGAAGCTGAATAGTTATTGCTGCTTATCATTTTGATTACTGCTATCACCCTAGCTGCAAGCTAAATAACTTTGCTTAGGTTATCAAGTTCAAATACTTTAATTTATGGTCTAATTTATTATTATTATTATTATTATTCCTTCAAAGAATAATGAGAACATTTCTTGTACTTATGTGGACTGATATTTGTTTCCAGACTGAGTGGGCAATACAGCAATAAAATCTTTGTGGATTTCTCCCAGGCTTGATTACTGTTAATCAGAAAAAGAGAAGTGAAGAAAATTCCTGGATAATGGCTCTCCAGAGAGACCTGAGGGTGTAGACACTGGTGTGTGCCCTTTGCTGATTGGGTCATGATTTTTTTTTTTTTTTTGAAAACAGCTTACAGTGAATTACTGAGACTCCTAATGGTCGGCGCTCTTGTTGGGAAGAAAAGGTGTGGGTGTGGTAGGAAAATGTTCAGGTTAAGGGTTATAAATGGGACTGAAAGCTAAGTAAGAGGAAAGACAGACAGAGATAGATGTTATGTATAAGTTGATATAAAGCTGGGGAACTTTGTTGTTTTCCCTGCTTAAAGAAGGATCAATTGTGAGTTTTTAATCCAGAACAGAAATATTGAGCAGATTATGCTATCCTGATGTACGTGTTCTTCTGCAGCCATTAAAAGGAAAGACTCACGACTTACAAGGATTCCATATTAAATAGCGCATACTAAATAGGAATGCAGTTGTGCAGAGAAGTGGGTACAATGTGATCCTAGTTTAATAAAACATATGTTGATAAGCAGATGTCTGTGTGTATGTTTACAGAGGATTGCAGGAGGGTGGGGAGAGTCAGGGAGCACAAATACTATGCTGCTAATGCGGCTTTCATTACTAGCTGAAGAGCAAGGAGAAGCAGGATATATGGCAGGAGAACAAGTGGAGACGCTCTGCAGGAGGGGAGTCATCATGACAAAGCTATGGTTGGCTCTGTGCACAAGAGGAGAGGATATATTCCGACACTAACAGGCGTTTTAAAATCAGTGAGTTTGCTTAATGATATGGTTCTCTGTCCCTGGAATTTGTAATCTACTGATAGTGCAGCTGGCATATCCTGAAACTGAGTAAGCATAGTGAGGGCAGATATAGCAAAGTGCAGAACAAGGGGAGTCTCCTCGTCCCCGTTTCCGAACTTCCAGGGCTGTAACTCTCCACTGCAGAAGACACTGGGCAGGTGTGGCCAGGCAGACTCGAGACATGGGTATTCCAAGGAACAATCCATTTGGAGTCTAAAAAGGCGTGTATCAAATTTCAGAGACAGTGTGTAACTGAACATAAAACTAAAAGAAGGTTTTGAAATAGTTGATTGATATTTTTTTCTATGATTATATGACGGTGGAGGTGAAATAAAAACATTATTAAATAGATTATTTATATATGTATTATTTAAATGTATATGATTAAAATTGACCTTACCTTTTATCTTTTCAATATGACTGCTTAAAAAAAATTAAACTCATGCTGGTGGGGCTGGAGTTGAGCTCAGTTAGTATGCGCTTACCTAGAATGTAAGAAGCTCTGCATTCAAACTCTAGTTGCCTGCAAACCCCAGCATTGAGATGGGCAGAGAAAAGAAAGGTCAAGGTCATCCTCGGCTACATAGTGATTTTGAGGACAGCCTGGGCTACATGGGATCACTTCTTACTCCTCCAAAAATAATAAACCCAAACAAGTAAGTGAGTGAGTGAGTGAGTGAGTAAGCTATCCCTGCAGCTCACAGGGTATTACTGTTAGACAATACTGACCTAGAGAAATGTAAGAATGCGACACAAGGTCCTCATAAGGATGATACATTTTATATAATATTGGGGCAAGAAATGCTATGAATTGTGGGAAATAACCTACTTTTATGACAGAGGAATTTTTAAAGGAAAGTTTGGTTCTTGATCAATCTTATCACCATCACTGCAAATGCCCTTGGAATTTAAATTCTTGGGCCCCATCGTTTACCTTCCGAGCTAGAAAACCTAGGTTCGAAACCCCCATAATCCACCACATTCTAAGCGATTCCAGTGCAAGCTTCTGCCTGAAGATCAAGCAGAGCTTGGATGAAAGCCATGATACCAGAAGCCAAGAAGATAACATAGTTAGTGTCAGTTTGGGAACAACCTTGCTGCACACCAAGCAGATCTGAAAGGCAATGAATTCAGCATGCGACAAGAACATAGGCTTTTAGCAAAGGGTCATTTCAGAGGAGAAATTCTGGGCAAGTAAATAGTGGTTAAATGGTTCAATTACTTTGAAGTTTCAGCCTCAGCCTCTGAGGCTGTCATTACTGTGTTTCTCCAATAAGTGTGATTTTTACCCACAGGATGGCTTGAGAGCCAAGGAGACGTGTATGAGACATGACATTTGTAACTATTTTAGATGATTTAATGACCTCACTTTTAAAAACAGGCAGTGTTCACTGGAAACAGAATAGTATATACTTATCTTTAGATTTGAACCAGGTTAGAAAAGAATGTTGCTTAGCTTTTTCTCAACTTTCATAAAAAAATGTTTCTTTAAGGCTCAGATGTAGTTCATACACTCAATATCCAAGTGGGTTCCCTAGTAAGGGGAACAGGGACTGTTTCTGGCATGAACTCAGTGGCTGGCTCTTTGATCACCTCCCCCTGAGGGGTGCAGTCTTACCAGGCCACAGAGAAAGACAATGCAGCCAGTTCTGAGAGGCTAGGATCAGATGGAAGGGGAGGAGGACCTCCCGATCAGTGGATGAGGGAAGGGGCATAGGAGGAGATGAGGGAAGAAGAGTGGGACTGGGAGGAGAGGTGAGAGGGGGCCAGGGTACAGATTGAATAAATTGTAATAAATGATAATAATGAAAAATTGTTTCTTTGAACAAACCTATTCCTTGCATAGTTTTTGAAAATGTCTTACTTCATCAATAAAATAATTACACATCTATTTTCATTTCCTTAAAAATAGGCATGGGTGAACATGTTAGGAAGGAAGTCACAGCGCATCTTCTGATGGAGAAGTAGTTAGGCTTGTCAACAAAACATGCACACACACACACACACACACACACACGCACACACACACACGCACACACACACACGCACACACACCATTCCATCATGGAGAAGAAATGGAGAAGTTTTTAGTTTTATTCAAAGACATGGAGTGCCTTATGGAAACAACAAAAAAATAAAGATGACATGTAATTTATTTCATTATCAGAACATATGACAAAAGATGATGGTCTCCTCTTGGCTAGGATGGTAATGGAAGTTAGACATGCCATCGGTGCAGGGAGACATCAAGTGGTGTTCTCTAAGATGCACAGCTAACAACGCCCGTACACAGTTCTTAATGCTGAAACAGGAGCGACGACATGATTAACATAAACACATTCCACAAGTCTGCAATAAAACTGGTTAGCTTAGCTGTACAGTGATGATGAGCTGATAATTTCAAACTCTACAAGCAAATATTAACCACCCACCACTGTCTGAGCACCTCGAAACAGTGTTGAGGAGACAAATGGACAAAATCCGTTAGTGGATATGGTTAACTACAACCAAAAGCTAAGTGATAATGGGGCAAAGTTTATGAAAAATGAAATACAGACTGCATGTACTAAGCAATTTTTATCTAGTTTATGAGAGGGGGGGGCTAAAGAGAAAAGTGCCCTGAGGAGGTGCTGTGTGGTGAGAAGAGTCCAGGATGGTGAGAGGCTTCAGGACAGGGACGTTGTCCCGGTAACCTTTCCAAAGTGCCATTAGTGAAGCCCAGGCTTGGGGAGTCTTCTAGATGCTATGGAGTAGAGGAAGTGGGAGGATATGGAATGAAAGGTAGAATCAAGTAGAACCAAGTCCTTGGTATTACTAAAAAGCTATGTCTGAGGTTGGAGACAGATCGCATCTGAAAGGCAATTGAAACCACTGTATGACTAGACTTATCATTTGAAATGTGTTCATTGTTACACTCGCTTCAATGTGGATAACAGACGAATCAGAAGTTCTTGTTACTGTGTTGAGGAAAGTAAGCAGATGTAAAGCATTCTTGCATGAGTCAAGAATGTTGCGGCAACCATGGGAAACGGAAGGAAGCGGATAAATACTTGCGAAGTTTGGAGACTTCATCAGTGTGACTCTCTCATACTAGTGGTAGCCTGAGCCTGGGGAATGACGTGGAAGGGGCCACATAACATTCTTTTTCTTTTTCTTTCATTTTTGCATTCAGATAATGTATGCAGTAACTTTCTTTTTTTTTATAATTTTATTTTTTTATATTAAGTACAGGTTATTTACTTTGTATCCCAGCTGTGGCCCCCTCCCCCCTTCCCTCCCTCATCTCCTCCCTGCCCCTTTCTAAGTCCATTGATAGGGGAGGTCCTCCTCCCCTTCCATCTGACCCTAGCTTATCAGGTTTCATCAGGACTGCCTTCAATGTCCTTTTCTGCGGCCTAGCAAGGCTGCTCCTCCCTCAGTGACGGGGAGGTCAAAGAGCCAGCCACTGAGTTCGTGTCAGAGACAGTCCCTGTTCCCCCTACTAGGGTACCCACTTGTATGCTGAGCTGCCATGGGCTATGTCTGAGCAGGGGTTCTAGCTTATATTAATGCATGGTCCTTGATTGGAGAATCAGTCTCAGAAAAGACCCCTGTGCCCAGATATACTTGGTCCTTGTGGCACTCCTGTTCTCTCCAGGTTTTACTAACTCCCCCTTCTTTCATATGATTCCCTGCACTCTGCCCAAGGTTTGGTTCTGAGTCTCAGCATCTACTTTGATACACTGCTAGGTAGAGTCTTTCAGAGGCCCTCGCCACATAAGATTCTGATGTAAGCATGCATATGGAACTATGATGAAGAAGCTGTGTTTTGGGAGAAAGAGAATGGAGTCAAGCTTAGAGATTTTGAGCTGAAGGAACTACAAACCACCTACAAAGAACACGAGCAGAGGAATAGGGTGGCCTAATTAAGAGGTGGAAGTCCCTGGCATGTAAACAGTCACTGGAGCCAGGGTAGTGTGGGAAAAGTTTTCCTGGGATATTTGCTGTAAAGCAGGTGGGACGAGGGGAGGGCCTAAGACGACATTAACATTTAAGGTATAGACAGAGAAGGAACTGATTAGAATTACTAAAAGAGAAGAACCAGAGAAGTCAAAAGGCATACAAGTGCATAAGATCAGAAAAGCAAAGCAAAGAAAAAAAAAATTCAGGTCAAATGCAGCTGAGATGGCCACTGAAATTAAGATTGAGGCAAGCTCTTTGTTACCTTGACAAGAGTAAATTCTGAGGTGGCAAAAGCAAGAGAAACTATAGCAAACTGAGGGCTAAAGTCACGGATAACGATGTAGAAATAAAGGAAGCCAGAGGGTTTCCTGAGGGAAGGACAGTTTCTGTGAAAGAGGGGGAGAAGCTGGATGTGAAGAATGAAGGGGAGAAGAAAGTGTTTATGATGTAGGCAGAGGTGGGGTGTGTTGATAGAACAGCATCCTTGAGAAAGGCAAAGAGCATTGAATTCTATGTTCTTAGATGGGAAACAGGCTCATTTATCATAGCAGTAGGCAAGAGAAAGCTGAACTCGTTTCTGTCTGATAATTTCTAGTTTCTCTAGGAAGTAGGTGAGACATGAACCTGGAAAGAATGGAGGGAGAGGAAGAGGACAGAAAAGGGCTGACGAAGCTGACTGGGAGGCATAATGGAATTGTTGAACAGGGTTGACGTCCGGACTGAAGAAAATGGCTACAATTTGTATGGTAGCAATTTGATTGCTTCTGTGATCTTTCTCTCCAGAGCTCAACAATATTGTCAAAGAGAGCTCTAGGCAGACAGTCAGCATTTAATAGTCTTGTGACCTCCGGCAAAGCACCTATTCTCTCTGTTCTTCCCCTCCACACTGTTTTCTCATCTATGAACTAAGAACAAGACTACATCCCTCACACCTACCAGAAGAGTTAATCTGCATAAGGTGCTGAGAATAATGAGCTTGCAGTCCCACTGTGTGAGAGCTTGCTTTTTCCAGGTGGGGAGCTTGGCAGGAACTGATGATGGCACCAGTGGAGGAATGGATGATATTAACAAAAGAATGAACGTAATTGCAGACTAAAGAGTTAAACTGAATATAAAGGGATTTTTTTTTCTTTTTCTCTTTTTGGAAATTACTATATTGATTTGTATTTATTGGAAGTCTCCCTGGTGTTGGATCCCTGGCCTTGGATTATAGCATGCTAGTTTTGCTGATACAATCAAATTATTGGTAGAGATGAGTAATATATCTCAGCTGTCACCCCAACTCTTCTTCTTTGGCAATGATACCAATCATGTACAGAATTCACATTAAAAAGGGATTTTCTTTGAGAGATTTAGCTTGAAGTTGATCCTGTGGACATCCCACCATCTGGAATGCCTGAGAAATCGAAAAAAAATTTTGAGAGGAAAAATTATAAGAAGCAATATTAAGGGAATCCCCCTCAGCTCAGGCAATTGTGTTTAAAGGCTGTAAATTTGCCAACCGTTTATGTTCTCTTCCTCAAGGTCTGCAATACAATTTAAGCCAGCAAAACAATCAGTCTGGTCTGAGCTAGAATTGCTGCAGAATAAACAGCCTCGAAATTGAACTTTAAAAGGAACTCTCTGCATTGGCGATGTGCTGAGACGCTCTGAGGAGTGACTTTTGTCTTGGAGAGTGCATTTCATATGGCCATTCAGATCATGGATTGAGGCCCCGGCTTTTTAACATAACCACAAATTGACTGTAAACAACATTTGCTCCCAGGTAGGACAATGCCTGAGATTTAGATGCTGTAACATCATTAGAGGACCCACTGCATGCTGTAAATATGAGGAAACAGTCTCATGCTCTAACTAGCAAGCAAACAAATAATTATGGGCTGGGTGCTGACTGGCATCCTGGGAATCTACATATCATCTGTTTTATTCCTTCTGTGCAAATGATGTTTTAGCTTGGATTTGGGATGAGGGTAAAGATCAGGCATGGCTAATCTTAGGT
This sequence comes from Meriones unguiculatus, assembly GCF_030254825.1. NCBI lineage: Eukaryota > Metazoa > Chordata > Mammalia > Rodentia > Muridae > Meriones > Meriones unguiculatus. The sequence continues at coordinate 57,940,711 of NC_083362.1, read as the reverse complement.
AGAAAAAACTGTTTCAAAATAGGTATCACCAAATCTGCCACCTTTCCAGACACCAGTGGACAGGTGTCAACTATCAATGTCATTTGTCCATTCCCTTTCCCTCTGAATATATTACTGTCCTCTTGGTAGAGAGTAGAGTACTAGACATGTTTCCAGATCTCTGTAGGCTTATATTCTAGCAGACAGAGAAACAAGTAGGGTTAGAAATAGGAGGTCATAAGGTATTAGGGAACAGTCTGAATTCAAACAGAAGGAGGGGGAATAGTGGGGAAGGAAGGCTTCCTGTAGGATCTGGGGAAAACTGAGTGCAATCTTGGGAAATGAAGGGGAAGCAATCTGTCAGCAAAGTCAATTTTCACGTCATTGTGCTGATAAAGCTGTTCCTTTGGGGTTTTAAAAACTATGTAGGTGTGTGTGTGTGTGTGTGTGTGTGTGTGTGTGTGTGTGTGTGTATGTATGTTAGAGAGAGAGACATTTATAAAAGCTCAATTTGAGTAGAAGTTAAGATGTCGTATGAATTGAAGGCCTCTTTTTCTTATCAATTTAGTGATGCTTGCTTATTTATATGCCTCCATTCAAAGAGGAAAAGACCAGTAATGAAAGATGACAGGCTTTTACAATTTCTGGGTTTTTATGAAGGGGTTAATCACAGGGAAAACCCCAAGATCTTAGGGCCAGTGGGAGCCACAGCATCACCAGGGAGCATGTTGTCATACAAGCCTCTACTCCAGACTTATCAAAGCAAGTGCTTTCAGCAAGAGGGACCACTCTAACACAATGGTTCTTGACATTCCTAACATTGTAACCCTTTACTACCATTTTTCATGTTGTGGTGACCCCCCAACCATAAAATTGTTGTCTTCACTACTCCATAACTGTAATTTTGCTACTGTTATGAATCATAACACGAATACAACTGTGTTCTTTGATGGTCTTGGGAGACCCCTCTGAAGGGGTCATGATCCACAGGTTGAGATCCTCCAGTCTAAGATCTCACTATTAGTGTGAGGGCAGATGGGTTTCTTATTGGTGAGAAAGAGCCGTGAGATGATGCTCGCTCATTTTGCAAGAAAGGAAGGAATGACTTCTTGAAGGGGATGAGTTCGCCAGTTCTTGAAAGCCTCTTGGGGAGAAAGCCAGGCATTCCTGTGGTGTTGTGTGGAATGCATGCTGCTGTATCCAACCTAGTAGCTATGCCTTTACATTGATGTAGGTTGAGTGTTTTGCAAGGCAAGTAGAAGTCAGCAAGAACAAAATGGTGAATTCATGAACTGCTGGTTCTAAGTTGGAGAAGGTAGTCAATGAAGATCAATGAAAGCCAAGAGTATGGGGTCAATCATGGTCATCAATAGAAGTAAGAAACACTGCATTGCTAGCAGCCATGGGGGCTCACCAAGAAAGAGCTGATATCTCTCTGTAAGACTTTGGTATGTTTCACAGATCGGTTCTCTAAAGCATTCACTGTTTTCTCCCTACCCCAGTCACCTAGCCTAGTCTGATACTGCTCCTGACACTGAAGCACCCTACCACCTTCAGTCTGCATTACTAAATTTTTCATAGTTTCAAAGTCCTTAAAATGAGAACACTACTTGTAAAACAGGACTGAAGCTTTTAGTAGATCCAAATAATGTTCTTTCTTGTCGTGAATGTGTCCTTTATATTTTCTTTATAAGTGTTTGAAGGATTTACAGAGGAAATATATTCTGAGTAATACACTGGATCCTCTATCATAGTTCTACCCTTACCCTTCCAACTTCAGAGCACTTTATTCCTCCTTTGTGATATTACTTAATTATCTTTATTAAAAGTTTAATCCCTTTTGTTGTTTTTATTTTTATTTTATGTTTTTGCAATTTATTTACTTTATCTCCTGATTGTAGCCCCCTCCCTCATCTCCTTCTGGTCCTACCCTCCCTTCTTCTTTCCCCTCCCCCTCTCCTAGTCCACTGAAAGGAGCCGTCCTCCTCCCTTACCATCTGACCCTAGCCTATCAAATCTCATCAAGATTGCCTGTATCCTCTTCCTCTGTGGGCTGGCAAAGTCATCCCACAAGGGGGAAGTGATCAAAGATCAGGCAACCAAGTTTATGTCAGAGACAGCCCCTGATCCCCTTACTAGGGAAAACACATGGAGTCTGAGCTGCCTATGGGCTACATCTGAGCAGGGGTTATAGGTCTTCTCAATGCATGGTCCTTGGTTGATGCATCAGTCTCTGCAGGACTCCCTGGACTCAGATTTTTTGGCTTTGTTGGTGTCCTTGTGTAGCTCCTGTCCCTTCTGGTTCTTCCCCCAACCCTTCTGTAAGACTCCCTGTTCTCTACCCAAAGTTTGGCTGTGAGTCTTTGCATCTGCTTCAATCCTCTGCTGGGTAGAGTCTTTCAGAGGACATCTATGGTAGGCTGCAATCCTGTTCCCTCTCTTCTGCCTCTTTTGGTGTCTATCCTGTTTGCCTTCTGAATGAGAAGTAACCATCCTCCCTAGGGTCCTCCTTGTTGTTTAGCTTCTTTAGGTTTGTAGATTTTAATATGTTTATTCTATATTATATAGCTAATATCCGGTTATAAGTGAGTATATACCATGAGTATCTTTCTGGGTCTGGGTTACCTCACTCAGGATGATCTTTTCTAGTTCCAACCATTTAACTGAAAATTTCATGATGTCCTTGTTTTAAATAACTGAGTAGTATTCCATTTTTTAAATGTACCACAATCTCTGTATCCATTTTTTGGTTGAGGGACATCTAGGTTGTTTCCAAATTCTGGCTATTACAAATAAAGTTGAGCGAATGTCCTTGTTGGCACAGAAACAGACTGATGTATCAAAGGAATCAGATCAAAGACCCAGAAATAAACCCACATAACTATGGGAACCTGATTTTTGTCAAAGCAGTCAAAACCATATAATGGAAAAAAGATAGTATCTTCAACAAATGATGCTGATCTAACTGGATGTCTACATGTAGAAAAAATGCAAATAGACCCATATTTATAATATCACCCTACACAGAGTTAAAGTCTAAGTAGATCAAAGATCTCAACATAAAACCAGACACACTAAATCTGTTAGAAGAAAAAGTGGGGAAGAGCCTTGATCTCATCGGCACAGGAGACAACTTCCTGATCAGAACACCAACAGCTCAGACTCTAAGATCAACAATTAATAAATGGGGCTAATGAAACTGAAAAGCTTCTGTAAAACAAAAGACAGTCAACAGAACAACCAACAGTCTACAGACTGGGAAAATATCTTCATCAATCTTATATCTGACAAAGGGCTAATATCCAGAATATATAAAGAACTTAAGCAATTAAACATCAACAAACTAAAAAACCCAATTTACCAATGGAATATAGAGCTAAACAGAGAATTCTCAACAGAAGAATATTTAATGGCAGAGAAACACTTAAAACATTTCTCAAGTCCTTTGTCATCAGGGAAATGCAAATAAAAAATGACGCTGAGATTCTATCGCACGCCAATCAGAATGGCCAAGATCAAAAACTCAAGTGACAACACTTGCTGGAGAGGGTATGGAGAAAGGGGAACCCTCCTCCATTGCTGGTGGAAATGTAAACTTGTACAACCACTTTGGAAATCAATCTGACACTTTCTCAGAAAATAGGGAATAGTTCTACTCAAGATCTAGCTATACCACTCTTGGGCATATACCGAAAAAATAATCCTTTCTATTGTAAACTCAGAATAACAGGCAGTTTGTCTTGCTAACTTTTGTTTCCAGGAGGTTTGTAGCTGGCATAGAGGTTTCAGAAACAGGGTAGGAAGTCCTGAAGGAGATGCTGCCAAAGGGAAAGCTAAAAGGAGGTTTTGAAGTTTAACCTGTAGGCAGTGTGGAGAGCTGGGCAGCAATAGTGGCTGTCTGGGGTGAGCAGCTGAGGTGTTTGAATTAGAAGAGTGACTTGGCACTAATTTTTCCCTCTGTTCCCTCTGTCCAGAGTGTGAGTGACTGAACAGTGTGTTTGCATTCAGAGAGGAGACCATGAGATGCAAAATACTGTGACCAGGCAGGTGAAGGATGAGACTAAAGAGAGACTTTAGGCAGACAGAGATGTTTTCCCTGGTTAAAGCTTAGCATTTAATGTCATTCAGTGCAGAGATGTCTGAGGAAGGTGTCTGCAGTTCATCTGCAGCTTCTGGGTTTGATGACAGGCAAAAAAACATTTACTGAGAGAGACAGGAGAGGAAACTGAACCAGAGAAGAGGAAAGGGGACAGCTTTGACGTTTGGATCCTGAGAATGATGAGAACATGTTTAGACATTTAAAATTATTCTGCTCCTGGCAACAAATATTGATCGAGAAAATAAGAACGTGAACATGAGACTGTGCTCTTGAACTTTAAGGAAGAGCCAAGGTTGAAACATTACCACGTTATTAAAAATACTTGCATTTATTTCTCCCAAGTGAAATTTATAAACCACTTCCACAGCCAAATCTGTTGTGAGGGAGTAAGATGGCTGGTAGAAAGCCCACTGACCTTTAGATACACCCAAGTCTTTATATGATGTTCATTTTCATTCCAAATGGCACTCCACAGCCCCAGGGACAGTACTTTCTGGAGCATTTGAACAATAAAGAGAATTTGCAGCGCTTGCATTTTACATGCAGGTTTTCAGGCCAACTTGGTTCTAAACTCTGAGTTAGGCACTTTTAAAGCATTTACATATCTGGGCTAGTCTTGTTGCAGTAGAACATTCACAGAGTGACCCTGAAGAAATCCTTGAACTAATTTAGTGGGTTTTGTTTGTCTGTTTGTATTTCTGCCTGTGCCTTAGTGGAGACAACTAGATAGAATGATAAGAGAATCATCAAGGTTGTTACATTTTGGGAATCAAAAACGGAGACCAAAGTAATGTATTCTGTTAATTCTACTCAAATTTCAGTCTTTTGTGATATGAACATATGGCTAAGCCAAATTCTTTTATTTTTTCATTAAGAATATTAAAAAAATTGATTATTATTATTATTTATTACAATTTATTCATTTTGTATCCTGGCTGAAGCCCCCTCCCTCATTTCCTCCCAGTTGCACCTTCTTTCCCTCCTTCTTCCCCCACTATGTCCTTCCCCCAGTCCACTGACAGGGGAGGCCATTCTCCCCTACTATCTGACTCTAGCCTATCAGGTTTCATCAGAACTGCCTGGATCCTCTTTCTCTGTGGCCTAGTTAGGCCAGCTCACCAGGGAAGGCAATCCAAGAGCCAGTCATTGAGTCCATATCAGAGACAACCCCTGCTCCCCTTACTAGGGAACCCACGTGAACACTGAGCTGTGCATGGGCAACATCTGAGCAGGGAAGTCTAGATCCTCTCCATGCATGGTACTTGGTTGATTCATCACTCTCTGCAGGATCCCCTGAGCCCAGATATTTTCTAAGCCAAATTCTTAACTTTCTTCTGTTTCATCATTTTATGTGTGTGTGTGTTTAAACAGGTTTACATCTTATTCCCTTTAGCCCAGGAAAACATAACATGATAATGTTTGAACACAGATTAAGTCAAGGGACCTTATCCTGGATCATTCAGGAGGAGGTCTATGTAAGAGGGAAGCAGGACAACCGGCCTCTGTAGTAAAGAGGGAAACAAGGCCCCGGGTGATGAGAACAAGGGACCGTTAGTCCGGCAAGGCAGGGATCCTCTGTATACTGGAAAATGCAAGGAAGCAGTTTCACCCTAATCTTCCAGAAGGAAGACAGCAGTTCTGCCAACTCCTTCATTTCAGAATTGAAAATGACCAGATTCGCTAGGCCCCTTCCTGGCGGAGTCAAGGAGAAAAGCTAAGAGCTACTCTGACAGGAAGAAGTTGGGCTGAGAAGGCCTGGAGAGTAGACTGGTTGGTTGCCTGGGAGAAACAGAAACTAGTAAAGCTTCCTGGAAGCTGGTGTAGACCAACAGAGTCACTTAGAAAGGACACTCGCCAAATTGCTGCACTGCCTGCAATTTGTGCAGTGTGCTCTAGGTTCCCTGGTTTTGTATGCTGTTATCTGTGCTGGGTTGGGCTTTGGTGATGCAACTGTCTTAGGGTCGTTTCTGCTCCTATGAGTAACCTGTCGCCCGTATTCCTATAGGTTGCCCCAATAAAACTCAGTGCTTCATGAAATTGGACTTTGGTATTATCAGAACTTTGGTCAGCCACGGGTTCTCAGTCTGGGTTGAGTAGACATTTGTGTTATGTCTCTGCAGAAGAGGTTTTGTCACACAACAGAAATCAACTGTGATAATAAATTGAAGGATTTGGCTGACGCATTTGTGGTCTGCCCTTAGCTCCCTTTTATATATTAAGAAAAGATGCTTCAAGGCTCTCAGGATGGCACCTCAATCCACTGGATTTGGTTGAGTTCCCTGCTCAGATTTGAATTTGTAGGCAGAGTCTTTATATCCTGCAGGGAAAACATGGAAATTTATTTATGAATTGTAAGTCCTGGCTTGCACTGTTCATTTTCAGAAATCAAATGTACATCTTCTCTGCCAACACACAGTGTTTTTTTCTTTTTTTAATGCCCACACGAATTCTGAAGAATATTGGCATAAAACAGAAAAAGAAGGTGTAAAATTTTTAGGTTTGCAAATCATATGCTTTGTGTTGATAGAACATCCACATCATGGGAGAGATGTTGAGTCACGTGAATCAACATCATTGTCATCATCATCATCATCATCATCATCAACAACAAAAACAAACAAAAAGGACTGAGTTGTCTGGGTGACTAATTAATCTTCTAGTTCACTACTGTTGGGGCGCCTCTGCGAGAAAAGCAGCTATGAGTCATGGTTTCTGTAAATTGAATGAGAACTTTGGAGTCGCGCTGGCATTGCCTCCAAATTGAGAAAACATTTAAAGGAGGCTGAATCCACATGAATGTGTGTAACTCACCATGAAAGAGAAATCAATGAACAAAGCCAGAGGAAGAAATCAGGGCGTTTGTGAAATAGTTAGAAGTAGGCTTTCAAACATGGTGCACTCCTTCCTCAAACACTGTTCAGCAATCTGCTGTATACGGTGCGCTAAGCTTCTTCAGGACCCGAACAGCGTGCCTCCAACTATTCATCCCGCAGGAAAGGCAGGGTAAAGGTGGACTGATGAAACCTTCAGAAGGTTCTTTTCCACTAAAGCACAGGTACTGGCGATTAACACTTCCCTACTGCATTTTCCTGGAGACTGTAATTTCAAGCATGCATGGCTTTGCATGCGCACAGCCCGCTTCGATCATGGTGTCCTGCCACTAGCAGAGAAAGGTTGGTGGTGTTGAGTTGGATTTTCTTTTTTAATCTATAATCTATAATGGCTGCTGCTCAGTTCGTCTGCTCCCCAGGAAGTTTCATGTTGATGGGCCTTTATCATTAAAATATCAAATCGTGGCCTGTGAGTGTCTGATACAGATACAAGCAACAGATGTTAAGGCGCATAGTCCATGTGGCAAACAATTGATGTTCTTCTGTCTTTTCAGTTCTGGTCAGTCCCAATGTGCTGCTCTTAGTGCGCATTCTTTAGCTTACTCCAAGCCATGCACATCTAAGACTGTACACATTTAGACCTTTTTGTTTTGTCCTATCCTCAGTGCTCTTCTCTGACCATCTTTGCTCTAGTTTTACGGTTGGTCCAGAGACCTCCGGAGGAGGTAAACTTAAGTGTGTGAGGCTTGAAACTTAAGTGTTCTATTTAGTTTCTTATCCATTCCCCATGCCCCAGCTTGTGGCTAGAAATATGGTGACATTTCAGAGCCTTAGAGAACAAATGCTATCATCTTGAGTTAGCCATCCTTCCCCTCTCTGGACCTTCCTTTACTATGTCCTCATTTCTACAATGGAATATGACAGAGAGAACATCTGTATCCATGACTGTATCTACACCGGATTTAGTACCAATAAAATTCTCAAAACATTGCATGGTAATAGCTGAAAATCATTAGTAGCAACAGGAAATGACTGCAGTTTCCTTGAACAATGCTCCAAGAAGTAGATTCCGCCTCCTGTGTTAAAATTAGGGTATCATCCTCCTCGGAGCTCCCTGTGTGATGTTAGGCTTCAGCGGAGTCTTTTGAACATGGCAATTTTCCCCGAGAGTACTTTTCTTACTCAGCCACTTACGCCGTTTGTAATATTGTGTTCTCAGCTTTTGGTAAAAAATGATTTGTATAAAAATTGAGGCTTCAGACTGGAAGAATGACATTCACTTTACAAATGCAAACACGACAGTAAATCACGGGGCATTCGAACAATTGCATGTGTTTTTCTGTTGTTAAAATTTTGATATTTGCAATAATTGCTCAGCCTGACTGTGAACATTACACTCCACTTTTATGAAACTAACAGTCACAGGGAATGAGGGCAACTGCCTCACCAAAGCGCAGTATTGCTCCTGCTGTGGCCATTTCTATAATAAAACAGCGCTTTCGCATGCTCCCCACTAGAGCATTACTGACAGAGGAAGTGAAAACGTTAGAATTCCAGAGAACCTAGGCGGAGCTAAAAGAGACAGCAAATAAGATCTAGGGAGCATTTGGCTGCAAGAAAATTAACACAGTAGACATATGGTAATCAAACTGAAGTTTTTTATATCTTGGCAGCTATGTACCGAATGCCACAGCGATTCCTTTTATATACCGTAATAAATGGTACTGACCATGGAGGAAGGGAAAGTCAACACCGTGAGGAAGGAAACTGACACCCTTTGGGCTCAGCTTGCTAGACCGTTTTTGTTTTGATCATCATCATTTAGTATTACTTGTGTGAGGGGTGTGTGTGCTCATGCTTGTGGGCAGTTGCATGTGGGTAGAAGTTAGAGGACAGAATTGTGGAATGAACGAGGGAGTCGGTTCTCTGTTAATACCTTCACGTGGGTTCTGGGGAGTGAATCCTCATCTCCTAGCTTGTTCGGCAAGTGTATTTATCCCCTGCGCTATCTTACTGGCCCTAGACTTTTTAAATGAACAGTCTCCTGGGCTGAACGGGAGTACTCCTATTCTGCCCTTTCTACACGTATCACCTCACCTGCTCAACCATTAATGCGTTAACATTCATGTTTCCACACGCCATCTTAAATCCAATCCTGAAGCTCATGAGCAGAGTTGAGGAAGTGGCAGCAGAGATAATAATAAGAAACATTATTATGGTTGTTACTGGTTTGTTTTTTTTTTTGAGATAGGGTCCTGTTACACAGCTGAGGCTAACCCTGAACTTAGTGTTTAGACAACATTAATCTTGAACATCCTCCTGCCTCAACCTACTGAGTGCTGGGATTTAGAAACATTTTTAGAAGCGGAAGAGGTCTCTTGAGTTTTGTTCACATTCCCACCTGCCCAAAGTACAAAATTATGAGATATTGTATGATATTGTATGTAGTTCCTTTTATGACAAGAGTATTTATTTATTCATGATTTTTTTTCAAAATTTCTAATACAGAAAGCTTAAAATTTTTTTAATATGCTTGTGGATGTATGTGCGTATGTTGAGTGTATGTGTGTATATGTGTGTGCACATGTGTATGTGTGTATATTTGTGTATACGGGTATACATATGTGTGTATGCATGTGTGTATGTATATAACATATGAGTATGAACATATGAGTATGAATCAGTTTTTCCTTCACCTTGTGGGTCTTAGGGATCAAACTTAGGTTCTCAGGTTTGACAGTAATCATCTATATCCACTGAGCCATCTCACAGACCCTAATACACCAACATTTTCAAGTCATAGGTTCAGTTGGGTTGAAATCTGTAGTCTTTAAAAAAGTGCCACAATAATACTGTTTCTTTGTTGATACGGGAGATTGAATCCTGCGGTTCCTTCATGGTAAGGAGGTACGCTCACCGAGCTACACTATCAGATTATGATAAAACAAGGTTTATTCTTCCAGAGAAATCAATCCTTTTCCTAGAGTTTCTGCCAGCTCTGAGGTTTCTCAGTCATTTGGTATTTGAAATAGTCCGTGCTTTGTAAGACACCACGTACATCGCATGGTCACAGTCCTCTTTTGTGCCTTGGACAAAATCGCCGTCTTCCTTTAAAACACACCTTGTGCAATGATTATAAGGCACTGCCTTAATTCTCATCATTAATACAAAGGCACAGCTGCATATCATTATCGATTTTCTATGGCAGCTTACTCAGTGCTGATGGTGCGCTTGCGGATATATTGCTGAAAGATGAACAAGTGAGAACAATAGATTTCTAGAGAAGAGTGCACGCCCTTGCTTCTGGAATGACCCATAGATTTTTTTTTTCTGCTTAACCTGTGCAGCCCATAACTCAACTTTCCAGACTGGCTTGGGCCGCTTCACTACTTTGGTCACAGTACTCACGATCCCTCAGCATTCTAAATGCATCATGTACTCCGCTGTAGATACTGTGTGTCTTACTAAGAGTTTCCATTGCTCAGGTGAAACACCATGACTGAGAGCAACCTGGGGAGGAAAGGGTTTATTTTGTTTACAGCTCTCTGGTCATACTCCATCACTAACATGGGACTACAAGCAAGAACCCGGAGGCAGGAACTAAAGCAGAGGCCAAGGATGAACACTGCATACTTGGATTGCTCTCAGATGGCTCTAGCTTGTGCCAAGCTGATTTTTAAAAAAAATCCAGCACATCCTATAGTTATTATAATACTCCTTTAGCAGAGATTTCCTGGATAGACCCTCTTATCCAAAGAAGCTTGTATAGATGACCTTGCAGGTAAGGCAGCTAGAGCTTAGGAAGAGTCAGGGCAATGGGGAGGGAGCACCGTCTAGCCCATTTAGAATTGTACAGCCTTGAGTTTCCCAACTCTGTGCTGTGCTCCATGCTTTTGTATCTTCAAAACAGGGTAATGGCAGCTCTCATATCATAGGACTGTTACAAAACAGAGTAGTGTGTGAGCCGCTGCGTCAATGAGAGATTAACTCTTTAACCATTTGTTCTTTTTCTCAGCAAAGTTATCGTGAACATAGCGGCAATGTCTCAATCATATGAGACACGTGAATCTTACTGTTATGAGGTTTGCCCTAGTTTACTGTTGGTCCTTACTTGTTCGCTATCACATCTTGGTTCAAAACTCTACCCTACAAGAATGGGTTCCGGTGTCTGAAAGTAGTTCCCGCTGGAATGTTCTGGGAAAGACATCCAGCAGTGTGGGCACGCTCCTGAGAGAACGCCAAGCCAAGTCACACCCGAGACATAGAATGTCTACAGAGAGACATTCTAATTGGCTAATCTGGGTCAGCAGATCCAACACGCTACCTCCCTGATTTCGGCTAATATTTTCTTAAGGGTTTTACAAGTCAGATCTCACAGCACATGGTTCTGGCTAAAAAAAAATGTGACTCGGTCACCTGAGGCTCTCTGATTAATACCTGTACCAACACACACCCAGATGAGCCAGGGTGCTAGCGACACAACTAAGCTGCTGGTGCTGGTGGTCGCTCCCATCCCCCATCTTCTTGAACAAAACTGAGCCAAGGACTTCGTTTTGGTCCATGACTTACTATCTGGCTGTGCTTTCTCAATGTCCCTTATTCAGTTTTAGGCAGAGAGAGCAATGTTATTCCTCCATGTTCATTCTCACAGGGTCGCAAGATCGCCAAGTAAAATAATAAGCAAGGAAACATCGCTGTAACCTGCGAAGCACCGCGGTATCCTCGTTACTTCAACAGTCATGAGACTGGAATATAATCACAGTCGGGGCATACTGTGCATGCTTCAGAGTTCCGCTTTTCCAGCAGCACAGTGAAAGTGAGGCCACTAGGAAGATCTGGCTCGAGGCCAGAAATTCTTTCTATTTTACAGAAACCGCTTAGCACTTCGGAGTCAGCCAAAGCAGCTGGGCTTTGAGAAGTGGCGTAGGATGTGATTCGTATTGCCTTTGTCTGCCCCAGCCAGTTTAGGGACCGTGGAAACTATTTGCGTTTTCTTCTTTTAGTCACCCCCGACACCTTCCTTTCTTTAATCACAATATTCAAATAGAGGATGACTATATTTTTTCTGGGGGCAAATAGAACAGTTTGATTTTCTGGAAAATGCTTTAAGTAACAGAAAAAAATCTGTTTATATGTATTTAAACATTTATAAACATCATATAAACTATGTATGTTTACATACACACATAAATATATATGTGTATGTAAACATATGTATATGTGTATGTAAACATATATGTATACATATAAACATATATTCACATGTTTAATAGTACATCTAATAGCTAGGTTTCTAGCAACCTTGGTTATGAAATACGAAGCAAAAGACCAGATGACACGGTTAAGATTAATGTGCCTGCCTTTTCAATTGTGAAATGGAACTAGCTTTTCTCTCCATCATCTATCTGGTAGAATCATACCCATATGAAACTGATGTTATTGTTTATGTGTTTCTGGAAGTTAAACTGTATTTAAAGGTAAACACTGGAACATCAGAAGGCTCAAAGTGGATTAAATGTGGGAATGCTTGAGAGCTGGGCTGGAATACATTTTAAGGATGCCATATCCTGATTCAACCTCAGACAGTTTATGGGGAGTGGATAAAGTGGCATGTGCTTGTAAGACACTGAGGCAGGGGCATCATTTGAAGACAGGAGTTGGAAGCCGGTTTGGACAGCACAGTGGTGAGAATCTGCCAAACAAAATATTTAAAAGTTATGGGAAGGAAGGGAGTATCAGAATGGGACAGGTTTTTTTTGTTTTGTTTTTTTTCAGTTACCTAACCTAGAAGACAGCATTTCAGATTGCCTAAAAGAGATGTCTCATTTAGTTGTTACTGAATGCTACTAGAGATTTAGGCAGAATGAATGATACCGTTGTTTTCCAGGTGCCAGCCCTTCTATGGGCAGGATTTAGATTTCAGTGGGAATTATCAGACCTTTGGAAAGAATGGACACGGCCGTAAAACAATGAGAGTCTAGCACAGGGCAGTGTGCAATAAATGTTTGCTGAAGACATGAACTTCAAGTTGGCACAAGGTTTCTAAATTATGCACACATTTTAGTAATGGGAAAGTTTATGTAAATATGTCTTGGATGAGAGTGTATGAAAATTGTACAGCCATTAGCTGTAATCACCCTTGGGATAAATCCATTCCCTGAGTAGGGGAGGCAGAGGGAACATGAAGGGTGAAAGATTGGAAAGGGCATAAGAGAAATAATAAGATGCTGGAAACCTGTTTTGACCAGGGCCCGCAGCCGTTTTCCTTGGGCACCCCCTTGTCACAGCATGGTGGACACCAGCTAAAATAGGATCGCCACAGGACTCGGTAGCTCAGGAACCAGGATCTGGATCCTGCATCAAGTAGATGTCTCTGAATGATGTCAGGGCCAGTCTGAGCCAGGCTGCAGCAGGAGACATTTTCAGGCACTCCGACTTTGCATGCACCAGTATATTAGCAGCAGCAAAGTCTTGTCAGCAGCAATGATAATTGCTCACCGATGCAGCAAGTGTGGGAGACAGAAAGGCAATTGGCAATGCTGGTTCCCAGACAGGCACAACAGCTGGTACGGGGCACCTGGGAAGCTCTGCCATCCTGGTAGGTTTGGGAGGTATTTATGTAATCCTCCAAGCTGCCTGGAAGCTTTGTGGGTTGTGTATAAATGATCAGATGCAAATAGTCCCTAGTGGTCACAGCTTGTTTTCTCAAAAATTTACTGCATGGCACACACAAGGACAGGCTGGAGGGAGTGTGTTAACAATCGAGTGGTTGAGAGCCACCTAAAATGAGGGGATGCCATTAAAGCCAGGCAGACTGTCAACGGCATGACATTCACTCAGGGAGCCAACACTCTCCCATAATGAATGACCTCTTCCACCTGAGCAAAAATAAAATGACCACACTGCTCTTCAGCAGCTGAACTCCCCTTCTGGTGACTGTTCATTATTATTCTGAATTAGATCCTGTTACCTCAGGGAAACAGGAAGAGAATAAACAGTGCTTACTCTTCCTCCGAACTCAAATGCTATCTAAAATATCTACCTACAATCTATCAGTCTCAATGACTCATTTTAAAAATCCCTGTTATTAGTGTGAAAATAATCCCTGCTTATCATCAAATAAATAACCCCAAAGCATTACTGCCTGTTTGCAAAGCATCATGCCCAGAGATGTGCCTGGCACAAGTCCCAGTTTTGTAGATGGGAAAGCCATGGTTTCATGAGCTCCAGCATCTATGTGGCAGAGCAGGGTTGTAGAATGAAGACCTTCCTTTCCCAGAGGTACTATGCCTATTGCCATATTAGACACACAGTAATCTTCCACTATACATTTCAAGTATGTCTAGCCATTTATTTGACAAATGGTGTTCTAGTGTCTATCAGGAAGCATGCTATTGGAGCAATGAGGTGGTGCTATAATGGGGGTGGAATCAGGAGCCCTAAGATCAGCAGAAGGATATATTCCAGGCTGGTTCAGCTGTGATATAGAAATAGCAAGATGCCACTCAGAGACACAAACAAGGAGAAGGCACAGGGACTCCCCACTCCCTTCCCCTCCCCTTCTCTACCCTCCCCTCCTGCCTCTCTCCCTCTGTCTGTCTTCTTTCCCTTTCTCCCTTTCCCCTCCATCTCTTACTTTCCCCTCCCCCTGCTTTCATTTGCCTATTTGGGTAGCAACAATCCTAAAAAACAAAAAACAAGGAATTGGATGAAAAGAAGGGGTTACTGTAGGCAGAGACAACGGATCATGGGAAAGGATGGCAAAAATAGATGACACAGTGCCCCATCCCAGCCCAGGGAGTCTTCTACAGCAGCCAACTGCTGGGTACCTAAATATTTCTGGAACTATTGCTTACAAAGTATTATGAATTTTTCTAGCTAAAGAGCCCATCTTCTGTGGTCCCATGATTTCTTAACAAACATGATTAGCTAACGAACATGTTTCTAGAGAAAAGTACCTCTAGGAGTGGAGGGGGAACACTCATATTTTAGAGAATTTAAGGAAGTAGAGGAAGTGAGGGAAATGAGGGGATGTCCACTGGTTTCTTTTCTTGTGTTGTTCCTTGTGAGGGGGACAATGTTTTATTGGTGTTAAGGTCATGTATTATGGCATGACCTTCAAATAGGTCTATTCTAACTTGCTTTCTAATGCACTGTTCACAAATGCTAAGTATTTTAGAAGAAAAGCTGTCAGTAGTTTATCACGCATTTCTCAGGGAGCAAATGGATGTCCTTCAGATCGGAGGAGTTTGTTCTGGGATAGATCTCAGTGAGAATGTTCGTGAGCATTAGAAGGTGAGGGACTCCAAAAATGAACTTCCATCATGTGCCAACATTGGTCATCGGTAAGATATAAATGTACTGGCCTTATGGTACATGACTTTTGCATGCACGGAGAAGCCACCTCTTCAATGAGACGATGACTATCAGCTTTCAGAGAGCAGTGGTTCACAGTAGGGACATGGGAGTCACATGGGTTCTGGATCTTGTCTGATACTGATGTCACCTAATTGCTCATAGCTTCAGGGTTCTCGTTTGTAAATTAGAATTCTGACTCCATAGGCTACTGTGAAGACAAGAAGACCAAACCAAAGTTAAATATTTTTGCTGTTGTTGTTTTTTTTTTTTTCTGTGTACATGTATGGTGTGTGAGGATGCATGTATGTGCTTTATACATGCATTGTGTACATGTGTGTGCATGGATGTGGAGGCTAGAGGCTATCTTTCTCATTGCTTCCACCTTTGTGGAGAAGAGGTTTCTCATTTAACTAGAGACTCATCATTTCAGCTAGTCTGGCTGGCCAGTGAACTCTAAGGATCTATGTGTCTCTGCCTTTGCGATGCTGGGATGACAGATATGCACCACATCTGGTTTTCCCAGTGGTGTGAGGTGTGCTAAGTCAGGTCTTTGTGCTTAAATAGCAAACACTTTATCAGCTGAGCCATCCTGCCATCTCTTAAGTACAGTTTCTATGGCATATTTGGACATTTAAGAAAGCCAAGATTTGAAACAAATAGGCTTTGTTTAACATTCTTAGCAAATATATTCTATTTAATAGCCAGTATACACAACCCTCACCAAGCGGCCAGAAATATGTCTAGGTGATAATTCCAATTAAATTTTCTTGGGGGGGGAGGAATCTTAAGATGTCAGTCTTAAATCTGGCATGCCATTTCTTTAGCCAGCTTCTCTATTGTTTTAAAGATATCATTTGAATTGTAACAGAGAAAGACAAGCAAGTCCCACAAAGCAGTAAAAACTACAGATAAGAAACAAATGAGTCTAAATTTTTTATCATTGTAGAGTCGGGGCTTGAACCATTTTAATTAAACCATGAGTACACTGGTTTTGTTTGTTTGTTTTCTTCTCCAACTTCAGAGATGCTTATGAAATGTATTTTAAAGGGAAACAAAACAGTCTGTTTCAGAAGAGTTAGCATCTTTGTTAAAATACCATCAACAAAAAAGTTCATGCCATAGAATTAGACATTGCCTGCCTAAAACAATAGAAAACAACAGACATTAACAACAGTGAACAAAGCATGAACTACTCCCCTCTGCTTGGATATATCTGCCGTTCAAGGTCAATTTAGTTCATTATTCATGAACAAAGAGCACAACTATGTGGGGAAATTGTAGTTTCTCAGCTTCATGGCTTAGAATAACAAATGGTTACAGAGAATCATAACTAAGAGACCTCTTTCATTGCCATTGATTCCTTGTTTCCTAATCAGTGCAAGGTACACACAAGGATCTGAGCCAGTCGTGGCAAAGTTACTAGCAGTGAATTAATCACCTCATTTATTTTGCATTTGCATTTTGATTGTGCCAATTTTCGAAAAAAAAAAAAAAGTGAAAAGGGCCATCAAAGCAATTTTATGAACTGATCTACAATTGAATTGAATGAGTTTAGGGAATGCACACTTTCCCTAGGTACCAAGTCTTAGCAAGTCTTGCTTTGTCACCTCTTTGCAGTCAAGCAAGGTGGCCCCCAAACAAACAGCAGAGGGTGGCAACAAGGAGTGCGTCAGTACATTGCATCCTTAATAATTTGATTAAATAGTTGCTTTTTTCTATGAGGAGGCCTTGCAACAAGAATCGAAAGATTTAATGCCAGCTATTCATTCATCCAAGGAAGATCTATAGATACAATTTAAAAGTGCTCAGTTTGGAAATTATGAGACTTTTTCCCCAATGGAAGTTTTAATGTCAGTTGTGCAAAAGGCATAGACAGTTAATTCCTCTCTCAAACAATACAAAGGACTGTGGATTTTTGTTTTTGACAGAAGTAATCCCAGATTCACCCACTTAGCTACTTATAGCTCCTAAGTAATTTAAAGTCGACAAAACAGAGTGTCAAAATTGAGGTAGAAACATATATTAAGCATGTCTTTGGAAGAAGGTAGAGAAAACATTCTATTAGGACAATAGTCTTTAAATAAAATTAACTATCATTCTACAATGTATACGATAAACGTATTTATCAATCAATAGACATATTAATTTGTTCTAAAATTACATGGACATGGGTTCTAAAATCCGTTTGCATTTTATTTCACTCTACATTGCAATGATCATGCAATAAAAAATGGTTTTGCTCTCGTCAGAATTCTCGTCTAGTGGAATCTTTAGTTGCAGCACTTCAAGGTACCCTCTTAGCAAGTCTTTGTTGTAAGAACTGGCTCACTTTGTGATGTGACAATGTTCATCTGACCTACATAAAATAGGCTGAACATTGCACGGAGTCTCTGCTTGTTAGGAAAGCCATTTATACTCACCTACACATGTAGGAGGCGGTCTACCGATGTGTCTAATCAAAGCGATAAGTTTGTAGAGCAGTAAGTGGTTCCAGGCTTGAAAGGGAATTAATAAGTTCATTAAGAGCCACTCAAGGGTGTTTCTCTGTGTCTTACTTTGTGACCATGACATTGGGGTGTACGCTTGTTACATGGCCTACCATATCTTCTCACAAATCCAGTTAAAACTTAATTAGCTCATGCCTTGGTGTGCTCGCCTGGAAAGTGGTATCAGGGATACACACATACCAAAGAAGACTCTAGTGAAAGAGAAATTTTTGAGAATGGGAGGGAGCAAGCAGGGTGTGAGGCTCGGGAATATCGAGCCTGCTTTCTCTGTATCCTCCTCAAAACTTAACGCATGGGAAGTCCAATGAGAACAGCCACTACTGTTCCATTTGGAAGCGGTTTGCTTGTGTTTGGTCAGTTTGGCATTACAAATTGGGTTACTGGGTTCAATAATAAAGTCATATAGACTCTTTTGGGAAGCTGTATACTTAAATAAAAAACGATTTTTTCCCCTTCATTTTCAAAAAATTATCAAATTACAATTATGTGTACATCTGGGGCTGATGGTGGTTTTATGAAGTATGCATACAGTATAAGGATGACTGAAGAAGTTAGTTAATACACACAGTTAAGGGCATGAAATTCATCTTAATTCATTGCGACCCTTGGATGTAAAGTTTTCTGATGGCCTAAGTTTTCAGTGTGACAACATGGAGCGGAAACTGCAGCGTGATTTACATATATGTTTATTCCTGCTATATTACTGGAAAGATATGCATCAGGCATGCAATAAGTATATATTTGATGAAAGAAAAAAAAAACGACATCTTTCTATAATCCTGTATTTCCTATATGCCAGGTACTGGGGCTCTTATGGTGGACAAAAAAGTTCTTATGGTCTCACAGTATAACAGACGGTTAAGCTAGCATTAGGAGAAGCAAAGGTTTTTTGTTGTCGCTCAAAATAGAACATTAGAGACTGTTCAAATGGTAACACTTAGCATGTCTGCCAGTGGTAAAGCTCAGGCGTGGACTGGAAGCCCGGAATGCTGAGATGATGCATTGTCTTTCTACTTTGGGAGAGCAGGGCCCTGTGTCCTTGTCCCTCTTATAGATGTTCCCATGCATAAGGCCTTCAGTGTGCGCATACAAGTATGTGTGTCTGTGCTTTTGTGTCCTCTCATTTTTGTAAAGTGTGTTAGAGTTTCTGTTATGATTTTATTGACTTCTGTTATAAAACTGTATTCATCTAATTGCTCTAAGTATTGTGTAGCCGCATGCACTAAGAATCAGGTTGTCAGCCTAATGCTTAGTGTTTGAAACTGGGATGAAACTCATACGACTTTAAGACTTGCTCTTCTGCCTGTAGGTCTCTGACAGAGCTCATGGCTTATCAGCAATCACAGTCTGACTGGATTATAGTTTTTATTGTGGCAGCTAATTTAGTTCAAATAAAATAAACCTTCTATTTTGTTCTAGGAAGCCAAGTCAGTGGGCCAATCTCAATAAGAGTTTCTAAACTGGAAAGCATGGGACACCATGCAGAAAGGGAGTTGAACCAGGGCTGAAGAGAAGAACACTAGACATTTTACTGAAAAGTATCTTCAGCTCGTCCATCTTTTTATGAATGACAAGACAGAGAGGAAAGATTAAGGAACAATTTGTCTGGTGATTCACAAAAGATAGTTTGAGAAAATGTTATAGGGAATGCAATTTGAAATAAAAGATTACAAAACACTACCTCAAATCAAGGCTAATGCCTTGCTTATCTTTGACTGTAAGTGAACTTTATTGTTTAGTTTGGAGAATGTTTCAACTTGTCTGAAACAATTCTAAAACCATTTAAAAATAATGTTCATGTTGCTTCAATGTTACTCATGATTTTCAATGGCTCCACCATGCCTTTTGTCGAGACCTGAGAGGCTAGGGTCAGATGGAAGGGGAGGAGGACCTCCCCTATCAGTGGACTGGGGAAAGGGCATGGGAGAAGAAGAGGGAGGAAGGGCGGGATTGGGAGGTGGCTACAGCTGGGATACAAAGTGAATAATTGTAATAAATAAAAAAGTTTAAAAAATAGAACTGTCACTAGTTATAAATACATACAAGTAGTCAGACATTCTAGATAGTTAATTTCTTTCTCTCTACTGCTGGATTTCTACTGCAATCCAGCTAAGGGTTATTTGGAATCTTTTTAAATCTTTTTTATGTTGGTAATTTGATGGGAATTGCATTGAATCTGTAGATTGCTTTTGATAAGATGGCCATTTTTACTATATTAATCCTGCCAAGCCGTGAGCATGGGAGATCTTTCCATCTTCTGATATCTTCTTCTAATTCTTTCTTCAGAGACTGGAAATTTTTTTCATACAAGTCTTTGACTTGTTTGGTTAGGTTCACACCAAGATACTTTAAGTCCTTTGTGGCTATTGTGAAGGGTGTTGTTTCCCTAATTTCTTTCTCAGCCCTTTTGTCCTTTGTATACAGGAAGGCTACTGATTTTTTTCGAGTTAATTTTGTATCCAGCCACTTTGCTGAAAGTGTTAATCAGCTGTAGGAGTTCCCTGGTAGAGTTTTTGGGGTCACTCAGGTATACTATCATTTCATCTGCAAAGAGTGATACTTTGACTTCTTCCTTTCCAATTTGTATCCCCTTGATCTCCTTCAGTTGTCTTATTGCTCTAGCTAGAACTTCAAGAACAATGTTGAAAAGATATAGAGAGAGTGGACAGCCTTGCTTTGTCCCTGATTTCAGTGGGAATGATTTAAGTTTCTCTCCATTGAGTTTGATGTTGGCTATAGGCTTGCTGTATGTCGCCTTTACTATGTTCAGGTATGTGCCTTGTATCCCTGATCTCTCCAATACTTTAAACTTTTAAATGAATGGATGTTGGATTTTGTCAACTGCCTTTTCAGCATCTAAGGAGATGATTATGTGGTTTTTCTCCTTCAGACAATTCTTTACAGACCTTGAAAGAAAAATTCTCACCTTCATATGGAACAACAAAAAACCCAGAATTGCTAAAACAATTCTCTACAGTAAAAGATCTTCAGGAGGTATCTCCATCCCTGATCTCAAGCTGTACTATAGAGCAACAATATTAAAAACTGCATGGTACTGGCATAGAAATAGACTGGTGGATCGATGGAATCGAATAGAAGACCCTGACATAAATCCACACACTTGTGGACACTTGATTTTTGACAAAGATGCCAAATCCATTCAATGGAAAAAAGACAGCATCTTCAACAAATGGTGCTGGTCTAACTGGATGTCTACATGTAGAAAAATGCAAATAGATCCATACTTATCACTCTGCACAAAACTAAAGTCCAAGTGAATCAAAGACCTCAACATAAAACTAGACACACTAAACCACTTATGAAAAAAAGTGGGGAATACCCTTGAACTCATTGGCACAGAAGACAACTTCCTGAACAGAACACCAACAGCACAGGCTCTAAGAGCAACAATCAATAAATAGGACCTCATAAAACTGAAAAGCTTCTGTAAAGCAAAGGACACTGTCCTCAGAACAAAACAACAGCCTACAGATTGGGAAAAGATCTTCACCAACCCTATATCTGACAGAGGGCTAATATCCAGTATATATAAAGAACTCAAGAAGTTAAACAGCAAAAAATCAAGTAATCCAATTAAAAAATGGGGTATAGAGCTAAACAGAGAATTCTCTGCAGAGGAATATTCAATGGCACAGAAACATTTAAAGAAATGCTTAACCTTATTAGCCATCAGGGAAATGCAAATCAAAATGACCCTAAGATTTCACCTTACACCCATTAGAATGGCTAAGATCAAAAACTCAAGAGACAACACATGCAGGGGAGGTTGTGGAGAAAGTGGAACCCTCCTCCACTGCTGTTGGGAATGTAAACTTGTACAACCACTCTGCAAAGCAATCTGGCGCTTTCTCAGACAACTAGGAATAGCTCTTCCTTAAGATCCAGCTATACCACTCCTAGTCATATATCCAAAAGATTCTAAAGTACACAATAAGGACATTTGCTCAACCATGTTTGTAGCAGCCTTATTTGTAATAGCCAGAAGCTGGAAACAGCCCAGATGCCCCTCAGTGGAGGAATGGATGCACAAATTGTGGTATATCTACACAATGGAGTATTACTCAGCAATAAAAAACAAGGAAATCATGAAATTTGCAGGTAAATGGTGGAATCTGGAAAAGATCATCCTGAGTGAGCTATCCCAGAAGCAGAAAGATGCACATGGTATATACTCACTCATATAGACATATAATATAGGATAAACCTACTAAATTCTGTACACCTAAAGAAACTAATCAAGAGGGAGGACTCTTGCTAAAATGCTTAATTCCTATCCAGAAAGTTAAAGAGGCTGGACATCAGAAGGAGAAAAGAGGGAACAAGCCAGGAGCCTGACACAGAGGACCTCTGAAAGGCTCTGCCCTGCAGACTATCAATGCAGATACCGAGACTTATGGGCAACCTTTTAGAAGAGTGCAAGGAATCTTAGGAAAGAAGTGGGAAACAGTAAGATCTGGAAAGGACAGGAACTCCACAAGGAGAGCAATAGAACCAAAAAATCTGAGCACAGGGGTCTTTCCTGAGACTGCTATTCCAACCAAGGACTATGCATGGAGATAACCTAAGACCCCTGAACAGATGTAGCCCACGGTCATTCAGTATCCAAGTGGGTTCCATTGTAATAGGAAGGAAAAGAAGTCCTCCCCTATCAGTGAACTTGGGGAGGGGCATGTGTGCAGAGGGTGGAGGAAGGGAGGGATTGAGATGGGAGGAGGGAGGGAATCACTGGGGAGATACAAAGTGAATAAAGTGTAATTAATAAAGAAAAAAAAGAAACAAAACAAAAAAATCTCTTTTACTAATAGGCTACAAATTATGTGGCTGCTGTTTGAGAGAGGCAAACCTCTCTGTAATCTGCCTCTCCTATTCACAGACCGTCCTCCATTCAGAGCTAGAGTTAGTTAATGCTGGAGAGGACCTCATGTAACATAGAGTTTAACACAGACGAGTGTTATCCGTGCCCATGTAGGCGGAAGTCAGGGGACAAGCTTAGGTGCAGGTCTTTGCCTCCCACCTTGTTTGAGACAGGGTTTCTTGTTGTTTGCCGCTGTGTTTAGCAGGACAGATGACCCATGGGCTTCTGGAAAGTCTATCTCTGTTTCCCACCTCACTGCAAACAGGGCTGGCATTACAGATATGTCCAATGTCATCTGGCTTTAAGTAGAATCTGGGGATTTAAAATCAGGTTCCCATGCTTGCGTGGTTACCTACCAATCTCTACTCTTGCCCTACTTTTGTCCTCTTGATGTACATTTCTAATTCACTGAACTCAGTTTCCCTTCAGGAAACTTTCTCTTAAAGTATTTATGGTCCTGTAGCATGTCTTTAAGTGCAGAACTACGGGGGGGGGGGGGTGCTATTCACAACGGTGGTGAATGACTGGTGATTTCCAGAGCAGGGCAGGAAAAAAAAGCAAGTTGTTTTTGTTTTTGTTCTGTCACTCCCACCAATGCTTTCTCCTTGGTGCTCATATGTTTTGTTTTGTTTTTCCCATGTTCAAAGCAAACTTGCTAAGACCCTAGGTTTCTTTTCATATTGCAACTTCAGTTGCTTTGCTGATTGTCCTGTCAAAGAATGCAGAAGAAGCACAATGACCTAGAAACACAAGAAAAATGTTAGTTCCTTTAAACCTGGATTTTAATCGCAGCACGTGCAATTATAAATGCACGGAACATGCTGCCTGAGCGGTGTGCCTTGTGGCACAGCTGGCATCAGGATCCCGCTTCCGGGTACAATGGGTGGCAGCTGGCTCGAGTTTATCATCTTGGCGGCGGCGTTACCAATTCCACGGGCACTTACCACACATCTCAGAGATACGCGGTGTGGATCGGAGGGTCCAGTTTGGCCCTACGTGTGTCCCTTCTGTGAAACTGTTGTGGGGCCTGGCCCTTGACTCCAGCCACCAATATCTGCAAGGGAATGGAGCACTGCTAGGGCTCTGAGGCTACGACCAAGAAAGAGAAAGAGAGAATTGAAAGTGTTTCCGTCCGTTTGATTGGCAGAGAATCAAGGAAAACAGTTTTAAAAAAATTGTTTGTCAGGAGAGGGTCTCAGGAAGACCAGCACTGCTTAGAAGGTTGATGGCTCAGGTCTATCTGTCCTTACCCACAGATAACCCCGGCAATTTAAATGACGGAAGCCACACACATAATTCAAGGCAAAGTTACGGGCATTCCCTAAAAACTCCTGTTTTTCACTTGGCTGACTTATATCAGGAAAAGAAAAGGCTGTTTTTCACTAGGCAAATGCCCTAAATCAGAGCACTCCAGGAGCGCGCTCCATTGAGCCGAATTTACATTTATATGAAGAGAAATAACAAGTGTCTATTGGAGAGTTGGATGCCGCCTGTTATTTGTTTATTTTTATTTTTCATTATGCTTATTAAATCTCTAGGATTTTAACTTATTTTTTTTTCTCTTCCTTGCCCTCTCTAGAGCCTGCAAAGGAGTCCATCACTTGAAATTGCTTCAAGGATGAATGTGCAGACAATAATCCGAAGCGGAAGCTACAGAGCAAGTCAGCGGCAGAGCCCAGGGGTAGGGACCTGGGAAGTTGACTCTACCGCCTGCTGTTTAGTCCCGTTACTGCTGCAAGCTTATTCCATTTTTCCAGCTTTATCTTTAAATATTGCCAGGGCACCCTACAACGTGAAGGGTCTTTAATAGGTGCCTCTAGATACACGCATACACACACAATAGTTACTGCTCAAAACAATCCCAAAAGGTAGCTTTGCACATTATTCTGTTTCTGGGTCGCGGAAGAAACTGGAGCATGGTAGGGGTAAGTGCTTTGTCAGGTAATCACGAGCAGAGCTGTGAGTCAGACGTGGGGTGTAGGTTGAGTTTTATTCTCTTTGCTTGGAGAGGTTGTGGACCCTCTTGAGTTTTGATCTCTAAATGGCACTGTGATTCTGGTCATTGTTAGAAGGATAGGAAAGGATTTGGGTCTGGGAGAAGAAGTAATAAAAAGAAAACATAGAAGTAGCCAGTGTGATTCTGGTCATTGTTAGAAGGATAGGAAAGGATTTGGGTCTGGGAGGAGAAGTAATAACAAGAAAACATAGCAGTAGCCTGCTGAAAACACCTCTCTAGGACAAGGGCACTGCTCGTCATCTTTATTCCCAGAACTCTCTCTGTTCCTGTTCAGTCTCAGGTAGAGTTTTGTTTCCATACCAACACCTTAAGTGAGTTCTGCTCAGGTGTTTGAAACTTCCAAAACAGAAAAAAATTGACTTTGTCGGTTTTGCCTTTTCCATCTATAGATATGTGACTTAAAAATAAATGCACAACCCTCATACAGACACATAAGGAATTGGTAGTTATTAAAGCCCCACAAAATTACCAGAAAACCAAGAAAAAGAAAAAAAATCAACCCTTTCTCTTCTCTTCTAATTTTGATACCAAAAAAAAAAAAAAAAAAGAAATAGAAAACAAACTTAAAAATATTTGAAGTCATCCTAATTAAGTTTTAATTTCAGGAAGTTGCTGAAAGGAAAGACAAGATTTTGATAATTTATGTCAGTGGGGAAAAAAAGCAGCTCATGGAACTTTTAGGGTATGTGTTTCTTAGCGTGACTCTAATGAAATCTTTTTTTTTAAATAGGACACATATAAAAAAAATCACACTATTTCCTCAGTAATGTCCTTATGAGCAAAAAAAGGTCATTACCACACTTTCACTTAGCATCTGCAGAAATTACAATTCTACGTTTGCTGTCACTGTGAGTCTTATCTGTCTATTGTGTTCTTGCTCTGTCACAAGTGCTGTGAAGGCACTGATCAAGCGGTTGTGTGGAGGAGTCCGGTCTTCACCGGTCCCTATTCTGTTTCCTATCTCCACGCCTCCCTTTGCATTTTCCGATCTATGCTTCCTGAAAAATCCCAAAGAAGTAGACTTCTTTTTCTTTCCGTACTCTTCTAGAGGCCAGGAAGAAACAGCAAGATTCCTGGTGTCACTCCTTGGATGGAGGGGGACTTAAAAGATGATTGATACGCTGCAGAAACATAAAATTAGTGCATTAGTGGAAATATTATGTGTGTGTGTTGCTGTAGTTTTCATTTGCATTCATTTTTTGAAAATATAAATGAAATAAGCAACATTGAATCCTGCTCTGTTCCATAAAGATCTCAGTAGCTTCTGTGACAGACTTTTTTTTTTTTTTTAATACTCTGCACCCTAATCCATCACTGCTTTGGTTGTAGTGTCTTGCAGGCCACTGTAGCTCTAACTCTGCCTTAATGGGAAGCAAACCACTTCTGCAAAGAGCCCACTTAAGAAATGGCTTTGCTTGACATCTGCCAGCAGAAGAGTTCGCCCTTCCTGAAAAATCGAATGCTTGACTCGCAGGAAAGCTGATTACCTGCAGAATAGACCCAATACTCCAATACTGAGTGAATGCAAAATCGCTTCTTTTATTTTCTGATTTTTTTCCCCACTCTGCCAGAATGAATTACCCACAACTCCATACATTTAGAAGAAGGAATGCCATGCTAAGGAAAAAAAATAACTTGATCTAAAAAGCATTTGTTACTTCCAAGTAATAATTATCTGGCAGTGTTTCCTCACATCCTCAGCAGAAAAATCTGTGCTTTCCAACATGATCAGATGCCTAAAGATGTCAGGAAGTTTCCAGGTATTTGCTTGCTATGTGGTGTCTGCTGATTCTTTTTATTACTTTTATTTTATTTATTTAATAAAATATTTATTTAATAAAGGAGGATCTAGCTAGATATCCCAGGTTGCCTGAAATCTCATTTTGTAACCCCAGCTGGTTTCAAACTCTTAATCCTCCTGCTTTACCCTCCCTTGTACTGTGATTATAAAAACAGTCACCATTCCTAGCTCCATCATGTGTTATTGGTGGTGTTTATTTTATTATTATTATTATTGTTTTTGTGATTCTCACACACTTCAGGACTTCCAGGAGCTTTGGTTGGAAGGGCCTAAGGGGGAAGCCACTTTCCTTTTCAATCTTTCTTTGTCAACAGAAAAGTAGCCTCGGTTTTTGATTCCAAAACAGAGTAAAGTTCACTTAAGGATGAGAATGGAAACAACCCTGATTCACGAAACATTAAAATGATTGTGTGGGTGAAAATATCAAGCTGCCCTTTTTGTTGAAATGGCCGTATTTTTTAATTTCTCCTACTCATTCTAATGTGATCGCTAGTGCAGGTAACACACCCACACACAGAACTCACGAGGCTGTGTAAGCAGAGGCTCTGAGGGTTTTTGCTGTTACCAGGTTAATGCTGTTTCAGTAATGAGCAATGTTGAGGGGCATGCGAATTTTATGCATACATATATCCATTAATTTACTATGAGATGGGAACATGAATAACTGGGTATCTGTGGCACCACTTTATGTTTAGAGTCTGTGTTGTCAATAATTGATGCAAATTTATTCCTAATCTCACCTGTCTCTGAATGCTTCCTCATCTGGCTCTCTAAGTTATCTCCTCTGTTGCTCTTTCATTTAAGTCCCTCAGGAGAGCCGGGAGCCAATGAGGCAGGAGTGGGTGGTCTTTTCTGCATTTTTTTTTCAGTTTTATTGGTTAAAAATGCATTATTAATAATGTATAAGCTGCCGTGGCATAGGAGGAGAGATGGACGTCACCCAATGTACGTCGCACTGAAGTGACTAAGTGGCTCCTGACAGTTTACACCATTAGAAAGCAAGGACTGTGCCGTTACTTACAGATGAGCTCACTGGTAATCTTGACCTTCTCTTCTGTTGGCATTAACGTTCTCTCTTCACTAAATAATTGCGGGTTGTCTCTGTTAACCACGTAATACGGTGCCATGGAAATGGCAGCACTGTCATGATGTACACATTTTAGCTAAGGGAAGGTGAGCTGTGAAGGAGAGAAGGCTTGGCTAGGGCCCCACTTGGCACACATTCACTTTTTAAAGTACTATGCAAAGGAAATGGAAACTGAAGTACAGAATAATTTCATTTCCCCCCACATGATGAGTTATTCTCTGAACTGCTGTAATTCTCATGACTTTAACATAGTTATTGGTAATTTTTTTCAGCAGTCGTAAGACCTGAAGACATAGCAGCCTATAAAAAAAATATATATTTTTTTAACTTAGGATGATCTTATGATAGAGGCTTCTCAGACTGACACTTCTTCATTTGAGCAAAGAGGAAAGATGAAGCAAGGAACTGAGCCTAAGCTTGAATCAGGTTAACAAACAATCTGGATCTTCTATATGAGATGAAAATTAAAACAAACAAACAATCAACCACACAGCTACTGTTTGACTCCCTCAAACTCTGTGGTGGTACCCTGTGTTGAAGCAAATGCAGCAACAGCAATGACTCAGAGCTTCACTGTAAACCGCTTTGTCCAGAAGCTTCACAGCTTATTGGGACGAGACTTGGATTTAGCAAGGGCTTTGGTATAAATCTTTTTAAAACATTTCTTATATTTTTGAGATTATAATTATATCGTTTCCCTTTTCCTATCCTCCTACAAAACCCTCCCATATATGCCTTCTTAATCTCTTTCAAACTCAGGGCTTATTTTTTTTTACCATTAATTGTTATCATATGCACATGTACGTATGTACATTCATATTCCCAAACATAGTCTCCTCAGTATATTTACTATTAACCTTTATGTAAGTTTTCAGGGCTGGTAATCTGGTATTAGACAACCAGTTGCTGTGCTCTTCCCTGGAGAAGACTATGTCCCTCACTCTCAACCTTATGTAAAGAATGGTACAGGTAGTTTTTGTCCTTCAATCTCATACAAATCATCTCCATTATTTCCATGCCCAACAATGTCGCCGAATATGCATTCTTACGTACCTCACAAAAGAAATGATTCTAAAAAGTACATTAAGATAACCATTCTGATCATTCTGTTTCCGCTGACTACTTTTAATGTAAAACACAAACGACAATGAAAACAGCAACGGATCCCTAAGGCAAATGGTAGCATTGTTTACCAAAATGATAATCAAGTTAACAAGTCACTTGACCTGGATTAGAGCACCCATGGGTATCTCCCAACCTCCATTGTGTGATCTAGCTTTTATGAATCAACTTCTTGAGAATCAGTCTCCATGTGTTTAGTGTGGAAAAGCTGATGGAGTTTGTCTTACAGTATACGACACGACACTCAGGTTTTCTGTAGGGCTCTTAATGGCTGCTTCAGAGAAAGGCAAAGTGTTTTGGTGGCAAGCACATGGGGATGGGTTTTGCCAGTATCTCACTTGTGACTGTGGACAGTCCCTCACTCTCTAAAAACCATTATCTTACTGGAGCAATGCCCGTAGAGAGTATTGTTTATCTATACCTGGCATACTACTTAGAACCCTAAGAAATGATCATTTTCTCAGTTAAATTGGTCATATCTAGTCAGACATGTTTAGCAGATCCTAAATAAAGTCTCTCTGTCTCTAAAATTTTGGTTAGAGATATTGTACAGATTTAGCTGAAAAAGAGAATCAAATAGAGATCATAAATCATTAGGGCTTGTGGTTGGTTGGCAAATAGAAGCCACCATTTTCCAGATTCTTTTTTCCCCTGCTCTTTGTGTGTTAATTGCCTAGCTCATTTAATCTGCTTTGTTGATGGTTTTATATTGTTCTTGACACCATGAACATGGGTTTGAAGGACTGTTTTGTTCTGCAGTGACCTAGTTACTTCTAGCCAAGGGTTTATTTCTGGTATATATCTGCTATATGGGCGCAAAAAGAAGTGATGTAAATTAGGATTA
Source organism: Meriones unguiculatus (assembly GCF_030254825.1). Taxonomy (NCBI): domain Eukaryota; kingdom Metazoa; phylum Chordata; class Mammalia; order Rodentia; family Muridae; genus Meriones; species Meriones unguiculatus. Next base: position 57,911,190 of record NC_083362.1, on the reverse strand, counting down.
TTCCCTCATGAGAACTGAAACACACCATTGAAACAATGTCATATTAAGAACAGTTGAAAGGACTGTTAGCGTGGAGAGAAGGGAAGTTAGGGAGATATTACACTTTTCTTCAGAAAATACAACAACCACTATATGTAAGAGCCATTAGGCCTGTCCTCCTTGCATTTAAATATTAAAGAGGGCCAATGGGCTGGAGTTATTCTGAAACCCATCTCATCTCATCTTTTAGGGAACATTAAATATCAGAAGTCTTCCAGGACAGCCAAGGCTACACAGAGAAATTCTGTCTTGGAAAGAAAGAAAGAAAGAAAGAAAGAAAGAAAGAAAGAAAGAAAGAAAGAAAGAAAGAAACCAGGAGTAACCTTCAAAAAATTTTCATTCTTATTTTATGAACACTGTTGTTTTGCCCGAATGCGTGTCTGTATGAGGGTGTTAGATCTGCAAGAACTGGAGTTACAGACAGCCGTGAGCTGCCATGTGGGTACTGGACATTAAATCCAAGTCCTCTGGAAGAGCAGCCAGTACTTTTAACCACTGAGACATCATCTCCCCACCCCAAATCAGATGTCCTAAAATAAGAAAAGGGCCACTTTAAGACATAGCAACTTTCTCACTAATAGAGACTCTCCATCGGTTATAACATCACAAGTGAGATTCAAATTACAGATGACAGACTAGTTCTAACACACATGGATTCCTGATACAGGGTTTATTCAAGGTCAGCCAGAGAGAAAACAGGTCTGCTCTTTCAATATAATAAAGGTGCCGCCAAGGTAATAGATACATTTCACTTCCCTCCGTCTGTTACTATTATTTATATACCCAAAGAGGTGCTTTATATGTATTTAGCTCATGTTTATGAAGAGAGATAGAGATGAGCTGAAAGCTATCCCAGCTAAGTGATGGAGTGAACACTGGTTGATCTCAGTAACTAAATAAGAATCCAGACTCCCTGAAGCACAGCGGTTTAGAACTTTATTTATGCCAGAGAGACAACTAACTAGAGCAATTGATGCTAAGAGTAAATTATTACTTAATGTCAGATAAATGAGACACTTCAGAGAAAGATAATCTAATAACATAATGTACAATAATCAGGGAGAGGAAAGGTGGGAGGGAGTAGAAGCTATACATCTTATTAAGTCAGATGGTAAGAAGGCGACAGGTCACTTACAGTCAATGAATGGAACTCTAGGCACTAAGGGGGACAGGTGAAAAGACACAGGGCTAGGAAGCAGATGTAGCCCATAGGCTCAGTCTCCAAGTGAGTTCCCTAATAAGGGGAACAGGGGCAGTCTCTGACTTGAACTCAGTTGGCTGCTCTTTTTTTTTAATTTTATTAATTACAGTTTATTCATTTTGTATTCCAGCTGTAGCCTCCATCCCCCATCCCCTCCCAATCCTACCCTCCCTCCTTCTTCTCCTATGCCCCTCTCTAAGTCCAATGATAGGGGAGGTCCTTCTCCCCTTCCATCTGACCCTAGTCTATCAGGTCTCACCAGGACTGGCTTCACTGTCTTTCTCTGTGGACTGGTAAGGCTGCTTTTCCACCCCCCCTCAGGTGGAGGTGATCAAAGAGCTAGCCACTGAGTTCATGTCAGAGACAGTCCCTGTTCCCATTACTAGGGTATCCTCTTGGACATTGAGCTGCCATGGGCTACATCTGTGTAGGGGTTCTAGATTATCTCCATGCATGGTCCTTGGTTGGAGTATCAGTCTCAGAAAAGACCCCTGGGCCCAGATTTTTTGGTTCTGTTGGTCTCCTTTCAGAGCTCCTGTCCCCTCCAGGTCTTTCTATCTCCCCCTTCTTTTATAATATTCCTTGCACTCTGCCCAAAGTTTGGCTATGAGTCTCAGCATATGTTTTGATACCCTGCTGAGTAGAGTCTTTCAGAGGCCCTCTGTGGTATGCCTGCTTTTTAATCACTTCCTCCTGTCAGGGAGGCCTTACCAGGGCACTGAAGAAGAGGACCCAGGCACTCCCCTTTTCAGTGCACTAGGGAAGAAGAGGGAGAAGAGGGAGGGAGGGACAGGGAGGAAATGGAGGGGACTACAATCGGGATACAAAGTGAATAAATTGTAAAAAAAATAATAAAATTAAAAAAAAGAAAAAAGAGACTAACTTGAAGAAGCTTAATGGGAGAGGAAAGGTGAGAGGCAGGCCTCATGACATGGGGCTTGTAGATCAAATTAAGGACTCCATTCTAAGCTCAGTGGAGGTCATTGGAGAGTTCTAAGCATGAGAGCAAACTGGCTGTCCATGGCAAACAGAAGAGAAAGTAGCAAAGATGGAAAAACAGTAGAAGGAACAGAATTTTCCAATTTCTTCTAGTTGCCTCTAGTCTAGTCAGGCGGAGGTGGAATCCACCCATGATGGAATCATCTGCTAGTATTATGAATTTTGTTCTCATATACATTATTATTATTTCATTTAAATAGGCTGTAGGTTTGCCACTAAATGTCTCAGCCTCTAATAGGTCATCCATTCATTCTACCATAAAAAGATGAAATAGTGCTAAAGAAGAGGAGCAATGTTGGTGAGGAGGGATGCTACATTTTTACTTGGTTCTTTAAGATATATTACACAGAGAATTTTATATGTTATTGAATTATTGAATATGTATGTTAATATAAATATGCATATATACATATATACATATTGAATTACGACTATCTGTGAGATAGGAAATGGTTACATTCCCAAATATCTAGCTTATGCACCCCAGGTGTCAAAAACAGTCTGACGAACTAAGGGAGATTTAACTATGGTTGACAATAATGATCACTTCTCTGTGGCTTTATGTATTATTCAGAATTAATCAAATTTATATAATAGATATAGCTCATGCTACTAACGGTGATGCTGCTGACTGGCTTTTTTCTCATTGTGGATGAATCTATTTAACTGATAGATTCAAGAATATAACAGGGACGTGAGGAACTACTCTCAGTGGCTGTTGAGAGCATCATCAGAAGGAGTAAGTAATTCAATGGTAGGTGTGGTGAGAGCTTTCCTTCACGGGGCTGTTGGGGTCCTTATTGTGTACAAACCATCATTTTAGGGAGGCATGGTCCACACTGACATACTTTTGAAAAATCATTTAAGATCCAGCATTTTCCAGGTATACACATATAATATACTATATACTATAAAACATTCCTTCCTTTTCCACAATCAATGGTAATGCCAATTTTTGTCAGACATACTTTGTGGATGTAATATTTTTAATATTTTGTTGTTGAGTGGCTGAACTTGGGCCATGAGCTTCATAACCATGGCTCTTTGTACAGTGTGGAGTTGACTCCTGTTTCTACCTCGAAGGGTCCCTCTCCTTCCAGGACTGAGCGTGATGCCTTTCTCTAATTTTCAAAGAAATCTCTGGCCCTTGAGGTGATTAAGAATTCCAGATAAGGGCTGGTGAGTTGGCTCAGTGGGTAAAGGCAACTCCTGCTGATGACCTGAGTCTTCAAGATCTAAATGGTGAGAGAAAGGACAGGCTCCCATAAGTTTTTCTCAGACCACTATGTGTGTACCACAATGTACCTTGCATGACACAAATGTGCTCTCTCTCCCTCCTTCTGTCCCTCTCACACACCACACACACACACGCACAAAAATAAAGGTAATTGAAAAGAAAGAATTCGAAAAAGAAATTTTCCTTGAACAAAAATGGCCTGAGTAGAATGAAATACCTTTCATTGTAAAACAAATTCATAAAAAGACATGATCTATCTATCTATCTATCTATCTATCTATCTATCTATCTATCTATCTATCTATCTATCTATCTATCTATTATCATATCTATCTATCTATCTATCTATCTATCTATCTATCTATTATCCTATCTATCTATCTATCTATCTATCTATCTATCTATCTATCTATCTATCTATCTATCTATTTTTAAACAGGGCCCTTCTACCAACCTCCAGGATTTTCTAAATACAAACCACTCAATTGATGTGTGGACTTGACTTGTACTTAACATTTAAAAGAAGCACAAAGTCAGCTGAAGTGCCCTTGGATCTGAAGTTGTCAGAGAAGACAGAGAAACAGAAATGGGATCATTTTGTGTGTATTTTCCTCCAATGTTTGTCTGAATCAAGATGTTATGATAGCTGTTCACATAGTATTTGTTTGATACTCAACTAGTCTGATCCTTTTAGTAAGACTAGATGGTGGAGTTTCTCACTTGAAGACATAGGGCATTAGAGAAACAAAACAAGACAAAATACAGTTGCGATTGTAAATATGACATCTTTGGCTTCCTCACTAAGGGGTGAGCTTGACTAGGACATTGCACCATACTTTCAATCATCATTGCTCCTTAGCACATAGCATGGTACCTGGCCATCAAGCCACAGCATCTGCCTTTTTCCACTTTGTAATTCTGGAGTTATAGGTGTGTGCCCACACTTTGCTTTTATAGTGCTTGAACTGGAGGACTCATGCTTACATAGCAAGTGCTTTGCAAGATGAGTCATATCTTCAATAAACAACTACTTAAAATAAACTTATGACTACATACGGCACAGATTTCTTAATCTTCTGGTTCTAATTAAGCTATGTCATTCTACTCATCATGCTTCCCTTTTTAGTTAAAGCAAACCTAGGAAGTAATAACAATAGAGGCATACTATTTAGCAGGATGTGAATCTTTTTATAACTTAAATAATAATTTTGTATCTCATTCTCTTTGCTATTTCAAATAATTTTGTTTTTAAAATTAGAAAATTATCTCAGCCTGGCAGTGGTGGTGCACACCTTTAATCCCAGCACTTGAGGGGCAGAGACAGATGGATTTCTGAGTTCAAGTCCAACTGATCTACAGAGAGAGTTCCAGGTCATGGCAACCAGGGTGACACAGAAAAAAAATCCTTGTCTTAAAAAATAAAATAAAAAAAATCTTAAAAAAAAGAAAAAGAAAAAAAAAAAGAATGGAAAAGAATCACAGTTTTGAAAAATACACATCAATCACAGTTTTTAAAAATACTCATTTAGCATAAATGAATAAATAACAAATGGGAAGCCATTAAAATCATTAAGAATTGGATCTCTGAGAGGAAATGGAAACAGCCAACCTTGGTCAGATTCCTTGGGTATCACAAAGTGAGACTTGTATAAGTCAGTGGTATTTCTCAAGGATGCACATGTCCCCAGAGCCAGGAGTATTCAAACATTTGCTACTGAAGTCAACAGTTACTGGGCAACTGGAGTGGAAATTACATGAGGTGAAGGCATGGGGCCATAGAAGTAGGTCCTGAACATTGATACTCTGGCCTTTAAAACAGACAGGCATCGTTTACAAACGATAAATTCCTTAAACAAAGTTATTTCTCTGCCGTCACAAGTCAACAGATGTTCACCTGGCTCATTCCATCTGAGAGTCTTCTAACAAAGACCGGTTTATTAATGCCTATTTCCAGATAGCATAAACATCTGATGATGTCTCTGAGTACATTATATATATGCAAAGTCAGTGTGCTTTTCGAATATTAAAAATTTTTAGTGTTGGAACTTTTTATTTTCATGCAAACAATCCTTATTTTCTCCTTATTGCCTTGTGCATTGTGTTCTTAGTATAAATATTTAAGATATCAAAATTTAATAAAAACCAAAACAAAAATAATTTTAAAAGTGGCTTCTTATCTTTTGAGATAGCCTTTTATTCACCTATTCACAAATATATGTATTTTATAAGCTGATAGCAATCATTACTCTGTGCTGTTAAATCTAACCAGATAAACTCTTAGAAGTAAGCTATACTGTCTCCTCTGCAGGCACACTAGTGCTTATACAGATAAGATATATTTTAAATATTGCATATTTACTTCCAAGATTTTCATGAAAGGATCTAGTTGTTACTTGGATTCTAAATGATAAATAGAAGAACACATGCTAATCTCATCCTTGCTCTCTGTCTCCTTGTTAAAACTATTAAAATCAACACCAACACGGAGGCGTTCTGATCATCTGAAGCATACGGAGCACAAGAACATTGGATGGCTTCTGGCTTTCTGTACCTCTCCCTAATGCAGCTCCTTTGTTCACAGAGTGACATACTCTGAGACTAAGTTAACCATCTCTGATGGGAAAGTTATCTGCCCATGGGGTGTAGTTTTAGGAGCGCAAGGAATGATGCTCCAGGTAACGATGCAAATGACACTGTGTCCTGGACCAGTTCGTAGCTCTTGAGTGCCATCCAGCACATCTACTGCTTACCTCTATGAGATGGAGAGCAGACTGTTTTCTATAGCAGGAAGCGATTCAAAGTCTGTGTTTTGGTACAGGACCCCTCTATTTGGGACAGGGTGTGTACACATTGCTTTTGATTAGAGATAACAAATGCTCATACACAAAAGAGCTAAAGTAGGAAAATTGGGAGGAAGACCAGAATAAACAGCAGTAACCGTGAAATGAGTTAAGATGGGGTTGAAATGTTGGTGTGTCCCCGCCTGAGCTTTCTTGGCTTACACAGCTTCTTCTACAAGTTGGCTAAGAAAATTTAGTAGGATTTTGGGGGTGAGACACGGAGCTGCGTGTGCATTATCCAGCATGCCTTCTGAAACATGGTAGCTTTTGGATAAGTAGTGTACGCCATTATTATACGAGAAGAGCAGTGACCTGTCGGCATGCAGACGGGTGCTAACGTTTTTAACAATTTCATATATTTCCTCAGTATATCATTCTGGACATATGTATGTAATGTTAAGACTGTGTTGTGTGTGTAGTTTTGTATGTTTTGCTGCATTTGTCAGAGTATACCATCAAACAGAGATGTTGATTTCCATCCATCAACTTGTCGGCGACGACAGTAAAAGGTAACACTGGGTGCTGGCAGGAATGAAGTTATGGGCCCTGCTGTACATCACCGGTGAGAGGATCATGGGGTATAACCTTTCCAGAAAGCAATTTAGCAAAAATATTTCAAGAGCATTAAAACTCTTCTACCTTTTGACCTCGTAATTTTACTTCTATACAGCCAGTCTCAGAGACTAAGTGAATATATGTACGGAGACTCATGGTCAGAGAAGTTCATCAGAGAGCCATTTGTAACAAGAGGTCACTGCCTACCATAAGGAAAGTGCTAACTAAATTATGCTACCTTTAAGGAATGAGGTATCTACTGACTTTAAGATAATTTTCAAAGAGAAGTTATGTGAAAGAGTGTCCTTGACAGGATTTTGCATAAAATGAACATATGGTATGGAAAAGGAGGTACAAGACTCATTCCATGTTTTTTTAAAGTAAGTATGTGTGGAGAATGAGCTGGGGAAAAATACATGTCTGTGTTTGATTAATTATTATGTCTTTGGTGGAAAGACTGGTGTTCTGGCTTACTTCTTTCTCAGAGAGGGACTGTTGTGGCTGGCTCACAATGCTTTTTTTTTTTATCAGAAGCATCTTGCCAGGGTTGTCATTCTTGTTACTTATAGTATCATGCTTAGCAACATGGGCGAAGATTGATGGCGGCTCAGGAAAGTAGACGGATGGCTGAAACTTCGTGATACTGTGACATTGAACCAATCTGCATGCCCTCCTCTTCTACATGTTTCTCAAGCCTTTACCATCTTTTATACCTCTAGTGCCATAAAGGTGTTTGGTGCAAAGTAGAGTCTTCCTGTGTGTGTGTGCATGTGTGCGTGTGTGCATGTGTGTTGTAGCAGCAATACTGTAACACCAGGAAAATAGAACTGCTCAAGAAACAGCAGGATCTGACAGTGAGGCTTTATGTTTCTAAGTACACATGTATTCTCATGTTTCCCCTCTTCCTTTGTTTCCTGGTCACATGGATTAAGAGCAAATCAACATTTTTTTAGGCTAACACCCTCCTCCCCCCAAAGAATGGCAGCATTTACAAGCAGTCTTTGAGCCTACTTGTTTTTAACTTTCTTTTTTACCCTCCCTTTTCCTGCTGTTCGTTGAAGTCAAGTCCTTTCCAGTGGCTTTGGGTTACTGTGCTGCAAGGGAGGGATGCTGACTTTCCAGCATAACACAGTAGTCTGCTCCACGTGGTAATCTGAGGGCTTTGTAGATGTGCATTGACTGATGTGAAGGTTCACATTTACACTGCAGTTTATAAATGAAAAGTGGTTTCATCTAAATGATCTTATTTGATTTGCTGGTTGCTAACATTCTTCTGGTGATAAGGCCCTTGAGGTACAGTGCAACTATAAAAAGTAATCCCCATGTGGGTACTGCCCCATGAGTATTAGGATGTAAGAAACTGAGAAGTATTAGGAAGTAGGAAAATCTTGGTCTTTAAGGACATGGGAAGAGAACAGGTCATAAGAGGAAGTTCCACACAGTAAGAAAGGATAAAAGGACTCGCAACATTGCTTGTGCTACTTGTGCTTAGACAAAGGAAAATTAGCTTAGACATATCATGATTTTCCCAAACAGAAAGCTCCTTCTTTCAGTTAACTTCTCAATTTGACTCCTTCAAATTTTGTCAAAGACCTACATCATCATCATCATCATCATCAGTATTTATTTTAATGTGATTTTAACGTGTCAACTGCTGTTCTAACTGACTTATATGAATTGATCTACATTAATCTTCCAAGTAACTCATGAGATAAATTTATCATTATATAAACATCACGGCTGAAGAACTGAGTTTCTTCCCTAGAGTAAAGAAAGTGGTAACTTAGGGATTGAATCAACTTGATTTTGGTGTACCTAGCTAATGGTACACAGAACTACTTTAAAAATATTTTATTTAATTCCTTTCTCTCTCTCTCGTGTGTGTGTGTGAATGTATGTGTTTGTCCGAGTATGTGTGTCTGTGTAAGTATATGCACACGTGTTGCTGTTCCTTACTGAGGCTGTAAGAGGGCAACAGAGCCCTTAGACCTGGTATTCATAAGCAGCCTGACTTTGGTTCTAGGATCTGAAGTCCAGTCCTTGTGATTGAGCAGCAGATGTTCTTAGTCATTGAGCCATCTCTTCAGCCTGACAGAACCACTACTCACACTTTTCATCTTTATATACACTCTCCAGAGTTCAGCACATCACTATTCTGGATCTCTTAAGTAGTATATAATAGTGATGACTTTTATGACATCTTTTAAATAGAATTCTGCCCTCCATTAGCGTCTCTTGTGAACAATTACGATAGCCTCTGTGGTTTCCTTGAGCCGGTGTGATTAATATTAGTCTGCGTTCATCTATCTACTGCCTCCTTCATGCAGCCTTTCTTTCAACTATTTCCTTCTTAGTGTCTTTACTTCTCATTCAATCTATTTCAATTTTTCAGCATTGGTTGTAGAATGGAATCACCTAGGGAGTCTTAAACCCTAGACCTTGGTCTCACAGCAGAGATGATTTACTTGTCTCAGCCAGTAGATCCTGATTTTCAAAAGCTCCCCAGATAATTCAAATGTAGGAGTTGGAAACTACTGGCCAGGACATTTCCTACCTACACTCCCATCTTCTTCACTGGGCTTCAATAGGTCCATAACCATCTCTCACACCAGCATAGAGTTCTTAATAACTCTCAGACCTCTAAAATTGGCAGTGCCCATATGTAGAAAGAAAATCCCGGGTCTTAAGTACTGAAACACAAATGAAGATAATTTAAAAGAAAGGGTCTGTTTTCCATGTCAAGTAAAATAGTGGCAAAGATTTGAGCACTGTAGTTGATCACATAGAAATAATTGATATCCTAGATTCAATTATTTGAGGTTAACACACATACATGAGAGACAGAGAGAGGCAGAGACAGAGAGGGAGAGGGAGAGAGAGAAAGAGAGAATGGAGTTATCTTATTATGGGCTGGCAATGTACCTACTAGACACATAGGGTGACAAATAAATAGGCCAACTCTAGGAATGGGTTACCATTTTTTTTTGGAGTTTTTGGCCAGGGAGGTCCTGTAGACCAAAAGTACCAATACTCTTGGCCGTATTCCAGAAACTGATGGAAAGACCTGATTGCTAGAGACAATGTACTTGAGTCACAAAAATGAAGACATCAAGTAGGTACTGATCAGGAAGCTTCATCCCTCCTGGCTACCTTTCCTAGCTGCTATGTACACTACCTATAAAGAAAAGGAATCGCTAATCTTGCACAGCTGTGAATCCTGCAAGTATTAATAGCATTTGGCTTATAATAGCATACCCACTGGTACAATAGTGGCTCAATCATCACGAGAATAAACTACTTTCCGAATGGATTTAAGGATCCATATATGGCACCATTATCTGTGTCTAGATAGGTTATAGGACCTAAGGGAGAACCTACTGTTAAATGGACAGAGTATTAAACCAACTTATTGCTATACCTGTAGATTCATGCATCTCTCAGCCTGCATCAGAGAAGCTTCCTTTTGCAGTAGATTAACATGGAGACTCCAAACTGGTCAAGGCACAGAACATAATTGACAATGGAATTCACAGCCCTAATTGAGGCATCTCTATTACACCTGCCCCCTCCCAAATCTTGGGGATTATTGCTGAAGGAGCAGGCAGAAAAAGTGTAAGAGACAGAGGCTGTGGACTACAAGAAAACAGTATCTTCTAGACACAACTGGGCAGCTGCGTGTATAAGCTCACAATGTGTGATAGCTATCACAGGACATGGGAGAAGACCTGTGCAAACTCAAGCCATACCAAATCCCAATATAGTGAGGGGAAGTGGTCATTGAGTTTCACCTGTAGCCATGGAGCTGAGACAGCTGATAGCTGGGGAGACGGAGGATCAGATTGCTTCCAGGGTATGACCCCTGGCCCTTGCGCTAGTGCAGTGGTTCTCCACCTTCCGAATGCTGTGACTCTTAAATACAGTTCCTCACATTTTGGAACTTTGTGGGTTGTGACACCCAACCACAAAATTATTTTATTGGTTCTTTGTAACTGTAATTTTGCTGCTATTTTGAATTGTAATATAAATGTCTGATATACAGGGTATCTGATAGGGGACCCTAAAGGGTCATGATCCACGGGTTGAGAACTGCTGCTGTAGTGGAATGCTGCACATTGAAGAGTACACGGGCAGCGCAAATTGTTCTCGATAAATGTAAAAAAGAAAGGTGGAGGCATGGGGGGAGACACCAAGTTGAATGGGAAGGAAGGGAGCATGGATCTGGGAAGAATTGAGAAAGGATCAATGCGATCTAGACACATTATATGAAGTTCCCAAAGAGCTAACTTTTCTTTTTTATAAAAAAAGAATGGTGGCAGGAAATAAAATTCTAGGAGCAAAAAATTGATGATGTGAGGATTGAGGATGGAAAAACTGTCAGAACAAAATCCTTGGATTGGCGAGAGTGATAAGGTTTAATATTCTTTCTTCCTATGAGGAAGGTTTGGTTTAGAGAAGCCAGAGACTTGTACAAAGTCACAGAATTTGTAGGTCACAGACAGAGCTGAGCTCCAACTCCAGCCTACCTATCTCCAATGCTCCTAATATCTGCTTGCGCCTAGCTGACAAAAACAATTTTTCTGTTTCCAGCTGCGTCCACCCCACACAGGGTTCTCACTCAGCCTCTTGTTCTATCCCTAAAACAAGCTGTCTGCTGGTGCAGCAAAGTTTTGCCTAATGATAAGCTGTGTATAATTCATATAGACTAAAATTATCATATATTCTATCAATTAAAAGAAATAAATCCTTGGAACCTCAAGCTTTGAATAAAACATCACACTCTTTCTGTAAGTCACTGTAGAATCTGCCTGCTCTGGAATCTGCTGACCTCAAGAGTCCTAGGATAGTTCTATCATTTAGGAACAGGTGGTTCTCAAGACTAGTTTTCACTTGGAATGAGCCTCAGAGAAGCTCTCGGCCAGCTGTGTTGTGAAAAGCTGGGGTTTCACAATGGAGGTGGGCAGGTACCAGGCGAGTATTGGGTGGCTGAGCAGCGGTACTGGAGTCACTGATGAGCTAACTCCTGATGTGGTTCAGTAATAGGAGTGATGTGTTGATAAACACTTATGTTAGGGTTGGAAGGAGCCCTGATTTGTTGCGCCTGATACTTTCAGTGGTGTAAATATTCCCATGTGGGCCAGTTTCAAGTTACCACAATGAAGTTGCTGAGTGTGGGTGAGGAAGCAATAAGAGGCACCAATCAGCTCTTTCAGAATCTCTACAAACTAGACCTGGGGAACAACCAGAGCATAAGCTTTTTTTTTTTTTTTTTGCTTGTTTCTTAATTCTATATTTCTTGGAGGTATCATACTCTTCCTGCATCATATGGAAGTAGAAAGATTGTTGTACTTAAAGTCTAAAGAATAGAATTCTGGCTCTGCCTCTGTCAGTAATTTTCCACTCATCTTTTGCCTCCTCATTCACTTTCTTTGGTCCCCGGATGGGAGATGAAGTAGCTGGCCTTTTAAGGCTCTTAAGAATTGGATGATGCTGTGATGCTGGGGCAGGTGGGATGCTTGAAGTCAGCCCTGTTCTGCAGGGATAAAGAAATCTCCTTGTAAAACTTTGCGCTATATTGTGCTTTGGGTTTGAGATGAAAATGTCGTCTTTCCTCAGTAGCTTTCTCACGCTGTTCTCTATCACTGTGGCCTTTGAGATTTCTCAAAGAAACCAGCAGGGGTGTTTGAGGTTGTTCATGTATAATATTCCCAACGGGGCTGTTTGAATAATGAAAAGGTGTGTGAGATCCTGCCAGGTACCTTCTCGTTCTGAGGACAGTTAAAGCTGCATCCTAACCTTTAATTTTATGGCCTACCCATCTTTTGCTAACCCTTTAACATTATATTAACAAAAGATGGACTGGGCGGGGGGAAGGGAGGGACTTACTGTTTTTTATGATCTATTTTAACATTTTTATTTCGCTTTGAAAATATAAATTTTTCGCAAGAATTAAAACTGTATTTTATCCTTTTGAATGCAGCCCCAGATGATGTATGTAGCTGCAACTGGCAGAAAGTCAAGTCTGCCCAAAGCCCAAATTGAATCTTCCTTCTGACTGCAGCTGTGCATGATATTTTATGCAATTTTTTTATGCTGGTCATAAACGAGGTAGAAACTGTGATTATGCCAATTTTGGAATAATGCATTTCCATCGAAAAATGACTGCCAGTGCTTAGACATGTGTATGTATTTACAGGATACAGCTCTCATTCTCTCATCATTAGATCATGTGCTGTTGATCCAATAAGATAAAGCATTATAGAAACTTAATATCCTAGTCCTGTATGATACAAGGTTGCAAAATTAAAAAAAAAATGCTCTCACTCCTCTGTTTGTTAAAACACAGCGCCTTAGCAACTGAATATTTTGGATTGGGTCATGGTATTTGATTGTAGAAATAACTAGCTTTGTTACCATTCCATTATATGTCTGTTTTTAGACAAAGACCAGAATAAATGGAAAAGGGAATTTCAAGTATGTTTGTAAAAAATTGCTTTAATATTATTGACCACGTTACATAGAGTTATGTCAAGAAAGAGGAAGAAAATATTACTTAGAGAAGAGAAATTGATGCTTTAATGGATGTGTTGTTTACACTTGACACAGTAATAATGCTTTGTTTCTATGACTGATATTATCACACAGATAATCTTTAAACAACTACGGTAGAATGGCTGAGGAGAGAAAAATTCAAATGCTAAGTAAATGATTATGGAAATAAATAAACCTTTCATATGAACCTTAACAACCAAGAACCCAAATAAACAAGGTAGCACATTTACAGCTCCAAGGATAGAACCACCAGCGTGAGTGTTTGTATCCAGCAGAATCATCAGTCAGTTTTCATTGATAAACCCGGAGCCAAAGCTAGTTGCTCCACCAATACCCTCATCATCCCTAAAGACCACTCTTGACATCTGACTTCATTCAAGTTTCTGAATGCTCTGAGAATGCCCCAGGACTGTGGCTGATCATACTGGGGGAAGATGTCATATATCTGAGAAATTATCATTAGAGATTTGGGGAAGATTTTAAGCAGAGGCTTGGATAACTGTATGCCAAGGACACTAGCTAGGATGCTATTGCATTGGCCATAAGCTTTTTTTTTCCCCCTCTAATATACAAATCCATTGCCAACACCTGCATTTGAATATACTTGATTCCAGAAAGAACGCACATGCTCAGTAGTACTACTGGCAGGAAGCTGTGAAATTATTCGGGGATTCCCAAGTTCTGCACTGATTCCTTGAATGAAATAAATGAATGAACAAAAGTTATGGGCAGCTACACTGTGTAGACTATTGCACGTTCTGTGGATCAGCAGAAACAAACATTGTCTTTGACACGTTCTGCATGTTTGTATATAACTCATTCACTGAAACAGTGTGGCAGACAGTGATGACCTTTCTTCACCTGGTTTCAGCTCATGAAAAAAAAAAAGTCCTATTTTTGTACCTTCAGAAGCGTTACTCAGTCCTGTTAACGTTGGTACCTTATGCATCATCCAATAACGAAGTACCAAAAACAATAGCCTGGTTTATGTATTGTTGGATGTTCCTGTTTGGCAAGTTTAATGAATTTCAAGAGGAAACTTCAAGGGGTTTAAAGGTCACAGTAAAACTGGAAAACATAATGATTGACAAGGTATTGCTGTTCTTCTCTGACTTGAAGGCAATCGCTTGTCTGACTCCAATGGTATTTATTTCTAAAACATTGCCATTGAGATTAGGCTGGTTAATAGTGACTTTTGCTTAGGTCTGTGTAATCATGTGAATGTGATAGCCAATAAGCAGGTACTTTGATGATGGGTAGTTCTGTCTTTACCAACTCATGTTGAGCCATACTGCAGCAGGTTCCAAGAGAAACCTTGAATGTCAGCAGTTTCACGGAACCTGGAAGGAGACATTCGTGAACTCCAGTGATGTTTCATGAAGAACTTCTCTTCATGTATTTCACTTTGAAACTATAGTTTATGTGATCATTTTTCTTCCAGCTATAATTCATGATGCCAACCATGAGACATATAGTCATAAATGATTCTTTTTTTCAGCTAGATCCACTTAGACATTCTTCTTGTGGTCGATCAGTTTTGTACGGGGAAACTAAGCGCTACGTTTGACATTTCTTGGGTTTGAAACCATACAGTGCTGAATTTAATGCACCTACTCTTGGGTTTTTACATTTTGACCTAATACTGCTAGTCTTTGGTTTGTAACATAAACCCTATTATTCTTTGGCAGGTATCTGTCACATTGATGAGAACATTTTCTGGAAACGTTAGTGATGATTTTGAAGTGCAAATGACTCTTAACACATCCCAGGAGTGTGGCTTCCCCAGTGGCAGAGTGAATGTAACACGCTGGAGACCCGCTGACTTGTTTTTGCTTGAGCAGACAAAAATATAGTTGCTTCCGAGAGAATTTATTGTAGAATGTAAGATTCGTTTTAATCCCTCATATTTGAGTTATCTGAAATCATCTTCAAATATAATCAAACGAAATACACGGTGTATTTGGAAGCAAAGCATGGTTGGTAAATAATGTATCTCAGAAATAAGAATGACACAAATGACAAAGATAAGCATTACGATCATGGCTTATTGAGGGCATGGGCCAAAGTATTATATATATGAATACACACACACACACACACACACACACACACACACACACACACACAGAGAGAGAGAGAGAGAGAGAGAGAGATTTTTCACCTGGCCCAGCCTTCTTTCAATTGAAATAATGAAGTATGTTAGGAACCTATATGCATCCTATGCAGGAATATGTATCCTTTTCAGGTGTGTGTTTTAGTTTTCTGGGTTAGGCTGTCAAAACAAAACTGCACAGGCTGAAGTTTTACAAGAAGACATTGTTTATTTTTTTGACTCACAGTTGGCTACATCCTCTGTGTGCCCTCAAATGGAACTTCATTTCTCTTCCTCTGCTTATAAGGCTACAGTCCCATTACCTTAGAGCACTCCCTACAGGGCGTCATTTAACTTGAATGCTCTCTTAAAGGCACTGTCTCCAGATGTAATCAGCTTGGATATTAAGGCTCAAATGTACACATGTTGAAAAGATACAGCTCAGCCCTTTGGAATGTGGCTATACATTTTCATTTATTGGTGCTGTTAATAAGTATTTCTACACAGGTTCAAGATATAACCTTAGTGGAATAAAAACATTAATATACTAAGATTCTTACTCCTGAGGTTATTGTAGTAAAATCTGCTGCTAGATTCTTGCTCTTAAGGAATTTACAATGTAAAAAGGATTGATCTCAGCTGAGTATTCCAAAGTAATGTCCTTTCTTAAGGTTCAGAATCTCAACTGAAATTACAAGGAAACTTCTGCTATGTCAGGGAACAGGTTACAAGTTTGGTTATAGGATGAGGCTGTCCACGCAAGTGGTCAGGGAATCATCCTGTTTATCACATGGGCTAAACCTAGACCTATCTCAAGATTCATTCATTTCTTCAGTGATGTAGCTTCTGGGTATGAGTGACAACCAGCGGGCACATTTAAACGGTTAAGGATGTGGTTCTTGCTGGCTGCAGAAACCATGCCTGCGAAGGCCAGCAGAAGACTCAAATTTATGACAAAACGCTCTCAACTATATTCTACATTAAACTGAGAACTCTTCCCAGAACTGAGAGAGGGGAGACGTCACGTAAATTAATTTGCTGCACAAAGTTTCCTTTTAAATACTAGAGAAAAAAGATCCAAGAAACACAAATTACCTTGTCCACTTGACCTTGAAGGATAAAATGTGGAGGAGAAATGGAAATATAGTCTTCCTAGGAGAGTTTCTAGAACTAACAGAAAACAGATACTAAATGAAGTAAAAGATAAAATATACGTGAGTTAACATTTAACCCATGTTTTAAATGAATAAGGGGAATGAACCGTAATTTCTGAGCACGTTAGCAGAACCCAAAGAAAGCCCAGAAATACAAGCACAATTGATCATCCTCATCTCCAATAGTTAATTTAGCTTACATGTGCATTCTATTAATGACTTATTAGGATTCTAAAGTTTTCAGAATGGAGTATAAAATGTCTTGCTGATTCCAAAGAAAGAGAGACAAAACAAGATTACAACAAAAAAGCTAACAGAAATTTAGTTAAAAAGCAAAATTGAGTTTGATAACTTCTGCACCAGAATAATGTATTTTATGGCATGTAGCATATATATATATGCTTTATATATATATATATATATATAAAGCACTTTTGACATTGAGTTTCTTTGATAAAACAGGTAGCTTTCATTTTAATAAGGGACTCTGATCATACTTATCTGTGTCCTTCATTTAAAGAAATCATCCTTCAACTGATAGTATATTTTCAACTGAAAATATACACACAGGTACCCATGAAGTGATGTGACTCATCAAATCAATTTACATTTTGGTACCTCTATGGAAGGAAAGCAAGTGGGACTATTAAGATGGGTGAGCAATACCGTTAAAGATAGCGCACACTTTGGACCAGGACTTGAAGCAATTGAGCTGAAAATGACTCGGAAGGCTCCCTCTTGAGTACTAACTATCATGTAATCAGAAGATAATAGGCAAGCTGTCAAGGGATAAAAGCAGTCAATAGTCCTTACCCATGTATAATACTCATAAACCACAGCCATGAATGAATGAATACTCAATGGTGCAATAATGGTATTTTTATGTTGGGGTAACCAATAGAGATCTAATTTGAGTTAAACTCCATTCAACAGAAGAAAAATCAGGGCTAATACTCAAAAAAACCAGCCAGCTGCCTATGGCTGGAGCAGTCACAGATCCTGGAGGAGATCCTCCTGCTGCCATTTTACTGAATCAGAATAATTTCTAACTATATTCTAAATACTTATCCTTATCCCCCATAGGTAAGTGTCATTCTCAGTCCTCATCAAAGAATCTTTCTTTTGCTGCAGATGCAGACTATTACAGACATTCAGAATGGGTCATGATGATGAGAATAAGCGACCATGGGGTGCCCAGGCACAACTGGCACATATATGATACAACACCTATGCTTTAAAGCTCAGGGTACTTCATGGAAGTGGGGACAAAAGGATTGTAACAGAGGGCTAGGACACCTGCGCAAGAGAGTGTCTTTTAAACATGACAGGGAAGATGAGCCCACGGTGTCTGAAAAATATGGTTGCCTAAATAAGCCCATGGCAATACCACTTGAAATGCCAATGTTAATGGGGCAAATTTTATAAAGCCTCATAGATAAAGACCTGCAGACAATCAAAGGTTGCCGAGAGAGGAAGAATCAGTTTTCTCTAGGAATGTGCCCTCTGGTTACCTAATTCAAAGTGGTTAACCCTAAGCACATGTACATGAACAATGCTATATAGAGTCTATAGGATAAGAATATATATACACATAGATACACATATATAACACACATATACACATGTGCATACATGTACATAGGTAGATAGGTATAAATATGTGTATAGCTATATCCTACAGAATCTATGTAGCATTGCCCATGTACACGTGGTTAGGGCTAGCCTCTTTGACTTAGATAACTAGTGGGCTCATCCCTAGAGAAAACTGGTTATATATATGTACATATAAATATAAAGATATATATATATGTTACTAAATATGCATGTATTTATATTATGTATATTTATGTGAACATATATATATGATTAAAGAAGAAAATGTCATGATTTGAGAGGGAGTTGGAGAGAACAGGCAAACTTGGAGTCGGTAAAGAGAGTGGTAGGAATGATGTAAATACAGTGCTGCTGTATGAAATTCTCCAAAAATAAAGGAAGACCCAATTTTTAAAAGATAGGGAGGTAAAAGCTATTGTTAAAAGTAAGTAGCGAGAGGATGCAATGAAGCAGTGTCACTGGGTCCTACAAAATGCCGAGCAACTCACTTCAGGGCAATACCAGGTAGATCAGAGGAGCCAGCGAGCAAGAGGATTATTGAGCACAATTGTCATCGAAGCAGCCTTGTACCCTATGTCCTACAGTTCTCCACTCAAATCTGAAGTATTCAGGAGCCAAAGCATTCCCGTGAGGAAAATTCAACCTCAGCAAGAAGTTATCTTTGCTTAAAACAAACAAACAAACAAACAAACCCACACATATTAAAGATAGGAGAAATGTGTATGGTCAGCTTGTTACACTAGAGTGCAAGTATTAGCGTTCAAGAGCAAAAACAATCAAAGAAGGAATTATGCAGCAAAAATCCAATTGGTATTTTTTTTAATTGGTTCATTTTAAAATATGATGCATAGTTAAAGTTCACACACCCTTTAAAAGAACATCGGTTTAGATGTTGCTTTTCTTGTGTGCAGTCCCCAGCAAAGCCAACAGGAAAGTGTACAAGTGAAACCAGGGGGCAGAAATATCACAAAAGGAGTTGGTTGCTCAACCCTGAGTGCAATTGCTGCTGAACCCTGCCAGGGAACAAGCATGCTGGGCACGCTAGCCTCTGGGTGCTACAGTAGGAAGGTAAGGCAAAGGACAAAGCAAGGCAAAGCCATTGAAGCAGGACATTCTCCCCAAGCATGGTTGGATACCATAAAAAGCTAAAATGATACGCTCAGGATGCGAGGCTAAGCACTGCACTCAGGATCAGCCGCTTTGGACCCAGAGAAGAGCATGTCTGATTGCATGCGGGTTGATACCCCAGGTCCCGCCTCTGAGAAAAAGGTATCAGTCGGGTCTGATGCTCTTTGGGTGGATGACACCTAAATGAACATCTGTACAAAGTCCCAATTTATTTCTAATATCAGAGATCAGACCTCTACTCTTGCCTGATGCGTCTAAAACAAAAAGGGGGAACTGTAGAGAGCTGCGGAATGCTATGCCTTAAAGATGGAGCTGGTTTCCGCCTTCCACCTTCCCGATGGTGAGTGCTCTCTGTCATGAACAACTCCACATTTGGCTAAGGCCGAGGATCTGGTTTGCTTCCATGTATGTAGACCTATCTGCATTGCCCACGTGGCACGCCTGGGTTGGCTACCCAGAGGCTATTTAAGCTGTGGGCTGGCTTTCCCCGGGGTCCGAGGATTGTTCAATGTTCCTGAATAAACTGCATTGAAAAAAAAATTCATAAAATTTTCATTGACAACAATATATATTAAAATGTGTTTTACATTGAAAAAAAAAAAAAAAAAGAAGTTGAAGAAGGAAAGAAAGAGGATCGCAGATAGAGCTCTGCCTGGGAACGGATAAGAACTTCTGAAGTGAAAGTCAGATTAGTTTCTTGGGTTTTCCAAACAACACCAAAACCAAAACCAAACTAAAGCAAAACACATAAGAGCAAGATATTTAATGATTGGCTGGAAACTAAAATATGATTTAAAAGTATAGAAATATTAGGAGAAAAGCTGGGGAATTTATGACAAAAGAAAAAGGGGGCGGGGATCCATAGGAAATTCCCAGAGAAAACAAATGCACAATGAAAGGGGGCTGTACCACACTTCTTGTTTTCTTTTGTTTGTCTGTCTTTGGGGTGTCATGTTGTCAACCATCTGTTTATAGTTCTATCATAAAGAATCATTCCGTGAGAAAGCTTTAGAGGCTCCGAGTGTTAACGGACCTAAACAATGTAAACACCAGCACGTCAGTTGTGGAATGGAGGTAAGCAAGAAAAGCGGAAAGGGAAGCAAGCGAAGGAAAGAGGCGTTGTGTTTGCATCTTTAGATGGGAGTAGAGGTAATTTCTGCAGTTTTAGAATAAGAAAAAGTACCAAGTCTATCACTTGGGAATCTGAATATGATAAGCACTTAGGTTGATGCGACATCTGATTATGATTTTGATTACGTTACAGTAAGGACCAATTCAGTGAGCAAAGAGCTGCAAATCTCTCTCTCTCTCTCTTTTAAAAAATTAATTACAATTTATTCACTTTGTATCCCCACTGTGGTCCCCTTTCTCATCTCCTCCCAGCCCCACCCTCTTCTCCTCCTATGCCCACCGATAGGGGAGGTCCTCCTCCCCTTCTATCTGACCCTAGCCTATCAGGTCTCATCAGGACTGGCTGCATTGTCTTCCTCTGTGGCCTGGCAAGGTTGCACCCCCTCAGGGGTTGGTGATCAAAGAGCCAGCCACTGAGTTCATGCCAGAGACAGTCCCTGTTTCTTTTACTAGGGAACCCACTTGGAGACTGAGTCTATGGGCTACATCTGAACAGGGATTTTAGGTCCTCTCCATGCATTGTCCTTGGTTGTGGTATCAGTCTCTGCAGGGCCCCTAGGGCCCAGTATTTTGGCTCTGTTGGTCTCCTTTTGGAGCTCCTGTCCCCTCCGGGTCTTTCTATTTATCCCTTCTTTCTTAAAATTCCAAGCTGCCAAGTCTCTTGAAACACACTTGCCAGAAGAGCAGGCTACTGGCCATCTAGTGGAAATTGGAGCCAGCGTCAAGCTCATGACAGCAAGGCTCTTAATAAAAGTGTCAGGTAAGCTCGGCAGTTATACACGATACTCTCCTGAGAGATAACCTTAGCAGCAGATATTTTTATGGAACCATGTGTGTAGATACAAATTAGCAGTTATTTTAGGGGGCAAACCTATGACACAACAGCAAAAGCCTGACTAACCCTAGAATAGAAAGCAAGGGTACAGAGTCAAAGTCCTTGTTTGATCACTGATTCAATGTAAGTCCTCGGGCAGCGCCCTTAATTCTGTGTTAGTAACTTTGCACACTCAGAAGACCACTATTCCTCCACACAAATGCAAAGATAAAATGGAGCAAAGTTTGTGAAGTGATTACTAATGATTAACAACGTTTACGTATACGTTAATTACATAAATGCAGTTGGTCTAACAGGTTCACCAATCGGTTGATTTCTGAACTGTCTAATGCAGAAGACTCAAGAGTCCCAAGTCAAGTTCAGCTTGAACTTGATTCTGCTGGGTAGATAACGCTTCTTGTAAGCTTATTAGCACATTTCTTCCTGCATGTACGCCTGCCCACCAGAAGAGGGTACCAGACTCATTGTAGATGGTTGTGAGCCACCATGTGGTTGCTGGGAATTGAACTCAGGACCTTTGGAAGAGAAGCCACTGCTTCTAACCTCTAAACCATATCTCATGTATGTGGAGGTCAGAGATTGAGGGTGGGTGTCTTCCTGTGTTGTTATTTACCTTCGTACATGTTTGTGGAGGTCAGAGGTTGACAGTGGGTATCTTCCTCTTCCTCTGTTGCTGTCTACCTTCCTTTTTAAAGACCAAGACTCTTATGAAACCTGGATCTTGCTGGTTCAGTTAAATGGGTTGACCAGCGGTTCCCCAAGGCTCCTCTGATCTCTGCCTTCCCAGTGCTGGGACATCAGTGTGGTGCTACCATGACCTGCTTTCTTACATGGCCACTAAGGACCAAAGTCAAATCCTCAATCGTTGCATGAAAAGTACTTTACTGACTGAGCTATTTCCAAGGCCTTGTCATTTGTGCTCTGCCTTAATGTTTGTTACCTCCACAAAATGTGTTGGCAGTGACATTGCTTTATAAAAAAAAAAAATCAATTTTATATTTTTTAGTTATAAAATAGCCCATTTTCATGTATAAGCTCTTGTAAACATTAGAAGGTAAAATTTCCAGTAATTTGAATGTCTAAGATGAGACCTCTATTAACACTTTCAGTATCTTTTTTTTTATTTCTATAAATCTATCATGAACTTAAACAAATTAGATAATGTAGGCTTTGGGTGTAGTTGTTTGTTTTCCGACAGGATCTCTCTCTGGAGCCCAGCATGGCTTTGCACTGGAGATCTTCCTGCTTTAGCCTACCGAGAGCTGGATTATAGCTGACAGATATGTGTCGCTGTGCCTGGCTTCTCAAAA
Organism: Meriones unguiculatus; assembly: GCF_030254825.1. Lineage (NCBI taxonomy): Eukaryota > Metazoa > Chordata > Mammalia > Rodentia > Muridae > Meriones > Meriones unguiculatus. The sequence continues at coordinate 57,888,506 of NC_083362.1, read as the reverse complement.
AAAAAAATAGTTTACACTCTATTGCTTATAAAATTTTTTGTCATTATATATTCTTCAGAAATATTTTGCTGCATATTCAACTAAAGACACTTTAAATTTACTATTGACATTTAGTTATTTCTAAGTTTTGGATATTACAAATTTACTGTGACATTTATTACGCTAAAAATTCCTTGAGGTAAAATTGTTGAGCTAAATTGTGATGTTTTCTAAAGTTTCTTGGACTAGTAGTGAAGTCATTCCCTAGAAAGACTTATCATTTCTCAGTTTCAGCAGTGATGGAAAACCCTATCTACTGTTAAGATTTTAAGGGATTTCTTCTAAATCTGTACTTTGATTCCTGGCAAAATCAAGCTATTACATATTTGTTGATCATGAGTATTATTCATGTGTGATTCTCTTTGATCATGTGTTTTTCTCATCTACATTCATATTGTTAGTATATTAAGCATCACTGAAAGCTTTAGCATGCTAAACAGAGAAATCCTTCCACCATCACTTCTGACGCAGTGACAATGTTTGCCCTCCATTATTTTGCCCAAATTAAACAATTTAGTGGTAAGATGCTGTAGAAAACAGTTTTGTTCTAGATTAAGGCTGAAAATATAAGGGCCAAGTCTTTATTAAACTATCTTCCAGGAGACCTTGCTATTAGAACAATTATGTATAGTATTTCCAAACACATCTTTCAGCAATTAAGTCAGATGGACACATATAAAAATAAGCCTATCTCCTCCCTAACAATCTTGGCTATAGTCCTGCCCCAAACACTACCATCCCTAAGAGATTTTGGGGGTAAAGATGATCTCCAAAATCTAATAAAATAAGCGGGATAATTAATCACTTTTTTTGAGATCAGAATATGAGTCCATGAGGAGTCATTTTCCCCTTTATCTGTCTCTCCATTTCCACAATTCTCATGCTTTTGCTTTGTATTTTTTTTTCCTCTCAGCTGTTGGGAATGACATTGGATTTTATAATGTGACAGAACACGATCTACAAAAGAGGGTAATTTCGTTAAGACAGTTAAAATTTTCTCACTGACATTTTCTATTGTAACTCACAATGCCAATTAATTTGTTAATTCATTAGCAATGTAACAGAAAAAAGGACTTTGAAAACACTGTGCTTTGTGTGGATGGTGTTTAATTATGCCTAATTAAATGCTATGGAAGACCTGATTATACCTCTGAGTATTTCTTAGTCTGAGAAAAAGGAAAAAAAGAAATAAAACAAGGATTGCAGTCATGAATACAATGAACAAAAGCTGAATTCAACATCTCTTTGTAAAAAAAAAAAAAAAAGGAAACAAATTATAGAGCAGCACTAGGGAGGGTTCCACAAATCTGTGTGCAGATTCTCCACACAGGCTCATGCACCACTGTTTGTTTTCATTATTAGGCAGAATCGCGAGTAAATCCGTGTAGAAATCACACTGATTCTAACCACGTAGAGCAGTGCCAACAGGTAAACAATTTCAGGTCCAACTGATGTGTTACTCTCTTTCCTGGAAGTTGGGAAAGCATTTTCTCCAGATGGCCACTGTGCATATGGCTTTGAGTACTGTGGTGGCCAAAATAGGAAAGAGGAACATAGTTCTTTCCAATTAAATCAATTCTGCCCTTGAGAAAAGAAATTTCACAAAGTGTCCATGGGGATGAAAGACACACGAAATGGCTTTTATGTCCACCAAAACATTTTTAACTAATTATGATCTTTTTGGTGTTCGGACCAATTGATTTTATTTTGGGATTTTAGGGGAAGAAGGCAATGAGCTTAATCATCGCTAGCAATTTGTGGGTCAAAATTGGACTTGTTTATTCTCTTTCTCTCTAGAACATTGAGTGAGTTACTAAATGTCGCTCTCTCTCCCTGCTTGTTTTCTCTTGTCTAAAATGGGAGTCACAGCCCCAGGCTGCCCAACAAGATTGTTTTTGAAGATAAAATAATGAATGCGATGAGGTATTTTGCAATTACAAATGCCAGATTATACAGTCCAGGACTCGGAGAGAATAAGCAGCAATTCAGCTCATGCTGGGGAACACATGATCTCTTCTAGAAAAGATGCCATTATTTATAACGGGGTGAGCTGTCCTAGCTTTGTTTGGACCCTGCTCTGTCAGTGCCTCGGCGGCTATTCAGTTAATCTTAATTAAAGGATAGTTTGATGGCCCGTGTGTAAGCAGGTCGGCTGGGAGCTGACTTTCGCTAGGCAATCTGATTTAACTTGTGAACAAATTTCAGCTCCCCCAGACACGAGGCACGCACGCTGCGTAAAGGTACCGTCACGCAGTCTATTCCAAGCAAGCCACCACATGAGCGACCAAACACTTATGTACGAAATACAGCTCATCCTGGAACCTGCTAGATCTTCGGTCCATCATTATGATTTTATGGGTTAGAGGAGTGGTTCTCGACCTTTCTAGTGATAAGACCCTTTAACATGTGGTGACCCACAACCATGAAATTACTTTTGTTGCTGCTTCATAACTGTGATTTTGCTACTGTGATGAACAGCAGTGTAAATATCTGATATTCGGGAGATTTGATATGAGGCCTCTGTGAAAGGGTTGTTTGATCCCCGGAGGGGTCATGGCCCACAGGTTGAGAACCACTGGATTAGAGGACCCAAGATCAGTCATTTCAACCAAACTAGTTCCTGTTCTCGCCTTTCTTTCTATGACTTGATTTGGCCTCTTCTCTGGGAGAGCTAAGTATCTCAGACTATTTAAAAATGTCTGATAAGGATCCACTCTAGCTTCTCATTTGAAACCTGCATTTTTAAAAAATTGTTTTATTTAGTATTTCAATCCTCTTCCCAACTGGCCCCATTTATGTGTACACCTAGCCACTATCTGTATGATGCCTGGACTCCAGGTGCTCTCAAGGATAGACCAATAAGTCTTACCTAGCTAGCACACAATTCTTAAGTGGTTTTCTAGTGGTCGACAAATTGTGTTCTTTCCCTGGGAAATAACCTGTTCACAAATGGGAATCAAGACAGTGGTAGGCTTTTGATACTCCCAGTTGCTACAGTTTAATGCCAGCCAGGAGCACGTGGTGAGAGCCAACTAATTAGGACAGGGAACACAAAGAAAAGCCGTGAGCTCATACCTCATCTGCCTTACCCATCAGCCCTGCTGCAGAGTGGCAAAATTTTTGTTATTTCTGGTTTGACCTGTTTGGCTTCCCCCTTATTTGTTGTGTAGTAGAATTGCCTAAATTGCTCAGGAAGAGGTCAGATTTTTGAGATTTATTACATTCCTGCCTGAAGAACATTCCTATTGTGGCTGAGGGTCTAGATCATTTAATAATAATAATAATAATAATAATAATAATAATAATAATAAAACACTACAAATTCTAATGCTTTGTAAAGTCTGAGAACTATTTAGCCTAATAAATCTTGGAGCCATATCATCATGAGTTCATGGCTATAGGCACTTTTTTCTTCATGGGTTCCTTTTTCCATAAAAGAAATTAAAAAAAAAATACTAGCAATTGTGTTTTAGTACTACTACATTGGTATCAAGATGCATGATTGCCTACATTAAATATAACATTTTTTATTTTTATAATTATTTGTTTTAATTAATTAATGTTTACATCCCAACTGTAGTTTTCCCTCCCTCATTTCTGCCTAATCTTTCCTTTTCCCTGCATCATCCATTTCTCAATTTCTCCTCAGACAGGGCAGGCTTACTCTGGATATCAACCTACCATGGCATATCAAGTTACAGTAAGACTAAGAACCTCCTCTTTCATAAAAGCTAGACAGGCAACCCAGTAAGAGGAGAGGGTCCCTAAAGTAGGCAACAGAGTCAGAGACAGCCCCTGCTCCCTTTGTAAGGGGTCCCACAAAAAGAACAAGGTACATAACTGTAACATATGTGCAGTCAGCCTAGGTGAGTCCCATGCAGGCCCCCTGGTTGGTGATTTGGTCTCTGTGAGCCTTAATGAGCCTAGGTTGTTTGATTCTATGGGTTTCCTTGTAGTGTCCTTGAGCCCTCTGGCTCCTACAATTCTTCCTCTGAACTTCTGTAGAATTTCCCAAGTTCTGCCTAATGTTTGGCTGTGGGTCACTGCATCTAAATTTTTATTGATTTTTTTTCTTTCTGATTTAAAAATTAAAACATTTTCATTGGTTCTACAAATATTATTAACCTTATGCACCCTATCTCCTATTTTCTTCATAGATAAATCTAAGCTACCATTGCGGAGGAAAATAACATCTAATACACTAAAAACTTAGATTCTAAATCTTGTTATTCTATTATAGCATGAATAGATCCAGACCAAAATCCTTACTGGAGTTCAGGGGACACAGTCTTGTAGAAAGAACACTTGCAATTTTTCTTGTATCTGGAGCTAAATATGTGAATACGAAGGCAGCAAAAATGCTCTCAGCTGACTTCTTATTACTAGAAAATGCAGAAGTTGGAAGGAAGGGAAGACTCTCTCAGCTTTGCTCAAGTATCACCAGGCTACTTAAAATGCAAATGCATATCAAAAATTCATAGCAGTGCAAATTAGTGAACCATTAGGCAAAGGGAATACCAAACATAAGGACCTGGTGAAGTTTCTTTCTGGGAGTAGAAGAACACAAGATAGAAGGAAAGGAAGAAGAAAGGGAATTTCCAAACATGATTCAAGGATGACACAAGAAGAAAAGGACAGATCAGGGACTTCACACAGCAGAGCAGGGACTGCAGGGGAAAGAAAGGCATAGACACGGCCACTACAGATCACCTTCCAAAAGACCATGTGTCTGCGTTTTGAGGCAATGGTCATTTTCTGAATGCTGACCCCTAGTCTTACACTTGGCATTGACAAAATAACTTGTAGAATAGTAACTGATATTTGCTGAGAAATCGCCAATATTTCAGGGTCTGTAGATGGGAAGGCATCAAGCATGAACGGCACTGCTGAGGAGTAGCAATATTTAACTGCTTTGGTTATTGAGTGTTCTATGTCAAGTGACCTCAAAATGTGCAATCTAAAACTACAGTTTATGTGTTTGCAAATAATCTTGCTGTCTGGGCTGGTTTGGCTGAGCAGTTCTACTTGCATGGCTGGTTTCTGAAAGATAACAACTGACTCCTTACTGAGCTTGACTTAGGGGAAACCCTGACCAGGCGGCTTGTTTTCTGTCACTTCAGGGTCCTTCCCTCTGAAATTGCCTGGCCACGTGGTTTCACCAGCAGGACTGTCACACACGGTGCTTCTAACGGAGCCACGAAAGCTACAGGTGTTTTTTTTTTAAAGGTTCAGATTTTCTTGGTTCAAACAGATTCAAGAGTTTATGCATGCACACACACACACACACACACACACACACACACACATGTTTTGGAAGGCACTAATAAAGAGACACTGCTGTGGTTGGGAGAAACTTAGACTTCTAGGTTTCTTCTAGGTAGTAGTGACAACAGTGGAGTGGATCACCTAAATGGTCTAAAGTGTGAAAAATAACTGATTCTTATAAATAAAGGACAGTCCTTTATCTATAGTCCAGCATCGCTTGTAGTTAAATCTGAGTAATTTGGAGGTGTTACTCAATCTTAGCTACTGGCCACTAAACTTGAAACCATATCCTCTAGCTTAGTCTCTGTAACCAGAAGGATACTGGTTTTCATCCTGCTGTGTCACGTAAGTCTTCCAGGGTTCACGGAGGAAAGGTCCAGTGTCTAGGCCTCCTCAGGGGTGATAGCCTATGAAGTTGTGAATGATGAGCTATATTGAGATTGAGATGATGGTGATGAGACGGTGAGAAATGTATTTGATCCTATTTATAGGATTATCAACTCTTTAGACTCATTTGGTTGTAGGATGGAGGGCAATCATGTCTATATTCTTACTAGCTGGGGCATGTGTGATAGGGGATGATTGGTGTCATTCTTTCCTTGCTCTTTCTTGAAATAGTGGCTCTTGTTGGGGACAGCAACTTATCCAAGCAAGACACAAATCACAAGCTTTATTGCAGACAAACGGGCCACATGACCCAACTGGCCAATGGCAGAAAAGGAAGAAAACAAACAAACAAACAAACAAACAACAACAACAAAAACAACTACAGAGTTTGTAGAGAAGTCTCAGAAGCTCCCTGAGTAGGGAGCTGGAAAACAGATTTAGATGAGAGAGTGTTGTGAACTATTCTATTTTACCTGGACTGTAGATAAAAACAGAGCAACAGAGGCCATACAGTGGCTATGCAGTATACACGGAGGCAGAATCCATGTGCTAAGAAAAGTAAAGCGAAAAGCTAGGTGGCCACAATCTGAGCAACACCAAACCCATATGAGCTGTGTGGTACTTGTTTCTTCAAGTAAATGGAAGAAAATGCACTATTTTGTTTAAGCTCCTATATTTCTATGTTTTTGTTACTTTTGGATTGTACACAATTCCCATCTGACCTCTTTATTTTTAATTTTAATTTTATTTTTTATATTAATTATAGTTTATTCACTTTGTATCCCAGGTGTAGTCCCTTCCCTCAATCCCTCCTAAACCCACACTCCCTCCCACATCTCCTCCCTGCCCCTCTCCAAGTCCACTGATAGGGGCCTCCCCTTCCATCTGACCCTAGCTTATCAGGTCTCATCAGGACTGGTTGCTTTCTCTTCCTCTGTGGACTGGAAAGGCTGCTCCCCATCAGGGGATTGGTGATTAAAGAGCTAGCCACTGAGTTCATGTCAGAAAGATCTCCTGTCTCCCTTACTAGGGAACCTACTTGGAGACTTAGCTGCCCTGGGCTACATCTGTGCAGGGGTTCTAGGTTATTTCCATGCATAGTCCTTGACTGGAGTATCAATCCCAGAAAAGACCCTTGGGTCCAGATTTCTTGGTTCTGTTGCTGTCCTTGTGGAGCTCTTGTCCCCTCCAGGTCTTTCTATCTCCCCCTTATTTCATAAGATTCCTTGCACTCTGCTCAAAGTTTGGCTATGAATCTCAGCATCAGTTTTGATACCCTATTGGGTAGAGTCTTACAGAGGCCCTCTGTGGTAGGCTCCTGTCCTGTTTCCTGTTTTCTCCGACTTCCAATGTCCATCCCGTTTGCCTTTCTGAGTGAGGATTGATCATCTTACCCAGGGTCCTCCTTCTTGTTTAGCTTCTTTTCCTTTTTTCTGTCTAGAAAAATCTTTTTTATTCTTTTTTTTGTGTTTTTGTATTTCTTTTTTAATTTTTATTTTTATATATTAATTACAGTTTATTTACTTTGTATCCCAGCTGTAGCCTCCTCCCTCATTCCTGCCCAATCCCACCCTCCCTCCCTCATCGCCTCCCTGCCCCTCTCTAAGTTCATTGTTAGGGGAGGTCCTAGTCCTCTTCTATCTGACCCTAGCTTAACAGATCTCACCAGGAATGGCTGCAATGTCCTTCTCTGTGGCCTGGCAAGACTGCTCCTCCCACATGGAGGAGGGGTGTCAAAGAGCTAGCCACTGAGTTCATGTCAGAGACAGTCCTTGGTACCTTATCCCACTTGGATACTGAGCTGCTTGGCTACATTTGAGCAGGGGTTCTAGGTTATATTGATTCATGGTCCTTGGTTGGAGAATCAATATCAGACAAGCCCCTGTGTCCAGATATATTTGGTCCTTGTGGAGGTCCTGTCCTCTCCAGGTCTTACTAACTCCCTCTTCTTTCATATGATTCCCTGCATCTGCCCAAAGTTTGGCCATGAGTATCAGCATCTGCTTTGATACACTGCTAGGTAGAGTCTTTCAGAGGCCCTCTATGGTAGGCTCCTATTCTGCTTCTTGTTTTCCCCTACTTCCAATGTCCATCCCATTTGTCTTTATAAGTAAGGATTGATCATTTTATCCCCGGTCCTTCTTCTTGTTTAGCTTCTTTAGGTGTACAGATTTTAGTATGTTTACCTATCTTAGAGGTCTTGTATCCACTTATAAGTGAATATATACCATGTGTGTCTTTCTGCTTGTGGGATACCTCACTCAGGATGATCTTTTCTAGGACCCACCATTTGCCTGCAAATTTCATGATTTCCTTGTTTTTAATTGCTGAGTAGTATTCCATTGTGTAGATGTACCACAATTTCTGTATCCATTCTTCAGGTGAGTGACATCTGGGTTGTTTCCAGGTTCTGACTCTTACAAATAAAGCTGCAAAGACAAAACAACAGCCTAGAGACTGGGAAGGGACTTCACCAACATCTGACAAAGAGCTAATACCCAGAATATATGAAGAACTCAATAAGTTAAACAGCAACAAAACAAGTAATCCAATTAAAAATGGGGTACAGAGCTAGACAGAATTATCAATAGAGGAATGTTGAATGGAAGAGATACACTTAGGGAAATATTCAACGTCCTTAGTCATCAGGGAAATGCCAATCAAAACAACCCTGAGATTTCACCTTACACCCAACAGAATGGCCAAGATCAAAAACTCAAGTGACAATACATGCTGGAGATGATGTGGAGAAAGGGGAACCCTCCTCCATTTCTGGTGGGAATGTAAACTTATAAAACCACTCTGTAAATCAATCTGTCGCTTTCTCAGACAATTAGCAATAGTGCTTCCTTCCTCAAGATCCAACTATACCACTGCTAGGCATATATCCAAATGCTCAAGTACACAAAAAGACATTTGTTCAACCATATTTGTAGCAGCTTTATTTGTAATAGCCAGAACCTGACCTCTTTATTTAAGAGTAAAATTAAAGTATGTATTTGCTGCCTTCCTCAAGAAAGAAGATGTTGGGGGCTGGAGAGAAGGCTCAGAGGTTAAGAGCATTGGCTGTTCTGCCAAAGGTCCTGAGTTCAATTCCCAGCAACCACATGGTGGCTCACAACCATCCATAATGAGATCTGGTGTCCTCTGCTGGTATGCAGGCAGAACACTGTATATGTAATAAAAAAATAAGTCTAAAAAATTGAGTTTTTTAAAAAAAGAAAAAGATGTTGTTCCAATGAAATAGTTTTACAGAACCTTGGGGGGTGGAGCAAGTGCAGATGTCAGATGTTTCTTTTATGAGACACCCTTTTTACACGAGAGCATTGATTCTTCCTCTTGTCTCTCCTTGGTAGTAAGAAAGTTCTTCCCCAAACACGGCATGTACATGTACGATGCTAACACTGATCATTATAATTGCATCCTCTCTCCTCCTTCATCTGCTTGCTTTTGCTTTTTAAGATACAAATTAACTTCTTGTGGTCCTGGGAACCAAATCCAGAATCTTCTACAATGGAAAATGAGTTCTTTAAGCCTTACTATTGGCTAAGGTGTTATTGTCTCATTGATGCTAAGAAGAAGGTCTGACAATGACTATTTGACCCGAAAGATTTTCTTAAATGATTGGATAAAACAAAATGAATTTGCATTTGATTTGAAAATTTTTTGAAATTTTTACTACCGATGTAACAGCACACCTAAAAAATATGACTAAGCATCTTGCAGATCAAGAACTTGAAATATAGTACTAAACTTTTGAATTGCCTGGTATCTATTGAAATAATATGTCTTTCACAATTGTTCCATGAAATTGATAGTGTTTAAAGTAGATGGCAATTTTTCAAACTTTGCTGATTTTTTTCCTTCAATTTTATTTGAAAGAAATAGAATGGCAAGACCCAATTCTCTAAAGACACATGAAGATGTTTTAAGTTTTTCTGTTGAACTGATCACATAGACTCTAATTTTTCTTGTGCATATGTGCCTTGTTTTTTTGAACAGGTACAATCAGTATAAGCAATAGTATGTAATAATGACAAAAGTCTGCCTGCTACTGGGTTTTGTTATATGGGTACATATATAAAAATGGCTATGTGCATATGTAATCATAATGGCAAACATACATACACACACATACTTGTTTTGGACCTAGACATACGTACATGTACATAAAGAACACATGTAGGGTTCTTAACATTATGTAACTTGCAATATGAGAAATACTGAAAACATAATTGACTAATTTTCTGTATCACATTATTCTAGTATCACATCTTCAAAAATTTCAAAATAATAAAATATAGCTGTTTTAAGACAGTCACTAATGTTAGCACAAGTTAAATGTGAGGACTCAGTTTGGCATGTGGCACACACCTACAATTCTAGTGTTCAGGTGGTGATTTGGCCAGAGGCTAACAAGTTTGAGGTCATACTTGACAATGTATGGTGACTTACGTACTTGGCCTGCTGAGGTTCAGGCCATCCTGGGCTAAGTAGTGAAGATTTGGTTTTGGAAGATCACCACCAGCATGGAAACAGAGGTTTCTGGGATTCAGTGAGCTCTGGAGTGTTAGTTCCCAGCTACCCATGAGCCCACCATCTTTCAAGAAGGATAATGGCTAAAAATAAAGATTGCAAAGATTGAGGGAAGCCAAGAGGAAAGCATCCGAATTAAGAGAAGAGGGAGACAGAATTTGAAATATGAACATTTGTATACAGGAGTCTTGTACATGAGCAGAGCACAACCGAAGTAGAATGCTTAAGGAAGTGATGATTCCAAGGCCACCACCACTATCAACACCAATTGCCTATCACTGAAGAAAAATATGTGAAAAATCAAGGGCTTAAATGAATGTTTTTCTTTTCCTTTCCAATATACTATCAAAGACAAATGTTATAGGCCGGCAGCCAAAGATTATTCTTGGACTGGATCTTTTCCAATGCTCTAAATTTAACCAGCTGGGATTCTTAAGTGCCAGCTTGTTCAACCTTTTGAAGTATAGAATTTGTCTTTTAATAATAAATCTGAATTTCACTTCAATGGTGAAAAAAGAGCATGCTTCCCTATCAAAGAAATATCATCTCCTGGAGCTATATAATATGCAGGGCTAAGAGAAAGATGGTAACATGATTTGAAGGAACCAACACATACAAATTGACATGCAAATAATAGGGCACATGAGTCTCGTCGTCAGCCCCAAGTGTCATATATAATACACACTATTATACACACACATATATGTACTTAGATGTATCATGTATAATTTCAGTTAAATATAAAATAATATGATTCCTTGAGGTTTTATCAAACAACCTTGCTGCTATTCACCTCTTCTCCTGTAGTGATCTTCTTCCCTTCTGCCTCACCACAAGAACCTCTGTATCAGATATGAGAAACCTTTTGAATGGTTGGTGGTCAGCATAATTCAAATGACCCCCAAACAATATAGATTATCAATTTAGCCCTGGGTTGCCTCTCAGGAGTTTGAGGCTGAGCCTCCATTGCTGAGGAAGCTGAATTTGACCCGAATGCCTCTTTCTTGCAGCCCAGCTTCCATGGCTCCAGGAAATTCTATGCAAGCTGCCAAGAAAGGGAGGCTATTAAGCAGTCCTACCCAGGAGGGATGGCTATGAGCTATGACAATTACCATCATGGTAAAATGTGCATCGAGGTGTAAGAAGTGGCATGCATATGTTGGTGGCAGCCAATAGCTGTCTATTTGGACTTAAGGCCCATTCAACAGGAAATCGTGCCTTTCCTGGAAACCTAAGCAGCTTCCTGCGACTAGCAATATCATGGACCTCAGGAAAGAATCTACTACAGCCACTTTACTTGACCAGCATAATTCTTTACTTCATTCTAAATCCTATCCTTACACACAAAGATAAGTGTAGCTACCATTCCTCACCAAAGAAACTTTTCTTCACGACAAAAGGAGACCATCCCAGAAAACCACAACTGGATACAATACAGAGATCAATGGATTGTGAGGAGCCAGTCCTAATTAACACCTCTGCATCACAGCTCCGAGGACTCAGGGACTATCACAGAAGAAGTGGCAGAAAGATTGTTAAAGCCTGGAAGTCTGTTGGGGAACAGTCTCTCCTAGATATGGCCACATAAAAAAGCCTGAAACAACAGAATTAGGAATTATTTCACAGAGTGAACTACAGCAGCTATTGACAGTCACAGAGAGGAGAATTAGGCTCACTCAGGGGTAAGTTTCATTGATGGGTCGTGCAATACAGAGTTGTCAGCCTTGAAACAAAATACACACAAACAGCAAAAATGGACTCAGCAGGTTTTATTTATACATATATTCATGCAACTCACACATACCCTGTGAATCAAAGAAATATACTCAAATATAATTAGAGAAAAAGAGGATACTAACTTGCAAGGAGGTCCATGGAATGGGATTAAGGGAGGATAGCTGGGAGGGACAGAAGGGAGGAAAGGGAGGGAATAAACTTGAAATTTGTAGTCTGTTTTCAATAAAAACACATTAAAACAGTAAGGACATGGAAAACATCCCTCCATTTTTAACATGGGTGATCTTAGATGATTTCACTGTTATCTTTTTTTAAAATCATGTTTATAAGGTGTTTTACATATATATATATAAAAGGACATGTGTGTGTGTGTGTGTGTGTGTGTGTGTGCGCACCATGTTCATAACTGGTGCCCACAAGACCAGAAGAATACACTGTATCCCTTGGAAGTGGACTGGATGGATGGTTAGCTTTCATGTGGGTGCTGGGAACTGAAACTAGGTCTTTTACAAGAGCACCAAGTTTTCTTGCACCCTGAGCCACCTTCCAGCCTACTGCGATTCTTTACTGAAGAAGCAAATGTCTGAAATGAGAACTTAAAAGAAGTGTATGTTCAAGAGAAACGGTTGCTTAAAATGTGGCTCTTTCTGCTCTGGGTTACCTCACTCAAGACGATCTTTTCCAGTTCCCACCATTTGCCTGCAAATTTTATGATTTTCTTGTTTTTAATTGCTGAGTAGTATTCCATTGTTTGAATGTACCACAATTTCTGTAACCATTCTTCCATTGAAGGACATCTAGGTTGTTTCCAGCTTCTGGCTATTACAAATAGAGCTGCTATGAGCATGGTTGAGCAAATGTCCTTATTGTATACTTGAACATGTTTTGGATATACGCCTATATAAGAGTGGTATAGCTGGATCTTGAGGTAGCTCTATTCTCAATTTTCTGAGAAAGCGCCAGATTGATTTCTAAAGTGGTTGTACAAGTTTACATTTCTACAAGCAATGGAGGAGGTTTGCCTTTTCTCCACATCCTCTCCACATGTGTTGTCACTTGAGTTATTCATCTTAGCCATTCTGATGGGTGTAAGGTGAAATCTCAGGGTTGTTTTGATTTGTATTTCCCTGATGACTAAGGACGTTGAACATTTCTTTAAGTGTTTCTTTGCCATTTGGGATTTTTCTATTGAGAATTCTCTGTTTAGCTCTGTACCCCATTTTTTAATTGGATTACTTGGTTTGTTGGTATTTAACTTCTTAAGTTCTTATCTTGAGTGAGATAACTCAGAAGCAGAAAGACACACATGGTATATAATCACTCTTAAGTGATATTAGCCACATAATATAGGATAAACATACTAAAATCTATACTCCTAAAGAAGCTAAACAACAAGAAGATCCTCAATCCTCATTCAGAAGGACAAATGTGATAAACATTGGAAACAGGAGAAGACAGGAAACAGGACAGGAGCCTACCAAAGACAGCCTCTGAACGACTCTGCTGATTGAGGTATTGAAGCAGAGGCTGAGACTCATAACAAACTTTGGGCAGAGTGTAGGTAATTTTATGAAAGAAGGGGGAGATAGAAAGTCCTGGAGAGAACAGGAGCTCCAAAAGGAGACAAACTGAGCCATAACCAACCAACCAAACAAAAACAACAAGCAAACAAACAACAACAAAATGGAGTCCTGTGGGCCCTGTAGAGACTGATACTTCAACCAAGGGCAATGCATGGAGAAGACCTAAAACCCCAGTTCAGATGTAGTCCATAGACTCAGTCTCCAAGTGGGTTCCCTAACAAGGGGAGCAGGGGCTTTCTCTGGTATGAACTCAGTGACAGGATATCTGATCACCGCCCCTTGGGGAAGCAGCCTTTCCAGGCCACAGAGGAAGACAATGCATCCAGTCCTAATGAGACCTGATAAGCTAGGGTCAAATAGAAGGGGAAGAGGATCTCACCTATCAGTGGACTATGGGAGGGGCTAAGAAGAGGGAAGGAGAGTGGGATTGGAAGGAGAAGAGAGAGGGGCATGCAGCCAGGATACAAACTGAATAAATTGCAACAGATGATAATAATAAAAATATTATGAAAAAACATGGCTTTTTATTCAAATTAAAGAAACACCACATAACCGCTGATGGTTTAATTGGTCATTGACAGCTCTGAGCAATAGTGTACAACTGCATGAGCTTTCTCCTTAATCTGCACCTCCTTTGGGAAGTCAGGTGCTCTGGTAAAGAACATTTTTGCTATGTGCTGGTGAAATCAAACCCTAAAGTGGGTGAAGCAGAGCAGTGAACATGCTCTTAGAAATAGCAAATTAGTTAAGAAATTTGTCAATGCTTTGAGAGCTGGTGCTTTTCTAGATGGACAGGTTGGAGACCTCAGCGTTACCAATATTTTTGAAATAACTGAGTGCAGTAGACAGATGTCACGGACTGGAGATGGATGTCTGATGTGTAGAGTGAGCAGAAAGCTGGTCTGTGCAGAGCAAGGTGCTTCATGTTGTGCAGCTCTTCTAGTGCCTTGTTCTTTTCAAACTTATAGGTTGTTCCGTTAAAAAAAAAACTACCTAAACAGATTTACTAGGTTTTAAAAAACAGCAACACTCCGTGATGCATTATACAAGTAATAAAGTAGAAAACTGAGATGGTCTACAGTTGACACAAATGCTCTTATCATTTTATGATATAGCTCAGAAACTGTTCTCTCTGCAGACACATGCACATCTATATTTACATATTTTCTGATGTTATGAAAATGGTGGGCTGAGGTGTAGCTGAGTTGTAGAATAATTTTCTAGCATGTTTGAAGCCCTGTGTTCCATATTTACCCTAACAAAGATGGCATGCAAGATATCATATAACATCTTCTATATCCTTTAAAATATTACAATTTATAGCATAACATTAAACACAGGCCATTTAAATCCTATCATATAGAGGATCTATGCTCTATTTAACTAAGTAGGTGGGTGTTTGAGATATCTTGAAATTTTCATTATTATAAATGATGCACGATGAATAGAAAAACTACTTTTTAAAGACTTTGTATTTCTTTCCCTAAGAATATCTTATTTATGTCATCAGCTAGATTAGTCATATTTCAAATTTTTGACTACTCAAACTATCAGTCCTTTGTACTATGAAAATGGCCACTTCAAAGCATGAAATAAATAATTAAAACATTATCTGCATATTTATATGCTTTAAAATATATACCCTCATTATAAAAATGACATAGCATGATATATAAGGCTTAGAGTCTTTATTTTCAACCCAAAATGGAAATAGTGTTTTCAAAGTAATCAGATAATTTTACAGAGATAATTTGTGTGGTACCTACCCAAGCCCTGTGCAGTAGATATGAGGCTACATTTGTGGTTCTCATTTCACAGGTGATGAAAATATGACAGAAATACCTCCAAGTGGTCTGCTGAAGATTTGCATCACCAGGTTAATCAGTGTGGCCGTGATGTTTCCTCACAGTGGCCCACAAAGCGAGGCCAGTGGACTGGGTAACATTGACTTTGAAAGAGCCTCCTGATCCACAGCCTTGGCAAGACAGAGAAAAATGAAACTGATCCAGTGATTATAGAGAGATGCTTGTTGAGAGGCGTCTCTGGCTTTTCAGATAAAGCAAAATTGAGACAACATAACCTCTAAGATGAAGGAGGCTACACCCCTCTCAAGACAAACTGAGAAAATCCTACTGGGTAACATAGGGAGCAGCAGGCATCTAGTCACATCTGGCTCAGCAATGGGAATGGCCCATAGCAGCAACAAAGAATTCAGAACGGGGTCCGTAAAGAATTCAGAACAGGATTAATTTAGCTTCCTTTACCATCTAATTTCATGACTTGGTAATAGAAGAGAAAAGTTTTAGAAAAAATATTTTCTGATATGGAGAAGCTTAAAATCATGTCAGTGTGAAACAAAAAAGAAAGATAAACAGCACAATCAATATGGAGGCATGAAATAGCTGTTTATGCAAATTCTTGATACACTAAACCACTTTGAAAGTCCCAACTCTACTGTACTAGAAGACAGTTCATAAACAATCAATATAAAACAAATACCTGAGAGCCAGACCCTATGGAACCATCATGTCACGAGCAAGTAAGTGTGGCGGTATACTAGTCACTTTGCCCCAAACCTCCTACTTGAAATATGCCCTTGAAAGGGAAAAACAAGAAGAAAACACCCAAGGCACCAAATTAGAAACTTAAAAAAAAAAGTACTTAGTGCTATAAAAAAACCTAGTTGTATAACATCCCAAGGATGAATTTTAAGTACATTCAAGTCTTGAGGCAGGCAGCACCTGCCTAGTTCTGATACACTTTAATTTCTGATTTGACTTTCAGAATGTCTGGGGGAAAGGGGTAAACAACACTGATCCCAAGGGACCCAAACCTGAGCTGAGAGATTTCTCTTCAAAATGGAAGACAGGCCACAGAGATGGGTGGTTAAAGAAGACTGACTGGTTTGGAGGAGAGAAAGGTCAAAGTCATTCCTGGTCCTTAATTAAAGACTGTTTCAGACACACGTGCATGATTGGGTCAGTTTTATGCAGAAATCCTCTCGCCAAAGTGATTGGCAGGTTTGTTCATCTTACGTCACTCTGCTAGCCTTCTCCTTGTTTAGGAAAGCAGCCTTCTTTGCTCCAACAAACAAACAAACAAACAAAGAAAACAATACAACAACAACAACAAAACAACCAAAACCCACTAAGAAGGATTATTTCATGTCCTCGAGAATTTTTTTGAAGGCTATCAATATTTATTATTAATACATACAATTATTACATTGGTTATCATTTAGCCTGATATTATATAAATAAATGACATAGACACCTGTTAGATTTTTAATGTCTTAAACGCTGGGGCTGGGAAGATCTTAATCCCCTAAGCTACCTTGTTATCTCCCAGCCATACACCCCAGGTCATTCGCCCTAATCATTCCTATCTGGGTTACTTCCCATCCAAAATTCTGATAAACAATTGTACATGCTTTTCATCTGGGCTGCTTCTCTCTAGCATGCCGATCCTCAGAGCATCCTCCTGGCTACACACTTCTTTTAATTACACTAACCTGCTCCTCTCTTCTCCTCTCTGCTCCTCCGATCCTCCTGCTCTCCCAAGCCCTTGAGTCTTAGGGCTGCCTACCTTTCTCTTGCCCAGTCTAAGGGATAATTTGGGAGGCAAGACTACACAGCTACATAGTAGCTCCAGATCAACCACAGCATGGGTCAGAAAGAAATACGTGTGCAGTTTGGAAAGAAATGGACATTGGGTAATTTAATATTACAGCCAAGGCAGGTGCTGACAGGGCGTGTAAGTACACCATGAGGCTGAGAGAATTTTTAAAAGTATTTTGTTATGCCTAAGGTTGGATAAATAACGGAAGACATAGTAGTAAGAAAACGAGCCTTAGATGAGAAATTGACAATGTCTCTTGGTCGTATGTGAGTGGGGCTGTGCTAAATTCTGGAACACTCTGGAGGGTGAGTGTTGCATTGAGATGGTGGTGGCGGTGAGCAGGGGAGGATGCAGCTTCCTTGCAGAAACATCCGCGGGTAGGTAGACGATAGGTTTCTCTTACTTGCTGCTTGTTTTGTTCAGCATATCCCCTTGGTCACCAACTTCTCGGTGGCCACTACACCAACCCTATTCACTCAGGAAGACCAGCTGACCTCCGTTCAGCCTCCCCACCATGTTACACCTTGCTGATCTCACAAAGGTAGCTGGCTGGCTAAGCAATGTGTGGCTTAGCAGAAATTCTACTCATCAAATTACTCCATGGTTTGAAGCCACTATTCTCAAAAGCTGGCAAGTTCTGAGGCAAAAGACTACTGTGATGCTTAACGTTGGTTTTCTATTTGATGGGATCTAGGTTTACCTGGACCATAAACTCAGGTTGTGAGGCATCTTTAGACTTGAGTTAACTAAGGTGAGACTACCCATTTAAAGGTGGGTGGCACCGTCTCGTAGACTGGGGTCTCAGACAGAATAAAAATGGGAAAACAAGCCGAGTGTCCGTACTTGTCTTTCCCTGCTCCTGCATGCAGATGCATACATGATCACAGTATAAGCTGTGATAATATTTTAACATTTTTTTCTTTGCTCCATCTCTAAAAATGGTTGCATCTCCCTAGTCTGTGTGCATGTTCAAATGGTTTGCTTTGGTGAATGGAACATGGATGGAAGTGATGACCATCACTTTGTGACCATCCCTGGTGACCATCCCATTGTGCAGCCATTGCTCTTCCTGCCTTTGCTAAGAAACGATGCATGTTCTGGAGAAGGTCTTCCAAGCCTCATGAAGAAATTGGGAGATATAGATATATGATAAACTTAATCTTGTATCTGGCATATGTAGTGAATAAAAAGCTTGAATACTTCTAAACTCCAAGCTTAAAACTTTTTTCTTCTTCAAGCTCCTAGGATACAGTAGCAAAGCCCTGATATAGTTAGGGAAGACATAAAGTTAATGATTCACAGTGGAAATGGGCATCTTCTTTATATTCAAAGTTTCCCTGATATACCTCTAAATAGCCAGTTTAACACAATATAAAGAAATAATATACTCATTGTAAAATCCTCCATTATCCCAACTATTTTTCTTTCTTTTTGTCATTCCTAGGTTCTGACTGGCCATGGGCCCCATGGGCACAGTTCTCTGGGTGGACTACATTGTTAATTTGGTAAATCTCTTTGTTGCTTTGTTGTGCTAAACTGACAGCGCCTCAGAGACTCTGCCAAGGGATGTGGAAAAGAGAGGCCTTGTCTCAACAGGAACTCCTTTGTAAGAGTGGGTGATGGACCGTGCAGCTCTTTGAACAGACAATCCCCATTGCTACCTTTCTAGCTCTCAGTGGTATGCATCCCAGAAGCTTGGCCTATTCCTGGGAATAGTCAATTGCATACTCTCTTGCTTCTGAGGGGCTTTGTGTTACCCGTGGGTTACCCGTGGCGCTTGGTGCCTTCCAGATGCATAATGCATACAATATTGCTTCTTGACTTCTCCCCTCTCAGATTCGTTCACCACATTTAATTTCCTCAGATCAACTGTCATCATGCTTTCTTTCATCATTTTGCCATTATATTCCTGGGGCCCTATAGTCATTTCGAGTTGTGCCACTTTCTCTTTTATATCCCTGGCATGAAAATGTGTCAAATAAAAGTACAATGATGCCTTCCCTATCATTTTCTAGATTTCTACCAATTTCAGCTATCCCTTAATTGGGAGGGAACTAGAATGCCAGGTTGGAGTGCAAGATGAAAAGGGGAGAAGATTGTCATTGATGTGGTTGCCATCAACACAGAGCATCAAGGAAATGTGACATTATTTTCTCAACTTCACACACAGGAAAAATAAAATTCAAAGGTTAGAGTAACTTGACCAGCATGGTGCAGCCCAGAGTAGCGGAACCAGGATGCATTTATCCACATGGCTCTATTCTTAGATGTGGTGGTGGGTATAAGAATGAAACAAGGGAAAATACAAGGCTATATACGATTTGGTACGAGTTACTTAATCTTCCTAGTTAATAGAGGAGTTAAGTGTATTTTACTCTAAGGCACTGTAACATTCTATGATCTAAAATCATTTCCCAAAAGCCTAAATGCTTGATTCTGTGAGAGAAAACTAGAGGTATTTCTTTAGTTCATTCTTCTTTTCCTTGGGTTACAGAAGTCATTTTCTTACCTGGTAGAGAATAATTTCTCCCTTTTCAGTCTAAATTTAACCCATTACTAATTGTCCGCCTTCTAAATACTCCAGTTTATTCAGTGCACCACACATAATTCTGACTTCCACATATTTAACTTCTCCCTACCTATTGAGTCTTTGCTTCCACACAGAACACATTCAAAACTCCTGGACATATTTAAATAGACAGTCTTTCTCAACTCATTGCTATGCTGGCTGCATTATGTGCTTTTATAAGCTAGCTTGAGTTTTTTTTTTTTTAAATTGAAGTAAAATCCAGAGAACATAAAATTTGCCAATTTTATCCCATTTTAAAGTGTACAATTCAGTGGCTTTTCATACATTGACAGGCTTATGCCACCATTAGTACCATCTCAGTGTAGAACATTTTCATCACCTCCAACATGAACCCCAAACGCATTAAGCTGCCATTCCTAACTGTCCTTTCTATGCCTTGCCCTCCCCAACTCTGGCAATGGCTGGCCTGTTTTCCATCTGTGTAGATTTGCCTCTTCTGGAAATTTCATAGACTGTGTGGGCTTTTATATTTGGCTCTCCCACTTAGCACAATGTGTTCAAGGCTCATCCTTGTACTTAGAGGCTAGCATTTAACACTTACAGCCCTTTCCCATGATTTCTAATACCCCATCTTCATTTACTTTGTGCACATTTGACGTGACTTCTGTGATGATGTCCTTGACACCTCATTCTAGAGGCTGTTTCTTTCTTGGGCATCACATAGATACAAGGTCCTTTGGTATACTTCTTGCAGGTATGTCTTTCATTTGGCAGCATTTAACATACTAATATTTTCCAGAGTTCTTCTTATAGCCAATTATGCTTTATAGTCTCTCTTTTGGCTATTCACATCACTCCAAGGATTCAGGTGACAAAATAACTGGTCCTAGTAGTAGTTATTTATTCATTGGGTTATCCCTAGCCCTGGTAAGTCCTTTCATACCCTTTACCAACCCCTGTATCTCTTGGGCTTCACTCTTCTTTCCATCAACCAGCCATACAGCTTAATGTGACTCAGCAGACGAGCTCCTGCGACATGACTTAGCCCAACTAAACAGACAGAAAGGAGACATATGACTCACCCTGGAGCAGTTGTAAAACACCCCTAGAAATCTGTAATTGGACTGAGACAGCGAGAGAGAGAGAGGAAGAGAGAGAGAAAGAGAGAGAGAGTCTTTTTTGTAAATGAGGCAAGTTGCTATAAAAAGTTGTGTTTTTGTCGCATGGATTAAGCAACAAGGAGAAGAGGATGTCAGGAGAGAGATTCCTTTCGAGCACAGATCTTAGCCTAATTTTTGAGCATGGTTGCATCCCTGCTCTTGGAGCTCAGCTGGTCATTTCTCAAACATATAATCAGTTTAGGGTAGTTATTTCCAAAAGAATATGACTATAACTGATGCTTAAAAGTATGGACACTTTCTTCATCTTCTCTTTCCCTATCCAGCTCTCTGGACATTACATAGTGACCTTGGTGACACATGTTAAAGATGGCTGTCTCAAAATTACTATATTGGGGTAAAGCAGCTCCTCCCCTCCCACATTCCAAACCTGATGATGCCAACTGGGCAAGAACTACACTCATGGTGTTAAGCCTCTGAGATTTGGAAGCATCAGCTATACAAGATGTAAAAATAATGCCTGCCATAACTAAGGTTTTGTTTACAATTCAACAGAATCAAGACTGCCCATAGTCTCTCTCTGTGTATTCTAGCAAATAGCTCTAAAATCCATTGAGTCAGAAATTTTATAATACTGGGTTTTTCCATGTTCAGTGATTTTCATAGTTTCCATAATCACTTGTTAACCAACTGTTATATATTGGTTTGACATATTTAAAAATTTTTCACCTTCTTGTTAGCATTACTATAGATGTCAAACCGGCTATTTCTTGGATTCAGGTTAAGTTATTAGGACAGGTTCAGATTAAAATCCATATTTTTAGGTAAAACCATTTTAAAATGTTCTTTTTCAAACAATAATTTACATTACATATTTTCTGAAAAATTTTAAGTAGCTCTTTAACATCATCTAGTTGAAAATCATGAAATTTTATTTCTTACTACCATCACAGTGTTCTTCTGAGGAAATCAATCAAAATTATTTCATTGGGCACTGGTTGGTATGACAACAGCCTTCTTACTAATCAAAGGTGGTTGTATAGGGCTGAGGGATGAAGAAACAGTACACTAGTGAGTATAGACAGCTGTGACCAGCAAACATTCTTGATGTTATCCATATTAGTTTGTGATTTCATGACTCAGCCAAGTTCACTATCTTAGGGAGTTTTGGAAACAAGAGAGATGCAGTAATAGTGTCATAGAAAAATAGACTTACATTGAAGTCCACTGAGTAGAGGTGTCAATGACTAGAAGATAAGGAGCAATAAAGATTGCCAGGAGCAGAGCTCTAGAAGCAGATGGAGGACTTGGAAAGAAAAACACTTATATTCAGGTACCATCAAATACATCCAAGACCAAGAAGGGCAAAATCCTTGGTTCAGGAGCCACAGCCAGACATATGGGAGGAGAGAAGTTTTCCTGAAGTAGCCAGAGTATCAACAAACTTAGAGCCATTGTAGGTTGATCAATACTCCACTTTCAAGTGAGACTTTGCAGCTTGTTTTAAGATACATTTTTGTTTGTTTGTTTCTTCACTCTTCCACCTTTTCTTTTTTTTGTTTTGTAGTTAACCTAGAGCACAATGCTGAGCAATGATTAATCCATCCTAAACCTCCAATCCTACATAGCTTCCTCCCATTCAGTTTTCCCACATTATATTTACTTTAATTATATCATAGTTCTGGTTCATCTCTCCTGGTGGTTGCAAGTCCTCTCCTCTCATCTCTCCTTTCTGAATCCTCCCATTCACTTTATTCTCCTCTCCCCCAGACCAAATGTCCCACCCTATTCTCTTCATTGCTCAACACTGGCTGGTTGTTTCATTTACAACAGAAAAAACAAATGGTGGCTTGTTTAGACAAACTTGAGACAGGTAATGCTTAGAATAAACACCAAAATGCAATGTCCAGATTGAAACCAGATAGTGGGGTTGAGAAATCAGCATTTGAATGTACAAGGGTAAAGTGTGTACATTCCACAAGAACATTATACCAACAGTAGGTTTATTTTATATTATATGGCTAATATCCACCTTTTCTAATAAAGGCCCCATCACATGAATTGTACATGAGCATTGCAGCTTGGTTGATTTTCTTTAAACAATACCACAGTCTACCAAGCACTATGTCCCACCTCTGCTTGTTCTCCGTCTTCACTTTTGAAACCACCCTCATCATATGCTTAAGCAATACTGGGCACTGCTGCCTTCTGAATGCTGCCTTCCATTCTCCAGGAATTCTTATTTTTCAGGTGTGGCATCTTGTTTCATGGGAGTGCCCTTCATTCTTAGTTCATTACCATTCATTCTTAAACGTAGCTTCTGCTAAAATATCTTCTGGGAGCCCTGCCTACCCTTGTTTGCTCCTGAGTGTGTGCAGTTATGTATTGCTCCATAGCACCTTGGACATGCTGGTGTCTTGTTGTTAATTCTATCACACAGTACACAGTGCTAATCTTTCTTTTGTGTCCCCTGTAGGTTCACAAGTCTTCTAAGGGGTTAATTGTGACTTGTTCTTCCTCTAAACTCAAAATCTGAACAAAATCTGACATATAATAGGGATTTCTTAGTGATGATTAAATACCTTCAGTTCTTTAAGCCAACAGCTGCTGTACAGTAGTTAACATCATATAGAAATTTTAATTTATTTAAGGAATTCTAACAAAATGCTATAGACTGGCGGTTATTTCTCTTCTCACAATTCCAAAAGCTGGGAATCTGTGATCAAGAGGTCAGCAGTGTTGGTTTTGTTTGGAACCTCTTTCCTTGGCTCGTAGATGATTGCCTTCTTCCTAAATCATCATAAACTTTTCTCTAAATCTTGTAAACTTTTGTCAGTCTCTGATCCCTTCTTCATACAGAAACACTGGTCTATAATGTTGGGGTCCATATTAATGGCCCCATTTTTGCTTAGTTATCTCTGTATAGACTTTATTTCCAAATATCCATGTATTCAGAAAACAGGGGTTGAGACTTTAACAAGTATATCCTTCCAAAATTTGTATGTTGGCTCTTTTCTTGGAAGCTCTGGGCTCTAACTGACATTGAAGTGGAAAATGAGTTAAAAGCAAAGCTAAGGCAATCAAAATCAGAGATAATAATAGTCTGGAGAGGTTGCATGTGATGGTGAGGGAAAAACGTAATATGAAACATCTCCAAAGCCCAGCTAGCTAAGTCTGAGGCAGTGTGCTTTGGTATGTTAACATCCTATCTAGTCCCCTGACATGTGGGACAGCAGGTTACAGACCCTGGACTCCCTTTGCAATGATTGATTCTCTAAGTTCATGCACACAGGTATAATTCATGGGGCAAAAATGCTATGTAGAGCAGCTGTGACATTGCCAGCTGAAAAAGATGGTCTGCTTGGGGCACAGAAAGAATTAAAAGGTAGTGTTTTAAATCAGTTGCACCCTACAGTCTCCTAAGATTTCTTATTAGAAAGTTGCCGTTCTCTGTCATGAACAATTCCACATTTGGCTAAGGCTGAGGATCTGGCTTGCTTCCATGTATGTGGACCTATCTGCATTGCCCCCGTGGCACGCCTGGGTTGGCTACCCAGAGGCTATTTAAGCTATGGGCTGGCTTTCCCCGGGGTCCGAGGATTGTTCAATGTTCCTGAATAAACTGCATTGAAAAAAAAAAAAAAAAAAAAAAAAAAGAAAGTTGCCGTTATAAATAGGGTTTAGCACTGGTAAGTGATGGAAGTCAAGAGCCACAGACTCACCCCATCTCTCCCTACCTTACTGAATGCACCTCACATGACCTCTCTGTGACTCGAGGTACACACTGTAACAAACAGAAATGTTTGTGCCACTCTTTGTCAGGTGGTTGTGATAAATAAGCAATTAAGAGGGCTCTAGGTATGTAAGTCCTCTTTTGTATTGTTATAGACGAGATGGTTAAATAAGAAACACACCAACTATAGAGGTACAGTATAATCTATCATACCTCTTATGATTTATTTCTGCAAATAAACCTTTCCTGATTCTAGTGTATTTTTTTATATCTATTGCATGAAACTGAAAAATAGCTATTATTTACTTGTTTAAAATTCACTGGTCCATTCATGTTAGATTTTTAACACAGTTAAGTACTAGAGAGCAAAAGATGAAAGAAATAGGGGCTAGAGAAATTGCTCAGAGTTTAAGAACATTTGCTATTGTAGAGGAGCTGGGTTCAGTTCCTAGTACCTACATGGATGTTTGCAACTGTCTGTAATTCCATTTCCAGAGTGTCTGGTGCCTTCTTCTTTTCTGCATGGGCACTAAGTATGTACATGGTAAACACACATGTATGCATACCAACACTCATACTCAAAAATATGTCTTTTAAAAATAAAAATGTCAGGAGGACTCCAAGATGGCGGCAACCAGTGCGCACCATTTCTGAAGGGCAGAGGATCTAAAACTCCAAAACTGGTGAGTGGATGGGCTACTGAAGCCAGAGCATCAACTTTGAGGCTGAACAGGCTAGAGGAGACAACCCATAAATTGCTACAGATTGGATCCAGCCTCCTCCCCCCGGGGTGTCTGAGAGTGGCGAACTAGCAACCCCTGCACTTTTGGAGTGTACAACCCCAGGTACGGGGCCTCCTTACTCTAACAGCCAAACAGGGCACCCAAATCTGAGAGTAGAAAACTGCAGGCCCTCTGAGCTTACAGCATATCCCTGAGAGTGAGTTGCCAGGCTCTCTGTGCTTTCCACATATGCCTGCAAGTCAATACATCTGTGAGAGAGTGTGTAAAGAACCCCAGATCTAGGGTCCCTGTACTCTAGCCACCAGACATTGGATACCTCCCACCCACACCCCCATTGTGGGAAATATAGGGATCCCTGGAACAGTGTTCTCAACATTGAAGCCCCTGCTTTGTAGGTCTCCTAGTGGAGTCCAGGCAAACAATTCCTGGAACCAGGATGGTGCAGCCCAGACAGATCTAAACACTTGCAGCACAATACCTAAACAGGCCTGTGGGCTGAGCAATTATGGACACCTGTGCACATGTTCCACCACTACAACCTACCCCTACGCTCCTCCCGTACACTCCACCCTTCCAGGCAGGCACACTTCCACCCACATTCCTGTGCTTGCACACATGTGCCTGCAATCTTCCTCCCTTAGAAGCATCTGAAACACCAACACCCACTATCAAATGAGTGGACCTCTCTCATCCTCCTGAAGAATACTGCAGACTCCAGAAACAGTCTGCAGTATAGGCTCTAGGAACAAAGTGTGAAGGCTACGGACCATCAGATGTCTGGAGGCCAGTGTAAAAACATATCCAACAAAAATCAAGACAACATGGCTTCATTAGCAACTCCCCAAATCAATGGATATTTAAAAAGTAGTTTTATTAATTATTATTATTTATTACAATTTATTCACTTTACATCCTGGCAGTGGCTCCCTCCCTCATCTCCTCCTAATCACACCGTCCCTCCCTCTTTGCCCCCATCCCTCTGCCCTAGTCCACTAATAGGGGATTCATCAGAAACACAGGAAAATTATTTTAAATCTATGCTTATCCAGTTATTAGAGGCACACAAAGAGGAAACAAACAAAACTCTCAAATAAATACAAGCAAATATGGCCACACAATTAGAGGCACATAAAGAGGAAACAAACAGAAAAATAGATGCCATCATGGAAAGACAGGAATACATATTCAAGCAGATGAAGAAAATGGTGCAAGATATGAAAAAAGAATTAGAATTAATAAAGAAAACACAAACAGAGAAAACCCTGGAGCTAGAGAACATAGAGATCAGGAACTACAAAGGTAAGCATCACCAACAGAATACAAGAGATGGAAAAGAGAATCTAGACACTGAAGATACAACTTCAGAAATTGATACATCTCTCAAAGAAAAAATAAAATTGGAAAAGTTACAAACACAAAACATCCACAAAATCAAGGAAACATGAAAAGATGAAATCTAAGATTGATAGGAATAGACGTAAAAGAAGATTCCAGGCTCCAAGGTACAAAAAATATTTTGAAGAAAATAATAGAAGAAAACTTTCCCAACTTGAAGAAAGAGATGTCCTTAAAGATACAAGAGGTGTACAGAACAGCAAATAGACTATACCGGAAAAGAAACTCCTCACTTCACACAATAATAAAAATAGTAAATCTACAGAACAAAGAAAAAATATTAAAAGCAACAAGGGGAAAAGGCCAAGTAACCTATAAAGGTAGGCCTATCAGAATCACACCAGACTTCTCAACAGAAACTATGAAAGCCAGAAGGGCCTGGACAGATGTCATGAAGACTTTAAGAGACCACAGATGGTAACCAAGATTATTATACCCAGCAAAGCTTTCAATCAACATAGATGGAGAAAACAAAATATTGCATGACATATCTACACAGCAGCCCAGCCCTACAGAAGATACTAGAAGGAAAACTCCAATCCAACGAAAACAACTACACCCAAGAAAACACAGGACATAGATAAACTCACAACAAAAAAATCAAAAGCTCACAAACACACTATCACCACAAACTCCACAATAAAAGGAACTAACATTTATTGGATACTATTACCTATTAACATCAATGGACTCAACTTTACAATAAAAAGACACAAACTAACAGAATGGTCATGGAAACAGGATCCAACATTCTGCAGCAGCCAAGAAACTCACCTCTGCAACAAAAGAGACACTACCTCAGAGCAAAGGGCTGGAAAAATGTTTTTCAAGCAAACAGACCCAGAAAACAAGCTGGAGTAGTTATCCTAACAATAAAACAGACTTTCAACCAAAATTAATCAAAAAAGTTGAGGAGGGGCACTTCATTCTCATCAAAGGAAAAATCACAATCCTGAACATCTATGCCCCAGATAAAAGCGCACCTGCATTTGTAAATGAAACATTATTAAAGCTCAAATCATGCATTGATCCCAACACCTTAATAGTGGAAGAATTCAAAACTCCACTTTCAGCAAGGGACATATAATCTAGACAGAAGCTAAATAAGAAAATAATGACACTTACAGAGGTCCTAAATCAAATGGACCTAATAGATGTCTACAGAACATTTCACCCAAACTCAAAAGAGTATACCTTCTTCTCAGCACCCTATGGAACCATCTCCAAAATTGACCATATAGTTGGATACAAAGCAAACCTCAACAGATACAAGAAGATTTAAATAATCCCCTGTATCATATCAGAGCACCATGGCCTAAAACTAGAACTCAACAATGGAAATAAGCCTACACACACATGGAAACTAAACAACTCTCCACTCAACTACAGCTGGATCAGGAGAGAATAAAAAAAGAAAGACACAACTTACCCAAACTTATGGAACAAAATGAAAGAAGTGCTAAGAGGAAAATTAATAGCACTAAGTGTCTTCAGAAAGAAGTATGAGACATTTCATACAAGCAACTTAATGGCATACCTAAAAGCCCTCAGAAAGAAAGAAGCAGACACACCAAAAAGAAGTAGATGGTTGAAAATAACCAAACTCAAGGCTGAAAGCAATAAATTAGAAACAAATAAAACAATTCAAAGTATCCATGAAACCAAGAGCTAGTTCTTTGAGAAAATCAACAAGCTAGACAAACCCTTAGCCAAAATAATGAAAAGGCAGAGAGAAACTATCCAAATCAGCAAAATCAAAAATAAACTCACAACAAAAATATCAAAAGCTCACAAACACACTATCACCACAAACTCCACAATAAAAGGAAATCAGAAATGAAAAGGGGATATAACAACAGACACTGAGGAAATTCAAAGGGCTTGCTTCAAAAGTCTATATGCCCCAAAATTTGAAAATCTAAATGAAATGGATAATTTTCTTGATAGATTCCATTTACCAAAGTTAATTCAAGATCAAGTAAATAGATTAAACAGTCCTACATCCCCAATGAAATAGAAGCAGTCATCAAAAGTCTTGCAAAAAAAAAAAAAAAAAAAGCCAAGGGTGTGATGGTTTCAGCATAGAATTCTACCAGACCTTCAAAGAAGAGCTAATGCCAATACTGTTCAAATTATTTCACAAAATAGAAACAGAAGAACATTACCAAACTCATTCTGTGAGGCCGCAGTCACCTTGATACTTAAACCACACAAAGACCCAACAAAAAAGAGAACTTCAAACCTATCTCTCTTATGAATATTGACTCAAAAATACTCAATAAAATACTAGCAAACCAAATCCAAGAACACATAAAAGATATCATCCACCATGACCAAGTAGGCTTCATTCCAAGCATGCAGGAGTGGTTCAATATACAGAAATCCATCAATGTAATCCACCACATAAGCAAACAGGAGGAAAAAAACCCCCCACATGATCATCTCCTTAGAAGCCCGAAAAAGCATCTGACAGAATCCAACACCTATTCATGTTTAAAGTTTTGGAGAGATCAGGGATACAAGGAACATACCTAAACACAGTAAAGGCAATATACAGTAAGCCTATTGCCAACATCAAATTAAAAACTATAAAACTTACCACTGAAATCAAGGACAAGGCAAGGCTGCCCACTCTCTCTGTATCTCTTCAACATAGTAGTTGAAGTCGTAGCTAGAGTAATAAGACAACCAAAGAAGATCAAGGGAATATAAATTGGAAAGGAAGTAGTCAAAGTATCACTATTTGTAGATGATATGATAGTATTCATGAATGACCCCAAAAATTCAACCAGCTGATAAACACCTTCATCAAAGTGGCTGGATACAAAATTAACTAAAAAAAAAAATCAGAAGCCCTCCTGTATAGAAAAGACAAAAGGGCTGAGAAATAAATTAAGGAAACAACACCTTTTACAATAGCCACTAATAACATAAAGTAACTTGGTGTAACTCCAATCAAGCAAGTGAAAGACCTGTTTGAAAAAAACTTCAAGTCTCTAAAGAAAGAAATTGAAGAAGATATCAGAGGATGGACAGATACCCCATGCTCATAGATCAGAAGGATTAACATAGTAAAAGTGGCTATCTTACCAAAAGCAATCTACAGATTCAATGCAATACCCATCAAAATACCAATACAATTCTTTACAGAACTTGAAAGAATAATTCTCAATTTCATATGGAAAAACAAACAAACAAACAAATCCCAAAATTGCTGAAAAATCTTGTATAATAACAGATCTTCTGGAGTCATCTCCATCCCTGATCTCAAGCTGTAGTATAAAGCAATTGTAATAAAAACTGCATGGTACTGGCATTGAAACAGGCTGAAGGATCAATGGAATTGAATAGAAGACCCAGAAATAAACCCACACACTGTGGATACTTGGTTTTTGACAAAGAAGCCAAAACAATACAATGGAAAAAAGATAGCATCTTTAACAAATGGTGCTGGTCTAACTGGATGTCTACATGTAGAAAAATGCAAGTAGATCCATATTTATCATCCTGCACTAAGCTAAAGTCCAAATGGATCAAAGACCTCAATATAGAAACACTACTAGAAGAAAAAGCGGGGAAGAGCTTTGACCTTATTGGCACAGGAAACAATTTCCTGAACAGAACACCACAGCACAGGCTCTAAGATGAACAATTAATAAATTGGACTTCGTGAAACTGAAAAGCTTCTGTAAAGCAAAGGACACTGTCATCAGAACAAAATGGCAGCCTACAGACTGGAAAAAGATCTTCACCAACCCTTTATCTGACAGAGGGCTAATCTCCAGAATATATAAAGAACTTAAGAAGTAAGCACCAACAAATGAAGTAATACAATTTAAAAATTGTATAAAAAGCACAAGTTAAGCAGAGAATTCACAAGAGAGGAATATTGAATGACTAAAAAGCACTTAAAGAAATGTTCAATGTTCTTGGTCATTAGGGAAATGCAAATCAAAATGGCTCTGAGATTTCATCTTACACCAATCAGAATAGCTAAGATAAAAAACTCAAGGAACAACACGTGCTGGAGAGGATGTGGAGATAGGGGAACCCTCCTCCATTGCTGGTGGGAGTGCAAACTTGTACAACCACTTTGGAAATCACTCTGTTGCTTTCTCAGAAAATTAGAAAGAGCTCTATCTCAAAACCCAGCTATATCACTCCTAGGCATACAGACAAAGATTCTATACCATGCAACCAAAACATTTGCTCTACTATTTTCATAGCTATGTTATTCATAATAGTCAGAAACTAGAAACAACCCAGAAGTCCCTTAACTGAAGAATGGATAAAGAAACTGTGGGACATCTACACAATTAAATACTATCTTTCTCTTAAAAACAAGGACATCATGAAATTTGCAGGCAAATAGGTAGATATGGAAAAGACTGAGGGAGGTAACCCAAACCCAGAAAGACACACATGATATATACACACTTATAAGCAGATATTAGACATATAATACAGGATAACCATGCTACAATCCACAGACCTAAAGTGGCTAAGTAAAAAGGAGGACCCTAGCGATGATTCTTATTTCTTATTCAGAAAGGCAAATTGAATAGATACTGGAGGAAGTTGAAGAGAGAGAACAGGATGGGAGACTATGATAGATATCCTCTGAAAGGCTCCACCCAGCAGGGTATGCAAGCAGATGCTGAGACTCACAGCTAAGCACAAGGAGTCTTATGAAAGAGTTGGGGGATAGAAGGACCTAGAGAGAACAGAAGCTCCACAAGAAGACCAAAAGAACAACAAATCTGGGCTCAGTGGGGCCTGCAGAGGCTAAACCAACCAAGGACCATGTATGGAGAGGACCAAGGCCCCCTGCTCAGATGTAGCCTATAGGCAGTTCAGTCTCCATTTGGGTCACCTAGTAAGGGGACCAGGGTCGGTCGCTGACATGAACTCTGTTGTCTGGTCTTTGTTCACTTCCCTTGAGTGAGGCAGCCTTGCCAGGCTACACAGGAAGAGGATGCAGGCAGTCCTGAAAAGAGACTTGAGCGGGGTCAGTTAGTAAGGGAGGAAGGCTTTCCCTTTCTGAGGACTATGAGATGGCAGTAGGAAGAAAGACAAACCAACAAACCAACAAACCAACATGACCTACCAGGATTGAAAAATACATGGACAGAATTATAATCCCAAACTTGGAGTACAGTGATAGGCAAATATAGTACTCCCTGAGAAAGAATGTATATTTCCAAGAAGGAGGCAAATGTGCGAATATTTCACTCCTGACACATTTTCTCAGGAGTCATTTCATTTCCAGGTGTGATAGCCACTGGGACAAATGAAATTCATACATTAGTATTTATCTTTTTGGCCAACTTACAAGAGAAATATTTTATTAGATTTAAACAATTTTAATTTATATTTTATTAGATTATATTCCAGATAAGGAAAAAAAAAACAAACAACTCAGTGGTGCTGAGTTACTAGTGTACAGTCATACAGCTAATAAAGGAATCCACTAGATGTTAAACCCATGCTTTTCTATTTAACTCTGTACACATCTCCCCTGTCTACTTGTATTTAAGACACAGACTTCTACAAGTAGATGTTCGTTCCTTATAGCTCTGCTTTGTACAGGCTTTCACTGCAGTAACTGCACAGCAATTATCATCTTATGAAAGTGGAGAGGATCCAGGAAAAATTGTTGTTTAAAACCTCCCTTTATATGCAAAATTTGACAGTATCACTACCCTGATGCCAAGAATCTTTGAGACCATGCATCTTGCAAAGAAGAAATTAAATTATAAGAACAACCCAAATCTCACCATGTCACTTTTTACCATATTTCAAGATATTTTCTTCTTTTAGAAAAAAATCTCTTTAGTTTTTGAGATTATAATATAATTACATCATCTCCCTTTTCCTTTTCTCTGTACTGGGGTGAAAATCATACCCACTAAAATCTGTTTCCACAGTCTCAGAACAGGACCTTTGGGTATATAATTAGCTAAGGGGAGGTAGGTTAGGATGATGGGCCCTGATCCAATGATTTATACCCATAGAAGGATAAAAAGAAGACACAGGCTTCTGTCTAGGTGTCGAGGCATATCAAGGGAGAAAGAAACAAAAGCGATGTTTCTATAAGGCTAAGAACAAACAAGCAAACACTGAAAAGCTCTAGAAACTCAGTGGAGGATGAAAGGGTTCTTTCCTTAAGTCTCCCCTCCTCTTCACTCTAGATTTCCAGCCTCCAAAATGGTAAAAGCATAAATGTCTGTCAATTCTTAGCACTTCTGTGTGCTTGGCCGTAGCATTCACTGGTGCAATCCTTATTACCAATGAGCCCCAAAGTACCCACCATGCAGTCAGGAGGTAAATCCTGAGATATGAAGGACAGCGTTCAAGTCTGTAAACTGAGTATTTCTCCCTCTCACACCTGACAAACACATTTACTATTGTTTTTGTTCCAATTAGTTTCAAGTCAGCTTAAATCTCATCACAGGAAGAGGTGATCTATTTAAATTCAGTGTAAATGCACCACTGCTTGTTCTCATATCAGACAGGGCTAAATGTGGAGAAATTACTTACTGGGTGTCCTGGGGTTTGCAATGTAGAATTGATAAACGAACTGACTGCTGGAAATTAGAGGAAGAGAAACACTGATATTCTGGGCACCAGATCCCTAACTAATTAAAGCATTGACTGCCATATTGTAATGTTCAAAATTTATTTATTTATTTGTTCGTTTGCTTATTTTTCATTATGTTATTCTGACCATAATAATTGAAGTTGAAAACAAAGCAGCAAAAATCAAAGTATTTAAGCCATTGTCTCATATTCCTGTATCATGGTTTATCAGAACCTAAATTTATCCCCTGCTCCTCTTTCATCTGCCTTCTTGAATGAGGGAGCAGTGCACTTCCTTTGCACTCAAACCACAGCGAGACAGGAGCAGGGAAGGTTGGAGAGTTTCAGAAATGTCATTTTATGAGGCAGCGCTTTGGCTTTGACAGATAAGCAAGCATATGGTTAGAATTTCACATTGCAAGCCCATTCTCTGTGGAGTGGGAAGGCCGGCAGAGGGAGAGTAGATATTTTACAAGCTCACAGCATCTGTAATACTATCGCAACCAAAGAAGTAGAAGAATAAGAAAACGGAAAAGAAGAAGAAGAGGGAGGAGGAGGAGGACGAGGAGGAGGACGACGACGAGGAGGAAGTGAAGGAGGAAGAGAGAATAGAGAGAGTAGGTGTGGGTCTGGAGTGGCTTGAGGAGCCACACTCATGTACTTTTAGTGAAGTCTTTGGACACTTCCACTCACCAGAGAGTGGGTAGGTATTCAGGACAACAGGTTTCAAAGAGAAACAGAATGTGAAAACACACACACACACACACACACACACACACACAAACAAACACACACACTAGCTAGCCAAGTAATCAATAAACAAAGTGGCTATCAGTAGATTAAAATCAGTGATAAATGAATACTTAGGCCATTTTAATTGTATTTTCAACCAGTTTGCAGCAACATGGAAACATAGCTTTGCTTTTTATTTCTTTCATTCACTTATGTCTTTAAATATGACATTAGGAAGCAGAAGGAGTCCTCTTCAGGTCAATAAAGAAGGGGGTGGTTCATGTGCCAAATAACCCTCCTGGACAGGTCATTGAAACTTAATCGGAAGGAATTAACTTTCTTTTCACACCTTCGAGGTTCTATTTAAATCTATTAAAATTATCACATGTCTTTATTAGACCTGGGTTAAAATTCCAATTGAGAACTTTGGGGAGCTGAGGGCCTAAGGCTAACAACACTTTTGTCAGGGCTGACACATCAAAAACTTTCAGTCTTAAACTTAAACTGTTTTTGGCTCTACAATAAAATTTATGTTTATATTTGGTCCTAGTCTGCCACGCCTCCAATGTCCATAGATCTTCTGAAAAGGTTTTGCCAGTGTTTCAACTGATGGCATTACCTATTCATCTGGTATGTGCTAAAGACACGAAGTTCATTTATTTTTAAAGACACATTTCCCGTTTCTTGCATTATTGTGCTTATACAAAGAAGAATTTAAGACATTCTAGAAACCTCTTTGATATTTAAGATATCAATGAGGAGAGATTCAAGATGGTGGCACCCCCTTTCTTGGTCTAGGGAAGGGGAATAGGGGAAAAAAGGGAGGGAGTGTGGGACTAGGAGGAGATGAGGGAGGAGGCTACAATCAGGATATAAAGTGAATAAATTATAAAAAATAAAAAATTTAAAAAGTGAAAAATCCAACTGTACTGGCCAAGTGAGTATTTGTGCCATGAAACAATTCTTAACTACACAAAAATGTAAAAATAAGTTGCTTTTTAAAATAAATCCTTTTTATGCAAAACAAAACTCAATTACATTTAAGCAATGTTTTCTCTTTCTATAAATATATGATATAATGTATAAAGTACACATATATATGAATTTATATGTGTATTCTATAAGCATGTTTATATAGCTATTTCCTACAACCTTCTTCAAGACTTTTCTCTTATTTCTCCCACAGACATTGCAATACTAAGGACATTTAAAATAATAAAGAGAACAAAATTTAAAAAAAAAGCTATCAAGGAGATGCCATATACAAACATGGTAATGAAGAGTCTTAAGAATTTAATAATTAATAATTTAATAAGTGATGTAATTTAATAATTAATAATTTAATAAGTGAGGTTTCAAGAAAAGGACAAGAGAAGCATCAGGGGATGTGGAGGACCAGTTCTCTGGAGATTGTGCATTTCTCTGTCTCTAGGGTCTCCCTGTTGACACAGGACTCTGTATTTGGTCATAGGTTATAATAATGTGGTGGCTGTTCTCAGCTGTCAACTTGACTATGTCTGGAATTAAAAATCCAAAAGTGGAGGCACATCTCTGAGAGAGATTTGCTTAGTTTGAAGTGGGAAGACACACTTCTAATATGGATGTTTGAGGTGGTTAAGACACATCTTTAACCCAGACCTTTTGAGGTGGAAAGATCTGCCTCTAATCCAGGCCACAAATTCTCCTGGAAGTATATATATGGACATGGAAGAAGGAAGCTTTTGCATTTTGCCAGTTTACTTTTATTTTGCTAGCAAGTCCATTTCTTCCCTGACATCAGAGCCTATTTTTCAGGATTTCAGTGTATGCCAAAGATCCGCTGAGACATTCAGCCTCATGGACTGAACAATTATTGGATTCTTGGACCTTGCATACAGAGCCAGCCATTGTTGGATTAGCCTGTTAATCTTTCTATTAAACCCCTTTATATATATTCTATAAGTTCTGTTATTATAGAGAACCCCAACTAGACCAATTAGTAAACAAATTGCTTTATCCTCTGTTGCCAAAGACTGCAAGATATTTGTTTATTCATCAGAAATAAATCTCCTGCTTTGTTTAGATTGGCACATGGACCTATGGAATATGATTAGTCTTCATCTTCCTATTTTACTAGCTGTTGCCACAGAATTAATTTATATCTAATGGAAAGTAGTTGGATGTGTGTACAGTAAGAAAGGAAATATCTGTTTTTGTTCCTTCCTCTTCTACGAGCAAAGAAGCACAGATGTTTTGAATCCTGATCTGATATAACAATTTTGGATCATGAGGTGACCGGAAAAAATCAATAATGTATAGAGGAGCAACAAGATAGAAAGAGACAGGAGCCTTAATTTTAAAAACTGCTTTATGAGCCCTGGGCTGATTTCTTCTGGTTTTCTTGATTGTGAGAAGAGATACACAGTTCTCAGCTGCACACAATTCTTTAGGGTTTTCAAATATTTGCAGATGAACATGGATTTTTACATAGCTCCTCAGTTTATAATTAGAGTCACTTCAAATGTTCTGATTCCATTAATCCATTGCCTGTACCTCTGTCAGTATCATTTAGGGATGGAATTTGAACATCTTTTTTTTTTTTTTTTTTTTTTTTTTTTTTTTTTTTTTTTTTTACATTTAGTCAAGCACAAGTTAAAAAAATATTACCAACGCTAATGAATCTTGGATTTTTTTCTAGTTTTGTTAATTGAAGATATCCATCTTTTTTATTAGCATACAAAATAAGAACTTAGTCACCATTTTTCAAAATACTAAAA
The DNA here is from genome assembly GCF_030254825.1 of Meriones unguiculatus. Lineage (NCBI taxonomy): Eukaryota > Metazoa > Chordata > Mammalia > Rodentia > Muridae > Meriones > Meriones unguiculatus. Next base: position 57,851,755 of record NC_083362.1, on the reverse strand, counting down.
CATGGAAAAGAGTAAAATTTAATTGGGTGTAATTTTTATACTGTTCATTTGATTCCCAGATTATATTAAAAAAATCAATCTAGATATAGTCAGTTCCTTGAGAGTGTGACCTTTAACAAGCTTTATATTTTTGATTGTTTTATTAGTTGATGCAAAAATGACATGAAAATTCAAAGTTTTAAAATCTACAAATTCAAATATGATGGTTACTACTGATCATTAACCTGACCGGCTTGAGAAACATCTAACAGATTAGGAAATTTCATATCTGGTTGTGTTAGATGTCCTTTCCTGAAAGGATTACCTGAGGAGAAAAGGTATGAATAGGGTGGCATCCCACAGGCTGAGGGCTTGAGTAATTGAATGTCTACTAGCATAGTCAGGTCCCCCCTTTCCTGACAATTGTTCTGTTAAGTGCCTTGCTTTGCTACTCTCTCCTGCCATGGACTTACACCTTTGAACCATTAGCTCAAATCAGTCCTCCCTACTCTCTGTTGCTTTGGCTAGGTACTATAGAATACACTGAGGCAAATAGGCAAAGTAAAAGTGTAATCTTATACCCTCATTAAAATAATATAGCAACAAGGTAGGAAAATATGACAATATAGTATCATCTGTCTACTACCAATATATCTGTAAAGGTAATAGAAGGGAAAGTTTGTTCCATCAGTTGGGTGAATGTCAGGATATTGTGTTCAACAGCTAATCTTGGTTGTTAAGTTAACTGACTCTGGAATCAACTAAAGTGAAAGCCACTGGGTAGTCTGTGCATACTGATCTAATGAATAGAATATGTGTTCTATCAGTTATGTTCCTTTAGAGGACCTCAACTAATGCATTATGATAATAAAATCAGCTTGATATGACCTCACTAAGATACAGCATTAACAAAAGAAGGTATCTATTTGCTAATAATTGGATGTGGCTCAACTCATAAAGGCCCATGCATCAAATGGTCCTCAGCTTAGAAATTTTGGACAGAGGGGCCACATGTGAGAGGCGAGGTTTGGTATGAGGCTGTAGGGTATTGAAGATGTTAACTCAAGAAGGATTATGGGAGTCCTGTCTGTCCTTTCATCGAATTTCTTGGCTTCGAGAGTTGAGAAGATCGCACTGCTACGTTCTCCCCACTGCAATGTTTTGCTTTGCCACTGGCCAGAATGAACAGAACCAGATGACCATAGACTAAAACCTCAAAGCCAGGAGCCCAAATCAACTTCTTTTTACTGCAGTTGTCTTGTGGTAGCCATCCAAAACTAAATAGCACACTTATGAGTCTCGGCCTATTCTACATCCTCGTGGTTATTAGTGGGGGTCAGAAAGTGGGCCAGATTTGGAAACAACCCCATGAACAAATTTTTGTGCAAATAGCTGATATGTTTGAAATATATGTTGTATATTTAGGCAATACAGTAGACTCACATTTGGCTGATATCCAGGAAAGCTAAAGAGCACCACATTAATTGGGAGCTGGAAAGTCATGCAGGTGAATGAATGATTAGCCAAGTTCTGCTGCAGACTACTGAGACAGAGGGGCTGAGACATTCCTCTCTGTACATCTGTGAGGTTCCAGAGACGGGAAAGTAACATGACGGTTTTCTGGGGGTCTTGCTCAGTAGTGATATTTAGAGTGTTCTTCAACGTCTTAGAAACAGCAACTAGGGAGACTATGGAGGGGGTGAGTACAGAGCAGGACTACGGTCCCCTCTCACTGTGCCTGCTTCTCATGCTGAAGAGGAGAGGACATTTAACATTAAGTCAGATTTAAGGCTTCAATCAAGCTGTTAAGTTAATCTAATTAATCAGGTGAAAAACCTTTGTGCCCAAAGTCTTACCTGAATTTTCATTTAGGAATGATACAAAGTAAGTCCCATTGAAGAAGTTTTAAGACATGAGAATAAAAGACAAAGCCACATTCGTTCAGAATCTCTGCTGGTGTTAGCCAATAATTACCATCAGAAAAAGCCCACAATTATAAAAATTGTCTTCTGAAATAGCTGTTTGCAGTTGAAAGCTGTTCCCTCAATATTGCAGTTGCCTTATTGAATGATGACTGGCGCTCAAAGAAAGATGAGACTTCCGTTACATAGTCAACCTCACCAGAGGTGTATTGGAACAGCCAGTCTAGGAGCTGACCTTACAGACAGCACTTAATATATCTAAGTCTCTGTCTTCAGCTAAGAAAGGGCCATAGCAATCACTGGTAACTAAGAAGATTTGGGAGTCTTCATTGAGCTCTTCTGTAAAGCACTGTAAAGTACTCTACATGTGTTGGTTCTTATTTCTCTCATGGTCTAAGGATGGCTGTGAAATTAGGCAGGTGCCACATATTTTCATTGTTTGTCTTCATGTAAGTGAAGGAGGTTATTCTTACAAACCAGAAATGGATTGTAAGATTTGTGCCACAGATTAGTAGCAGAGAAACAAAGCCACACTAGAATTAGACCAAGGATGGCCACTGTCCATTTGTAAAACTTGCTGACCATATGGATGCACCACTATGGTTTCAAGAAACTGGAAGGACAGCACATCCCAGCTTCTTCCATTGCCATGTGGTAGGGTGGTAAGAACTCAGTTCACAGATTCATGAAGGAGGTGCACAGTCACACTGCCGATATGCTCTTAATGATTGAAATCTATCGTTTTTCATCTTTCATACACATTTGTGATCTTCCAGTTCTCCCAAAGATCAGGCATTACCTAGAGACATGTCACCATTTTAACAAATTCAAGATAAAACAACACCGGCAACCTCACAGCTTTTGATGTTATCATGGGATAAGAATGAAATGTCCTCCCAAAGAGTCTTATGCTCCTCAGGAAAGTTGATCAATACCCTTGAATGTGAAGAGACCACCTTCATTTTCCATACCAAACCACTTGACAAAACAGATGTTTCAAATCTAGTGCTTTCTTTCTATGTTTCTGCGCTAATAGTAATGAGTAGATGGAATATAAAAATTCTTCAACATCATAAAAGAAGAAAGGAGATAAAAACGAGGAAAGAGGGGAGGGGAGGGGAAGAAAGAGGAGGAGCACAAAGGGGTAAAGGGGTTGGAGAGAGGAGAGGAGTAAGGGCTGCAGGAACACACATACACACACACACAGATATTGAGATAGAGCTCAAGACCAAGGAATTGAGAGAGAGAGAGAGAGAGAGAGAGAGAGAGAGAGGTTGAGAGAATTATTTCATCTAAATGCACAGAGGCACTGGATAAATATAATTATGGACGCAACGAGGCCAATTTCAGGTTTTAATCACTATTTCTCCTCTACCTACTAATTTGCTCTTCAATGCCTGCTGTCATCCAGCTTTTGGTTGGGTGGCATTAACTCACCACGTAACCACAAGTAATCTTTTCAGCTTACGCCTGTGGTGCTTCAGAGCACAGGAGGCTGAGAAAATTAGATGCATTATGTCCAAAACCATTTCTTTTCATTAGTACTTGGCACTGATGCCCTGATCTATAACCCGTCGAGCATTTTTGTAAATGTTATGCTATATGGAGATTAGTATTTTGACCAGAATGTAAAAATTCAGTGTATATACTTCACACTGTGCATTAAGGATGAGGCAGGATAGTGGGTTGAATATATACACACTTGCTGAGTTTGTATGCTGTGGAGATATTGATTTTAATGATACAACCATCTTTTGTGCACCAAACCACTTTGCATATTGACTGCAGTTTATTTCCTTAAATCTACAAAGACATTAGACACCGAGTAGAAGGTTGCTTCCTCTGAATGTGAGAATTATCATCACGCTAAGAAACCAAGACAAGGAAAGTTATTATGTCCTTGATAATATATGAGGAAATTCGAAACCTCTTGAGACAAAAAGGCGGGGGGGGAGGGTTGGGTAGAGAGGCAGAAATATAATGAAGCCACATACATTCAAATGCTGTGTTTCTAGTTGCCTGTGCTCTGTTAACAATATTTTCACTGCTTGTTGCAAATTATTGTCTGAGAACATTGATTGTTCTTTGGGGCAGGGAGTCAGGAGATCCACACCCTTTGGTAACTCCAATGTAATCTTGGCAAAATCATGTTGTAACCTGTTCACTTCTGGAAACAGCCTTTGTCCCTGTCAGTGATCACAAAGCCTGCAGTTTGCTCTATAGTTACATTTTTTTTTGCTAACTCAAATATGTCTCATGTTTTCTTTTGTAGATAACAATTGGCAATTGTTAGTTTCACCTGAAATCAGATTTCAAGCTTTCCATTCAATAACCAGAGGGAATAATAGCGACCTGACATTTTCACATGCCACCATGGACAGGAGCAGACTGTGCCTGCATTCAGCTGCTTGAGGACCTTTTGTTTGTTTGTTTGTTTGTCTCATCATCTTCTACTGTAATCTCTCTCCCAATAATGGTACTAAAATAATAGATTTTTTTTTACTTACTCATGCACATGTTTAATTTTTTTCACCAGGTATATATTTTAATATCTGTGTTTTTATCCAATGTAAGGAAAAACAAATGTCTAAGGTTCCCACAGATTTCAAAATCATATGGGGTGGGTTCATTCTCTTGGCTTTACTTTGTTAACAAATAGGTCCCAGTTGAAGGAATCCAAGATTTACACTACCTTATACTACTCCTCAGCCAGTGCAGCATATATATATTGATCTTTTTTGATCCATTTGGGGAAAGATATCATTCCTACAAACTGTTAAAGGAATTTCTCAACAGATGCCTTATTTTTTTAGTGTTCCACTGATACACAACCATGAGAGAATTACTTTGAGAAGATATCTGGGTTCAATGGCCACAAGAAGAACATTTCACATGTGCAATGAATGTGAAGCTATCCAAAGAAAGAATTTTGAGGCCAGGTAAATGTGAAGCTGCGTGCTGAGCAGTTACGAGTGGTTTTTATTAAGTCAGGGACACCTGAGGTCACTGTGCAACCCAGAGTGTCTTCTTCCAAAGCAGATACCCACGTTTCCCTTGAGATGCAGCAATCCAAAGACTTCTGTTAACCTTAGAGACTTGAGCAGGGTGGGAAGCTGGGAGAAGCAAGGCCAAGATGAATACTGTCTAATACCTTCCTTTAATAATAGGCACAATAAATTACAAACACTTACTGTGTGCCAAGAGCTATGCAAAGTGTTTTATATACGCTATCTCATTTAATCTCATAATTGCTTTATGAAGAACAGGTTATTTTCTCTGATTCACATTGGGAGTCTCAGTTGCTGGGAGGATAAAGAGCTGGTTCAAGGTCAAACAGGCTGTTTGGGAGAGCTATTCTCTCAGTTGGCATAAGCCTTGCTCAAAACCACTTCAAGGTATTTATTATGACCTTGATGGTTTTGAAGAAGAAATGCTTGGACACAAAAGAAGTAGCTCACTTATGCAATATTGGGATTCACTCCCCTCATTAAATATTTTTATTTTCCCAAAACATGTGTTTTGTCCCTTTTATAATTTCTGTTTAGCAAAACTGTTGCATATATGTCTAATGGAGCAGGTTTGTGTTGCAACTGAGAAAAATGAAGCCCCAGAGCAATAAACTGACTTGATCAGGGCTATACTGGAAGTGGGGATGTCCATAGTCCATTATGTCACCTTCATTCTACTTTCTACTCTGTGTATTGCTCCTTTCTTCTGGGAGTAAGCCAGATGATGACCATCTTCATATGAAAGACACCCTTGTTTCACAGAAGGAGAGATAATTTGATGCAAATAATAAACGATTTTCTTCCTTCTCTTTTCTTTCTGTGTTGCTCTGTAGCTCGTGATTTAGAGGTATTGCTGGAGGTTAGGATGTAATGATTCATCAATATGTTCCCCTCTACACACCCTATCCTTCATGTATAACACTGTAAGACCTGGCATGACATGTTGGAGAACTATCTGCGATGATGAAGTTCTTTCAGCACAGAATCAGGGCATCTGTAATTGATCATCTCACCTAGACATGAGCTAATGAGATTCCGATGATAACTGAGCTTTGCTTAGGTCGGTAGATACAGATGACCCTGCTGACCCATAGCATATTTCACAGAGGTTACGAGAGATAAGAAAAGTGGCTGTAGATAAATTAGCTTCAGCTTTTTAAAAAATTATTATTTCTTCTTTGTTCTGCCCAAACAATGAAGCTCATTTAGCACTTTCTTTCCTGGTAGTGTTTGAGTGTTATGTTCCCCTAGAAAACTAGGTTCAAATTTTGTTAGTAGTGTGGAGAGATGGTAGGAGATTTAGTAGGTGAGTAGATCATTAAGAGAGGCTAATAGCATGCCAATGGTACTGAATTAATTACTGTGAGAGACTCAGAGACATCAGACTATCAACTATGTGTCTCTGTGTATACGCGTCTACATAAGTACTCACCACGAAGTTACAAATGACATTTCTCAAAATGGGTCTCATGAAATGTTAATAGGTGTTTTTTTGGGGGGAGGGAAGGTTTAAGCGGTATTTCTCCACTTTAAAACACTTTTATTATCCATATAATTAGAACTGTAATCACTAACTTGGTTAACATAAGAAACCAAACCAGGAAAAAGGCTGTCATAATGCTTTCTGGGGTGAGTTAGGTCAGCCAGCTGTATGCACTCCTCTAAAATCATATGTATTGGAGAGATAGCTCCATGCTTCCCACTGTAATCACTCAGATTCGTTTGATTCTGTATAATAGTAAAATGTTCTTTTCTTGGCCCAGCCCATTAGAAACCTACCTCAGGCAATCCTCTATGCCTTCCTCCATTGTACTCAGAGAGGAGGTAGATGAATTCAGAATACCACCACATTGTCCAGCCTCCTGTAAGGAGCCTTAGAATGTCAGCCTTCAGGAGGGCCATTTACCAGTTAAAAAACATAAAAGTGAAAAAACCTGTTTCAGTCTTCACCTAACAATGAGCTACATACATAGCTACCCGTGCTTGGAGCTAAACCACAGCACACATTGAATTACTACATAGATGACACCAAGTGAGTCTCCTGGCATCTTGGGTGTGCAGCCATGATCACTGTTTATTTCTTTGCCTTTGGTACTATCCATTAGGGTATGAGTCAAAGGGACTCACCTTTGTACTAGTTTTTAGGCAGTTTGTTTCATTTCAGATAATGTTAGGCATTTTCACTTAATATTGTCCCCTGTTTACTTTTGATTACCAAATTGGCATTCAATTTAATTATTTACAAGTATACGTCAAATAGAAATTTCCAAAAAGAGAATCCAAGATATGGTGTTTGAAAGTTATCACTGAAAAACATAAAACAAAGCAAAAGCCTTGGGGTTCAAAAATACTGATTACATATGAAGTGTATGTCTATTTATGATATAAATATACACATTACTACACTGAAAAAGCCAGCCCACCTGAGAAGTGTGAAGTGCTTCCTGATTCACAGGACAAATGTATCTGTTCTGAGCTCTGAATGAATTCTGTAAAGGATGGCACTAGAAAATTCTGTTTTCACAGCCGCCAAGTGAGGATGGACAGTACTGGAGTCAGGCTCCATTTTATTACCACGGTGACAGGAAATGCTCAGTGATTGGAGCTGGGACTTGTGGTCTATGTCTTCTCAGCCGGTTGTCTGTTCCTGGTTAATTGTGCCTTTAACAAGAATCTTGGTATTGAAGGGTGTTTCTCAGTCATCATGTATGAGGTGGACAAGCAGAAGCAAGATCACATTATATTTGTAGTCAAAGATAGATTCATTTTAAGTCATTCTTTATCTACTTGCCACTTCACACATCTATGTTTTCGTGCATGTGCACACAGAGATTTTGTGTGAGTGTTTGTATGTGCCTGTGTGTGTGTGTGTGTGTGTGTGTGTGTGATGTGCATGTATGTATGCATTCATGGATAGTGGTGGATGTGTGTGTGGAGGTATATGGATGTTCACACATGTGAGTATGGAAAACAGAGGTTGACCCTGAGTGTCTTACTCATTTTCCATATTACTTTTCATAAAACTTCTTAAAATTACATTTTAATTGTATTTGTTTGGAGGAAAAAACATGTGAAAGTCAGAAGCTAATTTGTGGGTGTCTATTCTTCCCCTCCACCATGTGGGTTCTAAAGAGCCAAATGGTTGTCAAATTTTATAGCAAGTGTTGTTACCTGTGGAACCATCTTCCTGGCTCATTCAACTTATGCTTTGAGACAAGGTTACTAAGTGAACCAAGAACCCATCGAAATTGCCAGACTGGATTGCCGCTAAGCTGCCATGGGCTACATCTGAGCAGGGTTTCTAGGTTATAGCCATGAATGGTCCTTGGTTGGAGTATCAGTCTCAGAAAAGACCCCTGTGCCCAGATATTTACCCAGAGATTTTAAGATGACAAGTATTTATACTTTTATCCTAAGTCATGCTGTTTCCAATTCCCCTACTGAATACAGCATTCTTATTTCTCTTGGGAGAATCATATACTCTCATTATCACATGATTGTAGTATCATTGTCTCTGTTCCCAGCTTAAGGAATGTGGCCCTGGCCTGACCAGCAGAGAGTACATCTTCTAGCCAGGAGGACTGGTTCAGGAGATGGCTTATTCTTACCCTAATCTAATGTAAATCTTACATTTTTTGGGATGCATGCAATATCTTCTTCACAACTGGACACAGGAAGAAAGCCTAGTGCTCTGGAGACCACAATTTCATCAGGATGGAGCTCAAGAGCCAACCAGTGAGAGGAGTGCAGAAGAAAGAAACTCAGCTCTTCTTATTGTCGAGGCCTCCTGCTTTATATGGGCTTAAAGCGAGGTGGATGTGGTTTGTCAGATACGTAAGAATTTTTGGAATTAAGTTCATCAGAACCGGAGTCCCTGTCATTTTTAACCGGGTCCTCACTAATATAACTAGATAAAAATGAGACAGCTGAAAAGGTGTGGCGCACAGCCATAGCAATAAAAGTTACATCTTTCTGTGAATTTGTTCTAGAACTCCAAATTCCTACTTAAGTCTTCTTTGTTGATGTAGTTTGTTAATGAGCTGTTCTACACAGGTGTTGTATTTGTAGGGTATGCATTCACTATGTTGAAAAAAAATATGGGCTTTGGAGAGAAAACGGGAGTGAATACCTGTGCTCCAACTTCCTAGTAATGTACTGAGAAGAAGGTAATTTTCTATGCTTCAGCCTCCTCTGTAAATGGGCTGTCGTGAAGATGCAATTAGACTACATGTATCAAGTGACTAACATAGCTGCTTATTAGATATCTGTTTCCCAGACAGACTCACTTTTATAAAAGCTTTAAATTTTATACAATCTATACATCATATAGTGCACAGAACATTTCTACCTTACCCATTCTGTCTTTGCTCTTTGATTGATTAGTTGATTCATTATTTAATTTCATCATCCAATGAGTTTCTTTGAATAACCTACTTTCCTATTTTAATCACACATCACCATAGACAGACCAGGTGCAGAATGAGGTCACTGCATGATCAAAGGCGTTATGGTTTACACTTCCATTATTTTCTCTTTCCAACAATTTTTAGGTTAGGCAATGCATGGAAAACCTGCATAATATCATCTTCATAAACTGGGATGATTTCTGACATATTCTTGAATACAGTACAAGTTATTGAAAAACTACCAATTGCCTTTTAAAATTAGTTTAAAGTCCCTGGAAAAGATATGTTGCAATGAGGAATATATATTTCATGACAGTACAAATTTGAGCCTAATTTTGACCTGGTCTTCATCTGCTCCTGAAAGGACTGCACATCAATTTTTTCACTACCCTCTTGCTCCTTGACAAGTGAACACTTGTTTTTCTATGGATAACCTTGCAATAGACTTTAGGCATCTGCTCTTGAGGATCTAGAACTAGAAAAAGTCAGTATTTTCAAGTTCTGAGACCTCTTTAAGGAACAGCTCACAGGTGCTATTATTTCGAATTAGATTGCTCTTTTACAGTTGGTGCTTTCAGTGTGAAATTGTAGATGAGTTAACTGTCAGGAACGGGAGAAGATGAGTGAGAAAGAGCAAGTGGTGTGGAGGTGAGGAGGAAAAAAAAAACGTATTCACCGATAAATTCAAGCAAACTTTCTTATTCATGCCTTATTTCCTTGAATCTGATCATTAAATCCTAATTTCTTCTTTCAGGTCTTTGTTCCTTTTTTTGGGATTAAATGTCAGAAAATTATCACAAATATTTATTATTCAATGCGCCAATTCCTGACATTATATAATAGCCAGACAACAATGAGAAGCTATTAAACACGGATCAAATTACAAATACATAAAATTATTCTTTGCAGCTTTGCTGAACAAAGGAGACATGCAACTCCGGTGTTGTACAGTAGGGAAAGCATGAGGACCAATAGATTTTCCTGTGTTGTTTACTTGTGACTGACTTTGTATAAAGTAACCAACGTGACTTAATACTCCACTTACATTTTTCTCTCTCTAGGCACTATTTGGCAAAATTTCCCTCTAATTTTCTTGGTACATACTGCAGTAAAATCATTGCCTCTTTTTTCTTGTTGTTTTCTCTGCTGAACTCCTTATTATGCCTGGAATTTTCTTAAAAGTAGATATTGGCTCTTGTTTTTCTAGCACTTAACACAGTATCTCAGACATATTATTTAATAAATAATATTTATGAATGGAGGAAGGCAATACATAACTCGTTAAGGTGCATTAAGCATAAGAACCGATGTTTTTAGTTCATCGTGTTATGAGTTATATTCACCACAACAGTAGCAAGACATACGCCATTAAAGATGTAAATGCTGGGAGGAAACCGTCATCATTTCATCACAAAGACTTACCATCTCTTCTCCCAGAAAGCAAGTTGACTTTTTTAATTTTCAAAGCTAGACTGGAGAATGATGTTTTCCAAACCTATGGGCATGCTATTTATTCCACTTTTTCTTTTTACTTTTTAGTGAAAATGTTGTCATTAAGATTCTAACTACATGCTTTTACATATAATTGCACTAGTATTTGAAAAATTAAAAGTAACCTTAAGAATCATTTGATTGGCACTCAACACCCAGCAGCATGTAAAAACAAATTAAATCTATAAAATGCTTGTCATAAAACTGCACAAGCAACCCTGTTAGGTGAAAACAAGCCAAACTAATAAGTACCTATGGGGTATTGTACAGAATATGGATTTATTTAGTTAAAAGTCTGGGTTTTAAGAGGGAGTAGAGCTAGCTTCTATTTCTGGCTTTTGCTGTTGGGCTCCTTTGAACAGCTCACTGTCATCTTTCATATTTTTGTATTTTTTATCTTCAAGTACAAAATGAAGAATTTATGACGAATGATTTCTAAGGTCCCCTTTCAGCTTTAAAATTCTATTTTTTATGATCTTGAATTTTATCTAGGAAGTAATTGGAAAAATCATGTATTCATAGAGTCTGTAGTCCAGTTCTTTCCTTGCAACACACCTTTTCTGTAGTGTGACTATGCCTAGATTCCTATGAGCTAATATTTTGCATATCTTAATTTTCCTGAAGACTTTCTTGTCATAGCATTACGTCTTTTGCCTGCGCCACACATTTTTTTTTAAACTTTATAAAATCAAACTCTTTTTCAAAGTATCAAAGTCTCCTCTACTTCTAATGAAGCTGGCTTTAAGTTCTTTGGATGCTGGGAGAATGCTGATATGTGGGCAAAATCATTTCCATTTCTGTTCTTTACAGCCCTGCTATAAAGAAAAATAATCATATCATAAGTATTCATTTGTAGAGCCATGATTCTTTCTTAGTCCCTTCTTCAACAGAACTGAAATAACCTTAAGTTTACATTTTGCTTCAGTGCAGGAAATTTTAAATAGCTAAGGAGAATAAAAAGAGGTTCCAGAAAATTCATTACTTTGCTCAAATGACTTTCAAGGTGATATTTTACTTCTAGCAATGCCTAGGGGATATATAGATCTTAAATACCATATAGATTTTTCTCAAATATAGCATAACTGTGATGTTGTAAAGAGTTACCAGGGGGGAGGTAGCGCCCAAAGTCATCCAGCTTCTCTTTTAAAGCTCTGGTTAGCAGAATGGATTGCATTAGAGACGCTTGGTCATTCTTGAATACTTTACATATTAAGAAGCAAAATGTACATGTATAGAAAGCTTTTTGATTTAAAATGAGATTTATGTTTTATCATATCCAGTTCAACAGTAAGATCTAATTATTTGATGTTTTTGACAGATAATGTGATATTTTAATACTGTAAAATAAAATACAAGTTTTTATTTATAGTCCTGAAAATATCACGTGCTTAGCTATTCAAACATTCAAGCCAAGACGTGAGATTAAGTGACTATTATACCATATAATTTTGGTAGTATATTTAAGTTAAGGCTGACTGGGAAACTTTAATGGAGACTAAATTGGTGATATTATTTTATTGCAAAGTTTGTCTGTTCAACATTATTGAGAGAGAGAGAGAGAGAGAGAGAGAGAGAGAGAGAGATCACAAGCCAGAAGGTAATAAAATGTCCAACAGTTTTGTTCTTAGGTCAGCAATTAAGTGCAATATTTGGTGTTCTGTCAAATGAGCCATTTTCTCCCATTCTCAGAGCCTGAGTCTTTGGGTCTGCATTCCATTTTTACTGCGGGTTCTGATTTTCAGGATTTGGCATGAAGTTGAGTGATAAAGTTAATCACTTTATATTCTTTCCATTTTATCACTTTTGTTCTTGCAATATAAATTTTCTTTTCCTGCTGATCTATAGAAAATCTCTTGTAAAAGTCTACTAGTCAGCTAAATTCTTTAAGGTGGTAAATTAGAAATGTTTTAATGTCCTTAGCTGGAAAGCATAATTAGAAAATCCATTATTAAATGTCCTATTTCTATTTTATGATAAATACTAAGCATAGTGCTACAAAACATAGTCTTTAAAATATTAAAAATAAAGATTTGAGAGCTATATTAATAAATTACTTGGCATCTCTCACAGGATTCCACAACTTTAACCCCAAACTATCTTATTTACTTAAATGGTAAAATGAAAAAGGTGACACCTTATAACATGTTATAGTGTTAGGGTTCAGAGATAGTTTAGAACAGTTTAGTGGTGAAACATTAGCAGTACTCAATACTTACTGCGTGGCTATCATCTGATGGTAATTGTGGGGGGAAATGAGTACTTAAATTTAGCTAGCATGAATTTTCCTTAAAAAAATAAAACACAGGAACTAGGGCTTTCATGTCACTGTGCATCAGGGAATGAAGAACCATGAATCCTCAGAGAAGGAGAATAAAGTGACTCCTATGAGTGTCCCTATATTTTTACCTTGAAAATTTCTAGGAAGGGTATGGGGATGTCTACAAGATATACAGAAATAAAGATATAGAAACTGAGGGAATGATCAACCAATGCCTGCCCCAACCTGACACCCATCCCATGGGAGAGAGCCAATTCCTGACACCATTAACAGCACTCTGCTATGTTTACAGAAGGAGTCTAACTTAACCATTCTCTGAGAGCTCCCTGGGTCCCAGCAGCTGATTGAATCAGATGTTGAGAGTCACAGCCAAGCATCAGGGAGAGCTCAGGAAGTCCTCTGCAAGAGTGGAAGGAAGGTTAAAAGGATCCCAAAGGGACAAGAGTGCTGCAAGAAGACCAATAGGGTCAACTAAACTAGACCTATGGCAGCTTACAGAGATGGAAGCACCAGCCAAAGAGCATGCATGGACTTGACTTAGGTCCCCCATCCATATGTAACCGATGGGCATTTTGATCTTCATGTGGGTACCCTAGTAAATTGAGCTGGTGCTACCTGGACTCTGTTGCCTTACAAGGTTCACAGTTGGACGGATGTTTGCTGTTCTCCTCCAGTAGCGTGCATATCCCCTTCTAGCACCATGAAAAGTAGACAATAAGAAATGAAACTTTTAGGTCAGGACCCACTTGATTTCTCCATGTTTATGACTCTTCAAAACTATCTGTGGGTAAATGACACTGATCTTAACTTAACTTAAAAGTCTTAACTTCTTGTGTCAGAGTGATACAATGGTGTCCTCTTTACAGCTCTAGCCGACAATGTAACACTGTATGAGAAGTGCTAGCTAGTGCAATAAATAAAAGAATAGAAGAAATGCAAATAGGTGATTAGGCAATAGAACTATAATCATTCATAGGAAACATGTAGAAAATCAAGTAGAATCTTCAAGGAAGCCCACTGGATTCATGAATTAAGTTTAGCAATATTTTAGGACCTAAGACAAATACATTAATATCAATTTACTTTAATATACTAGCAGCAAGTTATACCACATTTTAAAAATGCATATTAGGAAGGATTGAAGGTAGCGTGTGATGGAAGAACAGGGTGGAGGGTAGGACAGAGGAGGGATAAGTAACACCAAAAGCCGTTTAAAAAAAGCCATGTAGAAACCTACCACAATAGAAGCTTCTTAAAATATATACATATAAAAATAGTTTAAATGGAGTTATCTTATAATGGTGGACAACAGCCACATGGTACCAAATAAAAACTCCAGCACCGGCAGTGGATTACCTCTTTCAGAGTTGATACTGCTATTGTCTTAGTTACTCTCTAGAACTTAATGGTAAGACCTTGTTGTAGAGACACCTCATACTTGAGTCATAAACATGGACCTGACCTAAAAGTTTCATTTCTTATTGGCTAGTTTTCATGGTGCTGGAACAGGTTATGCACGCTACTGGAGGAGAACAGCAATCATCCATCCAGCTGTGAACCTTGTAAAGCACAATAACCACCTGCCTGGCAAAACATGCCTATTGGTGCAGTAGTGGCACAACAATTATAGGGGTTACTAAAAGCTTTCTGACCTAATTGAAGATATTCTTCACAAGATAGAACCCATACCTGGCATTGTTAATGAAGCCAAGAGCTGAGGCTGGATAAGTCAAGGGTCCTAGGGGAAAATCTACTACTTATCTGCTAAATGGGAATAGCAATAAAAGAACTCCTAGTAGCTTATAGCTATACCATAGATAACTACACCACTCAACCACTATCAAAGAAGCTTCTTTTTTTTTTAGATGCCAATTAATACAGAGACCCACAAGTAGTCAATGTGGTCAAGAGATTTAGACAGACTAGTCCTAGGTGTCCCAGATATATATCCCACCCTTTCCCTTAAAGCTCAGGAATTTTCCTAGAAGAGGGGATGGGAAGACTGTAGGAGCCAGAGATAGTGAATGAGCAAGAAAACAGTCTTTCCCAGAAACAAACAGGGTAGATTCACAAAGGAACTTACAGCAATTGTGACAGTATACAGGAGTCCTATCCAACCTCAAGCCAGGAATAAAATAAATACTAGTGTGGGCAGGAAGGCAAGCACATAATGCCACCCTTAGGTTAGAAACCATGGGCATTAGATAGCTGTTGGGAAAGGCAGAGTTATGGTCTTCTTATTGTTTGTTTGTTTTGTTTTTTTAAAGTGTGATCTCTGATACATTAACCACACTCCAGGTCAGGTTCCAAACCCAGGAATCGTTGACCAACACAAACTTGACTTGAGTCTAAAAGGCGGGAAGAAAGAAGATGAAGTAGAGTTGATAGGAAGGTGGGTGGATCTTGGAGGAGTTGTGGAAGGGAAGGTGAATATGATCAAAATATATTGTGTGAAAGTCTCAAATAATTAATACAAATATATTTTTGAAGTATGTAGTAGTAGCAATAGCAATAAAAACATTTTAATGGATGATAGATGTAAAAGGCATATGTACTGAAACATTTGAGTGAAATGGACAACAAAATAGTTCTGAGGAAAAGAAAAGAAGTACATTGATGCAAAAATACTCAATAAAATACTCAGAAATTGAATCCAAGAACACATTAAAAATATTATCCACCATGACCAAGTAGACTTCATCCCAGGCATGAAGGGTTGGTTCAATATATGAAAATCCATCAATATAATCCACCATATAAACAAACTGAAAGGAAAAACAAAGCACATGATCACCTCCTTAGATATCAAAAAAAGCATTTGACAAAATTCAACACCTGTTCATGTTTAAAGTTTTGGAGAGATCAGGGATAAAAGGCACGTATCTAAACATAGTAAAAGTGGTATATAGTAAGCCTATAGCCAATATTAAACTTAATGGAGAGAAACTTAAATAAATCCCACTGAAATCAGGGACAAGGCAAGGATGCCCACTCTCTCCTTATCTCTACAACTTAGTACTTGAAGTCCTAGCCAGAGCAATAAGACAACTAAAGATCAAAGGGTTACAAATTGGAAAGGGAAAAGTCAAAGTATCACTATTCACAGATGACATGACATGATAGTATACATGAGTGACCCCAAAAATTCTACTGGAGAACTTCTTCAGCTGATAAACACCTTCAGCAAAGTGGCTGGATATAAAATTAACTCAAAATATCTGAAACCCTCCTGTATACCAAAGACATAAGGGCCGATAAAGAAACAACACCCTTCACAATAGCGACTAATAACATAGAGTACCTTGGTTTGGTTCTAACCAAGCAAGTGAAAGACCAGTATGAAAAATCTTCAAGTCTCTGAAGAAAGAAATGAAGATATCCAAAGATGGAAAGATCTCCCATGCTCACGGATCATTAGGATTAACACAGTGAAAATGGTCATCCTGACAAAAGCAATCTACATATTTAATGCAAATTCCATTCATGATACCAACAAAATTTTTTGCATACCTTGAAAGAACACTTCTCAATTTCATATGGAAAAACAAAACAAAATCCCCAAGAATACCTAAAACAATCCTGTACAAAAGATCTTCTGGAGCTAGCTCCATCACAGATCTCAAGCTGTACTATAGAGTAATAGTAATAAAAATGGCATGGTACTGGCCTAGAAACAGAATGGTGCATCAATGGAATCAAATAGAAGAACCAGAAAGAAACCCACATACCTGTGGATACTTACTTTTGACAAAGAAGCCAAAACCATACAATGGAAAAAAAGATAGCATCTTCAACAAATGGTGCTGGTCTAACTCGATGTTTAAAAGTAGAAAAATGCAAATAGACTCATATTTATCACCCTGCACAAAGTTAAAGTCCAAGTAGATCAAAGACCTCAACATAAAAGCAGACACACTAAATCTGTTAGAAGAAAAAGTGGGGAAGAACCTTGAACTCCTTGGCACAGGAGACAACTTCCTGAACAAAACACCAACAGCAAAGGCTCTAAGATCAATAATCAATAAATGGGACCTCATGAAACTGAAAGCTTCTGTAAAGCAAAGGACACTGTCATCAGAACAAAACAGCAGCCTACAGACTGGGAAAGATCTTCACCAACCCAACATCTGACAGAGGTCTAATATTCATAATATAAAAAGAACTGAAGAAGTTAAAAAGCAAGAAAAAAAGTAATCCAATTAAAAAATGGGGTACAGAGCTAAACAGAATTCTTGACAGAGGAATATCAAATGGCAGAGAAACACTTAAAGAAATGTTCAATGTCCTTAGTCATTTGGGAAATGCAAATCAAAAAGGGCCTGAGATTTCACCTCACACCCATCAGAATGACTAAGATAAAAAACTCAAGGGATGATGCATGCTGGAGAGGGTGTGGAGAAAGTAGAACTCACTTCCATTGCTGGTGGGAATGTAACCTTGTAAAACCTCTTGGGAAATCAGTCTGGTGCAGTCTCAGAAAATTAGGAATAGTGTTACCTTAAGATCCAGCTTTACCACTTCTAGGCAATATACCCAAATCTGCCCTACTATTCAATAAGGACATTTGCCTAGACAGAATCTGGAAACAACCTACATGTTCCTCAACAGAGGAATGGACACAGAAAGTATGGTGCATTTACACAAAGAGGAATGGATACAGAAAGTATGGTGCATTTACACAATGAAATACTACTCAGGAAAAACAAGGAAATCATGAAATTTGCAGGCAAATGATGGGAACTATAAAAGATCATCCTGAGTAAGTTAACCCAGAAGCAGAAAGGGACATATGGTATATACTCACTTTAAATGGGATATTAGCCATATAATATAGGATAAGCATACTAAAATCTATAGTCCTAAAGAAGCTAACTAACAAGGGTGACCCTAGGGAAGAGGCTTAATCCTCATTCAGAAGGGCAAACAAGATAGATATTGGAAATAGGAGAAGACAAGGAACAGGACAGGAGCCTTCCAAAGAGGACCACTAAAAGACTCTAGCCATCAGGGTATGGAAGGAGATCCTGAGACTCATGGCCAAACTTTGGGCAGAGTGCAGGAAACCTTATGGAAGAAGAGGGAGATAGAAAGACCTAGAGGGGACAGGAACTCCACAAGGAGAGCAACAGAACCAAAATATCTGTGTCCAGGGGTCTTTTCTGAGATTGATATTCTAACCAAGAACCTTGCACGGGGAAGACCTAGACCCCGTGCTCAGAAGAAGCTCATAGACTGCTTCGTTTCCAGGTGGGTTCCCTAGTAATGAGTACAAGGCCTATTTCCGGCACGAACTCAGTGTCCAGCTCTTTGATCACCTCCCCCTGGGGGGTGCAGCCTTGCCAGGCCACAGAGGAAGATGATGCATCTACCCTTGATGAGCCCTGATAGGCTAGGGTCAGATAGAAGGGGAAGAGGTCCTTCCCTATCAGGGGACTAGAGAAAGGGCATAGTAAGAGGAGAAGGGTGAGAGAAGACGGAGGGATGTGGGACTGGGAGGAGATGAGGGAGGGGATACAAAGTGAATAAATTGTAATAAATAAATAAATGAATGAATGAATGAATGAAATTTAAAAAATAAGTACATAAATGAAGAGGAATACCATTTTCACAAATGGAAAGACTGGACATCGGTAAGATGGATCGATAAAAGGTAAGCTTCCAATATGCTTTTTTTGTAGCGGAGGAGTGAAAAAGTAGTTCTAAAATTTGGATATATATTCAAAATACCTATAATAGCTAAAACAACCTCAAATGAATAGATTTGCCTGAAAGATTTGCAAAAATATAACGAAATATACATTACTCATATATGGATATTTGCAAACACATTCCATTATCATTTATCAGTATATTATATATGTGAAATAACAAGTGTTCTCATTCACAAATAAATTGTAAATGGGTCATAGACATAAAAATGAATCAGAGTGGGGTGTGAAACAGTTACAGTTGACCTAGGCTTGAGCCATGGTTTCTAGATTACAGCTCAAAGCACAATTTATAAAATAAAGTATTGATAAATTGGACTTCATCCTAATTGGAAAACATCTCATCTTCTGGCCATACATTATGATTGACTTCAAATGAAAAACACAAGCAGCCAGGAAAGGTACAAAGCATAACCTATTAAAAGGCTGTCTCCAGAATATCTACGACCCCAATGAATTCCATTGCAAGAAAGAACACCACTCAGTGGGGTGTTTGAACAGTAATTTCACCTAAGATACCTGGATAAAAAAATTAGCACATACAAGATTCCTACTATCAAAAGTCACTAGGAAAATAACTTAACAGCACAAAGGAATAACAGAGACTTAAGTAGAAAGGCTAAAGTGAAACAGCACTTATGGTCCCAAGAGTTGCTGAGGATGTGCAGGAAATGTCTTTCACACACATTTTTATGCAAATTTGAAATGTTACAGCTACTCTGTAATTTTTTTTTAAGTTAGGTGTACATTAACTATAAAACCCAGAATTCTAGAACCCTAAGTATTTTTATAATAGGAAAGAAAAGAAAACCAGACATGATGATGCAGAACTGTATTCTAAGCACTTAGGAGATGGAGGCAGAAAGATCAGTGTTCAAGGCCATTCTCAGCCTCAAACTAAGTTTATGGCCAGTCTGACCTATATGAGTCCTCCCATCTCAAAATCAAAACAAACAAGGCAAATCAAACAAAAACCCCATACAAAGATATGCAAAGATATGTGTGGGAATGTTTATTGCAGCTTTCTTTGTAATAATAACAAACTAGAAATCTCCTAAGTGAACATATATGCATATATATATATATATATATATATATATATATATATATACACTTTCATGGTATTTCTAGCTATACAATGGGGGAAGTATTAATCAATTAGGAAAGAGTGGACTATATGCTATATTCTAGATGCCTTTCACAATAATCATGAAGACCGAGAGATGCAAGGTGGAGCCCATGGCAAAAAATTCTACTGTACAAAGTCCTAGAATGTGAAGAATGATGTATGAGGCCTTAAAGCTGAGCATCATCCATGGGGTGGAAATAGGGCTAGAAGGAGAGATTGTCACGGGGCTTGTTGAAAGTACTGAAGGTGATGAGTATGTGGTCTACCTGGATTATGGTAAGAGTTTTCCTGCTACACATGCATCAAAACATCTAGTTGCCTGCTTTAAAATGTAGATATTTTCTGACAAGCCTATCTCAATAAAACTGTTGAACAATATTATTATTATTGACAAAGCTTCTCTGCATAGCTCTGGAAGTCCTGAAACTTCCCTGTAGACCAGACTGACATCAAACTCATAGAGATCAATCCACCCCTGCCTTCTGAATGCTGGGGTTAAAGTCAGATGCAACAACGCCTGGCAATTTAAATATTTTAGAATATAATTCTGAATTTAAAACATTATTCATGCATTCCAGGTTTCACTCTAGAAAAATTGATTTGCTTGAAACAATTATTTATCACAGGGCAATGAAAGAATCCATAATGAGTCAGCAGTTGTGTTTAATATCATGTCATCTTCACTTTCGGTATTATACCTTCTCTAGTGATTCTTGTTTTCCTTAAACTCTGTTGCATTTACCCACAACGAGCATGTGTTCATTGATTTAAACCATTGTGATCATTGATAATGATCATTTTGAGCAGCCTCGTCTCATTGTGTCAGCATAGGATTGCTTCCTGTTTACACCTTTAGTCCTTTGGGACCTGCCCTTTTGTCATTCATTCCTCCCTTTTCAATACCAATGACTGTGTTTTGATACCAGGGTATTTGGATCAGACCTTTTCTTTCCTGCTGTTTGTTGCTTCTTGGCCTGGTGTCACTTCCTCTTGGGTGGTAACTGTGTGTGAGGTGGTGGAGAAGTCATTTCAGCCTCTCCTGTTTCCTCCACACTCCCACTTCATGTTCCACAGATGGCTAGGTACCACACCCAGAGGTGCCCATTCAGACGTGTTGCTTCGATCTTTGCATACTTAAAAGCTCCCAGGCAGTGCTGATAAGGTTGGTCTGACTCTGAACGTTAGGAACTGATGCTTAAGACCTGGGGCTTTGGAGTTTGAAAGAGCAGGCTACAGGTTGCTGTAACATTCATAGGGGCAATTTACATGCTTTAGCTCAGCTTCCATTTCATCTCTGCAAATTACTAATTGTAATAGTTTCCTTTTCATGAGATTGTTGCAAAGATTGAATCTTTTAATACCTTTGGTGCCTGAATACATATCAGGGTGTAGTAGATAAGATATGGTGTTCCAATTTGTACCTTTACATTAATTACTGTCATTAGAAAATGTATTTTGAATATACCTAAAGAGAGAACCTTTTCCCTTGCTAAGTGCCTTAATAATCATCCCCTTCTATTCCCTTCTCCCAGAATAACCCGGTTCTCTGACATTTCCTTTAGGTTTCTAGACCTGATGTCTTGTCTTTGGACCTCTCTATCATCTTTTCTTGTCATCTAGGCTGAACAATCCACTCTACGTAAGTTAATTGGGCCAAATGTTTCATGGGAAATTACATAATGAAAAACTAGCATTTTAAATACTCAATATTTCAGTCATTTCTTCAAATGTTTGTGTAATATTTTGAAGCTATTAGAGATGGAAAAGTTTGAGAGTCAGATAGCATTCTGCAAGCATGGCAGGTAAAAGGGGCATTGTGATGACTCTAGCTGCTTTTCAGTTCATCTGGGATGACTTTTTATAGGGAGCTCATTATGTCATTCAACTCAAACACTACTGCATTTATTGAGGTCTGAAACAAAATTTACACTTTTTTTTGGGCTTGAAGGCACCTTTTTTTTTTCATCAATTACACTTTATTCATTCTGAATCCCCCCATAAGCCCCTCCCTCCTCCCCTCCCAATCCCACCCTCCCTCCTCCCTCTGCTTGCATGCCACTCCCCAAGTCTACTAATAGGGGAGGTTCTCCTCTCCTTTCTGATCTTAGTCTGTCAGTTCACATCAAAAGTGGCTGCATTGTCCTCTACTATGGCCTGGTAAGGCTGCTCCCCCCCAGAGGGAGGTGATCAAAGAGCAGGCCAATCAGATTATGTCAGAGGCAGTCCCTCTTCACATTACTATGTAACCCAATTGGACTCTGAACTGCCCTGGGCTACATCTGTGCAGGGGTTCTGGGTTATCTCCATGAATAGTCCTTGGTTGGAGTATGAGTCTCTGGGAAGTTCCCTGTGTTCAAATTTTCTTGTTCTGTTGCTCTCCTTGTGGAGACCCTGTCCTCTCCAGCTCTCACTATTTCCCAGTTCTTACCTAAAATTCCATTCACTCTAAGGAAATCATGAAATTCGCAGGTAAATGGTGGGATCTGGAAAGGATCATCATGAGTGAGTTGTCCCAGAAGCAAAAAGACACACATGGTATATACTCACTCATATAGACATACAACATAGGACAAACCCACTAAAACCTGTGCATCTAAAGAAACTAAGCAAGAGAGAGGACCCT
Organism: Meriones unguiculatus; assembly: GCF_030254825.1. Taxonomy (NCBI): domain Eukaryota; kingdom Metazoa; phylum Chordata; class Mammalia; order Rodentia; family Muridae; genus Meriones; species Meriones unguiculatus. The sequence goes on along the minus strand of NC_083362.1, from coordinate 57,829,211 downwards.
AACTAAAATGTCCAATCCCCATCCGGAAAGACAAAGAGGATGGACATCAGAAGAAGAAGAAAACAGGAAACAACCTAGGAACCTACCACAGAGGGCCTCTGAAAGCCTCTGCCCTTCAGACTATCAAAGCAGATGCTGAGCCTGATGGGCAAAATTTACACTTTTAACGATCAACTTGCAGGACTTTTGTCTTGAAAGGTCTGTGTGTTTCACTCTCCCTAGCACCTCTCTTCCTTTGTGTCTGTTCATGGTCACCTTGCACCACGCTTAAAGAAATCACCATGAAAATTCAAGCAAGTCCAGAGAAGCGAACAGAAACACCGAAAAGCCCTCACAACAAGCATTTGATATGCACTTCCTGCTGCACCTGCCTTAAATCCTGCCACAGGAAGCCTTATGAAGGAGTCTCCCACCATATGGCGAACACTACTGGCTGTATTGTCTTTTAACGATGCTGGAAACTAACTGAGCTTGGCCTTCCAGAAGGCAGGTGTACTGCTTTATGGACCTTTCCGCAAAACACATAAAAGTGATGGGTGAAAGAAAGGGAGCGTGCAGGGCTGGCTGGTTATCTACCTTGACAAGAAGGAGTAGCACAGCTTCTCTGTGTTGGTTTCTCATAGGAATGGAGCACATGAAAGAAACCAGCACACGGCAACTTCCTCTTTCTTTCATCTGTGCATAAATATGATTCAAAAGAGCTCTAGCATTGCTGATAGATTGATTTGAAACAGCCCAGAGCTACACTTACATATCCGAGGTCCTGGGAAGGGCTTCATCTATTACAATTTCTGTATGGCACAGATAATATTGGTTGATAAACTCCTCTTGTCTCTGTTTTGTGTCAGAGTCTGACTTACTTCCAACTTGTCTAATTTGTTGTCTAGAATTAAATATGTCCCACAATCACTTTTCTTTCTTCAAGTTGATATCAAGACAGATTTTCTGAGTTTGCTTCTTATATTGGTGTTGATCTGGGTGATTTTACTCAACACCTTCAAATCATGTATTTGGAATGTCCTTAGCAAATACTCATCACTTTCTTAACTATTGAAGAAAAATCAAATTAGGCATTATGACAGAAATACTGGAAAAAAAATTGCTCATCTATCCTAAGCCTTCCCCTTTCTCTCTCTCTCATATGCATGGGAGAATAATCACACTCCTTATCTGTTTCATTTGTAAGATTTTTTTAAATGTCCCTAAAGCTAAGAAGAAAATACTGAGGCCACTCATTAAGTCCCATATATTTTCTTGCAGATGAGGAATCTTGGTCTCATCAGAGGACGAATTTCTAACACAGAGTCAAGCACAGTTAGTTTTTGTGGAAAAGAACATAGCCTACATGGCAGAGAGACCCAGTCTAGAGAAAAGAGCACACTGGGGTGAGGTGCCATAGGGTAAATCAAGGGACAACCTGGGTGAGATGCTATGTTGTGTTCCATGGGGCAAAGGATTGTGGGAGACACGTACAGAGAAGGATGCCTGCTGAGGAATGTGTTTGCCCTTTTCACATGTTTTCTCAATTCCCAGTGGAATGAGGACAATTTATCTAAGAACTACTAAATGTAACACCGGCTCTCATTTATCAAGCCCTTAGTCTTATATACTCGAGGATGCTTCAGTCATTAACACACTCAGTCTTTATAATTAGATAAAATACATCATTAAGAAGAACACCAGCTAAACTGTGTCATTAATTTTGCACTAAAATGACTGACACGTTAGATGAAGTCCGTACTTAATTGGCAGAAGCTTCATGCATCTGTGGTGAGTTTATAAAGCAGTAAAATTTCAAGCTATACTTGACTTCATGGGGAAATCTGCTTATTTCTTCTAGATTACCTTGCTATGTCTACTATAAGTTGAGGCATGTAGGCTGGTTTTCTGCTGCCAGAAATTTAATTTAAATTTAATAAGCCACCCTTCCCACAATAGAGTATATCCCAGGCTCTCCATATGTAAGCTCCTCTGTACGAAACAGAAGGCATTACACATTTCAAAAGTTGAAGATCATCCTGAGTAAGGTACCCCAGAAGCAGAAAGATGCACATGCTATATAGTCACTTATAAGTGGATACTAGACAGATAACATAGGATAAACATACTAAAATCTGTACACCTAAAGAAGAGAAGCAAGATGGAGGACCCTGGGTAAGATGCTCAATCCTCATTTAGAAAGGCAAATGGGATAGACATCAGAAGAGGGAGAAAACAGGGAACAAGACAGGAGCTTACCACAGAGGGCCTCTGAAAGACCACCCAGCAGGATGTCAAAGCAGATGCTGAGATTCATAGTCAAACTTTGGGCAGAGGGCAGGCAATCTTATGAAAGAAGGGGGAGAAAGAAAGACCTGGAGGGGACAGGAGTTCCACAAGGAGAGCAACAGGACCAAGAAATCTGGGCCCAGGGCTCTTTTCTGAGACTGATACTCTAACCAAGGACCACTCATTGATGTAACCTAAAACCCCTGCACAGATGTAGCCCATGGCAGCTCAGTCTCTAGGTAGGTACCCTAGTAAGGGGAACAGGAGCTGTCTCTGACATGAACACAGTGGCTGGCTCTTTGATCACTTCCCTCTGGGGTTGGGGGGAGAACAGCCTTACCAGGCCACAAAGAAAAACAATGCAGCCAGTTCTAATGAGACCTGATAGACTAGGGTTAGATAGAGGAAGAGGAGGACCTCCCCTATCAGTGGACTGGGGGAGGGGCACGGGAGGAGAAGAGGTAGCTTGAGTGGAATTGGGAGGGATGAAGGAGGGGGCTATAGCTAAGATACAAAGTGAATAAATTATAATAAATGAAAATATTTTAAAAAAGAAAGAAAAAGTTAACTCAGAGAATCAAAATTAAAATAAAATTGTAGCTCTTCTTTAATCAGGTAGGATATAGGAGTTTATTCATTTATTTATTCAAAATCATAATTGTATCACCAAAAATATGTATACTTTGTGGGGGAATTGGACTTATTATCCTCTATCACGTGCAGTAAAAATATAAGCTGTCCTCATATATTAGGGGTAATACGGTGAGAAAAAGTCAAATTTTCTTTGAATGTTTTGGACTTCTAATCTGCATTGTCTTAAGACAAGGCAGCCCTGACGGTTATACAAGAGATGTCTTTAGTGGGAAATGAATGTGGTGTTAATTTTCATTGTGTCAACACTGTAAAGTAAGGCTTTTGAAATCTAGTTTGCTGATGAATTAAAAGGTAATCCTGTTGGTCTAAGAGAATATAAACATCAATATTTCCTTTTATATTTTGGAAGATGTTTTATGAAAGAAATGGGGAATTCTTGTTTGTGGCTGATTAAAGTAGCCTTTTATTATTATTCTGTTTTGCCACCTACTTTATGGGAATGTGGTAATTCTGACCTTCCGTGGAGGAGTCAGTGAATGCGGACTTTAATGCTGTCTAGGGGCACGCTTTCATCCTGAACTGTTGAGGGGTCTCTGCAGCCAATGCATATGTGCTCTGCAGTTCCCAGAGAAAGGCTTCATCTTCAGTGTGTTTATTTTACAACTGTGTAATGCTTCGTACTAATCATCTACCTAAAAGGAAGAGAGAACCTATTAAGTTAAAGTGAAAGGCTTGCACTCAATCAAGACCTATTTTTCAAAACAGTTTCATAAAAATGTAAATGGATATGCTTAAGTGAATATTTTAGCAATTTCCCTAATAGGTGTGTAAAATGGGCAATGAAGCTTTCCTCATGCTTAAAGAAAGAATCTTATAAAGGAGTTGAAAAGTCAAGTGGTAGAAATTATTAGTTGGTTAATTAATTTACAGAGTAAAAATTATAAGAAGGAATCACAGTACAATATTCACTAGGTGATATACCATTAATTATTTAATCATAAAATAATAAAATAGAAAAAGCTATGTCATCTTGGCTATGGGTTTTTCTCTTTTCTCTTTTAAATAGTAATTTTAGATTACAAGTGTAATGTACATTTATTACAAGAACTTAAGCATTATTAATATCTTATGTATTTTCTTTTAGCTTTTTAAAACAAAATAAGGTGCCTTATATACTCCTATCTATCCATCTATCTATCTATCTATCTATCTATCTTTCTATCTTTCTATATTTCTATCTAGCTATCATCTATCTATCTTCTATCTATTGTGGGTCTATTACCTATACCTATGTATCTATATATACTTTTCTGACTAGTTTAATAATATACTATAAATATTCCTTTTTGTAGGAGATAGCCTCATTTTCTATACTTTATATGTATCTTTTATATTCATATATTTTTATATAATCTGCATTATATATAATATTCTTTTAGTACCTGTGCTGATGTACTTTGATTTTATTTACTTTTAATAATTTAATTTTTTACGTATTAGTATTGTTATTAATTAAAACCCATATAAAATACTTCATATGGCATTTTCATAGAGAATGTGTTTTAATGGACCTCTCTTACAGTCTTTCTTCCTCATCTAGCAGTCTACACATCACATGTATTTTATTCCATTCATGGTCTTCTAGTTTTTAACTTACAGCACACCAAATCTACTCAAATATGAAAATATTAAAACTATGTTCTACACGTGAAAAGGAGCATGCAGCATTTGTCTTTCTGAGTCTGGATCACCTCACTTACAATGATAATTTCCAGGAAGGGGAACAGGGACTGTCTCTGACATGAATTAAGTGGCTGGCTCTTTGATTACCTCCCCCTGAGGGGGGAGCAGCCTTGCCAGGCCACAGAGGAAGACAATGCAGCCAGTCCTGATGAAATCTGATAGGCTAGGGTCAGATGGAAGGGGAGGTGGACTTGGGGAGGGGCTTGGGAGGAGATAAGGGAGGAAGGGTGGGCTTGGGGGGAAATAGGGAGGGGGCCACAGCAGAGATACAAAGTGAATAAACTGTAATTAATATAAAAATAAAAATTAAAAGAAAATTCATGATTAATTTTATTTTTTATAGCTGAATAAAATGCCACTGGGCACATACAGCACAATTTCATCATCAGTTCATCTGTGAGTATCCTTGTGGTAAGACCCAGCATCCCTTTGTACTGGTAAATGATTGGTGTTCTGACATGCTTAGATCCCAAGTTTTCCAAGTATTTTCCATTTTGAAACAACTTCATAATAAAAATCACTATGCAGACACATTTATATTCTTACTTGATCACTTCTTGCCATTTTCGGGAAATGTCGTTTCTAGATCAAAGAATCATTTATTTTTACTGTCTTTCAGAAAGGAAATGTCCTTTGCTCCAGTCAGCTGTGCGTGATGGCCTCTTACATCCATTCTTTCCCAAACTAGTGATTGCTATTTTCCAATGCATGTAGCAATATCAATAGGACCATGTGCTACTTGATTCCCATTTGTATTTTTCCTGTTTTTAACTCTTCACTTGCCTATGTATTTAGAATGACATTCACTCTTATGTTAAGTTGACAATTATGAAAAAAATTCTTTTACGTTTTTTAAATTTAGATTTTAAATACAAATAAAATTTATTTTTACATAATAGATTAGGTAGGGGTGTAATTTTATTTGAGAAATAACTCTACATTTAGGTAACAATACTTTTTTCCACTTCATACTTGTGTATTTATAATATTGACTCCATATTAAATTTTGATACCTTCTGCAATAACTTATCTTGAACATCAGTCTGATAGGGTTTAGAATCTCCTGGAGAAACACTATTTAGTGTATGGGATGGTATATATTCCTAACCCTAGCACTTGGGAGGCAGAAACAGGAGGCTAACAAGTTCAAGGTTAAGCTTCCCTACATACGTAGAGCCTGTCTCCAAAACTGAAAGGGGGTAAAAAAAAAAAAAAAAGAAAAAAAAAGAAAAAAAGAAAAAAACAACCAAAATATTTTGTCCACTTATAAAAATACTATATCACATAGAAATTTTTAGATTTCCTTTTTCTTCATTCTAACAGAATTAGGGATTTAATTTTTTTCTCATTTCACCTGATGTATCTTATTATATCCTAATTACTATTTATGTATGTATTTATGCATTATTGTATTTATTGTGTATGGTGCATATGTGTAGGCATGTGTATGTTCGCTCCATGGTATGTGTAGTGGGTTGGAGTTCAGATCTGCACCCAACATAAAAGCTTCCTGTAATTCCAGATGTGGAAGGTGGAGACACGGAGTCCCCGGATCAAGCTATCCAGAGAGCCAAGACATGTCTCTAAACTCGGGGCTTGATTGAGGGCCCCTCCCTCTTGAACAAAATAGAAGATCCATGGAGAGTCCCACCAACCTTGGGCACACCCATGCATGGGCATCCACATAGTCTGTTTACTAAATCTACTCTATTTAATATTTCATTTTCTTATGTTTATAAGAATATAATTAAATTATTTGTATATGAAAAGAATCTTACCTGTGTCCACCTTTGCTTCTCTGTCCTCCCTTCTCTGATTGTGTTAAGTGGTTCTTACCGTATGTGAATCTCTCATATCTCTTCAAATATCTACCTCTCTATTATCTATCTATATTTATGTCTCGCATCTATTATTTATCTACATTTCCCTCATTCAACTACTATCTATCTATCTATCTATCTATCTATCTATCTATCTATATCTATCATTTATTTATCTGTCTATCATCTGTCTATCTGTCTATCATCTTCAGCAGCAGCATCTTTCTGTATCCCATCTATCTAAAATGTTAAGTAAAATCTATATCCTCTTACAAGTGATTTTGGGGGTGGGAATATCAGTAGTGTTTAGCCATCAAACCTGTTTCTGTTTCTTTCAGATGAGGTCGATTTATGTTACCATACCCTCCCCCCCAAAAAAAAAACAAAACTCTGTCCATTTATTTTATCAAGCTTGTTTGGTACTTTTTTGGGTAGTGCTGGGACTGAAGAAAGGCAGAAAGAGGATATTTCAGTGTATTTTAGGCTGGCCTTAAATTCATAGTCCTCCTCCTAGATCCTGAGAGCTAGGACTGCAGGAATGCTCTATTTACTGAGGTTGTCATTAGCTTTTCTGACTTGTATATACTGCCTTTAACTGTATATAAAAATAACACTTTTTTTCTTAAATCTGGAAACGAGAGAAATTATAACGATAGAATTCTCATGTTAACTATTTCCAAATCTGCCATAAATCTTATTTGGTCAGAATTTATAGATTTTTAAGCCCACTGCTAGTATGTTTGTTAATAAAGTATAAAATCCTTTTCTGACAACCTCTAAAGACAAACCTTTTTCTTCATGAATCTTAATAGAATTTAAGGCATGGTTAATACTTGACCTGAAATTATGTGAGATTTATTATAATTATTCAATACTTGTAATATGGTTATTATGTACTTTTGCAGACATATGATGTTATTCATTGAAGAAGGTTACTTCACATCGCTGCTATATATAGCTTATAAATTGTAAAATCTGTGAACTAAAGATATTAAACTGGAATTAGTAATTGCATTTTTGTCTTAGCTTTTCACTTATAACCATAAACATAGTTGCTTTCACTTTTAGTTTGCAATCTTTGCTTTTTAAAATCAATATTAAACTCACTGCAAAAGGAGATTCCTCTCTCTTGCATCTTCTCTGGAAAAGCTTAACGGCATTTAAATTGCCTTTTCTTAAACGTATAGTGAAAATTTTAAAATAACCTATGGGTAATTATTATATCATTATATCCATTATTTCCCTTCCTTTTCCTCTACTTCCCTGCCTCCATCCTCCCTCTTTCCCTTCCCCTTCTCTTTTTATGGACATTTTGAATGCACATGTGTGATATACGGAAATCAGAATTTTACACCATTTGTACTCCTTAATCACCCACCATCAAAATTTTCGAGAGCAGGTGCTCCCCTGGAGCTGGGATTTACCAGTTCAGTGGGACTAGCTGGCCAGTGCGCTCCGGGGATTTGATTGTCCTTACCTCCTTAGTGCCTGGATTTCAGGTGTCTAGTGCTGAACCCTGCTTTCTACCTGAGTACTACAGAGCCAAACACAGGTCCTCAGGCTTGTATGGAAAGCTCTTTACCAACAGAGCCATCTCCCTGGCTCTCATCATAACCATTCTACTGTATAAATATTTAACTTTGCTCCTATCTCCATACAATTTAGTGTATGTTTAGTATGTGTATCCCACTTTGGATGTATTAAATATATTGCCTAAGGAGCATTGTAGATGTAGTAGGCATTGCTGCATTTTATTGTTTCACGTGGCACGGAAAAATGTCGGTAGTATGTTTTTAAAGGCTGTGATGTATTTCACTTCTCCCCTGGAAACAATAAGGTTTCTTAAAATGCAGTGAAAATTCTATACATGAATATGGGATGAAGTACATATCATACAACAGTCAACTTCCAGTGACATGAAAATTTTCATAGCAAATGCTTTCTTAAAAGTTATCCAACTGGTAAGGGGATCAGGGACAGTCTCTGACATGAACTCAGTGGCTGGCTCTTTGATCACATCCCCCTGGGGAGTGCAGCCTTGCCAGGCCACAGAGGAAGACAATGGAGCCAGTCCTGATGAGACCTGATAGGCTAGGGTCAGATAAAAGAGGAGGAGGACCTCCCTTTCATGACCATAAAACTGAAAGAGAGTAAGGAGTGTGAAGTTAGTTAAATATCTGAACAGGGCTTGTGTTAACTTTAGTTAGAAGAGAGATAGAATTGTTCACTTGATGTATACAGAAGACTGTGGAAGGGTCCTGTTTCTCCCAGATTTTCATGAGGTAACTTGTCCTTCAGGGTCATATGTAATGACCGACAATATTCCAGCAAAAACATAGTCTATAAAAATGAACTGAACCATTCAGGTGCTTTAGTGAGCAAATATTTACTAACTGACAACATGCTTATTTGCAAAGCCATACGTCTGACATCTAGAGACATGGTTCCTATTGAGTGAAAACAAAGATTTAAGATTCATGGAAAACTCAAAAGTTGCATGAATGATTAAGAACAAGAAGTTCAAATAAATGCTAATTCACATTCAAAAAACAATACATATTCTTGGTTACTGATTATATATATTATGGTTGATTTCCAAATATTATAATATTTATATAACACCTTAAACTGATACATTTTTAGCAAATACTATATTAATTCTAACTTATTTTTGCATATTATTAGAACAAATAAGCAACTACACCTGTATTGGGTGCTCACTAATTAGCATGGAAAGGCCTGTGGCTAAAAGATAAGTCAAAGGTACATAATATTATAAAAGTAGAAGAGTTTGAAAATGTCTTGTAAACTGAGCATGGCGGTCTAGATCCTCTCTGTGCGGGGTCCTTGGTTGGAGGATTGCTCTCTGCAGGCTGCCCTGGGCCCAGGTTTTTTGGCTCTGTTTGATTGTTTTCTCCAGTTCCTGTCCCCTCCAGGTCTTTCTATCTCCTTCTTCTTCCATAAGGTTTCTTGCCCTCTGCCCAAAGTTTGGCTGTGAGTCTCAGTATCTCCCTCCATACCCTGATGGGTAGAGTCTTTCAGAGCCCTCTTGGAAGGCTCCTGTCCCGTTCCTTGTATTCTCCTACTTCCGATATCTTTCCTGTTTGCCCATCTGAGTGAAGTTTCCCTAGGGTTCTCTTTGTTATTAGCCTGCTCAGTTTCCAAGTGGGTTCCCTAGTAAGGGAGGCAAGAGCGGCTGTCTTTGACATGAACTCAATGGCATGCTCTCTGATCACCTCCCCCTGAGGGTTGCAGCCTTACTAGGCCACAGAGAAAGAAGATTCAGCCAGCCTTGGTGAGAGGCTAGGGTCAGAGAGAAGGGGAGGAGGTCCTCCCCTATCAGTGGATGAGGGAGAGGGCATAGGGGAGAAGGAGGAGGATAAGTGGGATTGGGAGGAGATAGAGGGGCCTACAGGCCGGATACAAAGGGAATAAATTGTAAGAACGAACGAACGAACGAACGAAAGAAAGAAAGAAAGAAAGAAAGAAAGAAAGAAAGAAAGAAAGAAAGAAAGAAAGAAAGAAAGAAAGGAAGGAAGGAAGGAAGGAAGGAAGGAGGAAAGAAAGAAAGAAAGAAAGAAAGAAAGAAAGAAAGAAAGAAAGAAAGAAAGAAAGAAAGAAAGAAAGAAAAAGAAAGAAAGAAAGAAAAAAGAAAAAAAAGAAAATGTCTTGTATTTTCTAAGAGGGCATTTGGATCAGCAGCTCTTTCAGGGGTGCAGAGGAAAGAGACACAATTGTCTAAGAGTATTAGTAAAAACAGTGGGTTCATGTGCCTGTACCTCAAGTAGAAGTTTACTCTTATTTTTCCTCTAATATGATTATTATACACACAATGCCTGCCATTCAAATCTTTCACTGATGTTTTCTTACTATTATTACATACACTGACAGTTTTTCTTAGTGTTGAGCTAAATTGAATAAGAATAAAGCCTTTTTATGGCTTGCTTGTATTTATTCAGAAACAGCAGACATTCTACTTGAGATAATCATCAAGATGAAGAAATTTTAAATTCTCCTTCATTCTTAACATAATTAGAAAAAAATTCTAGAAGTTTCTTGTTCCCAAATTGATATTTACAAATTATATTGAGAAAAAAAGAAAGTGAATCATTATTTATCTAGGGAACAGACTAGCTAGCATTTTATAAAAGTAAGAATACTCAATGCTGAAATAATTGTTATGGTTCTCATTGGTAGCTATTGTTTCTCAAGAAACAAATATATTGTTGTTTCTTTGCTGTGTTTGCTCACAAATAATCTCAAAGCAAAGAGTTTTATATTAGCTTATACTAAAATTTAAGATTAGATATGATAGATTCTATAATTTCAAATGTTTAGTTTCTATATTTAATGTATCTTGCTTTAGTCTAACCCAAGAAGCCAGAAAAATCAATCTTGTTATGCAAAAGGGGAAGGATTTGACAGCCAAGACAATCAGCATTTATGCAAACCAAAAATATTTGTCTGCCAAGATCATCAGCATCTATAAAGATTTAAGGAAATGAACAAAATGCTAAAAAAATCCTGGGTATAAATTATACTCTGTTGCCTGTACCTGAAATCCATAGGCATATTTTAAAATTGTGCCTTTACTTTAATCTAAGAAGAGAGGAAGCATACTTTTATATAATAGTTTTCACTATAATGAACAACTCCATCTTCTAATGTAATGAGATTGGCTTACAATATGTTGGAATTTTCAGGACACTCCTACTTACAGTTTGTCATGGTATTTATTTTCCCTCTAGCTTTTCTCCATATGTGGCATCTGCTTTTATATTCTTAACTATGTTCAGAAAATTAGCAAATCAAGCATGGGTTCACTCTTCTTCACTAATAACAAATAGGTCTTAGGGGCTCTCAAAATCCTTTTGATCAAAGTCCTTTGGCATTGGTCATACCTTATGTTTTGAGGACAGCTGTCAAATCATTCCCCTTTATTGTTTCTAAAAGGGTAAAGTTTGTTTGGAAGTAGCAAGACAAAGCAGAATTGGCCCTTGTCTGCTGTGCCATTGACATAGCAGCAGAAAACTTAATGCCCTTAAAGCTTTATGCACTAAACAAGGACTCATCAGTTATTTGAATAGGTGACTCAGTTAAAGTTCATCCATTACACACGTACAAAGAGGGTTTTATTTGAAGACAAATTTCGAATATCTGATAATTGCAAGCTATCTTTTAGTACTGGCATATAAAATATAACTAGCTTGAATAATTGACTAGACTTGAGGTCTAGATGTGCTGTAGGCTTTGTGTGGGGGATCTGGGGTGATTTATTAAGATACATGCATTAAAATTGCTTCCTAAATCTGTGGATTAGAGTCTCCAATTCTGAAAGAATACTGAGTGTGGATCGACAAGTCATAAACTGTAGGGACTTACTCTAAAAGCTTGGCAAAGTCAACAAGGACCACCCAGGGGAAAAAATATTCTCAAGGACCTGTAGATGGTTACTTCCAAACAATTTTTTTTTCTTCTTCTTCAGTTAAAGACTTGTCAATCCCGTTTTTAAAGATTGATTGGATAGCTGAGATTTCCTTCTTTTTATCCTTGGAGAAAATGAAAAATAACAAGTCCTCTTCTACTTTAGACTAACCATTCATATACTTCATGACAGTTAGTTCTCCCCTGAGCCTTCTCTTCTGGACAAATTATGCTAACTCCTTCAGTCTGTCCTCCCAGGTCCTATTTTTCAACCATTAAATCATCTTACTGTTCTTTCTTGTATCTTTTCCAGGTTCTTTAACATTTTAAGAAATATGAAGTTTTAAATCATTTATCTTTGCATATACAAGGCACATTAGAGCTTAATGGGGGAGGGTATTTATTTGCAGCTCTTGAGACAGAGATAGTTATTGTAAGTCAATTGGGTAAGAAAAAAAGAGAAGCCAAATGAACAATTTAATATCTTAACATAATAGATTTGTATGATCAGAAACAGGAAAGCTTATGTCTGGAAAAACATCAGAAAGGGTCATTATTAGTACATTGGGAAGATTCCCAACCACAAAATTTATTTTGAAAACAATAGGAGTCACTTTTGTTTTGTCTTTAAATAACTTGATGCCAATCCATCTGTTAAGGAAAAGATTACTAGGTGAGTTAGCAGAAATATATATGTGAGATATCCTAGAAGATAGTCATTGTTCCCCATCAAAGAGCACATCAATTAATCATTGGGGGTTAGGACCAATTTCCCTTCTGAGAACATGCAAATGCCAAGGGAACATTTGTGGACTGTTAGCTAGTGAAGTATTGTTCCCTGCCTTTGGCAGGACAGGCCCACTAGGAAGAACGTGATTGTATGATCTTTGCTGATAGGGTGTCCTGAGTGGCCATTGATTTGCCAGGTCTTCTTTAGGGCACTGTCATGATTTCAGATGGCTAAGATACTGTAAGATTTCTCAACTATTCCATTTAAAAAGGGGAAAAATGAACCCTTAATCCTATATACAAGTTACCTCCTCATGTTTACCAACCTCTGTGAGGGAAGGGTTCTTCTGTTATGAATATCTAGAGGACCCCCTCTTCAACACACTCATCAGTTCAGTCTTTCTTGCTTGAATTTAAGTTCACTTCATTGAATTTATTCTTTGGACAACTTTAAACTTGAAGTCTTGTGTATGTCCAAATCAAAATACCTGGAATTTGCTCCAATCTCTCTCTGAGGATGCACTATACACCATGAAATTAAAAAAACAAAAAACAAAAATCAAAAAACAAAAAACAAAACTGCTGTGCAGGCTCCAAGATAGAGAGAAGATGAACAGCCACTACAAAAATACGCTACTGTGTTCTCTCTCTAATAATCTCTTTATAAAACAGCAATCAATAATAAGGGTCACAACAATGCCAACCTATGAGAGCTCTAATTCTCAGATGAAAAGCTACTCCATTCACTCATCCCTAGCACATTTTTACTTTAAAGCTTCAGAAAAACATACATGCCATCTCCGTCATTTTGAAAATCTAGAGGCAGGTCTCGGAGGGCTCTTGTACTGAGTGGCGAGCAGGTGTGAAATACTGGCGTCTTTTCCTAACCCCTTCTTGAAAGCTAATACAGGGCATTCTTACCATTTTTGCAGACAGGACAACATTGTTCTGGTTCATAGATTGGGTTGACACACTCAGGAACTGCGCAGTCTGCTACAACACAGTGAACTTCATTGCTGGGCTCACAGCGACACCATTCACATGGAGAGGGCTAGGAACAAATCTCAAATTAGCCCCTTTTCTCCTACTCAAGGCTTGCACATTCATATGCTGTCAGAAGAGAAGACATTAGTGTTTATACCGACTTTCATTCCATTTACCACATGTGATCATTCTGCCCCACAAAGGAAGGCAACCTGCATATCCAAGCCAAGATGTGTTGGGAAGCATAACGCAGGTTTCTGTGAATAGGAAACTGTTCCGCACCACTGTCCTTACCTTGCAGAGCAGTGTTTGGACACAAAACCGTCAAGTGGTTGTTTCCAGATGCGCTGACTGCTTTGCCTTCCTCTGGGGAATGAGGTAATAGTAAAACATATGAAACAATTTGTGCCATTGGTTATTTCGCTTTCTAAGAAAGGTGGATTTCTAGGAAGTGAGAAAATGTTAAGTTCATATCCTGACCATATCCTGACCCTCTTTATGAATGCTTGTTCAGGCAACTTAAGCTCAAATGGCACTTTCTTACTGTGAATGTTACAGAAAATTTTAGCTGGGATCCAAACAACAAGATCCAGCCTCCTGAGATAATTTCCGAGTACCTTATACCTTGCCTGCTTACTTTGAGAAGTGAACTAAAATCAATTGACCTAAAAAGCCACCGTTTAAGCAAGAGTCAAAGGCTCTAAAATCAAAATGAGAAGATAATTAATATAATACAAAGCTGGAAGAAAATTTCAACTTTACAGTACTTACCAACCATGAATGAATAGATTCTCAGTTTTTTTTTTTTTCTAGAAAATGCCAGTGACCCTTTCTTCCTGTATAAATTCTAGCTTTACTTCTTTATGAATTCTAGGATAAAATTCTTCTCCTAGGATAAAAAGTTGGTGCTCTAAGAAGTCACACACTGTCCATGCTTTTCCAACCAAGCTAGTTGCTCTTAGAAACTTTTGTCTGAAGCACGATGCCACAGTTCTATGGCTACAAACTGATCTAATGAAATGCTCTTTCCTCCTCTGTGGTTACTACCCCCAAACTCTGAACTGTTCCTGGTTCTTTCAGAATTGAATTAAGTAATTTGGGTAATCAGTGTTTTCTGACTTAAGTAGTTTGTGAAATAGAAAACAGTGAATTGATTATTTAAAAAAAAAAATGTTTGATCTCCATTTTGTGCTTGAGGAACAATAGCCCAAGAGTAATTGTCTTAGTTTGTGGATTAGTTCATAAAAGCTGTAGTAAAATATTGTTATGTTTTAGTGTGATGGATCAACTTATTGAAGGTAACACTTAGATTCATACCATTTAAGTTTACACAGTATAGAACAATCCATTGCATTATTCTATGCTTTGTCATGCTTTTGAAATGTATTAGTTATTACTATATTAAGGAAGTATATGTTATCAATTTTCTCATTTCTGCCCTAACTCAAATAAAGGAAAATGCATTTAATCCTCATCTCATAGATGACTGACTAGGTTGGCAGACATTCAACAGCTTTTCTAGGTTCTACGGATAAGTACAGGGCAGAGATTTGAAGGTGTAATTGAATTCCACCCTGTCGTTTGAAGCACCATGCACTGTGTCCTCCTCTGAGTAGTTGATATTATGTAATGTTCATACTTGTCCATGTATGCCAGGTCCAGGGAATCCCTGCTAACGCCAGGTCCAGGGAATGACCACTAACATTGGGAACATTGATTTACAGAGGATATAAACTTCTGGTTGAGAAATTTACTTACTTTTGCAGCTAGTGCATAAAATTCCCATGGAAATTTATCAATGGAATTATGAAGTGTAAGAGGGACATTTATCATGTCATTTGGACTGTATTTGGGGAGATTGTGGCATGTTCAAGTTTTGGAGCCTGGATTATGCTTGGTGGTGTCTTGGAGAGAAATGAACAGATGAAGACTAAAATGAATAAATGATAGAGGCTCACCTTGGAATCCCAAGAAGTACTCTTGGGAAGATCTGAGAGTCCAGGGATTTAGTGATAAAACTATACTGAAGATTTTAAAGGGATTTTGAGCAAGGAAAAAATTAGGAAGATAAAACTGTCTTCCTAATTCTTAGTACATCCGAGTTGTCCTTGAGCCTGGGTTATTAATGTTCTATCCCAGAATCTGGTCTTACATCTTTGTGGTCATGCTAGTTCCTCTTTTCCTTTTATTAATATGTTCTTTCAAGTTATCTCTCTTTGCGACCTTATCTTGTCATTCCCCACAGTATGCATCCTCCAGGCTCGGTATGCCCCAGCCCAGTAGGTCCACCCTCCGAACTGCCTTCATGTACCCAGTGTTGAGTCTGTGTTCCAGGACAGTTTGAAGAGTCCTGCCTGCAGCCTCCACAGCCTTCACTTCTTCAGAAATTCTAGCGCTCAGCCTTTAGTCCAATTCAACCCGCTGACTTCTAGTGAGGCCCCTGCCAGCCTTGCCAAGTCTTACTGGCTCTGACCACATTGCCAATCTCTTTCTCAATCTGACTTTCCCGTGGCTTCGGCTTTCCTTGGCATTTTTGAAAAGATGCTTTTTAAACAGTGGTAAGTTAGTAGAATCAACCACTGTGCTACTTTGACATTAAATTCAGATTTTTAAATCCCTCCCACCTTACAGGGTAAACCCGCAAGGTTTGGTGTTTCTGATAAAGAATCACATCTTAAGTGCTGAGCAGCTTACAAATTTTCTTTTATTGGATCCTTCAATGTGACAACTACAGATTACCTAAAAATGCTTCCATAAAATCAAAGATTAAGGAATAAAGCCGTCTTAAGAGGAAACAGAGAATACTGAAATAAGTACATGGGAAAATATTTTTACTACTTTTTTTTATCTTTTCAGAAATAAGAATGGATGGAGCTATTGTCAGCTAAATATTTGGGAAGGAAGATGATGAAATTATATCATTCCAAATTTTTATTTTCTCTTTCAAAGAAATCACAGAGATTTCTTTACTTCTACGAAATATTAAAAAAATATTTTCTATATTTACATTTTCACAAAATGTATTTACAACTATGATTACAGATTATATTTATTTGGTAAGGCACATATTAGATGGCACAAGTACTATATGTGCCTTAGAAATTTGTGATATCTCTAACTTAGTGGTTTGTAATTGTTAGTGTGGGGTTGTAAGCAGGGACTACACAGTTAATCTGTAATTCCCACTGCCACCAAATTCATTGCATCTGTGACAAATGCTGTCCCAGTTGGCCCTAGATTATAAAGGTATCTTGTTCCTGAACTCATATATGTGTATATATTAGATGAATATGATGATAAAGCAAGCAGTGTCTTAGATATTGGCTTAGGTGACTAGAGCGTAAATTTTCTGCCTTGGTAGAAGAATGGGAACCTAGAAGATACCTCTGGTTAAAAATGGTTAGCTTCCAAAGATATTGAAGCTGAAATTGAACTGAAAAGTGACCTGACAATGTTTGGTGAGCAGGGGAATGGATTGGAATCCTGGAAACAGTGTTGTGAATATTACATGACATCTTAAATTGGAAAAGCAGCCTGGGAACCAGAAACATAAGTTATTGGACCAGTAGAATAGCTTTAGACAATTGTCAAATGTTTTCTTTGTGAGAATGTGAGAGCTAAGGTGCCCATCATGGAGGGTCAAAGTAAGATTACAAGACAATATCAATTTGCTCCTGCACGAGGTCAATCCTCTGATTGAACACCATCAAACCTCCTTTTAGTTGAGCATTAATTCCTTTTTGTACATCTAAGGCATGAGCTACATTGGCTAAAAGGTTATTCAGGGTCTGAGCAGTCTGCCCAGTATGACTCATGGCTAATGTCGCGGTGGTAGCTCCAACAGCCGCCAATGAGATGGCAGTAACAATGGCGGCTGTAGTTCCAAGATCCCTTTTCTGTCTGAAGAGAGTCATAGCGTGAGGGGCATCAATGGCCTATGGCAAATGGCTCAACTTGGCTGTCAATGAAAATATGCTGGACTTTGAGTCACTAGCATACAACATGAGAATTTTCCCTGTGCTGCAAATCTGTCTAAACAATTGTCGAGCTATATTTTAGGTAATTGGACTGGAGAATTCGATACTACGATGGAGCAGCTGAGAGTGGCCATTGTCATGGTAAATTCTACCAGAGTGGACGCAGGACTAGCCACAGGATTATCATCATGGATTGCTGCAGCCATGAATCATCTGAAGGAATGGGCCGGCATGGGAGCATTAGCAGGCCTGGTGTTGGTCTCCTTGGTTTGCCTGTGGTATATATGCAAGATTAGAGTCTCACAACAGCGTAATGCAGCCATGACCATTCAGGCCTTTACAGCCATTGAAGCAGGACAGTCTCCCCAAGCATGGTTGGCTACCATAAAAAGCCAAAATGCTACGCTCAGGATGCAAGGCTAAGCACTGCACTCAGGGTCAGCCACTTTCGACCCAGAGAAGAGCATGTCTGATTGCATGTGGGTTGATGCCCCAGGTCCTGCCTCTGAGAAAAAGGTATCAGTCGGGTCTGATGCTCTTTGGGTGGATGACACCTAAATGAACATCAGTACAAAGTCCCAATTTATTTCTAACATCAGAGATCAGACCTCTACTCTTGCCTGATGTGTCTAAAACAAAAAGGGGGAACTGTAGAGAGCTGCGGAATGCCGCGCCTGAAAGATGGAGCTGGTTTCCGCCTTCCACCTTCCCGATGGTGAGTGCTCTCTGTCACGAACAACTCCACATTTGGCTAAGGCTGAGGATCTGGCTTGCTTCCATGTATGTGGACCTATCTGCATTGCCCCCGTGGCAAGCTGGGGTTGGCTACCCAGAGGCTATTTAAGCTGTGGGCTGGCTTTCCCCAGGGTCAGATGATTGTTCAAGGTTCCTGAATAAACTGCATTGAAAAAAAATAGGAAAAAAAAAAGATTACAAGACGATGGCTTAGCATACTGGTTGGTTTGAATTATCTAGGTTTTTATAAAAATGCGAGTTGTTTTTTTTTGTTTTTGTTTTTTTTAACATTCTGAATACCCAAGAAACATTCTTCCATGCCTGAGGAAAACTTTGATATGACAACTGAGTCATCGGGAATTATGGGTGTCTGCAGGTGCCATTGTTCAAAGTGTTCAGGAAGAAATGAGCACTGTCAATGAGGTCGGTCACACAATTTCCAGTCTGCATGTTACAAGAAGCATAGGGAAGCTCCCCGTCTTCTGTCCCCTATGCTTCCTGTTCAAAAGCCACCTTTAGTTCATGGATTTTTTCTATTATTGTTTTTCTTCTTAACATTTTTCATCTGTTCTTTCCTTCTGCCTTCTTAGGTTTTTAAGCTGCTTATACTACATTGTTCAGTTCCGAACTCTCGGCACATAGAAGACATCTTAGCATGACAATAAATATTTAACAAAATCTACAGCTTTGCAGATTTGATGCAGCATCTGTGTTTTCCTCTCTGCCAAGTCACACCTCTCATAACTTTGTCTGTGCTCATCAAATGTGGAAAGGATTTTGACTCATGGGACATTTGCGTTTTATTTAAATATTATAAAGCGCACTTTGAGTGAACAGATCCTTGACTGTGAGTCATGAAAAATCTATTTGGGCCCCAAATATTATGGCAACAGACATAAACTCACTCTGTAAAGGTAATTTTAAATTCATAACATTCATTGTGCCAATCACAGGTGAGTCAATCTCCAAGCACCGCATCGACTAGCTTAGCTAGCAGTAGATGATTATAGGCTTTTATTGCACCAGAAAACACTGTGCTAACTAAATTTAAGGCCTGAGTCTATGCCTGACAACAAGCTAGTCCTACCTATAACATGGGCCTAAATGAACAGTACTTATTTATCACAGTGATTTTAGTATACTATAAAGTACATTACTTTAGCAAAAAAAAAAAAAAAAAAAAAAAAAATCCTGGTTTGAAACATATGCTTTATTTCTCTCTCTCTTTTTTCCAGAAAGGAACAAAATACAAAGCCCAACAAAACACTTCAAACACTTTCTGAATATTCTGAGAAACAGGAACTTGATTCCTGGAAAGGTCTCTGAGAATACTATGAAAGGCTGATGGGCAGACATGAGGATGGTTAGGATATATTCTAGGGTCCAAGTTTTGTTGCAATAACTAAATAAATGACTGAGTGATATCAAGCTTCATGAACTTAGGTTTGTTTCATTTCTTTGATCATGAGCAAAAGTTATCACAGAAAATATAGCTCAGCTCCCTTTAACAAGGCAATCCATTTGAACAACTATTTTTTTTTAAATCTAGTCCCAACAAATGAGAAGCTTGCTTCGTGAAGCACTGTTCTCTTGGAGATAATTTATGGCATAAATTTTATCACTTTATGGAACAAGTCTCATTACTTCCAAACTGGATGAGAAACTTGGACGGCTCTATTTCAAATTTGCTGATGCCTGTCAGGAATCTCACTGTTCACTTCATTAAAATATACATTAAATTACAGAGTTCAGGAGTATTTAGCATCCACTTCTACTTCTGTAGATGGTTATTTGCATGCAGCAGATGTCACCAAATAATCAGCAGACCTGATGGGTTTCAACAGAAACTCACATTCATGTGAAAGAGGACCCATAGCATCTGATTAAAGTTCTCCTTTGTGTTCTTGATCTAATGAGCTTGTGATGACCCCTTCACAGGGTTACTCTATTGACTGCAATGTTTTTGGAATTTTGAGGTAGCAACTCATCAAATTATGGAGATACAACTGGAATTTCTTTAAGAATATTAATGATGCTGAACCCAATAGAAAAACCTGACACAAATCTGAATGACTGTATCTACATATCAATATCTATTAATGCCTATTTATCTTTATCTCATCTATCTATATATCTGTTTATGTTTTTATATATTTACTCTATACATCTATATCTATGTACATTTATACATATCTGGATCTACATAGTTGGATCTTTATATATCTATCTATTTACCTGTATCCATCCACTGGTAACTACAACTATAACTATATAGACATACTCTCCGTATGTCCAACAGCAAATGGGTATGAACATATTATTTAAATGATGAGTTCTATAGCAACAGTTCTGGCTATTTCTGAAGGAGCTCGTGATTTGAAAATATATTATGAGATATTATTGCCAATGTGCCTATCAAAACACATTTCAATTTTGTTGAAAGTAAAAGCATTTTATAAAAATGGTTGTGAAAAGTGTCTTGTTCATGCATTTATAATAAATCAGATAGCTAATAAACTATAATTCAGAAATATGCAAATTCAAAATTTCTTTGTTCCTTACAAATAGTTATCTGCATATATTACATAAAAGGTGAAGCATATAAAGCTACACACAAGAAATTATCCACTCATTCTACTCTCAATGAATGATTACCTAGAAATTAAAATTTAGGCAGGCCTGGCGGTGGTGGTAGCATACACCTTTAATCCCAGCACTTGAGGTGCAGAGGTGGGCCAATATTTGAATTTAAGGCCAGCCTTGTCTACAGAGTGAGTTCCAGGACAGCCAGGGCTACAGAGAAACGCTGTTTCAAAATCAACAAACAAAATAAGGTTTTATGCAGGTGTGTTTTGATATTTTAACCAAAATAGTTTTATCGGAATAATTACTAGTATTATTGTAATGAAAACTAAATTTTATTTTTATTTTACCTGAGCTTAAGGAAGATTTTAAAAAATCAGAAAACAGATGAAATGTAAATCTTAAACTTATTAATTATCAAGCACAAAGAAGATTTTTTGAAAACTTCAGCATTATAATACGACAGTAACATTATTTTAAATGTACGTTGTTTCCCTGAAAGGTTTTTCACTGAAAAACAGTGAACATTTTTGGCGTGTTTTAAAGTATTTTGCATTTTTGAGAATTAACAGAATCTATTTTGATTATATTTACGCACTCCCTTCCCCTTCAAGTCCCCCAGATCCATCCCGAGCTCCTTCCCCACGACTTTACCCTACTCTTTTTAACAAAGAATAATAACTGATGAACTCCAGTGACATTTTGATTTGATACCGCATATTCTGATAAATGGATATGTAGAACCAATGAATTTTTTTAAAAAAAATCCATGACCAAAATTCAGCTTTTTTGAATTGTGAATAGGTTCCAGGAAAACAGAACATAGAAAAGGAAAGTGTAACTAAAGTGTAGAGTTCAGTTGCAGTAGCAGGTTATGCTTTGGATAGGCAAAGTAAACTTATCAACAAAATGTCAGGAAGAGTTTTTTCTTCTTTTAAGTTGCCACTAAGATCTTCAGATGAGAATCTGCAAGTATGGAGAAAGGTCACAGTAGAGATTTGTGAAGTGTCACAGTGATACCCGTGAAGTAGCCTAGGGAGGCAGCAGTCAAGGTCCCTTCCCAAAAAGCTGGTGGGAAGCTACATGAACATCCCATGACAATGGGACTGAGCGTGCTCATCAGGGCCTGGATATCCCTGTAATGAAGATGCCTGACGGACCACACATTTATGCAACTGAGAAAAGGTACGCAGCTGCATAACTTCAAAATGTTCCTGATGGCACTGCAGAGGACAGATTATTCATATTGGCTGAGGAGCAGTCACTGACAGGAACATTAAAACAAAATCCCAATATAGTTATGGGAGAAGATGAGGCCATGAGAATTCTATACTCTGAAAGACTCATGTAAGAAACAAATGCCACCAGCACCATTTTACTGAACCACTGAAAGGGAGTGATGCAAAAAAAAAAAAAAATTGTAGATTAACACAGCCAGCTAGCATTGAATCACTGACAGAGAATCCTTTAGAATCTAAGAGGTGGGTGACTATACCTGTTGCACTGGGAAATCTAGATGACTTCCTAAGAACTCTTTGCCACGGTCTCAGTTTTCTTTTTTTTTTAATTAAATTTTTATTTTTTTATTTTAATTATAGTTTATTCATTTTGTATCTTAGCTGTAGCGCCCTCCCACCTCCCCTCCCAATCCCACCCTCTCTCCATTATCTCCTCCAATTCCCCTCTCCAAGTCCACGGATACGGGAGTTCCTCTTCCCTTCCCATCTGACCCTAGCTTATCCAGTCTCATCTGAACTGGCTGCATTGTCCTCCTCTGTGGCCTGGCAAGGCTGCTTCCCCCTCAGGGGGAGGTGGTCAAAGAGCTAGCCACTGAGTTCAGGTCAGAGACAGTCCCTGTTCCCCTTTCTAGGTTACTCAGTTGGACACTGAACTGCCACGGGCTACATCTGAGCAGGGGTTCTAGGTTATATCCATGAATGGTCCTTGGTTGGAGTATGAGTCTCAGAAAAGACCCCTGTGCCCAGAAATTTTGGTTCTGTTGCTCTCTTTGTGGAGCTCCTTTCCTCTCCCGGTCTTACTATCGCCCCATTCTTTCCTAAGTTTCCCAGTCTCAGTTTTCTTCAGGCAAAGATTTTCTAAAAGTTGAGTTATTTTCTTCCTATTCAATTTAGTAATAAAATTGTATGTGGATGAAGAGTAGTAATTAAAAGTTAATTATATTAAGTGCTTTATAATTGTTAACACTGAAATATATCATGGTTCCAATTGTAAGGCCAAACAGTTCCCTCATGAATTTTATAGTTCATTTTTTCACACTTAGTTCATAACTTACCCATTCTAAGAAAATATATGGGGAAGGCTTATGGTCAATGAAACCGAAGTGCATTTTAATTAACAAAATCTTGACTGAGAATTTTCTTGACAAACTCCCAGGCATTAGCATGTAATTTTATAAACTTCTATGGCTGTTGTCTGTGCTGTCTGCCTGTGGGCTACGGCTTTGCGATAATATAGAATGGACACCTGGTGTCCTCCAGGACACCTGGAGGAGTTCTGCCATCACATTCACTGTTCTGTACCATCAACGGATTAACCTTCTTCAGCGTGGGCTTTCTCGTTTTTAAGAAGGGGCTGATAAACATGTAATCTTTTTAAAAGTTTCTCTTCTATTACCGTTTATTAGTTTACTTTGGATGTGTTCTGTGAGGTGTGTGTGCCACAGAGTACATGTAAAAGTCAGAAAACAATTTGCAGAAGTCAGTTGCTTTCCCCTCAACATTGCTTTAGTTTTCTCACTGGATTGCAAGGGAGCAGGTAATGCAGTATGTGGAAAGGCAGGCCGCCTGTCCAGCTTTGGCCTGGTTTTCACCATAGCTCCCAACTGAATAATGGTTCTCCTTCTCCCACATCCCATGCAACAATCTGAAATGCTTTTGAGTTTCTCAGGAGAGTATGCAGCTCCTAGATCATTTAATTATATCATGACATAATGTGCTGGTCAGTGATGGCATATGATCCCAGCACTTGGGAGGCAGAGGCAGGTGGACCTCTGTGAATTCAAGGCCAGACTGGTCTACAGAGCGAGTTCAATGACAGCCAGGACCATACAGAGAAACCCTGTTTTAAAAACAAACAAACGAAACAAAAATAAACCAAAATCAAATACTATTAGTACTAATACTAATTAATAAATAAAATAATATACTGATTTCAATTACAAATTACTTGAAATGTTCAGTTTGTGAAAAAAGACATCACTCAGAGTTTTGAAAGCCATCCAAACATGTTGCAGACTCTTACATGTTGGAATGTTTGCATAAGTAAGTAGGTTAAGAATGATTTTGGGTAACACATTTAGACAGTTAAATAAGTTCTTATTTACCAAAACCTTTAATACGTCATCAGATTCTTTGTAAAAAGAGATTTTTGAAAGAGAAAGATAGCTTTGGCTCACAGTTGTTGGGAGTCTTGATTTTCGTATCTTCCAGTTTTAATGCGAATGTCCTAGAGTCTCATTAACAGAAGGAATATTCTTCATGATTGTCCTTTTTCTCCTTAATGAAGCTTTCTAAATCTCAGCAGTCAAAGGTTTGTTATTTTAGCAGGGGTTTATTTTTAATGATGGAGGAAAATTAAAGTTAGACTGAACAATTTTAATTTCCCCTGTCTTACTTAGGAGGAGGCATGGAAACCAGTAAGGAATGAATGTAAGTGGACTTTCATGGTTGCTGATATGATATTTTTTTACTTAATACCTCTGTGTGTATTACATGCATATATGACATATATGTGTTTGTGTGTGTGCACAGTGTGTGGATGTCAGAAGACAACCTCAAGAGCTTGTCCTCACCTTCTTGCTCTTCTCTTGCTCTTGTATGGCAGGCTAGCCTTCCTGCCAGAGAGCTTTTTTTGTCTCCACTACCCATATCACTTCAGGAATCCTGCTGGGATTATAGACACATTGTGATGCTTCTGGCTTTTATATGAGTTCTGGGGATTTGAACTCATGATCTCACAGTTGTGTGGCAAGTGCTTTACCTACTGAACCATCTCACCAGCTTCAACATGTAAAAAGATTTCTAAAACATCAAAATTTGCAAAAATAATCCTGCTTAGCCCTGTTTATGTATGTCTTGACAAGGAGGATTTTAAAATAAAGCCGACTTAGCCCTGCAAAAGGTTAATTAGGAAACAGTTTTATGCATGTTGCCAATTTGCTGTATTCTATAAAAAAAGTATGGACTAAAGATTCAATGACTTATAATTGAATTCTCAACAATAAAGGAAACATGTATGTGTATATATATTATGTCTATGTATAGTAGCTATATTGATAATGTGCATCTCTTGCAGCATGTCTTACAGAGAACTTACCATGCTGATAAGGTTCAGTAGAAACAGAACTAGAGTGAGAGTGAGAAATGGCATCTTGAATTGTCAGTCTTGGAAATCTCTATTTTATGTGACAAGAAAAAAAAAAAACAACAGTTTTCTTTGAATGCAGTTTGGAAAACGTGGATAAATACATAAATAATTCAGTGCGAAAATGTACTTGTAAAACCACTTAAAATCTGACTATTGTTGTTTGTGTTTATGTCGGGCACTGACCTGATTTTGTTCATTTCTTCTACCCATGCCCTCAGTCTGCCTCTTATCTGCCCTCTGTCTGACCTGACTGCCACACCTGATCTTTATGCTATCGGCTGGAATCATGTTCCCTCCTTGTTTTGTCATTCTATTCCTTAATGCTCGGCCACTCCTGTTGGTTCATTTCTCTCTGTTTCTGATTTTTTTCAAGAACTTTTCAGTTTTTTTCTAAAATTCTTTTGATTCTTCAACATCTCCCATCAAGCTACTTTGCTTTAGCTTTGAAATGTAATCTCTCCTTTCTGTATTCAAATTCTATAGCAATCATAAGAAGGCATTGCTGTCATTGGCATTTATACCACTCCTGACGAAAACCTTGATGTCTTTGTTATTTTGATACCTTTATCACCATAGTGGAATCAGAGTGTTGACTATGACAACTGAGTTTTAAGAATGCAATGATTAATTGATACCTACATAGACTATTTGCATACCTTTGCTTATTAATGCAACACTAAATATACAAGTATTATATTAAAATATAACATTCAACATGTTTTACAATCAAAGGGGAATAGAAGGGAATAAAAGGATGGATCTTTTCTAAATCTTTCTTCTTCACATTATCTGACAATAAATGGAATTACAATTGAATACCAATGAAAAGAGCACAGCTATACTCTTTGGAATGAACTATACAAAGAAATATGGCTTAATGTATCTGCTGTTAAGCACACACAGTAAGTAGGAAAATCTGTGTGTCCTTTTAAATTTTCAAGTTTGAAAAGTAAAAGTTTAGTCTACTCTCAGGTTTAACATTATCCGTCTCTATCAGGCCCAGGAAGGAAGGTTGTGACAATATGAAAACAGAACAACTGGGAAACAGAACTGTAGGTCATCAACCAACAACTTTCTCTTTAGAGAGCTGTAGTGTTTTGGGACACCTCAGAAGGAACCACAGACAGCATATAAATGAATAAGCATGGCTGTTTCCAATAAGAGTTTATTAACAAAACATTGTGGATTTTCTTTGGTCATGGTCTGTAGTTTACCACCTCTGGTCTTAGATTATTGGTAATACAAAACTAGCATTAATATTACTATTATCTTTGTCTTGAAAAATCATTTCTCAACTGGACTATTTTATGCAATACAGATTTATAACTTATTGTAAGTAATAACACAGGCACAATTTTGGTAATTTCAAAAAGAATGAAGAGACTAGCTGAGATAGATTGGTTTTTCTTCATTATTTGCCCCTCTCTATCAAACAACAGAATTAGACTTAATTCATTAAGAGGTTATCTCTTAAATTGCATTTGATGTTGTATGAGCTTGAAGAAGTTAATAGATGTCTGAGAGAAAGATGTATTCTACTGTCACAAAAACGTGATTTTTTTTTTAAATTAAGTTATGGGCTAATGGCAATGGTAGTAAAATGTCAGTGGGCCTTTATCAATTGTTTCTTGTGTGTCAAGTAATATCTCCTGTGACTTTTATCTGGGACACTTGGACACTGAGACAAAAAAAGAAAGAAAGTGTGCCTAAGTGATACGGCAGCTCAGTGGTAAAGCTTGTTTTACAAGCCACTTTACCCAACAGTTGAGTTGAGAGATCCAAGCTAGCTCTTGGGCCTTGCAAGCATATTGTGGTTTTGTATGTTTGTTTTGTTTTGTTTTGTCAGCAAATTTCTGCCTTGCACTAAATTGTAGGGATGGATTGTTAGAGCACACAAAAGCTTGTGACTTCATGGTATTAAACACAAGACTGTCTCTAGGCTGGCCAGGAGTCGGTATGGAACATAAACATATCCAGCAGTGGTACTGTGCATCTCTAACGGGTCCGTTGAGATACACTATTTCTCCAACTTTGGGTGAAATGAAAAATATTGGAAACTGTTACTAAGGAGTTTCACATGAGATGACAACAAAATGGTCTGTGAGAGTCTAGATCATTAGAGGGATAGTCAAGGCTGGGAAAACAGCATGAACTGGAAAGGATTAGCATCGCTCCTGAGATTTAAACAACGTAAAAATCAAGACGACGGTGGAAGGAGTCAAGGAGTTTAAATGCCTGCTTCATCTCTTCCAAAGGGACTGAGTGTAACGACAAGTTCCATACCTACTAATGGCCAGCTGAGCGACAGTCTTGTGTTTAATGCCACGGAGTGCTCCAACAATCCATTCCTACAATTTAGTGCAAGGCAGAAACTTACTGAGAAAAAAATTTCTCCTCCCTCATTGCGTTTGCTTTAAAAATTTTAAAAATATATGTCAAAAGCACCTGTTTTAATTTCTTTGTTACTTCACAGTGTAAGGTTGTTTCAGTAAAAAATATTATAAGTAGAATCTAATATATGAATATCTTTATAAATATATTTACATACTTTTAAGTAAAAATACATTTAAATATTAAAGTATGATATATACATATATTTAACCGATAAAATTTGGTCTAATTACAGAACTTTTCACTTTAAAGAGGATGTATCCTTTCTCTCACAGGCTTTGTAAACATAGGCTTGTGTCACAAATTGTATCCAATCTGAATCAAAGATAGAGTTTAGATGTGCCAATATTTTATATTCTTCTTGTGTACTTGTAACTCTGGGTTGCCGTGGTGACAAGTCCTGATATCACATTTTTTAAATAATTTTTATTATTTTATATTGATCACAGGTTATTTACTTTGTATCCCAGCTGTAGTCCCCTCCCTCATTCCCTCCCAATCTCACCCTCCCTCCCTTATCTCCTCCCTGCCACTTTCTAAGTCCAATAATAGGGGAGGTCCTCCTCCCATTCCATCTGAACCTAGCTTAACAGGTATCTTCAGGACCGGCTGCAATGTCCTCCTCTGTGGCCTACCCTGGCTGCTCCTCCCTTGGTGGGGGGGGGGTCAAAGAGCCAGCCATTGAGCTCATGTCAGAAATTGTCCCTTGTTCCCCTTATTAGGGATACCCACTTAGATACTGAGCTACCATGGCCACAGGGGTCTTCTATGAGACTGTTTCTCCAACCAAGGACCATGTATGGATATAACCTAAAATCCCTGCTCAGATGTAGCCCATGGTAGCTGATATCACATTTCTATAGACAATTGGCTGAAATAACAACTATTTATTGGAAGAAAACATGCAAATTGGCTTGAGTTTTCTTATTAAATGTGAAAGTAGTAAAATATGGTGAAAGACCACAGGAAAGTGATATATTTCCTGCTTTTGAAAATAATGAACTGTGGCTTTATCTTATTTCTATGAAGTTTTGGTTAGTCTTCATATTATCATTTATACAACCAAGAGGTTTTACAAACAATTTTTTTTTTATGAAATTAAAGTTCCAGGGTCAGTAAGAAGACCCTGGAATAATCATATACACACACACAATTATATACATATGGACCATAATATTTACCTTTTTATAAATCTATATAAACAGAATAAGAATTCTGATAGAGAAATCATTTTAAAACTTATACCCAA
The DNA here is from genome assembly GCF_030254825.1 of Meriones unguiculatus. Classification (NCBI taxonomy): domain Eukaryota; kingdom Metazoa; phylum Chordata; class Mammalia; order Rodentia; family Muridae; genus Meriones; species Meriones unguiculatus. The sequence continues at coordinate 57,800,328 of NC_083362.1, read as the reverse complement.
ATACTGTTTAATGAGAGAGGTACTTTTTTGCGTATGTATATAATGTGTGTTTGGATATGATGATGTATCTGTGTTTGCATCTGTGCAGTATGTATGTGGAGGGCTGAAGTTGAAATCAGGAGTCTTTCTTTACTGTTCTTTTTATTCCTTCAGAAAGAGTCTCTCAGTTGAACCCATCTAGATGGCTAATCTAGGTAGCTAGAGTGTGCCCAGGATGGCCTGGCTCTGCCTACCACGTGCTGGATTTTGGTTAGATCACTAAACCTGTGATTTGAACTCCAGTCCTGAGAGTTAAGCTGTGGGCATTTTAAGCACCCAGCCAACTTCCCAGCAACTCCCCTTCTTTTTTCCAGACAGAGTCCCAGGCATTCCAGGCTGGGTTCAAGTTCTTTATGCTGCTGAGGATGACCTTTTACCCCCAGTGCTCCGGCTCCCGCCTCCCAAATGCTGTGATTACAGGCAATGCGTCTTCATGCCCGATTTTAAAAGACACATTTTAATAGTTGTGATTGCATAATAAATTGAGATGTAATACTATACCCTTGAAATTATTGACAGTGTTATGATTAGGAGATGTATGTGGTGACATTTTCATTTTGATTCTATAGACAGAAAGATCAAGAGTTCATAGACAGATGGAACAATATGGAGAAAATAATGAGTTTCATTCAATGCACTTTACCACTTTTAGGCTACTTTTTACCAGCACAGAATAAGGTCATCTGAGTTTTTTTGTTTTTTTTTTAAGGTTGTGAATGGCTTTCTTAGGCCCTTTAGTATTTTCTTCATTTTTTTCATGATGTCATTAAACCCTTATGAAGATAACTTTATTGTGATGTGCTTTGTGGAAGACTAGAGACAAGGAGAACTTCAATAGAGGTGTGTCAGAATGAAATTACTGATGCTAATCAGGAGCAATGATAAAGTCCAAAGTGCAGACTCTAAAATAAGCAGGTCCTCAATTAATAAGAGCCATTGTTTGAGACAGCAAGCCCTGTGATTCTCCATTGGCTCTTACTCGTTTGTGTCAAGCCTTTCCTTGAAAGCTACATAAGGGAAAAACAAACCAAACAAAATATTGATAGGTATTTCTTGTGCTGTCTTTCATGAGACACACTTTACTGCCCGATAGCTAGATCAAGAAGTAGCAAAACAGAATAAAAATTTAAAAAATGTGGTCAGGACTCTCAGGAGTAGAAATAAAAGATTCAACTTATCTTCAAATAGAAATATTTCAAAAAAGGTAAGAACACATATGCACACACATAGGCATGTAGACACATACACACACTCACACACATATCAATGTGTGTATGGCGCAATTTTAATGAAGACTGTAGGGAATTTGAATATTAATCTGCAGAATTTGTACAAAATATGTGGACTAGAGAGGAAACAAGAGTATGTTAACATCTTGCAGTGTTTTGGTGGGTAAAAGCACAATTAAAAATAGGCAGGCTTTTAATACATACAACTGGAGATTGAATTTAAAGGAGTGACCGCAAGGCAGACCTTCTCTCTTGTCCTTTGAACTACTGTTGTATTAATAAGAAATGGGAGGAATGGCTACAGACTTTTCAGAGCTGACTCCAGTAAGCTCCTAAAAGTGACATACTCTGCAAAGCTCAGACCTGGCTGTAAATCCAACACCAGCCTCCATGGGCACAGGACACAGGCATCCGGTCCCAAATCTCTGATGTCATACTTATCACACATTTACAGCCATTAATAGTAGCATCTTCCAATAGAAAGGACAGTGGTAAATTTTACTGGGTGGGTATGAGAAACTCATACAGTCCACCCGTATGCTACCTACGCACATGCTAAAAGATTGTATTCCAAAAATGAAAATCAGGAGAGGACTTTTACTGCAACTGGGATATTTTACCTACTTGAAAATCATTTATTCATAGGAATCCATTCTCTTGTTCTGGGAATTTTAAAAAACATGAATTTTTTTAAAATAAATATTATCTTTTTTTTCCTTGGGCTTAGCATATTTTGTGAAATTTTTAAAAATTCAAGTACATTTTTATAAGAAAAGGCAGCACAATGGATTTCACAAAACTCTTTTCAAAAAACTGTCTTCCAATCTCTGAAATTAAGTAGAGGGTCCCTAATTACAAAGACATAAAGCCTTGGTGAAGGCTTCCACTAGGAGTCTGGGTATTCTGGCTGCTCAATACCTGCTGAAGCTGTGCTTTGTGTAAGCAGCATCAGTGAATCACTCTGTCACCTGGCAGTAACTAAAGACGAAAAGCTATACCTAAACTCACTTGAAGATCATCTTCTTGTTCAAAGGCCCAGCGTATCCTGCAAATCAGAAAAGGTAATTCTCGGAGCTAACAGTTACTCTAATCCTCTTCACAAAAACCTTAGTCATCTTTGTTACATAAAACTATGCTTTCTCCCTGGACTGCCTTTAGACAGTATCTTTATATCCCTTGGAGACTCTACTAGTCATTTGTTGAGACTATGTAAACTTTCTAACAGATAACATTTTTTAAAAATGGCATGGTCTCAGCATCTACCCATTTCAGTTATTGAAATCAATTCAACATACATACTTCTGCAAATACGCTTTCTGACTGTGTTTACCTTGTAGTAAAACATTCCTCGGATACATTGCCTCTCATAGGAGCTGGTATGATAGCAGATGACTACGGTGTAGTGTATTGGCTTTTTTCAGGCTGTTATCAATCAGATCCCTCAGCTGAAATTTCCCTCCAGGTTTGATTTGCCACTTCTTTGACAAAGCAGGTCCCCAAACCAATCACCTCCCAATTTTTCTCCACATTGAAAACTAATCAGACAACAAACACATCTCTCAAATATAATTTGAAAAAATATTTCCAAATTAAGTATTTTAATAGGTAGAATGTTATATTAGGCATTATTATGTTATAATATTAGGCATTAATTATTATTGATTACTATGGGAAACTAGTTAATGCAGAGCTGGGATTTTTATCTCCTAGTGAATGTACCCATTAACAAGCTAGGGCAATTCTGAATCCAACTGGTATCCACTTTTTTTTTTTAATGGATATGATGATTTGGCAAAACATTCTGAGTTGAATAATTTTATTTCCTCTAATTAATTCCTCAGGATTTAAATACTAAGTGTAAAATTCAGGGCATAAACAAGGCAGGTTACCACATCATGAAAATGTTTTGTTGTTGTTGAGGTTAACAACATACATAAAAAAAATGTGTACCAGAGAGAATGTTTATACTAAATCTTTCAAACATAAAAATAGGAAGTAGGTCTTATCAGTTGTCTCTGTCCACTAATAAGAATAGCACAAAAGTCACTCCCGACAGGGAAGGAAGAACCTGGAACAAACTGAAAACTAGATTTGGGGCATTGGGCATTGACTGCAGAGAATCACTTCAAAGTGAAAATGGGCTCTCCTAAAGCTGACACCCCTTTCAGATGCGTGTAGACTAACTGCCAGTGTATGACCTGAAACTAAATTAGTACAAGTTTTAAAGTATAAAGAAATATCCACAAAGGGCTAACTCTATCAGTGTGAGGGTTATAAAAATACTGTGCAAAATAAGGAATTATTTCTCCTTTGGACAACTCTGAATACGATGGTGAAGCATGAAGCTGAGGCAGACCTTTACATTTCTAACGAATGTTTTCTCTGTGTGCCATTATATAAGCTGTTATAATTTATTACTTATAAGCTTTATTTATTAAATAGTAGGTTCTGGTTCCATGTTGGTTGGGTAATCATCAAAACAAAAGGCGAGAGAACCTTTAAGTTACCTTCCTCTTAGTCCAACATTACCAGAATACTGGGGAGTTGCGAGGTTTCCAGATGAGCACAGAGGCATCTGTTTCCAACACCTGCACCAGCAGCTGGAGAAAGTTCTAGCAGCCTTTACAAAGAGCACTGTCCTTCCCATCAGAACACGTGTAGGTAGGTCTGCACTTGAGTTTACTGATCAGAAAAGACGGAAGTGCAACAGGATCCTTAGCATTCACTCAGAAAGAAACCTCACCACTAAGACCCTAGATCGGAGAGATGACTATACATCCAGGATCTGCTTCAGGAAGCAGTGGAGAGAGACATCAGGCAGCACAAGCAAGTCGGAAGTGAATGTTTCTCTTGGGATATGTCATTTTGGGTTGCCTGGGGACTGCCCTTTCTAAACTGTAGAGACTGAACTAGAATCAAGGTAGTCTCATCATTCTCTTTGCTTTTGCATGTTCAATCATGACCTGGCTCATTAAGACATTTACCAAAACAACAACAAAACAAAAAAGAACAGTCAGTGCCTGTTGTGCTGCTTTCATGATTCTTAAGATTAGAAATAAAGGATAAAAGGGAAAACCACTATTCATAGTCTCAAAGGGATCTTTGAGTTCTTGTGTTGGAAGAAACATGTGTTCTGGTAGAAGGATCAGGTGGCTCCATCTTACATGTCTTATCACCATGAGATAGAGGCAGTCAAGGAGAGAGGAGGGGAACTGAGCGGGCAGGGTTCCCGCCTCTCTCATTTTTAGCTGTAATGACATTAGGTAAATTTGTGAACTGATGCTTTGATTTTCTTATCTGGAAGTTGCTTAGCAGGTGATCAAAATGGGCAACAATAAAGTAAAAAACAATGAAAATGCATCCCTCCCTGCGGAATGGCACAGATGAAGACACAGGGCAGAATTTCTGACAGTGAGGGATTCAGAGACGCTCATGAGCCAAATCTAGAGCAGTGGTTCCCAACCTGTGAGTCGTGACTCCCTTGGGAGTAGCATGATTCTCTCACAGGGGTCACATATCAGATATCCTATCTATATCACATATTCACATTAAGAGTCATAACAGGCCAGGTGTAGTGGCACACGCCTGTAATCCCAGCAGACAAGAGGCAGATCTCTGTGAGTTTGAGGCCAGCCTTCTCTAAAAAGCAAGTCTAGGAAGTCAAGGCTACATAGAAACCCTGTCTCAAAAAACAAAACAAAACAAAACAAGTCATAACAGTATCAAAACTATAAAGTAGTAAAGAAAATCCTTTCATATACTTTCATGGTTGGGAGTTACTGCAAAATAAAGAACTGTATTAAAGCGTTGCAGTACTAGGGATGTTGAGAATCACTGCTCCAGATTTTCCATAGGAAGTCAGATACCACCCTGAGTATCCTAGTACTTGTCTCCTCACACATGCCAGTAATCTTGAAGTTTTCTTTTAAAATTTTCTAATGTGTTTTTGAAATTTTCATACATGAGAACTGTATTAGAAAGGAATTTTTTTCCCCCAGGAGTGTTTATAATTTTGAAAATTTCCAGTGTACCTCTCTTCTCAAGCCTATTTAGATCTAATCTTAAATGCCGCTCTAGTTTCTGTCCTCTAACTTTAGCGCCCACTCACAGTTACTGCTCCTTTGTCACTCAGGTCAGATCCAGCCCCCAGCCAATCGTATCTTGCATCCGTTTCAGGCCCTGCTTTTCTCAGTCTCTGACTTCAGCCTCCTTTGGAGTTTCAATCTTTCCATATCAACCTCAATCACCCCAAGAGACAACCTCAACGTTAACCACCTTGAAGAAAGGAGTCTTTCTTCGGCAAGCCTCATGATATGTCAATAAGTCTTTCATACCGTAAGTCTTGGGCATATGCCAGGACTGTAGAGTTGTAAATGAAACTTCGCTTCCACTTCGGGAAATAGGGCCTTGCTGTGTAGCTGAGGCTAGCCTCGTGAAACCATGGTCCTCCGGCCTCGGATTTGCAAATGCTGAGATTGCAAGCTTTGTGCGACCACCCTTGGGTCCATAAACTCAAAATGTGTCTGCTTTTCTTTTCATTTGAGTTGTATGCCAATTATGTCTTTCTTGGGAGCACTTTAACTTCGAGATGCCTCGATTCCCAAAAGAACTGTCTCTAGACTATAGTATCTTGAATACCAAAAAGCACAACAAATGCTCACTGGGTGAATTTTTCATCCATTTTGTTTTCAAAAAGTCTCAGTCTAGTGTTTACTTAGTTACATAGCTCATGTGGACAAGTACAACATTTATAAAAGGTATTAAATTCCTTCATTTGAAATGCCTTTAAAATTGAATTTCAGTTATGAAGTCTAAGGACTCAGAAGATCTTAGAACCTGGAGTAAATCCCCGTGTATTTGAGAATGACGGATAAAGGAGAACAACAATTTATTCATTTCCTAAATGTTCTGGTTGGCCTGGGCTTAATGACTTCATTATATTTCATTAAATATTTTCAGCATCTCTTCACAAGGGACCTAATCATTACAACGACTATTTCATAGTCTTACTATTGTGGCTCAGATCTTACATCCCACTGAGGAATTTGGGCTTCCAATCCAGCTGTTTCTGACCTTGACATGAAAGTGCTTTGGGAGGTTGAATAGATTTAATTACCAGAAAGCAGTATTAAGAAATAGGTTAAATAAATGGTTGACTTCAGGGGGTAACTTAAACTTTCTTGCTCTTAATTCCTCATTCTAACAACTTTTGTCCTAGATAATATCTACAGGGTTTTGTGGCCATGTGTTTGTGATTAAGTGGAATCTGTTTTGTTTTTTTTTAAATATATATATTTAATAATCCATTGACAGAGATAGGTACAAGTGCTTTGTTATTAAGGAACGTTATGTAAAGTATTATACAATAGTGCAGCTATAAGTAGGAGCCCAGGAATAATCAATGTTTTGTTCATATATGTTTGTGTTGTTTAAGACAATAACACAGGTACCTTTCAATTTTTTAATTTATTTGTGTCTGCAGGGGTGGGTGTTTGACCTACATATATGTCAGTCTACCACATATATGCCTGATACCTGAGGAGGCAGAAGCGGGTATGAGATCTCCTGAGGTTGGAGGTACAGATGCTGAGCTGTCATGTACGTGCTGGGAACCAAACCCAAGTCCTCTGGAAGAACTGCCCCTACTCCTAAACACTGAAGAATCTCTCTAGCCCTCAAAGTTAGTTTTTTTTAAGTAAATCTACTAAGCATAAAAAAAAAAAAAACAACAGCATTCTAAGTGCAAGCTGACTAAACTCATAAACCAGACTATCCTTTTATATTTTAAATGCTAATTGCCAAAGTTTATCTGTCAAAAAAGTTTCTCTGTATCTCCCGTGATTTTTGGTTTGGGCTAGATATTCTTTCCAGAAAAATTCTACTCTAGATATATGAACACGTTAGAAGGAAACAGCCACAGAGTTTGTTCATAGGTCTAAAAACCATAATGTGTGGATACTATATTTACTTTGTTACTATCTGAACGTAGAAAGAGCTAATGCCAAAGTGTATACAATAAAGAGCATATTGTCATTAGTCAGTATATGTTATCATGCTCTTAACTGCCATTTGGTGTCAGGGTAGCTTTACTAAAAGACTCTAGCTTTTACTTCTTAATGTTGCACAACAAAGTTTTACAATTCATGAAAGAGAAAAGTCTAGAAAGCAGATCTAACAAGGTTGGTATAATCAATAAAACCATTTTGTTATATTCAAAAGAAGGTAGTGGGAAAAAAAAGTCAGGGATTACTGTAAAAACTAGAGTGAGTTTGAGCTCATGGCTCAGAATAGACTGAATATAATAAAACAATAATGATGACCAGTTCAAATCTTTCTGCCACATGCTGACTTCTGGCACAATTTTACTTTGTAGAGAGACAAGTTAGATCAGGTCTAAAACATTTTTTTTCCCTAAACTCAGACAAGACCACCTGTAACCATTTTTCCTTATGTTGCCATATAATGCCATGAATCTCATGCCACAGAACTTTGATTAAACGAGGCCCTTTCCTATCAAGCTTTCAGCACGAAAGACACTCCAAGACACAAACTGTCTTTACAATTCAGTAGTGTATTCTTGATGTATTAATTCATGCTCCAGGACTCAAATGTGGCTTGGAGGACATTCTAATTAAAGTCAGCCATCAGATAAAAGGGAACCCAAGAAGAAATAAAAACAAACTCCACATTATTTGAAAATAAGACAGAAGGATAAAAGGAAAAATGATATCATGTAATTGAAAAGTTGACTTCCGTTTTTTGGTGAGCATGAAAAACTTCAGTTCTTTATGTCTTTTGAGCAAAGCATCTGATGAGCCAGAGCCCTGCTGTGTGACAAGTAGGCCCGATGCATTTCCTTAATATAAAGATCACAGCTCTGAGTTTTCTTCTGTAGTAAGTACATGTCAACATAGTAAACAAATATGTCAAGGCCATTGGTAAATGGGTCCACATACAGACTAATAAGCCAGAAAACTAACAGAATATGAAAATTAATTTAACAGCTACATCCTTCAAACCATCTCCCTCACAATTTTTTTTGTAAAAACGCAGAAGCAATGTTTTTAAGGGTTAAAAATGAAAAGGTATAAATCATAAGCTGAAGACTTCTGAATAAAAATATTACTGTGAAATATTGGCCAATGAATCAACTGGTCTTCTGCCAACAACGGTGCTACTTATCTTTCCTAGAATCATATTCTTTTATGTTTTCTAGCTTCAATTTTAATGTATTCTGCTAAACATGTTATGGTAAAAATTAGAATTCAATAAATATGGAGGGTAACTCATACCTTAAATTCCTCCAAGATTTTGTAATTTTTTCCATGATATTCACAAAAGTTTTTCACTTCTTTACATTCGGGACAGCATCCATTGTGTTCCACTTTTGTACATTTCGGATGAATTTTGGGGCATTCTGGCTGGTCACAAACCGGTCCATCTAGAGCACAGACACACGGACAGTTGGAATGCCCAGGGAAAAACCGTTCTCCCAACTTGTATACAAAGCCGCTGTCATCCACACACCCTTTCCCTCGATAGTCATCAAAGATCAGATTGTCATTACTGGAAGCCTGGTCACCTTCATCAGCAGGATAGTCTTCATGACTGATGGCAGCAGAGGTGACCAATCCAGGGATGACCAATAGCAGTATGCAAGCTTCATGAATATGAAGAGCCATCCCCCTCCTCACAGACTTCTGGATGTTCTCCTAATATTAAATACACTCAGCTCCTTCCATGGGAATGCAAGAGGGGTGGGCTGAAAATAAATATTTAAAAGATAATTTGACATATATAAAGAGAATAAAGATGCATTTAAGCCCATGCTCTTAAATTGTTTGTATGGGTTCAATTTGGAAGACACTGAGACTTCAAACAAACTAAGTTCATCCAACTGTCTATACTTTATTGTTAAGTTTGAATAGTGGACTTTGGTAATGTCAGTTTTCTTAAAGGTCATTTATGGAGTTATTTTACTTAAGGGTCTTCAGGTTGTAATTTTTCTTTTGAGTTCCAATGATCTGCCTCTTTGCACATTGTAAGAAGTGGTTTCACTGAGTATTAGAAGGTGATTGAAAGTAGCTATTGATATATAGTTAAAGAATATTTAAAATCACATCCATATTTTTCTTTGAATTGGATGAGTAAGTAATAGAATGTAGATGTTATAATAATCTGCATGAAAACAAGAGAGTAGGGTAAAGCAATAAATTCTAAAAGCAAGGGAATTGAAAAAATAAAACTTCAGTTGGACGCAAGTTTAAATGAGATGGATCCTGTATATAGACAATCTTTCTCATGCTCACATTCTGAATGTGGAAGACACTAGATATAAAGAAATAGCACAATAATCATGGTGAATAAGAGAAAACATATCTAAAAAAATATACAAAATTTAATTTATTGAAATAGACTTGTTATAAACAAAGCCATTTATACTATTGTCCACATCTTTATTTTTATGCAGGAGGTAAGCTCCTAGTGGGCAGGAAAGACCTATCTACAAATTTTATAGCGATGAAGGTCTGGCCATGTAATATTATCTGAAGTTGATTCTTTCCATATAATATGAATAACATTCACATTTTAATGAAATTATAATTCATTTGAAATGACCAAAGCATTTGCATTCAGTTAATCTGGACAAAGATGTCAGAAAACAAAACTTTGTGTGAAAGTTTCTTAAAATATTAATGAAGCATCAACATTCACAGACTGTGTGACTTATTATCCGGGTTACTATTGTTAGCTTCCTAAGTGTTAGTATTTGGTAGTAAGTGTTGGCAATGGGATCTCCTTTGAATATTTAAAGTAGCTAACTTATGCAAAGTCTCTGGGGGAAATATAATTTTGGAGAGTAATGAATAAGAAAGACCATTATAAAACATCCCATTCATCTATTTAAATGCTATTGGCTTTATGCCAATATCACTAAGATTGTATGTAGGGCATTTCAAGATATCTAAGTTTTATTCATTGTTTTATTTCCAAATTATATTAAAAACAGTGACAAGCCACTTCTTTTCAGGCTATCATACAATTATGATAATTTTAAGTGTGATGAAGAGGATGTTATAAAACTTCATAAACTCTTAGAATATATTTGCATCTTAAGTTAGATATGCAAATTCTGGTAATAGTAAAATGGAAGGCAATGTATTCATATTCTCTTTAAGAGAAGGTTGGTATTATTACTCCTTCAATATTCTCTGATATTAGAATTCCTTCTGGGTGAATTCCTTTGGGGTAATGATAAAGGAGATGGATTTCTCTTAAAATATGTCAAAAATAATGAGTCATGACAGAACAGGAAAATGCAAACCTACAATTCTACTTCAGAAGCTGGGAGCTCCTTTTGACAAAGCATTTTTTTTTTCTTCTAAATTACTACAGAGACCACAAACACAGTGGGGGCTTCTGGAAAGGTATAAAGATGTTGTACTGATTAAAGCATACATTTGTGCCCCTCTCCCATATGCAGAAAGTTTATCTTGCAAGGCGAGGAAGCTACCGTGCCTCCTCACAGCAGACAGCAGTGCCTATCAATACATGCAAGAAAAGCCATGTGAAATACACACCGGCTTCTGCTCTAGAATGACCCAGGCAGAAAATGATCATTTTGTAAGCCACAGGTAGGCATTAATGTACCAGGTTATAAGAAATGTAAAATGAAAGATAAAAAAAATAGGGGTGGGGTGTCTGCTTCAAATTAACATTAAGCATGCTTTTATTATGAGGGATACATATCCTTTTAATGAAACAAAGTTCTTAGGCTATTTTTTTTAAAGAGCCTTCATCATAATAAATATGCTGTAGTGCCATTTAAGATACTACTGTAAAGGGGGAGTTTAGAGAAATCCAACAACACCGTTATCTGAAGATTTTAAATAGGAACGCAAACACTGGAGCTTAGGATCACTTCCCAGCTAAACTTTAACCCCCTCCGTGTATTGCTACATATGATTTAAAATGACTGCATCTATTTTTTTTTTTTTTTTGAGAAAGCAAATACAACTCATGTCATAAGATTCACTTACCTAGTCACTCTGAGGTTAATGGTGGTGCTGGGGGGGTCACAGACCAATCTGAACTTAAAGGTCAGGTATCTCTTAGGAAAGCCGGTCCTCTTTAGTCACCCAAAGAATGCATTTTCAGGCATGAATTAAAGGCAATCCATCCTCTCTACCTCCCATTTCAAAACACAGCCAAGAAGCAGTCTCCCACCCTTCCAGAGAGAAACACAGCAGACACACATAGAAATACGCTTTGGACCTGTCTTCAGAATTCAAAGCAAGAAGCAGTGCTGGTCCTGTGGAAATCCGGACCCCGGTAACAGAATCATGTTGAACTTATTGTTAGCGTTTTCTTAGATCCTTCTATGAAATTTCCTGGCAGATTACGCCTCCTCCACACATGGGTTCACTTCCACCGTGTTTGCTACGGCAGTAGAGGTGACTTGGCTAGGCTCTGAGGATCACAAACAGAAACAGCATACTGAAGCTTAAAGCCCACTCCACCGGCAGAAGAAGCAGCATCGTCCACAGTATGTTGACTGAATCCCTTCTCACACACCAGAAGACTGTAACTGTGGACGCGAAGCGAAGGCGCAACTTTAGCTGGGGTTTGGCATCCCTGGGAGCAGTTTGCAGACTGCTGATTCGGAGCTCATCCTGCCGGCAGCCGGGAATTCCTCAGCACCACGGACAGCGCCAACAACTGGCTTCTGAGCCCAGCTTGGTTGAATCCCCCCCCCCCCCCCCCCCCTCCAGCTGCTTCCGCGGACCAGGCTGGAGTGTTGTCTAAGCAGTCACTTGATACAGCAGATGCGAGCGGGAAGGGGTGGGGGGATTCTGCGTGCGAGACACTTATTTGCATTTAAATCACAATAAAAAAAAATAAAAAAGATGTGGTTTCACCTAATGCATTCTTGCAAGGGCTGCAGAGACGAAAGTTCCGGGGACTTAGATTTAGATTTAAGCCATCTGCAGTCGTTGGTTATTACTAATAGATAAAGCTCACTCATTGTCAAAGACTGTGAAAATGTATGCTTGCCTGCTCTATTTGACCCTCTGGCTATAGAAAGGTTTTTCTTGTGCTATGCATAATTCAACTTTGGGTCTTCTATAGCTCGTGTTTGATTTAGGGGGAAAAAAAGTAGCCGCGTTTTCCTGCAGTTTGTTCTCTAACGTTAAAAATCAATGTCTTGTAATTCATCTAGTCTGTCATTAGGCGTCATTGTAAAGCTGTTTCTTCCAAACCCCTAGCAAAGACGCCCTGTCTCTAAATTCTTAACCAAATGAGAAAGAGAAAGAGAATGGGAGGACAAACCAGACATATAAATGAGCAAAAAGTTGTAATTTTTATTTGTAGCGGTATGGGGCACGTAGTATTCACCCAAGCTTGTTTTAAAACACTGTGCTATTTATTGGCTGTTTTAGCCCGTTGCTTACTGGCTTGCAAGCAGACTATATGGAGCAGTTTTGGGCCGGAGAGGGACTGCCCTTTGCGTCAGGGTGTGCTGCTGATCAGAGCCACAGTCGAACGGTGCCGTCAGATCCTCCGGAATACATATTCTTGCCATCCTGGGAAAACACCACAGTATGGACCTCGTTCTCATGGCCCACCAGTTTGTGAATTTGCCCAGTTTTAAGATCCAGCAAATGGATAATCCCGCTGGCGCTCGCCTGAGCTAAAACTCGACCTGGAAGAGAGAGAAACAGAGATTTGTCCCAAGCAGTCACAGTGGGTAAACAACACACCAATTTATCTTGTTTTGACTGTGATTCAACAGACTAATTTTTTTATGTTAGGATACCGTTAAATATGAACTAACTCCTGTCTATAAAGATAATTTGAGCCATAAGTAGGATACCTTTAGAATAAAAGCCAGTATCTCTACTTGCTTAACATTCAGAGGTAATGACCTCTGAATGCCCCATCATTCTAGTATTTGTGATTGACAGATCATTTTGAGATGAGATTGAGAGGAACTAAAGAAGACAACTTTATTTTTCATATGAATATATTAAAATAACTTAAATGAATACCTATCTAAATGGGAAATAGAACATATTATATATATATATATATATGTATTTATCCTAGAAGATATAAAATGTATTTACCTGCTTTAAATATATTTATTATAATTCTGCTAAGTCATTGTATAAATCTATGACAGTTGGGATATCTATAAATTCAATACATTTTCTTTGGAGTTGAAATGAAAAAATAATTATTTCTTCCTAAAAATTATATGACTTTTAATTTGACTTAAATTTCTGAATTCTTGCAAATAAAAATATATAAAGTAATCCAAGTTTAGTGTGGTGCATTTTATAATTCTTATGATATATTTAGTGAGTACCAAAAAATTAAAATAACTTAATTTTACTTAATAATTTTATTGATAAACTCCAGTAGGATATCTCACCTGAATTTAGGACATAAGCATTAAATTTGCCATTGGTTATCTAATCATACATAGAAGGTGTATTATCATCCCAACAACAGAGTTTAAAAGTTATTCAACTCTTTTAACATGCTGATACCACACTGGATACTTGACGTGAATCATTGTTAGAAGGACCCTATGACAGAGGACATTGCAGTAACTCCCCCATAAAGATGAAGGCTTGGCAAGGCTAAGCAAGTTGTTCATTGTGTGTGGAAGGAACCAATGTTCAAACACAAACACTTCAAAACTACAGACTTGTAACCATCACGTTTCCACATCCAGATGGCACTGTATCAGCCATGCCTTCTGGACAGAATTTGGGTAGGTGATACATCCTGAAAGGGAATTTGTCTGTTTCATACTAAGAATTCAAGAAGGCCGTCGCTATGAAAAGTGTGGTGAAATATTTCATCACATATCATCCTCAAATCATCATAGCTGCCTCTGAAACAGAGAGAAGCTTTAAGAGTCAAGGTAACCATGATAAATATGGCCTGTTTGCAAACCTTTATAACTACTGGGTTTCTTCATCTAGAACAAAGCCTGACACAGCAAACATCCTTAGGATGGATTAGCATGTCCAAAGCAGCAGATGTGAATATTTATTATAACCCCCCCTTGTACTCAGTCCTTGCTGACGGTGGCATTGCACATGGACATCATTTCCAGCCTCACTCTATGGGTAACTGCTCTTTGTGAGTTTCCTGAAATTCAAACACAAGGATTTTTTTTCCCTTGCAGTTTTTTTTACAACAGCCATGAAAGAGTACTAGATTTTAAAATGTTTAGAACCATACAGAACCAAAGCCCATAAAGAGAAGGACTTAGCTTGAAACCACTATTTCTGTTGTGGTTGAATCTGTAAAAGTCAGATTTAAACATATCCAGAGGGACTTAGGTGATCTTTGAAAGTTTCACAGTAAAAAAGCTAATCGTTTACACAATGATTTAGAAGAGTTGCAAGAAACCTATGAAAAGAATTTAAAAGTTTTTAAGATGTACTTTTACATTTATCTCTACAGTGCATGTGTCCTATTAATAAAATCCTAACAGTAGAATACACTGCTAGAACTTGTTCTCTGACCTCCGTTTGTGTTCCATGGTATACATAGGATTTGCCACACGAAGTCGACAGACCTTAAAAGCATCTATAGTATAACCTCAGCAATGGAATGACAACACAGAAATGTAATTTTAACTGGATTCGCAAGAATTTATGCGAAGCGTGGAGTAATGTTACTAATTAAAGATGATTTACTGCTTTAAGAGAGGAAAGGCCTCAGCCCCACACTAAGAACCACAGGTAACTAAGGAACCTTGAGAGCAGGAGAAATAGTCTTCCCCAGAGAAGAGTGCACCAATGCACTATCCAATACCAAATAGCCAGTCCTGAAATACATACAAGGAAAATACACAGTGGGAAGGTGGTATTTCGGTATACGCATGTATAGGCATATACAAATAAGCAGGCAATAACAATTAATAAAAGAAGAGGCTGTGAATTGGAAAGAGAATAAGAAGGGAGGTAAAGGAGGATCTGGAGGGAGGAAGAGGAAGGGAGAAATGTTGATATAATAATCTCAAAAATTAAAAATGGCAGATAAACATGAAAGGGTGAAAAAAGATAATAAATTACAAGTCATGTCTGCTTTTAATTTTATATCAAATGATCTATACCAAATTATGAACATATATATTCTAAAAAATAAACCATATGACTGAAAAACATATAGTTTAGTATATCAGTCTTGGTTAAAAATAAAATTGTCCAAGGTACATACAAAGGGTTTGGTGTTTTTTACTAGATCTTTGAGTTAGAATGCAAAGTAATAGTTTCTGTTATGACATTTTAATAGACATGTCATTTTACCTCATTCTTTTTTTCTTTTTATTTATTTTTTAACTTTTATTAATTACACTTTATTCACTTTGTATCCCCCATAAACCTCCCCCTCCTCTCCTCCTAATCCCACCCTCTCTCCCCATTCTTCACTCATGCCCCTCCCCAAGTTCAGTGATAGGGGAGGTCCCCCTCTCCTTCCTTCTGATCTTAGTCTATCAGATCTCATCAGCATTGTCATCTTCTGTGGCCTGGTAAGGTTACTCCCCCATCAGGGGGAGGTAATCAAAGAGCAGGCAAATCAGTTTCTGTAAGAGGCAGTCCCTTTACCCACTACTATGGAACCCACTTGAACACTAAACTGTTATGGGCTACATCTGTGCAGGGGTTCTAGGTTATCTCCATGCATGGTACTTGGTTGGAGTATGAGTCTTTGGAAAGACCCCTGTGTTCAAATTTTTTGGTTCTGTTGCTCTCCTTGTGGGGTTCCTGTCCTCTCCAGATCTTATTATTTCCTACTTTTCATAAGATTCCCTGCACTCTGCCCAGCAGTTGGCCATAAGTCTCAGCATCTGCTTTGATAGTCTGCAGGGCAGAGCTTTTCAGAGATCTTCTGTGGCAGGTTCCTAACTTGTTTCCTGTTTTCTTCTTCTTCTGATGTCCATTCTCTTTGCCTTTTGGGATGGGGATTGAGCATTTTAGTCAGGGTCCTCCCACTTGATTAGTTTCTTTAGATGTACAGATTGTAGTAGGTTTATCCTATATTATATGTCTATATAAGTGAGTACATACCATGTGTGTCTTTCTGCTTCTGGAACAGCTCACTCAGGATAATCCTTTCCAGTTCCCACCATTTACTTGCAAATTTCATGATTTCCTTATTTTTTATTGCTGAGTAATATTCCATTGTGTAGATGTACCACAATTTGTGCATCCATTCTTCAGTTGAGGGGCATCTGGGCTGTTTCCAGCTTCTGGCTATTACAAATAAAGCTGCTACAAACATGGTTGAGCAAATGTCCTTATTGTGTACTTGAGTCTCTTTTGGATATATGCCTAGGAGTAGTATGGCTGGATCTTGAGGAAGTGCTATTCCTAGTTGTCTGAGAAAGGGCCAGATTGATTTTCAGAGTGGTTGTACAAGTTTACATTCCCACCCGCAGCGGAGGAGGGTTCCCCTTTCTCTACAACCTCTCCAGCATGTGTTGTCACTTGAGTTTTTCATCTTGGCCACTCTGATGGGTGTAAGGTGAAATCTCAGGGTCGTTTTGATTTGCATTTCCCTGATGGCTAATGAGGTTGAGCATTTCTTTAAGTGTTTCTCTGCCATTCGATATTCCTCTATCGAGAATTCTCTGTTTAGCTCTATTCCCCATTTTTTAATTGGATTACTTGTTTTTTTGCTTTTCAGCCTCTTTAATTCTTTATATACACTGGATATTAGCCCTCTGTCAGATAAAGGGTTGGTGAAGATTCTCTCCCAATCTGTAGGCATTTGTTTTGTTTTGATGATGGTGTCCTTTGCTTTACAGAAGCTTTTCAGTTTCATGAGGTCCCATTTATTAATTCTTACTATTCAACCACAATTCCTTGCCCCATTGTCCCCACCTTCCTGGCCTGTCTGGTCACCTTCCTGCCACGAAGGGCTCTTCTTGCTTTCACGTCACATGGATTCTACTATCACTTCCACACCCTCCCTCAAGATCTTTTCCTCTCTCTTTTTGCTCCCTTTCACAAACTACAGAAACACATACAAATAAAGCATGGCATATTTAAATATCCATTGAATGAAATATGACATTGCTTTTGTCTGTTACATTCAGGAAATTAGCCTGCCCAATTTTTCCATTAAGAAAGAAAACATAACTTGGAGGAAGATTAATTTCATAGTAGCTGATATTTATATATACATTTTTGGGTCTCAAAAGCCATGATTAACATTTATTTTATCAATGAGTATAATTCCTTCTTACTTAATTGATAAATATGCAAATTCCATTTGGTTTTGAACTAAGTTTCTTCCAATCTCTGACATTAAATGAAATAATTGATCTTTATAAACATGTGTATTTCTCAAAATTTTTGTTTTAAGTAAATGTTTAACCTTATTTAAACAACAAAACTTATTTATGTTGTAGTAGTAAGCAAATTTTTGAAGAAAAAAATAATACCACTAAATACCCTCTGAAATAAAGCAGGCTCAGCTGGATTTGTCACAAAAACACAAATAGTTGAACTAGCATCATTTTCTACATACTCTCTTAAGAAAGTTATAAAAGAAATTAACCTATAAAATAGATTGACATCTGTACCATTTTATTTAAGTGTAAATTCATGTAGTATAAACTACCAAATATTAAAGAAAATATGCAGATAAAATATTGGCACTTTTTTCATTTTTTAGTGTTGCTTTTAATTTTTATTTTTTATATTAATTAGAGTCTATTCACTTTGTATCCCAGCTGTAGCCCCCTCCCTTATTTCCTCTCTCTTCTCCTCGCATGCCCCTCCCCAAGTCCACTGATCAGGGAGGTCCTCCCCCCGCTTCCATCTGACTAGCTTATCAGGTCTCATCAGGACTGGCTGCATTGTCTTCCTCTGTGGCTTAGTAATATTGCCCCCTTCTCAGTGGGGAGGTGATTAAAGAGCCAGCCACTGAGTTCATGTCAGAGACAGTCCCTGTTCCCCTTACTAGGGAACCCACTTCTCTGTGTAGTCTTGGCTGTCCTGGACTCACTTTTTAGACCAGGCTGGCCTTGAACTCACAGCTATCCATCAGCCTTTGCCTCCTGGAGTGCTGGGATTACAGGCATGCACCACTGTGTGCATCTGGAACTTAAAAAACAAACAAACAAGCAAAACCTATGCACAAATATTTTATGAAAATTTTCATGTTCGTCAATGTCTTTTGTATAACTCAAGTCTGCAGAAAAATTATTGGCACTTTTCCAAACTAAAGAATTTTTAGAGAACTTTTGATATCTGTGTGTATGGAAATACAATTAGCATTAGAGAGTATGCATCTAAGGATGTTAGGAGTTATCTTAAGCTTTTCAAGTTTATTTTATTTATTTATGTATTCACTTTACATCTGGTTGCAGCCCCGTCCATCCTCCCCTCTCCCTCCTACCTCCCCTCTCACCCATTCCTCAGAAAAGGGGGGCTCTCTTTCCCATCCACCCCAGCTCATCAAGTTGCAACAGGAGTGAGCATTTTCTCGTCCTGTGTGGCCTGACAAAGCAGTCCTGCCCTGGGGAAGTTATCAAACAGCTAGCAAGTAAGTCCCTGTCTGATAAAGTCCCCATTTTCCTTACTAGAGTACCCACACGAAGCCTAACCTGCCCATCTGCTACTGCCTTGTAGGGGACCTAGGTCTAGTTCATGCATGGTCCTTGGTTGATAATTCAGTCTCAGAAGCCCCTCTGAGCCCTGCTTAGTTTGCCCTGTTGGTCTTCTTGTGGAGCTCCTGTCACCTCCAGGTCTTTTTTTTTTTTCTTTCTTTCTTCCCTCCCACTTTTCCACAAGACACCCTAAGCATGGTCCAGTGGAGCTCCTGTCACCTCCAGGTCTTTTTTCTTTCTTTCTTTCTTTCTTTCTTTCTTTCTTTCTTTCTTTCTTTCTTTCTTTCTTTCTTTCCTCCCACTTTTCCACAAGACACCCTAAGCATGGTCGAGTATTTGCCTGTGAATCTCAGCATCTGTTTTGAGGCAATGCTGGGTAAAGTGTTTCAGAGGACAACTCTGACAGGCTCCTGCATGCAAGCTTAGCAGAGTGTCCTTCATAGTGTCAGGGGTTGGAACTCTCCCATACGGAGGGTCTTCGGTTGGGCCAGGCACTGGTTGACTGAGATACCTCAATATTTGCTCTAACTGCTCTATTTTCATCCATGCACATCTTGCAGGCAGGGTAAAATTTGGATGGATTTTTTGTGGGTGGGTTAGTGTTCCTCTCCCTCTACTAAACTAGTTAGAGGGTGTTCTCTTCAGTCTCTATGGCCTCTCTGCTTGAGTCCCCTTCATATCCTCCAAGGAGCCCACCCTGACTTAGGTCCCTAGCTTGTCACAGATAACCCTACCCTTATTATTCTTTTTTGTTTACAGGCCTTCTGTTCTCTGTCTCTCTCTTCCCAATTTTTATCTCTACCCTCTTAACTCTCTATGCCCCTCTCCTGCCTTGTTCCTTCTCTGGCACATCTACATAATGGAATACTACACTCAGCTATTAAAAACAAAGAAATCATGAAATTGCAGGCAAATGGATGGAACTAGAAAATATCATCCTGAGTGAGGTAACCCAGAACCAGGAAGATACACAAGTTATGTACTCACTTATAAGTGGATTTTAGCCATAAAATACAAGATACACATACTATGAGTCACAGACCCAAACAATATAAATAACAAGGAGGATCCAAGGGAAGGTACATAAATCTCACTTAGAAGGGGAGACAGAATAGACAGAGGTAGTGGTGGAAAGAGCTTTTCAAATTTTTTATTTTGTCTTGTTCTTTGAGACATGTTTTTTTTTTTTGTGTGTGTGTGTGTGTGTAGCTTTGACTGTCCTGAAACTTGCTCTATTGCCCTCAAACACAGAATTCAATCAAGGTGGATCTCTATCCAGCTTCCTCTACCTCCAGAGTGCTGAAAAAAGGCATGTGCCACCACTGACCGGCAAACATTTCAATTCTTCACTCCCTTCCTCATCCAGACAAATCTTTCCCAAAGTCAACAGCTCTCCCTAATGTCTATTACCCCAATATTTTTAACACTCATCGAACTTGATATAATTGGTGCTTAAGACATGATTACCTGAAGCCACAGCCTGCTATTAGAGCACAAATATATTTTAGTATATTTTGATGAAAAGCATATGGTTCCACTTCTTTCGCATTTATTCCTATGGAAAAGAAGGAACAGTGTACATCCCATGTTCTTCCCTCAACCTTATGATGCTGATAAGCTTCTCTCAGGACAAAGAGGGACTCGGGGAAACTCAAACTAAAATTCACACACACAGAGACACTCATTTACAGGTATTAGGGGTTTTTCTTGCAAATTTAAGAGTCACTGTTCTACTCTGAATGCAACCGAGTCCAAAATCCCTAAGTAAATAAGCTCTTAAATTGACTGTCTATGTCAAACTCAATTGTGTCATCCAGTGTCAACCTTATGGTAGTGTAAATCTCTAAAACTAAAACATCCATGGTCTTGACAGAAATCACTATCACATATATCTGTTAGTCTTTGGCTCTTAAGTTTGTGTTCTTTGCACTCTTGTATTTTGACAGTAGAGAATGCCAAGCATCTTGGTATGCTTTTTAATATCGCTACAGTTGACTTAAACCCACACTGCACACTCAAGTATAGTTCTACTACCTTTGAACTATTTATTTTATTAATGTCTGATGTGGAACATTTTCCTTAGCTATCTTTATGTTCCCTGGCTATATCTTCACGACAAAAAGCCAAGCCATCCAGTCCAAATTATTTTCAAAAATTGTTTGGTAAACCACATTCTGAGAAGTCCTTCCTCCTGGGTTTCACATAGTAACAAGATCCTCCAAAATATTGTCAGCAATGTATATGTTCTATACTCTTAGCTTTGTATTTATTCAGGGACAAGTGCCATGCCCAACACCTGTGCATTTTCCCAACTTAACAAGGAGAGTGTTGTAATCAATACTCTCAGTGGGTCATAATTAAAGTTGTAACTGATTTAGGGCTTATTGTTTCCAAGCATTGTCCTAAGTCCTCTAAGTGTACTATTTCACTTTACCGTCACAACAACCGTATGGGGTAAAAATATATCTGTGCTATGGATTTGAAATTCAGCTAGAAGAACTGTAGTGCATAATAAAATGCTGTAGAGAATTTATAAAATGCTCCCCTGATTTCAGATATTTCCCATGAACAAATAATATCATGTACTTCACGAATAACTTTCTGTTATCATATATTAAAATAATTTCACTTCAAATATATGATACTTAGTAAAATAGACTGATTTCTATTTGAAAGCTATGCAATATATTAAAACAATTGTTATTTTTACCTTTTGGAAAATGTGACTACAAATAACATTTACAAGTATTTTTATTTTGGACAGTGCTGGGAGATACCTTGCTTTATGGAGGAAGAAAATGAGGTTTAGAAAGATTAAAGCAACTTCAATAAGGCCACCCCATATATGACTAGTGGAATCCGGATTTGGAATCCCTGTGACTCCAAGGCTCATGTTCTTACCCTCTGCGTCATGCTTTAATACCTCTGGATGAATTTTTATCGATTGCCTCAATGTCATCTCCCCACTGTGATTAAGCTTCCCTTACTAAATTTCAACATGACTCAGAGTAAACATCCTTGTTCATTCAGCTCCAGTTTCCAGCTGGACTTATGTATGTTCCTAGGAAATACTTTAAAGTAAAAATCTGGGTTGACTCTAAGAAATATTTCAAAACACTCATTTTGCTATTACTTTAATAGTATTTATGAGCTACAAGGACCTGATTGTACATCTAGCTTGCTAAGAATAAGCATGGGACTTAGGAGAGTTGCCTTTATTCTTTGAAAGCTTGAAGAGCATCCAACATTCCCAGGAATCAATAGTCCTTTGGTGATACAGTAAAGCCATTTCCTCAACTTTGGGAAAGTATTCAATAGTCACATGCTATACAAGAATTATCATCTTGTTTTTGGTCTAGGCAAAACAAATAAAAATTTATCCACTTTCTGATGTGTCTATCTGCAGCAAGCATCCTCTCAGCTTTTCCCAAATAGTGAGTGAAACAAGAAGCTTTTTTTTTTTTTTAAATATAGTGAAGGTATGTTACCTATTTCTTTGTGCCCATTGTTCCCCAAAAAAGCAGCTGGTTTTTTGTTTGTTTGTTTGTTTGTTTGTTTGTTTGTTTTTTTTTCATGTAGTTGAATGATTTCAACTTGGTTTGTTTTTACATGAAATATCTTTTCAGCACTAAGGTAAAATTAATTTGGTAGACTGACAAAGTAAACTGGACCTCAGTTGTCAATATGATGATTCATGTTTCATGGATTCAAAGCAGAAACCACTGGCATGAAGAGAACATTTTAACCAAGGCACGTTTCAAGAATGTCTTTGTTTACTACTGTTTTCCTTGGCAGTATACTCACATCATTTGGTAATGCAATACTCACAGAAGGAAAAGAGGTGATATGGTTATGAAATTCTCTAAATAATGCTGACAGAAATCTTTTGGGTTTGTTGTTGTTTTGGAAGGATAATGTACTCAGGGGCTGAGCTATGTTGGAGAACTCTTTAATTGATCAATAAAATTTCCTCCTGTGAGCTACCAGTTATCAGGTACTGTTAGGGTAACTGTGACATGGATCCTTTCAATGAGGTTTAATAAATTCTCTCTCTATTCAAACATCAAATATTTTTGCTCAGAAAATTAAGATTGAAGACATGTTTCTTACTATGTGGTATCTATACATTTACACATATTATTAACAGAGAAGGTTACACAGCTACCTAAGTTTTGAACATGTTATAGAAACATGTTATAGAAATACAGTTTGATAGCAAGATTACAAATCAAACTTGGACTAAAAATATTTACGTTTCTATTATTATTTAATCACTAGAAGTGTCATTCTAGATTAGATGTATGTAGTTGTAGGAACAGAATTATGTTATAAGAAATAGAAGCTGATCCAAAACGCTTAAACTTAGCATGAATAATGAAAATGTGAATGAAATCCATCATTCCATTTCTCATTCTATATAAGTACAATAAGTTCTCATGATTATTCATGATTTGGTTGAATTTTGTGCAAACCGTTCCCCTAAAAACACAAAACACTCATATTCTATTTCATTCAAATTAATATCATACACAGATCACAGGAAATTTATTTATCACAAGTCCAAGAGTGGAGACTAAAACAATTGTGTGCCCAATATGAAATAACATATCAGAGAGGAGAAGACAGGCTTTGATCAATAAGGAAATGATTTTTATACACATCAGAACCAATTTGAAGCAATTCTCTCGATCAATACAGATAGGCAGAAATGCTTCTCAGCATTTATTACCTGTGGAGAGTGTTATTGATTAATTATATTGATTTTTTTGAATGCATGTGGAGAGGCATCTGTTGTTTCTTTAAAAGATGCCTCAAAATGAAAAGTATCAAGAAACTACTTAAGTTTTAGGGATTTGCATTAATGGCTCAACCTAGGTAATTACTGAGAATTTCAAAAACAAAGTTGAAGGATATATGAAATGCAATTTAGTTTATTTTTAATCCTATTGCTGATCAATATAATACATCATTTAAAATATTAAGAATTAGCTTGGCTAAATGATATAAACTTTTCAGTACTTTTGTTTTTGTAGGGAATGCTACTTAAATGGAAACCATGTGTTGTAATATAAAAATGTGTGCAAACATAAACAATAGATTTTAAATTCTCTTCATAGTTAATGTTATACAAATAATAGTAATTAGGGCAGGGTACAGCTCATTGTCCTACTGTGGGACTTCAGACTAACGGAAATGTTTGTCTTATTTAGAACACATAATGTATTCAAATTATTCAAATAGATGGGATATTGAAGATAAAACACACTATCACTTAACTTTGGTCTGAAAAACTACTTATTAGGTAGGCAAATAGTCTCTTGTGTTGCTTTTGTAAGTTTTTCACAAGAAGTAACTAACTAAATAGATAAATCAATTGTTGTCTTTTTACACACCCCAAAAATCCGTATCTATCTTAGGGAGACCGTTCATTGACACTCCCCAAATTTGTAAAACATAGCAGATGAATTAATTAAAAAATTACTGTGTCCTACAGTGTGTTGTTTTCAAAATATATTCCCCTTGTTAGGATAAAGTGAATGAAGAAATTCTTGAACAGGTGCTCTCTTCCATGAGCTGTCTTTTAAACATTACCGAAATCCCTTGTGAGATGCACCTAAAGTCCTAAAAATGTTTAACTAATTACTGAATCTATTTAGACTATCAACAGCCACCTGCTCTTATTAAGAAATCCTTGTAGACCCGTTTCCTAACATGGTCTTCACCTATGCAGCTGATCAGTGTTGGAATAATATTTATTTGGGGACCCCATGCACCTGGAGTTTTACAAACACTTGAGAGAGGTATTTACTGATATCAGAGGGAATCTTGAGTTCTGGTTCATTTCTGAGAGTCAGATAAGCTGGGGCAAAGCACAGTTCTGAGCAGGTCAGAGACTGTGAAGAGTTCTTTGCCTATTGTTCTTGAATAGGGAAAGAATCCAAAGGCTTCTATTGATATGAGTCTTTTAATTAAAAGTTTAATTAATTTTATTGTATGAAGAAATAAAATGACTTTTAATAGTCCCATTTTTTTTATTTTTTAGACTCTACCAATTGCTATATTTTAAAACTCAAAAAGCAAAGTTCTAATATTTTGAGAATGTTCAAGCACTAGTGTCAGAAATAACTTCACCATAAATGAATCCCCCCTTATGAATATGGAGGTTTTGACTGTGGACAAAAGACACTGTTGACATCTGTTACTTAATGGTGGGGTGGTGAATTGTTAGTAATCACATCCTTATTTTTAGAACCTCATTCTTTTCCATTGGGAGCGAAAACAGAAAGGGGTGAAGATGGTTACATGAACAGAAATATTAAAAATAGTTAGAGTGAAAGAGAAAATATATGAAAAAAATACAACTGACCTGGGTGGAAGTGACAGATGGAAAACCAACACTTCTATATAAATTAAGTGGCCAATCATTTAGTTTAAATAGAGTATAATTTTTTTAAATAAATGTTTACTTTAAGGCTGAAAGTTCAACCTTCTAAAAGGCTAGCCTTGAATTCCAAATCTTTCACAATACCTTACTTAAGAACATAGCTTTGTTATTTAATTTATCTTCAAAATGTCTTATAGTGGTTAGTTTAAAAAAAAAAACAACTAAGCCACTAGTTTCAATTTTCTATGTTTTTGGATATTTTTCCTCTTTTTTGAAAGATTTACTTATTCATTTTATGTGTATGAATGATTTGTTTTCATGCACACCAGAAGAGTAAATCAGATTCCACTACAGATGTTGGTGCTGAGAATCGACCTCAGGTCCTCTGGAAGAACAGCCAGTGCTTTTAACTGCTGAGCCATCTCTCCAGGCCCCTACCTGAAATTTTTTATAGCCTCCTGTTTTTATTCTCAAGGTGACACATGTAGAAACACATAGAAAGAGAGTCTCACTGAGGGTCTTCTAGATCAGGTTGGCTTATGGGGTCTTCCTTGATCACAGTAATTGATGTGGGGAGATGCAGCCTAACTGTGGGTAGCAGTATTTCCTAGGCTGGGGTTCTGAATTGTATCAGTGAGCAGAGGATTAGGCAAAGTAAATTTTTTTTCTCCGTGCCCTTGAGTATGGAGATGGTGTGATCACCTGCTTCAAGTTCCTGCCACCATGACTTCCCCACTAAGACAGACAGCAACCTGGAACAGTGCCTTAAAAGAAAGCCTTTCCTGATGGCTAAGACATTGAGCATTTCTTTAAGTGTTTCTCTGCCATTCGATATTCCTCTACAGAGAATTCTCTGTTTAGCTCTGTTCCCCATTTTTTAAGTGGATTACTCGGTTTGCTGCTTCTCAGCTTCTTTAGTTCTTTATATATACTGGATATTAGCCCTCTGTCAGATAAAGGGTTGGTGAAGATTCTTTCCCAATCTGTAGGCAGTCGTTTTGTTTTGATGATGATGTCCTTTGCTTTACAGAAGCTTTTCAGTTTCATGAGGTCCCATTTATTGATTGTTGCTCTTACAGCCTATGCTGTTGGTGTTCTGTTCAGGAAGTTGTCTCCTGTATCAATGAGTTCTAGGGTCTTTCCCCACTTTTTCTCCTAACCGATTTAATGTGTCTGGTTTTATGTTGAGGTCTGTGATCCACTTGGACTTCAGTTTTGTGCAGGGTGATAAGTATGGATCTATTTGCATTTTTCTACATGTAGACATCCAGTTAGACCAGCACCATTTGCTGAAGATGCTATCTTTTTTCCATTGTATGGTTTTGGCATCTTTGTCAAAGTTCAGGTGTCCATAAGTGTGTGGGTTTATTTCTGGGTCTTCTGTTCGGTTCCATTGATCCACCATTCTGTTTCTATGCTAGTACCATGCAGTTTTTATTACTGTTATAGTACAGCTTAAGATCAGGGACGGAGATACCTCCAGAAGATCTTTTATTTTAGAGAACTGTTTTAGCAATTCTGGGTTTCTTGTTATTCCATATGAAGTTGAGAATTTTTCAGGTATGTAAAGAATTGTGCTGGTAATTTGATGGGAATTGCATTGAATCTGTAGATTGCTTTTGGTAAGATGGCCATTTTTACTATGTTAATCCTGCCAAGCCATGAGCATGGGAGATCTTTCCATCTTCTGATATCAATGGGACCTCATGAAACTGAAAAGCTTGTGTAAAGAAAAGAAAAAAACTATCAACAGAACAAAATGACAGTCTACAGACTGGAAAAAGATCTACACCAACCCTATATCTGAGAGAGGGCTAATATCCAGACTATATAAAAAATTTTAAGAAATTAGGCACAAACACCAAACAAATCAATTAAAAATGGGGAACAGAGCTAAACAGAGAATTCTCAACAGAGGAATATCAAATGGCAGAGAAATGCTCAACATCCTTAGTCATGGGGGAAATGCAAATCAAAATGACCCTGAGATTCCATCTTACACCAATCAGAATGGTTAAGATAAAAAATTCAAGCAACAGCACATGCTGGCAAGGATGTGGAGAATGGGGTACACTCCTCCATTGCTGGTGGGAGTGGAAACCACTTTGGAAATCAATGTGGTACTTTCTCAGAAAATTGGGAAAAGCTCTACCTCAAGATTCAGCTATACCACTCCTGGGCATATACCTGAAAGATGCTCTACCATTCAATAAGGACATTTTCTCAGCTATGTTCACAGCAGCTTTATTTGTAATAGCCAGAATCTAGAAACAACTTAGATGTCCCTCAACAGAAGAATGGATACAGAAATTGTAGTACATTTGCATAATGGAATTCTACTTAGCTATCAAAAACAAGGAAATCTTGACATTTGCAGGCAAATGGATGGAACTAAAAAAGATCATCCTGAGTGAGGTAAACCAGAACAAGAAACACATGCATGGTATATACTCACTTATAAGCAGATAATAAGCATATAATATAGGATAATCATACTAAAGTCTACAGATCTAAAAAAACCTAAACAACAAGGAAGACCCTAAGGAGGATGCTTAAATAAATAAATAAATCTTAAAAAAGGAAAATCTACCTAACATAGTAAAAAGTGGTTTGAAATGTGTTAAGAATCAGTTGCAACCATGTTCATACTAGCTCTATTTAAAATAACTAGAAGCTGCAAACAACTTAGATGTCCCTTAACTGAGGAATGGATGAAAAAAAAATCACAGTACACTTACACAATGAAATATTACTCAACTATTAAACACAAGGAAATCATGAAATTTTCAGGCAAATGATGGGAACTGGAAAAGATCATCTTGAGTGAGGTAACCCAGAAGCAGAAAAACACAAATAATATATATTCTCTTATAAATGGATATTAGCTATATAATATAGAATACATATACTAAAATCTATACACCTAAGGAAGCTAAACAACAAGAAAGACCCTAGGGAAGATGCTCAGTCCTCATTCAGAAGGACAAATGTGATAGACATCAGAAGCAGAAGACAGGGAACAGGACAGGAGCCCAACACAGATGACCTCTGAAAGACTCTCTTGATCGAGGTATTGAAACAGAGGCTGAGACTAATAGCCAAACGTTGGGCAGAGTTCAGGGACTCTTAGGAAAGAAGAATGAGATCCAAAGACATGGAGGGGACAGGAGCTCCAAAAGAAGACCAACAGAGCCAAAAAATTCTGGGCCGTGGAGGCCTTGCTGAGACTGATAACCCAACAATGGACCATGCATGGAAAGGACCTAAAACCCTGGCTCAGATGTAGCCCACAGACTCAGTATCCAATTGGGGTCTCTAGTAAGAAGAGAAGGGACTTTCTTTGGCATGAACTTAGTGACAGGCTCTCTGGTCACCTCTCCCTGGGAGGGTCCAGCCTTGTCAGGCCACAAAGTAAGACAATGCAACGATTCCTGATGAGACCTGATAGGCTAGGATCAAAGAGAAGGGGAGGAGGACATCTCCTATCAGTGGACTAGGGGAGTGGCATAGGGGAAGAAAAGGGAAGGAGGAGATGAGGGAGGGGTCCATAGCCAGGATACAAATTGAATAAATTTTAATAAATGGTAATAATTATATATTAAAATAAAATGAAAGCAATTTAGTATTACCAGAGAAGCTACTAGACAAATTTTAAGATTATGTTCTTCTTGTCCTGAACATGTTAATGTACCTCAATATGGTACATTTGCCAAATCATTTGTGGCAAATGGACATAACTCATACCCCTGAATTTGGAAAAGTGAAATATGTTCATGTAACAATTGATACTTTTTCAGGATTTATCATGGCAACTCACTTAGCAGGAGAAGCCACCAAACATGTTATAAGTCATTGCTTAAAATGTTTTGCTACAATTGGCATTCCTTCCATTATAAAGACTGATAATGGTACTGCATATATTAGTCAAGCTTTTCAGTGTTTTTGTGTGCAAATGAATACAAGTCATAAAAGAGGTATTCCATATAATCCTCAAGGTTAAGGAATTGTGGAGTATGCTCATGTATCTCTTAAGAATCAATTGCAAAAAAAGAGGGGGAGTCATAATCCCAATCATCACAGAATTGTATTAATCATGCTCTCTTTATTTTAAATTTTTGAACGTGGATATACATGGACATTCTGCAGCTCATCAGTTACGGCACCCTAATACCAAACATAAATATGGAAAGATCTAATTACTAGTATATGGTAGGGCCCCAACCCTGTATTAATATGAGAAAGAAGGCATGTTAAGTTTTTCTGCAGGACACTTGAAGGAGCCTGGTGGATCCCAGAAAGCTTGGTGAGATTTGCGTGTGATGTTTCCTGGAAGGAGGATGCTCCTGCTGCTGACAATAATGAATTCAGTCCTGATGATGAACAGAGTGCTGTATTGGGCTTATGCTCCTGACCCACCTTTGTTTCATTCTGCTCTCGGGAGAAGATATTGTACAGAGAAATCTCTTAGATACAAGATACAATGCAAATGGACTTGATTGGTCTGGTATTCAAGGAATACTTGGCTTATTATAATTAAAACCTTCATCAAAGCCTTTTAGAATCTTAAAGCTTATCTGCATAAGATTAAACTCCAGTGTCTACCCTAGTGGAGGCTGGTAGTCAGAGAAGGTTAAGATCTCTCTGAGGAATATTTAACCCAAGGCAGGGCATGAATGATGGAATCCATGTACCAATGACGGCTAAGAATATATCTTTCAAGAGAGACAACCTAAGACAGGCACCATCTTCTGCTCCATAGCTCTTAAGTTATGGTCAATTTTAAAAATATGAAAAAAGGAGACCTGCGGAGAACTGCTTCTTTGTCAGGCTGCTCTGTTATTGAGTTCTCAGTGAAAAACATGTTTTTACCATAGCCTTCCCCTGGAGACAGGGATAGGCAGGATGTTTGGCCAAGTTACTTTTCTTTTGTTTGTGTGAGGATCACACAGAAAAGTGGTCTAGGTAAACATGTTTGACCTCTCAATGAACTCATTCATTGTATCAAGGTGCTTTGCTCTGACTATAAAAAGGAATTGTGGAATAAACCAGGCTCCACAGTTTCTACTGGCAGCCCTCTCGAACTGAAAAAAAAAATCAGTAGCTAGACTGATATCGTAAGTGTGCCCACATGTCTTTGCCTGTCAGTTCTGCTATCTACATTGAACTGACTTTCTGTCAGGCTTTCTCTCTGTGTTGGTCCCAACAGAATAGGCTCATGGCTACCTGGATTCAAAGCCCATGAAAGAGTACCTCTATTTCTAAGCAGTTTCATATTTTGGTTTAGCCTAATATTTTGCTTTAGCCCTATACTTATCATATACATAATACTTAGGCTATTATAATGGCTGACAGGTAGAAGGATGTGGATGAGTGTCTACCACAAAATCTGAAAACATAAAAAAACTGTCAAAATGAAGAACAAAATGTTGCAAATTTAGGAAGAGCCAGCGATTTAAGCTAATCAAATTTACTTTAGATATTCATTGAACATGTACAATTAAAGGTCAATTTTTTTATCAGAAAAGAAAATTGGCCATGTTTAAGGTCATTAAAACAATGATGTGCCTTCTGTTATCTTGCCATCACATCCCCCCTCTTCTCACTCAAAAGATTGCTGTGCAAAGAACCACATCTAGGTTTGTCAATGAATCAGTTTACTCATTTCACTAAATGGACAATATTTAGAGTGTCTTCAAGTATTATGGGGTGACAGAATGCAGGAGGGAGATTTACAAAGCAGAGGAACAAAAAGAGCTTGAATATCATGTGAGCATCAATCTAAGGTTAAATAAGGAAAACATTCTACAAACTCAGCCCTTTCTGCATTAGCCAAATATGGATGTTTATTAATACAGTTGGGGACTTATATACCAGGCCTAGAGAAACATGACTGTAGCAAGTTACATAGACTTTTCTTTATTAAATTCAATGAAAAAAACATTATCTCTGAAATTAGAAGCATACAGCATAGTTATAGTTGTGGAACACTATCTAATCCTTGTATTTCTAGGCACAAACTCAAGAAAGCTTTCCTTAAGGGCTATTCTATCATGGTTGGCATCGTTAACACTTCAGTGTTGGAAATCTGCACACCTTCAGAAGCCCTTACAGTGGTTTTTCTAGAATAAGGATATAAAAAAAAAATAATTGCAAGTACTTTTAAACTAGGCCATTCAAAATATATGCAAAAAGACTTCATTGGTTTAGTGAAGTTGTGTTCTTGAAAAAAAAAAACAAACATAATTTTGTTAAAATTGAAATGAGGCCTTAAGAATATATTCTTTGATTTTTTTTTCAGAAATTTAAAACAAAACATGAAAATGTGGAAGGGGGGATCATTGAGCTATGGGTAACTTGATACTGATGGTTACTGCATCTGAGTGATAAGCAGATGGGCATTTACACTAATTTTTCCATATTTATACATGATTGCTTAGGAACATCAAAAGTGGTTGGCTTGCTGACACACACCTTCATACTCAGTACTCGAGAGGGCAGAGCATTTGGATTTCTGTGATTTCAAGGACATCCTGGTCTACATAGTAGGTTGTAGGCCAGCCAGGGCTACATAGTGAAAACCTCTCCCCCAAATTTCAAAATATTAATCATTTAATAAGGTAAATATTATTATCAACTTAGCTGTTTCACTATTGTCGGAGGTGTGCAGAGTGTTCTAGCGTTATGTATGTCTACAGTGCATTTGAGTAATTCTGCTTACACATAGAGATACATGCTGGTATCTGAAAAATATTAAATATATAAGCATGTTTCAAAGAAAGCAATCCTGAAATTTTTGTTAAATTTAAAAACTTCTGCTCTGCAAAAATGCCATCACAACAGTGAACAGACAAGCCACAGCCTGATGGAGGATACTCAAAAACTACAAAGAACTGTAAGGCTGAGTAAGAGAACAAATGAACCTGATTGAAATGGATGGAGAGCATTAACAGGGACTTCATCAAACACAGCATACCCATGATAAAAACATATATGGAATCATCTTGCATGTCATGTGTCATAGAAGAAATGCAAAATAGCATGCTGATGTGGTATTACTGCACACTTGTAAGGATGGCCCCAACAAAGATATGGACAACAGCAGATGATGACAAGAATGGGCAGCATGAATTGGTTCCCAGTCAGCACTGGAAGGAATGCAAAATGCTCCATTTACTCTGGTAGGCATTTTTGGTAGCTTTTTTCACAAGTAAGTAAAATATATTCTATATGTAATGCATTAATTCATCATACCTTTCAAAATTTATCTAGAGGAATTAGAAATGTATGTCTGTGTATGTGCACATGTGCAAATGTGTGAACATGCACATGCGTGCACGCGCGCGCACACACACACACACACACACACACACACACACACAGAGAAACAAAAACCAAAGCTAGGATGATTAGAGAAACTTTAGTCATAGTTGCTAAACCTGGAAGCATCCACATGTCCTCAGCAAGTGACAAAGTAAAGAGGCTCTGGTAGAGCAGACAACTGAGTATTATTCAGTCCTAAAATGCAGTGGGTTATAAAGCCACAAAAACTATTTGGGGACTCAAGCATATGTTACCAAGTGCAGGAAGCCAATCTAGAAAAGCTATGGGTTGGGCGACTCCAACTATGTGGAGAACAAGCCACAGATGGAAGGAAGAGGATGCTAGGTTGAACAAAACTCCTCTATCTCCCACTATAATAGTGGAGATACAAGAATTCTGTTGAACCCACAGATGTAAAACACTGAGGAAACCAAAATGGAACTAATGGGCTTTGGATAGTAATGATGAACTAATGTGCTCATGAGTTTTAACATCTGGTAAAGAATGTTAATGATGGGATGGGTCTCCTGCATGAATAGGAGGTGAGTGGCCCTTTTTTTATCTTCTCAGTTTTGTTAAGAACTTAAAGCTGTTCTAAAAAGAGGAAGTCCTCAAAAACAAAATTGAAAGCTTGAAGCCAACATGAAGTTAACAACTCATTTTCAATTATAATTTAAAAATGCATGTCACTTATAGACTCGGGATGATTTTATTTTAAGTGCTCAATGTCTTTTTAAAGTCTTTTACACTTGCGTATAACTCTAATCAGCATTCAAAATATGGTATCTCTTTAAAACTGTGAACATTATAATATTTAAAATAATGAAATCTTTAAATTGCCACACAATATAGGTTGTAAGCAATCCTGATATTAAGAAATCAACCACATATAATAGCTCAAACTGAAAAATTCTTAAAAAAAAAATCACTGCTGTTTCTCACAAGTGTGATGCAGCCATGATCATTCAGGCCTTTACAGCCATTGAAGCAGGACATTCTCCCCAAGCATGGTTAGATACCATAAAAAGCTAAAATGATACGCTCAGGATGCGAGGCTAAGCACTGCACTCAGGGTCAGCCGCTTTGGACCCAGAGAAGAGCATGTCTGATTGCATGCGGGTTGATGCCCCAGGTCCCGCCTCTGAGAAAAAGGTATCGGACGGGTCTGATGCTCTTTGGGTGGATGACACCTAAATGAACATCTGTACAAAGTCCCAATTTATTTCTAATATCAGAGATCACACCTCTACTCTTGCCTGATGCGTCTAAAACAAAAAGGGGGAACTGTAGAGAGCTGCGGAATGCTATGCCTTAAAGATGGAGCTGGTTTCCGCCTTCCACCTTCCCGATGGTGAGTGCTCTCTGTCATGAACAATTCCGCATTTGGCTAAGGCTGAGGATCTGGCTTGCTTCCATGTATGTGGACCTATCTGCATTGCCCCCGTGGCACGCCTGGGTTGGCTACCCAGAGGCTATTTAAGCTGTGGGCTGGCTTTCCCCGGGGTCCGAGGATTGTTCAATGTTCCTGAATAAACTGCATTGAAAAAAATAAAAATAAAAAATAAAAATGCCATTGCTGCAAAATGTAGAAAAAAAAATCACTGCTGTTTCTATAAAAATCACTGTCTGCCTGACAGACAGGAGTAAAGGAAGAAGCAGAGGGACAAAGACAAGGAGGGAGCAGGAAGGGAAGGGAGAGACGGAGGAGAAAGGAAGAGGAGATCAAATGGAATGGAAGGAAGAAGAGAACAAGGAGAGGGAGGAAGAAGAAAAAGGAGGGAGGGAAAGAGATTTTGATGGGACTTATAAAATAGAAATTAAGTAACAACGGATATTTTTAATTTTCTTGTAATTTATTTGTTGTAAAAAAATGACCCTGTATCTATTATAACTGAAGGCAGATTGAAACCAGAACAGGTGAATGAAATCCCTGGCTCATACTGTACGAATTGGCCAATGGTGCTTCTCACTACACCTGATTATTGTTCCATTATCTGCTTCACATTGATTGCATGCTTCTTATGGTATTTTTCATAGGTCTAGGGAGGAATCTCATCAAAACAGAACAAAATACAAAACAAAAATACACCAAACAACCATAAACAAAACACAAGAACAACAACAAATAAAACCTGGGAATTGAAGAACTCAACAATTATGAGCAGTGCCCTGAAATACAAGGACGGTTTGTATCTCAGCATACATGTGACAAGCTGCATGTCCCCAAATGCCTGAATTCCAGCTCCTACACGTAGAGACAGGAGGATCACAGGTGTTGCTGGCTTCAAGCTTTGTAGGGACAGAGATGTGAGTTTTAGTAGAGATCCTGCCTCAAAGGAGGAGCTAGAGAGTGGCTAATCCAGGAGAACACTCAAGAACATTCAACACGCTCGCCTGGCCTCTGTGTGTGCACATCCAAACACACACGTATGTACAAACAGATAAATGAGCAAATCCTAACACCTTTGATTATTACAATTCTTTTTGATGTTGCATTATGCTAACCCTGTAAAACTTTTTCAGGACCAAATTTTAAACCTGATATAGTCCTTTCTTTTTTCTTCTTTTCTTTTCTTTTTTCTCTTTCTTTCTTTCTTTCTTTCTTTCTTTCTTTCTTTCTTTTTTTCTTTCTTTCTTTCTTTTGTAATTAATCAGTACTTTAAATATTGGCTGTGTAGAGTTTTACGTTGTTTTTCTTTCCATAAGGACTGACAGTATGAGAGGGTCTAAAACAGTTTAAGTTTCTATTATATGAGAAGTACTTCAAAAGGCTCACAGGCTTAAGCTTTAATATTTTATCTAATATAAATGTACATTTTGACTTCAGTGGTTCTAATTGATGCGTATGCAATTCACTTATCACATGATTATTTAGATTCTTTACTAAAAATATTTATAAATTAGTGTGTCCTGAAGTACCATTTTCTTTCTATTATATACCTAGTTCAACTAGTCTTATATTTTTATGGTTATTCTTCCATGAACTAGTCTAGAAAATAAAAAGTAAATTTTAAAACTCGATTTTATATGTCATCAATCCAAACTTTCCTACATAATCATAGGCAAAGCAATCTCAAATCTGGTGTATTTCTTCCAGGAGCTACTGGCCAAAGAGGGCAGAGCTACGGCAAGGCGATTATAACATTTATCCCAGCTATATATTAGCTATTCATCTGCTACCAGAAAGTCATGAAAGTGTATTCAAACTAGTTTTTAAAAAATAGTTGAGACTGCTTCTTTTTGTTTGTGTGTGCTCACGTGCATGCAAGCACAGGTGTGTGCACATAAACATGTGTGCCCACACATGTAGAGGTTCGAAGTTAACCTAGGGTGGTGTTTTGAGGTGCTGTCTACCTTTATAGGTTTTTAGACAGGGTCTCTCATTGACTTGAATGGGCCAACTAACTGAGTTTGGATGACCACATAGCCCCAGGGCTCCACCTGTCCCGAATTCCCCAGTCATGAGATTACAAACTTGCACCAAATTTAGCTTTTAAAAGATCAGAAGGAAGGAGAAGAGGACCTCCCCTATCAATGGACTTGGGGAGGGGCATGCATGAGGAAGGGAAAGGGAGGGTGGGATCTGGAGGGGAGGAGGTAGGGGATTATGGGGAAATACAAAATGAATAAAGTGTAATTAATAGTAAAAAAAAATTTAAAAAGTAGCATCTAGGATTTGAACTCAGGTTCTTGTGCCTTCAGGGCAAGTGCTTTCCCTACCCAACTATGTCTTCCACACAAGACTGTAACCAGATATTTATATTTAAATATACTTGACCTCCTACTGAG
Organism: Meriones unguiculatus; assembly: GCF_030254825.1. Taxonomy (NCBI): domain Eukaryota; kingdom Metazoa; phylum Chordata; class Mammalia; order Rodentia; family Muridae; genus Meriones; species Meriones unguiculatus. The sequence continues at coordinate 57,763,925 of NC_083362.1, read as the reverse complement.
GAAATGTGTGATAATACTTAAGACATCGCCAAATCTCTCAGGCTTATAATAAAATCACATTTATTTCCTAAATCTTCTCCCTCTGTCTAGCTCCAATCCCAGAGGCATCCAATTTGAATTCATTTAGCTGCCTCTTTTGATGTCACTGTGTTGAGCCTTTGGTATTTCACCATCTCTATCACTTTCTTCAATGTGCTATTTGTATTTTGATTCATGAGTTCTAGCAATATTCTTACATATATTCTATTCAGTTATCTAGGTAATCTACATTTTATGATTGTACTGTCAAAATTATTTCACAAGACTCGAAGAAATATTCATTTGAATGAAAAAGATATAGTACCGAATATTTTTGTTTTAACCTTCACACTCTCTGTATTATATTTAATAATCACTTTGCTTCTTAAAATCCTCCTTATGACTTTGAATATATAGAAGTGGAAATTAAAGCTATATAGCATAAAGCAATTAATTGCCTTGTATCATTCACGTGAAAAGTAGTAATAGCAAGATTTATATGTAAAAAGTTTGGTCCACAGGCTTAACAATATACATCTGGCTTGTCCAAGCTCAGGGTGCTGGTCTGTGGTCTCTTGCGTAATATCAATGAGTGTTCTTAGGATCTACGTTTGTCTAAAGTCTCAGGTCTCTGATCAGATGCTCTCCTCAAACTTTCTGGAGTTTCCAACACACTTGCTTCGAGCCTCTGTTTCTTATGGACCACTCCCAACACACACTGCCCATCAGTTATATGCAGGAGTTTGTCTCCTTTGGCAATCCTTCAGCAGTTCAGCAACTCAGCTTTGGATCGGGTTTTGACTCCATTCTGGCTCTTCCTTTGCAACTGTGCTTTTGGTAACTTTCCCTCTGGCTCAACATTGTCCCCAAAGTTGGACATTAGCATCATGACCAACACTCCTGGAGAGAACCAATCTTCTGTTCCCTTCCACCAACTTCCCCTTTCGCTTCATCAGGGAGAGAACTAGCAATGCTCTATTATTGCTGTAATTGGATGGTGCTGAACGTTAACTGGCCCTTGGTTTATAATTTTTAGTGATATCCTAGTCAGCATTCATAATATGACTGTTTTTAACCAATTTGTGTTCAAAGTGAGTTTAAAGATAAAACGGGAACTGGGTGGTATAGAAGAATAGTCACTTGTTTGGCTATCCAGGAAGCCAAGTTTAATTTTAGCCTTGGGAGAATTTGAAATCATTATAATTAGATGAACATTAAAGCCCACGAGTGAAAAGGACCCTTTTTTAAAGCCCTACCCCTTCATTTAGCATCAATTCACAACTGGCAGTTCATTTTCTCAAATGCTCTACCACTGAGCATGAATACAGAGTTAGCATATAATATATCTGGAGTTCAAAGAACTAGGAAGTAGGCCATGGCTGGAGGTGAGAGATAGAACCTGTAATTAACTTGAATATTACAACAATGTAACAAATATAAAATTTATATTTACTTGTGGAAAGAGAGATTATATTGTTCCACACGTTTTATGCACAGCAGTGGGATGGTTGGTTTCAGAGGACATGTGACGAACCCTGCACATGTGGCTGGGCTTCTAAGCTGCAGAGTAATAACCATTCCTGAGCATTGGCTCCAAGGTTAATGCGCAACAAACTCCAGAAAAGATAGATACTCATTTCTCAATCACTTCAAAGTTCAGCTTCAGTCCAACCTGATGCTCTGAATAAAGGATGTCAACCATGTGATGTGCTGAGGTACAAGAAATGGACACAACTATGTGGCTGGTGGTTTAGTCTTTGGCCTTTGCCAATAACAAAAAAAGTAAGATTTAGAAAAAAAAATGCTTAAAACATAGTACCCCCCCCCCCACAGGGATAACACAAGCAGATGTTCCCCTTTTAACAGAAACACATAATCGTCAGCAGTGGCGTCTCTATTCAGCTTGCTCTCTTGCCGAAACACTCCTATTACTGTCATCTCTCTAGTTTGTCAGACCCACTGCCCTGACAGTACAAACATTCCACCATAAAACCTGTCAGAAATGCCAGGTGATTTCCTACGTCTCCTGACACATGCTGTTCTTTAATACCTGCCTGTCAGAGCACTGAGGAGAGGAGGCTACTTTCATGTTCAGAGCAGGGCTGAGAGGACCACCGCATGCGGTGTAACCATTGGCCTCTGGACTGCTGTGAAACCTTGACTTTTGGGACCATCGTCTCCTGCTGGGGAGTGAATAAATTGGCATAAATGGACCACCCAGGTCAGATGGCATAACTTGTGAGAGAAGTAGCTAATTTGGAAAGCATTATGGTTTTCTTTTTCTTTCTTTTTTTTTTTTTTCTGGTATGACTCTACCTTAATTTTCCTTTATTATAAGCTGTCTGGAAACATGTATTTTCTTTTCCCACAGGGAATGGCTACCCCGTGGAAGTATATATTCCTGGCTTGACTTGTCTTGATTATATTCTACTCTTGTGGGTTATATATGCCTCTACATTCATCTTAAGTTTGTCTTATCTACACAGGAATGTTCCCCTTGGTTTCAAAAAGTGATTGATTTAAGTAATTTCAGTGTGATATACTCGGCAGTCTTTTATTTACCAGAGACGGTTTTCTGGCACCCCATTGGTAGGTCACTGAGCCTTTATGCTTTCTCCTCTTATCTCCTTCTGTGAAGGCATGTGTTTATGAGAGGCCTGGGGAGCAGGCTATTAATACAGGCACTGTTCTCAGAAAAGAATGTGCCTAATTTTGTAGCAAACATAACGGACTTCTAAAACCAGTACATGTGTTATAGACACAGTCACCTTGGGGGTGTGTGTTCTTAGCAGAGAACCACTTCTTTGAATCTGGTCACACTGATGTTTCTTACCCAAAGTTATTTTATTTTTTTTCAGTATTTGAAATTGTAAAGTAACACATTATTGCCCTGAACATGGAGAAAAACATCTAAAATAACAACAATGACTGCACATATGCACATACCTTATGTTACCCCGGGTTGACCTGTTATTTGATGGCACTGGTGTCATAATTTGGTTTCCGTCAGCTAGCTACTTCATTTGTTTAGAAAAACATATACACAATATATGTTCATGTTTTAAAAATTGGTTTAAGATTTATTTATTTTTATGTGCATGAGTGTTTTGCCTGCATGTAGGTCTAAGCACCATACGTGTGCCTGGCAGCCCCAAAGGCCAGAAGACATGGTTGGATTACCTGCACCTGGAGGAACAGAGAGTTGTGAACTGTCACATGGGTCCTCCAGAAGAGTAACAAGAGCTTACTGCTGAATCATCTTTCTGGCCCCAATTTAAAAGAAAATATTGAGATTATATCTAATGCTTTCCTTCTTTTTCTCTCCCTCCTTTCCTCCCTCCTCTTTCTCTTTCTTTCTTTTCTTTCTTTCTTTCTTTCTTTCTTTCTTTCTTTCTTTCTTTCTTTCTTTCTTTCTCTCTCTCTCTTTCTCTCTCTTTCTTTCTTTCTTTCTTTCTTTCTCTCTCTTTCTTTTGTCTTTCTTCTCTTTCTGCCCTGAACATTGAATCCAACTAACATATACTAGGCCAGTGAGCTGTTTTCCTGTAGTGATATGCAAAGCTCACATCTCAGAACCCTAAAGGCTGCCAAGGGAATGGAAAAATGACAGACACATGGATCCATGTGGTCGTATATACAGAAAAACTGCAATTGAATCAATCACTGAGCTTACTTTTATGGAGGAGCTGATGCATCCTGGAATTGTAGTGAGAGTTTTGGTTTCTTTAAAAACCCAGTTATGTTATGTGACAATGTTTTTGTTTTAATCCCACGTGTGGGATATAAGGCTGCTTCAGATTGCTAACTGAAGTAATCAGCTAACTTCACATCAGCTAACTATTACATGTCTTGTGCTCTAACAGGGGCATGATTTGTTCCACTGCAAATAATTTAATTCTGGGAACTCCTGAGACCGTATAAATGCCAGAGGCCAGAGAGGAATAGGGACTCTGCAAAGAAGGAGGAGGAGGAGGAGGAGGAGGAGGAGGAGGAGGAGGAGGAGGAGGAGGAGGACGAGGAGGAGGAGGAGGAGGAGGAGGAGGAGGAGGAGGAGGAGGAGGAGAAGAAAGGAGGAGAAGGAACAGGACGAGGAGAAGGAGGAAGTTACTATTTTCCCCCTGAGCCTCCTTCCTGCTGCTCCCCACTGATGTTACTAGTTGCTGTTGTGGTTTGACAGAAGAAGTTGGAGATATCCTGAAGACAAAGGTTGGACTTGCCCCAAGGAACTTTATGTCCCTGATTAGCAGGGAGTAATAAAAGAGATATCAAAATCCCCTCTCCCTACTAATCTTCTGTCTCTCCCACCTGGTGTAGGGGTCTTGGAAGAGATAAGGGTTGGAAAAGAGGAACAGGTATAGAACCAAATAAAGTAATACAAACAAATAGGCCTACCCTGGAAGCTAAGCATGTATATATATTCTATACAGTTACAAAAAGAGGTGGGATTATTACATATTGATAAATGAGGATACAGGGCTTAGGCTTACAGATGAAAAGGGTGGGGAGTCTTTACTGCACACAGCTTAGAAAGAGTTTAGCTAGTCTCAGGAGGAGCAGCCTCTGTAGGAAAACAGTCTTCTGGCCATAAGTTTAAGGGGGTGGAGAGCTACAGTGGATATTTTCTGCATACAATATCAACATTCACACTCAGACCAGGAGGAAAGGCTCTGCCATTTTGCATGGGTCTAATGCACTGGAGTCCATGACATGCCTGGCTCATGTCTACAACACACACACACACACACAAACACACACACACACGCGTGCGCGCGCACGCACGCTTAGGACTTCTCACATTTAGTGATTCCTCTGCTCCCCAAAATATCCCTTTATGCTCTTCTTTTCATTTTTGAGACAGGGTCTTGATAATTTGCTGAAGTGGGTTTGATTGCACTTTCTAGTCTAGGCAGCCTTTATACAAACAAACATACATACACACACACACACATACACACACACACACACACACACACACACACACACACATATATATATATATATATATATATATATATAATTTAAGTCTTCTCTTTTTAACAATAAATATCAGACTTGGGAAGTTTTCCCATAAAATCAGTCAACTATGAAACTTAGGCTCCATCTTTTTTGTAGGTACCATCATGGAACTGAGAAACAAATATCCTATAATCTTATATCAATGATTTTATTCCTACTTTTAAGGATGATGATATTTTAGGCCTTAGGTTTGTACAGATCTGGATATATTTCCATGTTCTAGGCAGGCAGATCTTGAACACCTGCGTTCATTTTGTTCTAGCATTCCCACTGATGTGAATCATACCAAGAAAAAAATTGTGTATGAAGATAATAGTGGCCTTTTAAACAACACCCCTGTACAACGTGAAGAAGTTGAGACATTCACACCCTGAAACACTGAATGTAGGCATGCACATTTACTGAATGGCAGCAAATTGCTGACTCTAAGGGTGGGCTTGATGGTTTTAAAACAGCCAAAGGTATTTGAAGTCTGACAGAAAGAGGGGGTGAAAACTGTACTACTGACATCTTTGCTTAAAAAGTAAAATAAAAGGTACAGAGCAATGTTATTTAGTTAACTCCTTCCTTCAACCAGAAAGAACAAATCTGGTTTTTTTTTTGGGTTCCTGGTGGGTAAAACATTTTTAGGAGGGAAAACATTACATACATGGCAATCCTAGTTTAATGCAGAATCAGAAAGAAGATAATCAACGAAAATCTATTAAAAAGAACAAACAAATTAATTGATAAAGTTCCTGGGGTGTTGTATACCTGACATCATGAAAGGACAAAGGAAGAGATTATTAAATGCTTGGAGTGTCAGACAATGCCTGACATCACATAGGATGTGATGTATAAGCTATTTTTCAAAAGTAATTAAAGGAGTTGTAATTAAAGACAAAAATTAAAGAAAATAGTTTTTGGTAAAAAGAAAATGGTACTCTGTTCAGGAAGTTTTCTCCTGTACCAATGAGTTCTAGGGTATTTCCCACTTTTTTTTCAAGCCGATTTAATGTGTCTGGTTTTATGTTGAGGTCTTTGATCCACTTGGACTTCAGTTTTGTGCCGAGTGATAAGTATGGATCTATTTTTATTTTTCTACATGTAGACATCCACTTAGACCAGCACCATTTGTTGAAGATGCTATCTTTTTTCCATTGAATGGTTTTGGCCTCTTTGTCAAAGATCAGGTGTTCATAAGTGTGTGGGTTTATTTCTGGGTCCTCTGTTCGGTTCCATTGATCCACCATTCTGTTTCTATGCCAGTACCATGCAGTTTTTAAAACTGTTGCTCTAGAGTACAACTTAAGATCAGGGATGGAGATACCTTCAGAAGATCTTTTATTGTAGAGGATTGTTTTAGCAATTCTGGGTTTTTTGTTATTCCATAAGAAGTTGAGAATTTTTCTTTCCAGGTCTGTAAAGAATTGTTGGTAATTTGATGGGCATTACATTGAATCTGTAGATTGCTTTTGGTAAGATGGCCATTTTTACTATGTTAATCTTGCCCATGAGCATGGGAGATCTTTCCATCTTCTCATATCTTCTTCTAATTCTTTCTTCAGAGATTTGAAATTTTTCTCATACAAGTCTTTGACTTCCTTGGTTAGGGTTACTCCGAGGTACCTTACGTCATTTGTGGCTATTGTGAAGGGTGTTGTTTCCCTAATTTCTTTCTCAGCCCTTTTGTCTTTTGTATACAGGAGGGCAGCAGAGCAACAATCAATAAATGGGACCTCATGAAACTGAAAAGCTTCTGCAAAGCAAAGGACACCGTCATCAAAACAAAGCGACCACCTACAGATTGGGAAAGAATCTTCACCAACCCTTTATCTGACAGAGGACTCATATCCAGTACATATAAAAAACTAAAGAAGCTGAAAAGCAGCAAACCAAGTAATCCACTTAAAAAATGGGGAACAGAGCTAAACAGATAATTCTCTGGAGAGGAATACCGAATGGCAGAGAAGCACTTAAAGAAATGCTCAACCTCACTAGCCATTAGGGAAATGCAAATCAAAACAACCCTGAGATTTCACCTTACACCCATGAGAATGGCCAAGATCAAAAACTCAAGTGACAACACATGCTGGAGAGGTTGTGGAGAAAGGGGAACCCTTCTCCACTGCTGGTGGGAATGTAAACTTGTACAACCACTCTGGAAATCAATCTGGCGCTTTCTCAGACAACTAGGAATAGCGCTTCCCCAAGATCCAGCCATACCACTCCTGGGCATATATCCAAAAGAGGCTCAAGTATACAAAAAGGACATTTGCTCAACCATGTTTGTAGCAGCTTTATTTGTAATAGCCAGAAGCTGGAAACAACCCAGATGCCCCTCAACTGAAGAATGGATGCAGAAATTGTGGTACATCTACACAATGGAATATTACTCAGCAATGAAAAATAAGGAAATCATGAAATTTGCAGGTAAATGGTGGGATCTGGAAAGGATCATCCTGAGTGAGTTGTCCCAGAAGCAAAAAGACACACACGGTATATACTCACTCATATAGACATACAACATAGGACAAACCCACTATTACCTGAGCATCTAAAGAAACTAAGCAAAAGAGAGGACCCTAACTAAAATGTCCAATCCCCATCTGGAAAGGCAAAGAGGATGGACATCAGAAGAAGAAGAAAACAGGAAACACCCTAGGAACCTACCACAGAGGGCCTCTGAAAGCCTCTGCCCTGCAGACTATCAAAGCAGATACTGAGCCTGATGGGCAACTGTTGGGCAGAGTGAATGGAATTTTAGGTAAGAACTGGGAAATAGTAAGAGCTGGAGAGGACAGGGTCTCCACAAGGAGAGCAACAGAATAAGAAAATTTGAACACAGGGAACCTCCCAGAGACTCATACTCCAACCAAGGACTATTCATAGAGATAACCCAGAACCCCTGCACAGATGTAGCCCGGGGCAGTTCAGAGTCCAATTGGGTTACATAGTAATGTGAAGAGGGACTGTCTCTGACATAATCTGATTGGCCTGTTCTTTGATCACCTCCCCCTGGGGGGGAGCAGCCTTACCAGGCCATAGTAGAGGACAATGCAGCCACTTTTGATGTGAACTGATAGACTAAGATCAGAAAGGAGAGGAGAACCTCCCCTATCAGTGGACTTGGGGAGTGGCATGCATGCAGAGGGAGGAGGGAGGGTAGGATCGGGAGGGGAGGAGGGAGTGGCTTATGGGGGGATGCAGAATGAATAAAGTGTAATTGATGAAAAATAAAAAAAAGATAAAAAAAAGAAAATGGTACACAATATATATATATAGATTTGTGAGGTAGTTTGACTTGTTTGTGGAAGCTAAATCAATTAGCTTCAGAGTATGGCACTTTAAGACTAGAGGGGCTGAGAAGAGCTCAGGAACCTCATAAAAAGCAGCTCTCTCTATGATTCATATTTATATGCAGCACCTTTATTTTCATTTTTCAGTGGTCACTGTCACATTAGAATTTTCCTTTGGAAAACTGTTTTCCATAGCTAGCTGACTTTTTCTTCTCTATAGTGGAAAATGTTCTTCTTGAAGGACAGGCAATAATTATTGCTTTTGGGGTTATTTTATGAGGTGATTGTTACAAATTGTTATTAGAAGAAAATAGAGGTGAGGACAAAAGGGAATGCAAGGCCATCAACATATTTAAGATGTTGACCTCATTGTTAAACTTCCGGTTGGAGTCTGCTTTCTGACAGATGAGTTTAATTAGAGAAATAAGTCCAAAAAATACATATTTCACTCTTGAATCTTGTGTATAAACACACAGTTGAGATAATGAATCCTAAGGTCAGAACACCTTAGTGATAGCGACTGATGCTCTCTGTGCCCCAGTCTCTCCACACATCAAATGAAGACTTTCCGTGTCATAAATGAGAGACTAATAAATAATCTTCACATAATGTTAATTGTGTGCTGATCGTGGTTCTCTACATAACATTATGGAATCACACAGTAATCTCAAACATGGAATCTGCTGTTATCTTCTGTCTGGCTTACAGATGAGGCATGGAAGCATAAATAACTCTCCCAAGAACATATTGTCAGTGTATTGGAGCCCAGGTGGCCCAGTGTTGGAGTGTTCTATGCGCCCAGAACAATGAAATTCCTGAGACAAGGTCTGGCACACGACGAAAACAAAATATCCAATGACTCCTACTGCCATAGCAAAGAACAGCAAGTTTCAGTTCTGTTTGATAGCAAACCATGGATCTCCATGGCTGTCTCTTGCTGTCATTGTTTAAAGCATAAACAGAATAAAACTCAGTGATGGGAAATCTGCAAATGTTTCTAGGAAGGAGGACTTTTTAATTAGGAGTTGACCCAGGGTAAAAGTTGCCAAAAAAAAAAAAAGGGGACTTGTTTGTGGGGATTCAAGTTACTCTCTCTTAGCATGGCTTCTGTGGATAATCTTCTTAGTTGCTGATGGAGGAAAGAGCCATATGCTTCAAGAGTTGGATAAGCAGATGGCACTTGGACGACCTATTGCATAAGCTGAGGAAATGGAAAAGTTTTCCTGCCTAGAAGACAGGTTCTGCCACTGGCGCATACGTACATACCTTCTGCTTGGAGAAGAATGCAGAGTGTTCCTTAGGAGGGCATCCAAGATACTGAAGACGTTCTTGTATAAGTAGGCTAGGGAGGGGGAAAGCAGACACTCCTTATATTGCGGAACACTGCTCAAAACATCCTCCTTTGTGTGAGACATGAGATGCTGAAGCCTTGTGTGCTTTCTTAAGAAAAAGATCATGCTGGAGACAGAGGTATAGCGAGGAGAGCATTCTACTATTAGTTGTCCTGTTTACCTCTGTAACCTGATGTGTTACAAGACCGCCTTCAGAGAAACTAGTGACAGCAAGTTCCAATACTATTTGAGTAGCAAAGGAACATTCTATATGTAAATGAAAGGCATAAAGAAGATGCACACCAAATGCTGTCCAGATGATAGACAGTATGCCTTTGTGAAAAGCAAGTCACAGAGACTCATGACTCAAATAATATCTTATGTAGCCCAGGTCAAGTCTATGTCATTTGACTTGTCTGAATCTTTGGTTGGTACATCTGTGAAGGAGCAGAGACTGAGTTTTAATGGAAATGTTTGAGTTGGTCTGAAGCAAGTAAGAAGCTCAAATTCAGAGTAATGACCTATCTTATATATGTATACTTCACCTGAGGGCACAGGTAATACGTCAGTGATAACAGGCTGATACAAAGGGTTGTTTTATCAAGAAAACTGATGGACAGTTTGTCCAGGCATGAATTGTAATAATGGGTTCTACTTGTGTCTTTCAGGGCCTTCTTTTATCTAAACATTGATATACATAGTCTTTGGAACATTTTTAAGAAACCTGTCCCTTCATATCTTTGAAGATTTTCTGCCTACCTTTTTTTACATGGAGATTTTTAAATGGAGATTTTATATAATCTCCACTTATTCTTTATGCCAGTGGGACCCATTTGTTGTAGGGGACCATTTTCCCTGGAGAGATACAAAGAAAGATCTACCCTTCTTATAGAGTACCAAGGACAAGCCAAAGTAGGATTCCACTGAAGCCCTACTTGGGGGAATCAATGAGTTTCCTGGGCTCACTTCTGGAGTATGGGTGTGGAGTTACTGAACAGGAGTGTAGGTGACCCAAGGCAGCCATATCTTTGAAAGGCTCACCCCAGCATGGATGACAGTTTTGCCATAGCCGAATAGATGCAGACCCATTTCAGTTAGCATTGCACAGTCTGTGTACTGTGATGTCTCCTGAGACTAGGAGAACACTTGCAGTCAGGACAGAATCATACACAGGATTATGGGAGGTACAGGAGGGAGGAGCTGAGAGCTTAGGTGTAGGTGCAAGGATGCGTTGAACCAAACCCTTTCCTTCCGCAAGGGAACACCAACAGTCAACAGTCCCAATGACATGAGATGCATACCAGTAACTCTGCTCTGGTGAAAATGACGTCTGCTGTAACATGAGGGATAGCTCCTCCACTGCCAGACTTGTCAAGCTGCATTCTCTCTGGCCGATATTTCTCCCAAGAAACTCTTTTCTTCATGGTCTAGTCTAAATGTTTCTCCTTGGGGACACCCCCTTTGATCTCTCAGACTATGCCTATGTGCCCTTATGGCATTCTTCCACGCTGTCCATGCATGTTTTCCATCGCCAGCTGCAGGAAAGATTTACTTTTGCTAATAGTATCAGAGGTTTCAGGCCGGGGTTTGCTGACTCCATTGCTTCTGGGCCGTTGGTGGGCGGAGCATAGTGACAGAGACTGCTAGGTGGAGCAAATGGCCTCATTTCGTTTTGATAGGAAGCAGAGAGGAAGACAGCAAGCTGTAAGAGTCGAGATACACGCTATAATGTGTAAGTCACTGTGGACTTACTTCGGCTAACCATGCCTCATCTTTAAAGTCGCCTATTAAACTCAGGATCCCATCAATAGATTAATCCACTGATGGAAGAAACTGGCCCCCTGAGCCTTTCAATATCCCTATATCACCATCAGCTGGGGACCAAGACGTTAACAAATGAACATTATAGGAGATTTCAGATCTGACCCGCAACAGTTTCTGAAACCCTTCTCTGGTACAATGCAACCTATAATTGCTTAGATAATTATTTGTGACAATCTTGCATAATGCCTGTCTTCTCCAGTAGACCACAAGTAAGTGAAGGCTGGCATATTATCTTGTTTGTTCACCTCTATAGACCCAGGAAGAAGCACAATGTGTTGCACTCAGTGAGTTTTCTGATTGACTGTAATTACAACTCTGAGACACCCTGACGAGATAGGGCACAGGTTTCAGTATGAGCAGCTTCACAGCTGTGGGAGCTGGCATAGCCAGTACTGGTTTGGGTGGTGCTTGGTGCTCCTTTGTGAAATGCATTAATAACAGCAAGAGATGGAGAACCCCCACAAGACAGTCTCCCAGGCCTTGTCTGTTCCAGGGTGTTCTATAGGGCACCTCTGTCCACAACTTTCCTACACAAAATCCTAGACTATGGCTGCATATGGAGCACTCGAGAGGCTGGGATTCGATATGGAGCTTTTCAACGAGCACATGCTGGACGGTTTCTCAGCAACCAAGCCACTGTGGCTGGGAGAGGATGGTGGCATCTCCAAGGATCTCTCCACATCTATTGTCTGTTCGAGCACACCCTCCTTTACAAGAGTGTTTCCATCTCAGAGTGATTACCTGCAGCCACGAACCCTGCTGCCTCCGGGAACAGTCCCAAAGGTGCTTATTACACAAACGCTGAGCCACTGGACATGGCCCCACAGAATTCAAGGCTAGGTCGTGAAAAAATGAGGGTTCTGCTTTGGAACACACATATTTCAGTTTAGAGATACTGAACATTTCCACACAGCGAACTTCTGTTAACAAAAAGCTATTTTGCAAGGGTGATTTATGCTTCTTTGCCATTTGTAATGGAATTTACTTCTTAGTCAAACATGAAGCGGGTTAGAGCCATTCCTTATTAATCAGATTTCTTGGTGGATTTGATCTTTCTGGTCGTTGACATCATTCATGAGGGCGAGCTGTAAATATTTTAATTATTTTCTATTCACCACACGGCTCTGACTCTGGCTAGAGGGCGGATATCCGATGATTCTGTTGCTGCAGATCTTGGCTAACAAATCACTGTGATATTTGCTTTTCTTTTTTCCAAATCTTCAGGGAAATAAATTTATGGATCACTTAACCTTTTGCCCAAGGAAGAAACCCAAGTCAGATTAGAATTAATGTTCCTCTGAAGATACAAGGCAAACCCTGGCTTTCAAAGCAAAGTGGTGGGTTAAGCAACACAGATACAGGGTTATTGGTCATTACCAGGAACAAATGGTAATCCAGCCCTTGGTACGTTTGTGTGACACCCAAGAAATTGTGTCCATTTTGCTCTGTGTGGGTTAGCTTGGATAAGCAATGAATCCATCACTTGACTTGGGTTCCCCAGGGCCATCCTTTAGTCACCACGTTTCCCCCCGGGGGGGTGACATAGGTTTTGATGCTGCCCTCATCTGGACATCCTATGCTGCCCTCCTTCATCGACTCCATCTGCACTCAACGTTGAAAGCTGTGAACACAAGGACAGTTTTCTAGATGCTTCTGATTTCTACATCCCATTTCAGAGGGTGCCCAATATGCTGCAAATAGAATGTTCCATCTATCTTCTGGAATAATGAAATTTCTTGGGCACTCTGAAAATATTTTACTCAAACTGAAAGACGTTGGCAGAAGAAAGGCAACTGCCTGTGGGAATTATGCCTCCTCGTGTCTCACACTTTTGCAAGAAGGATTTGCCCACATGGAGAGCATAGTTGCTCTTTCATAGTTGGAATCACTGTACCAAAAGAAAACTACCTCGTGATTTTGCTAAGTTATGAAAGATCTGGTTTGATGTGGAAAGTGTTGGAAATTTTGATTTAGCATTTATATTCTTAATAGCAACTGAGAATTTAGAACTATTTTTAAAATGTATGTGCTCTGTCTATTCATTTGAGTAATTCTCTGAAAATGTCTTCAGTGTGCTTTAAAACACATTGGGGCTAGGGAGATGGCTCAGTGAGGAAAGTACTTCTATGCAAGCTTGAAGACTTGAGTTCAGATCTCCAGCCTCTACATAAGAAGCTCGGTGTGGCTCTGCAAGCCTGCAAGTGCTGCAGAGATGGGTGGAGACTCTCCAGGGCCCTTTGCCCAGATTGCCTAGTAGCTGTGAGCCCTAGACTCAGTGAGAGACCCTGTCTCAGAAATAGTGTGGGGAGTGACAGAGGAAAATATTGCCCCAAACAGGCTTTCTATAACCAAGTCTATTCCAGAAAGTTTGTCTCAGATCTCCACATGTGTTAGAACAGGTGACTGCAGGGAGATGTGCATACAAAGGCACATACTACATGCAAAATAGCTTAAAAACACACTTGGTGGAACTCTTTCTAAAACACTGCTGCCTAGAACTACTTTTATTCAGCAGAATGCTCATCATCCTGCCTTTTCTTGCAAAGTGGAAAGAAGGTTTTTACATGTGCTTCAAAGATTGCTTGTAGGATCTGGAGGCCAAGTGGAGAAATTACCCACACTCAGTGGATTCCGTGGCAAGCCGGGAGACCTCTTTTCTCTTATTTACTGAAATTGCCTTAATAAATCCTCCTCCGGAGAGCAAGAACCAATTACATTAATGTGGGAGAGGAGCAATAAATGGATTCATGTCATGGAAAACATCCGAGGGAACTAGTGATGCAAACAGGGGTGACCATGTTCAAATCATAGTCATTGCCTGACATACGCCATGGCATTTGTCATTTCTGTTTTGTGATCTCGACTCTCAACCTCTGTGAGAAGATGCTTGTTGAATTCCTTGTGAGCCATCTTGTTTGCTCATCTTTAAATGCTGGCTCATCTCTAAATTAGAAATACACTAAACAAAGTATATGCTAGTAAATTATCTCTGGAAATTAACTCTAACAGGGTCTTTTCTAGTTTTCATTAAAAAAATAAAATAAAAAGAATTTCAAGTCTCATTTGGTTGCTAGTTTTCGGCATATTAAAGCCCTTACTCATTATTAACAGTTCCTGAACAATAAAGCAGAGGCAATCACACAGGGCTACATAAAATGCAATTTCAGTAGTTCAATAGAAGTGATTCTGAAAATTGTTGCAGACATTTTCTGTAGATTGCCAGCAACTGGAAATGCTTTTCAAACACTAACATTTTGCAAAATTCATGTGATGCTTATTGGGTAAGAAAGCCTCTATAAACACCAGCACTGAAATGCACACTGAGTCAAAGGTCTTTACTGTAGGTTTAGTCTTCCTTGTCTGAGGTCACTGAAGTGGCTCACGATTCATACTGAATGTAGTGTCAATCTAGTGCCTTTCACAACCACCTTATTGCCTTGCTCTGTCCTTACCCTCTTTTCTGTGGGCAACAAGTTGACTTAAAAAGTCATCAGTTTTTCCATTAGTTTATTTCATCATCCAACAAAAAATATTTTTCTGTGGGTCAGCCACTGTACTTGAATGCACTATTCATAAAATGTAGGGTCTGTCCTCTTAAAACCTGTATCCAGTCTATCTACTTTCATTAAAGGTGGAGCTGTGTTTTTGCAGTGCCCAGGCTACCCTAATCTATATATGGACTGGGGCAAACTGTGTGCTCATTCTCTGAAGATTCAGAATAACTGTGTAATCCTTTTTCTTTAAGGTTCATCTTCTGCAAATGATTGGGACCATAGCAGGAGGCACACCATTCTCGCAAAACACATTACCCATTATCTTTCCATTGATTTGAAGAAAAAAAACGACCTAAACGGGTCACTAGGGTAGTAGATGCATTGCACTTTCTTCTGATGTTAGTCTTGAGAGGCCATATACGATATCTACCTCAAGCAGATATTGGGCAAACTTGATTCTTTTCGGATTTCTATTATTTGGTGGGTCATCTTCTACATTGCTTGGAATAAATCTGAAATCGCAGAAAGGGCCATCCTGGAATGTCAACCCTACCTAGATACTCAACCATTCAGACAGTCTCTATGAGTGCCAAGGAAAAACAGGCACTAGGGAAGCAGACAGCCTAAAGCTCTCATATTTAGAAGCCTGGCTTGGCATCTAAGTATTCTCTTCTGTGAAATGGTAGAAAAGAATGCACTGGGCATTGGAGAATAAATGAAATATTGTACAGAGTATGCAGTATACTCCATACTTATAAATATCCCATCACTGTCCATTTTCTGTGCATTTTTTTCTCTTTGTATTACTTTGCTCTGCTACTGAGTTGGGAGGATCAGACTTTCCTTAGAACTATCATATCAGAAACTTGTAAAACACATATTAGAAAGCAGATTTAAATAAAAGACAAGGGTAGCGATGCATAGACAGAAGAGATGGTTATCTGTTTCCAAAGGAAATATGCTGCATCATGGGGCGATTCACATGAAGCTATCTGCTGTCAATCTAATCCAGAGTTCAGCGACCTGTAGCAGGTGTGCCAGACAGTAGTCTGCTGAGCCAAGGTGCTGGGCATGCTGCCATTCCCCAGGTGGAGAAAAGACCAGACTAATTGCCAAGGCCTGGCAGAGTGAGTTGTGAGATTATATTAACTGCTCCTGCTCCTTTTATTATACAACTGTCCTTACAGAGCACTGGGAAACCTTGCCATGGAAAAGCTAGAGTGTGCTTCTTAGACCCGAGACTAAGGGCAGAGTGTCATCCTCCTAATCACAGGACAAGTATTGCTAGTGTTCTATCTGGCAGGCATCCTCTTAGATTTGTGCAGGAAGCTTCCCCTATCACAGGCAGTCTTCAGGGGAGGGTCCTACGATGGGCCTGGATCAGTCTGTCAAAGTAGATAATGAGAAGCTGAGCTCTCGCTTGCTCAGTGTGAACCAGAAATAATTCAACTCCAGGTCTTCCTGATAGACTTCTTACATTAATAAGGGAATAGGTCTTAGAAGGAAGTCAATAGATCAGAAATGCAAAACAGAAATGTGGAGAGAAATTAAGGGCTATCAGGGATGACATCATTGAGCCAGTGAAACAGCTCTACCCATATCTTAGGTCCTAGTAATTCAGTGCACTTTCTTGCCACTTTACATTTAACCAATTAAGTTTCCAGCTACCTGAAGCCAAATTGTATATTCCTAACATTTAATTTACCTGTCATTTTTATTTACTATCATGCTTTAACACATCACTGTCAAAGTAGGGCCTTCAAACACAAATTTGCTCTGTCACATCCCTGAAGATCAGAAGAGCCAGAAGTTTGGAGGAGAATGCATTTTCATGCTTTGTGAAGTTTCCTCAAGTAGCCCTACATCGAGGCAGCAGCAACAAAAGCAGCTGCCTCTGAGGAGATAGTGGCCTGCTATCCACACCCAAGCCATGGCAGTCCATTGCCACTAGCAAACAATCAGAGCAGTCCCCTGACCCCCAAGTGCTGTGTCTAGACCTTGAACGGTGGGCCAGTAAACTCTTAAGTGGTGTACTGCCAACCCCTCCTTCCCACCTCAGGGCTGCCACCTTCTCTTTCCTGCCCTGGGGTTGTGAAAACAGGAGGAATCAAAATGGCAGCTTCTGTCAAAGCCTCAGCAGGAGCTGTCCATGGTGAAGTTTCCTGACTCAGCATACTGAGGGTGGGAGCCAACACCTTTCCTCCCTCCTTCAGAATGCCTTCTGGTGCATGGGAGATATGGATGATGACAACAGCCTTCCTGCTTCATCTTATGCCTTCACAAGAGCTGTCCACAATGGCAGCACCGCCTCTTCAGTCTCTGTTGGCTATTTATTCTTCAGGGAGAAATTTCCCTGCCATGGACTCTTTCTAAGTTAGTAAAGCTTGTATACTTTGTCAACTTTATAACCTTTCGAGGCAGAAAAGTGGCTAGACCCCAGTCTGAAAAAGCTCTAGCAGCCTGGCTTCTTCCCTTGACCTTTGTAATTGTCATTTCCAGCCCTTCAGTAGAATTTATCCCAGATTATGCTAATTTGAGGTGGAAAGTTTGGACAAAAACCTACCAATCCCTAAACAGGAGAACTGACCAATCCTTAAGCTTCCCACTAAAAACCCACAATCCCTGAGTAGTGAAACCAATCAGCGCCTGAACAGGAAAGTCCACCAATCTCTGAGCTCCCCAAGCTCAGGACTTAAAATCTCACCAATCCTCACTCTGGAAATTCCTGTCCTGGAAAGCTCTGCCCTCTAAGAAAGCTTATAGAAAGGTGGTGTCTGCCCAGTACCCTGCTGCCTTCTCCTGGGAGCAGAGGCAGCCACTCCTAGATTTGTCTCTCTTTTCCTGAGTTTGTCCCTCCAATAAATCTCTTTTAAGAGATTTACTGCCTGGTGTGACTCTCTTATTGGAAGAAGAATAGAAGAAAGAAGAAGTGAAGAAGGAGCAGAGCTTAGGTTCCTAAACCCCTCAGCTCAGAGGTTGGGCCAACCCTCCCTTGGGAGCTTTATCAGCTGGAGAAGTTGCAGAGCTCAGGCTCCTAAGCTCTTCAGCTCATCATGGATTGGGTTAACCCTCTTCTGGGAGCTGCAACATCTCTGCTGAGGAGGCCTCCTCTCAGAGCTGTGTGGTTCCTGAGCTCCAGTGTCTCTGGATACCCTTGGGACACTGTCTCACCTCAGAGCTATATGGCTTTTGAGCTTCCATGGCTCAGGATAGCCTTGGGGACACTATCCTACCTTAGAGCTGGAATACCTTCCTAGCCCTCAGAGTTTCTGATACCCCTCCATCTAGTACCAGGTAGGCCAACAACAGCAACACAGGCTGTTTGCCTTCCTTAGTTTATGGTCCTGTATAACTCCTATGTCTATTTCTCTCATCACATATTCTCCACATTCTCAGATTCTCTTACCCCCTTCTTTTCAGGACCTTTTGTGATTACATTGAGAACACAAAGATAATCGAGATAATCCCCCATCTCAAGTGTCCTACTTTAGACATACCTGTCAAATTCCATTGGCTGTGTGAGGTGATGCATTCTCATATCTGAGGATTAATGTGAGGGTTCTTTAGGAAGACTGTTATTCTGTGGTCTGCATCTGTTGACCATAGTCACATGGGTTTGTCCCCAAGCCAGAGCCTTTGTATCTGTTGCCAACAAGCACTGCATATTACCTGAGCTAACATTCAGTCAGTCATTCGCCCAAAACTTCTGCAATCTGAGATACTACACACTGTACTAACAAAACATTTTGGTTACTAAGAGGAATGAGTCCTTTTTACTTGGTCAAAGGGGAAAGTAGCTAGGAGAACACAGTGCTAAATGAAAGCTTTAGGTACACAGAGAGGATTGCCCTCCAGCCTCTGGTTGGGTTGCTCTGTTGGAAAGGTTTGCCTGTCATCACAGATACCACAGACAATGTCCCCCAGCACCAGATTGTTATCAAGAAACAAAAGCTAAGCATTCTCTATTTTGGCCCTATGATTTTTAAATTGCCCTAAAACCTTTTTTATTTGCTTGTTTTCTGTTCTTTCTTTTTTTCAGTATGGGAAGTCATAGCTGCAGAAATACTTGGGAAATAGGAGAAGTGTAAAACATACCCACTTAATATATTTAAAAATTAATTCACTTCATAATCTGCTGATTCAACCAATGTTTACGAACCTAAAAAGTTGTTACCAGGCATGGTACTACATCCCAAAGACAATTCTGAGCCAATTAAGATGTTTGGGTCTCTTGTATTTTGATTAGATAATATAAGTATGCAAATAACACATATATGTACATGTACATATTCTTATAATACTTAATTCTGCCTTAACTGACATCTATTTTTCTTTCCAGCACTTCACCCCATGTTTTCATTTATTATTTTTGTTTCCTTCTTTAATTCAAAAAGGTAAAGAACAAGGAGGACCACAAGAAGGCATAAATCACCCATAATGTGACTGCTTTTAAAATAGCCTGTTTTGTAGAACCCACTAAACATTTAAGAGGTATTACTTGTGTAGCACGAGAAAGGACTAAGAGAAGATTTCTAGCTCAACCAATATACTTTTAGTTGTAACACAGCGTCCAGATATAGAATGCTGATGTGTGAAACGAAGGAAATGTAGCATTGTACACTGACCCCTTCTCCTTTCCCTTTCTCTTATCTCAGCTGTAATGACTGTATATTTCAGTCCCAACTTCAGACATGTGAAAGACAGGAAAATAAAGCACAGAAGGAATGATGTTACATAGTTTCTAACTTTCCATGAGAAATGATCTAAACATCTAAAACCTATCAATATATTGATAGACCACCAAGCACACTAGGTTGACTATTTTCTTTCTTCACTAAGTTCCCACATTTTGACCAGTGCATCCATTTCAGTATCACTGTTGCAGAAAAACAGGGTATTTTTCAAACAGGATTTAATGTGTGTGTGTTTGCATGTGTGTCTATTTGTGTATGTATGTTTTATGTGTGTATGGGTTTGTGTATGTGTTCATTTGTGCATATAAGTATTTATATGTGTTTACGTGTGTGTGGATGTGTATGTGAGTATGAGTTCATTTGTGTATGTGTGTGTATAAGTATGTGTATGTAGGACTATGTGTGTATGTGTGTATATGTATATGTGTGTTTTTGTGTGAATATGTCTATATGTATGTATGCCTGTGCATGTGTATTTGAGTATGTGTGCATGCATGTGTGTAAGTATGTATATGTATGAGTGTGTGTATGCATGTATTTGTATGAGTATATGTATGTGTGTATATATCTGTGGGGGGTATATGTGTGGATGTTTGTGTTTGTCTGTGTCTGTTCATGTGTATGTATGTTTGTGTATGTATGTGTATACATGCGTGTGTTTGTATGAGTATATATGTGTATGTATGAGTTTGTGTATGTGAGTTTGTGTGTGTGTGTGTGTGTGCGTGCGTGTGTGTGTGTATGTGAGTGCTGAGGTTGCTAAGTGTCTAGGTGTCTAGCATGCATTCAGTCATGGGCTAGGGGGCTCCTTGTTCCATGATGTAATGTGTCATACAAAGCTTTTTTTCTAGTGTTTGCAAATAAAGAGAAAATGTAAAGGCCAAAGTAAGGAAAAACAAACCAATTCAGAAAGAAAACTCTTGTCTCCATTTTATAAGCTAGCATTTGACAACTATCCCGTAACAAGTCCGTTAAAGGCCATCATAGCCTGTTACAGAGACTTTTTACTATTTTTCCCCCAACATTTCTTTATGTTTCCTTAGAAATTCAAGCCCGTTTTTAGAATCTACATTAGAAAACTATTCAAACTCTAGTTCCATTTCAATATTAGTTAAGGCTGGGGAAGGCCAGTAAGAGCTAGAGAAGGAGGCAAGCTAGGCCTTGTGTACCCCATGATCTTTAGCTACAGAAGCTGAACATTAATTTTATTGCTGA
This sequence comes from Meriones unguiculatus, assembly GCF_030254825.1. Taxonomy (NCBI): domain Eukaryota; kingdom Metazoa; phylum Chordata; class Mammalia; order Rodentia; family Muridae; genus Meriones; species Meriones unguiculatus. The sequence goes on along the minus strand of NC_083362.1, from coordinate 57,743,058 downwards.
ATAAAGATGAAAAGGCAGTTCTGTGTTCTCACATGTGCACTCAAAGGCTCTGTGACATTCCTGCACACCAGCACTGTACTTTTTTTCGGAGTATATTGAAACACGCAGACCTAACAGCAAAGTGAACCTTTCAACAGTAAGCCTAGGACTCAGACGCCATTCAGGAGTTAGTTGAGGATTCAGGAAGGCAGCGTATCTCCTATGTGTACAAAAATGAGAAATGAAATGCCCGCTCTGAGGATGGAATGGAGATTTATTGAGTGTACACTAAGAATTACCCGTCAAGTGAGATGATTTTGTTTGTGGTGTCTGATTTAATTGAATGAGGGATGCAGCTACTTCAGTGAAACTTTGGTGCGGAAATCAAATGTTCTATTTCATATAATGATTAGCTGAGTAAATTACCCTAGTGCGGCTGTTTGGGATCCCTGATTATTCAACACATTTGCTCCTGGGGCTGCAGGTGCAGGCTGCCTCTCCAGCATTTTGTACATTTTTTGAAATTTAGTTCTTGGTGTTCTGCTTGGCACCAATTCATCTGATAAAAGAGATTATGCCGTGAAATATATAAAAGAGCAAGTTTGCCAGCAAATGGGTGCTACAGCAGTTAGCTGGAAAGGGCCTTCAGTATGGACATAGTTTTTAATTCTGTTATGTACGCAGAGAAGTTCAAGTTCAGATGCTGATGGTGCCTCAGATTTCCCATCTTGATCAATGCACAATCAGTTTCATTTCATGGTACTGATCAGACTCTGACAAAAAGGTTTTGGATATGTTTGCTTAATTTGAGAATTTGACATGAAGAAAATCGTGCTACAGATCTTTAGGTTTATTTCCAGACTCTCTTCCTGGCATATGACAGTTCGGGAAATGCATTTAACATAATTAGTCTTAAAGTAATATGTATAATTGTCCAGGAGATAAAAGACAAATTCTTTAACTGAAGGGACAATGTAGCTCCTTTGCTAACCTGTCATTACTCTACATCTGTGCCTCATTTCCAGCTCCCCCTTCTTCTGGTGTTCTTTCCACATTTAACCCCAAATATTCTAATTGTACTTTTTTTTTTTTTTTTTTTTTTTTTTTTTTTTTTTTTTTGCTTCCTACTTGACTGTCAAGCTTAAGGGCAAAACCATGTCTGTTTAACTTGCCTCAACCCCCCTGGAACATGGTTTAGTTTTGTAGATGCTCAAAGGAATGCTGATAAATGAAGGAACAATTTCATAATCTTTTGATTATAATGATGATTAATGAAACCACTGTGATGAGAAAGTAAAATCTGACATCCATTTATTTTCATTCATCATTGGCAAGAAATTTTTAAAATGTGAAGGAAAAGTAGTAAATTGCCCACTTTCTCTCTGCCTACCCTTCAAGAAAGACTCTCTCCCCTTCCAGTTCTGCACTCCTACCAGTAAAGTCTCTGCCTCTGTCTTTCTTTCTGTCTCTGGCTCTCTCTGACTCATTGAACGAGAACTTTACTAGAACTTTAGAATGAGCATATAAGGACTATTATTTTAGTGGGGAGTGATTTCTCTGTTCCTTGTCAGATTAATGATAATTAATCATTGAGCCTTCCAGGTCATGCCCTTATAGCAATCTTAGATGTTTCTCTCTTCAAAGTTAATAGATAATTTGTTAGGTTGGATCTAAATGAATGCACTTGATTTGCTATTGTTCTGAGAGGAAGACCTGAGTTTGAAGTAGATAATGTGTGGCTGTTGTAATCAGCTTCGCTGCTTTGTAGTCACATCTGCTGTGATCAATAGTACCATGGAAAGGAAAGGAAATCCTGTATTTCTTTTTGGCACACATTCTTGTATGTCTCCATCACCTTCATAATGCCTGTTAGCTATGAGAAAGTAACATTTTTTAACATAAAGAACATTTTATTATAGTCTTAGATAGCAGATCATTACAAATTACACCACATTACTGATGCCAAAGAGACACACAGCCCAATGCAATACAACAGAAGAAACAGAATAAAACACTTGAAGCTACAAACACCCAAATCCCAAGTGTTTCAAGAAAACATATCAAAACTGCTTTTCAAATGAAAATACTAATAATCAACATTATAGTTTGTTGCATAAGAAGGCACTGACACTGGATTTTTCTATTTATCTTGAGAGAGAAAATTTTCCCTCCTGCAAATGACCATTCCTCCTACCTAATATGTATGCATACATAATAAGACATTCCACATGAGATCTTCACAGAAGAGAAATAGTATAGAATGTTTAACATTAACTGTAAAGTGATATTACAATCAGAGGATCAGCTAAGACTTCTGCATATCATTTTGGATTCTGGTGCATGTCAGCTCTCAACAAAATCAACTGCTTTGCCTTTATGCAGAAATGTCATGAGTCTCATATCAGTATGAGGAGCCTTCTCATTTAAGATGAATCTGTACATGCTCGCCTTGGCAGTTCAAATTCTGTAATGTGACAACTGCATACAGCAAGAAAGTAACATTTTTAAAGGTATTATAAAAGTAAATAAAATTGTCCAAATTCTTTAGTAGTGTTAGTTTTTTATGATATTTTTTCTGAAATAATTTTTCTTTATTAAGACAGTGCTACTTAATTTAAGATCACCAGGATTTTCTTTTACATTTTTAAAAATTAATTAATTAAATTTCCACGCTGGCCACAGTTCACCCTCCCTGCTCTCCTCTCAGCCTTTCTCTCAGACCCCAATCCATTTTTCCTCTTTTTCTATTCAGAAAAGGGGAGGCCTCCCAGGGATATCAGCCAGCCTTGGCATATCAAGTTGTAGTAAGGCTAGGTGTATCTTCTCTTATTGAGGCTAGACAAGACAGCCCAGTAACAGGAAAGGGTCCCCAAAGCAGACAACAGAGTCAGAGACATCTCCTGCTCCCACTGTTAAGAGTCCCATAAGAAGACCAAGCTACACAACTTTTACATAGATGAAGAGGTAACTAGGACAGTCCCACGCAAGCTCCCTGGTTGGCGGTTCAGTCTCTTTGAGCCCCTACGGACCCAGGATAGCTGATTCTGTGATTTTTCTTGTTCACTAGGATTTTCTAAAGATGAACATATATATGTTTACTAGGCTCTTTGATGTTACTTCCAGTTTTCTCATCCATAGTTACCCTGCATGCTCACTGTGACTAACCTTCCCACTTGAATACTGCTTTGTCAGTTCATAGCACCGGTGCAGAGCACTATTTGCTAGTGGATATTATTTTAATATTTCAATTTCCATGAAAGTTTTGTTTCTCATTTTTAAAATAACAGCAAAAGTGAATGAATTTGATGGTGTATATTTGGAGAGGACAGTGGACAATGGTAACAGAAAAGGAGTGGAAGTTTCTACTATACATTGTGGTGTGTGTGTGTGTGTGTGTGTGTGTGTGTGTGTTAGATACGTTTTAGATTCATAGATGTTAGATTGATAGATGATACATAGATAGATAGATAGATAGATAGATAGATAGATAGATAGATAGATACATAGATACATAGATACATAGATACATAGATACATAGATACATAGACAGGTTCTTTTTTCTTTAAGTTCTTACCCTGGCTGTTCTGGAACTTGCTTTGTAAACCAGGCTTGCCTCAAACTCACACTGATCCACCTGCCTCTGCTTGCCTTTTAACTAGTTTTGATACAGAAGATACTATAGATAGCATAACAAATTCTTCTGCCATAGACTGCAATCTTCCTGGACCAAGTCTCTGAAATCTACCTGATTCTCTCTGAAGGTGTGGATAAATAACACAGATAGATAGATAAATAACACAGAGAAAGTACTTTCGTGATGACCTTGACTCCCACCTCAGAATCCTTACCACAAAGGTGGCACTTTTTCTTTTTAACAATTCTCAGAGGACCATTTCAAGTCTCATTAAACAGAAAAATTACTTGTTTTTCACTTTTAACTTCAAGCATTTGTTACATTCATGATTACAAGCAGTTTAACTTTTCTGTTGGTTTTAGGAAAGGAGGTCTGGGCTTTCTGAATTGTGAAGCTGTCACAGTACTCAAAGGTGAGCTGAGAGCACCCTTTGTCTGATTTGTTGCACGGAGAGTAAATAGATAAACCTCTATGCTTCTCACACTATTCATATTATAGAAAAACAATTTAACCAGTATAGAATTAAGGTCTTTAATGTGATTCTCAAATTTCAAGCCCACTGTGTGGAAAAACACTTATATCTGATTCATGTGTGTGTCTACTAACTGACACAAATGAAATGTATAGGAGAGACGTGTGAGACAAAGATGCATCTCATATTAAGAGAAGTCAGGAGGTTCTGACTATACACCAGAGACACATATGTTAAGTTTTACATTGTTGACTTATACTAGTGCACCTTTCTTACACAGCACAGCTTTCAGTAAGCAACAGGTGTGTCATTAAGCATTGTGGCTATTACTACATAAGAATGACCAAGTTCCTCTGAAGAAAGCCGCCGAGGAGCATCCTGTAATCCTGTAGTTTGGGGGCCTCGGTCAAAGGCCTTGTTATGTGTTACTCTAACAAGAGTATACTATAGCCTGTGAACTTGATGATGAATGCTACAGAAGAGGATTCTACAGAGCTCTAAAGGGAACCTGAATCTTGATAGCAGATAAGACCACAAGGTCAGAAATGAAACATTGAGTTACAGAGAGGCTTGTCAAGTTTCCACCTAGAAGAGAAGACACGCTTGAGGTCTGAGTCTGAGTTCTTTTGTTCATCCCTCAACAGTTTCCTATTATTACTTTCAGAAGATAATGTGTTTGATTTTCCTTGAAAACTGAGCCCTTAAATAAAGACCATCACATCTCACAACAGAAAACTTAGTACTCTTTTGCCAGCGTCTCCCCATTTCCCTGACACTCCAGCTCCTGGTAGCTTCTGTTCTCCTGTGCTTCTCTGTGTTGGGATTTCTAAGAGTTCATGCATAAGTGAGAGCTTAGTGACAGTAACTATATTATTTTGTGTACTTAAAACTTGTTCAAAGTAGATTCTGAATGTACTTACCATAAAACAAAGCAAATGAAATGGTAGCTAGCTGAGATGATAGATGTGATAACTATGATATCTTGACTGTGGACAGCATTTAGCTATAAATTTATATCAGCCATCATATCACATACTATAATTATATGTAATTTTGTTAGTAATATCTCAATAAAATGGAATAATAGTTCAGTGAGAATTGTGGTCTTGTAATATGAAGTATGACAATTAAAATTATACATATGCTGGAGACTAGACTCTAGGCATCAAGGTCTTTGTGATGTGATTTCTTTTTCTAAGGGCAACCCTAGAGAAAAATGAGCATATTTGTATTGCATCTATATATGATATTAATTCATTTGGGAGATATTTATGGAAGATTTTAATCTTTAATTTTGATAAAGAATTGTAATATTCAGAATAGAAATGCACAATTCAGTTTAAAATTACTAAATAAAGGGGGAAATATTCTAAAGAGGAGAGATTACTGATACTAGTGAAGGAATTACTGATAGTCTGTCATCACAGGAGAGGTGAAAGATAACATTACTGATTAAGAAAGAGGGCTAAGAAAAGGAACCTAGCAAATGTAGCCCCTTCAGCACACCCCATCTCATAACTCTTAGCTATGTTTTTATTTTTACGTTTGAAATACTTGTAGGTAAAGTCAAAACTATTAAATAGAGACTATCAAGGCCTGGGAAGATTTCCCAGTGGTTAGAGCACTAAATACTTTCTCAGAGGACCTGGTTCAATTCTCTGCACCCACATGGTGGCTCACAACCATCTGTAACTCAAATGCCAGGGGATCCATCGCCCTCTTCTGGCTTCCACGGGCACTGCAGACATGTTGCATACAGACATACATTCCGACAAATACTCATACATAAAATACAAGTACAGTCTCAAAACCATAAAGAATTTCAGAAATAGACCATTCAGAAGTGTTAAGTTTTGCACTGTGGGGAGGTAAAGAGGGAAATCCTGTAGCATCACACTGTCTCACCTAGAACATGATTGGTCGTGTTGTCCAGTATGTCTACACATATAAGCTCTTCACCTGATAGTAACTTAGTACACCTTTCAGTTATCAGGTTTACTGTTGATACTATGTTTGTGTTTACATGGTGGTAAGTCACTACCTATAGTTAAGAAAGTAAATAGTGACTTAACACTATCTCGTGATGCCCATGTTATTTGTCTTGCATCTTATCATGCACCTGCTGCCTCATGATTTCATTAGGGAATTTATACTGCAATAGCAAGAGACTACATCTATATAATTTTTATGACAGTATTGTTGTAATTACTCCATCTATTAAGTTATTTTTGAATCTCTAATTGAACATAATTCATAAACTTTTTTATCACAGGAATTTATGTATAAGAAATATATAGATAATAATGTTCAGTACTATTTGCATATTCACTGGGGACATTGAAACTTAAAAGACTATTATATTTAGATAAGTTTAGAAAGGAACCTGTGGAAATTTCCTGCTATATGGTTTATATAATCTTGAGTATAAAAAGATAAGAACTCTTTCCACTTGTTGAGAATCAGGACCAAATATAAGACTTGAAAAAAAAGAAAAAAATACTGTATAGAATGAAAACAAAACTAGCCAATGACAATATTGAGATGAGCTGAAAGGCAGAGAATCCACAGATCCTAAGTGGAGGAAGAGGGAGGAGAAAGATGAATCTTCAGCTCTAGAGTGCTTTGCGGCAGTGTGCTTACATCACATAATCTTCATTAACAACCTACAATATGACAGTAAAAGTCAACTTCATTTTAAAGATAAGAAAAGTGAAACTTTCAACATCATGAAACAAGCGGTTGTAAGAACAAGACTCTGGTCCAAGCTAGAATTCCAAGTGTCTTCTTTTTTATTTTCTTTATATATAATCTACACATTGTGATGGCTTCAAGGTTAGTTCTCAGCTGGAGGCTGACAAGACAGTGTCAGAGATAAATGACTTGATTGGCCTGAGGGCATAGGAAACAGCTCCTGAAATATGTGATCATGGGGTGCTGTTGTAGAAGCTGAGAAGTCATTCCCAAAGGTAAGATAAACTGTGTAAGTACAGAGGAATTGTGGGAAGGCTCCTGAAGAACCTGCTAGGGAGAATAAGGGTGATGGATAATTGGAAAACCAAGACATAAGCAGAGATGGGAATGTCAGAATTTCAATTCTCAGACTGATGAAGGGTTTGGTATATTATAAAGACCTATGTTGTGGCCCTGTGAACTACTTTTCTAATTTTGTTGTTGGGATCTAAGGAACAAAACACAGTGAAAATTAATGAATCAAGTGTGGTTCTCTCAGCGTGGTAGTGATTAATAAAAGAGGAGAACTATGAAGTAGAAGGCCAGTGCTCCCACAGTGGGGAGGGTGGTACAGCAATGGCTGATGAGAGTGGGATCAATAGTGAGTATAGGCAGATGCTTCACTTTATAGCTGGGGAATGCTTTAGTCTAGGCTTAACCAAGCGGCTTGAAGAAAAGAAAAGATTCAAAATCCCAGCAGAGAGGAGAGAGGTGCTCTCCCCATCCCCTGAAAGAGATTATTTTTCTATCTGCCACATCTAAACAAAAGTGTTCTGCCATGTATTTATGACACTGAGGACTTCAATAGACAGAGAACTAGTAGAAAACGGATACAGAATTTTAGAATGACATGCATCATGGGAAGACACAAGAATTGATAGAATAACAAATTTAGAATAACTGCTCAGTAATGTGATCTCTTGAAGAAAAATTGCAACTGGTTGAAACAAGTTATACATAGAAGGTAATTAGTCACGCTGGAGAAGATTGTGGGAAAAAGAATGTTAGAAGGGAATCTGGGATTCTCACCTGGGATACTCACAGGTGACAGCAACATCATTTGTTTGTGTAATAGTGAGGCGTGTTGAGAGTCAACATATCTATTTATGTGCCACAGAGTTCAATCTAAATTCCTGGATGGAGCACCTTTGGGTGAAGGGAAACTTCCCCTCTCTTCCTTGTGGAATTATTACTTCCAGTCACACATCAGAGAAGGCTGTTGTTATCGTTTTTAGCTGTTTTTTCCCCCAAGGAAAATCATCTGCAAAAAAGTCATTACTTATAGGATAATTAGAGTTTCAGTATAATGTAGAATTTTATTTTTTTTCTAAACTCCCATCTTCTACTCCCATCCTTCACATTAAATATCTTTCAATTATGCACAGGAGATCACATAAGCATGGGTTTTTCAGAGAGTGAGCTATGTAACCATGGCCAACTGTAGATTGCTTGCTTTGTGATGATTTGTATGAATTTTTTGAAGTACTGGGAGTTATTTTTAAGTGATAATTTCTGCCTGATTCTTAGCCTTTTCAGTACAAAGGCACTAAGATGGCAGAGGTTGAATTCACTTCCACACCATTCTAATCCAACAGGAATACTGCCTGTTACCTTTCCATCCTTTAATTCATTCTGAACAGAAACTGCCTCCTAGCACAGACCAAAATAAAGCAGCTGGAGAATGGATCTAGGCAAGAAATGATGGATTAGGATTGGGGATTGAGAGCTTTGAAGCTGAGTGTCTCACAATAGACTTTGGGACATCACAGCCTAACTGCTTAGGGGCAACATTCACACCAACTAATGAAGATTGTTTTGATTACATTGAGCTATTCAGCTACTCCATGTAGTCTAACAGCAGCTGGCAGGAGTATGCAGTCGGCTTTTAGTCACATGACTTCTCTTTTTAAGCATTTACCCAGCCCTTGTCACTGCTCCAATTGTTTCCTTCCAATGGCTGGTAATTTGTTGGAGGAGCAGTATTTTAACCACAGTTTGGTAAGTATGATGGTGACTCAAAATATTCAACTCATAAAAGACATAATGAACAAGTCTGAATTTGACATATATCCCAATATCTCTTGAGTTTGTTGATGAAATTCTCATTTCTGTATTTTATAGGTATATATTATAGAGTTTAATCTCAACTGGGAATTTCAGAAAGGTTTAAGCCAACAGCTGAGATGCACCCTGAATGTGGTGCATTGGACATGGCATCCCATGGGTTTATGCTCTGAACTAAAGAGAAAGAAAGGAGAGTGAATAGCAGCATTTGTTGTCTGTTTCCAGACTGAGGAAGTAATGTGACTAGATACTGCAAGCTTCTGAGACTGGTCTTTCCAATCAAGGCTGACTGCAACTTCTGGAACTGTAAGCCAAAATAAGCTCTTCTTTCATTAAGATGTTTCTTCTTCAGGTACCTCTATGGTCTGGCAAGGTAGCCCCGCCCGAGGAAAGTGATCAAAAAATCAGGCAACAGAGTCTATGTTGAAGTCAGCCCCAGATCCCTTACTAGGGAACCCATATGAAGCCCAGTTACATCTGTGTAAGGGGCGTAGGCCCAGTCTGTCCATGTTCTTTGGTTGGTGCTTTAGTCTCTACAGCCCCTCAGCCCCAGCCCTGGTCAGTTGGTTCTGTTGGTCTTCCAAGAAGACCAACATTGAGCTGATGAGTCCTTTTATCCTTGCTCCCACTCTTCCACAAGGCTCCCTGAGTTTCCCCCAATGTTCAGTCATGGGTCTTTGCATCTGTTTTTATCAGCTGCTGTGTAGAGCCACCCAGAGGAAAGCCACACTAGGCTCCTGTCTCCAAGCACAGTAGAGAATTTTCAACAGTGTCATGGGTTAGCTCTCTCCCATTGGGTGGTTCCAAGGCTGAGCCAGGGCATAGAATGGACTCTTCTCCCAGTCTCTGACCTACCTTTGCCCGGGCATATCCTGTAGGCAGGGCAAATCTTGTGTAAAGTTTATGTAGGTGGGTTGGTGCTCCCCTCTCTCCACTTGGTGTCCCTTCCAGCGAGGAGGCAGACTCTTCAGTCTCCTTATCTCCTGCCACTAGGAGTTTCAGCTAGAGTTGCCCCATATCCTTCTAGGAGCCTACCCTGTCATGGGTCTCCAGCCTGTTACAAAGGTGGCCCTGCCCACGATTTCTCCTCTCTCCGTCCCCCTCTCCCTAGGTCTGGTATCAACCCTCATTTCTTTTAAAGATGTCTGGCAAGAATCATCTCATTCACCAGCCTTTACTATTGTTCTAGATATGCATTTATAGAATTTGTTTTATTTTCAGTTGTAAGGACATATTTATTGGTTCTTCAGCAAAGTGACTAGAATTTGATAATAGGATATATCAGATTGTTACTTTTGGAAAGAAAAAGAGCTTGAAGAAGCAAAGAGCTGGCTTTATATGATGGGATGATAAAGATGTCATTTCTCCCCACTATTCAGCTTTTGAATGTCATTCTTCACAACAGGGAATACTAATATATTTCAAAAGTTAAAAAATAACAGGCATCAGTCACCTTCATATTTTTTAGTGGAAATATTGTAAAAAGTCACGACTGTAGAAAGTCAAGACTTTTTTTCATTTACTTAGTTCCACCCTATAAGGAATTATACCTTACCTTAATAATATAATATAATGATAATGATACCTATTTAAAATTCATAAAGTTAGATTTTATAGGTATTATTTTAATTTTACTAGTCATTAATTAGGAGTGGTACTTTATGTTCCAACTGTTGGATCATCTTTCAGTCACAATGTCAGTCATTCGTTAAGCATAGCTGATAGCAGTAGGATACAGTCTTGAATGTCTTACCACATGACAACCCTTCAAGGCCCTTTATAGGAACAAGGAAGCAATTCTGACACAAAGCACTGATTTTCAAGTTCAAATTCACATTTGCTTTCAAACTCACCATATCCAAAATTGAACTCATAGTATTCTCCTGTAAACTCATGCTTCCTCTTGTATTTCCTGCCTTTGTTAAAGGCAGGAGCATCCCTTCACTCAGGTTTGGAACCTTAGTTATCTTCTCTGTCCCTAACAGTCACTTTTCCTTCATTTTTTTTCCATTTTACATGGTTTGTTTTTGTCTAGAATGTCCTAGGATTTCCCTAAGAGCTTCTGCAGCCTATAGTCCATTGTAGAAGGCATAGAGACCTTACGGTAATCTTGTAAAGTTATATACATGACTAAACTACTCACTCTGCTCAAATTGTATATAGCCCACCGGTTCTCAGTAGTAGGGAGGGAACACACTTGCCTATCATTCAATACACCCCAAAATTCTCTCTCATTTATCACCTCACGTTTATTTGCTACATATTTCTCTATAGTTTAACTGAGCTTGGAAGCTTTTAAAAAATACGTCTAGTTCAATCAGAATACCATTCTCATATGATAGAATTCATCTCTATACCTCCTCTGTCTAAATGCTGTCTTTTATATGACGCTTTTAGTAAATTCATGTCCATCCAAACTTTCATCCATGCACAGACTCATCACTGTGTTATAAAGACAGTGAGAGTACCAAAACAAGACAAAAAACCCAAACTCTCTGATGTTCGTTAACAAGATGCTCAGTGTGAAATGAGAAACAAATGCAAAAACAAACAGGAATAGCAGCATAACATAAATGACATGCCAGTCTTGGCTCTTATAGACATATTAATAAATACTTACTCAGTTGAAGACAAGTGAATAACTACTTTTTCATTTGAGAGAAAAAGTTTTTCTAGAAAAAGCTGATTAGAACAATTTCTTCAAGTAGAATGAAAGGTGGACATTTGACAGAGAAAACGCCCAAGTGTTTTTTTAGGAACTATACATAACTTTAGACAGTATATTAGGATGGGAGAAAAGGAGTAGAAAGAATTGAGAGATGATCCAATAAAATGGAAAACATCCTGATGCCTCAGGTCTCATGGTGTGAAGGTTGAAGTCTTCACTAAGGCTCTGGGTTTCTTAATCAGAAGGAAAGATCAGACCATTTGCCAAATTAAAATTAGTGAATAACAGAGAAGGAATAGATGTGTGTCATTTCTCAACCTAGTATGTTTTAAGTACATGTACCATATTTGAATTGTGTGACTGAAAATACCAGTCTATAGGGCTTATTCACCACTAAATAGGAGTAGAAGGTATGGAGATGATTTTTTTTTTAAATTGGACTGAGTGGCAAAGCACTTGCCTAGACGTATAAAGCCCTGGGTTTGATCTCTAGAACTGTAAATAATAAGTATCAAAAATAAATAAAATATGTATAGTGAGGCTAGAGAATATGCCTCAGAATAAGAGAGGAGTTTACTTAAGGAAACACAGAGTAGTCAACAGTTAGAGATAGGGAGCGGTGGTAATATAAATAATTGGATACAGCCAACTGGAAGCCTGTTTAGGTCTGCTACCTGAAAGCACACTTTTGATACAGTGATGCCATAGACAGACTACAGTGATAACTGAGGAATCTCAGGGGATATTCTGCAATTTCTGCTTCAAGATGTTTACCAAGAATAAGGAAAATTAAATATAGATATGTTACAGAAAAGAGTTATTTATGGTGAGCATTAAAGCTGAAGAAAACCCACCATCAGAAAGATAGAAATGAAAACTATGGGAGAGAAGGGGGAAAAGGTAAGCCATACTGGGAAGGAGTGAGACAGGTTGAAATTAAGAGCTTTGATGAAAAAAAATGCAACAGAAGGAGGATAAGTAAAAACAATGGAACTTGAATGATGCACTAGAGATGCTAGCAAGAAAAATGGAGGAATACCAAATATCTCCACATTTCTGCTTGTGTTTACACATGGAAATGGTTCCTGTTTATGTTAAGATGGCTTTTATCTATTTCTTATTGAGATTCTATCATGCTGGTCTCAGGGTTATAACTACTTGTATTTGTATTTTACCTTCCCAATAAAATGACAAGAGGCTTAAGGCTGAGTACTACATCGAGTTTCTTGTGTTTCCTCAGTGTACTTTGGACAGTGCTTGGCAGATTGCCATGCATGAGGGGCTATTGTGTGGGTATTTTACATTTATCTCAATAAATTGCAATTGTCAAGTATATTAATAATATAACTATTTATTAACTACCAAGTGAAAAGAAAAAAAACAACTGGAGAAAGGTGAGAGATTAGCAGATTCTCTTTGGGAAGAATGAAGAATTAAGATATCAAGTGAATTCACACATTTTCTGTAAAAGAAAAATCTGTTTATCCAATGAAGAGATGGATACTTATTTGTGTTCTCAGAGTCATTTGTTAATAACTCCAGACAGAGTTACATCAGCATTATCTATTATCTTTCTGAACATTCTCTGTATGAAAAATTGCAGAATACTAAATTTCTACTTTCTTTTGTAATTATCTATAAATCACCCTGAAATGTGGATTGGCCATAGGCTAGCATTGGCTTCTCTAAGGAATGGGGGAAAACACATTTGCACTCTGATAAAACTGTGAATAGCCACATGACTTACTTGATTTGACAAATGGAGTGTGAAGGTTACATATTTTATCAGTTTATTTATTCTGTTTGTGATGGTTAATCTGGGTTGTCAACTTGACTACTTCTGAAATCAAGTAAAACCCGAGAAACTGGAGAGACTTTCCAGTCTGTATCATTCGAGGTGGAAGGAACCACATATATGGATGCTGCAAAGAATCTTTTTTTTTTGTCTTTATTCTCACTGGTAATTTCATCTATCCCATGGTTGACATAGTCCTTTATTGGTATTAGAACTTACACCTATGGCATTCCAATATAGACTGAAGACCAGCAGCTCTCTATAAATTCCCTGGGACTCGAGTACCAGATTTAGAACTGTTAAGACATACAGTCTCATAGAATGAACAATGACCGAATTCTTGGCCTTTTTGTTTAGAGAAAACCATTATTGGAATACTCAAGACTACAGCTTATGAGCCATTTTAATAATGCCACTTTTAGTATTTATAATTATAATTTATATTATATCATATTAATTATAATGATGTAGTAAATTTTAATCCCTGCAATAGTAATGAAAGTTTTGGCTTCTTTGTACGTTATGTAAATATGCTTCTGTTTTAACCCCAAATGTGGAATTTTAGTTGGGATATAGTTTGTCCACATCTGTTAATTGTCATGTGCAGGGTGTGATCTTTGCCAGCTGCTACTGGATTTCCACTTGCCACACAGAAAGGGACATGGTATAGGACTCTGAGAGTATGAGGTTGAGAAAGAGTCTGTGGTGGAGTTGGGTGTTGGCATGTAGCTGTTTGGAGAGACCCCCAGACCATATACCTGAGAAGGTATGGTGGGTTGTAACAGACAGACAGAAAGAAATACTTCAGGATGCAACAGTGCAGTGTGGAGGAGTCTGATAGTTTTGTCTGGGGTTGACAGAGATTGGTATAGCTCCTGAAAAGAACCCCTTGACCCGACTGGCCTGGAGAAGTAAAGGGGTCTGGAAACTCTCTCCTCACTAACCGTTTCTCTCTCCTATTATGGTTGGGGGTTGGTAGAAGAAAGGTAGAGGCCTAAACATTCCAAATAGAAAAGAATTTTAAAACAGAAAACCACCAGTGGCTTTCTGATACATGCCATAGACACTGATATGTTAGAGAAAGAAAACTTTGCTCCTGAACATGAAATAAATATTGTGATTGTTCATCTCAGCAAAATATTTTGACTAATGTATTCTCTACATTAAAGCAGAGAAAATCATTCAACTAATTTAAATTATAAATTTAATTATAATTGCAGATAAGATACATAAATGAAATGTTTTAAGAATAAAATACAGACATCTCTAACTGAAGTATTACATAAAAATGAATATTTTTTTATGTAAGAAACAATAGAGATTGAGGAGGGGTGAGAGAATTCATAGAAGACTTCATAGAAAATGGAAATAGATGGAGATTAATTTTAAACAATCTGGAGCATGATCTTAAGAGAAGAATGGGAAAATCGTATTAAGCAAATCAAATTTATGTATAGAATCTCCAGAACCTTGTAAACTTGATGGTTAGAAGCAATACAACACCTGTAAGTCCAACAATACTACTCAAGTAATCGTTAAGCCTCTGCTTAAATAGAACAACTTGTGTAGAGTATGTCAGTTGCTTTTGACAGTATCTACAAAGAGAACTGAGGCTCGCTTAAACACGGTGCCTCACTGGAATAGTAATTCACAACAAATAAGCTGTCTATAATAAGAGCCTCAGCAAGTGATTCTCAACCTTCTTAATGCTGTTAGTCTTTAATATGGTTGTGCATGTTGTGGTGACCCACCAGTCATAAAATTATTTTTGTTGCTACTTCTTAGCTATAATTTTGCTACAGTTACTGTGGAGAGCCACTTGTTTGTCAGGCTGCTTTGTTATTGAGCTCTCAGCACAAAACATGTTTTCACTCTGGCCTTTACCTGGAGAGAGAGATAGACAGGATGTTTTAACAAGTCCACTTCCTTTTGTTTGTGACAGTAGGCAGGATGTTTTTGCCAAGTTCACTTCCTTTTGTTTGTGTGAGGATCACAGACAGGTGATTGAGGTAAACAAGTTTGACTTTTTCATGAACCCCTTCATTGTATAAAGGTGCTTTGCTCTGACTATTAAAAGGGACTGTGGAATTAATCAGTGTGACAATCTCTACTGGCAGCCCTCTTGAACAGATCCCATGTGTAGTGTCTTTTTTTTAAATTTTCTTTCTACCCTTACTCCCCACTCAAGAACTTTTCAACTCTGCTGGTGGGTTCCAGTTTGGTGGCTGAACAGGGACCTTGAGATACGGGGAAGCAGTGAAAGACACTGCGGATGTTAGCAAGTTTGGATCATAAAATAAAGAGAAAAGGGTGCAGTGAGTAAAATTTGAGAGTGAAAATGGGACAAGGCAGTAGCCTCATTTTTTTTTTTTTTTTTGCATGGAATTTAATTAGAAATAGTCTGTATATATGGCATGGGACTGAGAAAGTAAAACTTTCAGGGTTAGAGTGAAAGAGGAAAGATGGAAGACTTCGGGACAAAATGAGATTAAACCATCTGCTCCTCCAGAAGAGTTATATGTCCCTCCTAATGATAATTTCTTGTTAGAAGAAGACTTCAAGGATGACTTAGATCCTGATGAGCTTGCAAAGTTGGAGGAAGCACAAGCTAGGCAGAAAGGAGAAGATATATCTGAGTTTTTCGACTTTCCAATTATAAAGAAACCTGATGGACAGGGTAATATGGTGAGATTCCATACTCCTACGCCTTTTAAACAATTATATGAATGGAAAATTGCATTGCTCAATGTGGTCCTACAGCATCTTTTACTCAACTCAAGTCCTTGTCTATTGAGTCCCTCTGCCCAGGGGATTAGAAGTAATTAGCAAGAGAATGTTTGACAGGAAAAGATCATTTATTATGGAAGTTAAAATTTGCTGATCAGTGTCAAGGAAAAGCTAAAATCACTTGAGTTAAAAAAAAAAGTAGATTCTCAGTTTTTCCAGTAAGAAAGCTAATGGTTAATTCTGCTACAAAGCTTCTGTGGGTCATAAAATATTAGATTCAACAAATAGCAAGATGTTTTGTCTGTCTGTCTTGAATTTATAAGTGTACCACGTTCATTATGTCTTGGTTATCAAGGCAACTCCCTTAGCAGGAAAAGCCACCAAACATGTTCTAAGTCATTGCTTAAAATGTTTTGCTACAATTGGCATTCCTTCCATTATGAAGACTGATAATCGTACTGCATTTATTAGTCAAACTTTTCAGTGTTTTTGTGTGCAAATGCAAATGAATATGTCATAAAACAGGTATTCCATATATTCTCAAGGTCAAGTAACTGTAGAGCATGCCCATGGATCACTTAAGAACCAATTGCAAAAAATAAAAAGGGAGTCATATCCCCAAATCTTAATTATGCTTTATTTAACATCTTTTGAATGTGGATATACAAAACTGTTTTGTGGCTGATTGACTGTGGCACCCTAATATCAAAGATAATTATTCCCAAGTGAAATGGAAAGATCCCATTATCAGAATATGGCAGGGCCCTGACCCTGTATTAATATGGTGAAGAGGGCATGTTTGTGTTTTTCTGCAGGATGCAGAAGGAGCCAGGTGAATCCTAGAAAGGCTGGTGATGTTTGCGGGAGATGTTTCCCTGAAGGAGGATGTTCCTGCTGTTGACTATAGTGAATTCTGTCCTGAGGTTTAAAGGAGAACTGTATTGGGTTTATGCTCCTGACCAACCTGTTTCATTCTGCTCCTAGGAAAGGATGTTGTGCAGAGAAACCTATTACATACAATGTGACTGGACTTGATTGATCTGATAATCAGGACAATTCTCAGCAAAATCAGGAAGAATGGGAAAAAGAGGACTGACTATGGGACTTTGGTCTAATTCTGGTTTTCAGCAGACACATATTTGGAAGCGTGCCACAGAAACTCTTAGGAGGCCTGTGTATATTCTCCTTATGCTTTCTTGTTTGGAAATGTTAACATTTTTATACAAGATTCAAACTTTGTTTATTGCCATCAATGTAAACTAACAAACTGTATTTCTAAGCTTTCAAATGGACAATAGGTTCTGGTTGTTCGACAGCCTTCTTTTACTATAGTTCCTGTGACTATTTCTCAGGCTTCATATTCTGATAAGGGAGTCATCTTTTAAGTCACTTTTATGGAGTATTTCAGGACTTGGCTTATTACTCTTATAAGGAGCATGTCTCCTACTAGTGATAATTAAAGCCTTCATCAAAGCCTTTTAGAATGTTAAAGCAAATCTGCATAAGATTAAACTCCAGTGTCTACCCTAGCAGTGGTTGGTAGTCAAATATGGGTAAGATCTCTCTGAAGAATATTCAACTTAAAAACAGCATGAATGACTGAATCCATGTGTTAATGATGGGTAATAATATATTTTAAGAGAGACAATCTAAGACAGGAACAATCTTCTGCTCCATAGTTCTTAAGTTATGGTCAATTTTAAAAATATAAAGAGGAGAGACCTGTGGAGAACTGCTTGTTTGTCAGGCTGCTTTGTTAATGAGTTCTCAGCAAAAAAAACATGTTTTTACCCTGGCCTTTACCTGGAGAGAGAGATAGACAGGATGTTTTAATAAGTCCACTTCCTTTTGTTTGTGACAGTAGGCAGGATGTTTTTGCCAAGTTCACTTCCTTTTGTTTGTGTGAGGATCACAGACAGGTGATTGAGGTAAACAAGTTTGACTTTTTCATGAACCCCTTCATTGTATAAAGGTGCTTTGCTCTGACTATTAAAAGGGACTGTAGAATAGACCAGTGCGACAATCTCTACTGGTAGCCCTCTCGAGCAGATCCCATGCGTAGTGTCTTTTTCTTTTTAATTATTATTATTATTTTCTTTCAATCCTCATTCCCCACTCAAGAACTGTTCAACTGTGCTGGTGGGCTCTGGCAAGGTATGAATTGTAAATTCATATAAATATTTATGGTTTCTGATGCCCATTGACAACTTCTGTGAAAGGGTCATTTAACCACACAAAGGGCTCATAACCCACAAGTTGAAAACTGCTAGCTTAAGCTCACCAACAGTTCACTCTTTCTTAGTAGAGAACAACAGAGAACAAGGTGTGTACTTTTTGTTCATGCTACTTATTAAGGCACATGTATATATTTTTCCATGTAATATGAACTGGTAAAATTATAAACCAGATGTTCAGAAAAAGAAAATGATGGTATATTAAATATTAAAATATGCCCAAAGCTGAGAAAAAATTAAATATTTACTTTCTTCATTTAGCTTAGGTAAGGATAGGGGTCAAGAGCTCTCCTTTTTATATTTATACAGGTCTTTCCTTTTTATATTTTTAAAATTGACCATAACTTAAGAACTATGGAGCAGAAGATTGTGCCTGTCTTAGATTGTCTCTCTTGTAGATCCATGTCTGAGAAGCATCCTTCTGAGTCCTCCTGTTGGAGCTCCCTACATACTACTCCTTCCATGTGGAGACAGTCAAAGCCTTATTGAAACCCATACTGGAGATCTGATCTTTTCACTATGCATTGTTCTCTTCCCTTCAACCAAAATCTCTGGTGAGTCAGCTCTCTTTGGATAGAATTTTCTACTGTGTAACTGAAGAGTTGGCATTTTCATCTGATTTCCAGATTAGAAATTTATACTAATTAAAAAATGTCTTTAGTACCATAGGCCCAATGGGTCACATGATATTTCTAGGTGATGTACATGTCCATTTTATTTTTTAATTTATTTTTTATAATTTATTCACCTTACTGCTCAATTGTAACCCCCTCATTCATCTCTTCTGGGTTTCACCCTTCCTCCCTCTTTCCCCTATTCCCCTTCTTTATTTCTTAGAAAGGAGGAGTCCTCTGCCCCTACAATCTGACCACAGCCTATCAAGTTTTATTAGGACAGTCTGCATCCTCTTCTTCTGTGGCCTAGCAATGCCCCCACCCACTTCAGGGGAAGTGATCAAAGAGCAGGCAACAGAGTCCATGTCAGAGACATCCACCACTCTCCTTACTAGGGAACCTATATAGAAAATGAGCTGCCTATCAGCTACATCTTAGCAAGAGGTTGAGGTCCTCTGCATCAGTCTCTGCAGGTCCACATGAGCCCAGATTTGTTGGCTCTGTTGGTCTTCTTATGGAGCTCCTGTCCTCTCTGGGTCCTTCTATTCCTTCACTGTTTCCTAGGACTCCCCATACTCTGCCCAAAGTTTGGCTGTGAATCTTAGTATCTGTTTCGATCCCCTGCTGAGTGGAGTCTTTCAGAGAACATTTATAGGAGGAGCATCTAGATTGTTTCCAGATTCTGATTATTATGAATAAAGCTGCCACGAACATAGTTGAATAAATGTCCTTGTATAGTAGAACAGTTTTTTGGATATATGCCCAGGAATGGTATAGCTGGCTCTTGAGGTAGCACTATTCCTACTTCTCTGAGAAAGTGCCAGATTGATTTCCAAAGTGGTTGCACATGTGTGCACTCCCACTAGCAATGGAAGAAGGTTCCCCTTTCTCCATATCCTCAGCATGTGCTATCACTTGAGTTTTTGATCTAAGCTATTCTGATGGGTGTAAGGTGGAATCTTAGGGTCGTTTTGATTTGCATTTCCCTGATGACTAAGGATGCTGAGCATTTCTTTAAATGTTTCTCTGCAATTTGATATTCCTCTGTTAAGACTCTCTGTTTAGTTCTGTACCCCATTTTTAATGGGATTATTTGGTTTGTTGGGGTTTAATTTATTGAGTTCTTCATACATTTTGGATATTAGCCCTCTGTCAGTCTGTAGGCTGTTGATTTGCTATGATGACAGTGTCCTTTGCTTTACAGAAGCTTTTCAGTTTCATGGGTTCTCCTTTAATAATTGTTGGTTTTAGAGCCTTAGCTGTTGTTGTTCTGGTCAGGAAGTTGTCTCCTGTGCCAATGAGCTCACCAATTTTCTTCTAACAGATTTGGTGTGTCTGATTTTATGTTAAAGTCTTTGATCCACTTGGATTATAGTTTAGTGCAGGGTGATAAATATGGATCTATTTGCATTTTTCTACATGTAGATATCCAGTTAGATCAGCACCATTTGATGCTATCTTTTTTCCATTATATGGTTTTAGTTACTTTGTCAAAAGACAAATATCCATAGGTATGTGGATTTATTTCTGGGTCTTCAATTTGATTCCATTGATTCACCAGTTTGTTTCTATGCTAGCACCATGCAGTTTTTATTACTGTTGCTCAGGCTGAGATCAGGGATGGAGATACCTTCTGAATATCTTTTATTGTACAGGATTGTTTTAGCTATTCTGCATTTTTTTATTTTTCCGTATGAAGCTGAGAATTGTTCTTTCAAGGTCTGTAGAGAATTGTGTTGGTATTTTGATGGGGATTGCATTCAATCTGTAGATTGCTTTTGTTAAGATGGCCATTTTTACAATGTTGATCCTACTGATCTATGAGCATGGGAGAGCTTTCCATTTTCTGATATCTTCTTCAATTTCTTCAGAAACTTGAAGTTTTTTCATACAAGTCTTTTACTTGCTTGGTTCGGGTAACACCAAGATACTTTGTTTTTTTGTGGCTATTGTGAAGAGAGTTGTTTCCCTGATTTCTTTTAAACCCTTTTGTATGTTTTATATAAGAGTGTACTGATTTTTTTTTTTTGAGTTAATTTTGTATCCAAACACTTTGCTGAAGGTGTTTATCAGCTGTAAGAGTTCCCTGGTAGAATTTTGGAGGTCAGTTATCATATCATCTGTGATACTTTGACTTCTTCCTTTCCAATTCGTATTCCCTTGATCTCTTTTAGTTGTCTTATTGCTCTGGCTAGGAATTCAAGTACTATATTGAAGAGATACAGAAAGAGTGGGCAGCTTTGTTTTGCTCCCAATTTCAGTGGAATTGATTTAAGTTTCTCTCTATTTAGTTTGATGTTGACTATAGGCTTGAAGTATATTGCTTTTACTGTTGAGGTATGTGCCTTGTATCCCTGATCTCTCTAAGATTTTAAACATGAATGGGTGTTGGATTTGGTCAGCTGCTTTTTTGACATCAAAGTAGATGATCATGGGTTTTTTTTTTCTCCTTTCAGTTTGTTTATATGGTGGGTTACATTGATGGACTTCTCTATATTGAACCACCCCTGCATGCCTGGGATAAAGCCTACTTGGTCATGGTAGATGATATCTTTGAATTGTTCTTGGATTTGGTTTGTGAGTATTTTATTGAGTATTTTTGCATCATTTTCATAAGAGAGATTGGTCTGAAATTCTTTTTATTTGTTGGGTCTTTGTGTAGTTTAGGTATCAAACTAAAAATGATCTTGATTTAACTTTGGTAGGTAGAATCTATTAAGAAAACTGTACATTTTTATTTAGGTTTTCAAATTTTGTGGTGTATAGGCTTTTGAAATAAGACCTAATTATTCTTTGGATTTCCTCAGGTATTGTGTCTTTATCCTTGTTATTATGTCTCCTTTTTCATTTCTGATTTTGTTGATTTGGATACTGTCTTTCTGCAGTTTAGTTTGTTTGGCTTGGAGTTTGTCTATATTGTTGATTTTCTCAAAGAACCAGATCTTGTTTTAATTTATTGTTTTAATTGTTCTTTTTGCTTCTAAATTATTTATTTTTATTTTTTTAAGATTTATTTATTTATTATGTATACTGTGTTCTGTCTGCATGTGTGCCTGCAGGCCAGAAGAGTATATATCAGATATCATTATAGATGGTTGTGAGCCACCATGTGGTTGCTGGGAATTGAACTCAGGACCTTGGAAGAGCAGACAGTGCTCTTAACCTCTGAGCTATCTCTCCAGCCCCCATGCTTCTAATTTATTAATTTCAGCCTTGAGTTTGATTATTTCCACCCTTCTATGCCTGTTGGGTATGTCTGCTTCTTCTTATTTTTTTCCCCTAGGGCTTTCAGATGTGGTATTATTTGCTTGTACGGGATCTCCAATCTCTTTATGAAGGCATTTAGTGCTAGTAATTTTCCTCTTAGCACTTCTCTCATTGTGTCCCATAAGTTGGGTATGTTGTGCCTTCATTTTCATTGAATTTTAGGAAGTCCTTAATTTCTTTATTTATTTCTTCCCTGACCCAGATGTTACTGCGTAAGGAGTTGTCAGTTTCTGTGTGTTGGCTTTTTATTAGTTCTGTTGTTGAAGTCCACTTTAGTCCATCATGGTCTGATAAAATACAAAGTATTATTTTAATCTTCTTGTATCTGTTGAGGCTTGTTCTGTGACCTACTATGGTCAGTTTTAGAGATCGTTTCTTGAGGTGCTGAGAAAAAGGTATACTCTTTTGTGTGCAGATGAGAAGTTCTGTAGATGACTGTTAGGTTAATCTGATTCATGACATCTGTTAGTGTCAGAATCTTTTGGTTTAGCTTTTGTTTCATTGATCTGTTCTTTGATTAGAGTGGTGTGTTGAAGTCTCACATTATGAATGTATGGGGATCGATGTGTGGTTTAAGCTTTATTAAAGTTACTTTTACAAATGTGGGTGCCCTTGTATTTTGGGCATATATGTTCTTTATTGAGATCTCATTTTGGTGAACTTTTCCTTTGATGAGAATGAAGTTTCCTTCCTTATCTCTTGATTAATTTTGATTGAAAGTCTATTTTACTAGATATTAAAATGGCTACTCCTGCTTGCTTCTTGGGTCTGCTTGGAAAACCTTCTTCCAGCCCTTTATCTAAGGTAATGTCTATCTTTGTGTCTGAGGTGTGTTTCTTGCATGCATCAGAATATTGGGTCCTGTTTACACTTCCATCCTCTTAGTCTGTGTGTTTTTATTGGAGAGGTGAGTCCACTGATATTGACAGAGATTACTGACCAATGATTGTTAGCTTCTTTTATTTTAATGTAGGTAGTGGTAGCGTGTTTGTGTGCTTGTCTACTTTCAGTTTTGCTGTAGTGAAGTTATTTATTTTTTGGGTTTTCCTGGGTGTAGTTAGTTTTCTTGGGTTAGATTTTTTCTTCTTTGATGGATGCATCATTTTTTTTTCATTGTATCTTCTGCATCTGAGATTCTTTCCTCCATCTCTTGTATTCTGTCGGAGATGCTTACCTCTGTAATTCTTGTTTATTTCCCTAAGTTCTCCCTGTCCCCAATTTCTTCAGTTTGTGCTTTCTCTAATGTTTTCATTTCCATCTTCAGATATTGAAACATCTTGTTGATTTCCTTTTCCTGTTTGTATTTTCCTGCCTTTCATTCAATTTCTTCCCCCATTTGTTAGAACTTTCCTTTATTTTTTTTTTTAGTGATTTAATTATTTTTCTCTCTAAAAGCCGCAATCTGTTTGACTGTATTTTCCTGTATTTCTTTGTGGACTTTATTTGTTTTCTCCATTATCATCTTCATAAGCATAGATTTAAAGTCAATTTTTCCTTGAGTTTCAGTCTCCAAGGCCTTTACTGTGTTCTGGAGAAGCCACACTGGTTTGTCTTTTGTGGATTGTGTTTTCACACTGTCCTTTACCCATCTTGTTTTCTCTGGCATTGGTTGGTAGTTTTTGGAGCCTGTTGGAGTGCATGAAAATCCCTGGAAAGGAAGCTGGATGTTCCTGCAGGAGTCCTCCTCAGATTGCTGGGTATGGTCTCTGACTTATGAGACAGCTGTCCCTCCACTAGCTTTCTTGCTCTGAAGTTAATGAGTTGCAGCTTCCCAGTCACTGTGCTCAGACACTGTTTTCTGGACACAGCCTTTTTGAATAACCAGGGAGCCCAGAGGCTTGGTCAGTCTCCCTAGGGAGACAAGTTGAGCTTTGGAGTGGCATGTGGCATCTGGCACTGTTCGTGTGGCTCCCAGGTGTCAGGAGGCCTGAGGTTGGAGCTGCATGCCGGAGTACCCAGAAGGTATTCACTGGCCAGTGATGGCAGCACTCATGTGTGTGGCTAGATGACAGAGACCAAGGGCTGGCAGGAACCCAGGAACTTTACCAGGATCTCTAGATGGGTGACCAGAGGTCAGACCTGATTGTTTTCTTCATTGTGTGATTTCCTCTCTACTAGGAGACCCAGTCTCTGCTGTTTGGAGGCCAGAGTTTGGTCTGTTGGTTGCTTTGCAGTCACTACTGCCCTGATGATCAGGCACATTGAGAGATTGGTGTCACTATCTTGGATCTTCCATATATGTCCATTCTGAGAATCTATATTTCTAAATGATGTAATTATTGGTATTCTAGTCACTTGAGCACTAATATTATTTCATCAGATCAAGAAAATACACAGTAGAGCCATGGGATTTTAATATACTGTCCAGTACTATGGTATTGGTATTGGCTCTGAGTAGTAGAAAATAAAAGATAATTTTAAAATTCAGCAACTGTATTACACAAAGGTGATTCCATCCCTTCTGAAGGATGCCATCTCTGGGTAGAGTAATTTTAAATATATAATTGCACAGTGATGGGCATTCAGACAAATTAGTTATAGCTACCTCAGAATATCTTACACATGGAACCTGAAATTTGACTTTCAAGTGACAAGACAGGCATAGAATCTTGCTTCAATGACAATGTTAGACTTTAAAAACTTCCTTGAAACAATCCTTCTTATAACTTCTCTGTAAAGCTGAGGTTGGAATGCATTTTAATAACACCCAGCCTTTTCAATTTGTCTACTATGGTTAAAATGGTGTGTTACAACCCCAGAGAAAATTATTTCTTAAGTGACATTTCTGTTTGTTGCTGCTCAAGTGCTGAAGATAAATGTTTGAATATCCAAAATCTTTGTGTCCCTTATTCAATAGAATTTCTTGATAAAAGTTAAAGTTATTAAAATATCAAGTCATATTTGTTTCTTAAAAATTCAGAATGCATCTGGTATTGTCTGGTAGATCCATTAAAGGGAAATGAGTAATGATCCGAAAACATTTAACTCATCTCATCTTTGGACAGTTATCCTTTCTGACTTGTCCAGAAAATTGACACAACAATGGTAATTTGTGGCTGGAAGAAGGTAACAGGGTAAAGCTGATTATTAATTTCTATTCAACAAGTGGAGGTGAGAGGAGAATTTCTATGTGCTGTAGAGTACCAGAAAGTAATCTACATTCAGACAGTGCTCATTAATCAACCAACTGTAGATTCATTCTCTTTACCCACCTCTCAGGGATATTAACCAAGTTTAAGCTCATTAACAAGGGGTCCTTGGTGGCCAAACAAGTCTCCTGCATGTTATGCAGACCATGTTTTCTTCATTTATGTCTGATCTCAATAATTTCTCTCAAATTTTTCTCAATTAGAGTAAATTGGCACTACATTTTCCTTAATACATTTAATTAATTCTTTAATGATATATAGGACATAGGGATATATTCCAGTTCTCTGGTTATTCACGTCTCTTAGAAATTCTATTAACTTAACTTAGGCCTTATGTCCTTCTGCTATATCTTCTATTAAAAATATAAATAGAACCCTGGAGCAACCAATTTTAAAGTTAATAGTTCATCTGCAGTTGATGTAGAAATATGGAATATAGGTGGTTATGGGAATTAAATGCTTTATGAAAAGCAGGAACTCAACCATTGTGTGTGTGTGTGTGTGTGTGTTTGTGTGTGTGTGTGTGTTGCTATTGTTGCTAAAATATTCTTTCTGGGTGTTCTGAAATCACAGAAATTCATTTGTTGCTGTTATGTCATTCATCATTCACTACCTGTATGAACTTGGGTACTTAACCTAAGCATCTCTGGGATTATTTGCTCATTTGTAAAATGGAGATGGGAGCTGTCCTTACCATTAAGGTTGTTACGATGATTACATAATTTGATGTATGAAAAACAGAACAGTATTTGACACCCAATACATTCTTAGACTTTACATTCTTAATACCATCACCACTGTAGCTGTTATTATGATCTATAAAACAAGGATAAAAAAAAAACAATTTCTCCATAGGACTTAGAATTCTCCAAGGACTTAGACATTTACAAATTAATCTTTTACACTTAAACCAGTACGAAAAAAGGAATCATTACAAGAAAATGCAGCAAATTGATGGGCATCTTCTTATGAAGTCATAGATGATTCTGTAGTTAATGAAAATGATTACTGTAACAATGTTCATTACAAAGGGAAATGTACCTACCCAATGAGTTCTCTTTCTAACCTTACCTTAACACTTGACTCCTATAACCCTAGTCTTTATAGATTCTCAGTGATGAAGTAAAGTTGCAGAGCAATACCCCACTGCTGCAGCTAATGAAGATTATCTCTACAGGCTAGCGTGAAAGACAGTTGACACAGTGACTAAGTTTTTGACTTTAGAAGCATGTCCTATAAGCTCTGCTTCTGACGTCATAGTAGACCAAATGTACAGAGAATCCCTTTCTGTACGGAACATGTAACAATATTTTATAGGCTATGTCAAAATGTACTATGTATGTATGTATGTACTTTAAAATGTACTGTGTGGCTTACCAAGAAAAGGGGCTATGTTAGAGGCATGCGGATTCAGAAGCAAAATTCACAATCAATCAATCAATCATTCAAAGATCTGTACACAAAGGGTATCACTGACTCTGGAGTATACCTAGGGTAATCTATGTGATCCTTCACAGCCAGAAAAAAAATGCCTTTTAATAGACCCAGTAATCTTCAGGAAGGAAACCTAGGTGGGCTCTCTTTGAAGAACATAGACTCTGAGGGTATTAGACATAAACAATGAGACCGAGAACAGACATAATATCCACAACTTTTTAAAAAATAAGAGTGATACATTAAAAAAAGAAAGAAAGAAAAAGAAAAGAAGAGCTAAGACTTTCATAGTAGGGATTAGTCAACATTTAACATTTGTAATTGAAAAAGCTGTACATAAGTACAGCTGAGATTTCAAGAAATGGCTGAGTTAAATTGTTTTACTGTTCTGAGAAAGAGTTACCACACACTAACTTTATGATGGCTATGTATGCTGAAATCTCCAGAATAAGTACTAAAACAATAAAAAGAAAGTAGTAACTTCATGAGTTAAACGGAAGTCAGAAGTTATTGAGGTGGTAAGGCTGCTTAT
Source organism: Meriones unguiculatus (assembly GCF_030254825.1). NCBI lineage: Eukaryota > Metazoa > Chordata > Mammalia > Rodentia > Muridae > Meriones > Meriones unguiculatus. The sequence continues at coordinate 57,715,758 of NC_083362.1, read as the reverse complement.
ATACTCAAAGAATAAAGAATAGTGAAAGAAAAGCTTTCATGCATTTGAAAATGCAATGTTTTTTATAATTTTTATTTTTTTAATATTAATCACAGGTTATTTACTTTGTATTGAAAATGCTATGTTTTGATAAGCATTGTGTATTATTTTGTCTGGGTAACACCAGAGGTCCTTTATAAAGAATATTGATAAATTATACAAAATTAGCTTATTTCTAAAAGTTAGTTGAAAACATTTACAAACAAAATTACCTGGGGACAATTTTTCTTTTATTTTTTGTCATAGTTTCTGACATTGTTAAATAAGATGGAAAATATATTTGACATTTTTACTCCATGGGGGAAAAAATGAGTGTTTTTCTGAAGTGACTTGAATGAAGATATTATTATCAATGGAGATAATTTTTACACACATATTTCTCATTAACATAATCCAATCATACCTAAGAGATATGCTGCCATACTAATACAGATATAACAGAAGCATATTGGTAATCAGGGGGTTTGATGTATTTTATATGATAATAACTGCAATTACAGCTCATCCCTGACCATATAAATAACATGTTGATTTTCATTTGATTAAAAGAGAATTGATATTCAGAGGAAGCATAAATATCTTAGAGCTTTGAAGGAGGTGGACCATCTTTATGAAATCACATCTTTTATTTCAGGTTGAATCAACTCTTCTGGTCAGCAGTTAATCCTTGACTGTCTCTCTTTCTCTTTTAATATGAGGAAGCACAGGGCCTAACTCATAAAGAGCCTAGATGATCTGCGGGCCTCTCTCCTGAAGAAAAGTACACATCTGTTGAGCCCTTCGTCAAGGGTTGCTGTATCTCTTCCAGATTGATCTATAAACCAGAGCATTCTCCACTTCAAGCCCTAAACTGTAGGTTTTAAAAAATGTCTTTTTTAAAAACATTGATTGTTATCTGAGTATAGTAGTTATGATCTAAAAAAAGATATTATACAGATATTTTTCTTTTAGACGAATTAGAAAATGAAATCAGACTTGAGTTTTTCATCAGTAATTTCATATGTAATTACCGTTAAGTTTTTGAAATGTACTCATCAGCTTGATTTTCAGTCTTTACCTCCATCGTCCTTGCCTGCAGTTGCCTACTGTTTAGTGTGAGTACTTTGAAAAAAGAAACTGGCAGATTAATCAATACTGATATTATTACCCATATGCAACAACACAATGCTGAGGAATTCCTGTCGGGACACCTTAACTCAAACCAGGGAAATGCTGACAGAAAGGTGTTGGAAGGACCCTGCTGTTTGAGGTTGCAGTCCTCCCAGTCCAGAGAGCCACTCTGAGCTCAGCTTTAAGGTGCTGGACTCTCTCTACGCAGCAGGGCCTCCTGCTCTCTGCCTGACTTTACCTGGATAGTGTCTCTAGACGTAGATGGCGCTAACCACATTTGATAAACGGCCTTTGACATGGCTCCCTGCTAGCTCTTCCCTCCCTGTGCCTATAGGATAATAAGGTACCGTGTTCCTGTTCGTATGATAGGAGCATGCTGTTTAAAACAAATCAATCATTCTTGAAGGGGCTAGTTTCATCCAATTATGTACACCTGTCCCTGTAGCTCCCCCCCACACTCCCTAAGAGGTACACAGCCTTTGTTCTCTAGAATTAAAGTTGAACTAGCTCCCTGAAGTGGCTCCAGGAGTGTCTGATCTCCATCATGCTCGCCAGCCTTCCAAGCCCTGTGCCTTACCTATTTTCATGGGCTAGTGAGAAACAGCCCTCAAGGGAGGACTTCCACATTTAAGGACACAAGGAGTGGCGCCTATGACTCAGAAATAGGCTCTCACAAGCATGAGGGCTGTGGTTTCTTAGTCTTTGGCGTAACAACTTCTGAACTTAACAAACAATTGTTCTCATTTATGAGCTACCTAGTTTATGGAGAATTGATGTAATAGTTCTTACAGCCTATATGCACCAATATGCTATTTAAAACATTTGTGTTACCAGGGGTCTTTCCTGAGACTGACAGTTCAATCAAGGACCATTGATGGAGATAACCTAGACCCCTTGCACAGATGTAACCCATGGCAGCTTCAGTGTTCAAGTGGGTTTTCTAGTAATGGGAACAGTTTATGTCTCTGACATAAACTGATTGGACTGCTCTTTGATCACCTCCCCTCAGGGGGGGGGGGTTCAGCCTTACCAGGCTACAGAGGAAGACAATGTAGCTAATCCTAGTATCAGATGGAAGGGGAGGACAACCTCCCCTATCAGTGGTCTGGGAGAAGGGCATGGGTGGAGAAGAGGGAGGGAAGGTACGATTGGGAGGGGAAGAGAAAGGGAGCTATAGATGAGATACAAAGGGAATAAACTATAATTAATAAAAATAAAAAAATATAAAAATTGTGTTGCTTTTCTCTAAGATCTAAACAAAATATATGCCAATTATAAAAAGCAGAAAAAAACAAAAACTGAAAAATAGTATGAATAAGAAAATTATATCATTATGTACCACAGTCAATATTGTAGCATTCTACATGTTAACATAAAGATTGATACATATGCCTGCATAAATATAATATGGAGGGATGTGATACATGAATAATGGATACATGGACATTTGGTCCTAGAATACTTTAAAATGCATATAGAAGAGCATGTGCACACAAAAATATTCAAGCTGACCCCAATGTTGCTTTCTGTTTCAGTAAGTTCAAATTTGCTGTGTCCATGCGTTCTTTTCTCCCCAGCTTTTTAAATATTAGAAATACCATCTAGTTTTGTCAGCTCTAAAAAAAATTACACCAGCACTCAGTCCACTTACCAACACTCCCTGTCTGGAATTAGTGTGAAGATCCTCACCCTGATCTAAAGAACATTTCTTGTCCTGCTCAGTCCTGAAGCAATCTGGGTGCTTGTAGAGAAGTGTGCTGTGATTCAACTGTGTTTATCTTCTCCAAAGTTTACACTGAAATTTGATCCTCATGGTGAGATACTGAATGGGTGGAAGCTTAATTCAACTATAGGGTTTAGAAGCCACTCCTTATGAAATCTGATAGACTAGGGTCAGATGGAAGGGGAGGAGGACCGCCCCTATCAGTGGACGGGGGGAGGGGCATGGGTAGAAAAGAGGGAGGGAGGGTAGGATTGGGAGGGGGATGAGGGAAGGGACTACAGTTGGGATGCAAAGTGAATAAACTGTAATTAATTAAAAATAAATTAATTAAAGAGAAGTTGGGCTTTGGGGAGGTTAGAATTGGGTTAGGCCATCACATGGATCCTATGTGACTGAATACTGATGACTCTGTAGGAAAGGGGAGGCCAGAGCACATAGAACTATATTCCCTGTGTCTGGTTTTGTGACATTCTCTACCACCTAGAGACTAAAATGCTAAATGCTGACAAGGAAGAGGATCGATTGGACCTGTCATATGCTGGTGGTGGCTATGATTTAAAATTCTGACAAGACCAACACAGATGGTATTCTTGTATTTGACTCCTGAGTATTTGGAACAATTACTTAAAATAACTCTTTGGCATCAGCAATTAAGTATATAACAGTCTATGAAAAATAATGACACCTAACCATTATCCAGCATAGAGTAACATACAGATTTACCAGAAGTTTGGATATGACTGCTAGCAGCAGCATTTTTCTTTCTAACAAGCAAAGGAGGAAACAAGTTAAATATTAACCACTATTACAGTAGATAAATTGTCCCATACTTGGCCAGTCAAGTCTTTCAGAGCAACAGAATTAAATGGCCTGTACTTACATGCAAAAACATCAATAGAGCCCTCAGATGTGATGCTGACCGTTGAGGTGGGTAAAGAATACGCATAGTGTGCTTTTATTTGCATGTAGTACAAGGAGTAGGGAAATGGTTGTATGTTGTTAGCAATCAGGCCTGTGGACACTGCTGGAGAAGTGTAGGAGAAAGTGGACTTGTGGGTGGCTTCTGAGGTGCTGCTAATTCTCTCTACTGTTAACTCCAGGAGTGGTTTGGTTTCAATCATATATTCAATTGAGTATTATTAAGAGAATTTCACATTAGGATTTACATTGTCTCAATGTAAGTTGTTGAAAAGTTTTTTTAAAAAATTCGGCGGGAGGATTGTTATTCATTGGGATAAAAATGAAGAAGTTTAGGATTAAGTTCTGTGTAGGAAAGAGATGAAAGGAATTTGAGTTGAAGCAAAGGCTGTGGGGAAGGAGACAAAGGGCAAGATGCCCATCAGATGGAAGCTAGTTTAATTGCTTGTCGCTTAGACGGACAGAATGGGAATTAGCACATCCAAGAAATCAGAAATATTCATAGAGTCTGCCTCTGTGATCAAGACAGGGACTAACAGCAGATAACAGCCAAATGTCGAGTCCGGGAGAACGGCGAAGTCTGCCAGAAAACTGTCGAGCTCCAAGCGTGGAGGGACTGGGCTGTGGGTAGGCTTTTGGCCCTGCAAGCACTAAAAGGGCTGAGTTTAGGGAACACAGAGGAGACGCTGGGTTCTGTGGTTAATTAGCATGAGTGCCCTTCACTTCACTCCTCACAATTTAAGTTTTGTTCCCCCACAACAGCCTAACAAGGTGGCAAGTGCTTTGGGGTAACAGGCACACCGTGGGTCAAGGAATAACTGACTGAAAAGAGAAAGAAGCTCTTTTGTTTCAACTGAGGAACTATGGAGAGTTTAGTCAAATGTGCTGTGCCATGCAGACAGGGCCCAGTGACTAGGACAAAGGGAAACTTGACAGGGGTGGAGCACTATCTGGAGCAGGTATTTAATTCTTTTTGCTGTTGTTTGTTTTTCAAGACCAGGTTTCTTTGTGTAGCCTTGCCTAGCCTGAGCTTGCTTTGTAGACCAGGCTGGCCTCGAACTCACAGAGCTGCACCTGCCTCTGCTTCCCCAAGGGCTGGGTTTACAGGCCTGTACAACCAAACCCAGCCAGGTATTTCACTCTACGAGTGTGTGTGTCTCCTTCCTGATAGACAGGGATGATGTCACTGAACAGTTTTGATTTGAGACTTCAAGTCCATTTTCAGTGGTGACAGTAGTAATTGACTGCAAGAACAGAATTGTGCATATAGAAAATTTTATATTACATTTCTGTGTTGCAAACCACATATGCTTCATGATTTGGATAACACTTTAGATAAGATGTTTTTCAAGATCAAATTTAGCTTTACTTCATTTATTTACTAAAATTAAGATAAACATTAAACTTAAAAAATATTATTGACCTTGGTTCTGGCTAATACTCAGGATGAACACAGAAGCGTATTCAATAAAGATTTTTAAAAGAGCCTGTCAGAATTTTCATATTTCAGTAGCAAAAATGATAATTTCTCTCTGTAATTCAGATTAGCAAAAAGCTAGAAATTCTGTACCCGGACGAAAGTCTTTGGAATTTTTCTTTTAAAGCTTTAAAAGCAGAATCAAGTTGAAGCTTCTACATTATTAGGAAAGCCAGCTTTTATTTCAAATACTTCAAAGCTATGACATTCTGATTTCAAAAAGTTAAACAATTGAGAGGGCTTTGGCTTTATTAAGAGTTATCTCCTCGACACCAGGAAATAAGGCTCTAAAGGTCATTCAGATGCACAGCATGGCAAGTATCTCCCTTCTCAGTACATACTGATATGCCCTTGAATAGAGAGCAGTGTTTTCAGCAAAGGATGCTTGATGTTGAATGTGCTTTTAGGGAAAGCATATAGGTTAAGAAAAAAAAGAAAGGCTCCATAGTGGACATGGAATTCCACTTTTGCTAAGGCCCTGCCCTTCACAGGCACCTCTGCATTGGGTGGAGCCCAGGCTCAGAGCAGCCTTCTCAGCACATACTCTGTCTTTGTCTCCCAATGCTAATTCTCCCTTCTTCTAAAGTCAATAAGCTAGACACACAATTGTAAGAATCTTGCTCAGTAAAATTATTTACTGTATGAGGGATCAGCCAGTTAGTTATTTCAGTTAAACTGTATTTTAAATTTGGAAGTTAGAAGCCATTCATCAGTAGATACTAAATTAGCTAAAGAGAAAGACTATCCAATTCATTTTTGCATGGATTACCACATTGTATTTCAGTTTCTCCCAACTATTGTATCATGACGGAGGTGGTAGAATAAGCACTTACATACGACTCCTATATCAAAACCTGATCGTGAGCCTGGTGAGATGGCATGATGGCTATGAGTAATTGCATCCCCAGAACTATTATAAAAAGAGGGACACAGCTGTCCCTGCCTTTAACCCTAGCACTGCTGAAGAAAATCAGTGAACCCCAAGAGCTTGCTGGCCAGCCAGCCTAGCCAAAATTCAGATTCAGTCAGAGGCGTTGTCTCAAGATAGTAAGTGGGGGGAAGTGATAAAGAAGGCACTCCATATCTTGTTCAGTCTTTGCATCTATGTACACACATAAGCATACCTGTACTTACATATAGGTGCCACACATATGTCACCCCCATATACTGGCATATATACCTATTTGGAAAGGAACACTGTACAAACACTTCAGAATTTGTAGTGCTTTGCCAAGCTTTCGATATTTTGGATTTCAAATTTAATTCTTTTCTGTCAGTTCCAAATTACTCTAATGCAGGTCAGTGCATTTTTTAAGCCCCATCCACGTTCGTTCAAAAAACTAAGTCTTGTAGAATAATTCATGATTAAAAGAGGGTCTCTGGCCCCTTTTCACTAAAAACCGATCCTCCGCTTTATCCATTTGTTGACTCACATTCTTAAGGCAGTATGTGTGAGAGCTTAGGGCTTTCTTCTTCCTATTATGGATTATTTTAATCTACCTCTGCCAGCGTTTCATAGCAGTAGTATTTTGTTTCTTAAATAAGTTTACAGCTCTATTTTTATTTTTTAACTTCGACAGATCTCGTGTTGTAAATTTTAAAGACTGTCCTTGCCTTCACCCTCCTTTCCTGCTCTCACCCATATTCCTTATCATCTCTCAAGTCTTATTTTTGGTCAGTAAACAGTCATTGTTGTTGAGAGTTCCAGTCAGTCCGATGGCTTTAAGCAATATTTTCAACTTTATTTGCAGGATGGTTCTCAAAGCTAGTAATTACTGGGGAGTGATTACTTGGCAATGGCTATACTGTGAGCATCTTAACATCATCTAATGGCAGGCCAAGTAGCTCACAATCTTTCTTTGGGATGTTGCCTCATCTATGACATTAGAGAAGGACAGCCCTAGCACTGGGAACAAATCAATTCCGTTCCGTTTTCTTAACATATCAAACATTACAAACAATTAGGGGGCGGTGTCTGGGGACATATCTAAGTCCATAAATTGTTTTGCAAGGGTGAGGAGGATCTAAGTTTGACCCAAGAGTGAATGGTTAAAAAAAAAAATCTCTGTGTGGTAGAACATTTACACTTACAGCAGTGGGGGAGATGGAGACAGGCTGATCGCTTGGGCTAACCAACCTGGCCACTTGGTGAGTTCCAGGATAATGAGAGACCCAGTCAAAAAAAAAAGGAAAGGAAAAGGCAAGATAATGAAAGGGAAAACAAAAACAAGAGGAAAAGAAAAGGTATACAATGCCTGAGGCACAACACTTGTGGTTGTCCTCTGACCCGCACACCCACCCACAATCATGTTTGCTTCTGTTACAAGTAGGTCAAAGTGTCTTGAGTAATTTTACTTTTCTCTTATTTTCTCATGCTAATTGTCACATTTTTGTTTATAATACATCTAATTTAGCAAAAAAAAATAGTTTAGTCAGCAAATCTTTTTCTGGTCCTGCTCTTTGCCAGGAAGATCTCCTGGCCAAAACTTGTAGACGTTCAAACTCACTCTGTAAATACACAAATAATAATCTAGGATTGCATTGAAATTATTTTTTTTCATGCCTTAAAATGTGTTTGTTCTGAGATCTCTTCACATTCACAATTTATCTGGCTAGAGAATTCTAGATTGAAGGTATTTTCTTTCAAACTTTACAATTTTTTTATTCTTTTTTTCTCTAGAGTCTGTGGATGAGAAGCCAAAATTCTAACCTCATTCTTATTTCTTTGTGTTTTTTTTCTTTTTCAAATCTCAAACACTTTAGAATATTTTCATTTGCAAATTTCCTTCTTTTGCAGACTCTTTGAGAAATTGTAGCTAAAGGGTAATTCCACGATTTTCTTGTTCATTCATTGTATTGAATTTTCAGGTCTGCCAAATACAGAAAAAAATATTATTTATTAGTTATCTTTTCTTCTACTTAATTGCTAGGACTGCTGTTGAGTAAACATTAGACCTCTAGAGTAGATCTTTTGTGCCTTTTGTAAATCCCAATACTTTCACTTCTCCTATCCTGTCCTCTTCTCCTTTTCCTCTTCTTTTTTGTTCCTTTCCTCCTTCCCTCACTCATTTTTCAATATTCCTCAATGCTTATCTTCCATTCCTTATGCTTAAAATTTAAATTGGCAACCATCATTCAGAACCCAAATAGTTCCTTCCATTTCTGGTGCTTCTATTTTAGTGGTATTATGCAAAAACACAAACTCTTTGAGATGTTTCAACATTTAAAAATATACTTTTCTCATCTTCAGTGACCCTGAGCTCTCCAGAGACTTTCTGATTGTCCTGACATTTTTCTTTTAAGATATTGGTTTTCTTCTCATCTAGTAATGATTGATTCCCCATTAATAGAGAGGAAGATGACTCCAGTGACTAAGGAGGATTTATTGGATTTCCAGGCAAGATTTTCCCTGGGTATCAGAAGGCCCACAGGGAACCTAGAAATGCAGGTATGGACTAAAGCAGGTAAGAACAACCCAGGCTTACTGAGATGACAGATATTCATGTCCATCATGCTCAGGGGTAGAAACTGACATTTAGCAGAAAAGTCTCGAATATTTATATTCCTATTCTTCTAAGAATGTTTCCATTTTCTACATATAATTAAAATATATTTTATTTTTAAAATATAGTCTGATTATGTTTCCTCCTCCCGCATCCTCCCCACCCATTGAAATGCATACTCTTTCTATCTCTCTTTAGAAAATAGACATCTGAAGAATAATAAGATAAAATAAACAAATCAGAATAGGACAAAACTAACAACCAAACAGAAGAAAATGAGCTAAAAAAAAAAAAGAGCACAGAAATAGATATAGATGCAGAAACCCACACATTTGTACACACACTTATTCCATAAAAACACAGAACTGGAAACCATAATATATATATATATGCAAAGAATCTGTAAGCTTAAAATGTATTCCTGACAAAACATTATGAGACAAAGAGCCTCCAAGGATGCCATTGAGTTCATTTTTTAGCCTTCCAATGATGGGCATGAGGTCTGACTTTAAGAGAGATTTGGATCCCCAATGAGACTATATTGGAAAGAACTAATTTTTCATTTGCAAGTGGCTTCTGTGTTAGGGATGGATGGCATTGGGATCTCTTATGACCCAGACATGTGCAGACCCTGTGCCTGCTGCCACATTCTCTGTGAGTTCATATGTGCATCAGTCCTTTTGTGCTTAGAGGCCTTGTTTTCTTCTTTTCTCCATGCTTTTTAGTTTTTATAATCCTTTTGTTTTCTCTTTTTTTTTTACAGCATTCCTTAAGCTATGATGGGAGGAATTTGATGGAGAAATTTCATTTAGGACCAAGTGTTTTAAGATCTTACTCTCTGTGCACTGTCCAGCTGTGGGTCTCTATATTTATTCCCATCTACTGTAGGAGGAAGCTGCTTTGATCATGGCTGAGCAAGACACTGATATGGAAGTACAGCAGAATGTTGTTAGGATTCATTTTATTTGCTATGTTTCTATCACAGAACAGATGTATTTAGATTTTCATTGTGTCTTTAGCCTATCTGGTCCCAGGTTCTTGGCTACTGAAACAGTATCAGGAATGAGTTCAGTTCCGTCTTATGGAGTGGGCCTTAGATTCAATCACACATTGGTTGGTTACTACCATAAGATTTGTGCCATTATTGCCTAACATATCTAGTAGGATAGACAAAGAGTTTGTGTCTATGTTTACATTTTTCTTTTCTTAGTTGCAGACTACCTTCCAGTACCATGAAAACTAGTCCTAGTCCACAGGGGTGAAGGCTCTAAGTAGGCACCAGCTAGATTTCTCTGTGTTGAATGGCTTGTGTAGGTGTTGTCTTCAGAAAGAGGGCATTGCTGTCAGTTTGTGCAGAACAACCAATAGCCTTGTTAATAGCCTGAGGTTGTTTGGAGGTTTCCATAGGGCGCCCATGACCAACAACTCGATTAAATAATACTCATCCCTGGTACTAGAAGCTTCCCTTGGTCGTGAGAGATGATCATTTGGGTTCTGTCTCACCCACTTTTTGCAATTTCATTTTGATCAATTCATAAATGTATATGTTTTAGGAAGCTTCTATTGCATTAGATTTCTATACAATCCCTCACATGGCCCTTAGTTTTAGTTATTTTTCCCTGTATTCCCTACTTCACCTTCTATTCCAGATTTTCTGTTATTTTTCAAATTCATTTATGATTTTATAACTTATTTTTTTAAGATTTCTTTATTTAGTATGTATACAATGTTCTGTCTGTATGTAGACCTGCATGCCAGAAGAAGGCACCAGATCTCATTATAGATGGTTGTGAGCCACCATGTGGTTGCTGGGACTTGAACTAAGATCCTCTGGAAGAGCAGCCAGTGCTCTTAACCTATGAGCCATCTCTCCAGCCCCTTATAACTTATTTTTAAAAGAAATGCATATTGCTCTAGGAATTGCATTAGGTATGATTTTAAGTGATACCACTGAAAACATGATGGTGGAGCTGATAAAGTGATATGTGAAATGTTTGTAAAACTAGATGAAAAACTGGCAGGGTGGGATTAGTATGAAAAGACTGGTTACCTGAGTTCAATTTCCAAGATCCAAATGGGAGAGGGAGAAAATTCATGCATATACACTCTCACACACCCAAACAATCACACACACTCATGCACACAAAGAATGTAATAAAAAATTAAATAATCTTCATGTGTTGTATCTTTCTATACATTCTGTGAATGAAGCATAAAAGACCATAATGGAAGAATGAGCTGATGATACAAAGACAATTAAAATGCAAGGACTTGGAATAAGGATAACCATTTGTGACTACTTATTTCTGTTGCATTTGAGGTTTTGGCAAAGACAAATATCTTCCAGGAGTCTTGACGTCCTTGTGCGAGTTTGATCACATTCTTGAGCAGAATTATATTCCTTATACCTGTATTGTAGGACAAGAGTTGATCTTTATGCCTCCTCCAAATATTAGCAGTTTCTGGAGACCAAGGCATCTTCTTTGGCACACAGACCTCTCCATGGGCTGATATATATGTATATACACACACACACACATATATATATATCACTTGTTCTCAGTTTCTCAAATCTTGTTTGGATATGCAGGATCCCATGTTGAAGACTCCTGTGATTAGGTCAGGCTCACTTGGGTGATGTCCTTTAAATTGCACCTGCAATATGCTTTCTCTGAAGGAACATCACACAATTGAGAGACTCCACTTAAGAGAAGAGAATAACAGAAGGTCAGAGTCATTGTGCATCATTTAATTAACGTGCACACCACAAGTAGTGATTTTAAATAAAAAAAGGATATGGTTGGATTGTAACTATGAAGTGTCTGTTCCCTTCTAGAAGGGAGATGTTTTTATTGGGAAGCTTGCTTTGTGGAGAATAATGGACTACACATTTGTAGGAACCACTGAAAAAGTATTTCTGAACCTCTGAGCTGAGCAGAGTACTTTGGTTAAATTTAAGATAGTCAATCTCTGAACATTTCTCTTACGTTAAGCTACAATCACATGAAATACTAAGGTAGAATTAAATTAAATTATTTGGTTTAATCAGTGTGCTACCTATCCAGCCTAAGTTCTGCGCTAATTTTGTAACATATGTTAAAATTACAATTTTATTAATTTATTTTTTTGCTGTATTTTCTATGACAACCTAATTTATGGTTTACCGTAGACTGAAAGACACAATTAAATCAATTAAGGTAACATATATGATACAATAATCAACTATTTTAGGGTAACAAGGACTTTCAGTTTTCCTTCACAGTGTTATTTGAAAAAGGCATCTCTGCCACCTCTTACTGCTAACCTAAACTGTAAATCTAACCTAAATTACAATTGCTTAATAATGTAATCAATATCTGTCCCAGAGAGTTTTATCTGGCAACAGGATGTAGACCAGAGTCATCTGAGAGGAGAGTCTTGAGGAATCTACTTAGGTTAGACTGACCTCAAGGTATGTCTGTGATGGAATATCTTGACTGTTAATTTATGTAAGAGGAGAAAATCCATTATGGACAGAACCAGTCTTGAGAACATGATCCTCATGTGAGAGAATTTCATGGTCAGAGGCAATGCTTTGTGCAATAGCAAGCAGATCTACCTTTAAGGTCTTGCCTGAGTTTCTGCCTTGATTTCTCTCAGGAATGGACAATGACATAGATCTTTAAGTAGAAATAAACTACTTTCTTCCCTAAGTTGCTGTTGTTAGGACATTTTTTTTCACAGAAACAGAAATTAAACTAGAGGAGCATTCAAACAACACATTACTTAATTCTAATTCTCTCTGAGCAGAAGCCGTCATCATAGCTACATGCAACTCACTATGTATTGATTTTGTAATCATTGAAATTCTGGTTTTTGAGACTGGTTCAACATGAAACATCAAAAATATTCTCTGTTGGCAGAAATGTCATCTATACATATCAGAAATGAAGACTGTTCATAGAAGTATTGATATAACATTAAATTGGGTATTGCCACATGTCAAAATTCATGGTCTACCTATTTCAATTGGGGGTTATATAACTAAATCCTTAATATATATAGTCATATGTATACATATATATATATATATACATATATACATAGATACACATATATAGCAATTATCATTTGTGGGGATATTGTATTCTGGGAAATGATAAATAATTGAGGTCTTTAATAAAGATATTATTCAGAATATTACTTTATAATGTATCAAACAATTTAGGGAACCTACTATTACAGATGGAGAAAGCTGACAGCACTGAGGTATACCCACCCATATATATTAACCCTTCCTTACTTTGAAAGTGAGTTGATAATAATGACCAATGGAAAAAAGAAAGAAACTAAGGTAGGATCAATAATCTAATCTCTTAATCACACAAACCTGTCGGAGGATATTTCTTCCTGTCTTGGAGGTTGTGTGAAAAGGATTCACTGTCAACTCAAAATTCATTTTACTGATTTTATGCATAATATCTCTATCATTTTCTCTCTTTGTTGAGTGCATAAGTGAATGTGAGCTGTTCTAAAAGGAAATACAATGCTGGGACTCTTCTATATAAGTTTTATAAAGTACATGATATTCTCAAATCATAAAAAAGAACAGGCCACAGAGGAGGACAATGCAGCCAGTCCTGATAAAACCTTATAGGCTAGGGTCAGATAGACTGGGAGGAGGACCTTTCCTATCAGTGGACTTGGAGAAGGGGATGGAAGGAGATGAGGGAGGGGTGTGTAACTGGGAGGAGATGACGGAGAAGGCTATCAGACAGGATACAAAGTGAATACACTGTAATAATAAGTAAATAAATAGATAATATATATTTCTGAAGGCCTTCTTTGTAAATTATCACAGGAACAATTGATTCATATGCTACTAATGCACAATAACATAGGTACCTAAACTCCAAGTTTCTTACCAGTGTAACATGTGGGCTAAAATCCCTTAGGAAAATGTAAGTGAATTCTGAATATGCAATTCTCATTTAAATTAAAATACTTATTTTTGTTCGCTGGCTACCTGGAAAATAACTAGACTGAGACTACAGGGTAATGTATAATGAGGCAGTGCGGGATCTGCTGAAAGAGCAAATGAATTCCATACTGAAGAAGATATAAATCCTGCCAACATCTATCAGCAGGTGCTGCAGGGTTGAATGCAGGACTGGATGGTGAAACACAGCCCATGATCCTGGCTCGGGGAGGGATGGCTAATGTGGGATGATGTTTATGAGATAATATAATAGTGATGCGGCGATGAGTCTCAGAAGACTGAGTGGAACACAGGAGACCACCGTGACTAATGAGAGTTGTCAGAACATCTACAACGCACAGGAGAATCGGGAGATGATGAACTTTCAGTGCTCTGAGGGTATTCTCACCTCAGTTCTTTGGGACGCCTCAGTTCTTTGGGTCCATTCATCCATACCATACAGAGGTCTGAACTGGCCATTGTATATTTATTGGAAAAAAAAAAAAAAGAATTCCAACTTTGCTTGAGCTTCATGGCCCTGCACTAACCTCAGAGAGTAGGTGTGCCACAATAGTTTGCTTGATAATATTTTGGGGAAGTCATCTGCCTCCAAAGTTCTCTGCAAGGTTCCAAATGAAACAAATTTCAGTCAAGCATGAAAAAAAAATGCGCTGGTGAAAATAAAATCCAGTGTTACTGAGATGCAAGTGTGACAGTGGAGGGCTCACAGATTTATAGAATGGCCTTTGGAAGATGTCACAGAGAGGCTGGGCTGGAGAGATTGCTTTGCATAGTGAAGGGAACGTCCTCCAGGATACAGCATATGCACTTAGCCCATGATCATTCCATGATAAAGAGTCCTAGGAGCTAGGAACACACGATTGGTCTCGGTGGTAAGACTAACAATGTTTCTGTCTATTACTGAGTCCAAGGATATATTTTCAAAAATGTTGATTTTTGTTTTAATATTTTTTTAGTCAATATGCATGTCCTCGTCAAAGAAAAATTCTTCATCTGGAGCATAGCATTTGTCTTTGGACTGGTACTGCTGTGTGCTGGTTTCAGGATCCTTATTCTCAGAAGACCCAGGGAGGCAGAGGAGTCACCCTTTGGTTGATAAGATTGGTCTTCATGATTGGGAAGATGTTTTGGACCTGTGTGATTTATCTTGATATATTCCGTGGTGTCTTCTTGTTGGTGTAACGTTATTGTGAACTGTGTATAGTTGACCCCTGTACTATTCAAATGCCCATGTCTCTATCCCACTCTCCTCTCTGGTTTCAGTCTGGATATGGCTTTTTAATGTTTATTCTGAGAATCTCCTGTCTCAAGTTTGTATAAACATTGCTCCTCATTCATTATTTGGCCTGACAATAAAATGCTAAAGAGGCAGAGAGAGATAGAATAGGGTGGGGCATCCGGTTTCAGTAAGGGGAGAAGAAAGAAAGGGGAGGAGGTGGGAAATTAAAGCATGAGAAGACCAGGAAGCACCAGGAGAAGAGAACTGGAGCCAGCAAGGATTAAAAAAAAATGCAAGTATTACAGAGATTTTGGCTGTGAGGAAGCTAGACTAGCTTGCACGCTTAGGATGGAGTAATGATGGCTCAATATTGCTCGAGGCTAATTAAATAAATCATAGCCTCCCTCCATCATTATTTTGGTGATTGGTCGGCTAAAGATAAACTGCATTTATGTTTATGTTACTATATCATTTTTGCATTTTTTCTGCCCAGTTTGACAGTAAATGGACAAGTGAGGCTACTGCAGCTGAATGCAGCAGAGGGCAGGATGCTCAGACCCATAAGGAATGAAGATGGGTCTTTCCACCAGATTTGAAGAGGGGATTAGTTAAGGGTGGTAGACATATAGAATGGTAATAAGGACAAGAATCAACAGAAATGACAGGAGGAGGTCATTAGTACATATTAAGTTTGTCTTAAAGAAATGTCATCCTTTACTTTTACGTACGAAAGAGAATAGCCATATTCCTTAAGTTGCTGCTCCCACAAAAGGTTAATTTATTGTGAGTGACCAGATCTGAAATCACATGGCTGGTCTCTAGAAGGTGCTATAATACTCCACACATAACCCTTTCCTCTGAGAAAGTAGCCATTCCCTTACCTGCAAAAATATGGGGAGTCAAGCCTTAGCTAGAAGAAGCCGTATTTCTCAACAGTTCACTCAGTTTTTAAGGACACCTACTGCAAACTGATTTCTTGATGCAGGAGTCAAAGTCCAGCCCAATACTTTGGTTTGGAACAACTGTAAAGGGCCAGCACAGCCCCAGAGGTTCTGGCTGAGCAAAGTTTCTGTATCCATCACTGCTTCTCTTTCTACCTAATTCATCTCCTCTCATTTCCTTTCAAGTCTTCACCAGAGATTCCCAACTCAGAGTACTACTTGGAAAACTTGATATAAGACAGCATATTTCATTTTCTTGACATCTTTCCATCTGTCAAATTTATCTACCAACTCTATTCCCATGGAGCCCTAAGAGCTAGTTGTATTCATCCCACAAGCTTCTAATTTAAAACTGTCCACTTTCTGGCTTCTTTCCTCTCTCTTGCTTCTCTCTGCAATGGTTCAAACATTCCCAGCCTTTCATCTTGATATCTCATTGATGACATAGGACAGAGTTGAGACCTTTGCATTCTTCTGTGGTCTTGTGATATTTTGCCAGGTTAGGATATATAATTGGGAAGCATGAATTGATTTATACATCCCAGGGAGACTTCTTGAAATAAAATCCTAACAAGGTAGAGAAGACAAAAATGCCATGATGTAAAACTCCCTTTCCATCCCTATTTTCCTAAGTATTTTCTTTTGAGCCTTACATGCACTGTAGGCAAATTCAACCATCCATTCTAGAAATTTTGTGATCCATCAAAATATTAATGGATTTTAGACATTCAATTATATAGTATATACAATATTCACTAAGTTTGAATTGCCTTTTTTAAAGCTTTGGGGTTGCTGATTTCTCAGTATGGAAATACTAATTGATTCTATGGTATTTATTCATTGGTTTGATTTAATCAGGTAGAACAAATGAATAATGTGGAAGGGTAAATTGCTTTGCCAAAATATAAAAGGCAAGCAGATGAAGACAGGTTAGAAACACGCAACAAATACAGTATGTAATCTTTGAGGGTTTGCACCAAAGACTAAATAATTTCATATTTTTTAAGCTTTATTTTCTGCTGTGCTGGACCCATCATGTCCTACTCTGCACCCCATGGAGCTGATTTGAAAGGAAGCAATCCCTGGCTTCAAAAGCAGCTTTGATCTGTGGGTTGCTCTGTCCCTCATGGAATGGAGTGAGAAACCTTTGCTTCTGTATCTTAGCTTTGCTATTGTTCTCTTTGTCACAAAGATGAGGTGCTGCAGAGCTATACTGCTGCCCATCTTTCTGCCCTTGGCTAATCAGGTAAATGTGCTTTGATGTGTATCAACTCTCTTATCTCTATAACAAAAATTTTGACTAGTTTTCTGAAAACTCACTCCAAATATTAAATGTCCACTAACACATGTGTACAAGTGTGCGGGAGCATGTGAGTGCGTGCGCGCGCGCGCGCACACACACACACACACACACACACACACACATAGTAAAGATACATTATTCCCCTCACATGTGAAACCTAATAAATTAGTCTTTATGAAATTATAAGCTAAAATAACCAACCCTGTGTGGATGTGAATGATTACTATACCACTCAAAACTAAATAGAAAATTCTTGGATGAATAGAGAACTTTTTTAACATACATTTGAACTGTAATTTTTTGTGAAATGATATATTTAAAAAGGCAATTTGACACTCCTCTGTTCTGTTGAGCATCCACACGTGTAGCTTTCATCTTAAAGTAAGTGCGTGAAAGGAAATGATAGGACCTCAGGCGTACACTAGTAAACAACATCATGTTCTTGACCAATATTTTCTAAAAGAGAGAAAGAGTGAGAAGTAATGAAAGAAAAGGAAAGCCCTCTCAAACATGCTCATACTCACATGCTCCTACCTCACAAACGACTCTGTAACATGAAGTCAGAATGAAATCAAACTAACCTAAATGAACAACTTCTCTTTATTTTTTATTTAGAAGCCTGATCACATCACAGAGCCTCTGAGATGTACACACATGACATATAATTAACTGAGTGTCAGGTCATTTGTTCCATGATCTATAACCATCCCTGCTGGTGCTCTAGTATCAATCAGAAAGTGACTGATTGACTAGATGGGCCTTTTGCACAGTACCCTGAAGGGCAACAAATTCCAGATTTTTCAATCAGGAGACAAAGTCAATTCTGAAGAAATAGGCATTTGAAAGTGATAATCTATATTAAGTTTTTCCTTCTTATTCTTAAGGGAAGGTAGGATCTTTAAAAATTGTAATCCTTTGGAAGACTCATGACCAAATAATGAATTTTTTTTCTATCTAGAATCTGTGCCTTGTATGACTTCATATAGCTACAAGCTAAGCAAATCCTAGTTTAAAAAAAAATCTCTATTTCGGTTCTAATGGTAGTTCGAGGGAGAAAAAAATATCCAGCATATATTGATTGAATTCTTTTTCTTTTAATTAATTTTTTTCAGGATTTCCTGGTAGAAGAGGAAGTTTCTTTTTTTAAAAATTGTTTATTTACATGCCTTTTTAATGTATGAGTTCTCTGCCTGCCTGCATGCATGAATCCTAGGAGAAGGCATCAGATTCCATTATAGATGCTGGGAATTGAACTCAGGACCTCTGGAAGGGAAGTCAGTGCTCTGAATCTTTGAGCCATCTCTCCAGCGCCCATGACTAAATTCTTACTGTATGACAGACACTGCCTTGTAATGACTAGATTGTGGCCAGGTATGTACTTCATACTTTAAATTGATCTCATTTTCTCTGAGAAATGGAGGCACAGAGAAATTAAATAATTTGGTAAATGATATCAGTGTACCCAGTTGGTAGAGTCAGGAGTCAAGTTGTTGTTTATCTTCTATGCCATGGCCATCTCTTTCTTTTTAGTGGCATCTTTCTTTTATTATACAATATGAACTAACGAGTTCTCTGAGCTGAGAAGAGAACTAATGTTTTATAAATATAGGATACTTTGATTATACTACTAATTTTTAAATTTTTAGACCCGTAAAAAATTATAGGATGTAAAACTCTTTATTACAAGTTTAACTTATTCCATGGAATGATACCCACAGTCTTGTTGCTTTACAATAGTTGATATTTCTACCTAATATTTTGTCTTGTACAGACCACTTTTGACAGTAAAAGCCAGTCAAATTTTGTTAGTCTTTGTATGCTAACACCAGTGTATGGCAGCCATATGCTTTTTGACATACTAACAATGGAACTGAGGCAATGTAGGCAACTTACTTCACCACACAGTACTTCTCCGTTGTCATCTTCAAGATGAGATTGCTAACATCTGTTCTTCTTTAGTTATTATCATTCCCTAAACATTTGCCCTTTGCTTAACCACTTTGTTAAATGTTGCTGCAACACACAATGTCACGTTTTCTTTTTCTTTCTTTCTTTTTTTTTTCTTCAAATATTATCAATTGATTCCCTCTCAGTTTTAAGACTCGATAATCCAAAACCAAGGTGCCGGAACGCCATACATCACCTGAAGGCTCTGTGGGGAAGTTATTAGTCCTAGATGCTTTTATTATCTGGAGGTTATCAGCCTTCATTAGCTTGTGAACACATCTTCAATGTCTGTTTCCATCTTCACATACCTCCTCTGTGTATATATGTTATGTCCTACAGTGTACTTAGTGTATGATCATCTAGTTAGGTAATCAGGATGATCTCAAGTGACTTAATATATCTGAAAACACCTTTTTCCAAACAACATAATATGAACATGGTCTAGAATACAGACACATCTTGATGGAAGTCATTAAATTCATATTTACTAGCCATTTGGTGTCCTTGCCTAGTTTTTTTTGAGAAACAAATATTCCTCAGTCTCATAGAGGGCCAGTTAGGTGCTGTGAACATGCTGGAATATTACTGCAATCCCAAACCCATCCCCTCAGGTCAACGGTTCTTGATCTCCATCCCTACTTAGGGAGACAGACTTGCCTACCCCCAAAGAACTCAACTCCTCCCACTCCAGCCAGTTCCACTCATCCCCACTCTGTACATGGAGCCTGTTGCCAACTATATTCATTCTCACTATCCAAGTACCACTCTCCAGGGAGGAGTGGTTCTAGATGCATACCAGCAACATCACCCTCATAGTGTACCTGAGCACCATTTGTCCCACATTTGCCTTCACTATTCAGCTAGGAATCTCAAACTTACACCTCCTGAGTCCTGAGCACCTCCTGAAGACTCCTGAAGATTAACTGTGAGAGTTCTGTAACTTTTAAAAAGGTCTGATCCTGGCTTAGAAACCTCATTTAGAGTGAGTTGAGCCGGAACTACTCCTGAATCCCAGTTCTGACATCAATACTGAATTGCCCAAAGGGCTTTGCCCCAAATAGCTGGTCAAGAACCTGACAAGTTGGGGTAACAGAAAACAGGGATCAGGGCTGCAGACACTGGTCAACAAAAGACAAAGAAGATTTCCATAATGGGAAAAAGGACCTTTCTCTGGATGCTTAGATCCTATCATAAACATAGAAATATAAATTATCAAAACAATGTCTCCATCAAAAATTATTACTCTGATAGTGATGTTCACTGAGAAAATGACTTAGATGTCATGCAAGAAAGTTATTCCAAAATAGAAATAATATGCATGTTCAAAAACTCAAATAGGATAGTAATAAACGCCAGAATAAAGACCATGAAAATACAGTTAAGGGAAATAATGAAAACAATTCAAGGCATGAAAATAAAATTTGATAAACAGAGCATATCTACAAAACCCAACAATAAAATAAAAATTGAAATGAAAAAGTCCTTTTCTCCACATCCTCTCCAGCATGTGTTGTCACTTGAGTTTTTGATTTTAGCCATTCTGATGGGTATACAGTGAAATCTCAGGGTTGTTTTGATTTGCATTTCCCTGGAGACTAAGGACATTGAACATTTCTTTAAGTGTTTCTCTGCCATTCGGTATTCCTCTACTGAGAATTCTCTGCTTAACTCTGTACCCCTTTTTTAAATTTTTTTTAATTAATTACACTTTATTCACTTTGTAATCCTCCATAAGCTCCCAACCCTACCGTCCCTCCCCCTTCTTCATGCATGCCCCTCCCCAAGTCCACTGATAGGGGAGGTCTTCCTCTCCTTCCTTCTGATCTTAGACTATCAGATCCAGGAGTGGCTTGCATTGTCATCTTCTGTGGCCTGGTAAGGCTACTCCCCCCTCAGGGAGAGGTAATCAAAGTGCAGGCCAATCAGATTATGTCAGAGGCAGTCCCTCTTCCCATTATGATGTAACCCACTTGGACACTGAACTGTAATGGGCTACATCTGTGCAGGGATTCTGGGTTATCTCCATGCCTGGTACTTGGTTGGAGTATGAGTCTCTGGGAAGACCTCTGTGTTCAAATTTTCTGGTTTTCCTTCTGGAGTTCCTGTCCTCTGCAGATCTTACTATTTCCCACTTCTTTCATAAGATTCCATGCACACTGTCCAACAGTTGGCCATAAGTCTCAATGTCTGCTTTGATAGTCTGAAAGGCTCTGCCTTTCAGAGGTCCTCTGTGGCAGGTTACTAGCTTGTTTCCTCTTTTCTTGGAGTACTTGATTTGTTGCTGTTTAACTTCTTGGGTTCTTTGTATATTCTGGACATTAGTCCTCTGTGAGATATAAGGTTGGTGAAGATCCTTTCCCAATCTGTAGGCTGTCATTTCGTTCTGACAACAGTGTCCTTTGCTTTACAGAAACTTTTCAGTTTCATGAGGTCCAAAAAAATCTGGGCCTAGGGGTCTTTTCTGAGACTGATATTCCAATCAAGCACCATTCATGGAAATAACCTAGAGGTAGCCTCTGGCAGCTCATTCTCCAAATGGGCCCTCTAGTAAGGGGAACAGGTGCTGTTTCTGACATGAATTCAGTGGCTGGCTCTTTGATCACCTCCCCATGAGGGGGAAGCAGCATTACCAGGCCATAGAGGAAGACTATAAAAGACCGTCCTGATGAGATTTGATAGGCTAGGATCAGATGGAAGGGGAGGAGGGGAAGGGGCATATGAGGAGATAAAGGGGGGAGGGAGGGCAGGATTGGGAGGGGAATGAGGGTAGGGCTACAGCTGGGATACAAAGTGAATAAATGGTAATAAATAAAACATTTTATTTTTAGAAAGTCAAGAATTGAAATAAAATTTCAGAGAAAAACTTCACCAATAAGTTGGAAAAGAGAGAGAGAGAGTGAGAGCATAGGCAGAGAAATTTGACTGAGTGGTGACTCAGTCAAAGAAAATATCAAGTACCTCCCAACCTAACAATGAAGCAACATAAAGACACTATGAAAAGACCAGACCTATGAATCCTAGGTAAAGAAGGAAGAGAAAGACCCATGGCACAAAAAACATTTTCAACAAAATCATTCTCTGCTCTAAGGGGAAATTCCATACTCTAAGGGGGAAAATGCTTTATTGGCTAGTTTTATGTCAACTTGACACAAGCTATAGTCATGAGAGAAGAGGGAGCCTCAACTGAGAAAATGCCTATACAAGATCAGGCTGTGGGCAAGATTTGTTGAGCATTTTCTTAATTAATTATTGTGGGTGGTACCATGCCTGGGTTCTATTAGTAAGAATTCTGAGTAAGCCATGGAGAGTAAGCCAGAAAGCAGCACTGTTACATGGCTTCTTCATCAGCTCCTGCCTCTAGGTTAATGCCCTGCTCGAGTTCCTGCACTGACTTCCTCTGATGATGAACTGTGATGTGGAAACATAGCCTAATGAACACTTTCCTCCCAAGTTGATTTGGTCATGGTGATTCATTACTGAAGTAGTAATCCTAACTAAAACATGTACCAATAAAGATCTAAAAGGAATACAGAAGACCAAATAAGACCAGAAAAGAAACTCCCCATGTTACATAATAGTCAAAACATTAAATGTAAAGAACAAAGGAAGGATACTGAAAGAGGCAGAAAAGATTAATTCTCCATACAAAAGCAGACTCACCAGAATCACAGCCAAAATTTCAGTGGATACCATGAAAGCCAGAAGGGATTTGATACATGTTCTATAAGTTCTTCTAGAGCAGAGATGTTAGCCCAGACTACTATGTCAGCAAAACTACCAGTTACAATGGAAGAAAAAAAAAGGGGAAAACTTTTCATGATGAAAAACAGTTTTGAACCCCCAATGAATTGGAACAGAAAAGAAAATCCTCCCACCACATAATAATCAAAACAGTAAGTATACAGAACAAAGAAAAAACTAAAAGCTGCAAGGGAAAAAGGCCAAGTAACATATAATGGCAAACCCATTAGAATCACACCTGACTTTTCAACAGAGACTATGAAAGCCAGAAGGGCCTGGATGGGTATCATGCAGACCCTATGAGAACACAGATGTCAGCCCAGGCTACTATACCCAGCAAAACTCTCAGTCCTCAGAGATGGAGAAAACAAGATATTTAATGACAAAAACAAATTTTAACAATACCTACACACAAATGAAGCATTACAGAAGACACCACAAGGGAAAATACAACTCAAGAAAACTAGCTACTTTCAAGAAAACACAGGAAATAATTACCCTCACTACAGTAAAACAAAAAACAACCAAGCACACAACCTTATGACCACAGCCAACATCAAAATCAAAGGATATAAAAGACACACTGGTCATTAATATCTCTCAACATCAATGGACTCAATTCTCCAATTAAAAGACACAGACTAACAGAATGGATGCGAAAACAAAACCCACCAGTCTGTTGCATACAAGAAACACACCTAAGTCACAAAGATAGACATTACCTGAGGGTAAAGTGTTGGAAGATGGCTTTCCAAGCAAATGGACACAAGAAGCAAGCAGGAGTAGCCACTCTAATATCTGATAAAATAGACTTTCTACCAAAATTAATAAAAAGAGATGGGGAAGGACACTTCATACTCATCAAGGGAAAATTCCACCAGGAAGACATCACAATCCTGAACATATATGCCCCAAATACAAGGGCACCCACATTTGTAAAAGAAACATTGATAAAACTTAAACCACACATAGATCCCCACACATTAAGAGTGGGAGACTTCAACACCCCACTCTCAACAAAGGACACGTCAACAAAACAAAAATTAAACAAAGAAACAATGTCTCTAACAGAGGTCATGAATCAAATGGACCTCACCGACATTTACAGAACCTTACACCCAAACACAAAAGAATTTACCTTCTTCTCAGCACCTCATGGAACCTTCTCCAAAATAGACCATATAGTTGGTCACAAAGCAAGCCTCAACAGATATAAGAAGATTGAAATAATCCCTCCTATTCTATCTGATCACCATCAAATAAAGTTGGACCTCAACAACAACAAAAATAGCAAAAATCCTATACAAACATGGAAACTGAACAACTTGCTACTAAATGACAGCTGAGTCAGGGAAGAAATGAAGAAAGAAATTAAAGTCTTCCTAGAACTCAATGAAAATGAAGGCACAACATACCCAAAGGTGTGGGACACAATGAAAGCAGTGCTAAGAGGAAAGTTCATGGCACTAAGTGCCTTCAAGAAGAATTTGAGACAGCTCAGTCAAGCAACTTAATGGCTCACTTAAAAACCCTAGAAAAAGCAGTAAACACACCAAAAAGGAGTAGATGGCTGGAAATAATCAAACTCAGGGCAAAAATCAATCAATTAGAAACAAACAAAACAATTCAAAGAATCAATGAAACCAAGATCTGGTTCTTTGAGAAAATCAACAAGACTCAAACCCTTAGCCAAGCTAACTGAAAGGCAGAGAGACACCTTCCAAATCAACAAAATCAGAAATGAAAAGGGGGACATAACTACAGACACTGAGGAAATCCAAACAATCATTAGGACTTACTTCAAAAGTCTATATGCCACAAAATTTGAAAATCTAAATGAAATGGACAATTTTCTTGATCAATTCTACTTACCAAAGCTGAATCAACACCAGGTAAAGCAATTAAATAGTCCTATATCCCCCAAGGAAATAGAAGCAGTCATCAAAAGTCTCCCATCCAAAAAAAGCCAAGGACCAGATGGCTTCAGTGCAGAATTCTACCAGACCTTCAAAGAAGAGCTAACTTCAGTTCTCTTTGAAATATTCCACAAAATATAAACAGAAGGAACATCTCCAAACTCATTCTATGAAGCCACAGTCACCTTGCTACCTAAACCTCACAAAGATCCAACAAAGAAAGAGAATTTCAGGCCAATCTCCCTTATGAACATTGATACAAAAATACTCAACAAAATACTTGCAAACTGAATACAAGAACACATCAAAGATATCATCCACTATGACCATGTAGGCTTCATCCCAGGTATGCAGGGGTGGTTCAATATATGAAAATCCATCAATGTGGTCCACCATATTAAAAAACTGAAACAAAAAACAAACAAACAAAAAAACAACACATGATGCTGAAAAATAATTTGATAAAATCCAACATACACTCATGTTTAAAGTATTGGAGAGATCAGGGATACAAGGCACATATCTAAACATAGTAAAGGCGATATACAGCAAGCCTATAGCCAACATCAAACTAAATGGAGAGAAACTTAAATCAATCCCAATGAAAAGAGGGACAAGACAAGGCTGCCCACTCTCTCCATATCTCTTCAATATAGTTCTGGAAGTCCTTGCTAGAGCAATAAGACAGTTGAAGGAGATCAAGGGGATACTAATTGGAAAGGAAGAAGTCAAATTATCACTACTTGCAGATGATATGATAGTATACATGAGTGACCCCCCAAAATCTACCAGGGAACTCCTACAGCTGATAAACACCTTCAGCAAAGTGTCCGGATACAAAATTAACTCAAAAAAATCAGTAGCCCTCCTGTATACAAAAGACAAAAGGGCTGAGAAAGAAATTAGGGAAACAACACCCTTCACAATAGCCACAAATGACATAAGGTACCTTGGTGTAACCCTAACCAAGCAAGTCAAAGACTTATATGAAAAAAAATTTCAAGTCTCTGAAGAAAGAATTAGAAGAAGATATAAGAAGGTGGAAAGATCTCCCATGCTCATGGCTTGGCAGGATTAACATAGTAAAAATGGCCATCTTACCAAAAGGAATCTACAGATTTAATGCAATTCCCATCAAATTACCAGCACAATTCTTTACAGACCTGGAAAGAAAAATTCTCAACTTCATATGGAATAACAAGAAACCCAGAATTGCTAAAACAATCCTCTACAATAAAAGATCTTCTGGAGGTATTTTCATCCCTGATCTTCAGCTGTACTATAGAGCAACAGTAATAAAAACTGCATGGTACTGACATAGAAACAGAATGATGGATCAATGGAACCGAACAGAAGACCCAGAAATAAACCCACACACTTATGGACACCTGATCTTTGACAAAGATGCTAAAACCATACAATGGAAAAAAGATAGCATCTTCAAAAATGGTGGTTGTCTAACTGGATGTCTACATGTAGAAAAATGCAAATAGATCCATACTTATCACCCTGCACAAAACTAAAGTCCAAGTGGATCAAAGACCTCAAAATAAAACCAGACACATTAAATCGGTTAGAAGAAAAAGTGGGGAAGACCCTAGAACTCCTTGGTACAGGAGACAACTTCCTGAACAGAACACCAACAGCACAGGATCTAAGAGCAACAATCAATAAATGGGACCTCATGAAACTGAAAAGCTTCTATAAATCAAAGGACACTGTCATCAAAACAAAACGACTGCCTACAGATTGGGAAAGAATCTTCACCAACCCTTTATCTGACATAGGGCTAATATCCAGTATATATAAAGAACTAAAGAAGCTGAAAAGCAGCAAACCAAGTAATCTAATTAAAAAGTGGGGAACAGAGCTAAACAGAGATTTCTCTGTAGAAGAATATCAAATGGCAGAGAAACATTTAAAGAAATGCTCAACCTCATTAGCCATTAGGGAAATGCAAATCAAAACAACCCTGAGATTTCACCTTATACCCATCAGAATGGCCAAGATGAAAAACTTAAGTGACAACACATGCTGGGGAGGTTGTGGAGAAAGGGGAACCCTCCTCTGCTGCTGGTTAAAAATTAAACTTGTACAACCACTCTGGAAATCAATCTGG
The DNA here is from genome assembly GCF_030254825.1 of Meriones unguiculatus. Lineage (NCBI taxonomy): Eukaryota > Metazoa > Chordata > Mammalia > Rodentia > Muridae > Meriones > Meriones unguiculatus. Next base: position 57,688,824 of record NC_083362.1, on the reverse strand, counting down.
TGCTTTTTCAGTCAACTAGAAATAGCACTTCCTCAAGATCCAGCCATACCACCCCTAGGCATATATCCAAAAGTGGCTCAAGTACACCATAAGTACAATAAGGAGATTTGCTCAACCATGTTTGTAGCAGCTTTATTTGTAATAGCCAGAAGCTGGAAACAGCCCAGATGCCTCTCAACTGAAGAATGGGTGCACAAATTTTGGTATATCTACACAAGGGAATATTACTCAGCAATGAAAAATAAGGAAATCTTGAAATTTGCAGGTAAATGGTGGGAACTGGAAAGGATCATTTTGAGTGAACTGTCCCAGAAGCAGAAAGACACACATGGTATATACTCACTCATATAGACATATAAATCGGTACATCTACTAAAATCTGTACATCTTAAAGTAATCAAGAGAGAGGACCCTGACTAAAACGCTCAATCCCCATCCAGAAAGGTGAAAAGGATGGACATCAGAAGAAGAAAACAGGAAACAAGCTAGGAACCTGCCACAGAGGGCCTCTGAAAGGCTCTGTCCTGCAGACTATCAAAGTAGACTCTGAGACTTATGGCCAACTGTTGGGCAGTGTGCATGGAATCTTATGAAAGAAGTGGGAAATAGTAAGATCTGCAGAGGACAGGAACTCCACAAGGAGAGCAACAGAACCAGAAAATTTGAACACAGGGGTCTTCCCAGAGACTCATACTCCAACCAAGTACCAAGCATGGAGATAACCTAGAACCCCTGCACAGATGTAGCCCATGGCAGTTTAGTGTTCAAGTGGGTTACATAGTAATGAAAGAGGGACTGCCTCTGACATAATCTGATTGGCCTGCTCTTTGATCACCTCCCCCTGATGAGGGAGTAACCTTACCAGGCCACAGAAGATGACAATGCAGCCACTCCTGATTAGATCTGATAGACTAAGATCAGAAGGAAGGAGAGGGGGACCTCCCCTATCAGTGGACTTGGGGAGGGGCATGCTTGAAGAAAGGAGAGGGAGGTTGGGATTGGGAGGGGAGGAGGGAGGAGCTTATGGTGGATACATAGTTAATAAAGTGTAATTAATAAATTTAAATTAAATTAAAAATTAAAAAAAAAACAGTTCTGAGGAATAAATGATTACTAAGCTAGCTCTACCAAAGACATTGTAAGGAATACTTAGGTCTGAGGAGAAGATTAAAGGTACCCAGGAAGGCACAAGGAACAAAGAAACAACCTAAGAATATGGGATTAAAAGAGGTCTAAGAGAATACCATAAGGGTAACCGAATGCCAGGATTTCAATAAAAAGTCTTAATATTAATGGTCTCATCTCCAAAATAAAGTGACACAGACTATCAGACTATATCGGAAAACAGAATCCATTTTTTTGCAGCCTTCCAGAAACACAGCTTACAAACAGTGATAGATACCATTTTAGTGTAAAGGGAAGAAAAAGTTTCCAAGCAAATGGAACCAAGAATCAAGTAGAAATGGCTATCCTGATATCCTATAAAAAATCAACTTCAAATGAAAAATAATTGTAGGCATTAAGGAGGGACACTAGCAACAGGAAAGAAAAAATTCCAAAACAGGATATGACAAACCCTAAATATGTATGTACCAAGCATGAGCATAAAAAGGGTAGATAAAATGGAGTTAACAAGGCAATGTTGTTTCTATTAGACACCAGAGGTTAGCAAAGAAACAGCCCAGTGTCAGAACTGGAAATGCTCCTTTGGAATTTTTGCCCTGTGAGGACCTATAACCCCCCAAACATTACATTGTTTTGGTTGACCTCCAAAGTTGATGGTAAAACACTATTGGTGAAAAAAAAAATACTTGAGTTACAGCACATGTAAAACTAAAGCCAACACTGACCTGGAACTTCATCCCTACTGGCAATTCTCATAGTGCTAGAAGGTGCTATTGAAGACACCAGGAAATTAAAGTAATTATCAATCACACACAGCTGTGAACTGTGGAAATGGTAGCACTAAGCAGTTTCTGGTTAGTTTTAAGTCCTAATCCAAAAGATGAAAACCGTACCTGGAACTAATATCAGGCTAATATCCTGTGGCTAGACAGGTCTTAGGCTCTAGAGGAGAACTACTTATTATGATTCTGATAGGTGGACATAGTTTTAAACAGACTCCTAATGACTTATTTTTATACCCATAAATCAATGAGTTTCTCAGTCACCATCTAAGAAGCTTCTATTTGCAGTAGATGGTGACTAATGCAGTCACTTGCAACTGGCCAAGGTACAGAGGATAAAAGACTGCAGAATGCTCAGCCCTAAATGGAACATACATACCACTCCAATCCCAAAGCTCAGGGACCACCGCAGAAAGGGAGCAGAAAGATTTGTGAACACCAGAAGATGTATACAAGAAAACACAACCATCTGAACACATGAGTATGCACACATGTGAACTCACAGAGTTGTGGCAAAATACACAATCCCTGTGTAAACCCAAGCCAAAAAATTTCCAGGAGGAAGATGGGAGTTCAGCATGAAATCCCACCTCCAGCTATGGAGCTACTAGCAATTGACAGCTACTTAGAAAGGAAGGCAGATTCTCTAAGTGTAGCCCTACATAAATTGACTGCTTTCCAATTAAAGACCACACATCCAAGAGTATTTAGGCAGCAATAATTGGTCTTGAAGGAGTTAGAAAAGAAAAAAAAAAGGACTCAAAGTTACTGAGTGAGGAAGGAGACTGGATCTTGGAAGAGCTGGGGAAAGAATATGATCAAAGCACTTTGCATGAAACTCTCAAAGAAATAACAAAAGAATAAAAAATTACCACAATTCCAGCAGTTATTTTCCCTTTAAGAATAACATCTCTGTTTCTTTTTCATTTTACCTCCAATATGCTAATAAGAAAAGATAGTTAGATATCAAATAAATGTGATGAGAATTCGTGTAAAAAGCAGACAATCAATAATACAGAAATATCTGAGACTAATTGAGGAAAAGATGAATCATAAGCTCATGTTGGTAAGGATATTTTCCAAGTAGAATAATGATACCTAAATTGTGTGATTTTACCCCAAGACAAAATCTTTTGGAAATAAATTAAATTCACTCTATATGGCCAAGGAAAACATCCTTCCTGCTAATGTCTTGATGACATCATTGTTGTAGCTTAATTGTTTTGGGCTTCAAGGATTTTCATAATAGTTAATACATCCTCCTCCGTCTGGCATGAACTCAGTGGCAGGCTCTCTGATCATCACCCCCTGGCAGGGGTGGGGGTGCAGCCTTGCCAGGCCACAGAGGAAATCAATGCAACCAGTCCAATCCAACTAGGCTAGTGTCCGATGGAAGGGGAGGAGAACCTCTCCTCTCAGTGGACTGGGGGAGGAGCATGGGAGGAGAAGAGGATGGGAGGATGGGGACTAGGGTGACACAGTCAGATACAAACTGAATAAACATAATAAATGATAATAATAAAAATATTTTAAAAATCTTAAAAAACAATACTTAATAGATTAACTGTTGACAGAGGAGAGACATACACACAGAGACAGAGAAAGAGAAAGAGAAAGAGAGAGACATATATGTTTATATAAAATTTAGGAACCAGAAATGAAAGAAAACGTATGTTTGTCTGAGATTGGCTTAGCTCATCTTACACGATAATCTTTGGTTATAACCTTTTTCTCACAACATATCTTTGCTCTCCTTTGTGGCTGAGAAAAATTCCATTGTGTATATGCAGCACATTTTGTTACATATTTTAAGTACTGTAAATCATGTTATAGAAAAACAGAAATGGGTAAATATCTTTGTGCTGTGTGGGCTTGGATTCTTTAGGTAAGGAGTGCTGTAGCTAGGTCATATGAAAAATCCATTGTTATATATTTTTAAGAAGACTGCATACTTTCCATATGGATGGACCCATTTAAATTCCCACCAGAAATGTGTGTTTCCATTAATCCACGCGCCAACCAACATCCAGCCATTCTCTTCCAGATGAGATAGAATCCTAATAAAGCTTTTCTTCTGTTTCTCTGATGGCTAGTTTTTTATATGTTAATCTGCCATTTTAATCTCATCTTTTGAGTACTATGTCTTCATTTGGTTATTGAAGTTATTAATTGCTTTTAATATGTTTTGGGTTTTTTTGAGTTCTTTGTGTCTTCTAGATGTTAATGGGTCAAATGTGTACCTTGCAAAGCTCTTACCTCATTCTGTAGAATCTCTTCACTCATGTAGCTTTTCCCTTTGCTGTAAAGAAGCCTTCTAACTTGGTGAAGTGTTATTTGTCAGATATATTGCCCTTGTTTCCTGAGCACCTGGAGTCCTACTGACAAAAGTTCTTGCATAGGCCTATACCTTAAAGTGTTCTTTCTGTTGTTTCCTCGGGCACTTTCATAACTTCAGGTCTTTCATCATGTGCATTTCACCTATTTCGATTGAATTTTGTGCACGGTGAGACAGAGATCCAGTTTCAACCTTCTACAAACGGTTATCTGGCTTTTCCAGCTGCTTGTTGAAGAGGCTGTCTTGTCTACAGTGTGTGCTTTTGCTATCTTTGTCAAAAATCAGCTTTAGTTTCATGGGTTTATACCCGGTTCTTCTATTCTGTTCCACGTAGATAATATGTGTATGGTTTGGGTCAGAAAAAAAACAAAACAAGAACAACAAAAAGCAACAAAAAACCTACTTTCTTTATTCTCATCCCCCAGCTAAGGTCTCCACAGAAACCACACAGCCATGTCTTGGAAAATTGTCGCAGTACCAATCAGGTTGGTAGTGCTCTTCTTGGACACTTTTTCGTTTTAGAACTCACAAATGTCAGCTCATTCCATGATCTGGCAGGAAACCCCTTTTGAAGTAGTTGATCATGGCATGGAAAATCAGCCTTAAGATGTACGTTTTCCCAGACATTTTCCTGTACATTTCCACTAGAGCCTCTCTTGTTTGAAAAGACAACAAATTCTTTTTTTTTTTTTTTTACAAAAAATTCTTGTTTTTGTAGAATCTTATCATTTGCTTCAGTGATGACTCCATTCCTGTTTTTTTCCCTCTCTCATCTATATCAACATATTTGAAAACTTTAAACTAAAACTGAAAATATATAACAGTTTTCAAAAGTATACTTTGAAAGAGATATCAAGGGGAGGTGAAAGGGTAGGAGGCTTTTGAAAATGAATATCATAACATTTGTACATTTTTGAGTAACGTAGTGACATTTAAGGTAGTTGAATTAACATTTTAATTTCTCTGAACAGCTCAATGATTTTAGAGGCAGAATATTAAGCCATTTTCCTTTTTTTCAACAACTGCCATTGTTTTTAATGCAAATATCCACAGTGCATTCATTAATTAAAGGTTACCCTATAACAGATTCTTTTCTAATTTACTGAAGATCAGACCTTTAGTCATTAGCACAAGCATGTTATTTAGTAAGTAAAAATGCTTATGGTTCAAAGACCAAAAAATTCAAGTCTGGAAAATTATTCTTATGTAGCTTCTGCATAACAGTGCTCCTAACCTTCCTCAAAAAAAAAAAAAAAAAGCCTGAAAGTGAAACACAGATGAGCAAGTAAATGTGTGATCTCTCCTACCCCTTGCATCCATCTTATAATTAATAGTGGGATGGGATTTTAAATGTTAAGGAAATAATAATTTCCCTTCAACAGGGATGAGAGAATTTTGTTTATTAGTTTAGTGTGATTCAATTTGTGAAAATGTGCTTCATTGATCTTTGCAAAGGAACTTTAATTGGAAATGAATATCACAATCTATTTGCCACACCAATGAGTCCAAGTTGCTGCAGTTCATTAAGTACTACACCTGCTATTTAACTTTTCAGGCTAAGAAAAATACCTTGATTTAATACATTTAGGACTGGCTGGTGTGGGAGTTCACAAAGCAATAGCTTATTTTATTTACTTAATCAGTTAAAATATGTCTCAGTTCCTCAGTTAGGATAAATATGACCTATACTTGACATGGCTATCCCCTTATATAAATACAAATCATTTTTGTAAGAACATTTAAATGGCAGTCTTAAAGAGGGTTTCACAAACAAATGAAGAAAGTGGTCATTTGTTTTGTTTGTTTGTTTGTTTGTTTGTTTGTTTTTGTTTTTTTGGGGGTGTGTGTGCATGGGCCCAATTATTTTTTAAAATCATTATTTCATTTATAATTGCATAGAATGTTTTGACAATATCCTGCTCCCTCCCCCTGCTCTTTCTTTCTAATTCAGTTTTGTGTGCTTTTATTATTATTTACATCAAAACCAATTTTGTGCTACCCATGTACTCAGTTGTGTGGCCTTCAATCAGAGCATGGTCACACTTTCAGATCTAACTGACCCTTCCTCTTCTAGCAGCTAAGAGAGAAGAGCATGTCTGATTGCATGCGGGTTGATGCCCCAGGTCCCGCCTCTGAGAAAAAGGTATCAGTCGGGTCTGATGCTCTTTGGGTGGATGACACCTAAATGAACATCAGTACAAAGTCCCAATTTATTTCTAATATCAGAGATCAGACCTCTACTCTTGCCTGATGCGTCTAAAACAAAAAGGGGGAACTGTAGAGAGCTGCGGAATGCTATGCCTTAAAGATGGAGCTGGTTTCCGCCTTCCACCTTCCCGATGGTGAGTGCTCTCTGTCACGAACAATTCCACATTTGGCTAAGGCTGAGGATCTGGCTTGCTTCCATGTATGTGGACCTATCTGCATTGCACACGTGGCACGCTTGGGTTGGCTACCCAGAGGCTATTTAAGCTGTGGGCTGGCTTTCCCCAGGGTCAGATGATTGTTCAAGGTTCCTGAATAAACTGCATTGAAAAAAAAAGTTTCTAATAGCTCCATGGTTAGGAGTGGGACCTCATACCCCATTCTCCTCTCCATGCTGAGATATGTCTGGATTAGGCTTGTACAAGCCTTGTGCATGGTGTCACAACTAGTGTGGGCTCATAATATTCAGATTCCGTATTGCTGAAGAAGAGACCAGAGTCATACCAGAGTCATAGAACACAGAGAAATCAAGCTGGTCCTGATCTTGAAGCTTCAGCCCTGCTGGCTAGCTTTTACAGTGTTAGAAGGTACTGTGCTTGCTACTGGAGGAGAAAAGTAATCACCCATTTACCCAAGTATGAAACCTGTGAATGCCAATAATAATCAGCCTGGCCAAAGCCCGCTGGTATAAGAATGGAACAAATGTCAAAAAATTAGCCAATCAATTTCTGGTTGGATTTATGGTCCATCCCATAAGATGAAAGCCATATATATACCACTACAGGGACAAGAGTCTATGATTAGGTGAATCATAGACCCCAGTTTTGCAAATGGATATAGTATTAAAAACTCCTAATGACCTATCATTAGGAAATCTCCCATCCCTCATCAGAGATGCTTCTGTTTGAAGTAGATGATACTTAACACAGAGAAACAAAACCAGCAAAGGAGCAGAGAATAACAGACTGTCTACTCACAAATAGAATATATACAGTGTACTCCATCTTCCAATGACTCAGAGGTCATTGCAGAAGAGGAGGCAGATATAACATAAGAGCCAAATGTGGTGGATGACTACAAGAAAAAATGAGTTTTCTAATAAAGGCACACAGACTATGTGCTGGCCACTATTTGAGATCAATCTGAAATCCAGCATGGTGGTGAGAAAGGTGGAGATCACAGGAGGAATGACAGACATTTCATATTAGGATAAAAACCACAGACCTGATCCAAAATACCCTCAACAGGACAGGCACCGTTCCACAAATACTCAGCAAACATCACCAGGGGATATGTAACAAAGCACAGGAAAAGTTCTGTACGAAAGAACTACAGCCTTGAGAACCGACGGGTGATCCCTTAGTCTTTGATCCCTTAGTCTTTGTTTGATTGATGTAAAATAAATTCTTACACCATTCGGTACTGAATTGCTAGAGACCCTCTCTGATAAACTTTGAAACAGAAATGGGTCAAAGGCTTGACCCCACTGAGGTGGGTGTGTGCTATCAGAAAGCATTTTCATCACAGGATGATGGTGAGGTCAACGTAAGGGTGAGCTCAGATGACCTCATCTATTCCGTTGGCACAGTAGCTCTTACTCAGTGTTTTTAGCTTTTGTACATAACAAATGGCAGTTTTCTGGTGGTTGGTGAATGGGAAGATTAACACTTTAACTATACTTGAAATAGTCCATAAATTAGTTATTGATTTATTGTAGTACTAAGGGTCAAACTTTTATAAATTTAAGACTTTAGAGTTAATACCATTTTAACTCAAAATATACTCAAACACCACAAAATTGTACAATAATTCTGAGAAATCTGAGAAATGCACTATTATCTTCATTTTTTTCTTTCTTTCTTTTTTTTTTTGACAAGAAATGACATTTCTGCATGTTCATTGCAACTATAGAGTGCTATAGGATGTTTTGTTGTTTTATTTTTTTTGTTTTTGTTTTTGCCTTTTTTTTTTTTTTTTTGGAGACAGAGTTTTCTTGTGCAGCTGTATAGCATTAGCTGTCCTGTACTTGCTTTGTAGACCAGGCTGGCCTCGAACACACAGTGATCGATTGGCCTGCCGCTGCCTCCCTGGGTGCTGGGATTAAAGGCGTGCACTACCATGCTTTGCTGAAGCTATACTTCTTAGTCTTCACTATTCTACATAATTAAAACAATTTTCTCTTCATTGATGAATTAATTAGTGTCTTCAACCAGTATTAGTACAATTTCATGAGTTTTTCCATTTATTTATTACAATTTATTCACTTTGTATTCCTTCCCTCGTCCCCTCCCAATCCCGCCCTCCTTCTCTCTTCTCCCATGCCCCTTCTCCAGTCCACTGATAGGGGAGGTCCTCCTCCCCTTCCATCTGACCCTAGCCCATCAGGTCTCATCAGGACTGTCTGCATTGGCTGAGGTTTTGAGTCAAGAAAATTCTAAGGAAAACACAAATAAAATATTTCATATCAATACAAAGGTTTGCTTTAAAAGTTTGAGCCCCAATTTTCACCTCACTGAGTCTCAGTATTGTAATTTGGGGAGAGAAAATGTCAGTTGATTTAAATTTCTTGATAAATTTTCTAGTTATAATACTCAAAAATAATTGTTAAAAACTAAACACAATAATAAATATTATAAGCCACTGTAGAAGCACTGACCAAAATTTTTCCAGAATAGAGATACTTGTGAAGAAAAATATTAAAAAACTACATTTTTATAGGAGTCTTTTTTTTATCACTTTAAAAGTACTGGTGGTCCTTAATAACCACCAAGAAAATAGGAAGGCTAGAACAATAATTATAATAACAAATGTGCAAAATATTGCAGAAACATACATGAAAGCAGCCAATTTAGGTTAGGTATATAAAGTTTTCTGAAGAAAATATATATTTAGTCTGAAGTAAAAGTGGGGTCATTGTACTATTTATTCATTAATGAATTTAGAACTATTTTGAATTTTATTAGTCCTAAGTAGTCAAGTATAAGGAGAGTTTTTTTAATAGCATTTATTTGGTTTCCAATAGTTTTCTAGTACAGTTGAGAACTGGAGTCCCACAAACAAAGGGAAAGCTGGCAGCTGTTAGGATGTGGTTACATGAAAACAGGGTATCTCATGGTGATTAAGTCACCACAATATATGCCTTTCATATTTTTTTTGGCTGTGCAGTGACTTTAAGAATGGATTTGAACAACAGGACAATGTGGTCAGGGCATACTAAACAGGGTAGAACAGAGCCCCGTGCAAAACTTCAACAGCACATTTGATACAGAAGGTCACAATTGAGCCTACAGCAGTGATTTGCTATTATGAATATTAACATCAATAACCAAATCAAACAACCCTTTCTTTATCTTCTATGCAAGTAAATACTAATATCTTCAGGGGTAAACAAATATTTAACCATAGCTTTTGCCACAGTTTCTATATATATATTTTTACAAGTTTATCCTTTTTATTGAGCACAAATCCTCTTTTGTTATTGCCTAATTATACCTCCTCACTCCATGTGAAATCCTTTTACTCACACTCTTATTATATAAACCTACTTAAGATTAAGACGCTCTAATTACCCTTTCTCTGATAATGATTTTCTGCTAGTATTTTCTTTTAGAAGGGAGTACATTTTCTTTTATCAGAAAAAAGGAAGACAGGATTAAGTAAGTACTACTTGCTACAGTACTTTTATTCTACTAAAATCTATAGATAACACATGAAACTACCAGATACATGAGCTTTTGTGATTCTTTGGGATGTATTATATGTAAATAAGCTTGTCATGTGCTATACTTTAATTTTCTTCTTCACTAAGACACATGCTAATGTAATAATGTCTATTATGCAATTTCCAAGTAGCCATCTATCTGCTAAGAGGTGGTATGGCTTTACATTAGGTAATACATATACAAGATGATATAGATAGCAAGAAAAGAAATGTAGACAGACAGAGGCAATGAACTGCATGATACATGATTTGTAGAGAAAGGCAAGTGTGCCATAGGAGCAGTGAGGATGTCTTCGGGGCACCTGTGGCAATGAAGGGATGCTATGGTTTATATATAAAATGTACCCCAAAGGCCCATGTGTCAAAGGCTTGGTTATCAGCCCATGGCCCTCTCTGGGGGTAGTGTAACCTTCAGGAAGCTGCTTACAGTGAGGGCTGCTGAAATCAAGGGGATGAGCACAAACACTACCCAGAAAGTTAAAAGTAGAAGGCGATGTCAAGCAAATGTACCTGACCTCAGGGCAGAAACATGGTAAGAGAAAATAGAAGAGAAACTGGGAATGAATAGAGGTTCAGGATTGTGTGGAGCATGGTGGGACACAAGGCTTCAAGAGAACAGGAGACAGACTCGGGGACTTAAAAAAGATTTATTTTATTGGGTGCTTATGTGTCTCTGTGTATCTGTGTAAGGATATACAATATGTGTGTGTTGGTTCCTGAAGAGGCCAAAAGGGGTATCAGATCCCAGGAAGCTGGAGTAACAAATGCTTGCAAGCCTCCCAGTAGAGGTGCTAGGAACAGAATGCCAGGCTTCTGGAAGAGCAGCATTTTGAAAGCAAGTTTATGTGCAGGCATATGTACTGAAATATGCTGAAGACCATCAGGTGGGCTTGCATCCTGCATGTAGCTTTCTAGCAACAGAGAAGGCACTGAAAAGACCCATTGAGATGTGTGGCCTTGGAGGGGCCATCCCAAGCGCAGCTGGAGATGGCCGCCTCAAAGACTATACATTGTAAAACATTCCACAAAACTAAGTTCTGTGGTTAATTAGCCTTCCGTTATAACCAGTCTCTGCTTCCGGCTTCGTGCGCCATGTCAGGAGCAGATCTCAACTCACTGCTGCTGCTGTTCTTTTGTAGTGGCTCCTTCTGTTACAGTTAACTCTTTGTGTGCGGTTCTGTCCTCTTCCTATTTCCCTGGATCCCTGCGTTAGACGCTTCTCTTCCACTCTCCTGTCCTTCCCATTTCACACCACACTCCTGCCTCTTGTCCCTGCTCTGTACACACCTTCCCTGCTTTGCCCAACACACTAATGCAGAATAAGGTAATACAGCCTGACATTTAGAAGAAAGTCTTCAGAATCTAAACCCCATGGCATCCTTCAGATTCTTTCTTTTTTAAATTGTTTTTTAATTAATTACAGTTTGTTAACTTTGCATCCCAGCTGTAGCCTCCTCCCTCAACCCCTCCCAATCCCACCCTCCCTCGCTCATCTCTTCCCATGCCCCTCCCCAAGTCTTTCAGATCTTTTCTTCACTTCTCTGAAGCTAAATAGTAGGGAGGAGTTTGTTCACCCTGAGCACACTCTCAGAACTGGCCTAGGCTCCAGTCACACAATGCCAGGACTGTAGAAGGGTCTGTGTAAACACTCGATTTTGATAGAAATCACAAAAGTGAAAAAAAAAAAAAGTGCAACATTTACAAGCAGCCATCAGTTAGTAGACTCTCTCCAGGGCTTCTCCTCTTCTGGGTTCAGTTTTGGCACCTCTTGTCAGGAACTCTGCTGGAGCCAAGGTCATCCACATTCAGTGTGTTTGAAGATGCGGTATCTGATATCGGTACCAGCTGACCTCGCCCTGGTAGTGTGACGCTTTGTCTGCCTTCCTCTTCAAGTGCAGCTGGAGGGTGGCCAGGAAGTGGGTAGGAGGAGGTGGATCTGATCTCTCGCGCGGCTGCCTCAGTTAAGAGTCCCCATTCGCTACCAGTGGCTAGGGTTCTTGCTTCTGTGAGCACAATAATGATCCTCCCAACTGTGCCGTATCAATCATAGTCGCGCGGAAGCACGTTTTCCCAGGTGCCGTGTTACCGCATGCATGCGGCAGACGCTTCCCAATTTGTGGCAAGCATTAGGAACTTGTCAGATGCTGATGAATCCTGAGTTCCAACGGGTTGCATTCTGAGTATCTTTTAAAAACAGTGTCAAATAATTAAGAAATATGCCCCAATTAGAAGAGCCCCACCACCCTTTCCTAAACTCGGCCTTTTATTCCCCGCTGAGAGGACTCTGATTTGAGCAAACACGTAGAGGTGTTGTGCTTTATAAGAACGGGATGTTGAGGTGGCTTAGCCAACTGTTGTTTCCTTTCTTGAGAGGAAATGGCTGATGTGCGGTCATAGGATACAATACTGAGTACTAAACTAGTATCGACCAGGGAAGAAGACTGGGGAAGTTTTCTGTGTTGAAAGGAGGAAGGCATGAACTCACACATGATGCCTGGAAGCATCATGGGGTCATGATGATAGTTGACAAAGTCCCAGAGAACCAGAAACCTGACATTTCTAAACTGAGTGGCTTACCAACACTGTGCCTTCCTAACTCTTGTCTGCAGTTGCTCTGTGTGAGAATTAATGATCTCCCGCTGCTTATATCACTTAAAAAAAAAGACTCACTGTATACTTGTAGTTCAAAGTCTCCAAGTTTTTCTTAAACTGTAATAACATGGGTTTGAGATTGTCAAGAGCTTTCAGGGATGGACAGGTATCTTTTAAAATGCAGACTGACTGAAGGACTATGCTCATTACACTTGGGAGATCCCTGTGTCTGTCCTATCTTTGCTACTGTAATTTATTTGGTATTAATAGAGCATGCATTTTTGTTAATGTTCATGGCTTTGACTTTGTGGCAGGAGAGTACTAGTCTGGCAATCAGAAGACTGGGATTTGGGGCCTTGGTTTGACTTGGTCTTGGTCTGACTTTGACCAGCAAGTTGAACTCTCTGTCATGTGATGGTCTAAACTGCTAAGTCAGGAGTGCATATCTGATTCTTTCTAATGGATTTCTGCCTCTAATGTCACACAGCCAAAACATACATAGAAATTGCCTCCAGCAGGTACCAGGAGGTCCTACCATCTGTATCTACCAGGGACAGTCATTCTGATTGTCCAAGTCACATTATCACACTATGCCTATTGAATAAAGTTTTCTTATTTACTAACACAATTAGAGTGTTCTTATCTGCTGATGTGCATCAAAGTGCTCTATGACCAGGACTGGACAAAGGGAGGCTTCCTGACCATTTGGTGACGTGCTAGACTGTAGCACAAGCACCTATGTGGAAGGATGGCAAACAAGACTAGCCAAGATTGGGCCACTGTATCAGTTGTTTGTGAAGCTATGGGCTAAGGGAAGAATAAAAAGGTTCATATATGACAGCCCTAATAAAAATATTCAAGTTGTAAAGCTGAAGAAAGCCATGTTCTTTTAAGGAAGTACAAGTCTTATATAAGATTATTGAAATTAATGTAAGACAAACTTCCATACGGAAAGCCGTCACAATCTCAAGGTCTGAAAAGGAACAGTGGGAGATTTCTGCACTGTTACTACCTAAGACAGTTACTGCTCACAACATTTGTTACTAGTGAAGAGTCCTGAATAAGCAAGAAGAAATTTGGTTTGTTCCTGACAGGCAATGTTATAAGCTGGGACGTCTGTCCCCAGATGACAATGAAGGCCCACATTCAGCTCACCAGCGATGAGGATGAGAATGTCCCTCTTGTTCAGCAGCCTATGCGTGAAGTGAGATGTCTTCCCGTTTCACCGAAACTGCTTTTGCCTGGTGTCTCTGACTGCGTTTACTAATGGGATTAGGGCTGTTGTATCTCTGGTACAGTTTTGTTTACCTGTAACCCTGCACAACAGGCTACCTACAGGGCACTCATTAAGGTACTTGGGATTCATACGCTGTGAAGAAAACCTTTAGAAAAAGAAAAGAAAAACGTTCAAAAGGGAATGTGGTCACCAAGGTGACCGAGGCTTGTGTAATATGAGACTATAAAGTAGCTGGGAGCACAAAAGACTGCAAAATCAATGCAGTCTCCTCTTTGTTATCAATACTCCAGGAACAGAACAACACAGTTCAGTTGGATGACAAGATATTTCCAAATATCATCGTATCTGCTGGTGTCACTAGATGAGCAGCCATGTGTCTCTTCTGCCTTGCAACATAGTTTTCGCTTTAAACTGAGTCTGAACAGACAGAGCTGCTCAGAGAAATAAATTGGTAAAATTTGCTTACTTGCTTGTGGAGGGGGCAATGAGAGAGAGAGAGAGACAGAGAGACAGAGAAGACAGACAGGCAGACAGCGACCCCAAGACAGGGAAAGAGAGAGTTGGTCACTTCAAGTGAACCACAAGTATCTGCTTAGGAGATCTCATCCCCAAGAGGAATGTTCCCATTTGTTTTCTTCCATTCTAGTGATGTTTTTTTTTTTAAATAATTAATTTTACTTAATTATTTAAATAATTTAAATAATTACATTTGTGTGAAAGTGTCAGATCCCTTGGAACTGAGGTCACAGACAGCTGTGAGCTGCCATGTGGGTGCTGGAAACCGAACCTGCGTCCCTTGGAAGAACAGACAGTGCTCTTAACCACTGAGCTATCTCTCCAGCCCCTCCAGTGATGTTTTAACATAGGTTAGCACAACTGTGGAAGCAACAGGAATCAATAGTCTCTAAATCAGAAACAAGCAGCGGCTAATCGGCTAATCATAAATTCACCTTGCTGGCTTAGTTTTCGGAACTGTTGATAACAGTGGGGGAAATAAATGGTATGAGTCTGTTTTTTATTTATTTTTTTACCTTTGATGTCTATGTGTGTGCGTGTGTGTGTCATTGCCTGAAGGAAGGCCACTGGAAGTTATTATTCTGTGCCTTCTACTCCTGGTGTTTCCTGCTTGCTTGTACTATCTGTTAACCAGAAAGAAATAATGGAACTAAGTGGTAATTGGGCTGGGAAAGCTTCACATGAAAAATCCTTCCCATCCATTACAGCTAAGTATCATATCTTGTTGTTCTTCATTGCTACTCTGAGGATTATGTAGTAGTATATGATTGCGCTAATGTGCTTATCCTTTATTGAGTTAGGCTCGCCTCGCTCTCATAGTAGCTACTGAACAGCATTCACCCTGACATCTCTGCTCCTGCCTCATTCCATCATGTGCACTGGGAGGTACTTTCTTCCCATGTCCACTTGAATGGGTAGTGCTTCTAAATTCAACAACATTCACAAGGGTATTAAATAATTTTCATTCTTGTTGATAAATATTGAAACCAAAAAATCCAAAATGGGACTTTATGATCTCATTCATGTTTTAGCATACGGAGACGCTGATTAGCCAAACACTTTAGTATGAATTTCTGGCTTCTCAAAGTAATTTTGAAAAATTTGCATAAATAAGTAGAACTAAGTATTAGCGCTAATTTTAACCCATAAGTTTTGGCATTAGGCAGCTTCAACAATAATTACATAAATGGAACTAATTTAAAAAGAAAAATATTTAAATATCTAAAAACTGTTACTTGTGGGACAGTAATGATTCTGTGTCCAGGAAAGCTCATTTGAACAAAATTAAAGCTATATGCTGAGTTTTAGAAGTGCAATAGGAAATGCTAACCATGTGCCCTCCAACTGTAAATTACTGATACAGTGGTAATACTATGTTAGTTATTAAATCATAGAAAAGCTGGGAATAAATACAAAATTGCTAGTCTAGTTTTGTGTGCAATACCTCAAGTAGACACATTGATAAAGAACCATTAAGGACACTTAATTTAAATAATTATTAGTATGCAGTGACAGACTTTGGATAATCAATTTCTTTTAAAATCTTCAAAAATCACTGCAAGCAGTTTAACAAAACTATGTCATTAGGCCAAAACTAGATGAAGAAAGCTTTGAAAAATATAGAACAAGAGATATAGCATTAAATGTTAACAAGTATTTGGTCCTTGTGATAATTACCCTGAATATGATTTTTCACAAGTGTTTGTTCATTTCAGGAACTATCTTTTGGAACTATGTACAAATTCAAATTGTGTAAACTCTCATGTGAATCTTTACAGAAACAAGAACCTGGAAAAATTTTGAGTAAGAAAAAAAAACCACTATGGATATCACAAAGGAATAAAATGGAATAAGAAGAAACATACATTTATTTGTTTTGGAGAGATATTTTAAATCAATGACTCCTGAAATTAATCAGGAAAAATTACATTTTTAAAAAATATGTGATAGAATTATTATCTTCTATCTATGTGATAGAATTATTATTAAATGTGATAGAATTATTATCTTTATTATTGTATTAAAAAATTTCAACACAGTATGAGGTTGGCTTGAATATATTCTAATTTCACTGAAAACTGAATGGTGCTTCAGAGAAGTTTTCTCAGATTCGACTTTAAAAATAAATAGACATATAATACAGGATAAACATACTAAAATCAGTACACCTAAAGAAGTTAAGCAAGAAGGAGGATCCTGGGTAAGGTGCTCAATCTTCAATCAGAAAGTCAAATGGGATAAACATCAGAAGAGGGAGAAAACAGGAAACAGGACAGCAGCCTACCACAGAGAGCCTCTGAAAGACTCTACCCTGCAGGGTATTAAAGCAGATGCTGTGACTCATAGCCAAACTTTGGGCAGAGTGCAGGGAATCTTATGAAAAAAAAAAAAAAAAAAAAGAGATAGAAAGACCTGGAAGGGACAGGAGTTCCACAAGGAGAGCAAAAGAAGAAAAATTTCTGGGCCCAGGGGTCTTTTCTGAGACTGATACTCCAACAAAGGACCATGCATTAAGAGGTCATAGACCCCCCGTACAGATATAGCCCATGGCAGCTCAGTCTCCAAGTGAGTTTTCTAGTAAGGGGAATAGGGACTGTCTCTGACATGAGCTCAGTGGCTGGCTCTTTGACCACCTCCCCCTGAATTGGGGGGGGGGCAGTCTTACCAGGACACAGAGGAAGACAAAGAAGCCACTCCTGATGAGATCTGGTGGGCTAGGGTCAGATAGAAATGGAGGAGGACTTCCCCTATCAGTGGACTAGGGGAGGGGCATAAGGAGAGAGAGGGATGGAGGGTGGGACTGGAAGGAGATGAGGGAGGGGACTACAGCCCAGATACAAAGTGAATAAATAAATGATAATATAAATAATAAATAAATTAAAATAGCAACATAAATATAATGAAAAATAATTAAATTCTTAGAAATAGTTTGAGTCCGATGATTGTTCAAGGTTCCTGAATAAACTGCATTGAAAAAAAAAAAGAAATAGTTTGAAATTTCCAAGTGAAAATATACCTTTAAACCATTAAAGTCACAGAGGACTTTTAAGAAATACATATCATTTGAAGGGTAATATAACTGTAAGTGGAAGAATTAATATATGTTGTACCATTAATGAGTATTAATGGAAACTTTCATTTTTTATGATGAAGGTATTTTATGTAGGCTGATTGTAATTTCAGTTTAATTTAAGTAATGTATGATTTGATTTATCTTTTTTTGTTAAAAAAGAAAACATACCTTCTTCACTTGAAATAATTGAAAATTTTACTATAGCTAATGCATTTTAAATTATTCAGGAAGATATTTACAGGAATATTTCTCGGTTTCTCCTCTGTGTCGTGATTGTTTCACTGCAAGTGATTTTCTGTTTGTTTGTTTTGGCTTGGGATGGAAAAAGGAGTTGCTTCCATTTTCCACTTCGCTTTGACAGCAATAACCCTAATGTGAATGCTTTGTCAGCAGGATCTGACTCCGTAGAAACGACCTGGAGCATCTGCATCTAAGAGAACAAGAGATGGAAAGACGATCCAGAAATGGAGTGCTAATTACATTACACTCTAAGACTTCCTGTCTTGGAACAACTAAATGATACTTGGGAAAGATAAGTATAAACCAGTAGCATATTCTAAGGACAGGCGGGGATCACCCAGGGCCTTCCTGCCGCATTCATGTAGTGATAAAATCAGTGCAACCCAGGAGGTCAGGGAGTGTGGGGTCAATGCATAGGTTTCTCTGTGTGCAGCATGAGCACTTGGGAGATTAATCTGTTTGGCATTGCACTAGTAGGACCAAATTTAATCGGATAAAAATTAGTCACTCCATAGTCATTTGTGTTCAAGTTATTAAAAGGCTCTAATGAGTTATCCGTATCTCTGCATGAAGCCAAAGAACACCTTAGTGCATAAGGTAAGCTTTATCCGCTGCTCTTTAGGTCATAAACCAAGAGATAATGCATCTCTAAAGATCACTAATGTTCCCTAGGAGAGGTTTTCTTTTGTTTTTAATTCGTGAGATTTCTGACATGTTATTTTCAGTTTTCTTGTGGAATATTTGTCACAGCTCTTAAAAGATGTGACTCACGTCATTAAACATGATCATTTTATGACAAAGAAAATGATTCACAGTCTAAAAAATCTATGCAAAAAATATTTTGCTTTTTCTTTGAATAATTCATTGAATGAGTATGGAAATACGATTGTGCTTGTAAACTTCCCTTTTAATATTTTAAATATACACCATAAATTGTACTCTTATATAATACCATGTTATATGTGTTATATTTCATTCTTTCTAATTAAAAAAAAAAGTTAGTGGCTATGAAAATAGGATCCTAACTGGTGCCAGTGTCAAGCTTACCATGTTGACAAAGAAGACGGAGTCAATATTTTCAGTCCTAGGAAGTAAAGATAAAATTGTCCAGAGATCACTTCATTGTGAACTTGTCTAATTAAAGGAGAGTATTTTGAAAGTTAAATTAAGGGGAGATAGTCAAGAAAATGGCTTTAAAATATGGAAGAAATTAGTTACCTTCTCTGATCTTGAAAGCATTCTATTCTAGTTAGGAATTGCTCAGTGTGTAGCTTGTGTCTGATGAGGAAAGCATTCAAACTCCCTTATGGATCGATGTTTGCATATGTTGTTTATAAGGGAAAAGATGCAAAACACATGCTTAATAACAAGCTGGAACATGCAATGATCAAAAGTTGTAACAGCAGAATTCAGGTGATATGAAGGATGAAAAGGGAAAAATGGGGGTAGACTTAGCTGAGGAAGGGTGAGGGAGGTCACTCAGGAGGGGGAAGAAAGCAATGCCAGGAATGTCTGAAAAAGCCAGAAGGAATCTCATCATTCATTTACTTCAAATTATATATAATACGTATAAAACATGTAATAGCTTAAATAAGGTTGTACCTTTGAACTGACAACGCTTCTTGGATACTAGAGCCATAGACTACTAATACCCCTAGTATCAGAAGTGAGAAACCTTTATTCCTCTTGTTGATCAGTGTAGATTTCCCAAACAATGCAGGCGATCACTATGATTGTTGATTGTCTCTCAGATGTTGAAAGTAAGTTCCTTTGGCTGAAAAGAGCATGCATTTCAGACACAGGACTCAGTGTTCAACCTGGATCTGACCTGAAAGTCTCCTCACTGAGGACTAGTTTCCATAATACTGAAAGATATTATCTATAGAAAAGTTTTAATCCAACAACATGGCTGCTCTGGAAAGGAATGATATCAAAAAACCTTCAAGGTTTTTGTGATCCAACTGGAATACAGATGAACCCTTAGTACACACTTTTTAAAATTATTTTTATTTTTTTATATTAATAACAGGTTATTTACTTGGTATCACAGCCATAGCCTCCTCCCTTATTCCCTCCCAATCCCAACTTCTCTGTTGGTGATTCAGAGGATTGGAGGATTCTCCCAATCCTCAACTCTTCCCTGTGCCTCTCTAAGTCCTCTGGTAGGAGAGGTCCTCCTCCCCTTCCATCTGACCCTAGTTTATCAGGTCTCATCAGGACTGGCTGCAATGTCCTCCTCTGGGGCCTAGAAAGGCTACTCACCACTGAGTTCATGTCAGAGACAGCCCCTGTTTCCCTTAATAGGGAAACCCCTTTGGATGCTGAGCTGCCATGGGCTACATCTGAGCAGGGGTTCAAGGTTTTATCCATGCATGGTCCTTGGTTGGAGATTCAGTTTCAGAAAAGACCCCTGTGCTCAGATACATTTGGTCCTTGTAGCACTCCTGTTCTCTCCAGGTCTTACTAACTCCCCCTTCTTTCATATGATTCCCTTCGAAAGCAAAGGACACCGACATCAGAAAAAAAAAATGACTGCCTACAGACTGGGAAAGGATTTTCACCAACCCTATATCTGACAGAGGGCTAATATCCAGAATGTATAAAGAACTCAGTAAATTAAAAAGCAACAAATCAAGCAATCCAGAATGGGGTACAGAGCTAAACAGAGAATTCTCTGTAGAGAAATATAGAATGGCAGAGAAACACTTAAGGAAATGCTCAATATCCTTAGTCATGAGGGAAATGCAAATAAAAAAGACCCTGAGATTTCACCTTACACCCATTAGAATGGCTAAGATAAAAAACTCAAGTGACAACACTTGCTAGAGAGGATGTGGAGAAATGGAACCCTTCTCCATTGATGGTGAGAATGTAAATTTGTACAACCACTTTGGAAATCAATCTGGCGCTTTCTCAGACAATTAGGAATAGTGCTTCCTCAAGATCCAGCTATACCACTCCTAGGCATATATCCAAAAGATGCTCAAGTACACAACAAGGATGTTTGTTCAATCATGTTTGTAACAGCTTTCTTCATAATATCCTGAACCTGAAAACAACCCAGATGTCCCTCAACTGAGGAATGGATACAGAAATTGTGGTACATTTATACAATGGAATAGTATTCAGCAATTAAAAACAAGGAAATCATGAAATTTGCAGGCAAATGGGGGGATCTAGAAAAGATCATCCTGAGTGAGGTATCCCAGAAGCAGAAAGAAACACATGGTATATACTCATTTATAAGTGGATACTAGACCTATTAGATAGGATAAACATACTAAAATCTGTACACCTAAAGAAGCTAAAAAAGAAGAGGTTCCAGGGTAAGATGATCAATCCTCACATAGAAAGACAAATCAGATAGACACTGGAAGTAGGAGAAAATAAAAAACAGGACAGGAGCCTACCATAGAGGGCCTCTGAAAGACTCTATCTAGCATTGTATCTAAGCAGATGCTGAGACTCATAGTACACACTTTTAATCCGAAACAATGAAAGTATGTTTAGTTTATGGAAGGAAGCAGCCATGTTTAAGAGTGACATGTAATTGAGGGGCAGATAAAGTGATGAATCAGAGAAATACTTGACAGAATGAGTCAGAGATAAAGTGCACTCAACTCTCATGATAATAGGACCAGAAAGAGAAGCTACTTAAGCACAGCACAGGGAGAGTGAAGAAAGGTTTTGTTGTTATTGTTGTTTGTTTTGTTTTTTTCTACTGAGAGTTGATTACCAGGATACTTTTACAGAGACAGGTTGCAGAGAGAACAAGCTGGACACAGGTAAAGACAGAATGAGCCAGAGAATGGGAAGGAGCCAGAAAATTAAAACATATTTCCAGAATTAGTTTGATGCAAGGAAGAGCAACTCAGTCAGAAAGCAAGAAAAGCCAGTTTGAATCAGTCAACTTGGAAAGGATTTAAGGTCAGAAAAGCTGAGTTAAACCAACCACTGAGAGTCAGAATGAATTGAAAGAACTGGGAATGGATATAATTTCACCCCTACATATGAGGAAATAAAAAATAACATTTACAGCTATGTAAACTGCCAAAGGAGAGTAGCAACCAGTAGTCCTACCCAGCCATGATATCTATGAACCACAACAGTGAATGGCCAGGGAAGGTATCCCTAAAAGTTCAATAGCAGCATTCATATCTTGGCATCAACCAATATCTGTCTAACTGGACTTAAGGCCCACTCAACAGGAATGAAATCTTTTGTGAAATGGAAACCTAGACAATTACCTGGGATCGATGAGGTCATGATCCTCACAGGAGAAGTTACTACTGCCACTTCACTAAACCAGCATGATTCCAAACTGCATTCTAAGGACTAACCCTTGGTCAAAGAAGCTTCACTTTGCTGCAGATGGGGACCAGTTCAGAAAGCTGCTATTGTTCAAAACACAGAGAACAGTTGACTGTAGAGTTGTTCTAATGTCAACTGTTACATCTGCACAATCTCCCACTCCTAAGTCTCAGAAAACATCACAGAAGAGGGAATGAAAAAAAAAAAGGAGCCAGAGGACCAGGAAATCTGCTGTGAGATTGTGTCTCTTAGACGTGACATAAAAGATGTGCCCCTGGTGATGCAACACTGTAGCTGTGTAATTAGATTTTGAACACCAATAGATATGCCAATGTGGAGGTGGGAAGGCATATGCACTCTACCTACAGACAACTCAGGAGTGCAGAGAGCAAGAGAAACAGTCTTCCCCCAGGATGAATTCCCAGCTTGGTTACCCAATAACAATCAGCCTGGAAATCACATACCCACAAGTAACATTATGTGGACTGAGAAGGTTGTGTGTGTGTGTGTGTGTGTGTGTGTGTGTGCATGTGTGTGTATGTGTTTGTGAATATGTGTAATAACAATCATCAAAGAAAAAGGAGTCATGAATTTGAGAGGGAGTGACAGGAGGTAGGTAGGAAGGGGCATGATTGATTGGAAACATGAGAATGACATAATTATAGTTTAGTTTAAAGGTTGACAAAAAAAAGAGTTATTACACAGAGTTACTCATCAGCCAGTGAATGTCCTGTCCACTTTTGCCCTTTGGCTGCCAGTTCTGATTTGTTAGAAAATGACAAGGAAAGCAGAGATGCTGAGATGGAAGTGGGAGGGCTGTGGAAACCTGAACACTAGTTCCCATGTACAATATGTAACTCTTTAAGCTAAACCCACTGCTGTTTACTTCTCAACCTCACCGAATGGCTAAAGGCCTGGATTTCAGCAGAACTGCTCCCGGGAACACTGACACTATGGCTGGATCTACTGCTTTCACCTGTGATCCTTCTATAGACCAGGTGTTCACACATTTGAAATACAAGTGTATAGTATTAGACTGTTAACAAACCCTGATTGCATAGTCAAGAGTAGAGTACCACCATCCAGCTAGATGTGTATTTTGGCATCAAGTGAGTGTCTTGGGAAAGCCACTGACATCATCAAGAATCACTGGGTTTTGTGTGATAAATCCTTTTGTTAGGAGGAAAAGAACAATGTGGGTAGCTGTAAAGTAGGTTGCTTAGAGTTAAACAAGGATGGAAAATAAGCAATCAAACACGGAGTCTGTCCTGGACTCCTACCACGGACGTCCATGATTCTCTGCCGACAGGGGTGGTGGTGGTGGGGGCTATGCATGAGTAACATTGTGAGATGGCATGTGGACGGAAAGGTACTCACTGGCCTCCCTCCAGCCAGGATGCTTGTGTGAGTCTGGTTGGCATCTTAATTACAATACTTGATGTTAATATTTATGAAAATTGGGGGTTTTAATTTCCTCAAGCACTGATTTTTCAAGTACATGAGTTAAATACTATTTGCAAGATGTAATTTTCTATTGGTGTTGATACTTTCATTACAAGGCACTAATGTGAATGCATTCAATTGTAATGATAAGTCAGGGAAATCAATAGTTGAAGATATTAAGACTCAAAATAAAATAACTCTACTTCAAGCAGATGAGCAAATGAAAATTGTTGCAATCTCCAGAAGTCCACACCCAATTAGGGTTTGATCAAGCCACATTGGCAGGAATATCCCACTCTGAGAGAATTGATTCCTTTTAAGGAGATTTAATCTCTGTGGATTCATTTAACTGTAGAACATCACTCTTGAAAATGTGAATATATCAAATACAATAATAAATCTGTGAACTGTCAGCTTATATTTTATTCTATGATGCCATGCCTATAATGAGAAACAGAATGAAATCACTGATAAGTTCTTGGAAAAAAAGATAAAAAGGAATAAAATTTGAAGAGTAGAATTTTATTTCTCCTTTCAAGTACATTCAGTGCTTATATGGACAGAGTTCTGCAGTCATTCAAAATTAGCCCTCAATGGATATAATTGATAGGAAATGGCTTGGAAGGTACCAGCAAATGAAGCAGAACACTGGCAAAGCTAAATACCCAAGAAGGCAAAAAGGGCTTCTGTATTTGATGGTATAATCCAAACATCTAAGAAATGTTATACCAAAATGACCATGTAATTGCAAATAATCTTTCCTAAGGACTATTTTACTAACTACTAATTCCATCTCTTTAGTCATGATGCTTAGCTTATTCATTGACTCTAAATAACTAAAATGTAGTCTTTTAAGGGAGTTATTGTTAATATATGAAACATGGAAAATGGATTCATAGTAAGTTATTGTAGAGAACATTAATATTCTCATGGATATCTCAGTCATTTCAAATGCTTCTAATGAACATAGTTAAGGAACATTACAACTAGCTACTTTGCCATTTAAAACACAATTTAGTTCTTTAAGCTATCATTTTAGGCTTCATGTGTATTGGGGAAATAATATGACCATGTATATAAATATTTTGAGATCTTTGAAGATTCTGTGTGTGTGTTGAGAAACTTCATAGTTAATTCCAAGTCAATCTACTGTATCTTTAAGGCAGTAGATTGTTATTCAAGAGGTACCCAGAATCTATTTATGCTGCCTGTTAACAAGCTCGTGTGCCTTGATCAAAATCTCCCCTTTTCCCCTTCTCTTGTCTGCTGTTAATGTGTGTGTTTGAAACCTTCCTAAAAGGTTTTGTTGAATTTTATTTATTTGTTTGTTTGTTCACTTATTTATTATCTAGTTAGTTGTGTGTGTGTGTGTGTGTGTGTGTGTGTGTTTCTGAGTGTCTCTCTGTGTGTTTATAAGTCTCTCTCTCTGTAGGTAACAGGACAACCTGTAGGAGTTAGTTCTCTCCTTCCAACATGTAGGTTTCAGAGACTGAGCTCTTATTATCAGCCTTGGTATCAGGTGTTATTTACTGACTGAGCTATGTGGCCAGTCCATGTTTGACTATTTTAGATTCTACATATAAATAATACTATTAAATATTTGCCTTACTGCATCTGGATATGCAATTATATGAATAATGAAATAAATATGAGTTAAAACCTAAACACAAACAGATAAAACCACAAAATTTAAAAAATACAGGGTAATGAGTTTTTAAATATTAGTCTGGAATAAGATTATTTTAGACTTAACAGCAAAAGCACAGGCTACAAATTTTAAACCAACAAGAGAGATTGCATCAAACTCAAAAGCTTGTGTATGGCAAAAGAAATAACAGGAAAGTTTCAACTTGTGACTAAGATGGTATTTGCAAAACCATGTATCTGACAAGGTATACTCAAAATGTACAAAACATCTTATGACTCCATATAAAAATTATACAAACACAAAATGATCTGATAAGAGTAAAGGGATCTTAATAGACAATAAGTAAATTAGATATTAAAAGCCATTATTCATCATAAAGAAAATGCAAGTGAAACCACGTATAATATTTATTGGAATACTGCTAAAAGAAAGCAAATCTGGCAATTATTAACAAGGATGCAGAAAAAGAGGCTGTGTATGTTACTCGTCATAATTTAATTGGTAAGACCACCATAAAAAACACTATGGAGGCTCTGCAAAATTTTTAAATAGAGCAATCATAGGATCCAGCAATTTTAGCACTGAGGGTACACAACCAAAGGAAAGAAGATCTGTATCTCAGGTGTTCATTACACTATCATTTCAAGGGACCAAGTTATGGAAGACCCTAAATGTCCATTAATGGGTTAAAGAATGAAAGATACTTGGAGATTTTATACACACACACACACTCACACGCACAGAGAGAGAGAGGCGTGAATGCATGCACACATGCTTATACTTATGTGCCCAGTGTCCATGTTGACCATATGTATATATTTAGGACTGACCATTTGGTATTGGATAACCAGTAGATGTGCGCTCTTCCCTGGGGAAGACTATTTCTCCTACTCTCAGCATTCCTTTGATGCCTGTAGAGTTTGTGTAGATTTTAGGCTTCAAGGGCTTTCCCCCTCCACTCTGGCATGTTCATCCTTGTTCAGTTCACCTTTGGACAGTCATATTAATGAGGTTATATGGGTGTAGCATCTGGTATTACTGGCAGACACATTTCACAGCAAACTTCCTGATCCTCTGGCTCTTACAGTCTTTCCATCCTCTCTTCTGCAATGTTCCCTGGGCCTCAGGTGCAGAAATTGTTTTGTAGATGTATCCATTGGACTACACCTGTCTAGCCAAAGTAGGAAATAGCTGGAGACTGGAGCTCTCCTTTCCCTTCAGAACTCTCCCTTCTTTTCCTTTCCTTTCCCTTTCCTTTTTCCTTTCTTTCCCTTCCCCTCTTCTTCATCCTTTGCCTTTCCATCTCTCAATATTATTTTTATTTTTTTTAATTTCATGCATGTATTAAAATATCTGGTCATATCTATTCTTCACTCCCTCCCTCCAGCTCTCCTCATCTTCTATTCAATATATCTCCCATGTCCCTAGCAACCTAATATCTTAAAAAAACAAAACAAAAAAAAGTCTCTAAGTCTAAGTTAGTTGTGCCCAAGTGCACATGGGCATGGAGTCGTCCTTCGAGTCACTGAAAACCTATCCCTAGCTACTCTTCCCTAAAGAAAAGTGACTCTCTCTCCTCTTTCTTGCCTCTCCCTTTAGGTAAAGATTTTCCAGGGGCAAACTTCCTCAGTTACTGATTCCTTCTGTGAATTAGTGCTATGAAATCTTAAGTTAGTGCTATACCTACCTCCACATGAGTATGTGCTTTTCACATGGACAAAGGATCCACAGTGCCCTTGAGGTCTTTTATCTGGGGCTTGTATTAAGGTGCCGTGGATGTGGAAAGGATATGGACAACAGGGGTGAAGTGTGTCCTTTAACATGCTGCCTCATTGCTGTATTCATCAACCAACAGCACTAGCTTTGTCTGACTAAGGTCTGGGTACAGGGAATAGACGTCAGTGCTATGAATAGACAAGGAACAACTAATAAAATTTATCAGAGCAGAAGGGGAAAAAACATGATAAGGTCAGTTCTTATGATCTCAGAACGATAAGAACTTACAAACATTAAGAACTCTCACCCGTCTGCGTGAAGCAGCACACGGATTTAATTCCAGCATTGGGAGGCAGAGGCAAGCAGATCTCTGTGATATCAAGGCCAGCCTGCTCACTCTACACAATGAGTTCCAGGGTAGCCAGAGTTAAAAAGAGAAGGGGGGGGGCTCAGAACATAAACTGTCTTGTATTTTTCTGAAAGGTGTGGTTCTTTTTGATGGGAATTAGTCACAAAAATCCCCACCCGTAAAAAGAACAACCTCCCTCCAAGTAGATAGTTCCACCTCTAAATGTTGTCTTGACATCTCACTACTGAAAGGCACTTCAATAAATATGATAAGTTTTGATTATTAATGTCCTCATGACAATGTTCTATTGGATACTTTCCGTGTGCCTACTTAAATTACTGTTTTTTATTGCTCCAGTATGCAATGGTAAGTTTAAAAAGTTTATAATGTTAACTTCTTAAGTGGCATCTTTTTTTTTAAAGATTAAATCCAAAGTGCTATTGTACTAGCAAGAAGAATAATAATCACCGTTGATAAAGAAACTGGCTGAAATCGTTGTCCTCAGTACCACAGTGCTGTATGTGTACTTAAGGCAATTTGCTCATTAAATAGAAACTAATAGAGCAGTAAAAATTCTGCAGTATCAGCAGAAACTGTGAGTTTGGAATTGTAGTCTTTCTTTCCACTTTGGCTCAAGTGGCCAAAGTTTTGTTTTGTTTTCTTTTTAGCTAATTTTATAGTTTCAAAAAGTGGTAAATAGTGTGTTATCTAATGTTTTTCTGAACTACAATTCAATGGATCCTTTATGATATCCAAATCTTTAAAGTGGTGACAGCAAACATGGGGTTCTTTGCCAACAATGAGAGTTAAAATATAAATATTCAGAAGCACCTACAACATTTAAAGGGGTACAACTATATCAGGTATTGCATGACCCTGATACAAAACAGGCATATGTTTAACTCCATATTTGCTATTTGTTCTTGTTGCTGTTGTTGATATTATCACCAAACCATACATTAAAAAGAAGAAACTAAAGCTGTTACAATTTCAAGAGGAAAGGTTTACCTGTATAATGGTAATGATTGAACAAATTACCAGATGCAGGTAAGACACAGAAATTATATCAGGGAGGCAGAGTACTATCAATCTACTAAGACTGTTGAGTCTTAGAACTGCTAACAATTATTAATAATTACCACAGGCATATGCTGGTATGCCTTTGCTTAGAGGTATAGGTCTACCAGTGTCTGAATTTGTCTATACAGGTTTACCAGTTACTCTCACCTATATACCCGACCCTGATTCACCATCAGGTTTAGGGGCTTGTGTTCTTTCAATTTTCACAACTGGCAATGATCCTTTTGTCTTTTCTGAACTTTTCTGTCACTCCAAGACAAAGACTTGCTCCACCTATTTAGAAAATCAATTATGATGCCACAGCTAATCTATCAAGCTGACGTCATTGCGCGATGTCTCTCTGTATGGGTACGGATCTTCTGTGAGCAGACTTTTGCTTCCATCCCTGCTACTTTTTTCTCTCCTGATTCCAAGGTAGACCTCGAATTTACCCTTTACATATTCAGATGGTAATAGTATCTGAATATGTATACTATTTCTATAGTATCTTAGCTCCCAGTTTTTTATTTAAAGACTATAAAAGAAATTTAAGAATTAAACAATTATGTTTCAATAAATCCTCTAACCTACAGTTGAATATACATTTTCTCTGCATGCATGTATGTGGGTGCACTCATCTGTGCTTTCACATGTGGAAGCCAGAGGTCCATGTTACATATGTTCCTTTGTCACTCTTCACTTTAGTTTCGAGATGGGCTTACTCACTGAACCTAGAGCTTACCCATCAAGCCAAACTGACTGACCAGAAACACCCCAATATCAACAACTTGCTTTCCAAGTGTGGGGATTAAAGGCACATGTTACAATGCCTGAATTTTACTTGGGTGGTGTATATTGAAACATAGGTCCTCATGCTCAAACAGCAATCACTTTACCCAGGAAACGAACCTCTCTAACCATAAATTCACATCATTAAGTTTTAAATTTCATATTTACCGCACGGGTTACTTGACTAGTAACTATTGGGCAGGCGATTGAATTCTTAATTTTATTTTATCCAGAGAAATAACTGTGTGATTTGAAACATATAAAGTATTTTAAGATTTATTTCGTGGCCAGAAATATGGTTTTGTCTTGACAAATGTTCTAGGTATTTTTAAATGGGTATGGATTGAAGTCGCAGCGCATGGAGCATTCTGTGACTATTAAGTCAAGTGGTTAATATTGTTCAGGTCTATGTTCCTATTGCATTTCAGATTATCAGTGTTCTATAAATTATTTAGAACGTATTTCAATTATCAAAAACAATTGTTGATTTATATTGATTGTTTCCTTTTGAAGATGTTACTATGCAGAACGAAACTCAAGATTATGTCTTCTTAAAAAATCATTGATCTCCCATTGAATGTATGACAGGAGTCTACTGAGCGCATCTGAAAGACTCTAACTAGCATTGTTTTCAAAGCAAAGACTCATGACCAAACCTTTGGCAGAGTACAGGGAATCATAAGAAAGAAGGGGAGTCAGTCTGATGGGGAAAGGATAGGAGCTCCACAAGGACCAAATATATCTGGGCACAGGGTCTTTTCTGAGACTGACATTCAACCAAGGACCATGTATGGATATAACCTAGAACCTCCACTCAGATGTAGCCTGTGGTAGCTCAGTAACCAATTGGTTTCCCAAAGTGAGGGGAACAGGGACTATTTCTAACAGGAACTCAATGACTGGCTCTTTGGTCTCCCCACCCCCGAAGGGAGGAGCAGTCCTGTTAGGCCACAGAGGAGGGCTTTGCAGCCAGTCCTGAAGATACTTGATAAAACAGGATCAGATGAATGGGGAGGAGGTCCCCCCTATCAGTGGATTTGGAAAGGGGCACGGTGGAGATGAGGGAGGGAGGGAGGGACTGGGAGGGAATGAGTGATCGGGACACGGCTGGGATACAGAGTTAATAAAATGTAACTGATAAAAAAAAAGAATCGAAAAAAAAAAATCATTGATCAATAGCTGTTTCTGTTAATCATAGTGACAGTCTAACTATGAAATGGCATCATGCTGTTCATTGCTCTGAAACCTACCATACCTAGAGCAAAGCCAATCAGTTTCTTTTAATTAGCTTTTATATGGTATATCTTATCTGTATTAATTACTGTTTCATCACAGTGATGAGAGTGGCTCCCACGTGTGCCTGAGCCACAGGAGCTTGAGGCTGTTGGTCACAGACATCCATATTCAGGAAGCCAAGAAAAATGAATGCCAGCGTTTGTTTTGTCTTCTCCTGTTTTCAGCTTTTGTTAGGCCTGGATGCCCCTGCTGCAGGGATGGCACCTACGCCTCTCCACATTCAGAGTGGGTCTTCCTTCCTCGGCTAAACCTCTCTGGAAACACACAGGCACATCCCAAAGTAAGTCTAAATGCTTCAAATCCAGGCACACTGATAATGAATATTACCTATAGCAATATTCACAATATCTGTTTGCTTAAAAACAAACAAACAACATGAAAATTTTGTATTCTCACATTTAAACCATGTTTCCTGTAACTTAAACATAGCTGGATTATTTTTAATGTGTTTTCTTACCATAATCAATTTTTAAAGTTGTTACAGTTACAACTTTTCTGCCCAGTCTCACTTGCTACTAGGAACATGTGTACCAGGTAGCTTGAAAGTTGTCCCTGACTGGTACATGTACAAAACCATCCTTACAAACAAGGCTCAGAGAACACGGTGGAAAAGGAGGCGGAAAGATTGACAATGCTAGGAAGAGGAATTAGGGGAAATGTGGGAAGTGAGTATGGCTGAAATATGGTTCATGAAAACCTTTAAAAATATTAAACTGGAAAAGAATATGCTGGAAACATAGTTCAGTATCTCACTCAGATCAGAGAAGTCTCTCTTCTGGGAAGGAGGTCTGAACACCTTCGGATTCTTATTCTTCTGATTCTGCAGGGTTCTTACAGCTCACTTACCTTTTGTACTTTCTTTCCATTAAAAAATTGCCATTAATTCCATTGATTTAACTTTTCACCTTCGTCACTGTGGTTTTTACGTTGAGCGTTTTTATCTATGTCTCTCCTAGATCGTATTGATTAACATCTTGAACATATGGAATGTATATGCAGTAAGCTTCAAAGCCTTCTCTGAAACTCTAATGAGCATCTCAGTTCAGTTTTGTGTTTAAGAGACTTTCTTTCCTTCTTAATTATGGGTTGTATTTCTGTGCTTCCTTCGTCTGTTTATTCCTGCTCAAAATGCTAGACTGTTCATTTCCTCCTTAAGTGCTGCTCATTTTAAAACTTCCTGTGAATACCCTTGAGCCTTGTCTTGGGATGTAGGTAATGTACCTGGAGATGGTTTGGTTGTTTTGGTCTTTATTTTAATCTTTGTTATTTTGAAGTATGGAAGAAGTTATTAGAGTGATTATTATTTCTCACTGCTACTGAAACAAAATCCTTCCAAATACTCTGTGCATTATATTTTGGGTCTTTTTTTTTTTTTTTTTTTCAGTTAGAATGAAACTGTTCTATACTTTATGTGAATGAACTGTTCCTTAATCCTAAGTGGTTCTTGTCATGGACTTTCTACATCTCCATGACCCTAAGCTGATGAATATCTGAAAGGTACCTCACATAGTTATTTTCTCTTTCTTTTCAGGATTTTCCTCTCTAGAACTCTAGTCTATGGGCCATTTCCACTTCCTTGTGTTTTAGAGCCCATTTTGGGCCTCTCTTGAGTTGTAACCTAAAGATTTTTTCTGACAATATTAACCTACTGCAAATGTGCGCCTATCTTTATTAGCTTGTTATGTCTTTGAGATTACGTCATCACATTGTTGGATGTTTGGTGCCTTGAAAATTCTTGTTTTATCAGTTCTGTCTGGTTTTTGTTATTCCTGTTGCTACTGTTTCAGGCAGGTGTGTAATTTCTGTGATGGCCCCCTGCCCTTATGATGGAGCAGAAGTCAATTTCTCGCTTTTTTGAACCTAAATAAAACCCAAGATTTGCCTTAATAAGTTTTTAACATATTATTTTAAGTCATATTTCCTTTAAATCCTTAAGTCATTTCCTTCCAACTCATTAGAATATAAAAATAAAAGAAACAAATTCCAAATTTATGATTTTTGCTGAATTTAAACTATCGAGTGGATATGATGCAAAATACTTGGAATGCTTGGCATCTCCTTAGTTTTTAGCTAAGGCTTATATGACTTTGGTGTGCATCAGGGACTAGTGAAAGGCGAACCACTCTGAGGATATGACTTTTTGTGAAATGGGAGATTTATGGTATCTTCAAGAAGAAGGGCAGCTGATATTAAAATTTAGTAAGAAAAAAAGCATAGCAAGGCTGGAGAGAATGCTGGACATGATGTGAAGAACCACAACCTAGGGGCTCCGGTGTGTCATTTTTGGCAGGTTTTTTTTTTTTTGTACTTCTTTAAAATTTATTTATTATTTATTACAATTTCTTCACTTTGAATCCCAGCTGTAGCCACCTCCCTCCCCTCCTCCCAGTCACACCTTTCCTCGTCTTTTTCCCCTATGTACCTCCCCCTACTCCACTGATGGGGGAGGTCTTTCTTCCCTTCTATCTGACCCTAGGCTATCAGGTCTCATCAGGACTGGCTGCATCCTCTTCCTCTGTTGCCTGGCAAGGCTGAACAAAGAGCTGGCCACTGAGTTCATGTCAGAGATAACCCTGTTCCCCTTACTAGGAAATTCCACTTGGAGACCAAGCAGCCCATGAGCCACATCTGGGCAGAGGATTTAGGTCCTCTTCATGCATGGTCCTTGGTGGGAGTATTGGTCTAGGCAGGACCCCGTAGGCCAAAATTTTTAGGTTCTATTGCTCTCCTTGTGGAGTTCCTGCCCTCTCCAGGTCTTATTGTCTACCATTTCTTCCAAAAGATTCTCTGCACTCTCCCCAAAGTTTGGCTGTGAGTCTTAGTATCTGCTTTGATACCATGTTGGGCACAGTTTTTCAGAGGCCCTCTGTAGTAGGTTCCTGGCCTGTTCTCTGTCTTCTTCTACTTCTGACATCTATCCCATTTGTCCTTCTGAGTGAGGGTCTTCCTTAGGGTCCTCCTTGTTGTTTAGCTTCTTTAGGACTATAGATTTTAGTATATTTATCCTATATTATATGTCCAATATCCACTTATAAGTGAGTATATGTGATGTATTTCTTTCTGCTTCTGAGTTACCTCACTCAGGATAATCTTTTCTAGTTCCAATTCCCATCAAAATACCAACACAATTCTTTACAGAACTTGAAAGAGCAATTCTCAGTTTCATACGGAAAAACAAAAAAACCATAATTACTAAAACAATCCAGTATCAGATCTTCTAGATGTATCTCCATCCTTGAACTCAAGCTGTACTACAGAGCAACAGCAATAAAAACTGTGTGGTACTGGCATAGAAACAGAATGGTGGATGAATAGAATCGAATAGAAGACCCAGAAATAAACCCATACACTTATGGATACTTGATTTTTGACAAAGAAGGCAAAACCATACAATGGAAAAAAAAGATAGCATCTTCAACAAATGGTGCTGGTCTAACTGGATGTATACATGTAGAAAAATGCAAATAGATACATATTTATCACCCTGCACAAAACTAAAGTCCAGGCAGATCAAAGACCTCAATATAAAACCAGACACACTAAACCTGTTAGAATAAAAAGTGGGGAAGAACCTTGAACTCATGGGCACAGGAGACAACTTCCTGAACAGAACACCAACAGCACAGGCTCTAAGATCAACAATCAATAAACAGGACCTCATGAAACTGAAAAGATTCTGTAAAGCAAGGGACATTGTCATCAGAACAAAACGACAGCCTACAGAGTGGGAAAGGACAGTTTGGCTTTATAACCAGTATACTCCGTTCAAAATGTAAAGCTACAAAATATTTGAATTCACATCTAGAATGGAAATTCTGCTCCCTAGGTATTTCTTTTATTTATCAATCAACAGATTTAGTGCTGTACTTTCTGCTACAAAAATCAAAAGCACCTACAGAGAACTTCATTTTTCACTTTTAAAAATGTTTGGATTATACTCCAAATGAGAGCTCTGAACCATAAAATTCTTGAACAAAGTCTATGTGAATGAGATCAACAGAGCAGTTGTTAAGACTCAGCGGATGCTACCAACGTTACCACTTCATGCCAGCTGAGTATTGATGGAGTCAACTTGCCTCCACTGGAAAGTGACTCAATTTAATGCACACTTTATATTTTAATGGACATCTTAAAATAGATTAGACTGACAGGGGGAGACAAACTACAAAATTAAAAAGATCTGAAAGAGCGAATTGAAAGACAGAGTACATTTTCTTCTATCTGTTCCAGGTTTTCTTTGCTGCAATTAATTCATTATAAAACCTTGGTCAGAAAATAACATTTTCCCTTAAGCAAACATTTCAGAGTAAGCTTAGTTTACAGTCATTGGTGGCCAACAAATCCCTCCAGTGACCAGTCAGGCATTTTCTGGACTTCTGCCTTTAATCTAAATGCCCGAGGTAGTCCCATCTTTCTGGCTTTCTCTGTCTTATTCTCTCCTTTATTACAGTCTTCTTTTCAAGTCCCTGGAGAAAAATCTCTCACAGTTGGATGACATGAGCTATAGACCACTGCTAACCAAATTAAATGTGGACTTCAGAATTCCCCACAATATTACTATAGAAGTCAAGTGTTGTATTGAGAAGATCAATTTCTTTCTATAAATAAATAAACAAAAAATGACCTTGGGCTGGAGACATGGCTCAGAGAATAAGAGCACTGACGGCTCTTCTAGAGGACCCAGGTTCAATTCCCAACATCCACAAGGCAGTTCACAACTGTCTCAAACTCCGTGGTCTGACACCTTCAAACAGTTAAGAAACATGTACATGCAGTTAAGAGACCAAAGGATTAAAAATCAGTGGCTATTATGTTAAAGTTTAAAACACAAGCCTGAACTAAGGCCAGCCAGGTGGAGACATTTCCAGACACTTGAGGAGAAAGAATCAGCTTTACTGAATCCTTTTCCTGCCCACTAGAGATACAGTTGCTAGGAAACCGACCCATCCACCTCAGAAAGCCAGACCATGGTTTGGGGACCTTGCTATAGCTTTTTGTGTTTTGACCAGGCAGGAATCCCCTTGCTTTGGGCATGCTGGGACGGACGCTTTGGCAGTGAGGGTATAAGAGCCCAAGCTGTAGCTTGTAATAAAAAGACCTCATGTGTTTTGCAACAGACTTGACTCCTGGTCGTGTTCTTTTGGGGTCTTGAGAATCAGGCACAACATACTCAAAACATCAATGCACATAAAACAAAAGAAATAAGGTTTTTAAAAGATCTCAATATTAATGGTAAAGTAAAATTTTAGGGATTACCACTATTATTTTAATGACAAGATGCCAAAATTTCTACACTCAAAAAAAACAAAGACAAAAACAAAAACGTCCAAAACAAAAAGGGGGGACTGTAGAGAGCTGCGTAATGCCGCACCTGAAAGATGGAGCTGGTTTCCGCCTTCCACCTTTCCGATGGTGAGTGCTCTCTGTCACGAACAACTCCACATTTGGCTAAGGCTGAGGATCTGGCTTGCTTCCATGTATGTGGACCTATCTGCATTGCCCACGTGGCATGCTGAGGTTGGCTACCCAGAGGCTATTTAAAGTGGGCTGGCTTTACCCAGGGTCAGATGATTGTTTAAGGTTCCTGAATAAACTGCATTGAAAAACAAAACAAAACAAAACAAAACAAAAAACTAATATGTGTGAAACAAGCTTTTCCTTAAAAAAAAAAAAAAGCACTGCTGAATACCACATAGAGAATTCTGTAGTGCTTATAGCGTATGGCAGTTATTAATGCATAAACCCAGTATCTGACAGAATAGCTAATGTAATGCAAGGATACAGACATGAGCATGCAGACCCCAGGCTCTCGCTGACTTTCCTGGATTTTATTAAGTGCTTACTAGTTACTCCACTATTTTGTCTACTTTTTGAGTGTGTACACATGCCATATTCTTGTTTTCAATCGCAGGGATTTTCTCCTGGACTCCAGAAAGCAAATCAGTAAGTCTCTGGACAATGAACTATCACCATATCATTTTGCACCAGGAATTTTCCTTCCCTAAATTCCATCTTCCACCCATTCCTTAAAACTTTATCCAAGTGTATGTCTCTTTATAAAGTCTATGCTGGTTTATGCTCTGTCTTCATCTCTGATTTATAGATTGGATATATACTATTTTATTGATCATCTAGCGTTCCTGAGGAACAATGATGCTAACAGTAGGACAAATGCAAAACAGTTCTCCTCTGGGGGCTACATAATCAGCATAACACTGGATGAAACTCAGATTGCGTTTTGTTTAGCTATCATCTACTTAGAGATATAGAATGTCTTTGGCAAACACACTTAGCTGCTATCTTATTTCACCATTCTTGGAATTCTGTGTAATAATGACTTAAAAATCATTGTTGTGATTAAATAATAAACATGGAAATAGTTATTTATAAAAAATTAACTATATTTTCTATGATTTTTTTTATTCTGGGTATTTTTATTCTATTTTCAAAGTACTTCAACTTATGTATGTATGTCTATCTCTGTTTATCTATCATCTATCTTTCTATCATCTATCAAGACAGTATTTCTTGAAAACAACCACAGGGCCTACAGCAGTTTTCATATTTTTAATAGACATATTTCTAAATATAACCTGTTGAGTCCATATATATTTAAACAAATACATACATGCATATAATAACAATTAATGAAAAAAGAGTTGATGAAATTGAAGCAGAGAAAGGACAGACATATGGAAGGGATTGGATGGAGAAAAGTTAAGTGATTATGTAATTAAATTATAATCTCAAAACCAAAAAATAAAATATGTATTATTTTGAATTATATGGATATGTGCAGTTCTCACAGAGGTAGAGGGCCATGGATCCTCCTGGAATTGGGTTGAGTTACAAGCAGTTGTGAACCTCTTGGTATAGCTACTGGGTATACAAGTTGGGTCTTCAGCAAGAGCAATGTTTGTTCTCCTTAACCACTGAGCCATCTCTTCAGGCTCAATTTTAGTCTTATAGTAAATAATTTGCTGAACAGGTGTTATTAACTCTCATCTGCTCTATCAAACTTTATATATATATATATATATATATATATATATATATTCCTATTTCCTTCCCTCTGTAATCAACACATGCAGAGTGACTAATTATCTTACTCAATACAAGAATCTGAAATGACCATCCACTTTTTCTAATGTGCACAAAGATATAGGTAACTTTTAATAAAAAGACCACGAAGATATTGGTAAGACTTTGGTTAGTGTTATTGGACTCGCCACTGTTATTGGTTGATTTTACTGATTCATTGAAGTAAGGCAAATAAAATTCAGGAGCTTGAGTATTCTAGGCAAATACTATACAACTGAGCTTCTCCCCAGCCTCTCCATTAAGTACATTAATATTATGATGACAATAATTACGGCTGAAACCAGGACACTCATCTCTTGCCCGTGGCAGGAGCATTCATATAAATGTTTCTAAACTCAAGAAGCTTTACTTAATGGCCCATCAAAAGTCAAGGAATCAATTAGGAAATCTCCTCCTGGATTTTTGGGTTGTTCCAAGATTCACTAAAAGCTATGAAAAGACTAGGCCATGTAATTATTTTCCTTTGTCAGCAACAGATAGGATAATTTATCATTTAATCTAGCTCAGATTACAAATAAATTCCTTTCCATTACTTAGTTAATAAAAACTAAACTAAAATTAGTTGAAGCTAATTTGCATTTTTGTGGAAAGAAGAAACAATCTATCTGAGTCTTCTATTGACTGTTCAAAATGATTAAATAGATCTTCTCCAAAAATAACATATATTGGCAACAGACCAGGGACATTAAAACCTTCTAGTCTAATCATTTAATTTTCCAGAGTCACTTTCTTTTTATAGCACCACATTCTACATTCAGCTGGGCTTAATATATGATACAAGCAGAATTAAAAAATAGGTAGAGGTTTTTTTTTTTTTTTTTTTTTTTTTAAGAGTAGAAAATGAGTTTAATTGTGGGACCGGGCAGTGTATAGCATTTAACAGTTTCACCAATTTATTTTGAGAGTACATGACTACTAAACACAGTTGAGGAAGTTACACTAACATTTTAGATTTCTAGTACTGGCGTATCCTCATTTCTTCTTTCCAAATCCTTATAATTATTAGGAGAAACCTGGTAAGAAAATTCTAGAATGATCTCTCCTAAGGGTTCTAACGTTTCATGCCATTCTTTCAGGCCAAAAAAATGGTATGTCTTGATTTACACTTTTCTAAAAGTTTGATAAAACTGGACAATCCAGATGAAGAGAAGTCCGAAAAAAACCCCAAAACTTCCATGGTTACCACTGCTACCAGACCATGCTGAAATCTTTATCTCACCCTCACATTGGCACACACAGCTCCAAAAGGGCCCTTTATTCATTTACTTAATTTCTCAGTCAAAGAAACCACAAACAAAATATCTCCAAAGTATGTACAAGTGGAGTTGTTCCAACTTCTAATTTTCTAATTGTCTTAATGAGATTTATTTGTTTTAGGAAAAGAACAACTTGTTGAAAGCATCTAGGTAGAGTTTTGTTCAAACTTTGCTTCCAATTCAGTACTTTTCTTTTTCTTTCCTATACATTTTTTCATTCCTGTTACGTTAACAAAAGGATTTTCACATTCAAAAACTGCAAAACTTTGAGAGTGTAAAGAATAGTTTTTATTCATTTTTTTTCAAGAAATATTTTCCAATGCATCATATTTGTTGAGTACTAACTAGTCTGTTAGAAATGGATGGATTGACTCCTATACACATGTCACTTATGTTATAGTTAAAGAAAAAGTCAACATACAAATAAATGAGCTGCCATAGGATTTTTGGATATGATGGTGATAGGGAAAAGGAAGAATATCAGATCAGTCACTGATTAGTGAGGCGGTAATGATGAAACTAGAACGATCTCCTTCCAATGACACAACATTAAAGTCAGAATGCAAATGAGAAGGCTTGATACATTCACAAAATGATCTAAAATATATATATATACATATATATATATATACTTTAAAGTATAGAACTACTATACTTTACTATACATGGGTCTAAAATCTAACATTAGAAAAAATTGAGGTGACTTTGGTTTTGTTGATGATTGTTGCATGCACAACACCAAAACCACAATCTGTGAGTGAAAGAGTTTACAGGTTACACTTGATTAAACTGACATTTTTCTACTCTGCAAAGGACAAAAGTGTAAAATGATAAGCCATAGTCCGGAGAAAAAATATTTATGAAAACAATGTACCAGGTAAACGACTTGTATCCAAAATATAAAACATAACAGAAAAAAAAACAAAGAGCCTAATTTAAAAATGCGCAAATGATCTATACATACACACCATCAGAAAGATATACAGATGGTAAATAAGCATATGAAAGGGTTGCTCAGATCATGTGCCTCTGGGAAATTACAAATTTAGACAACAATAATACATGGCTATATACATACCAGGTTGTCCCACATCCATAAGGACAATAGAAAATTCTGGAAAGGACATGGTGCCAGCAGGATCTGATGTTTATTGTTGGCAAGGACACAAAATGATACCTCCATTTTGAAAGACAGCTTGGTGATTTCCTATACAACTCAACATAATATTATTGTAATATTCATCAGCAATACTTCTCAGTATTTTTCTAAAGGAGTTGAAAATTTATGGCCATAAAAAAATCCTACACATGAATGTTTATAGCCACCATAACTGCAGAAATACAAAGCAACCAAGATGTTCTTCAGTAGGTGAATGAATAAATTGATGGTGATATTTTTGTCCAAAAGACTCTTATCCAGTGCTAAAGTAAATGGACTATCGAAAAATGAAAAAGATACAAAAGAATATTAGGTGAATATTGCTAAGAGACAAAGCCAGTTAGCTTGGTACTGTATGAGTCCAGTTATGTGACATTTTGGAAAAGGCAGGCGAATATAGAGATAGTAAAATTCAGGAGGGAAAAAGAGAGGATGGATTAAGGGAACACAGGGGAATTCATGGCAGTGAAAGCATTCTAAGTATGATATTGCAATGATGCATACAGTTGTCAAAACTCACTCAACTGCAGAGACTGAAGAGTGAGTCCAAAGGCAAAGATGGAATCACTTAATAATATATCACCATTGACTCATAAATAATGTTGGTAATACAGAGGATGTGGTAAGGCAGAAGAAGATATATATGAGGATGTTATCCTGGCTAGTTTTTCCTATTAACCTAAACCTGACTTGCAAATAAAGTTGCTTGATTTTGAAGCCTGGGACCATGTGCAGGAACAGGGCATTGTAGAGAAAGGACTCAAAAGCCACCAGAAATGTGCTTGCTGGGATCCAGAGCAACAGAGGGCAGCAGCACACAGATAAGGACATGGCAGCTCTCAAAGCCATGGAGATGCCTTTTAGTTTGTGCCAGGTGAAGTGAAAAAGGTCTTAGAGCATTTACACAGGAGATTGAATCTGATTTCTCCAAGACCCATTGGTCTGTTTGGAGAACCACCTAGTGAAGGGCTATGAGAATGAAAGGCCAGGAGAAAGATTTGGCCTGAAACACAGGAGGTGGTTTCGAAGATCTACAAAGCCAGAAAGATTCCGTAGTTTCAGTTCCCTGTAACTTGGCCTTTTTTTCTTACTAATTAGGATAGATTCCACTGTATGCTTAATTTTAAAATAGTAATACTTATAATGCATTTGTAGATTGTCTCTATTACCAGTTTAATTAATTAATCTAGGGGCCACTGAGCTCAATACTCTCCCTAAACTGGCTGAGGAGATGGCTCAGAGTGAAGCACGGGATTTAGAAGCATGTGGAGTTAAGATGCGGAGAGCTCACGGAAAGCTGGATGCGGTGGTATGTTTCTCTAATCTCAGCCCTCTACAGCAACACAGCAGCCAGAGACAAGAGAATCCCCCAAAGCTCATGGGCCATCCACATTGGCACATACAGCTGTGAACACAAGACCCTGTTCCAAATTACATGGAACTCAAGGACCTATAGACAAAGTTGTCCTTTGACTTTCACGTACATACAATGTCATGTTTCATACATAAAACAGAAACACACACTAACATGTAAATATCCATCATACACACACACACACACACACACACACACACACACACACACACGACCCCCAAATGTAAGCATATATAGTATATATTTCACATTGCACATATTGAAGCATTAAAGTAGATTTACTTTTACTTTATTTATTTATTTTTTGAAGTGGAGGGACAGAAATTCATTGCTCTTTGTTTTACTTATTTCCACATATGCTTTATAACTTAAACATCTTTTGAAGCAGTTATCCTAGGGGAGTTTAGCTCAAAACTTCCACAGCAACTCTCTTTGCAGGCAAGGGCTGAGGAGTTCCCCATGTGCTGCTGCTAAGCCTGAAGAAACATAGATTACCCTTTGTATTCTGTTGTGCAGCTGTCATGCAATCCTGATCTATTCCAAAGCCACTAATGACTCCCCACTTGAGACCCTGAGGAAGAACCACCAAGATTATTTTGCAGTGTGGTGCAACAAAACAGAGCAGAATCCCCCGACATGCAAACGTACTTAAAACTGCAAAGCTGATGTCAAAAGGTAGGCTCAAAGCACATGTGACTTTGTTGCAGTAGATTGCACATTCATACAGAATACCAATCTATCTAACCTCACACAATTCCCTGCAGGATTTGCTGCAAACCTTGAGAACAATATGAAGCAGGTAAAGTCATAAATAATCAGTAATTAAGAATTCACTGGAAAGGATGGGAGGCAGAATTATGCTGAGCCAGGGAGCTGGGATTAAAATGAGAAATTTATTCATGTGTGGGTCCACTGCACCTGTGATCTCCCTGGACCATTCAATCAAGAACATGCTTTCAGTTATAACATGAATAGATTCTAGAGGTCCAACATACATGATGATGATTACAGATAATAGTGATCTACTGAAATTTGCTTGAAGAGGAGATGTTGAATATTTCTACGCTAGGAAAAAATGGGTTATTTTGGAATATTAATCAGATTGATTTGGGCAGTGATTTTATAATGTATGCATTGATGGAAACATCACATAGTAATTTTTACAACCATGCTTTTTTTTTCCTTTATTTTACGCCAGTTGAGTTTGGTTTTATCCCAGGTCTCTGGGCTTTCTACTCTCTGTTTTGTGCTTTCCCAAGCACTGTCAGGTTGGGCTCCTTCTCATGGAGTGGGCCTTAAATCAAATTGGACATTGGTTGGCTACTCCTACAAGTTTTGTGCCACCATTGCCCCAGCATATTTTGTAGACAGGACAGATTGTAGTTCAAAGGTTTTGTGGCTGAGTAGGCGTCCATGTTCCTCTTTTGGTAGCTTACAGAGTACCTTCCTGCACCAAAGAAACTAGAATGTACGGGTGAAGGCTCCATGTAGGCACCAATTTGATTTCTCCATGTCTGATGCATTGTGTGGATGTTGTGGTTGGCAATGAGAGTCCACACATACATACGTCCAATGCCATCCAGTCTAACCGTCTCTCCCCACACTTTTC
The DNA here is from genome assembly GCF_030254825.1 of Meriones unguiculatus. Classification (NCBI taxonomy): domain Eukaryota; kingdom Metazoa; phylum Chordata; class Mammalia; order Rodentia; family Muridae; genus Meriones; species Meriones unguiculatus. The sequence goes on along the minus strand of NC_083362.1, from coordinate 57,645,887 downwards.
CCTCTCCATCTCATCCCTCCAGTAACTCCATCATATTGATATATTTAAAAAAAAAAGACATTAATGGAACTGAGTTCAAGACCCAGACATAAATTGAAACACATATGCACACCTGGTTTTTTGTTTTGTTTTGTTTTGTTTTGTTTTGTTTTTATAAAGAAGCCAGAAATACACACTGGAAAGGGGGGGGCGGTATCTCAGGGACAAGCTAGAAATGTAGGGCAATGGAAACTTCCAGAAACCTATGAGGGTGTCACTAGCTAAGACTTCTAGGAGGGGGGGATACAGAGCCTGCACTGGCCATCTCCTGTAACCAAGCATGACTCCCAATGGAGGGACTGGGACACTAATCTAGCCACCAAACCTTCAACCTATATTTGTCCTGCCTACAAGATGTGCTAGGGTAAAGGTGGCAGAGAAACTGTGAGCAATTTGAACTGGACCAATAACTGGTCCAGTTGAGACCTGTGCCATGAGAGGGAGTACACCCATGATACTGGCTACAGGGCGGGGACCCAGAGGCTGGAGAGGAAGGAGGGAAATTGTAGTTTGGATGTAAAAAGAATTAACAATACTAATAATATCAGAAATAAAAAGACAGCATCTTCAACAAATAGTGCTGGTCTAACTGGATGTCTGCATGTAGAAAAATGTAAATAGATAAATATTTAACCCATGCCCAAAATTTAAGTCCAGGTAGATAAAAGACCTCAACATAAAATGATACAATGAACCTGAAGGAATTGAAAGTGGAGAATAGCTTTGACTGCATTGGCACAGGAGATCAGCTTTTGAACATAATACCTATGGTGTAGGCACTAAGAGCAAAAATTAATAAATTGAACCTCATGAACTGAAAAGCTTCTGTAAGGCAAAGGACCCTATCAATAGAACAAAACAGCAGCCTACAGAATGGGGAAAATTTACCAACTTTACATCTGGTAAAAGACTAATATTCAAAACATATAAAGATCTCAAGAAATTAGATATCAAAACCCAAATAATCTAGTTAAATAATGTTTTACAGATCTGAATAGAGAATTTTAAATTGAGTGGTTTCAAATGGCTGAGAAACACTTAAAGAAATGCTCAACATCCTTCCTTAGTCATCAGGGAAATGAAAATCAAAATGACTCTGAGATTCCATCACACCAGTTAGAATGGCTAAGGTCAGTAATACAAGTGACAGCTCATGCTGATGGGGATGTAGAACAAAGGGAAAACTCATCCATTACTGCTGGGAATGCAAACTTGTATGGCTACTATGGAAATAAATATGGCGGCTCCTCATTCCCCAGAAGGTTGGAAATCAATCTACCTGAAGACCCAGCTCTACTACTCTTATGCATACATGCAAAGTATGACCCATCCTACCTCAAAGACAGTTGCTAAACCATATTTGTTGTGGCTTTATTCATAATAGCCAGTAGCAAGAAACAACCTAGCTGTCTGTCCCTCAATAAAAAGTGGATAAAGAAAATGTGGTACTTTTATATAATGTAGTATTAGCTAGTTGTTTAAAGCATGTAGCATCATGAAACTTGAAGGCAAATGGATGGAGCTAGAAGAAACCATCCTGAGTGGGGTAACCCAAGTCCAGAAAGACAAACATGGTATGCGTTCACTTATAACCAAGCTTTAATCCATAGATCCAGAGAGGTTAGATAAAGAGGAAAAATCTAGTGTGAATGCATGGGGTCTCCTTAGGAAGGGAAAATAGAAGATTTTACAGGTGGACTGGAGGCGGGTAGTGACGGGAACAGTAGCAAACAATTATGTATTTTTTTATTTGACAATTATACTTTAATCTGGAAAAATAAAATGACAAGAAATAAAGCAACATAGCATTTAGGTAAATTGAGTGAAATAGTATTATACTTTATTTTAAAATAAATGGTATTTATGTCTCTGTGTATGCATGCATGCATTCATGTATGTATGTATGTATTGTGTATGTGTGTACAGATATGAAGGTCAAAGAACAACTTTGTGGCATCAGTTTTCTCCTTTCACCTTTATGTTGGCTCCAAGAGTCTAACTCATGTCCTTAGCATTTCATTGCTGAAGCAACTTGCCAGTCTCTGTATAATATATTATTTTAAAAAGTATAATATACCATCAAACCCCTGCAGATGGCACATATCATAAGGCGATGGGCAATAAGCAGATGCCAAAACTGGAATTACAGAGGTTATGAGACTGCTGATGTGGGTTCTGGACATCAAACTCAGGTCCCCTGAACATCCAACATGTGCTCTGAACCAGAGTCTAGGCCATCTCCCCAACCCAAGAATCAAATACTTGTAGAGCAGAATAAAAGCTTGGGGAACACAGAGTAAAACTTGTTTCCAATATTATAGATGCTGAATAAAAGATGCTGAATAATAGATGCTGATGGAGAATAAAAGGAAAACATCCTATAAGATGAGAGAGCATTAAAATGTTGGTTAACTTAATGTGACTTTTAAAAACAACAACCTAAGAAAATATCTGGTAAACAACTAAGGTACATCATGGTAACAGTTAACATTTATTTATTCTAGTTTCTTTATTAGTGTGGCCACTGTCTTAGTGACTGAAATAGAATTATCTCTTTATCAAGACAATAAGAAAAGAAAGGCTACTGTCTTCAAAGCATTTTAAATGTTAACAATTAGTAAGCACACACCAGGAAAAAAATCAATTATAATTTATGACACGTAATTTCAGAAACACACTAAACATGGAATATTTCTTCACATAAAAAATCATTCAAGACAGAAGCCTGTCAGAGTTGTCCTCTGAGAGGAGTTACCCAGAAGTACCTCAAAACAGCTATTGAAACTAAAGTAGGTAGTCTTGGAGAATAGTGGGAAAAAAGAGAAAAGGACCCAGAAGTGACATGAACTCCACAAGAAAAAGAACAGAGCCAACTAACTAGGGTACAGAGGGGTTTCCTGAGACTGAAGGACCAAGCACGAACTGGACCTATGTCCCCTGCAAAAATGGGCAGCTTAGGCTTCAAGTGGGTACTCTAGTAAGGGAAATGGAGACTGCATCAGACAGGGGCTCACTAGCTAGCTTTTTGTTCACTTTCTCCTTGGGACTGCCTTGACAGGCCACAGGGGAAGAGGACATGTTCAGTCCTGATGCAACTTGATCAGCTGGGGTGGATGGAAAAAGGAGCTTCGCTATTCTGAGAGAGGGAAAGAGAGAGAGTGGGACTGGAAGGGGTGAACAGAATGGGCTACAAGGATGTCAAGTGAATAAAACAAATGAGAAAAAAATCATTAAAGAAGCTCAATTTTGGTTCATCTGTTCTCACTTCTCTCCTTGGTACACTGTATTATTTTTAATATGTTAAAGATAATTTGGGGAAATTTTTCTCATATATTGACAATGCTAGAATAAGAAGCAATCTATAAAAATAGAAAATGGGACTGGAGAAGTTAAGCTCTGCTGCTCATTCAGAAGACAGAAGCTGGTTCCCAGACAACCCTGAGTCATGGAGATCTGACACTTCTGTTCTCTCTGGATGTTATCCATGTTCACATATTCATATGTACACAGAGTGAGAAAGAGTGGGGGAGGAGAAGTGGAGGGAGTGCGTTAGGAGGAGAGGACAGAGAGATAGACAGAGAGAGGAGACAGAGGGAAACAGACAGACACATGTACACATACATCATCTAAAATAAATAGAAAATAGTTAAAAGGATAAATATTACAATATATATTAATTAAACAATGTAATAAATATTAGATATCTAATCTGATTAAATATCTAAGTTTATAAATTTTAGACGTTATATTATGTGTAAAAACAATGAAACTGAATGTTTTTCTTTTATTGCAGACTTTGAGCAATCTCAGAGAGATGCTTTCCACATAATTCAGCATATGTCTTAGATTAGGCAGATGGTCTATGTTTCCAACATTTGCTATTTGATACGTGCATCAAAATTATACTGAAACATAAATCTTTTTATGAAAGAATTCCTCTTTTAGAATAACAATTATAGATGAGGTAACCTAGACTATACAACAATCTTCAAAATTTAACTAAAATTATATATTTATAAACTATAACTTGATTTTTTATAGTCAATATGATGGATAGAAGAAATAATACACAGTTGACAAACTGATTAAAGCCTTGTAAAATCTTAAAAAGATTTGTCAAAATATATATTATTTGCTTCTTGGAAACAGAAGTTATACATATACAGGTATATCTTGACTATCTTTCAGTGTTTCTCCTTCAAGCTAGATTTTCTTTCTCCTGTTTTTCGTAAGTCTAATATCTGAGGGTCTCAGAGTATAGAGATTTTTGAAGAGGAAGTAGAAAGATTTTGTAAGAGTGGCACAATCAGAAAAGTTGCTTGGAGATGTGTCTTCTAGTAACATCAGCAGCTCCCCTTGTAGAGTCTCACCAACATGACCGCCCAAATATGAGATCACCAAGGACATCAACAGACATGCCCAGATGCACGGGGAAGAGCACAGGAGGCTTCCACCCTCCACAAAGAACTGTAGACAAATGAAGAAAGTTGGAAGGAAGAGAGGTGGTCCTCTCCAGAGAAGAGCATACCAAATGGTTGTCCAGTGCCAAATGGTCAGCCCTGAAAACAGACATATAAATAACATTATATGGACTCAAAAGGTTATATTTAGTAATATGTAGACAACAACAATTGATTTTAAAAAGTCATGAATTTGAAGGAGATGGGGAAGGGCATTTGGGAGGGTATGAAGTGAGAAGGGGGAAGGGGGAAAAGATGTACTTAAGTTAAAATCTCCCGAATAAACAGAAAACACAAAGCTCTCTTAGCCACCTGACTAGAAAGAAATCCTTCTTCAGGAAGAGGAACTAAGGACGTGGAGTGCTTTTAAAACCTTACCAAGTGGGAGTGGGAGAAGGGCTTGTGTGTGCTCATGTGTATTTGGGTGATGGGATGCTTTGGGTTGGAGTTAGATGAGTGCGGGGCTGGCTCCAAGTAGTTTTGCAAGGCCTTGAATCAAGACTTGAAGATAGTTTCTATAGTCTTGTGAGAACTTCAGCAAAGTGGTAAGACCTCTGAGCTTTCTGCACTCTCTACTGCCAGGATAGGCATAAAAGAATGCTAAGGTATATTCTGGATCTTCAGAGACAAGGACCCAGAGATCGCAGGCTCCATGTAACAGAGTTAAGCACCAGAAAGAGAAAACAGACATATACCAGAGCTCAGACATAAGGACTCTCTAGAGGGGATCCTGGGAGTCGGTCAAGTGAGGCTTCAAGAATTTCTGAGGATGAGAACGAAAGAAAAGCCCTGCACAGATGCAAAAACACATTGGAATAATGGATACTTTAGTGGGTATGTATAGTCACATTGAACAAAATTAAATTATTTTCTATATATTTTACAGCTATAGGATTTTTTTCTGGTAGAATGTGAAAGTAAGTTAGGAAGAGAATATAGAAAAAAAATGAATTAACTCATAGTAAGTTCTCCTACCTCGTGGCATAAGTTTAATATTAAAAGTTGATTTTAGAAACTAGTTTAAATATATATTTCTTTCATGCCTGAGGTTATGAACAAAGATTTTGCCACTTATTGTAGAAAAGATAACTTGCTCAATAACCAGAAAGAAAATCTTTACATATTTACTAATTCATTTTATTTTATTTTAAAAATGATTTTATTCACTTCACATCCTTGTTGTAGCCCATCCTTCCTCCCTCCCATTTCCCATAGACTCCAGCTCATCAAGTTGCATCAGGACTGAGCATGAGCATGTTCTCCTGTGGCCTAGCAAGGCAGTCCTGCCAGGTGAAAGTGCTCAAAGGGCAGGCAAGTGAGTCCATGTCCAATGCAGTCCCTTACTAGAAGACCGGCATGAGGCTTAAGCTGTCCACCTGCTACATCTTTGTAGGAGAGCTAGGTCCAGTTCATGCATGGTTCTTGGTTGATGTTTCAGTCTCAGCAAGTTCCTCTGGACCCTTGTTAGTTGGCTCTGTTGGACTTCAGTGAACCTCCTGTCACCTCAGGTCTTTTTTTTTTTTCTTTCCTCCCACTTTTCTACAAGACTCACTACACATCACCCAATGTTTGACTGTCAGTCTTGGCATCTGTTTTGAGGCACTGCTGGGTAGCACCTCTCAGAGGACAAGTCTGTCAGGCTCTCTGCAGGCTTAACAGGGTGTCCTTCATAGTGTCAGGTATTGGCACTCACTGACACAGTGGTTCTTTGGTTGGGCCAGGCATTGGTTGGGCATTCCCTCAATCTCTGCTCTAACTGTTCTATCTTTATACCAGCACATCTTGTAGGTAGTGTAATTTTGTCAAAGGTTTGGTGAGTGGTGGTGGTGTTCCCTTCACTCTGCTAGGAGACTAGTGTCGTTAGTGGGTGTGCTCTTGAGTCTATGGCCTCTGCCACTATGTGTCTCTGCTCGAGTTCCTCTTATATGCTCCCAGGATCTATGCTTAGGTCTCCAGCTTGTCACAGAGATAACCCCATTCTCTGTTTCCCATCTCTCTACAGTCATTCTGTCCTCTTTTTATGCTCTCCCCAGAACTATTCTGCATACTTTTAACTCTCAGTACACCCTTTCCTTCCTTTTTCCCTCTCTTCAGCCACTATCTCTGTCTATTCTAGCTATCCTGAGTGAGTTTTAGGCATCCTCCCTTGGATCTTCTCTATGTTAGCTATCTTCTTTGACTCTTTGCCTCATAGTATGCTTATCTTGTGCTATATGGCTAAATTCCACTTGTGAGTGAGTATATACCATGTGTCTTTCTGGATCTGGCTTTTAATAGCTAAGTAGTATTCCACTGTGTGAATGTGCCACCATTTCTTTATCTATTCTTTGGTTGAGGGACATCTATGTTGTTTCCAGATTCTGGCTATTGTGAATAAAGCTGCTATGAACATAGTTGAGCAAATGTCTTTGTTGTATGGTGGAACATTTTGGGGTATATGCCAGGAGAGGTATAGCTGGGTCTTGAGGTAAAGCTATTTTCAATTTTCTGAGAAAGCATTTTTATTTCCAAAGTGGTTGAACAAGTTTACACTCCCACCAGCAATGGGAGAGTGTTCCCATTTCTCTACATCCTTGCCCCCATGTGCTGTCACTTGAGTTTTTTTTTTTTTAAGGAACTATAGCTAATTTACTTTTTAATTTTAATTGTTATTAATTACAGTTTATTCACTTTGTATCTCCCTGTCTTCTCCCCTCCCAATCCTACCCTCCTTCCCCCTTCTCCACCCATGCCCCTCCCTAAGTACACTGATAGGGGTGGACCTCCTATTCCTTCTGATCCTAGTCTATCAGGTCTCATCAGGAGTGGCTACATTGTCTTCCTCTGTAGCCTGGTAAGGCAGTTCCCCCTCAGGGGGAGGTGATCAAAGAGCAGCCAATCAGTTTATGGTAGAAACAGTCCCTGTTCCCATTACTATGTAAACCCACTTGGACACTGAACTGCCATGGGCTACATCTGTGCAGGGGTTCTTGGTTAACTCTATGCATGGTCCTTGGTTGGAGTATCAGTCTCAGAAAAGACTCCTGTGCCCAGAATTTTTGGTTCTGTTGCTCTTCTTGTGCAGTTCATGTCCTCTACATGTCTTACTATCTCCCATTTCTTTCATAAGATTCCCTGCACTCTGCCCAAAGTTTGGCTAAAAGTCTCAGTATCTGCCTTGATACCACGCAGGGTAGGGCCTTTCAGAGTCCCTCTGTGGTAGGCTCCTGTCCTATTCCCTGTTTTTTCCCCTCTTCTTATGTCCATCCTTTTGGCCTTTCTGAATGGGGATTGAGCAATTTAACCAGAGTCCTCCTTCTTGATTAGTTTCTTTAGGTGTACAGATTTTAGCATGTTTACCCTATATTATATGTCTAATATCCACTTATGAGTGAGTTTATATCCTGTGTGTCTTTCTGCTTCTGGGATACCTCACTTAGAATGATATTTTCCAGTTCCCACCATTTGTCTGCAAATTTCATGATTTCCTTGTTTTTTATTGATGAGTAATATTCCATTGTGTAGATGTACCACAATTTCTGTATCCATTCCTCAACTGAGGGGCATCTGGGTTGTTTCCAGCTTCTGGCTATTACAAATAAAGCTCCTACAAACATGGTTGAGCAAATGTCCTTGTTGTGTACTTGAGAATATTTTGGATATATGCCTAGGATCTTAGTTATTCTGATTGGTGTAAGATTGAATCTCAGAGTCATTTTGATTTGCATTTCCCAGAAGACTAAGGAGGCTGAGCATTCTTTATTTAGTTCAATATTCCTGTTAAGAACTCTCTAATTAGTTCTGTTCCCCATTTTTTAGTTGGGTCATTTTGTTTATTGCTATTTGATTTCTTGAGATCATTATGTATTTTAGATATTAGCCCTTTGTTGGATGTAGGATTGGTGAAGATCTTTTCCCAATCTGTAGACTGCCATTTCATTTTATTGACAGTGTCCTTTGCCTTAAAGAAGCTTTTCAGTTTCAAGAAGTCCCATTTATTAATTGTTGATCTTAGAGCCTGAGCTTTTGGCGTTCTGATCAGGAATTGTCTTCTGTGTCAATGAAGTAGAGGCTTTTTCCCACTTTCCCTTCTAATGGATTTAGTGTGTCTGGTTTTATATTGAGGTCTAAGGATAAAACTTTTCATCATACAATTATCCATGTACGTCACTCACCAGAAAACCCAGGAATTTTCTTACAAAATAAACATGAGAATGAATTATGGAAATTTTGCTTTGAAATGGTAAACAGCACCTATCAAAATGCTAACATTTAGAAATACCCTCACTTACATGCACAAATTCCCCAAAGGAACTGAAAATAAAATCAAAATAAAGCAAGATAATAATCAAATGAGCAACCCAAAACTCCCAAGCACACATAAAATAATAGATAAAATATGAAGAATATGAAGAATAATGACTACTTTGCAGAATGGCTCAGACAATATTGAGTGATTTTTTTTCCTATAGACAATGGGAACCTCATTCTATATAATGTGGTTGGATAAAACACTAATGGGTAAATTTGTAGTTTTGCCAAGGAAGCAATAACCTAGATTTTGGCTTAAATATATCTGAAAAGTGTGTGTGTGTGTTGATATATCCAGTACGGTATAGAAGGAAAGCATACACACACAAGCTAAAGCATACAACCTGTATATTAACAGGCTTATAAATAGATGTGAAAAGTCTCTTCAACTCTATGGCTGTAACTTTTCAGATACATTCAAAGCAAACTCTAAGTGTTGTAGCTAAAGGTAAAACCAACCAAACTCAAATTTTAGTTCTAGGCCAAGAAGGCGGAGAAAGGTTTTTAGTGTGGATTCATCAAAAACAATAGCATACTAAAACAATATCAGGTAATATTTGAGAAAAAAATAAATCACAGAATTAAAAGAACCTTCTCATTCTTGTTAGTCAAATTTACAATCCAAAATAAATCTATATACAAAGTAAAAAGCATAACATATTCTTAAGAGAAAAAAATAATAGATGAAATTCCCCAAGTTATCCAGATACAAGACCGACTCCCTGCTCCCATTTTCTTTTCTTTGTCAACAGAGTGACCCTTATGGACCATTCCAAGAAATTCAAGAAATAGGCATATATGAATGGTGTCTATTGGATCCTTGGAATGTCCTAAGCATTACAGAATGAGTATGAGGCATGGGAAAACTGGGGACAGATACTAGATATGTGTCTGTACACATAATGACTTAACTTAACCCATATAGCCTAGAACACAAATTAATAAAATTGATTTTTTTTGAAGAATTTATGCTTTAGGCCCTTTGAAGTATACTGGAAGATATTTGAAGACACAAAGAAACTTCTTCTGCTTAGGGCTATAAACCTCTCTTAAAGAAAGTACAAGTGTCAAATGTAATAAAACACTGGTAGGAATACATAATTTGAAGACAAAAATTCTATTGAGTTGACATAAAACGCCCTGACATTTCACTAGTAGATGACCACTTGTAGCCTTGTATACTCACTAGAATTTATGTTCAGTCCAATCTATAAAATGAAAAGATACATTTTAATGTATAAGAAATAAGTCCTGTTAAGTCAGCATAGTTTATTTTTCCCAGTTGAAAAATTTTAGACTCTTCTCTAGTTTTCCCTAAAGATATCATTAGTTATTTTGATTATATGCAGGAAAGATGCTCAATGTCCACTTACCTTCTGAAACTTCAAAATTTTCAAAATACTTCATAAGGCAGGGTTTGGCTCCTTAAAATGTTGGTACATTTGCATTTCAGCCAAGGCTATCTTTAGATGCTAGGAACAAGGAATGTTGGCTGACGCACACACCGCCATTAGCAAATCCACAGGATGTAAAAAAGGAGAAGTACCTTAGGGCTGAGTAGACCTAGTATCTACATAAATTTTTATAAATTTATATAATCCAAACTCTGGGACCACACAGTGCTGCTGTGCAGCAAGAATAATAGTCTTGTAAATAAGCTGGCAATTATACATCAGCATGCAGGAGTAGAGGTTTGCAGGTGCCACTGAACAGCATGCATGATTTATACTTAAAATGCAACAACCAAACAATAGTAGCTAAAGGACATTGGGACCCAGGAGCAGCAACTATTGGTACCAGCAAAGCGAACTATGTGTAAACATAGTGTGCAATCTGGAAAGCCAGCTAAGAAAGTTCAGCCATGAAGAGAGAGATGTACATACATAAAACAAAACAGAAAACTCAAACCTGAGTGCAAATAGCTAACTACAACCATCTGATATGGGAAAGAGATGCCAAAAATACCAACTGGAGAAAAGACAACATCTTCAACAAATTGTTTTGGAGAACTGGATCTTTACATGTCCAAGGATGAAATTAGACTCATATATATCACCCACTACAAATACTAAATTCAAATAGATTAAAGACCTCAATATGAAACCTGGAACATTACAACTGCTAAAAAGCAAGTAAAACATACAAAATATATGAATAGACAAGGACTTTGAATAAGATTCTATTTACCTAGGAATTAACATCAGTGACAAAGGTGCTAAGAAAATGGAATAGAATCTCTACAAGTTAAACATCTGATAAGTGATTAATATACAAAGAAATCAAAACAAGAAAGATTCAAGAAAACAAAAGACTCAAAAAATTGGGAAACAAATCTGAGTTCTCAAAAGAAGAGATGAAAAATGCTAAGCAATACATTAAAATGTTCAATATTCTTAGAGTTTAGGGATATACAAATTAAAATTACTGTGAGATTTCACCTTTTATAAGCCAGAATGTCTAAGACCAAGAAAACAGCTGACAAATGCTGGCAAGATTGTTGGTGGGGTTGCAAATTGGTGCAGCCACTATGGAAAGCAGAGTGGATAATCCTCAGGAAGTTAATCCACCATTTGACCCAGCAATGCCCCTCCGTGGAATATGCCCAAAGGCCTTGACCTTCTATTTCACAGATAACGTGCTCAGTCATGTTCACTGCTGCTCTATTCAAATTAAACAAACTAAAAGTCCTTCCACTAATGAATGGATAGTAAAATACATACATATAGACTATGGGATTCTATTCATGTATAAGAAAATAAAATCATGAAATTTTCATGTTAATGGATGGAACTCAAATATAAGATTCCTAGTGAGATAACCCAGACCCACAAAGACAAACACTGAGTGCTCTCTTTTATTTGTGGATTCTAACTCTGGATTTTTTGATGAGTGTATAACCTACCTAGAGTAACCTCGGAAACAAGGAAAATAAAGAGGTCCGTGGGAGAGGGGCAGGAGGAGCTCCTGAGATGGGAATGGGAGTAGAGATACTATCAAGGGACAAATGGGGAAAATGGGAGGGACTTAATTTGAAATGGAGAAGGACAAAATACAGAGGGAAAGAGGTAGGATGGACTCATAACACTAAGCATGCCTGAAAAAAAAACATAGGGAATATATTTTTATATTTATTTAAAATACATACATAATATATGCGTGTAAAACCAGAAATATATGAGTAATTTAAATGAAAACACATACTAGGGATTATAGTAATTCCCCTAAGAGACACAGACTACTAAAGAAAAACTACCAGTGCCAAGCATGGGAAACCAAAGACATCATAGAAACTCCCAAAATAAAATGTAGGCTACTGCTCTTGGGTTTGGTAGCCTCTCAGTACTCAAATATAAGAACTTATTATTGGAAATGTTTCACAGTTTGGTTGCAGAACCGGCAGGAATTTAGCTGAAATTGACTTGGAAGCCTTCTCTACGAGGTCTAACTCTCACAGGGTCTTATATAGTGTCCTGTACAAGCTGCCAAGGGGGAAAAAAAAAAGCAGGAATTAATAGTCTTACGTAGCTGTAAGCCTATGAAGGACAAGAACGACTAGCATGATAAGAGATGCCCAAAGTTACAATAATAGCACCTACGACTTGGAGGGCATGAACAACCATCTAATTGTACTTGTGGCCTGCTCAGAGGGTGGGAGCTCGTGTCTGGAATTGTAAACCTAGCCAGCTACCTGTGGCTGGCTGATGAAGTCATGTAATACAGAGAGACTACTACAGCCACTGTCCTAAACCAGTGTAACACTAAGTACATTCTAAATACTGTGCCCACAGAGAAGTCTTTTTCCACTCCTCATTAATGAACTTTTTTTTTATTATTTTTTACAGAAGATGGAGACCACAACAGAATTTTAAAACAGTTCCAAATAAAGAGAAGAGCTGACAGTGTCAGTTGGTGTATCTACAATACAAACAACCTTTATATCTAAGGCTGAGGGAACATTGCAGAACAAGGGGCAGATTGATTACTACAGCCAGAGTACCAGGACACCAACCATGATATGGTATCTCTATATATGCCACAGAAGAAGCTACTATATCCCTGAAATCTCAACAGTAGGGTTGTCTAAACCAACAGTAGGGTTGCACACTGTCAGCATAAGCTGACGTGCCGAGTGGATGGTGGAACTCTCATAAAGGCCTACACATAGATGAAGGCTATAGACAATTCATGCTTCCAGGAAATGAAAAATCAGTCTTCTCCAGGGATGAGCGCACTGGTAAGTGGCCAGCACTAAACACATGTATATGAGCAACAGTAAATGAACTCAGCAGGCTGTATTTGTATTTGCATATGTAAATACATTTATATACTCATAACAATAAAAATTAAAGAAGTTTGAATTTGAGAAAGAGTTGGGAGCACAGAAGGAGTTAGAGGGGGAGACAGATGGGTGAAATACTCATGAACTTCTTTAAAATTTATTTATGTATTTATTTATTTATTTATTTTAATGAGAAGACAAGAGAAAGACAAGAAAGAAAGAAAGAAAGAAAGAAAGAAAGAAAGAAAGAAAGAAAGAAAGAAAGAGAAATTGATTTGATTGACTTGGGTTAAAGGTTATATAGAAAATGATAAGGAAGGCAGACTGATAGAAATTTCTAGTCAAAATTTTTGCTTTAAAAAACCTGTACTATCAAGCCAAGTGCAGTGGCACACACCTGTAATCCCAAAACTCAGGAAGGCAGTGGTAGACGAATCTCTGTGAGTTTGAGGCCAGCCTGGTCTAGAAAGCAATTCCAGTACAACCAAGGCTACACAGAGGTACCCTGTCTCAAACAAACAAACAAACAACAATAATAATGAAATTAAAAAGAAAAAGAAAAAAATGAAAGAAGGAAAAAACTATATTATCAAAAGGGGAAAATGATGAAAGCAAAAAACAAAAACCAGCTACTTTAGTCATGAGGGAAAGAACATTACAATGAAAATAGTATTTCAAGGTTATTAAGCACCAATAAAACAGTCCTGGTCATAATGTACATTTTACAATCATGATACAGAATTTATGTAACTTTTTGAAAACTTAGCTAAAATGTTTTTGTAGTCTACGTAATTTTACTAATACAAATTAGACTTAGAATGATTATTTAGCTTACCTACAATTATTATCTTTAAAACTGCACCTTGACTTTGCTTCACAGCAAAGCCTCACAAACTACTAAGCTTGGTTTCTTAATTTCTGTCCAAATATGGAGAATAATTTGAAAATTATATGCATAGTCATTTTAATTCTTCATTTTTTTCTTAGAACTTTAGCTTATCGTTGAACAAGTCCTATATGCTGAGTGAGCTGAAAATTCTATTAATTAGTTACACACTAGTAAGTAAGCCTTTAATCCTGATGCCAATTATAATTGCATGGGGAGCTGATAAATAATAGGTCATGTCTCCAATTTTCATATGGATACAGATCCATGGTGTTATATATAAAACTGTAATTATTTCAGATGTATCTAATTTGAGTGTTTATTTTCAGTAGCTGATTGTGTTTGAAGTCTTTCATTTCCTACACATTTGTAGCTGACTGAGCGGATTCTCAAAAATTTATTTCATCGGGATTTGGCATGACACTGAACACATATGATTAAAAGCATGAACATAATTCTAAAGGGCTGTAAATTTCAAAATGTGAGTCTAGGGAGAGAGCTGTAAAGTGCTTGACATGAATACAAGGTGAACATGAGTCCTACTGGCCTGGGCTTCCACAGGAAAGCCTGACAAGGTGTCACAATTGTTCTCCTAGTACAGCAAGGCAGATCCCTTCCAGCATGCCAGCCAGCTTTTTTCCTAAATCTGCGAGAGTCAGTTTCAGAGAGACCCTGCCTAATGGCAGAGAGCAACTGAGAAACACACTAAATGTTGACTTCCTGTTTCTATGTGCATGTGCCCTCTGGCACACATACTAAATTATACACACACACACACACACACACACACACACACACACACACTTAGCAAACAGTTATAAAATTGAAGCTCAAAAACCCTATTGTAATTCCCTATAGTTCTGTCGGATCTGTGACCTGGGGATCCTGGTGACAGAATCTGACCTGGCCAAAAGTTTGAGAGAGGCCTTCATTGTGATCCACTACCGGATTTGATTAGTCAATGTACTCGGCCCCAAAACAGAGATCACAGCTCCAATAGGCACATCTTCAAAAAGGGCTGTGGGAACACAGAGACATTTCGTACTATTTATTGCCTGGTCTCACAGTAAACTTGCTTTTGCCTACAGTAAAACATGGCCTAGAAACATCACTTGACTTAAGGTTTTAGAGAATTATTTGCCTTCAAATATTGATGGCATGTAACTAATGAACTCTCGAAAAAAAATACTATAAAACAGTTTAATCAAACTACCAAACAAGAAGTAGCATATAAAATACATATGCTTTATATATGAAACACATAATGTGCAGCAGAAATTAATTACTTAGACTACATAGTAACCATTGACATTTGTGTTGAAAATATTAAAATACAATTTTATCCATCAGTATCGGTGTTTAATAAGTGATTCACATTAACATATGAATGCATAAAACATTAAGACAGGTTGGTGAACCTTTATCACAGGGAGAGATATTGCTCTCCCAAACAAACCACAAATCATATTCTCAAATATGATTTCAGAATACTTTATATATAAGCATGGGATGACATGTTAAAAACAACTTTTTTGTGCAAAGTTCTATTCCATTTCAAATGGCTACTGAAAAGATGGTGAGCATATAATACTAGGGTTTTTCCTGATTTCTGATATATTTACAATAATGTCCACTTTGGTTCTGTATTTTGTAACCAAATTGATTAAAATTCATTTCTTACTCTAAGGAGACAGATATTTGAAGACAATAGGATGGGGCTTCTTCTCTATCTTCTGTCATGTGAACATTTCTATAAATTCTGATGATGTCCCCAGACTCTTACAATTTTAATATAAGTTTAACACTATGACATTTATCTTTCCTGTTATTGATTTATTTTCTGTGTCCTAAGTTTCAGAGAATTAAGAGTTTTTAATCAGCAAGTTACTCCTGAAGTAAGTTTTTATTTTGACAACAAGAATAAGTAATCATTGTATTAATTCTGTAGCTACCCAAATGATGGCTAATCGGTAACTCTTATTCTCTGATTAGGAGACAGCAACTTCATCCTGACAGACATCATCACATCTTTTGAGAATATTTTTAATCTAGGAGAACTATGAATTTGAATTATGGTGGCTTTAAAAAGTATAGATTTTGCATTATTTTTACTTAGATATTTATAATATCAATCTTTTTTGTGTTTTTCAATTTCTCATCACAGGTGAGAAAACTGTAAAGAAATGCATTTCACTCTTGATTTGTTTGTATTTGAAATATAATATTTTGGGAAGCTCAGTGGTTAGAGTTGAGAAACTTCTTGCTCTAAGTAAGAATTTAGAGACAAATAAAGAAACAAAATTCAGGACAATTATATAAGTCTTTGAAAACAGCCTCTAGTGTCCTTTATTTTCTTGACATAGAGAACCTGAATTTGAAGGACAAAACCAAGCTTTCCTACAATATTAACAAGCAAAATAGTAACAGTCACCTTTGCAGTAATGAGTCACCTTTGCAGTTGCCTCAGTCTTCCTATGACACCAAGAGCAAAGCCCACACTTCCAGGGATTTCTGTCCATTCAGAACATCTTGTCCTAGCTGAGGGCCAACGGTCATGAAGACCGAAGTGACCACCTCCTAGCCAGGCAGTGCTAGTGGAAGGAGGAGAAAAACAAACCACCAACAAAACTTTTGATCCAAAAATTACCCCACCTAAGAGAAGTGCAGGGATAAAGAGGGAACAAAGATGGAGGGAATGTCCAACCACGAATTGGCCCAACCTGAGACCCCTTCCACTGTAGAGAACCATCCCCTGACACTAATGGTGATACTCTGCTATGCTTGCAGACAGGAATCTCTCTGTAGTCTGGGAGGCTCCAGCCAGCAGCAGATCGGCATAGATGCTGGTCAAGACATGGGACAGAGCTCCAGGGGTCCTGTGGAAGTGTTGGGGGAAGGGTGAAATGACCTGGAGGGGACATCAACCTCACAAGAAGGCCAACATAGACAGCTAACCCAGTCCCATGGGGACTTACAGAGACTGAGACACCAACTAGGGAGCATGCATGGTCTGGATGTAGGCTTTCTGCACACGTGTAGCGATGGCCACCTGGCAAGTGGGTGGGGGAGGGGCTGTTCTGACATTGACTCTGTTGCCTGCTTTTGGATCACTGCACACTGGCAGAGCTGCCTTGCCTGGCCTCAGGGCATGAGGATATTTTCAGTCCTGGTGTGACTTGATGTGCTGGGGAGGGTTGATTTAGGGGGGAGGAGGCTCCCCTTTTCTGAGGGAAAAGGGAGAGGGGGAGGGAGAAAGAAAGGAAGGGGAGATTGGGAAGGGAAAGAGAGGAGGGAGGGAGTACCTCTGGGATGTAAAATAAACAAACTGAAATAAAAATAAGCAAAAAAGTTACAGACTAGTTGTCTTTAGGGTGGGGCACAGTCTTGTCTCATTTCTGAAGAACAGAAAGTTAATATATAGTAATAAGAATCAGGCTTGTGCCCTTAAGTTCATTAATGTCCACATTTCCTAACTGGGTGAACAAATCCGTGAGGGAAACATGGGATTCTATTCATCAAAACTTGGTATCATTTCCCTAGTGTCTGCTAATTTATCTCTTTGACTAAAGATGAGAGAAGCTGAAGATGTGACAGACATTTGACTGTGTGAATCTGATGTCCCTAGGGTACAGACGTCTAGGACTTCCATGCAAGAATAAGTTTTGATGTCATGAACTGACCCTGACCATCACATTGCATTTACACAACTCAACATTCAACAGGGTAATTTCAGCCTGTTGCCTTGTACTATACTTAGGGATGATAGGGGGCATTCTTAGTCAAACAATGAACTGCCACGTTATTAAAGTAGTCACATGCCTTTTCGCCTTCAGTTTAAGTAACACTTTAAAGAATTTCCTATAATTTGTATTGAGCTTTTGAATTAATTGATTTTATTACTTAGTTGCAGATTGATCAGAAAATGGAACTAAGTGGGAAAACTGTTGTTCTTTTGAAAATGAGGCCACTAAAAATGGTGCTAAAGCAAACGGTAAAGCTGCATCTGCTTCTCAATGTTATAACAATATCAATGGTGCTTAGAAAATGGGGTGAGCACCTTCAAACAATAGCATAATAGTTCGCAGCATCAAATCTACCAATGCAAAAGCAAAGGTTAGGCAGCCTCTTAATGGCTCCACTTTTTTCAGAAAGATGTAATTATCCATCTCTATGTGTAGCTGAAGCAAAATAAATTATCTAGACCAACTCCTATACATATTTCATAGAGAGAGTTGAGACTGTGGCTATAATTTCTAATCTACTCTTGAATATTAAGACAGATATTGGAAGGAAAAGGTTGCCAAATATAAGTAGTCCATCAGGTTATGTATTTTTCATGATTATGTGATTTTTCAGCATACATTTACATTTAATTATGTATGTGCTCTAGAATGCATTCCTCTTTCACGTAAAAAAATGTTAGTAGAGGTTATATAAATTGTAGGTCTGTATTATGCATTTTTGATGATGACTGATTTGCATTATGATTTAAGATGATTTTTTATCAGGCACAGCTGGCCAGATTCAGAACAGTATCTAGAAGCCATTGTCTGACAGATTGAATAGGTGAATTGCATAAATCCCTAGAGAACACACGGAAGAAAAGGATATTTCTTTAAGGCTTTTAGCTTGCTTTTCATTTCAAGCCATGACTTCTTTGCTTTGATGGCTGTGTGTGCCAGATAATGAGTCAATGTAATTGGAATTAGGTTATCGTAAAGGGGTTCTACATAAAAGCCAATTATTGGTTCATTTGCTTCAGTTGCTTATCCATCTACCATATGCCAGAGGTGAGATGAGTTTGAGAAATGACAAAGTCTGAGGTGCAAAGGACGGAAACTCTACCCATAAAGAACTTGTAGATGACATAGGGACAAATTTTGAGTTTGGACATCTTTCAGTGTAGTAATGAAGGAAATTAGAAATAAAATTTTCTGAGCTCCATTGCGAACTGAAGCTGGGCATGATGGTGGAAAACCATTCCAGCAAGGCACAGCACAAAGGGCACCAGGCCATAACAGAAAGGACTGAACAGGCTGTGATGCTCCCCTTAGTGATCATACGTGAAGACCAAGTCTTCTTTAAGGGGAGAGGGGAGCTAGAGAGAACTTTCCTAAAGACCCAGGTCTTATCAGTCTGTGGGTTGTGACCCCTCACACATCAGATATCTACAATTTATAACAGTAGCAAATTTACAGTTATAAGGTAACAATGAAAAAATTTTGTTATTGGGGGTCACCACAACGTGAGTATTAATGGGTCAGAGCGTTAGGACGGCTGAGAACCACTGCAGTGTCTAAAAGCTATGTCATGACAATGGGAATATAGCCAATACTGCTAAGATGTATGTTTATAGTTAAGAGTAAATGGTTCTAAAAGAAAAAAAAAGAATAAATGGTTCCGTGGTTTAAGTACAATGCAGACAAGCACAGGGCAGTTAGGGAATTGCCGTTTCAGAGCGATGACTCTATGCTACAGTGACGATCACAGATTTCTAAATGTGAGATATTAGATGTTTTGGACACAAACAGAGACTGAATGAAAATTTTGGAAAAATAAATTTCTAAAATATGCTAGCTATAGATAACTTTTACTGTTGGAAAAAGAGATATATTCATCAGGAAACAGATATTTAAAATGTTTGTTAAATTAATGAATCCAGGTTTTTAAAGTAAGTTATATCAGAAATTAATTTGGGGGGAAAAGATGGCTGGATAGCACCCAAAGTTTAGCCTGCTATTGATTATTATTTAATTCTCATATATGTGTCACTAAGAGTTCTTGCTAACAGGAGCTATAATGTTAATTTAAGAAAACACCTTCATCATATATTGAACTAGTTTTTCTGATTTAAATCCAGTTATATAATTTTAGCATTTTAACTTGCCTTTCATTGCGGCTGCAGAACCCACTGATACCCAAAATTCTATCCTTACACTGTTAAAAGGTACCTATTTGCTTATAATGGTATAAAGTAATTCACTAAGTGATCCTGGGCGTGAAAATAACTCTTAACTAAAACACAGATTTGCATGAGGTGATTGAGAAGATTAGAAGAGCACAACCTATTGGGATATGTTAAGTAGAAGAGTGGTGGAAAAGCTGCAGTCCTGGCTGACGGGATGCTATTGTCATCTCATCTTCCCATCTATTCACACTGTGTGGTCCTGCCAGAGGAAACAGGAAGTTAAGGAAACATCGAACAAGCTAGACAGCAATAGATTTTTGCTCTTGCCTGAACAGAACTCTTCTTATTGTAAAATACAAACAAATTATACAGTAAACTAATTTAAGGCTGTTAATAATATATGAAATGTTATTGCTCATAATGATTCTAATTTAAAGTTCTGTTGCCTATTGACTTATTCATAATTGAATTTTTGCTTTAGAATTAGATGCAATGTCTTAATTTTAAGTCTATAGCGACAATCTTGCAGATTTAGGAGAACAATACCGTGTCAGAACGGGAAACATGGGAATTCAGTGTGACTATTGCTGTCAATCTGAACATACATAGCCCGATGTGAGTCATGTTAATCTTCTCCACATTCTTTCATGGGCAATACTTTAAAACTAATTTTTTATTTCAAATCACTTTTCATAAAGCAAATTAAATAGGGTAAGTTTATTTCCAAAAAAAAGAACAATCAAATCATAAAAATAAAATTGTATTATGCATACCCTTATTTCATTTAGTAACTGACAAAAGTTGAACCAACAAAATATTCACTTCTAGATAGTTTCTAAAACACTAAATCAAATTTCTTAGTGTTTAAGAAGACTATATATGCTCCTTATTTAAGTTTACTAATATTTTGAAAGCCAGTCATGTAGAATTCAGAAAACATCTCAGAAATACCTAAAAGACATGCTCCATTTGTTGGGCTCTTATTTTTACGTGCATGTTACTTTTCTCACCAACAAAATACTACGAGCTGTCTATGTGTGGAGATCCCATGCCTTTTAGGGATGGAAGCTATTTTATCAAACAGCAAATATCAAGTACTTAATAAAATAAAAAGATTTTCCAGGGGACCTACAGGTCGTATGCCAGAATTCTCATAAGTTGTGCCCTTCATTGTTTTCAGAACTATTATGCAATATGAGAGCAGAGCTTGAATCCAGAACAAAACAGTATGACTACATAGGTGATAAGAATGAACTTTACTCTACTTTTGTGGATCTCCAAAGGGTTCCCGCTTCTTAGTAAATAAACATAACATTCTTGAAATAATGCCTATCTGTTATGCTCTGCTGAAATTCAAAGATCAGAAGTACATGGTGCTATAGGTACAGAGAGGAAGGAATCACCTGGGAAGAATGACTTACTTCTGTAAAATGGGGAAGGGCCAAGTAGATGACTCCAAAACCATAAAATATCCATCTGCAGATTTGCCATGAGCCTTATGATTATTTCTCATTCCAAAGGCAGTTTAAGGATGCGGGATGTGTTGGGGGGGCACATAAATCCAGAGGACTCTTAAGCTTGGTGATCTTAAAAATCTCTTTGTATATTCATGATCTTACCTCGGTAGTATAATGTGAGAAACTGGACCATCAGATATGACAAAGTCAGAACATTATACTCAGAAACTGTGCCACACGTAGCTTCCTTGTACTATCAACATTTACAAACACCTATGATCATAGGATTTTCATTGTGTCAAACTTGAACAGCTTAAAATATATCTATCCCTTCCTGGCACCCAAGAGACAAATGCTCAGTAGCAGTAGCTGTAATTATTATTGAGCTTCAATTACAAGCGCTAATTGATCTGAATTTGCTAGTGGGACACCTGATGGGAATTATTTACACAATAATATAGTATGACAGATGGTTAGGCCATAGTTATCAAAGTTGCAGATGTATTAAGAACATTCCCACCTCTTTCATATTCCATTAATAGAGCAGGGAGAATTTAATGTGGATATGCTTCCTGAGAACAAAAATCCATTTCCACCTCACTTAACTCTATAAATTACAATACATAAAATAAGTTAAAAAAAATAAATCCACAAAAATTGTAGTGTATTAGTGGTTGTAGAAAGTAATGATAAGTTTCAATATATATTCTGCTATTGTCATGGCTATCAGATGTAAATAAAACAATTTTATTACATGGTTGAAAATTAATGTTAGTGCTATGATAAAAAATAAAATATACAAATGCTTTGCATTACAATTCATTACTTTGTCCATGGGCAAGACACTGAAGAAAATAATGAACTTAGTTAATTATTATTAAGGGATGTAGAGATGACTCAGTCAGTAAAATGCTTGCTGCCTTAGTTCAATCCCCAGGACCCACGTTAAGATGCTAGATTTGATGGCACAGAAAGCAGAGATAAAATGTTCCCAAGGCGGGGGTGGGCGGGAGATGAGGTCTCTTGATGGCCAGCTTCATCTACTGAGCAAGTTTTAAGGCCAGGCAGGCACTCTGTGTCAAAATAGAGAAACAAAACCAAAACACAGTATGCGGCTTCTGAGAAAAGACACCGGAGTCTGATGAATTCCTGATCACTAAATTTACAAGCATACCCTGTGCCACCCTGCCTCCCCCTGTGACAACTTCAGTGAAAACAAAACTCTCCTCCTATCCTCTAGTGATAAGCTCATCAATGGAGTATACCAGTAGGCTGAAACATCTTGGAAATTTTCTTTTTTTTTCTTTTTTTTTTCAATATATAAACTTTTTTTTTAAACTTTTTCATCAATTACACTTTATTCATTCTGCATCCCCCCATAAGCCCCTCCCTCCTCCCCTCCCAATCCCACCCTCCCTCCTCCCTCTGCTTGCATGCCACTCCCCAAGTCCACTAATAGGGGAGGTTCTCCTCTCCTTTCTGATCTTAGTCTGTCAGTTCACATCAAAAGTGTCTGCATTGTCCTCTACTATGGCCTGGTAAGGCTGCTCCCCCCAGGGGGAGGTGATCAAAGAGCAGGCCAATCAGATTATGTCAGAGGCAGTCCCTCTTCACATTACTATGTAACCCAATTGGACTCTGAACTGCCCTGGGCTACATCTGTGCAGGGGTTCTGGGTTATCTCCATGAATAGTCCTTGGTTGGAATATGAGTCTCTGGGAAGTTCCCTGTGTTCAAATTTTCTTGATTTCACCTTACACCCATCAGAATGGCCAAGATCAAAAACTCAAGTGACAACACATGCTGGAGAGGTTGTGGAGAAAGGGGAACCCTTCTCCACTGCTGGTGGAAATGTAAACTTCTACAACCACTCTGGAAATCAATCTGGCGCTTTCTCAGACAACTAGGAATAGCGCTTCCTCAAGATCCAGCCATACCACTCCTGGGCATATATCCAAAAGAGGCTCAAGTACACAAAAAGGACATTTGCTCAACCATGTTTGTAGCAGCTTTATTTGTAATAGCCAGAAGCTGGAAACAACCCAGATGGCCCTCAACTGAAGAATGGATGCAGAAATTGTGGTACATCTACACAATGGAATATTACTCAGCAATGAAAAATAAGGAAATCATGAAATTTGCAGGTAAATGGTGGGATCTGGAAAGGATCATCCTGAGTGAGTTGTCCCAGAAACAAAAAGACACACATGGTATATACTCACTCATATAGACATACAACATAGGACAAACCCACTAAAACCTGTGCATCTAAAGAAACTAAGCAAGAGAGAGGACCCTAACTAAAATGTCCAATCCCCATCCGGAAAGGCAAAGAGGATGGACATCAGAAGAAGAAGAAAACAGGAAACAACCTAGGAACCTACCACAGAGGGCCTCTGAAAGCCTCTGCCCTTCAGACTATCAAAGCAGATGCTGAGCCTGATGGGCAACTGTTGGGCAGAGTGAATGGAATTTTAGGAAATTTTCTTTTTAATTTAAAAAAAATATTTTATGTATTTGAGTGTTTTGCTTACATGTATGCCTGGTCAGGCATTGCTTTGTGTCCTAATAGACCAGAAAGCGTACTTAATTCACTAGAAATGGAGTTAAAGATAACTGTGAGCTGGGTTCTCTGGAAGAGCAGCTGATGCTCTTAACTACTGAGTCATCTCTTCTCTTTGAAAATTCCTTTTAATACTTGTTTTTTGAGTCAATTATATGCAGGGTTCAGGAAGTGGGTAGAATTTCAGGTATTTGGTGAACGGCACCTTAATAACCAAAGGGCAAACAAAGCTCATCTTTAATTTAAGAAAGACAATGTACAATATTTATTTCAGAAATACTCATTTATTTGGAAAAGGTGTAGCATAGAATTTATTTAATAAAATATTTTTAACTTACTGAAATGTCAAGTTCGGGCTTCCATTAAATAAAATCAGCTCCCATTTTATCCCAGCTGTGTGTTTGCTTCCATTAAAGGTGCTGCAGAACTCTCAGCTGACTATCAGTTAAAGCCAACTAAATCGATTCTACACAAATTTTCAGGTACAACCTTTTAATAAATATCACACAATCTAGGTATTTATTAATTTATCAATCTATGGTTGAAATTAAATGCAAAACGAATTTCTTCCCAAGGTCCTTTCAGCAAAATCATTATTTGAAAAAGCTTTTTTTATTTTAAAGCTTCTGTCCTAATTGCTTCTGAGAAGGGGATTTAGAATCATCAGACAACTCTCCTTTGCCTCTTAGACAGAAACTTTCACAAAGTGAAAAGACAAAGTGTGTGTGTATGTGTGTGTGTAAGTGGATGATATGAAGTGGGTTTGTTTGTTTGTTTGTTTTGTTTTAATCAGAATCAAGTAAGTCCTGACACTGGTATTCATGTGCTATGAGATTATGAAAAACAAACAGAAAGATGTTAACACAGTTCATGGCATAAACAAGATAAAGAGTCTCAGATACACTCATCCCACTTCCTTCCTCTAAGCATGTATTTTAAAACCACCTTTTTGCCTATAGTAGTGAATTCCCCCACTACATTTCTATAAATACAAGGTTGGTAAAAATTGCAACAACATTTGCATCTTTCTGCTCTTGAATTTTTCCCAGTGTTCCTGGCTTTGAAAAGGGGTAGTGGAAATTGGTGTTTATGTATGGTGCATGCTGTGTTTGTGTATATATGTGAATCTCATATGTTTATTCACAAAATAGCAGGAAAAGTAAAATGATTCTTTTCTTACAAAGTATTTCCCAGGATGGTTCATAGTATTTTACCATAACAATACAACTGCATTCCTTGGATGAAATATACAAACACATAAAATCCACTGATTAGGAGGGGATACGGAGAGAATTCAGTCAAAGCTAAGTTTGATCCTTAAAAACTACATAAAACTTCCAGGCACCAGGCACGGTGGTGAACTTTAATCACGGGGTTGGGGGTGGGGGCAGATATAAGTGGATCTTTGGGGCTCCCTGAACTGCCAGGCTAACATGCCTGAAGAACTTCGAGAGAGTGAAGGACCCTGCCTAACGAAAACTTTTGGGAAACACTAACCATGGTAGTTTTCTGGCCTCCGTGTGTGTGTGTGTGTGTGTGTGTGTGTGTGTGTGTGTGTACATGTGCCTGTACACACATGAACATGCATGTGCATATTAAAAAGTTCTTCCTTTTTTAATTTCCATTTTAATTCTCTTTCCCTTTATCTGTTTTTCTCTACCATTCTCCCTCTCCTCCTTTGCTCTCTCCTCCCCCTTTCTCCTCCTCCTGCCCTTTTCCTCTTCCCTTTGTCCTCTTGCATCCCCCTCCTCTTTGCTTCCTTTTTTCCATCTCCTCTACTTTTTCTCCATTATTATCACCATCTCTACCAACACTACAATCATCCATTTGTTCCTACTTAGAATTTTTAAGGCATACAGAGATAATGATTAATCATCCATTCACTGCCACTCATGCTATAAAAATAGAGCATGTTCTCAGCAATGCATAAAAGACCTCTTGCATTTCCTTTCCCACTCTAAACACATGGGTATCTCAAAATATTCCTGTATTCATAAGAAACCACAGCATGGTCATCAAAGAATCTGCCTTGGGATGATAAAGGACAAGGTGATGATTCTTGAGGAACATTTGGAAGACTTTATATGCAAGAGAATTCGTTAATCTAAAAGCATGTTATCACACACTCTCTTTATTTAAAATAGTCTCTTGCAAAGTTAAGTTTAATAAGTGTCATCACTATTATGAATTGACTTGTCCACTTTTTCATCCCAGGCTGAAATACATTAGATTTTTTTTTTTTGTCAATAATGTGTCATAACTAAATGTGATCTATAACTAAACTAACTTGTTCACAATTAGCACTACTCTGGAACATGACCGGCTGTTCCAATCATGTCTACATCCAGTGACATAGGTCGCTGGGGATTGTTACAGACATCACCGACAACTGTGACAACTGTGATGTGCAGCCGGTAACAGATAATCAACCAATGTTGTTGACAACCAACACAGTAGAGAAATGGGTTGAGTCAGTTTGCTTCATTGTGTTTTTAAAACTTGGTTTTAAAAAACTGAACTCATTTTGTCTGTCCATCATTTATCTGCTAAGGATACATATCATAAAGATTTAGAGGCTTTCTTAATTACAGCATGAACTCATTTAGCTATCTTTACAATGATTGCTTCCTAATAAAGTCATATTCTAAATTGATGGAGTTTAGAACTTCCAGAGATTTTGTGGGGATGGGGTTCGCTCAATCTACACATGTTACAGAGACATGACCATTAATTTTATTTTAATGATACATTTTATGCTGCATTTCTTTCCATTTTCCAAATTGAAGTGGTTATAGCATATTGCAGACATATATTTATGAATATTTTTTACCCCATTTTGTCTTTGTCCTTCATGAGTGGGCACACAATACTAAGAGTAAAAACCCAAGTGATCAGGTTTATCAGTAAATTGCTTCCAGGTGCTCTTATCACTTTCTTTCCATCTTAAAATGGAAGAAAAACAGTCACTGAGGAGTAAAATCACGAGAGCTTAAAATCTTTTCTTTTCTCATCTTAAATATTGCTTGTCTGTAATTTTCTAGACTAGACTTTGTATATATATATATATATATATATATATATATATATATATATATACACATGTATGTATACATACAAAATGACACAAAGACAATGACATGTGCAAATGGGGCGTCTGTAAGCAAAGAGACCCCCAGCAAAGACTGTATAAGACGAAGAAGAAATTTTTGTGTTCACATTTTTCATACAGAATCAAGAAACTTTGGTTTTCTTAATTACAGCCTTCAGGACAAAACAAACAATGGTTTTTCTATGCTTTAAATCCATGTTATACAAGTCTGTGATGGAAGCCCTTGGAAACTCATAAAGCATCATGCAAAGGTGAATTCTCTTCTATGTTTTATGCATTTAGGTAACACAGAGAATCAAGAACTGTGAGTGTGATACATTTGTGAAGAATCTGAGCTGCAGGTTTTGAATGCATGTTTTAATGTTGTCACTAAATTGAAGACTTCCTTTAGGGAACATAGCATACTCAGGGTCCAAGTTCCTAACTCTTCTGAAATAAAAAAAAAATCAGCATCTGGCAACTGGCCATCTTTGAGGAAACTTCTCTCCTTCACTTTGAAGATATAGGACAAATCTACTCTAATCCTATAAAATCTTTCCATGTTTTTGCTTCTGATTAAAATCACCTTCAAATTAAAAAAAATAAGGAGTATTACTTAAACAAAACATATACAGATTATTTTATTTATCTTTAAATTTTTATTTTATATTTAGTCTGAATTAAGCAAATGTTTCCATGAGTATATCTGTGCAAGAAAAAAACAAAACAAACAAACAAAAAAAAAACCCAAAAAAACAAAAAAACCTTAACTCATAGATGCTGGCCAGACCTTATTATATTTCTGCATTTTCCCTTGCCAGGCCATTTTTATCTTCACAATAGCAAATTTTTATCTCTGTAATGTGAGATGCCAAATGAGAATTGGCCTGTATGTTCCTGTCTCTATTTGGGGCTAAGATAAGAATGTTGGTGTCTTCTGTGGAGTTCCTGATTCTTCATATCACCCCTTCAGTATTAACATATGAACACTGATGTGTATTTTAATTGCCTACTGAGATCGAGCTCTAAGAACAAGACACTTTGTAAACAATTATTTATGAACTGTTTCCAAACTATCTTATTTCTTCATGAGATTCACTGCTGTTTCTCATGCTTAAAACTTTAATGTTATAAATATTTAGTATCACACTGACAACACATTTATTTTTCTCTCACCTTGCTGCAAAAATTTTAGGCAGAGTCAAAATTGCTGCTCATTGTTGACAATATTGATTAGCAGTAGCATTAATGTCTCTTTCAGAAGTGCTATGACTTGGAGTTTTTTAGGTTAACTATGGGTTAGGAACATCTGTCCTACTCTGTCTTGTTTATCTACACAATGTGATTAATGTGGAAGTTAGTGAGGTAACACCAAGATTAATCAGAATCAGGTAACAACAATGCCAAACAATATAACCAGATACACAAAACACCCTAATAATCACCATGGGGTGAATACTGTAGAATGATTTGAATGAAAATCATTTTGTGTAACATTTTTCTTCACTTACTCTGATAATATATTAGTTGTTCTTCTATTTTCAGCTTATCAAAATTTAAGTTGAAAGGTAAGAGAAAGCTCAATGTAAGGTTGAATATGCAAGATGGATTATTTTATGATTAATTTCCTTAGTACACATGAACTCTGTAGCAGAGCAAAAGTTATGTATTGTAGAGGGGGAGGA
Source organism: Meriones unguiculatus (assembly GCF_030254825.1). Taxonomy (NCBI): domain Eukaryota; kingdom Metazoa; phylum Chordata; class Mammalia; order Rodentia; family Muridae; genus Meriones; species Meriones unguiculatus. Next base: position 57,617,232 of record NC_083362.1, on the reverse strand, counting down.
GTATGTATTTATAGCTTCAACCACAACTCCTCAAGGCTGCTTTCTACTTCACCATCGAGTATGGGTATATTGTCTAGTTGCATGAAGGCATTGTTTGTATTTGGTTCCCTCAAAAATAAAACAATTACTAGAGTATTATATTTGTATTCCACCTTCTAATTTAGAGTGTTTGAAAGAAAAACAAATGTGTGCTTGATATTTATTCTTTAAAATATTTATATGGTTGCACCCTGATACAGCAACTCAATTTAAAATGATTTTGTTTGTTTGTTTGTTTGTTTAGCTTCTTTAGGTCTGTAGGTTTTAGTATAGTTACCCTATATTACACAGCTAATATCCACTCATAACTGAATATATACCGTGAGTATCTTCTTATTCTGGGTTACCTCACTCAGGATGATTCTTTCTAGCTCTATCCATTTGTCTGCAAATTTCATGATTTCCTTGTTTTTAATAGCTGAGTAGTATTACATGTGTAAATGTGCCACAATTTCTGCATCCATTCCTCCACTGAGGGACATCTAGGTTGTTTCCAGATTCTGGCTATTACAAATAAAGCTGTTATGTTACATCATTGAGCAAATGTCCTTGTTGAATGATGGGGCATCTTTTGAATATAGGCCCAGGAGTGGTATAGCTGGATCTTGAGGAAGGATGCTTAAAATCTCATTCATAATGGCAAACAGTACAGACACCAGAAGTGATGGAAGAGAGGGAACAGGATGGGAGCCTACTCTAGAGGGTCCTCTGAAAGGCTCCACCCAACAGGAGATAGAAGCAGATGCTGAGACTCACAGCCAAACTTTGGGCAGAGTTCAGAGAGTCTTATGGAAGAAAGGGGGGATAGAAAGACACAGAGGGACAAGAGCCCCACAAGGAGACCAACAAATCTAAAAAAAAAAATCTGAGCCCAGGGGGTCCTGCAGAGACTGATGCAGCAACCAAGGACCATGCATGGAGAGGACCTAAATCACCTGCTCAGATGTAGCATATAGGCAGCTCAGTCTCCATGTGGGCCCCCAAGTAAGGGGAGCAGAGGCGGTCTCTATCATAAACTTGGTTGTTTGCACTTTGATCACTTACCCCTGGTGATACAGCTTTGCCAGGCCACAAAGGAAGATGCCCAGGCAGTCCTGTGAGACTTGATAAGCTATGGGAAGATGGCAGGGGAGGAGAACTCTCCCTTTCAGTGGACTCAGAGAAGGAGACAGGAGTGAAGAGGGAAGGATGGTGGGACTGGGAGGAGTTGAGAGAGGGGGCTACAATTGGGATAGATAATGAATAAATTATAAAACTAACTAAATAAAAGAATTACCATTTATTTTTGCCTTACAAAAATCTTTTTATTTCTGGATTTCAAATATTTCTGTGCTCAGTCACCATGATCATTTATATGCAACAAGCATTGGGCTTATCTTTAGATAGCAAATGTCAAGACTTAAGGATTCATGTCTGTCTTAACTTACATCTTTAGCTATGTTTTTAGATTAAGCTCTTCCATTGTTAAAAGCCTCTGCTTGCTATGTTATCAGACATTACATGTTCCAGAAATGGTCTGTGGACATGTGCCTCTCCTTTTCACCGCCAAGCCAGAAGAAATGTTTTCTGTGCTAATTGCAACTTTAATGTATTATAGAATTTTTGTACTATATGAACTACCCATGTTATTGGGTTTGCTGGCAAGTTGGGCTTAAAATTGGGAGAAGTCAATTTTTAGTGCCTCAAGACTTTATTTTCTTAGTGTGTGTGTGTGTGTGTGTGTGTGTGTGTGTGTGTGTGTGTGTGTGCCAGAGTGCATGCATGGAAATACTCGCAGTGCATGTGCCCACAGAGGATAAAATAGACAATCAGCTTCCTAAGAGTTGGAGCCATGGGTTCTGGGAATCTGCTTTGTCCTTTGGAAGAGCCACAAGTGATCTTAATCTCAGAGCTATCTCTCCAGCTCCTCATTTATCAAATGTTGATAATAATGCTTTGTCCTTTGAAGTCACATTGAATGACTTTAAGGCAGCATAAGTGAATGGAAACACATATAAGGCTGGCCAACTTTCGTGTTCCTCCAAATCATTTTGGGTCGATGACACTGTTGACAGGCTGCTCCTTGCTAGTTTCTGGTTCCAAGGCTCTGGGGATGGGGTGTAACACTTTGTTTTTCTTGTAACTTCCAAGGTGCTGTCATTTCTGCCAGTCAGGGGGCCACACTTTGTTAAGTGTTGCTGGAGGATATTGTAGTTGCAAAATGCTTTAAAGAGTTTTGTTTGTTCCTATAATCCAATAATATTCAACAGCTTAGTTAGGCTGCTTTTGGAGCTCTGTTCTTTCCTGTCTTCAGTAGTAGATGAATTATTTCTCAGCCTTATACTTTAATATGTCAAAATGACAAATTATTTGATCAGCTGTGATATAATACTGTCAACATTTTAAAAATGAAAATGTTTGAGAAATTTTTTCAGTGGTACACATAATTGAATTATGATTTAAATCTATGGTTCATAAAATACACTTGAAATTCAAAGTTAACAAGCTTAAATAATAATTGACTCACAATGGTACTAAGTTCTTAAGAAAAGCAGGCTTGGATCATGAATTTAAACAATTTCATCCATTAATCTACTTGGCCTACTCTACTAATTGGAATGCACACTTACAACATAGTATGTGACAGATTTGGTGAAAGATTATTTCTTTGCCAGAGCATATTCAATATTCAATTATTTTCTTGTTAATAATTTATCCTGCATAATAGAGAAAACACAGTAAATTACCATCTGTCTAGAGAGTTGCTTTTATATTTACAAATAGTCACAGCACAGACTCTCAGTGAGAGACTTGTAGAAAGAAAGGGCATTTCAAGCTAAGTGCTCAAGTGTGACTGTTTTCTCGACTTCTTTTACTGACACAGTTGAGGTTCTCAGTTCCACCTCTCAACGAAACCAACAAGTTAGCAGAAAAGGGTAGAAGACAGAACAATTAAAGATTTTGATATATGCATTTGTATACACAAATACATAGGCAATGTCTGAAAGAAACACGTTTTGAACAGCATGAAGTCCTGACTGTTCAGTGTGAAGCTGCGAGTCTCAAAACAGCCTCCATTTTGGTACAACAGAGAGAGCACTACTTCAAGAGCAACCATTGTAGTTGCAGCCAGCAATGAGTTAGTGATGGGGAAGAAAGGCATCATGAACTACCAGAGGCATAGTGTGAAAGGTTGACACGTTAAGTCTTTCAGAGACCAGTGAGCACAGGCTACAGTGCCATCCGGCAGCCTTGTTGAAGGAAGAATGACAGGAAACAAGATATACATAGTTTCATGAATAATAAAATGGAAATGTAATATTTTGGGCTATTTATTTATTTATTGCTATCTTGTCCTGAGATGTGTTTTTGGTATATTTGGCAGGAAATGTTGGAATTGTCCTAAGATTGAGTTTAAGTAGATAATTTGGAAAACTTTGAGTGGTGCCGTACTGAAATACTGGTTCAGAGTCAGCACACAGAGTTTGAATTTCTGTAGCTTCCATAACCACTTTCAAATGACCACAGATTAATTGAAATAACTTTCAAAAAGAATGAATTTTATGAAATCAAGATCTGCTGTTCCTATGAACTCCATTAATTAAAAAGATCTTTATGGTTTAGTGGTGGTGAATGCTCTTAATCACAGCACTGGAGAGGCAGAGACCAGTCTGCTCTACAGAGGAAGTTCTAGGTCAGCCAGACCTACACAGAAAAAGGTTGTCTTGGAGAAAGATATTTGTTAAAAATATTATATCAGGTGGATCCAAGATGGCGGCGACCAGCATGCACCTATCTGAGAAGCAGATGATCTGAAACACTGGAATTGGTGAGTGGAGGTGCAGATGAAGTCAGAACATCAACACTGAAGCTTCCCGGGCAAAAGGGACAACATGTGAGCTGAGACCATTTAGATCCAGGTTACCATGGACTTCTCTGGGGACAGAGAGTGGTGAAAATTTGATCTTCCTGCACTTCCCCTTGTTGAGCCTGTCTCTTCCACTGTGGAGCTGGCCCACATTATCAGGGCTCATACCATAGAACCCCCAGCCTGGGGACTGAGACAGCAGAGGTGGGTCTCCTAGTTCCTCAGTAGTGGCAGCCAGCTGAACCAGCCTTATGGATCCTAGGTCCATGGTACCAGCCTTTCAGGTCCTGGGTCTGGGAGCAGCTATACGGCCCTGTAGGGCCTCCCAGGCAGTGACTGTGCTGGCTGCCCAGTCCCTCAGTGGCCAGCAGCCAGTGGTATGGACACCCAGGTCCACCAGTCCTGCTGGGCCACCCAGGTCCATGGACCGTGGAAGAAGTCTCTTCAGGAATTCTCAGCAGGCATCTGTGCCTGCCTCCCCATTCTGCTGCTATGGCTGGACTCCCAGTGGACCACTAAACAGCCTAAGTTCTGTGGCTGCAGAACCACTGAGCTGACTACACCTGCATTTGCCCCAGCTGGCCCAAATCTGAGACTAGACAACAGGGGGCACACCTGTGCTTTCCGATTAGACCTGCTAGAGAGTGAATGTGCTTTCAAGCGAGTGTCTGAAGAGCCCCAGATCCAGGGTCCCTCTATACTAGCAGCCAGACATTGGACTTCTCCCACCCACACCACCATTGTGGAAACCATAAGGATCTTTGGGACAGCGTCCTCAATATTGAAGCCCCTATTCTGTGGGTCATCAGTTGAGTCCAGGCAAACAACTCCTGGAGCCCAAACAGAACTGAATACCAGTGGCCTATACTTTGGTATTAAGGGATTCTGCACATGCTCATTGTGTCCACAAATAGCACCAGCGCCAAAAACCCCTCCTATGCCTGCACCACCCCCTGTACCACATTCCAAGCATCTACACTCTTTAGCAACCTGTCCTTTAAGGCACACTTCCTCACACACCCTTGCTCACTCCCATTTGTGCTTCTGCACCAGTGGATTTTCCTCCCTTAGGTACAACTGAAACACCAACGCACACTCTCAAACCAATGGACCTCTCTCATCACCCTGAAGGATACCCGAGACACCAGAGAAAGGAGAAAGATGGACCCCGGCTGAACTACAGACTCGAGGAACACTGAAGGTTACAGATAAGCAGGTGGCCAAAGGTTGCCGTAAGAGTACATCCAACAAAAATCAGGACATTATGGCTTCATCAGCAAACCCCAAAATCAATGGATACTCCAATTCATTGGAAACTCGGGAAAATTATTTTAAAGATGTACTTATCCAGTTATTATAGGCACATAAAGAGGAAATGAACAAAGCTCTCAAATAGCCACACAAATGGAGGCACAAGTAGAGGCACAATTACTGGAATATAGAAGGGAAACAAACCAAAAAATAGAGACCATCATAGAAAGACAGGAATCCACATTCCAACAAATGAAGGAAATGGTGAAAGGCATGAAAACAGAATTAGAATCAATAAAGAAAACACAAACAGAGAAAACCCGGGATCTGGAGAACTTAGAGAAAAGATCAGGAATCACAAAGATAAGTATCACTAATAGAACAGAAGAGATGGAAGAGAGAATCTCAGGTGCTGAAGATACACTTGCAGAAATTGATACTTCTCTCAAAGAAAAAGTAAAATTTGGAAAGTTCCAATCACAAAAAAATCCAAGAAATCAAGGACACCATGAAAAAACAAAATGTAACAATAATAGGAATTGATGAAAAAGAAGATTCAAGGTTCTAAGGTCCAGAAAATATTTTCAAGAAAATCATAGATGAAAATTTTCCAACTTAAAAAAAGAGATGTCCATAAACATACAAGAGGCCTACAGAACACCTACGGACCAGAAAAGAAACTCCTAAACTCACATCATATTTAAAAAAAAATCTACAGAACAACAACAACAAAAAAAAGATAATAAAAGAAGCAGGGGGAAATGGCCAAGTAACATATAAAGGTAGACCTATCAGAATCACACCAGACTTCTCAACAGAAACTATGAAAGTCAGAAGGTCCTGGGCTGAAATTATGCAGCCTTTAAGAAACCACAGATGCCAACCCAGACTGTTATGCCCAGCAAAGTTTCAATCAACATAGATGGATAAAACAAAATATTCCATGATAAAACTAAATTTAAGCAATATCTATACAACAACCCAGCCCTACAGAAATTACTAGAAGGAAAACTCCAGCCCAACAAAAACAACTACATCCAAGAAAACATAGGATACAGATAACTGCACAACAAAACATTAAAAGAAAAGAAGCAATGGATCACAGTAACACCACCAACTCCACAATAAAAGGAACTAACATTCATTGGTCACTATTATCTATCAACATCAAGGACTCAACTCTTCAATAAAAGACACAGACTAACAGAATGGTTTCAGAAACAGGATCCAACATTCTGCTTCATCCAAGAAACACACATCTGCAACAAAGATAAACACTACCTGAGAGTAAAGGGCTGGAAAATGTTTTTCAGGCAAATAGACCCAGAAAACAAGCTGGGGTAGCTATCTTAATATTTAATAAAATAGATGAGGAGGGGCACTTCATTCTCATCAAAGGAAAAATCCATCAGGAGGACATCACAATTCTGAAATATCTATGCCCCAAATATAAGACCACATTTGGAAAAACAAATTAGTAAAGCTGTAACCACACATCTCTCCCAACACCGTAAGAATGGGAGACTTCAAGTCTCCACTCTCACCAAGGGACAGATTATCTAGACAGAAGCTAAATAGGGAAATAAAGGTACTTAGAGAGGTTCTAAATCAAATGGACCTAATAGATATCTACAGAACTTTTCACCCAAATTCAAAAGATTATACCTTCTTTTCAGCACCTCATGGAACCTTCTCCAAAATAGACCATATAGTTGGTCACAAAGCAAGCCTCAGCAGATATAAGAAGATTGAAATAATCCCTTGTGTTCTATATGACCATGATGGACTAAAGTTGGACCTCAACAACAGAAATAGCCAAAAGACTACACACACATGGAAACTGAACAACTCATTACTCAATGACAGCTGGGTTAGAGAAGACATAAAAGACTTCCTAGAATTCAATGAAAATGAAGGCACAACATACCCAGATTTATGGGGCACAATGAAATCAGTGCTAAGGGGAAAGTTTGTAGCACTAAGTGCCTTCAAGAAGAAATTAGAAGCATCACATATAAGCAACTTAATAGCTCACCTGAAAGCCCTAGAATAAAAAAGAAGTAGACATACCCAAAAGGAATAGAAGGCTGGAAATATTCAAGCTCAGGGCTGAAATCAATAAATTACAAAGAAATAAAACAATTCTGAGAATCAATGAAACCAAGAGCTGGTTCTTTAAGGAAATCAACAAGAAAGACAAACTCTTAGCCAAACTAACTAAAAGGCAAAGAGAAACTATCCAAATCAGCAAAATCAGAAACAAAAAGAGGGACATAACAACAGACACTGAGGAAATCCAAATAATCACTAGGTCTTACTACAAAAGCCTATATACCACAAAATTTGAAAATCTAAATGAAATGGACAGTTTTCTTGATAGATTCCATTTAACAAAATTAAAGCAAGATCAGATGAATAGATTGAATAGTCCTATATCCCCGAAGGAAATAGAAGCAGTCATCAAAGTGTCCCTCAAAACAGGGCCAGAAGGTTTCAGCCCAGAATTCTACCACACCTTCAAAAAAGAGCTAACTCAAATTCTCTTCAAATTATTCCACAAAATAGAAACAGGAGAAATGTTATCAAACTCATTCTACAAAGCCACAGTCACCTTGATACCTAAGCCACACAAAGACCCAACAAAAAAAGAGAACTTCAGACCTATGTCTCTTACAAACATTGATGCAAAAATACTCAATAAAATACTTGCAAACTGAATCCAAGAACACATAAAAGATAACATCTACCATAACCAAGTAGGTTTTATCCCTGGCATGCAGGGGTGGTTCAATATACAGAAATCCATCTCCTTAGATGAGGAAAAAGCATTTGACAAAATTTAACACCCATTCATGTTTAAAGTCTTGAAAAAATCAGGGATACAAGACACATACTTAAACATAGCAAAGTCAATATACAACACCAACATCAAACAAAATGGAGAGAAACTTAAATCTATCCCACTGAAATCAGGAACAAGACAAGGATGCCCACTCTCTCTGTATCTCTTAAACATAGTACTTTAAGTCCTAGCTAGAGCAATAAGACAACTAAAGGAGATCAAGGGGATACAAATTGGAAAGGAACAAGTCAAAATATCTCTATTCACAGATGATATGAGAATATACCTGAAAGGACCCCAAAAATCCAATCAGAGAACTCTTGCAGTTGATAAACACCTTCAGCAAACTGGCTGATACAAAATTAACTCAAAAAAAAAAAATCAGAAGCCCTCCTGTATATAAAAACAAAAAGGCTGAGAAAGAAATTAGGGAAACAACACCCTTCACAATAGCCACTAATACCATAAAGTACTTTGGTGTGACTCCAACCAAGCAAGTGAAAGACCTGTTTGAAAAAAAAAAAAACCAAAACAACTTCAAGTCTCTAAAGAAAGAAATTGAAGAAGATATCAGAAGATGGAAAGATCTCCCATGCTCATGGATCGTTAGGATGTTAGGATTAACATACTGAAAATAGTCATCCTGCCAAAAGCAATCTACAGATTAAAAAAAAAAAAAAAGCAACAAATCAAGTAATCCAATTAAAAAATGTGGTATTGAGCTAACCAGAGATTTCTCTGTGGAGTAATATAGAATGGCAGAGAAACAGTTAAAGAAATGCTCAATGTCCTTAGTCATCAGGGAAATGCAAATCAAAACAACTCTGAGATTTCACCTTACACCCATCAGACTGGCTAAGATGAAAAACTCAAGTGACAACACATGCTGGAAAGAATGTGGAGAAAGGGGAACCCTCCTCCATTGCTGGTGGGAATGTTAACTTATACAACTACTTTGGAAATCAATCTTGTGCTTTCTCAGACAGTTAGGAATAGTGCTATCTCAACATCCATCTATACCATTTCTAGGCATATATCCAAAATATGCTTAAGTACACAACAAGAACATTTGTTCAACCATGTTCATAGCATCTTTATTTGTAATAGCCGGAACCTGAAAACAACCCAGATTTCCCTCAACGGAAAAATGGCTACAGAAATTGTGTTACATTTACACAAAGTGTTTACATTTACACAATGGTATACTATTCAGCAATTAAAAACAAGGAAATCATGAAATTTGCAGGCAAATGGTGGGACCTAGAAAAGATCATCCTGAGTGAGGTATCCCAGAAGCAAAAAGATACACATGGTAAGTAGTCACATAGAAGTGGATATTAGACCTATAAGATAGGATAAACATCTATTATTAAGAAAAAAGAATTTACATGGTACCTTAAGGAAAATCTTGTCATTTAGAATCTTAGACTATCTCTGCAAATGGCTAAACAGCAGGAGTTGCCATTCTGGCTTTTATTATGTAAATAAGCTTGATCCAGAAATCAGAGATCTGCCTATTTCTTTTTACTTTGTGTTGGAAAGAAAGGCATGTGCCTTCACCAACTTAAGGATCTTGTTCTGCTAAGAGCTCTACTTCTCTCTTTTGTCAGATAAATGGAGACTGGAGTTTTGATCTTGGTGGCAGCAGCAGGCTGAGTTGGGTACAGCAGGGCAGTGACAGAGAGCCAGATTAAAGACAGCTCAAAGGCACAAGGTGGATGAACACTCCTAGCACTCCTGTCAAATCTCCCTCAGGTTGATATGAAGCCAATAGCCCCAAGTAACTGCGTTCCCCTCCTTTGCTATGACACTATCTGGGTAATTTATCAAAAAAGAAAGGCACGTGCCTTCACCAACTTGTAAATGTTGGTATAATGTTCTTTTGAAATGTATACACCTTACCCTTGTTCATTTAAATGCTGATTTCTCCCCCCACCCTCTGGTTTCAATCTGGATATTGCATTGTGATACTTATTCTAAGCATCCTGTCTCAACTTTATGTAAACAGGCCAAAATAAAGCAACTAGCCATAATGTTGTGCAAGAGGAGGAGCCAGAGGGCAAGAAATGAGTGGGAGAGAAAGGGCAAGAGAGAGCTAGGAGAACAGAGAGAGGAAGAAAGATCTTAGAACAGCGTGGAGAGATGGACTGGACCTAATATATCACAAAATTAAGTATAATGTAGGAAATTTATATGTTAGGAAACTATGAGGGCTTGGAGGTTTAGGAGGGAGTAACTATTGCCTAGCACTGTGTTCTAGGTTAACTAAATAAACCCAGTCTCTGTGTGGGGATTTGGTTATGCAGCTGTTTAGGACTAACAGCAGCTTTACTAAAAAATAATTAATATTAAATCTTAAATATAACAGCTAGGGTCAGATGGAAGGGGAGGAGGACCTCCCCCATCAGTGGACTTGATAAAGAGCATGAGAGGAGATGAAAGAGGGAGGGTAGGATTGGGAGGGAGTGAGGGAGGGGACTTCAGCTGGGATACAGAGCGAATAAGCTGTAATTATTATACAAAATAAAATTTTAATGAAAAAAACACTATATCAGAGTGTTTTTTATCTTTGAGACCAGTATATTGTTAAAGCTTTGAAAGGCCCTTAATGTTTTTGTTTTGTTTTGATTTTTGTTTTTTTGTTTCTTGTTGTGTGTGTGTGTGTGTGTGTGTGTGTGTGTACTGGTTTTAAATTTTTTTTCATACAGTATATTTATTGATGTTTTTCTCTCCTCCAACCTCTCCCAGAAATCCCCACATCCTTATCCACCCAACTTTATTTTCTTTCTCTTTCTTAAATGCGCACGTGAGCACATCACATACACATACATACACAGGGGAACACAAATACTGAGATATTCCTTAATTTCTTAATCACTGAGTAGTACATGCTGATGTATTTATTGGCAATTTATATGTTATCTCCTCTCAGTAACACACTAAAATTTCAGCAAAGAGTGAAAGTTTCAAAGCTTTGGCTACTAACGTTTGTAGGAGGAAAAAGTCAAGCACATTTTATGATCCAGGGAATTACTTAAAAGTAAAATAAAATACTTCAAAAGACTGAGCTACAATGCAGACAATTGTTGAGCTTCATGGTTTTGTTAGTTTCACATGTCTGTGCACACATGTGTGCATGTGGGAAGGAGGCACATACATGTGAAGTGTGGTATGTTACAGTATTCTTGTAGCATTGAGTGAAAACATTGTGAGGTTGATTTTCTCTTTCCACGTTTATATGACTAGAGCTTGTGTCATCAGTCTTGCATGACAAATGCCTTTATTACCAGACTTCATGTTTAATGGTGTCTTGTTTTTATTTTTCAACTAAGTGCTGGAAATACGACCTTAGGTTATATTAGTGCGTTTTCCAGGATAGGGTTAACAGAGAGTATTTGCTTGCAATGGGAATAGCCTTGATATTAATCTGGCGTTCTGGATAGCTACAGTTCTTCAGCACTTTGCTGAAGAACACGGAGGGTGGAGTCAGAAAAAGATATGGTAGCTCTTGGCTGTGTTTGGCTATGATGGAGGGTAGCTTTCCTTTTGGGGGCTGGCTACTGGTACTCCAGGAAATGACCCACCCAGGCACTTATGGGCAGAACCAAACAGACTCAGTGCTCAGAATCCCTCTCTCCACTTCCGTCTGTGCTTGACCGTGTGACTTGATGTGGCCAATAGGCTATTTTCAGACTTCAACCAAGTAGTAGCTCTAAATAATGAGTGGGCACTTCTGTCTTGTTTTTTTTTTTTGGCTTCCATTGTCAGCTTGGGAACTACCCTAGGCTCATCTGCCATGATGTGAGAGAAGAGGGGGCAGAGCTATTGAGACAGATCTAAGACCACTAAATCCAGCCAGACTCTGCTGACCCAGCATCTAGCTGTAGATAAATCAGGAGACACAGCCAAGAACCACAGGGACCTGTGAGAAGTCATAAATGTTTCATCCTTCAGCTGATCAGTTTGAAGTGTGAATGGCATAATGATCTGCAAATCAAATCATTTTTCCACACAGTCTCTAACCTACATTTAAGTGATGATTGAAAATATCACTCTTGGATTTTATTCCAGCAGTAGCCAGACTGGTAAATCCAAGGAAATGACCTAACCAGGGACAAACAAAAAAGTATGCAAGGTCAAGACTATATATGTGTTCTGTAGGACTATTATCAACATATTGTGATTGCTTCTGATTATCAACAAAGTCAATCCATTGGTGAATTTGATTTCAACAATACCCTTAAAATAATTAGAATGAAATAATTCCTCATAACTATCACTACATTGGTTCTTCAAAAAAATTCATATAAGTGAAATGAGTATATATATATATATATATATATATATATATATATGGACAAGCACATATCTTTGGTACTATAAAGCTAGTCTTGCTTCTCTTCTTCCTGACATTTGGAATATTGCAGTGATCTGTATGAGAGATTTGAAATCCTTTGTGGCTTGCTATATTTTATGATAATGAGACTTTAATACATATAGATTTAGTTCTTAAAGAGATAATTCACATACTGTTATTTCACATAACAGGTCTTCAGGTCTTCAAATTACACCAAGAACACCTTCATATATTTTGCCTTCCCAGTAGACACTCTGGTTCAAATTCTAGCACACTTCCTGTGATATCACAGCCTCTGCATACACATGTTTTACATAGCATAGCCTAAGGAGCAGCCATGGTAGTCCTTTTTAAACTTAGGAACATCTTCATGGAGTTTCAAGTTTTCCACAGTAAAAACATAAAGATCTTATAGTAGACTATAAGGCCCTTCATCTCCCTTCACCCTGATGCCCCCATTTGTTCTACACTTTGTGTTACAATGAGTTGACAGTTCTATAGAGCCAATATATAGTCTTGAGTTTGCATACTTTTTGACCCTGATTGGGTAGTTACCTTGAATTTACCAGTCTGACTAAGAGTATAACTTTTAATAATCACTTAAGCGTACCCATATTGTCCCCTGGTTACATTAAAATTCCATGATTTCCCTTGAACGTTGGGGAAAGACTTTGACTTTCTATTTTATTCTTGCTTGCTCTCCTTAACGTGGCTTAAATATTACATCATTAGTGAGAGAGCCCTCCCCTAACCATATCATGAAAATTATAAAAATTCCTCCTTTCACCAGTAATTCATACCTCAAATGGCTTTAGACATATGCAATGCCATCTGGTACATTGTGTATTGGTTACTAGGCTTTATCATCTGAGTCAAATCCATCTGAGTATGATAATCCCAGCACCATAAGGTGAGGGTTGGCTCCACTCTGCTTCATTGTTACATGTTATAAGCTTCGAACATCGCTTCACTCATGTTAGGCACTTCCCAATGATTTAATTGAATGTTTTGAAATGTTTGTTTGTTCAATTTCAACAAGTTTCTTTATTTACTTTTAACAAATTACTTTGCCTAGAAAGTTTAGAAATTCATGGGATTATGAAAAAAACATTAGGAGAAAAACCATATTCCTCCTATTATAAAAAACAACCTAGGAGGAAGGGCAAGATGGCGGCGCCGGGAGGACTCTCATTCTGAGCAGCAGCACAGCAGGATCAGCACAGTGAACAGCAATCAGAACTCTCGGCCATAAAACACAGTCATTGTGTTTCCCAGGTGAGAGGATACCCCACGGTGGGGGATTCAATCAGCTTTTAACTCACCCGGCTAAACCGCGGAAGAGATACCGGTTCCGCCAGACGCTTGGCTGCCAGCTGCCAGCCCCAGCCCCAGCCCAGAGCCACAAGCCAGTGTCTCTGGTCATGGTCCCAGACTGAACCTTGGGCACCACACTATCAGAGACTGGAATTTTCAGTCGAGAGATAACCCCAGGGTACAGGAAACGATTGGGACCGGCCTTAGGTCACCCAGACATCCCCTGGAAAAGACTCGGGCGGGTTCCACGGGCACCCCAGGAGCCAGCCCGGAGCCAGAGCCGGGGACCCAGGTTCCAGCACAGAGCCCTGCCTGCCTGCGCGCCTGATTCGCCGCCGGAGATAGAAACGGCGGGTCTGATCTCAGAGCACTCAGCTCACCCCCAACCTGAAAAGGTCCCCGGAAAATTACCCATCTGAGGGAAGCACTCAGGCCCCCAAAAGCCGCAAAGGCAGACACAGGCAGTTTCTGTGCACCAGACAGCTGGCAGAGACTGAGCCGCCCTCACACAGCTGTGCTCCAGGCACAGGCAAATTTCTGTGGCCAGCCAGCTGGCGGACACTGAGCAGTGTGCACCAGGGCAAAAAAAGACACTAGGAGTCCGTGTCTCCAGAGAATCCACGGGGAAGGAAGGAAACTGTACTGATCTAAATCACCCAATCCTTCCCTAGAAAAAGTCTAGTAGTCTAGTGGGGCCGAGGCACCAGCACTCAGCTGTGCTCCAGACACAAGCACAAACAGTTGAGGCGTGCCTGATGTCCAACTGGGTCACAGCAGCTGATCATTAAATTTGCAACAAGAAACCCAGAAACAGGGCAGCTGCCCTCAGGACTTCCCTGGGTGAGAGGAGAACCCTCTCAACTAACAAAGACCACAGTTACCACTCAGGTCTATATCCTTGAGGTGAGCAACTCCTGAAAAAACACCAGCCATCCAGGGACTATACCCAAAAAGCTGAGAAGACATCCTTCAGGAAAATCCAGCTTTCTGCAAAGGGGATTCTCTCCACCACAGGATCCCCAGGAACCACCAGAAAATAACCCCAAACTCCTAAGATAACACAATGGGTAGAGGCCAGCATAAAAGCTCAAGCAACAAAAGACAGAGCAATATGGCATCTCCAGAACCCAGTTACCCAGGGGCAAGTAGCCCTGGACACCCCACCATAACTGAAATCCAAGAAGATGACCTAACAAGTATGCTCATGAAGATGATAACAGAGGAAACAAATAAGATTCGTAAAGACATAGAGGAAGATAAACTCAAACAGAATATTGCCATCCGTAAAGAAATAGAGGAAGCTGCAGCCAAACAGTTTATGGCCTTTAGAAAGGAAATGCTTAAAACACTGAATGAAATGAAAGAAACAGAGTTGAAGGAACTAAAAGAAAAACAGGAAAGTACAATCAGACAGGTGAAGGAAGTAAACAAAACAACTCAAGACCTGAAAATAGAATTGGAAAAATTAAAGAAAACACAAATGGAAGAAATAATGGAAAGGAAGAATCTAGGGAAGAAAACAGGAACTACAGAGGTAAGCATAACCAACAGACTACAAGAGATGGAAGAAAGAATCTCAGGTGTAGAAGATACAATGGAAGAAATCAATGTATCTGTCAAAGAAAATGTTAAATCTGAAAAATTCCTGACACAGACCGTCCAAGAAATGCAAGACAATATGAAAAGACAAAACCTAAGAATAATAGGTATAGAGGAAAAAGAAGACTCCCTTCTCCAAGGCCCAGAAAATATTTTCAACAAAATCATTGAAGAAAATTTCCCCAAGCTAAAGGAGAGGCCAATTAGAATACATGAGGCCTACAGAACACCCAGCAAATTTGACCAGAAAAGAAAATCCTCCCGCCACATAATAATCAAAACAGTAAGTATACAGAACAAAGAAAAAATACTAAAAGCTGCAAGGGAAAAAGGCCAAGTAACATATAATGGCAAACCCATTAGAATCACACCTGACTTTTCAACAGAGACTATGAAAGCCAGAAGGGCCTGGACAGATATCATGCAGACCCTAAGAGAACACAGATGTCAGCCCAGGCTACTATACCCAGCAAAACTCTCAGTCCTCATAGATGGAGAAAACAAGATATTCAATGACAAAAACAAATTTCAACAATACCTACAAACAAATCCAGCATTACAGAAGACACTGGAAGGGAAAATACAACCCAAGAAAGCTAGCTACATTCAAGAAAACACAGGAAATAAATAACCTCACTTCAGTAAAACAAAAAGCAACCAAGCACACAACCTGATGACCACAGCCAACATCAAAATCAAGAGATCTAACAGCCACTGGTCATTAATCTCTCTCAACATCAATGGACTCAACTCTCCAATAAAAAGACACAGATTAACAGAATGGATACGTAAACAAAACCCAGCAATCTGTTGCATACAAGAAACACACCTAAGACACAAAGATAGACATTACCTGAGGGTAAAGGGTTGGAAGACGACTTTCCAAGCAAACGGACCCAAGAAGCAAGCAGGAGTAGCCATTCTAATATTTGATAAAATAGACTTTCAACCAAAATTAATCAAAAGAGATGGGGAAGGACACTTCATACTCATCAAGGGAAAATTCCACCAGGAAGACATCACAATCCTGAACATATATGCCCCAAATACAAGGGCACCCACATTTGTGAAAGATACATTGATAAAATTTAAAGCACATATGGATCCACACACATTAATAGTGGGAGACTTCAACACCCCACTCTCAACAAAGGACAGGTCAACCAAACAGAAATTAAACAAAGAAACAATGTCTCTGACAGAGGTCATGAATCAAATGGACCTAACAGACATTTACAGAACTTTACACCCAAACACAAAAGAATTTACCTTCTTCTCAGCACCTCACGGAACCTTCTCCAAAATAGACCACATAGTGGGTCACAAAGCAAGCCTCAACAAATACAAGAAGATTGAAATAATCCCATGTATCTTGTCTGATCACCATGGAATAAAGCTGGACCTCAACAATAACAGAAATAACAAAAATCCTACACACACATGGAAACTGAACAACTTGTTACTAAATGACAGCTGGGTCAGGGAAGAAATAAAGAAAGAAATTAAAGTCTTTCTAGAAATCAATGAAAATGAAGACACAACATACCCGAACTTGTGGGACACAATGAAAGCAGTGCTAAGAGGAAAGTTCATAGCACTAAGTGCCTTCAAAAAGAAATTCGAGACAGCTCATTCAAGCACCCTAATGGCTCACTTAAAAACCCTAGAAAAAGAAGAAGCAGACACACCAAGAAGGAGTAGACGGCTGGAAATAATCAAACTCAGGGCTGAAATCAATCAATTGGAAACAAATAAAACAATTCAAAGAATCAATGAAACCAAGAGCTCGTTCTTTGAGAAAATCAACAAGATCGACAAACCCTTAGCCAGGCTAACTAAAAGGCAGAGAGACACCACCCAAATCAACAAAATCAGAAATGAAAAGGGGGATATAACTACAGACACTGAGGAAATCCAAACAATCATTAGGACTTACTTCAAAAGTCTATATGCCACAAAATTTGAAAATCTAAATGAAATGGACAATTTTCTTGATCGATTTGACTTACCAAAGCTGAACCAGGACCAGGTAAATCAACTAAATAGACCTATATCCCCCAAAGAAATAGAAGCGGTCATCAAAAGTCTCCCATCCAAAAAAAGCCCAGGACCAGATGGCTTCAGCGCAGAATTCTACCAGACCTTCAAAGAAGAGCTAACACCAATTCTCTTCAAACTATTCCACAAAATAGAAACAGAAGGAATATTACCAAATTCATTCTATGAAGCCACAGTCACCTTGGTACCTAAACCTCACAGAGACTCAACAAAGAAAGAGAATTTCCGGCCAATCTCCCTTATGAACATTGATGCAAAAATACTTAATAAAATACTTGCAAACCGAATCCAAGAACACATCAAAGATATTATCCACTATGACCAAGTAGGCTTCATCCCAGGTATGCAGGGGTGGTTCAATATACGGAAATCCATCAATGTGATCCACCATATTAACAAACTGAAAGAAAAAACCACATGATAATCTCCCTAGATGCTGAAAAAGCCTTTGACAAAATCCAACATCCATTCATGTTCAAAGTATTGGAGAGATCAGGGATACAAGGCACATATCTAAACATAGTAAAGGCGATATACAGCAAGCCTATAGCCAACATCAAACTGAATGGAGAGAAACTTAAAGCAATCCCACTGAAATCAGGGACAAGACAAGGCTGCCCACTCTCTCCATATCTCTTCAACATAGTGTTGGAAGTCCTTGCTACAGCAATAAGACAGTTGAAGGAGATCAAGGGGATACAAATTGGAAAGGAAGAAGTCAAATTATCACTATTTGCAGATGATATGATAGTATACGTGAGTGACCCCAAAAACTCTACCAGGGAACTCCTAAAGCTGATAAACACCTTCAGCAAAGTGGCAGGATACAAAATTAACTCAAAAAAATCAGTAGCCCTCCTGTATACAAAAGACAAAAGGGCTGAGAAAGAAATTAAGGAAACAACACCCTTCACAATAGCCACAAATGACATAAGGTACCTCGGAGTAACCCTAACCAAGGAAGTCAAAGACTTGTATGAAAAAAATTTCAAATCTCTGAAGAAAGAATTAGAAGATATGAGAAGATGGAAAGATCTCCCATGCTCATGGCTTGGCAGGATTAACATAGTAAAAATGGCCATCTTACCAAAAGCAATCTACAGATTCAATGCAATGCCCATCAAATTACCAACACAATTCCTTACAGACCTGGAAAGGAAAATTCTCAACTTCATATGGAATAACAAGAAACCCAGAATTGCTAAAACAATCCTCTACAATAAAAGATCTTCTGGAGGTATCTCCATCCCTGATCTTAAGTTGTACTATAGAGCAACAGTTTTAAAAACTGCATGGTACTGGCATAGAAACAGAATGGTGGATCAATGGAACCGAACAGAGGACCCAGAAATAAATCCACACACGTATGGACACCTGATCTTTGACAAAGACGCCAAAACCATACAATGGAAAAAAGATAGCATCTTCAACAAATGGTGCTGGTCTAACTGGATGTCTACATGTAGAAAAATGAAAATAGATCCATACTTGTCACCCTGCACAAAACTGAAGTCCAAGTGGATCAAAGACCTCAACATAAAACCAGACACATTAAATCGGCTTGAAAAAAAAGTGGGAAATACCCTAGAACTCATTGGTACAGGGGGAAACTTCCTGAACAGAACACCAACAGCACAGGCTCTAAGAACAACAACCAATAAATGGGACCTCATGAAACTGAAAAGCTTCTGTAAAGCAAAGGACACCGTCATCAAAACAAAGCGACCACCTACAGATTGGGAAAGAATCTTCACCAACCCTTTATCTGACAGAGGACTCATATCCAGTATATATAAAGAACTAAAGAAGCTGAAAAGCAGCAATCCAAGTAATCCACTTAAAAAATGGGGAACAGAGCTAAACAGATAATTCTCTGGAGAGGAATACCGAATGGCAGAGAAGCACTTAAAGAAATGCTCAACCTCATTAGCCATTAGGGAAATGCAAATCAAAACAACCCTGAGATTTCACCTTACACCCATGAGAATGGCCAAGATCAAAAACTCAAGTGACAACACATGCTGGAGAGGTTGTGGAGAAAGGGGAACCCTTCTCCACTGCTGGTGGGAATGTAAACTTGTACAACCACTCTGGAAATCAATCTGGCGCTTTCTCAGACAACTAGGAATAGCACTTCCTCAAGATCCAGCCATACCACTACTGGGCATATATCCAAAAGAGGCTCAAGTACACAAAAAGGACATTTGCTCAACCATGTTTGTAGCAGCTTTATTTGTAATAGCCAGAAGCTGGAAACAACCCAGATGCCCCTCAACTGAAGAATGGATGCAGAAATTGTGGTACATCTACACAATGGAATATTACTCAGCAATGAAAAATAAGGAAATCATGAAATTTGCAGGTAAATGGTGGGATCTGGAAAGGATCATCCTGAGTGAGTTGTCTCAGAAGCAAAAAGACACACATGGTATATACTCACTCATATAGACATACAACATAGGACAAACCCACTAAAACCTGTGCATCTAAAGAAACTAAGCAAGAGAGAGGACCCTAACTAAAACGTCCAATCCCCATCCAGAAAGGCAAAGAGGATGGACATCAGAAGAAGAAGAAAACAGGAAACAACCTAGGAACCTACCACAGAGGGCCTCTGAAAGCCTCTGCCCTTCAGACTATCAAAGCAGATGCTGAGCCTGATGGGCAACTGTTGGGCAGAGTGAACGGAATTTTAGGTAAGAACTGGGAAATAGTAAGAGCTGAAGAGGACAGGGTCTCCACAAGGAGAGCAACAGAACAAGAAAATTTGAACATAGGGAACTTCCCAGAGACTCATACTCCAACCAAGGAGTATTCATGGAGATAACCTAGAACCCCTGCACAGATGTAGCCCAGGGCAGTTCAGAGTCCAATTGGGTTACATAGTAATGTGAAGAGGGACTGCCTCTGACATAATCTGATTGGCCTGCTCTTTGATCACCTCCCTCTGGGGGGGGGAGCAGCCTTACCAGGCCACAGTAGAGGACAATACAGCCACTTTTGATGTGAACTGACAGACTAAGATCAGAAAGGAGAGGAGAACCTCCCCTATTAGTGGACTTGGGGAGTGGCATGCAAGCAGAGGGAGGAGGGAGGGTGGGATTGGGATGGGAGGAGGGAGGGGCTTATGGGGGGATGCAGAATGAATAAAGTGTAATTGATGAAAAATTTAAGAAAAAAGGGAAAAAAATAATTTAAGAACCTTAAATGACTTTCAAAATTGGAGGAAAACATGGAGTTAGTCAATTGGCATGGAGCACGTCTCGCCCCTGGGGGCAATGGTCTCCTGAACTTACTCAGACCTCGGACACCACCACTGCTAGTTCTAGAACTGACGCAGGATGTTCCAACGAGGGGTTAAGGCTTCTCATAATATTTCCTATAAGCCCACACCTGTTTGTCTATATCCCCCATTTTTATTCATTATTAGCCAGATAGAGCCAAGTAATTGTGGTAATGATACTTGCTTTTTTGCCCAATGCTGGAATGCTAGTAAAGTTAGGTATGCCCTGGTTACTCGCATGCCTCACTGGGTGCCTATGCCCATTGATGCCCCTCACGCTATGACTCTCTTCAGACAGAAAAGGGATCTTGGAACTACAGCCACCATTGTTACTACCATCTCATTGATGGCTGTTGGAGCTACCACCAGGGCATTAGCCATGAGTCATACTGGGCAGACTGCTCAGACCCTGAATAATCATTTAGCCAATGTAGCTCATGCCTTAGTTGTACATAAAGGAATTAATGCTCAACTAAAAGGAAGCTTGATGGTGTTCAATCAGAGGATTGACCTCTTGCAGGAGCAAATTGATACCCTATGGCAAATCGCTCAACCTGGCTGTCAATGAAAGTATGCTGGACTTTGTGTCACTAGCATACAACATGAGAATTTTTCCTGTGCTGCAAATCTGTCTAAACAATTGTCGAGCTATATTTTAGGTAATTGGACTGGAGAATTCGATACTACGATGGAACAGCTGAGAGTGGCCATTGTCACAGTAAATTCTACCGGAGTGGACGCAGGACTAGCCACAGGATTATCAACATGGATTGCTGCAGCCATGAATCATCTGAAGGAATGGGCGGGCATGGGAGTGTTAGCAGGCCTTCTGGTGTTGGTCTCCTTGGTTTGCCTGTGGTATATATGCAAGATTAGAGTCTCACAACAGTGTGATGCAGCCATGATCATTCAGGCCTTTACAGCCATTGAAGCAGGACATTCTCCCCAAGCATGGTTGGATACCATAAAAAGCTAAAATGATACGCTCAGGATGCGAGGCTAAGCACTGCACTCAGGGTCAGCCGCTTTGGACCCAGAGAAGAGCATGTCTGGTTGCATGTGGGTTGATGCCCCAGGTCCCGCCTCTGAGAAAAAGGTATCAGACGGGTCTGATGCTCTTTGGGTGGATGACACCTAAATGAACATCTGTACAAAGTCCCAATTTATTTCTAATATCAGAGATCAGACCTCTACTCTTGCCTGATGCGTCTAAAACAAAAAGGGGGAACTGTAGAGAGCTGCGGAATGCTATGCCTTAAAGATGGAGCTGGTTTCCGCCTTCCACCTTCCCGATGGTGAGTGCTCTCTGTCACGAACAACTCCACATTTGGCTAAGGCCGAGGATCTGGCTTGCTTCCATGTATGTGGACCTATCTGCATTGCCCCCGTGGCACGCCTGGGTTGGCTACCCAGAGGCTATTTAAGCTGTGGGCTGGCTTTCCCCGGGGTCCGAGGATTGTTCAATGTTCCTGAATAAACTGCATTAAAAAAAAAAAAAAAAAAAAAAAAACCTAATTTTGGTTTTCAGACAATTAGTAGGGTCATTTTCAGAAATGTTGTAGATTTGAAATTCTTCCTTGTGAAACAATTCTTGTTTTTTTGTTAAAGTGAAATACATATTATTTATTAGTTGGAAAAGTGAAACACACTTTGATGTGTTTTTTATATTAAAATCATCTTTTGTTATGTGACTGCCAAAATTATTTTAAGTGTATATAAGATGATATCATAATCCTTAATCAATAAGGCTTAGTCTTAAGAGAAATAAGGAATACTAATACTATAAAAATACTACATATATATTGCATCGTTTGTTTTCTTTTAAAGAAACTAGGTCATTGTGAAATATTTTGGTTATTTAGTAAGTTGATCAATATGAGAGAAAAATAATAGCAGTGGATAGTCAGCTCGATGTTAGGCCAAGAAAGCTGTTCAAAAAAATTCTTAAAGAAACTCAAGATTACATTGTGTGGCTGAAAGAATAAAAATCTCAGGTTGCCATCCAAGCTTGTTCATGGCTTCTGAAAAAAAGAGTCTGCAGCCCTACTAAGAGATGGTTCTTGTAGACATGCTCTAGGTTCTGGACAGAAGTTAAAATTTACCTAGAATGCAGGGTGCTCTGAATCGTGATCAGCTTTCCTCATTCTCTCTTTGTGGAGGACTTTTCATCCTAGAAAATCCACATCCAATTTGTTTTCCTTTCAGAGGCTTTGATCGACAACTTAGAGATGAAAGACACCCTCTTTTGTATTGTCAGGCTTTTACAACATTGAGATTTTCACAAATAGGTCTGTGTTAACTATAACATGGCAAGACATTTCAGAGAAGGAACCATCTCGTCCTCATATTTATATTTCTGGTAGAGTATTAGAATAGATGTTTAAATTAAGTAGTTTAAAAATATAATTAGGAATACATATTTTATTATAATGGAAACATCTTTTGTTGAGAGTAAGAGGTTTGATTTTGTGTACTTTAAAGACTAGCTTCAAAAATCATTCTCATTGCTTTAAATTCTACTACCAAATAGTTTCATCTTAAGCCAAGCAATTCTTTTTTTTTTTTTTTGGTCTGAAAGAAAACTCCAGATGTACAGTATCTTTTAAGGAATGTCTTCCTTCCATGTTAACTATTATAGGTTTGGTTCTTTTTTATATACTACAAACATTCAACTTATTAAAATAAAATACTGCAAAGAGCTTGTGTTAGAAAATTATTATTATTGGACAATTCAGTGCCTTGATTCTAGCACTTTGCTGATGTCCTGTATGCTCTAAGCCTTTCTCAAAAGCCTCCAGTGTTTTGAGTCAAGACTGAACATGGATTACCTCCCAATGACTTACCACCCCTCAAGAAGATCCAAATGACCAAAAATAGTTCACAACAATGGAAATCTTTTAACATTCAGGAATTTGTTATTGGCAAGGACTTCTGTAACATATTTCATATCAAGTAACTCAAAGTGAAAAAAAAAAAAACCATTACTCATCAACATCCAATAAAAGCCTTATTTATTTATTTACCTGTGTACTTATTTATTTATTTTGGTCAAGAAACCATTCTAAAAAAATAACTAAATATTCAATGATGCAATTTAGAACATCGATTTTGTCCAAATAAATTGCATTCCTCTTTGGTCGTATTTTCGAATTACTTAGATTTTTTTTTTCAAAGCACATTCCAAAATCCAACCTGCAAAGCCTAATAATTAATCAATATGATCCATACCTACTAGTGATTTTGTGGAAGATCCTGGTAACTCTAACCAGCAGTGAACAGAATTCCTGGATAGATAATCTGAGGGTCAGCCTGCTGAGATTGCACTGTTGCTGAGTTAGTCACAGAACGTGGCTAGAAAAGCGGGTGCTTCGGACACCATTGAAGATATAGGTATTAGCGGAATGTGCTCTCTCTGATGAACTACACCATAAAGCCCAAACAGTAACATTACTTAGAAAGCACAGACATGGATCCTTTGTGTTCACAGATTGGGGGATTAACTTTTAAGATTAGATATGCAGGTTTTAATTTGATTAAAATGGGTTATAAGAGTGTGTGTGGCTGGCTAGGTTATACCTGGCTCCAAAGAAGCTGTTCAGTATATCTCACTGCACTAAAGATCAGCCAGCAAACTATTTTTTAAATATGTTTTTGTGCTTTCATTGATGGACAACCACAGCTACTTTCTTTGAAATTTTAACTACATTTATTCAGTGTGTGTGTGTGTGTGTGTGTGTGTGTGTTCATGGACATAAATGTGTTAGGTGTGCATGTGAAGGTTACCATGCGTGTCTTGGTATCAATCTGAGATTATCAAGCTTGGCATCAGGTCCCCTTATCTGATGACTCATCTCACCGCCTATCACAGCTATTTTCTCTGGGAGATGCTATACATCACACATTTTGCATTATTTTGAAATGAACATCATGTCACAAGTCACAAATTGCACTCTTATTTAAAAGTGCTCAGACACTTCCAAGTTCTTTTAATGTGCCCCCCTCCCTTGGTAAGACTTTAATAATTCTAAAGGATTTATTAAATATTGCTTTCTGATTTTTAACAGCTTTCATTCTAAAAATGAAGAATAACGATACTCTACTCACAAAAGCAAATCCAAAGTTCCAGAAAAATGTACAATATGAACCATGAAACTCAAGAGACAAGTACGGAAGGAATGCATTAAAAATACCCAATTTCAAGCCGTTTTCCCTTTGTAATAAAGAAAGCTAAAGCAGACAAAGATAAACCATTACTAATATCTGTGGTGTTTGGTACCACATCTCAACTACCAAATTCTTTTGCTAAGTTAATGTTTCCAAATGTATTATTTCTTTGTCTTGAGTATGAAAGATCATCAATACAGGGACATGACAAGCATGAGAGAGTGAACTGGAGAAGGCTATCCTCAGGTTTGAAAGTTACAGAAGGGATGTTATAAGGATGGCCGTTGTATAAAACTGCATTTAAAGCACCAAGCACTGTGGGTGGAAGAAATGAGTAGGACTAGGAGTGAGAACTGAAGACACTTTGTAGGCTAAGAGATGATAAAGAACAGTTCCACACACACCCGTCTCTCTGATCAGTAAATACATTGTGCTGAGCCAACCTTACACCTGACTGGAGTTACCTACAGCAAAATAAAGAAACACCACATTTACTTTATTTATGAATAATATATAACAACATTTCTTTCTTAGAGTCGGAAAGTAAATGGATTCTTAGTTTATTTGTGTTGCTATATCTTAGTATTGAAGACATAAAGAAATAGCTTTATTTCTCACACTTCTGGGGTCTCAGAAATCCAATAGGAAGCTATTAGACTGTGCTGGGCTTTCTTGCTGTGTGGTCTCCAGGTAAGAGGGCAAAAGAGAAGGTGACAGATAAAGTGGGCTGAAGTTGCTTTTGTAACAACTCCATTGTCTTAGCAATTATCTTACAATATGACAGCAATCTATTGAGGGAACACAGTCTTAATACTTAATGAGGTTTAATGGTTCCCACCTCCCAGATCTGGCCTTGGAGGTTGATTTCCAACCCATGAACTTATACATACATAATATCATTTTAACGGGAAAAACTCCTAATGTTCTAGAACATACATTATTCCCAATTGACAGTGATACCCTCATGTTTTTTTTTTTTTTCTTTTTCAAGAACATGGAAAGAGAATTCAGTACAAGAATATTCTAAAAGATAAAGTAAACGATGGGAAATAAAACATGTCCACTCCCTGCCACATGAAATCTTCTCTGTTATGGGCAGTTCCGTTATGCTTTTAAAGCCACTTGTCCACAAACACTTGGAATTTACTGTGTTCCTGGCACTGGCTCAGTGTTACAGAAACAATCTTCTCTTACTCAGCCTTTCTATGCTGCAATCTCCTTTCAGCATATTGTAAATGTGGGATGCACCAGAGCTGGCGATGTGGCCCCGTGCTACAGCAGCTGCCTCGCATGCAAGAGACCCTGGACTTAATTTTCAGCAACACACACACACACACACACACACACACACACACACACACAGAGCTGCAACTTACAAGTGTTACAGGAACATGGAAGGACTGGACAAACACGGCCTCGGGGAGAATGTGGAGAATCCTCTTGACTAAATATTAGCAAGCTTAGATAAAATTAAATTAGTTGAACACTGTCTCCAATGCAAACAGTTCCCTAATCATCTTTGATACACACCCAGAATCTGCAGATCTGCAGACATAAATTTGTATACAGCTGTGAACAGGCAGAGGGAGAGGCAGCTAGTTTTCTAGGTAAAAGTTCCCAGCAACTTATGTCGAAGAATATAAAGAGTGGAGATCCAGGCTTCCTAAAACTTTGAAAGCTTTCTCATGGATATTCTACATCTTATAATCAATCAAAGTTAATATATTGTATTTAGTGTTTTCATATATGTGGATAAAATTATCTTACATACTAAATTATCAGAATTAAATTAACACGTATATTGGAAAATAATTATGACATGATTTTGAAGGTGAACTAGCCGGTAGATTTGGCTTAATTATCTTTTTTAATTAATTTTTTATTTTTTATATTAATTATAGTTTATTCACTTTGTATCCCAGCTGTAGCCCCCTCCATCATCCCCTCCCAGACCCACCCTCCCTCATCTCCTCCCTGCCCCTCTCTAAGTCCACAGATAGAGGAGGTCCTCCTTCCCTTCTATCTGACTCTAGCTTATCAGGTCTCATCAGGACTGGATGAATTGTTGTCCTCTGTGGCCTGGCAAGACTGCTCCCCCATCAGGGGGAGGTGGTCAACATTGCTGAATTATCTTGTGTACATCTAAGTAACAGCAAGCTCCCCTCACTAGATAAGAGCAACAATGGGAACAGTTGGTTTCACATCTCAGATTGAACTGAATGTCTAGGAGCTTGCTACATACAGTGATGTATTTCAATAATAATTTCCACGTTATCAAGTTCATGTGAGTCATGGTGAACATGAGCTAGAGTGGGAGCAGGAAGAACTATTTTCTAAGGCTTTGGAGTCTTGTAAAAAATAAAGGATACCAATCATGGAATCCAATAGTTCTTTTCCAGACCCCGTCACTGCAGCCTGATAAGCCATAAACAAAGAGGAGGCAACCAATAAGTGACCCCCCCCCCGTTTATTGATGGTTGTCAGAAAATATGAAATTAACAAAATTTACCTAGTATTCTATAAATACCAGGAAGTTGCCTTCTGTAATCTGAGGCAGGCTTTCAGAGATGATATTGTGACAATAGTATATAGTATTTCAAACAAGTAAAAAATTGATTCCTATTTGGTCATTTGTTTCTGCTTTAATTCATGTATTTTAATAAATATATAACTAATAATATTTTTAAACTTCTGAATACCTTACAAGCTGAAATTAAATAAAAAATACCTCAGCTACTCTGATGTTGAATTTAAACATTGATTTAATATATGAAATTCTTGACATTTTCAAATGTCCCAATTCATGAATATCACCATTACATCTAATTATCCTAATAAAATGCAGTGAAATTTAAATTTAAGTGATATCTTTGGATTGCTAATTATTTCATAAATATTAAACCAAAATAAACAGAGTCATTTTTAATGAACACAGTCATTTCATTTACATTTTTTCGTATTAAGATTAGTAGTTAAAAATTTAAATGTTCAAGCCTATTTTCTCACCAAACAATGAACTATTACCTTCAATCCTAAGATTTCCAGCAATGATGCTTAGCTGTTGTCAGAGAAGTTCATGCATGAAGAGTGGCCATTGGTAAATTAAACTATGGAGGAGATCACTGAGATCCTACAAACCATAAAACCCTCTTGTCATTGAAACCTGTACCCCCCCACCCCATTCTTGAAGCCATTTCCATGCTAAGCCTTCAACAAAATTACAAATGATTCTATACATTCATGTTCATGGCTGCTTTAGAAACTGAGGATGTCCCGTCTGCGTATCTCACAGATCTGTGGTGTTTGGTAACAAATCGAAGCACATCATCCTCCAGCATGTGTTAGAATAACCCTCCCACAGTATGAGGATCTTGTTCTGCTCAGAGCTCTACTGCTCTCAGATAAATGGGGACTGGAGTGGAGTTTTGATCCTTGTGGCAGCAGCAGGCTGAGTTGGGTACAGCAGGGCAGTGACAGAGAGCCAGATTAATGACAGCTCGAAGGCACAAGGTGGATGAACATTTCCTAGCACTCCTGTCAAATCTCCCTCAGGTTGATACGAAGCCAATAGCCCCAAGTAACTGCATTCCCCTCCATTGCTAAGACACTATCTGGATAATTTATCACAAAAGATTGGCCATGGCAGCAGATCTGAAACTCTAGATTCATCATTCTGTACAAGAAAGAGTTTTGAGAAAAATGCAAAACAATTCTTTTTCATTTATTCTAGATATGGATTTCTAAAAATATGTATACTAGGATGAACCGACCTTGTTGTACTTATTAAGATCATACACACTTTCATTTAAATTACTGTCTGGAAACAGAATGCCAATAAACAGAGTGTCTTTAGGACCATTCGATAAATTTTAAAAGCATACAAAGTTTTGAGACTGAGAAGTCTGAGAGCCACTGCCTACAGGAACAGCTTCCAGCACACTTCAGCAGTCCTCACAGAAGTACCCTGAATCCCTCACAGATAATAAATCTGGCAGACCTCTAGGTATACCCAGGCATTGCATTTTCCTTCAGTCACATGACTTTCTTATTAGTTCCCACCAGTCCTGTTGCGAGATGAAATCACAGCATTTTGTAGACATCAAACAGCTGTGAAACACGAACCAACAGAAGCTTGGCCTCCCTTTATCACAGGGGAAGGGTGTAAGCGGGCGAGTTTACTCCAGTCTACCTCCACTCCTCCCTTCATGACGTATCCTTACAAGCAGCCACACAAATGCTCACAAAACACATTTAGATGTGTGAGTGGTCATTTGAAACCAGGCCTGTGAGGGCAGGGAACTGACTTTTGGGGCACCACAGTATTTAAAGTATAGGTTAGGCAGTCAGAGAGGGTCATTCTGTGCTTATAAATATGCAGAGCCTCTTTCCTAATTCTACAACTTCTTTTTCTCTTTCTCTTTGCTTTTTGCCCAAGTCAATTAAAAGGCAAGCAGGAGGTTTGATAAGAGAAAGCAAGACAAGTGAGGCAGGGGATAGCACTAAAATATGACTGCCTAATGTATGCACACTAATGGGAATAATTGGATTTTTAAAGTCTAAGCGTTGCATGCTTTACCCTTTATCTCCCATTAAATCGATTGGTACCTTGCTCTTTTTATATCTAAAATGTTAACCTTTATGAATTTTTAATAACTAAAACTTTGTAACACTTCTATTAAAATGTGAAGTTGTGTTAAGTCTGCCATTTGGCTCTTATAAATCAATGTTCCTTATCTGAAATAACAGATTTTTACCGCGTGATGAAAGTTTGTATTTGCTAATCCATAAAATAGTGATTGTGAAAGTGACCCTGTAACTTAACGTTAACTTAATCGCATTTTTATATGCCCACTGCCCACCGAGGGTGCCCATACATAACCTCCATTATTTTCTCCGTTCTCTCAACACAGTGTTGCCAACCAATGTGCTGGTTGGTCTTGCCTGACAGCTTGACAGGATCTAGAACCACCCTGGAGAGACGCACCTGTGCATGTCAGTGAGGGTGGCAGCATTCCATGGTCTGGGGACACGGAATGCTTCAGGAGGAAAAGACAAGCTGACTGTAAGCAATCCCTTCCTGTTTCCTGGTGACAAATGTAGTAAGACCAGCTGCCTCAAGACTTCACCGCCATGATGGACTGTGCTCTGGAGCTGTCAATTAAAGGAAAGCCTTTTTAAGTTGTTTTTGTTGTTGTTGCTTGTTTGTTTGTTGTTTTTTGGTTGGTGGGTTGGTCATATTTGTTTTTTGGTTTTTTTTCATGGTATTTATCCCAGCAACAAGACAAGTGACTACAGTGTCATGAAACAAGTTTAAATTGTACATAATAATATTTTAAAATATTATCAACTGGTTTCTGTTAAAAGCATGTTAACATGAATTTGTAAATAATAACTTGGGAATTATATTGGTGTATTTTGAGAAAGTGAGAAAATGCCAGTCTTCACTCTAAATTTGAGAAATGCATTTTTATTTCAAAGGTTTTCTGTGCTTCTGAAGTTCTGTTCAAGAATCATAGGATGCCTTTGAGAATTTTGAATGATGGAACCCAAATATCTGCAAAATTCCATTTTATTCACTATAGGTTAGTGTTGTTTGTCTATTCTGCATACATCGGAATATTCACACATTAAAAGGTGGCTCATGATCTTTAAGCCAACTGAGACTCCTTTTATTATGGGTCTCCTCTCCAGCAGCCCTGTAAACAGGAGCCTGCTCTCCAGGTGACCACAATCACTGCATGAGACTGTGTTCTGGGATTTTCCTCTCCTCTGCTTTTCAACTTCTTTCTGTCTACAGTGAACTTAAAACCAGAACAGGTTCATCGTGTCGACATCAAGATCAAGAGCCTTCAGTGCTTTACTATTTTGGTCTTCTGTGTCAACTTCAATTACTTCTGCCTTCCCACAAAATAAGATTAACGGAGTTTCAAACCTTCCTTCATTATTCTTTCAATTTAAATGGAAACTGAGCTAATTTTATTGCCTGAGGACATGCATTACAAATCTTCTCTCTAGGACTTCACACACCAAGGTCTGCATCTGGAATGGCTTAGCCTTGAATTTTTGGCAGTTTCAAAACTTAGTCATGTCCTTAATTTTAATTATAGAAAAGATGTGAAAATTACTTAAGGAACCAAGCCAGAGAGAGTTCTAAATGGAGCTGGTCTAGCCTAGATGGTAACGAAGATGGGGTTTGTGCAAAAGTGAAGATAGTTGTGAGAGACAGATTAATCTGAGAGCTGACACAGAATTAGGATGCAACAGTTTCCAGAATAGAATGCAAAGCCAGAGTCCACGTAGGACTCCAAAGTGTTTTACCAGCACTATCAAGAGTTCCCGAGGAAGAATTTTGAGGAGTACCTGTTTATTCATTCACACAGTCAATTTCTTCAGGAGTTTTACTGTCATAAGATGGATGCAGCCTCAGATACTTGGCCCAGTAAACAGTACCAGTCATGAGTTCTGGTTTCTTGTTTGGGCTTTAAAACCAAAATAGAAAGAATGAATCAAAGAAAGAAACCAAGCAAAAGGATCATATTGTTAGACCTACAATATTTTTTGCCACTCTTACACTGATGGTCAGTCATTATTGCGGTTCACATCATCACAGCTGAGTATAACTAGTGCTATCACCCACCTTCCCCCCATGAACATGAATAGTATCTTCCAGGGAGGAGTTGTTGTTGCTTTGATGATTTGCTTTGAGAAGAACCATCCTAAATTTGGTTCATGTGTGATCTGAAAAAGCACTCAAACCTGGGTCACACCTTCTGGTGGCAGTGCACATAAAAGGACATAGAAGAAGGAAGTGTTTGCTTTGATCCTGCTTTCTCTCACTCTTAATGACAAGTGCATCTATCTTGCAGCTGTGGGATTCCTTTGCTGCTGTTAGAGCCTACTTCTTCAGGGTTCCAATGTTGACTAACAAAGACCAGCTGAAACACCCAGCGTCATAGACTGGATAATTACGAAAATCTTTGCTCTACTTTTAGGAGATAGTCATTGTTGGACTAGCCGATATAATGAGATAGATAGATAGATAGATAGATAGATAGATAGATAGATAGATAGATAATAGATAGATAGATAAAGGGGAGACAGAGAAATTCATTCTATTATTCTGTTCCTCTAGAAAACTTTGACTAGCCAACATGTCAAAAAAGACTTAATTTTAAAGCTTGGAAGATTATGTACTAAGAAAAAGGATATGATCATAAGATCTGCACAATTCTGAAGGGACAATCCAACAAAACTAGAAAGAATCAAGAGTGGGAAAGCAGTGGAAGGTAATATAATAACACTGACCAGAGAGTGTCTTATCTTGAGGACAACCTTTCTTCTTTGTGAGTGTACTTCCGTCAACACACATACATATTTCAGGAGATGCTTCTCAAAATTTGAAAATAATTTTATCTGTGAGTTGGTGTTGCTGCTGATATCTACTTGGTAGAGGCCAAAAATTCTGCTAAGCCTTTTACAATATGTATGATCTGTTCATTTAATATTCAAAATGTCAGTCATACTGCCAGAGTCGAGAAACTTGTCAAGAAGTGGTGGTTTGGACAAGAATGACCCCTACAGGCTCATAGATTTGAATTCTTGGTCACCAGGAAGTGACACTATTTGAAAGGATTAATAGGTGTGGCCTTGTTGGAGGAAGTATGTCACGGTAATTGGGCTTTGAGATTTCAAGATCCTAAGCCTGACTAGCTTTGTCTTCCTACAGCCTGCTGATCCATATAGAGGACTCTCAGCTACTTCTCCAGCAACACATGTCTGCCTGCATGTCACCATGTTCCCTGCCAACACGTCAATGGACAAATCTCTGAAAGTATAAGCAAGCCCTCATTAAGTGCTTTTTTAAAAAATTAGAATTGTCATGGATATGGTGTCTCCTCAAAGCAGTTGAACATTAACTAGGACAGGAAGCACATGCATGTTTCCTGGGTTTGAGGAAGACGGCTGTCAGCTGGAGTCCACCATTGGCTCAGTTTCTTGACTGTTCATACCTTATATTGTTACAGGGAAGACAGAGGTTTGCTAAATTCATGAAGTTTGTGAAGTCATACTCTTGGTTTGGAAATCAGGGACAAATAGAAGCTTCATGTGGAAGTCTGAATAACACAAATCGATGGTGGGAAATAAGACCACATATTCATACAGAATATGGCACATCCAGTATTAGATTAATGTACAAAAGATAGACACTGGGTAAAATCTATTTTTTTAAGATAAAAATTTCTTTCACAATTCTGAAATGGTCTGTAAATTTAGAATGGTAAAGGAAAGGTCATGAAGGTTGTGACATAGCCACAGTCATGTTGTTCAGACAGCAAATGAAGGGAATATATACTCACACAAAGAACAGAGAGGGCAAAGAGAGAAACACTTTGATCACACTGACTATAATGGTGGTTCATGGTACAGCCAGAGGTTAACCTGGGAGGTTACAAGTTCCTTTAGTTCTCCATCCCAGTGATTTGGACACAAATATGTGCAGTTTCATGGTTTTCCCCTTGAAACCTTTCATATTCTGAAACAACCCTCAATTCATGAATCTTTCTGATTCACGCTATAGGAAATATAGCCAAACTAAAAACAAAACAAAAAAACCAGGGATGTCAAGTGGATCTTACATTTTACAACAGTCAAAGAATGACCATGCGATGAACATAACTTTTGCTAACTGATGGAAACCCAAAAGCAAGGAACGGGTACAGAGTTTGAAAGTGGTAGAGGGGAAGAATTTATTTTCATCAAGTGGTCACAGAGACTGCTTTGAAGAGGTAGCATTTAAGACATGGACTAAACAAAGGAAAGAATAATTGTTGGGTTCAGGTGATGAGCAATTCTGGCAAAGAACAGGGTAAATGTAAAGGCAAGAAAATTTGCCAAATTCAAGGTACAAAAAAAGAAAGAAAGATTCATATCAGGGAGTGAGGGAAATGGTGGATGATACAGAGAGACTAAGTAAGACATTACATAGGGGTATGGTAGGTACAGGAAACACATTTCTAGGGGTAATGTGACTTCATTAAGAAATTTGCGTGAAGAAATTACACATATGATACAGTTTATATTTTTTAATGTTTGTCTCTTTTGGTAGGGCCTTCAGCTAAACATAAATGGAAAAGGTCAATTAGGTACCAATGGTGTAGCAGGACCAAACCAGAGTTCTTAAACTGAGGACTGAAGTGTTCGTCTGCGGAATGTATGTGCTGAATGAAGGGTAGTAAGGATGAGCTCCATTTAACTACAGTGCTGAGTGACAAGGGGAATAACGCTGCTATTGTCTAGACAGAACAGGCTTGTTTTACAGCTTTGTGAGCATGCTCAGGAAAAAAAATCCCTTGGTCATGGTCGACTGGTCAAAATCAACCTTGGATCACAGAATGTGGCTTTGTTAGGCAAGTGTGGCAACAGTAAGGCACCTGAAGTACTTCAATGCACGAAGGAGATGAAGATGTGGTAGAGGAAAACAACCACTTCTACCAAATAGTCATATGAGGAATGTTTAAAAAAAAAAAAAACAACGCAAAGCCTCTGACATACCAGGTCACTGAGGAGGAGCATATAGGGTCAGTCCTGTGTCCTTCCTTGATCATTTATTTATGCTCTTTCATCTGATCTCAAAATGCAATCCTGGGGCAGTTCTACACTGTTCTAATGGCAGTTGCACTCACATGGAGGAGGACGTTGGCCCGGCCACTTACAAACAAACACAATTGGCTAAGCAAATTAGGATGCATCTCAGATTTGCTTATTTGTCTGCTTGCTTATTTTAATTCTGAGATTGCTCCTTGTGTCTTTTACATGTTTGACAAACTCTGCCACTGACATAGATCCTCTGCCTAATGTCTCCCTTTTAAAGGGACCCTACTCATTCCAATTATAGCCAAGGGATACAGGTTAAAAACATCAATATAATTTTATTTCTGCCTTCTTGGTGAAAACAATCATCTCTGTGATTTACATTATTGCTTGTTAAATCTAAGAATAGTGGACTGTTCATAAGAATAAAAGGAAAATATACCACTTATAACACCATCGCCTACACAGCCATTATTAGCTTCAAGACTGAAAGAACACAGTATCTACTGCCTTGGTTCATCACCTATATATTATGATATCTATCTCATGTTGTCAGGTATTCTCCATCAGTATGATTTTTAAACAGCCAAACAGTAGTGTTGTTGTTGTTGTTATGTCTAGATATACACAGAACACATATTTATAAATGTATTTTCAGGTATCTCATCATTATACATAATAACCATCATATAAACTTGAATTACCCTTTGTTATTTCCCAGCTCAAACAATTTCTGGGAAAAGAATTGATGTGTGAATGGTATTCATGTTTCTAAACAAGTTCTAATGCATATAAGGAATATTATCTTAAAACATTCCTCCCTCCGTAGTGGATAAATACTCCTTTCTCTGTAGGAGCACACAGTTATTATTTAAGAGCCCGTTTTTATTTATTGAGACTTACATTTTAATATAAAAGTTGAAGTTTCCCATATGTACTGCTCACCAGTGCTTCCCTCTTTGATCCCTTTAATTTTTCTATTGCAGTTTTCTTATTGACCAAGATCTTTTATAGATTTACGTTATTCACTTTTAAAATTATACATTTATTCAGAGTTTCTCTATATATGCATATATAAATAAATATGATCATATTAACCCCATTTCCCTCCTCCAACTCCAGCCATATACATCCCTTAACATATTCCCCTCCCAACACACTAAGTACAGATAGTGCTTGGCTGGCTTGAATTCTCAACAGAGGAATATCGACTGGCGGAGAAACACTTGAAGAAATGCTCAATGTCCTTAGCCATCAGGGAGATGCAAATCAAAACAACCCTGAGATTTCACCTTACATCCATCAGAATGGCTAAGATCAAAAACTCAAGTGACGACACATGCTGGAGAGGATGTGGAGAAAGGGGAACCCTTCTCCATTGCCACTGGGAGTACAAACTTATACAACTGCTTTGGAAATCAATCTGGTGCTTTCTCAGACATTTAGGAATAGCGCTTCCTCAAGACTCAGCTATACTGCTCCTGAGTATATACCCAAAAGATGCCCCACCATTCATTTGCCCAACTATGTTCTTATGCTCCATTTGTAATAGCCAGGATCTGGAAATGATCTTGTGCAGGTCTCAAGCCGGTAACACAGGCTGCTGTGAGTGCATGAGAATGGTAGCCACACACTGGCCAGAAGACAGCATTGAGCAGAACTTCTCCCTGTCGTCCAGCTTCTATGTTTTGTTTTGTTTTTTTCCTGCCTCCTCTTTAGTGATGTTCTCTGAGACATGGTGGGAGTGAAGAGTTGGCGGTGTTGAGAAATTTGTCCAGGTTACAGCTGAGCATTGAGTTTCTTATTCTCAACATAGAATAATTATGATTCTGTGCACTGACTGCTGCCCACCACAATAAGGAACATCTCTGACCAAGGCTGAGAGCGTGCCAGGTCTGTGAGCAGAAATGTAATTGTGAGAAAGGGATTTGACAGCATGATCATTTAGGAAAATAAGAACAGTAGCTTCTACTGTAGGGACTATGTCCTTCCTAGCCTTGGACTTTTGATCAGGATTGTAGTAACAAGCATGAAGTACCCTTCTGTAGAAAATGCTTCCAACCTAGTCAGAAGGTAGTTACCATATAATAGTGTGCCACAGTGGGCACATGTTGCCTGATGGGTCAGTATTGTGACATGCAGGCTCCAGAATTGGGTAGGACCATTCATATTCACCCTGTCTCTCTAATTGTCACCCATAACCCTTTCAATAAAGACTAGCCAACAGGTTGGAGGAGGTTCTCTTTTGATTTAATATTTATTTTTGTTTTAGATTTCTGTGTCTTGCAGCCAAAAACTATGGTGGTTTTAACAATAGGGACTTAAACATATAGTTATGGGGGGGGGTGACCAAGGGCAATGAAAATAGCTTATGATACTTTGTAGAGCTCTAGATCCCTGACCAGTTACTGAAAATTTCACTGAGTGACGCAGGTGTTCTGGGAGTGGCATTGTTCACTTGAGTAAGATAATTATATTCAAATTCCATTTTAAAATATTTCTGTTATTTTTGAGACTAAATTACCCATTTTTCTCCCTCCTTTTCATCTATCCAAATTCTTCCATATACCACTCCTTGCTCTCTTCCAAATTCATGGCCCTTTTTTTCATTAATTAGTTATATGGATATATGTATATACATATGCATTTCTAAACATGACCTGCTCTGTCTGTGTAATGTTACTTGTATGTATGTGTTCAGGGAAGGCAATTTGATATTAGATGAACACTGGGTGCACTCTTTTCTGGGGAAGACAATTTTTCCTGCTGTCATTAGTTTCCTATCAAGCTTCTTTTTAAAAAATGTTTTATGGAAAGTTGGCTTACTAACTAGCAGGTTTCCAATAAGGATTTTTCATGAGAATATATAAAGAAATAGTATTAGCTTTTTGTATTTTGAGGAATGTTACCTATTCTGATGTGAGTAACACATACTTTCTCCCAAAAAACATCTTTTATTTTTATTTTTAGTTGTTTTAAATGCAACTAATTTAACACTAAATATTTTTAGTGTTTATGATATAAAACATGGAAACTTGCTCTTGCTTTTACTGAGTACTTTGAGAATGTGTTTGCCATGTTAAGGCCTTTAATACATGTCATTCCTTTTTGGTTATTGAGTGATATAAAATAGGAATAATTCATAACTATTTCCATCAGAAACTTTGTTACTACAGAAGGACAAGTGCTGTTTTCAAACCATTTAGTGAATGATCCTTTCTTTTTCCAGTTGTTTTCACTGTTAATCGGGTGTACTTTTAGAGCTGTATAAATCTATTCATATCTATCAAGCACATTCTTATGGCATGCTCTAGGTAGATGCTAAAAATAAAATTTTAGTCGTTAAAATACTGATACCGTATTATGCAGACTAAATAATATCACCAAACTCTAATCATGAGAGGTTCAAATTACATTCTTTTGTAAATATTGTCTTTTATGAGATTTAGTTTATGTTATTTGTGTGTGTGTGAGAGAGAGAGAGAGGGAGAGAGAAAGAGAGAGAGAGAGTTACAGGAGCCTCTGGAGACCAATAGAAGGTGTCAGTTGCCCTGGAGCTGAGGTTACAGACATTCACTGTTGGGGAGAGAGCGCAGGTCCTCTGCAAGAAGAACATGATCCCTTACCATCTTTGTAGTCCTGAGAATATTCTTTACCCTGTTTTCTCCCTTTAACACAGCTGGTACAGGTGGTCCTTTCCCTCCTCATCCTACCACCCTCCTATTCTGCCCTGGAGTTTCAGTTGCACAATCCCCCGTGATTCAAGCTCATCAAGAAGGTCGAGAAAGCTGTGGGAGGGCGTATTGATTCCAGATGGCAAACGTGTTCAACATCTGGTATTTGTTGGAAACACTGAACTCTCCAGTTGTCTTGACAAACAAGGACGTGCAAAAGTGAAGCTGGTAAAGGTTAGGTGGCACGCACTGCTGCTGGGTTAAAGGAGGTTTCTTGGTGTTAGTCCTGTCTCTAAAACAAACTTCACATAAGGAGGGGCCCTTGGCATCAGATTAAGCATTGTGTAATCTGAGTGTTGGTGGAAATAGGCAGCTGGCATATTCTTAACCGAGTTCAATGAGGGCAGAAGTGCTACTGTTTACCACCAAGGTCAACACATTACCACTGTGAACATCACTACTAGGAACTAACCCGTTGAGAACACTGAGTATACAGACAGCAATACCTGAAACCAAAGACAGGGACCTCTGTTGTGGTAGAAGCACAAGGTGAGTTGCAAATAAACATCCTCTTGGTAGCTTATAACTCACAAGGCTGAAAGGCAAGGGAGAAGAGCCCAGGACATCTCCCTGTGGCTCATTTCCTAAATGGATTTGCTGTTGTTTGATCTGTTTTCTCAGAGAATGAAACAAGTTTTAGTTAGTCACTCTTTCAAAGTTTCAAATAAATCAGCCTTGTCTGTGGTGGCTAGGGAGATAGTAAGAAGTGACAATGTTTTAGGCTATTGTCACAGGTTTCAGTACAGTGTGCTGGAGACTGTCTACTCTCTGGTCCCATTTAAAATTTCCTGTGTATCTTCGGAGCACTGGGCATGGAGAACTCTAATAGCCGCAACCTAACCTAATAGAGTAGGCACAGAGTGCCATGTGTAGGCATAAGGAAGGCCCTAAAGTCTGCTTCAAATCTGGACTGTAGCTAGATATGATATTCTCAGCCAGTGAGATCTAAAATTTATTATCAAAGCCTTCTGAAAAAAATGAAAAAAAAGATATAGTAAGGACAAATTATAAGAGAGAAAACTAGAAAACTTCATCCAGTATACTTGAAAAAATGTTAGTTTATTGAACCATCACTATGTGCTAGATGATGCTAGAATAATGTGTTTTTATTTTTCAAGGAAAGCACTATTATGGTGAAGTGGTAGTTTCTGGTTTCTTCAAAAAACTCAGTTGAGTCATGTGCTGTGATGTGTTGCTGGAGGCTGGCTTATGAGAAGGCAGGTGATGTTTTCCTGTGTGCTCTCTCATATGAGGAGTGTGACTTTGGCCAGCAGAGAACAACTGTGGGTGGTCTCTGAGGAGAGAGAGATTTAGAAGCCCACACACAGCGAGACACTCCTTTCTCGATCGACATCTTTGTGGACCTCTTCATGCTTTGACACTTGACGTCACAGACAGAAATGTTCCAGAGAACTTCTTGGGGCAATCCAACTGAGTCTTGCAGCTTTCGATGACTTGTCCCTATCTTTTGAATCTTGCTGACTCATATTGCTGCTTGGTGTTGGCCTTTGGACTGGACTGCTGGTATGTGGACAACAAAGAATGGACTCATCCTGCAAGACCTGG
Source organism: Meriones unguiculatus (assembly GCF_030254825.1). Lineage (NCBI taxonomy): Eukaryota > Metazoa > Chordata > Mammalia > Rodentia > Muridae > Meriones > Meriones unguiculatus. The sequence continues at coordinate 57,577,587 of NC_083362.1, read as the reverse complement.
GGTCTCTCAGCTCAGGAGTTCAAGATGGCACCCTTCCCAGAAACTCCCCCAGACCAAGACTCATTACAAAAGCAAGAGGTTTATTAACCATTGCACAATGGGGTCACCCCTGCTGGTCAGCAAAGAGTGGCACCGGGAGACAAAGGCCTTTAGGTTTTTAAAAGAAAAATTGTGGGAGATTTGAAGTTGCAGTCTTGGCAATTTAGGATTGGATGAGGAAGCTATAAAGTAAGATAATTGGTTAGTCTTAGGTGCTCAAGCTTGGCCAGTCCTGCCAAGTGTGGATGCAGCTGCAATTGAAGGTGGGGGTGGTTAGCTCATCCTTGAAGATTAGGGCTGTGGGCTCTTGGCTGGAGGTCAAAAGCTACTCAGAAGAAGTCTAGGTTCATTGCTAAGAAATGCTATCTCAAAGACAAGGGTCTGGTCCTTCTTTTTGCTGAGTGAAGGTCATTGCTTGCTTGCCCTTTTTTTATATTTGTCCTCACAGATAGGGTCACATTCCTCCATTCTCTGGAAAGGTACTAAGAGGCTTTAGTTTAACCTGGACCTAAAACTCAAAACTATAGGCTTTAGAAGACATACAGGTTACAAAGTTAGTCTAACCCTTTCAATCCCAAAGAACTACTTCTAAAAGGGTCTACAACCCCCTTTACTTAATAACCTTCTTTCTCCCCTACCCCCTACCTCTGGTCAGTAGGAGGAAGGAAGGTAGGAGCAATTGGAATGAAGTAGGTTTGGCTAAATATCTAAGCCTGTATTATGGTCTCAATTTCACATAAGAAATTGAAGCACAAAAAGACTCTTCTCATGGCCTCACAGATACAAATCTAGCTAGTGAATGGGAATTAGAATTCAGATGTAGGCATTCTAGTATTAAAACCAATGTTAATTATTATTATTCTATCATATTATAATCATGATTTTCGTATTTCCACAAAACAAAATAATTTGGCTGAAATCATTTGAAAATGATTCAGGTCATCCAGGCATTTCTCAGAGCATGTTTATAAAGAGAAGAATGTGTAACTACAATGAAGTTACCTTTTTGAAGTTGATATTGGAAAAAAAAATAACAAGGAAGCATATAAATTGATCACGGCACTGGTGAAAAAGTAGGAAGAAAATTCAGGTTCAGGGAAGAAAATTCAAATTTCAGAATCAGAAGCAGGCATGTCTTTTTGTTAAGTACATATGCAAACAGCATATTTGTCAGCTATATTGATGAAGAAGGTAGTGAAACGATGTTGTGCAGCAGTTTCCCCTAAATTAAGACCTTCAATCTGGGTGGGAAACTTCTGAGACAGGATGTTCACAGGGAGGTGAAATGCAGGGATGTTATAAGGAAAGGTAAAATACTGCTTATTACGACGGGGAGTAAACAAGTAAAAGGCTTCAGGAAGTCACTGAATCTGACCAGCAACTAGGTAAGAATAATTACCTTGCAAGAATGAGGAACTGAGTATGATTCCCGTCAACCATGTTGCAAACAAAACCCAGACAGAGTGGCACAGACTTAGAAACTCAGGGAAGACAGACAAGTGGGTCTTTGAAGTTGTGGGCAAGACAGTCTAGCCTATTATATATTTGAAACATGAGATTATGACTTACAGTGATATCACTCCATATGGCTGTCATAATTCCCACTAAAACACAAATAACAGGAGATTGTCAATGAAGCAGAAGTCTGAGAAAAGAGTATTCTTCCACCTCCTTTTCCTCCTTTAGTAACCATGCAAGAGGTTTAGGAGTATTCATTGTGGAGATTTATAGTTCAAGGGAATGATGTTTTATTTAAAACTGAACTTTATTAACCTAAAAATTGTATAATTTCAAAACAGAGTCAAAAGCTCTTTAAAATGATATTAATTTGTTGGTGTTCTTTATATATGCTGGATATTAGCCCTCTGTCAGATATAGGGTTGGTGAAAATCTTTACCCAGTCTGTAGGCTGTCGTTTTGTTCTGACGACAATGTCCTTTGCTCTATAGAAGCTTTTCAGTTTCATGAGATCCCATTTATGGTTGATCTTAGAGCCTGAACTGTTGGTGTTCTGTTCAGGAAGTTGTCTCCTGTGGCAATGAGTTCAAGGCTTTTCCTTACTTTTTTTTTTTTTCCAACAGATTTAGTGTGTCTGGTTCTATGTTGAGGTCTTTGATCCATTTGGACTTGCTTAGACATAGCCGATAGGCAGCTCAATCTCCATGTAGGTCCCCTAGAAAGGGAAGCAGGGGGCTGTCTCTGTCTTTACCTCAGTAGCCTGCTCTTTTATCACTTCTTCCTGGTGATGCAGTCTTATCAGGCCAGAGAGGAAGAGGATCCAGGCAATCCTGATGAGACTTGATAATCTAGGGTCAAATGACTGGGGAGAACTCTCCCATTTCAGTGGACTAGGGAAAGGGAATAGGAAATGAGAGAGGGAAGGTGGGACCATGAGGAGATGATGGAGGGGGCTACAATAGGGATATAAAATGAATAAATTGTAAAAGACTAAAATAAAAAGAATAAAATATAAAATGATATTAATTGCAAAATCGAGTAAGGACTCCCCCCCCCATTTATTTTGTCTGTAAAATTTGCAGGCTCAGATTTATGCATTGATTTTAAAACCATGACTGGATAATGCGTAGCTTAAAATATGTTGTATCAAGGCTCTAAATAAAATTGTAAGCCAATATCTGACCTACATTATTTTTATAACACTCATCTGTGCTCAGAACCTGAGTGGACTTTAGTTAGGTTAACTGTTGTAACTTCTTCTAACTTCTTTCTAACTTCTTCCAAAGCTTCATACTGACAGGTATGCCTGTTTAACTGTGAATCCCAGGACCATTTAAGCACCTAACTATTATTAATTATGGCTGCAAGATTCATACATTATCAAACAGAGCTTGCATCGAGTGTTTTTCTCTCAACTTAGGTTTTCCCATCACTTATCTGCATAAGAACATCGTCTGAGTCATTTTTCAATCTAAGATAAAACAAGAAAATTACAGGCTCTGTGGTTTTGATGGATTATGTTGTACACTGTAACTCGCTGCCTTCGACTGTCTTTGAGCTCTCTTCTTCATTATGTTAGCTCAAGCCCAAACTGGTGCTTTGGTTTTCATAGTTGACTGTTAAATCCAATTAAATTAAGAAGTTTACCTGATTTGATTGTGATACATTTTGTTTTTATTCAACACTTAGGGATGTAATTGGCATATAGATTGGTTTTGTCTTTTCATCTTTCTGCTCCAAAGTTTTTATGTACCATTTCTGTGTGGTTTATAGTATGATTTTCAGCTGGAAGGCAGAGAATATTCTGGAACTAACTTTTACATTATGACTAGAATGGCAGACATCTGTATCTCCTTAACTATCAAACAGTCATCTAGGGATAAACTGTGCCTAATATCTTAGAGTGGTTTATTTATTTAACTTATTTTAGGGTCTTATTTATTTGTTACTCTTAAAAACTCCATTTTGACTGGACTCCAACTCAGAGGTATCAGTTCTCAGCAAGGACAGCAAACACATCCTGGCATCTGTTTCTGCCATTTGTTTTTGGGTTCTTTCATTCTCTTGGGCAAAAGTTTATCATATTACGCAGCCTCCTCCTTGTGTTTCTTGGTGAGTTGTTTCTTCAAAGCAATACATTGGAATGTGTGTCTCAGGACACAGGAAGTAACTGGACACTGAATCTTGGGTGCTTCTGTCCTAGGCGTCTTACCTTTTTCGTTAAGGGCTTTTTGACAACATTATGGTGGGCATTGCCTTATTTAAAGAGATTCAAACACTTTGGGGTCTGCTAGCTATCTGTGTCCTCAACTCCTGACGAGGCACAACAGAATCTGTTAGTCAAGAATATCATTCTCTCCTCGTTTAATAATAACCAAGTATATTCCACAGGGCATCCACAGGGCATCCTGGAACACATTTGCTTGTTGTTTTGTCTCTACCTGGTCTTTAATGAAAATATTCCCTTACTCAAGAGAAGGTGCACTGTGCCATGGGTCTGGACACCTTGTTTCATGGGGAAAACTTGCCTGTGGCTCCCACCACTGATTTGGACCACATAATGCTCCCACACTCAGAGCATCAGCAGCTGCTTCTGTGGCCATGGCTTCTCAGGAAAAGTACAAAGCTTTTGTTCATTACCCACTTCAGTAGCTTTCTGGAAGCTGGTGGTAGAAAGGAGATATTCAGCTTCATCTTGACACAATCATGAAGCAGAGCATGACCCTCCCTTTAAACCCTAGATGTTAATTGATATCTAAACCATCATGAAGATAGATTGGGTAAAGTGGAATCACCCAATTAAGTAGCATTAAGATTTCAAGTCATTGCATGCTTCAGTTCTAATGCTGAAGATAATAAAATGCCAGGGCTCCACAATGGGGGCGGGGTTCACAGCACAAGCGGGGAGAGAAGGTAGTAATGTGTTGTTTCCCGCTCCCTGAGATAGTTTCTTTCTCTATTCAATACTTCCACTTTCTTTGTTCATGCAATGTTCACAGATATAAAATGTAACATGTGGCTATAATTAGGAAAACAGAGAAAATTTATTCTTTAAAAGGCTCAACTTGTCATTACAAATGTTACACTGGCCCAATAACTTTTGTGCTACTCCATGACTATTATACAAAAGTAATGCAGAATGGTAAAAAGAAATGTAGGGGATGACATTCTACTAGCTCATTTCATGGCATTCCCCTCCCTCTCCCGCCTCTCTCTCTGTCCCTCCCTCTCCCCTTCCAGGCTAATACTATTTATTTACCTGATGGAATAAAACTATAAAATTGGTGATTTTGACTTTGTGACTCTCGCTTAAAATTCTCCATTAGAATCTGAACATACACAACCAATTTTGTACTCAAATGTTCATTTTGTTCCACAAGAATCGTGAAAAGACCAAATGTCAGCATGAATGGCTGATTTCTCTCTAGAATCAGTCTCCTACATTTCCTTGGTGTTAGTAGGGGCACAGCACTTGGGCACAGGACAACACCAGACAGCCAGACAGCATTTGTGTCTACTTAATTTCTTCACCCCTCACTCTCTATATAATCCATAACCACTGGATTTCACTTTGACCTCTATTCAAATGTGCCCACTTCTCTCTGCCTCCATTTTTTTTAACTTTTATTAATTACACTTTATTCATTTTGTATCCCCCCATAAGCCCCTCCCTCCTCCCCTCCCGGTCCCACCCTAACCCCCCTTTCTGCATGCATGCCCCTCCCCAAGTCCACTGATAGGGGAGGTCCTCCTCTCCTTCTTTCTGATCTTAGTCTATCAGTTCTCATCAGGAGTCTCTGCCTCTATCTTTATGGCTTCCTTGCTATTGAGAGCTTGTCCATCTTGTCCATTAGTTAGTCTCTTGACTAACCCATGTTTAGATCCAATGTTAAGTCTTCATTTTTCAAGATCTCATTCTTGAGAGGTTTTATTTTCTGTTTCTCCCTTATTTTCTATTACTTAAACATCTTATACTATTACTATTTGCTCTTTAGATGTGTCTGCCTGATGCATTAAGTCATAGCCCTCTTTTTTTTTTTTATCGAAGTATTGTTTTATTCATCCCCAGATCCTCAGTGTGTAATACAATGGTTACTCTGTGAAAACACTCTGTAACAAATCTGTATTAGCTAAAAGATATGGTTGTGTATTCCAGGCCCAGTAATGGGCATTTCTCCTTTTTTAAAAGGATTCAGATGCAAGGTTTTTGGTGTTGAAAACAAGAACCTATAGCAAAGTCAACTTCTTTAATATCTAGCAATATGATAACCACAGAACTATAGACGTCCATTTTTTTTCTTATTTACTCACTCAGTGACTTTGAAAGAGCTGAAAACATAAAGTCATTTTTCACAGGTGAAATGAGACTATTTATTTGACCAAAAAAATCCCTAGTACATTAAAAAGATATGAAGTAGAAATGTGCATAAATGTGTCTTGGACTCCGAGAATATGCACACGTGCAAAGAATTATTGCTCTGGGCTATCAGATGTCAGCTTGACAATGAACATGTTTCTATGGTTACCTTCTAGCTCATTTTGCTGCTTCAGATTTTCCTTACAGTTTCAGATATCAAATATTCAAAGCTTACAAGAACAATTTGTAGAGTAAAAGTATAGTGTCTCTAGTGGATGTGAGCAGTGCAGAATGTGACTAAATGTATGCATGCATATTAATGCACACACTTTTTGATCACTATGAACCACATACTGGATATTTGCCTGTTGCTGATTTGGGGGAGCTAAGATACCCCATCTAGTGGTGACCACTTGAACAGCAAAGCCCCTAAGGGCGGGTCATTACCTGAGACTATCTTACACTACTCCTTCCCTTAGATGCATACCATGACCTTTGTAGTAATCTATTGCTTGTTCTAAGTTGCTGACTATAATATTTTCACATTATATAAAGAGAAACTCTCTTCATAAATCTCTAAGAATGCCAACCAATTTTCCTGATGTGATAGTGCCTTGCTTTATTAATATTGTAACGTCTGAGAATTTCATTGAAAGTAAAACTCTAGCTGGGTGCTATATCACACTTAGGTTTATGGAAGTTTCACCACTTATTTTAAAACTGCATCGGGGCAACCGAGCAGCTATCACGTATTGGCACAGTTTGGCAAGCAGTACACTTTGCTCTCCCAATGGCTCACTGTTAACAAGAAGAAATACTGTATGAAAGACATGAAGGAAAACCAAACCTTGCAGGATACTATAAAATATCCCAGCTGTCTTTTTGGAAAAGTAAAAAACCGAAAAAAGGTAAGTAAAGGATTACATGAGGCCACTAACTGCAATAAACAAAACAAACTACAGCATTTCACAGAGAGAAAAGATCATAGCGTTTAGCAAAATATATTACCAGAATAGAGCTAAATGTGGCTAAATAAACTGGGTAAACAAAGTGCTAGTTTCTCCTTGAACTTTGTGTCTAGAGATGCTAGGAAGATCTTTTAGGAGAAGTCACAAATCTCCATTTCTTCTCAAGAAATAGAAACTAGAGTGCTTTATTCACATTGTAAGCCTTCTCTGCAGCAAACTCAACATTATTCATATAGACAATACTAATGCATTAGGATAAAACAACTATTAAAGAAAACCCAACAAGGAGAAAATCCCAACACTGTCCTGTATCGATCATTTCCATCTCTTCCTTCATACTTCTGTTAACCTTTTATCAACATGAACACCATGACTGAAAATGTAAAATTGTTCAGTTCTTCTCATTATTGTTGAAATTATCCTAAATTCCTGCAAACTAAATGCAATGATATGTATGCATGAAAATAAAACAAAGCCCAGTGCTTTCTATGCTACTCTTGGACAAAGAGGAAGGAAGAACTGAAGCTTAGGGAACCTGTACATTAAAGTCACTTTGAACAATGGTTTTCAGATTGCTTCACACATACCCCTGTAATCACAGAGAATTTCATATGAGATGGACACATAGCTATATGGGAATCTTCATGAGTACTTTCCTAAAATTGGTTTGCAGCACCCTAGCTTTTTGGTTTTCAATTTGCCTTTCCTTAATAGCATTTTTCCTACTCTGCTAAAGAGAAATATATGACCTCCTTGAATTAACCAATGGTTGACTTGAGAATGTTCTCAAAGGAAGAGCCTCATAGGTAATGCAGACAAAGCTTGAATGAGATAGTGAGGGTGCCTATAACTTTTTCCCTGACAAAACTAACTAAAACTTGCCTCCAGGTCACTTACAATGTATTCTGCCATTCCATGGTTCCTTCTAGGAGCTAGAAGAAATCACCATCTTGACAAGGTAAAGCCATAATATTTTTGAATTTTTTAAATTACAATTTTTGACAGATATTAAATTTTGTCTTATCATTTTGCTTACAAGGGTAGAGACTTTTTTGCTATTCATCATAAATTGAATAGTGTCTTGTTCTTTGGGCATTTTTGACAATTCTGTCTTACTTAGCTCATGTGTGATAACAAAATGTGATATAATGAGTACTTTGTGGGGGGCAGCTAGCATTTGAAGATCAAGGTGGCAGCATGGGTCTGGTAAAGATAATTTTCTGGTTTCCAGATACTTTTCTTCCTGTGCTCCTTCGTGGTGAAAATAGAGAAGTTAAATCTTGTCTTCCTCACCTATGGAAATGAATGCGATCATGGGGCTCCATCTTCATGAACACACATAAACTTAGTTATATTCTAGAGACTCCACATCATAAGCTTGTCACAAGAGTGTCACAACTTTGCTATAGTTTGGACCTTACATGTTACCCCTAAAACCCCATAACCCTGGTAAAATAGGGAGATGTTGGGAAATTTCTGTGAGAACCTTTAAGGTGGAGAATCACTGGAAGGTAATGAGTGTAGGCTGTGAGTGCTGAACCAGTGGAGGGGGCGCTGGGGCCCAAGGCTCCTCACGTCAGCCTCTGCTTACTGGCCATCATGAGGTGATGAGGCTACTTCTGTTTTTCCAAAATTCTGCATCATGCTGCTACAGACCCAAAGCAACAGGACAAAGAGACTATGGCTGAAGCCTTTGAAACTATGTACTAAAATAAACTTTTCCTTGCTTAAGCTATTACTTCATGTAATTTCACTTCAACATACAAATTTGGTGGGGACATAAACAAAAACATAAGCAATTATAATTATACTACAAGACACTAAGGAAATAACAAACACCCTTTGGGACCATTTAAATTTACAAAAATAAGATTAGCTATGAACCTTGTGTGAAAATCTATATTATTGTTCAATTTTTTTTCAGGTGTACATGTGGGAAAGAATTGAAATAGAAATACTTACATTGAAGAAAACAATTTTTTTTTCAAATGATCTCCAATATGTTGGAAGCTTATGAACATCACACATAATCTCTCTTTGCTTTGTAAATTTCAGAAGAGTGCCAGAAGAGAAGAGAAATGATCTACCTTAGGTAGAGGCAAAGGAAAGACTTGGCGAAAATACCAGAGTAATGTAGTGTAAATGTGATGAGAACAGGAGAAACTGGTCAATAGTTTTCTTCTGTTTGTTTGTTTGTTTGTTTGTTTGTCTTAGGATAGGGACCCTAAAAGAAGCAGTTCCATTCTTGTCACGAGCCAGAAGCCAAATTTGTCCTTGGCTCTATCCTGGCTGGAGGCCAGAAATGCCAGAAGGGTGCTCTGGTTTCTTGTTCTCTTTTCTCCAAAATTAGCAACCTTGCTGGAAACTATATGTGAGGGTGTGAACTAAACTCCATGCCAGACACCACTATCCTTTTTGGTTGAAACCTGGAAATTGGATGTCTGGATTTGCATGGTAAAAATGGGTTATAGCTATTATAATGTTTAGACCTATCTACTCAATTTTTGTCTTATTCTCTCTTGTTTGCAGCTGATATGTACTCAGATGGTCTTGAGATTTATCTATCTGGGTCTCCCCAATAGCTCCCTCAAAGCTTGGAAGTCCACAAGAATGGAAACTTTAACTCTTCTGCACCCCAATTTCCTAAATGATTTTGGGGGTCTTAACTCTTGAAGGGAAGACATTACAGGAAGTAGCAGTAGCCTTAGGGACTATTAAAGATGTCTGCCCTTCCTCTTAGTTGACTTTGGGATCCACCTCCTAATTCCCTGCTAACACCTGAAAGATAAACATAAGATTTTCTTCTCCTTAGGCTTTTTACTAATCATAGAAAAGGGTAGAGTTTCAAGGCCTTGTTAAATCCCATTTAAGGGAAAGCTACTTCTACCTAGTCAAAAGAATAGAACATACCTCTGGCCTCAGATAGCTACTTGGAATTATCTGGTTCAAAGATTACAAGACTACACACTCCCTAAAGAGTTACTCTGAGGCTGTCAATCATCTGGCCAGGAGACCAACCTACAGGAAATCTGATTCACCTGAAGAGATTCTAAGGAGGTGGGAGGAATAATTAACCCCTCAATGAGATCATGTGCTAATCCTTTACAGAACCCGGTCAGAGGCTTGCAAGTCTTCACTGCTAAACCTGCCTCCCTGCTCTTTGAGTTTAGAACTTCTGCTTTCTACCACACAAATGCTTGCTGACCTTCCTCTCTGAGTGTGGTGACTATCTCAAACCTTAACTCAAGGTATAGAATTTTCTCTCTTCCTTTTCTCCATCTTCCTCTACTCTGTAGGCCACAGGTTTGACAGCTTCTTGGCTTTCTCTTTCAAACTTGAAAAAACATTGTTAAACTTCTTTACTAATTCATTCCAAAACTTGTATTAAGGAGATTAAGAACCTCGCAGGAAACTCCAGCTTCCTTGTAACTGTTAAGTTTCAAACCCACAGCAAACAGCTGAGGTACCTGCTTAACATCAAAGCAGACCTGGCCTCCAGGTTCTCCCAGCACCGCACCGGTTTGCACTTGTTACAGGGTATCCTCATTCCTCATTCCCTACCCTGGACCCTGAGCTCTCCACCTTAGAGGCTGGGCTACCCTTCCCCCAGACTCTCTTCCTTATAAAAATCCAGACATTGTAACCCACTCCTTTTTCACCTTTGACCGCCCGCTTCCTCCTCCTACACCTGGTTCCTCTCTCCCCTCTCCTTCCCATTCCCCCTCTCCCCACATGGCCCAGCTCAGTCTGGCCACATCCACTCTGGAACTTCCCAGTTGGGTCTGCCTCTCCCTGTGCCCTCCCACACGTCTATAATAAACTTTCTCTTCCACCGTAGCTAGGAGCAGTCATGTCCTTTCCTTTCTCTTTTCTTTTCCCATTCAGTAACTGATGTTTAGAAAGTGATTGATATTTAACTATATTTGTTTGTGTACATGAGTAAAAATAGGAAAGAGGTCAGGGGAGTTAGATCTAAAACAAGGCTGGCTTCTGGGTTTTTTTTGTTTCGTTTTGTTTTGTTTTTTGGCAGATTGATTCCTTAACGTCATATCTTACTCACTGTATTACTTCCAACCACAAAATGCAGGTTTACGAAAATTCTAAGAAGCAGTTATAACTTTTAAGTGAGCCTGTTGGTAGATTTGATTGTGTAAAATATAACCCAGATTACCTCATCTTTTGGTGGAAACAGAAGCACATATATCCACTTTAAGTGGTTACATAAATTAATTTACATGTAAAGGAGTTAGGTGTATAATTAAGTTGATTTTTCAAAAAGAAGCCTCTCAGAAGCCTGTCTCTTCCCTGAAGTATTTTCAATCACTATCAAAAGATCATGGAGAAAAAAATATACAGAGAAACTATGTTTAGCATTTGCTCATTTTCTGATAGTCTCCTAAGATCACATCTCAAAGAGGAACTAAAAAATTATTAGGCAAATCCAAGCTCATATTTTAAATGGAGCAAAATGCACAGGTTTTATATAGAGGGGTTTTATCCACAGGTGGGGAGTGCACTGTTTACATGACTGGCATTTAAAACGGTGATCAAAACGCCTCCACAAAATGATTGTATCATGAAAAATCATAACTGTCTTAGAAGAGGAAATGATAACCCTAGCTGACATAAAAAATAAGATTCATTCAGAGTTTAATGGCTTGGGGGAGTCAAAAAATGTGAACTGGGTGCTTTATAAAAAATCCTTTTCAGTCCTCTCTTCTCAAAAGCCAGCTCCCCCATTATTATCCTACATTAGTTCCATTTGCTGATTTGATGACTAAAGGCTTGGTGGCCAGATGCAAATTCTGCTTTCTGATGTTAATCTAACAAGCAGGATAGCTGCTCCTCTATCAGTCACGAGCCGAAGCCTGGAGAGCACACAGCAATTCCTATGCAAACATAAGGCAGTACAAGATAATTAACACAAACTGACTTGTTAGTTCTGAAAGTGAACATTCATATGGACAAAAGAGAGGGAAAAAAAGACTATGATTGTGTCTGTGTGTGTGTGTGTGTGTGTGTGTGTGTGTGAAGATTTTAGCTCTTTCTCAGTCAAGAGATATTTCTAAGCATAAAATACTACCGAGTTTCCTCATAAATCACACCCAGTCTTCAGGACTTGCTATAAATGGAGAACTCAGAGAGGAGAGAAACCCCATATTTGAACTATGAAATTAATTGATGACTCTGATATAAGCAAAGGACAAGTTACAAGGATAGATGTGTTGTTTATGAAGTGTGAGATTAATTGCATTAACAGAGATTTCCACATTTGAAAAATGGGAGTTTAGTTGAGGAAGAATTACTAAAATTAGTATTCAGGATCAGAGTAGGTAACTCTGAGGGCTAGAAGACAGAAAGAAGTCAGGTCACCTAGCTCCAAAGACTGAGCAATTATATTTGCAAGGCGTTTGCATTTAAATTGCTAGGAGAATATATCCTATGTGAATTAAGCAACAAAGAGTGCCTAGTTATGAAATATAAGGAAATAAATTGATGTACTTAGTTTATTAAGTCTTTTATAGTCTTAAATGTTGAGTTTCAATTATTTCTATTCATGGTTTAGAACAGACCCATTTAAATAACTTCATCTAGATTTAATCATTAGACACTGCATTATGATTGGGTGCACACTAACAGTAAACATATTCTATTATGTGCTTTTGATGTGTGATGTATTTATAAACATGCTGAATGAATGAGTGAAGGAACGAATGAATGCTTATCTCTGAAACTAACAGTAAAAAGCATCCCTATACACTTCCAGTACACGAATACACTTAAGGATAGGCCTAAGTAATGTTTTATTTGCAAACCACTCATGTTTTCAGAGTAGGTAGGTTGTCCTTCTCTAGCATTAGTGAATCAATCCCCTATGGTCAAGGCAGAGATTTAGCTACTTGAGACAGATTTCCAAGAAGCAACAACAAATGAAAGAGTGATGGGCATGGGGCAGGAACTCTGTCCCATTTTATTCTTAACTCCATGGAACTGTACTTATAGTTCTACTAAAGGTACTGAACAAATTCAGAGTTTCCAAGGTTCTAAGTTTTGCTCTATCCAATATGAAATCTCCCAAGTATATGTAATACACTTTAACACACACATACACAATACACGTATGCATGCATATGTATGTGTGAGAGACCAAAAGATTAAAAACTAGCAGCTATTATTAATATTTAAGGCCTGTACCTTGTGGGTGGAGAGGTCCAGTAATGCCCTGAGGGGAGGAACCAGCCTTACTGCATTCTTTCCTCACTCATTAGAGATACAGGCCCATCCCCCTAGGGAGGGACACCAGATCATTAATGGTTTGGGGACCTTCCTATAGCCAATCAATTCAAAATGCAGCATTTTGACCAATAAATGCTTGCCAGGCAGGAATCACCCTTGCCTTGGGCATGCTGGGAGGAACCAGAATCTTTAAATCACCCAACTAACCTGAGCAGGGGGCTCTCGGCTCTCACCACTTCGGCAGTGGGGAGTGTGGGCCCAAGTTGCAGCTTGTAATTTGTAACAAAAAGATCCTCCTGTGGTTTGCAATGGACTCAGCTCCTGGTGGTGGTCTTTTGGGGTACTGCAATTTGGGCACAACATGTGCACATGAGTGCTGATGTCCATAGTGGCCAGAAAAGAACATTGGGTGTCCTGGATTTGGAGTTTCATGCAGGAGATGCCAAATGTGTGTGCTTGGAACCAAAATTGATTCTTCTCCATGAGCTATACTTGCTCTTACCACTCAACCATCTCTCCAGCTCCCGGTAATGCACTCTGATAACATAGAAAGAACACTGTAGATAATGAGAATAGGACATCATAAAATTTGCAGGCAAATGGTGGGATCTAGAAAACATCATCCTGAGTGAGGTATCCCAGAATCAGAAAGACACACACTTATAAGTGGATATTTGGCATATATTACAGGATAAACATACTAAAATCTGTACACCTAAAGAAGCTAAGCAAGAAGGAGGACCCAGAGTAAGATGATCAAGCCTCACTCAGAAAGACAAACAGGACAGACATCAGAAGACGAAGAAAACAGGGACTAGGACAGAAGCCTACCACAGAAGATCTCTGAAAGACTCTGCTTTGATACCAGTGTATCAAAGCAGATGCTGAGACTCATAGACCAACTTTGGGCAGAGTGCAGGAAATTTTATAAAAGAACGGGGAGATGAAAGACTGGAGGGGAGAGGAGCTCCACAAGATGAGCAACAGAACCAAGAAATCTGGGTCCAAGGGTCTTTTCTGAGACTGATACTCCAACCAAGGACCATTCATGAAAATAACCTAGAACCCCTGCACAGATGTAGCACATGGCAGCTCAGTGTCCAAGTGGGTTTCCTAGTAAGTGGAACAGGGGCTGTCTCTGACATGAACTCAGTGGCTGGCTCTTTATCATCTCCCCCTGAGGAGGGGTAGCCTTATCAGGCTACCGAGAAAGACAATGTAGCCAGTCCTGATAGACTAGGGTCAGATGGAAGGGAAAAAGGACCTCTCCTATCAGTAGACTTGGGGAGGGGCATGGAAGAAGAGGGAGGGAGAGTGGGATTGGGAGGGGATGAGGTAGGGAGCTACAGCTGGGAACAAAGTGAATAAACTATAATTGATAAAAAACAAAAAATTAAAGAATATCTCAAATTACTTGGTACATTTTACTTCATTCTTTTTGTTTGTTTGTTTGTAATTCATTATTATCTCCTTTGACAACCAGGAAAATGGTGTGGTGAGGAGATATAAGATTCAAATGGGCATTTTTGCCCTTCTTAATTCTGGGAGCTCTGGTTATTCCATGGCTAATTCCCAATGCTTTTCTTCCTTGCTAGCTTCTATTATAAAGGAAGAAGAGCAACAGCAAGTCCTGATGAGACCTGATAGGCTAGGGTCAGATGGAGGGGGAGGAGGACCTCCCCTCTCAGTGGACTTGGAGAGGGGCATGGGAGGAATGAGGGAAGGAGGGTGGTATGGGGAGGGAATAAAGAAGGGGGCCACAGCTGGGATGCAAAGTGAATAAACTGTAATTAATATAAAAAATAAAAAGTTAAAAATAAAGAATTAAAAGGAAGTGCTGGTAAAAAAAAAAAGGAAGAGCTTATTCCAGCTTCTTCTGCCAATAAGAGAGGCTACATCGTTCACATAAGCTAAAGAAATAAAAACAGACTGTTGTGTTCTGAGAAACTTGCCAAACACCATAGGCAAGGTCAAAGCGTAACTGGGAAGGATTTAAAACATGAGATTCTTATGGATTAATACAGGAATATAGTGCAACTTTGCGCACTGTATCGGTATGTATTGGTGCCTGCACATATAACTGAAATGTAAGTATTCTGGCCAGTTATAGATTATGCCTATATGTTGCCCCATCACAGTGGTTTCTGAGAAAGTAAACATGAAAAACCTGCTTCTCCTTTTAATTGTAATTATTTTCACATCGCCTATTTCTATGTAACCTCTTTCCCATCTGTTGATAAAGAAACCCACTTTGAGATTTCATTGTATGCTTAGCTTATTCATTTCTTCCGTCTATCCTATTTCTACCAGCTAAGATGTATATTGCGGAGCTCCAGGAGAGAGGCCCTATGCTGGTTGGAGCAGGCCTGGTCTCCCTTAACACTTAGGAATCCCACTCAACCATTTACCTAATAGAGTCTATTGAAAGAATAACCCTGCATTTCATCTCGTGTTTATTATAATTACCAATCTGGTTTTTTATCTTTTGAACAGCGAATGTTTTACTTCACACCTGGAACACAGTTGAGTATTTCTGAATGAGTGCTGAGGAACAGACAAAGACTGTGTCCTATTTAAGCTTACACTTTAGTGGGGAAAGATAGATTATGAATAATAGGAAAAGATGATTGCAGATACTGAGAAATGAACAGGACCCAGGATGCAAGGGTTGGGCAAATCCTATAGGGTGCTTAAATGCAATGTCAGGGTCAGTCCTTTGTTCTCCAATATCCACATGACTGCACATCTGTCTTATTTACCCCCTTCCCCCCTCCCATGGCCTTTATAGACACATTTGGGAGGGTTTTCATTCAACGATTCTTTCAATAGTCCTGCCCTGTGAAATATTCTCAGGATTTTCACGTCATGCACAGCTCTGAGATCTAATATATATGTTATCGATATATCTGTGCAATAGTTAAGCGAAGTCTTCTTCATAATTTCTGTCTTTGTTTTGTTGGATTCAGATCCACTGGGAAAGACCAAAGGCTTAGACTCAATTCAAATTTAGATTAATTAGTTTATTCTTATGGCTAGCAGAAGGATGGCAGCCTTACAGCCAAAAAGCATGCCTGTGGAAGGGCAGGTAAGCTGGGCTTTTAAACATCAGAACATCAAAAGGTATGTATTACAACTGTCCATGGAACCCACAGCTGAGCAGGAAAATTGTTTTACTTCCCCTCACTTGTTTCTTTCCTGCTATATAGTAATAAAAAGACCATTTTGTTTCTTTCCCAATAGCAATAAGCAAGTTTTACAGAAGCAAAGGCAGCTGTTTATCACCAGCTGATCATTCTTTTCTTATCTCACCTATAGGCCACTAGGATCTCCCAGGCATTCCAGAGCCAAAGGTCAATGACCCCTAAGGGATGCCTGGCTCCATATTAAGTTTCTTTAGTCATCACAGGGGACCTGTGTAAATTATTACTCAGGCCCGAGTACTCTGCTTCCTGGGATAGATCAGTTCATTCTGGGCAGGCAAGAACACAGTGCCATCAGGTTAGAACTGGATGTCATGTCCCCACAGTTTAAATATGTAATTCATGTCTCATTATCCTACATATTCATCAGAAAGAAATCCACTTCGGGACATTTACAACAGGTCCACATGTTTCTGTTGACATGCTTTACTTATTTTGCTTAAAATTGGTAAGTTCTTTTCCAAATGCTGTACATTTACATACACCCAGTAACGAAGAAATAAGCTTGGATATAATACCCACAAGTTATTAGGTATACATTATGTAGCAAGAATTGTGCTCAGACAATGTGTCATTTCATGCATACCTGATGAGATACGTAGATCCAGCTGAGAGATGTTATTTCTTGTCTATTGATCCTAGGTTATAATGGAATTGAATTGCTAAAATGCAAAACTGTCTCCAGAATGAATACTCTGTGAGTTATTTTTGAATTTTTTTGTAAATAAGTCTATTATTATTTATTAAAAATTTGTCATATACATATGATTATACATGTTAATAAGCAAGGAGCTCTTAACATTTACATCGAACATGGTTTTTAAATGTACATGGTATTATGAATGTGAAAAATTAACTTTTAGAGATTTCTTTTGAATCGTTTTTACTTTATTATTCAACTAATTAAAATTTGTTGAAGGCTTCCAGGTGCAGTTAGAATTCATTTTATAGAATACTTTATTGCTAACGTCTCAATGACTAAAATGCAAAAAATGGAAAGCTTTCGGATTTCAGAGATAAAGGTGATTTGTTGAATTATGTGGCAATAATTGCACTTATAAATCCTCCTATGGGTTCTTCGACCATGTGCTGCCCTTTAAAAGGAAGCCACGCTGCTGGCAGATGTCTGCAAGCTACTCAGCAAGAAGACTTTTATCAAATTATGCCCTTTTGGTTTTGGATCTGAAACTGGTTGCAGCTCAGCCCTGAAGTAACTGACGTACAGGGGTTGGTCAGGCACTAGCTGGCTTTATAATGGGCGGCAATCGCCTGGCGACTGCCGCCCGGTGAAAGAGGAAGCCCTGGCCAGTCAGCTGCCTTGGAAGGCAAAATAATGGTCTAAACCTTAATCTTTCCCCTCTTCTCTCTTGTCTATTTGAGACAAGGCCAAAGAGAACACTGAATTCCTGACCCTTCTGTCTCTGCCTCGTAGGTGTGGGGTTCACCCTGGCTCTTCAATATTAATCTCTCTGGGTTAGCCATTCTGACCTAGTCAAACAATCTAGTCCAAAAGAAAAAAAAAAGCATTATAGAGAGACTAGGTTCAGAGGACTATCTGATGCTATTATCAGTATGGAAAACTTTAAAGTTTACAGCCAACTTTACAAGTATGACATCCATCATGTTCTTATCTATGTATGATTTATATAGTCCCAACTTAAAGATATGGGCCCCCTTGTCTTTGCTCGTAACATCATGCTCAATTGATGTATTCTGTGACTCCGTAGTGTGGAGAGAGATAGAGTATGAGGCACAAATTTAAAACATAAGAATCACTTTTCTCATTTTAGGTATGACTTTCATCTTCTTGTGTTTATTGCTTCTCCATCTCAGTTCTCTCTGTCATCCTGTACTCTGAACACTTCTAACGCAGCATTTATAAACCACATTTTATCATATCTGGCTTATAACTGGTTCTAACAGAATAGTTCATATTTAACCAGATTGTTGTTATTA
Organism: Meriones unguiculatus; assembly: GCF_030254825.1. Classification (NCBI taxonomy): domain Eukaryota; kingdom Metazoa; phylum Chordata; class Mammalia; order Rodentia; family Muridae; genus Meriones; species Meriones unguiculatus. The sequence goes on along the minus strand of NC_083362.1, from coordinate 57,559,372 downwards.
TCTGGAATATTTTTTAAAATTCTTTATTAATTACACTTTATTCACTTTGTATCCCCCCCCCCCTGTGGTTCCCTCCCTCCTCCTGTCCCAATCCCTCCCTTCCTCCACCCTCTGCATGCATGCCCCTCCCCATTACCAGGCCACAGAAGAAGACAATGCAGCCACTCCTGATGAGACCTAATTGACTAGGATCAGAAGGAAGGAAAAGAAGACCTCCCCTACCAGTGGAATATTTTTTAAGTGTAAGAAAAATTTAATTCCATCAGCACCCACAGTGAAAAACCACCATTCACAGTTTTTAATTGTGATTGCTTGTGCCTAATGCATTCCATGCATACATGTCTCTCCTTATGTTGATGATTGATTCTGTATTATTAAAGTGTATGTTGGTTTTCGATTGCGGGTGCTACCTCATTCTTACTGTAATGATTGGACTTGTAAAAGAGGGTGGAAACTTGGTTGGTCACATCCAAGTTACAATATTGTGAAAGCAACAGCCAAGGGTCTTTCCCTCTTGCCCTTTTAATATGTACCACTTTGTAAAAGTTCCTTGCCAATTAAACAAAATAGACATCACGATCTATTTATGCCTCCTTCAAATTTATCTTGAACATAGCAGTAAATATATAATTTCCAAGACAACAAAAGAACCCTGTACTAATTCCAAGTTTGGGTTACTGGTGACTGTTAGTTGTCCTGGTTTGGCTTTTGACGATACTACGGTCATTACTGGTTAACTTGCGGCAGATGATTGCAGGGTCATGTGGATAAAAAGTGGTTAAGGAAAAAAATCCTATTCATATACAGAGATTTCTGGCCTTTCTGATTCTCCTCTCGGTTTTTATTCCATGAGCATAGGATACTAGACAAGTTCCCTTTGGATCATTCCCTAGCTGTAAGAAATGTAAATGCTATGGTTTTCTCGGGTTCAAAACCTGTCTTCATAATTAGCAATACAGATGCTAATCTTTTGGGAGATAGGTAAGAAGGATACAGGACACAGAGAGTTGGTCACCTATAAAAGCTGGCACAAGAATAGACTACTTCATTTTTTATTTTATTGATTGTGTGTCTGTATCTATGTATTCATGTATGCAAGTGGGCAGGTACGTACCAGAACGCATATGTGGAGGCCAAAGGTTTATGCACAATGTTTCTCTTCTTCTGCCATGTGGGTCCTTGGGACTGATCTCAGGTCTTAAGGCTTTAGCTCCTAAATGGTCTTGCTTGTTCAAACCCATGATATTTAGGTGGTAATTTTCTTAATAATAGCTAATTTGCCTCTTAACTAGTCTAACACCAGGAACATATTTTATCTGAAATTAATATTAAAGGGCTTAGCGTGATGGTGCACTCTGTTAATCCCAGCATTCCTGGGGGCAAACTAATCTAGACAGTGAGTTCCAGGCCAGCCAGAAGTATGTAATGAGATGACCCTTTCATTAATAACAACAACAACAATAATAATAATAGTTAAATTCTGGATGTATGAAATTATTTTTATATACACAGTGTTCCTTAATACTTCAAATTCAAATTGGTTTTTAATATATTGTTTGCATATTGTTTACAAACACTAGTTAATTTTTTGTTGACAACAAATCTAGAATAATATGGACTTTTTTTTGACAGAGTGCATAATACAGTTTCTGGCAGCCATATGTTCTTCTAGAAACTTTGTAACTTATTTATTCTTCAGGGGTCATCAATCCAGCAAGTTAAATTTATTTTCCTTCTTATGTTTCTGCCTGCTATTTCTACTGACACTACAGCAAAAAGCCAAGTGTAGCAGGAACAGAAAGAAGTGAAGATAAAAGACAGTATTTTGTGGAGAAAGGTGTTTTGATGTCCTGGAGGCTACAAACAGGTGGTATTCCCTGAAAAAAAAGTTTAGAAAATAGTGAAAAAAAAAAAGTAGCATTTTTAACAAATGTCTCTGCATCAGATGACTGGGGCTTTGTCTTACAGTTACTTACATTTGAATTTAGTTTTTATTTTACACAGTATTTTAGAATTTGGCAAATTATTGGAGTTTATCAATATTTTCATTTTGGCGGTTATCATGGTTGTGATGGCTTGCGAGCCACACATGTTATTTGCTTTGGTGGACAATTAAGATTATAGCTGGTTACCTTAGCTTACAAAAGAAATGTTTGTAAGTCAAAAGTAAACTTTATAAGCATTCTACTATTTGAAGGTTACATAAATGCTTTTATTCACATACCAAATAGAAATATGCAAAATTCAGGGATGGGGCTTTCAAAACAATTTATTCTCAGAACATATTTCTAAAACATGTTTCTTGTGAATGAAAAGCATAAGAATATTTTTGCAAGACGTTTAGCCTCAGGTATTAGATATTAGAACTATGGTAATATCAGAAATATTATTAGCTATTATTACTATGACATTTTTCGAAAGGCTATGTGGTACAGTTGTACATGTACATGTGATGTATTTATATTCCACATACAACCCATGTGATGTATTTGTATTTTCAAACACAGCTCATGTGAACCAGCTTTGTTGCAGCACGGACATTTAAAAGCAAAACACTTGGAGACCATCTTCCAATTCGTTTCATGATTCAGCACTTTTACTCAGGGATTTTTTTTTTCCTTGGTAGCAGGCCCATCTTTGGGATCAAACACACCAGTGGACACTCCTGTAACACAGGTGTTGGGGGAACAGGCCAAACTATTTTGTGTTCAATAACATGTGTTTAAGTGAGTCTCGAATATATATATATGCAGTCTCTGCGTTGATCACCATCACTTTCATTGCTTTATAAGCTTCATGGTATGACAACATAAGAACCCTACTTTCCAATTCCGTGTATGTTTCTTTATAAAAAACAGCACTGGGTTGAGAAGCGCCCAGCATCTCAGGCCGAAGGCTAAACAATTCAGAGTAGAAACATTTATTTCAAAAATACCTTAATCAGATCTAGTTATATTTAACAACATTTTTTTCCCTGACTGTCCTGGACTCACTCTGTAGACCAGGCTGGCCTAAATGTCACAGAGATCTGCCTGACTCTGCTACCCCATGTGCTGGGACTAAAGGCCTGGCTTTAAATAGGAATTTTTTTTTTTTTTTTTTTTGAGTAATAGAAATAAAATCCTGTATTTTTTTAAACCTTCTTTTTCTGAATTTATACATATGTTAACAGGTACCCTTAACATTTTACTATGCTTTTGAGTTTAGGTGACACAAAGTGTAAATGCAACAACTGTCACTTTACTAAACCAGCACAATCCCTAACTGTAGTCTCTTTGTTTTTATACCCACAGAGAAGTTTAGTCCTCCAGCCTCATCGAGGAAACCCTGTCTTCTGCTGACAGAGACCACTACAGAGAACCACAATCAAAACACAAAAGTTGTGTAGGCCAGCCCCAAAGGATATACTTGTAGCAATGATCCTGCATTGGGAACACTGGATCAGGAAACATAGCGAAAGAGAAGGTGGAGAGAATTAAGAGACAGAGGGTCAGGAAGTCTGTTGTGAGATTGAGCCTGGTAGAAACCACAGGGAAGCTACACCCTTAATACCTCAGCAGCATGGCTGCCTGAATATGAGTTGAACAAGGACACCAACAGACAACCTAACACGTTCTGTGGAAAGCCCAGGAGGCCTTGACCCTATACAAAGAACTACAGGCAACTAAGCAATACTGAGAACGGGGGAAATGGTCTTCCCTCAGGGAATAGCTCATCAACTGGTTAACAAATACCAAATGGTCAGCTCTGAAGTAATGCAAATGACATTATAAAGACTGAGCAGTATAAGGTTTGTAACTACAATTAACAAAAACGGAGGCCATGAATTTGAAAAGAGCAGGTAAGAAGGTTTGGAGGTAGGAAAGAAAAAGACAAAATGATGTAATTATTAATTTTAAAAACCAAAGAACAAAAATGAATTAATATATATATTATATACCATATATACACAGTACTTAGTCCTTTGGATCAAATATTTTCATACTTATCTTTTTAACTTAAACTATATCTTAAGCACTTCACCATATTGTGGATATTTGAACTGTTTACAATAATAAAATATTTTAATTAATGATAACATCTTTGTTTTAAATTGGTGATAATTATTATATTAAGTTTACAACAATAGAAATGCTACCAATACTCAGAAAACTGCATTATAAATAAACATTAGTGGAAACTGAACAACAAATATAACAGATTCCAAACTTTTATTTTAGGATCAAAAATCCCTATCTCTAGCATAATGCTTACATAGATGAGAGGAGAATTTATTTAACAAGAGGGATTCTGTTGGGAGAAGAATCCAAGGAATATTAGGATATTAGGAATGAAAGAGAAAAGGAGGAGAGGAGGAAAAGAGGGGGAGAAAGAGAACATAGAAGAGGAAGAAAAGGAGTATCATTGGAGTACCTCAAAACAAGCCAAAAGAATTACCACAAGAAAAAAACAAGAATAAAGAATGAATGTTTGTGAATGAGAGTGTGTCAGGGGAAATAGTGTAATACACCAGTCAAGAACATTAAAACTGTAGAATTATGAGAGTGCTTGGAATGCTGATATGTATGGATGACAACATGGTAGATCCCATCGAAGATTTCAAAGAAGTTAGTTGCCATGGCCTTAAAGACAATTTATTTTGGTGTTTCAATGTGAAGGCTATTTAAAAAAAAAATTGGTAACAGTCCATATGTTAAGAAAAAAATTAAATAAAATTAATGTTAGGTAATGGTTGAATGATACTTTCTACAAGAAATAAGATATGTATATATACATTTAATATGTAGAATATAAACATATGCATCTATATAAGGAAATTTAACAGGTAATGCCAATCTAAACTCTTACTAATATCAATCTAAATATAATTCCAGATATAATCTTTTTATAATAATTTTCCATACTGATGAGCATTCCTGGACTCAGGGTTCAGTCTTAATCATAAACATATATAGATATTCCACAAACAGAAATAGAAAGCGTTTTGTATCATAAATTTGGCTTCATAAATCTATTAATAATACCTTCAATTCTTTTCAAAATACATTATTCCTTTCCCTTGCTTTGGCAAAAGGATCCCTTAAATTATATCCACATAAATATACACATAAACAGTTAACTTCCCCAAGAGTCTCTCATGAGAGTGTGAGCAAGGTTTAAGAGAGAAACAGACAAAGACAGAGGAAAAGAGGAAAGAGAGAGGAACAGGGAGGGATGTGGAGGAAAGGGGAAGGGAGGGAAGGAGAAAGGAAGAGAGGAGAGGAGATCAGGGAAGGGGAGAAGAGAGGAAAGGAGGAGAGAAGAGAAGAGGGGAGGGGGAAGAGAAGAAGAGAGGAGAGCAGAAGAGAGGAGAGGAGAGAAGGAGGGGATGGGAGAAGAGTAGAGAGGAGAGGATTACTGTACTTTGTGATATGAGACACTTGAAGACTCAGGAGAAGATTGTCTTATTGAGCTCCCAAGGAAAAAGAATATACAACTCTACATTCTTTGAAATCAGAGGAAAGGGATAAGGCTCTTTTTGTTAGCTTAGCTTTTTTAAAAAAATCCACAAAATTATAGGGCTATTTCAGTTCCTTTGTGCACAAATAGTGTAGCGATCTGCTAAAATACACCTTAGAAAGACAATCTCGAAGCTGACTTAGAAAATTCAGGCTACAGGGCCGAGTGAATCAGTAAGAGGAGCCTATTATTAAGTGTTTGAAGGATATTTTTTTCATTGTAATTTTTACAGTTTCCTACTATTTTGTAATTTTGAACCTTGCATTTCTTTTTAGGGATAACTTTTCAGTCCTTCTAACTCTTACTAACATTGTTCTTAAGACCAAGTTCCTATAAGTTCTTGTATCTAAAATTTATCCACTTTTTTGATAGCATACATTTGGATCTATTTAACCCCATATTTCTTTGACAAGGAACAGTGGTGAACATTATGTTTGAGTACACTGTCATCAACAACAGCGTTTAATACACATGAGTATAGTCTAAAGAACCCTAAAGGAAGATTAAAATGTGTTTACCAGTAAGATACAAGTTAATGTATATTGATATCTTCCGGCAAAATATACATTTATTTGTAAATAGTAGCTATTTCTTTTTATTATGGTATATTCCAAGGAAATACAATGTAAAATCAAATACACATCAATTCCCACTGCTGCTTTCCTAGCATAACCAAAGGCCACCGCTTCTCCTAAAAGAAAGTGTTCTCACCAGTAATTCTACAACCAAGGAAATGCAGCTGTTGGGGGTTTCACAATCTATCCAAGGTCATCAGATTACAACAAGACAAAAGACTTCACAGCCAGTGCTAATGATTTATTAATCTTTTCTTGATGTTTATCTCAGAAACAATTTTCTTATGTTTGAACTTATTAGATGAAAAGTAGCTGACATTTTTCAAAAGTATGTAAATTGTTTGATGTGCCTGTCTCCTATCATTTCTTGTGATATTTTCTGTGTATCCTTTTGGCTTGGGGTTTGTGCTGGCTAGTTTTGATGTCAGTTTGACACGAGCTAGAGCCATCTAAGCGGAGGGATCCTCAATTGAGAAAAGATCAGGCTGGTGGCAAACCTGTAGGGCATTCGTTTAATTAGTGATTGACAGGGGAGGGCCCAGTATGTTGTGAGTGGTGCCATTCCTGGCCTGGGTCCTACAAGAAAGCAAGCTAAGCAAACCATGGGGAACAACTCCAGGGTCCCTGCACCTGCCTCCAGGTTGCTGCCCTGACTTCCCTCAGTGACAGACTGTTAGCTGGAGGTGTAAGCAATACACCGCCCCCCCCCCCCCCGACGCCCCTGCACCTTGTTGGTGATGGCGTTTCATTACAGCAATGTAAGCCCTAATTAAGGCAGGGGGTTGCCTTGTTTTACACTGATCCAAGCGAATATAACGGTGAAGTGTTCGTGAAGCTCAGGTGTTCTGACCATCCGAATTTGAAAGCACTACTTCATCTTGCTAACAGTAAACTGAGTACCATGCTCACTAACCTAAATCCTGTCGTTCTCAATTCTTTGGTTCCATTATTTCTAGATAGCTGGCTCTTACATGTAGCCTTTTATATTTTGAAAGCTGCCTCAGGTCCTTCTGATCACCTCCTTTCATAGGTGAGAGAAGACAGTAATCTTCTATTGCTTTTAATTCAAGAATTAGAGCTGTAGACCGGATAGATGCTACAAGGTTTCCACCAAGGATGCACAGAGTAGAATTGTTGTGGAAAGTGGCTGCTGTGCCATGGAATGCAACTCTAACTCACTTTTTCTTTACTTAAAAGGAATAAAAAAAGATATGCCTGTGTTTATGTGTTTATGTACATGTGTGTGTACAGTTACTGGTGTGTTTTTTTGTTTTGTTTTTTTTTGTGCTGACGGAAGTGCACGTGAGTATATAGATGCATGTGTCTGTGTGCATTTGGAAGCCAAGGACAGTGTTGGGCACCACCTTCCGAAAAACCATTCACCTCCTTTGAGACAGTCTCTCAGTGGCTAGACTGTCTGGCCTGGGCTCTAGGAACATTGTACTCTGTGCCTCTGTGGCACTGAAATTAAAACTACAGCACAATGCGTGGCTTTAGATGTGTGTTTTGGGGAACAAACTCGGATCCTTATTCTTGTAAGCCAAATTCTTTAGCAATGGAGCCATTCCTTCAGCACCAATCCTTTTTTTTACTAGTTAGGGCCAGCAAGTAGCTCTTTCCAAGTAATGAAGGAGGTATTAATTGAAGAGAGTTGGTCCTGGCAGTAGAAAATAATTTTTTTTTTTCTTCTCTGAATAAGTAAGGATTAAGGAACAGGGTTGGTATTTTTTTTTCTTCCTTTGTATTGGTATAAGTAGATATCTTAAAATTATCTATCAAACCATTCAATGTATTGAATAAGATGAACCCTTTTTGTTTGTTTGTTTGTGTTTTACTATTTAGAGGCAGAGTGTTTTTTGTTGTTGTTGTATTTGATTAAGTAAGTGAAAGGAGCCAAAATCCACCTTTTAAAGTGAAGCATGTCCGATAGAAATGCTAATATGGAAAAAGAGAATCTCACCTTCAGATAAATAACAGCTGCTGGAAGAAGAGATGTGTCACCCTCCCCCGGAAGTAAGCCCTCTGATCGGTTAGCTAATACCAAGTGGACAACCATGAAATCATATATGTATACCTATGATTTATGATTATTTTATTATTTTATATATGTACAATGTTAAATGGACTCAGAAGATTATGTTTATATAATTATGCATGTTTTTGCATGTGTGTGTAATAATAATAGTCAAAGAAAAAGAGGCCATGAATTTTAGGGGACTGATGGGGAAACCTAAGGGTTGTTAAAAGGGAGAGACAGGGAGGACTGTGGGGAGGAAAGGAAATAGAGGACATGATATAACTTCAAAACATGCAGAAATAAAAGTGAAGCAATGTTTTTAAAAATTATGTTAAAATCTGATCATTAAGAGTCTAGTGAGAACTCAAGAAATAATTTGAGAAGTTTGTAAAAAGTATTGATAATAGTTAGAGCTAAAGACCACCAACAGCCATGTTGTATACCATGATCAGTCCACAGATGTTTCTTGATATGCTGACGTACATAAAAAAGAAAAGTCAGTAATTCAGCAAAATGCGGCAAAAGAAAAAAGATGACTTGTTTGTTAATTTGTGAAGAGAATTCTGAAAGGCAAAGTTTGGATATTGTTAACATTTGTCGCATTATAAAGTAGTAAAAAATGTTTTTCTTAAGATTCTGCCATCACAATCAAGGTCCAATATGACTATGGTGGTAACTCCAAGGATGTTACAGCCCAGATCTAAAGATTAGAGTTTTCACACACTGTCTCATTCCCTGAAAGCTTCAGTGATGTTGGAGAAATCTCAACTCTGGGTTCTGTCAGCCTGGGGAGCCGTGAAACTGGGACAGCCAGCCTGGAGTCAGAGTGAAGTTGAGGCATGTCCAAACCCTGAAAAGCTTGACACCGGCAGGTGTAGGACCCTGCTCTGAGCTTGCAAGTCTCCGTGCAGGTGGCTTTATGGGCCCCACCTCTGCCACCATTGAGGTGGTTATATCCCCTGCAGGCCTGGTTACAGGTTAAACTTCCTCTTTCTTTATAAGGTCATGTCCAGCAAGCACCTGGAATTCCTCTTCATGCAAATGAGGCATTCCCAGCTCCTTGGCCCTGGTCAATGATGTAAGCTCACACTGAAAGCCTCTATCCACTCCCCAAAGGTTTAAATAGCCTTTGTTCCCCTACCCCGGATTAGACAAGCTGTCTCACTGAAGCCTGCCTCCTGAGAAGTTTGTTTCTCATGGGCTCACTGCTACCCAAGGTCTCCTCACTCAGATTGTCCTTCTCCCCGCCCCCACCCCTAAGCCCCCTATCCTGCTTCCTTCCCTATGCTGGCTATGGTTGAAGGCCACCAAGGCGAGATGGCTGGAAAATGTAGCCTAAAGGACAGTTTCAAAGGCTAAGAAGTCATTTAAACTGGGATCCTGGGAGGTTTTCTGCCCCTAGACACCTTCCAGGGACTCCCACACATATCACAATGTTAAATTGGACCGTGTTCAGTGCCTTTTGGGGAAAAATATTGCATTTATTTATTTGCTTGTTTGCTTGTTTTGTCTGTTGGAGTGCATGTGTCACTGTGCAAAGGTGGAATCAGTCTCTTTCTTTCCCCATGTGGGTGCTGGAGATTGGACTCAGGTTGTTAGGTTTGACAGTGAGAACCTTACTGCCTGAGCCATCTCGCTGTCACAGCTCTTAGATGAAGCCAATAGCAATGAGAATTAAGACACTCTAGAGATGGAGATGCTGTCTGTGATTTCTGTCAACTTGAAGAAATGGTTAGAATTATATATATTGGGTTATTTCCTAAATGGCATGCTAGAATGGGCACAGATTGATTATTTCAAGTGCACAGGCAATTAGAAAAAAGAGGGTAGCTCAACATGTCATGTAATCAAACGCATGGCTACAAACCACAAGATACAATCATGAGTATATAGCATGCCACTTCTGTTTTACACGTTAAATTGATCCGAAGTCGATCAATACTGTGTTATTCTGAAGATAGGTAGTCTGAATAGCATAAATAGCAGCTTGATGACAACCTCGTGTCCTAAGTGATAGGCTTTTATTACCTTCCCTGAGTAAAAGCAGTGTTACTTTTTATGAATGTATAAAAAAATTAAAAAAAAATAAAGCAGAGCATACACACAAAGGCCAGAGAAACTTGCCAAGCTGTTGAACTTCAAGGGAAGTTTTCAGAAGTATGTGGTGACCTTCAAATGGTTTGGGGATCTGATTGTCTGAAGGAGCAAGCTAATCAGTGTATGAGGCTTTTGTATTTAAGCCAGACACTAGAAAGACCTGCACACACACATACACACACACACACACACACACACACACACACACACCTCTTTCAGAAACCACTCTATAACAACACAGAAGAATCATTTGAATAAAAAAATTTTGCAAATTGAATGTGTCAAAATAACAACAACATAGGTCATCTAGAGTCAAAGTTGAGTAAAACATAATGTTTATATTGTTTCCTCTGAATTCTAGCAATCTGTAATATATTTCTTATAGTAAAGATATCTTTTATGAACCCACAGGAGAAAGAATCATTGGGAAAGCTGTGTTCTTTTGGTGGGCATGCCTCCAAATATTTCACTGTGCATATATTTTTCAATACGTTTCTGGGAGGAATGAAGCCATATTTTTTTCCTCTTTTTTATCCTTAGGATAAGTAACTCACATATGATTGAGTCGGCTGCCTTGGAAAAAGTGTAATCCAGATTTGAGCCCCTTTAAGAGTATTTTTTTCATATAAATTTAACTTTCTTGGTTCAAACAAAATTAATGAGCCAGTGTGATGAAGCCCTCATCATCTAGAGAACTCTCTGATGTTGTATGTGTGTCTTTCAGAAGAGGGTATTTTTATACCATACTATGTACTAGACAAAAGCTTTTTCTATTCAATAGCTGTCCATCTTTCTGTACTCAGGGGAAGACAGCATTTCTCTCTAAAAAAAAAACCGAAGAGAATATCAATGGGGCTAATATCTTCAAAGTGCTTAGAGCTCAAAGCAGTTGCCTGCAGTTGTGAAGGGTCCCCACCCTCATTATCTTTGCGAAAGAAAAAGTGACCAAAATGCAAAAATACTGCCTGGTTTCTAGGGGCAGAAATTCTCTGCAGAAAGTTAAAATAAATATCCACTAACTCATTTCTTAGCTTCATTCTTTGAATTTCAATTTATTTTTTAGAATAAGAGTTAAACTATGAACACCTTTTATATAAAAAATGAGAGGTTTAAGTAGCACAAAGTTAAGGTATATGGGTTGCATCAGATAAGTTTTTTTCAGACCCACCTATATTTTAAGGAACAATGGCTTGTGTGATATAATTATAAGTATCCAGAGCTTATCAAATTATGAGTTACATGCTACGACAATTTCTCTTCCGGGCACCGGGCACCTTATGTCATATGAGAATTCACTTATCCTCTATCCTCTAAAAGAAGTGTTGATATTTCTAGAAGTCACTAATAGCAGAATAGGACTATCACACATAATCATGATGACTTAATTTGAATGAGAAATAAAGTGTTCAAATCCTGTAGAGGAAATCCTACTGATAGAGCAGCGATAGAGCAGCTTTGACCGAGGTAACATTTGTTCAGGATGCCGTGTTAGGATGGTCCAAGGCTGTCTTTACCAATGGCAGTATGTCATCCTTCAGAAGGTGGTGCTCAGGGCTGAGATCCAGGCATGCACCCATTAGGCTTGCCCTTTCTTTGTGCTCAGATAACTCACACAGCATAACGGAAGTCCCTTACCCGTTCTACTTAACCTTAGACCATTTAACCTTGATCCCCTTAACCTTATCCCTAATGTATTTGTCTCCATGGAGCCCTGCCCCAGAATATACTTTGCCAAGACCTCTACACCACACGCTTTCTAGCCTCATGAAGGTTGATGTTCCTCAGAGGCCTCTTCTGTGTGTCTTATCTGAAAAAAATCCATTCCCTGTTATGGTTATACTTATTAACAATGTGACTGGATCTAGAATGCCCTAGAAGACAAGCCTAGGAAACGTGAGGAAGTTTCTAGACTGGGTTAGCTGAGGTGGGAACAATGTCCCTGAATGTAAGAAGCAGACCAAAAGGTAGAAAGAGAGGTTAGAGAAAGACGGTACATTTCTGCTTCTCCAATTAGTATGTAAATATCAGGGTTATGTCTTGTTTATGAATTTATTTGCTTTATCGCAGGAAAGTTAGCACACACACAAAAACGTAAGTGGTCTACTTCATTATTCTTGATTTACAGAGGGAGAAATATAAGTAAACTATCCAAAGTTAGAACATAAATTGGTCATACAGTTTGGATTAAACAAACATACAAAAAACAGTGTTCCCCAAAATATTGCTGTTCTTGCCTGTTCTACTGTCTCTGCTTATAATTAAGTGAAAAACGTAATTAAAAGATATTATCAAATATATATTAATTAGGGGCTAGAGGGATGGCTCAGTGGTTAAATGCACTGGCTGCTTTTCCGGAGATCCTGAATTCAATTCCCCAAATTCACATGATGGCCTACAACTATCTATAACTGTAATTTGATGGGATTTGATGTCCTCTTCTGGTTTACAAATGTACATACAGACAAAACACTCATATACATTAAGTACATAAATAAATAAACCCTAAAAAGGGGTGGGGCAGGTGTACATCTTTAATCCCAGCATGGGGGAGGCAGATGCTGGCGGATCTCTGTGAGTTTGAGACCAGCCTGGTCTATAAAGCCAGTTCCAGGACAGCCAGGGCAGTTAAGAAAAACCTGTCTCAAAAAACCTGTGTGTGTGTGTGTGTGTGTGTGTGTTATTTGACATATAAAATACAAATTATTAACTCTGATTTATGTGATATCAATCAGATTATTTTTTTATCATATGGTTTTCTCAGATTTTTTTCCTCAGGAATATCTTCAGGAATTATTTAGGATAATGAAAAATGCAGATCTTATAAAAATAATGCACCCGTGGTCACATCAAAGGGATCTGAATATTAATGTGATTTGTAAGCACTAGCCCAACAGCCTTTCATTTCTCCCTCCAGTTTACAAGCTCCTGAGGAGTCAACAGTGGAATCATGAATGACCGAGTGTCAGCAGGAATAGGACCATACTCATTCAAACCAGGGCATCAATTTGCTGTTTCACATGTGTCCTACTATTTCCTCACAGTGAACAAACTTATCCCATGCTGGAAGAGTTGCAGTGACTGAGCCCCCACCGTTGGAAGTCATCTTTCGTAGGTACAAGAACTTGTGTGGCCAGGGATGGGCTTTCACAATGAGAGGGCCACCAGCAAAGGCTATGCAGCAGCACCTTTGGCTCCTTCCGGAATCCTAAGTTAGCAAGGTGTATTATTAGTTTTCTGTTTCTCTTATAAAGTAGCATGACCAAGTCCTCTATAGAAGAGTTGATTTTGGCTCACAGTTTCAGAGCATTAGAGACCATGACTGCAGGCTGGAGTCATGGCAACAGGAACCAGGAAGCTGAGAGCTTACATCTTTTGTGTGTGTGTGTGTGTGTGTTTTAATTTTAATGTTTTATTTATTATAATTTATTCACTTTGTATCCCAGCTATAGCTCCCTCCTTCGTCCCCTCCCAATCACACCCTCCCTTCTTCTCCCCCCCACCATCCTTTTCCCCTAGTACACTGAAAGGGGAGGTCCATCCATCTAACCCTAGTCTATCAGGTCTCATCAGGAGTGGCTGCATTGTCTTCCTCTGTAGCCTGGTAAGGCTGCTCCCACCTCAGGTGATCAAAGAGCCAGCCGCTGTTTTTGTTTGTTTTGTTTTGTTTTAAAGATTTATTTATTTATTATGTATACAGCAATCTGCCTGCATGTATGCCTACATGCCAGAAGAGGGTACCAGACCTCATTATAGATGGTTGTGAGCCACCACCAAGTGGTTGCTGGGAATTGATCTCAGGACCTCTGGAAGAGCAGACAGTGCTCTTGACCTCTGAGCTATCTCTCTAGGCCAAGAGCTCACATATTGAAGCATCGGTAGGAATCAGAATCAACTGCAAGTGGGGGAAGCTTTAAGCTCTTCCTCCAGTGACACACTTCCTCCAGCAAGGATGCACCTTCCTACTCTCTCCAGACAGCTCCTCTACCATGAGCCAAGTATTCAAATGCCTACGATTCCTGGGGACACTTCTCATTCAAACAACCACACAGGCTGTACCTTTCATAGAAGCAAGAATAAAGGTATAGAGGTGGGGGTGAGCATTGGAAATAATTGAATGAGACACTACACCCATGAGAGGGTATTCTAGCAAGGCCCCCTCCCACATGTGAAGGACTGTCAGGGCATCAGGCATTGGCCTCTGATAGGCATGCCCTTCAACTTCCATTGATTTAAAATGAATTGTTTTCACTCTTCTTTCTTTATAGCATTTATTGGAGGAGACAGACAGGAATTAGCAAACATCTGAGGAATCATTGCTCCATCTTCCATATTCAACAAGCAATTTACAACACACCAGTTCCTTATAGTTTCTGTCAACACCGCTACCTTTCGTGTTTTCTTCTGTTTCACATACAGGCACATGCTATTAATATTGAAGATTAATTGTAAACTGAATCTAGAAAATTCAGACACAAGGGGAATGCCTCAGAAAAAAACACCTACACTTATTTCTTTACATGCCATGACAAACTGTATATACACATCTGTGTCAGTCATGGCCCTGGCAGGAAACAAAAGAGTCTCATTTGGATGAAAGATTTAAAGAGAATCATTAATGAAGGGATTATTTACCAATGAACTAAATATGGAGGAATAACTGAAAAAAATACATGCATGAATCAGAAACAGTGGGGACTTGTTACTGCACAAAGCTTAACAGGAATGGGAAAGGAAATGGTCTAATCAGAAGACTGGCTGGGAGCTCTTCCCACAGCAGGGAATAACACGGGAGCTGCAGCTGTGAGCCAAGTTACACTACAGAAACTGGGTTAGGTGGTTATGCACCTGAGCAAGGTGGGAGAGGACTGTGCAAGGTTCCACTCTCACCCTCTGATCTAGCTCTTGTATCTCATTACCATTGCTCATTTCCAAATCTAAGTCAGTGAGCAAGCTGGCCTCTGTGTGCATCAAAGGAAGATGAAGAATATAGTCTGATAAGCAGCAAGATACTCTGATGAAGAAAGAGCAGCTCAGCATCCACCCATCAACCTGTCTACTTAACTGCCCACTCAGCTCCTGACTGAGATTATGGTCTATATTTTGCTGGTACATTTATTTTCATGACATCGTCTCCTCTAACCTCAGGGGATATATGGTAAAAGAACCCTAATGGACATCTGAAACTCCAGATAGGAGGGAATTTATATGTCCTACATATTTTCCTATATATGTATACATTTAATGAAACTTAATTCATAAATTAGATACAACAGAATATTTAAGCAATAAAACAGAGAAGAACATATGTAAAATAAGTTATATGCATATGGTTTCTTTCTGTCTCAGCTTGACATTTTCAAGGTATACAAAAGAGAATATTGGTCTCCAAGACAAGACCGGTAAGGCAACATGAATTTTCATGTTACTTGGAAGAGTACACAATATAAGATATATATTATCTTTATTTCTGAATTTCTCATTAATATTTCAGGTCCAGTGTTGACCACGAGTAGCTGAAACTACAAAAGTGACACAGTAGAGAGAGGGGGACTACTGTACGCATCATGAAGAGCTGTCTTCAGATCCATTAGAACACATTTGTATTTTAAAGGTTTATGGCATCCCCTCATGTAAACTTCAGATACTATATGTGGACAAGAGTTGTGCAATCCTCATTCGGAAAGGCAAATGTGAGAGACATTGGAAGTGGGATTAAACAGGAAACAGGACAGGAGTCTACCACAGAGGGCCTCTGGCAGATTCTACCAAAGCAAATGCTGAGGCTCATAACCAAACTTTGGACAGAGTGCAGGAAATCTTGTGAAAGAATAGGGAAGATAGAAAGAACTGGAGGAGACAGGAGCTCCACAAGGAAAGCAACAGCACCAAAAAAATCTGGGCCCAGGGGACTTTGCAGAGACTGATATTCCAACCAAGGGCCATGCATGGAGATAACCTAGAACCCCTGCACAGATGTAGCCCATGGCAGCTCAGTGTCCAAGTGGCTTCTCTAGTAAGGGGAGCAGGGGCAGTCTGTGACATGAACTCAGTGGATGGCTCTTTGATCACCTCCCCCTGAGGAGGGAACAGCCTTACCAGGCCACAGAGGAAGATAATGTAGCTAGTCCTGATGAGACCTGATAGACTAGGGTCAGATGGAAGGGGAGGAAGACCTCCCCTATCAGTGGACTTGGGGAGGGCCACTGGAGGAGAAGAGGAAGAGAGAGTGGGACAGGGAGGAGAGATAAGGTCAGGGGCTATGGCTGGGATACAAAGTGAATAAATTTTAATAAATAAATAAATAAATAAATAAATAAAAGAAGGAAATTGGTGGGGAAAAAAGTTGTGCTTAGATATTTATTCTCAAAGTATCTTCAGTGATCATCTTTTCATGATTGTGTTTACAGATGCCCATTTGCACTCTGCAAAAAGTTTGGCAATGAATCTCAGCATATGTTTTGATACCCTGCTGGGTAGAGTCTTTCAGATGTCCTCTGTGATAGGCTCCTGTCCTGTTCCCTGTTTTCTCCCTCTTCTGATGTCCATCTCATTTGCCTTTCTGAATGAAGATCGAGCATCTTACCAGGGTCATCCTTCTTGATTAGCTTCCTTAGGTGTACAGATTTTAATATGATTATCCTATATTATATGTCTAATATTCACTTATAAGTGAGTATATACTATGTATATCTTTCTGCTTCTGGGATACCTCACGCAGGATGATCTTTTCTAGATCCTACCATTTGCCTGCAAGTTTCATGATTTTGTTTTTGTTTTGTTTTTAATTGCTGAATACTATTCCATTGTGTAAATGGGCCACCATTTCTGTATCCATTCCTCAACTGAGGGACTTCTGGGTTGTTTCCAGTTTCTGGCTATTACAAGTAAAGCTGCAACAAACATGGTTGAGCAAATGTCCTTATTGTATACTTGAAAATCTTTTGGATATATGCCTAGGAGTGGTATAGCTGGACCTCGAGGAAGCACTATTCATAATTGTCTGAGAAAGCACCAGATTGATTTCCAAAGTGGTTGTACCAGTTTACATTCCCACCAGCAGTGGAGGAGGGTTCCTCTTTCTCCACAACCTCTCCAGCATGTGTTGTCACTTTTGATCTTAGCCATTCTGGTGGGTGTAAGGTGAAATCTCAGAGTTGTTTTGATTTGCATTTCCCTGATGACTAAGGAGCTCCACAAGGAGAGCAACAGAACCAAAAAATCTGGGCACAGGTGTCTTTTCCGAGACTGATACTTCAAACAAGGACCATGCATGGAGATAACTTAGAACTCGTGCACAGAAGCAGTCCATGGCAGCTCAGTGTCCAAGAGGATGTCCCAATAATAGGAACAGGGAGCATCTCTATGAACTCATTGGCTGGCTCTTTGATCACCTCCCCCTAAGGGGGGAGTAGCCTTACCAGGCCACAGAGGAAGACAAAGAAGCCAGTCCTGATGAGACTTGAAAGGCTAGGGTCAGATGGAAGGGGAGGAGGACCTCCCCTATCATTGGACTGGAGGAGGGGCATGGGAGAAGAAAATGGAGGGAGAGTGGGATTGGAACGGGTTGGGGGAGGCGACTACAGCTGGAATACAAAGTGAATAAACTGTAATTAATAAAAATAAAATAAAAATTAAAAAGATGCCCATCTGAATCATTTTTGTATACTATTTCATAGTTAACATAAATAATAATGTCACTATTTTATCATTGAATACCTAAATGAAACTCTCTAATAATGACATCACTTGAGAGAGATAATTGACTTTGAATCATAGCAAATACAGCTTCCTAAACACAAGTTCTGCAGTCATCACTGAAAACAGAATATTTAAATCTGACTGAGAGACATATGATTGGGTAATTATGTGCTACTATCAGCGTGATACTCATAGCATGAAAATCTTGCTATCCTAAACCCCAAAGCTAGGCCAGCCTTTCCTATGAGAAGCAATATTTACATGGCTGTGTATTGAAGTAGGCAGAGAAAAGAGTTACAGAGACGTTTGAGTCTGGGAAGACAAAAGTATGGAAAATAATTCTAGAAATATATAACCTACTTTAACTATCTTAAAACAAAGTAGGTATCAGGTTTGCCAATAAGGGTAGTGTTTATTTTTGTTAATAGCAAAATCCACAGGACTAAGAATTAGAAGACATGTTATTGAAATGAGAAACATTCAAATCCATAGAGAATTAAGTCATGGTATTATGGGATGAATATAATGGTTTGTTAAAAGATTGTGCTTCTATAGATAAGTTTCAAAAATCACTATTTCCCATTGCCCCAGAATTTCAAATATATAAGCAAAATAAATTTTCCCATTAACAAATAAGTTTAAGTAGAATAAAATGTGTACATATAAGTTATGCTGATACAAATATCTTCAAGGAGATTCTTAAAGCTTGACATGATGAAATGAACACATCAAACTGATAGTAGCTAAAGATAAAAATCTCTGTTAGCTGATTTAATGTGTCTGGTTTTATGTTGAGGTCTTTGATACACTTGGACTTCAGTTTTGTGCAGGGTGATAAATATGGATCTATTTGCATTTTTCTACATGTAGACATCCAGTTGGACCAGCACCATTTGTTGAAGATGCTATCTTTTTTCCATTGTATGGTTTTGGCATCTTTGTCAAAGATCATGTGTCCATAAGTGTATGGGTTTATTTCTGGGTCCTCTGTTCGTTTCCATTGATCTACCATTCTGTTTCTATGCCAGTACCATGCAGTTTTTAAAACTGTTGCTCTATAGTACAACTTAAGATCAGGGATGGAGATACCTCCAGAAGATCTTTTATTGTAGAGGATTGTTTTAGCAATTCTGGGTTTCTTGTTATTCCATAGGAAGTTGAGAATTTTTCTTTCCAGGTCTGTAAAGAATTGTGTTGGTAATTTGATGGGCATTGCATTGAATCTGTAGATTGCTTTTGGTAAGATGGCCATTTTTACTATGTTAATCCTGCCAAGCCATGAGCATGGGAGATCTTTCCATCTTCTGATATCTTCTTCTAATTCTTTCTTCAGAGATCGTCTAGAAAAAAAAGTGAGGAATACAATAGAACTCATTGGTACAGGAGAAAACTTCCTGAAAAGAACACCAACAGCACAGGCTCTAAGAGCAACAATCAATAAATGGGACCTCATGAAACTGAAAAGCTTCTGCAAAGCAAAGGACACCGTCATCAAAACAAAGCGACTGCCTACAGATTGGGAAAAAATCTTCACCAACCCTTTATCTGATTGAGGACTCATATCCAGTATATATAAAGAACTAAAGAAGCTGAAAAGCAGCAAACCAAGTAATCCACTTAAAAGATGGGGAACAGAGCTAAACAGAGAATTCTTTGGAGAGGAATATCGAATGGCAGAGAAGCACTTAAAGAAATGCTCAACCTCATTAGCCATTAGGGAAATGCAAATCAAAACAACCCTGAGATTTCACCTTACACCCATGAGAATGGCCAAGATCAAAAACTCAAGTGACAGCACATGCTGGAGAGGTTGTGGAGAAAGGGGAACCCTTCTCCACTGCTGGTGGGAATGTAAACTTGTACAACCACTCTGGAAATCAATCTGGTGCTTTCTTAGACAACTAGGAATAGCGCTTCCCCAAGATCCAGCCATACCATTCCTGGGAATATATCCAAAAGAGGCTCAAGTACACAAAAAGGACATTTGCTCAACCATGTTTGTAGCAGCTTTATTTGTAATAGCCAGAAGCTGGTAACAGCCAAGATGCCCCTCAACTGAAGAATGGATGCAGAAACTGTGGTACATCTATACAATGGAGTATTACTCAGCAATGAAAAATAAGGAAATCATGAAATTTGCAGGTAAATGGTGGGACCTGGAAAGGATCATCCTGAGTGAGTTGTCCCAGAAGCAAAAAGACACACATAGTATATCCTCACTCATATAGACATACAACATAGGACAAACCCACTAAAATCTGTGCATCTAAAGAAACTAAGCAAGAGAGAGAACCCTAACTAAAACGGTCAATCCCCATCCTGAAAGGCAAAGAGGATGGACATCAGAAGAAGAAGAAAACAGGAAACAAACTAGGAACCTACCATAGAGGGCCTCTGAAAGCCTCTGCCCTACAGACTATCAAAGCAGATGCTGAGCCTGATGGGCAACTATTGGGCAGAGTGAATGGAATTTTATGTAAGAAGTGGGAAATAGTAAGAGCTGGAGAGGACAGGGTCTCCACAAGGAGAGCAACAGAACAAGAAAATTTGAACACAGGGAACTTCCCTGAGACTCATACTCCAACCAAGGACTATTCATGGAGATAACCTAGAAACCCTGCATAGAAGTAGCCCATGGCAGTTCAGTGTCCAAGTGGGTTATATAGTAATGGGAAGAGGGACTGCCTCTGACATAATCTGATTGGCCTGCTCTTTGATCACCTCCCTCTAAGGGGGGAGCAGCCTTACCAGGCCACAGTAGAGGACAATGCAACCACTTTTGATGTGAACTGATAGACTAAGATCAGAAAGGAGAGGAGAACCTCCCCTATCAGTGGACTTGGGGAGGGGCATGCATGCAGAAAGGGAAGGAAGGGTGGGGTTGGGAGGGGAGGAGGGAGGGGCTTATGGGGGGATACAAATAGAATAAAGTGTAAAAAAAAATCTCTGTTAGCAAAAACCACATATCCAAGTTTTGTAGTGATATGTGGCCATATTATTATTTTTTTTACATGAAACTCAGGAGTAGTGATTCCATGAACTGTATCTTTTCAACAAATCAGTGGCATTCAGTGCACAGTTCCAGCACTCCAGTCTTTGCAAGGGAGAGCTACAAAGGTAACCAGAACTGTCCAATGAGAGAGATTGCGATGAGGATGTTGGCACAGAACACGGTGAAGCAGCTTAGAAAAAACTTAGGGAAGAATGTGTCATAATGTACTAGGTGAGTAAATGTTAAGATGAAGGAGGGAGAGATTTCCTAGCAGAGAGGAGTGATAAAATTGATGGAAATACGTTGATATGGAAAATGTAAGAATATAGTAGAGAAGCTGGGTGTGGTGGCACTTGCCTGCAATCCTAGCACTCAGGGAGGAAGAGGCAGGATGATATCAGTCAGTTTGAACCCAGGCTGGTCTACAAAGTGAGTCCAGGACAGCCAAGGCCACAACAGAAAAACCCTATCTCAAAAACAAAACAAAACAAATAGAAAAATTAGGAATTAAAATTAGAAGTAGGGATTTTTTAATTAAATTTTTATTTTTTATATTAATTACAGTTTATTTACTTTGTATTCCAGCTGTAGCCCCCTCCCAATCCCACCCTCTCTCCCTCATCTCCTCCCTGACCCTCTCTAAGTCCACTGATAGGGGAGGTCTTCCTCCCCTTCCATCTGACCCTAGCTTATCAGATCTCATCAGGACTGGCTGCAATGTCCTCCTCTGTGGCCTAGCAAGGTGCTCCTCCCTTGGGGGTGAGGATGAGTGGGGGGAGAGGTCAAAAAAACAGCCACTGAGTTCATGTCAGAGACAGTCCCTGTTCCCCTTACTAGGGTACCAACGTGTATACTGAGCTGCCATAGGCTACGACCAAGCAGGGGTTCACACACACCTAAACATAGTAAAGGCAATATACAGCAAGCCTATAGCCAACATCAAACTAAATGGAGAGAAACTTAAATCAATCCCACTGAAATCAGGAACAAGGCAAGGCTGCCCACTCTCTCCATATCTCCTCAACATAGTATCTGAAGTCCTAGCTAGAGCAATAAAACAACTAAAGGAGATTAAGAAGATACAAATCGGAAAGGAAGAAGTCAAAATACCACTATTTGCAGATGATATAATAGTATACATGAGTGACCCCAAAAATTCAACCAGAGAACTCCTTCAGCTGATAAAAACCTTCAGCAAAGTGGCCGGATACAAAATTAACTAAAAAAAAATCAGAAGCCCTCCTGTATACCAAAGATGAAAGGGCCGAGAAAGGAATTAGGGAAACAACACCCTTTATAATAGCCACTAGTAACAGTAAGTACCTTGATGTAACTCTAACCAAGCAAGTGAAATACCTGTTTAAAAAAAAAACTTGGAGTCTCTGAAGAAAGAAATTGAAGAAGATATCAGAAGATAGAGTAGGAATTTTAATGAATGTTATATGTTATAGAGATTTTAAATGTTATATATTTTAAAACTTAAAAGAATTAGAAAGTAAAGATGGGGCACAGAGTGGGTGAAATAATAAAATTAGATGAGTGTATGGTATGTTGAAAAGTAAGATTGGGTTATTTTTGTGTGCTTAAAAAACAAGTTTTAGGTAAAGAGAAGTGAGTACAAAAAGAGTAGAAATGGGAGAAAGATAGTATCCATGGTTACAGGTAAATCTGGATGAAGTGAAGTGGTCCCTAAGGTCATGTGGCTACAGAACAAATGGGCAGCATTTGAAAACTAGGAGAGGATGATCAAAGACAGTGATGAGCACTCTAAAGACAATCTATAAAAATTATCCTTTAACCGGAGATGGGTGCTTCTAGTGAATCTTTTGAGTGTCCATACATAGTCAACCTCCATACACAGATACAAGATACCCTTTCTTACAAACAGCACTGGAGCAAACACACAAAGCAAAGCACGAGTGGAGGAGCGTAGATTAAAAATTGCAGCACTCCACACTCTTCTCTGAAACCATGAATGCTCTTGTAATTTACTTTATGTAGAATTTCACCTGTTTCTTCACCACTGCATCCCAGAGTTTAGCCCAGTACCAGGCATACAACAAACTTATGATAAATAATTCTTAATTAAATTGATATATTTTCCATTACAGCAACAACATATGAATGTTAAAGTGAAGAATGATTATCAAATTTATTCTTTCAAAAGTATTTAGCATTCATTTTAAAATATACTATTTTCTTCTTGTACTCTGTTTTCCTATTGGCATGAAATGGAGAGGATGATGCATGATGGTTTTGAGCAATTTTTACTTACACTCTTAAATTACAAGTGAGAAGAGACACTTCTGAGCTCAATCAGACTGAGTAAATCATATTTGAATATTGTTTGAAATTCAATTTCAGATAACTAGAACTGCAGGTTATCACAAGTGCCAACTGTCCCAGCTCCAGCTCCATGAAAAGCGAGTGTACTGTGTGTTCTGGTTTGATTTGCACATCTGTTGAACTGCAACTTTCCGCAAAGGATTATCCTATTAGGAAGTATCATCTTGGCAGATTAAAGATGATTATCTATTCAATTTTGTATAACAGACCATTAAAAAGAAGGGGGTTCTTCAGTTACTGACTCTAGATCATGTAGCATGTGTACATCGAATTCTAACTGTTACCATTTAATCTCTTAACTGGTGTATTCGCTTAAATTAAAACAATCCATTCCTTTTAGGTTTCCAAACTGCATCCCTTGGAAAAATTCAAAGCGCTGATGTCTCATATTGCTTTATACAAACATTTTTTTTTATTAATTTGCCATATTTCAAACCTACATATGATTGGCATACACATTTGATCTTTATTATATCAGCATAGCTCATTATTGTTTCTAAATGATGCCAATATATCATTGGCATAATATATCCACAATTTACTCCTCATGCTTGATTTATAGACACAAAGCTTTATGAAGTTTTGGCTTACGGGTGGTGGAAAAAATAATTTGATAGCAGCACCTTGTTCATTTGTTTACAAGTGTGCATTTAAAGATATTTTTAATATAAAACCACAGGGAATCATCATTAAATATAATGATGCTAATGTAGGATCGATCAGGTCTGGGGCATGTGCTTTTTTCCAGCTGTTTGTATGTAATCACATATACAAGCCTTATAAGGAACTTCTAAACAGATCAAAGCAAGTCCTTGGGCCGTCTTCCATATCCTGTTCTAAATAAGCTTCATTGTAGCTCTTCATGGGAGAACTAAGATACAGTCACAGCTGACTTGTTTAAAATGCTACATAAGACTGAGGAATTAACCCAAGTGTGACCTTGTGTGGTCCATGCAAGGGAACCTGCAGTAGCTGCCCACAGCTACACAATGCTGCAGTTGGTAATGTTAACTAGTCATTTCTGCTCTGGTTTAAACAGATTCTTATTCTATACACTCCTTTAGGAGGACTTTGGCCTCCTCATTATTAATATGCTAGAATATATGAATCTTTCTGCCAAAATTTCTATGGCTACATATGTAAGATTTACAGGTCGGTTTTCTATGGAATGTGGCTGCCACTAAAATGTGGGGCACAGATTTGGGTCACTGTTAGTCCCCAGTGTCCCCTCATTCTGTCCCTGTGTCCTGTTGAAACTCCTCTCCTTGTCAGCAAGCCTTCCTCATTTTGTTTGTGTACGTGTCTCTCTGAGCTTGGAAATGATCGCTTCATTAGCGTGGCTGGGGCTTATTTGAGGGTGCTTCGGCAATTTACCGATGGCTACATCACTGAAGTAAACGATACTGCCTTCCCCAGCAACCAACAGCTTTCCATAGTCCCTCAGGGATGGGTGGGGCCTCGTGAACCCCTCCCTGTGGGTAATGAATTGTTCACAGCTTGCTTTAGTCTTCTGCAGGTCACCACAGTGGCAGCAAGTTGGCGAGTACAGTAGCATGTTACATCCAGAGGACAGTCTCAGAGCCCCCATCCCCACCCTGCCTGCCCTCTCCCTCTCCAAGACTTTCCCTGACTCTTCAGGGGGGTGGTATAGATACTCTCATTTAGGACCTGGCATTCAATATCCATTTATTCTCAGTACTTGGATCGGTTCTGAGTCTCTCCATTGACTCCCACCTGCTGCAAAAAGAAGTGTCGCCACCAACGGTTGGGAGTGGTGTTAATCCTGCCGAGCAAACTGTAGTGGAGTCTAAGGTCTCAGCATGGCGCCTGACTTCATGTCATGATCTGGGATGGGCAAGGCTCATTTTTTTTTTAATTTCTAAAAAAAAGCCTTGATTTTTGTATCAAATCCTGTATCTTTTCTAAGCAAGAAGAAAATTTTACTTTTATTTAGATGGTTAATTTTCAGGTTGTAAATAACGGATAGGGGAATTTAAATGTTTAGTATAATTAGGACATCATGTCTTAATTATGCTGACTACAAGGAAAAATGATACATTATAGATTATCTAAAAATTCGACTGTAAATCAAATTGATGAAATCACTAAATTCAAACTTTTGGGTTTTGTAGAAGAGAAAAGGAAATCAGAAATGTTTGGCTGTCCTGTACAATTTCACATCTCAGGGCAGGTGGATTTTATCCTTCAGTCTTGACTTTGTGTTTGACTCATGTGTCCTTTTCAAGCTCCTGAGATGTGAATGAGTTCCCAGATAGTTTCTGCAAGTTCAGGCAAGCCTCAGAGAAGAAAAGAAATGTGCATTTTAGGGTTCTTAATTCATGATTCCCGAAGCTAGGTAGAATTCCAAAGGGAGCCTGCACATGCTTAGGCAGCGAAGTTATCATGATATAAATCTCATGCCCTTTTAATCATAACAGGTTAACAAGACTCAGCTCCATGTGTAAATTCTATTGTAATTTAGGGAAATCGGGCAATTCCCATGTCAAAATCCATCAGAAATTGTGAATTTCAAGTGAGCTTTAGTTTTCAGTATAGACGACTTACTCTTTGAATCACAGCCTGTTCCTGGATAACAAATGAATATCATAGTTACCAACCAATGAGAAGAGATACTAAAATACCACTCCAGGCTTATGGCCATAATGCTCTGTGCATTGATGATCATTGTCTCTGCTTTCATGGATCTCTGGTTAGTATGTCCTTAATTAAAATTTTCAAGAAATTCACATTAGTATTGGCATGTTACTTCTTGTGTTCACTGATAGTAAATTAAGTTGCTTTTATGATGGAGCATAATAAGACAAAAATCAAAGAAAAAATAGCTGTTATTATAGAGAAAGCTTGAAGCCTGTCCCTATGAAACTCCAATTTTTCTTAATGTAATTCTCGATTTATGGTAATTAAATGAAACAGTTTTCACAGAACTGGAAGACCATGTAAATTTATTAATACAAATAAGTAATTAAAGCTCTCAAAACTCTTCCAAGTGGAAGAAATAAAACCCATCTAAGAGGTCTGTGATGGTTGAAAGAAAAGTCCTATCTCTGCATGCCACCCTCATCCCCTCCCAGCTCTCCTCTATATTCCAAGGGGCAGCACATGTCCTGCAAACCCACTCTGTCTGTATACGCAAAGGGCTCTACATTGATTTCCATAGGTTCTCCTCATTCCTTGCTCCGGTATCAAAGGGATCTGTATTCACTTAAGAACAAAATAGAACCAAAATTAAATAATAGAGCCTTAAATTAATTGAGTGGGGTCCTGTGTTCATCTATGCCTTTTATTTTGCCCTCTGTTCTGAAGGCTCTGTGTCCCAAGACATGCACGTTAGAGGATTAGTTCCATCTTCCTAAGCTTGAGGCATGAAAGAAGTTGGCTTATTTTGTTCCTTTCTTATTTTAGTTTCTAATATTCATGTCTAATTAAGCGAGAACATACACAGAAGACAGCTGAGGGTGCAGTTCTATGGCAGGGTGCTTGCCTGGCTGCTATGAGGTTCTAGGCTCTGTTCTTAGTATCACCATCACCTCTCCAGCCATCTCTACATAGCTTTCCTATTTATAAAATTTACTAAGTGACTATCATATGTTATGCATTGTGCAGGGACTAAAACCTCGATATCACTTGATCATGAAAGACCAAAAAAGGGGGGGGGGCACAGAGCTGAAATTTGGACAAAAAAAAAAGCCCTTTTACATTCCTTCTCATGACTCATGTGGCCCTTGCCAGGTAACTGATAGTGAAAATATAAACCCCTATGCAAAGCTCCAGGACTTCAGATTGGACATGCAACCTGTGCAGAAGCTTGCTGAGAGGGGCAGATGATTTGGCATTCACTGAATGGATAAGAAGTGATTCTTGGGGTGGGGTTGGAGGTCCAGCCCCCAGTAGTAAAGAGCAGGTGTTTGTTTTGCCCAAAAGACATGTAAAAAAAATGTGGCAGCTGAGATCAAATTTTGATAGTTTTTTTTTTTTATTTCAGAGACAACTAGTTGATAATTAATGCCTACAACAGGATGCTGTATCTCAGTCACCTTCATGTAAAACATCTCCATTTGATCAGTGTGTGTGTATGGGGGGGATTTCAGTATTTAGAGCAAAAGCGTACCATTTTTGGACATATATCACCCATCAGTATAGAACCACATTCTGTTATGGAAAGAATCTGAGAATATACAACTTGTTTCTCAGGATCTAGATGGCCTGGCTTGCAGTACTAACTCAACATTTGAACAGCAATGCCCAATGAGATTGATAAAGTTTTGGAATCTCAGTTTCTTCATCTGTAGAATGGGACAAGAACACCACGATTAATTTTTACTCAGAATTAAAAAGGACAGGAGCCCCCTCCTATGACTATAAAGACGGAAGTGGGAGACTCACTCCGGAGGTGTGGGCTGCCTCATGACAAAAACAGTTCTCCCTGAGTGTCCTTCCTTAGTGACGATTTTTCCTTTTTGTGTTGTCCACTGGGCAGTGGTTCTCCAATTCCTGCTCTCCCTTTTGACCCCTGAGTTGTAGGATTTTCAGCTCTGGCTGGAGGATCACAAGCTATGCTTACATGGGCCTGTGTAAGCTTCTGGAATTTTCTCCTCTATGTTTTAAATGTCTTTCTCTTGGCTTTAAGCCATCATGCACAAATCCTTGCTCTGTTAGCAAGTAGATGGGGTAGAAGAACCTCTGCTTGTCTCTCCGTCCTGCCCTCACCCTTCTGTGCTCTGTCCTGTCAGTCTGTCCATTCCTGGGGTAAGATATAGTAACTGAAGCTGAGCAGTACCCTGGGGTCAGTCATGTGGCTTGCCTGATTCATCCTGTCTCAGGAACCATTGTTGTATATTACCTTTTTGAATTGCTCACCATTCAGTGTTTGACAACTGCTATTGCTTCAACATTTTTTTTCCTACTCTTCCCCACCCTCCATCCCTCCATCCTCCCACTGTTTGGAATTCTCTCTGGCAAGTCCCTGGTATCTACTCATGCCTGGAGTGGAAGATCATACACATTTCTGACATTGCATATGTGAAGTTTAGAAATACTTAGAAATTCTACCCAAATCATTCATTAAATATTAGAGAAAAAGAAACAAACAAACAAACCCTGGCTTGCACACTAGTAGTAATTTTTTCCTCATGTATGCTCCATCAGAGAGATTTAAACAGAAACTGACTTTGTTTGTTGTTGTTTTGGGGTTTTGGTTTTTTTGAGACAGGCTGTCTCTGTGTAGCCTTTGCTGTCCTGGACTCACTGTCCTCAAGCCCAAAGAGATCCACTTGCCCCTGCTTCCTAAATGCTGGGATTAAAGTTTGCGCTGGCTTGTTTGTTTGGTTTTTTTGAGACATGGTTTTTCTGTGTAGTCCTGGCTGTCCTGGAACTCATTCTCTAGGCCAGGCTGGCCTTGAACTCAGAGATCTGCCTCCTCTGCCTCCCAAATGCTGGGATCAAAGGTATGCGGCCCCACCACCACCCAACTAGAAACTGACTTTTAAATTACAGAATGATGCATTGTAGCCTTTATTAACTGACACTGATCAATTTAAGCCAAAGATTTTGGGGAATAGTTTGCTTTGAAAAATTAGGTTGAGGAGAGTCTGTTACTTTTCATCTTGTTCAAGAGAAAAAGTTTGTTTTGTTTTTTTTTTTGCTGTTTTTTTTTTGTTGTTTTGTTTTGTTTTTTTGTTTTTTTTTGTTTTGTTTTGTTTTTTCCTTTTGGTCTCCCATTTTAGTGTTTTGGGCCTGGTTCTGCTCATGAGGAACATTTGGGATTTTCTCCAAAGGCTGAGAAACTTTGCCCGTTTGAATGATCTGATACCCGCAGGCTTTCCACAGAAGAGCCTCCATCTGGCTCAGATTTCTGCCTCTGCATTTTCTAGAGATGTGACTTCATTACAAATGCACTGGAATTACCTTCTTCAAAGGAGCAAAAAATATTGCTGACGTATGTAAACAGTGAAATGAGAGATGTGGAAAGAGATATGTATAAATCTTTTCAGTTTGCTTGTATTGCTTTCACCATGCAACTGCATCTAACGTCTTCTGAAACAGGGATAAAGTTTGAATGAAAAAAAAATATGACATTTAAAATATGCCAAGTGAGAGTTATTATTTAGATAGTGAATATTCACAAAAACGTGTTGTTTCATATTCCTGGGAAGCTCTTTGCTTAATGAGAAAGGAACATTTATCCTCTCATAAATACAGTATTATAAATATAATACAGTATTATAAATACAGTATATATATAATACTGTATAATAATTATACAGTATTATAATTTATACTAAGATATGGATGCACCTATAAACAAAGATAATCTGTATTTGTCACAGGCAATGTACTTGTAAATAAAATATTATGTAAATAATGCTATGCCACACACAGTTCTTTTATCAAATGTGCTAGTGGCTGATTCAGCAGTGGAAAAGCAAAGCCACACACATGATTTACACATGGGCAAATGTTTAAACATATACGAACATTTCGTAACTCATAAGGCATTCTTAGTTAACCATTTCAACATGGCCTCAATATCCTTCAAGAATGAGGGTATAGCCTTGTGTCTTTTTTCCATTGACTGGTAGACAGTGGATACTTTAGCCACCCACAAACTGACTCACTTTCATTATTCCTAAGGTGAAAACTGATTTATCAGATTTCCTGTAGCTTTAAGACGCATGGTAGAAGATAGAATTCAGATTTCCTTATTGCAGGACACCATTATCCCGTTGAATCTCCACTAAACACTAAGACAAACATCTACTCTATTATTTCCAGGAAGAAAGTTAGTTAGGGTGACTAAATAATTTCTGTAAGGTCTAAAGAATGCAGAAGATGTTGTTAAATCTAACAGTATGAAGTACACCGAAACCTCTGGGGTATAAACTTATTTATAAAAGCTACATGTTAGAAACTATGTACCAAAAAACGGTATCAATCATAAAACAGATAAAGAATCTTACATTGTATTAGATTTTCAGTCACTAGAAAGCCAGTATCTACAAAAATCACTCCTAGTTTATAGAGACTGTAGCACAGACCCTTTCTCTAGATGCCCTGCAATGAGACTGATCCAGATACAGGATGACCACTTAGAATATGTAACAGCCACACATTTCTTGTTTGAAAAACTTAGCCAAGATGTTATCCAGATATTAGCATGTACTACATAATATCAAGGCAGTTCATGTGAATTGACAATGACTTTCCCTTAGGCCCAGAGCACAGTTGAGGCAGTTGGAAGACTTTTGCCTCTACCAGGGCTTCATTAATGAAGTTGTGATGAATAACGCCTTGGTTAATATTGTCACAAATTTTGAGCAGGAAATGTGGCTTGGCAAAACTCAACATGTGCTCTCCATAAATGTATTTTATTTTTAGCAAGGTCAATCTTATTTTGCTCTTTTGGAATCATTATACCACAGAAGCTTGCAATAGCTTGCCCTGTGAATAAACAGAAATTCGTCATGTTCAGATGAATACACATTTTGGCTTTATTAAGTCAGACTTGATTTTATCATTATATTTCAGATATTTTCATAATGCAATTCTGCTACATTTCTTTACTGAATATTTTATTCCAAATAAATAGCAAGTAGCAAAGATGTAAAAGTCACTTATCCTTGTTATGATTTTGGTCATCTCCAGATCTGCATTCTTCTTTACTCTCCTTAGAAGAACAAAATTCCTAGTACTGTACTTTGTGTTTTTTTTTTTTATCTTTCTACTCATGTTCTAATTCAGTCTCAGAGTCCCATTAATTTACCCAACTTTGGCATATATTTTAACCTTTTAAAAAGTGTCATTGAGGATGTCTGTAGAGAAGCTCAGGTTTCTAATTATTCAATGAGAAAAACCTTATGACAGTAACTTCTCAAGCATGTTGAATTAAAATTATTATCATGTGTTCTTTGAAAAAAATGGTCAAAGGATGGGAAGGTCAGACTGAAATTATGTTGCCTTGTCCTGATAACAGGGTCTCTGGTTTGCAGTTTGTGTCCTTTATGTTTCTCATCATTTTACCATTGATTCTCTATACTTCGCATATGTCTATGATCAGTTGTTTGGTGATCATGGGGAAAAAAGTAGCTGGACTCTAATATATTGATTGGGGCACCAGAAGATAGATGCTGATATTTATTTAAAATGATGTTTGCCTGGCTGTTCAAAGAACTTTCCAACTGGAAAGCAAAGGTCAATAGAAAGTCAGCAGCAACACATGTAATAATGATAATTAAACATAAAGCTTTCTTTTTTGATTGTGCAATAGTTTTTTAAAAAGCTCTTAGCTTCTATTATTAGAATGTACAGGCTTAGGTGTTACCATTCCAAGTTCCACATTCAAAGACACAAGTATTTAAATGCCCGTTCAAGATAATGAAGATGGGTTTAGGGGTGTCACTTGTCTGTTATACCTTAATAGAAGCTCCTGTGGAGATCTGATTCCAGTGCAGATACACATGTCAGAGCACTATGCTGAAATATTAATACTTACATGTAACACTACAGAATGAAATTCCAACTGATATTTGTAATCTTTTATTCTGCATAGTGCCTCATCTTTCAGTTCTGGCAGACCATAAATGTCATAATGTCACGAATATTACTAAAAACCTCTCTTTTGTTTTGGAAAATTTCACTTAAGCTCAGGACCTTCCTACTTCTAAGTTGTAAGTATCACAGGCTTTTTCCACCATACCCGGTAACTAAAGGTAACTAAAAATTCATTGTTTACAATATCATGTATATGTTCATATGTAATGAAAATGTAACATATACTTCAAGAAGATAACTTACCATTTACACTTTCAGATGTTTAATAGTAATAACATAAAACCAGTTCCAAGAATTACACAGCTATTGTCCAGAATTGCTCTTGGTATATTTCTGCTTCTGGACCAGAGAATTAGTATGAACTATGTTTTGTTTTGTTTTGTTTTTTTAAATAAAGCATCATCTTTTCTTCTTATACATTTATTTCCTCCTTTACAACTGAAGTTTTGTCATATTGAGATTTTAATATATCACAAATAACTCAAAGCCTTGGAGAAATTCTCAAAATTTCAAGAACCTTAAATATACATCACGCTATCAAGGGGAAGATGTACTGTCCTTTCCTCATTTACCAGAGTCTGTCATTAAAGACGGAGATTCAGCAGTACTTTAATCTCCTAAGTGGACAATTGGAATCATTTCTCTTCACAGCGGAATCCATTCTTTTCATCATCAATAGGGAGAAAATATTTCGTCTGCTTGATAATTTTTATATTATTTGCGAGGAAATGCTATAAAAAGTTTTATACAGCATAAAACACTTAACTACAATAATATATGAATATGTACATAAATTCTAGAGCATTTATGAGCAATTTATTAATTTGCTTATAATTAACCTATTTCATTAAAATGTTTCAAATTCATCTCAAGGCAGTTTTTGTCCTTCTCCTCTCAGTTGCTGGTGTTACAGGAAGCCGAGTTGGCTTAACCTGGGCTAGGAGTCTCTGTGGGCTATAAAGGGACTTCTGATGCTGCAAGCAAGCTTATCGTGTGACTACATTAATATCACCTCTCTTTGTTCAGAATTTCCCTGTGTGATTGTATTTCTTTCATAAGAAGACTCATGATTTTGAGAAACACCATAGCTGCTATGGTTTCTGTTTTCAAAACAGAAAATTACATTCAAGCAGTACCAAAAAACTTTAGGAGAAAAAAAAGGCATCTCAGATAAAAACATTAATGTTAGTTTGGTGACAAGAGTGAGAGAATAACGGATCCTACCGGTTGAGTCAAAGTTCACTTCGTTGCCGGCACTTGGACCCACATCAATGGACACAATGGGAATGAGATTCCGGAAGTCCCACAGCTTTATAACTCCGCGGGCATCGCAGGATGCTATTATGTGGCCCTTGAAAACATCACAAAAGAAATAGACATAAGCCATGCCCTCCTTTGATCCCAGCACTCAGGCAGTCAGAGGCAGGTGGATTTCTGTGAGTTTGAGGCCAGCCTGGTCTACAAAGCAAGTCTAGGATAGCCAAGACTACACAGAGAAGCCCTGTCCCGAAAAACAAAACAAACAACAACAAAAAAGGACATAGATATAGAAATATAGTAAACCACAGTAAAACCATAAACATGTATTTGTGTTACAGTTTTATCAATGCCACAAAAAACTAATTCTCTAGCCTAAAAAGAAATCATATCTTCATCTTGGATACAATATTACATCAAATTATATTCTTAAGATATGAAATCTTACGTTAAAATTATGAAGATAAATTCTAAGAAATTAGATTTTAGTTACGTTGAAATATGGTAAAAAAATACCGTTATGTAAATAGTATGTATATGAGATATGTGACGCATAAAACTACAAATATGAAACATTGTCTCATATGTGCATGCATTTCATTTAATAAGCTTCTAATTAATTAGCACTGCTAATTGATTCCACAAATAAAGGGAAAATAGGGAGTTAGGAAGAAAAAGAGATGCAATGGTCAGGAGATTGATTGGGTTCAAGCAAAACTGGCTGCAGATAAACAATAATTATTGTGGTCTGTTAAACAAACTTCTCAGTAGAGATGTCTGGGCTCTTTCGTGAACATATTGTATCTGTTTGTTAATGCTTATGCTATTGCAGGAAAAATGCTAAAAACAAACAATTTTATAGAGCATTAGATACTTAATTACAATTAATAGCTGCTGTGTTGGAACAAGAAAAAAAAGGTGTGTTCGGGTGCAGCAGAGGGAACACAGAAAGGTAGATGGATCAAGTGCAATGAAGAAAAGAGAGAGAATGTCTTTGTCTGCAGAGTAATCAGTCTATGCCCACCCATTGGGGGGGGGTCCGTGGCAGTCTAGACTTCCTGTCTAGACCATGGCCTCTCAGATAAATGTCACTTTTTGGGAATCACTCCACGACAGTAACTTGGAATGGGGTGATGGGCAAGAAAGGTCTTCTGCCCTTTTTCTACCCTCATCCTTATTGTTTCTGCGTTCACCTTTTTTGCCTATTCATAAATGCAGTGAACTGCTACATTAGAACCATATCACTGTTCACATTCATTCCTTAGACTCTTTTCAATTGGTTTTACATTTTCTTTTTAAAATTAAGTTTGATTTTAACTATCAAGTCAAAACTTTCTTTTTTTTTAATTTTTAAAAATATTAGGGCTGGGGGGATTGCTCAGCGGTTGAGAGCACTGACTGCTCTTCCAGAAGTCCTGAGTTTGATTCCCAGCAACCACATGGTGGCTCACAACCATCTATAACGAGATCTGGTGCCCTCTTCTGGTGTGCATGAAAACAGAGCATAAAATAAATAAATAAAATCTTAAAAAAATATTAAAGGTATTAAATTTATTACTAAAGAACTTTGTTATTTTAACCAAGGTCATTTTTTTTTAAATTTCCTGAAAGGATTACATCCCTCCTATAAGAACTGAATAACCTTTATAAAGAAGAGTTCAAGGGATTAGTTTCCATGTCCCTAAACACACCAGTGGTACAGGAGATTCCATTAGTTTTAAAATTCTGTAACTACTTTCATTGGCACAGCAACATGAAAGCTGTATCCCCAATCTAACAAATGAGATGCTTAATCTTTTCAATGACTTAAAAAGAGCAGAGAGAATTTGAAATTTCCTCAAGTATATAAACACATTTTACAAGAATTGTGAGGAACCAGTGAGTTCCCCTCCAGAAAAATGAAAGAATAGTTCACGGTCTTAGCAGGGAATATTAATGTCACAAATTAGAAATAGTTCTTTCCAAATACAAAGACTTTCCATCATCCTCAGACATCACAAATTGGATATTTGTTCAACCTGGAGAACATAGTAGATAAGTTTTAATCAGAATTTAATTTGGGGACACCTCTTGCCACAGGCATGTTTATTGACTTAGAATTTGTCTGGTGACTTGAAATTAAAATGGGTGTAAAAAATATACCAATGAATATTATCACAATGAATATTAAACCTTGAGGAAATACATTAAAAATTTTAAAATATTGTCTTCATTTATATTGGGTCAAAATAAATATTAAAATGCCTTTATGCTTAATAGCCAAAGATGTTACTGTCAAATGATGAATGTTCAGTAGTTTAAAAATACTAAAACAATTCAACAATTTATAACATGCTTTTAATAAACTATGTGATGTATTATGTGATTCAGTAAAATGAGTGCATGGTAATGTTTACAAACCTTTGAGCCGTGACCATAATTTAACCATGGTTTTAATTGCCTTAGGAAGTTAGAAGCAATGACTAAGGAAGTGTTATGATAAACTGAACATAAGTTATCAAGAGCTAGAAGTTGATTTTTAGACTTGATAACTGCATGACACTAGTTAATAAAGGAACTACTTAGTTATACAAAGCAGGCAGGGTACATGGACAGCCTATGATGGTGTTTGCAGCATAGTGGAGCTCCAGAAGATAACCATTAAATCGGAAGGTGAATAATAACACCAGGGAGTTAATCGTAATGTTTTAGTTTAATCCGAGTCTAGTCTTAGCAGTATTAAGACTAATATTAATTTTAGTTCTCAGGGTTTTGAGTCAGAAACAAGCAATATAGATGATAAAGAGGGTTATTAAGAACTTGGATGTCCTAACGACTCTGGAGAGTGCCTTTTCTCATTCAGTTAAACTGGAAGAACATCAGCCCACATCCCTCCTTAGAGTCTGGAACTATAATCTAACATAGAAGAAACACATCCTGCACTGTCGTATGGTCAGCAAGCAGCCAGGAGCTTCTTAACGCCAAGTTGATGCCAAGAGCTGCAGGGAGACAGCTCACTTCACTGCCCCTCTCTCTTTCTCTCACAACACAGCATGCTGATACATTGTAAGAAAATGAAAAAATGGAATGCTAATGGGGTCATTTACAATTTCAGTTAATTTAAGACTGTTTCATAAAGCAATAATATCTGTTAAACACATAAAATATATCATGTGACTGTGATTTTTAATGCAGGTTTTACAAGCTGGGACATTAACATACAACTGTGGTAAAAGGGCTATACCACAGACAGTTAAGGCAAGTCCTAGATAGGCACAGTTTTCTATAGGAAAGATCTTATATTGCGGGTTAGGATTAAATGCTTTTGATTGATCATAGAAGACATAGGTACAATCTTCTTAGACTTAAAAAGAACTCTGAGTAAATGCTAAATTCATATGACTCAAAATGTTATTTTTAAAATGCACAGAAAGGGTCAGAAATCTAAGTTGTAAAAAATGTTTTGTGATCACAAGAACCAAGAAATTATAAGCATGCATCATGCATCACCTTTTACCTTAGGGTAGTAGTTCTCAACCTTCCGAATGCTGCGTCCCTTTCATACAGTTCCTCAGGTTGTGGTGACCCCCCCACCATAAAATTATTTTTGTTGCTACTTCATAACCTTAATTTTGTCACTGTTACCAGTAACAATATGCAGGATATTTGATCCCTTTGAATCTGTTTCTAGTTGTAGTGTGGGTCAACCCTAGCACACACCTTTAATCCAAGAGCTTTCTGTAAGCATGATTAAATGAAGTTCACTCTAGGTCAAGAGGCAGAGCAAGCAACCAGATTGACAGGTAATGAGCATGGGAAAAAAAAAAAACAAAACAGAGAGTGAGAAGTCTGAAGAGCAGATAGAGTGGCACAGCAAGTAGAAAGGAGGAACACTGAAAGTGAATAAATTGGAATAAATAAAAAATTTTAAAAAAGAAAATATAGCACTACTTAAAAAAAAGGAACTTAAGCTGAATTTAGGAAGGTCTTTTCCTTCTGGGACTTGAGCTGTGTAGGAAAGGCTTGTTCCTTCTGGGATGTCTGCTGAGTAGGAAGGTCAGCTGGGTGCTTTCTCTGTCTCGCTCAGCATCCGGCTCCTGATTCTTTATTGATAGAATTAAACAACTGGGATTTTTAAAAACAGCATTATAATGTAAATATTTGCATTTTCTGATGGTCTTAGGTGACCCCCGTAAAAGAATCATTCAATCCCCAAAGGGGTCGTGATCCACAGGTTGAGAAATTCAGCCTTAGGGTATTCTGATAAAAAATATCATAGATAAGTGTCACAATCACATAAGTTGTCAAATTTCTATTATATTTCACAATATACAACTAAAAATTGTCCAGAAAAACTAAATTTTATACACAGGGTTATAGAATATACCTATAAACAGTAAATTAATAATAATAATATCATCTTCCACTAATTAAATAACTACTGCTGTGTGTTTCAGAGTGCTAAATATTTATACACACATATACAAACATTAAGTCATCCTAAAAAATAAACAAAGTAATTAGTAAATGCTGATTCCCTGTATTTGTAGATGAAGAAACTGAGCCACAAAGATATTAAGTTGTCTCCAATCCACACAGCAGACAGATGAACAGCCAGGATTCACATCTCTTTTTCTATGGCATCTGGACTAGCCAGTGATCTCTACCATGAATCAAAGGTAGAGGTGGGAAAAAAATAGGATTTTCAAGGTAAAAGGGCTTAAAAAGTTTGGTAAAATGACAACGAGGAAAATAAAAATAAAAGAGAAACAAAGTAAGGGTGAAATCACGGCTCTCAAGCTCTGGTTCAGAAGTGTGTGGCCCTTTGGCTTCTGTGGGGAGAGTCTGAAAGAGCTTTGTGTCAGATGAGAGATAGAAGCCAACTCACTGCTAACCCACAAGTAGTGCTAAGATCTTTCAATCAAATGAGACAGAAGTTGGACAAAAGTTTCTGGCCAAAGTTGTTTGAAATTGCACTTTATAAGTGATGAACCGAGAGAATATGGATTCAGCAAAGAATCTCACAATCCGGACTAGAACCCAGATCACACTGAGTGCCTGAATCTGTGGTTTTCACACTGAAAGGCAGAGCTTCTGCATCATTCATTCGAAACCTGTGATTCAGAGGGACCCTGGGGCTGCTGGCCAGGGGCACCTGGGGCAAAGGAAGTAGCTACAGGGCTCAGCTCTATAAAAAGGATATGAAAATACAGATGGAGAGCGCGGGAGGTGAAAGCAACAAAACAGAATTCTTTTGTAATAAAACTCTGTGTTGTGTTACCAGGGATTGAAACCTTAAAAATGCCAGGCAAACATTCTACCACTAAGCTCCATTAAAATTAATATTTCCCAAGTAACTGCAGATTTATATATCAAGATGACAGGTCAGGTGAGGGAAACAAAAAGTGTATATAAAATTCAACATCAACGAAGAGTCTGAACTAAACAAACTCAGTATTAATAAATATATAGTAGCAGCAATCATGTGAACATGTATCTAGGCCAGACAATTTTATAAGAAATGAAAAAAATAACACAATGGCCATATTTTCTTACAGTGCTGCAATTATATAAAAATTTCACCAGGTTAACAAAATAAAACAATTGGTAAGTAAAGGAGGGGGGAAGCACCATGTAAATGACAGGATTATAATTAACTCAAAATGAGGGATTTGTATTATATCATTATATTTTAAAATAACGTTAAAGCCATTGATGGAAGTTCCACATATTTTTTGAAAAAATTGTCTCTTATTTTTTGTGTGCATATGTGTACATATGTGTAAGCCCCTGCAGATGCCAGAAGGTGTCAGACCTACCGGAACTGCAGTCACAGGCCCTCGTCAGCCACCAGTGTGAGCTCAGTGAGGAACTGAACTCGGGTCCTCTGAAAAAGCAGCCGCCTCTCCAACCCTGCCTACATTTCTTCTAAAAGGATCTAAAATAAGTAGTTGGGGTATTCAGTTGCATACACACTTTTTTTCTAGAAAGAAATAACTAAACCGCGATAGAAATTTATGGACACCTGAAAGTAAACGCAGCTAAGAAATATACTAAAGACAGATGACATCAAAAGCTAAACTTCCCTGAGCGGGTCCAGATAGCTTGAAATGTTTGTCGAAAGGAGATAAAAAGAAACAGTTACACACGGGAAAAGGTCGTCATCAGCAGCACGGGTGTACAAAAGAGGAATCATGTGGGCCGGGAGGGGACAGTGTTGCGGGTAGAGAGGAGAGGTCAGTGGTCCCTAGGTGTCTTCCTCAATAACTGCCTACCTTTCTGGTTCTGTGTTTTGAAACAGTGTTTCTTCCTGAACCCATAGCTCACCGTCTGACTACACTGGCTGGACAAGAAGCCCCAGATATCTGCCCATCTCTGGCTCCCCAGGGCCGAGACTGCAGGGAGTTTGTGGGTAGAACGCACATACTCCGGCATGCAGAGCAAGTGTTAACAGACTGATCCAACTCCCTGCTTCAAGACGCACCATTTTTAAACATGATGGACACGAAAGAGACATCCGCAGAATCTATGAGGTCTTGATGCAGATTCTTCAGAAAACTGAGTTTTTAATCAAACAAACAAACAAACAAACACCTTAAAATCAGCTAACAATAAGGTAATAGCTATAACAAAGTCATCATTCGCACATAAAAGAAGAAAGTAATCGGGAGGAAAATACTAAATCAGTAATAATATGAACAAAAACCTGCTGTTTAAATGAGGTAGACAAAAGAAAGGCCTAGCTATAGTGTATGTGTGAGTCCCTGCATGCACAGTGTGTTTCCAGACCTGCAAGGCCAGAAAAGAGCATCAGATCCCCAAACAGAAGTTACTGGCGGCGCTGAGCTGCCACATAGTTACTAAGAACCAACCCAGTCTTGTTCAAGAGTGGGAGATACTATTAACTGCTCAGCCATCTCTCCAGTCCCTAGAACAAAATTGTTCATCTTGGCAACAGGCACTTTTGTACTCATCTACAGGTGAGGCATTTCAAGACCAGCCAATTGGGATGGCACTGAATACAGGCAACTGAGCACTCTTCCAGACACCATTAATTAGGGAAATGCCCCATGGGCTCGTTTGCAGCCTGAGTTTACAGAGGCACCTTCTTAATCGCGGTTCCTTCCTCTCAGATGACTTTAGCTTGTGTCGACTTGACATAAACTATCCAGGCCAGGACCAGGTAGGTTTCACCCCCTCAGTCTACAGACAGAAGTTGTTGGACTACTTAGCCTATTATCAAAAAAGCCAGTCTGATAAATTCCCCTTTGCAATGTATATTCGTTCATGTTGCTCTAGAGAACACTGACAATGCAATCACTAGCCATAAAACAGAACAGTTAGAACAACACACTTTAATAAAAGTTGTGTGAGGGTGGATTCTCTCTTCTTTCTCCCTCTCAAATAATCATAATTCGTCCTTGCATTATGGTACCGTTTCACACTGCAGCCTACAGAGAAGTAACATTCCAGAAAGTGAGTAGGAAAGAATATTGAGACATATTGAGAGATAAACCCCTTTCTCTCTGATCAGGTTTGAGAATATAACCTTACTCAAGTACTGCATGGCAAAGATGGATAAAACAAAGGCCACATAGGTGGTGTTTGTGTTTTGCCTTCAGCATAATCTCAGTGTCGTTTAACTTTGATTCTGCCTGAGGTTTCTCTGTGAGCCAATGAGCATCCTACTTTGACTGTATTTCATAGGAGTTTGGGATTTCCATTTAGAACATGTCATATTTTTTGGTATCACCTTATTTACATTTTCAGTGAAGATATTACTATTGAAAGAAGGTGGACTTCAAAAGGCTTGCATTTGCTGTAGATTCACTAATTAATAGCTAGAATATATAGATTTTATTAGCATGGATTCTGCTCTGTACTGTTTGTAGCATTACATCATCGGGCACAATCTCATTGAACAAATGAAGAAAATAATTTACAAGTATCATAATGAATTTCCCTAAAATTACCTTGATGGAATGATTTCTGAAGCTTTGGTTTGTTTAGACTTTGGTAGTTTATCTATGTTAATTCATTTTATTTCTGTGTTATTCTAATGTGGAGTTATATGTGATAAATATTTAATAATATGGAATATATGACCTCATTAGAGTATATTTAGGCCAACATCTCATAAAAATATTTGTCATGTAAACTTTCCTCACATTATTATTTATAATATTAAAATACAAGAAAATAATGTGGAGAGAAAATATACACATATGCATACATATATAAAAATAACCCAAATACACATATATGTCAAGTATTTTAACTCTTATAATGGCATTATAAAGATTACTATTGCAAGAAAAATGTAGACAAGTAATTTAATCAAAGAAGTAGAAAACAAAATTGTATTTTATTTTAGGGTATACAGGGAGAAAAAGGAAATACTGAAAAGAATATGAAACTGAATGCTCATTTTTAAGCATTAGAATGATTTGTTGCAACTTTATTTGCACTTTTGCATTTTTAAAATTCAGGTTTTGTGTTACTGTTTTTTAGCATCATAAATAATTTCAAATAAACAGTGAAATGCAAACTTTGCATATAAAGCCGGTTGGGTGACCTCATTTTCATTCCCCAAGATTCTGTTCATAAAACAGACAGGAGCACAGGTTCATCAAGCAAATGGTGAGAACATTAAGCCACAGAAACATGAGCCGCGCTCAATGTGGAGGTAATGACCTGCGGCTCGGTATTAAGGTATAACCATAAGAAAATGCTTAGGATCATTAGGGGGAAAATTAGTATTTCAAACATTTTTAGTACTGATACATTAGCATGTGTCTTAGGACAGGCCTATGCAGCATTAAACAATAGCTCATTATACAATTCCCTTGGTACCCAATGGTTCAGATACAGCAACAAAGTATGGAATGAAAACGGAGGGAGAAGGTAAAACTTGGGAATCACAAGGGGCTTGAGACTGAAGGAGCAAATGTCAGTGTGTAAAGAAGAAGGCAAAACTGCTGTTTTCAGAAAATACTGTGAGTTTTGTTGTTATTGTTTTTGTTTTGTTTTCCTCAACTGTGTGACTGCAGTTGAGAAAGAGAAACATAAAGGCTTCTGTGACAACCTCCCTACGCCACCCCCAAACTGTCACAGCCTGGAGAGGAATCTATCAGGGAGAGCTCCTAAAAATTGTGACAAGGTTGCTGAATTGTAGCTCTCCACAACTGAAAGCTTCTGTCAGGGTGCGGGTGGGAAAGGACTCAGTATTCTTTAATGGACTGGCCACTGGGAGTTGGACCAGGCTTTCGTGTGTATGATGGACAGCCTAAATGAGACTTTTTTCTGCATCCTCCTCCTTCTTCCTTTTTGGAGGGGCATCAAAAGGGTGGGCACAAGTCTGGGAGGACTGGGAAGTACAGGGTGCATGATGTGAAATTCCCAAATAATTAATAAAAATATTACGCCAGAAAAAAGAAAAAAAAATTCTCAACCAATTGTTTGATATTAATAAACATGATATAATAATCTATGTGATTGTGGGGACTGCAAAACTAAAAACTAATGGCCTAGAAACAATACAACACGTCTATTTCAATACATAGAAAAGGTGAGGCTTAATGAGTGTCATATAACTTGCCCAAAGCTATATCTTTAGTAAAACATAGGTCAAGAATTTCCTCGATGGCAGTCTGACCTAGGTGACCACACTCTATAAGGTCCTTCACATGGAAAACATTTTACACTGATTAAGGTACTTTTGGGGAAGAGAAGCTTCTGAAATACCATTTAAGCACTCAAAAGGGCATCTTCTGTACTTGAGGTAGAACA
Source organism: Meriones unguiculatus (assembly GCF_030254825.1). Taxonomy (NCBI): domain Eukaryota; kingdom Metazoa; phylum Chordata; class Mammalia; order Rodentia; family Muridae; genus Meriones; species Meriones unguiculatus. Next base: position 57,516,555 of record NC_083362.1, on the reverse strand, counting down.
TGCTGAAACAGATAATAAAGCTAACAGAACCCCAGCAAGCATTCATTGGCAAAGGACAAATTGAGCAAGCTGGGGTTTATGTGTATAAGGCAGAAAAGATACTAAAATATGTAGAAACAGCATACCAATGGCAGTAAGTATGTCTGTGGTTTTGTTGCCCTCTGTTGGGGTCGGAAGAAAGAGACGTGACAGATATGAGACAATAGTAAACTTAAAGTTGATGATTAGATAGAATTGGCAAAGAACAAGAAAGGAATTAAATGCCAGAATTAGGTACCTACTTGGTTAGAATACATACTAAACACCTAATCAAGAGTATGGGATCTGAAATTTTTTTTTCCAAGAGACCAGCACCATGATTAGGTTCACCAGAAAAAGGCATCCTTCTGGAAATGATAAAATTGTAGATAGATTAAGAACGTGGACAAGTATGAGAGAAAAGCAGGGAGAATGGTATCATTTATATTGAAAATGGCATAATGTCAGAGCACACATCAGGAATTACATATTAATCCACAGAAAATTCATGATGAGAATAAAAATGTATCTTGAAAAAACCCTGAGTTTTTGCAGCATGTGTAAAGGAATGTTGAACATATATGAGAGAATGTTGTTAGAAACATTGAACATAAATATGAGGATCTGAATGAGAACTTTGAAGGCAAAAACTTTCAGGGTCTGGGTTATGTCAAACGGCAAATTTTCTGGGGTCCTGTAAAACCGAACAGTGGTGGATATTCAGGAGTGACCGTCACAGCCTTAGGTCCTTGCTCTATCAAGTTTGAATGCTTCTGCCGAGAACCATATGTCAAGGTATATTAAATGCTGATCAACAGCAAAGAACTTCACAAAGACTGCAGACAAGGAATAATTTGTCTGAAAGCGTGAGAATATGATCTCTGAGTTAAGAGCCGCAGGGTTTGTGGGCACAAGATGTGCTTATGCACAGGTGTGCACAGAGGGCTACCTGAGCAGAGGAGGGCGTGCGATCCAGGCACCTGCAACAAAAGCAACGAAGAGAAGCAGGCTTAAGTTCATGTACTTCGAAGACCTTGGTCACACTGGGACTCAGGAAGGAAAACAAACAACCACACCTTAATTGACAGTTTGTGTTAAAGGGACTCAAAACCCTTCTGTCTGGAGAGCAGCCAGAAACCACGGTAGTCTTCACTAAGTCTAGATGGCTGGGAGGCAGAGAGAGGCATTCTTAGGATTTCAGTTAAAAACATATACATCTAAGTCGACATTTTCAATTCTGTTTCCACTCTGAAGGATCCTGTTTTCATTCCCATACCACTTCATACAAGGACCCTGAGGTGAGTTCTCCTCCTTCAACCTGTATTGTTTCTGGCCATTCAAACAGGGAAAGTTCCCAATTAAAGTTTCTCCCAGAAGACTTTAGACAATGTCTAGAGACATCTTTGATTCTACCCACTGAGGTGAGCAGCATGCAGGTGCTTGGAGCCAGGGATACTAAAAGTAGTTGCCTGGACATTGTTTCCTGCTCAGCATAGAAATATGAGTACACAAAAACCAGCAGATCCATTGCTGACAAACTGCTTTCCACTCTTGCAACAAAAAAGTACTTAGTTTCCCCTTACAATTCAAACATGAGACCCCCTTGGCTTGTCTCCTTCCTGCTTGTCATCACCTGGTTTTCTCACTTGTTACTCTGTTTGCTGTTCCTGTAAGATACGCACGCTCACACGCATACATACACACACACACATATAAACATATAAACACACACACATGAACACATACACATGCGCGCGCGCGCACACACACACACACACACACACACACACACACACATTTCTACTTGTTCCTTCCACTGCCTGAAATGTTAATTTCCTATTTCCTGTCTATTTGCTTTGTAGATATTAAGTCTGTTTACAGCTTGGTTCTGACACCACTCCTTAAAAATTCTCTGGGTAACACTATATTCCTCCTTTTGCTCTTATAAAACAGAGTCAGAAAACTTAGAAAGCAAATTAATTTTCTTTTTGGTGTGCAAGTCTGTCTTTCTCTCCTAGTCATACATTGTTTAAAAAAAATGAACTTGTAAGTAATTAAAAAAGGTAACCATGGCAACCAAGGAACAGAATTTTTAGTTTAATTTTAATTAGCCATAATTAACATTTCTTCCTGTAGTTGGTGAGTATCACATTAGAGGTTTCAAATTAAAAACATTTCTATCTTTGTAAAAAGTTATTTTAGACTGAACTCTTCTAGACCGTGTGTACTATTTGAGGCTTACATACTTAGCAAAATATTTGAACAAATGGATGAATAAATGAGTAACTCATATCTATGTCTGGGAAGGCAAAGCAAACTTTTAAAGTTTCTTCTACAGACTGTGATTAAACTCTGTCACAATTGTACTACCAGACAGCACCTGTCACCACTGATTCTTTTGATTTTTTTTTTTTTTGTGTGTGTGGACTTCAGTTTTAGAATACTTTTCAGTTCACAGTAAGGGCAAGTGGAAGATTTCCAGTGAATTTCCGGCCTCTTGAACAAGTTAACCCTCCCCAAGGTGAGCCTCTCCCACCAGTGTGCTATGCTTACATCTTGTGAGCCTACCTTGGTACCTCAGTCATCAAAGTTTATAATATCACTATGATGCAGTCTTGGTGATCGATATTCTGTTGATTTGTACAAAGATATACATGTATATCATTACAATACCACACAGGGTACTCCTAGTTCCCTAAAATTCTTCCATGATTTTACCTATAGTACCTTTATCTTATGGGTATTGAAGAAAATAAAGACACCATTCTGGCAGGATGTGGAGGAGGGCAGTCTAACCTCCCACACAGACAATGTGCTGAACGGTTAGTAAATTCCTGAACACGAAGGAAAGAAAAGGTTTGCGTGAATCACACAGCATTCCTGCGACCATTTTGAAGCCCACTCTCAAGCTTCGTCTTCATGATCATTACTGGCGTTACGTTACAGTAGACATCTGTGAACCAGCTCCTTGCCATGTGAGCCCTTGGTATTTCCTTGGGGGTGGGGAGGAATTTGAATTTCAGCATCCTTTTATGATGCATTTACATAGTCTCTTAGTTATTGCTCTGTTACTCTGAGGAGATGCCATGATCAGGAAAACTTATAGTTTCTGCGGTTTGGTTCATGACTATTATGGTGGGGAACACAGCAGCAAGTCTTCATGCCACTGGAGCTGAGAGTTCTCTGAGAGTTGATCCTCAACTGGCAGGTAGAGAAAGAGAGCAAGACTGTTATAGAGAGCAAGGCAGGAGTGTGATGACACTCATGAAATCTCCAGGTGTGCTCCCAGGGTCACACCTCCTCTAGCAAGGACACACCACTCCGTCCTTCCTAAACAGTTCCATCAACTGGGCAGAGGGAATGATGAAACATAAATTTGCAGATTTTAAAAGAGACTATTTATTTATTTATTGTTATTTTGTCAAGTCTCTCTGGGTAGGCCAGTCTCTTCAAGAAGTCTAGATCTTCCTGGGATTGCCTGCCCAGCATTAACCTTTATCTTTCCTAGGAGAAAGGATTACCTGTAATTTTAAAAAGGAATGCTATTATCATTTCAAGTACTCATTTTATGGTGAGATCAAGTCACAAAGCACTACCAACCAGCTATGCCTTTCTGCACAAAACTAACTCTTTTAAAACAGAAAACGACAACGGTGATTTAGAAGACTGCATAAGGAAACAAGGAACAACAATCTTCTTAGGGGACAGGAGAGCAAAGAGATAAGCCTTGCGAGTGATGTGGCACTTAGGTGACAGTCCTGGGGAAAGGACACAGTAAGACAGGACACAGCAGACTTCTCAACTGAGGAGCTGAGTCTTGGACTTCAGGAAGAGTAGGCGTCTGTAGAGCAAACAACAATGTTTGCATATGCAAACAAGGAAGCTGCCGAAGGCCTCAGAAAGGACCACCTAAAAGGACTGGAGCAATGCTTCTCAACCTTTCCACTGCTATGACCCCCTTTAATACAGTTGCTCATGTTGTGGTAACCCCAGCCATAAATTTATTTTTGTTGTTACTTCATAAGTATAATTTTGCTACTGTTATGAATATATGTGGATGTAAACAGCTGTGTCTTCAGTGAACCCTGTAAAAAGGGTGTTCGAAGGGGTCGCGATCCACAGGTGGAGATCCACTGGATTAGTGGGCTCAGAAAGAAAAGTATTCATACAGTACTGCCCACATACTGTCTTTTCAGGGGTCAGAGTTTCAGGATCTAGGTCAACGGGTCTATTGACTAGACTACAAAGGTGGCTCTGGCTCCTGGAGTGAAGAAATAATTAGCCACAGACAGAATTACCCTGTGCCACTATTCTAGAAGTATACCTGGAAGGACTCAGGGCTTCTCAGTATTTCAGAAAAAAAAAATCAATATTTTAGGTATATAAAATCTCTATCTTATAAAATGATTAAGTTAATGAATTTTGAAATATTGGGCAAGATCTCAATTTTACATATGAAAAAAAAACTGAGGCTGTTTCTAATTTGCATGTTCGGCTACCAACCGCTAAGAGGACAAACTTTGCCTGAAAGAGTTCAAAGTCACTAGGAAAGCAATCACAGAGTTGGGAATATATGTGAAAGCAGATGACATGTTCTCCTTTGTAGCTTTGTGATCAATTCTGATGTATGCTGTGGCTTAATCTGGGCACGGTGATCTTGGAATTAAAGTTGCAGGTGAAATTAGAGGTTGAAGAGAAGGAAAGATCAGAACTCCAGAAGAGCTTGGACTTTTTAAAAGTGTTTTTGTGCCTTTTCCTATAAATATGGAAATGTCAGATTTAACCAAAATATGCTAATAGCTCTCCAACTCCATCATAAAGCATTTCTGGCGTCACACACATCCACAGTTAGGTGGCAATCCACCTGCGTAATTCATTCAGTTTATACAAACAGACATATACGTACACAGAACATATTTTCCCAAGTTGATTACCACTTGAGAGATTTTTTTTTAACTCTGTGAACTTGTTTTCTTCTAAACAATTATCTTTAAATAAAACACTGCTGCTGCATAGATTTCCATTTGAATGGAGCAGCACTGCTCCTCCTACTTCCTAAAACAGTCCCAGATGATAGGGATCCAACTTCAGATTTCCACACATTCAGATGTTTGAAATACCAGTTAGCCAAACTCTGGGATGCTTTGACCCATTTAGTCAAAGTGCTCCAGCTGATCTTTTTTTTTTTTTTTTTAAGTTAACATCTTATTTAAATATGCATGTTTTTTTTCTTTTTTTTTAATTTTTCATCAATTACACTTTATTCATTCTGCATCCCCCCATAAGCCCCTCCCTCCTCCCATCCCAATCCCACCCTCCCTCCTCCCTCTGCATGCATGCCACTCCCCAAGTCCACTGATAGGGGAGGTTCTCCTCTCCTTTCTGATCTTAGTCTATCAGTTCACATCAGAAGTGGCTGCATTGTCCTCTACTATGGCCTGGTAAGGCTGCTCCCCCCCCAGAGGGAGGTGATCAAAGAGCAGGCCAATCAGATTATGTCAGAGGCAGTCCCTCTTCACATTACTATGTAACCCAATTGGACTCTGAACTGCCCTGGGCTACATCTGTGCAGGGGTTCTGGGTTATCTCTATGAATAGTCCTTGGTCTTTTTGAGAACCTTCGGATTCCATAGCACTGTTAAGTGTTGTGTTACGATGAGCTGAACAAAAGACCTGTACTTTGAAAAGATGTTGAAACTTCTCTTATAAAAGTGATTCAATAAAAATGATTAGTCATTTATTAAGTGTTGATCACTCAAGCATTTCCTATTAGAAATGCCTGAATTTCCTGCCAGGTTATGCGTGTGGAAGAAAACTGAATCCACCATTAGGAAGGAATGGGACATGGTCTTAGACCTTAGGGAGTAGTTCTCTCAAACTTTGGCTTAGGAAGGTTTATAGATAAAAATAGACATGATTCAACACAATTGAGAGGTGTACCGTTATGCTTTCTTTGTCTCCAATGAACAAATATCCTCTTTGTTAACCTGTAACTCAGCTCACCCCCACTTGCTCTAGCTCTTTCCATTACCAAATCAGGAAATGAAGCATTCCTTTTGAGGCCTGAAATAAATAGCATGTGATTTTGTTCGAGCAGTTTTTGCATAAATTTACATAAGAAACTGAAGATCACTGTACCCCCTGAAGAGTAAAAGCTAGCCACCCTTGGTATCACACTTGAAATAGTATACCAGGGATGACAATTTTAATGATGCAGGCACTTAGATTCATTAGTCTGTTGTCCTTTATCAAGGGAGGAGGAGCCAGTCCTTTTATATTTTCAGAGTAAGTGAAGGGGGAAGGAGGGGAATGACAACACAGGAGGAAGAGCATAAGACTTCTGTTGCAGTCTCGAGAGGACGCAGAGGGTCTTAGAGTCTGGGATGACCACTTCAGCAGCAGAGTTAGCATTTCCAGACAAGTCTTTTTCTTTCCAGGTTTGGAAAAAGATAGGACTATTTTATAATCCCGCAAGTACAGCGACGTGCCTATGAAAAATGTGTAACACATTTTAGTAATTTCAAGTTAGTCATTTAAAGACTTCAATACACATCACTTTAAAAAAAATAGATGTTTTTCTACTTCCTGGAGAAATAAATCATTTTCTAGCAAAAAAAAGGAGCAACATGTTAATGACTACTTTGAGTAGCCATGTTCCTTTGCTCTTTAATTGCTGCTGGAGGACATTAAGAGCAGATCCACACAGATACTTTTAGCCCTAGATTATTTATTGCAATGGTAACGTAAGGTGTTATTCTACCTGGCAAAAGTCTCTTTTCAAGTGGCCAATTATTATTGATTAATACAGTACTCGCCGTAGTAATACTGCGGGGGTAACCTTTGACAAATTTACTTTCTATTAATATGTATCTAAGTAGAATCACATAAATTCAGAGTACTTCTCTATAAGCATAAAGATGATTCATAAGTGATATTTGTGCCATCATAATGTTTATATCTGTGAAGCTTGCATCAATGAGCCCATGCTATATCTGCTGCTAAGATGTACTGATTTAAAATACTCTATTAATAAAAACAGGTTACAGAAAAGTGTCGTATTTAAATAAAATTCATAGCTCTTATAGATACTATTTTTATTGATGCTCCTGTTTTATTTTTATAGTTTGCAGTTGTTATATTTGTTCTTTGACAACTTAATTTTCTAAGAACTTGTTTATTAACCAGTACTTTTCTATTTGTGACCTCTCATTTAATTTCCTTTTTCATCTATTGACTTATTTATTTTGTGCACGGGGAGGTGGCAGAATCGAACATGGCTCATGCTGCACATGGCACACATGTCAGAGTACAACTTTGAGGAGACCAGGGGTACTCTCTGTTATGTGGGTCCCAGGGACTGAGCTCAGATTATCAGGCTTGGTAGCTAGCACCTTTACCTATAAGGCTGTTATCTTGGTCCTGTCACCTGTTTTTAATAAAACATACTTTTGTTTAATTTCCAAGGAAAATATCTGTATATGTTGAATATATGGTTATTTATCCCTGGAATACTCTTTGGAGACAGCAAGGTTATAATCTTGCTGCTGCCTAGATTTTATTTACTTATGGATTTATTTTTGTCGCCTTTATATGACAGGATGGGGAAATAATCTGTATTCCATAATTTAATGACTTGGTTTCTGTCATAGTTCTAGTTCAATATATAAATTGAAAACTATTTCTAAGCATCAAAATCCCTTGGTCTAAGAAGATACCTGGGATCAAGACCAATCACAAAGAAACTGGCTATCTTCAAAGATTGTCATCCTATTTTTCCCCCAGCTCAGATGTAGAGGCCAGCAGGTATCAGTCAGAAAAAAAAAGGTGCTGCTTTGTAACACTTCAAGTAGCAAGTCAGAGAGTATCCTCCAATCCTGGAACAGAAAGCTTGAGCAGGAAACTGAAGCATCCCAGCAAACACAGGAGAGGATGCTGGCTGAGTGTGCTGACTCGGCACAAACACCCACATGGTGATGACCCTCATGCCAGAGCCAAAGCCACAGTAAAGTCGTGTCTGTCCCAGGTAATTTCAGCCCTTCTGCTGGGAGACAGAAAGTTTTAAGTATTTTCTCTGAAGGGTCATAACTGTTGCACAATTAAACCTCCTCCACAGGAAGGGCAGGCTCTGCTGGTGGGGTGCATATTAACTAGCAGTCGCTTAGGAGACTGTGGATTCTGTGGGTCACATTCACTAGAGAGCACACAATTAAGTGAGGGAAATTACATTAGGGAGATAATCAAGTGTTCTTGTAATTATGCTATGAGTAAATTGGTGTGACAATTCTTTTTGCTCTAATTATATGATTCAGGGACAATGTAGGCTACATTAAACATCACCCTTATACATAAAGTAATCTCTTATGAAAACTCATGCTGTTTATCACATATGTACTTTTCACACCTTTAAATGAAATGCAAGACTAAACACAATCATGAGCGATGTGTAATTTTATACTGGTATTTGGACATTTTAAGAGCATTTTTATACTGTAAAACTATTATCTGAAGACTTCCTTCTATTAGAAGATTATCACTGCAAAAGGGTAATATTTTGAAAAAGGATTTTGTCTCTATAAACAGAAAGCATAATCTGAACTATTTTGGTACTCTTCAATTCAATCAGGAGGAGACCACAAAGATTATTAAAATTTAAAATCAATAATAGAAGATAAATGTAATCATACCACAGCAAACATTATCTTGTCTGCTTAGTTATATTTTGAATTCAGACCTATAACGACTTTCCAATATTTGCCAATCAACAAATATTTATTGGTTAGTTTCCATAACAAGAATCATGCCAATATCTGTGGAGTTAAAATGCTAAGGTATTATAAAAAAAAACTAGTATTATTATTATAACTAGGTCATACTGTTTAAACAAACATCTTTGGAACCACAGAATGTACTCTGGGGGCAATTGTAGATGGCCAGCAGCCTAAGTTGTCAGTTATCTATCTGTCAGTAGTCCACCTTTTTTAGTCCAGTGCATGTGTTCTGGTCTTGCTGTTTCCTCACATCATGATGTTGCCGCACTGGAAACTTGGCTTTGGGTCATCTGCTTGAGATTTCTTCCTTCTACTCTTCACATGTTTTTCCTAGATATAATTTCTATTGTATTTCAATACAATGTGCCTGTATTGTTAGTCTAATCCAACTTTCTCATTATCTGTTTTACACTGGTATATTTCTTGGTAGACAGCACTTACTAAGTCTACATTGCTTGCTTGTGGCCCCTGGTTCTTACGAGGATTTGAGGTACATAAAGATGGGGTGGGGCATTCTTTACAGTTGAACCCATAGTCCTGAGAGTAGTGCCCAGGGCATCCTAAGTAAGGGTTACTAAGTATGGACCTGTTGTCATAAATGCTCAAGAGTCATTATAAATAGAAAACACATAATCTTTATAGTCAAAGGAAACATCAGAAAATATGACACTCACAAAGCTTCTGGATTTTATGTGCTTTTAGAAAAAAATCACACTTATACATTCTATATAAATCACCATTGTCTACAGATAGAACCTACTAAAGAAGTTCTGAAATATGATCTTACAATACTACTTTTTTATTTTGCTTTTTTTGGTGTGATATTTCTAAAAACAGAGCAATGTAGAGCAGAAAAAATTATTTCATTATTTCCTATATTTTTGAGTGTCTGAGTGTGTATAAACTTGTCCCTGTTTACCATTCATAATGTTTCATTTATTAGAAATTATTTTTCTTGCAGATGATTAAGAGTTATTTAATAAAGAATTTAGTTAAAATTGTTTTACATATTCCTCTAGGAGATATTTATTTTTTTGAGTATATAGGAACACTGAAATCATTTAAATATTATATAAAATAAAATAGCATGTCACATAGCTCCAAGTTTTCTATTCTATTGTTTTTCAATATCACTATATGGACAGGATCTGATGTACTGTTTTTCAGCACAAAGAATTTTTATTTATGTATGATTTAGGTGTAGGAATGAATACAAACTGACATCAAATATCAATATTACTGGCTGATCTAAATACTGGCTGACATCAAGCTGGATTTCTAAAGAAGGAAACAAAATTGAAATCTTTGGAGTATATGAACACTCTCTGACATCATTGTCCTTCTCAGGATCAATGATTGCATGACCTAATGCATTTGCATTTTATATGAAATGGCCAGAAATTGAAAATTTTTTTGTTCCTACTTTGTGTGTGCGTGTGCATGAGCACACACGCGTGTGTTTACATGTACATACACGCATGCATATATGCACATGTACATACATATGTGCATGTATGTATGTACATACATACAAGTGAGGTGGGTGTACAAGGAGGCCAGGAGAGGGCACCAGATTCCCTGGAGCTGCTGCTAAACCTGGTGAGAGTCACCGTATGTCGTGCTGGGAACTGAACTTGTGTCCCCTGAAGGATTAAGTGCTCTTTACCGTGAGCTTTCACTCGAAAATTTAGACTCTTCAGTAACTAATAATTATGTGACACATTCCAATATGGACGCAACAGATTACTCCTGATGAACATACCATTTCAATAGTTCCATAATTTGTTTGGAATAATTTTACAATTACAGTTTTGTTAAAGTGCAAACCATATATTGTGGCTTTTAATTTTTGTTGTTTAGATTATGCTGAGTAAATATGATTTTATCTTTTATATGGCAAAGTCAGAATCCAAAAGGTACGGGGGTATGGACATAATTGCAACAGAGACTAGACCAAACTTCAAGGAGATGCAACACTAACTAGAACACTAGCTTCATAGACATCATGGAAGGTCTGAGAAAATTAGTTCAAATCACACACAAAAATTAAAATCGAGGGAATCTTAAAATAGTTTCAGCACAAGGATGAAGAGATAGGTTAGCCAGTAAAGTGCTTGCGCATGAGCATGAGGATCTGTGTTTGATCCTTAGTACCCACGGAAAATGCTGAGTGTGGTGGCGCCGCTTTTTGTCCCACCTTTGGGCAGGCGGAGACAATAGGGTCCTTGGTGCTGTTTGCTCTAATTAGTGAGCCTAGGTCTCCAGTGAGAAGTTTTTAGCTCAAAACACAAAGCAGAGGACTGCTGAGGAATGGTATTGACCTCTTGCCTCTACATAAACACAGACAGACACACATACACACTTAAAGGTTATGGATTTTAAATAATAGTTTTAGTAAATGTATAAAAATGTTTCCAAAGAAAAATCTAGAAGGGAATGATAAGAAAATAATGTTTAGAGAAAAATGCCATACTTGTCGCTGAAATGTAGGAATGCACACATAGATGCACTGTAGAAGCTTAAACAGAATATAGTAAAGATATTACAACATATACAAGACATATTGTCTACAAAGGATCAGTTGTTCCATGCAGAATAGTCTCCTTTGGAGCAATAGTGTCAGGAGAAAAATTGAACACTGGAATGTAAAAGAAATAATGAAACGATCATACATACAAAAACTAAGAATTTTACATCCTCCCAGATAGTACTATCAGACAATATTCAACAAAGATAAATGAAACCCGGAAGGAAAGGGGCAGGCCAACTGTAGTCAAAGAACTAAAAACTAATATTGGTATATCTAATAAACACCAACTATTTGCATGGCCAATTTCTAGCAATGACTAAAATGCAAATAAAAATAACAAAAGAAGTAGAAAGAAGTCAATGGGCATTTTGAAGTGCTTGAAGGAATTCCATCCAGTCAATCACGGGTTGATTTCTTAGAAAACAGTTGCCATGGGAGATATTGTGTGATAGGACCTTCATTCTCAGTTTCCTACTATAAATGGCACACATAAGTATATAAGTGCTCCATAGCTTTTCTAAGCCTTAATTACATTATATTTTCTGTCTATTAATGTAGTTTGCATAGATAACTGCCTTCTTCCTTTCTGATGTTTTGGTTATGCTGTATAAGGCAGCATTAGCCCATTTGTATATAGGAGGGCTAGTGATTTTTTTTTTTTTTAGTTAATTTTGTATCTACTTCTATGAAGGTGTTTATCAGCTGTAAGAGTTCACTGGTAGAGTTTTGGGGTTGCTTATGATTATTATCATATCATCTGCAAATAGTGATACTTTGCCTTCTTCCTTTCCAGTTTGTATCTCCTGTATCTTCTTTAATCGTCTTATTGCTCTAGCTGGAACTTTGAGTACTATATTGATTACATATGGAGAGAAAGGACAAGGCTAATATCCAAACTATATAAAGACCCCCAAGAAACTAAACATCAACAAGCTAAACAGTACAGCTTAAAAAATGGGTACAGTACTAAACAGAGAATTGTCAACAGAAGAATCTCAAATGACCAAGAAACATTTAAAGAAATGTTCAACATCCTTAGTCATCAGGGAAAGGCAACAGGAAAGGCAAATCAAAATGACTGAGATTCTGTCTTAGCACCTGTCAGAATGGCTAAGATAAAAAAAACACAAGTGACAGCTCATGCTGGCCAGGATATGGAGAAAAGGGAACACTTTTTCCTTGCTGATGGGAGCAAAAACTTGTACAACCACTTTGGAAGTCAATATGGTAGTTTCTCAGAAAACTCGGACTCAGTCTACCTCAAGTCCCAGCCCTACCTGTGGGTATATACCCAAAAGACTCCCCATCCTACCACATGGGTATTTTCTCAACTATGTTCATAGAAGCTTTATTCATGATAGCCAGATACCGGAAACAACCTAGATGTAGCTCAGTCGAAGAATGGATAAAGAAAATGTGGTACACTTAGACAATGGATTGTTACTCAGTTGTTAGAAGCAATGATATCATGATATTTGTAGGCAAGTGAATGGAACTAGAAAAGATCATCCTACGTGAGGTAACCCAGAATAACAAACTCATAAGTGGATATTAGCTGTAAAGTAAAAGAATCATGCTACAATCCACAGGCTCAGAGAGGCTAAGTAACAAGGAGGACTGAATAGGGGAATGAAAGGATGGGAAGGGAAAACAGATTTCACTGGTGGACTAGGAGTGATCTGGTGAGGAAAAGGGAAGGAGAAAATACTGGGAGAAACAACTGGAACTGGGGGCCACTTTGTTGGGGAGATAGAAACCTAGGGCAATGGAAATTCTATGGAATCTATGAGAATAACCTTAGCAAAGAACTCTTAGTAGTGAGGGATATGGGGTCTGAACTGGCCGTCTTCTATAACCAGACAATTTCTCAAGTAGAGAGATTGTGACACCAACCCAGCTACAAAATCTCTGACCTATAGTTTGTCCTTCCTGCAGAGTGTGCTGGGACCACAGCCTAGCAGAGTCAGAGACCAGAGAGACTTTACCCAACAGCTGATGAGAGCAGATGCAGAGTACCACAGCCAAACATTAGGCAGAGCTCTGGGAATTCTGCAGAGGATGGGGAGGAAGGACAGGAGTCAAGGACACACCCTGAGAACAAGGCCCACAGAATCAACTGACAGGAGCTCATGGGAACGTGCAGAGATTGGGGAGCCTGTGGGAGTTTGACCCAGGTTCTCAGCATACATGTTATGGCTGAGTAGCTTGGTTTTCTCGTGGGAATCCTAACATTGGGAGTGAGGGTTGTCCCTCATTCTTTTGCCTGCTTGTGGGATGCTTTTCTGCTTTTCTTCCTACTAGGTTGCTTTGTCCATCTTTGATGTGATGGTTTGTGCCTGGTCGTGTCCCTTGGAAGCCTGCCTTTTTTGAGGGGAGCCAGGTGGAAAGGAGAGGGAGGGAAGAAGCTGGGGAAGAGGAGAAACTGTGGTAGGGATGTAATATATGTGACAAGAATAATAATAATAAAGAAGAATCACCTGTACACGTTATATGTCACTTTATATACAATGTGTCAAGTTAAAAAACATAAATTATCGTATTTAATGAAATAATCATATTTCAATGAAACATTTTAAAAGGAAGTTAGAAAACAAGAAAAACACTTTTGTGATTCCTTAAAAGATTTCATTGCAGAGTACTTTTGGAGTAAATTTTAAATAAGTACCTACTTCTAAAAGGGAAAGCAGTCACAAATGAAGACATTAGAATTCTTGTAAGTAATGACATAAAATTTAACACATATGCAAATTGTTTCTGTAAGTTGTTTATAAGTTGGCACTGACTGTTAAACTTACTAATCTCCTTACTAATACCAAACTGCAGGATTTTCCTGAAACTGTGCTTGTGTGTACAGTGCAACGCAATTTTAGCTGTTAATGTTACATCAATGCCTTCTCTAGAGGCATCAGGCAATTAGCAAGGCTAATACGTAATTAAAATCTGCTTGTTGCCTGTCTATGCAGTGTATAACACTGTTGCTACCACTGCCTGGACTGATTGATGCTGTCTACGTGTTAACATTCTCATGTCACGATGGCTCTGAGCCCTGCACTTGCTACTCTTTCCCAACCTCCTGTCATTCATCAGCAGGTGTCCTACAGAAGACGCATTTGCAAAGCAGGTAACACGGGTGACCACGACTTCCACCACAGAGTATCAGCAGTTGCAGCAAAATGTCATTTCTTAATATTTGATAAATTCTTCAAGAAGAGCTCAACTAGTAGGAGTTTCCCAAAAGCCTTTGTGATGCTTGTTTGGACCAGTGGTTAAACAGTCCTCCTTTCTCCCACAAGCAACATGTGTGTACGCAGAAACAGGCTACCCACTTTGATTTTGGACTTCATATCATTTAGTAATTTGAAATGCATCCAATTAGTGTGTATCAGCTGGGGTGGCCAACTCAGCAAATTTAATTTGACTATTTCCATATTTATTCATTTTACTGTTCATAATGTTGAATGGTGTGTTTTTTTCACCATGATATTACTCACCAAAATAAAACGCCTGAATTATGAAATATAAAATTACTTCATTTCAGCTTCCATTTAATTTTCCTGGAGCATGAGAAGGCATAATAAAGTTATTGCATAAATATCCTATATCATGTGGCCCATGGTTCTTAACTATCCCGATATTCTGTTAGAAATAAAATTTTACTTGGTAGGACCAATTTATAATATAATATTTTTCAACTAATTGGCTCACCACAGTCAATTAAATGAAATGTTCCTTACAGAGACAAATCTGCTACAATCTAATTGTGGTGGCACCCATCGTTAAAACTCTCAGGAGTGGCAGACACAGCCGCAGAGTTTCAGTTGGAGCACTCAACATTCCTTCAGAAGATATAATTTTTAGTGAGTGTTTTTCCTTCTTTTTTAAAGAATAATAATAGCAGGGCAGTAGCAGAATTTTGACTATGCTGTCATTTTGAAGTTCGAAGTGAGCAATCTATCAGATTTCCTCTTCAGCTAATTGGAAAAGAGGGGGAATATAGACATAGGATTTTTCCCTCTACTGGGAACTTAAAGATGAATTAAGATGTTAGATGTAATTAAGGCATAGAGTTTGAGGAACTTGAGAGGTCATCTGTCTAGTCAAACTGCTTTCATCTGAGAAGGTACAAACTTAAATCATTCTCCTATGATTATTATCTGAACCCATTTAAAGACATCATCAATTAACTTAGCATTTCAAAGCAATGCTTAACCATCCTTCTATCTGAATACATCAAGCCACAATAAAATGCTCGCTCTTCTTACCAACTTATATGTAGTAAACTGAAGAAAATCTGTTTTTCCACTCACTGCTTTTTTTTTTTCCTATATTTCACTTCTGGCACTTTTACTTTCATTAAAGATCTTACATTTAAAGATAAAAACTTCTGCCTAGACATGGTAGTACTTACTGAGGCAACAGAATTTTATATAAACATAAATTATATGCATATATTATACATACATATATATATACATACATATATTTGAGGCCAGTTTGAGATTCAATATTAGTTCAGAGAAAGCTGGAGTTATATAGCAGCACTTTGATTCAAAGAACCCAGGCAATCTAAGCTGTTTGTCTGATCCATGCAGGACCCTGAGTTCAGTCCCCAGAACTGCAGAGTTAGTGTAGCATTTATCCCATTTACATCCTGAAACCTATGATGGACAAAAGGCTCTAATAAGGTGTTTAAGAGAAAGTGTACACCGCAGCCTTCCTTATTTTTCCTGCCACTGTGCAGTGACTGCATGCCTGTGTGTGTGAGTGTGTGTGTATGAATGTGTATGTGTGTGTGTGTGTGTGTGTGTGTGTGTGTGAATGTGTGTGTACTTGTGGGCTTTAAAGTTCTGCACCCATCCTCTCTTTCAACGCATTTCTCTACTGTTTATGATGTGTTCGTCATTGGTTGTTCTCAGCTTATTAAGTTTCCATTTTTACCTTGAAAACTACTTTCATTAAAATTAAGTTTGACATCTGAAGAATTGTCTGGACTTGTTGGGGGAATTGAACTCACCCTAGGCGTGAAGGTGGCATCATTGATGGAGTGCATGTGGCCATACAGAGAGTGCTCACATTTACTCTAGGAGAGAAAGCAGATATGAGTTTATTGTTTATCTAAGTAGTATTTAGCTCATCTACAAAAATGCATCCTCATGATAGAAAATAAAATAACAGATGTGCCATCAACTACCATTCAGAATGATCATGACAGGGCTTATTTGAGGTTTCAGAGTATAGAGTTATCTGCTGGAATTCTGCTCTCCCGATTTGGGTCACAGAGCTGGTAGGGACCTTGACCTGTGGCTCCCACAGTAATCTGTTTAACAGATGGCATCTCCATCCTTGCTGAGGCTGGGTATGAATCTATATTGTTTTCATTATTATTATAAGGTCAGAATGCAATTTCACATTTTTCAAAGTTCAGTTTTGATATTATCATTACATGCATTGAATGCTATAGAACATGCATGATGACACTTTACACAAGAAGCATTTATTTATTTTGTGGCAGACAGATTTCTATCCACTCACCTTACCTCTTCTAAAATGTAACTAAATGGATGATGAAATTCTCTGAGCCTCACTTTAAATCTTTGCAGAAAAGATGGACCCATAGCATCAGGAAGGAAACTATATGTGGATCCTTTCATCTTGAAACTAGTGTTCAAAGGACACTCTTCACTGTATTAGGAAAAGAACATCTCTAGATGCAGGGACGATTACAACTGGACAATTGTTTGGAGATTCCTGATACAAGCTTTGAAATTTACATTTAACTGAATAATTTATTCAACAAGCAGTTTCTGAATAACCGATATTGTCTGGCATAACTCTATGTGCCTGCTACCTATGTTACAAAATAAAACATGCCTGCCATCATGCTCCTGGACAGTAAGTGAGAGGAGACAGCTATCTTGTTTAAAAGGCAGAAAGTGTGTTTGCAGATGCTAAGAAGAGATCCAGCCAGGTCATAGATAGCACTAGTTTGGGGCTGAGACACATTTGGGCTCAGAGAATGACAGCAATGTGTGTCACGTGGGCATGCTGAAGTAGAGACAGGGTCTCAGAATCAAGATAGCTCTGTTTTCCCTTCCTTTTTCTTCCAAGTGCAGGAGTGGCCCACTCTGAAGATGCTTTATATGTCTGAAGAAGTTCTCTCCAAAATAATACCAGCATCCTTAGACCCTCCCCTGATACTCACTGTCCAGGGAAAATTAAACTGGAATACCAAGAAGGAAGGGGAATGGTGTCAAATCAAGGCAACTCTGCTTGTATGTTCTTCCTGGCTTTCTCTAGCTCCAGTCAAGTTCCCAGAAAGCCATTCCTAGTCTTCTAAGACTGCCCTGGCCTCTACTTCCTCCTTTCCTACAAAGAAGGTATTTGGCCTCAGCCAGCCATCCCTTCTTTGAACTTCCTGCATAAATGGGCAGGTTAATAACTTTGTATGTTTTTTTTTTCTCCTGTCAAAGTGTTTATATTGGTTTAGTTTAGCAAACCTTCCAAGGGCACAAGGAAAATTTCCCTTATTGCTATAAGGATCTATTGGCAAACAGGTGATTAAACAAGCTGACCCTTTTGGCTTTACCGAAAGGTAAAGTCTAAACAAAGCCTGAAGTTAGTAGGAGAGTTGGAGTAGACATCTGCTTTGATCAGTGTTCCTCCTGCAATGAAAATACAGAGCAGAAGTTGCCAGGTATGGAGACTGCAGGATGTTTCCATAAGGATCAGGAAGTTCAGGGTAGCTGGATAGGGACTGAGAAAGCCAAGTTGTCATTCACTGTCTGGAAGTCTGAAAAGACTGAAAAGGGAGAAAAGCTACAGAATAAGATGTTAAAGGCAGATTCCGAGATGTTCCTCATTGTTGTAGGCCATTCCTGATACTTTCCTAAAACAGACAACGAGGCTGCATTTAGGACTCACGGCTGTCATCGTGTTCAGAAATTTGCATTTCCAGCGTCTCTTTACAGAATCAACGCCCGCTACTAATCTGTGTTCACAGGATTTGAAATTTCTCCACATAAATTTTGAGTTCATAAAAGAGCACACAAAGCATGTTCACAGTCTCTGAGGGACTGCTCCCCTCCCCTTGTTATTCTGATCCAGTTTCTTCAGGCTGTTGCCCTTTAAACCAATTATGCCAAGGAACACAAATCATCCCGAATCCCAAAGTAGAAATAAATTACTCAGAAAACCAAACAGGCTGAGCCTAAGATGTTATAATCACTACTATGTTTATTTATTGACTCTTCAACTCCATTTTCTCTGAGAATGACTATGGGGTAATGCAATATTATACTTGCACAATGAATGCTAACATTCTCATAAAGTTTTAGGCTGAAAGATTTTTCTTCAAACATTTTTTTTTTTCACAGATAAAGTTTTGCATTTTGTCTGCTTCCAATTGGAGAATCTTTAAATTATTTGACTAATTGGTAGCAAAAATGCAGTTTCTGGATTCAAATCCTGAGTGCCAAGTTTTAATTCAAAGGGGAGTCTCTGAGGCTTTCTTGAGCAGCCTTGGGAGTACCCGATTATAATGGAAATGCTGACTGACCACATTTGTGCTGCTATAACAAAACCTGACTTGAAGATAAATGTTTCATGAATTAAGAAAAGTTTAAAAAGTCTTTCTATTGAGCTTTGTTCCCAAGATGAAAGTGAAACTACTCTTTTTTGAGGTACAGAGGATATGTGGGTTACTAATATTCTAGTCTGCAAACAGCCTTAATCAAAAGCAATATCCAAAATGGTACATTGACATGTGGAATAACTTCTCTGATGAATTCTTGTCAAAACTGGTTTTATTCAAAGGAACTGAAAAATAATGAAAAAGAAGAAGGCTTTTTAAAACTACATGACCTATGCATACTGCTTGGGCATTTGATTCTCTTACTGGGTGAAGCTGTGTGGCCCTGACATAAGGATGCCTGGTCCTTGATTTCTGGATCTAGCATGCAATAGCTGTCTGACCTTAAACAAATAGCTTCACTCCACTGGGCCTTCATCTCTACTGAGTGCAATGAAGTAACAGTGTTTAAACTTTGGTTCTGTTGGTAGGAATGAGCTAACAATGAATTGAGATGCAGTGTGCTTCCTGTCACAAAGTAAGAGCTTGACAAATATTTGCACTTGCGATAGAGAGATGGCTCTCAGGGCAAGAGCACTTGCTACTTTAGCAGAGAACCTGAATTTGACTCCCAGCACCTACTCTGGGAGATTCACAACTGAGGAAACTCCAATTCCAGGAATCTGATGCCCTCTTCTGGCCTCCAAAGCCCCTGCACACATGTGGTGCACATATAAACAAGAAGGCGACTATGTGCTGTCTTAGTTAGGGCTTCTGTTGCTATGATAAAACCATGACCAGAAGCAGCTCATGAAGGAAAGCATTTATTTCAGCTTACAACTATCAGGTGACACTTCATCACTGAGGGAAGTCAGAGAAGAGAAGAAACTCAAGGCAGGGACCTAGAGGGAGGAAGTGCTATAAAGGAGTGCTACTTACTGGCTTACTTGAATTTCCCAGCTTGATTTCTTCTACCACTCAGGGTGACCAGACCTGGGGTGGCACAGCCCACAGGGAGTAGACTGTCCTACATCAATTACTGGTTAAGAAAAGGCCACTCAGACTTGCCTACAATCTAATCTTATGGAATCATGGTTTCAATTGAGATTCTCTCTTCCATTTGAGTCTATCTTGAGTCATATTGAAATAAACAAACAACCAGAATATGCATATGCCGGAGATACATGACTGCTGAAATACTCATGGCTTCCAGATGGACATCTGCACCCTTCTTTCTGCAGAGCTCCATAAAGAGGTCCTCTGTGTGGCTTGAACTATGCCCTCAGGCTTGCTCACCTTTGGTCACCCCACTCTCCCAAAAGAAGATACCTTCAGGATTTAGAGAACAACAGAAGAGTGGCATGGATAAATGGCTACTTCCATCCCCTTCAGCTCAAGTACTATTTTGTCAGTTGTGGAAGCCGCTTGTTTGTCAGGATGCTTTATTATTGAGCTCTCAGTGAAAAACATGTTTTCACCCTGGCTTTCACCTGGATACAGGGATAGACAAGATGTGTTGCCAAGTTCACTTTCTTTTGTTTCTGTGAGGATCACACAGACAGATGGTCAAGGTAAACAAGTCTGACTTCTTGATGAACTTCATTGTATCAAAGTGCTTTGCTCTGACTATAAAAAGGGACTGTGGAATAAACTGAGTGCCTAGTTTTCTGCTAGAAGCCCTCTTGAACAGATTCTGTGTAGTGTCTTGTTTTTGTTTTTGTTTTTTTTTCTTTTCTTTTAATTTTCTTTCAGTCCTCACTCCCCACTCAATATCTGCTCAACTCTGCTGGTGGGCTCTGGCAGTTTGTGGTCTGAACAACATAATTATGTTGTTATATCTTTTCCTGTAGCTAAAGCACACAGTAGCATGCAGTAGTGTCCTCCTTCTCCTGCCTTTCAGACCTAGGGATAGTGATGGATTCTCATCTTTCAATGTTATGAACCCTATTCACTGATCTTGTGACATCTGTTACCACTGGTGACCTATCTGGTGGAGCCTGTCAGATGAAATATGCAAAAGAAGGATGTCTGTTTACTGGTTCTCTAGCCCTAGCAAATCATTTGTTCATAATGTATACTCATGACACCACCAGTTTCAATACAAAACAAACAGCCAAGAACATCCTTCATCCTCACCGGCCATATAGTGCCTCTCACCATTCTCTATTCACTTCTGTCCCTCTCCACCATTGCTTCCCTTGTCCAGAATAGCATTCTGTGAGTTTCCCCATTAGTCTTTTTTCTACTCTTTTCCTACATACCCCTCATTCTTCTCATAAATAGTATGGAATCAGGAAATCCTGAATCAGACAAGGCAATTCTCCAATGTCTAACCATGTCAGAATTTACCATGGCAAAACCAAATTCCAAACTCCTTCCTAACATCTGAATTATCCATAGTCATTGGCTCCTGATTTCCAGTCTGATCACATACTTTAACATTCTTTCCTTCCATTAGCTTTGCTCTTTCAATATTTTATACATTTCACTGGCTGGGCATTCCAAGCTCAGCACTGACATATCAGGTTAAAGAAAGATTGAATAATAATGCTGGAGAGGACTCCGGAGAAACTCACGAGCATCTCACCTCAAGCATGTTTCCAGAGCTCACAAACCTCCTTCTCTTCTGGAATCAGTTTGCATTTCAGAGCAAGCTTTTCTTTCATGTGTCCTGCCTCCTATCTCTACTTGTCACTCATCCCCACCCCCTCTCTCATCCCATCCCTTCTCTCCTCTTTCTCCATCTTCCTCCTTTCAATTCCTTTCTCATCCTCCATTGCTCCTCTTCTTACTTTCTTCTCTTCTTCCTCTTCTTCCCTTCTGTCTTCCTTTTCCTTTTTCTCTTGCTCTCTTTGGTCTGTCACCTTGCAAAAAAGTCTCATGTATATACTGGCTAAATAGGTTCTTGGTGATGGCATTATTCTTGATGTATAGGTGTCACACTGTCTCTTCATGTAAAAAGACCAGCCCTATCATATCTGGACCATATCACTATGACATTATGACTTTCATATTGGTCAAACATATGGATGGAGAGAGCAAAAGTATCCAATTCATTAAACTTTGCAAATAACATAACAGACCTTCAATTTAAGGGCTAAAAATTACAATGATAAAAGAAGAAAGCACAGCCAGGTCCTGTGTGGTGCCTGTTGCAGTGCACAGGAGGCTGAGGTGGGGGAGGGGATGACTTTAGTTCAGAAGCTTGAGGACAGTATGCCTAGGCAACAGAACAGTATGCCTGAGGAAAGGAAAGGAAAGAGAATGCATCTGATAAAACTCGTCAGATGGAGAAGGTGGAGATGAAATACATTTGCCAGCTCAATATACTCACAGAAGAGAAAGCCATGGGCTCCACAGGGCTGGCTGCGACCACTGTGACCCTTGGGCAGTTTGTTCTCCTGCAGGCTCTACATCCCATTGTGAGTGAGTAGTGTCATAAAAAACATGACGATGTTACACTGTTCTTTCTGTTTTTTCAAATAGTTCCAGTATGTTCCATCCTTTACTTTCTGTTTCTTTTCTTCTAGTTTTCTCATATATATATATATGTGTGTGTGTGTGTGTGTGTGTGTATGTGTGTGTCCTTACCTTTAGTCTACTTTAAACTCAAACACAGTTTGATGTTTCATACCTAATATTCCTGACCATTCTCTAACAGCCTTCCCTCACATTAGCAGAAAGCCTTTCATGAAATTCACCTTTTCCTCCTGGGCACAGCATCAGGGTCCAGCTTGTTCATGCAACTATGTTATGCCTAGCTCATTGCAAAATAAGTCCCAAATATGCCACATAATCCTTCAACTACTTTTTCCATTTATAAGTTTGTAGACTGAGGCCCTAGATGATGAGGGAACATAAAGCAGAAAGAACCTCGGTTTCTGAACAACCACAGGAGACAAGTCATCAACTGGAATCTTCCTACTGGTTAGCCCATGAATGAAAAGTGAGTGTCTACTGTGTCAAGCCCTAGAATTTCAAGAACCAACTCCCTCCCCTGATGTCCATATGCAGCAAACAATCTTCTAACAATTCACCATTAAGTAAGCAAGTTGACACAGAGATCAGAAATTAATACTGAAAAACAACAACAAAACCAAAACATCCCCCGTGACTATTTCCTTTCACCAGTTTCAGTCATGACACGGAATGGGTGCACAGTTCCATTTCCCTCTTCCCCTTTGCAGCAAGATGGTTCAAACACAAGCTTATGTTTGCACACGAGTGCTGCCATTGCCTCCTTAAGACTCTAAACAACTGAAGGGCAGTGAAGATTGTAGCTGGAAACAAAGATGGACATTGGCTATTTGTTATGACTCAGTTAGGGTTTTTATTGTTGTGGTGAAACACCATGACCAAAAAACCAGTTGGGGAGGAAAGGGTTTATTAGCCATATCCATGTGGCTGTTCATCACGGAAGGAAGTCAGCAGAGGAACAAGACAGGAATTATGTAGAGATCATGGAGGGGTAATGCTTACTGGTTTCCTTCACATGGCTTGCTCCGCCTTCTTTGTTATAGAATCCAAGACTACCAGGATAGGGATGACCCTACCCACAGTGGACTGGCTCCTCCCACTTTCATCTCTAATTGAGAAAATGCCTTGCAGCTGGATCCCATGGAGGTATTTCCTCAACTAAGACCCATACCTTTCTGAAGAGTCTAACTTGTGTCAAGTTGACACACAAAACCAGCCAGTACAGTGGCTGTGAGGTTATCTGAGATCTTAGATGACTAAGTGCCCATCTCTCACCTATGAACAACAAATAACAGAAGTTGGATACAGACATCATGATATCCAGAGGTAGTTACCACACAAGTTACCGTTATGTGACAGGAACTGTGCACTAAGCTTGTCTCTTTAAAATATTAAAAAAAAAAAAAAGCCTTGCTACTGTTAAAAGTGCCATAAGAGAAAAGACTGTAAAAACAACTTGTTAAAGGACTAACTCAAGATAAAAACAAGTTGAATGAGAGGCCTGGGATGTAAGGCAGTCGGTACATTGCTGACGTAGCATGAACAAAGCCCTGGAGCAGATCACCAGCATCACAAGAAACTCTCTGTGTGATGGTCCAAACCTGTGACCTCACATTAGGAGCGGAGGTGTTAGTGGTAACAGAAGGCTCAGACGTTCAAGGTCATCCTCAGCTACAAAGGGACTAGGCCACCCTGAGCTTGTCTCTCAAAACAACCAACCCCAAGTTTATAAAGATTTTGAAAAAAAAAATAGTCCTATAATAAAATCACAAAATAATCACTTGAAATAGCACCAAAATTATTAATGAGTTAAGTTAGTTTACACTATAATGGTACGTGGTTAGCCAGGAAATCTGACAGTACTTAGAAAGAAAAAAAATAAGATGAAAATACAAAGAGGTTTATTTTTATTAGCTCCCAAGGCTATATTTAAAAAAAAATATTTCAGTTTTTACTTTTAGTTACGTTCATACGTGACTGTGTATGCAGTACCTGCGGAGGCCTGAAGAAGACATTGTATCTCCTTGAACTGGAGTTGCAGGTGGTTGTGAATAGCCTAACATGAGTACTGGGGACTGAACACGAGTCATGTGAAAGGGCAGGCAATATGCACTTCTAACCACTGAGCCACCTCTCTAGCTCCCAAGCTATATTATACAATGGCTTTTTGCTGTGCTCGTGATGTTTATCTAATAGGCATGTAAAGTACATAGAGCAAATTGTGTAAATTGTTTAAGTCTATGCTTATTTAATTATGTGTGTGTGTAAGTATGTGCCCTTGGGTGCTGGTGTCTTTGAGGGCCAGAGGTATAGAGGTCTTATTACAGGCTGTTGTGAGCTGCCTGACAGTGGGTGCTAAGAAACAAATTTGGATCTTCAGCCAGATCAGTACATGGTCTTAACAACTGAGTGATCTTTCTAGCCATGAAAAATGTGCAGATTCCAAGAACTTAGCTTAATGATGTTAATTTATCTGTATATCCGAATAACTGATATTTAGACTAGGGGCTGGAATATTTCCATCCTTCTACAAATCTCTTAATACCCTTTGCAATAAAAAAATGGCTAAAATATTTTTATTATCTATATTTTGTGAGAAATAAATTGGAATGTGGCTATAAAATCAATATTAAGAAATATTACTTAACAAAAACTTAGTCCCCTGTGTCCAGACAACCTCAGAGGCAATCGCTACAAATCATGTCTTCTGCATATTTTATGGACTAGTCTGGATACCTACAATCACTTTCTCTCTCTATCTTGTATGCCCATCTCAGTTAATGTGCAGAAGAACCACAGAGCATGTGCCTTTCAAAGGGATAGGACAGAGTGGTGGTAAAGACAGTATGGGACTGAAATGATGAAATGGCAAAATCATTATTTTTGTTTGTATAAGCCCTATGCCATACACTATATATATATATATATGTACTTATGTATAAATATATACATAAGTATATAAATATATAGTATATATTTATAGTATATATACTATATATTATATATAATATAGTATATAAATATATAAATTTATAAAGTATATAAATATATATACATAAGTATATATATAACTTTCTACCATAGGATAATGGTAATATTTATATATTTATATATAGTATAGTATATGAATATATATAAATTATATAAAGTATATAAATATATGTACATAAGTACATATATATATATTACTTTCTATCACAGGAAAATGGTAATATTTTAAATACTTTTATAGTTGGAGAGGCTTGTATAAAATAATCCACATCATATCTATACAAGTAAAGATATATAGCATGTGTAGATTAATTTTTGTTTTTCTACTCTGTAGTAGACCTATTAATTTTTGCTGGCCACTGAGACCTTTAAAAGTCATCATTCTCCCAAGAAGAGACACATTGTTCCAAATCCATAGTGACAAGTACCAGAGCTGGCTGTAAACTCATTCAATTAGAAACAGTTCTACAGCTCTGCTTGCAAGTAAGCAATCAGACCTGGTTTTAACGCTATCTAATTAATCAATGACAGCTAACTTCACTGACCATGCTCTAAAAGCGAAACAGTAAGAGGCTCATGACTTCAGACACCAGGACAGAGAATTATTTCAGAGAATAAACCCATTTCTAAGGCTGCTATCAATGATCTGCTGTTCTGATTACAAGCACCGTCAACACAGGATTTCACTCTCTCCTCAGCCCGCTCCTGGATCAGCATCTAATACAGTATGAGTGAACTCATCATGAAAGTGAGTATCAGATCAGTAAAGGGCTTGCTCAAAAGAGAGGTGACATGTAACCTCTCCACACTTAACTGTCCTGTGGAACCTACTTTTTAAAGACATTGTGTGTAGTCTTTACTTTTTGATATAGTTACAACTATGTTGGCTTGGTATGACCAAGCACCATAGCTTGGGTGGCTTCAGCAACAGATGCTCAGTTCCTCGTGGATCTTGAAGCTAAAAGGCCAAGGTCAAGCATTAGCAAGTTTGGTTTTCTTGGGAAGCCTTTCTTGGTCTGAGCATGGCGGTGGTCTTCCTATAACTCCACATAGTCTTTTCTCTGCATATGTCTGCATCCTAACTGCATCCTACTAAGAAACTAGTCACACCTTTCATGTTTCCCAAACTGGGGATCAAGATCCCTTGGGGGGTTCAAACAGGATCCTTTCACAGGGTTGTCTAAGACCATCAGGAAACAGATATTTATGTTATGACTCATAACAGTACCAAAATCACAGTTATGAAGTAGTAACAAAAATAATTTTATGGTTGGAGGTCACCACAACATAAGGAACTGTATTAAATGGTTCCAGCATTAGGAAGGTTGAGAACCACTGACTTAGGTCTTTTGGAAAGATCATCACATCATCACATAGGTTTGAAAGACACTATTCAACCTTGCAACAAAGATCTAGCATAGCAATCTTCACTTTGCATTAGGTGGTTGTAAAACTTAAACTCTGGTATTACTTTATAATACATATCTATCGAGATTACAAGGTGAGGAGGATGGGAAGGCCCTGCCCTGCAAAGTTTAGGGTAGAAGGTGGGGTTTGCCAGCCATTGCCAGCAGCAGAAAGGGACTGAAGAACGGTGGGAGAACCTACAGCTGTTGGTCTTAGGCCTGAAGCACACCATTTTCAGCCTTTTGTTGATAAGTGGGTAAGGGATGAAAATTCTCTTCTGACAACTTTTTGCTGACACTAAGGTGGCTGTAGGGAGGTCAAAAGACTTTTTTCCTCTCTCACCCCCTTGCATGGCAACCAAGAGCAGCTTCCAATGAACCTACATTTACATACTTTAACTATCCTTACATTATTCCAATGTCCTCATCCTACTTCACCAGCCCTCCCTAGATCTTCCTTTTTCTTTTTTAATTAAACAAAAAGGGAGGAATGTTGTGCTGTGCAGGCAGTTTAAGTATCCTTCCCGTGGTGACCTTTAGGGTCCTGACAACATCTTGTCTCAGTCCCTGTGCCCTGTGACATCGTCTGGGCCAGGTACTTAGTGACAGGCCTGCTACTTGTGCTCTCTGTCTTACCCTTGCTCTCTTGCTCCTCTCTTGCTCTCTCCCTCTTCTCTGTTGGAGCATCCCCTTCCCCCCCCATCTGTCTCTGTCTCTCTCCCTCTCCTTCCTTTTCTCTTTCCATATCTATCCAAGAAACTCTTTCATATTAAAAACAATAATATATATCTGGTTGGAAGTAGAGATTAACTATATTACATAAATGAAGTTTGGCTCATATGCAAGCAGTTTCAAAATGAGATGTTGTGTGTTTATGCCATATTTGAATACAAGCTGAAACATACTTGATTATTCATGAAAAATTTCAGCAGTTACCAGCAGGCTAAGAGTGATGTTGCTTGCATTTGGATTTAGGGTGGCAGCTAATTTTCCCATTAAAACCTATGGCCCTCAGTCTTCTCATTTGTAATATAGGAATGTGAGTGTTTAGAACACCATTCTGAAGACTGAACAAAACAAAACAGGAAAATATCTTACCCTACTGCCTGGAACACAGCAAGTCTCGGCGAGTCCTCATCACTGTATATTCTCCACAGTGTGCACCTAGCAAGCCTTGCAATGGCCAACGTGAGAACTATTGTCTTCATTCACAGCCGTGGCTGTGACCTGGATGTGGGGGGTTATTGAGGAAACATTTTTATGTTCATAAACCCAGAGGCTGATTCTAGGAAATATGCTTCATTTGGGAAGTTCACTCTGTATTAACTTCCCTTTCTTTACTCTATGACTGCTGGAGTTTCAAGGAAACTCAAAGGGTTAATCTTGCAGCATCTCTGATTTCATGACAGTTCTTCTGTAGAGAAGAACTCTAAGCAATGGACCTTTCACATTGGAATTTCGCACTCATTTAACAGCTGCACAGAATAAAGATCTGTGTCACCTGCACAATCCCTTCCTGCACTTGGCCATTCGTAACACATCTGTCAGCTCCACATATAATCGCCCAGAGGAAAACTCTCCTATGGCCATTTCTGCTATGCCTTGAGAAAATGTTTTCATCTAGTAAAATACCCAATGAAGTCTTTGGAAAGTTCTCCAAATGAAACCCGTTAAAAGATAAAAATACAAATGGCACTGGTTCTCAACCTGTGGGTCATGACTCCCTAAGGGTTGTACATCACATATCCTGCATATCATATATTTGCATTATGATTCATCAGAGTAGCAAAATTACAGCTATGAAATAGCAATAATTTTATGGTTATGGGTCACCACAACATGAAGAACTGTAATAAAGGACTGAAGCATTAGGGAGGTTGAGCCAGTGACATAGGGAATTGTAGGATATTATTTCAAACTCTACAACCTATGAAGAGGAAGCAAACCATGTCTAAATATAAGCAGAGCTAAAGTTCACTCAGCGTTAAAGTTCCAAAGGTGTTTTGGAAAAAACATTCCTGGACACTATACCATTGAGATGGATCTTGATTAAATCGTGGCTATTAATTACCTTAGCTGTCAAATTATATAAGTGTATAAAATTTTTAAAGAATAAATAAAAATATTAATAAAGTGTTTTAAAAGTTGATGTCAGGAGAAATTTATAAAGGCTGTTCTTGGCTCTTTGACCTCTCCCCACTCCTGGGAGGAGCAGCCTTGCTAGGCCACAGAGGAGGACATTGCAACCAGTCCTAAATACTCAATAAGCTAGGGTCAGATGGAAGGGGAGGAGGACCTCCCCTATTAGTGGACTTGGAAAGGGGCAGGGAGGAGATGAGGTAGGGAGGGTGGGATTGGGAGGGAATGAGGGAGGGGCTATGGCTGGGCTACAAAGTAAATAACCTGCGATTAATATAAAAAATTATTTAAAAAAGACTGTTCTTGAGTAAACTTAAATATTTTAATATACTTAAGTAAGTTATCTAACATTCAAATTGGCTCTGGCAATTGTGTGTGTGTGTGTGTGTGTGTGTGTGTGTGTGTGTGTGAAATAAAAGAACTTAAAAATGCAATGGCTTACAAACTGTTACAGGAGACATATTCCATTACTACTACTGAATCCCACTGGCATGTAAACTAGAGGCAGTGATCACTAATGAGGCTCCCAGATTTTGTTATTTCATGTAAATAACCAACCATGTCTGTGAAAGATTGATTGCAGCTTTTAAAATGTTTGCTGGATCCATGTGTAATTAAGATGAGTTAAATATGCAAATCAAGACTAATTAGCTTCATTTATTAATGTTAGTTTGTCTTGCCACGGCAAAATTCCTCTTTGGATCTCTTTAAGCACTCTGCATTTTTGATTTCTTTGTTCTGAGTTTAAATTACTGAAGAAAAGAGCTGTTTTCAAAGGAGCCGGTGCTTGCGTGCAAGGTCCTCCTGTTGTTGAGCAGTGAGCTTTTAAAATGCATTCTCCCCTGGCAGGAAACCTGATTGAGATGCTATTTCTCTATATGCGTGTATTTCCAGCCACCTTATGGTAGACTGTATTTAATTAATTACATTTCAGCAAAGTGGGAAACCCTTGGGGTTTCCCTTTGATGTGAATGAGCCTTTTGTCCCAGGATGTCCAGCACACTGATGGAATGGTGTAGCAGTGACTGATAAGCCAGGGATGTCCGTAGAAATGGCTTCTCCTGGACAAAATGTCCACATCTCCACAAATTAACAAAAGGAACTCCCCTGTGCTGAGCTATCAGCCTCGTGTGGGAAACAACATTCAGGCTTCAGAAAGTAACATACGTGAGGAAATAGAAGAAAAAATAATGCATGGGCCAGAGGTAACAACAGCAAAGCTAAACATCAGAGAGTAGAGTCAAAATTACAAATGCTTAATAAGCAAACTTGGGTACAGACACTCCAAATCAAACCAAATCAAAGCAACGGCCTTATCTGTTTTTAACTTAACTGATTCTTCTTGCCACTGAACTTCACAATCCAGGTCTGCAAAATTCAAAAAGTATTATATACTATTATTTATTTTGTTATCTATTTAAGTGCATGGGTATTTTTAATAAATAATTAGTGGAAAACAAATTCCTTTTGTCACAGGTTGGGAAACTTCAGACTAGGCTGTTTTATTGTGGTTTAAACACATGAATGAATGCAGACACAATGTCAATTGCACTGAATTTTATTCTTAAATATAGGACAACATTGCATTAACAGTCTCCAAAACTTATTTTGTCTTTTGTTTCTCCATTTTTCAAGGTCTGTAAAGAATTGAGTTGGTATTTTGATGGGAATTGCATTGAATCTGTAGATTGCTTTTGGCAGAATCTCCAAAATGATCTTGTACAACAACAGATCATCTGGAGGTATCTAGATCCCCGATCTCAAGCTGTACTATATGGCAACAGTAATAAAAACTGCATGGTATTGGCATAGAAACACAAAGGAGGATCAATAGAACCGCATAGAAGACCCAGAAATAAACCCACACACCTATGAATACTCGATATTTGACAAAGAAACCATCCATTCAATGGAAAAAAGACAGCATCTTCAACAAATGGTGCTGGACCAACTGGATGTCTACATGCAGAAAAATGAAAATAGATCCATATTTATCACCCTGCACAAAACTAAAATCGAAGTGGATCAAGGACCTCAACATAAAACCAGATACTCTAAATCAGTTGGAAAAAAATGTGGGGAACAGCCTAGAACTCATTGGCACAGGAGACAACTTCCTGAACAGAACACCAACAGCACAGGCTCTAAGAGCAACAATCAATAAATGGGACCTCATGAAAGTGAAAAGCTTCTGTAAAGCAAAAGACACCGTCATCTAAACAAAACGACTGCCTACAGATTGGGAAAGAATCTTCACCAACCATTTACCTGACAGAGGGCTAATATCCAGTATATATAAAGAAATAAAGAAGCAGAAAAGCAACAAACCAAGTAATCCAATTAAAAAATGGAGAACGGAGCTAAACAGAGAATTCTCGATAGAGGAACATCGAATGGCAGAGAAACACTTAAAGAAATGCTCAACCTCATTAGCCATTAGGGAAATGCAAATCAAAACGACCCTGAGATTTCACCTTATACCCATGAGAATGGCCAAGATCAAAAACTCAAGTGACAACACATGCTGGAGAGGTTGTGGTGAAAGGGGAACCCTCCTCCATTGCTGGTGGGAATGTAAACTGGTACAACCACTCTGGAAAGCTATCTGGCGCTTTCTAAGACAAATAGGAATAGTGCTTCCTACAGACCCAGCTATACCACTCCTAGGTATATACCCAAAATTTGCTCAAGTACACAACAAGGACATGTATTCAACCATGTTTTTAGCAGCTTTATTTGTAATAGCCAGAACCTGGAAACAACCCAGATGTCCATCAATGGAGGAATGGATACAGAAATTGTGGTAATTTTACACAATGGAATACTACTCAGCAATCAAAAAGGATGAAATCATGAAATTTGCAGGCACATGGTGGCATCTAGAAAAGATCATTCTGAGTGAAGTATCCCAGAAGGAGAAAGACAAACATGGTATATACTCGCTTATATAGACCTACAAGATATGATAAACATAATGAAATCTACACACCTAAAGAAGATAATCAAGAAAGCAGTCATGGGCAAAGATGATCAATCCTCATTTAGAAAGACAAATGGGATGTGCATTGCATGTACGACAGGAGTCTACCGTGCAAGGCATTTGAAAGACTCTAAATAGCAGTGTTTCAAAGCACTAAGACTCATAACCAAACCGTCGGCAGAGTGCAGAGAATCATATGAAAGAAGGGGAGTTAGTATAATATGGAAAGAATAGGAGCTCTACAAGAACCAAATATATATGGGCACAGGGTCTTTTCTGAGACTGACACTCAACCAAGGACCATCTATGGATCTAACCTAGAACTTCTGCTGGGATGTGGCCCGTGGTAGCTCAGTAACCAAGTAGTTTTCCAAAGAAAGGGGAACAAGGACTATTTCTAACAGGATCTCAAGGGCAGGCTCTTTGACCTCCCCCCCCCAGGGGAGGAGCAGTCCTGTTAGGCCACAGAGGAGGACTTTGCAGCCAGCCCTGAAGATACCTGATAAAACAGGGTCAAATGAAAGGGGAGGAGGTCCTCCCCTATCAGTGGACTTGGAAAGAGGCAGGGAGGAGACCAGGGAGAGAGTTTGGGGTTGGGGAGGGAATGAGGGAGCGGGATACAGCTGGGACACAGAGTTAACAAAATGTAACTAATAAGAAAAATAAAATTAAAAAAAAAACTTATTTTGTCTCCTACAACTAAAAGCTAGAGCTTTGATTGTACTATTTATGGCTCAAATTATGAATGCAATATGATTCTTCCAGTTTTTGATGGTCTCATTTCAATACTAAGATCATTGGCAATCTTGGGTAAGCATACCTAGGAAGAAAAAAATACCAAAACATTAAATATTATGTGATTTGTGTTTTTGTTTTACTTGAAAGTATTCATTTAAAATCCTTTAAGTCTCTCTTGTATCCATGGAGACATGAACAAAGGACAGCACAAAGGGCTCCACCAGGGCCTAGCTAGGCAGGGCAATAAATTCACTAGGTTAGCTCTCAGAGCATGGGTGAAGGATTACACCCTGAGCATGGGTAAGGGGTTACTCCAGAGCATTAACGAACCCAAAGCTGGTGTATCACTGAAAAGTCTCATTTCAGCGTGGATGACAACTTCCCTGCAGCAGTACAGATGGAACCCTTCCTTTGGCCAACCTTCATCTGTTTATAAACTCTCTCTCCTCCTAAGACCATGAGACCATGTTCAAGTTGGGTGGAATTGCATGCAGGTGGGAGGGAGGAATAGGCAGAAGTGGCTGGAATCTCAAGAGAAGGTCAGATGATCCTCCCCACTTTCTTCTGTGGTGGAATGAAGATGGCCTGGCATTGAGGGTCTTACGAGTAGTCACAGCTGCTCTGATGAAGGAAGTGATTTTTATGCTTGGAGGACAGTATGTTGAGACTATGCTGGGCACACTATTTGAGTTCCAAGAATTTTTTTTTAAATTCTTTATTAATTACACTCCTGTCCCAATCCCTCCCTTCCTCTACCCTCTGCATGCATGCCCCTCCCCAAGTCCACTGATAGGGGAGGACTTCTTTTCCTTCCTTCTGATCCTAGTCAATTAGGTCTCATCAGGAGTGTTTGCATTGTCTTCTTCTGTGGCCTGGTGATGCTGCTTCCCCCTCAGGGAGAGGTAATTAAAGAGCAGGCCAATCAGTTAATGTCAAAGACAGTCCCTGTTCCTATCACAATGGAACCTACTTGGATACTGAACTGCCATGGGCTACATCTGTGCAGGGGTCTTAGGTTATCTCATGCATAGTCCTTGGCTGGAATAGCAGTCTAAGGAAAGACCCCTGTGCTCGGTTTTTTGGTTCTGTTGCTCTCCTTATGGAGTTCCTGTCCTCTCCAGATCTTACTGTTTCCCACTTCTTTCCTAAGATTCCCTGCACTCTGCCCAAAAAAGGTTGCCCCTAAGTCTCAGCATCTGCATTGATAGTCTGCAGGGCAGAGCCTTTTAGAGGTCCTCTGTGTCAGGCTCCTGACTTGTTCTCTCTTTTCACCTTCTTCTGATGTCCTGAGTGAGCTATCTTAGAAGCAGAAAGACTCACATGGTATATATTCACTCATGTAGACCTATAATACAGGATAAACATACTAAAATCTGTACACCTAAAGAAACTAATCAAGAGGGAGGACTCTTGCTAAAATGCTCGGTCCCTACCCAGAAAGAGTTCCAAGAAATTTAAATAGAAAGTCGAGTTAAGCCTGAGACAACAAAATCCACACCCAAAGTGTGTACCTTTCACTGGGAATGACCACTCTGTGGGATGAAAGTAGAACTTCTTATTGACATTGAGGAAACAAAAGAACCAACCAGTAAATGAACAGAGCAAAGAGACCTCTCCTAATGTCTTGACTTTAAGCATGGAAAACAAACAAATATCCCCCCCCCAAAACACACTTTTCCAAGAGGTTGTCAAAGGTGAACTTCCTGTGAGCTCTGAGCAGTATAGGAACTTTGCCCAAACCTCAGAAAGTGTAGTGCTATATCTCCAACAAACTGAGAGCTTTCACATTGTATTTGCTTCATCATATTCTCCACATGAAAAGAACACAGAGAGCTGTGAAACATAACCCTTATTGGGCACAAAAGCAACCAAGCAAACAAAACAACAACAAAGGGAGTTGCCTTCAAATAGTGCTCCTTGGGCTCCTACTGCAGTTCTCCCCTCTCCCTTGTGCAATGTCTCCCCAGTGCCCCTTAAAAACCTCATCCAATCAGTGGCCCGGATTCATGTTCAAAAACATTGGATCAAGGTATGGATGATGACACTGAGGCACATTTTTTTAAGCCAGAGTTCCTCAAATTTGGTTCTCTCTACCTGTAGATCTGTGACACTAGGACAAATTATCTACCAGTTCATACCAAAGTGCATGGCTCAGTTAGGTACAAGATGGTCACAAACATATCCTTGCTCTAATATGCGGAGGATGAAGGCACCAAAGGTCAACAATCCATCACAGCTCTGAAATTCTGCCACGCTAATTTTACATGTTCTGTGCCTACCCCTCATAGTCTGGTAACCATTCATCATAGCTCACAGATCTTTTATAATTTAGAAATTGAGGAATATCCCAGGAGCATCTATTTTTTAATATATATGTGTGTGTGTATGTGTGTGTGTACATGTGTGTATGTATGTATTTACAGAGAAAG
The DNA here is from genome assembly GCF_030254825.1 of Meriones unguiculatus. Lineage (NCBI taxonomy): Eukaryota > Metazoa > Chordata > Mammalia > Rodentia > Muridae > Meriones > Meriones unguiculatus. Next base: position 57,481,512 of record NC_083362.1, on the reverse strand, counting down.
GATCTCCCTAAGGGGCTCCAATTAAGGGGTTTCTGCATTAGGCTTTTCAGCTGGGCATGTGATTCTAACATGTCTTTGAGAAAAGTGACCTAGTCCAATGTTTCTCAAACTCCAATATTCATGTATTCAACACTGTTGACCAGTGGTATTCAGAAACAAGGCACTCTAATTGGTGTCATTTGTCATACTTCGTGGTGTAAAGATTTCCTCCAAGTTACGTACTCATGTCATGGAACACAGGTTTGGGAATCATTGTGTACACTCAGTTCTGATCAACCAGTATGAGATCATTCCAACACACCACCATCTAGCAGACTATATAAATGCTGCTGGTCCAAAGATAACAGCAACAATAGTAAAGGTCCAGAAGAGAAACAAAGGCAGTCTCTTGACTCAATATGTTTTTATTAGTTATTAAGAGGAGTGAACTTAGGGACTCACACATGGCAAGGATGTGTTCTACTGCTGAAACACATGCTGGGCACGGCCACCAATTTTAAAGAAGCATGCATGAGGTATTATCAGCCAGGTAATCAATATGGGAAGGAGTGCTGGAGATCATTCCAAGAGTAAGCAGCTCTTACAGAAGACAATTTATGCAAACTCTCACTGTTGCTCAACTGGTTGATGTGTTTTCTGGGTATTCCAGCCTTAGTAAAGTACAGAGATTGGCCTCCCCCAGAGAAAACTGGAACAGGTTGGAGGACAGATGATCAAGATGATGGATGATCTTCCAGCAGTGGTTGCTTCCAAAGGACCTGTTGAGCCCTCAGTGTTCAAGGACTGACTTAGTGAAGCTTTCTAGCGTTGGGAAAGAACATTATGTCCAGGAGTAACTCGAGGAGAAAAACAGTTCATGTTGTAGTTGTTTTGTTCATTTTTTTTTAACATTTCATAGCTTACAGTCCAGCATAAAACCAAGCCAGTACAGGAATCCAAGGTAGGAACCCAGAGGTGGGAACTGATGCAAAGGCTATGGGGAAAGGTCTCTTCTTAGCTTGCTTTCCATGGCCTATTCACTCTGCTTTCAAAAACAATAGGACACCGGGCCACCAAGGGAGGTGTCACCACTCACAGTGAGGTGGGCCCTCCCACATCAAAATCAACCAGGAAATGATTTTTCTCTTGTTCTGAAAAGATACTGTGTTTCAAATTAATTTTTATACTCTGGCATAATTAATTTATGCATTCTTATATTATTAAACTTATGTTCAAAATTCTCAAAGCATTATGCTGAAGTCATGTAAGAATATAGGATCTTCCTTATAATCCTTAGTAATGCTTACAACACTGAAAAATAATAGTCCTCTGCTTCAGCTGCTATAATCCTACTCCGCTGAGAGTGCCAGACTGCAAGGAGTCTAATTGTTTTATTTTGTTCAGGCTGGGTATTTTCACATCTATCCTAAATGCAGCACATAAACATTTTGTCAGTTGATACATCTATAAATATTGTATTTATATTTCTTCATTATTATGTATAATTAAATAGTTCTCAAAATAGCATTTGGTACTCATCGCCCCATATTCCTCATGCAATATTTAGGGTCACATTGGGATTCTGTGTTTACATTATTATGTTTTGCTCATAATTTCACTTCTATGTCAAGGTGATGTGCCAATCTGACTTATATTTCATGTCAGACATCCCACTTCTGCCAAGTGACAATTGGCTTCTTCTGTTCCTTGAATCAATTAATTCAATCTAGTAATTGAATTGTTGCTACATTTCATTTGTCCCTACTACAAATATTTTGTCTCTATCTTGGCAACTCCTGCATTCAATTGTACACATAGTGAGAGAGATTATTGATTTTGCTCACAAGTTATTTACACGGATGATACAGCAGTAGCCAAGCAGAGTCAATCCTCATCGCCCTCTCTAGGATAGAGTTCAAGAAGGTGTGAATAGAAAAAATACAAAGCACGTGATTTTACTACTAAAGAGCTGTTACTGTTGTCTATTGTCCCTCATTCTGATATCATTTCTATATACTGCTGGACTTTAGCTTGCAAGTGATAGATTATATTTTATATTCTAGAGTGAAGTTAGTTTGCTTTTGTAATTCCATTGTTTTTCTGTGTCTTGATACCCCACTCTACTGCCACTGAGTCAGGTCATTTATCCATTTTATTTTTTGGGGTCCTGGGATATTTTCCACATCATTGGCATTATCGTAGTCTTTGGAGGGTGAGGGGCCTCATTTGTAAAACTGTCTGATCCCAGCACCTGTTTTGAAGATTATGTCTCCAGCTCATTAAAACTTTTCCATCAAGGTTATCTACTTTACTTTTCTCAATTTGTGATTGTCCAACATGTAACTCTTCAAATTCAGAGGATAGGCGTGATGTCTTCAGTGCTGGCCATGAGTACTCAGTACTATGGAATAAGGGTGAGTGTCTGGTTGTTGGTTTTGTTTGTTTTTCGCCTACACCTGCAGAAGTCTTGCTATGCTTGGTTTATACTGTACACAGATGTCTATTGAAGTTGATGGTACATTTGGTTACATGTGTTTTGGCATTTTCTTCTGAAATTGTGTATATCTGTGTGATGGATCTTTGTTTTTGAACCTCCACCATTGTCCTTTTTCATCTCATTCTTTTACCTTTGTTTTCCTTTGGCCACTGCAATGTCTCTCTTTCCCTGCTCTACTCTTTGGTTAAGGTTTATAAAGTTATCTTCCACATATTAATTCAATTGTCTGTAGTAATAAATCTGTTCTTACCAATTTAATACACTTGTAATATATTTCACAATTACATTTCTGGTTCATTTCATATTGCAATTTTCTTTATTTTTTATTTTTTATATTAATTACAGTTTAGTTACTTTGTATCCCAGCTGTAGCCCCCTTCCACATCCCCTCCCAGTCTAACGCATTCTCTCTCATCTCCTCCCTGCTCCTCTCTAAGACATTACTGGTTGTAATGTCCTCCTCTGTGGCCTAGAAAGGCTGTTCCTCCCTTGGGGGTGGGGAGGTCAAAGAGTCAGCCACTGAGTTCATGTCAGAGAAAGTCCCTGTTCCCATTACTAGGAAACCCACTTGGATACTGAGCTGCCACGGGCTCCATCTGAGCAGGGGTTCTAGGTTATATCCATGCATGATCCTTGGTTGGAGAATCAGTTTCAGAAATGACCCCTGTGCCCAGATATATTTGGTCCTTGTGAAGCTCCTGTCCTCTTCAGATCTTACCTATTCCCCCTCCTTTCATATGATTCCCTGCCCAACGTTTGGTTATGAGTCTCAGTATCTACTTTGATACACTGCTAGGTAGAGTCTTTCAGAGACCCTCTGTGGTAGGGTCCTATCCTGTTTCTTGTTTTCTGCTACTTCCAATGTCCATCCCATTTGTCATTTTGAGTGAGGATTGATCATCTTACCCCGGGTCTTCCTCCTTGTTTAGCTGGATCTTCACCAACCCTATATCTGACAGAGGGCTGATATCCAGAATATACAAAGAACTCAAGAAGTTAAAAAGCAAAAAATCAAGTAATCCAATTTAAAAAATGGGATATGGAGCTAAACAGAGGATTCTCTGGAGAGGAATAGAGAATGGCAGAGAACACTTAAATTCTTAATGTCCTTAGCCATCAGGGAGATGCAAATCAAAAGGACCCTGAGATTTTACCTTACACCCCTCAGAATGGCTAAGATCAAAAATCAAGTGACAACACATGCTGGAGAGGTTGTGGAGAAAGGGGAACCATCTTCCATTGATGGTGGGAATGTAAACTTGTACAACCACTTTGGAAATCAATCTGGCACTTGCTCAGACAATTAGGAATAGTGCTTCCTCAAGATCCAGCTATGCCACTCCTAGGCATCTATCCAAAAGATGCTCAAGTATACAACAAGGACATTCGCTCAACCCTGTTTGTAGCAGCTTTATTCGTCATAGCCATAACCTGGAAACAACCCAGATGTCCCCAAATAAGGAACAGATACAGAAATTGTGATACTTTTACACAATGGAATACTACTCAGCAAATAAAAACAAGGAAATCATGAAATTTGCAGGCAAATGTTGTGATCTAGAAAAGATCATTCTGAGTGAGGTATCCCAGAAGTAGAAAGACACACAGGGTATATACTCACTTATAAGTGGATACTAGACTTTTAAGGTAGGATAAACATACTAAAATCTGCAATTTTCTTTTCAATAATTTCTATTTATATTTCAGTCCTTTTATAGTAAATATGTCTTCTTGCATTTTTCTTGATGGTATCTTTTTATATGTATTTTTTTTGAGTTGTAAGGAAACCATTTTCTCCTCCTTCCGTGTCTCTAGGTGCCTGCATATTTTACTCAGGCTCAGAACAGGACAGATCTATGTAGAGTTTGATTTCTCCTGTGGATCACACATCTGGACAGCATACTATCTCTTCCTTGTCCCGAAATGCTTGACTTCCATTTTAAACTTATTACTAGAGGTTTCTTTCTATTCTTTAATTAGTTACTTCTTTATAATAAGAATTCTGTCCCATTTTACCGGGTCTTTGGCACTTTTTTTAATACTTTGGAATAGTGGCCTCATTTCCCAGCTGAATCATGTCCCAATTTCTATCCAGTGTCATTCTTTAATTTTATTATTTATACTTACCAATATGACATCCTTTACTTAAATGTTCATATAGGTTTACCTGTATATTACCCAAAACTTCTATAGCATTCAGAGACATGGTAAATTCTGAATAAACCTTGGAAGGATTAATATATAAGTAAGCTTCTTCGGAGCAGTCAGGTTAAACAGGAAGCCAATGGAAGACTTAAACATGGCACCACCTTTTTAAAGCAATGTCTCATTTCGTTTGGGCTTTCTGTGCATCATGTCACTACATATTTTCTGCATTAGTGTTTGATCTACTTAGGTAAAGCTGGAATAGATCAGAAACCTGAGTTTAATTGTTTTACCTAGCCTCACTATCATTTTTCTCTCAGTTGGAAGCCTTATAGAATTGAGCCAATAAAAGTATTTGGGTTATAGACTTGTAAAGTACCCTAGGCTCTACCACAGAGACCAAAAAGGAAATTCACAGTATAGGATAGCATGTCGCTCAATCTGTTAGTAATTGCATGACATCAAAGTGTGGATTACACAGAAAAAAAATCTATTACACAGAAAAATGTTAATTCATTTGGTTTATTTGCAAAGTTTAAAATGCTATTATCCTTTGGTTAAATTGTCATTCATTTTTTTCTCATAATATCATATTAATCCTAGAAGACATTTTCCCAACAATGTTTGATGCAGGATCACATAATTGAGCTACTTTGCTTGTTTTTGTTTGTTTTCTGTTTATTTGTTGTTTTTTTTTCTTTTCTTTTCTGTTTTTCTGTCTGGGGCAGTGGAGTATGGAGGAGGCAACCAAAACATATGCAACTGAGTATCAGTTTTTAAGGGCCTTGTTTTATCTTGAATATGATGTTTTTGAAAAATGCCATTTAGTGGTTTCTGGAATCACGTTGAAATTAATAGCCTTAATCAATTCCATGGAATGCAATGGGTTAAAATACAGTGAAAGAGAATATAAGCCTGTAAGAGGTAGCTGGCTGTCAGACACTGGGTGGTAACATTGTTAAAATGTCAAATTGAAGCCAGGTGATATGGTAGCTTACACTTTTAAGCCCAGCACTTGGGAGGCAGAGGCAGGCGCATTTCTATGACTTCAAGGCCAGCCCGATCTATACAGTACTTTCCAGGACATCCAGGGTTACACACAAAGAAGCCTTGCCTTGGAAAACCAAAAATAAAAAATAAAAAAATAAAATCAAAGTGAAGTTTCAACAGTCAATGGAGGGGTCTATGACAAAGCCTGGTTAGAGGAAAAGGAAGAGCGAACGCAATAATAACCTAATTAAAACAAACAAACAAACAAAAAAACAGTATTAAACCTCATCATCTATGATAACGCAGATGGTGCAGTAGATTATTATTTTATTTATTTATTTATTTTTATTTTTATTTTTATTTTATTTTTTTAGATTATTATTTTAAATGAAACAATTCAGAGAAAATTTTAACTATCGTATGTGGGATCTAAAAATGCTGATCCCTTGGAATGGTGATTCAGTAGAGGTAGGGAGGAGGGAGCCATGGGGAGAATTTCCTCAACAAGTGTGTGTTAGAAAGGGACAAGAAGTTTTCATATGCTGTTGCAAAGTAGGGTGACCACAGTCAACAGTCAAGAACCATACCCTTCCAAAAGCTACAGAGAAGGATCTTGACAGCTTTTCACAGAAGCAAGTGGTAGGGTAGGAGTGCTTAACTAGATTTAAATTTTATACAATGTATACACGTATCAAGACATTACATGGTAGCCCATTAAAATGTTATCTTTAAAAAATGTGGACTTTAAAAATATTTTCATGTGTCTGTTAAATTGGTAGAATAATTCATGAAAAAGACAGCCACATATGTTTGGAAGCATTTAGAGTATTAACATTGCGAGGAGGTGTGCATTTAGATCCAATTTTAAGGGTGAGCAGGCTTTCATAAAAGCGGAGGTGGGAAGATACTACCCAAGATGAAAACACAAATCAGAGGTGCAGGGGAGGACATTCTCTGTCACATATGATTATCAGGCAGGGAACTGATTCGCCACAGTGCTGAACATGACCAGCACATATTAAGTCCTAATGGTATGGATAAGTCTTTGGGAAAGGCCCTAAGTGTCACATGAATAATTCATCTGCATGGTTGTAGGGAGTGGAGGTCCTGGAAAGTTTATAATTATGTGAATGGCATGATAGGAGTTGTTCACGCTGTAGACTGGATGTCTGAGGAAAAGGTCATGAGCCCCTGAACCATGAACAATAGAATATGGACAATGACATGAGGGTAGGATGGAAAAGACAAAATAAAGGAAACATCAGTAAGATTTAACCAATATCTGAACACTGGAGAAACATGAGAATTTGAATCAAAGTTATTTATTTCTCTGATCTGTGCTGTTGCGAGGTTGATAGACCTAAGATCAGTCGTGATCACAGCTCAGAGGCTGAGAACATACAGACCTTCTGTAATAATTAGAAAAAAAATGTTATCCAAGTCCCTTTTCATTCCACAATCTGTTCAAACTAAATTTCAAGTGATGCGACTTTGACTTTGTAAATGTTGCTTTAATAAGCTCTTGAACTTACTACCTCTCCTTTTAAGGCATACATATTGGTGAAGTCTTAAGTAAAGCATCTGCCTTCTCAAAACAGTTCCTTCAGGTCCTTCACACAACATGAATCACTCTCCACCAGACTCTGACAGCCTTTTAGCGGTACCCCTTGAACAGCACTTACTGAATATTTCATTTGTTCAGTTGTCAACGTTCTTTCCCCTAATAGAACCTAGGATCACTAAAGAACGATGTTGTTTATTTTGCTTTGTTACCCTTTGGACATAACACAGTCCTTGGCAAGGAGCAGGAACATAATGACTGGTGAAGAAATTAATAAAAACAAGTAGGAAATGATATTGACGTTTTGAGCTTGCATCACTACAAAATAAATTTGCCATTTATTGGAGAGGAAAATTAAAAGTAGATTGGGGTAAAGTTCAGTTGAACATAGGACCTGGTAAAGAGCTATATAAGTGAATAGAGTTTGGAAGCAGTGACAGTAATGAACCTACAGTGAGCGAACCTACAATTTGGGTACTTTATATGGTAAAAATGCAAAGTCCTGCCCATCTTATATGAGCACTACACACATGTTTCATACTATTGGGCAGAGGCTAGACCATGGAAAACCCAATGTATCAACTGCACTACCCTGTTCTATAACTTTGGTTCTATATATCCTCTTTTGAAAAAAAAAGATTTATTTTTACTTTATGTGTGTGAATGTTTTGCCTGAAATGTGGAGACATTCCATACCCCATTTCCATGGGGTGAGCTACCATGAAAGTATTGTGAATAAAAACTGACTTCTCTGGAAGGGCTGGATAAGGAATAAAGGTAAAATAAGTTGAGGACTTTAAAGAAAAGGGTACTAATAGAATGTTCCTGATTTTCCTAACAAATCAATAATGGGCCATTTCTATTCCTTTAAGGTTGTTGAATAGTGTGAGACTCATGAAAATAAAAGAAAAAATTAGGTCATAAAGTCCAGATGACTCAAAAATGTGTTTAAGGGAAGAAAATATGAATAGCAAAACTAAACAAATGTATAAAGAGCATTGTCAGAAGATGGAAAGATCTCCCGTGCTCATGGAACGGTAGGATTGACATATTTGGCTATCTTGCCAAAAACAACCTACAGATTCAATGCAATTCCCATCAAAATGCCAAACAAGTCTTTACAGACCTTGAAAGAACAATTCTCAACTTCATATGGAAAAACAAAACAAAACAAAAAAACTCAGAATTTCCAAAACAATCCTGCACAACCACAGATTCTCCGGAGTTATCTCCATCCCTGAACTCAAACTGTACTACAGAGGAATAGTAATAAAAACTGCATGGTATTGGCATAGAAACAGAATGGTGGATCAATGGAACCGAACAGAAGACCCAGAAATAAATCCATACACCTACAGATACTTGATTTTTGAGAAAGAAGTCAAATGGAAAAAAGACAGCATCTTCACAAATGGTGCTGGTCTAAGTGGGTATCTACATACAGAAAAATACAAATAAATCCATATTTATCACCCTGCACAAAACTAAAGTCCAAGTGGATCAAAGATCTCAACATAAAACCAGACACACTAAATTGGTTAGAAGAACAAATGGGGAAGAGCCTAGAACGCATTGGCATAGGAGACAACTTCCTGAACAGAACACCAACAGCACAGGCTCTAAGAGCAACAATCAATAAATGGGACCTCAAGAAACTAAAAAGTATCTGTAATGCAAAAGACACTGTTATGAGAACAAAACGACAGCCTACAGACTGAGAAAGGATCTTGACCAACCCTATATGATGGAGGGCTAATATCCTGAATATATACAGAACTCAAGAAGTTAAAAAAAAAACCAACAAATCAAGTAATCCAATTAAAAAATGGGGGTACTGAGCTAACAAGAGAATTATCTGTACAGGAATTATAGAATGGCAGAAAAACACTTAAAGAAATGCTCAATATCCTTAGTCATAAGGAAAATGAAAATCAAAATGACCCTGAGATTTCACCTTACACCCATCAGAATGGCTAAGATCAAAAACTCAAGTGACTACACATGCTGGAGAGGTTGTGGAGAAAGGGGAACCCTCCTCCATTGCTGGTGGGAATGTAAACTTGTACAACCACTTTGGAAATCAATCTGGTGCTTGCTCAGACAATTAGGAATAGTGTTTCCTCATGATCCAGCTATACAACCCCTAGGCATATATCCAAAAGATGCTCAAGTACACGACAAGGATGTTTGCTCAACCCTGTTTGTAGCAGCTTTATTCATCATAGCCAGAACCTGGCAACAACCCAGATGTCCCCCAACCAAGGAATGGATACAGAAATTGTGGTACTTTTACACAATGGAATACTACTCAGCAATTAAAAACAAGGAAATCATGAAATTTGCAGGCAAATGTTGGGATCTAGAAAAGATCATTCTGAGTGAGGTATCCCAGAAATAGAAAGACACACATGGTATATACTCACTTATAAGTGGATACTAGACCTATAAGATAGGATAAACATACTAAAATCTGTACACCTAAAGAAGCTAAGCAATCCTCACCCAGAAAGACAAACGGGATGGGCATTGGAAGTTGGAGAAAACAAGAAACAGGACAGGATACTACCACAGAGGGCCTCAGAAAGACTCTACCCAGCAGTGTATCAAAGCAGATGCTGAGACTCATAACCAAACCTTGGGCAGAGTGCATGGAATCTTATGAAAAAAAAAAAAAAAAAGGGGGGGGGAGATAATAAGACCTGGAGAGGACAGGAGCTCCACAAGGAGAACAACAGAACAAAAAGATCTGGGCACAGGCGTCTTTTCTGAGAATGATGTTCCAACCAAGGACCATGCATGGAGATAACCTAGAACCTGTGCTCAGATGTAGCCCATTGCAGTTTAGTATCCAAGTGGGTTCCCCTGTGAGAGGAAGAGGGACTGTCTCTGACAGGAACTTAGTAGCTGGTTATTTGAGCACTTCCCTCTGAAAGGGGAGCATCCTTGCCAAGCACCACAGAAGGACAATTCAGCCAGCTTTGATGAGATGTGATAAGTTAGGGTCAGATGGAAGAGGAGGAGGACCTCCGTTCTCAGTGGATTTGGGGAGAGGCATGGGAGGAGATAAGGAAGGGAGGGTGTGATTTGGTGTGAGTGAGGGAGAGGGCTGCATCTCAGATCTAAAGTGAATAAACTGTAATTAATATAAAATTTTTTTCAAAAAAAGATCTGGGTTCTTTCTCAGAGCTCAGTGTTTATATTGCGAGAGTATAGTGCTGCTCTTTACTGTTTTTGCTGGGTACTGGGGAACTGCACTCAGGTGCTCATTTCTGTGGTTGCAAGTAGTTTCCTAACTAAGCCTTCCCCAGCTCATAAATAAGGGATTTAGGTAAAGTAATAAAAATTCAAATATTTATAATAAAAAAAGAGAGTTGATGTCTTCAAGCTCACTACATTTTTGTTGTTTCCATGTTTGCAGGAAGTAAAACTTTGTGAAAATGGAAATACATAGAGATATAAACAAATACAAGGGTTTGTTGGAAGCAAGTCTTGGAAATCAGTAAATTCAGAATCCTGGGAAGGACAATCTAGAGAGAAAATCATTCCAAAGCAGATTTAGGAAGGCACAGAGATAGAAATTAGAGAGAGAGAGAAATGGGGGGGGGGAGAGAAACATTAAAATGAAGACAAGGAAACAAAGAAAGATAATGAAATGTTTCATGGTCTCAAAATTGTGCAAGAGGAAGTTCTTCACTGAAAATCAACTTAGGGGGATGCATTTAATGTTGGGGAATATATGAATATCTGTGGGAGGAGGTAAATCAACACACACACGGAATAAAGCAATTCCAGCCCAGGACTTCACATTCCGTTCACAGGGAGCTGTAATGAGCATGGTTGGTGGACAGAAATTTTATAATGGGCTCCTAGATCAGATTTATGCAGAAGGAGAACAGAGTTTAGAGTTTAGGTTTTGTGTGCAGTTCTCTTTCTCTCTTGAGTTGAGAATTAATGGCAACAAAATTCATTGGAATCAGGTAGATAAAAACAAAACTAAACAACAATAACAAGAACAAACACAATCTAATCAACCAAACAACCAAACAAACCACACACAAGATGTATTACTAATACAACTGAGTTGGAAAATGTATATTGGAAAACCATATCTGAGTATAGCCACGACTGAATTAATCTACTCCAATAGCTTCCAATGGATCTGAAAAACTGATTTTTTTTTTTTTTGACTGACCAGTAGAGAAGAAAAAGCTGCATTCTTAACTCAGGAAGGAATAAAAAATAGCCTATAGCTACACTTGTTTTTCCCAGGCTTGTCAATCAGGAAACTGTCAAACATGAAGACATGCCTACAGGGGGCTTTAGAGACCACAACTCAAGTATTCTTCCAGCACTTTCCTTCAAGGACAAATAAATTCCTTCTTTTCTGGGTAAATGTGATAACCCAGATTAACTATATTCTACATGATATCTATATTCAGATTAACTATATTCTACATGAAATGGGTGAACACTTCAACGAGGAGGTAAATCAATACACACAATGAATAAAGCAATTTAAAAAATGCAGTATTTTGGGTCTAGCCCAGAATTGCACATTCCATTCACAGTGAGCTGTAATGAGCATGGTTGGTGGACAGAACTTTTATTTAATAGGCTCCCAGATAATAAGGAGTACAGAGTATAGAGTTAGTTTAGGTTTTGTGTGCAGTTCTATCTCTCCTGAGCTAAGTAAGAATTAATGGCAACAAAAATCATTGGAATCAGGTAGACAAAAGCAGAACAAAACAACAATAACAACAACACACAAAAACCAACCAACCTAACAAACAAACAAAAAAAACAACACACAAGATGTGTTACCAATGTAGCTGAATTTAATATACCTATATTTAATAACTATGTCTGGGTATAGCCACCACTGAATAAAGTCTACACCCATATCTATTCCCTATTCCAGGGAATCTGGAAAACTGATCTGGACTGGGCAACACTGAAGATGGAGTTAGCATGTTTGATGATTTAGAAAATGTCAAGTGGTGAAGTAATTATAAAAACATGCAACTTTTCCACTGGGTATGGGAAAGCTGGAAACATAAGCTACAGTTCTATCAACACTGGATTTGAGATTATACGATTAGATGGTAGAGCTACTTCAAGTAATAATGGATTATAAAGCATGTGAGTGATGGGACTGGGTGAGCCAATGTGACCACACATGGAAAGGGAAGGAGTACAGGACTAGGAAGTATGGGAAATCATCAATGTTGCAAATGCTGAAATTGATGAGTGTTATAGTAGGACAGCAATTGTTACTTGGAGAAGGACTTCATGAAAAGAAAAAAGATTTTGTGACTTTGGTTACGTTAGATCCTTGGTATAGTAAAATGGGTGAGTCTTTTGTTTTTTAAGGTTTAGGGTGATTTTAATAGATAGTTGTGGAAAGCACTATGTCTGCTAATGCTAAAAGGAAGACTGTGATGAAAGGCATCAATAAACACAGTATGAAGTCTTGAAGACTGAACACAGACAGAAGGACCTAGTGGAGGCAGTTGACAAAATCCTGAAAAGGGCAGTAGAACTATTATATTGTTAAGTCTAACTATTATGGTTCTAAAAGTTTGGGAATAGGAAAAAGATTAAGCTGAGTAAGATGAAATAATTATATTTATATCTCTGGGGCCTAGATTTAACTTAAAGAGACCTCATAAAGAGAATTTTGTGTATACAAAAGCAAAGTTAAATGGAGCTCTTTGATCAGGAGGCAACTGTGTAGACTCTGGGACAGACCGGGAGGAGCTGGACTAAATGAAAGAGCCAAAAATAAAGGGCAAGTGGAAAGCTTTCACCAGATGCAGCTGCAGGACACTGCAGGGGCCTGGGAGCCAAGAGCGAGGGGCAGAAGAACTTAGGAGAAATGCCAAGGACTATAGCCAAAAAAATAAATATATCAAGCCAGGATGCTAAAGCCCAGGATGGACAAAATGGGGCTTGGGATACTGGATGCGGTGTCAATGGAAAGTCATCATAAGAACATTCTGTATGTGTATCCATTTCTTAAATTTAATGATTGAAGGCCGAGATGGAAACATTTCGTCTCACTCTTTTTTCCTGTTTTTTATGGAAGCATTCTTAATGGTGAAAATTTAAACTAATTTTTAAAATACTGAAAAGAAAAGCTCAAATATAACAAGGGGAAAGCAGTTCTGAGAAGAAAGCTCAAAATGATGAGGTTCAGCAGAAGATTTATGTGTTTTCTGGGGTTGTTGGAACAAAACATCCCATGGAAGCTAATATCAAACCATGGAGATGCATTCTTTTTGGACATGAGAAGCCTGAGCTCAGGGAGTCTGCAGGCCTATGAGAACCATGGAGAGAAATCTGCTTCTCTTGGCTTCTTGTAGTGGTTGGCTAGCTGAAGCTCTACCATACCGGGTCAACTGCCTACTCTCCATGCCTGCTCTTTCCTTTATGAAGGTACCAGGCATGCCTGAATCAGAGCCTAACCTACTCCAAAATGTTCTCAATCTGCTTTAGCCAATAATATCTGCAGACATCCCCACTTTTAAGCCAGAACCACTGGAGAGACAGCGTGTTACGTATACCCTATGGAATACTATTCAGCAATTAAAAACATGAAAACCATGAAATTTGCAGGCAAATGGTGGGAACTAGAAAAGATCATCCCGAGTGAAGTAACCCAGAAGCAGAAAAACACACATGTTATAAACTTACTTATTAGTGGACATTATCCATATAATATAGGATGATCATACTAAAATCTATAGCCTTAAAGAAGTTAAACAACAAGGAGGACCCTAGCGAAGATGCTCCATTTTCTTTTTTTTTTTTAATTTTATTTTTTCTTATCAGTTACATTTTATTAACTCTGTATCCCAGCCGTGTCCCGATCCTCATTCTCTCCCAGCCCCTCCCTCCCTCCCTCCCTCATCTCCACCATGCCCCTTTCCAAGTCCACTGATGGGGGGGACCTCCTCCCCATTCATCTGATCCTGTTTTATCAGGTATCTTCAGGACTGGCTGTAAAACCCTCCTCTGTGGCCTAGCAGGACTGCTCCTCCCTCTTTCGCCTTTTACTAAAGATGCTCCATTTTCATTCAGAAGGGGAAACAGGATAGACATCAGAAGTAGAAGACAGGGGACAGGACAGAATCCTTCCACTGAGGACCTCTGAAAGACTCTACCCCCCCTCCCCCCAGGGTATCGAAGGAGGTATTGAGACTCATAACCAAATTTTGGGCAGAGTGCTGCAATCTTTATGGAAGAAGAGGGAGATAGAAAGACCTGGATGGGACAGGGACTCCACAAGAAGAACAGAGCCAAAATACCTTGGTCCAGGGAGACCTGAAGAGACCAATACTCCAAATAAGGACCATGCATGGAGAGGACCTACACCCCCTTTTCAAAGGAAGCCCATTGACTACTCAATCTCTAAGTGGGTTCCCTAGTAAAGGGTTCAAGGGGCTGTCTCTGACAAGAACTCAGTGGCCAACTCTTTGATCACCTCCTTCTGGTGGGTGCAGCCTTGCCAGGCCACAGAGGAAGATGATGCAGCCAGATTTGATGAGACCTGATAAGGTCGGGTCAGATAGAAGGGGAGGAGGACCTCCTATATCAGGAGACTAGGGAAAGCGGATAGTGGAAGAAGAGGAAGGGTGACTGGGACTGGGAGGAGATGAGAGAGGGGGCTGCAGTAGGGATACAAAGTGAATATATTGTAATACATAAATATATAAATGAAATTAAAATTTTTAAAAAAGGACACAATTTCACTAACAGCACAGGGCTTGCTTAAAGAGAAGCATGCAGCTTAAAGTCTTAGTGTAATCTTACTTCTGGAAAAATTCTCCCTAGGAAGATTCCTCAGATGATTTCAATGATGGGGAAAGATTTAATTAATTCTCATATATCATGTATGCATATATAAATGTAAGCACACATGTACTTTTATATTTTTATAAGTATATAAATATCTGTCCCTGTTTCTTTTTCATTCCTTTAGATATGTGTTTGAAAGTGTCTGACCTATTTTTTTTTTTTACTTTACTTTTTCTTTGAGATTATAATATAGTTACATTCCTTCCCTTTCCTCTCTCCAAACCTTCCCGTATATGCCTCCTTGACCTCTTTCAAATTCACGGCCACTTTTTTTGAATTAATTGTTATCTGTATTCATATATGTATAAGTATGTACATCTACACTCCTAAATGCAACCTACTCAGTCTGTATGACGTTACTTGTACGTATACTTTCTGGGCTGGCCATTTGGTATTAGACAACCCGTTGCTGTGTTCTTCGCTGAGGAAGACTATTTCTACTACTTTTCAGCATTCCCACAAGGCCACAAACCTACTACTGTTCCTTATACTGTGATCCTCAAATTCTGTACCCAGAGCAGACACACCAAGAGCTTAATGGAGCTCTTGATCAGCTCCTGGGGAAACTCTTAGGCTAAGCCCCTCCCACCCCCATGTAGACTGTGACTTCTATTTAATGCTTCCGTTTAGACACTTAAAGTAGTCCTCTAAACGCATTAGCTTGCTTTTCTAAACATGCTTTCCTCATCTAAGCAAAACTAAAGTTTGGGGGCAGAGGAGAGGCCATCTTTTCTCTGGTCTCTGGTTCCCGGACTCTTCTGAGAGAAAAGCCTAACACTCAAAATAAAATGAGGCATCTGATGAAATTGGCAGCACTGCTCTTTGATTTACGTGAGGTCCTGAACTGCCTTCATATCGTCAATAGAATGCGTAGCCACCTTTTCAATCTGCTCTGGGCACAATGTCACTAGAAACTACCAGGATCCAGGTACTTTTTGAAATTTAGTGGGAAATTTAACTCAACATCCAAGTTCTGACATCTGTGCATTCTCTATTCTCCTAATTGTCTTGCTGGTTTTATTAAACGGTATGCATAAAAAGGAACAGTAGTAAAATTTAGTGTTTTAAATATCAACTATTTAAGACAGGACAGATTATTTAAGCACAGTGATTTTCCTACCAGGTTGTAAAATTGATATTCCCAAGGGCAGGGAATATTAGTTTGTATTCATAGCTTTTCTAGGGTACCCTACTTATTATTGTAGGCCTCATACAGTTTGCTGGATGCATGAAAGAGAAAGCAAGAAAACCACCTAGTGCCTTCTAATGGTGAGGTAGCAAGCAGAATAAAGTAACATCTTTTCTTCCCCCTCTGTGGTTTGGAACATCTATTTTTGATGTATTGGCGGTTTTCTATCCCGCTGTGGCTGGCTTTACCCTTGACTGAGCTTAGATCAGCCTCAGGCTTATAAAAAGTTGCCGGTGGGCAGAGATTTGAGCTCCCCTGAAAGATCAAATGCTGGCCTCATGGGTCACACAGAGAATGACTATCAAGCCCTAGCCTGTCCTCTCAGAGGTCGCTGCTGCCTCTCTGCAGGGCAGTGAAGGCCACCAGGGGAGTGTCCTGGCCACTCTGTACTAGTCAATTGACTTGAGTCAGGGATTGTGTAGCTTCTAGAAACCCACAAGCCATTCCTCCTCTGAAAATATTTCCATAAGGGAGTAGGAACTTGTTTCTAAACATTTTAAAAAATGTTGAGCAAATTCTGGAAATGAGAAACTAGTAACTGCCATGCATGGTGGTGCACAACTCCACCTCCAGTGGTTAACTACGTTAAATCCATGTCATATTGCTGCCACCATCTAAAACCAGCCAGCTTCTTTAAGCATCCTAAGAAATATTTTCTCATAGAAATGTACCGTACTGCTAGTAACAGATTTCGTTTTATTCAGTCCAGTAAGGAGGGGAAGCGTAAAGTGCAAGCACATGCTTCAATCAGACCCACAGGGGTAGGGTCACGGCCAACAGAATAACTCTTTATTGCTACATACTAATCTTTGTCAGCTAACATTTGGTGGTGTCTTCTTGGTGGCCAGTGGTTCCTTCTCTTTTGGAAGACTGTGCTCAATGATCTCTAACTGCAGACTAAGATTTGCCTGAGGGAGGAAGACATACTTCCCGACAATATTGTGAATATTATGATGGTCAGATGCTCACAGTCATAGAAAGCTGAGTGCTATTTTCATAACTTCAAGAGGTCAGAGTATTTGCTGGTACCTGGTAAAAGCAACAGCATCAAATCAAAACTCCTGCTGGCTATCATCAGAGCCTGTGTTTTTATTTCAACACATACTCTCTCAAAACTCTCCCTCTTCCCCCTACTCTCTCGCTCTATCCCGGGGGTAGTAGAACTGGAAATAATTTAAATTAATCAACATACACTAGTTTTCACTTTAGGCCAATTTCTTAATTTTGTTTAATTTTCAGGCATGTCCTTATTTTAATGATTGGTTTTAATTTACAGCTAATTCTCATTTATCAGCATGTTGATGCTCTTTGGGATGAATATTAGTGTAAAATACTTAATCCCCAGATAACTTCCCTCTGTTAACTAATATGTTTTAGATATAATTCTTCAAGATCAGGTGTTGTATCTTGAAGAAGTGCAGGCTAATTTTAATATCAGCCTAAACAAGCTCTAATCAAGAAGATAAATATGCGACAAAAATCATGCAAGGCATTCTAAATTCAAACAGAAATGATTCTTAGCATACCCAGAGCAGAGCTTTCCATTTATTTGAAACCTGGATATATAAATTTACTTGTATATATTTTTGAGTCTGTATTTACTCCATAAAATGTACATTTAACTATATAAAAAAGATGCTTGCATATAAAATTCACTCAAACATAAAATATGTAACTTATTTTAACAAGTTTTAAATTCCATATAAATGGATCTAACTGAAAGAAATTTTCTTCTACTAATCAGTTGTAATCAAGGAAGAAATCGTTACTCAAGAAAATTAACAACTACTGTTCAAAAGTCTCCAGTTCAAGCACAGTTTTTGAATTTACAATCTGCTTTTTTCTCACTGCAGACATTAGGATGCGTTTTTCCTTAAGCACAACACATGAACTCATAAAGATCAGGAAGCTATATACCGAGACAAACATAAATCAGTTTCACTTAGTTATCTTCATGCTTAAGCTTCCCTGCATTGGGCCTGATGGTGGGTGTCGCCTTCAAATTCTGCTTGTCTAAAGGATCTATGTGCTCTCCCCCTGAGGGTGTGCAGCTTTTCTTTAAATATTTCTCTTTTATTTTGTAACAAAACACTTTTATTGGAATATAGAACATATTTGCATCTGAGTGCTGGGGTCACCAGTGTTTGAGTGAGGAGGCTGATGCCAAGGAGCTGGTAGATCATTTTAGCACTGGGGCTGTTTTCTGCCCCTCCCAACCCCAAGATCCTCGAAAAGTTATTTTAATTTTTAATAGTACTAATCATTGCCTTTTCTTTTGAATTTTAGATAAACAATTTAATACTCTTTTCTATTTAAATTTATTCTTGTGAAACTCTTGTATGCAGAATAAATAGCTGTTTCGTGGTATCAAAATGAATGATATTGCCTTATTTTCTTGTTTATTATTGACAGACATGTGGCTTTTTTTTTTTTTTTTTGCAATGTGTTGTTAACACTTCTGTTTTCAATATTGTTTGGCCATTTTCTTTAACCTCTTTGATAAGAGCTGATTTTTCCATTTTTGTGACTTTCAGATGTGTTAGAGACTGTGATAGTAATGCATCCTGTTGAATTGGCATTTCTCAATGACTAAGGATACTGAATCCCTTTCCCCATATTTCAGTCGCTTGAATATCTTACTTGTAAGTGTTGCAAAACCTAGAACAAATGTATTCTTTTCCACATGTGAGTGAAATAGCACCTTCCCTACAGATATCTTTCTTCTTCTTCTATTTGCATCTTAGCTTACACAGCTTAAACAGAACCCTGACTTTGGGGAGTCTGCCAATGGTATGAACGTGTTTCTCATGACTTGAGAAGGCGGGGCTCTGAGATCGGTGCCAGCTGTAGTCACTCTAGTCAGGGCCCTCTCCAGGACTGAGACGCCATTTCTTCTAATGCCTTCTCACACAGCAGAAGGGAAGCGAAAACAAGATTACCACTGCCCACTTTGTTTTCTTTCATTTCGTTTGTTTTAAATTTCTTTACTGTGCTCTTAGGGTCCTTTGCTGTTGTTTGTTTTTGAGCCAGGGCTTTATAGCCCATGGTGTCCTGTTTAGACCTCCCAGGTACTGGGATTACAGGTGTGAACCATCATGCCTGATTATTTGTGGGAAAAGGATGTTTGCTTTTGTTGGTGGTCGTGTTGTCTTTCCGGGGCATGACTCTCATTCATGACGATGTGATTTTGTTCACATGATTTGATTATATACCACATGCTCTATTTTCAATACCATCAGGTCAGCCACTAACATTTCAAGGTATCAACAATTTACTCCATTGCAAATACAATGTCATATTTGTGGAAAATTAGTGGCATGTAGTTGAGTCTATGTTTTGTACAGTCTTTTGTTGTTGTTGTTTAATTTTCCTATTTCTCTATTTTTAAACTAATATCCCAGATCATAAAAAAAATATGGCTTGATATCTGTTTGGTGGCATCACAACTTTAAGTTTCAACTAGTGTGTGTATGTGTGTGTGTGTGTGCGTGCATGCGTGCGTGCATGCATGCGTGCGTGCATGCATGCGTGCATTTGTGTATTGTGTATGTTGTCTATGTGTTTGTGT
This sequence comes from Meriones unguiculatus, assembly GCF_030254825.1. Lineage (NCBI taxonomy): Eukaryota > Metazoa > Chordata > Mammalia > Rodentia > Muridae > Meriones > Meriones unguiculatus. The sequence goes on along the minus strand of NC_083362.1, from coordinate 57,461,726 downwards.
ATTTTCCTGTATGTGTGGATCCAGGTTCACATTTTGCCAGAATTCATGAGAAGATCACAGGACTAATTTTTGAGTGCTGGTTCCCTGGTCCCTTCCACCTTGTCTGTGGTCATCTATTTAGTTATGGCCTGTAATCTTCCTCTGACTCTCCTGTCTCTGCTCCTCCTCTTCTTGTAGCGGTCAGTTGTGTGATTATTGCTGCCAACAATTATGCATCTTGCTTTTATATGTTCCAAGAGATGTGCTTTGTCACCCAAGCTATCTGCCCATTCCTCTCTTGACTGTTGCCTACTACCTTGGTTTCTGCGTTTTTTGTTTTTGTTTTTGTTTTTGTTGTTCTTATGCTTTTTTTGTTTTTTTTTTTGAGACAGGATGTTTCTGTCTTGGAAATCACTATGGAGGTCAGGCTGGCCTTGAACTTACAGAGATCCTCCTACCTCTGCTTCTTGCATGTTGGCATTAAAGACACAGCCCAACATGTTGGCTTTGATTAGGCTTTCCTATAAGTTTTGTGTGACTCTTAGAATGCATTTAAGTTTCCATAAAAAAGTTGCTTGGATCCTTTACATTTGTGTTTTGCTGAATTTAACTCAACTTCAGAAAAAAATAACTTTGTGATATTTAGTTTTTCCATTTTGCATATATACACATACATATATGTGCATGTATACACAATATTCAAATATACAAACATATGGCATAGCTCCACATATTTTTAAGATATAAAAAATTTCCACCAATACCATATTTCACTTTTTAGAATATGAAATATCTACATCTTTTCATTAATTATTTTAATTTTAATACTACTTTGTCATCTTATTTTAATCCAAACTTTTTATTAAAGATATGCAGAATTATAATTTACTTTGAATATTAACTTTATACCCAAAAGTACTTTAAAGGAGAAAACAGGCAGAATTTTTCATGATAATTTTTAATTTTATGATTAAAATTTGGAATGACTCAGCTTTTCAAATCTGACTACTTTAGAAATGAAACCAAAGTTCCATTTGATTTCTGACATGCATTCCATTCAATTTTGTAAATTTTTCTTTCACTTTAAAAAAGTCAATTTTTATCATATCATCATGGACTCTATTTTAAATACTTTAAATCTGACCTTCAATTTCCTTCATTTTTGTCTCTGCTGTGTCTACCAAACCTCTCCACATGTCCCTCAAACATGAAAAGTATTGAATCTGTGACAACTTTATTTAATAGCAGAGATCCCTAATCAGATTGTCCAGTTTAGATTTCACATTAGCCTCAGTCTTCCATGATAAACAATTGAAGGAGAGTTCCGAACAAATCATGCTTTGAGGAAGCATTGTCTCAGGGGTGAGCCCGTTGCTGGGCTGTAGGCGTGGTGTGTTACTGTTTGTTTAATAAGACCATGTCTGCTGGCACTTTTCTTTAATAGCATTTGAGACTCGGAGGCTACAGAGCATCCTTTTAAGCATAAACAGACAGAGTAGTCCAGACTCAGCAGCAGCTTTCTCATTCCTTCATTAGACATCTCTATTTTTTTTGGACATAAAACTTAAAACTTTGCCTTTCCTTATTTTGTTATAATTATCATGTCAGCCAAAGAGCATCTTAAAGGGCATTTGCTTCTCTCCCATAAAAGGTGTAAATTCTGTGCTTGCCGTTTTAAGGTGTGACAACTGGAAAGCTGGAAATGTTACGGGTCATGTATTTATACTTACAAAAGTGCAGCAAGGAGGAAAAGCCACTTCTTGTGAAGAGTGCTTTTAAAAATTCAAGTTGTTACTTCCGTAAACAAGAGAATGTTCCTTTCTTAACATTTATTTTATTGTTACTTCTGAGAATTTCAAACATGAATACCTTTCAAATATGACTACACTTACATCATTTCCACTTCATATTTTTTTCTTCAACTTCGACTCAATTCTGAGATCTTCTTTACTTATTCTTACACACACACACAAACACACACACACACACACAGTGTATATATAACTACAACCTGCTCATTCTATTTAGTGTTGCTCATATATGATAAGTTATTAAAAACTTATGTACCTGTGAAGAATTAACTTTCAAACCAAAAAATTGTACATTAAAATGCATCTCAAAGATTTTTAGTTTAGTTATAAATTCTCTTTTAAGCTCAAGAGAGTTAAAAAAATCTAACTTAATTCCAGCTTCTTCTTTTTTTGCCTAAAAAAAAATGGACAAGAGTGAAAAGATAAAGCAATAAATGTGTCTTCGTCTTGATACTGACTGCTGCAACAGATGCAGAGAAACCCGCAGTGGGGAGCTGAGGAATGCACCCCGCAAAGCATCTTGGGAAGGCCAGAACCCCGTGATACCCGCTGAAGGGAGAAGAGAAGAGTAGTGAAATGACAGCTGCGCCTCTTGTGCAGCGAATGCAATAAGCGCGTGCAGTAAGGGCGCTTCCACTAATAACTTCCAGCTCCACCCGGAGTTTGTATCCTACACACTGGATAGCTCCTCAGGAAGAACCCCCAAGGTTGACTTCCGGCCTCTACGTTTATGCCAACATACATGAGTACATATCTACACCCAACACATACCCAGACCTACTCATATGCACCCACAAATTAGAAAGGAAATAACAACACTAAAAGTATTGTCAGCAAAGAAATAAACTATCGTTTTACATACAAAGAGTTGATACAAGTTCATCAGAGAATGAAATTCTCAATAAAAAGGGGGGGGGCAAAGACAAAAAGAATAGCCCAAAGGAGAGGAAAAGGAACATGGATTCTTGGAAGCAAGAATAATTACCAACTGGAATGCACCCATCTTCCAGTGTTAACAGCTAACATTACAGTTTCTACCTTGTTACTCAAAGATGGCGAGGAAAACACCCTGGTCTACCTAGGAGGCTGTGGGTATTTTCCTGCTGTCTGTCCCATGGTGGACATCAGATAGAAAACTATGTCCTGAAATTACCTCGTGAGTTTTCAGAAAGTCCAGCTGTGTGTTTGTGAGCGTACGTATAAGCTTGTAGAATGCCAAGGGACTAAAAACACCAGCAGCAGACTGAGAGCCCATTTGTCATGTTCCACTTGGCAATGTTTCCTTCAGCCCTGTCTCTTATGGACTTGGAAATAGATGGACTTGGGTTTCTGCTGAAAGCAGTCCTGAGTAATCTACTCTCCTGATTCATCCTTGGACCTGGCTTTTCCTGAGTCATAGTTTGTAGAGAGAATGTAACCTAGACAATAAAATCTCCTCAGGTGCCTTCTGCCAAATGCTGCTTAGTCACGGTTACAAAGGAGGGAGTCATGGGAGCAAGACCAGACAGAGCCCTGTTTGAAATCTCTGAATAAAAAATAGCCACCTAACCTTAACAAAAATAACAGGATGCTGATGTGCTCAGAAGAGAGACTGAAAGTGATAAATTGGTTTGCTGAGTAAAAAGAGAAACACTTTCAATGGCTCTAAAGAATGAGCCATTAAACAAGGGGCCTGTATCAGAATTATTAAAACTATCCTCAAGTGCTATAAATATACATAAAACAATTTGTATATTCTCCATGACCTTACATTTACCATACACTTACCACTTAGATGGTATATGGAGACGTACCAATTTATTGGCACCAAGAACAAAATCTGCATGGAGTGAAGTTTGATCATGGGGAATGCGATGAAGCAGGATGCACACCCTGAGTAGAAGCCAGATTTATAGTGTCCCATGCTGCATATCCTTAGAGTATATATTTTGTGACTAATTTCCTAGGTCATTTTGACCTTTACTTCCCAGTGTATAAAGTATTATTTTCCTGTAAAGAAGTTCATGGTTTAATGGATAAGGTGTCAGAGAATCTTAAAAAAAAAAAAAAAATGAGACTAAGCAAGAATACCTCAGTTCTTGGGCTCCTGTTATAAATAATGCGCTCATTAAAATTCTGCTTTGGAAGAAAGGCAAGTCCATTAGTCTGGGAGGTAATTTTTACTGGCTTCTTAGATGTATGCATATTAAAAATTCAGCTTTTATAATTGCCAGTCATCAACCACCTAGTCAATGCTGTTCTTGGAGTTTTTAATTATTTACTTCATTTGCATAGACACTCCAATTTATGATCCACCATTTGGTTGTCAAGGGACAGTTTAGTAATTTTTCTTTTACATTTTTATTTATCCCTTTTGTATGCCCAGGAAAAGGCTCTGAGTCAGATCTCATACCCAATGAGTCTTATTAGGAAGTTAAAAACTACAGCCACTTCCATGTCTACTATGTGGAAACCATGGTTACTGAGAGACTTTGGGCAAATCAGGATTTTACTAAAACAAATCCAGGCTCTATCTATACCCAGTTAAAATATGTTCAGGATAATGGCTTCTGTTAAAATATCTACTAGTTTTCTAACAGGAACTCAATGGCTGGCTCTTTGACCTCCCCACCCCTAAGGGAGGAGCAGTCCTGTTAGGCCACAGAGGACGACTTTGCAGCCAGTCCTGAAGATACCTGATAAAACAGGATCAGATGAATGGGGAGGAGGTCCCTCCCTATCAGTGGACTTGGAAAGGGGCACGGTGGAGATGAGGAAGAGAGGGTGGGCTTGGGAGGGAGTGAGGGAGCGGGATACAGCTGGGATACAGAGTTAATAAAATGTAACTGATAAGAAAAAAATAAAATTAAAAACAAGAAAAAATATCTACTAGTAAAACACACAGCAATAGTCATTTGCTTTGGGGAGTGGATCTTCTGGGGAGATTAATAGCAAACATGGCATACTATACAATTAAAATAATCACATTTTTTTCATTTATCCAGCACTATCACAATATTTTTATCATCTCTTATGAGAAATCTGTATTACTGTCTCTGTATTTAAAAATATGATGGGATGACAGCAGGAACTGAGTTGCTGTACTATCACAGGGGCCATTGACTGTCACGGTATTTTTGTGCTCATCTTTGCATAATAAGACGTGTTCTCTTATACAAGTATTTATCTTTACAAACTAAATATTCTCTCATCACTTAAAAAGAAGGAAAATGGGGTTGAAGCTTTAATTTTTCAAGGCACGTATTGTCATTATTGTTGTTATTAATTATTTTGGTTTTACCCTCAATTCTCCATGTAAACACTTTTTCTCAACACTGAGTATGTTCTGTATGCTCTGTATCTCTCTGCCTCACTAACAGTTCATGTGGGTGTTACACTTAGTGGTCACGGTGTGAGAGCAGGGGCCTGAAGAGCATATAAAAAATTGCAGCTACTTTTATTTGGGACATTTGATAATCCAAAGCTGCTATTTCAATCAAATCCTTCACATGCAAACTCTGACATATTTAACTCAGACCATTTCACTTCCAAATCATGATACTATCTTCATGACTTATAAAGGGTTTTGTTGTTATTTTCCAGAAATGAATAGACAAGCATACCTATATGTATAGAAATAATGTTCGTTGTCTTGGCCTGGATTTTGAGGCCATTTTATTTGTCATGCAGTGTCAATATCTTAACTCAATCACCCTTAATATAGTAATGTTAACCTTCAATTTTTCATGAGGGCAGGCATTCTGAATATTCTTGCTCTCTGGTTTCAGACAAACTAATCTTATCCTAGTTCTAGTCAATGATGCATTTTAACATGTGACACCGACATAAGGGCCGGTATGAACACATCCACTACATGATTGAAATGGTGCGTGCATTTTCTTAAAAGTTCAGCATATGAAAAAGCCTGTAACCATTTTTCAAGAAGCAACTCAGTTACTGAACAAAACCATTGCTCTGCCTGTCCTCTGAGTTGTGCTACTGGATCTGGTAGCAATCAACACGATTGATTTGTCATTGCTGCTTGCATTCTCTCTCCCTCGACACTACCCGGAGGCTTTCTTCATATACCACGATGAAAAGTTAATGTGAATGGAGCCAGTCGCACCACCTGGTAAGTGGGAGAATTGATTCTCCAGGCTCCCTGCACGGCATGGGTTCAGTGCCATTGTGTGTGATGCTCCTGGTGTGTAATATGCCAATGCCCCCAGGAGTCTAATGGCTGAAGGACAGTAGGATAACAAAGGATGACAGTTGGGGAAATTACAAAATCACTCCTTCCAATACAGTACGTGAAAATAATTTTCCCCCGAAAACTTGAAATCAAATAATAGGTTTGATTTATTTCCCTCTGTTCGTCTATTTCCTGTTTCCAATAAGACATCCATCTAAATTCACCCAGATATTAGTGTGTTATCATGTTCCATTCTTGTAGAGATTATGCTTATTTTCCTGTGCTTTCCTTACTCTGTATATTTAATAATATTTTACTGTAGGTACTGGGATTGGTATTTTTCAGTAAATAAAATATATTTATTGTTTTTTTTTACTATAAATATTGTTCTCCCTAGGCACTGTAGGCAAAGAGTTTAAATGTGCCATTTTGCTTGTCCATAAATAATTCTCTATCAATAATAAAAGAGTAACAGCCAGTGTTAGAGATACAAAGTGAAAATGCAGGAAATGCAGGCTGAATAAAGTTTGGTGGGAATTTCACTCTGAGCTGGCAGTGAAAGGCAGAGTCCAGGAATAGTATCATGGGAGAGATGACATTTTCTCCAAGCTTTGTTGTCTGGAGAAGGTTTGCATTGACAAAATGCTGAAATATTTCAGACAAAAGTTAAGAATGGGAGTGGTTGGTGGTTTCAAAAGTATCAAAAGGCTGTTGTCCAACAGAAGGATGTTGAGAGTCCTTGGAACCATGAGAGGGTGAGCTAGGGAACATGGCCAAGGTAAATTTTTATTAATTTCATGGGGAACCCTTGGAACTTAGATATTTAGCTGTATAAGTATCAGAAAAAACAAGTTTTAACAATGACAATAGGAAGGTCGGCTATAACACAGGCAGAATAATATAAAGGTGATTTCATGCACTCTGGCAAGGATGCAAATCTGTACAGTGAGATGATTATCTGCCCTCAAAAGATATTTGGAAATCACCATCGACAAAAATTCCAATGTGACATTTGATGGTTTGAATGTGGCTGACAAGGTTCAGAGGGGAAGAACAGTCAAGGAGAAATTAAAACATCATAGAATTGCCTGACCAGGTCAGAGTGATATTTCAAGTTAAGCAAGGTCTGCTAATTTAATGGAGAGAAGTGGGGGACTCATTATATCTTGCTTTCAGAGAGGTTCATATTTTAAATAGGTCCTGACATATTTCAAGATCAACAAGAAGAAATAAATATCTTTCTGCCAGTTTCACAAACTCAGATATTTCCCCTCTCTCTCACAGAGAGCAAGCATTCTGTAGCATATCCTGGCACATTCCAGATTTTCTTTTTGTTGTTTTATATTCATGTTGAGTGAACTTTAATCTTCTGCATTTGACTATTACATGCTTAAGTACCTGCAGCTTCTCCGTGCCATTTGCCTCTGTATTTTTCCATTTGTAAGGCTTTTCTGGTTTCACTTGGAAGAACCAGAAATTACAGAAGATAAAACCTCTCCTTTTGCAATTAATTAAAAATTATTTAGCCAGGAGATGGTGGAGCATGCCTTTAGTCCCAGCACTTGGGAGGCAGAGACATGTGGATCTCTGAGTTTGAGGCCAACCTGGTATAAAAAGTGAGTTCCAGGACAGACAGGGCTACCCAGAAAAACCCTGCACACACACACACACACACACACACACACACACACACAGTGTATGTGCCTCCAATATCTCAATTACTTCTGAGTGACAATAGAATACTAGGACAGAGATTCATTTAACTGGGAAGAGCTTTTAGGCTACAAACAGTTTTAAATATAAGGACAATTTTAAAAGATAATCATACTTTTAATTTCACTAGGGGTGATATATTTGTGACATAGTACTTAGGAACATATGCTGAGAGTATAAGAAAATATAATATTTATGTGCTGATTCTGGACAAGAGCTCAGCTATTTGCTCAGTAAAAATGAAGATACGTTGAAATCAGTTTAATTAATTTGTTATAAATACAAGAGACAAAATATTTAATGTCTTATCATGGTGACAATAGTAGGTATTATCATCTTTCTAGTTTCAAAATATGTTATTAAAATATTTCACTCTTTCAAAGTGATAATATAAAAATACAAAATAGTCTGTCTTTCTTTTGGGATCATATTTACAATTTAATTAAATGCATAATTATTATTTGAATAAAAACAAATCACTATCTAAGCATCTTCAGTGAATTTACAGAATTTTATTTAATATCAGGTCTAGACTACAAAACTGCCTTAGAGCCTAACAAAACTAATTCGTATCAGCATAGCAAGTGTTCAACTGAAATCTGTTCATTTGTTTATCTGATTTCTGTAACTTAGTTAGTAAGCTATCTTGAAATATTATTGCAATGACCCTAAACTTAGAAACAACTTATCAAATTAATTTTAAGTGATAAAATGATGAAATAAATATGGTAAATATGGTTGTACATAAACATTAAGAAAGATGACAGAATAGTACATGAACAATATAGACATATTAAAATATTTCTCATAAGACAGTAGAAACTACTACAAAATGTATGTAACCATCCCATATAATTTAATATTCAGAAATTAAAGCTCACAATTTATATCATTGCTGGATTATGTACACATATGTATTTATATTAGTACAAAATATTATGCTTATTATTTTAGTAAACTCAAATAATTCACAAGGATAATGCAAGATTATAAAAGTAATTTTCTTTTCCCACCAATTTAACTATTTAAATAGATATGATTAACAATAGCTAATAGAAATGTCTTTATCTATGCAATGCAGTATAATTCTTAAACACAACTATATCTACAAATATCTTTTGGAACAATAAAAGTACAGTCAATAGTTCTTCAACATGTTAGTGTTTTATTTTATTAAACTATTTTGAATATTTTTCGTTGTAAATATACCTGACTCAGTCTTTCATGTTATATGTCCACATGGTCTTGTAAGGTGATTAGTCTTTTATTAGTCATTCAGTAGGTACTTATTGGGCTGCTATTTATGGGACATTATTTGAGAAGCTAGAAATTAAATTAACAAAATATTTCAAAAACTCTTGTCATCATAGGAGAGATATTAGTGAGAGTAGAGATAATAAATGACAGATAAGTACTTTAGATATGATTGTATAGTGTTAAGAAATATATACTTTTAAGTTAAAACAGGTAAGAAGAATAGAAAGTGTCATGGCACAGAGAGAGATGGCACAAAAATAAAATCATATGTCATGGCCTAATTGAAATGGTGACATTTGAGAGGCAGAAATGAGAAGGTAACTATGCACAAACCATCAATAGCAGTACCAGGGGAAGAAACAAATGGTGTAATAGGAATATTCTCTAGTTCAAATGTCCTCAAATAAGTGCTATAAAACTTAGTTATCAGCGAGGTAGTGCTAAGACATAGAGCCTTTAAAATGTGATTAAGCCACAATCGTAATATAAAATCTTAAAACAGGTGTGATGGCTTATCTTGGTTGTCCACTTGACGTATCTTTAATCAACTAAAGCCTATGCTGTTAGGCATGCCTTTGAGATATTTTATTAGTCAGATTGTGTGAGACAGGAAGACCCACCATAAATACGGGCCACACCTTCTGAGAGCACCCATAGGAAAGGATGTGGGAGAAGCAAACTTCGCTCTTTGCCTGATTGCCAAGTCCATCTGTCTGTGCTGACACGTTCCTCCACAGGTACTGGACCCAAGTTCTTCAGGATTCCAAGCTGTAGAGAAGACCAGCAAATCCTGGAATTCTCCAGGATTTGTCCACCAAACTGAGACGGTTGACAACCAACTTCATGGCCTGGAAAACTACTAGATTCTCAGCCTTTCTGTCTTGAGACAGCCATTGTTGAACTACACAAAGTCATATCTATTAGATTGGTTTACATTCTATACAATATTTTCCATTTTATCGTTCTCTTCCTGTAGAAAACTTGCCCCTTCACTATCTATCATGTGATGTCTCTGAGCTAATTTTCCTAGGATGCAGAAACACAAAAGGTCTTGGAAGCAGAAAGGACAGCCAACCCTCGCCAACAGTATGCCTGGCATCTTCATCTTCAACTTGTCATTCTCCAGAAACATGACAAATAGACTTACACTGTATAACCCAGCAGACCGGAGAAACCTGGTGGGCTAAAAGTGCAGTTGGCATTATTGATATCCAAATTTAGCTCTTTTCTGACTTTCTCTTCCATCCCTGATAGTCTTTCTTCTCCTTGCGTTCTCCATTGCATTTTGTGATTGCAGATCCACCATTCAGCTTGTTTGCTTTTCAAAATTTCAACTTCCTGGCTAGATTTCTCATCCATGTTGCTGTTTTCTTTTCCAAGTATCAAATTTCTTTCTTTCACCTGCTTATTTATGTCCTCTCTAAAAACATCAGTCATGTTTACAAGTAGAATTTTAAATTCTTTTAAGACAACTCAACCATTTCAGGATCTTTGGTTTGGTAATTGACAGTTAGTTATGATATATACCATTCCATGCGTTTTCTATATTAATTTTATAATCTATGCATCTGTTGAGATGGGCACATTCTGGTTATGTTGGAGTATTTTCTTTCTGAACAGTCTTCTTTCGAATGCTCACTCATCAACAAATTAATGTGTATGTGTATAAATATATATATCTATATATATAATTTAGATCAATAAAAGATCTTCTGGGGGTATCTCCATCCCTGAGCTCAAGCTGTACTACAGAGCAACAGTATTAAAAACTACATGGTACCAGCATAGAAACAGAGTAGTGGATCAATGGAATTGAATCAAAGACCCAGAAATAAATCCACACACCTACCAATGCCTAATTTTTGACAAAGATTCCAAAAACACATAATGGATAAAACATAGAATCTTCAACCAATGGTGCTGGTTTAACTGGATGTGCATATATAGAAAATGCAAATAGACCCATATTTAACACCCTGCACAAAACTACAGTCTAAGTGGATCACAGACCTCAACATAAAACCAGACACACTAAATCAGTTAGAAGAATAAGTGGGGAAGAGCCTTGAACTCATTGGCACAGGAAACAACTTCCTGAATAGAACACCAACAGCACAGGCTCTAAGATCAACAATCACTAAACGGGACCTTGTGAAACTGAGAAGCTTCTGTAAAGCAAAGGTCACTGTCATCAGAACAAAACAACAGCCTACAGACTGGGAAATGATCTTCAACAACCCTATATCTGACAGAGGGCTGATATCCAGAATATATAAAGAACTAAAGAAGTTAAAAGGACCAAATCAAGTAATCCAATTAAAATATGGGGTGCAGATCTAAACAGAGAATTAGCTGCAGAGGAATACAGAATAGCAGAGAAACACACTTAAGGAAATGCTCAACTTCCTTAGTTATCAGGGAGATACAAACAAAATGACCCTGAAATTTCACCTTACACCCCTCAAAATGGCTAAGATAAAAAACTCAAATGACAACACATGCTAGAGAGGTTGTGAAGAAAGGGGAACCCTCCTCCACTGCTGGTGGGAATGTAAACTTGTAAAACCACTTTGGAAATTAATCTGGCACTTTCTCATAAATTAGGAATAGCGCTTCCTCAACATCCAGCTATACCACTCCTAGGCATATATCCAAAATATGCTCAAGTACACAAAAAGACATTTGCTCAACCATGTTCATAGCAGCTTTATTCATAACAATCCAGATGTCCCTCAACTGAGGAATGGATACAGAAATTGTGGTACATTTATATAATGGACTACTACTCAACAATTAAAAACATGGAAATCATGAAATTTGCAGCAAATTGTGGGATCTAGAAAAGATCATCCTGAGTGCAGTGTCCCAGAAGCAGAAAGACACACAGTATATATTCACTTATAAGTGGATACTAGGCCTATAAGATAGGATAAACATACTAAAATCTGTACACCTAAAGAAGCTAAGCAAGAGGGATGACCCTGGGTAAGAGGATCAGTCCTCACTCAGAAAGACAAATGGGATGAACATTAGAAGGAGAAAATAGGGAACAGGACAGAAGTCTACCACAGAGGCCTCTGAAAGACTCTACCCAGCAGTGCATCAAAGCAGATAGTGAGACTCATAACCAGACTCTGGGCAGCGTGTAGGGAATGTTAGAAAAGAAGTGGGAAGATTGTAAGACCTGGAGAGGACAGGAGCTCCACAAGGAGAGCAACTGATACAAAAAATCTGGGCACAGGGGTCTTTTCTGAGACTGATGCTCCAACCATATTACCTAGAATCCCTGCTCAGACATAGCCCATGGCAGCTCAGTATCCAAGTGGGTTCCCTAGTGAAAGAAAAAGGGACTGTCTCTGACATGAATTCATTGGCTGGCCCTTTGATCACCTCCCCTCTGAGGGGGGAGAAGCCTTGCCAGGCCACAGAGGAGGACATTGCAGGTCCTGATTAGACCTGATAAGCTATGGTCAGATGGAAGGGGAAGAGGAACTCCCCTATCAGTGAACTTGGAGATGAGCATAAAAGTTGAGGGAGGAAGGGTAGAATGGGGAGGGAATGAGGTAGGGGGCTACAGCTGGGATAGAAAATGAATAAACTGTAATTAATTTATAAAAAATAAAAAAAATTAATTAAAAAAATTAATATACTAACCATGACTACAGGTCAGATGATGGCATCAATAATTAAAAGCATAATAGAAAGTCTAAAAAATATTTAGGGCAAATAGAAAATTAATAAATGAATGAAATGAAAGGAGCATGAAAAATAAAAAAATCAAACAAGAACAAAAGTTAAATGAAACAGCCAAAACAATAATGTAAATGAATTTTTAGAGAGAGCAAAGATCAAGAGTTAAAAATTCAATTAGACAATAACATAAAATGCATAAACAAAACTAGATAAATTAAAAAATAATTGATATCTTATAATTTGCAATTGAATTGAATTCTATTTTCAAAATCCATTTCATTTTACTTGCTTGGGTTTTGTCTGTTTCTAAGAATGTTGTCCATAATAAAAAGTTTTCTTTTCTTTCTTTTTTTTTTTTTTGCTTTCAAAATAATGGTTCATTGGGAACTTGTGCCTGAACTCAGACTCCTTCTGCCTCTTAATTTTCTAGAATACCTGAGAACACTGAATACACATTTTTGGAAAGCCTGGATGTATGTGTGTGTGTGTGTGTGTGTGTGTGTGTGTGTGTGTGTGTGAAAAACTAGTACTTCTATTGTAGGAAGGATATTAAAAAATACTTTCCTATGATGAATCAGTTGAAATAAGCTTCCAAAGCCTTCTGATGAATTAAAACATTGACAGTGAGTGGTCATTTCATGACTGTTTCAACCTAGTCAGGTTCTTCACCTTGGAGGAAAACTTGTCACTCTGCACACATCTGTAAAAAACATCAGTAAAAAACTCCTGTTGCCTTTCCATGCTCCAAGAGAAAAACAGCACAACTGTCAGATAATGCAATCTGACCCAAATGCAAAAATGTTTATACCTGCCATTTTATTTTGCCACCCTCACTGCAAAATTAAGTGAATTTGGACTCCCATGCATGTGAAGTCCAAAAGCATGTAAAAAAAAACAAAAACAAAAACAAAAAAAAATTCAACAAGCAAAAATATTTGAATGGTATCCATAACCCTATGCCACAGATCAGGGGCCAAAAATCTGTTGAGAAGTTACAGTTTTCAATGTAAGCCACTAACCATGTCAAAGAAAGCATATAAAATAAAGCAGGGCCATCCAAATAAAATGGTTAAAATACCAAATCATAACGACTAAGACATAAAATACAACAGTTACTATAAAAAGAAAGTGCTAGATATGTTTCATGCCTTCATTTACAAAGAGAAGACCAAAAATAGATAATTTACATTGAGAGAAAAGTGTGGAAATCTTATGTCAGCTGCCAAGGGTGGGAAGCACTCAAATGCCTTAACCAGCTGTGATGTCTATGAAATATAAAAATGGACAACATGGCAAGATTGCTCTAAAGGTGTAGTAGAGACACTCACATTATGAACAAAGTTACTATGAATAAAGCTGCTACAAACATGGTTGAGCAAATGTCCTTTTTGTGTACTTGGACATATTTTGTATCCCAGCTGTAGCCCCCTCCCTCCCTCCTTCCTAACATCATCCTCCCTCCTTTGTCTCCTCCCAATCCCCTCTCTAAGTCCACTGATAGGGGAGGTCCTCCTCTTTCATCTGACCCTAGCTTATCAGGTCTCACCAGGACTAGATGCAATCTCCTCCTCTGTGGCATAGCTAGGTTGCTCCTCCCACTGGGAGTGGGGAGGTCAAAGAGTTAGCCATTGAGTTCATCTCAGAGACAGTCCCAGTTCCCCTTACTAGGAAGCATATTTTGGATATATGCCTAGGAGTGGTATAGCTGGGTCTTGAGGAAGCACTATTCCTTACTGTCTGAAAAAGCACCAGATTGTTTTCCAAAGTGGTTGTACAAGTTTATATTCCCACCAGCAATGGAGGGGGGTTGCCCTTTCTCACAACCTCTCCAGCATGTGTTGTCACTTGAGTTTTTGATCTTGAAGTTGAGCACTTCTTTAAGTGTTTCTCTGCCATTCAATATTGCTCGATTGAGAATTCTCTGTTTAGCTCTGTTCCCCATTTTTAAATTAGATTACTTGATTTGTTGCTGTTTAACTTCTTCTTGAGTTCTTTACATATACTGGACATTAGCTCTCTGTCAGATATAGGGTTGGTGAAGATCCTTACCCAGTCTGTAGGCTGTTGTTTTGTTCTGATGACAGTGTCCTTTGCTTTACAGAAGCTTCTCAGTTTTACAAGGTCCCATTTAGTGATTGTTGATCTTAGAGCCTATGCTCTTGGTGTTCTGTTCAGGAAGTTTTCTCCTGTGCCAATGAGTTCAAGGCTCTTCCCCACTTTTTTCTTCTAACAGGTTTAGTGTATATGGTCTTATGTTAGGTCTGTGATCCACTTAGACTTTAGTTTTGTGCAGGGTGGTCTTAATGTAGAGTTCAGTGGATCTTAGAGAGCCCAGCCCCAGTGCATACATCTGTAACACAAATTCCTCTACCTTCAGCACAGGTAACATTGTTGAAGAGAAAGTGGAAAGGTTGTGGGAGGCAGAGGACCAGGAGGTCTTTTGGGAGATTATGTCTCCTAGAAATTACAGGGAATCTACACCTGTCATACATCAACAATTTGGCTGCCTAAAAAGACCTGAAGATTAGAGATTTCACTGGTTCCCACCTCTATAGCAATAACTACAGGCATCCATGACCTCTGAGAGATGAATAATTAGCCTCTCTCAGGGACAAGCCTCCTAATTGATTATCTGGTCTTGCTTGAAATTTTATGCACTGAAGCCCTACTAAATAGATGCAGCAGGTTGTACTCACAAGTCTATTATATAAATATGTAACAATGATACTAAAAGAGAAAAATGGTTGGAGGGGGAAGATATGGGTACGTTTGGAGGAAGGAAAAAGAAAGGGGAAAGTGGTGCAATTATATTTTGATTTTAAAGTTTCAATAAAATAAAAAAAAATAAAAAACACGTGCTGGCATCAGATTTCACATATGCTATCAGGTGTGGGAAGAATGGGGTTCATAAACTGTGGAGGATGAGGTCTGTGAACCCAAATCTCGTAATAAGCCAAGACTGCTTTGATCCCATCATCTTCCTGAAATTCTTTTCCCTTGGGTTTTTCTACTCTTAGTCCATATTCAATCTTTTAAGTTTTAATGAGTCCTGGGAATCTGTCATCTTTATGTTCTTATTTACCTTATAAGTATTTCCAAGAAAAAGTATGTGCCTGCGAATGTGTGCATGCATGTGTGCATAAATGTGTGTGTGTGTGTGTATTTGGAGGCTTACTATACCCCAGCTTCAAACTCACCCTTCTTCTGCCTGTCATCCTTGATGGGATTATCAAAAGATGCCACTTACGAACAGTATTGCCTCTCTATCACTGTCTATCATTATCTGTTTCTGCTGCACACTGCCCAAATCTCAAGGTATTTTTGTTATGCAGGAATGCATTATGTAGGTAGGATTATTTCCAGTTTTTGCATAAAATGTATGTATAAAATGTCACATCTTTTCTGTTACTGGAAGGCAAATTGCTCATATATACAAAAGGGGGGTACTAAGAGGCTAACCTTCTCGTCTTTACTTGCTACTTGTACTCCATTTAATAGCTGAAAATTACTAGGCATAAGCATAGTAATTATCTGAACACCAACCAAGGATCGTATCATTGAACTGATTATTTTAAATTGCTGTTGACAGTATCCACTTCAACTAAACAAAACAATAGTTCTTCACTACATGCTGGAATTTACCACTTTATTGAATTTTGATCTCCTAAAACATCTCTTTCATGAATGACTAGGTACCACCGTTCTTCAAGTTCTTTTTTAATTGTTTAGAATTTTGTGTAGGAAAAAGTAAGAACTTCCTATAACTTTAAGTTTGTATGTTTGGGACACATATTTGTAAACACATCTCATATTTATTTTCAGATAATGACTGTCACTCAGCAACATATATCCTAATTTTGTCAATTTTGTGACTAAGCAGATGTTTATCTACATCTTTTAAGCCCCCATCTTTTATGTGTTAGACACATTTAGTATCAAGAGATGCCCCATTGTAACACTATAGTTAAAAGATAATTAAAAAGATCAAAGAAGGAGAAACATCATTAATTTCCATAAGCATTTGCTTAATTTTGGCAGGTTAAAATTGAGAAAGTAGAATAAACACTTGAAAATAATGATATTTTTTCAAATCACTATTGTCTCCTTATATGCTGAGAAGTACCTTGTCAATTAAAACGCTGATCCACCATAACTAGCAAGGAAATCATGAAATTTGCAGGCAAATGGTGGAAACTAGAAAAGATCATACTGAGTGAGGTAATCCAGAAGCAGAAAGACACACATGGAATATACTCACTTATAAATGGATATTAGATATATAATATAGGATAAACATACTAAAATCTGTACACCTAGGAAGAGACTTTCAGAGGCCCTCAGCAGCAGTCTATCAAAGCAGATACAGAGACTCATAACCAAACCTTCAGGAGAGTATAGGGAATCATATGAAAGAAGGGGGAGTTAATATGACCTGGAGAGAACAGGAGCTCCACAAGGACCAAATATATCTGGGCACAGGGGTCTTATGTGAGACCATATCTCCAACCAAAGACAATGTATGGAGATAACCTAGAACCCTTGCTCGGATGTAGCCCATGGTAGCTCAGTATCCAAGTGTGTTCCCTAGTAAGGGGAACAAAGACTATTTCTGACATGAACTCAATGGCTGGCTCTTTGACTCCTCCCAGCCCTCTCCCCACCCCCCAAGGAGTAGCCCTGCTAGGCCACAGAGGATGATTTTGCAGCCAGTCCTGATGAGACCTGATAAAACGGTCAGATGAAAGGGGAGGAGGTCCTCCCCTATCAGTGGTCTTGGAAAGGGCCAGGGAGGAGATGAGGGAGGGAGGGTGGAATTGGAGGGAATGAGGGATTGGGATACATCTGGGATACGCATACAAAGTTAATAAACTGTAACTAATATTTAAAAAAATAAAAATTTAATTAAAATTTTTTATACCTAAAGAAACTAAGCAAGTGGAAGAGGAGGAGGTCCTCCCCTATCAGTGGACTATGGGTGGGGCATGGTGGAGAAGAGGGAAGAGGACCAAATACATCTGGGCAGAGGGGTCTTTTCTGAGACTGATACTCCAACCAAGGACCATGCATGGAGATAACATAGAACCCTTGCACAGATGTAGCCCATGGCAGCTCAATATCCATGTGGGTACCCTAGTAGAGGAACAGGGACTGTCTCTGACATGAACTCAGTGGTTTTGGTCACCATCCCCTGGGTGGTACACTCCTTACCAGGCCACAGAGGAAGACAATGCAGCCAGTCCTGATGAGACCTGATAGACTATGGTCAGAGGGAAGAATAGGAGGATCACCCCTATCAGCGGACTTGAGGAAGAGCATGGGAGTAGATGAGGGAGGATGGGATTCAGAGGGGATGAGAGAGGTGGCTACAGCTGGGATACAAAGTGAATGAATTGTAATTAATAAAAATAAATAAATAAATTTTAAAAAGAATGCTGATTGGGTAGATGCTGGAACCCTGCTTGAGCAGTGGGTTTTTTGTTGTCGTTGTTGGACTTATTTAGTTCTCTTAAACCACCCTTCAAAAATGGGATTAACCAACATGCAAATGGCAATTCTCAGAGGATCTGTGATAGTGCATGATTTGATAAGAGAAATTTTTTATTCTGGCACTTTAAGAATGTATATACCTTAGCTGAAAAATCAATTTAATGAAGCAACTTTGTCTGCATGCTCTTGTGGCTTAATGGCGATAGAGGAGCTCATCCAGCTGAGTGTATTCCTTAAGTCTTGTGTTGGTTTCTTGTGGTGGACCACACATCAACCTTTTTATCTGTACAGAGATAGCCCACTGACATTGTTGAAACGAAGGAATTAGTACACAGAGAAGTTATGAATCTCAGAAAATCCTGAGTAGGACAAATAATCTTTGGTTTTTCTCAAGAGCATGCTAATTGCAACATATTTATATTAAATTCTTCATGATAATAAGCACAGTAATTAGAGCTGTAAAATTACTCCCATTAAAAACATTTAATAATCTTAAATTTGCACAAACAGAAAATCTCTTTGGACTGAAATGGTATGCACAGCTCTCCAAGATGCATGCTTTCTGTAAGGAGTCCTGTCTCCTCCTACTGTTCATTAAGCAGATACGTTTAGCCAAATGTCACGGGAATAGCTCAGCTCTCGTTCTTGGGTTGGAGTTAGCAGGGTGGTACACATATTTATATTAGTTACTGATTGACCTTGAATTATCCTGAGAATGGATAAGAGACTACTCACAAATTCACAAATTCTTTTTTTTTCTCACCTGTGTTCTATAACACACCTATGTTTCGTAAAAACTTAAGTTTCTGTATCTTGTCATGAAATGATGAAGGGTTTTAGACTACAAAGGCAGATTACTCTTTAACCTTTGAATGGCGCTTAGAATATAAAATTAAATTAATACAACCTAAAGTTTAAAATGACTATTCAGAAACTACATTTAAATTTCCAAATAGGTTTTCTGTGCAGAAAAATGAAGAGAAGAGGAATGAATGAGATTGTCCTCCAGGTTAGATGTTAACCAGCTGTGGTAATTCTGGTCAGGTGTCTTCTCTGAGTTTCCACTGAACCATTTGTATTTTTCCAGTAACCACAGGAAAAGTCCCTGTGCAGTTTCTGTGAGTATTGACATTCCAAAGAACTTGTGTGCAGCACTGAAGTTAAATGTGCTCTTTCGTCACTAAGTTGGTTTGAACTATCTGGCATGGGATTGTGTTCCGAAGGAAAATTTTTCTTGCTTTGCATTTCTTCCCCACACACTGAGTTAATTTAGGAGTAGTCATAGAGGAGGAGCTTACACAGGAGCCATAGCCCTGCTTCCAGAGCCTGGCAAAGTAAGCATTGGTCACAACACACAGATGAATTTTGTTTAATACATCTTGGTTTTCAAGCAGTATTAGCAAATGTCATTTTGGGTTGGCTCTTAACTACAGAATATATATTTTTTCATTTCCCTTCGTTGTGATATAGTTTAGAAGATTTAATACGAACTCCAAAGTTCTCTAAATTATAGGAGGAAGAAACTAAATTTGAAACCCTGCTTCAAGTATGATTGCCTGTCTTCCATATTTTAAACAATGTCCTTGCTGTGTTATATTTAAGTTTTCCCTCTTAAGCACTGTTTTTTTTTTTTTTTTCAATTAAATTCACCTTGTTTTACTTAGCTTTTTTTCCCTTCATACTGCAAGTCATGTTTTTGGTCCCATTTGAGCACAGTTATGTTGTAAGGTAGGAGGGAACATTATTCGTTCTCCCAAGCTGAAATCAGAAGAGTTTTAGTTTCCCCTACTTGTCTTCCTGCAGCATATTACAACATCCAGAGGCCAGAGGGGCATTCCATAGAAATTAGGCTATGTTAGCCATTTGTCTTGCTATTTTAGTTCATTGTGTATGTCGTGTGTGTGTGTATGTGTATGTGTGTGTGCATTGAACCTTTCTGTATATGTAGGAGAAGAAAAGTGTCTTTTATGAGGACTTAGTCTCAAAATATGTAGGAGAAAACAAAGTGTACTTAAAACATGGGGAACTTTTGAAGGAGAAAAGGGAAGGATGTAAATATATTTCAATATCAAAAATAATGAGATAATTCAAAAAATCGGCACCAATATTTTTTATTTTAGTATGAAAACAAAGAAGAGGAGGACCTCGCCTATCAGTGGACTAGGGGAGGGGCATAGGAGGAGAAGAGGAAGGGAGGGGGCCACAGCTGGGATATAAAGTGAATATATTGTAATAAATCATAAATAAAAAAATTAAAAAAGAAAAGATAGCCCTCCCAGGTTAAATTCCTATTATTGCTTTTATGTGACACACAATGTCAAAACTCCAAAACTGTGTCAGGAGGAAAGAGGCTAGCCCTTGATTTCAGGGGACCTGGGTGCAGCACCTGGCTCAACAGCTGGTTCTGGGGCTGCTGCAGGCAAGTAGGAGTAAGAGCTTTGTGGGTAATGAGTCCCCTGGGAGGCACACGGCTTGTTCCCTCAGGGCTCTTTTTTGGGGGTGCAGGGAGGGGGTAGTTCTCTGCCACAATCTGAATTTAGTAAAAAGTGCTGTGGTTTAAAAACATGTCATAGGACTTCTAGAAGGTGCATGTTGGCTTAATGAAGCTAATTAATAACCCAAACAAACTGGTCACCAAACTTCATTCGGTTTATTTCAGGAAGCACTACAGGTAGCACCAGCTGGGAAACCCTGCCCATGACTACATTGTTAAGACACTTAAAATTGGCTGTACTTTTTCATGCAAGAAGTAGCCCCACCAATAAATAATGATTCTTTTTTCCAACAATAAAGGGACACAAGTGAAAGACATTGAGTGAAACTTTTAAATCGACATAGATAGATTTATATTCAGTTGCTTGAAAATAATCTTCAGGTACATATCACTCAATATTGAGTAATATGCCAATATAAAAATCATCTGGGAGAAGGAGAAAATTTTTACTAGTGATTGGTTAAAGAGAAATACTAAAAAATTAAGTCTGTCTGTTGGTCAAAATAAATCAAACACATCTAATAATGCATATAAATACCCATGTTATGCAACTTTTTTTCGGTTTGACATCAGATTAGCAAGGAAAGTGAAAATCATGAACTCAGCCCTCAAGGCTGATGCTCTGCAGGGATGTTCGTCATCATCAGACTTTGATAGGCAGATGCCCTGGGCTATGTCAGACATCTTGCTGACTCTGTTGAAAATGTATCTAGCTGAATGTTCTCATCATGGGTCATCTAGTGTAGGTTGAGGAAAAGTTGTATCTTGAAACTTTACACTGTTCTAAGAGAAAGGGCCTAATTGAAATGTTCTGCATATATACTACCTAATTAATAGAGAAGAAAAATGAAAGTCAACACCCTCAGGGGAGTAAAAGACCTTTTAAGTGAAACCAGATGGGAGAAAAATAGCAAATAAAAGAGCAAATGGGCTTATAGCAACTTTACTCTTTAAACTCTTCTATACTTCTACAAATGTGGCTGTTTTATAGAACCTTTTTGAAAGCACGATGGAGAAAAAGCATTCTTTGGAAAAAATTTCAGTATTTTTATTTGTACACTTATTCTGATATATAGTTTTGTTCCTTACACCTTATTAATTTTCTAAATATCTTTTAGAAAGAAAGAAATAAGCTACTCAAAGTCAAGCATATAAAACATGGTGAGGTGTAAAATCAGAAGGTGTGTGGTCCTTAGTCCTTGAAAGGCTGAGTTAGAGGAGGACGCCATACAAGAAGTCATACTCAAGTGTCAGAAGTATTCTTTGAATGAATGAAAGGATACCAAACAGTTCTGTTTTCAATATTACAGTAAAGACACTGCTATGTGTTGTATGTTTCCAAGAGCACAGCCATAACCAGTCTTGATGAAAATGAGAACTCCCTTTTACCTGAGTTACACGTCTGCATTCTGGATCTATTCAATAGTACTGTTTGAGAATAAAAACTAACAACAGTCTCACCAATGACTGTCATGTTTGTCCCATAGCCTGTGATCTCTTTCTGAGTGTTGAATGGTTACATCAAAGTCTGTACGGGTTTTGGACAGTATAAAATACAGTTCAATAACAGGGCAGAAGAAATAGTCTGCAGATGAAGGGGAGGTTAAGGAGATTGAAAGAAGAAAGGCAAGAATAAATGTGTTTCCTTAATGATTTTTTTTCTGAATGTGAATTAAAACTAATGTATACCATATTAAAATAAAAATCTCATATAAATTATTCTGGTTTTTATGTGTGTACAAATGCACATGTGTGGGGTAGTGTGTGTATGCACGTGTGTGTGTGTGTGTGTGTGTGTGTGTGTAGCCAGAGAACAAATTCAGAAACACTGTTTATCTTTTTTAGAGACCAAGTTTTTCACTGGCCTGGATTTCTCCAAGTAGCCTAAATGAGGGCAACTCAGAAAGTCCCAGGAATCCACCTGTCTCTTGTTTCCCTGTGCTGGGATTAGTAGTCTGTGCCACAATGCTTGAATTTCTTTACTATGTTCTAATTTCTTAGGCCCTTGTACTTGTCAAGTACTGACCAAGGTGTCTCCCCAGCTCCACATAGTCAATGAGTTTTGTTGTCTGTTAGCATTATTCTTCCTCCTGCGAAGATGAAAGATAGGTTGGGTAAGGTCCAACCATCTGACCTTATTCAACCTTACGTACATCTTAAACTTCCTACCTGTAAATATAAACACATTATAAGGTCTTTAATGTGATAAAAATTTTGAGATGACACCTTCCAACCTACGGCAATCTCCTTCCAGCCTGCCTGCTTAGCTCTACAGCTCTTCACTAAACCTTTTGGCTGAAACATTGTCGTTTCCCTTGGATCTTCTTAATCATTTTATTCTATAGGTCAGCCTGACCTCCAGCATTCACGAGTACCATCAGATGGTCACAAATTGGGATTTTGATTTGTCGGAACAAGAATGAGAGAAACTACGTTAGAATGTCAACACTGTTACCTATGCACATATTAGAATATGTAAGTGTACCACAATTCCTGTAATCATTCCTCAGTTGAGATATATCTATGTTGTTTCCAGACTCTGGCTATGATGAATAAAGCTGTTATGAACACAGTTGAACAAATGTCCTTGTTGCATGGTGGAGCATCTTACTATTAATGTTATAACAGGGTCTTGAGGTTGCTCTATTCACAATTTTCTAAGAAAGCACCGGACTGATTTCCAAAGTGGTTGTACAAGTTTTCACTCCCACCAAAAATGGAGGAGGCTTCCTCTTTTGGATTTGCATTTCTCTGATGGCTAAGGACTTTCAGCATTCCTTTAAGTGTTTCTCTGCCACCTGCTATTCTTATATTGGGAATTTTCTGTTTAGCTCAGTACCCTATTTTTAATTGGATTATTGGTTTGTTAGTATTTAATTTATTGAGTTCTTTATATATTCTTGATATTATCCCTCTGTCGGATGTAGGGTTAGTGAAGATCTTTCCCAGTCTTTTCTTCTGTTGATAGTGTCTGTTGTTTTACGGAAGCTTTTCAGTTTCATGAGGTCCCATTTATTAATTATTGACCTTATAGCCTGGGATGTTGGTGTTCTGTTCAGAAAGTTGTCTCCTGTGCTAGTAAGATCACGCAGGACTACCCACAGGATTATCATCATGGATTGCTGCAGCCATGAATCATCTGAAGGAATGGGTGGGCATGGGAGCATTAGCAAGCCTTCTGGTGTTGGTCTTCTTGGTTTGCCTGTGGTATATATGCAAGATTAGAGTCTCACAACAGTGTGATGCAGCCATGATCATTCAGGTCTTTACAGCCATTGAAGCAGGACATTCTCCCCAAGCATGGTTGGATACCATAAAAAGCTAAAATGTTACGCTCAGGATGCGAGGCTAAGCACTGCACTCAGGGTCAGCCACTTTGGACCCAGAGAAGAGCATGTCTGGTTGCATGCGGGTTGATGCCCCAGGTCCCGCCTCTGAGAAAAAGGTATCAGACGGGTCTGATGCTCTTTGGGTGGATGACACCTAAATGAACATCGGTACAAAGTCCCAATTTATTTCTAATATCAGAGATCAGACCTCTACTCTTGCCTGATGCGTCTAAAACAAAAAGGGGGAACTATAGAGAGCTGCGGAATGCTATGCCTTAAAGATGGAGCTGGTTTCCGCCTTCCACCTTCCAGATGGTGAGTGCTCTCTGTCAGGAACAATTCCACATTTGGCTAAGGCTGAGGATCTGGCTTGCTTCCATGTATGTGGACCTATCTGCATTGCCCCCGTGGCACGCCTGGGTTGGCTACCCAGAGGCTATTTAAGCTGTGGGCTGGCTTTCCCCAGGGTCCGAGGATTGTTCAAGGTTCCTGAATAAACTGCATTGAAAAAAAAAAAAAAAAAAAAGGTCTCCTCCCCACATTTTTTTCTAGGTTTAGTGTGCCTAGTTTTATGTTGAGGTCTTTGATCTGCTTCGACTTTAATTTTGTGCCGGGTGATAAAGATGGATCTATTGGCATTTTTCTACATGTAGACATCCAGTTAGACTAGCACCATTTGTTGAAGATGCTATCTTTTTTCTATTGTATAGTTTTGGCTTCTTTTTAAAAAACTCAGGTGTCTAGGTTCATTTAGAAGGCAAACAGGATAGACACTGGAAACAGTGGTAAAGAGAGGACAAGAAAGAGCCTATCATAGATGTCTTCAGGAAGACTCCACCTAGCAGGGTATCAAAGCAGGTGCTGAGACACACAGCCAAACTTTGGGCAAAGTGCAGGGAGCTTTGTAGAAGAAGGGGAGGATAGAAGGACCTGGAGTGGCCAGGAGCTCTACCAGAAGAGCAAGAGCCAAGAAATCCGGGCCTAAGTGGGGGGGGGGGGAGGGGTGGTGCTGCAGAGACTAATGCATCAACCAAGGACCATGCAAGTAGAGGACCTAGACCCACTGCTCAGATGTAGCCCATAGGCAGCTCCGTCTCCATGGGAGTTCCCTAGTAAGAAAAGCAGGGGCTGTTTCTGACACGAACTTGGTTGCCTGGTCTTTGATCGCTTTCCCCTAGTGAGACAACCTTGCCAGCCCACAGAGGAAGAGGAAGAGGCTAGGGTCAAATAGTAGGGGAGGAAGACTTCCCCTTTTAGTGGACTAGGGGAGGGATATAGAAGGGAAGAGGGAGGGAGGATGGGACCGGGAAGAGATGAGGGAGGGGGCTGTAATTGGGATATACAGTGAATAAACTGTAAAAATAAATAGATATTTAAATAAATAGAATATGTGCTCTGGCTGGGTGGTAGTGGTGGTGTAAGCCTTTAATCCTAGCACTTGGGAAGCAGAGGCAGGCAGATCTTTGATTTTAAGATCAGCTTGGTCTATGGAGTGAGTTCCAGGACAGCCTAGGCCACTCAGAGAAACCCTGTCTTGAGAAAAGGAAAAACAATATATAATCTTTTTATTTTTATTTGATTTACACAAGGCTGAGTTCTCTTCTTTGATTTCCACAGAGAGCATTATTTACTTTAGAATTATGATTACATAAAGTTCTTGAATAAGAATATATAGCACTGGTTGCAGTGATATGGAATTCTGGTTCCAAAATTTGGTAAATGCATACAAGAAGATCATACATTCAAGGCCATCCTGGCTTACATAGTAAGATGATTCCCATCCCTTACCCTTTGCCAAAAAATAATGATAATAATTAAAAAATAAAAATAAAGAAAAAAGGAAAGAAAAAATAAAATTATGAAATTCAGCTATTGGTGCCAACACAGTCAGTAGTTTTAAATTTACCCTTATATAACAACAGTAATCCGAAATACGTAGGATGTCTTTTAAATCCCACTCTCCTGTAATCTTCAAGTTAAAACGAATTAGAATCTATTGAGCTGGGGCCTAGGGCTCTATATTTAAATATAATCACATTAGATAACGTTTAAGCCCAGGCCAACTAAGGAATATTCATTTTCGAATCTCTTTATTTTCTGGGTCTTAGAGACAGACTGTACTTATTGTCCTTCAGAAAGCCAGGTTATACCTGGCTTTTCTTCTCACTTTTTTTCCATATTTTGGAGCTCACCACTGGCTCTGTAAAGACACTGTGCCTGACATGTTTAAGTGGAAATCAAGCTGCATTTTAAGTTAAACTCTTACAAATAGGTAAAATAAAAATACTTCAATGCTACAGAATTATGATTTTTTAAAAAAGTTATCTTGTCTTTTCTGTCTTGTAATTTGAGGGAAATTATGTAACTTCTCTCAGAAATTAGAACCACCTTGGTCTTGTCCTGCCTTCCTAGTATTCTGCCTTTAGGAGTCCCCAGGGCTGCCTCCAGCTTTTTTGCAATAAACTCACAATGACTGTGGGCCACACTGCTGGTCCCTAGCTCTCTGCAGCCCACCGAATATGTACTAACAAGATATGATTTTTGCGACATCTATCAAAAACGATTCTGTGTGAATGGATAACATTCATCTATAACCACACAAATTTTAAAATTTACAATGTACGTCAGCTTGGACTCCACTCATGAACTAGTAATATGCATGTAGATACAGTGAAATATACATAATCAAACAATGAAATTATAAATGTCTATACATTTACATATAATTTATATGTTATTATATATTTTATCATTATATATTTATATACTATATAAACTATAATAAACTACATATATAGCTTATATCTAATACATATAATTTATATATTATATATATAAATCATATATATATGATTTCCTAAAACAAGCAAGGGTAGTTTTAAAACAAAAGTAATAATTATTATAATCAAAACTTGTGTTTTAAATAAACAGGTCTAGTTTGAGTAAGAAGCTAAATCTATCATATAATCTTGATCAGAAAAGCTATATTGAAGGAGAGATGCTTCTGATCATGTGATAAAAATCACAACTGCTATTAGTACAAAAATCAGAATTTAAAAGTCAGCTATGTGTATATGTGCTTTGCCTTCATATATATGGGTGCCCCATGTGTGCTTGATGCCTTCAGAGACCAGCGGAGGGGGCTGGATACCCTGGGACTGCAGTGACAGGCAGCTGTAAGCTGGCAAATGGGGTGGATGCTAAGAATTGAACCCAGGGCCTCTGAGGGAGCAGCCACTGCCCTTGAATGCTGAGTCATCTCTCTAGCCCCACTATTTAATTTTCTTAACAATTCCTCCCTGGTCAATGAAGGCAAACCTTTCAGAGCTCTGTAAGTATATTTTTACTTCAGAACATACCTAAACTACTAATCTCTCCTTGAATTCACCAGCAGAGAATAAAAAATGAGAGCTGATTGTTCATTTCTTATGGGAGGACTGGGAATTGAGTGTGATCAGGGCACATGATATGAAATTCCCAAATAATCAATAAAAGTAACATGTTGGGGAAAAAAAGCTATCAACCAAATTGCACAGGGGTAGCTGTGACTTCTGCACACCTCAGAAACCGGCTGCTACTGAAGAGAAGTGTCAGCTCAGGGGCACAGTGAAGAAAGCCTTGGTACTCTATGAACTAAAGGGACAGATGATGCTTGCAATATGCATTAATATTATTTCACATTTAGAGAATTATTGAGTTTTTAGAATGTTTCATGGAAGATGTGTGTGTGTACATTTACAGTCAGATATATTCAAAATTATCCATATTTTACATTCATACATTAGTCAGCATTGCTTTTATTTTCTTTTCATGATACTGTATTTTGTAGGACAAAGGGGGAATCTTTAGGAAAATACTAATGTAAATATAAGAAAGAATGTAAAAAGAGCCTGTGGGAAGTATGGCATTTTGTTCAGAAACTGGGTACATAATAGATTATTGTTCTACATAGAATAACCAGGGAATAAAGCTGGAATTAATTGGATTTATGTTTAGAAAAGTAATATGTGGATCTAGGAATTGGTTTTACTAGATTGAAAATAACAAAAATCACACACGTGTGTGTGTGTGTGTGTGTGTGTGTGTGTGTGTGTGTCATATGACATGCATAATATTCACCATTGTACTTATATTTACTACCTATATTGTTTTCTATTTTTCAATGAGGTATAAACATAAGAACTGAGGCTCATATACAATGAATAAGATCCAGTGACTGGAGCTATTAGACCATTTCATTGTTCCCTCATACTAATGAAGACTGATGCCTGGGTGGATATGGAGCAGACATGCAAACTATGAGCAAATGTTTTCAGCTTTCTGAAATCGATGTAGAAGTGTTCCTTCCCAGTTCTACTGCACCTTTTTATAGTCACACATTCAGCACCTGACAAGTACAGGATGGAAAACACCAATAGAAAAGTCACATTAAATTGCAGGAAGAAACAGATAGAGACAACTGACCTGTCACCCAGCAAATACCTTCATGTGGCTGAGTGCTCTGGAGCAATGTTGGCAGGTAAATATGTCCAATTGTCTTGTGAACTGGAGATATGGATGAATAGGTGATTGATATTTTCTATGAAGAATTTGTCCCTGAAATGCGCTTCATAGTATGTTTTAGCCAAAGAGTAACAAGAGCAGCAGCATAAACAACAACAAAATCAACAAAAGTCCGGAAAGTATGAGATGCAGCTCCCTAGAAAGTACAGCAGTAGGTTATGTGGGTTTAGATATGATCAAGGGACACTTTCCATGTGTTCTACTGTTAGACACCCCAAGGTCCTCGACCAGGGACCTTATCACCATCCTTGGCCAGAAGCCTAAGCCTAACATGGAAAGATAGGATGCCAACATCTGCCTTTGGTACATCATGCCCATCTCTCTACTTCAAGGTTTTTAAAATCACATTATTCCATAAGGCATCAGTATCCAGTAAGATCTTAAATTCTTGTATATCTGATTTTAAATAAGTGATTTCTTTCTTTACCCACAATCATTAAGTGATTTTTTAAGATTATTTAACTAACTGTACACATAGATTTAACACCTGTTCTTACTTTTTAATTATAGCTTTTTACTGAAGGTTGCTGTGGGGTGCTCTTTCTACTGTTGAAGTTCTTAAGAAGCTGTGTTACTCTCCATTCCAGAGAAAGAGACTTTTGGATTGGAGATATAGGTGACGAGGACTAGAATAAGGAAGCTGAAAAAAAGAATGTAGAACTGTTCATTCCTCTTTGTTTAGGGATGCTCATGTCCTCAATGATGGCTGCAACTTCTTTGGAATTGATAGGCTATATATTTACCCCCCCATACAAAATACTTTTAACTTTTCATGTGGATATACAGGAAAGATACCTATATCTACAAGGCTGTTATTGCTTCTGACTGATAGGCCTTTATATACACTGAAATATTAATATATAATATTTAACAAAAATGACATCTCCTATAAGACAAACTGTTTCATCTAAAATTAAGTATGAAAACATCTAAATGACTCACCCATGGATGAGAATACTGAAAAGTCAAACTCAAGGCAAAGACTACTGGTTCCCCAGTACACACAGAAAGTATACATAGAAGGAAAAAATAATATCCTTTAGAAAATGGTGGTGAAGGAACTGAAAAGAACAGGTGCAAGGAGGAAGCAGAGATCATGACTGAAGGACGAAAAAGTTCATGTCTACATATTTACTGACTACTTTCTTCCTCAAATTCACACACTCAACTGTATATTTAATAACAACGACATAGGGTAACTTTGAGTCCCAAACACCAGCACAAACTATAAGCTCAGGCTATTTAAATTCAGAAATACAGTTTCCATTTGCTAAAAACTATGAAAGACATAAATCAGAGGATGAAATCGCAAGCAAGTTCACTTACAAAGCTTCCCATGACTCAGCAAAACCAACAATGAAGGAAAAAAAAAATGTGATGCAACACTTCAAACCCAACTAATATTAACAAGCACTTTGAAATGTGGGGCTCCAAAGAAGCAGTTTGGTCCTAAAATAAAAATAAGGAGAAAATAGTTTAAGGAATCATTTCATTGATTTTTTTTCCTGCTCTACTCATAGGGTGCTGCCTTGTTGAGTTATCATAACAGAGACCTCCTCCAGTAGCGGAGGGGAATGGGTGCAGAGGCCCACAGACAGACACTGCGCAGAGAGAGGGTCTAGGGTGTTTCCATTGGGTCCCTCTCCTCAGAGATGGGGGAAACCCAGGGAAAGAGGAGGAGGAGGAGGGAATACTGTAGGAGTCAGAAGGGTCGCAGAACCCCATGAGAACAAAGACCACTGAGGTAACCTCACAGGGATCATATGGTTCTCAGAGGCTGAAGCAGCAAACACCAAGCTTGCACGGGTAGGTCCTCTATGTTCATGTTATGACTGAGAGCTTGATGGCTTTGCGGAACTCCTAACAGTGGGAACGAACAGGTGTATCTCCTGCTCTTGTCATTCTTTTCCTCCTGTTGTGTTGTCTTGTCCAGCCTCCTTATGAGGGCTTTTGCCTTGTCTTATTGTGTCTTGTTTTGTCCTGTTTGACTGTGGCCTCTTGGAGGCCTGCTCCTTTATGAGGAAGAAACAGAGGGTGAGTGGATCTTGGGGAAGGGAGGGGAGTCGAAAGGAGTAGAGGGAAGGAAAACTGTGGTCAGTAATTATTGTATTAGAGAAGAATCTACTTTCAATATTTTTTTAAATGGACAAAAAACAGGAAAGAAAAAGTTATTTTTAAATGCTAAACTATAATCTTAAAGGTGAGTTCATTATGTTAGCCAAGAAAAAATAGATCCACCTGGCAATATAATGAAACTCATTAATGATAAAATGTAATAGCAACTCAAAGTAAAAAAGTATCAAAAATAGTAAAATCAAAGTGCTTAAAATGGGGCACAAGCAAAGGAGATCCAATTTACTATAATTGGAGTATCTAAACAAGGTAAGTTAAACAGTGGAAAAGAACTACTTCTTTTTCTCTCTTAGAAATGTCAGAGAAGCTACACCCAAGAATCTTCATCAACATAGCTGTCAAAACAAGACCAGGACAGCAACAGACATGAAAACATGGGGCTTCAACCCTAGACAAAGCGCTACAGGTAACTAAGGAAAGCTGGAAGTGGGAGAAATCATCTCCCCAGGAAAGAGCATGCTGACTTGTTATCTAGGAGTGGTCAGCCCTGAAATCAGACACAACAAATAACTTCATATGGACTGAGCAGCTTGTATTTTATATGTATGTATATATCATATATATGCCATGGATTTGAGACAGACAGACAGAGATGAAGAAGAAGAAGAAGAAGAAGAAGAAGAAAAAGAAGAAGAAGAAGAAGAAGAAGAAACAACATATGGGAAGGGTTGGATGGAGAAAAGATAAGAGAGAAATGATGTAATTATGTTTTAATTTTAAGAATAAAAGCAAAAAATAAAAATAACTAGTAGTTAAGTGAAGAAACAGTGAATCTGCCAGGTAGGCAATAGGTCAGACTATACCACTGAAAATGCAGGTAAGATAATAACATGTAAAAAAGAATTCAGACAAAAAAGGAGATTTACAAAACAAGTAAAATGTTAAGTCTTGGGACAAAGTGACATTATTATACATCAAAGGAAATACACAAGAAGAAAATTAAAAGCCAATTTGTGTAGAGACACAATAAGCATAAAAACCACATTATTAAAAAATATAATATTTTAGTATTGTGATCAAACATTTAGTACTCATCAGTAAACTTACGTGAGTGGGCTTAGTTCTTCCATTATAAGTCACTGACTTTCAATTCCGTACACAGAACAAAAAAAAACAAATAACATTCTGTGTATAGGACACTTAAAATAATTTAGCAAGACTAAATAGAAGGTGGTGGATATTGAGACACGAGGCTCCTGATAATAATAACAAAGCAAGGGCTGTGCTAATGACAAACTTGCTCTCAAACTCAGGAGACTCAGGGTGGCCATTCTGACTCTTCAGTACAAAAAGCCTCCATTCACAGTAATGCAAAACCTGTCACCCTTTGTGTACCAAGGAAATGAAGCAAATGGTTTTATAAAGTAAAAATTAAGAGATGAAAAGAGACATGCTAATTACAAAGGAATGAAGCATTAGAATTAGCATGAAAGCAATCAGGGAGACAGAACATGATATGAAGACATGAGAAGGGAGACAGACGCAGAGAAATGCACACCCCAGGAAATAGTTAATTATGATACAAGACATTAAATTAAAATACAAGACATTAATAAGATAAACCCAGAACTGTTTTAAAGTAAATAAGTAAAATGCCATTTTTCAATAACAAAACAAAGACATTGTATTAGACCAGTCTAGTTTAAATATGAGAAAATTTATGGTTGTGAGCCTAGCCTTTAACGGCTGAGCCATCTCTCCATTAGCCAGATAGAGCCAAGTAATTGTGGTAATGATACTTGCTTTTTTGCCCAATGCTGGAATGCTAGTAAAGTTAGGTATGCCCTGGTTACTCTCATGCCTCACTGGGTGCCTATGCCCATTGATGCGCCTCACGCTATGACTCTCTTCAGACAGAAAAGGGATCTTGGAACTACAGCCACCATTGTTACTATCATCTCATTGACGGCTGTTGGAGCTACCACCAGGGCATTAGCCATGAGTCATACTGGGCAGACTGCTCAGACCCTGAATAATCATTTAGCCAATGTAGCTCATGCCTTAGTTGTACATAAAAGAATTAATGCTCAACTAAAAGGAAGCTTGATGGTGTTCAATCAGAGGATTGACCTCTTGCAGGAGCAAATTGATACCCTATGGCAAATCGCTCAACCTGGCTGTCAATGAAAGTATGCTGGACTTTGTGTCACTAGCATACAACATGAGAATTTTTCCTGCGCTGCAAATCTGTCTAAACAATTGTCGAGCTATATTTTAGGTAATTGGACTGGAGAATTCGATACTACGATGGAGCAGCTGAGAGTGGCCATTGTCACAGTAAATTCTACCGGAGTGGACGCAGGACTAGCCACAGGATTATCAACATGGATTGCTGCAGCCATGAATCATCTGAAGGAATGGGCGGGCATGGGAGTGTTAGCAGGCCTTCTGGTGTTGGTCTCCTTGGTTTGCCTGTGGTATATATGCAAGATTAGAGTCTCACAACAGTGTGATGCAGCCATGATCATTCAGGCCTTTACAGCCATTGAAGCAGGACATTCTCCCCAAGCATGGTTGGATACCATAAAAAGCTAAAATGATACGCTCAGGATGCGAGGCTAAGCACTGAACTCAGGGTCAGCCGCTTTGGACCCAGAGAAGAGCATGTCTGATTGCATGCGGGTTGATGCCCCAGGTCCCGCCTCTGAGAAAAAGGTATTGGACGGGTCTGATGCTCTTTGGGTGGATGACACCTAAATGAACATCTGTACAAAGTCCCAATTTATTTCTAATATCAGAGATCAGACCTCTACTCTTGCCTGATGCGTCTAAAACAAAAAGGGGGAACTGTAGAGAGCTGCGGAATGCTATGCCTTAAAGATGGAGCTGGTTTCTGCCTTCCACCTTCCCGATGGTGAGTGCTCTCTGTCACGAACAACTCCACATTTGGCTAAGGCCGAGGATCTGGCTTGCTTCCATGTATGTGGACCTATCTGCATTGCCCCCGTGGCACGCCTGGGTTGGCTACCCAGAGGCTATTTAAGCTGTGGGCTGGCTTTCCCCGGGGTCCGAGGATTGTTCAATGTTCCTGAATAAACTGCATTGAAAAAAAAAAATGAGAAAATTTTCTTAAAAATGAATAAAATAGAAACATAGTGCATACATATAGTTGTGTATATTTGTTTTTCTAGAGAAGATATTCAATATAGCCTTAGATTCTTTATAAATTTGAGTAAGCCATGCTTAAATAAGTCAGATTATATGCTTAGAAAAATTGAAAACTGTAGACTGAGCCAACAGAAACATGCAAAAGAAATAAATAAACAAATCAGATGGAAAAACTAACACAGTTCTGACTTTAAGGATAAGAATGTTTGCAGACAAAAACTGAATATAGTATATACCATCTTTCAAATAAATAACATTTTAGATAAATCACACTAATGTAGACTGTGGGAGGGTAAACCCAGCCAAGACATCAGTGAAACCACATTCCTATAGCTGAAGGCCCCAGGAGCTCTGAATTAGTACTCAGCCCTAGTTACTAGGTTTCCTTCCTGAGAAGCCCTAGTTAAAAGTACTGAGTTGTTTCTGTATGTTTAAGAGTGAGTAATATACTTTAATATATTGTAGATAATATCTGTGTTTATCACTGCTGAGAGGGTTATTAATATGGAGGCTGAGATGCCAGTGAACACACTTTTAACGGAGCTAATCAGTTGTGTGAGTAGATGCACACAGGAGTCTGCACACCCATATGCCCAAAAACCCATTTCTCACTCTGGTTACCGAGCATGAGGAGATACAAGGGCTCCATCGTAGGAATGAAATCCTGTAGAGCCCAGATCTTGACCTATTATGCCATTTTTCACTGAAATGACCCTTGAGTTGTGGATAAATGGCTAGTTACAGTGTAATACAGAAGTATATTGTGTTGAAGTGAGGGAAGTTATTGAAGAATTAGAGGACAAATTAAAATCACTTTACAGCTGCCTTAAAGAGTTTCTCATAGGCTGAAAATGAGCCAATCTAAACATCCAAATTATGACAAGATGGATTTCTAGCTCCATAAATAAATATGGTATATCAACAATGTAGGAGAAAAGAAAAATTTTCCCTTAAAAAACAAACAAACAAAACAACTTATAGGAACTGGAGGAAGGGCTTAGAGGATAAGAGCACTGGGTGTTCCTCCAGACATGGGTTCAATTCCCAAGTGCCTGCATGACAGCCCACAGTTATCTGTAACTCCAGTTTCAGGAGACCCAATGCCCTCTTCTGGCTTCAGTGGGCATTAGATATGCTTGTAGTTCACTGACATACATACTTAAGCAAAACATCCACACACATGAAATTAAAGAAAAAAAATCAAATAGTAAGTGAAGAAGAGATGATTGAATCTGAAAGTGACCTGGGGCATCCATGATCACAACAAAGCTGAGAGTCATCAGTAGACAGTGATACTGGATGATGGGGTTCTGAGAAGACGTGAGATTTTCAGAGTCTCAAACTAACAAGATAGCCATTAATTTCAAAGTGAAATATTCAGTTGTGCAGCAGGGAACCATAACAGAGTCTACTCTCACTGAATGATCAAAGTTATCTACAGTGACCAGGAAGGTCAGCAACATATATCTCCTGATACAATTTTCTGAAAAAATCATCAGGTCCGAGGTTTTCCTATTAAAATTGCATGCACCAAATCTAACCAAAAGGCAATATCAGACAAATGAAAATGGAGGGACTGTCTACAAATGACTAGCCTCTTTCTTTAAAAACATCAGTAACATGAAGTGTTATAAAAGAGTAACGAACTCTTCTATATTAAAGGGGGTAAAGAGATGTGATAACCAGATATTCACACATGGTTCTTACAAGGGTGTTAGGACAAGGGGACAAATTTAAATGATGTCTATTGAGGGTCAGACAATTATTATGCCAATGAAAATTTGCTGATTTGATCCATTTTCTTGAGGGTAATAAAATATACTTCCTGTAAAATATGTAGTTTTACTTATAAACAATGGGATATTTTGTTTACAGATTACCTTCGCATATTTTGGAGAAGTTGTAATGTTTATGTAGGGTCACATGTAAAGGATAGGCATAGAGAAAAATGTTACCACCTGGGACCGCTAGGTGGGGAGTAGGCAGCGTTATTCTTGTAGTGTTTTAGTAAGAGGAAAACTTAGTCCTTAAAAGCAAGTGAGTGGATCGTAGCACTCCCTAAAGAATAAAATGCAAGCCATTGATTTTTCTCATCACTTCCATGGCTCTCAGTTTACCGGAGGCCTGCTAAAGTCTTCAGTTGCCATTGCCGTTTTCTTGCCACTTCTAATGCCCTCTCATCGGGGTACCCAGAGTAGCTTCAGAAAATGACATCAGATCTAACGCAGGAGCATACCTTGTACCCTGTTCTTGCTAGATCGAAGTATTAATATAAACTGCAACTTCCTCACGCTATGGGTTGCAGTCTCTTCCAGCTGGCCTCTTTCCCTTCTCTCTCCCATATACCCATCAGAGGCTGACACTCCGCAAACATTTTCTTTGCGAACTTGATCTACAGAGCACTGATCCAGAATATCAGATTAGGCCTTTGCTGTGATGTTCATCTACCTCATACATTTATTAGTTAGTTGCTATGCAATATCACATTCATTTGCTCCAGTCTACTTTTTACTAATCTTTGATAATTTTACACATCAGTCTCACTCCCATTTCCTTCTCTCATCACTGACTTCTCCGGCTGAAACCCTCTTTTCTTCCATCAAGCCTCCTTCTACTTGAATGTCTTTGTCTTTTAATCTAAATCGACCCCAGATTTTTGTTTATTGTAGCAAGATGGTGCATATATTGATATGGGAGTCTCAATATTTCCCCTCTGCTAACTTACTTACTTGAAAATCTTCCCATGGTTTATCATAGCTGCTCTCTGTTAACATTCTTTACACTTCTGAATAGGCGATATCTTTCTAATTTTTTTATATCAAACAAAACTATTGTTTGCTTCATAGATATTTCTGTTTCTAAGTCAGTATTTGTTCCAGTGTGGATATGTCAGCTTTTCCAAGCCAGGAACCCTTGATAGGTCCCCAAAGTACTCCTATATAAAAAAATTCATAGTGACAATAGTTTATTTTCATCTACTTTATATTCTTCATTTTATTAGTTCTTGGGGCCAGTCTTTACCAAGGACCTAAAACACATGATTTTGCATAGGTCAGACAAACTAAACCCAGTCACACCTTCTAAGTTGAGTACACACCACTTCATTTTACTCCAGGTGACAGAAACATGGTCCTCTGGGAATTCTCCCCTTTTCCTCTAACCTGGGTTGCTCTCACTCCCAGAATCCATATTCTATCTTCTCTGTTACTGGTTCAAGGTTCATCAAAGTGTGTTCATGTATTTTCAGTGTATTTTTTTTTTGAATTCCACGTGCTTGTGTTCTCGTGTAAGTACCGACAAAAGGAGATTCACCATTTGTGAAATACCTGCTAATGTCAAGGGCGTGTGGTGAGGGAATATCAAGAGAACTAAGATTTCTTTAAAATCCCCTTATTTCTAACAATGTTATAAACAACGTGAAAACAATAAGGACAAGAAGGTAAAGAAAAGCCAAATTGCCCCCATTTCCTTTGCTTCATCATATGCAACATTCCCTCAACGTGCTATGAGCAGCTAGATGATGAGAGTCTCTGCTCAAAATATACCTGCAGTAAATAGTTTGAAGGATTTTCTTTGGGTGGTGAACCAGAGAGAAAAGACAAGGCTGTGAGAAAATGAAAAGTGTAAGTGCAGAAGCCAGTAGTGAGTGTTATGTGAAAACTCCAAAGTTTGTTCTAGAGATGTTATATAAAATATGCTTCACAAGCGTCCTTCTGAGGGAAAGTGATACTGAGCTACTTATCCAGTGCCTTCTCTTTGCTCCCAGGAGCATTAACTTCTTTCAACTTAAATTTGGACAATTAAACTGTACTAACAGAAGGCCTCCAGGCAGAGAAGCAGAGATGCCAAGGAAAAGCCTCCATGGGGGAAGTGGCCCCACGGGCTGTTCAGCACACTGCTGAGCCAGGCTTTTCAGCGAAAAATGGCAGAATAGATCTCACTAGAGAGACAGAGGTTATGGGTAGAAAATTTTGCAATTTTTGTATTGATTTCAGATATGCCTCAAGTTCCTAACTATGCCATGAAAAGGTCATAGTCCTTCACATCATACATAAGAATGTACACATTGAAGTGTTCGTTTTCACAAGGACAGTATGTAGTGCCAAAGCAAAAGGGAAATAAAGCTGTTTATCCATCCATCTATTGATGGGACCTGGGTTTTCATATATCAACTACTATGAATAATGCTGTGCTGAATAAAGGGGTGCATTGCCTTAATTGTCTAATCATATCTATACATACAGCTATTAAAAGGGGATTCATGACCACACAGATGAACCAAATTCAGTAGAGATTGTAGTATGTGAAATAATCCAGCTCAGAGAGACAAATATCAAAATACAGTACTCTTTCATTTACCGGAATGCATTTAATGTAGTCCAAATCAAAGGAGGAAAACAGAAGGTAATTATGGAGGTTGGGTGAAGGAAGAGTAGGTAGTTGATCCATGGGTACAAAGCTTCAGTTATGGGGAGGTGTGAGTCCTGGAGACTTACAGTATAACAGGGTAACTAGTGTTAACAAGATGTATTGTGACCAAACTCTTTTTAAGAGAATCCCTCTCTTGTTAGGTATTTAAACACTTAGGAAAGTAAACACAAAATAAACAAAGAAACTCTTGGAAGTACAGGGAAGTACAGGGTGTGGGATTATTGTGGTAACAGGTATACAATTATAAATGCTTATGTTCAAAGATATCAAATTGTATGCATAACATGTATACAACTGTATATCAACTATAATCCAGAACGTCTGTTAAAAGTAAATGCATTCAACTCAATTAATTGCCTTCCCTTTGGTATTTTTTTATTAGAGTATGGTCATTGTGCAGAATATAGGTTTCATGAGAGCATTCTCCCACAAATTGACATGTATTTTCATCTGACTCACTTCTACATTGCTCCTTTCATTTTAAGTTTTGAGTGACTATATGTGCCACGTTAGAAACTGTGTTAAGAGCTAAACTTTTCCAGTTAAAATTAGGGCATACTTCTTGGAAAGAATACCTTCTTTTCCAAGCCTGTGTTCAGATTTCTTTTGTACTCGAACTCTAGGAACACCCCACTCTACAGCTTCTGCACCTAGAGTCTCCTACTCTGAAACACTTCTCCTCATGCAGAATCCCTTCTCTACCAACTATTCCTTGATTTCATCATTGTTCAAATTGTATCATACAGAGAATCAAAGTATTCCTCTCTACAAGCAAAACATTTTCACCTTAATTTTTAAGTTTTCCTCCACATGTCTCCTTATCTAAAACTGTTTTTTCTTTAAAAAAAATCATCCTGAAGATTGCTTTTGGTAAGATGGCCATTTTTTACTATGTTAATCCTGCCAAGCCATGAGCATGGGAGATCTTTCCATCTTCTGATATCTTTTTCTAATTCTTTCTTCAGAGACTGGAATTTTTTTCATACAGTCTTTGACTTACTTGGTTAGGGTACTTTATGTCCTTTGTGGCTATAGTAAAGGGTGTTGTTTCCATAATTTCTTTCTCAGCCCTTTTGTCTTTTCTATACAGGAGGGCTACTGATTTTTTTTGGGGGCGTTAATTTTGTATACAGCCACTTTGCTGAAGGTATTTATCAACTGTAGGAGTTCCCTGGTAGAATTTTTGGGGTCGCTCAGGTATACTATCATATTATCTGCAAATAGTGATACTTTGACTTCTTCCTTTCTGATTTGTATCCCCTTGATCTCCTTTAATTGTCTCATTGCTCTAGCAAGGACTTCAAGAACTATATATTGAAGAGATATGGAGAGAGTGGGCAGCCTTGCAATGCCCATCAAATGACCAACACAATTCTTTACAGACCTTGAAAGAAAAATTCTCAACTTCACATGGAATAACAAGAAACCCAGAATTGCTAAAACAATCCTCTACAATAAAAGATTTTCTGGAGGTATCTCCATCCCTGACCTCAAGCTCTACTATAGAGCAAACAATAATAAAAACTGCATGGTACTGGCATAGAAACGGAATTCTGGATTGATGGAATCAGATAGAAGACCCAGAATTAAACCCACACAATTATGGACACCTGGTTTTTGACAAAGATGCCAAAATCATACAATGGAAAAAAGATAGCATCTTCAACAAAGGGTGCTGGT
This sequence comes from Meriones unguiculatus, assembly GCF_030254825.1. Classification (NCBI taxonomy): domain Eukaryota; kingdom Metazoa; phylum Chordata; class Mammalia; order Rodentia; family Muridae; genus Meriones; species Meriones unguiculatus. The sequence goes on along the minus strand of NC_083362.1, from coordinate 57,421,877 downwards.
CTAACTAGATGTCTACATGTAGAAAAATGCAAATAGATCCCTACTTATCACCCTGCACAAAACCAAAGTCCAAGTGGATCAAAGACCTCAATATAAAACCAGACACACAAATAAAGCTGCTACAAACATGGTTGAGCAAATGTCCTATTGTATACTTGAGCCTCTTTTGGATATATGCCTAGCAGTGGTATGGCTCGATCTTGAGGAAGTGCTATTCCTAGTTGTCTCAGAAAGCATCAGATTGATTTCCAAAGTGGTTGTACAAGTTTACATTCCCACAAGCAATGGAGGAGGATTCCCTTTCTCCACAACCTCTCCAGCATGTGTTGTCACTTGAATTTTTGATCTTGGCCATTCTGATCTGTGTAAGGTGAAATCTCAGAGTCATTTTGATTTGTATTACCTTGATGGCTAATGACCTTGAACATTTCTTTAAATGTTTTTCTGCCATTCGATAGTCCTTTATCGAGAATTCTTTGTTTAGCTCTGTTCCCCATTTCTTAATTGGATTACTTGGTTTGTTGCTTTTCAGCTTCTTTAGTTCTTTATATATACTGTATATTAGCCCTCTGTCAGATATAGGGTTGGTGAAGATCCTTTCCCAATCTGTAGGCAGTCGTTTTGTTCTGACGACAGTGTCCTTTCCTTTACAGAAGGTTTTCAGTTTCATGAGGTCCCATTTATAGATTCTTGATCTTAGAGCCTGTGCTGTTGGTGTTCTGTTCAGGAAGTTGTCTCCTGTACTAATGAGTTCTAGGGTCTTCCCAACTTTTTCTTCTAACCGATTTAATGTGTCTGGTTTTATAGTGAGGTCTTTGATCCACTTGGACTTTAGTTTTCTGCAGGGTGATACGTATGGATCTATTTGCATTTTTCTACATGTAGACATCCAGTTAGACTAGCACCCTTTGTTGAAGATGCTATCTTTTTTCCATTGTATGGTTTTGGCATCTTTGTCAAAGATCAGGTGTCCATAAGTGTGTGGATTTATTTCTGGGTCTTCTATTTGGTTCCATTGATCCACCATTCTGTTTCTATGCCAGTACCACGCAGTTTTTAAAACTGTTGCTCTATAGTACAGCTGAAGATCAGGGATGGAGATACCTCCAGAAGATCTTTTATTGTAGAGGATTGTTTTAGCAATTCTGGGTTTCTTGTTATTCCATAGGAAGTTGAGAATTTTTCTTTCCAGGTCTGTAAAGAATTGTGTTGGTAATTTGATGGCAATTGCATTGAAATTGTAGATTGCTTTTGGTTAGATGGCCATTTTTACTATTAATCCTGCCAAGCCATTCCATCTTCTGATATCTTCTTCTAATTCTTTCTTCATACACTTGAATTTTTTTCATACATGTCTTTATTTGTAATAGCCGGAAGCTGGAAACAGCCCAGCTGCCCCTCAACTGAAGAATTGATACAGAAATTGTGGTACATCTACACAATGGAATATTACTCAGCAATGAAAAATAGGGAGATCGTGAACTTTGCAGGTAAATGGTAGGAACTGGAAAGGATCATGCTGAGTGAGCTATCCCAGAAGCAGAAAGACACACGTGGTATATACTCACTGATATAGACACATAATATTTGATAAACCTACTAAAATCTGTACATCTAAAGAAACTAATCAAGAGGGAGGACTCTGACTAAAATGCTCAATCCCCATCCGGAAAGGCAAAGAGGATGGACATCAGAAGAAGAAGAAAACAGGAAACAAGTTAGGAACCTGCCACAAAGGGCCTCTGAAAGGCTCTGCCCTGCAGACTATCAAAGCAGATGCTGAGACTTATGGCCAACTTTTGGGGAGAGTGCATGGAATCTTATGAAAGAAGTGGAAAATAGTAAGATCTGGAGAGGACAGGAACTCCATTAGGACAGCAACAGAACCAGAAAATTTGAACACAGGGGTCTTGCCAGAGACTCATACTCCAAACAAGTACCATGCACAGATGTAGCCCATGGCAGTTCAGTATCCAAGTGGGTTCCATAGTAATGGGAAGAGGGACTGCCTCTGATATGAACTGATTGGCCTGGTCTTTGATCACCTCCCCCTGAGGGAGGAGAAGCCTTATCAGGCCACAGAAGATGACAATGCAGCCACTCCTGATGAGATCTGATAGATTAAGTTCAGAAGGAAGGGGAGTGGGACCTCCCCCCTATCAGTGGACTTGGGGAGGGGCATGTGTGAAAAAGGGGGAGTGAAGGTGGGATTATAAGGGAGGAGCAGGGGATTTATGGGAGGATTCAAAGTGAGTAAAGTGTAATTAATAAAAGTTAAAAATAACAAAAACAAAAAACCAGACACACTAAACCTGTTAGAAGAAAAAGTGCAGAAGAGCTTAAACTCATTGGCACAGGAGACAACTTCCTGAACAGAACACCAACAGCACAGGCTCAAAGATCAACTATCAATACATGGGATCTCATGAAACTGAAAGCTTCTGTAAAGGAAAGGACACTGTCGTCAGAACAAAACGACTGCCTACAGATTGGGAAAGGATCTTCACTAACCCTCTATCTGATAGAGGGCTAATATCCAGAATATATAAAGAACTAAAGAAGTTAAACAGCAACAAATCAAGTAGTCCAATTAAGAAATGGGGAAAAAAGCTAAACAGAATTATCAATAGAGGAATATAGAATGGCAGAGAAACACTTACAGAAATGCTCAACATCATTAGTCATGAGGGAAATGCAAATCAAAATGACCTTGAGATTTCACCTTACACCCATCAGAATGGCTAAGATGAATAACTCAAGTGACAACACATGCTAGAAAGGACGTGGAGAAAGGAGAACCCTCCTCCACTGCTGGTGGGAATGTAAACTTGTACAACCACTTTGGAAATCAATCTGGTGCTTTCTCAGACAATTTGGAATAGCATTTCCTCAAGATCCAGCTATACCACTCCTAGGCATATATCCAAAAGCAGCTCAAGTATACAACAAGGACACCTGCTCAACCATGTTTGTAGTAGCTTTATTTGTAATAGCCAGAAGCTGGAAACATCCCAGATTCCCCTCAGTTGAGGAATGGATACAGAAATTGTGCTACATCTACACAATGGAATATTACTCAGCAATAAAAAACAAGGAAATCATGAAATTTGCTGGCAAATGGTGGGAACTGGAAAAGATCATCCTGAGTGAGGTATCCAGAAGCAGAAAGACACACAGGGTATAAACTCATTCACAAGTGCAAATTAGACATATAATATAGAATAAACATAATAAAATCTGTACACCTAAGGAAGCTAATCAGGAAGGAGGTCTCTGGCTAAGATGCTCAATTCACATTCAGGAAGGCAAAGAGGAGGGACATCAAAGGAGGGAGAAAACAGGGAACAGGACAGGATCCCACCACAGAGGGCCTCTGAAAGACTCTACCCTGCAGGGTACCAGAGGCAGATGCTGAGACTTATAGCCAAACTTTGGGCAAAGTACAGGGAATCTTATGAAAGAAGTAGGAGGTAGTAAGACCTGGAGAGGGCAGGAGCTTCACAAGGAGAGCAACAGATCCAAAAAGTCTAGGCACAGGGCTCTTTTCTGAGACTGATGCTCTAGCCAAGGACCACTCATGGAGATGGCCTGGAACCCCTGCACAGAGGTAGCCTATGGCAATTCAGTATCCCAGTAGGTTCCACAGTAATGGGGACAGGGACTGTCTCTGACACGAACTCAGTGGCTGGCTCTTTGATCACCTCCCTCTGAGGGGGGAGCAGCGTTACCATGCCACAGAAGAAGACAGTGGCAGCCACTCCTGTTAAGACCTGATTGACTTGCATCAGAGTGAAGGGGAGGAGGACCTCCCCTATCAGTGGAGTGGCAGAGGGACACGGGTGGGGAAGAGGAAGAGACTTGGAGGGGAGAGAGGGAGAGAGTGGTACAGGGGGATACAAAGTGAATAAAATGTCATTAATAAAAATAAAAATAATTTTTAAAAATTCGCCCCATACCTACACATTTTTCAAAGGAGACAATATATGCTGCTCCATCATAGCTAACTAATCAGTGTTAGTGAACCGAAGTTCATTGGAGGAGAAGGTACAAACACTGACTTGGTAAACCAGCGCAATCTCTAAAAACAATCTATAAATATTTGTCCTTATAGCACAGGTAAGTGTAGCCTTCACTTCTCATCAAGAAAACTTCTCTGCGTAACTGACAGAGACCACCAGAGAAAACCACAATCAGTCAGTATGCAGAGTTGTGGAGCCCCGTCCCTACTGATGAATCTATAAGCAGTGTCACATCTAAGGTTTCAGGAACATTGCAGAGGAGTGGGTGGAAAGAATGTACGAGCCTGAGGATCAGGGAGTTTCCTGTGAGATCATGTCTCCTAGTAATGTCAGAATCTACACTGAAGAAGTGTCACCAATATGACAACCAAAACATAAGCTGAACAAGGTGGATACCAACATACATGCCAAACTGCAGAAAAAAAAAAAAAAAAAACACTCAAGGCCTCAAACATAGACAAAGGAGTATAGGTAACCAAGTAAAACTGCATGAAGGAAAGAAGGCCCTTCCTAAGGAAGAGCACACCCATTAGCTTTCCAGTTCAGCCCGGAAAACATACAGACAAGTAACATTATATGGACTCACAGGTTATGTATATATGTAAATACATACATACATAGAATGACAATTGAATAAAGCAGCCACAAATTTGGGGAAGTGGGGAGGGATAAAAGGGAGGGCTTAGACCGATGAATAGAAAGAGAGAAAAGTTGTAATTAGATGTGGAAAGGATAGGAGCTCCACAAGGACCAAACGTATCTGGGCACAGGGTCTTTTCTGAGATGGACACTCAAAGTCCATGAGAGGATAAAACCTAGAACCTCTGCTCGGATGTGACCCGTGATAGCTCAGTAATCAATTGGTTTCCCATAGTAAGGGGAACAAGGACTATTTCTAACATGAACTCAATGACTGGCTCTTTGACCTCCCCACCTCCCAAGGGAGGAGCAGTACTGTTAGGCCACAGAGGAGGACTTTGCAGCCAGTCCGGAAAATACCTGACAAAAGCGAGTCATATGAAAGGGGAGGAGGTCCTCCCCTATTAGTGGACTTGGAAAGGGGCAGGGAGGAGATGAGGGAGGGAGGGTGGGATTGGGGAGGGAATGAGGGATACAGCTGGGATACAGAATTAACAAAATGTAACTAATGAGAAAAATAAAATTATGGAAAAAAAAACAAAAAAAAACACAATCTCAAAAATAAACAAAATGTAAAATTGTTTACTAGACCTAGTAAGGAGCAAAATTATTGAGTATTGTAAATTGAGTTATTTTAATAACATAACATCATAGATGTAAAGGATTCCTACTGAAGAATATTTAAATATACATTAAATATACATTAGTTTTGAAATTATAATATTGAATTTTGAACTTTCCATAAAAGTATAACTGATAATTGGGATATATTTTCATCTTTTAAAAAAATAACATACAGAGAATAATGTATGCAAACACTGAAAATCATTAATTGGCAACCAAATTCCTCAATTTCCTAAATTCAAGTTTTGGTAAATGCCAGGTTGAAGTGTTGCTTCATGAAGCTTGCTTCTCTCATCAGGAAAGGTACAAAGTTGGAAAACCTGAGAAGTGGCCCAAAAGGTGGAGCTGAGTAGAGTGAGAGCAGAAAATCCCAGCCCCAAGGAAAGTATACAAAAGACTCATTCTACTGTGGACATTCTAAAATACAAGATGTACAAATTCCCTAAAAATATGGAAGTTATAGAGAAAAAATATTTAAAAAAATTTATTAAAATCTTAGAACTATAGTACAGCAGTTTGGGGACAGAAGCTGGCTATTCAATCTCACATATCATCTGACAAACTGAGACTATGACTCTCAGAGAACTACAAGGAATAAAGAAGGGAAGACAGTGGTCAAAATTACAAATATAAATTATAATTACTTACCTAAAAAAATATAATCAAACATTTCTCTATTGATATAATAATAAAAAATTAGGAGACACAGTTTTCCAAGACAGGGAACAAATTAGCTGAAATTAAGCTCAAAAAATCCAAACAGTTGGAATTGATAAGAAAGAATTCTTTTTTATTCCAAAATTCTTTGTGAGGTAATTTAAATGTGAATTACAGATTAATGACATCAATTTCAATGGTACAATCAATACCAAACTTCTGTTTCATAAATATGAAATATTTTAGCAGTCCTAATAGCTATGTAATTATATGATAAATGCTGAAAAAGCCATTTAGCTTCTCTATTTGCTGAAGTGTAAGTGAAAAGAGTGTTGAAAAAGCAAGTACATTCCCGGATTACTGACAACTGTATTTTATCAGGTTTGTTAAACACTTGAGGGAGGTTTTGTCAATATGATTTAAATGCTATCTGAAACCACATATTAGACTACCCTGAAATCTCTCTGAAGGAAATGAGATGACAGGAGTGGGAAAATGCGCCTACCCTCTCAGTCTCAGTTTAGAAAGTCAAATAGGGACGGTGCCAGCATCAAACACTGGCGTCTCTACAAAATTCATTATAACATATCAGTGATGCATTAAGATTAGGAGTGAGAAGGTGCATATGCTATTATATGAAATACTCAAGATAAGAAAATTAGTTTATAGAATAGTAGGCATAGAATGAAATATATTATTTTGAATAGAACAGGCATAATGGAAATGTTTTAAAATATGAAAGCTTATAATACTGAATTTATTTAAGGTTGCTTTGTTTTGTTTGTATCTCTGAAAAGTCCACTTCTCCTACACTGAATACTAGTATACTTGTATAATAAAGGGAATTTTAAAAATTAAAGCAAAATTCGTTAACAAAGTGGCACAGTCTTCAAATTAGATGACAGATATCCAAGTAACCAGATATCCAAGGCTTGAAATTGAAAATGTATGAGGAATAGGCACAGAGGAACTTAGAAATGCGCAACAAACAGCCAAAACAGAGAAACTGCGAGAACACATTGACAATGGTGAATTTTTTCTAAAGGTCAAGATGAAGGGCTGAGAACGTACTCAGTTATCAGTGTGCTTCCACACACAGAAAGCCATGGTTGCACATCCCGCCACCACGACTAGACATGACTGCAGTATTGGAGGTGGAGAAAACAGAAGAAGAAGGCTAAATAAAATAAAGAATAGAAGAATAACAACAAAATAATAAGGAAAATAAAGAAAGCTTATGGGGACTTGACCTGTTTAAACAAGATGATTTATTACATCATACACACTTGATCCATCTCATGCCCTGAACTGTAATCTTTGGCAGGGTGATCAACGTGTCATCAGTCCTCTACATTCTGTTTTATAGTAATATTATACGAAATACCTATTAGGTTGTCTTCTTTATCAATCTTCTTTTAAAATTTTATTTATTAACTGCTTCTATCTAACTTAATAAAAAATCTGTATAACTTTTCTGTTTCAAAAAAATCACTCAAATGAAAATAACATCAAGTTCTTCCTTTGATTGTAATTTCACCTACATAGTAATTGCTGATGAAACTATGTGGTGGGCTTGCTACTCTCAGTTAAGTAATCTGGAACATCCCTGGAACTCATTGGCACGGGAGACAACTTCTTGAACAGAACACCAACAGCAGAGGCTCTAAGAGCAACAATCAGTAAATGGGACCTCATGAAACTGAAATGCTTCTGTAAAGCAAAAGATATTGCCATCAAAACAAAACGACAGCCTACAGATTGAAAAAGGATCTTCACCAAACCCTATATCTGACAGACAACTGATATCCAGAATATATAAAGAACTCAAGAAGTTAAAAAGCAATAAATCAAGCAATCCAATTAAAAAATGGGGTACAGAGCTAAACAGAGAATTCTCTGTAGAGGAATATAGAATGGCAGAGAAACACTTAAAGAAATGCTCAGTGTCCTTAATAATCAGGGAAATGCAAATCAAAATAACCCTGAGCTTTCACCTTACAGCCATCAGAATAGCAAAGGTTAAAAATTCAAGTGACAACACATGCAGTAGAGGTTGTGGAGAAAGGGGAACCCTCCTCCATTGCTGGTGGGAATGTAAACTTGTACAACCAATTTGGAAATCAATCTGGCACTTTCTCAGACAATTAGGAATAGTGCTTCCTCAAGATCCAACCATACCACTCCTAGGCATATATCCAAAAGATGCTCAAGTACACAACAAGGACATTTGCTCAACAATGTTTGTAGTAGCTTTATTTGTAATAGCCAGAAGCTGGAAACAACCCAGATGTCCCTCAGCTGAGGAATGGATACAGAAATTGTGGTACTTTTACACAATGGAATACTACTCAGCAATTAAAAATGAGGAAATCATGAAATTTGCAGGCAAATGGTGGGAACTGGAAAAGATCATCATGTGTGAGGTATCCCAGGAGCAGTACATGGTATATATTCACTTATATAGACCTATAAGATAGGGTAAACATACTAAAATATGTACACCTAAAGAAGATAAACAAGAAAGAGGACCCAGAGTAAGATGATCAATCCTCACTTAGAAAGACAAATGGGATGGACATGGGGAGTAGGAGAAAACAAGTAACAGGACAGGAGCCTACCACAGAGGACCTCTGAAAGACTCTACCTAGCAGTATATCAAAGCAAATGTGGAGATTCATAACCAAGCCAACAGCAGAGTGCAGGGAATCATGAGATTGGGGTGGGGGGAGGTTAATATGACCTGGAGAGTACAGGAGCTCCACAAGGACAAAATATTCCAGGGCACAGGGGTCCTCTATGAGACTGTTTCTCCAACCAAGGACCATGTATGGATATAACCTAGAACCCCTGCTCGGATGTAGCCCATGGTAGTTTAGTAACCAAGTGGGTTTTCCTAGTAAGGGGAACAGGAACTATTTCTGACATGAACTCAACAACTGGCTCCTTTACCCTCCCCCCTCCCTCGCCCCACCGAGGGAGGAACAGTCTTGCTAGGCCACAGAGGAGGACATGGCAGCCAGTCCTGAAGATACCTGATAAGCTAGGGTCATATGGAAGGGGAGGACCCTATCAGTGGACTTGGAAAGGAATAGGGAGAAGATAAGGGAAGGAGAATGGGATAGAGAGGGAAGGAGGGAGCAGAATACAGCTGGGATACAAAGTTAATAAACTATAATATTAAAAAAATAAAAATTTAGTCCTCTGTCAGATAAAGGGTTAGTGAAGATTCTTTCCCAATCTGTAGGCAGTCGTTTTGTTTTGATGACGGTATCCTTTGCTTTACAGAAACTTTTCAGTTTCATGAGGTCCCATTTATTGATTGTTGCTCTTAGAGCCTGTGCTGTTGGTGTTCTGTTCAGGAAGTTGTCTCCTGTGCCAATGAGTTCTAGGCTGTTCCCCACTTTTTTTTCCAATTGATTTAGGGTATCTGGTTTTATGTTGAGGTCCTTGATCCACTTTGACTTTAGTTTTGTGCAGGGTGATAAATATGGATCTATTTTCATTTTTCTATATATACAAAGAACTAAAGAAGCTGAAAAGCAGCAAACCAAGTAATCCAATTAAAAAATGGGGAACAGAGCTAAACAGAGAATTCTCGACAGAGGAATATCGAATGGCAGAAAAACACTTAAAGAAATGCTCATCCTCATTAGCCATAAGGGAAATGCAAATCAAAACGACCTTGAGATTTCACCTTACACCCATCAGAATGGCCAAGATGAAAAACTCAAGCGATAACACATGCAGGAAAGGTTGTGGAGAAAGGGGAACCCTCCTCCACTGCTGGTGGGAATGTAAACTGGTACAACCACTCTGGAAAGCTATCTGGCGCTTTCTAAGACAATTAGGAATAGTGCTTCCTCAAGAGCCAGCTATACCACTGCTAGGTATATACCCAAAGTTCGTTCAAGTACACAAAAGGGATACTTACTCAACCATGTTTATAGCAGCTTTATTTGTAATAGCCAGAACCTGGAAACAACCCAGATGTCCATCAACGGAGGAATGGGTACAGAAATTGTGATATTTTTACACAATGGAATACTACTCAGCAATCAAAAAGGAGGAAATCATGAAATTTGCAGGCAAATGGTGGGATCTAGAAAAGATCATTCATTCTGAGTGAAATATCCCAGAAGGAGAAAGACAAACATGGGATATACTCACTTATGTAGACCTATAAGATATGATAAACATAATGAAATCTATACACCTAAAAAAGATAATCAATTGAGCGGACATGGGGTAAGATGATCAATCCTCGTTTAGAAAGACAGATGGGATGTGCATTGAACGTATGACAGGAGTCTACCCTAGTGCATCTGAAAGACTCTAACTAGCAGTGTTTTCAAAGCAAAGACTCATGACCAAACCTTTGGCAGAGTACAGGGAATCATAAGAAAGAAGGGGAGTTAGTCTGATGGGGAAAGGATAGGAGCTCCACAAGGACCAAATATATCTGGGCACAGGGTCTTTTCTGAGACTGACATTCAACCAAGGACCATGTATGGATATAACCTAGAACCTCCACTCAGATGTAGCCTGTGGTAGCTCAGTAACCAATTGGTTTCCCAAAGTGAGGGGAACAAGGACTATTTCTAACAGGAACTCAATGACTGGCTCTTTGGTCTCCCCACCCCCGAAGGGAGGAGAAGTCCTGTTAGGCCACAGAGGAGGGCTTTGCAGCCAGTCCTGAAGATACCTGATAAAGCAGGATCAGATGAATGGGGAGGAGGTCCCCCCTATCAGTAGACTTGGAAAGGGGCACGGTGGAGATGAGGGAGGGAGGGAGGGACTGGGAGGGAATGAGGGATCGGGACATGGCTGGGATACAGAGTTAATAAAATGTAACTGATAAAAAAATAATAATAATATAAAAAAATAAAAATTTAATTAAAAAAATCTAGAATATCAGTGTGTGTCAATATTTGTTTGCATATCATCATTGTTATGGAGACATAGTTTTTTACAGCATGAAAATATTTTTATATATTTATCTTATGTTATTAATGTACATTTTAATTTAAATCATTTTATTAGCTGAGAGAAAAGCTGTTGATTTTTCTATTTAAATATCTTTGTATTTATCAGATTTAAATCATATGTATATATTTTATAAGATGATAAATTTAGTGTAAGCCACTGCAGCCCTAGATACAGATTGATGTTGGCTTTTCCAAAGAAATAGTCCATAGAAAACAAACTCTACCCTTCCCCATCCAATCAGGTTATTCTTTCTCACCATTAGTTTATATTTTCCAACATTATTTGTACTGCTTCTCCCTAACCTTCATATGTTACAGATTTCTCCACAAATGGAAATACTTAGTACTTTGCAGTAGAAACAACACCAAATGATCCGTGTGGTATTTATTTTTTATAAAAGAATATAATTCACTTTTGTTGTCTCAATTAACTTAGGAGCTTTTACTTCCAAGTCTGAGATATACAACTACCTCAGTCAGTAGGTTATTTACTGTCTTACAGCACTTTCTATACTGAATGAAAGGTTTGAGTATGAAGAACGGTGGAAAAACATAATTAGATAGAGCATCGGCAATTATTTATCAAAATGTACTTTAATTCACTGTTGATAGTTTTCTAGTGCTATAGATTTACATAAAAAGAGATGAAGTTTATTTTAAACTGGTAACAATTACAGTAGGATGCTAGAAACACTTGCCAAATGCTGTTTAATTTGCAGTGTCATCAATGATATATAGAAAGTATAATTAGCACTTGGTGCTCTAATGAATTCAACTTTGAGTCTACACAAGGTAGAGACAAGTTGTCATCCCTGAAGTTTTAATCGACCAAATGTGCAAAAGAATAAATAAGTGACAAGGTTATTCTTAAGTTATTTCTATATGTTGAACTGAAAGTAAGAAACTACAGACATCAAGGCACGTCAAATCAACATTATACAGCTGTGGAATTACAAATTAGTACCCTAAGTTACAGTCAATGGGTCCCTCAAAGTGGCAACAACAGACCAAAGCCAAATGATCTGTTATGGAATCATTCAACTTCATAAACAGCATTCAAGCTCTTTTCCAAGGAGGCAAAACTACAAACCAGAAGACCATGCTGCAGTTCTCAGGTGCCTATAAATGTCATTGTTGGATATATGTATGTATGTCTATATATATATATATATATGGCCAAGACTTATTTAAATTTTATTCTCATTTATATAGAGGATCTTGAACTTGAGCATTGTTAAATACTACAGTGTATCCAACACAAGCAGGAAGTTACAGAGCCTGGATTCAGTTTTCTTACACGTAGCTTTCAAATCCACACCTTCCTACATACAGGCAGAAAAGACTAGAGGTAATAGAGGGTTATCTTGGTATGGAGAAAAATATTCTATGATTAAGATAATCTCAGTATCATTATGTCACTCTTACTAGTCAGTCAACCAGATTGTTCAAACTTCTCCCACATGTAAAATTGTGGTCTCTGCTTTGCTCTAACTCTACCAATACTTGTCCACAAAATTTTGCTGAGTCTGAATGAAAGGATGACGAAGTGAACAAGCAGGTGAAGTTGATGGCAGAGTGTGCTCATTGGCTTCATATCCACAGCAGATCAATGGGATAAGCACCTACTTGCAGAGGCCTTGATAGCCAAGGGTTATTTACTTTGTGTGGCTTTAAAATGGAAATGTTATGATGAAGTAAAAAAAAAAAAAAAACGGAATGGATTAGTCATTTGATGCTCATGTGACAAGAATGTAATTATGAAAGAATCATTAATAGTAGAAAGCTTTTCAAAAATTAATCATCTGGTTTTCACTTTCTTAAGTATTATTATTACATTATTCTGTAACTTTCAACATGCCTTGTAAGAATTCAGATTCCTAAAGTATCTGACAGACAATTGGCTAGATTGTGTGGCTTGCATTTAATTCTGAGTTGAATGGAACAATGGAAAAACTACCAGAAATGTGTCTTTTGAATACATAAAATTTACACGGATTAAGCAGTCGATGCACAGTTCATAGGCTTCTACACAACAATTTTCTTGTGGTATATACATTCGTCCAGTTAGCCTTTCTCACTGAAACAGTTGTCAATACAAAATTGAGAGGCTTTTAGCATTAGGCAAATACTGTCTAGAAGTCTGTCAGCTTCTCCTATATAGATGAGTTGCTTTATCTTATCTTCTTTTGCAATATGACTTTTGAAAACACCTTGTATTCCTTTTCTCCGGGGATAAAATAGCATTATGTTAAACCAATCCACTGTAACTCACAAATTGTAAATAAGAATTTTAATCACGTTGAATCACTGTATATAAAGTAAGTAAATGTAATGACCATAGGTTTGAAATGTTATTTAATTCTGATAAATTATTACTTTTATTGTATATATAAAATTTCCACACCAAATCTTTTCATGGATATCACAAATAACATACTTTATACTTTATAATAAATACAAACAGCGTTTTAGTGTCCAGCAGTGGGAAGATGCTTTTTCAATCTAGGTGTCAGCCTTTGGAAAATACTATTTTCATTAATAAGAGTGAGTTCTTGCTATAGCCTACACATGGATACATTTTGTGAGACTACAGAAACTCTGGAACTGACAGGATTCATCCATTCTTACAGTATTGAAAGCACCATAGTATGTTTTCAATGGTGTTAAGCCTCGGCGGCATTGATGAAGATAGAAAGGAAAGCAAACAGAGTAGACTATACATGAAGGGTATGACATGAAGTCCTGAGTTAGAAACAAATCACCATAGTAACCACTATTTCCTCCCTCACTTTCCCTATCATGTTTCCTCATGCCTTCATCTCTCCTTCTCCACTGCTGGACATATAACTGTGACAACTATTTTTAAAGGAGAGGAGGAAAAAAAAATCTCAGAGTTTCATGACAAACAACTATAGTTTATAGTATGACAGTTCCAAAACATCAGGAATACTGAATTCTTACCATTTATTTTTTGTAAACCCTTTGTGTGATTTATTATTTAACACCTACTGTATTGCTGTATGGCATGTAACAATACTGTATGTATTTATACATGAAGAAACTGAGGGTAATATGCATTTTGTTCAAGGCCTCCCTGTTAGTAAGCAGTAGATTATGGGTTTGTATCTGGGCCTAAAGACTATGTGCTACTCCTGGGCTGTGGTACACACAAGTACATGTAAAGTACATGCCAGCTAGTTCAGTCAGGGACTTACAGCTAAAAACAGATTCAGCTTTTTAAATACATATGTTTCCACCACGTCATCAAAGCCGTTGTCTCTGTCTAACATAGTAACTAATTGATGAGATTTGCCATTTGGTGGGAAAAAATAATGCCTCCTTTATCAAATCCACCATTAAATACGTTACAAAGAAATAATTAGCAAAGTTGTAAGGCATACAAAATTTCCTTGGTTGACTCTCCAAATACCTGACTTTGAGGCTTGAGAACTTTTTGTGGGAGGATGAAGTGTACCTTTGAGGACAGAGACAAATTCGCCAAAGAGAAGAGGGAGATGAGGTTAGGCGGTTAGGTGGCTGAAATAAAATGAGAGAGTTGGGCTTTGAAAAGATGGGTTACGTATACCGTGGCTGATTATAAGGGGTAAAGATTTGTGTTGGTAGCCGGCAAGAATTAAGAGACAGGGTGGTGAGTTCTGGTGGTTCTGGTGGAACACACGTGCAAAGCCTGAAGCTCTCCAAAAGCCAGGTGTGCAGCAGCCTATGAGAACAACTGCAGCGGCGTCTTTAGCATCCTGAAATGATCAGAGCGCCTAAAGGAAAGAGGTGTTTTTAATTTGGCTAATTTTATGCTAACTTGTCCTTTGATGACTAGAATCTTCACCATCTCTAGTGAGTCAGAGGCTGCCAAGAAGATGTTTTCTGCCCCCACAGGATCTCACACTTAGTTTTTTTTTTTTTTTTAACAAAACACTTTTTAAGAAGTTGTAATGATGACTAGTGCTTTTATGCATACACCCCACTGCTGCTGCCAAATACATAGATTCCAAACTTGTTGACCTTTTTTTTTTTTTTTTTGTAATTGGAGGCATGTGTTAAGGGTGTGTAATCAGAAAATAATTTTTAAAAATAATTATACATCTAATCATCCCTTCAAAGGAAAGGTGGGAACAAAAAAGGCACCATTTTCAAAGGACACTGCTGCATAGCATCAGATAATATGTTTGTCGGAGTTTCTTTTGCCAGATCCATGTAAGAACAGTAAATTTTGCAAGTTCCTATAACAAATTCTTTTATTCTGCAAATGCAGAATTCTCAAGCTTGTTTTAAAATATTTAAAAGCTTTTTTTAAAAAGCTTTAAGTATTTTATGAGAATAACTGATATCTTGATAGATGTCTATCAGAAATATTTTGCTTGGTTGCTAGATACATTCTTTCTCTCTCTTTCTCTATCTTTCTCTCTGTGTGTCTGTTTGTGTGAGTGTTTGTGTACCATACAGGGTGGCATAAGTCAGAGGACAACTTGCAGGAGTCACCTCTCTCCTCTCACCATGTGGACCCTGGGGATTGAACTCAGATCCTCAGATTTCAGCTCCTTTGAGCCATCTCACCAGGCCCCAGTTCTTCTCTTTAGGGTCAGTTCAGGGCTTTCCATCTTTGTGAAGAATTATTTGTAGTTTGTGAAATGGGTAAATCTAATCACAGGTATAAGTTGTGATTTATTGATGTATTAATTTTAATCATTAAACTGTGAAATTTTGAAAATATAAGCATTCTTAATCATCTTTTAAAAATAAGTGTGACTTTAGAATTTTAAGTATATTTTTTGTTAGAACCAACAAAGATGAGAGGCTATAAAACAATATTAATGCCGCCATTTGTGTCACCCTGGTTTTTTTTTTTTAAGGGTCTGTTCATGCGTATGAGAATGTGTGTGTGTGTGTGTGTGTGTGTGCGCGCTTTGTATGTGTTTACATATACAAAAGATCAGTTCATTAGGAAATAACTAATGCAGTGTTATGAGAACTTCTGTAGTAACACGCTGAAGGGTTCTCTCATCACTGGAGGCACAGAAATGGCCAATGGCATGACAACATCAGCCAGAAGTTGCAGAGGCGTCCTGCTTCCGGCCTCTGCTCTATTGCTTGATGTTGGGTAACTTATCTTGATGAGCCTGTGTCCTCAGTCCCATCGCAAAGCAATAGTGGTACCCACATAAGAAGATGCTTATAAGCACCATGAAGGTCTTTTAAGTGTAGGGATTTCAGGTAGGAAATATTCAGCAAATGCTACAAAAAAGCCAAGTCAGCAATTGTATACTATATAATAGTCACTATACCTCTTAAATGAATTCCTGAATGTCTTCATATCCATTGAGAACAAGATTCTGTCTGTGACCTTCTGAGGACCTATGATGTTGCTTGGCACAAAGATCTCAAATAAATATGACTAAATTAAAAACAAACACGGGATTCCCCGGGAGCCACAGGCCATCCATCCAGGGAAGCAGACCCAACTCCAGCAAGCATTTGCTCGAAACTTGCAGGCCACTCAGACAGGAAAACAGGTAGGCTAACTATAGATCTTCACCTAACCCTCCTCTCCTGCAAATCGAATCCTTCCATCTCATGCCCAGCTGTGAAGCACAATATCTGCTGATGTCTCCACTTCCTCCATTAATTCCCGTCTTCAACAAATTTCTCAGACCTTCTAAACTCCAAACCTCCTCACCCGCACTCATCCCGTCGTGTCAGCCGCCAACACCAGCATGCATTCCCGACACACAGGCTAACTGCAGATCTTTACTGCTCCCTCCCGTCAGCCAACTTCAATCTCCCAATCTCATCCCCAGTTCTTAGTAGATGGTCCCCTGGACCTCCCTTCCGGCCCCATCTCCAGTGGATCACACAGACTTACCCCACTAACTGCTTCACACCAGTCTCCAGCTCCCACAGGCATTCCCAGAGACTCCACACACTGCTCTAGTCAGAGAAGCAGGTAGCTGAGCTTCAGCTATTCCTCCTTCCTTCAAATCCAGTCCCGCAGCCTCACTCCCATCTCTGCAGCAGACCACCTGCTGAACCCCCCCATTCCACTTTTTTCCCATGACCCAGGGATCATGAAGATCTTCTTTTCTGAGCCTCCTCCCCACTCATCCTGTTCATCCCAGCTCCCAACTCCAGAAGTCATTCTCTGGAACCCAGAGTCTAACTCCAAGCCTGATAGAGAAACAAATAGGCCAGAGAGGCAGGTAGACAAGCTTTAGAGCTTCACTGTCCCTCTTCTCCTGCAAGTCCATTCGCCCAGTTTCATTCCTAGCTCTGTAGCAGACTCTTGTTGTGGTCTCTCCTCACTTTCTGTCTGCCTTCCCAGGGGACTAAGCAGATCCTATATAACAACCTGCTTTACTTCCTCCCGTGAACCCACGGAATACCTCCTTAGAGCCCATTCCTACTCCTGAGTGTCAGCTCTCAATACTTAGAGGGACATTTTACCTGGAACCCCCAATGGCTTCACCTATCAGGATCCCCAAAAATAAAATTCCTGTATGAAACACACATCACCTATACTCTCCTCAACACCAGTGAGGGCAATAGAAACTAAGAAACAGAACACCCACCCAACAAGGACAAGAGCAGTTATCAACACCTGGAATTACAATTTTCCCACCTATGGATGTCTAAATGCCAGGGCAAAAACATAACCAAAAACAGCCAAAGAAATGTGTGTACATTTGAGTCCAGCAGCCCTACCACAGAAGGTCCTCAGTATTGTGACATAACTGAAGCACAAGACTTAGACCTTAAAATAGCCTTTATGATAGATATCCTTAAAGAGAGATTATAAAAGTCAGTGAAAACGCAGACAGTGGAAGGAAATTAATAAAATGTGTAGGGTATGAAAGTGAAAATAGAATCAATAAAGCAAACTCAAACAGGGAAACCAGAAAATGGAAAAAAATGTAGAAACTTGAACAGGACCCTCACTCAGAGGTAAGATTCACCAACAGAATATAAGATGCACAAGAAAGAATATCAGACACTGAAGAAGTGAAGATATGACCAATATATAACTTTGTCAAAGTTATATATTTTTCTTTAAATAAAGAAAAATACTGGCACAAAAGAGGCAGGGAATCTGGAACACCATGAAAAGACCAAATTTAAGAATAATAGGAATAAAGGAAGAGTTTGCCTAAACTAAAGAAGAAGGTACCTATCAAGAAACAAGAGGCATACAAAACATCAAATAGAATGGGCCAGAAAAGAAATCCCATTTGGCACATAATAATCCAAAACCCACAAAACAAAGGAAGAGTTTTAGAAGCTGCAAGGGAAAAAGACAAAGTATTATATGAAGGCAGACCTATTAGAGTAACACCTGACTTCTTCAAGGAGACTCTAAAACCCAGAAGTGCTTGGAGATTTGCTGCAGAATCCAAAAGGCCACAAATACAGGAGAGACTACTAGACACAGCCAAACTTTCAGCCACAAAGAATAAGACATCCCTTGACAAAACAAAATTTAAGCAATGCCTATCCACAAATCTAGCCCTAAAGGAGGTGCTAGAATAAAAACACCAACCTAAAGGGATTAATCACACCTAAGATCACACCCAAGAAAACAAAAATATAATCCCAGACCAGTAAATCAAAAGAGGGGAAACACACACACACACTAACCCCACAACAACGATGACAAAATAACAGGAATAAACAAACATTGTTCATTGATATCTCTCAACATCAATGGTCTCAATCTCCAACTAAAAAGACA
Organism: Meriones unguiculatus; assembly: GCF_030254825.1. Classification (NCBI taxonomy): domain Eukaryota; kingdom Metazoa; phylum Chordata; class Mammalia; order Rodentia; family Muridae; genus Meriones; species Meriones unguiculatus. The sequence goes on along the minus strand of NC_083362.1, from coordinate 57,403,215 downwards.
CAAACATACAGAAGGGATGTGAAAATGGAATCCATCCTTTCTACTGCATCCAAGAAACACACCTTGACATCAAGGATAGATATCAGCACAGGGAAAAATATGGAAAAAGATGTTACAAGCAGATAGACCTAAGACGCAAGCTGGTACAGCTATTTTAATATCTGACAATATAAACTTCAAAATGAAATTAATCAGAAGAGATTGGGAAGGACACTACACACTTATCAAAGGAAAACTGCAGTAAGAACAGTCAATTCTTGGTATCTATGATCCAAACACAGGGATATCCATGCTCATGCTGGCTGGGATGTGAAATAGGGGAAACTCATCCATTGCTGATAGGAGTGAAGATTTGCACAGCAAGTATGAAAAACAGCAGAGTGGTTCCTCAGGAAAATGGGAATCAATGTACCACAAACACAGCTATACCACACTTGGGCATATGCCCAAAGGACACTGCATCCTGTCACAGGGACACTTCCTTAGCTGTGTGCATTACTGCCATTATTCATAATAGTCAAGAATTGGAAATCTAGATGTCCCTCAACAGAAGAATGAATACAGGAAACATGGTACATTTACACAATGGAAGACTTCTCAGCCATTTAAAAAAAATGAACCATGACATTCACATGAAAATGAATGGAACTAGAAAAAAATCATCCTGAGTGAGGTAATTTAGACCAGAAAGATAAATATGATATGTACTCACTTATTTGTGGCTTGATAACTAAGTTGCAATATACAGAACCTTAGAACTGAGGTATAGCATAAGGGATTTGGTGGGAGATGTAGGGGGCAGATCTATCTCCCTGGGAAAAGGAAATAGAATAGATAGTTATGAATGGATTATGCAGGGGACTGGAACAGGAGGATCAACTGGAGAGGGTCAGGGACGAGGGCTACAATGGAAGGAATACAGGGGTAGGTAGCTAAAATTAAGGACTTTTGAGGGGTAGAATGGGAATCTAATACAGTAGAAGCTTCATTTAATATATATAAATGATATATATAAATGATATATATCATTTAATATATATAATATATATTTCATTTCATATATATAAATATATTTATATATAATATATATTTCATTTAATATATATATATATAAATACACACACACACACATATATAAAGGTGATGTGAATGAGACTACCAAATAATGGAAGAGACAGAGCCATTCCTTGTCACTAAATGAAGCGTCGAGTACCAGGAGTGGATTACATCTAATGGGTTGGCTGGCCAAAAGGGTTTCGTGGGACACCCAAAGTACCCAGGCTATTGCCAAGGCAATTGCTCTCCACAAATTGATGGCAAGGTCCCATTGTTGAAGGCAATACCTATATAATTCAGTGAACATGGAGAAGTCTAGCTGGTGCCTACATAGAGCTTTCACCCCTATGTGCTAGTATCTCTGGTACAGGAAGGTACTTTTCATGATAACATAGTGGAAACTTAAATACCAACCCGGCCAGAAACCCTTAACAATGTTGTCCTGCTTGCAAGATATTCTAGTGCAACAGTGGCACAAAGCTTGTGGCAGGAACCAACCAATATTAGATTTGATTGACAGCCCAATTCGTGAGACAGAACCTTAGCAACAATCCTTGGGTGACCAAGAACCTGAGACTAGATAGCCCAGTGACCTAGGATAAAACCACATTCTACTATTCCAATAAAAGAAAGTAGCAATAAAATGACTCCTAAGGACATTCTGCTATACGTATAGATCAGTGCCTTGCTCAGCCATCATCAGCGAAGCCTCCTCTTGCAGCCAATGGGAAAAATGCAAAGATCCACAGCCAAGCATTATGCAGAGAGTGAGAGGCCTCGGGTTATGTAGGCCTAAATGTGGTGTCCTCCACTCAGGGCCCAGGAATACCAGGAAAGAGGAGGCACAAAGATGATAAGAGCCAGAAGGAATGAGGAAACAAGACCGTCTAGATCAACCAACGAGACTGATACACATAGGAGCTCACAGAGACTGAGGCAGCATTCATGGCGCTGCACCAGATGGTGTCAAAGAGGTGTAAAGAGAAAGGACACATGCCAACTCCTTAACCCAAAAGCAGTCTCCAACTGATAACCATTTGCAAAGAAAACTTTACTTCACTATAAGAAAGTCTCACTGGGGAAGACAAACTACTTTTAAAGGTAGGCTGCATGCCCAGAAAGATGGGTGTGAGAAAATAAACTCAGTGACATCTTTGCAAGATCCTTGTATCGTCATCAGAACTTTTTCTTATTTATTTTATTTTGTTTGATTAATATATATTTTCTTATCTCTTTGTACCTTACAGGTCCATTGTGTATACACTACAGCTTCCAGTTTAGTGATTTTATGGGATTCATGTGTGTGCAAACCAGTGAATTTCAGTTTCTGGTACTTTCCCTGGAGATCTTTCCCTCATGTTTTTTTCTAAGTTCAATGTGTTAATTTTTGTTTTGTATTATTTTATTTTATTATTATTTCTCATGAGTCTGTTTGTTTTCTAATGAAGGACAGAAAGGATCCAAATTCGAGGGGAGGTAGAGAGAAACTGGGAGAAGTATGGGAGGGGTAATTAGGATATATTAAATAGAAAAAAATCCGTTTCCAAAAAAAAGTAAGAAAAAAGAAAGACGGAAGGAAGGAAGGAAGGAAGGAAGGAAGGAAGGAAGGAAGGAAAGAAGGAAAGAAGGAAAGAAGGAAAGAAGGGGGGAAAGGGAAAGGAATGAGAAATACAACCTAGGGAAAAGAGGTGGCAGTTGTGTCCCCAAAGCTCTGAATAGCGTGACACTTGTCTACAAGTTCACAGCTCTGCATGAAACCCAACTTTCCTGGGAGAGTGAGGTTTGAACGATGACAATGACAAGGGCCACATAAACAGGGTATGTTAGGTTAGCTCCTTTGTGACTTCTTGATTTCTCTGCTCCATAGGCACTCAGAGTGATGGATTTCTGAATCTTCTGGCTAAAGCTAAGTCAAGACCAGTTGGACTCTGGGGAAGTGTCACATCAAGGCTGCCCGGTGTCATCCAGGTTGTGAATGACACAACCTCACTGAATGAGCAAATGTCAGCCACATTGACCACTGGCAGCTCCTCTCTGACATAGCCCAGAACTGCACCTGGCTGTCCTTTTGTTGTTTATACAACTGTCCAGGAGACACAGTCTTTGCCTTAAAAAATGCCAGTAGCTTTAACATTCTCATTGGGGTAGGGAATGAGTGAAAATCCTCACTGCATTTGTTTTAAAAAGAGTCCTTTAATCTGCTCATGGATGAGGATTTTCTTATGCTGATTTTTAAGGAAGGCATCATAATGTTTCATTAAACTTACTATAAAATATATCATTTCCTGACAGGAAAACAATTTTAGTTTTCAATTTTAATAAAATAGTTTTACTGTTTTATAACTTTGAGGGAAAAAAAGACATGCAGGCCTGTAAAACAGCAATTTTGTGAGTTTCCAAAGTTCTTTATGATCTGTATCTTGTAATTATAAGGATTTATATCACACTCCTCATCCCCCACAGAATTCAGAGTGGATGTGTCTTGACTGGGAGACTGACTTAAGGCATCTCCACATTCATTATCTGTAATAATAAGGTTCTGTGGTGAGTTCATGACTTAGGACTAGTATATGTTTGACGGTGGGAAAAGAAACTTAAAACTAATTTGTGGAAATGTGATCCACTGGGCATCTTCCTATTTCATCAAAAATATTTTAAAGGTGCCTCAAGAGTAAGTGATCATATTGAGGTGACAAAAGTGAAGTGTTACTACTTCTCTAATAAGAGAAGGAAGTCATTTATCTCTCTTTGGTTCCAGGCCTTCTGAATACCTAGATAATTTATCATTTATCAAGAAATTTACAAATTTTAAGTATTATAAGGGAGAATGATACCAAGGACTAAGTTGAATTTAAAAACCGGACCTTTGTCAATTCATCACACAGTTCTTACTCTCACAGGGAGGAAAGAAGTGACAATTCTGGCCACCCTTTCAACACCTCATAATATCCACTATAAACATCCATTTATATTAAATATTTCGTGAATCATCTGAATCAACGCCAGTAAAAATTCATATTGTACAGACAAAATATGACACATAACTGCAAAATAACATATGTAACTCGAGCTTTAAATATGCGTGGTTTGTAGGAAGCAGTTGTTATACTTTATTTTAAAATAAATTCAGCATTTAGGAAGGAAGTCACCAGAACTAGTATGGCCATGGCGAAACCACTGTTTGATTAGAGTTGTCATTATTATATGCAGAATTTGACATCGATATTTTTCTTAATGTTTTCATTTATCTTACAATTTGAATTATATAATTTTAATAATAAAAGCTTTTCCTCATCCACTGAGGAACCAGAAATTAGGAACACTTTATCTTGCAATCAATTGGATCTCCTTTATAATTCTCATCAGATATTGCTAGAACAACCGTGAAAACATAACCTATTATTCTTCAAATTTTGTAATCCATGTTTTATAAAATTATGTACCATCTCCTCTTTTCTTTATTGCAGGTTCTGTCTTGGGGAACAGTGAGATGACCAGTGGGTAAGCCAAACCTGAGGACCTAAGTTTCAATCTCGAACCCACATGGTGTAAGGAGTGGACAACTCTGAAAAGGTGTCCTCTGACCTCTATGTACATGCAACAGCATAGTGCCAAGCTCTGTAGACATGTGTCTGTACACACACACACACACACACACACACACATCTCTCTCATAGACTTACACACAGACTCACTCACAGACTCACACACATACAAAGACTCACTCATAAACTCACACACACACACAATTTAAGGACTTACTTCAATCCTACATTCCTTTAAATACTTTTAAAGTTGTACCCATTAACTAAGGAGTGGCTACCACGTCTTACACTAGTTAATGTGGGGAGAGGGAGGGTAATTTGCTTACTGTTCGTGCATCCCACACAGACAAGGTCTTGTCTGCGGAAGCCGTGAGAAGAGTGTTCGAGAAAGGGAAAAACTCGATGCTGTTCACGGAGTCTGTGTGTCCGTATAAAGTATATCTGCAGCGCTCACTGTGGAGAGGGATTAAGAACAAAGGATTTAGGACTGAGCATCTAGATGCTTTTGCTTCCTGCAAATGCTAATAAAAAAATATCCAAGAGGAGAAAAGCAAAGTAATTTTAGAAAGAGCAAACACACACATACACTGTATATATATATATATTACATATAATATTAAATATAATATATTAAAAATAGTATCTTAGGCAGAGGGGCCTGCAGCTCTGATCTAAGACTCTGGAGGCAGAGTCCAGAATGGCATGATTTACGGAATGAAGCTGTCACAAATCATCAAAGAACTGTTTTAAAGAAACATTTTATAATTATGTAAACACCTCAGCTAGCAGAATCAAATAAATTTAAATTGCCCTGAAATTCTGGAGCCATGTGTAATGTTAGCTTTACATTACTCTTAAAAACATTTCTTTGGGTTCACGTGTGGAGCGCAGAGAACACTTGCTGGAGTCCACACTCTCCTTCCACCGCTGTGGGTTCTATCATTCACACTGAGGTAATCAGCCTGAATCACAAGCGCTGCCACGCAGGGGAAAATTTGTGCCGGCTCAAGACTATTCATTTATGTAATGAAATAAGTACACAAGCATTGACTTCAATTTATATAATAAAAGAATGTGTTGAGAAAAGAAAAATCTCTCCCCAACCCCTGAGATCAAGTAAACTTTCTTAGGTCACCATTTCTCTGAGTGGGTTCCAGGCCTTGCCCCTGCATTACCATGACTGGCCACACTTTTGGAAAGTACTCATCTCCAGTTTCAAGCCCAAAATATTCCCTTCCAATTGATCCATGATGGATCCAGGCATTGGCGTGTTAATGCCTTCTCTGGTAATTGTAATTTGCCTTTGGGGATGAGAATCTAAACAAGTGTTCTTTAAAGTGCTTCATTCAGACTAGCGGTATCAGCATCACTTGGGACTGGATCCAAAATGCAAATTCTCAGCCTCATCTCAAACCTATTGAATCGAAAACTCTGGAGTGGGGCCCAACAATCTGTTTTAGCAAGCACTCCAGGGAATTCGGATGCATGCTGAAGTTTGAGAGCCATTGATCTAAACTACAGGAAATGAGTGAGGAGGAGAGGCCATGGTGTCTTCATCCTTTGCCATTTACGGATGGACTGTCCCTTAAAACGGGTTGCCTACTGGGCAGAATCGCCCTCATCTGTAATGACAGATCATTTAAAAATGATGCTATTAATAAGCCCATTTTAAAAAAATAGAGAAAGGAGAATCAGTGAATAAAAGTGCTCAGAGGAGAGGAATCAGCATAAATATTCTGCCAACAGGAGGGTAGCTCGATCTCTGTGCCTCTCCTCTCTGGCTATGCTGTGCCTCGTGTGGTCATATGATGGGCGCGCAAAACTGCACCAGAGGCAGAAAGCCCAATTCCATCCTGCCCTGGACAAGAACCAGCAGGATAAGGGGTTCACTCTGGGGCAGATTTCCTCCATGGACAAAGGAAATGACGTAACGGAATGTACTCAGAGGTTCAACACATTCCTACCCATAACAGTCTTTCAGCAACTGGGAAGTAGAAGGAGAGAGGGCTCCTTGAGCCCTTGAGCCCCGTGACTCCAAGCTGTTAGGAAAAGTTTTTTCTTCGCTTTGTAAATTTTGAAAATTTTAAGATCTCAAGAAACATTAAGGTTTATCTGAATGTCAATATGGATTCAAGTTAATCGCCCTTTACATATTAAGAGAAGTATTTTAGTAACATATCAGTTGTTATAAAGTAAAAAAAAAATATTAAACAAGGTACGGTTATTCAGTATTAATTTATCTTAAAATTTAGGAGGTTGGCTAGTAATATTTTTGATGTTTTCATAAGATAAGATAAATATAATTCAAAGAATAGATCAAAGACAAGGAAATATCTTCTCACTATAAGATACATTGGTATCTTTATTTACCTTAAGTTTTAAAATTTTTATTTCCTAAGTAGTATGTGTGTGTGTCGGGGTGAGAGTGTGTACTATGATTCATGTGCAGTGATCAGAGGACAGCCCCATGGAGTCAGTTCCTTCTATCCTTACATGTGTTCTGGTGATAGAACTCAGGCCAATACCTGTGTGGTAAGTACTTTTACCTGCGGAGCCATCACATAGGCTGGACAAAGGGAACAACAACAGGCATGCCTGAGTGACAGAAAAAAGCCCAGGAGGCCTCAGACCTACACGCAGAACTACAGACAACTTAGAAATGCTGAGAGTGAGAGAAATAGACTTCCCCAGGAAAAGCACACCAATGGTTACCCAACACCAAATGTTCACCCTGAAAACATACACAAGTAGTATTATACAGAGTAAGCAGGGTATACCTATGTCTTAATATAATATGTATACATGTATATGCATTAAGAACAGTTAAAGAAAAAAGAGGCCATGGATTTGAAAAAGGGTGGGGAGGGTTTAGTGTGATTAAAGAGAATAAAGAGATATAATTACATTATAATCTCAAAAAATAAAAGATAATTCTACAATAATAATAATCTTTAAAAATACATCCACAAATAAAAAATACTTAAAAATGAAAATTTGCTTTAGAATAATTTTCATTTCTATAAGGGAGAGTGAACAAAGACAAAACATATTATTTCCTCCCACCTGCTTTGGCTCTCTTTCCACTGTTGAGGTCTGAGGCCAACGCTTCACCCCTCCCTCCCCAGCCAACTGCAAGGGATAATGTTCTTGTTATGCACAACAGACTCTGACTCACTACAAACATAAGAGATGCAGGTTTAATGTAGCATGTTTGGAAAGGAATTTTCAGTTAATATTCCAGATTTTTGTTAGTTCAAGGAAAGGTCTTATCCCATTTTTATTTTTGTTTCTTTCCTTTATTTTATATTTTGGGAAACACCATTTTTTGCTCCATTTTGTTTCATTTGTCCTACTAACATTTTCATGTTAGTCTGTATTCATTTTATCTCATTACATTTATTCTATCTGTGTGTTTTGTGGAACCGTTAATCATTTCCATCATTTCTCAATGCTCTTCAGTTTTCTTTTTACCTACATCTGTTATCTCAAAAAACATAATGAAATGCTTTTGTTATTTTGGTGTTTTATTTTGTAAAACAGTTTAAAAATCTAACATTTATGTAATTTCTTTACACAGTACTTTTGTCTGAGTTCTTGGTTTGATATCTTAGGAATTTCTTATGTAGTATGTTCTCCACTGAAATTGGCATGTACCAACATATTTTTAAGTTTTTGTAGTTCTCCATCATAACTGGGTTTAATTCTCCATGTTTTTGACGTATTTTCATATGGAAACTCCTACATGGTAATGATTATTGACCCATGAAGAACATTCAGATTTACTGGCAGGAGGAAGGACAATCTCCAAAGTCTATTCAGAATTATTGTGTTCCCTAAGGTTTTCCCCAAGTTTATTACTGACTTGATCAACGACGGTTCATTTCTGTTTTTGTACATTAAAATATAGTACATGGTACCAGCTGCCAATCTTCTGAGGTCATGGGCTGTGTATTAACAACCCATGAAATGCTGTTATTAAATGCTCATGACCTCAGATGACCATAATCTAGCTATGTCAGTCTCTGCATCTTTCATGGAACAATAAAAATGCTTCCCTAATGATTCAGACTTCCAACCATAACAGAGAAGAAATACAAAAATTCTCTTCCCACAAAAGAAAGATATAATAAGTCATCCCTTTTCTACTACTGAGTTAGACACTGTACACCATGGTCATGTAATTGAAAGAAAAGGATTTTAAAAAAAATCTCAGTTACCAGTAATTGATGACAATGACTTCATATTTAGAAGTAGAGCCTCACAGAATTGAATCTCATGAGCTTGGGGAAGTGAGATTACTCTTTAATGCAGGGTTTCCTTGGATTTTTAGTATAAGAATTCTATGAAAAAGGACACTTCTCTATTGCTGGAGGAGTGCAAACTTGTATAACCACTTTGGAAACCATACTTGTGCTTTCTCAGAAAAGTAGGAATAGCTCTACCCCAGGACCCACCTATACCACTCCTGGGCATATACCCAAAAGATGCTCTACTAAACAACAAGGACATTTGCTCAGCCATGTTCATAGCAGCTTTATTCATAATAGCAAGACTCTGGAAACAACCTAGATGTCCCTGAATGGAGGAATGGATACAGAAACTGTGGTATATCTACACACTGGAATACTATTCAGCCGTTAAAAATAAGGAAATCATAAATTTGCAGGCAAATGGGTTAGTTTAGGGGGGTGGGCAGGGTTTCCTTTTCTGATTAGTAGGGGAGAGAGGATAGAAGGAAGAAGGAATAAGGGTGGGACCAAGAGGAGAGCCAGGAAGGGCTGTGATCAAGTTTATGTAAAGTGAATAGATAGATAGATATAAAATTTTTAAAAGGAAAGCCGAGCTGGGATTGGTAGTAGTTTGAATGCAAGGATCCATCATGAGTTGTCAGTAAGGGTCTAGATGGGATTTCTTCAGACTCTAATTTGATAAGGTCTAGAGGGAATCCGTACTCTTCCATCAACATCAGCATAATGACACCAAGGATGGAGAACTTCCAGAAGAGTTCATAGTTTTAATTTTATCCAGAGTGGAATGACCATACTGAATACCCAAGACTTTCAGAAATCCAGGAAAGTTCTACCATAGGAGTAGATATTGGGTTCATAAGTTAAGTTCATAAGTTCATAGACTTTTTTTGACAAAAATTTAAACCAGATATGAAAGGGAACTAACCAGAATTGAACCCTGCCTTATATGTGAAAACAACCTATATAACAGGTTTATGTTCATGAGGAACATCCAGTGTACATAAAATTTGCTATGCATATTGAAGATATAGAAAAAGATGAACCATAATAATGAAGAAAAAGAAATAAGTGATGAATGAAACAGACCCGAAATTAATTGCTGAAAATCAAAAATTTCAAAAATATATTACAAGAACATTCATGTATGTAAAGAAATATTTAGTTATTTATGGTGTAGAAATATATCTGCTAGATAAAATGATAAAAGTAGGGGCTCATGAATAGTGAGATAAGTATGTAAAATTTTTCAAAATCAACAGGTGAACAAAATATCTAAGATAACTCAGAAAAAATAAAAATAAAATTGTATATAGTTTTAGTTATCAGTAAAAAAAATATTAGAAGGTCTAGCATAAATGTACTTGAGTTTGCAGAGATGGGTAGAGTGGAAATAAACATTTTCAGGAAATAATATCTAAAAAATATTTCCATTTTTTTATTAATTGCAGTTTAGTCACATTGTATCCTTTCTCATTCCCTCCCAATCCTACCTTCCTTTCCTCATCTTCTCCTGTCCTCCTCCCCAAGTCCACTGATAGAGGAGGTCCTCTGACCCTAGCCTATCAGGTCTCATCAGGACTGGCTGCATTGTCTTCCTCTGTGGCCTGGTAAGGTTGCATCCCCACTGAGGGGAGGTGATCAAAGAGCCGGCCACTGAGTTCATGCCAGAGACAGCCCCTGCACTCCTTACTAGGGAACCTACTTGGACACTGAGCTGCATATGTGCAGGGTTTCTAGGTTATCTCCACGACTGGTCTTTGGTTAGATTATCAGTCTCAGAAGAGACCCCTGTACTCAGATATTTTGGTTCTCTTACTCTCCTTGTGGAGCTACTGTCGTCCCCTCCAGATATTTCTATCTCCCCCTTCCTTCCTAAGATTCCCTGCACTCTGCCCAAAGTTTGGCTATGAGTCTCAGCATTTGCTTTGATACCCTACCTGACAGAGTCTTTCAGAGGCTCTCTGTGGTAAGCTCTTGTCTTGTTCCCTCTTTTCTCCCTCTTCCAATGTCCATCCAGTTTGTGTTTTGGAATGAAGATTAAGCATCTTACCCTGGGGCCTCTTTCTTGCTTAGCTTCTTTAGGAGTACATATTTTTGTATGTTTATCCTATATTGTATGTCTAATATCCACTTATACATGAGTATATACCATGTGTGTCTTTCTGTTTCTGGGATATATCACTCAGGATGATCTTTTCTAGTTTTCACCATTTGCCTGCAAACTTCATGATTTCCTTGTTTTTAATTGCTGATTAGTATTCCATTGTGTAAATGTACAACAATTTCTGTATCCATTTCTCAGTTGAGGGACATCTGGGTTGTTTCCAGATTCTGTTTCCAATTTAAAGGAAAATATAATAGTTCTTATTCAAGATTTTTTAAAAATCCAATATTAGACAGAATGAACCAAAGCATATCATAGTCAAAATGTCAAAGCAAGGTATAAAACAAATAAACCAGAACCAAATTCCAAAGTTGTCATTGATTTAAAAAAAAAAACAGAAAACAAAAAACGTAACCCAAAACATAAAAGAGAACAAGGCTCCCAATGGCAGCTGGCTTCTCACTGGAAATAAACCAGAAAGAATTATGTTTTCAAAAGTCTTGGAATTAGAGATTCATCTAAAAATACCCTTATTTATGAGGATGAAACAAAATTTCAGATCAATGAAAACTGAAAAAAAAATTGATCACCAGGAAATCTTTTCTACAAGACACATTGAATTGAAGTTATTCATACTGAATGAAAATAGCACTAGGCAGAAACTTCAGTTTATAAAAAGAACAAAAGCATCTGAGATAATCAATACCTGAGCAAACATAAAATTCCATTTCCTAATTTTGATAACTTACTACTGGAAATATAGCAAAAAGTATATAGAAATAAAACACAGGGTTTTTTTTTCATGACAGAAACAATTCAACCTATAAGAATTATACTCTAACACCAAAATACTTTGTATATAGAAGTTGTCTTTACTTAAATTAAACCTTCTTCTGTTTATGACTGAGCAGAACAGAGATACCTATTCTTTTCACTTTGACTAGATGTGAGTTTTTGATGAGTATGAAAAGCTGCTTTAATGCAAGAAGATAAGATATTAATTAGAGTGCAGCTTAATGCTACATTCACTTTAAAATAATAGTATATGTAATATACTATATATATATACACACATGTACATATACATACTCACATATTTATTCAAGGATCTTCCAAGGATCACAGAACTTTGTAGAAGAGGATAGGGATAATTACAAGAATCAGAGGTTGCTGAACACTGGGGCAAACAGTGTCTTCTGACTATGATAGAGGCACTTATTAACTCACAGCCACTGTGGTGCCCCGCACAAGATCTGCGTAAGATCAACCTGTCAACATTCCAGCAAGAATGAGTAGCCCTCACACCTAGTGAGGGAGCTGAAGACAGCTAGTGGCTACAGGAGGAGGAAGAATTGGTTTCATCAGGGATGTAGTTCCAGGCAGCTCGTCCATGTTCCTGCCAGTGAAGGGCCCCATACCCATTCTTATACTGACAAAACAAAACAAAGAACGTGAAACAAAGAACAAAAACAAAACATTCTTATACTGACAAAACAAAACAAAGAACGTGAAAGTGGTGGTGGGTGGGAGAGAGGGAGGGAGGGAGGTCTGAAAGGAGGTTAATTATGATCAAACTATGATGTGTTTATGCATAAAAATTAATAAAATGTTACATTTTTTAAATTGGGTTTTGAATTAACACAGACATATTTATTCCCATGCATGTGTCAATAAAATGTTACCAGGCACACAATATACATATGTCATATAGATACATGTATATGTGTATATATACATACATACATATACATATGTGTGTATATGTATATGTACATACATATACATATGTCATATACACACACACACACACATTATTTGCATATCTCCCATGCTGTCAACTATCTCTATTTGAACACTTTAGGTCTGTTTTAGGCAAATGTAAACCTATTAAAATATATTTTATTACAATATTATTTAATAAATGCATAGACAGATAGACTATGTAATTTGGTAAATTGTGTCCTGTCATATTAACTACACTTACAGTAAAATAGTGTGGACATTCATAACTCAGATTTGGATTTTGTATTTTAATCAGGATTCAATTCTATTATTTGGGAATACATGCATTTCTGCTGGCAAAGTGTAGAGAAGAGCTGTTTGATGCTAAAGCTCCTATGGTTTTCCAAAGAAAATGGAAAAGCCAGGTCTTAACACAGCTCAAGGAAAGAAAGAACCGCTCAAGAGAAGAGGGAAATCTGGAGAAGTCCCTGGCTGAGACAGGGAGCATTCCTGGTAGACAGCTGGAGGAACAGACATGGGAGAGATTAATTAGCTGCCAGAGAAGGAAGGGCCATCCAGAATTCCTTCACAAGGTGAAAATGGACAAACGTGATGGAGCACAACAGTATGGAAAGAGTGGAAGTGATCTGGACACTTCAATAGAAATGGCAACGCTGGAGTCTGATGCAGTTCTCTCTGCCTCTGCTGTTTTGGCATAATTTTCTCTGAAGAAGTTAGTTTTCAAGCAACAGCTATCTATTTTCCAGAAACTCATTTGTATTATTCCCGTCTATCTGTTCTGTGTGTAGGGCGTGGAGATGCCACAGTTTGCGTGTGAGGGTCAGAACGTGTGGAGCTGTTTCCTCTAAGGTCTTGGGTCTGGAACTGAGCTCTTCAAGCTCAGCAGCATACATGTTTACAAACTGAGATGTCTCGGTGGCCCACAACAATTTCTTAATTCCCGTGTTTTCATATTTTATTTTCCTTTCTCTCTATTTCATTTCCTTATGTCTTTGATTTGATTTTTATTGTTTTGGTAACTGAATGATCATTACGTTTTTGTTAACTTTCAATTTATTGCAAAAAAAATACATAAATGAATATATCTACCATTTCAGCCCAAACCTTCTTCATTTATAATGCATTTTTCATATATAAGCCAAATTTAAGAGAAGTCATTCTAACATACTTATCTGAAGGGCTTTATTTTATACATTTTAATACAGGAATTTTTAATTTAAAATGGCACATTTAAAAATCTCAGGTTTGTATGTATATACAGATAAAAAGATGCAAAGGAATTACAGAACACTAACAGAAAGCTAGGCATCAGGATGCTTTTAAGAGGATCTGAAGAAGAGATTTTGAATCTATCCTCTTTTGAAAGTGTAATGTGGGCCATAGGGGTGAGGATCTCTGTAGGAAAGGCTGAAAAGACAGGCTTTATGTTGACCACCTAATGCTCAGCGACTGTGTAAGAAATAAGGAAGTCATGCAAATATTGTCTTGTCGGAATGATGGCTTGTCTTGCCTTTTGATCTGCTTTGGCCTGCAATGTTAATAGAGAAAGGGAACCTATGAGCTCCATCGTTCCATTTTTATTATCCCTCCCTGGAGGAAATCATCTGGAATACCTACCTCTCTTCTCATATAAATTGACTTGCAGAAACACAGTGCTTTCCTCTAATCTATAAAGAAAATACAGCCTCTGGACCCAGGGAGTCCCAGGCCCCATCAACTTTCACTTTGAAATCAAAATAAGAAAGTCAGAGCCTTGGAGAGGAAAACTAAGCCTACAGTTTGAGTTTCTTATACACCTTTTCATAGTAAATTAGTGTGTCCCACAAATATTATCAACACAGCTAACATCTCCCACCGCTGAGGATGGAGATTTGAGACAGAAATGTCTTCTCCATTGTTTCTGAAGCCACTCTTGAATAAATTCATTTTTTTCCTACCAAATTATCTTTTCTAATTTTCATACAAAGTAAACCTTAAATTCTGTTAACAAAAAAGTACTAGAATTAACTTGTTATATTATCAATTACTAAGACATGATTTTTTAATATATATATATATATATGAATTGAAAACGAACATAAGAGAAATAGCTAAAAGTCTATGCACTGTGATTCAAGACGTCCAAGGCCAGTGAGTGATTTTCCACACCTTCTAACTTATGCTTGAAACTTTATATTTAAGCTATTTTTAAACCTTCCAGAATTCTGCACATTAGTGAGATAAAGTTATCTCCATATTTTTTTTTACTTCAAAATCAAGGCCATTTATTTACTGAGAGTACTTTGGTTTAGATGAAAAAATTATGTAAAATATATAATCACAAGAAACAAATTTCTCTATTTGTAAATATGGCATTCCACTGACTATTTAAGAAGTTGTTGATATCTAAATAAAATCTACTATACAGCATGCTGCAACATCACAGACAGCTTCTTCACAACCTATGGGATGGGGGGCGGAGTGAGAATCAAATGATCTTAGAGCGTCATTCAAGCAAGTTCTTGGTCAAAACTCTGAACAACAAGCATATAAAGAAACACCTAGCTGGGTGTGGCAGGCCACTCATGTAATCCCGGCATTCAGGGAGGCAGAGACAGGTGGATCTCTGTGAGTTCAAAACCAGCCTAGTCTACAAAGTGAGTCCAGGACAGCCAAGGCTACACAGAGAAACCCTATCATGAGAATAAAATAAAATACATAAAAGTAACATTTTTTCTATGGCCAAAAACATCCTTTATACCAAAGAGAGATTCCTGATAGCGTCAAATCCAGTGAACTCTCTGTATTTAAGGGATCTCTGTTTTTAAGACATAAGGGTTGTTTATTCGTTATTTAAACAATCAGGTGTAGAAAAGATTTGAAAACAATTGCACATATAATGGATAGTTTTTTGTTTCCTATATGAACAATACCATCTAAAAATTATTTTTGTAGCATTTACATCCTATGATATATTTTAAGACAGTTCAAACTATATCAAAAGAAAGGCAGATGTGTAGGTTACCTGCTATGTTAAAATTTTGTTTACTGTGACAAAGTGCTTGGCATTATAACATTAAAAATTAGAAAGTTTAATTTTGGCTCAAGTTTTCATTTCATCCTAGAAGCTCATTATATTGCCTAGAGACTGAGGTGAGGTTGAATGTCATGGACAGAGGGAGAGGATGTGGTAAAAGAAGCAGTTCACTCAGGACAGTTAGGAAGCAGGAATGGGGGGGGGTGGGAGGGAGGGTAGGAAGGATGGAGGCAGGGAGAAAGGAAGGGAGGGACTGAGGGAAGGAGGGAGGGAAAAAGGGAGGAAGGAAGGTAGTGACTGAGGGAGGGAGGGAGGTAGGGAGGGAAGGAGGGAGGAAGGAAGGGAGGAAGGAAGGGAGGGAGAGATCAAGGAATGGAGATGCAAGGGTGCTTGTAAAGACTGAGCTCCGAGCTAGTCTGCTTTTTTATTTTCCCCCTTTCACTTGATTTGGGTCCCTAGCTCACGGGATGTTGCTGCCTACACTCAGGGTAAACTGTTTCCCTCAGTTAATTGTCTGTGGAATTACCTTTACAGACATACCCAGAGAAACCGTTAACCTCCCACACCAGTGGTTTTCAACCCCCATAATGCTGTAACCCTGTAGTACAGTTCCCCCTGTTGTGGTAACTCCAACCATGAAGTTATTTTTATTGCTACTTCATAGCTGTAGCTTTGCTACTGTTAGGAACTGTAATGCAAATATCTATGGTGTTGATAGTTTTAGGCAACTCTTGTGAAAGAGTTGACCCCAGAGGTGTTGTGACCCATAGATTGAAAACCAAGGTTCTAGATGCTTCTTAATCTGGGCAAGCTGACAATCAAGACTAACCATTACATATGCCAAAACTATGCCATTTTATATAAGATATTTAAGTGCCTTCAGACTTCTGTCTGAAGGTAAACCTGAGAGTCTGGTGAGGGTAGAGTCTTCAGAATAGTTCACATTGATAACAAGAAGAAAAAAAATGGGGAAACACAAAACTGGAAAAAGGAAATTTTTTTTAAAAAAAATCAAGTGATTTGTTCATTATTTCTTTAAAGGCCTCTATTGGTTTTACTGTGTTTTCCTGTATTTCTTTTAGGGATTTATTGGTTTCTTCTTTAAAGGATGACAACTCACAGATCCAAAGTAGATAAGTACTAAGGAGGGCCCAAAGGAGGATGCTTAATTCTCACTCGGGAGGGGAAATAGAATAGACAGCAGAAGTGGATGAAGAGAGGGAACAGGGTAGGAGAGGGTTTCCAGAAGAAAATGAAAATGGGAATCAGAAATGGGGAGAACAGGACTAGGAGACCAGAGGGCTTGGAGAGAGAAGAAAAACTTTGGGCAAGGGCATCTCTGAGACATGCTGGAGACCTATGATAAGGTAGGCTTACTTATGGAAGCACATGCCTGCCTAGCAGCAGACATCATGGAGGCTTAAGATGCCACCCCCTAGCCAGGCAGGACTTCTAGTGGAGGGAGAGGAACACCAACCTACCCAGAAAACCTTTATCCCCAAATTTACTCTGCCTACAACATGTCCAAGGATAAAGATAGAGCAGAGATTAGGGGACGACGGTCCAAACCAATGCCTGGTCCAACCTGAGATCTACCGCTTTAGAGAGAACCAACCCCTGACACTATTAATGATACCCTGCTATGCTTGCTGAGGTAAGCCTAGTGTGGTTGTCCTCTGAGAGGCTCCACCCTGCAGCAGGTCAAAACACATGCTGAGACTCACAGCCAAACATTAGGCAGAGGCAGGGGCCTGGTGGAAGAGTAGGGAGAAAGATAGAAAGACGGGACAAGAATTCCACTAGAAGACCAACAGAGTCAAATAAACTGGGCCCAGGGGGCTTATGGAGACTGAAGCATAAACCAAGGGCCATGTGTAGACATCACCTAGGCCCCCTACACATATGATGGGCAGCTTGTGGGTTTCCCTAGTAAGGGGAGCAGGGTCTGTTTCTGACATGGATTATGTGGTCTGCTTTTTGATCATGATTCATTAACAGGGTTGCTATGCCTGGCTTCAGCAGAAGAGGATGTGTTCATTTCTTATTCGACTAAATGTGCCGGGGTCCGTTGGGAGGCTCCCCTTTTCCAAGGAGTAGGAGAGGAGTGATAGAGGGAAGAGAAAGGGAGGGTGGGACGGGAAAGAGAGGAGAAAGGTGGCTGCGATTGATATATAAAGTGAATAGATAAAATAAAATAAAGTAAAGTCAGTCCAATTACCTAAAATATAGCTAGACAATTGTTTAGACAGATTTGCAGCATGGGAAAAATTCTCATATTGTATGCTAGTGACACAAAGTCCAGCATACTTTCATTGACAGGAAAGTTGAGCGATTTGCCATAGGGTATCCATTTGCTCCTGCACGAGGTCAATCCTCTGATTGAACACCATCAAGTCTCCTTTTAGTTGAGCATTAAGTCCTTTATGTACAACTAAGGCATGAGCTACATTGGCTAAATGATTATTCAGGGTCTGAGCAGTCTGCCCAGTATGACTCATGGCTAATGCCGCGGTGGTAGCTCCAACAGCCCCCAATGAGATGGCAGTAACAATGGCGGTTGTAATTCCAAGATCCCTTTTCTGTCTGAAGAGTCATAGAGTGAGGGGCATCAATGGGCACAGGCACCCAGCGAGGCATGCGAGTAACCAGGGCATACCTAAATTCACTAGCAGCTGAGAGTGGCCATTGTTACAGCAAATTCTACCAGAGTGGACGCAGGACTAGCCACAGGATTATCATCATGGATTGCTGCAGCCATGAATCATCTGAAGGAATGGGCAGGTATGGGAGCATTAGCAGGCCTTCCGGTGTTGGTCTCCTTGGTTTGCCTGTGGTGTATGCAAGATTAGAGTCTCACAACAGCGTAATGTAGCCATGATCATTCAGGCCTTTACAGCCATTGAAGCAGGACAGTCTCCCCAAGCATGGTTGGCTACCATAAAAAGCTAAAATGTTACGCTCAGGATGCGAGGCTGAGCACTGCACTCAGGGTCAGCCCCTTTCGACCCAGAGAAGAGCATGTCTGATTGCATGCGGGTTGATGCCCCAGGTCCCGCCTCTGAGAAAAAGGTATCAGACGGGTCTGATGCTCTTTGGGTGGATGACACCTAAATGAGCATCGGTACAAAGTCCCAATTTATTTCTAATATCAGAGATCAGACCTCTACTCTTGCCTGATGCATCTAAAACAAAAAGGGGGAACTGTAGAGAGCTGCGTAATGCCGTGCCTTAAAGATGGAGCTGGTTTCTGCCTTCCACTTTCCCGATGGTAAGTGCTCTCTGTCACAAACAACTCCATATTTGGCTAAGGCTGAGGATCTGGCTTGCTTCCATGTATGTGGACCTATCTGCATTGCCCACATGGCACGCTGGGGTTGGCTACCCAGAGGCTATTTAAGCTGTGGGCTGGCTTTCCCCAGGGTCAGAAGATTGTTCAAGGTTCCTGAATAAACTGCATTGAGAAGAACAACAACAACAACAAAAAAAAAAGATTAGAAAGAAGGAGAGGAGGACCTCCCCTATCAGTGGACTTGGGGAGAGGCATGCATGCAGAAAGGGGGGGAGGGTGGGACCGGGAGGGGAGGAGGGAGGGGCTTATGGGGGGATACAAAAGGAATAAAGTGTAATTAATAAAAGTTAAATAAAAATTAAAAAAATGGCAATTCGTGGCAAGTTAATATAAAGGCCAAAGCAAGTAACTTTGTAACAATTTGTCTATTTTACACCATAGTTTATGACATTTCTTGCTTACTGTTCTAAGAAATTGACATACAAGAATACCAAATTTAACCAGCTGTATTGCTTGTGACTTCATATTTCCAAGTTCATGACTTGTTAAAATTTTATTTGTATAGCAAACATTTTCTATTTGATCAAATCTAGTCAATGTTGCCTGAGCCCTCTTCAAAACTATGAAACTATGATCATTGTCTCATGGTTTCACTCACTTGTTTATCAAGGTTTGCTTATGAAGCAAATTAATTTTTAATTTAATTTATTTAATATTATTTATTACAATTTATTCACTTTTTATCTCTGCTACATCTCCCACTCTTCTCTGTCTCCTCCCTCCCACCCCCGCTCCCTCCTCTCCAGCTATGCCTAGTTTCCCTAGTCCACTGATAGGGTAGGTCCTTCTCCCCTTCTATCTGACCCTAGTCTATCAGGTCTCATCAGCACTGGCTGCATTGTCTTCTTCTATGGCCTGGTAAGGCTGCAGCCCCCAGGAGGAG
The DNA here is from genome assembly GCF_030254825.1 of Meriones unguiculatus. NCBI lineage: Eukaryota > Metazoa > Chordata > Mammalia > Rodentia > Muridae > Meriones > Meriones unguiculatus. Next base: position 57,383,269 of record NC_083362.1, on the reverse strand, counting down.
GTGATCAAAGAGCCAGCCACTGAGTTCATGTCAGAGACGGTCCCTGTTTCCTTTACTAAGGAATCCACTTAGAGACTGAGCAGCCAGCGGGCTTCCTTTGAACAGAGGGGAAGCAAATCTTGATAATCATCTGACCTCACCTAAGAGTTTATAAGAAAAGGAATATAATTCGCAGTATTCTAGTGTGTGTGTGTGTGTGTGTGTGTGTGTATGGATATATTATCTTTTATCTTTTTCCTTTCCCTAATACTCTCTTGAAAATGTCTGTATTAAACATAGTAGAGATCAGATCCATCAGGACCCTCTTCCTTCTGACAACAGTATACTACTGATTATTACATTTAATGGATGTCCAGCTGTACTTATCTTTGATAGGGAATTAACTCCAAAATCAATACCTGTGGTACTTCTGTGGTCATTTAAAGGCATGGGCACAAACAAGATAGCAAAAAATTTGTGTCAATCTGTGGCCAAATTAGGTAAATCTCTGGTTCTCACTCTCTCTTTGGTAGGTGATTTTGTACCTCTTTTTTTTTAACATTAATTTATTTTATTCACTTTACATTCATGTAGCCCCTTTCCTTCTCCCCTCCCAAGCCTATCCCTTCTCCCTCCACCCTCCCTTCCCTCCTACCCCAGCTTAACAAGTTGCATCAGGACTGAGCATGTCCTCTTCCCTGTGGCCTATCAAGGCCATCCTGCCAGTGTGAAGTGATCTAAAAGCTAGCAAGTTAGTCCATGTCCTTTTGCAGTGGAAGTGGGTACTTCCCTTACTCCAGCACCCACTTGAAGCCTAAGCCACGGATCTGCTACATTTTTGTAGGGCAAGGTTTTTTTTTTTGTTTTTTTTTTTATCTATTCATACTTTTTCTTTGGTGATTTTGCCATTTAAAATGACCACAGAGTGGTGAGGGGATGCGGTCTGGTCTTCTTCAAATCTGCAAAGACCGTGATTTCATTTACCTGTGAGTTATAATGCTGCTGTGTGGGATTCATGTCAACAGTTCAGTGATGGCTACTAAATGAGGTACACTTAAATACAAATTTACAACAAGCAAGGAATGCATTGATCAGTTTAATAAATCAGCTGATGGGAATTAACCCCTCTTTCTCTTCGAAGCAATAAGTTATATTTATTTATTCAGTGCTTCTAACGTCAATTACATAAATTATCTGTGCTTATAATCTCCTTAACTTACAGACAGGAACAGGGAAGAACAGCAGTTGGCATTATCACACTTGTAGTGAGTAGGGGACAGCACTGTATCCCAAACAGCAGTTTGAAGACCGTGTACTTTAAGCCACTCTCAATAAATGATCAGTGCTGACTTGGGGCCTTGTGTCATGAGCAATTGATGAAATTATACTATGCAGACAGAAAAAAAAAAAAACACCTCCTAGACAGTATCTAAAATATTTATCATTAGAAACAGTTCAGTGCTTCAGGTAAAGAAGCATTACCTAGGAATTAATTTACATTAATCCATCCTCTAAAATGTGTAATAAGCAAACACAGAGCAATTAGAAACATTTTTCAATTTAGATAAAGTGGGGATTGGCCTGATCTAGAGAAGTATGTGTACAGGATCACAGGATACACTGGCACACTTCCTTCGTAATTCTGGGCTCACTGACTTCACATCAATACACTGAGATTTATCACAGTGGGGATATTTGCAGGGTCAGAAGATGAATCAAAGTAGAACTTTTACTTCCTTTTTAAAATTTTTTCTATATTTTTCTTTTGTTATTTCTTTTTCTTTTTTTATTTTTTTACTTGTTACTTTTATTTTTAAATTTAATTTTATTTATGTATTTATTTATTATAATGTATTCACTTTGTATCCCCTCTGCAGCCCCCTCCCTTGTCTCCTCCCCGGCCCACTCCTCATCCCTCTTCCCCCATTCCTTCCCCTACTCCACCAAAAGATGGAGTTATCATCCCCTGTCATCTGCCCATAACTTTTACTTTCTAAAAATAAACAGTACAGTTCAAAGTCATCAGCAAACTGATTCCTTTCATGTGTCAGCTTGACTAGAGATGCCCAAATAGCTGGTAAACTTTATTTCATGAAGTTGTTTCTATATCAAGTCTGCGTTCAAATCGGTAATGAAAGTTAGCAAAATGCTTCTTTGACAAAGTGGGAGGGTCATACCCAGTCCTCAAGAACAAAATCAAAGAGTAGAACAGCAAGTTGTGTTGTGCTCCATCACACATCAGATTCTGTGATTCTCACACTCTTGGCCTTGGACCAGGACTTCCAGCAACGGTTCTCAGGTTCTTGGCCCTGGGCTTTTATCGAAAGGACATCACAAGCTTTCCTGGGTCTCTGGTTTGAACACAGCCAACTGAACGACTTCCAAGATCACATGGGTCATATATCAATACACTTCTAGGTCTTTATGTCTATATACAGCTCATTGTTTTTACTTCTCTGGAGAAATCTAGTGTACTCTGTTTTCCTAGAATTTATTTTTTTTTAATTTTTAAAAAAAGTTTTTTTTTTAAAATCATCTGATAATACTTCTCATGTGTTAATTTTAAGGTGCCTTTCTTATTTTATTCCCTTTGCTTTTTTGATTTGATATAATGGTTCATGCAAATTCCTAAAGGGATAACAATGTCACCCAATTATAAGTGATGAAATAACAAACTATTATTAGTTTTTTGTTTGTTTTTGATGACAAGAAAACACTTTTTCACTTTTAGGGCTTATTGTTAGAAACCATTGGAAACAACTAGATCTGTATGTACTTGATATTGTGCAATTCATGCTGGTGTAAAATAACTAATGGAAAGGACAAAAAGAGCTGCGAAGTAAAATGTCACATTGCCTGGTTGATTCTGCTGATTTGAGTTTCTACACATTGACAGAGCTAGTACTGTTAGTATTTTGGAACACAACCTGATCCTGGGTTACCCAGCAACTTATGATGTCATCATGTGTTGCTGGCCAGGTGGTTACCTTGCCCCTTAAAAGGCCAACCCCTGACACGTGGTCTCTCTCTTACACACACTCTCTCTCTTACTCTCCACACACAAACTCTCTCTCTCTCTTACTGTCCTCTCTTTCTCTCTCTCTCTCCCAGGGCACCCCTTCCCTTTTTTCTCTCTCTCTTCATGTCCTGCTCCCCCCTCCCTCCATACAATGTCAGTTGACCAGCCTCATGCTTTTTTAATAATAACATTGGTGCGTTGGCTAGGGTAGGGCTCTCCTAGCAAAGATAGGAACCCTTTTGGACTCCGAGAAGGATGGTTACAACCAATTTTCTCTGCTTTATGCTCCAAAACTGAGCCCCAGCATAAAGCATCAGCTTGCTCTGGTGCTGGGACTGCGTATGTTTGCTATTCCGGCGCTGACCCTGGGAGATTCTCGCCTCACTAAAATCAATTTTAAACACTTGGCACGCTGCTCTGGGTAGGACAGTTCTAAAAAACCAGCACAGTTTGGGAACTTTTAAATCTCCTGCCATGTTGATCCTGGGAGGAACTGGGCATAACTATAGCTTAAGCATTGACTTAACGTGGTGCAGCACCATCTTTGGTTCGGGCAAACAGGCCCCGCCTCCCGCCTGCCCTGCCATCTCGCCATGCGCCCCCCTCCCCCAACAAGCTGCATTCCACTCCTGCTTCTAGGAGCCTGCTACTGCCTGCTCCACCTTGCTAGGCACTTCGCCCCACCACCACCACCAAGCTCCTTTCGTTTCGCTTCTAGCCCCGTGCTTTCTTCTAGGAGGCTGTTTCCAAGCTTTAAAAAAGAAATCTTTTCTCCCTGATTTTCTGTACACTTTACTTTTCCCTATCTAATGCTTTATATAATTTTCTCATTGGGTTTGCATTTATAAGTCTTAATCATAATTAACTGTTTATTTTATCTTTTAGACTAGGCCACAACAACGAGCCTCACTTCAAATGGGTATGGATTTTTATATATAATTCAAAGTTACATTTTAATATCTTATGATTCAACCCTGCTTCAAAATAAATTTTATATAATAATAAAATTTTAAAGTTATAAATATCTATTCAAATTAAGTTGGTTTAAAATATAAGACTGTTACTGTCTCCTACTATGTGTTGCTCAAATATAATAATTTTAAAATTGCTTTATACTGTTCTGCTCAGGGGCTCATTATTACGTACAAGTTGTTAACCAATATTCTAAATTAAGATCTATTAATTTTAGAGGTATTTATTTATGTTAAAACTGGGTCAATTTGCTGTATCTCTACTATCAAAGGGTTAAAATATACTTGGTTAGTTTTAAATTTGGTTTATACTGTTCTGCTAAATTGTTGGTTTTAAACTTATAGCTCAAGGGCTCATTATTACATACAAGTTGTTTACCAATATTCTAAATTAAGATCTACTAATTTTAGAGGTATTTAAATGTTCATTATGTTAAAACTGGGTCAATTTGCTGTATCTCTACTATCAAAAGGTTAATATAAGCTCGGTCTTGTTCTCTAAACATGATGTTATTAATCTGTAGTACAGCTTTAGACTATCATAAGCTATAAACTTTTATATATTAAATCATACAAAAACTCTTATGCGCTCACTTTAATAAATTATATTCATGACTCAAAAGAGTCTAACTTAGCAAGGACAAAACCTAAAGTCCTGATATTTAATGGTTAACAGATGCAATAGTCATTTCACAAGATGCATATTTATAGTCCTGCAGTTGCAAACATGGTCTCACTGCAATTTTTAATAAACAGCTGAGGAGGATGCTCCTTGAGTCACCATATAGGACTTGGTAAAAATAGTAAGAGCTGTCCTGCCTGGCTCTAGACCTTAGCTGCGCTCTGCTGGCATTTCCGCAAAAAGGCAAGAGGTTTGCATAGCCAAAAGTCCACCCTGCCAGGTGACGTTTTTAAATGCAGCCAAGTGGATGCTGGTCCCGCTGCTGATGCAACATGCCAAAGCTGGCTGCTGGCAGACTGGCCTCTGGAAGTCAAAATGCTCCCAAGAAGGCTTGTCCTCTGTGCCCAGCCATGGAGGTTCAACCAGCACAAGAGCTACAGACACTTCCAGCCTTCTAGCTCGTTGGCCTGGCAGAGGACAGGTGGCTCCTTGACTTAGCAACCTCCACAGCTCTCGCACAGGTCTGTTTTTGACCTCAGAATGAGGTCCCACGGACATATTGCCAACTTCTGTGTTGGGAGACTTCAGGTGCCTTCCCAGTTCTTTTCATATGCAGGAGACCAGCCCTTAAGCCTAAGTCCTAGAGCTGCTATTTTCAGGCCTAGACACAGTCCAGACTCAAGAAACAGGCCTAAATGAAACCTTTTACCATCCCTTTAGCTAAAGGACAATAAATGTTCATAGCAGTTTCTACTATGTCTCATGGTAAATAACTAAATACAAAAGTCCCTCTCAAAAAACATATTTGAGAGATGTCTTAAGGTTAATAAATACGAGTTAGACATATTTGAGAGTCTTAAAAAGTGTCTTAAGGTTGGCAAATATAAGTTATACATGTTTGAGAGTCTAAAAATGTGTCTTAAGGTTGATAATCCAATTTATAAATGTTTGAGGGTCTAAAAAATGTTTTAAGGTTGGTAAATGCAAGTTATAAAGGTTACAATGTCTAAGGTGATTTAAGGTATCTTAAATAGGTAAAAAGGCTTAATATTTCCTCCTGTTGTTATGCTACTATTGTATTGACTGTCCAGAGTTTTGACCTTTATCAATAGGGCTCTAATTTATTAATCTAACTCTGATACAAAAACATTCCACTATACCACGTACTATTATGGTTCTAAGCTCAAAATTGTAAGCCTCCATAATGTGTATGCTTATACTAAAAGTTAAGATCCAGTGAGTTTCCCTTTTACTTCATAAAAGGTGTTTGCCTTTTCAGAGCTCACCTTTAAAAACACTTATGCTGTTAACACATATGTATGTCTACTGCCTTTTTCTCAATGCAGAGTACAATTGTGATACTAACATGTCTAAAGTTTTATCTCCTTCTTAAAACTTAAAAGTAATTCTTGTAAGCTGCAGAAAGTCCACCTAAATCCACCTCTCAGGTCAGTTGGACTCCAGATAAGTACTGCACTTATTGCCTATTGCAAAAGGTGGGACTCCTCCCCTTTTCCTGGTTTTGGGGCTTCCTTTCCTGGCTACCAGACTACTTTTTACTGCATGCAACACTGGCTGGATTGGTGAGTTCTCCTTATTGACCAGCCACTAGATTGGTGAGTTCACTCCATTTTTCCAGCATAAAACATCTCTCTTGGTAGGGGAAGCTTGACCGCAGAGCTCCGGCAACTTCCTACTATCTTTTGAGACGAAGGGACCCTTCCCCCCCCCTCAGCTGTAGCCTTAATTGTCTAGGTTTGACCCTCTATGCTGACCTCCACTTTAGGGCCCCACTCTCCCTTGGGTGGTACGTCCCCACTCGCACACGGTTCCTTTTCTTCCTCTCTCGCTCACTCGTGGGAAGACCTAGTGCTAGGCGAACTGCCATGGTGGGCACCTGTGCCCTGCTTTCTGGCAAAAAGCTGACCAGCTATTGGACCAGGTAGGACCCCTCTCGCTCAAGTCACACCTTGCCATTGGGACGCCTCTGGAAGGTCCCTGACTTCTCTGCCCCCAATGGGAGACGCCCAGATGCCTGTCCCTCCAGATAGCATGTCCTCTGGAGAATTTTAAGTTTCTACACATAGTGCCAGCTGGCACCAGGGCCTCTAAGTTTACACGCTTTTGTAACCAAACCTCACCTCAATGACAGATCCAAAACAAGGCCTTCTTGAAATATTGCCAGTGATTGCGTAAATAAAGGTCCCCCAGGTAGACAGAGGTTCCCATGTTCAAGTCTCATTGTTCCAAACCTTCTACTCCTGTTTGCTCTCCCAAAAGTTTTCAATGTACACCTAAAGGATTTTCTCCATAACCTACTCAACTTTATCTTTTGCATATATATGTGTTTCAGTGTCCTGCCAGACACAGATGTTTCCTATAGCCACAACAGCTCCAAAGCAGCTATAGGGGTTCAACTCTGACTTCATGGACTTCCAACAGGTGTTCAACTCTGACCTCACAGATTTCCAACAAGCTGGACCTGCACCTTCCCTCCCAGCCATGGATGTTCTTGCAGACCCTGGAAAGTATCAAAACAGCCTATTATTCCTGGACTTGGCCAACATTTCAGGCCTTTTGACCTCCTTACAGCACCGCCAGTGTCAACAGGAAGTAGCCAGAAGAGAATCTACACGCTTTATTCACTTGTTGTTAACAAAGGGCTGAAATGGTGTGCTTCAGGACCAGGACAGGTGGCTCCAGGTTCTCCCAGCGTTCCCCAGTCCCTACCTGCTGCCTTGAATGGCTGGCAACTCTCTATTGACAACCCTCTACCTTAAATTTTCCAGGGCAGAGGCTTCCCTTACTCTTGACCTTGCAATCTGAATCTGACCATTTTTTTGCTATAATTCTTCTCTCATGTAAATGTAGAATGTTTTTAACCCTTTGCATGACAATGAAGAGCTGCTTCCAATGACCCTAAATTTATATACTTTAACTTACCTTATAAAAAGCAACCCAAGTTCCCCATTTTTAATTATAGAAAAAGGGAGGAATGTTAGTATTTTGGAACACAACCTGCTCCTGGGTTACCCAGCAACTTATGATGTCATCATGTGTCACCGGCCAAGTGGCCACACCTGGAAGGCCTGGTTACCTTGCCCCTAATAGGGCCAACCCCGACATGTGGTCTCTCTCTTACACTCTCTTACACACTCTCTCTCTCTTCATGTCCTGCTCCCCCTCCCTCCATAACCTCCTAATAAACCTCTTGCAGAGAATATCAGTTGACCAGCCTCATGCTTTTTAATATTAACAAGTATGATGGTACTTGTGTCTTAGAACCTGTCTTGTTCTGTAGAACTATGAACAGCCACCTTCATGTACCTGAAGCTGAGGAAAAATCCTGCAAGCTTAACAGCATCTGCTGCTCCTTTTCCATGATTACAGACTTAGAGCATTCAATAATAACAACAGAAAAATTCCCAGCTGCGGTTCAAAAAAATGCAAGATTTTAATTTATCAAAAACTCTCTTATTGTCTTGTTCTTTAATATACACGTATAGGTATAGAAGGAATTTTTGAAGCATACCTTACATATTTTTCTAATTGGTACTGTGCTCACAAAAAGCCACAATGAATGCCCTATCCTTTCGTAGCATTTCTTTGAAAGAGAGTTGCATATGAAAGCAAGTGACAAAAGTCAGTGATAAAAGGCAAGGTCTCTCCTCACAGTGGGCTGACTCTGGGAGGACTGAGAGCTGAGTAAACAGCACAGGAAAAAAGGTGTGGCTGAAATAAGAATGATTGGGTTGCTAGAGAAAAGATATTTCATCCTAGGTGTTTCCTCAAGCTCAGAGTTTCCACTAAAAAAAGGAGACAGCATGAACAGACCCAAAGCAGTCATCACTCTGTCATATTCCCTATTTCATTCCTTCAGAGCACCAGTGAAATCTGACTCATGATTTATTTCCTTCACTCTATTTTCTTGCTTTTGCCTGTCCTGCTTTAAGATCACTTTATAAAGGCTGCAGCATTATATGTCATGGCCCCGGACTACATAATAGCCCAGAGAAAACACTCAACCTACCCATCTTCATAATCGCTAAAGAAAAACCATTATTTTCCAACCATCAAATCCAGTATCCTCTATTTTGTATTTCAACTTAAGGCACTAAGGCATTTGTCTTAAAATAAGCTTACTGGTATTTAATCATTCTTCTTAAAGCTGCATAGTATTCCATCATGTATATGTAGAATGTTTTCATTGTCCATTCATCAGTTGAAAGATATTTAAGTTCTTCCCATTTCCTTGCAATTGCGAATGTGGCTGATATTTAAGTTTACCTAAAAGTGAAAGTCCAAGGGCTGAGACTATAGCACACATGTGTTATGAACATGGTCCAAGGCCCAATCCCTAGTAAGAAAAAGTAAGAGGATGGCAGTAGGGAAAGAGATGCGGAGTGACAGGGAGAGCATAAACAACCAGATCATTGAGTAGACCATAATTAGGTGGCTGGCAAGATGGCCAAATGGTGAAGACCTGCTCTTCCAAAGTACCTGGGTTCAATTCTCAGCCCCAACATGGCAGCTCATAACTGTCTGTAATTCTAGTTCCAGGGGAACTGAAAAACTCACTCACACACACACACACACACAATGTGCAGGCAAAACACATTAAATAAACAAACAAACAACAAACCAACTATAAAAGACTATAATCACAGGAACAACAAAAATGGCTACTGTTTTAAATTCATTTGATTCATGAGGTTCTTGCCTTTGGTATAAACTGGTAAATCCTTTCTGGCCACTCCTGATGTTATCAGTCTGAGGGTTCTGCCTTTACCATGTGGAGCTGTGAAATGACAGCAATCGTGAGCTTGCTTAAATGCTTGAATGAGTATGAACCACTGTCAAAGAAAATAGAGGAAACTGGTGGGAGCCTGCCAGTAGAATGTCAGTCAAGAACATAACAATCTTGACTGTTTTTTTTTTCTGTTTCTGCTGCCATGATCTATCAGAAATGACTCTTTTGAAAGTGGGATATTCCCTTTCTGCTTTATAAACATACAGTGTTGGTCCTTCTGGGTCTAGATTAACCCACTCAATGTAAACTTTTCTATGACCATGCATTTACCTGCAAATTTCATTTTGTGTTTTACTGCTGGATAGTAATCCACTGTGTATATGTACCACATTTTCACTATCCATTCATCAGTTTAAAGACACTAGGTTGTTTCTATTTCCTAGCAATTGTGAATTGAGCAGCAGTGGATATGGCTGGCAAGTATTCTGTAAAGTAGGATGTCCTGTTATATGACTAGGAGTAGTATAGCTAGTGTTGGTCCTCCTCCCAAGGGTCCAGTCTGTGGGTGAGGACAGGGGGTTCAGGCTGAGGGGGTGAGAGGCTTGGAGTCATCACAAAAGCACAGGGTGTCGGGTGAGTGCAAATGGAGGGCTAGCAGATGCAGACTCGTTTACTCTGGAGGAAAGAACATGTTATATAGCTTTGGACAACAAATCAGGTTTCCCCACACCATCTCTGAGCCTGCTATTGGTTGTCCATCTCTGGGCAGACTCTCCAAATGTGAGGTCACATACTCTAGGCCCAACTACTTCCGTGTCACTCCAGCAGAAGCTGCCCCAGGTGGAGAGCCCTTTGCTGGGGATGCCCACAAGCTAGGTCATATAAAAGACTTAAATTTAGGTTTTGGGGGAGAGTGCAACAATTTGCACTCTCACCAGCAGGGTTTCTTTTTCTCCACAACCTTGCCAGCATTTCCAGCATTTTTTTTGTTTTTGTCATTTGTTTTGTTGATTTTAGGTATTTTGACTGGGATGAGACAAATCTCAAGGTTCCTTAAATTTGCACTTCCCTAATTGGTAAGGATGTTGCACACTGTCTCAGTTATACTTTCATTGCTATAAGAAAACATCATGACCAGGGCAACATATTAAAAAGTATTCATTAGGCTTACAGCTGAGGAACATTGTGTGAAGCTATGTCTCTCTATATTCAATTGATTGCTGCACTAGGCAATGAGGTAAGCACTAGCGGATCTTGGTATTGTTATTTCTATGGCCCATCACTGGTCTTATATTTTGTAAATATTCATCCTTCCTTACTTGTCTATTGGTTGTAATAAAGGTTGGATGGCCAGCATGTAAGTGCCTAGCTGTTCCTGCTGCCATATCTATGCTCCGTGACTTTGGACTCTAACCATAAGCTATAGAAGGACTTCGGACCCACCAGTGGTATAAAGGGGAGGAAGGAAAGGGTAGAACTTCTGAAAGACACACACACACACACATACACACAGAGAGAGAGAGAGAGAGAGAGAGAGAGAGAGAGAGAGATATGCATGGAGAAGAAAACAGGAACAGGGATTCAACAGGGACATGGAGGGAACAGAATGGAGCAGAGATGCAGAGCTAGCCACATGGAGGGACATAGTGTCAGGATTAGTCTGGTTAAGCTAGATAGCTGGCTGGGAGACTACCCTAGCTTCAAGATTTAAGTTTCAGAATACTGCAAGGCCTCTTTGTCATTATTTACACCACCGTTGCGTCCAAAAGTCCCTCTATGCTGGCAGAGCATAGGTGTGGCAGCAGGAACAGCTTAGTGCTCGCATTTTGATCCACAAGTAGGAGCAGCGAAGACGCACGCTGGGAATGGCCTGATTCACGACTCTTGAAACCTCAAGGTCCACCTGCACCTTCACTCCTACACACTTCCCTCAGCAAGGCTCCTCCTGATGCTTCCCAAACAGTTCCACCATTTGGAGCCAAGTACTCAAGCATATCAGTGTATGTTAGCAATTCCTGATTAAACTACTGCAAACTTCTTCTGAGGTATTTCCTAGCTATTTTTTTTTTCTTCTGGTGAGGAGAAGTTTAGTCCCTCTGTACAGTTCTTTTTTTTTATTTTTTTATTTTTTATTAATTACACTTTATTCACTTTGTATCCCCCTTGTAGCTCCCTCCCTCCTCCCCTCCCAAATCCTCCCTTCCTCCTCCTCTCAGCGCAGTGCATTTCTTAATTGGGTGATTTGGTCATTGTTTGTTTCTTTATTTATCTCAGCTGTTAATCCTGTATCAGATGCACATCTGGTAAAAACTCTCTCTCATTTTGCGGGTTTCTTCTTCACTAAATTATTTCCATAGCTGCCCAGAAGAATTTTCCTATTTGGAGTCCCTCTTGTTGGTCATCAGCCTTAATTCCTTGGCATCAAGTCAGAAAGTTCTTCCTATACCTATATCTTGTAGGATACTGTCTAGATGTGTTTTCTTCCAGAAGTTTTCATGTGTCTGGTTTGAAATCTAGAACTTTCACCTACCTGGATATAATTTTTGTGCAGAGTGATTTGTGCAGAGTGATAGAAATAGGTCAGAATTCATTCTTCAAAACATAGATATCCAATTTTTCCAGTTCCACATCCCAGCTCTGGGAAATAATGCTGACTTTTTTCCAGTGGATTTTTTTGTCTCTTTGTCAAATATTAGGCGACTGTATTTAAGAGTATTCATGTTTGGGTTTCCTATTTTATTCCATTGGTCTAGACGTATGTTGTTACACCACTAACATGTTGCTTTTATTACTATAGCTTGAAGTCTGAAAGAGAAATCACTGCAGTAGTCTTCCTTTTGCTCAGGATTTCTTTGGCTGTTTGGGGTCTTTTCTCGTTCCATATGAATTTCAGATTTTTATTTTTTTCTGTGAAAAAAACAGAATCTTTTTCTGTGAGTATTTTGACTGGGATTGCATTGAATCTGTAAATTCAATATTGATTCTACTAATTCATGAGCATGGGATATCTTTCCATTTTCTAATCTCTTTATATATCTCTTTCTTCAGAAGTTTAAAGTTTTCAGTGAAGAAGTCAGGATAGCCGAGGTCATTCAACTTCTTGGCTAGGTTTATTCCAAGCTATTTTGTTGTCTTCGATGATATTGTAAATGGGAGATCATGGGCCTTGAAAAAGAATCCACTACCACTACTTTGCCCAACAAGCATAATTACTTACAGTATTTTTAAATATTATCCTCATACACACAGAGAGAAGTGTGGCTACCTTCATCAAAGAAAATTTTCTTCCTAGAGAATGGAGAACCTAACAGAAAACACAATGCAGAGATCAACAGACCATGGGAACACATTCCCAATGGATATAATACAGTTCTTGCATATATGGCCCAGGGAACAACATGGAAGGGATACACATGGAAGAAGGGACTTGAGAACCAGAATACCAACAAGTATGCTGTGAAAGAGTCTCTCTTAGAAATGGGTACACAATGAAAACCAAAGCAATGGCAATATCAATTGACATGCAAACATGGAAGGGGGAAATTTTCATATAGCCTTATTGGCAAGTTCCAACAGAGTGGAGAGACTGTCATGATTTTCTTTTGATAGTGCAATAAACACCATGCTCAAAAATAACTTAGGGCAGAAAGGATTTATTTTCTATTACAGGAAAAGTCAATCTGTTAGAGAAGTCAGGACAGAAACTTGAAGCAGACAGCACAGAGGAGTGCTGCTCACTGGCTTGCTCCCTAGGTCACATGGAGCGATGACATTTCTTATATAGTCCAGTGCCACCTGCTAAGGGATACTGCTGCTCACAGAATTGAGTCCTTTTATATCACCTAAATATATATCAACAAAATACCCCCAGAGACAGGTTGTCCACAGACCAATCTGACAGAGGCAAATATTCAATTAAGGGTTCTTCTTCCCAGGCAGACAATTGACAATCGTAAGTTGACAATCAACATTAGCCATTTCAGAGACCTTGTCCAATAAATAATAATGGTAGCACCTAGGGAACTTAAGGCCAAGGATTTCCTGTGACATCTGCACACATGTCCACACAAATAAACCTGCACCTTCACACACATGCATATACACATAGTAAGCATAGACAAAGTACTGTATGGACATTCTTTCCTTATTCTTCTATGAAGAAAAATATTCTACTTAGTAAAATCTTACTGTATAGATGAAAAAGGGCACATAAGAAACAAAGCAAATATTAGATGTATAGATCTAATATTTTGGGTGGAAAAAGAAATATTAGCTATATAGACCACCTTTAATGTCAAAATTTTTATTAACTGATTTTGTGAAAAAATTTGCTTCATTGAGCTCGTTATGTATAATATACTTGCAATATGGAAAGCAATGTTCTGAACAAAGGGTGGTTGGCCAAGTTGTCATGAGAAACAAGTCAGACCCTTTCAGTGAATGGAAACAGAAGGTTTAATGTTAATCAAGTCTTTATTTCAAACTTCATAATTTCCTATAAAATGTAGAGAAAATCATTTTCCCTCTGTGATATATACATCTAATAATAACTGTGGTGTAAGACCAACACATGGCACTTCACTGGCCTTCTGTCCCTAAATATTTGGTAAAATATGATCATTTTGGATCAGGATATGTGTTACCATGTTTTAAAGAGACTATCTTCTTATCCCTACTTTCCTGACTTCACTTCTTTTCACATAAAAAAAAAAAACTGTGGATCTCTCATTGGCACAGGAGAAAACTTCCTGAACAGAACACCAACAGCACAGGCTCTGAGATCAACAATCAATAAACAGGACCTCAAAAAAGTAAAAAGCTTCTGTAAAACAAAGGATACTGTTGTCAGAACAAACGACAGCCTACAGACTGGGGAAGGATCTTCACCAACCCTATACCTGACAGAGAGCTAATATCCAAAATATATAAAGAACTTAAGAAGTTAGACACCAACATACCAAGTAATCCAATTAAAAAATGGGGAACAGAGTTAAACAGAGAATTACCAATAGAGGAATATTGAATGGCAGAGAAACACTTAAAGAAAGGCTCAGCATCCTTAGTCATCAGGGAAATGCAAATCAAAACAACCCTGAGGTTTCACCTTACACTCATCAGAAAGGCTAAGATAAAAAACTCAGTTGACAACACATGCTGGAAAGAGTGTGGAGAAAGAGGAACTCTCCTCCATTGCTGGTGGGAATGTAAATTCTTAAAACCACTTTGGAAATCAATCTAGTGCTTTCTCAGACAATTAGGAATAGTGCTTCCTCAAGATCTAGCTATAACACTGGATATTTTGGCATATCCAAAATATGATCAAGCATATAACAAGGACATTTGCTCAACCATGTTCATAGCAGCTTTATATGAAATAGCCAGAAGCTGGAAACAACCCAGATGTCCCTCAATGGAGGAATGGATGCAAAGAGGCTGGACATCAGAAGAAGGAGTAAAGAGGGAACAAGTCAGGAGCCTGACACAGAGGACCTCTGAAAAGCTCTGCCCTGCAGACTATCAATGTAGATACTGAGACATATGGGCAACCTTTGGGCAGAGTGCAGGAAATCTTAGAAAAGAAGTGGGAAACAGTAAGATCTGGAGAGACAGGAACTCCATAAGGAGAGCAACAGAACCAAAAAATCTGAGCACAGGGGTCTTTCCTGAGACTAATACTCCAACCAAGGACTATGCATGGAGATAACCTAAGACCCCTGCACAGATGTAGCCCATGGCAGTTCAGTATCCAAGTGGGTTCCATTGTAATAGGAACAGGGACTGTCTCTGAGATGAACTGATTGACCTGCTCTTTAATTACCTCCCCCTGAGGGGGAAGCAGCATTACCAGGCCACAGAAGAGGACAAGGCAGTCACTCCTGATGAGACTTAATTGACTAGGATCAGAAGGAAGGAAAAGAAGTCCTCCCCTATCAGTGGACTTGGGAAGGGGCATGCATGCAGAGGGTAGAGAAAGGGAGGGATTGGGATGGGAGGAGGAAGGGAACCACGGGGGGAGGAGGGGTATACAAAGTGAGTAAAGTGTAATTAACAAAGAAAAATAAAATAAAATGAAAAAAAAAAGAAATTGTGGTACATTTACATAATGGAATACTACTCAGCTATTAAATACAAGGAAATCACGAAATTTGCAGGCAAATATTGGGAACTAGAAAAGATCATCCTGAGTGAGGTATCCCAGAAGCTGAAAGACACACAGGCTATATACTCACTTATAAGTGGATACTAGACCTCTAAGATAGGATAAATATACTAAAATCTGTACACCTAAAGAAGCTAAACAAGAAGGAGGGCCCTGGTTAAGATGCTCAGTCCTCATTCAGAAAGGCAAACAGGATAGACAACAGAAGCAGGAGAAGACAATGAGCAGGATAGAAACATACTACAGATGGCTTCTGAAAGACTCTACTGATCGAGGTATTGAAGCAGAGGCTGAAATTCATAGCCAAACTTTGGGCAGAGTGCATGAAATCTCAGGAAAGAAGGGAGAGATAGAAAGACCCAGAGGGGACAGGAGCTCCAAAAGGAGACCAACTGAGCCAAAAAACAAACAAACAAACAAATAACAACAACAACAAAAACTGAGTCCTGGGGATTCTGCACAGACTGATACCCCAGTCAAGAACCATGCATGAAGAAGACCTAAAACCCCAGCTCAGATGTAGCCTGTAGACTCAGTCTCCAAGTGGGGTCCCTACTAAGGGGACTAGGGACTTTCTCTGGCATGAATTCAGTGACAGGCTCTCTGATCACTGCTTGGGGGGAGGGGGTGCAATCTTGCCAAGCCACAGAGGAAGACAATGCAACCAGTCCTGATGAGACCTGATAGGCTAGGGTCAAATAGAAAGGTAGGAGGACCTCCCCTCTAAGTGGACTCGGGGAGGGTTATAGAGGAAGGAGGGTGTGACTGGGAGGAGACAAGAGGGGGGGGCACAGCCAGGATAGAACTTGAATAAATTGTAATAAATGATAATAATAAAAAGTTAATACATAAATAAATATAATAACATACAAAAGTAAGTAATTACAAAAAGTGTGGCTCTCCTCCTGCCTAGGGGTCTATTTCCCACCAGCCCACAAAGACAGGAAGGGAAGAAATGAGGCACAGAGCTTGAAAGGCTGGTGAGCAGAATGGAGATCAGACACTCCAGGAACCTCTTCAGGGAGCTAGCTCAACTTTAATTCCAGAGAACAGAGGTGATATGCCCCTTGGGGAGTGGGTGGGGGCTTCAAGGATAGGTGTACATAATTGGTCAAAACTAGGCACTTTAAGGATGCTTGATTTGGATTAAGCAGCAGGCTCCTGTCACATGAGGGGGAACATGGTACCTAATTATCCTATAGGCACAGGGAGTGGAGAGCTAGCTGGGAGCCAAGTCAAAGGCCATATTTCAAGTGTCTAAGACACTCTCCAGAGGGAAAGGCATGAGGGACTGGGAGGAGAGGAGGGAGGGAACACGTTTGGGATGTAAAGTAAATAAATTGAAAAAAGAGAAAGAAAAGAAAAGAAAGAAAGAAAGAAAGAAAGAAAGAAAGAAAGAAAGAAAGAAAGAAAGAAAGAAAGAAAGAGTCCAGATGAATCAGAAAGAGAGCAGGAGGCCCTGCTGGGGAGTGGCAGTCCTGCCCCTTAACTCAGAATGGCTTTCCAGACTGGGAGCCTGCAACCACAAACAGTAGGGTGCTTCCAAAAGAAAAGAGAAGTTCTCTCCTTTCTGGCTGTTCACTTACTAGTTCATTAAATTCCGTCATTTTCTGTGAATCCCTATCATCACTACTTTAAATTAGATAAGGTTATGTTGTATATTACCATCACCATAATGGCCATTCGCATCTCCCTGCTGTAAAATCACACAGATAGTAAAGTAATTAATGCTTATTAAAAAAGAAAACTTCGATCTGTACAACAAACAGAGAAAGAAATTAATGAAAGAAGCTTGGGAAAAGTGCCTTTTTAACTTTTCATTTTCAGCAGCGCATCATACTGTGCTTTCTTCTGACTGTTGCCTCCGCACCATAGTTTATCTGCCAGAATCTAAATACATTGCTGGGGAAGTTCTGTTGCCATCCACAAGATTATTCTAAGGACATAGAATTTATCAGTTGACAGATAGAATGTCACTAGTTCAAAGGGGATCATAAATAAAATGAAATTTGTATCCTTCAGCTGCGTGTATTTTTAGCTTTCCATGAGTGATGCGTTCAGATCAGAAGAGGAACTTTGTAGGGACGGTATGTATACAAATGTCGCAAAGTGGCCCACTTAGGATATTACAATGTCAGTTTGTTTTATGAGATTATAAATACATCCGATCATGTCTTCACAGTTTATGACCTCTGTTTTATTTTGCGGTACGTTCATACATGACATATCCATTTATTCATGGCGAGGATTTAAGACACTTTCAACAAAGAAACATGTCCTGTTGTAGGCTTAGAATACTTTATCTCTGGATTCAATATATTTCCTTAGGCAGAACCTGACTTTATATGAGGAAACACTGTTTTCCTATTAAACACATCTTTCTTTAAAATTAGGTAGGTGCTTATGGAGTGAGCATTTCATTCAGTTTAGTGTCTCCTCCTTATTTTTCACCCGAGACGAGACAGTAGGATACAATTTCCAAAACAGAATTGTGTATGAATGTGCAGTGCTATTCCAGTTACGCCTTCCAGCATTTAATTCTGAACACCCATATTTTAGTACCAATGATAATCAGCGTATTGTTTACATATACGTGTGTGGTTGGCATGCTGACAGCACTTCTGGTAGAATGATCTCAGCTACTCCATTAAATCATAAGCAGGACAGTGCTTTTGTAGTGTGTGATTTGGCTATTAACCTTGATGCTTTCCGGTCAAATGAGTGGGTTTGAAAGGGCTGATTCATGTCAGGCAATTGCTCCCTCCTGAATGGTGAAAATAAACAAATGCGCTGCCTAGATGTTCTGTCCTTTGGGTGTTGGCGGCAGCTCTTATGTGCAGGGCGTCATTGTCGGCTCCCTGCCTCTTAGCCTCATGCTGAGCATGCTCTCCTGTTTAAATGGAGCATCGGAGCAGCTCCAACTCTGCTTGCTTCGAGTCAACATGCTCTGCTTATGTCTGTGCCTGTCACTCCTTTAGCTCATTAAGCTGCTGTTAGTTTTGCTTGGAGTATTTTGTTCATCCTTTGGGTCTGACTACCCTCCTTCAGATTGCCAGATAATTGTTTTCTCATTCAGGTAACATCCATTTTCATTACATGACTGGTCAGCACTGCTGAAAGTTGATAAGGATGACTTATATGCCTATTAGACATCTGTATTGTAAGACAAACTTTTATATGAGTTTGTTTTATCGTTTGTATATAGCACCACTTAGACACAATACAAATATCAAGTGATGAGAAGCGCATCAATTATTCCCAACAAATCTTCAGGCTAATATAATTAGCCCCTCTTTTGTTCAGCTAAATAACTTATCATGCAATTTCTGTACCTATTAGTTGGTACTAGTCTGGTTGATTCCTTCATGCAGTAATTCTTAATTTTATGAGATTTAATGGTTCCTTTGAAAAGCAAACACATTTAAAGCTCCATCTACTGTATTGAATAAGTTAATAGATAATAATAATTTTTAAAATGAATCATTGCCCTAACTGTAATATAAAAAATAACTAGAAAATAATTCATAACAAATGCATATTTCAAAATATAACTGATCTGTAGAGAGCGATTTATGACACATGATGACAAGGCCAGAGGCCTGCACCTACAAACAGGCTCATCATTGTGACAGCCATCAATACAAACCATTAAGGTGTGCTATCTAGGTTACAGAGCAAGGCTAGAAAGGTGATTTTCTGCAATAGTAAACAACTCTTGGCTAATTTTATAAAAAAATTAATAAAATGCTCCCTTAATTTACATAGTACTTCCATTCTTTCAAAATAATTTGCATTTTAAAATGAAAATCAAGTAAGAGAAGATAAGGAAAGGACAGAAGCTTACCACAGATGGCCTCTGAAAGACTCTACTAATCGAGGTATGGAAACACAGGCTGAGACTCAGCCAAACTTCGGGCAAAGTACAGGGAATCTTATGAAAAAAGGGGGAGATAGAAAGACCTGGAGGGGATAGGAGCTCCAAAACGAGATGAACTGAACCAAAAATAAAAATTAAAAAAAATAATAAAAATAAATTTATAAAACTGAGCCCTGGGGGCCCTGTAGAGACTGATACCCCAACCAAGGACAATGCATGGAGAGGATCTAAAACCCTGGTTCAGATGTAGGCCCTAGACTCAATCTCCAAGTGGGGTCCTAGTAAGGGGAGAAGGGGCTTTTTCTGGCCTAACTCAGTAGCAGGCTCTCTAATCACCTCCCCCCGGGAGGAGGGGGGAGCAGCCTTGCCAGGCCACAGAGGAAGACAATGCAGCCATTCCTGATGAGACCTGATAGGCTAGGGTCAAATAGAAAGGAAACAGTGGACTAGGGGAGGGGCATATGGGAAGAAGAGAGAGGAAGGGTGGGCTTGGGAGGAGATGAGGGAGAGGACCACAGCCAGGATACAAATTGAATAAATTGTAATAAATGATAATAAAATATTTTTTTCCAAAACTTTTTTAAAATCTATTCTTCATTAGTTACACTTTATTCACGTTGCATCCCCCCTGTGGTTCCCTCCCATCTCCCGGCCCAATCCCTCCCTTCCTCCACCCTCGGCATGCATGTCCTTCCCCAAGTCTACTGATAGGGGAGGTATTCTTTTCCTTCCTTCTGATCCTCCTGAATTGTCTCATCAGGAGTGGCTGCATTGTCTTTCCTGAGACTGATACTCCAACCAAGGACTATGCATGGAGGTAACCTAAGACCCCTGCACAGATGTAGCCCATGGCAGTTCAGTATCCAAGTGGGTTGCATTGTAATAGGAACAGGGACCGTCTCTGACATGAACTGATTGGCCTGCTCTTTAATGACCTCCCCCTGAGGGGGAAGCAGCATTACCAGGCCACAGAGGAAGACCATAAAATATTTTTAATTAAAAAAATCTCATTGAAACAATTTAACTTTCTTTTTTAATTATTTATTTATGACTGTATTTATGTGTGCTTGCATGTTTGCATGTGTACCTCATGCATGCAGATGCTACAGAAGATAGAAGAGGGCATTCGATCCCCTGGAACTAGAATTACAGGAACCTGATGCGAATTCTGGGAAACAAACCTGGGTCCTCTGGAAGAGGAGCAAACTCTCGAGCCCCTACACAATTTATTTTGAAAGTGGAGTTGGGTTTTAGGTAAAAGTAAAATTAAGAACAACAGATTCTGTTTCAGCTAGTGTTCTGACTTGCCATTCTGACTGGTTGTACCACTCAAGCAGAACTTGGACATGAGACATGATGTCACAGCTGTTTAAATCCAAATTCACAGTGGACCCTTCTCAGAGGCAGTATGAAACAATATGCGGCAAACGAGCAACTCGTTTCTTCGGTATGGGATTTTCTCCATGAGGGACCTAATATTTTTGCAAAAGAAAAATTTATCACTCATGTTCAGATAGAATAATGTTCAGATATAAATATAAAACACACCTGCAGGTATATTATGCTTATGTAGCATCCACTTATTGCCGTGCATATTTCTAATTAGCCTAGTTTAGTGAAAGACATGAAGATATAAAAATGAGTGAGAGGTATATTTAGTTTAGACGGGACAGCTTTCCACTAGATTCAAGGATGTACCATGCAGGATCCTTTCAGAATAGCCTAGCAGCAATAGCCTAGAAATCACTGAAATCAATGAAGGACCCAGCAAACCCGACAGCCACTCTAAACTCCAACATAATTGTTACTTGTTGAAATCCAAGTGCCATGTACTGTCACAATTATTTAATGACAGTCTCCTTTGTAAGCCTTCATAAGAAGAAAGCGGCCTTGGGCCAGTGACATGGTTCAGCGGTAAAAGCACTCGCTGCCAAGCCTGACAATCTGAGTTCGATCCCAGGGCCACGCGTGGTGGAAGGAACAGCCTCCTGAAGTTGTCCTCTGACCATACAAACTCTCCCTGATCTCCACAACATCAATTTGAAAAGAAAAGACTATATAGTCATGGATTTGGGTTCAGGAACCAATTCAGCTGTTGGCTTTGCTGCGGGCAATTCACATACATTCCCTCTATATTTTTTTTTTTCCAATGCAGTTTATTCAGGAACCTTGAACAATCATCTGACCCTGGGGAAAGCCAGCCCACAGCTTAAATAGCCTCTGGGTAGCCAACCCCAGCATGCCACGTGGGCAATGCAGATAGGTCCACATACATGGAAGCAAGCCAGATCCTCAGCCTTAGCCAAATGTGGAGTTGTTTGTGACAGAGAGCACTCACCATCGGGAAGGTGGAAGGCGGAAACCAGCTCCATCTTTAAGGTGCGGCATTACGCAGCTCTCTACAGTTCCCCTTTTTGTTCCCTATATTTTAAGGGGTAATCAGGATAAAATAAAAACCTGAAACAACTTGAAATCTATTTAATAATACTTAACAGTTAAAATTGTCACTATCTCTCCCTATCTGCATGTTAAAGAGCTAGGGCTTGACTATTACCATCAGAAATAGTTTCTGCTGCATCTCCTTTTCCTGAGATCTTATGGTCCAGATGGGACCTTCCTTGACTAGCCAACTGTGAAGAAAGCATTAGTTGGGCTGGGAAGAGTAAGTATGCTCCAGTGAACCAGGCCAGAGGTTCTTGCTGGGTTCAGGGTGGGATTCTGGAGAGAAGGACTAGAGATGAGAAAGTAAAAAGTCACAGGCTGGGGTCAGGGAAGATGAGAGGGCTGATGGCCCAAGCGGGAAAGGCCATCCTTATCACAACTCCTTATATACCCTTCAAATGAGGAAGCAGAAAATATGTCAGTGAATTTCATCAGACAACAGGATTACAGGGTTCTTGGAGGACTTCTGGCTCCTTTTTTTCAAAGTACATGCTGGTATAGTGAGCAAAGCAGTTCACATTTCAGTGTCTGGAACAGTTGATCACAGCTCTCCAGAGGAAACGCTAAGCTCCAGGCCCTGGACCTAGGCATTCTGTATTCCTTAGGCCAGACCATTCCTGTCCTTGCCAACCATGACCCTGGCAGGGAATAAGTCCAGCACTATTGTTCCATATACAGGATGCTGAAGGGCTTTTGGCCCATTTAGCCCCCAACAGACCTCACATTGATGTAAGTAGAGCTTTAGGTAAAAAGAGTCAAGCGTCAACAAAAAGGACAATCCCATGGTGATAACCTAAAGGCAGATATAATGCAACTGGCATTCCCTTCCCCTTTGCACAGAGCTCCCGCCTTCTCTGTAGTAGCTTGTAAGGAAATGAAGACAAATAAAGATTAGACAGCTCACATGTTTTTCCCACAATTATATTCCCTCAGTACAAGCTACAGTCTGAAGGGCTCCCAAAATAAGATATTCCTGGCAAGCATCATTTTTTGTAAGACTTTCGGTTTTGATCTTTCTATGATTGTCTCTAAGTCGTGGTTTTTCTATGGTTGTCCTGAAACTTGCTATGTAGACAAGGGTGCCTTAGAATTTACAGAGATCTGCCTGTCTTTTTTTCTAAGTGCTGGGATTAAAGGTATGCATGACCACATCTGGATTTTAAGTTTTATTATATTTACATTTATGTGTGTGCATGAGGATCTGTGTGAATGGATGATGTAAGCGTGCAGGTTGCCTTAGAGGCTAGAAGAGAGTTAGTTAAGTCCCTTGGAAATGGAGTTATAGACATTGTGAGCTATATAATATGTATAATGGGACCTGAAGTTGGATCCTCTAGAATGACTGTAAGGGCTGAGCAATCTCTCCAGCCCACTAGACTATCATTCTTGCTGCTACAGTAGCCTCATTACACTGTCGATTCCAGGTCACACTTGTTGATAAGTCATGCACTATAAAACTCCATCACATGACACCAGCCAACAATGTAATTCAGCAGCCAAATCATTGAAACTTAAGGCCCCTTAGTTACACAGCTCTGACTATCATGGCAAGAAGTCCAGTAATATTACACTAGATTTAACAAATTGAATTGTCATCTAAAATAATGTTGAACACTGGGTAGAAATCACATTAAACTAGAATATTAATTTGGGAATAATGTACATCCTTATTATATTGAGTCTTCCCGGCCACCAATATTACATGTTTTACATTAATCAAGGTCTTCGATTTTTTCTCCTTGCATTTTACTTTGTAGCATATGGATTCTGAACATTGTATGTCAAGTTTGTGCTTATGTGGTTTCATTGGGGCAATTACAAATTGTATGTTTTTATGCAGATGCATATATGTTTCCAATCACATGTTTATGCGTTTGTGTGTGCTTGGTGTGGAGGCCAGAGGACAACTTCAGGAATAATCCACATAAATACTGTCTACTTTCTTTGAGATAGTGTTTCTCATTGGGTTAATTTCCACCAATCAGTCTGGACAGGCTGAAGAATAAAACCCAGAGATTTTCCTTTCTCTACTTCCGAAGCACAGGAATTACAAGTATGCATCAACACAGCCAGGACTTTCATGTGGCCTTGGGGATAGAACGCAGGCTTCTGCACTTGAACTAGCTATGTCTTCAGCCCCTATCTTTAATGCTTTTTGTTACAATGTGTACTGTTAGTACACATAAATAAAACTGCATTTTGTGCATTGCCCTTACGTTGTATAGTTTTGTTGAATGCTATCCAATTTCAAAATGACTTTTGACTTTTATTCGGGTCAGACTATTTCTCATTCCACCCAAATTTCTTCTTCAAATTTGGGATTATTTAAATTTTGTTTAATTTTAAAGGAATTGGAGATTTTCCAGGCATCGTTCCACTATTGATCTCTAATTTAGTGCAGTTTTATTCAGGAAACATATGCTGTTAGCTTGAAATCAATTTAAACTTATTGATTTTGTTTTATGACCCAGCATTCAATGTATCTTGGTGATGTTCCATGTGCACTTAAAAGAAATGTGCATTCTGCTCTTGTGAGATGGAGAGCTGAATAAACCCCAATTAGGGAAATTTGGTAGACAGGGCTGCTTAAAAGTTTCCTTTTTTAAAAAAATGTCTTTACTGGATTTCCATGTATTTGTGCTATCAAGTACTCAGAGCACCCGTGGTGTGAATATTCTTGGTTTACTCAAAGAAGTTAGAACACCCCTTAAAACAGCTTAGGCACTTAGACCACTAATTATATACCCACAGCTTACTATACAGTCATTTCAAACCCACGCGTTTTCAGTCTCTTTCATCTTCCACTTCACTTGGCTAGCTCTTAAAACTATAATGTGTATGTGATTAAAATGGGGTGTTTCTTCACATACTAGAAAGTTTTTACAATCTGTTCAAATTACATTCCACTCACATATGCTGTTTTTAATGCCATTTATTAGAATTTAATCCGTTGGTGATTAAGAGTATGAATTTTTTGATGTATGCACACGCAACATAGTCTGTTTATCACAGAGCCAACTAGACCCCAACAGAGAAATTGAATCTCATCCAGCTGAACAATTTGGTTAACACTCAAGATCAGGATTCTAGAAATGGGCAGAAGCCAGAAATGGGACTGTACTTGTTGAGTGAACTTTCAGAAAACTCCATCTGCTGAGAGAATGAATCTGCTTTGAATTATCACCCCATAGTCTCTAATTTGACCAGAGCACGGTGGTACAACTTAAAATCCAAACACAGTTTTCTGAGTTTCTGGCCTGTCCAGAAGAATTCTGTTTCCAAAACAATGTGCCTTTTTTTTTTCTTTTTAAAAAATTATTATTTATTTATTTACTTGCATTGTATGTAAGTTTGACTTGCATGCTTTGGCATTTTGTTCTTACACAGTTTGTTTACAGCCAATGATTCTCAAAGAATTGGAAGATTTTAAATCCCACAATGACAAATTTTTCTTTTTATTTTTATATTAATTACAGTTTATTCACATTGTATCCCAGCTGTAGCCCTCTGCTTCATTCCTTCCCAATCCCGTCTTCCCTGGCTCATCTCCACCCATGCTCCTTTCCAAGTCCTCCTCCCCTTTCATCTGACCCTAGCCTATCAGGCCTCATCACTACTGTCTGCATTGTCCTACTCTGTGGTCTGGCAAGGCTGCTCCCCTCACAGGGGGAGGTGAGCAAAGAGCCAGCCACTGAGTTCAGGTCAGAGACAGTCCCTGTTTCCCTTAATATGGACCCCACTTGGATACTGAGCTGCCATGTGCTACATCTGAGCAGGGGTTCTAGGTTATATTCATGAATGGTCCTTGGTTGGAATATCAGTCTCAGAAAAGATCCCTGTGACCAAATTTTTTGGTTAACCTTACACCCATCAGAATGTCTAAGATCAAAAAGTCAAGTGACAATACATGCTGGAGAGGATATGGAGAAAGGGGAATTCTCCTTCATTGCTGGTAGGAATATAAACTTCTACAACCACTTTGGAAATCAATCTGGCACTTTTGCAGACAATTAGGAATAGCATTTCCTCAAGGTCCAACTATACCACTCCTTGGCATATATCCAAAATATGCTCAAGTACACAACAAGGATATTTGATCAACCATGTTTGTAGCAGCTTTATTTGTAATAGCCAGAACCTAGAAACAACCCAGATGTCCCTCAACTGAGCAATGGATACAGAAATTGTGGTACAGTTACACAATGGAATACTACCCAGCAATTAAAAAAAAAAGGAAATCATGAAATTTTCAGGCAAATGGTGGAAACTGGAAAAGATCATCCTGAGTGAGGTATCCCAGAAGCAGAAAGGCACACATGATATATACTCACTTATAAGTGGATACTAGACATATAATATGGGATAAACATACTAAAATCTGTACACCACCTAAGCAAGAAGCTAAGCAAGAAGGAAGACCCTGGGTAAGATGATCAGTCCTCACTCAGAAAGAATAGGAAACAGGAACGGAGCCTACCACAGAGGGCCTCTGAAAGACTCTACCCAGCAGTGCATCAAAGCAGACGATGAGACTCATAACTGAAATTTGGGCAGAGTGCAGGAAATCTTATGAAAGAAGGAGATGAAAACTTGGAGGGTTATAGGAGCTCCACAAGGAGAGCAACAGAACCAAAATAATGTTCTTAATTTAAAATTTCAACATTAAAAATTTAAGGTTTTTTTATTTTTCACAATTTATTCATTATTTATCGTGATTGAAGCCCCCTCCTTCAACTCCCCTCAGCCCCACCCTCTTTTCCTCTTCCCCCATCCCCTTTCCCTAGTCCACTGAAAGGGGGAGTTCTCCATCTGTCTATATAGCTTGTTAAGTCTCACTCATTAGGACTTCCTGGATTCTCTTCCTCCATGGCCTGGCAAGGCCTCATCACCAGGGGTAAGTGATTTAAGGACAATTTTTAAACCTTTAAAATAAGCTTTCATTTATTTTTTAATATATGCACTACAGGAAACAAAACACAAGAAGATGAAAAACAAAAGCACCCAGTCAAAAGCAATTCAGCTTGTTGTGTCCTTCTAGATCCTGCCAGTGTAGGATTATATTTAGATTATATGTACAATGTGAATAGTCACCAACTAAAACCCCACAACACAAGAATTTTGATAATAAAGAAAATACAACATCATATCAATCTGTCAGGCAAAATTATAATCCTGTCTTCCTTGGCAACAAAAATTTCAGAGAAGACAGTTATGGCAGCAGGCTTCTTAGAACTACTGGATAAGTTATTAAAATTCTGTGTTCCCTCAGTGCTCAGCTCACAAGAAAACAAAAGCAACAGACACATTAGGTACAGCATTCCTAGGTTTAACATCAGATCTATATACTAACGTATAAGGAAGAAGGTGTTTTCCAGCTCAGGAAATGTATTCCTATGGAGTGGTTGGAAGATGCTCCTGAGGCAGGGATTCTTGGGATGTGTGTCCCAATGCAGCACTGCAGATCTTGCTTTGTGAGCTACCTTCTGCCTTTCCGCGGCCAGCCAGGAACATGAATTAACTCACACGGTTTAGACATGGCTTAAGAGTTCTATGTTCAAGGAGGACATTTTCTGTCAATTTTACCATAGTCACTAGCGACGCCATGGTTATTACCATGACCATTTCTGTTTCAAGAGAATGCCTGAGAAGACGATGTTCTTTAGAAACATGGGCCGATGAATCAGTTGTGATTGTCTATACCCTCCCAATAAAATTTTCAGCATGTAGTTTCTCTGGGTTGTTTGTATTTCTCAGTAAGGGAGGGGCAAGAACTTGAGAGCGGTGGCAGCTACATGAGAACATCCAGAAGAAACACACAGTGAACACTGGGCAAGCTTTCCATCTTTTGTCCACAAGACAGACAGCAAATGCAGACACTTCATGCCCCATCTGCCTGTGCTGCTTCCTTGGACTCTGTAGTACCTGTCCATGCTGTAATATATGATTTTCAGGTCCCTTGATGCAAATCTTTCTACTTTAAAGGAAAGTGGGGAGATGTAAATGTGAGGCACTTTGAAATTCTGAGCAATTCTTTTCATTGCCCAATTCACCAAACTGGCTCCTATGCTTCCAGCCCCAGGTTTCATTTTCTGTCCTTTTTTTTTTATCTAAAATGTGTTTATTCACTTCTTTTTATTTTTTATTTTTATTTATTTATTTTTATTAATTACAGTTTATTTACTTTGTATCCCCCCTATACTTCCCTCCCTCCTCCCATCCCAGTCCCACCCTCCCTTTTCCCCACCTGTGTCCCTCTCCCAGTCCACTGAAAAGGGAGGACCTCCTCTCCTTCCCTCTCATCCAAGTCTATCAGGTCTCATCAGGAGTAGCTGCATTATCTTCTTCTGTGGTCTGTTAAGGCTGTTCCCCACTCAGAGGGAGGTGATTAAAGAGCAGGCAATCAGTTCCTGTCAGAGACAGTCCCTGTCCCCATTACTATGGAACCCACTTGGAGACTGAACTGCCATAGGCTACCTCTGTGCAGAGGTTCCAGACTATCTCCATGAGTGGTCCTTGGCTGGGGTATCAGTTTCAGAAAAGACCCCTGTGCCCAGCCTTTTTGGATCTGTTGCTCTCCTTGTGGAGCTCCTGTCCTCTCCATGTCTTACTATCTCCCACTTCTTACATGAGATTCTCTGCACTCTGCCCAAAGTTTGGCTATGAGTTTCAACATCTGCCTCGATACCCTGCAGAGTAGAGCCTTTCAGAGGCCCTCTGTTGTAGGCTGCTGTCCTGTTCCCTGTTTTCTCCCTCCTCCAATGTCCATCTTCTGCCTTTCTGAATGGGGGTTGAGCATCTTAGTCAGAGTCCTCCTTCCTGATTAGCTTCCTTAGGTATACAGATTTTAGTATGTTTATCCTATATTATATGTCTAATATCCACTATGAGTGACTATATACCCTGTGTGTCTTTCTGCTTCTGAGATACCTCACTCAGGATGATCTTTTCCAGTGCCCACAATTTACCCTCAAATTTCATGATTTCTGTTTTGTTTTGTTTTTTTAATCACTGAGTAATATTCCATTATGTAGATATACCACAATTTCTGTATTCATTCCTCAACTGAGGGGCATCTGAGCTGTTTCCAGCTTCTGGCTATTACAAATAAGGCTGATACAAACACGGTTGAGCAGATATCCTTGTTGTATACTTGAGCATTTTTTGGATATATGCCTAGGAGTGGTATGGCTGGATCTTGAGGAAGTGCTGTTCCTAATTGTCTGTGAAAATGCCAGATTGATTTCCAAAGTGGTTGTATGAGTTTACATTACCACAGCAATGAAGGAGGGTTCCCCTTTCTCCACATCCTCTAAAGCATGTGTTGTCACTTGAGTTATTCATCTTAGCTACTCTGATGGGTGTAAGGTGAAATTTTGATTTGCATTTCCCTGATGACTAAGGACTTTGAACATTTCTTTAAGTGTTTCTCTGCCATTCAATAATCCTCTATTGAGAATTCTCTGTTTAGCTCTGTACCCCATTTTTTATTTGGATTACTTGATTTGTTGCTGTTTAACTTCTTGAATTCTTTATATATACTATAATTACCCCTCTGCCAGATAGAGAGTTAATGAAGATACTTTCCCAATCTGTAGGCAGTCGTTTTGTTTCAACGACAGTGTTCCTTTCTTTACAGAAGCTTTTCAGTTTCATGAGGTCCCATTTATTGATTGTTGCTTTTAGAGCCCGTGCTGTTGGTGTTCTGCTCAGGAGGAAATTGTGTCCTGTGCCAATGATTTCAAGGCTCTTCCTCACTTTTTTCTTCTAATAGGTTTAGTGTGTCTGGTTTTATATTGAGTTCTTTGATCCACTTGGACTTTGGTTTTGTGCAGGGTGATAAGTATGGATTTATTTGCATTTTTCTACATGTAGACATCCAGTTAGACCAGCACCATTTGTTGAAGATGCTATCTTTTTTCCATTATATGGTTTTGGCATCTTTGTAAAAAATCAGGTGTCCGTAAGTGTGTGGGTTTATTTCTGGGCCTTCTATCCGATTCCATTGATCTACAACTCTGTTTGTATGCCAGTATCATCCAGTTTTTATTACTGTTGCTCTATAGTACAGCTTGAGATCAGGGATGGAGATACCTCCAGAGGATTTAGAGGTAACAGAGGAATTTTAAAGAAAGTCTGGGTTTCTTGTTATTCCATATGAAGTTGAGAATTTTTCTTTCAAGGTCTGTAAAGTATTGTGTTGGTAATTTGATGGGAATTGCATTGAATCTGTAGATTGCTTTTGGTAAGATGGCTATTTTAATATGTTAATTCTGCCAAGCCATGAGCATGGGAAATCTTTTCATTTTCTGATACATTCTTCTAATTCTTTCTTTAGAGACTTGAAATTTTTTCATACAAGTCTTTGATTTGCTTGATTAGGGTCACACCAAGGAAATTATGTCATTTGTGGCTATTGTGAAGGGTGTTGTTTCCCTAATTTCTTTCTCAGCCCTTTTGTCTTTTGTATACAGGAGGGCTACTGATTTTTTTTGAGTTAATTTAGTATCCAGCCACTTTGCTGGAGGTGTTTATCAGCTGTAGGAGTTCCCTGGTAGAGATTTTGGGGTCACTCACGTATACTATCATATCATCTGCAAATAGTGATAATTTGACTTCTTCCTTTCCAATTTGTATCCCCTTGATCTCCTTCAACTGTCTTATTGCTCTAGCAAGGACTTCCAGAACTATGTTGAAGAGATATGGAGAGAGTGGGCAGCCTTGTCTTGTCTCTGATTTCAGTGGGATTGCTTTAAGTTTCTCTCTGTTCAGTTTGATGTTGGCTATAGGCTTGCTGTATATTGCCTTTACTATGATTAAGTATGTGCCTTGTATCCCTGATCTCTCCAATACTTTAAACATGAATGGATATTGGATTTTGTCAAATGCTTTTTTAGCATCTAAGGAAATTATCATGTGGTTTTTTTCTTCAGTTTGTTAATAATTGATCACATGGGTGGATTTCTGTATACTGAAGCACCCCTGCATACCTGGGATGAAGCCTACTTGGTCATAGTGGATGATATCTTTGATGTGTTCTTGGATTCAATTTGCAAGTATTTTATTGAGTATTTTTCCATCAATGTTCTTAAGGGAGATTGGCTTGAAATTCTCTTTCTTTGTTGGGTCTTTGTAAGGCTTATGTACCAAGGTGACTGTAGCTTCATAGAATGAGTTTGGTAGTGTTCCTTCTGTTTCTATTTTGTGGAATAGTTTGAAGAGAACTGGAGTTAGCTCTTCTTTGAAGGTCTGGTAGAATTCTGCGCTGAAACCATCTGTTCCTGGGCTTTTTTTGGATGGGAGACTTTTGATGACAGCTTCCATTTCCTTAGGGGATATAGGACTATTTAATTGATTTACCTGTTCTTGATTCAGCTTTGGCAAATGGAATCAATCAAGAAAATTGTCTATTTTATTTAGATTTTCAAATTTTGTGGCATATAGGCTTTTGAAGTAAGACAATGATTGTTTGGATTTCCTCAGTATCTGTTGTTATGTCCCCCTTCTCATTTCTGATTTAGTTGATTTGGATGGTATCTATCTGCCTTTTAGTTGGTTTGGTTAACGGTTTGTCTATCTTGTTGATTTTCTCAAAGAACCAGCTCTTGGTTTCATTGATTCTTTGAATTGTTTTATTGTTTCTAATTTATTGATTTCAGCTCTGAGTTTGATTATTTCCAGCCATCTAGTTCCTTTTTGATGTGTATGCTTCTTCTTTTTTCTAGGGCTTTTAGGTGAGCCATTAAGTTGCTTGAATAAGATGTTTCGAATTTCTTCTTGAAGGCACTTAGTGCTATGAACTTTCCTCTTAGCACTGCTTTCATTGTATCCCATAAGTTTGGGTATGTTGTGTCTTCATTTTCATTGAATTCTGAGAAGACTTTAATTTCTTTCTTTATTTCTTCCCTGACCCAGCTGTCACTTAGTAGCGAGTTGTTCAGTTTCCATGTGTGTGTAGGCTTTTTGCTATTTCTGTTGTTAATGAGTTCCAGCTAAAGTCCATGGTGATCAGATAGGATACAAGGGATTATTTCAATCTTCTTGTATCTGTTGAGGCTTTCATTGAGACCAACTATATGGTCTATTTTGGAGAAGATTCCCAGCATACAGGAGGGTCTCAGATGAATTGGTTGTATGCGAGGTTGGGTGAACAAATGAATGAAATAATGCACAGCTAAGAAAGCTACCAAGACTTAGAAATAATGAGCATCAGGTGTTCTCTTTCCAACTGCTGAGATTCCCACAGAGTAGACATATCCTCAGGTTACAAGGTCAATGATAGTAAAAGTTTTATAGCATTTTTTTTTTATCCTGTCTTAGCATAACTTAAATTTGATTTTCAGCAAGCGTCTGGACACTTCTTGAGTGTTTCTGTCATAGCCTAGGCCAACAAATGGGTGACACACTGACAACCATAACTGGCACTATTTTAAAGGACAGATAATTATATTGCATTTTGTTAAACCCTACTTAAGGAGAGAGTATAATTTCTCTTTCCCCGGCTTCACAAGTTAGTAATAAGTCATGGTTTAAGATGGTTACATTGCCTGAAGAAACAGAAAAAGATGAGCAGTTTTTCAATTTAAGAATAATGTGAAAATAGCCATTTGAAGGTACAGTTTGTCTTTGTTCCTGTATGTTATTTCTTTCACTGGGATTTTTTTCTAACAGGTGATCTTAATTGCTCTTTTGTAACTGCTCTACTGCTCTGTGCATTTTAAAATCAGACTTTTGACAAGGATTTATTTCATGCCATTTATACATACTGTTTTCCAAGGTTTTCAGCGAATTTCTAAGCTAAGTTGCTGGTACAATTTAAAATATGTCCGTCTAAAATCATTGTATTTATGTTTGTCAGATACATGTTAATTTTGACAAACCCATAATGTAGAATTGGTTGATTTAGAGGAACACTAAACATGGCATACAAATCTAAAAGAAGTAGTGAGAAAAATATAGTTGGGCTAACCTTATCCACTCAAGGGTTCTGTCCACAACACAGCTTACCTCTGTTGTCTTAGAATGCTGCCCAATGTTTTATCACAACTGACATTGTATCCAGTCTTCAAGCCTAATGTCATATCTGTAGGATCTTACTTTAATGTCACAAAAAGACAATATTATTTTAGTCTCTATTTCCATAGAACTAATGAGCTTTCCATTTATTTAGTGATGACTAGTCTATGCATTGCAGTACTGGTTATAGATAATTTGTTTAGTGAATCAACATTTCTTGACATTACAGAGAACAACTTCCTTATCTCATTTCTGCACAAAGAGAGTTTTCCAATGTTGGTTATTAATGTCTGTGGTGTAAAGAATGAGTTCACAAAGTCATTATGTGTTTGGGGGTCAGCCTTATATACACTTCTGTTCTTTCTCTGAGCTCATAAAATGGCAGCTTCTGCCATTAGCTTGTCTGGCTTTCTGCCCCCACCCCAACCCCCATTACCCAAAGCTCACAGAATTCATTAGTGGAATGAATGTGCACTTGGAACTCTCTGTTCATACCCTCTGAGCACACTCAGAGTGATGGGTGATTGCTTCAAATTGCAGGTAGCAAGCAACCCGCCCCATCCAGTTTCTAGATTCCGTACACTTGAATTGGTAATTCGTGTATACCTCAGTGGAGCACATGGCTCAGACAGAAACTTAAAAATGGGGTTTCAGGGAGAGATCACTTTCCAAGTAAAATAGAGTTAATTAAAAAAACAATCCGAGTTTTATCTTTGCATGTAGCAATTTAGTAGCCTTTGAGCCAGGTGTGGTGGAACCCAACTGGAATCCTAACCCTTGAGAATCGGAAGTAGAAAAATGAGGACAGTTCAGTTTCGGCACATGCCCTACTACACCCTACTACACTCTCTCAAAGACTATTTGGCCTTTCTGAAATAATAGAATTGTTTTATAAGCTATTTTTTGTTTTGAACAGTGATTTATTAATACTTATAGTAATTTTCAGTAGCATGAACTATATTTAAATTTTATTGGCTAGCATCACCTACTTTAGTAAGTCAAGCTTCTTCAAATTAATTACAGACACAAAGGAGATTGCATCCAGGATGGTAAGATAGCCCAGCAGGTAAAGATGTCTGTAGCCAAGCCTGATGACTTGAGTTTGACGCACAGGGACCCACATGGTTGCGAGAGAACTAATTCCAGAATATTTTTCCCTTTGAACTTCAGATTGTACCATGGCACATGTATACACACACACACACACACACACACACACACAAATAGAAAGTTCGATAGTGATATAAATACCACAATTTAAAATTTGCCCATTCCTTCAACAAATACTTTTTGAAAACTTTCTCTTTCCTATACCCTAGTCAAGGCATTAGGACATGTAATATTCCAAACAGCAGCCCTCCCCAATGAAGGCTTCATTCTTCTGTTCATGAGAATGACAGCTTTGTTGAGGGAGAGTGGTCATCAGAACCATGCAGATGACGGTGCCCTTTCCCCCCTTGACCTCCAGTTATTTCAGCAAAGCTGTATATGTGGCACATCTTCAAAGCATCTCCAGCCCCATAAAACCTAGTTTTACAATGGTAAACAGACAAGCAGAGATGCTAGAAAATGGCCATCTGCCATTATCCCTTCAGTACACTGGCTCTTAGACATGAGCATTTTACAGCAGAGGGAAGGCCCTCCTGGAGAGAAGAGTGGAACTACACAGTTACTGTCCAGTTCTTCACCTATAAAGGGCACAAAGAAGTCTTTCCACTATGAGTATCTTCATACAATCATCTTTGTGTACATGTATATGCAAGCAGACCTGCGTTTGGTGGCTTGAATGTATGTATGTATGCATACCTTGCCTAACATTTAATCAGCAATTACATTTTTAGTTAGTTGATAATATTCATGTAATTGAGTTGGATAGAATAAGATATCAATTATTTCAATCACAGTAATCCATGTGTGTAATGACATATGGAGCATTACAGTTCTCCACTGGGACTTGTAGCTAGAATTCAGAGACTGCTGTAAGAGTGACAGATGATCCTCAAGCTAATCCATTCTGTTTGAATGCACCTGATATGGGAAAGAATTCATGGTTCCCTAAACGCTTCTTTCAGTGTCACTGCTATAACCTTATAATGATGCTTTCTGCTTACCAAGCTAAGGTAACATCTTTACCATTTTTCTAAGGATTGCATGCTCTAAACACT
Source organism: Meriones unguiculatus (assembly GCF_030254825.1). Lineage (NCBI taxonomy): Eukaryota > Metazoa > Chordata > Mammalia > Rodentia > Muridae > Meriones > Meriones unguiculatus. The sequence goes on along the minus strand of NC_083362.1, from coordinate 57,348,271 downwards.
CGAGGACCAAAATAGCAGGTGGCAGGCTCCCTCAAGGCCTCCACTGTAATGACACTCGAAACATATTGCTTACTTGTGGAAAATAAACTAAATAGCATTCAAAAGAAATATTTGGAGAAAATACATAAAAATATTGAATGAAATCTCACACTAGTCATAGGCTGAGGAACAATCTGTACCCACAGTTGTTGGTTTTTTTTTTTTTTCTTTTTCCCATTGTAGACATAGCTCTGAAAGTATTTTCATAACTGTGTTAAATTTTGCTCAGTTTGCTGGTTTATGCAATAAATTTAAAGTGTTTGAGAATGTTAAGTGGTTTTTGAGCTTAGAGAAGTAAAGGGTAGGTAAGAGACGATGAAGTGACAAGGATGACAGAAACAAAGTTGGGCATAAAGTGTCACGAAGACTGGCAGGAGTTACTTCCACTATTGTCATTTTTGGAAAACATGCTATTTCAGGGTTTCTTCTTAATGAAGTTTCAGTTATCTAACTCTGAATTTGTCACTTGAAAGAAAAATACCAGCTTTCCAATGACCTTTACATGACGGATATATTTAGCATTTCCAGCTATTTTTAATGACTCTGCTGTTATATCTTTTAAATAATAAGCAAAAATTTATAAGCTTAAGCCTTCTTTAGAAAATTATTCTTTTATGGTCACAAAATTAATAATAGTAGCTAATATTTATTCCATAGTCTACACCATTCTACACAAAACTTTTAAGTTTGTAGAATAAGCTCGGTGTTTAAAGCAAATGTTGAAGCAGAAAATTTTGTTGGACATATTTTACTTTGGTCAGTGAGAAATAAATTTGATAGTTAATTTAATGCACAGTGAAAACAAAAATTGTTAAAATTATAAGAACTGTATGAAAATAATATTTATTAAAGCTTATCTACTGCTTACTCTCTTGTACAAAACTTCTGGCAATCACCAGTACCTGCACACATAAGCTCATACACATCAAACACTCACACACATATACACAACACACACACAACACACCCACACTCACCCCACATATACACACATTCACACCCATGCAAACACACACACAACAAACACACACAAAACACAGCGTGCACACACACATGCCACAAACACATATCCCACATACACCACTCATGCACATGCATACACATACCACACACATATACACATATACCATAGGTACATACACATATACCACACATATGCGCATGCACACACAGCACATTCAACACATACAAATACAGCACATGCATATACCACTCATAGACCTTGCATAAACATACTACACACACATACACACATACCATACACACATACACACAGCTCACACACTACACACAAATAACATACACACCACATGCATACACCTACACACACACACACACACACACACACATTAAACTGACTTTCTCAAAACTTCTTGCTGATCATGCTCCTCCTTTGTCCGTATGTGAGCATGTGTGTCTAGGAGAATGATAACCATGCAATCATCCATGGCATTCCATCCAATTACATGGAATGGATTTTGTGTGTGTGTGTGTGTGTGTGTGTGTGTGTGTGTGTGTGAGTCTACTGTATTAATATAAAATCAGCCTTCTAGAAAGATGCTAAGTGGGAGAAAGCAAATTCAAGTCCATTTATTAAAACACTATTTTAATACAATTTCATTGTGATTATTCTTGTAGAGGTGAATTTTGTCTATTTTCCTTTAAAGGAAGAGTATTTTAAAATGCTGCATGCAATATTAAGAATTTTTTAATAGTCCAAAACTCAGGAAATATATATTTATTAAAAAAAAAGAATGAAGGAGCTCTTTACGAACCACTTACATCTTGGCAAAGCTCATCATCTGGCCTAATATGAAGAAAAATAATGTAAAAACACCTTTGGGGGAAAATAATAGAGTCCTGAAACAATGGCCACCCCTCCCCCTTCTTTATCAGGAGCCCTATGAACTAAATTGTGCCCTGTACCTCCAGAGCTCGTACACTGAGACTCTAACTGCCCATTATGACTACTTCAAGTAAGGAACTGATTTGAGGTAAATGGATTCACGAGGGTGAGGAACGAAGCAGATAGGATGAGTGGCTTTAAAAACCACCCCAGAGAGTCTGTGTGCTTCAGTGTATAAGGACCCTAATTAGTCAGTTTTCTGTGAGGCAGGAAGAGAGTCTCCCCAGGAACCTGGAGCAGCTGGCACCTTGATCCTATGCTTACCAGCCTCCATAAAAAGGGGAAATAAATTCCTGCTGTGTAAATTACCCTGTCTGTGGTACTGTGTCATGGCAACTTAACACAGGCAAAAATGGGGAGATGTCAGAATTCATTTCCTCTCTGTTTTCATGGGATTCTAACAAGGCTGATTTTATGACATGCATATTTATTGCAAACAGAAACAGTAACCTCTGAAAAGCAGAGGATACGTTACGAGTCTGGAACACTTATGCCAAGTTGGGTGACACAGGAGGTAAGTTGAAAGCAAGAGGGTAGCGCAGACCTGGAAAGTTAAGGCATGAGCTTAGCTTTCATAAGCTTGGCAGTACAGCACCTGGAGAACCCCGATTCATAGCTCATAACTCCCCAGGCATCCGATTTTATTTAGCGCAAAGTGTATGAGCTCACAAAAAAGGTTTTGGTGAGTCCAGTCCCAGTTGTTAAATAGGATTATTTTGGGTAAGAATCTTAACTTGCCAGAGACAAACATATTATAGAATATAATCTCTAACAACAACAAAAAAAGTAATTTAGCCAAGCAAAAAGAGAGATGTTCCTCACCGGAGGCCAAACATGCAGGTCGTCTCCAGGCGAGCCTTCCTAATGACCTTGACTGTTCTGGTTCACACACTTTATGAACCTTACATCTCACCGCATCTGATCAGATTTGGTGCACATGGCCAATGTAACATGCTAGAAGTAAGATGTTGTTTCTGAGAATGCTTGTCAATTGGTATTTTGGTTTAGATTTTATTCTTCGTTTCCAGTTTTATGTCAGTGTCTGGCCTACAAATTTTAAAGTATTTGAAAAATTACAATATTAACCTCTTGCTCTAGGATATGATCAATTTATTACTTCATAATGTTTAATCAGCATTTGAAAAGAATATGAATTGTCTATAGAAGTTGGAATTATATACATATATGTCTACATATATACAAATAGACAAATCCTGTTTGTATTTATACTTAATAATCTACACTTTTGGTTTTTGTTTTCTTTGTTTTTTTGACACAGGGTTTCTCTGTGTAGACTTAGCTGTTCTGGACTTGCTTTGTAGACCAGGCTGGCCTCAAACTCACAGAGATATGCCTGCCTCTGCCTCCCTGAGTGCTGGGATTACAGGTGTGTGCCGCCCTGCACAGCTCTACATTCACTTCTTTAACCAACTGAGAATTTAGAAAACAAACGCTTGGTACTCTTTACTATGATAGTAGCATTTTCACTGGTGTCTCTTTATAGCAGGAAATGGGTATGTTCAAGATACTTGTATTGCACATGCATAAAATTCTAAAAGAATAAATTAAAATATATATTTAAAAAGAATACCTATACTTTTTACAAATTTTGTAAGTTTAGAATTTAGAGGATGATTTTTTCTAATTTGGAGTAGTTGCTCATTCATTTGTTTTTGTTTTTCATTTTCCCTCTTACTTTCTTATTGTAATGAGGAATTTTAAGCAGAAAGAAATGTTCATGGGCCAGATGAATCTCTTGAGCTGGGAGTAGCTCACAAATGACGCCTGACTTGCTGCCTGGCAAGGTCCTGATGGGCTGATGTGAGGCTCTGGTGCATGTTATCCCTAGTCAGAACAATATCCTTCTGAAGGCAATTCAGCCACTCAGCTAGCTGAGGCTCACGGTAGCAAGCATGCATCTACTGTCTTTGACTAACTGTCCAGGTGGAAGAGCCTTGTTTGTCCTCTACAGTTCAGAAGCTACGTTTACAATCTGTTCAGGGTCAGGCAAATCCAACTGTGCTTCTGCCAATTTCTGGAGCTGAGGAGTGGCTGTAAAATGAGGTACAATCCCCTCAATGCCTAAAAGTACACTGAAAATTGGTATTGTTACATTCTATTATTTTATGTTATCTACCACTATAAAGGATTGAGATAGAGGTAGTTTATAGGGTAATAGAACCAACAGATCTTTAAAGGTCAAAACACAATAAATCACCTCTGCTACAAGTTATGAGGAATTTAGTAATAAATATTCTGAATATTTGATTGTCAGAAAATATTCTTTATTAAATATCAAGTGTATGTGAAATATTATCAAAACAATTATTTAGATCAAAGCAACAAATTATCATTTGTTCTATAAATAATGCATGTTATTAACTGGTGCAAACTATGTGATAACACTAATTAATTTTTCTGAGTATATTTAAATAAAAAATAATTTTTCTTTATTATCCATGGGAATTGGTTCGAGAGCCCTGCAGAAACTAAAATCTGTGGATATTCAAATTCTTTGTGTAAATAGCCTAATACCCTACATACAAATCTCATGTTCTCATGTATAGCTTAAATGGCCTCTGGGTTACTTGTAATAACTAATACAATGTAAATACTATGAACATGGTTGTTTGAATGCATTGTGTAGGAAATAAAGACAAAAAGGTCTGTACATATTCAAAACAGATGCAACATTTTCTGAATATTTTTATAGATTTTTATTAAATCCACAGATGTAGAATCTATGCGTATAAGGAGAAAATATTGCTAGCATTTCTAAATAGGGAATCAAATGCTATAATTAGAAGGCACTGAAATTTCCCTCATGCACTTCCTTTTTGACCTTTAAAGTTAGTTTAGTGACATTTATAAATGGTAAAATGTATAATATAGGGACAAAAATGTCTGCTGTTGACAGGAATAATCATTAATCCTCACTGCAAAATACAATCATATTGTAAATGTAAATTTTTCCAAACATTTAAAATTAGATACAGCTTTTATTTTCTGCTTTTGTATTATTGTATTTCAAAGCCTATTTTTTATTACAAAATTTGAAACACCTCTTGAATACTTATATAAAAGATAAGAATATACCTACAAAAGGAAATGTGCTCATCTTTGTTTCCCATACGCATCTGTGATCTCAATTCATAGTGCACATCACCTCCAAACCAACCTTCTGATGCAATAGCTTCAAACATCGCATGTGCTTTAAAGCTTTTATTTTTCTTGCCATTTAAATAAAAATAGCAAACTATGATCATATCCTCTAACCTGTACCATAATTCCTAAAATAACAGGCAAAACCATGACATAGAACACAGGTTTGTGTCTTACTCTTTATACTGTAATCATGCTCACACATCCAAGTGAGCCTTTTATTCCAATTACCATCAACTGTTACAATTCCACTTAACCCCCAAAGACATACCAAAAGTTATGCTTATTAATCCTCTCTAGGTTCCCCTGGTTCACTGTAGTCGTAAAATTGCCTTATGTAATAGATATTTATATACATTATTTTCTAAAGCCCCTGAGGGATGATCTTCCAAGAATGCATCTTCTGTAGTACTCAGTATGAAGCCTGTCTTACAGTTTGTCAGTGGTTTACTAATTCTGTTGGTTCAAGTTAAAGAATAAAGTCTCAGTACAGGGTCCTGATATCAGTTGAGCAACTGAGTTGACAGTCCCCAAACTTGTCACCTCACAAGCTGCTGCTGTTAGAATCAACTTTTTCAGAACTTTAGAGAACAGTCGATAACACATAGCAACCCAGTGAATGTTGAATTAAGGAAGAGGCAAGATGCGATCAATAAGGAAAACATTGTTTCATTCTTCTTAGGTCTTATCCATCCCCCATCCTGAAGACCACAACCCTCCTTCTCAAAGAGGAATTAGACTATCTGGTTCTGAAGATAGAAGAGCTAGAGCAGCTAGGCTAATCAAAAAATCATTGTGTTTGTTTATTCTAACCTCTTTGGGGGCTGCTCAGAAACTGACACAATGCACTTTTATCTCATCTATCTTGAATAACACTTGGGACAGAGAAACACCAGGCATCAATCAATACACACATCAGCAAGAGAGTGAAAGCACAAACTACAGAGTGGAGGAAAATGCAGGTAAGCATATGTCTGATAAGACTTGAGGTGGTGATATCTGGTGTGTATGTCTAGAACACACAAGAACTTTAACAGCTCAACAATGAAAAGACAACTCAAAATCTGGGAAATGGACTTGGTGCTAGCTAATTTTCTGTGTCAGTTCTACTGTGCTGTAGAATGCTCAGACAGTGATGAAGCTTCATTGAAGGGTGTTTCTGGAAGTGACATCATTTGAATCATTGGGCCTAAACTCATTATTCAGGTGGGTATCATCCAGTCTGTTGAGGATCCAGGTATAACAAAAAGAAAACAAGAATGAATGTGTTCTCTTCTTCAGGCAGACATCAATATTCTAGGTTTTCCAGACATTGGGTTTGGTATTTTTTGTTTGTGAATCTTACAGAATCATGGGACAACTCTGTCTCCATACATGTGTGATTCAATTCATTATAATATATATATATATTATATATATAGAGAGAGATATGTATAGATATATACATATAGATATATGTACATTTATGTCTGGTTTTTGTTGATGTTTTGTTTGTTTAGTGGGTTTTGGATTTTTAAGGCAGGGTTCTCTGTGTAGCCCTGGCTGTCCTAGAACTCTTTTTGTAGATCAGGCTGGCCTCAAACTCAGAGATATGCCTGCCTCTGCCTCATGAGTGCTGGGATTAAATGCCTGTGCTACCACTGTCTGGCAGCTGGTCTGCTCTTTGATTAATTTGAATTAACCAATGCATATTCTTCTTCCAAGAAGACCTGCAAGTGTGTAATAAGAAGACTAATAGATGTTTAGCATCATTTGTCGTTAGAAAAGTGCAATTTAAAATGGCATCACTTTATGTGCCCTGGGCTGACTGTAAGCAAAATACAAAGCGAGGGCGTGGGGGGGTTGGGGGGCGGTGGTCATGAACTGAAGTGTTGAAACTGTGTGGGTGAGAATGTAAAATAACGTAACGACTATGAGGAACATCTTTCCAGGTTCACAAATCTGTAAACACTTGTCTGAACAGAAGTAGGCATACTGTTTGATTTCCTGCCTTCCTATATATTTTACATGTATCCACAAAAGTGAAGCTGCTAGAGTACATGGCACCTCTGCTTAATTTTCAAATGTAAGGAGCTTGTGATCATGAGAGATTCTGAAAGAGTTTTGATGAGGTTTAATTCACTCAATGACACTGAAAAAAAAATCAAACAATGAAAATACTGAAATTCGCAAAGTTATGCCTCTTAGATTTTTCTCTGAGGAAATCCTACACCCAAGTAGGGTATGCGGCATTTACATAATTAGAACTGGACTTGGATAATTTCTGAGAACTTGTAGAGTTCAGTTTCATATACACACCCATTTTATAGACAATTAGCTCTTTTGAATTGTTTCGCATACACCAGTTATTCAACACGAACATAACAAAACAATTAGCAAAACGCAGCTGTACACTGATGACCGCCCACACTGACTGAAAGGGCTGTAAAGACACCTTAGAATATCAACAACATAATTTTGCTTAAATTTTCCAATTTATGTATTTAAAATTATATTAAATAATGCCTAAGGATAAGATATATTGGCCTTCAGGAAATAGTACTTACGCTCATCGTTGCGTAGCTGACTGGATCACTATTTAAAATTTAAATGAAAATCGAAATACATGCTGAGTTTTAATATATACACACTACATTCACTATCATCAAAAACAACCTAATTACTTTCTTTGGTCTGGAAACAAGGGTGACGTTAACATGATTAGTTTAGGAAGACGGTAGTCATGCTTAATGAAAATTAGGTCAGTTCTGTTGGCATTACAAGAAAAGGGGGTAATTATGTATACTAAATGGGTAAATGTACTTTTAACATATACTAATTCAGCGCACATGTCTTTGATATGTGGAATGCCTATGTTCCTCCTCATTCTACACCATGCTCCACTGAAGTGAGGTTTTAATTATTCCTGCAGTATATACGAATACATCCTCTGTCTAGCTAGCTCACCCGGCTGCAGTATACGGCATCAGGTTTATGATCAGCAGTTTCCTGTTCATATCTCACTCCAGCTGTTGCATGAATATTTTGGGTCATAGGCTGAAATAGTATCTACGGTGCTATCCGGAGATTGAGCAGTTGGAGTGTGTTCAATTCAGGGATACAAAATCCTTACAAACTCAATTGGCACCTTTATACAAAAGCTCGGACGGAGTTTTCACCCACTCCTTCACGTGAGCCCTTAGCGATAAGGTTCTATCTTAAAAGCAGAGAGCGTGTACGCGGCCTCTTCCCATCTCGTGGCGCCTCACTCTGAATCTTGTCCCAGCATCTGAGAGAATAAAAACCCGTCTGGGTATGGAGCTTCACGGTGTTCTGTGAATGCAGTTCAAACAGACTGCAACAAAGGCTGCGTGGACTTTTCTTGTCAAGCCATTATAATGACAAACGTTAAAGTAAGCTGCTTCCACATTTTGTCCACAATCAGTTCAGTTCTGCTATGATACTTGAATTCAGGCCTTACTGAGTGTCTTAGTCTTTCTGTACAGCTGTAACAGATTATCTGAACTGGGTAATCTGCACAGAGAAAGCTGTTTCTAATATTGCTAGAGGCATCTCTTAGAACTGTAGCAATGTGCCTCAAGTGAAATGGCTAGTCGCCCAAGATTTACATTTAGACTTCTGGATCCACCTTCTATTTCCCTATCACTTAGAGAAGAAAAAAGGTCAGTAACACTGTACAAGGATTCAATGCTTACCACTCTGAGTCAGGTAAAATGTATATTCTTAGCAGAATCCTGTTACCACAGACTTTAGGTGAATATAGGTTCAGCTCCATATGATATATTGAATATTTTAACAGTTTATCATTGAAATACATTAATATTTTACTTTAAAACATATACTTATCTCTAAAAAATACTACATTTTTTAAATATTCAGAATAACTGGGCAGTGGTGTCACACGCCATTAATGTTAGCACTTAGGAGGCAGAGGCAGGTGGATTTCTGTGAGTTTGAGTCTACAGAGTGAGTGCCATGACATCCAGGGCTACACATAGAAGCCCTGTCTCAAAAGCAAACAAAACAAATAAAATGTTCAGGATCACTAATCATCAGAGAAAAGTAAATGAAACCACAACAAGACTTGACAGAAGCTGGAAAGAAGTGCAAAATTAGGAAGTCAGCAGGTTCAGTGTGTGGTGAGGCCCTGCTACCAAGTCCTCTGTCTTCACTGACCAGAGACAATATGAGGATAAACAGGCCCATAGCTAGAGAAGTCCCTTTATTAATGCTCAGTGTGTACGCAAGGGAGAGGGCCCTCATGACTCTATCACTGATTATCATCCAATGGACTATGTTAACAAGTGGTGGTAAGAGCTTACGCAGGAGAAAGGATCTAGTGTAGGTGAAGAAAATAACATTTTTAAATGTCTGGAGTTTAAATATTTCACCATAAAGAAATAACAAAAGGGTGAGGAGATAGTGTTCCAGTTGATTTGATTGAAATCTGAAACAACGCATATATGATAGTCCATTAATTTGTATACTGTGTTTTTGTCATTTTTAAGAAAAATTAAATTTAATAAAGCGAAAAATATATCATAGTCATTAATGTGTAAAATTCAATGGGAAAGGAAAGTTCTCTAAAGGAAATCTAATCAGAGAGACACTTGCTGACAGCACTTTGTGTAAGTTCAGTTGCAGGAAGGAGGTTTTGGGGCTGGTTATCACCTCGTCAAGTGAAACACTTCAGACTTTATTGCATACATTCTCTTGTATGTAAAATTTAGATTAAAAAAAAAAGACATGAAAGTAGGAAAATAACTACTGAAATGTTATGTAGAAAGCACAGTCCCTCTGTGGCCTGGCAAGGGTGCACCGCCCACGGGGAAGTGATCAAAGAGCTGGCCACTGAGTTCAGGGACAGCCTCTGATCCCCACACTAGGGAACCCATTTGGAAACTGAGCAGGAGGTCTAGAAGATGATGCAACTAGTCCTGATAGACCTGATAGGTTAGGGTCAGATAAAAGGGGAGGACATTCTCTCTTATCAGTGGACTAAGGAAGGGGCCTAGGGGGAGAAGAGGGAGGGTGGGTGGGACTGGGAGGAGATAGAGGGGGCTACAGCCAGGGATACAATGTAAATAAATTGAAATAAATAAATAAATAGAAAGATAGATAGATCGAAAAAATAAATAAATAGACAGATAGGTAGATACATAGATAGAGAAAAAAAAAGAAAGCACAATCCCACTACACCTCATTTATCAATAATAATACTATAATGGAAGCTAAGAAGGTGAGTTGTACTTATAGGCAAGAGCTCGGCAAGTAGTGCAGTTATTCAAAAGCTCAGATAGCCCCTTGAACCTCCTGCTGAGTCCAGTTAAACTCTGGCCTCCAGAGATGAACTGTTTAGTCTCTCAGAGCATTCTGTGACCTGCAAGAGCCGGAGCAGCTTGGAGCAAGAAAGAAGCAGAAGAAATAACTGTTTAGGCCTGAGTCTCATCTTCCCCACAAGCTTCCTGTGTGATGAATAGAACAGAGGGGCCTCAGAGGGGTCACATGCCACTGCAATTGAGAACATCCAGGCAGAGGCACATGCGGAGGGAATGGGCGAGGGAAAGAGCGATCCGGCAGTAGCTACCGATTCATCAGTAAAACCCACTTAAACATCTGTGAGGTCTAAAACATGCATCGCTGTCTTCCCAAAATGTTTATTTCTCTAATTATTAAAGATTTAAGTGTGTACTGTACAAGATTGAGGAAAATATACAAAGACGCATCAAAGAAAGCAAGTCTCACTGTTAATCATGGGGCTCAGAAATAATTATGTTTAACATTTGGCAGATTTAGGAAAATTACTCCTTCTGAGTTTTTCTCTCAGCTCTGCTTATATTAATATTTAAAGGGATTATGGCATATATAGAGCTTGCTTCTGCTTTTCTATCTTGTCTAATATCAGGATCATCATTCATGCTTATGGCATGTGTGTACATGTTTGACTCTCTAATTAGTGACATTTTGTTAAGTGACATCTATGTTAAGTCAGGATTTAAACATGTTCATTTTTCTTCTAGGTGCTTGCTAGCTGCATGGCCATGCATTTTAACTATTGTAGGTTTAAATATACGTTATTTGCTCAACACACTGCATTTTTTTATATGAAATGAACCAATTTCTATTGCTTTCCATGAAGAAATAATTTTTTGAAAAGTTCATATATCGTGTCTTCCTGAACATTTTAGTTGATTTTTTTAAAGCAGATTACAAAAAGAGTTTGTAGATCTGTCACCACAGTCAGGATGACGATGCCTGGCTGATTTTAAATGGTACGATCCTAAAGTTTCATCAGCAAAGACAGTCCTGGATGGTCCCAGTTGCCTGCACATTTCCTCTATTACCTGCTTGTAAGCTGTTTTGCTTCTAAGTCAGAAACATATTGGATTTGATCCACGCTTTTGGGAAATTTAAAAATCGATAAATAATTTTTCTCACAAGTCTCTTATTAAATTATTTCAATTATAGTTTTTCTTTATCAATCATGGGTGTTTTATCCAATATTGTAAAGTACATGTAACATCAAATTTAGCAACTGAACTGCTTCTAGCAAACAGTTGAATAGTGCTAAATAAACAGACCCACACGGCCTCAACATATGTAAGAGGTCTTTACACTAACAAAGCCCGGCACGGCCTAACCGCATCATTATTAAGAAAAAGTTCACATTTCCCTTTTTCCACAGTCCATGGCAATCTACTTTGTTTCCATCAATTTGACTGAGTGAAACTCATTTATATAGGGCCGTGCACCATTTAACTTTTTGTTAATTGGATCATTTCATGTAGCATACTGTCATCAAATAACACCAATGTAGCATACGCCATATTCTTACCCCTACAGTGCCAAATAATATTGCATTGAATGAATGTGCCACATTATATTCACATGTACATGTGTTATTTATAAATTTTGGGGTTTGTGACTAATGTTGAAATATAATATATTCATATACAATTTGAATGTATTTCTCCAAACCATTAGTATTTTTCCAGGATAGCTGGATTTTGAGGTCGCACTATTCCCAATGTTCTGAGAAAGCACCAGATTGATATCCAAAGTGGTTACAGTCCTACCAGCAATGGCGGAGGGTTTCCCTTTCTCCAATCCTCTCCAGCATGTGTTGTCACTTGAGTTTTTTTCTTAGCCATTCTGATGGGTGTGAGGTGAAACCTCAGGGTCATTTTGATTTGCATCTCCCTGATGACTAAGGATGTTGAACATTTCTTTCTTTTTCTTTTGGAGTGTGTAATAGTGCTGTTTATTTGTCCTTTTTTTTCTCTTTTTCATTTCTTTTTTTTTTAATTTTTTCATTTTTTTATTTATTACAATTTCTTCACTTTGTATCCCAGGTATAGCCCCCTCCCTCATCTCCCAATCCTGCCCTCCCTCCCTCTTCTAACATGCCCCTTTGTTGAATATTTCTTTAGGTGTTTCTCTGCCATTTGATATTCCTCTATTGAGAATTCTCTGTTTAGCTCTGTACCCCATTTTTAAAATTGGATTACTTGGTTTATTGGTGTTTAACTTCTTATTTATATTTTCTGGATATTAGTCCTCTGTCAGATATAAGGTTGGTGAAGATACTATTCAGCCATTAAAAACAAAGAAATCATGAAATTTGCAAGCAAATGGTGGGAACTAGAAAAGATAATCTTTAGTGCTGTGACCCAGAAGCAGAAAGATACATCTGATATATACTCACTAATAAGTGAATCTTCGCCATATAATATAGGATAAACATACTAAAATCTATATTCCTAAAGAAGCTAAACAACGAGGAAGGCCCTAGGGAAGATGTTCAATCCTCATTCAGAAGGACAAATGTGATAGACATTGGAAGCAGGAGAAGACAGGGAACAGGACAGGAGCCTACCACAGATGGCCTCTGAAAGACTCTACTGATCGAGGTGTCGACGCAGAGGCTGAGACTCATAGCCAAACTTTGGGTAGAGTGCAGGAACTCTTATGAGAGAAGGGGGAGATAGAAAGACCTGGAGGGGACAGGAGCTCCCAAAGGAGACCAACAGAGTCATAAAAACTGAGCCCTAGCCCTGGAGGTTCTGCAGACATTGATACCCCAACCAAGGACATTGCATGGTGAGGACCTAAAACTCCTGCTCAGATCTAGCTTATAGACTCAGTCTCTAAGCGGGGTGCCCAATAATGGGATCAGGGGCTTTCTCTGGCATGAACTCAGTGACAGGCTCTCTGATCATCACCCCCCTGAGGTGGGGACAGCCTTACCAGGCCACAGAGGAAGACAGTGCAGCCAGTCCTGATGAGACCTAATAGGCTAGGGTCAAATTGAAGGGAGGAGAACCTCCCCTATCAGTAGACTAGGAGAGAAACATGGGAGAGCAGTGAGAGGGATTGTGTGATTGGGAGGAGATGAGGAAAGGGGATACAGCTGGGATACACATTGAAGAAATCATAACAAATGATAATATTTTTTTAAAGCTGAAGAGTGTTTTCAATAACTGAAGCATGATTTGGTGCCGGGAGAGAAACAGACTTAGTGAAAAGAAGTAACTTCAGACTTTCACATAGTGTAATTTAGATGAAAAATACACACTGGAAGGGATTAAGAGTTTGTTTTGTAAGGTGTCAGAAGGAAGAAACAATACATGTGAGGAAAGGTGGGCAAAGTATATACTGTGAAGAAAACAGTAGAAAAGACAGTTCCAAAATGTTAAAACATCCTTGAATAAATATGAGACACTATTCCCATCAACACCCAAATACTGAGAATATCAGAAAGGGGAAAACAGAAATGTATGAAGGGACCATGTCTGTAAGCTCAAAGAAGTCAGAGTGAAAAGCAAAATCCACACCGAGGTCAATAGTCTTGGAAATAACAGGAACATCACATTGATGATTTAATGAGATCCCAGAACATTACTGCTGGATTTGGATCTGAAACATTGAAAGGCCATACATAAAAAGTCAGTGTATTGAAAGGAGGAAAAAAAACATCAATCAAAAACTTCACATTCATAAAGTCTAAACACAAAGTCAAGATTACAAATCTCTGAGACGAAACTTTTGGATTATCATAACATCTTTTTCTTCTAAACCCTCTACTTGAAACTTCCTATTGACAGGTCCCATTGTAGAACTGCTCTGATGTCATTTCAATTTTAACTTTTTCACTTTATAATGCTCATGGCTTCTTCCTCTTTCTTTAAACCATAAATTTTACTAAAATATGACTATAATTAATGTCTGTCTGTGTATTAGGTTTTATATTTTTATTTTTATTACTCAGCATAGATTTGTGTTTAAAGACCTAAATATTTTCTTAACTCTTGAAATTTCTTTTTTATATTGTTTCTTGTATACATATTTTCTCTTATAAGAATTTCTACATTACTATGTAACCCAATTGGACTCTGAAATGCCCTGGGCTACATCTGTGCAGGGGTTCTGGGTTATCTCTATGAATAGTCCTTGGTTGGAGTTTGGGTTACATAGTAATGGGAAGAGGGACTGCCTCTGACATAATCTGATTGGCCTGCTCTTTGATCACCTCCCTCTGGGGGGGAGCAGCCTTACCAGGCCATAGTAGAGGACAATGCAGCCACTTTTGATGTGAACTGACAGACTAAGATCAGAAAGGAGAGGAGAACCTCCCCTATTAGTGGACTTGGGGAGTGGCATGCAAGCAGAGGGAGGAGGGAGGGTGGGATTGGGAGGGGAGGAGGGAGGGGCTTATGGGGGGATGCAGAATGAATAAAGTGTAATTGATGAAAAATTTAAAAAAAAAGAAAATGTTAAAATTGAAATGTGAAATCTCTATTACTAATATAAAATTATTAACCATAATTTGTATAAAAATCATAAAGGAAGTCAACATGGACTCTGTATTTTCAGTGCTTAATGGTACAGAAAACCAAAACAGGAAAAATAAATAACTATCAAACAATAAAAAAAAAAGAATTTCTACATGTCCCTAATCACATTTTAATAGTTATCTTTACTCTCTCAAGATTCTTACTTTTCTTTCAGTTTTCATTATTTTGTCTCTTGTATTCCCCTAAAGTTAAATATTCAGAAATACAATTTTCTAAGCATGTAACTTGTACTTAAATTCATCATATTTAAAGTATTAAATATATATTTACTGTTTGTAGGGATAGAATTGAATTTTTAAAAATTCTCCATAACCACTGTCTTTGACCAACTGGCCCTTCTCATGTATATAATAGTTCTCTGTGAATTTCTTTATTAGTAGCAGGAAATATCAGAGAATTTTCTATTTTTTTATGGTATTCAGTACAGTTCCTCTTCAAAATGATGTTTCTAAATCTCCATGATATTTTTGTTTTAATACCATAATGCTAAGGAAAATTTGGGACATCTAATTATAGAAAGGTGTGCTTTTTAAAGCCTACTTAAGCCATGCAGACGGGAATAAACTCAGATAATGCAGCCCCTTGACAGAACACCTTATCTTTCTGCCTAGGAGATGTAGAATTGTATCTGTATCTCTGCAGCCTGCCACTATTTCTACTGCAGTTTCTATTCCACTTAATTTCTTAGCCAACGATTCAATGTTGGAATGAGTTCCAAGAGGGTATCACCAAAATCACTCCGAGGGCCAATCTAAAGCCTGCCTGAGAACTTAGTTCTGACCCTTGCAAATTTCAGTGTGTGATAAGTCTCAATAAGGACTTTCTTTCCCCAACATTTTCCTCAGATGAATGCCATCTCCAATGCAGAGATGGAGCAATGGCACGGCTGCTGTATTTCACCCTGTATATGTGATTTTCTAATGTAACTCTTTTAAAAATAAAATTTGCTGAGCACAGATTTCTCTCTGCTTCGCAATTTGTTTGTCAGTCTGCTTCATTTTGGTACAGTACCTGGCTGCACCTAGATCACAGGCTGGCTTAGGACACACAGTCTTCCTGCCTCAACCTACCAAATGCTGGGACGACAGCTGTGCGACACCACGCCGGGGTGACGGGCATCTGTCATTTTCAATAGGTCTTTGAACTTTCTCTGCAGGGAAAAGCCCCCTCTAATTTTTTTTATTATTTATTACTCTTCGAAAAATTGTATTGTCTTTACATTTTTCCGGTATGGTATTAGTCTTTTAATATGCTGTACATATTGCTACTTAGTTTTTCTTGTATCATTACACTGTTTACCTTCATATTTTGCGTTCTCTTACATATAGCTTTCTGCATTCATTATAGGAGTAAGGGTGTGGTCTTGCCACTGTCGTACAGCATGTTCTGGGACTTTCTACACTGACCATGCTGTACTTGGACTTGCCATGGTCCTCCTTCTTCTTTTTCCCTGGTTCATGAGACAGCTACCAAATGAGAACATTTGTTCTCTGATGAGCAACTTCAGTTAAAATTCTCCCTTAATCCATTATATTTATGTTTTCATCCTAGTTTGGGTGTATCTCAAACATCTTTTGTTGCATAAATAAAAAGACAGTTTTCTTTGCTTGATTATTTGAAAGCTTAAATTTCAACAACAAAGATGTTTACCACAGAACACAGTTTGATATATTCTAGGTTCTAGTTTGTTTCCCCAGTATTTATGCTTTCTTTTCTCCTCCAATTTTAAACTGTCTTTTGTCATATTTTATTTATCCTTGTGGACAGTTTTAATTCCTTTCTGTTAAAGAAGAATACATGTATAAATCAAATTATGAATAGAAAGCATTGCTCAGGCATTTGTTTTCCTCTTATTAATAATTTCTGTGGTTTGCACACTCATGCCTTTAGAATAGTAATTTATATTAAGAACTGGAGACATAATGTCACATACTATATTGCGATCATGATCATAAATGTTACTCCAAATTAAAGAGACATGCTACTATTTTGATCTTGAATATCATGTCTTACTTCTGGTACATTTAGACGAACGTTAAAATTCACTTCATTATAATTTGTGCTTCTATTGAACACCTATTTTGGGGTCAACACACTAGCAAATTTTAAATACCACAGTGTTTAAATATAAAAGAAAGCAATTTTACAGTCTAAAATTTCTCTTGATTTTTTTTTAACCTATTCAGAGTATACAAGTCATCCTCAGTTTACAAAATTCTTAATTGGCAGTTGGATAATTTGACATTTCTTGATATGGGGGCTTAAGAATTGGAGTAATACTTAAGTGTCTTCATTGTCAAAATAAAATATTTCAAAATTATTAGTCAAACTATGCCAAGTATTTTCTAGGGAACATTATGTCAATGATTAAACAGGAAACATTCCTTCAGAAAAAGAAGTACCATTCAGAACAATCTATTTCAAGCATCAAGGCCAGGAAGCTACAGGCATTAAGGATCCAAATGACCAATAGGTGTCTCTGGGAATGAGCCAGGGCTACAGGGCTATGATATGAAGACAGACTGGAGGTGAACACAGCTCAAGCAGCAATGATGCTCCCGTGAACGTGAGCCAGCCCAGACACAGACACCTAAGAACGGGAAACCCATGAGACCCTGGAGAGGAGGGAAGAGGATGCGAATTTTAAATTTTTACCCCAAATCCCTAAAGAATATCAGAAAATAAAGATGCACTTATAAGTTTTGGCACAGGCTCAAGAACCGGCACTCCCATGAAAAGCATGAGATGCAGGCAGTGAGTGGCTCTTCCGCTGACTTCTGTCTGATATGCTATGAAGCATTTACCTAATTTCAAGTGCAAGTATATTCACTCCCCACAACAGTTTAAGATTCAAGCAAGGCTTCCTTGTGCAGTAGAACTCATGAATAAGAAATACGAGTCAGTTTGTGTCACCTAAGCAGAGACATACGCAGTGAAAGAAGCCTCGGCTCTTGTGATGCGGCAGTCCGTACTGTGAGCCACCTGGATGACGGCTACATTTGCACACATGTGCTTGTGCTCTGGCTAAGCATAGTGACAGAACAAAGACTCGCTCCGTGGGAGAAAAGAAGTCATTTTAATTAATGTTGGTTTTGGGAAATACTCGGAATCCACTGCTTCACAAAGCTCACCTGTCTGCAGGATCACAGGCGGCTCTGCACATGGTTCCTCGCTGATTCAATTTTGTCAGACTAAAGCCTGCTTTCATATGCTTCATTATGTAATCAAAACACAAGGCTCACACGCGCCTGGCGGTAGTAGTATTTGAAGTCAAATATGCAGGGAGCTCGGTCTCTCGGTCTCTCGGTTCTTTGTTGCAGCTTGTTTGCTTTGACGGGGGGGGGGGGGGGGCAAGGGAAGGGAAGGAGTTCTCATAGTGCAAACAAACAGATGTTTGAAAGTGAAAAGTTGTGACTGTTTTGACAAGATGTATTGAATTCATTAGAGATTTCAGCATTGCATGATGGGAAATTACACATCAGAGAGGACGCTTTTGGCTGAGTGGCACCCCTGCCCCCTAGGCATAAGCAAATGTAGATGCTATTTTCATCCAGTGTGGACATTTTTGTTGCTTTACATTATAACTAACAAGTTAGGAAACCATCTGAAAAGAGTTATCAAAAAGTATTCAGAGTGGTTTTTTTGTTCACATTCAATACAGCCATGCAACGACAAGGTCACAGGGACCATATTGCAGAAGACAATGGATCAAAAGAATTGTATGAAATCATTCCTTTGAGTTGAAGCACCATGAGATACAGAACACTATATAGAGGAGCAATTTAACTATATGCAAAGAAATTCACATGGAAAAATGTCCTAAATGACTATTAATTTGGAACAGGGTAAAAAATAAGAATAAATGCTAAGGGAAACAATGAGACAGAAGATGAGCTAATATGGCTCAAAATTAACTACTAGGGATGCCATGTAGTTTACAGGGAGAGAAACCAAGTGATTGAGATGTGGCAGAGAGAAGATAAAGAGAATGACAACTAGAGCAGAAACGTGAATGCTTTATGACATAGAAAAAATTATTCACAAAAACACAACAGAAAAAAAGATGTGTGCGCCTTAGGCACCAGTGAAGCAGCTGCATCAAATTAGCAAAGGGGCAAAAGGGCAGAGACAGATACAAAGAGAATGATTTAAAGAGAAAGAGAGGACATTTAAAATAATTTAATATTCATAATGCAATAGAGTCACAGCAATATGGCTTTCGTGAAAAAAAATGTTATTTGCTTTCTTACATCCTTTATTGTTTGTTTTCATTTAAAATATTTTCATACATGTGGGAAGAGTGTATTTTATATGTGTTAAAGGGCTTAAAGACTCACAATTTTACTCTAATATGAGTAATTAACAAGAAAGAAAATTGCAGATTTCATAAATTAAGAGTAGCCAGGATAGCTGAGAATCCAAGTCAAGCCTTTGGGAGAAAGTCCCAATTTATTTCTAATATCAGAGATCAGACCTCTACTCTTGCCTGATGCGTCTAAAACAAAAAGGGGGAACTGTAGAGAGCTGCGGAATGCTATGCCTTAAAGATGGAGCTGGTTTCTGCCTTCCACCTTCCCGATGGTGAGTGCTCTCTGTCACGAACAACTCCACATTTGGCTAAGGCCGAGGATCTGGCTTGCTTCCATATATGTGGACCTATCTGCATTGCCCCCGTGGCACGCCTGGGTTGGCTACCCAGAGGCTATTTAAGCTGTGGGCTGGCTTTCCCCGGGGTCCGAGGATTGTTCAATGTTCCTGAATAAACTGCATTGAAAAAAAAAAAAAAAAAAAAAGAAAGGAGAGTAGGATTGGGAGGGAATGAGGGAGGGGGCTACAGCTGGGATACAAAGTAAATAATCTGTAATTAATATAAAAAATAAATAAATAAGACAAAAAATTTAATAAAAAAAAAAAACTCTGAAGAAGAATGTAGCGTCATCGTGAATGACAGAAGGAGATGAAAAGTCACTAGTGAGGAACAGAAGGATGACATGGCAGAAATACATGGGGTAGGAAGGTGGAGTTTGCTAGTCACCAGTAAAACAGACCAAAGATTGTCAGACAAGGAGAAAAACAGGAGCTGTCGAGACAGTAGAACTAGAATACATCACATAATGAGCAAAAAATAAATTTAAAAAGGTGTATCATATGGTGTGACTTTAAAACTTATTTTATAATTAGAAGACAATACTCAGAAAGAGTACCAAAATTTGTGGTACATTTCACAAAAGGAGATGCGTTAAACAAAGTACACAAGAGTATGTTAACACCATCAGCCACCAGAGAAATTCTATTCTTTATCGTGACAAACTACCAATGTATATCTTTTAAACTGGCTGTCATGAAAACTCATTGATAGTAAAAAATATTGGCAAGGATGCTGAGGCCCTACTTCTCAGATATTGACGATAATATAGATAGATGGTTACACTGGAAAAAGAAAAACAGCACTTTTTTTTTGGTAACTTAGATATATACTTACCATATGCCTTATCATATATATATGATAATCATATATACATATACATATATATGATTGTAAGTATAAAGTATACATGTAAAGTATATATAGATCATATATATGTAATATATGATATATATATCATATATATATATATATATATAAAAGAGGTATGGTTGATATTTTCAAAAAATCTGTCCCATAAATGTTCACTGTAGCTTTATTTATAAAATCCCCAAACTAGAAAGTAACCAGATGTCCTTCAAGGGCTGAATGAACAAGTAAATTGTGGACTCTGCATACAATAATTATTATGCAGCAGGAAATAAGAATGAACTATTAACGGTAACTATGTGTAACAGTTGAATGAATTTCTGCGTTGTAGTGCCAAATTTTTGAAAAATGGAAATCTGTTCCTCACTGGTGACATGGTGTGTGGTTCTAGCTATGTAATATTGGATTGACAATTATAGAAAGGGACATTTGAGTGGTTTCCAAGGGCCAGGCTGGGAAAAGGGCGTGCTGACGGAGGAGAAATAGAAAGAATTTAATGGTGATGCACCTGTATATACCTGACCATGGTGTTGCATATGTGGGTTATCATTACAGACACAGCTGATAAAGCTTCAAACTATACATGCACTGACAGCCAGACAGACACATTCATACATGCGTACACGCACACACACAGAGACAGAAAGAGAAAGAGAGAGAGAGAACAACCGAAAATTCCTGGTGAAATTCAGTTAATGTAAATGTGTGAGTCAATAGTTTTGTACTAATGTCAATTTCCTAGTTTTGATGATAAGCAAAGTTGTGCTATAATCATTAATCAAGTGGGTCCATTTTAATTTATTGTATTAAATAAGTTCAAAACAAAAATCAGTAACAGTGAATATGGATCATCTAAAATTGACTGAGGAGGCATGGACACATAGCCTAAAATTACTGTAGTGGTGATTTTTAAAAGTACTTTTCCAAAATCCTCTCTAAGTCAGATATCATCGTAGTCTAGGAATGATCAAGAGTTGTATTTCAATCTTTGGTCAACTAAATACAATACAATGTCATACAGAAGAGGGAGAAATACACCTATATCCACAAGAGAATTGCTGTGATGTGAACAGTGATGCACAAACAGGGAACTACCTTTGCAAATGGTCACTATCTTAGCAAAGGTGGATTTTTGCAGGGTGGATGGTGTGTGGCTGAGACAAAGATTTCTTTCTCTTGGTTCTGAAGGTTAATACATCTGAGATCAAAGCATCAGCTGAAAAAAATGTCTACTGTGCTCCATGGTTTTTGATGACTGTCATCTTATGACCCCTTACATGGTGGACAGCACAGACAGTGAAGACAGCATTCCTGTTCCTTCCTCTAAGCACACTAATCCCATTGATGGCATCACCATCCCATAACTTAATCATCGCCAAATGTTTCCCATCTCCAAATGGCACCTTGATAGATACTTGAGCTTCAACATGAATTTTGGCTAAGACACAAACTTTCGGTACAGAACAGTTGTCAGAATTACTTTTCCAAATGCCAGTTTTCAGGTATTTATTCTCAAGTAAAACCTAATCTTGACCATGTTAGTGACCCGCTTTGGTCAGTAACACCATGACAAGTGAAATCTTAGATGCTGAGTCTCCCACGCTCTCATGCCGCTGAGCCACCTCTGATGGCAAACAGACAGCTTACAATAGATGATCTACTGTATATATAGTTTCATTGGTGGCCCAGCTGAAATTTCAGACATCTGAATACATTTATTTCAAGTTAACTAACTAAATACAAGCTAGAACTGAATGTGCCATGCCAAAAAAAAGAGGAGGAAAAATATAATCATTGAAGGATTTGATGGCATATAAGAAAAGTTTTCTGATATGACCTATTTTCTCAATGAAATAAAAATCAAAGTCCTCAGTTCAGAGGGGAAAAGACTGGTAAGAGTGCTAAGGACATGAAGATAGAAGAGAATGGTGTGAAATACTGATCTGGTAGAGTAAGCTGCCAGAGTAAATGCAATAGAACTCAGTTGTGAATTGAGGTTATACCATATATCAAATGAAACTAGTAAGCACGAGTGTGATTTTCATTTCCTCGGTCATGCTCAGCTAACCATGTTCGGGAATACTGTCAGCAGAGAATTCATGGGGAATCGAGGTGGAGGAAGAGGCAGGCAAGGAAATTCACAAGCTGAGAGAATGAAGAGAGCGTTGTGATGGAACTTGAAATCTACTCATGGCACCTGCATTACTTTTCTGTTGCCACAATAAGACGCCATGCTAAAGCAACTTACAGGAGGAAGAGTTTATTAGGGAATATAGTTTCAGAGGCTGAGTCAGCAACCATCAGGACAGGGAGTATGGCAGGAGGAAGGCAGGCAGATGCTAGACCAAGCACCCAGCAGGGAGAGCTAATTGAGGAATCACTTTGTCTTTTGAAACCTCAAAGCTTCAAGCGATACACATCCTCCAACAAGGTCATATCTCCCAACCTTCCCAAACACTTCCACCAACCAGAGACTAAGTATTCAACCATATGGGCCTATGGTGAGTCATTCTCATTCAAACCCCCCATGAAATGATAAGGCTGTTATTAAGGGGTGGCGTGTTGTGGAAACTCTCTAATGCCTTTGAAATTCAAGAGCTGTTGCAGTGAGTGTGGTGTGCGTATGGGAGCTGGAGGGAGACATCAAAACAAGGCTGTGGTGGTGAGAGGTAGGCAGAGAGGGAGTTAGGAAGCCAGGGCACAGGGTCCTAGGTTTCTTCTTGTTTGAGAAACTGATGTTGGAACTAATAAAGACAGCATACAAGCACCAAATTAGTCAAAATGTGATGGGGGTGAGCAGGTTGGCAGTATATGATAAAATTTAAAAGTAGCTAATGGTCCTATCTTGAATATTTGCCTACAATTAAGCACACAGTTTAGAGGAACAAAGGAGGAGGCTATGTACTCTAGATGCAACAATGAAGAGCACGGAGAAAATATAAGCCATAACTTTACATATTAATCCAATGAACATTTATTAGTGTCCCGGTTATAGCTGAAGCCTGATTCAGGCTAGAATCAACATACATGTCAGCAAACCTCCAGACATGGAATCTGTGTTAGTATTCCAAAAACAAATGTAACACACACACACACATACACACACACACACACACACACACACACACACACATACACACCATGATAAATGTATGAACATTCCAAACAAATTATATTCTCTTGAGTAGGATTAAAAGGAGGTAGTTAAAGTCTCCATTAGGGAAAAAAAATCGATATCTCTAGGGAGCACCAGCTTAAATGAGAAGATAAATAGTACATTGAAGAGGTTGGGGAGAGAGAACATTTTGCTGATGAGAGGTATTGAATTCCAAAGTCTGCAGTGAAAAGGCCATCAGAGGTGAGTGAGAGGTAAAGTCTGACTGGTGAATATATGGATAATATCTAGAACACAATGGCTGACATTTTTGTGGTGACCCAGATAAACAGGGCTATTAGCTTGATGGGATTAATCCTGGTGTCCTTTTAAGGGAAAGAGAACAGTCTCTTTCCATCTGGGAACTAGGAGCTTAGTTTGTGCTGGTAAATATATGACAAAGATAATGAAAACCATGGTAGTACAGAAAATGAAGACATGAATTATTGTTAGTGACGTCACTGAATCCCCAATTCAAGGGTGAGTCTAGAAGTGACTTACTGGGAAATGAAACAAGAACGAAGTGTGATTGCACATATAAGTAGCTCAAATTTGTTAAAGAAAAGAAAATTTGTGTGAGAGATTCATATTAATCACCTAGATAGTATCTGGGGGCTACAGACATTATTTATTATTGTTGTTTTCATATGCCCTTGGTACATTCATTCATATATGTAAAATAGCAAACTGCCATTTATTTTGGAAACATTGGCCTTAACCGTTTCCTAAAACTGTATATTTACTTTGTCATATAACTAGAAAGTAGACAATGAAATAAATTATAGGTCATCTTTAAGACTGAACTCATTAGATGTTATTATAAACTTGTCAGCTATCTGGGAGAAGTAAATCTAGAAAAAATTTAAATGCTCACTTTTTCTCATAGTATTTATGGGTTTAATATAAGGCTTCTATATTAAAACGTTTTCTATTTTAAAAGGACATATCTAGGAGATGTAAGATAGTTTAGTTGATAAACTACTTGCTGTACAATCTTGAAGTATGAGTTCAGATCTCCAGCACCATATAGAAGCCTGGTGCAGAGGGTCACACCTGTAACCTCAGCACTGGGGAAGCAGAGACAGAAGGAGATATGGGGCTATCTGTTCAACTCAGTGGGCTCCAGGTCCAGTGAGAGATGTGGTCTCAAAACATACAGTGTAGTGTTGTGACTTATTAGTATTTATTCTTAAATTTATCTTTTAGTGAAACAGCAGTTAATTCTAATCCATCTGTAACCCAAATCACCACACAGAGACTAGGATGTATTTAGTTCATCTAGAGCAAAATGCTGGGCAATGATTACTTCATCCTGAACCTCCAAACCCACATAGTTTCCTACCATTTAGATTTTATCCATTAGACTTGCTTTTAGTCATATCTTAGGTCCAGTTCATCTCTCCTGGTGGTTCCAAGTCCTTTCCTACCGACCTCTCCTCCTGCTTCTTCCTCTCCCATTTGCTTCCTTCTCTTTTCCCTCTGGACCAGGATGTCCTACTCTATTCTCTCCATTGCACAGCATTGTGGCTGGTTGTTTTATTGACAACAGAGAGAACAAATGGTGGCATGTTTACACAAACTTGAGACAGATGATGCTTAGAAGAAGCATCATAATATAATGTCTGGATTGAAACCAGATAGTGGGGTAGAGAAGTCAGCATTTGAATGAACAAAGGTAAACTGTATACATTCTAAAGAACATTATACCAACAGTGTGGAATTACTTCTGACCTTTGTACATATATGCACCCTCATGTACATGCATCTGTACATGCAAGTACACACACTAAAGCACATATGCAAATAAATGCATGTTTAGATCCCAAATAATAATTGCCAACAGTAAATTAAAAGTTTGGAATCTGTGGGTAGGAAACATATTCTCTACACATGTTAAGACACTAACACATGTGCCAAATTTTGACTCATCCTGCATCATCAACATTGACTTTTAAGTGTTAGTACTATTTTCAAACAAACCAAAAAGAATTAATTTGAGTATTTAAACTTACTTCATTAATAATAATGAGTATAAACAGTAAATTTGTGCATATTCAAATGCTCACATCCATATATAAAACTTAAAACACTAAAAAGTGTGAATTTTGCCTTTTTTCATGTTATCTATGACTACCTATAATTTTATGTTAAAAGGTAGTACTTAAGAAATAAGTGAAATATTATTAGTCATTAGCAATGAGAAAAATAAAGATTCATTTATTAAATCAACTTTTAATAGGAATGGTATATTTGATTTGCACTGCTTGGCAGTAACAAAGTAAGATATATTATAAAATATGTTTATTCACATAGAATACCTTTAATTTTATTTATTTACCTAAACTCTTT
The DNA here is from genome assembly GCF_030254825.1 of Meriones unguiculatus. Classification (NCBI taxonomy): domain Eukaryota; kingdom Metazoa; phylum Chordata; class Mammalia; order Rodentia; family Muridae; genus Meriones; species Meriones unguiculatus. Next base: position 57,322,292 of record NC_083362.1, on the reverse strand, counting down.
TAAATATCTAGTTTATTTGGCATATAAGGTAAAAAGAGTATGCAAATCTCATTTAATATAAGTTATATATGAACTATACAAATCATTTATATGACAGTATTATTGTGTAAAGGGACAGGATTAAATTTCAAAGAACTCATGACATATATCCTCTTATTTTTTGATTCATGCATATTGATATAAAAGAACTTTCGCATCAAGTTTATTGCAATGGGTACTTGCTAGAGGCGTCCTTCACAAAAAAAAAATACAGAAAAAGCCATATTAGTTATAAGAGAACTGCTAAATTTTTAAATCATGCTAAAACTTTCTGAATAAAGTATGAACCTCAGCTTTAATATTTTTTTCTGTATAAAACAGATATTTCTTCCATCATGTAATGTGTGCTTTTGTGGAGAGAGAAATTAAAGTCAAGAACATCATTTTCATGTTCTGTTTATGTTCCACATTTAGGTATCCCCTCAGACCTCTATTTCAAGGAGGCATTATTCATCTACAGATGGAATAGTTGATTCATTATTGGGTAGAACAGGACAAATTAATCACAAGAGGTATCATACCATTTCTTTTAATACAGCATAATCATGGTTTAAGCATTACTTTAACAGTCTGCTAATATATGTCTTGGGTGCTTTTTCAAGTGTAACAGGACAAACTGGAGACCCTCACAACACAAAAGCAGTATTAATGCAGAAATAATCCATGCCCTTGATTCTTAATACTTCCTCCTACATTATTATATCTTAAAATTACTAATATTGTACAATTTATCCTTCCTGGACAGCACAGGCAACTTTGTGAGCGAGTCACAATGAACATGAAATATACTAATGGAATAGTTTATACTATAAATATCAAGATCCATTTTTATCACTTTTTAATAAAGAAGTGTTGTTCAGAAATAAAGAAAATTCTCTCATTCTGAAGTTCAATTTAGCACATTATTTGTCACTCCCCAAAATGAATACTTCATTTCACTAACAGAAAATAACTTTCTGGACCAGGATCTTAATATTTCACATTTCCTTTTCCCACTTTTAACTGATTCCTTCTGTTTCTCTCCTCTCATCTGGACCAAGATTTTGATTGACTGAAGAATTATTAAATTCAGTAGAAAATGATGCCAGTGGACAGAGGAACATTCAATTCTCTTCTCTATAATATCAGAGGAACAATCAGAGGGCATTCCTCCAATGTGCCAGCATAAAGAGAATGAACCTCTTTAGTCATCCAAATATGTAATAGGTCATTTGTGTTCTCTGTCTCTCATAGATAATAGCTCAAAAACTCCTGTTGGCTTTCTCTTCCGTATTTACCCAGGATACAAACAGCTACTCCTCTCACTGTCACTGGCCCCAGCTTGGCTCAAGCCTTTTTCATCTTTTGCCTGGATTTACAGTGCTTTGTATGCTGGTGTTTCCACTTTTCTCTGTTTTTTACTTTCTCCTCTCCATAGTCTAATCTCACAACAGTCACCATAGCTATCTATTAACATGTAAAACAGATTAAGCCTTGGGCTTGGAATGACCAGGTGTCTGTCATTTCATTGCAAACAGAGCTGAGAGGCATGAAGATGGGCTCTAGACTTTTACAATGTATACATACACACAAGGACCTTAACCACATCTGCTAAATTTACTCCAGTTACACGGGCCTTTGATCATGCATATGAGTTTTGACATCACCATAGAAAAACTCAGAGGCACCTGGGTATGTATGCTTGGCTAGTTTCCTCATTTTATAGAAACATATCAATAATCTTTATAGGAAAAATCACCTCTCAGAAATATAATCTTTGTCCATAACATAATTTCAGATCAGTCCCCATGCTTTCTCTTTTCTATATTTCTAACTGATATATTATCACTCCTTTGGTATGTTTTCTTCTTCCTAATACAATGCCATCTAAAATCATCTATCTTTTTATCTATTTGTCTTAGCCATTGTTCTATTTTCATGAAGAGACACCATGATCAAGGCAACTTATAAAAGAAACATTTAATTGCAGCCTTGCTTTAGGGGGTTAATCCATTATCATCATGGCAGGGAGCATGGCAGAAGACAGGCATAGCACCAGAGAAGCAGCTGAAAGCTTTATACTCTGAACCACAGGCAGCTGGCAGAAAGAGAGACACGGGATCTGACACTGGCTTTTGAAGCCTCAGAGTTCACGTCCAGGGTCACGCTTCCCCCAGCACGGCCATACCTACTCCTATAAGGCCACACCTCTAATCCTTCTCAAATAGTTCCACTTCCTGGTGACTAAGCAGTCAGCATATGAGCCTGCGGGGCTATTCTTATTCACACCACCATACTACAGTGATGGTTAGAATAAAACATTAAACACACGCTTTACTGCATTATCTATTAACAAATAATCCTAGTAAAGTGGGGAGAGGGCTCAGTACTTAAGGGCACTTGCTGCTCTTGTGGAGAGCTTAGTTTGGTTCTCATTGCCTACATCAGAAGACTCATAATTGCCACTGACTCCAGTTCCAACAGATTGGACAACATCCACAGGTACGTGCTTGCACCTGGTGCACACCTAGGCAATTAAGTCTGTGCACATACACACACATAGAAAACATTCTAAGTAAGAAAATACATATTTAATAAATAAAGTTGAAACATTATCCACTACCACCAAAAACTTGCAGAAATACACTTGCAGGTATTTCTACTGGCAATTCCGATTTCACAGACTCCAGCAATATTATAACATACATCAAGGACAAGATGTGAGGAGGGAGAGTTAGAGAGCCATTGACTACCACACAGAACTCCTACGAAGTGTCCCCATCTATACGTTTGCAAATACTTCAAGACTTGTTTCAGTTGCCTTAAGAGTAAATGATGAAGGGAAAATACATCACCTTGAAAACATTCACAGGAGTCACGTATTGGACCAACAGGAACAAATCCCCCAACAAAGAGGCTAGAAAGAATTCAATAACTTAGATTCTCCCATTTTTTATTTATTCAGACAAAGGGACCCGCTAACTCTAGGGAGGGAGGGAGGCCATTCACTGCAAGAAAGGGATGAATTGCTAGGTTACTGTGCCACTGTTATTGATACACCAGAGACCCACAAAGGGAAAGTTCGTAAGTTTAACTGTTGTTTTGCTGTATAGAAATTATTGGTGCAGCTATTGGGAGGCAGAGGCAGGTAGATCTCTGTGAAGTTGACACTGGCTTGGTCTACTAAATGAGTCCAGGACAGCCAGAGCTGCTAAACCGTGTCTAAAACAAACAAACAAACAAACAAACAAACAAAACAGCAAAGCTGCAAAATTAGCACTTAGATGGTCATGTTTCTAGTGAATGTGAAAGAAGGAAAAAAAAAAAAACTAAACAAAAGTGATGCCTCTGCTACAGCTTTCTGCCCACCAAATAACTGAACCACACCCTCCTCCACCTAGAAAGTATTTGTTGATGTTTTCCCAACCTAGAAAGGGAAACAACCCCAAATCCCCATCAGCCACTGCATGTATTCCATAGTCCATGTTGTCTGGAGAGTGCTGAAGCTATTCCAGCGGGTCAGAGTGGTCACTGATGCTGATCAAGCAGGTAAAAACAAAGCTTTCTGCTGAGTGATTACACAAACAAAAGGTACAATGACAAGGCAAGGAAGGAACAGCAGCTGTACAAATGGGAGGAGAGGAAAAGAAAGTAGAAAATCAAAATCGCCTGTTTTGTGAATTGCCTTAGAATCATAAGAAAGCAAGTCAAGAAACTTCACCAAGGCTCTGATGAAAGTTCCTTAAGTGAAGCCTGACAGGCTCAAAGGAGGAGAGCTTTCCCACTGGTTTGCGGGTTTCATTTTGTGGCTTTAGGGTTTGGTTTGGTTTGTGGTTTCCTAGTGTAAATCCTGACTTTGTTTTTTAGCAGGTTCTTCCTTGTTAATGGATCAGGGCTGTAACTGATGTAGATTCTGTGCTCTACCTTTTCTTTGTGACTAGGGGGTAATAGAAGTTCACTTCCTTTGGATATGCATTTGGGAGCCTCAAGGACTATTTTAAGAATGGGTGAATTGTTCTCTGTAGGCTCCTTGTTTGTCAATGTGACTCTCTCACAAACCCAGTTTTCAGGTAAATTTGCTTCTAAGTAACAAAATGCAGTGAAAATAACAAACATGATTCTTAAACTCTCTTTGTTTTCTTTTCCCTACATAATTTCAAGGGCATCTGAAACAACACATGGAGAATTAAGGACATTGCAATTATTTCCCATCAGTTGAGAGGAAGAAGATGTTGAATTTTACAAGTCCCCCTATTTCTTTCTATCCTTGATAAAAACTGTAAAATTCTTGCTTTTGTGATGTTAAAGAAGCTGAAGCAGCTATACTCAAACATTTCCGCTGTTTCAAACCCTTTTCCTCCAGCTCCAAGTTGAGCAGGTACATGATATGCCTTACAAACTCCAAAATGACAATGCGATAAAGCTTCTTAGCCAAACACAGTTAGTTACCTTGGAAGGAAAAAAGCCAGGAGTCTCCCAGAGTGCCTAATCCAATATTATGGAGAACAGAGGCATTGAAAATTCTATGATTGCCCTAAAATTGCTACATCTTTAAATTATTTATAATCTCATTGAGGGCGGTGATTGATTCTGAAGTTCTCCTTATGTCTGTAACATAACCCAACACTGTTAAGTCATCTTGTGAACACTTACTTATTAGTGCTTTATATAAATGCCTAGAAAAAGGAACATAAGTTATTTCCACAGCTGACCGAGAGCATCTGTAATATTCCTACCCAATTTTAATTTTTATAGATTCAAACAGGATAAGGCAGCAGGTTGTGACACAGCTTGAGTATGAATACGGAAGGTAAATATACTACTCTGTACTATTAAGTACTTGCAGATCAACTCTTTATTCATTCACACAAGTGAACAATCACATGCCAAGCAGTCTGCCTGTGTGTGCGTGTGTGCATGTGTGTGTACACAGGCAGGTGTGTACATGTATGTGTGTGTCTGTACATATGAGGGTGTGGCTATGTGAATGTGTATGTATGTGTGTGTTTGTGTGTGCACTCATATATCTGTATATGTGCATTGTGTGTGTTTCAAGTGTGCATGATGCTTAACAACTCACCTCAAAGGGTTTATTTGAAAACTGAAGTAAGAAGCAATGATTTCTAACTGAAGCAATGCATCTGTCACTTCATATTTTGATGTTTGAGAGGACCACCAACATATGCTAGAGAACCTTTACAGAGTGAGACTTTACCTAGATTGAATGTTTTAGATAGTTTTCATGGAGTCTCGATGTTGCTCAGCAAAGATGAAGCTTTACCTGGAATTGTATATAGGTTATGCTTCACAGTGACCTAACATTTTGGTGAACAGCCAAATAGATGATGATGACATATATCAGCTCAACACCTTCTGTCCTTAAGAACTACATGGCACCCAGAAAAAAGGAAGCTATACAACAGGACACAGCTCTGTCAACACCCAAATGACTGAGGCAAGAAACCTCCTCCTTAAGTTACTCAGCCATTTCCAGCAGCCTGTGAGGTGTTAAAGCAAGACTCTCACAGTTTAGATATAGCTACATGATGCTGATCCTTCATGTTTTTCTTATAACTCTGAAAGGCATATCAACAGTTGCTCAGAAGCAATCAGTAACTCACTTTTCTTGCCCCTGAGTGCAGTGCTGCATGCAGCTTCTCAGGCCATATCATTTCTGTCATGGGTGATGAATTTGATTGCAGTCCAGATATTGATGGGAAATTTAAATTAGAGAACTTTGACATTAATCAAGAGTAATTCTGATCCTCTATGTCAATATCTACAGGGCATCAATGAGATGGCAGTATTTATGCAGAGTCAAGAGAAAAGTTGTCATGTCACAGTATTTGAAATTGTTCTTGGAGGGATGAGGTTGAATGGGAATCAGTTTCAAACCTGATCATAGCTGGGTTTACACATTCTAAATGCTTAGTAGGTTTAAAATTAAAATGAAATACAATGACTCAGTATTAAAAATAACTATGAAATATGGTCATACAATATAGAAGCATAATAGAATTAGGAATTTTTATATACTAATGATTACCACAAACAAAATGATGCCCTACCAAGAATCAAAACGATTGTCCCTGTTTTAGGTAGGATTATGCAAAAATGTATCATTCACAGCCATGCTTTCTCACACGGGATATGCAAAGTTCATTTAGTTGTTCTTTTATAACCCAGACGCATTATGTTATTTATCTTCTTATATTTGAATTTGTCAAGGTCTAGTAATGGCTGGAAGCTGCTCCCATTGCCTTCACGATCAAAGCTTAGCAGAAAGGACTGTCAACTATGTAAGTTGTTTACTAACTAATAAAGAGAAAAGAGTGCTAAGGAACAGACAAAGTTCAATCAGGTAAGATCTACCAACCACAGCAATGAAATAACAAAGCAAATAAGGTGCTTAACTGCCTAGCCTTTACAAAATCTTTGGTTTCATCCCTCCAAATCACAAAAAAAGAAAGAAAGAAAGAAAGAAAGAAAGAAAGAAAGAAAGAAAGAAAGAAAGAGGATTCCATAGATTGAATGGCTGAAATTAGACCTCAGAGAAGAGATCATTTCTATGTTTGTGATGGGGATTCTCTGACTAGATTCTATAGTCCGGGAGAGAGGGGGAACACCCACCAAGAAGAGGTACCTGCTAGCTGAGGTTTCTCTGACTATATGGTGTCCCAGTGTGGCTGTTTCTGTAGAAAGACACCTGTCACTGGATTCTGCTGCTGTGGTGAAAACGGTATTGTGGTCAGGATAAAGTTAGTGGGGTGATGGCAAGGCTACAAGATGCCCATGGGAAAGGGACAGTAAGAAGGAAGGCCCCTCCTCCAGTCAGACTCACGGTCGGCTGCCTGTACCAGCTACTGGTAGACTAGAAGAGTCAGACAGCAGAGCCACAGTGAGGTGTACAAAGCCCAGATGCTGCTGCTGCTGGGAAAGGAAGTACAGTGTGAAGGGAAAGGAGCTTAAGAGCCGGGGTATCCGTTTACATGTGGAATTTAAGACAGCCTTTGAGGGACTCTTCCCATGAATCTTTTGAATGGCCACAAACACCTAATTGCCCTCTGCTCTTAAAATGCTGCCCATAACTCAGGACGGATGGAGGACAGTTGTTTAAGGAACCAAATTGTATGTGTAACTAACTCTAAGTCTGTCTTCATGGTAGCTCCTTTATTTTCGTTTAAAATACATTATATGGGATACAGGACTATTCCAGGAGGCCTCATCCATAATTTGGGACCTGGGCATTGTTTCAACTCAAAATCTGTCAGATGACCTCTATGCCAAAACAAGATATTTGATAACAACCTAATGTACCTTTTCTTCAACTTACTTGTCTATTTTTACAATACAGTTATTGATACTGTAAATGAAACAGATGTGTGACTTGAATTAAGATAAATCTAAAACTTCTATATCTATAATTTCTTACATTTTGTGAATTACTAAAAATTATTAGTTTGGGAAAACATTCCAAAGTATCAATAAAAGTTAAGTATAAGTAAATTCCATCAGATTCACAACTACCAAACCTCCTTCCACTATACAAAGGTACAGCAACTCTGTGCAAATCAGAGCAAAGACTCTGCTTAAAATAAGTGTTCATTTCCATCAGCTCTCAACAAACAGTTTCCGGCTGACAGACCCTAATCTCTTAACACGGGCTTGACTTATTCCAGACACTCAGAAAGGAATCACTATAACAACAAAGATCAATAGAGTTAGAAATAGATTCCACAAAAATTATTTATATCACTCTGTAATCTTAGCAGAGAACAGTTTCCTGTAGTGTTTCGCAGTGGCAGCAATGAGGGAAGCGATGGAACTCTTCTCCTGCAAATGTGTATCGGTACAGATGGGCAATACTTAAAGTCATTCTTACCTGTTGATGTCCCAGATTTTACTGGTCATGTCCAGTGAGGCAGAAGCCACGAAATCACCACTGGAGTGCCATGTGCAGGACCATACTGCGTGGCTGTGTCCTTCAAAGGTTAACAAGCATTCACCAGTTGAAAGGTCCCATAATTTAATTGTGCTGTCACCACTTGAGGTAGCCAACTTGGTGCCACTGTTTCCAAGAAAACAAGAAGACGATTTGTTTTATAAAAATTCATTTTTTGTGAACTATATGTGCATTAATATACATTTGTTTGCAAGTACTAAGTACACATATTTACATATAGTATATATACATTATTTTGAATGATGCAAGTGTTTAATTGAGGCTTACTTTATTTACACACTTGAATGGCTACATTTCATGATAATATTTGAGTCTAAATAATTATTTATTCTGATTGATTAGGAATTCATGCTATGAGATAAACTGCTACTGTGTAGCTTTTAAATTAGATCTTCTAGAATGCTCATGATTAATTTACCAAAACAACACTTTCTCTTTTTGCCTGAGTTAAGTTCAAGGTTATGTGTTACACTGTATGAAAAAGGAGACTTCAAACGAAGACCATCTAGATGTGTTAAGACCCTTTGAAAACATAATAAGGAAAATGCTGTTGTCATTGACCTGTGTAACAGTGATTAAATTCTTCAAGAAGAAGATGAGGAATGAAATGGTTTCTTGTGCTTTATCATTAAAATGAGACTTTTTAAAGTTACTGAGTAATTTAGGATGAGTCATTGGATTTTCTATTAAGTTATTAGCAGATATTATCAAAGTTGTGGCTTTCAAAGAGTAGACACTAACTCCAGTTTAAGGAACAGTGGTTGTCAATGATCAGAAGCAGCTAGCTCTTCTCGGGGCGTGGGAGCAAAATATCAGCTGCAAGCAAACTACACTTTGATTATCTCTGTGTAAACTGACCTTGAATATTCTTTGTGTTCCCTTAGTAGCATTCACACACTGAATCACAACAGCCTGTCCCTCAGACTGTGTCATCCTGGAGAAACATCTCATATTTAGATAGTTGGGATGCTCAGAAAACACCTTAGAATAAGTATCATGCATGAATGTGTGGATTAAGTCACACTATGAATAGAGAAGGAAAGTATATCTACTGCAGCTTTCCTAAATCAGCATGATTCCTAACTTCATGATGAACACTAATCCTTACTCCCAGCAGGAAGCATAGATCTCACCCTTTATCAAGGAACCTTCATTATGAAGCAGCAGGAGAGCATTACAGAAAGCCACAAATAGTCAAAATGAGAACAAGTGACAGCTTGGTGTCCACCCTCCCCTGATATGTCTACAACACAACACCTGTACCCAAAACAAAGCTCAGGGAATATTATGGAAACGAGGGCAGAAAGACTGTAAGAGCTAGAGGAGACCAGGCAATCAGTGGAGAAATGGTGTCTTATGTATGTAAGGGGGAGCTAACACCTATGGCATCTCAACAACATTGCTCTCTAAAGACGACCTGAACAATTCAAATAAGAGTTGGCATCTCTAGATGAGGAAAATCTCAACAGCGTCACTACTAGATAAAGACTATGGGCAATTAACCACTGCTAAGAGTCTTTCCTAGGGATGAGCCCTCTGACTGGCTAGCCCATACCAAGTGATCAGCCCTAGAAATATGTACACGCAGGCAGCACTGGATGGAATCAGGAGGTTATCTCTGTCTGTATATTTCTTTGTATGTGTTTATAGCAACAGTGGTTAAAGACAGGAGAGCTATGAATATTGAAGGGATTGGGGAGTAGGCACAGTAGGTGGGGAGGGAGGAAAATGTTGGGAGAAATGATTAATTATATATTAAGTTATAAGAAAAATGGCAAGATCAGGGAAGGTATTTGACTGCTAATAGTGAGCTTCTTTTTATTTTAAGTAGGACATGAAATTCTCATTTGTATGGGATAAATCGCCAGCACTGGCAGGAGATCTGGAAAGTGCTACAGACATGGTTGATTATGTGGACTGAAGATATTCTCAATAACGTCAGAAAGGATATCTTCTTACTTCTCAAATTAGCATCACTGAAGAGCTGTCATATGACAGCCAGTGTTTCACAGTTAGATAGAAAATAAACGTGGCCTTTGCTTCGTAGCAATTGTTTGTTTATTCATGTACTTGCCAATTATACATTTAGTTTTTAATACTGAATACCAAACAATAGAAAATTACATTTGTCTAAAATATTTAAGCAAATATAAAACAATTCCTTTCTTTTCTGTAACCTGGTTTTGATGGGTAAACAGGTTATCATGGATCAAAGTCATCATAGCATCAGAATTACTGTTGAATTTTTTTTGCCAGTAGCTGAAGAACTCTACACATAATTTTAATATACTTATCTCCTAATTCAAAGAACAATGGGGATGTTGTATTTTCATTTCATATTCATACAAGTGTCACAAACTGGTATTTAATAATAAAAACAAATAATATTTTTAAGTCTTAAAAATTATAGCACATAGGATGTAAACACTTCTAAATAAAAAGAAATTCAAGTCTTTGACTATGTTTTAAAATATCTTCACCTTTCAAAATATGAGTTTTAAAATATGAAATACAGTATGCTTCTGGTTCTTGTGAAAATAGAGGAAATTCCTAAGGGGAGAGGGTGTTTAAGAGAGAGAGAGAACATGAGGTTTTTTTTCAGTGTTGTTGCTGGTGTCTCCAGCACCCTGTCAAATCCCCAAGAGCAGCCAAAACCTGCCAAAAGAGCAGAGAAGATATCCCCTTTGTTATTAAGGTCTATATGTTGAAAGCTCTAACTCCCAACGCATTCTCATGTAAAATGTATCTGTGCCACTACATGTGTGGACACAACTGGAGCAAAGAAATTAGACATGACAAGGTGATACATTCAAATGTTCAGGTAGCTCATTACCTTCAGGCAATAAGCAGAGGAACAGGCCAAGGGAAACACTTATTTTCTCTGTTTCTTTCTTACTTTTTAAAAGATGGGGTGCATGTGTGTGTGTGTGTTGGAGGTGTGCCACTGGGAGTGGGCTTTGGGGTTTCAAAAGTCCGTGCCATGTCCAGAGTCTCTTCCTCTGCCTGCTGCGTGAGGATGAGGACGTCCAGCTCTCAGCCACTGTTCCAGCACCGTGCCTGTCTGCTTGCCACCAGGATGACTAAAGACTCGCTCTCCGACACTGCAAGGAAGAGTCCTGATAAATGCTTTTATTTATAAGAATTGCTTTGATCAGGGCATCCCTTCACATCAATAGAACCTTAACTAAGATAGATGGATATGCCGCATGGTTTGAATGAGAAAGGCTCCCATAGGCTCAGATGTTTGAATGCTTAGTCACCAGAGAGTGACGCTGTTTGAAAGAATTAGGAAGATTAAGAGGTGTGGCCTTGTTGGAGGAAGTGTGTCATTGGGCATGGGTTTTGAGGCTTTAGAAGCCATGCCATGCCCAGTCTCTCTCTTTCTCCTTGTGGATCAGGATGTAGCTCTCAGCCACTACTATAGCACCTGACTGCATGCTGCCATGCTCCCACCATGATGCTAATGGACTAAATCTCTGAAATACCATGAAAGGCACAGTTATTTTGTTTTGTGGGAGTTGCCCTGGTTATGGTGTTTCATCACAGTGACTGTAACCTTAACTAAGATAATATGGGTAAAACGTATTTTTTTCTCTTTTACTCAGCTCACGAAATGTGTATATTAGTAAAACCCACGTTTAGTATTTAAATTATTTTTAAAAAGTTCAGGTATATTTATGATTCATTTATAACAGCCTTCAAAAATTAGGGTACATTGGGGAAGAAATGTCAACAAGTTTCTTACTCCGTTTTTGATACAGAGTTAGAGGACTGCTTCATGGCCTTGCAGAGTGAGAGCATTTTCTACTGGGACAGAATAAATAAAAAGTAGTGTATGTCTGTGGTTCTCCCTTTGCCCAGGGGCCACTGGCCACTGGCTCATGATGACAAAGGGAACAGAGCGATGGATGGTCATCAGATGGCCCTGCACAATGGACGAGACTTCCGGGAGTCAGCTTCAGAGAGACAGCTCGTTTTACTGTTCTAGGAGTAAGGTATAAAGGTCCCTAAGTCCATAGGTGGGCAGGACTGACTGGTCACAACCTAATTATCACACAGGCAGGGAAAGGGAGCAGCACTGGCAGGAGGCTCTGTGCTGGGTTATTCTCTGAGCAAAGTCAGGCATCTGTGCCTAGAGATACTCTCCATAGAAGGTCCGGCAGAGAAGAGGAAGCTCTACTGAGAAAGGGTGGCCTCCAGTGTGAACAGGCCTCAGAGAGCTATCTGGATATGGTGGACTGTGACCTTAATAGCAGGGTCTTCCAACATGCATCTACACAGAGCATGGTCTTCATTGGTTTTCTGAAGTAAACATTATTCTTGTCAAAGTGTTCTTGCTATAGTTTCCAAATGACACCCTCTTGTTTCACTAAGAATCCAGAAGTAAGCTAGAATCACAAAGAAAATAAAGCAGAAAAGGCAGAACTGAGGAAGAGAACACAGATTCTGGCCACAGGAGAGGCTATGGAAGAACAGCCTCTGCCTGTGTCCCAGGGGTTCAGGGAGGGGTGTGATTACAGAGAGGGGAAGAATTTAGAAAGGAATGCAAAAACAGAGAAAGAGAAAACATTTGTTTTGTGACAATGATAAAATCCCAGGAATATTCATAGTAAAGTTCCATTGAATTCTTTTCTGCAGGACTCTAGAAATGTCCTTTAATATTCTGACAATGAGAGGAGCATTAAACAGCCATTAAACATGTAAGATAGCATGGCAAGAGAGTAATAGCAACATCCAAAGTAAGAAAGACATATTTAATAAGAGAATGCAACATGTTGGTGACAAATCCAGTCTTCCAGCACATATACAAACACACGTGGAAGGGCGAATATGTCTTGATATGTCTTTGACCACATGCTATCTTATTCCAGGCTTTATTTCTTTTTTAACTGGAAGTTCTCACAAATAAATCACATGGACAAAACAGCAGCACCCCATCAAAAAACCTGCAAGCTCCATACCTGCTTCTCATTACGACCCTTGATGCAAAGCTTGAGGGAGGGGGTAGTATGTCAGTCTTGTTCTTATACCTACAATAATATCAATCCTAAAGCAAATAATATAGTGGAGGGTAGGAAAGCCAGAGAAACTGACACGCCATGCTCATAACTCCTTACCCTTGTATCGAGTGATAAGCTACTGATTTTATAGGAATGAGCTTCTCGGATTTCTTTTGCTTTTATGAGTGAATGTTTTGCCTACATTTAGGTCCACGCCACACATGCATATCTGGTACCCATGGAAGTCAGAAGAGGATGCTGTGTCCCTGGAACTGGAGTTGTAGGTTGTTGCGAGCTACCATATGGGTACTGGAAACTGAATCCAAGTATTATGCAAGAGCAGTAAGAGGTCGTAACCACTGAGCCACCTTCCCATCCCTACGTGCTCCTCCTCCACTCTAGGATCTACTGTTGCCTGAGGAATTCTGTTCGTGGTATATGCAATGAGGAAAGAGGGATTCAAAAGAAATCTGGTGTGTTGATATAGTACAATTGTTGTCGTAATAAGACATCTTGCTACACAAAACAAAAACACAGAGTTACAAAAGTATTAGCCTGTTTTCAATTCCATATCATACTGATTGTACTTTTTCATAACATCTTGTATTGATGCAATCATTTAGGTTGTAGAGGGAAAAGGAAAGCTGAAAGTCTGGTTTATTTAATTGTAAACTTATCAGGACTAATGCTGTTGCCATGGGAATAAGATAGAGGGGTCAGTGAAGATTCTTTCCCAATCTATAGGTAGTTCTTTTGTTCTGACCAGTGTCCTTTACTTTATAGAAGCTTTTCAGTTTCATGAGGTCCCATTTATTGATGGTTGTTCTTAGAGCCTGTACTGCTGGTGTTTTGTTCAGAGAGTTGTCTCCTATGCCAAGGAGTTCAAGGCTCCTCCTCACTTTTTAAAAATTGTAATCAATAAAAAAATTATTGTAATAATAGATTGTAATTTTCATTTTAATATAACATTGAGATTTCTTCACTACTTGTAGCTGAAACTGTCTTTTCATTGTTCAAAATACGTTTTAAAAAATATCTTATTCTTTTATTTAAAAGAATATTTATAATTTTCCCAAAATACTAGTTGAGCAACTTCAACCTTGGTAAATTTTCATTTCTGAGTATATGTAAAAATAATAAATATAATGTCATAAAATGAAAGAAAATAAAAAATGTACCCCAATACAATAAAAAAAAAATTAACAACGTATTAAAAAGTTAAAAAGAAAAGAAAAGAAAACAGGCAGGGCAAACACTACCCTGTGCAGAAAAGAAAACTTGGAACTTAAATGAGAGCCTTAAATGGTAGTCAGGGTCAGAAATGCATCAGCTCTAAAACAGACCATTTTTTCTTATTATGTAGAAATATTTTATGTTTTTAATTTATTTATTTTTTATATTAATCACAGGTTTTTTTTACTTTGTATCCCAGCTGTAGCCCCCTCCCTCATTCCCTCCCAATCCCACCCTCCTTCCCTCATCTTCTCCCTGCCCCTTTCCAAGTCCACTAACAGGGGAGGACCTCCTTCCCTCCGTCTGATCCTAGCTTATCAAGTCTCTTCAGGACTGGCTTCAATGTCCTCTTCTGTGGCCTAGCAAGGCTGCTCCTCCCTCATAGTGGGGGGGGGGGGTGGAAGAGCTCACCGTTAAGTCCATGTCAGAAATAGTCCCTGTTCCCCTTATTAGAGAACCTATTTGGACACTGAGCTACCATGGGTTATATCCGAACAGGGGTTCTAGATTATATCCATACATGGTCCTTGATTGGAGAAACAGTCTCATGAAAGACCCCTGTGCCCTGATATATTTGGTCCTTGTGGTGCTCCTCTCCTCTCCAGGTCTTACTAACTCCCCCTTCTTTCATATGAGTCCCTGCACTCTGCCAATAGTTTGGTTATTAGCCTTAATATCTGCTTTGATACACTGCTAGGTAGAGTCTTTCAGAGGCCCTAAAACAGACCATTTTAATGACAAAGTTGAGCATGGTGAGCATGGAAGGCCTTGCCCTTCTCCCTCATTCCCTCTGCCTTGCTAACGACCATTAGACTACATTCCTAAAGCTAGACATTTAGGCCTATTCCCTTATTTGGACACTACCTCCTCCTGAGGCTGACCATCAAGGTAAAGCTATCAATGCACTGACGTCCAGCAATCAAAAGCCCCTTTGGTTCACCTAATTAATATGCCCAATCAAAATAGACTGTTCCTAGAACTCATTGGCATAGGAGACAACTTCACCAACAGCACAGGGTCTAAGAGCAACAATCAATAAATGGGACCTCATGAAACTGAAAAGCTTCTGTAAAGCAAAGGACACTGTCATCAGAACAAAACGACAGCCTACTGACTGGGAAAGGATCTTCACCAACCCTGTATCTGACAGAGGGCTGATATCCAGAATATATAAAGAACTAAAGAAGTTAAAAAGCAACAAATTAAGTAATACAATTAAAA
The DNA here is from genome assembly GCF_030254825.1 of Meriones unguiculatus. Taxonomy (NCBI): domain Eukaryota; kingdom Metazoa; phylum Chordata; class Mammalia; order Rodentia; family Muridae; genus Meriones; species Meriones unguiculatus. The sequence goes on along the minus strand of NC_083362.1, from coordinate 57,306,857 downwards.
AATGGGGTTCAGAGCTAAACAGAATTCTCTGTAGAGGAATATAAAATGGCAGAGAAATACTAAAAGAAATGCTCAACATCCTTAGGCATCAAAGAGATACAAATCAAAACGACCCTGAGATTTCACCTTATACCCATCAGAATGGCTAAGATCTAAACTCAATTGACAATACATGCTGGAGAGGATGTGGACTGGTGGGAATGTAAACTTGTACAACCACTTTGGAAATCAATCTGTCTCTTTCTCAGACAATTAGGAATAGCACTACCTCAAGATACAGCTGTACCACTCCTAGGCATATATCCAAAAGATGCTCAAGTACACAACAAGGACATTTGTTCAACCATATTCTTAGCAGCTTTATTTGTAATAGCCAAAACCTGGAAACAATCCAGATGTCCATCAACTGAGCAATGGATACAGAAATTGTGGTACATTTACACAACAGAATACTACTCAACAATTAAAAAACAAGAACATCACGAAATTTACAGGCAAATGGTGGGATCTAGAAAATATCATCCTGCGCGAGGTATCCCAGAAGCAGAAAGACACACATGGTATATACTCACTTATAAGTGGATACTAGACCTATAAGATAAGATAAACACTCTAAAATATGTACACCCACAGAAGCTAAATGAGAAGGAGGACCCGGGGTAAGATGATCAATCCTCACTTAGAAAGGCAAATGGGATGGACCTTGGAAGTAGGAGATAACAAGTAACAGGATGGGAGCCTACTGCAGAGGGCCTCTAAAAGACTCTACCTAGTAGTGTATCAAAGCAGATACTGAGACTCATAACCAAATCTTGGGCAGAGTGCAGGGAATCATATGAAAGAAAGGGGAGTTAGTAAGACCTGGAGAGGAGAGGAGCTCCACAAGGACCAAATATATCAGGGCACAGGGGTCTTTTTTGAGACTTATTCTCCAACCAAGGACCATGCATGGATATAACCTAGAACCTCTGCTCAGATGTAGCCCATGGCAGCTCAGTATCCAAGTGGGTTCCCTAGTAATGAAAACAGGGACTCTCTCTGATATGAACTCAGTGGCTGGCTCTTTGACCTCCTCCCTCCCCCATGAGGGAGGAGCAGCCTTGCTAGGCCACAGAGGAGGACATTGCAGCCAGTCCTGTTGAGACCTATTGAGAAGCTATTGGAAGTAGAGGAGGACCTACCAGTCAGTGGGCTTAGAGAGAGGCAAGGAGGGAGGGATAGGGAGAAAATGAAGGAGGGGGCTACAGCTGGGATACAAAGGAAATAAACTGAATTAATATAAAAATTTTTAATTAAAAAATATATACTGCTGTATCCTAGCCCATCCTAACCCAGACCTCCCTTTTTGCTCTTGTTAAAAATTAGACCTGCAAGTTCATTTGGTGCTGTTTTTCTGCCTGAGGCAGGAAGCAATAACTAACTTTTCTTCCCTGCTTAATAAAGGATCTCGCTTTGAAAAAAGAAGAAGATAGAGGGGTCCTAGAAATCCCTTTAAGAGTTTAGAAACTAAAACATTTGGAGTTCATTTAATCTTGTTTTTCTGATATTATACAGTCTCCTAAGTAGTTTATGTCATTACCATATGTGTATATATATGACAACAAAATAAATTTTTCCTGTAAAACATAACCTTGTCTAATTAGAACATTTTGATGCTTACACATAGTTAAAGACTATTTTCATTGTATAGATAAAATTTATTTGGGCTTTCTGAAAACTACTACATTTGAAACTTTCTTTTATTTAAACAAAATGCATTAATAATGTTATTTAAGAATTATTTATTATACATAACATAGCAGATAAAGGAAAATAATCGACGTTCAACAGATTCTATAATACCCACCCTTTTTTAAACAAAAGATATGAACTAGAGCCACAGTTCTCACAAAGACAGGCTAAACCAGAGAGACAAAATCTTTGCTCTCACGAGGCTTCAAACTGAAGAGGACAGTGAGGGAATCAAGTAAGTGAGTTAGTAAGACAGCCTCAGACGGCTCACACTTTCCTCTGGGTAGGCAGCTTCAGGTACCCACTGCTGTGAGCCAAAGCAGAGGAGAATCAGGCAGCCTTGCAAGAGCAGAGGAGAATAAGGCAGCCTTGCAAGAGCCAGAGCTAAATGTCCAGGAAGCACAGGGCACAGATCTAGGTACAGGCTCCGAGGCAGTCAAGACTTGATCAAGAGGATCAAGAGGATGGTAAGGGGTGGGAAAGGGGGAAATACTGAAGCAGTGGCCTGAGAAGTAAGAGGAGCCAACCACAGATGTCTTTGCTGGCCCTCAGTTATAAAGATATGTGAGAGGCCATTCATGGGCTGAGATTTTACCCAGGAGATTTATTGATTCATGTACTAGCTGATTAAAATTCTGCAGATAGAATGCTGGACAACTCAATCCATCTTCCTCTGTGGTAGCAGCACAGAAAGCCATCTTCCCACAGGGCAGCCATGGATCCTGTCCAGTGCTAGGAAGCTATGACCTAGCCCTTCTATAGCTTTAGTCTCTCCTCCCCTTGTACCCTATCACAAAGGGAATCTTTGAAAACCTCTTTAACGTTGTATCTTCAATACCTTGCTTCTCTGGCATTACTTTCTTTTCCTTCATTTCCATTCTTTCCTTCTTTCCTTCCTTCCTTCCTTCCTTCCTTCCTTCCTTCCTTCCTTCCTTCCTTCCTTCCTTTTTTTCTTTCTTTCTCTCCCTAAGGGCAAAATATGTTTCTTTGTGTTTGGAATGACCAGTTATTTGACTATACCTTTTCCATACTAAATCTCTATAAATGTTTGATTGAATTTTACTTGTGATTGTCTTCTCTCTTTTTAAGATCATATCATATAATATAATATAAAGTATATTTTATCAAACAAAACTAACATATCAGAATTTAACAAGACAAACAAACAAAAAAAGATTCCTGATTGTGTGAATGAGGGGCGGTCTCTGTTCCTTTTGTTTTTTCATACCACTGCTTTCTTCTCCTCTGTAGCATTTAACATTACTGCAGGAGTCTCTTTACTATAGAGCAGAGAGGCAAGGGGGTCTTCACATTTCAATGTGAATTACATTTTATTATGTATTTTATAGAATTATTTTTATTTTTTCTATTTTTTACAATTTATTCACTTTATATACCAGTTGTAGAGCCCTTTCTCATCTTCTCCCAGTCCAATCCTCCCTTCCTCTTCTCCCCCTCCACCTCCCCTAGTCCACTGAAAGGGGAAATCCTCCTTCCCTACTATCTGACCCTGGCCTATCAAGTCCCTGCATGTGTCAGTGAAACACTCCCGCTGAAGCAGTTGCTTGACAAACTGTTACCTAATAGAACCATGTATCATACTGTGGATTCAGGGATGAACTGCTTTGGGGAATTTCACAGAAGCCACAGAATAGCTTCAGGAGATTTCTTTTGTTGACAGGGTAAGTCATTAGTGAATTCTAAGAAAAGATTGAAGTCAGTTTATGTGCATTGTCTATGTCAACTCACTTCTGTATTCATTTTAGTTTACCTATCTTAAGCTATCCTTCACTTTTCAATCTCTCAAATACAAAACAAACAAAAACAAAAAACAAAAAAAAAATCGCAACCAAAACAAAACAAACAAAAAGAAACCCCTAACCTTTTAAAGATGTCAATATACTTTTGGATTTAAAATATAGTTTAAAATTCACAAAATGTACCATTTTTTAGGGATACAAAGATATACTCTTCCTTCAATGACTTCATGTACAAATAAGCTGTGTAAGTATATAACCAACTAATTCCAATATTGCCAAAGACTTTTAACAGATGACTATAGAGGCTGGGAATGAAGGGACAGAAAATGGACAGAGATGGGCCAGGACAGTCTTTCAAAGGTGAACACATTTGAACAAACACATAAGCAAGTGTATGCCACACCAAAATAGGAGATTAGATGAAAGAATTTATTGTGTAGCGATTATGGTATATTCTCACATTTTAAGCATTTTTTGTTTTTTTTTTTCACTCAAGAGAAGAAAAGGAACAGAAGATGAGACTGAGAAGACAAGCAACAATCAAATACTAAGACCCTTCCCTGAACTCCTACGGAATGGACCACTGAGCAGGGTGTCAAGCCTTGGAGAGGGTCATCAGATGTTAGTGTCAGAGGCAGGAAGGGCGGGCTTGACGCAGGTCGGTACAGGAGCTGTGTGTCTGCGTTTCTAATGTAGACTTGCATTTACCATAGGACGTAATTACTTTGATAACTGCTCTTTGCTTATTAATAGTCATTCTTCGATGAGAAAAATGAGTCTGGAGACCAGGTCTCCGGCTCTCACACGTCTTTCCACTTTAGCCAAAGCGTTTTTCCAAGTCTAACTTGCAATCCAGCCTATGTGTTCTCCCTGCAATGAAAAGTGCCCCTGGGAAGATGCAGCTTCTACATCCTCTTTTGACCTCTGGGCTGGGTGAGTAAAAATCCCGACTTGCAGAAATTTTCAATATGCTCTGTTCTGACATTCAGGAGTACATGGGAGAAAAAAAATGAGTGTAGCATCAAGTTCATGTCTTATGAGGATTGATTTGACAATATATTTGAGGTCAGCAGACAGGGCATACTGTCCAACACCTGCAACTCAACATAAATGTGGAACGGAACACAATCATTTTTCTTTTCTTTTTTTCAATGTGAATGACATTTCATTATGTGCATTTCATTATTTTTAATTTTTTAATATGTTTTACAATGTATTCACTTTATACCAATTGTAGTCCTCTCCCTCATCTTCTCCTGATCCCACCCTCCCTTCCTCTTCTCCCCCTCCCCCTCCCCTAGTCCACTGAAACGGGGAGTTCTCCTTTCCTACTATCTGACCCTAGCCTATCAATTCTCATCAGGACTGCCTGGATCCTCTTCTTTTGTGGGCTTACAAGGTCTCCCCATGAGGGGGAAGTGATCAAAGAGCAGGCAATGGAGTTCATGTCTGTGACAGCCCCTGCTTCTCACAGAGGGGACTCACATAGAGGCTGAGCTGCCTACAGGCTCCATCTGAATAGGAGGTCTAGGTCCTCTCCTTGCATGGTCCTTGATTGATGTACCAATCTCTGCAGGGCCCCTTGGTCCCAGATTTGTTGGGTTTTGGTCTCCTTGTGGAGCTTGAGGCCCCTCCTAGAGCCCTTCTATCTGCCTTTTCTTCCATAAGACTGCAATGTGTGCCATCATGCTTGCTTTTGCACGTGAGTTCTGGACATCAAGAGCAGATCTTCATGCTTGCATGGAAAGCATTTTGCCAACAGAACCGCACCTGCTCTGAAGCAGTACATATGTCTCCATTACTTTATTTCAACCTTTTCCTCATTTCCTTATATCCTTGCACTAAATATATATATATATATATATATATATATGCCCACACATTAAAATATGAGAATTGATTTATCTAACTTCTATTTGCAGGAATTAAATACCTTTACTGTTTGCTTCTTATGTTTCATATTCAAATTATTTTCTTTAGCCTCATGTGAGCATTAGTCTTCTTGATCAGATCAGTGTCTTTCAAGAAAAGCATGGCTGACACTAATAAGAGCTCTACTATATTCCTACGCTGAAACTCCATTGAGCAATTAAGTTTATAAAGCCATCTTTTCAGAAGCCTAAACACCGTTTATCTAACCTAAATACCATTAATCTAAGCCAAGCTTAAATGTAACTAATTTGCTCTCGTGTTCTTCCATTACTGCAGATGTAGATGAAAGAAAGAAAAACAGAAACAACGTGTGAAAAATCAAATCTAAGGATCTTATCAACATCAAACACTTCTCTGGTCTTCTGGTAATATCATAGATCCCAGCAATATCTTGGAAAGCTGGTTCTGCAACTAGGCAGGTGTCTCATAACATTTCCCACAACATTATAAGACTTAACATGCACATCACAGACACATCACCAAGGCTACAACATTCACTATAGGTGATTTTTTTTTTCTAATGGGATAGGCAGTTACTTTAGTATCAACTCTGAGTTCTTCTCCACGAGCTTAAAGTGAATTAAGTTTAATACCCAGAAGCTCTCCACTCCTGGAAATAAGATAAATTAGAGATTAGCAGCAATTAGAACTCATCTGCTCTAGTCACATCTTTGTCTTGTAAAAGCCTTGCTGGATTTGAAATGTGTAGTTTTTCAGTATTACTATCTGTAAAAGAGAAATCACGCCTTCCCACTGTGATGCTACAGGGCAGATTGGACTAAGACTGGGTTCCAAAAGGCGACACTAAGAAATAAAATCTGTATATTCCCTTTAAGAATTTTTTGCTTGTAAATGACATACTGCTTTGGGAACTTTGAATCTATCTTTTTTGCAGAAACTTGGGGATTATGACCAAAATAAAGTGAAGTCCACCTATATAGATTACTTGGTATAGGTAGATATTTCAATATTGAAAGACAGAAGGAGAAAGGAGGGCAGGGAAATCTTACTGGGGCAAATTTTAGTTCTCAGGATTGGTGTCTTCCCTATCTTGATATATACTTAGGAAAAAAAATCTATTTTGCTGTTCATGGAAAATATTAGAAATATAAGCCTAAGGCTTTCTTGGTGTTCAGTATAATAATTACACAGCCAGTAGATTTTGTGAAGTATTATTCTTCACTGTAGTATAAGGTGTTAAGAAAACAGTTTACATAGGAATTCAGGAATCTTTTAAAAGATTTTACCCATACTAAGTATTAAGTGCTGTAATTATTTATCTTCCTCAGTTCTAAAATGTAGTGTTGTGAGTGCACTTTTACCACACTGAAGACATGTAAACTTGAAGCATTTTCTCTTTGCATTTTTAATTAATCTTTTAAATATAGATTGTTTTATTGTTTGGAACAAGCTAAAATTTGTTCAAGAAATGAAAAATAACAGCTTATGAAGCAAAGTACTGAAACTGTTGACTCTATGATAACCACTTATAGCTCTTTCATTGATTATATCTTACAGGGCTCTAAAGTGACTTACAATTAAGAGAAAAAAAATAGAAAGCACTGAAGTAGAAATATGAGATATCACCCCAGATCACCCACGTAAATGATATTTAAATGTATACCGTGGATTGGATTTCATTCATTCACTCTGGATACCTTAACATGCCCTCACGGTAGGAGTGAGGGAAGGAATATTCGCTCGAATTCTGCCTTTGCTTTTTTTTCACTGACACCACTGGAAATGAGTGTTTTTACAGTGGGCTCTTGGCATTTCCGCTTCCCAGGAACACAAGGTACACAATGGCAGTGTGTTCTCAACATAAAAAGAAGCCGTGGAGTTCTGACTATTGTGAGACACAGCTGCAGGGTTCTTCAAATTCTGACTTGAGTGACTTCGCTGCTGTGTGATTGTAGCAACAGTTATGTTACCACCATCAACGCTCCTGTGCTCTCAGCACCCAACAGTCAGAATCAGCCTGTTTGAGAGACTTGGAGAAATGCGATCTCTCTGACCTGCTGCAACACATCTGAATCAGGCACTCTGGGACTTTAGACTTAAATCCATGTTTTAACAGCCCCACTCCCCCCTACCCGGTGATGATGTTGCATGCTAAATTTTGAAAACACTATAACACAGCTTTCCAAGTGCAGCCAATTTAACTCTCACCATGGTCTTCTTTAAGTATAATTTGTTTGATTTTTTTTTAGATCATGTAGTTTGTACAATATTTGAACTTCTTAACAGATGCATCTGAGTAAAGCCTTATGAATATATTAATACAATTCGAAGCATACCTTCACTTGTAGAATTAAACAAATCCCACTGACAATTATATGCTTGCTTTTACACACATACAAATATAAGCCACGTACACAGGAATTAATATTGAATCGAGATTCATTTGTGAGTACATGTGAACTACACAGTGATAGTAAAACCATTCTGTGGTATTCTCAACATACGAAATGTACATTAAATATCTGACGAGTGGGAGCATGCCAACTCTCTTGTGCTATCAGCCGTCATCTTTGGAGGCAGTTTAATACCTAACTTACTTACTAGGGTGCTCCTTTACATAACTTAGCTGCAAAGCACATCAATGGGGTGAAAAGCTGCCTTAAGGAGCTGAAAGAACATGGAGGGACAAGACCACAATACACTCAGAATTACTAAGACAAAGAATATGTCACAATTAAAACATATTTAGCAGTATCAAAAACTTACTAAAGATGCCTAAGTACATGGCAAATTTGTTTGCAAGTATATTGTCAACCAGAGATTTGCCACCCTACTCCCCAAATTATTAAACAGTTTTTGTGGAGCAATAAAGAAACCTTGTATTATACTGAGGTTCTAATGTAAGAGTTTGAAATTAAACTCCCCCCTTCAGGCTCAGAGATCCACGAGAGAAGGAAGAATATTTGTAGGAGCCAGTAGTGGTGGATGATTCCAAGGAAGAGTGGCCCCCCAAGGCACAACAAGATTAATGAACACATAAATTTACAGTGACTGTGGGATATGCATAAGACCTGCACAGGTTCAAGCCAGATGGCATCTCAGCCCTAAGAGGGAGAAGCAGACACGGTGTCCCATCCCTAACTAAAAGCTGTCTCTGATTAACGCTTGCTGGCAAATGGATTCCCCAATGGAATGCCACTGGATAAGGTACAGGGCAGGCCCAGTGCCTAGGACGTTGGCCAACAATAAACAAACCCCATGTCTTTTAATGCAAAGTAAAATTCATGTTTTTAAATGGGATCTTTGTTTTATTTTTTTCCTTGTTTTGACGTTTTTCCATATTAGTTTTGTTTGTTTAGATTTTCATTTTTTGTTTTGTTGTGGGTTGTTCTAATGCTGGCCCTCAAGATCTTGTTACACCTTATCCTTGTTTTGTAAACCTACCTAACACATACCTCATTGGTTGATTAAATGGCCTATATCTAGGAAGGGGTGTGGATAAGGTTCCTGGGCTTCCAGGACAGGAGAATCGTGGGAGATAGATGGGAAGAGAGGACAAAAGAGGATGTCATGATGGGTTAGCTCAGAGAAGGAACTACTTGGGCCTGAAGAAAGTCAAGCAACGGCACTGATGAAGAAGACAATCAAGTACCATGGCGTTATGGATGAAAGGTAGTCCAGATGAGGATGATTAAGATGGATGGCATTGGATGGGGGCTGGGAGATGGATGGTGAATTTACTGAGACAGTATAAGTGAAATATCTGCCCTGCCCAAGGTAAGTAGGCGATTATAAAATTTACCAGGTGTCTGTGTCTTATCTGTGATAGTGGATTAAAGAGTACTGCCGTGATATTCTTAGGGCTGATAATAAACTTTAAACTTTATATAGTCCAACACTCACTTTTTATTTACTACAACATCGTTTGTTTCGGTTTTGTGAGGGAGAGAGACAGAGAACATTAAGTTGAGCTGGGTAAAGAAGTGGGAACGAGTTGGGGCAGGGAAATCATGATCAAAATACAGTGTGCAACATTTTCAAATAATTTTTAATGGCTGCTTAAGAAGTTATAGGAATCTTGAAAACAAAACAAACAAATGAAAAAAGAAGTTATAAGACTCAAATGTCTGAGAGTGATTCTAAGAGACACAGATTTAAGGTACCCATTGACAGGAAAACATGTCAAAAACGGAACCTATAGAATTGTGCCATACTCGCTCAATGCAGCATCCTTCTGGGCAAAGAAGACACTTGTAGATCAAGAGAACAGAGTACATTGATTAATTCATTCTAAGCATGGTCCCAAGATACCTATTTAAAGCTAAAGAAAACTAAAGCAAAATTATAAGATATAGTAAGAAATAAATGATGGGTTTGGAATGACAGCATGTTAATGTTTTTTAATAATTGTAACACATGTATCTCTTTGGCACAGAATGTTGATTGTAGAAGGGGTGTATGTCAAGGAGGAAAGGTATTTATTCTTTCTGTTTGATTTTATTTGGAACCTAAAATTCCTCTTAAAAATAAAGTACAATTTGGTTTTGTTTTCATTTTGGTTTGATTTGTGTTTGTGTTTTGAAGACAGGTTCTCTTTTATTATGTAGCCTTGACTGTCCTGGAACTCACTATGTAGACCAGGCTGGCTGCACAGAGATTCTCTTCTACCTCTGCCTCTGCAGTTAAAGGCCAGTGCCACCACACTCTGCTAAAGTCTAGTTTGTTTGTTTTAATGATGCAATATGGAATCCTAGAATGAAGCCCTTGGAACAGAAAAAAAAAATTAAGGCGAAAACACTAATGGTAATTCTTTAAATTTTAATAATTAAGTAACACACGTTGTTAACATCAAACTCCATTTATTAACAAAAGCACTTATTTCTTTTTCCTGACAATGGATGCAATATAACAATTGCTTCAAGTTTCTATCACCTTGAGCCCCCTACAATGATGTACTTATTGTACCTTGCACTGTAAAGCAAAATAAACAAGCATCCCTTGTAAATAATAAAATAAAAAATAAAACAGAGGAAGAAGAAAGAAAAAAAAAGAAAGAAAGAAAAACAAATGCAGCTGTGATGTGAACAGTGCATCAGATTCTCCCAACATCAAGAATTTAAAAAGAGAAGTCAATTTGAAGTGAGAATTTTGTTTGTTGATCATAAAGTTGGAAGATAGATATTGGTTTGTTTTATTATTTATGACACAAGCTGCAATCATCATTACTGAACCAAGGTACCTGTCATCTTCTCCAGCTGAAGAGTATTCACTTTTGGCTCCTCTAACTCTGAAACATTTTCCTACTGCTCACATTCATTTTCTACAGATGAATTATACTAAACTTAATAAGATTGCTTCTGTTTGTACTTTTCTGCAATAATCACTGTCTGGGAAAATTTTCCAATCTCCATCAGTGCTGTGCTCCAAGATGGGTCTAATTAATTTCTTTACTTGAGAGGCCTGGGGTTTTGTTTCAAGTGGCTTACAGAAGGATTTGTTTCTATCCTATTGATTCTTAATAATGGGATAATCTTGTTTATATACTATATTTCATATAAATTCTTAACTATGGTGCTTACATTTAAGGGGCTTTTAAGCCTGGAGTAATATATCTGATGTTAAAATGCATAAAAGAAAAGTACTACTCATATTTGCCTTTAAAATAAAATATCATTTGCTGATGAGTCTTTCAAAATATATTATTTCTCAGAGCACAGTAATTTAATTGGAAATGTACTTAAAAATATCTTTATTGTTTGGGTCAACTTGCTCACCAACAGGTTTCGGTATCAATAGGATAGCAACTCTCTTTTCTTCCAAAACAATCATAATAATATTCTATTGAGAAATTCACTGTCACTATTTATTTTATTTTGTTTGTTCTACACATGCTGAAGATCCTTGCACACACTGGGTGAGTTCACTACCATAAATTTACTGAATATGATTTTTAATAACAGAAGTATAATATGCCATATTAATATACTGAATAAAACAGAAAATTAAACATGAAGAAAGTACAGTTTATTAATATACCAAAATTCTACTATCACGAAATACATGTAATCAATATTTGCCAAAATCCATTTCTAGAATCTTTCTATTCCTGTTTGTAGCAAGAAGGAAATGTAAATAAAGAAATCAATACAAAGGTGACAGAATAGAAATGAAGGAAATGAAAATACAATTGTGTTAACTTTTAGATTGCAATTTATCAAAATTGAAATCATGCTACTCATACTTGTAAATTCATATTTCTGTAATAGTTGCCATTTTCTGAGTTGAAGTGTGAGAAATTTTATGCTGATATTTTTCACTCTAGTCTGTGAAAACTATGACAATTTTAAATTGCTACTATTTCTAACCTCAAGCATTACATGCTATGATGCATTGAGGTTGTATCATTTCAGAAGTGCCCGTGTTTGATGAGGAGAAAACATAAGACAAATGCAATTTGAAGGTCACTTTGCAAAATGCATTGCCAGTGCTCTATGCAGAATGCTGGGATCATGACAGAAAGAAGCATGGGAGAACCACCAGAGGAAGAAAGGCATCTGAGGCCTATGCAATGATGGCTCCAGACTGGGTTCTGGAACACAGAAGATTGATGGTATTGACATAGCTAGGTTTATGGAAATCCTCAGTTAAAAGTGGAGTAGCCTTACCAGGCCACAGAAGATGACAATGCAGCCGCCCCTGATGAGATCTGATAGACTAATAGACTAAGATCAGAAGGAAGGAGAAGGGGACCTCCCCTATCAGTAAACTTGGGGAGGGGAATGTGTGAAGAAGCGGATGGGAGGGTGGGATTGGGAGGGGAGGAGGGAAGGGCTTATGGGGGGATACAAGGTGAATAAAGTGTAATTAATAAAAATAAAAAAGCGGTATCCTAACATCAATTTCTTGTTCTGTTAATTTTACTATCTTTATGTAAGGTATTAATGTTTGGTAAGTTGATGGGTGGTTGAATGGAAACTCTGAACTATATTCACAAACCCTCTGGTCTTAAAATTATGTGAAAAAGTTTAAATGGACTGGCCCACACCTCTGGCAGAAGCTTCCTAAGCTATCAGAGGCCAGGCCAGCATTGTGAACCCCAAGCAAGACTACCCTTTCACCATAACCTCCCACATCTGCCCAGCATAACCTCAAACACTTCTCCTCTTCTTGTCACAATATCCCAGCCCACATCTCTTGTGCAATCCTTCTATCACATCAGAGGCTAGGCCAACTCCATGAAAACCAGTTGATGCCTCGTACCCCACCAGAAGCCAGGCCAGCAATCTGAACTTGAGGAAACTTGGCCAGATCAGAAGTCATATGTGTTGCCAGAACTCCAGCTCCTAAATGGTGGTAACCCCCTGCTAGACCAGAGGCCATTCAGGTCATCAGAAATCCAGCCATGTACTCAGGTAGAGACCCTTTATTCAACCACAGGACACTACAGTGAGAGGACCACAGAAGAAATAGAAACCAAAGAGAAAGCATCCATCCAACAAAGACAAACACTGGCACCTAGACCTGTGATCACTCCAAATCTAGATTCCTAAACATCAGTGTAAGAACACAGTCAACAACAGCCAGGACAATATATCACCAACATATGTCATCCATTCCATTACAACAATCCTTGAATATTCCAAAACAGCTGAAGCACAAGAAAATGACCTTAAAACCAAATTTATGAAGGTGATAAAGATCCTTAAAGATTAAATGAATACATCCCTTAAATAAATCAAGGAAAAGACAGACAAAAAATAGAGAAAAATCAATAAATCCCTTAAAGAATGTCAAGAAAGCCAAGGGGAGGAGGGGGAAACAAAGAAACAGTTAAAGGAAACAAATAGAATAGTTTAAGACACAGACTGAGGGAAATCTGGAGATGAAAATTCTAGGTAAGCAAATAGGAACTACAGATGGGAACATCACCAACAGAATACAAAAGACTGAAGTGAGAATCTCAGGCATTGAGATGATGATTTAAAAAAACAGATGAATCTGTCAAAGAAAATGTTAAATTTAAAAAATTCTTGACACAAAAAAATCCAGGCAATCTGGGATGCCATGAAAAAACAAACCCAGGAATAATAGGAATAGAACACAAAGACAAAGATGAAGATGAAGTCAAAGATGAAGATGAAGTCAAAGATAAAGACGAAGAGAATGATAAACAAGAGCAAGAACAAGATTCCAAGTTCAAAGGCCAAGAGATATTTTTGACAAAATCAAAGAAGAATTTTTTTTGTCTAGCCTGGAAAAAGACATGCCTATAAAGGTAGAAGAAGTTTACAAAAAATACCAAGTAGATTGGAGAAGAAAACGAAGTCTCCTTGTCACATAATAATCAAAATAATAAACACGCAAGGAAAAATACTAAAAGCTACAAGAGGAAGAGACCAAATAATATTTAAAGGCAGAACTATTAGAATTACGTCTGATTTCTAAATGGAGGCTCCAAAAGCCAGAAGAGAATGGACAGACATGCTGCAGACTGGGAGAGACAACAGGTGGCAGCCCAGACTACTATACTCCTCACAACTTTCAATTACCATATATGGAGAAAACATATTTTATGATAAAGTCAAATTTAAACAATATATATCCATAAATATAGCCCCATAGAGGTACTAGAAGAAAAAGTCCAAAATCCCTGGAGGTTAATTACACCCACAAAAACACAGGCAATATATAGTCTAACAGCAGCATAACCCAAAGAAGGAAAACACACATGCACACACATACACTATCAACAACAACTCCAACATGAATTAATAATCATTTGTCATTGATATCTCTCAACATCAATGGACTAAATTTCCCAATGAAAAGACACAGAATAAAAGAATGCATGCAAAAATAAGATCCCTCCTTCTTCTGCATACACCCCAAAATAAAAAAATAAAACCATACCATGTATGGGAGACTTTTGATGACCACTTCTATTTCCTTAGGGGATATAGGACTATTTAATTGATTTACCTGGTCTTGATTCAGGTTTGGTAAGTGGAATCAATCAAGAAAATTGTCCATTTCATTTAGATTTTCAAATTTTGTGGCATAAAGACTTTTGAAGTAAGTCCTAGTGATTGTTTGGATTTCCTCAGTGTCTGTAGTTATGTCCCCCTTTTCATTTCTGATTTTGTTGATTTGGATGGTGTCTCTCTGCCTTTTAGTTAGCTTGGCTAAGGGTTTATCTATCTTGTTGATTTTCTTAAAGAACCAGGTCTTGGTTTCATTGATTCTTTGAATTGTTTTATTTGTTTCTAATTGATTGATTTCAGCCCTGAGTTTGATTATTTCTAGCCATCTACTCCTCTTGAGTGTGTCTGCTTTGTTTTCTAAGGCTTTCATGTGAGCCTTTAAGTTCCTTGCTTGAGATGTTTCAAAATTCTTCTTGAAGGCACTAAGTGCTATGAATTCTTCTCTTAACACTGCTTTCATTGCATCCCATAAGTTTGGGTATGTTGTGTGTTTATTTTCATTAAATTCTAGGAAGTCTTTAATTTCTCTCCTGATCCAGCTGTCATTGAGTAGGGAAGTGTTCAGTTTCCATGTGTGTGTAGGCTTTTTGCTATTTCTGTTGTCGTTGAGGTCCAGGTTTAATCCATGGTGATCAGATAGGATACATGGGATTATTTCAATCTTCTTGTATCTGTTGAGGCTTGCTTTGTGACTAACTATATGGTCTATTTTGGAGAAGGTTCCATGAGGTGCTGAGAAGAAGGTAAGTTCTTTTGTGTTTGGGTGAAAGGTTCTGTAGACGTCTGTTAGGTCCATTTGATTCATGACCTCTGTTAGAGTCATTGTTTCTTTGTTTAATTTCTGTTTTGTTGACATGGCCTTTGTTGAGTCTTCCACTATTAATGTGTGGGGATATATGTGTGGTTTCAGTTTTATCAATGTTTCTTTTATAAATGTGGGTGTTCTTGTATTTGGGGCATAGATGTTCAGGATTGTGATGTCTTCTTAGTGGAATTTTACTTTGATGAGTATGAAATGACCTTCCCCATCTCTTTTGATTAATTTTGATTGGAAATCTATTTTATTAAATATTAGAATGGCTTCTCCTGCTTGCTTCTTGGGTTCCTTTGCTTGGAAAACCATCTTCTAGCCCTTTACTCTCAGGTAATGTCTATCTTTGTGACTTAGGTGTGTTTCTTGTATGCAACAGATTGTTGGATCTTGTTTACATATCCATTCTATTAGTCTGTGTCTTTTTATTGGACAGTTGAGTCCATTAATGTTGAGGGAGATTAATGACCAGTGGCTGTTAGATTCTTTGATTTTGTTGCTGGTTGTGGGACTGTGTTCATGTGCTTGACTAGTTTTAGTTTTGCTGTAGTGAGGTTATTTGTTTCCTGTGTTTTCCTGAATGTAGTTAGTGTTCTCATTGATTCTATCATACTCTATGTTTATAATTTATTGATTTCAGCCCTGCATATGATTATTGCCTGTCGTCTACTCCTTTTTGGTGTGTTTGTTTTCTTCTGTTCTATAGCTTTCAGGTGTGCTGCTAAGTTACTAGCATGGGATCTCTCCAATTTCTTTATGAAGGTGCTTGGTGCTATGAACTTTCCTCTTAGCACTGCTTTCATTGTGTCCCATAAGTTTAGGTATGTTGTGCCTTCATTTTCATTGAATACTAGAAAGCATTTAATTCTTGTATATGTTTGCTGACTCAGTGTTCCTTGAGTATGGAATTGTCCAGTTTCCATGAGTTTGTAGGCTTTCAATTGTTTCTGTTGTTGCTGAGTTCCAGCTTTAATCCCTGGTGGTTTGATAAGATGCAGAGGGTTATTTCAGTCTTCTTATATTTGCTGAAGCTTCCTTTGTGACAGAGTGTATGGCCAATTTTGGAGAAGGTTCTGTGTGGTGCTGTGAAGAAGGTTTATTTTGCTATCTGTTAGGTCTATTTGATTTATGATGTGTTAGTTTATTTCCCCATTTAATTTCTGTCTTGATGACCTGTCCACTGGAGAGAGGGGGGGTTGAATTTTCCCACTATTAAGGTATGGGGTTCTATAGGTGATTTAAGCTTTAGTGATGTTTCTTTCAAGAATAAGGGTGCCTTTTCATTTGAGGTGTAGATGTTCAGAATTGAGATGCTGACTTGGTGAATTTTTCCTTTGATAAGTATTAAGTGTCCTTCTCCATCTTTGATTAATTTTATTTGAAAGTCTATTTTTTTTTAATACTAGAATGGCTACTCCAGCTTGCTTCTTAGATCCTTTTGCTGGAAAAAGCATGTTCCAGCTTTTTACTGAGGTAATGTCTATTTTTATTGCTGAGGTATGTTTCTTGTATACAGCAGAAACATAGGTCCTCTTTTGGTATCCATTCTGTTAGCCTGTATCTTTTTATTGGGGAATTGATGCCATTGATGTTGAGAGATATTAATGACCAGTTGTTGTAACTTCCTGTTATTTTGATGTTGGGGGTGGAGAGAGAGAGAGAGAGAGAGAGAGAGAGAGAGAGAGAGAGAGAGAGATTCCCTTCTTTTGGTTTTGCTGATGTGGGCTTAATTAGTTCCTGTGTTTTTCTGTGTGTAGTTGGCCTGCTTGGGTTAGAGTTTTCCTTATAGTATCTTCTTCAGAGTTTTATTTATGAATAGGTACTGTTTAAATTTGTTTCTGTGGGAGATTGCCTTGTTTTCTCCCTCTATGGTGATTAAAAGCGTGGCTGGGTACAGTAGTCTGGGCTGACATCTGTGGTCTCTTAGTGTCTATAATATATTTGTCCAGGCCCTTTTGGCTTTTCAAGTTTCTGATGAGAAGTCAGGTGCAATTCTGATAGGTTTACCTTTATATGTAACTTAGCATTTTTCCCTT
Source organism: Meriones unguiculatus (assembly GCF_030254825.1). Taxonomy (NCBI): domain Eukaryota; kingdom Metazoa; phylum Chordata; class Mammalia; order Rodentia; family Muridae; genus Meriones; species Meriones unguiculatus. The sequence continues at coordinate 57,289,645 of NC_083362.1, read as the reverse complement.
GCAGCTTTTAATATTATCTTTTTGTTCTGTACATTTAGTGTTTTATTATATGGCAGGGTTATTTTCTTTTCTGGACCATTCTATTTGGAATTCTGTAAGCTTCTCTCATGTTTATAGGCCTCTTTTTCTTCAGGTTGGGGAAGTTCCATTTTGTTGAAAATATTTTCTGGGCCTTAGAGCTAGGCCTATTTCCTTCTATTTCTAATCTATTCTTAGGTTTCTATTCTATTCTTAGGGCCACATTGAAAAGGTGATTTTTTATTAATTAATTAAACTTTACAGTCTAATCATAGCTCCTTCCCTCCTCTCCTTCCAGTCACACCCTCAAACCTCCTCTTCTCCATTCTCCCTCTCCCTCTCTGAAAAGCGGAGGCCCCCAAGGCTGGCACCTCAAGTTTCAGAAAGGCAAAGCACATGCTCTCCTACTAAGGACAACCAAGGTAGCCCATATATTGGAAATGGATCCAATGGCAGGCAACAAAGTCAGGGACAGTCCCTTCTCCAGTTGTTAGGAGAGTCACATGATGACCAAGCTACATATCTGCTACATATGTATAGAGGATCTAGGTCCAGCCCATGCATGCTCTGTGGTTGATGGTTCAGTCTCTGTGAGCTCCATGGGCCCAGATAAGTTTACTCTGCAGGTCTTTCTTGTGGTGTCCTTGACCCTAATAGAAATTGAAAAGAAGAAATCATGAAGAAAGGACCTTTTAGAAAAATGCTCATTGCATGGATGAAATGATTTTGGTAGACAGGTTAGAAGGTATAGAGTGAATGAAGAAAGAAGATTAGTCCACAGGAAACACAACAGCACAAGCTGTTCTTTTTCTAATCCATTAGCACTCTAGATAATAAGAAAGAGGATGTCAAAAGTCAGAAAGTTCATCCAGGCCTATTACTGAAGATCTTTGAATATCACTCTGGAATATCATTCTTTTCTGTAAAAAGTAGATGGTGTGTGAACAATTGTCCTCAATCAAAGACTGATAAGACTACTATAAAAGGACAAGAAAACCAGGCAGACATAATGTTATGGACATGAGACATACCATGTGCCATCATACATACATCTAGAAAGACCTGAGCAGTGAATAAACTCTTAGTCAAAAGGCAAATAGTTTTCAGTGCCACAAGCTATTAAGGAGGCATCATGTTCTCAGACCGACTCTGCTGGAATTTACAATCCTGTCTTCAGAGATATATTGTGAAATGGACATCTGTAAATTCCAGAGGGGAAAGTCATGGATAGGGTATGTTAATGTTGAACAATTAGTAAAAATGTCCTTAGGAAGAATATTTGAAGGCAATCTCTGAGGAAAAGTTGAGAGTTAAGTACATTAATATTGAAGTGAAGGATTGCCTTAAGAATATCTGAAGAAAAAGGAAGAGAACCAGCGAAGGCCTTGATGGGTCAGATAAACACCAAGGTCAGTTGGCTGGGGTCCTATGATATTGGAGAATCTTATATGAGCAAAATAACTGAAAGGTACAACTACTGTTGAGCTTGTCAACATTGGTCAGGGCTGTCACACAGTGCATGCTTTCTCCTTGCAAAAACTACACAGTGCATTCTAAAGTTGCAAAGTCAAGGTATATTTTATATACCTTAATAACATACAAATAAATAATTTACAAAATTATGAATAAAATATGCACATAAATACAGAAATAAATACATAAACATATATACAAATAAATAATTTGTGGAAGTGGACCTATAAAAACCTCTTTTAGTTTGTAATTGAGTTCAGCACTACCAGAGCAACAACCCTAAACAGTGAAATAATGGAGACACTGTTAAGTGTCTCATTCAGGAATGAGTACTAAGACTGAGGCATCATGACAGAGACAGGGAAGCCAATTACTATAACACAGATCGGATCAGCATGAAGAAGGGCCATTTAGCTTGGGAAGGGGAAGGCTGAAAGGGGGAAGTAAACATTTTAATCAAATCCAATACATGTTATTGATTTCTCCTTGCCAGACTTACCTTCTGGAATACTTATAAAGCTTTTGACATTGAGATATTTGGCCAAAGCTATCGGATTAGTCAAGGCAAAGAGGGCTGCTACTGGTGTAATCTCTTGTATTCCATTTAAATGTGATTTATTCCTTTCTCAAAGCAAGCTAGTATTGATAAAGTAAATGAAACTGAAAAATCCCAAAGGGAATTTGGTGTCCACTTACACAAAATGGGTTTGCAAAGTGTGATGATGTGAGATTGTGGGCCTTTTTTTTTCTCTCTCTCTTCTTTTATTTCTTTTGTTGTTATTGCAGTAAAGTCAAAACTAGTCAGACTTTCTACTCTTCTATGTGCTGTGCACTTAGTCACCTCTGGCACTGCAAATCACTAAAAGCTATCATCTTCCACTTCAATTGCAGAGATTTTTTTAACTCAAAAATTTCAATGTCATTTACTACCATTAAGGCCTACCTGCTCATAGATGAACATTTTTACACAATGTCCAATCTTCAAAACTTTTGATAGCAAACCTACCAGGGAGATATTTGTTTTCTTTTTAGCTTCATCAAAGTTAGGACAATTGTCAACAATGTCTTGGCAAGCTTTGAAGCTGTCATATTTAATATCCTGAGGAAGATTTTCAGGCTAAAATTTCACAACTTCCCAAATGGTGCAAAGTGATGTCCTGGTTAATATTTAACAGGACTACAGTAGCTCTTATTGAGATTAATGCCAATCAAAGACATCAAACACAAAAAAATAATTTATTGAAAAACTAAACTAAACTAAAATAATTTTTAATGAGTACACATTAGACTAGTCTCAGTTGGTGTAAAAAAATGTGAATGAGGAAATTGAAGCTATAGGCCTAACCAGGTTGTTCCTAACCAGGCATCTTCAATTAGTATTCATACATGAGAAATTGGGACTCTGGTCCTGACTGTTTCATGGAAGGCCCAGGGTAGGACAATTAAAAGTTTCAAGAATAAAGCTCATAGAAGCAAGGTTTGGTGGCCACCTCTTTAATTCACAGCAGCAACACCTCTGAAATCTCTCATTACATTCACCGAACACCAGTCAGGCTGACAAAAACAGCAGACATCTTCATTCCATAAAGGATTTCGCACCTTCTTGGTGTCGGCCTTGTTATTAGCCTTCATTCACATAGCACTCTAGTCTGTTTCTTTTCACAACCATTCTATGCTAGAACACACATTGCACCCCAGTCCTTCCCTCATAGACTCTAATTTCAACCTAATTCTTCTGCTCATTTTGAATATCATACACTTCATTGCAGAGTTTGTCCTTTCAATAACCCCCAACACACACACACACACCACACACACACACACACACACACACACACACACGGAGTGCTTCACATGTAGCTGCTCAAATCGACACACTTTAGAGTAACAGTGTGAGACACTGGACTCTTTATTAGAATATAAAGAACAAAATGAGATGTTTAGGAGCAAACCTGATGCATGATCTCATTGTTCATAAAAAGTATAAAATTTTTTCAATTTCCCAGTTTCATCTGTACCTGAGTACTTGATCCCAGCAACGTGGGCCCCACAGTCTCGCTCTCTAACATATGTCAGTGCCAAGCACACTTCTGATTGTTCTCTTGCACAGCTGGACTTGCTAGTGCTTGATCCTGAGCTTTCCCGTGAAAACACACCTAGCTTGCCCGGACAGACATGGATTGGATTCTTGTGATGATTTGAGTGAAAACTGTTTCCAGTAGGCTCGTGTATTCAAAAAACATGATAGTGCTGTTTGATGAGGTTATGGCCTTTTAAAAAGTGTAGACTTGATGGAGGAAGTGTGTCACTATGCAGGCTTTGAAGGTTTATAGCCTTGACCCAAATCCTATTCTTGGTCTCTCTGCTTCTTGTATGAGGTAGAGATGTGTCTCTCTCTTCCTTGCTCCTTCCACCACACTATCTCTGTTATGCTTTTCTGTCATTATTAATATATAGTCTTTTGGAAGTCAAAATAAATTCCTCCTTAAGTTACTTTTACATCATGGTATTTTATCATAAAAACAAAAACATTATTTGGTGTAGTCCTAAACATATTTACAATAAAGTGCACTGTAGAAAGACAGGGGGAACTCCTAATCTCAGGCTGAGGTCTTTCCATGAGTGATGTCCCCTGGTTTAGAAGATCTTCAGGTATAATGAAATGCTTTTCTACCATGAAAATTAGGAGCTTTACTAACATTTTATGCAGCAACAAAATTTTCTACAAACAGCAGTAACTTGCCAAGATTTCCTTTTAATTTAATCAGGCCATCAATCAGCAAGGTTGGGGCATACAAGTTAATATTTATTTACCGCTTAGATACAGTTGAATGATTTCTGCTTTAACTGGAGGCAAAAATGTTAGTTCCTCATGACATTTAACAGTTCCTGGTGGCATTATTTTGACAGCATCTATTTGACCTGAGAAACTGCATGCCTACAGAAATAGTCTTCTGGCAAAATTTGCTTACAAAAATATCTCAAGAGTAAAAATGACCCTAAAGGTAGATTTTAATCATCTATTAAAAAATAAATATCAGTTTCTGAGTAATGATGACATGGACCCAGACTTCTCACTTCCCCCATGCATCATTCACAAGAATGACAAGAAAACATGAAAAACAATGAGCATCATTACCTAAGTCTGGGAAATAGCAAAGTCTGTCAAGGGTGTCAAAAAAATAGCATTTAGAGAATTGTAGAGCAAGTGAGCTGAAAATGCAAAAAGGCTTCAGTTTATAATTTCTTCTTTTATTCAAGAGCAGCAGCATTAATAAAAATCCAGATAAAGATTCTAGAAACCACAGAATTCATGGGGACTACTTTTCTTTTTAAAAAAATGTAGAAAAACAGTATAGTCAGGCTATTTTTCTAGAAGTATCACATGAATCTTTAGTGTTGATGCCCCCTGGGTTTGCATTAACAGACTAAAAGAGCCACAGAGCCTCAGAATCAAGCTCTCCTTTTGGGTAATGGAATAGCAGAAGCATGAAGTTTGTGAAACATAACACTTCTCTCTAGAATGGGAAAGAAACAATAAATAAAAGGCCAGAACAATAAGATGATTTCCAAATGAGTTTTTTTTTTTCTGTAAGACATAAAACCTCCAAAATGGTGCTAAAATTCAAAAGAAGTGAAGACTCTTAAAGATTCAGAGAAACTACTTCTTTCTGAAATTTGTTCCTTAACCAAGAAAAAAATTACAAAACTACAATGTCCTAATTTCAAAGGTACAGTGTCACTGAGCATTAAACAAACCAGTACATAAATAATTAGAGAAATCAGTACGTTGAAAAGATTCTGAGATGAGCAGAATGTGAATCTTGTGGAGATAATATTAAAGTGTCAAATCGCTCAGGGCAGGCACTGAAAACTGAAGTCATTTCTTCTTTCTCTTTCTTCTCTGTCTCCTCCTCCTCCTCCTCCTCCTCCTCCTCTTTCCTAAACTTGAGGTACTAAGGATTAAACCCAAGACCTTCTATATTTTAGGTAAACACTAGACCACTGAGCTTAATCCCCAAACTCAATACTTTCTATATAGCTAGGGTATACATTTTGTTGAGTTAAATGTATCAATTATATCTGGCCAAACATTTCCCACTAGTTGAATAAGTGCATTTTCAGTGCATGTCTCCAGACATGGCATATGAGTTAGGCTGTGGGCTGGTTCTGAGGATTTCCACATGAGAATTAGGCAGCAGATTACTGAACAAGCAGATGAAGCAAAGATGAAGAGTCAAGGGAGCACAGGATGCCAGCCACAATGTACCTTGTCATCTGACTCATCCAAATATTCCTTACTGAAACATCAATGTGAAAGCAAAATACTCAAATAAAGTCTATTGAGTATGAATTTATACTAAATATGTATGTGAGAATTTGTTCTCTCACATTGAAACTAAATCTTGTTATCTGTTGAAACAGATAACCATAGTCAATGGCACCATGTGGTGGTTTTAATGAGAATGGTCCCTCTTAGTCCTTCATATATGGAACTGTTTGGGAAGGATTAAGTGGTGTGGCCTTGTTGGAGGAGGCGTGTCACTGGTGGCAGGATTTAAGGTTTCCACAGCCCACATGAGACACAGTGCTTCTCACTCTGCCTCCTACTTGCCAATAGGATATAAGTTCTCACATCTACTGCCTTAACATTATGCTTGCTGCCATGGTCCCTGACACAATGAAAAGGGACTCTAACCTGCAAGGAACCATGAACCCCAAATTAAAATCTCTCTTCTATAAGTTGCCTTGGCCATGCTGTTTCATCAGAGCAATAAAAACTAACTAAGGCACAGCACAACAGAAGTGAGTTGTTTATATGTAGGTCTAATTAAAGCTCTTTTAAGATGAGCCATAACACTGAAGGAGCAAGTGATATGAATAATAGCAAGTCATGTCCTGACGAAAGACAAAGTTAGCTTGGGTTGTTTCCATGTCTTCCAGAGAGAGGTGCACAAGAATAAACTTGGATAGAGGTGTTCTGGTTAAGCTATACTTAAAGGAATAATAACTATAGGTATTTTCCATGTAGCAGTGGGATACATCCAGTTAAAATCTAAAAGCAAGCTGCAAGTGTAAGTAACAAACTTTTATAAATGTTACTCACAAGGTGGAGGGAAATTATTTTTTTTTTTTCATTTATCCCTGGGAGAAGAATAAAGAGACAAATTAGTTGAGGTTGATAAAAAATGGATGATGAATCTGAGAGTCAAATATATGTTTAAGAGAAGTATCAGATAGATACACACAGAAAAGGTGAAGCCTAAGCATAATTATAGGGCTGGGAAGATAGTTGAGTCAGTAAATTACTTGTCTTCTAAGCATGAGGACTGAGACTGAGCCATAGGACCATGTAAGAGGCTGAGTGTAGTAGAACATTATTTAATTCCAGTGTTGAAATGCAGTCCTTCAGAAGGCTACTGCGGTTCATTGTCTAGCCAGTGTAGCCTGATTGGTGAGCTCTGGTCCAATGAAAAACCCTGTCTCAGAACAGGCATATGGAGATTTCAAGGATGGCGCTCAGTGTTGTGGCTTACATGTATACTTTGCAAAGACTTGATCATTCACACACATACACAAATATATATAAGTATATATGTGTGTATATTAATAAAATAATCATAAAAATAATGTTCTAGACTACCTTGAGTTGAAAATATTGAAATTAGATTCAACAGGTTTATTCATAAGGAGACTATTTTTATTCATCAAGAATTATTGACGAGAAAAGAAACACATCACGTCACATCATAGTCAAAACACTAAATCTACAGAACAAAGAAAAGATATTAAAAGCAACAAGGGGAAAAGGCCAAGTAACACATGAAGATAGACCTATCAGAATCACACTGGACTTCTCATCAGAAACTATGAAAGCCAAAAGGGCCTGGGCAGGTGTCATGTAGACTCCAAGATACCACAGATGCCAACCCAGACTACTATACCCTGCAAAGCTTTCAACCAACATAGATGGAGAAAACAAAGCATGCCATGACAAAACTAAATTTATGCAATGTCTACACAGCAAACCAGCCCTACAGAAGATACGAGAAGGAAAACTCCAATCCAATGAAAACAGCTTCACCAATACAGATAATATCATAATAAAAATTAAAAGAAAACAAGCAATGAAACAGAGTAAGACCACCGACTTCAATATAAAAGGAACAAATGTTCAGTAGTCACTATTAGCTATCAACATAAATGGACTCAACTCTCCAATAAAAAGACACAGACTGACAGATTGGGTGTGGAAACAAGATCCAGCATTCTGCTGCATCCAAGAAACGCACCTCTGCAACAAAGATAAACACTAGCTCAGAGTAAAGGACTGGAAAAATGTCTTTCAAGTAAATGGACCTAGAAAACAAGCTGGGGCAGCTATCCTAATATCTAATAAAATAGACTTTCAACCAAAATTAATCAAAAAAGATGAAGAAAGACACTACATTCTCATCAAAGGAAAAATCCACCAAGAGGACAACATCACATTCTGAACATCTATGCCCCAAATACAAGAGCACCTACATTCATAAATAAAACATTATTAAAACTTAAATCACACATCGATCCCAACACCTTAATAGTGGGAGACTTCAATACCCCGCTTTCACCAAGGGACAGATCATCTAGACAAAAGCCTAAAAAGGAAATAAAGGCACTTACAGAGATCCTAAATCAAATGGACCTAATAGATGTCTACAGAACTTTCCACCCAAACTCAAAAGAGTATACCTTCTTTTCAGCACCTCATGGAACCTTCTCCAAAATAGATCATATAGTTGGTCACAAAGCAATCCTCAATAGGTACAAGAAGATTGAAATAATCCCCTGTATTCTATCTGACCACCATGGACTAAAGCTAGACCTCAACAACAATGGAATTAGAAAAAAGCCTACAAACACATGGAAACTGAACAACTTGCTGCTCAATGACAGCTGGGTTAAGAAAGAAATAAAAAAGAAATTAAAGACTTCCTAGAATTCAATGAAAATGAAGGTACAACATACCCTAATTTATGGGCCACAATGAAAGCAGTGCTAAGAGGAAAATTCATAGCACTAAGTGCCCTCAAGAAGAAATTTGTGACATCTCATACAAGCAACTTAATGGCCCAACTGAAAGCCCTAGGAAAAAAAAGAAGAAAATACACGTAAGAGGAACAGACGGCTGGAAATAATCAAACTCAGGGCTGAAATCAATCAATTAGAAACAAATAAAACTATTCAAGGAATCAATGAAACCAAGAGCTGGTTCTTTGAGAAAATCAACTAGATAGACAAACCTTTAGCCAAACTAACCAAAAGGCAGAGAGAAACTATCCAAATCAGCAAAATCAGAAATGAAAGAAGGGACATAACAACAGACACCGAGGAAATCCAAACAATCATTAGGTTGTAGTACAAAAACCTATATGCCACAAAATTTGAAAATCTAAAAGAAATGAACAATTTTCTTGATAGATTCCATCTACCAAATTAAGTCAAGATCAGGTAAAAGATTGAATAGTCCTATATCCCCCAAGGAAAGAGAAGCAGTCATCAACAGTCTCCTTCCAAAAAAAGCCCTGAGCCAGATGGATTCAGTGCAGAATTCTACCAGATCTTCAAAGAAGTGCTAACTCCAATTCTCTTAAACTATTCCACAAAATAGAAACAGAAGGAACATTACCAAAATCATTCTATGAAGCCACAGTCACCTTAATACCTAAACCTCACAAAGACCCAACAAAAAAAGAGAACTTCAGACCTATCTCTCTTATGAACATTGATGCAAAAATACTCAATAAAATACTTGCAAACTGAATCCAAGAACACAACATCAAAGATATCATCCACCATGACCAAGTAGGCTTCATCCCAGGCATGCAAGGGTGGTTCAACATACAGAAATCCATCAATATCATCCACCACATAAACAAACTGAAGGAGAAAAACTATATGATCATCTCCTTAGATGCTGAAAAAGTATTTGACAAAGTCCAACACCCATTCATGTTCAAAGTCTTGGAGAGATCAGGGATACAAGGCACATTCCTAAACATAGTAAAGGCAATATACAGCAAGCCTATAGCCAACATCAAACTCAATGGAGAGAAACTTAAATCAATCCTACTGAAATCACGGACAAGACAAGGCTGCCCATTTTTTTCATATCTCTTCAAAATAGTACTTGAGGTCCCAGCTAAAGCAATAAGACAACTAAAGGAGATCAAGGGAATACAAATCAGAAAGGCAGAGGTCAAAGTATCACTATTTGCAGATACGATAATATACATGAGTAACCCCAAAAATTCAACCAGAGAACTCCTTTAGCTGATAAACATCTTCAGCAAAGTGACAGGATACAAAATCACCTCAAAAATATCAGAAGACAAAGGGGCCGAGAAAGAAATCAGGGAAACAACACCCTTCACAATAGCAACTAATAACATAAAGTAACTTGGGGTGACACTAACCAAGCAAGAGAAAGACCTGTTTGAAAAAAGAAGAAAAAAAACAGTTAAGTCTCCGAAGAAAGAAATTGAAGAAGATATCAGAAGATGGAAAGATTTCCCATGCTCATGGATTGGTAAGATTAACAGTGAAAATGGCCATCCTGCCAAAAGCTATCTACAGGTTCAGTGCAATTCCCATCAAAATACCAACGCAATTCTTTGCAGACCTTGAATAAAAGATTCTCAGCGTCATATGGAGAAACAAAAAACCCAGAATCTCCAAAACAGATCTTCTGGAGGTATCTCCATGCCAGATCTCAAGCTGAACTACAGAGCAATAGTAATAAAAACAGCATGGTATTTGCATAGAAACAGAAAGGAGGATTAATGGATCCGAATAGAAGACCCAGAAATAAACCCACTCACCTATGAATACTTGATTTTTGACAAAGAAGCCAAAACCATTCAATGGAAAAAAGACAGTATCTTCAACAAATGGTGCTGGTCCAACTGGATGTCTACATGCAGAAAAATGAAAATAGATCCATATTTATCACCCTGCACAAAACTAAAGTCCAAGTGGATCAAAGACCTCAACATAAAACCAGATACTCTAAATCGGTTAGAAGAAAAAGTGGGGAAGAACCTAGAACTCAGGAGACAACTTCCTGAACAGAACACCAACAGCACAGGCTCTAAGAGCAACAATCAATAAATGGGACCTCATGAAACTGAAAAACTTCTGTAAAGCAAAAGACACTGTCGTCAGAATAAAAAGACAGCCTACAGACTGGGAAAAGATCTTCACCAACCCTATATATTACACAAGGCTGATATCCAGAATATATAAAGAGCTAAAGAAGTTAAAAAGCAGTAAATCAAGTAATCCAATTAAAAAATGGGGCACAGAGCTAAACAGGGAATTCTCGACAGAGGAATATAGAATGGCAGAGAAACACTTAAAAGAGATGCTCAACATCCTTAGCCATTAGGGAGATGCAAATCAAAATTACCCCGAGATTTCACCTTACACCCATCAAAATGGCTAAAATAAAAAACTCAAATGACAACACATGCTGGAGAGGTTATAGAGAAAGGTTAACCCTCCTCCATTGCTGGTGGGAATGTAAACTTGTACAACCACTTTGGAAGTCAATCTGGCGCTTTCTCAGACAATTAGGAATAGTGATTCCTCAAGGCCCAGCTATACCACTGCTCAAGTACACAACAAGGACATTTGCTCAACCATGTTTGTATCAGCTTTATTTGTAATAGCCAGAACCTGGAAACAACCCAGATGTCCATCAACAGAGGAATGGATACAGAAATTGTGGTACTTTTACACAGTGGAATACTACTCGGCAATCAAAAAGGAGGAAATCATGAAATTTGTAGGCAAAAGATGGGACCTAAAAATGATCATCCTGAGTGAGGTATCCCAAAAGCAGAAAAACACACATGGTACATACTCACTTATATAGACCTATAAGATACAATAAACATAATTAAATCTATACACCTAAAGAAGATAAACAGGAAAGAGGACCCGGGGCAAGATGCTCAATCCTCACTTAGAAAGGCAAATGGGATGTGCATTGGATGTAGAAGAAAACAAGTAACAGGACAGGAACCTATTGCAGAGGGCCTCTGAAAGACTCTACCTAGCAGTCTATCAAAGTAGATACTAAGACTCATAACCAAACCTTTGGCAGAGTGCAAGGAATGATATGAAGGGGGGGTTAGTATGAGGTGGAAATGATAGGAGCTCAACAAGGACCAAATATATCTGGGCACAGGGGTCTTTTCTAAGACTGACACTCCACCAAGGACCATGTATGGACATAACCTAGAAGATATAACCTAGAACCTCTGCTCTGATGTAGCCCATGGTAGCTCAGTAACCAATTGGTTTCCCATAGTAAGGAGAACAGGGACTATTTCTGACAGGAACTCAATGGCAGGCTCTTTGACATCCCCTCCTCCAAGGAAGGAACAGTCCTGCTAGGCCACAGAGGAGATCTTTGCAGCCAGTCCTGAAGATAGCTGATAAAACAGGATCAGATGAAAGGGGAGGAGGTCCTCCCCAATCAGTGGACTTGGAAAGGGACAGGGAGGAGATGAGGGAGGGAGGGTGGGATTGGGAGGGAATGAGGGAGCGGGATACAGCTGGGATACAGACTTAATAAAATGTAACTAATAATAAAAAGAATATATAAAAAAGAATTATTGAATTAAGAAGTGTCATTGGTTGAGGAGTTAGGCATCCAATAATCATCAAGAAGTAAATGGGCAAAAATATTAAGAATAGAGAAACCTGAGGTCTGGCAAGATCAGTGGGTAAAGTCACTCTCAACCTAACCTAATGATGTCTGTAATGGATCTGTGCGATCCCCATGGTGGAAGGAGAGAACCCACTCTTGCAAGTTGTACACACACACACACACACACACACACACAAATGTAACCAAAACTTTAAATATGGCAACTAATTGTAAAGTTGGTTTTTTTAAAAATTTTTTTTCTTTATTAATTACACTTTATTCACTTTGTATCTCCCCTGTGGTTCCCTCCCTCCTCCCTTCCCAATCCCTCCATTCTTTCACCCTCTGCATGCATGCCCCTCCCCAAGTCCACTGATAGGGGAGGTCTTCTTTTCCTTCCTTCTGACCCTAGTCAATTAGGTCTCATCAGGAGTGGCTGCATTGCCTTCTTCTGTGGCCTGGTAATGCTGCTTCCCCCTCAGGGGGAGGAAATTAAAGAGCAGGCCAATCAGTTCATGTCAGAGACAGTCCCTGTTCCTATTACAATGGAACCCACTTGGATACTGAACTGCCATGGGCTAAATCTGTGCAGGGGTCTTAGGTTATCTCCATGCATAGTCCTTGGTTGGAATATCAGCCTCAGGAGAGAGCCCTGTGCTCAGATTTTTTGGTTCTGTTGCTCTCCTTGTGGAGTTTCTGTCCTCTCCAGATCTTACTGTTTTTCACTTCTTTCCTAAGATTCCCTGAACTCTGCCCAAAGGTTGCCCATAAGTCTCAGCATCTACATTGATAATCTGCAGGGCAGAGCCTTTCAGAGGTCCTCTGTGTCAGGCTCCTGACTTGTTCCCTCTTTTCTCCTTCTTCTGATGTCCAGCCTCTTTGCCTTTATGGGTAGGAATTGAACATTTTAGCAAGAGTCTTCCCTCTTGATTAGTTTCTTTAGGTGTACAGATTTTAGTCGGTTTATCCTATATTATAGGTCTATATGAGGGAGTATTTACCATGTGCGTCTTTCTGCTTCTGGGATAGCTCACTCAGGATGATCTTTTCCAGATCCCATCATTTACCTGCAAATTTCATGATTTCCTTGTTTTTCATTGCTAAGTAATATTCCATTGTGTAGATATACCTCAATTTGTGCATCCATTCCTCCACTAGGGGGCATCTGGGATGTTTCCAGCTTCTGGCTATTACAAATAAGGCTGCTACAAACATGGTTCAGCAAATGTCCTTATTGTGCACTTGAGCCACTTTTGGTTATATGCCTAGGAGTGGTATAGCTAGAAATTGAGGAAGCACTATTCCTAGTTGTCTGAGAAAGCGCCAGATTGCTTTCCAGAGTGTTTGTACAAGTTTACATTCCCGCCAGCAGTGGAGGAGGGTTCCCCTTTCTCCACAACCTCTCCAGTATTTGTCGTCTCTTGAGTTTTTTATCTTAGCCATTTTGATGGGTGTAAGGTGAAATCTTTTTTTTTTTAATTTTTTATTTAACTTTTATTAATTACACTTTATTCCTTTTGTATCCCCCCATAAGCCCCTCCCTACTCCCCTCCCGGTCCCACCCTCCCCCTCTTTCTGCATGCATGCCTCTCCCCAAGTCCACTGATAGGGGAGGTCCTCCTCTCCTTCTTTCTGAAATTTTTTTTTTGTTGTTCTTCTCAATGCAGTTTATTCAGGAACCTTGAACAATCTTCTGACCCTGGGGAAAGCCAGCCCACAGCTTAAAATAGCCTCTGGGTAGCCAACCCCAGCGTGCCTCATGTGCAATGCAGATAGGTCCACATACATGGAAGCAAGCCAGATCCTCAGCCTTAGCTAAATATGGAGCTGTTTGTGACAGAGAGCACTCACCATTGGGAAGGTGGAAGGCAGAAACCAGCTCCATCTTTAAGGCACGGCATTACACAGCTCTCTACAGTTCCCCCTTTTTGTTTTAGACGCATCAGGCAAGAGTAGAGGTCTGATCTCTGATATTAGAAATAAATTGGGACTTTGTACCAATGTTCATTTAGGTGTCATCCACCCAAAGAGCATCAGACCCGTCTGATACCTTTTTCTCAGAGGCGGGACCTGGGGCATCAACCTGCATGCAATCAGACATGCTCTTCTCTGGGTCAAAAGGGGCTGACCCTGGGTGCAGTGCTTAGCCTCGCATCCTGAGCGTAACATTTTAGCTTTTTATGGTAGCCAACCATGCTTGGGGAGACTGTCCTGCTTCAATGGCTGTAAAGGCCTGAATGATCATGGCTGCATTAAGCTGTTGTGAGACTTTAATCTTGCATATACAACACAGGCAAACCAAGGAGACCAACACCAGAAGGACTGCTAACGCTCCCATGCCCACCCATTCCTTCAGATGATTCATGGCTGCAGCAATCCATGATGATAATCCTGTGGCTTAGGGTCATTTTGATTTGCATTTTCCTGATGGTTAATGATGTTGAGCATTTCTTTAAGTGTTGTTACCATACAGGTCCATACCATAAAGTTGTTTTTAAAATCTCATGTTAAAAGAAGTTTAGTTTATAAATAAGTTTATAAATAAACAATAAAAAATTTAAAACTATAATTTTATTTAATACCCCATACTAAGGAAGTGGGAAGGTAGCAAAAGCCAGCTCTTTTTATGCATACCTGTAATCACATAGCTTGGGGGATAGAAACAGAAGGATCAGAAGTTCAATTTCAGCTTCAACTACACAGCAGTTTGAGACCAGTCTGTGCTAGAAACCACAGCATTGCTCTTTGTAAATGTAATCTTTTTTCACCAGACATAATTGTCCTCTCAGAGGCTTACTGCTGAATAAGCTCACCTTTTCTAGTTCTTCCTGAACTCTGGCTGGCTGGTTCAACTCAGATGTTCTGGCCCAAACTCTTCTTCAAGCTGACTGATTCAATCTGGCTTCTCTCAGCTTCTGACTGAATTGCCCTGCTTGGCCTCATACCAACTTTAGCAATATGTTCTAGTCTTCTGGCTCCTTCTTATTCTTCAGTTCATTCTGTCTTTGCCTGCATTTAGTTTGTTCTCTCTGTAGCCTATCTCTGTAAAACTGTCCCTATAAAATGTCCATACACACATACCACACCACCCCTTCTCTTTCTTGCTGCTTTTAAGTAGGCTCTTTTTCCTGCGCTGTTCTCCTCTGAGTTGGGGTATTCTATCTGACTCATTTTGTCAAATCATTGTCTTTCCCTTAATTAAAGTCAACCAACATGGCTGCTTCTTTATACAAACTAAGTTTATCTTCATTATTTGAGATTAAAGCTGTGCACTAAGGGTGTGTCTGTATTCCATCCAGAGCAATTAGAAGTGAATCATTCCAGTTTGGATCACATAGACCCTTGCCAAAGCAGCCATGCTGATGGATTAAAAATCCCTCTCTCTACTCCTCTTGGTTGTTAGTGTTTAATTTTTGTTGGTATCTTCCTAGGAGTCAGTCAGTGGAATATGTAGTCCATCCTTCATGTGTTTACAGCAGTTCTTGCTAGGTTGGTTTAATGGCCTGTTAATTGGAGAGCTGGTAAATTAAATGCAATGAATAAATCATCCACCCATTTATTAAGTATTTCTGTGCGGATGCTGAAATAAAACACCATTACTCTGGGGTACTGATTTTCCTTGACTTTTGCTTCAGCTTCTTCTATCCCTCAAGGATATCTTGGTGTGACTAACTCCAGCCTCTCAAGGCTTCCCTAGGCATATGCATAACCCTCCACATCCTTGTTTTGCAAGAATCATGGAAGGACATTTCCCAGTCACCTAGAACATTCATTTTGCTGATTTTTTTTTAATGAGAAAAAGGTTAAGTCAACACATACAACAAATAAATTACTCCTGTTGTTACTCAGATGTTTCTTGAATGAATGTTTCTTGGACTACTTAAGCTCTGGAGTTGTAAAAGAGAAAGCTCAGATGACTGGAAAACACAGAAAAAAAATCTTGTGTATCCTTAGCCATCAGGTAAATGCAAATAAAACTGCTTTGAGACAACTATGTTAGTGTGGATGTAGGGTAAAAGGAACACCCATTGCTGATGAGAGTACAAACTATGAAAAACAGTACGGTGGTTCCTTAAAAACATGGGAATCAATGTACCTCAAGATCCACTAGACTATTCTTGGGCATATACCCAAAGGATATCCTTTGGGTATATACTTCATCTTACCACAAAGACACTTGTTCAATCATGCTCATTGCTGTTTTATTAATAATACCCAGAAACTGGAAACAGCCTAGATGCCCCTCAACAGAAGAAAAATTGTTTTAAAACATGATACATTTACACGATGGAGTATTACTCAACTGTTTAAAAAAAATGAAATCATGTAATCTGCAGGGAAATGGATAGAACTAGGAAATCATCCCAAGTGAAATAGCCTAAACTCAGAAAGACAAAAATGGTGTGTATTTGTTTATCTGTGCACATTAGCTGTTAAGTCAAAGATAATAAGATAATAAGTCAAAGATAATAACACATATAACCACATCAATTAGGACTAGAGTAAGTGACTAAAGGTCACAGACAGCTCTTGCTAGGAAAGGAACATAGAATAGTGATGGATGGAGGGTGCTAAAACAGAAGGATAAAATGAAGAGGAGAGAAGCAGGGACAAGGGAAGGAATGCAGGGTAGGCAGCTAAAATGAAGGATCATTAGAGGAGTAATAAGAAAACCTAATATAGTAGAGGCTTCCTAAAATATGTACATATAGGAAGATGATCGAAATGAAATCACCATATAATGTGGAGACAGAGTCACAAATGACCATCTATTATCACCAAATGAAGCTTTTAGTATCGGGACTGGTTTATATCTAATTGAGTTGTTGGCCAAAGGAGTCCCATGGAAATCCCCAAACAATCCAGACAGTTGCCATGACTGTATGCTATGCTCTACAAACTGACAGCAAGCCTCCTTTGCTCACGACAACACCTACAGAACTCACTGAGCATAAGTCAAGCTGCTGCCTACCTGGAGCCTTCACCCCTTCTTTCTAGCATCTTTGGTACAGGAAGTTTCTCTGCATGATATCAAGAGAGAAATGTAAAAACCAACCCAGTCACAAATCCCCTGAGCAACAAAGATGTCCTACCTGCAAGATATGCTAATGCAGTGGTGGCCCAATTCTCATGGGAGGAACCAACCAATATATTATTTTACTCAAAGCCCACTCCACAATATGGAATCTTCACCAGACAGTTCTTAGGTGACCAAGAACATGAGACGAGATAGCCCAGGTACTTAGGGTAAAACCAAGTACTACCATTAAAAAAATACCAATAAAAGAAAACAAAAAAAATTTAACAACAACAACAACAACAAAACAATGAAATGACTCCTAATCATATTCTGCCATTCTCATAGACTAGTGCCCTGCTCAGTCGTCACCAGAGAAGCTTCCTACTGCAGCAGATGGGAACAAAGGCAGAGGGTCCACAGCCAGACAGTATCTAGAGGGAGGCACCTCGGAACATTCAGCTCAAAGGGGGATGTCTCCATCCAATCCCTATCTTCAGAGCTCAGAGAACCTCACAGAAAAGAGGTGAAGAGAATGTAAGAGCCACAGGGCATAGAGCATACCAAGAAAACAAGGCCCTCTAAGTCAATCAATCAATCAATAAGTCAGTCAGTCAGTCATTCAGTCTATCAACAAAGTCCGCATGAGCTCACAGAGATTGAGACATCATTCACAGGGCCTGTACTAGTCTTCAGCAGGTCCTCTACTTACGTATTATTTTATTATTACTAGCTTACATCATTTTATTATTTTATTTTATCATTATAAAAGCCTTTTTTTTTTCAGTTGAGAGACAGAAAGGAGTAGATGAGAGGGAGGTGGGGAGGAACTGAGAGGAGCAGAGGGAGAGAAAAACCATAATCAGAAGAAAAATATGAAGAAAATATATATGAAGAAAAATCTATTTTCAATAAAAGGGGGGAGAAACTGTATTTAAAAAGTCGTAGAGTGGCAAAAATATTTTTGACAAACTTTTCACTGCTCATTCTGCTTCCGTGGAGCAGTATATTTCAAATGTCCTTAGTTTGCAGATCTGAAATTTTGAATGTGCTTTTTTTTATTAGTGGTTTTTGATTGAAATTCATTTTCTGCTGCAGAAATCATAGAAGGTTTTGAATTCATTGGCTTTATGTCAACTGACAGAATTGACTAATGTTTGCCTTCTGGCCGCCTTGACAGCATGGCTGCAGAGACAAGGACGGACTGATGCAAGTCCTAATGTAACTTCTGGAAAAGGGTGACAGAAGAGCCACACTTCTGCTCCCCCATCTTTAGTTCTGTTCATCTTAATTAGAACAAAATTCACTACAATGTTTCAGTTTGCCTACTGGGTCTCAGGAACACAAGAATAGATATGATTCACACTTTGTCCTTAATGAGCTTATGACATTCCTAGGAGTTTCTTATTTTCTTGCCAGAAAAAAAAAAATGGCTTGGGGAGGTGGCAACAGAATTTAAAGCAATATAGTTTTTGAGAAAACTGGGCCTCCAGTAGAATCATGGTTGAGACAAAGAGCAATGATGCCACTTAATAATGTTTCCCTTGAGCTGGGGATTGTGCCAAGGGCTGTGCATAGAGTTCTCCATGCAACAGTCCTGAATATTATGAAGCAGCTCATCCCCTTTCAGACCCTAGCGCAGGCTCTCACAGGTGAAGAAAAATGACAGACCGGGCGCTTGTCATCTTTACACTGAAGAGACGTCTGATTTCCAGGCTGCATCAGTCAGGGAACAGCCAGATGTAGTCATTTAGGGAAGAAAATCCTCAGGGCTTCCTCTCTGATGCCTGTAAGATTTTCCTTTAGGAGACGATTAACAGCGGCAGTCACATGAGTCGTAACAGGCATGCCACCTGAGACACGTTACAGAGATTTCTCCTTTGTCTTGACCACATCACAGCCTAGTGCAGAGGCTGGCTCCCTTCTCCACCCTAGAGCTGTGACACTACGCTGCGCCACGCAGTACTGAAAGCAGGGACAGGAGAACCGAGGAGACATGCTTTGTGTTTCAGTTGACACAGCTGGAAGTCACCGTTTCGTTTACATTTCACTGATCTCTGTCACAGGTAGATATACACTGAGCTCAGTCACAGGGCTTCCATTCAACCCCAGGGAGACCAAGGGGAATCAAGTGTCCTGGGCCTGGAGGAGACTTGTTGTGTAAACTCAGAGTCTTCTCATTTGCACTTGAAATTCATGACACATATCAGATGCTCTTGAAGTGCTAACTGACATCAACAGTTAAGCCCACTCTTCCAGAACAGACAGAGCTAAAGGCTCACTCTCAAATTGAATTCCCTTCTACAATCCTGATTGAATATTAACCAAACAGCTAATACATACATATGGTGTGAATCAGTAAAGCATAATGTTTCCAAAATTTGATACCTCAAGATAAACTACTATCTAAAAATGTGCATGAATTAATTTTTACAATGTTGATTATTTTCAGGAATGTATTTCTTTTTTTCAAACCTTTAAACATTTTATTTCTTTATTATTACTTATTACAATTTGTTCACAAAACTTTTAAAAAGATGTATTATGTACAGTGTTCTGCCTTCATGTACGTGTACTCGCCAGAAGAGGGCACCAGATCTCACTATAGATGGTTCTGACCCACCAAGTGGTTGCTGGGAATTAAACTCAGGACCTCTGGAAGAACAGTCAGTGCTCTTAACCTCTGAGCCATCTCTCCAGCCCAGGGATGTATTTCTTAATGGGCAGTGAGAGTATGAGAAATATATATATTTTCTCTTAGCTTTGCTCTTGTGCATTATTTTAGGATTTGACAACAGTGCTGTTTAAAGAAGGACAGTATTGCCCCCTGTGCCAAGACTCTTCACATAAAGGTGACAAATCTTACTAAGGTCAGAGGTGAAATATTCACTTTTCCAAAGAATATGAAGTAGAACAGCAGTGTTTTAGAGGTGCATGTCAGAACGACCTTTCCAACAATCTGCTGTGAGTTTCAGACGGGGGCAGCATCCATGCTGTAGCGGAGGACAGGGCAGGGCTCCACCGCCTTCGGCACGTGTCCCGTCACTCGCTCCAGCAGCTCGGAAAGCTGAACTCTTGGTTTCACACCGAATGAGTAAGATACCCTCCTTTCTCCTGTAATATAACTTCGTGATATCCTTATCCAGCGGCCTCCAGAGGATGATCTCAGGCGCCATGCAGATTCCCGAGGAGACAGCTAACGCGGGGATGGGTGACTACGAGGTATTACAGCAAGGGCCGTTTATCCTCTGCTCCTACACCAGCTCACAGGGGCAGACGTTATGTTTAACAGGATGCCGTCAGCTCCACTTCTGCCTCAGGCAGTGCAAGCAGGATAAAGGGCAGCGTCACAAGATTGTTTAAGCCACTAATCCCGCTGCTTTTGTTTAGAGAGAGCGGTGGGAAGGCGCATGCTGTTTCTCACAAAGAGCACTGGTCATGAAGGAAACAGAAAAGGCTTCCTAGCGCTGGACACTACACTGCTGTTCGCCAACAATGTCCTGCTAAAGGTCGTGGCCGGCCAAGGACATCACCAGCCTGCTAACCCACACAAGCACACCGGTGCTATTCTGCTCAGCGCGGCTCGAAACGGGCCATCCATAGCGCAGGCGCTGCACGTTTTAAAATCCCTTGAACATAGAGACTGCGGCATTGCCGTGGGCACCTGAGCTGTCTGGAGTAGGGGAGGGGAGAGGAGAAGTAGACAGGTGCGTTCTAAGGACGAGCCACCCCAGCAAAAACCACAGGAAGCGTCACGCACAGTCTTAAGGGGTCGAGATAGAGAGCAGAGGGTAGTCAAAGAAGAAACCCAACATCCAAAAAGTAATTTATTGAATTTTAAGGGATTCTAAGAAATAAGCTGCATTTAAAAAAAATGAGATCTCGGGTTGATGCCCCAGGTCCCGCCTCTGAGAAAAAGGTATCAGACGGGTCTGATGCTCTTTGGGTGGATGACACCTAAATGAACATCAGTACAAAGTCCCAATTTATTTCTAATATCAGAGATCAGACCTCTACTCTTGCCTGATGCGTCTAAAACAAAAAGGGGGAACTGTAGAGAGCTGCAGAATGCTATGCCTTAAAGATGGAGCTGGTTTCCGCCTTCCACCTTCCCGATGGTGAGTGCTCTCTGTCACGAACAATTCCACTTTTGGCTAAGGCTGAGGATTTGGCTTGCTTCTGTGTATGTGGACCTATCTGCATTGCCCACGTGGCACGCTGGGGTTGGCTACCCAGAGGCTATTTAAGCTGTGGGCTGGCTTTACCCAGGGTCAGATGATTGTTCAAGGTTCCTGAATAAACTGCATTGAAAAAAAAAAAAAAAAAAAAGAATCCTCTCTGTGTGTAAACTTCCTTTAAATGATATTTACGTTTGAAGAGCTAGGAACAGCGGCAAAGCATACAGAGTTTTACAGGCAATGCATTTCTTTGTTTTCCAGCTTGGGATGAGTCTCCTGTTCAACAGGGATAGAAGCATAGGCATGGCCTTATTAAGGCTGCTTGGTGGAGGCTGATGTACATTGTGATGGGTTCCTTCCTTCTTCGCATTGCACTGAAATACGGGATCCAGGGCTATGGCTGAGCTAAGTTCTCAGGAGTTCAAGCAAGAAAGAACAAGTTAAAGTGGCCAACCAGCCGATAGCATCCGGGTATTTGACAAAGCACGTGGCTCCAAAAGTCAACTCACAAAGGCGGCATCATCATAACTAACATGTCATAGCCAAGCAAACCAGTGAGGTGAGCAGCTGTTGAGTCTGGGATCCTAACGCGTAGCGGAAATGGTGGCTCAGAGTAGCTTGGAAGCGTAACCTCTGGCTCCCACTGGAGTGAGGACACAGTCCCACCTTCTGGTATCATCCATTCTGCTCTTTCGGTAGTTCAAAGACAGCTCAGTGCACGTTCCTCTCATCTTTCCCCTCATTCATCATTTTCAGCCACTGATGAATTACTTTCCACAGCCAGTTCATCAGTCTGCCGAGTAAATGCAAAGGGTTTTTTCCCATGCTGGTGCACGATCGCCATCTAGTGGTCGCTCTGTGGTACCATCGGGATATTTTTTTTAAAATGAGTTACTGACGGTCTCCCCAAATCTCCAGACAGGAATCTCACGAAAGAACTTACAGAAGGCAAATTCATACAGAACCAGTTTGGTGTAAGAAATACATGGCAATAACAAGATGTTTGAATAACATTGTTTCGACTTCATAAAACAGCAGATTATTTTATGAAAAAAATTAATGTGACTTCAATTGATATAAAGTCTGCATAACTGTATAAAATTAATATACAAGATGCTGGGGGATGGCTCAGTTGTTTGATGTATAAACATAAGGACATGAGTTCAAATCTCTAGGCCCCATGTAAAAGCTGGGGGTGTTGCCATGGGTACTTTTATTGTTTGGAGTGGGGGAGAGGAGGGGAAACAGACAAGCAGGTACTGGAGGCCAGCCACTCCAGCCAGAACACCAGGAAGCTTCAAGCTTAGTCATAAGAGGACAAGGTGGAGAACAGAGAGTAATCAAGGAAGGAGCCCAGCATCTTCCTCTGGCCTCTGTGTGCACGTAAATGACTGCATGTGCCTGCACACACATGACCACGCATACCATGCATACAAATAATGCATAAAGAAGAAATATGGCAGCTGAAATTTTTCTGATTTTCTTTCTTTCAGTTATACTTAGGTTACAAAATGCCAGAAGTAGTAAACAGCCATTAAGAAAGAAAATGCTGCAAGACTATTGTGAAATAAGAAGTAACTGGGAAAATGAGCAGGTTTCAGCATACATGGGGAAGCTTGGACAAGCATCTGCTTGCTTCTGTTTTAACTTAAGGGACTGTCAGATTTTATCCATCTGATTTCAGGTTGCTCACTTCAACCTAATTCCTGTAGTCACTCAATCTTTGCATTCACAGCATCTGATGTTTAGATCATTATTTCTGACCGATTCAAAATCCACTTCTGGTGTCACTGCAATACAAGACTTGGAAGATTTGTGTAAAGATCTGTAGTTTGGAGGCCTAAGTGCCTGGTTGTATGTTTTCTTTTAAATTGTGTTTCATTATCTTCTATCTATTAATATGGGATAAAGGTCTTTAAAGTTGGTTTATATGCCTTCTCCATGCTTTCCAAGCATAAATTTTCCCATTGTACAGCGTATTCTAAACACGCAACTGAATTCGGTGTCCTGTTTTCTGGATCCTGTTTTCTCTAGAAGTGAGCTCCCTGATGGCTTATTCAATACCAAGGGATCAATTCTAAACACATGTGCTCCCGAAGATAGCACACACATAAGCAACAATAACAATTAAAGGGAAAGAGATTATGAATTTGAGAGGGGGTAAGAGGGTACATGGGAAGCTGGTGGCTGAGAAGGAGGCTGGAAGTCACGGAAATATAGTACTCACGCATGAAACTCTGAAAAAGCAGAATCATTAAAACAATCATGAGTGACCAAAAGCTTTCTGTATGATCAATTGATGAAGTAGAACGTCAACCCACTCTTCTGTTGAATATCGAATGCGATTATTCCCTCTGTATTTGGTGTATTTATTATTTTGCCGGCGATATTTCTCTCAGGGCTCTAGTGTTTGAGTGTAATGACTATGAATTTCCTCCTTTCTGGGTCTTCTCTGAGGTCTCTGGCTTGCTCTATATTACCTGAGACTTCGAGATTACCTGTTTCCCTCCTTTGTCTAGTGCTAACATTGTGTTACCTGTTACACTGTTTATGTATTTGAGATATTTGCTGTCAAAGGGGGAACAGGAAACAAAGACTAACTTTGGCTAGTTAGGTGAACTACGGTCATATCAAGTAGGATTAGCCTCTAAAATTTGCTTTCGATCTTAACTTTTAATTTATGTGTATGTTTGTGTCCCATGTGTGTGGGTAAATGTGGAGGCCTGAAGAAGCTATCAGATGCCCTGAAGCTGGAGTTATAGGCAGTTATGAGCCACCAGACATGGGTGCTAGGACCAAACTTGGGGCCTTTGGAAGACCAGTAAGCAGTCTTAGCTCATGACCCATCTTTCCAGCACAGATTCTGAAAGTTAAATTTTTATTTTTTATATTAATTACATTTTATTCACTTTGTATCCCAGCTGTACCACCCTCCTTCATTCCGTCACAATCCCACCCTCCCTTCCTCATCTTGAGTTAAGTCAGTGCATAACATGAAAAGTAGCTCTTGCTACAAGAAGTTGGCTGTAAGATCCTCTTTCTGAGAACACCACAGACTTAATGACACACGGTTCTCAGGTTGGTATCGACCAGGAAGCTTCCTCCTTGTTGGCAACTACAAAGACTGTTGGAGGGGAGAATCTTCAATGGTTGTACCCAGCTGCGAAACTGCAAACTACGATAGTGACCAGTGTGGCATGGTTGGAAACACATGGGTAAACCCACTCCTAACTCTGCTAAAGGGACACCATGCGGAAGTACTCTTTAAACTTACATCTCTCCACCAAAAATTATGATATCCTTCAGGTTTCATTAGATAATTCTTCTGTACAGTAAATGGTGCTTAACACTGAAACTCACAATTGATCAAAGTGCAGAGAATAAGCGTTAATGGAATGTCCAGTCACAACTGAGACAACTTTATCACAGTCCCAAACCCAGGGCTCAGGCACCATCATGGAAAACAGAACAACATGATTAGAAGAACCAGAGTTCAGAGAGGACGAGAGTGTGATATTGTCTTCTGGGTGTCACAGAACAGCTGTATTCATGAACTCACAACAGCAGTGGTTGGATGCATATGACCTGCACACAATCAACCTGTCAGTCTGGCACAAAAGCAAGAAGGGATCCTGAGCCTCCACCCCTTCTGAGGATGTCCTGAGTTGATGGCTGCTGTGGAGAGTCCGTTTTCTTTGAGGTGTGGCCCCTGGCACAGTACTCACACTACAGTGGACAGCCCTGCACATGATTACATGGGCCGGACAAAGTAGACTCCGTGGGTTAATTTTTAAAAACACAACAGGAAGCTGAAACTGAAAAGGGTTGGGAAGTAGAGATGGATCTGTGAGAAGTTAAGGGGAAGAATGCGGTTGTATAGCATCAAAAAACTTTATGAAAATTTGACAAATCAATAAAAATATTCTCTTTTTTTCCAGTTCCGAAGGCTTTAGTTGTGAATCTTTTAGAAAAAAAATTATCCATAATATAATGTTTTTTAAAGTAGTCCTGAAGTTGGCTAAGAGTGTATCAAGTTGAAAATTAGAAAAGCCACCAGAAGAAAAAAGAAAAGAGCAACACAAATTGATAAGAAAATGTACAAGTTATTTACATAAATAGAACATGCGGTGAGCCAATGCTAAGAAAGTCTATCTTTACCCAAATCTTGTCTGCAGAAGAAAACTTGATCATAGTTAGCACTGACTATGTTTCTTACCTGTGATTGATTCCATTGAATCAAGTTATATTAAAATATCACAGTTAAAGAATTTTTTTAGTAATTTGTTATGGTTGACATTTTTCTCTTTTAAAATTTGATTATGTCCTACACAATGACTTTCAGTTATTTTTGCCCTGCTCTCTCTCCCACTAAAACCTTTCTTATTTCCAACAATGTTCAGCTTTAAAATATATATGAAGACAGAAAAAAATAGTATCTTCAACAAGAAACTCTTTTAATCGACTAAATGAAGCAGGCAAAGTGAAAAATAAAATGCCACAAATTCAAATTTTAGAAATCACAAACCTCTATAGCTCTCTGCTTCTACACTTCATATGCATACAGTCTCCAGTGGTAATTTACCTATATTACGTATTATAAACTGGGTGAGGTCTGAACTGCAAACTCTTTCAGAATTTATCTCTACCTCAGGAAGACTTTCAAGAAAAGTTTGTGGTGGTGGTTGTTAATGATCTTCTTTCTTCAAGTACACCAGAAGAACATTTGCCTTTTCAATCGCTCACTTAACAATGCGGTTCCCTCATTACTTTCGTCTCATGCACTGTAGAGAAACAGTACGACAGCATTCACAACCCTCCTGACATCAGAAAGAACTGACTGTAAATTCCTATTAAAAGTGAATAATGATGTATCTAACCTCATTTTAATTCCTGTAATTGACTGGGGAAACAGGAAGATCTATTAAAAGGACCGTTGCTGGTCAAGCACTAATGAGAAAATATCTGAGTCACTGGGCTGTCATGGTAACAGGACATTATCAAAATCTGATCAGCATGCCCAGGAGCTACTGAAGTGATAGGCTGCACTTCTGATTGTGTCTTCTTGACTTGCAAGGTGGGCTCTGCGCTTCTCAGAGGTGAGAGGGTAGCATAGCTCTGTTCATCAGATAAGGAACATATGACATATTCGTAAATTAAGTTCAAGCACGCAGCACTAAGGATAAATTAAACGTTGTGAAGTTTTCAAAAATTACAAAGAGAAATCCTACTTCAGTTGTGCTGCTGCCTTTTCAATTTTCTGAATAAAATTTATATTTTTCAATCTAGTTCTAAAAATGGCTAGTGCAAAAGGAACTTGGTGAAAACACGAAAATAAATCACTGAGGAATCTTCGCAAGGAAGAAACTTCCAAATGGAATAGAAATGAATCCAAGAGCCACAAGTGCCCTAAAGTAATCAGGCCAGACTAGAAGGGAGATAAGAGTATTGAAAAACTGTAACGAACAAGGATGAATAGGAGAAAGTAGCCAGCCTTGTTGGCAGAAGCTGATACTAAGGATGCGTGAATAGGCTTCTTTCTGTGCCATCTGTGTACTTAAGAGCAACCTTCCTGTCACGGCCTGAGTGTTTGGATACACAGCTTCAGTGAACACCGAAGTGTCTTCAGATCCGTCTGCTCTCTTCAATAGCTAGAAGGCCATTAGGTTTTTAAAGGAAATTGATTATGGCTTTCTGGTCCTCTTAGGTAGATAACTTAATTCTAAAAGGAAAACCTGTAGACTAACAAAGACACACTAAACGCTGGCATGCATCATTGACTGGATTCCCCTGTGCCCTCTCAGAGCTGCTGCACACCAGCATCATTCATAACACGTGCCCTGAAGTGCTTGTTACTCTTGTTAATGGTGTCAGCATGTGGACTGGGCTTCCCATGCATCGATATCAAAAGCAACCAATCTACAGTCAATATGATTAAAGCCAAAAGCGCATTCATCTACAACATTCTGTTTTCTGCGGAGGGTGTAAAATTTCAGAGAAAATAAACAGCTGTTCTTTCGAAGTTATCAGGGTGTGGAATCAGATCAAATAGTCACTTCCCCTGAAGGAAGCAGGCTTTATAGGGAATGTGTGTACTGACCTGGGATGGAAGCAGCAGTCAGCCAGCCAGTCAGTGTGGCCAGATCCCGTAAGAAACACATTACCCTTTGGGAGGCCCACCATCTTCCAGAGGCGATCTTCACTACAGGAGACCAGGAATTCTTTGCAGGGGTGCATGTTGATACTGTGTAGGGAGATAGAAAGGGCATTATGGATTGGCAGCTTTCTAAGGCGAATAAAGAAATGGCATTTTTACTAAGGAAGGCTTTACCCAGATGTTTCAAAAACAGACTATATAAACCAGCTATAACTCTAACAGCGTTATCATCATCAATCTAATCAACTCAACGGATCTCAGATTCCTCATTTACAAGATGAAGTATTTGATTTGGGTGATCATGCATGTATAATTTGGATTTAAAACAATAACTGGCTTTTCTTTTAGGGAGAAAAAATTGTGCAAGTGGAATTATTTTTTCATGTGTTAGGATATTTTGACCAATAAAATATTTATTACAAAAAATCATTTTCAGAATACAATCTGTCTTCAATCAGATATTATTTTGAAAAAAGGTAATAAATCATAATCACATTATTATATTTTATAGTGCATACGACTGAAACATTAACTTGGTGGTCCACTAGCTTCACACTAAAGAATTCTGCTAACATGCTTCTGAAACTAGTTTCAGCCAATGCATTGTACACAAATTATGGTAATGAATTCAAGATGTATAAGGCAATTTCCACTTTATAAAGGCTGAGAGGGAAATGAGAAAGAAGAATATGAAATTAATGATTAGCGCATTCAATACTATTATCTGAACTGGACCCCATTACTGTGACCATTAAATATAGGAGCTAAATTATTGTAAAACAGTCAACAAAGTTAATGCCGGATATTTTATCCATAGCAATGCTTTAATCTTATTTACACAGAGTCTCATCTATGCCTTATGAGCCAATAGATGCAGACAAGTCTTGTGTTAAGTACCTATTGAAATACCAACTTCAACATTAGCAACAAAATGTTCAATTTCTGCTGGATCATTTCAGTTCCAACACATAGCATGCTTACTCACCTAGGTGGTACAATGAAACAAAACAGGATCAAGAAATAATACTGCACAGTAATTTCTCTAGTCTATAAATGGCCTTGTTACTTTACTTTTTTCTGTAATGTGGACTTTAGGGAATCAGTTCCTGAAGATACGAAGTGTCTGTGCGATTACTCTGGGTCTTTCATGACACAAAACTATATTTTCATTATCCCTTCCATCAATACTGTTAAGCCTCCAGATTATGAATTGAAATATCCTTCCCTTACATTGGCCTGCTGTAAGAATTCAACAATATCTTGTTTTTAACAAAATCCCAATCATTTTATTTTACCAAAAAAGACTTGGGAGCCAGATGCTGAAATCCTGATAGCTCAGAGAGGCAGAGAAAGCACCCAGCCAGCCTTCCTTCTCAGCTGACATCTGGAAGGAATGCCGCCTCTCTCAACTGTCTCCAACAATCTCCTTCAAATTCAATGCCCCTCCCTTCTACTTTCTCTGATTCTATCCATCCTCATGACATCTTCTTACTCTGTTTTTTTTCTTATGTCCACTTCCTGTTAACTGGTTGCTTGCTCCACCTCCTGACCTATGGTTGACTTTATTTAATCCTGTTTACAATATTCAAGCAAAAAGCTCTTAGATTAAATGTGCTAGGGCTGAACCACACCACAACTTAGAACAGATTTTTCCAATAAATAACACAATTTCTGGGTTCACAGTGTGATCAAATATCCTGCATCAGCATACATTTACCATGATCGAGGATCTAGTTCTAGGGAAACTGCTTTACTTATTTTTTTTTCAGTATTTTACTGCTGAAAAAAAAAGATAATGGAAAGAAAAGTATTCATATTTCAGTTCATCACAAAGTTGGTTTTGACTTTCAGAAGGCCAATTCAAGAAAGAAATTTATTATAACTCAAACAGCTAAAGGATGCATTTATGGAACTTAATTAGAAGAAAAATATGATGAGAGGTAAAAATGTCAGATTGAAACAAATTCTGTATTCAAATACACACTAGAAGGCAGAGCAAATCCTTGGAGCTACTGAGTATGATATATGTTGGCTCACAGCTATCCTGGCAGACACAGGCACACTTGACTAGATGATAAATGATCCTCTTTAAGTGAAGATAACTAAAATCATCGATGTCTTTACAAACTTTGAGAGATAAGTTTCCAAAATGACTTTTGTGAGGAGAGCTATTTGTAGAAGGCAAAGGGCGGTACATAAACAGAAGCTCAATACAACAAATCAGTTTGGAAATGTCCTTTATGGCCTTCCTTAGTCCTTCCACGCGGATGCTTCCTGTGTCACATGGCAACAGCTTCTACCATTCCACATCTATGGATGTGCATGTGCATACACACGTACTCACACATACATAGCTGTCCCTCTTTTTCCGCAGGGGATACAGTCCAAGTCATGCTCCCCAGTGAACACATAAAACCGCCTATAGCTTCAAACTCCCTATACAGGGCACATATTTTATTTCCCTATGCACAAATCACTTATGATAAAGTTAAATTTAAAGATTAGGTACAGTAAGAGATCACAGCAATAGCTAGTGATGAAATAGAAACATATAACACATTTTTGCTCATTCCTTCCACTCACACATGACTGCCTTTTCTATTTCTTCTCAGGACTTCCCATGCACTGTAGCCATAGCTTTTGAAGCCTGAAATCTGGCAGCTAAACAGGCACTAATGAATTTTTCTCCACAATTCTATGAACTGATTTGTTCTTGCTCAGGGTTTTTGGCAATTTCTTTTTTTTCTTTTTCTTTTCTTTTTTCTTTCTTTCTTTCTTTCTTTCTTTCTTTCTTTCCTTCCTTCCCTCCTTCCTTCCTTTCTTTATTTTTTCTTTTTTCTTTCTTTTCTTCCTTCCTTCCTTCCTTCTTCCTTCCTTCCTTTCTTTTTCTTTCTTTCTTTCTTCCTTCCTTCCTTCTTTTTCTCTCTCTCTCTTTCTTTTAGCAATTTTTGTCTTCTCTTAGTAAGCCAAGAATGTTCAGCTTTTCAGTTAAAGTAGGTACTTCATGGTTTTTCTGGGATACATATGACTTGTCAAAATCAAGGATTTTGCAAGTGGGGACATTATAAAGTTTAAAAAGGACTTATTTAGTCACAAGCGCATTGATACCATGAATCTCTTGGCTTCTCTCACCATGCGGCGACTAAGAAGGCAGTGCACACAAAGTGTATTTGCCAGCAAGAAAAATGCTTCCTATTGCAGCCAAGATGAAGCAGCCAAGCATGAGATTCTGTGATGTTACACACATATTACCGTGTGCATTTCATATGTCAGACTGTTTGTTTCCGAAATTTTCTCTTTATGATTTTTGGATCATAATTGACCTTGTGTTGCTAAAGTCATAGAAAGTAAAATCATACATTAGGGGAAGTTTCTGTATATCTGTGCACATATGTATG
The DNA here is from genome assembly GCF_030254825.1 of Meriones unguiculatus. NCBI lineage: Eukaryota > Metazoa > Chordata > Mammalia > Rodentia > Muridae > Meriones > Meriones unguiculatus. The sequence continues at coordinate 57,258,708 of NC_083362.1, read as the reverse complement.
CATAATATATGTACATATGTGTATATATAATACGTTGTTACATGTGTGTATGAAATATATGTATAATATTTTTCTGATAAATATATGAACACTTCAGTCAAACATTGGTATTCCATTCATCAAAGAATATAATAATTCAGTTCATCTATGAATAGATCTTTAAAAGAAACGTTTAAGCACAAATTTTAAGTAAAGAATAATCAAAAAAACATGTCTGCATTATTCATTGAGTATATCCTGGAGTCAATCCAAGTTCAACAATTTGGGAGGCAAGAACCAGGAATATTTCCTCAGACAGAAGTAAAGCATCATTCCTAATTCTATTTTCATCACCACCATCATCATCAATGGTAATGATATCAAACTCCCTTAAGCTCCCACACCTTGAACAAAATGCTTAATTCTTACAATTAATTATGAAATCTCACAAGATTGTTTTATTTGTTGTAACCGAAACTCAGCAGTGTCTGGCACATGGGATCTATTTAATAACTGTATGCCGGATACATGACCGGGCGACGGGTGCTGGTGCTGTTTGTGCTGCTGTTTCGATCCCAAGTAAACAGTACCAGACACTGTGCGTGTTTCTTAGTCTCACAGTTGGTGACTGGTGAAAACTGGCTTTGGGTCCAGGATGCTTTTGTTTTATGGCTGATGATTTTAGTTACTACTAAACCATACACATTTTTTTTTTCAAAATTTTTATTTGTAAATATATTGTGAATACCAATAACTCAATTAAAGGGATTTTACGTGCTACTGTTCATCGTAAATGCTCAACTAGACATTATCAAATCTAAGGTAAGAACTCATTTGGGAAATGAGGAATACCGAAAGATAGACTAGCCTTAAAGAAAACTAGCAGGCGCATCCTTTGAAGCTACGATGCCCCATTGTGTAAATGCTAGAGAAACCAGTGAAAACTAAGTGTCCTAAACCATCTGTGAGGTTTTTCACAGCATGTTTCATTCATCACATTTAACATTTTGCTTGTTGTAATATTATGAGACTTGAACGATATACTAAATTGTCAGAAGGAATAGATGTTTCATTCAACTTTTTTCCCCAAAAATGTCTTTACATAATACATGAAGAATAATATTTGATATATATAAATTCTTTAGGTAATTATTTCACTGAACGTTTCCACATCATACTTAGGCTTCAGCTTTGATAATTCCATTTATTTCTAAATTAGTCTTTTGGACAGGCTAAAGGAGAGGTAACCAACACTTTATAGGAATCAAATTTCTGGTTTGGAAGCTGCAAGCATTAACTTTCTTAATCATTATAATACTTCCATTAAGTGGGTTAAGTACAGTCATCACTTTTGCAGGTGGAGATACTAGAACACATAAAGGTTAAACCACACACTGGGTCATGAAGTCAGAAGGTGCTAGAGCCAGGATGTAGTATGAAATCGAGAGGATTGTCTCCAGAACCTATATTCCTCAGTCAATTGAGGAACCTCAATTATTGTTTTTTGTTTGTTTGTTTGTTTGTTTTTAGATAAAAGGGCGGAGAATGTTATCTCAGTTACATTAGAGGATTTACTAGTTTTATGAAGTGAAGAAAATATTCGTATCTTACTAGGATTTTGAAGTTTCTAAAGAATAGGTATACATTTAAAATCTCTAATAGAAGGCTGGAAATATTTGATATTTTCTTTTCTGGGACCTGGGAACTGGCTGTGTTCAGATTGGTAAAATGCTGGATCGAATAGCGCTGACTGGGAAAGAAATGCTTATGATCTGAAGCAGAGGCTGTTTTGCTTTTTTTGTAAAGAGACAGATCAGAGACATTTTAATCTACAGGCCCTAGAGTTTCTGATGCAACTCTTCAGTGCTTCAATGGTTGTACAAAGGCAGCCATAGACAATGACTAAACAAATAGGCAAGAGTGTGAGAGAATAAAACTTTATTTACAAAAGTAGGTTGTGTGTCACAACAGCCTGTGGCTAGAGTTTGCGAACTTCTCATTCTGTAGAATTTTCATGACACGGAATACCCCAATATGTAAGTATGGGATCTGGAGTAAGATCTTCACTCCAGTCTTATTAACTACGTATGTTCGAATATGCTTCCTCATCAGCCTAAGCCTGGGCCTCTTACAGGAAGAACAGAGATATCAGAATACTGACACAGCAGACCTGTGATAGTTAATTAAGTTAGTACATACAGAAGACTTGGGACAGTGCTGGGCAGTGAACACCACGATGCAGAGTGTCACGAGGAAGTCTGCCTCACTTTGAAGGAGATGCGACCTTATCAGCTTTCCTCTATCGTTTATTAAAAGTATGTTCAAAAATTAAGACAGAACTCTTGGTGTGGTGGCGCATGCCTGTCATCACCTCTGAGGAGGCAGATAAACGCAGACAGATGTCAATGAGTCTGTGGACTTGTGGCTAGCCAGGTTGTATAGTGATTTCTAAGTTAGTATAGGCATCACAGTGAGACTCTGTCTAGATAAAAACCAAACCAAACAAGCAAACATAAAAACATAAAAGACTGTTCAACAGAAGAGTGAAACAGTAGTTTATCTGTGTGTGTATGTGCGTGTGTGTGTGTGTGTGTGCGCGTGTGTCATTTAGAATCTAACCATTTACCTTCTACTGTAAATAACACTTTCACAATGAACATAAGATTTTGTGGTTTCTTTGACAGTGAGGGGAGGACACAGATTTCCAGCTAGCACAGGTGGCGAGGAGGAACTGGCCCTTGTTAGGCTCTGGGCTTCCAGATGAAAACATCAGGAGTACTGTCCTCAGACCCTGGCTAAAAATGCATGGCTTTCTGCAACTACGTACTGACTTTCCCTCTGCAAGCTGTTTTCCAAAAGTTTTAATTAAGAAGAAGAAAAATCTCCCACTGAATGTCTTCCCGGCACCTGTTCCAAGTGCCACATAGTCACTTTACTTTAAACTTTGAATATAAGCTTTCTGCTTCTCTTTAACTTACTATTAATTATAATTACAAGACACGAAGACAAAAGCCTTGTCACCTCATTCCCAAGTTAATAAGCTTGTGACTAGGGTGGAAATAGTACAAGAAAACATCTTTGAGGTTCAAAAAGAGAAGATGTGGGTGCATGCTAATTCTGAATCTTAGTCAAGCCGTGTCCTGATAAAGTATCCATGAAGTGCTCTGTTAGGCAATATACCAGGCATGTTATATAAAATAATGTCCTCTAGCCAAGAGGATTTCTTTTTCATTTTTATAATAGGAAACATTGTTTAAGACCACGTGGTAGCTACTCAAAATCTTGCCTGTCTAAGTTAAAACTCTTTTTCCTCGTGGTGGCGTTACATAGGATATTTTGGAGGGAATATGAGTAGGTGTATAGAGAACAGTGCTAATTATCAGTAGAGATGGTGTCATAAGCACCATGGTTAGACTTTTCAAAGGGAAGAACAGTATTCCAAAAAAAAATTGTCACAGAAGGACTAATTAGACAGCCTTGTCTTTGCTGTAGGTAATTCAGTGTTGCGAATGTTTCCTTCACTTTGGATCACAGGCTCTAATTATTGCCAAACAGAAGGTGTAGAGTGGGTTGAGAACAAATCAACATTAAAATAACTTATGTCCTGTGACCTTAGGTAACCATATACCTACTTGCCCTTAAAGGAAAAATAATCACAGGTGCTGGCTCCCCGCTTGCTTGCCACAACAGACACACATGATATTCTCTTGATTATTGCTCATGTAATAACTGCATCTTATGTTTAGATCTGTATCAGGATATGAACATGAATGTTTCACATCATTTAAAACAATACGTGTTGAGAGACAATGGTGTAGACTGCAAAACAGGCACACATAGTCACTCTCATGGGATTATGAACAAGTAAAGAAAAAAAAAAACAAAGCAAAATAAACAACCAAATTACCTAGATACTAAAGGATCACGGGATTGTGATACAACCATAATTGGAGGAAGGGATTTCTTTTCCATGAGTCAGTGAGGGGAGCTCCCATTGCAGAGCTAAAATTCCAACTCAACCCTGAGTGGGAGGAAGAAGCATCTTCAGAGGGACTCCAGTTTAGAGAGTGTCAAGTGCAGGTGACTGTTAGTGCAAAAATGACAGGGCCAAGAGGAGTTAGCACACTCAGAGAGTAGGAAGAAAGCTGGGAAGACTAAAAAGAGCAAGCAAGGAAAGCTGAAATGAGAATAGACAGATAGGGAGAAGAAGACAGCCCAGATCAACTCATACAGTGTCTTGGAAACTGGATAAACAAAGATATCTTTCTCTTTATATATTCATGATTTTATGGTTGTGGGGAAGTACCTGGATATTGCTGATATTTCCTGAGGGTTATTGTGATAGACAGGGATGGTGTAGCAAGGTGAGAGGGGGTAGAACTTTTAAGTAGTGAGGTCTAAAAGGAGATGGTTACATGGCTGGAGTCATGTTTCTTAGAAAGGTTGTAAGTTGGCTTTGATCCTCATAAGAATGTCTTGTTATAGAGCAGTGAGACTGACCCCTGAATTTCTGTGGCATCCTGTCCTGTATGCACACCCACCACTGTGATGCTATCTGCGTACAGACCCTTGACTGATTTGTGCAAACACCAGCATCATGTTTGTGATTACCAGAACTGTGAAGAAATAAACTTCGTTTCTTTGCATATTATGTAGACTTGGGCGTTTTGTGATGTTGATGGAAAACGGATGAATAAAGTACATGAATGGCATGTGACTGACCGTTTTAAAGACATTTCTAGTTACATGCAGAATTGTGGAATAAGTGAATAAAAAGAGTATTAGCTCAGAGTGTACAATGGTAACCCAAGATAAAGGCTCTAGATCTAGTGACCCTAGAGTTGTTCATTACTGGTCCAGCTGCCACTTGGTGCTTTCATGTTTTCCCAACTTTCAGATCAAAAAACAAGTATGCTTAAGGTGCCAAGGTAAATGCAAAAAAAGTCATAGAACTAATGTTATGTTCAGAGAACAGTAGGTAGATACCTGCACATTAAGATACCGAGTCTCATTCATGTCCAAGAAATAGCTAAGATAGTTTTTATAAATGAACACTTATCACTCCTCTGGTATTATAAATTTTAAAAAAATATAATATTAAATTCTTGGTTGGGGTCTGGATAGTAGCACACTGATTTTACTAAACAGGTAAGGTTTTCCCACAGTTTATGGTCTAATTAACAGTGCCCTAATTGGAACCATAAAAGGCAAATCATCTTGCTGTTCAACATTTTTTAGTTTAGGGAAAGAGAGAAGCCCCTTTGCTACATGGCTGGCAGTGCCAACCACAGCACTGGTCAGAAGAAGCCAATGTTCTTGAAGTTTAACAGCTAGGACATACATTTTATCACTGTGGTTCAACTATTTATATAGCATTGCAGCATTCTTCAACATTATCAGTTTATAGATGCATCCAAAATTTTTTGTCATAATAAAAATTATTGAAACCTATTCACCTCATGTCAAGAATTTTTAAGGTATGCTCCAGAACACTTACTTTACTCAACTATTATATATTTGAGGATTTTGTTCAGTTTTCTCCCTTAAATCCTTTGAGATTCATCTCAGACCCTATCAGCCAACTTTGTATTCTTTACTTTTTTTTCTTCATCTATTAATGCCAATTTTCACTACCCATATATTCATGGACATATAGTCTTTCATTAGAGAACTGTAATCTACACAATATTTTTAGATTTCCTCTATAAGTTGTTGAGTAGTATAGAGATTATTCTACTGAAAAGAAAATGTTTTTTTTTAAATACATACAACTAAAGAAATTTCTTCATTTCAGAAGCAGAGGAAGGCAGTACCACAGTTATGATAAGTAGGATGAGAAAGGTAAGGAAATAGGTTCAGTATTTGCAGATCTATGAAAATCTCTCCAAGAACCTTCCACTACCTGAGCAGCTGAGTATTTTATGCTCTGTGGTTTTATATACACTCTACTCCATGTTATGAAATTGCTGCAGTTCTTTATGGTTTAACAGTTTGAGAAGTTATATTACACATTTATGCTCTTAAGAAATCCATTTCAATAATAAAGTTTATTTGGTTATTTCATGTTTGAGCAATTTACAAGAATCCTGTGTTGTTGTGCATATAAAAAATCCATCTCACATCCTCTTTAATATATTAGTGACACAGAATTGATTTTCTTTTAAAACATCAAGTCTGATTTTTCTCTTGGTAAGGGTTTTATCATGACAAATCTCTTTCCCAGAAAGATATTTAGAAATATAATCTACATATAATACAGGGATAAATGAAGAATTAATGTCTCTGAAATGGACTTGCGTTAAGTTTACATGTAGAAGTTTGTGCAGAAATCTGAACATAGTATCAAATTCTCACGTTTCATCAAGCCAACTAGATTATTGTAATTATTTAAGCATTGACCACAATTTTAGTATCTTCCTTTAAACTTTTTTGAAATCAAAATAATAATCTATGTCCTTATTATTCAAATATGCCCAGTAAAAATCAGAAGAGTTTTTGGTTTTTTTATTATTTTTTTATAAACAATAGTTTGGATAGACCTTTAGAATCACATACTGATAGCAATACAGATTCTCTGCGTTAATCTTTGTCTTCAGTCTTTCAGTAGAAAGATGTCCTCAGGCTGTAGGCTTCTACTGTCATCTCTCATTTCCTCACACATTGGCGAGGACATTCAGTCCTCGCCAATGTAAAATTGTAAAAATGTAATAACCTGATCTCTGACTGTGACACTCACTGACCATCACTGTTGACACTGATTAGAGCAAGCTGGAGAGCTGTGGTGGCCTAGCCCATTAGTGTCCAGTGGATGGGGCACATGAAGTAGGGGTGGAATGTAAGAAACAGGAGTTAAAACTGAGTAGAAATACTCCCCTGACACATTTAGAGACATAAGTTGAATTCAGAAATGGCTACCAGAGGAGTAAAATTGAAAGTACACATGAGGGAGCATAATTTTTCTTCAGTTAGGCCAGAGTGAAAATTGGTGAATATACTGGACGGGTCATGTCTGTCCATAAAAAGAGACCATACCTAACCAGACTTAAGTTTTTATTTTCTTAACCAGACTAAGCATTTATTATCTTAATTTGTCATTTCTGCTGCATGACAAATCCACAAAAGCAACAGACAGGAACTGAACTCTAACACAGCTCAGCAGTGGGCTGCCGCCTTGTCTCTTTAATTCTCATGCATTTATCATTACAATGTGAATGCAGCAGCCTCCTAAAACAACTCTTTTTTTTTCATAAGATAGTTAAACTATTCCTATGGTGTAAAGTCCAATTAAAAGCAAGTTTATAAAGTATTAAATGTAAAAGTTTTAACATCAAAATCATTTTATTTTAATTCACCCAACTAAATTATTTCATTTTGCCTTAAGTATGTGCACTGAACATGCATGTTTGTATATATGCTTGCATGCACATGTGAATGACAGTACACATGTGTGTGAGGATGCTCACACACATTGCGTATGGAGGTGGGGAGTTGATGCTGCTTTTCTCTTGCTATCACTGTCCACTTTATGTGTTGAGGCTGAGTCTATCACTGAACTGGAAGACTCTTGAGCAGCTAGTCGAACTATCCTGAATATCCCAGGGATTCCCTGTCCCTGCCTTCAAAGTGCCAAGTTACATGTAGCCACCAGGACCATCCTGCTTTCCTATAGATTCTGGGGAGTCAGACTGTGCCCCCGTGCTTGTGTGCTAGGGGCTTAATCCACTGAGAAACTTCCCCGTTGTTCTAATTAGACTGTTAAGCATAACGAATTTAAAATGTGTTAATAAATTTAAAGTAGTATAAGGAATTTCTTTATTTCTATGATAAATGTGTCAAATGTGAAAAAAAAAAACAATTTTCTGGGCAGAGTATGACAGTGCATGCTTTTAATCCCAGCAACTGGGAAGCAGAGCACAAAAATCTTCAGACAATAGGATGCCTGGGAGCCAGAAGATCATCCCCAAATGCTGCTCCAAAGCTCAAGCAGTGTGCAAGTGGGTACCCTAGTAAGGGGAAAAGGGACTGTCTCTGACAGGAACTCAGTGGCTGGCTCTTTGATCACCTCTGCCTGGGGGGTGCAGCCTTGCCAGGCTACAGAGGAAGACAATGCTGCCAGTCCTGATGAGACCTGATAGACTAGGGTCAGATGGAAGGGGAGGAGGGCTTTCCCTATCAGTGGACTAGGGAAATGGCATAGGGGGAGAAGAGGGAGGGAGAGTGGTATTGGGAAGAGACGAGGAAGGAGGCTATATCCGGGATACAAATTGAAGAAATTGTAATAAATAATAAGTGAATAAAAATTACACCCCCAATTATAATAAAACGTTAGTCAAGGTAAGTGCTTTGACTATTTACAACTAATTTTGAAATGATCTCTTCTTTTATGTTATATATTTCATCCTTAACCAATTAGCATATGTTGATAGCTTAGTAATACATAAAGTATAAGATATCGTTTTGGTATTATGGGATGTGTCAGCTAAGGTACTTGATTTTGACTTCTATATACTGCTGAGTACTATGAATATTATATAAAATGTTATACTTTACAAATTTCATGTATATTAATTTTCCTTAACCTAATAATCTCTAACCTGTCAAAAATTCCAAAGAATTTTATTGTAAGTCTTTGCCGTCTTGTAAGTCAGAGATAACTGAACTTACCATTTTCACCCTGTCTATCAACTTCAGCCCATCTTTATCAAGCACCGTAACTTCCCTATAATTTTGTTCTTTCTTCTGACTTCATTTTTCCATCTGATCTTTGAATAATTAGGCTGAGACAGCTCTCTTGTGTGAGCTGCTCCTTCCTAATTTTCCACATTCATTGCTTCAGGTTTCACTTGGCCTTGCTGCTAAGGTTTTGAAAATGTCAAGAACAGTGGGAAACCTTCATGTAAAATAAATGTTCCCTCTTCTCACCGTCTGTTCTCTGACAGTATAAAGACATGAGGCCAGCAATTAGAAGACAACCTAGAAGCTCCTTGACCTTTAGGCTTTACTTTCATTATCTCTGATATTACTGTTGCCTAAACCTTCCAGTCTGAACAATAACAACTGACACCTTTTGCAAAAGGCACAATAATTAAGATGGATATAATTTTCATGTTAAACTTACTATCATAACCATGGCAGTTCTCAATGAGCTGTTGACTTAAATTAAATTTTTTTATTCACTCCCTGAATTTCAAATCTTAAAATTACAGTAATGGTGGTTTCGGAAGTCAGAAAAAAAAAAACATGGTTTTCAAAAGCATGAATATTCAGGATTTGACCTTGGTATTTTTAGGTAGGCCTCATGGTACCTTGTGCTTTGGGGCTTCTTGCTACATCTGTTTACTCATAGATGGGTTTTGGGAGGCAAGCACATGCATTAACAACAATATTCATTAAATTATCTATGACTGGGTCATGAAGTAGGATCTCAAGCCATGTGAAACATTAAATCCTTAAAATCTGAGACCAACAGAGCTAATATACCTGGGCTCAGAGGGTCCCAAAGACTGATGAATCAACCAAGGACCAAGCATGAAGAAGACCTAGACCCCTTGCTCAGATGTAGCTCATGGGCAGCATCCATGTAGGTTCCCTAGTAAGGGGAACAGAGGCTGTCTGTGACATAGACTCAGTGGCCTAGTCTTTGATCACCTCCCCCTGGCAAGGTAGCCTAACTAGGACATAGAGAAAGAGGGTCCAGACAGTCTTGATGTGAGACCTGATTGCCTAGGGTTGGATAGAAGGGGAGAAGGACCTCCCCAATTAGTGAACTAGGGCAGAGATAAGGGGTGGGGAAGAGAGAGGGAGGGTGGGCCAGGAGGAGATGAGGGAGGGGGTACACCTGGGATACAAAGTGAATAAATTGTAATAAATAATAATAATAAAGAAAAAAGCTAAAGAAAACTGTTTTATCTAGTATTGCTGATAATAATAATAAACTTGTTTATATCTAGTAAGCAAAGATTTTTTTCATGATTTTATTAAAATTGCTTGTCATGACATATAAAGATTTGTTTTTCTCCAGATAAATTGGTTTTATTCCTCAATATTCCCTTGAAAAACAGTAAACACATATATTGTCAGAAAAGTACTTATTTTCCTATCCAAAAGAAATTAATACACACAAGGACAGAAAAAATTACTTACCATTTCATTTTACAATGAACTGATACCTCTAATATCTAGTTTGGAGTATTCTTAATAAAACAATAAAATAATAGTTTGGCAAGCAATGAATTAAATCTAACATATCCATGTCTCATGTTTAACAGACAAGTCACTTCTGAGAAATCTATCAATAAGGCATATATCAACACATAGCATAAAATTAAGTACTTAGATACCAATTGTATCTAATACTTTCTTTGTAAAGAATATACATATTCTATTTATTACTATTAAATGAGTCATGAAAAGAGAAAATACTAATAAATAGCAAATAGCTCAAAAGAAACTGCCCAAAATGTCTACCTCATATCATACAAACAAAGGTGAATGATGCAAATTTCAATACTCATAATATATGCATGCTGGTTAAAATCTTAGTCCCTTGTTTGTATTATTAATACAGTAGATAATTCTCTGTATTATCTATGGCAGAAAAATTTTATGATGAAGTTACTAAAAAATATCTACCATTTTTAATTTATATGTGGAGTGTCATAGTGATTGATATCTTGAAAAAGTTGATATGACATGGGCCCATTTCACAAGATGTTAGAAAAGAATAAACATGTCAACTATGAATTTAAAAAATTCACTAATTAGCCAGGTGCTGGAGTGCATGCCAGCAATCAGGGAGGCAGAGGCAAATGGATCTCTGTGCATTTGTGGCCAGCTTCGTCTACAAAGTGAGTCTAGGACAGTCAGGGCTACACAGAAAAACAGCAAAACAAAACAAAACATCTGTAATTACATTACATCCAGTTTTGCCATTAAAATGTTCTTTTTTTAAATCATTAATTGAATATTTAAGTACTAAACATTTGTACCACTAAACTAAAGCCCCCAAACAATAACACATAGGATTTACATTGCTGTGCCTATTACGCTTGCTTGAGACAACACCGGGAACTATATTTGGGCCAAGAATCACTCCAGGACCATTTTCACACATCAGTACATCTTTACTCACTTGTAATGAGGAGTGTTCAAGATTCTGCTCTTCTTTGTTTCCAACATTTTCCCAACAAGCTGCACTACTCCCCAGTCTACTAAGAGATGCACTGTGGGATATGTACATCACCACCGCTACCATAATCATTATCACCACCAACACCATCATCATGAACTTCACATCACCAGCACCACCACCACCACCATCACAACTACCACATCACCACCACCATCACCACTATCATCATCATCGCTACCACCACCATCACCACCACCATCAACATCACTACCACCACCATCACCACCATCATCACCACCACCAACAACAACCATCACCATCAGCTTCTGATGTCCCTGAACTTGCCTAGGAGGAAATCCGTCACCCACTACATGAATTCAGTATTTCTACTCTCAATGGAGATTTTCAAATCTTATCTCAAGGAAGGCTTTCTGCAAGAAACCTATTTGGTTTCTCTGAACTGATTACTTCCCAGGCTTGAATTTCCTATCTTAACTCTAGACATTATGTCTACTTACTCTGCTTTGAATGGTTTCTTCTGCTCAGATTATACATTTTTAAAGTTGTTTTCCAAAATGAAAAAAAAAAAATGTTAATTTCTTATTCATCTTTTCAGTCGTTTCTATTGAAATAAAATACATGCTAGAGTTTATCACAGACAGGAAAAGGATATTGCATTTATTCCAATTTTTTCTGGCTGAGTGCCTCCTCAGAAAACACCATAAATTTCTGGTCTCTCACAACACTAACTGAAGATCCTAGTGTCCTCTGTATGTTTATCCCCGGTTATAAAGGTCTTTACTTCCATCATTAGAGAAACAGGGAGCTGGCTTGAATATGATAATGATTAACACAGAAGTGATTACAATTATAGATTCCAAGGATCATGTATGGAGAGGACCTAGAACCCCTGGGGCTCAGATATAGCCAATAGGCAGCTCAGTCTCCATGTGGGTTCCTTAGTAAAGGGATCAGGGCTGTGTCTGACATGACTGGGAGGAGACAAGAGAGGGGTCTATAATAGGGATATCAAGTGAATAAATTATAAAAAAATAATTTATATATAAAATAAATGAAAAAGTGTACATTCCTTCTCTATCTAATTCACGGCTTATCAAAATCTTAATGGGCAATTCTATGTATGGAAACATCCAGTTGGGAAGAAACAACACCAAGACGAGATATAGCTTATTTTGAAAATGGCCTGTTTTAGAAAGTAATGACAAACCTGGGATGCAGATAGCTTGCTGAACACTTGCAGGCCCCTGTGCGGACAGTCCTAGCTTAAGTCCTCTCTTCATACAGTATCAACTCTTCTTCCTTTTTCCTCGTCATATCCTTTCTAGAGATGTTAGCAGGAAACGACATTTCATTTCGAAAGACGTGTGCTGAATGGTAGCTCATGGGGAAAGGAGCAATGCCACTCTGTGGGGCTGTGCTGGAGTGTAATCAGCCCCTGAAATTTCATCAACGGATGGCATATTTGGATGCGTGCCACACACTGTACGCACCAACTTTGCTGATGAGCAAAACTAATGTCACAAAGTTTCCCTTTTAAGAAAACTTTCAACACATATTTTTTAATTGAAATATTTATTTTTTATATTAATTATATTTTATTAACTTTATATCTGAACACATAGTTTTAAAGAGAAAATGTTTTAGAATTGTTGTCTTTGGCTAAATACCATAACGTTAGAGAGTTCTCAAAATGTTTCTGGAGTTTTTCAAGTTGATTCACCTACAGAAATTTAAAGGTCATCAATTTGGAATAGAAAGTTTATTGAGATAGAAGACATTTTCCTAGGAACTGGCTAGGCATCCTGTTACTGCATAGTAACAGGCACTTACAAATGACCTGGGCTAAAATACACTGACTCACTTGGGTTCACAAGAAAGCTAGACGTGTGGTAAACATCTGGCTTCTCAGCCTTCATTTTGAATCTATCCTTAGGCATATTATCATCATAGTTTAAAACATCCAAGGGTATTTAAAGGCCTCCACTCATTAGTCATCTTGGATTTCAGGAAAAGACAGCTGGATCGATAAACACCAAAACTACCAGTAAACAACAAAGATCTTAAGACACGCCAAGACAGTAAAAACAGCAATTAGATGCTTGTAGTCCTACTTCCTGTTTCTCTGTTAATACTAGCATGGTCAGCGTTGGCTTTACCATTCCTTAGGATTTAGATCATCATTCAAAAGCACAGAGGGTTCTGGGCTTTGCAGAGAGACATTAGCACAAAGCACTTCTTTCTGGTCAAATTAATAAAGCCTACCTTTTATCTGTGGCCCTACCTAGAGTCTGACTTGGCAAACCAAATATTACATAGTGTTGTATCTTCATTGTAAAAAGTGAGCTAATTTGGCTTGTCAAACACCTAGCCTAAATTCCACTCTAGTGTAAAGCTGGCTCACCGGAAGCCACACTGAGAGGGCAAAATGAATCATTATCTTCCCGGAACACTTATTTCCCTTCCCCATCATTCCCTTGTAAAAATTCCATCATGCAATGCTGGGCCTACTCACTTTTTTCATTTACTCAGGAAAACATAACTTTCCCCTTTCCTCATTTTTAAAATCTCTTTTTCTTTCATATATTGGCCATCCTGGGCATGCTTCCCCTAGCCACCTGGGGATGTCTTTCTTTCTTTCTTTCTTTCTTTCTTTCTTTCTTTCTTTCTTTCTTTCTTTCTTTCTTTCTTTCTTTCTTTCTTTCTTTCTTTCTTTCTTTCTTCTAAAGCTCCTCTTTCCCACCATCAAACAGCATCTTGCTGACCTTCATGGTAAAAGTCATGGCTTTCTTTTTCTTCTCCATATCCCTTCATTTAGTAGTCATCAAAATTTATAGATTGTCTTCCCTGTTTGTTGATTTTTTTGTTTTTTGTTTTTGTTTTATGTTTTAATTCTCAAACTAATAAATTTGTCAATTTCTTTTTTCCCATGGGTCTCTTAATTATGTTTTTAATTGTTATTAATGAGACGAAGAACCCAAAAGGAAACAGGGAACATACTTCCCTGGTAACAACTTGAGGCATGAGTTTTAGGGGAATCTGACTGTTCTTCTCTGGCAATAAAGACTTCATTAAAACACCTTTCATGCATATCAGAAGGAAAAGAATATATATTTAAAATACCTTGATTAAAGTAATACCCTGGTTTAGAAAATTAGTGGCTATAGTTTTTCCTTCAGTAACAATGGGCTTCCTTAGCACTGAGTAGTTAGCTAGATTTCTAGAATCAGGTATGAATTTTTTTCTCTTGATGACTAGGTCTTAAGTCCAATTAGAGAGATGTTGGTTACCTATAAACATTTGTCCTTATACCCACTGATAATCAGCCCTCACCCTTTATCAAGTAAACTTCTCTTTGCACAGATAGAGACCATTACAGAAAATCATATATAATATTTTACTATAACAAAAATATTTAATATGTACAATATTAATAATATTTAATAGTATGTGTGTGTAGTTTATGTTGGCCTAGAACTCTCTGTAAAGTTTAACCTCAGGTTAAATTTCTCATAATATTTCTGCTTCTCCAAATGCTGAGATTAGAGGTCTATATCCTCCCCCACCGCCCCAGTGTTCACTATACATGAGAGGAAGTACAGAGACACATCTCATGACAACAGTGCACCACTGGAGCTCAAGACATAACACCTCAAATACATCACTGCAAAGAACCAGAACACCCCACGTCAAAGAAGTGTTCCTCTGGAATATCAATTATTTGAGTTGTTTATTTCCAGAAGTTGTAGATGCACAGGCAGCACTTAAAGCTGTTCTTTTGTAAGAGAACCTACATCTACAGAGAAACAGACCCCAGCCATGCATCAGAAAGCCAGTGAGATGAGTCACGAGAGGTTTGTGAAGTTGGAGAAGGCTTAACTCTGGGAAACAAACTTTCCCTTGTATAGGGAGCTTTTCCCTGCAATTTCATCTTAATTAACCTGTTTCTATACCTTATATTCATTTTTTCATGAAAGGATGAGACTTTTGACTCCCAGGTCTACTGTAGAGACTTACTAATTTCTCTGAGTTTTCTGTCCTGTGCCCATGAGGTACATATGTTAATGGAATTGCTGTTTTCTTGTTAATCTACTGTAGAGAGCTGGTCAGGAACTGTGCGAGGCAGAGAGAATATCATTTTTCTTTCTTTACAACAGTACAGATTACAGTGGAGTCTGTCGACCAGGCTTCACTGCGTGAGATAATGAGGTTCTCCTGTGTTTATATCACAGCTACTCATACTGTGTCCTGGCTCCTGAACACATTCCAACTGATGTTCAATTAAGCACCTCAAGGGGAGTTGCCACAGTGTTAGAAACCAAAGTGTGGAATTGTCGTAGTGGAGGAGACACATGTCAAGGATACACAAGTTTAGGCCATAAATTTATTAATGCCTATGTTTTGGTGAAATAACTTATCGGATCCAGAAATATTAGACAGAAATTTCATACCTATCTAACATTCATGGGCACTTACATTCTTGTCCCCATTAAATTAAACAGAATTCTTAGCATTACCTTCTAAGCCTAAAATTCAATATTAAATATGCAGAGTGTTGTATCCTAATATAGAAACATACAATGCTATGGGAAGCTGATAGCAGGGAGGAGGAGCAGGGACAGTCTCTGACATGAACTCAGTGGCAGGCTCTCTGACCACCTCCCCCTGGGGGGCACAGCCTTGCCAGGCCACTGAGGAAGACAATGCAGCCAGTCTTGATGAGACCTGATAGGCTAGGGTCAGATAGAAGGGGAGGAGGTCCTCCCCTATCAGTGGACTAGGGGAAGGGCATGGGGGAAAAAGAGGGAAGGAGGTTGGGAACAGGAGGAGAGGAGGGAGTGGCCCACAGCTGGTACATAAATTGAATAAACTGTGATAAATAATAATAATAAATAAATTTTTTAAAAAGCAACAACTGTTGAACCCAGGTGCCTCTAACCTTTTCCTTTGACCCAGACAGAAACAGAGAGAGTGCTTGCTCTCAAGTTTCTTTTTAAGGACTATTGTTTCAGGAGGCATTTAACTCCTTGGGACTGACTCCCTAAGAAAGAGCAATTCACAGGAAAAAAGATTAATACCAGACCCAAAGCCCTCAGAGTCACACACTTAACTAATTCCATCTTAAGGAAAAAAATGAAAAGTATAGCACAGATAGTTTAAGCATTGGCAGAAAAATAGCCTAGTATCAGTAGGTCAAAAGTAATAGCAGCCAACTGTAGTTATAAGGAAAAAGAACATGCTCTCTCTTTCTCTCCCTGTGTGTATGTGTGTGTTTGTGTTTCTCTCTGTGTGTGTTTTTGTGTGTATGTGTTTCTGTGTGGTGTGTGCATGTGTGTGTGACTTAATAAAAAGTCAGTGCTATTGTATTTGATTTGAAGACTAGACTAAAAATATGGTGCAATCCTATCTTATACAACTCCCAGGCACAATAGTAACCTATTATTTAGTATGTTTGTTGTCCAGGAAGATGGGGTGGGGTTATTGGAGAACCACTAAGTACATTTTATATTCATCTCTAAAAATATGCCATTTGTAAAGAAAGGAAGCTACAGATTCTGCCGGATAATAAGAAAACAGTAAAGAATTGATGGAATACTGCGAGCCCTAAGAATTAGGATCCCTGAAAGAAACAACCATGCTAAGAATAAAAATTACTCATCTCAAGAGGCCTGCCACGAGGAGGAACACTCATTATCTTTGATAAATCTCCCTACCATTCTAGTAACGGGGACTAGCCTCTAAATCTACATATGCACATTTCCTAGCTTTTGTTTCATCTTTTTTTCTGTAAGTTGCAAAATTGAAGTGGACAAGATAGGTTGAGAATTTTTCTCTGCTTCTTTTTTGGCCAAAACTGTGTATACATTCTTACTCTCCTCATGTCTCCTCCCTCCACTGGGAGTTAGAGTAACTACAGTGGTATCAACAAAAATGAATATTAAAATGACTGAAATGTTCAGGACTATCAGAAAGATGTCTGGAGCTTTCACAAAGAAACCATGAGTGCCACTTAGGAAGTGGTGTCTTTAATGAGAATTGTCCTCTGGAGACAGGCTAATGTATTTGAACACCTGGTCTTGCTGTTTGGGGAGCCTTCAGAAGGTATGCGTTCTTCCCAGAGGAAGTATACCAAAGGTATGAATTCTTCCTGAATGAAGTATACAGAAGGCATGCATTTTTCCTGGAGGAAGTATACTGAAGGCATGCACTCCTCCTGGAGGAAGTGTACAGAAGCTGTGCATTCTTCCTGGAGGAAGTACTGGGGCAGACTTTGAGGCTTTATAGGATTTTCCACTTCTGCTCCTTCTCCTACTGCTTCTGCTGTATGAATAGAACTGTGAAAAGCCAGCTTCTTGCACCTGCTATCCATTGTCATGCCACAATAAACAAAGATTCTTTAAGTTGTTTTGGTTGTGATAATTCATCACAGCAACTTCAAAAGATATATGTATGTATGTGTTTGTGAGAATGCTAGAAAGCATGAATAAATATAATTTGGGGGTAAGCATCAACTTCCTTTCAAAGAGAAATATCTAGAAGAAGAAAACATAAAGATATGGAGTTGAGGAGCTGAGCATTTTGTCATATGTCTATAATCTCAGAATTCAGAAGGTAAAGCAGAAGGATTACCATAAAGGTGAGGCTAGCCTCTGCTATATAATAAATTCCAAGCCAACCTCAGGTACAAACTTATATCCTATCAAGAAGAAGAATGAGAAGAAGAAGAAGAGGAGGAGGAGGAGGAGGAGGAGGAGGAGGAGGAGGAAGAGGAAGAGGAAGAAGAAGACGAGGAACCAAAATATTTTGTAACGTTCATATAAAACCAGGTTATGGAGGATGCATGGGACTCTCATAAAAAGCATTTGGCTGGCTAATTGCCAACATGAAAAAGTGATAATGATAACTCTGAAAGAGTACAGCATCCATTGCAAACGTAGTAAACCCTAACCGTGATACTTTACACTCTCCGTAATTGAGTGAGCTAAAGACACAAAGCAAGCCTTCTATACTAACTCATATGTCTCACATATTTAGGTAAGAGAAAACTGGAAACATTACTTATCACTTTGGGCAATATGTTTCTAGGAGTGTTTCTAAACAGATGATTCAAGGAACAGTGCAAATTTCTCATGTCCTCACATGTATGTTAGTCTCTCAGATATGGAAAAAAAAATAAACAGGTTGAGAGGAGAGTTAGAAGGCAATTTGGCATAAAATTTTAGTTTGAATTTGTTCTTAGGAATCAGATGACCAGTGTGAATTTACTGCATCTACTTAAGCTGTAGATACTGCTGGTCTCAGATATATAATGTTATTTGGTGTGGCAGCCTTAAGGAGGACTGTCTGCCATAGGTCCATGTATTTGAACACTGGGTATCTAGCTGGTGGTGCTGGTCATTTAGGGAGGGCAGGGAACTGCTAGAAGGAACAGCCTTGGTGATGGGCTTTGGAGAGTTACAGCCTTGCCCCACTTCCAGTTCTTGCTCTCTATTCCCTTTATGTGGGTGACATGTTACCTGTCAGCTTTCTGCTCCTGCTACTAGACCCTCCCCAAGGTTATGGACATCCAGATCTCCGAAGCTATAAATCAAAATAAAACCACTTTATGAGCTATGTCTGGGCATAATGTTTTATCACAGCCACAGAAAAGTAATTCATATATTTAGTGACTCAATATCCACAAATTTGTTCCATGTACAAACCCCAAAATCATCATTGAAAGTGGTTATTTTCAAAGCAGATGGAAAACATTGATACAGATTCATCTTTACTTGAACCACAGAAGGAAATCCTTGCATACACGCACACACGCACACACACACACACACACACACACACAAACATGTTATCAACACTCTTATTCATGCAGTCTTAGCTTCAAGTAAAAATCATCAACTTTGATATAAAATTTGATAAATTCAACAGTCATTTCAGTCATTTCAATTCTAAGATAAATATTGGTAAAAACTTTTCCAATACAATTTTGTATATTGATATTTTAAATTAATATAACTAATAATATACATAGGCTAAATTTTTAGCTCCTAAATCTTCCAGTAAGATGATGCTGTTTTAAAATGCCTTACCTGAACATATAAGCCTTGACTACTTTCCTAGTTTGTCATTGTCAGCTCACACTCTTTGTTTCTGCTCATTGGTCTACTAATGTCATCAGGCTACAGGTAAACAACTTTCCAGTCTTGCTTCGGAAGACATCTACAGCATGAAAAATGTCACTAAATAAATGTGTTTGCTTTTCTCCTTTTGCTAATTCTTAAAAATGAGAAGAGTGGTGGCCAGATGAAAGATCAAAATGGACAATGTAGAGAAATCAAAGTGCATCCCTTTATGAACACAGGAGAGCTTGGGACCTGTCAATAACTGGAAATCAGAAAGATAAAACACCTCGGGAGGAGGGGCAAGATGGCGGCGCTGGGAGGACTCTCATTCTGAGCAGCAGCAGCAGGATTAGCACAGTGACCAGTAATCAGAACTCGCGGCCATAAAACACAGTCTTTGTGTTTCCCAGGTGAGAGGATACCCCATGGTGGGGGATTCAATCAGCTTTTAACTCACCTGGCTAAACCGCGGAAGAGATCCCGGTTCCGCCAGACACTTGGCTGCCAGCTGCCAGCCCCAGCCCCAGCCCAGAGCCACAAGCCAGTGTCTCTGGTCACGGTCCCAGACTGAACCGTGGGCACCACACTATCAGAGACTGGAATTTTCAGTCGAGAGATAACCCCAGGGTACAGGAAACAACTGGGACCGGCCTTAGGTCACCCAGACATCCCCTGGAAAAGACTCGGGGTCCACGAGCACCCCAGGAGCCAGCCCAGAGCCAGAGCCAGGGACCCAGGTTCCTGCACTGAGCCCTGCCTGCCTGCGCGCTTGACTCGCCGCCTGAGATAGAACTGTGGGCACCAGGGCACTAGCGAATGAGTTTCACTGTCTGGTGCAAACACACGGAGGGAAACTGCTGGTCTGATCTCAGAGCACTCAGCCGACACCCCCAACCTGAAAAGGTCCCCGGAAAATTACTCAACTTAGGGAGACACCCAGGTTCCCAAAGGCCACAAAGGCAGACACAGGCAGTTTCTGCGCACCAGACAGCTGGCAGAGACTGAGCCACCATCACACAGCTGTGCTCCAGGCACAGGCAGTTTCTGCAGCCAGCCAGCTGGCGGACACTGAGCAGTGTGCACCAGGGCAAAAAAAGACACTGGGAGTCCGTGTCTCCAGAGAATCCACAGGAAAGGAAGGAAACTGTACTGACCTAAATCATCCAATCCTTCCCTAGAAAAAGTCTAGCAGACTAGTGGGGCCAAGGCATCAGCACTCAGCTGTGCTCCAGACACAGGCACAAACAGTTGATGCGCGCCTGATGTCCAACTGGGTCACAGCAGCTGATCATTAAATTTGCAACAAGAAACCCAGAAACAGGGCAGCTGCCCTCAGGACTTCCCTGGGTGAGAGGAGAACCCTCTCGACTAACAAAGACCACAGTTACCACTCAGGTCTATATCCCTGAGGTGAGCAACTCCTGAAAAAAAACACCAGCCATTCAGGGACTATACCCAAAAAGCTGAGAAGACATCCTTCAGGAAAAACCAGCTTTCTGCAAAGGGGATTCTCTCCACCACAGGATCCCCAGGAACCACCAGAAAATAACCCCAAACACCTAAGATAGCACAATGGGTAGAGGCCAGCGTAAAAGCTCAAGCAACAAAAGACAGAGCAATATGGCATCTCCAGAACCCAGTTATCCAGGGGCAAGTAGCCCTGGACACCCAACTATAACTGAAATCCAAGAAGATGACCTAACAAGTATGCTCATGAAGATGATAACAGAGGAAACAAATAAGATTCATAAAGACATAGCGGAAGATAAACTCAAACAGAATATTGCCATCTGTAAAGAAATAGAGGAAGCTGCAGCCAAACAGTTTATGGCCTTTAGAAAGGAAATGCTTAAAACACTGAATGAAATGAAAGAAACAGAGTTGAAGGAACTAAAAGAAAAACAGGGAAGTACAATCAGACAGGTGAAGGAAGTAAACAAAACAACTCAAGACCTGAAGATAGAATTGGAAAAATTAAAGAAAACACAAATGGAAGAAATAATGGAAAGGAAGAATCTAGGGAAGAAAACAGGAACTACAGAGGTAAGCATAACCAACAGACTACAAGAGATGGAAGAAAGAATCTCAGGTGTAGAAGATACAATGGAAGAAATCGATGTATCTGTCAAAGAAAATGTTAAATCCAAAAAATTCCTGACACAGACCGTCCAAGAAATGCAAGACAATATGAAAAGACAAAACCTAAGAATAATAGGTATAGAAGAAAAAGAAGACTCCCTTCTCCAAGGCCCAGAAAATATTTTCAACAAAATCATTGACGAAAATTTCCCCAAGCTAAAGGAGAGGCCAATTAGAATACATGAGGCCTACAGAACACCCAACAAATTTGACCAGAAAAGAAAATCCTCCCGCCACATAATAATCAAAACAGTAAGTATACAGAACAAAGAACAAATACTAAAAGCTGCAAGGGAAAAAGGCCAAGTAACATATAATGGCAAACCCATTAGAATCACACCTGACTTTTCAACAGAGACTATGAAAGCCAGAAGGGCCTGGACGGATATCATGCAGACCCTAAGAGAACACAGATGTCAGCCCAGGCTACTATACCCCGCAAAACTCTCAGTCCTCATAGATGGAGAAAACAAGATATTCAATGACAAAAACAAATTTCAACAATACCTACAAACAAATCCAGCATTACAGAAGACACTGGAAGGGAAAATACAACCCAAGAAAGCTAGCTACATTCAAGAAAACACAGGAAATAAATAACCCCACTTCAGTAAAACAAAAAACAACCAAGCACACAACCTGATGACCACAGCCAACATCAAAATCAAGAGATCTAACAGCCACTGGTCATTAATCTCTCTCAACATCAATGGACTCAACTCTGCAATAAAAAGACACAGATTAACAGAATGGATACGTAAAAAAAAAAACCAGCAATCTGTTGCATACAAGAAACACACCTAAGACACAAAGATAGACATTACCTGAGGGTAAAGGGTTGGAAGACGACTTTCCAAGCAAACGGACCCAAGAAGCAAGCAGGAATAGCCATTCTAATATCTGATAAAATAGACTTTCAACCAAAATTAATCAAAAGAGATGGGGAAGGACACTTCATACTCATCAAGGGAAAATTCCACCAGGAAGACATCACAATCCTGAACATCTATGCCCCAAATACAAGGGCACCCACATTTGTGAAAGAAACATTGACAAAATTTAAAGCACATATAGATCCCCACACATTAATAGTGGGAGAATTCAACACCCCACTCTCAACAAAGTACAGGTCAACAAAACAGAAATTAAACAAAGAAACAATATCTCTGACAGAGATCATGAATCGAATGGACCTAACAGACATTTATAGAACTTTACACCCAAACACAAAAGAATTTACCTTCTTCTCAGCACCTCATGGAACCTTCTCCAAAATAGACCATATGGGTCACAAAGCAAGCCTCAACAGATACAAGAAGATTGAAAAACTCCCATGTATCTTGTCTGATCACCATGGAATAAAGCTGGACCTCAACAATAACAGAAATAACAAAAAGCCTACACACACATGGAAACTGAACAACTTACTAAATGTTACTAAATGACAGCTGGGTCAGGGAAGAAATAAAGAAAGAAATTAAAGTCTTTCTAGAAATCAATGAAAATGAAGACACAACATACCCGAACTTGTGGGACACAATGAAAGCAGTGCTAAGAGGAAAGTTCATAGCACTAAGTGCCTTCAAGAAGAAATTCGAGACAGCTCATTCAAGCACCCTAATGGCTCACTTAAAAACCCTAGAAAAAGAAGAAGCAGACACACCAAGAAGGAGTAGACGGCTGGAAATAATCAAACTCAGGGCTGAAATCAATCAATTGGAAACAAATAAAACAATTCAAAGAATCAATGAAACCAAGAGCTGGTTCTTTGAGAAAATCAACAAGATCGACAAACCCTTAGCCAGGCTAACAAAAAGGCAGAGAGACACCACCCAAATCAACAAAATCAGAAATGAAAAGGGGGATATAACTACAGACACTGAGGAAATCCAAACAATCATTAGGACTTACTTCAAAAGTCTATATGCCACAAAATTTGAAAATCTAAATGAAATGGACAATTTTCTTGATCGATTTGACTTACCAAAGCTGAATCAGGACCAAGTAAATCAACTAAATAGTCCTATATCCCCCAAAGAAATAGAAGTGGTCATCAAAAGTCTCCCATCCAAAAAAAGCCCAGGACCAGATGGATTCAGCGCAGAATTCTACCAGACCTTCAAAGAAGAGCTAACACCAATTCTCTTCAAACTATTCCACAAAATAGAAACAGAAGGAATATTACCAAATTCATTCTATGAAGCCACAGTCACCTTGGTACCTAAACCTCACAAAGACTCAACCAAGAAAGAGAATTTCCGGCCAATCTCCCTTAAGAACATTGATGCAAAAATACTTAATAAAATACTTGCAAACCGAATCCAAGATCACATCAAAGATATTATCCAATATGACCAAGTAGGCTTCATCCCAGGTATGCAGGGGTGGTTCAATATATGGAAATCCATCAATGTGATCCACCATATTAACAAACTGAAAGAAAAAAACCACATGATAATCTCCCTAGATGCTGAAAAAGCATTTGACAAAATCCAACATCCATTCATGTTCAAAGTATTGGAGAGATCAGGGATACAAGGCACATATCTAAACATAGTAAAGGCGATATACAGCAAACCTATAGCCAACATCAAACTGAACAGAGAGAAACTTAAAGCAATCCCACTGAAATCAGGGACAAGACAAGGCTGCCCACTCTCTCCATATCTCTTCAACATAGTGCTGGAAGTCCTTGCTAGAGCAATAAGACAGTTGAAGGAGATCAAGGGATTACAAATTGAAAAGGAAGAAGTCAAATTATCACTATTTGCAGATGATATGATAGTATATGTGAGTGACCCCAAAAACTCTACCAGGGAACTCCTACAGCTGATAAACACCTTCAGCAAAGTGGCCGGATACAAAATTAACTCAAAAAAATCAGTAGCCCTCCTGTATACAAAAGACAAAAGGGCTGAGAAAGAAATTAGGGAAACAACACCCTTCACAATAGCCACAAATGACATAAGGTACCTCGGAGTAACCCTAACCCAGGAAGTCAAAGACTTGTATGAAAAAAATTTCAAATCTCTGAAGAAAGAATTAGAAGAAGATATGAGAAGATGGAAAGATCTCCCATGCTCATGGCTTGGCAAGATTAACATAGTAAAAATGGCCATCTTACCAAAAGCAATCTACAGATTCAATGCAATGCCCATCAAATTACCAACACAATTCTTTACAGACCTGGAAAGAAAAATTCTCAACTTCATATGGAATAACAAGAAACCCAGAATTGCTAAAACAATCCTCTACAATAAAAGATCTTCCGGAAGTATCTCCATCCCTGATCTTAAGTTGTATTATAGAGCAACAGTTTTAAAAACTGCATGGTACTGGCATAGAAACAGAATGGTGGATCAATGGAACCGAACAGAGGACCCAGAAATAAACCCACACACTTATGGACACCTGATCTTTGACAAAGATGCCAAAACCATACAATGGAAAAAAGATAGCATCTTCAACAAATGGTGCTGGTCTAACTGGATGTCTACATGTAGAAAAATGAAAATAGATCCATACTTGTCACCCTGCACAAAACTGAAGTCCAAGTGGATCAAAGACCTCAACATAAAACCAGACACATTAAATCGGCTTGAAAAAAAAGTGGGAAATACCCTAGAACTCATTGGTACAGGGGAAAACTTCCTGGACAGAACACCAACAGCACAGGATCTAAGAGCAACAATCAATAAATGGGACCTCATGAAACTGAAAAGCTTCTGTAAAGCAAAGGACACCATCATCAAAACAAAGCGACTGCCTACAGATTGGGAAAGAATCTTCACCAACCCTTTATCTGACAGAGGACTCATATCCAGTATATATAAAGAACTAAAGAAGTTGAAAAGCAGCAAACCAAGTAATCCACTTAAAAAATGGGGAACAGAGCTAAACAGAGAATTCTCTGTAGAGGAATACCGAATGGCAGAGAAGCACTTAAAGAAATGCTCAACCTCACTAGCCATTAGGGAAATGCAAATCAAAACAACCCTGAGATTTTACCTTACACCCATGAGAATGGCCAAGATCAAAAACTCAAGTGACAACACATGCTGGAGAGGTTGTGGAGAAAGGGGAAGCCTTCTGCACTGCTGGTGGGAATGTAAACTTGTACAACCACTCTGGAAATCAATCTGGCGCTTTCTCAGACAACTAGGAATAGCGCTTCCTCAAGATCCAGCCATACCACTACTGGGCATATATCCAAAAGAGGCTCAAGTACACAAAAAGGACATTTGCTCAACCATGTTTGTAGCAGCTTTATTTGTAATAGCCAGAAGCTGGAAACAACCCAGATGCCCCTCAACTGAAGAATGGATGCAGACATTGTGGTACATCTACACAATGGAATATTACTCAGCAATGAAAAATAAGGAAATCATGAAATTTTCAGGTAAATGGTGGGACCTGGAAAGGATCATCCTGAGTGAGTTGTCCCAGAAGCAAAAAGACACACATGGTATATACTCACTCATATAGACATACAACATAGGACAAACCCACTAAAACCTGTGCATCTAAAGAAACTAAGCAAGAGAGAGGACCCTAACAAAAATGTCCAATCCCCATCTGGAAAGGCAAAGAGGATGGACATCAGAAGAAGAAGAAAACAGGAAACAACCTAAGAACCTACCACAGAGGGCCTCTGAAAGCCTCTGCCCTTCAGACTATCAAAGCAGATGCTGAGCCTGATGGGCAACTGTTGGGCAGAGTGAATGGAATTTTAGGTAAGAACTGGGAAATAGTAAGAGCTGGAGAGGACAGGGTCTCCACAAGGAGAGCAACAGAACAAGAAAATTTGAACACAGGGAACTTCCCAGAGACTCATACTCCAACCAAGGACTATTCATGGAGATAACCTAGAACCCCTGCACAGATGTAGCCCAGGGCAGTTCAGAGTCCAATTGGGTTACATAGTAATGTGAAGAGGGGCTGCCTCTGACATAATCTGATTGGCCTGCTCTTTGTTCACCTCCCCCTGTGGGGGGAGCAGCCTTACCAGGCCATAGTAGAGTACAATGCAGCCACTTTTGATGTGAACTGATAGACTAAGATCAGAAAGGAGAGGAGAACCTCCCCTATCAGTGGACTTGGGGAGTGGCATGCAAGCAGAGGGAGGAGGGAGGGTGGGATTGGGAGGGGAGGAGGGAGGGGCTTATGGGGGGATGCAGAATGAATAAAGTGTAATTGATGAAAAATTAAAAAAAAGGGAAAAAATAATTTAAGAACCTTAAATGACTTTCAAAAGTGGAGGAAAACATGGAGTTAGTCAATTGGCATGGAGCACGTCTCGCAATGGTCTCCTGAACCTACTCAGACCTCGGACACCACCACTGCTAGTTCTAGAACTGATGCAGGATGTTCCAACGACAGGGTTAAGGCTTCTCATAATATTTCCTATAAGCCCACACCTGTTTGTTTATATCCCCCATTTTTATTCATTATTAGCCAGATAGAGCCAAGTAATTGTGGTAATGATACTTGCTTTTTTTGCCCAATGCTGGAATGCTAGTAAATTTAGGTATGCCCTGGTTACTCGCATGCCTCGCTGGGTGCCTGTGCCCATTGATGCCCCTCACGCTATGACTCTCTTCAGACAGAAAAGAGATCTTGGAACTACAGCCACCATTGTTACTGCCATCTCATGGGCGGCTGTTGGAGCTACCACCGGGGCATTAGCCATGAGTCATACTGGGCAGACTGCTCAGACCCTGAATAATCATTTAGCCAATGTAGCTCATGCCTTAGTTGTACAAAAAGGAATTAATGCTCAACTAAAAGGAAGCTTGATGGTGTTCAATCAGAGAATTGACCTCGTGCAGGAGCAAATTGATACCCTATGGCAAATCGCTCAACTTGGCTGTCAATGAAAATATGCTGGACTTTGAGTCACTAGCATATAACATGAGAATTTTTCCTGTGCTACAAATCTGTCTAAACAATTGTCGAGCTTTATTTTAGGTAATTGGACTGGAGAATTCGATACTACGATGGAGCAGCTGAGAGTGGCCATTGTCACGGTAAATTCTACCAGAGTGGACGCAGGACTAGCCACAGGATTATCATCATGGATTGCTGCAGCCATGAATCATCTGAAGGAATGGGCGGGCATGGGAGCGTTAGCAGGCCTTCTGGTGTTGGTCTCTTTGGTTTGCCTGTGGTATATATGCAAGATTAGAGTCTCACAACAGTGTAATGCAGTCATGACCATTCAGACCTTTACAGCCATTGAAGCAGGACAGTCTCCCCAAGCATGGTTGGCTACCATAAAATGCTAAAATGTTATGCTCAGGATGCGAGGCTAAGCACTGCACTCAGGGTCAGCCACTTTGGACCCAGAGAAGAGCATATCTGATTGCATGCGGGTTGATGCCCCAGGTCCCGCCTCTGAGAAAAAGGCATCGGTCAGGTCTGATGCTTTTTGGGTGGATGACACCTAAATGAACATCAGTACAAAGTCCCAATTTATTTCTAATATCAGAGATCAGACCTCTACTCTTGCCTGATGTGTCTAAAACAAAAAGGAGGAACTGTAGAGAGCTGCAGAATGCTATGCCTTAAAGATGGAGCTGGTTTCCGCCTTCCACCTTCCCGATGGTGAGTGCTCTCTGTCACAAATAACTTCATATTTGGCTAAGGCTGAGGATCTGGCTTGCTTCCATGTATGTGGACCTATCTGCATTGCCCACGTGGCACGCTGGGGTTGGCTACCCAGAGGCCATTTAAGCTGTGGGCTGGCTTTCCCCAGGGTCAGATGATTGTTCAAGGTTCCTGAATAAACTGCATTGAAAAAAAAAAAAAAAAAAAAAAAAACACCTCACAGACTGGCACTGACCAAAAATAAAATGTTCATTTTTAACTGTCACTCTTATTTTGTACAAAATAAAGTCCTTTTCAATCAGATTGTTATGAATGAGGAAAAGTGGATCCTATATGTCCACTGGTACTGAACATTTCAGTGGCTGGTCCAATAAGAAGCTTAAAGCACCCTCCAAAGTCAAAAGGGAAAGGAGGGAAAGAAGAAAGGAAGGAAGAAAGGGAAGAGTGTCTTGAAGGGAGGAAGGAAGAAGGGGAGGGAGAGAGTGAAGAGGGGATGGAGGTAGGAAGGAAGGTGAAAGTGAGGGAGGGAGGAAAGTAGAAAGGAAAGAAGAAAGAAAGGAAGAAAGAGGGAAAAAGGAAGGAAAGGAGAAGAAAAAAACTACAGTAATTGTACAGTGGTCTGCTGCCAGTCTTTATCTTTCTGAAGTCTGATAAAACCATGACAGGTGAAAGACCTATACAATCTGAACAGAAACCAGAGTATGGCCACAGAGGAAGACAATGCAACCAGTCCCAATGAAACCTGATAGGCTAGAGTCAGACAGAAGAGGAGGAGGACCTCCCCTATCAGTGGACTATGGGAAGGGCAAAAGGGAAGAAGAAGGAAGGAGGGTGGGACTGGGAGGAGATGAGGGAGGGGACTACAGCCTGGATACAAAATGAATAAATTGTAATAAATAATACATTTTTAAAAATTACAGGCTGGGAAGTGTCTCCTTCAGTGAACAGCATGCACAGAAACGGAAGCACCTGCAGTCTGCTTTGCGTGGCAGGAAAGGCCCAGTTCTTCTCTGTAACAGACCCAAGGACAGGGCACACAAACTATGCTCCAACAGTTGATTGGATTACAAAGAGTTGACTCACCTAAGACACCCCTGACCTCTCACCAGCCAGTGCCCACATCTTCCAGCAACACGTTTGAAGAGAAAATGCTCCCACATCCAACAGGATGGGGGGAAAGCATGGGTTTTCTAGGCTACAGAAACAAACAAGCTTATTTCTCTTCAGAAAAAAAAATGTGTTGGTTGTAATAGTTCCTATTCAGGTGAATAAAGATGTGTTTGAGCCTAGTTGCAATGTTTTAAAATTCATGGTCCAAACTACATATCATTTTCCCCACCAGGAGGAATTGTGTATTTCGTTAACAGGATTGATCTACTTAAAATAAAAATGTAACAAGGGAGCACTATCAAACAGTTTTAAAGCAAAACATAGCTAAACAAAACTAAAAATCTAAATCATTTGGCAGGAGAAATATATGTCTCAATAAAAGGCAGAAAAGCAGATTTCACTTTCAGCAATAATGTAGATCAAATGAAAAGAAAAATGAAATACTTTTGAGGTAAAAAAAAATAAACAGTAAGTCAGACCCTTATTATACCAATATCATTCCTATCCCCACAGCATAAAAAGACAATGAAATTCATTTAGCATTCTCAGAGTCCCTTAGATAGGTGTCATAGAGCAGTCCTCAATTGCCAGAACTGGCACCCACCACACTCAGCTTGAAGAAACAAGATCAAATGTCACCAAATTCCCTAAGGACAGTTAGAAGGGGTGTAATTTAAACAGGAGACAAAAACCGGTCAGGAGGGACAGAGACCTCAAAGTGGCAGTTCCAGGGAGGCTCTTGACAGGCCATAAATGCCAGGAGACAGCTCTGGTCCCTAGCTCCTTGCTCTCTTCTGCCCTTCCGGTCTCTCTCTGTCTCTATCTCTATTTGTCTGACTCTCTCTTTCTCCATCTCTCTTTAATTCTCTCTCTCTCTCTCTCACTCTCTCTCTCTCTCTCTCTCTCTCTCTCTCTCTCTCTCTCTTTCTGTATTTCTCTATCAGTCTCATTCATGAGTTTATAATAAACTCCAATTCACCCTCTGTGGTCCATAAATGGTTTTCTTTGAATTCACAGGACACAATCTCAAAGCTACTGGTTCAGGATAGCTTTGGTGGCCCCTGAGCTTTCTGGACTCTGATATATACATAGACACAGACACAGACACAAACACACAGACAAACAGACACACACACACACACACACACACACACACATCAGAAAGAGAGAGAGAGTCAGACAGACAATGACAGAGAGATTGAGGTAGGGGTAAAAAGTAGGGAGGGAGTCAACAAAAGTGGAAATGAAGAAGGGAGAATAAGAGGATTGTGGGAGGTTAATAAAACATTCTCCCTTCTTCATTTACACACATTTTTACAAATGAAGGGAAGAATTAGCTTTCTCCAGTGGTTAGCCAACTAATCGGTTATTCAAAACAAAATGGTCAGCCCTTAAAAATGTACATACAAGAACCACTAAAAGGGCTCAGCAAGTTGTATTTGTATATTTATCCACACACTTTTATATGAGTGTGTATGTATATATATAATACAAATACATATGCATACATATATGCAGATATGTATATATAAAATGCTCATATATAATAAAGAAAAGGGGACTCATAAAAAGGGTTGGACGGAGGCTAGGGGAATGACGTATTTATATTTTAATTAAAATTGATTAGTAAAAAGTGGTACAGCCATTAGAAGCTATAGTCAATATTTTGTATGATTTTACAAATAAAAATAGAAAATAGGCTCTCTGCTCTTCCCTGTTCCAGAGATTGCATCTTTTCTTGCAGTGCCAGCCTCATCCCTTAGACATGATGGTGAAGGTCAGAGTAAACGGATTTGGCTGTATTGGACTCCTGGTTACCAGGGCTGTCAGCTCTTTTGGCAAAGTGGTGACTGTTTCCACCAATGACCTCTTCATCTACCTCAACAACACAGTTTATATTTTCCAGTACTACTCTACCCATGGCAACTTCAACGGCACAGTCAAGGCTGAGAACGGGGAACTTGTTCATGAACTGCAGCCCATCGCCATCTTCCAGGAGTGAGAGCCTGCTAATATCAAATGTGGTAATGTTGGTGCCTTGTATATTGTGGAGTCTACGTGTGTCTTCACCACCATGGAGAAGTCTGGGGTCCACTTGAAGGGTGGGGCTAAAAGGGTTATCGTCTCTGCCCCTTCCGCAGAATCCTCCATGTTTGTGATGGGCATGAACTATGAAAAGTATGACAACTCACTCAAAATTGCCAGCAATGCTTTCTGCACCACCAACTGCTTAGTCCCCCTGGCCAAGGACATCCTTGACAACATGGGATCATGGAAGGACTCATGACCACTGTCCATGCAATCACTGCTAACCAGAAGACTGTGGATGGCCCCTCTGGAAAGCTGCGGTGTGATGGCTCTGAGTGCCCAGAACTTCATCCCTGCATCCAGTGGTACTGCCAAGGCTGTGGCCAAGGTCATCCCAGAGTTAAACGGGAAGCTCAGTGTTCCTACCACCAATGTGTCTGTTGTGGATCTGACATGCAGACTGGAGAAACCTAGCAAGTATGATGACACTAAGAAGGTGGTGAAGCAGGCATCCGAGGGCCCACTAAAGGGCATTCTGGGCTACACTGAGAACCAGGTTGTCTCCTGAGACTTCAACAGTGACTCCCACTCTTCCATCTTTGAAGAGTGGGGGGCTGGCATTGCCCTCAACGACAACATGGTAAAGCTCTTTTCCTGGTATGACTATGAATTCAGCTATAGCAATGGGGTGGTGGACCTCATGGCTACATGGCCTCCAAAGAGTAAGAAGCCTTGGACCACCCATCCCAGCAATGACAGGAGAGCAAAAGAGAGGCCCTCTGCTGCTGAGGAGTCCCTGACACTGAGCATCTCCCTCACAGTTTCCATCCCAGACCCCCAGAAGAGTGGGAGGGGCCCAGAGAGCCCTACTCTCTTGAATACCACCAATAAAGATCAATGCACACACACACACACACACAAAGAAAAAAATGAAATAAGAAAGCATTTTTACAGGAGTTAAATAAAATATAAATATAATTTATAAACTGATTAAAGAAAGAATTTAATAAAATACATCTGCACTGTATTTATAACTTCATGTATGTGATTTATTACATTTATTGTCTTGCATATGTTGAAACATCACTTGGATAAAGCAAACTTGGCCAAGGTGTATAATCCTTTTAATATACATTCATATTCTGTTTGCAAGTATTTGATAATGGCCTGCAGTTCTTTTGTTTGGTTGGTTTGAAATAATTGCTTGTTTGTTTGCTTATTTTAACATGGTTTTAATATTACAATAATATCAGCTTCATAAAAGAGTTTAAAAGTTTGCCTTCTGTTTCTATTATTTTCCAATATGTTAAGAATTGATACAGATCATCTTTGAAAGTCTGGTAGAATTAGGCCAATCCATCTGAGTCTTGACTGTTTTTTACTTGGAAGCCTTTTTATTCCTGTTTGAAAAGCATCGCTATATGTTTGTTTGTAATGTTGCTTTCTCCTTAATTTTGATGGTTTGGGTGAATCTGGAAATCCACATATTCCATTTAAATTCCCAACTTATTGGAGTAAAAGTTTAAAAGTATTTTTATAGTATTCAGAATATCTAATGGTGTACGTTACGACGTTTCCACATTCTTTGCTGATTCTTTAATTTGGGTCCTCTCTTTCTTTTGGTTAATTCCTTGGATAGGTTGATTTTGTTTATCTTTAAAAAAAAACAGCTCTTTGATTCACTGATTCTTTCTATTGCTTTCTTTGATTCTATTTCACTATTTTTTGTTTTGATTATTTATTATGTCTTCACATCTACTGGATTTGGGTTTGCTTTATTCTTGTATTCCTAAAAATTTGAGTTGTATCATCAAGCCATTTATATGTGTCCTTTATGATTTTATTTTTTATTAAAAATGGCTTCTTCTCTATTATAGCACATCTTGAGCACAGTTCCCTCTCCTTCCATATCTCCCAGCTGCCCACACCTTACCTCCCCTACTCCCTATCCACTTCTCTTCCATATCCCCTTCAGAGAGGAGTAAGGCCTCCTAGTCTTATTGTATCTTGTTTTGCCCCTTACGCTTTGTAATGTAGACACTTAGAATTGTAAATTTTCCTTGTGGGCTGCTTTTGATGTAGCTAAGAGGTTTGTTGTGCTGTGTTTTCATTTCCATTTAGTTACAGTTTTTTTTCAATTTCTTTGATTTCTTCTTTGACCCATTTGTCTCATTTATCATTTGGTAATGAGTTGTTTAATCTCCATGGGTGTGTGGTTAATATACAAAATACATTATATATATTATCTCCATGAGATGTATTTGATGTCATCTTAATTTTTATGCAATTGTGGTCAGATAGGATACATGGATTGGTTTTGTTTCTGGATTTGTTAAGATTGTTTTGTGTCCCTGGATGTGATCTGCTATGTAGAAGCTTCTTTAAACGGCTTAGCTTTTTCTCTGTTTCTAGGAGAAATTAAGGAAATCACCCACTAGTAATGGGGTGATGTTAATTTGTGTCTTTCATTCCAATATACAATTTTTATGAAATTGGATATACCACAGTTTTGTACATAAATGCCTTTCAGTTAATTGTTCTTTTGATTTGAATGCATTACCCTTTACCTCTTCTGTCTAATTTCAATTTGAAATCTTTTGGTCAGCTATTAGGATAGAAATACTTGTTTGCTTTCTGGTTCCATTTGATTGAAGCACATTTTACCCATCATTTCCTTCTAAGGCAGTGTCTACCTTTAAGCAGAGTTTATTGTAGACATCATAAAGATCAATATTGTTTTTCAGCCAATCTGTGTCTTTTTATTGGAAAGTTGAGAATAATATTTAAAGTTATTATTAAAAGATAAATATGATTGCAGTCATGGCACCCTTATATTTTTGTTGTTGATTGTGGTCCCAGTGGAACTTTGTGTTTTATTTATACCTTCATTTGATAGAAATACAATACAGGAATGATCCAAATAAAGTTGAGTAAATATTTGTAAGAAGACATCAAAATTCCTTGTATTTGTACTTATATTTCTGGTCACTTTCTTGTCCAATAAGAAAATGTGAAACACATTTAATAATATTTACAAAACAAAGTCAGAAATCAAATTAAAAACTCAGTAACATAAACTTAATATTATTAAATTTGTATAATTAGCAATTATATTAAGGAGGCTATTTGGTAATATGAATTGTTTAGTAAGAAAATATACAATTAACATTAATTATATAAAGCCATGTTCCTACATACATAAGATATTGCATATAGAAAAAGTTAGAACAATTTACTTGGAAGTCTTAATTATACTAATTTCAGTAATTATCAAATTAAATGTATAACAAATAAATATTAGTATAAAGTAAGTAATATTATATTTTCAGATATTTTTCATATTTTCATTCAGAAAAATAAGGTTCTATATTTTATAGTTTCCTGAAAACCCAAACAAGGATGTCTGAAGTATCCATTTTTGAACAGCTGTCAAAATAGTCATCTTGGTGTTCTGAGTTATTTCATTAATAAATTTACTAAGGAATTTGTTTAGGTAAGATGAAAATATTTCCTATTAAAATATTATTCCACTGAAATGGACTTATTTCTGCTTTCAAATTATCTTCATACAGGTTTCTACCTTCATTGACACAGTCACAAAACCAATAATTGAACACTTTTACCTCAAATTATTATTTTTATGTTAATATATATTTATTTTTATCATATATTACAATTTATTCAATGTGTATCCCAGCTGTGGTCCTCTTCATCGGCTCTTCCCAATCTCACCCTCCCTTCTTCTTCTTCCCCCACAGTGTCCCTCCCCTAGTCCACTGATAGGGGAAGTCCTCCTCCCCTTCTATTTGACCCTAGCCCATCAGGTCTTATCAGGACTGGTTGCCTTGTCTTCTTCTGTGGCCTGGCAAGGCTGTTCCTACAGAAGGAGGTGATCAGAGAGCCTGTCATTGAGTTCATGCCAGAGAAAGCACCTGCTCCCCTTACTAGGGAACCCACTTGGATACTGAGTCTATGGGCTACATCTTAGCTGGGGTTTTCGGTCCTCTCTCTACATTGTCCTTGGTTGGGGTATCAGTCTCTGCAGGACCCCCAGGGCCATCCTACCAAAAGCAATCTACAGATTAAATGCAATTTCCATCAA
The DNA here is from genome assembly GCF_030254825.1 of Meriones unguiculatus. Taxonomy (NCBI): domain Eukaryota; kingdom Metazoa; phylum Chordata; class Mammalia; order Rodentia; family Muridae; genus Meriones; species Meriones unguiculatus. Next base: position 57,223,475 of record NC_083362.1, on the reverse strand, counting down.
AATACCAACATAACAGAAAACAAAACAACAACAACAAAAAACCACCCAGAATTGCTAAATCCTGTCCAATAACAGTTCTTCTAGAGATATCTCCATCTCTGATCTCAAGATGCTATAGAGCCACACTATAGAGCAACAGTAATAAAAACTGCATGGTACTGGCATAGATACAGAATGTTGGATCAATGGAATTGAATAGAAGATCCAGAAATAAACCCACACACCTATGGATACTTGATTTTTGACAAAGAAGCCAAAAGAATACAATGGAAAAGGATAGCATATTCAACAAATGTTGGTAGTCTAATTGGATGTCTACATATAGAAAATGCAAATAGATCCATATTTATCACCCTGCACTAAACTAAAGTCTAAGTGTATCAAAGACCTCAACATCAAACCAAACACACTAAACCTTTTAGAGGAAAAAGTGGGGAAGAAACTTGGAACTCATTGGCGTAGGAGAAAACTTCCTGAACAGAACACCAACAATACAGGCTCTCAGATCAACAATCAATAAATGGGACCTCATGAAACTGAAAAGCTTCTGTAAAGCAAAGGACACTCTCGTCAGAATCTCAAATTATTTTTTAATAATCACTTTTATTTTGATACAGATTATCTAATAATAAAAATCATATTTAATAAATATGTAATTTGATTTGTTTTGACAGGAGAGGCCACAGAAATTTCCAAGATATAGAAAAATTCTGTAATCCTCCAAATTCTCTATATACTTTGCAGTCAGTTACTAGCACTGTAAGTCCAAATATTGCCAGTTGGTTACCTATTTTCTGTCTCCACCATCTTTCCTTTTGCAGCGTGTCACATGAATGAAGCAAAAAGTCTGCAGCCATTTGTCTTCAATGCAATAAGATGCCCTCAAGATGCAAATAGAGTATGATAACTATATCAGTTGCTCAGTCCACTCAAATTTATGAAACTTGGTTTTCCAAAAAATCTTGATTCTTCAATGGCCGGTGTGTTTTAAACATGATAATTAGGCAAAACTGGTTGGCTGTACTATAATTATTTATAATTTGTCCTTCACCTGTTTACATGTTCTGCTGATTATAGAAAAGGGATTGCTTAAGCATATAGACTATCCTGCTCTAAGCATATAGACGGTCATTCCCAGGACTGCTAGGTTCCTTTGAGGAATCAGTTTCTTTCACTGTCTTCTCTTTCACTACCCATGGACCTTTTTCTGACTGTCCTTTCTGACACTCATTGTGATAGTTAATTTTGTCTTAACCTCAATTGGCTATAGTGTCTGGCAGTTTGGTATACAAATAATCTTTTGGAGATATGGGTTTAGATGTTAAGTCTGAAATCAGCTGATAGCAAATAGGACAAGTTGTCCCATTAATTGGATGGTTCATATCTAACCAGTTGAGAGCCTGAAGAGCAGAGATAACTCCCCAAAGAGGCAAGTCACTCTCAACAAGTGCAGAATAAGACTTCTCCCTGTTTCTCACCTGCAGATTTGGGGTTCAAGGCTGCAATATTAATCGACTGATTGTCGAACGTGATTCGTTTTCCCCTACACAAATGTAAACTGAGTTTCCTATGACCTCAACGGTAGAGGCGCTAGTGCAGCTGAACTCCCTCTCTTCCTATTTGCTGCTGCCTAGTCACAGCATCTCAGATACCTTTTCTGGGAAAGAACACCTGGATGTTCTAGCAGCGATCGGCGCGGGGATGCAGAACCGAAGCACCGTTGTTGCTCCTCTTTTCTTAGCCAACCGATTTTGTGCCTGCCTTCCTCCAGCAACTGTTAAGCACTGTCTGAAAGCGGAGCACAAGGAGTGTCCTGCTGCTCTTGTAGCAGAACGCAACTGTTGCTACAACCAGGCAGACTTGTGGGAAACCGGCAATTTATGCCCAGCCTGTCAAGAACTATCACTCAGATTGCCAGCCCCACCCTGTCTCTCTTGTCCTGTAAAGCAAGTGCTGTTTCCCCTGCTGCATGACGCTCTTAGATTCTGTTCTTCCACTAGAACCTGGCTAGTGTTATGCCAACTTTGACACGAGTTCAAGTTTTCTGAGAGTAGGGAGCTTCAGTTGGGAAAATACCTCCATAAAATGGGGCTGTAGGAAAGTTTGTAGTACATTTTCTTAATTCATGATTGAGGGTGTAGGGGCCAGCCCATTGTGGGTGGTGCCATCTCTGGGCTGGCTGTCCTGGGTTCTATAAGAAAGCAGGGTGAGCACAGAAAGTAAGCCAATGAGCAGCACTCCTCTATGGCCTCTGCATCATCTCTTGCCTTCAAGCTCACGTCCTACCTGAGTTTCTGTCCTAACTTCCTTTGATGATGAACTGTGACGTGGAAGTGTAAGCTTTACTCTTCCTGTCGCTTTGGCAAATGGTTGATTCACCACAGCAATAACCCTACTTGAGACACCATGCTTTGATGCTAATAGTTTGGTGGCCTCTGTTTCTTCCTTCTGAACCATTCTGATGTCCCCACCTTGCTCCCATCCTTTGTTACCCTGTGTGAGCTGCATCTCTCCTAAGGCTATATCACACCTCAGAAGACTGTTTACTTGATGTCCCAGGACCTCATTTCTCTGACAAACTCAAAAAAAAAGTTATGATTTTGTACTTTCTTCTCATCCTTAGAGTTGGAGTGACATTCTTATAAACTGCCTATTTTTAAAATGAATCAGAATTTTCAAAGGAAACTATAAAACACTTTTTTGTATTACCCAATTTGACACTTTATATCAAAGGAGCAATTTTCCAATCTCTAAACAGCCCCAACATTTTTGCCCGAATGGAGAAATGTCATGGTCTTTCATGTTATTTGTAACTCAAAAAGTTAGTATTGTAAACAATGCACCAAAGGCTAGAAACTTTTTTTTAGCCTGCAATCTAGAATGGTGATGAACTTGTTGCAATCCTCCTGCCTCAGCCTCTTTCTGTTTATGTATGAATGCACAAATGAATGAATAGACTAATGTTTACTATTAGGCTAAGCAACTTTAAAGTATTTTGAATACCATATGTTCCAGATTCCAGGAAAGAAAAAAAAAGTTTAAGATCAAGTATGTCTTGTGCTAAATTGTGCTAAAATCCACAACATCTCCCAGGAGCAGTGTTCTGGAGTACCCCTGTTCTACCCCAGCAAACACATCTCATTAGAGGTAAACATTCAACCAACTTTCTTTAAAACTGAACTCTAATCACTCTTTAAAAATATGCCTATATTTTTAATTGGTACATAACAGTTGTGCATATTTGTTGAGTAAAATGAGAAAGATTTAATTTGGTAAGGTCCAATTCATCTGTCCTTTTGTCCCTTTTATTGTCTATGACTAAGAAATCATCACCAAATATGGTGATTCTCTCTAGTGTTCTTTTTGTTTTAATTAACTTTGTAACAGTTGTACGTATTAACAGGCATGGGGTGACATTTCAAAAGGCGGATTTGGTAGTAGCAGCTCACTAGGATAACCTCTATCAATTACCCAGCGCTGGAACTTAGTCCCCAGCTGTGTTTAATCCCAGATCATTGCATAGACAAATATTCCTCTTGGCCAAGCTTGCCTTTCATCTGAATAGACAACTCATTATCACATGGGCTTTGCAACTTTGCTCTATTTTTGAGTCTCAGTTTGACCAATGGACAACTCCTTTTGTTATTATATCTTTGTTCCTGGCATCTGGTCCATCTGCCTTTCTGCGTGCCTTGCTATCATGCCAAGGCTGAAGTTTTTCTCATTCTATGCCCCTGCCTTGTCCTGATGATTTCTCAAAGATGAGAATTCATCAATTGGGTATCTGAAACAACTGCATACTCTCTGCATGACAGCTTCAACCTCTGCTGAGATCCTTTGCATCTCCACCCAGCCCTGCTGACAATCTCACTTATTGGAGAGTGTTGACCCATTTCATCCAACTTCCTCCATGCAATTCTGATGCTCAATCCTCATTCTTTTATTTTACCACCTGCCTCATTAAGACTGTCTCTCAGCCACAGGACTAATAGTGCTTAATTTATAACAGGATAACAGGAGTATAGGATTTATGAATTATCAGAGAAAATAATTTCTGTTCTAAAACACCCAATTAATTAAATGTCATGGTTGAGAGGACTGCACTCTGGCATCAGAGAAGTGAAATTTCTGCCCTTGTTCTTTTTCAGATTAACCTACTTAACAGGTATTTGTTTTGTTTCTTTGTTTGTCCCTATATTTTTGTCTGTTGGCAGTGAAATGTACACAGTTCAAAAGGATGGCAAAGGATAAGGAAGAGAAATGTAAAAGGCAATCCACTTGCCATCCAGTGAGACAGATGTCCTTCTTAACAGTCTTGCAATCCCTCTATTATCTTCAACAATATGGAAATGCACACATATGCATAGGTATTCATAAACACATGTAGTAAACGGCTTTATAAGAGTGTGTGAAGTTGAAGGAAAATAAAGGCAAGTAAACAATCCATGTCTCCATGCTTTATCTGTCATAACCTAACGCTGATTATGGTATATTTTTTTATTGAATCTAATTACTGATCCCTTAAAAAAAGCTGAACCCTAACTATAGTCATTTGTAAATGAAAGAAATTTTGCACTTCTAAGGGTTATATTCACCACTCCAAATCTAAACTCTCAGAATATTAAACCAAGAACAAAGTCTTTGTTTGAAAAGCGAGACCATAGAAGTTGAATATTAATGGCCATTTTAATTATTTCTAAATTATATGAAATAGCTCCTGCTTACTTTTCAAATGTAATGAAAGTCATCATAAAAAGATTTGCAGAATGCTGACTTCATCATCGCTCTTGCTTCTCTCCCCATATTATGCAGCCTAAGTTCTCAGTCCTGGCTGCAGCAGAACCTCTTCTGCCCCACAGTCAGTCATCTGGCGAAGGGTGACTTTGGCAAGACTTTGAAATATCTTATATCCATATTTCTAATGCTAGGCAACATGTTATCTGGGCCCCTTAGCTAGTTCTTCAACCAAACAATCTAAATGAGGTAAGAACAGGTGAGTTCTGGTTATTAATAGTCACGGCCAGAAACCTTCCATAACTAAACTAAAAGAGCATTATGCCTCTTCCCTAGGGTCCTCCTCCTTGTTTAGCTTCTTTAGGACTATAGATTTTAGTATGATTATCTTATATTATATGTCTAATATCCACTTATAAGTGAATATAGGACATCTGTGTCTTTCTGCTTCAGGGTTACCTCATTCAGGATGATCTTTTCTAGTTCCCACAATTTGCCTGCAAATTTCATGATTTCCTTGTTTGTAATCATTGAGTAGTATTCCATTGTGTAAATGTACCACAATTTCTGTATCCATTCTTCAGTTGAGGGACATCTAGGTTGTTTCCATATTCTGGCTATTATGAGTAATGCTGCTATGAACATTGTTGAACAAATGTCCTTGCATGGTTTAGCATATTTTGGACATATGCCTAGGAGTGGTATAGCTGGTTCTTGAGGTAGCACTATTCCTAATTGTCCGAGAAAGCACCGGATTGATTTCCAAAGGGGACATACAAGGTTACATTCCCACCAGCAAGTGGCTGAAACCTCACTCAGAAGGGCAAGCAGAATAGACATCGGAAGTAGGAGAAGACAAGGAACAGGACATGAGTCTTCCACAGGGGCCTCTGAAAGACTCTACCCGTCAGGGAATCAGAGGAGATACTGAGACTCATAGCCAAATTTTGGACAGAGAGCAGGAAACCTTACGGAAGGAGTGGGAGATAGAAAGACATGGAGGGGACAAGAACTTCACAAGGAGACCAGCAGAACAAAAACTCTGGGCCCAGGTGGCCCTGCAGAGACCGACACCCCAATCAAGGGCCTAGAAACTGTGCTCAGATGTAGCCTGTGGCAGCTCAGTTCCCAAGTAAAAGGGGCAAGGGCTCGCTCTGACATGATCTCAGTGGCTGGCTCTCTGACCACCTCCCCGTGAGGGGAGCAGCCTTACCAGGCCACAGAGGAAGATGATGCAGTCACCCCTGATGAGACCTGATAAGGGCTGGGGTCAGATACAAGGGGAGGAGGACCTTCCCTATCAATGGACTAGGGAAAGAAGAGGAAGGGTGGGTGGAAATGGGAGAAGACAAGGGAGGGGGGCCACAGCTAGGATACAAAGTGAATAAATTGTAATAATGAATGAATGAATGAATGAATGAATGAATGAAGAGAGCTTTATGCTAAACTCCATTGCTCCTTCTTCTTCTCAGCCAGCCTCCTTATTACAGGGTCCTTTGGTGTATATTATGTCTCTAGTCTCTTTCCTCACCCACTGGCTGAACAGGTTTCTCCTTTTTTTGAGATCCTAACTCCTCTGAAAACTTGGCTTTGGCAGGAGTTGGGGTGGAGGACATTCTCTTTGTTAAATGTATCAAATTGATCTCGGAATAGCTTTTCCCCATGAAAGGTGTAACACCTCCTTGTCACTTTCTTCAGCGGAATTTCCAGTGTTGCTGAGAATTTGCCCAAACACATGTAGCTGCACATGATTTTCGTCAGAATCTTAATTATGATAGCACAGGGCCCAATGTTATAATGCTAATGTTAAAATCCTGGGCTACTTTAACACCCATGCTTTTATTCTCAGTTTACTTTGGCAGCGATATCCTGGTTCTGCATTCTAGCTTTGATTTAACCAACTAAACAATGAGAAACCAGCACACCTCAGTCTGACAAGAGCCTCTAAGTACCTAGTCCTTCATCTTCACAGTCTTAAAATATAGGAGTCTTCTAAAACAGAGAGAATATTTACTCTTCAGTGAACATTTTCCCCTTGACCCTGATGGGTTCTAGTCTTCCTCACTAAGTGCCCATGCCATTGGGACATATCGCATTGTATACACTAATGTCACACTGCATCCCTAGATAGCCCGGGTCCCATCCACTTAATACATACTGTCTCGGCTACTATTGTATCGTTGTGAAGGGATGTAACCACCACACATACTCTTAGAAAAACACTCAAATGTGGCTCCTTTCCCTAACTGCTTCCCTAGTGTCTACAAACATTAGACATTGCTACAAGATAATGTTTGTACATATATGTAAACACAGACAACATATAAGCAAATTGGTAGTTCTGCCTGTCCTAAATAAATTCCCATTGGGAAGGAACTTCTTGTTTCTTATTAACAATTTTTCTTCTTCTCAGCTTTCTTCACTTCTTCTGTATGATTTTTCAGCCTGTGTGATGGCCCTCAAGCTCCTTAACACAACTTTCTATTATCAGTAAATGACCTTATTGTTTGCTTTACAGAGAATATTATTTACTTAAATTTCTCTTTCCCCATCTCCTTTCTACATCAAATACCTTAACTTCCATATACTCAGTTATTTTCTATATCCTTGAACAAACTCTCTTCCCCCACCCAAAGACATCATTTTATTAGGAAAAACAAATTTAATTCTTGACCTTAGATGCTATCGTTTCAATAAACAGACCATAAGCTTGCTAAGACAGACTTTCTTGTCCCAACTTCGGTTACTGAAACTGAGCACCTAACCCATTCTGCTTCCTCTTTTAACCAGGCTGTATCAAATAATCCCTCAACTCCACACACTTGAATTTGCCAGCCCACAGAGGAAAAGGGTCCAGGCAGGCCTGATGAAACCTGCTAGGCTAAGGTCAGATAGTAGGGGAGGAGGACTTCCTGATCAGTGACTCGGGGAGGGAAATAGGAGGACAGAGGGTGGGACCAAGAGGCGATGACAGTGGGTGCTACCACTGGGATACAAAGTGAGTAAGTTCTAAAAAAAAAAAAAGGAATAAAAAAGAATACCTTGAAATTTGCAGAAATGCCCTAATAACTGGCTAGCATAGCAAATCTAGATTGCTGGACAAAAAAAAAAAGTCATTTTTATGTTTGCTATGACAACAAAAAAAGAACTCTTCCACAGAAAATAAAACAGACCATGTTGAGCAGGTGAATGCTGGGGCTTTCTTAAGAATGATTAGACAAAGAGTCCTTTTAAAGCTATGTTTTTCTAATCCCAAACCAGTAAGATTCTAGTTTTACAGTTTTACATATAAAGTCTCTACCAATAACTCATGCTGTTCTGAAAATTTTTCTGATTTCTTGAAGTGCAGCATACAGGTGCAATAGACAACACATTTGGCATGATAAAAGGCAACATTTCATTTTTAATTAATTAATTTGTTTATTCAATTTACATCTAAATCATTGTCTCCACCTTGCTCTCCTCCTGGTCCCACCCTTCCTCCCTCTTCCTCTATACTCTACTTCTTAAATTAACTTTTTGACACCTAAGTTTCATTATCTTCGCCTTTGGACTCTCCTTTGAATTTAATCTGTATCTTATTCCTTAACATTTCTCTTTCTCATAGATAGATGTGTGACATCATATATATATAAATGAGAGAGAATATGTATCCTAAAGTAATCTTCAAAATATCTCAATGCTTTTCTCTATGGAAGAAGGCCATTCTCAAACGTCTGTAACTTTACATCCCTTATCATTCTTAAAACATTCTTTATGTTTGTTTATTTGTCTTTATATCCCCCATAGACTTCTGTGATCCATGACATACAGGACTAGGTTGGTGAAGGACTGTTGTAAGTAAGTGCTTAGAACAATACTTGCTACACAGTAAGTGGGTATTCGTTTTCAAAGTTCTTACTCATATAACAGTTTTTCTCATAGCTGTCAACATTCACGGCTCCTTACTGCATTGATGCCACAGCTGCAGATCCTACTGCCTTGAGTTTTATTTTTCTCTGTCTTTTGACTGAAATTGAAAGTGAATCTGTGCTCAAATTAACAGAATATAATACCAAGACACATGACATATTAGGGATATGAGTGACAACAATTCTTGAGCAGTTTCCTAGTCTGTGACAGGTAGAACAATAAATATAAAACACATATTAAAGATTCATTCACAAGTCTTCCAATATACGACAACTAACAAATCAAGAATCCTTAGAGCAAACAAATTTAATTAATGTACTTGATATTAATACATGTGGGCTCAAGTTTATATTTGGTCTGAAGAGGTCTCCTTCATAAATTGAAACATGGCTCAATTGTGAATTATTACTACCATAAAAATAAATATTCAAAATACTTTTTTCTTCTTTACCTTTCACAACTCAGCTCAGTTAGGTAAGTAATTTTACATTAAGCTATATATGATTTTCATAGCTTGTCAACATCTTAAAGAAATCTTGTTGGTGGTTTGGCCTCTCTACTACAGTTACTTTGCCTCTGGTAAAAATATAGCTTTAAGTTTTATCAAGTCTTTGATTCTTTGCCAAGAAGGTAAAACCTTGACTTTCCATTAACTCACTGAAGAATGGAATATACTAGAATATACTAGCATAAAGGAAGTATTCCAGGAGGCAATTAGATGCATGAGTTTGGAGGTCAGTGGGAGAAATGGGCTGGATGGAATGTGTATGTGGAGGCATCTTGATATACACTAAATGAAGAAAAAGGACAATAAATAATGCCATAGGGAAATACTGTGGAATGGGCTAAACAAGTAATCTAGTCATTTCTGATGCATTCAGACTGTCTACCAGCCAAACAGAGTGGCAAGAAATACAGAAGAAAATAGGGATGGCTATGGTATAGAAGTAATGGGACGATCAGCTCTTAATAAGGTAGGTACAGCCTGTCTGTGACATGATTCTTAGAGATTAAGACCAATAGGGTTTGTTGTTTGGCAAAGAAGGCTTAGGGTTTATAACCAGTAACTCTAACTCATATTAACCAGCAAGGAGTATTTCCTGACGTAATAAGATGACGATTCAAATGTGCAGGAAAGAAGAAAAAGTGAACTATAGAGGAAGAGAAGATAGGAAACAAGACACCACAGGAAAAATGAAAAACACAAGTGCGTATGGAAAGCAGTGCGTGCATCTGTGCACTTGAAAGCACTCCTAATTAGCTACAGCATATACTGTTTAGCAAAGAAACATGGGTATCACTTTGGCTGGTCCTTTAAAAAATCCTTGGGTTCTAAATGAGGAAACTTATTTTTTTTTTTTAACTTATGAAAGTTAAGTAGGTAATTTTATAGTAAATTAAACATGATTTTCATAGCCTGTTTGTCATATTTATAACTATTTAAAAGCAGTTGTGTCTTAACTGAATAATTATATCAGATATTTCTAGGCTAATAGTTAATGTGCGTAATGCTTTAAAATTACCAGTATTTATGTATGATTCCATTGACCTTTAGAAAATAGCAATTATCAATATGTAAAAGGCAAATATTATCCTAATGAGTTAAAACATGTCAGTGGGAATTTGTTGCGTGATTTCATTTTCAATAAAGAAAAATACTAGTTTAAGGGAATATTTGAAACATAGGACAATTAATTTAATTCCCATACATAATTTTACTTAATATTTTCCATCTTTACTGATATCGAGCTTGTTATCAGTTACTTCGTCATATACAAAGTGTCCATTTTAATCCAATCTAATTATGCAAGAAAATCTTAAAGTGCCATAATTGTATTCTTTCACCTGAGTAATGCATACTTGGCCAACTGGTAGCAAAATCAAAGGATATATTCATAGCTAGAGCTAAGGATGCAACCCATGCCTTAACCTGTGAACCTAACTTAATCTGCCCAATGGTAATATCAATTTTCACATGAAAAACAGTCAGCATTAGGTGGTTTTAATAGGACAGCGTTCTCTGTAGTTTAAAACACTGCTGTATTCATGCTAGCCCATTCGTATCACCTCATAATAATGAAAGAACTGTTGATACTCAACCAACAATCAAGCCAGACATAAAGCCTACGACCTTTTTCATTTATTTCATATATATTGCAATTTGAGAAATGCCTACATTTTTATTAACTATCAAACGATTACTGTTGTGTTGTGTAAGCTTGTATTTGTAACTTGCTCCAACCCTATATTTTAACTATGACTTAGGCATTGGACACCTCCCATTGTTATATGAAATAGTTTTAAAATTAAAAATAATTGGAGCTATGAGCAAGCTTATTTGAGTCACAGGCATTATGGCATGCTTCTATATATGGGTTGTTTTTCATTTAATGAATTTGAAAGCCTGTGTTGGTACCTATCAGAAGACTACCAAATGTGGGAATGGGAAGGTTCTTGGGAATCTCACGGTTCATTTCAGTTAGGACAACATGTTACACAACAGTGCTAGTGAGTGCTTACATGCACTGCTCACACTCACACAATAACAGGAAAACCCTACAAACTTATGCAAGTCAGTTGTGGTACTTGATAGGCACATCTCTGCTCCTTTTATTTTTTCTTCTTTAGAACCGACACACCTCCTTCTTTCAATTACTGTTCACACCCCATAGCATCACTTTCCCCACATTCTTTTAATTTAAAAGCACGAGGCTGATATTAGCCATAAAGTACAGGATGACCATTCTACAATCCACAGACCAAGAAGCCAAGGAGGACCAGAGGAGATGCTGAATTTCACTCAGGAAAGAAAATAAAATTGACATTTGAAGCAGGTGGAGGAAGGGAAATGGATGGGAGAAAAGGTGGGAAAGGTACTGGGCTTGGGAATCAGGTGTCTGGAGAGTGGGGGTGGGGAGGACCAATAGAGAGAATGCAAATTGGGGGGGCACCTCTGGGAGAGGGGAGGCTATGTGGGTGACCCTAGCTGAGACTTCTAGCGGTGGAGGGCCAAGGCAGGGGGAAGGAGAGAAGGAGCCTGAAATGGTCACCTCCTATAGCAGGTGAGAGTTCCGGTGGAAGGAGGGTTATACCACCCACCAGTAAGACCTTAGACCCAAAATTTGTCTTGCCTATGAGAAATGTAAGGGTATAGATGGAGCAGATATTGAAGGAATGACAAATCAAAGACTGGCCCAGATTGAGACCCACCTCTGGGAAGAGAGCTGACCCCTGTCACTATTAACAACAGGAGCCTAGCATAACTATCTTCTGAGAGGCTTCATCCAGCATCAGACGGAAACAGATGCAGAGACCCACAGCTAAGCAACCAGCAGAGCTGGGGGAGTTGTGTAGAAGTGTGGCAGGAAGGAGAGGGGAAGCTTGTTGGGGTTAAGGAGACCCACAGAGCCAACTAACCTGGGCCAGTGTGGGGCTCGCAGAGACTGGCCGCCAATCAAAGAGCATACACGGACTGGACCTTACATGTTTGTAGCAGACATGCAGCCTGGTCGACATGCGGGTACCCTAACAATGGGATTAGGGGCTGTCTCTGACTCTGTTGCCTGTTGCTGGATCCCTTCACCCTGGCTGGGCTGCTGAGAGGGTGTTCTGCTGTGACTTAAGGCCTCTGCATGGGTTTATACCCCTTGCGGGCCTCCCCTTCTCTGAGAGGACAGAGAAGGGGGAATGAGGGCAGAGGGGTGTGAGGTTGGGACTGGGAGGAGAGGAGGGAGAGACTGGACCGGGCTGTAAAGAGATTAAATTAAGAAATAACTTTAAATTAAAAAAAAAAAATAAAAAAACAAAAAAAAACAAATTTTGAGGCTGAAAGTGTAGTTCAGTGATGTAGAGTAGCCCTGGATGGAGCAAGCCCTGGGGTCTATCCTCAGCACTACATAAATGATGATTAACATGGCGATGCTCAAGCCACTGCTGCTGCTAGGGATGGTGATGATGGTGACTGTGATGATAATGATGGCGGTGGTGGTTGTTATGATGATGGCTATGATCGTGGTGATTATAAGACACCAAATATTACCCTCTAAAATCATGGAACGCACAAAGTGGCTCTTGGTATTCACTGTTAAGTTATCTTCTTGTTATTTGCTTTTCCTTATATACGTTTTAGATGACCATATCCATTTTATTACCAGAAAATGAAAATATTATGCCTCAGCATTCATGAGAAGCTAAGAACTACCACGTCCTCTAATATAGGTATCAAAATACCTTCATGTTCTTTACATAAATGTTAAGCACTGATGTCATAAGAAATACAACTCAGATTCTGAAGAAAAATATAAACAAAGAGTTTGGGTGATTCAACTCAATTCAATACTGAATGATCAGTTTGCATATTCAGTTTCTGAAAACCTCTTTTAAGAAATCACAAGTACTCTTAATATTCTTCTTAGGTAGTTGAACATTGGTTCTTTGGCAAAATATTAAAAATATTCATTGTTGTTTTGTCATCAAAATCAAAGTGAGGACATATTTTTACTTTTTAAAAATATAAATTACACTTTATCACACTCTCTCTGGAAAAATACAAGTGGCCCTCTTAGAAAATTATGGAGTTGTGTATTTACTTCATGATTGCAAACTGAATTCAAAGCCCAATATATATGCGTAATATAATACGCATATGTATTTATTTGTAAGATGATATGGATCATTTTTTTGTTTAATTTTAGTTAAATTAAAATCTGAGGTCTCAAAGGATGAACCAAATTACAAATTTCTTGAATGTATTCTAGAACAAGGTTCAGTAAAGTTTAGATGATTCAAGAGCCTCCAGTATTGCGAAGCGTGGGCTGTGATCTGAAGGCTGTCTGTGTTGTGAATGAGGTGAGATCCCCACCCACTGTGTGGTGTGGCGAGTCTGGAGAGGGCAAGTGGTGGAACTCAGTATAGACGGGTGGCCTTCTGCTGTTCTTAGCATAAACAAAAGGCAGGCGGGAAGGGCCAGGATGGAGGGAGTCAGAAGAATGAATGAGGAAGCCAACATATCTATGTTGCTAAGGGGTGAAGCTTCTGGGAGGGTTTTAGTTTTAGAAGATGACGTCATTAGGGTGGAGAGATGATGAGTGAGTTCTTTGCTGGATACATCACTCCATGGTATTACATTACCGAAAGAAAACAGTACAGTACAAACAGCTTTGGTGAATTTGACTCACAGCTTCTTAAATTTAGCTACCATATTATCTTCCTCTTGAGAGGCTTTGTTGCTCATTAACTCTATACTGATGTATTTTTATATGTGCATGTACATGTATGTATGTATGTAGATATGATTGTGTGTGCAGTTCCACATGTGATTTTGGACTCATATGTATTATGTAGGGACTAGAGCAAAACATTCAGTGTGGCCTACATGAGTGTTCTTTACATCCTTTGGGAGACGGACTCTCATTGGCCTGGAGCTCACTGATTTGGCTAGACTGCCTGGCCAGTGAGACTCAGGGATCCTAATGCTTTGGGCTCTCCAGGGTCTGTGAACACCCACAGCATTCATATACGTGTTCTTGGGATCAAACTCTGGTTCTTGTGTTTGCAAGGTAAGCTCTTTATTCACTGACTCTCTCTCTCTCTCTCTGTGTCTCTCCCTCCCTTCCTTTCTCCTTCCCTCCCTTATACAAACAAGACTTATAGATAATAAGGTACACAGATTACATCTCTATTCACATGCAATGAACAAACCTAAAATTTGAGAAAACGGTTCTATTTAAAATATAGTTGTGGATAATGAAATGCTGAGGAAAAACTGCAAGAGAAGATTAAGACAGAAAAAAGGGAAAAATTTACAAAAAGAAAAGTAAAAAAATATATAAATGGAACAACATTGTTAGTATTTTTTCAGTTACTCTCAATATCAGATTTTAAAATAACAGTAGCTGATCCTAAGATTTACATATAAATATACTTGGCCAATTGCCTTAACAGTAATAATTTTGGAGAAATTATACTTCTATATCATTATTGCAAAGCTTGTAGCTTGTAGTAAGATAGTATTGGAGTATGTACAGATATAGAAATTAATGGAATGTAATTTGAGAACCCAGCAATAAACCTTTACATTAACAGACAAATTATTGCTTCTTTACAGCATATATGAAAGTTAACTAAAATTTCATCATAAGTTTAAATGTGAGAATTGAGACTATTTAAAAGAAAATGCAAGAGTAAATCTTTGTGGTCCTACATTAGCAATGATTTCTTAGATTCTTTTCGGAAAAGCATAAGTATCAACAACAAGCCAAAAAATTCTCATTAAAAAAAAGTCCGTATGCTTCAGAATTATCACAAAGTGACAGAAAGCATTTTCAAAACTCATAAAATTAGCAAAAGAATTACACCCACATATATGTGTGTGTATATACATATGCATACACACATATACTTACATATATACACATATGTATATATGTGTATATATATAATATATATTAATTGTAATAATATATCAAATTCATGTAATAAAAATTCATATTAAATTCAATAATGAAAGAAATACCCCAGAAAAAGGCAAGGGAATTACTTAGACTTTATTTCTAAAAGGATATATAAGGATGTGACTAGGCAGTGAACACATACAAAAGGACTATAATAGTTATTATGGAAATGAAATAAAGGCCACAGGGACATAATTATTTTATATGCACTGGAATATAATCTAAAGAGAGCATTTAAAAAAACCAATGAATGTAGGAAAAACAGAAGCCCCCCTCCCCAAGCTTGCTGATCTCAATAAAAAAATGGTGCAAGTACAATCTCTGAAATACAAGGACATTTTAGCTCCCATTTCAACAATTTCTATTGTCCTGTTTCAACAACTGTCATTGGAGTTAAGCATTTTGCAAAGGAAATTAAAGGCAAAGTATGTAATTAATGCAGATAAGTGAGAAAAGACAAAATAAAATGTAAAGACCAAGGAAAGACAGTCTACACAAAACAATTTTAATTTGTAGGAAATTGTAGGAAGCATTTCCTACAAAATGTAGGAAGCATTTCTATTTACAGAGTGCCAAGATAGTTTGCTTTTAAATATGGCTTACAGAACCTACTACCATTGTGATAGGAAATAGCATTTACATACTCAACTGTATAATGTACATAAAATTTATGGCTAATATTTACTTCTCAAATGAGCTTACATGGAACAACTGCTGAGAGAAAATATATTGACTTTTCTGTGACCATAATTAAAATTATTTTCCTTGAAAATTCATGGAGGCTCTTTAGAATACAAGCAGAATTATCCTGTGTTAATAACAGGGTTCTAGACAGCAAGAAAATGAACAGTTTTAGGACAAATTTTAAACCTCAAAATAAGAACTATTTTGCCTTTTAAACGTATTTCACTGAAGGTGTGAGAATTTTGTATAGAGCCTGTTAGAATATGCAAGAGCTTCTAAGGATCTGGGTGTAAGACTGAAGAATTTGATGCAGGTTTGATGTGAATAAGAAACCAGGATAATATCACACCATTAGGTTTCCAGGAAACAGTGCATAATCACAGTCCACTGAGAAATATTTAATTTGTAGGTGGCTCATTAAGAAGTTACTGAGAAAAAACACCCCCCCCACACACACACACACCACACAACGTGCTAAGATTCATCATTTCTGAGATCAAAGCACAGTGGGAAAACAGTCAAATACAAACTGAATAAATTGTAATAAATCATAATCATAGTAAATAAAATTGAAAAAAAGACTGAAAAGCAAGAAGAAGGTACCATATTCCAGGAGAAGAGGCCAGGCAAGATGTAAGTAACAAGATAAATGAGCACAAGAAATGGGATTGATTAAAGATGTCTAGTTGGAGAAATCATGGTGCCCAACATGCACAGAAAAGTCAAGGTCTCCTCACAAAGCATGAAGAGAATTCCTGTAGCTTCACATTACTGTCATGGTGCCTGTTACTTTTCTTTTCTTCCTACACTCATGCTGTTGAGGAAATCCAAATGAAATGCCAATTGTAACACCATTCATTGGTGTGAGACTGAATTCTAGTCTCAATTGACATAAAGTAGACATAAGCTGACCAAGAAGCTAGAGGTGTGGGGAAGCTCCAAATATTAATATATGCCCTGTGTCTGTCAGAGCATGTGTGTATAAATTTATGAAAAGTTACTGTACTTAAAAATATTTTGCATAGTTATTTTTATATTTAAAAAGTTATACAGTGAAAAAAATGATCAACATAAGAGGACCCATATCTTTGTGGACAGAACTACCCTTGGACTGGGTTGTATAAAAAATCAAATTGAGCAAACCATGAAGAGCAAGCCAGTAGCTAGCATTCCTCTATAGTATGTGCTTCAGCCCCTGCATGCAGGTTCCTGTTTTGAGTTCCTTTCTTGGGTTCCTGCAATGATGGACAAGGATTGAAAGTCAAATAAGCCCTGCCCTCCAAAAAAAACAGCACAAAATAGGTTTGGTGGCTCAAGTCCATAATTCCAACTCTAATGAGGAGGTAGAAGGATGGCCAGTGGGAGGGAGGGCAGCCTGGGTTAAAAAGTGAGCCTGTTCAGAAAACAAACCACCAACAACAACAAAAAAGCAAAGAGAATGTTAACTTAATCCTCTATTTCTCATTTTATAAACAGTCTTGCTTTATTCAAATGAACTGGCCAGGGGTAAAGAGACAAGTATAATAGGACACACACAGGCTATGAAGCTGGAAGTCAGGAAAGTAGGGGAGGCCTTAACTGAAAAGGGGGAGACAAGGTACCACAGAGGAACAGGGGAAGAGGAAAGGCGAGTAACACTCAAGGGTGTTTGAGAAAGCATCGGGAAACCTTGTTTTATGTTTACTGAAAAAACAGGTATAATTCCTAACTGCAATCTAAAGGCTTGTTCATTCACCTGCAGATAAGTAAGCCTTTTGCCCCACATCACACTAGATCAACCAGTGGTCAAGGTGAAGAGAACAAGCACGGGTGCTCAATTCCAGAGGACCCATCTACAGCACAGGGATCTATACTTAAGGATCCAGGAAGCATTCCAGAATAGGGGGCAAAAAGATTATAAAATCCAGAGAAACAGAGTGTCTATTGCAAGATTGTATCTTCTAGACATAAGATGGAAGCCACACCCACAAAATCTCAATAAAAGAGATGCCTAAATGAAACCTTCATTTAGATGCCTAAATGACAACACCAATTGACATGACAACATGCATGGAGGAAATCTCACAAAGCTCCCCAAAGCCAATTAATGACTGCTGAGAGAGGTAATTAATCTTTCCCAGTGCTGATCTCCTTAAATGTTTATCCAAGCCCAACTAGCCAACACTAAATTATATATATATATACGTAAAATTAAACTATTTAGCAAGTTTCATATTTATTTACACACACACACACACACCACAACCACCTTCACCACCACCAAGGAAAACAACAAAAACAATTAAAGAATAAGAGCCCATATATTTGAGAGAGAATGGGGAATAAAAGAGATACTGGAAAGAAAAGAGGAAAGAGGTAAATGATATCATATTTTAACTAAATGAAAAATTAGGAATACATATATAGGCATATATGTGTGTGTATATATACACACATACAGTTTGAATGAAGCTGTGCCACTTAGAGCAATAATGTTCATCCCAAGAGCCATTGTTTAACAAAAAAACCCAGTATCACTCACAGAAAACCTCCTTTTGAATTGTTGGTTAAGAATAGATGAGACTACCAAAATAATGTATTCTATTGTTCTTGCCCTTGTTGCCGCCTAGATCTTGAAGGTGAGTCCCTATTGCTAAAGATATCATGTTGGACAAAGAACTTGGTGAAATCAGGCTGGAACAGACCCAGAAATGTTCTCCCTGAGGTCTAAGTCTCACAGTATCAGTTACTATAAAAGCTGACAACGGAGAGGAGCAACCAATAACCCCCCATAGCTAGAGAGCCAATGAACCACAATAACCAGCATGGCAGGATGTCTCAAACAGTGGTTACCAACAAACCTCTACCTGGACTTAAGGCCTGCTTAATAGTTGAGAACCCATTCCTGGCATTGTAATTAAAGAGTAAGGATGTAAATCCATCTAGCCATCTGTGCCTGCTGAGGTCACAGAACCAACCTAGAGGCGAACCTACCTACAATCACCACTATCATAAACCAGTGTAATTTCTAACTGCACTCTCAATACTTTTTCATTATACTCACAGATATGTGTAGGTCTCGCCTCTCATCAATTAAGCTTCTTTCAGGGAACAGATGGATACTAATAGGTGAACAACTGAGCATGTGTTTTCTGTTGCCAATTAACACATCCATAGCATAAATCCTACATCCTAAGGCTCAGGAAACCTTGCAGATAAAGGGGTAGAAAGAGTCAGGGGGTTGGGGGAGTCCAAGATGGCTGTGACCAGTGTGTACCTTATCTGAGGGACACAGGATCTAAACTCTGAAATTGGTGAGTGGAGGGGTACCTGAAGCCAGAACATTGACATTGAGGCTTCCTGGGTGAGAAGGGACAACCATGAGCTGGTTCAGTTTGGATCCAGGTCACCCATGGCTGTCTCTGGGGACTGAGAATGGCAAATATTCAACCCCCCTGCACTTCCTCGTGCCTCAAGCACAGCCCTCTCTGCTCAGAGGAGGGAGCAGTGGTTGCCCCAAACACAATACTCCATGCTCTGTGACTGAGAGAGCAGAGGCAGCTGTCCCAAGTACAGGTCTCCCTGGCCAATGGACAAAAAGTGGATACCACTGAGCTTATGCATTTCCTATACTCTCATTTGCCCCTATGGGCCCAAATCTGAGAGTGAAAAACAGGAGGAACCCCTGTGCTTTCTGATTAGGCCTATGAGTGAGTAAGGGTGCCTTCAAGTGAGTGCAAACAAAGCTCCAGATCCTTGCTCAAGAGTTCTTGATGCTAGCAGCCAGACGTTGGATCCCCCCACCCACACTTCCACTGTGGGCAACACAGGGATCCTTGGGACAGTGTTCTAAACACTGAAGGCCCTGTTCTGTGGGTATACCAGTGGAGTCCAGGAAAACAAATCCTAGAACCTAGACAGATCTGAATACCAGGATGACAGTATGACAGGTCTGTAGGCCACTGAGGTATTCAGGGCAACTGTGCATGTGCATTGCACCCACAAACCCTCCTGCACTTAATCTCCACCCTTTCAGGCATCTACATGCTCTAGCACCCTGTCCCTCATGGCACACTTACACGCACACACACACACACACACAGACACACACACACACGCTTGCCCACAGGTGCCTATGACCTTCCCCCCTTAACTACAGCTGAAACACTAACATCTACTCTCAAACTGGTGGACCTCTCTCATCTTCCTGAAGAATTCTCCAGACACTAGAGAGAGATGGACCCAGTCTGAAGTACAGACTCCAGGAACAAACAGCGAAGGTTATGGATAAGCAGATGGCTAGAGTTCAGGGTAAGAACACATCCAACAAAAATCAGGACATTATGGCTTCACCAGCAAACCCCAAATCAATGGATATTATAATTCATTGGAAACACAGGAAAATTATTTTTAAGCTATGCTTACTGAGTTATTAGCACATAAAGAGAAAACAAACAAAACTCTCAAAGAAATAGCCACACAAACAGAGGCAAATAAAGAGGAAACTAAAAAAGTGCTCAAAGAAATACGGGCAAATACAACCACACTAATAGAGGTACATAAAGAGGAAAAAAAAATAGAGGCAATCATGAAAAGACAGAAGTCCACATTCAAACAAATGAAGGAAATGGTACAAGACATGAAAACAGAATTAGAATCAATGAAGAAAAAACAAACATAGAAAACCCTGGAGCTGGAGAACTTAGAAAAAAGATCAGGAACCAAAAAGATTAGCATCACCAACAGAATACAAGAGATGGAAGAGAGAATCTCAGGTGCTGAAGATGCAATTGTGGAAACTGATGCATCTCTCAAAGAAAATGTAAAAATCAGAAAAGTTCCAAACACAAAACATCCAAGAAATAAAGGACTCCATGAAAAAATGAAAACTAAGAATAATAGGAATAGATAAAAAAGAAGATTCCAGGATCCAACGTCCAGAAAATATTTTCCCAACTTAAAGAAAGAGATGTCTATTAACATACATGGGTCTACAGAACACCATTTGGACTAGACCAGAAAAAAAGCGCCTCATGTCACATTATAGTCAAAACAATAAATCTACAGAAGAAAGAAAACATATTAAAAGCAGCAAGGGAAAAAGGCCAAGTAACATATAAGGTAGACCTATCAAAATCACACCAGACTTCTTAACAGAAACCATGAAAGCCAGAGGGCCTGGGCAGAGGTGATGCGTCTCTAAGAGACCACAGATGCCAATCCACACTACTATACCTAGCAAAGTTTTCAATCAACATAGATGGATAAAACAAAATATTTCATGACAAAATTAAACTTAAACAATATCTACACAGCAACCCAGCCCTATAGAAGATACTAGACAGAAAACTCCAATCCAACAAAATCAGCTACACCCAAAAACACAGGATATAGATAACTTCATAACAAAAAAATTAAAAGAAAACAATTAATAGAAGTATAGTAAACCACTAACTCCACAATGAAGGGAATTAACATTCATTGGTCACTATTATCTATCAACATAAATGGATTCAGCTCTCCAATAAAAAGACACAGACTAACAGAATGGTTGCAGAAACAGTATCTAACATTCTGCTGCATCCAAGAAACACATCTCTACAACAAAGATAAACACTAACTCAGAGTAAAGGGCTGAAAAAAATGTTTTTCAAGCAAATGGACTCAGAAAACAAGCTGCAATAGCTATCCTAATATCTAATAAAATAGACTTTCAATCTAAATTAATCAAAAAAGAGGAGGAGTGACACTTTAATCTCATTCAAGGAAAAATCCACCATGAGGACATCACAATCCTGAATATCTATGCCCCAATACAAGACCACCTACATTTGTAAATGAAACATTATTAAAGTTTAAATCACACATTGATCCTAACTTAATAATGGGAGACTTTAACACTCCACTCTCATCAAGGAAAAGATCATCTAGACAGAAGCTAAAAACAATGACAGTTTAAAAGGTCCTAAATCAAATGGACTTAATAGATGTCTACAGAACTTTTCACCCAAACTCAAAAGAGTATACCCTTTTTTCAGCACCTCATGGAACCTTCTCCAAAACAGACCATATAGTCGAACACAAAGCAAACCTCAGCAGATACAAGAAAACTGAAATAATCCCTTGTAGCCTATCAGAACATCATGGCCTATAACTAGACCTCCACAACAACAGAAATAACAAAAATTCTACATACATATGGAAACTGAACAACTCTCTACTCAATGATAGCTTGATCAGAAAAGAAATAAAAGAAGAAATTAGAGGCTTCCTAAAATTCAGTGAAAATGAAGGCGTAACTTACCCAAACTTGTTGGATACAATCAAGGAGTGCTAAGAGGAAAGTTCATAGCACTTAAGTGCCTCCAGAAAAGGTTGGAGGCATCTCATACAGGCAACTTAATGGCACACTTAAAAGCCCTAGGGGAAAAAAAAGGAAGCAGACACACCAAAGTGGAGTAGATGATTGACAATAATCAAACACTGAGCTGAAATCAATTAATTAGAAACATAGAAAACAATTCAAAGAATCAATGAAACCAAGAGCTGGTTCTTTGAGAAAATCAAGAAGATAGACAAACCCTTAGCCAAAATGATGAAAAGGCAGAGAGAAACTATCCAAATCAGCAAACCCAGAAATGAAAAGGGGAACATAAGCACAGACACTGAGGAAATCCAGACAATCATTACATCTTACATGCCACAAAATTTGAAAATCTAAATGAAATGGACAATTTTATTGGAAGATTCCAATAAAATTTATTAAAATTAAATCAAGATCAGGTAAATAGATTAAATAGGCCTATATGTCCCAAAGAAATAGAGGCAGTCATCAAAAGTTTCCCTTTCAAAAAAAAAAGCCCAGGGTCAACTGCTTTCAGTGCAGAATTCTATCAGACATTGAAAGAAGAGCTAACGCCATTTCTCTTTTAACTATTCAACAAAATAGAAACAGAAGGAACATTACCAAAATCATTCTATGAAGTCACAGTCACCTTGATACCTAAACCACACAAAAACCCAACAAAAAAAGAACTTCAGACCCATCTCTCTTATGAACCTTGATGAAAAAAATATTCAATAACATGCTTGCAAACCCTAATCTAAGAACACATAAGATATCATCCACCATGATTAAGTAGGCTTCATCCCAGGCATGCAGGGGTGGTTCAATATGCAGAAATCCATCAATGTAATCTACCATATACACATACTGATGGAGGAAAACCACATGATCATCTCCTTAGATGCCAAAAAAGCATCTGACAAAATCCAATACCCATTCATGTTTAAATTCTTGGAGAGATCAGGGATACAAGGCACATACCTAAACTTAGTAAAGACAATATACAGAGAGCCTATAGCCAATATCAAAACAAATGGAGGGAAATTTAAATCTATCCCACTGAAATCAGGAGCATGGCAAAGTGTCCACTATCTCCGTACCTCTTCAACATAGTACTTGAAGTCCTAGCTAGAGCAATAAGACAATGAAAAGATATCAAGGGGATACAAATCAGAAAGGAAGAAGTCAAAGTATCATTATTTGCAGATGATATGATGGTATACATGAGCGACCCAAAAAAATTCAACCAGAGAACTCCTTCAGCTGATAAACACCTTCAGCAAAGTGGCTGGATACAAAATTAACTCAAAAATATCAGTAGCCCTCCAGTATACAATAGACAAAATGGCTAATAAAGAAATTAGGAAATAACACCCTTCACAATAGACACTTAACCAAGTAAGTGAAAGACCTGTGTGAAAAAAACTTAAGTCTCTGAAGAAAGAAATTGAAGAAGATATCAGAAGATGGAAAGATCTCCCATGCTCATGGATCGGTAGGATTAACATAGTGAAAATGGCCATCCTACCAAAAGCAATCTACAGAGTCAATGCAATTCCCATCAACATATCAAAACAATTCTTTACAGTTCTTGAAAGAACAATTCTCAACTTCATTTGGAAAAGCAAAAATCCCAGAATTGCTAAAACAATCCTGCTCATTAAGAGATGGGCTTTAGGTACCTCCATCTCTAATCTCAAGCTGTACTACAGAGCAATAGTATTAAAACTGCATGGTACTGGCATAGAAACAGAAAGGTGGATAAATGGAACTGAATAGAAGACCCAGAAATAAACCCACACACCTACAGATACTTGATTTTTAACAAAGAAGCCAAAACCATACAATGGAAAAAAAGATAGAATCTTCAACAAGTGATGCTGGTCTAACTGGATGTCTACATGTAGAAAAATGCAAAAAGATCCATATTTATCACCCTGCACAAAACTAAAGTCCAAGTGGATCAAAGACCTCAACATAAAACAAGACACTAAATGTGTTAGAAGAAAAAGTGGGGAACCTTGAACTCACTGGCATAGGAGACAACTCACTGTACAGAACACCAGAAGCACAGGCTCTAAGATCAAGAATCAATAAATGGGACCTTATGAAACTGAAAACATTCTGTAAAGCAAAAGACACTGTCATCAGAACAAAACAACAGCTTACAGACTGTGGAAGGATCTTCACCAACCCTATATCTGACAGGGGGCTAATATCCAGAATAAATAAAGAACTCAAGAAGTTAAAAAGCAACAAATCCAAACTTTTTGCAGAGTGCAGGGAATCTTATGAAAGAAGGGGGAGATGGAATGACCTAGAGGGAACAGGAGCTCCACAAGGAGAGCAACAGAACCAAAATATCTGGGCACAGGGTTCTTTTCTGAGACTGCTACTCTAATCAAGGACCATGCATGGAGATAGCCTAGAACCCCTGCACAGATTTAGCCCATAGGCTCAGTCTCCAAGTGGGTACCCTAGTAAGGGAACAGGGACTGTCTATGACATGAACTCAGTGGCCTGCTCTTTGATCACCTTTCCCTGAGGGGGGAGCAGCTTTACCAGGCCACAGAGTAAGACAATGCAGCCAGTCCTGATCAGACCTGACAGGCTAGGGTCAAAGGAAAGGAGAGGAGGCCTTCACTATCAGTGGACTAGTGGGGGGGGGGGTATGGGAGGAGTTGAGGTAGGTAGGGAGGGAGGCTGGATTGGGAGGGGAAGAGGGTGGGACTACAGCTGGGATACAAAGTGAATAAAATGTAATAAATAAAAATATATTAAAAAAAGGTGAAGACAACTGAAAAATTTTATTAAAAAAGAGTCAGGGGTTGGAATAGTGTCTTCTAGGTATATCAGGAAAGCTGCACTCATGAAATTTTAATACTATGGCCACCTAAATAAGATCTGCACAGTGATTACTCTAGTTGACATGCCAATGTGGATAATGAAATTTTCACCAGGTCTCACCCCTGGGTGAAAAGCTAAAGGTAACTGATCACTGCTGAAAGCAGGCAAATTGGTGTTCTCCAGGGAAATGTGCCTTGGTAGGTTGTCCTATCCCGTATGCTTTGTCCCTAAACCCATGTGTCTACAAGGAAAATGAACTCAACATGCTGCAGTCATATAATTTATATACTGACATATATTTCTCTTTAGATATATATTTATATCTAGATAGATTATTTAGATAGAGATTATACAGAAATATATATAGTTAGATAAATAGTTGATAGACAAAGATATTATAGTTATATAATAATAATAAACAAAAATGTGCTCATGAATTTGAGAGGGATTGAGACAGAGACATGGGAGAAGTTGGAGGGGAGAAATGGAAGCCTGAAAATTATGTAAAAATATGCAATTCGCAAAAAAAAATAAAAGAAATTGAGAAACAAATTTGGTTTTCTTAGAGTATTTTTCAACTGATACTAAAAGGTTTTTTTAAAAAAACAAACACTAGTAGATGAGAGTTTGAAAATCAACTTGAATGTAAATTTTATGATCAAAATTAGATTTGTGATTCACTCATTCGTGATTGAAAGGAAGAGAGCAAATGGAGAAAATGAGAAAATGGAGCCAAACAAACAAACGAACCTGGGCCCAGGCAGGCCTGCAGAGATCAATACTCCAACCAAGGACCATGAATGGAGAGTACCTAGAACCCCTATTCAGAGGAAGCCCATAAGATGATCACTTTCCAAGTGGGTTTCCTAGTAAGGGGTAGAGGGGCTGTCTCTGATATGAGCTCAGTGCCCAGCTATTTGATCACCTCCCCCTTGTGGGAGCAGCCTTACCAGGCCATAGAGGAAGATGATGCAGCCCACCTTGTTGAGACCTGATAGGCTAAGGTCAGATAGAAGGGGAGGCGTACCTCCCCTATCAGGACTAAGGGAGAGGCACGGGGGGGGGGGGGGGGAGAAGGAGGGAGGATGGACTGGGAGGAGAGGAAGGAGGGGACTGCAGCAGGGATACGAAGTGAATAAATTGTAATAAATAAATAAATATATAAATAAAATTTTAAAAAAATTAAGTGGGAAGGGCTATGATGGGTAGCCGAAGGAAATAGAACTGAGGTTTTACATGTTTAGTTGTGATGTTTTGCTATGATTTTTCTCAATACATGATAGGAACAATCGGGACATTTTTTATGTGTTGGTAGTGAGAATTAAAGAAGAGACAAAAATTGACAAGAACAAAACAAAACAAAAAAAAACCCTATGGTAGAGGAGGAGAAGAGATGACAGTTTTAGAAATCTCAAAGAGAAGGATAATGAGCATTCTGTGACTGAAAACACACAACACCAACTCACTGGCAGCGAAACCAGGTAACATGCGGCTGAGCCTCAGCCGTGGGGCAACGGGGTGCTGAGATCGTCCATAAAGACTGAGGTGTTCGCTGAGATGCAGGAACTAAGGCCACCCACTGGGCAGGTTGCTGGACAGATCTTGAGGAGCAGAGGCAGCAGAATTCACTTCATTATGGGCATTGAGACGGGAGATACAGAACTTGAAAAATTGAGGTCCTCCAACGTGACTAAAAATTACTTGTAAAACAAAGGTTTTGTGCTTGTTTGCTTGCTTGCTCATTTTTTTTTTTTTTTTACTTGAAGAATTTTAGGATCTTTAAATTTCTGTGGACAATCCTCCCAATAACTGATGGAGAGAGACAGTTTTAAGTCCTTTACGGAACGGGGGGGGGGGGGAATGAGTGGGTCAAGGAAATCTGGGAACCTGCACTAGCCCAGCAGTGGCCATGCGCATGCGGCTGCTTTGTGGCTGTACTTCTCAGGCAGGTCTGACTTCAACCCTCTTCCTTGCATTTATTTTTTGATTGAGGACACTTAAAAACCAACACCTCTGCAGATATATCTTGACAAACACTGGTTTGGGTCATTTGGTGGAGGGAAGTGTGTGAGTTATTAAGATACAGTTTTAGTCTGTTATGCTTTTGAAAGAAAATATGCTTTCAAGATATTAAATATATTGTCCTTAATGCATTAATAAGACCTGGATTTTACACATTATAACACTGTATGCATTAGAGTTTTCAAACATTTGCGCATGAACATTTTCCTTTTTTTCATTAGTTTATTTCACAGAGCAGAACAAACTTTGAAAAATGTGTTTTTTTTTTAACGTATTTATGGGCTCCTAATCCTTTCCATTAAATGATAAGGGCCTGATACACTATGCTGGATGTACATTTCAGAATACTAGATTTTTTTTTTTTAGAAAAACAGTAAATATTGGGAAAATGATTTTATTATTTAAAACAATTACTATACACTAAAAGTAAACCTGCTTTTCAAGTTTTAGATTAGGATATACACATTCCATCTCCATTTAAGGACCAGAATTACAGTATTTGGCCCATTACTGTGAAAACTCTAATCGCTTTACATGGTTTGATGCCCTTATTACATATATCCTTTAAGCTGCTTTCAAAAAGCGTCCCCTACAAATTATGATTATCTAGCCAGAAGGAGAACCAAATGTACCATTTCATTTTCCAAATCTGCTTTTCTTGTATAAACAAATAAGAGATGAACTAAAGATTACTGATAATATTTCTTTTTGCTTTTATAAAATACGTCTCATAATTTAAAATTGAGAAGGAGTCATGTTTGCTTTCAGGCTCTGATTTCCTCCAACAAATAATTTGTTTTCCCACTTTGCACTGTGAAACAAACACGTGTATCCTGGATAAACGTTTGGGTCTCTAAAAGACTTGACTATCAGGATTCCTGTACTCATTTTGCTCTAAAACAAACTTGACAATCAGGTTGAAGGTTTGTTTAATATCTTAACACTTATTATCCTGTCCACACTATTGAAAAGTTATTGCTAAATTAGCCACAATTGGAGACCATTTAAAATTGCTTTAAAAAAAAAAAATCAGTGATAATTAAACCACTAGGGATTTCTCAGTGGATCTGAGTGTGTGCCATTTACATCTCAAATAGTATTTCTAATTTGTCTGAATAGAGAGTGGATAAAAGCAAAATACTCACACAGCTGCAGATGATGTGTTAAAGTGAGACAGAACAAGTCAAAGAGGGCAGGAGGGAGTTTCTTAGACAGACTAATATATAGCTTGCACCAGATACGATGTTGCCAGGGTTGGAACATGCCAAGAGTTAGTCAGAATTACACTGCTACGTCTTATGCCAGCTTTGGTCCTCTCCCTCAAAGCACACAGACCAGCACAGACTCATGCACTTCCCAGTAACACTCTGTGTTTACAAGTCAGGTACAAAATATAATTGTGCTATACAAAAACTATATATTATAATGAGAAAGTAATACTAAGGGCTGGAGAGATGGTTTTGTGGTTAAGAACATTTACTGCTCTTGGAGAGAACCTAGCCCTGCTCCCTGGATGGCAGCTCACATCCATCTCTAGCTCTAGTTCCAGGGACCCGTACATCTTTTCACGGCCTCTGCATCACTGTCTGCACATGGTGCACATTCAGCCACACATGCAAACTCTTGTAAACACTAACAAAAATAATTAAGTCTTTTAGAAGGGGACCAATATAAATCATTTCAATAAATTAAGATTTTACATATCGAAGGGATAGAAACTGAAAACAAAACAAACAAACAAACAAACAAAAAACCAACTAAGTTCTCAAGGAGGAGACAGAATTATATTAACAAAGAAAACACACATTTGTGTTCTTTTGGCTTTATTGTGCAGGTGTGCGGAGAACATTAAGATACCAAAATTAGAACTTTGGGAAAAAATGTTCAGAGAATGGTTTAAAGAAAAAAAAGTCCTAGAAGTGAACTCAAGGTGCGAGAATGGAGACTTGTGGTGAGGCATTGAAAGAATATAAAATGAAATATAGAACTATAAGGCAATTTTAACTATTGTTAATAGTTTTAAATTACAACTTCTGAGTCACTGTTGAGTCATCAGTTATGTTTGCTAGATTTGCATAGATTTGACCATGCAAGATGAAACCTTTGTGGAAAGGGAAAGAGATTGGATCACATCATAAAGTTAAAAGGTAATTTGTAATTAGCTAGCACTGAGGAGTAATGACAAACATGCAGAAAGATAAGAAAAGACAATAAGTGCAAGACTAAAATAAAAGTCATTTCTGTAAAGCAGACTTTTAATATAAATAGTTCATAAAGATCTACATAGAATATAAAAAAAATCAAAGCTTTGATTTAAGATGGATTGAACGTTTTGG
This sequence comes from Meriones unguiculatus, assembly GCF_030254825.1. NCBI lineage: Eukaryota > Metazoa > Chordata > Mammalia > Rodentia > Muridae > Meriones > Meriones unguiculatus. The sequence continues at coordinate 57,194,163 of NC_083362.1, read as the reverse complement.
GCACACAGTGTGTGCCTGGAACCCCAGCTACTTGAGAGAGTGAAACACAATGATATTTTGCTTCATGATTTATTCATTATATATTCCGATTGAAGCCTTTTCTCTCCCTCCCACGCTCATTCCCTCTCTCTTCCCCTCATTCCCTTCCCTTAGTCCACTGAAAGGGAGAGTTCTCCACTACTGCCAAGATTTTGAATTAATGTTGGACTGAGATTAGCCTGGGCCAAAAAAAAAAAAGAAAAAAGAAAAAAGAAAAAAAAAAGCTTTTCTCAAAAACAAAACAAGATAGACTGGTAAAAAATAATATTGTTACAAAAACTCAGAAATAATTATTTCTAACTTCCTTGTTCTTAAAATTATTTGAAGCAATATAAAGAATTTACATTGAGTTTGAAAGTGAAAGTAAATAGGTTAAAAAAATCCATGTTAATTAAACAATCCACCCGTCTATAAGTTAGGCATCACAGAACCCAAACGTAAAGAATGTAAAGAAGGATGAATATACAGACTGTGGTTCACTCAGAACAGAAACTCTGGTGTTTCTGAATGATCAAGGATCTAACTAAGCAGAACTGTCAAATATTGGACACAATTGGCTACAATGCTCTGTCTTCTTAGAGTGGCTATTGGTGGTGAGGCAGAATAAGCACAATAGCAAATTTAATATTTCAAGGTTCATAAACTGTGTCTCCGTCCAAATGCTACACTTGTATGCATCCTTTGGGATGTCAGTCCTCTCCTTGGGTGCATTTTAACATAAAGGAAATGAGTTTTCTTGGTCCTCAGATATCTTTTATCAAGTAGCTGCTAATCAGTCCCTTAGTGAATACTGTATAAGCAGAAAATCAGTGAAAATCTGTATAAATTGTTCAAGTCAAACTTATTAAAATATTTCATGTAACATTGAGACCCATGTTTAACATCAAGAATGGAATTAATCCTATTCAGTTATTAACCTCAAGAAAATAGTTTGGAGTTTTTCTTCCATTAAGTAATCAAATGATGGAGTGCTTTTATTGAAGGACTTTTAAAAGGATCACATCAAATTCATTTGTAAGTGTCCCACCATAGTTTGGATGATCTAACTGGCCTTTCAAAAGCATGTCTAGTCAACTGCTTTCAGTAATAAGCAAACAGAAATGACATTAAGATACCCTTGTACCTACCTTTTCTCTAGAACACATGTGATGCCAGAAAGGGAGAGAGAATTGAATAGCTATATAGGATAAGGAATTGGGTTTCTGCAAAGAAACTGAGAAGCGATTTTGGAGTGACCACTTTACCATGAAGCACTTGCCAGATCCACAAAACAACCTAGCAGAAGCTTAGAGGATGGCTTAGAGGCCAGCTTTTCAAAATTCATGGTACCCTACTGCAGTGCGGGAAGAAAGGGATCAAATGAGCCTGATACAGGGAACTCACTCTTCCATGTGTCCAGGCACTGGGCTCCAAGGTGAAGCCTCATGCAGAGCTGAGCACTCCAGTCACACCCTCCAGAGGAGAATTAATGAAGCTCCTCAAAGGACAAGGATTCCAGGAGACTGGTGATTAGATCTATAAATCACACAAAACTATTGTCTTTAATGTTTCTAATTAGATAATTGTCACATAAGATTAGGAACTAGAAATAAAGAACATTACAAAAATCACAACAAACTCTGCCATCACAGGGTTATGACACCCAAGAGCTTCAGGACGGATTTCATAACATCACACATCTCTCCGGAGATGAACTCTCAAAGGAGGAAGAATTATTTCTATTGCCAAATGAGGATGCTTTATACAGCAGAACCAGCATACAAGTCACTAGTTAAAAATTAGAAATAAATGAGTAAATTGATTGTTTGAACAATAATGTTATAAATGAAAATATGATGATTGATGTTAGAAAAACTAAAATTCCTATAAAACAGAGCAATGTAAAGTGATTATTAGCAGTGACACCTGCAGAATACTATTGATAACTAGGACACTATCACCATTACTGTGTCTATTTGTGGTTTATGTTTTCGTGCTTTATCTTTTTCTAAAGTACAAGTCATTTAGTTTAATAGTATAATAAAATTTAAAATCATGTATGTTGTCTCTCTTTTAAAGGGTTATTTTGTAACCTCAAAACAAAGGGGATTCTCTCCACCACAGGATCCCCAGGAACCACCAGAAAATCAATCCAAACACCTAAGATAGCACAATGGTAGAGGCCAGCATAAAAGCTCAAGCAACAAAAGACAGAGCAATATGGCATCTCCAGAACCCAATTAACCAGGGGCAAGTAGCCCTGGACACCCCAGCATAACTGAAATCCAAGAAGATGACCTAACAACTATGCTCATGAAGATGATAACAGAGGAAACAAATAAGATACGTAAAGATATACAGGAAGATAAACTCAAACAGAATGTTGCCATCCATAAAGAAATATAGGAAGCTGCAGCCAAACAGTTTATAGCCATTAGAAAGGAAATGCTTAAAGCACTGAATGAAATAAAAGAAACAGAGTTGAAAGAACTAAAAGAAAAACAGGAAAGTACAATCAGACAGGTGAAGGAAGTAAGCAAAACAACTCAAGACCTGAAGATAGAATTGGAAAAAAATTAAAGAAAACACAAATGGAGGAAATAATGGAGAGGAAGAATCTAGGGAAGAAAACAGGAACTACAGAGGTGAGCATAACAAACAGACTACAAGAGATGGAAGAAAGAATCTCAGGTATAGAAGATATAATGGAAGAAATTGATGTATCTGTCAAAGAAAATGATAAATCCAAAAAATTCCTGACACAGACTGTCCAAGAAATGCAAGACAATATAAAAAGACAAAACCTAAGAATAATAGGTATAGAAGAAAAAGAAGACTCCCTTCTCCAAGGCCCAGAAAATATTTTCAACAAAATCATTGAAGAAAATTTCCCCAAGTTAAAGGAGAGGCCAATAAGAATACATGAAGCATACAGAACACCCAACAAATTTGACCAGAAAAGAAAATCCTCCTGCCACATAATAATCAAAACAGTAAGTATACAGAACAAAGAAAAAATACTAAAAGCTGCAAGGGAAAAAGGCCAAGTAACATATAATGGCAAACCCATTAGAATCACACCTGACTTTTCAACAGAGACTATGAAAGCCAGAAGGGCCTGGATGGATATCATGCAGACCCTAAGAGAGCACAGATGTCAGCCCAGGCTACTATACCCTGCAAAACTCTCAGTCCTTATAGACAGAGAAAACAACAATACCTACAAAAAAATCCAGCATTACAGAAGACACTGGAAGGGAAAATACAACCCCCCAAAATAGCTTCTTTCAAGAAAACACAGGAAATAAATAGCCTTACTACAGTGAAACAAAAAGCAACCAAGCACACAACCTGAGGACCATAGCCAACATCAAAATCAAGGGATCTAACAGCCACTGGTCATTAATCCCTTTCAACATCAATGGACTCAACTCTGCAATAAAAAGACACAGATTAACAGAATGGATACGTAAACAAAACCCAGCAATCTGTTGTATACAAGAAACACACCTAAGTCACAAAGATAGACTTTACCTGAGGGTAAACGGTTGGAAGACGACTTTCCAAGCAAATGGACCCAAGAAACAAGCAGGAGTAGCCATTCTAATATCTGATAAAATAGACTTTCAACCAAAATTAATCAAAAGAGATGGGAAAGGACACTTCATACTCATCAAAGGAAAATTCCACCAGGAAGACATCACAATCCTGAACATCTATGCCCCAAATACAAGGGCACCCACATTTGTGAAAGAAACATTGATAAAACTTAAACCACATATAGATCCCCACATATTAATAGTGGCAGACTTCAACACCCCACTCTCAACAAAGGACAGGTCAACAAAACAGAAATTAAACAAAGAAACAATGTCCCTGACAGAGGTCATGAATCAAATGGACCTAACAGACATTTATAGAACTTTACACCCAAACACAAAAGAATTTATCTTCTTCTCAGCACCTCATGGAACCTTCTCCAAAATAGACCATATAGTTGGTCACAAAGCAAGCCTCAACAGATACAAGAAGATTGAAATAATCCCTTGTATCTTGTCTGATCACCATGGAATAAAGCTGGACCTCAACAATAACAGAAATAGCAAAAGACCTACACACACATGGAAACTGAACAACTTGTTACTAAATGACAGCTGGGTCAGGGAAGAAATAAAGAAAGAAATTAAAGTCTTTCTAGAAATCAATGAAAATGAAGACACAACATACCCGAACTTGTGGGACACAATGAAAGCAGTGCTAAGAGGAAAGTTCATAGCACTCAGTGCCTTCAAGAAGAAATTCGAGACAGCTCATTCAAGCACCCTAATGGCTTACTTAAAAACCCTAGAAAAAGAAGAAGCAGACACACCAAGGAGTAGACGGCTGGAAATAATCAAACTCAGGGCTGAAATCAATCAATTGGAAACAAATAAAACAATTCAAAGAATAAACGAAACCAAGAGCTGGTTCTTTGAGAAAATCAACAAGATCGACAAACCCTTAGCCAAGCTAACTAAAAGGCAGAGAGACACCACCCAAATCAACAAAATCAGAAATGAAAAGGGGGACATAACTACAGACACTGAGGAAATCCAAACAATCATTAGGACTTACCTCAAAAGTCTATATGCCACAAATTTGAAAATCTAAATGAAATGGACAATTTTCTTGATGGAATTGGCTTACCAAAGCTGAATCAGGACCAGGTAAATCAACTAAATAGTCCTATATCCTCCAAAGAAATAGAAGCGGTCATCAAAAGTCTCCCATCCAAAAAAGCCCAGGACCAGATGGCTTCAGCACAGAATTCTACCAGACCTTCAAAGAATAGCTAACACCAATTCTCTTCAAACTATTCCACAAAATAGAAACAGAAGGAACATTACCAAACTCATTCTATGAAGCCACAGTCACCTTGGTACCTAAACCACACAAAGATTCAACAAAGAAAGAATTTCAGGCCAATCTCCCTTATGAACATTGATGCAAAAAGACTTAACAAAATACTTGCAAACCAAGTAATCCACTTAAAAAAATAGGGAACAGAGCTAAACAGAGAATTCTCAACAGAGCAATATCGAATGGCAGAGAAGCACTTAAAGAAATGCTCAACATCATTAGCCATCAGGGAAATGCAAATCAAAACAACCCTGAGATTTTACCTTACACCCATGAGAACGGCCAAGATCAAAAACTCAAGTGACAACACATGCTGGAGAGGTTGTAGAGAAAGGGGAACCCTTCTCCACTGCTGGTGGGAATGTAAACTTGTACAACCACTCTGGAAAGCAATCTGGTGCTTTCTCAGACAACTAGGAATAGCACTTCCTCAAGATCCAGCCATACCACTCCTAGGCATATATCAAGAGGCTCAAGTACACAAAAAGGACATTTGCTCAATCATGTTTGTAGCAGCTTTATTTGTAATAACCAGAAGCTGGAAACAGCCCAGATGCCCCTCAACTGAAGAATGGATGCAGAAATTGTGGTATATCTATACAATGGAATACTACTCAGCAATGAAAAACAAGGAAATCATAAAATTTGCAGGTAAATGGTGGGACCTGGAAAGGATCATCCTGAGTGAGTTGTCCCAGAAGCAAAAAGACACACACGGTATATACTCACTCATATAGACATACAACGTAGGACAAACCCACCAAAATCTATGCATCTAAAGAAACCAAACAAGAGAGAGGACCCTAACTAAAATGTTCAATCCCCACCTGAAAGGCATCAGAAGAAGAAGAAAATAGGAAACAACCTAGAAACCTGCTACAGAGGGCCTCTGAAAGCCAGAAGAAGAAATCAGGAAACAAACTAGGAACATACCACAGAGGGCCTCTGAAAGCCTCTGCCCTGCAGACTATCAAAGCAGATGCTGAGCCTGATGGCCAACTCTCGGGCAGAGTGAATGGAATTTTATGTAAGAAGTGGGAAATAGTAAGAGCTGGAGAGGACAGAGTCTCCACAAGGAGAGCAACAGAACAAGAAAATTTGAACACAGGGAACTTCCCAGAGACTCATACTTCAAACAAGGACTATTCATGGAGATAACCTAGAACCCCTGCACAGATGTAGCCCATGGCAGGTCAGTGTCCAAGTGGGTTACCTAGTAATGGGAAGAGGGACTGCCTCTGACATAATCTGATTGGCCTGCTCTTTGATCACCTCCCCCTGAGGGGGGAGCAGCCACAGTAGAGGACAATGCAGCCACTTTTGATGAGAACTGATAGACTAAGATCAGAAAGGAGAAAGAACCTCCCCTATTAGTGGACTTGGGGAGGGGCATGCATGCAGAAATGGGAGGGAGGGTGAGATCGGGAGGGGAGGAGGGAGGGGTTTATGGGGGGGATACAAAATTAATAAAGTGTAATTAATAAAAAATATTTATGATTTGACTAAGTAATTAGCTCATTCTATTATATTTGTATATGCAACCTATATGTAAGAGGTTCTGAGTTAAACTGTCATCAGCTATCACCTCAGAACAATAAAGCAGGTGAAAGAGAGGGAAATTTCTTCCTCAATACATCATAGAAAGTGTGCCTTCCTTTATAATGATAGAAAACCTGAACACTCACAGTGTGAAAAGCACAGTTTCTCCTTGTGGAGCCAGGAGGAATCGAAATTGTCTCCACACTGAACATGATCAAAACTTGTTGTGAAACGAGATGACGAATATCTTAATACGCATGAAAATCCTAAGTAGCCTGACCCACAAACATTCTGAGAAGCAAAAATGTAAACTACAAACTCTGAAATATAAATATGGTTTGCATGGTTTTTTTCCCCCATAAATTGATGGCTCACATTTCCAGCAAAAATTGAAGCAAGCAAAGGTTCTTGCCAGCTGCTGTTAGATTGCAGCATCTTTGGAGAGAGAAGGACATTTCCACCTTGGCGCTCTCATGCTTCTAAGCACCCTTGCACAGCACAGGCACTTCAAATTCAATGAGAGGATGAAAAACTCCCTAAGAAAAGTATTACCCTAAGAATCCTACTGAATTATTTGCTAACTTGACAGGTTCTGAGAAGCAGGGAGCCATTGTCTTGGGTTGTACGCTCTCGCGTGATATCAAGGAGCTCCAGTGAACAGCTACAAACAACGGTAACACCTACGGCTCTGGGTAAGCACAATGAGTCACAAAACAAAACTAAAAAAGACATGAATATGGAAAGAGACTGCTCAGGAGGGATGGAGAATGGCATGGGTGGGAGGGATGAAAGAGAGCATGTGGATAAAAATAATCAGAGGTTCATTATAAATGTGTGAAATTGTCAAAGGACAGCATTTATTAATTCTTTTAAATGCAGGCTGAGGAGTTATCACAGCAAGTAAAGGCATGTGTTTAATCTCCAGGAACCACATGCTAAGGAGAGAACTGACTCCCACAAGTTGTCTCCATTTTCATCCCATTCACAAAAGCAGGCACACATGTATACATATACACATGTGCACACACATACTTAGACATAATTATACATAAGTCTGTATAATTTTAAAAGCAAAGATGGTAAGAAGTATAAGTATGAATGAATTTATTTCTTACTTTTAATCTATGTACTTGCAAAGATAAATAATAAAAACAAAAGAATTAAAATTTAATCACAAATTAAAAGAATCTGTGTCTTGTTGACTGTCTGATAATTTCATCATTTATTTCCTTGTTCCAGTTTTTATTTGTCAAATACTATACAGCTTAACTTACTTCTTAGAGTTTTGAAGCTTTCCAATGTTCTTTGGTCAATAATATAATATATGTCTGTAGTTTTGACCTTTAGTTCTATCTACCTTCACTATAACTTTGTTGATAAATAGGTTTGTCATCTCTTTTTAACAGGAATCATATGGTTAAACAAGCAACAATAAGACCAGGCACATACCATCACATCAAGGCTGGACAAGGCAACCCAGTAGGAGTGAAAGGGTCCTGCAGGTAGACAGAAATCAAGGACAGACCCTGCTCCCACAGTTAAGATTCCCACAAGAACACCAAGCGACTCAGCCACAACATATATGCAGAGGACTTAAGTCAGACGCCTACAGGCTCCCTGGTCTCTCAAATTCTCATGAGTCCTGGTCAGTTGATTCTGTGGGCTGAGTTCTAATGATTCGTCCCTGACCCCTCTGGTTCCTCCGATCCTTCCTCCCCCTGCTCAGCAAGACTCCCCAAGCTCTACCTAATATTTGGCTGTTGTACTCTGCATCTGTTCTCATCAGTTGCTGGATGAAGTCTCTCTGGTCTCATCAATGAGGATTATGTTAGGTTCTGGTCCCAGCACCCTCTGTACCTTGAAACATTTAGTATGTTAAGTGAAGCTTTAAAATAGCCATATTCATAGAGAGGGCTAAATGGCTAGAAACAGAGGTTAATCAGAAGTCAAGTGGTTAAAAAGAGTTGAAAGACACATCAACCCCAAAATAACACAGTTACATATAAAATCATAATTTATGACAGTGTTAGAGAACTGAAGACAGAAAATAAACTAATTACCCAACCATACTGAATCTATTTTAGATTAAAATAAGACAAAAAAATACTATCTTTCACTCCTGTTATAGATAGGACATGGGTCTCATGTGTTTTCATCATTTAAAAGAGGGAGTTGTCATGAATGCTGACTGAAAAATGGGATCTCAAGAATTTGTCTTTCTCCCTATTCTGTAACAAGGGACCTGAGCATGTGATGCTTTCAGACTCTATCACACCTACTTCTTTCCACACTAGCAGAAGTGGGCTGCGCAACTCACTCCTATGCACCGTATAGAGAATACTGCTGAACATAGAATATTGCTGAACATAGAATCAGCCACATAAAGTTGATAAACGTGTCCCCATACTTCTTTTAAATTCTTAAAAATCAACTATATATACTTCTTCAACTCACCAACATCCAAATTTAGTGCTAGTATTTTCTTACCAATCACTTTAAATTCTAAAACCTTGTGGGTCTCAGAAGATATTCTTGCCCCATATAGACACCTTTTCTTTCTTATTGCTTCCTGTTTTTAAAGGTTGGCCTGGTGTTGAGGTCATTCAGGTTTTGTGTGTCTGGCAGTACCTCAGTTTCTCCCTCACTTCCGAAGAGCAGTGTAGTGGTATATAAACGTTTGTGGGAATGTTTTTTTTTTTTTTTTCCTTTTTCCTTGAACTCCAGTTTATAATAAGAAACCTATTGGTAACCATGTTCATGACTCCTTGTACATAAGAAATTGCTCTCTTCCAGCTGCTTTCACGACTCTTATTCTATTTGCCTTTCAGGATGTTTTATGGATGATGTGGAGAATGACCTAGGGTCCTTCTACAGACCAAGCACATACTTCCACTGAGCTATATCCCAGGTCTCTTGTTGCCTTTCAAGAACTTCATGTATACATATCTGAGTTTCTTTTCCTTGGCTTTCTAAGACTTTTTAATGTTTATATTTGTGTCTTTCATTAAGTTTGGAACATTTTCACCATGTATTTCTTCTGATGTTCTGTTTACCCTTTCTCTTCTTCAGTTAATCACACAGTATGTGCTTTTGCTCACTAATTGTGCTCTGAAAATCTTTTTAGAGTCTGTTCACTTTTTCTGCACTATATAGAGATACATAAATGATAGTTAGCGTGACAGAAATCTAATAATGTGGTAACTCAGTAAGCCAGATTTTCTTTACCAATGTCTGTTTCTTTCTTTTTTCTTTCCGTTTTTGTTCCTGTTGTTCATTGCTGTGTAGAGAGTCTGAGTGTGTGCCAAGGACCAATATTCTCTAAACAACTCTCGCTTGGCATGTACAATCATGTTGTATCTTTTACATGATAAGTATTTTGCTTTTGCATTTGCTGGTGTTCATTATCTAGGAGAAAGAAAGAAAGAAAGAAAGAAAGAAAGAAAGAAAGAAAGAAAGAAAGAAAGAAAGAAAATGAAAGATGTGTCATTAATCTTTTTTGAAATTGATTCAGCCTAAGGGATGGAGCTAGCAAATGCATGTGTGTGCAAAGGGCTTAGCCATGTCCCACCTGCCTCTCTGTGTGCACCATATGTAGAGAAAAAGCCACAATAATGAAATTGCAGATCCCAATGTTCTGTGGTCAGTTCATAAAACATTTGATCTTAGGATGTTGATTTTGTAACCTGAAGTTTTGAGTATATATATATGTACATACATATACTTCTAGGCTTTATACATCCAGGTTATAAATTCAGTTATTCTTTCTTTTCTCACCTGAAGGCAAACAATGAGGTTTTCTGGGCCCAGGCATTCATGACCACTTATAAGAGGCTAGCCACTACCATTGCTTGAACCCCAAACTAAGAAATTACATTCAGTATCCCATTTACTTTTTTGAGACAGGGTCTTACTATATAGACAAGGCTGGCCTCAAACTCACAGAGATCTGCCTGTCTTTACCTCCTTGGTGCTGAGATAAAGGACATAAAACACCAAGCCTGGCTTTTTTTGTTTTTTACTTTTATTGTTAAAATGGTACTCACTCTTATTTTTATGGTTGTGAGACTAACCTTTAAAGTCTGAGCCATCTCTCCAGCCCTCAAAACAGGATGGGAGTCTACTTTACAGGGTCCTCTGAAAGGATTCACCCAACAAGGGATCGAAGCAGATGCTGAGACTCAGGGCCAAATTTTGGGCAGAGTGCTGGGAGTCTCATGGAGGAAGAGAGGGGTGTGAATAGAGGGACATGGACAGTACAGGAGACCCACAAGGAGACCAACAGAACTAAAAGATCTGAGCCCAGGGGGTCCTACAGAGACTGATGCACCAATGGAGGACCATGCATGGAGAAGACCTAGACCCCCTGCTCAGACATGGCTGATTGGCAACTTAGTGGATCTCCATGTGGATCTCTGAGTGAGGGGAGTAGGGGCAGCCTCTAACATGAACTCAGTTAACTGCTCTCTGATCACTTGCCCCTGATGATGCATCCTTGACAGGCCACTGAGGAAGAAGATCCAAGCAGTGCTGATGAAATGTAAGAAGCTTTGGGCAGATGGCAATAGTGGAGAACTCCCCCTTTCAGTGGACTAGGGGAAGGGTATGGGAAGAAGAGGGAGGGAGGGTGGGACTGGGGAAGTTGAGGGAGGGGGCTTCATTCAGGATAAGTAATGAATAAACTGAAGAAAAAATATATAAAAATTAAAAAAATGTACTCACTCTCTTTTCAAAATAATATTTCAGTGACTTTTGTGAGTACTCACATGTATACAAATATCTAAATCAATAAATTCTAACCAACTTGGAATAGATTAGCCACAAGGGATAGTCCCGTTCCTAGAGACCCAATAATCCACTGATGTCTTTGAAAAATTCTGGTACCTAGGCTTTTGTAAGAAGTGGTTAAAGACTAACAAGACTCATACTCATTTGCTGCACATGAAATCCGTAGTGTTATAATGGCTCAGTTGGTGCAGAGACTTATCTGGGGGATGAGTCAGACTTTCTAAATCCATTACATCATGAAAATCCTGGCACGTGAACATCTGGGTTCCTTCCTGGATTCCCAAGACTGTTGTCAGAAATCTTTAGATCCAATTCCAAATTACAGAGCTGGTTAGTGGAATGATCTCAAACTGACAACTTTAAAACTGTATTATCTGTGGCCTAGCAAGGCTGCTCCTCCCTCAGGGGAGAGGGGAGATCAAAGAGCCAGCCACTGAGTTCATGTCAGAGACAGTCTCTGTTCCCATTACTAGGGTACCCACTTGGATACTGAGCTGCCATGGGCTATGTCTGAGCAGGGTTATATTCAAACATGGTCCTGGGTTGGAGAATCAGTCTCAGAAAAGACCTCTTTGCCCAGACATATTTGGTCCTTGTGGAGCTCCTGTCCTCTTCAGGTCTTACTAATTCCCCCTTCTTTCATATGATTCCCTGCATTCTGCCCAAGGTTTGGTTATGAGTCTCAGCATCTGCTTTGATATACTGCTAGTTTCAGTCTTTCAGAGGCCCTCTATGGTAGGCCTCTGTCCTGTTTCTTGTTTTCTCCTACTTCCAATATCCATCCCATTTGTCTTTCTAAGTTAGGATTGATGATCTTACCCCAGGTCCTCTTTCTTGTTTAGCTTCTTTAGGTGTATATATTTTAGTATGTTTACCCTATCTTTTAAGTCTAGTATCCACTTATAAGTGAGTATATATCATAAGTGTCTTTCTGATTCTGGGATACCTCCCTCAGAAAGATCTTTTCTAGATCCCACCATTTGCCTGCAAATTTCATGATTTCCTTGTTTTTTAATTGCTGAGTAGTATTCCATTGTGAAAATGTACTACAGGAGGACATTGCATCCAGTCCCGGTGAGACGTGATAAGCTAGGGTCAGATGGAAGGGGAGGAGGACCTCCCGATCAGTGGACTTAGAGAGGGGCAGGGAGGAGATGAGGGAGGGAGGGTGACATTGGGAGGGAATGAGGGAGGAGGGCACAGCTGGGATTCAAAGTAAATAAACTGTAATTAATATAAAAAATAAAATTTAAATTTAAAAAACTATTATCACACAAGGATTTCGATATGAAGAGAGATATACAGAGAGCCACATAAGTCATGTCGGTCATTTAAAGACAACACAAAATACACACACACAAACCATGATTTAGTCATGACTTTGGCTTCTGTAGTTGATTTAAAAGCTATTGTAGGTTTTTCTTTATATTATACCATGTACAAGATTACTGGCTATCATTCTTGTTATGACAGCTATCATCTCAGCAGCTACAGCTGCCTGGAATTGCTATGCACTTGTTTTCTTTCTATCAGAATCTATACTGCAGAAATAACACAACCAGTGCATAAAACAGAATAAAATCAAGGGCTAAGACTTGTTTTCTGGGGCCAGCAAGAAGCTTCAGTGGGTAAAGGTTCTTGCCTGTGGTTTTTAAACAAAAGGTCAAATGTTCAATTTTACCAAAAAAGGCTCAGGTGCTGAGGTGAAAACCTGCAAGTGCAGAGAGACAGAGACAGCTCCCAGCTGATCTTACTACTCAATAGTTAAATATTAACAGAAAATTTCCCCATCTTTTAAAACGAAATGTATAGATTCATAATGTTTGAATACGATGTCTTTCCCTTTGAAAGGATAATATCCTGAGTAATATATAACAACTATAACATAAAAATAATGAAATCTAACCTGTCGGTTGCACTCTTCATGCTTTCCGCTAACATGTTATTACAGCATCAGAAAGACCCACACTGAACAGTATTGACACAAAGAAGTTGTTGTATGCATTGTGTTCATGCCTGTTTGCATATCAGGGCTCAGAACTTGTTAGACATTTCTTGATTGAAAAATAAAAACCTAGAATTCCTTGGGAAATAGTAATTACAGGTTTCTGAGACTGGATTACAACCTCAGCAGAAAGCTCAAGTGCCAACAGCATGATATCACCACTCTACTCTCTCTCATATTAAGTTGCCTTCAGACAGTCAGCAGGCGAAATTAAAATCACATTTTAACATCTCCTAAAGCCTCTACAATTCAACCAGCTCTGCACTCCGGAGGATTTCACCCCAGCTACAGTCCTTGTAGCGTTCATCAGGGAATGAAAAGAAACAAGTCATTAAAGTGTGGGGCTGTGTTTTTACTTTATATCAACATCATGTTCAAGACTTTAACCAATTTGAGGTGGCTCTAGGGTGGCCTCATATTGGTTAAAATCTTGAATATCATGTTTGCTAAAGAAAATAATGAGATTACTAAAATCTATAAGGACAGAAGGATCTCACAAGCTATAAAATATCCAATCTGCTTGTTGGCTGATCTTGCTTCAGAGGACACCTTGACTAGAGGTTTTTTTTTGTTGTTGTTGTTGTTTTTTTTTTCTCAGTGCTGTTAGTGGAGGTGAGAGGAGAAGCATAGAAGAACAAGATGAAATAATAATGACTTTTCATATGCAATGCTCCATTCAACTAGTAGAGGAAAAACGAGTGATGACATTTATCAATCCAAGATCCATTTCACTGCAGGTAAAACAATATTCAACAGTCCTCTCAGCTTTTCAGGCCTATTTGGCCATGCTGAAAAGAGTGGCTGGTCCCGCTTTACCCAAAAATCTTCCTGATTTTTGGGTAAAGAAAGAGAAGTGAGAAAGTGCCGGAAATGCCTGGAATATATCCTGTTCTAAACTCAGTATTTGCCATGTCTAGAGGTGTGGCACCCAATTGTGAAGATTCATGAGTATTTTGAGGGGAGTTCAATATAGATTTTTGAAGCCTTATTTTAAGACTAAAAATGAAAGCAGGTCTGATTATCTAACCGTTCACCATAACTTTATGGCTAGCTGCAACAGATGAAATTTGATGAACAGTAGCTTAGAATTGACTCCCAGGACTACCCTGCACCTACTGAATGCAAATGTTCCTTTGAACTTCACCATGGTGTCATGAGTATGTAACTGCAATTTTACTTTCCCCTAACTGAACTCTACTATCTGTATGGAGGCAGATCATCCTCCTGGCTCCTAAACTTACTTTACTTTGCTTTTCAACCCCTTTCTGTGGCTATGTACTACATCTATAAAATTATAATAATAGTAAAAGACAATCAGGCATCTTGATTTGCCCATTGCCCTATTACACAGATATTGGGGAGGATCATCTATACTGGGCCCCCTGTCTAAGAAACTGTTTGCTGTTCGAGCTACCTGGCCCTGTACCTTCCTGTTTTCAGTTTCCCGTCCCTTTCCTAACTGGAAGTAAAAAGATTTCAGTATACCTGAAAGTTAATATATAGCAGATAATACCCATCATCATCCTACATAGTCTGATGATTCATAGGGTATGTGCTAACGTATAAAGTTAATACTGGAAGATAATGCAATCATAAATGTAAATAACTTGCACACTCATAAATAACCTGCAAGAAGCATCCAACACACACATTCTAAATGCAAACCATTCCTAAACACTTGTGGCTAAATGATATACGATGGAAAGTAAATTACAAGTTGCCCAGTTGGAATGAAACTGGACAGTGAATTCAATATAAATCAACACGTTTAGTAAAATGTTAGAGAAATAGTCTATAAGCATATAAAATGATGACTTGTAAGTTTTGAATTATTAGCCATGAAAAGGAGTAGGAGTGTCTGCATATTGTTCCCTTAGTGGGATTTTATCGCTCACTAAACAAGGTATAAATTAGCCTTTCTCATAATGTTTTGGGGGCATCTAAAACCATCAATCAATTCAGTGAATGGTATACTTAGCTATGTCTTAGTGTTCAGTGTCATTCCTGGTGCTCCACCAGGAATAAAGTAAAAGTAGAGGCTTGAAAGAGTAATGCCATAGAGGAACTGCAGTTTGAGAATAAACTCATGGAACTTTTTGTTTTTTGTTTTTTTTTTTTTTTTAATTTTTAATGTTTTTTTTATTTTATTTTTTCTTATCAGT
Organism: Meriones unguiculatus; assembly: GCF_030254825.1. NCBI lineage: Eukaryota > Metazoa > Chordata > Mammalia > Rodentia > Muridae > Meriones > Meriones unguiculatus. Next base: position 57,178,755 of record NC_083362.1, on the reverse strand, counting down.
TACATTTTATTAACTCTGTATCCCAGCCGTGTCCCGATCCCTCATTCCCTCCCAGCCCCTCCCTCCCTCCCTCATCTCCACCATGCCCCTTTCCAAGTCCACTGATAGGGGGTATCTCCTCCCCATTCATCTGATCCTATTTTTATCAGGTATCTTCAGGACTGGCTGCAAAGTCCTCTTCTGTGGCCTAACAGGAATGCTCTTCCCTTCGGGGGTGGGGAGGCCAAAGAGCCAGTCATTGAGTTCCTGTTAGAAATAGTCCTTGTTCCCCTCACTTTGGGAAAGAAACCAATTGGTTACTGAGCTACCACAGGCTACATCACACAACCGTGCAGCCATGAGCAAAGATAATAAAATCAGAGGCAATCTTAAATAGGGGTCTTCATGATCAAATCAACATATTTGAAAGCAGCTTAAACTTCTTTCTAGTTCAGTGAAAGGTCTCAAGAGAAAGAGCATGTACTGTTTACCATAATTATTGCATTATAATTGCATGCAAAAACAGACTGGAAGACAGAAAGGAAGTGGAAAGAAGGACCAGGGAGGGGGCCTTGATAACTTGATTTTACAAAGTAGAAAGTCAAAATACTATTCCTGGGCTTTATGAAACAGTGATAAAAACTGTAAGCATTCTACACAAGGTTAAAACACAACCAATGCAGGAACAGAATGCTGTATGTGCATTGAATGACTCTGGGACACCACATGAGGAGGGGGAGAGATCCAGCTATTAGTGTAACTCAGCAGAAAATCAACACAACACAAACAAGTCAGTGCTGTCGGATATTTGTGGGCAGTGAAAAGAAGGAGCCGCTGAAACAAAACGGAAACAGTTAAAGTGACTGTTGTGTTTGGGAACAGGAGTGCTGGGGTCAGGAATTGTTCTCTTCACCTATAGGAATTGCTATGCTTTATTGATTACCTGTACCAGCACATGTTGAGTGTAATGTTTCATGACTCGTTTATGATTTAGTATTAGGGTCTTTCTTTTCTGGGTGGCTAAATATTTAGCCCTGTCCTGCCACGAAAGTGAAGGAATTTGGTTCATGGTTACTTATAACGTATGTGTGACAGGGTTTCTCTTTATCATAGAGGGTGCCCTAACTTTGGCCACTGTCACTCTCGCAAGGGAAGTTGTGTGTACGGGAACATTCCATTGTTGCTCTTATATGACCTGTATCCAGCGCTTTGGAACAAAGACAGAGACTCCTTAAAGAATCCTCAGTGAAAAAGAGCTTAACTCTGGTATATCAGTACCATGTCATACACAATTAGGAAACAGAAGTGAAACCAGAATGCATGAAGCACACAAAAATTATTTCTCTACGTTCCAGGCTGGTTAAGTGTACTATGGTAGGAGGTTTATGGGAGTTAAATGAGTTCAACTGCAGAGAGCAAGACAGAAGACTGGCAGGACTATATGCACATATTAAAGTTCAAAGACGGCAACTCTAGGATTTCCTCAAAATTTGATGGTCTAAAGAAAATACTTCTATAGAGAGCAATGGGTTTATAGCACTCTGATGGTGGCATCAGGTTATGTCTTGGCCAACAATACGGGAGGGGGTTGTTGAATTTTTGAGTTAGTGTGTTAAGAAACACAGTATAACAAATAACCACAAGCCAAGGGGATATTTCAAAGATGTAATGGGGTTTAACTACATTTCAAATCGGTTATGCTAAACAAGTTCATCCGAAATATGCCTAGGACATTCACCTGGTGCATTATTTTTATTATTAATTACTTAAATAAGCATGCACAATTTCAGTGTGCTACATGTTAGCTCAGAAGCAAAGATGTCTATTTTATAGTAGTAACAAGAAGAGACGCATTATGAAATGTAAATGTCTCGGAATTGTGAAGGCTGAAAACATACTCTGATCTGTATTTACAGAACCCCCACGAGGAACATGAATGGACAACCCTGGATGCTCTTGTGATGGGGACACAGCCCTGCTCACAGGAGCCATGATCCTGGTACGTCATCCTGGAGAAGTTAGGTAGCAGGAGAATGGAAACGCCCTTTCCATCCCTGTGTTTACTTAGGCTATCTAATTGGAAAAATCCTAAGTCAATCCAGCTTCAAGTGGTTCTGGGAAATGTAACTATTTCACACCCAGCATTTGAAGGATGGAATAATTCGATAGAGGGAAGTAAGAATATGTTAGTATACTGGAGCTACCAAGCATAAAGGAATATTACATTTTAACCATTTGTGATTTACCAATAAAAGAAAATACCTGGGATGAAGACTACTTGGTCATAGTGGATGATATCTTTGATGTGTTCTTGGATTCGGTTTGCAAGTATTTTGTTGAGTATTTTTGCATCAATGTTCATAAGGGAGATTGGCCTGAAATTCTTTCTTTGTTGGTTTTTTGTGAGGTTTAGATACCAAGGTGACTGTGGCTTCATAGAATGAGTTTGGTAATGTTCCTTCTGTTTCTATTTTGTGGAATAGTTTGAAGAGAACTGAAGTTAGCTCTTCTTTGAAGGTCTGGTAGAATTCCACTGAAACCATCAGGTCCTGGGCTTTTTTGGATGGGAGACTTTTGATGAATGCTTCTATTTCCTTGGGGGATATAGGACTATTTAATTGATTTACCTGGTCCTGATTCAGCTTTGATAAGCCGATTCCATCAAGAAAATTGTCCATTTCATTTAGATTTTCAAATTTTGTGGCATATAGACTTTTGAAGTAAGTCCTAATGATTGTTTGGATTTCCTCAGTGTCTGTAGTTATGTCCCTCTTTTCATTTCTAATTTTGTTGATTTGGATGGTGTCCCTCTGCCTTTTAGTTAGCTTGGCTAAGGGTTTGTCTATCTTGTTAATTTTCTCAAAGAACCAGCTTTTGGTTTCATTGATTCTTTGAATTGTTTTATTTGTTTCTAATTGATTGATTTCAGCCCTGAGTTTGATTATTTACAGCCATCTACTCCTTCTTGGTATGTCTGTTTCTTCTTTTTCTAGGGTTTTTAAGTGAGCCATTAAGTTGCTTGAATGCGCTGTCTCAAAATTCTTCTTGAAGGCACTTAGTGCTATGAACTTTCCTCTTAGCACTGCTTTCATTGTGTCCCACAAGTTTGGGTATGTTGTATCTTCATTTTCATTGAGTTCTAGGAAGACTTTAATTTCTTTTTTATTGTTTATTATTATTAGTTACATTTTATTAACTCTGTATCCCAGTTGTATCCCGCTCCCTTATTCTTTTTTTATTTCTTCCCTAACCCAGCTGTCATTTAGTAGCAAGTTGTTCAGTTTCCATGTCTGTGTAGGCTTTTTGCTATTTCTGTTGTTGATGAGGTCCAGACTGCCTCTGACATAATCTGATTGGTCTTCTCTTTGATCACCTCCCCCTGAGGGGGGAGCAGCCTTACCAGGCCACAGAAGATGACAATGCAGCCACTCCTGATGTGATCTGATAGACTAAGATCAGAAGGAAGGAGAGGAGGACCTCCCCTATCAGTGGACTTGGGGAAGGGCATGTGTGAAGAAGGAGGAAGGAGCGTGGGACCGGGAGGGAAGGGAGCGTGGGACCGGAAGGGAAGGAGGGAGGGGCTTATGGGGGGATACAAAGTGAACAAAGTGTAATTAATTAAAAAAAAAAAAAAGAAATGCCCAGAGCACAGTGACTCAGAGGACGAATCATTTGGATTTTTCTATAGGAAAATCTACTATCTGCCATCCTGTTTAAAGCTCAGTTTTTAAATAATCATAAATAAGCTGCAAGGATAGGGGTGGGGGCACACTTTCAATTCTAGCTCGTGGAAAGCTGAGGCAGGAGGGTGCAAGAAAAGCCTGCCTCGGACACTGAGCAAGACCCTCTTGTACACTCTAAAAATTAAAAAGATCTTAAGTGTGAAAAAAAAAGAAAAGAAAAAGAAAATACCATAAGACAGGAGACCATAGGCATGGAGTCTATGGAAAGTTAAAATTACGAAAAAATATTTTAATATCCTTTTTGAAAATATCTCTCTGTAATACAAATGCAAGTATTCCAGTCTCATTTGCAACAGTGATTGTGGCATCTCGAAGGTAAGGCTTCATATTTTCATTTGCAATTGTGATGTATATTTCAATTCAATTTAACTGTTATTGTCATTTTACTCAGTGTTTCATGTAATACTGAAGTCAAATTATTTCTGCGAATGCAGACAGCTGGCATTACTAATCTTGTTAGAAAAACATGTGCTTTGGAAGCTGCGGAACTGTTAACCTTTTACAAAGACTCTCTGTAGCACTTCCCCTGCCTCCACGAAGTTTGTTGGGGTCCTTTTCCTGCCAGTGCATGACACAGCAAACTTAATGACTATTTTGTTCTCTATCCCTAACTGTAGCTAATGTTTCCAAGATACAATATTCTACTTGGCTCAGCACAAATGCACCAGATATAAAATAACATCTGGCCTTGGGATTTGACCAAAGAAGCTGAAACTGGGTGGATGAGCAGAAAAATCAGTCAGCCTCAATCAAAACATGACTGATGGCTGAGGAATTAAGAAACAGCTACATATCTATCTAGCTCTTCCCCAAGAGAGACAGAATTAGACGGCATTAGTCACGAGGACAGTTGTCCAAGAAATAAGTCGAGATATAAGATTGTTGCCCACACAATTACAAAAAGAAAGAGAGAAAAATAAAAATCATAAGAATAATAGTGAGATAGGATGTTTTCACAGAGAATAACAACCCTCAACCATTCTCCCATGTCAAGTACAATAACATGTTCTATTGGGCTATCTTAGACCTTGCCACCATGTTCCTTTAAGAAATTTTTCTTAAGAAAAAACAAACAAACAAACAAACAAAAACACAAACTTATTCTGGACATGAGTTAGAAAAGTTCTTTACATTATATACTCTTTAAACCAAGCATGGTGGCTCATACCTATAATTCCAGACTTGGGAGGTAGAAGCAGGAATATCAGAAGTACAAGCTAACCTTAGCTACATCATGAGTTCCAGAGGTCAAGGCCAGTCTAATCTACATGAATCTGTTTGGGAGTTGGCAGGGGTGGGGGGAGGTTATGAGAAATTATAATACTGAAAAGCCACTGATAGAAATGTTAACATTTTAAGAATATTATTTTAACCACTAAGCGCTACATCTTCAAATCATTTGTGTTTTAAAGAATCTGGGGATAGCTTTTATCAGTTTATTAGCTTTCGTCTTTACATAGTCCATTGATTTTCTGGACAAGTTATAGCACAATCTCACATATTATATTTAAGTGTAGTGACTCTAAATGTTCAATAATGAGACTGAGATATAATCAATTTGCAGGCAATGAAATCATAAATCGTATAATCTGGATCTTACAATAGAAGATAGAAAGAAAACATTTGAATACTAGAGTTGGAACAATATTTAAAAAGAAAGTAGGTGGAAAGATTACTCAAGAGACTCAAAGAAGAAATAATAATTAAGAATAAAAAGCAGAAATTTGTTGTAAAAATAAATAAGTGGCAACTAAAAAAAAGAAACAAAATTAAGCTAAAACATTATGCTGATACAACTGAAAATAACTTCCCAATCTGTTTACTAATGCTAAGAAGAAAATACATACATGAGAAAATGGGATGATGTATGTGAAACTTGGTGTGGGTTACATGTAACTAAATGTATAACTTCATAGGAGAATGTCCTCCTACCCTTAGAGTGATCATTTTGAAGATGGCATGGAAACACTAGCCAACAACAACAAAGTCGTAAGTGCACTGCAGTCCATGTGGAGACCACACACATGTAGAGACAAATGGAAGCATGAATGTGTGAATGTGCAGATTCTTCCTGCCCTCTACTTTCCCATTCTTTGCCATCCTGTTTCCACTTTTGTTTCCTTATTTAGAGAAGGGTTCTCAACTCGTAAAGCTGAGGTTGACCTTGACCTTCTAAATTCTCCTGCCTCCATCTCTTGAGTGCTGCAATTACTACAGGTGTGCATCAGCATGACTAATTCTGAGATGGGATCCAGGGCCTCTGGCATTTCAGTCAATCACTCTCCCAATATCCCTTGGCCCCTTCATGTCTTGTTGCATGATGATTATGTTTCTGAAGAATATCATTATAAAATATTGTTAAAAATTCACACGATCTCTAGAGAAAAGCAAAGAATAATATTAAATATGCAACCAGATATCACTTTCAAGGATGCTGAATTATTTTTAGACAGATAAGATTTAGGTTACTGTTATTGGTCTCAATATGCTAAGAATGTCAAAAAGGCAAACACATTTTGAAGATGTGTCTACTTTGGTTGGGATCATTTCTACAACCTTTAAGAAACAGAACTCTTTTTAAGAACTAACAATATGTATTTATTATTCCTCTTAAATCTACTTTCTTCAAATTTTGTTTTATTAAAGACTGAACCTATGGCATTTAGAAACAAGAATTCATATTATAACGACTTTCTGAACTAAGAAGATCCAAAAGTATTTGATAAAATAGCCCCATTATCACTGTCATTATGTTAAGGAACACTTGAGTCATAGTTGAAAATATAACAATGAAAGTGCTTTAGAAAAGCCAAAATAATTAAATAAATTACAGAATCAAGCAAACACAGTCAAGTATGGAAATAAAACATGGTTTAAATTTTGAATCACTTAGGTTCAAATTCCACATTAGTAACACTGAGAAAACTACTTAATTACTACAAATATCAATTTTTCATTCATCTCCTTAAGGATATTAATTTTAGTTTATATATTTCATTCACACTTAGAGGTCTTAAACACTATATCTTGAACATTATAATCAGATATGTCTATACTGGTTTCTGCATCAGGGTATTCAACCAATCACACTGAAATATTTAAAACAAATATGTCACTATTGAACCTATTGCTTCCTCATTATTTTCTATAAAGCATATGATACTGTAACTGTAAAAATATTATAAAAATGTGAAATAGTTATGAAGTATGCAACAAAGTTGCTTAGCTTATATGAAAATGTTGAACCATTTCATATAAGGGACAGATTTCGGTTTCGGAGGAAATCATAAATGGTCGTAACACACACCTGACTTCTACCCACAGGCCATTTCTGCCCTTCCATACTGGTCCACACAGGCTGCCCATGTGCAACCCCTCCATCATCTTATCTTGACCAAAGACTTATTACTATAAGATCTTCCTGGAATGAGCCTAAGTCTTTATTTAGGACAACTCCAATTAAACTATTTTATACGAACATAAGCACACATATTAGTATGTTAAGAAACTCCAGTCCCGGGTATGTTTTTATCCCCTTGAGTTGTTGGTCGGAGTTTTACAGGAGACCTCTCAAAACAATGTAGACTCTTGGCATTATTCTTGGTTGCCCCTCAGAATTTAATGGTAACAGGCTCTTGCTGAAGATCTAACATGAATTATTCATAGGGTGTGAAGAACAAGTGTCTTTCTGCTTCTGAGTTGCCTCTGTTAGTGGGGTGAATTGTAGTTTATTGGAAATAAAATGGAAATATTGAAGCCAAGAAAGAGAGTTGGTGCCCTGTAGGCAAGACTTATATCAGTGGGTCTGTGTCTTGGGTAGTCACATCTCCAAAAGAAACTCTGCCAAACACTGACATTTAATTCAAAGATGAAGCAATGCTTCCTTTCACACTTGAGTCACCATCATACCACCAAAGGTTTTACACAGTAAGAGTAGATTGTAGTTCATAAATTAAATTATATAACCACTATAAAGAATAATATGCAAAGTAAAAATCCCACATATACTTATTTGAAGCCTGCAGCTACTTCAAGAATTAAACACAGACCAAGTTCTGCCTATATTAACAAAATACACCCACACTAAAGACTGATTTGCTCTTGTTTTCAACAACAGGCCTTCAACAAAACATAAAAAGGCAAAATAGAACTCAATAGAAAAAAATGTAAACCAAATTCAGATATTACAGATGTTGGAATTATCATACAGAGAATTTCAATTACTATGTTTAATATAGCAAAGTCTCTGGAGGCAGAGTGAATATTACAGAATAAAGAGGTATAAGTAGAGAGAGTGAAACAATTTAAAACACAAAAGAAGCAAATTTGAAAATACCACAACAGAAAAGAACATTCTCAGTAGGCTTGTGTAGACCTGGCACTTTTGCAAAGGATAGAATAAAAAAAATAGTCAATAGAAACATCCCAACCTGAAGTGCACAAAGAAGAAAGAATCAAAGGGAGAAAAGTGTGAGAAACTGTAGTAATGAAAGGCTCTCAACATAAGCATAGCTACAATACAGTGAAGATGAGATAGAGAACAAAGGGGGAAAAGCATTTGAAGAAAAGTGTCCTATAATCTCCCAACCAGCTACCCAGGTGTTGGAAACCAAATATAAAGATAAAAGTTTAAAGGCATCTGGGAGTGTGGCAGCTGGAGAGATGCTCCATGGATAAGAGCCCTTACTGCTTTTGCAGAGGACCCAATTTCAGTTCCCAATACTGAAGTTGGGTGCCTCACAGCCCCCGCACCTCCAGCTCCTGGAGATCAGAGACCAGGGGCCATGTGCATTTGACACTTATAATTCACATATCCAATGTACAAATATGCATATTTAAAAATAATAAGAATAAATATTTCAAAGGAATTCAGGGGAATAAATATCTATTACATAGAGGAACACATACACACATGAGAGAGAGAGACAGAGATAGAGACAGAGACAGAGGGAGAGAGACTATTCTGTGAGATAAGCCATCTAATGGTAATGTGTCCACTTTCATAAACTAGACTGGAGCTATCCAAGGCCACATACTACATTGTGTGTCTCAACAACTAAACCATTATTATATAATGAATATTGTAAGGGCTTTCGGTGGCAGAGGATTTATCATAGAATAAGGAGATAAAAGTAGAGATCTGAAAACACCTTGAACAGAAAAAAGCAACATAATGCCATAACAGAAAAGTACATCTTCAATCGGAAGATGTGAAATGGTATATTAAGAAGCACAGTAATTGAAGTTCTCTGTGTGATAATTCCAACATCCAATACTTTGATCACAAAGAATACTCTATGAAATATTATGGAATACTACTCACCAATCAGAAAGGAGGAAATCATGAAATTTGCAGGCAAATGGTGGGATCTAGAAAAGATCATTCTGAGTGAAATATACCAGAAGGAGAAAGACAAACACGCTATATACTCACTTATATAGACCTATAAGATATGATAAACATAATGAAATCTATACACCTAAAAAAGATAATCAAGAGAGTGGACATGGGGTAAGATAATCAATCCTCGTTTAGAAAGACAGATGGGATGTGCATTGAACATATGACAGGAGTCTACTGAAGGCATCTGAAAGACTCTAACTAGCAGTGTTTTCAAAGCAGATACAAAGACTCATAACCAAACCTTCGGCAGAGTACAGGGAATCATATGAAAGAAGGGGAGTTACTATGATGGGGAAAAGATAGGAGCTCCACAAGGACAAAATGTATCTGGGCACAGGGTCTTTTCAGAGACTGACATTCAACCAAGGACTATGTATGGATATAACCTAGAACCTCTGCTCGGTTGTAGCCCGTGGAAGCTCAGTAACCAATTGGTTTCCCGTAGTAAGGGGACAAGGACGATTTCTAACAGGAACTCAATGACTGGCTCTTTGGTCTCCCCACCCCCGAAGGGAGGAGCAGTCCTGTTAGGTCACAGAGGAGGACTTTGCAGCCAGTCCTGAAAATACCTGACAAAACGGAGTCATATGAAAGGGGAGGAGGTCCCCCCCACATCAGTGGACTTGGAAAGGGGCACAGTGGAGATGAGGGAGGGAGGGAGGGATTGGGAGGGAATGAGGGAGCGGGATACAGCTGGGATACAGAGTTAATAAAATGTAACTGATAAGAAAATAAAAAAAAGAAATATTATGCATGTGATATGACGTGTTAGGGTTTGTCATTTGTATAAAATCATAAGTTACTTTTCATAGTGAAAAAAAAAAACAAACTTAAGCTTTAAAAAAATCCTTGTAGAACAATCTAGGATTTGTTGATCATATTTGACTTCAGAGATGGTTTTATTATTATTGTTATGACTCTGTTAACACTATTCCCCTCAACCAGAAAACAAGTAAGCAAAACACAGACTAGTTTGCTGAATTCTGCCTCCATGGCTACCAAGTGGCTACAGCGCATCATCCCCCCCCTTCCCTCCTGGACAAATGCAACAGCCTCCTAAATTAAAGTCGGTGCCAGTGTTCCTATTCCCTGTGGAAGAAGCAGTAAGTGCCCTCTAAAACACTTGGCCTCCATGAACGCACATTTAGACAACCCCTCCCAGCCTCCTCGCTGGTCAGTTCATCCATGTGACCGAAATTTTTAAATGGAATTGTTGGATGAAACAACACATGACACTTCACAAGGGTTCTCCTCTCGCTCTTGACAGCAGAGCAGCTGGGAGAAACAGCAGATGCTCTGGAACTGGGTCTCTGAGGGACCAAATGATCCAAAAGTTGGATTTCTCTGACATGGAGTGGGGCTATCTAGAGCTAAGCACACATTTGTTTAGTTACCTGAACAGGAAAACAAATACAATTTGTGTGTGTTTGGTGTTTGTGTGTGTGTGTGTGTGTGTGTGTGTGTGTGTTTGTGTGTGCCCGTGTGTATGTGAAACCACCAAAACTGGATGCTTTCCTTTTAAGAAGTTGTTTGCCAAGTCTTACTAATAATAGATTGGACAGATTGATAATACTAAGATATATGTGAACTCATTGCAAACTTCAGCAGTTTTCCTACTTAACTCAGAATTAAACCTAACATCCTGAAAAAATGGTGTTCTTATGAGTTATTAACGGCCAATGTGACACAATTTAGAGCCACCAGGCAAGAGGGAATCTCACATGATGAGCTGTCTTAGTAAATTGGCCTGTGGCCAGATGTGCTAGGGACTGTCTGTATTGCTGCTGACCTGGGACTGTCAAGCCCACAGTGGGTAGCACCATCCTTAGGCAGATGGGCTGCATAACAAAGCTAGCAGAAAGTAAATATGTGAGCAATACGTTATGTGGCCCTCTGCCATGATTTCTGCTCCAGATTCTTTCCTCGAGTTACTGCCCTGACTTCAGTGAAGGAACTTCCCTAGTGACAAAACATGATGTGGAAATGTAAGCTACACAAACCCTTTCCTGCCCAAGTCTGTTTTGCTCATCATAATGTCTTATCAGAGCAACAGAAAGTGAATGAGAACAGATGATTCTTGGGGTCCTATGGAAGGAGGCCCTCTGGTGCCTCTCCTACCTTCTGTTTCTCCCTTTCTCCTTCATGCCATACCAACCTCACTGCTGCACAGAAACAAAATATGTCCACATTAGCGCCTCTGCATCAGTTGTAGCCCCTCTTCTGTCATCCTGCCCTGTGCCACTTTCTCAGCCCTTCCTAATTTTGGTCAATCCCCAAGATGACTTTTTCCCATTGATCACCCTTATAAAGTTATTATTCAGACTTCCAAACTCACCTCTACATGTCTATTAAAAATCTCTAGGCGTGTGTGTGTCTATGCGTGTGTTGTTCCCCTTCTCCTCTCTCTCTCTTTTTGCCCTCTATGCTTGTGTTTGTACCACTTACCAGTTATACACATTATTTTTAACTTTTGTTCAAAAATCTCTAACATTTGTCTTCACAAGGGTTTTTCTTTGTATTTTCCAAACACTTTAATTTTGAGTTCCTAGTACAAATGACCTATTACAATATTAAATATAATGAAATGGAATAGAAAAGTGATGTATTTACATTATATAAAATAATTGAATAATGGATTATTTCCCATGGAATATACTGTGAACACTGTTACTCTACATTTCTGTTCAAACTCTCATGTCATGAGAAACAGAGATAGTGATTTTATAATGTTGGAATTATATCAAAACAACACAAAGACAATTATGGATATTGAGATTGAATGTATCTGAAGCAATGTCCATCAACCCCTCAAAAAAATCTATCTCGTGTGTGTTCAAGGTTAACCTTATAAGGAAGGTAATTAGTAATTTCCTATTCCTCGCTTTCTTCTGAAAGTCCTTCCACTGAATAGACTGAATCAGAACAAAACAATCTGACATCGGCCTCCCTTTCACATCAGGACTCATAACTTTCTAACACTGAGCTTGACCTCTTTCAGAATGGTAATTTCCTCTAGGGGTACCAGACATTTTTAAAAACCCTTATGAGTGAGATCACCCTAATGAAACCAAGTAGCCACTCATCCTTGACACGACTACTTCTGCTACTCTCACTCCTGAAATCTTCAAAATGAACGCCAGATGTCAATCACTGACCAGTGTAGTATGATGCCTGTGGGGCAATTTCAGACACAGGCAGGTGAGACAGACTCATTTCCACATTGCCCAACATTTGATTGCAATTGTTTTCAGCAACTAAAATCAGAAATACTTTTTTTAAAAAGCAAGAATTGGCAACTAATATTCTATAATGATGTTAACATGTATAAGCATTCACTCATAAATAATGCAAGCACGTGTGTGTTCTATCATGCCTGTAGTAATCATAAGCCTAGAAAAGAAAGAGAATTAACGTGTACTTATTAAGTAATTCAGTGTTTGGCTCTGTAGAACACACCTCTCTGTTAACAAACCTCAGTAGTAATAGCACCAGGGTATGAAGACACTGACTGCTATCAGTTGCTGATGGACACTAGTTAGAGTCCCAGCACTTCTCCATAGCTACAATAATAGATTTCTTCAGTGAGAGGAAGTCCTCAGACATTTCCATTCTCATCGCGTTGGTAGTTCTCAGGGATCATAAAAGCATGATGCGTATGGACAGAGGGATGTGTGTGGGCAGATGTGTAGGAGAGGGTATGGGCAGAGCTCTAACCACACCTGCGAATGATTCTAAGCACTGGGAAGGAGACATCTCATGAAATGATCATTAGGTGAGGGATCTTGTTGGCTCTCTTTGTCTTGACTCAGAGGCACACAATGGCTTGGCTACTCTCTGGACCAGCTTGCTGTACATTTTCTCTTAGAACATGTCCAGGCACGGACAAAGTTGCTCACAGAGTTGATTGCAAGCATAAAGTTCAACATGTGGCAGTTTTAAACACAGCAGCTAGCTCCAACCTTGAGCACGACTCTTCAAGCCACATATAAACACCATAAGCCAACTCCTTCATCTGTACAAGTCCTTTAAAAAGGTTTTGGCTTGATCACCCGAAATTTAGTGCTGACTTCATTAATCTATTTATTTGTTTTGGCAGTGGAGCATCCCAGCTGGCTCTGTCTCAGGAATGTATAGTGGAGTCTCTTTAAGGACTGCCCCTGCTTTAACTATTATCAAAATCTGGGCTGTGGTTTTGCTGAACAGAACGTTCAGGACAGAAGAACCTTGCATAGTAATACACTTCTGAATACAGATTGTACTGCTGGATTTAGGAGTACAAAATTAAATAGATGGATGTGAAAGTATCTTATAATGAAGAAAATAGTCGTGCTTTCTTTTATGCCTGATTTATATTTTTGGGCATATGTGATATGTTGCATGTGTGCGTTGATTTTCAAATATCATCTTTCATGCATTAATTACTCCACTTATTTTCATTATTAACAAAAAGAGTTAGAAGCTTTTGTTGTAATTGACAAATACAAAGAATTCTCAGGATAATTGAGACTCTTTGGTATCAGTGCTCATGCCTAGAATTGATGGAACTTATATGTTAGCATATTTGTCAAATGACTAAATACTCTATTTCCTAAATTAATCTTCAAGTTTTCAAATATTTTCCAATTCTGATTTTTGACACATCTGGATCACTTCATTTTGGAGCAATGTTATACTCATCAACGATAATATTTCTCCCTTTAAAACTATTTTTCACCTCGTCTGCAAACTTGTCCATCACTTTTTAAAATTTACGACTGTTAGTTTCACTTTCTTCACTAAAACCAAGAGCCCCTAGTGCTTATGTCTTTCTTTTCTGCCTTCCTTCCTTCCTTCCTTCCTTCCTTCCTTCCTTCCTTCCTCTCTCTTTCTTTCTTTCTCTCTCTTCTTTCTTTCTCTCTCTTCTTTCTTTCTTTCTTTCTTTCCTTCTTTCTTTCTTCCTTCCTTCCTTCCTTCCTTCCTTCCTTCCTTCCTTCCTTCCTTTCTTTCTTTCTTTCTTTCTTTCTTTCTTTCTTTCTTTCTTTCTTTCTTTCTTTCTTTCTTTCTTTCTTTCTTTCTTTCTTTCTTTCTGTGTCTGAACCTTTCTCAGGCAGCTAAGCTTGTCTTCGCTTCTTTCAGGAGGCTTGTCTTACCAGAAAGTGCATCTCAAGAGTCTTTTGTGTGTAGGATAAAGCCAGTGGGATCCTGTCAGTTTCAGGGACCTCCTGAAGACTTTGAGTTGTTTAATTCTTGACCTAAAGGTACTTCCTGTAAAATGGAATGTCCACCTCTTCTTAAAATATCCTGTGGAGGTCAGAGAACAAGTCTTCGGACCTTATTCTTTTCTTCAACCATGCAGGTCTCACGGATTGTACTCAGCTCATCAGGCTTGGTTGCAGCTGTGCCTTACCTACTGAGCCATCTCATCTGCCCACGGCTTTCATTTCTACACTCTACTCACTACTTAAAATCCAAGTTCTAGTCTCACTTGTCACTCCTATAGTTGTTTTAACTCTAGTACTATGGTTTCCACTTAAATTTTTTATTATATATACATATATATGATAGATAATGTACATTGATCCTCCCACTGGTGCCATGATTGTTCATCAGCTGCAATTCTATTTTCATGACTTGTACACATACATGAATTTATATACCTATATAAAATCTGAGACTCCTTTCAGAGAGAAGACATACATCATAGTATTTGCCTCTCTCAGGGTTATTTAAATTCCTTCATAAGATTATCCCAAGATATCACACTTTTCATGACTGAAAATCTTCAGTGTACATACATCACATTTTACTTATTAGTTTCTGTTGGACATAAAACTTTGTGAGAATAGGTTGGTTTCATAACTCAGCTATTAAAATGGCACAGAGGTATCTCTATGGTACGTTGTCAAATGCCCAAGCTTGGTATAACTGTAACATATGGTAGAAATAACTTGAACGTTTTGAGAATACACCATATGGATCTCATAGTCGCTGGACTAGTGTCATTCCCATCCTTTTGCCCACATCTTCGCCAGCATTTGTTGTGATTTGTTGTCTGCAGTTATCATTGGGTTAAACAAATCCTATTCTAGTTTTAATTTGCAGTTCTGTATATAGCTTCTGAGCATGAACAATTTTAATATGCTAATTGGCCATTTGTATTTCATCTTTGCATATACTTGTCAATGAAATTGACTATCATCAATCTCTAATTTATAGTGTGTAACTCTTTTACACACTCAAGGGAAAAAAAGATGTGGCTTGCACTTCTTTGGTGCCTTTTGTTTCAGATGCTGAAATGCTTATTACAAGTGAAAAGCAGGTTTTACTTCTTTTTTTAGTGATATGTTTTTTGTTATATTATTATTATTATTTATTACAATTTATTCACTTTGTATCCTGACTGTGGCCCCTCCCTCTTCTCCATCTATGTTCCTCCCCTAGTTGACTGATAGAAGAGGCCCCCCTCCCCTTCCATCTAACCCTGGCCTATCAGAGGTTTTACTTTTTATGAATATATTTGTTTCCTTTATTTAATTTTTTATTTATTACAATTTATTCACTTTGTATTTGAGCTGTAGCCACTTCTCTCATCCCCTCCCAAATATACCCTCTCTCCATCTTCTCCTCCCATGTCCCTTCTCCTGTCTACTGATAGGGGAGGTCCTCTTCCCCTTCCATCTGATCCTAGTCAGGTCTCATCAGGACTGTCAGTATTGTATTCCTCTGTGGCCTGATAAGGCTGCACGCAGACCCCTTCAGGATGAGGTGATCAAAGAGCCCACCACTGAATTCATGTCAGAGACAGCTCCTGTTCCCCTTACTAGGGAACCCACTTGGAGACTGAGATACCATTGGCTACATCTGTGCAGAGGTTTTAGGTTATCTCCATGCATGGTCCTTGGTTGGAGTATCAGTCTCAGAAGAGACCCCAGTGCCCAGATTTTTTGGTTCTGTTGCTCTCCTTATGGTGCCCCAATCCCCTCCTGGTATTTCAATCTCTCCCTTCTTTTATAAGATTCCCTGAGTGAGGTATCCCAGAAGCAGAAAGACACACATGGTATTTACTCACGTATAAGTGGATATTAGACATACTATAGGATAATCATACTAAAATATGTAAACCTAAAGAAGCTAAGCAAGAATGAAAACCCTGGGTAAAATGTTCAATCCTCATTCAGAAAAGCAGCAGGATAGACCTTGGAAGATGGACAAAACAGGAAACAGGACAGGAGCCTAACTCAGAGGGTCTCTGAAACACTCTACCCAGCAGGGCATTAAAGCAGATGCTGAGACTGATAGCCAAACTTTGGGCACAGTGCAGGAATCTTATTGTGTCCTTTTTATTGTATCATTTCCTTTAAAGTGTTCATAATGTGATTGCATGTTATTCACGCATCCAAACGCATAAGCCTTTTATCAGAAGCCTCCAGCTGATTCTCTTATTCTTTTGACTTCCAAGGCAGATGTGTATGATTGTTGTATAAGATCAAATAAAGAGTCATTAACATAAATGAGTGCATTATATGCTGATAATCTTACCACTTTAACATATGCTAATTATCAAGCTCACGATGACTAAATGATTGCATGTGAGGGTTTACAGCCTGATTTGTAGTTTTCCATGCTGAGAAAAAAAAACGCACTCAGTGTGCCCCAACAGTGACTGATGAGAAAATACAAGTCAGTACATTCCTAATTTGCAATGATTTGTTATTCTCAAAATTCATTCAGAAAAAGAGGTATGACTAAATCCTTAAACCAATCAGGTCAATGGAAACAGATTTACCCGTTACATGTGTAATTCAAAATCTATCACCTCTAATGACCATAACTAAATATATTAAGCTAAAATTAGAGTTGTTGTAACAATAGCTATAGATAATGCTTCAAGAGCTTCCCTGGGCCAGAAACTGAGTTGGTGATTCATGTGCATTTCAGATCCTTCTGAGAGCCCTACAAGACATATATATATATATTGGAATACACTTTATTTTTTTTTAATTTTATTTTTTTCTTATCAGTTACATTTTATTAACTCTGTATCCCAGCTGTGTCCCGCTCCCTCATTCCCACCCAATCCCATCCTCCCTCCCTCATCTCCACCCTACCCCTTTCCAAGTCCACTGATAGGGGGACCTCCTCCCCATTCATCTGATCCTGTTTTATCAGGTATCTTCAGGACTGGCTGCAAAGTCCTCCTCTGTGGCCTAACAGGACTGCTCCTCCCTTCGGGGGTGGGGAGACCAAAGAGCCAGCCATTGAGTTCCTGTTAGAAATAGTCCTTGTTCCCCTCACTTTGGGAAACCAATTGGTTACTGAGCTACCACAGGCTACATCTGAGTGGAGGTTCTAGGTTATATCCATACATGGTCCTTGGTTGAATGTCAGTCTCAGAAAAGACCCTGTGCCCAGATATATTTGGTCCTTGTGGAGCTCCTATCCTTTCCCCATCATACTAACTCCCCTTCTTTCATATGATTCCCTGCACTCTGCCAAAGGTTTGGTCATGTGTCTTTGTATCTGCTTTGAAAACACTGCTAGTTAGAGTCTTTCAGATGCGCTAGGGTAGACTCCTGTCATACGTTCAATGCATATCCCATCTGTCTTTCTAAACGAGGATTGATCATCTTACCCCATGTCTGCTCTCTTGATTATCTTTTTTAGGTGTATAGATTTCATTATGTTTATCATATCTTATAGGTCTATATAAGTGAGTATATACCGTGTTTGTCTTTCTCCTTCTGGGATATTTCACTCAGAATGATCTTTTCTAGATCCCACCATTTGCCTGCAAATTTCATGATTTCCTCCTTTTTGATTGCTGAGTAGTATTCCATTGTGTAAAAATACCACAATTTCTGTACCCATTCCTCCGTTGATGGACATCTGAGTTGTTTCCAGGTTCTAGCTATTACAAATAAAGGTGCTATAAACATGGTTGAGCAAGTATCCCTTTTGTGTACTTGAGCAAAGTTTGGGTATATACCTAGCAGTGGTATAGCTGGGTCTTGAGGAAGCACTATTCCCAATTGTCTGAGAAAGAGCCAGATAGCTTTCCAGAGTGGTTGTACCATCGATCCTCCTTTCTCTTTCTATGCCAATACCATGCAGTTTTTATTACTATTGCTCTGTAGTACAGCTTGAGATCGGGAATGGAGATACCTCCAGATGATCTGTTGTACAGGATTGTTTTGGAGATTCTGAGTTTTTGTTTCTCCATATGAAGCTGAGAATCTTTTTTTCAAGGTCTGTAAAGAATTGAGTTGGTATTTTGATGGGAATTGCATTGAATCTGTAGATTGCTTTTGGCAGGATGGCCATTTTCCCAATATTAATCCTACCAATCCATGAGCATGGGAGATCTTTCCATCTTCTGATATCTTCTTCAATTTCTTTCTTCAGAGACTTGAAGTTTTTCTCAAACAGGTCTTTCACTTCCTTGGTTAGTGTCACCCCAAGGTTCTTTATGTTATTAGTGGCTATTGTGAAGGGTGTTGTTTCCCTAATTTCTTTCTCAGCCCTTTTGTCTTTGGTATACAGGAGGGCTTCTAATTTTTTTGAGTTAATTTTGTATCCTACCACTTTGCTGAAGGTGTTTATCAGCTGAAGGAGTTCTCTGGTTGAATTTTTGGGGTCGCTCATGTATACTATCATATCATCTGCAAATAGTGACACTTTGACCTCTTCCTTTCCAATTTGTATCCCCTTGATCTCCTTTAGTTGTCTTATTGTTCTAGCTAGGACTTCAAGTACTATGTTGAAGAGGTATGGAGAGAGTGGGCAGCCTTGTCTTGTCCCTGATTTCAGTGGGATTGATTTAAGTTTCTCTCCATTTAGTTTGATGTTGGCTATAGACTTGCTGTATATTGCCTTTACTATGTTTAGATATGTGCCTTGTATCCCTGATCTCTCCAATACTTTAAACATGAATGGGTGTTGGACTTTGTCAGATGCTTTTTCAGCATCTAAGGAGATGATCATGTGGTTTTTCTCCTTCAGTTTGTTTATGTGGTGGATTACATTGATGGATTT
The DNA here is from genome assembly GCF_030254825.1 of Meriones unguiculatus. Classification (NCBI taxonomy): domain Eukaryota; kingdom Metazoa; phylum Chordata; class Mammalia; order Rodentia; family Muridae; genus Meriones; species Meriones unguiculatus. Next base: position 57,159,618 of record NC_083362.1, on the reverse strand, counting down.
CCATATGTTGAACCACCCTTGCATGCCTGGGATGAAGCCTACTTGGTCATGGTGGATGATATCTTTGATGTGTTCTTGGATTTGGTTTGCAAGTATTTTATTGAGTATTTTTGTGTCAATGTTCATAAGAGAGATAGGTCTGAAGTTTTCTTTTTTGTTGGGTCTTTGTGTGGTTTAGGTATCAGGGTGACTGTCGCTTCATAGAATGAGTTTGATAATGTACCTTCTGTTTCTATTTTGTGGAACAGTTTGAGGAGAATTGGTGTAAGCACTTCTTTGAAGGTCTGGTAGAATTCCGCGCTGAAGCCATCTGGCCCAGGGCTTTTTTTGGAGGGGAGACTGTGAATGACTGCTTCAGTTTCCTTGGGGGTTATAGGGCTATTCCGCCTTTCTACCTGATCTTGACTTAATGTTGGAAGATGGAACCTGTCAAGAAAATTGTTCATTTCATCTAAGTTTTCAAATTTTGCAAGACACACATTTTTATTCTCATTTTATAAAATGGAAAATGAAGTCACCAGAAGTTTAGCAATTTCACAATCTATATCTTGCTTATTGAATAAATAGATCAGTTTGCTATTCTCTATGGTAAATGTGTGTCTGTTTCTTTTTCTGCATTCTTGGGATAATACTAGTTACTTTCTAGAATTATCCTAAGAATTAATAGTAGATCAAAGAGTTAAGATATCTAGCATGATGAGCATACCATAGTAATACATTCAGAATACCCCTAGCCTTCTCTTCATTTTAGCATTATTGCTCAAAATGTGACTCTGGAAAAAAAAAACCTAAAATGCACAAGAAAACCAGAATTTGAGGTCTCCAGACATACTAAAGTAGAATTTGCATTTCATCACAGTGGTCATGGAGATTGCTAGGAACACCAAAGACAGAAAGTTGCTGCCTTATATTAGGGAGGTTTGCAAAGAGAAGACAGGATTGAGGGAGGCTGAAAGGCTTCTTCAGAGAAACAATTACCTTTATCTATATACATTTTTACATTTTTATCAACCCGTTTTAGTAGATAAATAATTAAGGACACGGGCTGTGTGAACCAAAGGACATACAGCAAATGAAAGAACATTTGTGGCTGATGAAATAGAAATGGTGGAGTTCCAGTTATATGGCTGCCTTCCTTCCTTCCTTCCCCATCAAGACCTTATTATTATATATTATATTTTAATTCTGGCTGTGTTTACCACTTCAAGTCCTGCAAACTGCAAGTAGAAAAAAATGAATAATATTGATTACAAAGTACTGACACGAAAGTTCTAGGACCTAAATTTTGTAGCACAATGTGATTTCACTTGTACAGAGTTAATTTTGAAGGGAAGTAGGAACGATAGATTAAAGGAAAGAAGTTAAATTGTCGTTAAAAAAATTACAAGCCAAAGATAAAGCTGGTTTCTCCTCAAAGGAGAGTTAGTTAATGGTTACAAATGAAACCAAAACAATAGGAACTTAAAACATCAACCTCCTGATTAGGAAAGCTTATTATGTTCTAACTTGACTAAAGATATCACATATACTATCATCCCTGCCCATGATGGTTTCCTTAAGTAAAAATTTTGAGCTTTTTCTCTAAATTTACATAGCTTTCAACAAAATGTTTGTTTCTTGTTTGCAATTCTGTGTATTACTTTCTTGCACCTAAAAATTAGCTTCTATGTCATCAATTTTACATGAGAGGTTATGATTTTCTAGAGCTAGGCAATGATGGCAAAGTCATCATCAATCACTCTTTTGATACACAGTCAAAGTTTGTACCAACTGAGATATTACATTGCTTCTTGTCTATAATTTGAAATATATTTGAAAAAAATGAGAGTATGTCTTCAAAATAGAGTACATTTCAGATAAACACAAACTAGGAAAGAAAAGACATGTTGATTTGACTTCATTAAGTCACATATTTTATATCCAAGAAAAGGGAAGAAAAACTAAATATTGTGTTAAAATCCCAGCACTGTGCTCTTCCAGAGATCCTGAGTTCAATTTCCAGCCCCCATATGGCAGCTCACAACTATCTATAAGTTCAAGATCTGACACCCACACACAGACATACATGTAGACAAAACACCAATGCAGTAAAATAAAAATAAGTAAATAATTTTAAAAAGCCAAGCACTGAGAAGGGAAAATGTTGTCAAAGTCCCACACCTAACCAAGAAGCTATCTGCCATTGATATCTGCTGGGAAAAGAAAAATCATTTTTTTTTCCTAAGGAGTGTCATGGGGTATGTTAACGATGCTCCTGCGCCAGCCCGATGTCCAACACAAAATAGACTCCAAGATTTTTGTGTGTGCCTTTTGTTTTATTTGGGCATTTTTTTATCTTGCTAATTTATTTGTTTGGTTTTTTTATCTGTTTATTTTTTGTTTGGGGAGATTTCTTTTTGAGGGGTGGAAGAACAAGAAGCCGGGTGTGTAAGAAGGTGGGAGAAGATGGGAGTTGTTGGGGGAGGAGGAATATGATCAAACTATACTGTTTTAGGAAGCAAAATGTTGAAAATACTTTAAAAGTTGGAAAACAAAATGTTGAACACAAAATCTCAGAAAACAAAATGTTGAAAATTTCCCAGAATGCCAAAGTTTTGTTCAAGACAAAATAATCTTTTCCTTTAATAAAGTTTTCTTACTACCTATTTCAACCAAATATTGAATTCTGTAGTTAATTTAAATTTTTTCCAGTTATCTGATTATCCCATTCATGTAGAGAGATGGTGCCTCAGGACATTATGGTCCTCTTTGTGTATTTTCAAATTAGTGTTGTCCATGGCTAGCAAAGTCTTTCATATCTTTCTGTTGACTTAAGAGAGATAAACTAGTTTTTAATTGTTGAGTGGTATTCCATTGTGTAAATATACCACAATTTCTGTATCCATTCCTCCATTGAAGGACATCTAAGTTGCTTCCAGATTCTGGCTAGTATAAATAAAGCTGCTTTGAACATAGTTGAGCAAATGCCCTTGTTGTGTACTTGAGCATCTTTCAGATATATGCCCAGGAGTGGTATACCTGGATCTTGAGGTTGCACTATTCCTAATTGTCAGAGAAAGTACCAGATTGATTTCCAAAGTGGTTGTACAAGTTCACATTCCCACCAGCAATGGAGGAAGGTTTCCCTTTCTCCACAACCTCTCCAGCATGTGTTGTCCCTTGAGTTTTTGATCTTAGCCATTCTGATGGGTTTGAGGTGAAATCTCAGGGTCGTTTTGATTTGCATTTCCTAAATTAATAAGGACGTTGAACACATCTTTGAGTGGTTCTCTGTCATTTGATATTTCTCTGTTGGGAATTCTCTGGTTAGCTCTGTACTCCATTTTTAATTGGATTACTTGGTTTGTTGGTGTTTAACTTCTTCAGTTCTTTATATATTCTGGATATTAGCTCTCTGTCAGATGTAGAGTTGGTGAAGATCTTTTACCAGTCTGTAGGATGTTGTTTTATCAAATAAAAACAAGGAAACCATGAAATTTGCAGGCAAATTGATGGAACTAGAAAAGATCATTCTGAGTGAGGTAACCCAGAAGCAGAAAGACACACATGGTAAAACTCACTCATAAGTTGATATTAGCCATAAAATATAGGATAAATATACTAAAATATATAGTGCTAGAGAAGCAAAACAACAAGGAGGACCCAACGGAAGATGCTTAATCCTCATTCAGAAGAGCAAAAAGGATACACATCAGAAATAGGAGAAGACAGGGAACAGGACAGGCACCTTCCACAGTGGGCCTCTGAAAGATTCTACCCATCAGGGTATGAAAACAGATGCTGAGACTCATAGCCAAACTTTGGGCAGAGAACAGGAAATCTTATGGAAGAAGGGTGAAACAGAAAAACCTGAATGAGACAGAGCTCAATAAGGAGACCAACAGAGAAAAAAAAATCTGGGCTCAGTGAGTCCTATAGGAGAAAAGTGGGAACAAGTCAGGAGCCTGACACAGAGGACCTCTGAAAGGCTCTGCCCTGCAGACTATCAATGCAGATGCTGAGACTTATGGGCAACCTTTGAGCAGAGTGCAGGGAATCTTAGGAAAGAAGTGGGAAACAGTAAGATCTGGAGAAGACAGAAACTCCACAAGGAGATCAATAGAACCAAAAAATCTGAGCACAGGGGTCTTTCCTGAGACTGATACTCCAACCAAGGGCTATGCATGGAGATAAACTAAGACCCCTGCACAGATTTAGCCCATGGCAGTTCAGTCCAAGTGGGTTCCATTGTAATAGGAACAGGGACTGTCTCTGACATGAACTGATTGGCCTGCTCTTTAATTACCTCCACCTGAGGGGGAAGCAGCATTACCAGGCCACAGAAGAAGGCAATGCAGCCACTCCTGATGAGACCTAATTGACTAGGGTCAGAAGGAAGGAAAAGAAGTCCTCCCCTATCAGTGGACTTGAGGAGGAGCATGCATGCAGGGTTGGAGGAAGGGAGGGATTGGGATGGGAGGAGGGAGGGAGCCACAGGGGGGATACAAAGTGAATAAAGTGTAATTAATAAAGAATTTTAAAAAATAGTTTCAACCATTTATAGGTCATCTTTCAAAGTGTCTGTTATGAATTTTAGGACCTAATCATTTTCTATAGCATGTTCTTACAGTTTTAGTACAAAAATAAATTTTGTCATTCAAATTTTCAATATGTAAGTCTGACCTACTTTCATCGTGTGAGATATTTGTAGCTATAAATAATATTTTATTCATTTGTCTATCTTTCTGTCTATCATCCCCTGTCTGACTTTCTCATTTCCATTAGCTAGCTTGAGCACCCATCAGTTCACAACATACTTTCTCATCTACCTATCTCCTGTTCTTGAACTCCTCTAAGCCATTATCAACATAGAAGTCAGTGATCACACCTCAAAGCAAATTCTATCAGAGGGGCAAATCATTTTACTGCTCTTCAATAGCTCTGAGAGCCAGTTCCAGCAATCAGCGCCCTGAACAAAGAATTATAATTGTGGGAGCATTTTTGTTATTGTATCTTTTTCTCTATTCAAATCCTAAGGAGGTTTTAGCAGCAGAAGGAAAAATCAGGAAATCCCCAAATACCAGCAAGTAGTGTGTTCCCTGTGTCTGAAATTTGTAATATATATATATATAAAGATACATAAAGTTTACCTTTAATAACAGTATATAAAGTAGTAAGGATCATGTGCCTGGAACAGAACCACTTGAGTATAAATCTCAAATTGTCACAAGTTTTATAATTTTTGGTAAGCTGTATCCTTATATTCCTCAGCTCTCTTCTCTGTAAAACTCAGATTGCCATCAATTCCTACATCATGGGGTTATTGTGAGAATAAGGAGTTAGCAGCCGCAAAAGCTTTTAGAATTACGCTTGACACATAGTAGGGGTGATGGGTTAGTTATTAGCAGGGGCGTGAGAGAACTGGAGTGACTTTAAAGTCAAAGATGAAATTTAACACAAATGTAGTGACTGCAGTGCTGTGCTCCATATGTTTAACCTACACTTCCATTGTGCTCAGGAAATAGGTGGCTTTTATTGTGCTACCGAGCTCTGTGATGGTGGCTGCTTTTCTCTCTCCTCTTTCTTAGGTTAGACCAGCAAGGAACAAAAGACAAGAACCCACATCAGATCCCCAAGAAACATATTTTTTCCATCATAGGTGAAGCCCTCCTGCCTGGAAGGTGTCTGATTGGCCTACCCCCACACATTCAGGGAAAAGATCTGCTTTCTGACCTAAAAGCACTTTCACAGCTTTTTGATAATTGGCTGTTTGTTTGTTTTTAAATGAATAATGCACTAGCTAGAGCATCTCTCAGACACAGAGAAGTTAAGCTAATTCTTAGAATGGTTTTCTAGAAGACATTCTTACTTTCATTTTTTCCCCCATGGAGGACAAAAGTGGCAAGCCTACTGGTCTCTGGCTTTTGACAAGGAAATTTTCACATTCAAACTTGATCTTTGAATGGACTTTCAGCCTCATGTGATTAAGGCTGGAGAGTATTCTGGGTGATGGTGGTAAAAGAAATCTCTTGTCATTTCAAGTTTCACAACAATGAATCCTCACCCAGGTTTGGGAGGTGGCAGGACTATTTCCTGACTACTATCTACCTTGATAGGACTAATAAGAATTTTCCAGCTGTGAAACCAGCAAGAGTGACCACTCAACACACTGTGATATATTGACTTTTATATTTTCCAGAGATAATGACATTTTTGTTGACATATACTTTTTCCTAGGCCGAAGTTTGGTAAATAAACATGAAAGGTTATTGAATAAGTAATAAACAAGTAGCATGCATAAGTAATATTTAACAAATAAGCAATAAGAGAATTGAGACTGTTAGCCATGATCTTTTACCTGGGTCACAATGCCTCTGATTTCTATGTGAATACATGTGTATGCATTAATAAAATATATACATTCTAACAGGAACTCAATGGCAGGCTCCCCACCCCCCAAGGGAGGAGCAGTCCTGCTAGACCACAGAGGAGGGCTTTGCAGCCAGTTCTGAAGATACCTGATAAAACAGGGTCAGATGAAAGGGGAGGAGGACCTCCTTAATCAGTGGACTTGGAAAGGGGCAGGGAGGAGATGAGGGAGGGAGGGAAGCTTTGGGAGGGAATGAGGGAGGAGGATACAGCTGGGATACAGAGTTAATAAAATGTAACTGATAATAAAAATAAATAAATAAAAATCAATAAATGAAAGCTGAAAAAAAAGATATATATAGAACCACAGCGTTGCACTTCCAGGCTATCCCATTGTTAGGCTATGTGGTGGTCTGAATGAGAATGAGAATGGTTCCCATAGACTCAGATATTAGAGTACTTGATCGCCAACCAGTAGAACTCTTTGGAAAGTATTAGGAGATGTGGTCTCGTTGGAGGTGTGTCACTGGGTGTGAGTGCTGAGGTTTGGGAAGCCAGTCAGTTCTCTGTCTGCATGCACCTGCTTGTGAATCAGGATGTGAGCTCTCAGCTGTGGCTTCAGCTCCTTACCTGCCTGCTGCCGTGCCCCCGACCACAGTGCTCATGGACTCACCCTCTGAAACTGTGAGCCCCAGCAGACTATTTCATCTACAAGCTGCCTTGGTCATGGCGTCTTTTCAAAGCAATCGAAAAGGAGGTGGGACAGGCTGTTTACTTCCTGTTCATGAAAGCCGCATCTCCTGGAAGAGTGCATGCTCTGGGCCAGAACATGACAGAAACCAAAATGTATGTTCTCCAACCTCTAGAGATAATTAACTGATTCTACATATCACATTTATTAAATATGTCCTTTTTTGCTAGGGACGATATTAGATGACAGAGATGAAGTTAGATTTTTATAAAGAGAAGTAAACCAAAATATGGAGTTGAAATATCAAATGATCAAACAAATGGGCACAAGACTATGCAAAATTTAGCCTTAGAAAGAGAACAGTAAGTAAAACAGATGTTAGAAAGCCTTACCTCACTCAGGGTCATCTTTTCTAGTTCCCACCATTTGCCTGCAAATTTCATGATTTCCTTGTTTTTAATTGCTGAGTAGTATTCCATTGTGTAAATACACCACAATTTCTGTATCCATTCCTCTGTTGAGGGACATCTGGGTTGTTTCCAGATTCCGACTATTACAAATAGAGCTGCTATAAACAGGGTTAAGCAAATGTCCTTATTGACTGGTGGGGCATATTTTGGGTAGATGCCTAGGAGTGCTTTGCTGGATCTTGAGGTGGCACTATTCCTAATTTTCTGAGAAAGCACCAGATTAATTTCCAAAGTGGTTGTATAGGGTTACATTCCGACCAGCAATGGAGGAGGGTTTCTCTTTCTCCATATCCTCTCCAACATACATCACCCCTTGAGTTTTTGATCTTATCCATTTTGATGGGTGTGAGGTGAAATCTCAGGGTCATTATGATATATACTTGCTTATAAGTGGATATTAGCCATGTAATATAGGATAAACATACTAAAATCTATAGTCCTAAAAAAGTTAAAGAGCAAGTATAACCCTAGGGAACATGCTTAATCCTCATTCAGAAGGGCAAGCAAGAGAGACATCGGAAGTAGGAGAAGACAAGGAACAGGACAGGAGCCTTCCACAGAGGACCTCTGAAAAGACTCTACATACCATAGTATCGAAGGAGATACTGAGACTCATAGCCAAACTTTCGGCAGAGTGCCAGAATCCTTATGGAATAAGAGGGAGATAGAAAGGCCTCGAAGGGACAGGAACCTCACAAGGAGAACAACAGAGCCCAAATACCTTGGTCCAAGGGGGCCTGCAGAAAAAGATACTCCAACTAAGGACCATGCACGGAGAGGACCTAGACCTCCTTTTCAAAGGAAGCCCATTGGCTACTCAGTTTCCAAGTAGGTTCCCTAGTAAGGTGGGGGGCAGGGACTGTCTCTGACATGAACTCAGTGGCAGGCTCTTTGATAAACACTCCCTGTGGGGTGCAGTCTTGCCAGGCCACAGAGGAGGCAGATGCAGCCAGCCTTGATGAGACCTGATAGGCTAGGGTCAGATAGAAGGGGAGGAGGTCCTCCCCTATGAGGAGACTGGGGAAATGGCATTGCAGGAGAAGAGGGGGGTGGGGTGGGTGGGACTGGGAGGAGACAAGGGAGGGGACTGCAGCAGAGATACAAAATGAATAAATTGTAATATATAAATATTTAAAAAAAACAAAAAAGAAAGCAATCATCTTGTTAAAGTAACTGAAAGTATTTTACACTTTTTAATTTAAATGTTATATATGTATAATCATGCCTGAAATCCATAATGAAAATTATTTTCAAATAATTTTATATATAAATATGCTAAAATTTCATACAGCCAACATGTATTCACCAACCAAAGGTAATGTTTGATAAGGAAGTAGCTTTTCCAGAGCTAGCAATGCTGGCTCAGCAACTAAAGGCAACTGTAAGTCACTGAAGTTCCAAGTTATCTTTGCTTCTCTCACAATCAACAATGCTACCTCGTTTCCACCTGGCACATCATTCAGCTGTAAAGCTGGGACATGGAAAATAATACATGGGTGGTAGGTACTATGTTTAAAAATGCATTGTTTGCATCACCTTGTATTAATAAGAATATTATAAATTTATGGCTTTGAAGATATAATTTGGAGAAATTGTTAAATTAAAATTTATGGATTTATTGAGCACCATGGCACTGATTTATAATCCTGAAAACTAAAGCCATTTTCAATATTTTGTCACTAATAATTGAAATGAAATTTAGGCTCTATATCTCTGGACTCAAAAATTTAACAATATTAACTCACAGAAATATGTGCTACCAGATTTTTTCTTTTTATGATATTTAAAAAGAAGTGTTAGGGATGGCGAGCTCTCAGTGATTAGGAGAATTTGCTTTCCTTCCAGGGGTCCTCAGTTTGGTTCCCAGCACTTACATGAGGCAGCTCACAAATGCCTGTGACTGTAGCTTTAGGGGATTCCTATCTCCTGGCCTGGCCACGGTGAGCACCTGCACACACATGGCATACACCCACAGGCACACAGACAGTCACATAAATGAAAAATAAGACAAGATAATGCTACGGCACAGTCAGCTATTATTGGGAGGTCACGGTAAACACTTGAGAAAATAGAATAGCTAATAATTTCACCTAAAGGACTTAAGATCCAAGAAAAGGGTGAAAGAAATATGGCCCTTTAGAACTGCTGAAGAAACCTTTTGTTGTGAATATGGCATGACTCGTGGAGTGGTGAGGTAGAGCTGAAAGTATGAGAAATGTTCCTAACATCAAAAACTTCTGTGATCAATGTCTAAGACTTTTTTTGTTTGTTTCAAAGCAAATGAAAACCAATAGGACAGCTCCTCTAAGATTGTTCCCTGCATCCCCCTGCTTCACCATAGAGTCAAGTGCAATAAGTAACCAGTGCTTCATAACATAACCAATAAAGTTCTGAGAGTACTTCGTATACATCTGTGAATAATTTTGCCTTGCCATTTTGTTTGTTTAAGTTTTATTTTTGTTTGTTTTTCTTTTTCTTTTTTCTTTTCTCTCACTTTGGGATGTGTAGTTATCATGTTGTCAGCATGCTGAAAGAATGTTGTGGGGAAAACTCATTTGTCATCAACACCTTCACAGATTTCTAAGTCCTAAGAAGTTGCTCTTCCGGCCTCAGTCAAGCCTTCACAGAGCTGTAGCACATCCTCATGAAATCTCAAGCCAGAGTCTATAGCTCAGCTACACCTACCAGAGTTCTACGTCCTCAGAATTTTTTTTTCCAAAAGAAAGATGTTATTGTTACTTTAAGAAACCAAAGGAAAAAAGGTGGGGCTGGGAGGGGAGGAGGAATAAGGCTACAACCAGAATGTAAGGTGAATAAAAAATCATTTTATTTGAAAAGCCCAAATTTTTGTATGGGTTTCTATAGAATTAATTAGTTAAGCAAGTAAAGCTTTTTAAACAAAAGAGAAGAGAACTGGATATTTAAACGGTAGGTGCCATAACTATATTTTCCTTTGAGAAAAATCTCCCTGGCATCACTGTATAGGAAGATTCTAGAAAGCCAAACTGAGGTTTAAGGATACTATTTCCGTCAGAAACTGTGTAAATATTCAGTATTTTATTATTCTTTATTATGATGTCTTTTCAGAAAAAAAAATATTTAGACTGGTGAAACCAAAACTTTAAGACCATTGATCATTTTCCTCCTTTAATTCAACATGAGGACAAAAGACAGTTTCCTAGAAATGCAAGCAGGTTCGGAGAAGCTTTGTCCACTCCACACAATCTCTTGAGGTTGTACTAAGTGAGAACTGAGTCAGGCATTTTTTTTCGCCTCCTGAAATTGATGTCACCTTTTCCATGGACTCACAAATGCCTTCACCGTGTAGCACCCAGTGACCCTGTCACCTCAGCTCCAGACAACTTCGGAATCTCTGCTGCCGTCCTGTGCAAAAACCGTAATCAGCAGCAATTTCCAAAATGCTGCACTTTACTCAGGCAGGTCTAAAGCAAATGCAACAGTTTGTGAATGTGTGCGTGGGTGAAGTGCATCTGGTTTCCCTACCTTTTCTACAATTATCTATACCGCTTGAGCGACAGACTCAACTCGCTGCTCTTTGTGGGAAATACCTATTTTCTCTGACTATCAAAATGTATGGAATTTGCATAAATCCCATATGGGATTTGCATAAATCCCAGTTTCTGGTTCTTGGCTTTTTTTTTTTTTTTAACTTAAGAAAAGCTGTTTTCTGGGTGAGCTTGTACAATGCTTTTAGAAATTTATCAAACACTGTGACTGACCTTCTCCTATTCAAGTGACAGTGCCAGACACTGGCAATTCTCTCAGTGATAAGAGCATGATTATTGTGCTAAAGAACAACGTGAAGCTGGATGTTAAATGGGCTTTATTTAGACTTTTCTTTCTTTTTCGGGAAAGAAAAAAAAACACTTTCCCAATAATGTCATAAATGCATAAAGTTCCCTAAAGTTATTCTAAGCCCCTTTCTCTGCATTCAAATCTACAATTTCACCCTCTCACCTCTCTTTCCCCATTCCTCTCTTAATAGATCACATATAATTATTGGGGAAAACCTAATCTTTAACAATTTCCTTTTTTAAATAACTCACCTTCATGGATGAGCAACTGAAACACAGATTCACAGACAGACCAATGTGACTCAAGTGGATCAAAGGGCTAACTCTGTAACTAAAGTTTTGTTTAAACTTTTTCTTAAATCTTCAGTTTTCTTATTTTGGCAACAATAATATAATTACATCATTTTTCCCTTTCTTTCCCCCTCTGTAACCCCTCCTAGGTAGTTCCATTGTTCTTTTTCAGATTTATGCCTGTTTCTTTTGTTGTTGTATATGTGTGTGTGTTCTCACAGTGTGTGTGTTTGTGTGTGTATGTAATCTTAGCTATATAAATATGATACATGAACACATAACATATACATATCTATGTAATCCAATTATATGAATACAATCTACTCAGTCTATATACTGTTACTTGTATATATGTTTTCAGGCTGACTATTTGGTAGTGAATAATAGGTGTGATTTTCCTTGGAGGAGACTATTTCTCCTGCTCTCAGCATCCCTAAGGTACCTGCAGGTCTTGTCTACATATAGGCCTGAACATTCTTCTTTCAAATATATTTTTTCCTCTCCATCTGTTGCCTCTACAACAGATCAAACAGCCAGTGCTTCCATAAATCCCATCATTTATCTTCACGGATAGCCCAGTTCAGTCCATTGTCCACACTACAAGAATTACTAGACCAACAGAGCCAACAAACCTGAGACCAAGAGGGCTCACAGAGACTGATGCTTCAACCAAGGACTATGCATGGACTCAACCTAGGCCCCTTACATACACGTAGTAGATGTGTAGTTTGGCCTTCGTGTGGGTCCCCTAGAAAGGGGGGAGAAGGTTGTGTCTGATATGGACTCTGTTGTTTGCTTTTGGATCACTTCATTCTGGCGGGCTGCCTTGCCAGGCCACAGTTGAGGAAAATATGTTCAGTCCTGATACTACTTGATGTGCTGGTGTGAGTTGGTAAGGGGGAGGTTCCCCTTATCTGAGGGGGGGGCAGGGGCAAGAGGAAGGGAAGACAGGGCCTGGAGAAGAGGAGGGAGGCCTATAGATTGGGTTGTAAAGTGGATTAATTAATTAATTAACCCTGAATGCCAGGCTCCTCCTAATGTTTCTGGTTTTTAAGATATCTTCTACATCTATTAACTTTGCTTAAAGAAGCTTCTTCCTGATTGTCTAAATTGCTTTCTGCTAACAAACCACATGATTAGCCTCTGTCATGAAATTATTCCAATAAATCCACAGAAGCAAAGTTGGTAAGACTCCCTCTGAGAGGGAGCATGGAAGCTCAGGTAGCAAGTGGTTTGTGATGTCTTTATCTAGACTCTAGAATCTAGTTTTTCCACTCAGCCTATAATGAGCTCTGTGCCATGAACCCCTGATTCACCCAGTAGTTGAAATAAATAGGTAGCTGGAGAGATGGACATAAAGTGAACACTTAACAGACTATAGCCTGTTAAGTTATATTCTTCTCAATTTTTTACAGAAAACTACTTCTATTACTTTTCATTAAACTGAGAATATTATGGTGGAGAACATTTATTTTCAAATCTTCAGAGAAACAAGGAAGCATGCCTGGTTATATTGTTAGAGGCTGCTGCCAATTAGTGTTTTCTTCTGAATATGACCACACTGAGGCTGATAAAACTGCCCAAAGAACAAACACAGGCAGGCAAGAGGCACTGATGAGAGCCTTCAGAGCATAGGACTTATGGGTCTTGACTTTGTAAGTAGGAGGACACTACCCCAGAGTAGGTCAATATTGTGTAAGTATGCTTCTTCGCAAGGGGATGCCACAGTAAATATTTCAGTGCTTGGTACCCATTACAGAATATTTCAGGAAGTAATATCTAAGAATGAATAGAATGGGCTAAGGTCGGGTATCAGGAACTATCAACTGCAGCACAGACCTCCCAGGTCTTTGTTAACCCAACAGAGACCCTTTGATCAAATACTATCTGATACAGACATCCCATTGAAGTAGTCGCCATCTGAAACTACCCTGGGGCGATTGTGGCCTCTGCTCAAGCTGAGATGGGCCTGAAGGAGTTCACAGATGGTCCTCCCAGGTAGACAATCGGTCCTCTCGTGAATGGACTGTTGATCTGTGCTTCCCTGCAGTATCTGCAACAGATGCAAAGAGCGCCCAGCTGCCAAGCAGGTGAAGTGGAGAAAAGCAAGGCTGTCAATCATGATTTTTGGATTGTGGGATTACATATAGGATTGAAGCTCTGTTAAAAAAAACAAAGAAGACCCCCAAGTGTCAATGAGTTACACAGCCTAGGTGTATTTGTCATTATACTTTCGTGTCGTAGCCTTTAAGAACATAAGATGTCTGTCATCACAGAAGGGTGGGGGAAAATATACGCTGACTCTTACAGCTTGTTCCAGGAAGACACAGACTATGCATACTCCATGACATTGACAGCTATCAGGTCAACACTGTGGGCAGGTAAATCTCCTCACAGTGGTAGATGCTTCAGGCGTAAGCATCCAGAGACTTATGGCTACTCAGGTGAGAACGATGCCATGAAACTCGGGAACTGAAAGACAAGAGAGGAGGATGGGACAAAGGGAGCTCCTGTGCATGAGAGACTATCTCCAACTGAGTTCACATGACCGTGTAAGTCCAAGCTCACAGAAGAGTTAAGAAAGTAGCTAGTTCATCTGCAACACATTTTAATTTTTTTTTATTGCAGCAGAATAAAGAATTTGTGGTGAATATAGGAAATGGAATACTACTCAGCTGTAAATAAAAATAAGTTAAATTTGAAGGAAAATTGATAGACATAGAAAGTAAAATATATGGTCACCCCCACCCCACATTTTTCTTTCACATGTGATCCTAGACTATAATGATACATGTGTATACATGTACAAGGTGTAAGTGTTACTGTGCTTTAAAACTCAGAAAGTAAGAACTCAAGAAAGGTCACGGTGACGTGAGTGAGCATGGCTTCCACAGGCTCTTATATTTCAGTGCTTGGTACCCATTAGGTAGTATTGTTTGGGAAGGATCAGTATGTGTTGCCTTGATGGAGGAGGTGTGTCACTGGGATCAGGCTTCGAGGTTTCAGAAGCCCACGCCATTCCTAGTTAGCTCTCTCTGCCTTGTTCTTGTGTCTCAAGATGGGCGTTTTCAGCTACTGGTCAAGCGCCACGCCTCCCTGCCTGCTGGCATGCTCCGTACGGTGGGCATGGACTCACTGTTTGAAACGGTAAGCATCTAATAAACTGTTTCTTCTATAAGTTGCCTTGGTCAAGGTATTAGCACAGCAACAGAAAAGTAACTAAGACATGACAAGGAAGATGATGAGAACAGGCCTGGAGGAAGAATAATTTTGAAAGGTTACTGTAAAGACTATGCCATATTACACTGCCTACAGTTTCATAGGATTCTGGGGCTCTGCATTTCTGGATTGTATCAAGAAGACACATAAAGTGGTTGACTTATACACATCTAGGCGTGAAAGTGCACTCTATAATGTTGATACAATCAACCTTCATCACAAGGTATTTGCCAGAACACATACGGACTGTCACATGATTCACAACCATTTAGTCTAGTTGGTGTGAATGCACTGATTTCAACTTCTGAGTTAATAATTATGTGTTGGTGTCATGTTGAGGAAAGAAATCAAAGCATTTACTTTTTGTGTTACCTTTTATTTTGCTGCTCTAGGCAAATGATTATTAGAGAACATATGCATTACTCTAGGTCAGAGGAATAGGAGGGTATACAATTTGAGATTACAGTTATACATTAACTTAGGTTATTAGGTTTTATTATAATGAAAACCTAAGGCAAGAAAGGTTTGTTGTTATGTTGTTCCCTTAAAGGCAACTAAACAAACAAGCTTAGTACATGGTAGGAGATCAGTATTACGTGACCTCAAGGACTATTACTAAGTATGGCTGTGAGGTCTAGCTGAAGTTTCAGTCCCTTAGAATGAAATATTTTTATAGCTCATCACAACAGCTTATAAAACTCCTCTTTAATCTGCTACTAGCAATCAAAAAAGGAGATGATAAAGAAATATGTTTCCGTGTTGGTGATAATCTACCCAGACAGAAATGGTGATGAAATGATGGATGATGGCTTGTCCTTGATTAATTTAGAGGTTTGGTTGGTTGTTTATAAAATTCTACACATTTCCTTTATCTTTTACCACTGATTTCTCTCTGTAACTATCGCGACCAGTCTGTTTTCAACTCATCATACTTTCCCCCCTTAATCCTTATTTTTCCTTTTCTTTTAAAATACTATTTTTCCACTTACGTAATCCTCTTGTTCTTATGATAAAATGGCCTTTAAGATCTAGAGAGATGAGCCAGTGGTGAGGAGTGCTTGTTGCATGCTCTCGAGCAAAGAAATTCAAGTTTCAGTGCCTGTGTCTCAAGCTAGGAATCCCACAAGCAATTCTATCTCCAGATCCCATGATCCAATATCCCTTTCTGGTGAAAGTGGAAATTCTGGAATGACAGTACATGTGCACATGCCTGCACACACACACACACACACACACACACACACACACACACACACTCACATCTATATTCATGTATACACACAGACAAACATACATATAAATAAATGAAAATAAATCTTTAAAAACTTAGAAAAAGGACGGAGAGCAATGCAGGCTCTGGCCCTGCCCCTCACTACATCTTCCATCTATTGGCAGCACACCATCCTTCCTCTAGATTTTTGATACTGCTGACATGCTTTCCGTTTGGGTTTGCTATGCCTAGGATAGTTGCAGCCACAAACCGTGTGCCTTAGGACTACAGGAATACATCATGGCATACTTCTGGAAGGCAGAAATCCAAAGTAAAGTTCACATAAGGGCTGTGCTTCTTCTGAGGTTACAGGATGGGAACTATTCCAGGATGGAATTAATTTCCGGTAAGCATTCTATAGCTGTTTCCTGTCTGTGGCTGTTTACATGTCTACCCTACAGTCCTGTCTGTGCCCAACATTCATCTTAGAAGACACAAGTCACACTAGGGTACAGCTTACACTGATTACTTAATCTTAACTTTATTAAATTTTCATACACTCTACTGATATGTAACTTTACATTCTGAGGTAGTAGAAACTAGATTAAAAACACATATTTTTTTAAATAAAAAAAACACATATTTTAAAAATATATTTGAGGTAGCGAAATTCAACCTATAATTGCCCTTATGTTTGTGGAACTCTATATTCTTGATGAGTCACTATGGTCTTCTTCCTGTGAACATAACTCTGACTATTTTGATGAAATCTACCCCTAGATTTAAAAATTCCTTAAGTCTAAACTGAGTGATCACCTCATGTAGCAAACTCTTTGACCTGTGTTATGCCAAGTCTCCCCTCATAAACTTCATAGACATTGGAAGTGATCCCTCACAGCACTTTTTCAGATAGTTTCTCTCATTGGATTATTTACTATGTTCATCTCCCCCAACAGATTATTAAGTCCATGAGTCTAGATCATGGCTCTGCTTTGTTTATCATTTTACAGAATTCAAAGAATACTGTGTATTATCAGAAAAGTATATTATATAATAAGTTTTCTAGTATTTAAATAGGCTGTTCACTAATGAATTCAGGTAACAGAAGATTTCAAAGGTGTCTTTCTGTTAGAGAAAAGATAGTCACCATGATCTGATAATTGTATTCATTTTAGTCATTTTGTACATGTTCTTTAAATAAATTGTTGGTAAGTTTTTAACTCACCATGTCATAGATAGTTGTACATGCTTTCATGTTTTAAATAACATGACTTTGGTGGTGATATATAAATCACTACGAAAGTTGAATGTAAAATCAGTTCTGGAAAGACTTTCAAAGGAAAAAAGTTGTTCTATATTTTGGTATCTATGACAAATACAAAAATGACTCCTGGCTATATACATGTTCTAATCTACTTTTAATTAAATTCTTCCATGCTCCTTTGCATACAGCTGCCTTAGGTATGAACTATAAAAGAAAATGTATGCCAACTCATTTCCTAACTCTAAACATTGCATATACAGAACACAGATCTTTAAAGTTAAACACATATTTTTCATAGAATTGATTGGTTTTCTGAGCTTTATTAACAAGTAAATTTAGTTTAATTAATGCTCAGTGAAATGCCAGTACTGGCAGGATACTTTCAAGCTTGTACATGCCTTCTTGTCATTGCTAAGTTTCAATCTGACAGGCAATGCTGACAACTTTTTTCATCTGTCAATCCAGCACTGTCAAGCTAGAGTCAGGAGGAATGCATCTTATGTACTGATAAGTCTACAGAATTAAAGTTAGAGTTAGCATTACACAGAAACCTTTTCAAAAGCTGAAGTTATATTCTAACATTTGGATAAGCTGAATGGTTGTCTATGTACTTAGAAAAACTTTTTTAAAGCTGATTGCAATGCTTTGCCCTAGTTTTTCCTAAATGTAGCATTGCTAAATATCTACAAAATTACATATGCATGCATATAGAATTAGTAGTATGCTACAAGAAAGCTAACAGGCTCTAGATTCTCTAGGTAAGAAGTGAAATATGATTTGCATCTGTATAGCCTTCATTCTTGATTTGAAAAAACAAAGCTGAAATAAAGCACACTCTAATGTGCAAACATCAGCGTATAGAAAATAATTAGAACTCCTGATTAGGTAATTTCTTGCCCAGGTAAAGCTTTATTACTCAATTCTATGAGTTTTCTGTGCATGTTAGTAAAATAAAAATTTGTACTTAAACAGTAAAGGCATTCTTTGCAGCAAAACTAAAGATCAACATCAATTCATCATCTAAATGCAATCGGTAGCTCAAAGATGTTGCTGTTTTCTGCAAAAGCTAATATCTCTACTCTGGACACCAGGGAGAGAACAAAGTGTCCACACGTAATTTGTTATAAGTGGCTGAATCAAGTGGCTCACTAAAAATTACAAATATTTTCAAAGTTTAGAGAAATCAATATCACCACCACCATCAAATGTATATCTGACTAAATGGATATGGGATAGAAAGAGCCCTGATATTTAAGTGCTTCCTTCCAGGGGCTCGTGATATGGCATAGAAAACAGAACACATGTGACAGGACATACAACAGCCTTGAGAGTTATACAGTTGTTTTTCATTTTGAGTTCCTGTTTTGTGACTGTGGTCAGTCTTCCTCGCAGATATGAAGTCACCTACAGCCAGCCCCTTCTGTTCAATGAGTAGGAAAAGTGCCTGAGAATCATTGCAGAGTGTTGCCTTGAGGACAGCTTTGGAAAGATGTGAAGCGTAAGAGTTTTCATTGAAGTGAGTCGTGTTTCGCTGGGACCATTAGATGGGTAAAAGAGGGGGTATCAGGAGCATGATCTGGAGACACAGAACAAGATCAAGGGACAACTGTAACAGACTCCAGTTAAAGGGACCCAGATAAAAGGATTCAACTGGGGTTTTAACTATGTATACCAAAATAAGAAAAATATGTTGAGAAAGAAGGGTAGAAATGTTTAGTGTACCAATATTAGAGGAGAAAGAGTAAGCAGTTGAGAGACCAAAAGATAAATTAGCAGCTATTATTAAGGCCTGAAGTAGGTAGGTAAAAGAAGTCTAGTAATGCCCTGAAAGGAAGGGCCACCTCACTGCATTCTTTCCCCACCCACTAGAGATACAGTTGCTAGGAAACTGGACCATCCCCCTAGGGTGGGACACCACCATGTCATTATGGTCTGGGAACCTTCTCATAGCCAATCGATTCAAAAGGTAGCATTTTAACCAATAGATGCTTGCCAGGCAGGAATTGCCCCTTCCTTGGGCATGCTGGGATGGACCAGAATCTATATATCATCCAACTAACCTGGGCGCAGTGCGCTCGGCTCCCACCACTTCGGCAGTGAGGGGTGTGGGCCCAAGCTGCAGCTTGTAATTTACAATAAAAAGACCCTCATGTATTTACAGCAGAGTCTAGTTATTCCTGGTCTTTTGGGGTTCGTGAACTGGGCAGAACACAGTAGAAAGGGTACATGCAAGGCTGACATACTAATTGAGTCCATGACTAAGAAGTTATTGGGGTTTAGGTTTTTGGTTTGGTTTTTCTGTTGTTGTTTTGTTTTGAGACAGGCTTTCTCTGTGTAGCCTTGGCTGTCCTGGTCTCACTTTAAGGACTAGTCTGGCCTTGAAGTCACAGAGATCTACCTTCCTCTGCCTCCCGTGCACTGGGATTACCAACATGCACCACTGTGCCTGGAAGTTATAGAAATGAACTGATTTAATGTGAGGAGGTAGTCTTTCCTGTATATTTTGTCTTTCATTCTCATTCCTTTCATCGCTGGGGAATGCTATGCCCTCCAAATCTGCTTCTTTATTTAGCTGTCTTGTCATCTGGCCCTGCATGTCTATTTGCTTAGAAAAAGTAAGTAAGAATAGATGCTGCGTCAGAAGAAGCCCATTCATAAGCTGGCCATCAGCATACTCTGTAGCTAATGGCTCTGTAAGAATACAAATGTTGAAGACTGAGTTGGTACAAGTGCTTTCTTTGGAATTTGAATCTCAAGCAAAAGAGAGTGCAAGCACTGGAATAACAATCAAGTAAATTCAAGTTGGAAGGTGTATCTTGTAAGAGACACTCCAAGACTATTAGCAGTAAGTGTCAAGGGAGAGAGTAGGGGTCAAATGAGCATATTTAGAAGAGGAAAGAGAACCCATCCCTTGTGAACAGGGACCACATTTTGAATATTGACTTTAATCTGTGGATCTACTCACTTGAAATTCCTTGTTTTCCTTCAAAGTCGAACAAGCTTTAAACTACAAAAAAAAGAGTTTTCTAATGACTGAAAGAAAATATGAGAATCACCGGCTTTACGGCCTTAAATATGGCTGAATATGTGCAGCCTTGGCATCTGGTGAGGCCAAGATGGCTCCAAATTTTTACCCTCCTCATTAAATTCTTAAAGATAAGATCCCCTTGCTGGATCACTCTTATTATCAAAAGACAAGCTATAATCCTGGTTATTCCAAAGGAGGGTGTTTCGATTCTTCACCAGCAGGTAAACATCCCCCAAAAAGCAAACAACATCTACTGTTGGAATCAGGATTCACATACACACTCATCACCATAAAGGCTCATATCTGTAGCTCCTGCTTGCTCACTGTTTGGGAGTGCATCCCTGCGTAGCCCAGGGTAGAGTGCTGTGTTCTCCTGTCTTGGGCTACAAGTGTATGCAGTGATCTGCAACTGACTTTGCTTTTCAGCGTTCAGTAGGTTTTATGTACAGAGGTCTGACTTACAATGGGGTATGACCCCATACTTCCATCATAAATTGAACACATTCCAAGGAGAAAATACATAAAATGCACCCGACTATCAAACACTATGGCTTGCTTTTGCAAGTCTGCTTTTGTTCAAAACACTATTGTCTTCATTTGGCAAAATCTAAGCATGCTTGCTCATACACTGTGACTGCCTCGTAATCTATGGAACACTTGCATCTAGAAGCCATTAGCTATACAGTTCCCTAGATGGTGCCTGCCTTCTTTCTCTTGGCGTTAAATGATTGACAGCACTGTGGCTCAATGTTGCTACAGTCCGTTGTCTAGAGGGAGTATCTTTCTGATTGTAATAAAGAAAATATCAAATGCAAAGTTCTGCTGAATACATATTGTTTTCCTATCATCATAAAATTGAAAACTTGTAGGTTGAACCACATTAAGTCAGGATCGCCAATATCTACACTACTACCAAATTACGGGAAGGTAAAAATCCCTATTTTTATGTTCGTCCCAGCAATAGTTCATTCTTACAGCATTCCATTTCACAGATCATATGATTAGAATCTTGCCTGTTCACTGAAAAATAAACAGTTCTGGCAATCTGTATTTCTTTAAGATGCTGTATCAATGGGATTGCATATTCCTTACCAATGTAATGTTATAAAAATTTCCATCACAGATTAACTGGGAAACACACAACCCACTGGAACAACTGTGATCTCTGAAACACAATTAGAAGAAAAGACACAGGAATTTTAAAAATGTTCTCCACGTTTTCCCAAGGTGTTCTCCCAGTCTGAGTGAAATCTGGATAAATGTGAAGGAAGGATCATAAGATGAAATTACAGTTGTTCCTTCTACCAAGGCCACGAGCAGTTTTAAATCAAATTGTACTTCTGTTTGGATGTTTCTATGTATGGAGTACCATACCTCCAGGAAGCAGGAAAAATGCAAACAAATAGATATTTTCAACGATTGTGCGGTTCTTTGAACTAGAATTAAATTTGAAGAGGGAGGAAGCCATGCAAACTTCTAATTAAAAATTTGACTTTTTCAAAGCTTCCAGTAAAAGTGACTTTAGATAATTACAGTTTGTAGATAATGCTAAGCGCATGAAGAAACCTGATGCTCGCTGCAGAACTTTGGGCTAAGCTTACACTGATATTCAGATCTATGTTAAAAATTGTCGCCCCCTACTGTCCATTTGTAGACTCTGCTTTAGATGCAGCGTCTAAGGAGGATGTTTAGGGTGTGTCTGAAAGCAAGTAGCAGCAGGCAACTAAGTTCACCTTCCCAAGGGCGCTTCCTGCCGAAAGCCCTCACAAACCCTGGCAGGAAGTGGTTGCAGTTGAGATGCTAGAACGAGGTCTGGGAAGGAGCGATGGTTGGGCATTGGGGAGCAGTTGTTGCGGTCTATTTCTGTGTCACAAACAACAAATAGCAAGGTCCGTGTCTGGTCAGGTAAAACCAGAATGCAGCTACGTGCTGCCTGCTCAGATCTACCTTGTTCTTACCTTGGGGATCTGGAAGACAACCCCGGGGGCAGAAAACAGTCTTTCCCCAGGTCAGCTCTGACTGCTTTCAAGTGATCAGAGCCCAAGGAATCAACAAGAGTGAAGGTATGACCTTCACTAAAGGGACCTGGGGCTAAAACAGGGGGACAGTCCTGAGATGAAGGGGGGAGACTGCCATTCTTGAGGGTACATGGACTGAGGCTATGGGCAGCAAAATTATGAGGGCTGCAGTTTCTAATTACTATATTATATTTTAATGTGTATGGGTGCTTTGTGTGCATGCATGTCTGTAAACCACTGTGCAAACAGCCTGCTGCTTGTGGAGGCCAGGAGAGGATGTCTGATCTCCTAAACTGGAGTTACCCATGGTAAAGAACGGCAATGTGAGTTCTGGAAACGGATCCAGGTCCTATGGAAGGGCAACCAGTGTTGGTGACTGCTGAGCCATCTCCCCAACCTTACCCCCTGAACATTTTATATTACAATGACTTTGAAGGAAAAAAGATCCCATCTTGTTTGTTTCACAGTCTAATCACAAAGAATTTAGTATGTTTGTTGGAGAGAACTGAATGAGGCTGCAAGCTATGAACTATTATGATTGTGAATTATAATAACATTATTTTGACAGAATGCTTTAGGGTAATTATTATTATTTTCATTATTATTAGTATTATTATAGTCTCCACATTCAAATGAACTGCATATAGTAAAGTCCATTTGTTTAAACATTTTACTCTCTCCCAGGTAAATACAAGCAATGTTAACTTCTGAAGTAAATCTTCAGTTTCCAAAGCCAGAGAAACAGGCTCAACATAAGGAAATGCTTTAAGATTGTATCTCTACCTATGATATTTGGAACTAAAAATATGCGGGCAGTTAACATTTTACATATTAAATTACGCATAGCACTGTACTATAAGAGACTATTTTCATTTTTATAATAATTCAACAACTAAGGGTGCAATAGTGATATCCTATAAAATTATAACTATTTTTCAACTATCCTTTCACATTTGGCTATGTAATAAATTAGCTTTATAATAATATTAATTTAGGCTTAGTGCAGAATTTCAAGCTAAAACAAAACTTGTAAAGTAACTATGGCATCCCCATAGTAGTGACTGTTGCTGATGGCTGGCTGCACCTTGTTTAAGGCTGCACCCACCTGAAATGAGCGTCTGCCTGTGACACAGTTCAGCACTTCTTAGTCCAGACTGAGTTCCCTGTTCTGTGGCCCGCTTTTCCCCAGCTCAACAATATTTTGGAACCTAGGTCAATAGGGGCACATTTGACATGAGGCTGCACCATTCTAGTGTAGACAAATACGTTTCCACCTTCAGCTTCTCTGTACTTGAATTTGTCCACGTCATTAAAAAAATTAGGCTCAACAATATGCATCCTAACATGATCTGAAATTATTGTACATTAATAGTACAAGTCTGTCTGCTTATGGATGCATTCTACTAACTAGAGTCATTTTAACGAATCTAAATGAACTTTTTTGAGGTGGTCTTTTTATTCTAAGGAAGTTATCATTTTAATTTTTTCTACTTATGTTTTCTAAGTAATAAGGTTGTATGAAAACATAGAAATACATAGATCACGGAGAGCTGTGATACTCACATATTATCATAAGCTTGGAGAGGATATGAGTATAAAAGGGAACGATTTAACTTTTTTGAATAAATATGTATGAATGAGAATAAAAAATAAACAAAATCAAAGACAATGGGCGGGAGAATCCTGAACTTAGAAAGCAAAGAGAAGGAGAGGGTGGAGGTCTCATTGGCGTGAATTTCCTCTTTTGAGGAGCCATAGCAGGGATGGGGAGTGCAGAACAATGCGCTGTTATCAAGGGCATTGCAACGAGACAACTGTGGGACAGTCGCATGTATATGTGTGTGTTTAATATGTACGTGGGTGTGATGTGACCAGAAACAGAGATAAATAATGTAAGGTGAGGAATGAAAACTACGCATGTCTTGAGAAATGATTTAAAAGGATGAAAAAAATCTTAGAGCTGCAAACATAGAGCCATAGAGCCACGTGGAGGCAACAGGCACATTCAGTCCATTTCATCACAGAAGGGGTCTATAAACAGGAGCAAAGTGATCATCAGCGATATTTGAAATGTAATCTCGGTGTAAAGGAGTTCTCTCATGGTATAAACCTTACTCAAGAAGGGTTGTCAGTGGACAGTGTTAAGGAAAGGAATGCATCAGCTATGGCAAACAACATGTATTCTAATGGAAAGAATCACATGCAAATTCTAATAGGGACTGAATAAGGAAAGGAAAAGAATTCTGGACCAGGACAGGCCATGAGAGAACTGAATTCCCGTGGGAAAGTGAAAGGTACAAGGCAAATGACAGAGACTCAAACCAACTCAGTGGATTTAGAGACAAACTTGTTTTAGGATTTGTTTTTATTTTATGCATGTGCATATATGCTGTGTAAGACTTTGTGTGTGTATAGTATGTGATGGGGCTGCCACAGAATCTAGGAGGGGGCTTTGGGTCCCCTGAATCTGGAGCTAGGCTGTTGTGAACTGAACCTGGGTTCTCTGGAAGAGCAGTAAGGGCTCTTAACCACTCAGCCATCTTTCTGACTCCTTAGAAATAGAAGCTAGACACATCAGGCAAGAGTAGAGGTCTGATCTCTGATATTAGAAATCAATTGGGACTTTGTACAGATGTTCATTTAGGTGTCATCCACCCAAAGAGCATCAGACCCGTCCGATACCTTTTTCTCAGAGGTGGGACCTGGGGCATCAACCCGCATGCAATCAGACATGCTCTTCTCTGGGTCCAAAGCGGCTGACCCTGAGTGCAGTGCTTAGCCTCGCATCCTGAGCGTATCATTTTAGCTTTTTATGGTATCCAACCATGCTTGGGGAGAATGTCCTGCTTCAATGGCTGTAAAGGCCTGAATGATCATGGCTGCATCACACTGTTGTGGGACTCTAATCTTGCATATATACCACAGGCAAACCAAGGCTCTTGCCTGATGCGTCTAAAACAAAAAGGGGGAACTGTAGAGAGCTGCGGAATGCTATGCCTTAAAGATGGAGCTGGTTTCCGCCTTCCACCTTCCCAATGGTGAGTGCTCTCTGTCATGAACAATTCCACATTTGGCTAAGGCTGAGGATCTGGCTTGCTTCCATGTATGTGGACCTATCTGCATTGCCCCTGTGGCACGCCTGGGTTGGCTACCCAGAGGCTATTTAAGCTGTGGGCTGGCTTTCCCCGGGGTCCGAGGATTGTTCAATGTTCCTGAATAAACTGCATTGAAAAAAAAAAAAGAAATAGAAGCTAGAAGAATTCTGCTAAAGCCTAGTGCTTTCCTTTTCCTTTAACTGTCCTTCTAGATTACTAGGGTCTGTTTTGTTTATAGTTTTCTGAGGTAAAGAGTTTGTGTGTCTACATCATTTTAATCATGCAGAATCTGTGTGCTGTTGATCTCTAATAATGTAAATGAATAGCGGTAAAAATTGATCAGGCACGTATCTAATCAGAACCAGATTGTAGTCTTCGATCTCTACTCAGAAGTTGCATGATCATCCTCAGTCCATGACATGTATGACAGAAATGACATCAAACTGGCACCTTCTGTTCAAGTCTATCTAAATGAACATGTCCTGCACATGGTTCTCAGTGGACCTGGCACCCCTGTGCACACAGAATGAAGGGCTTACTACCATTCTCATTTGCAGGGTGGAGGTCTGTAAAATAGCTTTGGGGAGCATAAAGAAGGTGTGGCATGGATAAGTTAATAGAAGCAGATGGTAAAGCTGAAAGGCTGGGAAGAGGCAGAGAAGAGGGGGAGCAGGTACCAGCAGGAAAGACAGGAAGACTCAAGCCCTTCAGGGGCAAGATGGGGGAGTGGCAGCTCTTAGGTGTTTGCTTTGTGAACCTTCCTGCCCCTCTCATGTGAATCCTTCCCAACATGAGTCTCCTTGCTTCCAAGAGCTCTTTAAAGATCTCAGTTTCTTAAAAACAATACCTGTAGAAATGTGTGGATGCTCTGGAGGACTCTTTTGTGCTCCTCCATCAGCATCACTCACTAAATGGCTGTCATGTCCATGTTAAAAGAGTGTTCTTTTTTTTCTCATTATTTTCTTTACAGTAACTTACTTATTATTTTTCTAACATTTCTATGCAATATCAATTAAGGCTTTCTCAAGTGTTAGACTATTTAAATTGTGAGATACATACTTATCAGAAAGATTATTCCAAGCTACGATGTTAAAAATTACCTCTTTTGGGGGTCTCTTTCAATTTGAAAATGTTTGGTAATTGATTGTGGATGATTGCACAGATAACTATTTAAAGACATTTCAAGTTAACATGTAACCATTCCTGATTTGTATGGAACTTCTAAGAACTCTGAGAGGGATGATTCTGAATGCCTATATTATTACGTAAAAATTATCTATGAGTCTGCCTTGAAATGTCAACCCATTTTACTTCCTAATGATCTTTACAGCAATGACATATATGCCATTTGAAACGCCGAAAAAAACAAAGCAAATTTAAAACATTATGAACAGCACAAGTGAAAACCAGAAACGATACAAATAAGCAAGATACTCACATCTGCATGCACAGTGAGCAAATTAGCGCTCTGGTGATCAATTTGCAGCAGTTGAGAGTCAGCCTTGGAATATTAATGTATGCACTATTAGTACTGAAAATTGTTTCTTATTTGTTCCTAGGCATATAAAGCATACTAAGTATTTAAACTTTCAAGTAGCAAAAGTTTCATTTTGAAAGACCTAATGATCACATTAAAATAATTTCTTTTTTGAACGATAATTACAAATCATTGATTAACAAATAATAAAATAACTCCAGCCCCTTTCTAAGACTATATTAACCATAAAAAGTTTATGAGAAACATTACTTTGGTGATATGAAACTAATATTAACATTAATATTTAAAAAGCATTAGCAATGGGAAAAATTAACATACACAACAAATGACTATTCTTCTGAAATCTTTTACAAATGGTATTGTGAATAAGAGGAATCAAGTTTTCAAAGTAAACAGTAGGAGTTAGAACCTTCTAAATTTGAGGGATTTCAAAAGACTAACTGGGTGGTACTGGGTCAAATCTGCTTGGCCCCATTTCCCTCACAAAGAGAACCTCTAAGTGGCATAGGTTTTCACATGGAACTGGAGAGCCAAGAGCAGAAGGAAGGGGAGGATGGGAGCTCTCCAACAGAACACATCTTTCTAAATGTTGGGGCTTTTACTCCCCTCTGTGGATTTTCACTGTCTTGCTTCACACTAAAGAAAACAAGGCTTGGAAAAGTTTTATTGTTCTCATCCTTCCTTCTCTTCCTCCTCCTTTTCCTGCTCATTTTCCCACTCTGTCCATGCTCTTTCCCTTCCTTTCCCTCATCCTTCTCTGCTGCTTATTGACTTATTCTCAATAGACAAAGCTCAGCAAAATAGCTAGTTGGTGTCACTGAGGACTACAGAGTTTTTTGCTTGACTACTCATTTTCTATTTGTGGACAGCTCTGGGAACTCATTTTTTTAAATGAACAGATTTCTGTAGACTTCTCATAGCAAAACTAAGATAAATGATGTTTTTCTTAGAGGCTGCCTTAGAGAGTGTAGCACAGCCAAAACAATAATGTCTTGTGACAAGAACAGTAACAAGAATACAAAATTGTTACTCTTCTGTCCCAGGGCTCACACTTTAATAGCAATGTGACTTTATAATAGGCTACTAATATGAGTCACATTTTCTCTAAAGGAAATATGATCAGAATTAAGGTAAACATAATATTCATATCACATTCCTGAGTGAGGAATGCTCCTGGGAAAGAGTTCAAGCTTCGGTTTTGAAAAATGAAAACAAACTCCCACTTAAACAAAATCAAACTGATTTTAAGATTTTTTTTCCCCAGTAAAACTGTAAATAAGCAGATATGCAGCTCATAAGAATTTTCAACTGGTAAGGGAGAGACAAAAATTTGCATTTTAATATAATGACAAAATTTATGGGCTATCTTCCAAAGAGACTTTTTAACATACTATTACATTTCTCAAAGAATGCACATTAATAATGCAATGTGCTACTAAAAGAGCTGTGCTAAATATTAATTATGTGAGAGTGAAATGAAAATGCACCACTCTAAGAATTTAATAGAATTCAATTTGTAAATAAAATTATGATGCCCAGTTTTAATTAAGACATTACACACTAATTTTCCTTGGACGCTCACAATTATAATTATTGCACACATGGGTGAGTTCCCAAAATGTTTTAATAGAATTTAGGATGTGTCTTGGTGTCTTTAAGGCCAATCGTGTATGGATTTTTAAAATTTCACTCATATTAGCACTGAAACACCAGAAGAACTAGCTAAATATCAATGAGACACTCTACAAAAATGTAAATTTTATTTAAATATGATCAATTACAATTATACAAATTAATTATGTACTCTGATCTACATACATACTTCACTACCTCAGGGAAAACATGCAGAAAGTATTTATAAAAATGTCCACTGATGACATTTCAACTCATGTCTACGTATGGAAGTATGACTTTCCAATAGATTTTATGAGTCTATTCACTCAGCAAAGACTTTTAGCATTCTTTACCCATTATTTCCTCACCTCAGAACTTAGACTAAGTTGACACCTAAAGCAGAAAAAAACCTATGCCAGTGCTCAATCTACAGAGCGGCTCCCCGGTCTCAGCCTCCATGGCTTTGTAGTAGGATCGCTTTCTTCTGCACAGCATCTGAAACCAACATTCAGCACACAGCCCCCACCCATCTGTTAGAAATCATGTGGCCTGTTGCTTCTTAGCTATGAAGACAGAGAGTTCTCTTGGCTTAAGCCATCTCAATTTACAAAGAAAGAACCAGAAACACCAAGAAACTAGCTTCCTGAAGGTACATGGGGGGAGCCTAATTTGTTGTTCACACCTCTTGAACACCTCGCTCATGCCTCTTTCTTAATCCCTTAAGTATTTCTTTTACATCGCATTATAGTCATTTATGTTTTTTGTAAATAAATTTTTTATACAATATATTCTGACCAGTTTTTCCTCCCCAAACTCCTCCCAGATATTCCCCAAAGCGATGCCCTTCACTTCTCTCTTTTGTTTAAAAAAAGAGGCATCAAAAAAGAAATAAATACTAAACTAAAATCCAGTAAGATAAAATAAAAACAAGCAAACCTAAATATTAGAAAACAAACACATGAACAGGAAAAAAGAGCCAAAGACACTGCACAAGAAACACACTCAGACTCCGTGTCACACACTCACATACTCGGAAATCCTATAAAGTCACACAACTGGAAAACATAATGTGTAAGCAGACCTGTAGGGTAAGGAATCTTTATCTCCAACATCAGACTCCATAGTTCTAGTCTATGACTGACGCAAAGATATTCACCATCTAGATTTAATTCCATGTTCTGCTTTTGTTTTCTGACTTTTTTTAAACATGATGCTATAGGAAATCTGAAGTAGATATTTAGTAATGAGAAAAAGATGACTAAGTGGAAACAATTAGCCATTTTTTGTTGCCTTTCACAGTCACCATTCTGACATGAATAGTAAGAGGTTTAGAGAACATTGGTAGATTTTTTTTTTTTAACTTTATGGCAAGTTGTACCTGGCAACCTGTATGTGCTCCAGTTTCAGAGTGTGTGCTGTGCTAGTCACTGTAAGGGTGACTCCGGGATCATAAGCATGCCTCTTCTCACCTGGGCTCCACATCTGGATTCCTGCATGCTCCTTTTTGCTAACACTTCCCCAGTTAAAGACCTCATAGCCAAGACTCAGGGTGACTCTTAAAGTCTCCTCTGCCTTCCACTTTAACCGCACCGAGATCTCTGTGAGCACTGGTGCTGTAAAATGAATGCCAGCTGGCCTTGTTTTCTGACCTCAGAACTGAACAGGCTTCTAGACCAAAGTCAGTAACAGTGAAGCTCTATAATTCCACCACCCCTACAGTCGAAGGGTCTTGAGCATGAGAAAGTAAAAACAGGTTCCTCAGATCCTGGTGTCAGACAGAGTTTAGATGGTTCCTTATAGACATGTAGTTCTAGCATTTGTAAGACTGAGTGTAAAGACAGAAGAGCAGCTATCACTGAGGACTCCCTGGTATCGCCAGGACTTTGCCTCCATTCACAGATTTGTGTGGTATAACCCTAAACACAGGAGTTGCTTTTAGACAGCCAAACGATTAAACACAGATAAAAAGGGACCAAGTCCAGAAACAGATTTACACTGTCAGTTTGCACAAACACGCATGCACACACACACACACCCCACACACATACAGAGAGAGAGAGAGAGAGAAAGAAAGAGAGAAATGGAGGAATGCAGCTGGATCCTTCCATGACAAATGAAAGGATAAAAGTTTAATCATATTACAGTTATAGGGGATAACTGGTACAATTACTGAATAAAAAGAATGAGAAGATAGAGAAGTTATATGATAACAAAATGAAGATTAAAATAAATATTCTTGTAAAATAAATGTAGTTGGTGTGACATAATAAATAGCTAGGCTTGTACACTTTTAGATAAGGTCCTTTTACTGGAAGATATAGAAATAATCTAATGCTCAAAGGATTTCAGTATGGGATGATTGATATTGAATGTGATTTGTTTATAAGAGAAGAGAGTTGGCCAGGAACAGAATAAAACCAAATAGAAACAAACATAGCCCTACTACTGATGGCATCTGAGCACTAATTTCTAAATGTACCATACACTTCCCATCTGCAAAGCCAGTGTGAGTCCAGCCACAACACAACCTTATCTCTACTCTCAGACTCATATGTTAAACCAGGTAAAGTAAGGAATTTACTCTATTTTATGCTATATGCCTGGGCAAATAATATAGCTTAGCAGGTAAAAGTTTTGACTGCCAAAAGTGATGACTTTAGTTCTATCAGCAAGATATCTAGAGTAAAAGGAGAGAACTGACTCCCATAGCTCATTCTCTGACATCCACATGAGCACTGTGGTATACAGAAATATTCTCCCCTTCACTGTACTTCACTAGGGCTTCTCATCTTCATGTTAAAACAACATTTTGTCAAAGTTCTAATGCTGACCAAATTTAAGCAATTAACACACTTATTCCCTTATAGTGAACAGTTTTTCCTCCTTTCTTAGCAAATATAACCATGATATATATTCATTTGTACATTGGTATATTGGTCTATATATTTGTTCAGGGATTTTTTTTTCATCTCAAAATGATATACAATTTTAATACAGGTATAGTTTTAAAGAACACTGGGGTGCAGAACAAATGACTCTAAAGGACGTAGTGCTGATGTGTTGTTGGGGGTGGGATGGAGGTGAAAACAGAAGAAGACTTCCTGGAGAAATATAGGCTTCCTGTACACTCAACCTTAAGAAACTTTTTAAAAACCCACCAAGTCCAAATTTCACTGCCTATACACAGTTGGATGTGTTACAGGGTACAGTGCTGCATGCCTATGGCCCCAGCACTCAGGGGGCAGAGGCAGGTGGATCTCTGAATTCAAGGTCAACCTGGTCTGTGAGTCCGGAATAGCCAAGGCTTCACAGAAAAATCCTGTCTAGGAGGGGAGGAAAAGAGTGTGGTACAGGGTACCAGTGGTCACATTCTTAAAGAAAACTGACTCTTCCTCTCCCAGAAGCTATAAATTGGCAATGCAGTCTCACCAAACTCCCTTCTCCTTTTGAAGATTTTGTCTGGCTTGAACTTGTACATCTATCCTGTGTGCACTGTGACAACCGCAGAGGTACAGCTGTGCTGGGGGATTCAGAAACACCTTTCCCTTGTAGCTGTCCACCAGCTCTGGCTCATATCCTATTTCCACCCTTGTTCCTCCTTCTACAATGAGTGACACGGACACTCCACATGGGCTGAGCACCTTGAAGTTTCTATTTTCCACACCTTGACCAGTTACGGGTCACTGTGTTAACCGCCATGCACTATAAATAGAAGCTTCCTTTCTGGTGAGGCTTGAGAGATGCATTAACATGGAGGAGTGATGATTAGAGATCAGTTTAATACTGATATTTACACAATGGTATACTACTCAGGCAACCCAGAAACAGAAAGAGAAGCATGGTATATACTCACTTATAAGTGGATATTAGCCGTATAATGCAGGATAGTTATCAAGAGATCTAAAGAAGCTACACACTAAGGAGGGCCTTAGGGAAGATGCTTAAATCTCATTCTGATTGGCAAACAGGATAGACACCAGGAGCAGTGGAAGAAAGGAAACAGGATGGGAGCCTACTATAGAGGGTCCTCTGAAAGGATCCACCCAAGAGGGGATCGAAGCAGATGCTGCGACTCAAGGCCAAACTTTGGGCAGAGCATAAGGAGTCTTTTGGAAGAAGAGAGGGGTTGGAACAGAGGGACATGGAGGGGACAGGAGCCCCAGAAGGAGACCAACAAAGCTAAAGGATCTGAGCCCAGGGGGTCCTGCAAAGACTGATGCATCAACTGATGCATTGACCCCCTGGTCAGATGTGGCCTATTGGCAGCTCAGTATCCATGTGGATCTCCAAGTGAGGGGAGCAGAGGCTGCTTCAGTTGACTGCTCTTTGATCATTCACCCCTGGTGATGTGGCCTTGCCAGGCCACTGAGGAAGAGGATCCAAGCAGTGCTGATGAGACTTAACAAGCTATGGGCAGATGGCAATGGTGGAGAACTCCCCCTTTCAGTGGACTAGGAGAAGGGGATGAGGGGAAGAGAGAGGGAGGGTGGGACTGGGAGAATTAAAGGAGGGGGCTTCAATCAGGATATGTAATGAATAAATTGTGAGAAAATAAAAATTAAAAAAAAATAAACATGTCTCCTAACCTCAGTCTCTTATTTCTGATCTTCCAGAGATACATGAAAATTAGTGAACTTGATGCTATTATTTGTACTAGGTCATTTTAGGAGTAACAGAACATATACATGCTACACAGACAGATATAGACTTTAATTTCCACTATCTTGTACTAACAAGATAATATAAAAGTTTTCTTACAGCACTAAATTATTTGTATGTAGCATTCTTATACATTAAATAATAACCCATTAACTATATGGAATATTATTTTCTTAACTCAATGTTTTTAGAAAAAATTTGTTGAATTTTAAAGAAGAAACAAAGGAAATTTATAATGCCACTTGATTTGTTTAACAAAGTACCATAGGACTTAGCCTACCCTATGTCCTGAATGAGTATTTTAATGGGTTTGATCCAACATTTTATCAGTTGATACAGTTGCTAAAGAAAAGCTACAAAATATATCAGAATCCTGGGAAAGGAATTAGTGACAGTTATTAATGACATACAGACTGAATAAAAGCTCACTCTTGAGGGGAAAAAAAGAGGTTCTGTCTTCTTGAAGGGAAACCAATATATTATTCATAGTTACAGAATATGTAACAGTTTTCCCCTTGCCCTTTCATCTATGGTTTCACCTTCTCAGGGGTCAAGATCCAAAAAGGTTATTCTGGAGAATTCCAGAAATAATTAACTGACATTTTAAAATTACATTCTAATTAGTGTGGTGAAAGTTGACTCTTTTGTGTTTAATCCAATGCAGAGTAAGAGTCATCTTTCGTCCACAGGGTTTATATTATATTATGTCACCTTCCCATTTGTTATTTAGCAGCATCTTTAGTTTTCTCAGTCTTGTCGCGGTATCACAGTGCTTACAGTCCAGTGGTCCTCACTTACTTAATAATAGTTTCAAAGTACAAGAGTAAGGATATAAGGGGATATTATGGCACATAGAAAAAAATGACTGACTCTGGCACAATGAGGCAGCATTGTAGGGCAGGTGATAAAACCAAAGTTTGTATAGAATGAAGAACCCCTGTGCTTGCAAGAGAAAAAAAAAATACTGTCTTTCTATCTCCTCTCTATCCATCAGGATATTGAAGCAGATGCTGAGACTCATAGCCAAACTTTGGGCAGAGTGTGGGGACTCTCTCATGAATGAAGGGGGAGATAGAAAACCTGGAGTGGACAGGATCTCCAAAAGGGACCAACACAGCCAAAAAAAAACAAAAAACAAAAAACAAACAAACAAAAAACCTGTGCCCTTGGGCCCCTGGAGAGACTGATACCCCAACTAAAGATCATGCATGAAGAGGAGCTAAAACCCTGCTCAGATGTAGCCCAGAGATTCAGTCTCCAAGTGGGTTCCTAGTAAGAGGAGCAGGGGCTGTCTCTGACGTGAACTCAGTGGCAATCTCTCTGATCACCTTCCCTGGGGAGTGAGCCTTGCCAGGCCACAGAGGAAGACAGTGCAGCCATTCCTAATGAGACCTGATAGGCTAGGGTAGTTGGTAGGGTAGTTGTTCAGATAGGAGGGGAGGATTCCTCCCCTATCAGTGGGCCAGGGGAGGAGCATATGAGGAGAAGGAGGAGGGAGGGGCCACAGCCAGGATACAAATTGAACAAATTGTAATAAATAATTAATAAAAATATTGTAAAACGTATTGTGAGAGAAACCACTTACACGATGTTATTATGACATATTTTCATAAACGGTCTATTTTCTTACTAGTTGTTGTTAATGTCTCACAGCACCTTACTCATACATTCAGCTTAATCCTCGGTATTTAAGTATAATGCAAATACAATCTATGGTGAGGATCCAGGCTGCATCTGGTCTCTGCATCCATGTCCTCTACATCCTTTGTAGATAAGGAGACACTACTGGAATCAAGGAATTCATGCCTGTATTTTATCCAGCCACTAAGCACAACTATCACAGTTTTTGCCAAACTAGAATATTGTGAAGATTTTAAATATTTAATAGTAGTCTTTAAGAAAAAAAAAAACTGCATTGTCATTAAAATGTCACAAGTTCTAAAAACAACCTTCACTTATAAGTGAGTATATACCGGAAGGACCAAACTGTGTAACCAACCATAAACACATCCACACCGCAACATGACCCACGGACTCACAGAGTGCACGGAGTACCTGTTTGTAAAGAGCAAGGAATAAATGACTTTGCTTGACGTGGTTCATCCACGTAATTAAATATAATCTACAGAAAACTGATAAAACAAATACAGCAACTAAAAATAGCACTCCTCTACAAGAATGGGGAAACTTTGGATCTGCTCTCTTCAATCTGCTTACCTTGCTTAATTGTTTCAAATGTGTTTCAAAGCTGATTGCTTTGTAGCTCTGAGAGGAGCCCTGACTAGCCTTGCTCTTCAGTAGTCAATGAACCATTTTAAGTTGTTCAGTTCTAAGGGTGTGTAGAGGGAAAGTACAGCTCTAGCCTGGAGCTTGTTTTGTAAGTGAGTTTCAAAAGATGGGTTTCAAAAGATGATGCGAATTGTGTAACCTAATTGTAGAATGATTTTAACACACCAAGCTTTTTTAGTTTCCATCATCTTTATTAATGCAGTATTTGTAATTTAAAGATTTATCAGTGAGATTCACTCTGACTGAATCAGTAAAAATGTGCTTCTTAGTTTGTTTATTGGTCTGTGTGTCCTTACCTTATCACTGTCGAATCAGAATGTCTGGACACTGTGCTGACAGTACACACATTCTAACTGTTTCTGCAGTTTTTTTTTCTCATGTATTTTAACACTTGAGAATAATTGTCTTCACACATCATAAAACAAAGAGGTAGAACAAAAATAAATTTATAACTGCAGTGGATCTAAGAGTTGTACGGAGAAATACAAAAATAGCATTAAAAGTTTCATATATTTAAATGGGAACTAACTGCCCAGCATGGTGGTGGCTCCTAGTTTTGCTTTTACATAAAAGGCCTCAGACTCACCACATATGGATGCACCTCTTTAGAGGTGTCAGTTCACAGGGGTTATGACAGAGAACTCAGCTCTGGAAAAGGCTTCCGGCTCCAGCTCTGGGGCCATCTACTCTATTGGCTGCTTCATCTGCCAAATGATGTATTACAGTGAACACAACGTAAGTTATTACACTTAAAGGGCTTAGAACTGTGTTTGACCCACAATGCCCGGCTCATTAAACGTTGGCTCTTTATGCGACTGGGATAAACAAGATACATGTCCACTCTGCTGTGGCTTGTAGCCAGGTATTTCATCACACATACAAGAGCAGGATGAAGGCTACAAGAGAATAACATGAGAAGGAATCTGGTTGGGTTTGGAGAAGTTGGGGAGAGAAAAGATGGGCCCTGAGGTAGAGCCAAGATGCTGACCCAAATAGAAGATTGCCTGGGGAGGATGGGGGGTGGCACATTTTTACCCTGTGAGAGAAAGAGACTTAGTTCAGGCAGAAAAGAAGAGAGATAAGCGTAGGATTAGAGAAATTGTGTTATCAAATTTTAATTCAAGGACAGATGATTTCTCCCAGTCATTTGTGGCTTTCTAGGGAAGAAAGACTTTTCTCATGAACATGAGTAACTGTAAAAGCAGGAAAGGTCTGGCCAACTAATCGTAGAAGCTGTTGAATCTGAGTAGTAATCAAAGACAAAAGGGAGAGAGGAAGTGTGGATGTATTCTGAGGAGCTAATTCCTACAACATGTCAATTTTTTGGAAAAATAAAATTATAAAGCAAATTGTGACTCAAAAGATTTATTCTTGATTTTAGGCAGCAGAATATATAAACCTCCAATAAACTTTCCTGCATTGTCTTTCTTTTTCTGTGTGTGGGTGCTTCCTATTTTGTTTATCTGTTTGTTTGTTTTTAACTTTATTTGTTTTATTGTTAATGGTGCAGGTGGCCATAGTTCTCAATTGCCACTGTGATCATGTACGAGCCACAGGACAGCTTTGAAAAACAGATCTGTTTTCCACCGCTACAAAGGATCCAGAGAACAAAGTCAGGTCATCAGGCTTGTGCAGCAAGCACCTTTATTTGCTGATCCATCATGCCATCCCATGTTATCTTTCAGAGACTCTCGCATAGCCTAGGGTGGCCTTGAAACTGCTATGGAGTTAAAAATAATATTGAACTCCTGCCTTCCCCTATCACCTGAATGCTTAGATGCGAGGGAATGCCAGCACAACCCATTTCTTGTAAACACCATGACAGAGAAAGCAAAATAAGTGTATGGTCAGTCTTTCTTCCATGTGAGGATTAAACTGTGACAGTAAGACATTAAAAAGGAAAGTGGCTTTAAGAACATATTAGAATAACAGATTTTCTTAATCAATGTCTCTTCTCTTCAGTGAATACTTTCCCAAGAAAGATATGTCAAGACCTTCAAACTAGTAACTTCAATGAAGCCTGTTACTGGAGCTCTGTGGTGAAAAACATTCAATTCTTTGGCAGAGGACCTGGGTTCAGTTCCTAGTAACCACATGTGGTTCTAAAATATCTCTAACTATGATTCCATGAAATCCAATGTCATCTCCTGGTCTCTGTGGTCACCAGGCACACTAATGGTGTACATAAATACATCCATGAGCTCACACATAAACTTAAAATGAATAAATCTTTATCAAAACTCACTGCTTAAGGAATTTTCAATGTTTCTAAATACACTCAACGCATTCCTGAGACAAAATACTTAGAAGAGCACACTTTGTATGGTTCTTCAACTTATTCTCTTATTTTACAGACAAGTAAAAAAAATAACCAAGACGACCACTTGTAAGGGTCTAAACTGATGCTTGAATACTCTAAAAATATAGTAGTGAAATCTGTGAAAAATTGAGCATCTGTGGATTTTACAATGTTATTTGAAAAACAGATACTGGTGTATATTCCCAGATCAAGCCTTTCATATAATATGAAAAATCTCCTTCAGTTATCACATTATATACTCTACATTAATAAGAGGAAGGGTGAAAGATTAGAAACAAAAGCCTAATAAGTTATGTATTAGCCTGGGCATAGAGGAAATGCCAGAGTTCACCAAGATCACTTAAAACCTTAGAAAAGAACTTCATCAATTCAACTAGTTGATAGGGGTGCCAGTGAAATAGTAAACTGGGAAAGACTTCACATTCCAGTGATGTCAAGATTTGAAGAAGAGAAGGCCAGATGAACAGGTAAAAGGTCTTATCTATTTTCATTTGTTTTCAAAGCATAGTTGTCTCTATTTTGACAGAAATGGATGCTTCTTGAATTCCGATTCCCCATGAACTGCTTATCCTGTTTCACGGACTAAAAGAATGACATCTGAAATTAAACTGTCCATTGTGAAGCGTATGCGATATTGAAACTCTTCAAATTAGAGTATTTCCATCGCCAGCAACAAAACTTGCTCAACAAGGTGTAAATGAGCTGAACTTCCATCAGGTCCTGTGTAATTCCTGTGGGTTTTTTCACTACACAAACAAAATCTTTCTTAACTTTCTGCCAAGAAAACAAAAGGAACTTGGTATATGTGAACATCTGTGATTACAAACCTCACAAGTTCTGGCTCCATCCATGATGGGTGGGGCAAAATGATGGGCAAATTTCCCTAATGAGTGGTTTACTGTCAGGAACTACACAGAATACTGTGCACAACTAAGGGCTGCATGAAAGAGCAGTCTGTACCACAGAGATGAAGGGCATGTGCATTTGGGATACCAACAGCAACCTATTACCGTCAGGAGAAATGTTCAGCACTGCTGAGACATGTTTTTGAGTGAAGATGAGCAGCGAGCAGAAATAAAGGATGGACTAACAACAAATTAAAACAACACAAATAACAAAGAAGTTCAATAAGAAATCCATGTAATTGTGGTTTAATACAAAGTGAAACCAATTAAAGCTAATTTCCTTATGGCACTAGAACTCAGATCAGATGCAACAAAAGTCTTACTTGCCCTTCACACATAGGAGTAGAAACTAGGAATGTTTAATTTTTTTTTAAACATGGAGCACTGTTACTGTGAATCAAGTGGCAAGAATCGATCATCCAGAAGGCCAGTAAGAAATGTATTGAAGTACCTATTTTGAAGGAAATCTTACTCTAAATCTAAGGACACCAAGCCTTCAAGGGATATGACTCTGAGGCTAGCCTCCTTCTTCTGAAAATAAGGTGGAGATTTCCTGTCGACCCTCTGCCTCCATCTACTCATAGCTGTCCTTTTCAGCTCCCCTTACCAGAGTGCTACATTTCTCACATCTGAAGAACTCAACAGACTTACTTGGTGCTGTGTATTACATGGTTCTAGCCAAATTGATCATGACACCAATTCTCTCTTCTTTTTCTCTTAGTCAGAATGCCATGCTCCTTGTCTCTTTTCCAAGGGCTCAAACCAATCATCATGACCAATAAGAAACTGACTCCACTATCTCTCTGCTCTATGACTCCAACCATCCTTGTTTGCTTATTCTTTACATAAATTTCCTACACCTACATAAATTTCTACATTATTTTCATTTATTTCCCTGTTATTCTCAGTTCTAGTCCATTGGCATACAGTATAATGAATACAGAGATACAGTATAGTTGCAAAGGAATTTCTGATTTTGAAGCCTTCTCAAGCTTTACTCTGAAACCTATAATTTGCTGACATTAGCAAACCATATACTTATGTGGCCACTGGAATTGTAGATACCAAGAGCAATTTTCTTAAATCTTACTTGATGGGTTTTTTGAAACATGTTGTTTATATACGTCCTTTATGCTAACGATACCCCCTTTCACTTTCATGCTCAGTATTTTAAGGTTAAGGACAGCAATATCTGAACAAGTAAACATATAGATTAAAGCTATTGTAGAGGTTAACAGGGCTCAAATTGTTGATTTAGCATGAATTATCACTTGGATTATAAACAATAAAGCAGGTTTTCTAATATAAAATGCAAACATTCAATTTACTTTGGAGTATAGCTGTTTATTTTTATATTTACGAAATGACACATTTTATGTTTTTCAGATTCTATTTCCAATTTTCAATGATATATTTTCAAAAAATGACAAAACTAGATTTTACCAAAAAAATAGAAATTCATAGAAGACAAAGCATTTGCTTAAGTATTTAATTGATAAAATGCATTATTCTATATAATTTAGAATGAAAATTCATCTCGATTAAATTATAATTTAAAGTAGTTCTTATAATCACATTGAGGAAGAACAGAAATGTGAATGGAGCTTAGAGCCCTATGTAAAGTTTATTAGGGTTATAACATTGAGTGTGTCAATGAAGCTATTTGTCCTCAAACTACCTGATATGAGATCCTTGCCTGGAGACTGAAGAAAATATAATCTACTTTGAATAGCTGCAGCCAAAGGCAAGTCTGTGTAAGACTTCATTATAATAAATAATTCATTTAAATAAAACTATTCAAAAATGGAGAATCTTTCCTTATTAATCTCCAAATGTGAATCTTGCCTTCTCCTGAAAAAGCAAAGGCACCATGATTTCTTGTGAAATATGAGAGCAGGCTGTGAACAGCTAGATAGAAGAGACGGGTCATGGGCCTAGAGCAGGAGTTGAGGAATGAGAGCCTACAACTGTACAGTTACATGTAAATGAGAAAATAGGAAAACTCTTAGAAGGACAAGAAAATAACATCCAAAAACAAGAACTTGGCCACAACATCATGGATACACCACCAAAATTGTGATCTGTGAAAGCAAACCATAAATGCTTCTTCAATTACTGTTAGTCATTTTGTTCTGTAACAAGAATGGAAATAAAGAAAACCTGTGAAGTAGGGATAATTCCAGTCGATTTCTAAACAATATATGTGGCAAAGAGAAGTCCCAAAACTCAGAAGTAAAACAAGAAAACACAATGCCAAAGCAGACAAAGAGCCTTATCATGTAAAATGAAAATACTGATATCATTAGCCTTGAGAAGAATGTAAACTGTCCCCACTGTCACATGTCAGTGGAAGAGATAAATTAAATATATAAACTACATGAAATGCTAGCATGGATTCTTAAATAAATTTCTCTAGTGTAGAAGCAACATGCCCGGTGATAATTTTAGTTGTCAGACTACAGCACCAACTTCTCTTCCAGGCCATTCCCAATGTCAGGCTCAGGTAATGGAGGCTGTTAGGGTCCAATTCCTTCTTTACCTCTCCTCTCCCTCTTACTCATGGGTACCTCCTTTCCTTTATTATCCCCTAATTTCTATCATCCTCTATCTGCCCTTGAACACTTGTAGCATAAATGAAAAAACAACAGACTTCATATAGCATACCTAATCAGCTCCTAAAAATAGCATCTCGGAAAATCACTTTTACAGATCATGTTCCCCATTGCATTTCAGGAGCTATTTATTGATCTTTTTACACTTTTCCAAATATCATTTCAAGGTGAGTAAATTATTTCTAAATATAGTTTCACTAAGTATCTAATAATTTAAGCTGAAACCATCCTTCTGGCCTTTGAGAGAATATAATAAAATCTGAGCACTTCTGACTTGTGATGAAAGGATCTGTGCAGAATGGCAACACTTATTCATAATAGCCTTGAGGCCCTTTTACTGAGAACGCAAGCTCATGCCAGCTCCTGGATAGCTGATTAATCTCTTGCAGTTGTGCACTGAGTATATAAAATGAACTATTCAAAATGAAACCCATTTCTACCCTAGTTTGTGTTGTTATTTTCCTACTCCCCATATATCCCCCATTCTGCTTGAAACAGGGGGCCTGTGTGGCTGTGCAGACGTGCGAAACAATTCCCCCATCAGTGCTGCAGCCAGTGCGGTAGAGTGGGCAGACAGCGGCACATGCATAGGACCACTGTGTTCGCTCCTCTGGAGGCCTAAGCCTTCTGCTCTAACTCTCTTCCCTTTCCTACGTCACATCTGGGTGTTCACAGCAATCTTCCAATGCTACGTCCTTACACGGTTTGGGTACTCTGGGCCTAGAGGCAATAGAGACAATGAAGGAATGAAGAAAGGACACACACGCTTTTAACTGACAGCTTTCTCTGATGAGAGAAAAGTCACTGCAGGCAATGAGAAGTTCAATCGCAATTCATAATTTGAAACAGAGGGTTTGCATCCTATGCAGAACAATACAAACATGTATCAGTTTTTTTATACTGTTCCTGTAGGGTTTTTTTCTGCTTAAACCCGAATACAATTTGGATATTTTATTTCTGTCTGCACTTCTGAATAATCTGTTTTCTACAGTTGTTCCCTAAAAACCAAAACAGTACTTCCTGGTAGGGAAAGAGAAGCTCATAATATTCAAAAACTAAGTAAAGGCCCAGGAAGTAAATGAAATTTACAAGACTCACAAAGTTCTTGAAATTTTCAAGATTCTCAGAGCTCTTCTCCAGGGTTATGCAGTAGTAACAATTGTTGTGAGGAAGGGGATTCTGCCAAGCTGCCTGTAAGTTGTATACAGAGCTCAAAGGATGCAACTTTCTGAGTTTTCATCCATGCCTGTATGGGTTTTTCAGTGATGCACTTGCCTTTGAGACTCCCATGCCTCTGTAAGCCACACTCACTTGTGCTCCTGTAAGTCAGTCACTCCAATAGATTTCCTAGCCCACTAGAATAGACTTCACTGGAAGGGTTTCTTTGGTTTGTCATGGTTCTTCTACGAAGGGTAAACAAACATTTGTTCAAATCGCCCCAGAAAGAATCATGCAAAAGTTTGCCCAATACATTCCATTATTGCAGCCATGAGATGTAGGTTCCAAATTTCTTAGGTGTTGATTGAAATGGGACACTCAATTTCATTGAGAATCAGCATAGACTCTGCGCTAAGCAAATTGAAGCATTTCCATGGGATCTTTCATATTTGAGCTGCTAGAACAGAGCACGGTGTCTTTTGATGCACTTTGAGTGTCTAAGAGTCTGGAAGGACTTCAGCCAAGCCCCATGTCTGAGAAAATGAAGAGCAAAGCAGAGATGAAAGAACGGATATGGGAACCTTTGGAATTAGGGGAGTGTGCACAAGCACAACAAAGCCAATGTGTGAATCTTTTTCCCCCATTTGCTATGTCGTTTTAATCCAGCTTTCACAATGTGCTTCTGTTAAAGTGGGTGAATTTGTTCCAGCACTGAAGCTGCAGGTGGTCTATATCTTAATCAAGGTGCTAATTGGCTGGCACTAAGTGTGGTTTGAGGTTATTGCGGCAGATGGAACCCAATGAATATAGAATTTTGTTATACAAACTATAGATGTAGTTAAGCTTTCTACATCTGTGCTACATTTTTTTTCAAGTAGACATGGGTGATAAAACACCTGCTACTTAATTAACACCCTTTGTAGTCATTCACAAAATTAGGATATTCTCAAACCTGCTCTGCCAACTGAAAATGTTAAGATTGTGGCTGCTATTCCTGGAGCTGCATCTTTCCTCTATTTTCCAGTGCAAGATATGATAAATATCCAGGTTTTGCTGTTGAAACTGTATGGTAATTACTAACAAATAAGTGACTGGATAGAAAAATAAATGCATCTGACATTCCTAAAATTCCAATTCAATAATCCCAGGAGCTTGGAAGCATTAGTTAAATGAATCTTTTCAGGATAGGCAATAGCAATTTTTAAAGTCTGGTCCATCCTTCACTCTCAAGTCAACACATGTCCCATGACCCAACCATTTAGTATAGAGTGGACAGAGGTAGTACAGAGAAAGAGATAACTGAGCTTTCAGGTTTTCTTTCTTCCTGACATGCATTCCTCCAGAATGTGTTTGGGGTGACTTGCATTCCTCAGGGTCCACCCTGCAGGGTCACTGCAGGGGACCTTGTGGTCTAGATGATGCCAGGCAGACCCTGAAAAAAGGTGGGTTGATGGAGATTCTTTAAGAGACGTTATGTAGAATTTAAGCGTCCAAATTGTCTAAATTGTGGAGGCTGCGAAACTGTAAAGAGAGTGGTTGAGTAGTGATGTTTTTCTTTGAGGGTTTTCTAAGAAACTTCCAGTCTGCCTGTCATATGATCACAGGCCCAGAGGAACAGATCAAACATATCACCTATCACACTAGCCATCACTCCCATTGCCTTTCTTTACTCTGTTTCTTCATTGGGTAAAGAATTACAAGGTGAGTCCACAGCACAGTCAGGATGTATTGAAATGAAAGTGGTACATTCACACATTTAGCAAAAGAGCCTCCCATGAGGCAGGAGTGTCCTGAGTTGGACCACCATTGCCTCTGCTTTGCCTCCCATGAGGGTTTTTATATATTTTTAGAGGGTATGAAATAAAGCTGGTTCTCCTGAAATTGAACCAGGCAAGACAGATTTTATGGGCTGGGTCACATTAAGCAACAACAGGAACCTATTTGGATGAGACAAGTGTGAGAACTTTTGAAATTCTCAAGGAGAAAAAAGATACCTAGTAAAGATAAACCTACTAAAAGACAAGGGCCCAGAAGGAGGCCATCTTGGATTAAACTGAAAGAAGAAAAGAATCAGGTATTAGCCTGCTCAGGTATCTAGTACGTCATCCCTTAGAAAGCTCCCTGTTTGAAAGTTAACTGTCTCCAGTCTTCCCTCCCCAGCCAGGGTAGCCTAGTAGAAGAAGGAAAGTCATCAACAGGAGTGTAAA
The DNA here is from genome assembly GCF_030254825.1 of Meriones unguiculatus. Lineage (NCBI taxonomy): Eukaryota > Metazoa > Chordata > Mammalia > Rodentia > Muridae > Meriones > Meriones unguiculatus. The sequence continues at coordinate 57,114,907 of NC_083362.1, read as the reverse complement.
GGGAGACACAGCATGCTGTTAGCCAAAGATCCTCGGATAGGGGAAAGAAGCAGGAGGGCTAGAACTGGCTCCTAGGCAGGGGCAGCAAGGCTGCGATGCAGAAAGTCCAACCCACACGGGGCTTCCCTACCCAATGCAGGGATCCTCTGTAGACAGAAAAATCAAGCCCAGAGCTAAAAGGAACCACAGAGCAAACAAAATACCCTAGCAGCTCCACAACAAGGCCAGTAAAGCCTGAGACAACCACAGCAGCCAGTACTAACCTTTTGGAAGCTCTTCTCTTGTTGCTCCCATTTCTAACCTCCTTTGCACATTCACATCCAATCGGTACCCAGCTGACGCCATCTAAATTCAGAAGGCTGCATGAGCAAAAGCCTCCGTGAGAGCTCCCGGGAAAAAGAGTAGGAGTGTTGTACGGGGACTCCTAGACTCCAGGTGTCTGGTGTTTCCGCCCCAGGTAAGGAACTCACCCAGCCAGGCCCCGGAACTTTTTAGCTGCAGCTAATGTGAGCCTTTGAGACCTGCCACAGCAGGCCTGCTGCTCCAGTTCCTTCTCTTGGAGGCCTACTTCCTGTAGTTGGGTTCTCAGCTGACACTCTGGAGCCCTCTGAGAGATTCGGGAGTGGCATACTTCTCCGACCTGTGAGAGTCTCTGCTGGCACCCCACTGCTGCTCAGTGCTCAAACTTACTCTATTTCAACTGTCAAATATCACGTGAGAATCTGTTTAAACTCATGTAACCCATTTACGGTTAGTAATATTGAGTTATAACAAGGCATATCCTGAAGGGAGGGGGGACAAGGACTTGGTCAGAAATAAGAGAGGGTTTCTACCAGATGCTTCACTAGAAATGGTTTCCCAAATATAACTTTTTCCAGGCCTGGTATACAATGGTATCATAGTTGGCCCAAGCATGGCTTTCTGCATTATCCCTTTGTTTATCCAGAATGAACAATATGATAAGCCACTGACAGCCCATCCCACAGTGCAAAACTAAAGTTCTTAGTAATCATTCCCATCTCTTAGTCTCATCTTCCCTGATTCCATCACCATTACTCTCTTAACCCAGAGAACTGGGCCTGTCATTCCCCATTGTCTATATTTTTGTCAGATTTTCTTTCCATTTTAATTGCCTTTTGTACAAATATATGAGTATGAGATTTGGCTAGGTCTCATCTCTACTGAGGCATGTCGATTCTGCGTGTTCACTTATGGTTTTCTAGGAGTCCGTTGCACCCTGCTTGGTACTGTGCAATTGTTTGATGTGCCTCTCTTGGTATACTGCTGAGGAGAGAATGTCCATAAGAACCTCGTTTACGTCTGGTCAAAGTATGCGGATTTTTCTCCCAGATCTACAGACAAGATCATTTTATCACACAATAAGCAGAATCATACCAAATGATATCCCAGTGCTTTCCAAAGCATTTGTACCAATTTATGTTTAAAGAAACAATGCATGAAAGACCCTGAGGACTTACATCCTCCTAATCACTTAGTAAAATGAGCTTTTTATTTTGTTTCTGATCAAATGGATGTAAAATAGAGCTCATTATAGCATGATATGTAATTCTTTGATCATTATTGAATCCAATTTCTCTCTTCATATGTTTGCTGGCAACACATCTCTGCTTTTTTTGTAAGTGTGATTCACGATTTAGAACCATTTATCTGTTGATTTGCCTGTGCTTTTGTATTTGCAGAACTTATTAACATATCCTTGATTCTTAATACTTTGATGACTGTAGGGAATAACTATGTTTTCTCCCAATATATAATATATATATTTATTCTTATTTTATATTTACAAATAAAAATGGCTAGCTCCAATATAAAAAATTTTACCAATCTTCTTTGTATATTTTATGTCTTAAAAATGTTTGTTTTCTAAAATACAGATTTTTAAAATTTAAGTAGGAGTCTCAAATTATGACAATGAAATCTCATTCCAAGGACTACTGCAGTTGGTGCTACCTAGAAGGATGCCAATTTTTATCTACTGTCACTGTTTATATGGAAACCCATTTTAATATTACTGAGACAGAAGGCAAACACAGAACATGTATTTTTTTCAAAATGTAAACAATCAGAAAAAAATCACTAGAAGCAAGACAATTCAGAAAACAAGGGACAACCATAATTGACAGTCATATCAGGAATCTTGTAATAGATCCTGATAGGAATTTCATGAGGGAAAAGAAGATTCAAGAGTTAAAAACCACAAAAGTAATCAGTAAATAATTTTATTTACTGATGTTACAAGTAAGCAATATTAAAGCTTAAAAAAATCCATTGGCATGGATTTCCATAAAAGATTTAGCTCAGCTATGAATATGGAAATGATGTGATAAGTCCTAACCTTGGATATAATTTTGTTAAATTTTAAGGTCCAAGATGACAAAAACAAACAAAAACCTCACAAATTCCTGATAACAGGTAGTATAGGAAACTACTAAATGAAAAAAAGAAAGAAAAGACTTGTGTTTGTGTTAAAAGCTTCTTTCCTCTCAAAACATTTAGAATTAGGAAGAGGGGACAATGATTTAATTGTGATAAATTTTATTCACTGTACCTAAAGATGATGTAGCATTCTAAATATAAACAAAAAAAATCATAAGAACCCTGTAGAACCACTGATAAAATTCCTTCCTTCCTGTGGTCTCCCGTTCATATGTCCAGATGGTACTCATCTGTCTAATCTATGCTCATCGACTCAGGACTTAGTGGTGCCTCGTGCAACACTCTCAAGCCTTTCATGGCTGGAAAAGCCAGCAAGAGAAGCATGATCCTTTAACAACAGCTCACCATGAAGTTTTCACAAATGTGCCAATATCCAGGAGTCCCTTAGGTTGTGAGAACCTTTTCTTACCCACTGGTTTCCAATCTCTTCTTATGAGGTCATGAACGTCCTAAGTGTCTCCCTGGGTGCACATATCTCCCATTTCACCGAGGCACCAACACCTCAGTGGGGCCTCTCATCTCTCCCAAGAGTCTACTACAGCACAAAGCATTTCTACCCACCTACATCCCTTTTGTGCACCAAAAAATATAGCTAGTCCTTTACCAGTTTTATGTACTGAGGGAGTTTGGCCTCTTTATTGTCTCTGTACTTAACGTTATAAAAAGTATTGCCTGCGTGTATGATCGTTATTAAAAGAATTGTACAATTTCAAACACAGAAACAGGAATGTGTCAGGTTTAGAAAAGTGGGTGAGGAAACCTGAGTGCCTATGCCTGGTCACCTTACAGTGCACAGAACTAGCCGTGTGTCTTATGTATCATCAAGAGATGGAGCAAAAGCTTTGAAGGCAGAAGACCGAAAGATGTGTTCCCCTCAACAGGCTCTGAGGGAACACTGCAGACTGGTCAGGAAGATGACATCAAATTGTAGCCCTTCTGAAGACCCAAAGGAAATGACGATGTGTGCAGCAGTCCGCAGTTCTAGCTGCTGCACCATACAAGTGACAGACAATCTATAGAATTAATCTGGGAGTTAGATTAGAACTCAAAACATACCCTCAGACTTAGTTACTGCTTCTATTGCTGCAATGAGACTCCATGATCAAAAAGCACGTTGGGGAGGAATGGATTTCTTTGGCTTACACACTTACAGATCACTGGCTGTTCATCACAGAAGAAACTCAACCAGGGCAAGAACCTGGAGACAGGAACTGATGCGGAGGCCATTGAGGGGTGCTGCATACTGGCTTATTCCTCGAGTTTGCTAGTTTGCTCAGCCTTCTTTCTTATAGAACCCAGGACCACCAGCCGAGGAATGGCACCACCCACATGGAATGGGCCCTCCCACATCAATTACTGATTATGAAAATGCCTTACTGATCTGACTACAACACAATCTGTCTCTCTTCTTTGATGACATAAGCCTGGTCCAAGTTGACACAAAAGTATCCAATATATCTCAAAGAATCTTGTGCAATATTAAAACAGCCACATTGTTAAACCGTCTTTAGAACTCAACAAGGAAATAATCATGATATGTGGCATCATTCAGAGCCTGCTCTACAGATTCAGATCGTTTGCTATGAAGGTCCGCAACCTCATTCCCAATGCACCGGTACAGTTTTCACTTCTCATTCCTGGTGAAATAAATGCCAGCCTGTAGTGATTTCTGCTTCAACTCTATTCCTTGTGCCCCTCTGTTCTTAGTGATTCCCGGGGCTCACATGAAAGCTGTTTTCCTCTAGGCTCCCTATTTCTTGAATCATGGCTTAGCTCCGCACAGGAGTTGTTCATCAGCTTCAAGAGTACCTGAAAGGAACAGCAGGGATACTCTCCCACCCTCTCAGTTCCCCCAGAGGTCCTTCCCAGACCTCAATCCAGCATGCAGAGCTCACCCGCAGCTTTTTCCTCCCAGGGAACCCTGCCTCTCTCTCTAGACTCAGAAATGCTGCCTTTTCATTTTATCTCTCCAGTCTAAGAGTGGTAGCTACTCTGCATCTATTTTTCTCTGACCTCATTTGGTATCTCAGTGTTTCATCATTCACATAACTACAGCTCAGCATTAAATTCCTCACTTTAACCATTTAATGTAGTTTCTATTTTCACAGCCAAACAGGAAGAAAAAAAAACCTGATTATAAATTAGCCAAAAATATACCATTCTGAGATAATGGTAAGTTATTATAAATATAATAATTTAGAATCTCACATACATAAACATGATAATTTTCTTATAACATTCATTTGTGTGAGCTAGGGCACAAACGGTTCAATAAAGATTATTGCACAAGTTTAAAAGTCAGAAGATGATGAATGTCAAATATTAACATAGCGAAGAATGCCTACAGGAATGAAAACTATAGCAGATAACTTAGAAACTTCCAAAATTATTTTCACACCAGCAAGTGTGACAATAATGAGAAAGGAGTGTAATAATAAAGAGCCCCAAGTGTCTAGCTCATATTTTATGTCACTAAAGTGGCAAAACATGCAAAAAAAAATTAAAATGAAACACAAATTCAATTTGTGTCCAGGTGCTGGTAAAGTCATTTCAATTAAATAAGCAACCAAAATGCTCCGTAGGACGTACAACTTTGAACATGATGAAGTCTAAGGAAACCAACTAATATTCTTGGTAAGCACTAGCCCTAGCTAAATTACTTGAGCACTTGCTCTATTTCCTCGTTGATTATGAATACTTTAAATGCCCAAATTTATTTACGTTAATTATTAAGCTGAGATAATATTATCAGCTTTATTGACTAAAAGTCTGAGACATGGGATTTAAGTTAATGTTCAAGACCATGCAACTAACAAATAGAGAGTTTGAGTCCAGGCAATCTGGCTCAATAAGTACCTTCATAATCATTATAATAAGGTATTGTGGTCAAAACTCTGGTGGTCTAAAAACATCTAGATCCAATCAGCATTTTAGTATAATTTCCTAAGAAAGAGGGAGATATTTAGTTTTCATCATTATCATTGAGAATTATCCTCTGAACAGTTTCAACCTTTCCTTCTAAGAGTTCATGGCTACAATCTTCACTAAAACTCCCCTACCTTGAAACCTTTTTTAAGCGTATAAAATTTATTTCTCTCATGTCTTAAAAGTTGAGATCATCTCTTGAACAGAATAGGCTACTGACTTTGCTTTTCTTAGCATTGCAGAACTTGATGTAAATGAGTATTGCTGAATACATCAACAGTTCAGACCGAAGAATTAGAGAAATTAGGCTAAAATGACTCTGACATCTCCTATCTCAAGACTAACTGTCATAGTCCCTGAAAGAGCCATACAAGCAGCCAAGGGTGGAGAGAAATAAACAGAGTTCTACTCAACCAATGCCTCTGAACCACAAGAATGACCATAAAAGCTTGGTAGCCAAGAAGGTACAATAGTGGTACTTATCTCCTGAAGGTAAGCAACAGTCATCTAATTGGACTTAAGCTTCATTAATAAATGAAATTCATGACAGGGACTATAAACTTACCCCACTTTCTGTGCCTCATGAAGTCATGGACCCCAGAGGAGATCATTCTAGTGCCTCTGCTGTAAGCCAGCATAATTTCTAAGTGCATGCTAAATACCAAAGTTAAGTGAAATCCTCACCTTTCATCCAAGGAGCTTCATTTTGCAGCAACTGGAGACCATTACAAAAAGCCATCATTGCTCAAAACGCAGAGGACAGTTGCAAACCAGGTACCCATCACCAACAGATACGTCTACAACACAACCCTAGCCATAAAGCTTGGATGACATCACAGAAGAGGTAGAAAAAGTACAAGGCCAGAGGATGAGATTATCTTCTGCAAGATAAGGTCTTCCATGTACGACAGGAAGCTATACTCCTGAAATCACGACAATATGGGTTCCTAAACTAGACTAGAAAAATGACAATACAAAGTTACATGTCAAATAATAATTGGGAAAATTCCATAAGACACCACCCCAGATGAAAAACTAGCAATGTCTGCTAAAGAAGAATAACTAGTCTTCTGTAAGGATGAGTTCATTGATAGATGATTCAATCTAAAGTGGTCATCCCTAAAAACATATGAACAACTAAATGAACTCAACAGGGTCTTTGTGTATTTGTGTGTGTGTGTGTGTGTGTGTGTAATAATTAGAGAATAAGAGGTCACAAATTTGAAAAGCAGTTAGGTTGGGAGAAGTTGGAGAAAGGAGGAGGAGAAATGATATAAATAGGACTTACACGTTAAACTCCCAATAAATAAATAAGTACATTTTTAAGTTTTAGAAAACTTTAGCAATATTTTGTTAAAGAACAAAAGAATATTTCAAATAATTTATGAAGGTGCTTTTTGAAATTCTGCTTGCTTCTAGGGCCACACGGGAGATTAATGTGCCTTCTAAATGGGCTACATTGTTATTTCCCCCTTTCAAAGACGATGATAAACAGCCTAAATTATTCTTCAACCATTGATATTCACCCTTTAAAGGAAAAAAATTACCATAAAATAATTTGTTCACAAAGAATCATTTGTAACATAGAATACTGATAATCAAAACCTAGAATGCAGATATTTTACAAATTAAACTTCTACAAGATTTTTTTTTGGTATTACAAACAATCAAAGGGGCCTAGAGATAGTCCAGTGGGTACAGCATATCGGGGAAGCATGAAGACCTGAGTTCAGATCCCAGGACTGAGTCAATGGGGAGCCTGTGGGATACCTCAGCAACCCTCGAGGTGGACAGGAAGACAAATGGATATCACAACCTGCAGCCTGGCTAGTCTAACCAAAATAGCCAGCTTCAGGTTCAGCGAGAGGACTTTTCTCATTAGGCAAAGAATGAAAAGCAACAGAGGAAGACAACTCAGTTATCAACCTCTGCTCGCTCCACATTAAACAAGAGCATTCACACATACAAACATGTTCCCTCAAACATGCACACATACACATATTATATGCATACAAAATAAAGACAAGCAAAAGCATGCGCCTTACACTGCTATACATTTTTTAGACTGCTAATTATTTCTCACAAAATTAATCATATAAAGGGTGTTTATTTATTTATACTTCCAAGGCATTATATTAGAAAAATTTACAAATTTCTAAAATACATGTTTAGCAGTATATTTGCTGCTACAGTATTTGGGTATTTTGAGACAAATTAAGTAGAAATAGAGCTAGTTTACACTACCTTGGATTATGATTAACCTATCTTTTACAATGTTTATAAGATGTTTTTTTAATTAACTAGGATAATGTATTAGCACAGCTTTTTAACGTGCCTATTTGTATATTTATTGCTCGCCACAATGTGCTCCTCCATCCATTTCAATTGTTACTCATCAAACTAAACCAAATAGGAAAATCACCCATAAAAATAGACACTATTTTAGTTGCTACTATTCTAATGGAACAAGGGTACATGATCTCAAGCAGGCACACCAGGTAAAAGTTGAAACAAGACCCTGGCTGCTTCAGAAAAAAACAAACAAACAAACAAACAAACAAACCAAAAAAAAAAAAAACAACAAACCTCAGGGCAGATTCTGCATGAAAATATTCTAGCTTCTTCTATTGCTGCATCATTTTATCTACTCTAAGGGAAGCACAAAATTCACAGTTCAGGCAAAACCATAATTTTACCATTTAGTTAGTGACAACCTCTTCAAAGAGAAGTTTTACACATGTGTCAAATCAATGATTGTTTCATTCTTTGTGAAAAAAAAAGAAGTAGCTTTGTGTATTAAACGCCCACAGCAGCAGAAAATATGATTCTACATGAACAGCTGATTCATGAGGAAAACAAATTCTTCAATTAACTTCATATGGTAACTTCCATGACAGCTTTACACACATCAATAAATAAGGCACAGATATTTCCAAATTCAAATGTCAACGCTTTGCAAATGGAAGGCACCGGCACAGCCCAACTTTTCAAGACAGAAAGGGGAAATGTCTCCAGATCCAGAAGCACAAAGCCAAGCTCTCTTCACCTGCATTCATCATGGTACTAAATTCATGACTTTATCATACAAATGACTGAAGTTTGTTGTTCAGGACTGAAAACTATGTGGCCAGAGCGCTGCCTCAGTTGATACAGGCACTGGCCACTGGACCCGAAGACCTGAGTCTGTTCACATGGATCCATGTGGTAGGATGGAACTAGACCTTGTAAGCTGCCCGTTGCTCCTGTTCATTCACCATGACATGCACATGCACACAAATTTATTAACTTATTAAGCAATTTAAACGTTAAAGTGATGGAGTTGAACTTCCTTGGTCAAATTTTTCAACTACATTTTAAAATTTGAAAAGATGGGTCAAATCTTAGTTTATTTAAATCTTTATTTATTTAACACAGTAAAGGGGGGTTGCTAATCTTCCTGTTCCATGGAATCAATTCCTTCAACTGGTAGATTCCAAATTAACACGGCAAGAATTCAAAACAGGTGGCAACTCATGTTTTCTGAGAGTCCTGGCTTTCAGTATTTTTACAAAACAAAACAAACAAACAAACCAAACCCCACAATCATGAAGTCTTTCTAGCCAATATGCTAATAATTTGTCATTCCAAATTTAGGATCCACAATTGTTCAGATGTGTCCCTGAGGTGAGATGAGATGCTCCATGTCGGATGCTCACCCTCCAGCAGGGGTTGTGACTGACTGCAAGGCAACAAGATGTCAAAACCCAACCCGTTTGTTCTATCCTCCAGCACTTCTGTGATTTCTTGTGAAGGAAGAAGTGATTCAAGATCTTGCCAAAAACGTTAAGTCCTGGATCTTGTACACACTTGGATATGGGGAGTTTGTATAAGTAGTCTGGAAACTTACCACTTAAAATTTTTCAGGACACCAATCTTCAGACCATCCTTTGAGGGAAAACACATCAAATCTTTCTCTCAGAGAAATGCTTCAAGGATTGAAAAGTTTTGGGGTGGCCCTAACTAAAATAGGACACAATCCTGGCACTAAAGTCTTCCTAACTGTCAGCATTTTCAAATATATCTATTCAAGTTTGTCGTTTGTTTGTTTTTTGCATGCAAGTAACCCTCCTCTCTGGACATACTCAGACGGTCTTTCTCATCATGAACCATTTCATTTGTCCTTCCTTTCTTATCTTTCTCTGTCAATCGCTTCCAGAATGTCTGATCCATCACTTTTCCCCTGAAGAGTTTCCCTTAATTATGAAGTCTTTCTAACCAATACAGTAACAGTAGCTTCTTCTGAATATATAGTAAATCCTTTTTTAAAAACAGACTTACATTTATAAGAATTATTTTAACTTATTCAGGTTTGTTGCATAACTTTTTTTAGTACCCCCTGTTATACAGACAGTAAACTTTAATAACTATGGTTTATGGTAATTATAACTTTTCATGACTTGAACGGTCTGCATATTAACAATAAAACTCTTTTAATGTAATACATTGTTAACATTAATAATAATAAATTATTGTGCTTTATAAATCAATTACATGCAGATACATGAACACACTGCATTATGGATGCATATATTTTAAACCATGCTAGTGTATTATTTTCTAGCTATGATTCAAAATACCCTGACTTATGGTCCTGGTTATGCCAATTACATTCTAATTTGCATATCTAGTTGCTTATGTTAGGAAGTATGAAGGTCCTCTACCATCAGTACTGTATTTCAAACATATGAACTAAAGTATTTTTATATGAACTGTTTCACTGAACAGCATCAATCGCTGTGGGAGACTAATGATAATATGCTTTGCATTATTCTCTTGGGAGAACAGTAATTATAGTGAAGATATAGTAATTAAAACTTGATGAGCTTGTATTTTCAAAATGTTAACATAATTTTAAATACTAATTCAGTAAATTAAAAAAACCTGAAATTGGTCTTCTTCAACTATACTTTTGATCTCTACAATATATCCTATAAATGTATAAAATTATATTATTCTATTTAGCAAAAAAATCCTCTAAATTTTATCATTAATTTTATTATTCATAATCATCACTATAATAAATTGTTACCATAATAAAATTGTTACCATTTTAATCAGCACAACTTATAATGTAAGTCGACTCCCTATCACTGGAAACGTTCTTCACTTGCCATGAAATCAACTTACATTTTGTTTTATACATGTAAGGGCTCCTTTTCTTTTATAGCTTAAAGCCACAGTTAAATTATTTTAAAATTGTTTTGTTTCAAAAATATGCTTGTTTCAAATGATATTGTAGAAGTGGTTACTATGAAAGTAACGATATTTAAATTATTTCTTTGTGCAATGGCAATGGTTACAGTTTAATAAGAGGGTGGGGGAAAGGCAGGCAGGAAATCTGAACAGAAAACCATAAACGAAATAGGCAAGGGAATTCACAGGTTGGGACAAAATCCTCCTGCGTTTCAGAGAGAACATGTCAGCACACTGCAGCAACAGTGGCGTGAAGAGGCACGGCACCTCCTGCGAAACCTAGAAATAAAGGCCCGGTTCTCCTACGAAGAACAATAGCTCTCTGACGAGCATGCAACCACAAAACAGGCGTTCATTATTAACGCCTCTTCACAATAACTGGCTCTTATATTCACACCCTGCTGAAAACGACAGGTACTTTACAGTTTATTTTGGAACGTATACGTGAGCAGCTAAGTATGGGGAGACACACACAAACGCGCGCGCGTACACACACACACAACATGGCCGCCTGCTTTGATTCACAACAGACATTGAACTAATCAAACTAGGGGCCTACAGTGTAAGACTTCATGACTTGAGTTGCCAGTGCAAGGAAAGCCTGACAAACACAAAGCAGCCGGGGAGGCTGGGGAGCTTGGCTGAAACTCTCTGGATGTGCGGCACTTGTTTCTTCATCACAGCCTCAAGCTGAGAACTGCCCCATGGTTTCAGAAAGCTAAGGCCCTTACTGAACTGAGAGTCTACTCTCAGACCCTTATTATTTACTGTACAAGTAAAACGAAAGAAACATCATCCCTGGGCAGTTTTGGAAATCCTGCTCTACCGAGGCTTGCACTGACATGCAGGTGAAGGGCCTCCAGCCAGCTTGAGCACGGAGAGCACCCAGCACCGAGCATGGCTCTGGCAGGCCTGGCTCTTCCCCCCCCACCCCCGACCCCATTCCTTCTACCATTAGTGTACATCCCTAAAGCCAGCCACCAAAGTCTCTTCCCATGATTAGCCACTTCCTCCTCCTGAGTCTGACTACCAACGTATTGAAGAACAGCAATCAAAAGCCTCCCTTGGCTCCCTTAATTAGCATGTCCGGTCAAAATTAAACACCTCGTCCTAACACAGGGTTTCCCCTTGGAGCTTTATAAACTGCCATTTTCCTACGTGCCAATTCCGTCTCCTCTCTACCCAGAGGCAGTTCTTTGTCTCTCTGGGACAAATACCTCTCCTCCTTGCTCCCTTCTGCTTCTTCCTCTTCCTCAATCTCCTCCCTTTGCCTCTTACTCCCTGCCTGCTGTCCCACTGGGGCAAATAAATCTCCGTTGTGCTGAGAACTTGGTCTCAGGGATTCTGGGGTGATCCTTTTCCTTTCAGCAGGCTCAATAATTTCAGCCGGTACCTGGGAATTTGCAAGACCATGCTAGCGATTGCTCTGCACGACCCTGCAGTATATGGGGTGGCTTTTGGAGCTAAACCTTGGGCAGAGAGACTCCATTTCAGTGCAAGTACAGAAGCCGGCTGGCTCTGCAGATGGGCTCTGCACCTTGCTGGGTGCATTATCAACACTGCCTAGCTCAACTCACATACTGACTAATAACTGATTTGTAAAAGTAGAAAGGATGCCGATTATATATGCATACATACATATATACATACACACAAACATATTTGCATTGTAGGAGCATCTAAGTATATTAAAATCATATCACGAACACTAGACCTCCAAACTTATTAGACATGCCAAACCAAAAACAAAACAAAACAAAACGGTACCCCATAAAGAGAGCATCAAACACTGAGATGGCTTGAGCCCCTCTACCCTGACATCTTGACTACCTAGCATGTCTACATCAAGCATCATAGGCTTTAGCTCCAAGAGATCCCTACTACTGACATGGCGTGTGTGAATTGCTGTTCACCCCTCTATGTCTGCCTCCCAGTTGCTCATTTGTTCTTCTAGAACTTGTCCTGGCATAAGCCTCTTGCACCATGCCATTCCTTGTTTTGACAGCTTCCCTGGAAAATGAATTCTGCCCAGACCTTGACTGTAAGCAGTGCCTCCAGACCATTGCTTCGCTCACAAGCCCGCATGCCCTGCAGGCACATTTTTTAATTGGAAAAAAAAATGCAATGTGTTTGATTATATTTTTTCCTCTTGCATCTCTCCTAATTCTCATCACTTCTCTGCCCACCTAACTTTGTGTTCATTTTCTTTCTCAAAAATAAAAAGAAACATACATCCCACAAAACATATATAAAAACATAAATTCCACCAAAGTGGCAATCAAAACAAACAAGCAAACAAAACAAACAAAACAAAACAGAAAGCCAAAGCAAATGTGTGATGTGAGGGTTAATATTAATAATTAAATTTATAATTGAAGAACCTGTGTTTCCTTAGCTATCAAGAAAATCTGAACTCAAATTACTGTCAGCAAAACATTATGGATTTATTGTGAGTCATCAAATTCCCACACAGTGTAATCACACAAGCGTTTTCACCTGTGGTTGGGAAAGAACTAAGTTTGACCATCTCCTAGCTCCCTCCTGATGCCATTCCTTCTACAGCTTGCTGCTCTGGTTCAGGGTGACACCCTGCCAGGATGCCTCAGGCAGCTGTTCCAGCTGTTCTGATTTCTGCTTCACACCTCTGTACGAAGGGAGCTAATGGGTTGTTTCTGTGTAAAAGGCCTCCTGGAGAGTGGCATACTCACTAGGGAAGGAAAAGTAAATAAGAAACAGTTAACTGTGCCAACACATTAATTTATAGTATAATCTGCTTAATTATGCAATAAAATTAGAACAATTTGCTGCAGGATATTTCTTTTCTCTCACAGAAAGCCAGAAAGTGAGCTTCCATTGCTGTGCTGTCCTGACAAGGGCTGGGAAAATGGCAGACAGACCTGGGTTTGCATCCTCACTATCTGCTCAGTGTGGAGATGAGCATTCATCTACAAGGTTGATTTCCAGCTTCCTCGGGGGTAAATTGAACAAAACACAAAGGATCATTGTGATTACCATGCAAAGTCACAACCAACTTGAGTAATGTACAATATTAGACAAGCTATTGTCTATTTCTATAGGCTGGTTCCCTTTTCTCCGTAACTAGTCATTTATACAAATACATTCCTAGGATTATATGGCAATACAGCAATATACCTAGTAAGAATTACAAGGTTATTTGAGTTATTAGATTATCATGTTAACACTTACAATGAAGGTTTTTAAAATTCCTTTAATTAACAACAATTATTGTGTAATGTATATTGTATATGTTCTCTGTATATATATATATTTCTCTCTCTCTCTCTCTCTCTCTCTCTCTCTCTCTCTCTGTGTGTGTGTGTGTGTGTGTTATACATGTGAGCCATGGCGCTCCTGGAGATATCACAGGACAAGTTTGTGGAGTCCATGGTTTTTCTTCTGCCTTTGTGTAGAACCCAGATATGAAACTCATGTCCTCATCCATGCAAAGTAAGTGCTTTTGCCCGTTGAGCCATATCACATGCCCAGACATTTGTATTTACAAAAATAGATCTAATGGACAAAGGTTCAAGAACTGACTGAGTGCATTATTCAGCTGTAATGCCAACTTTGATTTTCCTACTGGTAGGACTTAGCGTCTGGAAATGCCATCTCGACAGAATAACTGCCACAATGGTGTTTAATAAGTTTCTGCGGATGAGTAAATATAATTTAATCTTGTGTGAATTACATAATCACTCAGAAATGCCTCTAATTATAATAACCTTGAGGGACTGGTATTTGTTTGTTTTGTGTGAGTATATTTATGTATCGCTACCACTGTCTGTCTTCTGGTGATAGCACCAGGAGACAGATGTATCATTCCCATGTATGAAATACACTAATGATATTTCCTCCATTAAACCATATTGGAACAAACTAATTATTTAGTTGTTATAAACCATATTTATAACAAACTAATTAGTTATTTTGTAGATATTTGTTAAGATATTTTCAAAAGAAAATTATCCATATCTAAAGTAAAGAAAAATGGCATATAATTCCATGTGGAAATCCTTAATCAACTACATGAAAACCTGGGATTATTACTGCTGTATACATCTAATATATGTGAATTAACCAAAATTATAATTTGTACAGTAGGAAGAAAGAGGCAAGGAAAGAAAGACAGAGACAGAGTTGGCCAATGAATAAATGTCACTGAGCTGTGTACTAGGAAGTACTGACACTCTATAGTTAGTGTCATTATTATCTAATTAGCCGATGGTTTTTGGTTTTTATATCTTCACCCATTCCATTTATTTATTTTAGAGCCCGTTCTAAGAGCACTTATAAATGGATAGTTTTCTAGTGAAAGCTCATGCATGGTGGGCTTGCCAGCAAGACACAAACCTGGTGAGGACCAGGAGAGAGGACAAGCCTGGTGAAACACTGGCCAGTTGGGGATAAATGATGATTCTCAGGTGGCTATGTAGGAAGGCTGATGGTATCAGGCAGCATGCAACCAACCAGTATGTTTATTTGAGATCAGGGATTTATAAACCTTGAGCAACGGGAGGAATTTTGAGGGTGAATGTGTTTGCTTCACCAGGGTCAGGCGGTCAGGGATACTTGATTCCCATGTGGTGGTACAGTGCCTCGTTTTCCATGCAGTAGCAGAGTCCTATCATAAGAAGAACACAATATTTAATAATTCTATGGATTAGAAAATCTCCAAGTATAATTGAAGGTCACTGCTGAAGAATAAGATCCATATCAGGATGGGGTA
Organism: Meriones unguiculatus; assembly: GCF_030254825.1. Taxonomy (NCBI): domain Eukaryota; kingdom Metazoa; phylum Chordata; class Mammalia; order Rodentia; family Muridae; genus Meriones; species Meriones unguiculatus. The sequence continues at coordinate 57,099,546 of NC_083362.1, read as the reverse complement.
TTTCTACTAATTCTCAGATGATTGCTGGATTGGTTCTTTATCAGGAAAGAGTCAAGCTTGCAATCTGCCCTGAGGCCTATGTGACACTTCTTATAAAAATCTGAGGTCACCCAGATTATAGGAGACTTTTAGAACCCCACTGAGAAAAGGGAGCTCATCATCATAGAGTGAGTGCAAACAAATGGCCAACCAGAGATGTCAGACTTCAACCTAATTTTTAGCCAAATTCCAAGTATAGCTATCTGTAAAGGGGATCAGATGTAATTCAAAGTAATATTAGCCAAACACTCCATTTGAGCCATAAAAGTGAACCAAAATTCTCTGTACTATATTTAATGAAGCTTTTCAAGATATCTGTTTTTATCATGCTTAACATGTGACACTTTAGATCTATTTATAAGTAGAAAAATAAGTTTCAATCAATGAACATAAATTATAATTAAAACATGCTATTAATATACTTACACATTGATCTTTGTCTTAATATTCTTGACTACTGTAAGAAAGATGTACTTGAATCTAATTTTTGCTTTCTTTTAGATGTGGATTGTGTTGTGAACACTGAGCCTTTTAGTGCTGAACTTTAACCTCTGTTGTGAAGTATTAGTAGGGAAAGAGCTTCATCTGAACATAGTTCTTAACAGTGGGGCTTTTGGGAGGGTCAGGTCATGTCCTCAGGGGAAACCCTGTAATGGATACTGGTTGTTTTGTTCTTTTTTTCTTCTTTTCACACCCATAAGTATGTCTGGTCCTGTAGAGGTCAGAAGAGGGTATCAGAGCCCCTGGAACAGGACTTACGGATAGGTGTGATCACTGTGTGGGTGCTTAGGATTGAACCTAGGTCCTCTACAAGAAGCTAAATGCTCTTAACCACTAAGCCATCTCTCTAGCACAGAGAAAGCCTCCCCCCACACACACACAAGAGGTGGGGGTGATCAGGAAAGAATCAATGAATATTGATTTGTACCCATGGACTCAGATTTCTTAGTAGTCATGACTTGTCATCCCAAAATTAGTGCTATGGTCACACATGGCAAACTATGGTTAAATTTAATAAGTTTGAAATTATGAAAAATGAATTGAGGCCTGGAGTTGGGGATTGGTCTGAAAGCACAAAACTAAACAACTAAGAAGGGTTCCAGTTAGACTTGATAGATAGTGAATAAAATAAATGACTTCCTGAAATCAGAGACAGTCACACTTGATAAATTAACGAAGAAAAATGGGGAAAAAATTTACCCTGTAATCTGTGGGGAAATAAATGAATCTCTTCTGGTCAGAACCCCAACTGCATCTCAGCTCTGTTTTAAAAGACACGTGAGTGAAGGCCATGCAACAGACAAAACCAAAGACAGCCCTGAGTCAGGCCTCACTCTTCTCGGGCACTCCCATCTTGTGTACCTAAAGAACACATCTACTTACCACCTTGCTCTGTAGCCACAGTGCTGGCAACATATTAGAACTGTTCTAGGAAAACTGAGCTTTAAGATGGCATTTTTTTTAACCAAGTATTTAAGTTCTGGGAAGAATGTTGTCCTTGAAGGCTCCTTCTCAAAGAACAAATAAACACATCATAGCAGTGCAGCCTGACAGAATGACACCAAAGAGACATAACCTTTCCCAACACGCATTTGCTCCAGCTGGATGACACAGAGCTCATCATTTCTAAAGGTCAATTCTCTGAGTCAAACATTTCACAGTCAAAGGACATAAGTAAAATAGATTGTCTAGAGCGTGCTTGCTCCCTCACCACACTTATGCAACATGAGATAATCTTACAAAATGGTTAAGCTTCAAGTCTAGAATCCTTGACAGTAATATGTCAGTACTTCCGCTCCCCAACAATTCCAGCGTCCTTTCATCTGAGTTAACGACTGACTTATTCTTATACTATTGGTCAGATTATTCTTATACTATTTCACTTAATCCTCAAAAAGCAATGGGGTTCATACCCTTCAATCACCTGCACTTTCTTCCTGGTGATCCTCGAAGCTTAACACCCTGGATTTGACAGAGAGTGCTGCTGGCCTTGGGAGTCCAGTCTCTGTGGTCATTACAATAGTGCTTGCTTACAGCTTTCACAGTAATTCCTAAAAAAGCATCTTAAAGTTTATCAAGCTATGGGCAAGTAATCATGGATCCTGGTCTTTAGAAACTATTTATGAAACATTTTAAAACTTTGTTGGGATTTCAAAGGAACGTGGCTTCATAAACCAAATTCAACTGACTTCAGCTACCCATTAATGACAGTGAAGCAAATAAACACAGGCAAAAAGGAAGCCATGATGGACCACAATGGAAATTTTAATAGAGATGCACATGCGTGCTAAACCTTTAAAATGTGAAAACAGTTGAGTATGTGACTCAGTACACTTTTTATAATCCTGTGAAATAATACATCCGTTCACAATTTCAAATGTTTGCAGAAGTGCGGCTGGGCAGAACCAGTCATCGATATGAATTAAGAAGAGAAAAAAAAAATCATTAAAATACGTATTAACGTTGTCTCACACGTGCATTAGCCAGACTTACGAGCTGCGTGTGCTTTCGCTGCTTTATGGTCACAAGGAGAGACAGAGGTGATTTGCTGGCCAGGCAGAGCCTGGCCAGATATTCTTTCTTTGTAAGGAAAAAAGCCAGGGCTGCGTTTGCTGACTCTGAAAAATGCTGTATTTCCAAACGCCAGGGTCTGACAACCAGCTGTGCCCTTCCCACAGCTGCAATATTCCCCGGCACACGCCCACATCTTTCATCTGTCTCTCCTTTGGTCAACTTCATGTCAGTCCCCACAGTGCCAACCACCCACCGGGACACAGAGTCCCACTTAGGACTTTTTATCTTGATTCAGCTTAACCTCCCAATGGGGACAGTAAGAAAAGTAAAATCTGAAATTACTAAGATTTTTGCACTTGAGTTGACTTTATTTGAGAACATGATAATAATTCTTCTAAATGACAGTCTTAAGTAAATATTATATAAAACTTAAGCTGGAAAGGCTTTATACTATGGTGACTTTTAACCTCATATTTTCATGAAGTCACATTAATCTAATAAAAACAGCCATTATGAATAATGCAGATCTGTGTAAGTTAAGGCCGAAATGCTAATTTATGAAAATTTTACAGGTAAGTGCCCTCAAATAAACCAAAAATCTAAAATGATTAAGATTTCACGGGAGATTCAGGATCATAACTATTTATTCAAAATTTAAATCAACATTTAAGACTTCTTCACCATTACACAAAAGCCTGTGTTTAATCAGTTCACTATGATTACCATAAAGTAATGTGCCTGTTTTTTTGTCTTTTTTTTTTTTTGCATTGTTAAATTTACTGTATGATTCTACTTATCAAATGTACTATCAGTTTGATCTTTGACTTTTCTGTAAGAAAAAAGAGAGAGAAATATTCCTGGTAATTTATAATTATATGTGATCTAGCATTAGATACTAAAATGATCTATCCAGAGGAGAACAGCACATAGGCATGTTAGCTTTCAGTCACTCCTAGTTAATGACACACAGAAGCACATTATCAAATCAAACAATAGTGACCAACGCATGTTCTAATATATTTCCAGATAAGAAATGCAATATGTTGCAGAATAAGCATATTCAATTTTAATAAAAATTGTCATCTAATTGACACAACAATTTTGTACATTTACATACAAAGTTTACAAAGATATTTAAAATAGAGTAAAACAACCCTCCAAATGTTATACTATACTATTTTACTATTATTCTTACCTGCTTGCAATTGAAGGTCCACCATATTACTTAGGGAAAAATTTTACTAGTTTAGTTTTAAGAAATACTTGAGTTCTAGCACTCTTTTGACTTCATATGCTCTGTAAAAATATCTGTGTGATATATTAAGAGGAGTCTTAATCTCACTCTAAGCTTTCCTAAACATTTGAAGCATCCAAGTGTCAGATAATTATCACATAAAATACTTAAAAATAATTCTGTCACCTGATGAATGTTAAGAAAGAAAACCTTTCTTCTGAGACTGACAGACAATAGAATTATATATCTACCTTTGTCTCAAACTTTTCCAGCTAAACTCAATAATTACTAAAGGTGACCCTCCCCCCACCAAAAAAACCCCACAGTGTTATTATTAATAAAGCTAAGCACATGATGGTAAACTTTTCACCACAATATCCCTATGTTTTAATTAGCTGAGTATAAACAGGAGAAGCTCAGAGGTTAGAAAACATAAGTTTGCCTCTTCTGTTGTGTGATGGGGGAACAACCTATGGGGGAACAACAAACCTATAGATTTGCACGTTTCTATAGCTGAGTTATGCCATGCTTTAGGTTATTATTTAATATTGTAATATGAATTTTCCTCCCTTGGGATACTCATCTATTATACTTACTTAATGGTACGGCAGCACTTATAATGTATCACACATTGATTGTCAATCAGGGAATCCCTCTAAAATGCTTTTAAAACCTGAAGATCAAGCAAGCAAGTATATAAACAGACAGACAGATAGACAGAAATAACAGATACATATATTACAATAGTAAGTGTTTTCCAGAGCTAAATAAATATACCAGGGAATACAGTTTAAAGTACCACATCATAGAATCAAGGTTTTGAATAAAGTAGAAGTTTCATTCCATTAAACAAACATCAGTTGATTGTCTCTCTATTTCTCTCTCTCACTACATCTCTCTCTCTTCCTCACTCTCTCTCTCTAACACATAAACACACACACACACACACACACACACACACACACACAAACACATACACACTGTGTGTGTGAGATGGCACAGATGGTAAAGGCATCTGTCACCAATCCTGACAAACTGAGTCCCCAGAAGGCAGGAGGGAAGAAAAGACGATTTTTTTTTTCAAATTATTTCTTTTATTTTTTGAGAGTTTATGATCAGCCTGAAAATATTTTCTTTTAAAAACCTGAAGCCATTCAAAACATAAAATGGCTAACTACAATAATGTTTGCTAAGAGCTAAGAGGAAAGATCACTTAATAAGACCCAATGAAGGTAGGCTAGGAGACAGCACAGTAGTGAAGACCTGAGTTTAGTTCTCTGACACTCATTAAAAAGTCAAATGCTATGGCACATGTCTGAAATCCTGGCGCAGGTCAAGGTGTAGACATAGAGTCTCCGGAGCTACCTGGCCTGCAAGTGTTGCCCTATCAGTCATGTTGTGGGTATTAATATTTACTGTTGATATATCTTTTAGTTAAGCAGCAGTTATTCCTAAACCAGCTGTATACCCAAATCACCACCAGAGACTGGGATTTATTTAATCAACCTATAGCACAGTGCTGGGCAATGGTTAGTCCATCCTAAACCAACAAGCCTGCATAGTTTCCTATCATTCAAATTCCACCCATTATACTTGCTTTTAGTCATATCTAAGCTCTGGTCCATTTCTCCACGTGATTCCAAGACCTCTACTGTAGATTCTCTACCTCTCCCCTCCCCCTGCTTCCTTCCTCTTCCTCCCACTCTGGACCAGGATGCCCCACCCCATCCTCTCTATTGCTCAGCATTGCGGCTGGTTGTTTTAATTGACAATTTAGGGAATAGTGGCGTGTTTACACAAACTTGAGACAGGTGATGCTTATTCTAAGCATCACAATGCAATGTCCAGATTAAAACCAGAGAGTGGGGGAGAGAAATCAGCATTTGAATGAACAAGGGTAAATGGAACACATTCCAAAAGAACATTATCCCAACACAGTCACTCCAGGTTCAGTGTTCCAAAACATATGGTAGAGATCAAAGAAGGAGGACGTAGGACATTGACCTCTGCCTCCACAAGTACGCACACACGTATGAACATGTGCACACACGTGCATCTGCACATACACATGAACATCTACACAGGAGACGAGAATCGTGTCTTTAAAATTATGGTATTTGATATTTATACGATAAGTAGGGAAGAGTGAGAAATGGAGAGGCAAGAAACAGATGGGAAATTCAGGTGTGCAACAGAGCAGGAGCCTAACACATGAGGCCCTGGTTTTGATTCATAGCGCGGCATAAAATAAGAAAATAAAATGAGAGGACGTGAGTGCACACAGCATAAGCACCACAGGCTATGGCCTGGCCACTGGGACAGCTCTGAGCAGTTTTCTAGTAATTAATGTGAAGCACGGAGATATGGAAAGACATACATAGTATACAAATGAGAATTCACTACTTTGTAAAGTATTGATTTTATTTTCAAGTGTGTTAGTGCTTTACCTTCATGTATTCAGACTGCATGTGTATCTAATGCCTACAGAGGTCAGAAAACGGCATTCCCTGACCTAGGTTTACACACAGGTCTTTTTAAATTTTATTTATTTGTTTCTTTGTTTGTTTACTACAACTTATCCACTTTGTATCCCCACTGTAGTCCCCTTTCTCATCTCCTCCTAGTCCCACCCACCCTTCATCTTCTCCCCTTATGTCCTTTCCCTAGTTCCCTGATAGGGGATGACCTCCTCCCCTTCTCTCTGACCCCAGCCTATCAGGTCTCATCAAGACTGGCTGCATCATCTTCCTCTGTGGCCTGGCAAGGGTGCCCCCCCCAAGGGGAGGTGATCAAAGAGCAGGATACTGAATTTAAACAGCCCCTGCCCCCATTACTAGAGAACCCACTTGGAAACTGAGTCTATGGGCTACATCAGAGCAGGGGGTCTAGGGCCTCTCCATGCATGTTCCTTGGTTGGAGTATTGGTCTCTGCAGGACCCCCTGGGCCCAGGTTTTTGGCTCTGTTTTTCTCTTTGTGGAGCTCCTGTCCCTTCCAGGTCTTTCTATCTCCCTTTTCTTCCATACAGTTTCCTGCGCAAAGTTTGGCTATGAGTCTCAATATCGCTTTTGGATACTTTGGTCAGTAGAGTCTTTCAGAGGTACCCTGTGGAAGGCTCCTGTCCTGTTCCTTGTCTTCTCCTACTTCTGATGTCTATCCCGTACAGGTCTTTTTTAAGAGCAGTGAGGTGCTCTAAACCAGTGAGCCTTCTCTCCAGCCTTCATTGCAACTTTTATAACAACTCACCTGAAGTCCATACAATGTTTCCCAAGAAGTACTCAGAACTGAACTTATAGAACATGGAGATAATGGGGAGAAATCTGCCGTGGAACAACAGAAAACAAAGACAGGAAAGAAGAGGAAGAAGAAGAAGAGGAGGAGGAGGAGGAGGAGAAGGAGGAGGAGGAGGAGGAAGGAGAGGAAGAGGGAGAGGGAGAGGGAGGAGAGGGAGAGGGAGAAGGAGGAGAGGGAGAGGGAGAGGGAGAGGGAGAGGGAGAGGGAGAGGGAGAGGGAGAGGGAGAGGGAGAGGGAGAGGGAGAGGGAGAGGGAGAGGGAGAGGGAGAGGGAGAGGGAGAGGGAGAGGGAGAGGGAGAGGGAGAGGGAGAGGGAGAGGGAGAGGGAGAGGGAGAGGGAGAGGGAGAGGGAGAGGGAGAAGAAGAAATAATGAAAGTAAAAAGATGGAAGGCCCCTGAAAGAGTGGACATGGGAGAAGGCCATGATCCATAGCAACACCTTAAGAAATAAAGGAAATACATTACACAGTCAACTATTCACCTGCATCATAGCACAGAAGTAATGATGAGGTGATTGTGTGGGGTGAAGTCTACTTTGATTCTTCAGCTAGATGTGCCAAGGAACTAATATAAAATACAGATGAGTAATAGACCTAGAAGAGAAAAGGAATTAGGCATGGTGGTACATGCCTATAATCCCATGCATTAGGAGTCTGAGGTAGGAGTATTACCATGTGTTCAAGGCTAACCTGATCTACAATGCAAGTTCAAAACCACCAATTACAACTTGTCTTTAAAAATAAATAAATAAATAACGGGATGCATTTTCAATAGTATTTGTTACAGTACTTACAGGAATATTGAAGAAATTTTCAGGGATTATTCAAATATAAATATTTACTGCATTGGTTGACTATTTGAATTTTGAAAGTGAAAAATATGTAGTCTTACAATAAACATCTAAAATCATTCTGTGCTAGTTACACTTAGGGGTCACGAGCATTAAAGAAAGAGATGGTGGATGGGGATAAATGGGGAAGAAAAGCATTTCCTTGATGATCAAAGCTGTGATGACCACTCTGTTAATTTATCTCAAATCCATATAAAATGCAAGATCCTGTTAGCTGCCAGGAAAACACACTTACTTATAGGCAAATGAAATTAGATCTGAATATGTTTAGAATCACATGGAAATAGGAAAATTGAAATAGAACCACAATGCACAATCCAAGGTTTTGCTAAACTCTAAGTTAGATTCAGTTGAAAGCCACTGATTTATGATTAAATTAGAAGTGGGTAAAATAGGTGTTTTTCTAAATGTAGGGGTAAAGAGATTGGCACAGAAATCTCTGGCCATCGTGGCGGTGGTGTGGTGTATTATCTAGTAAGGTAAAAACCTTTCCTATTTTCTAAAACATTAAACTGCACCGCAATCTATATGATACTGATGTGTTTGGAGAGTGGACCTCACATGGAATAAGGAAAGGAGAAATGACCCCTTAAGTGGCATCTGCTACAGAAGCAACACATTTCTGACTGACAAAGTAGCTATTCCACTTAGAAACTGATTCACACCAGCAACCTCAAATTTCATGCTCTGTGTTGCACAGCAAGGAACTTCATTAGTGCCATTCAAGTGCTGAACTTCCTTTTCTCATGGGGAAGACAGCTCTTACCCTTAGATGAATACCCTGCCTGTGAAGAGGGGCTTCCCACAGCTCTCCAAAGAACTACGTGGCTAAAAGGCCCAGAGAGTCATCTTGGCTATTATTCCCAATGTTACAACTGCCATATGCTTTTCCGATATGGAACATCAGGAAAAAAAGATGGTACTGTGAATATCCACATTTCATTTGTTAGATGTATTTGCACTCTTTCAGCTAGCTGTTTGACTTATTAATTATGAAGCTTTTGTAAAGTTTTAAAATTTTAAGCAAGTACTTTGGAGTAAATGTTTGGTATATGGAATTACAAACCATTTACTTAAATACAATCTAAAACACAATTGATCAAAGAGAGTTAAACTTTATGCTGATTCAGTCAGGGATACCTTTACAAATGGGTGTGTGCATTAGACTGAATGCATATTTTTACATAGTTGTATAAAAGTCACAGCATTACATAGAATTCAGAGGAAGACACGATCTCTTCATGATTTTGCTGAGATTAGAGTGCTTCCTCCTTCTATGCATGGGTCTAACCCAGCAATAGTCGGAACTTTTTCATTGCATGACTGAGTTTTAATATAAATAAAATGTTAAACCCACAAGATAAGTAAAACAAGCGATTTCAAGTGGGGTATTATTATCCTCTCCTTAACCAAACACCACAGAGGCTCCCCTAAATCTCTTCTCACCCTCTCTAAGTCTAAGCTTTCCTGTTCCCTCTCGTTGTCCATAAGCATGACTTAGGCTAAGGCCATTTAGCTGGTAGTCCCTAGTATCGCTCTTCCTCAATGCCTAATCAGAGTCTCAGAGTCTCAGAGTCTTCACTTCCCACCACAACCTGGGTGATGTCCTTCAGCAGGGCCTGCCTTTAGCATGAACCTCCAGAAATCTCTCTCAATCCTATCCTGTCCTTTTAGGAATTTTTTAATTCGCTAATTGTCTTGCTCCTTGTATATACATTCATACTTGTCCCTGTTATATTCTTGTTGATTCATTTATTCTCCTTCATCCCTTCTCCATATATGCGCTGGTTTCTATTACACATCAAAATAATTCTACATGAAGGGTACAACATCACTCTTTTAAGAAGTCTCATTGAATATATTTTCATTAGCAATGGTAATATTTTAAATAGTCTAATATACAAAAATTATCACAGTTTATTATTTATTCACTGTTATTTTATAATATGCATGACTTTATCCTGTTACTTGAGCTACCTGGCCTTCCTCCATTACAAACATTTTTTTTTCTTGTGGAAATGTTCTTTAAAAACAAGTCTGCTTTCATGGAGCTCATGTTGCCAAGAAGCATAGGCCCTGAGACTTGAAGTGTCCACATGTGTTAAGGAATGTTGTATAAATTTTCAAGATTGGTCTTTTCAGGGGTTAGTAGATTAATTTTCTCATACAGATACCAAGTTAACATTAAAACACGTTATACAGACTCTACACAACTGGCCCTGGTACCTGCTGCCACTACTAAGTCTATGTTATGAAAACATAAACTAATGTCTAAAGACTGAATGATTTTTGCTACCATAGCTTTTGTAGGAAGCTAGCCATTTTCTATCATAGTTTCCATAGAAGACACTCTCTGACCCTTTGTAGGTTAATGACTCAATATATATATATATATATATATATATATATATATATATATATATATATTTTAACCATTTTAACCATCAAGCTGGTTTAAGATTAGGCTTCTAACATTAAAACATTTCCAAAGATCTATTACTCTGTGGATCAGAAATATTATTCATGAGGAATGGTTGGCAAAGGATGTAAACTGCACAGGGTCTCAAGCACCCCCAGTGTTTAAGTGTAGACATCCTGAACGGAAGGTAAATCTGTGATAAGGTTTATGAGCTAAGGGAGATAGGGACTAGGCCCTCCTCTGTCACAGAACATGTCTAGAGAACTTAGAACAGTCAGTCACAGCTAGGTCAGTCTCATGGCTGATTAATCCAATGAAATCTTGTCAATTCTGGCAGTCAACCAAAAGTTAGAAAATACTAACTGACTGTAAGAATAGTCACTTTCCATTTTTTTCATAGATAAAATACCTACACAAAGATAGCATCTTCAAAAAAGGGTGCTGGTCCAACTAGATGTCTATATGCAGAAAAATGAAAATAGGTACATATTTATCACCCCGCACAAAACTAAAGTCCAAGTGGATCAAAGACCTCAACATAAAACCAGACACATTAAATCTGTTAGAAGAAAAAGTGGGGAAGACCCTAGAACTCATTGGCACAGGAGACTACTTCCTGAACAGAACACCAACAGCACAGGCTCTAAGATCAACAATCAATAAATGGGACCTTTATTAACAATCAATAAATGAAAAGCTTCTGTAAAACAAAAGACACTGTCATCAAAACAAAACGACAGGATAAAGACTGGGAAAGGATCTTCACCAACCCTATATCTAACAGAGGGCTAATATCCAGTATATGTAAAGAACTAAAGAAGTTAAACAGCAAAAAATCAAGTAATCCAATTAAAAAATGGAGCACGGAGTTAAACAGAGAACTCTCTGTAGAGGATTGTAGAATGGCAGAAAAACACCTCAAGAAATGCTCAACCTCAGGGAAATGCAAATCAAAATGACTCTGAGATTTCACCTTACACCCATCAGAATGGCTAAGATCAAAAACTGAAGGGACAACACATGCTGGAGAGGTTGTGGAGAAAGGGGAACCCTCCTCCACTGCTGGTGGGAATGCAAACTTGTACAACCACTTTGGAAATCAATCTGGTGTTTTCTCAGAAAATTAGGAATAGTGATTCCTCAAGATCCAGCTATACCACTCGTAGGCATATATCCAAAAGATGCTCAAGTACACAACAAGGACATTTGCTCAACCATGTCTGTAGCAGCTTTGTTCATAATAGCCAGAACCTAGAAACAACCCAGATGTCCCGCAGTGGAGGAATGGATACAGAAATTGTGGTACTTTTACACAATGGAATACTACTCAGCAATTAAAAATAAGGAAATCATGAAATTTGCAGACAAATGGTGGGACCGAGAAACGATCATCCTGAGTGAGGTATCCCAAAAGCAGAAAGACACACATGGCATATACTTACTTATATAGACCTATATGATAGGATAAATATACTGAAATCTATACACCTAAAGAAGATAAATAAGAAGGAGGACCCAGGGTAAGATGATCAATCCTCATTTAGAAAGACAAATGGGGTGGATATTGGATATAGGAGAAAAAGGAGAAAACAAGTAACAGGACAGGAGCCTACCACAGAGGCCTCTGAAAGACTCTACCTATCAGTGTATCAAAGCAGATATTAAGACTCATAACCAAACCTTCAGCAGAGTGCAAGGAATCATATGAAAGAAGGGAGAGATTGTAAGACCTGGAGAGGACAGAAGCTCCACAAGGACCAAATATATCAGGGCACAGGGGTCTTTCATGAGATTGTTTCTCCAACCAAAGACCATGTACTGATATAACCTAGAACTCCTGCCTGGATATCACCCATGGTAGCTTAGTATCCAAGTGGGTTCTCTAGTAAGGGGAACAGGGACTATTTCTGACATGAACTCAATGGCCACAGAAGAGGATATTACAGCCAGTCCTGAAGAGACCTGATAAGCTAGGGTCAGATGGAATGGGAGGAGGTCTTCCCCTATCAGTGGACTTGGACTTAGAGAGGGGCAGGGAGGAGATGAGGAAGGGAGGGTGGGATTGGGAGGGAATGAGGGAGGGGGCTATGGCTGGGATACAAAGTAAATAACCTGTGATTAATATAAAAAATAAAAATAAATATAAATTAAACAATAACAAAAAAGATAGGACAGTCAAGACAAAATAGTGTGTGCATAGGAGGACATGTTTGTAAAGGCAGAAGACAAAAGCATATCTTCTCACATTGTGACCTGTTTTTGAGAACTTTGGGCCTCTATATTTGTCCATTCGGACTGAGGAAGCCACACATGAGCAAAACCAAGCAAATATTCTCCATTATTCCTCAACTATATTTCATTCATAGAAGAGTACTGTGAAGTCTAATGAACAACTTACGGTTTTTGTTTGTTTGTTTTGTTTTGTTTTCTTTGTTGTTTTGGTTTTAATGTGCATGGGTGTTTTGCTGCATGAATATCCAAGAACCACATGTGTGCCTAGTACCCATGAAGGCCAACAGGTGTGAATGCCCTGGGACTGAAGGTAACAGTATTTTGAGCCATTATGTTGTTGCCAGGAATTGAACCTGGATCCTTTGGACAAGCAGCCTGTGTTCATAAGTCCTTAGCAAGATTTCTACCTTCAATTTACATTTTATCCTTTATAAGACACAGTAAATGCCATTTTAGTAGTATAGAAAACTTTAAGAATCATTGGCAACATGCCTTTACTTTTCAAGGAACAAGTGATCTCGTTACTGTTTAAATCTGAAGCATATTTTCTAACTAGAAAGCAAAAGATTCTTAGGTTACAAGCTGGCATCTCTTTCAAATTTTCTTGTTCGACTGTAGTTTTTCTACATAGATAAAAAGTTTTATTACAATGTCATTATGTTGTACCTTTGAGGTTCTATGAAAAAAAATCACAAATACAGAGGAGACTGCATATTTTTTGCTTAGAAATAGTTTTAAAGCTTTCCTTCTGTCATTGCCATAGTAAATTACTATAGGCCTTCATTGTAATGGCCCATATTCAATTTCCTGTTAATATAAGGATACGAGGATGCATTCTTCTTGAAAGATAAGTAATGGGCAACATATAAATATTCTATTAAAAAGATAAAATGGAGGAAATGAACTGGAACTATTTGAAATTATTCATGGGCCTTTGATGTTTAATACATTGCTTAAACAAAGTAAAAAAAAAAAAAGTCCTTTGCATGTGTTACTCAGGTTACACACTTAAAACCCACAGGAAAATAATTTTCTCTATCTAATAACACAAACATAAAGGAATAAACATGAGAACACAGGACTACTTCCAAATTTGTATCGACAAAGCTCACCCATGCACTTTGGGTATGTTCAGTTTCCCACTAGTGATCTTTTTAATGGGTGCTTTAAACTAGCATCTCTCCCTGTTCTCCCCCTCATGCAGTCTTCCACTTGCATTCTTATTTTAATGAGTATTTCTTTCATGTACTCAGTGACCCAAGACAGATACTAAGACTTCAAGAATTCAACTAGACTAATACTGATGCATGGAGAGGACCTAAAACCCCTGCTCAAATGTAGCCCAAAGACTCAGTCTCCAAGTGTTGTCCCTAGTAAGGGGAACAGGGACTGTCTCTGACATGAACTCTGTGGTCTGCTCTTTGATCACCTCCCCCTGAAGGGGTTGCAGCCTTACAAGACCACAGAGGAAGACAATGCAGCCAGTCCTGGCGGGACCTGATAGGCTAGGGTCAGATAGAAGGGGAGGAGGACCTCCTCTATCAGTGTATTTGGGGAGGGGCACGGGAGAAGATGAGGAAGGGAGGGTGGGATTGGGAGGAGATGAGGGAGGGGGCCACAGCCAGGCTACAAAGTGAATAAGTTGTAATAAGTAATAAATTAAAAATTAAAAATAATAATAAAAAGAATGCAACCAGCTCCTAACTTCAAGTGCACTCTGGCTGTTATGCCATGAAGCTGTTACATGAATGCAGGTTCTCTTTGTTTCTCAGAAGCCTAATTCTCTGTTTCTCAGCTTCTACTCTCTAAAATACATAACGTCATTTCATTTCTATGGCATCACCTCCAAATTGCCTACAGACAGGCTCCCGCTCCTAGCCGTGAGCAGACAGCAGCAGCTGCAACTCTTCGGGGCCTTACACAGGGCCTTATTCTCACCACTGTGTTTCCCATTTGTACCAACTCTATACAACTTCTTGCAGGTTTTTTTTTTTTTTCATTGAGCTGTGCTGCACAGTATTAACCCTTCTACTTCTGTACATGTCTAGATATTTTTAAACACTCCTCTCTTTGTTCAACGTTTTCCCATTCATTTCCTTTCCATCATGTAACAGTTCTGAGCAAAACTATAAAGTCATCTGTTCATCCATACTCACCAGAGGTTTTCTCTGAGTTAGGTCAGGCCAACATAGGAATGCCTAGCCTATTTGCACTGAGTCTATAATATTTAGATGTTTACATGTGTTGAATTGCCACACAAGCTGCTAAAGATCAAAACTTTTGGATCTCTAAGCACCTGAAAAGTAGAACAGGACTTAAGTGTGAAATACTTTAACACATGTTTTAAGAATTACTTAAATATTAAGTCAGAAACCTAATTAGAACCTAAGCATTATCACATCTCCAGACATATTTTAGGTGGGAAACATGAAATCATTTTGAATTAGCAGCATTATAACCACATTCACCTCTGCAATTCTAATTGGAAAGCTGACTTATGCATCTGGCTGCAGCTTTTTAACCACAAATAGCGTCTGTATAGATTATTAATTCAAATGAACTTTAAGAACTATGTGACTTACAAAGAGTCATTCCCCTTGGAATACCACCTTCAAGACTCACCATCTTAGGTGTCTATGGATGTGTGTGTATATTAGCATAATTTTAATTTTAATCAGGTAGAGGCTGGTTATTAGTTTCTATGAGCTACAGTAATGGTGGGTATGACAACAGGCACTCTCAGCATAACCAACCACTTTCTGAATGGATTTTAGGCTTACTCCATAAAACAAAACCCATGCCTAGCTCTACTATCAGCCTCTATGTCTACATAAGTGATAGTCCCTAAAGTAGAATCTACTGTGATTATGCTGTGAAATAGACATATCATTACTCATCTTAATAAAAGTCATCATCATATATATAGCTAAGTGCATTTCTTAATCCAAATCTGAGAAATTCTATTTGCAATAGATCCTGATTAACACAGGGACCTACAATTGGCCAACATGCATAGAAGAGGAGGATACCGAATGTTCAGCCCTAAAGGGAACATCTATAGCACATCCCTGCCCCCTGCCAGGCCCACAGATCATTTGGAAAGGGGCAGGGGGACAAAAATAGCATAAGAACCAGAGATGGTGGATGACTAAAGGAAACATCTTGAGATGTCTTATAGTAAGACAAAGCAGAGCAGCTGAACATATGAACACACAATGGTTGAGACAGCATGCACAAAGCCTGTGCAAGGCCACACCTGACCAAGTCCCAGATGCAGACAAAACAATCATACACGTAAAAAAAAACCAATAAATATAATATGAAAAAAATAAATTCTATAAATTTGGGTGGTTAGGGAGATAGGGGTGACTCTGAAGAAGTAGGGGACATGTGCCGAGCTTTCCAGGAGGAAAAAAAAAAATGGGAAAGAAAAGGGATGAGAGGTAATGAGGGCACTGTAAACATTAGGACTCAAGAATGATTTTGACTCGAAGCTTTGTCTTTGAGGGAGTGGCCCCTTCACCATGACACAGGTAGCACTGTCACAATGATAGCTCTGTGTCTAGCACCATTGTCATGATGCCCACTTCTGCAGCAGCCCTGAGCCTGAACCTTGTTTTTGTGTTTCATTCAGATCTACTCTCCTATTGGGGGTGACTACCAGTCCTGAGTCTCAGGGGTGGTCTTCTTCTAGAGTTCTACTGAGCATTGTTCAATAGGTTTTCCCTCGTGGTTTTACGTAGGGAAGAGTTTCCTGCCTGAGAACTTGGCTCCCTGCACATGCTTTGGAATCGAGATGATGGTGACCAGATGCCCCCTGCTTTGCTGGCTACAGTGCACACCACGCAGGGCAGCCATTACTACAGGAGATGGTGGAGGAGCATTGGGGGTTGGAGCCTGTGATGTGAGGTGGTGCAGAATGCCTTCTGAGACAGGACGCAGAGACAAATTATGGTGCTATTGAGAGCGGACAAAGTCCCATGTTAAGGAGGAGACGGTGGCCATTTAGGAAAGAAAAGGTATAGTTACCCTTCAGCAAAAGAGCCTTGTGAGGACAGAGAACCGAATGCTTCCAAACAAGATCATGGGTATCTTGTTTGGGTCTTGAGGTAACAAAACATAAAAAAGGACAATGCATTGTACCCTATGCAACTGTGAGGAATAAATTTCTATTTATAAAATTCTTGGTCTATGGCATGTTTTCCAGTAGAGTGACATCTGAAACACTGACTCTTCAGAAAAAACTGTTTTTAATAAAAGGTAATCTTTATTTTAATTAGCCAATTTCCCACTGAAAAATGTTCTCAAGATAAGTTTCTCAATTTAAGACATTATGCCCAAGAAGGACGTTAATTAAATATATCTTCTTTATACATTCGCCAAATAGGAATTTGAATATATAGTATACTTTTGAAAACTCATCACTACGTACACTGGAGTATGTGATGGGATTAAATTAATTTTCTTTTTTAAAAAAGAGAGGAGGTTAAAGTGTTTCAAAAGCAGCTCCTTGTAATCTTTTGAGTGGTGTTTCTTTTCATGAGCAAGAGTCATAACTCAAACCAGAGCTGACAATTCTGTCACTTCCAAAAATTGTTAAGGTTAACTTATGCAAATGTAAGTGTTTACAATTTATTGATTTGACAGAAATTTTACTTTACTTTTCTAAAAACAGAGACTCTGGCATATTTCAGAATGAATAAAATTAGTACAAAACCAGACAAGCCTTGCCATGAGTTAAATGAATGAAATTAATACATGTAAAGGAGAAATAAAATCATCTTTGGTTGTCTTTAAACATCTTAATACTATAAAAATTCTTTGTTCATTGATTTAGAATATTAAGAAATTTCAAAAATTTAAAGACTATGATTAATCTATCAAGACATCAAGTGGGAAAATACTGCCTTTTAGCCATGTTTTCTCCCGTATGTCACATGTTATCTTACTGCTAAAATTCTGGATTTTTCAGTTAACGAATAAATCCTTACAATGAAATTTCATGAAGCCATATTGTTGACTGAGTTGTTGACATGGAAAAGTCCCAGTTTGCTAAAAATTTTCACCTAGATTTATATTATTCTTTTCCAACTCTTTAAAGTGCTTACCACATCCATATACAGTACATGCGAGTGTGTGTGCATGCGGGTATATGTGTACATGGAATCTAGTCTTTAACTCTCTTGGACAGACAGTACCAGCTTGACCAAATAATGAGCATGACACGTCGTTATTTTTCTCCTAAGCTTCTCTGATCTCCTCATTTCCATTTGATTTTAGTAAAACCTCCAGGCAACACTAAATCCCAACCTTAACTTTCTTTACATTCATTCACCACCATTTCTCTTCTTCTTACTAAATCTCCAGTATACATTGTTGCAGTTAGCAGACTCTCTGGTAAGCATTTTCTAGAAGCTAAACCTATAAAATCTCCAGTGAGAATCAGCAAGATTCAATCGTAAATTTGTTAGGGACAGTCAAGGCATTAGAACTGGGTTGTCACATAATGTAGCTTCAAAGATATTATCGTTTTATTAGATGTCACTTTTCAGTAGCTAGGTTGCTCTAAAATTTTGCAAAAGATATGGAAACCAGGCACCTTTTTTAAAAAATTAGCCAAATACATCCCAGTCTCCAAGTGGGTTTCCTAGTAATGGGAACAGGAACTGTTTCTGACATGGTCTCAGTGGCTGACTCTCTGATCACCTCCCCCTGATAGGAGAGCAGCCTTACCAGGCCACATGGGAAGAAAATGCAGCCAGTCCTGATGAGACCTGATATGCTAGGGACAGATGGAAGGGGAGGAGGACCTCCCCTATCAGTGGACTGGGGGAGGGGCACGGGAGGAGAAGGGGGAGGAAGGAGGGGCTACAGCTCGAATACAAAGTAAATAAATTGTAATAAATAAAAAAATAAATTTAAAAAAATTAGCCAAATAATGGAGGGAAGCATCTATGCACATCTAACTTACAACAAACTATCACAGGCTTTCTTTCAAACAATAAAATATATAATCTTTATAAAAAAAAAGTTCCTCTTTGATTGCATAACTGACTTATTTTTCAAAACAGATATGCCATATTAAAAATTTGCTCTGTGGAGGAAGCCTTGTAGAAACGAGTCCTTTCTTCTTAGGCCTTGTCTGTGAAAGGCAACGCAGAAGACATTTCAGTGTTGACGTCCTGAAACTGCAAATAGAGCGGTGTTGCCTCACTCCGGTTACCACAGGAGAAGCCAGCACCTGCTTTGTTCTTTGCTTCTGACACATCTCCGAGCACCCAGACTTGCAGAAAGACGTAGGAATGCATACAGCAGGAGAGTAGGGGGGAAAGCAAGATGATTTTCTACCTTCTCTTACTTCCAAAGAGGTGCAAAACAGGTAGTAGAATTTGGAAAAATATTCATGCCACCAATTATTTGGTTTCAGATGTCATGACAGCGAAAGTGCGGGGGGGGGAGGGCAATTACACTCAAACTACAGGACTCTACAACAGTAAATGACGCATTGCACACTTATGCTTGGGATTAACGGTAACAACTGACTTCTTTTCAAAGCGAAACCCATGTTTTTCACACTAACGTGTGTTTCTTCTTTGCATAAATCTCACTCTTTTTTTTTTCAAAGAGGAAATGCTGGCAAAAGTGTAGAGTACAGCAGCCACTTAACTTTTATATCAATATCATACAACTAGATTTTTCTTTTGAAATGCACTTTGCATTGAACAGAAAATTACTCGTTCTTGAGGCAAAGGAAAATATAAAGAGACAACAAAATTTACTAAAATGATGTTGCTATTAATTTGTCAATAAATAAAAAATGAAATAACATCTAATAATGCTAATGCAACAGTTTCATTTTCGTTTCTTCCTGTCATCTGTTTAAAGTGGCTTTATGTGAGTTGCAGAAAGGAAGTTATTTATATTTTTATTCTTTGTTGCATGAAAGAAAATCTCAGCGAAAGTGAGCGTTCTAGAGGGCGCCCAACAAAATGCTCGCCACAGGCAAGTCTCTGTGCTTGCTCCCCAGCAACCGAATAGGAACAGAGAGCGTCCTCTCCTGAAACATAAGCACACCGTACAGAATCAGGAGCCCAAGTTCTCACCGTCCGCTACAGAGCGAATTCTCAACGACTGTCGGCAATCCCTATGACCCGCTGCAGCTGACGTTGCGTCAGTCCATCAAACGAGAGACCATCAGATCTACTCCATGCCCTTTCTCTACACAGCTCTGCAGCACAGGAAAATAACCTAAACTAAAGATCAAAACTCCTGTCTTCACAGCTCCCCAGGTCCCCATCCCTTCCCATTACTGTCCCACCCTCCGTTTAATACAGCACAGCTCGGCCTTCTCTTTCAGGCCTGGACCTCACAGCCTCGGTTCCGTAGCTGCCAGTGGGTAGTCAGGTATCTGCCAACTGCCAACTACAGAATGCTTTTGTTTGGGAAAGCATCTGCTATCAGTGGTTTAAGACATTTAATGTTTTTTCTCTATATTATACTTGCATATACTCAGAGTTGTGCCTATAGATATATTTATCTAATTAATTGTGTTGTTGAAAATAGTTTAGCAATAATATAATATAGGATTGAAATTCCTACCTAAACTATGAAATTGAAAAAAAGTCCTTGATAGTATCGAAAATAAAATATATTAGTTTTATATAGAAATCATTTTCACTGTAAAAGTCCTTTGAATGTAAAAGGTGTTTATATAATAAATTGAATACATAATTCATTTCAAAGCAACTCAAAGAGGAGCTTATACTAAAACATTAAGTGTGAAATTGTCCTTCAGTTCTAAAATTCATACGCCATGGTTAGTGATTGTCACCTATAACTCCTTACAGTGTATATGTAGGATGGAAGAGGACACACGGGAAAATGACTTCACCGTTTTTATAAAATAGGATACAAAATATCCTGTTGGCAATCTTCTGAGCCTCCACAATTCTATGCCTCACCCAGGAACTGAGTGTTCTTGAGCCTCCACAATTCTATGCCTCACCCAGGAACTAAGTGTTCTGAGCCTCCACAATTCTATGCCTCACCCATAAACCTAGTGTTCTGTGGGCATACTGTAGAACAGCCATTTCAAACCTGGCCAGCTCCGCTTGCTCCAAGTTTCTTATAAAACCAAAAATTTCTTTTTTTATATATTACAAAAGCGAAGACATGAGTATGTACGAAGGAAGATGTTCAAAAGTGCCCAAATGAAATAATCCAAAAAAGGATTGTAAAAGAAACGACGCATTAAATAGATAACACAGTTATATATTAAAACCTGTAAAAGAGGCTTTCCTAAAATCTGTTCAAGAGAACATTGATTCAATTATTTTATTATCTGAAAACAATGCTGAGAAAGATCGGATTTTGTAATAAAACATAAAAATTACCTTAGCAGCATCTGTAGTTTTCCCAAAGTTATATTAACAGCATATGTTGAAAGAATGGGATGGAACTCGGGTCATCTACACAAAAGAGCAAATTTTAAAGAAAGAGAAAAGCTGATGTTTATTACCTAGGTTTAAAACTCAAAAAACTAAAACCCTTCACTCAATGATTCTCAGGTAGAGTGGCTGTACTGGTTTAGCACACCAACAGTGGGGTTCAGCTCCAGATTCTTGACTGTCTTTACTTCCATATGTTTTACTTCATTGAATTATCAGTTTCAGCTGTGACAGTTTTTATCCCTTGTATCCATTTATGATTCCATACAAATGCTTTATAATAAATTGTATCAACTGGTTGTTTTCATCCCTTTGAAACACCTA
Source organism: Meriones unguiculatus (assembly GCF_030254825.1). NCBI lineage: Eukaryota > Metazoa > Chordata > Mammalia > Rodentia > Muridae > Meriones > Meriones unguiculatus. The sequence goes on along the minus strand of NC_083362.1, from coordinate 57,078,196 downwards.
AATATTTTTAAAGTGAAACAGAATGTGTAAGAGAAATGTGACAGCACTGTTAATAAAAATGCTTTCATACAGCTGTTACAGTTCAGTCATTAAGTACAAGCAGCCTAGTCACTCCTTTATCAATAGATAGTAATTGTTTTCTCCCATTTAAACAGGTTCAGGTAGCACGCTCTTTCACAGATGCTGGCCATCATTTCTAAAATTCAAACCACCAAAAATGAAATTTCTGAAGGTCTTTAAACATCTACCTTCTTTTCTACAGAGAAAACATGAGTTGTGAATAACTATGTCCTTAAGGGATATGTGGCTCAAGCTGTCAGATCAGAGTGGACGTATAGGGTCCAAAGGTCTCTAAAGCCGGCCTCTTCCCACCTGTGTGTTTTGACTGTTCGCCTCTTCTGGTGCTCGTTTTCCTGCCATGGTTGGTAAAAACTGAATCAGCATCGGAGCACACTGCGGTTACTGCAGAACTGAGAAACTACTTTCAGGAAAAAAAAATGTTCTGAGAAGTGGCTGGAGAAACACAGAAGATGCAGCAGAGACTGCTCACCCCAAGGAGAGAACCAGTCACCGTTCCAGTCCCTCGCAGTGACAGACATCTCTGTGTCTGTCAGCATGTGCGCACAGAGACCTGACGTCTACAGCACCGCGACACTGTAGAGTGTATGTTTCTGTTCATTAGAACCAATGAGCCTTGAATAAAATGAAAATGACTACAATGTGCTCCATTAAAATGTTCATGACTCAAAAAGTAAAACAATGTAAGAAAAATAAAAGAAAGAAAAAATACAGTATCTGTCACTTACGGAAATCTCTTAAGTGTCAAGGAGGGAACTTTTTAAAAATCCACCGGCATCTACCTATTGGCCATCTGTGCAGACCTGGAAACTGACAATGCAGTGTTTGATCAAACTGACAATGCAGTGTTTGATCTGAGCCATACAGTGGAAAAGGACTCACAAGAAAAGACATAGAGGAGTGTGGAGACATTGAAAACAAATGGGAGACCTAGCAAACACATCTGACCACAAAGTTTCCCCTGAGCAAGATCAGCCAGCAGGTACACCTTGCACAGCTCCCAAAGGAGGTTATAAACTGTGAGATGAAACAGATAAGCAGCTAGAAAGACAAGTCGTTTCTGAGCTATAGAATTCAAGGATAAGGTGCCACAAGAAAAAGCCTATACTGCTCAAGCTGGGCAGCATTATAAGCCCAGGGGTATGTTTCTCGGTATCTGAACTGATGCTGCCATGAGGAAGTTTTTAAGTTTAAACTTTCCCAGTCCTTCCATGAAGAACCACAAACAGCCAAAGCAATTCTGATGAGTAAGAGCAATGCTAGAGGTATTACAACATGTGACCTCAAAACACAGTATAAGGTTATAATAATAAAGATGGCCTGCTATTGTCATTAAAATAAGACAGGGACACCACTGGAATATAAAAGATGCAGAATTTTTTTTTAAAAAAAGCTTAATTTTACCCACTTAATTTTTGATAAAGGAGGAAAAAATGTACTGTGAATAAAAGATACCCTAGTCAAGAAATGGTGCTTGCAAAACTGACTTCCTACCTGCAGAAGATTTATATTGACTTATGTCTTTATTCTTGTACAAAAATCGATCCAAAATGGATCAGAGGCCTTAATTTAAAACCTCAAACACTGAAACTTTTGGAAGAAAACACAGGGGTTATCCCTCAAGATATTGAGGTAGGCAAGCACTTTTAAACAGTACATCAACAGCATGGGAACTAATCCCAAATACCAACAGATAAAACTACACGAAAATAATAACTTTCTATACAGCAAAGGACACAATCAGGAAAGTTAACAGGCCACAGGATGGGAGATATCTTTACCACCTACGCTTCAGACAAGAGGCTAATATCCAGAATGTACAAAGAATTTCAGAAATTAAAAACCAAACGGAAAAAATGACCATCAACAAATGGGAAAAAAATATACTCAATATCCTTAGGCATTGAGGAAATCCATATTGAAACTATTTCGAGATACTATCTAATCCCAATCTGAATGGCAATCATCAACATATCTGACCACAAATGCTGGGGAGGATGGGAGGAGAGAGGGATCCCTATGCACTGTTGTTGGGGTGCAAATTAATGCAACCTAGAGATTTGGAGAGAGAGAGAGAGAGAGAGAGAGAGAGAGAGAGAGAGAGAGAAATGGAGTGACCATATGGCCCAGCTATTTTAATCTGGGCAGGTATCTAGAGAACTCCAGCTTCTATCATTTATTCCCATGTTTTTACTGCTTCATTTGCTATTACAAAGAACTGGGATCAACCTCATTGTACACCAATAGATGAATGGATGGTGAAATTTTGATATACGCATATTAAATGGAACACTGCATAGATCCAATGAAAACAGTTTGAAAAATGTGCAGGAACATGAATAGACATAGAATGTAGGGTCACACAATCTCAGAAAGAAACCACATGATCACTCTCATATGTGGAATCTAGCCAATAATGTGTGTATGTATGCAAACAATGTATTTATGGGTAGAGGAAGCCATGAAGAAAACGATAAGGGGATAAGGAGGACTAAATGCAGGTAATGGGCACAAGTTATAAATTCTGTCACTCACAAGCTTGCTTGTTTGGTGGTGCAAAAGTATGTAAATATATTTGATGCTGAAAGTGTGAAATTTGAGGTGAAGCTTCTCAGATACTGTTTTAAAGGTCAATTCTAATTGTGTAGAATTTCATTTAGTTGTGTAGACTTTCGATCTGGTTAATTTTGGTATGTGAAATTTTTATTTGTGTAGGGTTTTCTATAATTAAAAAGTTTTTTAATAGCTGGGCAGTAGTGATGCATGTTTTTAATTCCAACACTCAGGAGACAGGCAGCCAAATCTCTTGAGTTCAAGCTAGGCTGGTCTACAGAGTGAGATTTAGAACAGCAAAGACTACATAAACAAACCCTGTTTCAAAAAATCTTTTAAAGTTTTTAATTATTTTAAAAAGAATATATTTTGGAGATGATGTGGGGAAGGGGGAAACCCTCCTTCATTGCTGGTGGGAATGTAAACTTGTACAACCACTTTGGAAATCAATCTGGAAATCAAGCTTTCACAGACAATTAGGAATAGTGCTTCCTCATGATCCAGCTATACCACTCCTAGGCATATATCCAAAAGATACTCAAGGACATCTGCTCAACCATGTTTGTAGCAACTTTATTTGTAATAGCCAGAAACTGGAAACAACCTAGATGTCCATCAACTGAGGAATGGATACATAAATTGTGGTACATTTACACAATTAAATACTACTCAGCATTTAAAAACAAGGAAATCATGAAATTTTCAGGCAAATGGTGGGAACTAGAGAAGATCATCCTGGGTAAGGTATCCCAGAAGCAGAAAGATAGACATGGTATATACTCACTTATAAATAGATATTAGACATATAATATAGGATAAAAATACTAAAACTGTACACCTAAAGAAGCTAAGCAAGAAGGAAGACCCTGGGTAAGATGATGTGTCCTCACTCAGAAAGGCAAATGGGACAGACATTGGAAGAGGGAGAAAAAAGGGAACAGGACATGAGCTTACCACAGAGGGCCTTTGAAAGACTCTACACAGCAGGGTATCAAAGCAGATTCTGAGATTCATAGTCAAACTTTTTGCAGAGTGCAGGGAATCTTATGAAAGAAGTGGGAGATAGTAAGACCTGGAGAGGACAGGAGTTCCACAAGAGGGAGGAAGGGAGGGTGGAATTGGGAGCAGAAAAGGGACGGGGCTACAGCTGGGGTGCAAAGTGAATAAGCTGTAATTAATAAAAAGTAAAAATAATATAATTTATACCTTTATAAAATGTATAAATTGTGTTTTTATAATTAAATGAGAAGAAAGATAAAAGAATATTTCAAGTTTGCCTTTGTAAAAATATTTTAGTAAAAGAAATAGGAAATGTAAAAGGAGCAAAAATCATAAGTGAATTAAGTCATTTCATGGTCCTCTAGTACATGTTGCTCACGAGAAATTGCATTTAATAATGCAGATAACTATTTGGGAGAAGACACAGCAAAGGCGACAGAAGACTGAGCAGGTGCTAACACGTGAGACACGGGCACTTGGACCACAAGTGGACTACCAAGTGGGCAATTCCTTGTTGTTCACAGGACTAGTGATCCTAGGGCTACAGCTACAGAAAGGATGAGGAATCAACATGGACCCAGCTCCAAGGGTTTAGGATTATTTAGCAGAGCAAAAGCATAGCCATGTGGCAGGTGTTCACTCTGGCACCATTCCTGCAGCATCCAGTTTCCGCCCTTCCCCAACACCATGCTTTGTTCCTTAAATATCAGACACTAATGCAACCCAGAACTTTCTTGTGATTACGCCACAGCAAAATGTTATTTTTTTTTCAACGTGTGGGTGTTGATCGCTCCCCTCTTAACCTAATATAGTCCAAAAGCATATGTGGAAACAAATCAGGAACAGAACAAGAGAAAGCATGGGAAGAAACCTGGTAATATATTGGATTGTTAGTGATCTCTGTATGTTTAATGACGGCCTATATAAAAAAATATTAGGCAGTATTTTTCATACATGATGAAAGAATAGAACAATAGTATATTATCTGTAATTGGAGAAAATAATCTAGCTAAAACTAAGTTTTGCTAAGTTTAAAATATTAAAGTATTTATGCTATGTTTCTTAAATTATGTTGCTGGAACCAGTAGTGGAGAGAACACTCAATATTTTGTTAGAAATGCATAAATAACATCAAAGCCTTGGACCTCATTCTCCTGCCCACAAAAAAATAAATTTTACTCTCTGACAGGATTCCCGCTATGAGAAAAAAATTCACATTAATTTTGATATATGCTTCTTTGGATTACCCAAAACTGTATATTCTAATGTATTATATTAATATCTTCATGCTACTGTCAAAATTAATTACTTACTCAAAGACACTAAAAGTGTTTAGGAAGCCTATTTCCAGAAGTAGGACAGAACTAAGAAAATTCAAAACCTAGTAAAAGAAACCAAAGAACACAAAACTATTATCCATGAAGCAAACTTGAAACTTATTTTTAAAGTAGTCAGAACAATGTACACACACAAACACACACACACACATTTTTTTAGGTAAATTTTACACAAGTAGAAAATTAATGAATGAACTTTTAGCATTGAGAAGTGGCTATTGTTTACCAAAGTATAATTAGGTTTAGAATAAAAGTCAATGGAAATTAATAGCCAGTATCAACCACCCACAGACTGATGTCAATTTGGGTGAGTTTTATTTTCATATTCTTTTGAAATAATTGCAGGCTATTGAAGAGCAAAGGGTTCTCAATACTTAGCACAGAGAAATAAAAAATCCTTGTTATATGTAATTATAATTAGTCAGGGATTAAAAACTGAGATCTGAGTTGATTAGTATCTATGTTGATTAGGAAAGAACACCAACTGTGTCCCCAGAGCTTTTGGTCAGGCTATTATGCTTATTTTTGCTTACGATTTTCCTAATCATAGGACTACAGGAGCACCCGTGATGGCAAAGAATAATCCAGGATGAGAAGCAAACCATCAGCAATTAATTATTTGGGGATTATCTGAAACTGCTAATGATAGAAAACAGTTTACAAAGAAAGTTAAGGGCCAGTGTTAACGGAAATATTCAGAAAAAAATTCAAACGATTCTGGCATTGGACCCGACCACCCGTGAAGACCCAGCGTGCACTGCTAGCTATAAGTCAAGTCTCGTAATGGCGTCAGGAAAGGCAAACCACACGAATCCTATTTCCTGGGCACGGGCAGCTTCTCCGGCCCCCACTGGGTCACTCCGCACCATCGTTGTGCAGGCCAGTTCATCTGGCTTAGCATCACACAGCTATGCAGTTGTTGCACAAAAAATAATTTAAAATTCTAGTTGATTTTTTTCTGTAGAGTTGACAGAAGGTATGCCAGATGTTACACAGGGAGCCTGGGTCATCATTCCATTGTCAAAAAATTCAGGAAAGAAATATGAATCGTAAAAAAAAAATTACAATTTTGGCAAAATTATAGCGATGAGTAAAGTATTTTACCTGTCAACACATTTGAAATAGTAAAATATTGAAGAGTTCCCTCTCTTTGGATTATATAATTTTATGTTAAAGACTCATGAATAAAGTAACTGAAGAAGTAGCAGAATAATAATTTTTTGAGGATAATTAGTTTCTTTCTGAGTGACTTTCCATTAAAACCTCCTTAAAATAAACCTAATTACGTAAGTTTTCTAATGTTTCTGATGCTTGCTTCTAAGTTTTAATTCTGCCAAGATTCTTTGTAATTTCACAATAAGTATGCACAATTCCTCCAGTTTCCTAGCGACACTATTTTATGTTTAATGGCCTCTCCAGCCACCCATCATAACATACTCTGGGACTCTTTCTTCCTCAGCTTTTACATTGTTTAAGTGGACCTCATCACCATGATCTCTAATTTGAAGACATCCTAACTGTCCAAGCTTTGATGCTTCCTAAGGTAATATGGGCCTTGCAATCAGGTAATTTTTTTTTTCATTATGGCAAGCATTTTCCTTCCCTTGATTGCTGGTTTGGGGTTTTGCTTATTTGTTCATTTGTTTTGTTTGGGTTTTCATTATAAAAACAGTTCCAAAATTGCAACAATCCCTCCGTTTACTTCAAATCACAAATGCTTTCTTCTGATTCTAGCCTTACTGGGAAGCCTGGGACAGAGTTTTGCCTGATTAAAGCGCTGTCAGACATTCTGAGGTCTGGACTACCGACTCACTGTTATGGCTCCTAAACTGTATTTCATTGTTGTCTTGGTCAAAAGCAGAAGCTCTCTTTCCTTATCTGCCTTTTTTGCTAATTTTCTTTCTTTTTTAAAAATATAAAATACTGCCTTTTCTTATTTTCATTTCCTCCCTGGCACCCGCTCTTTCCACAGCTGCTTAAAACTGACGTAAGGGGAGCTCCTCTCACCTGATGGACCCTCCTACCTAAATTGTCCATTTCTCCACATTGACTCACACAAATTCATGGCTTAAATGGCTGTCCAAAGCTTTCTAAGAGATATGTTCTACTTTTCTCAAGTTTTTAGTTCTCAGTGGAAAAGGAGTTTCAAAAACAAGACTCCTTTGCTGAAATCAATAGTGAGTTCATATTCACTTAAACACTCCTCTGTCCCAACAACATAAGTTCACTGAAGAAAGTAACTTTTTCATCTGGACATGGCTTGCTCTCACACCCTTACAAAAAAGCATCAAACATAATGAGCATATCATGAGAATGGAGAAGGGCATGTAAAAATAACCCTGAAAAGCAGAGAAATGATAAGAAACCCAAGAGTGGTTTATAGTTATACTGGAAATGAACCTAGATTGAGACATTTGGCCATAGAAAAATAACACTGAATTCATTCCATTTAAGCCACTCTTCAAACATAGTAATATAATTGCTATGAATAATATTTGGGTGTTAGCGGCCGTCAAGCAACAGAATTTTTTAAGTTTTCAAATACATTTACTGTGTGAATACCTTTCCAACAGCAATGGTGTGATTACGTTGTCGCTCAAGAGATAGCTGCAGACTGTGTCTTGATTTTTGGTTTGGTGGCTGATTCACCTGAAGCAAGTCATAGGTTCAGTTCCCTAATATAAGTTAATAGAGTGACACATGTTACAAAGATTACAGAACTCTTAAGTGCTGAGTGCTAAAGGCACTGCCTGACGCATGAGATGTGTTCACGGAGCAGTGGGAAGCCGCGTTTGTTGTTTACATCAATAACTGCTTCAGTTATTCGCGTGCTGCAAGGCATGGACCACAACATGTCGCCACGGTGATTTACAAGCAATTCTATTCAAATACCCCACCTGTATTAACTTGCTTCAGGTGTGTGTAACTGGAACACTTAATGAAAGTCTCAAAGAGATTTTCATGTTTCAGGATGACCGACTGTGCTCAGATTCATTCTCCTTGCACCTATCTTGGAACAGTCACTGAAATACCAGCAAGAGAAAAATGCCTACTTAGTGAGAATTCAGGGAAAGTAACTGAAATAGGATGGAGGATTATCTGAAGCAGAGGGAGCCAGAAGTAGTTTAGGACAGAAAGGCTTAGTCTAAGTGGATGCTATTTTCTTTTCAGTGAAGAAGTTCTCTTTTCTCTTACTCCTCCACAACTGGAAAACAGAAAGGGCAGCCTACAGTTCCAGCTGCCCATTTACACATACTTGCACATAGATGCCACCTGTGCTCAGCCTAGTCATGAGAGGGTAGCAATGTAACAGCAGAAGAACTGGAGCAAGCCACCTCTACGAATCTCTTCCATCCCTCATCTGTCCAAACAGTAAACAATGGGGAACAAACACAAGGGGAAACAGAAAACAAAGATGACATGCTGCTATGCACTCTACTGTAGCCATCCTGTATTCATTTTGTTGGTGAACTAATTTTCATCACGCATTCAGAGAGGATGGTAATGAGGTAGTCAAGGCTAAATAAAAATCAAAGGCGGAGTCCTCTCTGACTCCTTTCCCAGCTCATGAAGCCACAGTCAGAAGACAGTCATCTTCAAATCAGGAAGAGAGGCCTCTTCCTGCCTCTTCCTTCTTCCTAGATCAAAGCCTGTCCATGCCAAGACCTTGACTGAGGGCTTTCAGTCTTTAGGACTCTAAGAAAATAAATTGATGTTTAATACACCAACTTTAGCAAGTCTATGGTGTGTCATGGCCTCCCAAGACATACAGTAATGAGAGAGAAAACAACAATAACTCAAAATAAACAGCAAATTATAACTAATAACATTGGTGATTCAAAATGACATACTTCACATACGCAAACATCATTTCAAAGAACAAAGAACAATTTTAAATTACAACTATGAAAATACAAATAAAATCAGTTTAAGTACTGAGAAAAAAGAAAAGAAAAATGAAACTTCATCCCCCAGTTAAAGAAGACCAAAACAATGGAATTTAATTTTTTTTTGTAAGAAAAGAGATAACAAGATCAATATTTGAATTTCACTGCCATGGACCAAATGTTTGTGAGACCTAAAGAATGTCTATGTTGAGATGCTACCCCCAAGTGTGATGGTATTAGGAAGTAAGGCCTTACCAAGGGCTCCTGGGCCCTTCCGCCAGGTGAGACAAAGAGAACAGCTGCCAGCGTGAGTATGAAATTGGCCCCAACAGGCAGGGCATCTGAGTACTTTTTGACCTTCAACTTTCCAGCCAAGCCAAGCAAATGTGTGAGTAAACGGCTGCTGTTTGCAAACTTCCAGTTCATAATGTGGCTTAAATTCTTTATGAGCTAACCCAGTCACACAGTCACACTCTGTTCCCAAAAAGGGAAGAAAACTGACAAAGGAAAGGGGTGTGTATGCTACTCAGATGAACTCTATCGAGACTGAATACAAGAGTGTGCAGAATATAAGTTGTCTTTAAGGGGAAAATAATGCTCACACCAAACTACATCTGGCCTGATTTCAGAGCACAGGCCAACAAAAGTCCTATCAAGATAAAGCCTGCCCATACTCAACCCACAGTAAAAGTCTGTTGGCATTTGATGCCTTGTCAGCAGCTCTGATGTCTGCCATACCAACGAAATACTAAGTTAAAATACCTGAAACCAAGTAGGTAAGAATTTATAAAATGTACTTTTTCTGCTTTTTTAAACACTCTTTAAAAATACTTTTAAAGGATGTGTTTATTTTTCTTCTATGTGTGGGTATTTTGCCTTTATGTATGTCTGTGTACCATGAATATGCCCAGGAAGGCCAAAATATGGTGTCAGATCCCCTGGATCTGGAGTTAGGGATGGTTTTTAACTGCAAAGTAGGGGCTGAGTTCCAAACCAGGTTTTCTGGAAGAGCAGCCACTGCTCTTAACTGTTCCATCATCTCTTCAGCCCCAGAAAGACATTTTCAGTTGAACATAAACGGTATCAAGAAAGAGGAGTTGATTTTTGATCAGAGACAGGATTCTAACAAAGAAGGATTTCAGACTGACAGCTGGCCAGAGGATCCAACAGGAAATTATTACATTCAGGAACATTCAAGATACAAGGTGACAATAGGGAGGTATGTAGTCATGCCACAGGAGGCCACGACTTTCCCTGTAAAAATCCAAAAATGAAGCACTTGTAGATTCTTCAAAAATGGCAACAGTATTTAAAATGTCTGTGTTAAAATAAAGCAAATGAAAATATGACAAAACTATAATCATGAGACATCTAAGGAATGAGAATCCTCACATTCTTCATTAATTCATAATCTTTCTTCCTCAGGCAGCAGAATTTTGTTCCAGGTGAAGAGCATTGCTTTGCATGAATGTGATAGTAATGCTTAGACAGTGGTAGTTAGCAATATCAACATGAAAATTATACTAACTGAAATTGCTTCAGAATGAGGAGGGGTGGAAAACTGCCTGCGTGTATACCACTGTATCTCAGTTGACTTTCGTAACTATTTTTATTAAGGTAGTATTTATGACTATCACCACAAAACACAAGAAAATACATATGCAAATTATAAACATATTATCACAAGACTGTGGTTAAAATACTAATTTTCAATCACAAAAGTAATATAAGACTAATTATGTTAAGTGCTCCCATGTTGAAAATGAGCCAGTTTTTGGTCTTGAAGTAACAGCATAAATATATTCTATGTATTTGTAATTAGAAAAACATCTCTTTGAATCCTTAATCTAATGCCCTACTGGGAAATTACAACTTTACATTTAAAAAGCCAATGGAAATTTACAAGATCTGAGTTATTTTTAGCCATGTTATACTTGTTAAACCTCTCTCTTTGTAAGAGTAATTCAGATAAAAATGCAAGCAGTCTAATCTTACATACATGCTGAGGATTTGTTTAAATATAACCAATGAAACCTAAAACCTAGTTTGAGGTTTAAATTAAATCTATAAGAAGGCAGACAGGCAAGTAGAAACACTAGCATTATACCTGTCAATTTTTTTATGCCTGTCAATTTTTTTAAGTAAAAAATTTCCCCTTGTTTCTCTTTTAAATTATCTGCAGTTACCAATGGGAGAAGTGATGAGTCTTATGATAATTTCATTCCTCCTCTGAAAAACTGCAAGGCATATTGTCCTCACAAGGCTAAAGGTTCATATATTTGCTGACTTTCTAAGTTGAAAAGAGAACAAACACTAATATTGCATCTGAAACCTGTATTAGTCGCAGGCAACTCAGGCAGAAATCTGTTCTTTTATTTTTTAAGACAAATATAGAAAAAAAATGATTCAAGATTACAATTCTTAGTTCAAAAGAAGACAGGCATAGAACAAGCACATATATTCATATTATTTTGTTGAGGAATGAATTTGATAGTTTAATTTGTTGAATATTTGATTGAAATTCTAGATGAGATATTTGACATTTTTGCAGCTGTATGTCATTGAAGAGTACTAAAGCATTACTAGGAGTCATACAAATAGTCATGTTTTCATCAACGTACAGATGGGAAAACAGTTAACAGTGTAAAGCCAATTTGAGTAATGGTTCATAGAGGTACATTTTGTGGGTCTCTGGAATTTTCTACAAGAAAACGAAATAAATGAAAAAGAAGAAAATTCTTGATTTTGTCAACAATAGTACCAAATGTATTACAGTTTCTGGCTTTTATTTTCAACACAAAACTGTATTGTATGCTAACTTTTGTTGAGCTAATTATATTTAGTAAGATACTAAACATTACATTATGGGCTCCATAAAGATACAGATTTCTTTGTAGACTTTATCTTCCAATCAGTTATGGCCTCTGAACTAAACTGAACTTTCAACTCTGTGGTTCCTCACACATAACTACCAAGCAAACAGTGATAAATAGCTGCAGCATGAAAAATATCTGTAATAATAGTGCTCAATGCAATCAATGTCTCAAAAGTGTCCAATAGTTTTTTCATGATAAAAGTATATTCTTCTCCCCAATCACTGGTTTGGAGAGGATATCTGAGCTTGAGTATGAATTCATCTGTTGTATAATTTTAATTTTGAGAACTTGTCAGTGTGATCCTTTTTGGGAGGAAGGGAGAATGTGACAATACAGCAGATTTATCAGTTACTTTCCCAGTATGTTTATGTTCATTCAACCATAAGGATCTGTGTGAGAAATTAATAAAAATCAACATGTGACTATTAGCTAACATGATCACATGTATTGCACTCAAAATATTGTTTGAAAAGAACATTTTATCTCTTACTTGGAAAAACCACAAATCCTTCAGAAAATTAAATATATAAAACACACAAAATGAGCATTTCATTGCGGTCCCTTTATTTACCCTCAAAAGAGGAACAAGACAAAATAGTTGAATGGTTTATAATTTTCTGGTTTTTCTAAAGTGTTCCAAATACACTTTAACAAGGTTAGAAGGCATGCAGGGTACATATGGAGTGCACACTCAGAGACCTAAAAAAATAACAGAACAAACTGAGAAAAGACAGGGATTAACAGTTACAGTGGCAAAGGCATGAGTCCAGCGAAGACTTAAGATGGGTGAGGACACAGTTTATCACACAGTGATCAGACCAGCAGAGAGACAAGAACCTGAGAAAACATTTTACTTCAGAGTAAGATTTTTACTTCTAGTATAATAGTAACATGATCTGTACTGTTCTGTAAACTCAGCAAATAACTGTGTACGGGCATGAAGAATGAAAAGAAGAATAGTGTGGTGTGAGCCTCTGTCTGTGCTGTGCAGAATGTAGACATCATATTAAACACAAATAGATGCTCTGATGAAAAACATGATTTCACTGAGAAGAGTGTAGCAATAACCCATCACAGAGAAGACAGTCACATTAAAAACAAATAAGGTGCAAATTCATACAGATATGAATGAAGACCCGCTTGATATACAGAATAAATGACTGAAGGATTATAATAAGAGGCTGGAGGGATGGCTTGCATGTTAACAGCACTGTCTGCTCTGCCAGAGGTCCTGACTTCAAAGGGGAGTCCAACATGGCAGTAACTAGTGTGCACATTATCTGAGGTGCACAGGATCTGAAACACAAAAATTTGTGAGTGTGTGTGCGTATGTGTGTGTGTGGGGGGAGGTTTAAGCCAGAACATCAACATTGAGCTTCCTGGGAGAGAGGGGACAACCCATGAGCTGGGCCAGTTTGGATCCAGGTGGACACCTCTAAGGCCTAAGAGAGTCAAATATTCAATCCCCTTGCACTTCCCCTTGCCCCAAACACGGGCCTCCCTGCTAGACCAAGAAGGTGGAGGCAGCTGCTGTACAGGCCTCAAAGGTCGGCAGCTGTAGCAGGCAACGGCTGCCCCAAGCAGGAGCCTCCTTGCTCAGTGACTGAGATTGCAGAGGCAGCTGCCCCAATAATGGGTCTCCCTGTCCTATGGACAAACAGTGGACACCACTGAGCTTACGGATCTCCTACACTTTCATTTGCTCCTACAGGCCCAAATCTGAGAGCAGAGAACGGGGGAAACCTTGTGCTTTCCAATTAGGACTGCGAGGGAGTGAGTACGCCTTCAAGTAAATACAGCAGAGCCCCAGATTCAGGGTCCAGGTAGGCTAGCAGCCAGACATCAGCTCCCCCCACCCACAGCCCCACTGTGATCAACAGAGTGAGCCTTAGGACAGCATTCTCAACATTAAAGCCCCCGTTCTGTGGGTCTTCCAGGGAAGCCCAGGCAAACACAAGATGGTGCAACCCAGACAGATCGGAAAACAGTACAATAGGCCTGTGGGCCGTTGAGGCATTCAGAGCATCTGCACATGTACACAGCTCCAGCCCCCCCTCTTGAACTTATGCTCCGCCTTCCAGGCATCTACACATTCTACCATCATGTCCTTCAAGACACTCTTCCACACACACTCCCACGCTGGCACACATGAGCCTGCGACTTTCCTCCCTTAGCTACAACTGAAACACCAATGTCCACTCTTGAACCAGTGGTCCTCTATCATCTTCATGAAGAATACTCCAGACACCAGAGACAGGTGGACCCAGTCTAAAGTATAGACTCCAGGAACAAATAGCAAATGTTACTGATAAGTAGATGGCTAGAGGTATGTGGAAGAACACATCCAACAAAAATCAGGACATCATGGCTTCACTAGCAACCCCAAAAATCAATGGATATTTTAATTAACTGGAAACACAGGAAAATTATCTCAAATCTATGCTTATCCAGTTATTAAAGGCACATAAAGAGGAAACAAACAAAGCTCTTAAAGAAAAACAGTCAAATACAGCGAAACAAATAGAGGCACATGTAGATGCACAATTAGAGGTATATAGAGAGGAAAAGAAAAAAAATTAGAAGCCATCATGGAAGGACAGGAATCCACATTCAAACAGATAAGAGAAATGGTGCAAGACATGAATAAAGAAAACACAAACAGATAAAACTCTGGAGCTGGAGAACTTGGAGAAAAGATCAGGAACCACAAATGCATCACCAACAGAATACAAGAGATAAAAGAGATAATCGAAGGTGCTGAAGATGCAATGGCAGAAATTGATACATCTCTCAAAGAAAAAGTAAAATCAGAAATGTTCCAAACATAAAACAACAAAGAAATTAAGGACACCATTGAAAGATGAAATCTAAGAATAATAGGAGTAGACAAAAAAAAAAAGAAGATTCCAGGCTTCAAGGACCAGAAAATATTTTCAAGAAAATCACAGAAGAAAACTTTCTAAACTTAGAGAGATGTGTCAATAAACTTACAAGAGGCCTACAGAACACCAAATAGACTAGACCAAAAAAGAAACTCCTCACATCACATAATGTGATTTATCACAATAAATCTACACAACAAAGAAAAAAAAATAGAAGCAGAAAGGGGAAAAGGCCAAGTAACATATAAAGGTAGACCTACCAGATTCACACAAGACTTCTCAACAATAACCATAAAAGCCAGAAGGGCCTGAGTAGATGTCATGTAGATGCTATCAGACCACAGATGCCAACAAGACTACTAAACCCAGCAAAGCTTTCAAGCAACAAAGATGGATAAAACAAAATATTGCAAGACAAAATTAAACTTAAACAATATCTAGGAAGCAACCCAGCCCTACAGAAGATACTAGAAGGAAAACTCCAATCTAACAAAATCAACTACACCCAAGAAAACAAAGGATGTAAATAACTTCACAATAAAAAAAATTAAAAGAAAACAAGCACTGAAACACAGTAACATCACCACTCCATAATAAAAAGAACTAACATTCATTGGTCACTATTATCTATCAACATCTATCTATCTATCTACCTATCTACAGACTAACAGAGTGGTTCCATAAATAGGATACAATGTTCTACATCCAAGAAACACACCTCTGCAACAAAGTAAACAGTACCTCAGAGTAAAGGGCTGGAAAAATATTTTTCAAGCAAATGGACCCAGAAAACAAACTGGTGTAGCTATCCTGATATCTAATGAAATAGATGTTCAATCAAAATTAATCAAAAAACATAAAAAGGGAAATTTAATTCTCATCAAAGGAAACATCCACCAGGAGGACACAGCAATCCTGAACATCTATGCCCCCAAATCAAGAGCATCTACATTTGTATAAATGAAACATTATTAAAGCTGAAATCATGCATTGATCCCAACATCTTAATAGTGGGAGACTTCAACACTCTACTCTCATCAAGGGACAGATCAACTAGACAGAAGCTAAATAGGAAAATAATGACACTTACAGAGGTCCTAAATCAAATGGACCAAATAGATGTCTACAGAACATTTCACCCAAACTCAAAGGAGTAAACCTTCTTTTCAGCATCCCACAGAAGTTGTCAAAAATTGAGCATATAGTCTGGTACAAACCTAGCCTTAACAGACAGAAGAAGATCAAATTAATCCCATGTATCCTATCAGACCACCATGGCCTAAAACTAGCAACAGAAATAACAAAAAGCCTGGATACACATGGAAACTAAACTACTCTCTACTCAATGATAACTTGGTCAGGGAAGAAATGAAAAAAAAAATAGAGACTTCCTAAAATTCAATGAAAATTAAGGCACAACTTGCCCAAACTTAGGGGACACAATGAAAGTAGTGCTAAGAGGAAAGTTCACAGCAAAAAGTACCTCCAGAAAGAAGTTTGAGACATCTCATACAAGCAACTTAAAAGCACACCTAAAAGCCCTAGAAAAAGAAGCAAAGACACCCAAGAGGAGTAGATAATTGGAAATAATAAAACTCAGAGCTGAAATCAATGAATTAGAAACAAAGAAAACAATTCAAAGAATCAATGAGATCAAGAGCTGGTTCTTTGAGAAAATCAACAAGATAGACAAACCCATAGCCAAACTAACGAACAGGTAGAGAGAAACTATCCAAAATAGTTAATTCAGAAATGAAAACAGAGACATAATGACAGACACTAGGAAATGCAAACAATGATTAGGTCTTATTACAAAAGCCTGTATGTCAAAAAATTTGAAAATATAAATGAAGTAGGCAATTTTCTTGATAGATTCCATTTACCAAAATTAAATCAAGACCAAGTAAATAGATTAAATAGTCTGATATACCCCAAGGAAATAGAATCAGTCATCAAAAGTCTCCCTTACAAAAAAAAAAAAAAAACAACCAGGGCCAGAAGGTTTCAGCCCAGAACAGAATTCTACCAGACCTTCAAAGAAGAGCTAACTCCAATTCTCTTCCAGTAGAAACAGAAGAAACATTATCAAACTCATTCTATGAAGCTATAGTCACCTTGATACCTAAACCTCACAAAGGCCCCCCCCCCCAAAAAAGAGAGAAAATCCAACATTCATTTATGTTTAAAGTCATGCAAAGGTCTGGCATAAAAGGCACTTACCTAAACATAGTAAAGGCAATATACAGCAAGCCTATAGCCAACATCAAACTAAACAGAGAGAAACTATTTGCAGATGATATGATAGTATATGTGAGTGACCCAAAAAGTTCTACCAGAGAACACCTTCAGCTGATAAACACCTTCAGCAAAGTGGCAGATTCAATGCAATTCCCATCAAAATACCAATTCTTACAGAACTTGAAAGACCAAGTCTCAATTTCATATGGAAAAACAAAATACCCAGAATTGCTAAAAACAATCCTGTACAACAACAGATCATCTGAAGATATCTCCATTCCTGATCTCAAGCTCTATTACAAAGCAATAGTAATAAAAAACTACAAGGTACTGGCATAGAAACAGAATGGTGAATCAATGGAATCGAATACAAGTCCCAGAAAGAAACCCACACACCTACAGATAGCTGATTTTTGACAAAGAAGTCATAAACAAACAACAGAAAAAAGGCAGCATCTTCAACAAATGGTGCTGGTCTAACTGAATGTCTGCATGTAGAAATGCAAATAGATCCGTACTTACCACCGTGCACAAAACTAAAGTCCAAGTGGATCAAAGACCTCAACATAAAACCAGATACACTAAACTCAAGTGACAACACATGCTGGAGAGGATGTGGAGAAAGGGGAACCCTCCTCCATTTCTGGTGAGAATGAAATCTTGTACAACCACTTTGGAAATCAACCTGGTGCTTTCTCAGAAAATTAGGGAGAGTGCTACCCCAAGATCCACCTATACCACTCCTAGGCATATATCCAGAATAAGTTCAGGTACACAAAAAGGACATTTGGCCATCCATGTTTGTAGCCACTTTATTTGTAAGAGCCAGAATCTGGAAACCACCCAGACGTCCCTCAATGTTGGAATGGATGCAAAAATTGTGGTGTATTTACATGTTGGAATACCACCCAGCCATTATAAACAAGGAAATGATGAAATTTGCAGGCTAATGGTAGAAAAGCTCATCCTAAATGAGGTATCCCAGAAGCAGAAACACACAAATGGTATATACTCACTCATAAGTGGATATCAGAAATATAATATCGGATAAACATACTAAAATCTGTACATCTAAAGAAGCTAAGCAAGACGAAGGACCCTGGGTAAGATATTCAATCCTTACTCAGAAAGCCAAATGGGGTGGACATTGGAAGTGGGAGAAAACAGGGAATAGAACAGGAGCCTACCACAGAGGGCCTCTGAAAGACTCTACTCAGCAGGTTATCAAGGCAGATTCTGAGATTTATAGCCAAACTTTGGGCAGAGTGCAGGAAATCTTATGAAAAAAAAGGGGGGGGAGAGATGAAAGGCTTGGAGGGGACAGAAGTTCCACAAGGAAAGCAACAGAACCAAAAAAGCTGGGTTCACGTGTCTTTTCTGAGAGTGATACTCCACTAAAGACTATGCATGGAGATAACCTAGAACCGCTGCAGAGATGTAGCCCGTGGCAGCTCAGTGTCTAAGTGGCAGCTCTAGCAAGGGGAACAGGGGCTGTCTCTGACATGAACTCAGTAGCTGGCTCTTTGATAACTGCCCCCTGAGGGGTTGGGGCAGCCTTGCCAGGCCACAGAGGGAGACAATGCACACAGTCCTGATGAGACCTGATAGACTAGGGTCAAATAGAAGGGTAGGAGGGCCTCCCCTATCAGTGGACTGTGGGAGGGCAATAGGGAGAGAAGAGGAAGTGAGGGTGGTGTTGACCCGTTGAGGAGACCAGGGAGAGGGGTACAGCCATGATACAAATTGAATAAATTGTAATTAATTAAAAAATAAATAATTTTAAAAATAATAAAAAGAAAAATTAATAGTCTTGCCTAAGGTATAAAATAGTGAAGGGGAGGAAAAGAAGAAAATTGGTAAGCTCGATATAATTAACAAAAAATAATTAGTGGTATGTCAAGGTAATATTAAAGTTAAAATTTAAAACTGGAAACTTAAAATCCTTGGCTTTAAAATGCCATTCCTTGCTTATATTTAAGTACATTTCTTTCAAACTTGAGAGAAATAAGAAGCAACTTGAAGGACACTGGGCTAAATGAAATAAACTAGGTGCAGACACACTGCGTCTGCCCAGAATACAATTCAACTTCCAATACCTCGTGTGTGTATTTTAAATTCATAACTGCATTCTGATTTTATATGCCTGCCGCCAATTTGTATCAAAGCAAAATGAGACAGGTAGGACTATTTAAACTAAAACTCTTCTGGGCAACAATCAACAGTGAAAGAAAATAAAAATACAAACAAACCAGATGTTCTTCAGTATACTAACAAATACAGAAAATGTAACATAAGCCCATACAACTAAACACTGGGTAGATATTCACACACTTTATACTAGCTTACTTTGTCTAACTTTATTGTTCCTTGAAGGGGCCTGGAGATTGTCCAGAATTTGTTGAAGAAAATGTAATTTTTCTATTATCGGTTCTTCACATTCTGGCTGAAACCACCTGATCACACATGTGCATTGACCTCTACTCTGTGGTCTGTCCTTTGGTCCATGCACCTAATCTCATGCCTGGGATTTCTGTTACAATAGCTTTCTAGACTGCTGTTAAGTCGGACAGTCTCACTTGTTCCTCACATCATTTGCAAAGTGAATAAAAGGATGGAGGTCAAGTATCGCAGCGGTTGATGCTTGTCTGTCACATACAAGTTCCCATCCTCAGCCTGCAGTGCAAGAAAAAGTCAACTCAAAAGCGATCAAAGACTTAAATATAATACTAGAAACCATATCATATTATTAGAAGAAAATCCAGGAAGAAAAGTCCTATCATATTAGTGTGGGCAAAAGACATTTTTTGATATGAACATAAGCTCATAAAAATTTAAAATTCTACAACAAAGGCTATAAGAAAACTATAGGAATTGTTTCAAGTGTACATTATGAAAGACCTATCTGAATATTGTGTTACAGGTCTATTCTCAGAATATGTTAAAAATAAACACAAGACATGAAAAGAACTCTCAAAAGGAAATGGAAAAAGCATATTATAGTTTTAACTCCAAATGTAAAAATTAAAGACCACAAGAAAATTCAAAATACAATGACATGTAGAAAAAATATTTGCAATGATATTATAGTAAAGATACTGTTATAAAATTTTTTTATAAAAAGTAACTAAAAGAAAATATCCAAATGACAAAATATCTAAACATCAAGCACACAGAAGAGAATAATAGAATGTCTCTTACAGTGATTATCAACTTCAAAATCAGAGTTGTCCTAGATACCAATATCCTATCAGATTGTTACAAATACAAAGAAATAAATTTAACGGGACAAGAAAGCTACTACAAAATCATAAAACAGGGGATTCCAATATTGTTATCTGTGGTGCTTTGAATAAGAATGCCACCTGCCATAGGCTCATATATTTGAATGCTTAGTTACCAGGGGGTGCACAATTTGAAAGAATTAACAGGATTAAGAGATATGCCCTTGTTGGAGGAAATGTGTCCCTGGGGTGGGCTTTGATGTTTCTCTCTCTCTGCCATGGATCAGGATGCAAAGCTCTCAGCTACTGTTATAGCACCTGCCTGCATGCTCCCTACTGGATGATAAAGGACTAAACTGAAACTTTAAGCCAGGACCCAGGTAAGCATTTTCTTTCATGAGAATTGCCTTGGTCATGGTGTCTCTTCACAGCAATAGAACTAGATTGGTAATAAGATATTACCCATCAATATTACCATAGTACCAGTATTTTTATAGGAAAGTGTTTCCTCTACAATTTATGTATTTAAGACATTATTGACTGCAGTATACACTACTGACTGCAGTAGTAAAATATTAAGAAAAAATTGATACATAAGCACTAATTGGAGATGGGTTATGTGAATTTTGGTATATTGTAAATATATTAGCTGAATAAATATTAGCTATCATTTGAAGAAATTTTTTATGTACCAATATATAAAGACTCTCCCATGCCATAACAAAAATATTACAAAAAACTAAAAAATTTGCTAAACATTTGGTATATGGGACAGTCTTGAACATATATTCCAGTTCCTTAATGGATACCCACCAGGGTATCGAAGGAGATGCTGAGACCCACAGCCAAACTTGGGCAGAGTGCAGAGAATCTTATGGAAGAAGGGGGAAATAGAAAGACCTAGAGGGGACAGGAACTGTACAAGGAGACCAACAGAACCAAAAAAAAAACAAAACAAAACAAAACAAACAAAAAACAAAAACAAAAAACCTGGGTCCAGGGGATGGAGGTGTAGAGATGGATACTTCAACCAAGGAACATGCATGGAGAGGACCTAGAGCCCCTGCTCAGTTTCCAAGTGGATTCCTTAATGAGGGGGCAGGGGCTGTCTCTGAAGTGAACTCAGTGGCTGGTGCTTTGATAAGCTCCCCCTGGGGAGTGCAGCTGTGCCAGGCCAAAGAGGAACATATTGCAGCCAGCCCTTAAGAGATTTGATAGGTTAGGTCAGATAGAAGGGGAGGAAGTCCTCTCCTAGCAGTGGAATAGGGAAGGAGCATAGGGGAGAAGAGGGAGGGTTGGTGGGACTGGGAGGTGATGGAGGCGGCTACAGCCAGGATACAAAGTGAATAAATTGTAATAAATAAATAAATGAAGGAAATATTCATTAATAGCACACTTCTAAAGAAGCTACTTTTGCAGTGATATCAATGATCACAGATGCACAGAAGAAAAACAGACATGAAAGGCTTCTATGACAACACCTACCCACCATCCCTCCCCGACTCAAAAAATAACAGCCTGAACAGGAAGCCATCGAGGAAAACTTAAAAGTGTGATAGGTCTGCTCAAGTGTAGACCTCCATTATTGATGATGTCTGGTGTGATGTGAGAGAAGAAGGACTCAGTTCTATTCGATGGGTCGGCCAATGAGAGATAGACCATGCCCCAGTGAGTAAATGAATAACACTGGACTTGGGTTTTTGTGGTTGTTGTTTTAATTTTAATTTTTAGTTTTGTGGGGATGGAGGTAATAGGGCTCGGGGAATGGACAGGGAAAGACTGGGAACTCAGGATGATTGGGGTACATGATGTGAAATTCCCAGGGAATCAACAAAATATTATGGTGGAAGAAAAGCAATCTTCTTCTATATGGAAAATATGATTTAGAAGGCACTCACACTATTCTTTAATGTGTCAAATAGTTCCAACACAAATGTTTACATCCAGTTAAAGTCCTGACATTGTACAGCTCCTTTAAAGGAAACTACTTTTACATGATAAATAACTGTAAGATATTAAAAACAAAAAATATCATGAACTTGAGTAACTAAATATTTATTTTGGAAGCAATGTGCTAGGGTGTATTTGATATTGTTTCTCTTTCAATAAAACAAAGCAAGAAAATAAAGAATCCATCCTGACTATTTTTATGAGGAAAATTGCATTTCGGGAACCCTTTTATATTTTTGAAACTATAAAAAGATGATATTGCCAACACACTATTTTGTCAATGATACTGTCATAGGAAGAAACTATATCAATGATGTATTAGGTTATCTTCTGATAATGATTTTTTAAAAGAGCCCTGAGGTTATTACTTAAATAGAAAAAGTAAATGAAATTTAGTTTGAAATCTGAAGGGAGTGCCACAATAAAATACATTATTTTAATCTATGTTCCATAGGTGAGGTGTAATCTGTTTCTATTAGCCTCGGGTTCCTTTCCCTTTCTCCTCCTACTCCATAAGCAAAGATATGTAACTGCATTACACATGATTTTCAATCGCAATTTAAATTTCCAAAGGGTATTTAAACCTCACATTTATTAAACAAATTTATTTCTCCAGTTCTCTAAAGACAGGAAGAAAGGAGGAGAGAAACTGTTGGAGAGGTAATTATTTACTCCCACTAACTATTCCATGTTTCTCTTGTTCCTGGATGGGGTTTTGTTTTCAGTAATTCATCTGCTTCCATGTTAAGAGAGTATTAAGAATAGAAATGTTAAAAAGAGGTTTCTTGAACAACCTGTTTTAAAATCCTTTCACCTTTTTTCTCTCTCCTATCTGTTGTATGTTTCTTCAGAAAACTAATCACCAGTTTCTATTGTTATTTCTTCCCACAGGAATGGGTTCAGTGATCGATTGACATTTGTAGCACTGACATTAATTCAACTATTTTTACTATATGTCCATCTATGTTATTACAGGTACTCAATCTAAAACTTACATGTTATCTCTCCATTCTTATTTCATCACCAGAAATACATGCAGAATGAATAAAATACTTCTGTGCCTTTTAATTTTATCACAGCAAGGTAAAGGTGTCAAAATGGAAAGGGCCATGCTTTATCTCCACAGCTGAGGAGAGTGGAGACACATGTAGTTCCTATCTGTAACATAAGGAACCGAAGCCAAATGATGGTGACAAAAGTCTAAGGGGAAGACTAAAGAGACAATTCAGGTAATAGCCAAACTTCAGACCTGGTCTGCTAAAAGATCTGCTAGGTTTCAGAGTCCCGAATCTTTCTCATCTCCTCTTTTACAGAAAAGTTTCATGGTAAAGTGGACTCTACACTCAGAGAGCTCACTCTCAGGAAAACAGTTCTTTGTGCTGTGCTTGAGACACAATTAGTCAGATAGTGACACTCTATAAACTACAGAGCCCTTCTTACCTAGTCAAACTCTCTTTCATTCACACCTTGGACACCAGAAGACAGGCTTTGTTTCTAGAATTTCCAGGAGGAAGCTCAGTCCACAAGGGAAGACCTAGGCAAACTATCATTTGGAATGCCACAAGTAAAATGATGTTTATTTATTTTACTAGTAATTATGCAAAGCCATGTATGAATTTCTTGTTTTCAAACATAAATAATGAGCCAATGATCACCAAATAAGGAAAACAAATTTCATACATAAAACACATGAACAAAAACAAATGAGGACTTCTGGAGGTATCTCCATCCCTGATCTCAAGCTGTACTTTAAAGCAACAGTAATAAAAACTGCATGGAACTAGCATAGAAACAGACTGATGGATCAATGGAACCGAATAGAAGACCCAGAAATAAACCCACACACTTATGGACACCTGATCTTTGACAAAGATGCCAAAACCATACAATGGAAAAAAGATAGCATCTTCAACAAATGGTGCTCATCTAACTGGATGTCTACATGTAGAAAAATGCAAATAGATCCGTACTTATCACCCTGCACAAAACTAAAGTCCAAGTGGATCAAAGACCTCAACATAAAACCAGACACATTAAATCGGTTAGAAGAAAAAGTGGGGAAGACCCTAGAACTCATTGGTACAGGAGACAACTTCCTGAACAGAACACCAACAGCACAGGCTCTAAGATTAACAATCAATAAATGGGACCTCATGAAACTGAAAAGTTTCTGTAAAGCAAAGGACACTGTCGTCAGAACAAAATGACAGCTTACAGATTGGGAAAGAATCTTCACCAACCCTCTATCTGATAGAGGGCTAATATCCAGTATATATAAAGAACTAAAGAAGTTTAAAAGCAACAAATCAAGTAATCCAATTAAAAAATGGGGAACAGAGCTAAACAGAATTCTCAATAGAGGAATATCAAATGGCAGAGAAATACTTAAAGAAATTCTCAATGTCATTAGCATCAGGGAACAGCAAATCAAAACAACCCTGAGATATCACCTTACACCCATCAGAATGGCCAAGATCAAAAACTCAAGTGACAACACATGCTGGAGAGGTTGTGGAGAAAGGGGAACCCTCCTCCACTGCTGGTGGGAATGTAAAGTTTTACAACCACTCTGGAAATCAATCTGGTGCTTTCTCAGACAACAAGGAACAGCACTTCCTCAAGATCCAGCTATACCACTCCTAGACATATATCCAAAAGAGGCTCGAGTACACAACAAGGACATTTGCTCAACCATGTTTGTAGCAGCTTTATTTGTAATAGCCAGAAGCTGGAAACAACCCAGATGCCCCTCAACTGTAGAATGGATACAGAAATTGTGGTACATCTACACAATGGAATATTATTCAGCAATGAAAAACAAGGAAATCATGAAATTTGCAGGTAAATGGTGGGACCTGGAAAGAATCATCCTGAGTGAGGCATCCCAGAAGCAGAAAGACACACAGGGTATATACTCACTCATATAGACATATAATATAGGATAAACCTACTAAAATCTGTACACCTAAAGAAACTAATCAAAAGGGAGGACTCTGGCTAAAATGCTCAATCCCCACTCTGAAAGGCAAAGAGGATGGACATCAGAAGAAGAAAACAGGAAACAAGTTAGGAGCCTCCCACAGAGGGCCTCTGAAAGGCTCTGCCCTGCAGACTATCAAAGCAGATGTTGAGACTTATTGCCAAACTTCGGGCAGAATGCAAGGAAGCTTATGAAAGAAGTGGGAAATAGTTGTTAGATCTGGAGAGGACAGAAGGTCCACAAGGAGAGCAACAGAATCAAAAAAATTGAGCACAGGGGTCTTTCCTGAGACTCATACTCCAACCAAGTACCATGCATGGAGATAACCTAGAACTCCTGCACAGATGTAGCCCATGGCAGTTCAGTGTTCAAGTAGGTTCCATAGTAATGGGAACAGGGACTGCATCTGACATGAACTGATTGGCCTGCTCTTTGATCACCTCCCCCTGAGGGGGGAGCAGCCTTACCAGGCCACAGAGGAAGACAATGCAGCCACTCCTGATGAGACCTGATAGACTAGGATGAGAAGGAAGAAAAAGAAACCCTCCCCTACCAGTGGACTTGGGGAGGGGAGTGTGTGGACAAGAGGGAGAAAGGGAGGGGTTGGGAGGGGAGAAGGGAGGGAACTAGAGGGGGGATACAAAGTAAATAAAGTATAATTTTAAAAAAATGAGGAAATGAAAAGCAACTCGGAATAAGAAGTGATGTAAAAAACTAAGAAATTTCATAAGCACAGATCTAAGTATAGAACTTAAAATGAAGCACCTTCTAAAAGACAACACATGAGAAAATCTTGATGGCCTAGGATTTGATGATGATGGTTTAGGAAGAACACCAACGGCCACAATAGCCACTTTCAGAAAGTCATATTCTAAGTTTCATTAAAATAAATATTTCTGTTCTGTGTAAGATACTAGAAAAAATTAATATGTGAAACCATAGACTGAGAGAAAATATTTGCAAACTATATATCTAAATATATTTTAACATATAAAAAGGTTTTTTATTGTCATGAATGGTAATAAATTTAGGCAGTGAAGATGTGAAAAGTGAGTGATCTAGTCTTAGGGAAGATTTATACCATACCTTTTAAGGTTCAGGGTCACTGTGGAAGGTGGGGCAGGAAGCATGTAAAAGGCAGAAGGCAAGGTAAGGGGCTTGGAAATGCCATTCTGTAGAGTGGGTGCAACCACTGAAATCATTAACTCACAACAGCTTTAATGACTTGTGCTGCACCCACACAAGACTGGCCCTATCAACAGTCACCCCAAGAAAGGAAGGAGCTCATGGAGCCCTACTCTTCATTTATTAACTATTGCCTATTGATAGATTGTGGGTCAAGGAATCATTGCCTTTTCTATTATGCTCACTCCTGAGCCCACCAGGATCCTGTGGCCAGTTCCAAACCCCTAGTTAAATAAATACCCTTGGTTAATCTCAGTGGATCACAAATAAAATGAATGATATGAACATGACAAAGAGGGATTTGTGGGAAGAAAAGTCGTGGCTGAGATGGGGTGGGAGAGCAGGAATAGTTACTGTGCATTGCATATTGTGTGAAAAGGACTAAAAAACTTATAATCAATAATCCTAGATGTCCATGAATAAATGAGTAGATTTTTTG
Organism: Meriones unguiculatus; assembly: GCF_030254825.1. Taxonomy (NCBI): domain Eukaryota; kingdom Metazoa; phylum Chordata; class Mammalia; order Rodentia; family Muridae; genus Meriones; species Meriones unguiculatus. The sequence continues at coordinate 57,051,571 of NC_083362.1, read as the reverse complement.
TCACTTTTTATTATTTATTTTTTATTTATGATAATTTATTCACTTTGTATCCCAGCTGAAGACCCCTCCCTCATCATTGGAAATGCTGCCCTCCCTCCTTCTACACCTCCCCTGCCCCTTCCCCAGTCCACTGATAAGAGAGGTCCTCCTCCCCTTCTATCTGACCCTCGCCTATCAGTCTCATCAGGACTGTCTGCACAGTGACTCTCTGTGGCCTGGTGAACCTCCGGAGATGGTGATCAAAAGCCAGCCACTGAGGTTGTATCAGATACAGCTAGTTTCCCCCTTACTAGGGAATCCACTTGAGCTGCCACGGGCTACATCTGTACAGGTGTTCTAGGTTATCTTCATGAATGGTCCTTAGTTGGAATATCAACCAAGGTTCCTCTTGGTTCAGTTGCTCTCCATGTGGAGCTCCAGTTTCTTCCATGTCTTTCTTTCTCCCCGTTCTTTTGTAAGATTCCCTGCATTCTTCTCAAAGTTTAGCTATGAGTATCAGCATTTCCTTTAATACCCTGCTGGAAAGAGATTTTCAGAGGCCCTCTGTGGTAGGCTCCTGTCCTGCTTCCTGTTTTCTCCATCTTGTGATCTCTATGCCTTTTGCCTTTCTGAATGAGGAGTTATCATCTTACCCAGGGTCCTCCTCCTTGCTTAGCTTCTTTAGGTGTACAGATTTTAGTATGATTACCCATTACAATATGTCTAATATCCACTTGTAAGGGAGTGTATACCATTTGTGTGCTTCTGCTTCCGGGATGGCTCACTCAGGATGATCTTTTCTAGTTCCCACCATTTGCCTGCAAATTTCATGATTTCCTTGTTTATAATTGCTGAATGGTATTCCATTGTGTAAATATACCACAATTTCTGTAGCCATTCCTCAACTGAAGGACTTCTGGATTGTTTTTATATTCTGGCTATTAGGAATAAACTGCTACAAACATGGTTGAGCAAATGTCCTTATTGTATACTTGAGTGTATTTTCGATATATGCCTAGGGGTGGTATAGCTGGATCCAGAGGTAGCACTATTCCTAATTGTCTGAGAAAGCACCAGATTGATTTCCAAAGTGGTGGTACAAGTTTACATTTCCACCAGCAATGGAGGAGGGTTACCCTTTCTCCATATCCTCTCCAGTGTGTGTTGTCACTTGAGATTTTGATCTTAGCCATTCTGATGGGTGTAAGGTGAAATCTCAGAGTCGTTTTGGTTTGCATTCCATGATGACTAAGGACTTTGAGCATTTAAGTGTCCTCAGCCTTTAATATTCTTCTATTGAGAGTTCTCTATTTAACTCTGTATACCCTTTTGTAACTGGATTCCTTGATTAGTTGCTTTTTTACTTCTTGAGTTCTTTATATATGCTGGATTTTAGGCCTCTGTCAGATATAGGGTTGGTGAAGATTCTTTCCCAATCTGTAAGCTGTCATTTTGTTCTGATGACAGTGTCCTTTGCTTTACAGAAGCTTTTCAGTTTCATGAGGTCCCATTTATTGATTGTTGCTCTTAGAGCCTGTGCTGCTGGTGTTCTGTTCAGGAAATTGTCTCCTGTGTCAATGAGTTCAAGGCTCTTCCCCACTTATTCTTCTAACAGTTTTAGTGTGTCTGGTTTTATGTGCAGGTCTTTGATCCACTTGGACTTTAGTTTTGTGCAGGGTGATAAGTATGGATTTATTAGTATTTTTCTACATGTAGATATCCAGTTAGACCAGCACCAATTGATGAAGATGCTGTCGTTTTTCCACTGTATGGTTTTAGAATCTTTGTCAAAAATCAGTTGTACATACTGTGTGGGTTTATTTCTGGGTCTTCTATTCTATTCCATTAATCCGCCATTCTGTTCCTATGCCAGTATAATGCCATTTTTATTACTGTTACTCTATTGACCAGCCCGAGATCAGGGATGGAGATACCTCTAGAAGACCTTTTATTTTAGAAGATTGTTTTAGCAGTTCTTGGTTTCTTGTTATTCCATATGAAGTTGAGTATTTTTCTTCAAAGCCTGCAAAAATTGCGTTGGTAATTTGAAGGGAATTGCATTGAATTTGGAGATTGCTTTTGGTAATATGGTAATTATTACTAGATTAATCCTGCCAAGCTATGTGTATGTGAGATCTTTCCATATTCTGGATGGAAGATCTTCTGGAAAGAAATTGATCTTCTTAAGTTTCTTCAGAGACTAGAAGATTTTTTTCATACAAGTCTTTGACTTGTTTGGTTAGAGTTACACCAAGTTACTTTATGTCCTTTGTGGCTATTGTGAAGGGTGTTGTTTCACTAATTACTTTCTCAGCACATTTGTCTTTTGTATGAGGAAGGCTACTGATTTTTTGAGTTAATTTTGTATCCAGCCACTTTGCTGAAGGTGTTTATCAGTTGTAGAAGTTCCCTGGTAGAATTTTTTGGGTCACTCACATATACTATCATATCATCTGCAAATAGTGATACTTTAACTTCCTTTCCAAATTTAATCTTCTTGGTCTCCTTTAATTGTCTTATTGCTCTAGGTAGGACTTCAAATACTATGTTGAAGGGGTATGGAGAGAGTGGGCAGCCTTGCCTTGTCCCTGATTTCAATGGGATTGATTTAAGTTTCTCTCTGTTTAGTTTGATGTTAGCTGTATGCTTGCTGGATATTGCCATTATAATGTTTATGTAAGTGCTTTTTATGCCTGACCTTTGTAGGACTTTAAACATAAACAAATATTGGGTTTTATCAAATTCTTTTTCAGCATCTAAGGAGATGATCATGTGGGTTATTTTTCTTTCACTTTGTTTATATGGTGGATCACATTGTATATTGAACCACCCCTGCATGCCTGGGATGAAGCCTACTTGGTCATAGTGGATGATATCTTTGATGTGTTCTTGGATTCGGTTTGCGAGTATTTTATTGAGTATTTGTGCATCAATGTTCATGAGAGAGATTGGCCTGAAATTCTCTTGCTTTGTTGGTATGATCAATATCAGGCAGATAACAGAGACGGAAAAATGGGTATTTGGTCAAGAAAATGTTGATCAATAGAAAATGAAGAAGAATTTCTGAATTAAACCAAGCAAACTAGAATATGGAAGATCTAATAACATCCATACCTAAAAGGCAAAACAATTTGAGGACCTATAGGAAAATGAAAGAGTATTGTTTTATCTATTGATGCAGAAAGATTTAAATAATTCTTAAAAATGTAACCAGAAGGGGAACTATCTGGAAATGGATTAGTACTTTTATTCAATAAAATAAATTAATACATGAAATTAACCAAAAGAAAATAGTTTTGCTTTTTTTTTTACAGTGTCTAAAAATGAAGAACAGGAGGGGGTTACAGCTGCGATATAAACCGAACAAAATGTAATTAATGTAAAAAATATAAAAATTTAATTTAAAAAAGTGAAGAATAATCTACAGAATGAAGTAGAATAAAAGAAAAACAAGAGACACTGACAACTGACAAGAAAAATGAGCAAAAGATAAGAATCTTCAGAAAAAATAAAAGCCTTCAAAATGAGGTACTCAGTCTCATCCCTTTCTTATGGACATTCAGGTCATCTCTACCTTCTTTTCTATTTGAATTTTACTTACCATTATGGGGGTGCACAGGCTATGGAGTACAGATGTAGATCAGTAGATGACTTTGAGGAGACAGCCCTCTCCTCCTCCTTCACAGAGGTGGTTCTGGGGCTCAACCTGAGGTCAGTGGGCTTGAGAAGCAAGCGCTTTACCCACAGGGCCTTGTCGCTGGCCCCATCTACTTCATACTGAGCAAGTTCAGGCTCTTGCTGCTGTCAGATCATTTACTCATTTCATCTGAATTATAAAGTTTACTTGTGATAAAATTGTTCTTAATGTTCTGGAATATGCCTGTAAATGTTAAATTTTAATCAAAGATCCTCACTTATTCTGGACTTTGGTAATTTGAACTGTTTTGCTTTTCTCATCAGTCTGCCTAGATATCTGTCAAATTTATTGATCTTCCCATAATAACAGTTTCCTTGATGACTCTGTTATTTGTTTTTAATTTCATTGATCCTTTGTGTTTTTTCATTATTATTGTGCTTACCTTGAGGTTAATTTGTTATTTTTCTCAGACACATGCATTTACATAATTCAAGAAAAAGTAGTAAACACATGACAAGGAATAAATGAAGAAAAATGATTTAAAAACTGCAATCAGAGAGCTAAAATCTTAACCACTTCAATCCTCCTGCTTACATTTGTATAAGAGGAAAAGGCTAGTGTTTTCATTAAAATGGTTCAAGTTGATGTGAACTGTTCATATTTTCCTGTCCTTTTGTTAATATCCCCATGGTTCATCAGTAAGGGAAGGATACTGAGAAAGCTCAGCTATTGCAATAGCTTACCTGCAGTCGTTTACAAGCCAACAAGTAATCAAAACTTAAGTAGTAACAGTAACCATATTCTGCTTTGTTTATTTGTGTACAATATTTGTAAAATACTGTAAATTTTTGTATGTTTATTTAAAGTATGAACACATGTTGTTTTATTTTATTAGGGTTATAATATGAAAGTAATGTTTTCTTCTTTTGTTAAAATTTATTTCATTTTATTTATGTGTATATTTTAGGCATATTTTATTTATTTAATAAATAAAATACACATAAATAAAAGTATTTTACTTTTATGTGTAAGAAAACAAACATTTTACAAGTACAATTTTACCCATTATTTTATTTATGTGCATTTATATATATTTACGTGTATTTACATACATTCCACATGCATGAAAGGGACCTCAGAGGCCAGAATCCCACCTGAGGCATTGGATCCCCTAGGGTTGGAGTTACTGGTCGCTGTCTCAGCCCCTGATATGGGTGTTGAGGACCAAACTGGACCTCTGCATGTTCCATTAACCATTGAACCATCTGTCTGGCACCATAATGTTTTCATCTTAATGAGTAAGAAAAGGTGGAGGAAAGTAAGGATTCATGAAGATGTCTAAACTTTTTGTTTCATATAGTAAGAAAATAAGAATGAAATAATAAATTATCACCACTACCATCCTTATAATGATTTAATATACATTAACACAGTTTAAATTACACCGTAGTAAAACTTTTTAAGTTTCCCATCCACATGAACCTGAAACAATTGCTTCAATATTTGTTCTTATCATATTACGTACTTGGATCACTGTTAATAGTGCTAAAGAGAGCACTATATTAATTATCTAACATCTTTTACAGAAAGATTCCAAGCCATTGCTCTCATTTCAGTTTATTGTTATATTGCTGTTCCTTAATTTTTAATTTTCTCTGAAGAAGCTTTCCCATTCATTTTTAGCTGATATCGCTCACCATTCAATAACAACATATGACAGCGCCCTTCAACTCACAACAGAAGAAGCAGTTTTGTCACTGATGCACAAACACTGCTGATGCTGGAGTGATTTTTCCAGGCTGATCTTTGAATGTTATGTTCTCTTGCAGCTCATTATGTCCTACTCCGTGTGGACACACATGAGCAAGTGTTACACTCTGTAAGTGTTTTGCCTAAATATTTCATATTCTCTTTGTGTCCATAGAGTGCTCAAGTTGCCAAACATTTCCTGTTCTCTGACACTTTCATGGTTGTGAAATTTAAAAAATTTAAAAAAATCCAAGATAAAATATTCTGTTTAAGTCACAGTACAAGCTACTCTCATTAAAATGTGTATTTATATGTTAATTTACCAAATTCCAACTTCCCAAAAGAACTATAAATGAAACATTTTAAGAAGATAAAATGTATTTTTCAAAAATACTACTTTAAATATGAAGTTCTTCTAATTTCACTATTTACTGAAATATCATTAACAAGGCAATTAACACAAGCCTGAAAGATCCGTGTAATTCAAAGTTGAAAAGAAACAATAGTAAACTAAATTTAAGGCACTATGAAATAGTTATCTTAGGTATCCTGTACAAGCAATTTTGGCTGTGTACATTTGTAAAAATAAATGATTTTATATATACATATATACATAGCCATTTATTTATTTATTTATTTATTTATTTATTTATTTTGGTATATAATCATTTATTTCAGAAAATAAATAATTATATTGTATATGATATACAATCATTTATCTTATGTATGTGTAATATATATGTATATTTGAGCATGTATAAATCAAATATTGTCTGACTTATCTACACTTCCTCCAATAAAAAAAGGATTAGGGTTTAGTCAGAAATACAATGGTGTATCTGCTTGTATGTGTTAGCTCTGAGGTAGAGACTTCACATCTTGCCCAGCTTCATCTCATAGTCCTGAGAGGAAAGAACCTCTGTCCTCGGGCCCTGGTGTTGAGATTATAGGCATATGCCACCTTTTAGTTTAAAAATGTCCAGCTTCCAGCGCTGGAACATGAACTCAGGGGCTGGCTCTTTGATCACCTCCCCCTGAGGGGGGAGCAGCCTTTCAGGCCACAGAGGAAGACAATGCCTCCAGTCCTGATGAGACCTGATAAGGTAGGGTCAGATGGAAGGGGAGGAGTACCTACCCTATCAGTGGACTGGGAGAGGGGCACGGGAGAAGATGAGGGAAGGAGGATGGGACTGGGAGCTACAGCTGGGATACAAAGTGAATAAACTGTAATTAATATAAAAAATTAAAATTACAAAATTTCCAGCTTCCAGGAATTTTAGAAAACTAAACTTTTGTACATAACTCAGACTTGTTTCAAACTCACAATCTTATCACTTTTTGAATATCAAAATAATAGTCAGGGACCACCATATCTTGCTTCAATTATTTTTAAATGTGTTTTTTTCAAACAAAAGTTAAAATAATAAAAGCAACGGCCATAAATTCTTTATTTCCTTTGCCTGTGGCCTTATGGGTTTAAGCTTATCATTTGATTCAATTGTTTTCAACATTAAAAATATTATAATAACTGTTTTTTTATTTTACATCATTTTTCTGAAGAGTGCTAAGTAGGAAAATTGTGACATACAAAAATCCATCAATTCACTGAAATGGTATAAAAAGATTAAATTAAAAGACCTGCCAGGTAAAACTGTATATGTCTTGATATTATTTTGATATGTTGATATTTAATACTTAATTGATATTATTTTGAATATCAGTGACAGTTTTAAATGACCGTAAGTAGTACAATAACTTTTTTGTTTAATCCAACTTTTAGCAAAATTGGTAGCTTTGTGCTTGCTCTGATTAACAAGGAGACTCTAAGGTTCACTTTTCCGTGAGGTTACAACTCGGTGAAGCACTCATTTACCCTTGCAGCAAGGGGTCACTCAACCATGCCTTTTTAGTAAAAACAAACAAACAAAACCCCCCGCATTTATCTGTCATATATGCTCAGCATGAAAACAGCCTGCAGGTACAAGGAAAATTTTCTCCATGGTAGGGTTTTTTTCATATGCATTGGACACGGTTGTGCAACTGAATATTTGCTTAGAGGAGAGTATTTCTTGACTCTTGCCCTTGTTTAGTCTGTGTGCCGACTGAGCACATGCTGTGATTTCTGGCAGAACGAACGGTAGAGTTGGCACAGTGGCTGCGAGGAGAGTACCCCGTTGACACTGGATCATCCACTCAGGGCTCAGACAGTCACTACCGGTACTAAAACAAGGCAATTCTAAGAGATGAGTGAGTTCGGAGGGCACTGCCTCACCCTGCTTTGGATGAGTTCTCAGGTCCCACACTGTCCTCTAACTCTCCTGCAGCTGAGGATGACCTTCATCTTCTCGCCCTTCTGCCTGTTTTCTCCGTGATGGTAACACAGGAGCGCACCACCACCCCAGATTTATGCAGTGCTAGGATGGAACACAAGCTTTCCTTCCTGCTGGGTGAGCATCGGGATCTAGCCCTTAAGAACCGTGTGTCCTGAGCACACGAGCAGTAACTAACACTGGGAGATAGATGCTAAGGACACCGGAAGGCAGAGCCACACAGGTCTGTCTGTGCTCTGAGAAGGCCAGCGGCGCGCACACACACTTGTAAGACTGAAATGGAAAACACTTTTGCAGACTATAGTACTTTCAAGCAGTATGTTTTTCTTTTTTTTTTTTTTTTTTTTTTTTTTTCTGTGAGAAATAATTACTGGATGTATGCGATCCAAAAGACTACAGAAAGTAACTTTTCTTAAATATTAATCATAGTTTCATGTGTTTTAACTATGTGTGCTGGGTAGGTGATTTACAGATTGTTTTAACAAAATGATTATGACACTGCGAATGTTAAATAATACAGTATTATTTTAATAAAAACGTAAAAGACATTATTTTAAAACTCAGTAATAAATACATTAGTCAGTGATGAAAAAAGTGAAGTAGGAAAGACATTGTTTGGTAATTACAAAATTACCAAATTTTGAAAACAGTAAAAACAGTGCTTATTAATAAATTTCTTCAGTGACCAAGCATGACTGCATATTGACTAAATGTCTCAGGATCAAGTATAAATTGTGTGTTTTATTTGTATCACAAGTAGGGTTGTTACAAATAAACATTTTTTTTTCTCTTTTATTTTTTTTTATCAGTTACATTTTATTAACTCTGTATCCCAGCCGTGTCCGATCCCTCATTCCCTCCCAGTCCCTCCCTCCCTCCCTCCCTCATCTCCACCGTGCCCCTTTCCAAGTCCACTGATGGGGGGGACCTCTTCCCCATTCATCTGATCCTGTTTTATCAGGTATCTTCAGGACTGGCTGCAAAGCCCTCCTCTGTGGCCTAACAGGACTGCTCCTCCCTTCGGGGGTGGGGAGACCAAAGAGCCAGTCATCGAGTTCCTGTTAGAAATAGTCCCTGTTCCCCTCACTTTGGGAAACCAATTGGTTACTGAGCTACCACAGGCTACATCTGAGTGGAGGTTCTAGGTTATATCCATACATGGTCCTTGGTTGAATGTCAGTCTCAGAAAAGACCCTGTGCCCAGATATATTTGGTCCTTGTGGAGCTCCTATCCTTTCCCCATCAGACTAACTCCCCTTCTTTCTTATGATTCCCTGTACTCTGCCAAAGGTTTGGTCATGAGTCTTTGCTTTGAAAACACTGCTAGTTAGAGTCTTTCAGATGCGCTCAGTAGACTCCTGTCATACGTTCAATGCACATCCCATCTGTCTTTCATTTTAAGATTTTGTTTTTAATAATATAACCAAAGTTGGCAATAGAAAATCTTAACATACTGATTCTTTGGACAGAGGGAGACTTTCCTTAAATGCTACCTTAGTATAATACATACATACATATACATACACCCATACATAAGTACATAAATATGTGTGTTAAGTTTATGTAACATCCCAAGTTGAATTCATACGTCTAACACTATGTCTCTCCTCATCTTAAACGAAAAGACTGAAGGAATTTGCAACAGGAAGGACACTGAGTTGCTGTGCCATGCAGAAAACAAATTGACCAAGTATTTCAAAGAATTTTATACCAGGTGGTAGGGAGTTTATTAAAGAAAGACACTGGAGTCATCACAAACCATACATTTCTAAGAACTCCACTACTGGAGATGCTCCCTTTCATAAACGAGCAATGCATTATTTTAATTTTTATGATTATTACCTAATTTAATAGACATCTCCATAAAACTAAAGACACCATCTTTCTAATGACTCTAACACCAGTTTAGTACTGAATAAACAAAAAATAAATGAAAGAACCCGAGTGAATGAATGAGCCAACTGACTATTTAAAATAACGATGCACTTTTGTGAAAGAAGCCGAGCAGGTGGAGTTCTGCTGCAAGGGGCGGATGACCACACCCCGGAGCAGCTGCCCTGAGACAGGAGCCAGTGAAGTCAGTGCAGCACCAAGACCACAGGCTACTCCACGCGATACCAGCACGCTCTGTGCTGGATGGAAGAACAGATGATGGCCCTGCAAACTGGATGACCACAAAAGGAAAATGAGTGTCTACAATTCAAACTAGAGTGCCTGAAGGCAAGATACAGAAAATTGTCAAGGTAAGTTTGCCGTGGAGACCTTTGTTTTGTTTTGTTTTGTTTTGTTAAAGAAAGACAAAACAAGAAAACACCTCTGAGTGTGGAGAAAGAAGGTTCTGTGTTTATCAGCTCTCTCTGTTCCCCTCGGGGTAAGGTCACTAAACCTACAGCTAACAGAATTCTACCATTTTGTCTGAGAGTCTTCATATATCCACTCTTAGTTGAGCAAATTTTAAACTGGCCTAAGTAAAATTGCTGTTACATGGGATTTTTTTTTTTTTTAATGAAAACAAATGGCAGTTTCAAATAGCTCAACCTGACACTTGATCTATACAGCTACTTTTTATGGGACCCTGAGTAAAGATGAGAAAAAAAAATCTTAGAAAAGAATAAGAACTTTAGAAAAGAATAAGAACTTTAGAAAAGAGCTAAAACAAAAATAAAAATTTGAGTGAAAATAAACATGTTCAATTAAAGCCACTGCTCAAACCTTGAAGACTCAAATGCACGAAGACATGTGAGAAGAGAAGCAAAGAATGCTTTTAAAATTGCCACTTATTAAAACACACTTTTTATGATTCTAACAAGATTCCACTTAACTCACTAACTCTTTAAAGCAACTCTATGGCGTATGTGCGGTTATTCACATGACAGTATGTACACGAAGACTGGTGTCCAATTTATGAAAGAGTTTGTTCAAAGTCATGGTCAGAATACACTAGTTTGTTGCCCGACATTCCTAATTGGCACAAAATTTGTGTTGTTGTTTTTTTTTTTTTTGATGTATTTACACAAACAGACTCAAACTTATATTGGGTACTTAAAGTCAACAAGAAAAGGACAAGCTACAAAACAATGTTCTGAATGTTGCTGAATACCACAGATTAAACTAGAACATAACTCACACTGCAGAAGATACATAGGTAACACTGCAGTATGTAGTTGAAACTACAAAGAATTATGAGGCACTGTATAACAATATCCCACATTCACATACAGATAATATCGTATCTTTTTTTTATATTTTTTCATGTCTATGCTTAACATGTTAAGCTTTTTTTTTTTTTTATGTTCTTGGACAAATGAAATGGACTTTGCCCACATTTTAAGAACCTTCTGTACTCCTTAGAGCTTTGTAGTTTCTGTCACAGCTAACTGACCCGTGGTTTTACGATTGCTCAGAGTCATCGATTTCTGGTTCCAGGCATTCCTGGCAAGGTTTGTTTAGATGATGAACAGTATGATTTTTATCTTGTTGGGTGCCAAATATTTTTATATTTCTGTCAATTTTCTTGGGCTTTGTTCTAATGAATATCTTAGGCTGTGTTTTGAAGAGAAGGAGTCCACCCTCTAGTGAGTCTAGAGTTTCAAACCCAAGGTGCACATTTAAGACGCTGGTTTATCTGATGCTGGACTCATGGACCGGAGCTGTCTTGACCCTTGTATTTCTTACAACTGTTTATGATCTAAGTCTTTTAAGAGACTGAGCATTTGGGTTAGGATCATTTATATAAGCTTAATGTACCTTAGTCATCTATTTCTAAATAAAGGCATATTCCTTAAATACTCAGAGCTGTGACTTCAGCATTTAACTTTGAAAAGAACAAGGATCCGCCCATAATGTCAGGATGCAATGAGTTGTGTTAGGTATAAATCAGAGAATCCAATCCCCAAAGGAGAGGCAGACATTCCCCAAGTCCTTGCAACCCATTCATTCCTCTGTCTTCTCACTTTCCTTTCTGTGAAGACAACCTTTTTCTTGGCTCTTGATCTTATCCTTTTTTCATATTAATTGCTGAACTCCCTGGAAGTGGAATCACACAGTAAATACTATTCTATCTTCTTTCAATAAATGGGTTTGTTGCATAAATCCATTAACTGTTCATACTTCCAAAGCTAAGAAGTACTTTATTTTAAATATAGTACATATTTTATGTAAATTTAGGTTACTTCAATATTCTATTATTATGAATGCTTTAATGAAGATTTTTGTATATGTCTTTTGCAGATAAATATTTTCAGATACTTTGGATAAATACATACAAACTGAGTTCCTGGATAATAAAGTAGATTTATGTTTAACTTTCTGAGAATCAGCCAGGTTTTCACAGAGAATGGGCTAAAACAAGCACTTTATATTAATGATTCAAATACAAAAGCTGCATAACTGCAAAATTAAATCTATCTGCCATGTGTTTTTATGCATATGTGATAAAAATATAAAAATGTCCAGAGCAATTATATCTAATTAGTATCATTCTAAGTATTGTAACTATTATTGGTGTTTTCTCATTATTTTCATAAATTTGTGCTACAGCAGATTACAGTTTTATTCAGAAACAGCAAGGCTCTTTACTAAAAACTATCATCCTGCAATTTTTGTTAAGAGACTGAAATTTCACATGAACTTAAAAAATGCATATTATTACCAACTCCTTCCATTTGGTTTATTGCATGCAAAATGGGTATGAGGATAGTAACTCATGCAAAGTACTTCATAATAGTGTGGACTGAACATTCTACTTCAGAGCAAATGTCTCAGAGTGAAGGGAAACCACACACACGTTGTTGGCCAGTGGAGATATGTGTTCCCTTCTGCCTCTCAGCCTGAGAAGGGTCAGCCTAACCCTGGCCACTCATTTGGACATGGTACAGAATGCTCAAGTAAAGAAGGGCAGGCTTTGAGCTTTATTCTGGCCTAGGAAACACAAGGGCACATACCATAACAGAGGCAGTGTGCATACTACACATACCTGCATGAGTCACTTTATATAGAGATACATATCATATATATGTGATATATATGTATATATGTGTATACATAGGTATATGTGTATCTGAGAACGTGAGTGGCTTGTTCTTCTATAACATAATTATATTTAGTGCTGCATATACACAAAAGCTTCAAACACACATAATTCTATATTACAGATGATAGAATCTAAGATCTAATCTAAGATCTGTGAGTAATTACTGTGGTTGCATTCAGAGACCACACATAAAATTAATCATGTAAAACAAATTTATGATTTTTAATGCTGTGTTACTTCTATAACTTACTGGGAAAATAAGCATATTTCTTGTGGATAAATTATTTAGCATTATTAAAATATAGTTAATCTTTAAATAGGTAAATAATTAAACACCTATGAATAATTGGAAAAGAGTAGAATGAAAGTTTCATTACACAGTTTAAGATAGAAAATCAACGAAAATGGAAATTGTGCTACTATCACCAAAACCTTTAGAAAATAAGATATAGATATAGACATAGATTTTTATAAACTAGTTTTCAACTTTTGAAGTTGAGTCAATATAAAGTGAAACTTCTGGTCAATACACTAAAACTGTCCTCGGAATGCAGTGAATAACCAGACCCTCAGCAACTAAATTTACTTTTAATATGTAAAAATTGAAAATGATAATTGAATAAATAATTCTCATACTTTAGGCCACAGAATTATATACCACAACAAATGTTCCTTACAGATTGTGTTGTGAAAGGAAGCATTGAGCAATGAAATTCTATATTCTGTTTGTGAGAAAAACTCAGAACATGACCATCGATTATTCAAGAAGTCCTCTGTAGTCTGAAGAGAATGATTGCAGGCAACTCTTGTTTCTACGGCACAGTACTGGCTAAAGCTTTTCTTTGAAAGTGGTCTGGGTGGCATATCTCTGTGCTTATCACAATTACAATTTTCAAAGCTTTTATTTCCCAATATAACCACTCTCTCAGGTATCTATTTGAGGGTTATGATTTCAGCATTCTTGGGAACATCAGTCAATCAAAACCAAACACTAATCTAAGAAAAATATATATGCTTCGTTTGATTTTCTTATGAAGTTGCTGCAGTGGAAACGTGAAACATTCCACACGAGTAAAGAGACAATGTTCCTAGAAATGGATTTTAAAATTATTATGCACATGCTTAATTATAGCTCAGAGAGATTAAGTCAATAAGAAAAAAAAAAGGTTGAATCCATAGAAAAACCACAAACATTGTAAGTTCAACCTTTCGGGAACATATTAATTCAAAAAGTGATAGTGGTCATGCTATATTAAATCAATTCATTAATGTAAAATCCAATTACTCTCAGTTTCCCACTCAGATTTAGTGGTAAAACTAATGAAATTCTTCTCTTGCAAACGTTTCCTTTCTCACGTAACATACCTTCTCAGCACTGTGCTTGAAGAACTCTTACACCTAGGTACCTTTGGGATTACATTCTTCTGGGGTTAGCTTTAAGTGTCCCCAGATGGTCACCAGGCTGTTTCTGTGAGCACTTCAGCCACTTGGATTCTGGGTATTTTGAAGGGAGGGATTGCCTTTATTTACGTAATCCCACAAGCTAAATCCGTAGTTACAGCTGGGTGTAAAATTGAATGCAGGGTCTATAACTGAGAGACTTTAAATGCTTTAAAAACCAACCTCTAGACTAGAGTCATTCCTTATAAATATAGTTAAAATGTAAAAGTTTTTAAAAACTGTGAAGTCGGGTTGTTTCTCAAGACAACAGCAGTATGCCCTTAAACAGCTTGGGCTTCCTTGTCCTCACCTGTTGGCAACGGGTGTGACTCGGTGAGGGAAAGTGACTCACACTGAGACCCATCTCTCCTCATGATGCCGGTACTAGGTGTGTGCCAACAGACAGCTAGAGCACATTCTCTGAGCAGAATTTCATGAATTAAGGAATGTAATGTTTTATTTTTTCCAAAACAGTTACATTTCTCCTTTGAATTTCTTAGTTTCCCCTTTTGTACCAACCCCAAGAGCAGGACTATCAGATTCATTTCTCTTTTGTGGGCACGTTTACTGAGGTGTTCGTTCACAGTCTCAGTGGCAACTCCCTGCCCCCTTTGCCCGGGCTACTTTGCTTCAACATCCTACTTCCTCATGTTTTTTGTTTGTTTGTTTGTTTGTTTTTGTTTTTGTTCTTGTTTTTGTTTTTTCTCATTTCTTGGAAACATGGGTGATTGTTACTCCACCTTGGGGGACTAAAACTTTTTGATATCGCTGGATACACATACATTGTATCTTTGTGGGTTGTCATATCTGTAGCTATATTTAAGAAAGAGAAAAAATAAAAATAAAAAAAAAGAAAGAGAAAGTCATGTTTCTTGTTCTTGTCAAATTTTTTTGTGGTAAGGAATCAACCCACCTCTTAATTATTATTGGCTATGATGGGTTTTAGCTATACCATGAACCTTTTCTTGACTCCTTAGGTATTTTTATTTTTTTTCTTTTTTTTAATTTTTATTAATTACAGTTTATTCACTTTGTATCCCCCCATAAACCCCTCCCTCCTCCCCTCTGAATCCCACCTTCCCTCCCCATTCTCCACACATGCCCCTCCCCAAGTCCACTGATAGGGGAGGTCTTCCTCTCCTTCTTTCTTTCTTTCTTTTTTTTTTAAGCAAAGTTAGATCACATTCCTCCTCCCCTCTTTACTTTTCTGTCTTTCATTTACAGTAGTGAAGACATAGTTCAGAAGTATGTAGACAAACAGCTTCAGGTGCAATAATGCAATCAGAAGAGAGAAGCCATGTTTTCAAAACTTCGTTACTATTTCAAAGACTCGTGTGAGAGGCATACCTAATGCTTGAGTGCAAGGATACAGTAGAAATATATGCAGGGCTAAGAAAACCTCAAAACCAATAGTGACAGGTCAGGGCCTAGAAAAGAATACAGAAAGCACAGGCCACACAATTTTATCTTCTTCCTTACATATTAAGAACTGTTCAATATGAGAATTAAAGAAGGATGCTGCTTGATGGATTTCACAAAGACAACAAAGAATTTCCATCAGAGAATACAAGACAATTGAAAGATACCAGTAGGGGGCAAGAAGGCTTAAAATAATTAAACTTACATTGAATCACATAGTAAGTGTTTTTTTTTTCCAAACATAACTATTCAATACTTAAATAAGTATTTATTTCATTACATAATTATATGTCTTATCTACTTTGCTGAAAATAAGTCACATGTCATTTGATTTACTATTTTGAATAATAAAAATCTTTTTAAGTGGCAGAATTTGAATGATTATTAAAAGAATTTAAAGACCCTTGATGCTGATAAGTGAATTATTATAATTCCTCACACTAAATCAACTTCAGAACAGCATGTGTGATTAATCTGGGAAAACGTGTAGATTACTTATATTACCGAAATGATTGCATCCATCACAGTAAAGTAACTTAATGGGATTCCATTTTAGGAATGCATAATAATTAATTATCTAAGTCATTAGAACAATTAGCATAAGTATGTATCTCCACTATCACAGATAATTTAAATGCTATAAATTGTATTTTAGACTAGGTATATAAAATTGAAAAGTTAAAAATTATAATGTGCCAACATTATACTACATTTCTGCTAACATTTAACAAACTGTATTATAATTCTTAAAATTATTTCTTTCATTTTTAGAGATTATAATACAATTCCATCATTATCCTTTTCTCCCTCCAAACTTGCCCATATTCCCATCCTTGCTGTCTTTCAAATTCATAGCCTCTTTTATCATTAATTATTGTAACATACAAATATATGTATACACATATGGATATGAATATGTATTCTTACATACATAAATACACCTTGCTCAGTCTACACAATGTTACTTGTCTGAATTGTATTTATTATTTTATCATGTTATCTTTACAATTCAGTGTACTCTGTACCTAGCCTAATTCAGTAAGAGAGACACATTTGCTCAGGACACAAAATCAACCACATGTAGCATCACAGCATTAAGAATTAATAGTGTTTCCTTAGCTTACATTCACTGCTTAACAGATAAAAAGAAATCTCACCATTTCTTTCCAGTGCTGTAGACTTATCAAGACCATCTTGTTACCAAAATTTAGCATCGTTATGTCATTTATGGACCACTCATAACTTTGAAACTCGTCCTTCCTGAGTTGTATGACACCATTGTAACAGACACAAACCTGCAGTCTCCTTCCTGATGCTACCTTACTTAGAGTGTCCCTCATTTTCTTCAAATGCTCAGTCCTCTACCATACAGCAATTTGCTTTGTGCTAACTGTAGGGAAAGACTTGTGACTGGAAGAGAGGTTTTCTCCTTCCCTCCTGTTGAACATGACATATTGAAGATCTGCTGCTGAAGATATTTCATGTACACTCAGGGACTGAGTATGAACAGAAAGATGTGAGAGATTCTGCTATCTGCTTACCATCCCTAGTACATATTACCAAGTCTTCCTTGAGTTAAATGCTTAATACCTACGTTCCAGTATTACACAATACTCCTAAAGCTGGTCGTAAAAAATAGATAAAATGCTCTCAACCCATATCATAAACTTGAAGAGCATGTGTTGCAGATGCCTGCATTTTAAAATCACACAGCTTCCCTGGGTACACTGCTTAGAGGAACAATTCTCTAAGAGCAATAGGAAAAGGGCATTTTCTATTCCTGGGTCAGGTGAGAAAACCATTTTTTAATATGTCCTTGAATGTCATGTGGCCTCAGAACATGTATAATAATAGAATATTGGTGACAGAGATGTTGGGGAATGTTCTGATGCTAGGCTTCAAGATCTGGTTAAATCTACCCTTGTTGTATAAACCTGCCTACTTCATTATATGTGAGTCGTTGACTAAACAGCCTATACCTGGGCAGGGCAGAATACCTGGGTGGGTGTGGCTAAGGTTCCTGGGCTTCAGACAGGAGAATCACTAGGAGACAGATGGACAGAAAGAGAGGAAGAAGGAGGACAGCATGTTGGGTTAGAGTGGAAAAGAAACCATGTGCGCTGGGTGGAGGGACTCAAATAATGGCGTGAAAAGGCCCAGAAGAAAAATATATAAGGAAGTACCATGGGATTATGTATGGAAGGTAGACCAGATGAGGATGATTAAAGCAGATGGCGTTGGATGGGGCCTGGGAAATGGACATTACTGAGACAGTGTAAGTGAAATATCACCAGGCCCAAGGAAAATAAGACAATTATAAATCTAACAGATGTCTGTGTCTTATTATTTGGGTTAATGGTTAAATAATACTGCTGTGATAATCTAGGGGCTAATAACCAACATTTTATTGCCCAAAACTAATGTATTTTATTTACTACAGCACGGGGAAATAAAAAAGACTTGAGCAGACATAGTATGTACCTATCCCCAAAGTACCATGCATTGAAGGCAGAGAATGAGTATTTCTTATTTTTGACCTTATTTGCCTTAGAATGATTCCTTACAAATAAAGGCACAGAGAAGCACAGACAATGAATGTGCTAAGTTCTTCCAAAATACCAGTTATTTACAGATTTGCAAAAACAGGGACAGAAAAACAAGAAGACAGCTAATAAAGCGAACCTTAAAAGACAACACAAACATATGGACAGCGGAGATGAGAGAATGGAATAGATCCCAAATGAACTGAGCACAGTTTCCGAGAAGAGTCGGCTCTTGAAACACTCTCAGGGCTTTAGAGACTATAAGGCTTTAACAAAATGAATGCTTATGGAATACAAGCAGGAAGGGGCATAAAGAATGTTGCATCAGTTCAGTTACCTGAAGTCCTGGTGGGCAGTACAAAGATAACCATAAAGAGTATGTTGACTGCTGAAATCTCTCTAAAGGCAATGGAAACTCAAAAGTTCCAGATCCTACAAAACATGCGAAGTTCTAGGAAGTGCATTTTATGTCCTGTCAGTCAGGGGTGATGATAATATGACAGGTATATTTACTTGTAGGTAATTATAGCAATGAAAGTTTTAGAGACAGAAAGCAGGGAGCAAACTGACCTGCACAGTACTGGCTCCTCCCCCTGTATGTATGAAGTGAAATCCATCTAGCTTTACATCCAATAGCAGAGCAAGTCTCCTTCCATCAGAATTTCCATGTGGCGTTTGTGTCCCCTATTGGTGGTGGCACTGAATAGTTAGTGCTCATTTGATGGCACTGTGTGGAGGAAGTATGTCACTGGAAAAAAAGATTTGCTTCATTTCAGGTTTTCTCTCCCTGCTTCCTGCCCATGGTTCAACATGAGATCTCGCAAACGTTTTCCTGCCACCACCATTGCCTCCTACTGCCACAGCTCCCTAGTGTGGACTCTTCCCCCTGGAACCATAGGCCCCAATAAACAGATTAGTCCATATACTGTCTTGGTGGTGGTGGTTTTTAACCATAGCAGTAAAAAGGGAATTAATAGACATAACTAATACTTTAAATGTCAGTTCACAGCAGGTGAACTTAACCGATAGCTATCTATGTCGTACCATTTTTTTTTCAGTGATCATACACGAAGCAGGTTCCATAGCTAGTCTGATAGGTTCAGGGCTTTGAAGCTTAAGCACACAGAGTACTTTCTCATGCCAAACTTACTTTATACCTGATACGTGCTTTTTTGTTTATATGTCCTCCTCATCTCTATTTTATTTTATTTATCAAAACATTTATACAACACCTGCTCTGAAAATCTTACCTATTTGTTAAGATTACATTGTTCTCCCTTTGTATGAATTCTTCACATCAAGAACTTTTCACTAGTGATACTGTAAATTTGCTCCACTGTTGCAAAGATAAACCTTGAGTATGGATTTTAACATTGATAATTGTGGTTCTTGAAATCATAGCTAATTAAGATAACATAATATGTACTTCTCTGTAAAAAGGATGGAATACTTATTTCTCCTTTTTATCAAAGGGTAAAAATTGCACATTATAAAAAATTAAACCCAGAATCACAATGTTAAGGTCAAATACACTTTAATGAAAAAGAGTTTGAAAAAATCATTATGCTTTTATAGTTCAGCTATTTTTTATAACTCTAACCCATTATATCAAATATAATAGAACAAATGAGGCTAACAGTAATACAAAACTATATAATGTAGAAAATATATGTCCCTAGAATAATGTGCCAGTATAAATTTGAAAGTATAATACCAAAAGTTATCATCACATTACAAGAAATATTACTCAGGAACTTAGCATGATACAAAGGACTTTCCTCAGCAGTGAATCCTTTCCAAATTACTCAAGGTTAAATATAAATTTCCAAAGTAAAAGACATAGCAATTATTCAATACTCTAGCATTCATATTCTTGAATCAAACTTGCTTTAGAATGAAGTCACTTCAATATTGAAAATATAGCATTCAGCACAAGAAGTCATTAAATGGTTTCTTTTACTATGTACTTTTCCTAAAAATGAAAACAAAAATATTTTTCTTGAATTTCTCTTCACATTATCTTATTTTTTTTTCAGAGATAGTTCAAAAGTGGGTGGAGGTTGATTCCAGTTCAGTACATCCTGTCCTTCCTGTGCTGTTTACCGCTATGTAGATGACATATGGTGCTGTTAACACTCTCTGGAATGCCTTTCTTGGGGCAGTCCTTGAGCCTGAGCTGGTGTGTGATCACATGACCACCAGCAGTATGGCTTTACAGAGGACAGACATGTTGCTAAAAATAAGCCAAGTTCTTTGTTCCATTCCTTCTACTCAAATATTTACATACCCATATACTACTAAATGTATTTACATTTTAATATAAAAGTAACTTTTTCAAAGAACTTTTAAAATTAAAATGCTAAAGCATAACAGCTGACTTGTTTTTCATTATCTGAAACTACTTGATGCTGGATTAAATACCATCAAATAGAACATAAATGTTTTAAACTTTGTCTTCAGTAACAATGGCAACATAGAAAATTCAGAAACACAAACATACGTGATTATTAGAAATATAAGTGTCATTACTTACTAGCCACGGTTGCAAGCATGGCCTCACTGTATTTTATAGGTGTCAATATGGCACATCTTTCTAAGTGTTGCTGTGTAGAAAACCATGTCCCACTGAAGGACAGTGTATTAGTTACTCTTCTGCTCTTGAGACAAATCCCTGCTAAGTGACTTAAGGGAGGAAAAGCCGAATTCTAGGTTGAGAAGTAGAAGTGTCCTGACTGTTTCGTCATTTGAGAAAGTCCCTCTTTAAGACTGCACTGTGGAAAAGGCCGAAAAGCATTTTAATTAGTAATCATTGGGATTGGACTCAGCCCATTGTGAGTGGTGCTACCCCTGGGCTGTGGTTCTGACTGCCATTATAAGGGGGCAGGGGTAGTCTGATCAAGACAGGAGGAGCCAGCCAGTAAGCAATACCCCCACTGGCAATACTCCTTCACTTGCTGTCACTGGATTCACTCACCTTGGTAATCCCCCTTCATTTCCTGTCACCAGGTTCTTGCCTTGTTTGAGTTCCTGCCCTGATGTCTTCCATGATGGACTACAATGAGGAAGTGTAATCAAAATAACCCTTTCCTCTCCAAGTTTCATTTGCTCATGGTGTTTTATCACAACAATAGTAACCAGAACTAAGATGAGAGTATATAATCTATTCGGTGGGAAAGTCATTGCAGTAGGGCCTTGAAGACACTGTGTAGGCAGAAGGCAGAGACAATCAACCCTGGTGCACAGCTTGGATTTTGTTTATTTGTTTGTTTGTTTGTTTTAATACAGCCCAGGTCCTGGGTACAAGGAATGGTGTATCCATATTCAAGATGAGCTTTTACACTTTCGTTCACACTGTCTACATACTCCATCATAGAAACATGTAGCTATTTGTCCCCAACTTGATTCTAATGCTCTCAGGTTAACAAACAATATGAGCCATTTCACATTGTTCCATTGTTCACATTGAGGTCATGAGACAGTACTTGATAGTATGTTTCAGAGAATCCAAACTCCAGTGTCTACTTCTGGACCCTAGTTGACCCCTCACAATATTCTAGTTAAAATTGTTTTTAATTCTCCAAATCTACAGCCAGATGTACTTCACATGATTTTAAAATGTAATATAAATTATAATATAAACCTGTATTTCCCAGGGATCTTGTAGACACACAATCCAATTCAAATTTCACCATTGCCTGAAAAGAGACATGCCTGCACAGCTCAGTGACATATGTGACAATTAACTATAAATAATCAAGTGAAATTTATAATAATTTTTAAGAATCAAGTGAAATATAAACCATGCTGCGCTCTCTCACCATGCTTTTAAAATTAATCTAAGTGTAGCTAAGCACTTCTGTTAAAATCAGGTCAAAGTATTGCTATGCCCTTTATTTCTGGTTGAACAGAAAACCACAAACCACAGTAAGAACTTAGTGGCATAACATATAAAACAAAATCTCCAAGAAGTATTTAACACGATATGAGAATAATTAGAATCTCAGGGTTTCATAAATTGCCAGTGGAGGGAATTTAAAATTTTTAGTGCCTACTAAAAGTAGTTTTCAATTCAGTAGTATATTGATTTTAAAAACTGACTTTTGTTCAAAACACAAAATTAAACGAAACACACATTAATGTTTTATACAGTTAGAACAATGAGAAATACATCAAAGCAAGTACTGCTAGTGAGACATGGAAGAAAGACAAGGAAACTTATGGTGATGAGGACAGAAATCCTGGGAAAGGACAGAGGCTTTTAGAGGATCCAGTTTGCCTTCTCTATTAACAGATAAGAAACTTAAGGGACCACTGATGAAACTAAAAATGCTTACAAAACAACAAAGAATACATTAAAGACACCAAAGTGGAAAGGGGAAAACCCAAGAAGCCTCAAGCCTACATAAAAAACTACAGGACATCAGAAGAGGGAGAAAACAGGGAACAGAGGACCTCTGAAAGACTCTGCCCACAGGGTATTAAAGCAGATGCTGAGACTCATAGCCAAAATTTGGGCAGAGTGCAGCGAATCTTATGAAAGAAGGACCTTTCTATCTTATGATAGAAAGACCTGGAGGGGACAGGAGCTCCACAAGGATAACAAAAGAACCAAAAAGACTCTGGGCACAGGGGTCTTTTCTGAGACTGAGACTCCAACCAAGGACCATGCATGGAGATAATCTAGAGCCCCAACACAGATGTAGTCCATGACAGCTCAGTGTGCAGGTTGGTGTCCTAGTAAGGGGAACATGAGCTGTGTGTGTCTGATGTGAATTCAGTGGCTGGCTCTTTGATCATCACTTCCTCCTGAGGAGCTGGGGTGGGGGGAGGGAGCAGCCCTACCAATCCACAGAGGAAGACAATGCAGACAGCCCTGATGAAACCTAATAGGCTAGGATCAGATGGAAGGGGAGGAGGATCTACCCTATCAGTGGACTGAGAGAAGAAGAGGGAGATAGGGCATGATTGGGAGGGGAAAAAGGAGGGGACTAAGCTGGGATACAAAATGAATAAATTGTAATAAATAAAAAAATAAATTAAAAAAAAAACCTACAGGCCACTAAAGAATGCCTAGGGGAAGAGCACACCAATTGGTTATCCAATACCAAATAGCCCTAAAAACATACATGCAAGTGACATAACATAATACAATTAATGATAACAGAGGCCATGAATTTGAAAGAGAGCACAGAGATGTACATCAAAGAGGTTGGAGGGAGGAATAGAAAGGGAAGACATAAATGAAGTAATTATATTATAATCTCAGAAATAAAAGACATACTTAAATTTTAAATGGTAAAAGAGATAGCGTGTGTTTTCCTGAAGACATCTCACCCAGAGATGTCAAAGACAATAAACTGTGCTTACATATGGCCAAATGGTATGTAATGCTCTCTCTCTCTGTCTCTCTCTCCTTTCTCATTCTCATGCTTGTGTATGTGTGTGTGTGTGTGTGTGTGTGTGTGTGTGTGTGTGACAGGCATGCCACATCACTCTGGTGAAGGTCAGAGCAAAGCCCACAGAATCACAAAAGTTGCTTCTCTCTGACATCCTGTAGGGTCTGGGGTTGGAGCTCAATTGGACAAGCATCTGTGCCTACTGGCACCTCACCATTCAGAATTGTGATATTTTTTTCATTATCCTCTCATTCTTAAACCTAAACAATATCCCTCATAAATCAACCTTATAACTTTGTTTTATAATGAAAATTCTTTAATGTTTTAACCTTGTTACAATCTGCACTCTATTTTTTTAATTTTAATTTTTATATTAATTACAGTTTATTCACTTTGTATCCCAGCTGTAGCCCCCTCTCTCATTCTCTCCCTCCCTTATCTCCTCCCATGCCTCTCTCCAAGTCCACTGACGGGGAGGTCTTCCTCCCCTTCCATCTGACCCTAGCCTATAGTGGGAGTATGTTTTCTTAATTTTTGAAGAGATACCTTGGGAGCAGTTTAACATCCTACATGTACTCACTGTACAAAATCCTATGCACCTCTCTCTTAGTATTTTCTATTCATGACAGGCCTAGGGGCTACATTGTAATTTCTAATAAATCTCTAATTCTGCTTCATATTAATTCATCCTAAAGTTCCTCTACATGTGCAGGAAGTCAAGTACAGAAATCCCCTCCTGAATTAGGGTTATTTAGGGAAAGGGTAACAAACTCTTCAGATTCCTGCAGGAGGTGGAGCAGAGAGCTGTCTCTTTCCCTATTTTTTATGAAACTAATATTTATTCAAGTACAGAAGTCAAGTACAGAAATCCCCTCCTGAATTAGGGTTATTTAGGGAAAGGGTAACAAACTCTTCAGACTCCTGCAGGAGGTGGAGCAGAGAGCTGTCTCTTTCCCTATTTTTTATGAAACT
Organism: Meriones unguiculatus; assembly: GCF_030254825.1. Taxonomy (NCBI): domain Eukaryota; kingdom Metazoa; phylum Chordata; class Mammalia; order Rodentia; family Muridae; genus Meriones; species Meriones unguiculatus. The sequence continues at coordinate 57,027,074 of NC_083362.1, read as the reverse complement.
AATATTTATTCTTATAATCTGTTAGTAGATGGATGGACTGGTGGAAAGAAGGATATACAAAGTTGCTCACTCCTTTTTCTTTCCATTTGTTAAGTTTGTTATTCCCTAATTATCTACTAAGAGTTTCTGACAAAGATTAGTACATCATAGTGAATCTCTCAGAGATAGTAATAAAACATATTTATGATGTAACATTATTTTGGTCTATTCTCACTGTAAATATTTATGTAAAGTAGCAGCCTCAGTCATTTGGGGGCTGTGGTATTTCTAATTATTATTCTTACTAATAATTTAAACTACCAAAGCCAACTACACAATATAAGGACTATTGCTTTCATTTAGAAAGAATAAATATAAATCATTTATTGTGCCTGACTACCCTGCTAGGGCTAAATGAGCAATTTACTTCTCCATCTAAAACTGTCACCCCTTTCAATGCACTATAGATTCACAGCTGTTTATGTAGAGGAAAATGAAGGACTAGAAAATAGGCAGAGCTGGAAAGACACCAGTTTTCTGAGATCACACAGGTTGGAGCTTGAGAGGTTAGAAAACAGGTGGCAGCAAATATTCAGTGAGACGAGCAAGTCACTGTATCCACAAATTATGCCTGATCTCTAGGCAGACAACATCAACAAATCAAAGGTCAGTTTCAAGTATAGCCACACTTGAGGTTCATGCTAGATAAAAGCTGTCTCAAAGATATCTTTGCAGATGGTAGGGGCTTTGTGTTAGCTCACTAGAATGCTCATTAGGACTGTATCTTCTAAATAAGTAGAAAAAGAATACAGGACTGTCATCTGCTGAATAGAGAGCAGGGTTTGAGAATCATGCCCTATATCCATTCATCTTAGTCAATCCTCTGCCTATCCCTGAAGAATTTTCTTTGGTTTGGTCTTACCACAACAACACATCACAGTATCCCAAATACTTTTTGTAGATATCATTTAATAACTAGCTAATAGCCTGACAAGAGGGGTTCTTTTACTGACACACAATGCTAAATCTGACAAGAAAAAGACCATAAATAGGCAAAGACCCAGGGGCAGCAGTTGGGCCACATGACACACTATGGAAATTTTACACAATGAACCTGATCCTGGATTGGTATCACTCTCTGTCTTTCTGCAAGAAACTTCCAGGTTCCCTGCAAGAATCATGGAGACATCCTGATACTGCTAGGCTCTTGGGCAGGTTTCCTCATAGCTTCCTGTCAGTAGATAGATATTCTTTCTGTTCAGAGTTTTCAACTCTGTTTCCCTTTAAATCTGATCAGTGTATAAACGAGGGAGAAGCATTTACCTAAGCATGCAGGGATGCAACATCCTATGCCCTTTGTTTGAGAGCTATTAACATTAAAGGACAGGCAGGAGTCTGAGGACAACGTGACAAAAAACAAAAACAAAAGGCGAATTACATATACGTTGGTATCCTTAAACAAAATTTAGCCTCCTGCTAATATATTTTTTAAATCTTTTACATTAATTTATCCGGTAAGTTCCCCATATAACGGATCACTCTCAAGGTAAACTATCCTGGTTTATACCGCTATAAAATAGATTACAGCGTGGCTCAAGGGACAGACTGCAACAACTATTCCTCAAGCCCTGTGTGGGAAGAGCCAAGATGAGGACAGGAGGCCACACTAGGAAGTACCTAATCGCCATGAGCTGAGGGACCTTCCAAGAGGATGACAGATGTAAAGCACCACGTAGAGAGAATAGGGAGGTAGTGACGCAGATTTACTTTAAGAACACAAATTTTAATAGGTGAAATTCATATATGTTACACCCCATATTTATGAAATCTATGTGATATACATATTTTTAGAAATTAATGTACCAGCAAGTATTCTACCAAAAGAGCAAAGTTTATTCTTTACAGGCTAATGGCAAAATATAGTGTTTGTAGATAATATATAGTAATATAAAATAATGTTTATTATTGCAAGAATTATTTTCTTCAAATTAAGCAAATTCATAGAAACAGGTCACAATTTAGTTCTGTAAGTTAATTTAACACAAGAAATATATTTCTAATATCCAGATGTATGAGGGTCAGAGGACATTGGGAACTGGTTCTCCTTTTTCAAACTTTGGGGTTTTACCCACTACACAATATCATTGATCCTCTTTTTAGTTTTGAAAAATTACACTTAATTAAATATATACTTTTTAACTTAAAAACTTTCATGTGCTTATATAATACTTATCAGTTTTACTCTAAGTAATTCATATTTTTTTCAATTATTTCATAATTTTATTTATGCATATAATGTATTTTGGTTTTTTTGTTTGTTTGTTTTTAATTTTATTTTTCTTATTAGTTACATTTTGTTAACTCTGTATCCCAGCTGTATCCCACTCCCTTATTCCCTCCCCAATCCCACCCTCCCTCCCTCATCTCCTCCCTGCCCCTTTCCAAGTTCACTGATAGGGGAGGACCTCCTCCCTTTTCATATGACTCTGTTTTGTCAGGTATCTTCAGGACTGGCTGCAAAATCCTCCTCTATGGCCTAACAGTACTGCTCCTCCTTTGGGAGGTGGGAGGTCAAAGAGCCTGCCATTGAGTTCCTGTTAGAAACAGTCCTTGTTCCCCTTACTATGGGAAACCAATTGATTACTGAGCTATCACGGGTCACATCCCAGCAGAGGTTCTAGGTTATATCCACTCATGGTCTTTGGTTGAGTATCCAGCTCAGAAAAGACCCTGTGCCCAGATATGTTTGGTCCTTGTGGAGCTCCTATCCTTTCCACATCAAACTCCCCTTCTTTCATATGATTCCTTATACTCTGCCAAAGGTTTGGTTATGAGTCTTAGTATCTACTTTGAAACACTGCTAGGTAGAGTCTTTCAGATGCCTTCTGTGGTATACTTCTGTCATATGTTCAATGCATATCCCATTTGTCTTTATAAATGAGGATTGATCATTATACCCCGTGTCTGCTATCTTGATTATCTTCTTTAGGTGTATAGATTTCATTATGTATATCATATCTTGCAGGTCTATATAAGTGAGTATATTCCATGTTTGTCTTTCTCCTTCTGGGATACTTCACTCAGAATGATCTTTTCTAGATCCCACCATTTGCCTGCAAATTTCATTATTTCCTCTTTTTTGATTGCTGAGTAGTATTCCACTGTGTAAAAATACCACAATTTCTGTATCCATTCCTCCATTGATGGACAACAGATCATCTGGAGGTATCTCAAGCTGTACTACAGAACAATAGTAATAAAAACTGCATGGTATTGGCATAGAAACAGAAAGGAGGATCAATGGAACCGAATAGAAGACCCAGAAATAAACCCACACACCTATGAATACTCGATTTTTGACAAAGCAGCCAAAACCATTCAATGGAAAAAAGACAGCATCTTCAACAAATGGTGCTGGTCCACCTGGATCTCTACATGCAGATAAATGAAAATAGATCCATATTTATCACCCTGCACAAAACTAAAGTCTAAGTGGATCAAAGACCTCAACATGAAACCAGATACACTAAATCGGTTAGAAGAAAAAGTGGGGAACAGCCTAGAACTCATTAGCACAGGAGACAACTTCCTGAACAGAACACCAACAGCACAGGCTCTAAGAGCACCAATCAATAAATGGGACTTCATGAAACAGAAAAGCTTCTTTAAAGTAAAGGACACCGTCATCAAAACAAAACGACTGCCTACAGATTGGGAAAGAATCTTTACCAACCCTTTATCTGACAGAGGGTTAATATCCAGTATATATAAAGAACTAAAGAAGCTGAAAAGCAACAAACCAAGTAATCCAATTAAAAAATGGGGAACAGAGCTAAACAGAGAATTCTCGATAGAGGAATATTGAATGGCAGAGAAACACTTAAAGAAATGCTCAACCTCATTAGCCATTAGGGAAATGCAAATCAAAAGGACCCTAAGATTTCACCTTACACCCATCAGAATGGCCAAGATGAAAAACTCAAGTGACAACACATGCTGGAGAGGTTGTGGAGAAAGGGGAACTCTCCTCCATTGCTGGTGGGAATGTAAACTGGTACAACCACTTTGGAAGTCAATCTGGCACTTTCTCAAACAATTAGGAATAGTGCTTCCTTAAGACCCAGCTATACCACTGGTAGGTATATACCCAAAATTTGCTCAAATACACAACAAGGGCATTTGCTCAACCATGTTTGTAGCAGCTTTATTTGTAATAGTAATTCATATTTTATAACACTGTGTAATATTTATATCAACAGGACAGGTATGTAACCAGCCAAAATGTAAAAATGGCCAAGAAAATATATTCATATGACAAAATCATTCAAAGTAACATTTTCAAGGATTTAGTGTGGTTGCCCCCTTGTGTCCTCAAGTCCTCAAGGGATTAATAATAGGACCTTCCACAAATGCCAAAACCTGTGGATACACAAACCTGTTACAGAGTATTTGCAACATGAATACAACATACGCACATCATTCATTTCACTTTTAATCAGCCTGTGGTTACTTGTAATATCTAACACAACATAGATTTCCATGCAAGAAGATGCTGTGATGTATTGCTTAGAATGCTGTCAAGCCAATAGTTTGTACATGGTATAGTAGAGGTGTAACCATCACAGGCTAACAGCATCTTATGTTGTACAGGCAAAAGCATCACAGGCTAACATCATTTATGTCATACACATGTAAACAGTATAGCTTAATTTTCTATGTACTACAAATGATTTCAACATAGCCTAATGGCATTTGTGCAGCGCAGACATAACCATCACAGACTGACCGTATCTTAATGTACAGATGCAAACAACAAAAGCTTACAACAGACTCTTGGTTAGTTCAATCTTCCAGTGCAGAACCCAGAGATACATTGTAGAAATTTATTCAACACCCATAAATAACTTAAAAATAAGATGAAATACATGTTTTAACGCATTGTAACCATGTAAAGAAAGTGTTTTTCACTCATAAATCTCATTTTGACTACTGCTATTGGTTTTGACATTGCACATTTGAAATTGATACCCTTTATCCGTTTCTGTGGCAATACTCTTTAACTCTCCATTATATATAATCTGCACAATGAAGGGGAAAGTAAAGGTCAGATTTGTCAAGTAAAAAGATCTGCTTGTGTTTGTACAAAATATTCGCTACTCTAAATGATTATGCATACTGAAATGTCAATGGTACAAATGATGTTAGCGAAGGCACACAAGTGCTTAGATGTTCTTCCTTGAGCAGATCTATTTATTCAGGCTGTGGTGCAAGTCTGGGAGGACAGGCTATAATGAAAGGGCATGTTTCCAGATACAGTTGTAAAAGAGCTAAACTTTTTGGTCACTGGGCAAGTACGCACCACAATGACCTGCAGCAAGAACTGTGCACATGTATGTTTGACATCTCCCATATTTCATCCTGTTTCAACCTCATTGGCCTATAGCTCAAAACTTTTACATTCGCCTCACTTTTTTATTTTTTATTTTTGTACCTTGTTTTCTTTCTTAGGTCTTTCTAGGATAGATAATATTACAGCTCAGGATGTTGCCATTATTTTAATATTTACAATTACTTTGCTTTAGAAAACATTATTTTATTTTTATTTTTAACTGTGTATAGTGGGGGTGCATATAAGTTCAGTGCCAGTTGAGGCTTCATGTGAGTTCCGGAAACTGAACCCCAGTACTCTGAGAGAGCAGTGCCTGAGCCTAACCTCTGAGCCATCTCTCTATCACCTCCAAATATCTTAATTTGCTGGTTATACAAAAGTGCCCCTATGAACTGAAATTAGCTCAGTGTGTCTCACCTTCAGACTCTGTTTATAACCTGAATATCTCCTAACAATTTTATTAACGATGTGAAAGAAAAAAAAAAACAAAACATTTGTACCCTTCCAATTTAACTGGCTTAGCTGCTGGCTTCTAGTTTCAGATAAAATGAAACCCATTGATTTTCTTGATTTCTTTTGACAAAAATTGAAATAATTTTATAATTCTGTTGCCATTTAATTTTAATCTATTGGGTTTCTGTATTTTATTCTTTTATTTTCACTCATCATGTGCCCTTTTTTACTTATGACAAAATGCTATTTAAGGATTCATTTGAAGTGCAACACTGAGCTAAAGAGAACTTGCAACACACAAGCCTCTGGCCCCAGCTTCCCCTGCCTGATACTCTGTAGCTCCACAAACAGGTCCTCAACCTTTTCAGAACAATTTATCCAAAAGGAAGGTTCTAGCTCCTCTCAAAAACCATTCAGTGACATTAGCAGATGAACAGTGGTGTGGAACAAGGGCCAGTTGCCTCACGTTACTGCCAAAAATTCTTGTACCAGCTGTTGGCAGCACATGCCTTTAATCCCAGCACCTGGCAAGCAGAGGCAGGAAGATCTCTTTGAGTTTAAGGTCAGCCTGGGCTACAGAATGAGTTCCAGGGCAGCCAGGGAAAGCTTGTCTCAAAAAAGTGGTACCTTCTTCTTTTTTTTTTTTTTTCAGACCATCGTAAGATAATTTGACATCATAACTGTTTACTGGTACATATAGCTAACCTAAAAGGAAGCACTGCCTGCAAAGGACAGCAAAGTCTCCAGTCACTGTGAGACCATAGCAGGACTTGAGCTCTGTACTTTCTAAGAACTAATACACACTCACTTCCAGCCATTGCCTCCTAACTCATTCTCAATTTGGGCAAAATTCACCGTAAGGAGCCAAAAACTAGCTTGGTGGGGAGAGGAAATGCACTTGCTATTACAATGATTTGTGTCTTTCCAAAGTTCCACAAAGCATAAACAGGTATACTGTAAATGTGAGACATCAAAATGTTATGAGTCATTGATTAAAATTCTTCATTTATGCACAAAGGCATTGAAGAGTAAGAAAGTAACAGTGCATTCATCAGAAGAGTCTTTACAAAGTCTCAATCTTCAGATCCAGCCACGGATGAAACTCCTGTTTCAGAGCCACCTACAATGTCACTACACACACTAGAACACAATACTGAAGAAGTCTGGTATTTTTTTCCCTTAAAAAGCTGACAGATGGTCTTTTCTAGTTCCCACTATTTGCATGCAAATTTTATGATTTCCTTGTTTTTAATTGCTAAGTAATATTCCATTGTGTAGCTGTACCACAATTTCTGTATCCATTCCTCAACTGAGGGACATCTGGGTTGTTTCTAGGTTCTGCCTATTACGAATAAAGCTGTTACAAACATGGTTGAGCAAATGTCCTTGTTGTATACTTGAGCATCTTTTGGATATATGCCTAAGAGAGATATAGCTGAATCTTGAGGAATCACTATTCCTAATTGTCTGAGAAAGTACTAGATTGATTTCCAAAGTGGTTGTACAAGTTTGCATTCCCACCAGCAATGGAGGAAGGTTCCCCTTTCTCCACAACCTCTCCAGCATTTGTTGTCCCTTGAGTTTTTTATCTTTGCCATTCTGATGGATGTAAGGTGAAATGAGGGAGGTATCCCAGAAGCAGAAAGACACACATGGTATTTACTCACTTATAAGTGCATATTAGACACATAATATAGGATAAACATACATAAAATCTGTACCCCTAAGGAAGCTAATCAAGGAGAACCCTGGGTAAGATGATCAATTCTCATTCAGAAAGGCAAACGGGATGAACATTGGAAGAGAAAGAAAACAGGGAAAAGGACAAGAACCTACCACAAAGGGCCCTCTGAAAGATTCTACCAAGCAGCATATCAAAGCAGAGGCTGAGACTCATAACCAAACTTTGGGTGGAGTGTAGGAAATCTTATGAAAGAAGAGAGAGATAGAAAGACCTGGAGGGGACAGGAGCTCCACAAGGAGAGAAAAAAATTTCTGGGCACAGGGTTCTTTTCTGAGCCTGATACTCTAATCATTCATGGAGATAACCTAGAACCCCTGAACAAATCTAGCCCATAGCAGCTCAGTGTCCAAGAGGGTTCCCTAGTAATGGGAACAGGGACTCTCTTTGACATGAAATCAGTGGCTAGCTCTTTGATCACCTCCCCCTGGGGGAGGGGGAAGCAGCCTTACCAGGCCACAGAGGAAGACAATGCAGCCACTCCTGATGAGAACTGATAGACTAGGATCAGATGGAAGGAGAGGACTGGGAGAGGGCCATGGGTGGAGAAGAGGGAGAAAAGGTGGGTTTGGGAGGGGGCTACAGCTGGGAAACAAAGTGAATAGACTGTAATTAATAAAAAATTTAATATTTTTTAAAAAGCTGACATGATGACAAGAGAAAAGCAGATGGGAAATAGAGGGACAATAGGAAAGAGGAGGAAGAGGAGAAGGAAAGAATTGAAACACTAATGAATAAATTCTACGGAATGAGTTATCAATGAGGAGAGAGAGAGAGACTTGAGCCTTTGGTGTCCTATATGTACATTTTCTTGAGCTTTGCATCTACAAGGTGCACCTGCAGTGAGAGGCCATCCCTAAGTGAGTGGATTCAGCTGAGCCAGGTGTGGCAGATGATGGTTCCACTTAGTGGAACCTACATCAATGAATGAACCAAACTAAGACTTTCAATGCATGCTGCTGTGTTTTAAAGAGCTCTGGCTGCTGAGAAGTCAGGAATGTAGAATGTAGAGACAGAGTTAAAGAAGCAAGAACCAGGTACCACAAAAAAACTCATGCATCTCCATGAATACTTTAGCCATCGAGGACAGTGGGTATTATCTGAAGGTCTTTACCCAGAGTGATGCAGGCAGGGTCACATCAGACAGGAGAATCCGGGAGCCATGTTTGGCAGTTTTGAAATAAACTGTTCCTTAGGCAAGCATATGCTATATGGGAGGCTACACTATAATGTGAGGACAATGGCCAGATGCCCCATCCAACGTCTCTTGACTACAGTTCTAAACATGAGAATGGATTTTAAAACAGAGGTGCAGTTTAATGTATCAAATTTCTGCTCTTTTCCAATAAACATTCCAATATTCTTTTATTTATGGGTAAACTGCCACTACAGTTTTTACATTTCATTTGTCATTTTTATCAGCTAATAATTTTAAGTCATTCTTTACTATACTGGCTATTTATTTTAACATTCTGACAATGCCTATTGTCAGAATAGTGATCCTATTAGTACATAATTTTATTCCTCTAAGAATTAGATATCACATTTAAAAACTTGTTAATTTCAACTTATTGTATTAAATCATTCTAATTCCTATTGACATTGACGTGTTACACTTTGTGTGACTAAGTTACTTGAAAAAGCACTAAAAATTTTCTAAAGATGAGGGGAGGGGAGATCCAAGATGGCGGCACCAAGAGAACATTCCGTCAGAAGAACAGAACAGCAGTGATTGCACAGCTACCAACAGAGCAAACTCTGGGCCCCAGTGATTGTGTTTCCCCAGGTGAGAGGAAACCCCATGGTGTGGGAAGCAATTGGGTTCATTCTCAGGTCAGCCAGCTAAAGTTCCCAAGTCCCCTCAGGCGCTCAGTCACCAAACCAGAGACACATGCCTGTGTGCTGTGATCACCACCCCAGACTGATCTGTGGGCCCCAAACACGAGAGACTGGGTTTTTCAGTTGAGAAAAAAAAAAAAAAAAAAACAAACACCAGTGAAGGAAGCAATTGCGACATTGCGACTCACTTCAGGTCACCCAGATAACCCCAGGCTCCTGCAGGTGCTCAGCCACCAGCCCAGAGACCTGCTTGCACAATGGACTCCCTTTCCCAGACAGAACTGTGGGCCCCAAAGCACCAGAGACTGGGTTTCCCTATTGGGAGAAAACCCCACGTTGAAGAAAACAACAGGTTTGACCTCAGGGCACCCAGCCGAACCCCTCCCTCATCTCCTCCCAATCTTGCCCTCCCTTGCTCTTCTTCTCCCATGTCCCTCCCCAAGTCGACTAATAGGGGAGGTCCTCCTCCGATTCTATCTGAGGACAGCCTTTCCAGGTCACAGAAGAAGTCCTGATGAGAACTGATAAGAATAGATAACCAGATAGAATCAGATAAGGGAGGGGTCTACAGCTGGATACAAAGTGAATAAGTTGCAATAAATAAATGAATTAATAAATTTAAAAACAATTTCTAATGCTCCTTATCAAAAATAAAAGTTTTTTTTGGCTGTAGTAATTTCCTAACCATAGTGATGTTAACCATTCTACTTTCATGTTTATATTACTAAACAAACATACATAATTTGTACACACACACACACACACACACACACATATATCACTTAGAATATTCAAGGTAAGATTGTGTGTAGCATGTCTCTCATTGAATGTCGAAGCAGTTCTGAAAGACACTTTCCATTGTTCAGGAGTGAAAACTAAACCATATGCCAAAGTGTTTCCCATTGTAACTAAAGGTTCATTGAGGTCCTGAAGCTATATAACCCAAGTCTAGGAGCAGTGGGAGCTGACCAGGCAGATAAAAAGAAAGTGAGAAACCTAAACCATTTTTACGCCATTTTAAAGCTTCTGCTTTTAGTTAAATGGTTTGGTTGTAGGTAAACTAATAAAAATAAATTATTAGATATGGCTCCTGGTATAAAAGACATTTTGAAGTGGGAAAAAAGTTGAAATTACAATGTACTATTGCAGAGTAAAAGCCACTACTTATAGGAGATCCTATACAAAGTATTTATGCAATTCTTGGTTCTCATGGGTTAATAGCCTAAGATACCACATTTGACTTAATATACAAATTAACAATTCCTCTCTTGAGGTTTCTCTTGGGGGAAATAAATAGGCAAAGGGAAAGATAACTAGCAGCAATGACTAAAATCAACAAAATTACTTCTGGATAAGGTTCAGCATGCAATCAGATATCTGCCTTTAGTGCCTAGACAGACCCTGCTAATAAATGTTTCCTCTCTACCTAGCACAAACAGGGAGCATGATGCAATGTTAACTAGCAATGTTACTGCAGTGTACTTTGTGTGAGAAAAAAAAAAAAAAAGTTTTTCGGCTCTAAGCATCTGGCCGCCTATGAAGACCTCTATTTACAACGTGCATTTTGCTTGTTGGCTTTTAATAATGTTACAATAAAATATTAGAAGAAAAGCAAGAAAACTCTGGGCATAAGTCTATCTTTTTTCACAAGGGGCCGAACGGCTAAGGAGAAAAAAACGGGAAGAGTCAAGAGCTCAGCGAGGCACCAGGAAAGTGTTAGAAGCAGATGCAGGGTTTGGGAAGTGGCTCAGGGGTGGAGAATGCTTTGCTGCTCTTGCAGGAGACCCAGGATTGATTCCCAGCTGCCATGGGGCAGTTAGTGACCATCTGAAGCTCCATTTCCACAGGATCCACCAATTCTCTCTTTTGGTCTCCGCAGGTACCAAGGAACTTGGTGAATAGACATACGTGCATGCAAAAACACCCATTGGCATAAATTAAATTAATAAGTCTTTAAAAATAAGTAAAGACAGTTGTGTGGGAACTAGCAAAAGAAAGTAGTATGAGAAAGGGGTACCAACATCGAGAGTGAGCCCTTTTAGAAAGCTAGGTAAACAGGACAGGGTCTGTTAATAGAGCCTCTTCTTTCCTCCCCGAAGAATGTAAAAGAACCACACCTTGGGTGCAAGGTATTAATATTAATGCACGAAGCGTTAATGTTAACCTTAACACTAGTGAGAGGCATGTATGCAGAGTTTCCTTCTCTGCATGGGTATGTCAAGTACAGGTCTGACTATAAGTAGGAAAGTCAGACTACAGACATCTGTATAAACTTCTGAACATTTACACTCAATATGTTGTAAAAAAAAAAAAAATGAGTGTTCATTGGTTGATGCCAAGGTAATAAACAGTATGAGTGAATGTAACACTTTCATCATTTGTCCTCAAGAAATTTTCTTATTTTTTTATTTTTTTTAATAATTTTATTTTTTTCTTATCAGTTACATTTTATTAACTCTGTATCCCAGCTGTATCCCGCTCCCTCATTCCCTCCCACTCCCACCCTCCCTCCCTTATCTCCACCCTACCCCAACATTGGGAAACAGGCATATCAATGACCCATAGGGGTTCTATAGGATTTGTCAGTGTACCCTAAAGAAGCTTATGTACCCTCTTTACTGTGTACCTAGTACCAAGAGAACAAAAAGGAGATTTGTTTCAGATGGAAATAGTCTTTAGGTTGCTTGAGTTTCTGCAAATGAAAACAAAGATGAAGTGCATTTCTATCTGAGGAAAATTATGCACAAGTGCAAGAATTTCATTAAATCAGAATAAGAGTGCATCTACGGAAAACGGGCTCAACACACAACAGAGATACCTCCCATCTCTGCCTCACTCCCTCTCTGTCCCTCTGTTTCAGTCATTGGTGTCCTACTCTCTCTCCACGCTCCCCTTTTCCCATAATAAATCTCCTTTACTGCCGAAGGTTTGGTTATGAGTCTTAGTATCTACTTTGATGCTCTGCTAGGTAGAGTCTTTCAGAGGCCCTCTGTGGTAGGCTCCTGTCAAGGACCAAATATATCTGGGCACAGGGTCTTTTCTGAGACTGACACTCCACCAAGGACCATGTATGGATATAACCTAGAACCTCTGCTCAGATGTAGCCCGTGGTAGCTCAGTAACCAATTGGTTTCCCATAGTAAGGGGAACAGGGACTATTTCTTACAGGAACTCAATAGCAGGCTCTTTGACCTCCCCACCCACCCAAGGGAGGAGCAGTCCTGCTAGGCCACAGAGGAGGTCTTTGCAGCCAGTCCTGAAGATACCTGATAAAACAGGGTCAAATGAAAGGGGAAGAGGTCCTCCCCAATCAGTGGACTTGGAAAAGGGCAGAGAGGAGATGAGGGAGGGAGGGTTTGGGAGGGAATGAGGGAGCGGGATACAGCTGGGATACAGAGTTAATAAAATGTAACCAATAATACAAAAGAAAGAAAAATAAATAAATAAATCTTTATACCAGAAAAAGAGAAAGCGACAGAGAGAGATAGGCTGTAACTAGTTTGAAAGAACCAAACCTGCAGATCTTCGAATATAAAGTTCAAAGCAAAAACTTAGATATTACATCTTAATTTCTAAACGATTATTATGATGGCAATACAAAGAAATAATCCCATTTGGAAGAGAAAGGATTAGAACCAGAGACTCTTGTAGCAAGCTATGAGGACTAAACTATAGTTGACAGACTCAGACTTTGACCTAAGCAAGTGACTAAACCATAGGCCTAAGTAATCTAATTCATTTGACAGATAAGTGGTAAGGATGGTGTTTAAAAGATTCACAGGTTCTGTCATCGCAAGCTACTTTACGGAATACAACAACACTAAAATAGAAAAAAAAAAGTGAGGTTGGGGGAAAATAAGATAGCAGTCAAGTGAGATAGCAGGCAAAGAACTGATAAACCTTTAGGTATTCACAAATATGCAAGTAAAATGGGCTATTTTATGAGGCACTCTAATGATTATTAGATTGATGGTTATTGCCTTAGGATAATGTCAGTAGTTTTAAATTAAAGTTAGATCTGAGCATAAATATTGTTATGTATGTGGAGTGGATAAGCCTAATAAAAGTTTTATTGCTTTCTATTAGATTATAAAATAATTGTTAATACAAAAATGATGTGAAACTAAATGACAATATTTTTCTAGTCATGGCCATATAAGAAATTTTCAGAATTGGTCTAAAATTTAGACCCGGTGCTTACAACCCATTCATATAATTCCTGTGTGTGTGTGTGTGTGTGTGTGTGTGTGTGTGTGCCATTCCAAATATGTTGATGTTAAAATGGACGAAGCTTCCAATTTTAAATGAGGCATAAAGAAGTATCAGAAATGCTAGAGCCATTGATCATTTAAGTTACATTGTCTTTCTAATTATTTAAACAAAATTATGAGTGTTTTGAAACATTAAATAAATTGTTGAAGAGAAAAAGAGCTTTACTGGTATATGTCCTAAACAACCTTCCTGGATCCTACATTATAAAGATTCACCTTTGCTTTGAACTCCATTTCTTTTTCTATTACACAGTAGGTAATAGGAAATACTTGCATATAATGAAGGGAGGAGATGGGGTGAGAAGTGTCTATATTTACTGGAATATTATTAATGCATTATCATCCCACAGAAATAGACCTACCTTATCATAATAATATACTCCAGAAAAAGTTTTATGCAAAAAATTAAATGCCTTGGCTTTTCAAAAACTGAGACTATGTCCTAAGGGAGACAGGCAGAGTTTCATTTTTACTAACCTTAGTTAATAAGTAGGATTTTTATGCATTGTTGGCACTACACATAATTGCTATATATAATTATAATATGTCCAACAATGCCTTCTTGTAGGTCACTGTGGTTATTACTATGGATCTAGATAATTAAAAGGGAATGAAAAATGGTTATAGCCCCAGAAGGGCAACTGTCGGTCTCTGGCTGAGTCTATGAAATGCTGGAATTGAAAATGCTTTACGCATCATCTGTGACCAATGTAAAAGCCCTTCCATAATTTTTAGCTGTAAGTTGACCAAAAGAGAGAGAGAGAGAGAACACTTTCTGAAAGATGGCAGCCACTTGACAAACCCAAAGTGACTAAACAAACTTAGTTTAAAGTTAACGAATGATGCAGGCAAGGACATTAAAGACATAAAAAACTGAAAATCTAATCTGCTAATTAGATGATGTATTTATTCATGGAATTTATTCAAAAAGTAAATAGCTCATTAAAATGAATGCTTGCATTTACTGTGTATTTTCATTCTTAGAAATTAACAGTATAGTTACTACTGTATCTTTAGATAATGAAAACCTAACAAATACCTTAGTACTTGGAGCCCAGATCTTAAAAACAGTAGGAAAAATCTCTATAATAATTGTCCTTCTAGGAAAATTTTTCTTTAAGTCAACTTCAGTAATGACAGGTGCTTTCTTTCTATAATTCAAATTTCAAATGCATGCTTCACCCTAATGTACTGCTGATTTTGAAGAGAGATAAACACAGTACTTATAGGATAAGCTTATTGTATAATTTTGAGATAGAAACTACACTCTACAGTTATATAAGGGACTTTTCAAAGATACATTGTAAATGTAACTTACAATCTCTTAAAAACATGCAACCTATAAGCAAAACACTAAAAGCAGGTAAGCCTTATATTTCCCATTGGTTTTAAAAATCATGTTTCTACAAAGGCCAGTGTTTACAGGGACTTCCAGATGCCATAGTTCTCGTGAAGGTATCAGGGTAATTCCTGGAATACTACTGACAGACACCCAACTGTCACACACAGAGTTGTGCTCTGTCCACAGCACAGCTTGAAGTATTCTAGCCCTGTCTAAGTCCCACGACAATCATCAACTTAGCATTCCCATGTTTTTAAACCTTCTTCGTCCTTAGTATTCCTCACGTGACTGAAGGTTTACTCTAGTCTTCATTGGCTGAAGTCAAAATCCTGTTATCCTTGAAGTCTACATCTCTTTTATTCACATCCAGTCTATCATTTTGATAAAATAACAATTCTGGTCATTTACTACTTTCTATAACACCATCACATTGAATCATAGAAATCTTTATAGCCCTCGAGAATTGTTGGAATCATTCCTATCTAGTATCATTTTCTACCCTTGACCACATTAGAAATCTAATTTCCACACACCACAATTTGAAAGATCCTATTTTGACATGTCAACTTGTGTGTCTTTTACTCAGAATTGTCAAATAGATTGCCAACATATGAGAAAAAATGTTGGCCTCCTTGTGGAGCTCCTGTCCTAGGAGACCAACAAAGCCAAAAAAATCTGGGCCAGGGTGGCCTGTAGAGACTGATACATCAACCAAGGACTATTCATGGAGAGGATCTAGACTCCCTGTTCAGATGTAGCCCGTAGGCAGCTCAGTCTCCAAGGGAGTCCTCTAATAAGGAGAGCAGGGGCAGTCTCTGACATGAACTAGGATGCCTGCTTTTTGATCACTTCCCTGTGGTGGTGTGGCCTTACCAGGCCACAGAGGAAGAGGATCCAGGCAGTCCTGATGAGACTTGATAAGCAATAGGCAGATGACAAGGGAGGAGAACTCCCCCTTTCAGTGTACTAGGGGAGTGGGATGGGGGGGAGAGACAGGAAGGATGGGACTGGGAAGGAGATGGGAGAGGGGTCTACAATGGGGATACAAAGTGAATACATTGTAAAAATTAATAAAATAATAATTATAATAGATACCAAAAAAGAAAATAAAATGCATGTTTACTAATAATTTTTAAGGTCTGTGGGACTCTCCTTTGATTCTCATGTTCCTATCATGTCTTCATTGAATCTTGCAGCTCCCTTATCCTGTTTACACGGCATTCCTTGTTGTTCCTGCAATCTGTAGACACATCTCTGCCTCAAGGATGTTCTGACTTCCGTTTTCTTTTTAGTTCTCTGCACATCTCACTTCCTAGCATACTGCAGTCTCTTCTACATGCTGTCTTTTCAGAAAAGCCCTGGTCCATCTTTGATCCGGAAGCTATCCTGTACTGAATTCTGCCCTATTTTATGTTCTCCTGTAGCACTTTTTGGCCACCAAACATGTTTTACCAGCAGTGGATTTTATATTTGGCTTATTGTGATCTCAAGTAAATGCCAGCTGCCTGCAACAGAATTCTCTCAGGTAGTTAAATTTTCAGATTAGTTGAAGAGTTTTGCTGGATGAGGGTGTGACTAAAAATATCATACACAATTTGTTGCATTGAAAATCATTTAAAATAGACTAACTTATTTAATTTTTTAAAAATCATAGAAAATCTAGAGGATAAGACTAGATGAAGCCTGGGGACTCTACAAACAGCTGACTCAGGAATCTTGGCTCCTGTCATGAGTAGAAGCCTTTGCAATGCCCTTGGATCCCAGCTACCAGGAGACAGGCAGCCCCTTGGGTTTAGGCACATCCAGACTTTGTGCTCAGCAGATATGAGACAGAATATTCCAATGGGATCATAAAAGAGGAAAGTGGTATCAACATCATCAGCACTGGTTTGCTTCACATGAACCAGACAAATCTAGCAGTCTAGGTCTTTCCTGAAATACTTTAAAATGACTGGCTCCCCAGGCACACAGTGAGCCATGGAAGAAAATATAATGGGGCTGGAGAGATAGCACAGCAGTTACCAGTGTTTGTTGCACAGTCGTGCAAAGCAGAGTTCAGATCCCAGCATCTACAAAATAAGCCAGGTGTCCAAAATGCCAGTAACTTCAGCTCCAAAGGACCCAGTGCTCTTCTGGCCTTCATGTGCACACCAACCCCACTCACGTATGTATATATACATTCATAAAGATACATATGCACAGAATACAGTTAAGTAAATAAAATAATCTTTGAAAATGTATTTAATAAATAACCACAATGAAAGCACTGGAGAATGAGCAGTAAAACCCTAGTGATACTTTGGGAGCACTGCCTTGGGAAGTGGGTGGCATTTGAGCTAAAGGTATGAGTGAGGCAGGTGAGAAAAACCTGAAATGTGAACTGTCAGTAGAGTGAAAGCTTCATATGACGGAGCAATAAATAGTGTCCACAGAACAAAGATGAC
This sequence comes from Meriones unguiculatus, assembly GCF_030254825.1. Taxonomy (NCBI): domain Eukaryota; kingdom Metazoa; phylum Chordata; class Mammalia; order Rodentia; family Muridae; genus Meriones; species Meriones unguiculatus. The sequence goes on along the minus strand of NC_083362.1, from coordinate 57,009,616 downwards.
TGGCGTGTGTGGTCCTGGGGAGGGTAGGGGAGCATGTGGCAAAGGAAGGAGCCCATTTTCATCCTGTAGAGCCTGGCAGATGCAGCATGCTTAAAGTAGGAGCTTTTAGGACAAAATTTACATCTTAACACCTATTTAGCTCTTGTGAATTAATAAACTATTATGGAGTGTGGTGGGATAAATTAGTAGCTTTTTGCAGCAGTATGGGTGATTACTAATACTGGTGGAGAGAGAAGGTGAAAATTTTAAGTCAGAGAACTATTCTCCCACAGGGGGATCCAACGTGCTCCACCACTGAGCTACAACTTCATCCTTGAATGGGAGGTTTAATAGTAGAAAATGTAGAGTGGGAAAACGAAGAATCAAAATTATTGCTGGGATTTTAGCCGGTATATACTTATACACAGTGGTTCTTTTGTGAAGGTGTTGGTTAGGAGAAGTCCAGGCTTCTGGAGGGGACATAAACTTCTTCTTTGGACATAAGAGTTGGAGAAACCTAGTCAATACTCAAGCTCAGGGGAAATGTCAGATATTACCACTTGGAAACTATTGAGAGCCAGAGAATAGCAGATACCATGTGAGAAGTGTACTTTTAAAAAGATGAATCTGGACTTAAAGAGCAGCCCTTCAACCAGGCATCTGACCAAGAGGAGCAGTTCACTGGACAAGCTAAGAGGGGGGAGCATGGGAGTCAAGGGGAAATCCAGCACACATTAACAACAGCTGGAGTTTCAGGGGAAATACAGGGGTGGCCAGCTGTCTAAGCAGTAGAAATGGTGAAGAAAATGAAAAGCTATGAGAAAAAATAAGTCACCACGTAGGTTACAAAAAGTTACTAGTGCCTCTGATAAAAGGAGATTCAGAAGAGGGAGGGGGTCTTGGTTGTCACCTTGTTGGGATTTTGAGGTGCCATGGAAACCAAAGTCTAGGTATGTCTTTGAGGGATTTTTAGATTCAGTACATTGAGTTGGAAGAATTTAGTAAATGTGAGATACTATCCCAAGGGTTAGAAGAAAGCCAGCTGAACACAAGCATTCTCCTCCCTCTCTTCCGGACCTCTGATATCATGTGACCAGCTGCCTCAAACTCCTTGCCCACCATGATGGATTGTACTCTCAAATGTAAGCCAAAAAGTCAACCTTCCTCTCTTAAGTTGTTTAACTAGAGATTGTTCTTTCTTGTCGTGACAACGCCAGTGTGGGCAAGAACAAATGAGATTGTGATTCACCTGCATTTCTGACATGTTTCTCACGAGAAAGAAGGGCACTGGAACAAAACGTGGGTAGGACCTAGTTCTCTAGACAAAGGGGGAGTGTTTAACTGATATCCTTTGCTTAAGGGCATTGTTTAGGTAAACAGGCACCATTCAGACATCCTGGAAGAGTTGTAGAAATACATATACCTAAATTAGAGTTTTAAAATCCTCTTAATTAATCTAAGTTAAAACCCTTCTTGTTCTTTGACCTATGAAATTGCACTACATTAAAATGCAAATTAGCAAGACATTAAAATTTTTAAAATTATCTGGATTTTAATATATGCTTTTATTGTGACCTTGTTTTAAAAAAACTAGTAAAATATTTCGATATATCTTTTTTCCTAGAAAAAGCATAGATAATTAGCATTTTCTGCACTTACACACAATCTAATTAACTATTTTAATATTCAACTGTAATGCAATTATCCTAGGTCATGATTCTCAAGAGGAAAAACAGGATTTGGGCCTAAATCATAGGTTATATGGTTTTATATTACTGGTAAATTGTTTGTATACCTCTAAAAATACTTTTTCTTCAATATTTTTCTAAAATAATGTATGGTTTATATATCGCATTCATCTTAAACTGTATCTGATTCAAGTCTTGTAATTTTTATGATGTCTGAGTATCATGTGTGTGTCTGTCTGTCTATGTCTGCTAAAAACAGAGAGAAGATAACTTCTTACTGAAATATGATTAGAGAAAAATCTTCTCATTAGTTCTCAGTAAAACATTATTAGTAGTATTATTAGAATTTCTTTTCTTTCCAGGATCAATGGCCTTGCTGCTACCATTTTTATATTTTAGAGTTAAGAAACTTATAAACTACAGCTTCAGAGCATTCCCCACGGATATCAATTAACAAACAGGAAAATTATTTCTTGGTCACTGAGAAAAATGTTCTTTCCTAAAGAAGCATAGAATCAAATCGATAAACATTTTACCCAAGTATTGAACCTGGTGCTTCGCGCATGCTTGCCAACTGCTCTAAAATACAGCTACATCCCGAGTCCTTGAGAACCACTTTAATATTTTATTTTATGGTGTGGGTGTGCGGCTGTGAGTGCGCACACATGCGCCCACACACACGTTTAGACGGGTGTAGGTGTCCTCATTTATGTGGATCACACTCCACTTTTTTCCCTGAGGAAAGGTCTCTCGCTGAAACTGGAACTAGGCTGGTGGCAAGTCACAACACTCTCCTTGTCTCTGCACACCACAGCCCTGGGTTTACAGGAACCTGCTCACAGCCAGCGTTTACCTGGACACCGAGAATCTGTACTCTGGTATCACACCTTTTAAACTTTTTCACTTTTTATTTGTTTGCTTGTTTGTTTGTTGTGCATGTGTTCACCTCTGTGAGCAAACACACTAGTGGGGGCTGAAGGATGATGTAGGATCCTCAAACCTGGAGTTAGATGTGTTTCCAGGGTGCCAGCTGGTTCAGTGTGCCCCGGGGTCTGGACTCTGGTTCTCAGAATTGCACAGGCAGCACTCTTGAGCACTGGCCCATGTCTCCAGTTCCCCGTCCCAAGGAAACGAAGAGAAACACTAAATCTTACTTGGTAATTTTGTACCATGGCCACTTAATGACTGATAGTTCAAATCAGGATACACAGGACAAACTGATAAAACAAAATATGTGGGAGCCACACAAACACATAGCAAGGAAGAAATGGCGGGACCAGGAACAGAGACGAACAGACTGCCAATAAAGAAGAGAGCTCCTGAAGGAGTAGTCCCAAGGCAGCAACTTAAGCTAGGCTGCCCTTAGACTAAACTCCATTCTTTCTACTGGTTCACCTTTCCACTGCCTAAGCCATAAAGATAGACCCTCCTCTCCTAATAAAATTACTAGCAGAGATGGTGAAATTCCTCCCTGGGCTGCACTAGTGGTTATAGGGCAGCTGTCTTTGCAGAGGCTAGAATAAAAGGAAGCTGAAATCTGGATTCTTGTTTCTGACAAAAGACAGCAATTCCCTTTTTTTTTTTCCTTCCTTGAATAAAGGCTTTTCCCTTGACTTCCACTCATTTTCTTAAATGATCAGTTCCTTCTCTCTGTAAACGGGCCAGCTGTGCTGACTACATCCAATTGCTGGAGCTTGGCTCTCGTGCCCAACAGCAACACCACAGCCAATACAGGTGACCATGAAGAGTCAAACAGTTTACTACCCGATGTCTCTGTAAGCCAAGGTTTGCTACTGTAATGTAATTAACTATTAATTTAGGAGACAAAATATGAGTATGTGAAGCAGAATTGCTATCCATGCGAACTAAATTAACATGAAAAGATGGGAAAATCATCCTCTGAGAGACTGAAATTCTCATTTAGATTAAATAAGCCACAAATTAAAATTGTCGATGGTAATAGTCTGGCTATTGCCAAGGCTACTGGTTGCTCTCCACAAACTGATGGTTTTCTTTCTTTTTCTTTTTCCTTTTTAAAAAATGTTTATTAATTACAGTTTGTTCTCTTTGTATCCCAACTGTAGCCCCCTTCTCATTCCCTTCCAATACCACCGCCCTCCCTCTTCTCCTATGCCCCTCCCTCAGTCTAATGATAGAGAAGGTCTTCCTCCCCTTCCATCTAACCCTAGTCTATCAGGACTGGCTTCTTTGTCTTCCTCTGTAGACTGGTAAGGCTGCTCTCCCTCTCAGGGGGAGGTGATCAAAGAGCTAGCCACTGAGTTCATGTCAGAACTGTTCCTATTATTGGGGACACTGAGCTGCCATGGGCTACTTCTGTGCAGGGGTTCTAAGTTATCTCCATGCATGGTCCTTGTTTGGAGTATCAGTCTCAGATTATTGCTGAAGATAATGCTTACACAACTCACCAAACATGGAAAAGTCAAGCCTCCACACCTATGGACTAGTTTTCACAGTACTGGAAGGTACTCTACAGGCTACCAAAGGAAAAAAGTAAATACCAATCCAGCTATAAAGCCCTCAATCTACAGTTATGAGCTGCCTGAAAAATTTGGTGGTGCAATGGTTGTAGGGGTAACCAGCCAATACCTGATTTGAATTAAGGCTCACTCCAGGAGATGGAACCGTACCTGACACTACTTGGATCGCCAAGAACCTGAGACTAGATATAACATGAACACAGGGGAAAACCAAATATTACTGTTCTGCTAAAGGAATAACAATAACGTGGCTCCAAACGCCATTCCCCTTTATTCATAGATCACTGTCTGCCCTCTTGAACCAGATGGGGACAAATACAAAGACCCACAACTCGACAATGTGCAGAAAGTAAGAGATCTTGGAACACTCAGCTCTAAACTGGATGTATGTATCAAACTCTTCCCTTCAGGCCTCAGAGAACCCTATGGAAGAAGAGGCAGAAAGAGTCTAAGAGGACACCAAGGAAATAAAAGTTTTCTGAACCAGCCAAGCTGAAGCACGTATGAGACCGTGAGCAGGTACCGGACCTGCGTGGCTCTGCACTAAATGAGGTCCTAGAGCTGAAAGAGGAGAGGCAAACCCCCATCCCTATCCCAGAAGCCATCTCCAATTGATAATCTCTTGCAAATGAAAATTCAGTCTTCTCTAAGGTAGTCTCACTGGAGAAAGAAACCACTCTTCAGCCTAGGCTGCATGCCCAGGATTAGATGACTAAACAATGGTCGCACTCTCCAGTTTAAAGAGAAGCTTAAGGTATGAGTTTTATGAATCTCTACAAATAATAACAGAAATTTATTGACCTATGTGTTTTGGTCATGTCACTAAAATCATATTTACTATCCCCTTAAGTGAAACATCATATATAACATTCTTGTTCCTAAGATATAATAAATGTATTTATATTCATATGAATATATATTGCATACCAAATATCATCAAGATCCAAGGAGATATTTCAAATGGAAAAAGGAAAAACTAAAGCTAAAAGATATGTTGTTACAAAAAGACATCAGTCTTTCTGAAGAAGTTTATGAACAATTATATGGTTTTTTTTCTTGTAATTTTTACCCAAATGATAGATTCTTGAAATAAAATTGTATGTACTTTACAGTATATGTAAAAACTCAAGAATGCAATGCTATTTGCTTAAACTATAATTGACATCTATGATTATCAACAAAAACTATTTACTGAAATTTAAGGTTTCCACAAACTTTAGCTTTATATTTACAAATCACTGACAGAAATATTTTTCTCAAAAAAATCTTAACCCTATCAATGTCAAAAGATATAAAAGAAATAAAATTTCTATAAATATAAATGTTCATATTCATAAAGCAATTGTATTTTAAAGAATGCAATATAATATGTTTACTTTAAATCAATGTTCCTACAGTTTATAGAATTATGACTTTAGAAAGAACGAATTAAAAATTATATTACTAGAAATGTACACTACTAGAATCAATAAAACAAATGAAATTCATAGTTTTCTCTGATCTCAGGTTTAAAGAGAGTTTAAGAAAACTCTCTTAAAACAATGTGTGTTGTTTTAAATTGGAACCTCAGCAATAATACTTACAATAATACACTTAGTCTGCACTGCCACCAAGTGCCTAAAACAATTAATTTAAACAATGTTGCAGCAGCTATAAGTAGATCCTTTTTTTCTGCAAATAGCTATTTGCAAGGAGTGAGAGCAAATCACATAAGCTATGAATGATTAAAAGAGCACTACAGTTTAGGCAGTACAATGAGATCTCAAAAGCATTAACAAAACTTTAAGAGTCCTACCAGGTCACGGGAAGATCATGAAGTCTAAAAATATTGTTTAGCTTGTAGTCGAATTTTGATGGACCAATGTTTTCATCACACACATTCAGGTCAGTATCTGGTTGCATATTTGTGGGAAATTCTGAATCCTGGGAAGAGGGGAGACATGAAGACAAAATGTCCGTTAAATATCTAAACTCATACACATTAGTACTGTCTTATTTAACATCAAATTCTAACAAAAAATATCATTATACATAACTCTTACCATTGAGTTCTCATATGCCACTGCAATTTTGAGAAACTATGCAAGAAAGACAAATTATAAAATAAGGCACCCATTTGTTTTCATAGCTGACTTTACAAAGTCGCATGCATATTAGAAATTACTGGAAAGCCTTCCCTCTATGGATGATGGTGAAGTACAATTTAAAGTCTTATGTGATTGGTCAATAGTCATTTTTTATAATCACTCAACCCTAACATCAATTTTATTTCAGCAATCAAAGCCTTAGGATTCATGTACCACATTTGTCCTCTGTAAATGATTTGCCTACAAAAATGACTCTTGCTAACTGGTTAATTATGGTTTTATTACTTACACCCAAGGAAGCAGGACTAATTTAAAGTTATTTGCTTTTATTTGTTAGGTAACCCTCTTCCCACCAAGCATATTCTACAAGAGAGCAATCTATCCTTGGTGAAGACATGTTAAAGATAGGCATACAAAATCCTTAATGACTTATACAGAAACTTTTTAAATCTATAAACACACCAAAGGAAATGATTCAATAGTATTTATTTCCTAAAATTGTCATTAGAAATGGAGATGCATATTTATTTTTGGCACCCAGTCATTTATTTAAATCATATTTCTTAAAGCCACACTCTTCCAAATGATATTCTTGACATAGGAAATCTGTCAATGGACAAAACCAATAACAATCTATGCCCGCATAGATGTTACATGCGAATGAGGTCCTTATATTCTCAGAGCTGAAAATTATTAACCAACTTTTAAGGTGGGATTGTTTTCTGAATTACAAAATAATTCTATATTACTGTAGAACACATTCTGTATTACTATAGAACAATTCACATACTATATAATAATTATCAGAAACAAATAAACACTAGCCTCACATAACATTTTGGGTTAATTATTTAATTTCTTCCTCGTGGTGTCTACAAAGTCAGGACCATGATTTCCTTTCTTTTTGAAAATGATTCTGTTGTTTTCTTTTTTAGTGAAAAACATCATGCAATGTATTTTGTTTGGCTGGTTGTTTTTTCATGGGTGTGTGTGTGTGACCTTGACTGTCCTAAACTCACTTTGTAGACAAGACTGGCCTGGAACTCACAGTGATCCACCTGTCTCTGACCCTATGAGTGCTGGGATTAAAGTTGTATGCCACCATGCCCAGCTGCAATATATTCTGGTCATGTTGTCCACTCCCCAATTCCTATAAGATTCTCACCATCTCCTCACTCACCCAACTTTGTGTTCTCCATTCCCCTCAAAACAAGAACACATACTACCATTTGGTGACCCCATTTACATGACTTTAACATTTGAATATGTGTTAGAAAGCATTTACAACAGTAAGTTTCCATATGGTCTTTCACAAGGCCTTTACTATTAGCTGTCCTTTCCATAACTCCTCCTTTACCCCTCGCCTCCATTTCTCTTTATTATCTAATCCTTCTACTCTAGTTTTGCCTTTATCTCTCCATACATCACTACATACTTTCCTCCCTTCTTTGGGAGAGCCTTTCCTTTCCTGAGTACCTAAGTCCTAACCTCCAAGCTTAGTCAAATTATAGACTAGATACAGAAAGCTTAAAAGCTAAAATATACATATAAGAAAAAAACATACAACATTCATCTTTGAAGGTATGGGTTACCTCTTTCAGGATGATTTTGTTCTAGCTCTGTTTACTTGTGAATTTCATTTTTCTTAACAGCCTAACAATATTCCACTATATAAATAACCACATTTTCACTATTCATTCATCAGTTGATGGACACCTGGGCTGTTTCCGATTTCCAGTTCTTATGAATAGAGCAGCAATGAGGATGGATGAGAGAGTTCTCTGTGTAGACTTCTTTGAATATATGCCCAGTAGTGATGTAGCTAGTTCTTGCGCCACATTGATTCCCAGCTTTCTGAAGAACTGTCACACTGATTTTCATAGTGGCTTTATAAGTTTGCATTCTGACCAGCAATGAATAAGTGTTTCCCTTTCTCCCCATCCTCGACCGCAGCAGCTGTCATTTGTTTTATTGATCTTGGTCATTCTGGCAGGTGTGAGATGAAATCTCAAAGTAATCATTTCATTTCCCTGATGGCTAAGGATACTGAACACGTGTCTGTTTCTCAGCCATTTGAGTTTCCTCTGTTAAGAAATCTCTGCTTAGTTTCTTATCCACATATTAAAATTGGACTGTTTCCTTGATGTTCAGTTCTTTTGTTCTTTATATTTTTAGATGCTAATTGTCTCTCAGATGTTTAACTGGTAAATATATTTCCCATTTAGTAGGCTGCTACTTTACCTGAGTGATGGTGTCCTTTGCCATACAGAACCATTTTAGCTTCATGATGTCTCATTTATTAGTGTGTCTAAGTATCTGTACTATCATTGTCCTGTTCAAAAGTTCTTTCCTGTGCCAATGAGTTAAAATCTATTGGCTACTTTCTCAACCAGATTCAGAGTATGTGGTCTTAGGTTTTTAACTATTCTATTTGGAGCTAACTTTCATGTAAGGTGATATATGTGGATCTATTTTCATTCTTCTCCATGGAGCCACCAAGTCTGACCACAACAATTTATTGAATATGTTGTCTTTTTTCCAATGTGTATTTTAGGCTTTTTTGTCAAAATTCAGGTCTCCATAGGTATACGGACTTATGTCTGGGTTTTCAATTTGATTCAGGGACCTAATACAATTTTAATTCCAGAAACAAAGTCTATTAACCAACATTTGTCTTTTATTGCCATTACAATTCTGTGTTCATCACTATTGCTCTGTAATATGACATGAAATCTGGGGCGGCGTTTTCTCTAACAGCTTTATTATTCAGGATTGTTTTAGCTTCCTGGGCTTTTTGTGTTTATATATAAAGTTTAAAACTGTATTTTAAGATTCTGTAAAGCATTGTGTTGGAATTTTGAGGGGGATTACATTCAATTTATAGATCAGTTTTAGGAAAGTTTTGGCCACTTTCCAATTATTTATCTTACATATACATAAACATATGAGATCTTCCCATCTTTTGGCGTCTCCTTTTATATGTGAAATCATATCATCTGCACATAAAAATGCTTTGACTTCTTCCTTTCCTATTTATATCCGTATTGATCTCCTTCAGTTGACTTATTGCTCTAGTTAAGACCCCTTGCTCTATTGAATAGGTATAGAGGATGTCCTTTGTATTCTTCCTTATTTTAACGGAAATGCTTTGTGTTTCTCTATGTATAGGTTGATGACGGCTATATAGTCATGTTGTGAACTGCCTTTATTATGTTGAGGTATGTCCTTTGTGTGCACAAACTTTTTTAAAAGACTTTATGTCTTTATTTTTGAATGCTCTATGTGCTTGAACACTCCCACATGCCAGAAGAGGGCAGTAGAGGGTATAGATGGTTGTGAGCCACCATGTGGTCGCTGGGAATTGAACTTAGGAGGTCTGGAAGAGCAGACAGAGCCCTTAACCTCTGACAAATCTCTCCAGCCCATCAGAAAGGAATGCTGAGTTTTGTCAAAGGCCTTTTCGGCATCTAATGAGATGCTCATGCAGTTTTTGTCAGACAGTGTGCTTTATTTGTTGGATTAAGTTTACCAATTTATGTATGTTGAACAATACTTGATCACTGTGATGAACAAACATGATCATGGTGTTATTGGATGTAGTTCATGTAGTTCTCCTCCTGCCTGGGGGGCTGTCTCCCCTCAGCCCACAAAGTCACGAGACAAGGCACAAGGCTGGAAAGGCCAGTGAGCACTCTATGCAGATCAAACACCCCAGAACCCACTTCAGGGAGCTAGTTCAACTTTATTTCCTGAGAACACACACTATACACCCCTTGGGGAGTGGGTGGGAGCTCCAGGGATAGGTGTATATAATTGGTTGGAACAGGCACTTCAAGAATGCTTGATTAGAATTAAACAGCACGCTCCTATCATATGAACGGGTGCACAGTACCTGGTTATCCTATAGGCACGGGAGGGGAGAACTAGCAGGGAGCTGTGTCAAAGGCAATATTTCAAATGTGGTTAGGGGAATCTATGTCTAGAGGCACTCTCCAGATGAAGTCAGGCAGAAAGCAAGAGGCCCTGCTGGCGAGAAGGAGTCCTGCACCATAAAGCTGAGCTTAGATTGGCTACCCAGACTGGAAGGACTGCAACCGCAAGCAGCAGGGTCCTTCCAAAAACTGAATTCTGTTTACAAGTATCTTATGTGAATTTTTTGCATCTAAGATCATAAGGAATGCCAGTCTACAATTTTCACTTCTGAGGAATCTTTTGTGTGTGGTTTTGGTTATCTATAAAAGAGTTAAAAATGTTTCTTTATGTTTTCAGAAGAATTTGAAAGTTTGGTAAAATTCTGTGTTAAATCCATCTAGTCCTGGGCCTTTTCTAGAGGGAGACAGAGACACTTGTAACTACTGTTTCTATTTCATTAGGTGTTATGCACCTCTTTAAATTGCTTGTTTGATCTTTATTTAACTTTGTTGTTTTTTTTTTTCATTCTCTTTATACATCTCTCATACAACCATAATCTCCCCTTTTCCCCCTCCTTCCCCCATCACTCCCTCCCCTCCCCCTCCCCCCAAATCCAATGTTCCTCATTTCCTTTCAGAAAAAAATAAAAAATAAAAATAAAAAGCTGGCCTCCCTGTGATATCAACCCAACACAGCATAACAACATGCAATAAGACCCTCATATCAAGACTGGATGAGGCAAGTAAACGAGGAGAAAAAATTCCACAAGCAGGCAAAAGAGTCAGAGACACTCCCACTGTTAGGAGTCCAACAAACACCTTGAGCTAAACAATCACAGCATGGATGCAGAGAGCCCACTGCAGACCTATGCAGACTTTGTGGTTGCCTCAGTCTCTGGAAGCCCCTATGAGCCCTGCTTATATTCTGTGGGCCATATTCTTCTGGTGCCCTCAACAACTCGGGCTCCTATAATCCTTCTCCTCTTCTTCTGGGTTTCCCAAGCTCAGTCTAATGATAGGCAATAGGTCTCTGTTATCTGTTCCCATTGTCAGAAGCCTCTGATGATGACTGGGTGAGGCACTGACTAATGGGTATAGCAAAATATCATTAGGAATAATTTCATTGACTTTTTTTGTCAAATGTGTTTGGTTCTACCGTAGGTCTTTGAGTCATCCAGGCAGTGCTGGGCATGGGCTCCCTTTCTTGCCTTGGTCTTCAAGTTAGAGAAGCCATTAGTTGGTCACTCACACAAGTTCCAAGCCACCATTGCCCCAGTGCATCTTGCAGACAGGACAGGTTGAGGGTTGTACATTTTGTGGCTTGGTTAGTGTCCTAGTCCCACAACTAGGAGCCTAGCCTGGTTAGGTCCAGTCCAGACTTCATATTTTACATTACTAGAATACTAAAAACCTCATCCATTCATTTTGGGAATACACATTTTTTGTGTGTCCTTATGATTCTCTGCATTTCTTCAGTGTCTACCTTAATGTCTCCCTTTTCATCTCTAATTTCACTAATTTGGATCTTTTCTCTCTGTCTTTAGTTAATTTGATAAATGTTTACACAGCTTGTGGATTTTTCAATGAACCATCTTTTCATTTCATTGATTCTTGTATTGTTTTCTATTTCATTGATCTCTACCCTGAATTTGATTATTTTTCTGCCATCCATTCTTTGAGGGCACTTTTTCTTCTTACTGTTCTATAAAGCCTTTGAGCATATTGCTAAGATACATGAGATCCCTCCAGTTTTTTAATGAAGGCACTTAAAGCTATGAACTTGCCTCATATAACTACTGCCACTGTGTCCCATAGGTATGATATGTTGTGTTTTCATTTTCCTTCCATTCTAAAACATGTTAATTTCCTTTTTCATTACTGTCTTGCCCCATTTACATTCAGTCGTGAGTTGTTATGTTTCCGTGAGTTTTCATACTTTTTGATATTTCGGTTGTTGTTGTTGTTATCTACCTTTAATACATTGTGGTCAGACAAGATACAAAGTATTATTACAATTTTCTTATAGCTGTTGAGTTGGTTTGTGTTTTAGTACATGCTCCATTTTGGAAAAAGTTCTATGAGCTTCTGAGAAGAGAGTATATCCTTTTGTGTGTGGGTGAAATGTTTGGTAGGTACCAGCTACAGTCATTTGACTTAGGACTTTACTTAACGCCAGCATTTCTCTGTTTAGTTTTTGTCTGCATGACCTGTCTGTCAATGAGAGTGGAGTACTGAAGTCCTCTATTCTTACTGTATGAGAGGGAAAATAATTTCTTATCTGTCCTGAAGTTTCATGTGACACTATCACAGTCACATTTTCATGTGACACATCAGTCAATTTGGTAAAAATTATAAATGCCCATAATTAATATAATATTCAACTATTTTTGTCTCTGTTGTGATATCCAATGCTAACAGCTTTCTCTCTCTAAAGCTGTACTGCATTGATTATTTTTTTAAAGCACAAGCACAAAGAAGCATAAATAATACAAGTTAAGCAAATTTTTGGCAAAAACATAAAAGCTCATCACAGATATCCCTTCAGAAATATGATACCAATTAATACTTCTACCCATTATATAGTAAGTACTGAGTTAACAACGTAAATACACACACACACACACACACACACACACACGAATAGTACTGTGTTGGCAATGTTAACAATGTAAGTACACACACATGCACACACAAAAATCTCCATGCCTTGAAAGCACTCGTGTGTGTCACTTTCATAAGCATTGTTATTAAACTATACACAGATAACAAAATCCAGCATTTAATAAAATGTTACCAAGTCCTGTTACCTGTTTCTAAGCACAGAAGTGAGAAATATTATATACCAATAACTAAGAAGCTACTTGAAAGAAGATTTATAACAAGAACAAAAAAATAAAAATAAACAAGGCAAGACCTAGTGATAGAATGCTCTGTCAACATGCATGCACTGACAGAGACAAACACAAGAGTCCTGTCACCCAGCCAGCATTCCAGGAGACAGTGGCCAACAACGATCAGGCATAACCACTTGGGTCAACGCAATATAAATAAATAAAGAATGCACAGAGGATAAAGGAAGGAACTAAAGCTTTAAACTGTCCCTTCAAGCTAACTAACCATCATCACCATCTTTTTTTTTTTTTTTTTTTTTTTTTTACCGACAAGGTACAACTGCAAAGCAAGCTGAACTCTCAGGGGTATGCCTCAATAAGCTAGTGGTTCTCAACTCTGTGACTTGAAATCATCTCAAGGCTTTAAAAAAATACCACAATCACTGGTCCCATCCCAGACTAAAATAAACAACAATTTCTGAGAGGGAGGCTCCCTATGTGAAGCATAACTCTGTCCTGAACATCAGGCTACAACGTGTGCAGAAATGTGGTTAGGCCAGCGGCTTAAGACGTTTTATGGGATGCTTTATCAACTGTACATTATGACCAAATTCTTCCCTAGTTTAGAGGCTGTCTTGAGTGATAAGTGACATATTCCTAGTAAAGCAGGCATCATGTGCTTGGCACTTAGCATGTCATGAATAAACATTCATTGGCTCTGTGGCTGTTTTTATTATATCTATCGTTAGTGATCCATGGTAATTCCAACTGGTGAATGAATTCATTTTGAATACTTTCACATTCTATTATAAAATATTCCACATTGATCATATTAGAGGTTCATTATTCTCTTGGGTATTGATGGAAGCAGCCTTTAGAATGCTGTCACTATTTAGAATCTCAGTCCCACAGCAATTAACTGCTGACCATCTCTGTTTGTACCAAAGCAATGAATAATATACGCTTGCACTTCATGGTCCAGCGATGATTAAGTATAGTTGTGCTGTTTCTTTTCAAAGGCTGGAATTCACGTTACTTCTTTCTCTATATATCTGGATGTTTCAGGGATAGCATGTATCTAACTATGTGTGCAAACCAAGCTATCTTTTGTGTGTGTGTGTGAGTCCCTGTACCCCTAAGCTTCTGCCAGGCCACAGGTGAGGCCAGACCACTTAACACAGGTCTTTCTTCTTTTGTTACATTATTCTTTTCTTTCCATGGAACTGATGTTCAAGGGAATTACTCTCAAGCGATTCTGAGCTCTAAGCTCAAATCCAGATAACCTTTCAATATCTAGCCCATGTGAAACAGTATATTAAATGTCAGGCCACAAGTGAATACGTTTGTTCTATTCCAGAGTCACATTTCCAAAAGAAAATGATATAAATTAAAATAATTTCAATCAATAAAGTGCTCACTGTCCAAGATTGGTAACCAGTGTTTGATCCTTAGAACCCATAGGTAAAATTCACGTTTGGTGGTAGATGCTTGTAACCCCAGCACTGAGGAGGCAGAGACAGGCAGATCTGAGCTGCCTCGGTGGCCAGAATAGACCCATGAGTCTCCTGGACAATGAGAGACCTAGTCAATAAAAATAAGACCTTGTCAATAAAAACAGGTTGATGGAACCTCTGTTTTGTTTTGTTTTGTTTTTTTCTTGTTGCTATGATAAAATACCCTGACAAAATCAAATTAATGGAGAAAATATTTAATTAGGCTCAAAACTCAAGGTTATAGTCCAATATGGTAGAAAAGTCAAAGCAATGAGATCTTCAAGGTAGGATTGCATTTACAATCAGGAACCAGAGAACATCACTGATCTAGAGTTCCCTTTACCCACTTCCATATTCCAGAATGCCATCCACGGAATGCTGCCACCACAGTAGGGAGGCCTCCCTATCTCAAAATAATTATGATAATGTCCTGCATACATATCCATTGGACCGAATCCCAGGTGAATATAGATATGTCAAGTTATCAATTAACACTAACCTTCACTGATCTGGCCTGAAGAGCAGGACTCAAGGTGGTACACTAACCTCTTACTTGTACGTACATACATGTATGCACACCAGCACACATGTGCATCTATACACATGCACAAAAAAGTGTAATATTTAAAAGCCTGAGGAGAAAAATGTAAAGAGTATTAAGATGAAGAGATAAGTAATAAAAATGTCAGAACAGAGAGCACATGTTTATCATTAATTCAGATATCATACTCTCAGAGTTAGATCGGAGTTGATGTGGTTTTTATTGATGGTACATATTATTATGCTGATAGGATAAAATGATGGATGGGTAGATATATAAATGGGTGGGTAGGTAGATAGAAGTCATATGGAAGATGAAATAATGATTAAGATTTATTACTACAGATGGTTACAACTGATAAATAATAAACTTAAACTTCATATATACAGGGAGAAAACTGAAGATACAATATAAGGAATTTTCCTTAACTCTACCATCAAGATCAAATACCTAGTAAAAGAGCAATGCAAAATATTTCAACTATATTTTGTTCATAGATAATATAAAATACATTTTATTAGCTGGACCACTTTGTGGACTCAAAGTCTGGCTTTGTCATACATCTCATGAAAATTAATATGAAAATTTAATTCAATTCAAACCAAATTTTTAACATAAATTTGAGGCTTCTCTCTTATAAGTGTTGTGTTTAACAATCAGTCATGTTGGAAAATGGTAGATATTGGTCATTTATATGAATTTTTAAAAATTCAACATTAAAAGATTAATGCTTAAAGGTATAATTTATTAAAAATGAACTAAATTGAAATAAATTTTAATGAGACAGTTCTTTTCTTTTATTAATTCCCGCTAGAAAGATATTTACCAGAGGTGAAAAATTTCGCTGAGGTTTCTGTGTCCTCATTATTTCCTTCATCACTCAGCTGGTCCATTACCTGCTGGTAAACCTCAGACATCACTACCTAAGAATGACTGACAGCTGACATTATCAGCAAGTCTTGTTTGAGATAATTGACATCCACAAGCGAAGTTTGAAAATTACAGTGAGTCAAGAAAAACATTACATATATATTTGTTTGCTTTCTTGACCTTTATTTTTATTTAAGGCTTTAGATTTTAGGAAAAAACAACGCATTTTCAAAATGCTGTTTTCCCAAATGCAAGCATTTTGTATTTAGTGCTACTAAAATAATCGGTATTTAAACTTTTTACTAGATGTAGCACGAAATAAGGTGGTTTTAATATATTCTAAAGCTAGCACCAAGAAATTCCTTATGCTGCTTCATATAGGCTCAGGCAAAAAAAAAAAAAAAAAAAAAAAAAAAAGGAACAGAAAAAAGCGAACATCCATAAACTATACTTGAAAACTGTACTGTTTCATTATATTTTAAACTGTATTTCTAGACTTAACTGCCTGTTCATTCCATAAACTAACAGAATAAGGATCCAAGATCTCCTTGATTTACAAATGCAGTAAATTTTGCTAGATGTACACTTAATATTTATAGCATTTTCATGAGATTATTATTTTAGGAAATGCTTTTGGCTAGAACTGACCTAGAGACTTCCTCCCAGCCCACTAGTTTTCCTAGTGCTGAAATGCACTATTGCAGGTGGCTAAGGAGAAAAGGTATCGATGGTCCTACCAAGTTACGCACCCCATAAACTACAATAGGGACCTGTCAGGAAGGGTGTGTCTACTTGTGCAACAGTTGTATGACTACTGTGAGGCTAAACAACAGTTCTCTGGTTGGATTTGAGGGGAATAAAACCACATCAAGTACTGTAAGCCAACTGGAAAGCCTATGTCAGAGGGAGCCATGGGTCCCAGGGAAGAACCTAACTCAGTTGATTAGGTGAGTTGACATAGTGCTAAGTTGCCTTCTAAATACAAATGCTTATACCCAGAGACGATTTTCACTTGATCTTAATCAGAGAGTGAACGCTTTATAATGAACTGTGGTGAATGCAGATTTACGGCTGCACAAATTTCTGAGTGTAAGTACTTAGCTCTAAAAAAAGATATTTACGTAATCTCCTCTAATGCTGAGGGCACATTGCAGAAGAAGGGCATAAAGAATTGAAGAGCAAGAAGACGGAATGCACAATGCCATTGTTTGGAAAATTCACAGCCATTGTGTACATAAATGCTCGGCAACTGAGATGACTGAAGGAGGTGAACAAGAAGGAGATGAGGCCAGGCATGAATAAAGGAGGGGTCACTGCTGACCTATTTCCTCTGAGAGCTTCAGGGATAATGAGGTTGTTGCCTTCAGTTGTGTAGCCACCAGGCTTCATTGGATAATCCCCACCCACTGGTTACACTGATAACCCTGGTAAAACAAATAGGCTGAAATATAGAGCCTAGCATCCTAGATAAATCTGGGAAATAGTCAGGTAGGGGGAAAGGCAGATGAATAAGGCTGGGAGTGAGGTAAGACTGAGGAATCAGAGTACAAAACAAAACAGTCAGGCCAGGTGGAGCATACCTGTGATCCCAGCACTCTGGTAGGCAGAGGCAGGCAGATATCTCTGAGTTCAAGGCCAGCCTGGTCTACAAAGTGAGTTCAGGACAGCCAAGGCTACCTGTCTCTAAAAAACAAACAAACACACAAATCAGAATATATTTTAGATATGTATGAAATTGTCAAAAAACTAACAATTAAATTTTTTGGAATGTGCTTGAAGGCAGCACTCAAGTTGACATCTGAGAATATTAACTTCTAAAGTTAAATAAGTGAGGAATTAACTGGATTTTCAACATAGATATCATGTTGAATAATATTTGGAAACTAACTTCCATCAGTCAATGTCAGTGCTTATCAACGTTAGTGGCTAACTCTCCTCTGGCTAAAGCACCAGAATTATTCAGAAACTTAGAGACTATAAATTCTCAATCCCACCTTGACCTTGTGGAGGTGAAGGCCCATACCACACAATAACCTGCTTCCAACAGTTCTTTTGCCAGTTTTCCAGGACATTCTGGTGCTCCCCAAAGTTCAAGGATCTCTCTCATCAACAACCTAGGTTTCAAAATTCAGCACACCTGGCTAAAGAGATTTATAGGTCATATTTGTAAGAATATGGACCATGTAAAGGAAAGAACCTGAGGAAAGAAAGAAAGTAGGCCATTCCATATCATAAATAAGCTCTAGAATATTAAAATGGTTATATTAATAAAAATGTAATACCACTGGATTTGAGTGAGTCACTGTGTCTTTCCATTTTAATATCACTAAAGTATCATCAAAATAATGTAATAAAATATTAGTTACTCAAGAATTGAAAGAAGTCTCACTATTGTAGAGGGTTTTGGCCCTCAACTCTTACTTTTCACATTAAAACTATCTTCACAAGTCTAACTTTATTTAAGATTGTGAACTAGCTTTTAAAATGAGAATAAACAGAAAATACAGCAAGACCCTCCCTGTGTGTGTGTGTGTGTGTGTGCGCGCGCGCACGCATATGCACTTAGTTTTAAAAGTTGCTATCACTTACTTAATGGCACACATACTGAGAGTCATTTGGAGAAAGACATAGATTAAATAAAGCAGCAACATTCACAAAGCTGCACAAAGGACCAATCAGTGAGGCTGGAATTTCACTTTGACCTGAAAACTTCACTTCCTCCTTGGCCCACAGCTCCAGAAACCAAGCCATAATTCTTGTCTCTAACTGGACCTCTGACTAAAGGCTTGACTTCTACATCACCTCTACCCCACCTCCGGAGAATCATTTGACTCCTCTTACAGAAGAAATGTTAAGGGTCCAAGTTTGCTAAGAACACGGTCCATTTGGCATCTTCCTGAACTGGAATAATCAACTTGTAAAGGGTTTGAGGATGAGAAGAAAGTAAAAGAGAGATAAGCGTGATGACACTATGAGTCACTTTCATTAGAGACCTATAACAGCCAGCAAATCACTTAACAGTCCTTTTTGTGTCCTTGGTTTTTTGTTTGTTTGTTTGTTTGTTTGTTTGCTGTTTTTCAAAACAGGGCTTCTCTTTGTAGCTTTGGCTGTCCTGGACTCACTTTGTAGACCAGGCTGGCCTTGAACTCACAGAGATCTGCCCGCCTCTGCCTCCCTGGGTGCTGTGGTTACAGGTGTATGCCACCACACCCAGCCGCTCCACTTTGTATACTCAGCAAATGTAAATTGTAACAGCTTAATCCATTCCCTGGTTTTATTGATGAACTATGCTAAGACCCTGAAGAATAAGGAACAGTGTGATGGCTCAGTCAGTAAAGTGCCTCTCTGGCTAACAAAAGGATCTGAGTTTGATTCCCAGCACTGATGTAAAAAAGGGTGGGCATGGTGACACATTTCTCATGCTAGAGAAGTAGAAACAGGATGACTCCTGGGGACTCCTGAGCAGCCAGTCTAGTGAGTTGGTGAGCTCATGTTCAATGACAGACTCTGTTTCACAGTGTAAGGCAAAGAAGTGTTGAAAGCTGGACTCATCAACTGAGGCCCCGAGGCCCTGAAATATGGCAAAGGAGAAGTTGTGCTTCAGATCCTGAGAAGCCAACTCTTCCTACCCTTTGGAGCTGTGGGTAGGAGTCCCAAGGCTGCTGTGTGCTTGGTCTGTAGTATTTTTGAGGTACACTGTACTCCTCTTGTGCAACAGTGCTGGATTAGCCTCCTGCGGACCCTGTCCAATGTCTCCCCTGGAAACAGTATATAAGGTGCTTCTACTTCCTAAGTTTACTTGGCAAGGCAGCTTGTGGCAAACTTCCCAATCACAATGTCATCTACTCTGTCTTCTACCTCTTTGCCTTCGGATCTCCTGGTCCTCTTTTTCTCTGAAGAATGACTTGCTGGTCCAGATCAAAAAAGTGATTGAGAAAAACACCAAATGTTAATCTCTAGCCTCCACACACCACAAGAAAAAGAAAACAAAAATCCACACACAGTAATTACAATAAGTACATATATACATACATATTTATATATACATTTTATCTATCTACCTATATACATATATATGTATATATACATAAAATGTATTTATACATATATTATACATATATATAATATACATATAATATATACATATATATTATATGTATTATATATGTCTTTATAAATATTTGTATATTCTATATTATATATTAATTAATATATATATATAGCTATAGATATATAAACTTATTATATAATTATAAAGAACCTCAAAAACTAAACAACTGACTCCAGTATCCTTTTAATTACACCATATTCTTTTTCCTCGGGACTTCTTACCAAAACTTCTTGTTTAAATTACATTTTTTAAAATTTAAATCACCTTCCTAAACAGAGTAGACAAAACTTTTTAATGCCTTGATAATATCTGTAGTACATCTGTATTATGTTTTATTTTTTAGTCACCTTTAAATGAGACCAGTTCTGATGACTTCTTTGCTTTTCTTAATCCCTGCCCTGTTACTTCCATCTTGGGTTCGGTAAGGAGAGCCTCTTCAATGTAACAGGGAGGCTCAGGAGTAGGGCTTCTACGCCAGAACTCATGGCTTATTAGTTATGCTTCACCTCCAGCGCAACCCCTACGTCTTTGCTCCTTTAGAGCATATTTTGGGCAACTGAGGTCTTCATCAGACTCAGTATTGATCATTCAGGTATGTTGTAAAAACTATTTGGGAAGAAAAAATGAAGAGTATTACATCTTATTTGTAAATTAATTTTATTATACTCATTTTTTATAAAAATCATACAATATAAATATATTTATAAAAATTGTATATGATCTTGGAATGCCATCAATCTTTATTTATAAAGACATAACTAAGGGCTAGAAAGATGACTCAGTGGTTAAAAGCTCTTGTTGCTCTTCCAGAGGTTCAATTCCCAGAACCCACGTGGTCACTATCAATCATCTATAACACCAATTTCAGGAGATCTAATGCCCTCTTTTAGCCTCTGTTAAAACCAGGCATGCATATTACATATATAAAATATGCATATTTATGCCCAAATACTCACACATATAAAATAAAAATGAAGCAAAATGACAGAAACCATGAGGTAAAGATTTTTTATTTGATTACCTAATTTTTAAACATCTAAAATGAAAGTAAAAAAAATTGCAGGGAAATTGTTGTTAGGTGATAGTAACTCTTTATCACAAAATTATATAAATTTGAATTAATTATAGAACACTGAAGTTTTTTTCCAAGAAGATTGGCCATGGAATATACATGAACATAAGCCCTAGCTACTATATATACTAAGTAAGCAAGTACAAAGGCTCCATCTCACAGAAGAATTCGAAATTTAAATACAAACTTAAATGTTATTTTTTTCAAGTTGCTAAGCTATGTGTTATGAATGAGAAAACAGATGACATGCATGGTCTCAGGTGTCCACATGCACTGAATGTGGTAACACAAATTGAAATTTGGAAATATGGATTAAACATTTCAATTTTGATTAAATTCTAAGGATATTTAATTTCTTCTTTGAACTGGTTATCAACCAGTAGTGTGTTGTTTAATTTCAATGAGTTTGTGTATTTCCTGTAGTTTATACTACTGAAAATATCTGCCTGTGTCCCCCTGTGGTAGGATACAATGCTGGTTAGCATTTCAATTTTTCTATATTTATTGAGACATGCTTCATGTCCTAATATGTGGTCAGCTTTGGAGAAAGTTCTATGACTGCTGAAAATAATACATATTTTTAGTGTACGGTGGAATGTTCTGCAGATATTAGGTCTATCTGATTTATGATATGATTTTAACTCCAGAGTTTCTCTGTTTAGATTTATTTTTCTCTGATCTCTATCTTTTGGTGAAACTGGAATATTAAAATTATCCACTGTTGTTGTGTGGAATAAATGTGGTTTTAGATCTAACAGTTTTTATTTTATCAAACTGAGTGTCCCTGGCTTTAGTGTGACTTTGTTTTACATTATAATATATTTTTGTGTGTTTTTCTTTCAAGGAATATGAAGTATCCATCCTTATCTCTTCTGACTAGTTTTGACTTGACATCTATTTTGTCAGATATTAGAACATCTATACCTGTTTGGTTTTCAGTTCCATCTGGTTTAGTTGAAATACATTTTACATCCTTTTATCGTATACTCTTATCTGCAGTTGACTGGTGAGGTGTACATATTTGAGGCAGCAAAATATGAATACTGTTTTCTACTCCACTCTGTCAATGGGTATCTTTTTGTTGGAGAATTGATATCATTCATATTCAGAGTTATTATTGAAAGATATTTACTAACTTCTGTCAAATATTTTGTTTTCTTATCTCTCTTTTTTCATTTTTTTTAATTAAAATTTCTTTATATTAATTGGTTTATTCACTTCATATCCCAGCTGTAGCCCCCTCCCACATTCCCTCCCAATTCTACCCTCCCTCCCTCGTCTCCTCCCATGCTCCTCTACAAGTCTACTAATAGGGGAGGGTCCTCCTCCCCTTCCATTTGACCCTAGCCTGTGAGGTCTCATAAGGACTGGCTACATTATCTTCCTCTGTGGCCTGTCAAGGCTGCTCCCCCTGGGAGACTGGTCAAAGAGCCAAACACTGAGTTCCTGTCACAGACAGTCCCTGTTCCCCTTACTAGGGTACCCACTTGGATACTGAGCTGCCATGGGCTACATCTGAGCAGGGGTCCTAGGCTATATCCATGAATGGTCCTTGGTTAAAGTATCAGTCTCAGAAAAGAACCCTGGGCCCAGATATTTTGGCTCTGTTGGTCTCCTTGTGGAGCTCTTGTCTTCTCCATGTCCCACTCTCTCCCCCTTCTTTCATAGGATTCCCTGCAGTCTGCCGAGGGTTTGGTTCTGAGTCTCAGCATCTGCTTTGATACACTGCTGGGTAGAGTCTTTTCAGAGGCTTTCTGTGGTAGATTCCTGTCCTGTTTCCTGATTTCTCCTTCTTACAATGTCCATCCCCTTTGTCTGAGTAAGGATGGATCATCTTACCTAGGGTCCTCCTTCTTGCTTAGTTTCTTTAGGTGTACAGATTTTAGTATTTTTATCCTATATTATACGTCTAGTATCTACTTATAAGTGAGTATATACCATATGTGTCTTTCTGTTTCTGGGAGCCCTCACTCAGGATGATCTTTTCTAGATCCCACCACTTGCCTCCAAATTTCATGATTTCCTTGTTTTTAATTACTGAATAGTATTCCATTGCATAAATGTATGACAACTTCTGAATCCATTCCTTTGTTGAGGGACATCTGGGTTGTTTCCAGGTTCTGGCTATTACGAATAAAGCTAAGAACATGGTTGAGCAAATGTCCTTGTTGTGTACTTGAGCATATTTTGGATATATGCCTAGGAATGGTATAGCTGGATCTTGAGGAAGCGCTATTCCTAATTGCCTTTCTTTCGATTAACTGTCTCGGTATTATTTTTGTTCCCTGTGTCCTCCGGGACAGGTTTGTAATCTTCAGATTCAAGCATTCCTTCTGGTATCCTTCTGTAGATCTGTCTTACTAGTCAAAATGCATCTAATTTCTTTTCATGATGTGAAGTTTTTATTTCTCCTTCAGTTTCAATAGTTTTGCTGGGTATTACAGTCTGAGCAGAGAGAGGTGGCCTTCCAGGACATGGACTCTTTTCAGGGCTCTCTGGCTTTAAAACTTTCTGTGGAGTAAACTGATATTTTCTAACTAACCTGTCTTAGTATATGACTTCATTTTATTCCTTGCATTTTTCAGTGCTCTTTATTTTGGGGTTTGAAATAGTTTAACTATAACATGTAGTGGGTTTTTCTGTTTGTTTGTTTTCCTGATCTTGTCTTTCTTGTGTTCCATGGACCTCTTGTACATGATTGGGCATCTCTTTCTCTAGGTTTTGGAGATTTTTTTTCCAGTATTCTACTGAAGACATTCTTTATGCTCTCAGTGAGCTGGTCCAAGGCTTGGGACTAGTTTCTCTTTATAGTGCGGACTGGTATTGAGTATCAGCTGGGTAGGGCAAACTGAGGTTTCCAGGCAGGCAGTGCCATGTGGGCAGGCTGGAGGGTCTTTGGCTGGGAGGGGTCTATCAAACAGGAAGTTCTAAAAGGAGGGAGACAGGCTGAGAGATTATTTTCTACTATTAACTCAGCTCCTAAAAAATATATGCTACTGTTGTAAGTGGTTATTAATATTTACTATTGGTTTATCTTCTAGTAAAGCTTGCTGTTAATCTTAAACAGCTGTATAATCAAATCACCACACAGAGACTGGCTTTTAGTTAACCTAGAACACAATGCTGGGCAATATTTACTCCCTCCTAAACCTCCAAGCCCTCAGTTTCCTAACATTTAGATTTCCCCATTATACTTGCTTTTAGTGATATGTTAGGTCCAGTCCATTTCTCCACCTCTTTCCAAGATCTCTCCTCCAGCTCTGCTCTCCTAGCTCTACTCCTGCCCCTTCTCCTCCCACTCATTTCCTGCCTTCTGGCTCCTCCCCTCTTTCCTGACCTCTGGCTCCTCCCTACTCAACATTGTGTCTAGTTGCTTTATTTTTTCCTGTTTACACAAGAGTTGAGACAGGATGCTTAGAATGAGTATCCGGATTGAAACCAGAGAGTTGGGGGTGGGCGGTTGAATGAACAATGGTAAGGTGTATACGTTTTAAAAGAACATTATACCAACATGGTACAAAGTTACCGTACCAATTTGTGAAGACATATATTGTGGAGGTTAGTTATGAACTTAACAGAGGGAGAAAAACACCTCAGTTCCAGTCAGAAGAAGTCAGTTAACTGACCTGCAGCACACTGTGCACCCAAATGATAGTGTCAGCAATCCATGAAGAGCATTTAGAGGCATGCAAAAGTGCTGACTTAATGCAGAGGACATTTGCATATGCATATTTGTACAGGTAAAAGGAAGTGAAAACCTAGACTACATGAGAACATTTCGATCAACGGTAGGGTAAACACACAGTGGTGGTCCCACACGATTATAATGCTGACAAAATGCTACTGTCTTCCCTGGGCTCCTGATGCAGTAGCTCTTGCTGTCTCACAAAGCAATGTCTTCCTCATGTGTCTGTGATATAGGTGCTGTAAATAAGCTACTCTGCTGCCAGTTATATTAATGCATACAGCAGGCACACAATACTTGAACATAATAATGGGTGACTCCCTGAGTATCCGAATTACCTACACCATAATTTTTTATTCATTAGTTTAGATTGTATTTCTTTTACATATAAAAATGGTTACTGTAGAACAGCCTGTCATGCCAGGCGTCACTGTGCCTCGGATATTTCATGCTTGCCAAGTGTCTCAAAGGCATCAAGGGGTTCCATGGAGTGACTGACTTTTATGCGCTGGTTCTGTGTGGGAACACATTACGCTCTCCTCACAGTGACTGACTCCTGAGTGTGCCTCTCTCGGAGTATGCTTTTGTGGTTAATGAATGCGTGCATGCAGGATATGACTAAGTAATTCTGTATGGTTTGTATTTTAATTTTAATTCGTTTTTGCCTTCTTGACTTTTTATGAGAAATTGAGATGATCTTAAACATTTGGAGAAGTATAGTTTTTAAAGAGCTATGGTTCAGAAACAACATATTTCAAAGAATATAATCATATTTTCTAACTTTATAATTTATCCATTTAACACCCTTTTCCTTTTAGCACAAATGGGCTTACCCACTTTATTAACAATACAGTTCTTGGCTAACAATTCTATACTCTAATCACAGCCAGATTTTTCTGATGTATTATGAAATCTGCAGAGGCGAGTACTCAGATATGTGAAATTGTAAGTTCCACTGATGGCCTATATTATCCAAGAACATGATTAATTATACATTCATTCCGATTTCATGTGCTAATAAAAAACAAAAAAGAAGGGAAGCTAGAGAGATGGTTCAGCTGGTAAAGTAAGTGCTTTGTGAGTCCGATGACCTGAGTCAGGTCATCATCCCAGCACCTTGTAAAGGCCTCGTGTGGTGGCGCATGTCTGCATCAGCTGCGCTTTCACAATTGGGGTCAGAGACAAGCGGATAACTGAAATTCACTGTCCAGCCAGTGGGACCCAGCTGATGAACTGCATTCGGTGACCTCCTTGACAAATGCAGTGGAAAACATTCGCCGTTGACCTTTTGGGCCTCCACATATATCTGCATAGATGCATACACCAAGATAAGCGCACACTCAGGCACACACACACACACACACACACACACACGCCAACAAAATTAACGAGTTAGAAGAATCATGGCTCATAGCACTATTTTTTTTTTTACATTTTCATCTATTAAATAAGACTAGTTATAATCTGATTAATTCCCAAACTCACCAAGACCTTGATTATTCCTTAAATTGAGACTTACTCAGTTTAGTATGATGGCTATCCACAAATATCAGTACCTTGCCATCTCGAAGCCATGTGTGGAATGGCCATTTGATTTAGCTCAGTAATGAAATGTGAGCCAACAACCATGAGGGTACATCTGGTTGCTGGGCAAGAGACACAGCATATGTGTGCCAATTGAAGGCAAGTGTAAAACTCTTCTTAACCAGACTATGTCTCATAGCAGTTATAAGGACACTCCATTGCTGAGAGTCCACTGCTGACTCCATTTCAGTGTCCCTGAAACATATGAGGTATATGCTTTGCTTGGTTGAGTTACTTAAAAGTTGAGAGAGGTATTTATGCAAATACTAAATTTTTTAAAATTTTTATTAAATTTTTATTAATTATACTTTATTCACTTTGTATCCCCCGTAGCTCCCTCTCTCCTCCCCTCCTAATCTCACCTTCCCTCTCACTTCTCCACGTGTGCCCCAAGTCCACTGATAGGGTAGGTCTTCCTCTCCTTCCTTCTGATCTTAGTCTATCAGGTCTCATCAGGACTGGCTGCCTTGTCTTCCTCTGTGGCCTGGTAAGGCTACTCCTCCAACCCCTCAGAGGGAGGTGATTAAAGAGCAGGCCAATCAGTTCATGTCAGAGACAGTCCCTGGTCCCATTACTATGGAACCCATTTGGAGACTGAACTGTCATGGGCTACATCTGTGCAGGGATTCTAGGTTATCTCCATGAATGGTCCTTGCAAATACTAAATTTTTAAACTGGTGAAACAGGAATGTACAGAGTAAGCAGTTGGAGCAAGTCTTATATTCTGCTTCCATCACCAAATGCATTGATCCCCTTATAATTTTTAATTCAAAAGCAAACTTTTGAATTAAACTTTTGTCAGTAACCGGTAATTCTATTCCAATCAGAAGTCACCACAGTGGGAGCCCCAAAAGACTTGTACAGCCAAGAATAATGTCTGCCTCTTTCTTTCACACAGACCTTTCTTGGAAATGAGAACCTGATTTCACTGCATTCTCTTGGTTAAACTTCTCTTCTGAAAACAGGAAGCACCCTGGTGGCTTCCTGCTCATCATGCACATTTCAAAGGGCAGCCAGTGGGCAGAGTTCCTGTTTTGCACTAGTGGACACCAATCTTTCTAACTATTTGAAAGCCATCCCTTTTGCTTTCATAATCCCCAGGAGCATAAATAGTCATACAAAACCGAAGCAGCACTCAGGTAAACCAGGGATCGTTTATTCAGTATTTACTTATTGCTTATGAGTAGCTATTAAACACACAAGTGGCAGAGAACATCCAACTATTCCCTACCTAGCTGATCCACCAGGGTCACACCCAGCAGAAGCCTGCGGGACCCCAAAAACATTCAGGTCCACCTGAGGCATAGCTACCAGAGGTGAGCAGCAGGCTCTTCCCTGAGCTCCATTGTCAGGCCCAAGGCTCTGCCTGAGTCCCTGTGGAATTCTGCATTGGGAACATTTGGCCAACACAAAGGACTCCACATGGTTAAAGATCATCGTATGAATGCAACTGAAGACCACTGTATGAACGCAATCAATAAGAGCCAGGGCAATATGCCACCAGTATAGCTAGCTTTCCTTCTATAGCAAGCCCTGGACATTCCAACACAGCAGAAGCACAAGAAGAGGACCTTCAACTGACCTTGTAAAGGTAACACAGGCCTTTAAAAAGAAAAAGAATAAATTCCATAAAGAAATACAAGAGAGCACAAATTGGTGAAGAAAAAGAATACAACTGTTCAAGACCTAAAAATGAAAGTAGAAGCAATAAAGAAAACACAAACTGAGGGAATCCTAGAGATGGAAAACCTGGGAAAGGGAACATGAATATCTTTTGTTGGGGGAGGACTAGCTTTCTTTTTTAAAAAAGAAAATATTTTTTTCACAATTTATTCATTATATATCGCGATTGAAGTCCCCTCCCTCAACTCCCCCAGTCCCACCCTCCCTCTCCGCCTTTACCCCATCCTCTTCCCCTAGTCTACTCTGAAAGGGGGAGTTCTCCACCATTGCCATCTGCCCATTGCTTGTTAAGTCTCATCAGCATGGCTTGGATCCTCTTCCTCTGTGGCTAGGCAAGGCTGCATTATCAGGGATGAGTGATCAATGAGCAGTCAACTGAGTTCATGATAGAGGCAGCCCCTGCTCCCCTCACTGAGAGATCCATATGGGGACTGAGCTGCCAATAGGCCACATTGGCAAGGTATCTAGGTCTTCTCCATGCATGGCCCTCCACTGATGCATCAGTCTCTGCAGGACAACCTGCGATCAGATCTTTTAGTTTTGTTGGTCTCCTTATGGGGCTCCTGTCTTCTCCATGTTCCTCTAATCCCACTGCTCTTTTCCTCCATAAGACTCCCTGAGCTCTGACTAAAGTTTGACCCTGAGTCTCAACATCTATTTTAATCCTCTGTTGGGTTTAGAGGACCCTCTATAGTAGGCTCCCATCTTTTTCCTCTCTTCCACTGCTTCTGGTGTCTATCCTGTTTGCCATTCTAAATGAGAATTAAGCATCCTCTCTAGAGAATTGGAATATCTTATACAAGCATCACCAACAGAATTCAAGAGATGAAAGAGAATCTCAAGCATAGAAGATAGGATAGAAAAAAATGCATACAACAATCAAAATGTTAAATCTAAAAAATTCCTGACACAAAACATCCAGGAAATCTGGGATGCTATGAAAAGACTTAAACTACAAATAATTGAAATAAAAGAAGGTGAAGAGTCCTATCTCCAAGGACCAGAAAATATTTTGAACAAAATCATAAAAAAAAAACTTTCCCAACCAAAAGAAGGAGAAGCTTAAAAACATACAAGAAACATAAAGAACACCAAGTAGATTGAACCAGAAAATAAAACTCTCCCACCACATAATAATCACAACACTAAATCTACCAAACAAAGAATATTAAAAGCTGCAAGGGAAAAAGGCCAAGTAACTTACAAAGTTAAACTTATCAGAATTACATCTGACTTCACAGAGACTCAAAAAGCTAGAAGGGCCTGGACATATATGTCTTGAACCCTCTAAGCGACCACAAATGCCAACCTAGACTACAGCAAAACTTTCTCTCTGTCTCTTTCTCTCTCTCTCTCTCTCTCTCTCTCTCTCGCTCTCGCTCTCTTTTTCTAGACATGGTTTCTCTGTGTAGCTGTCCTGTACTCACTTGGTAGACCTTGAACTCACAGAAATCCATCTCCCTCTGCCTCCCTGAGTGCTGGCATTACAGGCATGTGCCACCATGCCTGGCTAGCAAAACTCTCAATTACCAAAGATGGAGAAAACAAGATATTCCAATACAAAACCAAATTTAAACAATACCTATAAATCCAACCCTACAGACAATACTAAAGGGAAAACTCCAGCCCAAGAAGATTAACTACATCCAAGAAAACACAAGAAATAAATAATACCACACCAGAAAAAAAAAAAAAAAAAGGACAGGAGGAAAACCTACCCTATCTGTGGACTAGGGAAAGGACATAGTGGAGGAGGAGAAAGGGAGGGTGGAACTGAAGTAGATGAGAGAGAGGGCTACAGCCAAGATACAAAGTGAATATAAATAATAACAATAATAATGATGATGATAATGAAAATAAAATTAAAAAGTTATGAAAATACAAAAAGGGGGGAGGGAAGCATATACAAACACACCAACAACATAAAAATAACAAGAACTAACAATTGCTGGTCCTTCACATATCTCCATGGACTCAATTACCCAATAAAAAGACAGAGGCTAACAGAATGGATGTATAAACATTCTGCTGCATACAAGAAACACACCTCAGCAACAGACAGACATTACCTCAGAGTAAATGGCTGGGAAAAAAAGGTTTTCCAAGCAAATGGAACCAAGAAGCAAGCTGGAGTAGCCATTCCAGTGTCTAATGAGGTAGACTTTCAACCAAAATTAATCAAAGGAGATAAGAAAGAACATTTCATACTCATCAAAGGAAAAATCCACCAAAATGGCATCTCAATTCCGAACATTTATAACCCAAATGCAAGGATACACACATTCCAAAAAAAAGTTACTAAGCAGGCCCTAAGAGCAACTATCAATAAATGGGACCTCATGAAACAAAAAGTTTCCGTAAAGCAAAGGACACTGTCATCAGAACAAAATGACAGCCTACAGACTGGGAAAGGATCTTCACCAACCCTATATCTGACAGAGGATTAATATCCAGATTATATAAAGAACTCAAGAAGTTAAACAGCAACAAATCAAGCAATCCCAATTAAAAAATGGGGTACAGAGCTAAACAGAGAACTCTCTGTAGAGGAATATAGAATGACAAAGAAACATTTAAAGAAAGGCTCAATGTCCTTAGCCATCAGAGAGATGCAAATCAAAATGACCCTGAGATTTCACCTCACACCCATCAGAATGGCTAAGATCAAAAACTCAAGTGACAACACATGCTGGAGAGGATGTGGAGAAAGGGGAACCCTCCTTCATTGCTGTGGGGAATGTAAACTTGTACAACCACTTTGGAAATCAATCTGGCACTTTCTCAGATAATTAGGAATAGTGCTTCCTTAAGATCCAGCTTTACCACTCCTAGGCATATATGCAAAAGATGCTCAAGTACACAACAAGGACTTTTGTTTAACCATGTTTGTAGCAACTTTATTCATAACAGCTAGAACCTGGAAACAACCCAGATAGATCCCTCAATGAAAGAATGGATACAGAAACTGGTACTTTTACACAATGGAATACTACTCAGCAATTAAAAACAAGTAAATCATGAAATTTGCAGGCAAATGGTGGGATCTAGAAAGGATCATCCTGAGTGAGGTATCCCAGAAGCAGAAAGACACACATGGTATATACTCACTTATACTCACTAGATCTAAAAGATAGGATAAACATACTAAAATTTGTACACCTAAAGAAGATAAACAAAAAGAGGTTCCAGGGTAAGATGATCAATCCTCACTTAGAAAGACAAATGGGATGGACATTGGAAGTAGGAGAAAACAAGAAAAAGGACAGGAGCCTACCATAGAGGGCCTCTGAAAGGCTCTACCCAGCAGTGTATCAAAGCAGATGCTGAGACTGATAACCAAACCTTGGGCAGAGTGCAGGGAATCATATTGCAGAAGGGGGAGATAGAAAGACATGGAGATGATGGCAGCGCCACAAGGACCAAATATATCTGGGCACAGGGGTCTTTTCTGAAACTGACTTTCCAACCAAGGACGATGCATGGATATAACCTAGAACCCCTGCTCAGATGTAGCCCATGGCAGCTCAGCATCCAAGGGGTTTTCCCTATTAAGGGGAAAAGGGACTGCCTCTGACATGAACTCAGTGGCTGGCTCTTTGATCACCCCACACACACCCAAGGGAGAAGTAGCCTTGCTAGGCTACAGAGGAAGACAATGCAGCCAGTCCTGATGAGACCTGATAAACTAGGGTCAGATGGAAGGGGAGGAGGACCTCCTCTGCCAGAGGACTTAGAAAGGGACAGGGAGGAGAAGAGGGAGGGAAGGGGGAATTGGGAGGGAATGAGGAAGGGGCCTATAGATGGGATACAAAGTAAATAACCTGTGATTGATTTAAAAAAATAAAAATTAAAAGAAGAAGAAGAAGCGCACACACCCAAGAAGAGAAGATGGCAGAAGATAATCAAACTCAGGGCTGAAATTAATAAATTAGAAACAAACAAACAAACAAAAAATCAATACAAAAAAATCAAGGAAATCAAGAGCTGGTTCTTTGAGAAAATCAGCAAACTAGACAAACCCTTAGTCAAATTAAACAAAAGACAGAGAGACAAGTATCCAAAATAACAAAATCGAAAATTAAAAGGGGGACAGATACTGAAGAAATCTGAAGAATCATTAGGTCTTACTTCAAAAACCCATAATAAGAGCAACAATTAATAAATGGGTCCTTATGAAACTGAAAAGCTTCTGTAAGGCAAAGGACACTGTCAATAGAACAAAATGGCACCCTACATATTGGGAAAAGATCTTCACCAACCCTTCGTCTAATAGAGGGTTAATATAAAAAATATTTAAGGAAGTCAAGAAATTAGACACCAACAAACCAAATACCCATCTTAAAATGGGGTACAGAGCTAAACTGAGAATTCTCAAGAGAGGAATCTGTAATGGTGGAGACAGGCAAGGCTGCTCACTCTTTCCATGTCTCTTCAACATAGTACTTGAAATCCCTTCCACAGCAATAAAACAATTAAAGGGGATCAAGGGGATTCAATTCGGAAAGGAAGAAGCATTAGTATTTAGGCAGCCTGCTTCTGGGCTTTCCCTCGCTGCCGGCTGCTTTCACAATTTGTTTCTGTCCCACTGTTTTCAGAGCTACAAAACTGCAGTTTATAGGCCATAAAAGGCCACTGGGCCCCCTCCTCCCTCCTTTCTAAAGCTGCCTATCTGCCCCTATCCTTTCACGCAGATGAGCCTCCCTCTATGAGAACTCGGCCCTGCTGCTGATAAAGCCCTGGTACCAGGCACGGAGGGCTTAACCTGGCTACTTACCTGGCCTGCTATTAGGCTAACAAAGCACTGGGCCGCATGGCCCATTCCCGTCTCCCCTTTCTCATTCACAGGAACGGCTTCCTCATGTTCTCTCCTCTTAGGGAAACCTCTGGCTTCTACACCTATATTTGCCCTACTCAAATGTTTAATATCCACTAACACTAACACTTTGATCCATGAAGCAAAAACCAATTCCCTATTTCTCATTTCTCAAAGTTGTCTGTCTCTCTCTGCCTGCTATCTCACTAAATATACTCTCTGGTTTCTTTTCATACTCTCAAGAAAAAAAAAAAATTCTTAAACTGTAAACCTTAAGGTGACCACGTGGTATGAACAATTTTAATCATAATTAATTCTCTGCTTATTTTATCTCCTTTTAGACTAGGACAGCAAGAAGCTTCATTTTAAATTGGCATGGATATTTATAAAAATTCAAAGTTACGTTTTACAATATATAATGTCTTTATCAATTCCTAAATTAATAAATGCTGTTTCTCCTGCCATGAGCTACCTATGATTGAGATTCACCACTAGGCTTTCTGGCTAATAGGTTTGATATAACTAATTCAAATGTAATTTTAAAATTGCTGTATACTATTTTACGATATTGTTGGTTTTAAAACTCATAACTCAGGGGCTACTATGTACGAGTTTTTACCAACACTCTACATTAATATCTATTAATTTTAGAGGCATTTATTTATGTTAAAATTTGGTCATTGTGCTATATCTTTACTATCAAAAGGTTAAAATACGCTTGGTCTTGTTTTCTAAAAATGGTAATTATTATTAATCTATAATATAGCCTTAGACTTTTATAAGCTATGAACTTTTTATATAGTAAGTGATACAAAAAATCTGTTGTGCTCCATATTTATGACTTTTAAGGCTCCAACTTAACAGGGACAAAACTTAAAGTCCCAATATTTGATGGTTAACAAATACAAGTTAATAGGTAGTCATCTCATAGATGACCAAGTTCTGTAACATGTTCAAAAATATATTTATAGTTCCTATAGATGCAAGCATGGTTTCACTGCCATCTTTAATAAACAGCTGAGGATAGTCCTTGAGTCACCATACAGGAGTTGGTAAAAATAATAAGAGAAGAGCCTTCCCGACAAACTCATCTATAGCAAAAACTATGCTCCAGACCTTGGCTGCTGCTCTGACGCTGTTGGCATTCCCGCACAGAAAACAAGAGGTATGCAGTGCTCCATCCTGCTGCGGTAGAGCCAAAAGTCAATTCCGCCAGGTGACTATTTCAAATGCAGCCAGGAAGGACTCTGGTCCTGCAGCTGCCTCAACAAGCCATGGCTGCCTGCCAACAGACTGGCCTCTAGAAGTCAAAATGCTTCCATGCAGGTTTGTCCCCTGTGCCCAGCCATGGAGGCTCAAGCAGCACAAGAACCATAGACACTTCCAACCTTCCACCTCCTTGGCCTGGCAGAGGACAAATGGCTCCTTGATTCAGCGACCTCCACCACCCTTGCCCAGCCCAGGGTAACATTGCGGATCTGTTTTGGCCTCACACTGGGGTCCCGAGGGCATGTTGCTAACTTGTATCTTGAGAGACTTCAGATGTTTTCTCAGTTCTCTTCATATGCAGGAGACCAGACCTTAAGCCTGAGTTCTAAAATTGCTATGGTCAGGCGAGACACAATATGCCTTGTTGCCAGACTCAAGAAGCAGGCCTGAATGGAACCTTTTACCTTCCCTTTAGCTTAATGGCAATAAATGTTCATAGCCACCTCACCTATGTCTCATGGCAAATAAATAGATACCAAGACTTAAAAAAAATGTTGTTTAAGAGTCTAAAAGAGTGTTTTAAGATTGGTAAACACAAGTTATAAGGTTGTCAAATGCAAGTTATAAATGTTTGAGGGTCTGAAAAAAATGTTTTAAGGTTGGTAAATGCAAATTTTAAAGGTTGCAAGGTCTAAGTTGATTTAAGGTATCCTAAATAGGTAAAAATTCTGAATATTTTCTCCTGTTGCTATGCTACTGTTATATTGACTGTCCAGCGCTTTAACCTTTCTCAATAGAGCTCTGACTTATTAATCTAACTCTAATACAAAAACATTCCACATGGGACCTCATGAAACTGAAAAGCTTCTGTAAAGCAAAGGACACTGTCGTCAGAACAAAATGACAGCCTACAGACTAGGAAAGGATCTTCACCAACACTGTATCGACAGAAGGCAAGAACTAGAGAAGTTAAAAAGCAACAAATCAAGTAATCCAATTAAAAATTGGGGTACAGAGCTAAACAGAGAATTCTCTGTAGAGGAATGTAGAATGGCAGAGAAATAATTAAAGAAATGTTCAATAGCCTTAGCCATCAGGGAGATGCAAATCAAAATGACCCTGAGATTTCACCTCACACCCATCAGAATGGCTAAGATCAAAAACTCAAGTGACAACACATGCTGGAGAGGATGTGGAGAAAGGGGAACCCTCCTTCATTGCTGTGGGGAATGTAAACTTGTACAACCACTTTGGAAATCAATCTGGCACTTTCTCAGACAATTAGGAATAGCGCTTCCTCAAAATCCAGCCATACCACTACTAGGCATATATCCAAAAGATGCTCAAGTACACAACAAGGACTTTGTTTAACCATGTTTGTAGCAACTTTATTCATAACAGCTAGAACCTGGAAACAACCCAGATAGATCCCTCAATGAAAAAAATGGATACAGAAACTGGTACTTTTACACAATGGAATACTACTCAGCAATTAAAAACAAGGAAATCATGAAATTTGCAGGCAAATGGTGGGATCTAGAAAAGATCATCCTGAGTGAGGTATCTCAGAAGCAGAAAGACACACATGGTATATAGTCACTTATAAGTGGATACTAGACCTAAAAGATAGGATAAACATACTAAAGAAACATACTAAAGAAGCTAAGCAAGGAAGACCCTGGGTAAGATCAATCCTCACTCAGAAAGACAAATGGGATAAACATTGGAAGAAGGAGAAAACAGGAAATAAGACATTCGTCTACCACAGAGGACCTCTGAAAGACTGTACCCAGCAGTGTATCAAAGCAGATGCTGAGACTCATAACCAAACTTTGGGCAGACTGCAGGGAATCCTATAAAGGAAGGGGGATATAGTGGGACATGGAGAGGACAAGAGCTCCACAAGGAGAGTAACAGAACCAAAATATCTGGGCACAGGGATCTTTTCTGAGTACCATTCATGGATATAACCTAGAATCCCTACTCAGAGGTAGCCCATGGTAGTTCAGTATCCAAATGGGTTCCCTAGGAAGGGGAACAGGGACTGTCTCTGATATGAACTCAGTGGCTGGCTCTTTGACCCTCCCTTTCCCCAGGGGAAGCAGCCTTGCCAGGCCACAGAGGAAGACAATGCATCCATTCCTGATGAGATCTGATAAGCTAGGGTCAGATGGAAGGGGAGGAGACCTCCTCTATCATTGGACTTGGAGAAGGGCAGGGAAGGAGATGAGAGAGGGAGGGTGGAATTGAGAGGGAATGAGAGAGGGGGCTACAGCTGGGATACAAAGTGAATAAATTATAATTAATATATAAAAACATTTTAATTTAAAGAAAAACATTCCACTATACCACCCACTATCATGATTCCAAGCTCAAGATTTTAAATCTCCATATCGTGTACTTATACTAAAGGTCAAGATCAAGTGGGCTTCCCCTCTACCTCATGAAAGGCTTTGGCCTTTCCAGAGCTCACCTTAAAGAATGCTTGTGCTGTTAACACAAGTGTGGGTGTCTACTGCCTTTCCTACAATATATATTTCAGTGAAGATTACAATTGTGATCCTAACATGTCTAAAGTTTTATCACCTTTGTAAAACTTAAAGGTAATTCTTGTAAGCTGCAGAAAGTCCACCCGAATCCACCTCTCAGGTCAATTGGACTCCAGATAAGTACTGCACTTATTGCCTATCTCAAAAGGTGGGATTCCTCCCCTTTCCCTGGTTTTGGGACTTCTGTTTCCTGGCTACTTGATTGCTACCTCCTACATGCAACAGCGGCTGGATTGGTGAGTCCCACTCGTTGATCAGCATAAATGGCTCTCTTGGTAGGGGAAGCTTAACTGTTGAGGTCTGGCAATGTCCTACTCCCTTTTGAGATGGAGGGTCCCCCCAACCACCATCTATACTGGCTATGGTTAATCCTTTTTTCTGACCTCCATTTAGGACTTCCTCTTTCCCTTGGGTGAGATTTCTGTCCCCTCTATGTGCATGGTTTTCCCCCTCACACCTGTCTACAAAAATCCTAGTGCTAGGTAAACCATGTCTCCTACAGGCAGCTGTGCCCTTGGTCTCTGGACAACACTGACGAGCTGTTGGATCAGGTAGGATCATACTCTACTGAGTGAAACTTTGCCTTTGGGATGCCTCTGGCAGGTCACTGACTCCTAACCTTCCAATGGGAATAGTCCATTCGTCCATTCCTCAAGATTCTCCTCTGGGATGTCTTCTGGAGAATTTCAGATTTCTATACCTAGTGCCCACTTTAAGGGCCTCTAAGCTTACACACTTCTGTAATCAAACTTGGCCTCAATTTCCTTAAATGACAAATCCAAAGCAAAGGCTTTTTAATTACTGCCAGTGATTGGGTAAATGGAGGTTCCCTCAGGTAAATGGAGGTTCCCATGTTCAAGGCTCTTTGATCTAAACCTTCCACCTTTGTTCACTCTCCCAAAAGTTTTAAATGTACACTTAGAGAATTTTCTCCATAACCTACTTAACTTTATCTTCTGCCTATATATGTGTTTCAGTGTCTTGCCAGACATATTTGTTTCCTATATCCACAACAGTGCCAAAGAAGCTATCACAGTGTTCCAGTCTGACCTCACAGACTTCCGTCAAGATGGACCTGCACTTTCCCTCCCAGCCATGGATGTTCTTACAAACCCTGGACAGCATCAAAACAGCCTGTTCTTCCTGGACTTGGTCAGCATTTCAGCCTTTTGACCTATCTACAGTGGCCCCAGGGTCAGCAGGAAGTAGCCAGAAGAAAATCTACACCTGCTATTCACTTATTATTAACAAAAAGCTGGAATGGTGTGCTTCAGGACCAGGACAAGTAGCTCCTGGCAGCCCTCTACCTAAACTTTCCAGGGCCAGGGCTTCCCCTCCTCCTCTTGACCATGTAATCTGGCCATTTTGTTGCTATTATTTCTTCTCTCTCTCTTAACCCCTTGCATGGCAA
Source organism: Meriones unguiculatus (assembly GCF_030254825.1). Classification (NCBI taxonomy): domain Eukaryota; kingdom Metazoa; phylum Chordata; class Mammalia; order Rodentia; family Muridae; genus Meriones; species Meriones unguiculatus. Next base: position 56,971,601 of record NC_083362.1, on the reverse strand, counting down.
CCAAGAGCTGCTTCCAAGGAACCTTTGTATAGTTTAATTTCCCTTACATGAGAAGCAGCCCAAGCTCCTTATTTTTTAATTATAGAAAAAGGGAGGAATGTTAGTATTTAGGCAGCCTGCTTCTGGGTTACCTAGCAACCTATCATACCATCATGTGTAGCTGACCAGGTAGCCACACCTGGCAGGCATGGTTATGTTGCTCCTTAAAAGGACCAACCCGCCACTTTATCTCTCTTTGGCTCTTGCCCTCTCCTCTCTTGCCCTCTCCCCTTTCTTTGTTGGGGCTCCCCCTCTCTTCCCACTGTCATGTCTTGCTCTCTCTCTCTTCATTTCCATCTAATAAACCTCTTTTATATAAAATCTGCTGTGAACATCATCATCATTTTATTTGGTCCTAACAAGAAGTCAAAGTATCACTATTTGCAGATGATATGATACATGAGTGACCCAAAAATTTCTACTAGGGAACTCCTACAACTGATAAATACCTTCAGCAAAGTGGCTGGATACAAAATTAACAAAAAAAAAAAAATCACTGGCCCTACTGTATACAAAAAAACAAAAACAAACAAACAGAAAAGAGAAAAAAAAAAGGTCTGAGAAAGAAATTAGGGAAATAACAACCTTCACAATAGCCACAAAAAAACAAAGTATCTTGGTGTAACTAACCAAGCAAGTGAAAGACTTGTATGAAAAAAAGTTCAAGGCTCTGAAGAAAAGAAATTGAAGAAGAAAGATATCAGAAGATGGAAAGATCTCCCATGCTCAGGGCTCAGTAGGATTAACATAGTAAAAATGTCCATCTTACCAAAAGCAATCTACAGATTCAATGCCATTCCCATCAAATTACCAACACAATTCTTTACAGACCTTGAAAGAAAAATTCTCAACTTCATATGGAATAACAAAAAATCCCAGGATAGATAAACAATCCTCTAGACAAAATTTTGATTCATTTAGGTCTAAGCATTATCACATAAAAGTGCTACAAATCTAAAGATATTCAAAGCATGGGTAAATAAGATGGAAATATAGAAAAAAGCATATGAAAGTTCAGAAAGAATTTTCCTAGATAGTGACCAAAGTGGTCATTTCTGTTAGTGTTGGACACTGCTAGACACAGTTTTATAAAATGTCAAGTAAGTCCAATAATTCATAACTTTACTACCCAACTTAGGACATCTTCCTTAGTAAATGTCAAATATTTTGTGATTCATTTGTGGGTTGAAAGTATAGATGACTGACAGGTCTCCAAACAGGTGTCATCTAACTCCATTCATTAGCAAAAAAAATTACTAATACGAAGATAAATTTGCACCAGTGGCCAAAGGTACACAATGAACACTCGTAATCGACTGGCATCTGTTTGCTTTATTATCCACAACTACGTGTCTGTGTATACTGAAGTGATAAAATCATGACCGACTCAGGTTTCCATTCTCTGAAGATATGCACGAGAATCATGTTTGTGGCTTGGTGACTTTGGTGGTTTTAAAGTCCCACAGTAAAATAAATGACACCTACTCTTCTGCTCAAGGTCCTTCTTGCTCTTAATGTAATCTGCGACGTTTCGCTCATCATTATCAGTGCAAAGTCCAATGATACTTCTGATCTTTGAATTTTAAATAAAGTATTTGTAACTAGAAGGGATGTCTGTCATTCAAAATTTGGACATCAAAAAGTTAATCAAATTATCAGTAGTTCATATACAATTTACATATTTAACAAGGATGAGTCAACTTACTATCATGTAACATAAAAAAGGACATGGGAGGAGAAGAGCGAGAGAAGGTGGGATTGGGAGGTGCTAGGGGAGGAACTACAGCTGGGATACAAAGTGAATAAATTTTAAGTAATAAAAAATAATAAATTTTTAAATAGAAAAAAATGTTATTTTTTTTATTTAAACATATAAATTCCATGCTCTTTCTTCCTTATCCTTCAGGTGGGAGAGCTAGGGATATCATTGCCTTGGTATAGCTAGGTAAGTACTCTGCCAGTGAACTACTTATGGTAACCCTAATTTACCCAACACTATACCAATTCTTGTCATACACACGCAGAAAGTGGAAAAAAATCATATAGCATATGATTTGGGGGAAGAAAAAAAAACAGTGAATATGTGCAAGGAAATCACATGAAAATGTTCTGAGGAAGGAAAGAAAAATAGAGAAACAGAATAAAGGAACTGGGGACTGAGCAGGGAAAGGTGGGGTGTGGGACAGTCCACACAAATTCAGAGAAGGTGGAAATGGAGTGAAGGCTTTAGTGTGGTGATGCTAAGGCCATCTGCAAAGACAAGCACATCAAAGAATCTTGAGGAATTAGGAACATTAGCAGTCCAAGCAAAACATATCTATAGACTGCCAATTTTCTAACCCTATATTTGACTCATTAAATTCATTTGAAATCAATAGCAGGATTATGAAAAGATTATTTGTTTTAAATATGAAAATTTCTAAGGATATTAATAAGATGAACAGGTAATAAATTCATTTTTCTTGATCTTAGGTTTCACCAACTTCTACTCTCAAAGTGAAAATAGAAACTTCCAGGAAACCAAGAACTTTCTATGAATTTGCGCAAGAAAAAATGCTTTAATGTGGAAGTGATATAAAGTGATAGGGATATAAAGATGTTGGAGTAGTCTGTGATCTAAAAGAATTTACAGGCACCTAAAGAGAAACATACATCATTAGAAGTAATGATGGGAGATTGGTTTTATAAATATACTACTAGCTTCATGTTCAAAAGCACCAACAATAAGCCAGATTCTTATAACTTCTATTAGGAAAAGTAGTGCTCATGACATTATTGGCCAAGCCTTCACATATATTGCTGCACTGACATAAATCCCCTTCGGTTTTGTCATGTGCTTAGATTCAAGGCATCGAAATGAATTTAGTGATTATTGAAGGAGCAATGACCTGATATAAGCTAAGTGCAATGTTGAAATACATAGCTTATTCTTTGCTCTCTACATGCCTACAGACATTAACCCAGCTAGTAGACTACATCACCCAAAAACAATGAGTACTTTTCTTTTTTTTTCTCTTTCTTTCTTTCTTTCTTTCTTTCTTTCTTTCTTTCTTTCTTTCTTTCTTTCTGTTTGGCTCAATATCGCAGAAAGGTTTAGAATAAGATGCCGTCTCATTTATAAGGCCTTGTAGAAGTATGTGCATGGTCGAGAGTGTTAATTGGAAAAGACTGAGTACAATTGACCCACCTGCCATATATGTATCTGCGTAGATTTGTGGGCTATGATTGATGCAAAGCACGGCTTTGCCTGCAGGGATTCTGTATCCTGCCCTGAAAGCCTATCAGTTCTTAAGAGGTAGTGTGTAATAACACAGGATGAGCTAATAGGTTAGCCTCAGAATTGCACTGTACTTCTTTGTCTTTGATTCATTTGTTATGAATCAATTAGAGCCAGAGTTCAATTAATCAAAATCTAGGGACACATGCCACCATCCTTAACCCAGAATCAATCTCCAAAGAATAACCACTTGCAAATGAAACTTTAGTTTCCTCCAAAGGAGTCTCAGTGGGGATATTAATTACTGTTAAGGGTAGGCATATGCTCAGCAGTAGATTGTCAACAGAAGACTAACTCAGAAGCATCTTTAGAGGTACCTTCACATATAATGTCATGTAGGGCTCTTTCTTTTTTATTAATTTTATTTTTTATTTTTTATTATTTTTATTACTCTTATTTTTATTTCATTTTCTCCTTTTATTATAATAGGTCTTTTGTGTATATTATGGCTTCCAGTTTAGTCTTTTTATGCGATTCCTGAGTGTGCAGATGAACGTGTCTCTGTTTCTTGGGCCTTCTCTTGGATGCTTTTCATTCTGTTTGTTTTGTTCAACTCTGATGTGATGGTTTTTATCTTATAATATTTAAATATTTACTTTACATATTTTTATTATTATCCCATAGAAATCTGTTTTTTGCTTTGTTTTGTTTTTTTAATGAGAGACAGGAAGGGAGTGGAGCTGAAAGGGAGGGAGGGACTGAGAGTAGAGGGAGGGAAAACCTTAATCGGGATCTATTTTATGAGAAAAATAAATCTGTTCAAAAACCTTTTAAAAATTTTAAAAACCTTTTAAAATATTTTTTTTCATAATGGGGGCTGTCTCTGACATGGTCGCTGTTGCCTGCCTTTTATCACTCCATCTGTGGTGGCTGCCTTGCCAGGACACTGAAAGATGAAGTACATAGTCCTGATGAGCTGGATGTGATGGGGCGGCTTTGTGGGGATGGGGGGGGTCTCCCTTTTTCTAAGAGGATGGGGAGGTAGGATAGGGATAAACAGAGGGGAGGAACCAAAAGGAGAGGAGGGAGGGGCTACAAGTGAGATGTAAAGTGAATAACTAACGAACAAATATATTTCTTTCATTACATCAGCTATGGAAGATGACCTAACCTTAATGAACAGTTGCCCTGGCTGTTGATGCACTGCCGCTAAGTTTAACGGCACAAAATACTTTTTCAGAGTACCTAACTTTTCTCTTCTTAGTCCTCATCAATTTCTGTAGCTTTTTATCTGTCTGCGTGTCCTACTGCTACCCTTTTGTCTCACACCAAACATTCTTGGTTGTATAAAGCTTTATCTCCACGTGGTCCAAATCTCGGGAGGGCTTGGGGAGAGCGGGGGTTTTGCTGTTGTTCTGTTTGATTTGTGTGGCACCTAGCAGCTGGAGGAAGAGGCTAGCGAGAAGTCCTGGTCCGAGTGCTGGGCCAGCAATGAAGGTTAGTGACATGGTAGCACTATCCTACCTCCTCAGACAGAAAATGGGTCTCTGGAAGGCACAAAGATGGAGCACACGCATACGGAGCACATACAGGGTTGAGTTCAGTCACTTCCAAGGGGCCCCAACAGCTTTGGCGACATTCACAGGCTGACCTCACTCATGGTGTCATAGTTAAAACCCAGAAGGAACGTGAGCCGTTGAGCTTGTTTTAAATCTCAGCTCGAGCCATCACGCTCCTCCGTGGCAAACCGGCAGAAGAAACCCTTACTATCAAAATCAAAGTCTTGGGGAAGGGAAAGGAGGAATGGAGGAAGGAAGTTAGCTGGTCCCCAATGCTGGAAAAATAGCCCCAAAGATAACCCCCAAATAGACCAGTTTGATCCAGACTGGAACTCAGAAAATGTCCGCATTGGTTGGTTCCAAACATTAGTGAAGCAAAACGAACAACAAAAAAGCATGGACACCTTTTGTGCCTACAACTTTCACATAGACGCCATTTTTCACATTGATGGTCAGGGTTAGGCACTTGTCAGCCATCTTCTAGTAACTGCTTCTAAACTGGACCTTTGAAATCCATTTCCTGCTTTGGCGCATGTTCACTTCTCATCAATTTGCCATTGTTTCCCGCATGGCATTGCTGCAGCTTCTGATAAGGATCTCTGCTCAAAGGATGTCTCACAATTACATATTGGAAGAGCAGAAATGAGCACTCTGTCAGGTGACTCTAAGTGCAGGGTATGGTTCACACTCCTAAGACTTATCTACGATTCCTTCTTGAGAAATGGACCAACCTGGCCTCCCAAACACCATCTTCCGCTTTATACTAAGATAGACACAGATCCTAACCCACGCCTTCTTGTCAGCCCTGCTACTAAAGCAGTAGAACTGTGTGTCACACAGAACATTGTGACGGTGTCATTATCAAGTCCATTTCAACTATGAGCTACCAGCAAACGACAATATATTATTCATTTCTGTCTCTTCAACATAGAATATTATAGGCTCTCCATAAATGACTACTTGATGAATACATAGCCATCCCACAAGTCAATGTGCTGTGTATATTTCATTCTTGAAATACAGTCAACACTTTCCTCTGAGATAGAAGTGACAAAAAAAAAAAAACAAAACAATGATTTATATATTTAGGTACAGAACTCCATAAGAATTTTATTTTTCTCATTCAACCACCATGGGGTAAATTCCATAAGAGAATGGTTGAAGACATTATTTTTGCACTACCGAATGAAAATACATGATAAAGATTTTAGTAGCTTTAAAAATACATTTACTGATTTATTATGACCAACTGTATGTAATACTATGTACATATAAGTTTTATGCCTTTAAAAGTTTATAAGCAACACTTTTTAAGGTTTCTGACTGAAACTCTATGTTTTTTGTTTGTTTGTTTGTTTGTTTGTTTTTTCTCTCCGGGAATTAAGACGCTTACTGTTAATTCTGAACAGCATCAAAGATTAGGCAGCAATAACTCATGTATACCTGCATTTTGATAAATGCAAACACCTGTCATATAGTCAAAATCAGCTAACCATTTTGCCTAAACACTGCTTCATTCCCCTGCAATGCTCACTGTGATATCTGTTGGCTAAAGCAGGTGAAATGTCAACTTTATCTCTAGCAAACTAGTTTTCTGCACAGTGAGGTGACTGGAAAGAGAGGCCTGAAGAGGATCCATCCTAACAAAATCACATGTAAAACCATTCAACACTCCATTTCTAGGCTTGCTTATGTATTACAGAGTGGTTATAAGGAAAGTACTCATGCCTTTAGTTAAATTTATAGAAAGAGTCTTACATATTGAATGTAATAAGTCTTGAAGCCCAGGTAGAATTTATGTCAATCGCAGGCTATACAGAGAATCGCTCCAGAGCATCATAATTCCTCTCTGGTAGGCACTTGCATAGAGTTCTCATATATATTTTTTATATTTAGTATAGACATAGAAAAGTTAATCTGCCCTAGACTAATTTGGATGTCATTTTTTTCCCAAGGTAACTCAAAAGAGAGTATCAACTTAAATTTTGTTGACTTATAAATGTATAAAAATGACACCAAATGCAAGAAGAATATAACTTCCTATACACTAGAAGAGCAATATATGCACTAAATGCGAGAAAAATAGAAGACTCAAGAGGTTTCAGTTAAGGTTTTACAGTAAAACATACACTAATTTCATAAAATAACATGATCAATGTTTAATATAAATTAAATTAAAACAACTGAAATAAGTTTTGCATTCTTGTATGGAAACTATTCTTTGTGGAAGAGAGTCCAAAAGCCTAGAGATAATATGGTCCCAACTTCAATTTCCCTGTGAGGAGGATGATCACACATTTTCCACACATGAGTAAAATTGTAGTAAGGATTCTATATCACAATACAGTCAGAGAAACAAACAGGTAGAGAGTCATAAGGGTATAGGAATAAAAGGCAAAGAGAGGCAGAACACAAAACTGAAAGTGGGCTTTGCATTTGTTAAGCAGTCAGCCATCTCATTTTTAATACCAAATGTTCTTTTTTTTCTTCTGAGATGGTTTAGATGCCACTGCAAACAGAAAATCACCCATATATTGTACATTTATCTCCCTGGTATGCCTATACTCTGTAATAGAACCAGTCTGTGTGTCTGACCCTCTTCCCTCCCGCTCTGATGATCCCACTTTGTAGCTACATCAGATAGGAGACAGATGAGACTTTAGTACCACAGTGCCTACCTGGGCACAGAGGCACTCAAGTACAGCACACAGAGGTCTTTTCTGCCCTCTGGTCCCTCAAGTCCAGATCATAAAGGCAGATGGCCACTAACCACCCATAAAGATCTCCTCCTCCAAAAATTTTTATAGGCAGTCAAGTGCCTCCCTCACCATGAGACCCCATTTCATTAATGTTCAGAATCATGAAAACATAATTACCGGATCACACTAGAAAAGCTAATGATTCAGGTTTTGCATTTGAATATATCCAACACAAGTGCTGAACATGTAGCATGGTAATTTCGTATTACAGCATGCTAAAATACTGTCACTGCAGAACAGTAGTTTCAGAGTCAACTGTGATTTTAAATCCCAGTTCTCTCACTTAGTAGCTCTTTATATTCGGCTACTTAAAAATCACTTATCATTATGAAGCAGGCAATGTGAGAGGCTGGAGATGCAGCTTTGAACCAGAAGTGACAGTGGTTCTGCTGTTTCAGAAACTGCAAAGCAAAAAAAAAAAAAAAAAAAAAAAAAAAAAAAAAAAAAAAAACAGACTTTCATTAAAAAGAAAAAGAAAAAAGTGAGGAAGGCAATGAGAAGTCAAGAAACAGAAACAGGGGTCTAGGTTTTTGAAGATAGGGAGAACAAAAGATCCTTCTAAGATATGATCAACACCCAAGGGAAGAATTCCTGAAGAAATGAGATTTGTGGTGTATCTGAAGGATATACAGGAATAAAAGAGCCTCAAAAATCATCAGTTCAGTAATTACTAATACAGAAAACTCAAATTCTAACAATTTGTATTGCATGTTTCTCCATGTTCTGACTATATGGAGAACAAATTCCATTATTCCTGTTTAAAACACTGTATTATTTAAAAGCAGGAAATTTTAAGCTGCCTCAAAATGGATGTACAAAAGCTTAGTCAGGGTAAGGTCAAGCTGTAGCAGAAACCCCTGACGGGAAAACCCCAGAATGGGAAAACAGGGGTAAGGTTCAGTCAACAATGACAGCTCAAGGTTCCTGCTTAGCACGTTAACAGTTTTGTGCTTATCATTACAATGGTTGGAGACTACTAAAGAGGTGACTGTGCTTGAAGGTCAATCTGCTTCCATAAGTAAATATTGTGGAAGAGTGAGGAAATTACATGCATCCAGGAAAAGGCAGTGATTCACTGCGGGTAGAGCAGACAAGAAGAAAAAGGAGAGAAAGCTAAAGATGATTAACTTAGACGTGATAGGCGGGAAGTAAGGGGAAAGGCACAGTGCATCAAAGAGCCTTGGGTTTTCTGGCTTGCCCATCAGGTATGTGATGGGGAGAGTCACTGACACGGTTACCAAGCCGGGAATAAACGACAGCCTGAGGCCACACTTGCCTGTTCTGAGTTGTGGATACTTTTGAGACACCTCACACGAGAGCTAAGACATCAAATATAAAAGGGAAATTAAGAATTGGCTGGGCATACCTGGATTTAAAGCAAATGTGCAAACTGAAAATATAATATTAGTTATTAATTACATAGTCAGGAAACCTTAGTCCTAAAAAAGTTATCCGAGAATACACGATGAAGTACAGGTGTCCAAACCTTCCAAAATGAAGGTACGCCTCATATTGAATTTCTTTTCATCCCCATTACTATCCAGAAATGAAATTACTTAGATGTATAATAAGATAATACCCACATTATCTCATTATGCTTCACAATGTCGAAAAATATTCACCTAGAGTCTTCTCCCAACCGACCAAAAAAATGATTAGATGTTACATAAACTCAATAAAAGATAACTGGGTAAAATGTACGCTGCCTATGTCTAATTAAAACATAATTTAATAATAGCTATACACATAACTGTAGATCACATCAATTTTGCTTCAAGTTTTTAATGTTGGTAATTTTAATCATTTTTCCAGTGTTCGGTCCCACCCACGTATTCAACAGCAGAAAAGAGAATTTGATTCATATTTATCAAATAAATTCTTAAAAACGAAGAATCAGTGTGCTTTAATTTTAAGAGCAATCTACTACTATAAAGTGTTGATTAAAATAAACTCAAATTGCACTCAGTATAAATTAATGTTTAGGGATAAAAGTATATAAATATATCCATGTTCTTCAATAGTTTTAATTAGTGTTATTAGTTCTTTGAGAATTTCTTACAGTGTGCTCTTATCATATTTGCTGCTTTCTCCAACTCCCACCCAACACTAACCAACCTTCCTTATCCACACAGCTTTGTGTCTTCTTTCGGTTTTTAAACCCATGAAGTCCAGTTTGTGTTGGCCACATGTTCTTAGATCGCGGCCTTCCATTGGAGAGAATGTGGTCAACTCAACACGGACTGTGCTTCTAAGGAAAGGCAGCTCTAGCTCTCAACAGCTATCAGTTGCCAGTCCCTCCTCAGCTATGGGTAGGACTTAGTCCCCATCTCCCCAACTCCAGGCTGGGTTTTTGTGTGGCCTGAATTTGCACAGGTTTGGACACAACCACTTTGAGTTCTTCTGTGTTAACTCTGTTACAGGAACTACATACCAGAGAACACTTTCTTTGATAGTCTCCCGCCATCTCTGCCTCTTACAATCTTTCTTCCCCCTCTTTTGCAATGATCCCTGAGCTCCAAGTGGAAAAAAAAAAGTGCTGTATATGTCCTTAAATGAGGCCGAGCATTCCTCAGTCTCTGTCCCTGTTGTTCTCTGTGTTAATCGCCATCTCCTGCAAATACACAACTCTGATGAGGTTTGAGAGATTCATTAAGCTATAGAAACAGAAAGTCACCTAAGTATAAAGCTAAAGCAAGAAAATATTGTATAATATATATAACATATAGTATATAATATATTAATATATTACTTTATATAATATCATGCATATTATATAAATACTTCTAAGTAATTGATGCAGATAATACTGTGCATTCAATTAGTTTAAATGCATTAAAAATCAATTAAAATGAGGTCTTTTCAAACAGCCATGGTGTTATTTGTTCTTTGTCCCCCTTTGGCATTTACCTGTAGGAGCCCCCTTCCCCATTTTTCCGTTTTCCACTTTCTAAACCCTGCATCTGATGTTCACCTCTCCAGATCTCCACCTATGGTCCCATTAGTCTGCCCTGCTTTGTGTGGTTACTCCATGCTGTGTAATCATATCTGAAGATCTGGAGCTAGAGAGCCCAGATCAGAAACAGAAAAGGCATCCATTATTTTTTATTTTCCTAAAATTATACACAACAAAAATAAATGCAACCAAAGAGCTGGAGATAAAAGACAGAGATGGATTTTGTTCATTTGTGAACAGTCCCTGAACACTGTGCTTTTCCACAGAGAGAAACAGTGAGGGGGAGAATGCAAACAGTGAGGGAGAAGACGCAAACAGTGGGGGCAGGGAGGATGCAATGAGAAGAGCTTTGCCATCAAGGCAAAGTGAGTTGAGACTTATCTAACTCGAGACTCCAAGATCTAGGTAAGATAAAATCTTAGGATGTGATCATAAATTGGGGTGGTAGCAAATTTCACTGGCACAGAACAAGTCATGATTTGTAGTACTATGATGTAAAGGCCCATTCCCAGGGACCCTGTGGTATAACATCAGGATTTGTGGGAGAAAAATTTGACTTCAGTGAGAACAAAGCTTACAGAAGGTATTTTCAGAAAGCAAGTGAAAGATGTAGATTTTACTAGTAGTTTTACTATAAATATTTGCCATGTGCTGAACATCAAACGGAGCAGCTGCACACACTTTATCTTTTAACTCTTATAAAGGCTTTCAGTGGGGGTTATTGTTTGCCATTTATACTTGGGAACGCAGAAGGTCAAAGACATTAACTAGTGCATGGCCCCAAATTTCCTCAGAAATAATACATTGTGAATGTGAATTTAACTTCCCTTTTTTTTTGCCACAGTAATTACAGATTAAAAGATTTTATGGTACTGTCTTACATAATATTACATATTATACTGAAAATCCAGAAATGTAAAAATTTTTAATCCAGATTGGCTATTATTCATGCTTAATGAAAATGGCCCTATAAAAAGAAACTTATTAGTATTTTTACACAGACGGCCTCTGAAAGACTACTGATGGAGTTATCAAAGCAGTTGCTGAGACTTATAGCCAAATGTTGGGCAGAGTGCAGGGAATCTTATGAAAGAGGGGGAGATAAAAGACGTGGAGGGGACAGGAGTTCCAAAAGGAGACCAACAGAACCAAAAAACCCTGAACCCTGGGGGCCCTGAAGAGAATGATAACCCAACCAGGGACAATGCATGCAGAGAACCTAAAACCCTGACTCAGATATAGCCCATAGACTCAGTCTCCAAGTGGAGTCCCTAGAGACAGAGCGACTTTCTCTGGCATGTACTAAGTGACAGGCTCTCTAATCACCGCCCCTTGGGGGTGGGAGGTGCAGCCTTGCCAGGCCACAGAGACAATGCAACCAGCCCTGATGAGACCTGATAGGCTATGGTCAAATAGAAGGGGAGTAGGATTTCCCCTATCTGTGGAAAGGGCAGGAGCATGGGAGGAGAAGGGGGAAGGTGGGCGGGATTGGGATGTGGGAGAGGACCACAGCTGAGACACAAATTGAATAAATTGTAATAAATGATAATAAAAAAGTAAACAGTACCTGGAATAAATGATAATAGTCTAGATAAATATAATTAATAAACTATATGTCTTTTATTTATTTTATGTGTATAAGTGTTTTGCTTGCATGTGTCTCATATGTGTCTCTGGTGCTGTGGAGATCAGAAAAGGGCTGCACGTCTGCTCTAACTCAAATAACGGACCGTTATGAGCCACCATGTCCATGTTGGAAACTGAACCGGGGTCCTCTGCAAGAACAAGCACTCTTACTACTGAGCCATCTCTCTACCCCCATAAACCACATTTTTTTAAAAGTGCAGTTAGGTTTATGGAATCAACCTACCAATATTTACTAAATAATACCTTATACTGTGTGTGTGTCATGAAGTAAGAAAATCAATATTTCTGCTCCTCAACTAATGAACTTACTTGACTCTGTGGGACATTACAGTGGGTTTTAAGCACTGGTGAGAGTGAAACAAATCAACAGTATAGTTATATTCGAATGAAATTTACCTGTATCTTCATATTCAAATAAATTTTACCTGTATCCTTAGTTATGGGATAATTTATATTTTTCCAAATATCCAAGCCCTCCATGGCTTTTCACATGAAATTGAACTGGCTTCAGAAGGAAACAACTTCTGAGCTTTTGTGTTACTCGCACTCTCCTCAAAAGTTCCAGAAACCTTGGAGTTTCTGCTCCTCAGTTTGAAAACCCCTAGGGATCATTTTTAATCACCTAGCTTATTCCTACTTATATACTTCTCATCACTGAAGGACGTGAATGCATAAAATGTACACGCATGCATTTCTTAGCCTCCAGCTGCCAGTAAAGAGTGTCACGTATGCTAAAACTCAGTATTCTGACTCAAAGCCCAAAGTACTTTCAGCTATAACTGGCTTCAAGCTTGAGAGTGGCTTCAGTTAGTTCTCATAAGTCTAAATTAATCACTACATTGAAATTAAAGACAAAGAGAATGTAATAAGGAAAGGTATATTTGGAGAACAAGGCTTACCAATAATTGACTATTACAAAAATATAATTAAGGTCATATCAAAGATTACAGAGCTAGCAGGTGGTAAGTAGAGTCTCCACATACCTTTGACATTGCTCTACATACACATTTAATTCAATGTCATTTTATGAAGTCCATTAAAATGATTTTATTTAGTTAAATAAACTGAGATATTTTTAGCTGAACATTGGTATAATGTAATGTAATTCTATTAGTCTTGTTAGATGCAATAAATATTACAGTAAATTATATTAAGATCCACTTACAGAAGTCAGCTTATGTGAACTGGATGCTGATGCCCCCTTGTCTTTCATTAGACCAGAGGGCAGCTGATACATTTCTTTTCATGCCCATGGTAGAGGTATAAAAGTGAAAGCCTAAATATGTACTCACATACCAAGGTAATGTTGAATCTGATTTCTTAAATGGTCTAAGACCAGTGAAGGAGCTACGATCTGCCCTAAAAATAAGGAACAAGAGAACCTATTTCTGTAAATGAATTCCACAGGCACAAACAAGTTAAGTGTCAATTCTACTATAGCAAGCTTTAGTTTCATGATCAAGTATGTGTATAAAGGAATCAAAGACATGCAAATGTATATGTATTCAGGTATATCATGAAAAACTCTAGAATAGGGAAAATATATTTGGGCAGAAAAATCTGGAAATTGACTAAATCCTCCCCCCAAACCTTAGTAATCAACTTTATTGCCTATAATAGGTCTGATCATAATTTATTTCAACTACAGATAATCAAATAATCAAAATTTTAACAGGTAACCTAAATTCTATGAATACATATAATTAAGAATTCCATTTAAATAAGTTGTGGACAAGACTTGTAGGCATAATGTTAGTATGCCCTGTGTAAAGACACAAATTCTGATTTCGGTGCCCCCATATCTGTTTGCAATCCTTATTCTGAGAATCTCCTGTCTCAATGTTGTGTAAACACTGTTCCCCGGTTTTTCCCTTATATGTCAATAAATAAGTTTAACAGTCAGTAAATGAGCAGGGCAGAGAATAGGGCTGGGCTTCCAGCCAGCCAAGAGAGGGGGAGAGAGAAAAGAAATGGGGATTCAGCCATGAGGAGAGGTCCAGAAGACATCTTCAAAGGGCAGCTGGAGCAGAGAAAGCCATAAAATGCAAATATATCAGGGACTTCAGCTGGGAGGTAGCCATATTATTTTAGAGTGTTAAAATTACTTAATACTGCTCAGTTTTTGTGCCATTCAGCTTGTTAAATAAATGTAACAGTCTAGTCTCAATTATTTTGGTGCTACTCAGATTAATAGAAAAAGTGCAATACAATTTAAAAATAACCACAAAGACTAAATCATAATGAAAATCTGAAAATATTTAAAAATTAACAAAATTTAACTTAAATGTTTCATATAAAATACCTATGATGTTCAATTAAAAACCATTTAGTTTTTAGGTGGAAGAGATTGGGAAAAAGAAAGACGGAGAGGTATGGGAAAAATTAAATAAAAGTATTTAGAAGGGACTTTATAAAATACTTAGAATAGTGGGCCAAAAGTTAAGTAGCTATGTATAACCCATAAAAGATTGACTGTAACAGAAAGAATAAACTCGAAGACTATAAACAAAAGGAAATAAGCAGTAGAAGGACTGAGTGATGGTGATAATCCTCAGAAGTCCCAGCAAAGTTACCGCAGACCAAGGAACACAGCTGGCAAGTGGGGATGGGCTGAAGAGCTCATGACAGGGATGGAAGGTGAGAGCCCACAGACAAGGAAAGGCTCTAGCTGGGTCCACTGGCTACTGAACAGACAACAAAATGTGATGGGTATCTGCAAATCAGTAAATGAAAAAATAGACAGCAGGTCCAAATTAATGTAAACTTGTTACTTTATAACTTACTAGAGCTCATCCAAGAATGAATAAACTCCATAGTTCTATATGATATTAAAAAGGAACCAGAAGTCACAGAATGAAATCTTATTGTAAACTTGTTACTTTATAACTTACTAGAGCTCATCCAAGAATGAATAAACTCCATAGTTCTATATGATATTAAAAAGGAACCAGACGTCACAGAATGAAATCTTGTAAACACAGAAAGTTTCCAATTATCTTTACTGAAATGTCTATTGTATACTTAAAATCAAAGTCGTTACAGTTCTAAAACTCTATAAGAAATCTATACATGTATTATCCAGTTAATTCAAAACTGCAAAGAACAACATTTTAGGACCCTCACGACTAAACATACAGTATAGAAGTGAAGGCATGTGATAAAAATAACAGTGAAGTCCTGCCCAAAAACAAACCAAATCACACATGAGGAACAGGTTAGTTTTACACTACAAATGGAAGGAATATTTATTGAGAAAATCTGCAATGGCATTTACCACATAGAAATATTAATGGGAAAATCAACTCAAAACCAGAAGATACAATATTCATGATTAAATGAAATCCTAATGCTTAAACATGATTTACACATTACCGCTAATATAATATTTAAAAGTTTGACCTTCATGGTAAAACACAGCATACCTAAAAAATCCTAACCATCTATCAAAACCAACAAATACCATCCTTTGTGATGCAACATCAGAAGCATTTCTGTTTACATGAACATGAGAAGAATATTTGTTCTAAGCACATACGTAGTGACCTCCTGGAGATTCTAAGCATCATAAGTAAAACAAAATTTTCCAGTTTTCGATGAGGAAAATCACAATCATCATTGTTCACAGATGATACCATTGCTTACTAGGGAAATTCCATCAAACTTACAAATTATATGGGGAAAAAAAAGTCTTAACAAATTATTTCAGATTAAGCCATGCTAAGAAAATACGTTTTATACAACGATCTCAGAACACATTTTAACTTACACCTGTGACATCTGTTTTCCAGATGTGGGGCAGAAAGCATCACAGCACTGAATAAGAAGCTACGCTTTCTTGCTCTTATGGAGATCACACTTCAGTGACAACAACAGCGATGAACAAGTGATGAACAAGTTGATCAGTACATTGTGTCATGTAGACACATGTGTGAGCAAGAAGGGAAAAGCACAGTAGGAAAGAGGTACAAGAAGCAGCGAGGGGTAAGCAAGAGCAACTTAGACAGGCCAGGAGTGACAGAGAAACCCAGAGAATGCTTCACATGTAAGTGCATTAGGACAGTGTTGTGAAAAGTCAGGGGATGGCTGTGGATGCGGTATGTGGCACAAGAAAAAGAGGTGGGAACACATAGAGCCTTGGAGATCAGCATGTCTGGAATTCCCTGTACCTGTGGTTAAGACAGAAGGCCACTGAAAAGATTTCAACAAAGAAATGCTGTTTGATGCCATTTTAAATGGTGGCTCTGGCTACTGTGTTCACAGGACAATGAAGACAAAAGCAGAGACTAACTTGGCGGTTTCTACAATGATCTTAGTTACAGATGAAGGGCACATACATATATGCAAGAGCTACAGTGAGGGCTGGAGATGGGGGAGGAGGTGAGAAGGCAAACAGTGCTGGTATTACGAACAGATGAAAGGTAATCTTTAAGAACATACCAAAATATTTTTTTCATATCAAAAGTGAGGACAGTCAGTCAGTCAGAGAAACCTCAGAATCTCAAGTATAACTGCAGAGGGATTTTGGTTAAGGAACAGGAAGGGTGGCATTTCTCTTAACAAATGTGGAAAAGTAAATAGAGAAAACCGTGGAAAAAACTGGTATCTGGTCAGCTATCAAGTGGGCTGTTGGGTACATAAAATCAGAGTTCAGAAAAGAGATGAACCCAGATAATGTAAACTACTGTCAGGAGTCTGTGGGTAGATCTTAAAGCCCTGCCCCACATGGTGGGTGACAGAAGACATGTACAAACTGAATGCTGGTCTACCTGCAGGCCTCGGGAGGCGGGGCAAGATGGTAAGTGAAAATCGGATCATTTATGAGCAGCAACAAGAGCTAAGAAATGGCTGTGAGAATGAGTGGCTGAGAAGGATGAAGTGGGCTCACGGGGGACAAATATCAAGAAATTGAAAGGCCAGTTGTCAATTATCCATGAGAACATGGCAGGAATTCTAAAAAGAAAGAAAAAAGTAATGTCTCCGGGATTCAGTGTTTCTTTTTTATATTTTTAAAAAAACACTAGAAAGGATGTGTCTGTAATAAACAATTTTCATGAGTGGGACAATCTGATCAAAATGAGTTTCAAGGGAAGGAGTATTCAAGTGAGAGGTAATGAGAAGCATTGAAGGTAGTAAAAGAAAGAACAGGACTTAATGCTAAGATTCAGTGGTCCAGTGACTGACTGAGTAGAGAGAAAACAAACACCCAAGGTGGTTCAAGACACGGTGGGGTGGAGCTGGCCCAGGAGACTGACTGTACCAGTCTCCATCTCAAATTCAGTGGAGTTAGAGGGTGGCACCAACTGCTCTGCTGTATTTCTGACACTCTTCCCCACCTCCACTAGCTGTACAACTATCACTAGGAGAAGCTAGGTTTCCAATGGCACAGGAGAGGAGGAACATTACAGCTGAACATCAAAATGAACTTGAGTCTATCAAGCACAAGCAGTTTCAGACATTAGAGAAAGAGCTGGGGTCAGAAAAGATGGGATGGTGAGAATAAAATTCTGAAAATAAATGAAGCACTGAAAACTTGGGCACCTTCAAAAGTCCCAAAATAACAAGGAAGAAAAGTACGAGTATTGCTAAAAGACAAGATGAGGGGGAAAAAAACAAGGAAGATGTATTGTTCAGAATCGTCCATTTGACTTGGGCTGACAGGGAAAAGATGTCCTGGGCTGTCTTGTTCTGAGTGTTCCTGAACTTTGCTGTCTTTTGCTAATGGCGTCCTGTTGAGGCGTGATCTTATTCCAAGTTGGAGAATGCCCTCTCCATTTCTGCTGATGGAGGCATGGAGTTGGATAGAGTGATGATCTTGAACTGACCATATTAGCACCCTCTTGGATTCTGTTGAAGATGGCCTTAAAGCCAAGAAAGGAGCAAGTCATTAATTTTTAAATGATCATTTACAACAACGAAAGTATAAAATATTTAAAATTGCATTTCACACAAACAAATAGAAGATCTGCATGGAGAAAATGTTTTAAAGGTTAATGCAAGACACTGAAATAAAATCAAGATAATGTGGAGCAATTAATCACAGACATGTAAGCATTGAATGTTCCAATGTTAGAGTGATGAAGAATTTCCTCATTGATGGATTAAGTCAAAGACACATTTTCTATAAAAGTCACAAGAAAAGAAAAGCATTAATGAATCTCACAAAGATTTTCAAATAACAGAAAAATAAATGCGTAAGGATAAAACACCATCAAAAAATAAGGTTGAAAGATTTTGTGATATGTTCAAACATTAAACATAAAGAATTATACATTATATAATATAAATCTAATAATGTATCATATTATAACATACAAAGAATATAATCTATATAATATGCATACTGTAACAAATAAAGTTCACTATTGCCCCAGGAGTAAAAGAATAAATCACTGCCAGGCATGGTAGTCCATGCCTTTAATCCCAGAAGGCAGAAGCAGGCAGATCTCTGTGAACTGGAGGCCAGCCTGGTCTACAATGCCAGTCTAGGACAGATTAGGCTACACAGAGAGACACTGTCTTGAAAAACAAAACAAAACACCTTGGTGAATCCTTGAGACCTAACTGGATCTAAACAGTCTCATCTAGTCAATGGTTTGCCCGATAGGTCATAACAAGTTGATGTGTTCAGGAATGACAGGAAGTTTCAGAGGTGGATCCAGTCAGAGGTAGTAGGGCTCTGTGAGTGTGTCCTTAAGATCTATGTCTTTTTTAATAGATTTCTGTTTTTGTTTTCTTTCAGCTCCCTGGCTGCATGAGGTGAGCAGCTATGCCTACAGCATCCTCTTGCCATGATACTATCTTGATCAACAAGACAAAGTCAGTAGGATCTACTAACCAAGAACTCTAAGCCAACACACAATTTTCTTTTTTTAGCTGTTTGTCTCAGGTACTTATTACAAAAATGAAATACTAACACATTCTGATGCTAGCTAAATGGCAACAATGCACTAAAAGTCACTAGAAAAAAAGCACCACCTAATAAACTGTGCTGTACCTATAAAGTTGCATTTATGCTACATTCTACACTAAAATATCAATTCTGGGGTAATTAAATACAGAAAATTGTTAATTGTATTAAAAGATGTTCTACCTTTGGAAATTGAGGAGGAGGCTCTCTCTTCCTATTCTGCTCCAAGGAGAAACACAGACTTTAGAAATGACAATACTAGAGACAACACTGTGGAGTGCTAAAAGAAATAAACAAAGTGGAGAGCTGACTGGCAACGACAACACTGGAGAAATACCACCATGGGGGGCACATTTTACCCATGGGAAACAAAGAAGGTGACTCAAACCTGACTCTTTACAAAGCAATGCAAAGTAAACGCGCTCTTAAAGCCTGAGGAACTCAAGCTAGAAATCACACAGAAAGTCTCTAGGGATGTGAGGGATATTTGGCTCGACAGCTGTCACCTTGCTGATTGCCAGGGTTGATAGGGCTAAATGGTTGGCTCTGTGGGTGTCCCTTCTTCCCTCACTACTCCATGGGCATCCCAGCAAAAACTGCAGTCAATTGAGCATGACTGGCCCATAGAGGAAGACTCATCTTTAGTTATGACTATGAGTAGCTTCAATTACCTGCTAGAATTTCAAAACAAGTTCATAAGAAGATATCAAAAATGTTTCTGCCTCTCTTCCACAGTGATCCTTGAAACTGTAGCAGAGGAGTTTGGTGAAGGACTGAGGGATCCAAGGCCTCTCACTTTCTGCACAGTTTCTGCACAGTTGGTATTCTCCATATTAACTATCAGCTACTTCATGAAGACGCCTCCCTGAGGAGGACTGAGTGAAGCAGTGATTTATGGGCATAGCAATAGATCAAGAGTCATTTTATAGCTATGTTCCTTCAGCAGAAGGAACATAATAGCAGGAGGTTTTCCCCAAGCCAAAGAACTATCTATTATAAGATTCTGGGCCACTTTAGCAAGGCAAGGGATGAGTTCCATCTCATGAACTGGATCTTAAATCCAATCAGAAAGTGATTGGTTACCTCCATTACATTTGTGTCACTACTGAGCCAATTTCTCTTGCCAGCAGGTCACTTTTGTAGGTTGCACAGTGGGTAACTGGATATTGATTATTCCCTTTTTCCTCCTGTAGCTGGCAGAATACTTCCAGCACCAAGGAATTTAGTAGGAGCTAAGCTTCTAGTTGGGAAACAATTGTAAAAGCCAGAGGTTATGGGTGACTCTGGAACAGTGTCTCCCAGACATAACAGGACTGATGCACATATGAACTCACAGAGACTGTGGCAGCACATCTGAGACTTGCAGGGCTGTAAGCCGGAAGTGGGTCCCAGTACTGAGAGGGGAAAGTGGACACAGGCTCCTGCTTCTCCTGGCAAAAGGGAACTCAGCCTTCTCCGGTGGAGGCCATTGGATAAAGGAACTATATCCCAGAGCAGACCCATGTCCAAGAGAATCTGTCCAACACAAAATGAACTCCAGAATTTTTCTGTGGACTTTTTGTTCGATTTTGTTTTGTTTTGGCATTTGTGTCTTATTTTTTCTTTGTTTTCATTTTCTGTTTTGTTTTGGGTTTTGGTTATTTTTGAAAGAAAGAGAAAAAAAGAACATAAAGTGGGTAGAAAGGTGATGAGGATTTTGGAGGAGTTGGGATATAAAAACGTGAAACATATTTTCTGAAAAAATCAAGTAAGAAAGAAAAAGGAAAATCTGTAAATGTAGAGACTGAAGCAAGACATTGTTAAAATAATCTATGAGACAATGTCCAAAGGAAGTTATAGGAAAAATATATAGAATTGAAAGAAAACGCAAATGCTACACACTAAAACATGAGATTAAGCTAAGTAATTCTGAGAAAATGCACAGCCAATCATTACTTGTATTATAGTCTATAAAACAGTTCAGTTGGTAATATGAATTCTTACCTTAAAAAAACTAGTAAAAGAGAACACAATAAATTAAAAATCAATCCATAAAATAAAGATAAAAGCAAAGAATACCGACACTGAAAACAGGAAAACAATATTGAAGTTTAATGAATCAAAGCACTAATTATTTTAAAAAAAATCAGTGATGATAAACGTCTATGTAACAAGATGAACAATGGCAAAAGACAGAAGACTGAAATGACTAACAGCAAGACAGAGCAGAAGAAATCACAACAGATCCTGCCATCATTAAAAGGGTGATAAGACAATGTTAATTACTTTACGACGCTAAGAGAAACAGCTTGGAAGAAACAGAATAATTCCTCAGATGGCACAGCCAGCGTTCTTCTAAATAGAGAGAGTCCGGATACACCCATAAGATTGTTAAATGAATTGTGTTAGTAATTCAAGTGCTCCCCACCCAAAAATCTTGAGGTCCAAGTCATTTTACTGATGAATTTACCTTAGTTCCAAAAAGAAAGTTGATAACTACTCAGAAATAAAAATGAACAAATTAATGAGCCATACAACAGCTTGGATGAATTTCAGAGGAATTATGCATCAAAGATCAACAATTTCTTAGTAAAACGGGGAAAAATTTATGAAATGTTATTTCGTAGTAGCTAGCAAATACATTGCCTATAGCAAAAAAAGTACATGTTGCATTTAATAACCAGAAAAAAAAACACATGATGATGAAATATAATTCACTCATTAGTCTGACAAAAATTAAGCAAGTGTAAATTAAAGCTGTTGTAATATTCTGAGATGGCTCAAAAGTTATCTCTGGTAATATCAAGGATTGGGAAGGGTGTACAGGTGAAAGAATTCTACACATGAGTTTGCAAATACGTCCAACTGGTTTGAAAGAATAATGCTGTCTAATTAAATCTTTACCCTAATTGTACACCTAGGTTAATTTCCTATAAAACTTTTCTGTAAGTGTCCAGTGAGATGGACAAAGTAATATTTACCATACTCATGGTCATTAGATCGTGATTTTGAAGACAGCCTGAACATTATGTGTCATAAAACAGGACAGTAACTGTGAATTGAGTTACAGCCATTGTGCATCATGAAAGAGCCTCAGAAACAAAACATCAAACTGAAAAGACAAGTTACAAAATACTACATACACAATACTCTATAACTTTTATTTTTGTATATGTTTCATTTATATATTACATTCAATGCATAATATAAATGCTGATTAACATATTTGGTTTTAGCATATTTAATGTGT
Organism: Meriones unguiculatus; assembly: GCF_030254825.1. Taxonomy (NCBI): domain Eukaryota; kingdom Metazoa; phylum Chordata; class Mammalia; order Rodentia; family Muridae; genus Meriones; species Meriones unguiculatus. Next base: position 56,949,291 of record NC_083362.1, on the reverse strand, counting down.
AAATTCGTAATTCTAAAAATTTATTGTGAAATAAATACTTTTGGTTTTTAATTGAAGCTTTTCTTCTTGCTTTCTCTCTCTCTCTTTTTGATTTCTTTGTGGGAATCATGTTGTGGAAACTAAGGTAGCCATGAACTTTCTTAATCCTTATCTCAGACCCCAGAGTGCTGAGTCCTCAGCTTTGTACAAATATGCCTAGTTGTTGGTGTGCTGTATATTGGCTGATATTTCCACAGTGATATAAATCCTGGGCATCTTTGTATTTTTTTGCATGAACCACATTTCACATTCATGATTCAAAATAAATAGTTAAGTTTAAACCTGAGAATGATCAGAATTTTCTAAATGCTTATATTGTGATTCACATTTAGTCTTTGTACATAAACATAATATATTTAGCATAATATAATAACTTTAATTTATTTAATTTTCTACCCATAAAAGAATTACAAGTTGACTTAATCCTTATCAATTTGCTACAGCATGATATTATGAATAAATATTGTGTTAATTTATTTCCTCAGGAATTTAGAATGAATTATTTCAACTGTTGAAGACATTCCACACTGTTCTCTAATTATTGGTATGAAAATTCTCACTTGGACCTCATCACAGACTTTGAAATTTCCATGTTTTCAAACTCTGAAACAACGAAAAACTATTTTTTACTAACTTTACATATTCAAAATATAATTATCTCACATTATAAAACAATATATACAATTACTACAAGAACGCAAGGAGATATTTGGTCAATACCATAGTAACAAGTTTCCTATAGGCAGAAGATAATGTCTCTATATGAAAGTTCTATACTGTTAACTACAACCATCTAGACAGTATAGTTCCCAGCTCTCAGGTGGATAGGCTTTTGATGTGCACTGTCATCAAGCTGGAGCGACATGACACCAGGACTGACAGCATCTCACCACTGTCCCCATTTCCCTGCATCCATACCAACAGTTGTTGCCATATGTATTCCGAATGATGGTCACTCTGACTGGGAGGAAATGGAATCTTTTAAATTTTTTTTATGTATTCATTTTATGTGTATGGGTGTTTTGCCTGAATATATGTCTATGTACCACATTTGTGCCTGGTGTCCAAGAAAGCCAGAATGAGGGGTCAAATCCACTGGGACTGAAGTTACAGGTGGTTGTGAGATGCCATTTGGGTGTCTGAAATTGAGCCTGGGTCTCATGGAAGAGCAGCTCAGTTTTACACCTCTAAGCCATCTCTCCAATCCTGTGAGACAGAATCTTGAAACAACTTTCATTTACACTTGCTTAGTAAGTAATAATGTTGAGATAAATTAAGAGACAGAGAACAAAATAGATTACAGTAATTAAAGAGGTACAATACTGTAGTCAAAAAGCTTAAGTAAGGAGGGGGTATGTGAATATAGGGAAATTAAGGGATAAGTGTAGTGGGTGCTAAACCAAAGAAAGCAGGTGTGGACTGCTATGTGGAGACAATTTCACAACCCAACCTGAATAAAATACTTAAATAATTGAAAGGATAGCAGAACACATATGAAATTAGAGGAGGAGGAGAGACACTGCATGTTAAAGAATTAACTGGGGACTGGACACAGTGAATGAGTTAGAGGGTAGTGGGTGGGGTAAACAAAACCAAGGACGTATAAACCTTAATTTAACCCACTAGTCTGTAAATAATTTCTAACTACCAATTTTAAAACAGAATTCAAATTGCATGGGTGGACAATGCTGTCCCCAGAAGACATGGCTGTTTAGGGGAAAACTTTAGAGGCATGGGATACCTCCCTGCAAGTTACTGGCCAAGATGTGCTAGAAGTTGCAAAACAACACTGGCTCTTGTCTTACCCATGATTATCCATGATAAAGCTACATGGTAAGACCATGATGATGATATATCTTAGAAGTGGGACACAGAAAAATCAATTTCAAGCAGACAAAGGCACTTCCTCCTCGCTAGCTGCCTTTCTCAGTGCCAAATGTGCTGTGCTCACTGTTGGGGAAGATAAAATATTAAAGGTCTTGTTCTGTACTGGACCCCACAGAATGCAACACCTACGTGCCCACTGGCGCAACAGTGGCATGACTGCTATAGGGTTACTAACCACTTTCTGATGTCTGGTACAGTACACCCGATCCAGGCTCATGATTAGGGATCATAGGGCCTAGGGTAGAACTGAGGAGCCATTGGCAGTACATAGTTCCTGTGGTGGAAGAATCACTTTTTTGTTGTTGGTTGGTTGGTTGGTTGGTTGGTTGGTTGGTTTGGTGTAGTCTGGTCTGGTCTGTTTGGGTTTGGATTATATGGCCAGTGGTAGGTTTTCTATGCTTCAGTGGATGGCCCCACACTCATGAACTTGATGGGTTATCAAAAGAAAAAACAAGAAGTCAGGAGTGGGGGGACTTGGGAGAGGTTGGAGAGGAGAAACTGGGATAAAAATAATTGATCATATTTCATAGTATGCATATATGAAATTCTCAAAATGAAATAATTTAATTAAATATCATTTATGATACCCAGTAAATATTCTTTTCTACAGAAATGTTATCATTACTTGAGCTGGTCTGTTGTGGGAACTGTGCTAGAGAAAATGTCAAGTGTGTGTGTGTGTGTGTGTGTGTGTGTGTGTGTGTGTGTTTCTTTTTCTGAATACTGAAAAAGCTCCATGGTGAATAGCTTATTCTTCTCAGTTCATAGGGATGGCGGCATAGAATTTAAGTAATATCCATGTTTATACAAGTAACAGGGGAAAGATCTGAGTTTCAAATATGGATCAGTCTCCAAAGTCCTGCACATGGCTGAAACAGCATCTGCTGACCATAATACTGCAGAACAGCTAAGAGAAGCTGCTCTGAAGAGAATGGAAAACAATAGTTAACTCATAAGAAGAAAAGTTACAAAAGAATTAAATGAAGCCTTCAAATAATACCCCTCTGTTCTCTTAAGGAAATATTGCACATCATTTTTACTCCCAAGGAGTTAGAATAAAAGTATAAAACTGAAAACTTATCCATAGCTTATGAAAATTCATCAACAGTTAGAAAGATATTATATTATCTATATCCATGGTATAAGCTAAGTTTCAAAAAAGGTATTTTAATATACGCTACTGGCTAATAACTTATATAATTAGAACTTTAGCTGAATACATGTTAAATTATTGCTGATTACTGGTGCTATTCTGCATTGTTATATTAATGCTTTTGTTACGTATTTTGTTGTATATGCTAATGAATATGATACCTTAAATTTTGAAGTGAGGTCCATGAAAAGCCTTCTGTGCAATTTCTATACTACTTTTAAATGTCACCGGCTCAGAACAGCAGTTAAGCAACAGGATAGGAGATATCTGGAAAAGGACCTGATAGGTTACTGTTTGTTTCTGTTGCTGTTGTTGTTTCTTCAAGCAGAACACCTGGACAACTACTGATTCACCTCATGGCACAACCGGAAATCTAAGTTTTGGTTATTACAATGATGGCAGGATTACAACTGCAGAAGCACCAATCAGTGTCTTCACATAGGTGCAAGTGTGTTCCCAGGTATTATATGGCAAAATCTAAGAAAAAAAACAGAATTACCTACATCTGTGTCCTGTTTTGTCACAGATAAAGATTTGTCACTGTTGGTATCTTAGGACACTGTTTGGCCATTTCCAGGGCACAGTCATACTGTGCTAGAGATCATGGAGAGACTGCTGAGAAGATGTTAGAACACTCCCATCCTCACCTACACTGTAGGGTCTGAATACATCATCTGCAACACCTGGGTGCTCCTTCCTGAAGAGCCTCCCAGAGCTGTGCTCATTGTACTTGCAGAAGACATCTGTGCTATACTTCCACACACCTATGACTTCACAAGAGTCTTATTCTCCTATCAAACATGCATCAACTGAGCAGACAGATAGTCACTGAATTAAATGGGTCTGTGCCATTCCATTTGTCAGTGCTTACTGAAGACAGCTGTTCAGTATTGTCCTGGTTCTGTCTTTATCATCACACTGGAAGGTGGTCCACAGAAGTTCTGATCTCCCAGTATCTACCACAACAAGGCTGGTCTTGCCCAAGAGGAAGAATAGGTGGCCAAGACAGAGATGGCATGCTCAGCTCTACTGAAAGCTATTTATAAGCGTAACAACTATTTTTTTCTCATAATAAGCTCTCAATAATTGTTGGTAAATACCCTGCTTCCTGGCAAATAATCTAAAATATTTTAGTACATGTTTTTCCATCTTCTAATTTTTTAAAATTGTATTTAAGATGGCTTACTATTTTTTCAAAGTTTTCAACCTTTGACATTTGAATTTTTAAAATACAAAGTATTTAAAAGTTTCATTGTAAAAATATTTAAGCTAATCAGGGAGGCAAAGATAGACACATCTCTGTGAGTTCAAGGTCAGCCTGGTCTACAAAGCGAGCCCCAATTGTGTGAGGCTTCACTGATCCTGACAGCCTGCTGTGTCACTGTGCTGCGCACCCTCACCAGACATGTCTAGGCCAGTGAGTTCCCAACTGGACATAAACTGGCTCCAGTGTGTAAGTCCATTATGCATATCTTGTGCATAACTGCTCTAAAGGATATTATTTTGTGTAATTTATATGTCTGTAGTGTACCTTGCAATAGGACGTAAAAAGTAAGATTTGCATATTGATGATGCAACATCGACCCAGGTGTCATGCCAATGAAAACACCAAATAAACCTTGAAGAGCAAAAAAAGGAAGGAAGGAAGGAAGGAAGGAAGGAAGGAAGGAAGGAAGGAAGGAAGGAAGGAAGGAAGTTTAAGAATCCATTTAGCTTCTCTCCATTTGGATAAGAAATATCTAAGCTTTACAAATTTTTAATTGAAGCATAATTTAAATCACATAAAATTTAAATCACATAAAATGTATCAACTTAAGAAAGAGTTCAGAGATGGAAAGACATTCATATCGTTGAAAGAATATACTTGGCAGTTGTCAGAAATAACCCAATTAATTCATGACCTGTGTGATAAGGATTCGTGTGAAGAAAAACATCAAGGGCTACCCTCGAAAACTGCTCTCGTCCCTGATCAAGAATAATATAACACCCTGGGGATGCTGGCATGAACTGGCAGAAATTAAATATAGGATGGAAATATCATAGTAGCCACGGCATTATCACAAAATTCCTCTGCCTAGCCTCCATGGGGGAAAAAAAGAGCAATCCTGAAGGCTAACAGTAAACTACTAAAACCCAGCAACGCAGCACCCTACAAAGCAGATGCTCTACCCGATGTGCTGCTGCAACAGCAGACTAACATGGCCAGGTGTAAACGGTGCAAAGCCAATGAGCTGGCAAGTGTGTTCATTTCCCTCCTTCAAAAAGAAGAAACAGAAGCAGTGTGCATTCGCCTGAGACACGCAAGCATTTACGGTCTCTCTCAGAATGACATTCACACTCGTGGACATAAAATGAGTCTCTAGTGATTTTTACTGTTTAGAAACCTCACAGGACATCACTAATAATTGCATTAGAATGGATAAATAAAACATCTAATGGTATTTAATAAATTCTGAATTTCATGATAAATGTACAAAAGAGGTGATTTGCGCAAATAGAAGGTCAAGTGCTCCTGGCAGAGAGCACTTGAAAATACAAAGTATTTCCTGGCGCAGAGAGCTTGACTGCCTATAGATGAGCTTAAGGATACACAGTTTTGGAACATCTTGAAAACATAAGGTAGCATGGCTTATACAGCCACGGTTAATGCATCACCTTGCTCAATCTTGCTGCAGGCTCTGCTTCTATGTCCTTGACAGACATGTCTCTTACACACCAACACAGAGCCCATAGCCACTGCCAACATCCATCAACTTGAATGGTACTCACTTCTATTAGGAGTTTTGATTATGATACAGAAATAAGCATCTTTAAAGATGGGCAGTTTAATAACCTAATTTTATGTATTTACACACATTCTCCAAAAAGATCACAAATTGTCTGAAGAAAAAATAAAACAAAATAAAAACTAAAGATGATGTGTATGGATATAACCTAGAACCTTTACTCGGACGAAGCTCGTGGTAGCTCAATAACCAATTGGTTTCCCATAGTAAGGGGAACAGGGACTATCTCTGACAGGAACTCAATGGCAGGCTCTTTGACCTCCCCACCCCCCAAGGGAGGAGCAGTCCTGCTAGGCCACAGAGGAGGACTTGCAGCCAGCCCTGAAGATACCTGATAAAACAGGGCCAGACAAAAGGGGGGAGGTCCTCCCCAATTCGTGGACTTGGAAAGGGGCAGGGAGAAGCTGAGGGACGGAGGGTGGGATTGGGAGGGAATAAGGGAGCGGGATACAGCTGGGATACAGAGTTAATAAAATGTAACTAATAATAACAAACAATAAAAAAAGAAGAAAAAAAAAGATTGTGAGGAAAATGGAGAAGTCCATATTTTAAAGGCCCAGTTACAGTCTTAAAGGAGTGTGTTCGCTAGTTTCATGTCAACTTGCCATAAGCTAGAGGTGTTTGGAAAAGCAGGCTCTCAAATGAGAAAATGTCTCAATAGTATTGGCCTGTAGGCAACACTGCTGCACATTTTCTTAACTGTGATCTACAGAGAAAGGCCCAGCCACACAGTGTGGGGCTACCCCTGGGCTGGTGGCCCCGGGTTCTATAGGAGAGCAGGCTGAGCAAGCCAGGGGAGAAAGCCAGGAAGCAACACCCCTCATGGCCTTTGCATCGTTGGCTCTGGCCTTCAGGTTCGTGCCCTGTTTAAGCTCCTATCCTGGCTTCCTCCAATAATGAACACTGACATGGAAGCATAAGCCAACTTTGCTTCCCAATTTTCTTTTGTTTATGGTGTTTCATCACTGCAATAGTAACCCTAAGAAAGAGATTCAAGTAAATATTACATCAATTGACATATAACTAGGCTTCTAAGAAAAGAGTAAATGGTGGATAAGAAATAAAATTTGGAAATTAAAATAGAGCTTTCAAAATAAAAACATATTCAGTGGGTTGATCATGATAAATTGGATGAAGTCATTCTCCCAATAGGCAAACAGAGGCAATGATCACATGATTCATCAGAATGATACATCAGAATGCAAACCAAAGAGATAGGAATATGGAGGGAAGATAAGGCTTACAAAATATAGTTTTGAGAAGGCAAACTGTACATATTACCAGTTCTAAAAATGGAAAGAAGGGATACAAATGAACAACAAACATGAAATGTTCTGTGATAAAATAGCACAATGGATTGGAGAATGAAAAGTTCTGAGTTATTTTAAAGATGGCAAACAAACTTTACCTTCACCTTGTTATGGTTCTGTTATAATTTAACAACTCTTTAAAAAAGAAAAAAAAACACCTAAAGAAATAGAAAAACTATAGACATTAAGTTAGAACTTTCCCCAAAACATAGATTTTAGCAAGAAAATCCAGAAAAAGGTTTTTGTCTAGGAATATTAGAGTATTTCACTAGTCAGCTTGAAAGTTCTTCGTGTCATATAAATATAGCCATTTTATGGTCAAATGTCATTGCCATGCCTTTTCAAAATATTGGTACTTTAGTGTTTTGCATCACATACAGCATTGGCTATTTTCGGACAAAACAAGAATCACACTGAAAGCAAACAGCAGAGCATGTGAGACAACAAGGCTGTTCCCCTGAAATGCAAATGAACCGTTAATTTAAATTGACTGAATATTATTAACTGAATATTAACTGAAGGCAAAATGAGACTATTTCAGGTGCGCAAACACTGCGATGGTTTATCTCCACAGAATATCTTGAAAGTTATTCTAGGAAATCCTTCAGGAGAACAAAGAAGGCCACTCATAAGGAGCAGCATAGAAACTAAGTAAGAGGGGCAGTGGAGTGCGAGCTGGTGGGCTAGGAAAGACTGGCTGTGTTAAGAGACATGTTGCTGGGCCCATTTGCCGTGCCGTGGCTCCATTCAAAATAGTTAATTCTGCAAGAAACCATACTCATTCACAGATAATACATTTAAGTGGTGTTTTATTGAGTTCACTTATTAATTTACTAAAAATAGAATTACCAATATAAAACAAATGCAAGCACTACCAATTATGAGGGTATTAATACTAATATTCAGTGCAGTGAAACCCTTTAAATGCACCTTTATTTCTATAACAGAATCCATAAGTGCTATCTAAGTGAATAAACAAATATACTCTGACACTATGTGATCATCAATACATGCAAATTTAAATATTAACAAAATGACTGGTCAAAGAGGAGAGAAGAAACAGATTCACTTTATATAGTCCAGTCTGTGAAGCCTCAATTTATCATGTAGGTACTTCCTTATGTATGGTAGTGCCTCACCGAGAAAAATATACTTCACATTGATAAATAATTTGTATGCTCTCTAATTTCAAAGTGGTTTGTCAAATAACAGGTCATCCTTGCATTTCAAATATACGGCCTCACAATAGCTAACAAAGGGCTCATCCAATCCTTGAGCATGGCATACCACCTGAAGGAGTGTGTGGTGTGTGTGTGTGTGTGTGTGTGTGTGTGTGTGTAGCAGGAATGCCCCTACATGATGAGCACGATCATGACCCAAAGCTCTGCACGGACAGAATCTACCTCAGATGAATAGTGAGGATGGAGGAACATCACAGCAACCTGAAGGTCATCAGAGCTTATTGCACCAAAGGCTTAGCAGAACTGAAAGTGTTTATGATTTACTTTATTCTAATATTCTACACAACGCCTGATTCCAACGCATTCCCAAAGGATAAAAAAACGTAATTGGTATTATGAGTAAACATGCCATATGTTGAATGTATACAAATATTTTCTTCTACACCACTACTGAAAGCTATTAGAGAAGAAAATACTTTGAATAAAAAGTAAGTGTCAAGGATGGAGCTTCAGCTCAGTAGTTAGTGGCACTTGCTGCTCAACTGTGAGGGGCAGGGCTATGACCCCAGGACCCATACAGCCAGCCAGGGTCCTCCACTGACGCCTCCACCACCATGGCGTCTGATTCACTCCTCTAGCCTAGGCTCAGGCACAGGCACTTGTACCCCCACCACACATACTACATGTACACACAGAACATAAATAATCTTCAAAACTTAAATAAGTGTAGATGTGGATGTTACAGTGCTGTCTAGTAACATTTTTATAAGCAAAATTGTTGCCACATTCATTAGTTGTCTAACAAGAAATTATACTTCTATGGCAGTTTGTGTCTACTGTCACCTTCGTGGGATCTGGAGTCACCTAAGAAACAAGCCAAGGCACACGCTTAGGTGGTTTTCTAGATTAGTTCGGCCTCCGCCCCTGCGCCTGAGAGACTGCCTTCATTACAGGAAGTGCTGTGGGAAGACTTGCCGCCACCGTGGGCAGCACGCTGCCTGGGGTGAAGTTTGGAACTGCACAGAAAGAGGAAGAAGCTGAAGACAGCATCGCTCACCATGTCTGGCTGCAGATGCAGTGTGCTCTGTCGCCTTAACTACCTGCTGCCATGATGCTCTCCCTCCCTGTAATTGCTCTCCTTGGGTATTTTATACCAGTAACAAGATAAATACCTAATACAACTCCTGTAACATGAATTACATTCTTACTTTTTCTCTTTTTATTCCTTTGACTATACATTTATATAGGATTTTAATTATTATTCTGATAACCAAGCAAATGTATTGAATAGACACATACATTCTTAAATGGTGCACAATTCTATCTATGCATTTTAAAAATGAAGACTAGGGGAATTATGTCACACCACAGGAAAGGAAAAAGCCTTTTCTTTAGGACAGAGGTCACAGAGAGTAGAAATGAGGGCAGGTGCGCTGACTGCTGGGCCTGTGGTGAGGTGGGTACACAGACTCTGAGCTGCCCGTACCACGAGTAAGCATGTGACCCGAGTTAACCAATCGCTAGTTCTGTTGGCCCAAGCTCTACTCTCCTCGGTAAAACGGCTTGTAACAAATAAGCTCTAAACTTCCTCTAGAGTAAATAAACTCAGAGTGTCTGAATAGCTCTCTTGTAGAGATCTGAATGTTACATACCAGCTAATAGGAACATAAAGAAATGTCATACCTTTCTATCATCCTTCATCTTTGTTTTATATCCACTGTCCTGTTTGGATTCATGAAGACCTTTCTGAGTAGGGGCTTCTGACTTGTTTTCTTTCTCACAACTGTAACCAGCTGCAAGATAAAAGCCATAAAAGATATGATTATAACAAACACGTATATATTGAGATTCTTTTAATGCACGTGTTATGAAAGTATTAAAATTATCTATATAAGATATGATTATACAGGGCTTCTGAGACAGGTCAGGGTTAGTGCTTACCCGTACTTGCTGCCAAGTCTGTTAACCTGATTTTGATCCCCAGGACCCACATAGTGAAAGGAGTGAACTGACTCCTCCCACAAGTCATCCTCTATCCTTGACATTGTGTGGTGGCACACACACACATACACACACACACACAAAATCTTTTTTATTAAAAAATATTTTTATTAAAGTTTACTTTTTAATTTTATTTTATGTGTCTGAGTGTTTTGCCTGCATGCATGTGGATTACGTTAGCGCCTGGTGCTCACTGAGTACAAAGAAGGCATCATATCCTCTGGAACTAGAATTAGAGATGTTTGTGACCAAGGCCAGTCTTCTGCAAGTACAAGTGCTCTTAACCATGGATCACCTTTCTAGCACCCTCTTGGGCTGTGTGTGTGTGTGTGTGTGTGTGTGTGTGTATCTGTTTGTCTGTGTGTAAAGGAGAGACAGGAACAGAGAAGGAAGGAGGCAGAGAGGAAGATAGAGGGTTTAACTGTATAGTCATGCCTGGCCTGTTGACTTACTACATACACCAGGATGGCCTTGACCTCAGAGATCCACCTCCTTCTGCCTCCTGAGTGCTTGGATTAAAGCTGTGCACCATCACGCTCAGCCACATTAAGTTTTTAAAATACGGTTAAAACCAAAATATACTAAGATCTTATTATTACACAAATTTTAAAGGTACTAATTCAATACTATAATACAAACACACTAAAGTGCTTTAAGTTGGGTTTCAAAATTCAGTTTCTCAAAATGTAGGGTGGTATTTCTTAGAAGGTTAACAAAATGAAATTGTGAGCCAGCTACAAAGAATGGAAACAAATTCCTGTATCATAAGACTATGAGCTTATAAACAAAGTTGAAAAAGGCCAAAAAACTAATAAGCCATGACAATATTTTTTAAAGAGATGGTAAATGTCTTAAGGGTTACATAATTTTACTGGCTCTGCCTCTCAGTGTTGAGAACAGGTAAAAAAGAATGGCAATACCTGAACCACTGTCTCCCTGATCTCCAGAGATAGAAGCGGCCTCATGAAATCCTGAGGAAGTGAGAGGAAAGACCTTTGATTCACTTCTCTCTATACATACATATACAGGCACATACGACTTGCACTCTATATCTAAATGATTTACAAATATAAATAAATATGACTTTCATTTTATATCTAATTGGTTTAAATATATAGGAACATATGATTTGCACGCTATGTCTAAATGATTTACACATATAGGTATATATGACTTGTACTTTATGTCTAATTAATTTAAAATAATAAGGCATATTCACTATCAAATAGATAACTCAATACTGGTTATAGCACTAGATTTATGGCAGAGAGAAAAATGACAAAAACAAAAGTATCTGGATGATCTCAATGCCAAGGCTCTCTTAAAAAAAAAAAAAACATAAACAAACAAAACCAAGAACCATGTCTTTTCCTCCTGTACAGAAATCAATCCAGAGGCGATCACAGGCCTTAAAAGACAAACTCTGAAACTGCTTAAGGGGAAAAAAAAAAACTTGAAGACAAAGGTAAGGCCTGTCTGAAAAGGATTCCAATAGGCCAGAAACTATAATAAGAACTGAATGACAGAGGAAGTTGACAAGATAGCCCAGAAGGTAAAGGCGCTGGCCATGTAAGCCTGGTGACCTGAGTTTGAACCCTGGAATCTATATTTGCAGAAGAAATGACTCTACAAAGTTGTCACCTGGCTTCTAAGTACACACACACACACACACACACACACACTATTAACTAATTTTCTCTTGCAAAAGATTGGCAAGTGGAATTGGATAAAGCTAAAAAGTTTGTGCACAGCAAAGGCAACAATGAACAGTTTGAAGAGGTGAACAGAACAGCAGACATCTAACATGTTAACACATACAATATACAGAGCTCAAACTTAACAAGATATACAACGATTCAGTAAGTACATTAATGAAGTGATCAATTTTCAAAAGATTAAGTACAAATGCCCAACAAAAAAAAATATATCAAAAAATCTTTAAAGCCTGGACCATCAGTGCGATGAAATCAAAACTACACTGAGATTCCAAGGAGGAGCATGCAGCTGGCATGTGATTTCTTCCCTAACCTAAGTTTGTTAACCTGTACCAGTTCCTGAGAAAAGACCAAACATTAAAAGCAACCTCATAATAACACAGAAGAAACTGTTTAGTCACCAAGCACTAAGGACTTAGGCACTTAGAATGCCATTCCTTCTTCAGTGATGCTGCAAAATTGGAAGGCCAGTTTTCAAGAATATGTTAGGAAGAACAACACTTAGGGACCATTAAGACACAAGGAAGGTTTCCACTCCTGATCCTTTTACTGTATTTACTTTTCAAAGACCATAGCTTTCAAACTGATGACAATTTTAAAGGATAGTAATCATCTTCCACATCTGATTTATCTTTTACCAAATGATGGCTACTGTCACAAAAATATTACACATTATTCCATGCAGCTGTGTCAATGATCCTTGAAGGGCACTATCCTTTGCTGTTCTATATATGGGCAAAGGCCTGGTGCACTGGTAGCCATAGAGGAAAAAGGAGAATGTAGAGGGAGAAAATATCCAGCTCTCAAACAGATTTGCAGAAATCTTAGATTTCATACAGTAATAAGACCACACAAGGCATCACTTTCTAAAGGAAACTAAAAGGCAAAAAGCTAGCAAGCAAATGAGGACAGGAAAAAGGAAAAATGGACATATGAAAGGAACTGATTTATTACTGCATGTTTGTTATTCAGCAAACAAAATTAAATTACAAAAATGTATATTGTAGTAAATGTTAGAAAATTCAATATTTTGGGAATAAACATTACATAATATATACTAGCAGAGAAATAATGGTTCTCATTTTCTAATATAATAATCCTTTTTGTAATATAATAATCTAAACGTGACTTCCACTTCCTGTAACATAAATATTTTCTTTACACAAGTATTTGTATAATGAATAAAAGGCTCAGACATTTCTGCCTTTGTAGAGTTCCTGGATAACCACATGTGATATTTATTAATGTCCAGCAATATCCAGTAAAGTCCATATTCCCATGACCAGATGCTCATGCTTATCTCCTGCTGCTTGCTACTGACAACCCTTACAGTCCTGCCTAGGGACATGCAGTTTTAGAATCTACATGGCTGTAAGAAGCATTATTTAAATATCTATGATTCCAAGAGAACGTTTTTAAAACAGCAAGTGGGCAAACAATGTTAATTTATAGGAATTTGATTTGTTGAACATTCCCATGCTCAAGTTCATCAACAATCTTTCATGTATGCACACATTCAATCAGGGTTAACTGAATATGCCCATGTCCCAGAGAAGATTGGCGAATACTTTCCTCCACCTAACATAAAGCTCCTAGCACCTAACATTGCCAACTTCTAACTCCCCTACAGAGCAAACAAAACTGCAAAAAGAATTGTTTAAATGAAAAATGCTACTGAAGAAATTACTCGTAATTTAAACCCAGAGTGATAATCATAAAATATTTAAGATATGAGGACACATACAAGCAAATATAACTAAAAGTAAAAAAAAAAAAAAAAAAAAAAAAAAAAACAGAGTTGAAGAAACACTATTTGAAAAGCAATATTACATCCTTCTAAATTAGACTACATAGTCTATGTGCCAATATAAAAAAGAAACATCTCATGGTACAATTCTGAGCAGCAATATATAACAAAAATAACTTAGAAGACACTCACTAACTAACATGTATGACATAAGGAGCACCTTGGGCTGTTGGGTGAGGATATGATAAGGAGGCCTATGTTCTGCTCACCTATAAGTACTAAACCAGGCAGTATTTTGCCTACTCCTTAGGATACCCATTTCCTCTCTTAAGAGTTGAGTAATTTTTCATGATTTTCATTTTACCAAGCATGTCAAATGAGCAGTAATTAGAAATCTTAATTTCTTAACTAGTTTAAAATCTTCATTATGATGTATGGATGAGCCCTCATTGTGTGGGTTAGAAAGGGGAATTCTGAGGCTGGGCATGGTGGTATACACCTTTAGTACCAGCACTCAGGAAGCAGAGACAGCTAGATATTTGTGAATTCAAGGCCAGCCTAATCTATGCAGTGAGTTTCCGGTATATAAAAAGAGACACCATCTCAGAAATAAAAAAAAAGGAAGAAAGAAATTCTGTATTCAAGTTACTGCCTTATACCAAACCAGAAAACGAATGAATCTAATGGAAGCATGACAAGGTAAAAACGTGGAAAAGAACTACAAAATTAAAAAAAAAAAAGAGTTTTAACTATGAGAATGTTACTTATAAGCCTTTATTAATCAAATACAATGAGTATGGCTCTGGAAACATTATGGCATTAAATTTATTTTAAATATTCTAATTCTGACATTTTCATAAATATTAGAGCCTCCTTTTCTTTCTTTCTTTCTTTTTTTTTTTTTTTTTGTTTTTTCAAGACATGTTTTTCCTATGTAGCCCTGGCTGTCCTGGACTCGCTTTGTAGACCAGGCTGGCCTCACAGCTATCCTCCTCCATCTGCCTTCCTGAGTGCTGAGATGAAAGGCTTGCACCATCATGTCTAGATAGCTATTTCCTATTTTATTAATTTTTATTTTTTATGTTAATTACATCTCATTCACTTTGTATCCCAGCTGTAGCTCCCTCCTTCATTCCCTCCCAATCCTACCCTCCCTCATCTCCTCCCATGCCCCTCTCCAAGTCCACTGATAGGGGAGGTCCTCCTCCCCTTCCATCTGACCCTAGCCTATCAGGTCTCATCAGGACTGGCTGCAATGTCTTCCTCTGTGGCCTGATAAGGCTGCTCCCCACTCAGGGGGAGGTGATCAAAGAGCCAGCTACTGAGTTCATGACAGAGACAGTCCCTGTTCCCCTTACTTGGCAACCCACTTGGAGACTGAGCTACAGTGGGGTACATCTGAGCAGGGGGTCTAGGTTATCTCCATGAATGGTGCTTGGTTAGAGTATCAGTCTCAGAAAGACCCCTAAAGTGTAGGGAATCTTATGAAAGCTCTTTCCTATATTTTAAACAAGCAATTCAAGTTTAGTGATATATAATTTCAAATGTATTTTCCAGTATATTTTAACAAATATATATTAAAGGGTGACTGAGCTGTAAGGCCTTTGGATGCATTATTTTTTTTTCTTTTGTTGTTATACTTTCCAATTGTAAAATTTTGATTTGTTCCTATATGTAGGTATGTCAGAGAATGTGTGTGTATGTGTATGTATGTTCACACACAGAAATACTTCCGTTTCCTGCCGACACTCCCTTTCTGTTCACTTATTGATATATTTTCTCTTAATTCTCTGAACATATTCACAAATGCTCATTAGCATTTTTTACTTGTTAAATTCATTTCAGGGTTGGCCTCCATGTATTACTTCTTGTCTTGACTGTGGGTCATATATTTCTATACATATTCAAATGGTTAATTATGAACTGGGTAGAGGGATGGCACATTGTAGAGAGTCTGAGCAAACGTCTTCATCTGAAGGGTGATGGCTTTTATTTAGGAGAGCAGGCTAATTTTGGGTTCATCAATTTGAAAATCAAGGATTAGTTTTAATGTGTTTGGGGTAAATTTATGTAAAGCCTTCAGATGTTCAAGGCCAGTAACTTAGTAAGAATCCAGTTACAAACTTATTCTGCTATGAATCCTACATGAGCTTTGTGGCAGCCTTTTTGGAGTTAATGGCAAATTTGGAGTTAATGGCATCTGAGCAATGGAATTTGGCCTCTTGGCTTTGGCTATTTTCCAAAGTCCAGTTTCTCATAAACTAACCTTGGTGGTCCTACAGCTGACTGCTCTGACCCTGAGAAACTCTGTGCAACCATAGTAACCACACAGCAGGCTCAGTGTAACATTCAGTGAGCTCTCCTGTGTTTTGACCAAGTCAAGATCCACAGTGAGAAAGTGCTTGTACTTTTTTGCCTACTTAAGTATTAACCTGACGTCCATTAAATCGACACCTGGATCAGCATGTAGACTTGGTGTCCTTCTCTGTGTTGCCTGTCTCTCTCTCTCTCTCCCAGCCCTCCTTTTCTCAGGTGGTATTCAGGTGTCACTGCTGGCCGGTGACAGAGCTTGGCCTTTTATTTTTTTTAATTTTATTAATTACACTTTATCCACTCTGTTGCTCTCCTTGTGGGGTTCCTGTCCTCTCCAGATCTTACTATTTCCCACTTCTTACATAAGATTCCATGCACTCTGCCCAACCGTTGGCCATAAGTCTCAGCGTCTGCTTTGATAGTCTGCAGGGCAGAGCCTTTCAGAGGCCCTTGGTTTTATAGAGCAAATATGGGATGCTAAACTGTTAATGTCCCGCTAAGGATGCACAAAAGTGGCCTGCCACCAGGCATAGCTACCCTTGCAGCATATCCTATCAGGGTTAACGTGGAGACTTTCTAGTCTCTTCTTGGTCTTAGAGAAGTGCCCCTGTCTGTCAAGTGTCTAGCAGTGTACAAGAAGCTATGTCGTCAACCCATATTCAACTCCCTCACAGAAGCAGCAACTCTACACTGAAACTCTTCTGTGACATCTTCTACAGGTACCAGTTGTTTCAACAGCTCTGAAACCATGCTATTTTGCTTTTAGTTTCATCAAGAGTACCATGTTCTACATACAAAATTAACTAAAAAACAAACAAACAAACAAACAAAAAACAGTAGCCCTCCTGTATATGAAATAAAAAAGGGTCGAGAAAGAAATTAGGAAAACAACACCCTTCACAATAGCCACTAATAACATAAAGTACCTTGGTGTGACTCTTAAAAAGCAAGTGAAAGATCTGTTTAAAAAAAAAAAAAAAAAACTTCAAGTCTCTGAAGAAAGAAATTGAAGAAGATATCAGAAGATGGATCTCCCATGCTCATGGATTGGTAGAATTAACATAGTAAAGTAAAAATGGCCATCCTGCCAAAGGCAATCTACAGATTCAATGCAATTCCCATCAAAATACCAACACAATTCTTTACAGACCTTGAAAGAACAGTTCTCAACTTCATATGGATATCAAAATCCCAGAATTGCCAAAAGGATCCTGTACAACAACAGATCATCTGGAGGTATCTCCATCCCTGATCTCAAGCTGTACTACAGAGCAATAGTAATAAAAACTGCATGGCACTGGCACAGAAACAGAATGGTGGATCAAAGGAATTGAATAGAGGACCCCGAAAGAAACCCACACACCTATAGATATTTGATTTTTTGACAAAGAAGGCAAAAACATACAATGGAAAAGAGACAACATCTTCAACAAATGGTTCTGGTCTAACTGGATGTCTACATGCAGAAAAATGCAAATAGATCCATATTTATCAGCCTGCACAAAACTAAAGTCCAAGTTGATCAAAGACCTCAACACAAAACCAGACACACTAACGGTTAGAAGAAAAATTAGGGAAGAGCCTAGAATTCATTGGCACAGGGGACAACTTCCTGAACAAAACACCAACAGCACAGGCTCTAAGACCAACAATCAATAAATGGGACCTCATGAAACTGAAAAGCTTCTGTAAAGCAAAGGACACTGTCATCAGAACAAAATGACAGCCTACAGACTGGGAAAGTATCTTCACCAAGCCTATATCTGACAGAGGGCTAATATTCAGAATATATAAAGAACTAAAGAAGTTAATAAGCAACAAATCAGAGTAATCCAATTAAAAAATGGGTACAGAGATAAACAGAGAATTCTCTGTAGAGGATTGTAGAATGGCAGAGAATCACCTAAAGAGATGCTCAACGTCTTTAGTCATCAGAGAAATGCAAATCAAAATGATCCTGAGATTTCACCTTACACCCATCAGAATGGCTAAGATCGAAAATTCAAGTGACAGCACATACTAGAGAGGATGTAGAGAAAGGGGAACCCTCCTCCACTGCTGGTGGGAATGCAAACTTGTACAAACACTTTGAAAATCAATCTGGCGCTTTCTCAGACAATTAGGCATAGTGCTTCCTCAAGATCCAGCTATACCACTCCTAGGCATATATCCAAAAGATTTTCAAGTATACAGTAAGGACATTTGCTCAACCATGTTTGTACCAGCCTTATTTGTAATAGCCAGAAGCTGGAAACAGCCCAGATGCCCCTCAGTGGAGGAATGGATGAGCAAATTGTGGTATATCTACACAATAAAATATTATTTAGCAATTAAAAACCAGGAAATCATGAAATTTGCAGGCAAATGGTAGGATCTAGAAAAGATCATTCTGAGTGAGGTATCCCAGAAGCAGAAAGACACACATGGTATATCTCACTTATAGGTGGATATTAGACCTATAAGATAGGATAAACATACTAAAATCTGTACGCCTGAAAAAGCTAAGCAAGAAGGAGGACCCGGGGTAAGACGGTCAATCCTCAGAAAGGCAAATGTCACAGACATTGGAAGAGGGAGAAAAAGGGGAACAGGCCAGGAGCCTACCACAGAGGGCCTCTGAAAGACTCTATCCAGCAGGGAATCAAAGCAGATACTAAGGCTCATAACCAAACTTTGGGCAGAGTGCAGGGAATCTTTTGAAAGATGGGGGAGATAGAAAGACCTGGAAGGGACAGGAGCTCCACAAGGAGCGCAACAGAACCAAAATATCTGGGCCCAGGGGTCTTTTCTGAGACTGATACTCCAACCAAGGACCATTCATGGAGATATCCTAGGACCCCTGCTCAGATATAGCCCAAGGCAGCTCAGTATCCAAGTGGGCACCCTAGTAAGGGGCACCCTAGTAAGTTCATTGACATGAACTCAGTGGCTGGTTCTTTGATCACCATCCCCTGAGGGGTAACAGCTTTAACAGGCCACAGAGGAAGACAATGTTGTGAGTCCTGATGATACCTGATAAGCTAGGGTCATATGGAAAGGGAGAAGGACCTCCCCTATCAGTGGAATTGAAGAAGGGCATGGGAGTAGATGAGGGAGGGAGAGTGGGATTGGGAGGGAATGAAAAAGGGGGCTACAGCTGGGATACAAAGTGAATAAAATATAATTAATATATAAAATTAAATTAAAAGTAAAAAAGAGCGCCACATTCTAGGCACCCATCTCCCAGGGCTTGGTTTAGAAGTTTTCTCAGACAAGATAACATGGTTGATTATGGAAGTAAATCTATATTTTTCTCTGTGTCATTTGTCTTCTGTGAGTTGTACTATATGTTTGCCAAAGCCTAAAATCTGTTGCTTCATCTACCAGTTAGTTATGGTGTTATCTGTGGTACAAAAGCTAGTCTGCCATTAGGAAATTCCATCAGGCTCTGACCAGTGGTCGCTCTATACCATCTAAAACATATTCTTGTTTAAAGTCTCTATGGTGTTGCACCTAGACATATTATTGATCTATTTATTTACAAACTAGTTTGCACAACATTTATTCACTCTTAAATATACTTATAAAATATTCATGGATAAGGTTGAAATACTATCCAGTCGGTATTAATAAACTAAACATTCATCACATTATATCCTTACCTTTGATTTTAGGGATATGAATATGCGCTATCTCTGTGTTCTTCAGTGATGCTTGAAGTCCAGAAATCTAAAAGCAAATAATGCAAACATATTAAATTATATAATACATTAATTTTAAAATGTTAAGTAGAATATAATGTTTAAAGATTGATTGCATGTGTTACAGTCATATAGCTTGGTCTTCATGTAGGACTCCTTACAGTGAGAGCAGGGGCTCTCTCTGGCTCTGTTGCCAACCTTTGGGACCCTTTCCAAAAGGTGCTGCCTAGTAGAGTCTCAACAGGAGAGGAACGTACCTAGACTTAATGCAACTTGCTATACCAGGGATGACTAATACCCATGGGAGGACCGTGCTTTTCTGAAGATAAACAGAGCAGGAGTGGATGTGGGAGTGAGGTGAATTGGGGAGGGGAGGCAGCAGGAAGGACAGGGAAGACACAGTGGATGGGAAACTGTGGTTAGCATGTAAAGTAAGTAAAATTTAATTAACAAAAAATGATTGTAAATGTCAAAAATATTAATTTCTCTTGAATCCATGCTTTTAAGTCATAAAACATCACACATGAACTTTAGCAGAAAGATAGCATTATTTTGGTTAAAATCCAATTCCACGGGCAACTATTAATCATACACCCTACAAAGCATTTGAAGTGTGTATCTCACAGCATAATTTCTTAAACCAAGAATGCTCTTTAGATACTGTGACAACTGTTCAGTTCTACTTTAAGAGAGGATTTTCCTCTGCCTGCTAAAACTTTTTCATAATTTATCTTTATATTTATAAGCCAAGGCAATTTTTTCTTACATGTATAAACAACAGTTAAGTATTATTCAAGAACCAAAATGTGAACAACTATTTTATACCAATAACAATTATTTATAACACAGATAATTTCTGTTTTAGTAACTATGTCTTATAATTAAGAACATTTATTGGCTATATAGTATACCTTTACCTACATTCCCTGAACTACAGAGTCAAATTTAAAGTTCAATCTTTAAAGCTGTCTCATCCTGTACTGTACATAATTACCCAAACATAAATAAAGTGCCTTCTATTTAATTATATACAAATGTACACATTTCTCAACTATCACTGGAAATCAATACATTTACCTCCAGAAAAAGAAAAGAAAAGAAAAAGCAGATAAACTGTAACCAGTGGATTGATACTAGTGGAAAGCTAAGGGAAAATATAGGACAGATCAGCATCCTCAGAAGGCAAATGGGTTATAAACTTATCAGAATGTCGTAAGCACCATACAATAGTGGCTGATACAGTGCTGGGGATTATAGTGTGTCCCACACCTGGGCTCACAATTTCACACGTGATGAGCCAATGTTAATACATTACCATGAAGTATTAGGTTTTCATTTATGCCCCCAGAGTCCATGCAGAATACACCTTACATTTATTCACCATGTACCCTCATCCTCCTCTACACTGAGACAGCTCTGAAACGCTCCCTTATGCTAAAGCCCTTGAGTACTTGGGAAGTACTGGTTAGGAAGTACCAATTAGCAAGTACCTGGCAGGATGGCCTTGAATGTGGGATGACTTTGTTTCCACATGGTTAAAGTAGAATTAGGGATTTTCAGAGGGCACTAACAGAAAAGAATTATGCCATTGTTTCTCTTTATGGTGTGTGCTACTCGTAACTCACAGGTACTTCCATCAACAGCACTTAAGCTAATGATGTTAGCCTTGGTACCTGGCAGAGCTGGTGGGCCAGATTTCTTCACTATAGTGATCTAGGGTGTTCTTTCCCCAAATCTACTATGGCTCTGGAAAAAGTCCTGTAACCCAACACTTAACTATTAAATTGTTGTGTTCCACTTCCCTGAAAGACTATAGTCTACTTCTGCCATTTGGGATTTTTCGATACTTAAAATTTGCCTATTGCATGCAGGCACATGCACATGCCCACATACACATGCATTATTCACTGAATCGTTTTTATAATTTAAGACCACAGATATTTACTTTATACTTTAAATTATACCGACCCCACATTATTTATCTTGCTGATCCAACTGTTACAGATATGGCACTGGAAATCCTTTCTGGCTAGAACCTGTCTTAGGTTTCTGTTCATGTGGTAAATATCATGATCAAAAACCACCTAGAGAGTAAAATACTTATCTTATCTTGCTGCTTATCATCTATCACAGAGGGAACTCAGATCAAGAACTCAAAACACTAACCTAAAACAAGGAACCTAAGAAGAGGCTATGGAAGAATTTTGCTTACTGGCTTACTCCTTGTGTCTTGCTAAGCTTCCTTTCTTGCCAAAAGTGGCAACAACATACATTGAATTGGACCCTCCCACATCAATCATGAGTCAAGAAATGACCCAAAGATTTGCTTATAGATCAGTTTTGTGAAGATGTTTTCTTGGATGGGGCGGGGGGGAGGGGGGTCTCCTCTTCCTAGAAGACTCCTCCTAGCTTATGTTGAGGTGACAGGAACTAACTCGTACAGAGTCTTAGAATGAGAAATGTGACTCAGTTTTTGAATACTTGGCTACCGAGAGCTTTTAAGCCTTATGGCTCGTGATGGATGCATATGAACTCAAATGGCAGCTCCACACTGAAGTTTGGCTGCCTAGGGAACACACAGCTTCTCTTGGGTAGGCTGAACTCTGTGCCTCCAGCTTCTCCGTAGTCCTGTAATTCCTAACATCTCAACAATCTCAACCAAAACTTGTTAAGGAAAGGACTGTAGGTTCTTTTTTAACAGTGATTGCATCTACCTATAGTTATTAAGGAGAAATTTTCTTTGTTAAGCACCTTAGTCCATTACTTTTTAGTTCAGCCTCTGCTCCGTTTACAGGACACAAGGAGAACTCAGGCAGATTCTTTCCCCGTATGTAACATTATTCGCTTGTAATTCAGTTTCGACAGACGCCTTGTTCTCTGAAGTATCAGGTGCTGGGCCTCTATCAATTGTAATATTTTTTTAGCATGCTTATCTTCCTAACAACTACTGGAATGGTGTATTAAGCTCTACTTTTGGCATTCTAGCAATTTTCTGCCCCAAAGTTCTAAACTCTTCCACGTTATTCCCAGAAATCAGTCCCACAGCCTGCTAGGAACCACATGGGTAGGTGTATGGTGGCAATGGCCCCAGTCTTCAGTACCAATTATCTGAATTGGTGTTTTTCTTGTTGCTTTGACAGCTACATGACAAAGCAACTTCGGGATGGGAAATGAAAGTTTCATCTCACAGTTTGATGGTACAGTTCGTCATGGTAGAAAGAAATGATGGCAGGAGAGGGAAAACAGCTAGTCAGGGACAAATTCAACCTGCTATCTCCCTTTTCTCCAGTCCTGGATTCCCAGCAATGGCATTATTATCCTATTTTGAGTTGCACTTTTCTAGAAGTACCTTCACAGACTTGTCCAGAGGTATGTTTCCATGGCAACCATAAATACTGTCAAGTGGAAAAGGACTATTACCCATCATACATACATACTTTTGCATTTTAGATTTTATGAATTATGAATTTGGAATCTTTCAAATATTTTCCATGAATATGAAAAACTAACAATTAGACTTGTAAAGTTTTGTTTTAAGTTTTAAATAAACCTAAAAGAATCAGTTTAATATTATAATATTATTATGTAGCAAAGGAATTTAAAAGTATATGCTTACTATATTTTTATCTAGTAAATATATACATTTACTATTTCAGATATAAATTGAATAACATCAATTTTCTAAATTCTGAGAGTTACATTTATCCACATGGATGTGGAAAATCTCAAACCCAAAGATGAAGATCTAGATGAGCAATTTCACAGCTCCTGAGAAAGGGGAAATCACTTGTTTCCAGAGATGAACCCCTTGATAAGTTTTTCCAGTCCTAAGTGGTCAGCCCTAAATATGTATACATAGGAGTAGCACTAAATGGACTCAATAGGTCGCATTTAAATATGAAATTATTTTGGGTGTGCATGCAACAATCACAATTAAAGATAAAGAAGTTTAAAGCTGAGAGAGAGTTGGGGAACATGAAAGAATTTGGAACAGGGAACTAATACTACAGTACTCATGTATGAAATTCTCAAGTAATTTTAATTTGAAAAATTCTAAATTCTGACACTTCATAGTGCAACTACTATATATCTTTGAAAAAGACATAGTACTCATGGATAAGGATTTAAAGACACGATTATCAGGGTTCCCATAGTAAACAAGAGATTCTTTTTTAGTTGAAAGTGAATTCTCTAACCCCGGCCCAGATGTAGCCCATAGACTCAGTCTCCAAGTGGGTTCCCTAGTTAAGAGGAGCAGGGGCAGTCTCTGGCATGAGCTCAGTGGCAGGCTCTCTGATCACCTCCCTCTGAGTGGTGCAGCCTTACCAGGCCACAGAGGAAGACAATGCACCCATCTGATGAGACTTGATAGGCTAGGGTCAGATGGAAGGGGAGGAGGACATCCCCTATCATTGGACTTGGAGAGGGAGGGAGAGTGGATTGGGAGGAGATGAAGGAGGGAGCCACAGAGAAACACAAGTTGAATAAATTGTAATAAATGATAATAATAATAAAAAAGAAAAAGGTGAATTCTCAGAGTATATCGAATAATAACTAACCTTATGTTTAAAAATAAACATGAAAGTGATCCACCCTCTGTGATAAGTCAGAGGTAAGTTTTATAAACTTAGAAATATTTTTCTTGTACAAATATTTTGAAGAAGTTAATTCTGTAGCTTCATGATGCACTAATAGGTTTGGGTCAAAGATTAATCATTGACCACACACTCAGGCTATACCTGATGTATTACCTCTAACAGAAAAAGGGTTGTTGACAATAGGCTGGTCTCTGTGTTAAACTAGCCAAATAAGGTCGGTCTCTGAAGGCATAGCTTGCTTTCCAGGAGAATGGTTATGACTAAAACTGTAGTTTCTTCCCTAATTTGGGGACCAGTATAATTAGCTCCAAGACCAGAACAGTATGATATCTGACAGGCATTTTGCAATGTAGTATCTTGGGTTCAATGAATTATAAATTATTTCTTAATATAGACAACAGATAATTGTACAACCTTTCTTGAAGATATGGTAGGTACATTATTGTATAACCTTATTCATTTGGCCCATTTGGGGTTTGAATAAAATGCTCAGTGTGAGCAATCAGGTGTAGCACAGAACTTATCCTAAGAACATTGGATTTTTACACCCAATTTGCATTGATATCTGCAAAACAATTCTAAAATGCCATCCGATACCCAGTATCAACTTTGTTCCTAGTGCATCTATTAAATATGCCTTTCTCAAACTGTAATGAGTCTACAATTCTGAACAGAAGATGTAGCTAAGAGAGGAAAGCTGTTTCCAAGTCCTCACTGCTTCCATTTTCAATACCAAGAAATAAACTCTTCCATCAACCATTATTTTACAAACCTGGATTCTTTTTTAAGATTGTGAGAAAACATTAGAAATTATTCTATTCTGTAAGAACAGGTGCGAAGATTACTAAGACAATCGGGGCGCGGAATGGCTTTCAGTGTGGAACAGTATGGGAGCATGGCCCTACAACACAACAAGGTAGCACAAGGAGGAAGAACCTAAGAAAGGCAAAATCAGAGGTTACTGGGAGAACATGAGAAAGAAGGTTTAACCTGAAGCAAAGGACAAACAAGTCAGGTAGTCTGAAGCTGCTCCAAATAAAACACATACGCTCCTACTCCCTCAGGGAAATTCCTTGAATACTAACATGCGTTGGCATATTGGGCAAGTGAGTCATCCTTATTTACTATGAGAAAAAAAAAAAAACAAACAGAAGAAAATATAAAAGACTTGAATATTTGCAAGATTAATTTACAGACTATCCCGATTCACACCATCAATCCCAATTAATATCTTTTTCTAATAAAGTAGTAATTAAGTCTGGAGCCCAAAGATTGTGTGTGTGAACTAAATGTCCTCAACCTGGCCTTTGACCTACTTAAGGAACCACCATCAGAGACACGGGACATAAGAATGTTTCTGGGTATATGACTCGGCCCTAGTCACACAGCAGATGAGTGGCAGAGCCAGTTCTGCTCGGTTGCAGAAGTAGAAATAAAGTGTGCAGGGGGAGAGTAAGCAAGTTCCAAGCATTAGTCTTCACTTTCCAACTTCCTGGATATAGAATCTCAACAGAAGCACACTTCTGAGCAGGTCTGCGATGTCATTTAAAAGAAGCACCAAGGAGGAAAGACTCATGTTGAAGGGGCACAGGCAACACCACTCCAGGGGTTAGGGTTCTGGACTGAATAAAGGTGAACTGAGAATGAGCGGTCTTCTCGGCTTCCTGCCTGTGGATCCACGTTAACAGCTGCTTCACATCGTGTTCCATAGTGTCCCTGACATGGTGGACTGCATCCTCACACTGAACTAAATAAACCTTTATTTTCTTTTCTTGAGTATTTTGTCAAAGCAATGAAAAAAGTAAATAACACTTATTACTGTTTATGGAAAAGAATCAAGGGGATGAAGGTTTTAGAGTTGACATACATGTCAAGTAGAACACACATTTTATTTAATATTACTTATAATTCAAACATCCCATGAGAGCCTGCAATGGTAAGCCCAGTTTGTGGGATACAGTAAACTCAGAGCCACTTCCCCAATCAATCCCTGATGACTGTGGTGTGCAGCATTTGAGGTCCTTGGAGCATGTACAACTAAACCAGCTGTCATTCTCAAAATCTATGTATCACCTTAGTAACCTGCCTGAAGTTGATATGCATAGCTGTCAAAGCTCACACTTTAACCCATGTGTTTGTTTGTCATTGTTATTACTACAAAGGCTGAGAATTTTCTTCTAACTTACTTTAATAGTCTATTATTTCATGTTTCAGCTACATGTTAACTAATTAAATAATAATTATTATGTTTTATTTTATTAAATTATTATGTTTTAAATAGAGGAGATACTTTTCATATTTACGAATAAATTTCATATACAAATTGCTGGGCAATGTTTTAAAACTTAACATCAATAAACAAAACCATTATTCTCCTGATAAAAGTGAATAACTCCAAAAGCTTGAGTTGACCCCACATAAAAAGCCCAACGTGGTGACACACACTTGTGATCCCAGCAAGGGGACAGAGAGGCAAGAACATGCCTGGAACCCACTGAGGCGGCAATACTGCATGACTGGTGAGCTCCCATCCAATAAGAAACCC
This sequence comes from Meriones unguiculatus, assembly GCF_030254825.1. Classification (NCBI taxonomy): domain Eukaryota; kingdom Metazoa; phylum Chordata; class Mammalia; order Rodentia; family Muridae; genus Meriones; species Meriones unguiculatus. The sequence goes on along the minus strand of NC_083362.1, from coordinate 56,922,336 downwards.
TGTCTCGAAGGAGGTAGAAACCTGTCTGAAAATGACTCATGATGTCCTCTGGCCTCCATATGAATACATATGCTTGCCTTTTTGCACCCGCATTCATACACATAAACACACACACTCACACACACACACAATAAACACATTGTTTCAATGTAGCTTTGACTGCCTCTTTCCATACCTTCCCAACAGCTTGATCTCTTTCTAAGGAGGTCAGCATTTTCTCCTTCAGCAAAACATGGTGCTTCTCATGTAGCACCCTTATAGTTGGTTCGTAAGACGCATAATGCAGTTTCAACCTATAAAAGTAAAAGGCCAGTTGCATCATCACAAAGGGTAAAATAGTTACATCAGTGATTTTCATCTAATACCTAACCTTTTTTTTTTCGTCTTTCATCCCATCTTTGTGTGCTTATGAATAAAAATTAGTAGCCATATAAAGGTCAGCATGCCAGAGCCAAAAAGCACAGAAGTGATGTTTCCTGCGGAATTTCAGTCTACCTGGGGTGAGGGATGAATACAGAATGGAAAGCCGTATTTCCTTACCTGATTTCCTATTTCTCAGCAATACTTGCTGCTGTATTCAAGTAGGTACTCAGAAGACTGCTGCAGTTCTTTTTGGAAAACATGTTTGACTGTTTTCATAGTAAGAAAATTAATTATAAAAACATTTTTAAATTCGTGTCTATGTGTCTGTATGACTGTGTAACTGCGTTCCACATATGCGCGTGCCCAGAGAGGACAAAAGAAGGAGTCATATGCCTTGAAGCAGGAGCTGCACATGCTTATGAACTGCCTGACAAGGGTTCTGAAATGGCACTCAGGTCCTTTGAACGTGCTCTTACATCCAGATCATTTCTCTAATGCTTACACGAGTTCAGTGTCTCGTAGAAGATAATTCTATTTCAAATAAGTAGCTTCACTGAATGAGGATTAAGTATGGTCCCTAGAGTCCTCCTTGTTGTTTAGCTTCTTTAGGACTATAGATTTGAGTATGTTTAGCCTATATTATATGGCTAATATCCACTTATGAGTGAGTATATTCCAAGTGTGTCTTTCCACTTCTGGGATACCTAGTAGTGAACTAGAGGAGGGGCATAGGAAAGGGAAGAGGAAGGAAGGGTGGGGCTGGGAAGAGACGAGGAAGGGGCTGCAGCTAGGGTAAAAGGTGAATAAATTGTAATAAAGAATCATAATTTAAAATATAAAAAGAAGTGATTTTATAAAAATTAATTTCTTTAAATTACCTTCACATTTTTGACTGGAAAAATTCCTTCAAACTATGCTTTAATTTTTACTGAAGAATATTTTATATGAAGCAAAACATATAGCCCCTAAGTGCTAGAGTTAGCAGTTTTAATTAATATGTGTATCCATTAAAGTCATATTTATTTATCAAAATATAGTAACATCCATAGCATCCCAGAAAACCCTGGGATCATACATTTGGTGTCATATATTATCATTGGAAGCTCTTTTCTTTCACTCAGAAAAAATGTTTTTCAGGTTATTCTGTATCACATACTGATAGCTGTATTCCATTCCATTATGAGCAGTATTCTCTTACATATATACTCATTCTTTGTATTAAAATATGGCAAGTCTATATTGCAATGGTAAGTCTACATTGCAATGGTAAGTCTACATTGCAAAGGAAGCCTCGGGTGGCTGGCGATGTCAAAACTACAGGCTATTTTCTGAGGAAAGCTTCAGGCACAGAATGAAGCCCAGAGCCAGGGAGAAGCTACATGTGCTGAAGGAGGCTGAAGGGTGGGGCTACTCAGATCCTCGTCATACAGAAAATTCCATCACAAGCTCCAGACACTAGATACATGCCGGAAGGAGCTGTCATTTGCCCTATTTGGTTTCAGTTTACTTTGGTTTGAAAACACTTTGTTAAACCACCATTCCCTTTGGAAACGGAACTACTTACTGAGTTCCAAACCAATTGGGACTTTTGAACAGTGCTGGAGATATTAATTACTGTAGAAATGTTGCAAGCTCAAAAATTTTTATTCATTGCTATGGGATGGGAGCCCATGAGGCACAAGGGCAGAATCTCAGAGTCTAAGTGTAGGACGTTACTTATAGCTTAATGAATTCCCATACTTGGTCTCCAGATGTTGATGTCATTAGGGAAGGCGGGGAAATCTTCTGGAGGTGGATTCTCAACAGGAACAGTTCTCACTGGTGCAGGCCTAGAGATTTTTTTAGATTGAACCCCCGTGTCATTCACTCTCTACTTTCTGGTTGCACGTGGAGATGATGAGCCAGCATCCCACCCCAGCTTCCATGCCAACACTTCCATGATGGCACGCAACCCTCAACCTATAAACCAGAATCAGCCTTACAGTCCCTGAATTCCTTCCGGCCTGGTGTGATGTAATAACACTGATAAAAGTAACTAGTCCAGTGTGCCCTTTCTAATTGTACATTTAACAGGTATGATACATACATATATATTTAAATATAAACACCTATTGTTTATGTTGGGTATCATGTATTTGTAATATCCTTATCAACACAGAATGTTTTATATTAGCGCAAACGTCATTTTATTTAAGGGATGTAAAATGGATTTCTTGCTTTACAGTAAAAGAATTGAAGGAAGCTAATGAAGGAGGAAACGTGAAGTCTGAATAATGCCTCCGAAATAGCTTCTAAAATTGCTTTCATAAATTGAAGCTAATTTAGGGTATGCCTTCTATCCCAACAAAGCTCTGCCTGCTCTTTGTCCTCCATGGTTTGTAACACTCTACGCTCCTTTCTCACTGGGTGCTGCTCCTCACAGTACCCAGCCTCGCAATGGCAGCCTGAGGACATTACCAGCTGACTCACTCTTGAGAATTCAGCTCACTGAAAACACACCCGAGGCCTTTCTCTTACACCAGATTTACTGAGACTGTCTTGACTGACAAGGAAACAGCATGCTGCATTTTCTTATATTTTCACTTAACGTTTCTACCACACACTCCAACAGTGTGAATATCCCTTCAGTTTTAAGGGCTCCCACTTCCTATCCAACAGATGTAAAAGGACACCTTTATTTCAACAGTCCTGCTGCGGGCGGATCCCAGTAACCGAAACACCCCTTGAGCACACAGGAGCATCTCACCCTTTCAGATCGGCAATGAGCTTGTTCTTCTCCTGCACCGTGCGCTTGTGGTGCATGCGGTGGAAATCCCGCTCCTTCTGCGTCCTCAGCAGCTCTTCCCTGGCCTTTCTGAAAAAGACCAAGAGCACCAGCTTTCAAGACCGCTGCCGCTTTCTTCCGGAAAAAGCGTACTTCCTAGTTAGTGTTCAGTTGGAACAGTGAGTGACCAATGATGACTGAGTGGACACTGAAAGTGCGGCACTGCCAGGCGCTCAGCGTTACTCCTGCCACATTGTTGAGTTACAAAAGGGCAAAGCCTGTATTTTCAAAAATGTGAGTTGTTCACGCCTAATATTTTTAAGACAAGTTAGATTCAAATCAACTTGCTTACAAGATATGTGTACGGTGTAACACATTTCTTGCCAAAGAGAATTTTGGCTTACAAATTTAAAATACATATAAAACAGAGTGGGTCACAAGAACAGGAAATAAAGGAAGGGAGCTTACTCATCAGTTTTGGGGACAGATAATATATCAGCGCATTTAGTTCTCATAGATTGGAAAGGACAGAAATTCCAGAAAACCAAAATTTTGTTCTTTTAAGTAAGATGAGAAATATGTACCAAGAGATGATCAAATTGTGATAGCATATATATATATATATATATGCTATCTTTGTGAGAAACTGATCATATATATGCAATTCCCAATAAATAAGAAGTTAACTATTAACAATGTGAGGATACTAGTGACTCAATCAGTACAGAAATATTCTTACACTGGATAGGTGTACAAACCTTGAAATAGAGCAAGAAAGCAAATTCTGTTTAAAGTGGAGTTCTAAGTAAAGAGCTCATGAGAGTGTTTCACTTAACCTCAGTCATATGCCAGCCTCAAGAAAGGATGGTTTATAGTGGACAACAACAAAAAATCTCTCTATCCATATTGGATAACTAACAACATGCTGCTTCCTTGAGCTTTTCATACTCTGAGAAATGAACTGGCCTGGAGGGTGGATATGCTACATCAGGATCAGAAACATGCTTTTATGTATCATAAATATTGCAAAACTGAAATTCACATAGATAAGCCTCAGCACTAAGCTATGTCAGAGGATTCTGTGAGGAAGTGTCTGGGCACTGCCAGGGAAGATTGTGGGATAAGGTTAGGTCTCCAAGGTTCCCATGGACCATATGTTGATCAGTGGGATTTCTGGACATAAAATCAAATTCTAGGTACTGTGTGGCCACAGAGACATTGATACAAATTCTAAGTTTTCTCTTCTCCATAATCTTTCAAATCTATTTTAGATTTTCTTTATTGATCTTTACTAAGAAATTTTGGGGTCCTATCACACATAAGTAAGCAAAGCCCCATAAACACACTAACAATGATCACCTTCCATCCAAACCTCAACTTCATGCCAACTCTTTGGTATAAACAATAAATTATGATTCACTTGTTCAGATCTAAATCTCATCTGATGAACAGGGCAATAATTAAGTATTGTTTCTTACAGCTTTTATGTGTGCACACATATGCGTGATGTGGGCTACAGAAGAAATAACAAAACCCAGTGATGCACCGCATGTATTACTCTTACTCTCCTCACTGAAAAAATGGGGCATTTTAAAGAAGGGGGATTGCTTTTGTCTCACAGTTAGAGGTCACAGTCACCACAGCAGGGGAGTTGTAGCGTTGGAGTGAGGGCTGCTGGCAATGTCGCAGTCACAGCCAGGAAGCACGGTCAAGTGAGGAGCTGGTGCTCTGCTGGCTTTCCCCTTCTTACTCAACATGGGGCTTCAGGACGTGAAAGCCTATGAGCTAGGGAAGCTTGCCAGAGACCACCACACAGACAATGGACACTTTTTTTTTTTTTTTAAGATTTATTTATGTGTATTATGTACACTGCCAGAAGAGGGCACCGGATCCCATTAGAGACGGTTGAGTGCCACCATGTAGTTGCTGGAAATTGAACTCAGGACCTTTGGAAGAGCAGCCAGTACTCTTGACCTCTGAGCCATCTCTCCAGTTTCACATGAACACTCTTAAAGCCAAAAAGAAAGTTTTTTTTTAGTGGGTGGTTGCACAGGGAATTTGCCCAAATCATGCATCCCAGAGTTTTACAACCCTTGTCTTGGTAATTTAGGCACAAAAACCACATCCCAGTTGTCAAATCTCAGTTAGCAAGAAACAGAACTACAGAAGCCAAAAAGCTGGGTTAGCACATTTAAGGACTTTTTACTTGAGGACTGTCTATGGACTAGGTCGTTGTTCCCATTTTGGCAAGTGTTGGCCTATGTGCTGGGTTTTAAGGTCACAATGGTACCTCTAAAATGGCATCAGTTGTGCTAAGGTATAGGGACCTGTTATAGTAGCTACCCACATTCAAGGAGAATCTCTTCTCTTTGATTAACCTTCCTAAAAGTCCTTCAAAAAGTGGGTTTCCACAGTGATTTTAACTTCAATTCAGCTGCAAATGAGGATGAGCCATCATACCATGAATTTGAAAAATAGCATTTTCCCATAAGGCTAGGGTATAACTACTTCCCATTTTCTTTAATTTTACCCAAAACTTTAGGACTATCACATTTTAATTATTATTGTGTTACAACATATAAAAATAGTCAAGATATTAACTTGTGGAGACAAAATTGTGTTAACTACTAGCACGGTGGCTGCTAGACATTCATGGTATGCAATGATTTTGATGTCAATCACCTCAAGGATTTAGCTTGTCATACATGTACACAATTCACTAAAATACCTGAAAACTTCATAAAATCTACCTTTGTTATTTTACTATCAACCTATCTGTAATTTACTGTCTTTCCACATTTTTGTTTTCACAGCCACAACTGACTTAGTGGGAAATAATTAAAGTTCACTGATTATGAAGTTACCAACTAACAATCCCACAACTATGGGTTCAAGAGTATCTTCTGTGCGCTGGATACACTGGAACTAGAGGTCCAGGCAGTTGTGAACTGTCAAAATGGATGCTCAGAGTCTACTGCTTGTCATTCAGAAAAACAACAAAAACTACAGAAACTTCTCTGCTGCCCCTAAGTTTAGATAATTTTAATCAATGATTTTAATACATTGTAGGCATGTTCTATTCACCCACTTTTGGAACTCTAAGAGTTACACAAAATTTAGATTCAAATAGATTTTTCTATTTGATTGATTTGATTTATTTTTTATTTATTTTTTTTATTTGATTGAAACTATATCGCTTCTAGCTATGATCTCACTATTGCAATTTTTAATTAAAGCTAATTTTCATTCAGACATGCAGCCTTATTTTTCAACATTTCCCATGTGTTTTATGTAGTTTTTGTTAACAGAAAACAGCAGAGTCAGAATAGCTTTCCAATAGACCACAAGGACATAAATTAAAAACAAAATACATATATTTCAAATTCATTGATTTGGGACACACTAAGCATGTATTGTTTATTGTCAAATCACCTTTAGTTCTTAGTGAAAGTTTATAAATCTGACCATGTTTCCATCAGAAAGTTCTAAAGTCTCTTGAATTGTTGTTTTGTTTTGACAGCTCCACAAAGCCTCAGAATCACAGTTTTAACAACTTGTTAACACTTGATAATTAAACATTATTAACTAGTAAGCTGAAACCTCAAATGATTCCTGGTTCTGATCAAGATGCACAAATTTTCTGAGAACAACAAAACAAAAGTAGATAAATTAAAAATTAATTTTGTTCTAGAACCTACCAGACAGCTGAAGTGTAAGAGTCATGAAACATGAAAACAACCTATGAGCGAAGCGCACCACAAAGGACAGGGGATGGAGGCCGGACTGCAGCTGTACGGAAGACGACAAATTTAGTAATATTCTAAAACACTGAGTAAGGTCAAGTGAGAGTCAGCGTGGCAGTGTGAAAACGCTGGGCAGACTGATTCCATCTGAAGCTCTTTCCCATACTCCCATACTCCCTCCACTCGGGTTTCAGTAGAAAGATGGGGGCTCACTCAGGAGACTAGAGAAGCTACTTAACCTGGAAATTTTGGCGAGGGGAGAATTTCACGTGTGGTAAAGTGTTGCGAGGTTGGTTAGCTCATTAATACTTTGGTGGTTATGTAGATTTGGACGCTGCAAATCTTTAGCCAGATTTTCCTGGACAATCTTTAGAGACCTAATGGCCACTCGCTGTCTGACCTAACATCAACTTTTGTTACTATTAGGTAAATCCCTCCAGAATGGGTAACAAACCATTACCTGGTACTAATACCAAAGCTAAGAATGTAATCAGATACATCTAAAATTAAGCATAAAGTACCCCACTTTGCTGTAGCTCTCCTACCTGATGTTTCAAGAATGTGTTCTCCTATTGCCTTGATTTGTAATTTTTTTTCTTCTATAAAAACTTCATGAAGTAATTATATTAGACCATGATATTTGGGACACCTTGAATCTGTATTCTCAGCCCATCATCACTCATATCTCACTTCAAAAAATTTATCACTTGTTCCCTTTGAGATGAGATCTGTGTTTTTGTGTCCAAACTTCCTAATGGTAACCAGTGGAAGCAGGGCAAAGATGAAAAGGCCACCAACTTTAATAAGGCCCAGAGGGAAGGGCAACACACTTGGCAGCAGCTAGGGCACGCTGCGGGTGGAAAAGAAAAAGAAGAAAAACAACTCACTCAGGCGAGGAGGCAGATAAACCTCTTGGATCTGGAATTACATCTTACCAAGTACAGTCTCTTACTCCTGCCTTAGCGAACACTCTGCCAAGACCAACCACAGACACAGGGGAAGGCTTGACGACAGAGTGGGTAAGAGGCAGCTGGAAAGATAAGATTCCTAATCCCGGAGCTCAGGGACACAGAATGCTTCCTTGGGGGTGAGAATGAAGCAGGCGGGAAGGAAGCTATCTGCCACCCTGTTACCCAGCCCCGTGAACACAGTGGGCGGAAAAACAGAGAAGGAAAGGGAAGCACGAAGGGTAAGTTAATGGTTGCAGTGGAATTGGTTGTAAAGATGTAAGAATGCACACACTCAAAACTTATTTTATGAAAATGTGTGCATAAAGAATTGTTCTCAAGATGGAAGAAAAAAAGGTAATATATCCATAAAGGGAAATATCAAGGAACAAACTCAATTTAAAATTCTAGTGTTAAATCTCCATAATTAATCAATAAATAGGTTCAACTGTTTGATTAAAATATTTCTAGTATTATTCTAGAAGTGATAATAAAGAGATGACATTCTCGATAGAAAATTCTTCGTAGTAATGTGACCTTGAGTTGTATGAACTATGAACAAATCAGAGTTAGTTGCAAAATGCCTCAGTGGTTAAGAGCACCAGTTGTTCTTCCAGAGGTCCTGTGTTCGATTCCCTGCACCCACATATTGGCTCTCAACCATCTATAATAGGGTCTGATGCCCTCTTCTGTAATGCAGGCATATATGCAAATGAAGCATAAATAAATACATAGATATGCATACATTCATATGCCTAAAATAAATATTTTTAAAGTAAACTTTCATGGAAGTATATTTTAAACAGTCCATTGAAACTCTCTTGTTCTTGTTTAATGAATTACATAAATATATATTTTAGTTCTCATATTTGAAATGTAAAATCTCAATAGATTAAAAAATGTTTGGGAAACAAAATACTTCCATGTCCCTAACCAGAATCACAAGTGTGAAGCATTACCTCACCTCCCTTTCCAATACACATTTAGAAAGCTATCTGTGCTCATCCTAGGAAAGAAAGCAAGGAATTGACTGAAGTATTAGACTTTAAAGTTTTTCTGACCATTAAATTGGTTTTCAGGGACCTGCTCTCTGTTTGCACAAATGAAGTGTGCTTGGTAACACAATTTAAATTCATTTCATGCTGATGCTTCTCTTATTATGACCTTCCTGCTGCCTGCCTGTCTGCTAAATAAAAGAAAACAGAAGTTGGAATAAGGAATAGGATAAAATATTCATGTGAACAATTAATATTTTAAATTCATCATATCTCCTCATCACATTAGTATAACATATTAGTGCTAAAAGAAAAAAAAAACATTTATTAACACAGAGAGCAAATACTGAAATTCTGTTTCAAATACAATGAAGAGATGTTCAGTGAAACTGCCTATTTAAAGTTGTGTTTCACAGAGAATATTTTATACATGCCTTGTCTTAATAAGATGGTACAACAATTATCATGCCTCTCCATTTTAGGACACCCACCGACCCATCTATAATTCAAGTACATAATATTAAGATGTGTATAGTCTTAGCATACAATGAAACACAATTTTGAATGTAGTATGAATGTGATTTAGTATCACAGTCTTAAAATCATTCTTAGTGAAGAGTCCCAGTGAAATAATTTTATCAATAAATTTAAGCAATTACTTGGAGATGGCTATTTAGTAAAGGAGTTATTGAATTAATTCATTATCATAATTCGGCAATAGAAAACACAGAAATTTTTGTTTACTTGCACCAACCAAAGCAGGCCATTCTTGCCACATATTTTTCTCACTGATAACAATAATTAGATAATTACCAAGTATTTCATTATCCTCAGTTGCTGATAAATGAATTAGTTACACTGACCCACAAAAATTAATATTGGAATAACTGTTGAAGAGCCAAATGGAATTCAGCCAGATTGAAGAAAAACTTCATTATATTTTTAACTGCAAAAGGAAGAGTATAGCCATGTCCAGAAAAAAAAATACCTTCTTAATTTAACAAGCAATTACCTAAACACTAAAGCATGAAATTTTATGGGCTTCGTTATTATCTTTATTTTCACAGTGTTTGTTTCTGAAAGTCATTAAATTAAATGGGTCTTCTCGAAGCTGGACAATCTTTGACCTTTTATAAAAGTGAATTTTGGACTCAAAATCAGAACTCCTTAAGAAAACACCTGTTTTTTTTTTTTCTTCCATAGTAATTGGCAGAAAGTAGAAAAGTTTTTCATTATTTTTAGAAAAATACATTTTTTTTTCTTTAAGTTTGGATTCTCAGTATTTTCCATCACGTATGTGGGGCTCTTTATACACCCCTTCTGATCTGTATTATATTTCATTAGTGTAAGGATTCAGAAAAAAAGAAAAAAGAAAGGCAAACCTGTAAACAGAGTGAAATTTAGCTTGGCAAAAAGTGGCTTAAATTACCGCCATGGAAAGAAAATAAAGCCTACTCTGAAAACTGTTATAAAGACAAAAATCATCAATTAATTACTCTAAAAATTATTAACAGCTAACAGCAAACCTAAAGTATAGTTGAACAATCATGTAAGTAATAACTCTGTCTGAGACACAATGACAGACCCTGGGACACAGTGGTGAGGAGATGCATCCTTTATCATATGAAGCCCATGGATGTTAATTCATTGGAAAAGGTTTACATTTCACAGTCTTTCCTAAATATTCACTTAAACAAACCGAAGTAACTACAGAGAGTGCCATGCAAAGGCTCCAAGTTCTCAAGGCATCACTTCCTCCCTCTAGAAGATGCATGTGTATTTATACACACAGAAAGGTTGCAGACAAGGTGCATCTTCAAGTCATATGAGTCTCAGTCTCACCCACGTTTTTCTATGAAATTAGAAAATTGATTGAAAATTTTACATGAAAAGGCCAAGAATCAAGAAAGAACCAACATGTGTGAGGAAAAAACAAAGGTACAAATACCACAGGCACACAGATATACACATAGTTTTTTAAATAAAATATACTCACTTACAAGTGGGAACTAGACCTATAGGATAGGAGAAACATAGTGAAATCTATACACCTAAAGAAGATAAACAAGAAAGAGGACCCTGGGTCAGATGATCAACCCTCACTTAGAAAGACGAATGGGATAGACATTGGTTGTAGGAGAAAACAAGTAACAGGACAGGAGCCTACCACAGAGGGCCTCTAAAAGACTCTACCTAGCAGTGTATCAAAGCAGATACGGAGATTCATAACCAAACCTTGGGCAGAGTGCAGGGAATCATATGAAAGAAAGGGGGGTTAGTATGACCTGAAGAGGACAGGAGCTCCACAAGGACCAAATATATCAGGGCACAGGGCTCTTTTGTGAGACTGTATCTCCAACCAAGGACCATATATGGATATAACCTAGAACCCTTGCTCGGATGTAGCCCATGGTAGCTCAGTATCCAAGTGGGTACCCTAGAATGGGGAACAGGAACTATTTCTGACATGAACTCAATGGCTGGCTCTTTGACCTCTCCCCCCACCACCCGAGGGAGCAGCCCTGCTAGGCCACAGAGGAGGACTTTGCAGCCAGGCCTGAAGATAAAAGATGATAGTAATTAAGTAAAATGTATAATCACAGCATGAGGGGCAATACTCGTATTATTCAAAGTGTACCTCAAATAGGAAAAAAAAATCATAAAAGTAAATAACAAAATAAACAGCCTAATCAAGATTAGGCAAAAAGGGCAATACCAAAACTAAAAATAAAATAAAATACCAAAAAGGCAATACCGATACCAAAAATACCAAAGAGGCAACACACACAAAGCACTGTGTTCATTATCACCTGTTCTCAGGAAATTACATACCAAGCCCACGAGACACCACTACCAACCCACTAAAAGGCTGAAGTAAAACAGACTACCGATACTCTGTTGGGGGCTGGAGAGCAACTAGGGATTCTCACACACTGCTAGTAGGAACTAATAGGACTGAAATTCAGTGCTGGAGAGTGAGCTCTGGGCCCTTGTAATGCACAACATCCAATAAATTGACCCAGAAATCCCACTCCAAGATTTTATACAAAAGAAATGAATGCACACTTCCACGAAGGATATGTACAGGAGTATAACAGCAGTTATAGTCATAGCAATCAGCAATTGGAGGAACAACAGTGAAGCAAGGCCAGACAAACCATTACAGCACTATAACAAACCATTATAAACCACCATGCAGCAGAATTAGCTTCCAGGAAGTATCCAGAAACACTGCTGATGAACACAAAATCATCTGTATATTTCTGATGAGTGTGAGAAAGCAAACACACACATCCAAAAAAAATTCTACAATTCTGTTGCTATGTTTTTGTTTTTAATCTTTTTGTGTATGTGTGCGCATGCATGTGAGACACACAGGGGAGGAGGAAATGTGCCATGTCATGTTTGTGAGGTAAAGAGCAAATGTGGGTAGTCCTTCACTCCTGCCATTTTTGTGTTCCCAGGATCAAAGGCGATACACACCTTGCCCTTGCTGATCTGTCTTACCACTGATGGTTTTAAACATATAAAATCAATCCAAGGTACAATGATGGTTGATGTAGAGCATAATAGAGAAAACACATTTCTGGAGAGATGTGTAAATTCTGCACTGAGGTGGACTTTCAGACCTAATAATTTATCCATTTGCCAAAAATATAAAGATAATATTTGTCACGTGAGTTTTTTATCTTAGCCATTCCAATGGGTGTAAGGTGAAATCTCAAGAGTTATTTGATTTGCATTTCCCTGATGACTATGGATGTCGAGCATTTCCTTAAGTGTTTCTCTGCCATTGGATGTTCCTCTATTGAGAATTCTCTGTATTCTCTGTTTAGCTCTGTACCTCAATTTTTAAATTGAGTTAATTGAATTTTTTGCTGTTTAACTTCTTGAGTTCTTTATATATTCTGGATATCTTTTCAGATATAGGGTTGGTGAAGATCTGTAGGCTGTTGTTTTGTTCTGACGAGTGTCCTATGCTTTACAGAAGCTTTTCAGTTTCATGAGGTCCCATTTATTGATTGTTGCTCTTAGAGCCTGTGCTACTGGTGTTCTGTTCAAGAAGTTATCTCCTGTGTCAATGAGCTCAAGGTTCTTCCCCACTTTTTCTTCTGAGAGGTTTAGTGTGTCTGGTTTTATGTTGAGGTCTTTGTTCCACTTGGACTTTTTCTGGCGCTTTCTCAGACAATTAGGAATAGCGCTTCCTCAAGATCCAACTATACCACTCCTAGACATATATCCAAAATATGCTCAAGTACACAACAAGGACATTTGCTCAACCATGTTTGTAGCAGCTTTATTCATAATAGCCAGAATCTAGAAACAACCCAGATGTCCTTCCACTGAGCAATGGATACAGAAATTGTGGTATATTTACACAATGGAATACTACTCAGCAATTAAAAACAAGGAATCATGAAATTTGCAGGCAAATGGTGAAAACTAGAAAAGATCATTCGGAATGAGGTATCCCAGAAGCAGAAAGACACACATATATAAGTGATATAGACTCACTTATAAATGGTTATTAGAAATATAATATAGGATAAAAATACCAAAATCTGTACACCTAAAGAAACTAAGTAAGGAGGAGGACTCTAGTAAGATGATCAAGCCTCATGCAGAAAGGCAAAGGGAATGGACATCAGAAGAGGGAGAAAACAGGCAACAGGACAGGAGCCCACCACAGAGGACAGTTGAAAGACTTTACCCAGAAGGTATCGAAGGAGATGCCGAGACTCATAGCCAAACTATGGGCAGAGTGCAGGGAATCTTATGAAAAAAGGGGGAGAAAGGAAGACAGACCTAGAGGGGACAGAAGCTCCACAAGGAGAGCAACAGATCAAATAATTCTGGGCCCAGGGGTCTTTTGTGAGACTGATACTCCAACCAAGGACTATGCATGTAGATAACCTAGAACCCCTGCACAGATGTAGCCCATGGCAGCTTATTCTCCAAATGGGCTCCATAGTAAGGGTAACAGGGACTGTCTCTGACATGAACTCAGTGGCTGGCTCTTTGATCACCTCCCCCTGAAAGGGGAGCAGCCATACCAGACCACAGAGGAAGGCATAACTGCAGACACTGAGGAAATCCAAACAATCATCAGGACTTACTTCAAAAGTCTATATGCCACAAAATTTGAAAATCTAAATGAAATGGACAATTTTCTTGATCGATTTGACTCACCAAAGTTGAATTAGGACCAGGTAAATCAATTAAATAGTCCTATATCCCCCAAGGAAATAGAAGCAGTCATGGAAAGTCTCCCATCCAAAAAAAAGCCCAGGACCAGATGGCTTCAGCACAGAATTCTACCAGACCTTCAAGGAAGAGCTAACTCCAATTCTCTTCAAACTATTCCACAAAATAGGAACAGAAGGAACATTACCAAACTCATTCTATGAAGCCACAGTCACCTTGGTACCTAAACCTCAGAAAGACTCAACAAAGAAAGAGAATTTCAGGCCAATCTCCCTTATGAACATTGATGCAAAAAATACTTAACAAAATACTTGCAAACCGAATACAAGAACACATCAAAGATATTATCCACTATGACCAAGTAGGCTTCATCCCAGGTATGCAGGGGTGGTTCAATATATGGAAATCCATCAATGTGATCCACCATATTAACAAACTGAAAAAAAAAACAAAAAACAAAAACAAAAAACAAAAAACAAACAACCACATGGTAATCTCCCTAGATGCTGAAAAAGCATTTGACAAAATCCAACATCCATTCATGTTTAAAGTATTGGAGAAATCAGGGATACAAGGCACATATCTAAAAATAGTAAAGGCAATATACAGCAAGCCTATAGCCAACATCAAACTGAACAGAGAGAAACTTAAAGCAATCCCACTGAAATCAGGGACAAGACAAGGCTGCCCACTCTCTCCATATCTCTTCAACATAGTGTTGGAAGTCCTTGCTAGAGCAATAAGACAGTTGAAGGCGATCAAGGGGATACAGATTGGAAAGGAAGAAGTCAAATTCTCACTATTTGCAGATGATATGATAGTATATGATATTGTACATGAGTGACCCCAAAAACTCTACCAGGGAATTCCTACAGCTGATAAACACCTTCAGCAAAGTGGCCGGATACAAAATTAACTCAAAAAAATCAATAGCACTCCTGTATACAAAAGACAAAAGGGCTGAGAAAGAAATTAGGGAAACAACGCCCTTCACAATAGCTACAAATGACATAAAGTGCATTGGTGTAACCCTAACCAAGCAAGTCAAAGACTTGTATGAAAAAAATTTCAAGTCTCTGAAGGAAGAATTAGAAGAAGATATCAGAAGATGGAAAGATCTCCCATGCTCATGGCTTGGCAGGATTAACATGGTAATAATGGCCATCTTACCAAAATCAATCTACAGATTTAATGCAATTCCCATCAAATTGCCAACACAATTCTTTACAGACCTGGAAAGAAAAATTCTCAACTTTGTATGGAATAACAAGAAACTCAGAATTGCTAAAACAATCCTCTACAATAAAAGATCTTCTGGAGGGATCTCCATCCCTGATCTCAAGCTGTACTATAGAGCAACAGTTATAAAAACTGCATGGTACTGGCATAGAAACAGAATGGTGGATCAATGGAACCGAACAGAAGACCCAGAAATAAACCCACACACTTACAGACACCTGATTTTTTACAAAGATGCCAAAACCATACAGTGGAAAAAAGATAGCATCTTCAACAAATGGTGCTGGTCCAACTGGATGTTTACATGTAGAAAAATGTAAACATCTTTATCACCCTGCACAAAACTGAAGTCCAAGTGGATCAAAGACCTCAACATAAAACCAGACACACTAAATCGGCTAGGAAAAAAGTGGGGAATGCCCTAGAACTCATTGGTACAGGAGAAAACTTCCTGAACAGAACACCAACAGCACAGGCTCTAAGAGCAACAATCAATAAATGGGACCTCATGAAACTGAAAAGCTTCTGTAAAGCAAAGGATACCGTCATCAAAACAAAGCGACTGCCTACAGATTGGGAAAGAATCTTCACCAACCCTTTATCTGACAGAGGACTCATATCCAGTATATATAAAGAACTAAAGAAGCTGAAAAGCAGCAAGCCAAGTAATCCACTTAAAAAGTGGGGAACAGAGCTAAACAGAGAACTCTCAACATTCATTTGCATTGCCATACATTGCAGAATTTGCTTCTTTTGACAGGCTGAGTAGGAAGATTCAGTAGTGTAATGTTAGCCACTCTAGATTCTGAAATTGGAATAGTATTTCATTGTGCAAAACACCATATTTTTAAACAATAATATGTCAATGGGCATTTAGGTTGTTTCCGTTTCTTAGCTCTAGTGAATAGTAAAAACAGGAATGCTGATTTTTCCTTAGGGTACTGATTTAAGTCCTTTCATAGATTACTGTCTCATATGTAGGTGTTTTTGCAGTAATGTTTCAAGGATCTTCTATACTGTTTTCCAGTATACTACCTTATTTTCTATTCCCACCAACAGTGTACAAGGTTCCAAATCCATATCTTAGCCAATACTTGATATTTATTTTTTTATAATGGTCATTTACTTGGGCTCACATTTTGAAAGTACAGTGCTAGCCAGGAATGGTGATACACTCTTGTAATCCCAGCACTCACGGATGCAGAGACAGGCAGATCTCTGTGACTTTGAGGCCAGCCTGGTCTACAAAACAAGGCCAGGACTGCCACGGCTACACAGAGAAATCCTGTCTCAAACAAACAAACAAACAAACAAACAAACAAACAGATTATAATTCTATGACAGCATGGACATGAGAACAAGCTGTCTACATTATCTCTGTAGTAAACAGAGAGAAATTAAAGCGTCACACATTTTCTCCTTTTTTCATTCAGTCCAGGATTCTAATCCATGGGACTCTGCTACCCAAACACAGGAAAGATCTTCCCTCCTCCATTAAACATTTTTGGAAGGTAACAGGTTGGGTTGGTACCCCTTGGAGGCCTCCACATCTCTGAGATGAAAGATAGGGGAAGATGGGGGAGGAGTGTGAGACTGGAAGGAAAGGAAGGAGAGGTCTGGAATCAGGCTATAAAGTGATTAAATAAATAAATAATTTTAAAAATGCAAACAGACATATAGAAATACACACGTGTGATTCCATTATAATTTAAATCCAATAAAGTTGGCAATAAAGACTAACCACCACAACAGCACCCATTGGTCAGCATAACAGCAGAGCACATCACTTTAAATTGTAACTTTCTATCTTTGGTCCCTAAAGTCTTACTTTCATCACAGAATGCAAATTAATTTGGCATATCTGTAAATGTCCCGACAGTTTATAATGGTCTCAGTGATGCTCAAATGTAAAAACTCCAAATATTTTCTGAGACTCAAGACAATCATTTAACTGTGAGCACATAGAAAATCAAGTTACAGACATCTACTGTACAACAGCAGACAACAAACATTCCCATTCAAAAAGAGAGTAACAGGTAGGTAGGAGTGAGGTAAACAAAACAATGAAGCTCACTGTGTAAAACAAAACCCTGCAATTCCATGACTGGCTTCTGGAACTCTCAATGAATTTATCTGGACTCCCATTGTGTCCTGTAGATCTCCAGCACCTACAGCATAGTGACTCTCATTTGGGTCAAGTCTACTCTAAGCTTGAAGCTTTCTTCGGAGGGTACTAAGCAGTTCTGTAATCTCCATCATCCTAGCGTCCTCACTGCAATATAGGATTCACCTTTCCAGATTCATACAAAGGCCCATCAAAGCTTCCTTGCAGGAAATATACCCCTGCCACACATTGCCTGGATTCAGAGACTTTCTGAAACCTTGAAGAAAGCCCCTATGACCACCTTCCTTTTGTGTAATTTATGCTCAAAAGCCAGCACCATGTAGATGATGAGTCTAAGTTCTGATGCAGGTCAAAATGAAGCCGGGATTTCTCTTCACAAGCATTTTTTCTTCATAAGTATTATCTTGGAGAAACACTCTTCTTTGGTTGCCATTTTGAAACAAAGAACCTTGTTAGCAGCTCAGAGTCTCTCCTTTCAAACAAATTTGCGTTTTCACAAGCTGGAACTACTGCAGATGAAGTCTTGCCTTCAGCGTACCTTTCCTTTTGACCCAGTGCAGAATAGATTTCTTCTTGATAAGGATAACCCCTTAAGAATTACAGATGCTGGGATATTCATCAGAGGCTGAATCCAGCAGAGCAGTAAGGTAAACCTGAATACCGCCCAACAGAAAAGCAAGCACTTACTTAAAATATTGAGATTTTATGAGGACCAAATTACACAGTTCTCAAGCATGAACTTTCTATGACAAGGTCATGTCATAACATCAAAGTATTGCACAATTGGGCTACTCTGTCTTCAACTTTAAGCTCACACCACTTTCCTCACTAAACTATGTCCTGGTCTGACTGTTCCTTGTACCATAGTGTGGAATGAGAGTAGTCAGCAGTACCTAACAGAGCCCAAATGCTATACCGTCTTGTGATTTCTTCCCCCAAAACAGTCAGTCCATTAATTTAGAATTCAGTCTCTAAAGATCCTACGATTCAGGCACAGTACAACCAGATTCTTTGCTAAATGTAAAATTAATGGACTCTAGCAAGCTCCGGATAGACTTTCCCTCTAAAACTTCTGTCTAAAACCACTGTCTTTATCTCTTGAAGTGTTCTGGTCTTTCAAGCTCCCAACAGAACTGCTACGTACACTGAAGGAAGGTCTTTTCTGTTCAGTTAAATCTTTCTTGAAACACTCATAGTAACAACAAAAAGGTGTCTTTCATGGCAATTCTAAATCGACTGATGTGGCCAATGATAACTAACCATAATATTCCTCTTACACTGTGTTCTTTTGTTTCATATGTGTTATATAGGCTGGTTGTGGGCAGACAGGCATCAGAGGAGGACAACAAATGTCGTTTTGTCTCTACACATTAGTCTCATAGGATCTGGTCTGTACTTGTTATGGGAACCCATGGCTAGACCAGCAGTCATAAAGCCTCAGCGATCCTCCCGTCACCCCAGCACCTCCAACACCTCCAGCACACAGGGTGATAGGTGCACACGTGGCCACGCCTAGCCCTTAACTTGAATCAGTGAATCATTAAATGATACCCATATGATCAAGGAGGCCATATGACATATCTACAAGCTGATTCTCTTCAACTATTAAATATCAGTTTATATATATATGATTACCCACCTTTAAGAAATAGCCTAATCCTAAAAAGGTAAGCATTCAATCAAATTCCACAAAGAGAAACCCATGTTTAACACAAATTGCCATTTGAAAAATATCTTCACATTTAAGTCTTATTAAAAAAAATTCTAAGTTCCAAAAGATTACATTTTGGAACAAACATATAAATGATATTTCTGGAGAACGCTTCACAAAACTCCATTCAGCATTTTCTGACACTATTTTAGTAGAAAAGGCTCTAGGGACTAGTTCAACAAAATGTGCTTCATAACCACATCTCGGACTCAAGATTCACTCAGCAAGCACTGAGCATCCTCTGAGGGACAAGAGGCTTCTCTTCAAATGTGCATGAGAAGGAGAGTAAAGTAAGTAAACAGTCTGCTGTTCCACTTGCTAGACTGTAGATGGTACCAAGTCAGCGCCAAGCAACAGCCAGCAACTGTTGAGGGCGAAACGATACTTTGAAAGTTCAGCAATTACAAAGACACATTTCACTTAAGTGATGCCTATTTTAGTTATGGCTTCTTTTAACGTTAAAAGAACAATTTGCATAAGTAAAAGCCTACATAATTTTGATTACAGTTTTTAATATACTATTCAATAAATACCCTGAAACCAACAATGATTACTTAGTATTACTGGAGTTAAACGCATTGCCTAAAATGTTTTTGTCTACTCAAAAGCAAATTAGCAAAATGAAAGCAATAACTCAAAGGAGATGGGGGCTGAAACTGTTCTAGGCAGCGTCAAATTCCCATTGGTCAAACTGTCTATTCAAAGTCATAGCAAACAGAGACGCAGAGTGCAAGGACCTTCTGAGCGATGCATCCAAGTGGAGAAGAGAATGGTTCAGGCAGCACATTCTTGTGGACGATCACAGAAATCTTTGTAACACATAGAATTCTACATAGAAAAGATGAGATGTGCATAACTGGCAGAACACTCCTACAGGTGCATATGACATGGAGAGGGAGCATGGAAACTAATTTACTGAGACTTTTCAAAAGGAAAGGCTATATTAAATATTTCTTTCACTTGACATACAAAGATAAGTTTTTTAATATGTATATATATATTAGAATATATTAAAAACTACATTTCTTCACTTTGGTCACATTATTCTAATTATTGTGTTAATAATGTGCATAACAGGGAAAGATTCCTTAAATATGTTTAATAATAGTTGATGAATAAAGCATGAATTTTCTTCTAGAGCTAAAGACTGATTTTTTCCACATGACACTGTCTGACAGTAGTACATTCTCCCCACATCAATACATTCACATAGTTCTTTGTCAGAAATAGGTTGGCTGGTTACCTAAAATTACTCACCAAAAACTATTTTGTTCATTAACATTACAAAGAAAGAGAGCCCCTTTCAGGAGTTATTTTTAGTTTTGAGGATAAAGTCTGTATTAATAAAAATATAAATAAAATAATAAAAGATTACTATTTATTTTGGCTAAAAGTAAGTCAGCAAACATGACAGCACCATTATTGATATTTTATTTAAAATTGTGCATATACACTAGGAAATCAAAAATTGTTGATAGGTGCTTGGCAATGGGTGAAGAGTAAACTATGCATGCTGATACTTTCGTTTTTAATAGGCTATCATTCAACATAAACCTTTAAAGTTACAGAAAACTTAATCAGAGGATCCTTAGAAGTCCCATGTGCCTCTCACCCCTCTATGTACACAGGCTTCACCCAATATATATGTCTTCACCCAATAAATATCAGTTTATAGATAATCAACGCACCACAGCAATGCATTTGTTGCTACCCAAAGTGCTTAGCTATCACTGTTCCTTGTGAGGGATTTAACAATACTCCTGCTACTAAGAACACATTAGCTCCTTCCTTCCATTCTCTCTATTAAATTCACTATTATTTCTGAAATTAGCATATCTACACAAAAGAAAATTTCACAAACTACAAAACATAGTCACACACATCAGAGAATGATTGCTGTGTAACAAATTCACCATCTGGTACACATACCTTTCGGTCCACTCCATCGGGGAGTTGTGCTTGGCAGGAGTGCCAGTTACCTGCTCAATTAACTCACAACCTTACAACTAGGACTTATTATAATTCAGTGATCCAGAAGCAAATTTCTCACACAGCACATTACATGTATCATCTTAATCCATCTCTATTTTTCACTCAGCATAAATAAAAGGAAAAACGTAATATTAACATACTCAGCTGCCTGTTTGAAGTGTTTCAAATCTTTCTTCAAGTTTTTGTTTTCAGTCTCTAAAAGCATCACCTGGCTGTAGACATCTGGAACATTCCCAATCTCACTAAACTCAGTTTTTCCTTTCTGTATTAACTCATACCTAGGACAAATCAGACAACAGGGTTTATTTCAATTTCCTACTTTAAAATACTATGTGCAATTCAAAATGTCAGTCTTGGCAAATTTGATAGAAATTAGTTGTTATATCCTATTTGTAAGTTAAACCAATATTAATATATTATTAGGATAAAATATCAGTGAATCTAGGTTTTAAAATACAATCGGAC
This sequence comes from Meriones unguiculatus, assembly GCF_030254825.1. Classification (NCBI taxonomy): domain Eukaryota; kingdom Metazoa; phylum Chordata; class Mammalia; order Rodentia; family Muridae; genus Meriones; species Meriones unguiculatus. The sequence continues at coordinate 56,900,787 of NC_083362.1, read as the reverse complement.
ATTTATATCCCCATGCCTAATTACTAGCAAACATATCAAAATCATCTCAAGTCCTTATATTCAGAGAATTTTCAGTCCAGCAGAGATTGTAACAAGTTCTGGACAGCAGAGAACGAAGGATTAAGACTGGGAGGTGTTGGTCCTGTTTTATAGAGTAGCCATGACTGACAAGCATGAGTGGCCAAAGGACTCCAAGAGAGACTTGAGAAAAAGGAGTGCTGATGCCATGTGTGTCCATGGAAGAGGAGAATCTAAAGCTGAGAGAAAGCAAATGCAAAGGCCCAGAGACATAGACATTTTCAGCATGTACAACAAAGATTTTAAAAAAATCAGTATTTGTAGAAAAGCGGGAAATGAAGCCAACAGAGTGAACAAAGAAAATGATGAGAGATGGCAGAACCAAAGAGAGGAACCAGCATAAGGAAATCTATTTTACCCTGGATCAGGAAGAAACCATGGGAAGTTCTGGGGTTAAAACAAAACAAAACAACAACAACAACAACAAAATAAAAACAGTGATCATATTTATGTTTCAAAAGGGTGCATCTATTTCAAGATACAGAACAGTAGAGGTTATAAGAAGGGAGCCTAGCCCCAGCATGCACTCAGTGGTCCCTGCTTCCTCCCTGCAGATGCAGCCTTGGACAGCTCTCCTGACATTCCCACCACAGCAGACTGCACATAATGTAACATAACATGAACTCGCCCCAAAATAAACATTTTCCTTCTTTAGTTGCTTTTGTATTGTATCACAGCAACAGGAAAAGAAACAAAAGCACTCTGCACTATAAAGTCCTTCAGGAAAGTTAAATTCACACATGTAAATGCTGTTGGCGTTTCTGGAGAACTACTTAGCTACATAATAGTTTACCACTCTGCCTGAAAGGAGTCCAGAGTTCTGTTCATTTCCATTTTGATCAAGAAATTGCAGAGAAAGTCTTCTATGGCTTCGTGTACTACCTGCTTTGAAGGAAGAACTGTTGTCTGCTCCTGAAATTTAAATGCACAATTATTTATCCTACAAACATCGGGATTTTTATTAAGAGAACAGTACACAGTCACTTACTCATTTTTAAACAATGTTTTCTCAAGGATAATAATCCAGGGTTTATTTTAATGCCTAGTAATAAGGCACTGGTGAAACAAAACATCTCTTCTTCCCAATGTAACAGTGAAGTGGAGAGAGACAAAATACAAATAAATAGTTTGTGTGTGTGTGTGTGTGTTGTGTGTGTGTGTGTTCGCATGTATGCATGTGTGTGCACATGCACATGTTTATCTCACATACTCTGAAAGATATTAGTAGGTATCTAGGAATGTAAAAGCTGTGTCCTGAAGACAGGGCCCTCCCCATCCACGGGAAGTATGTGTGTAGATTACTGTAGCTAGGTAAGAACTGGCATAGAGGAAGGTTTCCCTGAAAAAAGGGATTTGGGCCATAATCACAAATTCACAACCCCAAATAATAAAAAGGAGGAAAGATCAAAATCCTTACTCTCAGTTCTCAAAGGATCAAAATCAAAATTGCAAAAACAAACTTTTGTGAAAAATAGATTGGAAGTGTGTTTAAATGGCATTTGACTCACTCTTGTGCACTCTTGTACACTCTTAAAATGAGACTTATTCATAAAGCATAAAATGACATATAATGTTTCAGAGGCCACTTCATTCAACAAAGGCTGCATAACATATTTTATAATATGAAATTTCACATATACACATGGCATTTGTGTAGGTATTAGTTATGAGGAGACGAAGCATATTCATTGGGAAATAGGTCAGTACAAAAGGCACAGACGTGCCACACTAGGAAAAGGCAGATGAGCTGAAGTTTACAAGTGAAGTCATCTGAATTACCAAGCCTAACCCCTAAGGTTTTTGAGGACATCTGGAAAAGCCAAGTTAAGTCACTGCCACATCCTGTGATCAGAGCTGAGAGCACAGGAAATGTGACCATCGGTCACGCAGACCTGCATAAGGGCAACCTTTCATGACCGAGGAGGCTCCAGAGTTCTGGTTCACACACAGCCAGCATTCACATTCAAAACATCAATGTTATAACACATTCTTGCAGAGTCTGATTTTTTAAATGCATAAATTGATTAGCCTTCTAAAAGTCTTTACACAATTTATATAGCCAATATTGGAAATTAGATGAAAATGAGATAGTTTGGAGAGTGAATTATAAAATATAATAGCAACTAAAAATAGTGAAAATGAGATTAACAACAAACTTCAAGATATTAAAAGGTTTATCAGAAAAGATTGTGGGCGATTACGAATATGGAGTCCTTCAGAGTAGCCATACATCTGCAAACATTAACTGTATTTTCAGATCTTGCAACACTAAAAAATCTCTCTCCTTCAGGATGTGACTCCTCAGAGAATACATTCACATTCTTCTTCCGTATGGCTTTGCTTGAAAAATTCCTATGCTTTACTTGAGAAATTTCTACAATTCATTGTGTTCTGACATGAGCATCCTTTACTCCATTTCCGCGTCTCTGAAGCAATGCTTCCATGCTGTTGTGGACACCAGAAGCCCACTCGGCATGAGCCCGCATCCAAAGCACAAGCCCAGCAGAAGCCCCGCTAGGAAGGGCGGCAACACCGTGGTGTGTCTTCATGTGGTGCCTTTCACATCATTATCTCCAAACCAAGCCGTGACGTGGCTGGCTTCTTCAAGCCGTGACATGGCTGGCTTCTTCAAGCTTGCATGCCTACAATTTCATCATCAGGGAGAAATGCCAATGCGAACAAATGACCCGTTTTTGAATGGAAGATTCCTTGTTACCAGGTCATGGAGCCAATACACCCATCTAACATTTCTGGAAACCCGCTGGGCTGAACAGGAAAAAAAAAAAAAAAAAAAGCAATATGATGACTTTTTAAAGTTTGTTCTTACAGGCCTTGATTGCCTAATTTTATGACTTGGTGATTCAATTTGAATCCATTTTATTCTGCAAAGTCCACAACCTACAAATAATAGTTTATAAACTGCTTCATTTTTTTCTCCTGTTACTAAGACAGAATGTGTTAGACAGAATGTGTTCTATAATTTTAGAATGCAGCAAGAAGGAGCATGGGTTGTATATAATCGACTTAAAAATTAAAATAAATAAAAACTTTAAAAGTAGTGACAGTTCTTAAAGTACCATCTACTAACCAAGGAGAAGCACGCACTAGTTCTGTCTCGGCAGCAAACCAACATCCATAGTCCTCAGCAGTCAAATCCTGTACAGGAATACTTCCCCATTTGGTGTGCTTCATAATGCTGAACCAATTGCCATTACCACAAGCACTTTATATTCGAAAGCTGCTAAGCCTACCAGCTTCTTGCCTTTTCTAAGGAATTGAGCGTTCTGAAGGAAGCATGGAGTGATGTATGCAGGGACAGCATTAGTACATGATTAACTAACTGGGCAACTGTGCTGGCTGGGTTTTATATCAACCTGACACAGGCTAGAGTCGTCTGAGAAGAGAGAACGTCAATCAGGGAAAATGAGCCTACCAGAATGGTCAGTGGACAAGCCTGTGCGGCATTTTCTCGATTAATGATTGACATGAGTGTGCCTGACCCACAGAGGGTGGTAGGAGATGGCATAAGGAAGCATGGTGAGCAAGCCCTGAGAGCAGGCCAGTAAGCAGCACTTTTCCATGGCTTCTGCATCAGCTCCTGCCTCCAGGTTTCTCTCTCACTGTCTTAACTTTCCTGGATGATGGAATACAAGCTGTTAGATAAAATAAACCCTTTCCTCTTTGAGTTTCATTTTGTCATCATGTTTTATCACAGCAATAGAAACCCTAACTGAAATAGAAATTAGACTGGGAGCAGGAAATTGCTGTGATGAAACAGACTATTGCAGGGGGCAAGGGCTGTGATGGCATTTAAACTTTGGGCTAGAAAAGCCATTGAGTTCTCAGAGCTCACTGTAGGTAGTGCCCCTCCTGGGCTGGTGGTCCTGGATACTCTAAAAAAGTGGGCTGAGCAAGCCACGAGGAGCAAGACAATGGGCAGCACTCTTCCATGTCCTCTTCGTCAGCTCCTGCTCTAGGTTCCTGTCCTGTTTGAGCTCTTGCCGTGATTTCCCTGACTGTGAATTGGAACTGTAAGATAAAATAAAGTTTCTCCCCAATTTGCTTTTCATCAGTGGTTTATCACAACAATAGAAACACCAAGACTGCAAATATCCTTTCAATAACCAAAAATTCACTAATTCCATCCTCAGAATTTAGCTTTCCATCCATTTTATCCAGCCTTCTTCCAACAGAAACTGTGGTCTTGGGGATTTGAGTTTCCAGATTTCAACAGTTAGGACTGTGTCTTTCCAAACTACAGTTAACACTGAATGAAGGAGTATCTGAACACAATTCTAGATGAAAGCCAGAAACAGCATCAACAATTACAAAGATGCTGATTCAAGAGGAATATTGGGCCCTGAAGGACTATAAAGAGGTAAGCTCTGCCTTTCAGCACAATAAAGCAAGCTGAAAAACAAAGGAAAGAGAAATGAAAAGATATGTTGGTAGCTTTCATTTATTAAATACTACACCCATTTTGGCACCTCGTGTTTTAGAAATACTACAGCACAAATAACTGCTGGAGCAGTTTAATGGAAGGAGTATATACTATGGATTCCATTCTAATGGGAGTAAATGAATTCATCAACTCCATAGGGGCTGTGGACAGTATTTTTATATGAGATGGATGAGAAAAGGAATTGGGAAAACTGGAAGAAGAGAAGTAGGGAAAAAAAAAAAACAGACTAAAAGAGAATGCATTCTCTGTAGTTTCTAAAAACACCTATGGGGCTTCTCACGCTTTTCATGCTTTTGTATTTAGAATACAATTATACCCTTAATTGAAGACTCCAGAGAGATTGTCTATATGAGCTACAACAATCAAGAGTTTTCATATGAAATATTGAATTCTATAATATGTACTTATTTGTCTTAAAGGAATCACAATAAAACCTCTTTCACAGTTTAACCTAGACTGGCCTCTACCTCATGATCCTCTGGTCTATACTACTATAGGATGTCACCAAAACTGGCTACCATAAAGCTTTGGGGAGGGGGGGTTCAACCAGGGTTTACCCTGTGGCCTTGGCTGTCCTGGAACTCACTGTGTAGACCAGGCTGGCCTCAAATTCACAGAGATCCACCTGCCTCTGCCTCCCAAGTGTTATGATTAAAGGTGTGCACCACTATGCCCAGCAAACAATAAAACTTTATATGCTAACATGCCAATCTTGTAAAAAATAACACACTTTCTGAAAGAGAATAAAAAACTGAGTGAGAAGAGTAGCACTGTCAGACCTCCATTATACTCTGGGAATTGTTGAGCATACAACACTGTAGCTTGGCCTAGACTTCATTTTGACTTCATAAAAAAATAACACACAAACATTCTCAAGAAATCACTTTATTTTTCTGAATGTCTTAGAGAAGGAGGTAAAGAAAGAAAAGTATAGAGAAAATGAAGGCCAAAATATCAGAAACTTCTTCATAATTTTATACCAATCTTTAAAAATCAAAATTCAAATTTTTATAAAAATGAAAATAAAAAAATAAAAATCATCAGAAATGTTAGCACTACAAAAGATGGCAAAGTAAACAAGAATCGAAGTCTGTAAGGAAAAAATAACCATAACATACTTAAAAGAAAACTTTACATAAAGAAACCCAACTGAATGTAAATAAACCTTTCATTTTTTAATTATATAATTATCATCTCTAAGAAATACACACAGAGAAATACATACATTCATGCACATATATATACATATATACATATATCTATATTTGTGTATACAAATATGTATACATACATATACACACACACATACAGGCATTGGCACATAGATCCATAGTTATTTATGTTAACACTTGTGAAAAACTAGTATAAAGTACAACTGAATTAGATCATACCTATTTTTCCATGGTTTCAACAATTACCCTAAATATAATACACGCACATTTTATTCAGAGTTCAAACTATGGTATTTACTAACAAAATGACAAATTAAGAGCTAAGATAACCAGTGAAAAAACATGCCTTTTAACTTCATCCAAAAGGCTGTTTTGAATATTTTCCTCTAAGTCACAGCATTGAGATATCAACAGACTAGTAGATCTATGTCAGAAACCCCACTTTGTGTCTTCCTAGAAGGAATTTATTCACTGACTTTATCACAAAATACATTTCACTATGAGCTAGATCACTGCGCTCATAACAGAGTGTACCCAACTATGGACTCATGAAATCTTCCTTTTCAGGTTTATTCAATTGTTAAATATACAGGGAATTGGAAGATTCAACAGATTCCTAGAGGAAAGAAGTCTACTAAATATAAAGGGGCTGAAATGAGTATAAGAAACCTCCCTTATCAGTGGACTGGGAGAGGGGTATGGGAGGAGGGCGGGAGACTGTGGGAGGGGACGATGTAGGGGCTACAGCTGGGACACATTACCCTTTATTCACTTTGCGTCCCAGCTGTAGCCCCTACATCGTCCCCTCCCACTCTCTCCCGCCCTCCTCCCATACCCCTCTCCCAATATTCTGATATAATTTTGAATCTTACCTTTATTAATCTTTAGACTATTTCAAGACCTTAAGTTTTTTTTATTGCTTTTGTGACTTGGATTGTTTCCCCTCTAGTCAAACGAAGTATTTGACCAGATACACTGTAAAGTACCAGAGTGACTGATGGAGGCTGGAAAAGGAGTCCAGTCTAGTGATTCCCAATGGATCCCAGACTGCCTGCATCACAGTCACCCTCTACACTGATAAATACTGAGGATTTCTGAGACACATCTAACTCTACCTGTCCAGTTTTGTATTTCACCAAAAATAATGGGAATTGGTAGGACGATTGTATACAGATGAACAGTTAAGCACTTTGAATCATGGCCCCTTACACAAAACACTTTGAATTGTAGCATTAAAATAGGGAGAAATAAAAAAACATTAAACTGTATTATGCTCCACTGAATGGTTTGACTCAGTCTGACTACTTTCTTTCTCTGGGCCTGAGTCGTCTCATCTCTCATCTGTCATATGAGAAGGATAGATGTGACAATCTCCAGAAAGCCTTACTACTCAGTTCTTCTGTTTAACATTAAAATTGTCTTTTTGTAAAAAAAAAAATTAAAAAACTAAAAATAAAACAATAAATATTTTTTTAAAAGCAGGGCAAAGTCTAATAGACCATTTTTCACTGAAGAAGCCATGCTTGCAGCTAAATAAAAGCATCCTTTTAAATTAATGTTTGTGTGAAATTATAAAGTGTCTTTTAGTCTCATTAAATTATGGTCAATTTTTGAATATTCTTTTCATTGTTAGAAAGATGTCAAGAGTCTTGTTTAGTTTAATATTATCACACATAATTTCTTATTTTTTTAAAGACTGTAAATGTTTTTATTTCCTCAGATGAGGGGATGAGATGAGAGCCATTCCCAAGCTTTTCTAGCCCTTTCTGAACTCTCACTGTCTGGTTCAACTCAGCGTTTCTGGTCTAAACTTCTCTCCAAGCTGACTGATTTAATCGAGCTTCCCCTGGCTTCTGACTGAATCTCTCTGCTTGACCTCAAAATAATTCTGGCAATATGTTTTAATCTTCTGGCCCTTTATCATTCTCTGGTTCATTCTGTCTTCACCTGTGTATAGCTTGTTCTCTCTGCAACCTGTCTCTGTAAAAACTGTCCTGGTAAGAAACTCTTGGTTTAAAAGAAAAAAAAAAAAGCTTTGTAATTTCTTATTTTATTCTTAATAAAATTAGTTCTTGTCCCAGAAAAGAAAGTGTCATGAAATGTTAAACAATCTGTATATTCTGTATTCTTCTGGGAAAACAAAGACACAGATGCTTATAAAGCCTACTGCATAATTTGTAGTTGACACAGTCAATATCATTGCTGAATAATTTTGACTTAATCTCTTTACTAGATTAATCAGTTCTCAGGGAAGGAAACTGTTGGTATCAGTTGGTGAAAACTCATATAAGAATAGACATTATCTGGCAATGTTGCAAAGAATAAATAAAGTTTACTTTAAGTGTGCATTATAAAAATTAATAAAAGTGAAAAGATATTTCAGATGACAGTATTTTTTCATACTCTGGAGTTAAATTACTTCCAATGCTTCATATAAAGTATTCATGTTAAACTACAAGCTAGAGTAATGTTTAGAATTCTCACCAAAATCTCAATGTCTGTGGCCTGCTCTTGAATTATGTTAATTGCTTTTGTCAGATCTTCTTCTCCTTCTGGAATGCTGAAATTGTCATCTGGTATCTAGAGAAGGACAGGAAGAATGGGCAGAAATGTCAAGTGACATACAGCAATCCCCCTAATATGAGGAACACATTCTCAGAAATCCTGCAGATGCTTCAAACTGTGGTTAGACTTCAACCTTACATATACTATTGCTCCCATATAAGCATACAATAATGTTTAATTTATAAACTAGGCACAATAAGAAACTAGTAGTGATGATAATAGTAACATAACAATCATAACTACAGCCTACAGTAAAGTCATTTAAAATTTATTCTTTATCTGTGGAGTTTTCAAGATGAATTTTTGGACTATAGTTGACCATGCATAACTAACCCAGAAATAGGGTACAATATTGGGCAGGTCTCCCACAGTCTCTTGCACTGAGGAAGTAAACTGCACAACTAAACAAAGCATCATTTTTAATTAATGCTGATATGGAAACATAAGGGAACATATCTATATTCAGTTTCAGAAATTTTCTTTCTAAACTTAATCTTCCAAGAAATATAATCTATCCAGGAACAGTAGTGCATGCCTATAATCCCAGCACTCAGAGAAGCAAAGGCAGATGGATCTTTGAGAGTTCAAGGCCAGCCTCGTGTACAAAGAGAGTGCTGGACAGCCAAGGCTACACAGAGCAAGTCTGTCTCAAAGAAAAAAAAAGAAAAAAGAGAGAGAGAAAGAAGAAAAGAGAGAGAGAAAGAAGCAAAGACAGAGGGAAAGAGAGAGAGAGAGAGAAAGAAAGGAAGGAAGGAAAGAAAGAAAGAAAGAAAGAAAGAAAGAAAGAAAGAAAGAAAGAAAGAAAGAAAGAAAGAGAAATATAACCCCCATAGGACACTGTATGATTTTGGAGATCCATTAAGTATGCATTAAATAACTAACGAGCCTCTTGCCTGTGCAGGCCGCAGGCCGCCAGGCTTGCTTCCACACCTTCAGTTTCTGACGTCTAAAAGTGACTTTATATACAAGTCTCAGAAGTAATAGCAAATTTTGGTGAGAACAATGAATTAAAGAAAAATGCTGAAACAGGAGCATGTTTTGCAGAGCTAAAGTTAGGGTAGAAGAAACAGAGGCCTGAGCTCCAACTGGTGCTAGCAATCTGGCAATTCCTGTCAAGAACAAACCACATGATGGAAAAAGTTCCAGTATGGAATGACCATCTATGGAGCCATAGACAAAGGAATGACAGGAGCTGAATCTAAAGAATGATGATGGTTACTGAAACAGGCAGATGTCCCGTTCCCCTCTGCCCCCAGTGTAGACGGCACTCATAAGAAGCCAATAGCTAACTTCTACTCAAAAATTAGTTTATCTTAAATAAAGTTCTTATATGTGTTGTTCCAAAAACAACACAAACCATTCACAGGAATGGCTACAGTGAATTCCCTAAAGTGTAAAATTAACAAGTTACCTCTTCGTATTCACAGTCATCTTCCGATACTTCAGTTATGGAGACATCTGAGTAGTTTGTCAAGTTTAAATGCAAAATAGTAGAATAATGTTGTTATATTAACATTACTTGACCTCAAATACAGTAATAAATCTAATTACCTAAATATGAAATTTTTAAGTACATATAATTCTATTTCAACTTTTTCTCCACGAGGCCTATACATTTAGATATAAATTATTTCAATTAGCATTTTTATACCATTAAGTTTATGAAAAACTACATTTATATCTGTTCATATGAATATTATTTTGTAATTTCCAGTTTGATTCTAAGAATATTTACAAAATGCAAAATATCACTAAGATAACCTGAATCAGAAAGAAGGCTGGGTGGGTCCTCGGAGGGCAGAGTGATGGCCATGCAGGCATGAGGACCCAAGTGCAGAGACCCACAAGCCACATGAAAGCAGTCAGGATGGGAGACTCAAAGACAAGCTAGCTAGCAGAGCAGCAGTGAACAACAGTCACCCTCTCCTGGAAGGTGGAAAGTGGGGACAAATGCCTAAGGTTGTTCTTGATCTCCATCCATAGCATGAATTATGCCTGAACACAGGAACACACATACAAACACATTTGCACACATTCATTCACATAAAGACAAATAAGAAAATAGTTCAATGTTCTAATTATCTGAAGAAAAACTGAATTTTCAAAAGCTTCTAAGTAATCATAACGTAATACGACTTTATTTGGTTAGAAGTATTGTTAGCGAATGACACAATAGGCACACCAACCTTTAAAAATCAGTGGAAAAATATTGATGCTTACATGAATAAACTTAAATCCCTACTTTTGAAATATCTGGGATTCTAATTAAGCTGTTTATAGTAAAGTTTCCCTAACTTATGGCATATATAAACTAACATAGCACTCATTTAAGTATTGTATGAATGCCTAAAGTATTAAGGTACACAAAATTATTCCAACGACAAGTTCTAGAAGTACTGCTGTGAGAAATTTAAAAGCTGTATTTCTCTACTAACAAATGAAAATTTTAACATAACATTCCATTAAAGGAAATAATAATAAATGCCCACAACAGCCTCAGGAGCATGATTTTTTTTTCCAGTTGTCTGGTTGCCTACTTTTTTTAGCATTATTACTCTGAATTGACTTTCTAAGCTTAAATACTGTGAATTAGACACTTGAGTATACAGTAATAGTTACTAAAGTCAAAGATGAGATTAGTCCATTTTATTTTGTTTCCTTTTGTATTAACATTTTATGTCTGAAATATATATAGGACAAGTTCTGTTATTTGTAACAAAAATAGATAATACACAGCATTTAAAAAGAAGTAGGCATAGATCTACCTATATCCCGTTTACTAAGACATTTACTCCCCATCTTGTTTCAGTCTGGAACTATTATCTCCATTTTACAAGTCAAAATTAAAAAATACACTTGGACTTTAGTTTTGTGAAGGGTGATAAATACAGATCTATTTGCATTTCTACATGTAGACATCCAGTTAGACCAGAACCATTTGTTGAAGATGCTGTCTTTTCCCACTGTATGGTTTGGCTTCTTTGTCAAAAATCAAGTATCCATAGGTATGTGGGTTTATTTCTGTGTCTTCTATTTGATTCCATTGATCTTCTAGTCTGTTTCTCTGCCAGTACCTTGCAATTTTTAATTACTGTTGCTCTATAGTACAGCTTGAGATCAGGGATGACGATACCTCCAGGAGATGTTACTGTTTTAACAATTCTGGGTTTGTTTTTTTTTGTTTGTTTGTTTTATGAATTTGAGAATTTTTCTTTCAAGCTGTGTAAAGAATTGTGTTGACATTTTGATAGGAATTGCATTGAATCTGCAGATTGCTTTTGGCAGGATGGCCATTTTGGATACAGCCTTGCCAGGCCACAGAGAAAGACAATGCAGCCAGTCCTAATGAGACCTGATAGGTTAGGGTCAGATAGAAGGGGAAGAAGACCTCCCTATCAGTGGACTAGGGGAGGGGCTTAGGAAGAGAAGAGGGAGGGAGAGTGGGATTGGGAGGAGATGAGGGAGGGGGCTACAGCCAGTATATCAAGTGAATAAATTGTAATAAATAATAAATATATAAGAATTAAAAAAAAAAACCTATAAGATACAACTTTCAAGACCTTGGACCAAAGTTGGGAATCAGCCCCAGATTTCAGCTTTGCGATATTGCAGCCTCTCCATGGTCTGCAGGGATTCTTGTTCTGGGTAAACACTAGATGTGTTTGCCACTCGTCTCTCATGGGATTCTAAGCCTCTAAATAATAACCTTCACTCTCTGCCTATTCATTTCACTTACATGAGACCCTCAACCCAAAGTCACCTATGACCAATTCCCAGGTACCAGATTCTTGCCAAACAGTCAATATTCTGTGATCAGACATGAGTTTCTCTCTCAATAATATGGTGAAAAGTAATTAGGCTTAAAAATAATCAAAGATTAAGCAACAACTATACACAGATTGTGTATGCATAAAATCTGTTTGATAACTTCAGTGTATGCACATTAAATACTCTAAGGAGAGTCATGACTATTTGTGCTGGTTACCTATTACTGCAAAACTATTCCCCATAGCATTTTCTTCCTCCTCCTGTAATATCGTGCTAGCTATGCCTTAGGGAACACCAAGCTAGTGGCTTTATACCTTTAAGTTACTTTTTCCTTTACCAATTTTAAGTCCTCTGAATAACTGTGTAATCCAAGTTCCATAGCCACTTTGATATTTAGGATAGCACCTCAGTTACCACACTCAGTGTTTACAATATATTGGTACATAACAAATTTCCAACAACATATGGCTTAAAAGAATAATAAGCAAACACTGCTTAATGCAGTACAGACGAACCTGGAAGACAGTAAGCCAAGCAAAAATGAATCAAAGACACAAAGAAACACATAGGATCTCACTTATATCTGGAAACCACCAATTGTTCAACTTAAAGAAACATAAAGTCCCCTGCCCCTAGAGGCATTGCAGGTGTGGATGCTGTGTCATGAGAGCAGAAGAGCTGGTCCTGTCCCTCACCTGAGCAGCATAGTAGAGCTGTGAGCCAGCCCCAAGGGAATGAGAATGGAAGAGCTTGGGGCAGTGTGGGAGAAGAGACGCCCTCCCCCCCTCCTTCATCCCTTGCCAACGATGGAGGTGAGAGAGCACGGTCATGAGGGTGGGAGAACTGGCAATATCCATGTCTCTCACTGGCTGCAACACTTGGAAGAGCAGGCCCTGCATCTCCTGGGCATCAGATTAGAGCTGGCCCTAGTTGTGGGGATGAGGGGAGGATGTTTCAGGTTGAGATAGAAGAGCAGGTGTTTGGCCAGCTCAGATACCCCTCAGACCCATATCCAGTGTTTTAAATTGGCCCACCCCAGCATCTACCCCATTGATGAACTGCTGGAGTGCATGAAGGGGACAGTCCTATAGAATCAAAGATACAGGCTCTCCATGGCACAGGGCAACAGGTATCCCACTGAGGTTCCAATATTGATAAAGTAACAGAAGCCAAAGGTCTCTACCAGACCAACAAGCCATTATAATGAACATTTGCAAGCAAAAATGTGTAGACAAATGGGTGCACTGTGAAACACAATGTGACACACTACAGCTTCTGCAGTGAGATTTTTTTCTCTTTTGGGATGGGGAAGGCTACAAGGGTAGAAGGCAGGTAAGAAGGAAGAGATGATTGGGACTGGGGTGCATGATGTGAAACTCACAAAGAACCGATAAAAAAGTTTAAAGAAACAAACAAACAAACAAACACAAAGTAGAAGATAGTTACCCCAGGTTAAGGGTGGAGAAAATGCAGAAATATTGATCAAAGAGAACACATTTCCAATTAGAAAGTAAGTCTGGAAGCACAGCATGATGGCTGTGTGGCAATAATGAGTCATATACTTGACATTTTTCAAAGAGCATAGACTTTCAGTAGTTTCACTGCACCAAGTGAAGAGCCCCTCAAAAAAGAAAAAAGAAAAAAAGAAAAATCTGAGCTAACATATGATCCAGCTTAACATTCTTGAATATAAATCCAAAGGGACTGAAGTCAACATACATGGAAATCCCTATACAGCTGGGTTCCCTGTGTATCTGTTCACAAGAGCCAAAACACAGACACAGTTAGATGTCTGTTAACATGAACTGATAAAGAAAATGTGGCAAGCATATGTACACAACAGAATTCTGTCTAGTTATAAAGAAGAAAAAATATGTCACATGCAGGAAAACGGGAACGAAAATCATCACATTAAGACTCAGAAGGACAAATGCTGCATGTTTTCTTTCATATGAGAAATCCCCACATATTATATTAATATATTCATATCATATACATGATAACAAAATAGGTAGTATCAGAGTGAGATCAGTGAAAGATGGAAGGATGGACCTAGAGAGGGTGATACAATAAGGACTATAAAGCAAGGTGCATGATATAAATGTATAAAATGTCAACTTATTTGTTTGCTAACTACAGCAACCATTTTTAAAACATAACCATATAAGGCAAATACATTGTGTTAGTTATTTTTCTGTTGCTGTGATAAAACACCATGGCCAAGGCAACTAACAGAAGAAAGTACTTTGTAGACATAAGTTTATTATGTAATTCAAATGTTGATTTCTGTGCCTCCCCCAAGCCTGGTTGCAATACTTGTTCTAAAAAAAAAATCTGTCTCACTGTTGTGTAAACACTGCTCCCCTGATATGCCAATGAAGCAGATCATAGCTCATTGTTTAAGATGAGAGGACAAATGTAAGCCATTCTAAATCTCCCTCCAGTTCTAGATTTGCATTTTTTGAGGCTGAGCTGGGGGACAATAGCCCCTTCTGAGAAGTGGCTATTCCAAGGTGATTTCAATAGCACCTTGTCAGTCTCCGGAAAATAAAGACGTTCTTCCCACTAGTACAGAATAAATTAAAAAACAAAGCAAATATTCCAAAATCCTCTGCAGAGACTTTAACATTACAAATAAGCACACTCTGCCTCTATGAGGGCTTGATGCCACAGGTGGTTGTTAACAAGGTGATATAAAGATCAAAGTGTGACTTGTCCTCAGAAAATTGGCTATGTCAGATAACTCTTGGAACTCCTTTCCAGCAAATATTCTAGGCAATAACTTTTAATTATGAAGAACATATTGCTTCCTCACAATAAAAAGCAGATTATAACAAAAATATCATTTTATAAAGCATGGCACTGTTTCCCATGGACTGTAATAATGCTTATTTTCAAAATGACACTTCGAGACTAAATGTCTCAATCATCTCTAAGATTAAAATTAAAAAATTGAAATTAAGAGAGTCCTAGGGATCACATGACTATAAGTGACAAGTTTCTTGAGCACAATGCTAATAATTTTCTGTGATATCATACTGTTTCTATACTGGCACAATAAGAATATGGGGCTTATTAATATCTTAGATATATAAATATGAAATTTGTTTTCAATATCCTGGGTAATGAACTCACATATTTGTTTTCCAACTCACAGTGGCTCCTTACTAGCATCTAGATTAAATCATTTAAATAGCTCAATGTGAGGACCACAGAGGAAAGAGAAGTATAAAACAGCTAGAGGCTACAGAGCTGATCATTAATCTAACCGAGGCCAAAGGATTAAGAAGAAATATCAGATACAGAACAAAGCACCCAACAGAGGAGCTGATACACTCTGTGACTGATATCTTTAAGTATCCACAACATGATGTGTACAGAAAAGCTTCCCAGAACAATTCATCTCACATGCAGTGTTACAGTGTTCTTGAAAAGCTTTGGCATGGGTATTTGTATGCATCTGTTGTCTGGATAGCTAGCAACACATGGCCAAATGCAAAGCTAATCCTAAATGATTCTGTGGCAACTTACAAACATGCACGCAGAACTCAGTGAATGTGGAAAGTGGAGGAGAAAGGAAAAAAGAAGTAAGAATAGACACGGCCGTGCCATACATGCTGAGGGTCTTAACCACAGACCTCTCCATTGCTGGGCTAAAGACGGGCTTGAGGCCAGGTGTCAACTCATGATCCACCCAGTGAAAACAGACAACCTGCCCAGCACACTAACGTGTTCCATTCCAAAGCCCTGAAGGACCTCATAGAGAGAATGCACTGTGTTCAGACACTGATCCCGCTGACCCTTGGGACAGCCTGAGAGCAGAAATGAAAAAGAATCTCGTGGAGCATCACGTGTGAAAAGGTTTTGAAAAGCGTTTCTCTAACAGGCAGTCTTGCAAGGGTGCAAAGGGGCAAGTCATGGACCATCGTACGAAAGAAAGAAATTAACTCTTCACTGTTTCCACTTTCACTGAACAACTTTCTTTCTTGTTTCCTGATCTCTCAGGAGATCCTGTGTTCTAGGAAACATCCCAACAGTTAAACTCTCCATGGTTTGCGGGCAGGGCTGTTTTCCACTGGGGAAAATAAGTGAGCATATGGTCTTTGAGCTGTTCAAAGGTCTCTACCCACTGTCTGCCTACTATTGCTTCAAAGAATAGAAAAACGGTAATGTTGAACTCCAGCTCCAAGTCTTGTCTTCCACCTCTTCTGCTTGGTGCCCTCAGTTCTGGCTCCTGCCTCTGTGTGCACATACCTCTGCCAAGCCTCATTCTACAGCCATCCTTGTCCTTGTCTCTTGTCCTGCCTACATCCACAGCACCTCCCACTTACAGGCTAGATTCTGTCCCTAGAGTGAGTGTCTAGTCAAAGGCTGCAGCTCCCACTCTGCCACATATTAACATGTGAAAGAATTTAGGGACTTGAGAGTTTTACAGTATGCGACACTCCCTGACACTTTGTCACAGAGGAGTAAATTCTAATCTCTAAAGTAGAATCTGCCCTAGACCCTGATATGATGGAGTCCAGTAGAAGAAAGGACACTGTTTATACTGCATACACTCAAAGTGTTATAGAGCACTGACACTATCACAGAAGATACACATCAAGACCAGATGCGTCAGAGGGACATTTAGCTGGAAAGAGATGACAGCCTGAGTGGGTCACAAGTGTGTTCTTCTGCAAATCAGCCACAGGCACAAATCAGTGAACAATCTGCGACTTTAAGCAATAAACAAACTTCTTCACATTCGAGATTCTTCCACTGACACTCATAGGTAGCGACTGCCACCAGCAGCTTCTTTAGAAAGAACCAGAACAAAACAGCACTAATTATGCTTTCCAGTGCTACTGCAGACAGAAATCACTTTGTATTCTTTTCCAAATGCTCATAGAAGCAATAAAAAAAAAATCTAGCCTGGATACTCCCTCATTAACATTTATTTACCAAAGTGAAAAGGTACTATAAATAGCAAGTATTGATGTCATCTTCCCTCTCTTAGGAATACCAGATTAAACAAAGTTAACTGAGAAATACACCTAAGAGATGGCAAATAATTGACATGCCTGTTATCACATTCTCACTGCTGTTTACTTCTGGCAGTCTTTACCAACAAGTCTTCATGAGTCCTCTGAATTATTAGCACCATATTCACGAAGCTACCAGTAACTCAACGGACTTGGCAAGAATGGAAAGCTACTGGCCACTCTAGTACTAGGCAGCTATGAGACATCTTCTGCTCAGAGCTGAAATAACTGTCAGTCAGCATGTAAACTGTAGGGTTCTCATGGTGCATGGCAGCACACGGGTCTTTCCAATGTGTAAGCTAGGAGACACAAAGGCAGGAGATCTATACACAATTCTTCTATGTGAGCATTTTTGTTGAAACAAAGCCTTGCTATAGAGTTTCTCCTAGCCTAGAACTAGCACTCCTCCTCCTTTATTTGGCACTCTGAGGGCTGGACTGTGGGCATGTGCCAGCATGCCCAATGGCATCAGAAAATGTAATGGCTAGAAGTCAAGATATTTGTCTCTAAGTTTACTACTCCAGTTATAAACTTCAGACGTGTAGCGACTTGGGAGCTTATTAGCCACAAAGCAGCTCAGTATTCACCTGGATTTACTGCATTCAACTAGTCATTTACCCATACAAGTTTGAATCACTAAAGTTAACACAGTCCAAAACAGCAGTTCTTTCTGAACAGCCCATGACATTAATACAAGTAATACTGAGCATTCTGGATTTCGTAACATGGCTGTTTGTCTAAAATCTACATTCAAGTTGTCAACTCTACTTATGTGAATAAATGTAGGATAACTTCTAGTATCTAAACACACATTTTCTGATGACAATTGGACATATATCAGTTGAGGAATTAGTAATTAAATATTTTACAAATATATTTCATAGTTATATAAAATTTCAGAATACATCATTTTATGAACTCAGAAATATATTATCTAGAGAAACTTTTAAAGAAAGGAAGAAATAAAGGAAGGGAAGGACAGATGCCTATAAATCCATTATCTTAGCTACCTCTATTCAGTTACTCAATTAACATTTGTTTTTTGGTTTTGATTTTACAAAATAACAAAATGTTAAAAATAAACAGTAATATAAAGCAATAAAGATAGGATTTGTATTTAAGTTAAAGGTAACAGTGGAGCTTTTTTTCCCTAACATCTTAGTGAGGCTGCTAAGCCACTCTGTGAGCTTTGCCATGCCCCCCAAGGATGACAAGAAGAAGGATATCAGAAGTCAGCCAAAAAAGACAAAGACCCAGTAAATAAGTCTGGTGGCAAGGCCAAAAAGAAGTGGTCCAAAGGTCAAGTTCAGGACAAGCTCAACAATCTAGTCCTGTTTGACAGAGCCACATACAACAAATTATGTAAAGACGTTCCCAACTCTAAGTTTATTGCTCCAGCTGTGGTCTCTGAGAGACTGAAGAGTCGTGGCTCCTTGGCCAGGGCAGCCCTTCAGGAGCTACTTAGTAAAGGACTTCTCAAGCTGGTTTCAAAGCACAGAGCCCAAGTAATTTACACCAGAAACACAAAGGGTGTCAATGCTCCAGCTGCTGAAGATGCACGAACAGGTTCAATCAGCTGTGCACTTGGAAAAAGAAAACTTTTATTAAATAATAATTTAAAAAAAGTTAATAGTGAAAATTCCTCCTGCAGTGAGGGCGCTTCCTAGACAACAGGCATGTCAGATGGGACACCAGTCTAATGTAACAGCCTTGGTGCAGGGTGACTCTGGGACCCTTGATTTTGCAGCTGGGACCTTTTGATTTTGTGGATACTGGATCTGTATCCAGGGCTAAAGATGCTGCACAGCCTACCTTACCTGCACTCAGCCATGAGAAACTGCTTTTGGGACAGTGGACACCTTAAAGGAGGCACAGCCTACAATGCTAAATTCTCACAGTTGTAATACCCAGAAAAACAGAAGAGTTAAACAGCAGCCAGGAAGTGAAGACAGGACTATAAACCCTCGATGCTCCCCTTCCCTAAAGGATGCATTCCATTTTCCTCTTTTGGAAAAGGCTTCAGTTTTGACAAGTAACACAAAAACCAATTAACCTTCAGCTCCTTTAACACAAGCACATCTCAGCCTACATCTAACAACTGAAATTGGGAACCAACTTCACCAGCAAGCCCCAGTCACTACTGCAACTAAAACTTCTCCAAACTATGACTTTAAAAGTATCACTGGCAACCACCACCAGACTTTCTCTCTGAGTCTGGTAGACACCTACTTGCCCCAGGATATTTTATAAAATTATAAGTATTTCCCTAACAATGGGTTCCACAAGGAATTCATTTAGACTTTTAAATGCTGTGGTGATGGCAAAGATAAGAGCCAAGTCACTTCTGCTGCCAGTTCACCTTGTAGAAGTTGAAATCACAGAAGCACTTACAACACGAAGCCCTTCACAAGAGAAGAGCCACTGCTAACAACCAACACGTACCAAGAAGGATTGTTGCAGCCTTGAGATCTTTTTCTCGAACACCCTCCCTGGGCCATAACAAAAACCCAAGGCCTGTATTAACGGAAGCATTTTCCACATCATCCCATTTTGTTTCTCTGTTATGGGATGAAGCACTGACCTTGTGGTTAGAGGAATGGTTTTATTTACACTCAACTATGGGAATCCAAGGCAGGAAAGGAAAGCAGGAGCATGAACCATGGAGGAATACTGCTTGAAGGGTTGCTTCTCTGGCTTGCTCAGCCACCTTCCTAATACAGCCTAGCCCCACAGGCCTAGGGATGGCACCACCCGCATTGGGACGGGCCCACCTGAATCAATTAGCAATCAAGAAAATGTCCTGCCAGGACTCAGGACTCAGGAGGTGGAGTTTGAGGCCAGTCTGGTCTACAGAGTGAGTTCCAGGACAGCTAGAGCTATAAAGAGAAACCCTGTCTCAAAAAAAAGAAAAAGAAAGGAAGGAAGGAAGAAGAGAGAGATAAAGAAAGACAAAGAGAAAGAAAAAAGAGAGGGAGGGAGGGAGGGAGGGAGGAAGGAAGGAAGGAAGGAAGGAAGGAAGGAAGGAAGGAAGGAAGGAAGGAAGGAAGTTGCTCTGTTGACATGGCCACAGGAAAACTGATCCATACAGTTCTTGAACTAAGGTTCCCTCTTTCTATGTATAACAAGTTGACAATGGTCCTAGTTAGGGTTTCTATTGCTGTGATGAAGCACCATGAACAAAAAGCAAGTTCAGGAGGAAAGGGCTTCTTTGGCTTATACTTCCACAGCACTGTTCATTATTGAAGGAAGTCGGGACAGAAACTCAAACAGGACAGGAATCAGGAGGCAGGGAGTGACACAGAGACCATGGAGGGCGCTGCTTACTGACTTGCTCCTCATGACTTTTTCAGCCTGCTTTCTTATAGAAGTCAGGACCACCAGCCCAGAGGTAATTCCACCCACAACGGACTGGGTCCTCTCCCATCAATCACTACCCAAGAAACTGCCCTACAGGCTTGCCTACAGCCCAATCTCCGGGGAGGATTTTCTTAATTGAGGTTCCCTCCTCTCAGATGACTTTAGCTTCCGTCAAGTTGACATAAAATGATCTAGTACAATAATTGAAACTATGAACGACACTAATGACAAGTCCTGACTTTGTGGCTGGCTTTGGCCACATTAGTCTATACGTGTGTTTCTTATATGTCTGGATGTCTAAGAAGGGCAGAGGATGATTTCCTGGAGAATTCAAGTGAACCCCTTCCAAAAGCCTTTTTCAATCCTGGCAGGTCATTACCTAGTACCGAGAAGTATGACATAAACTGCAACCGCCATCTAGGGCCAAACGCACTAAATTAGAGGTGATTACATATATGTGCAAGATAAGAGACACTGGAGTTCTGATTCACTTATGCATATTATAATTTCTATTTAGCCACTGAAGTAGCCTGAGGGCTATAGACTTTAAGCCCAAGAAAGTCTCACTTCAGCAACTATCATAATTGCCTTACAAAACAATGTCAAATAACATTATACTGTCAATTCCTAATTATTCACATGAAGAGAGCCTAGGGATACAAGGATAATTGGCACTCGCAATTAATCCTGAAACTTCATTTTGACTAAGAGTTAAAGCCTCTCCCATGACTAAACCTCTTCTCTGAACACTGAATATAACAAAATCAACTGGTTAAATGTTTGACTTTGCTATCCCCTGGCTATCCTTTGGTTGAGACATGAAATGGTAATTAGCCAACCATGAAGAGATGGAAGAAAAGCAGAGACACTAGGTAATTTAGGGATTTGGTAATAACATCCTGAAATTAGATTTGCTTACATTTGCAACCGTGACTTAGGGCACTTGGGTAAGATCGGTGTGTAACACATGGACTCACAAAGGGTGTGGCCAAACACACACAAACCCTGCGCAAGTCAGGTGGGGTCCCACCACTGAGAGGGGAAGTAGACACAGGGCCACACCCCCAACTACCTAGGAAGACATCTGCCATTTATACCAGTTGGCAAAGGGCTAATCTGTTTTCTCCAGTTGTGCACTGACATCATGTTCTACATCCCAGGTTGGACTGGACGCCCTGGAGTAGCTGTAAACACAAAATGAACTCAAAGGTACTTTTGTGGACATGTTGATTTTATTTCTGTTTGAGATTTCTGTCTTACTGGCCTTTTACCTGGTTGTTTTTTAAGGAACTCTAGCCTGCCTGAGCATGGCCAACATGGCTCTAGCAGGCCTTGCCCTTCCTCCCCACTCCCTTGCTAAAAACCATTAGACTACATTCCTAAAGCCAGCCACTTCCTCCTCCTGACTACCGAGGTCCATCCCTTTGGCTTACCTAACTAACATGGCCAATTAAAAGTAAGCACCTTATCCTAACATGGGGTTTTCCCCTTGTACCTTTATAAACTGCCATTTTCCTATGAGTGGCCGTATCTGTCTCTTCTCTATCCTGAGGCAGCCCTTTGTCCCTCCAGGACAAATACTCCTCTCTGTCTCCCTTGCTCCCTTCTGCTTCTCACTTGTCCTCTATCTCCTGTTTTTGTCCTCTATCTCCAATTCACTGCCTTATGTTTTGACTTTCAATTTTTGTGGGTTTTTTTGGGGGGAGGGGCATTGCTGTCTTTACTTTTTGTCAATTTCATATCTTATTTTTGTTTATTGCTCTTGTTTTAGAGGGACCATAAAATGGAATGAAGAGGGAGATGGGCAGGATCTGGGAGAAGCTGGGGAAATATGATGAAAATATATTATATGAAAAATGTTTATTTTAAAAAGAGATGGGTATGTAAACTGAAATATATTGTAGTTTTAATTCAATGCTCTTCTGGAAAATTCCATAAGTCTTATTTTCTTCTTCTTGTATAACAGTCCTATATTTACTTTATAAATGTAGCTTCAAAATGTTATCAAACAGTCTTGTGTTAATTAAGCTATGTCTAGAGAAATCATTTCCATGAAAACAAAAATTTTACAGATGTGTTTTGCTGGAATTCACTGGCAAGGACACTTTATATTTGAAACACATGAATTCAGACATAAGTTGAATTATTTTTTTAACTTTAAAAGGTAAATTCTGAAGCAGATTATAAAGACTCATTTATGACACTAAGGCACCCACATATTTTATTCAAATTGATTTCAAGACTTAAATCCTGTAGAAAGCATCTTGTATCCAGTATACTGCATATTTTCTGCATAACTGAGCCTGCTAAAGCTCACAAAACGGATCACTGATCCATTGAGATATTGAATTAAGACACAAAGGATTATAACCATGCAAAAAATAAAGGGAGATTTTTAGTGTCTTTGACATCTTTATACATAGGCATCTTTCTTTTATTTACTGGAAGCAAAAAGGTTACATGGCTCTTAGTTACAAACACTGAAACACTAATCCAGAATACTTAGTGTACCTACCTAGCAAAGGGTAGTCTAAGGCCTTACAAAAATGTTAACCTAATCATACACATAAAATTATTCACTTCTGGTACCTCCGTTCATAACTGCTCATCATGCTCTGTTGCTTTCTTCCAAGCATTTCTCAGCCCATTCCACCAACATTTAGTAGCTCAATGGCCGGGGGAAGGGGGGGGGGGGGCGCGGAGGGGGAGATATTTATCAGTGCTATCACTAAATAGCCAAAACCAAAACTACAAAAGAAGGTAGCCAGCTCTGTGGAGGCCAATGATTTAGGAGTGTACCATCAGACCCAACCTGGTGCAAGACCACGGGTGCAGTCTGGGCTTCCACTGTCTAAAGCCCGGAGACAAAGATCTCCCTTAATGTCTCAACACCTGATGGACATTACTAGCGAAGGTTTTCTGAGGATTTGTTGTTGTCTGGACGGGAGAGTTAAACCAACTCCTTGAGCCACTCTGATTGTCAACCACAGCCCTCAATCCTACAGGTCAGGGTGTGAAGGACGGACATGGTCCTGGAAGGCTTCCGTTCTGGGCTCGTGCCCAACCACAGACGGACAGACACTCCTCAAATGACTCCAGTGAACGGCTGGGCCAGCAGGGGCTCCTCCGAGAAGCCCCAGAGACCCTGCACCACGTGGGGTCCACGGGCGCCCCCACCGGAAGCCCCTGCGCCGCCCCGTCGGTCACCGGACGGCCCGGCGTCCGCCAGAAGGATACGCTCCAGGTAGTAGGCACCGTCTGCGGCCACCGGCTCCGGCGTGTCGCCCGAGGATGTCAAACTGATGCCCAGCGCCTCCTCCAGCATCCGCATCGGCGGCACCCCACGCTGAGCAGCCATGCCTGCAACCGGCCGGCCTGGCAACTCTCGCGATACCCCGCGACCCTTCACCCGAGACCGGCCCAGAGCCCTCAGGCCGGGCCTGCGTGTCCGCAGTCACTACGGCAACGCGTTGCCTGGTTACCCCAGACGCCCCATGCGGCTTGTAGAGCAGACTAGGGGCTACTAGCCAGGAGATGAGGTTACTTTCACACAGGCTACTTGCTTGGAGGTTTTGCTTTCATCTGGATGTTGTTGTTGTTGCTTGTTTTGCTTTGTTTTGCTTTGACGCCATTCTCTCTCATTT
Source organism: Meriones unguiculatus (assembly GCF_030254825.1). Lineage (NCBI taxonomy): Eukaryota > Metazoa > Chordata > Mammalia > Rodentia > Muridae > Meriones > Meriones unguiculatus. The sequence continues at coordinate 56,876,717 of NC_083362.1, read as the reverse complement.
CATTGCTTTCCTTTTCTCTTGTTTCTCACAAGCCAAACGTGGATCCTCAATTTTTAGAGGTGTAGAGAATCCCAGATGTTTCTGAGGTAGGGCAGACCTAAGAAAGGGGAGGATTATTGCCTCTGTCTATAGAGAGAAAGGGGGAAAGTTCTTGGCCAGCTGAGGATCTGCCAAATGCTCCTCAGACCCTTGGCAATGAAGGACGAGAGTGCTCACCTGTATCACAACCTTTCTAGCAACCTTTTAATTCGTTTATGTAGACATCTGTTTTGACCGTGGCTTCATACACACAGGCTTGGAATAGTCCCAGCCGCATCAAATTATACCATTGATTTTTGCTGAAGTATACGCACGTCCATAAAAAATTATGAGCTACCTGTGGCCTTATCATAAAGTCTAAATAGGTGATATTTGGGCTAGGAAATGTAGTTAAGAGCTAATGTGCTTCCTCTGAGGGAAGGTGGCCAGGAAGAAAGGGGGGAAATAAAAAGGGGGAATGCAACAAAGAAGACAAGAGTGGAGAAGGGGAGAGTGGTGAGGGGAGAAAGAGAATTAACTAGTGTGTCCAATCATGTGCCTTATTGATGCTATAGGACCTTCTTCGGGTTTATATAATGTATGTATCTTTCAGATCCTTCTTTTCTTCTACATTCAAAATAAATAAAAAATAAAGAAAAACTGGTACCTTCCTAGGTGGTGATTGAGAACCTGAGTGTTAGAAGCCAGAAGCAAAACTGGGTCTGTTTCCATCACTTCCTCTCCACAGGCACACCAGTAACTGTCTCCTTAATTTTAAACTTACCATAATCTCAGCTACCTCAAGTGTTTCTATTAGCTACGAACCAACAGAGCATTAGAAACCTATACAGAGCCTACAGGGATAAGAAAGATGAGCTGTTTCTATTAAACTTGTTTTGTCTTGGTTTTAAGTTTTAGAATAAAGGTCACAATGATATTTTAAACAGTTCAAGGGTCTCCGTCATTTTCTCACATCAAACATTCTAAGTGCTTATTAAATGCAAGAAATCAAAAATAAAGAAGAGACATTCTGGAACGAGGGGACCCACTGACTTGTAGGGAATCTGCTGTTCGTTTTGGAAGGAAGCATGGCCTCATTTATCAAGGTGGTTAATTGTAAAGTGAACCCTGAAAGGTGACTTGGGTGAGGAGTCATCAGGGCCATGCACTACTGATGCCTAGGACAAGCAGAAACATGAACCCATGGAGAACAGTCCCTCAGAGCTTCTAATGTTTATGTATCTATCTATTTATTTATTTATTGCTACAAAGTCTCTGCTGTCTTCTATAGACAGGTTTATATTCAAGTTGTTTCTCATTGTCTTAGTTACATTAAGCTCTTTAAACTACCACTTCCTGGTCTCTTATAAAAACTTATAAAAATCTATCTAGATACAAAGAGTAAATGGGGGAAAAGTTAAATATGTAGAGTTCTTATAATCATTTCCAGTATATCAAATATTTTCTACAAGTAATCTAAATAAATGTGTTTAAAATATCATGTGATAAGCTCAAAATGATTATTTAAAGAGCTTAATGTATAGGAGCTGTTATTTGGTAAAGCATAATTCTTTTAGAAATAGTCAGCGCTTGAACATAAATGGTTTAACAGAATCATGAAATACAGAGTACAGCCAGTACTAACTGCATAAGGTAAAGTCAGAGTTGCTTGTCAAAATATCTAGAAGTAAAAAAAAGAGGTATTTTAAACCCCCGAAAAGTAAAAACGTGGGTCCATTATGTCAAACTCCCAAATACCCAAGGTAGTAATTGAATTACTAATTCATTTACATCATGTAATAGATTTCAAATTTTAAATTCACCCAAGATGTGTTGCCAGTTACAACTGAAAGTATGTTCTATAAAGACCTGATCATTGTTTTGAAAATTCAAACTAAAAGAAATTTTAGCCTTTAATTGTGTAAGCCCTTTGATCTCTACAGTGGATAAACAATGTTTAAAGAACAAGTTGATTTTTAAAAAAAATACTTAACATGAAAAAAACAATGAGCTTTTAGATTTTAGAAAAAGAAGGAAAGTTGTAATGACTGCTACTCTCTTAGAAGTGCTAGGTCTTTTTAAAAAATGCATTTGAAAGCTGCTTTGCTATGTTCTGGGATTGCTAGTCTTTAGATTCTGCTTTAATGTAAAGGTGGTGGGGAAATCTTACTGTCAAAACACTCCCATAAGTAGAAGGAGAAAACTGATTTATTCAAATTGTCTTCTGACTTCTACATATGCATAAGGGCTAGAACTTACACACATGACATATAAGTCTAATTTTTAAAAAATTGAAAAATAAAGAGGACACACACACAAACCTTTTAGATCACAATTGTCATTTGATTTATATCTTAAGGATGTTTAAATTTTTGTTATATTTTACATATTTTCTTGAAGTGAGTATTTAAAAAGAAGAAGAAGAAGCCAAGTGCCTTAGCATTTTGATGAATGAGCAGGAAACTGCTTTTTGCTTCAAGTGTGCTCCTGTAAGAGGTAAACAAAGAAAACAGTGGAGACTAGTCAAAATGAAGCAACAATTACAAAGGACAACAAATGTGATCTCCTCTCAGGCTAAATGTACCTTTTATGCAAAAGTGAAATTATTTTTAAAAGCAAAACCAGAAAGCAATCTGACAGTGAATGCACTCTGCACGTGTATAGTTTCAAAGCAGAAAATGCATGCAAATGTGTTCCAAAGTACAATTCAGTTTTCAAAGAGGGTAGCATTCATTTGCTACCAATACAGACCAAGCCGTTTCTTGTTGCACCTTTTTATCCAAGGAGCTTTTTTTAATTTTCTTTCAGTACGTGGTAGTCAGGCTTAGAATCTCTGAATTCATAGAAATAGTAGCAATTGTGCTAAAATTATCAGTTTTTTTTCAACCATACACTACATTTTTTTTTTCTTTTTGCACTAGCATCCATTTGAAAACCCATTTTTCCCATATTCCTTCACCATGTAATTCAAACAGTGTCAACTTGTTCTCTGAAGTGAGAAACAAGTGACACAAGCTTAACTCAAAAGAATGTCTTATTTCTTTTGGCTACAGGAAAAACCTCTGATTTCCAATATAACTCTTGGTTTCTAGTGCTTTCACATTAAAAGAAATGAGGGTTTCATGGAAAAAAAGAGATCATACTAGGCCTTGCCCGGGAAGGTACAAAAGGATTCTGAAAAAAGTTTATAGTACCAGAAAGTAAAAATAAGTTTCTCCTGCTAAAAAGAGAAAAATAATAATCTCAATAATAGGACCACATCAAAAGGATGAAGCCATCCATTGAAGGAGCCGTAATGGGCAAAGTTAGACCAACTGTTAGAGTTAACAAAACAGTGTTGGAATACAAGACCAAGTCAAAAATAAATATCTGAGTTCATGCTGTAAATTATTAAATAAAGAAATAAATGAAAGGAAAAAAGAAAACAGCCTAAATCCATAAAACACAAAATTGGGAACCATAAATATGAGTAAAAGTTCAGTAAGACAATAAATAAATAAATAAATAAATAAATAAACAGAGAAATATAAAAACAATATGAGACAGGAAGTCTACACAAATGCCGAGTTCCTTTGGTGTTGGCCATCAACTGCTGGGCGTGGCGCCTACCCTTAAGTGTGGTTAATATACTCGGAGAGACTACATTCGTGGGAATTAAATTTTTCCTGATGTCAGTTGGAGGTAGGTTCATGACTATGGATGGAACTGAGCAATTTTTAATTATGGGTCACACATAGCGAGTCCTACAAAAAACAGTATTGAAATATTGGGGGATTTGTAGCTTCCACTTTACATGAAGATACCACTGTAAATAGATGATATATATAGATATATCACTGTAAATAAATGCAGATACACACATATGACATAATATGATAATCTTTGTGTTTATCAAATACAGTCTTATTTCTTTTAAACATGTTCTTCCCTATTTTTCTTCATGTTCATACACAGCACACTTGGTCCTTCTGTGTCCTTTCAGAAACGTGTAGAATGAGCCAGATGGTAAGACTTACCTTGTATGCAGTTTCTCTAACCACCTATGTGATAAGTAAGCATGGCCTGGTAGGTGGAATGGTAAGCCTAGAGAAACTCTGCCATAAGCTCCTCCCGGTCATGGCGTTTTATCACAGTGACAGAACAGTAACCAAGAGAGGGGTCGAAGAGGTCACCTCGTGGTGACAGAACCGGGATGTCTTTGCTCTCTGGAGGAAAAGGAGCAGTTCCTTTTCTGCATCCTGGAATGTTTCCTACTTGCTCCAAAAAGACCTCCCCTTGGTTTCTATCCAATAAATGCAGGCCTTTGAGTGATGTCATGTGACCTTCCACATCACCTGGTAGCACTGAGGAGGCTGTCACAAATATGTTCCAGCTGTTTGCCACCTTCTAGGTAATTCAGGTCTTACATTCTGGTCCCTGAGACTCGCATCTTCTCTATCTTTGGAAGCGAAACAAGCTAAGTTTTCTTGCAAAGAGAAGAAAATCTCAGAGCTTTTGTACTTCATAGAAACCTATACATAAAAAAAAGAATATCTGTTTTACAAAGTTGGGTGACATGTTTAACTTTTCACTTTTTTCTTTTTTTTTTTTGATGCAAAGAAAATGCGTTATGTGAAATAGTTTCAGCCAATTTGAATTTAAAAACTATGCTCATAGTAGCTGGTTTATTCTCTGATATATACATAAGAAACTGTCTCTAACCTTCCCCATGTAATGTAACCATGGGCACTACTGCAATTAAATCCATGTATATGCAATTTTCATTTTAATAAATTTCTTTGGTATACTTTGTAATTAATTTTTCCATAAAAATGGTGAAGTAATTGTTGTCACCTTTATGCTTATTGCTATTTAAATTTATATTACTTAAAATTATTTTATCCTTTTATTTTCGTGTTTACAAAATTTATAAGCTTATCATAAACATACATCTATCAACTATATTACAAACATTTGTTTAAAATGTTCTTGCAGTTGACTTGGATATATTTTTGCAATGGAAAGTTTCAGTCAGTTATGTCTATATTTTTCTTACATCTTCAGAACTTAGGGTCTTAAAATATCTTTCAAACTTCAGGTCATATAAATATCTTCCTCAATATTCTTGCAAATTTCTTGGTTTTTATTTTTCATTTTAGAACTTTATTTAATCCACCTGTTTTTAGTTTTGTGTAAAAGATAAAGTAGATATCATTTTTCCCAAGTAGTTAGTCAATGATACCAGAAATATTTTTAAAACAATTTTACTTTATCATTTAAAAACATCAGTACACCAATTTTTTATTTAAACTGAGATTTGCTTACATTATATTTAAACATTTCTCCAATCGGCTTACCAACTTCTATACAAATATCACATTAATTTGTGTTCAAAGACTTTTGACAATTTTTATATTCTGTTATATGGAAAGTCAATTTATTTTTCTTGTTCCTTTTGAATATTTTTCTAGATTTTTTTTTCAGGTAATAAACATTAACCTTATTTCATTTGGCTTCTCTCCACCCACTTAGGATTCTGGCTGACACCACATATTCATTTTTGATGAATCGACTGCTGATAATATGACTATTTAAAAACATAGTAGGCCTATCCATGTGTTCAATCTTATTTCATGTTTTTCAATCAAATTTTATGTTTATACTCTGAAATATTTCTATTTCAAGCAGCCAAAATACTATGAAAATAATTTCCCATGTCCCTCTTAAAAGACTGAACAGGGACCAACTCACTTAGTTTGCATGTAGTTTTCAGTTATTGTGATGACTCCTTGATTAAAATCATTTATTCTGTCCTGTGAGGTACCCTAGTACCTAATTTCACTTGACTTATTTAACGGTGACTGAATTTAAGTAAGTGTCCTCTGAAAATTAAATCCTATTTAATTTTTCTGTTGTAACTCATTTTTTTAATACCTGAGTGACCCCAAAATTTCTACCAGGGAACACCTACAGCTAATAAGCACCTTCAGCCAAGTGGCTGGATACAAAATCAACTAAAAAAAAAATTAGAGTAGCCCTCCTGTATACAAAAGACAAATGGGCTGAGAAAGAAATTAGGGAAACAACACCCTTCACAATAGCCACAAGGGACATAAAGTACCTTGGTGTAACTCTAACCAAGCAAGTCAAAGACTTATATGAAAAAAACAAAAACAAACAAACAAAAAAAAACTTTCAGTCTCTGAAGAAACAAATAGAAGAAGACATCAGAAGATAAAAAGATCTGCCATGCTCATGGCTTGACAGGATTAACAGTAAAAATGCCCATCTTAACCAAAAGCAATCTACAGGTTCAATGCAAGTCCCATCAAATTACCAAAACAATTCTTTATAGACCTTGAAAGAAAAATTCTCAACTTCATATGGAAGAACAAGAAACCCAGAATCACTAAAACAGTCCTCTACAAAAAGATATTCTGGAGGTATCCCCATCCCTTATCTCAAGCTGTACTATAGAGCAACAGTCATAAAAACTTCATGGTACTGGCATAGAAACAGAATGGTGGATCAATGGAATCAAATAGAAGACTCAGAAATAAACCCACACGCTTATGGACACATGATTTTTCACAGATGCCAAACCCAAACAATGGAAAAAAGATAGCATCTTCAATAAATGTAACTCATTTCTAACCAATATAGCTATGGTGACTGTTTCCTCTTATTACACTATAAATTCGCAAATAAATAACAAAGAACTATAATCCATTCAGATAAGGGTTTACTAAATGAAAAATCCAATTGCTCATGTCATATTATCTTTTTCCTGCTACACAGCTCTTATCTGTTCTCGTGTTTTTTACCTTCTTTCCGTTCATTCTATTTTTTATTAGTTCTTTGAGATTTTCCATATGTTTTGATCACATTGCTCTCCCTTCTTTCTCCAGACTCACTCTCCCTCTTCCCCACCCGTGCAACTTAGTGCTCTCTTTTTTATTTTAGTTTTTACACCCATCAAGGCAAATTTGTGTTGGCTATACACTCTTGGATGTGTGTTCTGTCACTAGTGATGTTGACTCATCACTCCGTTTAAAGAAAACTGACTCTCCCTCTTCCAGCAACTATCAACAATCAGCACCACCCCCCCTTGCAGGGATGGGACTTCATAGCCATCTCCTCTTTCTCTGTTGGGATTTGGTCTAGCTTGAGTTTGCACAGGTCTTATGCATGCTGCCACAATCACTGTAAGTTCATATATGCAACTGTCTCATTGTGACAGGAAAACTGGTGTATTCGTTCAGCACCTAGGTGTTGTGAAATTTTTGTTCCATTTATGGCTGCGTATTTTGCAATTTTTCTTTTTCTTTGCACTTTGCCAAGTTGTGGGTCTTTGTGCTAATCACCGTCTACTGCACAAAAACGAATCTCTGATAAGGGTTGGGAGATGCACCAACTGTGGAAATAAGGATATGTCGTTAGAGGACAATTTAACACTATGATCATCTAGTGCAGCACTCCTCAACCTGTAGTTCGCAACCCCTTTCCAGATTGAGTGACCCTTTCACAGAGGTCACCTAGAACAGTAAGGAAACATAGACATTTACATTATAATTTAGTATAGTTGTGACATAGCAATGACAATAATGTGCTTGGAGGTCACCACAACATGAGGAACTGTATTGAAGGGTCGCAGCGTGGGAAGGTTGAGAACCACTGAGCTAGTAGAGAATGATAATAGTAGACTATCCTCTAGAGTCTATGACCTATCTAGCTACAGAATTCTGTCCCCCCCAAAAAAAATGGTGCCATGTATGAGTCTCACCTTACGGAGCAGGACTTAAATGCAATGAGAAACTGGTTGACTGAGTCCCATGATGTCCATGCTACTGTTCCATCAGAGGGCATGCTTCATTATGTTAATCATCATAGCTCACCGTGTTCATAGCTGGGTAAGACTTATGATTGCGTTTATCTTCTGGTAGCATGTATATCACCTTCAATAGTATGAAAGCTAGCCGGTGGGGACGAGGTTTCCAGGTTGGTAGTGACTTGACATCTCCACATGCTGCCATTTGAGTATGTGATGTGTTCAACAATAGGGTCTTACTGTCACGTTTCAGTGGATAACCAATAGCACTGGCAATAATGTGAGGCTCTATGAAACATCATGAACCATTGACTTAAACAGAAGGGGCCCACTGTTGGCACTGACCCTTTTATATTATTAGCTTGTGGTATCTGGTGGGGGCATTGTCACTCCAGCATAGGGTAATTCCATTTTATACATCAGTTTTAGGAAGTTTCTACAGTGGAAATAAGGATATGTCGTTAGGTTATGGCAGGTTTATACATGACTTTCTGAAAGGCCTTTAGTGTTATCGCTCCCTGTATAACTTCTACCCGGCCCCCACATCCCCTATGCCAATTTAACCATGCTTATTCCATTATTCTTCTTCAACCTTTTATACCACTGTTTTGTATCACTCCTCCTTTGAAAGGCCCCTATGACCCCTTTTTTAATTTTCTGAACTTACTAACTTCCCAGTGAAACACACACATCTGAAGATTAAAAGCTGATGATATGTACAAATGAGAGGAAAGATAGGATGTTTGTCCTTCTGGCTCTTGTAAAGAGAGCATAAACCACTGTGGATGGGTAAGTTGAACATAATGTCTCTTGGAAGCTTAGTCTTTGCTGCTTTCTGAGGAACCTCTATACTGATGGTCATAGCTGCTGAACGAGCCTACGTTCACCAGCCACTAATATCCATCCCCCTCCCCTATATCCACACCAGCTTTGTCATCATTTGTCTCTCTTCGTGTTAATCTTTCTGGATGGAGGAAGAAAAAAGTTTCAAAGTAGTTTTAGTTTACACTAATGGCTCTATACTGAGCCACTACTGTAACATTTCCTTAAAGTTTTCTCAACCATTAGAATTTTCTGTTTAGTTTCATACCCCGTTTTTAATTTGGTGGTTTGTTTTGTTTATGTCTAGATATTTAGTTCCATGTACATTCTAGGTGTAAATGGTAAGATTTATTTATTTATTTTTCTATTTTGGGGGGATTCTTCCTCACTTGAATTATGATGCCCTTTGCTGTGAGGACAGAAAATTTTGGTTTTGTGAGAACCCACTTATCAATTGCTGGTCGTAATACCTATACTATTGGGGTCCCTTCATAAAGTCTTTTCATGTGCCAATAGGTTCAAGTATATTCCCTACTTTCTTCTCCATCAGGTCTTTGGGGAAGTTCCTCATCCATGTATAGTTGATCTTTGTGCATGGTTAGAAATAGGATCAAGTTTGATTCTTCTGTATGTAGTTATCTAGTTTGACCATCATCATTTATTGAATATGCTTTGTTTTTTCCAATGTGCTTTATGGTCTTTGCCAAACAAAACAGACGTTTGTATTTATATGTGAGTCCTCAATTTAATTTCATTTGTCAGTGTGTTTCTTTTTAATGCTAATACTATGCTGGTTTTATTCTTATAGCCTTGTATTATAATTTGGAATCTCTGTCGGTGATAACTCCAGCAGTTTTTCCATTGTTCAAAATTGTTTTGGCTATCCTGGGTATTTTAAGTTTCTATATGAAGTTTACGATTTTTTTTTCAATTTATGTAAAGAATTGTTTTGAAATTTTAATAAGGAATGTGTTAAATTGTTAGGGTCTTAGGGTAGGATGACAATTTTCACTATCTTAATCTTATCAATCCATGGAAGTGAAGTCTTTCCATCTTCTGGTATCTTTTTCAATGGTTTGTTTATTTATTTTTATTTATTTATTTATTTATGTCTTCAAGTTTTCATTGTATAGGTTTTTCATTTACATGGTTAGATTTATTCCTGGTGTGTTTTTTTCTCTAGGTTATTGTAAATTACATCGTATTTATATTTCTTTCTCTGTATGTTTTTTTCATTTGTATATAGTGAGGCTACTGATTTTTTGTGTGCTAATTTTATGTCCTACTATTTTAATGACTGTGTTTATCTGATGGACTCTTCAGGGTCTGTTGGATATATATTTATCACATCTTCAATCACATTACTGAAACTTAGTTTTTTTTTCTTTTTTTAAAGATTTATTTATTACTTATGCAATGTGTGTTAGCATGTACACCTGCACGCCAGAAGAGGGAACCAGATTTCATTTTTAGATGGGTGTGAGCCACCATGTGGTTGCTGGGAATTGAACTCAGGACCTTTGGGAAGAGCAATCAGTGCTCTTATCCTCTGAGCCATTTCTCCAGCACCCAAAACTTAGTTTTTGAGAGAAGGAAAAAGGGTCAAAATATAGTAGTATATTACCAGTGTACCTGAACCAAAGCCCATCTCTAGTGTAAACATTCGCTCATATTAAGAAAAAAAAAAATCAGGGTACAAGTAACTTATTTTCCACAAAACAGAAGAGAAAAAAGTTTTTAATCTTTTAAATCTTACATATTTACATATTTTAAATAGTTACATATTTTAAATCTTAAATATTACAACTTCAGGGGTACAGATAAAAAAAAATCTATCCAGGTGTGGTGGTGCACACCTGTAATCCCAGCAGTCAAGGAGGCATAAGCATGTGGCTCTCTGTGAGTTCCAGGCCAGCCTGGTCTACAGCACACACATCCAGGACAGCCAGGGCTACAGAGAGAAACCCTGTTTCAAAAGGCCAAAAATTAAAAAAATAAAAAATAAGAAGAAAGAAAGAACAGTAAAATCTAAGAAAGATAGTCTTTATTCTGAAGTCAAGGCTCTGGGTAGATGTCCTATTCTCCCAGCATAGAATTTCTTAAGGAAATCCTAATTCCTATGTCCCTGTTACAGTGCTTAGTTCAGAACATATTTACTAAAGTCTTCTATGTTGAATACTCAGTGCTCCACACTCATAATGTAAAGGGGATGGCATTTCAAGGACAGACAACCCTTGGTCCCTGTGTCAAAGTGCTTAAAATCCAGTTGATAATATAATTTGAAATTCTATTCAAGTAAGAATTGCTCTTCTATTAACATAGTCATAAGTTGACAGGATGAACAGTATAAAAACAAGAAGAGGAGAGAAGGACATTATATCAGAAATCTGAGTTACAAGACTACAGATTAATAACAGTTTAGAATTCCTGAAACCACAAGAAATTCCCATTTAACTTTCTGATAGTAAAGTTCTAAACATTGTATATCTCCTACTTAGTATCATTTTGATCTTTGAATAAACGTCTGAACATAACACACTTTGGTCTGAGAAGGACAAAATATATTTAAAGGAAAAGGTATTGTAAAGTGCCAGCCAAAACCGAGGGATTTGGGGCTGGTTTATAGAATTTATTATATTGTAACATTGATCTCAGCATATATATGCTGTCAGACTAACCCTCTCTATATTATGTAGCCCTTACTGAAATGCCTGTAGGGTACTCCTGTTATTATTTAGCTGTCAGAAATTATTTGATAATCATAATAAATTCAAAAGAGAAATCAATCTTTGCCAGAAAAAGTGAACTGAAAGTCATCAGGAATTAAATAAGGCCTGTGTCAGAAATCCGTCCACACTGGCTTCTGATTGACACATTTCTCCTGTCACTACAGTCATCGTTACGCTAGCAAGTCCGCATTTGCAAATTTGAAAAAGCAATTTCTGCCTTCTCTCATCTATTCCGCCTACCGTGTGTCTGAAGGTGCAATTTTTTTTTCTTCACCTCTCCATCCATTTTTATATTCATCTTCATGGTGTTAAGTTAAGTAATGAGAAGTTTTAGAGTTCACTATTTCAAAGCTTTTTATAAGTTGTTCAAACGCCCTAGTTATTTCCATATGGAAGATGCCGCTCTTCAGCTGCCAAATATATATATATATAGATATATATCTTTTATATATATATAAAAAAGATGTCAACAACTTCCATCAAAGTGACTTTCTAAAGGGACCGCCCTGCAAAGAACCCAGGGTGGAGGGTCATCACACAGGAGAACAAGGTGTAATCAATTTATGTCTTATTTATTAGAAAGGAAAGATTTTTGCAGGAATGAATAAAAAACAACTCCTCTCAATTGATTTAATCAAAACAGTAAAATAGATTTAATCAAAATAGTAACATTTTCCTATTTATAGCTGACCGACTTTTGATCAGTGAGCCATGCACAAAACCACCCTGGTGTGTTTGAAATGATGATTCATAAAAGACAACAGGGGAAGGTAGAAATTACAGAACTACTAGATTGAACACAAGGCAAAGTTTTAATCTTGCCATGGTTAAAATATTGTTTATAAAACATTAAACATCTTACAATTACAATAAGAAATAGAATAAAACTAGAAGTCAATGAATCAGGAATCATTAAAGAACACCACCCCCCCAAAAAAAACTAAGTTTTTATTGTTTGGTTTTGTTTTTCATTTTATCTATCTAGAATGTTTTGAATAAGTTATTTTGGATAGATTTTGAAAGCATATAATATTTTACCTCTATGTATTATTAAAAAATATCGTTGGGGGTTGGAGGTTTAGTTTGGTGATAGAATGCTTGCCTAGAAAGTACTAGGCCCTGGAAAAATAAATTGGAGGGCGAGAGAGATCATTCAGTAATTAAGACCACTTGCTCCCTTTGCAAAGCACCAGATTTTGAGCCTCAGTACTCACATCGGGTGGTTCACAACTACCTGGAACTGTAGCAGCCGCAAGGGATCTGAAACCTTCCTTTGTCCTCTGCAGGGACACACATGCACAGGCACAGACCCACACACCCACACACACACACACCCACACACACACACACACACACACACACACACACACACATACACTTTTAAATAAATCAGTAATACAATTTTAGCATGTGTATCTTTCTAATACATTATGTATTTCTCTTGACTTCTTAAAGAATAGTGCTGATCAGTATCTACACTCAGGTGGTAAATGGTCTTTATTCCATTGTCTACAAGTCCTTTTTAATGCTTTTCCTTTGTATCATCATTGTTGTTATTGTTTGTAGATGGATGGGTTTGGCAAAGGAGAGGAGAGGAGAAAAGAGGAGAGAGAAGGGGAGGGGAGGAGAGAGGAGGAGAGATTTTTTTGGGGGCTCCAGAATGAGAGATTATCTCAAAAAGTAAATTAACTTTTAAAAAAATTGCTGGTCGTTATTGTGGTTCATAGGCATCATAGTTGGATAGGACTGATCCCTGTTTCCCTCCTTTACGATCTTGAATGGTGCCTCCTGGACCATGAAAGCTAGTGCTGAGGGAGGAGGCTTTTAAGTCAGTTCCAAGCTCGGGGCTTCTGGGTTCTCTATCCAAAGTACATGGTGTCTTCAGCAATAGGGACTTCTGCCTCTGAGGGCAACCGAGGCAGTAGCAGTCGCCTCTGAGCTTTAGCGAGTCTCTTTGGCCAACCCTGACTAACAACTCAGAAGAGAGTCCTTATGCCTGGTTTTTTGTTAAATGGTTTATAGCGCTTGTGGGGAGCACTGTTACACTGACAGGAATTTTTCAGTTAAGCTGTGTATACCCTTATAGACAGACTTATACATATTTATAATTATTTTTAGATACATAGTTAATAGTGTGGTTCCTTATGACTTTCAGATATTCATAAAGTCTTGCCTAGGGAAAAAGCACAGAAATTTGTTATTCAACAGCAAAGGACTAGCCTTGAAGACTTATTTACATACAAGTCACATCATGGACTGAGCAAGTTGAATGAACTTAGGAGTGTGTGTGCGTGTGTGTGTGTGTGTCACAACAATTAAAGAAAAATGAAGCCATGAATTTAAAAGAAAGCATAGGAGAGTTGGAGGGAAGGAAGAGAGAGGGAAAATGATGTAATTACATTATAATTTCAAAAGTTTTTAAAATTATTAAAAATTACGTCAGGGCTTCTAAAGGCAGCACTGTACGTAAATGGAAGTAATAATAAAATATTTTATATATAGTTTCAGTGTGTGTAATCCTAGCAAGAGACCAAAACCAAACAAAACAGTGAGCAGTTTCAGAAATCAGTGTCTCCTCAAAACTTCAGAATCTTAAAATCACAGACTTTTACGCTTCCAAAGTTTAAAAGTAATCTTTTGGGCCCCTTTTCTAAATACATGACAGCCTGATACACAGATCAATGTGCTGAGCTCCTGCCTGAACAAAGAGAACTGGCAGCCAATGTACTCCCATCTAACTTTTTCCCCCTATTCTCACTAATATATGTATTCAGTGCTCATCAGAATAATTCTAATGTACATCAACTGTCAAATATTGCACCAAGACCATAAAAAACCCTGTTGGTCCAGCATTAAAACTGAATGCATTAAATTTACTTCAGCAGGAAGAGAATCTCAGATTGGCAGTCATGGTGATGTATCAAAGGTAGATGTTAGGAAAGGATATTTGGAGACTTTCAGAGACTGTGCTCAAGGGGTTCTAAGCAAGTCTTTGAAGAGGGAACTAGTTAGAGCTGTCAATGTTAATGTCCTAGTTTAGGATTAGGAAGAAAAACATCTTAAAGAAAGTTCTGATAAACGAATTAATGCTGTGCCGAGTGAGGTATTTGAGTGAGTAAATCGGTATTCTGATATTCTGACTAGATAGTTATTTGCCCAGTTGAGCAAACTGTTCTCCCAGGGGAAAAAAATTGCTTTACATAATTTTTAAAGCAAACAGCCAAGATGTTTATGGGTTTGAAACCTGATATAAATGTTCTGGCTTAATATAATGTTGACATAGGCTGTCTCTAATTGTTTTGTGAGGTTTCCTCTATCCTCAGGAAAATCACTTAGTCAATTGATATCTCACTGCTTTGTTTATTAGCAGAATGAGGCAAATGTTCTTGCTCAACAATCAGAACCTTTGCCTGGTTTATTAGTCAGCAGTTGCTGCAAGAAGGAAAATGTAGCCTTATCTACGGTCTCAGGGCAGACAATGAGCATTTATTTGTGGCATCTACATATGTGAGTCCGCTGAAGTCAGCTGGTGGGTTGGCTCAGCTGGCCTTGATGCCAAAGTTCCTGCCAAGAGTCCACAGGAAGAGTGAAGAACTAGGCCCAGCAATTCCATCTGCCAAATCCCTTTGAAAGGAAAACTCTTACATTTAGCCTTCAACCAGCCATAGAGATATGAGAAGAGTGTCTAAGAGAAAGTGGTTTGACAAATTAGGAACCCTGTGGGCATGCATGGAAAATTACTTAAATATGAATGACTAATAGGGATATTAAGGGTCTCCCCTATATCATCCATTGTATCATTTCCACAAAGGACTTTATGGCCCGTTTGAGTTAGAATCTAATATAAACTTTGGCATTAGACCAATCAAGTAAAAACAGAAAGTGCTGAAAATTCAGTGTCACATGAGATTTTTTTTTCAGTGTTAAATCAATGAAATTTACCCAATAAATCTATCAACTTTAAGTGTATCTGCATGAATCTTGCAGAATTTTATAGCTCCCTCTCTGAACTAAAACAGCTCTAATGCCTCTTGACTATTCAAGTCGCCCCACAGGACCATCACTTGTCAAATTGTTCCCTTTCTGCCTTATTTCCCTGTCCGGGCTTGTGTTTCCAAAGCTATAGTGTCCTCTTTCTCCCAAGAGAATACATTATACAATCTTTTATTTGGCGGCAATAGCAAAATACATGAGTACAGCGCAGCTTATAAACTTCAAAATAACTATTTAAAACTTGAAATAAGGAGACTAGTAATTTGAGTCTAATTTTCAGAATACAACGTTTAATTGTTGCTCTTGAAGGAGGTAATATTGAAGTGATATGGAGCATACACTCACAAAAGCGAATGAGTGACAAAGCATCACATACTTGCCAGTGACAACCCGGATGTAAGACCAGTGTAACTACTGAGCTATAGAGGTAGGTTTATTTTATGTTTTTTTTTTTAATTTAAAAATGTTTGTGTATGTCTTGCCTGTATGTATGTCTGTGCACCACTTGGGTGCCAGGTGCCCCAGAGATAGAAGAGAGGATCAGATCCAGTGGACTGGAGTTAGAAACAGTTGCAAGCCACCATGTGGGTGATGGGAATTGAACCTGAGTCCTCTGCAATAACAGCCAGTGCTCTTAACCACTGAGCCACCTCTCCAGCCAAAGTAGTTTTTTTTTTTAGATTATTGCACAGCAATGCCAGTAATTTTCATCCTGTATAACATGTAAATAGTCAGAACAGATGGGAGAATAAGCAATATAAACTAGACTCAAAAGCGTATTGCTAATTTTAACTAAAAATATTTTAAAGAATCCTTAGCTCTAAAAAGTAATAGCATCAGCATACCCATGCTATATACTTATCCTGTACGTATATAAAAATTGGCTACATTTAAATGTGATAATAAAGAAACAGTGTATCACTACCACTGTCTCACTCTCGGCATCATCTTTTATTTTTAAGTATTATAAATATCCCTGTTAAAGCTCAACGGTAGTAATAATAGAATAAGAACTCATACCTATGAGAATCATTGTTATTGAAAAGTAAAGTGTTGAGAATGGGTGTTGAGAATTTCAACTTTGTATATCAATGAATGTAAGGAATGTAAAACAGTACAGCCTCAGTCTAAGAGAGTATGGCAGTTCCTTAGAAATAAAAACCACCCTAAAATGTGATGCAATACCTTACTTCTGAGTATTTGTCAAAGGGAAGAAAAATGCAGTAATTCTGTGAGAGAGCCACATTAGAATAGTCATTAACATAGAAGCCATAGTAGCCAAGTATGGTGTTAAAACTAAGATCAACCAATGAATAAATGACTTGCAAACGCAATGAGCATATAATGTATGTATGCTGTAGGTACAAATATATGCTGTAGGTACACATGCCCATGTATGTTTATGATGGCATGT
Organism: Meriones unguiculatus; assembly: GCF_030254825.1. Lineage (NCBI taxonomy): Eukaryota > Metazoa > Chordata > Mammalia > Rodentia > Muridae > Meriones > Meriones unguiculatus. The sequence goes on along the minus strand of NC_083362.1, from coordinate 56,859,934 downwards.
CATTCAACCTTATAAAGGAGGGAAGCCCTGCCATCTGAAACAACATGTACACCAAACATTAAGCTTCATACCCGTATGCATTGTGTTTATGTGTCAATTAAACCTCTGCAAAGCCTAAGGAAACAGATTATTTCAATGGTATTGGTATGTTGTCAATAGCTGTTTTTTCTAAATTATGTATTCAATTCTATATGCATTTTATTCCACCATTAAGAACCTAATGTATCTCAAACTTGCCTATGTGTAAAAATCCAGTTATGAGTATACTCTGTGGCAGAGCTGGGCTCAACGTCTTCCTTTTCTACCTATGATTAAAAAAAAAAAAAAAAAAAGAATACAAGCATTCTCACTCTCAAAAGCCAGGAATATTTTTGCTGACTTTCTGCATCCTAGCAACCCGTTGGGACTAGTTTATGCAATGTCTCTATTCTTGCCAAGAAAAAATTATTTTCTACAGGCTCTTATATAAGTGAGGTTCTTTCTTTCTGTATCATAGTTGCTCCTTGGTCTCCCTGTCAGTCCAATCCCTTTCAATACCATAACAACCTCCATTCATGCAGTGCCATTACCAGGTGAGGCAGACCTGGAGCTCCGGGCATTTTAAGTTCCACAGTGATTCAGTTATAAACACTCCAGGTGCACCACGGCCCTTGCCCGTTCCCCGTCTGAGTGTGCAGCTACAATTCCATTTTCGCCCCCACCTCCCAGGGCTGTACGACAAAGTCCTAAGCCACATAAATCTCACAGAGCAGCTGAGACTAAAAAGATCTTCATCAGTTTATTCCTAACAATACCAACCAGGTTGTAGCAAAAGGAATGATCTTCTTGACAGAATACTTTGACTGCAGAAAAACAGGGAAAGCTCCATCTCTCTCTCTCTCTCTCTCTCTCTCTCTCTCTCTCTCTCTCTCACACACACACACACACACACACACACACACACACAGGAGAAGAGGGACGGGAGAGAAAAAGAGAGAAAGAAGGATGCATTGCCTTTTCTTCACAAGTTACTATATTCACTCAGTTTTTCACTCAGTTTGGTTCGATGACCAAGCTTCAGATGATGTTTAAACAATATGCCTTATCAACAGAAAAATCCCAGTATGCAAATATACTGGAAAATAATAATAATAACATTACTAATAAAAAAATTATAAGATGCAGCACTTTCTCCATGTCTACAGAAGAAAAATATTACAGATTGGCGATGAATTTCCCTAAGGATGCCAGACAACTAACTGATGATATTTTAGATACATTGAGGCAGGTGCTGTGGTTGGAGTCCAATAGTAGGCTGGAAGAAAAAAAAAACAAACAACTTTACTTCTTGCATGTATGAGACATCCATAAATCCCAGCAGAATGCTATTCTTCATCTCCTAGAGAATGTCCTCAGATTACAATAGTTAATATTTCATAGACTGAATGTTGATTATGTAACAGCACTGTGTTATTTGCTTTACACGATTTAGACCAATTTCGTCATGCAGTCTCTACTTTACCGGCAAGGAAATGGAGATTTAGAAGCATGAATAATGCTCCTGTCCTACTCACTTAAGCATATGTTTGCACTGACTTCAGCTAGAGAAATGGGAAGACTTAGCCAGATAAGCACCTGGTATGATCATGGAGGGTATGGTTATACCACCCAAGAACTGAGAATGCCCCCAGCACACAAGACACGAAGGAAGAGATTGTATTTGTCTTTCTGTGTTTGACACACCACTACTCACCTATGGAAGAAAGGAATGACGTGCCTTCAGCGACATAGAGGGTTCTCAAAAACATTCTGCTGTGAGGGAAGATAAGCCAAAACTGTATGTGCTGAAATTCCAGAACAAGTAAGTGGGATGAAAATCACCTTAATCCAAGGCAGTCGACCCTGTGTGTCTTAAAGTCTGAAAATAATGTTTTATCCCATAGGCCTTCAGTTAACTTTAAGGTGTGAACATTGAATTTGTGTAGTGATGATAGAAAAATTTCTGTCCTTATTTTAGAAAAAAAAAAAGATGAATTCTTGATTGTTCTGCTTACTTCTCTTGACTTCACAAAAACCTACCACCTGAGTCTTCCATGTCCCTCATCCTCAGTCATGATTAAGTGTGTTGTTTTACGTTAATAAAGTTAATGTTTTAGGTTCCCTCCTTTACTCTGCAGATGCACTGGGGGAATCTCTAGGAAGGTATGTATGAAATGTTTGTTTATTTGTGTATTATGTACACGTGCACCCACGTGTGCACTTGCCCCGAATGATCATATGTGTGCCGTGCCTACGTAGGACGTAGCACAGAAGGCGGTGTCGCATCTTCTGAAGCCGGACTGTCAGGTGGTTGTGAACTGCCGTGTAGGTATTAGGACCCAAACCTGGTCCTCTGTAAAAGATGTGTTCTCTCCCTCCAACCATCCCTCCAGACCATCCTAGGACTGCATTTTTAACTACCGTGACCTACGTCATCTGTCTATTTCATTCCAATCCCCTGTTTCCATCTTGTCAGCCTGCCACATACCCGGGTTCCCCTGCTGACTCAGGATTGCACTATAATGTCAAATGGTGAAAGCTTTCCATATGAAAATTTTCCATATGAAAAGTCCCAGCAGAATGCTATTCTTCATCTCCTAGAGAATGTCCTCCGATTACAATAATTAATACTTTAATAATAATAATTAATAATTTAAGGTAGAACCCTTAAACTAACCTGGGGATAATTTAATTATTGCACAAGAATATAAATCAAACCTATAAAACTGTGCGTGAATGATCCCAACCTTGTGTCTGATAATTCAGACCCGCAATGTACTCCAGCCAGAAAAGCCTAACACTCTTGGTATATATGGTCCCAATTGTGTCATCAATGTTTTATGGCAATCATATGAAGTAGAGTTCATTGGCGTGTCTGTACAGGATGCCATGATGCCCATGAGCTGATGTGTGATTAAAAGGCTGCTGCAGGTAAAGCCATGCCTTAGTCATTATAACATGTTACATCTCTGCACAACCAAGATGAAGTGGAGATGAACTCTTTACAATTAATATCAAAGGTCAGTTGAAACGTGGTAAAGATAACCCAGATTATTCTGTTTACAGAAGGTAACTGTAAGAAGTGGGAGAAATTGCCTCACTAGTGAAGAGTGCATGGTGCTTTTCCAGAGGACCTCAGTTTTGTCCCCAGCACCCCACAACTGCCGGTAACTCCAGGTCCAGGGAATCTGATACCTCAATTCCTCCATACTGGGCACCAGGACACCTCTCTCTCTGTGTCTCCACACACATACATACACACATAAATACACAAATACACACATACACACGAAAGCAAAAATAATTTTTTTAAAAAAATCAAGGTAAAAATTAATATTAAGAACTAGTAATAGCCAGGTGTAGTGGCACACACCTGTAATCCCAGCACTTGGGAGGCAGAGGCACACACATCACTATTAGTTTCAGGCCAGCCTGATCTACAAAGTGAGTCCAGGACAGTCAAGGCTACACAAAGAAACCCTGTAAACAAAAACAAAGAAACAAACAAAAAGAAAAAAGAAAAATAACCAGTCATAAAACGAGAGCATCAAAGAATGTGTGGAAAAACAAGAATTATGAATAGCTAGTTCATACAAATATTGTAGTTATTTTTCTAGCTCTTGTGCTATTTGAATTTATTAGCTTGTCAAAATTTTAATTCATTATCACTTCTTTATTATTCAAAATAATTGTTTACTGCTATGCTTAATTCCGTTTTTATAATTCCATGTGCTTCTTTCTTAAAGAAGCCTAAAATTCCTACTACAATGGATTGTCAAGAAAACAGAAATAAATCTGGAAAAATGAAGTAGCATATTAAAATGTCTATGCAGCAGTTGTCAGTGGAGAGAGTCACTTCTCCCTCCAGGAAATATTTGGCCATTTCTGGATACATGTTTGTTTGCCATGATTGGAGAAAATGCCACTGGCATCTCACATCTCGGAGACAGATGTTAAGGGTGCTGCTCCAATGCCCAAGACTAAGAAAGATCTGGTCCTTTGGTTCAAGGTTGAGAATTCATGTCCTAGACTAGAATGCCAGGCAGAAAATGGCATCGGTGCTATTGTATCAGCACTGACACAAGCAAACACCCATCCGGTCAGGAATAGTGTGAATCAAACTAAAATATGGACCATCCCAGTCTGCGGAAGCTGGGATTACAGAACTTGGCTGATGGCAAGACACTCTCGGGCAAGAGTCAGCTCCTCCGCGTCCCAGCGTTTATGCCTAAAACTTCTATTAATTTATTGGTGAGAAAGGACAGCAGTCCACACTGCTACTCTGTAACTTGAAACTGCTACATTTGTGTCTTTCTATAACCCATTACTCACCTGACATCCTCAAAGAGGGGCAATATTCTTTGTAGAAGAATTTTAAAGAGTTCCTCCTGCTCCTTACTTGGAGAGTTCATTGTCCTTTGATAAAACTAGGGTGGTGCCAGGGCACGGGCCAACCTGTTTTGAATCTCAAACTCCCATACATATATTAACCAGTGAAAGGCCAACATTACCAGACAGAGAGATAGCAATGGAAAAGACAGAAAACCTGGCCAAATGGTTAGCTTCCTGTTTTGGGGTTTTTTGTTTTGTTTTGTTTTTATTTGCTTTTCATTTACTTTCTAGATCCAGAAAGAATTTCTAGACAGGACAAGAATGAAACATCAAAGGGTCAAAGTTAAAGAATGATACACACTTCGCTGTGGGAAGCTCTGGTTCTTGGTCCCCCTCAAATCAACTAGGTTATGATGGAATAAAGGTAGAGCAATAAAGACTTCTAAACAAGTCTGGTGATACAGAATGTTCCTAGACTGTAATTTCTGGGAACAGTAACCTCCCCTGGTGCCTTGATACCATGCAGTGGGAGAGTAGAAATGGCTGTATCAAGTATAGGATCCAGTCAGATAAACTGAGGCAAGCCTTAAAATGAAAGTATGGTAATTTAAAAAAAAATAAATAAACAATTGAGAGAAGGAGAACTGCAAACCAAGCAGAACCAGATCATTTCCTGTGGGCTGTCCCCAAGTCATCCTCTTATCCACGCATTGTTTCATTCTCTCCATCCTTAAAAAACAACCTCGATCCCCGACACCTAAGAAGAGTGATAAATTCTAGGACGGCGAACTTCGATTGGAGCAAAACCAAAACCACGAAAAGAAATTTTGATACTCCATTGTTCCCGAGAGAGAACATTAGAGAGCCGCCTAGAAATCCATTTGTGGCCATCAATAACAGAATTTGTATTAGTGCGTTTGAATTCACTGTAACAAAGTAACAGATGCCGGAAGCCTTATGAAGAAAGAGATGCCCTCAGCTCAGTTTCGGATATAAGACTGTGTTAGATGTTCTCTTCACTTGAGCCTCTAATGAAGACCCCTTGCCTAGGTCACATTATAGCTGACACCATCATGGCGGTACTGTATATATAAGGAAAGACCACATGGTGAGAGAGAGGAAAAGGGCCCAACTTCCTAATTATCTTTCACCAGATCTTAACTTTTAAATATTCTACCATTTCTCTTGTGCATACAACCATAGATAAATCTTCCAACAGATAAATCTTCGAAGAAAATACTTGACTTAAACCGCAGTTGAAACCTCAAATGCCGGAAAAAAAATCCTCAGGAATGTCTAAAGTGGCCTGAAGGTAAATAGGCCATTCTTTCTCTATTTAATTATACAGTTAACCCTGGACCATCTATATTGTGTCATTTATATACACTGAGAATATATTTGTCTGTACTTCTCAACTAATTTTTACATTGCCTTGGTAAAATTTCAAGTTACAAAACAAATACCATTTTGTAATAAATATGTTTAGCTATTGTTAAAAGAAAGGCGTGTAAACCAAAAAGAACAGTCTAATGTTTTTAGTGAACTTCTTGGTCCCCAGAGAGGGGAGAAGAGAGAATCAATATTCTACTTTAAAGATAGATTGAGTGGGAAGCCCCTGACAGATTGAACTTTGAAGAGCCAATTTTCAGGCTTATGATATAGCCATCTGTCCTGTTTAAAACTTTAATAAATGATTTTCTCAGCAGCTCACTGGCCTGTGTAAGAGTCCAAGGTACGGAGCAAGGAATAAGTAAGCACACCCTTAAGTCCAAGGAACACCCATGGTCCATTCGTGCTTGACTTACAGCGCAGCACAAATAGGACACAGATTTCAAACGTTATGCTGTGTGCTGGAGGCAGGAGTCAAGTTGGACTGACTGAAAATTGGGAATAATTTTGTCGCAATAGCTCTGATTATCATTAAGGTCAGTCATTCAGCAGCAACTATATTTGGCCTCTAATAACAACTGTAAATACAGAGAACAACAGTCACTTGGTCCAGATGCCCCAAAACTTACCAGATAACCCAGGGCAATCATGGTAGGCATCTAAACAAATACAGAAGACCTCTTTGAATTCTCTTACAAAGCGTATTCTACTCTATTTTATACTCTCTTTTGGATACCCGATTGTCAAATCAGACATTTTAAACAATTAGTTCCTTCTGGGCTTGCCAGTCTATAGAATACAGTGAATAGTGGAGCTATGAGGTCTATTCTGTTACCAGAAATAAAAGGCTATGATGAAAGGGACCCCACATACATGCAAGAAAATCCCATTGATCTAATCAGGACAGAACTGAATGACGGCTGTCAGTTTTCTCAATTGAGAGAAGGAGAACTGCAAACCAAGCAGAACCAGATCATTTCCTGTGGGCTGTTCCCAGTCATCCTCTTATCCACGCATTGTTTCATTCTCTCCATCCTTAAAAAACAACCTCGATCCCCGACACCTAAGAAGAGTGAAAAATTCTAGGACGGCGAACTTCGATTGGAGCAAAACCAAAACCACGAAAAGAAATTTTGATACTCCATTGTTCCCGAGAGAGAACATTAGAGAGCCGCCTAGAAATCCATTTGTGGCCATCAATAACATCCACCTTTCCAAGCTCCTAATCCATTAGTCACTAATGGACGACTCGGATCAAAACAGACAATAGAAAACTCTCATCACAGATGAAAGTAGCGAACTAAGTTTTTGTTGTTGCTATTATTGTTGTGTTGTTTGTTTTAGGATCAAACATAGCCGCAAATGGATTTGGGAGTGACAAAAGAGCTGACGGGAGGCAATTTCCACAATTTGTAATAAAATGTAAACACGGGTAATCCGCCCTACGAAAACGGAGTTGGCTGTGGCATACATGATCACTGTCATGCTACCCACATGAGGAGAAGCATAATACACATCAAACATCAAATAAAGAGGCTTATTATCCTAATTATGAAGAGATGTTTTTTTTCTCAATATCGTCTACGTAAGATTATGTTCTCTTAAGCCACAGAAAGCTCTGAAATCGTTCAAAAGAAAAATCATTACACAGAAGGGCTTAGGCCACCAGAAGGAGCGTTTACAGCAGAGGTACGAGAGAGAAAAGAATGAAAGCTAGACTTCATTTCGAATTCACAATGACTTTCAAGATTGATTCTCCGGATGGCAGTCCTGCTTTAATTGGGAAAAGGAAAAAAAGGCCTGCAACGTGGAGCCCAGCCCACTCTGACTCAGCATATTGTTGGAACATGACGACAGCGACATCTACTGTCCACGCACGGCAATGGTCACAAATCTTACAGTTAGTTATCAGTAATGGGAAGGGCGTCTCTAAAAATATTATAAAACGCATACGTTGTTCCACATAGATACGGGCATCTTTTGGTTTTTTGCTACAAACTACTTTTTACTCACTATTATGTAAAGCCATTCTGAAAACATAACTTTTATCAATAAAGCAGGAAAGATTTCAGGGGTGGCTTTGAACTAATTGTACTCTCACCCTAAAATTTATGTTTCCATTAGTTCCCGGGCTGTTTTCTAAATCTAATTAGCAGTGAAGTTTTCCTTGTTAAATTTTCGAGACGTGTGTTTTGAGACAACAGCCCAAGATGAGACAGTAAACAGCACACATGAATGTGTTTATAATGGGTTTCCCGCACTGCTTCCAAACTAATGCCAATAACGAGCTTTAAATGATAATTGTCATCCCATTAATGTACCTTACGTATTAGCTGTCCTACAGAACAGATGAAGTTTGAAGTCCCCAAATAAATAGACTATGTGGCAGCCTTCTAATTAAAAGCCATACTGATAAATTACACTTGATATATAAATCACAAAAAATATCATAGACAAAACATGGGAATAAATACATAAATAATGAAAGATAAAGGGCTTTAGGCAGGGAAGACTTTTGTTTTTTTTAACATATATACGGTGCTACCAAGAGCTGTGCACACGGCTGCCAAGCTAGTGACACACACTCAAAAGCTGAGCAGCCGATAAAAATTCTGCAACGTTTAGAGTTTATCCCGCTCTGTATATTTCATCTTAGACGCAAGGTACTGTTAAGGGCCCAAAGCCCCTATGCGATGGTCCCAGGATTAGAATGGCAGCGGTGCTCTTCCAACAACCGTTTTTCCTTCCTTGTGGACGAAGTCACCAACTACCCCGATGACTAGTACCGCAAACATCATGGGCCCTGGAGAGGTCCTTAGGTAAACATAGCTCTAGGCACCTCACACACTGAATGCTTACATTCACCAGACAACACGCCGACCCCTTCCCCCTTCTCTTGGACTAAACTCGTCCCAGCATCTGTTTTAGGCGCTTATGTCTCCATTTTACAGATTGGGAAACTGAGGAATAGGAAAACAGGATACCTTGCCTGGGCTATACGCTTTCTGTGTTACCCAACTGAGGTACCCACCCCCGGTGAAACGAGCCACATCAGCCACAGAGCAATGGCGAAGCCCTTTCTTTGCGTCCTCTTTGTCAGTTGGGTGATGATATTAACAGCATCAGATCTCCAAAGAAAGGAAAGGCGAAATTTCATCTAAAGGTGCAAGGAGCCAGGTGTCCCACGCGAGAACGCGCCGCCGTCCAGGTACCCACCTCCTCTGCTTGCTGCCTGAGGAGGTAAGAGCTTCGCCGATGCCCCAGGACTCCCAAATCTCTTTATCCATTTCACACCAACTCTCCCCCGACCCCTCAAGGATCTCCAAAGTCTGCTGTTGCTTTGATTTCTCCCTAATGTCTCCAACCCCGGGCAAAAACATTATTCAGGAACGCAGGAAAATGAAGAGTTAAAGTTTATTTCTGTGAGCCCTCCCGGGTCTCTCCCGTAGCCCGCGGGTCACAGAAATCCACTTCAGTGTGCTGACATCATTTCATTTCTGTTTACATTTTATGCTCCTCGCATTATCTTCGGGTTCAGGCCACACATCTCTTTCTGTAGAAACCCCAATAGTGTCATAGTTTTTGTTGCCTACCAGTTAGGTGTGCTTTTGTTTTGTTTTGTTGTTGTTTTCTGGGGGTGGGGTGGAGGCGAGGTTGTTACTGGATTTCTTTTGTTGTTGTTTGTTTGTTTTCTGCTGAGTGAAACAGAACTTCTCAGTTTAAGGCCTACGAGAATCCACTTAGATGCCAATTTCTTGTGGGGGAGGCTCATTCAGACAGGACAGAGAAACCCCTTGTTTATAGGCGATGATCCCAGAGAAGGTGAAAACTACGCCTTCTGGGTCTGAGTTGTCCAGAGATGCTGGAGGAGCAAGGGGACCCGTCGGTATTGGAGAACACAGAGACATCCCTACAACAGGGATGGCTCGCCGCAGCCTTGCGCAGAACAACCCCAGGCAGACGGACAGTAAGGGAACGGTACTCAGGCAAGGCCGTCGGTGACAGAGAGGACTTGGCGCGTGGGGCCAGGCGGTTGGAATGTGTGGCCTAGGCTAAGAGTCTGCACGGAGCGCATTCAACTCGGTCAGCAATAGCCTCGGTGCTTGTGGAGTCCTAGCCCGCAGGCCAGGTCCTTCAGCCTGAAGGCAGTTTCCAGGTCTGCCCTGCCAGGTCCTACTCCGGTTCCCGTGGTCCCGGGGCTTGGACGGTCAGTTTCCGCTGCCACAGAGAAGAAACCCTCGCTGAGATCTCCCACGTTTTTTATGACCGTAGACTATTACTGGTGAGGACATCCTGATCAACAGCGCTGGCGCTGACAGTGGCCAGCTTCAACGTGAAGATGCTTAGGCTTCTTTAGACACCCTGATGCGCAGGGCAGTCTCGGAGCGAACGCAATCCGCAAATCCACATACCCTCGGGTTTTATACGATAACGGGGGGGGGGAATATACTGTGTATAGATAAAATACAGTGAGGGCGCAGGCTCTGGGGGAAGGGCAGCCTCTCGTCTCGGAGAGAAAGTCCTTGCAGAGCTTCCACAAGGAAGCGTGTAGACGTGGGCCCTGCTGGTGTACCGGAGGGCAGTGGCGTCGTGCCCGGGGCCAGCACGTCTGTTTGGGGAATGCTCTGCTCACGCCTACAGAAGCGTCAATGCTAACAGAATGCATGCTCAACTACAGAATTCTACCCAGCAGAGGGGAGGTGCGTGGACCCCTGCTGGGTGGGAGCACGGGGCAGAGGGAGGGGAAACAAGCAGGTTCTTCTCTGCACGGTAGAAATCCCCTCGGGCTCATGAAACTGCACAGTTTCAAGACACGGAGCACACGCCTCTGACCATGAAGTCTCTGCCTTTTTCATCCGGACCTAGAAAGCACTCATGACGGCTCTTGATTAAAGTTCAGTAGTGATTTCTGCATCTGTTTACGAAGTTAACATGTGAAAATGATCGCCTGCTTCAAAATTCAAACCAAGTGAAGGGTTCAATCCGCTCACGTTGCGAAAACTAACCCTCTCAACATACTCTGTTACCTTTGCGCACACTAACTCGGGGTTTCATAAATCAGAGGAGGCGATTAAGAATTGTATCAGAGCTTAAAACTTGGATCATACATTGATATAACCTAGAACCCCTGCTCAGATGTCGTTCATAGCAGCTCAGTATCCAAGTGGGTTCCCTAGTAGGGGGGACAGGGGCTGTCTTTGACATGAACTCAGGGCTTGGCTCTTTGATCACCACCCATGAAGGGGGAGCAGCCTTGCCAAGCCACAGAAGAAGACGACGCAGCCAGTCCTGATGAGACCTGATAAGCTAGGGTCAGATGGAAGAGGAGAAGGTCCTCCCCTATCAGTGGACTTGGGGAGGGGCATGGGAGGAGATGAGGGAGGAAGGGTAGGATTGGGAAGGAATGAGGGAGGGGGCTACAACTGGGATACAAAGTGAATAAACTGTAATTAATATAAAACATAAAATTTCAATTAAAAAACTTGTAACAAAATGGGGGGATGGCATTTAAAAATTGCTGTACAGGTAATGTTAATTTGCTACAGTATACTACATAGGCAACTTGGATTCAATTCTTGTTTAGAAAAATAAAAGGTGTTTTACCACGAAAAAAAAAAAAAAAAAGAATTGTATCAGGCACCGTGTTTCAGTACGTGTGCAGCGAGGCCCTGTGGGTTCCCAGTCAGCCTGGGCTGTATAGTGAGAAACCCTGTCTCAACCAAAAGTGAGAAAACAACAACAACAACAAAATAATAAAACACTTTACTCGGAGTCATTCGTTGACATAAAAGGAACAACCATTACTCTTGTCTCTAATGAAAATGTCCCATTTCATAGAAAATGAATTAGGCATTATACATGTTTTTATTTATGTTATTACTGTGTGTGTGTGTGTGTGTGCATGACAGTGGTTAACTTAGTGAAGTCAGTTTTCTCCTTCCATCTAGGGGCTGAACAAAGGTGTTCAGGCATGCCAAGAGTTGTAACTGCTGAGCTACTTTGCCAGCTCCACAGCATGTTTAAAAATTGGGCTTTAGAGATATTATTATTTATCCCTTTATAACATACTTATTAAGTACTTATAACAGCAGCAAGCATTTAAAATAGAAACATTAACAGACTTCTCCATAGGAAAATATTGTTTTTCTAAAGAAAGCATTGTATTTTACTGTGGGCACACAGAAACCATTTATATGGCATAGAGAGAAATTAATTTTATTCTCAATGTAAATCTTAATATTTATTCCTGGGAAATATGTTGCTAGCAACAGCAGCGGCAAATGATTCAATGTGAATACGTAATTGCTAAATTACTTTAAATCTGGAGCACACTACCGACATTTGCAAATCGCTAGCGCCGCCTTGTGGCCACATATGGATATTTCTCCTGCAAGGTATTAGCAAACATGAGAGGATACTGGAGAGGTTTGATACTTTGTTTTGAATAGATTGCTTGAGAGCCAACTCAATTAAAAATATTTATTCTTGCATAAATATGAGCTATAGCAGGTATCCACGTATGTTTTCATATGTACATATATGTTAGAAGACATACATGTATACCGATCTCAAAATGTCACGCACTTTGTATCAATGTTTCATAGCATCTTTGGTAGTCTGGAATATGTCTATACGTGCTGGGGAACTGATAAGTCTGTAGCTGCTTTTTCAAGACTCTAATCCAAAAGCTGTATACAAGAGTCCTTCGGTTGGGAAGTAATCTCTATAATGGAGAGAAAGATGAGTCCACATTACACGGAAGTGTGAGAGAGTGACAACATATTGGCTCATGTCATCCAACGAGATTTAGTTCTGATGAGACAGAAACTGTGGAATGACAAAGCTGAGGCCAGGCATCCCTCCCCCCTGAAAGCTTCAAAACTGTTCTACAAATACTATCGGTTGATTCATTAAAAATACATGGACTGGGGGGGGGGCTACAGTTTTGGGGGAAATAAAGTCTACCTTCACGTTTTAAAGACCTTTAATCAGCTCCTGGGCAGGTGGACAAGTGCTTGGCTTTTAAGGCTCTAGGGTTATTATTACTTTAAGGTTTAAAGCATCTTGAAATAATCGATATGTGTACACATCGGATGTTTGAAAGTATTGTACGAGAAACTTCGCACGTGTGACGGCGAAGCTTTGTAAATGAAAAGACTTATTTTATGTCAAGCAGACACCTAAAAGCACTCCGCCGCTCATATTAATAAGACTGAGTGTAATTGAATGTCAGCGGATGCCATGATTTATACAGTACTCCGTGCCCTGCGTATGATGCAAACCCTTGGCAAGAAGTCCCGAGAGTTGATGAAGCACGATAGTGACTTTGTTTCCAATAACCAGCTTGACCTAGGACCTTCTATCATGTTTATAGTGATCTACTTAATCTTTTTTTCTACCTGTGCCTTGAGTTTCCACCTTGAACTAAAGGGGGAAAAAACACTACACAATTTAAATTTTAGCTTTTCTACTTCCTTCAGCAGTATGACCCATTTTCAAGACAATATGTATTTTAGCAAATATGTAAGAATTGCTTAAGTCCTAATGAATGTAAAACCTTGAGTATTCGTTTGTTTTGTTGTTGTTGTTGTTGTTGTTGTTTTATTCTTGCTTTCCTGAGGTAAAATTTCAGGTAGTTCAGACGACTGACTTCAAATTTGATATTTAGCCAAAAATGGCCTTGAACTGCTGGTCCTCCTGTCTATACCACCAAAGCCCTGGGACTATAGGCTTGGGTCATCACTCCTGGCAAGTGAAAACTGCTGAGAACAAATGTCTAAGGACAGCCAGCATCCTTAAGAAATGTTCGTTTTGTCCAAAATCATTTTGGAACTCACTTTGGAAGCTGCTTTCTAAGCTAATCGCTCATCTTTTGAATACCTATGGCTACAATGTCGCTTTGCTCTCGGTGGTGATTTTGGATTCTTTGGAGAGTCTCAAAGAGCACCTGCAGCAAAGACTACTGGGTAAAGTGTGTTACGCTGGGTAATGAGTAAGATAAAATACAAGAAGATTAAATGAAAAGTTCTTGGGACTGTAACATACAAGGTATGGTAGACAGGCATGGCAGATATAAATGAACTCTAAAGACCATTTTAACCTAGTTCTAAACCACATCAGAGACACTTCCCAAAACATTTGTGTAATTCTGGACCTTTGGAGATGTACATAAAGTCTCTTGACACCCCAGAGTCTCTTGAGACCCTTGCCTGTAGTGGTTGCATTAAATTGGCATCATTTTGTTATATAATTGAAATTTTTATTAACATCTTATTAAGTACTTATGTCTATTGTCTTGAGAAAATATACTTGAAATTACTATATGTGCAAAATTGAACACATGATCCCAGGGTTCAATTCCTTTACACAAACTGAACACAGCTGTGCAACTAATGCCTAGCTCAAAAATGATTATGGATCTAGATTAACTGTTGAAGGACAATGCACAGCACGACCTTTGAACCTGATGGTGTGACTCTCAAAATAACCTCCCCCAAAACTATTCCATCCATTTTAAATGTTTTATACATTAATATTATAACAAAACACTTCACAGGAAACAAGGAGTTTTAATGGTCATTTATAAATAACTTGGTAATCATGCGTCTTGGGAAAGAAAAGGCAGGGAATGAAATCGATATTTCGTCAGATTTCAAACTTGTTTCCATTTCTAACATGTAAAGTTTAAACTTGAGGGAAATTTCCATAAGCAATTTTGATAACATTTGAAGGTATGTTTTTAATCTTGCTAATGTCAAAAGCATGTTTTCCGGATTTTAATCTCAAGTGTTAATGTGCTTGCAATCCACAGAAAGAGTGTTATTAAAACACAGGGCCTGATTCTTTCTAGGCTAGAGCCTTCGGATCTGTTGGTGCTGATGGTGCCAGGTGTAGAAATAGTCATTCAATGAAAACAGTGTAAACGTTTCCTTGAATATAGGCATCACCTCACGTCTATCTTTCTCTTTCTACATCTTCAAAAAGATTCCCAAATCATTGGACACGCCAAATCACATGTTCACCTTATTTTCTTCTCTTGTTTGTTAAAACTAAGAATATATGCTTCTTTTCCTGTGGATTTCCTGACTCCACTGTGAGTGGTAGGTATTTCATCAAAGTTGTTTCCTGGCTCATTCTCCCTCTGGTAGTGGCTGGGTTAGATTGGTGTGGTTTTGTTCTGTAACTCCCAACACCTGCCACTTCCTGTGGGCACTTCAGACGCCTTCTCCGAATGCCTGCTTTAATTCTCCGGTGGAGGCCTGTGCACTAAAGGGAAGTTGTAGCACCGATGTCCTGAGCCAATGAATGTCCAGAAGTTCAAACCGCCTGTCTGCTCTTTTTTGTTTGTTTGTTTGTTTGTTTATCCTATCAGTCTAAAAGCAATCAAAACTGAAAGCTCTGTGTTCGGGCACACAGCAATACTGTGCTTGAGCAAATGGATTTTCTTATAAGTTTTGTGGAACCTCAAAAACACTCCTCATCATTATGCTTTCATCAATTTGAAGCTGGTTCTTTTTGTAAAAGTTCTGCAAGACTGAGGTAGAATAACTCCAGGAGTAAAAAGACTTCATGTGTGGAAAAAGAAGTCAGTGTTCATATTACAGGTTATGAAGCAATAATAGAACTATTACAGATGCAATTATTGCTGAAGAGAAGATCAATACCTTCAAAATTAATGTCCAAATTTTCTAATAAAACACAAATTTATTTTATGTAAACTATTGACTCCAAGACGATCATAATTAGAACGATTAATAACAACAATTAAAAGATGACCAAAAAAATCTTTAGCATTTTTAATGACAAGCTTTGAAAAGTAATTTTATCTGTGTGGTTTTGTTTTTAGAATTTTATTTAATTATTAAATAATTTGTTTAAGCTAGAGTTTTTCTGATCTGAATTTTCTAATCTATATAGTTAAAAGCACATAGAGATATGTAGACAGCAATCAGAAAATATGTTAACTCTGAGTGTTTCCAATGACAAATGCATGCATATTTTACTATGTACATGAATAAGTTGTTTCACAGTATCTCCTCAATAATCTGTCCCTAATTATTAATGATATTGATAGTTATGGAATACTAGCAATAGGTGTGATTGTGCCAAAAATCAATATTAAACCTGCACTTTTGGTTTGCTCTGACTGTGGTATCAAAGGTCTTTGACTGGGAATTGAAAACTTAGGTTTTAACTTTATTAAAACCTTGTGATTTTTAGCTTGTGATTTTTTTTTCAACAGTCAACTAGGTTTTGACTTATAGTATTTGATCTAGGACAAATCCTTGATGATAGATAGGCAGGTATTAATAATGCCTTTATTGAGCTCAGAATAGTCTTATTTTGAATTTAACCTAGTTTAACTGTCAGCAGTAGCCATCTCTGTCAGTACTCAGCCTGGGCCCCAATACTTATCTAGAATGTTGGATATTCTAGAACTGCAAAGCTGATATATCTCCCAACTCTGACCTAACACTTAAAATTTTCTTCTAAACACCATGCGCCTAAGATAACTTCTTCATTTTGCCTTTCTGTTTGCCTAGAATTCCCTGTTTGCCTAGCTCTTCTCAACAAAACGCCCTTGTGTTTGAGATTATTCCATCAGTGTGGGCTCCGTTTACTACTTCTCTTTCCCTCCGGTCTAGCTTAGTTTTGTAGGCTCATCAGAATCCACCCAGGACCCAGGATGTGAGAGTGAGGACAGGAGGGTGAGTTGGTTTCTCCCATAACATCCGTGTCACTATTTCACCAGTATATCTTGCAAGCACGTCACAATTGTAGGTTGTAGGTTTTGTAGCTGGGTGATGCTGATGGTTCCTTTTCTGCTCTGGTAGTGTTCAAGGTTCCTTCCAGAACCACTGAATGCTAGTCAGTATGGGTGAAGTCTAGCTGAGCACCAGCTTGATTTCTCCGCGTTTAATAACACAAGTAAATGTTGTCGTCAGCTATAGGACCGTGCTGTCAGGTTGTGAAGATCAGCCAATAGCCTTGGCAATACATTGCCTGGGAGATTTGGAGGGGCCCATGGGACCTCTTTTTGCCAATGGCTCAACAAGATGTAACCCATGCCTGGCGCTAGAGGTTTTCCTAGGTGACATGAAGGCCTAGTTCAGGCATTATCGCCCTACCCTCATTATATTGTGACTCCATTTAAATTCTTTTCACATATGTATATATTTTAGGAAGCTTTTGTGCCGGTAAGTTTACATGTGTTCCCCCCTTTTTAAAAATAGATTCTTTTTTCATACAATATATCCTTATTACAGTTCCATTCCCTCTACTCCTCCCAGTTCTTCCCTACCTCTCCTCCCATCCAGACCCACACCTTTTCTGTCTCTCATTAGAAAAGAACAGGCTTCTACGGGACATCAACTGAACCTAACAAAATAAAAACGTAAGATGAAACGAAAGTCGTCACATCGAAAGTTGGACAAGGCAAGCCAACCAAAGGAAAAGAGCCCCAAGAAAAGTCACAAGAAACAGAGACCCACTCATTGACACGTCCGCAAATCCCATAAAAACACTAAACCGAAAGCTGTAATACCCATGCGGAGGAGCTGGTGCAGACCTGTACAGGCTCTATGCCTGCTGCTTCACTCTCAGTGAGTTCTTATTAGCTTTATTCAGTGGAGGTTCAGATGACCTTGTTCTCCTGGCCTCCTCCATCCCCTCTAGCTCTTACACTCTTTCTGACTCCTCTTCCACAGGTCGCCTGAGCTCTGAGGGTAAGGATTTGATGGAGACATCCCATTTAGAGGTGTATGTTTCCAGATGTTTCTCTCTACCTCTGTCTGTCTCTCTCCCTCTCTTTTTCTGTAATGTCTGGCCATGGATTGCTGTATTTGTCCCTGTCTGATGCAGAGGAAGCTTTTCTGATGATGTCTGAATAAGGCACTGATCTGTGAGTATAATATACAATCATTAGGAGTCATTTTACTGATACTTTTTTTTATAGCAGTGGTATTTAGCTTTACCCTATTATTGCCTACCTTTACCCCACTACTTTCTTGGCTATCTAGTTTCTGGCTCTTGGTCATCCAAACAATATTGGATATGGGTTCCATCTTGTGGAGTGGGCTGTAAGTCAAATTAGATATTGGTCGGTTACTCCACAATCTTTGTGCCACCATTGCCCTAGCAGAGCTCTCAGGCAGGACAGACTGCAGCCATTTAAAAGGTAAAATGGCTGGGTTGGTGTTTATGTTCCTTTTTTGATACCCTGAAGATTACATTTCCACACAACAGACACCAGAATGCAGAGGTGAAGGTTCTGTGTAGATACCAGCTCACACTCTCCTTGTTCAATGGATAGTGCAAGTGTTGTCTTCAGCAATGGAGCCTTGCTTTTAGTTTGTGGAGAGCAACCTATCGCCCTAGCCACAGCCTCAGTTGTTTAGAAATTCCCACAGGATGCCTTTGACCACTTGGATGTAACCCAGGTACTAGAAGCTTTGTTTGGTGACAAGATGACCAACTGAGACTCCATCTCTCTGATTATTTGGAGATTCCATTAGAAATGCCTTCATAACTGCTGGAGGGGGCTTATTAGTCCTTGGGAGATCCTCTCTGCTCTCTGCCCCCTGTCCCCTTAATGAGTTCCTGACCTTCCTGTGGTTACTTAGATTGTAGCACACATATGGAAAGCTTAAAAGCTAACAGCCACATATAAAGGAGAACATGCAATCTTTGTCTTTTGGGGTCTGGATTACTTGGCTCAGGATGACTTTTTATAGCCCTGTCCATTTTACCTGCAAATTTTATTTTTCTTAACAGCTAAATAATAGTCTATTTTATTAACGGATAACATTTTTATTGCCCATTCATCAGTTAATGGACATCAAGGTTGCTTCTAATTTTTTACTACCATTAATACAATATCAATGAACATGAATGAGCAAGTATCTTTGTGGTAAGATTTAGAGTCATTTGGCTATATATCCAGGATTGAAGGCTACTCCATGACTTTGCTAAGATGTCCAAGAATCTGAGACTAGGTAGATCTCTCTCAGGCCTAGGGAAAAACCTACTACGAATGTTCTGCTAAAGAAGCATATCAATAAAATGACTCCTAATGACACATTTCTATGCCCACAGATCAGTGGCTTGCTCAATCCTCATAAGAGAGATTATTTTTTTGGCAGTACATGGGAATTAACATCAGACCCACAACAGGACAATGTGTAGAGAGTGAGAGAAACATTGGAACACTCAGTCCTAAATGAGATGTCTTCATCAAGTTCCTGTTCTCAAGGCTCAGGGATCAATACATCAGAGAAGACCGAAAGATTTTAAGAGCCAGAAGTGGATGACTCTAACCAAACTGTGTCTTCTAGACACAACAGGACTGGGCACAGGTGAAGGCACAGACACTGTGGCAGCATGTACAGATCTGTAACAAATCCAAGTCAGAAAAAAAAAAATCCCAGCATCAAAAAACAGAAGTATATACAGAGTTCCACACCTACCCAAGAAGCCATTGCTACTGAAAAGTGCTGGGAAAGAGAAAAATAGTTCTCTCCAATGGAGTGTCACTAGGTCCATCAACCATACTCCAGGGCAGGTCTTGTGCCTGAGAGCAGTTGAACACCACCATCAGCACACACACACACACACACACACACACACACACACACACACACAACCTTCCATAGAGTTGAGTTTTTGTTTCTGGACAGAAAACAAACATAAAGTCGGGTGGGCCAGCAGGAAAAATCTAGGAGGAGCTGGAGGATGGGACAAACGCGATCAAAAATATATTCCATGAATAAACATTTTAAAAAGGGAGATAAAATAATGAAGCATTTAAAGCAGCCAGCGGTGCCTGAAAAGGTCAAGAGCTAACTATGGCAGTCTGAGCGTGGAAAACCGCACACCGTGGCTACAAAGGTCAGGTGGAAAGAAAAAGCAAGATGAATGTGATGCGATGTTTTCCCAATACAACGTTTTCTTACTTCTTCCCTCCTTCTGCCTCTCCCCCAAACCCCTCCTTCTCTTCGATAGTCTATCAATTACTGTGTACCTCAGACGGGTCCCAAGCTCTCTGTGTATTCCAGCCTGGCCTCAAGATTGTAAGCTTTCTGCTTCTGCCTCCCAGATGCTGAGCTTGCCAGCACGCAATTGAAGGTGCAGCCACCATTCCTCCTGAAGTATTTTCTTTGTGCAATACAATAAAAAATCATCAGGTAAAAGAGAAAATTCGGAATAAAGTTCCCAGTAATAATCACCTTGCTGTCGTAGTTGGTTTTCCCACAAGCCGCTCGGTGTAGCCCTCTCGGTTGTGTGGGTTTATAATGTCTCTTCCCAGAGGCGTCCATTTAAATAAGTAGAAATACGTAGGAAGGAAGAAATCACTTCAGTCTGGCCATCCCAAGTTTATTTGAATTTATTTAGCTCCGCAAATCATTCTCTGTCCCTCACCCGTCTGGCATGCTGCGTGTGCCCGTATTTTGGAAGAGCAAAAGCGATTGTGCAGCCAGTGTGTGATATGGTACGAACGGGGACATCTGACCTTCCTCAGCTCGGCCAGAGCCACATCTGTAATTAAGATCCTTCCTGATTACAGATTATCAAAAATCTTTACCTCGTTAGCGTGTTCAAACATGAGGTCTTGCGGTAGCCGGGTTATAGTTCTAGAATTTACCTTGTCCCTTGCAGCAGCTTTTGAGAGAGGCCGCTGGAGAAAGCCTGATGTGGACCCCTCCCTGGCAGTTAGCCTTTGTGCTTAAGCTGGTAGGCAGCAAAGGGCTGTGTTTGCCACCGCAGGTGTGATTAAGCAGTCAGGCAACCTGGTCTCAACCCCCATGCTGTTTCAGCAGGTGTGATTAAGCAGTCAGGCAACCTGGTCTCAACCCCCATGCTGTTTCAGCTACTCCCGAATCTTCTCAGATGCCTGGCCCCCTAATGCATTGAAGTTCCCTGTCCTTGCCTAGGTCATCTGAGAAGATTGCCATTACCATGAACAAAACATCAAACAAATGAGGGGGAGGAGGAGGAGGAGGAAGTATGGTGATATATGTCATTAACTTCAACTAAGTTTTCTAGAAAAAATAAAAACAACAACAACAAAAACAAAAAAAACAACCTAAAACTTGGAAAGGCCAAGAGATACTGTTACTTAAGTGTAAAAATAATGCTGAACTTTTCTTTTAATTATTAAAAGCTGTACTATTATGTAATGTATGTGCAATGTTGAGAGTGGCCCTCATGTGATGTCGGAGTACAACTTTCTGGAGTCTGTCCTCTCCTTTCATCTTTCCATGTGTCCCAGGGATCAATCTCCGGAATTCGGGCTTCCCAGCCTCCTTTTGGCTCACGTTTCTCAGTTCAAGCATTTCTTCAGATTGTGGAACCACACGCTGAATCCGATTGGCACAAAAGTACTATAGTAAAGGTCACACACCTTGACAATTAATCTTAAAATAAGGGAAAATGCTCTCAAACGCGGGGAGTTATGGCAAGCAATTTTGAAACACCAACAAATGGTTATTGAAAAATCTTCTATTTCCCCCCCCCCATAGTCATTAGCTAAAATAGAGTGGCAATAAACTAAAATGAAATACATGAAAGTTCCAAATATCCTTTGGGAGACTGCATGTAAATATATTCTATATGTTTCTGTGTGTATATAAATACATATCCATTAAAAAGTCAGAGTTATTCACATTCAATATCCATGAGCTGCAAGAAATTACGCAAATGACACATATATGTAAGCATTTTGACTGCATAGACTTCTATGTGCCCTGTGTGTGCCTCGTGCTTGTGAGTCCAAAAGAGGGCATCAGATCCCTTGGCACTACAGTTACAGCCGATTGTGAGTCATGTGGTTCTGGGAATTGAACCCAGGTCCTCTTCACCCAGTGGTTCCCAACCTTCCTACTGCTGGGACTCTTTGATACACTTTGTCATGTGTGGTGACTCCAACCGTAAAATTACTTTTGTTGCTGCTTTATATCTGTAACTTTGCCACCATTATGAATTGAAATATAAATACCTGTGTTTTCCGTTGGTCTTAGGTGGCTCCTGCGAAAGGGTCATTCAGTACCCATTCCCATCCCATCCCCCACACACCCACCACCCACCCCACACAAAGGGTCAAGACCCACAGCTTAAGAGTCATTGTCTTAACCAGTGGTCCATCTCTCCAGTCACACATAAACACACTTTTAAATGATCACTGGTTTTCACTTAACAAAGACTTCTCTGATTATAAATATTTTATGGCACCTTGACAGTTACCTTCATATTCTGTGCAGTATATGGGAGCTAAGTGGTATGACTATTGCTATTATTAGCATTATTGTTGTTATTTTTATTATCTGGTTGGTTGGTCGGATTTGTTTTTTTAATGTTTTAAAGTAGAAATGTTAGGCTGGTACGACTCGGCAGATTATGGGGCTTGCTGCTTAGTGTGAAGACCTGAGTTCAATCTCCATGACCGACAAGGAGGAAGGAGAAAACCAACTTGTACTGCGACCTCCACATGCACGCACACACAGGAACACACACGCACAATAAAGAAATGGACATTGAAAATTAAGTAGAAATGTCTATCCTGGATAGAACATGAACATTAAACAGTCCTCCCTCAAAAGCAGGTCCAGTGCCGAATATGCCCTCAGCTCGGTATTTGTAAGGTTAAAGAGTAACGGCGGACCCTACAGACTGGAGCTGGCAGCAAAGCAGTAGGCATCCATCTTCCCTATTTTTCTTTTAAATATGTATTTATTTTAAAATCAAAACTGAACTGACTATCATTGACGCTGTTCTAAAATAAGATTTCAAAGAAATCCCTGTCTGTTCCCAGTGTAAGAGCCCCACCCCATGTACGCAACTTTATGAGCAGTTGGTATTCCTAAAGGTCCCTTCATTTATCAGCCGCATTTATGTTAGAAGCAAATGCTTGCCTTCTTCACTGGATAATCCCTCATAATTTGAGGAATAAGAAGGACCATTGTATTCTGTCATGTGACACCTTGGTTTTAGGGAAACTGTACTATACAGTTTAGAGTCACTTGAGAGAAAGAGTCATTTGTACGATTTATTGCAGCTCATGGGTGTTGAATGTGAATGAGTCTGACATTCTACGTCTGTAATTTTTCTATCACTCTTGAATTATCAAGATGGCTTTGGCAGTACCCAAGCTCTCCTACCCGTGGCGTCACGCGTTTATCCTGTAAATCATAGGTTGAGCAACAGAACTGCTTTTGTTCAAGGAAAAACTAGGACATGTGTAAGGAAGCCACATACCCGAAGCCATTGTCAAAAAATATATTTGGACTAGACAAATTAAATTCAGGGAACAACTGTGATGGAACTTAGATCTTCTAGAAGAAGTCAGAAAGTGACTACTTTGTTCTCTACATCCACTCAACCCCCAGCGTCATTTTTCTTTCTTTCTGAGGAATGTGATCAGCCACTCATGATGTGTTTTTAAGCATTTGAGGCTCTTTATCACAGGAGGTTTACTGTAAGGTTAACCCTGAAATAAACAAGTTCTCTCTCTGTTTACTACCAAGAGAGGATTGAAGTTGTGCCTGTAATACCAGTAAAAAGTTTGAGGATAAAGAAATTGTGGTACATTTACACAATGGAATACTACTCAGCAATTAAAAACAAGGAAATCATGAAATTTTCAGGCAAATGGTGGGATCTAGAAAAAATCATCCTGAGTGAGGTATCCCAGAAGCAGAAAGACACACATGGTATATACTCACTTTTAAGTGGATATTAGACATATAATATAGGATAAACATACTAAAATCTATAGTCCTAAAGAAACTAAACAAGGAGGACCCTAGAAAAGAGGCTTAATCCTCATTCAGAAAGGCAAACACGATAGATAATGGAAGTAGGAGAAGACAGGGAACAGGCAGGAGCCTACCACAGAGGGCCTCTGCAAGACTCTACCCATCAGGTAATGAAGCAGATGCTGACACTCATAAACAAACTTTGGAACAGAATGCGGGGAATCTTGTGGAAGGAGGGGGAGATAGGAAGACCTGGAGGGGACAGGAGCTCCACAGGGAGACCAACAGAGCGAAAAAAAATCTGGATCTAGGAGGTCCTGCAGAGACTAATGAATCAACAAGTACCATTCTTAGAGAAGACCTAGACCCCCTGCTAAGATGTAGCCCATGGCAGCTCAGTCTCCATATGGCTTCCCTAGTAAGGGGAGCAGGGACAGTCTCTGGCATGAACTTGGTTGCCTGCTCTTTGATCACCTCCCCCTGGTGAGGTGATCTTACTAGGCCACAAAGAAAGAGGCTCCAGACAGTCTTGATGAGACCTGATAAGCTGGGGTCTGATAGTAGAGGAGGAGGACCTCCCATATCAGTGGACTAGGGGAGAGGTGTGGCAGGGGTAAGTGGGATGGAGGGAGGGACTGGGAAGAGATAAGGCAGGGTCTATAGCTGGGTTACAAAATGAATAAATTGTAATAAATAATAACAATAATAAATTTAAAAGGTTTCCAGACTTCTGCATATGTGTTTCCTTCTGCTTTATTTAATCTACTCTTTAAAAGTTCTGTGCTCTGCACCAGTGGTTGTGCACCCACTGGTCTCCAGGACCTTTACCAAGGATTGACTGGGTGACCTGAGGTGGGTCCTGACTGATTCCCACACTGAAGTATTTCCTATCACCTGGGAATCACAAGCGCTGGTGTTTTAGGGCCCAGAGTTCAGTCTCCTGGTCGCTGTGCCAACACTGCTGTCCTGCGCCTCAGACACAGTGTCCTCCCAGCACCGCCATCTTGGATGTTCAGTGTCCAAGTAATGGAAGCAGGGACTGTCTCTGAAATAAACTGATTATTCTGCTCTTTGATCACCTCCCCCTGAGGGGGGAAGCAGACTTACCCCAAGACACAGAAAGACAATGTAGCCACTCCTGATGAGACCTGATAGCCTAGGATCAGAAGGAAAGAGAGGAAGACCTCCCCTATCAGTGGACTTGGGGAGGGTAGGATTAGGAGGGGAGGAGGAAGGGAACTACAGGGGGGATACAGAGTGAATAAAGTGTAATTAATAAAAATTAAAATAAACAAGAGTCTTCCCTCTTGATTAGTTTCTTTAGCTGTACAGATTTTAGTAGGTTTATCCTATATTATATGTCTATATGAGTGAGTATATACCATGTGTGTCTTTCTGCTTCTGGGATAGCTCACTCAGCATGATCTTTTCCAGATCCCACCATTTACCTGCAAATTTCATGATTTCCTTGTTTTTTATTGCTGAGTAATATTCCATTGTGTAGATGAAATATTACCACAAAATATTTGCCACAAAAAGGCAAAGAGGATGGACATCAGAAGAAGGAGAAAAGAGGGAACAAGTCAGGAGCCTGACACAGAGGACCTCTGAAAGGCTCTGCCCTTCAGACTATCAATACAGATGCTGAGACTTAGAGGCAACTTTTGGGAAGAGTTCAGGGAATCTTAGGAAAGAAGTGGGAAACTTTAAGATCTGGAGAGGACAGGAACTCCACAAGGAGAGCAACAGAACCAAAAAATCTGAGCAGAGGGGTCTTCCTGAGACTGATATTCCAACCAAGGACTATGCATAAAGATAACCTAAGACCCCTGCACAGATGTAGCCCATGGCAGTTCAGTATCCAAGTGGGTTCCATTGTAATAGGAACAGAGACTGCTTCTGACATGAACTGATTGGCCTGCTCTTTAATGACCTCCCCCTGAGGGGGAAGCAGCATTACCAGGCCACAGAAGAAGACACTGCAGCCACTCCTGATGAGACCTAATTGACTAGGATCAGAAGGAAGGAAAAGAAGACCTCCCCTATCAGTGGACTTCTGGAGGAGTATGCATGCAGAGGGTGGAGGAAGGGAGGAACTGGGATGGGAGGAGGGAAGGAACCGCAGGGGGGATACAAAGTGAATAAAGTGTAATTAATAAAGAATTAAAAAAGAAAAAAATAAAATAAAAATTTTATAAAGGGAGCAGAAAACAAAAAGCTCTGTGCTCATTGAACAAAGGAATCAGAGTTAATGAAGAGAGCAATTCGTTGAGAAACTTGCCCAAACTTAAATTCCTGTAACTGTTACTCTGCTGTATAAATAATTTTTCCTTTGTTGTCAAAAGGAAGTTAGGAATCATGCTCTACCAAGATACCAAAATTCTACCCCATTGAGAAACAAGGTTTAGATGGTGGATGATAAGGTATTCTTTCTATCTGTTCACTTATCATCTAGCTAGGTAGCTATCAACTATCTACCTTTCCTTCTCTAATAGAAATAATAACAGCACTGCCTATAGAAAAGCTGGTTACAGACATTTTTTTTCCACAGTACATTTATGTACTATTATCTTGATAATTAACAATGTCACAACCAGAAAAATCACTTCCTTGGATGGTCATCGTATATTTTGCAGTTTTGAATATCATCAGTTCTACCATCAATGAGAAGTGAGAAAACAATCTTGTCTTAAATATATAAATAGTTTTCACACTGGTAGAATGGAACAAACACTAATAAAATTTACAATAATGGATCAATGTATGTGTAAGAACACAAGCTTTTCGTTACTTTATTATAACTCCTGTATTATTAATCTGAGAGTTTTCACCATTTTTTGAAGCATTAGGTAATGACTATGGCTAAGAACAGGATACGGATCCATCAAATTATCTGGCCTATTGTTGTATGTTTATATATGTGTGTATATATAAACATATATATGTACATATATACATATAAGCATATATGTATTGCTATGGCAGAAAACATAAATCTGAAGGCAGCTATAACAGAATGCCTTCTGTAGCTTTCCTTCATTTATTGAGAATCAAACAGGTACTTTCCATGCAGTCTCTCCCAAGTTTATTGAAATTCAGAGCAATTGATTAAATATACCCCTGCATTTGTGTCTAACTTCTGAGTAATTAGCTGAGGAGAAAACACGTGTGTAGCTAATCTTGCAGGCTGTGGTTAAGATAGAAATAAAGACATCTATCAAACCGGATCATTTCTTCACTAAGGAGGCTTCAAAATATCTCTGTATTCATTTTAACTGTATCAGAACCCCAGTGAGGTGTTGCTAAAGAGGAGGCAATGAAAATACAAGACTGTGTTAATCAGTGGGGGGGAGGGGGGAGCTACAATTCACTCAAAGGCTTCTTTACTCGTTAAATTATAGAATAAACTAAAGAAAGCAAAAAGGCATGCTTTGCTTATAGATTTTTTTTTTCACCCTAAGTGCATAAACATAGACCAGAAGGGCTGACTGGACCCTGGCTTCCATTTTGAAATGTACCCACATGTTTCCTTCTGGTCCCTGGAATTTCTTTATTTGAGAAAATGGTGGGGGAACAGTGCTGCCTTTCCCAGGTGAAAATCCTTAACTGTTGTCCCAGAAAAAAAAAATACTTATTATCTTTCCCTTGAGTTTGCATTCGCCCTCTCGTGGGAACAGAGATCTCTAAAGCATCTAATCCTTTCAAACGGATAAGATCCATGTACTCTAGCATGTCTACCATATTTCTTTACTTACTCGGGATGACTCTAGGACTACAAAGGTAGAGGTAGATGACTCAACAGGACTGGGGGATACCAAAGTAACATCAGTTGTCTTGGAGTAATAAATGATTTGACACAAAACTGTTTTTTTAAAAGCCAGAGTTACTATTACAGGAAATTCATTCTCTCCTGGATCAGTGATCTATGAGAGAAGTAAAATGAAAGAAATTAGCATAAATTGAGCTTGGATGTTTTTAAGGGTATAGAGACCTTTCTTTGGATATCTCAAAATGCTGCCATAGGCCAATGATTCACATGAATCTGCTGAGTTTCATTTTGAGAACTGACTCAGTGAAAAGCTGTCTACAAAGTGATTTAAGACAGAAATACTTGGCCACAATCATAGTAGATTCAACTAGCAAGAGATCCTTCCAGTTTAATTATAATTACTTTAGTAATTAGCTGTGCAAAAGAAAATTCAGTTTAATTAACATGTTTTTTTTTATTCCACTCAATTTTATAGGTAAGGATGCACATGATTTTTATGCAAGATAAACCTTCCAGCTGAACTTTGAACAAGTAGGCCACTAAATGCCTAGACTTCAGGACTCAGAGTAACTTAACTGAGAATGCAGACTTATGGAGACAAAATGGTTGAACACCACACTTTACATAAATTGGACAAGCAATTATTTACCACACAACACTGAATAAAACATTATGTCGTCATACCGACAATGGCATGTACGTATTGAACAGAATTGGGAAATTAATAAAGAATATTTGCATTAATTACAGTTGCTGTATTAAATGGAAGCACTGACCAAAAATTTTAAAAACAGAAACAATGAAAATTGAAATGTTCTATAACAAGGGAAACTTCGTTGCTGAAGATGAGTTTGTTGATGTAGATTCTTCCTTGAAGAAAAGAGTCCAGAGCTTTCTTCTATTCCCCATTATTAATAAAGCAAAGTTGGGAGAGATATAACAATAACATTATATCTATATTCAGCAATATATTCATCCCCAAATCACTTACATGAAGTCCTGAAAATGGGAGCCTTCATAACTGACTTTATGCTCATTGTGAATAACGAAATCCATAGTACTAGTGGCAAAGGCCAAAGATAAAATTAGTCACAGGGAAGCTTCAAAGAACCACATATTGAGAGAATATGTTTCAATTCTGTGTTTTCAAACTAATGATGGTTTGTGAATTTAGTGATTCTAGTGACACAACTATCATTAGCTTTTTTTTCTAATTTCAATAGATTTCCAAAGTTTATGGCTTATAATATTACAATTTGTTAATAACAAAACAAACAATGAACAAGCCTACTACCCCAATGAGATTTACCATTGCTTTAGCAGTTATTGCTGGTGGATTTGATTTGTCTCTTTATTAGTTACTTGATAAGATTAATACCTATAATTACACTAATTTTTCAATATTGTATTTTGCATATAATTTGAATTTTAAAGAATGTTTTAATGGGAAATTAATCCCTAACTTGTTAATGTTAGAATGCTACTTTTTATTATGCAATAACCTTTACTTGCATTCCACTTGAAATTTCTTTCAGTGCAATTTCCACTTAAACACTATTTGATAAAAAAAAATCAATATTCTCAACCATTGACAACATCTTTTACACTATTAGAAGTCAGAGTACTGCTAAGATCCCTACCAGCTAAAGCCACTGTGCACTAACAGAAGCCACTTATACTTGAAACAAGATAAAATTTTACTGATACTATAACAGTGCAAACTTAGTCTCTAATATCTGCAATTACGTCACTAGTAAGTATTTTGTATCTTCTAAGAACACTGCACATGCCTTCTGTAGCCATCAGCAAGCTGTAAAGATTGAAATGCTCTCTGCTTAAGAGAAGCAGAAAAGCCAATTAACCCGGCTTCTGCATCCCCCAGCCTTTGGTTTGATGCTTCATATTAATTGTTTTTAACTGTGAGAATGTTGTGTCATTTAGTGGGTCTGAACCACAAATGGCTCCCGGCAAGGCCTCATGCCATTAGAACAAGATTAACAGAGGAGATTTCAAAAACACCCGTGGGAATTACTTGTACTTTTTTTTTTTTTCATTTTTGGAAGAGGGTGTGCTCTGTGGGATAGAAGACAGTTTGAAGCAACACGACAGCCTTGGAGGAACAAAGAAGCAACTGACCGCAGCTTATGAGCGTGCTTGAGTGGGGCAGAGGTTTCTGAGGCTCCTCAGCACAGGGGGTGGTTTCTAACGGCCTCCTGCTGACTTCAAATGTGTTCACAGCCTACACGCAGCAGCCACAGTGGAAACTTACCTGTGTGATAATAATCACTTTGACTGCGACTGTGGTGCAGACCCTCTTCCCCTAACCAGAAATCCCCCAAGTAGAGGCGTCAGCCCGTGGGGAGACACAAAGATGTTAAAGACACACACACACACAAAAAACAGGTGTGTTTTCCCCTGACGTTCAGAAAAAACTGGGTATGTTAACCGGTTCACTCTTCATAGCCCCAGTGTGCAAAAATTAGCAGGAAGGAGCACAGGGCTGTGTGAGCTTTGCACGCCCTGTGTAGAAGGACCTTAAAGCATACGCTGAGGACATTTTGACGTACAACCCTGAAATGATGCGCAGTGCATATTCACAGTCAGCATGAAGTTCAGGACAGAGCCAGAATCTTTGTTTCAATCATCTGTCATCATATATTACTTTTGTAAATGCTTTCAAAACCTCTTTTTTTTTTTTTTTTTTTTTTTTACTTTGGACAGTTTTCTCTGGTGAAGCTGAACTGTGCTCTTTTATCTTACAAAGGGTGCTGTGGAAATGAACACACATGACAAAAGATCCTTCAAGGATCGCCATCTCAAGAATCCTTGGGTCACACAAGTAATTTTAATTAGACCCAATGCTTTTTGTTACTTTGCAGATTACAAAATGCTCAGTCCTTTCCTGGCCATGTATTAGACAGTATTAGCCCTCTGAGGTTTATACATCAATTTAAAATATTGTGACACAGTAAGATATTCATAAATCTACTTGGACACATGAAGTCTAATGAAAGCAAACCTGAAGATACTTAAGTCACAAAAAACACTATCAGCAGTGCAGTTTTGCTACATTGAACCAAGCATCTGTTCTTAGCAGTAAGGAAAACTCAGGGAACATTCAGGACAAAAGATTACACGAGGGGAACTGTGCTTCCCACACAGGCAGACAGGGAGGTTCCCCACATGGAATCCTACGCTTTATTCATTCTTTTACATGCTCGCATCTTGTACACCCATCAAACTCAGAAGACTGGCAAAAAAAAAATTCTAAGATATCAATACACATTCTCTCTACAACTGGGATTGCCAGTGCCAGAGAAAGGCTAGTTAGCCTCCTCCTCAGATTTAAAACCTCCACGGATGCAAAGAAGGGAAACTTAATGAGGAACACCTATACAATTACCTGGAGATCATTTTAAGTATGTTCCCGCCTACCCAGAGCAGTTTAAATTTAACAGAGGACAGAGGATAAAGCCCTGGCATGCATAAGCATGTCAGATACATGTTTACACAGGTAACTAAAATATACTGATTATGACATATTCGTACAGGAATCAAGGGTAATATGATTCACACATACATGCATGCATGCATACTGAGAAAAGCTGGGAATGTAGCTTAGTGACAGCATGTTTACCTGGCATGCCCAAGGCACTGGGCTCCATCTCCAGATCTGAGGAGGTTACAAACAAAAGATCTAGCAGTAAAATGACTTAACATTGATATCATATTTATAATTCCAAAATTAAGAATTCAGATTACCTACCTCAGTTTAATAATCTAATGTGACAATCAGTTTGCTCCCTTACCTTATGTTAATTGAACTTGTGATAGACCCAACATCGGGTCACCATACCATACCATAGCAAAGTGGTTGTTTGCTAAAGTGGATATTTTACAATAGTTTTAAATTTTTTAAATATAAGACATTGTAGATAAGGAACCAAAATTACTCAGAGGAATGTATACTCTAACTAAGCAAATGAGTGCTATTTCTTTTTTATAACCACAAAAAATAACACCTTCCATTTTCTATCACTGAATACTTTTTTTTTATCAAAGCAATGTAATAATGTGGACTCTGCTTTACTTAATCACATTATTTACTTCAAGAGCACTCAGGAGGATATGGATATCCCACTCTCATCAAAATTCCTGCAAGTAGGAGAGGAAGAGTTAGTTCTATATAGACATAGAAAAAAATCGAGGCATACACATATTAATAAGTTAACAGGAGTCTGCAGCTAGGCCAGGAATAGAATCCAGGTTACATATTTTTAGACAAGTGCCTCTTTGATTTTCACACACAATATGATACTTACCCATATGTTTTAAAA
The DNA here is from genome assembly GCF_030254825.1 of Meriones unguiculatus. Classification (NCBI taxonomy): domain Eukaryota; kingdom Metazoa; phylum Chordata; class Mammalia; order Rodentia; family Muridae; genus Meriones; species Meriones unguiculatus. The sequence goes on along the minus strand of NC_083362.1, from coordinate 56,828,339 downwards.
GGAGGCAGCTTTCAGCAACCAGAGTAGTAAGGAAGCAAATTTGAATAACCCCTAGAACAGAATACAAGTCTGCATGGCATGGGTGTTGGGGGGGGGTTGGAGTCTTCTCTTCACGCTACCCTGGCATATCCCGAACCTTCTCTTCTCCACTTCCTTGCAACTCTAAGAAAACTTGTAGCTCTCAAGGACATGACATCAAGGATACCAGCTGCCGTCACATCCCAGGCGCTATGGCAAGCCCTTGACACAATCTGTGTTTGTCGTGCGAGGCTTGCAGACATTCCATATGAGAGATGTTATGCCCAGTTTATAGATAAAGAAACGGAGGCTCTTTGATTTAGCATCCGAAAATGTGAGTTCTTGAAACATTTCCCTCAGGCTAATGAAAGGCTTGTGTTGCAGATTTTGTTGTTGTTTATATGGAGTTTTACCCCAAGTTCCTCAACAAACAAATGGGGGGAGGGTAACTGAATGGTGTCAAAAGGTAGCTGTCTGTTTCCCTTCTGATGTATAAGGTAGAAGGTCAGGGAGGCAGCAGTATTAAAATGCTGTCACTCCGGGATTAAATACAATCTCGGTTGTTTATTACTCGCTCAAGTCTCTTGCTGCCATTTCTCTTGTTTAAGGTTGGTATTGGCTATTACTATCTCACAGGTCTCTTGCAAGAATGAAAAGAGATAATAATAAAACTAAATAATCATACTAATATTTAGTTTTCCAGGTGGCACGTAAACACTGCATAACAAAAGCCAGCCACGGCCATTCTGAAAAGCTTTTTTGAGATACTGGACTGGACCAAGAGCCTCCCCCATTCTAAGCATCAGCAGGGGGAACCCTCCTGGAGCAGCTTCTGGTCACCTGCATGTCCTCAAATAACACTACTTCACATGAGAGATTTGATGCTGATATCATTGGGGCCTAAACTGGCTTCCTCTCACACTCGTCAGTATCTATTGTTATATTTTCCTGGATTGAAAATATATATATATATATTGATATATTTAACACTCAAAACTACATCAAAAAATAAAAAAAGATGTTGTCAGTACAGATAAGAAACAGTTAGACTTCACAAATTTGCGTGTCATCCTTGCGCAGGGGCCATGCTAATCTTCTCTGTATCATTCCAATTTTAGTATAAGTGCTGCCAACAGAAGAAGAAAGACACACACGGTATACACTCACTCATATAGACATATAATATAGGATAAACCTACTAAAATATGTACACCTAAAGAAACTAAGCAAGAGGGAGGACTCTTGCTAAAATGCTCAATTCAGATTGCCTATCCAGAAAGGCAAAGAAGCTGGACATCAGAAGAAGGAGAAAAGAGGGAACAAGTCAGGAGCCTGACAGAGGACCTCTGAAAGGCTCTGCCCTGCAGACTATCAATGCAGATGATGAGACTTATGGGCAACCTTTGGGCAGAGTGCAGGGAATCTTAGGAAAGAAGTGGGAAACTTTAAGATCTGGAGAGGACAGGAACTCCACAAGGAGAGCAACAGAACCAAAAAATCTGAGCACAGGGGTCTTTCCTGAGACTGATACTCCAACCAAGAACCATGCATGGAGATAACCTAAGACCCCTGCACAGATGTAGCCCATGGCAGTTCAGTATTCAAATGAGTTCCATTGTAATAGAAACAGAGACTGCTTCTGACATGAACTGATTGGCCTGCTCTTTAATGACCTCCCCCTGAGGGGAAGCAGCATCACCAGGCCACAGAAGAAGGCACTGCAGCCACTCCTGATGAGACCTAATTGACTAGGATCAGAAGGAAGGAAAAGAAGACCTCCCCTATCAGTGGACTTGGGGAGGGGCATGCATGCAGAGGGTGGAGAAAGGGAGGGATTGGGATGGGAGGAGGGAGGGAGCCACAGAGGAGATACAAAGTGAATAAAGTGTAATTAATAAAGAATTAAAAAACAAAAATTAAAAAAAGAAACAGGAACATGAATTTGTTAACTACTCTTTGATGGAAGCCAGCACTAGTGACCAGGTACCTGGCCACAGAGTGCACACTTTCCCAGGTGAATGAATGACAGCATTTCTCATGGTCCTATGTGTTTGATTATCTTGCTCTCATCAGCCCCGATTCACAGAAAGTGTCTATAAAATGTGCTTTACTGCTCCCCATTCCCAGTCTTTTAGAGCTTTGTAATATGAGACAGGCAGCATGCAGGCTGCGGCTTCGTGAGAATGAGGGAAGGTCTGATGTCTTATTACCTGGCACGACCTTTGCTTTGGAATTAAAGCAGGACTAGTTCCACAGCTGGTCACTCCACTGCCCGCTGTCTGCTCCTTATGTCAAGTCAGCACATTACTGATGTCCGTTCAGTATTAAAACTTGAAAAACAGTGACCATAAAACTTGATACCGCTCATTAAATTAAATGGAAAACGAAAATCTTGCATAAATAAAATTTAGTGCTACCTCTTTTTTAACCTGAAGGGTAATATATTTTAAATAGTGTATTTTAATACTATGAAAAAAAGATCTCAACATTAACAAGTCAGGCTCCTTGTATCTGTATCCTAGACATCACTGTACAAATTCTTCAGGGACAAGCTCCGCACACCTGCCAGTTAAACCCAGCTTTCAGTCTCTTGTACTCTGTAGAGCAAGCTTTGTGCCCAGTCTTCCAGATTGTACCTAAGGTCTGTAGATGTGTGGAAGTATACAAAGAACCAGAGAACATTGTCTCTCTGTCTCTGTCTCTGTCTCTGTCTCTGTCTCTGTCTCTGTCTCTCTCTGTGTGTGGGGGGGGTATGTGTGTCACTAGTTCAAGATTGGTATTTGTTGGTTTTCTTGGTTGGTCTGTTTTGTTTTGTTTTTAGGAAGAGTCTGATTTTAGATTTAGATTGCTTTTCCTTCTGCATCAGCTCCCAGGTATTGGAGTTGTGGGTACACACCACCACACTAGGCTTCACCATGTTTTCTACGAGACTCCCAGGGTTTAGGCACATTTCCCTCCTTAAGATGAGAGGTATGTCTCAGCACTGGGGCAGTCAGTCAGCCTACAGTGGCCTCTGAAGTTTATTTACTCTATGGTACTGGATAAGCAATGTCACTTTCAGTATATCACATTCTTGGTGTCCCAAGAATGGAAACTACCATCTAAGATGCAATGCCATGCTTCAGTATAGTAGATTTAGCAGTTCAACTTGCTCTCACATGGCTGATGTTAAAAGTGTTTTTATCTCTAGGTCAGCTGATACCCCACTAGGTTGCCTGTGACAAATTCCACTTCTGGCCACCATGCTTTTCTGAAGCATTAATGGCCAAAACTCATCACTTACCAATATAAGAAATGTCAGTGCCTGCTTTATGTAGCTTGCCCCAAGGCTGATAGGGACAGCCTGTGTTCCTCTGGGATTCTATAACCTCATGGACTCAGCATTCCTCACCTGGAATCATCCATCCCTGCAGCCCTGCCTCTTCCTAGTGCTATGGTGGGTTACCCTTAGGCAGAGATGGCTTTCATTTACGGAAGTATTCCAGCTCACCCCTCCAACTTCCAATAACTGTGAGCCTCATGAGTTAGGAGTTCCGGGGCTTGAATCCTTTCCTACTGAACAGCAGTTTGGCTTCATCGCTTCCTTTCACGAGCAGGCTTCAAAACTTCACTCATTAGTAGCCTTTGCCAAAGAATGAGCATCTCATCAACTAATCCAGCCTTTCTAGAAACCCCGTTACTTATTTAAATTTTGTGCTAACCTTAACAATTTCCACTCATCACAGCTCATTTTCAAAACTTACCAACCTTGGCACTCCCTGAAAAGCAGGATCATCATAATATTGAAGTAAGTGACCTTTCTTCTTAAGTCTCACCAATTTAAAATCTGATCTTGTCAGTAATTTTCTTCTGGGGAGTTACACTGGTTTCTTTCAGCACTTTGCTCTTTTTCTATGGCTGTTATTACCCAACCAATATGCAAATGCATGAGCCCAGAGTGACCACTACCCTGATAACTTCACTTTTATATGACTGCCTGAAACTCTCAGTGAGCTAAGGGAACTGCTCTGCTCTCTGGAGAGTTTCAGCTGAATGTCTCCTTACGGTTCAGCTTAGTCCCCTGTACCAGACGAATTTGCTCTGTCTCTTTCTGAGGACAAGGCCTCTCCAGTCCTCGCCTATGCTGATTATTACTGTGGTGGAACACTCCGTTTAGGCCAGAAAATTGGGTTTAAATGCATCACATCACCACAACAATCTGGTGAGGTTAGGTGTTATCATGAGCCGCACTCTCCGGATGATGAACTCAATGCATAGAGATTCCAAACCTTCCCGAGAGCCCAAGGAAGCCAGCCTAGAGATGAGCTGGGTAATCACTGTCAGGTCCCGCCTTATCTTGTTTCTAATTCCTGTTTGTTCCTCACAAAGGTCTCCACACTTCTACAATTTTATTTTATTTTTTTGAGAAGAGATGCTTCTTTTGGTCATATAACATTACCTCATCTTTCTTCGTAATAGTTTGGTTTATCTGAAAACCAAGGATTATCATATCCTTTCCCCAGATTACAGGAGTGAGTTCCTGCTCTCAGAGCCTCCACGTCACACTTACTTCTCTATGGCCCAAGTTCAGTTACTTTGTTTTTTCCAGCCACTCTGGCCACTAGGTTCTGAAGTAGGAGAGAGAGGGAGAGAAAGAGAGACTTACCAGATTTACCTAATGTGTGTCCCTCGAAGGTATATTACATCTTGACAAATATCAAGAGGAGTATGTCCCTTTATCCCCATTTCTTGTCTTCTCAATGGAAACATCGAGAGAAGGGACACTTTTCTCAATAATAAGGTTAAAGTGGGAAATTACATTGGAATTCATTGAACTCAGGGCCTCCTTTAACCTCTCATAGGAGAAATCTCCTACCTACAGTTAATGGCCAGCTAGTTAATTTTTTTTTCAGTAATGCTTTTGCTAGATGATCAATAGTTTCAATCAAAACTCTAAATTTATTTACATTAAATCCGGTACTCTCTGATCATTATCTTCCCGAGTTTAACATAAAATATGCCTGGCTATAGCTGTTTCAGTATGCACATATATACCCACAGGTTCAGAATAGAGGAAAGACTACTCGCTAGGTAACACATTCCGGCAAACACATACGATGGTAGTACATACAAAAATATCTAAATAATCTCTGATGGGTTGAACTTTCTTAAAATAGCAAATATGGGCAGAAAGACTATAAGAACAATATGTAGAGGCTCTAAAATTGTCCTCAAAAAACAGGTGTGTGTCTGTTCAGAAGGAGAAGCACACACTTTTTAGTTTTACATTCTCCCCCCTTCCAACTGAAATCTCTCTCATCCTAGTAACATATTTTTGATAAGGGCATTCAGAGCCATCTGTAAGTCCCTTAATTCTCTAATTTGCCTTAATGTTCTCTCCCTTGATAAAAATTACACCGTTCCAAATGGAAGCGTAGGCTTAATAAAAGTCCCAACTATTATAAAGAAAAAGTGTTCAATGCCTAGAGTTTGCTGATAAAAAATTCTGCATGAGTAAGGTAAACTGGAAATCCTGGAAGGCAGAGGGAAAATTAAAAATTCTGGGAAATCTGCAGCGTTTCAAATGTGTTATAGCTGTAATTATAACCAAACTCGTATCCACTCCTACATCTGATATTCATATTAAAGTCAAAATTCAAACATAATGTGGGAACTAAATGCCATTGTACGTTATATGCTTCACTTATGAGATTATGTGTTTGCGGACAGGAGCTTGTGTCATGGAGGGACACTAATTTAATGGAAAAAAAATGATGATCTCACACAAAAGAGTCAGTTTCCTTTCAGCTCATCCTTCTTCCAAAAATAATAAACCGCCTCTCTGGCAAGGGCTTACGCCACGTAAGCATCCTAATATGGCGTGGCTCCCCTGGGTCGTCTTGCCCCGTGAGGGGCCCATCCTCGTGAGGAAGAGGTGGCTAGCTCTAAAGAAAAACCACCTGTGGTTCAAAAAGACCCATGGTTTTAAACATATACACAGATACGTTTCAGAAAGTGAGTATGTGCAAATAAAATTCCAAGAGGTGCCCGGGCCATTATAACCAGCCTGGCTGCACAGGCATTGTCAAACGAGAGGGTGGGGAAGGCAGAAGTGTCGAAACAGATCCTGGCTCACTGCTCAGCGTGCTTAAGCTGCGTTAACGTGCATTTAAAATACCTGCTGCGTAAATAAACTAATATATATATATATATATATATATATATATATATATATATATATACTCTATTACCTTTCTAGCGACGAAACTGAGATGGTGCCCGTTGTTCCTCTCCTTTTATAACTCTGTTCCATTTTCATATGCGTTCATAACTCACCCCCTTCTCGAGGCAGATTTGAGGCCATGTCTAAGACAAACGGAAGGCTGGGAAGACGGATCAGTGGATAAGGCGCTTGCCACGAAAGCAACGACTTGCCTTTAGCTCCCAGCACCCACGGCAGAGCCGAGTGTGGCAGCGCGCATGCCTGCAATCCCGGGACGGACGACGTGGAGACAGGTGGATGAGACAGGCGGATGCCCTGAAGGAGACTGCTGGATCGATGAGCTCCAGGTTAAAGTGAGGTGAAGCTTGGTTGAGGAAGATGTCTGACATAGACGGGAGGCCCCCACAGGCCCGGGCACACGTGTGCGCAGTGTACACCTGCACGCAAGAAGACACCACACACACACACACACACACACACACACAGAGACAGAGACAGAGACAGAGACAGAGACAAAAAGAGAAATAAAAAAGATTGTGCTAGAAAGTTAATCGGGAAAGCATAAGACCATGAAAGTGAACAAAAAAGTGAGCGCCGGAGAAGGGCTAGCAGGTTGCACATCATTCTATTTGTATTTTCTGCAGCCTTTGACTGCTATCTTACTACGAACTGTGTCCATGGAGTCAAAGAGAAGTCCTCAGTAATGGAAAAGAGTAAAGAAAAGCATAAGAGTCCCCAAATGCTTCAGGCAAACAGGATAAATCTTTGTCCTCTAATTATTTTACAGTTTTGCCTCCAGTGGTTATAATTTCCAAATAAGGGACCAAGTACCTAAAACAGAATGCTGGTCAGCATTATTCCGAGCTGGAATGCATCCACCTCATCATCTACATTTTAGATCTCACCCTTCCAGAAGTTCTGTCTTTTTACATCGGGAACAATACGACTTTTTCTAGCACAGTCCTCATTAACATCCCATGTAACTGAGGCTTTCAAATATTTGCTTTCATTTTCTTGTCCCGTTCCAGACCTCACAGGCAGCCGACGACGTCTTTCAGATGCACTTCTTTCTAATCCAAAATGAGCCTGAGTGATGTCGGCGAGAGAGAGAGACAGCTCCATAGCAACTGTGACAGGAGCCTCTAAGTAGACACACGTTTCTAGAGGGATGATGCTGGTTACTCACAATAATGCAACGGGGCTTGCAGTGAAATAACCTTCCGCCTCTAGTAGGAGAAATGAGTGTCTCAGAGTGCCGAAGGCTGTTCCTCAAGCACCCTCCTTGTGTCAATAGACCTGTATTATTTTTGCAACCGGGCTTCCGCTTTGTGAAAGCAAAGATTCAGAGCCCGAAGAGACACTAGCCTCCTTTAGTAAAGTGATTTAAATGACCGTGGTTTTCAACCTATGTATATATAAAAGGAAGAGAACTAAGATAATTTTGTCACTAGGTTTTGTAATTTTCCTTTTCACATATGAGTAATTTTAGCCCTTTAAGAAAGCCTGCCGAGTTACTACGGCAGGCATTGTTACTACAGGCACTAAAATATCAGTCACCCTTGCAGTTCATAGAAAGAAAATCAAATTTTATTTTAGTGAAGTTTTCATAACAGCCTTTTGGTAATAATGTTGAAGAATCATGATATATTTAAGAGATATTAATTCCAGTAATAGTCATTTATCTTTGGTGTCAGAGACAGACAAAGGCTTAGGGAATAGAAGACTTACGATGACATATTATAGACTCACTTTCCAGATCTTAGATTTTTTTTATTCTTCCTCTCAAACGACAGATAATGAAGCTTTATCAACTTCCTTTTATTAAAGCTAAAAATATATCCCTTAATAGGATCATAAACATTTAATGAAACTTGCAGCTGCACTGAATCTTCAAATTAGGTGAGGATGGCCAAGTAGTTCATAGAAAAGTAAATCAGCATAATTCATACATTATAAGTTTACAACCCTGCTTATTTTAATTTAATGCATCCCTGGGTCTGCCCTCTCTCTTCAAATCCAGACTCACATTACAAAATTCCAAAAGAAACCTGTTATCCAAAAGTGAGTCCATTTTCTCTCTAAGCACATGAGACAGGTCAGTATAATAAGCTGAAGTTTAAGAAGCTAAACGAGGACGCTGGACACTTTATTCCTATCTGCCTACTGTTTTCTAGGGATAAATTGAAATTCTTATCATCTCCCTGTCTTAACTCGGGGTCCCCAGAAAAAGACTCTGAGATGAAGGTTCAAGTAAGCGTAGCTTACAAGAAGTGTTCTCTGGTTCAGGAAAGGTGAGGAGGCTACACAACCATCTAAGACCAACCATGTGTCATGTTGAATGTAACTTTGGCTCTATCCCCAAAGAGAGATCTGACAACAGGTCTATCCTGCTTAGCCAACATGGATGAGATATGACAATCCTTGCCTCTGTCAGTGATTTGGTATAAGTTGACTGTGGAGAACATTAGTCCTCATGGTTCTTCTAACAAAGTGGAATTAGGTGGGTTCTAAAACCTTAAGAGCAATTCCCCAGTATGGAGACAGTTTGAAAATGTGAGAGGGAAGCCTCTGGAAGGAGCTAGAGTCCCTGGAGATGATAAAGGATGGAATGAGGTATGGGAGGAGTCTGTCCCAGTCTTCACCCGGGTCACTTTTTAAAAGTAATGCTCAAACAGGTAACTTTTCTCATTCTTTTTCTATTTATTTACTCTTACATTATTCTCTGTTTCTTCTCTGTGCATCTTGGGTTTTGGAGAAGTCAGTTGCTGACAGTAAGGTGCAACCATGTGGGTCAAGGCAGTTCCTACTGTGTTTCACACCTTGATAAGATGCTGTATACTCTAATGGCCAGCTGGGATGTTCAAGAACTTGAATGTGAACCATTTCCCTGGTTCACTGTAACTTCTTTATAGTTGGAATTTGATGCGGGCTCATATAACAAAGAACACAAAATAACAATAAGACTCCAGGCACTGTTTTCCAGACCAGTGGAGGTAGCACAGAGTATAGTTTTCATCAAGGACCTGGTAACTCTCATTAGCTTTAAACTGCTTTATACTCTAGTAGCACTCATCACCTCCTCCTTCCAAGCTTCAGGCACCCAGGAAAGAACAGAGATGAAGTAGGGGACTTAAGCATGAGGCAACTGCCCACCTTGTCTTACAGTAGAGGATCCAGCTACTCAGATTAATGGTGGGTCTACCAGAAAACTCCTTCACAGGTACATTCAGAGTCCTGTCTCCTAGGTGATTCTAAATCCAGTCAAGATGCCAAGATTAATCATTGTAAGTCCATCCTTTGTCAACCTGACATCCAAACACACCATGGTTTAAATGGCTATTATTTTTAATTAAAACATAATTACATCTTTTGCCTCTCCCTTTCTGTCTTCCAGATTTTCTCACACACCATCCCTCTGCTCTTTCTCAAATTCATGGCCTCTATTTCTTTGCATATATACGTGAAAGAAGAGGCAGAAAGATTTTAAGAACTAGTGGTGAGAGAGGACATCAAGCAAACAGGCCTTCCAGATAGGAGACTGATAAACACATGAACTCACAGAGACTGTGGCACACAGCTTGCCAGATGGGGAGTCAGTGCCGAGAGGCACAGTAGACACAAGCCCCCATCCTTAACCCGGAAGTTATCTCCAACTGATAACAGCTCACAAAAGAAAATCAGTGTTTTCCAACAGGGTCTCCTTGGGCATGTAAACCACACTCAAGAGCAGGCCCTGTCAGTAGAGTGCCAACACAAAGTGAACTCAGTGGTATTTTGGGAGGGTTTTCTTTTGTTTGTTTCATAATGATTTGTCTGGGCATTTCCTTTTTATCTTATAGGTCTTTTTCTTATAAAATTAATTAAATAATTATATATATATATATATATATATATATATATATATAAATACAACCTTCTTGATCTGTAGTGGAAGAGGGGGTGGAAAGATTGTAAGAGAAATAGAAACAGTAAGTTTGCTGTGTTATTTAATCTCCTAAAACTGTCAGGTGAAGCTTCATCAACATGGCTCCCTAAAGAAGACCAGAACAGAGATGATATAAATAGACTAACATGAAAATCTCATGAGGCCTTAACCCTAGACAAAGAACTATATGCAACTAATGAATGCTGAGAGGATGAAAACTACTCTTCCCCAGGCAGAGCCCACAGATATACTTTAACCATAACATTCCACCTTGGTCCTCAAAGAATCATGGCCATATCAAATTGCAAATGCATTTAGCGCATCTGCAAATATGGCCAAAATCTTTACATTTCTGACACTGTTCAAAAGCTCAACTTTGAGCTAGAAATGTAACTTGGTAGTAGAGTAGTTGGCTGATATGTGCAAGCCCTAAATTCAATCCCAGCACTGAAAAGCAAAAATAACACAGAGCAAAGTAAAACAGAACAAACAAACAAAACAAATAAACAAATAAACAAGCACTCAGTAAACAAACAACTTTTCAGACTGGAAAGATGGTAAAACAGTTGAGAGAAAGGACTGTTCTTGCAAAGGACCAGAGTTCAGTTCCCAGGACCTATTTGGACAACCTGCTGCTACATGTGAAACCGTTTTCTGGGCTCTGTGGGCACCAGCATTCACATAAACTTAACCACACATATACGTTTTATATATTGAACTTTATATGTAAGCCCAATGTCCAAAGTGTCTTCTGAGACTAAAGACAACACATGTTCATGTGTTGGGGGTATAGTTTATATGTATTTGTGTAGGGTTATATGCCCATGTGCAGATTTAGAGGCCAGAAGTCAACATTAGGTGTCACCCTTAATCACTCTCTGCCTTATTTTTTATAGAGACAGCAGCTATAGTTCTTTTTAAGACAGGATCTTTTACCTAACCCGGAGTTTCAATGATTGGTTAGATTGAGATGCTCTTATCTCTGACTCTTAGCTCTGAGATAAAAAACATACCTGTGTCACAGATACTTCCCCAACTGAGCCATCTCATCATTCCTTAAGACAGACCCTTAACTGTGGTCTTGCATAAGATCAAAATGCAAATTACATACTTCAAAACATACAATGGCCCAAAAAGAGCATTTCCAAAAGAGAAGACAGGAGGATAGCAAAGATGACTGGGCCAAAGAATGTTTGAAGCAGGGAAACAGCAAACCCTACTGTTCTGTGTCCAAACATACAGGATGTATGGTGACATCATCTGAGCCCCTCCCATCCAGTTCTGGTACATGCAACACACATGGCCTCTCTCTTGAGACTGCTTCACATGTGCTGGAAGTTTTCTTTGCCATATCCAGCATCTTGAGGTCTTCATTAAAACTTAAGGCTTGACTTTCATAGCACCATGAAATGGCTTTTCAGGATCTTATTGTAGGAGTCTGACCCTACCACACATGACCTGGACTTGGCAGTTTTCTGGAACCTTGATGCAAAGCATCTTTGATAGCATGACTCTTAGATATTGTCTGCTCTAGAAATCAAGTTTCCAAGTTCTGCTGAGTACTTCTACCACATCTACTTGAAGGCCAAGTGTGGGCAAATGCTTGCACGGATGGTTTTGATGCAGAAACTCCTTTACAGATAGTCTCTCTTCAAATTCTCTCTTTTGTAATAAGTACGTTTTGATGAGTGGGGCCCTACCTTTGGGGCACCTTTTCTATTGCCCCAGTGAGGGACACATGGTTTCTTTTCAGCAGCACTAAGCTCTTTAAGAACTATAGCTGCTGTCTCTATATCGACCTTGCCTGTCTTTTTAGACTCACCACTCACAAACTGCACATTTTGCATCTTTCTTCCATTTCTAACTATAAAACTAAGAACAATCTTGGATTCCTGTCCATTAGAGAGTGCAAGCCAAACTCAGAGTGGATCTTCTCTTACTAAACATCTCTGAAAACTCCCTCAGAGAACCCAGAGGTATGTCTTCTGGGTGATTCTAAATCCAGTCAAATTAACAATGCAGGTTAACCATTAACACCTCCTTTGGCTGATGGCAGAATTCCAACTTAAACCCACTATGCAAATACAGGGAGATATGTATACACAGGGTCCACCCAAGCCTGGCCAGTTCAAGCACTCTCCTGTTTAAAGCACTTCATTTGGGTACTCATCACTAACAGGAAAATTTCAGATGAAGGCATCATTTCATAGGATCATGATCTCAGGGTAAACTGTACGGCTATCTTGTTAAGGAAAGGAATAAGAATGGGGACTGTTCTATGCTGGCTCCCTCTGCCTCCACATCAATTTCTTTTATCCCACACCACCCTATTGGATACTGCTTGGATACGGGAGAAATAATTTCACGTAAAGACTAAGCCATTTATTACAGGCATCAAAATAGCTCAAAATAGAATGCAGTGATATTATATGAAAAACAGATCAAAGTTTACTCAGTAACTCAAAAATCATCTTCTTTATGATAGAAATAGCAGTAGGATATTATTTTGTTCACTATCTGGTGCTGTGAGGGGCCTTCCATTGCACTGGCAGACCTGTTTTCTAATGACAACTCTTCTACCTAGACCCTGTACAAGTTTGTGCCCATTCTTGAGAACCACACCCTCATCTTGTAAGTGTATCTATGGTGTCCTAACGTGAGTTCTTCATGGGATTCCTACTGCAGATTGGAACATTCCATTTTACTACACAAATGGACTTAACATGTGCAGATTCTTCCCATTCAGGGCTTAGAAAATGAATGGATATGGAACTGGCCTTTGTGAAGAAACCGCTTCTCAGGGGACACTACAGTTTGCTTCATGTGAAATGTAAATAGAGAAAAGAAACCTGTTGGGCTAGCAGCAAGACGCTTAAAGGTGCTTCCTTCCACATAGCACAAGGAAAGAACTAACTCCCACAAGCTGTCCCCTGACTACACAAACTTATACACATAATAAGTAAGTATAATTCTTTAAAAGAAAAGTACTTGTCTGACCAAGAAGCTCCCTAACATGCTGGCTAGCTTTCACAGTACCACAAGGTGCTTTGCAGGCCGCTGGTAGTAAAATCATTGTGTCCTATGCAGCAATAAACACTATGAATTATAAAAATGACCAGTGACAGGGAAAGGAAGAGTCAGTTTTCTTGTGGTTTGATTGGACTATAAGGATATTACAAACTGGGTTCAGTGGTAATATACATATACACATATGGGACATAAAGTATGGAGGAGATGGAAGGATGGATGGGTGGATCTGGAAGGAGTTAAAAAGAGACTGACTATGAATAGAATACATAGTAGGATATCTGCTATTTTCCAGTAATTTCTTTTAAAAAGATTATATTTGTATAAAGAAAATAGCTTTGGAATAAGTCCTGTAGGGAGACAGCAATTATAGTAACATGTGCACCAGTCTTTTTGATGGGAAGATAAAATGTTCTAGGAGAGGCAGTTCCATCTTGCTTCTTGGAATGTGGAAACTTTACTTGACCTCGGAACTAATCTTAGTGGGAAACAATCAGTTATTTCAGAAAAAAAGATTAGCACTGTAGTTTCTGGTGACTCACTTAGCAGTTGGACTTGCCCAAACTGGTTCTGGCTGTTCCCTTCCCTGCATCAGACAGCAAAATCAAAACTGATCTTCATTCTTATTATGCTCTACACCTTCTATTTTTTTTTTCCAGTTACTGAGATAGATTTGTATTCTTTCATTTCTTATTTTGTCCAAGAACAGCATCTACATATTTGTAATTCACACACCCTCAGGTTAGGCATAATTACTCAATTGCCACTTTTTACATAATCAATTTTGTACGATGAGCCTAAAAGAGAAACAACCTCCACAATGTTCCTGAGAAAACCCACTTGAAAGCCTTCCCTCTGTTTCACTACATTTCTATAATTTCGTTAAAAGTCCCACTTATCTTACTTAAATTATTTATTTTCTACCAATGCAAATAATGTCCAAAAGTACATGTTAAGCTAGGACCAGTTGTGAACAGTTGGGCTTATTGTATCATGTTTTCCATTGCACAATGCATTAAAATAAATCTGTGGTCAGTAGAGAAAGAGATTAAAAGAACACGAAACTGTCTGTGGATGAGCTCCATTCGACTGACCTTTTGATACCGGAAGAATAGTGTCATGAAAAAGTTCACAGACCCAAATCTTATCTACAAAAGAATAAAAATTAAAAAAAACAACAACAACAAACCTAACTACCTGTCATTTTAGTCTACCAGACCATTGATGGGGTGGCTTGATGAGACTGTATTTCTCATAGGCTAGAGTCTCTAACGTCTAAGATTAAGTGGTCATAGACCTAACATGTGGTAAGGATCCTTTCCAAACTTCAGCTGACAATCTTCTCATTGTCCTGCACATGGAGCAAAGGAGAGACAGCGTGTGTTCACCTGTCTCTTCCCTGATGTCTCTAGGGCTCTTCAGCATGACCTGCTTACTGTCAAGGGTCTAATGCTTACATCCTGCTGGAGGAAAGGATTCAGTGTATGAATTCAGTGTGGAGTGAGTATCATTCTGTCCTTACTGGTGTTCATCTCTGGGTCAGTTTAACCACAGTTAAATACAGCTAAACCACAGTAAAATTTAGCATTCTGTAAAATACATAAAGGAAATGGAAAACTCAACATTGATATGCATGCCTAGAGCACACAGGGTAGTTTCTCGGGGACCTAACACAGGGTCATCTGAAGAGAACTCAACATCTCTTACAGCTTCAAACCAAGTACAAGGCCTGCATGAAAAGCGTAGACTCTAGTTTAAGGTTGTCAACTATTTTTTTTTTAATTTGTATCATCTCATGGGAAACATATCTATCATTTGCTCATTATAGTTACATCCCCCTTTCAGGCCCAGAATTCATAAATTAAAGCATCATTTGGTTTGTTGGTGTTTAATTTCTTGAGTTCTTTATATATTCTGGATATTAGCCCTCTGTAAGATGTAGGGTTGGTGATGATCTTTTCCCAGTCTGTCGTTTTATTCTGACGACAGTGCCGTTTGCTTTACAGTAGCTTTTCAGTTTCAAGAGGTCCCTTTATTGATTGTTGATTTTAGAGCCTGAGCTTTTGGTGTTTTGTTCAGGAAGTTGTCTCCTGTGCCAGTGAGGTCAAGGCTTTTATTTACCTTCTCCTTTACCCGATTTAGTGTATCTGGTTTTATGTTTCAGTCTTTGATCCACTTGGACTTGAGTTTTGTTCAGAGGAATATATATGGACCTATTTGCACTTTCAAAATGACTCTGAGATTCCATCTTACACCTGTCAGAATGGCTAAGATCAAAAACTCAAGTGACAGCACATGCTGTCTCCACATGAGGATGTGTAGAAAGAGGAACACTCCTCCATTGCTGTTGGAAGTCCAAACTTGTGCAAACTTGTACAATCACTTTGGAAATCAATCTGGCACTTTCTCAGAAAACTGGGAATAGTCATACCTCAAGACACAGATATACCACTCCTGGGCATTACCCCAAAAGATGCTCTATCATACAACAAGGACCATGTTCATAGCAGTTTTATTTGTAATATCCAGAAACTGGAAACAACCCAGATGTCCCTCAACCAAAAAATGGATAAGGAAACTATGGTACATTTACACAATGAAATACTATTCAACCATTAAAAACAAAGAAATTATGGAATTTGCCGGCAAATGGACGGAACCTGAAAAGATCATCCTAAGTGAGTAACACAGACCCAGAAAGACACACATGCTATATACTCACTTGTAAGCAGATTTTAGTCATACAGTTCAGGGTAAAAATATTACAATACACAGACCACAAGATAAGTCCAAGATAAGCATCTTAGGCTTCCTGTTGGTCCACTAGTTAGGAGACTGGTGGTTATCTCTGACATAGACTATGTTGCCTGCTTTTTGATCATGTCCCCCTGATGGGACTTCCCTACCAGGCCACAGGGGAGGGAAAGGAATTCAGTCCTCAGGTGAATAGATGTGCTGAGGTGTCCGGGTAGGGGGACTCCCCTATTCTAAGAAATAGGGAAGAGGGAATGGGGAAGGAGGGTAGGACAGGGAGAAAAAAAGGGAGGAGCCTAGGGCTGAGATATATGCTGAATTAATTAATAAAAAATAATAAAGTGAAAAAATAAAGTTTCAACATTCTTCATATCAAAAAACAAATTTTGCCAATTTCAACCCATTTTAGAGGTTTTAAATTTAATTTTAATTTTTTATTATTAGTTACATTTTATTAACTCTATATCCCAGCTGTATCCCACTCCCTTATTCCCTCCCAATCCCACCCTCCCTCCCTCATCTCTTCCTTGTCCCTTTCCAAGTCCACTGATTGGGGAGGACCTCCTCCTCTTTCATCTGACCCTGTTTTATCAGGTATCTTCAGGACTGGCTGCAAAGTCCTCCTCTGTGGCCTAGCAGGACTGCTCCTCCCTTGTGCGGGGGGGGGGGGGGGTGTCACAGAGCTTGCCATTGAGTTCCTGTCAGAAATAGTCCCTGTTCCCCTTACTATGGGAAACCAATTAGTTACTGAGCTACCACAGGCTTCATCCGAGCAAAGGTTCTAGGTTATATCCATACATGGTCTTTGGTGGATTGTCAGTCTCATAAAAGACCCCTGTGCCCAGATATATTTGGTCCTTGTGAAGCTCCTGTCCTTTCCACATCGTACTAACTCCCCTTCTGCCGAAGGTTTGGTTATGAGTCTTAGTATCTGTTTTGAAACACTGATAGGTACAGTCTTTCAGATGCCTTCTGTGGTAGACTGCTGTCGTACGTCCAATGCACATCCCATTTGTCTTTCTAAGTGAGGATTGATCATCTTACCCCCTGTCTGCTTTCTTGTTTATCTTCTTTAGGTGTATAGATTTCACTATGTTTATCATATCTTGTAGGTCTATATAAGCAAGTATATACCGTGTTTGTCTTTCTCCTTCTGGGATACTTCACTCAGAATGATCTTTTCTAGATTCCACCATTTGTTGTACCTGCAAATTTCATGATTTCCTCCTTTTTGATTGCTGAGTAGTATTCCATTGTGTAAAAATACCACAATTTTTGTATCCATTCCTCCATTGATGGGCATCTGGGTTGTTTCCAGGTTCTGGCTATTACAAATAAAGCTGCTACAAACATGGTTGAGCAAATGTCCTTGTGAACTTGAGCAAATTTTGGGCATATACCTAGCAGTGGTATAGTTGGGTCTTGAGGAAGCATTATTCCTAATTGTCTGAGAAAGCACCAGATTGACTTCCAAAGTGGTTGTACCAGTTTACATTCCCACCAGCAGTGGATGAGGGTTCCCCTTTCTCCACAACCTCTCCAGCATGTGTTGTCACTTGAGTTTTTCATCCTGGCCATTCTGATGGGTGTAAGGTGAAATCTCAGGTTTGTTTTGATTTGCATTTAGAGAAATCAAATGGCTAATGAAGTTTAGCATTTCTTTACGTGTTCCTCTGCCATTCGATATTCCTCTACAGAGAATTCTCTGTTTAGCTCTATTCCCCATTTTTTAATTGGATTGCTTGCTTTGTTGCTTGTTGCTCTAGTGTTTCCCTAGTTCATTTTTCTAAGTTGTTTAATTGAACTTTGTTGTCTACTTAAACTCATTTTTCCAATCTATTTCTGTTTTCTCAAAGATTATATGGAGTACATGAGAGTTAAAAAAAGCTTTATTAATACATCTAAGGAAGCTAATCAAGAAGGAGTTCCTATCCTTACCTTGGGTAAGATGCTCAGTCTTCATTTAGAAAGACAAATAAGACCGACTTTGGAAGAGGGAGAAAACAGGGAACAGGACAGGAGCCTACTACAGAGGGTCTCTGAAAGACTCTACCCAGCAGGGTATCAAAACGTATGCTGAGATTCATAGCCAAACTTTGGGAAGAGTGTAGGGAATCTTATGAAAGAAGGGGGAGATAGTAAGACCTGGAGGAAACAGGAACTCCACAAGGAGAGCAACAGAACCAAAAAAAATCTCAGCACAGGGGTCTTTTCTGAGACTGATACTCCAACCAAGGACCATGCATGGAGATAACCTAGAACCCCTGCACAGATGTAGCCCATGGCAGCGCGTGTCCAAAAGGGTTCCCCAATAATAGGAACAGGGACTGTCTTTCTGACATGAACTCAAGGGCTGGCTCTTTGATCACCTCCACCTGAGAGAAGAGCAGCCTTACCAGGCCGCAGAGGAAGACAATGCAGCCAGTCCTGATGAGGCCTGATAGACTAGGGTCAGATGGAAGGGGAGGAGGACCTCCTCTATCATTGGACAGGGGAAGGGCATAGGAGAAGAAGAGGTAGGAAGGGATTGGGAGGGGGCTACAACTGGGATACAAAGTGAATAAACAGTAATTAATAAAAATTAAAATTAAAAATGCTTTATTAAGAACATAGTATAATGTTATGAAAAAAATTTACTAATTTTTGAAGCCATACAGCCATTGAAACTTCAGTTATAATTATCACAATTTATGACAATATTTCTTCTCTGTACCATAGATTATTTGGAATTTGGGTTTTTATTTAGCTAACACAGAAAGTGTTCCTCCTCAATTATTTTGTAAAGTAGTTACATTTTTAGTCTGGAAGTTCATTCTACAGTATATCAATTTCTTCTTATAAGTAAATATTTCTTCTAATCCTAATAGGTAAATTATTTCCTACAAATAATCTAGACACACTTGAAAGAATGCATATTTTCTGCTTGTTTTGACAGCTTGCATTGACCAATAGGCCAAGGTTTTAAGTATTTAGTTCACACTTTCTTTAACGTTAAGCTTTTGCTTTGTTTGACATTGTTATCCTTCAAGGAAGGTCTTTATTTATTGAATTCTTATAAAGCTGCCTGTTTTCACTCTTTATTAGTTGATATCATATTGGTTCATGTTAACAGACCAAGAAGTGTGTCATGTGTTTGGTGACAAGCTTTATGATTAGATATACTACCAAAAATATTTCAATATGGTCCCTATGCCACATCATGTTTGATAAATATCATGTGGTAACTCATGTTCAATTCATATAGATTCAACCGTCTTCTGTCAAGGTAGCTGGGCTTAAGAAAAATAGGAAATCTGGGAATCTTTTTCCTTTAAAATGGTATTCGCATATTTATGGAAAGGCTACATAGTGGATGTGGCTTTTTTCCTAGCATATTATTAAATCTTATTTGCCATACCCTCCCTTCACTTCTTTTTTTCTTCACAATTTTATCTTCAAAAGAGCTGATTTTCCCCTTCTTTTTTTTCCATAGCTGGTTTAGAAGTTTACTTATGTTTTTAAAACTTACATTTGATTTGGTTAGTAATGAATAAAGATAATCACACTATTTAAGCGTAGCTTAACGACATAATTTGTATTATTCTAGATGATAGGCTATTAGGAACCTCTGTATGTACTGAATATATGTTACATCTTCAAAATGTGCTGACACAGAAAAATAATCAGCTATGCTGTCTGATAAGACAGTGCAAGCAACATTTGTGAAAACACAAAATATGCTACTATTTTCATACACATACACAGAGATTTATTTGAAGAGATAGGTGATTGAATAATATGTACAAAATATTTCTTCAAATAAATCTCCAAAACTGGTAATAGTGGTTGTCCTTGAAGGAAAGATATATGTGTGGAATGACAATAGGTAGAAAATACTGTTCTTTGAATACCTTGCACATAATATGTTCATGTGTGTGTAACATGAACATGCTCATGTTTTACATTAATCAGTACCTCTTATCAAGAAATAATCAAATAACTTAAAATGTTTTAATCCAAGTTTCTTTGCTTTTTATAACCTTTGTATCTAATATATGAATATAATAGCTATTGACAACTAAAAATAATGAAAAAGAAAAATAAGAACCCAGAGGCATTCAACAATAGGGGATCATTTCTTAGTTGTGTGCTTTCCTATAGGCAAGTTTATAGTTGATCTGGACACTGGGCCCAAACTGCTTTAGTCCATGCTCTGCTCTGGATATCTCTGATTTTCTTCTAATCAGTGGGTGTCAGAAACATATTTTCTCATAGCAAAAGGCGGGAGAGCAAGATCTGTATATCGCAAGCCTTTTGCCTCAACACATCTGTCAACACTTCATTGACCAAAGCCAGTTACTAATCCAAGTGCTACGTCAGTGAAGTTAAAGTTTCCCCCATGGATGCTGAGGGTGGAGATTGGATGAATAATTACTAAATAATAATCAAATTTATTACACCTAGTTTTTATTTTCTCTATTTCTTTGAAATGTTTCCTAAATGAGTCTCCTTTTAAGTGAGTGTTACTTTTATTTGCTAAGTCCTCACCTATTTCTTCTCCAAACACTGCTCCTTACATTCCATTCGTTTTACTTAGCTTGCTTTTCCTCTTAGTAAAAAGAAATATTTTAGTACATAATTCTGTCCTTAAGTATTGAACTCACTGTCTTCACCTTGAAATGTGTCTTGAAGGACGATTTGGCTTGTTATATAGACGAAGTGGCTGGAAATTAGACTTAACAATTGAGTGAGTAGTTAGCCATAGGAAAATATGAATTCACCTCCCTGCCAAGTCTTTTATAGAGCAACTCACATTATGGAAGGAATTGGCTGCCTAGCAAGGAACAGAAGAACTTGGTTGCCCTCTGACACAGCTGAGAATCGAAACTACAGCACTTCCTGCTATCAGAAGCACTCATCTGCTTCCCAGTCTAAAAAGACAGCTGTTTACTTGTTTGACAACCCCATGGCATCCTCATTAAGGTAGCTGCCTGGCAGGATAAATCCTATATGCCACACTTGACCTATAGGAAATTTTATGGATTCTACACTCAAAGCCTGTATCAAACCCAAGTACGCATCAAGAGAAAGTATAATGTCTTCCCACACTTACCATGCTACATGTTTTTCTTACCTATATAAACAACTTTCTGGGGAATATTAACTTTAATACTAGATAACGGATTGGAAAGAGACAGTGGATCAGGCCACAGTGACCAATATATGATGTACCCATCACAACATCTGAATTCACTGCATAGTTTTAACTGACTGAATGGAAAGCTCAGGGATTAGGCTTTATTGCAATATGTCCTCATTGATAGATGATGGTTGAGGGTGAGATTCTAGGAATTCTCTTGGTAACATAAAAGAGATAAAGTTTAAGAAGATAAGAATGTCAATATAGCATATGTATTTTTCCAGCTCCCTTCCTATTGTGCGTCACGTGAGACCTTCAAGTGCACTCCTTTAACACACTGAGGGGCCACTAGCACCTCTGAATGGCTAGCTCTGGAAAATCTGACCTAAGCGAGCTGGGGAGCAGGGTGAAAAATGTCATCACTCAAAGAGACTTAGAATAAGCCCTAAGTGGCAGTTAGTTACCCAGAACTGGTAACTAAGCCCGAAAGTTGAGGAAAAGGGAGTCTAAAGTAATCTCACTCTCTAAATATAGTAACAAGTAATTGAGTAAATCATAGAAGCTTGAGATAAAAAGGCAGCTGGACTGGCAATCCTCTCCCACTAACTGCCGTCCCAGCTGTACTTTCCTTCACTGTCTCTATAAACATAGAGCCAGGCAGAGTGAGGTAATGTGTGCTTTATCTGCCCTCCTTCCTAGAGCAAGTAGAAGACAATGAGGCAGACTCACACGACCCTTCCCAAAGGCCAATAAGTAAAATATTTATTATTTGCAAGAATTTGGAAGCACCTATCGGAAATAAAGAGTGACCTTTACTCCAATTTAATCATTGGACCTTTCGGTTTTTCCTGAGCTGACTAGAGGCAAGAAAAATGTAAGTGAAAAATAATGATTGGACAAACACAGGAAAATACTGTGCCCATCAGCCCTATTGTCATTTATCAGAGTAGGGAGGTCTAAATATCCAGTGAGTCAAGGAGTGGAAATAAAATCTAGCCAGGTATGGACTATCTTACTGGTCTTTACAGACTCCCATTAAGGAGAACATCAGTCGAGAATAGCCAGGAAAAACAGCAATAGCAGCTGAAGAGTGCAATTTCAGTTCAGACATCTCCAAGGAAACAAAATCTTTGCCAAATGCCACCACAGAATGGAGGTTTGGCTGTGAGCTGCAAACAATTACTCATGAGATTGAGATGCGTTTATTTATTTACATATTTACTTATTTTTCATGTGTACATAATGTACAGTATATGTTTGTATGAGTATGCAGGTTCACATATGTGTGAGTGCATATATGTGTGAGTACACATTCACATATGTGCATGTGTGTACCTGGAGGGCTGGGGCTGACGTTAGGAACCTTCCTAGATTTGCCTACTGAAGCAGTGTTCTCTTTCTGAACTCAGAGCTCATGGATTGGACTGATCTTGCTAAGCCAGCCTATTCTGGAAAGTCCTTGTGTCTGCCTCCAACTCTCTGGGATGACAGGTTGGCCAGCACAACCACCCACTTTTATAAGTGTTCTAACAATACAAATTTAGGTCCTCCTGTTTGGGGGGCAAATGATTCACTGGCTAGTCCACCTCGTAAAGCCACAAGGAAAGCTTTTCTTTGCTTTGCTTTGCTTTTCTTTTTCTTCCTTCCTTTCTTTCTTTCTTGTGTGAGTTTTAATAATTTCAATTTTTTTAATTTTTATTTTTTATATTAATTACAGTTTATTCATTTTGTATCCCAGCTGCAGCCCCCTCCTCCATCCCCTTCCAATCCCCTCCTCCCTCCCTCTTCTTCTATGCCCCTCCCCGAGTCCACTGATAGGGGAGGTCCTCCTCCCCTTCCATCTGACCCTAGTCTATCAGGCCTCATCAGCACTGGCTTCATTGTCTTCCTCTGTGAACTGGTAAGGATGCTCTCCCCTCAGATGGAGGTGATCAAAGAGCCAGCCCATGAGTTCATGTCAGAGATGGTCCTGTTCCTATTACTGGGGAACCCTCTTGGACACTGAGCTGCGATGGATGGACTACTTCTGTGCAGGGGTTCTAGGTTATCTCCATGCATTGTCTTTGAAGAAAGCTTTTAAAATGGTTGTTTTCTATTCAAATTGAAAACAGCAAATGAGTTACTGCAGTAAATAATTCATAAACACACCCTTATGGAAAGTGGGTGAGACAAAGAAGAGGTAAGGAAGACCACTGTCACCTTCCTATAGGTTTGAAGTTATTAGTCTGGTCCAAGGAAAGGGCAAGAGTAAGAAGGAACACTGTAAAAATGGAGGGCCAGACTTCAGGCTTTTAACTTTTGTGGGAGACTGGAACGTTCTGGAGGTTACTGGAAGCATATGAAAGGAGGTAAAAATGAACAAAGGTAATGGCTGTGGTAGCCTGTTGGAGTAACTATCCACTATACTCTACATAAAAATTATTGTAGTCTCCATGGCAGAGCACTCATGTCGTTCATTCAGACATCTCACTAAAGTCATAATATAGGCTTCCCTTTGTCTCCTTTGGGACACAACAGAAATCTCGCACTCATGTTTTTTTCCCTAAATCCATTTTTACTATTTCATTAATGAGACAAACTCTTACATCTGACGACCATTTCTACTTTTTATAAGAAAGACACGCTTCTCTTTTTTTCAGGAAAGCCACACTCTGTTGAAAAGTTTCTGTCACTTCACTTGGGCTTTGCTATTGAACCAGCCTAGATTTGTCCTTAATGGCCAGATGAGTTTCTGTCACTACAAAATTAGGCAAGTTAAACCCCTAAACTTTAGAGGAGTGAGGAGTATGCTTTACAAGACTGGGTTGGGGGATGGAGGTGAACAGGGGCCCGATTTCCTAAGCATGCAATTTTTCTTAAACACACACACACAACTTACATTTGTCTCCTGCAAATTTAACATATCACTTGAACAACTTGAGTCACATGAACCAAAATGATTAGGCTGTTCATCCACCAGGATGAGTATGTATATACGGCTGCTCATGGTGTTTAATAAAGCACAAGGTGATAGGAATAAAGAGTAAAAGCCACCTTTACTCTGAAAGCAAGGGCGCACCCCCCCCTACCCCGTGGCACTATATGACATTTGGCAGCTCATTATCACACTTCACAGAATCTCATGTCAGCATGTCAGATTTCTCTAAATTTTGACAGAATTAAAGTAGTGCCATTTGATATAATTGATATTATACAGTTAATCAGTCAGTGGCTCCATCACAGAGTCACATTCTCAAAAGGCTTAATTACTGAACTGTGAAGATTTTCTGCCATCTGGAAGTTCCTTCCCAAAGTTCTGTTCCCGGATTTTATGTAGGGTTCACAAAAATAACTTGGTCCATTTAGAAATCATGCCCTCAATTTGGAAATTAAAATTGTTATTTTTGGAGTCTCTCTTGGCCTAGAGATCACAGAAACCTTGTGAAAAATAAGCGTGCAACGGCAAAGGAGGAAAAAGGAAAGAAATGGACAGAGTTCAGACCTTGGTTCTGCCACTTGCTAATCCCATGACCCTGGTTAGGCTGCTAAAAGGCTCTGTGCCTCAGTTTCTTCTTCCATAAAAGAGGATATGAACATCACTACACTATTGTGTTTAGAATAATGATAAAAGTTTTAAACTACTGAATGGCATTTAGACCTATGATAAACACACCACATACCCAGTATACTTGTTATTATTGCATTAAAATTTCAAGATTAATTGAACCTCAGGACTGTCCTCATATAGAGAAAAACACAGTGTCTAAGAAGTTGATTTGGGGAAATAACTCACCAATATGATATAAAAATTGTAGATGCATGGACCTAATTTTGGGTCTTCTAAGAAGTACTGAAGAGTACTTACACCATTAGGTAACTTCAATATCCCCTGCTAGGCCATCCAACTGAAAAATTAAATAGGAAACCTCAGAAACCAAAAGGACCTGATAGTTTTCTATGAAATATTCAAGTCAATAGATATAGAATATACATTCTTCTTGGCAGACCAAAGTTCTTTGTCACAGTGCATACCACAAAGCAAGCCTTAGCAAATACACTAATAGAAACAATTCATTGTATATTATGAATTTATGTTAGACTCAAACTGGAAAAGAATGGCAAAAGAAAAGAAGTCTGAAAAGCACACAAATATTTACAGATTTAATAATACATTCATAAATGGACATTATATTTAACAGCCATTGAATTAAACAGGAAAAATTAATTTTTCCAACTAAATGGAAATCATAGCACAATTTATGAAAACTTCTGGAATACTGAGAAAGTTCTAAGAGGATATTTTATAGCCACTAATACTTATATACTTTTTTCTTAGTCTGAAAACTCTTTTATTCCCTATTGGTGCTTGATCTGGTGCTATGTATTCAGATGCTGATTTCAGTGTCTTGAGATCTGGTTACCATCCTGCCATGGATATTGTTTCAGTGCTGAACTGTTTCCTGTAACCATGTGATGAGAAGGAATCTTCCCCAAGTATCGCTGATTGGTTGATTAAAAGGCCTGTACATGGGCAGGGTGGAAGGAGGTAGGCGTGGCTAAGGTTCCTGGGCTTTGGGCACAGGAGAACCGCTGGACTGAGACAGACAGAAAAGAGAAGGAAAGCGGAAGCCGCCATGGTTAGGCAGAGAGAGAGAGAGCCACATGGGTCGGGGAAGAAGGACCCCAAGAATGGCATGGATGGAGGAAGAGATCCAGATGAAGAATACAAGCAAGTATCTTGGGATTACAGATGGAAAGTATCCCAGGTAGGAATGATTGAAGCAGATGGAATGGGATGTGGGCTGGAAGATGTGAGATATTTTAGTTGAAATTATATGTCCAGCTCAAGGTATCATATGGCAATTATAAAATTTAACAGGTGTCTGTCTCTTATTTGATTATGATAGTACCATACCGCCGATAATCATCGGGCTAATTATAACCATTATTCAGCCAGATAACATTTATTTCCAACAACAATTCCCAAAATTCAGGAGGCAGAATCAGGGGAGATCTCTGTGTCTCTGGATTTGAGGCCTGCCTGGTGTTTATTGCAAGCTCTAGACCAGTCAGGGTTTCACAGTAAAATCCATTAATCCCAGCACTCACAGGCAGAGGCGGATCTCTGTGAGTTCTAAACCAGTCTGGTCTATAACGCGAGTTCCAGGACATCCAGGGCTGTTATACAGAAAAATCCTGTCTCAAACACACACACACACACAAATAACAACAACAAATAAATAAATAAAAACGAATTAATGGATGAATACATGTATACATACATAGATGCATAAAATGATGTGATGGTGCCTCCTCAAGAGCTCAGAAAAGCAACAACAAAACAAACCCAAAAGCAACAGTTGCCAAGAAATACGCTCGCACTCCTGTAAACCAAGCGCTCAGGGAGACAGAGGCAGATGGATCTCTGTGAGTTCGAGGTCAGCCTGGGATGCAAAGCAAGCCCAGGACAGCCAAGGCTACACAGAGAAACCCTGTCTTGAAACCACCCTCTATCCACCTCCCGAAAGGACAAAAGAGGAAAAAGAAAAGAAATATAAAAGCTGTAGGTAAACGCTGATGAAACATGTACTTAAAGGACAATACGTAGAATCAAAGCGTTGATCCCTGGAAAAAAGTAAAAAAGATTGGAAAGCTTCTAATCAAACTCATAAAAAGAAAGAAAGGAGGGAAAAACCTTAAATTAATAAAATTGGAGATGTAAACTATGTTGAAATAAATTATAAGGCAACGTGGGGAATAATTAATTAATACTTTGAAAAAAATTGGAAAATACAAAAGAAGTGGATATCTTTGGGACACATGTGACCTACCAGAATAAGTTAAGAAGATCTACAAATATTTCTATAGTAAGCAATAAGATTGAGGCAGTTACCACAAATCTCCCCACAAAGAAAAGTCTAAGACCAGATGGAATGACGGGTGGATTTTAACCAATCCTATAAATAAGTGCTTACACCAATACTCCTAGAGCTCTTCCACCAAATATAAAGGGAATACACATTCCCCACCCTATTCTACCAACATCTAGTATTTTAATGCCAAAACCATCCACAGAAGAGGGAAAGACTATAGTCAGATTTTCTTTTTGAACAAAGATTGAAAAGTTTCAAAAAACACTTAAGAAATGAATTAGAGTTACACCAAGGTACTTAATGTCATTTTTGGCTATTGTGAAGGGTGTTGTTTCCCTAATTTCTTTCTCAGCCCTTTTGTCTTTTGTATACAGAAGGGCTACTGATTTTTTTTTTTAGTTAATTTTGTATCCGGCCACTTTGCTAAAGGTGTTTATCAGCTGTAGAAGTTGCCTGGTAGAGTTTTTGGGGTCACTCACATATACTATCATTTCATCTGCAAATAGTGACATAAAGTACCTTGGTGTAAACCTAACCAAGCAAGTAAAAGACTTGTATGAAAAAAAAAAATCAAGGCTCTGAAGAAAGAAATTGAAGAAGATATCAGAAGATGGAAAGATCTCCCATGCTCGTGGCTTGGCAGGATTAACATAGTAAAAATGGTCATCTTACCAAAAGCAATCTACAGATTCAATGCAATTCCCATCAAATTACCAACACAATTCTTTACAGACCTGGAAAGAAAATTTCTCAACTTCATATGGAATAACAAGAAACCCCAGAATTGCTAAAACAATCCTCTACAATAAAAGATCTTCGGGAGGTATCTCCATTCCTGATCTTAAGCTGTACTATAGAGCAACAGTTATAAAAACTGCATGGTACTGGCATAGAAACAGAATGTGGATCAAAGGAACTGAACAGAAGACCCAGAAATAAACCCACACACTTACGGACACCTGATCTTTGATAAAGATGTCAAAACCACACAATGGGGAAAAAATAGCATCTTCAACAAATAGTGCTGGTCTAACTGGGTATCTACATGTAGAAAAATGCAAATAGATCCATACTTATCACCCTGCACAAAACTAAAGTCCAAGTGGATCAAAGACCTCAACATAAAACCAGACACACTAAACCCGTTAGAAGGAAAATTGGGGAAGGGCCTTGAACTCATTGGCACAGGAGACAACTTCCTGAACAGAACACTAACAGCACAGGTTCTAAGAGCACCATTCAATAAATGGGACCTCATGAAACTGAAAAGCTTCTGTAAAGCAAAGGACACTGTCATCAAAACAAAACGACTGCCCACAGACTGGGAAAGAATCTTCACCAACCCTTTATCTGACAGAGGGCTAATATCCAGTATATATAAAGAACTAAAGAAGCTGAAAAGCAGCAAACCAAGTAATCCAATTAAAAAAATGAACAGAGCTAAACAGAGAACTCTCTGTAGAAGAATATAGAATGGCAGAGAAACACTTAAAGAAATGCTCAACGTCATTAGGCATTAGGGAAATGCAAATCAAAACAACCCTGAGATTTCACCTTACACCCATGAGAATGGCCAAGATCAAAAACTCAAGTGACAACACATGCTGGAGAGATTGTGGGGAAAAGGGAACCCTTCTCCACTGCTGGTGGGAATGTAACTTGTACAACCACTCTGGAAATCAATCTGGAGCTTTCTCAGACAACTAGGAATAGTGCTTCCTCAAGATCTAGCTATACCACTCCTAGGCATATATCCAAAAGAGGCTCAAGTATACAATAAGGACATTTGCTCAACCATGTTTGTAGCAGCTTTATTTGTAATAGCCAGAAGCTGGAAACAGCCCAGATGCTCCTCAACTGAAGAATGGATGCACAAATTGTGGTACATCTACACAATGGAGTATTACTCTGGAATGAAAAATAAGGAAATCATGAAATTTGCAGGTAAATGGTAGGACCTGGAAAGGATCATCCCGAGTGAGTTGTCCCAGAAGCAAAAAGACACACACGGTATATACTCACTCATATAGACGTACAACATAGCATAAACCTAGTAAAATCTGTACAACTAAAGAAACTAATCAAGAGAGAGGACCCTGACTAAAATGTTCAATCCCCATCCCGAAAGGCAAAGAGGATGGACATCAGAAGAAGAAGAAAACAGGAAACAACCTAGGAACCTGCCACAGAGGGCCTCTGAAAGGCTCTGCCCTGCAGACTATCAAAGCAGATGCTGAGACTTATGGGCAACCTTGGGCAGAGTGCATGGAATCTTAGGTAAGAAGTGGGAAATAGTAAGAGCTGGAGAGGACAGGAACCCTACAAGAAGAGCAACAGAACCAGAAAATTTGAACACAGGGGTCTTCCCAGAGACTCATACTCTAACCAAGTACCAGGCATGGAGATAACCTAGAACCCCTGCACAGATGTAGCCCACAGCAGTTTAATGTCCAAGTGGGTTCCATAGTAACGGGAAGAGGGCCTGCCTCTGACATAATCTGATTGGCCTGCTCTTTGATCACCTCCCCCTGAGGGGAGAGCAGCCTTACCAGGCAACAGAAGATGACAATACAGCCACTCCTGATGTGATCTGATTGACTAAAATCAGAAGGAAGGAGAGGAGGACCTCTCCTATCAGTGGACTTGGGGAGGGGCATGTGTGAAGAAGGGGGGGAGAGGGTGGGATCGGGAGGGGAGGAGGGAGGGCCTTATGGGGGGATACAAAGTGAATAAAGTGTAATTAATAAAATAAAATAAATTTAAAAAGAAATGAATTAGAGAGCACATTAAGATGTTATGATATGTGTGAGTCTTACCCCAGAGCTGCAAAATCAACTCAACATCGGCAAATCAATAAATGAAATACAGCACAGAAATAGACTTAAGAACAGAAATCACATAGTCAGCTCAGATAGATGTAAAAAAGCTCTGATAAACTTCAAGGTACCTTAATGACAAAATTCCTTAGGGAACTGGGAATGGAAGAAATGTGTCTCAGAATAATAAGGGCCGCATATGGCAAGTCTACAGCTCAATGATGAAAAACTGAAGTACTCCTTCCAAATTGGGAATGAGACAAGGGACCACTTGGCTCTCATTCAATAAAGTGTTTAGAGTCTTCGCTAAAGCAATAAGAAAACAAAAAGGCATGAGAAATGGCAATAGGGAAGAAGTGAAAGTATCCCTACTTGTAGACAACATGATCCTGTACTTGAAAGACCTTAAATGCTTCACCAGTAACCTCTCAAAACTCAGAGTCTAGATAGGTCGCCCAGGCTAGCCTGGAACTGAGGACTCTCCTGTATAAGCCTTGTGGGTATTAAGATTACAGGTCTCAGATTCATCCTGAGCTGTCTCAAAGCACATTTTTAAATACCAAGTGCATGCTGTTGAAATTATTTTCCATGGCCAGGTGATGGTGACACACACCTTAAAGGTGTGCTCAGAGTGTGTGTTGGGGGCAGAGGCTAACGCAGCTGGATCTCTGAGTTGAAAGTCAGTCTGGTCTACAATTTGGGTTCTAGGACAGTCAGGGAAACACGAAGACAGCCTGTGTTAAAAAAAAAAAAAAAAGGAGGACAAGGAGGATGAGAGACAGAGAGAGAGACAGAGATGGGGGAAGAGAGGAAAAAAAATATTTCCAGGAAACTTTTGCAATTCACTTTTATGGGTTCACTCTCATTAGAAATATATAAATTAGCCGTTTCCCCACATGCTCATTAGTATTCAGCGTCATCCTCTTATTGATCTATTCTTAAACTGTAATTGTTTTCAAGTTTTGAGTTTTCCAAGTTTTAGGTTTCTATATAATAGAATAAACATGAACATTATTCAGTAAGCATGTGTTAATTGCTCACTCATTTATACTTACAGAAATCTGTATTTTTGTCATTATAACCATTTCATGTAATTTCATATACAGTTATAAAGAAACTCATTCTTTCCTGCATAGTGAATGACTCTTTCCAACGTGCTATTTCCCTTCTTTTTAAAAGTTTCTATTTATTTAATGTGAGTTCCCTATTTGCATGTGCACCTGCATGCCAGAAGAGGGCATCAGATTCCAGTATTGTGGTTGTGAACCCCCATGTGGTTGCTGGGAATTGAACTCAGCACCTATGGAAAAGCAGACAATGCTCTTATCCACTGAACCATCTCTCTAGCCTGCTATTTGCCTTTTAACTTTGCTTATATTTTTGAACTTACTAGAGATTTTTTGATTCTTAAAATTTCTTAGTTGGTCTACTCTTTGGAACTTCCTAACATGTAGACATATATTTCGTTTGTATTCATGACCCTACATTTTCTCTTCCTTCTCCAAGACATTCACCACACTCCCCTCCTCTTCCTAAATATAGTAAGTGATATGTGTACATGTGCCCATGGGTATGTGGCTACCCACTGGAGCAGGGCCACCTAGAAGAGGCCACACCCTTGGAGAAAGAGAATTCTCCATTTTCATTTGTTTCAGAGCTCATTCAGCTGACATCAGTTGACATTATTTTTTTTAAGAACTTTAAATAAAATTTAAAGTTTTTATAAACCCTTCCTGTTGCTCCTCTTTGCTGTCTGTCTATCCCTTCAATCAGGAAACCAGGCAGTTCTCACCACAGAAGCATGCAAAAGTGACTTATACTTAAAAAATGACTTATTCATATATTATAGTTAGTATATAAAAGTTTGGGAAACTAAAAAAATCTAAAACTTACTGACACTTCCCATATTAAAACAAACAAAAAAGCAATCTATCCATTGAAAACCAGCTTATAAGTGTATTCAAAAGCTATAATCTCCTAAAACATTAAGAAAAATATTTATTTTTAACAAATCGCCACACTGAGCAATAAGCATGTTCCTGGAAGATTTTAAACATTTTTCTTTAAAAAAAATACATTTACTTATTTGTGTTTTAACATAATATGAACTTTATCATGTAATTGTTTTTCAGTTATTTGGGGCATCATGATTGTAATGATTGACTGGAGTCAAGACTGGGTTAAAGCAAATAACATGTAACTTAAGAGAAGGGAGCCATCCAGGGAAGGAAGGATGGGTCAGTAGGTAGCGTAAGCATGAAGACCTGGTTTTAGACACCGTTCTGACTTGTTTTCCCCTGCTGTGCTGACCAATGGAAACCTAGAAGGAGAGAGATTATTCTGACAGGTTATAGTGCCTCATCGAAGGAAGCCAGGCAGGAACCTGCCTGCAGGAACCGAAGTAGGGCAACGTTGGGATGCTGATTTGCTGGCTTACCCCCAGGTTCAAGCTCAGCCAGCTCTCTTACACAGCTCAGACTTGCCTGCCTAAGAATGGCACCACTCACAGCGAGCTCGGTTCTTCCGCATCAGTTGACAGTCAAGGAGATGCCCAAAGGCATTTCCACAGGCCAGCCTTGTTATACAGGCAGTTTCTCAACTGAGATTCCCGCTTAGCACGTGGAGCTAAGTTGTATCAAGTTATATCATGTACATGCTCACACACACACAAAAGAAAAAGATAAAAAGGGAGGAAGGAGAGAAGGAAAAGAAAAGGAAGGAGAGGGAAGGGAGAGATGGAGGGAAGAAGGAAGGAAGGAAGTGTGTTCTGAATCACCCACCTTTGAGCTTCAAGGTCATCTTCTAACTTTGTAGACATCTCTCCATGCTGAATTCTACTTTTGAAGTGGTTCTGTATTTTTTTTTTCCTTTTCACTTTCAAATATCATGAGCATCTGATATTAACTGATTTCCCTTTGGATCACTCTGCTAGTTTTAGGTCTATATAAAATATATCTATAAAAGTTGGACATGATGGTGCACAGCTTTAATCCCAGCACTCCGGAGAGAGAGACAAGCAGATCTCTCTTCACTTGAGACCAGCTTGGTCTACACAGAGAATTCTGGAGCCACCGAGGCTACATAGAGAGACCCTGTCTCAAAAACAAAGAAACAAACAATATATAAAAAAAAAAAAACAAAAACAACACACACTATATCTAAAGGAACAACTTTTATCTCCTTTATTTATTTATTATTTGTTTATTTATTTTGGTTTTCTTTGTTTGTTTTTGTTTTTTTCAAGACAGGGTTTCTCTGTATAGCCTTGGCTATCCGGGACTCACTTTGTACATAGCCCACGCTGTCCTTGAACTCGCAGAGATCCACCTCCCTCTGGTACCCCATTGCTGGAATTACAGGTGTGTGCCACCTGGCCCAGCTCAACTTCCATCTTCTCCCACTACATCTTCTACGTAAACAGAAGCTTGTGTTTGGTTTGAGTCAGCGCCGTGAATCAAGACAGCACCTTCCTCCCAGAGAAATTCTGTTAGATGTTTGGTAAAGGGAAGATTGGCCAAAGGTTGCCTCAAGACACTTCCAAATACTAAATATTCTTGGCACTTACCAGTTCTAAGCCCAAATACTTTTCCTCTTACTGTTTTTATTTCTCCTAGATTGACAACACTCAGCTCTCCTAGAACCTATATCCTTTTTCACAATTGCTTGCCCAGCCCAATCCTGTTGTTCTCTTTCTGCCAGATGCTTTATCCAACAAATCCAAAGTCAAACTTCAAGATGTCACTTCATCTTGGCATATACCTTTTGAGTAAAAAAAAAAAAAAAAAAAAAAAGCAAGGCAAGATCATGGGTGGATAATTTGCAGTTAAAACCCACTAATCCTTCCTGTTGTTAGTCCTTTCCTGTTGTTGATAGTCCTTTCAACACCAAATGAAGAAGTCATATGTGTTGTTGCTTAAATAGATTTAATTGTCAATAAAATGATCAATAAAATATATTGCTTAAATGATCAATAAAATATATTTATTTGTAGCATTGGGTGTATGTTGTAGGATCAACAAAACAGACTACGTATTGAATCCATAAAAGGTGATCTTTAAAATAGACTTTCACCTTGTTAGGAAGCAGGAAGGTAAAAATAAGATTGCTGAGGTAAAAATAAGATTGCTAAGTATTACACAGATTGCCAACCAGAAACTTCTTACACTATGTACAGTACTTATTTCATCTTTTAAAATATGTCCATAAAAATCATATGTATGTTTGTATTATACCAAACAAACAAATGAAGGCAATATTTTATGTTACAAGCAAACACTCCAAATGTTATAAAAAAATTACAACCTTAAAAACTTTTAACAAGTATACCATCTATATTGAAAAACTGCTGCACCGTTTTTCCCAGTAGGGACACTCCTCACTGTAAGGACACACTTTGAGGACAGTCTCTAGGTTGGTAGCAGGTTGCCTCTGTCTACGCAGCCAGGATTCTCAAACATGCTGATAGGATGTCCAGGGCCTTCTCAGATGCAACACTTCATTTCATCAGTAGTTTCACAAGAAAACTTTTAAGACTATCTCCCATGTTTCTAAACTCATAAATATTTTAGGGACTTACTTCCCTCTCTATTTTTGAAGCCTTTTGATCAAGCAAAAATATTTTATCTACTTACATTTCCTGTTTTTCTGCTGTTTTTAAATACAGTCTACTGTATATAGAATGTGGTTTTACATTTCTGTACATGGCTGTTTTTGAAACAAAACAGCTCATGTTCTCAAGTAGCAAAATATTGTATGTTCAGTGTAAATAATTCAGCAATATCTAACATATAACATTTGTACTTCGATTTCTGCTTTGTATATAAATGGGAACCTGTTTTGCTCACTTTACATTTTGTCTCAAAGACTCCATGTCCATACCAAAAAAACTTATGTACTTACTGTGTGTATCTTCTTTTTTAAAAAGTGGTATACCCCATATATAACTGCTCTCTTAATTGACTTCTTCAATTCCTTGTTTACTAACATCAAATTTGTTTCCCATTTTTATTATCTAAATCTATCCTAGATTTAAAATAGTTGGAAAACGGGAAACAAATTTGATGTTAGTAAATAAGGGATAGAATGAGGCAATCAAGACACTATTCATAAAATGGAATGTTCCCTGGACGTTAAGAAATGGTTGAAAATGTTTTCACATACTTGTTGAACTCTCTCTCTCTCTCTCTCTCTCTCTCTCTCTCTCTGCATGTGTGTGTGTGTGTGTTCGTGTGTACGTGCTCCTGTGTAGGTGCATGTGGGGAGGTGGGGGTACATGCCCTTGGGTGTGTATCTGTATGGACGCCAGAGGACAACTTTGGCTGTTTGAGTGTTGTTCCTCTGTCACAGTCTACTTTGCTTTTCCTGACAGAGTCTTTCATTGACCAAGAGCTCACCAAGAATTCTAGACTAGCTGCCCATAAGCCCCAGAGATGTGACTTTCTTGCCTCCCAAGACAGGATTACAAATACACCTAACACACCCCACTATTTTGTATAACTTCTGGAGATGAACCTCTGATTCTTATGCTGGCAAATCAAGCATTTTGTTGACTGAACTGTCTCCCCAACCCTGGAGTATTTCTCTATGATAAAAATGTACTAATATGCTATGAATAGCCTGGTTGACTTGTCCATTATTCTTGTACATGAACACTTTACCACCAATGATGAATGAAATTTATCAAGATTTTTTTCTAAAAAAAATCAATTAAAAGGTGCTATACTTACTGTTTTATTTGAATATATTTTAGTTTAATATATAGCTAATGTAATTAATGACATTTCTGTCTTTTAAATAGTACTTAAGCAGTACTTCCTATTATGGATTAAATTTATCTCCAGTGTTTATGTGTTCAATGCCTGGTCCTATTGTAGCTATATTTGAGAACAGGGCCTTCAAAGAGAAGCTTAAGATTAAATGAGGATATACCATTTAGGCCCTAATCAAATATGACTGACATCTTTAGACAAGAAAGAAGAGCCATCAAAGATGCTCTCCCATGGAGAAAAGGCTTCATGAAGGCATGGCAAGAAGCAAAGTCATGTGATCTGTTGTACCCTCACCTTGAACTTCCAGATCTAAGAGCCGAGAATATAGATTTTTGTTCATTAAACACTCAAACTCTGTGACAGCCATTCTAGCAGAATGGCAACCTTCTTAGCCTCAGGATTATGACGTTATTTTCCTAAATTGTCTTGCTTCTTTATGATTTTATTTTTTTCTATTGAAGTCTCTTATTTTAAGTTTCAAAATACAATTCAATGGAGAGAGAACAAGTTTCAATGTATTTCTGCAAATGCTAGCTAGCCCTCTGGTCCAAAACAATTTGGAAAATCCAATCCACCTGTAGAGCTTGATAAATTCCCACAGATTTTTACACTTGGGTTTATTTCTGGACCCTGGGCTCCCGTATTACCTTGTCTATTCATTCTGAGGCCAGGAGCACAGACTATCACACTCTTTCAGTTGTTACAACTTAATCATACAATTTCTTGCATCATAGGTAAATTAAATTATTTATTATTACTTGTTTCCCAGGAAGTCTCTGGGTATTTCTAAATATCTAGGCGTTCAAATAGATCATATATATATATATATATATATATATAATATTCCAGTGACAAAAGTAATGAAAGCTGTGTGCTACACTTGCCAGTGAATTTGTAGAAAACTGACACCCTAACAGGATTTGTTGTCACAGGAAGAGCATGCATTCTCTCTCCATTCATTCTCATCTTCCTTCGAGCCCTTCGCTTGATCTGTCGGTTTTATGGTTTTATGTTTTATCCTCATACACGTGTTCCATATATTGTTTGTTAAATGTAGTCTTAGCACCCTTTGTAGTGGGCCATGGCTCCTCCATAGGGGGGAGGCAAGATGTTGGTTTGAATCTGAAACTTAACCTCTCTCCTCAGATCAGCTCCCTCCTCCCCTCCCCCCCTTAAAAAAAAACGCCATCCTGAAAGAACTTTGATGGGTTTCCTGGCTATTTTATTCCGGAGAATTCTATGGCTTAAATGCAGACCCAGAAATCTTGAAATGAGAGGTTTCTCCCAGCTCCACTGACATCCACCTTGTCACTGTTTCTCAATAGCAGCAAACGTGACCTGGGTAAGCTTTAGTCGCTTAGCAACAAATGGGCCTCGCTCCTCCCCTCCCCATTCTTCTAGAAATAAAGGCTTAAGCCTCAGGGCCCTGAAGGGAAACATCATTTTGAACTCACAGTAAAGAACCTTTCTTCCTTAATCTGCCTTTGCTTATTTTCAACCGCCCCTTCCCCCTGTGCTGCATTCCAAAGGTAGGGTAACAGGATTTCTAAAAGGATGTCTCCTCTCACAGAGTGGCTGTGGAAGGGCTTGTAGTCCAAGATGTCCCAGAGAGGACGGGTACCAGGGATCCCTAGCTGATTTCGCCTTCAGGATAACATCCTCAGAGAAAGGCTCTTTCCTGCCATGGAGACAGGTTTCCCTACCTGGTTCCCGTCTGGCAATCAGTTGTGAGCATGGATCGGGGTGTGTCCCCTTTCTTCCTGTACTCTAATAAGGTCACAAGTTTACTCCAGCTTCACTCCCCTCTTCAACCTCCTCTGTCTCATTGCCCAGATATAAAAATTGCCTCTGACCCCCTCGATGGCCTTTTCACCCATGAGCAGAGGCTGCTGCGGGGTTGATCAGTTTTCCCTGCTTGCAAGAGTCAGCTGCAGCCAAGGATGGGGTAGGCACGTGACTAAGTGCGTTAGACCTTTGGCTGGGACACTACTGCCAACAGCGATTGTGACCAGACAGCGAACGATTAGCTTTTTTAGCCCGTTGTCCTCTGCTGTGAATCTTCTGGCCACGTGTTTTATTCACCTTACAGACTGCCTTCTGACCTGATTTAAGGGTTTATCTGTTGGACAAACGAGTTTCGTCTGTTTTCATTTATATTTAATAGCTGAAATGTGTAATTCAATAATTTAAACTGAATGTATGAAATTACATTAGTAAAAAGCCATCAGCGCTTGCGGAGTAGGTCTGTATGGGATGCTGTCATAACTCTTGCAGGTAAATGACACGCTCTCAGTTGACGCTCCCGTGTTGGTTGACTGTCATCCCTATTTTGTCTTGTGATCAGAGAAGCAGGCTAGAAAGCCAGACTTCAGAGGGCCAGTGTACCCTTCCTTTGCTGTGTGCTGTTTCTGCCATTTTTACATTGTCACGGTGGTGAAAAAAAAAAAAAATCCCTCTGCTGCCTTCTGTGCCATGCCCGTGCTTCTTCTCACCACTTTAGATCTCCCCTGTCCACATCAGGAACATCCTTTCCTTCACCTGAGGGAATTCAGTTAACTCTCAGAGAAAGAAAAGTGAGCCAGGCTGGGCTCTGCATTCCAGAGATGCCAGCATGGCCTTGGAATGCAGTTGAGCTGCTTGGGGAAGAGGCCTAAAGGCACCATCATTTCTGAGGGCCTGTCTGCTGCACCCACTCTGCTTTCTCATGGAGTAACTCCCCACCCGCAGAATGCTCTCTCTTTCCCAAAGACTAATACTCTCAAGACGGTATTGCCCTTTGATGTGGTCCTAAGTGCTGCTATGTTTGGAAGAAATCTCTGTGACATTTGTGATCTGTGTTCATCATCAACCCCCTCCCCCAAAAAAGACTTTGCCCTGTATGCCAGCCAACCCGCCCACACACTTGGTCACACTGCTCTTCCTTCAGTCCTTGTTTGATTTGATCTGAGTACCTCTTTTGAGTGGTAGAGCACCTGTCCTATACTGCCATAATTGTATATAATTACTTACTTCCTTTCAGATCATCATATCATGGAAGATCTTCTATTTATCTTATTTACATGAGGAAAATATTTCATCTCTCCATTGTCACCTCTAAACTATGAAGAATAAATAACCAGGGAAACCATTATTTCATTATGCAGACTCCATTTAACCAGGGTGCCTAAAATGTAAATCTGAAGAGGAATAATGGTAATATTAATATTTTATACAATAAAACCATTAAGTATATTTATATATTGTAAATTAATATTTATCTACCAGGAACCTAAATGTCTTTATAAATGCCACATATTTATCAGAAAGACCCACTGGGAGCAGGAAAAACATTAAAAGAACATTACCATGCTATATGGCACAAAGTTCTTCAGTTTCTTGTTTGTTGTTTGCATTCTGGGATGTAGCAATGAGTTAGATTCTGGATGTCTGACAGAATTTCACTGACTACAGTAAAAGTCAATGAAAGTTTTGCATGAGTCAGGTTGTGTTCTTGAAGTTATTTAAACCAAAGGATGATTTTGGATTAATAGCGAGAAGAGAATTTACTATGCTCAGGTACTTTATTTTTTTTAATTTTTTAATTTTTTTCTTCACAATTTATTCATTATATATCTTGATTGAAGCACCCTCCATCACCTCCCCCAGCCCCACACTTCCTCCTCTTCCTCCCTATCCCATTCCCCTAGTTCACTGAAGGTGGGAATTCTCCACTGTTGCCATCTGCCAGTAGCTTATTAAGTCTCATCAAGACTGTCTGGCAAGACTACATCACCAGGGGCGAGTGATCAGAGAACAGTCAACTGAGTTTGTGACAGAGGCAGTCCCTGTTCCCCTCACTCAGAGATCCACATAGAGACTGAGCTGCTAATTGGTCACATCTGAGCAGGGGGTCTAGGTCCTCTCCATGCATGGTCTTCTGTTGTTTTCATCAGTCTCTGCAGGACCCCCTGGGCTCAGATCTTTTAATTTTTTTTTGGTCTGTCCCCTCCATGTTGCTCTAATCCCAGCCCTCTCTTTCTCCATAAGGTTCTCTGTGCTCTACCCAAAATTTGACCCTGAGTATCAGAATTTGCTTTCATCCCCTGCTGGGCGAACTCTTTCAGAGGACCCTCTTTAGTAGATTTCCATCCTATTTTCTCTCTTCCACCTCTTCTGGTGTCTA
Organism: Meriones unguiculatus; assembly: GCF_030254825.1. NCBI lineage: Eukaryota > Metazoa > Chordata > Mammalia > Rodentia > Muridae > Meriones > Meriones unguiculatus. The sequence goes on along the minus strand of NC_083362.1, from coordinate 56,788,696 downwards.
TCCTGCTTGCCATTCTGAATGAGATTTAAGCATCCTCGCTAGAGTCCTCCTTAGTGTTTAACTTCTTTTGGGCTTAGGTACTTTATAATTAATGTTTAAGCCAGAAAAGTATTCCAGAAAGCTTAATTACAGAAGTTATGCCAAAGTAAGACAAAATAACTTAAAAATTAACACATTTACAATAGGCTCACTCAAGGCATTGTGTGTTTTAAAGAAAGAATGGAGTGGAATGATGTTTTATTACAGAGATAATTTAAACATGGGCTGCAAGATGCTTCTTCTACAGGTGGAATCATCAATCACACCCTTCTTGGAGTTCCACTAACAGAAGTATATATATTGTATTGGCTACTTTTCTGTTGATGTTGTAAAACACTATGATCAAGGAAACCTAGAGAAGAAGGAGTTTATTTGGGCTTATAGTTTCAGAGGGTTAGAGTCTATGATGGTGGAACAGAGGCATGCCAGGTAAGGCGGTTGGAGCAGGAAACTGAGAGTTTACATCTTGCCCTTCAAATGCAAGGCAAAGACAGCAAACTTAAAATGGCACAAGTCTTTAAACTACCAAAGCCCACCCACAGTGCCGTCCTTCCTCTAGCAAAGCCACACTTCCTAAGCCTCTCCAAACAGCAGCAACAACTGGGCACTAATTATTCTAGACTACATATTTGTGTGTGTGTGTGTTTGTATACGGAAGGGAATAATATATGTGTGTGCATGTGTGTGTTTCATTAATGTTTCATCAACTAACATAAGGGAAAATGTCTATTTCTGTTACAGATACACAACAGCAAAAAAAATATGTAAACATCACATCCACCAAAGCTTATAAAGTAGATTCTCTTCTCATTATTAGAGGCCTCTAAGAGTTCAATTTCTGGTTTTGAAAAGATCAATTATGGAAACCATTAGGATTACATTTTCTTTTGCAGCAACTTCTCATTATATATCTAGGAATTTGGAAAGCTTTTCCTGAATGTGGCAACTAACATAGTTTTATTCTATATAACTTATCCCAAAATAGCACTCCATCTCTCAAGGAAGATCCTAGATCTTGAACAAAGAATGCTGCACTGGAAATTATTCCTGTTCTCTGCAGGTGAAGAGGAGGGTCATAAGGTTTGTCAACCCATAAAGATGAAGGGATTTGGGCCAGAGAGAACACAGAGAGCAGAGAAAGAAATTTTATTTTTAAAGAGGAGAAATTACGACTGACATAGTGCTATAAAGGAACCGTTTTAGTTTTAATGTAAAATATATTTTATTGCTTTTTAGTTATACTTCGTACATCCTCTGGAGATGAAAAAATATGACAGCTTACGGCTGAAAGCTGACCCTATGCCCTCAGTAAGAGGGCAATTAACTCTCTGTTCAGTATCGAGTTGTGACCCTACCATTCCTATATTCACTGTCTCACAAGCCTGATGTGTGGCTATCTAGGATATAATGTTTTTTACTCTGAATTATTTCCATAATAAATTATTTTTGTGGCTCCTTTATTACAACTGAGGTGGTTTTTCTACTTACAAAAAAATTAAGGTGGTGGTATATAAAGGCAATAGAACGAGTCTTGTTTACCATATTTTGGAAAAGATTTAAAATAATTTTTGGTCTGTTTATTTCAACTGTAAGGAGTGATCACAGTTAATACATTGATTTTCCTTATTTGCTTATACTTAAATATGTATATATATTATTTTTTGGTGGACTTTAATAAATTCTCCTTAAAATATAGTTCCTGTCACCTTTCCATCCAGGAAGCTATATGCAGTATGCCAGCTTCCATATTCAATGGAAAGAAACTAAAGAATTTCAAGTTAACCAGCAATAATCTTTATATGCAGCAAGGAGCATATGTAGGAGGAAGAGGTTTCTAACTTGGCCTTTTGTGGCTGTGACTGACTTTGGCCATGATCTAAGGAAGCATGCACTATTGCACATGACTTCGCTATGTGACACTTAAAACAAATAGCATGTAACACAGTATGGAGTGAATAAACTAAATGTAAATGATCGGGGCGGGGGGAGTCACTGCTGGTTAATAAGTTGCAATGTCAAAAGGACCAAACATGTAATACAGATGAGAGAATAGAGACTCTAGCACAGCTATGTAGCTGCATCCCCCAAAGGGGTAGGATTGCTACTTGTTCTTCCTCATATATTTTGTTTTTCAGAAAAAGCCACATGTTAAACATTTCTTAGTATAGTCCCATCTATACTAAGTGTACTCCTTTCTTTTCTGACTTTAAAACCATTTACACAAATAGTGGGAAGTGTTACATCCCACTCTCAACCACTTATTTGAATTTCACCCTAGCATATCTAGCTTCCTATTCTGTGACAGAGAAAGAGTGCAGAGGGTCCTCCTTCTCGTATTCTTGCTGATGCCATTTCAGGTTTAAATAGAATTTGATCTCCTTGATGGAGAATCGCCTGGAAAATGTTCCAACTCTAGGAACCCAACGTCAAGGGTCAAGATTCCCCAGCTAACTTAGCTTCTGTTAAACTGCCAACTTGTGCAACTCCCTCCCCTTCAGTTAACTGCTTATCTTAACTCCTGTTAAATTGTTTGCTTGTGTTAAGCCTGTACCTACAGCTGCCAAGTTAGATGTCAGGACATGATTTTTGCCTTTCAAAAACCCGTTCATTGGACACTCTGTACTATACTTAGGTTCAGAATACCTGAATATGGCCCCAGCTGGCTAGAGTAAAGGCTATCAATTGCTGTGAACTGTGTAGGAGTGGTCATCTCTGGTGGGCCTCCATAACAATTTGGCAGTTCCACACGGGTATTTCCAAACAATGGAATCTTGATTCCCCCCCCTTTAAAGTTCAGATAGAGTCTCATCATCATCTCATCCAGTGAATCACACCATAATCTGCAGATCCTTAAGTGAAAACCATAAATCTTCACTTTCTTGCCCTTGAATCCATGAGGAAGATCTGTGTACCCTGTATTCAAACCCACTCAAAACAATATGATTCCTCAGTTTATCCACTTTGATATTCTAGATCTGCTCTGGATGAGTTCTGATAGCATTTAACTGTGTGTTTTGTTTTGTGTTTTCTCTAGATTTTTCTACACAAAGATGTGGAGATTCTTTTAGGTAATAAAATTTGTAAGCACAAAATAGCCTAGAAACTTTCAGAATCAAATAGATTACAGTAACAAGAAAAAAAACCTCTTCAACATTCTTCTTTTCTGGCTGTCCACTGTCTTCTTTCATTCTGGGATACAGAACTCATCAACCTCATCACAGGCTCTATTCATTGTCATTGTCATCCAACAAGCTGAATTTATTCCCTTGGTAATTGTTCATCTCATATCTCTACCTCAAATGCCCAGTAGTCAGGTGTTCCTCTTCACTGCTATGATAAAGTGTTCAAGTCATGATAAAGCATTCCAGGTGCACAGCTGTTGTTAAATAAAATAGACTGAGAAAAGTAGCTCACCATTCTGCCACCAGTTCAACTGTACATACACACAAACACAAACACACACACACACACACACACACACGAAAGAATGCAAGGGTTTGGATAGAGAAATAGAAGAAAATTATATAACTCTATTCTAATTATTTTTAAAAATTAAGATAAAATAAATGTTACCTAGTATGCAACCAGTATGGAATCAAAGTGGAGTTTTCTTGTGAAAACTAAACAGAACTGCTCTACAAGGCAGCTTTACTACTTCCAAACACACACACACACACACACACACACACACACACCAGACCCCACAGAGACACCTGCTCTGCTCAGCCGTGTGAATTGTTGTGCTCTTCACAGTAGCAAGAAAATGGTATCAACCTAGATGCTGATTCACTGATAATGAAAATGCATTCCATATAAACACTAGAACTTGGTTCAACCATAAAGAAAAAATAATTTTTTTTTTCAGGAAGAGAGGTGGAACTGGGAAACATATTAAGTGTGCTGACCCAGGCTTAGAAAAGCTGATACCACAGGTTCTCTCTCATCTGCAAGTTCTGGCTTCTAACTGCCAAATATGTACATGGGTGGCTGTGGGGGTAAAAACGGGTTAAAGTTCAGGAAGCTAGAAAGGGGCCATGGGAGGAGGGAATAGGGAGTGACAATTGCCCATATAATATATTAAAGTGAAAGACACAATTCTGTGTCTGGGGTGGTAGAGGGTACAGCTGGAAGAGAGAAGGGATGGGAGTGGTGCAGGAACTGTGAAGGAGGTATGAATGAAATTGAACACGTATGAGATGCCTTTTAACATCACTTTGTAAGCTTATTTTTTTAAATTTAAATTTAAAAAGTGGATGAAGAAGCAGACAACTAAGATTTAAGTTTAGTTATATAGCCTCAGAACTTTGGCTCTTGCTACTAACCTGGCTGACTTGTAGAATTCAGGTAAATTTCGAAAAGTCTTGGAAGTCACAGCAAGGAGTTTCAGTTCTGTTGTTGGAGTGGGAATTTGTTGAAAAGTTTTAAGTAGAAGAATGATACAACTAGATTTGTGTTTAAGAAAGATGCTTTGACAGCAAACTGGATTGCATTTAATGTTGGGAAACATTAGGGTGCTCTACAATATCTCACTGATAGACACTGGCAGCTGAAACTAGACATATAAAGAAAGGGGCTAATCAAAAACTTACTTACAGGATGGATTCTTTAGGACTCTATTTATTGAGGAGGGGGGTGAGTAGAGTAAGACATTAAAGGTAATTTACAGGGACCTATGTACAATAGGTACCAGCAGGTTGAGGGAAATGATTACTTCACTGAATTTAGCTATCAGTACAATCTATCACAAAGCCAGTTAGATATAGTCAACATAGACATGTAGCCTTGGGGATTAGATTCTAAAGTTACTTAGTACATAGATTTACACTGGAGCTGTTGAAGAAAAGATCATCCAAGAGGACCATGAGGCTTAGTAGTCAAATAGAACCGGGGATATAATCGTGAAGAAAAACAGGCAAGAAGCAGGCAGAGGGGAAAGACCTCCTAAAGGAAAGAGAGCGTGGTTAGTAGGTATAAGGAAAGTTTATTGTCGACTGCCTAGAAAAAACTGAAGCAGCCTACTGAATTGCCTAATATATTCTTAAGAAGTAGTGTGCACCAACAGGTGCTGAATCAAATTACATCATCATTCAAAAAAGCTAATGTGTAAAGCCATCAGAGAGGTAGATAGACATGCTAGAAAGACATAATGGGTTGATCAATACAATGTCATGCTTGGTATTAAATATGCTATATGATAAATAAGCAGTAACGGATAGCAAGGTGCTGGGAAATGTCAAGGAGAGGAATGATGACAGAAGAAATAAAGAGAAATGAAATATCTCGGGAGGCTAATAGCTTATATACCCATTTCCCCTCAGTCTCCCTTTTCTTATTCAAAACACACGTGTAAAATTTTGCAACACACTGAAATCTCTAGATACTGTTCAGGGTCAACATATGCAAAAGAACGCCACTGTAGCTAGCGCCGTTTTTCTTGGGTTTCATCGTAAGTCAGCCATTTATTTCTCTTAACTATTAGGGTAAGGATAAAGCAATTTTAAGAGTAAAGTCAGTGTTCAGTGGCTGTTTCGGAGAACTATTACAAAGTCTTTTAGATTGTTGCTTGGTTTGCTGCAAACAGTATTTGTTTTCCATATAATTTATATAGTAGCACACTCAGGATAAAAGTAGACAAGAAAATATTTAGTGTGATAGCTCACATTTGAGGAGATTCTTACATGCCTTTAAGTGTGATACATGTATCAAATAGTTTGACCTCTTTGATGCAGATTTTTGTATAAAGTAGATTTTTGCTCTTGTTATTGCTCTTTCACAAATGGAGAAGCTGAGACCCAGAGTTTCCAAGTTTTTCCTGTTCAGTAGCAAAACCTGAAATTATTTTATCCTGATTCCAGTACCCAAATCATGTTCCTTTCAGCCACTCTGCCTCCAATATCTCATTATGCTGGCCAATCACTTTCTAATGTTCGTTTTGTGGTTAAAACTAAATCTTACACCAAGAGGCCTCTCCATCGTTTTATATGATGCTGTATTAATATTTTTATATTTACAGTTGGAGCATATCTTGTTTGCTGTTTTTGAACTGAACAATCATGCAGTAGCTAAACTCAATCACAAAGCACTTACATATAGATTTTAATAAGAAATAAATATAAAATTGTGATCAATATTTAATCTCTTACAAATAATGGGCTTATTTCCATTTCCTGGTGAGAAAACCTCTGGAGACCCAGGCAGCCTACAGCGCTGATGACTGGGAAGGGAACACAGTTCGGTCGAGTATCTTCAAAATCCTTCCTGAATGTCCACTCTGTTTTTAACCAAGGTTACTTAGTGTGTGCAACACACCTGAGTTCGTGTGACTGTGTTCCCCTCTACAATCTTCTGTCATTTCTTAGTCTTTACTGGGTGTTTTTATGGCTGATAGGCACTTCTGACCATCTTATCGTTTTCTTTTTGCTTTTTTTAATTTTTAATTTTTAAAAATTTTCATTATATATCCCGATTGAAGCCCCCTCCTTCAACTCCTCCCAGTACCACCCTTCCTTCCTCTTCCTCCCATCCTCTTCCTCCCATCCTCTTCTGATAGTCCACTGAAAGGGTGAGTTCTCTTCCTCTGGCGTCTGCCCATTTTCTTATCAAGTCTCATCTGGACTACCTGGATCCTCTTCCTCCGTGACTTGGTAAGGCCGAATCACCAGGAGCAAGTGATCAAAGAGCAGGCAACCGAGTTCAAGACAGAGGAAGCCCCTGCTCCCCTTACTCGGTAGGCCTCAGAAAGACTGAACTGCCAATTGGCTACATCTGAGCACGGAATCTAGGTCCTCTCGGCGCATGGTCCTTGGTAGATGCATCCGTCTCTGCAGGACCACCCTAGGTTCAGATTTTTTAGTTTTGTTGGTTTCCTGGTGGGGCTCCTGTTCCCCCCTCTGTGCCCTTCTATCCCCCCACCATCAGCTTTCTTCCATAAGATTACCTGTGCTCTGCCCGAAGTTTGGCTGTGAGTCTCGGCTTTAAGGATCTAATGAGACTTTTAATTTCAGCATTTTATGTGTAAAATGATAGTTTAAATATAGTTTACATTTAAATTTAAAATAAAGCACAAGGCCTTTACATTCTGACATTTTGGTAAAGGCTTTAATGTGATACACAGCTCATAAAGCCAGGCAATATGCTGGATAGGAAAGGTTAACTAGCGTCTCTCATGCCTAAGACAGGTATAACTCCATCACTGGTTTGATTTTTTTTAAATGAATAAATCTCTGTAATTTAAACGAAAGATAACTGAGCGTGGAGTAAATGTATGACTAAGGACTTCAACTTTCAGGTCTAACCTCGTAGGTCTTGTGCCTCCATTCGGGGAACGCAGTCTGATAAGGCTGTAATTCTTAGAAAGGGAGAGCAGACATCTTTGAGCAAATCCAGCCTTTGTGTACTAGTGGAATCAGGGTTTGCTTGGTGTGTAGAGGTTTTCTAGTGGTTGTTTCACCTTCTAAACTAAGTTTTCCTTTGAGTATAGAAGTTTTCCTTTGAGTATGGAGAGGCCAGGTGGGGAATGAGTGTGATGCTGAATTATCCAGTATTCTGACTGCAGTGACAAATACGGGCATGAGAAAAGTGCCAGAATCAAAAGCACTTCGCCCATGCTTGGATATGCACTACATTTTCCACAAACAAGTACAAATAAAATTGAAGGATCTGGATAAAGTTGTTCAGATATATCAATCCCATCACCTGATCACAATATTGTATTCCAGTGTTATACACCATTATTATTTGGATAAATGAAACAGAACCACTAAGGTTCTTTCTGCTTCATTGGCCACAATAGTATGTCAGTACATAATTACAGCAATGAAAATTTCAATTGAAATTAATCATATACTTTTAAATTAATTTCATTAAATAGTGAATAAAAATAAAAATCATAATAAATTAAAAAAAAAAACTATTTCTGAGGTGGTAAACCCATGCCCACTCCTGGCCTCCAGTCATGTGGCTATGTGTCATTTTGTTTAAGCTATGATGCTTATCTAGAGAAGAATGGAAACAATGTTGGGGGGAAAACATGTCTAAATCTTATCAAAATTTTTAAGAATGTATGTTGTGGTATACTTTCAAGCTCTGGGATCAGCAAAAAATGGCTTTGAATTCAGTGTTACTGGATATGCAAGGAAGAGGACTTACTTAACATTTCTCTGAGACTCAGCTTCTCATCTTTAAAATGGAGATTACCCTACTACAGGGTGGGTTTTTGTTGTTGTTTTGGTTTTGTCTGTTTTGTACATATGGTCTCATGTGGTTACAGCCTCCCACTGTAGCTGATGTTGAACTGGAACTGCTCATCTACTTCTGTCTCTACTTCCCAAGTGCTGAGATTATAGGCATGTGCCATCACACTGGCCCTTACTCTTGATTGTTGGTTTCCCTATCTGAGGACTGAACCCAGTGCCTTGCAGTTTCTAGGCAAGCGATCTACCACTGAGCTAAATCTCAAACCCTTTTATTGTTTATTTGTTTGTTTACTTTAGTGAGTAAAATACTAGACTTTCCCAAACATTAAGTACTCAATAGATACTATATATTAGCAGTACAAATTTCATAATATAAATGAATCTGCTTTCTTAATGGAATGCTACGAGACTAGCTGGCTACTTAGAGACTGACAAATGCTGTCTCTAATGATGCACAATAACCTCCAAAAATGCCAATCACTGTTATGTGAAATCTCAACCTAGAGAAGTTGCAACAAGCAGCTTGCAAAGACCTAGGCCCTGTGATGTTAAATGCTATTTTTCAGTGAGAACAGATTTTTTTTTTCATGTGCACATAGGGTGTGTGTGTGTGTGTGTATGTATGTAGGGTGTGTATATAAGGGTGTATAATGGGTGGTGATGCACATATGTGCATGAGTGTTCATATATATGAGGAAGACCAAAGTTGATGTCAGATGTCTTCTTGGATCTCTCTCCACTTCTATTTGTTGAAGTAGCATTTGTCAATTGAAAGCCAAGCTTACCAATTGGCCAGGCTAGCTAGCTGATTTGTTTTGGGGATATTCCATCTCTGCCTCTGGAGTACTCAGTTTGCAAGTGACAGCCATAAAAGCCAAGCTATTTCATGGATTCTGGGAATTAAAACTCTGGTCCTCTCTCTTGTATAGCAAGCACTTTATACACTGAGCCATCCCTTCAGCCTGGGAAGCATTTTGTTTAAGCCAAAGTCTGCTTCCCCTTTATAAAGCACTGCCAGAATGTGCCAAGTAATGAAAATCTTTTGTGGCTATAATTGCTCAGTACTGTCCAAATGTATGAGCATCACCATTACCTCTGCCAGAAAGCTTTTCTACCTTGAATCTCAACTCCACTGCACACAGCATCATTTTTATGCTACAGAATCCAATTAGAAATGCTTTGTCATGTGCTGTGGATAAACTACTATCTGCTTCTTAGACCGTTGTGTAGGACACATATGCTTAAAAATAGGGACTTTAGGGTGGTGAGTTTATGTTCCAATCTGTATGAGATGAGAGATGCTCCTATACCTGGAAAGTTATTTCTGAGAGTATGTGGATATGTGTGTCTAGAACAGGTTAACAGCTAAGTAAAGAAACAAGATCACTTTCACCAGTCCTTTCTGGACCTGAGTAAGGTAAAGAACACAAAAGACTGAATTCTTTCTTTCTTCTTGGGCTGTGTGATGGTTTGAATCATGATGACCCCCTTAAGCTCATCTGTTAGTGGAACTCTTTGGGAAGGATTAGTAGGTGTGGCCTTGCAGGAAGGAGCAGGTGTGGCCTTTTTGAATGAAATGTATCATTGGCAGTAGAAATAAAGGTTTCAAAGAGCTTGCCAGGCCCAGCTTCTCTCTCTCCCTTCGTCATTCTTCCTCAGTCTCTTTCTGCCTGCTGCCATTCTCAGCTTCTTCTCCAGCACCGCACCTGCCTGCCTTCTGCCCTGCTCCCTGCCATGGTGATAGCAGACTAACCTCTGAAACTGTAAGTAACCCCCTCCCCCATTGAAGGCTTTCTTTTTATAAGAGTTGTTTTGGTCATGATGTCTATTTATTAGCGATAGAATCATAACTAAGACAGAACTCCTGGTACAGAAATCTGAGCTTTAGAACACCAGATGTCCTGTGACTTGGTCCTCTGACCTCTGCAACTTAAATTCTACCTCTTCACACCCCAGTTCTCGGCCTTCAGAGATTGGTTATTCTTGTTTACCACTTTTCCACAGAGACAAGGCTTGAGGTTCTCTGTGTCATGGTTTCATATGCACCAATCTCCATGCTATATAAATACATGCATACACATAGGTATGTGTATACATAGGTGTATGCATGTATATTCTCTCTCTGTTTGTCTCTGTTTCTGCCTCTGTACTCATCCCCCATCCTCTCTGTGTGTTGGTGTGTTATGCTGTATATTTTGGTTCTATTTGTGCAAACATATTTCTGGATACTGAGTGAGTCTCCTTTCTATTTGCAACTTGGTACCTTCTTCACACTCCCTACACAGAGTAGAAATCATCAAGATTTCAGAATTAATTTGTCAACAAATATCTCTGACACCTACCTCTGTGCTAGGCACAGATTTTATGCGTTTTACAGAGAGTTTGGGTGACAAAGGGAATGTTATGGTCCTCATTTTAGGTTCTTAGTTAAGCCCCTTAGGGCTTCTAAGTTCTTGCAAACTCACCCAAATCTGGCAGGCTTTCTGTTCTCCCGAATATGTGGCTATACCCCCAAATGTGTCTCTTTTCTTGCGTTAGAGTTGTCAAGGAACTTCAGGGAGCTCCAGGTTCCATTTCTTTAAACAGTAAATAGAAATTGTCAGTAGCTTGCACATATTGATAACAAGCGATCTCTGAAATGAATCTTAAACCTCCTAACTTACTTCCCAGAGGACAGCTTTGAATTCTTTCATACTGACTTAAGGAGGTCAGAGGTCACAGCTCTATACTCTTATTCTATGTAGAATATTTTATGGCCTAAACTCCTAGCTATATCCATGATGTCTCCTTATAACAGTGGTTTTCAACCTTCCTAATGCCGTGACCCTTTCATACAGTGTCTCACATCATGGTGATCCACCAACCATAAAATTATTTTTGTTGCTACTTCATAACTGAAATTTCGTTCTGTTATGAATTGTAATGTAAACATCTGATATGCACTATATTTGATTCTGAACCCTCTGAAAGGGTCATTTACACCAAAAGGGCTTGTGACCCACAGGTTGAGAGCCAGTGCTTTATACAAATGTTCTGATTATTTTCTTGACCTATTGAAGTAATACTAAATTAATGTTATTTCAAATATCAAGAGATAAAACAAAGCGACCAAGCAGTAATTTTTTGAAAATTATTTTAAACTGATTTCAAGTATACAGTCTACATTCTTAAAATCATTTTAATTTTATAAAAGTTTTATAAAATTAAAAGTTTATTTTTTAAAATTATTTCTGGCATAAAAGACAAAAGCAAGTCACAGATATAATTTTCTTGCATTTCAATTTTTTCTATTGCTTCAAAATCTCTCCTTCCTGTGAAGCTATTGGCCAGGAATATGAAATACTATTCATTGCACAGACAGGATTTAAGACAGGCCTTTTTTTTCCTTTTATGATCTCTTGCTTGATTTGTCAAGAATCAATCAGATTAAAAAGTAAAAACCATTCTAACCTTCATCTCAGATAAAAATAAGACTTAAGTGAACTGACATGATGCGTTGTCCTTCATTTATAATCATAAGGCTGACATCCTGTCAATATCACTCAGCATGGAGCTGAACAGTGATGTCAGTTTGATGCTGAGCCACGTTTAAAGAGCCATGGAACATGATATGTGGGAGACAGAGCTGAAGCAAGGCTGCAAATAAGACTGGGACTAGGTTCCTTTCGGTACACATGGTGAGTCCACGACCGCCAAGGCTACACAAGGAAACCTTGTCTTGAAAAGACAAAACAAAGGAAAAAACAAAGAATCTGTATGCACATTTATGTTACCCTAAGAATACATAAATTACAATCTATTGATAATGAACATGAGTGGACCCTCACACTCTCTTTAGATCTGTTGTTGTTGTGTGTTTTTCAATAGAGACAAAACTAGCTACTGTATTGCTAATTTTTACTAGGAAAGAACTTTCTAGGAGACCTCTTGCCCCACTCCAACCAAGTATGTCTGTCTTTCTTTCTTTCTTTCTTTCTTTCTTTCTTTCTTTCTTTCTTTCTTTCTTTTTTCTTCTTTTATGTATTACATCCCACCTCAGTTTCTCCTCCCTCTCTCTATACCTCCACATCTCCACCCCACCCTCTCCTCCATTACTCAGGAAGGTTTTTTTGGGGGGTTTTGTTTGTTTGTTTGTTTTAGTTTATAACAATATTTAAATTGGGTAAATCTACTAACCGTGTGCTGCCATAGTAGGGAGCAATGGTTTGAGAAAATTTCCCACAAAGTTCACATGTTCAAAACTTTTGTTTTGAAGGTTAGTGCTATTGGTAAAAAGTTGAACCTTTGAGAGATACATCACAGTAGAAGGTCCTTGGGCCATTTAGACATGTTCACAGAGAGGATTATGGGTACTTGGTCCATTATTCTTCCTCACTCTTGCTTTTTGACCATGAAGTGAGCACATGTTTCCACCCTAATCTGCTTGTTGCTTCACTACAGCCCAGAGCCATGGGTGAATGGATACACAGGAATGGCGCAGACTGTTTGTCAGACAGAATAAAATGTTCGTTATTCCAAATCAATTCTTTCAGGTATCGTGATGGAAGCTGATTATAATACAGGACTGTCTGGCTCATTTCACATTGAGAAGCTGCATGCTTGCTTATTTATTTATTTATGAGACTGAATTTTGATGTATAGGTCTGGCTGGCCTTATCGCACTACATAGATTCACTGTATATACTTTTGAGCTGTGTCAACTCTCCTGCTGAAAACTGTACTTTTATAAGACAGATGTCTTAGTAATAAAATGATGACTTTTATTCACACAGGGTATGTTTCATTGACAGTTTGTTTGGTGAAAAGGCACCACCAGATAATCTGTGCTCACACATAATAATCCTAACCTGAGCCTTCTGAGGACTGAAGTTTCCTAACTGAAGGGCTTGACAGGAGTACCTTTGTTTGGTCATTCATTTATAGTCTCTTAGAGCTCACATGTATGTGATTAAGTGGTTTTATGGACATGCCAGGTAACTTTTATTGGACCTTTCAGATCTACCCCTTGTCCCCCTCCCACCCCCACTTCTCCTCACCTGGGAGCTTGACCTCAAGGGGTCTTACTCAGGGGCTGGATCTCTGTGAGCTTCTGTGGTATCTTGTGTTAATCCTGGTTACATTGCCAAGTAGATCTCTGCAGAAATACAAATAGTTCTTCCTTCCAAGATAGAGGTTACATTTTAACAAAAAGTGATATGGTAATTACATTTGTAAAGAATCATACTAAGCTAAGGAAGGTGTCCATATAGAGGAGAATTTGCAACGGTATCTACTATCATGTAGTTTTTTAATAGTTGAAATAGTATAAGTTAATTTTTCATTAAAAAAAAAAACAAGTTTCACATCCTAGTAGATAAATCATTTAAAAATACAGTTTCAAATGTGGTTAAATATTTCAGTGTGGGACAGGATTGAAAATCATAAGCCTTTCAGTGCAGATAAATACATAGATTTTCATTCAGTTCTATCTGGGGTTTTAGCTATGACATATATCAGTTCAAAGTATTATAATAAATGAACTTCTAAAGAGATCTCATTACTTGCAGAGAAAGTTTTAAACTAAGAATACATATATATAATGTATATATATGTATATATATATAAAATGATATGGTATATAATATGTACATCTTTGGTATACAATATATATGGTATATAAATATAACAGATATATTTGGTAACAAAACAACTAAGCAAGCAAGCAAACTAAGAAAACAACAATAAAACAAAAATCAAGATTGAAGGGGTCTAGATGTTTTAATCAAAGTTGTAGACTGAGACACCATTAGGTCACAGCATTATGTTATGTGAGTAAAAATAAACTTTTATATATTCTGCCACTGTGATTTTAGTGTTTTGTTACAGCAGCTATTCTGTCTTGATCGATACAGAAATTGGCTCTTTGATATGTGTTACAAATACAACAACCCTCTGACACTCCCTGCACTCCAAATAAGTGGTCTTGGCTTAGTGCCTGGCCAGAGAAAATGGAGCTAAAACCTAGGAAACTGGATATCTGTAAAGTTCTGCTATGCTCCAGACACTTCAGTAGAGCTGTTGTGGGAGAATGGGAAAGGCAAACCACCCAGCTACTGAGTTTGTTCCTCTAGGGGATGTAGTTGGAAAGGTCAGAAAAAAAGCGTGTTGACCACAACACAAGCAAGAAATAGATGCATCCATGTGGGCTTGGGTCCATTTCTTAGCAGAGAATGGAGGGAAGAATGCTCAGGAATCAAGGATCTTACATGGTTGAAGTGCTGATAGAGTTCAGATCCAGAATAATATTTAAAAAAAAGCTCTGAGTGACAAAGAACTAGTGAGATTTCTCCAGCAATTCAATCCTTCAGCAAGCATCAGAATATCAGAATAAGAGAGATAGTTTTCTATTCTGGCATATCATTTCAGGTAGCCTCAAGGTGCCTGCCACTAAGATGAAGGAAAAGCATAATGGGGACTGAAAAACAAAGAATAAGGCAAATTCAATAAAATCCCATTATAAACCTTGGCACTAGAACAGATACGGAAGCAACCAGATCTGGTCCTTACTATGGAAACTCTTAAGAAACTGCATTGTCAAAGAAACTATGAGCCAGGGCAAAAAGAGTCTTTAAACTAAGCTTGGTGAAGAGTAGAAACATGAAGACCGCCCAAGCCTCGGGGAGATGACATTCTTCAACAACCATTCCAGATATTGCTATGCAATGTACTGATTAAAAAGGAGCCCTTGCCAGGTAGTGTTGCTTGACTTTAATCCCAGTGCCCAGGAGGCAGAAGCAGGGGGGTATTTGTGAATTCCAGACCCAGTCTGATCTACAGAGTGAGTTCCAGCACAACCAGGTCTACAAAGAGAAACCCTGCCTCAAAATCAAGAAGAGGAGGAGGAGGAGGAGAAGGAAGTTCTCAAGCTAGAGAGGTGGCTCAGTGAGTAAAGGTGTTTGCTGCCTGAGAATACGTGTTCAATCACAGGACCCGTGTGGTAGAAGAGTAAACAAATTACCTCAAGTTGTTCTCTGATCTACACAAACAGAATGTGGCAATACTCTCCTCCAGCAAATAAATAAGAGTAATTTTAAAAATTAAAAGAAAAACTTGGTGAGAGCAGCCAAGGGTTACAAGCCCAATGGGATTTTTCAAGCAGGTCAGCCAAAAAAACAAAACAAAACAAAAAAAAAAAAAACAGAAAACAAAAAAACTTAGGCCCAGAGGGACCTGCAGAGCCGATACTCCAACCAAGAACAATGCATTGAAAGGACCTAGAACCCCTGCTCAGAGGAAGCCCTGAGACTGCTCAGTCTCCAAGTGGGTTCCCTACTAAGAAGATCAGGAACTGTCTCTGACATGAACTCAGTGGGTAGCTCTTTGATCAGTTCCCCCTTCCAGGGTGCAGCCTTGACAGGGCACAGAGGAAGATGATTCAGCCAGCCCTGATGAAACCTGTTAGTCTAAGGTCAGATAGAAGGCAAGGAGGACATGAACTCAATGGCTGGCTCTTTGACCTCTGCCCCCCACACCCCACCCTGCCCTAGGGAGGAGCAGCCTTGCTAGGCCACAGAAGAGGACATTGTAGCCAGCCCTGAAGAGGATCAGATGGAAGGAGAGGAGGACCTCCCCCATCAATGGATTTAGAGTCGGGCAGGAAGGAGATGAGGGAGGGAGGGTGGGATTGGGAGGGAATGTGGGAAGAGGCTACATCCAGGATACAAAGTAAATAAACTGTAATTAAAATAAAAAATAATAAATAAATTAAAAAAATAAAATAGTCTCTCATAAAAAATTTTAAATAACAATTTTAAAAGACAGTAAACTTTCTTTGACTATATAGTTCACTATCTGGAATTTCTCAGCATAGGATAAAAAGATGATAAAAAAAAAAAAAGAAGGCAAGGAGGGCCTCCCCTAATGTTGGGCTTGGGAAGGGGTGTAAGGGGAAGAAGAGGAAGGATGGGTGGGGATGGGAGGAGATGAGGAAGGGGGCTCAGTGGGGATACAAAGTGAATAAATGATAATAAACAAATAAATTAATTAATTAAAAAAAGAAAAGAAAATGTGACAAATTGGGAGTGAAATGTCCACCAAGAAGGATTTAACAATTTTTTTATGTCATTCTCATCTATATATACCCTATTCTTCCCTTTTTTGAATACTAGTGTTCTTATTGCAGTTATGCTGGGTAGACAAGATAGGATACCGGGCCTAGGATTGTCTGCATAATTTGCAGGAAATCACTTGTTTGTTTTGGGTTGTTTTTTTTTTTTTTTTTCCTTTCATAAGCTGTGTTACATGTCTACATTAAATTCTCAAGAGGTCAGTTTCAGGTGGACCTGAGACAGCCAAAACGAACACAGTCTGGACCCACTGGACTCTGAGCTAGAGTCAGAGGGACTGAAGGACACTTGGGAAGGTATCGCTTGAGTTGAGGATGACAGAATTTCATTGCCTGCAGAAAATACTGAATTCAGTGACTGAGTGAGTGATTGGTTGGTTGTGTATTAAAAGACAGACTTTTGATTTGGAAAAGCATTTCATTTTTGTGCTTTTGGGGCAGAGTTGTGCTACATCCTCCACAGCCACTCTTAGGGTTAGGGATAGTATGTAGCTAAATCCTCTAGAAGGAACTGGGAAAAGATACACAGATGCACTCCGTGCCTGACTGGTGGAAACCTCTATGGTCTTTCCTCTACAAGCCTCACCTTACAGGCTTATTCAGAAGAATCAGAAAAGGACTCCCTTCCCCCAAAGGAGTTATTGAACAATTGAGAAAGTGTCTCTGGAAACACTTTTTGCAATGTGTGTTAGCTACTGAGACCTGGGAAGGGGGCAGGTGTTTGATACAAATGTCAGTTTTTCATAAACAGAAGAATCTTCCCAACCACTCAAAATGAACAACTTTTCACTCAAGAACTTGCCGTGGGAGTGGAGGCACAGAGACAAGGCAAGTCTGAGACCATAACCTGAGTCGGAGACTGCGTGGACTTATGGGCTCTGTCAGACCTGCGAAGATTTTCACGGTGGGACTCTCTGGAAGCTGCCCACTGGTCGCCAATGCTGAGAATGAACTCTCTACTGAGTGTAGATTTTTGGCAGCCATTGTTTTAGCATTTGGTAGGTCGGGGTAGCTGGAAGAATGAGTTTTCCTTGAATCCATGTGTGTCCCTGCAAAACCTCCAGTGATACCTCATCGGCCCCCTCTATTCCAGAGCCTCATCCTTTATAAGAACTCACTGTTTATCCCCTCCTCCGTGCCCTTAGCATGCACCATGGTTACATATGTACTTTCCGAGTTATTTCTTCATTGCCTATTTCATGGGGTATATTTTCATAAGATTTTCTTTGTTGGTGTCACTAAACCTTGTATCTCTGAGAGCTCTTAGAAATGAACAGAGCCGGGCACGGCAGTGCATACCTGTAATCCCAGCACGCAGGGAGGCAAAGGCAGGCGGGTCTCTGTGAGTCTGAGGCCAGCTTGGTCTACAAAGCAAGTCCTGGATAGCCAAGGCTGCACAGAGAAATCCTGTCTCCAAAACACCAAACCAAATCACACAACCAAACCAAATGAAACAAAAGAGCTGAACAGAAGAAAAGGAAATTAAAGTAGAAGCTACAGTCAGTCTCTTAAAAATAATAGTAACAATATTAATTTATTGTTATCATCATCATCATCATCATCGTTATCATTACTTTTACCACTTCAGACTCTTTCCAGTTGGTTTCTCACTTACGCCCTGGTACCACCATAAGGAGATACCTTCTTTTAGGCTAAATCTTGTGTGCATCTGGTAGCCTGTCTTTCAGTGCCCTGGAGCTCCCCAGGTAGGCAGGACTGGCTGGCCAGCAGACCCTTGAGATCTGCCTGTTTGGGGACTGAGCTCAGGCCTTCGTGATCCTGTGTCAAGCCTTCTGCAGACTGAGCCATAGCTCAACCTCTAAGTCTTTCTTGACTTGGTCTCTGCTTCAGGAAGGGTGACCTCTGCAACACCACAATCCCCACTTCTCGCCTGACATTTTGGCATTTGCCTCTGTGCTTGTTGTTGTTGTTTTGTTTGTTTGTTTGTTTGTTTGTTTTTTGTCAACCTGACACAAGCTAAAGTGTTCCAGAAAGAAGGAATCTCATCTGAGAATTATGTGTACATCAGGCTGGTGAGACTGTTTTCTAGATTAGTGATTGATGTGGGAGGGCCTAACCCACTGGGGCAGTACCACCTTCAGGAAAGTGGCCCTGGGTTATCCACGAAAGTAAACTGAACAAGCCAGTAAACTGGTTATTTCAGGAAAGCTGATGAGCTGGCTTGTTCAGTTTACTTAGGGACTTTCCTCCAGGAGTTTTGCTTCAGTGCCTGGCTCCAGGTTTTCTGTCTTGGGTTCCTGCCCTGACTTCCTGTCATGACAGACCATAATTATAAGCTGAAATAGACTCTTTTCTCCCCAAGTTGGTTTTTTCCTTCTTATGTCCTTTAGAAGAGCAGTCAAAACCAAACTAGGACAATTCCCCTCTCTGACTGCATCCCTACTTGTGCTCAGGAAGATGTTGATTTAGATTCTTTGTTCTTGATACCTGCATCCATCCTCTCATTCACAACTTCTGACCCACATTCTGACTGGCAGTTCTGTGTGTTTACTGCAAACACAGCTTACATAGGCTTTATACGTAGGTCCATGATCATTCACCTAGAGGCCACTGCTCTGACTCCACTGTCCCAGGGAGCTTCCTCTGAGCCCTATCTTTCCAAATGCTCTTAATCAAAGGCATAATAGCTTGCTTAGGATCAGCTCATCAGCTTTCCTGAAATAACCATGGTTTATATCCAACATGGACACTATTTAAAAGACAATGAATGGCTTTTAAAAGAAAGATGCGGATATAATGGAAAATATTCTAGTAAGGCTAATATTTAAGCGTTAATCTCAAGAAGGAGAGGGTCGGGTCATTAATGACTTAATTCATTTGTTTACTCAGTGTAGTTCTATGTGTATAACAAGTACCCAATAAGAATTATGAATTGTTTGTTTATTGTATTAAAAAATTCATAATCATAAGCAGGAGATATGGCTCCATAGTTAAGGGCACTGACTGCTCTCCTAGAGAGCCTAGGTTCATTTTCTAGCACCAACACTGTAGCTCACAACCATTTGTAACTATAGTTCCAAAGTATCCAATGCTGCTCTTCTGGGTTCTGTAGGCATCAGGCACATGCAGGGTATACAGACATGGGTTAAGGTTAAACACCTACACATATAAAATTAAATAATAAAATATTAAAATAAAACTCCTAATTTGACAAATATTAGTTTTGTTATTGTGGGTTTTTTTTTATCATCTTGCCACATAGTTTCCCTTACTCCCAGCTATCTTTAGCAGCCTTGGGTTGCTATCCGAATGATTATGCTCTGAGTCCCTCTTGTCACATTTCATCACAGTCATGACAATAGTGAAGTGGCTGAGAGGATGCAGTGCCTGTTTGTAAAACCATTTCAAGTAAAGGACTTCAAGTTCCTTCTGGCCGCTATTCAAATCTCTGCTGTTATTTCCAACAGAACATAAAGCACCAAGGTCCCTTATTGAACCAGCACTGGCCAAGACGCATGACAGGACAATGAGATGTAGTAAAGTTAGTCATCTCAGAACAACTTTACTCAAGTATTCTGCTTTTTTTTTTTTTCTGCCTCGTCTCTCTAAACTTTGCATAACTCGAACATACAAGCAATACTCAATGCTAAAGCGTCAGGACTTCGAAGGTGTGAACCAGATGTGGAACATGCAGATCTCTGAGAAGCTGATACTTATCAATGCAGAAATTGCTGCTGTAAACATTTTACATTTTTTAAATCATTTTTTAAAAGCCAAACTGGCAACAGAGTCCATGTCAGAGACAGCCTCTGCCCCACTTGCTAGGGCACCCACATGAAGACCAAGCTGCCCATCAGACACAACATGTGAAGGGGGTTCTGTTGCCTGCTTTTGGATCACTTTCCCCTAGCTGGGCTGCCTTGTCTGGTCTCAGAGGGAGAAGATTTAGTACTGATGTGACTTGGTGTCCTTGGGTGGGTTGGTGTGGTGTGATTGGGGGAGAGGCTCCCCTTTTCTGAGGAGAGGAGTGGTGAAAAGGGGAAGAGGATGGGAGGGTGGGACCTGGAGGAGAGGAAGGAGGGAGCTGCAATTAAGATGTAAAGTGAATAAATATAATTTTTTTTTGAAAAGGCCGCGCTGGTTACCATGGAAATGATTATGATGTCACAGAGGATGATGACTTCTCATAATCCATAAGCAGCAAGAGCAGATGTGCTTGTAAGAAACAAAGATCTTGTTTCCATACAAATGCTCTTAAAATAAAACACAATGGGAGAAAAATACCCAGAGCACATAATGTGAAGAAAAAGAATTGCTTCTAAATAGAATGTTTTACAAAGTTTCCCATAAAGCTTCAGCTGTTCCTCCAAGCACAACCAGCTTGAACATGGATAGAGACCTGAAATTACAGTATTCACAAAATTAGCATTCAGCCTGCATAATCTCTCCTTTCAAAGGCTTCATGCATACTTTATGTGTGCACAATCGTAGAGGCAGGTAATGAGAGTGATTCTGATTCCCCTTTGTTATTATTGTACTTAGCTGGATAAGACTTAATAAAATATGCTTTGTTAAAAATAAATCTAAGCAATAATTTATTAATTCTGTTGAAAAGATCTTTTGGCTCTTATTATGAATCACAATGAATGCTTTCCCTAAAGCACACATCTGCCCATAGATATAGAATGCAGGTACTTTTAGTAAAAGAATCAAACTGAGGAACAATTTGTAAGTGACAGTAACTTCTATATTTTTTATTATTGCAGAAGGCAGTTAATTTCACTTTAATTATCAGAGATTTAAAAAATGATAATCAAAGTCTATGAGTAGCAGCTTCTGAAATGGAATGGATGTGATGAAATATATCAAACGAATGGGAATGGATTGTTTCAAAATATTTTATAGTGTTTCCATTACACCCCTTTGGATTTAATCATAATATCTTGGTGGTCATGGATACTCTGACAAATTAATTCACTCAAATCTCCTTTTTCTTTCAATATTTTCAAATGTTTCTTAGAAATAACTAAAGTTTATATAATAAAATAAGGTAATTATAATAAAATATGTTAATTATAACTTACTTAGTCCTTGCAATAAAACCCCCACTACTTCTAACTTGTGACATGAGTGTGCTAATAACATTTCAAGCTCTTTTATAACTAAATGGAAGCTATGTATAGTAGAAAAGAGATGAATCAGCTGTTTTGATAATTTCCCTTAAAGAAAACTCCCATAGAATGCTTCTTTTTTTTTTTTTTAAATGACAACATGAAGATTAGGACCAAGACATGTTAAGTTCGAGTTCTGTATTGCTATTAGATTGTCTGTATACTTTACTTTCAATTAAACATCCCAATTAATTTCTTTCATCACGAAACACAAAGTACTAGAAGAATTACATTAAAAGTAAAACTAAAAAAAAAAAAAAAAAAAAAAACTAAATGCTTACCTTGTTTTCCAGTTTGACTTAAAATAAATTGAGAATAGTCAGCAGGTGCCTTTGAAAGCTTAACTTTAATCCCAGTTTTAGTTCAGTGACCATATTGAAGTCATATACTATTTTAAGACATAAGCTCACTTTTTAAAAGCACATAACGTGAATGCAATGCCCTAAACAGACAGTAATATTTGAGTCATATACTGTGAACTAAAACATTACAATTGATCTCAACTTCTGAAAAAGGGGACTTAGAAATACAATAAATAAGATGGTTAAAAATAGTGGGAAGATTTAGGAGAAACTAAACATCTTTGTTTCAGGAGTGCAGAAGGCAGAAATGTCTTGGTTAGAATAAACAAAGTGCATGGGACAGCATAAGAAATAAAATAGGCTTCTGAATACAGAAAAAGAGAAGAGAAACTGCATCAAATAAGCTATGACCTTCACGGTATTGGTTTATGAAGAGTTCCATCTCTATGAAAACTTTGATTAATAGAGATCAATCTGTATTAAATACTGTATTCTAAAAAGAAGAAGAAGAAGAAGAAGAGTCATAATAAAGACAAACCATCTTTCTCTACATTGTTTCTTACAGACCAAAAGAACACACAAAACATGAAAAGATATGTTTTATTGCCAGGTAAGGGACAACACCATTAATGTGGACAGCAAATGTTCAGTAAAGAAGTTAGCTAGCTAAGAACACATCTGCAATGTTTAGTATCAGCATAGTCTATCTGAAGAAACAAAAATGTGCTGCAAATGACTTAGCGGAATGAATGCTGCAGGTGAGCGGGGGTGGGAAGCTTTGGGCTTTGCCTGTAGATGCTTTTCTCTCTTTTTTTTCTTTTCTTCTTTGCTTTTTAAATGGTTTTCCTTTCTTTCCTTCTTTCTTCCCTTTCCTCCTTTCCTTTTCTTTTTTCTTCTCTCCATTATTCTTTCTCCTTCCTTTTTCCTTCCTTCCTTCCTTCCTTATCTATACTTTCACTTAATCTAAAACACTGTTGGCAAAACTAGCTATTTTAAAGATTCCTAAAAGGACAAAGAAAAAAAAAACTAAGAAAAATTTAGTCTAGGATAATGACAACTTACTTGATGAATTTTCCTAAACTGGATGAGTTCAAGTTTGCCACACGAGGCTTTCCTAGGCCAGGACTCACTGAAGTCTACATTTTTAAAAAGTGCCATATTTTATTAGTAATACTGCATTTTAAAGATGAACAACTAAAAAAAAATGTGCCCTGATCCATGTACCAAAAGAAAAATTTGTTTTTCATGTTTCCAAGTTATCTTTCTAAAAATTATCTTAGATTTCTTGAAAAAAATAAAACAAATATTGGTAAGTGAATTAATAAAAAAATAAAGTACAAAGCAATGATCAGCTTTTATGTCATTGCCATCATGAACAATATTATCTTCAAAACACACTGATTTAAGAAGGGCATTCAGGGAAGTGCTGATCAGATTGCCTGCTGCTTGCTTTAAGAAAAAAAGATGGGAGACTTACCAAAGAGCAGCATTATCTCAGCCTCAGCCAGAGTTAACGCTGACCCACTCACGTTTCCCTAAAACTCGTCAGGTAAGTTCACTTATTCTTGTAGGTTTGTAACAAGATGTAGGATGAAGAAATAGGTACAAATGTAAAAATATCACAGTAAGGAACTGAGTTTGACCCTGCACTTTTAGACTGAAAGTTCTTGATCATTTTCCACCAATGATACCATTGTCATTAGCTACTAAGTCAAAGTTAATTTGGAGCACTAAGATAAAAAGGAACACACACGTTCTCTCTAAGGGTTTTGAAGTTACTATTATTATTTATGCTATAATTTATACAGTTTCGTTTAACACGTTTTATAACAAGAATTTCTTGATAATTAACCCCCTGGATTCTTATTCTTTTTCACTTATGTGTGTGTACATGTTTGTATTTATTTTGGTATTCTCTGAATGTACTATGATTTAGTTTTTTTAGAGGCTGTTGGTAGATGAATCAGTCAACAACTTCAAAGAATAGCCATAAACCAGCTTCATACAATTCAAAGAACTAGTGACAGTCATTTAAAAGGAGCTATGGCTAAAGCCTATCTTTTAAATTTTTAATAAAAAACAATGTTATCCATTCACCCCTTCACTATTCATTCATTTCTCAGGGGCTTTAGAGGAAACAATGACCATGAGGCTCCTCTCAAGGAATGTCAATGAGGTTGATGGTGTTATCTCTGGATTTTGCCATTCTAGATAATATGGTGCCATCTTTACTCCAAAGGTAGGGGGGAAAAAAAAGTCAGTGGTTCAGGATGTGTTGCCTTCAGCTAGCCTGAATTCTGCCACTAACGAGCTGGCTAGTTAAGAGGAAACAAATAATTTAAATTAAAAGAGATAGAGCATATGATCATAATTCTATGGCAGAATCTCACTTCTTCCAGCTCCCTACCCTGTTAATTGCCAGAGTATCAGTCCTTAATTTCACATATGAAAGAACAAGGTTAGGATTGATGAATCAACCCAGTCAGAGTGAAACAGTTAAGGACAGAGTCAGAACTTGATCGAAGGTCTTTGGTATCTAGAGCTGTCCTTAAAAAATTAAACCTTGCCAATACATCCCCTCCTCCTTGTCTCTGGCTCTCACATTGAACTTGCTGTTATTCTCAAAATGATGTCTTTCTTTTCTTTTTTGTATAGTTGTCGCATGTATGTAAGTAAACAAATGATAGATATTATTTTCCATGTTTTTAGATTAATTATAAATTGATCTAAAAATCCTTTTACAATT
Source organism: Meriones unguiculatus (assembly GCF_030254825.1). Lineage (NCBI taxonomy): Eukaryota > Metazoa > Chordata > Mammalia > Rodentia > Muridae > Meriones > Meriones unguiculatus. Next base: position 56,764,178 of record NC_083362.1, on the reverse strand, counting down.
GGCTTATTTCACTTAACTCTCTTTGTTAACACTATATTTATATAGCATGTATGTATATGTGCACATACTGATAGAAATCGTGTGGGATGACAGTAGCATGACGGGTTCACAAATCATGCCATTCGACTGGTTCCACATGGGAGGTTTATTAGGGGAAAGGGAAGAGGTCGCAGAGACCGTCTCTGGATGAAGCAGGAGAGAAAGAGAGAGAGGAGGAGCTTTGAGGTCTCTTATAAGGCTACTCAGAGCATGCGCAGGTAGTTTCCGGTGGACATCGGGTGGTCTTCTAGGTGGCCTCACAGATGCCAGATAACCAGTTCGTCAGGTCCCTTGGGGCTGGCCGTAGAGATGCCTGCTTATGGATCCCAACACATATATACACATGGATTTCTCTCTCATGGAGTGGCTTTACTTAATTTGTATAAGTTACAGCAAATGGCTTTACATCTTACTGTTATTATCTGCAGACTTATGACCTCACTGACTCGAAGATCTTCTATCTTCTATGCAATGCTGTTTTATCTATATAAACATATAGAGAGGTAATAGTATAGATAGATAGACAGACAGACAGACAGATAGATAACCTGTTGTGTATATAGTATATGATATAGCATGAAATATATAGTATGACATCTTTATACTATAGTATACAGTAGTGGTACACCTAAATTTATTATCTATTCTCTTAGCTTTCAACTCTCCCTCTATTTTTTACTATGTGCTCCATGGGGAATAAAACTATGTTTATAATTTACATGAGAACCAGAGAATATATATATATATATATATATATATATATATGTCATATATATATAAGAAATAAAAGTTTGTCTTTAAATTGTTTTTATTCTGTGTTGACATAATTTTCTTTATTTCATTCAATTTATTTTTATATTCTGGCTATGAACCAATAAATATACATCCCACTGATAGGTTATAGCTAGGTGACCAAAAAATGTTATTCTGTCAGTATAATTTCACACTACTGTAACACTTCAAATTTCTTGATATCCCAGTAAAAATGAGTGGGGACTTGGGATATAGGGAAATACAGTTTTAAAAGTTGTAAGACAAAAGATGCAACTATGTAGCTAGTATGTTGTCAGGGATATATTAAACACGCGGTTGCTTAGTTACAGATAACATGCTTATTAGCTGTGATTCCTTGGCTGATGTCTTATTGTGAGATAATACTAAGAAGAAACTGGATATGGATTTTTAAGTAAGCAATTCACAGTTTGAAATGATGCTACAAGTGCATATTAAAGGATTCCTATGGCCAGCACAACTGTAAACTGGAATTTAAAAAAATATGTACGCATTTTAACTTATGCATGTGTCTGTTAACTGGAATTTTAAATGTAAGTACATACTTTTATCTTATGTGTCATGGTTATGGAAGAATGGCTAAGGTTCATGGAATGGCCTTACGTTTCCAAATCTTACAGCAATGGGCTTTATGTCTCAGTTGCATTAGAGTGTGTTACTTGCATGACCTAATTGATTGGAATGTCTTCTTCTATGGTAATGCTGGAATAGGGGTCTCTATTTAGCAGAAAAGGATCATTCCTTTTAAAAGAAAGTCTTGAGTTGGATATGGTGGCGCACGCCCTTAAGCCCAGCACTCGGGAGGCAGAGGCAGGTGAACCTGTGAGTTTGAGGCCAGCCTGGTCTACATATCCAGTTCCAGGACAGTCAGGGCTGCTACAAAATGCAACCTTGCCAAATATCTGTGATCACTTGAAGGAGACCCGCAGGAAATCCGGTCCCTATGGCAGGAGGTAGGAGGCTCAGGAACCCTTCATGAGATCTTTAGGAGATCATCACATTAATCTCTTCAAGATTACAAGAGGTAAACAGCTGACAGCATTGGGATTCCTGCACTGTATCCTTTCATGTCTTTACAGTACTGGGGTAGGACTTTCCAGTGGTTTAGTTGCCTTTTAGTCACCCATGATCTTAAGTAGAAGCTCAGAAAAAATGGTTGGTTCACCAAGCTTTATTTGGATTGAATCTCTCTTTGGTCTGTCCGTGCTTACCGTCTTCAGTGTGTCTTTACATCCATTCTGGAAAAGTCACATATTGTGGGTGTACGTTAGGTTGGACTTGAAATTGTATTTTAGACTATGTATGTGACTAGAGCCATAAGAATATTTTTGTATTTAACAATAGCAGTGATTTCTACTTACATTTTCAGTTTTCCTGTGATTTAAGCATGGTAATAATTCTTCTGTCATTAGCTCTTAGTATACATTGGTTGGCAAATCAAGTGACTTGAGGAATAAACTAAAGTCACAATTTGATCCAGAGGGTTTTTTTGCTGTTTTGTTTTTGAGGTAGTGTTTTTCTGTGCAGCTTTGGCTGTCCTGGACTTGCTTTGTAGACCAGGGTAGTCTTGAACTCACAGAGCTCCACCTGTCTCTGCCTCCCCAAGTACTGGGAATACAGGTGTGCCCTGTGACGCCAGGGAGATCCAGAGGTTTTCAGCTGCCTTGAATAAGAATTCTTATTTTTAAAATCAGTAATAGAGTTGAATTGTTAAAGAAAGTCGAGTCTTGCCTAAGTCCAGAACAAAGAACACTCAGCATGTGAGTACCAGGGCAAACCAATGTCAGGAGGCTCTTATTCCAGTCAGTGGCTGCCATACAGTCATGGTGATTTGTGAAAACCTAGACTCTGTAGGAAAGTTTACAGCCATTGGCTATAAAGTAAATCTTTGAGTAATACCAAGCATGTTTAGCCTCAGATGGCTTGGTTATCCATCTGATTCCAGATCAGAGTAAGAAAGTTGAAATGGACAGAGAGATGTAATATGGAAGTACCTGCTCAAGTCAACTAGTTCTTCTTCAATCTCAGTTCCCACACTTCCTAGTTCTTCCCCTATCTTGGAAATTGGCAATGCACTTCTTCTGTACTCCCCAGAGCCCTCCCCAACTTTGACACACACACACACACACACACACACACAGAGAGAGAGAGAGAGAGAGAGAGAGAGAGAGAGAGAGAGAGAGAGAGAGACTCATATGATGGCTCCCAAGAGAAACAAAACAAAAAGCTTCTACATCCTCACATTCTTCAACAAGGACTTTATTTCCTAAGAGAGAAAGAGCTCTCTTGAAGCAGCCACTTCCCTTTTCACTAAGGTGAGCAGATTCCTTCACACATCAAATCAAGCACTTTTAAGTTTTATTGGTAATTATGGTAAGACTCTGGCTATACACTGAGACCACACATTGAAAATTAACTTTCAAAATTATCCATCCCTCACACAGTCATCTCCCATCTCATTCCGGGTTAGAATATGGAATCAGCTTGCCTTGTAAAGCTAGACAATTTGTGGAGATGTATGCTTCCATGAAAAACCTAGTTGTCCTAATTGTTATTTCCTAACACCTTTTCCCAAATCATCCTTCTTCCTGTTACAGCAGCCTCATTCTTACCAACCTCTGCACACACCTGGTTCAGTATTTCCTCAAAAAATTACGTCATCTGATTAGTCTATTATTTTGGCTGATACAGATCTTAGTAGCTCTGTCTTTTCTTTTCCCCTCCTTTTCTTTTCTTTTCCTCTGCTTTTCTTTCTTTTCTCTTCTCATCTTTTCTTTTCCTTTTCCTTCAAATGCTTTGTTTTCTACAAGAAATGTCAAGTCTTTGTTCATCGTCTTTCCACTACTCTATCCTTTCTTGCCATTCCCTTATACACAAGCTCATCAGGACCTCCAGGCGGAGTATATATTTCTGTCTTTCTGGTTTTCTTCTATGCCCATTCTGGATCTGTTGCTATCTTTTATGCGGCTTTCTCTTTGCCACATTACTCAAACAATTTTTCTTTTAATCAAACCGAAGTTTTTTGATTCAATGTCTTCTAGAAAAACCCTTAGTTCTCAGCATGGAGCTCATTGTTTTCCATATTACCCATTTTGTGAGCTCAATGGTAACTCTATGGCTGTGCTTTTTAAAGACTTATTTGTGCCAGCTTTAGATGTGTTTTTTTCTCTCTCTCTGAGTATAATTTTTTTCTTGTAACATTTTAGTTAATTCCCTTCATATTCTTCATAGCAGTTATTTCACACTTAGTCTGGTGGCTCTTCTATTTCTTCTTAGTAAAAAAATTGATTGTGTCATAAAACTCTTTCTCCATTTACCATTATGAAAATTAGCAAGCTAACTTGCCTCTGTGATCCTCATTCTTTTCAAGCCCAAGAAGTATGTTCTCTCTTACTTGAAGCTAAACATGCCACATGTGTAGCAGTCTTTTCTGTCCTTGTCCAACAAAGACTCCTCTTCATCAATTTTCTGCTACCATCTCTCAGTCTTGTCATTACTAATAGATACTTTTCCATCGTATTAGGAAATGATGAAACGTTACTTTAAAAGAAAAAATAATCAACCCACCATCTAATCAACCAACCACATATTCCTTTAACCTTGCATGATCTTCTAGTTAATTCCTTATCTTTTTTGTGATGCTTTTTTGTAATTCCTTATCTTATTTGTACTCATGGCCTCCATCACCCCACTTTTTCTATGTTCCTTAATAACCACCCTGTCTGCTGCTATCATAATTAATGGCAGCATTTCATTTCATTCATACCTCCTTTCTCATTTTTAACTTTTCTGGGCTCTCTGCTCACAATTTTGAAGAACTCTGTTTGGACAGGCTATCTCGGAAATCCAGGGATCTTTATGAATTCCCCTCAGTGGGGTAACCTGATGAAGGGTGAATGATTCATTGACTTTCCAAGGCAGGCAACAGGGTGAGGCTATCATCTCAGGGGTCACCTTAGAATGCCATAATCTTTGTGGAATCCAAAGTCAAAGGATTTGGCTCTTAGCCATGAAGGGTGACAATAACTCAATTTAAAAGTCACATTACTCCACTGTTCTAAGAAAGCAGAACTATATATTTTCAAACTCATACAAAATGAATGTAAAAAACATAAACACCATTTATCTATGGAGAAATAAATGATTTTCAAGTATGTTCTGTCCTCATAGAAGAAACATACAGAAAGCAAAATATATCCATAAACTATTACTGTTGGTTTATATTCCATAAAGAGGTTTTTGGTAGACTGTCTAATGGCAACAGGCCTGACAGCCAACTCCATACCAGGAATGAATTCTGAAAGAATTATTTCCACAACTTTCCAAGGAAGACACCTCTCTTCTACCCATATTATGCTGTGAAGACTTTTTTCTAAAGAGTCAATCATCCTCTAAATTAAATATCTGGAAATTAAATTTTGTGAAACAACCTTATGAAGATGAAGATATGTTCATATTATTTCTTGATCACTCCCAGGTATTTGGGTAGCTCTCCTGCATGAGAACAGTTAATTCTTTACCTCCTAAATTTTAGCTAAGTTCCCCCAATGCCACTGATATGCCTCCTTCCTAGTGTCTTAGTTTTTCAATAATAGTTTCATTTTATTTTAATTAAAAATAAGCTCTTCTATAATAAAGCCTATCTTCTGCATTGCTTTAAATGCAGTGTTATTGAAAAGAAAATCCATATGCAGAATTTGTAGCAACCTTTTAAACTTGTTTTAATTTTTGAAACAAGGTCTTGCTATGTAGCCCTGAATGGCACAGAACTCACCATATAGACCAGGCTGGCCTCAAATGAACAAAGAACTGCCTTCTTCTGCGTAGCTGAAAGTAGTGTGAGCACCGGGGATGTAGCCCGATTCAATTCCCAGGACTGTGTAATCTTGGCTGTACACACCTGCAATCCTAGTACTCAGGAGGGGGTAGCGGGAGGATCAGAAGTTATATAGTGAGCTCAAGGCCGCCGGCTTTAGTCACATCGGACTGTGCATCAAACAAAAGAATCATAATCCCATTTCTTTATGCCTGTGTTCATTCTATTGGTAAACCAAATGTTAGATCAAAACCTAATCCTACAGATTTTACTTGTAGACCCTGAACTGACAGCTGTTGTCATTAAAGAAACAAAACAATGTGTGTCTCCCGAGAATTCCAACGTATTAGTTAATAACTCCATAACAATTTAAAATTTCAATGTTTATCCCATGTGCCATCCATCCACTCCTTGAACGTGCGGGTGGGGGTCTAGAGCAGCGGGAAAGAGCATCCACACAATTCGTGGAACAGTGTGCGAGAAAGTGAGATGGCCAGAGATGCTTGCCGACCCAGAATTTAAAGTTTGGTTCTATCGTTCCTGTCATCCCCCTGTTCAGGGAGTGGTTAGCATTGAGCATCTGTGTAGTGACACCGCACTAAACAGCAGTTAGGTCCCATCTCGTATGTAGATCAGCCCGGGGGTCGCCAGAGCTCTACTCCGATCGCACACTCCGAGGATGCTCTAGACAGTTTTCTCTCGCTGAACCGTTACTCAAAAGGAAAGATGAATACAAAACCGCGTTTGTTTTAAATGAGATGGTACATCAAACGTGCTTACCTTACCATCATACCAGTTGCATAAAGTAAATGCCTAGAATAGAGATGCTATGTGTGGCCTTTCTAGTTCAACACGTGCTCGAGCTTTTTGGAACAAGTTGTGCCATAAGTTTGGGGAGCCAGCCATCCACGCCAGCGTAGCGCGATGGCCCCAGCACTTGAGATGCTGGGGCTGCAGTGGCCCTGGGAATCTGAGGCCAGATCAGTCTGTAATAGTGAGTTCTAAGCCAACCAGCACTACGAAGCCAGACCCTGTGTCTGACATAAAATGCTAGCGGTCCTGTTTATGGGTTTATTAATCAGTGATATTACACTTTAAGCAAAGCATCTACCGTTTGCAGACGTTTCTGGAATATGGTTTATAGGACCTTTAGTGGCAGTCTACTGAGTGGGATTTCCCCAGATGTCAGGCTCTAGCACCTTACCGTGGTATCAAATGTTAGGAACCGTTTGAGGGTTCAACATAGCTGCTGAAGGAAAGATGCTGACAGTGTTATTCTCCCCTTCTACGTCGTATCTTAAGACACACGGTTCAAATGCCACACTAACTCTATATTAAGCTAACCTTTCTCTTAACCACAGTCTTGGAGATTGGGAGATGGTGACATTTGGCTTTACTACCCTAAGGTGACCTTTCTCTGAGTAAGGTCCCCTTTTCATAGAATGTATTGCTGGCTAGAATTGTCAAACAACAAATGGATCCCCAGTTATAGCCTCCCCCCACCCCAAAGGCTCTTCATTACTGAGGTTGTGACCATCTGTTAGATGGGGAAGGCTGGCAGTACACCCCTGTCTTTCCTTTAGCTTATGTGAGATTGATCAAGCAAGTCATTAGTCTGCACCACTGTGAACTAAGTTGGTTTAAAAGGGGTTGAAGCTCCCCCCAGTCATTGAGCAGGGACCTCCACAGGCTTTTTACACATCGCAAAAGACAGGATGGGAGGGCTATTGACACAGGTGTGACTACCAGGCATTAACCTTGGGATGAAATCTGTCAGTCTCTCAGCTCTTGTATACGGCTCCACCCGGCACAGTCCAACCTTGGCTTTACACAACCTCCGTCCAGCCCTTTGCATTTTCCCCTCCAAATGCCACAGCTTAAAGATCAGTTTGGGATTTCCTTCCCGTTCCTGGCAATCTAAAGTTCTCTTGAATTCAGTTGCTCAAAATATTCTAGTCTTTGAGGGAGGTTTTTGTTTTGCTTTTGTTTTTACCTATGGCTAATGAAAGTAGTGCTCATGTTCGCTAGGCTTTCTCTTTCCATTTTATTGTGGTTTCTATTTCTGAGCTATGTTTCCAGAGAATTGGTGTTTTTGCTTCCCAGTGCTAATACTTTATTGAGCATTGCAACGACTTTACTGGTTTTGTGTGCTAACATGTATTTTCTTTCTTTCTTTCTTTCTTTCTTTCTTTCTTTCTTTCTTTTTTTTTCTTTTAGAACTTCTTCCTAATAACTTTTAGACAGAGTTGCTTTTGCATGGCACTACTTATTGTAGCTTGAAACTCCATTTTTGTACCAATAGAAGCCCTTTTCTCCACAAATGTTGAACACATTTGCACTTACAAGCAATTATGACAGATTATAATGACATCTTTAAAAATACATGCTTCCATTTGTATTCAGAAATCTGCAAAGCCCTTCCTTCCTTTGTCTGTCACTCAAACTTATAACTCTCATCTGAGATGGTCTTAGTCTTTCATCTGCTGCATGACACAAGCATGCTCCCTAGTAGAAAAAATGTATTTCTAAGCGTAAATGCAGTCATGTTACCTTTTCTAGGGATGTTGGTGTTTGAGCAAGAATCCTATCTCTTTTACTGCAAAGTAACACTCTTTAAGAGTGCTAAGAGGACTGTGTTCAAGGTAGAGAGAATGGGAACACTTTTCTGATTTAGACCTCGGAGGTCCAGTAGCTCGAGCCCAGATTGTTCATACATGTAGAGAGGCAAAGCCGGGAAGTACAAAGATGCTGCTTTAGGAACTAGATTTTGGATCTCAGAATGTTTCCCTTGAAACACTGGGAAGCCAAAAAAAAAAAAAAAAAAAAAAAAAAAAAAGAGAGAGTTTTAAAGAAAACATTTTAAGTTTCTGGCTTCCTACTTTTCCTACTTCTTCAGTGTCCAGCTAAGTGAAGAGGAAGAGTCAGCAGCAGCATTCCTTCTCCTGCTTAATAAAGACAATACTAGCAGCAGCCACCTATGTGCACATTTCAAGATTCGTTTTCAAGAGACCGTATTCCAACATAGTGCTCTGTGGGACTATTGCATCAAGGACTATGAAACCATCAAAACTATATATATAAAACCTTGATATTACATAAGAAATGCAGTTTTCTAATTTGTCCTCCTACTCCACATACATACTGAAAATAAACCCAAACTTTAAAATGTAGATTTAATTCCTTGAGCAAAACAAGATAAAAATGAGATTGATATTTTTGTCCAAGTTTCTTTAAAGGGAATTGTTTTTAAAGCGAAAACAGTTAACACACCATTCAGAAGAGGGGAAAAAAGTTATATTTTGCAATGCATCTTTTAGCCACATTATGCCTTGTAAAATTTTCCTTTTGCTGATTGCACTCAGAAGTTATAAAATTAAATGAGGTGCATTGGCTAGTCACCTGGTTTCCTGAATTGTCAAATAGAGAGAAGCAATATGTTATGAAGTGCAATATGTTATGTACCACGAAAGTGCATTTTAATCAAGACTACATTTATTAAGAACTTCGCATTTTGTATGCAGTTTGTCCTCCTTTATAACGAATATTTATGTAATGTACTTGATGATACCTAGGAAGACATTAACAGCCTTCATGTGGACAAACCAGAACTAACATGCTAAGGACACCTGTAACATGACTTACAAGCTAAGAACTGATGCAGTTCACTAGGGAATCAGAATTTATCTGCTACTTTTGTTCCTTGAATAGCTTCACAAATGGAAGGAGGATATATGCTTTGCTCTTTATTTATCCATTCAATAGGTGTTTATTATCATCTTAGTGCCAGTGTGCCAGTTCTGAAAAGATAATGATCTGCCTAAGACATACTCTCTGTTCACTAGGAGGGAGAATAAACTCTAGCCGAGCACTGGTAGAACATACCTTTGATCCCAGCACTGAAAGATAGAGGCAGGTAAATCTCAGCGGCCAGCCTGGTCTACAGTGAGTTCCACAAAGAACCCTTTCCTAAAAAAACAAAACAGAACAAATAAATTAAGAAGAAAAAACAAAACCACAACATCAAAAAACCCCAACCAAACAAAAATTCTATTCTCTTCTAGTGTTAGATCTAGGTTCTATTTTTAAAATCAACAGATGAATAGCCTATCCACAACTGTGTTGTATAGAAAATATGTCAGGTTCTAGAAGGATCAGCTTCTACAGTTTGAGCAGAAATGGCAGAGGAAAGGTACGTTATGCTCTTTGCCATACCTTCCTCAAAGTGAGCATTTAATTTTCCAGCAAGATAAAGTGAACTCTGCTTTGCTGGTGGCATCTTTTCTTACACAGTTCAAGTGTATAGTTGTTTAACAAAGTGTATACAGTGTAGCTATGGCCAAAGGTACAAGTAAATCCATTCAAAAATATCATGGAGGGAAATTCTGAACAAAGTGAATTGCAATTTCATTGTGAGTCTTGAGTGCCAAGACCAGATTTCAGAGGCATGAAAAAGAACCACCCAGTTTAGCTTGTAAACACTTCCATGACTTCTTCAGACAAATTGAATTCATCATGGTGTGCAAGTAAGAAAGGAATATGGGATGTTAAAAAGGTGGCCTAATTTTCCTTCTTCAGAAGTTCGCCCCCCAAACAAACAAACAAACAAGCTTCATGAGTCCCTGCCTAAATGGCTCACTCTTGGGGAAGACAGTGGCTGCTGGTAGAGTGTCTGAAGGTTTAACCACTAGAGGGAGAGGGTGTGCCTCTGGCTAGGGAACCAATGACAGCAACTCAGTAAAAGGATAAGCTTGGAGGATCTAAATCAAGCAGTTGTCAGCTAGGGGCAAGGACTGTATCAAGGGTGGTGGTTTGGTAGTTTGAGGGTTTGGTCCTCCAGGTTTCCCAATGGATCTTCTTCAGCAGATGAATTCTGTTGCTTTTAACTATGAAGACATTTCCTTTAAGTACGGAATGTTTTCATCTTTTCTAAGGACCACTATGACTCCGAAGACACTTAAAATGCTGAAACTTACTTTCCAGGAGGGAAGGAATGAACACATAGAGAACTTTCACACTCTATAGTCGGTCACCCTTTATATGCTGTGGAGTCACACATGCCAATTTTCTGAATTTGCTGTCTTTTGAACTGATTAGAACGACTCCTGGGTTCTCTTTAGTTTGGCCTTTCCAAATCTAACTTTAGAGGGAGAACATTTTATTCAGATAGCTGACAAATACTGCAACTTAAAAAAACAAAAACAAAAAACAACAACAACAAAACATTATAAACCTGAGCACAAGTGATTAATCTCCCATGAAATGGTTTATCTTGTTTGCTTTATGCCATTATTTCCCATAATTAAAAAAATGAACTGAGCCTTACAAGTACAATTGGGTTAATAACAGCAATAGCTGGAATATACTTTTTAAAAGTAAAAATAAATGCATTAGACGTTGTTGGGGTATCCACTGTGTACCACTGTGAATGAATCCTCTGCTCACACCAAAATCTAAATGCTGGGCAGAGCAGTACTTAAAGATGAAAGTTGATTTTCTTTTCAATGTGTCATAACGCTTGCTTCAGCGGAAAAGGGGCAAGGGAGAAAACTCTCAGCAACTATTTCTGGGATTCTTTAAAGGAGTGGGAGGCACAGCGCCTGCTCCTCTTTCAGCATTGATTTTTCTACACAATTTGCGATACGGTTTCTCAGAAATGCTGTTTGGCAGTCCTGATAATTTCTTGTGTTTTCAAACTTAACCCGCCCAGACTACACAGTTCAGTATTTTCAGCTCCTTTCATTTTCCCTTTAATTATAGAAGTATCTATTCCCTTTTCCGCGGTCCAGAAAGATAGTAAATGCTGCTATTTGCAGAGCGAACACGCGTCTCCCCCACCCCCAATCCCCGCGCCCCCAGGACGATCCCTACGCTTTTGCCCCCAACAAACGCAAGCGCCGCGACTAACAACTTTGCGGACCCTCACGGTCCCTTTGCCTCGGGTGGATGTGGCCCACGCCGGGCCGGGCCGGGGGGTGGTGGTGGCTACAGACGGCGAGTAAACACTCTAATTTTAAACTTGCACTGGAAAGCACTTTCACCACGGGGACAGCGGCGCTCCCCGTCTCCCCCCCGGGCGCACCCGCGAGGTCCCTCTGCCCGGCTCCGGCGTCCCGGGTCCTCCCGCGTGGGGCGGGGAAAGCAGGCGCTGCCGCGCCGGAGAGAAAACTTCCCGCGGCCGACGCGAGGCTCCCCGGGGAGGGGGGTAGCCCGCGCCCGTCCCTCCCGCGCAGCCGGCGGGGAGCGGAGAGCGGGGCGGAGCCGGCGCGGGGGGCGCGCGGGGCGCGGAGGAGGCGCGGAGGAGGCGGCGGCGGGGCCGCGCGGCACTTGTCCTGTAATCGATTGCCGAGCGCGCCGAGCGGGCCGAGCGGGCGGCCGAGCACCCAGACACGCGCGCCCGCCCCGCGCGCTCGCCCGCGCGCCGGCTCCCGCGGACCCGGGGCGCTCGCGGCCGAGGCTCTCCGCCGCCCGCCCCCCTCCGCGCGCGCGTCCCCGCCGCCGCCGCCGTCCCCGCCGCCGCCGCCGCCGCCTCCTCGGCCGCCGCAGCCTTGCCCTCCGCCCGCCCGCCCGCGGGCGTCTGCGCGAGCCCGGCCGGCCGGCGGGGGAGATGTGCTCGGGCTCCGCCGGATCGGTTTCTCGGGGTTTGACCAGCTGTCCCGGGCTAACCCTGCTCCTCGCTGAAGATGGAGGAAGTAAAAACAGGATTACCCTTAGCTACAGATCCACTGCCTTAGTTTCCACCACCAACTGCAGTGCACAAACACACGTTAGGCACAGGAAGGAAAGAAAGAGAGAGAGGGAGAGGACACACTAACAGTAAACACAAACAAAAGGGTGATGGGATTATTTTACTGCATGCACTGCTGAGGTAAATCTCCGCTTGGCTTTTTTGCGTGGGGAAAGGACAGCTCTTGTTTTATTTGTCTTCTAGGTTCATAGATTATGTTATCAATGTGTGTACGGTTTGCAAAGGGGTTGAGGGTTGGGTGTGTGTGTGTGGGGGGAGTGTTTTCAAAGTTGAGTGTAATTATGTGGGATCTCGTTTAGCGGTGTGCCGTGATCGAATGACTTGTTGCTGTTAACCAGTAATAATAATGATGTAGACGCTTTTCTCTGGGGAGGGATGGGTTGTGGCTCTGATTAGGGAAATGATTTCTGTAAAGGACGCTCAGGGAATCTGGTTGAAGATGATGTCCTCTGCCTTAAATGTATCGTCCCCTCCTTGTAATCTGCTTTCTGGGATGTTAATGGATTAATCAGTTCTCATTTCTATAGCTGTCATGGATTGGGACTTGTTCTTGCTTTGTTTTAACTTGAATTCCAAGAAGAAAGATTAGATAGCCTGGCATAAATGGCAGTTGTCTAGATAGAAGGTATTATACTGTTGAATTGAGAACAAAACAAAACAAAACAAAAATAATAATAATAAAAAATTACCGGTGTGACACATGTAGAAAAGCAGCAGTTATATCGCTTTGACAGGTTCTGGTATGGGCGAAAGAGATGGAATAAAGATTTAATTTCTTCTTTTTTTTCTATTTTGCCAGAGGCCACAAAACAGTTCTGTGAAGTTGGCCTAGGTTTCTTGCTGGGTTCTGCCTGACTGTCCCTCCCCTCGTACCCCCTCCCTCCCCTTTTTTTCTTTCAGTTTTCTTGTCTTAGCTTTTGGTCGATTCTTAAGGAACCGGTGGATCAAGTTTTTTCTCTTCTTGTTAATCGCATTGCTGAAGCACTGACTGACCTCTCTCTCAGTCTCTCCCTCCCTCCCTCTCTCTCTCTCTTTTTTTTTCCTCTTTCCTGAAAGTACGTGGTGCCATTCCTGAGTGACTTTTCCTACCAGACCATCCCAAAGGGACGAGGGGGCGGGGGCGGGGAAGGAGGAGGACGAGGAGGAGGAGGAGAAGGAGGAGGAGGTTGTTGGGGGGAGTGTTCCTTCTCTCTCATTTCTTGGTTTTGTTTATCAGCCGATCTGTTTGCTGGATTCGGGCTTGGAATGACCCACCTGTAAAGTGCTTTCCCCTCCTCCTCCTCCTCGCCTTGAACTCTGCAGGGGGCTTGGCCTGGAGGGGGCCAGGGAGGGAAAAGGGGGGGGACACAAAAAACTTCTTTCTTTCTTTCTCCGTTTCTCTTCAGCCCGACATTGTCACCTCCTCTTTGAGGGGTTAGAAGAAGCTGGGATCTCCCGACAGAGCTGGAAATGGTGATGAATGTTTTTTAATCAAAGGACAATTTCTTTTGTATGTACATTTCGTTTCTCTTTCTCCCTTTTCTTTTTCTTTCTTTTCCTTCTCTGAGGGTTTAATAACCATTTCACTGATGGGGCAGACTTCTTTTGCTTCTAACTGACGCTTCTTTTTCGTCTCTGTGTTAAATGTGTACATTTTTAAAGAGATAGACTCATTTGTAAGAGCTCCGTAGAAACTGCTCCCTTTTAAACTTTAGGGATCCCTTTCTTGAAAGCCTTATGTAATCATAATTGAAAGAATTTGATAAGAGTAGAGCAGGTCGGAATTTAGCTGCTATGTAGTTACTGAGAATTTGATCTGATTATTCCATAAAGAAAGAAAAGTTTTGGGGGGTGGGAGGTGTGGGAAGGCTGGTGGTGAAGGGGAGGGGAGGGGAGGGAGAAGGGAAGTGGTTTTGGAGACAAGAAGTGAAGCTGCCTGTTTTCCAGTAAGTAATGGAGAAATTCCAGGAGCCAGGGCTAAATATACTTGGCGATCAATACAGAAATGGCTCATTGTGAATAATTTAGCTGCTGGTGCTGTGAGAGTTTTGAAACTAAAGGCAAAAAGGACCAGGGCCAAAGGAAAAAAAAATAAGTAAAAAAATCTCTTCAGGACTTGTCAGTTCTTTAACTTTTCCCCTCAAAGAATACAGTTAGATTATCGATCTTTTCATTATGTGAATCAAAGCTAGGGGGTGTCGTCTCATACAATTTACTTTTGTTTCTGGGGATTAAGTTCTGTTTTGTGTTATTCGTGCATGAAAATCATTCCTCATACTCGGGGAGGAAACGATCCCCTTGTGCACAGCCAGAAGTTTCAGAAATGTTGGAAATGAGAATGTCTTAAGTAAGCTTGGCATTGGTCCCCAGCTATAGCCAGTCAGGAAACTCAGGGTACACTGAACAGGTGCTTACACAGAATTTGGGGTAGGCTAAAACGTCACTGCAAGCCAGACAGTTGGCCAAGTGCTGCAAAAGTCTTCAGGATAAGGTCCAGCACTAAGTATTTTTGTTTTGTTTTCTTCTGTTTTGTTTGTTCTCCCCCTCCCTATGAGAACATGATGAACCAACTTGCAACAATTGTGAATAGAGCTGTCTGTATACTAGGGAAGTACTCAAACTGCAGTGCGATCTTGAGAAGTAGTGAATGGTGAAAATACTTAGATAGCAGTTGAAGTTGGCAAATTTGAGCTACACCCCACTCTGTATTTCTCCCCCCACAAACACACACACATACACACTCCCAGGTAAAACAGGTACATTTTGATTAAGAGAGTCATTCTTTCCTTACCACAGCCCATCTGACAGCACACTTATCTCCAGCAGGAATCAGATCATTTGCAGAGAGTTCAATGACTTGCAAATGAGCACGCACAGTACACTGTAGTATGTTTCTTGGGCACAGGTTGCAGGAGCAACATGGACTAACTGCTTGGGGCTTCAAACAGGTTAAGAGTTTAATGGCAGATACAGGGAGGAATCCTTGGGTTGAGGTCGTAATCTTTTGTTTTACAGCACTGCACTTTGACTATGGAAACAGACGCTATTGATGGCTACATAACATGTGAGTATTCATTTTCATTAATTTGCTGCTGGTACTAAAGTTAGCTTTGTGTTACCTGCATGTAGATTCCCGAGCCACGAGTTTTTGTTACAACTTCTCTAGTTTTATTTGCTATTCATCATTCTACCTTTTAATGAGTATGGGGAAGTAATAACAGAAGCAAAATAAGAAGGGGTTCTAGAAATTTATTACAGATCTTTAGTTTCCTGTTTTCTTGGTTTCCCTATTTAATTTAAGTTCAGGATACATCAGGCTACAGATATTTCTTCTAGTGTTGTGTGTACTAAAGATTTACTACTAGGTAACTTAATTTTTTTTCAAACACATAATATGAAAGAATTACCTTCTTAAGTTCACTTTTGGGAAAGCAAGCTGTCTTTTGAACCACCCAGCTAACATTTAAAAAAATGTTCACTTTAAGTACTTGATGTTGAAGAATTAAATTAGATTAATTTAAAAACCTTACTGTTTCACAATTATTTTGGACCTCCGGTGCTCCCTATTCCCACTGACTTGTGAGAGTGTTGTGATAATAAAGTTTGTCCGTGTTTTTTATTATGGGCTAGTTATGGTTTGTTTTGTTTTCCCATTTCATTCATTTACTATGTGTTTTATTTCCTTGTAGTTTCTGTTAAAAGAAAAGCACGTTTCTTGAGCAATCAATTCTGAGTGCCCTATGAATATAAGGCAGTTTGAATAATTAGATATTCTGTGACAATGAACAGAAACCAAAAGATGTTATTTTTTGAAAGCAGGTGACAATGAGCTTTCACCTGAAGGGGAGCATGCCAATATGGCCATTGACCTCACCTCAAGCACACCCAATGGACAGCACGCCTCACCAAGTCACATGACAAGCAGTAAGTCTTCATTTTATGTTTTTTTTTTTTTAATTCTCAAGCTAGAGATTTGGATTTCTCAGGTCTGTGGGGGTCTGCTCATTCTGTGGTGTAGCTACTGCTGTAGCTTTTGCTAAGGAAAGAACAACACAGATTTATTTCGTTCATTCTAGTATCATAAAACATGAGCCTGCTTACTAGTCTGAACTATCCCAAGGTGGCGTTTGCTAGCTGGTGCCTACCTGTACCGGGTAAGAGATATTAGGATTTGCTTATTGTTGTTTTGACTTTGAGCTTCACACCTAGATTTGTTGTTGTTTGATAAAAAAGAAAATTATGGAAATTTGTCATTTCCGAAGGACTCTTCAGGGTTATTTTTTTCTAAAAAAAAAAAAAAGTAAACAATAAGTAGAAGAAATAATTTTTTTTGCTGCCTTGGTAAAACATCAGTGACAGAATTGAAGTGTTACTTGCATTCTCAGAAAAGAAGAAAAAGCAATGTAAAAGTTTCTCCTTCAGAGGATTTGAAGCGAAATGTCACTGAAGATTGGTGAAACTCATTTGCATCCATTTCCCTAAGAAAGTGGAAAGCAGTTTGTGTTAGATTGTCCAGGAAAAAAACAAACAAACAAACAAACAAAAAAAGATTTGGAAAGATGCTTTGGACTTGCAGAAATGGCAGTTTGGGCGCTTCAGTGTTTCTGAGATGGAATGTCATCTACAATGTTGAGTGTAATAGAAAGGCAGTTGGCTGTCAGTGTGAGAGGACAAGATGCTTTCATTTGTTAAAACTGTAGTTTGTCTTTTAATTAAAATGTCTTATCAGATTAGTGAATTAAGGGCAAGTGGTCTGTCGCTGCTAATTCAAAACAACTTGTTTCCTTTGCACTCTGGGTATATGTTAGAATATTAACTAGAAAGGACGTGTTTTATGTTATATTAGCTTAACTTACGACTTTTCTATTTGGGTAATATATGAAGGAAACTTTTTTTATTTGAAGATTTAACAACTGAATAAAATCGAATAACCTATTTAATTACCAGCATATTCTTAAGTCAGTTTTGCTTATCTGAGAGAACTTTCCTTTCACAGTCTCCTATCCTGACTTAAGTTGCTGTAAAGCTATAAACGTTAGAAGTGAAAACTTCTGAATTCTAAGCAAAAGTATATGAATTACTCTAGAATTCAGTTTGTATTCTTCAAATGATTATCTTAAAATGATTTTAGCTACTGTCTTGGAATCAGATTGAATTATTTGACTTTATTTCATTTAAAAGTTTTCTTTCTTTTTATGAATGAGGAAAACTTATTCAGAAAATTTCATTCTTGAGGCAGCCTTAAAATTCCTCTATGGTGTAGAAAGGACAAATAATGATGATGTCAAGTGATTCATGCTGAATTTTATATTGTTAATCTCTTGTAATGGATCTTGTAGCACTCTTTTCTTTTGCTTATTGATTTGAGAAAAGTTATATTACTGTAATAGTATACAGATGTTTTGCATTTTAATATTTAATATTATTAGTACTTTGGTAGGCTGTCTTTATTTGTCAGAAACATTTTTTCATAAAAATGTCTACTAGGTAAGTTAGATTTATATAGAGTTTCTATTGTATTCTAGTTAATCTTTAGAGACTGTTAAAAACATTGAGTATGTACAATACAGAGTAACTGTTGACTGGACTAGCCTGCCATCTCTAGTCACCACCAGAAAATTAGGAAGAAAATGCTTGCTTGCTTAGTTGGCCCTTTGTGATCTGCTTTTCTGAGTGCTTCATTCAAAAAGGCATTTCCCTTCTCATTAAAGAAACATTGCAAAGTATAGAAATGGTTAATTTGAACAAATAAGAGTCGCCTGTCACCTCACCCCAGCTTTTCTCACCCAACAACTGTAAACTGGGTTTGGTAATTTTGTGTATGTGTGTGTGCTTAAATTTTCTGCCTGTGGCAATTCCATGTTAGTACAGTTTTTGGCTAAGTTCTACGTGTTTTTGGAGTTGCTGGTTCAATGTTTTGGCTCTCACTTCAGAGCTGTCTGTTGCATCCTCTAGGTCGCCTCTATTTACAGCATCTAGGTTACCCACTTAGGTGTTAGATGGGGAAGATACCCCGTTTTCCTCTCTGTTAGATCTTGGAGAATCATCAGCATTTTAGGTGACCAAAGCAAACACTGTCTGAGAAAGACTCTCGTCTGTTCATTAGAGCAGAAACCTAGAACTGGTCACTCAGATGTTTGAAACTTGGAATAAATTTTGTATGTGGGGGTCTGAAAATTCTCTCCTGTGTGAGACCACTTGCCTCCTTCTTCGTTTATGTATGCCTTTGACTTTGATCAATGGAAATCACATGTCCTGTGCATTAAAAGAATATCTTTAGATTTGTTTCTTTCGAAGCTGTTTCTTCCAAAGGTGGAATTAAAGTTGGGATTAGAAGTCCTAACGCTAGAGGTCAATGTGAAGACTCTTCTGATAGGATAAGATAGTGTCTGGTAACAGGAAAGAAGCATCTATGTGTAAGAGGGGAAAAATTCAATTTTAAAAGCTTAGAATAAAGTAAAAACCAACCAACAACAACGACAAAAACAAGCCTTGGCCTTTATAAACTAGCTTCCTGGCCATAGCAGCAGTAAACGCTGGAGATAAAGCACTGACTCTGCCTTCAGGAAAGGGGTCAGTGTCACTATAAGGTACCAGTCATCAGTTAAGCGGAGTCAGTGACTAGTCTAAGATGAAGGACATCTATATTCCAGCTCCCTACTACGGCCTAAAAATAATGACAGCAGCTATCGTTATTTGACAGTATTAGAATAGAGCGGGGTGTGTGTGTGTGTGTGTGTGTGTATGAATTGTTAGAGAAAGAAGAATGTTATAACGCCTGGTAGTCTTCAGTTTTAAAACCACGAGTAAGATAACCTTCAAGGAAGTAATTGATATTAGTGATCCTAACGTCTTATAATGATTCTTTCCTGTGTTTTAGCGTCATTTTCATAGAACACTTTAGACTTATTCTTCTGGAATGCGGATCTATTTGGTAGGAGGATGGGCACTGTTGCCTGAGATCATTAGTGTCCAAATTGAGTTTGCTGACAACTTTCAGTGTCAGGGATGACAGTATGTGCCTTGATGGCTACTGAAAACACACGGTGTTAAGTGAGTTTAGAAACAGAGTCTGGAAGTTTAGGATCTGAGATAGACAACTCAGAACGATATAGAAATTGTGTTTTGTGTTTTGGCCCGTGAGATGAAACCTACCTTGTGATTCAGTCTGTTTCTGGGCCAGCTCATTCCCAATTCTTGTGCCCTCGGTTCAGTATCACTTTCAAACTATTCAGTCCTTACAGCTGACTGTTTTTAACATTTAATTTTTTTAAAGAAAATTACAATAACCAACTAATGAGTATTCATGTGTACAGGCCATGGTATGCATGGTCAGGCCATGGAAGAGTTTGCCGTCCTCAGCCACTACCTTCTGCTCTGTGGATCGTGGGTATCGAACTCAGGCTTTCTGGGTTGGCAGCAAACCTTTTTGCCCCTTGAACCATCTTATCGGTCTTTGAACATTTTTTTTAAGGTTCTAAATTAATCTTTTTTTTCTTACATCTACTTTTAGGCCAAAAAATGAATTTTATTAGCAGTTATAACTTCAATGATATGCCAATACACCGTGACTTAAACATTGTTTCTATTACTTTAAGGTTCTAGGAGGGGCAGCCATGCAGTCTCTACTGCTGATCAGTCAGCTTGATGGCCGGGTGGCATGCATCGAATCAGAAGAAGTAGTAATTCTAGTTTTACAAGGCTCTCACTAATAATCAGGTCAGGGAATCTAGTTTACTCTTTTCATAGCGTTTTACATTCCTTCTTTTCATAGCTAGTTTCCATTTTTAGAACACAGTGAAGCAGACGTGTACCAGGAGTTCCATTTCTCACGTGTGAGAGTGGAGGCTGGAAGAGATCAGTTGGCCTTTTCAGTCACTTAAGAAAGACAAAATTCTCAGAGTTGGGTCATTATCTTGCGGGTTGACTAGCTAACTGGGGTCCCTGCCATGTCATCCTATGATGGTGCCTGCTGTGTCCGTTGTGGACCCGTATATTAGTGGCAAGAAGAAAAAAGAGAATTTCAGAAGTGGAGGAGTATTGGTACGTGGATGGTGCAAAGTCAGTGCTCCTGTCACGCTGCCCTCCTACGGGGTTTGTGTGGAATAGCTCAGGATGGGGTTCCCTGGCTTTCGGAGTTGTCCTCTGCCGCTTAGTTTGGCTGGCAGTCATCCTCGGCTGCATTTCCACAGGACACACCCCAGTGTAACACCAGATGAGTCTGATGGAAAGCCTAAGTCTGTTTGGCTCCTAGCAGTGATGTTCGTGTGTGTGCGGACACATGCGTGCGCGTGCACGCGCGCCCACACGTGTGCGGATATCTATTGACATTTGTTTTTCGTTGGCTAGAAAATTGAGGACAACAACACAAAGCTTTGATTTAATGCCTTCAAGCTGTCAGGGTTAAGTGTCACGACTGTCTCGGAGACAGATAGGAAAAAGTTACAAAAGGAGCAATGTGAGCAAGACTTTGCAGTTCATGAACAGCAAAACCTTTGCATTTCTTCCTGTGCCCCTCATCCAACCTCGCGACTCCATTTAGGTTGCTTAGAGGTGAGATTTAAGGTCTGTCTTTGAAAAACAAGATGACTTTTTGTAGAAAGGTTACATATCTATGTCGAACTCTGTGTTTCCGCCTCTTTTTAAGTGTTACATGATTGGTTCAGTTCACTGCCAATCGTCCCGTGAGCGGCTTTCCAGGGAGACCTCTGGGTCCAGTGCTCCTCTTTCCCTTTGATACACTGATCAATTTAGATTATTCATGTATTTTGATCTTATGATAAAATGGGAAACAAGCATCACAGTCCAAAAGTGAAGTAGTAGACGTTGCTGTTTTTTTACTTTATATAAATAAATACATAAGTACAGTAATCTGATAATACTTCCCCCTTGTGAACAGAGATTCTGAAGCTCTCCGCTTTGAAACCCTAGAAGGAATATTTAGGAATACTTGTGGATTTTGTCCTGTACAGTTCTTACCGTTGCTGCATTTCGGGGAGGTGGGCTTGTCGACGTGATTGAGGGTACTGCCACCTCTCAGAGGCTGTGCCAAATGCTTCCCATATTATCTACCCAGTCTCCACAATAACTCTCTAAGGGGAAAGAATTTCTCCATCTGGGAGCATGAACTGAACATCAGAAGGTGTGTGAGCGGTCACCACCTCATGCTAGAATTCTCGTTTCCTAAATAACTTACTACCCCGCACACACACCTTAACTGCAAAGCTCAGCATTTTACTTGACACCTGTCAGCTCCAGTTTCTTACCTGTTATTTTAGGTTAACTGAAACCTGCCTCACTGGCCTGTTGTGATGTTTAACTGAGGTAATATATGAAAGCTGCTCAGCACAGTTAGCAACACATTGTCGAATGTGATGCATGATTACTGAGGTTGTTGCTCAGAAGAGTCAATATCTTTGTTTGTTTGTTTGTTTGTTATGTAAAATGACTCACGAGGAAAAGAGATCATCTTCAGATCTAGATCTGTTTGAAATCTGTACCTATTGCTCTGTCTGTTTACTGCATGGGGCCATGGAACAGAGACAGTATCTATCATTTGTGCCCCAAAGACTGTAGTCACTAAGACTGACCAAAGACAAAGCCCCGATGGCGATTTCCATCCACTTGCTGCTCAGTTCTTTCCTAGAGCTCCCATGTAAAACTTAATCTCATTTAATGCTTCTGCATTCAGTACGATAGATTCTGTTATAAAGACTTGTTTTGTTTTCAATGATATTCAGGGGTGTGTCTGTATAGGGATAGGTCTGCACAAGTTCAGGTGCGTGCAGAGCACGGAAGAGACTGTCCGGTCCCCTGGGTCTGAAATTATAGATGGTGAGGGGTTCTGGGAACCCAATTCAGATCCCCCAACAGCAGTCTGTGTTCTTAAACACTGAGACCCCTCTCTAGCCCACAGTGCCATAAATTCTTATCTTGTAATCACTTTGTAGGCCACATTGTACATTTTTGATGTGATAGTTTGGTTGTTTGGAGTCAATTCGAAATATAATTGGTAATCTTAGACCTTTGGCATTTTGCTGTATTATTCTAGTTGATTAATTTAGCAAATGTTTGCCTGCTGTTCACAAGAAGGGGTGAGTGGAGGGGTATACTATTTTTTCCTGTGGGAAGTATACTCTGGAACAGACAGAAACTTACTGTCAGTATCATATTGTAGTAAGTGGAGTCTTGGTAGGAGGAGGTGAGAAGTCATACGATTTTATAGGGAGTGTTCTAGAGAGAAGCTGTTTGAGCTGACATGTTGTAAGTACAAAGGAGTTAGGGGAGAACTGAAAGACTTTCATTAAATGTCTACTCCCAGGGAGGGCTGAGAAATACCACACAGCATTCTGGGAAAGAGAAACAAGCAGGTTGGTATTTCTGGAGAGTCAAGTTGGTCTGTAGGAATTTGAAGCCAGAGATGGCTCTGGAGAATTAATCAAGGTAGGTCGCTGGAATATCTTGTATGACAGGAAACGTGGCATTAACTTTTACTGGAGCCCAGGGTACCAACAAAGCAGGTGACTTCAGCTTTTTGATTGACATGGATTTTAGTGTCTGTAACAGGAGGGGAGCAGGCTGTTGATGGGGAGTTGGTGCATCTTTAACAGGCTGCTGTAATGACTAAGTGACCAGCCATGAGCACTGGTGGTAGTGGGATGAAGAGAAGGAGAAGGCTGTGGGTCGCATTTTAAAGTGGACAGGACTTTGACAGCAGAGTTAAGGAGATGGAGTGTTGAGGATTGACCCTTAACTTTCTGGTGAGATTGGGGTGTGTTCTGTCAGTCAGCAAAGACAGGGAATACTTACAGCTAAGTTACTGGGAAAAAAAGTTCTAGTTTTGAATTTGGAAGGTGATAGTCAGTAAGGGACAGGGTAGATTCAAATACGAAGTCTTCATTAGTGACTACAATGCCTTTTCATTTCTATTACTTTACTCCGCTATTACTTTAACACTAGTGTTTCTTAAAATTTCACTGATCAGTAATTGTTAGAATTTTGATCAGTCGCCTTATTACCTCAGTTATCCGATTCAGTAAAAATTCTCTGTTGAAATGAATAAGCACAGGATTTGTAAACTTTTTGCTTAACGGAATCTTTTTTTGCTTTCTGTTTTCAGAAGTTAAGTTAACTTATGTAACTGATTCATTGGTTTTTCAATAAAATATCCTAGCCCTTCCATTTAAAATGTTCATGGTATATTTACTATTATAAATTATATACATACATATATATATATTCAAAAGCCATAAGCCTAACATGTGCCATAAATCCAATGTTTATACTCTATAAATTACCTTTATTCTGTAACCTGGGTCTTTCTTAATAACCACGTATTTTATAATACACGACTAATGGCTAGCTAAGTGTCAGTCAGTTCTGCTACATAGTCAAAGAATGTTAGCATTCAAATCCAGATTCTTTTTCAGAACTTTGAGATAAATATATAGATACTATATGTGTATTATACGATTTAAAAAAAAATCTATAATGTTACCTATGGAACAATGTGTTGCAACTGATACCTTAATTAACATTTTTGTTTAAAAATGTGTATTGGATAATTTGATCTAAAATTGTAATTTCCTAATATGCCATCATATTTCATATGAATATTAAACCACCTGAGACTTCCTTTATGTATAAAAGTCAGAACTCTCTAAAATGAGTATTTAATTGGTCTCGCAAACATTTATGGAGCACTTAATTTATGTGGTACGTGGCTGATGTTGAAGAATGGAAAACTACGAGGTGTTTCGAAGAGGCCGTCTTTAAGGGTTCAAGTGAATTGTATTTCATTCTGTAACGTAGGGTCTGTACTCTCCCCAACCCCAGCCGTCCGCGGCTTAATCAGATCATTTCTGTCTTGTGAACATGGGGAATGGGTAAAGGCCATTTGGTGAGAGTTACAGAGTCAAGTATTTAATGGTGCATTGTATTGAGCCTCACATAGACAGGATGCTGTCTCTGCAGCTGAAGATTTTTTGATGCAGTTTCTTCTCCTTTAAGTGGTAGTGAATTTAGGGTCCTCAGCTCTGGTTTCATCCCAAAGCTCAATAATAATAATAATAATAATAATAATAATAAATTCTTCTACTTCCTCCTCTTCTTCTCCTGCCTTCCTCAGCTAACTCAGCCAAATTCCTCTATTACCTACATAAATACATGTAATCAAGTTATAGGCAATACTTGCTGGCCTGGGATCTATTCATTTTCTTTAATATGATTTATATCTGTCTTAAATTTTTTAAATGTTGGTTATATAGCTTAACTCCATGAAGGCAATCTTAGATTGCCTGTAAAGTCTTCCTCCACTCTTACTGTCATAAATTTCTACGTGGATTCGCAGAGACGTTGGCAGATGATGTGGTCAGCAGTTTAAGAGGCTTTCATGCTGCTTTAGGTGAAGATGGGAAAGAGCTCTGATACCTGGAAAAGTTGCCTTCAGTGAGCTCAAGATTGAATGAATGAAACCAAAACATTAATTCCCTAGAACTGCTCATGTAATCTGACCATTGCAAATGAGATCCCCTCTCAAAATTACAATACTTCATGTTAGCTGTTTTAAAAGATACTGTAAATAATGAGTGCAAATTAAAGAATATTTTAAAAGCAATATTTGTATCGTAGGGCAACATCAAAGAAGTAAATCTGAGATTTCTGTAGCTATCATTGAGGACCGTGGTCATGTTTTATCTGTCTCTCTAGTCCCCGCATAGGTATGCCCTGGAGGAGGCCAGAAAACATTTATTGAATGAAAAAAGATTGCATGCCTATTTAAGGTGCTTTTGACTAAGTTGAAAGAATTTGCAATTTTGATTTCTTAGATGTTAAATAACTTACAAATCCTAATTCACCTGTGTATTCTAAGTATGTGTTTATTTTTATAATATCTCATTCTAAAAGATTTATTATCTTGAAGGCGGTCCCCAAAAGGTGATCTGTCCAGTCTACAGATCTCCTTAGGATTTCTTGTCCAATCATTTTCAGTGGGGCCCAAGATAACTGTGCTTTAAGTGCTCCCGTGAGGTCTCATCGTCTTCGCTACTATTGTGCCATCTTTACACAGAACGTTTAGAGTTTACAGATTGAATTCCATATGTAATTTTACAGGCAGCTCTCTGTCACTTATTTAAAGCTGTTTTTAGTAGCATGTACAAGATGAAATGCTTCAATTAACTTTTCTTGTGCGCTGCAGATATTTTGAAGAGCATGTAATTAATCAGTGAAAAGTCACGTTCTAATAAATTAACATTCATGGTGTCGACACCCTTGACATTTTTGTCGTTACTCTCTTATTATCATTGAAGCTGTAGATCTCCTTACACCTGACTGTATCAACTCTGCCTACTTCTTACTAAATGTAAGGCTTGGCAATGTTTTGAAGTGCTGAGGGTACTATTTTATTCTCTTTCAGTCGAATTAATGTGAAGCATTTCCAGTTAAGTTCTAAAGAGACACCATTGTTTCTGCTATAATGTATAGACTTTTTTTTTTTTACTGTGGCCATTCTCATACGGTTTCATGTTTTACTTTTATAGTTTAAAACACACATATTTTAATGCATAGTAGCTATATGCAGGAATAGTTTTCCCTATAAAATGTTTTATATGTGATCTTTTAATTAGACTTGTACAAATCTTTACCTTTTAGATGGTCAGATATTACTTGTTTCAATACGTTGATTACTGCTTACATTGAAAAGTGGCACTTATGTAGCTTATAGGACTGAGAATTTGTTTAATTGCTGATTACAAAAGACTCATCCATCTATTTCTTTTAAAAAGAATTGCTGAGATCACTTCTTTATCATCTGAAAGTAGAAAAGTAGGCCCTTTAATAGAATTTGTGACTGCTAACCAGTAGGTAGGCACTACCTAATCATTTGGGGTAGTGTTTCTAAATTCCAGCAAAAATACTGACAAATACTTTATTTTGAAATGTAGAGTGAATTCTGTTACAATGTTAAACCTTCATGAAGTATTTTAAAATAGTTGATACTGCTTATACAGACTAGGAAATGAATAGTGGTATTTGCTGTTGATCACAATTCTCAAAAGTGTGAAGAACACCGTTGTCTCAAGTTTATGATCCAATGACTGTTCAGGTTCAAGATCTGGGGAACAGAAGAAACAAAAAAATAGATGCCGGTATATCTCAGCAACATGAAGCCACAGGTTGTCTTTACACAAGTGACCACAGTAAAGCTAAATCTGTTTATGTTTTAATGAATTTGATTGGCTTTAATGTGAATAAAAGAATCAATAAATCAGAGAGCCTATTAGTAAATTAGGCAATAGATTTCATTCCATTTTACACAGGATAATGCTAGTTATCTTAAGGCATATATGTGAATGTTTGTGTAAAACCACAACCAAGAGAAAACCTTGCACTTTTTACACAGTTTTATGATTTTTGTTTGTTTGTTTGTTTGTTTGTTTTTAATACTAAAGAGGTTTGTATTCTTTGGAACTCTTATAAAGAACAAATTGTTACTTGTGCAATTAAAATAAAAATAAATTAAATTAGCTGGCCATCTTTCAAAGATGTGGAGCTGTTATGTATTAAAATGTGGAGCTGTTCTGTATGAGAGCTGATTCCATCTGGGATCCCAGGAGTTTAACCCTGAATGGCAGTGATGTTACACCAAATGGCCAGGTGCTACTGAGGGTAAATACTGAAGCTTGGGGGCATTTCTCTATACAAATCTTATCCTCATATTTACTGAAACCTATTTAAGTTATTTATGAAGTGTTTCTTTTTTATTTTTTCTTTCTTTTCTTTCCTTTCTTTTCCTCCCTCCCTCCCTCCCTCCCTCCCTCCCTTCCTTCCTTCCTTCCTTCCTTCCTTCCTTCCTTCCTTCCTTCCTTCCTTTCTTTTTTCTTTTTTTTTCTTTTCAAGATGGTTTCTCCATGTAGCTTTGACTATCCTGGAACTCACTTTGTAGACTAGGCTGACCTCAAATTCACAGCAGTTCATCTGCCTCTGCCTCCTAAGTACTGGTACTACCACCACCAGTCTGTGTAAAGTTTTTTCTTTCTTTCTTTCTTTCTTTCTTTCTTTCTTTCTTTCTTTCTTTCTTTCTTTCTTTCTTTCCCTTCCTTCCTTCCTTCCTTCCTTCCTTCCTTCCTTCCTTCCTTCCTTCCTTCCTTCCTTCCTTTCCTTCCTTCCTTCCTTCCTTCCTTCCTTCCTTTCTTTCTTTCTTTCCTTCCTTCCTTCCTTTGTTCTTTTGTTCTTTCTTTCTGTAAAGTATTTTCTTCATGACTATACTATAGTTGAATTTCCAGATATGTTGTCCTCCAAAATGTGAGTGACATTCATTCATAGATTAAGATGCTGTGCACATCAAGATGTTAAAATGATTTCTGGCAAGGACAAGGGAGAAACTGTAGCAGATAATGGTGAAAGAAGTATGAGTTGAAGGAGTCTGAATTTACATGTAGATTTTCTGTTCTGTCTCATATAGGATAAGCAAGTTTACTTTCCTATAGCAGCCTCATTATTCTTTTGCATGTCCATCAGTTTATGTCTCCATTGAGTGGTGCTTCACGTTTCTAAGTTTTATTTTTCTATTTTTATTGCGGGGGGGTGGGCATATGTGAGGATGTGAGGCCAGAGGTCAACGTCCGCTGCCTTCCTCTTTTGCTCTCTGCAGTACTGTTTGTAGACTCAGTCCTCCACGACTCAGAGATTTGACTAGACCTGGGATCTGTCTCTGTACCCTCCAGAGCTAGGGTTTCAGGAGCATGCTGCCACAACTGGCTTTTTAAAAAGTGGGTTCTAGGGATCTGAACTCAGGTCCTCATGCCTGCACAGCCAGCAGTTTACCTGCTTAGCCATCTCGCCAGACCAATATTGCTATTTTATTTATATGAGTGTGTTTAGACAGAAACTGATTTTGTACATTATCAATAGGGTACGACCAGTAAAATAAAGAGAGCACGGGGAGGGGGAGGATAATAGAAAAATCAAAGACAGCCCAGGAATCAGCGAATTCAAAAGTGAGGGAAAGAAACAACTCCACTGATAAAATAAGAGCTAGCAGACAGTCAAATGGCAAATGAAACAAGATCCTTCTGTTCCTATTCTCTCCGAAAATATAAACAAAGGAAAATCAGAATTTATCAGTCAATCAAGGAACCTACTTGCCTGAGTGAGAAACACGGCAGTAAGAGTGGTTCCCGAGAAGGAAGGTGAACAGATAAGCCTTGGATTCGGGGGAAGAAACAGGCTTCTTCAGATACCTGGAAATGGGAGGGTGGATGGTTAGGAAAACTTGTGTCTTAAGTGTTTGAACCTAAAAACATTGGCTAGTAAAAAGCAGCATCAAAGTAGAGGGCAGAGGTTGCAGATGGAGGTCAGGTGGTGGAGTGTTTGTCTAGATATTTTGCTTTTTCATAGGTATGGGTTTATCCGTGTTCAGATAAACAGACTTACAAATATTATTTGAAACTAAGCTTGTACCCAGATATAAAGCAGTTATTAATGTTGTTGTGTTCAAATCAATTACTAAAGCAATGAAAACAAAATTACCTAATTAAAGCCAATCACAAACAAACCTGTGATGTTTGTGTGGGGAGTAATTGAAGAGGTAATTACGCAGTAGTGACACGTTTCTTTTAAGGATGGCGACTCAGAAACCGTTTGGGGACAGGGTAGATTTTCCTACTCAGCCTTGTCCACAGTGACTTTTTTTTCCGAGTCATGCTTTGTCTGTGTAGCCTTGGTTCTCCTGGACTCGATTTTTAGACCAGCCTGGCCGCGAATCCACAGAGATCTACCTGCCTCTGCCTCCCTGAGTGCTGGAATTACAGGTGTGCACCACTGTGTCCGGATGACTTACTTTTATTTTTTACCTTTTTTTCTTCTTTACTGTGAACTTGTTAGCCTACATATTGAGATTATTCAGTGAGTGAACTCCTGAGGTGGGCTCTCAAATTTCACGAACCTCCATCATAATCATCCGGTATGCCCCTTGTCCTAACTCTCTGTCCCATATCGCAAAACTTTGTGTCAGACATGTGTCAGACATGTCCAGTCTGGTTTCTCGCTTATCCTTTGAAGAATCAAGGATAGGAAGGAATGGCTTTCCCAAAGATTTCATAGCAGATTTTATGTAAAAAATTTTTTTTTCACGTACAGACATTAACTAGCCCTTGGTCAAACTTTCCTGGGCGTAAACATGATATCTGTTGCCTTCCCTTCTGTTTAGCAGTGTCTTCTCTAAAATTTGGGAAGAGATTATCTCTTTTCCCTTATTACTGTGGCTCAGCTTATCTCCCCTGTGGGACTGGAAACTGCTTGAGGGCAGGGAAAATGACCATTTCTGCCTAGTTTGTGCAGCCTGAGGGCAGCAGACAGGGTAGGGCTTTGGAGCTGGGATTTGTGTCTGGGTTGTATAGTATTTCGTCTTCATTTACTAGTTTGTGAACTAGGACAAACTGTCTTTTCTGATTGTAGGGATCCATAAAGGAATCTTAGAAAGCTTTTCTTACATTGTCTAATGCATTTCAGGACCCAGTTTAAAGAAAAAAAATTAGTTCCTTATTTACACAAAAGCTTGCTAACACAGGGCCCCAGTGCAGGCTTTCTATTAAGAAAGCTGTCTGTGGACTTTGGGATACATTGCAAGTGAATCTGTGTGGACTGGCTGAGTGAATTAAACAGCCATCCAAACTAGTCTAGATGCCACCTCATCAGCTACCCACCAGTTTGGTCATTTCGGTTATGTTCTCTGTTGAGGACACCAGGGAATCACATCACCCGGTTTTCAAACGGATGCCCTGAGTTAGCATCAGCTAACTGTCTTCTGCATATCCATCCAAGCAGAATTCTCAGTTGGGTGCTAGGAAACTTCTAGGCAGCATCACTCCTGTTTAGAGATGACTCCAGGAGCGTTTGATGGGGGACATCCAGATGCTCAAACCCTAACAAAAGGGGCTAAAACTTTGACCCCAGTTTTGTTGTTCGTGGGTAGAAAGCCTGAGTTAAGAGGCAGAAATGCTTAAATTTAGTTTTAAAGTCATTGTTATTCGTCTTCTTTCCAAAAGTATTGCTAATCTCTCTGGTCCAAATTCTTTCAAACATAAATTGGCCCTTCAGTAGACACATGAAAATGGTATGTACTACTATTGTTTTTAGTTGGCTTTTATCTAGAATTTAGAAATGAAAGCTTATTAAGAAACATGAGTCAAAATGGCTCTTCTTTGAAACTGTTGGACAGCTCTGTTTATGCTGGAGCGTGAGGCCAGACCTCAATTTTCCTCCGACAATTGTGGTAATTATCACATCTGTCCATGATGTCATTATTATAATAGTACCTGGGGTGAAAGACAGAACCGTTACAGAACGTTTCCCCCTCAGTTTCATCTTTTCCTGAAATATTGTTTAAATATATCTAAGCAATGTCCAGGCGGTTTGCTGGATGAGTAATCATTATCCAGTCTGTCAAGATCCCTAGAGCTGAAAGGTATAGGCAGTATATTCATTAGTTTAGGGAATATCAAACCATGCCGTGTTTTAATGGGGCATCTTTTTATTCCATTTATGGAGATAGAGAGAGAATGTGTGTGTATGCAAGGTTATGCAGGCATACCTGAGCTGGTCACCGGACAACTTTCAGGAATGGGTTTTCCTTCTTTCCTGCCATCCTGTGGATCTCAGGAGAAGCTCAGGTCTCAGACTCTACCTCCCAGGCATCTCCCTGCCACAGGGCATCTTCTTAATGCTGAATCTTTTCTAACCTTTTTTTTTTTTTAATGTTACAACAAAATTGTATGCTGTCTGCAGACTCATAAAAATGTAATTTGGTTGGCACAAAGATCTGGGAATTAAGTCTTTAATATTTAACTGGGAACATTACATAGGAAAGCAGCATGTGTAATTCCAACTGAAGGTATAAGCTTGAGTTTGTAAATCTGGAGTAACAATTTAATGATAATGAGTCCTGTGCATTTACAGGTTGAAAAGAACCTTTTGCTCTAATCAATATGCAGTCGAATGACTTTTTTTTTTGTAATTTTATGAGTGCATTGAGCCACTATAAAATATTTTCATCATCTGTCGAAGTTTGTTTTAAATTACAGTTTAAAAATTGGGTGGCCTCCGACGACCCTACCAGGTTCCAGTGGACACTTCCGGTCCAATGGTTACATAGATCACAGATAGTCCTCGTTAAACTAAATAGGTCACAAACCAAAACCAAAAACCATGAATCTGGGAAAGGGACAATTCTGTATAGGAGGTTGGCGGGGGCAGGAAGGACATAAGAGACAGTATGGAAGAGAGTAATCAGAATATATTATATACTTGTATAAAATTATACAGCAGATTCAGATTTTAAAAAAATGATTAAGTTCTAAGGACAAAAGCAAGCAACCGGTTGGCCCCCAAGAGTGATTGGATAGTTCAGTATGTCCTACCTGCTTTCTTTTCATTGTTAAGCTTATGGGTATTTGAGATGTTAATGTGTTTTCAGTATCACATGTCTGAATGGTGGCTATTAATTGCATTTATCATTTTATTGAGAAGCACTTACTGTTTTAAAAGCCCTCCTGCTTTGAATGCAGTGGGTTCACATTTTTGCTGTATGTGAGTCTCCTCACTTAGCCAGAACACTGGTTACTGTGTTTCCTTTTCTACTGCGTTCGCCTTTTCTGGATTGTCTATTGAGGTAAAGGAGATGACCCAGGGCGTTAGCATCATCAAGGAGAAGCTTTGGTGGTAGTGTAAGATGTGTCATCCTCTCTAGGAAAAGGAAATTGGGGGATTATCACCCAGAGGTCTTGGAGTCGGTGGAATAGAGAATCTTCTACTCACCAGGCTGTCTCGTTAGCAGGTCCTCTTCTCTCATGATGTCTATAGAGACTTCAGGTGGACTTGACATAACCATCTCTAGTATCATTGCTTTCTTCAAACTTCCGGTCCTTCATCATCCGCTCTTCTGAAGTATCTCCTGGATGGAAGCTGGTCTTTCCATGCCCTATCCAGTCACTTCAGTCTGCAGTCATTTAAGTCTAAAATTCTGTGGCAGTTTATAACTGGTCTTCTGACCTCATTCTGCCATTTTTATTGCCAATAATTACACAGTGCATAGACCTGGGCTTTCTAAGCTAGAATCAGTAGAATTCCACTGCTATAAAAATTAAAAAAAATTTTTTTTCCATTGAAATAGAATAAAGGAAAATCAGTTTTCAAAGTCTGTAAGGACCTCTTTATATTTGTTCTTTTCTGCTTTGTTTTTTCTTGACAAGATAAACTGATTTCCTTCTCAGCACTCTTTCTATGTCTTAATTGAAGTTGTCTTTATTTTCTTAACTCATTTCTTTTGTTGCCTCTTGACTGATGCTCAATAGTTATAATAAGCCCTTCCTAGACATTTGTTAATATTTCTCAATTTTATTGCCTTAACACTGTCTGAAACCATTGAATTTATATCCCTTTTCTCTCAATACATACTTGAGGAACATTAGCAGCCTCAATACCTGTAATACAGCCAGGAGCGTAGTACACAATAAACATAGAGTCGTGGATTAATTGGCTTGCTATCTTGTTCCTTCAGTCCAACGAATTCTCTGTAAAGCAATCATGGTATTTTATACCACCATATCCACTCCAAAGCCTGCACTGTGGAGATCTGTCTACAGGGCTGAGACCGCACAGGAGGGAGTCCAGTGATAGAATGCCTTGCCTTGTGGCTCTAACAGGGTGCTGCTTTCTCCCACCCCCACTTATCTGTGCATTTGCTTCATTTGCAACACAGACTGGGTACCTGTATTCACCGGGACACAGCAGACCACAGAGATTGATTTATTTTTCTGAATTGATTGCGATAGTGTTTGCAATATTTGTATCTGTTAAGAAACAAACTAAAAAGCCAAGTTTACTCTCTAAATTTTACTCTCACAAATCTGTTTCTTCACAAGCCTATTTTGTTGATTTTTACAATGCGAACTTTATTTAGCTTTTCTATTTGATTTTGTATTATACTTA
Source organism: Meriones unguiculatus (assembly GCF_030254825.1). NCBI lineage: Eukaryota > Metazoa > Chordata > Mammalia > Rodentia > Muridae > Meriones > Meriones unguiculatus. The sequence continues at coordinate 56,730,816 of NC_083362.1, read as the reverse complement.
ATAGTATTTTAATTATTATGCTTGATTATCGTTGTAATTTAATGGTCTCATAGTACTTAGGAAAGTAAATGCTTTATAACAAAAATCTCATTTCCTAGAATGTTTGGAAATACACTTTAAAAAAAGTTAGTTAATTATATGAAAAAAAACTCATTGCATTTTAGAAAATTGAATGTGTGTACTCAAAATTTTGATTAGGACAAGTATACTATAGATTCTAACCTACTGTATTCGGGTCATTATATGACTTTGCCCATTTTAGTTAAAATAAGGTGTTCAGATCGGGATTGACCGTCTGGAAAGAGGTGGTTATTATGTAGCCCCCACAGCTGGAAAGTCTGACTATGAAAACCTTAATTGATCGGTACCTTTTCACGTCGTTATCCAGTGGCCAAGGAATGCTGGGTGGAGCTGTCATAATGGGATTTTCTTTTGGAAAGTGTCTTCATTGTGATGGTGTCCCACTGGGCAGTTAATAAAAAACGATATTTAGCAGAAACAATTTAGGGCTTAAACAGACACCTACCTTAGTATCTCGCTTATTGCAAAGCTTCTGGCTCAGATCTGGAGAGAGGCGCGACTGTCTGTGAAGCATAACTCTTGTCAAGGTCCCATTGACCCCTTCTCCACAACCTGCCAGTAATGAAAGGCCTTTGATAATTAATAAGCATAACTGTCATCTACCTATTTTATTTACAGTTTTCACGGCTAATGAATTAAAAGAAAAAGTCCGCAAGGACTTGGTTGTTTACCTCTCTAATAGCAATTTACAGATGATAGGTGTGGGGGCTCTTACAGCAGCCTATAATAGCAGTTGATGTAAGTAGCTGTTCACCATTCTGTACTGTGGTTGGAACCAGAGAAATAGAAAATTGGTCATTTCCCGGCAGATAGCAGTAAGTTTCAATCCAGTCAAAATGCTCTATGTACTGTGATAGGTTTATAATTATTACCCAAAGATTGATGGGTTTTTTTGGTGAGTGTAAATTTGTGCAGCAGTAATCCATTAAGAAATCAATAATCAGTCCATTCTGATGTGTGGTTCTTATTCAGTGTTATAAATGTGTGCCAGAAGCTGAACCTAATGTTTTTGATGTGCTGTGCTGTGTGTGTGTGTGTGTGTGTGTGTGTGAAATCAAAGTTGACACTGAGAAATACATTTTTATATATGTATATTTATTCTTATTTTCTGTGATGTGTGCATGTGTTCATGTGTGCACATGCATTCGTGAACTCGTGCATGTCAGAGCATGACACCAGGTACCTTCTCTTTAGATTTGAAACCGTCTCTTATGGAACCTGCAGCTCACCGTTTGCTCCAGGCTGGCTTGTCCAGTGTTCCATGTATCTGCCTCTCAGAGGTGGCCCGTGGCTCTGCATCTAGCTGGTTCTCTGGCTGCTGGGAATCAGGTCCTCATGTTAACAAAGCAGGCATTTTACCAGCGGAGCCATCATCCCAGGCCCTTATACTTTTTCCTCTTTCAATCAAATGTTCTCTTGTGGCATATTTGCTTAAAATGTGTGTGTTTTCCCAACCTTTTAGGAAAGTTTCTCGAAACTCTTTCAAGTGGTCCTGTCTCTTTTGTTGCAGTGTTGCTTTGCTTTTTAATATTGGAAATGGTATTTATGTGTTTTAATTAAATCATTGTTTCTCTAATCTGGAAGTAATTTATTGCCACATCTGCATGGTCAGGAAAATTGACGAGTCATGCTTTTTAAATTAAATTTTAACCTTACAGCTATGATCTCACAACAAACAAATGTGAGATTTACTTATAGCCAGTACTTTGTAAGCACGAAGTTGGATGTTATTGGAGGAACTCAGGCATGATGCAGAACTGACCTTACCCCTCAAAAGAGCTTGTATTTCAACGAGCAACAACAGAGATGTGAAGAAATGGAATGGGTGGGAAGGCGGCCGCTCTGCAGCTCTCTGTGCTGTAGCTAGAATTCCAGTGCTAATGTGCAATAGTGGTGAACATGATAAGGCGCTGTGAGCCTCATCCTGCAGGACATTACAACATTCTACAGAGTCTGAGGCCTGAGACCATCCCATCTAAGTAGAGATTATAAGTCAAAATGCTGTAAGCACACGATAGCCAGTTAAAACAGTGAAGAAAGATGTAAAGGGGAAAGTGAAGTCTGTCAGTTTCTCGCATTACCAAACGCTTACGTGTCCATCCATATCGTTCGGTGTGTACTGGCCCGTGCAAGGGACTGCCTATAGTCTCCCTTTCCTAGTGTTAATGCTAATGGGATTATGTGGTGTGTGCTGACCTATGGCTTGATTTTTCTTTTCAAAGTGATGGTTTTTGTTTTTTTTTTTTTTAATATTTACCCTTCATTCTTGACTTCACATGTCTGCTGTCCATTGAAGGTATGCAGTGACATCCTTCAGTGTTAGGCATATTTGTTACTTATCTCATTTTTCACTGATGAACAGCTAGGTTATTTCTAGCTTTCAGAGGGAATGTCTAGGTCCATCCATGCCATTGGATGTTCGGTGTCCCATTGGACAACATAGTTCAGTCCTTTCAGGCAGATTTACTGTGCCTGGAAGTCTTTTCACTGGTCATTTTGGTAGATGAAGGATGGCAAATCATCTTTTGAAAATACAACTAGCGTGTATCACCCCTAACTCTGTTTTTTGTTTGTTGGTTTGGTTTGGTTTGGTTTTGCTTCCATTTTGTCAATGGTGTGTCTTTTCAGTCTCGGTGTAAATAATTGAGAGAAAATTATATGCCTGTATATTTAATGGTTTTTAAATTGTGTACCTAAACATCATTTTACGTTTGTTGGAAAGTCTTTGTTTAATTTTTTGCTCCAGACAAAGCTCCTGCTTTATTGTCCAGGAGAAATTATACGCCAAAACACCGTGAAGAACCACAAAAAGAGAAAATACTTTTTGGGAGAGCTGACACCCTGTGTAGGGGCCATGGGCTGTGGACTTGATTTCTTTTGAAATTGTCTCAAGGCTGCTGGGGGTCTCCATTGCTCCACAAGTGTTCATTGAGTTGTCTAGAGACTTTCAGGCCAACTCCTGTCTCAGGGAAAAGCAGAGCTCCTGCCCTCATCTGTCCTGCACTCATTGAGGACATGCCTCCGTCACAGGGGAACCCCGAGTCTGGAGGAGAGGAGAGAAGGTTCATCCTGGACTCGTCTCTACATGAGCAATTATGCATGGAAATATGTTGTCGGCATTTGTTTTTCCTCTGAGGTCTGACCCAAGAGAAAGATGCCTGTCAAACTGTTAAGGCACATGCTTACAGGCATGAGCTTGCTCTTTAATGTGAAGAAAATCCTGTGTCCTTCCCTTCTCCTAGAATGGCAGATTGAGGTGTCCATTGATCCCATTTTGCTCTGCGCCTGTATAATAACATTTTAAAATATCAGACTTCCAAGTCGCTTCTGGAGTACAACCCTGTGTGAGTGTGAGTGTGTGTGTGTAAGAGAGAGAAAGAGAGAGTTAGTTACATCTCTCTGCTGAAAATAACCCTTGAATCAAACACTTGGACATGATCCCACAGGTCATTTAGAACGACTTCCTAAACAAAACAAGAATGTCCTTGACAGCATGTGTGACAGGTGGGCCCTGCAGTTTTACCTCACTGCTTCCAGTGCTGGCTGGATGGAGATTGTCACATTGTGATCAGCTGTGATTCCTAGAAAGCCCTTCCTTATGTCCAGCCCTCCTCTGCCTGCCCAGAATGCCACTGTTTCTTTTTATTTTCCATTTTTTCCTCTAATTATCTCAGAGGAGTTTATTTTCTTTTTTGTGTTAATGATTGTGGACCAGGTTTTATTTTGTGTAGGAGAGAAAATACTTTTTGTAGATTTTATTTTATTTTTTACAGTTTTTCTTTTTCCTTTTTTTTAACAGTTTTAAAATAAAACTTGCATTAAGACATTTTCATACACAGCTTTTCATATTTGTGCAGTCCCCCTCCCCCCCAGACAGTTTTCTCTATGTAGCTTTGGCTGTCCTAGACTTGCTTTGTAGACCAGGCTGGCTTTGAACTCACAGCAATCCACCTGCTTCTTCCTCCCTGAGTGCTGGGATATGTACTACCACACCTGGCCTTTTTTTTTTTTTTAAACATTTTTTTGTTTTCACTTTTGTGGTTTAAAGACTATCTTAATTTCCTCTGAGGAACAATAACATGTTAGCTGTATTTCATATTGGCATTTTTCTCTTGCCACCATCATCCATATAGTTGCAGGTAAATCATCCCCGTATGGTAAATAGCAAAAGGAAGACAAGTCCTGGTTTGTTTTCTAGAATTGATGTCTTATCGATGTTGCTCATAGGCATTTTAAACTTGAAGCTTTTACACCTTTGACTTGGCAATTCAAATTTGATCATAGTTAAAGTAATATTCTGCTTGAAACGTAGGCATATTTTGGAGACAAATATCCTCCGGCTTCCACTTATAATGCGGCACAAATCTTTGTGTGCACATGGGAGTTTGGATCATTACTCTGTTGTTCTAAAACCGAACACTTGACATAAAAGGAATCCTAACAAAATGAGGGGAGGAGCCGGGCGGTGGTGCAGTCCTTTAATCCCAGCCTTCAGGAGGCAGAGGCCCCTGGATTTCTGAGTTCAGGGAAGACCATTCGACAGTGTGAGTTCTAGGACAGCCAGTGATATAGAGAAACTCTGTCTCAAAAGACAACTCCCACTCCTCCAAAACAAAGGGAGAGCGATACAGAGACACGATACAAAGCTCATGGAATCATCTTTGAGGGTTTCATTCAGCATAGGATGTGGAAATTGACCACAGTTTTCCAGCTGACATTTCTTACAGAAGATTCACAGATGAAAAAAAATAAATCAAAAAACGGTAATGCCAAATTTCTAAAAAGTGTTTCTAGTCCCTAGCCTTTGTTCCTCTGAGGATATTAGCAGTGCCTGAATTGGCTTACGACTCCATCTTTCTCTCTTGCCTGAGTGGCAGTTTTACCGATCCCTTATTGGATTTACTGTCGTAATTCGATATGGAACTGTGCTGGGAAGCATATATTTCAATATGTTCACCTTAGCAGTCTAAATCGTTAGGATGGTGACTCACTCAATTTTACCAGGGAAATTAGCTGGCTCTGTTTGTGTGAGCATGTTGGGAGGAGCTGGCCCTAACTGCAGAGATACCGCCCACCTTCTAGGTCACCTGTAGCAAAGCCAGCGCAAGGCAGGGTTGGAGTCTCTTTTGATTAGCCAGGCTAAATTTTGTCAGGCATATTTTTGCTTTAGTTTGGAGAATTATTTTCTTTGGAGATTTGCTGGCTGGGAAATGATTAGATGCTCATGTAAGAGGCCCATTAGCCCATTTAATTAGGACACTGCAGGTTCGTTGAGGATTCACGTGTAGGTCAGATGCTATCCTGCAGGCCTCCCATCATGAAGATGTGATGGAATTTGGGGAAAGAATTAACCTCACAGCCAAACTGCTTAAAAATAGTTATGTCACGAAGCCCCATTTGCCAGTCTTGCTTGATGATGAAAATCATCGAGGATGGCTTTTCAAAGTAAAGGTTCCCAGACCTTCCCCCCACTTATTCTGAATCAGAAGCCTTTCCAGGGAGGAGCCCATGACTCCAAGCTAGATCACCAGGGAAGCAGGTCTGAGAAAACTTTTCAAGATCTCTCTATGTGGGAAATGGGAAAGGAACTGTTGTAGTAGCTGGACACTGCAGCCTGCCTTCAGGCTGTAGCCCTGGCTTTGTAGCACCGGATGGTAGAACATGACTGTTCCATGTAGGGGATTATAAGTCTTTGGTAAGGAAAAAAATAAATTAAAATGTAAATCACTGTGTAGTTTTTTTTTTTTTTTTTGTAAGAATAAGCAAAAAACCTCTACTTTTTTCCTGTGCATCCCCTTTTTTTACTTGCCTGTGCCTCTTTTTCTCTTTCCTTCCTTCCTTCCTTCCTTCCTTCCTTCCTTCCTTCCTTCCTTTCTTTCTTTCTTTCTTTCTTCTTTCTTTGTTTTTGTCTTTCCCTGTCTTTTTGGTTGGGGTATTATGATAATATCATGTGTAATATTTTCCCACTAAATTTCATGAGACTGACTTTTTTTTTTTTTTTTTTTTTTTCTCTGCTTCTAAGTTGTATTCCTTTAGCTTGTTGATGCAAAATACACACATGTTCCTGTTTTGGTAAGGGACGGGAGTGGGGGTGGAGGTGGGGGCCGCTTGTACATCTGTTGACACTTCAGAAATAATCAGTTTAGATTTCAACATCTGATTAGAGCACCCTTAACCAAGCTGAGAAGTAGCTCTTGAGAGTGACAACAGGTATTATTCTAAGTAGGTTTCTGTACAACAAATGCAATAATGGCAATTTTAGGCCGATTCTGAGGTTATGAAAGGTCTGCTATTTTTTTTTTTTCTTTGTCGGATTGTATAGAAGCTTTACAAACATTTAGTCGCTCATAGCACACGGGTCATACAGCACAATGAATCAGAACCCTCACACTGAGGCCCTTCATACATGGCGACCCTACAGACGTTAGGAAGAACGGCAGTAGAACTCTAGGCACATCCTACATGATCCGCCGCAGCCTCGGGGACTCTAGCTTGCACATTGAATTACTACTGAATGTAACAAATATACCTGCTGGTGTCAGCGTGGCACCCAAGAACTGATTAGCCTAAGATAGGGAGCCGTAGCCCCACGACCTGCAGCCAGAAGGAAAGGAGAGCTGCGCGCTCTAAGTGCGCTTGTGCACACACTTACCTGGCTGACCTTCTGTCTCTCCAGCAGCCTGTAGAACTCTTAGAACTTGTATCAGGGAACATAATAAAACTGATAGGTTAGGAATACGCCTAGAGAACACCATAGCAGAGGCTCCACGGAGAATAATTAACAACAACAACAACAATATATATATATATACTATATGTAGGCAATAAAAGTACAAATTCTTCCTTTAAGGAGAATGAAATTTTGCAGGAGGAGCCCATAAATTATCAAATTAAATATTTGCATATTTTAGACGTGGGTTTGAGACATTCAGGCAGGTGTAATAGTTTGCCAATGATATCCACATAATTAAATCACAAGATCACACCGACTGCTTAGGAAGAATTTGAGGGTGTCTGCCTTCTAGTTGAATTCAAAGAATTACCATTTTCCTTTAATAATCTTTTCGTCATTTTCTGTAATAAAGTCTGCTTGCCATCCCCTTCCTGAAAATGTGAATGACTCCCTTTACCTATGACATGAAGTCTGATAAACTCCTTTGTGTTTTGTTCTATGCTCCTTGTTAAACAACCCAGTCTGTCTTTTCAGCTTTAGCTCCTAAATTCCCTTTATTCTCTGCTTTCAGCCAGACACTTGCCATGCCCTGAACATAATATGTTCCTTCATATCGCCTTATTGTCACACAAACCTTCTTCTTCCCTTGAATTCCTGGCCTCTTTCTCAGTCCTGTAAACTCTCAGTACTTCCTTGAAATATCACTCATTCCCATTATCCTGCAGCACCAAGCATGTCCAGTCTGCATTATGGCATTAGTCACATTGTATTGTTACCATTTTATGGTTTTGCCTCCTGGGGTGGACTTTGAGCTCCTCCAGGGAAGAGGCTACACTCTTCTTCCTCCTGGCCTGGAGCACCTCATACAGAGTGGGTACATTCTTCTCTAGTGTCTTATGGACAAATGACAGGTGGGCTTAGGGTCAGGGAACTGAGGTAGTGACTATCTGTGGAAAGATTTGGAGTGTCTTCCTTAACTAGGAAGGGGAGAAAAAAAGAAAAGGGTGACAACCCAGCTCTCAGCACAGCTATCTTCAACAGCAAATCCTTTCTCCAAACAGTTACTCCATCACTAAGGTCAAATAGGTAAGGTTTCTTCTTCCCAGAAACCTTCTTAGGCTGCTTCTTCCTTCACTGGGTACCTTCCTCAGTGGACGGCCCTCATGTTCATTAATGATTTTTGTTTTCTGCTTTATGATCATAGGGAAGGTGGGTTCTGATATAATTTTTTCTGCCCTTGGGGCAACAGGTTACAGTAGAGATCCATTGAAGTCAGTGAGCCTTGCACCCAGGTCACAGTTCCTATCAATCTTGCACTCAGCGGTAAGAGCTTACTTCATGTTTGTTCTTCTAACTTAGAGCTAACCAAGATGGATGTGCCTGTAGCCGTACCTCAAGAAGGGTAGAGCACTAATAAGCAAATCCCTGCGGACTTCCTTATATGTGTCATCTGTAACAGAATAACAGTGGTACACCCTTTCTGCTTTGTCCTTCTCATGTTTCTTCTCTCCCACACTTTCATCTGTCCTGTTTGTGCTAGCTCATGGCTTTCGTCTTCTAGTGAAACTTCCTCTGGCTAAACTTAGGGAAACGTGTTTCAGCTTAGTCATTTGCCCTTTGTCAAGCTGACCTATTTCATTTAAAAAAAAAAAAAGATAGAAAGGAAAGGAAAACGAGGTCTGGTGGGACGAGTGCTTAGAAAGCAGGAAGGAGTATGCCAGCTTGCCCCAGCTGAGGCTAAGTAGTGCCAGCATTGCCCTAAGGTTGTATGTGTTCTATAGATGGGGTTGGCTCTGAATTCTGTGAGTTGTCTTTGGGCTCCTTTTAACATTCCATCTTTCCTGTGCCGTTCTTTATAAGCCCACATCTCCTCAGGCTAGAGAGACGGCTCGGCTGCTAAGACGCGACGCTCATTGCTCTTCTAGAAGACTGAGTTTGGTTCTTGGCACACATATTGAAGTCTATAACCACCTGTAACTCCTGTTCCAGGGGATCCGACAACCTCTTTTGGCCTCTGTGGGCAAACAAGTGGCATGCACACACAGGCATAAACTGTGTATACATGAATAAAAATAAAATAAACCTGTTTTTATTTCTCTCCATTTTACTTCACTTTGTTTTATTTGTTTATGTAACTCTAGCTGCCCTGGAACTCATTCTCTGCACCAGGCTGCCCTCAAACTCACAGTGATCGCCTGCCTTTCCCTTGAGAGTGCTGGGATTAAAGGCCTGCACCACTACACCTGGCTTAAAATAAGTCTTAAAACAACAAAACCAGGGCCCCTGTAATATTTGTCTGTTCTTTGCTGTCCTGTGGTTTCTGCCTTCTTAGTTTAGGACTGTACAATGCTGATCTGAGTTTCACCGTCCTTTGTCCAATTCAAAACTTGTCTGTAGGCACTAGGCACTCTCTCTTGGCTTCCTATTTTGCCTTTGAGCCATTCAAGGCAGCTACCAGGATGAGGATTTTAGGGATTGTTACATCTCAATAGATCACTGCTTTTTAATTGTGTGTGTGTGCATGTGGGGTGTGTGTGGGTAGGGTATGTGTGTGTGTGGTATGTGTGGGGTGGTGTGTGTGTGTGTGTGATGTGTGTGTGTGTGTGTGTGTGTGTGTGTGTGTATGTGTGTGTGTGTGTGTGTGTGTATCAGTAGGGGTGTCCCTAGAATTTCTGATTTAAACCAGAGTAGTAAATCTCCAATGATAGGATTTTTAGGTAACACAATATGCTAGGAGTCTTGAAAAATATTTCATGGCAATAAACAATGAATAAAATTAGTAAGATTAATTTCTTCCCAGTCCAAAGACAGTACCAAATCTGAGTTCAGGTCACAAACATGTCAAAGAATTCTAGGACCCTAAGGGTACTTTTTTACCTTGTTCAAATAACTGGTGAAGAAGACAAACAAGTAAAACAAAAACCTAAAATTAAAAGAAAATAAGAAATAAACAAGAGAGGTCTGAAACAAGCATTTTGAATTAATAATCAGATTAACAGTTACTTTTCTTAGCTTGTTTTGATAGTGTTTTTAATTTTTGTTCTAGTACAAGAACCCATTAGTTATAATTTTATAAATATAGAAGACTTCTCCAAATATAACTGGATATTATATAAATATGTAGATGGCATTGTGTTGATTGCCCTCTGCCTGTCTGCCCACGATAAGCAGTGCTGAGTCCTCTGTACTATTGAAGATGTGTGCTTATTAAGTAATTGTTAGTGGTTATGATTCTTCCATAGAAGAGAATTTTTCCTATTACGATAAGCCCCTATAAGTCCATAGCTTCTAAATATCCTTAAAATAAAAAAAAACCACAGTTTCAAAAACAATATATTATGAGAAGATATTATACCAAAATTTTCTGCAGTCATCTTGTGCACCTGTTCCAAGAAGGCAGCAGTGTAGTCCTTCATGTAATACAGTTTACCTCTTAGTTTATTTAGAAGCTGCTCTTCTACTGTATTCAAATATGTTTTCATTCTGTCTTGATTATGGTGGTGGGTGTAGTGACAATTCTGGAATCTGTGTTTTATAAACACAAATATAAAAATAGTATAAAAATTTGTTTTTGTTTTAATCCCAGATGTGGGGATGTGAGGCTGCTTTGCATCAGGTGACTATGCTTTGCCTCATGCTCTAGCAGAGGCATGGCTTTTCCAGCTGCAGATTGTTTGTGCCATTGTGTGATGTTTGGAATTCTGAGAAATTTTCGGAGGGTATTTAAATGCTAGAGCCCTGATATGTGGTGGTTGGTGGTCATTCATGGGAGTTGATGGTTGGTTGTTGGCTGTTGTTTGGTTGTTGTTATCATAGTTTGTTAAGTACTCCTGCACAAAGGTAAATGAACAAGAAGAAAGCAAAGATCAAACTTGCCCCAAGGAACTTGATGCCCTTAATCATCAGAGGGTAGTTTAATAATAATGTTGCCGCCTTTTGGACACCTGGCTTTATTCGGAGATCTCTTTCTTTTCCTCTCTATCCTTTTTTCTTTATCTAGTGATAGAGTGTTGAAAGGGTGGAAGAAAAGGGGTTAAGAAGGGTAGAAGAAAGAAGAACCCACAAAGTAGCAAAGATCAGTTACAACAGGTGACTGCACCAATCCATAAGAGTTACAGACTCTGTGATGGTTTGGTAACATCTCCTAAATGTTTTTGTGTTAGAGCCTTAATCCCTAAATTCAGGTGCTGACAGTGTTTGAAGGTGGAGCCTTCTCAGAGACAAATTGGCTTCCTTGAATTCATGAGGGTGGGACCCCATGAGGGCTTAGTGACTACAGAAGAAAACAGATCTGAGCTCTCATGACACTCTCCATGTTCTGAACATGTGATATCTTCCAGCATCCTGGAGTTGGCTCTTCCCCCATGCTGTTGTAGCTCCCCTCTTCCAAACTAAGAGAACTACGTTTCTTCTTTTGCTAAATTTCCCAGACTGATGGATTCTGCTTTAGTAGCATAAAAGCCGGGTTTTTCTCTTTAGTCTAGAGAAAGAAACAGAGAGACAGAGACACAGAGAGAGAATGAAAGGAAACATTTTTCATTTGAAATATTCTTGAAGTAAATGATTATATTCCTCAAATAACGAACAGAGCAGCTTCACTCCTGTGATAATTATCCGATTGGTAGAAATAACAGAATTATACAAGTCAGCACTATGATTTACTTATTTATTTTTAGGGACTTGAGAAGTATATTTTTCTTCATTCACAGTCAGAAGTGGGGAATGAGCTAAGGTAACTAGAATCCTAGTCAAGGCCGGGGGTGGTGGTGCACAGCTTTAATTTCAGCACACTTTCAGGCAGAGGCAGGCAGATCTTTGTGAGTTTGACGACAGGACAGCCTGTACTACATAGTGAGTTCTAGGCCAACTGGGGATGCATAGTGAAACCCTGTCTTTAAAAGGAAAAAAATAATAATAATTCTGGTGAGAGTGATGGTTCATACAATTACCAGTAGTTTTCAGGCTTAGAGTGACACCTGGAAGACAGTAGTTGAGGGAGGAGATGGATAAAGCGTGACGTGCACTAAGTGATGTCAAGAAGCTAGATTCTCTGTATGTTGTTTTTGCTTAGTACGGTGACAGGAATGCACTGTATTATTTTAAAAAGCTGATGTATTTTAATGTTGTTCTCCATAAAAACAAACATAGTTTGAGGGGATGCTTACACAAAATGTATACAGATATCAAAATGTCACCTTATCCATCGATACATTTAGTTTCCTCATTAGTATTAATTAAATTATGATGAAACCAGTAGTAATAAACAACATAGTGATAGGTGAGGGTAACTATTAGAGGCCATGGTACAGAAGAAACCTTCACTGTTGTATCTATGCACTAATGTGTTTTCCATTGCTGGAATAATATGGTTGAGGCTGGGTAACATTAAAGGAAAGGAGTTTGTTTATCACACCGTTTTGGAGGTTCAGGCTCATGGCTTAAATGTCAGGTCTGTTGATGGCCTCATGTGCTACGTCTCATGGTGGATAGTATCATGGTAGGTGGGTGTGTAAGCAGGAAATGTCACAGGGAGAGATCACATGATGAGATAGTGAGCTAGAGACTAGGGAGGGGTCAGTCTTGCTCTTCTAAAATTCTCCCAGGAGAGCTAAGCAGGATTTCATGAGAACTACCTCAGTAGCTTCTGAGAGACTCATCTCTCCCTCCCCCAATGACATCATTTGCCCCCCTCTTCATGGTTCCATCACCTTTGTCATTGACTCACTAGGACCATACTTTCTACCTGAGCTCTTGGTGATAAATCAAAGGTAAGTGTAGCAACAGTTCTAAACTCTGCTATGCCCAAAGTTTAGTCCTTAGTAGGTTGGTTCTCAGGAGTTAGTGACTAGAAACTGTCCCCCTACACACCATGCTCAAACACAGGCACTTACCAGCGGTATAACCTTGGCAAGTTGTTCTCCAGAGTGTGGAAGCTCCTCTCCTGGCTGTTGGGAGGATTGATTGACATTAGGCGCCAAAGCTGGTTGCAGAGCGTGGGACACGCAGTTGTGTCACACAGTAGATGCTACAGTAAATGTCAGAAGCAGTTGTTTGGTAACTGCAGGGAGCATATTGCAACTCTGAGGTCTCACTGGGTTGTGGCTACAGTGCTGTACTTATCTACGTGTTCACTCGGGCTTAGCCTTTCCGTGGAATTAATTTATTCCACAGTAAAGCACAGATTACCAAGATGCTGAAAATTTTAATGGTTATTCCTTCATACATCCTTTTGATTTTTGAGCCATTTTTCCTTTGGGGTTTTTAACTGAAAGGCTTTTGAGCAAAAAATACGAGGTACGTCAGTTACGCGAAGAGTTAATAAAATGGGTTAATTTTCTTGGACTGTGATTACTGGACATGAAAATTATGATTTAAAAAATGAATTATATTTTTAATTTTTATTGTTCTATTTTGTTTTATTTGTGTGTGTGTGTGTGTGTGTGTGTGCTACTGTTTGCATGTGTGCCTGTGCCCATCAGAGGCAAGGGGAGTCAGTTCTCCCCTTCTACGTTGCTGAGAGGGTCTCTCTTGACTCTGATGTGCTGTAGTACTTCAGGCTACCTGTCTCCTAAGATCAATGCTTTGATGCTCCTGTTCCGACTCGCATCCTATCCCAGGAGTGCTGGATTGCACATGTATCCATGCCAGCCCATTTGACTTCTTACATGAGCTCTGGAGATCAAACTCTGTGGTCACCAGGAATTGTGTGCTGTGTACTTTTACCCACTGAACCATCTTACTCGCTCCTAAATTGGATATTAATGATACAGACCTTAAGTGTTTTAGTAGAATGAAAGTTAGTTAAGGGGATGAGAAAATGTTTTTTTTTTTTTTTTTTTAACAAGTAAAAAGTGTCCCTGGGAAAGCTTAAGTAGGACGGATAGCTTCAAGTTCAGTGGCACCCTGAACCACGCAGTGAGTTTCAGGAGAGCCTGGGCAAGAAGAGAGAGAGGGAGACAGAGAGAGCTGCAAAATGATGAGTGGACATTCTCATATAGTATTTACTGTATTAAGCAAGTACTAAGCACTTTGCATATCATTTCCTCAGCTGGTCCAAGAATGTCTGTTTATTTTATCTTTATTCCCATGTACACAGAAGAATGGGAGGGAATAAAACTAGGAATCCATTCATGGTATGATTAGATTTTCTCTTTTAAATGTTATTTAACCTTATTTTATGTGCACCAGTGCGAAGGTGTCAGATCCCCTGGAACTGGAGTTACAGACAGTTGTGAGCTGCCATCTGGGTGCTAGGAATCGAACCCAGATCCTTTGGAAGAGTAGACAGTGCTCTCAACCACTGAGCCATCTCTCCAGCCCTGATTAAATCTTAACATTAAACTTTATTTTGTTGCTAAGCATGTAAATAATATAGTTTTAAACAGCTACAGTTTTTGTTGTGGTTGTTGTGCAATAATCGACCTAGTGGTACATAAATTTTGTCTTCCTGAAACAAAAGGAGAGCTTAACATGTAATGCACTGATATATGATATTGTTCTCTACATGCTTTTATATGAACTAGAAAGGCAGTGACTATGATCTAGTGTTCCTGCATATTCAGGGAAGACCAGGCATCACTGACATTTTTAAGAGTTTTAATTTGTTTTATATAGTAAGACTGCTGTCATTGTTTTTCCGTGAAAATACCTTGACTTTCTTGATCGCTGACATTAGTTGGTCATATTTTTTAAAGAGACTTTTGGGTAATAAGCACAAATAGTCTCGGAGAAATATGCATTACCTATGATGGAAAATGGGACGGCCTTGTTGAGATCCACATGGCTTGAGTCATACAGTGCCTTCGCCTTTTCCCTTAACTTATTTTTAAGGCAGGAGATTAGAGTGATGGATCGGTTTCAGGGTGTGAACACCAGCCTCTGATTATAATTCAGGAGATATGTGGATCTCAGGTTGATGGGCAGACTGCCTGCTTAGCCAGGGAAGCTTCCATTATGTCAGGAACCTGAACCAGTTAGTGCTAGCATTTGGAGAGACATCGCCACCAAAGCAGGCATTTTCCTAGGGCGGCAGAGAACAGAGGGCAATATCCCACTGGAGCTTTAATTCTTTCATTGTTTCAAGTTGATAGCGCTTTTTTCAGAGTTCAGCCTATTTAGGAGGATTCAAAGAATTTTATTTTCTCCTCCAGGTCACCACTAACTCTCCTATTCAAATTAGGACCATTTTATACTGAAGGCATTGAAATATCTGAGTTTAATTTCTTACACCAATGCATTCCCTAAAACTTCAGTGATCTTACTGAAGAGTCTGAGTGAAATTAGGTTAAGACCTATATAGCAACTTGAAACATGGCTTACTATGTATGACTATCCAGCTGTTTCATAGTTGCCATGCTCCTCACTCATCTGTGATTTTGCCTTCATTGAGCCAGATGTGAAACTGCTCTTTTGCAACTTTTAAGACTTAACATGCATTTGCATTAATTTTGGAACTCTTTCTCTGGCAGGCTTATGATTTTTTTTTTTCCTTAATGGGTCCATGGGTCCAGTTGTACTGAGTCAGGAGTTACAGAGGGCCTTTGCATTTTTTCCAGTGGGACTTTAGGGAGAATTTCTTACCTGACAACTGAATTTCATATTCTCTCTCACACTTTACTTTTGGGAAGGCGTTTGATTCATACACTGTCTTACAAAACAGGCAGATCAGTGGATATGATCACTCTTAAGTTTCTCAAGTCTACTCAACAGTGAATGAGTGGCCAAGGGGAGTGAGGGCCAGAGTGGGGGAGGCTCATTTGTCTTAACATATTATTTCATTCAAACTATGCTATTAGTGTAACACTTTATATTTAGATTCTATCAAATGAAGACTATCAGAGTATCTGTTAAAATCAACTAAACAACAACAACAACAAAAATCCCTGATGTCTAAAAAATCCACTTTTTCTTACTTTACTTTATAGCAGTAGTTCTCAACCTTTGGGTCTCAACCCCCTGTAGGGGTCCCATATCAGATATTTTGAGGTATCAGATATTTACATTATGATTCAGTAGCAATATTACAGTTATAAAGTAGCAATGAAAATAATTTTATCGAGAGGAACTGTATTGAAGGGTCCCAGCGTTAGGAATGAGAACCATTGCTTTAGAGGAAGGGTAAATGTCTCCGAGCAAGAAAGCACCTTTCTCTTCCAAGGAACCCTCGTTTTCAAGCAGGAGTACTGAAAGCACATTGGAGAGTTTCATTCTGCTGTTATTTAGATTCTGAGATTTGGAGTTGGATGTTGGAGAAATTTCCGAAGATGCCCAAGGGCAGAGAGCACAGCTCACCCAGATGTCTTAGGCCTGTGTGGTATTTCAGGTATATTAGGAAAAGGTACCATGCCAGTTGCAGTGAGATAGGTGTTCTGCCAGCGTGCCGGCACTCCGTGTCCTTGTGATAAGTGTAAACATACCCATTTACTTTTATTTCTGTCAGACTTGTGTATCTTTGCCTCTTCTTGCTCAGTGCATGCCAACTTCAAGAATATAATCCCAGGCAGGTTTGGGTACATGATAAAACCAACAACCGCCCCCCCCCTCCTTTCACTCAAACTCTCCTACACAAAGGGAAATAAATTTGCTAAATATCAGTAGATGTGATTAAAAAAACAACACACTTCTTACCCCCGAAGTTCACTTTTGAACATGACTTAATTTTTATAAAAATAGACGTTTGCCTTACTACAGATTCCTTCTCGAGATTGAACCTGGAAATAAACTAGCAGGCATACTTGCCAAAGGCAGCTTACATCTCAATACTGTTTGATATATATGGAATGGATAAATGCCAGCAAAGTGATATTGCAGTGAAATTATGTCTAATACAATTTATTCTTGTCATGTCTAAATTTCACTTTAGGCTAGAGCTGGGATATTAGAAGTTAAAGGATTACCCCTTTCTCCAGGCTTGGTTTGAGGTTTCTATATCCTCAGATACCATAAACATTAGAAATCTGCCAGCACCATGTCTGCACAGATCTGGATCTACTTGCGGAAGCTGGGCCAGGAGCAGGCTTGGGTATGATAGTGTGGGTAGACACGGGAAAAGAAACCTTTGTTGTTTTTTTTTTTTTCTATTAATTGTGGGGATGATCACTAGGTCCTAGCTCTCCATCATGTGCTTGTCTCTCCTCTTTCCCTGGAATTTTCTAGGCATTGTGTTAGCTTGTAAATTTGGAGAAGTGAAAGCATTCTTCTGACTCCTTCGAGGATTGTTGACCAACTCACTTAATGTCACCAGCCTCTTCAGGAGCAGTTCAGGTGAAGGACACTGAGATCATGTATTCCAGGAAGTCAGTACTGGCTTCCTTATGCCGATGTTAGTCACAGTCTCTTCTGTGACTACACGAAAGGCTGAAGGGAGCAGGAGAAGACGGACAAAGAACAGAGAGATTCCAGAAGCTTAGCAGACAGTGTTGTCTTTATCATCTTTACAAACTTGAAATCTTTAGTATAAAGCTATTTATCCTATGGCACTACTGTGGGGATAGTTAACAAGGACACAGTGCAGTTAAAGTATCTGCAGTGTTTTAAGAATGAACTGGTGAATTGTAATTTCTTAGTATGTTTAGTGGTTTACATGACAGCATTAAAATAAACTGAGTGTGCTTACGTATAAAAGGGAAAAAAGAAGATTTGCTGATTATTTAGTCCAGTTAACATGTATTCTTTAGAAGGGAGGCATAGTCCAGGCCTAGTCTTAAAACAGACATTTAGGTCTTATTGGCATGCCTGGAATTAACTTTATTAGATTTTGAATAAATTCCATTTTTAATGATTTGTTTCTTTCAGAATTTGTATTTGGGAGATATTGGTTTCCATTCAGGAGCTGTAGAAATGGAATTTTTTTTTTAATCAACCTAATCACATATATTTTTAAACACATGTTGTCTGCATTACTTCACTTGAAAAATTTATGAGGTAAATGCTAGTGGTGCCTTTTGTCTGTCTGTCTGTATGCATATATGCATATATATGAAATGTTTGTTCTTTGACAATTTTTTATATGTATTTAATGTACCTTGAGCATATCCACTCCCATTTTATTCATCTTTTTTTTAGACAAGGTCTCATTATGTAGCTCAGCTGGCCTCCAATTCATGATCCTTGTAATTTGATTTTATGTGTTTGCCACACCCCTCAGCTTGCCTTCGTTCTATAAATTAAAAACTGAGGTACAGTTAAAGGGCATCAGGCAAAGATATAATCCAGATATGATGACTCCAGCTTGTAACCCCACACTTGAAGCTGAGGCAGGAGGATCAGGAGTGTGAGGTCTTGGTATACCTAGTGGAGGAAGGAAGTAGAACGGTATGGTTGAAACTTGGCTAGTCTTGCTCTCTGATCTTTGTCCCCCGCCAAATATGACAGTATTTCCATAAAAGAAGTTTGTAATTTGTTATCAGTTGGAAAATCAATATCGTCTATATGCGTCCAAACTTCAGTAAAATGACATGGTATAGGGTGGAATATGAAAGTTCGGTAGCAGTTGTGTTATTTTAGGAAACTATTGTCATGAATATTCTGAAGAATATTGAGACACACCAACATGTATGTCTATATTGCTTTGCAATAAAGACATTTTTTTTCATTGTTTAGCCTATCAAAAATATCTTCAAGTTTTTAAACTATTAGTAGTTCACAGCCTCCAGTCTGCTGGAAGTAGTAGGTGTTTGGTAATTCTGAGTTGAGTTACTGTATTGTCATATAGAGAATAAATAGAAAACAGAACCTTTAGACATGGTACTTTGATGAAATTCCCCTGTGGAGTAAGACTCAAACTGTCAAGTCAGTCCCTGTATCTAACCAATAGAGCATAATCAACTAATATATACCTGTTCCCCAAGTAGATTCAGGACCTTGCCCCCAAACTGTTCTAGGAGATGCTGGTTTCTTGTTTTACATGTTGACCTCTTTACTTTAATACTACCAGTATCATAGTTTAAATATCAATGACAATTACAACATAAGAAATGAATGTAGATTTCCTTAAAGTAACAATACATTGTTGACTGTCCATGTTTATTTTAGCCACGTAAGGATGATTCAGTTATGGGAAGGCTGCTCTCATTTGTTGTATTAAAAGGGAGAAAATCATAATTGTTTTCACAAACACACAGGCAAAAGAAACTTAACAGAAGTTCTCTGCATTCAGTAAATAGGAGCAAAGGGAGACTTTTCTGTTGTAGTAAAATGTATTTAGCCTATCCAAAGGCTGCAATGATTTATGGAGGAACACGCAGGTACGCTCAAGAATGCCAGAAACAAGACCGGTGCTGTACACATTCTTCACTTCCTTTAAATGCTGCTCTGGAGGAACTTGTTAAAGCAGTTAGAATGGAAATAGGCATAAAAAATTGAAAGGCAGTGGTTTAAAAAAAAAATCTGTTACAAACGGTAAGGTTTTGTACCCATAAACTTCAGATAAGCAGTTGAGTGACAGTTCCTAAACAATGAAACAATTCAATAGTAGGGAAACTAAAAATTAAAGGACGTTTCATGGAGTAATTTGTTTTGTTTGTATTAAGGGTTGTGTGAAAGAACTCTAAGCATGGGAAGGCATAGCGTATTAGATGGGTCAATGTGCCAGCGTCCGTATCTCATAATGAGCTGCAGGATGAACTCTGAATTGGAGAAAATGTAGATGAAAATTTGTTACTTGTTTCATGAAAAAGGAAATAATCTCCACAATGTGTCCCATTTCCAAGTAATTAAGAAGATAACTAAGGGAAATTTGGTTAAATTATATTAAAACATAATTCAGAGAAGTGCAGAATTGGCTCTTGCATATGTAAAGAGTTATTCAGCCTCACTCAAAATAAGAGAAGCCACACACTGCTCGCGCTGTATGGAATACTCAGGTTGGCAAAGCTGCAGCGCACTGGGGATTTTCATACACTATTGATGGGAGCATAAATTGATGTCAGTGTGCATAAGGAACACGTGCGTGGTCGCTCAGGTGTAACGTACACTCATTAAGTGTTGGCTGTACAAACTCATTCATTGCTTCTGTACACGTGAAAAAATGAGAACTCTTTTTCAAGCAATGTTTACCAATTGGGGATTGACCAGACAAATGAAGCAATCAGCACGAGCACATTGTGCAGGGTGTACACCAAGAAAAGAATCTTACCAGGATGGAAAAAAGTCTCAAATTCCAGAGTTTAAAAAACAACAACAAACAAACAAACAAACGAACAAAAAACAGCAGAAAAACTTCTGCTATGTTTGCGCAAAAGAAAGAGGGAAACATTTGGCTATAACATATGGCAATATGGACCTGAAAGTGCTCAGCTGTAAACTTTTCAACATCAAAAGAGAAAAGGACAGCTAAGGAGTGGTTGGCATCACCTAAGAATAGTAGCATTAGTGCCAGCTAGAAAGATCTGGTGTGATACACTCATTTGCCGACACTCACAGCCAGTTTAAATGTAGGTTCCTCTCACTCAAACCATTCACTGATAGTTTTATTTTTTTGTGTGTGTTCAGTGATTGTGATTGCGTTTCATGTCTCGGTTTCTGATATTTGCATGCAATAAACAATTGCTATCTGTGCATAAGTGATGGTCTTAAAACATCATCTCTTAGGGAATGGGGGTTAGGATAAAGCTCAGTGGTGCGGTATGTGCTCAAAGTGTGCAAGACCAACCGTGGGTTCAAATCCTAGTGTAACTCCTAAAGAGGACAGGAGCAGATTGATTAGCCCGACTTGCCTGAGCCTGGTGGCTTGTGTTTGTAATCCCAGCTCTTGAGAGGCCACCGAACAGTGTCTCAAGTTTGAGGCCAGACAAGGCCACAGTGTGAGACCATGGCTACAAGATAAAAACCTAAAACCAATTACACCACCACCACCACAAAACCTCACCAATTGTATAGAAATCAAGACAGGTATTCACTTAAAACAAACAAACAAACTTGTGGCATTTTAAAACTGTGTGCATCTTTGGAATCTAGAGAGTTAAAACTTTACATATTTTACCACTTCTGCTTAATTTTACTTAATCTTTACTTCTGCATAATCTTGAAAGCAGTATTGTCAAATTGTTATACTTTAATATAAGAGTAGTAGTTGTTTGTTTTCTTTAGTGTTGTCATATAGCTGATAAGTATGACTAGATATTACTAGCTTCAAGAATGCTGAATGTCTGTTCAGATATGGAAAACAAGAGCTGCAGTATACACTTGGTAGGTTCCATTTACTAGCTGCTTGAATTGTGTAACCTTTACTCATAGGATTTCTTAATCTTAAAAAAAAAAGATACTAATATTTTGTTTACACAATTGAAGTCAAAATTGAAGTGTGTTCAGATATACCTAACACAGTGTTTTGGACATAATAGAAACCCAGTACCAGTATTTATCATTTTGTGTTAATTGTGATCTGTGTCCCTGTCACTGGCAGATGGATGTTATCAAGCCAGGATGCAGTTTGTTACAGCTTACGTTTGATATTCTTGAATAAATAGACGTGTTGATAATAAAATTTTCACTGTTGTGATTTCATGTTTGCTGACATTCTCACTGAAAGCTTAGTTTCATCTGTGAAAATCTCTTAAAAAAAACAAGCACGGTGCTTGATAGGAACATTTGACTATACTCTGAAGTGTTCAGTCATCTAATACAATAAAATGAAGCTATTGAAAATTACGTGCTTCAAAGAAAACCATGGCAGATGCCTTTCCCCTGATATATATGTATAAATTTGAAAGGTTGTGCAAGTTTATATAGAATGATCTCAAGCTTATAAATAAAAGGCTGCCATATATGTGTATATGTTATTCAAATGGGGAGATGTATGCCACTGTATATTTTGTGTTGAGGTTCTTAGTGGTTTTCTTACCTGTACACCTCTTAGATCGTATTGCCATTATCAGTGTGTATTACAGCGAGCAGATATTGCTTCCTTAGCAAAGGAGAATGCATACTTGCAAATATTCATTGAGACTGCATTTGGAATGTGTAGGGTAAATACATGACCTCCTTTGAAACACAAATAGCCCTCCAGTATATTAGCCTAGAGGAATCTTATTCCAGAAGAGTAGAAGTTGGCACCTGTAAGCACCCTTGGAACGTGTTCCTATGGGGGGGGGGATTATTTTGGTAAAGTAACACTACCACTGTAGCCTGGAGGCCACGCAGTGGAATCAGATCTCAGGTCACATGAGTTCAGCCGCTCAACCTGCAGCCAGGCTCTCTGAAACTGTGGGCTACAAGTCGAGTTTCTCAGAAACTCCAATCCCAACATCTTTCCACGCGCATAATCTGCTGTTCCTAACCACAGGGCATTGAGGGCTGCACAGAATGTTAAAGAATTGCCCCAAGCCTTTCACACCGTATACTTTTAAGTCCTTCCTTTGACATCCCAGGCCAGGAATACATTGTGTTCTACCACATTCAAATATAATCTCTCACATTCTAATATAAGCAAAGTCATGTTGTATGAGTACAGAAGAGACTGTTGAAAACGT
Source organism: Meriones unguiculatus (assembly GCF_030254825.1). NCBI lineage: Eukaryota > Metazoa > Chordata > Mammalia > Rodentia > Muridae > Meriones > Meriones unguiculatus. The sequence continues at coordinate 56,708,592 of NC_083362.1, read as the reverse complement.
GTGAGGGCCCACCACGTCCCTGTTCGTGCATGTCACCTGACAGTCTTTATTACATTGCTTACCAGGTGCTGCCTTGTCAGCCGTCAGACAAAGCACCCATTTTGAGTACTTGAAATTTCAGTAACATTTCCAAAATTCAGCCTATCTTCCTGAAAATTCATTATGGTGTCATTGTTTCTTGCCTAATTTGGCATCATATTCCGATTATTTATGTTTTATATAATCATAGTTTTAATACAATTCTTTGTATTAGGTAGAGAGGGACAGAAGGAGGAAAGGAAAGAGAGAGGCAGAAACAGAGATACAGAGAAACAGACAGACCCAGAGAACATTAAGGAATTGCCCCAAGCTTCTCACTTCATAAGCGTTAAGTCCTTGCTTTGACGTCACAATCCAGAAATGCATTGTGTTTGTTCAACCACATCCAAAATATATGTTAATTCTCTGCAAATGTTATCGATAAGCTTCTAGGACTTTTGTGATATCTTTCAAAGACTGAGAAATCTGTCTGTCTTTTGTCTGTTCATTTAAAGAAACATATCTCGATTGTTACACACAGACACACACACACACACACATACACACACACACACACACACCAGTATCACATGAAGATATTTTTGACAACAACTACACTTAAGCTAAACTTTGAATAATCTTTTTGGTATGTTCCACCCAAGGTTCTCATGCAATTGAACAAATCTGCCTGTTTTTGCAGTGAAAAAAAAATTTAGGAATATTTTTTAGATGCTAATGGAAAGTGAAAAGCTATGTGTAGGCACAGGTGCTTAAAGCAGTGACACATTTGTCAAGGTGTCACCGACCCTGCTCTCCAACAGCCGCAGCTGTAAAGGTAAGAGACCTCAGACTGAGCCTCCTTCAGATGAACGTAATAAATCTTGCCCGATTAAGACAGGATTACACTCTCTTCTCTAAGGGTTAGCCTTCCTGTGGACAAGGGTTGAAAAGCTCTTTCTGAGGACCGTCGTTAGCTTGCCCTGTGCCCCTCGCCACTGTGTCTAAGGAATCGTGAGTTTTTTGAATCAGGGCGGTTTAGTGTGGCCATTGAAGACAAATGAGGCTATTGACAAATGCTAGAGTCCTTGTAGCCCTGGCTTCCAATATGTGATCAATTTAATCTAATAACATGATATTCTTCCATTTCTGTTCTATTCCATTTGCAGATTTTCTTCAGGAGTGACATAATTTGAATGAAATTTGTAATAGTTATTTTATCTAATATCAAGAGATTAGAGACACGTTTTTCTTGTTCTTGTGTCCGAGAGTAACATATTAATCACATCTGTGCCTTAATGTGTTCATAGTGCTAAATATAAGAGATAAAAAGTACAAAACTGCTATAATTTGCTTTTAGATTTTTTCAGGTAAAAAGGGGCACTTTTTTGGTGTCAGAAATGGAAAACAGGATGAAGATATAATTCATTGGTGGGTTGGTCTACCTGTGTGACCTAATCCTTCAGATCCCATCCCTGAAAGAAAATCTACTAGGAAGAATTATTTTCCTTATAAGTAATTAGACCATCCTTTCATTATTTTTTTTAAAGAAAGAGGCTCTTAAACACCCACACACACAAATAGGTCTTCTCTTTCTCTGCAGCTTTTCAAACCAAAGAAGAAATTAAAATATTTTATTAATTTTCTGAATATTTAAATAATAATTACTTTTTATTTTAAGTAATTATAGTAGGGCCATTTTTTAAAGACAAGTAGTCACTTAGTTGGGTAGGTTAAATTTATATCCTAAAAGGAAAAGAAAAATCACCGTACCCTTATTGCTGTTTTTCTGTTTATTAGATTGTATTGATTAAAGAAGTTTCAGCAGATTATTCAGTTACCCTTTGCCTCAGAGATCTTATTTAAAGTAGACAGAAAGTTAGAATAATGGAAGAGAAGTTGCTTGGGAATTCTTAGCTCTTCCAGCCAATGTGTAAAGTAAATTTCTGAATGTGCTCGGGGAAGCGGAAGCTACAGGGCGGGCTGCTTGAGAGGGACCTTCTTCTGAACTGCGTCCGAGGCTAGGTAGAGTTGGAGCTGAAGGTTTTTGTTGTTGTTTCTTAATATTTTAGAATTCTGGGGCTTGATAGGAGTTTTAAACGGGTGCTTTTCCTTGCATTTTGATTTGTTCTCAAGTTTCTAAGTTCGCTAGAAAACGATGTATACGTGTACATATGTACGCACACCCATATGTGCGCGTTCGTCACTTATTTAAGGGTTCCACCTGGAAGCATTTCATCAGGCAATTTGGGAATGTTTTTAGTGTACCCGGGGCGGTAGGATGTATCATACAGAGATGAAAGTAGGCGAGAACGTTAGGAATTATGGCGGCATTAAAACAAGTGCGTGTGTCGGTATAGAGACGGGGGAGAGTAAGGGGAGGTCTGTGTTGTGCTCTTGTGGTGTTCAGACTCTCTGGTGGATTTTCATCCACGATGGTGTCAGGTTAGGTTCTTCTGGGAGCAGGTGGAAAGGAAAACAGCAAGGGAGAAGAGGACTGGATCTTGAGGGAATGCCTGGGAGGAAAGCAGTCTGGGGAGTTGGTTTCTATGGGAAGCTCATGGGAGAGTGTATGGCAGGAGAAGTCAAGTCTTCTGGGAGGTTCAAGGGAATAGAAGGTGTCTTAGTTAGGGCTTCTAGTGTTGTGTTAAAATGCCATTACCAAAAGCAACTTGGGGGCATCTTATGCTTCCAGGTCATAATCCCTCACCTAGGGAAATCAGAGCAGGAGCCTGAAGCAAAGGCCATGGAGGAATGCTTCTTTCTGGCTTGCTCTTTTTATACATGCATGGACCACCCACCCAGGGGTGGCATTACAACTGCCCACAATGAGCTGAGCCTTCCCACATCACTCATTAATCCCCCTCCTCCCTCAGACTTGACTATAGGCCAGTTTTATGAGGGTCTCTTTCGAAATGACTCTTGCTCATGTCAAGTTAAGATACAGCTAACCAACATAGAGGGTCAGGAATTAGATGATTTAGGGAGCTGCTGTTAATTGAAACAAGGAGAGAGCAAACAAGGAAGAAAGATTCTTTGGGATTCTCTTCCAGTAAAGCCATTGAAGGAAAAAATCCAAGACAGAATGAGAGAAGAGGGGAGCCTATTTTCTCAAGGACTCTTGTTTATGGCTCCAGATCTAGGTTTTGAGGGTCTACAGACTGCAGGTGTAACTGGACTCACCTTGGAGTTGAATTTGTGTTTGGGAATGTGATTCTGATTGCCCCCCCGCCTCCTTCTACAGTCTTATCTGAGTATGTGAATGGCTGAGGGCTTTAATGCTCCCTGAGTGTTGCAGGCTGTGTGGATCTTCTAAGGTGTGACCTTATCAAAGCTGACATCTAAATGCAAAGGAAAACGCAGGGCAAGCTTGTTCTAGCTGAGGTTCCCGGCACCAGACCATAGCGGCGTGGAACAATGGATGCATTACCTGAATTCACTGGGCACGAACAGAGTCCCTGTTTCCATGTATGCCCTATCGGTGTTTTAAATAGTCCCCAGTACTGTGAGTACCACTGAAAGAAAGAAACCCAGCCACCCAACCAAAAAAAAAAAAAAAAAAAAAAAATCCAGACACCTCCTCCTCATTCTCTCTCTCAATCCTTCTCTCTCTCTCTCTCTCTCTCTCTCTCTCTCTCTCTCTCTCTCTCTCTTTCTTTGTAAATATTTGGGGGGAAGGCCCTGGTTTGTACAGTTAGAAAATGTGGAAAAACAAGATTACAAAATCAGGGTAGAAGAACGAAACTTTTCCTCCCCTCAGTAAAATGATACCTTTGGCTCAAGGCCAGGGACACCTAGGAGAGTTAAGGATGGTACAGACTGGACCAGTGACAAGTGTGTTAAGGAATGGGCTCAGGATGCCTTGTCTCTACCCTGTGGTTTACTGATACATTCTGGCTCTTAACTCTTTGTTGGCTGGAAATAGTACTCCACTAAGCCTTAAAACCACAGCAAAAGGGAACTATTAAAAACCCTTGCTGCATAGTCTAAGAAGAGAGATCATGGATTCTGCTATGATTGTACCAACAATGGATCTCTGAGGATTCATGATGCCTCCACCTGTGGGAGAATTAACTGTTTTCTTCCCCCACCATTTTCTCTATGTTGCAAAAGACATGGGAAGTGTGTGGGTATTATTTGGAAACAGCATGCAATTCCACCCAGAAGCCATCCCTGGTCATGCTTCTTATGCAGCTGTCATCACTCAATATATCTCAAAACATGGTATTATTAGAAAAATTCTGAGTAGTTTTAACACTTCCTTATAACATCGATCACTATATTTACAGCTAAAAACAGAATTTTATGAGAAGTCTGAGCTTCATGTATTTCTCCAATAAGCGTTTTAAGGTATAACATCATCAACACATTCATGAACACCTTAAAATTGCTCATTCTTAATGTAAATTACCTTCAAATACATTATTGCCATCTTTTCTAGTTACTCAAAAGTTTACAAAACAAACACATTTTGAAAGTCAAGTATATAGTTTTGTATCAAGAAGAGATTTTTCTTTCACAGAATAGAGGAGTAAGAAAGATATATTTTTCGTGTACTTTTTAAGAGAGGCTGCTGGCTGCTGTGTTGGATTCTAGTCACTTCATAAAGCTGGACGTGATACATGCTTTTAATTCCAGCACTTGGGAATTAGAGGCTGGAGGATCAGAAGTTCAAGGTCATCATAGACTATTTAGTGAGGTTGTCTATACACACCCCCCTGACCTGCCCTTCACAGGAACAAAAACCAGAAACTCAATGAATTCAAAGGCCTGATAATTTATCATTTGTCATTTTGAACTTACTCATCCTTTAAGATATTAAGTTTTCATTAATTGTGTCTTCTTGTTTTTAGTATGTTAATTTGGTAAACTCTGTTATTTTATAACATCAATTATTTTATAAGCATCAATAAAATAGTTTATTAACCTGTTATAATTGTTTATTAAACTATCAGTCCAGATTTTGGAGACAGTCAGCCTGCTGTAGACTCAAATCTAAGTGTTACCATTGGCTTTGCTCATCAAGAGATATGTGTCTGTTCCTCACTGTTTACACGAACGAATGATTAGCTACTAAGTGACTTGTAGGAATGAAGTGCTATCTCTTGGCCTTGATGGCTTATACATATAGTGAGAAGACATACATTTGCAAAGACTATTAGAATTAAATGAAATCTTATTTAGTCTAAACTTTAGGCTGCTGTCATCATAATCACCCACAATATGAGCTTGGGTCCTCAGTTAGTTCTTTGATTCTGTGCTGTGTCACATCACTAATATTTCCATTTGTTCTTGTGTCAAAATATTCTGGTGATAAAAATAACCGGTGGGTAGAGAAGCTGTTTCTCACACTTGCTTCCGTCTGGATGTCATAAGTGCCTTTGGTGCCCACTGGTGAGCTGAGGATATGACAAAAGTATTTAATATTTGCTCATTTCATTGAGTCAACAGCATGTGGTTCTATAGAAATGACTACCATCAACATCTCCTCTTTCATTATTGTACTTTTTGTAATTCATCTAACTTTTTATAGATCTCTGTGCATTCTAAATTTTCTGATGAAATTATCCAAACCCTATAGCTGACACATTGTTTCCTTTTAAATTATAATATTGCTTGTACATTGGGAACAAACAAGTTAGTGTGTACAAGCAGCCTCCAAGCTTAAGCTGGTGGCTTGTGAACTGCCTCATCATGTTTTTGTTTGCATTGCCTATGACGTACAAGGCCTGTATTCCTATTTATTCTGCAGTGAACAGTCTGTCTATAGGCTTTGACTTTTTCCACTTTTTCTTGTGAATCAGGAGCTAACTGTCTTTGCTCCAGCTGGATAGAAGTTGGGCAAACAGTTCTTAAAGGGAAGTTTTATATATGGTAGAAAACTAAAAAGTAAACAAACAAACAAAAAAACTGGAGTCTTTGCTTATCATTTTCCATTCATTCTTTTCTCATTTGCCCTTTTTTAAACACTATTTTAATAAAGACTTCTTGAAAAAAAAGTTGGGCAAACAGATACCTTGACAACTGCCAACAACACCATGCCTGACCTTCCTGGGTATGGAAAGTAGTTGGTATTTCTGAGAACAGGTATTTGTCCCCTATGAAAAACTCAACTCCTAAATTCCAATGAAAATATACTATAAAAGGACTGAAATTGTAAATTAAATATAAAACATAATTAAAATACATATACTATATGCACCTCTTAACTGGTGTTACCCAAAACAGTGAAAAATTGTAGGTAGCAAATTCAGGCCGGTAGTCTGCAAATTGCTTCCTGTTGGCTCACAGGGTAACACTGTTCTCCATGCTGGTTTCGAATACTAGTAACCTGTCACGGATCAGCTGTCTGAAATGGCAGGCTTATTTGTTAAGGGAGGGATGACATTATTTAATGTCCTTTACACAGAACTGAAGTGAGAATAAAGTGGTAAGAATGTTCCTTTGCACTTTAGGTGTGAATGTGTGGTCATTTGTGCTACTAATTTGATGGCCACAGCTACTATCATTAGCCTCTTGGACCCAACCTGGAACAAGTTGCTCTGATTTAAAATACTCTCAAAAGCATGAGATTATTCACCATGATTGTGGCCTTACATCTTTGGAGACTTAAAGAGTTTTTGTTGTTGTTGTTGTTGTTATTGTTTTGTTTTTTGTTTTTTACTTGTGGATGTTGAGCATTTTAATCATTGCTTTAAAAAATGAAACTAATTTGGATCCTAACAATGGGTTTCCACTATTTGAAACTTCAGAATTATCTGAGTAGTTGGTAGATCAGCTGCAGCAAGCCTCATTATGAAGAGAATTCAGGTATCTTTTTTCCTGGTGTGTTCTTTAAGTGGATTGAAATATAAGATTCCATTTAGACACTGATGTTTTTTGTGTACTACCAGAGGAAAGTTAGTAAAACATCTAAAAGAAGAAATAATATTTATTTCTTCCTTGTTTAGAGACTACCCCTTGCTTTCCTTCCAAATCCCAATCACTTCAAAGAGTTTTCAGTAACCAATGAAAACTTTTTTTTGTTTTTGAAATGTTTTTAAGTATTTATTTATATATTTTATTTTATGTGCATTGGTGTTTTGACCACATGTATGTCTGTATGAGAGAGTGTTAGATCTTGGAGTTACAGACAGTGGTGAGCTGCCATGTGGATGCTGGGAATTGAACCTGGTTCCTCCAGAAGAGCAGTCCATGTTCTTAGCCACTGAGTCATCTTTCTAGTCACTTCTGAGATGTTTTTAAGTCAGACTTGAAGATAAGAAGTGACTTATGTATGATAAACCAAACTTAATTAGAGTAATATTTTTGTCCATCTTAAGTTTTTTGTTCTACATTCTCTTAAGGATAGGGAATATACAATATTTCTTTGTTTTATTACTGATTTGTGTTTGTCTGTGTGTGCACACATGTACGTGTGTACATATATGCATGCATTTATATATAGATTGGCCCTAACAAGGTAGGGTCTGTCGTTAATTTACATTAGTACTAGAACTGATAAAGCATTCTATTGAAACCATTATATAGGAGACGACACTGAATAAAATTTTTCATTTAGAGATAAAAGTTAAAAACTAAACATTAATATATACTAGGGACTTTGTTATTTTATAACATCAAGGCTTCTCTTTGTATTGGTATGCCTCTCACATTCTTTTCATCCAACCTAAATTAGTAACAATTTGGAACATAACCCAGAGTATATTGTAATGACTTAATATGCAAACACAAGAGGTTATTTTATTGGTTGTGTTTGTGGTTATTCTCTACTGTTCTGTATATTAAATTATAACATGGCTGTTTCACTAACTAGCTTTGTAAGGCAGTGCATTAAATACGTATTTCTAAAGGAGCGAATGTGGTGTATTGGCTGACTTGCCGTTGCTTTGTTTTCTAGCTGTTTAGTATTGCTTTTGTTTTATTTTCTTGTTAGCACTGAGCTATGTTTAAATAAATACCTTTGCTAAGAGGTTTTAGTTTATTAATTACGTTTTATCTATGATTTCTGATATCAAGTATACTCTCTAAAATGTAGCTTTCTGTGTTTCTGTTTGTGTGCCACAGTATCTGTGTGCACCAGATGCATGCAGATGAAAGAACCTTTAGAGGTCATAAGAGTAAGTGAGAAATAGACTACTGGGAATCGAACCCAGGCCTTCTGGAATAGATATAGGTGATTTTTAACTGCTGAGCCATATCTCCAGTCAGGATTCTTTAGAAGAGCCCCATGCTACAGTCTGTGGACTAGAAAACATTTGTTTCCAGTATGCCTCGACATAAATAAAGAGGGTGAAAAGAGGCTTAGAACTTTTATATAATGTGACATAATAATAAAAATTGAAGGCTTGGGGTTAGAATTGTTCAGATCTTCACTTTTATTGTATTATGTAAGTGTATTTGTGATAAACTTAAGATGTAAAAGATTGGACTTCCCCCGTAAATCACATGAAGAGTGCTGTTTCAGGATATACATGAGTGAGTTATGTTCATTGTTGTTTAGCTTAACTTCTACATGTGAAATCACACACATATTTTAAACCAAATCATGTTGCTGACTTATGTGTAGAGAACAATATAGTTTGTGTGAAGAAAACCAGCATATAAATGATGCTACTAAGTTCAGAGCCCAGCTTCTGCTCCTCCACTTAATCTTGCTGTATGCTCGCAATGTGTATGTATAACAGGGCTTCTTCCTTTCAGTCTCCGTTAATCCTATAAAAGCAAAATGGGGTAAGCCACATGTCGCCCTCATATTAAAGCTGTGAAACTAACAGTGAAAGGGGTTTAAATTAATGTTTTGGTGGTCATTCAGCTAACAAGCAAATCAAAAATATTACATGGCTCATAATATGATTAGGCTTCTGTGCTTAGTGCCTTTCAAAGAGGAAGTGATTGCAAACACCACAGGAAGAATGTTGTATAGGTACACATCGGCAAAGCTTCTCTTGCTTTAATTAATAGAAAAATACTTGTTTAGTTTAAAAAATGTAATGTTGTAATTTAACCACGCTGCATAAATTTGGGTGTTACATGCTCTTCATTAGCTATTTTACGAACGAAACATTCTGAAGCTCTTTTATGTAGCTAGGTTCAGTTACATCACTAAGTTCAAGTTCTCAGTTGATCATGTAATGAATAATGATAAATCCTAGTGTGTTATTTTACAAATTTGCCCCCAAAGTTCCAAATGACTATTAATTTTTCTTAAGGATGGGTTGCAGGTGCTAAATGGAAGCGTCAAAATGTTTGCTGGTGATAAAGAAATTGCTTCCTATGAGGAATTACTAGGGAGGGCCGGAGAGATGGCTCAGTGGTTAAGAACACTGAGTACTCAAACAGAGGACATGGATTCAGTTCCCAGCAACTCACAACTGTCTGTAGCTCCAAGATCTGACACCCTCACACAGACATACATGCAGGCAAGACATCAGTGTACGTAAAATAAAAATAAATAAATTATTAAGACTCACTGGAGAACAATATGGAAAAGAGACCTTTAAAAGCACCCACCTGAGAGTCTTATAGGACCTTTGCACCAAGATGGGATGAACCTTACCTCCTAATTTATAATGTTCCCATTCATTCCATAGCACATTAGTCCACTGTTACATATAGGTCTTTGAATTCCTTATCTGCATTTTCTCATTAAAGAGACCTGTTACCATTAACATCACCAAAGTTTTAAGTGATGCCCAGGTTCAGAGTAATACAGTGACACTGAACTCAGTGTTAAATGGTTGAGCCAAATAGAAGCTCTGCAGACTGATTTTAGTCTGTTAGTAACCACTGCCTACATATAGCGTCCCTGCGACTGTCTGTTCTACCTTTTATTTAACAGTCTTCTTTTGACATGTGTTTTGGTGATTTCCAGCTGTTTACAGAATGAATATGTTTACTACAAGTAACAAAAATCTATAAGTTTTAGTGTCCTAATCAAATTCCTTCTTATGATCAATTCAGCAAAGTCGAAGTGTATCAAGTCATTGTAAAGATTTCTGTATTTTACAATTGCCCTTCACAGTTGTTTTGGGTTTTTTTGTTTGTTTGTTTGTTTTTTGTCAATTAATAGTCTCTCCAGGAATATGTCTGTTTTCACATACATGCTAATTTTACTTGTGTTATTTTTACTCAGAGTGAAGGATCTGAGGAATTTTTGATACTTAAATTTCAGATATTCCGTAGGGGGTTGTAATTTTATTAGAACATACTTATGAAACTGAAAAATGATAAGGTAGATTGTTTCCTTCTCAGATTCATCAAAGGAGTTAAATAAGTACCGAGTATATGTCTGCCTTCAGTGAATATATGTAATTCTGTTAAATACTTGACAGTCATTCTGTGATGAAATCTCTATCTTCCAGATGGTAAAGCTGCCGAGTTCAGAGATGAAGTAACTTGTTCTGGTCAGATGGCAAAGCTGGGACCTAACCGTCTCCCTGAATTCTGCATACCACATGAAATTTTCTTTTCCTTTCTTTCGTGGAAGAAGCTGGGGATATGTGAATTTTGTCTGATAGGGTGGGAGATGGCAGGTTTAGGTGCACGTTTGTTTTAGTAATAGGGAAGAGGTTACATAACATTTGGTGTCTTGTGTAGGTTCTGATGGTTTTTTTAATGACGTCAGGAACTGGTGAGAGGTTAAGGAGGAAAGATGAAGTTTTTATAAATCTGCAGTGTTGAATTTGTTTGAGGCTTTCTTCATATACATGTTGATCCTGGTCTTACAGCATGTTAATACAGATTTTTAAGGTTAAGGTGCCCAGATGATAGAGACCCAGTACTGTACTTTGTAAGGCAGAGTGCATTTTCCTGACAGGTAGATGAGATGTCCTTTCTGAATGGTTTCTTCGCTCTTTCTGTGGATGTAGATACTCACCTTCCAGAAAACATGCATGCAGGACATAAGATATTTCTCCTCTAACTCCTTCAGTTATCTCTGCAAAGAAAAGAGAGGCAAGGCGGGGGGGGGGGCATGTAGGTGTTAATGGTAGACAGGTGGGTATATGGACACACACTAAACAAGCCCTCAGAGCCTCGTCAGTGACACGCTTTCCTTTTATAAAATGATGTAATTTCATTACTGGTACTTAATTGGATTTATAGTTTGTCTTCATTTGAAAAAGTAGACTGCTGATCATGTTCTTCTGCCTGATTGACTCAGAGCTGAGTTTAAAGATTGAGAATCAGGACTGTCACAGGCAGGACTAGAAGAGGTAACTGACTCCAAGTTCTCTGCTGCCCTTCAGGGGACTGGATAATGGAGAAACAAGTGCCTGCATGTGTTGGATTTTGTTAGTTGGATCCAGCTCCAGCAAAGAGACACCCGAGGTCACGGCAACACCTTGGAAGGCTGGGAAGCGGGAAATAGAGCAGCTGAGCCAATCCCCAGACAAACAGGTTTTAACCAGGACAAGAGTGAGAGAATGCTTGGCTTGGAAGCTCTTTCCCCTTTGCCTTAGGCAGTGGTTCTGTTTGTATTTGTTTTTCTGATGTTTGCTCATTTTTACAGACTTATTTTCCCTTATATGTGATAAAAGGTAATTACGATTTTTTATATTAGACCTGTGTTACTTTGTTGTTATTTGTTTTCTTTAGTGTAAGGACAACAACAAAAAATGGTTTAGAAATTAAGGGTGCTTGTTGGGTGAACTGTGGCAATAGTAAGGGGGGTGATTGTTGACTCTCAGGATTTTATGTAAAATACAATGCAAATTAAGCATGGTAGCTTCTTCAAAAATGGCCTTAATTATTTCTAGATTACACAATAACAGACACTTAAATGTTTTGTGACACTGTGGTCAAGGTTTCTTGTGATTTTTAACAGCACAGTCCTGGACTCTAGTGTTTGAACTGTAGTGTAGGGTCGCAACCCCTTTGGCAAACCTCTATCCCTAGAAATATTTACCTTGCGATTCATAACAGCAGCAAAATTACAGTTACGGAGTGCCAACACGAGGAACCACAACGTGAGGAACTGTATCAAAGGGTCACAGCATTAGGAAGATTGAGAACCACTGTCCTAAAGGTTCATTTTTTACATTCTTTGGTTACTCCATTCCCTGGGAACTTATAAGTACTCGGTTCACAACCACGAACATGAGGAACACCTAGGGATGCTTAAAAACAGTGTCCTGGCCCCACCTCATACCAGTTTGAAAAGATCTCTTCAGGTCAGACTTGGACATTTCTTATGCTTTTGTAATTTCTTTGAATAATCACGATGTATTTTCAAGGCCCAGAACCATGGCTATGGAAGGAAATAGCTGGGCTTACTTCTGTGCTCATCTTAGGTTCATTAGCACTTACCATCTCTTCTAATCTTCCTTGCAAAGTCTGTTGATTTTTCTCATTATTGAAACAGTAAAAGATCCTTACAGTGGACATGTACTCAAATAATACTCTATATCCCTGGGTACAAAGATGTTTTGCAATGGGTATTGTAAATTCACGATTATATCATATTGTACCAACCTTTAATTATAAGTAAATTTTCCTCCTTCAGTACATACTGGTGGGGGATGAAACGGGAAGAGACAGTGAATGTTATTGACACCTCTGTGTGCTGTGGCCACACAGATCTCCTCTGTGGCTCTTTAGTCTCCAGTCAAGAAATCATGCAGCTTCTCCTCATGAACAAAGGAGCTGGGACTGAAAGGATTTGCCAATTAATTGAATTTTACTGCCTTAGAATCTCCAGAGTAGAACTTTAAGACTCACCTGAGCTGGGCACAGTGGACCACGCCTGTAGTCCCAGATTTTGGGGAGGCAGAGTCAGGCAGAACTCTGTGAGTTTGAGGCCAGCCTAGTCTACAAAGCGAGTCCCAACAGCCAAGGTTATACAGAGAAACCCTGTCTTGAAAAAAAAAAGTCGCCTGAACAGCACATTTGCACATAAACATCACATGAACCTGTGTTCTACAAAAGTGTAAAATGAGGGGCTGGGGAGGTGGTGCAGCTGTTAAGGGGACACTCTGCTCCTGTGGAGGACCTGAGTCTGTTTCCCTGAACCCACGTGGGTGGATCTGACACCCGTCTGGGGTCTGTGGCAACTGTACGCACACTCGCACCCTCCCCCCCACGTAAGTTTTAAGACTTAACCTTTAAAAATGTAATACTGGGAACCAGTCGTGGGATCTCAGTTGTAAACAGAGAAAAAGAGTTCTGTGAAAAGTGTTTGTTAAATGGCATTTCACAGTGTTAGATTGTAAGACTTGTTTAACAATTTAGTTTTATGGGTATTTTATTTTGTAATTATGACAAAGATAGAATTTTTGCTTTGATGTTTTGTTATTATTATTATTCACTAATAAAATTATTCTGTCGTGTAAGGATGTACGTTGCCAGCTCGTAGGAGAAACTGGGACTATGGATAGTACAGACCCGTATGCATGTTTTTCTTATGTGTACTTATCTGTGTAATGGTTTATTTGTGAGTCAGATATGGTAAGAGATTAACAGCGATCAATAATAAAATAGAATAATTGGAGCAGTATGCAATAAAAGCTCTCTGGATGCCCCTGCACAGTGTCTTACTGCACAGCTAGCATTTCAGTTGAAGGAAACACTTTGCAGCTTCTGTTTAGCCAAGCAGGTAGATCACCAGCACCATTCCTGATGTGCCTTGGGCACTGTGATGCAAAACCAAAGGTTAATTGAACATAGGTACTGCAGCAGTATGCCTGACAATGTAATGAATAAGACAGTAAGCAATTAACAGACGGGTGACATATTCAGAAGATTCATGTCCTGGGAGCAGGACAATGCGAGATTTAACCATACTTCTCAGCACTGTTTGTAGTTAAAACTTAGGATTTTTTACTTATGGAATTTTCCATTTAGTATTTCACACCACGGTTGACTGACCTAAAATAACTAAAATGTTGGCAGTAAGCCCTCAGATTAGGAGATGCAGCTGTATCATTTTTCTATATGAATGTGACATTTTCTATGTACTGCATGATTTTGAGAACCACTATGGTCAGCTCAAACATCTAGAGTGATTCTTCATTTGTAGTAGTTAACACAGTAAGCTATTTTTTTTATGGGACCATGCCATCAAGCTGGATGCTATTGCATATTCAACATGTTATCTTTTTTTTAGATATAAAGACAAAATTAGTTTTGTTTTTCAGTGATTAATAAGTTGGCATTTTTATAAAATGTTTTAATTGCAGGAGTTAATGAGCCACATAACAAACTCCTTAAATGCCTTGAAAATGCCTTAAAAGATAAAGAATAAATGTTCCCCTCTATTTGTGATCATTGAAATGCTCAAAAAGATACACCATGTTTCAAACACCCATGATATTTAAAAAAAATTACTCTTCTGAGATTATCTTATATCAATAATGTGTTCATTTTATACCATGGCATGACTAATTAGTATTGATATTTTTAGACTTTAATGATATAAATGCAAATTGATGTCTTTCTCTAGATACAAATCATATAAATTGGTATCTGTATATTGTTGGATTTAATAAGACTCCTTTTAATTCTCTGATCTTAAGAAACTAAAAAAATCACAACTTCTTGTTTATTGTCATTTGCTTGTAATACCATTATCACATCCTTTTACCTTATGGTGGTAACTGTCATTGATGGTGAGGTGTGTTTCAACCAAACAAAAAGAAAGATAGAACCTGTTTAAATTTCTAATCTGTTATTCTCTATCCTATTATTGTAGAATTAAACTATTAATATTAGGAGTTATTGTTGAACAATGTGTATTGATTCCTGACCTTTTGTTGCTTTGTGGTGTTTTACTGGACTTGTTCCGGGATTTTTTTTTTTTTTTTCTTATCATCCATGACCTCTTGGATGTATTTATCCTTTTCTTCACATTGAAGTATTCCTTTTGGTATTCTCTGTTGATCTGGCTTAATGGTCATAAATTCCTTTAATCTGTTTGTTTCTTTCTCCTTTAGTTTTAAAAGGTAGTTTTGCAAGGTTTAATAGTCTGGGCATATAGTTGTCTTTCAGGACTTGAAGTTCATCTTTCCAGGCCCCTCTTGTTTTCTGTCAAAAATCAGGTGTTATTCTGATGGGCCTGCCTTTATAAATTACTTGGTCTTTCTGTCTTGTAGCTTTTAGTATCTTTCTTTAATGTTTTAATTATAATATGTTGTGAGGAGCTTCTTTTCTAGTCCTGAGTATTTGGAGTTCTATAGGCCTCTTGAACCCAGCTGAGGGTCTCATTCTCTAGATGTAAGGTATTTTCTTCTGTGCTTTTACTAAAAATACTTTCTGGCATTTGCTATGGTATTCATCTCCATCTTCTTTGCCCATAATCTGAAGGTTAGATCTCTTCATGGTATCCTGTAGCTTATATTTATTTATTGTTGATCTTAACTAAGTGATCCAGCTTGTCTTCCTTGCCTTCTTTTCCTGATTCTGATCTATCTATTCTATTGGTGAGACTTTAGACTGAGATTTTCGTGCAGTTTATACAGTATTTTATTTTCAGCATCATTTACTTTCATATCTTCCTTGAAGTGTTTGAAAATACTTAAAATCTTCCTTTTGAGTTATCTAAAAGTTCTTCCAGGTCATTTTCATTAAGTGTCATTAATGTTGGATTAGTAATTTGTGGAGGAGACATATTGCCTTAGTTTTTCATGTATTTCTGTTACTGGTACTTATGCATCTAACATAGTTTTTTTTTTTTAATTCTGTCTGTCTCTTTCTCTTTCTTCCCTTCTTCAACTCCTTCAGCCCCTTTCTCCTTCCTTCCCTTTCCTTCTTCTTTCTTTTTCTTTCTTTTTTCTCTTTCTTTCTTTTCTCCTTCCTTCCTTCCTTCCTTCCTTCCTTCCTTTCTCTTTCTTTCTTTCTTTCTTTCTTTCTTTCTTTCTTTCTTTCTTTCTTTCTTTTTCTTTCCTTCCTTCCTTTTCTTTCTGTCTTTCTTTTTCCTTCCTTCCTTCCTTCCTTCCTTCCTTCCTTCCTTCCTTCTTTCCTTCCTTCCTCCTTCCTTCCTTCCTTTCTTTCTTTGTCTCTCTTTCTTTGTCTCTCTCTCTCTCCCTCCCTCCCTCCCTCCCTCCCTTCCTCTCTTTCTTTCTTTCTTTCTTTCTTTCTTTCTTTCTTTCTTTCTCTTTCTGTTACCCTTCTCCTTCCACTGGAAGCATTTACAATTTTCAGGAGAGGAACAAGTGTTAACAGGGTTAAAATGCCCATTTTCCTCTGTGGGACTGTTGCAGGAGTTTTGGAGTAGCATAGGTGGACCTACATGAGCAAAGCCAGGGTCTCCTTGTTGAAGAAGGCCATGCAGGCTGGGCTCTTGGAACTGCTGTTGGGCTGAATGCAGGAAGTTGTGGTCAGTGCCTGGAATGTGCTTCCTAGAATGTGAAAGGAGCCTAAGCAGTAGAAGATAGGGTCCCTACTTGCTTCAGGAAGCAGTGGGGACAGAAATCCTATATAGGGAGCTCATGAGTGGCCTACGCAGACCTCAGACATAGGTCTATGAGTAAATATTGTAACTGTAACTAACAGGAACTCAATGACTGGCTCTTTGGCCTCCCCACCCCCGAAGGGAGGAGCAGGCCTGTTAGGCCACAGAGGAGGGCTTTGCAGCCAGTCCTGAAGATACCTGATAAAACAGGATCAGATGAATGGGGAGGAGATCCTCCCATCAGTGGACTTGGAAAGGGGCACGGTCGAGATGATGGAGGGAGGGAGGGAGGGACTGGGAGGGAATGAGGGATCGGGACACGGCTGGGATACAGAGTTAATAAAATGTAACTGATAAAAATAAAATAAAATAAAATAAAATAAAATAAAAAGAAATTATTTGGGGAGACAATGTGTAAGTAAATAATGGTTATCTCATGAGGTAAAGTATTATATATTGCTTTAAAATTATGCTTTAGGATATTTTAGAGGAGTAAATTGTATTTATAGTGAATATATCTACATAGTCTATTAATAATACAGTATCAGCTTTTTTCAAAAAGAAACAACAGGGAGATATAATATATTATCTTTTCTCCCTGTTGTCAAACACTTGGAAAAAAAACAAGTCTTTCTTTTCTTTTTATTTAAAGTTTTGTTTTGTTTTAGAATTTTATACATGAGTCCTGCATATCTTCGCCACCCTCCCTTTTTCCTGCTCTAATTTTCTGTGTCCCCCTAAACTCTTTCAAATGTATAACCTCTTCTTTAATTATTATTATTGAATGTAGACACACATATTTACATATATACTGTGTGTGTCTGAGTGTATATATAAAACCTACTGAGTTCTGCAGTTGTTCATTCAGGGGTGGGGAATTGTAAAATTTACCTCATCTGTGCTGGGATGCCAACTGGTGTGTCATTATGCAAGTCTCTCCTAGACAACTGTCTTGTTGACATTTCATGCGTGCAGCTTCATGTCATGTCAGAAAACAGTATCTAGCACTTTATTATATATGATGTACACGTGTGTGCTATATATACACACATATGCGCATGCATATGGGTATGCATGTGTCATGACACAGGTGTGCAGGTCAGAGGACAATGTCATCTTCCACCTTGTTTTGGACAGGGCCCTTTTTCTGTTTGCTGCTGTATGTCATGCTAGTTAGCATGTAATCCTCTGAGCATTCTTCTGGTTCTGGCTTTCATCTTGCTAGAACATCATAGGGACTACATATCAGTGTGACTAGGCCTGGCTGTATGTAGATTTTTCAGAATACAAACTCATGCCCTCAAGCTTACACAGTAAGTACCCACTCAGCCACCTCTCAAGCCTGGATTTATTCCTTCCACCTCACGATTTCAGGGGTCTCAGCCCGTGTTTACTTGGTCTTGTGTGCATGTCACAGAGCATGGCAGGAATGTGCCACATAGGAAATTGCTTTGTCTCGTGACGGTCCATGCAAAATACTAAACATAATATATCATCAAGAATCCACTACTTGGATCCTGGATCTCTTCCAGGTAGAAGAGATCCACCTCCAGATTCTGGAGGCTCCACCTCCAGAAGTTTTCAGAACTCCCTGAGTCGCATCACCAGTTGGAGAGCACGTACTGAGAACACAGACCTGTGGGGACCGTTTCAGATTCCAACTGTAACACAGGCTAGAATGTGAAGAGTCTGGGCTTGCTTGGATGTTAGTCTGCATAGATCTTTTTATGCCAGTTTTGTATAATCCGATGTTGTCACACTGATAATAGGAAGAAAAGTGGGGAGAGGAACAAGAGCGAGGTTTACACCTTCTGAGAGCCGTGATTGGGGAGGGTCAGCCTTGTTTTGCAATTAGACCTTCTGAAAGTTCACAAACATTTCCGAGCTAATATGTTGAGTCAATCTGTCTATGAAGTTGCTGACATGTGAAATTTGCATCCACTTCAATGTATGGTATCCTCTTAATCAAACCATAGAACTCATACTTTCAGCCAATAGGTGTAACATTTTTCTGTTAGCTTTTCACTTCATATACCTTCATGAGTAGTTCTTGTAGTCTTGTGTAGGTACACTTTCTCACGGACTCTCATATTGAGAGGTTGCTATCACTGGGCAATGGGTTGCTTATGACCATCAACCGCTATCAACTGCAGACCAAATAAAGTGTTTTATTTTATTTTAACACTCTAGGTAAGTGGTTTTCAACCTGTGGGTTGTGTGCGACCCCTTTGGGTCTGAACATACCAGTACCCTGATGCCCAAAATGCTGTCAAAGACCAGGAAGCCTATCAGAGCTCTTGCATCTTAGCCACCATCTACTCTTAGAACTTCTCTCTCAACCTCTGTAAGGAAGGAGCTGTATCAAGCTTTCTTTCTTGTGGATCTCCGAAGAACTACAGTTTTTCTTCCTTAGTGCAATGAAAAAGTAGTATTTAAAGAAGTTTGCACAATGAGTTGGTAGAATTTTGTTTATTTGGAGGATACGAAGAGGAGAGAGAGAGTTTTAGATTTAGGAAGACTTTCCCCTATAACTTTAGTAGCTTTGTTAGCCTGGCTAACGTAGATCAGATGTTCCTAGGGCAGAATACTTGCTGACTTCATGAATAAAAGTCTGCTTCTGCTTGGAAATGCAGTTACGTTCTCCAGTGGGAAACTGTTCCTTTGAAGGAAATCAGCTCGTGTAAGATAACCAGCACCTTTTGAGAGCAGAAGGGCAAATGCCTGGCCACTCTGTTAAGTTCAGAGCTGTATGACAATAATTACATTCCAGTCTCAGTTAAGGATAAGGAGATTCCAAAATGAAATTACTTTGAGGACAGAATTGGGGAAGCCAGGCTGGGAAGCAGCCTTCTGGGGAAGAACTGTATTGCCCCTGGTCCTAATTGCTGGAAAGATGTATTGATGGCATGACCTGTTTAGATTGTCCCCCAAAGAGCAATAGATCATGGTAATGTAAACACAGAGATAGAGGACTCTTTAGTGAGAAGTTCACCAAGGGAAATTGGGTCATCAAACTCTTAGGGCTTCAGGGAGATAAGATGGTAGTTCCATTCTGGAGGGTGCTAGTGTGGAGTGAGAAAAGGTCAACAGACTTGAGAAAGTGTCAGCATTTCCTACAATCCCTCTGGTGTGGTATGTAGATTTTACTTATACACGCTTACTTATCTGAAACTTGATTTTAAAAATTGTGTAGCTCAATTGTCTTTGGTGTTCTGGTATCCTCCTTCTTCTCTGAAATATTTTCAAACTGTTCTCAGGGTAGTTTCTTGTACAGTCTGCATCTCCTTTGAAGCTCCTGAGACACATCTGTGGCTGTGTTAATTTCCTGCAGCTCTGGTAACAAGCCTGTGCCATGACTATCTCGAAGCTTCTCATGGTTTACTGGCTGTGCTTTTTGGCTTGCAAGTTCATCAGTCTAATCTTTACCTTATCATTCATTTGCATAGACATTTATGTAATGTACATTTTCTGTACATTTCTGTGTCCAAACTTACATTTTTTTTTTTTAAAAGAAATCAGCCCCAGTAAAGATAAGATCCTTCCTAACTCAGCATGGTCGTATCTACCTTAATTGATTGTATCTGCAAACTTTTCTAAAACCCTAATTTTTAACTTAGTATACTGTCTTTGTGAAACAAAGGGTGATATCATGTGGTTCACTGTATAATTCTATGTATGGCCAGGGCATGAAAGTGTGACTGTCAAAGTAAATGAGCTCTGGCTACCAGCACTAAAATGACATTTTTGTTTAGTGTACATTAGAAAGCTTAGAAGAAGAAAGGGTTTCCTTTCCTTTCCTCCCTGTAGGATAAACCTACGTGTTATAGAACCTGCCAGGCTGTGACTTCCAGATAAGACCCAGGAACTTTATGGAGCAGAATCTTGTAGATGCTCTTTTTAGACAGGACTGAGGCATTGGCATTCTCCCTCACTGCACTGTTTCTAATGACTAAGAAGTCACTGTCAACTAACATCTGTCCATTTTCTTGACTATCATCATATGTGGCTTAATATTCTCCCCTGAATCCCAAGTTTCTTCCTCTTTAGCCTGGGAAGCACATTCTGAAACCCAAAGCCAATGCTACCATCCACAATGCCATGTGTGTTTCTGGGCTTCTTGATAGGAACCTTTATCCCAGCCTACTGCCAAGCTGTTTCATACGGGCTGGTACTGCAAGTACTAGGACATGCATGCCTTCTGACCAGTTTCTGATCATATCTTTTTCAGGAGTTCATTTCTTATGAAATAGTTCTATCATTTTTGCTCCTCAATTTTACACAATAAACATTTGACCTTAAGCACACAGTCTGATGAAAAACGAATGCTAGGCTGTATTTAGAATTAGTTACCCACAGTTCAGTTGCCTGTCTTTCCTTACCACTGAGAACAAAGCTTGCAATGTGCCTAGCTGGTTATTAACAGCATTGAGCATTGGGGCTGATAATTGTAGATTCGTTTGGGGGGGAACCAAATTAATCTGATCTGCCAGCCAAACTTTTATAGTTATAAAAATCTAATCCTTTGATTAGAGATCTTTTTTTTTTTTTTTTTCAATGCAGTTTATTCAGGAACATTGAACAATCCTCGGACCCCGGGGAAAGCCAGCCCACAGCTTAAATAGCCTCTGGGTAGCCAACCCAGGCGTGCCACGGGGGCAATGCAGATAGGTCCACATACATGGAAGCAAGCCAGATCCTCGGCCTTAGCCAAATGTGGAGTTGTTCGTGACAGAGAGCACTCACCATCGGGAAGGTGGAAGGCGGAAACCAGCTCCATCTTTAAGGCATAGCATTCCGCAGCTCTCTACAGTTCCCCCTTTTTGTTTTAGACGCATCAGTCAAGAGTAGAGGTCTGATCTCTGATATTAGAAATAAATTGGGACTTTGTACCAATGTTCATTTAGGTGTCATCCACCCAAAGAGCATCAGACCCGTCTGATACCTTTTTCTCAGAGGCGGGACCTGGGGCATCAACCCGCATGCAATCAGACATGCTCTTCTCTGGGTCGAAAGCGGCTGACCCTGAGTGCAGTGCTTAGCCTCGCATCCTGAGCGTATCATTTTAGCTTTTTATGGTATCCAACCATGCTTTGGGAGAATGTCCTGCTTCAATGGCTGTAAAGGCCTGAATGATCATGGCTGCATCACACTGTTGTGAGACTCTAATCTTGCATATATACCACAGGCAAACCAAGGAGACCAACACCAGAAGGCCTGCTAACACTCCCATGCCCGCCCATTCCTTCAGACGATTCATGGCTGCAGCAATCCATGTTGATAATCCTGTGGCTAGTCCTGCGTCCACTCCGGTAGAATTTACTGTGACAATGGCCACTCTCAGCTGCTCCATCGTAGTATCGAATTCCATTGATGCCCCTCATGCTATGACTCTCTTCAGACAGAAAAGGGATCTTGGAACTACAGCCACCATTGTTACTACCATCTCATTGACGGCTGTTGGAGCTACCACCAGGGCATTAGCCATGAGTCATACTGGGCAGACTGCTCAAACCCTGAATAATCATTTAGCCAATGTAGCTCATGTCTTAGTTGTACATAAAGGAATTAATGCTCAACTAAAAGGAAGCTTGATGGTGTTCAATCAGAGGATTGACCTCGTGCAGGAGCAAATTGATACCCTATGGCAAATCGCTCAACCTGGCTGTCAATGAAAGTATGCTGGACTTTGTGTCACTAGCATACAACATGAGAATTTTTCCTGTGCTGCAAATCTGTCTAAACAATTGTCGAGCTATATTTTAGGTAATTGGACTTGATTAGAGATCTTAATGGAATTGTAACTGGTAATTACAGGCTTTGTGCATGTGATGTGTTTGAGAAGCAGCAAGATCATGGTGTGGATTTGGTGGTTTGAAGGAGGGAAAGGGCAGTAGAGCAGTGGACGAGCTGTGTGTCAAAGGGCTAAGGCTAGAGCCTGGAAGAGCGCACGAACAAAGCTGAAGTGTCAGCCAGGTAGTGTGTGAGAAGGCCTACTGATCTGAGTGATCTAGTCAGAGTAGAGCTGTGGGGAAGGTCAGGGTAGTTGAGGGCCCAGCGTCTGCACTGTTTTTATTTTCAAAAACTTGTATGTATCTGTGTGTAGGTATGTGCCCATGAGTACAGGTGCTCATTAGGCCCAAGCAGGATGTTGGATTGGTGGAGCTCTAGTTCTGGGTGGTTGCACCTGATAGATGCTGAGAACTAAACTTGGGCCCCCTTGAAGAGCAGTGAGCACCCCTAACTCCTGACCCATTTCTGTGGCCCCTTGCCCAGCTCTTAAACTGTGTAATTGAATATAGGGTTCTAAGAAATTTGGCAACAGGATTTGAGAGATGGCTCAGTGTGCAATTATGAAGACCAGAAGTCAGACCCTAACATCCATGTAATAAGTCAGGTGTCCTAAAACACCCGAAACTCCAGATCTAAGAGACTTTATGACCTCTTCTGACCTCTGGCATTCATACACACACACACACACACACACACACACACACACACACACACACACATACTTAAAAAAGGTTTTTTAATGTGTAATAATGGAAAACGAGTTTGAAGTTAAATGTGTAATTTATCTGGGGTGTTTCTGACAGTGCTCATTAGGGCTGCATGACATGACTCTACTACAGGCTTGCTGCTGAACACACAGCATGCCCACTTCATTCTGTGTACATCCTCACACTGTTTAGTGCCAACAGATGCTGCGTGAAACACTTCATCTCAGCTTCAAATATATAGCATGTCAGGAGTCACATTGTCACTTCATATGATATTTTCTACTCCTAAAGAAACAAGAGTTTATAGAAAACTAAGGCTTTTATCTAGTGTGAATCAAATTAGCAGACCTTTGGATTGTGTTGTTAGCTGTTTGTTTTAAAAGTTGCTTTTTAAGTTGCTGATGAAAGTTTCATTAAAAATTGCCCAACGGATTTTTGTTTTAAGACTAAGACAAAGCGTCTAACAATTTCTCTTATGGCCCTAGACATACTTCTGCCATTCTCTACTCCATATTTAATGAAGTGCTGTTCTCAGCGTTGCTGATTATAAAATCTGAATATTGGTGTGTTGGTTACTTTTCTATTGCTGTGATGAAACACCGTGGCCAGGGCAATTTATAAAATTTAACTGGTCTTACGGTTTCAGAAATTTGGAGTCCATTATGGCAGAGTGTGGCTGTGGGAACATCTGGGAGCTCAGGTCTGGACTGGCTTAGTGAGAACAGTTCCAATCTTTTGAAACCTCAAGGACTACCTGCACTAGACCATACCTCCAATTGTTCCCAGGTGCTTTCACTGACTTGGGGCAGAGTAGTCAAATATATGAGTTTTGGGGGACTATTCTCACTCAAACCACCAGAGAGGTTCTACTCTGAAAAACATGAAAGAAACTCTATTATTCTTGTAGCATCACACATTCAGCCAAGACTTTATCCTTTTTGTAAAACTGCATAATAAGCACATTATCCACTTCATTGGTGTGCAGATTTGCTTTTATTTTTAATAAAAGGTAAACTTATCCACATATCAAAATTGTTTTGAAGTAGCTCTACTATTTATTTTTGTTAAATGTTTGATTTATTTTATGTGACTGTCTGGGTTAATGTCAATATTTCTCTATTAAAGAGGGGTCACAGAGTAGAAAACCTTTAAGTATCACCAGTCTTGAGCCCGACCCTATTGGATTACAAGTGGCCTGTGAGGAGGAAAAGGAGCCCATCAACAAAGGCTGCTGGGTTTTTACTTCAATGACCCAGTAGATAGACATGTGACGTCTTGAGTGGAGACTGACAGGGAGAACTCTATTTGAAGTAGGTGAACTTTAAGATTTATTTCTAGGAGTCACGCAGATGAGTGTGTCTTAGTCGAGTGTTTGAGCCAAAGAGTTACAGAGTCAGATCGCTCTTGTAGAGTGTGGCCATTGTGAAACGCCTTAACAGTATGGTGAAGGACCAGGGCTGCCAGGAGTTTTTGAGCTTGGCATCCTCATGTGCAAGTCACCAGATATTCCTTGTTTCATTGGATTGTTTTGAAGATTAAAGTGGATAATGTTGGTTAATCTTTGACAGAGCCTTTCATGCAATTAGCACCCAATAAGTATCTTCAATTGTTTTTGTTGTTGTTGTCGTTGGCAAAAGGAGTGTTATTTTAAAGTTGAGATTAAATGTTTTGGAATGTGATTAGGATTTGAGCCAAGAGGTGATAATGGACATTCTTTTGCATATACATACAGACATCAGTACGTACATTTATCTTACTTGAATTAAATTGCTGTCTTTCACGGAAGTATTTTAAGCCATAAATTTGAGTTTTGTAAGCAAGTGGGGTCTTATGATTCATTATTATGTTTAGTGCTCTGAGGTAGTGTTCCTGGCCTCTTAAGTGGGATCTACCATATTTTATGCAAATCAAAGTTCCCACAGAAATAATGAGTCAAAATGCAATCAACAGGCTGTCTTTGGATTGTCAGTTTCTTCTCTGCTCTGCTTGGGGTTAGTCTTTAGGTTGAGTTCCACAACTTTTGAGTTTGCTCATGTTTTCCGCCGATGAGACTTTCCTTTCCCCCTTGCGTTAAATGTGGAGATGACTGCTTTCAGGGGACCCGTATTCTAGAATTATTGTTTTGTCTTCTTTTTTGTAGAGTCAGTGTATACTGTAGGATCTTGAGACTCCCCTAATTGCATTAACAGATCCTTAAGGAGCAAAGGCCAGATCACTTAAGAAAACCACAGTCTCTTTGGCAATAGTGTTGAACCTGGAGGAAAGCCAGCCACAGCCAGTATAAAATGAGATTCCATTCCATCAGCATAACAGTTAATAATAGTTGACTGATAGGGATGTGAAGGGTGCCCTCTGCCCCTCCCCCACTCCCATTCCACGCTAACCTCTCCAGGGAATATGCCATTCCTTTCCCCATTCCTAAAATTCTTTGCGTGAGCACAGCTAGGGGCTGCTGTGCTTGTGCCTTGTAAGTCGGGTAGAGGGGTCTTTCTGAAAGAACTGATAGTCCTGGTGCTGACTACTTAAAAACCAGCAAGCTCCAGATGTCTATAGGAATGTAGAAGAAAGCTTCCTCTGTTGGTGTTTATGTCTGAACAATAACAGAAGTCCTGTCACTCCCTGGATGATCCCAGGTAACCAGGATCACTTCTTTCTTCTAGACAAGTGTGGGAAATATAGAATTCTTTTAGTGAGCTTAGTGATGGTAAAAAGTAAATTGGTTCCATGTGCAGTTTTGAGCCTCCAACCCCCCGCCCCCACCTCTTCTTTGGATGCAGGTATTTGTAGGGTATGAACTATTCAAACAGTTACAGCATTCCAGGAATTCTTTCCCTGAATTCTGCATGCTCACATTTGGAGATACATTTTAAGTAGTGAGAAATATTGCTGGATGTAAGATCCCACTAGTGTAGTGTTTATGTGAAAATTCAAAGGCTTTTTCCTACGTCTAAGTGCTTCTTAGTGGAACCCACTTCCAGTCCTAAGTAGCCTCAAGCCGTGTAGCTGTCGAAGATCGCATTTGGTGCTGTCTGTCCGTAGTTTAGGGTAGCAATTGTTCTTCTGCCTACATCTCACCTCTACAGAGCCGCTTGCTAACTTTTAATTACCTCCTTCTCAAGTTTAAGAACCTGGCCAGAGTGATGCCGGAAAGTCTCCACATTTTCCAGTGAGTAGGGTCCATCTCTCTTGGAGATCTCGACACCTATCGTTAACAAGTGTGCAGACTCCTTAAGACAATGGAGCAAGGAGACCTACCCCCTGAACGTATATACCAGAGCATAACCAGGCTGTAGCCAACAGTAAGGGTAAGATATTTCTAAATAGAGTGTATTGTGCTATCAGGCCAGCCGGCTGACCCAACATCTTGTTGCCTCCTTTCGTTTGCAGATTATGTTGTGGTTTCAGGTGTTTTTCCCAGGTCAGTTTCCCTGTCATTAATGCTGCAACACCTTTGCTGACTAGATATCTACTCTCCTGTTCTTTTATTACACCACTGTGTAACCGGCCCTGGCCACTCTCAGGCGCTGATGCTGTTTGTAAATAAGACTTTAAAAATAGTTCCTTGGATAAGGATGTGGAGAATAAAGTCTTACATTCTGCTTTTGGACAAAGCTTCATTTAAGTGGAATCACACTGAACTAAGTCAGTGCAAATGTTAATATGTTCCATATCTGTAGCATTCAGTCTCTATGAGTCTAGTGCTAATAAATGACACAGTGCCAAAAAATGACAGACAGCATGTGCCCTGTATGTAATAACACCAGTAGTCCAACAGTATTTACTGGCTGTCTCCAGCATCCTTTTAATAATAGCAAATTGTTACCATTTGGTTTTAAAACAACCACCATCATATCCCAAGAATTTTTATGCAAAAAAAAAATGATCTGGGAAAGGATTCAGTTCGATTCCATGAACATTCTCTGAGTGGTGCTCGTCTCTGAGTTAAGTGTTTGGAATGCAGAATGAATGAACTTGTCCTTGGGTCACAGTGTACAGTGTAACACAGACAGTCAGATCATTTCATGCCCCTTACAATTGGGGTGCAGAGCTGCTTTTTTATTAGAAGCCATTAGTTTTGCCAGAATTGGTCAGAAAGGGTTATTATCCTAGGAAATCACATTGGGTTGGAACGTTGAATGATGGGAGCTGGAAATGATGGGGAGGTCCAATGAAAAGGAGTGCCACACAAGCAGACAGAGCAGTGTATGCTGGGGAAATGGAATTGCTGCAAAGTGGCAAAATATGACCTCCACATAGGTCAGTGTTATCCTTGTCAAAGAAGGCCAGGAGATACTTTGACATGTATGTGAGACTTTTAGGGAATGTGAGTCAAGCTTGCTGTAAGCACGTTAGAAGATTCTTACAGAAGACAGACTTGGGTTTTATTTTGCTTTGCTTCTTTTAAAAGGGTGTGTGCATGTGTGTGTGTGTGTGTGTGTGTGTGTGTGTACATGGATTGTCCATGGAGACCAGAAAAGGGTGTCAAATCCCCTAGTACTGCTGTTGTAGCATTTCCTGAACGAGGTGCTGGGAAATGAGTTTGGGTCCTCTGGAAGAGCAGCATGCACTCTTAGCTACTGAGCCGTCTCTCCAGTTCAACAGAACTGTTTCTCTATATAGCGTAAATTTTTAAAATGAGTAATACGGTTTGCTGAGCTTGAAGCCCTTATGCTGTTTTGTTTGTTTGTTTGTTTGTTTTGTTTTGTTTCTAGAAAGTGTATTATAATGTCACTTGAATACTCATCAACACATACCCTGCACTGGGCTCTGGATAAGACAACATGATATCTGCCCAGTATGTCAAAGCCACAATTCTTCTCAAGCATTTTGTCATCTTTGACTGGCATAGATGACTTTTAAATTCATGTATTTTATCATTGTTTCAAGGGTGTTTTGTGTAGAAGCTGGTACTTTTTATAAGATCTAATAAGTTTATTTCCATGTCCCACATAAAATAATTAGTGATTTTCTAACACTGACTAAGGAAGTGAGTGAGTAGTGCGAACTCTAGTCTAGGAGAATCCTTTTGTAGTGGGAAAGTGGTGACCCTGGAGTTGAGTATCTCTGTGGCCGAGTCTCTCACGAAGGACACTTCTTGTATTCATTCCCTGTGTGTCACTTACTTCTTAGCATATCCACCTCTGGAAACCAGCGGTATGTCTCGAATTGACCAAATCAAATAACTATTCCAGGACAGGGTAGCTGAGGCCGACTAACACACCCTCACATGTACAGCTGCTACATACAGACTTGGGCTTTGAGATGAAGGGCTAGGGCTCCTCTCAGGTGCCTGCTTCTCTGTAGCATGGATGGGTGTGCACCAGAAACTGGTGAGTGACAGTGTCAGTCTGGGTATTTGGAAAGTCAGGCTTACTCCAGTATCTGTGCTTGTTCCCCTGAACTCACACAGGCTGAACTTCAAACACCTTAAAAGTGAGTTTTCATGAATTTTTTTTTTAAATTTTTTAAAAAGGCAGTACTTTGGGGGAGTTTTTACTATTGCCATAGGTTTTAGAGGTAGTTATATATATATATATATATATATATATATATATATATATATACTTGCTGCATTTTAACAAAAGGATTTTGAGAGATCATTTTCTTACAGCAGAGGCAGAAAATTGACTTCAAATACGCAGAAGCGAGAACAAAGTAAACAGAAAAATGCTCTTTTGTGGACCTAAATATATTGCTACTTTCTGCAAAGTCAAGCCTCTCCTTTGGAATCTTATTTGCAAGCCCATTTTGGAATGGAAAGAAAAGGAAAATGCAAACCGTCAAAAGTTGTAAAACTGCCCCAGCTTTTATGGATGCTATAAGCTAATCAGCTGAAAACTCCAAGTAAACAATTATTGCCCAATTTATGAGGGGATCCTTTTGGTACTTGCGCAGGGCCAACAGATCTGACTGACCCACGTTCCCATCCGTCTTTGATGAGAGATAGTTCTAACTTCATGAGATATGGTCCAGGTATTTCTTGCATCTTGTCGGCAGGGTTTTGAGTAACTGTAATAGTGAGGTATCTCTGCACACATTTCAAGGTCCAAACCATAAAGCAGTAGCCTTTGAAATGCCTTGATGGAAGGATTGGCTTCATTGCCTTCAGCAACGTAGATTTTGTGATGGCCATTTCCCCGTTGTCACTGATCCCTTCCTGTCATCTCCGCCACTGCTGGCTGGCATAGCAGCACAGGGCCCCGGAAAAAAGGACACTGGTGAATAAAATGGACAGCATACCCGACAGCTGCCCAACTTTGTATAAATGCTCATCTGTTTAGGTAGCTGTTTTATTTCTCCTTAATGTGGCTATAAACTTTTGAGGGCAAAGCTCATTGTCTCTCATTGCTTTTATTCTGCAAAGACTTCACAATCGTTTTATATAGCAAACCTTCAGTATGTTTTTTTTTTTTTTATTGCTACTGGATTTTATAATAAGTTGTTACAACATACAGAGCACAACACTGAATAGGACAAAACTGGGAAGAAATGCAAAATATCTGATTTGTGTAATGTCATTCAGTTTGACTTTTACCTCATCATGTGTTCCACTGGTTTTCATGACCCTTATTGGGTATAGGTAATTCTTATAAAATATAACTTGTTTTAGTCCCTAAGAGAATATGGTTAATGCCCTGCCTGTCATGTTAGCCCCTGACCCTTGCAGCTGAATAACCGTAACAGACTCAGCCATGGCCTTACCCAGGGAGTGTATTGGGAGCTGTGAGATGGCTTCCCAGGTCACTGTGGTGTGATGCTCTCCCTGGCCTCTCCTTGGCACCTCACTTCCTCCTGGTCTGACTTTGCTTACAGAGTTCTGGTCTCCTTGCCCCAGAAGACCCTCCTCACAGCCACTGTGACCCTCCATTCCTCCACACTCACTTGTATTTATACTCCTTATTCTTCCTGGCCGGCTTAGTGGTCAAATCCATTTTTATGTTGGAAGGTGAGGTTTATCTCTCTTTGGCAAATCTTTTTTCAGCCCCCAGAACACCTTGGGCATTCCCTGCTCTATCTCTGTCCACAGTTCAATTAAAGTGCTCATCATGCTGTTTTCTCACCGTCTGTTGACTTTCTGTCTGTACTGGATCTTGAGCTATTTGTACTTGTGTAAATGTTTTAAGATAGGAATGACTTGGGTTACACAGGTTTTGACCATTGCAGATCCACTGCCCTGAACCTTCTGGAGTTTAATTAAAACTCAGTGGCACACTCACACATCTTTTCTTAGTAGCTCTCTCTCCCTCCTATTTTCTTCCTTCTTCCCTTCCTCCCTTCCTTTCTTCTCTCCCCGCTTTATCTCTTTGCTTTCTCATCTGGTTCATATCTAATTTCTGTGTACCTTTATACCACTTGCTCGTGAGAGAACAACTATTGTTAAGTCCTTTTGAACTGCCTCATGGGATCTTTCTGAGCATTACCTGTCCATTTTTCAAGGCTTTTAAGTTTGTCGACCTTGACAAATACTGGGCAAATGAATAAAATAATGATCTTTATCAGTTTTGCTAAAAGCAAATCCAACCAAACACTTTATAAAGCTATATCTAATGATGAGAAAAAAATTAACAAAAATTAAGAACTGTGCTAAACTGTGTTTGTTAAGTGGTTTATAGAAGAATTAGTAACTTCCCCCACACACACATCTGTATTTCAACTATCAAGGCTATAATTAGTTACGTAAGTTAGTGATGTTTGGTATCATATAGTGTAATCATAAATAAAGCATTTCTTGTCATGGTTAACCCAAATACTTCATCTTGTGTTTGTTGTAGTTTTGAAAATGAATGTTGTTTCTCTGAAAATATTCAACAGAAAGTGAGACTTTACTTGATATAAGAAACTGTTTGCAAGCACTTGTAAACATTTAGGTTTTTTCATATGCATTCTGTCTGAAATGTCCATCACTTAAAATGTTCCCACACTGCTTATTGTCATTGTTTCAAGTATTTTTTTTTCCTTTTGATCTTTCATGTTTCAAACATTTTCATTTCAATCATGTTTTTTTTATTAAATTATAATTACTGTGTTTTCACAGCTCTTGACTCTGGAATGATTGACTACTCAGATGATATGCTATTCTGTTCTTTTTTCCTCTTAATATGGAAAACATGATTTTGTAGAGATGAACAAATGAACCTCCATGACTTATCACTTAGCTTCAAGAGTTATCAATTCATAGGCAAATCTTTTCCATTGTTGCTGTATATGAAGCCATTACTCTTCCAGATTGCTTTAAAGCAAACCCCCAACTTCTTTAGAAGTTCATAAAAAATATTTATAAATAACTAGCTATGCAAAAACCCTTCTCCTAAAATATCTCACTAGAACCAAATGTTGTAAGATTCCTATCTCTGTGTATGTGTGTCTGTTTTTAAGCTACTTCACAGTGCACTGAAGCTCATGATTAGCGCATATGTCTTTTGCTCCTGAGTAATTTGTTGTTCTTCTGTCTGATTTTCTAACTGTAAGTCATAGAAACTAGTATAGGGATATAGATAGATTTTAAGTATTAAACACGTTCTTCGCTAAGGTTGCTTATCAGTTTATCAGATTAGGTAATTGGTTTCTTGAAAAGCTTTTGGCAGACTTCCAGTCAGTGGGAGAAATGGTGGGAGCTGACAGGAAAGCATATACAGAGCATCACTCATTTAGGGATTGTCTTAGGAAGGACAAGCTGGGTGTCAAAATGGAGGGCTGGAGAACATATGTGCAGTAATTAAATGTCTTAAGGCACTCACACTTTAGAGCCAATGGCAAGGGAAAAAGGCAGAGGACAAACTGTCTGCTTTCTACTTTTACTCAGACTGCAAGCATTTTATCCAATTATAATGGACAATACCAGCTTCCTCTTAGTTGAATATAAGAAATTTATGGTGGTGTTCTATGAGCCTCAAAAAAGTAAAAAATAAAAAAAAATAAACAAATAAAAGTGCAGTAGTCCCCTTTATCTGTGCTTTCACTCTGTGGTGTTGGTTAGCTACTATCAAAATTAGTTTTAAATTGTGTCCCATTCTGAAGATTCCTAACACCTGCTACATCTCACTCCAGGACTCAGACCAATCGTTTTCCAGCATATTCTTCCTGTGGAACTACCTGCCCATTAATCACTTAGCAGCTGTCTCGACTGTCAGGTAGACTGTCATAGTGTCATGGTGCTTATATTGAAGTGAGCCTTATTTTACTTAATAATGGTGCCAAAGCATGAAAGTGATAATACAGAAGAGACACTGGGCAGAGAGCATGGATGGAGAGGTTTTTATGTGGCAGTGTGCAAGGTGTATGGGGTAGGGGTCAACATATATGGAAAGTTTGGTGCTGTTCAGTTTATGGCAGAGGTCTTGGGAAATGTAACCTGGAAATAAGCAAGAGCTACCACCGTATTTGAAGTTTCTTTGAGTTGTTTTTTGTTTTTGTTTTGTTTTCTGGTAGAATTATTCTCAAGATCATTCTGTCCTGATATAACAGACAGTAGTATCCATCATCCAATGCTTGTCCATCAGAGATCTGATAAAGAACATCATTGATCCTGAACACAATTGATTAAAATGAAAGATAGGAATATTACGGCAGGAAATACCACAAGTTCTGATAATGAGCTTTCCATTTGTGCCATGCACCTAGAACAGAAAATGAAAAACTGAGTGATCAAAGTTCACTTTATTTTGTCAGAATTTAAATTATCTTTCTAGATTAACTTTTCAAAGTGGAAAAAAGAAAAAAGAGGAAAACAAAACAAAAACAACAACAAAAACATTTTTTTGCAGGAGGTGGAGATAGGGTAGCCAAGCCCAGGCTTTCCAACTTCTGGTTATATGATTTTGCTCAAGTCGTTTGAGTTTTCTGGGATTCAGTTTTCCTATGTGAATACAGAAAACAACATAACTGCCTCATGTTGTTTTATGGGGATATAATAAGATTTGAGACTACTCAGTAAACTACAGAATTACCTAACTTACATTTTCATAAGCAAAATAATGTTTCTAATAGCCTCTGTTATACATGGATTTTGTTGCTGGAAAGTGTAACAATTGTTATGCCATAAATAGCTAATAAAATGTCACATAAAAGGAGAAAGCACCCATTAGTGTATCTATCATCATTAACACATGCTAACTACACACATTAGTGGGTTTCTTTCTGGTGATAGCATGCAAACAATTAGATAGCACGGTCATCTCCATTTCCCTGTGCCTTCTCTCCGCATTTTAAAGGACATCCATTTTTATGAAGAAAGACCATGCTGTTAGTGTTTACAACAGGTGACTTGCTATCTACACTTTGTTTCCTTCCCAATATCAGCCTAATTTCAGTTTTTTTCTAAACTCTTCTAAAATAAGTAGGTCTTTCTAGGTCCACATATCCATGAATCTTTAAAAAAAATACATGGATAATCTGTTTTAAAATTTAAGTACACAAGAATATGAAAATTTTAATTATTATAGGTCTTTAAAGTTGAAAAGAAGTGTAAGAAATTAGGTTTCAGATGGAAGTATTTTAAACAAGGTAAGGGGAGCTTTTTTTTTTTTATGAATACACAAAATCAGAAAGGCCAGTTAAAAGAACCAGAAAATTTGAACACAGGGAACTTCCCAGAGACTCATACTCCAACCAAGGACTATTCATAGAGATAACCCAGAACCCCTGCACAGATGTAGCCCAGGGCAGTTCAGAGTCCAATTGGGTTACAAAGTAATGTGAAGAGGGACTGCCTCTGACATGAACTGACTGGCCTGCTCTTTGATCACCTCCCCCTGGAAGGGAGCAGCCTTACCAGGCCATAGTAGAGGACAATGCAGCCACGTTTGAAGTGAACTGATAGACTAAGATCAGAAAGGAGAGGAGAACCTCCCCTATCAGTGGACTTGGGGAGTGGCATGCATGCAGAGGGAGGAGGGAGGGTGAGATTTGGAGGGGAGGAGGGAGGGGCTTATGGGGGGATGCAGAATGAATAAAGTGTAATTGATGAAAAATTAAAAAAAAAAAACAAATATAAAAAAAAAAAGGCTTGCTAGTTTAAATGTTAAAGTTTCCAGTTTTGGCCACTCAGATTCTTTTCTTTCTTTTCTTTTTTTGTTTTTGACAATTTGGTACTCTGTGACTCAGGTTAGACTCAAAAATCACACTTTCCTGCTTCATCACAGATGAAATTACAAGGATGTGCCACCATGTCTAACCCATTCATTTGGAACTCTCTCCTCTCCTTCCCCCTCTCACCCTCCTTATTATTCTGTTTGCCCACATTCATTAGCGATAGAGATAATTAAGGACAGTGGTTTAATATAAATTATTAGTGAAAATTTAAATTTTGACAGTTTAAGAAATAAGTATTTATATTAGCAAACAGACAGACAAACATTCGTATTGTATTTGAGCTGCCAAAGACTATGGGTGTGTGTGCTTTTCAGGAATAGTTTAAAAACCATTTACATAATCAAACGATAAATTAACACCTCTTTTTTTCCTCCCTTTTTTAAAAATTTTGGAAGTTGGAAATTGGTTGCTAGGAGATTAATAAGCCTCTTTCTACTATCATCATTAAGTGGCAGGTATATAAGTTGCATCTTTCTAACGTTAAGCAGGCCACCTAAGAATGGTCTGTGGTCCGTCGCTGCATTTTTACCACTGTATGGTTGTCTTTTACTCTGAAGAAAACAAAATTTCCTTGTCCTGAGTTTTACATTGGTTGTACACCTACTGACTTTCTAAGTTTATGTATTTTGATTTTTTAAATCAAGATATAGAAGGGACATTTATCAAGTCTCTCCTAGTTGTTCATAAGCAATTGAAAATACCAATCCTATAGTGTTGTATATAAAGAAATAAGGCTAACTTATTCATTTCAACTTGTGTTAAATATTGAATTCAGAATGTGATAACTGTACTTTTACATTTGTATTAAGTGCATTTGACTTTGGAGTTGAAAGGTACTTTGTGTCTACATTTAATTTGAAGAAATGATGGAGTGTGAGTGCTGAGATGAAATATTCTCTATGTATAAAAGTCTCAGAATTCAACACATTTAATTCTAACAGTAGGATAACATTCCTAATAAATTCGAAATAAGATGACTCCAATAGGTCTGACTCATTTGTATCTTGTTATTTATCATATAGTTATCATATAGTTAGAGATTTTATTATTGTTGGTGTTGTTATTATTATATTATTATTATAGAAAATGTGATTGTATTGCATGTCAGCATATCACTATCATCAGTATTTCACTGAAACATGGTCAGTATTTAGTGATAAGTGAAATATCTATAAATACATAAAAGTGAAAATCTACCAATAAGGTAACTTTTATTAAGTACTGTAGTAGAATTTTATGAGGTTTAATTCAGCCCTTTAAAAAAAATGTTGTTGTTTGTTTTCATGGCTGCTTTTTAAAAATCTAGCTTATGAGGCTGGAAAGAAGAGAGACGGTTCAGCTGTTCAGGTGCCCGCTCGGTCAGCCTGATAACCTGAGTGAGGAAGCCCAGGATGTTTAACAGACACCCACAGGACACATGCACCTGTGATCCCTATGCTCCTATGTGAAGACAGGAGAGTCTCCAGAATTCCACGGGCCAGCTAGCCTGGTGCACACACAGACAGTCCACGACAAGCTCGAGAACCAGCACCCGTGGTTGTCCTCTGCCCACGCCTCCCCCACCCCTCCACAAATCCACTTTCCTTTTAATAAAATTTCACATTTAGAAAAGAGTTACAAGTTTATAGCCAGTGACTTGAACATATGGACGCACCTATATGCCTTGAAGTATGCATCCAATCTCAATGGGGCACCGTGTGCTTTCATCTTTGCCTGTTTCTCCAATTTAATTAACACCCAGCTCATTGGCTCCATTATCGCTCATTGCTTATCACTGTGTGTCAATGCTTGAATTACATCAAGATGGAAGTGATCTGTAAGTGCTATTATCTGCATTTTTAACATCAAAACAGCTGATTTAAATATGTGCTGTGTTTAATGGTTATTGTAGTTGCTCTTTAATACTTTCAGAAAGGGCACATAAGTTTCATTTTCAACGGAAAGTTGTCTAGTACCTGAGAATTTGCACATGGTAGATCGTACCCAGCTGACCTTCGGAACAAACTGTCGGCCATTTTAGAAACCTTTGACAGAGCAGCCATGTCAAGACTCTCATGTCTCATCCAGTTAGATACAGTTCCTACTGACTGCCTACGCATATTCAACGTGCATACTTACTTCCTGGCTAATCTGAAGTGTGTCCACCGACACCCTAAGCCAAGTGTTCGTCTGATTGACAAAAGAGCATATACACAAACTCAACATACACAAATGGCTCCTCTATAATTTGTACAATAACTTTCAGAAAGTTTTCTCTTGATTTAGCATTAGTGAGTGAGTGGGAACGAGGCATGTTAAAGTGGATGGGGGCATAGTAAGACCAATAGCATAACAGCAACGACAGCCTCAGGATCCATAGCTGTCTGTTCAACTGCTAGAAGGGTTAGTGTGTCAGGGCACACCTGCCGTCCCAGCTCTCAGGCGTTCAAGCAAAGAACATCACA
The DNA here is from genome assembly GCF_030254825.1 of Meriones unguiculatus. NCBI lineage: Eukaryota > Metazoa > Chordata > Mammalia > Rodentia > Muridae > Meriones > Meriones unguiculatus. The sequence goes on along the minus strand of NC_083362.1, from coordinate 56,672,158 downwards.
CATCCAAGGGCAGCCTGGGTTACATAGCAGATATCCAGGCTGGCTAGCATGCACTAGGGAAGGAGTTTCTATCTCAAAGGGAACAGAAATCTGGAAAAAAAAATCCTAATTACATTAAATAAACAACGTGACATGCTTAAAAAAAAAGATGCTAACACTTCTCTTTGTGTGGCATTTAGGTTGGTTACCTTCCTGTGGTGCCGTGGGCAGTGAAGAAACTGTCGATGTGCCTACCCTTTTAGGTTGTTGCTCTGGAACGTATGTGGTACAATCCGAGATCACTGAAAGTGGGTTTTAAGAAAAGTTTCTGTCCCTAAGATGCAGACTTATCTCCTGTTTTAAATGTTTACTTCTTAGAAGTTTAAGATCTTCATGTGTGTGCAAGTGTGTGTGTATGAGTGTGTACGAATGTGTGAGTGTGTGTGTGTGTGAGAATGACTGTGAGTGTGTGTGAGAGTGAGTGTGTGAGAGTGTGTATATGAATGTTTGTGAGTATGTGTATGTGTACATGTATGTCAGTATGTTTGTGGGAGGTTGAGGATGGGAGTGAGTGTCTGTGTGTGTGCATGCCGCACATGCTTGTGCATATATGCACACCTGCCTGCCTGTCTGCCTGGCCATCTGTCTGGGTTCTGTGGATTAAAGTCGTGTCGCTAGACTTGTCTGGCTAGTCCTATGTCCACTGTACCATCTCACTGACCCTGAGTGTGTACATTTAGCAAGCACCTTAAAATGTAGTGAAATTTCTCCCATTACCATATTCCTAGTACATTCAAAGTTACAGAGTGTATAGGGGATGGTTTTTTTCCCCCTAATTTAAATAGCTCTAGAAACTTCGGTATCCTGTCCCTCTAGCAAATAGTGGCAAATATTGAAGGAAGGGCAGAATTTAGTTTCCAAGTGAAATTTGACTTTAGCTCCTATCTAGTGTTGTAGAGCTTTCTCCTTTTATATGTGCATGCTTGTAAAAAACATATGCGGGCATGTGAAAACCAGTGGATCTGAGCTAAGAATGCATTCACCTTAGGTACATAATAACTGTCTACAATGAATATTAATATTTACATGTAATCATTAAGAACATGCCAGAATAATTTATTTTCTTTGATTAATTTTATATCAAGCTGCCAATGAAAGGCAAAACATAATAAACAAATACATGGGCTATGTTCTGGTTTTTCAGCTAGCAATGGAGGTGTCTAGGAAGTTCTGTTCTGACGTAGTGCAATTTTAAAATTGTTTATAATTTATTTTTATTTAATGTGCACTGGTGTTTTGCCTATGTGTATGTCTGTGTGAGGGTGCCGAATCCCCTGAAGCTGGGGTTTCACACGATTAGAAGCTGTCATGTGGGTGCTGGGAATTGAATCCAGGTCCTCTAGAAGAGCAGATCATTCTCCTAACTACGGAGCCCTCTCTCCATTCTCACATACTGTGATTTTGTCCTCTTATCCCTGTGAGTGATCTTTAGATCAGGGCTCTGGACTTTTGCAGGAAAATACTGTAACTTTCATAAGTTTGTGGGAATGTTAAAATTCATATAGAGGCTCCAGGAATAGGATTATAGAAACTGGATCAAATAAGTACAATCTTCTACAACTCAGATATTATGAAGTTAAAATTTGCTTTTTCTCAACCTGTGTGTTTTAGAGGATCTGTCATTCTGAATTTCCCTGATTTAGGTGAGTTGTGAGTTCAACTACACCTCTAGCTGGGTTTGTTGTGGTTGTTGTTTTTGTTTTTGATATTTCACTTTTCTGATATGCATCCTCTACAGTTCAGGATGAGCTTCCAGCTTGGGGAACTTAAGGTGTACATTGGTTCTCTATTGCTTTTCTTACAGTACCCTCTGAGTACAATGTGTGATTTGTTGCCTGTTAAGCAGTGACTGGTTCCTGCCTAGAGTAGGGTGTTACAATGATGATGAGAAAACGAGTGACCCTTTGCATCTGCTTCCCCTCCCAAAGAACTTTTGAGGGTAATTACTGGAGTTAGTTTATTTCCATTAACTGGGGGAAAATCGCGATCCTAATATTTACATCCGTTTCTGCTCATCCAATTCCATCCATAACTAGCCAATAACGCTGGGCATCCTACAGTCTAGGCAGTTCTTTGCCTGGGTAGTATTGATATTATTCTTAGTTTCTGGTGCCACGATGAGTATTGGTTTCCTTTGTTAACTTTTATTATTTGATCTCTCTTTAGCAATGGAAAACGGTTAGCGCTTTCCACTTCCTTCAGCCAAGATGCTAGAGTAGAAGTTTATAGATTTCTAAGTGTTTATATCTATTCCTTTACACTTCCTGCCGTTTTGTGCCCCGGATGACACTGTGCTGTATTGCTCGATATGTATTCTGCATTAATGCCTTCTGACTTATACATTAGTAAATGAATTCTTACGATGAGAAACTGATTGAGCATAATTTGAGGATATAGTATAAGTTTAAATAGTAAAAATTAGAGGACAGAACATAATTTCAGCACCAAGTGAATGGGCTATAGCGAGTTAAACTTCCTGTAGCTGTACCGTTGGAGCTGAATTTTTATTTCGCATTCTAGACCATTCTTGATATTTTTTAAAACAGCTTTCTAGAAAAGCTTGAAATAAGAAAACTAGTAAATCTAAAGCTTGCACCTTGGCTTGAAAGGTGACCCAGATGGGAAAGCGAGATAAATAAATACATTTCTTCCTGTCGTCAACTCAAGAACTTGATAATTAAACTCAAGACTTTTGTCTTTTGCCTCCACTAATTTAGAATGAGGTACGAGGTGACATTTTTTTACTATAAGGCAGGATCACTACCCAGTGAATGATAACGATAATAAAATCTGGGAATTGTAGGCTGCCTTCCACAACAGTTCTGTGCTGTCTTACAGCACTACGTAGCTTAGCTGGTTTTACTCAGTATACTGCCTGGTGTCAATGGGAGTTTAAAAGACAAGTAGCTGACTGGCAACCCTCAGGACAATCACCAGAAGAAGTTAAAAAAAAAAAGGCAAAGAGAACTGAAGACGAATCTCTCCTTGACCAATTAACAACAGGAATTTCTGAGTTATTTATTCTTTACTTTTCTTAATTAGATGATTTGATTGGGAAAAGAGAAGATATTTTAATTTTACTCTTGTCATTTGGTACAAGAATTCACTATTTCAAAATGGAACTGACAGGCGAATTTCATTAAGATGGATAATAGGCAGTACTGTAAAAGCTTGCAACCAGTGTTAGCTAGAAGGAATTTTAACTCAGCTATTACTTTTTGACCAATGTTCTATTACTTGTCATGACAATCTTGTATTTAATGATGGTGAGTATAATGGGTTAAAGAGCTTTCATTTTAGGTTTTCATTTTAACGTGTCTGTGTGTGTGTGTGTGTGTGTGTGTGTGTGTGTGTGTCTGTGTCTGTGTGTCTGTGTGTGTGTGTGTGTGTGTGTGTGTGTGTGTGCACATTTTAAAGGTTTCGATTATACTATAGTGCTACTTTCTGGTGAAAAATAAGTTAGATAATTGTGTGCATAGTTGCGACGGAGACAGTCTAGGAATTATTAGTGAGAACTGCAAGCTGGGGCTGACATGTATGTTATTAACAGGACACACTCTGTTTCGCTTATTTATTTGTAAAAACTAAAATCTTCATCGGTGAAATACTGATGGAGCGAAGGTTTTTCTCATGTGTAGTAGGACTAAAAGTCCCCAGTTCCAGGAATTTGTGTGTGCCTCTGAGCCCTTCTTCCCCATTCTGGGCCTTTATTCTGATTAGTTCTGCTCAGATAGACAGACTCCTATAGAGCTATGGTCTCCCTCTTCTCCAATTGACATAGGCAAGTTATGAAGGCAAGACTACATGTTTAATTGCTGTAATTTGATGTGTAGCAGAGTATATGGAACAAAAGCTGCGTACCATCAACATCTCTGGATGGGACTAATATTACTATTTGCCAGCCACAAGTCAGCTGTACAGTGTTAAAGCTTCCCAATGCATTCAGTTCCTTTTCTCTGCAGATTTTTCCCTTGTTTGATGATGTCAGGTTCCACACATTTGTATTTTAGTTAGCAGCTATGTTTTAATGTTTCACATCTGAATTTGTATTAATGAAATGCATTATAGGGGTGTCTGACTCGCAGACACTGCTATGGAGCTTTGTGAAATTGTACTGGTCCTGTCTTTCGTTTTCCACCAAATGAAGGTGGCACCTACCAGGAAGACTGACATAGATGGGAGTTAAAGATAGCTGTAGGGACAGACCACTCACCTGAACAGGCCTTGGTAGGATTTTAGTGTTTCTCCCATCCTGCTCATTCATCCCTTCCATTGAAAGCTGCTTTTTCCTTAAGGGGACACATAAAGAGTGAAGCGCTATGGCTCCATTGATGCTGGCTTAGCTGTCCTTCTCAGGGAACTAGTTTCCTTGTATGGATTCTCTGTTTCCAACTAGACTGTAGCTGGGCCTGTCTTGCTCACAGGATAGGTGTCTCTAACAAGTGTCTAAATCAGTGATTCTCAACCTGTGTGTAGTGACCCCTTTGGAGATTGACTGAACCTTTCACAGGGGTCGCCTAAGACCATCTGCATATCAGAGGTTTACATTACAGTTAAAAGCAGTAGCAAAGTTACAGTTATGAAGTAGCAACAAAAATAATTTTATGGTTGCGGGTCACCACAACATGAGGAACTGCATTAAAGGGTCACAGCATTAGGAAGGTTGAGGACCACTGAGCTAGAATGTGGATCATGTTTTGCAAATATGGCCCTAGAATACAGCCTCTCCATGCACAAACTCTATGCATTTGATATAAACAATAATAAAACTAGTTTGTTTGTTTGTTTTTGAGATATGATCTTCTATATCTCAGACTGACCTCAAATTTGGTATGTAGCTGAAGATAACCTTGGACTCTGATCCTCCTGTCTCTACCCCTCAACTGCTGGAACTGTATCTTTACACCAATAACACCCAGTTTATAATAGTAAGAATTTCAATACAGGATGAGAGGAGCTAAGTTTCCTGTCTTGAGGACCTGTGTCTCTGGTGTAGGTCATGCCATTTAACCCTTGTCTTAATAGCCTACTTGCACACTCATACTATTTTGAAAATAGTCACAAACATAAGGCCGGTGCTTCCATGTTATTTTTAAAACTCCATCAGATTTTTCTCTGTAGTTTGTAATATTGATGTCATCTGGTCTGAACCCTTAAAGCTTCATGAAGTTATGAAAGTTAATTTACTCGGTGGAAAAGTGGCCTAGGAATTAAGAGCAGTTGTTGCTCTTACAGGGGACCTGGTTTCAGTTCCCAGGATCTACACTCTGGCCTTCATAGGCCCCAGGCTGGCATGTGATACATATATAAACAAAGGCAAATACTCATGCACATAACAACTTAAATAAATAAATCTCTCAAAAAAAAGCTAATTCAGCCAGGTGTGGTGGCTCATGCCCAAAATCCCAGCACTCAGGGAGGCAGAGGCAGGCAGGCAGATCTCTATGAGTTCAAGGCCTACAAAATGAGTCCAGGACAGCCAAGGCTACACAGAGAAAACTCTGTCTTGAAAAGAGAGAGAGAGAGAGAGAGAGATAGTCAACATTTTTTCCATTTTCTCTGATTATAAAAGTTGAACCAAACACTTGATAATGCATCTAATCCTGAAATAAGTAGTCTTTTTTTTTTTTTTTCTGGGCATAGGAGACTATTGCTTTTAAAGACCAGCACCCAGTGAGTTTAAAGCTGCATAGAAAGTTTCAGGCCATTCAGGGCAACATAAAGAAAAGTAGTTGTTGGGGTATGTGTTTGGGGGGGGGGGGGTGTTTGTGGATATACATGTATGTATTTTAAATTTTTATTGTTCAGTGAAAGGAAAGCTACCTTGTCATTGGATAAAGCCATGCAATAGGTTTAAACTGTTTGGAAAGGCCATGCTATAGAAGAAAAACTGAAATAATTCCAATCATACTGTCAGATGAAGGTGGAAAATAGCTTGCTTGTGCCAGGCACTTGGTGTTCCCTTTGTTCTGGTGGCAGTTGCTGTGGGTTTATTTAGGTTTCAGTGTGTCCCAGAACGTGTTACTATATACTGTGAAGGTGTTATGCTGTGCAGCAATGAAACGGGGGGGGGGGGGGGAGTGAAATGGAAGGCTCATAAAATGTCTTATCATTTTGGGCCTTCCTGGAGAAACCCAGCTGAAATTTCTGAGTGGTCAGCTTGACATTTTAAAGCAATGAGAAGTTGTGTCATTATTTCTGGACTACCACGGTAGTTAGAGGAAAGGATTTAAAGTTCACTGCAGTAATTGCTGACAGCTTCCTCGGAATGAGAGGTGCTTTTAGTAAGCATATGCAGCCTTTGGAAAAGGCAGCCTGCTAGGGACCTGAAAGGGAACGCTGGACTTTGTAAGCTGAGAGGGACAAAAATGTAGATTGAGGCATTTTTGTGCCCCCAAAGTAATTACATTCATTTTGTAGGTGGAAAAGAAGCAAAATGGCTTTTAATGGCTGCGCATGTGTTTATGGTCTTCAGGCGAAGAACAATGCCAGGCGTCTGAAATGCCCCTATATATTTTCAGGAACTAAAAATACTAAACCTAGTGGCCAGGTTGTCACAGGGAGCCAGGCAGGTAGTGTCACTGGACTTGGCACAGTTCATGCAAAGTGCTAAAGCAGTGATCCCTGCTGTAAAAGCATTCCCCTCCCTGGAAACCTGCAATTTGCCTCAGTCCCAGATGGGGAGGAAGCTCACAAACAGCCTGGAGCCATACATAATGGCAGGGCTCACGTCCTGACTGAGGCGAAGTAGAAGAAAGGAGAAATTCAAGAGTGTCCATAACCATTGAGTCAAGATTTTTATGCTTTTTAGCGAAGGCTGCGGCACTTTTCTCTTTTGTTAAGTTGGGTTTGTTCTGTTTGTTTTGCTTCTCCCCTGTCCCTTTCTGGATGCCATCCAATGTTCAACTGAAAGAAACATGTGAGGGTGGCATTTTAATCACACCGCAGTCTCCTCTGCCTCAGCATCGCACAGCACATTTATTGCTTAATAAAGAACACCCTACACCCATGTCAGCCAGGTTCCCAGTGTAGAGACCGTACATATACCTACACGCACTTATTTTAATTTGTTCTCGCCATGATCTTCAGAAATACAGTAAGACACAGGATTAAGAAGTTGTGTTTAAGCTAGAAGTTTAAATGCATCACCTAAAAGCTGTATCTTTATCCAAAATCTAAACCTAAGAACATGTATTTGTGAATAGGACTACTAATTTCATAGCTTGTTATTTATATGAAATTTTAAGTAGTCTGATATGTTCTGGAAATGCAAAGTTTACAGAGTAGAGGGACCACAAGGACCCTGGCCTTTGGTGGGGTGACATATTGCATGAGTAGGTAGCATTTTACCCATTCCTCAGGGAAGGACGTTCAGCCTCTTAGAAGGTAGCCTGTGCAATTATAGGTAACAAGAATGAGACCATCAGTGCTAAATCACAAGCTAATAAAAGGCATAATGAGATGCACTGTGCACAGATTTTACTGTCTGTCATCTAGCCAGAGAGCACCAAGCATTGTGCATGAAGTCTTGCTAGTGGGCTATAGCACTCTCTCACGTCTGATAAGCGCACCAGCTTACCTTTACAAGCCGAACAGCATTTACTTTGGCTTCCACTAGACGAGGACTGCTTTACCTCAACATTTAGAACTATGTCGTTATGTTAACGTTCCATATACCACAGCTACCAGCCTCAGAAAGCAGGCTGAAGGGGGATTTGGAAATGGAGACGAACAACTCGTGAGTAATCAGAACTTCCAATGGCGAATAGAAAGAAAACATGTTTAAAGTGGCTACAGTTCAGAACTTTCTTTTTTCACTGATGAGTAGATGGAAGTATTTCTTGATTGTTTATGTCTTCTATCTTGCACTGGCCTTTTGTAGTTGTTCAATATCAAGAGTGCTGTATGTTTTATAATGCACAGTCACATATATAATAGGATGCAAACTTAATATACAGATATACAAACACACAATTCAGCAGAGAATATAACAGACATCGACCTACAATGTTACTGGTATGTATTTGTAGGATAATATAATGTTTCAGGTACTCACACATGGTATGGTTTTTAAGTTGGGCTAAAATGTTCTATCTCCTTTTAATGTCTAGTTTCTTCATTATGTAAACTATCTTTGGCCTTTTTGAAGTATGCAGTTCCCTGTCATACCTATAATTATTTCCCTGTGAACACTGGTACACCACAACCGTCTATTCCTATTGATCCATAACATCGTGCTCATTGACAGACAGCTCCCCGATCTTTCCCTTCCTCCTGCTTCAGTCTAAGCACCAGTCTATGAGGTCAGCTGCTTCAGATTCCATGTGTGACTAATATCATGCAGTATATGTGCCTGGCTTTCTACACTTAATATATGATCCCTAGCTACATCTATTACATAAGTGACAGGATTTCATTTCATTCTTTCATAGCTGAATAATAGACTATGGTGAATCTACCATATTTTCTTAACGTATTCACCAGTTGATTGACATGCAGATTTATTCTGTATCTTGGCTATTGTTACTATGTTGCGCGAACACGGGTGTGTAGTCATAGTTTCTTAAGCAGAGTAATCCATTTCCTTAGACTATATACTAAGTGTTAAGATTGCCAATTCATATACTAATACACTATTAAGATTATGAAAAACTTCTATACCCGTTGCCACAAAGTCTATCCAAATTCCACGGACAGCACCTGGCATGTCTTTAATCCCCTTGCTTCCCACTTGTTATCTTTCGTCTTTTTTTAATAACAAGCATTTGTTACTACATGAGCTGATATTTCACTGTGTTTCTGATTTGTATTTCCCTGACCATTAATTATGTCAATTTTTTCATATATACTTGTTGGACATTTATACCATTTCTACATATTAAATGTCTATTTAATTCCTTTATTTATATTTTGTGGGTATAAACAGAAGGCATGGAGGTTGCTATCGGGCATCTTCCTCAGCTGGTTTCCACCTTATTTTTTAAGACAAGGTCTCTCATTGTTAGACTGCACCAAAATTGGGATTATAGATATTTGTCAGCACGTTCAACTTTTGCCATGGTGCTGGGGATCCTAACTCACTGAAGACACCTTAAAAACTGATCTGTCTCCTTATCCCCCTCAACCTTTGTTAAATGTAGTTTGCCAATATTGTCTTCCACTTGCAAATTGTTCCTTCAGCGATGTTTTTGCTTTGCAGTGCAGAAGCTTTCTCAGTTCGGTGAAACCGCACTTGCTTAATTTTGGTTTTATTTCCTGCGACACTGAGATCTTTCCCCCAGAACCCCATACTGTGTCTAATGCCCTCCAACATTTCCCTTAGGTTTTTCTCTTAGTCATTCCTTCTTGTCAGGTCTTGAATTTCAGACTTTAATATTTTTGGTTAATTTTGGTTGGGTTTTGTAACTGGTAAGATGTGGTTTCCTTGTTCTGTACGTGAGTGTGCAGCTGGCCCCGCAAGGCTTGTTGAAAACACTGTCTTCTTTCCAAGCCTGCTCTTGGTACCTGTTGAAAATCGGGTAATATAGAAATGTGGGTCAGCTTTCAACTCCTTTTTGTTGTGTTGTGTCATGTCAGTTTTCAATGTTGTTTATACCATGCTGATGTAAGCACCAAAATTTTGTAGCCCAGCTTGAAGCGTGATAATGTAATGCCTCCTGCTTTGCTTCTTGTAGCCCATTTGCTCTGGCAGTTTGGGGCTTTTGTGGCTCAGTTTCAGGACCTATTCGATTTCCTTTAAAGCAGTAATTATTTATTACCTGTGAATGTGAGCAAGTGTGTGAACACACGTGTGTGTTATTAGCATGAGTGACGTCAGAGCATAACTTTCAGTGGACTCAGCTTTCTTCTTCCAATCTGGGGTTCGGGAATCACACTTGAATTCACAGCCTTGGCAGCAAGCATCCTTACCTCCTGAGCCATCTCACCAGCTCTAACTTCTTTCGTCGGGGTTTTATGATTTTCCTTGAAGAGCTCTTTTTCCTCTTTGGCCAAATTTAGTTGTAGTAATTTCATTGATTTATTTATTTAGTCACTCTTGCCAATAGTGTAGCTTCTTGATTTCTGTTCCAGACAGTCAGCATATAGCGATACGGATCTCCGGTATGTGTTTGTGTGTATGTGTGTGTAAGTATATCTAAATAATGTATATATAAAACAGAAATCAGTATATGACTATATACATATATAAATATATATGCTATATTATAGAAACTGTTCACTCGTTAAGATTAGGAAATAAGGTACGTTCATAATGTGTAAACAACGATGCTGTTACTTTGAAGAAAATTAGTATTTGGCACAGATCTGTTAAAAATTTGCTTTGTGATTGCCCTTAATCACCATTTTTTTCCTTGTTTCTGACTAGTCAAAGTGCTTTATTGGCTACATATTTCTAACTGACCAACTTCGCATCTTGGTACCACGTGTAGACTTTTAATTTGAGTCAAAGACTGAAGTGCCTGTAGAATACCACAGAGAGAATCCGCTGCCTTTATATGTAACAAAGAGCCTAAACTTGTCTTTGATGGATGTCATTGGCTTTTCATAGGATTTATGTTGAACTTATAGTTAACTTTGGCCAGTGTGGGCCTTTTAATAGTGTCCAGTTTTCTCATTCCTGAACACATGATTTCTTTTCAATTTGTGTGTGTGTGTTCAATATTTTTAAATTCTCGCTACAGAAATCCTTTCCCTTTTAGTTAAGTTTACTCCCAGGAAACTTCTTATGCCTGGGATTCCTGTCTTGATTTCTCTTTCCCATTATTGGCTACTGCTATGTTCCAGTACTATTATTGTTTTTGTTTTTGTGTGCTGATATTATGTATTGGATCTTAGCTGACTTACTTTGTAATATGTGTTTTAAATCAAGTCCTTATGGTTTTTCTCTATATAAAAGACCATTGGCTCATTATTTATGGCCGTTATTGGATACCAGCTTGTAAGTATTTTCTTAAATCTTACCATGGACCTTTTAACCTTTACTTCAGTAATGGTACTCAAAGTATTCAGCTTATTTTATGCTATACATTTACGGTATGGTTTTGCCCAGACTTGTTAAGCAACATAGCATTGCGTATTGTATATACTATTGTACTTAATACCCAGAATGCAGTATCTTGATACTTATTAAACAGGAAAATTGAGACTTGGGTTTACTAACATCCTGTGGCTAATGAGTGAATGAACCTGGTCTTAAGCTCCAAGATTCAGCTCATGCTCTTAATCTTTGCTTGCTCTAATTGACTATGTGGCTCACAGTCTTGTGGTTTTTATCTAGAAAATATTATACTCGTCTATACATACAATAGGAAATGGAGAGATTTGGTAGGTGTCTTAACATTCATACCTTAGTACTTGAAAAATAAGCATTCTAATCTCCCGTTTCCACTACTTCGTATGTTGCTTTGTAATTTTCCCCTTTTAATATAGATGCTGTGCATGCCTGCACAAAATGTTCACTCAGTAGGACTGGAAGGTAGGCACAAGAGGACTGCTGCTGCTGTTTTGTGGGAAAACCGAAACAGACTTACAAGTATTGAGATTTTGTTTGGCAGATGTCCGGGTTACTGTCACCTAACCATCGGATTTCTCTTGATCACTACTTGATACATTTTATGGGCTCTACATTTATCATTGACCAACCTGTATCATGTGGGCCCCATGTGGAATCTTTATATGATGCAGATAAATCAGAGGGTGCTTATCAGGGACACCTTGAAAGGACCTTCTAGCCTTGATCTCAGTGTGTATGTCCCACGTATGGTAGAGCATAGAGTATGGACAGCAGTGGATTCCCGTCGCTTTGGTGACTCCGCTGCGCTGTTGAAAAGCCGGAGCTTTGTGTATTCCCTCTTTTGCAGTTGCCCCACAATAGAAACCCCTGCTCTGTTCCTTATCACTTTCTCTTTAGTGCACAACGCTGCCTCCTGACCTGGTTAAGTGTCCTTAGTGGCCTCCAGTGAACCGGTGTCATGATTCCCTTTGCGTGCATGCCCAATGGGCTGGATTGTATAGTAATAATTTTCCATCTTACAGAAGTTAGGTTAAGAATCTTGTTCTACCCTTATTAAAAATATTTCTCAATGTGATTTGTTTTGTAAGCCTCCCATAGTTATGTTAGACACATGATTGCCAAACACCAGTTTAAAGTCAATCGCTCTTACATGAGAAGAAATCCATGCTCGAAAAATTTGGCAGTAGGAGCTGGTCTTCTTTCCAAACAGACTCTCACACAATTTTCTCTTTACTTCAAACTGACAAACTAATTACCCATATTAGACATTGAATTATATACGTATGTGCTGTGCTAAGTTATCGTTTCTTAATGTTGGCATTCCTTTTGTATTAACTAATAACTAGTCACTGACCCTGTTTGTGATGAATAGGATTATAGCAAGAATTTGGTCCTCAATGAGGCCTGGATCCCAGCTTAAGCTGATTCTGAATAGCTGTGCAAATCAAAAGTCTTATTTCACCTGTATTTTCATCAATAATGTGAAGATGAAAATACACTTTAGTGATTGTTACTATTAAATGTCACAGTAGTGTGTGGACTTTTTCGTGTCCTATGGTGATGTTATATTGGTGATGTTTTGAGCTTAAAACCTCTCTATCAGGATAATTTTTGTAACTTTTCAGTAACTTAAGAAGTAAAGGAAAATGAAGAAGTTTGGTAGCAGTTTTTCAGTAAATAGATAGGAAGTGGCGAGTGTGTGTGAGGTCACAGAGGGAGCAGACTGTTTCTCACTGAATCCACTCTGTATTTCCTTTCATGACTGTAATGCTGGGCACCATAAAATTAAAGCTTCTGTAAAGATGAAATTGCCACAGTGTTAGGCCAACATGGGTTTCACAGAAAGAGAACTTTGTGGCCTGAGAGCTTTCCTGAAATTGGTAATGGCAGATTTGGCCTCTGTGGTGTACTTATTTGGATGGGGAAGAAGGGGGAAATGGTGTTACCTAGTAAGGGCCTGAAGGGTTGTCATAAGGACCTGAGTGTCGAGCTCTAGGGCCCATGTAAGCCAGGCCTGGAGGCACATTATCTGTAACTGTAGTGCCAGTGAGGGTGAGCGTGGAAACGAGAGAATCCATGGCGTTCTTTAGCCAGCCAGCAGAGCCAGAGTAGGCTCCAGGTTCAGAAGAGACCCTGTCTCAGAAAATAAGGTGTAAAGTGTTGAAAGATACACCCGCAGATGGATCTGGACCCCTCCACACAGATACATAGACAAGCACACATTAGCACAAATATGCACACATATACACACACCCCTCTTACACATACACTTGTTCTCTTTCTCTGTGTGTCTCTCTGTCTCTGTCTCCGTCTCTGTCTCTCTCTCTCTCTCTGTCTCTCTCTCTCTCACACACACACACTCAGGCTATGATGAGCAGCCTCAGAATGCTGCCCACAAACAGCTCAGCTGCAGTTTGGTGACACCAGTGCCTGGGCTTGTCCAACCCTTCATGAAACAAGTACTTTAAGGATCTTGTGAGAGAGCTCTTTTGCAAGACTTGCCCATTGTGTGCCCACAGTTAACAGAAATGAAGTATTTGTGCCCTTTGAAATTTCACTGAGGAGTTCAAAATGATTGCATATACTTTAAGATAACTCTGGTTATGATGTTTTGTTTTTTTTTTTTTTATTTTGTTTGTCCTCTTGGTAGATTCTTAGTAGATACTTGCACTTTACACCAGTTTTGAAGACATGTTGCTTTCGCTAATGCATTATTTAAACTGTTGATGGACTAGTTTGTTGTGTCTTTTCCTAATGTTTAAAAGAAAGTTATATTGGTACAGATTCAACTTTAGCAGATAATTACATAGAAGTATTGAATCAATTATGGTGTTCGAAGCCACTTCATGCAATGAGCATTGACTGAGAAAAATTGTTTCTGAGTTTTAACAAATCCTTTAAGTGCCCATTTGAATTCTTACACAGCACAAACCAAGTATATAAAAATAGAACCACACATGATAAGTGCTTTAATTCAGGAAAAATGAAATTTTAGTCTTACTTTTTCCTTATGAAACTAATGTTACTTGAACTCCCTTAGTATTTGTTTCCATTAAAACATTTAATTTTGAGTTTAGTGCTGAGGAGACTGCTCAGTTAGAAGTGCTTGCCATGCAAACATGAGAACCTGACTTCAGTCTACAGAAATTATGTCAAAAAACAGATGTGGTTCCCTGAGGTAATCCCAAGGATAAAAAGGCAGATATACATGTATCCCCCAAGACTTGCTGGCCAGCTAGCCTTGTGTACTTGAAGAGTTTCTAGGCTAGTCAGAGATCCTGTCTCAAAAACAAACAAACAAACAAACAAAAAAACCTTTTTAAAAAAGTGTACGGTACTTGAGAAACTACATTCAAAGGTTTTCTTTGCTCTTCACAGACAGACAGACAGACACACACACACACACACACACACACACACACCAAAATTGAACATTTAAAATCGTTTTTGAAAAGCTGAAGTCACCAATTTGGAAGAAAGTAAGCCAGAAAACTTATCCTATACTCTAAATGATTAATCCACATAGCCTTGGATATGAAGAAAAGTTACAAACCCTGTACATTATTTCCCTGTCCATGAAGTTCAATCAATCTTCGTGTGGGCTGGTAGAGTCAGATCGTAGTAGTAATAACGTTTTAAGTTGTAGAATGCTTATATAATCTAAGCGTTTTGATAATTACACTTGTGGTTCTGCTTGCTATGGTATTTCCAAAACTTTCCAACTAAAATTTAATGAGATTATTTTTGAAAACCGAATTCTCTTAGGAAAAGTAAAATTGATCCTCTTAATGCCTGACAGTTTAGAACTAGCTTCATATAGTCCACCATACATATAGAAACCTTACTTGTAAAATTTTATAAATTATTTCACATTTCTTGAAGGAATCGTTCACCAGAGTGCACACAGTTTTGTGTGTTGAAAGGATGGGTACGTGAGTGAAATTTGAGTTATAGATCTATAGTAAAGTGGCCAATTTATCCAAAATGACTGATGGAAACCCTCCTCAATCTTTGCGCTATTTCATTCAGTAAATTTGTAAGTAAATTAAGTGTAAGTAAATTAAGTTAGTGGAATAGCTGCCCTACTTAGGCAGGAATTCCTTCATGGCCTCTTTCTATGTGCATACTACCTTGTTAATCTGAGTTTCTCATTAAGTTAGTGAGTTTTGTTTTACTTTTAATCATCAACCTCCAATAAATGTTAAACAAAGCAGCAGCAGGTATTTTAGTATTCTTCTGTTTCTTGGTAAGAAGGTCATGTTACTGACCTAACCTAGGCCTTTGCTCAGCAAGCACTTTGCATGAGTTATACTCCTGACCGTGGGTCTATGGCTTCATTATTATTATTATTAATTTAAAACCATTTTTATATTTTAAAATATTTAAATATATTTTGATCATATTCTTCATCTCTCTCAAGTCCCTCCAGATCCCCTCCCTAACCTTACCCAACCCAAATTTAAGTTCTTTCTCAAAAACGGACAAAAACCCAACTTCTAGGAAACAGTGTATGTTTGTTTCTTGCTATGTGAGGAAGATGAGTTACGTGAGTGTAACCTTCATGCGTGGAGACACCACCACCTCACGTTTTACTTTATACTTCATTCTCGCCAATTACTCTAGTTTTCATTTAGCATGATTACGGCAGAGCTCCATACATCTCACTGAATTAGTTTCTCAACAACTATGAAGCTGTTACTAACGTCATTTTGCCATTTGTTTTTAGATGCTACCATGTGTGTGCTTTACAACAGTCTGTATTTGTTTACCTGTATATAAGTTTTCAATCATTGCCCTCCTTAATGCCTCGCTAATGGTTGAAGGCAGCGTAGTTCTCCACTCCCTGTTACATACCTGGACACAGTGATAATGTTGAAGCTTTCTACTGTAGAGAGTCCATTATACTCACTGAAGAAGCTAACGTCTTGTTTGTCCAAGAAGTCATTTCCCCCCCAAGAAAGCTCTCTCATAGTTTGATTTACACAGTTTGGAAGAAGACATTGGGCATACATAAGATAAAATTAGCCGCAGACTTGTATAGAATGAAATTAGCCTGTTTATGAGAACATCTTTCTAGACTATATTGTACAAATAAGTCCGTGTAGTAAAGATCAAAACTCCAGCTTCAAAAACTTCAAAACTAGAATGCTATTAACATTCTACTTAGTGACTGGGAGTTGTGTTAGGCTCATATTTTGGTTCAAACAGTGACAGTCAACTCTTTAATTAAAGTGGAAGTTTGAACTGATGCTCCTATGATAAGAATCTGCACATGCGGGTATTAATTTTTTGAGTTCTGAAGAGGAAACTCTGGCAAGCTTCATGCTGGTTAAACACTGCTTGTCAAACACTAGCTAATTCATGAGTAAAGCGGTAAGCCGAAATATTTGCAAAATGCATCAGCAGCACAGAGCTAAGTTCCTGGGGAACAGGGGGAATAGGCCTTGAGGAGGTGCTGGGGATAAGCGTTCCTAGCAGAGCATTTTTTGTTGAGGTTTGGAATAGTTGTGTATGCATAATGAGGTATCTTGGGAAGAGACCTGAAGTCCAAACAGAAGTAGTTCTGTGTAGCATTTCCGACATGCTCCCCTGTTGGCTACTACCTGTCTTATGTTGTTGGTTGTGGCGTATTCTTCCTGTGTTGCCACACTAGCCCTAAAACCATTCTAGATATTGGAAATTTTTATTTTTTGATTTTTCAGACTAAAAAAAAAAACATTAAAACTCAATGAGGAAAGTTTGGTAGAGAAAAAAATGGGCAAATAGTGTTGATGAACTATTTTCAGAAAAGGAAAGAGCATTTACATTTATAACTGAGCTTAATTTTGAATACATAATTTAATTACATGTAAAAATACAAGAGTTTTCACACTGATCATTCATTCCGTGTGAATATCTATATTTGTAATAGCAACAAAGAAAGAGTGATAATCAATCTCTGCTGATGGCAATCTGAATGTATCATTTATTTTACGTTTTAAATGGATTCACATAAACGTGGATTCCTAAACGTGAACATTGTGGTTGTAATTTCTTTGAGACAGAGACTGAAGGATTTTGAGCCTTGGCTAAAAATGATTTAATTTTAACATTCAATCCTTTGTATTGTTTCATCTTTCTTTACACTGGCATGGGATCTATAACATAAAACAGGATTGGAGGAGTAAGATACATACACCCAGTGAGTAAATATCGCTTGGCTATCTTCTGCACATCATGAGCTCTGCAGGCATGCTGGGAGTACAGCATTGAGTGTCATATTGTCTCTTCTCAGTGGGATCATCTCAGTCTCTAAATTGCTAGGTTCCATGAGGACGACTGTCCTTTTGTGGATTATAGAGCAGTTTATATTATGTAAGTTAATCCGTCTCCAGGAAAATCTTGCAAAGTAATTGTAGCACTCTCTTGCCCAAAGAAGAAAAAAGGGATGTGTGTTTATTGAGTTTACTCAGTTAAACTCAGACCAACCCTGAGAAATGGGGACATTATCATCTCCATTTTAGGGAGGGCAGGGAGAAATGTTAAGTTCTGTAAGATGCTTGGCAATTTAAGAATGCATCTTCACTCTTACTAACCTGTTCTGCCCAAACCTTATTCAGCAACCCGAATCCACTGCCACTTTTCAAATGCACGATGTAAGATTCATAGGTTACATAATTAGTTTACGATTATACTATTGGCACTCTGTAGCATACTGTCTGTCATCAGAGAGCTCTGCAGACAGGGACACAGAAAGCCTCTCTGATGGCTCCCTGTCCTGATAAGCACTGCTGACGAGTCACAACTATATAACTTCTTTAGGAAAACAGCTGTGGAATTTAAAAAAAAAAAGGAGCATACTTTGTTTTATGAACTCATTTCCTCTATCCAGGTAGTAACCAACTAATTTGTTGTGTTTAATAGCTTCGGTGTGGACCCTTAAGAAAGTTTCAGGATCACACTACCAAAGCCTGATATAAATTAAAACCTGCGTCTGCTTTGCGAAAAGACTCGTCAATTTGGACTGAAGGCTGTGCTAACAGAATCCCAACTTTTCTATGGGATGATCCAAAAACAGCAAACAGAGGGCATTATATTTCTTAACAGCCGCAAGTGTGTGCATGCATGCTATGCCATTCCTGTCATTAGCTGCTTTTCAGTTTATAGAGATCAGTGTTAGAACATTTTGGTTTACAACCCCACATGTTCCATAGAGGACTATTTTTGTTGCGCATCGGGAAACAAAAGCAGGGTAATTTAAGATGGCAAGGTCTAGGCACTTTACTTCACGTTAAATGTTTGTGTTTAGTCTGACTTGGGGACATTTGCCTCGACAGTGTGCCTTCATATGTGACAGACATTTGTGGGATTAAGATCTTGAGTTGTTTCACTTGCTCGGTGCAGAAGCAGGTTGACACAGGTACTCTGATGTGAAGCAGAGAATGCGAAATAAATGTGACTGTTAAATTAAGATGAGGCATGGCTTAGTGGGTTAAGCAATACTTAACCTTGTGTCTTCCACACATGCTTCTCATTCTTAGGAACTTTAGCGACAAACTTTAAAAAAGAATGCAAGAATTGGTTAATGACTTGCATAAAAGCAACAAAGCTTAGTGAAATAAATGATTGTGTGCAGACATGAAGGGTCTTTTGTTCACCCAGAGTGCTCCTGAGCTGTCTTCCCTCTCTCCAAAGGCTTACTCATTAGAAGAGCATGAACACAGTATGGATTGACTTAGTACATCATTTCCATCCACTCCACAGAGTGACAGTGGGCAGGAGAGAAATGGAGGTTGTAGCACATAACCAAAGTTTTTAAATTCCTTTTAAATTACAGCAAATTCCGTAAAACTAGAAATGCAGAGTGATGAAGAGTGTGACAGAAAACCCCTGAGCCGTGAAGACGAGATCAGGGGCCATGATGAGGGGAGCAGCCTAGAAGAACCCCTAATTGAGAGCAGCGAGGTGGCTGACAACAGGAAAGTCCAGGATCTTCAAGGCGAGGGAGGAATCCGGCTTCCGAATGGTAAACTGAAATGTGACGTCTGTGGCATGGTTTGCATTGGGCCCAATGTGCTTATGGTACATAAAAGGAGTCACACTGGTAAGCAGCTGAACGCATAACCTGATGACTGCCTGTGGATCTGATGTTGATATTACCTGACATCTATTCTCTTTCCTTTTTATTCAGGGGTGGCAATGTGAAGTTACCTTTTCAGAATTCTGCTAGTATTGGATTGCTGGGAAGCAGAAAGTAGCCTGGGTCTTGACTTCCAGCCTTCAAATCTGAATAGCATGTCAGAAAAGAAGTTTGGGATTCAGTTTCCACAGTTCTTAATATAGCAATAATATGATAAGGGTTCAAAAGGTATAGGAGAATTTCATTGAGTAATTTAATCTTTTTGTATCTGTGAACATATTTTACCATACCCATGGGCAGGTAACATAGTTTGCTTCCTAGGACCATATACTATGGAATAGCACTCACACATTTTCACTTTAGTTAACTCCTTGAAATATTATTTCTGGTCAGTCTTTGCCTACCAAAAGTCTCTGTAGCGGGCAGGTAATATCACTAGTTCAAGGGTGCTAACATTATCTTGTAACTTTTAATTCTAGGGGTAAAAAAAAAAAAAAACGGATATGGTTTAACATGTTAAAGGGAACCAGGGGTGTAGACAGAGATGTGGAATTAGGTGAGGAAAAAGCCTATGGATAATTTAATATTTGCTTTAGGCATGGAAAGATACAAGTACTTCATAAAAAAAAACCAAAAAAACAAAAAAACAAAACAGGCCAAATGAGAAGGAACGAGTGTTATATAAATCTACTCAAAGTTTTTGAAAGAAGGAAGGAGGAATAAAAGAAGGATGGAGGCGGGGAAGGAAAGAGTGGGTAAAAGCAGCACAATGAAATTGTGTGTGTGCATTTTTACAAAATTTCAAGTTCAGCAGATTATGGGGCACACACCTGTAACCCCAGTGTTTGGCAAGTGGAGGCAAGTGGGTCAGCATTACCCTAACTTATCTAAAGTTTGAGCCCAGCCTGTGCTTCGTTAGACTGTCCCCAGACAAAACAACAACAAAGATTTTTCCCGCCAGGTGTGGTGGTACATATGCTTAGACCACTACTTGGGAGGCAGAGGCAGGAGGATCTCTGTGTATTTAAGGTCTATAAAGTGAGTTCCAGGCTAACCCTGGCTACATAGTGAGACCCTTTCTAAAAAAGAAAGAAACAGTTAAAGGAATATATCTTTTACTAAAACATGGTGGTATTATTCTCTAGCAAAAAAATGTTAAAAATCAATATTCTCTGTTTTAAATATGTGATATTCTTTTGAAAGAATGAGAAATCACGTGAAAGAGATGTATTTTAAAGTTGCCTTCTACATAATCAACTTAAAACTTTTATCGTAAAACATGTGCTGTAAATTATACATGAAATCATTTTTAGTTAAGACTTCTCATGACACACATGAAGAAATTCAAGTATCTGCCATATATCCCTTACCTAGGAAAAAAATCCCCAGTGAGGCTGGAACCATGGTGCTCAGATTCCTAGACTAGTATAGTTTGAACACACGTGGCTGGGCTCTTATTATACAACTTATTAGTATAAAGTATGACTGTAAACTAAGGCTAATATCTTTACAGTAGAATTTTTACATTTAGATTAATGTAATCATCATCCATTTTCCAGTGTATGCATTTTTAAACCATAACAATTAGTATTTTTTGTTATGAATATTCTTTTTAAACACTGTCACATTTAAAAGTGTTTATATATCACTAATGAAACTTTTTTTGTCTTGGGGAAGTTAAGGTATCAAGCTTTGATATCTATTCAGTAAAAAAAAAACCAAAAAACAAAAAAACAAGAAGACTAGTTAATCTACTTTTCATTCCATGCCCATGAAACAATACTGGCCTGGAATAGGAGTTTTCAGAACTGCATTCATTATGTTGGAATGTGTGTCCTGAAGCTCATAAAACACCTATTCAAATTAGTAATTTGATTTTGAAATATTAAATAGTTCAGTTACTTTGAAGTTGAATTTTATTTACTGATAATTTTAAGAGTCAAGTTTATACTGAATACTAGTTTGGGAAGATTTTTAATAAAAGCTCTTAGTTAAGAAAATTCAAAAAACATGAAAACCCTTTCTTGAAGACGTTTAATTTGTACTTTACTGTATCTGTTGTGAAATTTACTGATTTTTTTAATAAAATTTTTTAATAAGATAATCCAACGCCTAGTCCTCTTTCCACTTCATACTTGCTACAAAAGTGGAATGGAATTATTTAAACTCTGGAAATGATGTAATTGATATAAGGCTTGTTTATAAATAGTTACACAGATTCTTGCAGGTCTCAGAATATGAGACTCACTAGTAAGGGCAAGGAGAGAAACCTAAGCAACTATTGCAAGTTCATTCAGCATAAACTCCTTTGCCTTACTGCATTACTTTGAAAACTAGAATTCCTTCCTCAGAGCTGGGAGACTTTTTTATTTCGATGGATCTTCATAGAGAAGCCTAGGCTATTCTATGACATTCTGTTACGTGTGGCCTCTTAAAATAGGCCTAAACTATACATTTCCGACGACTTAGTTGATCCCAGTAGATTGTCATATTCTCAATTTCACTGTAATACTGTTTGATAACAGGCTTATTTGTGTTTCTTTAAACTACATGTAGAAAGGTGTCTTGGGGTGTTATTGCTGCAAAGAGATCCAATGACCGTGGCAACTCTTACAAAGGAAAACATTTAATTGGATATAGCTTACAACAAGAAGCATGGAGGCATGCAGGCAGGCGAAGTGCTGGAGAAGGGGCAGAGAGTTCTCAGTCTTGGTACGCAGACAGCAGAAGGAGACTGCCATACTAGGCCTAACTTGAGACTGAAAAGCTTCCCCCCCCCAAGTGACACACTTCCTCCAACAAGGCTATACCTATTAATAGTGCCACTCCTATGGGCCAAGCATTCACACACATGAGTCTATGAGGGCCATGCCTATTCAAAACCACCACAGAAGGTATCATCACAACCTAGTCTTTAACCAACTGTTTTCTCTATAGTAGGAACTACTGCCTTCATTTTAGAGTTTCCTACTCTAAATATATATATATATATATATATATTATATGTAGTGAAACAAAAGCCACATTCTTAAATCATTTGTGAGGCCCTTGGGAAGGACGTTTTGAGTGTTTCTAGCTCATAAATTATCTAACATACAATTGGCTATGAATAAGAAAATAAGAAAGCACCCAGTTTATTCCAGTTACATGGGCTCTCAAGTCTAATGCACCTTTCTTCTCTCTCTTTTGTACTCTACTAAAATGCCAATTCCAGTGTCTCTTAATGGCTTGCCATTACCTCTTTGCCATTGCTACTTTAGTAAGTAATCAGGTAATATTTTCATCAGATACTTCTGGCACTCTTCACTAGGAATATAGGGTACAGGGAAAAAATAAAATAAAGGTAGTAACTCAATTCACATGTGAACATGAATGTATAGAAAAATTATAAGTATAGACAGTCCTTAAGTTTGCTCCTCTTTGGGATGTCGATTTCTTGTCATTGTGATTAAGCACTCAGCATCCTGTTTTGTAAACTACAGCATTTTTCAGCCATTCTTTGCCCCAAGGCTCTCTAATGTTTGTTGTTGGTTTTCCAACCCAACACAGGAACACAGGTCTTGTCTTTGACTCACAAAAGCAAACTAGTCTCTGCTGATTTGCATTTCATTTGAATACTCAGACACATTTTAAATGTGTTTATTAAATTATATAATTTTTTGAAATTCCATTTCTCCACAATGAAAACAAGTGACCAGTAAATTGGTAGACTGGCATTTAGAGAATACAGCTTAGAATGAGGGTGTACATCTGTAATCCTTGGAAGCAGAATCAGGAAAGACCAGGAGTTTGAAGCCGGTATCTGTTCTAGAACAAGTTCAAGGCCAGCCTGAGCTTCAGAAGACCTTGCATCCAAAAGCCATGAAACATAAACAAAGGCCACAATCAGCTTTAGAATGGACATGAGGAATACCATGACCACATTTCAGTTCATTCTCTTGTTAGTCCAGTCTTCTGTACCTACCACTGGGAAGGTCAGCCGTCAAAAACACAATTTCGTGCTTTGTTTTTGAGTTGGATTGCTGTAAGATATTAGTAATATAAGCAAGGAATCTGTGGGAATTTTAAAACTTTTGTTTCCATTTGTATATGAAGAACATAATTCTTTATATAACTATTAGCTGACTCAAAAAGAGCCACCTGGTTCTCCATTTGGTTTAAAGAACAAATTAAAATAATTCAGATGCATTGTTTAGAGTTCTCATGACAGTATACCATTGTTTTGCATTTATATAGAGAAAACGTAGGTAATTCTTTTAACCTGAATTCAAGATAATTATACCTGTATTTCCACAATATCTAAACTGGTAAATATCCCACAACATTGAATATCAGGCTTTCTAATACTTTACAGAATTTTTAAAAATTGAGTTGATCTATCTTTTAATTCTTTGTTCAGTAGCTATGAATACACACACACACACACACACACACACACACACTGTATTGGAGTATTCCTAAAATTTTATTATGTATACGAAGAGAAAGTTAATAGTTTTTCCTCTTCTCCAATAGTAGCATTATTGAGGATGTAACTCTAATTGTAACTTTAATGTTGAGTGCAATAACACAGCCATGTTGTCAGAGTGCTAGTTAGTTCATTATAATCAAGGCACTAAGTGTAGTTAATCAGATTTCCTAGTAAAATTATAAAGCCTGGAACTGATAAAGCCAAAGAGTGGAGAACATTGATGGAGATTTAATAGTAATTCCTGCCATTATACCTCAAAGGTTTATATGGTTGAAACTGGAATACCTTGTGGCTAGAACCTTTTCTGTTATCAGAAAGGAGCTACGGTTTAAACCACATCTTGCCTTGTTCTTTACCTCTCAAGCCTGTGGACACATACAGAGACCTCAATATATAGTCAGCAACAGAGCCATATTCCCAGATGTACCTAGAGTTTCTTTCATTGTCACACCCTCTGAAGGATTTTGTAAATACTAACACAAAGTTACCCCATTGTTAGACTCATAAAACTTGATTAGATTAGCCTAAATTTTGTTTTAAAAAAAAATCTTTTTGAAGAGGATGCTGTGTTATTTCCTCTTCAGACTAGCATTATTTTAAATAATGAATTAATGACTTTAATGTAGGGAGTAAAACTATAAAGGTTATAAATGGTATAAATACTGCAAATCAGCTTGCTGCAAAAGCAAACATGAATGCATTTTTTTTTCAACAGACCTACTAATTTAATTTCTTTTCACAGTTACTGTGTACCAATTTGTCAGTTTCCCAGGAAAAGCTTAAGAGTCCAGGAGTAAAACTGAACAGTTAAAGTCAAAAGCATATTTTATATTTGTTGTTTCCTTTTTTCACAAAGCTACTTTGCTGAAGTACCCTGTTCTTCCTTTTATTAAAATTCCATGTCAGGGCGGAGAGTAGATAATTATGATTTTTAAAGTTGCACTCTGTTATTTCCTTGGAGAAAAAAAATTCAGAGTCAAAGCTAATTGTATATGTGTATAAAATGAAAAAAAATCTTGAAAGCACAGATTTAAGGGCCAAGCATAGCAGCAGACACCCATAAGCAAGTGCATGGACACTTTAGATAGGGTGACCTTGAGTTGAAGGCCACCTTGGTCTACACTGGAAGCCCTGTCTCAACAAGGCAGAATATTTGATCAAAATTCGATTTTTGAGACAGGGTCTCACTATATAGACCTGACTGTCCTTGAATGCTTGGAGATCTTGTCTCTGCCTCCCACATGCTGGGATTAAAGGCATGTACTACCACTCCCAACAGGAATTAAATTTCTAAACTAAATCATAGGGCTTCTGAGGTGTTTTAGACTTCAACAAATCCAACTAATTGAATAAAATTGAGTCTAAGCTAACTTTAATACGATGAAAATTTAAGCATGTTATCTTTTTCGGACCTTTTATAACTTAGCTCTGACAGCTCCACATCTTTTTAAGGAGTAAAAAGCCCGTGATACCCCAGCCTGTTGGTATGCACATCATTAACTTTCAAAAGGAATACATGCTGTAGACCCAGTATGTGCTTGATCTTACCTGGTTTTAAATTCTTTTGGTTTTGTAACAAAAGTGTAAGACGGAATATGCAGTGGCCAGAGAGTGACCAAACCTTATCTGTTTTTGCTTCCTAGCTTTCTTGAATAGAGAAACGCTGGGCTTGCATTATATAATGGGCCAAATATATTCTGAGCTTTACTTCACTATTGATATAAATATAATGATACATGAACGTGTCAATTCAGAGTACAAGTTATGAAAACTGTGCAAATTATCCCTATTACGGAACAAATACAGAAAAGATTCCTTTCAACTATAAGGAAGTGTTTAATTTTGGTTTCTCTCTAAACTCTGAGCTTTAGGATGAGCTATTTTTACCATATGTTTATAAGTCAGTTTACCATTTATTTCATCTGTGCTTACAGACAGGCAGATGAAAAGTAAGAGTGTTTTCCTCATGGTTTGATAGTGTGATCCATTTGATCTTACCAGTTTTACTGACTACTTGCCTGCATGGATTTGTTTTTTAATCTTTGATAACTTTGGTGACTACCAGTTGAAGGCAATAAACAAATCTAATAATGCAGGCTTAAATAATTTTTTAACAGTTTCATTGAAAGAGAAACAGGAGAAAAGATTCCTATTTAGCATGTTTCTTTCTTTCTTTCTTTCTTTTTACAAAATAATGTAATTTTTCAGAAAATATCTGGAAAGATAATATTCTTTGTATTCTCTCAGATAACACTGGGGATTTTTACCAAAAGTTTTATTATTGATGGCTAAGAGAGCAGGTGTTTGTCTCTATTTGGAGATTTCATTCATGAGCTTTGAAGATTTATCTGTTGTTTCTGCCTATTTCATTCCTCTCGCTGACCAGGTTCAGTGTCAGTATTATCAGATACTCTGCTATTGTTGACTTCTCATTCTTTATTCCTAAATTTATGTTGATACTTCCTAATTATTACCAGGACTGAGGGTTGAAGTCCTATAGGGAAGGCAGTAGTCACCTGAGTTGTGACAGCTAGCTGTTGAGCCTCTGCTGAGTGCTGTTATTACTACTCTCAGGACAGGACTCTTGTCAAGTTTAGATTAAATGAGGAGATGACTACCTGACCCGAAGTTTGAGAAGTTACATTAGCAGAGAGATCCTCTAGGAGAAAGTGAAGGTGGTCATTGTGGAGCTAGGGAATTGTCTGTGGTTAACTGTGGACGGCCATTGCCTTACAATAACCAGTCTGCTCTCTCCCGCTCTGTCTGCAGGTGAGCGCCCCTTCCACTGTAACCAGTGTGGAGCTTCTTTCACCCAGAAGGGCAACCTTCTGAGACACATAAAGTTACACTCTGGAGAGAAGCCGTTCAAATGTCCTTTTTGTAGCTATGCTTGTAGAAGAAGGGACGCTCTCACAGGACACCTCAGGACCCACTCTGGTAAGTGTCACCAAGTCAAAGCTTAAGTCCAAAAGCAATTGTAGTGTTCCACTAACTCATAAATAGCTTTGGCATAGAGAACCTTTCCTGTGTGTCTGTTAGTACCGGTAGCACCTGTAGGATTACATAGATCTTCATAGATCAACAGGCTTAAAAAGAACACCGCCACTCAACAGTATCTTGTAGATGGAACATAAGTTTTCTTTAATTTTTAAGTTTTGTAAGTCTGAAAGCAGTTATCATGTTTAATCCAGGGTGACTGGGGCCTAGTGAAGTGACACACTAGTTTCTAGAATTCATGAGAGCTGTAGGGTTGTCTTAACCAATCAGGTAGTGCTCAGGCTTCGAGCTCAGTGAGAAATCAATTATTGTTCTCCTTAAACTTGAAAGGACTCATTAGAAAATCGGATGTTGGAGTAATTTATATTTTATTTCTCATGCCTTGTTTAGATAGCTTTAAAACTGTAGCCATTGGGAAAGATCTGAATGTTTTATCTGCTTCATAAATGATTTAATAACCTAGAATGTTTGATGTGATACGGAATACCAGAATAACAATACATAAATGAGGAAGAATAGTCAGAAATCTGAATGACTCTCATCTGATTTCAGTGTGAATTGCCATTGCTAAGAAGTTAAAGGTAAAAAATTTAGAATAAAATACTTTCAAAGCAGGTGTACATGCTAGGTGTATAATGACGTGTTAAACTTAAGTTCTAATATAAAGATCTAAGAAACTCACGAATATTGACAGATTATATTACATAGTTTGGGGAATGTGGGAGAATGCATAAGCATATTAGCCTTCTCTACATTTTCTTGATATGCTTAAGGCTGAAGTTAATTTTAAGATGAATATGAATTACAGAAAGCAATTTTAGACATTAACTGTTAAAATTGGAACAGAAATAAAAGTTAAATTAATGTGCACATGGAAACAAAATACTCTAAACTTTTACTTTCTTTCCTAATTGAAAAGTAATTTACTTATTTACATGACATGTATTTTTTGAAAATCATGCTTCTCCAGTTATCATTTTACTGTGAAAAATATCGTAAGTTGAGAGATACTTCTGAGAGATGCAGGTATTTTCTTCAGTTTCCTATGTATTCTAACTCATTGAAGTGTTACTGAGCTAAGGACTGTGTACCTTGAAAAGAGTTCATGAAGATAGCTTTTTGCCTCATCTTCATACAATAATTGTAAACACTTTAACCCTTTTGTTCTCAGACTCATACATAAAGGATATCCTTAGGCCGTGTGCTGTATCCGTAGAGCATACTAAGACAAGCCTTGATAGTAGCCATCCAATGGCAGGCCATTTTACCACTCCACTTAGCCAGCTGGTCATGGATGATGGAGCATGAGGAATGTGGATGGACTCTGTAGGTTTGAGTCTACTGTACTTTTTTCCATCATTTTATTGTTGTTGTTGTTGAAGGCAGTGCAACAAGGGGCATCCTGGTACTTGGCCAGGTATTCTGTTCAGTGCATTCAGGGAATAGCTTAGGAAGGAACAACAAATCCCTCGTGAACGTCTTTCAGTTGCTATGAGGGTGAATGTATCTCTTCTCCATATTATAAGGAGTCCAGCATAACCTACGTGGTACTACTGGCTGGCTGACCATTTGGGGAATATCAGGATCTTAGCATTGAAATTCTGAGCCCAGCAGTGGTAGTAGCTACATCAGTTTCCTGGGGATAAGGGAGTAACTGTAATTGAACTTGTAGCTACAGTCCTTGCTTCTATTATCATTCAAACACAGGTCCACTGAGCAAACACTAGGGTAGTAAGGTAAGCACTTGGCTGATGTCCACAAGAAGTTTTACTCCGTTCAAATTACTAGACGCCTTCTCCATAGTGGATTCATTTAAGAAGGTTTTAACACCATATTATCATATTTTGTATCAATTCTGAGGGTTACATCTACATAACTCTCCCCAGACCTCTATTACATCTTTTTTGTTGGCTGTATGGCCATGCCATGAGCCATTTCCTTAGGCTATCTCTTCTTCCATGCACAATATATAATCAAGAGGACTTGATGAAATCCAGGATGCTGAAGAACCTTTTTCCTACTATGTCAAGGCTGACTTCTTTAAAGTGGACCTGAAAACAGGTTTGTCATATCTAGAACCAAATGCTATGCAAGTCATTTACAAACTAGACTTGCAACATATATTCCATTAGCTGTATTGCTAACACACCACAAGGTGATTGATGTACATTGAAGCCCAGACTGAGTGTGTAGTAGCAGTTACCATGGACACCCGAACCACTTGTTCATGAAGCTTCTTTCGGTTCTCCAACTACTTGGCGCAAGTTCATTTAACAGCAAAATGCTGTTGTTATATCCTTTTCATATTATGATATGATTTAACAGATAATGCCTAATTCATTGGATATGATTCAACTAGCATAATTAGCATCTAATAACAAATTAAGACCTTTTTTTTTTTTTAAATAGAGAATAACCGTTATTTAAAGATCTTCATGGCGAAACCATTAGAGCTTATTTTGGCACCCTCCTCACCACTGATTTTTCCAGAAATAATTGTTGTGTGCTGGATCATAAAAACCCAAGGCCGTAGGGTAGCTTCCATCATGAGGGTGTATTGCAGGCCCCCCTTTGCTTCGTGATCATCTTAACACTGGCAGCCCAGTTTACTTGGGGCATCTGTCAAAGCAGCGAACCCTAACATGGCCTGCCTCTGCTGCTTCCAGAACCCAGAGACCGCTGAGCACTGCTGAATTGCAGGTTACAGAACTCTATCATGAGGCATAGGAGACTGATTTCAGTCAGCCCAGACCGCTGGTGTTTTAAGATCTACCCAGTCCAGAATGCCCCTAGATTCTAGGTTGAGTTCACCCACTGTCTGCTAGCATTTATCTTTGGACACACGTTGGAGGCTTGCTGCTTCCTGGTCACCAAGGGCAGCTGCTGCAGTGTCTCGTGGTAGGCAGGGATGAAGATTTCTCCCGACATTGTTGTGAGGAAAGGGGACTTACCCGTAAGAGAGGGAAAGCATGTTTCCCTGCAACGCAACGCGGAGGCACGCTGCCTCTGATTATCTTGCCAAGGTGGCGCCTCACCTGAGGGCAGTGTCTGTGGTAAAGACTTCAGTGTGAAAGACATTGGGTTTTGGTGTTCTGTTGTGACAGGGTCTACACTCATCCACAGACATACCCTCCTGTGTAGTGGTAGGTTTATAACATGCTCTCTTATGCCTCCTCTTTCCATTTGCTGATGCAATGTTTCTTCCCTGTCGTGCTCCATGAAAAAGAGTTAATAGTTTAGGTGTTGATCATTTTATACAACAATGCAATCCCACAGTCCTTCAAAGCAGACTTTGGGATTGGTCTTCAGCCATATTTGCTCTAGGCTTAGGTAAACAATGGTCCTTCAAAGCAGACAAACTCTCTTAGATTATACCTTTGTTTTACTGGAGCATTTTCCGCATCCCATAGAGCCATTAACTCCTGTATTCACAAGATGAGCTTTCTTCTCTCCACCCATTCCTATACCTGTATTAGCATATAAATGTCATAGTTTCCCAATCCTTACCCTGTGCCACACTTCATTCTTGGCTACCAGCAGCAGCAACACCATGCTCAGGCTCACCAACTGCCCATCAGTGACCCAGTAAGGAGGCTACCCAGCTCTTTTTTAACTCTTCTTAAGCCTGAGCAACAAAATCAAATTCCTATTTTGACTGATTGGACAGCCTTAGGCTGTTTTTCTACCCATAATGCTTGCTGTGTTCTAAGGATCCTAACTGTAAAACAGTGTACCACTCAATGGGGACCATTAAAGGGGAAGCGTTTGCAAGGGAATGGTTAGACCTAAAGAAAGTAATAATATTGCTATATTAAAACACTGAAGCTAACTATTGCAGGGTGCCATACCTGCCGCTAATCCGAATGGCAAGGGACCAAGGAGTCACTGGCATTAAGTAGCAAGGACTTGAGCGCTGACATTGTGTGGAGGAAAGCAGCCCTGCCAGCTGGTGACATGGTGCATAGAAACTGACTCTCCACCTTCCAGTGTCATTCTGGTACCTCACCTTGACTGAGTGTACCCAGAACTGAGGACGAGGAAGCCCGCTAACACAATACAACTTAGCTTTCTGCAGGAACAGCACAGAGCAAAGACGCTGAGAAAATGGCCATGGAAACCAAACGGGATAACGAATTTCTAAGAATCAGTGCTTCACGGTGACTTTTCGTTTTATTTCTGCTTTTATGGATATTATTCTTGATAGGAAGAACTTTGCTGCCCTCCTTTCCGGGTAACAACTGTCCATTGTTCTACTGTATTTAATAATCATTGTGGATGTTAGTACACGTATCCGCTTCCTGTGTTACCGACTTGACACTTCTCTGTGTTGATTTCTGTTAGTGGTTGGTAGCGGTGGGCTTAGTCCTGGTGAGCATTATATGTTCCTATTACAAAGATTGTAGTTTAAGAAAGGCAAACACTTAACATGTCTGGAATACTTAGATTCAGTAGTACTATAGATACATGTATTTATAAAACGTTTTTTATGATAACTATATAAACTTATTACTTTTCAGTATGGGATTCCCATTTTCTAAAGGACACAGTGTAATCCTGGGTTAGTTGCATTGACCCGGCAGTGAGGACTTTAAGTAATAGCTGGCATTCCTGAGCAACCCCAACACAGCACTCTATTGAGCACTGTCCATGGATGATTTAGTTAAAATTTGTTTTTCTCACCTCAGCAAAAGGAGATATTCATATCAGCAAGTCTAGAAACAGACAAAGTGCTTTTAATGAAAAAGCTTTTGCATTAAAACATGTAAATATTGCTCTTGTGCTTAATGATGTGTCTTTAGGTATAAAACCTTTTCTTTCAGAGAGGAGCTTAGGTTTAATTTTTCTAACCTAAGCCTCACCCATATTACATCATCTATAAATTATATTTTTCAGATTTTTTTAAAGAATTTAAAGAACTTTGTGAAGCAATCAGACCTCTGTTCAGTTTTTGATAATTTTTTAGCAATCTTTATGACTCTTTCTTCCTGCCCTTCACTTTAACGATATTTTTATCAGGTCATCTTTATTGAATCTTTCCAAAGTGGTAAAACTCATTTTAATAGAAATCTCTCTTTCTATAATTATTGGAAATTGAATATATGAGGAATTATAGATTATGATTACAAGTATAGCTGACATCGATTTAACTCTTTTTGCGTGTCTGTGGGTGTTAGGGATATGTGACTGTGATGGTGCTCATGACCTGGCAGACCCACGGATGTCAGAGAGGAACCTCGGGGCTTGATCCTCACCTGCTACCTTGTTTGAGATAGGGACTCTCTTCTGTTCTTCACGTCTGCATGTACTAGGCCAGCCGGCTGGCTCACCAGTCTACCTGCATCTCACTGAAGGAGCATTAGGATTGGAAACATGAGCTACCATACCAGTCTTTATGGATTCTAGGGACTGGAGTCTTAATGCCTGCACAGCAACCACTTTATCCATTGAACTCTCTCCCCAGGCCCCATATTTAACTCTTAAAAGGATGGTGATATTCAGGTTACTCCCACAGTGTCTACAGAGAAAATAGAGAGGCAGTGACAGGAACTTGGCTAAGAGCACTTCCTGTCATGAAGAAGAGGAGGCTGCGGCAGAGAGAGTTTCAAGCCAAGGCAGTCAAACTCCAAAGTCTGTGCTCTTTACTGCTATGTCATGTATGGAACTGCCCATTAAAATGCTCTTAATTTCTTACTTAAGGCAAAGGAAAGAGGAAGGGAGGGGCGTACCAATATGTCCTGTAAAACAATAAGTCAGGCATCTGGGTTTAAGAATGAGGTTGTATGTAGCTGTATAATATAGGACAGCCATCTACAGACCCAAAGAAGCTAAACCACTAAGGAGGCCCCTAGGGAGGATGCTGAAATCTCATTCAGAATGGCAAACATAGATACCAGAAGCAGTGGAAGAGAGGAAACAGGATGGGAGCCTACTATAGAGGGTCCTCTGAAAGGCTCCACCCAACCAGGGAATGGGAGAGACTCAGTCAAACTTTGGGCAGAGTGCAGGGAGCCTTATGGAAGAAGAGGGGGTGGAATAGAGAGACATGGAGGGGACAGGAGCCCCACAAGGAGACCAACAAAGCTAAAAGATCTGAGCCCAAGGGTTCCTGCAGAATCTGATGCACTGAGGACCATGGATGGAGAGGACCTAGACCCCCTGCTCAGATGTGGCCAATTGGTAGCTCAGTCTCCATGTGGATCTCTGAGCGAGGGAAGCAGGGGCTGCCTCTGTCATGAACTCAGCTAACTGCTCTCTGATCACTCGCTCCTGGTGATGTGCCTTGCCAGGCCACAGAGGAAGAGGATCCAGGCAGTTCTGAAGAGACTTAACAAGCTATGGGCAGATGGCAATAGTGGAGAACTCCCTTTATTAGTGGGCTAGGGGAAGGATATAGGGGTAAGAGAGAGGGAGGGAGGGTGGGACTAGAGGAAGTTCAGGGAGGGGACCCCAATCAGGATATATATTGAATAAATTGTGAAGGAAAAAAATTTAAAAAAAAAAGAATGAGATTGCAGCAAATTGGCTATGTCGTCTTGTCAGGTTACTTCCTCAAGTCTTTGCAGTCTCCCTTTTCTGCTCTTAGCCATGATGCTAAATGCGCTGTGTTAACTTTCCAGCCTCTGACCTGGCCTGAAAGCACACGCTGTGCTGTCCCAATCTTTGCTTCTTAGCGTTTCCAGTTTGGTTGAACTTTTAAAGTGGGCATATAGGAAACATTAAGGTTTTCATCAACTTTTCATAACACCCATATAGTTTCTCTGCTCCTTCCTGCTAACTGCATCTTAACTTTCCCATAGAAAGTCAAGTGACATAACGAATAATGAGAGAAAGGGCTGGAGAGATGGCTTAGTGACTAAAAGCTTTTCTGGAGGACCCACAATCAATTCCGTATTTCCAGTCCCATGTGGCCTACTCTCTCTTCTGGCTTCCGGGGTCACTCCAGGCACACAGCGCACAGTAATACAGGCAGGCAACACACCCATGCACATGATTTCTTCTCAGCAAAAGAAAAAGAGCATGAAAGAGAAAAAGGAAAGGGAAAATGAAGAACTGACAGGTTATCTATGGCGTGTTAGCTGAAGATCACGGACAAGTTTTTAATGTATTGAGAAAATGAGCTGCACTTTGAAAAAAAAAGTCTCAGATTTATAATGTATTAGAAGTTGTAAAAGAATTGAAAATGCTGCTGCTGACTTAAATTTTTATTCTCCAGCCATCTTGAGATTTACCATATAGTCATTCACATATATGTATCGTATACATCATACAGACATATATATACTACCTATTATAAAATAGCATAAGATTATGTGACTTAGGGAGCCAGGACTCCTACGTCGAAAACCATTTATATCACTTTTGTGCTTAGATTTTAAGTTTAACAAATGATTAGAATCCTTTTTTTGTAGATAATGAACAATATGTCACTTATTTTATATTTTGTCCTGTTAGTTGTTTTATTACAGCCAGTACTCTATTGAAATTGCATTGCAGTTCATCCCTGGGCCCCCTAATAAATACAAATATCTCACACGCACGTTATTCTTCAGAATATCATAAAAACTTGAATTGTGTATTTTATAGTTAATAATTCAATATTCTTGCACACGTACCCACACATAGACACACATACTCTTAGTTTAAAATCAATGTTTTAAAAATGAAAATGCAAAAAGGTTTTAAAATAAATAAGAACAAATATAGTTTAGTCTTTACAAAACATATTTTGTAAGTCACAAAGTAAAAAAAAAAAAAAGTAAGAATTTCCTCACAGGATTGTTAATATTTTATACTGTATCAAAATTTTGATGTTGAAGCTGCAGAGATGACTCAGTGGTTAAGGGCACTGGCTGTTCTTGCAGAGGACCCTGGTTCAAATCCCAGCATCCACACGGGCGCTCGGAACTGTCTATCCCTCCAGTTTTAGGGGCTCCAAAGCCCCTCTCTGTTCTTTGTAGATACCAAATGTGTACACTGTGCACATAAATGTAGAGAAAACACTCATTTATATACAATAAATTTTAAAAATTAGCTTTGACCATGGACTGATGCTAGCGTTTGATTTCTATGAGAGAGATTGTTCAAACACTGGAATCATTTAAAAACATTTGAAGAGAAGACCATTAATACTGAAAGGAAGTTTAGTTACTGTCTAGTGAAATCTAAGTATAAACCAAAATGCTCCTTACTATGCCATTAGGTCAGACACTGAGTTACTTTTCAAACATATATGTGAGTGAGAAATCTAAAATCAGATCAGTGGAGGCATTATTCTAATTCAGGTTTTTGACCCTCATTTTAATAATAAAATCAACTCATGTCTGTAGCAACGCTTTCCATTAAGTTCTAAGTGAAATATTGACATTCACTTAAATACTTGTTTAGCACATGATTCTCTTTGTACATATCTCTTAAAATAAATGCAGTATAAAACTAGTTTGCCTTTTATACGCACATCATAACCCACTCTGAGTACAGCAACTGGGAGGACTTTCCAGTGTTAAAGTCTCATGACTTATGGCAAATCTGCATGTGTCATTCTGAATAAATACTGAATTTATTTCTAAACACTCTAAAAATGTTGGGTTTTTTTTTTTACAATGCTTTATGACCTCCCAATATGTGACATTTTTTAGCTCAAGAAATGTGTTATTTATGTCTAATTGTCAGTTTAAAGCAATTTTGTCCTATAAAAGGGAAGCAGACCAGATGTGTCACAATAAATGCCCATCTGTTAAAACATCTTTCTCCCTATTGTACATTTTTAAATTCTTCAAAGAACTGTCTTGATTACTCATGTCCTTGTAATTTCTAAGCCTATGTGTTATCCACAAAAAATAGTTCAGTCATCAGATGCTTATGTATGTTCCACTGTTGATTTTTAAAAGAAAGCAAATAGTGAAATGATTGTTAAAAACTAATTTGCTGTGTAAAAACTATCTAATTTATACAAGTTGTTTAATTACATATTTATTATGATAGATCCCTCTGGATTTAAATCTTACCACTTACTCTTCCTTTGAATATATTTTCACATTTTCCTCTCTTAGGATGGTAAAGGAATCCACAGGAATTTTAAAGATATAGTCTTCTTGCCATCAGACAATTTGATAAAACAGTTGGCCTTTTTTCACTTGCTTAAAATCCTCAAAAAACTCAGAAGTATTATCTGGCATGGATGGAAAGGGTCAACCTTTGTCTGTATTGCTAAAGATACAAAGTCAATTGCTCTAGTTCTAAATCTCATATGAAACAGTGTATTGACTGTGTCAAACAATTCATCCTCTATATTTCTCTCTCTCTCTTTGTGTGTGTGTGTGTGTGTGTGTGTGTGTGTCTGTGTGTGTGTATGCATGTAAGTACTCACTGGAACCTGGGGTCACTGATTAGGCTAAACTAGCTAGGCAGCTTGTCCCAGAGACCCACTTATCTCTACCATCACACAAACCATCAGCTCTGTGGTTATAGATACGCACTATCGTGCGTGGCTGGTTACATGGGTACAGGGGATCTGAGCTCAGGTCCTAAGCCTTCTGACGTGGGTTCTTTCCCAATTGAGCCACTGTTCCAGGAGTTCTTTCCTTAAATCACAGATCCAAAGGTCACTGTAATGATAGTCACATTAGATTAAACGATGCTAGCTCATAAATTAAATCTAGTACAACCAAACTAATGGCGACAGTGTTACTAAATGTCGTATAAATTGTTCTGCAGGTGTCCCATGAGGAAGAGCTGTTTTAAACTGATCTTAGACCAGCACCTGGCCTGTTTTCTAGGTTATCTCCCAAGTGTGAATTTTTCCCACCCTCACACCCTCCTTTCCTTTCTGGAGGTGGTTGATAGAACTGGATCACACTGATAATCACACAAGCAGTATCAGTTGCACACATACTTTGCATAACCGTGGAGCGCCGCTTCCACCCAACTAGCCCTGATAATGACACCCAGGGCCTCTGCACACTCTACGCTGGAGAGAGGGGATGCAATTAGGTCGCGATTCCCTGACAGAAGGCTGTGACTGCCAGATAAAAGCCACAGCAGCTGGGAAGACAATCTGGTAGAGTCTACCGAGCAGAACATCTCTTTTTCCACCTAGGATAACAAGCGTTGCCTACCTTCTTCACCTCACACTTCTTTATAAAACAAATCAAAAATTTATCAGCACATGCAACCCTGTCTTACAGGTAGAAGTGGTTGAGCTACTTTGACCTTCCTGCACATTTCTAGAAAAAAAAAATACGGATGAGAAGATTCTCTGCAGTGTATTTTCAGCTCATGAAGCTATTTTCATTTCATTTCAGTGTAAACACATTTGTTTTAAGTGTTTGGACCCTTTTCCTCCCTTCCTTTCTCTCATCTCAGAAGCTCTAAAGAAACCAGAAGGTCTTATGTTCTAAATTCTACAAACATTGACCTCATTCCAAGGATGGCTCCTAGTTTTGAGCTTCTGTGAGTGCTGGGCTGGACACTCTCAACCTTAACTAGTTGTCATTTCAAGTCTTCAGGCATGATCCGAACAGAGGAAGAGAGGCTCCACACCAGCCTCAACTCATTATGAAACACCATGGAGGGGGGTTGCTTGGGGATTACTGATTGATTGGTTTCTGTGAGCTAACTTCCAGTTCTCAAGTCCTTATTCGAGCTGTAGCAGTCCAAATGTGGCCATTCTTAATCTATAACCGTTTCTATCTTGGGAGAAAAATCCAGCAAATAAAAACACAGCATGACGTTCACTAAACAGGCAAATGTTTACAATGTAACTAAAACAAAATTTCGTTCACGGCGAAAGTCATCAGTCAGTGGTATCCCTGAAAAGTGCAATATGATGATAAATAAGACATTCGTAGGGTTTAGAGATACTAAACCTGGCATCTCAAAAGAAGACATTTTGTTATATTTAGTTTTCAGCCCATCAGTGGAATGAATTGATGGCCTACTTGGTTACAAATACTCTGTTTGTTGAGACAAGGTTTCTCTGTGCAACCCTGGCTGTCCTGGAACCTACTCTGTGGACCAGGGGGCCCTCAACCTCAGAGGTCTGCTTTCCTCTACTTCCTAAGTGCTGGGATTAAATGCATATGCCACCATTCCACAGCTCAGACAAATATTCTTACTACTAAGTTTAAGATGAATGTATAATAGGAGGGCATGGATGTGTTTTCCAGCCTCCCTCTCTCCCTTACCATCCCTCTTTTTGTAGTCTTAACTAATTTTGTAGTCTTAACTCATACAGTCTTAACTCAAGTTATCAAGTGTGCTCCTTGATGACTTCTTCCTGGTGGGGCAGTCGAGCCAGCCCACAGAAGAGAATCCAGGCAGTCCTGATGGGACCTGATAGGCTATGGTCAGACAGTAGGGTTGGAGGACTTCCCCCACCAGTGGACTAGAGGAAGGGGGTAGGGGAGAAAGAGGGAAGAAGTGTAGGTTTGGAAAGAAATGAGGTAGGGGGCTACAACTGAGATTCAAAGTGAATAAACTGTAAAATAATAATATATTTTTAAAAAATAATAGAAATTACATGGGCTGTGGATTAATCTCAGTTGACACAGAGCTTGAAAGTTCAGGAACCCATATAAAAAACTAGGTGTGCCAGTATGGGCTTGTAATCTCAACACTGAGAAGCAAAGACAGGAAGATCCCTTGGGCTCACTGGCTGGTCATCCATTCCTGATCAGTGAACCCTGGGTCCCAGTGGGAGACCCTGCCTTAAATACAAAGTGAATGGCTCCTAAGGAGCAATCCCTGAGGTTGTGCCCTACTTTCTAGGCATGCATGTGCGCACACTGTGCCCACACAAAGAAAAACAGAGGTTGCATAAAAGAGAAAGTTGACATGATTAGATTATTTGTTTAAGTCTAGCAAAGTTCTTAATTGGTTCCCATGTTTTGTTCCTTCGATGACTATTTATGTATGTATAGCAATGAAATGTACTAGCTATGTCTCTCTGTTTGAGTTTTGCTCTATGTCCCTCCTTGCTGTGCTTTTTATGCCTTTGCAGTTTCCCTCGCTCTTTTTCTCATGTCACCAAACAGTTTATACTACAACTATGAAGAAAATGTGGCCATCCCTCTGAACTCCTTATGGTTAATAATAGTAGGATAATTTGACAGCTTACGTGTGTCTATTTTAAACAGCTGTAGCATTTGAGATGTCTAAGCTTGCATATTTATTTGTTGATTAAGTAATTCTTTCATTGAGAAGTCAAAGATAAACAATATTATAAGACATTTTATGGAATAAAGAGGCATGCAGGTGGCATGGTTCCAAGAGCACTTTACAATGTGCATTTCAGGTCATTTTGCTTCTTAATTTAGACATTCTGTGCAAAAAAAAAGCTAAGGAAAATTGTCACTTACAAAAGGTGATATGAAAGTGAGCATCAAATTTGTGCTTTTCTGAAAATAATTTTACATGAGTCTACTTTTATTAATGTAGGCCCATTCTTCACAGTGAACTAAAAGGAAAAAAAATATTGATCTGTTATTTATCTTCCAAAGGTCTGTGATTTGTTCACTTTCAAAGACCCCACTCACAGCTGCTTTGTTTCTTAGTTTACATTGCTCTGTTATTGCTCTGTTTTTTGTTTTGTTTTGGTTTTGGTTTTGGTTTTGTTAGATGGTTCTGGGAGTTGAACCTACGGTCTCTTGAATTCTGGGCAAGTACTCCACATGTGAATTGTACCTCAACAATCACCTATTCTTTCAGGTATAATTTCTCCTGGTGATTGTGCCTTTTCTATGATTTTTAACTGAATTTGGAAGCCGATGTTATTAGGATTGTTACAAATAGAAATGTTTGAATGATCAGAGTTAGCTTTTTGAACACAGTGGCAGTGTCTCTCCTATCACACATTATATTTATTGTGCCTAAAAGATGCTTCGTAACACACACTCATGAAATGACAAAGGAAACCTAATCCTTAAATCTTATCAAGTCCTACCTAAAAAAAAATAACATAAAGTGTGTCAATGACAGCAACCTGGGCCTGTTTATTATAAAATAATATTTCAAAATATGCACAAGCTATTTATTAGGTAAATTATTAGTTGCCAAAATAGAAAAGTATGTTTACAGTAATGGAGGAAACATTGTGTTAAATAAATTTTGTTTCTTTGCTTCCTTGTATTGTTAGAAGGATTCTAAACTTATTTTTAATTTGCTTTCATTGTGAATCATAACCTAATTTAAATATACATTTCATATAACTGCTTAAGCATTTAACATTCTTCCCTCCAACTCCCAACCACACTAGTAAACTTCCCGGAGAGAAGAAAGTTATTTCTGATAAATTTTGACTGACAACTAATTATACTGACATGATTTAATATAACAAGGATTCTCTTGGGGGGAAAAGCTCACTTTTCAGGTTTAGACCTGTTTCCTTTCAAAGATGTTCTCATCACTTAATCATTTTATTCAAAAACGTCTAAAGTCATCAATACTTGTAAGAATTTGGGGGTTTGGGGGGAGGGAAGGATGTGAGCATTTCTGTAGCATTCTGTCAGGCAATATTTCAAAGATTATATAAGATAAAGTAAATCACAGAAGGAAATGGAACAACTTTTTAACCACATGAAAATTAAAACCCTAAATATAAAAAAAAAATGTTTAAGTTAGAAATGAGTTGAAGTTACTAGCAGTTATATACACAGAGACTGAGTGACTTGATAGGACAGTTATAGCATTGAGGCATAACTGATAAATAGATAAAGGAAATAAATAGTTTAACAGAATAGCATACAAATAGATAAAATTATTTATGTATTGTTCACTTTCATGAATGCAAATTAAAATTAAAAACCATTTATATTGTCCAGCATAGAAGTTTTCAGACTTTTCTTGGTTCACGTCTTGTCTTTGTAACTTTTTCAGACTAATATAAATATCTGTTAGTTTATTGGTCAGGTCCTAATTTTAAGAAACCAAGGGCCATTTACAATTTTGTAATAACATGTAAAATCAGAAAATTAGCAATGTTTTCATGTCATTATTAAATAGCCCCAGTACATAAAAATATGACTGTATGCCATCATGGGTACAACTCAGTTTCCTAAACCTAGGAATCACATGGATCACAACCACCCCATGTGTATAAAAAGGACTTTCTTTGTACCAAAACCATGGCTGAAGTCAAACTT
Organism: Meriones unguiculatus; assembly: GCF_030254825.1. Lineage (NCBI taxonomy): Eukaryota > Metazoa > Chordata > Mammalia > Rodentia > Muridae > Meriones > Meriones unguiculatus. Next base: position 56,631,380 of record NC_083362.1, on the reverse strand, counting down.
CACAAATACCTTGTCATTGAATAGATGGAGTGTGATAAATACCATTGAAACTGAGCCATTAGTTTACATTGTCTCTTGCCAGATAGAATACTGTTGTGTACCTCCATGACAGAATGTCTCACATGAGCTTCCCAAGCAACTTCTTTACATTTCAGGGTCCCCCACTGTAATTTTGAGGAACAGAGCTAGCACCACCGTGGAAATTTTACTCTTTGGAAACAACATTCTTCGTCAGTATAGGAAAATGCCTGTCTCGCAGGCTGCTAGGGTGAGCATAAATTTGCAGAGGCTTCCTTTAGTCTGCTATGGATCGATAGAGGCTCCAAACGTTAAACTTGGGGTCCGGGGAGAAGGACTAATGTGCACAGGCTTAGATGCAGAAGCAGTAGAACCTCAGTCCAGACCTTCCACCCCTGCATATAAGCTTTCCTTAAAGGTATGTGCTACCTAAAAGCCCACCAATGAGAGCGGGTACAGAGACGGGCAGATCCCGGGTTCTCACGTGTTCACCGGGAGAGTCTGCCTCGAGGACTCAATTAATTAATTAATTAATTAATAAGGCGGTGAACAATACAGGTAGACACCAGGCATTACCCGCAGCCTTCCACATGCATGCGCATGACAAATGCATCTGCCCATACACAAATACCCCTTGTACACACAAGTGCACAGAACTTAAATTGTTCGTGTATAGAATCCACACAACACAACAGACCACCAATTCAAACAATTCCCTAGCTGAAGGTTAGACACAGAAAAAAAAAAAGAATGTCGTTTGTAGCATGTTAGTGATAATATTTCCTCCATTAATTGATAAGTTTGCAAGCAGTTATCAAGTAAAAGCATATGAAAATCTCCTAATACTTCCATGCCTAAAAGTATTCATAAGTGGATGGACATATTCGGTTTATCTAAAGGAACATGAATATAGTCTATAATTAATGTCCTCTTGCTAATTACGTACATCTTGAAATGGTCAATGTATTTTCTGAGTAATAGGTGTGTTTCTTTGTGTGTTTCTACCTGTGTAGACATACATCTGTATAAAGATTTAAAAAAAAGTGCCCGTGTGTTAGTTTATTGTAGTTTGTTTTATACATTCACTAGAAAAACTGTTGAACTGACCTATTTCAAGAAAATGTAAATGAGCAGGACTTGGTTGGGCTATATATTTTCATAACACCCTATAAACCTACAGACAACATTCTTGCTTCAAAACTGTTTATGGGTGTTTGGCTTGCCCTTATCTTTGGATAGGGTTAAGAGGATTCTGATACATAGGGACAGCTAATCATTTCTAATTCCTTATCAAGACAGATGGGGAAAACACTGTTAAACTACAAGCCGGTTCATACCTCTACTTTATTTCACTTTGTTTTCTACACTCCAATTTCTTTCTTGGGTCAAGAGTTTGTATATATAGCTCTAACAGATTAAGTCAGTGAGTCTGCTACTGTAGGATGTTTTCTTTTTTCATTACAAAGGTTTGCTAAAGGAAAGGGTGACTATTACCTTTGGAGCAGTTATAAATGCTGGGCATACTGACTTCTCTGTGAGAATCTTTGTTGTCATAACTTATCTTCTTAGAATTATATTCATAAGAAACTTTGTGCCAGTTACCTGAATTGCATTGGTACTACAATTTATAGAATTTGCCTGACTTCTTGGTATTTATTTGCATAGTTTCTCAGTATTTGTCAGTTAAAAATGCAACTTTTGCCTTCAACCGTCATGAATGTTGGGGCCAGATTTGCGCTCCCACCGTAATCATCTAGAGTACCACGAGGTCTATTACCCGAATTTTCCATATAACAATAGGCAGTGTAGGACTTTGATGCCTGAGTAACAGAAAACAAAGATGTCAAATACTGTACATTGTTCCTGCTGACTTTTTGGAGGCAGTTTTCATACAGTCTCTCTGGCAGAGAACCCAGATAGTACCAGGCAGCTGAGAACACAGAAGACAGAGATCAGAGCAGAGGAAGTGGCACAGAAAGAGGTATTCAACTTGCAGGTGGCTCACTTGACCTTTAGGCTAACTGGTGATCCGTTTTCCTGAAGCTGGGAAAATAACAACCAGAAAGTAGACGGGGAGAGGAGACACTATTAAGCTAGGAAAGCTTAATTCTCACCCACCAAAGTGGAAAGGTCATACAATGCCATGCATTCAGCCTCGTCCTGATAGGGTCTAACCTAGCCCTTTCCATGTACTCTGGGCCTTCCAGAGACCTTAAAAGAAAACTTCAAAAGGATTCTAAGTTGACCAAATTGATTCTAAACAGTATGGCTGCACTTGGGAACACATCAACCACATTTTAAAGAATGGCTACAAAACCTAAGACAAAATAGATATGAGAAGGCAAAAAAAAAAAATACATCCATAGTTAGAATAATAATTTTATCAATTCAGATCCAGAAATGACTACAATGCTGGATTTAGCAGGGAAAGTAGATAAAATAGCTACAATAAATATACATTGTACATTCAAGGATGGGGAAAACCTGAGAGGGAAATGTGTGGCATTAAGTGCCTGTGTTAAAAGCAAAGAAAATGTGTAGCTCAGTATCCACCTTCTTTTTAAACAATATAAATAGAATCTTCAAGTAGATACTAAGAAAGGAAATAAAAACAAGAACAAAATAAGTAAGACAGGAAGAAGGAGAGAAAAATCCAATGAATGCAAAAGGTAATTTTGTGAAAGGAACCATTTTAAATAGAGCCTAGATCAATCAACATTCAAGAGAAAATGCACATCTGCCCACACTCAGAAATGAACATAAGATTTCTGTCTAAGCCCTACGTGCATTAGAAGCACCATACAGAAGTAGTGTGAACAATGTGATATCAGTGTATTCAACTACATGACATGATTTCTGCTTTTCAAGGAATTTGTCAAACCTCACTCATGAAGAAACAGATACTTTGGCTAACCTTTATTTAGTTGGGAAATTGAAACGGGAATTTAAAACCTTCTCAAACCAAAAACCCCATCTGATGTCACTGGGAAGTTCTTAATTATTTGAAGAAAAACAGAGTATATAGGGAAAACATCTGGGAAACAAACTTCCAAAAAGGAAAGAAAGTAGCATTTGTAATTAAAATCTGTGAGTTCAACTTTACCTGTTAAAAAAAAAATCACAGACAAAGCAAAAGCAGAAGACTATGTAGCAGTCATTCTGGTGAATACAGATGCAAAATTCTTTTTAAAAATTCAACATGTCTTGTCTAGAAATATTTTTTAAAAATTCAACGTCAAGTCTAGCAATATAAGAAAAAGATAACATATCAGTCAAATAAGAGTTAGTAGAGGGGTTTTTGCATTGGATTAACATTGGCTAGTAATCCATTAATAAAGCTCTCCAAGTTATCATATAAATAAAAGCCATATAGTGATCTTCATAATTGCAAAAAGGTAGTTTATCACAATGCAATGTTCAAGCATACTAAAATAATCTCAGCAATAAAATAGAAGCAAATTTCTTACATGAAGTTCATGTATGAATAACCTTCTATTGGTATCATGCTAAAGGCAAAAAAGAAAAAGAAAATTAGGAATCTCTCTCATCTCCTTCAACACCCTCCTAAGTTTAGTCAATGGAGGGAAAGAAAAGACTTACAAGGTGTGACAGGGTAGAAACAGGTCAGGAAAATAGCCGTAAGTGATGATACAGTAACCTACCTAGCAACTCCAAGGAATCTACGAAAACATGAAAAGTAGTGAGTGATTTCATTAAGTTCAAAATTCAAGGCCAATACAAATAAACCAATTTTTTTTTCTAGAAGTTAATTATTCTAAAAGATAACAGCATGTACAAAAGACTGTTTTGATGTGTGCGCACATTGCTGAATCACTAACTTTAAGCTATTTATCACTGCTCAAAAGTCTATGTTGTTGTGGTTTTATTTATTTTTTCTGGTTGGAATGCTTAAGATCTGCACTCCTAGCAATTTTCAAAAATATATTAAATTATAGCCGTCACATTCTACGGTAGATCTTCTGAGCTTATTCCTCCTACTTTACTGAAATTTTGTACACTTTAACAAATGTTCTTCCAACACCCTACCCCACACACAATGCCCCAGCTCTGCTGTAGAGTAAATGATAATGCAGCTATCTCTATGATATACTGAAAAGAAATCAGGTGTATTCATATATGTGATAGGAAAAGACAATTGACAATTTAAATTTCTTTGCGGGTGGGAATTTAAAAAAAAAAAAAACACAAAGAATTTTGAAAAGGCTAGGTTGGGTGACTTTTAGCAAATCCTAATTTTCTGATTTATGAAGAGAGAGAATGCAATACAGTCTAGAAATGTACTATACTAAGTGGCCAGTTGATTGTCTTGGTCAGAACACATATTTGTTTTCTATAAATGGCATGGAACAGTAGATATCCCTACTTTCAAAAAAGCGCTATTAAATTTATACATATATAAAGGGTAAGAGTCACACTCTTTAATAACAACATGTATATAGCCATATATTTCCATGTACATAAATGTAGAATTTATATAGATATGTACATATATACATATACATATATGTAGAATTTTTATAAGTATTAGATATGATGCACACTTTTATTAAAAGCAAAGGGCATGCATCTAAACTCTAGATTAAAGGCATGCAATTCGTATTTCAGAAACACTCCAACATCAAAGACAAATAGATGTGAAGAGTTTTGCAATAAACAGACTACATATAAGGTCACATTTATATCAGATATTTTAAAAGAAACTGAAGATTACTACTTCAATGCAACAAAAATCTTCAAAATATAAAGGGAAATTATTTCCAACCTAGAAATCCTATACTGAAGAAAGGAAGAGAATATAGTTTAATATAATTTAATCTAACGTGCTTGTTAGATTCAGGCACTCAGGAAGGCCAGTCATAGAGAATCAATGACCGTTGCCAAAACTATAATTACACAATAATCCCAACAACTCCATGGGTTCTGGCAAGTTTGGAGTATACCTGACTGTGAGAAGGCAAGAAGGGAAGGCAGCATGGAGTAAACCTGGGAGAGGTTTGGGACAGAATGTTTAGAACAATTATTATTTGGTGTGAGACACCTGGTGGGAAGGGAAAGGAGGCACCGAACACAAAACCACAAAGAGGAGTTTTTAAAAAATACAGTTGTTAGCTAGGAAAAATTAGAAATTGTACAAGACCCGAAATATAATTGGTTTTGGCTATATGGTATACTATGATTAATATCTCCATTAATAATGGACATTTCCATTTTTATACTGTTAATTTAAAATTGTCATGTACTTTGAGATCAAAGGATGTTTGTAGGTGGGGGTTGAACACTTAGCAGAGGCAATGTATCATCTCTCACCCTGATGAACAAAAGACAAAACATGTATATTATTTTAAAATAGAATATAATCACTAGAAGTTGAAAATATTGCTTTGGGGATTATGATTGGTCTGAGGGGCCCAGACAGGAAGGACATAATGTATTTCATTAACACCTTTTTAGTTTTGTTAGTTTTTCTTCACTTACGGTTTTCTTTACATGTCTAACTGGTAAAAAATAAAAACAATCTTTAAATTAAAAGTAAAATAGACATGATGGAGTGGTGACTTAGTGGCTAAGACTACTTGCTGTCCTTCCAGAGGACTGAAGCTTGCTTCCCGGCACCCACACGTAGGCTCCCACCCCCCACAGGAAGTACATGTTCCTACCTCATCTTATCCTAGAGATTGTGCATGGTCTCCTACCACTTCATTCTTTCACTCTGCAGAACCTACCCCAATCTGTAGTATGTTGCTAGTAAATTGAGCCTCTGTTCTTACCAAACTGTAATATACACATGGGAACCATGGGAATTGGTTCTGTATTTTACATGTCACTTCCACCACTGTATTGGTTCCTACTGTTTTATATTTTTATAAATATGTATTCAATAAATGAGAGCTGTGGAAAAAAAAAGTGTAGAGTATTTCCAGAGCAACTTTCTTTGTGATAGAGTAGTATTACAATAAGACTTTTCAGACTCCAGCTTGTCATCCAATATTTGTTTTATTGATATAAAGTGGAGATGAAGAGGTGATGAATAGAGGGGGTTATGCTTCCTAAAATTGAATTTTAAAAGTGAGTGACATCGCTGTTGATGTCACTGAGCACAGAATGGGATGAAGAGCAAGGACCAGTATTTTGTAAAATAAATCTGTGACTAAAAGAGAGAAGAATTAGAACATGTGAAGTAGGCTTCAAAAAAGAGGGAAGATAGGAAATGAGTTGGCTTCAGTAAAAATGTTGTGACAGATAATGTCGATTGTCCACTTGACAAGACAGAGAATGACTGTAACTTGAGGGGTCATCTTGAGTGATTATGTTAATGAGGTTACTTGAAGTGGGAAGATCCATGCTAAAATGCCGTGGCAGCACTCACTGGGCTTGGGTCCTTGGATGCATAAGAAGAGAGAGAAAGGTGAGCGCTGAGGTTCCTTGCTCTCTGCTTCCTGGGTGTGGGGCCACATGACCTCCCAGGAGGACCTGTGAGCTGAGATAAACCATTTCTTCCATTGAGTTGCTTCTGTCAGGACATATCCTTAAAGCAATAGGAAAAGAAACTCAGATGAAATTATCTTTGTCCTTCTTTTTTTAAGTGTATAGAGTAAATTGGGAGGTTACAGAGGTTAGAAGTTGAGAGCTGTAGCATAGAACCATGTTTCAGTTAGGTTGACATAATATAAAGGACACTTAAAGTAAAATGGAGAAAAAAAATGTTTGAAAACACAGAAAACCGATATTATAGGATCAAGTGCAACAAAACTAACACGGGGGATGATGGGCAGTGAGTGAACTATTTCTCAGTGGACTGTACTTGCAGTGTAAAGTGTGTGATGAGAATTAACTGGTTAGCAGACTTATTCCTTATAATGTCATCAGTTTCTGTGGTGGAGAAAATGAGAGCACTGTTAGCTAGCGCCACATCTTATAATATACTTACATGTAGATACCTATTATTTAAACTGTTTTCATCTAAAATATTCTCATATTTTAATGCTCTCAGAGAAGATGAAGTTCTACAACTATATTAACAGAAGTTAATACTCCCCAGAAGTAGAACTAGGAATACAGAAATCTCCCCCCACCCAGCATTTTTAAATGACTAACCTTGCCTTAAATTACTTTTATGAAAGTTGCGTTATTAAATTTACATTATCTAATAATTGACTTTAATGTGTGTGTCGTTGAATAGAATGCACGGTTTGGACTTGGTTTTGTTGTTTTTCTGATCAGCAGTGCAAAGGTTAGGCAACATTGAGCATGTCCACTTTTTACAGTGCCACAGTTTCTCTTGTAACCCGTGTCATCGCCTGGGTTTGTATGGTTCCTGGCAGTGAAACGGTTACTAAAAAAAATCAGGCTGCCATTTGTTCTCCAGGCAAAACTAAATGATTCCTCAGGGAGTCCAAGGAGGTTAACTGGCCTGATTCACAGTGTCCTTCAGGGCTGAGGGCTCTAGCCCTGAGCACTTACTGGTATCCGTTGATCAGGATCCATGTCAAACCAGGGACCAAAGTGTTCCATGAGAGCGTAATGGATGATCCTGTCTTAAATAAAATGAAATAAAATAAAATCCCTCAGTCCATAAGATTCTTTTTCTTTTTTTTTTCTATGAGTTTTTCAAAGTTATTTCCTATAAACATCACAGTACATATTTTAATAGCTGTATTGAAATAGTGGCTCTCTGACTAGTAGAAAAAAAAATCCCTTCCATAATCTGAGATGTTCTGCAAGAGACCACTGACACCTTTGCTGTGGAGACTCGACGAGGCAGAGCCTCAGTGGTTCTTGTTAATGCTCCGAGTCAGAGCACCCCCGAGGGTGCTTCTCACTCTCACAAAGCCGAGTCCGCGCAGAAGAGCGTGTGAGCTTGTTGCAGCGTTTTGCAGCGCGAAGTTACTGCTTGGTGCAAAGGACAGACAAACCCTCTCCCTACTTACATCTGCAATTTTTTTTCCAGCACTTGAGTTCTTTTTAATTTTCTTGGTGCCCGTGAATAATCTCTTTTTTTTTTTTTTTTTTTTTTTTTTTTTTTTTTTTTTTATTTAAACAGTGACATTTCAAGCTGTTCCATTTTTTAGTTTTTCTCCAGAAAAATTCTCAGCACTTACTAAAACTCACACGCACACACACACACGCACACGCACACGCACCCTCACCCACACACACCCCTTACCATCTATGCAGGATAGCCCTGCTCCATCTTTTTAATGAGTGAAGCCCAGCATAGTTGTGTGAAGGTCGATGAGCTAAGAGTCACATACTATAAAAAAGTGATCATCAGCCACCACGGGTGGGAGTACAGAGAATACAGTCAAAGCATTAGTTGATTCAGTATTTCCCCTGCTCACAGAGGTGCCATCTTCCTACCTTCTCGCTGTCTTTTGGTTTCACTAGAGAATTTATTGTTTTTGCCTAAATTGGAGTGTGGAGGAGGAAGAGAGTGTCTGAAGAGCGTATAAATGTCTCTTCCAGACTACCAGAAGCTAGCTGTTCGTTTGCTGAGGAGAGGCGCACACTAACCCTGACTCTCTCCACAGTGGGTAAACCTCACAAGTGTAACTACTGTGGACGAAGCTACAAGCAGCGCAGCTCACTGGAGGAGCACAAGGAACGGTGCCACAACTATCTGCAGAATGTCAGCATGGAGGCTGCTGGGCAGGTCATGAGTCATCATGGTGGGTACAAATGTGTTTGTGATTTTTGGTCCCTCCGACCGAGTCTGCTTTGTGTAGTCCTTCCCGTGGGTTAAACCGGTCCACCTCCTTTTCTAGAGGAAGACAAGCCCTGGCTGTGCCTCACACAGTTTCCGAGGACATTTGCTTTGTATGGGATGATCCTCCTCGGCAGTTGACATGAGCTGTTTTGGAACACACTGCCAACAAGATCATTGAGTTTCCATGGCACTCCCAAATCAGTTCTGATAGCATGTGTTTGAATTAACACAGTAGTGACAGCCAGCATCAAAGCTGTATCAAAATGCCACAGGAAAGTACTGCTTAGTCTTCTCTTGAATTTCTCCGTTGAAATGGTTCCACATAAGTCTCCGAGTTTCCTGAATGAGTGCAGAGGCTGTTGGCGTTAGAGCTTCCCTCCGGGGTACAAAATCAGTAGTGCAACTTGAAACTGTGCCTCATAATTTATTTGGGAAAATAGAAATATTAATTTAGACATATGGAAAAAAAACAACCTAGACCAAAATTTAACCCCCTTCTTCCCCCCCCTAAAATACATTCTGTCAGAAAAACATCTTCACACTAAACTACCGTAGTGCGGAAGGTGGTCCCACGGAGGACAGAGTGGCGGCCCCTACGGTGTTAATTCAGTCAGTCTTACAAAAAAGCAGCAAGGAATTTGAGCTCTTCAAATCCTCAGTGTCTTCCTTATCTTACTGTTTATACTAGTTGATTCATACAAATAAAAACAAAAGTTCTGACTTAGTTGGTAGTTTTGTGGGTGTGGGGGGGTTAAATTATTACTTAGAAAGGATTTACTAATACTATGTGGTATAATTGACCTCAGTTACTTTAAAAATATAAACATTCATTGACTTCGATAAAGACAAATCAAGGATTGTTTATGGAATTTTTTAGTTTGTTTTTTTATATACAATGTATACTGTGGAAGTGTGCTCATTACGCAGCTCGTGATTTTGTGGTTTTGATTTTGCGATTTCTTTGCACAATTTTAAATATTTTTCTTACTTTAAACAATTTGAGTCCTTATGTAAATAATAGATTCTATCAACTGCATAATTTGATTTTGTTTGATTCATTGTTGTGAATTGTTATAAATCATGTATGTTTATACTGTGATCACTGGTAACTAACACCTTCAAAGACCTATCCGTGTTTGCCTCTGTGGAGTTGGTATTGTAAGCTTGCATCACCTGGATGAATAGGATAACATAGGACCCAGAGCATCGAGGTTAAACAACTGTGGGCCTCGGAGCTTTATATATCTAGTCTGACTACGTGGTGTTTGAATATGTTGGTCAGAGGTATGCTGTGAGAATTAAGTGTAATAGATCACACAATAAATGTCACCGAAGCAGTTATTTTTGTTATTCGATTTTAGTGCATTAATACTAAGAACAAGTAGGTGGGCCATTCTCTTGAATGTCATCACTGTTGAGCGCTGGACGCTGTGCTTGCCTGCTTTGTTTTAAGAGAGATTCTCAACGTCCCTCATGCTATGACCCCTCAACACAGTTCCTTGTGTTATGGTGACACTCCTTCATAAAATTATTTTCACTACTACTTCTTAACTGCAATTTTGCTACTGTTATGAGTTGTAATGTAAATTAATTTTGGAGAGGGGGGTTGTCGAAGGGGTCGTGAGCCACAGGTTGAGAACTGCTGTTTTAAATTGTTAGTTTGGGGGCCAACTAGAAGCAGGAGACTGAAGGAGGCTTAGCACCATGCCAAAGCCCTCTAAAGGTGCTCCAGAGTGTCCTCACTAGTTTTTCCATGGGATGTCTCCCTGTTGCAATTCTGGCCTTTGATTAGAGAACATGTGCCAATTCTATTAATTTATTTTTCCATTCATTCACTTACAGAATTCTGAATTATATATATACTCAAACAAAAACCAGAGTTTCTCATACCTTTTTACTGTGGTAGAGAAGATATACATATACAACTTTAATTAACAGGTCTATTGGCATATGTCCTGTCACAGAATTAGTGTTATCTGTTGTAGAGAGATAAAAGATGTATCTTCTAAGTAACTGAGGGTTTGGTATTGAATGTTTCCTTGTTTCCCAGGTTGTTAGGCTCTTCACAGAGTTGTGGTGAACCTAGAACACAACGAGGATGAGCTTGAAAGAGACAAGACAGGGTACTGGGTACAGCAGGGCCAGGCCAGGGATGAGTAAAGATATTGATAGGTTTTGATATTCTAGGCTTTAGCATTTGTTCTTAAATATTAGATAGTGCGTCAACCTTCGACTATGCTTTAGCCGTAGTGTTAATGCCATTTCATGCTGTGCCTTTCTGGGTTCATAGTGATAGTCTGAGAGCATTCTACATCTCCTTCTATAAGCATAGGTAGGGGAAACTGTTTAGGGCAGCAGATGACAGATGCCCTAGGCGGGAAAAGCATGGGTTAATTGTCTCATGTACATAGTTTGTCTTGCACCTCAGAAATTAGGATTTATTCCTTCCCTCTCTTCCAGTTCTCTTATCTTATCTGTTCCCCCTTTCTGTCTGTGGTGTGAGTGAAGGATTTTTATCAGTGTAGCTGCCATCTACTCCATGTTTGACAGACTTCTTTTTCACTAACTTCTCTTTCCAAAACTTGTTTGTCCCCACATTGGCTAGGAAGAAGAGTCTGAAGGGAAAGGAGCTAGTCTCACTTCAGAAAAGACTATGAAAGACTGGCTATGGAAGAGTCTGGAAATAGAAACATAAAAGGTCACACCTGATATGCCTACATTACATTAGTGAACAATCCATATTAGAAGTAACAGAGAGAACTGAAGCAAATGCTGTAGAAATGATGTCTGCGAAGTTCTCCAGGAGCAGAGACAGGTAGCTGATGGGAAAGTTGAGGAAAGCTTCCAACATGCATACCATCAGATCCAAAGAGGACAAGTGTGAGAGAGTCCGTTTATCTGACAGCCCACAGACTGTATATTTCCATGCAGAGAAGAGGTGTATGGGTATCAAAGATCATTAGTAGACAACTAAGTTAAGTAAAGGAGTGACAGAAAGCAAGGCAGAAGTAGCAGATTGGGAGGGGAAAAGCACTGACTGCTGCTGCAGACTGTGAATATCATACTTGAATCGATAAGGAGTCACTGGGTGATAAAAACCAGTGTCATCTAAGTGTAGAGTAAGGCTTGATGTTTGCCTGGGGCAGGGGACAGGGACTGGATGCATGATTCCAAGGGAAGGATGAAAAGCAATGCCAGGACAAGGAAGCAGGGTGGAGCACTGAAGGCGTATTTAGGAAGCAAATTAAATGCTCTTACAAATATCGTCTGAATTGAAGGGAAATGAAGTCTGTTCTTAGAATTTCAAATTTGATGGAATTTTTGGTTAACAGAAGCACTGTTGGGAATACTTTCATGGATCAGCCTTTATAGTTTGTTTATCCACGTGTTTGAAATATGGTATGAAAACAAATACACTGTTATCCTTGGTATTACTTCAAATAAAGATTCTGAGTTAATGGAGTTGGTTCAGACAAATGAAACTATCATCGTGTATACATACACCTCTGGTCTGGATAAAAGTCTCATCGTGTGATTAATACAATTGAGACATGAGATATATAGAAAATTTGTTTTGCATTCTAAACAGTGTATGTCCCAAAACATTATTTTAACTTGCATTCACATTTATGAAGGCAAAATCCAGATTATATAATTAAGGGGGGAAAGTATCAGGTCTTTGAACTTACAAGGCTATTAAGCTGCTTTATAAGGCATCAGTATTCAAAATCTATCTACAAAAAAATTAGAACATAGTGCAGGCGTTCCCTAAATCCAGACCTCCCAGGATTGACATTCTATGCCTGTAGAGATGCACAGAAAGCTTACTTCGAATTTCTGCGAGTTTCACTCCCTGCCTGTAAAATGAAGGACACCTGTTTCCTGACGGACTTGAAAGTATTGTATAGATTATCAAAAGTAAACCTTCAATGTAATACTTGCCACCAAGTTTCTGCCCGTTATTATTATTGCCAGTGTGGCAGGAAATTCATCTTTTGGTGTAAAGAGCTGTTGTGAAGTAGAAAATTGACCAAAATCTGTCATCCTCATTGTTTTCAGTTCACATGAGCCTCATTGAACTTGAGACAAGTCATCTGAGTCGGCGTGGATGTGGTGAGGGACAGTCCCCACCCAGGTTTCATTCTGAGTGTTAGGAGTGTGCAGATATGAAAATTCAGTGTAAAACCTAAAACAAAACTGCCACACTTCAGTCTACTCATTTCAGACCCAATTAGCATGTTCAATTTTGGGGGCAAACCCCATCAACTGGTTTCGTTGTCCTTTTGGCAAATTTCACAACAATTTTTGAGCTGCCAATACTTTTCATATCGGATCTAGGCCTGTGCTATATTTGTTCTTTGGTCTACGGATGGACTACTTTGTACTTTTGTAAGTTTGTTTGTTTGTTTGTTTGTTTGTTGGGGGAGGGACATACTTAGTATATAGCCCAGAGTAACCTCCAACTTATGGCAGTTCTGCCTCAGCTTCCCAAGTGTTGGGGTTACAGGCACGAGTCACCATTCCCAGTGTGTAGTTATTTTAATCAGTGCTTAATGAATTCACTACTGAAGACACGAGTAACAATATTGGCCACAGCCTGCATCCCACACCTGTTTCCTTGCCTCATCGATGCCACCATTTCATCCTCCTTCCTCCTGGCTTCCTCAGCAGAGTCCAGTGGTCATCTTGGTATTCTTTTTTGTTGTTTTTTAATTCTTTCCTTTTAATTTTTTTCTTATTTTCTTCTAAGTTATTTTCACAGTTGTGAATAGATCATTTAATATCTTACATAATGCTTTGGAAGAAATTTTCCTCTCAATATTATCACAAATAGTATCAGTGCACAAAATGCCCTTGTTACTAGAGCGTGCCTTGAATATTTTTTCCTAAAATGACATCCAGCTGTTAGAGAATTTTTATTATTCAAAGCCAGAGGATGCCTTCTGAAACGTAGATTAAAGATTGACTTCTTCTAGGGAAGCCACTAGGTTATCCTAATACTGATTGTTCATTTATTTAAAATAAAAATGGCTAAATAAAGAAACCTTTTTGATCATATTTTTCATTTCAAAAATTGAAAATTTTCATCAGTATCATGTTTTGGTACTCTATAGGTTGTGTGACTTGGACATTCATTTCACTTTCATCCTTGCTTTAAATATTTTTTTTTCTTTTTTTTACTGTTCCTCAGCAGGGTCCCCTTGTAGATTAGAATGCACTGGGTTTCGCACAGTAGGTCTGCCCTCTACAAACCGAAGAATCTAGATGAATGACCTTACGGTGTATGCTGAATGAGGAAAGCGCTAGCGATGGGACCTTCGCGCCTGCCCTTTGCGCACTAATTTTAAACTCCTCATCTGAGCTGTGTGGGACGGTAGCCTATCCTTATAGTTAAACATCCTGGAACAGGACTCTTACTCAAAAGCTGCTTGTAAGTGAGTCACTTGTCTACCCTAGCGATGTCAGTCCCAAAGCCAAGAGCAACTGAGAGAAGCAGGCTGCACGGAACCCATCGAGGGAGTTAGGGCAGTATTCAGCGAGCCCGTGCGCCAGTTTGCACAAGGATTCCTTTATCCTGCTGAAGGGCTGCTTTCAGAAAGAACTTAAAGCTGTAGAGCTACTACAGTTTACGATGCACAGACAAGTGGGGAACAAGTGCACGCTCACACACACACACAAACACACACACACGCGCGCGCGCGCTGCAGCATGCATGAAGCTGCCCTTAAGGCAGCAGGAAACCACAATGGGGGAAGAGTCCTCAACTATCCTGCAGCTGTCACACATTTCTCCAAAACAAAGCGACATATGTAAATTATTTTAGAAAAATGAAGTCCAGCAGTCTCAGTAGTAGTGCAATCTAAAGTACTGTCAGTTTTAATCTACACTAAACATACTTCAGAGTAATGAAGTGAGAAACCAGACAAACGTGTTGGTATATGTGTTTTTATCACTTATCTGAGAGAGATTCGTAAAAGTAAACCAGGCGTGTGTGTGTGTACGTGTGTGTGTGTGTGCATGTCATGTGTATGTAATATTAAAGAATATTCCTTAATGTTGTGCTTTTTACTTTCTTTCATTTGAGTAGACAAACTTATTTTGGATGACACAGATCGGGATAGCATACGTATCTCTGTGTCTGTCAAATGCAGAAGGAATCACCAGATTGCTTTTTTATATGGTTTTCTGTAGTACCGCCCATGGAAGACTGTAAGGAACAAGAGCCTATCATGGACAACAATATTTCTCTGGTGCCTTTTGAGAGACCTGCTGTCATAGAGAAGCTCACGGCAACTATGGGAAAGCGCAAAAGCTCCACTCCGCAGAAGTTTGTGGGTAAGCAGGACAGACAGGCGATTTGACCCTTCGCCTGGTGACAAGGGAAGGCAGGGTCTCTGTGGAGACATCGGCACGGTGTGTTCCATAATAGGAGAAAAATATCTGTCTTTCTCCATCATTCTCTCCCACTCTACAACCGTCCATGTACATCACGCACACATGCACACACACACATGCACATGCACACACGCAAACACACACGCGGCCTTGCGTGTATGGGAGAGTAGTAAAGGAAGACTACGAGACAGCGAACACCATCTCAACATGGTATATAAGTAGATACAGAACGTGATATCATATGTGAAAGCTACCGCGCTGTCTTTACTCTGACTGAATAACAACTGAGATCCAAACTGCTGGCCACACTCGTGATGTCTTTTCCATTTCTCTAAGTGTCAGCTGTTTCACCGTTTCATTTCTACTGTTAATTCTCTAAGTATTTGAACTAGAATCAAGAGGTACTTTGCTTCCAAACTTGCCTTCAAAAAATAAAGTAGCAGTGTCCATCTAAAATGTTTCTCACATGACTCTGTGTTCTGTGTTTTGGTCCCTGTTTTTCATCCAGTCTATGATCTTTGAGCTGAGAAGATGAAATATCAGATATTTAGACTTTATTTTTCATCTCCAAGCCTTTAGATATTCTCTGGGATGCCCACTGTTGGCACCATTCTGCATCTGTGCCGCATGTTGTGGGAGCGTCTCTGAGGACAGAGGGTCTTGGATTTTTTTAAAGGATGTATGAATAATAGAGGTTCGTTAGAAAGAATTGTTAAAGAACCATAATTTATTGTATATGGAAAATATCTTTCGTTTAGTGATATGATTAACAGGAAAGGTAAAAACATTAAAACAGATTCTCACATCCTAACATTAGAGAACATGGGAGGAGACAATTCTTGGGCAGTGGCTAGAAAACAGCCTTTTCCTTTGTTTTTTAAGGAGGAATGGGCTATGAGAATTCTTATTCCACTAAATTTCTGAGAAGGCTTTTTTGAATTTTAAGTAAAGAATTAGCAAATCATTTGTCACATTAAAACCAACTGATGGGATTTAGTAAGCACTCATGGACCAAGTCTAATGAATGAGTGTAAAAATAAGTGTAAATTTTTTTTCTGCACCTGTTCTTGCTCCCAAAGAGAATTATTACATTTATTTATGAGCTTCAAAGCTTTATAGCTGGGAAGATACTCATCTATTCTAACCTGTCTGTCTGGTCTAGACTATTTCCCAGCCACGTTCTCCTTCACCTGCCATCTAGTCTCTTCCTGGCTGTGCCTGCTACGTGTTTGTTTTCATGTTGCCTCCCTCATGGTAACCTCCTCATGGTGCTCTCTCATGGCCTCTCCTCATGACCTTCTCCCTCCTCTACCCCTCTCCACCTGGGACCTCCTAATGGGGATCAGAGTTCCCATCTCAACTCTCCTCTCCTGCCCAGCTATTGGCTGTTCAGCTCTTTATTAACGAGTCAGAGATGATGGAGAACAGTTTTTATACAACATTGAGACAGGGGAGTCTTCATAGAAATGACAGTGCCCACCTCTGGACTGCAACCAGATGTTTGGGCACAGGAATCAGCATCTGAATGCACAGTACACAAAACTATGCCCCAACAGATGAGCCCAAGAGCCGTGCTTTGTATGAGGCCAATTCAATATCCTAGATTGTACTCAGTGACATCATGGCAGCTTTCCTTTCTGTTCCAGTAATAAGCAGCAAACAATAACTACAATAGTTGTGTAACTCTTTCTATGATTGCTCTTAAAATGGAAATTTTCATCATTCCAAACTTAGTGTGAACCCTTTTCATGTGCCTCTCAGCTAAATGCTGCTCTTCAACCTGCTGCACTCTCCAGGCTGTGATCCGTGACTTAAGCTTGTCTGTCCGTCTATTCTGCCCTTGTGATGCAGCTTAGATTTCAGACTTCATCCCTCTGACCACTGTAGTGCCAATATTCTTGACTCTCTTGACTTGTCCTACTTATGGTGATATTCTACTGTCCCATGAGTCAGCGTCTTTTCCATACTCTGTCTCAGATGCCAGGAAGTAGTTCTGACAGATTTCCTGACGCCCTGAGAATGACACCACTTCAGGTAAACGTGTAACTGACCTGACATTCCTTTAATGTATCCCTGGAGAGTCTTCTCCACTACTCTTCATCGGCGCCATTTTCCACATGGCTCTACTCTCCACACTTGGTCTGTCTCTCCTTAGAGATCTTCTATCTATAGTCACAGGGAACAAGATGAGATGATTTCATTATACTATCTCCAATGCTGTAGAGTTGCCTTTTATTAATACCTGGGATTTGTGTTCCTCCATTCCCCTGTCATGTCCTCACGTTGTTTCTGTCTTTCTCACTTTCCTATGTGATAAATGCCTTCATGATAAATTCTCCCAACTTCAGGCAAAACCTTCGCTCAATCCAGGGTCTCCATGCGTATGCTATACCCTGCTCTCCCCTGTTCAAAGATAGAATCATTCAAAGGATTTTCAATGCCTCTTTCCATGCCTTTCTTCATTCTCTTCATTTTCCAGTACCTGAAGCCTGCCTTTCTTGCTTGGGCTCCACCAAAAGTTTTCGGTTAGAGGCTTGCATGATTCTAAATCCAGTGAGCCCTTCGTAGACATTGTCCTAAATGCACATCCTAAAGAGTTTCTGCCATTGAAGCCTATGCACTGATCCCCAAACTGAATCTATCCCCTTTTCTGTCTTGCTGCCATGCACTCCCAAGACCGAAAACTCAGCTTCACTCTTCCCTTTCTGTCTGTGTTTAGGTCATCACAAAGGCCTAGTAACTGTATTTGTACAACTGCTGGCCATTCTGTTAACCCCTCTCTGTTGTCACTATTGCCACAGTAGGCCAAGCCTCACACTACAGTGACTTTTCTGAAACCTCTTATTGAATGAGTATCACATCAGCTAGGGTTCCCTATTTAAATACTGCCAGCTGTAGTGCTCTCTGGGTAAAATCCCTCCGTCTCCTGCTGCATGCAGTGCTGTCTGACTCTGGTGGACAGTTTCCACTGTGGCCACCTTGAAAGGGAATTGCTTATCTGTAAACATCCGTTCTTGCTCCTGAGCCATCATGCCAGCCACTGCACCTCCATGCTTTTTTTCTGGCCAATGTCTACCATCCCACTCTCCATCCGAATGCCACTTCTTTCAAAAAGTCTTCCTTTACTGCTCTTATGCCAGTTAAATATTCGTCTTATTTGTGCATAACATACATGCCAAACTGGCATTCTTTCTACATGTGAGCTCTTGGAGAACATGGGTCAGATTTTCCTACTTTAATTTTGAAAGTTTTCAAGTTTAACATTTTTTGTTTGAATGTTTTTTGTTATTGTTGTTTCAGTTCCTTTTTTGGGGGGGGGTATATTTGTTTTTTCAAAGCCAGTTTTCTCTGTATAGCCTTGGCTGTCCTAGAACTCTGTAGCATCTATATAGTAGGCCATGCTGGCCTTTAGCTCAAAGAACTGTGAGCCTCTGTCTCCTGAATGCTGGGGTTAAAGTTGTGTGCTACCACAGCTGGCTCAATATCTTAACTTGGATGGGAGGAGGTGCCTTTTTTTGCTTCAGTTGTTTTTATTACTCCATCATTACCTTGATGGACATTTGAGCTATTTCTTCAAATCTGAAATAACACTAATTTGTTGATGCTGCCTTTTCCAACAGGTAGTACATTCCAACAGGATTTACATTTTCTACAAGCCTTCACCCACAACCTACTATAACATAAAATAGCAAACTATTTCAAGAGCCCTTATTTGTTAGCTTTCTTTGTCAAAATAACTAGGTAAATACTGTATGTTTTTAAAGGTAGAACTATTAAAAGATAAACTATTCTGACAAAGAAGAATATTGTTTTGTTTTGTTTTGTTTTCCTGTTTGATCCCTCCTCCCCCTGCCCCGCAAATGCTTTATGGCTAATGTTCAAACCTTGTGTTAATATAAAATACTGGGGGAAATATTTATTCTTTTTAGTAAATGTTAAGGGAAAAACAATATATTTCACACATCTGGTGTAAAAATGAAAAGTTGCCAATTTCAAGAAACAAAACGCAAATACTTTGTGAACAAGTATTTTTGGAAGTAATTTATAATATATTTAAGTAGCCCTTGGCCCCATTTCTTTTATCAGGCGGCACAGCTTTAAAACTAATTTAATAATGATGGTTCACATTCTACTGCCTGACATGTATTGACTCTCTGACTCTTCTAAAGTAGTAGCTAAATCAACCAAATTAGCCTGCTCAAGAGTAAAGCTGCATAGGCTATAACCAGATTTCTGATGTTCTTACAGTGTTTGCAGCTGACTTGCTGTGCTTGAGATATGCAGAAATGAGCACAGTCTGTTTATTTTCACCTGCCATTTATTCTTTGTCTTATAATTCCGAGCTTCATGCAAATGAACACTTTAATAAAAATTAAAATGAAGATAAAAAGCACACCTTTCAGGCTGCATACATTTGACATTAGAACAAGCACAAATGGCCTGTTACAAATTCTCTGAATGGACGTCTCCACAGAATTAAAGGAGCTCAAACATCTGACCTAAAGAGTAAAATGGCACACGGTTCGCTAAACTGTAGTGTTTAGCTAAGTTTGCACCTTTTTAATATTTTTAATCCAGTCACTCACTTTGTTGTGTTTTCTCTCTCTCTTTTCCTCTCCTCCTTTTTCATTTCCTAAATTTTAGGGGAAAAGCTTATGCGGTTCAGCTACCCAGATATTCATTTTGATATGAACTTAACGTACGAGAAGGAGGCTGAGCTCATGCAGTCTCACATGATGGACCAAGCCATCAACAATGCAATCACCTACCTTGGAGCTGAGGCCCTTCACCCCCTGATGCAGCATGCACCAAGCACAATCGCCGAGGTGGCCCCGGTCATAAGCTCAGCTTATTCTCAGGTCTATCATCCAAACAGGATAGAAAGACCCATTAGCAGGGAAACTTCTGACAGTCATGAAAACAACATGGATGGCCCCATCTCTCTCATCAGACCAAAGAGTCGACCCCAGGAAAGAGAGGCCTCTCCCAGCAATAGCTGCCTCGATTCTACTGACTCAGAAAGCAGCCATGATGACCACCAGTCCTACCAAGGAAACCCTGCCTTAAATCCCAAGAGGAAACAAAGCCCAGCTTACATGAAGGAGGATGTCAAGGCTTTGGATGCTACCAAGGCTCCCAAGGGCTCGCTGAAGGACATCTATAAGGTTTTCAATGGAGAAGGAGAACAGATAAGGGCCTTCAAGTGTGAGCACTGCCGAGTCCTTTTCCTAGATCATGTCATGTACACCATTCACATGGGTTGCCATGGCTACCGGGACCCACTGGAATGCAACATCTGTGGCTACAGAAGCCAGGACCGTTACGAGTTCTCATCACACATTGTTCGAGGGGAGCATACATTCCACTAGGCCTTTTCATTCCAAAGGGGACCCCTATGAAGAACTGCACATGAAGAAATACCGCACTTACAGCCCCACCACCCTCCGGGTGGTGACACGCTTTCTTCTTCTTAATACTGTCACTGTCTATAATTCTTATTCTGTGGACAAAACGTCATCTGCTCTGCCTAATTACAATAAGGAAGAAACAAGAGAAAAGGGATGGGATGTTCACTGATACCTTGGCTTGTTTATTTTGGGGGCGTTTAAAGCAGTTTGTTTTGGCCATGCATCCATATTAAGGCCTATCATACTTTAGGAAATCACCTGGTTCATAGAGATTCATCTAAGGTATTCTGATTTCCTGCTGATGTTCAGAATCGTGACACAAGGCAGGAAAGCTGAGCGTTTTCTGGGTAGGGCTTTGGTAATTTAAACCGGTCTAAGTAATTTTGCTCTCAAAGAAGATGTTTCAAAATGTAAACCCATTTTATTTTCTGTTCTTAGAGATCATGCAACACAAACACATTGTTATTTTTAATAACTCCTGGGATGAGTTGGATTGTTGTGGGCTCTATGTTTACCTCCCCTATGGAATTTATAACTCGGTATGTTTTACACTGTAACATATAGCAAAACTTTTAAACTACAGGTAATTAAGGGCCACTACAATACATCTGAGGGCCTTTGATCTTATTTTTCTAAACTTGCGCACTGTTTTTCCATAGTTTTGATGACTGGCATTTTATAGACACCCTGGCAGCCTTACTTTTAACACCTGTAACAAATAGTATTTTTATGTCGTTTTCAGAATACCCTGTGGTCTAAGAGTGGGTAAGAGGCGGTCAGTAATTTCGAGGAAGAATTCTGCTTTTCACAATTAGAGTTTTTTTTTTTTTAATTTTAATATGATGGCAGCCTAGTTTACCTATTTGTTTCTAAAGCTGTGTTTACGATCGTCACTTTATCAGCATTTAATCAGTGTTAACCAGTCAGCAGAAAAGTGTAGGCTAACAGTAGGGGGAAATCCCGCTCTGAGAACCCTTTTCTGGTATTTCTCTGCAAGCTGTGACCACTCAGTGTTCTGCCCATAGTCCATTCCTCTTTGACTCTTAGACTAGAAGGTGTTTTAAAAAAAATAAAATAAAAGCCTTGCTCTCGGCTGCTTCTTTTCAAATCTTGGGGCAATTGCTATTCGTACCTGACTGTGGTAACTTGAGCATTGGAAGGTCTTTCATTTACTAGGGCTGTTTATTCCACTGTTTCTTCAGTAATAAGATTTACTACTACCTTTCTTGGCTGGAGACAAAGGGAACTTCTTTGTTACCTTAATATCACACTGCAGGTCAAACAAAAGAACAACAAAGTTTTCTTTCACCTTTCTTGGAGTTGGGAATGTGACAGTCTTCAGGTGAAGGTCCTGCACTTTAAAAAAAAAATTTTTTTTTCAACTCTAGAAGTCATTGTCAGACATGAATCTCAATCCCTTAGTAGAGAATTTTCTGTCTTCTTT
Organism: Meriones unguiculatus; assembly: GCF_030254825.1. Taxonomy (NCBI): domain Eukaryota; kingdom Metazoa; phylum Chordata; class Mammalia; order Rodentia; family Muridae; genus Meriones; species Meriones unguiculatus. The sequence goes on along the minus strand of NC_083362.1, from coordinate 56,609,389 downwards.
TAATTTGCACAAGGCATATACTTTCATATTTCACGTACTCAGTTGGTCTTTTACTAACCATTATCTTAGTAATTTCTAGAGAAATGTCCAAATGCTTCCTTTACATGTAAGAGGATTTACCAAAACAGAGCTATATCAAATGCCAACTGTTGGGCCTTTTGTTTTTTTTTTTTGTTTTTTTTTTTTTGTTTCTTTGTTTGTTTTTTCATCCCTTGGTACTTTGTGAAAACAGTTTACTCATGGATAAAATGTCTTGTGAAAGCCTTCCATATTGCCATTACCCTGCATACCCTCAAATCGCAGTGGAAAGGAAGTTTATTTTAGAATGAGGTAAAAAATTTGAAGGCTCATGATTTTTTGTTTTTACTGAAGCATTTGGATACCTGTCAGTGTGTTTATTTTGGCCTTTTGTGAATTTCTGCTGGCATCCTCTATCAATTTTCTTCATTCTCTCTCCTCTTATCTATTGTATTAACAGTAATAAATCTTCTTGCCCTAGAAGGAAACTGAATTTAGGTGTACCTAAGATTTGTGTACTTTCCTGACAGAGATGGTACCAATATACTCTACTTTTCTGATTCCATCTTATTAGAAAACCTGATTTGTTCAAAAGAGGGAGCTACGGTGGTATATTGGCTGTACATATACACTAGTATTTTTTTAGCTGCATGGCCCAAGGTACAGGAAGAAGTAGATGGCTCAGGAGTGACAGGGACAAATGAGGACAAGCAGAATTAAAAATTTGTGGATTACAATGAATTTTGTGGACATGGTGCTGTCTGAGGGACCCTCAGTGATGGTACTTGCTTCTTTTTCGCCAAAGAGAATAAGCAACACGGTAGTAGCTAAAAGTAAGGGTGAGGGCCTGGAACCGAACAAGCCTAATTTACATAACAGTTACAAGCCCAGTTTCTTTAGGTGAGATTTTACAGTTGAGGGAGTGTTTGAGGATCATGAAAATGGGTTATCTTCTGTGTTTTCCACTTTGGCAGAAATTTATCACCTGACTTTGCCCTAATTTTGCCCAGATTTTTTTTTTATTGCCAGTTCTTTCTGGAGAAACACTCTGCCTTTCTGTACTACTGATGGATTGCTGTTATATAAAGGGCTTTTTAGAGCAGTGCGAGCAGCCAGCATGAGGAGTAGCAGAAGGACGCATGAAACAGCGTCATTCAAACATTCCGTTAAGAATTTTCTGGATAAAACTGGGGAAATGAAGGACAACCATCAGATTTAGGAATACGGTACCTGTCCGGCCAGCATGCATACAGGTGACTGTTCAAATGCATTATAGTTTGCATGCACATGTCTATTACGCATTCTTTTCATGAAAATTCACAAAAAGAAGCAATTGGCGTCACCAGATGTGTTACAAAAGCTTACGGCCAAAGGTACAGTTAAAAATACATCAGCAGTTAGGTCCACTTCGGCAGGTTAAAAAAAATCCCAAAATTGTCAGGGTCTCTTTAGGGCTAGTGGATACGTAAATCGCAAGACTCCATTATCTATATCCAGAAACAACAACAACAACAAAAAATGTATCACTAAAAAGATGCTAGGTTAACTAGTGAAAATTTAAAGAAATAGAAGTTCTTTTTGGCGAGGAAGAAAATGCAGGAAACGATTTAGCAACTTTGACCTGTGTTCATGCATTGCACATCACAGTTGCGCACCTCACAAGACCTTGATGTCTTGTTTGTGTGTCTTAATTTTGACCCAAGTTTGTATTTTCCGAGTCTTACTTCATCTTCTCTCTGAAAGGTAAGTTAGCATAGAAAGATGAACGGAAGAGGCTGGAGAGGGCCAGGAAAGCTGTCTGGCCCTCGATTCAGGACAGCACTTAGACTATCAGAGTTACCTGACTGCACATTTTTTAGCCTTGGATTATTATTTTTTTTTTTTACTATAAAATTGTAGAGTTGTGGTCATCGTCAATTATACTTCATATGTTATCTTAACAAGTACTGTATGAATGATTATTCTACAGCAAAAGCTCCCCAGATCCAAAAGGGAAAAAAAGTGAGGGGTAAATTTAATCTTGTATATATGAAATTTATTTTATAAAATTTTTGTCTTCCAGTTTCTGCAAAATAATTAAAATATACAGTAACTGGTCTCTTAAATCCTGAATTTAATGTATTAAATACTTATAAAATTTTATATTGGTGCCTTTTAAAAATGCATTGAGGGTGTTGGTTAGCTATTTCAGCTCTACAACACTTCTACTGTGTATTTTTTTTAAATCACATAAAAATTTAAGTACTCTGTAATTCACTTTTGTGTTCTTAGCAAAAAAGAAAGAAAGAAAAGAAAAAAACTGTTAAAAGAATTTCCAAACTTTTAGCTGAGCTGGCAAAAGTGACAGGAAACTTTGAAACCAAATTTTAAATTTTTTTTAGCTTGATAATATTTCTAAACACTATTATATGGTGGTGACAAAATAGAAGGTAGAGTCACATGTCAGCAGTGAATTGAATTATGCTTTGTGATTTGAGGAAGAATTTCTTGTGTCACACAGGAGTCCTTCACAGAATTTGGGATCAGTCAGTAATTACAGTATTGTTTTGCTCTTTTTTTTTTTATACCCAACTAATGTTACTCTAGTCTTGGATCCTCTTTACTCTAACCTGTGGTGGTTTATGAAACAATGTGGAAATGTAGATCATTCTGTGCCCTTGAACAAAACAGAGCTCTGCACTCATGTCACATTGCTCATCTCTAAAATGTCATCTCAGATGTCAGGAGGAGGGTTGCCTGTCACTTGTAAAGGGTGTTTTCTACTGTGACAGCTATAAAAACGAGCTGCTGGTTGTATAAAGCAGACATCATATGACCATGAAGCTGTGATATGCTAGTGTTTCCTTCTGTAATGGTGTACTCTTAGGCCAAATAATGACACCTTGAATATTTTTACATTTATTACAGAGATGTAAAATTTTGGAATTTTCAAAAGGTTTTTATGTAATGTTCTATTTCCAGCAGTTTGGTTTTCTCTTGCTGTACTGTGAGTTTGTGGGTATTTTTTCATATGCACTCTGAGAAATGAGTTCTTAATTCTGTTTATGGTGTTTTTGTCTCATAATACTCTGTTTGTATATGTTCTGTACAAGTTTGTTATGAACTCACCTTTACCCTGTATAGACAGTGGTACCTGAACAACTAGTTTCCTCAGATGACTTTTATATTATGAATTAATATGAAATTTATAGGTCATGTGCTAAACCTCATTAACACTTCACATAGGTAAAAATAAGCCAGTTTGCAGAGAATCAGGCCTTCAGTTTACCTCAAGTGACAGATAGTAAAGGAAACTTGGACAGAGGGAGGTCACGGGGTCCCCTACTGCAGACTTACTAGCAGGTCACTGAGTCTCCTTTAGTAGAAATGGGTGTTAAAAGGAATACACTGTAACGAGGGAAGGGAATCTAGGGGCTGCTGGAGTTGTTGTTATTGTTGCTTTGCTCTTTTTAAAAAGTTGTTCAAATTTTGAAACTGTGATTCGCTTCTGACTGTGTGGCACCTGAGAGTTTGTACGCAAAGCACCTTTCCGTCTGTGTGGCTAAGTTCTGGTGTTACCCATTTGGTTCTAACTGCCCCTTTCCTGTCATCTCCACTCTGTTCACGGCCCTTCCTCCATTGTCTCTGGATGTCTTCTTTCTTGACCCTCCTACTCATTAGGAGGTCAAGCCCTGAACTTCTGATTCATTAAGTCTTAATTTTTGTCTCGGTGGTTTTGGTGAGCTGTATAATCTGCTGCCGTGTTTCTGTACTCAAGCGTGGTTTTATATATTTTTGAAGCACGGCTGGGCAGCGTAGCCCTCATTTTGCTTCATTCTTTAATATGAAGCCCCCAACTCGACTCCAGGGATTCTGCGATGCGAGGATATGTCTGATTCCTTTTTGCCTGGATTTGGATTTGTTTGGCTTCCTTCTAAAACACAAATCATGAGAGAAGAGACATTTTCCCCCAAACAGTTAGTAAGAGGATAAAAATGTTAAGTCTTAACTTTCTCCCCACTGTGGGGGGGGACAAGTGCTTTAACACTTCTGCTATTTTATTCCAGGCTCGGAAGGGGTCTCCAGGCCCCACGCTTCTTCTGAATAGTCGGGCCTTCTGGACCATGTGTTATTGGCAGTTTCAGAAGGGTGACTTCTGCTATCGAGCTTAACATGTGATCTTTCTTTCCATAAAAGTGCAATACCCCTCTTGAAGTCTTAAAAACTATGGTGATTTTTTTTCTTTTATTAACTTTTTTCTTTAGCCAATGACAAAAAAAAAAAAAAAAAAAAAAAACAACTTAGAAATTATACCATGTCAAAGGACATAACAAGCAGAAATGAAAAACCACTCCACTATGAAAAGATCAGAAAATGTAGAAGCAAACAACTTCTCTGACTTTCTGGAAACTTCGTTTAGGCTAAATTTCCTTTGAAAATATGAGAGAAGTTTTTACTGAAGCTGAAATTAGACTGGATTTTTTTCCCACTCTTGCCTAATGCTCTTACATTAAACTAATATTTAATGTTTTTATTTTTCTCCTTTTGAAAATTAAATATTAAAGCACTTAGGTCAGGTTTAAATTGATAATACCTGTTGAAGAAAAAATTTTACATATTTGAAGCAGACCTGTTTTCATGCAGATAGAGAGGTATCTTTTGTATCATCCATATTTATATTTAGTGTGCTGTTTTCTTTTTTTTAATACCTGTGTTCCTGTAGTAAAACTGCTGTAATGTAAATATGTTTTGTTAAAAAAAAGAAAAAGAAAGAAATTTCTTTGGCTTTTTTTTTTTTTTAAGGCATATACTGCATTTGTACGGTATGTGTCTTGGCTACTTAACTTTTTTTTCTTTAACAATACCAAAGGTAATTAGACTATTTTAAGGACTAATTGCTTGACAGTTTCTAGAATACTTTGATTTTTTTAGAAGAAAAAAGAAAAAAGAAAAAAAAAAGGTCAAACCAGTAAACCTCATTTTTTCAAACTAATAATTTGGGGAAATAAAAACTATTGTTTAAAAAGAAATATATATATATATAAATATCTGTAAAATTAAAATTCCAGACCTTGTATGCCAGGTTTGCTCAGTGTAATGTAGGTTTGTTTTTTTTTTTTTTTTTTTTAAGGCTCAAATACCTCAGAAAATGGGGTTTACTATAGAAATACGGCAGCAGCCTCTGCAGCTGTGTGAGCTGTCGCTCTGCTGCGTACTGATTGGGAGACCTCCACTAAACAGTTTCATCACTGCAGACTAAAATGTGGGACTTGTATTTTCCTTGTTTTTAATGCACACATGTACACGCTCTATGCGTGTCCGTGGCTACTGTGTATATGTGTGTGAGTGTTGTATATGCATGTGTGAATGTGTGTATGTGTGTACAACTAAAGAAGCTGCAGAAACTTTGTAATACTTTGTGAAAGGGTTATATTATAAAGGTTTGTACTGTCCGAGTGCACAGCTACTGGAATAAATTTAGCCAATCTCAGGAACAAGCATATAATTTGTCCAAGATTTATTTCTTCTCAGAAGTGTAAGTGCAGTTTTTAATTCTGTATATTATTTAATATTTTACCAATAAAATAAACTTCTGATGTACATTGTTTGTTATAAAAACTTTCTGTTGAAAATTCTGTCTACAAATACATCCCTCCAGGCACTGAACAGTGAACTGTTGAAGAATACTAGGTGGCTTGGTCATTGCCAGTGTGTGTGTGTGTCTCAGCCCTGTCCCAGAGTTCTGATGTGTGTGATCTCACCAGTCCTTATCTTTTGCATTAGCTGCTCCACAGAACTTTATAGACTCTACTATGGCAGAGAACAAAGTATCACATGTTTTGTCAAGGTTAACACCACTATACTTTGGATAATTCTCATGTAATCCTGTTTTTACCTTTAAAAACCAACCTAAAATGTCTCTGTCGGAGTCTCACATCTTTTTCTAGAAGACATCAGACATAAAGGGGAAAAAAAGGTGTAGCTTGCTCCAGATTTCCACTAAGTATACAAGTGGGCCAAGCATTGGTCAATAATCATATTATAAACAAGTTAGAACAGAATTAGCAGCATTGGAGGGCATTTGATTGCCAGTTCTGCCTGATGTAGCCCTGTCCTTAGGAATGTGAAGGACTCTGGCCTCAGATTCCATAAGGTGTGCATCTTTCCATCGGAAGACTGTTCTGTTACAAAGATATTCCCAACCAGAAATCTAAATGGGGCCCAGATGACTGAAATTTTATTTTACTTAGCTTTAGCTATCTGCTTAGCTCTTGTGCCAATTTATAAAGTCCCACACACATTTGAGATAGCTGTTAAAATTTCATTGGTACATATTTACAGAATCCATGGATATTTGCAATCGTTCTCAATAAATTCACTTCCATATGTCATACAGAATGAGAGATAGTACAAATTGAAATGAACATGTATAACCCCGCCCGATCATCTTTCAAAATACAAGCCTGTGGCTGGAGACAGGTGAGTGGGAAGTAGCCGACAGAATAAACTTAGCGTATTACTACTAGTATTAAGTTTAGGAAGGGCCTTTCTCAATCAGAAATGTCAGGCTCTGGTTTATCTATTAAGAGGAGCCAAATTTTGAAAAAAAGAAATATTGAACATCCCTTATGCTCTTGAATTTTATTGAAATCCAGTCAGAAGCAAGATGGGATCTTGATATGCTAAGATTTTTATCAGCATCCCTAAGCCAAAAGCCTAGTCTTAAGGGACAAGTCACTTGGTGAAGCAATTTCATTTAGTGTACCCTAAATGTCAATAAAACCTCACATCTTGTCAGTAGCACTATGGGAAGTCTTCAGTATACCTTGTTTTATCTTAAATTGACAGGTAGGCTTCTACAATGCCTAAGGGAGGTGTTTGTCCAAACTACCTAATGGGCAAAAAGGATATAAACTCATTTGGAAACCCACAAGCCCATGTAAAATCAGATAAAGGCAGAGGAAATCAAGACGGATGCTCACTCTGAGAAAAATAGCATGCCTGCATCTTTTCTCCTTCCTGGGTCTTATACTCTTGGGTGATGTTTTCCATCAGACCACTTGCCTTTAACTTCAACTTTACCAGGCAATATAAAAGCCCCTCAAAATAGTCAAAAGAGATACTGCCCAAACTGGTGTTGAGATGTTTATTCTAGAAACCTTTGGAAGAGCTGTTTGAACATGGCCTTCAGACCAACTGAAATGTTGATGAAGACATGGGATATTTGGATCCAGGAAGATCCAAAGGTAAAAGGGGACTAAGCTAAGGGGTGTTTTGGGCTGACCTCAACTGCAGTATTGGTGGGCCTACAATGATGGAGGAGTGTTCTGCATTGTCCATTTAATTTGACAGGCGATGGCGACAGTCAGTTAGCTCTACCAAGAATGCTTAGTGAACGCCTTGATGTGTAAGTAGGGACTGGAAAGAGTGTCCATATGATGGCAGTGACCTAGATCCAAGTATTGGATCTGGGGGGAAAAAGGCTTAAAGGATTCTGATTCATGAAGACTTTTAAAATATAATACTGATTCTAATCTTCCTCTTTAAAAATTAGCCATGAGTGACTCAGGATATTTGGTTGTTGAGGTAATAAAGGTGGACATGGGGGTGGATATCCAAAGCAGAAAAAAAAATGGCCGCCTTTCTTTTTGTTCCTTTACTGTTTTTCCCTTCTTTCCTGCATTTTTTCTTTATAGTATATATTTCCTACATTTACTTTGTCTTCCTCCTTACTAAACCTGTTTTTCTCTTTCCCTTCTCTTCTATAGAATGTGCTACTTCATTTGCTGACTGATTTCCATGACCCTGTCACAAGTTTGAAACAAAAAGTCTATGTCAACGTGAAAGGGTTAGTGCAACTAGGATATACGTTAAGTTCTAATCAGCTATCTTTGGTAAGTGCATTACAAACAAACAGTTTGTAATGCTTGTAATGGCTTTATCTAAGTCCCTTTCACTTGTGGAAAGTATACTTTATTGGCAAGGAAACACATTTCAGGTAAATTACAGTTGGTTGGTTTGTTCAAAACCAGTCAAAAGGCTAAAACTCAACAGAAATATGTTCATATTTTGCTCATTCTGATTCTCAAACAGAACAACATGAGTTGAATTCATTGGCATAGTCAATGCAGAGGGGGAGGAGACATACTAGGAAATACAGTTCTAAGTTGTAAGACAAATAATAATAATAATAGTCTGAAATTAAAGTTTTATTGGAGAAAATTTTGAAATTTAAAATTTTTAAAGATTTAAAATTATCCAGGAGGTATTGGCCTTTCATTCAATTGTTTAGTGTTTTTTTAATTGTCTTCAAAATTTTCTTTAGGGTAGATGAAATTATTTATCAATTTATTTCTGTCCCTGAACTCATTTATTCTTCTATCACTGGATATAAATGTCAGTGCTTATGCTTGTCTGTCTTCTTTCCACTTAGAAACCTTGAGTTCTGCCTGTTACGGATGTACGAATTCAGCCGGGCCATGGTGGCACATGTCTTTAATCCCAGTTCTCTGGAAGTAGAGGCAGGTGCATCACTCTGAGTTTGAGGGACAGCCTGATCTACAGAGTGAGTTCCAGAACAGCCAGGGCTACCCCAGAGAAACCCTGTCTAAAAGAAAAACAAATGATGTATGAATTCATGAGAAGCTGTGGCCATGAGAACCAAATGTTTTAGGGGTGTAGTCTGCAGCCTGGACATAGTGCACATTCCTCACAGGTGTTAAAAGCTCTCTACAAAGTTACACCTTGTTAGTTTCAAAGTGTAAAGTTTGCCAGCAGGCACTTCCATCTGTTTGAATCCTGAAGGGAGCGATATACTTATCACACAATTCAGCCTCCTGTTATCTCTTCCTAATAAGAGACATCTACTGCCACTTGGACCTTCATGGCTTTGATCTGGAAATTGCTGCATTCTTCCAGGATGGTTGCTGGAGACACGCCTACCACCTGGTCCTCCTTGTCTTTTACAATCTAAGTAAGTAACTTCATTTTTGGCCTTCCATGAATCTTTTCTTTCTTTCTTTCTTTCTTTCTTTCTTTCTTTCTTTCTTTCTTTCTTTCTTTCTTTCTTTCCTTCTTTCCTTCTTTCTTTCTTCCTTTCTTGCCACCTCCCTGCACTGTTTACCTATTTATTTATTTATATCAGATTGTAATCAGCACATCTGCATGCATATTACTTTCATTTACTAATACTTAAAGGGAAGGGGAAAAAACTGGGACACATTATGAGTCATGTTTTTCCAGACACTCGGCCAAATTGTCTTTTGATCATCCCGGCAAATGGTGGTTTGGTTATACCATAACACCAATGTATTTTCCAAGCTACAAGCATACGCCCAGAGTGTTCTGCCCTCTGCTTTAATGTTTTGACAAGCCTGATCACTGAGGAGTAAAGGACAGCTTCATCATACAATAAGCATGAAAAGAGAAAAAGAAATCTTCTACATGTAAAAGGGAAAAATGGCCCCACAAAAGAATTAAAACCACTTCCCTGATAGAGAATGGATCTTTGCCTAATTCTCTTTAAATAAATGAGCACCACAACAATATACCCATTGGGTTAATGTTAGTTGAGGTTCTAAAATGTGCATACACTATATCATCAGTTTAGACTGTATCACACTAGAAAACAAATTTCTGCAAGCACTAATGTATTTTACTTTGTAAAACGTATTCAATATCTGTATAAAAGACTCACCACATTCTATATGATATGTCTTAGTTTTAATAAATGCTCATTTTTGCTAATATATTTTACTTTTTGCTAATTTATCCCATTGGATACTTATTTATAAAGAACACTAAAGATATATTGATAGAACGTTGGAAATTTTGCAGTGTATAGAAATTCTCTGACATTCTGATAATTGTTTGGATTATCCTAATGATGTGGTTTGTTTTTCTTTTCTCTAATGATCAATATGTCTTATGAATGTAAGGACATTCTGCATGGATATACAATATTATAGTCCTGTTATAGATGACTCAGATAAATCATGACACAACTATCTCAAACACACACACACACACACATACACAAAAATGTAAGAAGCCCCAGAAATGAAGATTAGGAAGGCCACATATTTTCCTTTCTGAAATTGTGGGTTCCACATTAATATCAGCATACTCTTTTAGCCACATTTTCAATGTGTTCATAACCCACGTGTGATAATTAGTCATCATAAAAACGTTCATAAGTAGCTCTGGGCTATCCTCATGTCCCTTGGTATTCTGGCCAACTGAAGTATCATATACCAGCAGGCTGTCATGCTGCTAATGGACAGTAAGTATTATTCATAATTCACCAGGACAGGGTTAACACATAACTATCTTCATTTATAGGCATGCTGCTTAGTTTAAAATATGTAGACTGTGGTTTCTGTTTACCTGCTGTTTGTTCTGTAGGACTCTGTGGAACAAGATATAAACTATCCTTGTATTTCTCAGAAGTAAATAATTTTTTTGTTTTTGTTTGTTTGTTTTGATTTTTAGTTTTAAGTCTGACTTATTTTCATCGTTTGGAGGAACATGTATATCATAAATGCAATTGTTCAGGAGGACTGAACTAATACCTGCTTTTCTCCTCTAAAACTGCTTTGGTCTATGAGATCTGAATTAATTCCATTATCCAGACTATTACTGCCAAAGTCCATGATAAAACTAATGTGTAGACACAAGGACAGCTACATCACTGGCTTTCTGAATGACGGTAAGAATGAATGACTTGTCCCATCTCATCTATCACAAAGTAGAAAACAGGTCTTATATATATGTAGAAAAGCCCAATAATGACACAGCAAGGCCTTTCGATGTTGTGCTGTAAGCAAAGGGCACTGATGATGGATATAAACGTGAAAATCACCCTTGATTGACTGAGATTGAACAGAGAGAATCTAGATATAAAAATTCACACATTTTAATACTTAAATTTAAGTCTAAATTTAGCCTAATTTTAATTTTAACCTACCTTTAAACACAAATTCAAGATGAAGGGACTAAAATGTCACCGGCCTTTGAAGATACCAAAGGGCCTTTTTTAGACTGTCAAACAGGCTACTTGGTAAATCCTAGAAGGATTAAAAAAGGAAAAAAAAAAAAGAAAAACAGGGAGTGGCATGGTTGCACTTTCATTCTAGGAATCCAGCCTTTAGAACTTCGTTTATTTTGTGGTTTTCAGAAAGGTTGATCTCTATCCTTGGAGAAATCTGAACAGTGGCTATAGAGCTAGCCTGTAGGATAAGAGTTTAAGCGAAGAAAATGTTGATATGACTTCATTTCCAACACTAAATTGTTGTCTGCTTACAAAGTTGAAAAGATCATAAACTCTGCCTCTTTTCTTTTTTATTCTCTTTCAAGTGATCACTTTCTGTTTCTGTATATTCTTGAAAATCATCTACATGACTTAGTTCATGACTAAAAAGGAAATGGGGAGCAGATGAAATGCATCTTGAGGGTCCAAATGGAAGAGGGAGGAGGAGAGAGGAGGATGGGGCAAAGGAGGATCAGACAACACACAGAGAAAAACAAAGGCCCCATAGACTTTGGAGATGGGAAGAAACAAATGCAGCAAGAGGTGAAACCAGAGAGAAGAGTAGTGCTAGGTAGTTGGCCCAAAAGAATCTGAGTTATTTTGAATAGGCACAGGGACCATGAAAGTGGTTGGGAGTTAACTGATTAGATTTGAAAAATTGCCTGAGGCTCCATGTGAGATCAGATTGGAGGGGATGCCAGACTGGAAGTCAAAGCTACTGCGATGAGCCTAGGGTAAAGCAATGGCTTGTGTTCTGGGAGTGGTATGGAAATGGAGAGGGATGGTTAGATTCTGAAGATACTTAAGAGGAATATGCCGGACTGGTTTGTGCTGGATTGCATGTAGGTAGTGTGGGAATGTGGTTAATTCAGGACAAAGCTCTGGTTTCTTACTGGGAAGGATAGATTCATGTTGGTCCTACTTCTTATCATCAAAAACACAGGAAATGAAGCAAATTAAGCATGAACAAAGATGATGAGCTAATCAAACAGGCTAAAGTGTTAAATGCCAGTGAGATATCCAAGAGGAGATATGTAGTAGGAAATTAGAGATGCCGAGATTCAGTGTCAGGAGAGAATGCAGAGAGACAGAAACAAGGAGACAGGGAAAGACAGACACAGAGATTAAAATCACCGATTAAGTGAGGTTATTTACTGAGCCTGTAAAATAAAAATGAAAAGATTAAAGTCAGATTCATTTAGTTAAAATATAAGCTTTTATAAATGTGAAAGAAACTATCAAGACATTAAACCCTGCAGTGAGAGAAACAAGCTTCCCGGGCTTTCAGAGGAAAGTATATGGAATAGGAATGCCTCTGAGAGGGTAGTGCTGAAGAGAGGATTTGAAATATTTGGGGGGGGGGAAGATTTTGGAGAGACAATGAAGAAGTTGGGTGGAAACTATACTGCAGAGGAAGCTGAAGTGAAATGCATTTTCAGGCCCTGTGAATTTGATCACATCTACAAAGATTCCGTGGAGAGCAGAACCAGCGACCAGGCAGGCCTCGCTGACGCGAAGCACTCTGTGGCCCAGACAGTTGGGTGTATCTCAGAAGGGCCTGAAGGGGTCTAACCACATGCCTCTCTTTTACCAGGAATGTCTGAATGTTTCTCTTTGAGATGTAGGGTAGACCAGCAGTAGGTTCATCCAGGAGGCAGGACATGTTCCCACTAACTCATCTGAATAGTCCCTGCATTGCCATCTTCCTTTGACGACTATTAGAGATTATCTCCATTTACAGAGATGAAAACTGAGATCCTCGTCCTGAGGCTTTTGATGGATTTATGTAAGGCTTATCTTCAGAGCTAATTATATAGAACGGCCCTGAATTTTCCACACAGAATTTCAGATAATCCCATTTACAGACCTCCCTGGGACCTCATTTTAACCTCAAAGGAATACTAACCTTCAGGTATCCTAAATGTTTTGAGTTAAATTAAGGAGACCTTCTTCTATATTATTGTATAGGTTAATCATATCAGTTAACCACACATACTTAAATTAATGGGATTCATTAATATGTATGTGCCCAAGAAAAATCTTATCATTTTGGTAGCCAGCCTAAGGAGGGTATCCGGCAAACCTGATTAAAAGAATTCTTTAATATCAAAGTATTATATAAAACACATTATCTTTCTCATTGCTGAAGTATTTATAATCCCAAAATTGGACAGGTTTTATATACAGCGTAATAACAGATTCCAAAATATTCTCAGTATCTATATAAGAACGAGTAAGCTGGGCACAGTGGCACACACCTGTAATCTCATCACTCAGGGAGGCAAAGGTAGCTGGATATCTGTGAGTTCAAGGCCAGCCTGGTTTACAAAACAAGTCTAGGATGGCCAGGGCTACATAGAGAAACCCTGTCTCAAAAAACAGCAACAACAAAAAGAACAAGTAAAAGCTCATTCTGCTACATAGAACCTGTCATCGTCCTGCCCTGCCCCCCCCAACCCCAAAGGTTCATTCTGAATGAATTTCAAATTTTCAAATAGTCTCTTCAGCAGAAGAGAAACAGCTTAGGACAAGACCTCTGAGTGGAAGTTGGCGGTGATCATTTTGTCCGGCAGTGTAGAGCCAAGGAAATGAGATGCATAGCACAAGGAACAAACAACCCGAGGAATTAAAATTCCCCTAGTAGCATTTAAAAATATGTTATAAGCATATTTCGAAGTGAGTAAGTGAAATTCATTTAACATGTTTTACTTATTTAAAAATGCCTAAATTATCCCAACCTGTAAGGACATAAATAAATATTTACTAGTGATCTAATCAACCCTGTTGTTTTTTTTTTACACTAAGTCTTTGAAACCTGGCATGTATTTTACATATAAAGCATACCAGTTTGGAATGACATTTTACTGGTTTAATAGCAGATCTGCAGATCATGAGGCCTGCCCTAACAATTATGCTGAACTATATATGTACTCCCATGTTGTAGTCATGACCAAGCTACCTACTAAATAATTATTTACATGGCAATCACTATAGCAATATTTAGGTATTCTTTTCAAAGCAATGCTACATGCTAATGTCAGTCCTATCTTCTACACAGAATAACCAGAGGCTTATTTTAGGTCTTGCCTAAAGCTATCAAATTAACAGATGAAAGGCTGAGTATCAAATAGGAATACACACAAATATATTCAAATGAGACTTACAATTATGTTATGCTCTCATATGATTTTTTCATGTATAATTTTCAGCAAGCATAGCTAGCTCATCTTAGAGGAAAATAAACTTTTGGTAAAGAGGTTAAAGTGGTTTGAAAGTGGGAGAACCAAGACACCACTTCACTATGTCACTTGTGAAATCAGAAAACTTGTAAATACCAAAAAGGAAAAAAAAAAAGAAGAAGAAGAAGAAAGAAGGAAAAGAGGGTGAAAGTAAACGAAAAGACAATGTTACAGAAGAATAAAGCTAAAGGGAGTAGCTTTACTTGACGCTGTTTGATAAAACAAAGAAGTGAATGAAGGCAGAAAGGGTAGTGAGTGTCGTGGATGTGTCTTAATGAGATGGTTACGAAAGACAGTTAAGTTTGTGGTAAAAAAAATTGTTGAATCTATGTTATTGCACATTGAAAGACAGTGAGCAACACACATGTTTAAAAAAAATCAGAGAATTTATCTGGGTCTGAGTTGTCTAAAATGAGAGAGCTTATATGAGCTTGCAAGCTAGGAAGATGACCGAATTGTAAATTATTCTGTACAGAACAAAGATGGATATCGAGCAAAGACCGATTTGAATGAAATCAAAGATGAATATGGGGTCACAGCTGTGGAGCTGATAGCCCACAAGTAATTACTAATAATCCTTACAGAGATTTATAGTGTTGATGTTCCAATCACCTCCTATGTGACATGGAATTTGCTAATTTTTTTTATTTCTATCAGCTTGTTAATCTTTTTTCTTTTTTTTAATTTTATATATTCTGTATGGGCACACTTGCTCTGTGGTGTGTGTGTGGAAGCATGTGTGTGTGTTTGTGTGTGTGTCAGAGGACAATTTGTGAGAGTTGTTTCTCTCCTTCTCCATGTGATTTTCCGAAATTGAACACAGCCCACGAGGCTTGGTAGCAAGTGCCTTTAAGCACAGACTCATCTCACTAGCCCATTCTCTTACTCTTACTATCCTTTCAACCTGCAAATAAGATCTTTTTCTAAAGAGTAAGCTGTATTTTTTTCTACCATTTAAGATACCACTTGGGATAAACTTATTCCAGGAACTCTTCCCAAACCACAAATGGGACATATAGTATCCTCTCTGGAGTGGAAGAATGGCATGGGTAATTTCTACATGTGTGAACACTCCATGAGTTAAATAGTGCCACAGGATCAATCTCTAGTCTGTATTCTGGTTTACTTTCTAACCTCTTTCCCACCTCAGCTTCCACAGGACTGCTCAAACCACACACTCTTCCTTATTCCTTAGGTTTGCTTCCTTTTCCCTAAGCATTCGTCCCCGGCTCTTCTTGCCTGCTCTTTACCTCTGAGTCTGTAAGAGGAAAAAATATCAAGCAAAATGAATATAAAGCAACTGTTGGCTAAGAAGAGCCTGAGACCAGGAAGCACGTTCCTTCAATTCCTACAAAAGAGTTTATCTCCCTAGCTGACTAAAGGAGAGAGCATAGTTGAAAGAGCACACAAGCTTTGAAGTACACAAAGGAACTGAGAGTGACTTACTTTGTTAATACTGCTTGTGACATTTCATCTTTAGGGTCTTGGTTTCCTTCCTTACAGTAGGGACGAGATGAGTTACTGACGGCACTTACAAGTAGTAACAACTTGTTTTATGCATTCTTTTATTTATCCATTAGTTTGTGGTAACGGAAATACACCACTGTATATATGTTAAACATAAGATATAGAAAAATAATTGCTATCCTTCAAGAGGCATGCCATAGATCAAAAGGAAGTAAAATAAAATGATAGAGTGTTTCCAAATAGCATGTTTGGAGTAAATAGTGGATACAATAGAGATAGCGAAAGGGAAACTACCCGTTGGCCATGGAGTGAAAATCACTCAGGAGGCCAGGTTCTATTACGCTGGTGAAAGGACAGAAGATGAGAGGTAAGTGTTCTGGATTTCTGTTAGCATACTTACTCGCTCATTTCTTCATTCCTAAGCCGTGCATATTTCTCCATACTCACAGTGCCTATAATCCGTGCAGAAAAGAGACAACTCAGTGGGGAGAGATTTGCCCTCAACAGAATTCGACTCACTTGACTCAACCAATACTATCAATTTCTTTTGAAAAATGAACAAACAAACAAACAAACAAACAAAACAACTGATGAATATCCTAAGCAGAAAGAAACTCATAACCAGTAGGCATGCTCCAGGAAGCCTGCACACTGCTCTGGTTGGTTCAGTTGCATTCCCTGCCAAGAATTAGTTGTGTCTATTCCCCAACTGTTGATGCCAATTGGCTTTTTATTGTAACCACATAATATAATTAAACATTACTTACATAATTCAGTGAAATGGGTGTAAAATGAAACAAGTTGGGTTTTTGTTGTTTGTTTTTAAATAAGTTGACCATTTTGGAAAAAGTCAAGAAAATTAATTGATTAAAAAAAAAAAAAAACCTTTCTATCCAGTTGGGAAGAGGAAGTTCATTGGGACATCACTCTCCACAACTTCACATTGGAACTGGTTTGTCAATGACTTATTTTTCACTCCACTTAGAGAAATGGAAACAAGAGGGGCCCTATGACAAAGAAAGACTGCATGGGCCATCAATATCCAAATTAATGACCATTGACCTAAACCAAAGGGCTAGTGAATCACTGCACTTAAATGTGCTAAGCTAATGTAATGTTAATTAAATGGTTCTTTAATTGGCACCCCTACTAGACTCTAGATTTTTATGCTGCTCCTGTGGGATAAGAAAGCCTTTGGGAAAGAACCATGGTGTGTTATGATGCAGACCTGAGAAATCTGTGGTGGAAAGATATGGTCCCTCTTAAAGAGTAGGAACTCTGAAGTAAAAAGAATGGCGGGGGAATGGGGCAGGGAATGTAGAGCATTTACTTCAAGCAAGACATGGGGCGGGGGAGCAAAACAGAAGGATATAGGAAAGAAATGTGGTAGCCTGGCCTAAGGTGGTAGCTGCAGAATTGGAGAAGTATGATGGGCATTCGTACAGACAATATAATCCAAAAGGATACAATTAGAGTCCAAAGGTGGGGCCGGTAGATTGCAGTGGAGCAAACATGTTTTCCACTCTCTGGCCCTTTGCACAAACAACAACTTTAACGAAAAAGCAGAAGGCACGGAGACGATAATGAATTCTCACCTGGTCGCACTGTGCTTGTGACACAAGACCTACTAAGTAGAAAAGGAGCAACTGTGCATATTGCGTGAGTTCAGAAAAGAAGAAAAGCAAGTGGGGAGATAGCTCTGCCAGTCGACATACTTAAGCATTAGAAGAAGGAAAAAAAAAAGAAAGAAAAAAAGAAAAAGAAACCTGGGATGATAGCACACACTAATAATCCCAGCATTGGGAAGATGGAGACAGGTAGATCCCTGGGGCTCGAGGGCCAGCTAGTCTAGCCAAGTGGGTGAGCTCCAGGCTATTGAGAAACTAGCTCTAAGAGGAAGCTGGACAGCTCCTAAGAACAACACCTGAAGCCCGAAGTTGTCCTCTGGCCTACACATACGTGTGTATACATGCACATGTACATGCCAACACACACACACACAGACAAGGAAGAGAAGGAGGAGGAGGAAGCAGCCGCATTATATACAGTAGTTGAGCCCATAAAATATACTGCATATCTCCTAAGGCGAGTTATAAAACACAAAGAGAAGAAAGGACAATTACTCAGGAGACCAGGGTGAAATGTTAGAGGACAGATAGGAAGGGAAGGAAACCAAAGATGAGGGCAATAAAGGAGCAGTGAAAGAATTGAGAGGAGGCGCCGTGAAGAGCCTTGGCTGCTCTTCCAGAGATCCTGAGTTCAATTCCGAGCACCCACATGGCAGCTCACAACTGTCTGTTACTCCAGTTTCAGGGGATCTGACACCCTCACACTTAGACACATGAAATAAATTATTAGAAAAAAAAAAGAATTAAGAGGAAGGGCGTGTTCTAAGTGCTCATTGCCTGCTGAATGTAAATCACCCAGCAGATCACACAGTACATAGGTTGTACATACGTGTCTCCACTTGAGGCCCCAGTTTGGGCAGTGTCTAGCAGGACCTAAAACATTAAGACAAAAGGCTATATTGGGATGAGGAGTAAGGGAGAGGTGAGGAAAAGAGGTGGGAAGTGCTGTTGTTTTGTGATTTGAAGAATCATTTGCAAAGAGGAGTGGAGAATGAGAAAAGGCTGAAAACAGGTAATGGGGGCCAGATCCTACTACCTTACATTCCAAGGTAAGTGGGGATAAATTTTACACCAATTAGATACACAAAGCATGACTATGACTATAATATAAATTATTCTATATAAAGGGAGCTTGCCTACCAACAAGAGTGTAGGGGATGCAATTAACACATGTGAATTAGTAAAGGAAATAGTTAACAGACTCTCAAAGCTTGCACACAGGTGTGTCCCAGCAATTTGCTACCAAAAATATGACAGTCAAATTGATATAAGACCTAAAGAGATGGAGTATATTCAGGTTCACTCCTTTACTAATGTCATTCCTGCCTTTCTCATGCAATATTTTCTGGGGAAAGGAGGTACCTGAGCCTAAACTCTGAAAATGTACTTAGCATCCTATTTGACTCAGGGAAGGAGTTACATTTATGAACATGGTCCATCCTGTGTTCTGGCCTTGGGAAAGAAGACTGAGGAACATCAAGTTAGAGGACACCACAATGGTTTAAGCAGAGTTCCCCACTACCAGCAGGGATGGTAGAGAGAAAAGGGACATGTGGGGTTAAGTTCAAGTTCAGAAACAACTAGGTTCAAAACCTGATTGGTGTTGAGAAGTAATGTATCATCTACAGAATGTTAAAACTCTTGCTTTATTTTGGTGTTTTGAAGCAAGTTCTCGCTCTTATGTAGTTATGGCTATCCTGGAACTTATTATGTAGACCAGGTTTGCCTTGAACTTATGGAGATCAGCTTGCCTTTGACTCTCTAGTGCCAGGATTAAAGTGCATAGCACTAGGCTCCATAGTTTAAAACTCTTTATTGGAAGTTTTTGCTCTTCCAGACGCTCCAAGAAAAAAAAAATATTCATCCATTCTTTTCAATAGCTTTTCATCCTAAATATCTTTATCCCTATTTTACAGATAATAAAATTCTATAGTTTTGAGAAGTAAGCCAATGCCTAAGTTCACCACAATTTTACATCACATACCAGCTTCAAAAAGTAGCGTCATTCCTCATTTCCCAAACATAGAGTGGCTTTCCCGTTCAGTCTTTGGCTTGTGTGAGGTTCACATAACTTTAGATATGAACACCGCAGGAAGAAATTTAGGTATAGAAAAGAAATAATGAGTTTAATTTGAATCAATTCTTAAACCTGGACAGTATCTCAGAGCAGTCTAATAGACAATTTTGTATATAACGGAAAATGTTAGGAGAAACGGTTAGGGAGAGGTAAAGATTTATGAAGTATTGGTACTTAAATAGAGGCTAACGTCACAGGAGTGAATGAGATTTTACAAGGAGCCTACAACACGAGGAGAGAACCACATGGTGAGCTAAGAAACTCCAAAATGAAAAAGGAGGTCAGAGAAAAGTGCCAGCTAGGGAGAAAGGCAAGATACAAAATAGAGGGAAGTGGTGGAAGAGGATGTTATACCACGAAGGGACAGAGGCCCAAGGGCAGGGTGTGATAAAGCTTCATCAGCTGCTATGGAGTGGCCAAGGGAGATAAAGGAAAAAAACATGTAAGAGATTAAAAATAACTGTGTGAGAATATTTCGATTACAGTACCCAAGATTGTCTAACTCAGGTTTAGCATTCTACACTGTGAGGAAGAAAAAAAGGTCAGACCTCTGGGAAAGAAAGAAAGAAAGAAAGAAAGAAAGAAAGAAAGAAAGAAAGAAAGAAAGAAAGAAAGAAAGAAAGATGAAGAGAAGAAAGAGAAGAAAGAAAGAAAAAGAAAAAAAAGGATGCTCATGACTATGTTGTTATGACAACAGCCATATCACAGGAGTCAGGAATACTATCTCTATATTCAGACACCCTAGCTTGGATCTTGGGTTTGCCGCTTTCTGGCCTTGTAAGCATGGGCAAGTTGCTTAATAGCCTTGGGTCTTGGTTTCTTCATCTGGAAACTTGGAGCAATCAAGGTAGTGGGGGTGTTGTGAGTTTTACTCTAGTTAAGTGAATAAATATGATTAAGCATTCCTAACCGTTCTTAGGGAGCCCTAAGAGCAGGTAAAGTTTGGTACAATGATACTGATAAATGCATTAAAAATAATAAGATTGATTAAAGGAAGTCATATGTTTTTGCTTTGGACACTACACACCTGTGAAAAATATATAGTTTTAAATAATTTACAATATAAAAAGATATTAATGGATTAAATTAGAAAAAAATATAAACCATAAGAATAGAATACATAGAGTAGGTGAGTAAATAATGCATCCCCAGGTATTGGCTATATATAAAATTTTTTAGAAAAATGTGTACCCATGTTGTATCTACGTGGTCAGATTGTGGATTTATTTTAATAATTTCAAATTTCTACATTATACACATGCACACACACACACACACACACACAAAACCACAAAAACATGATATAGAAAAACACAAAATAGCTTCAAGGTTGTGGCATGGATTAGTAAGCAATTATCTTTTAGCAAACTTTCCATGAAGTGCTGCTGAGGGAGGGTTTTAAGGCTTGCACACGCCATTGGAGGAACTCACATGGAGAACACATGGAACCTGCCTTAACCATTAAGATGCTGAAGTGTAGCTCTTCATGGTGAATGGCCTCTGGTGTGTGTGTGTGTCCAGGGAGCGTGGGAACACTCAGTTTTCGTTAAGCAGCAGGTCTCAGGGAATTTGTGACCCCGCTCCAGTGAGTATATGGGTAGCTCAAGCTGTGCTTGTTGGGTTTTTTGTAGAGGAGGAGAGGAGGTGTGGAGGAAAGGACCTACCTGAGCAGAATGGTAAGCAAGTGAGGTCTAGATATATTGCACAAAATTCCCAAATAATGAAAATATGCTGGGAAAGGAAAATATCTTCAAAACTATTGAAATGTCTGTATCAACGTGGGTCACCAGACTAGCCATGCAGAGGAGGTTAGAGGAGAAAAAGAAATGAAAGGGAAGAGCATGCTGGAAAGAGTAGTATTTTCAGCAGAACCTTCGGGACATTGCTGCTGGGCTCAAGGAAGCACCCAGAGCCTTCCGCCTGTGGGAATTGCTTCAGGATCACAGAGAAGATGAACTCAGATGCAAGATAGTCTGAAGGAGGGAAACAAGGAGAAGCATACTGTTTCAAGATGGCCTCTTCCCACCTGCCTGTTACACATGCTTGGTTTTCTGTCTAGCCTACAATCTCTGGGTTGCTCTCCACTGAGTATACATTGAAAACTCTATCCCATGTGTGGATATCACTCATCTGCAGCACTCCCCCGTGCTCAGGAAATGCTCTCCAATGCTCAGGAACAGCAACTTGAATGATTAATGGCTTAAGAAATACAAACCTACCACAATGAAAAGAATTATTTTAATTAGATGCAAATAATTGTAGAGTCCTACCTACAGATGGAATTTCATTTTGAATTGATGTTTTCTATTTAGACGAATACTCTAAAAGTAGTTAGGAATAAAATCCTAAGGAATTATGCTATCTTTGCAAGCAAGTGGCAGTCTTAGACCTTTGCCAGTTTTAACAACTGTGTAAAAACTTCCATTGCACACAGTTACAATTCCAGATCATAGGCTGACAGTGGAAGCAACTATAATCTATTTTGTTTTATTTTTTGCAAGGCCTTAAAATGAAAACAGCTTTAAGGGAACAGCTGGTTCATGGTACATATACATCAAAGTAAAAATAATAGTGTTTTAAAACTGCTGTAACCTCAGTTACCTTTTTTTTTTCTTAAAGTTTTAAGTCGATACCTTCCAGTTTGTCTGAAACTTTTGGCCTGTGATAATGAGCCTCTTCAGGACACCAGGACTTTCTTGCTATTTAAGTCCTCACAAATACGAGAAATACAGTCAATTTATCTAAATAGGCCTGTCTAGCACTTTCCAAAGTTCAAATACAGGCAGAACACAAGAGAGGGAATGAAAGCTACCTTAGAACTCCCCTACCCTCACCCAGATTTCCCTGTCCTCTTTCTTCAGCTCTCCCCTCCTCCCATCCTAGTCTATAGACAAACAAGTTCTCCAATCTAATTCTTATCAAGATGGAAACAAGGCCAGACCTGCTCTTCTAGATAAAATGCTTTGGCTTCTAACTGCCTGGCTGCTTATCTTTCATCTTGCAGTGTTAACCATAACCCCTTTCCTGACCCGTCTACTTCTTGTTTTCAGATGAGCAGCAAGGACTGGGGGAAAACATGCTTAAATGGACAAGTTCGCTCTCTAAGGCTCCCTGTTCCTTTTCAAGTCTGTTCAGACCTTTTTGTATTTAAGATGTCATTCTGAAATTATCAGAAACCGTACAGCATGGTCTCTGTAATATGATATATTTCTCATTCTTTCTGATGTTATAATGCTGTTTCTATCTTCCTTAAGTACTAACATTTTCATGTTGATTCCCCCACCCCATAAACAGTGGAGGGGTTTCCTGAGGAATAGTAGATTTTATAGAGTTACCCTCCTCACATCTTATCTGCTTCGAACATAATGGGCTGAATGCTTTTCTCATCCAAGTTATTTCTCTTACCCTAAGTTCTGACATCTTCATACAAAACCTTGCACTTCCCGCCCTTTCTTGAGCAGAGACAGGGAACGACATTCAGACCTGAGTAGTCAAAGCACACATCTGGCCAGCATGGGTTGTCTCACTGTGTAGGGTTGACTGGGGCACTGTCCTCAGGTCACCCTCACTCTTCATATATGAAGCAGAAAATGAAACCGGTCTCCTGGTTCCCAGAATCCTGGGAAGCCAACTCTCCCTAGTTTTGAAACAACAAAGAAGGTGAAGTATGTCACAGTGCACAGGACCAAGGTGTTTGTAAACTCCATGTTCTGGATTATGACACCTTTACCTTGTACAAACTCCTGCACCTGAGCCTGCTTGTCCTTGAACATATGGGAGTCTTTCCAAAGGAACTAGAGCTCCTTGGAAGGGAAACTGCTACTATCACGAGGTGATTGTTTTGTTTTGTTTTATTTTTACCCTTTTTGCATTTAAAACTAAGCACTGGACACAACAGAAGATTCCTTTATAGAGTCCTTGCTCTCATTCAAGCCATTTGTTTGTTTGTTTGTTTGTTTTCTTAGCTCAGAAAGCATTTCATCTTAGAATCTTTTCCTTTTTTGCATATTAGGAGTCTCATTGACCTCCTGTCACTGGTGGCTTCATGATGCCAGTGTTGGCTCTATTGATGAACCACTGTTACTAAACTCAGTATGGAAAGGCATAGTATATACTGATATTTATTAACTACTTGATTTAGTTCTGGTGGAGATAAAAGAGCAATGCAGTGAGCTGAGCTGCAGACCCATATTTAAATTGATTTTCCCCGTGATTCTAACCTACTGCTAACAATTCTAAAAGGTGATTGAACGTGTTGCACTTAGAAAAGGGTGCAAGGGGCCTTTTTAGCGAACTGCTACTTCAGAAAATTCCTCTGCCTTTGCCTATGGTAGTGAGATGTCATGTTTCTTGCAGGCCAACTTTTCACCACACATTTTTTTTCCCTATACAAGTTGCTTAGAAAAGTAAAAGAGAAATGATGGTGTTAAATTAAATTATTCACTGTCCTATGACTTTCCAGCTCACAGAAACTCTGAATGTACAACTTAGAGTAGTACCATTGAGGATTAAATTGTGTTATGATTCATAGGTTTCACAGCCTTGCTAAAATATCTTTAAATATTCCTGAGAAATCTCCTTGTATAACAAAAATTTGTTTGTTTGTTTTTGTTATTTTCTAAATACCTTGGGCTGGTGCTGTAACTCAGTGGTATAGCACTTGTGTATCTCATATCTTATCTCATAGGAGGATGGAAGTGAATGGGAAAAATCATTTTGGAACATGTTATAATAAGAAAGAGAATATAAATCAAAGCTAGAGTGGGAAATAGGTTTGAATAGCTTTGAATAGGTGTGGCTCCCATAGACTCGTGTGTGAATGCTTGGCCCATAGGTAGTGGCACTACTAGCAGGTGTGGCCTCCTGGGAGGAACTTTGTCACTGTGGGGGCGAACTTTGAGGTCTCCTATACGCTCAGCCTATGCCCAGGGTGACACACAGTCTCCTGCTGCCCACAGATCAAGATGTAGAATTCTGGGATCCTCCAACCTATGTCTTCCTGCACACTGCTGTGTCCTGCCATGAGGATAATGAACTAAACCTCTGAAACTGTAAGCCAGCCCCAATTAAATGTTTTCCTTTATGAGAGTAACCGTGGCCATAGTGTCTCTTCACAGCAGTGGGAACCCTAACTAAGACAAAAGTAGACTTCCAAGATTCACTTTGCTGTGTTATAGAAGAGCTCTAAGCCTGGGACTCAAAGGAGAAACTAGGGGGCCATGTTCTACTCAGCCTGAGAATGCTTGCAGAATCTTGAACATTGACAACACTGAGAAACAGTCAAGTCAACAGCCTTACACACCCAGTTAAGCACAGTTAGAGGATTAACAAACAAAGAGGCCCAACAACCAAGTGGGAGGGCTTATGACACCTGGTTTCAAGATGTGCGGTGCTTGTTACAACACAGTGTTACATTCCTGGGTGATAGAAAAGCTGGTGCAACAGAATAGAACAAAATCCCTCAAGCAGAAGGATGGTTGGAGCATAGTCATAGGAGCAGTGCAATAGGGAATGGATGGAAAGTCTTCTCAATGAATCCTACAACTGGAAAGCCACACACCATTTAATGAATGCTTCCCATAGATGTATAAAAATTAACTACAAATGGAGCACAGACCTAAGACAAAAATTTCAGAAAAGTTTTTAAAAATCTCAAATATAAACAAATATCTCTTATAAGCAACATAGACGTGATCCAAAGCAGGGGAATAAGCCAATTAGAATCCAACCAAATTAAAAACTGTTTGGAAGACACAATTAATAAGCAAAGCATAACACTGGGAAAAAAAATACTTGAAAATCATATTTTGGACAATAAATTTTGTATCCAGAAGTCTCAAACCCAGAATAACAACAGTATAACAGGAAACAAATAGCACCTCCACCCCCAAAGAATCTATAAATATCATATTAGGTGAGAAAATGTTTAATATAATTAGTAGATGGAGAAATTGTTGTTGTTATTATAAACACACCAAGACACAAGTTATTCATTCTACATAGTAAAAGTGAAAGTAGGGCTGGTAATTTTGCTAGGTAGGTAAAGGGACTTGTTATCAAGCCTGGGGTTCAATCCCTGGGACCTAAATGGTAGAAGGAGAGAGGCGATATCTACATATGTCCTTTGACCTCCTCTCTCTGTCTCTGTCTCTCTTAGACACACACAAACACACTAAATATAATGAGAAAAAAAGAAAGTAAATATTCTTAGGAAAACTTAGAAACTTGTTCATGAAATATTTGCATATAATAGCCAAGCCAGAAATAACCCGCCAGTAGAAAAACTAGATACAATTTATAGTATAGATGAATTATACTGTATTTGTAGACTGAATTCACATGCAAGCATTTTTAAAAAGGGAACTAACTATACATGAGACAACATGATCAAATTTAAAATCATTGTGCTAAGTGAAGGAAAAACCTCATATCAATGATGATGATGATGATGATGATGATGTGTTAACCACTTATAAAATCCTTGGAAAGGAAAACTAGCCTCACATGACAGGTGCCCTATTGGTAATTGCTTAGGAATGAACACTGGAGTTTGAGAGAAAAAGAAATCTTTAAAAACACCCCTGAGTCAATTTTATAGAGTAACAGATATGTTTATTATTGTAGTGATGGTCATATGAATACATTAAAAACTTCAATAATACACTTCGAATATGTCCAGTTTTTCAAGTGTCAATTAGCTGTTGAAAAGGACTGAAAGACTCATTAAACCACTACATCAGAGAACATGTAAAACAAATGAAAAATTTAAACAGGAATAAGGAGGATCTGTATGAAGCTGTGAGAGGAGGCAAAATGGAATCACGAATGAAGCACTGTTTTAAGGTGGTGTCACAAAAAAAAAATATCCATGGCAAAGACATAGCAAGAAGAGGGCAAAAAGAATTCCAATAGGCATGGCAGGAGAAAAAAAAAAAAGCTAAACCAGTCAGAGGCCTGATGCAGTGACTTTAAACCACTTGTTTAGAAAGCTGTGAAATGAAAACCAGATAAGTGAGGCAGTTGGATAGAGGGGATGGTGAAGTGAGCTAAAGGTTGTATGATAAAATTTGAAAGAAAAAAAAATGAAAGGAATGAAGCAGAAGCAGAAGAAAAAAAAACAACAACAAAGATTCTAGATATGAAGGGAAACGTGTGGGAACAAGGTTCTTAAGAAATTTGGAAGGGATGAGATGGAAGGTACCGGGGCCAGCCTATGCCTCAGAAAGGAGGAATCCATAACTGTTAACCCATGAGCCTTCTCAAGCGAGAATGAACCATAGAACATGAGTGTTGATTGTTTTAAACTCTGAGAGAAACTAAATAATTTTTGCCAACAGAATTCTTGAAAATCTGTGTACCCAATCATCCCAATACTCCTTAAGATATACTTGGTTATTTTGTGTTCTTTCCTTGCCATCATGGCATGATTAGCTCCTCACCACATGTTTTCATGAGGTCCTGAGGGCAACTGATTCCTGACCAAGAAGCAAAATCAAATTTCTCCTGTTCTCCAATGGATTGCATGGAAGTTGGCAACACACACACACACACACACACACACACACACACACACACAAAACAGCTGCCAGAGCTGAAGAATAACCAAGGTGGGAGTCTCAGGAATTTCCTCTGCAATATGGACGTTTACACTGTATCAAAGCCACTGCCATTTACCATGTTAAGTTTCCAAATTCACTGTTGTCTGCTCTGTGGGATGTGCTTTATAGGGGATCTGATTTTTCATTTTGTTTATGTGCCATACACAAGAAAGTTGGTTCAGGAATAAATACGTGAAAACGTTAAGGGCAGGGGGCTGCTTTCTGACCAAAGAAGTCATGCCAGTCAACATCTCCAACCCCAAACTGTGACTCTTCCATGTGTGATCCGCTGACCACAGCTGATAGGTCTTTGTTCCAAGCCCAAGTGTGTAATGAAACTTCCGTTTCCTTTATCTCGGCTGTTCTCAGCTTCGAAAGATTACCCCAGGCTGATGTTTCAGGAGGAGAAGAGAACAGGGATAAGCTGTGGGTTTCTGTGTATGCAGAGATGGCACAAATCTCCAGGGAGATAGAAGCAAGTGTAACTAGAAGGCAGGAAGGCATTGCCAAGGCTCACAAAATAGTGAAAAGTGGTTGAGACTTGGTGTCAAATCCAACCTCCTGTCCGTCTTGTTGTTTTTATGCTGTTTGTTCTGCTGCCTTTTTCAGGTAGTCAGTGCTTGTTCAAAGAACTGATTAATGACGGAGTTAAAGATGTCGTTAGAAGAGAGGTGAACAGTTTAGAGTAGCCATGGATACTGTCTTAATGTCACATGCTAGATAGTCTTCATAAATAAAATTTTATCTCTATATTCACATGCCTGAAGTTACATACATACAACATGTTTGCCAGTGTCTGCAGAGGCCCAAAGAGAAACCAGATTCTCCTGGAACTGAAACTGGAACTATGGCTGGTTGTGGGATGTCAGACATGAGAATGGAACTCAGGTTGTCTACAAGATCTAGTACTTTTGACTGATGAGCCATCTCTCCAGCCCCATAGTAAGTATTCTTAACTGAAAAAAAAAAATACAGCCCAGGTACATTGAGTCCATTCCCAGTTAGTGCCTGCTGTTGTCTCCGTTATTTAACATCCTCTTTATTAAACAATGACAGACTAACTGAAGATTAGATAGCAAATCATCAAGCGAGGATGAAGTCAGAGTGCCAACAGCTGGCCCTTCTCCATATCAGAAGGCTCCCTTTTCTTTTGATTTATACTGGGACTTGATACCATCATTTTACCCACTTGTCAGAAGGAAAATTCTACAGTGAAAAATCGGTAATGCAGATAGTTCCTCTGACCCTAGAAGATTAATATCCACGGGGAAGTTTTCAATGGATCCCTGCTCAATATCTTGAAAGGCCATGCAGTTGTGCCTGTGTTCTGCATAGGCATATAATTTAAATTTCTCAAGATAGATTCTTATCCAAAAGTTAGACAAAGCAACTCGACTATTTTCTAGGATCAAAGGGAACATAGTTTTTTAAATAAATAATACTCGTAAATGCAAAATACATAGTACCTTGAAATAACTTTAGTTATTTTAAAGCCTACCAATGAGTTATAATGTTTTGACATATTGAAGCTGAACCTGTAGGTACAACCTTTATATTTCAAACATTCTCTGCTGAGCTGTTAAAAGGCTCAGGAATTTGTGGGTCCATTTATTGTCCATTTATCAAGGCAAATTGAAAACGCATATGATAAATTCTCAGAACAATTGCACAAGCCCGGGAAGATCATGTCTGGAAATTAAAATCTGTAGCATTGTGTTAACCTTAGCCATTGGGCATTTGATGGGAAGCAAACTGGTTTTGAGTTTTGCACTACCACCAAGCACTAGTTCAAGTGCAAAGCAGAATGTGGCCATCGTGATCAGGATATGACTGCTAAAGATAGCACATCCCTTGCCCATCTGATCCTCCTGGTGCCAGCAAGCTGCATGCTGAGTCCTATGACCTCAGAGCTATAAAGGGTCTGACATGAGCTTTTCCCCCACTTCATATCATGGCTGGAATGAGTTGATCACCCAATCCCGGCCTTTAGTTTGGCTCTAAGCACTGCTAAATTATCTATCACGTCAGGAAGATCTGCTAACAAAACACGTTCTTCTTATTTGCTGTTCTTTGGAGAGTAGGCGAATGGGCAGGATATCACAGTAGCAGTGTGAGTTTGCACCGTGAGTCAAAACTTACAACTATCCCAAAGCAGGCTGCAAAGTTAACACGAAGTTAGTAAAGTTAATTTGGCACTTGTTTAATGATACACATTATTGTACTACATGGTAATTAGGCATAAGTGGCAAGCAATTAATATATATGGCTGAAATTAGAAGTTTTATATAGTCAAACCAATTTGAATTGATCTTTTTCTTCTTGCTTCATTAATTTTCCATTTTCTATAAACAGCATCAGTGTTGACAGCTTCTCTGACACATTGCATTAAGAATCTCGGGAGGAAATTATTGTACTTTTTCAAAGATGATTTGATATTTGAAGACACATGCCTTCCCTGATTTGAACATTATATAATCTATATATTCATCAAAGCATCATTTGCCACCACATAAGTATGTGCATTTTTTATGTGCCAATTAAAAATAAATATAAAATGTACTCAAGATCACTCCTTCAGTATGGATTTGTGATGTTTAAACCTATGGTGATGGTATAAATATTTATTAAAAAGTTTTAAAAGGATCTTGGACAAAGTCACTAAACTATTTGAATCTTGGGTCCATTCTTCCTCCACTGTGCCCAAAAGCCTGGACATTTGAGCTGTGTAAACCCCATAGGAAACTTTTCTTACTTTCTGATTTCTAGGCAGGCAAGGAAACACAGAAGGGGATGGGGATGTGAGTGGGTATGAATTCCTCAAACACTAACCTCCGGGACTTCAAAACTTTCCTCTGTCCTAATACTTTTTCTGCAGTCTCCAGGTTCTGGTAGCACCGGTCTCTGTTTCCATTTCAAACCTAAGGGTTGTACGGGGTTCCACGGTCTCATGGGTGCACCACTTTGGTCTCCAAGTTTTCTTCTCGCACCTAATAAAAGTGGCCTTACAGTCTCAGTCTGCATCCAAAGACACCATCTGTTTCCTGCTTGGACCCCAACTAATTTGAAAGGTATGAGTTCACCTATAAGCATGGTTAACAAAAAGGCAACGTTATCACGGCATCCTAGTATATCTTGTTTTGCTTGCATTGTACTTTGACAGTCTGGGTTGTGGAATGGAGAGAGTACCAAATCTATGCACTGAATTAATGAATGAATCCATGTGAGTGTGTTTCCTGAGCTACCATTTCTAACAGCAGTAGTAGTCTGTACAAGTGTAGAGAAAGGAACTATTATTTTCTATGGTTGCTAGTAAAATCGTTAACAAAGATGCTGCCATTATAGGCGGTTACCCCATACCACCTGCCTCTGTTGAAAACCTTTTCCTTACTCACTTACTCTTTCAATCCCTGCTTCGAGTTATTTCACTCACAGCCTGATGTAATTGTCTAAATCACGACTGTAATTGCTTTTCCTGCATGAAAATGCTTAATAAATTTAGGTAAACAACTAATTATTGAAGTGCCTAACATAGTAAGATCATTTGATTGGTCGTGTGGCTAGGACTGGATGAGACAGACTGGTGGCAATGAGATTGGTTAGGAAACTATTGCAACAGTCAGAGACAAACTGAGTGCTTATGGAGCTTTTTCAATTCTTGCTTAGTTGGGAGGTATAGCTTTGAATAGAATGTTATTTTTGCTCTCCAGGCAAATTCGCCAGCCTTACATTGTCCTTCCTTCCTTCCTTCCTTCCTTCCTTCCTTCCTTCCTTCCTTCCTTCCTTCCTTCCTTCCTCCTTCATTACATTTAATATTTTTTGCAAGAATCTTGAACTACTTACAGTCAGTCTATCAGGGAAGTGAAAGAGTCATAAAGGAAATACGACGGAACAGCAAAGCAGCTGAGGAGTTAAGGTGTAGATCGAGGCTGATACTCAAATGAATGACATGAGCAATAGGTACCAGAGGAGCAGGGGTCTTAAATGGCTGTGTGCTGAGAGCCTTAAGAACTTCGATGGCAAACTTGGCCTTGGTGGATAAGAAGAGAGATAGGAAGAGAAAGAAAAATGTTCATGGTAAGAAAGCTTCTAGGACAAACAGAGCTGTAAAATTCTATTTAAGCTGGGGCTGTCGAGGTAGAGATCTGAGAGCAAGAGCAATTTCCACCCTTTCTTTGGAAGTTCTTGTGCGCTCTTCCTTTTACATGGTAGGGTGGGAGGGCTGGCCTGAGTGTAGGCGAGGCCATGCAACGCCATCTCTTCCCATTCCTCATGTCCCAGTGATACTTGAAATGCTTGTCCACTGGGTTGAAGAACTACGTACTTTCAAGTCTAATCTTAAATTCACACTGAAGACCCACTTAAGTGACAGACGGTAACTAAAATTGAATGTGTTTTAATTCTAAAACCCATAAGGATGCAATTTCTCTGATGAATAGTGTATAAATACAAAATATAGCCTTTTTAAATTGCTCGGAAAGTCACAAGGAAAAATTAAAATTTCTGGTGTAGATAACCGTGAAAGACGTTAATTATGTGGGTTGAAAAGGCTGAATCGAGTGTTTCATTTGTATAAGCAGTTTTTTTTGGATTTTTTTTTTTAAATCCATGGAGAAGAGGTAATTCAACGAACTCCTGGTTCCATAAGTGGAGAAAACTGATAAAGACACATCTTAGCAAATGCTAGACCAGTGATCAAACCAAAGTCACTGTCTGACTCCCAAGCCTTTGCCAATTGGATGCTTTAAAATGTTCGGCAGACAGGCTGGACTAGATTATCCCTGAGGCTTCCACAGCTCTCACGTCCCCTGAGTTCACCTCTCACCCATACATACCTTGACATTTGCCTGTGTGTTAAAAATTAAGTGTTGGATTCACACCCACACTTCCTACTCCACTTACACAGCTCAGGTTTGAAGCTCTCTGTCCTCACTCCCAAAGGAACACTCCCTTCACGGAAACTGACACCAAGTGCCCTGGGTTTTGAATAACGCGAGGAGGATAAGATTCCAGGTCTGTGATCAGCAACTCCTGTGTCGGATTTGCAGTCCTCCTAAATGTTCCATGAAGTGAAGGACCTATTTTCAGGATGCAACTGGAAATTGTCCAGTGTTACGACAAACTCAAACATACTACTGACAAGCAGCTGTACTCTTTCTTTCTTTCTTTCTTTCTTTCTTTCTTTCTTTCTTTCTTTCTTTCTTTCTTTCTTTCCATTAATTGGATAGTCTAGTTTGAAAGAATATTCCTATTCATAACAGAAGGGAGTTATTTACCTGTTAAATTGTTTTAAACATAGTTTTAAATAACTTTTCCATAAATTTCTCTCAGAGTAAAAGTAAATAACCCTGATAAGTCAGCAGCCCTGTAGGACACATAGAGACTCCAGATCTCTGATATTTTGGAATCTGATGGAGAGAGTACATCATGACAGGTAAATAACTAATTCCTGATTTGTGAACAGAATAAACCATGACGTTTACCTTGAACTCCACAGCTCACAGTCATGACTCATGGGGAATTTTAGGCAGAGTTGTATTATTACCTGTACCTCCTGGACATGATTGTGCACCCGCTGTATTAGAGCTCTCTGTTGCTCAAGTACAATGAGAACAGGGAGCGGTCGGTAGAAGCCGCCCTCACCTACCACCATCACTTCCTCCATCTTAGACTTAGTGAAGGATGTGTCCTCTTAGAACTTGGCTCTCAAGTAAACATGGTGTCATGACTCAAATGTTCTAGAGACAAAGAATTACATTTCAGAATTAGATGAAAGGTTGAGAAAAAACACCCCACTTAAAAAAAAAGAGAGAGAAAGAGAGCACATTGATTGGACAATCATAGGCAAGTGTGAATGGAAGTTTACTCTTAGAGTTTTCTGTTTAAAGATCCAAGAGTGAAAGAAAGAGGACAGATTGCTGTTGAACTAGAAAGGCAGATACTTATTAATTTATTTACTAAAACACTTCTGTGTACTGTTATCATAAATAGCAATGAAGAGCCACCCAAAGGAACCACTGACTGACTCTTTGCCCAAACTCCCCATCATAAACGTGTAGCATTTAGGTTTAGGATAAGTCCAGAGTCATCATCATTATTTCCTATGACTTATCCTGTGTCACACCAAAAGCCAGGGGAAAGAAAAGCTGAGGTGGGGACGTAGACACAGGGAAATGAAGAAGGTCTATTTTCAATATGGTCATTGCGTGGATTTGAGGAAGGAATGTGGTGAGAACTGTGGCCTGGGAACTTGGGATATGTTCCCAGAGGTGGGAGGTCTTTCCTGGTGTGGCCCAATGAAATGTTGAGGTACTCCCGAATATTTTGAAGTGTCCCGTGATCTCCCTCACTTTTTCTTGCTTGTTTCTTTCAACCTGTAGTTCTAAGCAATTCCTATCATCTTTATGCACTTCTCCGGTTTTTAGAGCCACATAAAGGCAGTTTCTCTCTTGCATTGGATTTGCTCTCCAAAGCAACATTTATTGAGTTTGAGCCACTCCACCACTTTGGTTAAATGTCTGTCTGAACGTGTTTTCGATTCCCCAGGATGACATCTACAGACTTGCCAGCAGCTGTGTTTGGAAAAATGGTAGGCTATGTCAGCCATAGTTTAAAAATATCTGATGGGTCTTAAGGTCATCAGCATTTTTTCTGGAAAACTTCTAGGTATGAGATGAACAAATATATTATGGTTAAAAGGACGTTTTGGCTTCACTGAAAAGCAAGAAGTATGAATGTACTGGTAAATTATAAATTAATACCACATACATGGGGAATAGCTGAGTGGATGTTATCATATGACTTTAGTAAGGAGTAGAAATTTTAATTAGCTTTAGTAATGGAAAGAGCTAGAGTAAGATTCAAGTACCCAACACAATTCATTAACAATAACAATTTTATTTTCATACAATTATGCGTTAATTGTAGCCAGCTTCCTGTAGTCTTACTCAGCCTACATACACCATTTTACCCTAAGACACATGCAGTTATGGTAGAGCTGCATACAAATGACTGTGGGGAGTAGCTGATACTCCTTCTACAGTGGACTTTTAGCAGTGAAAACATCCAGCCCTGACGATCCTTCGCAAGTAGACTGAGCTGGTCTTGTGAAGATACCAGAGGTCTGTTCAGAGGGTTAGCCTGTACAACCAACAACCACAAAGAAACCAGGTTTTGTGCACTTTAATGTATGTACAGGTCCAACGGCCAGGTTCAGGGTCTTCTCCAGAAACTGTCCACCCTAACCTTGATGTTTATCTTTTAGACAACCCATGTGGTATGGTGCTGACCTGAATTTACTTTTATAAAATCTTGAGTGATAGCGAAGTGCACGTGTTGGGTGGAGCTCAGAAGTAAACAGAAAACATGTAACACGCACAGACATGAATCAGACTACCCTCAAATAAAATGAATGTAAGGGTGAGTTTATCTATAAAAAAACACAAACAGAATGACAAGTGTGTTGTAAAGGACACAAGCAAATTGAATAAAATTAATATTCTTCTTGTTTTAAGGGAAAAGACAGACTGATTCTTTATGAGTTCAATTCTGTTTTTCAAATCTCCAGATAACTCCTGGTATCTGTCCCCACCAGAATTCTTCATCCTTGGGGTAGTGTGTGGGTTTGTACATCACAAAACCTTCTTTCTGGATTTTCTTCTTCACGTGATGTTTTGACTCACTTATATGAATTCTAACTAGCTATGGCTCCAGGCCCTTGTTCTCTCAGCAATAGAAAGCACTTCCTTGCAAAAATTATACACATGTGAAAATTTATATGAAAGGCTCACTTAAAGATATTTTGTTGACTTTTTTTAGATTTATAAATATTCTTTATATTAAGGAAAATTTTTATTTATTTTTTTTTATTTTTCACCCGGTCTGTTAAAGAATGCTCATGTCATGTCTTCATCCTTCCTTTCCTTTTCTTCCTAGCTGTTGGATTTATAGTAATTACATATAAGTCTCGTTCAAAATTTGAACAGATCACTTCTGATTGGTTCCTACAGATCAACAAGACCATTCTCTCTTCTTTTTGGTACTATGATGTTTCCATTGATCTGTTTGGTGATTCCATATTTATTAACCTAATTACGAGCTAATGATCACAGAGCTGTGGGAGGAAATGGACATTAGTTGCTTGAGTAGGACAAGTTGTCGGTTTAACCAAGATAAAAAGCATCTTCCATCTTTTGAGACCCTTTAACTCGGCAACAGAGATGCCTTTCATGCAGCTGAGTTAACTGGATAGTCATCAGCTTTCCGAGAACAAGCTCTATTGCAACTTTCAGGAGCTGGCTTGGCAGAGTCCGAGTATCTTTGGAAACTGTCTTGTGTTCTCATTTAGCGACATGTATGCTCATCTCCTACTATTTTTAAGTCAAAGGAATGTAAAAGAAACCGTTGGCAAGTCTCTTTAAAAACCAAACAAGATTTAGGAATGAATGATTTGCATATAAAAATACAGCAAGGGTGCAGACTTTTTAGATCTCAAATAAGGAAACTCTCTTGTCTTAGAGTGCAAACTATTTCCCACTATCTCTGGGAAAATAGTAGTGATACACATTGTACTTTCACATTCTTATTGAGAGAAATGACTTTAGGGCTGGTTTTGGCATTAGGTGATCATTTCTTTATTACAGGACATAAAGATCTCCCCTTAAAACTTCTAACTGTGCTGTTCTATTCAGTGTTATTTGGATGATTCTGCGAAGTACTGTAAAGTAGCAGGCTCCACCAAGGGCTCCCTAAGAGATTAAGAAAAGATGAGTAAGCAAATTAGTCAGCTAAATGAAGGAGTTCCTTCGGAAGACAGGAGCGCTTTGCTTCCATCACGGTATGCCTCATTAGTTCCATTAACTGCTCTTCAACATAGTCATTACCCTACCCACTCCTTTCTATGCAGTTTCATTGTGTCAACTTTGATTTCCCCCTGTACTTTTTTTTTAACCCCAGCTTACAGCTATTATATCACCTTCCAAGAGCATTGATTTTAAGTCAAGTGTCACAAATTTCACAGTCATCATTTCCTTGCAAGCCTGAAACTGACTACTGCTGCTTTGTGCTTTCATTATTTCAGAATTAATCACTTGCTCCTATTGGCCAGTCCCATCAGCCTTCTGCCCTGTTAAACTCAGTGTTTAATTGTTATGTGTTTTAATTGACAGATGCTACAGCCCATCTTTGTGTTTTAGCAAAAATAAGTAATTAAAAAGGGACTAGGGGAGAGACTGACAATACATTTTTTATTAAAATTATTAGATATCTGTAGGTCATCTATTATGCATCCAAATTGTAATAGATTATGTTGGAGACATGACAGAAATCCATGCAATGACAAATCCCAATCCCTGAACTTCTGACAGTTTTAGTACATGAAGTGATGGAGAGGTAGGTAGAACCCATGCTATGAAGCAGACTTAGATTAATTTTACATTTCCTTACATTTACCTTAAAATTTCAGGAAAATTCAATAACTCAGCAACTAGTGAAGAACTCTACAGTCCATCTCTTAAAGACTGCTGTGGCATGCCGCTGCCTTGTCCTCTGAACGCAAGTTCCGCTTGCAGATCTTTTGTTTTCCTCTACAGACATATAACCAGAATCACCTTTTGCAAAAGTTCCTACAGCCATTAACGGTGTTGGATCTGTTTTAACTAGCAAAGACAGCGACACTTTAAGAAGGAGCATATTTACGTTGCGTGATTGCACTGAAATCATAGTGTTTGTAGACAGGGTATGTGTATGTGAGGGAGAGAGAGAGAGAGTGTGTGTACAAGTAATGTGTGTACATACGCATATATACTTGTGTGAACATGCACATTTTCACATGTCTAAGAAGGCCAGGGATTAACTTCGAGTGTGTTCTCTGTTTGAGGTCTCTATCTCCTTTTTTGAGATGAGGTTTGTCACGCACTAGCTTATCATTCAGCTTGACTGACCGGCCAGTGAGCTTCCAGGATCCACCTGTACAGATAGTGTTTTCACGATGGCTACAGGAGATGGTGAAGTATAACCACTTCATTTTTAAATGTTGCAAATCGCCTGGTAGGAAATGGTTTAGAATAAAGTATGATCCTAGAGAAAGAATAAGGAGAGGGGTAAGGAGGAATTTGTATCCTGACTGGGGGAATTTTATATTTGTTTAACTTTCTTTTGAGATATGTATGTTATATTTTGAAAGCCAACAGTAAGTGAAAATGTTAATCTCCAGATCCCAAGGATGAGGTAAATTGAAACACTGACCAAATTCTCTCTGAAGACTCTATAAAACATCTGCTTTTTTTCCGCACTTCCACATGCTTAGGGCTTTATTATTATTTTTTAATTTTAAATTTAATTTTTATTAATTACATTTTATTCACTTTGTATCCCCCCTGTAGCTCTCTCCCTCCTCCCCTCCCAATCCCACCTTCCTTTCCCCTTCTCCACCCATGTCCCTCCCCAAGTCCAGTGATAAGGGAGGTCTTCTTTTCCTTCCTTCTGATCCTAGTCTATTAAGTCTCATCTGGAGTGGATGCATTGTCTTCCTCTGTGGCCTGGTAAGGCTGCTCCCCCATCAGGGGGAGGTGATCAAAGAGCAGGCCACTGAGTTCATGTCAGAGACAGTTCCTGTTCCCATTACCATGGAACCCACTTGGACTCTGAACTGCCATGGGCTATATCTGTGCAGGGGTTCTAGGTTATCTCCATGCATGGTACTTGGTTGGAGTATCAGTCTCAGAAAAGACCCCTGGGCCCAGATATTTTGGTTGTGTTGCCCTCCTTGTGGAGCTCCTGTCCTCTCCAGGTCTTATTATCTCCCCCTTCTTTCATAAGGGGGGGGGGATTTGCACTCTGCCCAAAGTTTGGTTATGAGTCTCAGCATGTGCTCTGATAGAGTAGAGTTTTTCAGAGGCCTTCTGTGGTAGGCTCCTGTCCTGTTCCCTGTTTTCTCCCTCTTTTGATGTCCATCCTCTTTGCCTTCCTGAATGGGGATTGAGCAACTTAGCCAGAGTCCTCCTTTTTAACTGGTTTCTTTAGGTGTATAGATTTTTAGTATGTTTATTCTATATTATATGTCTAGTATCCACTTATGAGTGAGTATATACCTGTGTCTTTCTGCTTCTGGGATACCTCACTTAGGATGATTTTTTCCAGTTCCTACCATTTGCCTGCAAATTTCATGATTGCCCTGTTTTTTTATTGCTGAGTAATATTCCATTGTGTAGATGTACCACAATTTCTGTATCCATTCCTCAACTGAGGGGCATCTGGGTTGTTTCCAGCTTCTGGCTATTACAAATAAAGCTGCTACAAACATGGTTGAGCAAATGTCCTTGTTGTATACTTGAGCAACTTTTGGATATATGCCCAGGAGTGGTATAGCTGGATCTTGAGGAAGTGCTATTCCTAATTGTAGGAGCAAGTGCCAGATTGACTTCCAAAGTGGTTATACAAGTTTACATTCCCACCAGCAGTGGAGGAGGGTTCCCCTTTCTCCACATCCTCTCCAGCATTTGTTGTCAGTTGAGCTTAGGGCTTTTTACATTGAAGTTCATACTCCTGTGTCTGACACCTAACCAACTTTCTTAGAGTTTCAAGATGATGTAGCTCTGAGTTAAATGAAAATTCCACACCTGCTGTCTCCTGGGCAAGTAATGATCTCATTTTTCACAGTAAAATGTGAATAATTCTAAACACCAAAAGTACCTGTGTCACATGGTTGGCATGAAACTAAAACAAGGAGGTGGTTGATTTGAAAGAAGAGCACGGGAACACATTCATCCATATGTTGGGAGATGCTGTTTGTCTGTAATGGGCAAACTTCTACTTGTCTATGTTTGTCCAAGTCATGATTTCAGTGTTCACCTATTATATATTTAAGCTCAGTAAAACTTGTGTAAACTATGGAAAAAGTCACTGAAGAGTTAGTGGATGCATTTGAATCAAGGCAGACTGAAAGGACTTTCTGTCCGATTGCTGAACCCTCCTAACACTTGATCAGGCGTGACCAGGCATTTCTCTAGCCACTGCTTTGAGTTAGGATTCCTTTTTCAGTGAACTATATTGTTTGTAAATGTGTCTGAGTGCCATGTCATCTTAAAGATTCCCATCATTCTCAGCACAGTACATTGCTTATGTTATAATAGACAGCTGCAGGTTGAGTTTGGGTCTGCTGGTTGCTAATAGCAGTCCTTCTGTCAGCTTTCTTTAAAGAAATTGCCTGTTATGTACATCTTACCTCATAATGTATTCATTATAATATCAGAGTTCCAGGATACTTAGAACTGGCTTTTCTTAGTCAGACTTATTAATGTTAGCAATTCCAATAAGTTTGACCTATTGTTTAAGACAGAAGTATATGTAATGTTGGGCTGACATTGTGTTATACTATAATTGTTTTTTTGGTTACAATGCATGAGAGTATTTCATAACTGAAGTTCTAGTATTTAATTTGAGAGACAGAGAATATACCTTAATTGACCTGACTTGAAATTAGTCTCTTATCTATGCTCTATACTATAGAGAGAGACACCCCAGAAAAGGCCAGCACACATGAGAGGCATCAACACCTTGGTGTTTTTATTCGGAGACAACTCTCTTCAAACTTAATATGAAGAAATGCACTCACAGGCTTTCAGTGTTATGTTCCTTTAAGAATGTGCACACTGACCTACATATTGTAACTCGTATTTACACACACCAAACACAATTTTTCCACAACTAGCTAATCTTCCCAAAAGGCCGTCTGAAAATAAAGTCTTGGTTTTGCTAATGATGTTCTGAAATAGGAGGCTTGCCCCGGATCACGTTGCATGTATTGCTTAAGATTCCTAATCTTCTACCAAATTTGGCCATTACCCCCCCCATGGAGAAATGAGTTAAGTCATTGCAGCACCTCCAAAGACGCAACAGGACTCAAAATGTCAAAATGGCAGCCCTCTGTCCTAATGTTTCTCTTGAAATCCAGTCAGGCATATGCACAGAACTCTCTACTTTGAATGACATAAAGATTTTTACTTTGCTGAACATTTTTTTCTTTTTTTCTTAAATATGCAACTAGCAGTTATCTGTTTATATATTTTAATGTTGTATTTATTCCAAAGCGATTAAAATTCATTTCCCCTACTACCCCATCCTCATGTCACTGCTAATTTATACTCATTCTATCCTAAATCATTTCATCTTTTCAATAATTAAGCAGACAAAAGTATTATATATTATGTAGATTAGCCTGTTATTTAAGCAGTAAGAGGATAACCAGAATATCCATCAACATGAAGAATGGTAACAGCATGTAAGAAAACAAATGCAATTCTCCTAGTGTAATATCCAACATGGCCTGTAATTATTGACTATTAAATATTATTTTTCTATACTCTTCACTGCTCAGTGTCCGTGTGTGTGGTAACAACCTATAGGAATTGTTCGATTTAATTTAACTGTGAGTTCTGTTTTTAAGACTCATTTAGAAATCCACTTCTGGGATGTAGGGAAAGGAAGGAAAAATGGAATGAACACATTATTTGTTTTATGGCTGGCTGGAGTCAGTTTTTAATTTCCTAGCATCAAAGTTTCCTGTTTCCAGGAAATCAAAGGTATCTATCTGTGCTCCAGCCTTGCAATCCCCAATGACACTAGGGTTTCCTATGATTTCCACACCTTGTTCCTCCATGCTGTAGTGACAGTCCTCAGCAGGGCTCTTGTCTTTGGCCTTAGCTACCAGCCTCAACATTGATATACGAAACCTACTTCTCTAAAAGGAACTTTATCTAAATACTAACTAGTTTCAATTATCACGCCCAGGTAAATCTTTCTGAAAATCCTGTAAGTGCTTACATTAGGCCTTAAGTCACCTGTCAGTATTCTCATTGTTGTACTTAGGCTTGCTGTGTTTCTCCTTGGCTTCCCATGACCTGCCTCTCTCAACCTCATTCATTTCCAAACTTTCTACAGAATTCAACACAAAACAACTTGCTCACAGAGCCTTTCCCATCCTGGTAGAGTTAAAATGAGCTCTTTCTAGAGACATTGCCTATTTGGTTCCAACTTTGCAAATTTGCCCTTTTCCTTGGGGGAAGGCCTTAAATGCTGCATTCAGTTGTATGAATATGCTCAAATAATTTTCGTTGCCTATGGTGTTAACAGGGCACGTCAAATGTAGAGTCTGTGCATCACACATTTCTAACTCTCGTATAAGTACGTACAGGCGACACCGAAGTATGCTCTGGGTGAGTCTGTAGCCCAGTGCAGAGACATATAGCCATGGGATAGCAAACATTAGAGTAAAAAAACACCACGATTTGTAAATAACACTGCAATTCAGAGTTGTTCTATATTTTTTCTAAAGAACTGGTTAAAACAAAATATTCTGACACACATAAACCTGACATGTCACACTGGCAAAAACTGGAACACTGAAACAGACGACTCTGGAGGAAATCTCTATCTGGGGTTCATCCCTTGTATTACGTTGGTTACTCGTTTCTGTAGCAGACAGCATTGTAGCTTATAATACTTGCATTATTTGTTCCATGGTTTTCTAAACCTCAGTGATGAAGTCACAGCTACTTGAGCACCCGTTTATAAAGTTAGACAAAAGCATCCTGACCGTCCAAGCACAGCCTGGACTACACCCACTGTCTACAGCTTAACGAGAAGGTGCCGTTTAACTCAGAGAGAAGCATGCTAGGATGCCAACATAGTGTTAGCCAGTTTGTCCTTGCACCGGGTGGAAGTCTCTATGCTTGTTCACGATACAAGATGGGTGCTTGGAATCTCAGCTTTAGCATTTCAGGGGCGAAAGAGTTTCAGACAAGGTGAACTCAAGTGTTCAAGTGAATAAACAACCCAAACTGGCCGTGGAATTAGGAAAGAG
Organism: Meriones unguiculatus; assembly: GCF_030254825.1. NCBI lineage: Eukaryota > Metazoa > Chordata > Mammalia > Rodentia > Muridae > Meriones > Meriones unguiculatus. The sequence goes on along the minus strand of NC_083362.1, from coordinate 56,567,497 downwards.
AATGTCAAAGTGGAGTAATTTTAAATGACACAGAGTCTCTGGATAAGCAAGAAGAAAGTTCCCTTTTCAGTTCACACCACTTCTGGGGGTGGGAAATGACACCTTAGTGCGGTCAGTATTTATTGTCTAAACAAGCCTAAAACCTTATCTGTGCTCCCACAGTGTGAAATCCTTTGAAACTTGTATTACCCAAGAGAGTGCTGGGACACAGCAGATAGTAACGGCGGGGAGAGCTGGGTTAAGTGGTAGCTCTGCGGAGGGGCACTTCAGGATAGCACATAGTTGTACTTATCTTGAGTAGTAGAGCTGGATCTGGCTCATATTTGGGGAACAACTTCACATTATGTATACGGGAAATGGTTTATTTCTTTAAAAGTGGGAAGCTGACGGCTCAGAAATTAGAGGTCTTCATACTAAACAAAATTCAGAACTCCAGACAATACTTTTCCCCCTGCTGGGTTGGATATCATTCAGTAGTTGTCTTTGCTGTTGTTTTTAATGAATGTACACATGCCCGTTCATGAGTGAGCGTGGGTGCGTGTGTGTATGCACACGTGTGTGTGTGTGGAGGGCAGAGGAGAACTTCCAGGGTAGTCACCAGCTACCTCCTTTGAGACAGGGTATCTTGTTGGCCTGGAGCTTACCAATTAGGCTAGACTGGCTGCTGGTGAGCCCCGGGGATCTGCCTACCTCTATTTCTGCACCACTGGGATTATAAGCATACACCAACATGCCTTGGCATTTCTGCATGGGTTCTGGGGGGTCAGGCTAAGCTCCTCATGCTCCTGAGGCAAGCAGTTTGCTCCCTGAGCTAGCTCTCCATCCCTGAGTCATATGCCGTTCTTAAATTCCCTTTCCTGCCTTGGATATTGAACACAGTGTCCTGGCAGGAATAACTCCTAACCTGTTCCTACCCCAGGTTTACTTTGCGCTTTAAATATGAAGTAACCCTCATTCCATAATTGTCCTAGTCTAGTGAACTTCCCCCTTAAAATCAGCCACAGAGGAAACACTGAGGAGTGCTTCTTACTTGTTTAAATTAAAACTTATATGTAGGAACTAGAGGTATAAAGCTCTATAGCCGTGAAGACAGACTGTGCCTTTCTCTAAAAGGTAGTCACTGTGATGTTCATTAAAACCCAGGGCTTCTACTACAGCAGTTATGGCTTCTCATTACATAAAACAAACAAACGAGCAAAAAATTAAATTAAACAGCATATCAGGCTTTAAAGCTACCGGGGTCTTTCAGGACTAAACAGATGAATCTCTTCTATCTACAAACAAGAGAATTTAAAATAAAAAATGCCAGAAGACTGTCTGCAGTCTACGTAGCCAGGCCTTGCTGCTTCTCTCCCGTTGTCAGCCTAGTCCCCCTTCTAGTGATCTACTATGGGACCAATCTCCACAATATCACAAGACCGAACAGGAATTGTCCCGCTGAAGCCATTCATACACGTAAAACAGTCATTTGTAAATGAAAAGGGAAAAGAGTAAAAGCAACCAGTCAACCGACAAATATATAAATAATAAATAAATATGGAGGTCTATTTAATAATCAAGCCAGATTCTAGTTGTCCTGATCATACACTATCTTTAAAAAGTATTATAGAGGAGCAGGGGCGGGCGAAGCGCTTGCTGCACAAATAGGAAAACCTAAACTTGATCTTCAGTGCACACATAAAAAGCCAGATGAGAGCATATATTCCCAGTGCTAGGGAGGCAGAGACAAGAGGATGTCTGGGCTTGCTGGCAGCCAAACTAGCTGATTTAGGAGAGATCTCATTTCTTTGAGAAGACCTGTCTCAAAATTAATTAATTAAGTTAAAAAGTGGAGATTGACTGAGAAAGACATTCTGCATTAACCTCTGGCCTCCACATATTAAACCCATTCACACCTACACAAATACATACACACACGCTCACTACACACAGACATTTATGTATATACACATAGACACATACATACACACATACATGAAAAGGATCATAGAATTCTTTAAAATAAGCGAAGCAGCCTGTTGTTCCAGTTCTTATTCATATGTAATCCATTGATATCTCTAAAATGTTAGAGGCGAGATGACTAAGCCAGTGTTTTCACTGTATTCTTTTTCTCAGATATGATTCTTTACAAAATGATTAACTTTTGTTCCTAAACCTGCTTTACTCTTGGCCCATTTGCAATGTTGGGTTTCCTTCCTCTTTCTGAACCGATGAATCCAGTGTTATCAGCCTCAGGAATCAGACAGGATACTTGGGAAACTGATGTGCCCCACAGAAAGCATTTCACATGGCATCTGATAAGGAAAAAAAACCACTTGCAATCTTCAGATGTGAAATCACCTGGGAATCTCCTAACATCACTTAACAAGTGACAAATAAGCAGGGCAAGGAACACAATTGCATTCCCCTTTAACCAATCAGGGCCATTTGGTAGCCAGAATATCACCTGGGAGAGAAAGATACCCAAGATGCATGAAATGTAAAATACACTCCAGTCTGCTTGCCGGGACAAATCCCCAGGAGAAGAAAATGTATAGTGTAGCAACTTGGACGCCATGAAAGGAGTTATTAGCCAGCTGGGCAGAGGGAGTGACATTTGGCTGAGGGAGGGTGTGGGCACAGTTCTCCAGGCAATCTGGCTTTCGTCTTCCCTGGGATTTGGCAAACTCATATACCCTTCCTCTGTACTCCCCCTCATATCTGAAGTTGTCATCTTGGGGCAGGATGATTTAGTATACATTTCACATAATGTGACTTAAATAGCTTTCCAAGCAAGACAGATTTGCCGGAAAAGATGTCCAGGTCAAGAAGCAGTTTGATGTGTCTGCTCCAACTTGGAAGCTGGTCTGATGGACCTCAACCATTTCTGGTTCCTTTGTGTTCCTGAAACCTTCCTTTCTACTTTGAGGTGAGCCAGAATCGAATTGCAACCTCTTTAGATAGGGGAGAGTGAGAACATGAGAGGCAAGCTCCATTTTCCTCACTGAGCCAAGGAGCTCTCAAGGCCACACAGAAGAAAAGCCTCTAGCCACCCTCTCTGTTTACTGCGTCTATTTAGGGGAAGGTCAGGGTTTCCTCACCCCGATAAAGGGTGGTGAACACATTGCTTGTTCTCAGGCCACTTTGGTGTTTTTAGCTTTCTTTGTTCTCCCATGTCTGACCTGCTTTTGTCTGGCTAAAGTTCAGGAGCCAACTGTAAAGAGCTCTCCAGTGCAACAAAGACAAGGATGAGATCCATGTGCCCACTCCTGTACACAGATAAATCCAGGCTATTTTGTAACGCAGCCCACCCCTGCCCACCCTCCCATCCCATGTATTAAGGTAGGCCTGTGCTTTCCCTTGCACTTCAGCCAGCACCGTAAGTAGGGCATCCTAGGACAGAAAGGTTAGCTGTGATGAGGCTAGGGAGGCCAGCATTTGAAGGCAGTGAGGGAATGGTTACATTTATTTCATTTCCTATGCTCTTTGCATTCCTGAGATCATTATCAGGAAAACGGATTTGCGATGCACCATTTCCTGTTCTTTTTACACTTTTTTTTTTATCATGACTAGAAGGTACTAGGTTTAAACAGCACATGTTAAACTGTTTGCAGTTACTGTTGGTAGCTTGACTCTTTTTCACACATGGGGGGGTCTTCCCCCAAAAGTAAAGGCAATGCCCTCCAGAAATATAAATGAGATTGTACTATGTGGCTCTGGGCTGGAGAGTATCAGGATGGAGGCCCACAATGCCTTCCTCCTGTGTCCTAAACCTCCCCATCATAACTTTCCTAAGATGCTGTGAACTGCTTCTGCACATAGACTTCCTGTCCCCACTTTTTTTTGAACAGCCCAAAATGACACTCCAGGTGACAGTCAGCCCGTATGAGAGAAGGGGCCAGGCAGAGCACTTTCCAATTATCATCAAAGATTTTCTCCACCATTACTATGCTGAGACTGGAGGCTGTTGATACAGGTGAGATCAAAAATAGAACATGGTATAATAAGAACCTATGCTCCCTGCCCCGCGTAGAATCAGAATAGCTAATGACAGAACACTTTCAAGCTCTTCTTTTTTAAAGGTGGGTTTAGTTCTCGTGAAAGCTGCTGAGTTGACAGCTCAGGAGCCTACGGAGGGGGAAGCTGCTAAGCCCTTTCTCCTTGCTTCTCCAAGCATACCTTCCGCCTGCCCTGGAGGGATGTCTCAAGGTGAGACAGGTTAGCATTTCCTCCAAGCCCTCTGTCTTCGAATGCAGGAATAGGTAGGTGTGTTATCCAAGGTGATTATGAGGAATATTTCAAGATGGGAGCTACAGTGCTTTCTCACATACTAAGGCTAAACTGACGGAACATTTCCTACAGGTACCTGCAAAACCAGCCAGCAGGACTTAGTTTGGATACCACGTATGTGTCTTCTCGTAAGCAGACGCCACGGCTCTGCAAGTGAGTTTCGTGGTGCCCAGGGTGGGGGGAAGTTTTAAGAGCTCAGCTTTCAGTGCAATACAAAGTTAAACATTCAATTCCTAACCAGTGCTTGGTTAGGAAGTCCCAGTCACTGCTAAGGCTATTGCGAATGCACCTTCCTCCCAGGAGAGTGGCAGAGCTCAGAGTAACTTGGCCTAGTAGGAGGAACTACAGACTTCAGGCATTGGTTGAGAACAACGAGGCAGCCAGTCTTCCCTTACAGAACTTAGATGATAGTAAAAAACTTTGTTCTAGAGATCTACTGAAGCCTGTTCGGGGGATCTGAAATTCTGTGTGATTTGGATGTGAGCTTCTAAACTTACTCTTTCTCCCCCACGGGTTGACTCTCCTGGCTTTTATGTAGTTTTCCAGATCTTCCCATGTTTTAAGCATCTCTACCTTAGGTAGTGGTGAAGAATGCTAACCACCTAGATAAACGGCCAGCATCTCCATCAGAACAGCTGTGACAACTTTCCAACTATCCCCCAAGGGCTCAGACTCTAAGAGAAGCAGCTGCTCCTGTGGAAGACCCATGTTCGGTTCCCAGCATTCACAAACCGTACACAGCTGCAGTTCCAGGGGACCTGACGCACATGCATGATGTCCACAGATGTAGGCCTGCTAACACACATACACAGAAAATTTAAAAAAATAAATAATTTTCAAGATGTACCTGAGATGGAGCTGTTCCGCATTCAGTGAGGGGGAGAGGAGCACCCTGGAACTCTCTCCTGAGATCCCCACCACTCCTTCCTGCACCTCCCAGCCATTTGTGTGTAATTCTACCGTAACAGCATGGTCATGGGAAGTGATAGGGTGAGGGGGAAGGAGAGGATGGGCTCTATCCTTGCAGCTATGAGGAGATCTCCTTCCTTGTTAGAGGTAGCCTTGCCCGTGGTACACTCCTGTGAATAAATAACCCCTCACCCATGCTCTTTATGCAAAAACTAATTGGTTCCCCAAATTGGGATTTGATAGAATCATACTTTGGTTTGTTGTTGGAACCTGATTGTGTGTGTGTGTGTGTGTGTGTGTGTGTGTATCCGTCCAAGGAAAGAGTTCCTGAACTTAGTAAAGTCCTTTTCCCTCCCTGTTTTGAGAGCATGTTGCCAATCCCATTGAGAAAGCCGAGGAAAATGTTAGCAGATTCATAACATTCATGTTGATTTTCAACCTTGAAGAGTTGGGCCCCTTTCTTGATTGGCCTATGCTCCTCTCTGTTAAATGTACCGCACTTCTTTTCTTCGTGAGGTGACATGTGTACAGTATACTTTTCACCATCAAGTAAGCTGCTAGAGCACAGACACAGTAATGGCTGCCTCACTGCAAGCAGTTCTATTTGGCCCAGGGAAAGAAAGACCCCTTCACAAAATACTGTCTCTTTCAGGAAGGGGCTAAGGAAAATATAACCCAACATTTAAAGGATAGAAATTTATAAAACATGAGAATTTTGGTATGTCAATTCAAACACAACTACATCACCTGCTCTCATTAAAAATAAAAGAAGAAAACAAACAACAACAATAAACAAAAACCAGAAAGGCTGTTAAAAAGCAGTGTTCCTCCTATTCTAATGAATGTTGTTCTGGGAGTTCATAAGGTCAGGAACTTGACACTGGTTTCGACTGGAAGCCAGTCAAGCAGGATTTCTTTGCCCTCTGGACAAATGGTTAGCCTGCTTCAGGAATTTTGAATAATTATTGCCGCTCTGTGCAGCCGGGAGAAATTTACCTTTCACAAAGAAAAGAGCTTGTGGCATTAACTTAATCCCATTGCTTGAGTGCACAAAGTCAGTTCTGCTTTTTCAGTGATTATTCCTAATTTATGAGTATGAGAAGCATCTTATCTTATTCTTTGGGTCTTCCTGACAGTGAAACGCCTGAAGGCATTACTTATAGCATGATGCAGTGCCTGGCTTCTCATGCTTCCTGGGTGGAAATTCCTTCATAAACACAAGGCAGGAAGAGGAGCTGAGAGAAGTCGGGGTGCTTAAGAGGACTTGCTCCTTTTTCAGAGAACCAGAATGGGGCTCCCAGCATCCACCTCCAGTGGCTCAGAGTTGCTGACATCTCCAGCTCCAGGGGCTCTGATGCCCTCTTCTGTTCTCTGCTGGTACCCTCTGACATGTGCACATACTTGCACAGAGAGACAGATACACAGAAATGAAAACAAAACAAAGCTATGGGTGGCTGATTGCTTTTGGTGTGTGTGTCTGACATTGTTTGTCTCTCGTTGGCTTTGAACCGTGGCATTTGAGTATGTTCCAAAGACTCCTTTCCCACCAAAATTACACTTTATCTCCACCCCATTAGCCTTCCAGCAGTAAAACCCTTGGTGTCAAAGTCAGTCTTCTGAACGGAGATCATTATTGTATTGTTATGAAACAAACAGTTGACGAAATGGAATTCCTCCAGAATCCAGTTCTTGAACAAAATTAGCATCTAAGATGCTTAAAGAGAACACACCATCAGCAATGCGTGGCCCAAATTGCAAGCAGCTGTATTTTCATCAGGACAGCAAAGTTTCTTTTCTTTTTTTTTTTTTTTTTTACCTCCCTCTTACTATCCCCTGGTGATTTCTATTGTTTTGGAATCATTTTCTATCATACACAACAAGTACCATTAACCATGTGGGATTACCCATCCAAATTCCCAGGGAACAGAGTAGCTGTGAATATTTTTGAATGCTTCAATGTTATTGCTTTAATGATGCCTCAGATTACTAAAGTAATTTTTACCATGAATTCCCCCAAGCAATTGACACACCAGGAATCATTCCACAAGCAATGGGAAGCGTGTTTGTTAATTCTGAGAGAGAGAGACTATATTATTGTTCCACAAGTACTGGAGATGTACCCACACTTTCAGTAGTAGAGATACAACACACAACAGTGACTATATATTTTGGGTAAGCTGTGTGGTCTTTGTTTGCCTTCAGTAGTCTTTTAATTGTTTTGTAAGAGTCAATTCAAAGCATTTAGTTGGTCTTTTATTTGGGTCTAACATATATCCTTGAAGTTTAAAGCAACTCTTGCAACTGACCTTGTATCCAGTTAAAAGACAACAAACCTGGGGTTTTACAAACCTAGTGATTTACAATGTATTTGCTTAATAGTTTGATTTATCTTTGTTGATTGCTACAATGTTTCCAGATTTAAAAAGTAAATAAATAAATATAATTAGTTCAGCAAATTTGTAAAATTTGCTTTGGTGTCTTGTCACTTGAGTTTCTCAGTTTGTTTTGTTTTGTTTTGTTTTGTTTTTTTATTTATATCAATATCAGAAGCACAGTCAGTGAAACAGCTTTAGTGACCTTTACCTGCCTACCAAGTATTTTGCCATCATTAGGAAAAGTAAATATCCACAAGGATCATTTCATGTCAGTGTTTAGTTACCTGATTTGGTAAACTTTTGAGATGTGACAGTTCAATTGGTTATCAGGTCCCACTTTGGAATCTTGCTTCTTAGAGCAACTGGTTGAACTATGAGAATTCAGGCAGTCGCTGATCAGAAATCTTGACGGAGGAAACTTTTCTTTGTTCAGATGTGAGAGGGCAGTTCTCCTTTCACACTTCATGCTGAGCAATGCTAGCATGAGATCTTCCCTCTGAGACTTGGGCACGTGCTATGCCATTAACCGTAGGCATGGGTGTCATGTAGCCATTCACTGGGACTTGTCCATTTGGAAGATCAGACCTACCTGTGTCCTGCTCTCTGCAGCTCTCCACTGTTCTGTCTCTGCCTCTCTCTGCTGTTTTTAGAGAACTCATACGGACAGAGCCAGTATTTGTCCTCCTGTGATTGCATTAACTCACTTATTGTAGTATCCTCAAAGTTCATCCTGGTTGGGTATGGCAGAGCTGCCTACTTTTAAAGGCAAAATTATATCTCTTAGATGACTAGACCACTTCCTTTATCCCATTGGTTTTTGATGGTCATGTAGCTTGTTTTGTTTTCACTTTGGCCACTGAAAATAATGCTGCATTAATAGGATCTTACCACCAATCTCTGGTGGCCAACCAAGACCAATGTCAAAACTTGTATTGTTTGGCAGGGGGAAGGAAGGGCTTCTGAGATCCCAACCCTGACCAGCAACTCGAGGGAAGGTATTCCAGACTTAACAATGGACTTTTTTTTTTTTAATTTGGCAGCCTATCATTTCTGGAAAGAGTAATCGCTCTGTGTTGGGTTGTTCCCATACTCATGTGCCTGTGTGTGTTCACACATGTGCGTATGTGTATTCAGAGGCTTATACTATTAGTTGGCTGTTTTATATGGCTTTTCAAACAATCTTTCACGTTAGTTATTTCTTCTTCTACCCCTCATCTGTCTTTTTCTCCCAGCCTTCCCCTCCCCCATCTAAACCTATCCAAATTCCATTATTCCTCTTTCCCTCAAAGGTATAGCTGGTGAATTGTAGGGAGGGCAATTGGGAGTCAGCTTCTAGTTACACTGCAGCAACTTTGAGTCCACCGCAGCACTTGATCAAAGGCCCAGCTTTCATCCATCAAGACCTGAACACAGTAAGGCTCCACCCCTCGGCCAATCTCTGCAAGAGACTTTGCTGATTTAGCTAGGGACCTCCTCAGTGCTCCACAAGAGAAATAATCTCTTCCTATTGAAACTTCTTCATTCTTCCCAGATCTTAGACTTGTGTTGTTATCTAAAGGCTTTTCCAGGAAAGCCCAGGCTTTCCTCATCATCTTTTCTAGATGTTGTTGCGATAAATGTTTATGCTTCAGTTTCCATCCCAGGGTCTGCCTCCCAGAGGAACTAACCACTCTCTCTTTGATTCCACAGTCCCTTTCTAGTTACAGTCTACCATCTCTGCTCTACAAGAATCTAACAAGAACTACCCATAGATACAGCTCCCCCTACCCTGATACCTGCTCAACTGCTACTCCCCATCCATCTCTCTTAGATTGGAGTACCAGTTCTGCTCTGAAATAGCCATTAGGTAATGACCTTCTTGCATCTTGTGGTTTCCCATCTGTCATTTTATTTTGCCTTTCATATATATGCAGGAGGTGGAGAAATTAGCAAAATAATCAAGCAAGTAGCATTAAGTCCAAATTAGAAAAAATAGTCTTTGCTTGACATAGTTTTGATTTGAATCCTATGCCTACCACCTACAACCTGTGTAAAGTTGGAGAAATTTGTTAATCTCACCATGTCCCAGTTTTCCTGCCTGTAATATGGTAATAGCACTTGAAATTCGCTCTTGAAAATGAGTGGATTGAGTTTAGGGCTGTCATAATAGTCTTTGTTAGTAACTGTCACATCGCATTCAGTCATTTGCTCTATGTCTCATTCTTTTCATCTTTGTTAGTTCTTTTTTTTTTTTTTTTTTTTACAAATGAAACCTCTAAAGGCTGGAGTACTCCAGATCTTGGTTAGGCCCCCACTCCTCTCAGAGTTTAGATAAACCTCCATTTCTCTCTGCTCTTAGTAAGGTAATTACTCCTATCATCAGATTTACCAGTCCTGTAAATGCACACGCTACATTGATGCCAATAAGGGCTGAATCTTTTCAGAACCTAATGTTTCTACTTCAAGTAATAAACACATCATGTTCTACACACTAACGTAACTATTGATAACTCGTCTCAAGTCTGATCCACTCCCTTCCAATTTTCCTTTTGTTCAAGCTAAAAAATAAAGTCTTTAATTCTTTTTTTTTTTCTCTCACCAGACATACTTCACTCTCATCATCTCTATCTCTGTGACCACCACTTTGGTCTAAACCATCTCACTGCCTTTAGCTTTGATTGCGGCTCTCGCCATCATCCTGAGCCCATAGCATCTGTAGCTGTTTCCCTCTTCAGTGGGACAGTCCCTCAACTATCCAGTTTATGTCCTTAACAGGTAGCAAGATTATATTTATTCTCCTCCTGGAAGCCCTTTAGCTTCTTCTGGGATTTAGAATGAAATCTAAACTGTTTTCGTTGCAGTACATGATCTTAGTCACACTTTTCTCACTGGCCATTGAACCTTTTACTCTTCTCTGTCCCAGGGGTCATGGTTCAGCCTCCTCTCCTAAATACAAAGTCTTTCTTCTCATGTCTCTTGGCTGTTACTTCTGCCCAACCTCTAGTCTTAGCCCTGATAGATAGTGCTGCCTCTGGGAAGCTGCCTCTGATGGGCTAGAGAAAGAACATATCCTACCTTTGTTCATAATTCTTTAGCTCTCTCCACAGTTGGTGAAAAAAATTGGCTTTTTTGGTTGTTACTCATAATTTTTATTCAATAGCAGAATTTGTCACCCCACGACGGGACAGACATAATCACTTTATATTTCTACCATCTATAGAAATACTGGTGTACAGAGTAAGCACCCAATGAATTTGGGCTGAATTGATACATGAACCATTAAATCTTGACAAACAAATATTTTAACTAAGGGGAAACATGATAATGATTAATGGCTTAAAGCAACCACTCTGGATAATATAAAATAGGTCCTCATGCTTAGTTTCTGTACTAGAATGTATCAATGTCAGAAAGACAGACAAAACAATAATGTTTAAAATGCTAATATAAACTATTACATTCAATTTATTATTAATTGATCCAGCTGTGGTGGTACATACCTTTAATCCAGCTCTAGAAACAGAGGCAGGGATATGTCTACAAGTTTGAGGCCAGCTTGGTATATACATAGCGAGTTTCAGGCCAGCCAGGACTACATAGAGAGGCTCCGTCTCAAAAGAAAAAAAAAAAAAAACAAACAAAACATTACTAATTAAATACTAAATATTAAAATTTCCCTGTGTATCTGTAAGACAATGCTTGAAGAGTCTCATGGGTTGTGGTAACTCAAAGTAAGATAATTTAGGACCCCATAAAGTTAATTTATATGGAATAATAATGCAGTTTACACTTGAATACACCATAAATTAGGAAGAAAAACTGCATGTCATTTCATTAAAACAGACCACCTCCCTGAATATTTGTAGTAACAGCAGGCAGCAAAGGAAGGCATTTAAAAATGGAACTATAGCTCCCTCTGAGCAGGTGACTTATTAAGTTAGTGAGGATGAGCAGAGTAGTAACTTGCCAATAATCCACTAGTGTTCTTCTCAACGAAGCTTTGAACCCAGGTCCTTAGCTTTCTTTACACTCTTAACACTCAGAGCTGGCCACTTGTTTGATTGGTTTAATAGCAGGAAATGGTCAGTCTCCTAAGTGTAGAAAAGCTGTGCTCTTTACAACTCCAGCCATCACAGAAAACTCCACAGGGGACTTTGTTCTGATCCAAATGGTATTATATTAGAAATTAAATCACCAAACTAGATGATGCACTCCATCCCCCAAGAAACTCGGGTCTCTGCTGAGCAGTAGCCATTTGGAAGGACCCAGAAGATCCTTAAACTGATCACAGAGCTTGAGTGTACCTCTCCTTTGCCTCCTTGTATGAGATGCTGGCTTGATCAATCCCAGAGTTCTCCACGTGGCTCACAGCACTAGGGGAGCAGAGCCTGCTGTTCTTCAAGATCCCAGGGGGATGGAAATCCTCTTCACTCAGCAAGTGCTCTGGCAGCCTATATGGTGCCGTGGATTGGCTCTAAACAGGTGAGGAACAGAATCCAAATCTCTGGAGAAAAAAAAAAAGATAAGAAAAAAAAGAGAAAGAACCCTGCTGAGTTTAGAAGGGGGGAGCTCCCTTTAATCTGTGTTGAAAATGTTCACAAATCCCTAAAACAAGTGCAGAGCCTTTATTATGTGTACAGCATTTCCCTGCACGCCAGAAGAGGGCACCAGATCTCATTAGAGATGGTTGTGAGCCTTCGTGTGGTTGCTGGAAATTGAACCAGTGCTCTTAACCTCTGAGCCATCCCTCCAGCCCTAGGAGACATGTTAATGTTGAGAACCTGTTAGTCAATCAAGTAGAATAAATGACTGGGTATAGATAGACACTTGCGTTTCTGTGGGAGAAACTCAAGGTAAAGATGTAATTTTAGGGTTGTCTCCAATGGGAGAAATAGAAGCAGTCGCCTAAGAACGAGCATCATGAGAGAGGCACAATGGTGCCAGCAAACAGTTAGGAATGTTTTGCCAGCACCAGACATTATTTGAAGTGATTTATTTATGTTAAATGCAACCCTAGGCAACACTGAGGGAGACAATAGCATCCATCACTTGCAGAAAACAAGGCACAGTAACACTGAAGTAATTGCTTTGTAATCTAAATCACAGGGCTAGCTAGGTGGAAGGGATTATGATTCAGACACAGCCACAAAGTGGGCTTGGCTCTACACCACAATTCTAGATTTTTTTTTCTGTTGTGGTGCCAGGTACTCCCCAGTAATGGTCAGTAAAAAATCAAGCAAAAAACACTTTGCAACAGTCTAGGCTCATATAATCACTAACAGAAGGAAAGAGAAGCTTCATCAACAAATAATTAAAAATAAAACCCCAAATCAAACAAATCATTCCTCAAAAGATAGTCAAGCAACCCAGAGCAAAGATACTTTTCTTTGTCTGATTCTATTGATTATTAAATACTTTCCAATTTTTGAGATATAAGAAAAATAACAGAAAAGAAAGTGTGTCAGAATTCATGACATACCAAATTTAACTCTCTCCTCTGACTGGTTTGTATTGTTGTCTGGGCTATAGGCATTATTTCTGTAGGTATGCATTGTTCACAAGGCACTCTCATTTGTATTAGCCCACAATAGTTCCCCTGGATAAGAATGACTTCGGGAGTGGGTGTAGTATTCATTGTGAGGATCAGAAATTCTTCATGTTTAACCCATGTGTTTCTTTACTATACTTCACAGTTTAGAAAGTCACTCAGTGACTTCTGTGGAGAGACACAAGACACACAGCTGACATACCTTCATCCTTGTCGTCTCACGAACTGATGCCTCACGGCCTGCTGTTTACCTGGTGGCAGAAATCTCTGAGCGTATAGCTGACCCATGTGATATCAGTCCTGTGCCGGTTGTCCAAAGAAGCTAGGAGCTGCTTTGACCCCAGTGTATATATATCCATTATGACCTGTGAGAGAAACACCATTTACAAATAGCCCTTGATGCTCTTGGAGAAGATCCAGTGTAGACCCTTGGGTGACCTGCCTGGGCATCCAAGCACCTGAATGAGGGAAGATGTTCCATGCTGGATGCCATAGCTCAGCTGGACGTGCTGAAGTTAACTAGCAAAGAAAGGTAGACCGTTACCCATTCACTGTGACCATCTGTTTAAAAACCAGCTTGCAAGTGATCAGGGCCTGAATAAAGGACACGAACTAGGATATGAACTAGGAAATTTGTGACTTCTTGACACAACTGTGGGTTCAAAGTGTGATGTGAGCTTCAGAAGACCTAGATCTTCTGGGATCCCTCTCCAGATCATCCTAGGAAAGTATGCACACTCTCTACACATTCCCCAAGTGGGCAGTACACAGTGGACCACACTTAAAGATCTGAAAGGGAGCAGTTGTCTGGACAGGGAATGGTGGCCCAAGTTCTGTGATGGAAAACCAAAGGCCTGTTGCAGACCACATCCCCTCCACTGCCACAGAACATAAAACGTGGACACAGAAATCCAGGCTGCCACTTCAGTTCCACGCAACAACCGCATAAAGGAATGTTTAAGCGAGCTAGTCAGGCAGGTATTGACAACAGAGCTGATGAATTCAGGGATCAGTTGAGTTGACCCTCCAGCTGCCAGTATGGGCCACTGATTGAAATTAACCTCAGAAAGCTGAAGTCGCCCGTCCCTGCCACCTGTCTCACCCTGTGGCAGAAATCAGTGCTGTGGAGAAGTAAGGTGTCTTCCAAGTAGGACTAACTGGTGGCCCCGACAATTTGAGTACCAAGGACATTCACTACTCAGCAGCTTGGGCCAGATAGCTACCAGCTCGCAAGCGAGTGCAAGCCAAGTTCACTATCATAGCAGGTTCTCAGAGGATGGGTTATCACTGAGCAGGATAGACATGGACAGATCCTGAGGGATGGGGATGATATGATCCTAGCCAAAGTCCATGATCCTAGAACTGGCCAGTGGACAAGGTCCTCAGGAAGGGGATGCAACAGGAGCATCACAGAAAACAATGATGTGACTATCTGGGCCCGTGTTTCCATCCCATCTCCAGAATCTGCCACAGCCCTCAGCTCCAGTCATTAATTGACTTCCTATCAGCTAAGGGCAGCAAGAAGTTTAAGCTTTGGATGCAAATAAATTCCCTTATGTGGAGTCTGACCCAGATCAAAATACCTGCAAGTACATTCCTGAGGACTGTGGGTAAATGTGAGACATACCAGCTAGCTCCAGGAGCCTTTCCCATCAAATTAAAGGGCAAAGACCTAGAAGACCTGCAGCTCTTTACAATCAGACAGAAGGTACCACAGAACCCCTACCTCAGTTTTTATCTCAAGACACTGAGTATCTGGGCACATCCAACAACCTGCTCTTGGGTGTCATCAACGTAAAAAAAAATGGCAATGTGTAGAGTGCCTTCCCCCAGGAATTTGGACTCACCCCTGAGACTACTACCCTTTGCTGCAGGAAGCATAGCATCAGGTGAGTGGAGACTGAAGATGGAAAGTATAGTAATGGCTAGAGCTGATTCAAGCAGCATTGCAACCTTGCAGCCCCCGGGCCAGGCTGCTATCACCTTAATCTTCACTGGAACTGTAAGATCGGCATGAAAGAAATCCCGCTTTCCCTTGCCTTACGGACTCGCTGACTCACTAACCATCTGGGTTCTGAAGGACTTTACCTCCCAGGAAGCATCAGAAATGTATTGTCAAGCACCCCCAACAGATTTCAGGAGACCATCTTGCTGAACCATATATGCAACAAAACACGGGCAACTGTCTATGTGGGACAGGTGAGCTGCTGTGAAGAAGGCCATTGCAGTGACCCTCACTCTGATGGCACAGGTCTCATTCCACATGCTATCCAAGCTGGATCTGGCCCATTCAGCCATGGTTTCTGGCTGCAAGATGGTATGACCAGATACACAGTGAGGGAGCTTAGAAATTTGCTGTTTCTGCCTTCCCTTTTGTTAGCTTGGTTCATATCTTCAACACCCCCGTGTAAATGTATTTAGTTAATATCAGGCTCTTCTCCGTAGACATTTTTGTATGTTCGAATTTTAAGTCTAGCCTCACCATTTCACTGGCAGCTGAAGTATTTGGAAAAATATATGTTCTGACAAGAAGAGTTAAGATTCCATGTTCAAAGAGAAGAAGGGGAGAGGGAGACATAATTTTCAGATTTTTTTAAGGGTTATGGCGGTTTCCGAATGATTTTTTTTAATATATATTTTAGTTAACATTTCACACATGCTTATGACATGTTTGGGTGGCCTGCGAAAGACTGCATTCCTGAAGCGAACTGACTCTCTGTCCTCCAGTGGCCATCCATTGCCAAAAACTTCTCAGATAGGAATAAAATTCACGAACTCCTCCTACATCCAGGCTGGGGGTTTTGCTGGCTTGACCTTGTGCAAGTCTTGTGCATGAAGTCCCAGTTACTATGAGTTCATATGTGCATCTATGCAGTCATAGCCAACAAATACTCTGTTGCTTCAGGCATTTGCTCTGTCTGATCCTCACAATTTTTCTGACCCCAATTCTTAGATGATCCCTGAGCCTTGGGGTGATGAGGTATGAGATAGGCATCCCATTTAGAACTGAGTACAGTCTTTCATTCTGTTCCTGTTGCTTGATTGATTGTCCCTATGTTAATTGGTAACTACTGCAAAAATAAGCTTATCTAAGAAGGGACAAGAGATACGATAATCTGTGGGTGTAAAAGATAAGACCTAGGGGGTGGATTATTATTCTATAGATTTAGCAAAACAATAGTACTACTTTCTCTCCTAGGGCTTTTGGTACCAGTCATGTTTTCTATCTCCTGGAGCTTTGAATGCAATCAAAAAGTGATTGGTTTTTCTCAGTATTTTTAATATACCAGAGACTTGTTAAGTCTTTACTGAATAAGAACATTTAGAGTAAACATTGCTAGCCTCAAAATATTTGTATGTGCAATGTTGAATGTATACATAAGGGTCATCTTTTACCACTTTGGATTTTGCTTATGTACCCTATTGACAATAGCTATGGGTATTATGAAAACAAACATTTTTGTCTTAGCTTGGTTGAGGTGCACATTTTCAGTTTCTCCATCAATGGTGTTTCTAGGTGTAACTCCGTGGAGCATGCTATTGAAGAGAAATAGCCTCTACTCAGTGGTGACAAAGATGAGGCACAAAGAGGTGAACACTTAATTGTAACAGTGGATAAGCCTTAAGTACTATGCTAAGTGAAATACGTCTGATACCAAAGGTCAAGACTGGTATGATTGAAGGCGTAGAATGAGCACTCCGAGGCAGATGGTAACGGGTAGAAAGCAGGTTGTGGAGGGAGGAAAGAGTGGGGGCTTGTGCACTGGTTAGGGGATTTGTTGGGGGTGATGGGAAAGTTCTGGGCATGGGTAAAGCTCATTGCGCAACACTGAACACGGCGCCTGCCACTGAACAGTTCATGTTATATGTGACTTACTGCAGAAAACAAAATAAACACAAAGAACAGGGCATCCACGATGCTGTGATTCTTCGCTATTCCTTAAGTAGCTTTAAGAAAGCATATCGACAAAATCAGGGATAACTTACGTAATTACGTATAGAACGTTGTGTCTCCGAACAAATGACTCTTTCACCTCCTCCAAATCTAGGTATTGCTTAGCTTTAAGAATGCTTTAAGCATGCACTTTGACGATTGATTTCAGGGTATATGTTATAGTCCAAACCTGCAGAGTCCTGCAATGAAGCCCTAAATGTGCCCTAGACTGGATAGGGAAGAAGTTCCTGGCAGCCATCTGGCCCAGCTACTACAATGGCGTCTCATTGCCTGCTGGGAGAATATGAAAGTGTTATAGGGAGTTACAGCAACAAAATTCCCTGCAGTTAGGAAGTCAAACATTTTGGAAAATATAGTTTAACATCTTTTCCACCTGAAACTTGAATGTGATAGAAAAGTCACAAAGCTTTTTGCAGCGGTCAGGTCTGAGTTCCTTCCCTAAACCTGCCTCCATTTCCATGTGATCTTGTTCTTTAACCGCAGTCTCCTTAGGTATAATAGGGATTATGAACGCCTATTTTCTGGGTAGAGTACTGCTGTGCTATGAAGTTGTAGGTTTATTTTCCATACTGAAGTATCCTAGCAATAGGATGACCAATGTTAGTGCTCTGAGAGTCTATGCAAGGGCAACCCATGGTATGTCCCTAAGTCTCTATAAACCTATATACATAAACCTCTCTAGAAGACCTCTGAGGGCAGGAAGATTAAATCTGTCATAGTACAGATTTAATACTGTAATACTGTAATGGGGACAAATCAAATGAGCAAATGGGCATTTAAAACCCCCACACACACTACAGCTACTTTGTCTTAAGTAGGGAATAACAAACTCCTAACTAGATTCAGTACTGTTGCCTTCTCTGAAGGGTCTCACGGGAGGGTGGAGGTAAATAAAAGCAAGGAGTGCGTTTCAATGGACCTCTTTGGTACCACTAAAGGGGAAAATTATGGATACACAGCGCTCTGTGTTTTGGAGCTCTCCAATTGCTTTGAGTTTGGTTGTGCAAGGGTAGACAGCATAATTGCTCAGCTGAATGAGGTAAAAGGAATGGAAGTTTGAGGAACGCTTTGAACCAACTGCACGACGTGTTTATATATCGAAATAAATAACAATTCTCTCCTTGCTCCAGTCTTTAAGAAATGTTGCTGTGTGCCCACCTAACTACTGCAAGTGACTGTTAAAGGACACAATCCAAGGGGAGACTCTTCTATAGCAGGAGTGATAACGCAGGATTCTGGGTAGGAGTGTCATAGCCTGTAACACAGACTGACAGGAAGCCATAAAGAACTAGGTTTGACCAGACACCATCATCACCATTCTGTCTCCTGCGACAATTTGTGGAAAGACTGAAGAAGGCAAGGATCTTACTACATGTGGGTTAAGGTTCAAACCCATTCTGTGGGAAGGAGACGGGCCTGGAATATTCTGATAGTTTAGCCATGGCGCACACCTGTAATCCCAGCACTCAGGAGACAGAGGCAGGCAATTCTCTGTGAGTTCAAGTCCAGCCTGGTCTACATAGTGAGTTCCAGGACAGCCAGGGCTATACAGAGAAAAGAGAAACCCTGTCTCAGAAAACTAAGGATCTAATTATCCATTTAAAAATGTCCAATTTTTTATAGTTTTTTTAAGTGTGTACACAGAAAAATATACTTTTAGCTTTTAAAACAGAATCAGCTTCACAAAGAGAAAATTTACAAAGGTTTCCTTTTCAAAAACTCATTAGCTGTGGGTATGCATATTACATGTTCAAATTCCAGTTTGGATAGGAACAGAGCCATCACTTCATGAAATGTCCTTACTTACTCCTTGATGGCAGAGAAAAGGTAAGCAGAGAAACAAGTCTGCTTAAAAGTAAATGCAGGCATGTTACCTTTATTTATTTAATTATTTTCACTTTGTATAGCTGTACTTGCTTATATGCTACATTTTTTTTTGTAAAATATATAGACCCACAGATAAATACACACAACTGAAATAGTATGTTTATATTTAGCTTCTTGGCCATTTTCTTTTTTTTTCTTCACAATTTACTCATTATTTATCCTGATTGAAGCTCCCTTCCTTAACCCCCCCTGTCCTACCCTCCCTTTTTCTTTTCCCTATCCCCTTCCACTACTCCACTGAAAGGGAGAATTCTCCACTGTTGCCAACTGCACATAGCTTGTTAAGTCTCATCAGGACTGCCTGGATCTTCTTCCTCCTTGGCTTGGCAAAGGCCGAATCACCAGGGGCAAGTGATCAAAGAGCAGTCAACTGAGTTCCTGATAGAGGCAGCCCCTGCTGAGCTGCCAACGGGCCACATCTGAGCAGGGGGTCTAGGTCCTCTCCATGCATGGTCCTCCATTGGTGCATCAGTCTCTGCAGGACCCCTGGGTTCAGATCTTTTAGTTTTGTTGGTCTCCTTGTGGGGCTCCTGTCCCCTCCATGTTGCTCTATTCCCACCCCTCTCTTCCTCCATAGGACTCCCTGCACTCTGACCAAAGTTTGATCCTGAGTCTCAGCATCTGCTTTGATCCCCTGTTGGGTGAATCCTTCAGAGGACCCTCTATAGTAGGCTCCCATCCTGTTTCCTCTCTTCCACTGCTTTTGGTGTCTAACCTGTTTGCCATTCTGAATGATATTTAAGTATCCTTCCTAGGGTCTTCCTTAGTGTTTAGCTTCTTTAGGTCTGTAGATGGTTGTCCTATATTGTAAGGCTAATATCTGCTTATAAGTGAGTGTATTCCAAACCTGTCTTTCTGTTTCTGGGTTACCTCACTGAGGATGATCTCTTCTAGTTCCATCCATTTGCCTGCAAATTTCATGATTTCCCTGTTTTTAATAGCTTATTCCATTGTGTAAATATACCACAATTTTTGTATCCATTCCTCCACTATGGGACATTTAGGTTGTTTCCAGATTCTGGCTAATACAAATAAAGCTACTATGAATATAATTGAATGAATGCCCTTATTGAATGGTAAGGCATCTTTCGGATATATACCCAGGAGTGGTATTGCTGGGTCTTGAAGTAGTACTATTCCCAATTTTCTGAGAAAGTACCAGATTGATTTTCAAAGTGGTTGTACAAGTTTGCTCTCCCATCAGCAATGGAGGAGGGTTCCCCTTTCTCTTCATCCTCTCCAGTATGTGTTGTCACTTAAGTTTTTTTTTTTTATCTTAGCCATTCTGATAGGTATTAAATGGAATCTCAAAGTTGTTTTGATTTGCATTTCCTTGATGACTAAGGATGTTGAGCATTTCTTTAAATGTTTCTCTGCCATTCTATATTTCTCTGTTGAGAATTCTCTGTTTAGCTCTATACCCAATTTTTTTAATTGGATTATTTGGTTTGTTGGTGTCTGATATCTTGAATTCTTTATATATTATGGATATTAGCCCTCTATCAGATGCAGGGTTGATGAAGATCTTTTCCCAGTCTGTAGGTTGTCCTTTTGTTCTGTTAACAGTGTCCTTTGTTTTACAGAAGCTTTTCAGTTCCATGAGGTCCCATTTATTAATTGTTGATCTTAGAGCCTTAGCTGTTAGTATTCTGTTCAGGAAATTGTCTCCTGTGCCTATAAGTTCAAGGCTCTTGCCCACTTTTTCTTCCAAAAGATTTAGTGTGCCTGGTTTTATGGTGAGATATTTTCTTTTCTAAAGGAAAAAACAAACAAACAAACACCCCAGTCTTTTATAATACTGAAGCAACCTCAGATTCATCTGAGTTATTTGCAATGTATTAATTCATTTGCAGCTGCTAGTCAGATGCCTGACATGGAGAAAAGCTGTGTAAAGGGCAAAGGTGGCACATAGAAGGCTCTTAGGAAATATTTTAAGAGAACTACTCAGTGTTTTATAAACTAAGGAATAGACTGATGAATGAAAGGAAGGAATTGGTCAAATGCTCTGAGATTACATAGTAACAGTCTAGGTTTTGTGCTATTTGTCCACCATCTACCTCCCCAACAAGAGCACACAGGTTGGGACCAACATGCTTATAGAAATGTTAGTCTGGAGACATGGATAGAGGAGTTGTTTTTGTTTGTTTGATTGATTGTTTAGTTCATTAGGCTTTTTTTGTGATAAAGAGATTAAAGTCTGACAAATAAAAAGAGAGATATCCCTTATTCTTTTGACTTAGGCTCAATTCAGGCTACTGCTCATATGTGAATTTTCTTGACTACCCTGAAGGATTTTTGTAAATAAAAACCACAGGGCTTGGTTTTCATTAAGACATATTTAATTACATTATTTTTTTTTACAGAGGTGAGATTAAACATTAAATATGCAAAATCTCATTGACTCTCAAGTTGAGGGTCCCTCTTTCCTCTTCCCTTTCAACAGTGTCTTCATTAATGTGGCTCTGTGTTGGTGAACCGATTGGTTCCTTGACTTCTCTTCATTGAGTGAAGTTAGAACCAGCAAATGCCATGATGAGTTGAATGTAAGTTCCCTGAAGGGCAAACCAGTGCTTTCATTAACCCTTTCTGATAATGCAACTGGAAACATCTGGCAACTTTTCCGATGAAAAGTTTTCTCGGAGGTGAGATGCAGAGTCTCTCAGCTTGGAACTTGTTTGTTCCCAAATCCTGGCACCATGAACACAGTATGGGTTGGGTCATAGCTCTGGCCTCTCTTGTTTAAGAAACAAGGCCAGCCTCATCCATTTCTGTACCCACTGTCAACAAGTTTCCTACCTCAGTACTCCTTATCCCTTAAGACACTCCTTATTTCAAACACTGTGTCATATTTTTAATGATATTCCTAAAACGTAATCATTTCCACAACATTTGCAGGGGTAAGACTCCTTCACTATTTCTTTCTTTTTTTCAGTGATGACTACAGAATGATTAGGATATATTTCTTAAAATAAGGATTCTCAGTCCAAAGAAAGATAAAATCAAATTGGGTGGGAGGAATACTAACGTTAGTTTCCAATCCCATTCAGACCTGATTATAATTTGTTTATTTGTTTGGTTTAACTAATTTGCAATTTCTTCCATTGTTAATCTCTCAGTGATTTTCCCGTGGCGCTTCCTCACGCACTCCCTTCTCGATTATCAGGTGCTCAAAGTGATCTTTACTGTCTGTAGAACCTATGGCTCTTCCCACTAACTGTGGAATATCTCTGAGTCTATTCTATTCTGTACTGTGCAAGCATAGGGGAAATGTAATCACATGCAATGTGCCTTTCTCCTCTGTGGCTTCATTATACATCTGCTATCTGTTCTTCTGACAGCTCAACCCTTAGTTCAGAACCCATAGTTAATGTGCTTTCTTCCCATCTGAATTATTAGCATTTAAGGTTTGCTCTTGCCGTTTTAAACCACCTTTAATCATTTTTCCCTCATTGTCTTACTTTGCCTGCCAAAACAAAAACTCTCACTGGCCTTCCTCTAGATACTGCTACGAGTTTTCAGCCTTGAGTAAAATTATCATGAACGCTGGAATTACTTTTACACTTCCTGGCAGGCATTTGTGCAGGCCACTTGGCTTGTTGCCCATAGGTCTCTTCGTCACGGCCTCGGGTAATCCATTTCCTTCTCGGCTGTTAGGGAAGGGCCTAATTAGCCAATCCAACAAATTATCCTCCCCACCCTTTGCTTCCATGGGTTTGTCCTCTGATCCTGCAGGCATTTTGCCAGGCTGCCCTGCAATGGGGTCCTTTTCAGCCTAGCCAGCCCCAATACAGAGCAGAGCTGACCATCTACCTTCTACAATTATCTTTTTCTTCATTGACAGTTCTACTTCACAAAACTCTTACTCATTTTTTTTTCCTTCCTAAGAAAGACTAGCACGTTTTCTACTTGTTCAGAGTAAATCCGGGACTTTGCTATGATTTTTTTTTTTTTTAATGACATGAAAATTGTTTATCTCTTTCTAGCAAGGTGTCACCAGATTCCACTGGAAGTGGTGAGTGGTAACTTTCGAAGTTTCCTACCTAGGGAAAAGAGCTTTTCATCTCCCTCAGTACTCACGTGTATGTGCCAAATATATTTAGAGTAAGGCACATGGCAATGGCTCAGGTGGTTAGCCCCAGATGATCAGTTAAAATGGATGTCCACCTTTAATTGTCTCTGCTGAAATTAGTACATGATTTAACACAAAGAAAGAAAATCTAGAAAGTGTGAAGGTACAGAGCATGAAGAAGGGAAATCTAGAGTGTGTCCAGGTACATAGCAGAAAGAAAGGAAACCTAGTGTGTGTCAAGGTACATTTGGCAAAAAGAATGACTCATCTTTCTGAATTCTGGGTGTATTCATAAAAGGGTTCAACTGGGCAGCCAGGTGATCCGTAGAAATGGCTTATTTACCTGGGAGGACCTGGAAAGCTTTTTACACAGTGTCAACAGGATTGCTGTTAAGCAGCGAGTTGGCAAACATGGGAAGGTTGTCACCAAACACTGCGGGGATTCAGAACTGTTGGCACTTATTTGCTTTTCGACTCTTCAACAGCTCATGGAGAAATCCAAGCTATCTTGGACAAAGAAGCAAACGCATCATTACACTCCCTCTTGTCTTAAAGCTCTTGGCAACCCCCACAGGGCGGAGCAATCCTTTAAGGCAAGAGCCTTAAACACACACACACACACACAGATTTACTTAAAGGGGCTTTAGAAGTCAAAAACTGCAAGCATGTATGTTGTGTTGAATGTATAATTGCATGTATGCGTATGACCTCCTGTTTGGAAAAAAAGTGTGAACAAAAGGTATCTAGGATTGCTGAGGGGATCTGGGAAACAAGAGTCTACAAACTACACTGTGCTCTGGGGTCTTAAGCAGACCAGCAGAAATAAGGCTGATGAAGCAGGGCACAGTACTACCACCGGCCTGAGGTATTCAGAGGGCAGAGGGAGGAGGATCGAAAGTTCAAAATCATTGTGGATAATTGGGAGATCCTTTATCCAAAAAAAATTAAAATCTAGCATTGGCAAAGAAAGAAGAGATGCTGCACAATATGTCCCTGTCACGTTCCATTTTCCAAAGCGTGACCAGCTGAGTTAGGTAGGGGCAGAAGGAGAGGAGGAGCGTCACCCGTCAGTGCTAAAAAGGTAAGCATCCTAAGCAGATGGAACAAGTTAACGGAGATTAGGAAATTACTTCATTCATTCAAGCACAGCAGGTTCTAGCATCTCATTCTTACCTACGTAAGAATTCCTAGCTGTGGGCATCTCTGGAAAAGCGAGTTTTAATTTTCTAAGGGTTCCACTTGTCCATTCTGTTTCAAGATGGACCAGGACTCACGTGCTATGCTTTTACATTTGACTCAGAGAAATTCGCAGCCCCCCCCTTTTCCTGCTCACTTGTCAAATTAAAAACAAACAAACTAATGACAGAATTTGCACTTTTCCATCCTCTAATCCAAAGACTTCTGCCAAATCCTACCAGACATGAACAACTAAGATCCACCTGTGAGATTTTTCAAAATATGGCATATGAACATTCTAGGTGCTCTCTTTTCCAAACAAGATTTCAATGTTTAAGTGTTCCTTCCATGGTCAGCTCAGTGGTTCCACACCCATGGGCCACATATGACCAAGGAATCATTGGCCCCAGCAGCTCAGCTTCTCTCAGGAGACCTTCTCCTCCTAAGCTTCATGTCTTAGATGAGGGACAATTAGCTACATCAGGTTGGAGTTTTGGTTTATGGTTCACTTGTAGTGCTGTGCCTCATTTACCTACGTCTCTTAAAGAAATCACCCTGCCTGTCCTTCATCTGCTACGTCAGCACAGTCTGTAGTCTGACAGCTGTGGGTGAGCATTCTTCCCTACCCATCTCAGCTTCCTCCTTGCAGATGCCTGCCTGGTAGTTTGTAGGTGTGTAAGAGTGAAGGTAGAGGAAATCAGGCTTTAGGATATGTTTTTAGTATAGAAAGCTGCTCTATCTGAGGGTTTGGATTTTAACTACTCTTACAGTATTTCCAGTTAACTACACAAGCGCACAAAACTCCATTTTTTACAAAAAATATATGCCTTTACTCATCAACAGTTCGAATAATGAGGATGAACTGGAAAGCCATCTTCTTCAGCAGAGCCCACTCTGTGGCACTATTTTAACCATGTCTGTGCCGGCTAATGGGATCATGTTTTTCAAGTCTAAAAATCGTCCAGAGTGAAAAGTCATCCCGTGGTCTCTGTTTTGTAGACTCTGGATCGTATCCAACACCATACAATGTGGGTAGATGTTTCAGTTTTGCTTTATAAATGCACTTGTGCATTTTTATTGGCTTTAATCCATTAAAGTATTTGCTCATAGGTCAAGAGTCTTTCCCTGGGCCACAGTTGATGTGCTAGCAAGCAGCTGCTTTCTGTAGACAGAGCTATTCCCCTGTCTTTAGCTGGCATATCTTGGTCACCTTGATCATCTTTGGTCCTGTGCACACCTTGGCTATGGACTTTATCTTCAAAGACAACACAAGACATCTGACGCTTCTGAGACTCTCTGCTTTGCTCATTCAGACCAATCTGCCCTCATCTTGTAAGGACCAGATGACAATATTGATCATCCAGATCACACGGGCTATGTTTCCTGTGTCAAAAGCTGGGGCTAGGCATGCCTACAAAATCACAGCAATATAATGCATCCTATTTGAAGGTTATGGAGCTGAGAACATGGACATATGGGCTGGGAAGACCCACCCTTAAGCCAGTCACACCAAGCAAATGGATATCTACCATACAATGTTTCTTCTAAAGAACACAGTTATTTCCTGTTTTCTTCTTCTTCTGATGTCCATCCTCTTTGCCTTTCCGGATGGGGATTGGACATTTTTGTTAGGGTCCTCTCTCTTGCTTAGTTTCTTTAGATGCACAGGTTTTAGTGGGTTTGTCCTATGTTGTATGTCTATATGAGTGAGTATATACCATGTGTGTCTTTTTGCTTCTGGGACAACTCACTCAGGATGATCCTTTCCAGATCCCACCATTTACCTACAAATTTCATGATTTCTTTATTTTTCATTGCTGAGTAATATTCCATTGTGTAGATGTACCACAATTTCTGCATCCATTCTTCAGTTGAGGGGCATCTGGGTTGTTTCCAGCTTCTGGCTATTACAAATAAAGCTGCTATAAACATGGTTGAGCAAATGTCCTTTTTGTGTACTTGAGCCTCTTTTGGATATATGCCCAGTAGTGGTATGGCTGGATCTTGAGGAAGCGCTATTCCTAGTTGTCTGAGAAAGCGCCAGATTGATTTCCAGAGTGGTTGTACAAGTTTACATTCCCACCAGCAGTGGAGAAGGGTTCCCCTTTCTCCACAACCTCTCCAGCGTGTGTTGTCACTTGAGTTTTTGATCTTGGCCATTCTCATGGGTGTAAGGTGAAATCTCAGGGTTGTTTGGATTTGCATTTCCCTAATCGCTAGTGAGGTTATCAAAGCAGATGCTGAGCCTGATGGGCAACTGTTGGGCAGAGTGAATGGAATTTTAGGTAAGAACTGGGAAATAGTAAGAGCTGGAGAGGACAGGGTCTCCACAAGGAGAGCAACAGAACAAGAAAATTTGAACACAGGGAACTTCCCAGAGACTCATACTCCAACCAAGGACTATTCATGGAGATAACCCAGAACCCCTGCACAGATGTAGCCCAGGGCAGTTCAGAGTCCAATTGGGTTACATAGTAATGTGAAGAGGGACTGTCTCTGACATAATCTGATTGGCCTGCTCTTTGATCACCTCCCCTTGGGGGGGAGCAGCCTTACCAGGCCATAGTAGAGGACAATGCAACCACTTTTGATGTGAACTGATAGACTAAGATCAGAAAGGAGAGGAGAACCTCCCCTATCAGTGGACTTGGGGAGTGGCATGCAAGTAGAGGGAGGAGGGAGGGTGGGATTGGGAGGGGAGTAGGGAGGGGCTTATGGGGGGATGCAGAATGAATAAAGTGTAATTGATGAAAAATTAAAAAAAAAAAAAGAACACAGTTATTAGTGCCAGGAGCGGTGGTACATGCCCCCCAGCACTCAGGGAGGCAGGGGTAGGTGGATCTTTGTGAGTTCAAGGCCAGCCTGATCTACAAAGTGAGTCCAGGAAAGCCAAGGCTCCTAGAGAGAAACACTGTCTCAAAAAACCAAAACCAAAACAAATAAACAAAAACTTAATTATTCTTTAAACTGTGGTTAGAAATCCAAGCAGTTGCATAACTTTAGGCAAATGGACTTTAGCAAGGGCACAATGCTTTGAGCAAATTCTGGTGAGAAACTTTCCAACTCCAGCTCCACAAATGCGTTTTGGGAACAGGTCTGGACTAGAGCACTGAGAAAACACAATGTTTGGTAAAAAGAAGTTGTCAAGGTGATTTCTTTCTAGTCTGTGGTTCTTTCCACGAACACTACACATAAGTCAGAAGCAGACGGGAACGAAGGCGTTCGAGTTCAGTATTTTCTGAGCTGTGCTGAAAGCTGACGAACCTGAAAGCATGCTTTCCAGCCTCATTCCCAGCAAGGGAGTCATGCGGCTAATGTGCCCTGACTTTTCCCAGTTTTGTAACTCTGAGCCATCAGACAAGGAAAACACCCGAGGCCATGCCCAGGTCTTCAGGTAATTGCTGATTGTCCTTTTGCTGTTCCCTCCCAAAGCCAACCCCACCACAGCCACTGTGATGAGTGACGTGTGTGGACAGTAGAGCAGGTGTGAGTGTCTTTTCAGCGTGTTGAAGCAAGACTGGGAGAAGGAAATTCAGATTTTTTTTCTTTCTTATCAGTGAGGGGAACCAAAGGAGATGACAGATTCCCATAGGAAATATACACACCTGTTTTCTTTTTTTTCTTTAATTTGGTGCTCCAGGCAAGTTTCAGAAAACAAACCCTAGAGTGAAACCATCAGGAGGAGAAAGGCTTTGTACCCTTCAAAAGTTATTTTTCAAAAGCTAAGTAGCACTTCCCCACCAGGTGCAGAAATTTACCCCTAACCTCACCCCACCCCCATTTCTCAAACACAACTACCTTTTATTTTTTTATCTAGAAGGTAACACTAACAATTTTTCAGCAGTGATTTCTTTTTTTTTTGATCTCATAACTTTTGGAAGCCTATTTTTGGACAGATTTATGTACGGAAATAAAATGCAGATATCTGAACATTATCTTCCTTGTATCTATGCTCTGGGCTCACATGATCTGGATTCTTCTTTGCAGGTCGTGGTACCACTCTTTGTGCTCTACCCTGCTTCTGCTGTTGAGTCTGCCTCTCGCTAAGCTTCGGAGCCTTTGTTAAAAAGGCACGGGATATCTGCAATCTAACGTCTGCACTTGGCACCAAGTGCATGGGAGCCTACCCAGTAGCTCTGTGTGAAGGACTTGAGATATTTCCAACATTGGCAGATGCCCGCTTGGGTGGAAATTTCCCAACACTGCAGCTTTTAACTCTGACCTGCATAGCTGGGTGAATATTCCGCTGGGTGGTAGTCTCTGTATTTTCTCAGCTATAAGGCTTTAAACTTTCTGAACTAAGCTACGAGGGCTCCTGTCAGCCTCATGCCAGCCTCAGCATTGCCTGGAGAAAAAAAGAAAAAAAAAAAAAAAAAAAAAAAGAAAAAGAAAACCCTGCCCTGGGCTCCTGCCTTTGATATTTGACTCCAGTTACAGGCTGGCTGGGCCCCTTTCCCATAATCTGCACATTCCCCTCTAAGACCACTGTCTGGGCTCCAGAGACTCCGGAATGAATTCTCTACCTGAAAGGATATGAACTTTTTGGACCTGCGCTAGCCTGTTTGCTCATGGTTTGTGGGAGGTATTTTTCTGGTATGAGGTTATAAAACTTTACTTAAAGGCCACCATAGATGTTTACACAGAGTGTATGCTTGTTAAACAGGACAATATGGAACCGGGAGCAAAAACATTTAGACATTCAGCAGAAGCAGAAAGCCTGAGGGCAAGGCTAGGTTTCCTCTGCATAACATTTTTCAGTGTAGCCTTCTAATGCTGGGGGCATCGGAGGTTTTTGAACATTCCTTTCTAGTCTAGAATGCAGAATGAAACACTTCATTTAAAAAACTTAAATTTACACATACTTAGATGGGATATTGATTTCTCTTTGTGCTTTTTCTCCAAACCCTAAAAGTATTAGGTCAGGACTCCTAAATGAATAGTTTAAAACAAAACAAAACAAAACAAACAAACAAAAAACTCTCTGAGGGAGTCTAGTTGAGCAAAGAAGAAGTTTTGAAAAGGGGCAAGAAAGTAAGTTTACCAAAAAATAGGAAGATTTGATGTCATTGTATAAGATGGTGAACTTGGTCCAGCTTGGAGAGTCACTATAAAGATACCTTTTTTTTTTTCTTTTTTTTTTTTTTTTTCAGAGTGCCCGAAAGATTGGTCATTGACAGCTTCTGTTCTTACAGGTGGGAAGAAAGTCTAGCCTGAACAGAGACTTACAATTCTTTCTTCCCTCCTGACCCTCCCTCCATGTGGCCATAACTTTCTCCCAAGTATGCTAATGGGAGCTAATAACTAACCTGCAGGGAATGCCTCAGGCTTCTCAGAGATCTGGGCTCTGTAGTAATTATTGTCAATTTAGTTCCATCTGTCCTACCATGGTCAGAATATGATTGGCTGAAATCAACCAATGGGCATATTTGACTTCCTAGGAGAGGAGAATTATTTTCTGCTTAGAACCTTCATTAGATATCACCATAGTTTTTCCACTAGCATGACTGTCTGTAACTGTCTTGCAGATACAGCTTGATACCTACTTGATACCATGCTAGACACATGTATTAATGAATAAACCATCTCCTACGGCTTTTCCAGAAAGGTAAGCATAAATGTTGAGAACTGAGGTTAAGGTAAACTCTTAATTGGTTTCATTTTATCTACTCAATTATAGAAATTCACCACTGTCCCAACTAAGCAAGTTGCCAAATACAATATCAATGTTCACATTTCAATAGCAAGTACTTTTGTAAGAATGATCCTCTACTATCTTTCAATTAGTGAAAAAAAATACAAAGGTAAATATTTTCTGAACTTAATTGGAAAAATAAAATTATTAGCTAGGATTTAGGGAACTCATCAGAAAAAAAAATATGACAAGAATCCTGTCTGTGGATGGATGTTACCCTCCACCCCCAGAACAGTTGCCAGCTGGGTAAATGTTAGTCTAACACACAACTAGCCCTGGACTCAGACAATGCTTGACTCTGAGTGCTAGAGGCAACTGAGAGTAAGACAAAATCTATAAGCAAAGTCTCCGGAGAAGGTAGTCCTTGCTCGATGAGTGGTAAAAGGTGGAGGGTCCTGGGGCACAGGTGGCATCTGTGACCATTCACTTTGTGCATCAGCATCAACGTGACTGGGCCATGGGAGGTTCTGATGTTTGATCAGAGACAGTTCTGAGCACTTTTGTCACAGTGCTTTCGGCACCGGTTAGCATTTGTGAGGGGAGAATGGGAAAATTAGATGGCCTTATTTACTGCAGAGAGATCTTATCCAGGTAAAGGAAATATGGAACACAGCCAAACAACTGCCCTTAACAAGAGTGTACTGTAAGAGAATTCTTTCTCTATGGTGTCCTTTGAACAGGGATATTTACTTTTTTTCATGCCCTTTGGCCCAAACTGGACCACCAGCTCTTCATGGATCTGTCAACCTGTCAACCTGTCAACCTTCACCATCACCTTGACTAGTCCTCAGACCTTCTTGTTGAACTAACTAGGTTCTCCTAGGTCCCTGTTTATCAGTATGCCTAGTATATCTTGAGACTTGTCAGCTTCCATATTATGTGGAGCAATTCTTTGTAAAAATGTAATATCTAGTCATATATATGTTTATATACATATATGTATGTATGTATATACATGACTGTGCTCTGTTGGCTTTATTTCAATGGGGAAAAGAATTAATACATATTAATATTATAATTATATACATACTTTGCAAAAAAAAATCAGTATTCAGCCTGATAATAGTAGGAAGGATATGTTATGGGAGAATTCAGGATATAGTTGATTTGATAGGATAGAGGAAAATGAAGATTAAAAGCATTTGGACTAATGTACAGTTCATACACCCTACTTCTGAGATTATCACTATCTCTTTTGTCAATTTCACTTTTATGTGACAGTTTCATTGATCTGCGATTTGCTATGGCACTTTGGAATTTTAATTTGGAGGAGCATTACTTTATGATTATTTGTGAAAACAACAGTACTTAGAATCTTAGACAAGTAAAAGGTTGATCCAAAGGGGTCAACTGGTTTAGATAATTCAACTACGGGTCTTGAAACCAGGTTTTCTTGGGGGAGATAGTAAAAAAAGTGACCAGTCCAGGTAACACAAACAGAAAGGCTCTGTAAAAAAGTGCTCACAGCTCACAGTCTCCTGACAGAAAAGAGAGAAGAATAGAGAAGCAATGCACCTAGGAAAGAAAGACTGTCTGGAGACAAGTACCAAAAATATGAGCAACGTGTTTCAAGCTAATATCATTTTAAAAAAATTAAAAGATATTATAAGATAAAAAGTAAGCAGAGGCAGGAGAATCTCTGTGAGTTCCAGGTCAGCCTGGTCTACAAAGTGAGTCCAGGACAGCCAAGGCTATACAAAGAAACCCTGTCTCGGAAAACAATAACCAACAAACAAACAGAAAAAGATAAAAAGTAAAATTATAAACTCAGAACCCAATCACATACACACACACACACACACACACACACACACACAAATTATAAATTCTGTAATAATGAAAGGAAATGGCAGCCAAGGAGTTAAATGATGACCACGAGTCTCTAATAAGTAATAATACAGTTACTCTCATGTATATAACAGAGCAAGCATGCAAGAAATGAGTTCTCTTATTTTCTGAGAAGTTCTACTATTGAACACAATCTACAAAGTACATAGCAGACATAGAGTCCTTAAATTTAAATTAGCTAACAATAATACCTTTGGTTGACAGTTGCTTTTTTTTTTCCTTTTTTTGTTTGTTTTCCCTAGCGTATATAGTATACTTCAACAGCTTGCTTTGAAGACAAAGAGAAAAAGTCAGTAAACATGGAGCCAGTATGAAAACAAGGCACATGCTAACTCAAGAAATTTGTTGTAATGACACTTCCTTTTCAAAAGTTAGCTTTTGAAAGTTCCCAAACTCGGTACTTGGTTCCTTGTTTGTTTATTTTATAATTTTTAGGAAAGCAATTTGGCTCAGAATGCTTGGCTGTGTCCTGGTATACTGACATTACGAGTGAGTATATCTGTGCCTGAGATGATTTAAATAAAGTAAAATAAAAGCAATGCTTCCATGGTGGACAATGGGAAAACTATGCCATAGGGAGGTTTCTCCTAAGCTTTCACAAATGACGTAGGTGCTGCTATTCCAAGGAGCTCTCTGAGTAAAGAGCAATCGACCGACCGTTGCTTAGTTAGAGGTGAAATGACTGACTGTCTTGAGTCCTTATTTGTTCTTTCCTCTGCAGGCCCATTTCTTTGCCTTCCACCATGAAAGCCTTTCAAATGAAATGGGGGCTTTGCCAGTATGAAGAAATTCATATAAGTTCTCTCTCAGTATGTTTAAACATGTATAATATAAAATTACAAAAGAAATCAATCATAGAGAAATCTTCTAAACACTAAAAAGAAAAAATTAAATACTTGCCAATGCATTCTGTTTATTTAATAAAGAAATGAAATAAATGAAGATGATGTGCCCAGTTACTGTCATCACAGCAAATGAAACTACATGTCAGGATATACTGAAATGCAGTGTAAACGACATTACAGTGATAGGAAACTCGCTGTCATTGCTCAGGACAAGGCCTCAGGTGTTACTAATACCAGAGCTGTTTGTTGCCTCTAATGTTAATCAAAGAAAATAATGCATTTGAGTTTGTGGGTCTTGAGTTAGTGGTTGGTCTTTATTTTTGTTTCCCATTCCTACCCAAGTTCATGGAGCTTCTCAATTCTGTCTTTCCATTGGGTTCTTCTTACCAAAAACAAGAGGTAAACTGTATTCTGTTGTGCTTTTTGTGGTTTCAGCCCCCCAGCTATTGTTGGAGCGACTTAAGACAGTGATGGTATGTTTGTTCATGTGTGTTCACCCTCTGGTAGAACACGTGATTGTGTTCTACTCAAAGGGTGAGAGTGATAAGTGCTTCGATAAGAACAGGGACAAAGACAAGTCCTCAGCACACGAGAGACAGTAGACTTGAGCAGGCTTTGAAAAAGCTCAAGTAAGAAAGAGTTAAGCTTACTGGCTTTTCTCCAGCGATAAAAACTCAGAGTAATGAGGGCAAGGTTGATGAATGAACACTGAAAGAGAACTTGCCTCTCACTTAATTTATATGTAGTTTCCTTGTATCTATTATGACTCAGACTTTATATTTGGGTAATCTATTCTTTTAGTCAAGAGGGGTTCATCACATAGAAAATGTTAAAAACCAAACACTCAGGGAGGGTTTGATCTTATTTAGAATGTTAGGCTAAAAGAATTTGAGATTTCATTACACTTTTTAAAAGGATACTGTGCAAGTTAATGCTTTTTGTTTAAAGGCAACAAAAACCAATTAACTTTTAGGAAGAGGAATTTAGTGGAAGAATGTGGAACAGCTCTCGGTGTATTAGAAACTGAAGAGCATCTAGACCCCAAGAGACAGAGGAGCACAGCAGTGACAAAGATCTGAGCAGAGAATAGGGTTGATCTCTTTGGAAAGGTGTAATCAAAGACAGCACCGGCCATGCCTGTCCCTGGGCCAAATTCCTGGGCTATTATCTGATTGGTCTTCACAAGTGATAGCAATGGTGAGGAGGCAATAAGAATACACCTTTTTGCATTTTCATCTGCAATGCAGAAAAACCATTGAAGACCTCCTGATGGAGATGAGTACAGCCCCATAAAAACCAGAGGGCTGTTTTCACAGTAAGGGAAACTGATACCCATTCAGCAAAACCACGATGTATTTGTCACAAACAATAATATTTTCTTAAGGGAGAATGAAAGGGTCATCTCTAAGTTGGCCTGTGTGACCCAGTGTTGTGGACAATTTTCTGAAGAATTAACCTTAGATGCTCAAATATCACTTTCAACTAAAGGCCAGGGCACACTTTATTACATAACAGCTAACGTGTTTAGAAGACCTATGTGTTCATTGTAACTCTTTTTGCAATTTTATGATTAAAAAAGACAGCTGAATTTAAAAATATTCTATCTTCCTGATAATTATATTTCTTACAGTAATCATATCAGTATCATTTTATGTAAAAGGATACAATTTATAGTCTATAGAAAAAAATTTAACATTTGACATTAAGAAAAAAAATGCTATTCTTTTTTACCTTATGAAATATAAGACCTTCTTTTGAATTTCATGGTATATTGAACACATTCAATTGTCACTTTAATTCCCTAACACTCAGTTTTTACTTCAGCCATAATCTGGGTTTGGCTTGTCTCATTTTCTTCTTAGGATTCAGTGATGTGGAGAAAGGGTAACAAAGATGTCAGATGTTAAATGCAATTAATGAAAAAAATGTAGCTGATGAATCAAGGTGATATTTCTGAAGAGGATGACTCAACAAAGCCTTGCTGGTCAAAACTTAGTCATTCCCTGAGATCTCTTTGCTGATACTGGTAGATGAAATGCCTTTGAGGGAGATCTTTCTGAACCGCTGTAGTATGGCCTTGGCGAAGCGTGCTTTTGCAGGGATCAACTATCATCAATCCATCTCAGAGGATGTGAGCTAAGCTTTCTCAGAACTTAGTGTCATGGAAAGTATTTACGAACTGAGTTCTTTTCCTAGTTAGATTGTGAGGGTGGGGGAGGGGGTGTGCTTTTTGCCCAGCATCTGGAATCCAGAATGTTAATTAAGACTTAAGACTTTTCTTTTTCTGTTTGTTTTCTCTCATTAATTTATGTATTTGTTCATAGGACTTTTCTTTAAATTTCAGTTTCTCTGGTGGGATATTGGGAGAAATATTAATTCCACCTCTTAAGGGAAATGTCAAGCATTAACATTCCGCTTTCAAATATTTGTATAGTAACAGACACACATTACAATCTTGATCAGTATAGGTAATATCATTTTTATAAAGTTGTTTCACAATCATCTGAAAGTTCCACGGAATTTTTTTTTCAGTCTATTTGAAACGCATGCCTAATTTCACCACATCACCCAACTTTATCTGCTTCCCAGTTTATGTTGCAATTTTTGTTCCCTGGGATCATTAGATTCATTTTCTGAGTTATCTTAGGCCACGGACCGCCACATTCCCTTTGTGGTCAGGCTTCTGGGTGCCAAGAAGGCTGAGCAGTTCTCTCCTCCTCTCTCCCTGTTCCTCCAGGTATGTGTTTTCCCTTTCTGCCTCATCACCTTTATAGAAATCTTTCTTTGTTCTCACAATCATCAATGAATACTGTTCTCACAGTTGGCCAGAAGTTGTACTATCATGCCCAGTGACTATGAATTCCATAGACCAAATAAAAGTCCTTGAAAGTTTACTGTGAATGTATCTAAAAACAGAGTAATGGTAGGAAGGATAGACAGGTATAAATCAGTAATATTTATCACATATCTTCTTCAGGGAATGCTAAGATGTTTTTGTAAATATTTTTCAAATCATTTGTTCTATATCCATTTTTGTATTTATTTCCTTAATAAATATAATGTCTTAGAAATATTTTTAGGCTTATGGGATGTGATGCTTACTGTTGATTGTCAACTTGAAACAGATCTAGAATCACATGGGAAATGGGCCTTCGGGTATGACTATAGGATATTTCCTTTAAATTTTAAAAAAAATGTACATAGAACTTTAACTTTTAATTATGTTATATGTGTGTGTGTTTTCACATGAATGCTGGTGCCCTTGATGTCCAGAAGAAGGTGTCACAGGGCTGGAATAAGGAAGGGTCTTAAACTGCCCAACACAGGTGCTAAGAACCGAACTCGCGTAAGACCAGGACATGATTTTAACCGGCTAAGCCATCTCTAAGCCACAATTTAATGTGGGTGTGTATGTGTTGCCACAACAGATGCGGGGAGGTCAAAGGACAACTTGAGAGCTTGGTTCTCTCTCAGGCTCGGTGATAAGTGATTTTGAGCCATTTCCTTGTCTCCGGGCATAATTACTTGAGGTAAGAAGAGCCCCTACTGTGCAGTGGTAGATTTCTCTCTAAAAGGGAACCGAAGAGCAGTGTGCACTCATCCCTCCTCGTTTCCTGGTTGTGTATTAAGTGTGACACAGTTGCTTCAAGGCCCTGCTACCTTGCCTGCCCCACCATGCTGGATTGAAACTTGAACTGTGGACAAAAATAAGCCCTTGCTCTCTGAAGCTGGTCCTGTCAGTGTCAGTTATCCTAAAAGAAAAAAGTAACTAAAACACAGAAGACTGCTCAGGTCTATTAGAAAATGTTCCCAAGATGACATTTGACTTTGCTAGGTGCATCAGTTGTCACGGCTTAACTCTTGATTTTAAGGTAAAAGAGGCAGATGTTATATATGCAGAAGAGGAAGGAAGGAAGGAAGGAAGGAAGGAAGGAAGGAAGGAAGGAAGGAGTAAGACAGGAGGAAGGTAGAGGGAAAGAGGTTAAGAAGAAGGGGAAAGAAGAAAGAAAAAATACATTTTAATATTTTGTTACATATACTTGAATTTTCTTTTAGTTACATATTTAAAGTAATTATGAATAATTGTGATCTCCCACAATATAGACTATAAATCCAACGTCATAGAACATAGAGTTGTTTGTTTGTTTGTTTGTTTTATGAGATCACAGACTACTTAATTGGAGAGGCATTGAATCAATATATTATTAAATCTAACTTTTCTGTGCTACTCTGTTACAACACATCCTCTAAAAAATTAAAGCAAATTTTATTTTCAACATTAATTAGTTCAGAAGAATCTACTAACTGGATTTGTACGGTTTTGGTTTTCCTTCACAATTTCACAACAACAGATCAGCATCAGCCATCAGTGTGAGTGATTTACATTCCAATTACCCTTATCCAAGTGGAGAATGTGGATAAATCTCAAGCTAAAGGAAATGACGGAAAAGAAAAGTCTCTATTCCTTCAGGGTCCTGGGCAGGCGATGGCCTCTGGGCACCCTTCCAGGCTCTTCAGCCTACAGGACTTGCTTGATCCATCCCACTGGCTCTCAATGGGAAACTCTTTATTTTTTGACTTTACTCTTGTACTCTGCTCAGTGGACTTGAAAATTAGAGATTTCCTTGCTCCTGGTCCTTCCTGTGCCTGAGAAGAAGATGGGGTATGATTCTTTTCTCTTGTACTCAGCAGAGCACAACCTACCAGTCACCCAGCCTTAGTTCAGCTTTTGGAACCCTGTCTAGGCCAAGAGGCCCTGGAAACCTCTCAATTGAAGAAACAGAGAGGAAAAAAGATTGACATGCATTACATAACATTAAAATTTATTTTTAAAAGTCTTGGGACTTGATTCCTCCATTAACCAATATTTGAAATATTTGACCTAATGGAACATGCTGACTGCGACTTCCATAATTATGTTCTATTTTTCTAAGACAGTGAATAGTTCATGTTAATTGAGAAGGGTCTTAATCAAAATCCCTTCTCTCCTTCCCTAATCACAGGTAGACTATATTTCTCAGAGTCCCCTGCAGATCATTGCAGTAGGGAGCTGGGGTCCTTGTGCTACTGTGCTCTTGCTTATCTGTCTTCCTCCTGGCTTCCTGAGCCAGAGCGAGCCACAGCCACCTTGAAAAGACAGGAGGACCTTTGTCACTCTCCACAATGAATGGTTGCAGAGAACTGGGTTGCCACTGACCTGGATTCCTCATTCTTGTCTGTAACCTGAAGAGACATATCCACATTATTCCCTGGTAATATTGAGGCACCGTTATGATTATATAAAGCCTGCCCTAACTGAGGGAGCGTGGTTGCGTAATTCAGGCTTCCTCGGTGGGTGAGATCACTTAGCAGAAGTTGAGGGCCTGATCTTCCCTAGAACTGGCTGTCAGCTTCCACTCACCGAAACATAATTAACAACTTGCCAAATGGTAACCTTTTTGAATAATGGTAGATCATAACAATAGGAAGAAAATAAATCCCTACGTGTTACAGCAAATATAAAACGAAGTATGAACTATTTCACCGTATGTTCTGTGGATGTACAGAAAGAATAAAAGACAATTTTTGAGCTTTCTCAGCAAATGCACAGAAGATTTTAAAATAGATTTGTAAATAACTATAGCCCTGACGTCAGAGTAATTAATAACCTATGAGGAGCA
Source organism: Meriones unguiculatus (assembly GCF_030254825.1). Lineage (NCBI taxonomy): Eukaryota > Metazoa > Chordata > Mammalia > Rodentia > Muridae > Meriones > Meriones unguiculatus. The sequence goes on along the minus strand of NC_083362.1, from coordinate 56,529,285 downwards.
TTTACCATTTTTCAGTATATAATATGCCACATCATTTGACGTGCAGAAAGGTTTATATTTGCAAGTTGGGTGATTCATCTATACCCAAAACCTGATCTCTGTGTTTTATATGCCTTCTACTTGACTGCGTGAACTCTATTGGGAATTGACACCTCAGATCTCTAAGATTTGCTATATGACCTCAGATATCAGGTCCTAATTCTCTAAACTCATAAATGTTATTTTCTGTAGGAGAAAGGTTCTTGTAGCTATGATTACATTAAAGGCTCATGAGCAGGAAGCTTATGCCAGGTTATCTGAGCTGGCCCAGCAGGTATCCTTGTCTGTCTAAGAGGTAGGCACATGGAGAATTAGCACACACAAAAAAGTAGGCATTGTGATTGCAGAGACACAACCAAGTCACCATAAGTCAGCAAATGCTGGCCCTCACCAGACGCTCAGAGACAATGACAAGATTCTCTCTTAGATCCCGCAACAGGAACACGCTGTTTGCAACTCCTTGGTCTAGAAACCTTGGGAGCTCAATTTTGACTTCTATCTTTTAGAACTCTGAGAGGATACACTTCTGTTGTCTTTTTTTTTAACTTTTATTTACTTATTATTTTTTAATTAAACTTTTATTTCTTATATTAATTATGGTTTATTTACTTTGTATCCCAGCTGTAGCCACCTCCCTCATTCCCTCCCAATCACACCCTCCCTCCCTCATCTCTTCCCTGCCCCTCTTTAAGTCCACTGATAGGGGAGTTCCTCCTCCCCTTCCATCTGACCCTAGCTTATCAGGTCCCATCAGGACTGGCTGCAATATCCTCCTCTGTGGCCTAGCAAGGCTTCTCCACCATCGGGGACGGGGAGGGGAGGTCAAAGAGCCAGCCACTGAGTTCATGTCAGAGACAGTCCCTGTTCCCCTTACTAGGGTACCCACTTGGATACTGAGCTGCCATGGGCTACATCTGAGCAGGGGTTCTAGGTTATAGCCATGTATGGTCCTTGGTAGGAGAATCAGTCTCAGAAAAGACCCCTGTGCCCAGATATATTTGGTCCTTTTGGAGCTCTTGTCCTCTCCAGGTCATACTAACTCCCCCTTCTTTCATATGATTCCCTGCACTCTGCCCAAAGTTTGGTTATGAGTCTCAGCATCTGCTCTAATACACTGCTAGGTAGAGTCTTTCAGAGGCCCTCTGTGGTAGATTTCTTTCCTGTTGCATGTTTTCTCCTACATCCAATGTCCATCCCATTTGTCTTTCTAAGTGAGGACTGATAATCTCACCCAGGGTCTTCTTTAGGTGTACAGATTTTAGTATGTTTATCCTATCTTTTAGATCTAGTATCCACTTATAAGAGAGTATATACTGTGTGTGTGTCTTTCTGTTTCTGGGATACCTCACCCAGGATGATCTTTTCTAGTTCCCACCATTTGCCTACAAATTTCATAATTTCCTTGTTTTTAATTGCTGAGTAGTATTCCATTGTAAATGTACCTCAATTTCCGAATCCATTCCTCTGTTGAGGGACATCTGGGTTGTTTCCAGTTTCTGGCTATTATGAATAAAGCTGCTACGAACATGGTTGAACAAATGTCCTTGTTGTGTACCTGAGCATATTTTGGATATATGCCTAGGAATGGTATAGCTGGATCTTAAGGAATCACTATTCCTAATTGTGTGAGAAAGTGCCAGATTGATTTCCAGAGTGGTTGTACAAGTCTACATTCCCACCAGCAATGGAGGAGGGTTCCCCTTTCTCTACAACCTCTCCAGCATGTGTTATCACTTGAGTTTTTGATCTTAGCCATTCTGATAGGTGTAAGATGAAATCTCAGGGTTGTTTTGATTCACATCTCCCTGATAGCTAAGGACATTGAGCATTTCTTTAAGTGTTTCTCTGCCATTCTATATTCCTCTACAGAGAATTCTCTGTTTAGCTCTGTACCCCGTTTTTTAATTGGGTTACTTGATTTGTTTCTTTTTAACTTCTTTAGTTCTTTATATATTCTAGATATTAGCCCTCTGTCAGATATAGGGTTGGTGAAGATCCTTTCCCAGTCTGTAGGCTTTTGCTTTGTTCTGATGACAGTGTCTTTTGCTTTACAGAAGCTTTTCAGTTTTGAGGTCCCATTTACTGATTGTTGATCTTAGAGCCTGTGCTGTTGGTGTTGGTGTTCTGTTGTCTTAAACCTCAGCTTGTAAAGATGTGTTCTGCAGTCACAGGAATTAATCCAATTCTTCTTCCTGATGGTTGACCTGTTTGTTGTTGTTGTTGTTGTTGGGTTTTTACAAGTTCACCCTAAACATTTGGAGACACAGGTTATGCTTTTCTTACTCTTGGCCTAGAAAACACAGACCTGTTTCTCAGTATTCTACAGATTTTGGGGGTGGGTCTTCAGGGGTTTTTGAGAGAAGAAATATCTCCCTTCTCCACCTCAGGATAAAACATTGAAAACTAAGATAGATGGTAAGAACAGTGAGGAACAAAGTGACTTTTTTATTATTATTATTGATAAAGTTTACTTTGAAGAATGGCCTTACAGAACCTCTGATCAATAGAGAATCGCCAACAGTATCCTTAACTTGGAGAACCAACCCAGTCCTCTTAACCTTAGAGTCTCAGACAGCAGAGTGGAAAGTAAGCTTTCCGTGGGCATGCAACTCCCCAAAGATCAGCAAGATAAAGGGATTTAATCAAGTGAAAAGACTGCCATTTCCTCTGAGGGCACAGACACCAGGACTAGATACCAGTAGGAGGCCCTCCGTGGCAGGCAAGATGAGGCAGTGTGCAGAAGATACATTTTTGAGGGCTGTCACTCCCCTGCTTATGGACAGGGACAGTGATGGTGTCACCTTTGTAAGCTGAGACAAAGATAACTTGAAATGTAGGCAACAATGCCATCGCTATTATCAAATCCAATCTGAACTCTGGACTTTGGACAGCACCCAAGATTCCAAATGACTCTAGGGAAGTCTGGCTAAGCATTGTTTTACACCCTGAGTTCACTCCTGGGTCACATGGGTCGCTTTGTATTTCTATCACCTTTGCTTTTAATCTGCTAAAGGGATATTCTTCCTTCTACCATCCTCGACTATAAAGCTATCTTGATAAAGACCATTGTTAGATGAATGCAAATCTCCATTTAACCACAGAAGCAGGTACCAATGGGACCAGGCTTACCTTTCCAAATTATTCTAACTCAGAAATGAAAACATTGTGTTAAAAGTTGGCGACCTCAACATGAGGTCTGAGTAACCAAGATACCCTCAGCTTGTCTATATAGATGCCTCACCATGCTTTTCTTGGGTTGTTTTTAGCAACCTTGTGTTATCTGTAATAAAAGTTGTTTTTGTTTAGGCACTGGGACAGCATGGGTCAAGTCAAAACATGAACAGATTTCTTCAACTCACACAATTTCTTTTACCCCAGGTCCTTTACCAACCCCATCATTAGAAAGGCTCAGTGACCTTGGGTATCTTCCCCATTGTTTCAGAGGTAAAAACAAAAGAAAATTGTGGCTAGGAATCAGAGACTTGACAATAATACCATTTCCCCCGCACCCGACCCCTAACCCTAACCAGGGGATGATGAGCTGTGCTTTTCTATTGTTCTTTAAAATGAGGTGGCTGGTGGTAGCTTGGGTTACACTGAGCGAAGTTATTTTTCATTGCTACTTGGAAGGATCTATAGAAACCGTGAGCAGAAATGCAGGTCCTAAAAAGGATATTGTTCTGAGGACACACAGTATGGGATGAAGCATAAAACCTTCCCTCTCCTACATGACCTTAAACTTTATTTGGTTTACATTTTTAACTAAAATATAATCATACAATTTTCCATTTTCCTTTCCTCCTTCCAAGCTCTCCCATATTCCCTCCCTTGAATTACATCTATGGTCCCCTTCCTCTCAAGTCAAAATCTTATTACTGTAAACCTTTAAACAGTGCTAAAAGGTGTGTATGTGCTTGCGTGTGTGTGTTTGTGTGTGTGTGTGAGTGTGTACATGTGAGTGTGTGTTGTATGTGTGTATGTGTGTGTATGTGTGTGTGTGTGTGTGTGTGTGTGTGTGTGATGTTAGCTTCGAATTTGCAGTCCTCCTTCCTTGGCATCCCTAGCGCTGGAATTGTGAGCACACGCATTACAAGGGTCAAGTCCAACTGTTAACTTCACAGTTCTAGCACACTGTAGTTTTCTAAAGAAATTTTTACTGATTTCCCATTTAAAAAAATCTTTATAATACCTTTTCATAACTTCTATAGCACAGGACACTTGCAGAGTGTTCAGGAATTTGGCATCACCCAAGCATCCTTTTGCAGTAGATGTGGTAAATTAGTGAGGGGCACTGATGATCTAGTAACAGGTTATGACTTTGTTATTAAACATAACATACCTTATAAAAAACATTTTTCACAGTGATCTCCAAATGAAGAACATTTCCAAATGAAGAAAAGAAAGTTTTGGTTTTCTGCTCCAGAATAGCCTCCAAGAATAGTATCTGATTACCTACATCCCTGGAACAACTAGCTCTAGCTTGCCTTTCAATTCTTATTCAGCAACACCATGGCGCCCATAGTGCTTTAGAAGAAATGTGAGTGTCTACTGCCATATAGAATATAGAATCTGAAAAGTAGCCGCCTGCTATGAGGGCACAAAAAGTGCAATTGATAGAATAAACAATAATTGCCCTGCTCTCCCCCCATCCCCAGCTAACAGAAAAATTACTAACCATGTGGGAGCCAGGATGTCTCTGACTTTTTTATTTTTTTCAAGACAGTGTTTCTCTATGTATCCCTAGCTGTTCTAGACTCACTTTGTAGACCAGGCTGGCCTCAAACTCACAGAGCTCCTCCTGCCTCTGCCGCTCAGAGTGCTGGGAAAGCAGGCACGCACCACCGCACCCAACAGTCTCTGACTCTTTTGCCTGCTCTTGGGACTCTTTTCCTCCTACTGGGTTGCCTTGTTCAACCCTGATATGAGGGTTTGTGCCTGGTCTTACTGTATCTTGTTATGCGTTGTTCATTTGATATCCCTGGGATGCCTGCTTTTTCCGAAGGGAAGTGGAAGAAGGGTGGATCTGGGGGAGGACAAAGACAGAAAGGAACCCTGGGAGGAATGGAGAGGGGGGAATTTGTAATTGAGATGTATGAGTGATGAATAAAAAATTAAAATAATAAAAATATATAGTTTTTAAAAGAGTAAAAAAAATTGATGTCATTGATGTGGTAACACATATCTATAATCTCAGCATTCTGGAGGCTGAGGCAGGAGGATTGCTGCTAGTTTGAGGCTAGCTTAGACATTGCCCACTCCAGACCAGTTAGAGCACATGGGTGTGCAGTCGTTAATACTGTCGTTTTTGACAGGATCTAGAATCCTGAGGAGGTTTCTGGACCGGGATTGAAGTGGAAAGACTCACCCTAAATATGGATGGCCTCATCCCATGGGCTGGGGCTCCAGTGTAAATTAAAAGAAGAGAGCAAGCTGGGCATTGACTTCCATTTCTTCTCTGCTTGCTCACTGAGCATGCAATTCAACCGTGCACTTCAAGCTCTTGACGCCATGCCTTCCTGTTCTAATAGTTTCCTCCAACAGTAATGCAAAATAAGCCCTCCCTTCCTTTCCATAAGCTGCTTCTGTCACGTGATTGGTCATCACATCAAGGAAAGTAACTAACACCATTGTTAATGTAATCAGTATTTATATACATTTGATGATACTTAAAACTATGAGTTTTGTAAAAAATGTACCTGGAGATGACTAATTTCCAAAAGCTTCCCCCACCATTTCCCTGTGTGTGACTGTGTTTTAGTAAACGCACCTGCATGCTTGGGTGATTAAAATCGCACCATATATGCACTTGATGAGGTAAATTAAATTATGATTAGGTTTACAAAAGCAGTTATGGATCCAGCTTGCCCCTTTAAGATTGGCTTCTGGAGAGAACCAATCAGTGAGCTGCCCTTCAACTTTTAAGCAGTCTTTCTATCCCACCTCCTCCTTTTCTAGTAGAATAAGGAGTGCAAAGTAGGAAATAAGCAGGAGAAGTGTCTGTGTTTCTCATGGTTGCATAAAGTCATGTGATTGGCCCCACAAAGAAGCAGACACTGGGTCAGTGTTCAGAGTAATCACATCTGATGGGAGATCCTTGAACAGGGTGGTGAGTACAGTATCTGAAGAATACAGGACACTGTGCTAACCCACAGTCCAGGCTGGTTCGGAAAGTCTTGGAAAACACTAGGACAAAAGTTGCGAGGTGACTAAGAGTGGGCTCTGTGCCAAGGAGGGAACGAATCAGCTCGGGAAGAGGGAACAGCATGAATGCAGTTTCACAGCAAGGTGCCAGCACAGCCTATGACAACGCCCCCAGTAGAGTGGAAGATGGAGAGCCATGAGAGGTATGAGAACCAAGATCAGAATCAGCATAATAGACCTTGTAAGCTATAGGAGAAAGACTGGGGCTCAAAGAGCAAGGGGGACTTATTTGCTGAAATCTGAAGTGGACAGTAACGTGACCAGATTATAAGCTTACTCACAAATTCCATCAAAGACGGTTGTTTTCTTAATTTTACCCGTGATTAACTGGGTTATTTCCTCAATGCCAGCCTTCACTCACATTAAACCACTGACAAGTCACAATAGCCCTTAAAGTTATCCTAAATATGTCCATGGAAAACTGAATGAAGAGAAGTCAAAATGTCTACCCTAAGCCACCTAGCTTATAAATGGTAGAATAACTCAAAGGAAGAGCTCTTTTACTAAAACAAAAAACAAAAAAAACCAAAAAAAACCTGTGTTCTTTCCAGTGGACCAGGCTGCCTTCCAATCACAGCCATAAGTAGCTGTCAGCTGAGAATGCCAAAACTAGTTAGAAAGCTGACTAGAACTGGAGAATTTTCAACAAAGGGGTTAAGGAGCAGTAAGCGTAGGAGGCAAACTGGGTGGGAGCAAAAAAGTCTGGTGAATCAATCGCATTCAATTAAAATTCTGCTCTTGTTAGATCTCCAGTATTCAAGAAGTGTTCCACCAACTCATCTAATAATCCTTTTAGAATATACAAGTTTTCTTTTACAGAGCACAGTTTGATTATATTGGCGACGCCCAGTACCCTCTCCTTACATTGTTTGAGTTTCTAGGTTCATCATAAATGAGGGATATGAAAGTCTTATACTTCCGAGCAAGTATAACTGGGTTTTTTCCCTCGTCTTGAGTTTACACAAGGCCTTCTAAAGGATAAATAGCCACTACATCCTAGTAAGTGACAAAAGTAGATTGACAGGCAAGGAAGGCGAGCTCCTTCAAAATGTAGGTGCCTGCCTTTTGTTGCACTGCGTCAACCATATTCACCTGGTGTTGGAACTCTGTGCGAAGACTGGTAGGTGTTCATAACAGCTTTTACTGAAGTGCAATACCACCGCTCAATTGCTTTTATTCAACATGAGAGGGTAGAGTCTGTGCCTCAGTCTCCCCAGTAGCTAGGGCCATCACTAAGTTCAACATTAATTCTTTACTAAACTAAATTGTACAGGTCTAACTCATGGAAGTTCCAGAAATGAGAACAGTGAGTCTTAAATTCAGAACTGTCTTTTTTTATAGACAACATCAAATACCTATGTAGTTTTTGTTCCTTTTGCTTTTTGAAGGAGTTTGCCAAACTCCATCCCCCTGCAGTCTCTAGTAGCAACGGATGTCCCAGTAAAGAGATAAGACTTGTCGAGGAAGAGTTTGTTTTTTAAAAAAAAATGAAGAGAGATTTTAGTTCTCCTGGTTTGACTGCCGTGTTACTCCACAGTGAGGAAGTGGAGCATTTAAAGTCTTGCTCACCTTCTGCATGACCCCTTCCTGCCACACCTCTGTTGGGAGACAAAAAACAAATACAGGCTGAGAATTCCCAGGGGTTGAGGGCCAGGTAATCCTTTCAGAATGACTCTCACCTGATACTCCCCTGACTAAGGTGGGACTCTGAAGAAAGAAAAAAAAAAAAACTTCTCTCTCTTTTCTTCTTTGTTTTCTGTTTTCCTTCTTGCTTAAAAATAACCACCACCCAATCCCAGACATTTTCTATCTCTGGTGGATAACTCCCTCTTATAAGGTCTTTTGTTAACTCTTTCCTGAAAGAGTAACAAGTGACAGAGATTTATAAAGGATCAGATTCGCCGACCTGGGAAAATTTAAAGAACAGGTAGGTTAAAAAACAAACAAACAAACAAAAACAGAACAGAAGAAAATTGTTTATCTGAACTTCACTAGGAAGCAACCAACTGAGAATCTGAAAACTCAACACAGCCATGGAGAGGTGTTGTTTTGTTTGTTTGTTTTTTCTTTTTAGCCTTTCTCCTCTCCCACCAAGGGGGCATGAGAGATGAGACATGAAGTGTGGTAGCTTGAAATCTCTTGTGCACCTGAAGTTTCCTGGTAGAGGCTCAAGCTATCCAGCCCTCATAGGGGAACATCAGACTTGGGCCCACTTTCTTTCTTTGTGCTGGCAATAGGGGGCATTCTTGGCACTTAAATGCATTTCATGGCTCTAGGCTGTCAGACTTTGCTCCTGGTTTCTCAGAATCGCCAGGTGGATGCTAAGGTTTAACACTCAATTTTTCTAATTTTATTGAGTGAGTCCTTTGCCGGAAGGATTTTGTTGTTGTTACTGTTTATTTGTTTCTTTTTGGCATTTTGACATTCTCTCACTGTAGAAAAGAACTCTTTTTATTTTCTCTAAAATTCCAATCGGAGGGGTAGGGTAGAAGACACGTGTTCAGATTGCTGGGACCTGTGTGGAAAACTGGGCCTAGTAGCACTGGCCTGCAATTCCAGCCCCGGGGAGTGGTGACAGGAGGACCCCTGGGGTTTGCTGGCTACAAACACTCCACAGATGTGCTTCTCCAAACATGCTCTCTCTCTCTTTCTCTCTCTCTCTCTCTCTCTCTCTCTCTCTCTCTCTCTCTCTCTCTCTCTCGGGTTCTCTCTCTAATAAAAACTGTTCATGCTCATTTTTTTTTTTCCAAACCAGAACATACTGTTTTGAAGCCCAGTGGCATGTGTGGCAGAGTCTGGCATGATAAGCCTGTCCCAGTTACAGAACCTAAGATCCGAGGAGGATGCTCTGCCTATGTGGCTTTGAACTCTTCCACCGTGAGTACCAGCTGGATAACTCTGGGTGAACTTCATTCCCTTCTTCATGTTTCTCACCCGTATGCTGGATATAAGGAGGACTCAGCTCATGGGGGCTTTATAAAACACAGCAGAATTCCTATAGAATGAAGGGCTTCGACTATAGCTGAGCAGTCCTTTTTGTCATTTCCAGCAGTCAACCCCAAATGCACACAGAAATGCGAGCGAATGGCCTTGTTGTGTTATTTTTATATCAAAGGGGTTTTCTCCCTCTCCCTCTGTACCCTCTTTTCCTTCTTCCTTCCCTCCCTACCTCCCTCTCACCTTCCTTCTCTCTTTCAGTACATGTATGTTCATGTTCGTGTGTATAGAGGTCAGAGGCTGACACAGGTGGTCTTTCAATCATTCACTGTCTTATTTTTTTTTTTTTTTTTTTGAGATAAAGTCTCTCACTAAGCCTGGAGCTCTTTCATTTGTGTAGGCTGGCAGCCAGTGAGAGGCAGCCCCCTGCCTCTGGCTCCTCAGCTCTGGGACTGCAGACAGGCACCATCCTGCCCAGCTTTTACATGTATTTTCAACTAGCATGGCAACCACTTTCCTGACCGAGCCATCTCCCCAGCCTTCAAAAGCATTATATATTTTTATCATGTGCATGAATGTCTGGAGTGCGTATGTATGTAGACACACATGTAGTGCAAGCGCGTGTCGGTAGGGAGGTCAGCGTTCATGTGGGGTGCCGTTGATTGCTCTTCGCTGTACTTGCTGAGGATGGGCCTCTTGTTGAGTCTGGAGCTTGCTGCTAGTCTGGCTAGTCCGGCTAGTCTCCCTGGGGATTATAGGAAGCTGCCATATCTGCCTGGCTTTTCATGTCGGTTTGGGGATCTGAGCTCCTGTCCCCACAAACGTGTGACAAGCATGTTAGCCGCCGAGCCATTTCCCCAGCTCGCACGGGTATTCTTAAGGCTACCTCTTGAACAGCATCAGGATAGCCGTTACCTAGTCTGTGCAACTGGGCCACAGGGAACGATGCTGGTATGGGTTGTCACTTTGTGATTCTCCAGTACAGTGGTTCCCCCATCTCCCTCCCTCCCTCCTTCCCCACTCTGTGCGTTAATGTATATAGGACCTTCCTTCCTTTAATTTTTTTGTTTGTTTTTCCACAGAGGGTTTCTTGGTGTAGCTCTAGCTGTCCTGGAACTCACTCTGTAGACCAGGCTGGCCTCAAACCCGTAGAGATCTGCCTTCCCCTGCTTTCCAAGTGCTGGGAGTAAAGGCATGTGTCACCATTCCTGACATAAGTATGAATATTTCTTAAAGAAAGGTTTTCATTATGTAGCCCTGGCTGGCTGGGAACTTACTGTGTAGACCAGACCAACCTTAAAAAAAGATTAAGTTTCTGTTGTGGGCTGAAATGATTTCTTCCGGAACCGGTAAAACAAATTCAATTTATGCTTAGGATACTTGAAAAGAGAACAAGTGTATTCTTTTCACACGGATGCCTCCCAGATAGGAGACTCCTCTCTGTTTAGCTGTGTGCTAACATAGGAACCCAGGTGGTTAAGTCCCTCCAGAATTAGATGGAAAACTTTCCTAAATCGCTGTTGATGCTGTACTGTTAAGCTTCTATGGAGGCCGCAAATATTTTAAAACAGGCCTCTCAGTGTTGTTGTTTAAAAGATGTAAAACAAAACCAACACGTAATTATCGAGCATGTACTACATACAAGACATTGTGAACATGAGGTCACAAAGGAAGCATTCTTCAGGAAGCCATAAGCTTCCTTATCTTTTGCTTTTCCCTCCAAGAGATTTTCTAAGTGTACTTTGCTCATTAAAAAAAAATGAAAAGAGCATTCCATCAGAGAAATACATTCAAATTCATTGAAACGTGGCCCGTTTGTGTGACAATTAATCTCACACCCACAGCACCTTGTCTTTTGGAGCCTGTCGTGAAATCCTGGGCTGTAGAATCCATTCCCAAAGACTAGTTCCAGAGTGGGCTTTCCCAGGCTCTTCTAGCGGCAGCACCCACCGTCTCAGTCTCCGGGGAGAGTCCTCCGCCAAAAGCTCCTCACTCATCTTGTCAGGGCTGCATGCCGCCCTTCCCTAGCCTGTCACCCGGCCAACTCAAAACAAAGGCAACCAACGCGGACAGGTGCCAGACAGTTGACTAAAAATCGCAGATGTGTTATTCGTTTAATCTACATAACACCTCCTCAGGCAGGTCCTGCTCTTCTCAGGTGAGGCCATGAGGCACTCCAGGCTTCCACAGCTGGCAAGATGCAGTTCCAGGCCACTGAGCTGCGGACTCCGAGGTCTGGTGGCCCTCGGGGCTAGATGGCTCCAAGATAGTGAGATTTTTTTTACCTGCAGGGCAAGTTTTCTCACTCTAGTCCCTTCGCCTTATTTTATCTTTCAACGTTTTTAAAAGAATGGAGAGAGATTTTTGCACCAACGGAACACCTGCAGGCGATAACATCCTTTGCAATGCAGGGTTCTATTTGTACTGCTTCACATTCACTTTGGAGGGGGGGTTAAATCGTTCTAAAATCGTTCGGGTCCACCTACTTCATCCTTTTAAGTGGTTTTCGTGTGTCCATGGTCCTGAGTTTCAGGCCCATAATCTCATATATGTTACACAAGCACCTCGGAACGGCACCACCGACCTTGATGATACGTGTGAGTAGACACGTATGTATGTGCAGACACGCGTATGTGGGCTCACAGAAACAGGGAGGCCGGACGTCAGTGTCAGTAGTCTTCCATTCCATGTATTTATTTGAGACAGGAACTCCCCTTGAACCTGGAACTCACTCATTGACTCTACTTGCTTGCCAGTGAGCTCCAGTGAGCATCTGTCTGTCTCTGTACCCTCAGCCACGGCATTAAAGATACACGCCACCATGCCTGGCCTGCATGTGGAACCCAGGCAAGAATCCAAGCTCAGGTTCTCTACCAACTGGACCATCTCCTCAGCTCCCTGATGATGTTTTAAAAAAATATTAATGATATTTTATATTTATTAAAGTAAAGAAGATCTGTGTAAATTAAAAGCCACGTGGTAACACATCGTAATTGATAAATGCCTGAAATCTCCAAGTTCTCTGTACTCATTCCCCTAAAGACAGTTCCTTGCAAGCTTAAGTATTGTGTGTAGTTTCTGGTTTTGGGGGTCCTAGATTTCACATAAAATCACACACGCACATGTGTGCACAAACTCCCGCACATGCTCACACACATATTTATGACAGGAAAGTGGAAGTAAAACTGTCTGGGGGAGAGAAGTAATGGGAAAGGTGAGGGTTAAGATAAGGGAATTCAGGGGGTGTGAGGGAGAGAGATGTTTGACGTGCAATCTGAATTTGTAATAAAAGTTCCAAAACTGTAATTATGAACCAGAAAGAAAAAAAAACTGAATATGATAGGAGGCCCTCCCCAAAGCTATTCTCTGAGAGGCATTGCCTGTGACCAGGGAGCAGGACTGACCAGGCCCAGATAAAACTGTGTGTTGCTGTCCAAACTCCTCCTGTAAAGTAACCCAGAGCCCCACTGTTTAGGAAAAGCCTTCTAGCAGCTGCTTGGGATAGAAAGTGCAAGCCTGAGGATGTAGGGCACCGAGAAGGAGGTCCTACTTTGCAGGGAAGAAAGGTCTCTTTATATAATAAATAGTCAGGGACTGGGTTTCTTGAGCTTGACATAAGTCCCTGTTTTTCCCCCCAGCACCCACATGACAGCTTACATCCACCTGTCACTCTACTTTCAGGGGGTCCATAGGCACTCCACACACAAGCTGCACAGACGTACCTGCGGGCAAACCACTTATACACGTAAAATTAAAATATATAAACTATTAAAATAAAGAAGATGCTTTTCAGATAAAGCCTCCATCCTGCAAGGCCTGTGAGCTCATTTAGAGACCCAGAACCCAAGCTGGAAAGTGGGCACCAACTCTCAAATGTTCTCTGTCCTCCACAGTAGAGCTAAGGCATGCATGCACCGGTACACAAACACACACACACACACACACACACACACACACACCAATAATAATAAAACTTAAAATAATGAATGGGTTTTCTTAAAGTTTCCTTTGAAGGTGTCTGTCTTGCATTTCAGTGAAAAGTCTTTGTCTCTGTCTCTTCTTGTCTGTCATGATGGGAGGAGGGGCTAGAAGGATGCTGGGGAGGGCGGACATCACCTGTAGGATTAGCAGAGGAGGACAGAAGCAGAGAACAGCCGCAGAGCTCTCACCCCGAAGGCACAGGAGCAGCAATGCACGCACTCACATCTTGGAAGCAGTTGCACAAGCACGGAGATTTCCAAGGGCAGGGTAGCCTGGCTGTCGTGGAGATGATGACATGCTTCCATGGGCTGTACCCTCTCCTCTCCTCTCCCCGAGAGCCCAGAGTTCTCCTGAAGTCACTTACTCAGTGCACTGAAATTTCAGCTTCACGAGTTTCTTGACTGCCTGGAAATGAAACCACTGTCAGCTTTTAATATTCCATCACTTTTGATTTTTTTAATTGTACTTTGTTGTCATTGCTGTTACCGCTGAGGGGGCAGGAATGGTCACTTCTTTGGTAAAGCTCTCCTGGAGTCAATCTCTCTCTCCTGAAAATGACCTGGGGCTCCTTGCACACAAACATCGAAACCAAACAGTCATATTATCACCGTGTTCCTAACCCTGGAGACGCTTAGCATGGGTGTGGGTTTGCATAACAGGGAAACCAGTATTGACCTGGTACGAATGCTAATTAAAATGAGTTGAAGGGGAAAAAAAAACAAAACAAAAAACAGGGATAATGCTGCACCGCTGCAAAGGTGTGTGTAAAATATAGGGATGTGCATGTGCCTGTGTGTGTTCCTCTGCAGCTTCTAAAGTCAGGAATTATTTGTCAGTGGACACAAAGCTCAGTCTAAAAACAAGGAGGAAAAGCAGCCTGCAGTGACTGGATAGAGAAAATGGCTCCCGTTCCCAGGGAAGCTGATGACTCACTGTGTAAGGTACCTAGCCTTCCTCTTCCGTCCTCCACCTTTACCCCAGGGATGGGAACACCTGACACCGTCACCATTCAAAGGGCATCTCCAAAGTCTGAGGCTCCCGGAGTAAACGCCGGTCTACAACTATCCTTCAAACACTTCCTAGGGGCCCCTGATACGAGGATGCTGGCACGAAAAAGAAAAGAATCATTTGGCTTTACAGACAAACCAAAATGAGAAAGTCGAGTTACCTGGACTTTGGGGAGAGTTGAAGGGGAGCAGGGGGTGAAGGAAGGAAACTGCTGGAGCCACATTCCAGCTTCTGCTGCTCAAATTCTCCTCTCTGGTACATCTTCAGGCAGCCGTGTGGTGGGACAGCCCTGCACTGAAAGGACATGAGCTCATAATTAAAGTATAAACAGATAAAATACCTCACCATCTCTCTTTTTTAAAGAAAATATTTGTTTAACAGAATGTGTAACAGTGAAAGGAAAAAAAAAAAACTTTTTTTTTTTGTAGATGTTTCTGGGATCCCCTGTGCTCGGTTCCAATTAAACACTTTTGCTTGCTCACTGTCAAGAGGAGGAAGCTGCCTAGCCACAAATTCTCTGAAAGATTCAGAAGAAAAAGGAATTGCAGCTAATCCTTTCCCAGGTCACACCTCAAACAGGTCACTGCTAACAGGGAAGTTAGTTTTATTTCAAATATAAACATGCACTTTTACAACGTGTTCAAGGGATCAGCCCAGAAAAGAGAGGGAGTCCGGGTCCACGTTAAAAGCTCAAGCGCCTGCAAGGTGCCCTCGTGGGTGAAGCAAGGCTCCTGCAGAGGCGCCTGGTGACCGGAGCTGCTTGTCTAGAGCCCAGGAGGTGGAAGGGAAGGGGGGAACCAGCGCTCATAGGCTGCCTTCTGACCCCTGCACGTGGGCAGCCAACCCATGACTTAAACAGACAAATAAATAAACAGTATCAGGAAGGGACCTGGAGACGTGGCTCCCTGAGGACCCAGGTTCCGTTCCCAGCACTCACACGGCGGCTCACAACAGAGCATCTCTCTCCCCCTCCTGGCCACATTCGGTAATGCATGCATGTGGTGCTCGGCCAACCCCGCAGACGACACTGCCACACACGTTAAATAAAAATCAGTGAACCCGGTGTGGAGCAATGGCTCAGCAGTTAAGGCACTCTGGCTGCTCTTCCATTGGGCACGGGTCTAACCGGCAGGTCGCAACTTCCTGTGACTCCAGTTCCGGGGGATCTGACAGCCTAGCACAGGCAAAACACCAAAGCACATAGAATAAAAATAAAGAATAAATCATTTAAATAAATAAAACCTAAAAACTAAATAAACCTTAAAAAAATCAAGTGGAAAATAGTATTTTCAATGCTGTGATGGAGTGTTTGAATATTTCTGTTTTAGTACGAGGAATATAAACAGATTAAACTTTTTTATGGCTATTTTGTGGTAACATGCACGAAAGAAATTTGCTATCTTCTGGAAAACTTTGAAAGACTTGATAGACTTAACTCAGAGAATGAAATTCTCAAAGAGGGATGTGTGCAGCAAGCAGCGATTCTCGAACCTGAAACTGTTTGGGTAGTGCAAAATAATGTTTGTTTTAAGGAAAGCAAGCTGGGTGCTGCTGGCATAAAACAAGATTTTTTTCCTAGAAGTTCTGCCTCAGTGTTCTGGGGTGGAGATCTAGATTTTAAAATCTTGATGCAAAGTGTCAGTCCTGTTCGTGTGTGCGTGTGCGTGTGTATGTGTGTATGTGTGTGCGCGGGTGGGTTTGTGTGTATGGTATATATGCAGGTCCGCACAAGCTGAGGTCAGAGAGAGCATCAGCGACCCTGCTCTCTCGCTGTCTTCCGTACTCCTTCGGGTCTCTCACTGAAGCTGCGCACTCTGCTCTCCTGCCCTCCCCTCTGAGGGAGCCGAGATCACAGTGGCCTGGATTTCACTGAGGATGCACGGGTTCTAAACTCAAGTCACCCTACTTTGAAGCAAGCACTCAGACCCGTTGAACCGTTTCTCCACACCGAGATTCCTGGTTTCTTTATGTCCCCCTAGCCTCACGAGTCACTCCTGGCCACTTGTCAGTCTAATATCTGTGCTGTGTACATATTTTCTTGAGAAATAAATGCGAATGCAGACGGCCCGGTCCTGTGTGCCCGGAGGGCAGTGAGCCCTGAGGGCAGTGAGCCCTGAGAGAAGGACCCAAGTGGAATTGTACAGAGGGAAGTCTGTGAGTACCAAGAGCCCGGATCTGAGATCCCCGTCAGATACAGCAGTGTCCCATCAGGAACCCTCCAGCCCTCCTCTCCTCCAGCGCGCCTCAGTTTGGACTCAGGCTTTCTCTCCTGTCGGGTGGGCGGACCCTGCTGGCTTTCAGCCGCACTCCCGGGAAGATGCAGATCTGATCTGCTGTGCACTGAAATCTCCCAAGCTCCAGCTCACCAACCGGCCATGTTAGAAGAAAGCTGCCTAGAACGGCACAGTGGCTTCAGTGAGCTGTAACTACTGCCACCCGGGAGACTGTTAGGACAACCCTGAGAAGCCAAGCAACAGGTATCAGAAGAGCGGGCCAATCATTTTAAGTAACTAGCCCTTAAACAAACAAACAAACAAAAACAGAAACAAACCAACTAACCCAGAAGCTTACAGAACACCTAAGAAGGGGGGGGGATGATAACAAGCACAGCAAGGCAGGGGACTCTGTATTCCCTCTGAGATGGGGGTCTCTAGAACGTGAGGGAAAGGGGAAGAGAGGAATCCTTTGAGATAGGCTGTTTCGTAACTTCAGTCACATCCCCCACAGTCACAATCCAAGGAGAAGGCCTCTTCCCCATCTTACGGAACTTTCCCTTCTTCTGTTGACTTGTGTCTTCCTTGACAACCAAGCAGACAAGCACCCTGGCACGGGCAGTCGGGGCAGGTGGCATGATGCAGCCCATCCGACAAGCTGAACACGCCCCACGGCAACCTCCAGTGCGATTCAGGGCAGGATAAGGAGAGTTCAGTGCACAAGGCGGCGTTCAGGGAGGTGATCTGGAAGCCTTAGACACCCAGCCTTGGTGGAAATGGCTTTGCGAATGTGTCAGTGCACAAAAAGCCAGATTTGCTGTCCCCGGATTCAAGATTTTTTTTCTAAGCTGACAAATATTATTCCTGTTTCTGAAACTCAGCTGCTGAGAGGTTAAGCAAAGTTACTCGGTGAGTCACTCTGAATCAGGAAGTGAATCCAAGGCTCCGATTCCCTTTTCCCCGATTTGACCAGCCAAGAGGTCATTTGGCACTCTTTACAAAAGTACTTCTTCTGTATTGCCTCCCAGTAGACAGCGAGCAGATTTTCCTGAGACTTAAAAGTCATGGAATGTGGTGCAGGTTGAGGAGGTAGCCTGCCTTCCATTGGGAACGTCAGTTCACACAGCTAGTTGTGCGGACCATTGGTTGAACAGAGAAGCGGCATTTTCAGTCTTAATTTATATTACCTCTGCCTTGAAAATGTGCACGTAGTGTCTCCTTGCCTCCAGAGATATAGGAATACCTATGCCCACCACAGGTTTTGGAAGTTGTGTGATCACCATTTTGTGATGTGCTCGGGCTGCATGCCTTAAAATACTGAATATAAGTTTAAAGAAGGACGATATAATTTTCCTTCATTGTAGAACTTCATGAAAAGTTTTTAAAACCCTGGACTATTATTTTTTTTAATTTTAATCAACAAACATAAAATATCACACAATGAATTTTGCCAGATCCAAAGACCATACAACTCAATGCACTTTCCGGTTAGGATACCCATTCAAAGCGAGCTCTTGGGCTCCACATAAGATGCTAACCTTTCACTATCCAAACTACACAGATGTTTGTGATTTCATTGGCAAAAATGTTGCAGAAGGATGTTTTAAGGGCTTGGAGAGATACTTCAGTAGGTGAGGACAAGCACAAGGACTCGAGTTCAAATCCCAGCACCCCCGCAGATGCTAAGTGCGTAGAGCAGCTTGTTTGAAACCCTGGTCCTCCGGAGATGCAGGGGATTCCTGGGGCAAGTCGCCTAGCTAGAGCAACGTAATGAGCCAGCTTTGTGTTCAAGTGACAGGCCCCCTTCCAAACATGGCAGCAAAGAGTGTTTTAGTCCTACATTCTTGTGTTTTGCCACCTCCAGTCTTTGTGACAGTCACTTCAGCACTCTTGGTACAGAGGTTAGCCTGCCCTGTCCCCAAAAGTGTATGGGGGATGACTCCTTAATCCTTTTGCCCTCCATTCCATGTTTTCTGTCTCCATCATCATCCCTTTACATCCCTTTTAAAGCCTTGTCGGAAACCCCAACCCGGGATCATCAGTATAAATTAGAGTTTTGCTTTGGGTAGGATTTGGCTTGTAAAGGGAATTTGCTAGCTAACGGGGAAGGATAAGAAGGACACACAGTATAAGAGAGAGAAAGAAGCCTCGTGGACTTCACATTTAATCACTGCTGATGAGAGGGCGCCGCTTGTCTTATTCCAAATGCTGGTTTGAAGAATCTGTACCGTGGGCCTCCCAGCCTACTCCCTCTTCTCACCCAAACTTCTAATATTTCAGTCTCTAGCCTGCTCTGTGTGGAGGCACCATCAAAGGACGCACCAGAGAGGCCTCCTTCCAGGACCTGGCGCTCTGTTCTCCTTACTAGCTAGAGAGGTCTCAAACTCTTCCAGCCTGCCTTGGTTGTACCACGGGGAATCAGGATGTGTTTGCGTCAGTTGAAAACTGAATTGTATCGAGAGGAGCCAGAGACCCAAACAAAACAACACAGAAAATGCCCAAGTGCCCACGTCCCACCATCTCACCACCAAGCCACTGCTCTCTCAGCTGGATCTCTGGCTTCCGGACTTGGCTTTTGAGATGAGCGGCCTCTGAACGTAGGTATGGACAACTTGACTTTACAGATGAAGGAGAAGAAAAGCTCCAAGGGGCAAAAAACTCACTCTAGACCGTGAAAGCACAGACTGGTAGATCTTGAATTCGGGTCCCTTTATCACTAAAAGATGTGCACCGTCTGGGTTTGGGAACTGGACCCACATCCCTAAAAGATACTGTCTGTGTGACACCTGAGTGGTCAGGTGGTGCAAAGCTCCTAGGAAAGTTGCCAAGAGCAAGCCACACTCCCCTGACGTAGCGTTAAGTCAGGGACTATACAATCTCCATTAGAGACGATAATGGGGGGCGAAAGTTTACAGCAAGCATGTTACGTGTGCTGAAACAGCACCTCATTAACAAAGAAAACCAGTTTGTTACTATCATCTTGTTATCTCTTCCGTATGCTGCTTTCCCAAGTGGAGGGAAATGTCAAGTAGCTTCAAGCCTCACCGTTTGGACAGAGTGGCTGCAAATTCTAAACGGGGCCCCGTCCTAGGAGAAGTGCAAAGGTAGGCCCCTACGAACTCCGAACTCCGAACCCCGAACTCCGTCCCACCACCAGGAAAGCTGAGGCCTCTCTGAGGTGTGTTCCTGTTTAAGACGCTTGCTTTAGCAGAGTTGGTTCATTAGCCCCCACCCCCACCCCCCACCTAAAGCCAACAGCGCTATCACTGGTGTGTGGACAAAGCTTACCTAATAGGTGTATTTTCTCCTCAAGGAACATCCTAGACATCTTGCATATACAAACCTTTGACCAAACTTTAGAAATACGTCCCGGGGTTGACTTTAAACAGTGTATCACACGTTTTATTAAAAAAAAAAAAGGGGGGGGGCTGAGGAGCGGGGCACTTGTTTATAGAGTGTGAGAGCTAGAACAAGGAGGCAGGCAGGCAGGCGGGGCTTTACTCTCCCTTGTCCTGCTGGCGCTTCAAACCTGTTGCCGTTTGTGCGTGCCGGTGAATGAATGCAGACGTGTTCTCAGCACTGAGCTTGAAGTTATTTTAGTGAGTGCCGATTGAGTTCACAAATTCGGAATTGGCCAACAAGAGAATCAGTAGGGCTAGGGAGCTAGTTCACTGGGTAAGAGTGCTTGCTGTACAAACATGAGGACACGAGATCGAATCTCTGACACCAGTTGGAAAAGCAGGGCGTGGCTGAACATGCCTATACACCAGACATGGCAGGGAGGAGACAGTCAGATCTGAAGGGCTTGCTAGCCAGCAGTCTCAGGAAAGCAGCGAGCTTCCGGTTCAGTGGCAGGCCCTGCGTCAAGCCAATAAACTGGGCAGGAGTAAAGGGACGTTCCTGGTATCCTCGCTGGCTTCCGCCTACGCTCTCACAGGGGCTTGAATCTGAACGCACACATAAATGGGGGGGGGGGAGGGGCAGACAGCAGGAGGGAGAGGCAACACTTAATACATATAATATAAATAGGAAAAAAAAAATACCCGTGGTCACTTATCGCCCTAAAGGATGCGGAAGTCAATGGTCTGTTTTCACCCTGGGAAGCTCAGGGAGCAGCTCCCTAGGAGCAGGGCTATCCGCTTAGATTCAAGCCCGCAGCGTTTCAGAGCCACTGAGGCAGTTCTGAGGCTAGGCCGGCTGCAGTACAGGAAACTGGGAAAATCACCGTGTCACAAGAGCAAACCAGCCCGAGGGATAACAACCTAAAATAAAAGTTAGTGACAACATCCGAGAGTGGGTCCAAAATTGGAAAAGAGTAAGAATTGGAAGATGCTTTTGCTTTCTTTCTTTTCGCACGCGTGCCAGATTTCCAGTTCAGCGTCCCTGTCGCCGTGATATCCTCCCACTAACTTTTCCCACGCGGTCCGCACGATGCTCGGCGCTACTGAGTGGCAGAAAAATAAGCGAGAGAACGGCAGGGTTGCAGCTCCTGGTGGCTTAGAATCCATGTCCAGAAAACGAGTGGGTGCAAACCGCGTGGTTCAGAAGTCTGAAGCGCAGCAGGGGTCGAGGGGGATGCTAACCGGTGAACTTCCTCACGAAGCAGTTCTACTGTGTCACGCAAGGCGACGGCTGCTGAGGCGCCGTCACGCCTCTGGGGGGTTGGATAGTGTGCGGGTGACAGCATTCCTGTACTGATGGGTACAGGAACTATTATGTTGCCAATGCTATTATACAGGCGGAAGCTGATTTTTATGCAGGCAAAAACAAAAAACAAAATGCTTAAAATAGCTCAGTGGATCAACAGCAGGATGGCGGACCCTCTCAATTGCGGAAGTCCTAACAGAGATCTGGCTATGCCCAAGCCTGTGAAGTTCAAGGAAATTAATTCCATGTACAGCGAAGCCATCTCTCTCACAATTTCCTCACCAGTGAACATTGCGTGGGAAATTGGTTCCATATGGTTTCAAGTCATTTATGCAACTTGAATAATTAAAATATTCGTTGGTGGGAGCTGCCTGGTGTCTTTAGAGTCAGGAAATTATCTTATGCCAAAAGTAGACAAACTCAAAAAACCCAAAGGTCAAGCGAAGTTTGAAACTTCGCATTCCAAAATGTAATTATCCTAACAAAAATTGCTCGATATTCTCTTATCACACAGTAGAGAAATGAAAAGTCCCTTTATTCTTGTACAGCGTTAGTTATTCATTTTTTATACTTGAAAAGGGTCTGCTTATATATTTTTCTTTTGCTAAATCTACAGCTGAGTATTATTGGAAAAAAGCCTAGCACAGTAATGACATTTTCAATAAAATCCTGTCAGCTGTTTTTTAGAATAATAAATACATTTTGTTTCAATATATCTAAATATTTCTACTAGGAGTTGCAATTATAATTCCCATTTTGTAGATTTATGAATCAAGGGTTTCCTATATTAGGTAGCCTGAGAAAGCGTATCCTACCTGAATAGCCTGCCTTTAATGTTTAGATATGGCTTTAAGGAGATAGAAAATAACTTTGGCCCCAGTGAAAAATTATACAAAGCCACAGTTAATCTCTGTACTCCTGGAAAGAGAGACTCGAGTAAAATGTGAAAATGAGGAAAATTGAGAAGCGGACAGTTTTTCTTGCACATCGATACATTTGAGTGGAAGACCTGCATTCTAATTGTAACTTTCCCACGTATTGCTAGCTCTATGACCTCAGGCAAGGCGCTTGATGTGACTCTCCATTCCTTTCTCTCTAGAGGATTTTCCATATTGAAGAGTAGGGTCTGGGAGATGGCTTGGCTGCCTTACAGGCATCTGAACCTGAAACGCATCTCTAGAGCCCAGGTGGTGTTTCAGTGCACTCTTATCATACCAGTACTGGTGAGGCAGAGACAAGCATTTCCCTGGGTCCAATCTAGTCAATCGAAAGCGTTCCAGGCCAATGTGTGACCTTGTTGCAAGAAGAGAGGATGGAAAGTGCTTGAGGAATGGTGCCCAAGGTTGTCTTCTGGCTTTCTCATATGCTCGCACTTGCAGAAGCACACATACACACTTAGAAACACTTCATTAATAAATAATAATAACAAATGGGAATAATATGAAAATAATAACTTACCTCTACCTATAATGAAACTGGAAATAAATGAGCCAACTTTGTTATTTATTTTATCTGCTTAATATTAGAGACAATGGTTTCCTCATCCTCATCATAATTTACAATTTTACAGAACATGAAACCATTCTAAAAAATTAAGTTTAAAAAAACTACAAAAATCTCTGTTTCCCCATCTTTTCACTATATTTGGAGAAATTAGCTCTTGTTTTGCCTTATTCACTATAGATTTAAACAGCTTTTTATATTTCTTGGAAAACTACGTAAGCTGACAAGATGGGCAATGTCCTTTCAAATATGGGGCTCCTTCAAATAAAAAGGATGTGGGGAAGGAAGAACCATTGGGTTGGAAATAAGCTCCTACCTGCCCGTACAATCCATGGCAATCACCCTTTGCTGTGAATATTGTAATGACTCTATAATTTAAAATGGATTTAGAAGAACTAGAGCAGAACACCCCTGCTCACTGCTGGCCTTCACCTTACCGAACATGAAAACCCCGGTGTTAAATTTAGCCAGTGACCCTCAGCTAAGCCAAAGTTGCCAAGCCAGGCCTTTAGGTTAGAATTTGCTTTGAAAAGAGACAGACAGTTCCTCTCTTAGAGATGTTTCTAGTAAAATAGATGGGGGAGGTAGTATTGTTTTTAACATAGAAATGTCCTGAGTAGCTAAGGCATTCTCTCCTCCTAATGTGATGCCTGGAGCATTAGAATGGGCAATCCTGAATATACTGAGGTCTTTTATGTTCTTTTATAACCTTCCAGTATGATATTTTTGCCAACTCAATGACTACACGGCACTGTACAGGAGCTCTGCTAAATCTTGTGCTCTTGAAATGAAACTTCTTTTCTCTTAGCTGAGGAAGCACTGGCCTTTCCCCCAGGTGAGAGGCCTGCTTCTCTGTTCTTTGCCTTCCTCCCACCTCCAAAAGTGAGTGAGTTCCATTGTGTTTACCCAGAAACTGGGCTTTGTGGCAATTAAGAGATTCCAAAGTGGCAGAGGCTAACGTACCAGTAGAGCTGGATTCCAGCTTTCCATGGTAACACCCAACTTCCCTTCCTTAACCACCTCCTTCGAGTCACCCAGACAATTCTAATCCTTCCTCTGTGGTTACTCTGAAAGCCATCCAGTTTGGTTATCAGAAAGGATCTGTCTTAAGCAAATATTTGCCAGACTCTGTTTTACTCTTTTAGGGAGAGAGCAAAGAAGGGCTGGATTCGCTTAATCCCTTTTGATCACACAATGTGGATGAGAATGGAGTCAGGGCTACCAGTCCTGGAGCCCAGTCTGCAAAGAGAGGGAGGCTTCATTGCCAGGATGATCTATGATTGCAGACCTCAAGGGACTTGATGGGCTACTCATCACCCGGGTGACTATCGCATCTTCTTGCCACCCAGTACACATCCCTTTCTCTGCATGGCAGGAATCCAGGAACATTCCATGAGGGTTACAGCATTTTCTTTTTTACAATAATAGGCCTTACCTTTCTCTTGGTTTCATGAACTCTTTAAATGTCAAAGTGATTCACACGGGAGGAACTGATCGTACACCCCGCACTGAAAAGCTCAAAGATTCAGGAACTCTCATGAAATGGAGTGAGCTTATCTTCTGGATGATCAAGCAGTGCGTGTTTATCTTCACCACACATGGGCCTGCACATAGCCAGCCACTCTCTTAGAGGAAAAGACATGGAATATACAATAATGTAAGATTTTCTAAAACCCTTCCATCTCCTCCCACTTAAGGCACCCTGAATGACTATGAGGAATATCCTAAGAAAACCTTTCCCCCAAATTTAATTATATTTCTCACAAATACAGACATGCAAGAGTTTTAGCCCTTTGTTTCCCTCACATCAAATTCTGAACTAAGCTACCTCTCAATGAAATACCAGGCCAGAGCGAACATATCTGTACACTCACAAAAAAGAGGCGCAAGACCTCCATTCATGAGGGGGAAAAGAAACCAAACATACAGCACACTGTAAAATCCATTCAGAACTATTTATTGGGTTGCTTTTCTGCTGTATGCTAGAAAAGGAGCCCAATCCTTCCCTCCCTGCCTATGTCTCCCACCCACACCTGCCCAGTCAGGGATAAAACAGTGCCAATCTTTCTTAAAACCCTTTTTTAAACTGGCTCACCCTTATCTACTAGCCCATTTGTTTTCTTCCTCTTCACAACACCTTGGAGATTCTAAATATATTAGAAACTCATGCTCTTTTCATCCCCACTTGATCCTGAATTTTCTCCAAGCAGGCTTTTGTCCCTACAGCTCCAGTTCAATGACTGGTGCTGCCGGAGTCATGAAGAGTCTCCCTGGCTAAAGGCAGGTATCCGTCCTCAACCCTGTGGACACTTCTTGAATCCAGACTTGATGCTCATTTGAAGTAAGAATTGATGAGCCAATTAATTTTCTACACCCAATCTCAGGTGTTCTAATAATAAACTTAACAAATATTAAGGGGAAACACAGCCTCTATCTTGACTTCGCTCATTGGGAACACTTCCTGGTTAACAACGTTACTGATAAGACTCTGAAATATGGTTTTCCTTTTCAAGTCCTTTTTTTTTTTTTTTTTTTTTTTTTGAGGATTGTCAGACACTGAGGGTTTTTATCAGAGGCTTTAGAAAGGTGAGAGCGGTGGTTCCTGAACACGTGTTTGCCGTGCCAATCCCATGACAAATTTAATCAATGAAAAGAAATCTTTGTGTGCATGTGTGTATGTAGGAGCATAACTATTGTAGCTGTACCCTCTTTGAGGAGAACATCAGGTGTCCTCACTCTCTCCCTCATCCCTTTTGATTGCCTTCAGTCATTGCTCAGCTGATGGTTAGTAAGCCCAGCCGTTCTCTGGCCCCACAGTGCTGGGGTTGACAATACATGGGTGACCCATGCAACTTTTTTGTGTGGGTGCTGGGGATTTGAACTCATGTCCTTATGCTTGTACTTTTATATGCTGTAATATCTCCCCCGCCTCAGAATGCTTTCTCCTGACTCACTCAGCCTTCTGAGTGCTGAGTTGGTAAGCAGCACCTGTCTTATGAAAGTCGTTATTTAAATTTTTTTTTTTTTTACTTTGCACCTGTGTGTGTGTGTGTGTGTGTGTGTGTGTGTTTGAATATATGGCACTTGTGTGAGAGTGCCCTCAGAGGCCAGAAGCAGATGGTGGACCCTCTGGGGCAGTGAACCTTCTGGTGTAGATGCAGGAAACGAAATGTGTTGGGCTTTCAGAAGAGCGGAAAGCCCTCTTAACCACTTGCCCATTTCTCCAGCCCCTGAAAAGAATATTTGGCTACTAATATGTCTCTCCATTCTCAAGTCGCTAGAGTGACTAAAATATTTTCTTCATATCTGCCTTCCGTTTAGCCCCTGCCTCTTATGCCTGTTCATTCTGCTTTGGGATCGGCTATGCGCTCCCATTATTGGCCTGTATTTTCATGACCAGGAAGCATGATGCCCAGCAGGTTCTTAGCCTGTCTGATCCTGTCCTGTGCTGGGTAACCAAGTCCTACCTTACTGATTGTGGTCTATTTAACGCCACGCTTCCTGGTTCTTGACCTTGGCTACAAAAAGGATTATGAAATATTCCTAATAATCTTTATCTGGGAAGCTAGCTTCCTGTAATAAGAGGACCCTGACAGTAAGATTTTAATTTCTTCGTGAATGCAGAAATGAAACCACCAACTAGATTTGCACTATGCATGTCCGTCCTATGGGTATGCGTGTGGTTAAACCTGTGAGCCTTTTAGGTGGTTACTTTCATAAATGGCCCCCTCCCTGTGCCATGTGACATTTACAACTGACCCAGAGTGCCTGAGACTGGCATTGCTAATCCCTGTTCTGAAGAGAATTGTTTTCTGGCTTGAACTGCCTTTATTTCCCAGTTGAGAATGAGATCATAGGAAGTGTGTGAGAATGGATTCAAGGAAGAAAAGGGGAGGAAAGGGGAGAGCACGGGAGGAGAGGTGAGGAAAAGGAAGAGTGGAGGTAGGAGTTACTTCATTTGAGACCCATTAATCAAATATTTCACATAGTGTGGGAATTTATTTCAAAAGTTTGGTAGTCTCCCCGCAGAGACAGCTTAATTCTTGGAGATTTTGGTACAATGTTACATAGTTAAAATTAAGTTGAATGTGTTATATAGAACACAGAGAGGCTTAAAGTAAGAGAAATTAATTAGGCTCCCGAGGACATTTAATATGATAAATAAATTACATCAGGCCCTGAGTTCAAGCCTACTTTATGACCGTGTTTTTCAGAAGGGAGTGATTTATTGTGATCAGTTTAAAATAATGGAGCAGTCATTATTTTCTTACTGAATTTGCCTGCCAGTAAACACAGCATCTTTTCTTAGCTATTTGTGTGCATGTTTCCACATAGGCGAAACAAAGTCCTATCATTTATCTTGCAAGATCTTGGAGTACTTAAAGAACACCACATTTGTGACAATTCATAACTATCAACGGCAGCGAGGGCAGAAGGCTTTCTGACTTAAAGGAAAACGCTAATGTTTTTACTAGCGTCTTCTAGCATGATCTGCACGTAACAAAAGCTATCATTGTATCCCCTGGATGCCTGTCCATCAGAATCATCAGAAGAGAAGCCAACATTTGACTCAGCAGAGAGATTGATCCCTGCTGCTGGATCCTCCCACTTGGAATAATGTTCCACAGGTCGGTGCGCCACTCCCTCTGCTGAATAAATACATGAGTTCTGCTTTAATTGTGTGTCAATCATTCCTCAACTGAAATTCCCGGAAATGTATGATCGAGAGTCTTTGACAGTCATTTTACAAGAACCAAAGATTAGTCTTTATGGTTTAATTCTTGGAAAATACCCTGTGTCTAGCATTTCATATGGATAGCCCAGGGTGGTCCCGAGCACAGACAACAAGGTCGCAAAAGAAAATGTAGTTGGGGGAATATGCACCCCAAAGAGTTTACATGCTACTTGTTTTAGATTTTAAACATTTGTTTTAGAGGGCTGGCTTACACTTTGAGAAAGTACCAGGATAGAATAGCTTATAAAAAGGCCTCCATGTTTAGTGATTTTCATTACTTTCCTGTTAGGGTGGGGCGAAGAAAGAAACATAAAATGTAAAGGAACAACAAATAAGACAACCTATTTTGTTATGTGCCGTGTGTACATGCACATGTATGTATTTCTGTACATGTATTTATATATATGCAGGTGTACATGTCTGTATGAATGTACATGTATGTGTATATATACATGTATGTGTCCATGTGTCCATGTGTGTTTGTATGTGTGTGTATGTGTTCATGTATGCATGTGTATGTGTGTGTGTGTGTGTGTGTGTGTGTGTGTGCATGTGTGTGTTTAACTGAGGTGGTGTAAATAACATTTGAATCATAAGCTGCAGGCTGTATTGCTGACTGGTATTCAGAGAGTTGCCTTTCTATGAATTCTTCTTCCTCTGTCTTGAAATGAATCCTCATAGTTCACATCCAATTCAGAAAGCACAAGTAGGTTGCCAGTGGTGTGATATTAACCACTTGATCCCTCAGGAATGTGGTGACCCTTGTCGAAGCAGACTGACATGTGTACTACATGGATTTTCACGTCACCGCCGCCGCTTGCACTATTGTCGGATTCCAATTCCGCACCAGGGGAACAACATACTCCTAATACGGAGCTTCAGCAATCATGGGCTTGGATTAATCTGTCATCACAGTGTTGACACTCGGCAGCAAAAGTTTAGAAATTCCGTGTTGCTGGCTCCTGAACAATCTTTGGCTAATGAAAGGAAGACAGGTAAGGCAAGGCCCCTGGTCATATATTTCTGAGAAAAGACATAGGTTTATCAGATAAACATAAATCAGAGAAAGTTGAAATTATTTCGAGAGCAGTACATTTCGGAAAGTTTCTGTAAGAATAACACGGAGGTCTGTCATCAGCAAAGTCTAAGTCACTCATAATTAGAATTTTCTGAGCGATGACTCATGTCTCTTGGATAGATGAACACAAAAGCAATTAGTAGGGTGTGAATTATTTGGTTTATAAATGCCCTGACAGTTACGACAACTAAATTTAGATTTTTATCTGTCCAGTGCTGACTCAATTAACATTTTTTTTCCTTAGAATCAGTGAGAAACTTAAAAAGACACTTAAAAATACTTGTTACACATCCTATTCAAAGACAGGGAACATGACAGAAATATGTGTTTCCAGGGCAGGGAGCGGGTTCAGTCTGACGCGCAGCACCAGTGGGAAGAGATGAGTTTGCTGGTGTAGGGAATGGGGGACAAACACAAGAGCCTCCTTGAAACTGACTGGCCAGTCATGCTAGCCAAATAGGTGAGTCCCAGGTTCAAAGAGAGAAAAAATAATGTCGAGAGAAATAAAGGAAGACATTTAATATTGACCTCTGGTCTCCACACGTCTGTATGTGCACGAGGATTTTCATTCATGTGCACCTGCACACACGTGAATACATACAACACAGACAGACAGACAGACAAGTGTGTTTGGTCTGAACAGAGGGTGTTTGGTTCAAGTGAGTACATCCGGTATAATACCGCGCTTCCAGTCTTCTGAGGAAAGGTGAAGCTCCTGTTTGTTTTGCGCTGTGTCCGAGAGAAGCAGAGTCCGGGTGAGTTCCTGGCTCTGAATTCCGCCCAGATCGCTCCACACACTCAAGGTTGTCTCGTTTCCTCACCGAAGAAAAATTTATAACCTGAATGCACACACTGATGTAAGCATAGAGAACTGAGGACCATGAAGAGATTAAGAAATTAATCATATCTCTGCGGCTTGTTCCTTTGATTTATCTGACTGCATGGGTGATAGACACAATGCTGCTTAAAAACAATGTCCTGGCAACGAAAGGGAGCAGGACCTCAATACAAGCCCCATCTATTTGCATTTGGATGACCTTGTGCTAGTCAGCTGTCCCTCTGTGCCTCACTCTCTTACTTCACAAGGCTCCTGTGAGGATTAAACAAAAACACAGCTTAACAGATCTTAAACTTACTGATTTTCCCCCCATGTCTTTCTTTTTTGCTACTGAGTCACTTGTACCCAGCAAACTATGAGGTATATCAGAGGTGCTTAATAAATGTCAGGTGAATACTTGCACACAATGACTGTCACGGGTCCCCGCTATAGAGCAACTATGACAGAGACAATTACCACATGTAGGACCTTTGAGAATATCTCTAATTACTGCCCAATGCTTTTAGAATAACTCTTAAATTCTCATAAGGCCCTTCATGATCCAAGTGGTTTCTATGATTATATTTCTGCCTTCAGTTAATTTCTACTTCGGTTCTCTCTCTCTTCCTCTCTCTCTTTCCTCCCCCCTTTCCTCTAATTGAATTGCTCCTTTTCACCATCTCAAGTCAGTGGAACTGTCTCCCGTACTGAGGCCTTTGAACAGTTGTTTTCCTTTTCTATATCAGCTCCCATTCCAACTCCTAGTCCCTCTACTTGAGAAGTCTTTCACATCAGCTGTTTGGTAAAAGGACCACAAAACCCCTATGGGTAGTGCACTAACCACTCCAAGGCTTGCTGAAGAAGGAGGTCATGCTGAGTTTCCTGCACACTCAGCTAGTTCACATGGACTGGGACACGGCTGGTGACCGTTTCTGAAACTTCTCAGACCTACATTCCCCCATCATCTTCTGTAGTTATATAACTATAATTCCCATTATAAATTATGTGCCATAGAATACCACCCTTTTCTGTAACAGAACCATAAAGATGAGAATGTGGGGCTCATTCTCAAAGTGTTGGAATTGGGGCATAGATGTTCCTTCCTGTGGCCAGGGATGCCAGTAATACACAGGTGAGAGCTATTTAAATAATCATTTAGGGCCACTTGTAATCAAGTACCTACCAGAGAGAAGGATTTGGAATGAGCTTAAGATAATTCGTAACACATTTTAGTAAAGATACAGTTTATGATGAAATTGGTTGTTGGCTCAGGAGTGTACTACAAATTGTGTGTGTGTGTGTGTGTGTGTGTGTGTGTGTGTATGTGTGTGTGTGTGTGTGTGTGCATGAGGGGTGATGTGGTTGATGCTCGGGGAGTGATGTGCTTGAAGTTCTAAATTACCAAGAGTGCGTGCTGTATCAAGGTGATAGAGTGTTTGATCCAGAAAAATGTAGGAGGAAGAGAAGTTTTGGTTAAAATTTGTTGATAAGAGAACATTGTGTTGGGGGCTCATGTTCCTGAGTTCAGCAGAGAAAAATGGCTTGTCCAAAGGTTACCTACACCAAATCAAGTAAAAAATCCCCAGTTTTCTTTCTTTTTGTTCATTTTATTTGTGTGTGTGCGTGTGTGTGTGTGTGTGTGTGTGTGTGTGTGTTTACCCCCAGAGGCCAGAAGAGGGCATTGGATCCCCTAGAGCCTGAGTTACAGAATTTATGGCCCATCTGGTGTAGTTTCTGGTAAAGCAAACTCCAGCACTCTCCAAGAGCAGCAAGTGTCTTAACTGCTGGCTAAGCCATTTCTGCAGGCCCACCAGAGTTTTCATGATGCCTTGTGGCCCAAAGTGTCTAAAGGCATAGGGTTGTTAGAATGCTGGAGAGATCTTCTCTCCATAAGGTCTTCTCGTTCATCTCTTTATCTTGAAACGATCCAGAAGTTACTTCACTCACTGAGGCTGTGTAAAACTAAAGAAATACGCTCATAGGCCACCTCAAGGCCACCTGTGGAAGATGCTTTTATAGACCAGTGCTGTGGAGCAGATGTGATCTGGAGGTGTTTTCAAAGGCTCATGTGTTGGAAAATTTGTCCAACACACAATGGTGATAACAAGAAAAGACAGGACATTTAAAGAAGATGAAAACTAGGGACGTCTTGTTCCACCCTTACTTTAGTTTCCTTCTTCTTCACATAATTTTTCCCTCTTGCGTATGTTTCCAGCACCCTGCTATCCCTCACCAGAACTGGTGTTATGCAGTTGTGTATTTTTAGGCTATGAAATTATAAGGCCCCACCCCCCTTGTTTTTTTTTTTAAAGTATTCGTCTTCTAGGTTTCATTATCAAAGTGGAAAAGTGACAGCTATAAGTAGGAACAATGAAGGAACACTTCCACAAAAGTGAACTGGTGAAACTCTGTGGTGAGAATGGGAACTGGGATATTACCGGCTGAACTGCAGCACGTAGTACATGGTGTGGATACGATGATCATATCAGGGCCAGCACACGGAGTAAGATAACTTGCATGTTGATAGATCTATAGGACAGAGTTATGAAAAGACTTTCAGGAGAAACCTCACTTATATGCAGGATTCTATATGCTGTGTTCCCTAACAAATATTCAGTAGCTCTTTTGTTCTTGGATATAAATTAATCTTACATCCAATACTTATACCAATACTTGTATTTTAAAAACACAGATTTGTCAGAGACAGGCCCTGTTTCCATTACTAGGGAACCCACTTGGACACTGAACTGAGTGGGGAGCAGCCTTACCAGGCCACAGAGGAAGACAATGCAGCCACTCCAGATGAGACTTGATAGACTAGGATCAGAAGGAGAGGAGGACTTCCCTTATCAGTGAACTGGGGGAGGGGCATGGGAGAAAAAGGGGAAGGAAGGGTAGGATTGAGAGGGGAGGAGGGAGGGAGTTACAGGGGAGATACAAAGTGAATAAACTGTAATTAATAAAAATAAAAATAAAAACTATATAAAAATACAAAAAAGATAACTTGATCAACAGAGATAGTGACGGAGGGTAGATAATAATGCCATCCTTAGAACTGAACTTCAGTGGCAAACTGTTCAACTCTGAAATAAAAACAAACAAATAAATCCCATATTTGATTAAAACAATCTTGAGTCATCCCAGTAGAACATTACGATCGACGAATCAACTACTTCTCTGTTGAGAGACAACAGATTGAAAGAACCTTGAACCGGAGGGAAATCAGATCATGATGAAATCCTGCTACGCAGTCATAATTTATAGCACAGTCTCCTCTCTTTCCTCTCTTCAAAGGGACCTGTAAGCACAGAATGACGATTCACTAGGGAAGTGTAAATAGTCAGGATTTAGGGAGTACTGAGCACTGTCTTCAAAGTGATAGAAAATTCTCGAGATTGTCAGCAGTGTGGTACACACTCAGAAGAGCAGTTCACTGAGGTCAGGTGCTTGAAAGTATTGGCTTTGAGTGTTTGCAAATGTTCTCTATGAATTTTGAAAATTATATATCCGTATCACTCATATTTGTTATTATAAAACGCTAAATCCCAGATGTTCAGTGTTACCAATGAAGACTCAAGAGCCAGATATTAAAGTAAAAACCTACTAGCTCAGAGAGGCAGAGAAAGCAGCCAGCTGATCTCCCTACTCCGCTAACATCCCAGAAAGAAAAAGCCCAGATGCCCCTCAGTTGAGGAATAGATACAGAAATTGTGGTACATCTACACAATGGAATATTACTCAGCAATAAAAATTATGGAAATCATGAAATTTGCAGGTAAATGGTGGGAACTGGAAAAGATCATCCTGAGTGAGGTATCCCAGAAGCAGAAAGACACACAGGGTATATACTCACTCTTAAGTGGATACTAGACCTATAATATAGGATAAACATACTAAAATCTGCACACCTAAGGAAGTTAATCAGGAAGGAGGATTCTGGCTAAGATGCTCAATCCCCATTCAGAAAAACAAAGAGGATGGACATCAGAAGAGGGAGAAAACAGGAAACAGGCCAGGAGCCTACCACAGAGGGCCTCTGAAATGTTCTACTCTGCAGGGTATCCAGGCAAATGTTGAGACTTATAGCCAAACTTTGGGCAGAATGCAGGGAATCTTATGAAAGAAGTGGAGATAGTAAGACCTGGAAAGGACAGGAGCTCCACAAGGACAGTGACAGATCCTAAAATTAGGGCACAGGGGTCTTTTCTGAAACTCAGCCAAGGACCACTCATAGAGATGGCCTGGAACCTTTGCATAGAGATGGCCTGGAACCTTTGCACAGAGCTAGCCTATGGCAGTTCAGTATCCAAGTGGCCTCCATAGTAATGGAGACAGGGACTGTCTCTGACATGAACTGATTGGCCTGCTCTTTGA
Source organism: Meriones unguiculatus (assembly GCF_030254825.1). Classification (NCBI taxonomy): domain Eukaryota; kingdom Metazoa; phylum Chordata; class Mammalia; order Rodentia; family Muridae; genus Meriones; species Meriones unguiculatus. The sequence goes on along the minus strand of NC_083362.1, from coordinate 56,495,752 downwards.
TCACCTCCCCCTAAGGGGGAGCAGCCTTACCAGGCCACAGAAGCAGACAATGCAGCCACTCTTGATGAGACTTGATAGACTAGGGTCAGAGGTAAGAGGAGGAGGACATCCCTTTTCAGTGGACTGGGGGAGGGACACAGGTAGGAAAAAGGAAAGGTGGGATTGGGAGGGGAGGAGAGAGCGAGGTACAGGGGGGATACAAAGTGAATAAACTGTAATTAAGAAAAATAAATATAATTAATTAAAAAAGAAAAAGCCTAAAGTACAAGAGCCAAAAGGCCGGTCTTCTCCACAGTGTCTTAAATACCTTTCAAGTCAAAGTCCCTCCATTCTGTTTAATTCCTGTCAGCTGTTCCACCTCTTGGCTTAGGGTTAACTTTATTTACTCCTGCTTATAGAAAGCTTTGGATTAAAGGTATGTGCTAGGGCTGAGCCACACCACAACTATAAACAGGTTTCCACAGTTTCCCATCTCAGGGTTCACCATGGGATGAAGTATACTGCAACATATATTGTCCTGATGATACAAAATGCCAAACTATGTGGAAACCACTAGATCTGGCTTTCTGTAAAAATGTAGCAACCCAAAAATAATTCACCAAGTTTAGAGGGATTGCTGAGATTATTGACAATGTCTTATGCCTGTATGATACAGAAGTAATGATTCCTCAACTTATTTCATTCAACACCTCACTTAGTCTCTGAAGAAGGAAGATTTTGGAGAAATGCCACTTGTGGTCTGTAATAAACGTAATTAACTTAACATCTGTAGTAGCTACTGAACAAAAATATAATTTTTATTGCTGGAGTAAACGAATTCACTCTCAGCCTCCTATATGCACAAATATTGATGTGGCAATGCCTTATTCTCCTTCTCTATGCCATTCTGCTATCCCTAGAGCAATTTGCATTCCATGGGCAGGGCTACTATTACATCATCATTATCCTGTCCCAGGGCTATAGCAACTCTATAATTCTTGTTTATAATTTTACTGTCAGGGACTTTGATCAGCCTTTTATTTTAGGTGACATCATATTATTAGTCCATTATGTTGATTATATCATCTTGCTTGAATCGGGAGAACATGAAATAGTCGCAATTTAAGACTTTTTCAATTACCAGTGACCCTGTGGTGTGTATGCCAGAAGACAGAAAAGTCTTCTAAAACTCTAGAGCTCTTCTATGGTGGAGACATTTTCTATGGATGTACAGAGAAGTTCAGCAAATGTTGGTTGAGTCAGTTGCTTTGTGTTAAATGAAAAACAGGACTTTTCTGTTACTTCTACTTATATATTTGATAGCCTTCTGTTAGTCCATTAAGCAACTCTGTAGAGAAAGGAGGTAGGAGGGTTACTTGTGGAATGCTAATGTTGGTGCTGAGGTTTCATGTCCATATTGAAGTCAATGAACACTAATCAATATTATTCATTGCCAAACAAATGAGTTTCTTTCAATGGATAATATAAATAATATAATGCAATGAAAGTACAAATCTTAGTAATGCCACTTCTAATCAGTTGGATAGAAATTAGCTAACAATAAAGATGCTCTTTTGACCTCAGGTTACAAACATTGGAAAGGGTGGCAGTCACATTCTTAGGCTGATTATAGAGTCAGGAAATACAGAGTTTTGGAGGGCAGTTTTAGAGCATAGAGATTTATACAGCTAGTGTGACCTGAAAATTTCTACTAGAGAGCTATTATACAGTAATGATGCTAATATGTGTGCACAAGAATTTGAACAAGTCTGTATGTCATGAAATTGTAATGTCAATAAATTGTAACCATCTGTGGTGGTACAGCCTGGTAAACTCAGATACCAGAAGACAAGGCAGGATGATTCCAAGTTCAGGGCCTATTTGGGTCACAGACTGGGTTCATAGCTGCCTGAACCATGCAGTGAAATCCTATTCTTAAATTGTGAAAAAGTAAAAAGAAAAAGAAAATATAAGTGTTATAGTTTAAAGATTCAGTTCTTGCCTGACATATAAGAAGGCCTGGGCCCAATTTCTATTGTTGCAAAAATTTTTAATTAAATAGTTATATGAATAGACATAGTTAATAAATTTATAGACTATATTATGAATGAGTACAGAGTGTCTGTTAGAATGCAGAGCATATTTATTTAACATATATATGGTTGTTGTTTTGTTGTTTGTTTGTGTTTGTTTTTCAAGACAGGGTTTCTCTGTGTAGCCTTGGCTCTCCCAGACTCACTTTGTAGAGCAGGCTGGCCTCAAATTCTTAGAGATCCTCATGCCTCTGCCTCCCCAAGCGCTGGGATTACAGGTATGCAAAACCGTCCTCAGCTCCATATATGTTCTAAACACTGATGTCTGAGAACAGAAACATTATTAACATATATGCAGTCATTCATATTATATGCAAAACATAACACCCAAAACCAATTTCTGAAGGAATCTGTAAGGTGTGTTTAAGAGTATTAAGTGGTTACTTCTGGCAAAGTGAGCTGGGTCAAGAGTGACAGTAATGTCTTCATCTTTTTTTTCAGTTATTGAAACTATTACCAGAATCCATGTATATATATTTATTCAGTTCATAAAATAAGAATTCAAATCTCAGAAAACAGAACTTGCAGTAGCATATCCATTTGAAAAAAATGAAAAAAATTCTCTATCCTTTCTGTTTCTTCCTCTCCTGCCTCATTTCTCTCTTCTCTTCCTCTCCTCCCTTCCTCTCCTCTCTTCCTCTTTCTACTCTCTTCCCTTCTCTCACTCACCCTCTTTCATCTCTCTCCATCTCCTTTTTCCCTCTGTCTCTTTCTCCCTCTTTATCTTCTCTCTCTTCTCTTGTCCCCATCCCTCTTTCTCCTTTCCCTTCCTCTTTCCTCTCTCTTCTTTCTTCTCTCCCCTTTCTCTCTCCCTCACTCTCTTCCTTCTCCCATCTCTCTCTCCAAAGTCTTATTTTGTATTCCAGGCTGGTACAGACCTCATAAACTTGTTATTCTCCTACTTTAGTCTACTGAGTAGGATTTCAGGCTTGCACCACCATGCCCCTGACCCTTCTCGTTCACTCTTAATACTTCATTGATGTGAGTATTTTCATTTGTTTCAATCGGGGGAAAGAAAACAGTGGAAAAGCCAAAGATGAGCTCTTTCTTACAAAAGTAGCAGTTAATGGGTTCTTTTTCTTCCCATTACCAAGCAAAGTAGCCCTTAAAAATCTATTTAATAGGCTGAGTGTGGTGGTGCTTTTAGTCTCAGTCTCAGCAGATCTCTGTAAGTTCAAGCACAGCCTGACCTACATAGTGAGTTCCAGCCCCCCTCCCCTCCAAGGCTAGGTAGTGAGATTCTGTCAAAACAAACAAGCAAACAAACAAACATACAAACAAAAATCTGTTCAGTAGACACCTGCGTGAGAGAGTGAATGAGCGAGTGAGCGAAGGAAGGAAAATCAGTTGTTTTCACTCACATATTTCCTGTGTTTTCAGGTCATGTGTACTACGACTAACAGATAAGTAAGTTGCCAATGCTCCAGATTGTGGAGATGGCTGATCGTTGGATAGTTGAGATCCAATAATGGGTGGGTGGATGGGTGGATGGATGAATAGATGATAGATAGATAGATAGATAGATAGATAGATAGATAGATAGATAGATAGATACAACAACCTCTCCCCTCCCTCCTGTGTTCAGAGGACTTCCTTTGGGGCAGAAATGTAAGAATCCAGTTGCCACACCTCTGCTGGGTAGTAAAATACTTCCCAGGATTAGCTGGCCCTGGAGCCTGATGGGTGTTTGGAGTCATTTAGACTCAGTCAGAGGATCTGAAGGGCTGTTGACTTTAAAGGAACACAACAGGCACAGAGCCTGGAAGTCTAGACTTGTTTTGCTAAAACAACAAGCATTTAAATAGTAAATGAGATAGTGAGATAGTTTGTGTTTGCAGATCAAAACAAACCATATCCAAAGGACTTCTCCAGCTGTCTATTGATGGAAGGACTTGGGTAGAGGCGATCTATTCTTGAGACTGCGTCTTGAGGCGTGGCGTCTTGAGTACAGTTTGGTCCTCAGTTGACTTGTAAGGAAGTTTCTTTAGTGTAAGGGAATTGCTCCAATATGTTGCCATTAGATTCCCTTAACTTCCTAAGCAACTTCTGAACTTCACATTAAGGGTAAACAGGCAATTCTAAAATTAAATGATAAGAATCCTATAAACCAGCTTCCAGCTCCAGGTGGTAAAAATCTTAAAAATACTGGATTTTCTTCCCCCCCCCCTTTTTTTTAACAAAGGGGAAGTAATGACTTTTGAATCTTAAGAGGTAGTGAAAATATCTTGGAAAATGTCATAGGCTTCGAGAGCCACTTAAAATGCACCTAGTTCTTTTGAAAAAGATACACAAACCTGAATTTTCTCAACCAGGTATTTTAACAAATCTGTTGAGAGTACAAAAACTAATTTAGAAAAGGGCTATGAGACAAGTATGACTGGGAAGAAGGAGGAAGACAGAGATAGATAGATATATAGATAGACAGACAGACAGACAGACAGACAGATAGATAGATGGATGCAACCACCTTCCCCCTCCTCTTTCATCCATTGCGTGAATCCCATAAAGATGTAATCAGCCCCATCTCTAGTTCATATTCATTCTGTCACCAGATGGTGCTACCTGTGCGATGGGCTGTGCATAGCCCTCTTCTCTGAGAACCAAAGACGTGTGGTCTTTTTAGAACTCACAGTTAAGAGCCTGACAGCTCCTAAGTAGAAGGTGGGTTCTTATTTCCCATCAGCCTGTCTATATTTATTCCCTTTTCTCTACTGCACAGTGTTGTTTTTCTCTCCCAGTCCCTCAACCTAGTTTCTTTAGTGTCTTCGAATGCATTATTTAACATTGCTCCATTATAGCAGAAAAAAAAAAAGCCTAACTAGTTTGAAACTTGTTTTATTTTAAAAATGTAATGTTCACCACCCCCTGGGGGAGGGGTGCAGCCTTGCTAGGCCACAGAGGAAGATGATGTAGCCACCCCTGATGTGACCTAATAGGCTAGGGTCATTTATATGGGAAGGAGGTCCTCCCTTATCAGGGGAATAAAGAAAGGGTATAGGGAGAGAAGAGAGAGAGAATGAGTGGGACTGGAAGGAGATGAAGGAGGGGGATATTATGGGGATACAGAGTGAATAAATTATAATAAATAAATAAATATTTTTTAAAAGTACAGACTTAACAGAAATTAATTGCGTAGATTAAACTTACACATAAAAATGTAACAGGTTTCTTTTAACTTCTGCAGTCAGTTAATATGTAGTTTTCAGGTCATACCAAACTGAAATGTTTACTTTGTTGAATATGTCATGACAATTGTGCTAACTTTTGTAGTTATTAGGGCCAAATTTGGAAAAGATGATGCCTTACTGGAGTTTAAATGATCATCAAATTTTTTTTTTCTAAAAGAGTTGCTGTCCTGCTAAATTTTATTAACTTCATAAAACACACAGTACACTCATGAGAAAAATTAAATTATAAATTGACAAAAACAAAATTTCTTTGATTTATAATTTATGAATAATTTTTTCAGAGACTATGTTAAAATAAATATGATCATTTTTAATGTTCTCCACTTGATATGTTTTCTGTTTGTGTGTCTGTCTGTGTTCATGTGTATGTGTATCAGTGCATGTGTGTACACACATGCAGGTGTCCATGGAAACCAGGAGAACGAACTGGATCTCCTGGAACTGGAGTTATAGATGGTTGTGAGCTGTCTTAATGTGGGTGCTGGGAACCAAACTCTGCTCCTCTGAAAGAGCAGAAAATGCCCTTAACTGCTGAGCCATATCTCTAGCCCTTCTGTCGGCCTTTCTTAAAGCATATTTAAAATATATCACACAACGTAGGTTTACCTTTAAACGCCGTAGAGACTGATTCCTCTCTCTCCAAGCTTACAAGTCACGTGTGCAGATCCCAGAGGTTTTAGTCTCACATCAGATACCGTGCCTAGATGTGACTTACACCTATATGCTTAGAAGCAGCAAGCCAATGGTCCCCCGAAATGTTTTCCACCCAGACACCTCGTGAGCAAGAAATAGTTCTTGTGACTCTATTCACCATCACTGCTGTCTGACTCTGTGGTTTCCTTTTTGTCTTTCATGATTATAAATAGTTCTTTTTGTGCCGGTGTACATGCCAAGTGAGTATATTTGGTGGCCACAAGACAACCTTAGGTGTCACTCTTCATGTGCCTTGCACACACCTCTATTTCCTGAGAATGGATTGCTCACTGGCTTGGAACTTAGCATCAAAGCAGGCTGACTGATTAGCAAGTCCCAGAGAGCTACCTGTTCCCCCTTCCCTAGTACTGGGAGTACAAGTGAGCACCATCATGCTTGGATGCTTTTGTGCATGGATCAAACTCCGCTCCTCATTTTCCTTTTTTTCTGAAATCAAGCACTTTATCAACTGAGCTATTTTCTCAGCCCAGGTTAAAACAAAAAACAAAACAAAACAAAACAAAAACCAGAAAAACAAAACAAAACAAAAAAGACTTCTAAAGACAGAGAGACAGAGGGGAATAGGGCTCATACGAATACTTGGATATAAATTAGTAACAGAAACACTTAGAACAGCCGTCATCTGGACTTCAGGGTGTTCGTGACCTACAACCATTTCCTGTTACTCTGCAACATTCTGTTATTTAGACCTTCCTCAGTCTTCAGTCTAATTCCTCTTTGACACTCTGCTCCAGTGGCTGCACCTTGATGTGATTCTGTTTGTAGTAATCCAGTTTCTAGTGAATAATGAATTTTCAATAGAAAGAGTCCATCCATTTGGCAATCTCTTTTTAAACTTAAAAAAAAATGCAATTATTAAATGTGTCAGTGGTACACAAAAACAGGATGCATTGTGGTACTGCCATGCATTTATATGACATGTATTGATCATGTCCAACCATTCGCTGCTCCTCTACCTGCAAGTAGAAGCCCTTCACATCCCTCTTAATTCCTCTTTCTCTCCTCCTTCCCCCCTCCTTGCATCTCGTGATGAGCATTCCACTCCCTACTGAAGGGTTGGTACACTGGTTTCCATAAATGAGGACGAACATATGGTATTTGTCTGTCTGTGTCTGGCTTGTTTCTCCCATCATAATATTCTCCAACTTTTACTGAAAACTTTCATTGCAATGTGTTCAAATATCGAAAATATTATAAGGACATAAATAGTAGCTTCTGCTTAGCTTTCATATTTGGGAGAGAGAGAGTTATTTATTATGAATATTATTTTTTGAGGATCACAACATATTCTATGATGATATGTATAGCAATGGCTTACATGGTATGCAAAATTAACTCTTTCAGGGTGCATTAATTTTATCATTTTCAGTAGAATATAGGAGTGACAGAAAGCTTCATGATGTTGCCTGTGCTAGATTGAATACAGCAGTGACTATGTGTTTGTTATAAAATGTACATAAATCACTTGTGGAAGACATAAAACAAATAATTATGCTTAAAAGAGAAGACAGTTTTATAGGCACTAATGTTATAGATAAGATGCTGACCAAAGAAAAATTTATAGTTTGCATGGTTACATTCTGAATTGTTATCAGTCTGCTACGTTACTCCAAGGGTAGTGTTTTGGAAAGGGGGTGTGGCTTGTGGTATATCCTTCTATTAGGAAAAAAAATATATATATATATATATGACACCATTTAAGTCATCGTAAGAGACCCACCCATGGTAGAGAGCCAGCCCCTGTCACTAATAATGATGCTCTGCTATGCTTTCAGACAGGAGCCTAACCTGACTGTCATCTGGGAGGCTCCAGCAACAGATTGAGACAGAAACTGGGAATTGCATCCAAGCATGAGACAGAACTCTGGGGGTCCAGTGGAAGTGTTAGGGGAAAGATGGAAAGACATGGAGGGTACAGGAGCCTTACAAGATCAACAGAGATAGCTAACCCAGTCCCATGGGGGATTTCAGAGACTGAAACATCTACTCAGGAGCATGCATGGTCTGGACCTAGGCCCTCTGCACACATGTAGCTGATGGGCAACCTGGTCTTCATATGGGGTGCCTGGCGAGTGGAGGGGGGCTGTTTCTAACATGGATTTTGTTGCCTGCTTTTGGATCACTTCCCCCCCACCCCCAACCCCTTGCCCGGCCTCAGCAGATGAAGATATGCTCAGCCCTGTTGTGATTTGATGTGCTGGGGAAGGTTAATATGGGGAGAAGGGCTCCCTGTTTCTGGGGGGGAAGGGAGAGAGGAAGTGGGAAGGAGGGAAAGTGGGGAGACTGGGAGGAGGGAAAGGAGGGGTGTAAAGTAAACAATTTATATATGTGTTTATTATATATGTTAAACATATATATAAATGACTTACAGTAGAGGAGCAGGGGATCCTACGAGGTCATACCATGAGAAAAGTGCAGGATTCACTAGATCTAAACAGTCCATCCCCAAACAACACACTTGAATGAACTGTAAATTAGGCCACGATCCTACAATAAGCATAAGTTAACGTACTCTAGGGACTATAGAGACTTCACCTAGGGTTCAGAATTTCTGGTACTAGGGAAGTTGGGGGGAAGGAGTCTGTTAAGGCGGTTGCCAGTTTGCTTGAACATCCAATTTTGGGGTTTCCTACCTGGGTTGGAGAGACAGCTCAGCAGTTAAAGGAATTCAGGCCTTTCAGAGGACGGAGTCCAGTTTCTAGCACACATGACAAGGGGCTCGCTCCCGCCTGTAACTTCAGTGCCATCAGCTTCTGATGCCCTGCTCTGAACTCAGTAAGCGTGGGCTCCAGAAGGCACATACAAACACATGCACACACACACACACACACACACACACACACACACACACACACACGCATGAATACATGTGCATATGGACAAACACCCAAGCACACAGGAACATCCGCTCACGAACACACATACACACACAAACAGGCACACATGAATACATACATACACACACACTCAGGCACAGGAGCACATGTACACACACAAGCACACAGGAACACATACATGTGAATACACACAAGTGAGCATACACACGCTTGCAGACAGACAAATTTTTCTATCTGTTCAGATATTAACTTCCAAGTGCTGAAAGACAAAAAGAAGAACCTAGCATCGTTTTCTGATCAAACCTTCACAGGAGCGTTTATTTCCAGAACCATTTCCTTTCTCTGACTTGGTATATCGCAAAAGCATCGTCTTGTGTACACGAGAGCAAGGACCAAGTTTTCCTGGTACGGCAGAGACATCTTAAACAATGCTGGGGCAAGCAGAAAGAAAAGTAGCTGAATCCTCATCCAACCAATTTCATTCCACGCCAATTTCATTCCAAGCTTATCATCTGCAAGAACTTTAGATGTATCCATGCCGCTATTTTAGTTCTATATTTTACGGTTAACACTATTTTTGTTTGTTGTCGACATTATCTAGGGACTTCTGCTTACGAAAGAAGATAGGTTCATTCTTACGCACTTTTCAACTTTTCATATCTCCTAAATCTAAGAGATATTCACCACGTGGAGGTGAACGAGTCACATTTATATTATCATTATTTCTAGATATTTAAATGCCATCAGTACTGTGACATTCGTATCCTGTTTGGTTTTGAGATTTCGGCTTTACCTGTACTTTATACTTTCTGTCATCTTTGTTTTTGTGATAACCATTGTTCTCTTACCTCATAACTCTAGAGGAGCCCAAATTCTCCACCTAACACATTGGTAAAATAAGCGCCAAGATGTTCTTTGAGTTACGCCTCTTGGAGCCTTGCCTGCTTCAGCTACGGGAAGACTTTTCCATTTCTAGGACTTCATTGCTTTTTTTTTTTTCTGCTGAAGTAACATTTTTTTTTTAGTTTTAATATATGTGCATAAATATATATTTATTTATATAATTTCTCTCCTTCCGTTTCTCACTTCCAATTTCTCCCATGTCCCCTCTTGGCTCTTTTTCAAGTTCGTGGCCTCCTTTCCTTTAATTGTTATCGTTGCATGCACATTCACATGTATATATCCTTACAAATGCATAAACGTGTAAGTACTGAGTCTACGCAGTATTGCTTGTATGTGTATAATCTCCGCGCTAACCACTTCTTATTATATAATCAGTTAGGGGGGCATCCCAGGGAAAGACCAATTAGTTCTCTCAGCAGTCACTGGCGACCTGTAGTTCCTTGATCCTTCAACGTTAGCATGTTTATTGGTGTTAGGGGTGCGCATCTGATTTAGGTGGCCATATTGTTTAGGTGTGATGCGGCTTCCCTACCATTTCCGGGAGACTCTTATCTCACAGCCGACTTCCTAGTCCTCCCGCGCTGACTCTCTTCCTGGTCGATCTTCCGCAATGTTACCTGAACCCTAGGTCCAGGAGTTGTGTTGCAGATGTATCGGTTGAGTCCAGGAACCGTACGATTGGTTGTTCTCTGCATTCTGACCTGCTGTGGTTTCCTGCAATGGTCTCTACTGCAAAGAGAAACTTACTTGATGAAGGGAGAGACTTACACATCTCTGCAGGTACAGGATACGTTTAGGACACAGAAACTATGTTGGTCTCCTTAAGCGTCTGGCAGTTGGTCCTCTTCTAAAATCTGTGACCTCACTAGCACAGGTAGTTGGCTAGGTTTTTTAGTACTAGGCATGATTTTTCTCCTGTTGAACAGGCCTTAAAATCCAAATCTATAGCTTCTTGTTACTGCCAAGATATTGCGCCTATGTCCAAAGTATGCTGTGTCTTTATTAAGAGAGACTGACCTTCAGCCTCTGGGAAGAAAGCAAGAACAACAGCCATGGCCTCTATGTTTTAGGAGATGTTTGAACTACACTGACCAAAAACTGGGAAGGTCATACCGGTTACTAGGGTTTTTGTTAGTTTTCTTAATTAACCCCTCAGCTTCTGTTCACTTTCCTTCTGAATTTTCATTCTCCTGTTTTGTTCTGTTTTGTTTTGTTTTTCAAACAGGACTTTTATCCAGAACCTTGGCTAAAGTAGAATGTGCTACGTAGATCAGGATTCCTGTCTCTGTCTCTAAAGTGTGGGATTACAGATATTTGTGACCATACCCAGCCTTTTCTCATTGTGATGGGAAATACACAATTAATTCTGGGAGAAGAAAATGAAAAGATTCATAAGATAAATATGTTGAACCAAAGTCTAAAGTATACTTATACTCTCCTGTCATATTAATGAGATTAGTAACTAATGGGTGGGCTGGACTTACACAGGGGGATTATTTTTTCTTTAAGACCTGGTAGCCATTGCATGATTGACTTTAGCTTCCAGCTGCGGTCAACAATCTTATGTCTTATATTTTCTAATTTTTCTTCCTGGATAAAGTTTTTGGGGAATTTACTTAATCTGTGGTATTTGAGCATCTCACAGTGATGGCCTTAGTATGAATCATTTAGAAAAAAATCAACGTATGCGTATGCACTTTGGGGAATGCCTGCAACTTATTAATTCCAAATTTTCAGATCTGTTAAACTTTTGTAGTTTTTTTTTTTTGTTTGTTTGTTTTTTCCAAGACAACCTTAGCTGTCTTGGACTCACTTTGTAGACAGGTATGGCCTCAAACTCGCAGAGATCCACCTGCCTCTGCCTCCCTGAGTGCTTGGATTACAGGCATGTGCCACTGTGCTCACTCTTGTCTACAGTTTTAATGCTTTCTCTTTCTCTCTTTAAAACCTCTACTCAAAAAAACATACTAATTATCTAATTTTATTATTCTTTTCCCTCATAGTCTGTCTTTTCGTGCTATAGTATTTGAAACTTCTATATAGTGTCTCAAGGGTGAAAAATAAAGGTCTATTTCTCCCCACCCCAAGATAGGCTACATGTGACAGTTTGAGTAAATCCAGCCAAGTCTAAAGGGCTGAACCAATGAGTTAAATTAGTGTTACTCACAGGAGTATTGAGCAGCAGCAACCATTAAGTGCTTAGATAGCCTTGGGTAGGGCTTCTTCCATGATGGAACATCATGGTCCAATTGCTCGGACTTCATGTGGGTAATCATGGCCGCCAAGAGTTCAAGAGACTAATAACTGTCTCATATTCAGGGCACATTGTTCCCAAACACTATAACTTTATATTCATAAACTTTTAACTTATGCTGTCATAATTTTCATTTTCAGTGTTTATTCCAGTGATCTTGGGTTGTTTCTTTGGATGTGTTAAGATTTTGTTCTCTTTTGATGAGTGCAATACTTGATGATTTGTCAGTGTATTTTGTATGCTTTTACATCTGTTTCCTGTTCTTCTCCACTTCTTCCTCTCCATTAGGACTCTGCATTTTACCTTTGAGACTGTCTATCATTTAATGACCTTTGCGTGTTTGAGCTATGGTGATTCATAAGAAATTGCTCTAATGGTTGAATAATCAAAATTACATATTTTTAAGTGACCAATGTCCCCCAAATGCCAAAACACTTGATGTAGAAAATCACTTACTACCTAGACCCCTACTTAGCCTATTGGTGCCTAATTTAACCATCAGCTATCTATTTGATTTGGTCTTGGTTTTCGTTTTTTGTAAGTTTTTAAAGATATATTTTATTTTATTTTATTTTATTTTATTTATTTCATGCCTAGGTGTGTCTTGTCTGCAGCTATGTCTGTTGACTTTCGTTGTTTTCTGTTATTTATTGTGGAATACCCTTATACTCCTTTTACTTTTTATTTCTGTAAATCAGTGTTCTGCCCACTGTATTATGTTTTGCTGGAACACAGAATCCCAGGGCATCGGTTTAGCTGAGCTGTCCCTAAAGCTGCAGACTCAGAACTGGACTCCATTTTCTCCAGCCTCGGTATAGTTTCTTCTAGAACATTAGTTCCCAGATTAGCTCACAATTCACAAATAATTGAATTTTTATTCAAAATTTACCTCTGCATCCTTAACTAATTCAATATCCAAAATACTATAGCAAGTTATTTCTTTGTACAAGGTTTCCGTAAAGTGTCTTGATATTATGTAGAGAATAGATCCTTTCATTACATCAGAGACAAGTGTTCTTCCTTTTACACATTTGTGCGAACACAACAGGGGAGCCTTGTGATTGGCACAATCTTCCCTTTCCCATCTCTTCTTCATGCTAGCACCCTTTGTTATAATAATAACTTGAGACTCTTACCATAATAAAATGAATTCTATAAATAAAATCAAATACAGAAAGAATCAAAAGAAGGACCCTTAACACTAAAACACAGATGTGACCATGGTTACCATAGTTTCATGTGTGTGTAATTGTTACACAGAGAAAAATGGAAGATAGGGAGCAATAAGAATTTGCCAAAATAATTTCATAACAACAGAATTCTTAAAAATGTATTTTATTTAATTATACTTGAGAGAAATATGATAGAACAAAAGAGGAAATCATACTAGATCTTGAACGTCAGATAAACCATGGCCTCACTTCACCACACAGAGGGAACATTAAGGAGACATCATCATCATCATCTGTTTTTTGTTTTGTTTTTTGTTTTTTGTTTTTTTGTTTGTTTGTTTTTTGAGACAGGGTTCCTCTGGGAAGCCCTAGGTATCCTGGAACTCACTCTGTGGACTGTGCTATGGGACAAGTAATGCTTTAGTGACTCAAAAGTATGTTGTGGGCATCCAAGGAGTTCCTAGGACACTTAAGACAAAAAGCCTTGTGAGTTTTCTTTTACATGTGCTCATTCACTCTCCTTCAAGTTCTTTTGATGTTATTTTTGCCAGCCATATTATTATTATTATTATTATTATTATTATTATTTGGCCTCCCATATTGTATAATGCTCATAAACTTTCTTTTGAAACCTTACCTTAGTTTTTCCAGTTGTTTGACTTGTAGGTCTACTTGTAAATTCAACATGCATGGTCAGTTCTTCAGCCACTGTGTTTTTTCTTCCTTAATTCTTCGATGTATCTTATGAAGTCCTGACTTCTTTAACCCTCTCCATCCTAAGCCACCAAGTCATCATCATCTAATCTCTGCCACCAAGCTCCCGGTAAGATCTCCCTCTGTCTATCAATAAGCGTTTACCCGATTATCCTGTACATCTTCCATTTCAAAGCTGTTTTTCTTTGTGGCCATGCCAGGGTCTTTAAAATCTTTACATGTGTTCCCTCTTCCACAGGAGGCGTACACGCTGCCTCTAATGCTTCCGCCATGTCTGTATCCTGAGAAGTTCCAACACAGTAGGTGAATACTCAACACTAGCATCAATGGGCAGCGGAAAACAGCCTGTGCCATCACTGCCCGTTAAGGGTGTGGGACAAAGACATGCTCGTGCGGTGTTGAGGAAAGCAGACACTGACCTCACTAAGAGGGCTGGAGAGCTCACAGAGGGCGAGGTGGAGCGTCTGATCACCATCACGCAGAATCCACGGCAGTACAAGATCCCAGACTGGCTCTTGAACAGACAGAAGGACGTGAAGGATGGGAAGCACAGCCAGGTTCCGGCCAATAGCCTAGACAACAAGCTTCGTGAGGACATGGAGTGACTGAAGAAGGTTAGAGCCCATAGCGGTCTGTGCCACTTTTGGGACCTTTGTTGTCTGAGGTCAGCACAGCAAGACCACTGGCCGCTGGGTCGGTACTGTGGGTGTGTCCAAGAAGAAATGAGTCTCTGGGTCTTTGCTGTTAATAAACAGTTTATATACCTGTGGGGGAGAAAAACCTTTACATGGCGGATCCTCCGTTTGTAGTAACGTTTTCTTTAGCTGACTTGGCAAAAGTCTACGTGACTTGTAACAAAAACTTTGCAATTTCAATAAATGTTAGCATAGTCCGGAAAAGGACTTAACATCCACACCTAAGAGAACCTTAATGCTTCTTAGCTTACAATGCATCCCATATCTAGTTCAGCAGGGAGTACTATCAACTCACTATCAACAAACTGGTTCCTAAATAGAACCACATTTAATTGTCTTCGTGCTACATTCTTGGGACAAGCCTTGTTGTCTTCTTGGATGACCCTTTCTTAGCATTTTCAAAATGTCCTCTTTTCCTATCTGACCCTGCCTGCTTCGGTCTGCCCTTTATGCAACCAGAATACTTTTATTCTCTGAAAACGAAAATTATTTTTACTTCATGGGTTCTGACTTTTCCATCAGAATTGTATTGTTGGATGATGCTGTGAAATGTTTTTAAAGTTACATTGTTTATTAAGAATGCAATGAAACAGAGAGGCAATATTTAGATTGAATTTCTCCTTTAACCAAATACTGTTTGTTTGTTTGTTTGTTTATTGTGTGCATTGGTGTTTTGCTTGTAATTTTGTTTGTGTGGGCGTGTCAGATCTTGATGTTACAGACAACTGTGAGTTGCCATGTGGGTGCTGGAAATTGAAGCAGAGCCCTTTGGAAGAGCAGTCAGCATTCTTAACTGCTGAGCCATCTCCCCAGCCCCCAAATACTGTTTTCTATCCAGGAAATATTATGTCCTTTCTACACCAGAACACAACTTCTCTGCTTCTATTTTCAAAATGAAAAGTGTATTTTAAAAACTTTTTCCTACTTGCAAGAAGGTTTGAAGATCTGGAAGCTTATAAGCAAATGGCTTTGGGCTGGAAATTTAATTTAGATTTTTAGATATGTGAGTTTTGGAAAATATTATTGTATTTCTGAAATAATTTTTGTGGTTTGTTTTATTTTTTTTTATTTTTTGAGAAATATGTGCCATTCATTTCTACCACACCTACGGCTTCTCCTAGGGTGTTGTCATTCTTGGCCTTTTCAACTGTCAAGAGAAAAACAG
This sequence comes from Meriones unguiculatus, assembly GCF_030254825.1. Taxonomy (NCBI): domain Eukaryota; kingdom Metazoa; phylum Chordata; class Mammalia; order Rodentia; family Muridae; genus Meriones; species Meriones unguiculatus. Next base: position 56,480,038 of record NC_083362.1, on the reverse strand, counting down.
GGAAAGAAGAGAGAAAAAAAGGAGTCAGGAGGAAAAAATATATAAAACATGACAACTACCCTCAGCAGCAAACAAAGAGAAGAGTTAATACTCCATTAGCTGTAATAGTGCCTCTCCTCACCACTGTTACAATAAAATAAGAGCAGCAAGTACGGCAACTTATGGAATTCTTTCTGTTTCCCCGACATCTCACGTAACATCCGTATCAGAGAACAGCACCTAACAGGAGGTCAGCTGCCCCAGTCCCTCGGGGACTAGGTGTCATGACCAAATCTTGAACCCAAGATGCTCTCAGCTCCGCCACCGCTCCTGCACAACATCCCCCATGCCCTGTCATTAAATAATGAACTACAAGGCAACAATAACCTTCAAAGATGAGTTAAGAAACTGTAAATACTTGAGGCTTTGGTTCTTGTTTCCTCCATTGACAAATGGATTGTGCTTCGCACTTTTAAATCACGACGACTCCATTAGCATCCAGGTTTTTTGCTTTGAGAGGGTTTGGATTTTTGCCACAAAATGCCCTTTAAAGTGAAAGTTACGGCCTAGGAGCAACAGTAGGGTGAAATGGGTCTATCAGCACGGAACTTTCAGTCTCAAGTGATGGAGGAAGCATAGTACATACTGCTGACTGCACACGAATTCTGAATGATTTTCAACGCCAACAAAGCACTGATTTTCCATATTTAGGTATGTTCACAAATAGTCTCTCCACTTTTGTCCGCTTACTTTGCCAGCAGGCAATAGCACTTTCCTACAAACCACACCGGAAGATGCTTCCTCTCTATCCCCTCATTTACTATCCAATTCAGATATACTGGAACTTGCGGTAGACAGTCTGCCCTTTGGATTGAAGCTCATAGAATCACTGCATTCTTGCGCCTTTCGGAACCCTGGCTATAAATGTCAGAAACTCCGTGGAGCTAAAGCACAAAGTGAGTTTACTGACCTGTGCGTACGCAAATGTTCAGGACACTGGCACCCAGGAATGTCTGGAGGATCTAGATGATCCAGGCATGTAATCAGAACGCTACCTCAAGTCAGCAATCAACTTTGTTTCCTCTGTGTTCTTTAGGTCCCTGGCAGGCAGTGTTTAAGTGGGCCAAGAAGGTCTTTAGTATGTGTTTAGCTTAGTTACACCGTAACATCAAATGTGCCTCAGTCCCTGCCCCTTCAGCTGACGTCCCTGGCTATCTGCCGTTGGTACCTTTTGTGTCAGTGTCCACCCCTAAGTCAGTGTAACTGAATGCTGTGAAAGGCCACTCAGGGCTGTCACGTCAACGAAGCAGGTATGTTTCCTTCTGCTCTTGTTTTTAAGCTACGACTTAAACAAGCCTCACTTTCAAAGTCCCTTTAGAGCTGAGGATTCCACTCAGTTTCACCCGAATCCCATGCTGGGTATCAATGTTAGTTTTAATTGTTATCTTGACATAACCTGGAATGGCCTGAACAAAGGGCCTCCTCCGTGAGGAATTCTTTGCCTCAGGTTGGCCTGGGGACAAGCCCAGGTGGGGAGCTTGTGTTAGGTGCCTTCATTGATGGGGGAAGACTTACTGTAAATGTGGGGAGCACCTATGATCCAGCCTTGATAAAAGAACATGGAAGAAGGAAAGCTCCCCTCTTTTGATGGGTCCGTCTTGTCTCTTGCTGGTAAATTCCTGTATCCTGTACTTGCTGATTCCTTCGCTGATGTTAGAACCAGGCTCTTTGGGCTGAAGATCAGCTGCTCTCCAGGAGTCTCCAGGCTGTGGGTTCCGGATTGAGACTACTGACTTGCTTGCCTTCTGGACTGTGTGGTTACTGTGTTCTTGGCCTCACCAATGTGAGACAGCCATTGTTGATCTGCTCCAACCTTTCTGTGCAAAGGGATCTAATCAATCCTCTTATAATATATGTTCATTTTGTCAGTTCTGTTTCTAGAGAATTTGGACCAGTAGGTAAAGTAGAAGCGATGATTCCTGTTTTACTAGTATTGGCCAAATAAAACAAGACTAACACAGAAGGATTTTTGTTTAAAGCAAGTGACAGAGAAATATGATAATATCACCAACCTTTCTTTTATCAATGTAATGCCAAGTTACTTTTGATCAATTTATTTCAAGTTTGTTTTTCAATGCTTGATAATTTTCTGGCACTAGCAAAGTTGGCAAGCCTCATTTCTCTTGGCTATAATTGGTTACAGTATTTAAATCACCATAGAAAATGGAGATAAAATGGGCTTTGCAGCAGGGATTAAGCTGTCTAGGGAAAAACGTAGGGAGCATAAAACATATTAAGTCCAACTTTACATATCTTGTATTCCATTCCCAGTTAATAGTGAGTGATGTGTCAAAGGGCCTGATGTCTCTTTGAGTTGACTTGTACTTTGATGAAACCAACATTTTATGGCTTCATATATGTCAACAGGGAATTCAAACAATTAGCAACTGTGCTTTCTATGGCAAACATCAGCTACTCTGTTTCTGGTAAAATAGTGAAAAGTAGGAGGTGAGAATAAATGATTGTAAAGCATAAAATCAAAAGGATAGCACACGTTAAGCCAAAATAGTAGGGCGCAAAGAATAATTTTAGCTTTCAGAGTACACCCAGCCAAGAAATGTTTATCAATGAAAATCAAATCGAAATTGTACAGAAGAAAAGTCTTCAATGCTCAGAATAAGGAAGTGAAAGCGACTTTTGCTTATCTTCACGAGCCAGGAATAAGAGCATTCAACATGTATGGCTACTGGGAGTATTGCGTGAGATGACACCGCCTCAGGCCAGGCTCATATAAAGCTCCTCAAAAATTATTAGATAATGTGATGCATGTCAATGTCCACTTATGCTGATTTGTGTGAAAGTAAATAAACTTGAAAAAACTTCTCATGGCAACACCTAGGACCTTGCAGCCCAAACTTCACCTGAAGGTCTTGCTCTTCAGCCACACATTTAGCAGTTTCAGTGTTTCACCCATCAGGTTGGTGACGCTGGTGTGGACAGAGCACTGAGGGCATTCTGTGCCTGAGGGGAAACCGAAGATAATTTTTCTCTTCTTTAACCACAGAGTCCTGGGAGGTGGTGGAAGCAAGGGGAGACTGTGTGCAGGCTCTGGTCTTCGATGCTACAGTATGGCAGCTCTACCCAGATCGCTGTCAGATGCCAGAAGTCAGCTTGCCAACTCCTGCAGTGCTTCAACACTTCACAGAGCCGCAGCATGTGACTAGAGAAATATCTGCATGTGTAGAAAATGAACTCTTAACGTCCACTCTTTCAGCAGCTTTTCCCCCAAATCAAGCCATTAGTAGTCTTGTAGTTGGACTCATCTGATCAAGATACATTTTCTAATAGTCCTGACTGAGGGTCTCTCTGTTCTTATTTTTTTGTTTGCTTCGTTTTTCTTTTTCTTATTTTCCTTTCTTTCTTTCTTTCTTTCTTTCTTTCTTTCTTTCTTTCTTTCTTTCTTTCTTTCTTTCTTTCTGTCTTTCTTTTTTTTTTTTTTGTTTGTTTGGTTTTCTGAGTTCTGGACTTGCTTTGTAGAACAGGTTGGCCTTGAACTTACAGAGATTCACCTGCCTCTGCCTCCCAGAGTGCTGGGATTAAAGGCATGGGCCACCACACCCAACTTCTCTCTGTTTAAACAAGAAAAGTTGGCATCTAAGGAAGTTTAACTTTCTCTACCTATTTCCTACCCTTTGCATCTCACCAGACCTGTTGATTGCCCCTCACAAAAATGCTAGGTCCTCTCTGAGTGCCTTCTTCTTCCTAAGAGCCAGGTGCATGCCATTTTTAGCATCAGCAGGTAGGACCCTGGCAGTAGTGTTTTCATCACTTCCCTTTGCCTCCTCAGTCCTGGCCAGACTCTCCTCTGCAGTGCAACCCAAGAACTTCAGCAAAGGTAAATCTGGAATTTCACTTTCTTGGTCACACTTTTTAGGGGCTACTCCAGATAAAAACCTACAATCGTTTTAGCCGACTTCAAGGATCTAGTGATGTCACCACTAGGCCAACCTCAGTTCTTAGGTTCTCTCTATGCTCTGAATTTACCTCCCCTTCCCCTTTTGTGAGGACCCTCTTTTCTTATATTTCTACAAAATGCAAATGCACTTCTACAGAATTCCTATATGCTTTTTAAAGCTTTAGCAGAAATGCTCGTGTGTGTGTGTGTGTCTGTGTGTGTCTGTGTACGCGCGCACAAGCACTCATATCTGTGACTGTATAAAATCTTCCCAGATTTTGAAGGTTTTTAATCACTTCACTTACTTAATTGTGCTCTGGTTCAATATTTTTGGAGTGTCTAATAGGTACCGGGCTCTCAAATGTCCCTTCTGTGTTTGTTCCCAAAGAAGTTTCCTATTCAATTATAGCACTGTCCTTATCGTGCTGTGATTTGTTTGTTTTGTATCTTCTTCTAAAAAGCACATGAATTCTCCAAAGGGCAGGACCTATCTAGGTCTTTTAATCTAACCCCCAAGATGTACATGGGCTGGTTAAAACTCAATAAATAACTGCTGAGAAAAGGGGCTGGGAAGGAAAAGAAACGGGAGGCAACTGTGCTGGGCTGCGGAAACTCCGATCCCCATTGGGAGTCACCTGCACTGATGTGGCCAAGAACCAGCTTCTGCTCTCCAGTCCTGCCCCTTCCAGAGGAGCACTAGGTTACTCTGTTCAACCCCTTCCCATATTTCCCCTCCAGCCGCTGCATTAAATACCTCTTTCCTCCATTTGACTGACACTGCTCACGTAGCACTCAGAAGAATAACTGTTGCTAACTGCAAAAAAATCCTCATTACTTAGGAGAACACTGGAGTGAAATAAAATCACCAAATATCAAGTAGCGCTTCACAGGTCTAAAAAAAAAAAAAACTTTACAGATCAATTTCTTTTCCTCCCTTTTTGGGAAAGAAAATAAGAGTGAAGCCAATTTATTCATTATATATCCTGACTGAAGCCCCTCCCTCAAATCCTCCCAGCCCCACCCTCCCTCCCTCTGAAATAAATCTTTTAAAAATTATTAGATAATAAATAATAAAACCAAATGATAAATTATTTTGGAAAAATGAGCCACAATATATTATATATATTTTAATTTATATATATATATATTTAAAAACAATGAAAAATAAAGGGCTTGGGATTTAGCTCACTGGTAGAGCACTTGCCTAGCATGTGCAAACAGCTGGGTTCAATCTCCAGGGCAAGTCAAAGTACTTTTTAAGTCCACAAATGGGTGTTTTGGCTGGGCAGTGGTGGCACACACATTTGACCGTAGCACTTGGGAGGCAGAGACCAGCAGACCTCTGAATTCCTACGCCAACAGAGTGAGTTCCAGGACATCCAGGACTACACAGAGAAAGACAAACAAACAAACAAGACAACAACAAAACAAAGTGTTTTGAGGGTCCCCCCAAATTTAAATTAAAATACAGTTTTATATCCAGCACATTAGAAAGTTCAAAATGCATTAGCTGCTGTACATAAGTATTTACATAAAATGGTACCTCTACATATTTACAATAACAATGTATGTGGTTACAAACATTGAGGGAAGTGATCTGACAACATATTAAAAGTTTGAATTTGTATTCTTTTCCACCTAGCAATCCCAACTTTAGTGTGGATTTTTTGTTGTTGCTTCATTTTGTTCCCTATTATGGCTGAGTTTCTTGTAGTCCAGGCTGATTTCGAACTCACTGTGTAGACCAGGTTAGCCTGGAAGTCATGGGTGAGTGATGAACCTCTGCTTCTTAAGGGCTGGAATTACAAGGACCAGAAGGGTTTGTCCTTGATGTGCCTGTGTGCCTGTGCCTGACGAGGCTGGGAGAGATCATAAGTTCTTCAGCTGGGGTGCTATGTGAGTGAAGGAACTGAACTCAGGTCCTGTCCAAGAGCAGGATATGCTATGAACAACCTCTGAGTCATTTCTCCCACCCAAGAGCAATTTTTTTTTAAAAAGCATCCTCATTTGGTTTAATTTATTACTATAGCCAGGTGTTGAATGTGTATTGGGAATCCACCGAATTAACAATTTAAAGTAGAAACGTTTAAGATGCTATGATCTGGGTAATTTAATTGGAATAAAGCTTAGCTTGGGGATGATGTTAAATGAATGTAGTATAATCCTCTAAAATCCTTAACAATGGCGTCCAAGGAGCCCCAGATCAATAGCCACACCTTCACCATCTATAATGAAGACCATGGGGCGCTTGTTTCCTGAATGAAGAGGGAAGAAAGAGTATTGGAACTAATTTCTCCAGGAGGTGGAAGATCATCCAATCAGGAAGCACTTTGTTGTTACTTTTCCACAATGCTTGTTGGCCTCTCTGTGTTGAATACCTAGAGCCCAGGATTCCAGACACTTTACATAAGTGTCCTAGTTTTCTGAAATTTCCAGATATTCCTGGAAGGATGGGTAAGAGGGGGGTGCATACAGTCACCTGGCCTGAAACCTAGTTTTATTTGACATAAAACCCAGAAAGTACTGTTTACCCAATTTAGTGTGTCCCAATTTTTCTCCATATGCACTATAGTACAAACTGTAGAAAAGTTGTCCTTATTTTACTTTCAACATTCCTGGTATTTGGTCCCAGTTTATAATATCAAGAAAACATCAATGGAAATTGAATCCATAGTAAAACATTCATAGCAGTCACAATTAGTTGATTCTGCAGTTGGAGTCAACCTCTGGGACAATTCTTTAAGTCTCTTCCTGTAGTTAAGATCAAGTATTTGTTAACATTTTGAAATACATAGTGGATAATTTACTGCTGCTTAAAAAATAAAAACCCTCTTATTAGAGTTAAGTCATCATTAATTTTTGAGCTTGTGTTAGATTGTTATGTTATCTATAATTTTAATTTCAGGAGAACAAAAAGAATAGCACAAATTATTGTTATAAGAGAAGGCAGACTGTGATAGGATACAAGAAAGAATGAAAGAAAGAAAGAAAGAAAGAAAGAAAGAAAGAAAGAAAGAAAGAAAGAAAGAAAGAAAGACTTCAGTGAGAAGAGTGAGGTTGTGAGGGGCAGTAGCAAATAAGGGGACTTCCTCTCATCTGTCACTCACATTGTCACTGAAACAAACATGAGAGGAGGTGTGGCCTCACCACCCATTGGCACGCTTCCTGGTCACACAGAGAAACAGAACACAAAAATCCCTGCTGTGATCTGATCCAGTCTGCAGGCTGGAAGGGACCCTAAAATCAACCCACTGTGAGGTTACCCACCTTTCCTAGTTCTTCTGCAGCAGCAAGGAGGGGAGAAGAGGGATGGTCTCATGAGACCATCTGAGAGCCTTACTTGAGTCTTGCAGACTGTCTTCTAGTTGAGGCTCCTGGGTTAAATTATCTCTTTCTGATTTGTCCTTATTTTTTTCCTACTTTGCATAAACATGCCAGACAATGAGATGCCTACCAAAGCCTATTAAAAGCCTTAAACTCAGCATCTTTACTGGCAAACCATGAGTGTCTTTTAGGATTCTCCTTGGTGGCAGGGTTTTCAGTTTCACTCAATAAATCCTATTTCTGCTCAGATAAGATGTCTTTTCACTTCTATAATGAAGTCACACAGAACTTATCATGTAGCTATTTCCTTTCTTAGAAGGAGGTATGTATAGGACTAAGGAAGTTCAAAAATTGTAAGACCCAAGAAGCCAACTCTTCAATGTTATACAAGTAGTACATAATTTCTGGAAGAGGAGATTCTCTTCCATGGAGCTGTCTACAGTTTGGGTGGTGAGATGCAAAGACATAGCTTTCATGAGTTGTTATTCATGCTAAAGTAGGAACTTTTGGTGATATAGCTGCCTTTGAGTCACATGCTCGTGTAGGTAACCCCAAATGAACCCATAGGTTTACCAAGCTAAGACTTGAATGGAATTATTTCTTTATTCTATTGTCTCAGCCATACCTAAGGTAAATTGACATTTGGTTACATCTACCCAGGAAATATCAAAGAACCTATCTTCATGCCAAGAGAGAGGAAAATATGAGACCAGAAATTTTACCTGAATAAAATAAGTACTTGTAGAAAAAAAAATACTGTTTGTGAATGTTGTTTGCCTGAGTTTCCTGGGTTAAGACTGACTATTCTTTTTCATTGCTATACAACTGAGGATCATATTAAATGGCTGATAAATTAACAGCCTATAAAGTTTTAATTATTAAATGGAGTAAGCACAAACTTGTAGCCTGGCTATAAGTGTACATATTGCTGGGGCATTATATTCGGGTTTTTAATTTAGGAGGTTACTAAATGAAGGTGTGGGAATATAGTCTCTGAAGGGGGAAAGAGACAGGGAAAGGGGAATTTCCAGACATAAGCCAAGTTTTTTCCACTTGACAGTTTTGCCTGGGGCTTATCCTGTTTGTCCTTATCTGGGCTGAGATAACTTCAAGCTGAGGCCAAAAGGCTTGTCCTTTGTTCTGCCTGGTGGAGCACAGGCAGGCCTAAAGAAGAGTTATTAGAGTCTCTTGAGAAGAAAATGCAAGTAGAGAGAAGGAACTTCACTAGTAGGATCCCTTACAAAATCTTTTCTCTGTTTGATTCTGCTTCTCAAATATAGTTCTGTTGTGTTTATTAGTTCCTTTAAGGTGTTTTCTCTTCATTATTTTCTCTGTTCTTCTTCCCTGCTCTAAGCATTTTTGTTTCTATTGATTTTGGACTTTAACCACTTTGCATTTTGTGGGAAATGGAGAGAGTTATAAGAATTAGTCAATAAATTCCGTGTTAGGACACAGGAAAGACATTCAGCAGAAGGTTATGGCCAACCCATTTGCGTACATTCTCAACTTATTGTGCTAGGGATTTGGTTTATGTAGTGGATAAAGGTTTTTAATTATTTTTAGACATGCATGTATAGATGCTTATCACAGGAATGTTGATGTTCTAAGGAAGAATTTTATTTATTCCTTCAGCAAATATTTATTGAGCACTGAGTATTGCTAGCTGCTAGGGAAACTGTAGTGAAAAAACAGAAAAAAAATGCAAAAAAAAAAAAAAGATACCCTTACCAATCCCCTGCACCATTAATTTTATGTGGGAACGAGGAAGAATAAATGAATAAACAAATCATATCTTGAACACTGTTGGGGAGAAAAGAGTAAATGAATTAGATAGTGACTGTCATGTAGGAAAAAGGGTGTATATACTTACATCTGGAAAAAAATCTGAATGTAACAGGGAGCCAGCCAATCTAATATTTAGAGGAGTTCCTTTGTAGGTAGAAAGAACAGCAGGACCAAGGTCTTGGAGGTATGAATGTGCTGGAAATAAATGCATGAAGAGCTAATGGATGGATGAATAAGGCAGTGTGGTCATAGAAATGCTGTGACTCAGCTATGAGAAAGTCAAATTACGACCTTCAAAATCACTGGAGGGACTTCTGTTTTTCCGAAAATGAAATGGCAGCAGGGCACAAACAGACAGCTTAGAAGCTGAGAATACAAATTCCTACCAATGGTCAACTATGTCCGATATCATCAGAAGGGTGAAGAGTTTGCCTTTTGCTTCGGCAGAGAGAAGAAGGTGATTGTCTTAGCTAGAGTTTTATTGCTGTGAAGAGACACTATGACCAGAGCAACTTTTCTAATGAATAACATGTAATTGGGGGTGGCTTTCAGTTCAGAGGTTTAGCCCATTATCAGCATGGCGGGAAAAATGGTGGCATGCAGACAGACAGGGTGCTGGAGAAGGAGCTGAGAGTTCTACATATTGATCTGAAGGCAGCAGGAAGAGAACTGTGAGTCAACAGGCCTGGTCCCATAGTGACACACTTCCTCCAACAAGGCCACACCTCCTAATAGTGCCATTCCCTATGGACCAATGGGGGTCATTTTTACTCAAGCCACACAGTGTTGCTGACAGAGACACTTTTCAAGAAGTTGGGACTTGGTAGATTGAATGAAGTTTTTTCAGGAAATGCAAGGATGGAAAGAAATCCAGAAAGTGTAAGTTTGGTATAAATGGGCAAGAAAGAAGATATAAAGGGGGAAGTAGAGCAGTAGTGAGATGGGGATCTGAAATCAAGCAAGGTGCTTTGATTTGCTTGTTTTATAGTGTGAATTTAGGATGCATTTCTTTTAAATAAGGTATAAATGACTCAAAAGCTGTTGGGACAAAACTGTTGAATAAGATAGATGGAATGGGGTCTAGTATGTACACTAGTATATAGTTGAAATTAGGTAAGGGAAAAAATTCATCACACACACACAAAAAAAAGAGTACAAAGTACTTGGTAGAGAAACCCTAGTAAGGAAATGTGGACATTGTTTTATTGCAAATACATTAACAATGAAAGGCGAGGTAAGGAGATTGGGGAGAAACCCAGAGAAGTGTATGAAGGATGTTAAGGTTCAGAGGAGTAAGGTTTTAAGTCTTGCAACAGTGCTTGTTTTAAGTAAGGGGAAGGTAAGTTGCATGGAAATATGTGTTGGGATTTGATGAGTACATCATGGGTCTACTTTACCAATGTGGTAGTAATACATTTCAAGTAAAACAGATCAGCTCTGTTGCATGTCTTGTCAAGTCATACCCAGCTTCCGTGAGTCAGGCACAGATTAGGAAAAAGCTGTTGTCAGGCTACACAGTGGACAGGACAATGAAAGAGCAGCAATAATATTGTCAGAGGAATGTGTAAGATAATGAAAAGGAAAATGTTAGTATTTGTTCTGTTGGGTAAGGATGGAAGTGAAGCTAGGATTATACAAGTAAATGTTGGGAGGATTGATCTCCCAGTGCAAGTGAATAAATTATTTTTTGTTTTGTTTTTGCAAACTTTATTAAAGAAATTAACAAAGAGAGGTGGTTACAACTAGGGTATTTCAAAATGAAGTTGTTAATATTTACCAAGAAGGCAACAAGAGGCTCTTCTGTTTGACTTGGGAGCAGGTGGAAGAGGGAAGTGAGAATAAAATCACCAGACTCATGGAGGTCAAGCTACTAAGAACAAAGATAGTGAGAGGGTATTCCATTAAGGGAATCCATGTGTATGCGGAATCACCAGTCTTAGAACAATTGCAGAATACTGGAGGTATCAGGAAACAAGCTCTAAATTTTCACTTAATGAGGACAAATGAACTATTTCCACAAATGACTAGAATGAGGATAGTGGTTATTTTGACTGGAGGTTGTCAAATAGCATGAACTTTAAGGGAAGTGGGATTTTTGTTTTAAGGAAAGGGAATCTAGTTGTATAGAAATGCCAACAAGAAACATCACAATACTTTTAGATTGATAACTATATTAGAGAAAAAAACAAAAAACAAAAAACATGCTACCCTTCCCAAGTTCAGAGGAGAGACAGCATTCACAAGAATAAGCAGGTTTTAGCCCAGACAAGAAAGTAAGGAAACACTCACAAGGAAGAAGAAAGATCAAGTCAGTGAGTTATCTGGAATTCCAGAGGGTGAGTTGGCAGGATTTGGGAGGAGTGGAAGATTGTCCCAGATTAGAGACTGTTCAAAGTGCTGTGGAGTTCTAAGAGTTCCCGTGATGAGAGATGGCTTGTGGTTTCCAGGACCGACTAAAGCAAAAAGGAATGTAGGGCATGATGAGATTAGCCCAGAAAGAAGATCTTGGTATCTTCATAAGTGATTACTCAGCCATCGCGTCACTTTGGGAAACATTAAGAAAGCTTGGAAGTGTGAGAACCAGGGTGTAAGCATTTGTGGTAAATATGCCTGTTTAGCAGGAAAGTCCATCTTCAAAACTATGATTTATTCACAGAGCATCAAAGTGATAGTCTAAAACAGTCTAATGGAACTATGACCACTGCTTACTGAACACTTACTTTGAATATTTATTGTGATAAGTGATTTATCTCTATTATTTAATTTGATTCCTCAAATAACATTGTAAGTTGGTATGAAAGGAATGACTTCCATGTCATGGTTACAAAGTCACGTATAATTTGGACTGTGAGTTCTTTGACTCCAGAGTTAATGCCAAACAATGGTGAGAATACAGCTTTGAAATATTGAGTGAGATAGGTGAAGTCAAAGTCTGGTTCCAGCGGTTTAACTCCAGGCCAAAAATATTGTGGCTCAAAAGCCTTAGGAAAAACTACCTCATTATCCCAGAGAAGCTCAACTGATAGGACTGACGTGTCACCAAAAAGCAGCCAATTATAAGTCAGGCAAATATTAAAATGGCCCTGTCTAGACATAGCCAGACAGAGAAGTGATGATCCCTGTACCTATGAGAAAGGTAGTAAAGGACCAATTACTATTTCCCAGGCAAACAAAGGGCAAAGCATAATACACTTTAGAAGAGGTCAACATTAGTAAAGACACACAACTATTACACCCGAGTGGGAGTGGGTAACAATACTTTTCTCATGAGGAAAGACACGAGGGCACTAAAGATGCATGGATACATGTCCGTGTGGCAAGGTCAATGAGAAAGTAAGCTAAGGAAATGCCCCTTTTTTAATTTAATTTAATTTATTTTTTTATTATTATTAGTTACATTTTATTAACTCTGTATCCCAGCCGTGTCCCGCTCCCTCATTGCCTCCCAATCCCACCCTCCTTCCCTCCTCTCCTCCCTGCCCCTTTCCAAGTCCACTGCTTGGGGGAACCTCCTCCCCTTTCATTTGACCCTGTTTTATCAGGTGTCTTCAGGACTGGCTGCAAAGCCCTCCTCTGTGGCCTAACAGGACTGCTCCTCCCTTAGGGGTGGGGAGGTCAAAGAGTCTGCCATTGAGTTCCTGTCAGAAATAGTCCCTGTTCCCCTTACTATGAGAAACCAATTGGTTACTGAGCTACCATGGGCTACATCCGAGCAGAGGTTCTAGGTTATATCCATACATGGTCCTTGGTAGGAGAATCAGTCTCAGAAAAGATCCCTGTGCCCAGATATATTTGGTCCTTGTGGAGCTCCTATCCTTTCCACATCATACTAACTCCCCTTCTTTCATATGATTCCCTGCACTCTGCCAAAGGTTTGGTTATGAGTCTTAGTATATGCTTTGATACACTGCTAGGTAGAGTCACTCAGAGGCCCTCTGTGGTAGGCTCCTATCCTACATCCAATGCACATCCCATTTGTCTTTCTAAGTGAGGATTGATCATCTTACCCCGTGTCCACTTTCTTGTTTATCTTCTTTAGGTGTATAGATTTCATTATGTTTATCATATCTTATAGGTCTATATAAGCGAGTATATACTATGTTTGTCTTTCTCCTTCTGGGATACTTCACTCAGAATGATCTTTTCTAGATCCCACCATTTGCCTGCAAATTTCATGATTTCCTTGTTTTTGATTGCTGAGTAGTATTCCATTGTGTAAAAATACCACAATTTCTGTATCCATTCCTCCGTTGATGGACACCTGGGTTGTTTCCAGGTTCTGGCTATTATCAATAAAGCTGCTACAAAAATGGTTGAGCAAATGTCCTTGTTGTATACTTGAGCAAATTTTGGGTATATACTATCAGTGGTATAGCTGGGTCTTGAGGAAGGTCTTGTTTTTTAGAGTTGTATAGTTGTTCTCCCCAAGTTTAATAGGAAACAGATTGAAATTTGCCAGAGCATCTCATTAATATCCATGGGCATGTCTTATTCCCATTATACAGGTGAAAAGGAAAAAGACAAAAATCTAAGAATCCACAGACCACACGCACAGATGATAACAAACATTATTATTACTGGCCAACTTACAATTTTTCCAAGAGATGAAGCTGGACAGGAAAATAAAAACCAAAATGAAGAGTGGCATACCAGTACAGAAATCTTTCCCAATAAAAACGTAGATTGCTAAAAGAAGTCCCATTCATATAAAACTATTCATGAGTAGTCTACTATCATTTCTAAGAATATAAGACCCTGAACACCTTGGGTTAGAGATTGTTCATATATATATATATATATATATATATATATATATATATATATATATTTGCTATTTGCTTTTATATGGTGATTTGCATTTATATATTGATTTTTGGTGTAACACACATATTTTGGGGTTAATATGTCCTGAATATTTTTTCTAATCATGATTAGATATTAAAAAAAAATAATCTCTGCCTTGTATGATGTCAGGATCAAGTAAAAAGTTTGAGGATCATTCTATATAACACTCACGGAGAAAACAAATGTGAGTTTTCTGGCACAAAGTAGATATTTGAAAATGACAGAAGATAATGTTCAGTGGAGGCAGACCTGCAGAGCATTTTCTTAATTAGTGACAGATGGAAGGGGGCCCAGCCCATGGTGGGTGGTGCCATCCCAAGGCTGGTGGTCCTGGGTTCTGTAAGAAGGCAGGCTGAGCACACCATGGTGAAGCAGGTCAGTAAGCAGCACCCCTCCATGGCCTCTGCATCAGCTCCCGCCTCTAGGATCCTGCCCCGTTTGAGCTCCTTTCCTGATTTCGTTCGATGATGAACAGTGATTTGGAACCCTTTCCTCCTCAACTGGCATTTTGGTCACGGTGTTTCATCACAGCAACAGAAACCCTAACGAAGACACACAGATACACATAAATAAAAACATAGTGCTAAAAAGTTAATAAGCAGTACAGAAAAGATAACAAATTTGAGAAAGCCTGGCACCTGTATCATACTAGAATTAGCAGGGAAAAGTAAGTTCTTCTAGGAAACATTTTAAGGACTGGTGTGGATATGGACAAAATTATACCTTTGATATCAGAACAATAAAAAAAGTTAATTTTTAATGACTGCTTCTTTCAAAAAAAAAAAAGGTGTAGCCAGGGAAACTGGATAAGGAAACTGGAAGACAGAATGGGGTCAAGAAAGATTTAAAATGTTGACTGAATTCAACTAACAGAATTTTCTTCAAACAGATTCTATCTTGCTTTGGCTTTTACTTACCAAGTGCCCAAGTTTTAGAGTCTGAATGCAGGAGCCAAACAATGGATAAATATGTGAGTTACAGAGCTTAAACCTACCAGTGTCCTTCCCTTATAATATTAAGTAGCATGTAAGTTACACCGGAAATTATCCTCAAGGAAAAGGGAAAAGTTTCCTGAGAAAACAGTGCATTGAAGGGGTAATTATTATTGGCCCAAAGAAAAAGAATAAGGATGTTAACGTAAGTTAAATTGCAAGGCTGCAGGGACTGGACAACGAGGATGGCCCCAGGGATCAGATGGACTGAAGTGGTGGGTTTAGTAGCATGGAAGATAACGTTCAGGCAAAAGCCATTTGTGAGCAGTCTTTGGCTTGAGGACAGTGAATGAGTTTTATGAATACCAAGAAGTTACTGTTCGCTTTGGATCGTGGAAAAGGGTGTGCGAACTTAGTTTTAAGAGGTTAATTTGGCAGCTACCCATGTGGTCTGACTTCTAAGATGTCTGTGATTGTACACCCCAGTCTTTCACTTTTGATTTTCTCTATTGAGCTTCGATATTTTATGCTCTCCTTCCTCAGATGATCACCTCAGTACCTCTGTACTCCTGGTTTGAATGTTACCATCAGATGTCCCACAAAAATTCTTTTTGTTTCTTATACCTCAAGGTACAGCTATGAAGCTTTCTGTTCTGTGGCGTTGGTTCTGTTTCTGTTCTATTAGGCCATTCTTTTTTTTTCTTTCATTTTTAAACCATCTTCTTCCACCACACTCATGTAAGTGTCAGTATGGTCCGTCAGTTCTCCTATTAAGGGCTTGGCCTTTTCTTTTCCACATCCATACCACCACTGTAGGTGTCCAGACCTCTAGACTCACATTTCAAATTTCTCATTATATATGTTGGCAAGGCAGTCCCTACTTTCTTCAATCTGGGCATCTCAGAAACAGGATTGTCATATTTCCGCACAAAAACAAAAGAAAAGAAAAGAAAAATACGTACTTCTAATAATATCCTATGTGGGTTATTGTAATTTGTTTCATTATTTGGCCAGATTATGGGAGTTTTGCTTGCCTTGCTGTTGTTTCTTTGATTGAGTAAGTTATCTTGGAGTGAGAAACTAAACTTTTCTCTTTCTTTCCTTTACTCTTTCTGTTTTTTTTTTTTTTTTTTTTTTTTGAGAGAATATTTCTCTGTACAACAACCATGGCTGTCTTGAAACTCTCTTTATAGACTAAACTGGCCTCAAATGCACAGAGATCCTATCCTCCTGTCTTCCAAGTGCTGGTGTGTGCCATCATGTCTGTGTATGTATGTGTGTGTGTGTGTGTGTGTGTGTGTGTGTGTGTGTGTTTTGGGGGATCTTTATATTCACACCCAACTCTTCTGTAACTACAATCTGTAAACACTTTCCACACCAAGTCTCCAATTCTCAGTAGATGCCAACAGGGGCCCAGCCTGAGGTATCTGAGAGATACTACTCACCCAGTGATTTAAAATCAACAGGCGGTTCCCACTCAAGAGGCCAAAGGCAAGCTGGTGAGTCTGAAGGTGACTCACAACCTTTAACCGGCCCTATCCTGGCCACGGTATTCCTGCAATCCTTGCCTCACATTTCATAATGTTCTAGAGTGTCCCACAGAACCCCAGAAAAGAGTTTACTTACTACTGCTGACTTAGTGCAAAGGTTATGTTCAAGAATACAATTAAATCTCCAAAGGACTAGAGAGGTGGAGCACAGTCTAGAAATGTGGATATAACTGTTAGCTAGTGTGCAGCCCTGAACAGCTAAGTATGTGGCCCAAAACTTCATCAAAAACTTCTTACATTATGAGGGTTTGGTTGTGTGTGTGTGTGTGTGTGTTTGTGTATGACTTGATTTTGTGGTTCTCAACGATCTGGCATTGTGTTACAAGTGTCAGAATGTTGGATATGTTCCTAGACTCTGATTTCTAAATTTAGGAGTTTTGATAACCATAGGGTCAAGTGTATATCCTTCACAACAGGTTGGCAAGTTCCCCAGCCTGGAACTTTCTAAAATCCACAGTTGAGTTTTCCCTGAGACTTCCCACATAAATGTGATTATGAACTCAAACCTTATTCACTTTCTTTTCCACAAAGACACAGGAAGAGTGGAATTAAAAATTTCAAGCTTTAAATCATGTTTTATTCTTTCTGCTGACCAGATCCTATGTAGGAGTCCAGTAAGTATTAGGTCATTACCTCAAAAGATATTCCTATCACCCTAAATCAAAAAGGTCAGAGAGCTGTGTCAGATACTGGGGCAGAGACCAAAGATTGGAACAATAAATATCACTAGCCTTCCTGTCACTTATAGGGTTCCAGGAGATCTAAGGGAACAGACCAGATACGTGTATATACTTGTGACATCACAGCCTTGGTGGCAAAAGCCTTCCAAATTAGAGTTTCACTCATGCTGATAAGTTTCACTCATCCTTACCTCTTGTCCTGGACTGAAATAGGCAAACAACCTTCTACCCCTCGTATAAATTCCGGGTCTCCACTTCGCTTGCAAGTTAGCCATCCTTAATGCTGCTTCTTTCCTAAGTCCCTATGTTAGCTCTCATTTTCACTATTGTTGTAAGTGTGTTTTTCAGCATCTACCATACTCTCTTAGGATGCCCAGTGCTTCGGGTTTGATAATTTACTGACCTTGTGGTTTTTCTCTGTGGTCTGCAAATACAAGGTGCTCTGCTGCCACACTCAGTTTCAGACACAATCGCTCCTGAAGGCAAATTTGAGTTTTAAAAAGCGAACACTGAAAGAGGGAGATATATCCCACCAGCGCTTTTCAAACCGGCTCCCCCGCCCTTTTACAGCCCTGTTGACGAGCACTATGAGGCAGGTGTCAACGTCACTGCTGTCTTATGTGACTCACTGTTCTGTTGGACCTCTCTTAGTCCATTAGTCCTTTTTAGTGACCAATAAAAATATTAAGGGAATGATGTATGTAAAAATGAAGTATAGCTGGGCAGTGGTGACACATACCTTTAATCCAAGCACTCAGGAGGCAGAGGTCGGTGGACCTCTGAGTTCGAAGCCAGCCTGGTCTACAGAGTGAGTCCAACACAGCTAGGGCTACACAGAGAAAACCGGTCTCAAAAATCAAAATCCACAGCGACAACAAAAATAAGCAAACAACCAAAACCAAACCAAACCAAACTGAACCAAAAATACCCTGAAGTATAAGTGTTTAGAGGACAGCTATGGGAAACCTTCAGGGCTGTCCTATGCCACTGTCTAGGCTCGGTCTGAGAAGAATTTGAGGGTCCTCCCAATCTTACCACCATTTCAGTTACACGTGAAAATGAGAAAGGTAGACCAGTGGGTTTCCATTTCCTGATGTTTACATCAAGAATCATTGTCTTTACCTATCTCACTTCTTTTGGCTCATCTAATTCTGATAAGTTTCTTGAAAGGAATCTGGGCATGCAGCTTTTCCCCTAACTTAGTAGAAAATTACCGGGTTTAGGCATTAATGGGATCATGACATCCCTGACAGACAGTAAGGATTAGGTTGCACTCTTCTCTAAAACACCTTTAATGCCTTTATCACATTTTAGAGCACATCTATAGGAAAACTGGCATTCACACTGGATCCTACAGCAGGGCTGTTCTTTGATTCTAGCTCCTGGACATTTTAAGACAAGTGGAATTATATCTTGTATCCTCAGCCATCAGATCTTGCACCAAAATAATGAAGGCTTAATGCAACGGTGTTCTCCTTGATCGATTCATGTAGATGCTGTAGGTAACGGTGAGCAACTTTAGAGCTGGGAACTCTCTTTTTTTAATTCATTCTTTTATAAATTATAGTTTATTCACTTTGTATTCCATCTGTAGCCCCTCCCTCATCTCCCAATCCCACCTTCCTTCCCTCATGTCCTCCAATGCCCCTCCCCAAATTCAATGATATGTGAGGTTCTCCTCCCCTTCTCTCTGAACCTAGCCTATCAGGCCTCATCAGGACTGGCTGCCTTATCTTCTTCTGTGGCCTGGCAAGGCTGCTCCCCCATTAGGAAGAGGTGATCAAAGAGCCAGCCACTGAGTTCACTCACTCAGAAAGGAAAATGGGAGGGACATCAGAGGGAGAGAACAGGGAACAGGACAGGAGCCTACTACAGAGGGCCTTTGAAAGACCCTACCCAGCAAGGTATCAAAGCAGATGCTGAGATTCATAACCAAACTTTGGGCAGAGTGCAGGGAATCTTATAAAATGAGGGGGAGATAGAAAGACCTGGAGGGGACAGGAGCTCCACAAAGGGAGCAACAGAACCAAAAAATCTGGGCACAGGTGTCTTCTCTGAGACTGATAATCCAACCAAGGACCATGAATGGAGATAACCTAGAACCACAGCACGCATATAGCCCATGACAGCTCAGTCTCCAAGTGTGGTCCCTAGTAAGAGGAGGCAGGGGCTTTCTTTTTTAAAAAAAATTTTAAATTTCATTTTTTACAATTTATTTACTTTATAACCCAATTGTAGTTCCCTCCCTCATCTCCTCCAGGCCCCACCCTCCTTCCTACTCCCCCCCCCACATTCCCTTCCCCTAGTCCTTCTGAAACGGGGAGTCCTTCTCCCTTGCCATCTGACCCTGACCTATCAAGTCTCATCAGGGCTGTCTGCATCCTTTTCTTCTGTGGTGTGGCTAGCCTGCAATGGCAGGGAGGCACTGATCAAAGAGCAGGCCACTGAGTTCATGTCAGAGACAGCCCCTGGACCCCTTACTAGGGAACCCACATGAAGACTGAGCTCTCTATGGACTACATCTTTGCAGGGGTTCTAAGTCCTCTCCATGTATGGTCCTTAGTTAGTTTCTGCAGTCACCCCTAGGCCCTGAATTTTTTGGCTTTGTTGGTCTCCTTGTGGAGCTCCTGTCCCCTCCAGGTCTTTTTATCACACCCCCACCCCTTCTTCTATAAGACTCCCTGTCCTCTGCTCAAATTTTCTCTGTGAATCTCTGTATCTGCTTTGATCCCCTGTTGGGTAGAGCCTTTCAAAGACATCTATGGTAGGTTTCCATCTTGTTCCCTCTCTTCCACTTCTTCTGATGTCTAGAAAGTTTGCCATTCTAAATGAGAATTAAGCATCCTCCCTAGGGTTCTCCTTATTGTTTAGCTTTTTTAAGTCTATAGATTGTAGTATGGTTATCCTATATTATAGGGCTAATATCTGCTTATAAGTAAGTATATACTATATGTGACATTACTAATTCCACATCTGATAGAGGGCTAATATCCAGAATATATAAAGAACTCAAGAATTAAACACCAACAAACCAAATAATCCAGGTAAAAATGGGGTACAGAGAATTCTCAACAGAAGGATATTGAATGGCGGAAAAAAAAAACTTAAAGAAATGCTCAATGTCATTAGTCACCAGAGAACTGAAAATCAAAATGACTCTGAGATTCGATCTTACACCCATCAGAATGGCTAAAATCAAAACTCAAGTGATAATACATGCTGGAGAGGATGTGGAGAAAAGGGAACCTTCCTCCATTGCTGGTAGGAGGGCTGTTGGTATAATGTTCTTTTGAAATGTATACACCTTACCCTAGTTCATTCAAATGCTGGTTTCTCTCCCCCACTATCTGGTTTCAATCCAGTCATTGCACTCTGATATTTATTCTAAGCATCACCTGTCTCAAGTTTGTGTAAACATACCACCATTTGTTCTCCAATTTGTCAATGAAAACAACTAGCCACAATGTTGAGCAATGGAGAGGATAGGGTGGGCATCCTGGTTCAGAGTGGGAGGAGAGGAAGGAAGCACGAGGAGAGGAAGGAGTAGGAGGGAGAGGGGAAGAGCCAGAGTGGAAGGAAACTAAAAGCAAGTATACTAAAAGCAAGTATAATGGGTGAATCTGAATGGTATGAAATTATGCGGGCTAGGAGGTTCAGGATGGAGTAACGTGCCCAGCATTGTGTTCTAGGTTAACTAAATAAATCCTAGTTTCTATGTGATGATTTGGTTAAACAGCTGTTTAGGGTTAACAGCAGCCTTATTAAAAGATGTAGCAATAGTAAATATGAATAGCCAAATACAACAGAGTGCAAATTTGTACAACCACTTTGTAAATCAATCTGGCACTTTCTAAGAAAACTGGGAATAGCACTACTTCAAGACCCAGTTGTACCACTCGTGCACATATACCTGAAAGATACTCCACCATTCAACAAGGACATTCGCTCAACTATGTTCACAGCAGCTTTATTCACACTAGCCAGAATCTGGAAACAACCTAACTGTCCATCAACCAGAGAACGCAAGTATTCCATTGTGGCATACTTATACAATGGAATACTTACACAATGGAACACTACTCAGCTACTCACCCCTACTCACAAGGAAATCATGAAATTTGCAGGCAAGTGGATAGAACTAGACAAGATCATCCTGAGTGAGGTAACCCAGAACCAGAGGTGGGAACGTTTCAATGCTTAGGGTCTTCCTGAAGACTGCAAAGAGCTGAATCTGGTCCTTTCTTACTCCTTACTTAAGCAAGTGTCAGGACGAGGGCTTAAAGGAACTGTCTCTTGCACATTTCTTTAATTGGGGAGACCAAACCCACGGTGGTTCCTTCTGCCTGCCCGGGATCTTGGGAAGCAGAGAGGATCATACAGGAGAGAGAGGAGTCTCATCTGTGAGAAAGGCGTTTGAAGGAAAGTGGGTATGAAGAAAAATTTCAAATTATAGGAATTCAGGGAGACAGAAGAGGGCCATTATGGCGTAGTTGTAGAGTATCTGGCTGGCATACATGAGACTATGGGTTTAATCCATAAACCCATAGGGGGGTGGAGAACCTTAGGGAGGAAAGGAATTTTACCCAGGATACAGTTTTAGCAGCTTACTTATGATTGGCAGCAATGTTTTTGGCCGCCCCAAGGGCAAGGAAGTGTATAACTGTTTTCTCTCTCTCTCTCTTTCTCTCTTTCTCTCTCTCTCTCTCTCTCTCTGTGTGTGTGTGTGTGTGTGTGTGTGTGTGTGTGTGTGTATGTGTCTGTGTGTGTCAGTCTCTCTGACTATCTCTCTGTCTCTCTTCTTGGTTTTTCGAGACAGGGTTTCTCTTTGTAAACTTGACTGTCCGGAACTCTGTAGAACAAGCTGGTCTTGAACTCACAGAGATCCTCCTCCCTCTGTCTTCCTGAGTGCATGCGTGAATCACCATGCCCAACTAAATACTTTTTTTTTTCTTTTTTAAGGATTCAAATCACATGAATCCTGTTTCTGGTCAGCTCTGCAGTGATGGCTCTGATGCACCTTTGGGCAGACGCCATCCTCCCTTAGTAAACTTCAGTAATTACAGCCTGGTGGGGCTTCTGGAAGAACGTGTTCCTTGAAGCTATAAAATGCAAACAATATTGCAGCTGGAAACAAAACTAATGAATGTACCCCAGGTTCCTGTGTTTCCCAAGTATTTGTTTAGTTCTATTAATTAATTTTTTTTAATTCTATTTATTTTTTAAACTCATGTTTTTTTAAAATTCTTACTGTTTCAGCTTTATTTAGGTTTTAAAAGTAAATGCTTTCAATGTCTTTTAGAGAGAGAGATTAATAAAAATAATAGAGAAAATAAGTTTAGCTACATGGAACCCAACTTCATAGGTAACTACACGAAAACACATTTAGAATTTTTTTTAGAAGTTTTTGTTTGTTTTCGGTGTATGAATGGCCACACGTATTTGCTTCTGCTGTCCCTGTGTGTGCAGAAGCCACAGGTAGACTCCAGCTATCTCCCTTTATTGCTCTCTGCCTGATTTTTGAGACAGGGTCATCCATAAATCATTTTATTTAGTGCATGTGCTGAAGAGTTGTTCTGGTGCCATGGTACTGTAAAAAACTAAACAGATTACTTTGAGGAAGTAAAACTAAGATTATACAATAATCATCTGTAATGCTCTAGTTGTTCAGGGAAAACATTAAATCATGCCTTCTTCCCCCTTCCCTTTCTTTCCATCCCACAGGCAGTCAATCAGCAGAGCTTGAGGCTTTAACCTCAATTTCTTCCACACCAAACTTCCATCAATTATTATCTGTGCCCAAGCCATGAAAGGAAGTTGGTGTTTGGCATGGTCTCTTAATCTGTCTCCCTAATTCTAACCTTCCTTCTCCACATTTTAAATCCATGGCCAGAATAATCCATTTAAAGTGAGATGATTCCATACCATTTGCCATATATATATATTTTAACCTGGCTTAAGATAAAAACAAGAAAGTGCTTATTGTGGCTTATGGGGCTGGGCTAAACCTCAGAGCCCTCTGAGCTAAAGAGCTGCCACACCCCAACCTTATCCTTCACCTCCTTACTACTCACTGAATATAACCACACACATCCTTGGACCTTTCCCCCAACTATCTGCAAGACTCACTCCTACCCTTTATTGAGAGAGATAATTTTTGCCATATCTTTCACTGTATTCCTTTCTTTCCAAAGGCAAACACCATCCATTTCATTATAGCACTTACCATCCCTATACTTTACTTTTTTTGCCCTTTGCCCTGAGTTATATAGAATCCTTTCATTGACTTATGCCTGGAGCCTAGCCTTGTGCCTGCCATGGTGTCTTGACAAATGCTTGTTGAGTAAATACTGAGTCAGATAAAAATCAGGGTCAGTCTCCTATGTAGTGGAAGTAGAAGAATTCAGTGAGGGAGGGGATGGGTAGGGGTCAAAATTTGTGACTACTCTTCTTTGCTTTTTCACTTCTTTAAAAAAGCTCATTTTATTTCCCTTTTCATTGATACGTTTTTAGATATGTATTTTTTATTTTTGTGTTTGTAGGAGTTTTGCCTGCATGTATGTCTGTGCACCACATGCTTGCAGTGGGCATGGAGGATAGAAGGGGGTGTCAGATCCCCCTTGGGACAGGTGTTCTAGGTGGTTGTGAGCCACCATGTGGGTGCAAGAAATCAGACTTGGGTCCTGTGGAAGAGCAGTCAGTGCTTCTAATCACTGAGCCATCTCTCCAGCCCCTAACGTCATTAGCAAAATTTTGTATATTCCTAACTTTAAAGGAAGAGTTGGTTTTGCCTTTTATCCACCGTTGCTCCCCAGGAAAGGGATATGGGCTTCAGGAAAGTCATGGATTGGGGTGGTCACAAAATCATAGTTCCTAACAAGATCTGACATAAAAGCTTCGAATCAACAGTTTTGCCAATGGCTAACCATGGGGAAAAATGTCCTTTTGTATATACAGTTATTGGCCTCTTTCTTTCCCTAAAGCATTGAAGAGAGAAATATACACACACTTAATCCCTGGGATTGTAGTTACTCGGCTCATATCATAGGGCAGATAAAGTCTTTCTCCAATTGTGGCTATGGCGATTGTTTCTTTTCCAAGTCACATCAATTTTTTGGACTTCTGATTTGCTGATTCATTTCCTGTATTTCATGTTGTTCTATATATAATGCCTTCCCGTATCACAGAATTTAAATGAACTAGAGAATAATCTTATGGGCATAACAATAGAGCATAGTACTTCACATTTTAAGTACAGTGATTATTGCTATAGATTCATCTGCATTTTAAACTACTCTATCTTGGAGTTTTTTTTTTAAATAGAAGTGATTCTTTTCCTTATCATTACCTAATAATGCATACCCAAGAGGACCTGAGGTTTAGATTAGATAATGCACACGAATCTCTTAAACAGTAGCTGGTACCTAGCCAGCCATCTATTAATGTTTGCCACTACCATTTACTTCAGTAGTAAAGTGACATTATCCAAGTAAGGGCAATGTGTTAGGACATCTGTGTTCTGTATCTCCTCCTTTATGTTTTGGGATATATGTAAAGTAAAGCAGTATGAGAGCTCATTCTGATTTATTGCCAGAGAAGTATTTAGATCAAACCTAAAAAGGAAAGTAATTTTGATACATAATTTTCTTATTTATTTATTATAATTTATTCACTTTGTATTCCAGCTGTAGCCCTCTCCCTCATCTCCTCCCAGTCCCATCCTCCCTCCCTCTTCTCCTCCTATGCCCCTACCCTAGCCCACTGATAGGGGAAGTTCTCCTCCCCTTCTATCTGACCCTAGCCTATCAGGTCTCATCAGGGCTGGCTGCATTGTCTTCCTTTGTGGCCTGGTAAAGCTGTCCCTGCCCAGAAGAGGTGATCAAAGAGCCAGCCACTGAGTTCATATCAGAGACAGCCCCTGCTCCCCTTACTAGGGCAGCCACTTGGAGACTGGGCTGCTATGTGCTATAATTGAGCAGGAGTTCTAGGTTATCTCCATGCATGGTCTGGATACATAATTTTCATGACCATTTCTCTTATAACAAAGAGAAGGCTCACATTGAGTGTTGTCTCAAGACCCTTGGGGACTTTCCATCTTAGATATTTTCTGTCTATCATGATATATTTGCTTAAAGTTTAGTTGAGCCCTACACAGCATTCATTGAACAAATGAATTCATTGACTGCTTTCTAGGAATACAGTGGTCACTCAGACAGTATTCCCATCCAGGGAATATATAGCATTTCTGGGATGTTTTCCTTTTAGTCACATCTTCCAAAAGCCTTCTGGAACCAGAAGAATATATCAGTCTAACATGGATGAACAAATGCTAGCTCATTTCTGGATTTGGGTCTAAGTTAACAGCCTGTTCTCATTTGATCCCATATGAATCTTAGTGATATCTGTGGACGTTTTTAAACATTAATTTATTTATTCACGTTATATCCCAATCATAGCTCTCTCCCTCCTTTCCTTCTGGTCCCATACCCCTCCATCATTCTCTCCCCCCTCCCCTATTCCTCAGAAAAGGGGAGACCCAACCCACCATCCCCAACTCATCAAATTGTATCAAGATTGACCATGTCTTCTTCCCCTGTGGCTTGCTGAGGAAGCTCTGCCAGGGGAAAGTGATCAAAAAGCAGGCAATAGAATCCATGTCAGAGACAGCCCCCATTCCCTTTACTAGGAAACCCACACGAAGCCTGAGCTGCCCATCTGCTACATTTGTGTAGAGGACCTAGATCTAGTCTATGCATAGTCCTTGGTTGGTGCTTTAGTATCTGCAAGGCCCTCTGGGCCCTGGTTAGTTGGCTCTGCTTAGTCTTCTTGTGGAGCTCCTGGCACCTTCAGATCCTTCTAGTCTACACACAAGCGCACACACACGCACACACACACATACACACACACACACACACACACACACACACACACACACTTTTCCACAAGACTCCTATGCTTTGCCCAGTGATTGGGTGTGAGTCTCAGCATCTGTTTTGATCCTTTGCATTGATTTGATGCCTCTGGGAGGACAGCCATGCTAGGAGCCTGTCTGTTGAGCATAGCAGAATAGTATTAACCATGTCGGGGGTTACCTCTCTTCCATTAGGTGGGTCTCAGGTTGAGCCAGGCATTGGTTGGACATTCCCTCAATTTCTGCTCCATTTTTATCCCTGCACATCTTATTGGTAGTGTAAATTTTGGGTCAAAGCTTTTGTGGGTGGGTTGGTGTTCCCCTCCCTCCACTAAGAGACCTGTCTAGTTAGAGGGTGTCCACTTCAGAAAGACACATGACATATACTCATTTATAAGCCAATTTTAGCCATATAGTACAGGATAAATATACTATCATTCAGAGACCCAAAGAAGATAAGTAACAAGGAGGACCCAAGGGAGGATGCTTAAACCTCACTCAGAAGGGGAAACAGAATAGACAGCAGAAATGGTTGAAGAGAGGGTACAAGATAGGAGAGGGAGCACAAAGAGAAATGAGGGTGAAGACCAGACCTGGGGAGAGTGGGACAGGAGGATAGAGGGCCTACAGAGAGAAGAGAAACCATAGGCAGGGCATCTCTGTGACAAGTTGAAGACTTAAGCCAGGCTTCTGGGAGGATATGGGGATGACTCTAGCTGGAACTCCTATTAGCAGGATCAGTGGGAGTGTGTGAGAAGACTTTTGAGCATGGCTTGCATTATTTCTAAATATAAGCACATACACCCAAAAAGTAGGATGCTTATGTGTTCTTCAGCCTTTCACATGGACCGCTCTGCAACAGATAGGAATAACTGACCCGCAGGATGGGAGAAAAGGCTAGAAGGAATTTCAAAATTATTAGCTCTCAAAGGAATGTGTGGCAATTGGCCCAGCTACCAGATCTATGTAAAACCAACAATGTTACAATGGTGTTCCATTGACAAGGATGTGTGTCTGTGGGTACTCGTGTTTGTGTGTGTGTGTGTGTGTGTGTGTGTGTGTGTGTGTGTGTGTAGGGAAGTCCTTTGAATTATCTATACCCAGGGTCACTCAGATGGTCAATAATTTAGGCAGAACTAAGAGCTGAGTTCTCTCTTCCTCTGCCCTGCATTAAGCGTGAAGTGTCTAGTTTGGTCTTCACTTCTGTAACATGGTGAGCTACTTGTATGGGCAGTCTCAGCACTGAAGTGTGATTTTTAAATCTGAATTAATTAATCAATGTAGTGCATGGCGGTGGGCATACACCGCAGTGCATATGTGGAGGTCAGAGGACAGCTTTCACCTTTTCCACCATGCGGGTCCAGAGGATCAAACTCAGTCTGTCCTACTTGATTGCAAGTACCTCTTTCAACCGAGCCACCTTGCTGTCCCTGCAAAATGCTTTTCTCTGAGGCCAGACAGATCTGATAAAGAACCAGGAAGATGATTTAATTTTACATGAAAACAAAAATGTGATTCTTATCCCCTTGGGGAATTCCTTTCCCCTATCAGGTTTTCACAAGTGCAAATTACATCTATTGTTCACAAATGATGTACAAAGCAGTAACTCTTACATTTGGTCACTGCTTTAGGTTTCTCTATGTAGTCTTGCTCTTGAGAGTGGGAGGAAAAAGGCAGGAGTCAACAAACAGTGGATGGGTATGCTACTTGTTTGCAATTCTGCTATAGAAACAGAACATGCAATTACCTTATTGTATATTTTGCCCCAGTCAATTATTATATGCCCAAGTGAAATTACACTCCAAGAGGACCTACAAAATTTTCCAGCAAGGAGGATACCTTAGAGACCATTGAGCCGAAAGCTGACAGAAGGGACACTAGCTGAAAAGCAACCTTGTAAGAAGATAAGATGCTAATTTTTAGAGGCACTCAGCAGTTGGAAAATCAATTTTTCTTAACGTTGAGTATTGAGTGGCTAGAAAAGCATCTTACTCTATGAAATATAGTCACTATTTAGTGCCTTTCCATTTTATTTACTATTTAAAGCATACAACAGCTAGTTAACCAACGACTTATAAAATATATTTAATGTTTAGAGGCACTCAGTGTGGTTATAAAATGATTTTAAGGGTATACAAAAATGGTACGTTAACCACATTTCATGAACTATGGTTCCCTCTGGAAAAACAAAAACATTTTCCCTGGCATCCTGCGGCATCTCATCCTGAAGTTTGTAAATGGCCCATACTGCTCAAACCGGCTGCCTCGCTGGCTTTTGATGCCAGCCACTTTAGAGCACACACCAGAAAGATCAATATAACCCCTACATAAGTGATAGAGCACCATGCTCTCAAAGGCTGTTAGACTCCCCGATAAAGAATGGCTTGACAGATGCAGTGAAATTAAGCAGCAAGCACAAAACTCAAGCAAAGAAGTGGTACAGCTGTAGTCCTTTCTCTGTACATAGTGGATTGATGGGTGTACTGTGACCTAAGATGCA
Organism: Meriones unguiculatus; assembly: GCF_030254825.1. Taxonomy (NCBI): domain Eukaryota; kingdom Metazoa; phylum Chordata; class Mammalia; order Rodentia; family Muridae; genus Meriones; species Meriones unguiculatus. The sequence goes on along the minus strand of NC_083362.1, from coordinate 56,451,580 downwards.
ATGAGATGAGTCTTGGCCCCCGCCATTGTGTATGCATTAACAAGTTTATGGCCTATGGAAATGTGGGAAGAGTCTAACAAGGCTGTAATAAGAAGGAAGCCTTTTTCAAAAGGAGACTGCTATAGAGAATTGACAACTTAGACACAAGGAGACTCAATGTCAGCTTGAGCACAGAGTGATGGTAAACAAACAAACAAACAAACAAACAAAAACCCATTTGTTTCCAGAAAGTATCCAGGCCCTGAACATGCTTCACCACAATTCACTAATACCTATTTTCATCATTGAAGTTCCTTGGCCCTAATTATTGAGGAAAAGTGAAGGAAACCTTGCTTTCAACCTCCTGCTCACATACAGCAGTTGCATGTGATTGTGTTTGCTCTGTCCTGTTTTCCTTTCTTAGTCTGCTCCATGTGGCTTGGCAGAGGGCATCCAGCCCAAGACTTTGCTACGCTTCTGCCAGTGAAAGGATGAAAAGATGGACTGAGAGAAACCTGGTGCAAACCCATTCCTTGATTTCTTATTTACTTAGTTAAGGGGAAATCTTTGTGGGAACTAGTGTCAGTGAAGAAAAACCAAATTCTAACTAACTAATTGCTGGAAGCTCACCACATATAAACATAAATGCTAAAACCTTCAGGAGAGCTCATTGGTGGTGGTGGGGTCCTGTAATGTTAAGCTTTACTTCAAGGAGACGTATCACATTGTCAAACTAAAAATAAGAGAGTATCCCCTTTGGATTCTGTCAGGAAAAGCAAAGAGGAGCCGTTTTGAAAGTTGCCAAGATTTTAAAACTCCTGCCCTAGAACAAACAACAACAAGCCCACCCCTGCAGACCCTCTTTACCAGTGCCTAATTCATTACTGTATTTTCATATAAGTCTAACTAATCTAATAAATAGGAAATGCTGACTACAGGTTCCTGTAGTCATCAAGCCCTTATGAAGATCATAGCCGAGTACAGAAAGTTATCAACCTTCCTAATGCTGTGACCCTTTAACACAGTTCCTCATGTTGTGTCAATTTGGGGGGGGGGTTGGTGGGTATGACAGGGTTTATCTGTGTAGCCTTGGCTGTCCTGGGAACTCACTCTGTAGCTGAGGTTGGCCTCGAACTCACAGAGATCCCCCTGCCTTTGCCTCCCTAGTGCTGGGAATAAAGGCATGCGCTACCACTGCCTGGCAAGTTCCTCATGTTATGGTGACCCCTCAACCATAAAATTATTTTCATCGCTACTTTGTACATTATTATTCACAATGTACATATCTGATATGCAGGATAGCTGATATGCAAGCCTTGTGAAAGGGAGTCTTGACCCACAGGCTGAGAAAAGCTGACCTAGGAACACAGCCTTACTGAATGCAGATGGAATTAGAGGGTTCTAGACTTCTCCTCCTACCTTACCTTAGCAACTTATTAGTAGCACTCTGTTTACCTTAGTTTCTTTAACATTTTCACTGAAATATTCAAAGGTATGCAAGCAAGCAAGCAAGCAAACAAAACTACAGTTTGGAAAGACACAGCAAGCATCAAACAGACACAAATATGGTAAGAATGCTGGAAATGCCAGTTCAGGAATTTAAAAAATAATGCTGAATATGCTAAAGGCTCCAATTAAAAAACAGACAAATATAGAAAACAGGGCTGGGGTTGAGGGAAGGGTGGTAAAGTGCCAAAGTGCTGGCCTTGTGGCTGTGAGGACCCAATTTTGTATTCCTGCAACAAGCCAAGCAGGAACGGTAGCCCATATGGATCCGAGCAGTCAGGATGTAGAAACAGAATTCCAGGAGCAAGCAGCCCAGCTGAAATAAGGAGTTCCTGACTCAGCTTCAATACTGAAGTTGGAGCGCTATGGAGGCAGGTACCCAGGATCAACAGGCCTTCAGACATGCATGGGCACTTACCCACACATCTGGTTAAATTATGTGAACACCAGAATAATACACACACACACACACACACACACACACACACACACACGCACTTAGGAATAGAGGAATAATGTACTCAGAAAGAAGGAATTGTCAGGAAGAATCTTAAAAAACAAAACATAACAAAAAGATCCCCAAACACTGCAACAGTTAAAACATGGTAACAAAAGTCCAGCAAGGCCCAGGCTAACTGTGGTAGACTGGATGAGCTAAGACATCAGTGGGCAAGCCTGTCGAACCAAGTAAAGGAGGAAGGAAAGAACTGATGCCAAAAGCTGTCATTGACACTTTGAGTGTGCTACAGTATACATACTACCTTCCACACATCATGTCCTCTGCAATGATCAAAATTCTTTAAAATAGACAAAGAATGGGAAATTATATAGATATATGGTACATAGTATATTATTTATTATACATTTAATATGTTAAACATAATATATGTAATCGCAGAGGAACACTAACGAAGCATCTAAGTACAAGCTTAATAAGAGCACATGAAAGAAGAAAGTGAGAAAAAAGAAATTAGAAATAAATTGAGAACTTATCTCATTAATATCAGATACTACGGTAAAGATCTACGAATCTCAGAAGACAGTAAGTGGGATAAAGTAATGAGTTATATATACAGCCATGTTATATTTAACTAGCAATGTCAGAGATAAAGAGAGAAATAGCTTAGTCCAGAAGAAGGAAAAGATGCTAACTTACAAAGGAGAAAAGAGAAGAAATACACCAGACTTCTCAGAAAATCATAAGTCATGCAAACCAGGAAAGAATGAAATAAAACAAATTGTTGATAGAATAGGAAAAATATCCTAGATTATAAAATCTACTTAATGTACCCTTCAGTATGAAAGAGGAAATAATTTGTCCTGCAAAAAAAATTTATAGAGATTTTGTTGCTAGTAAAACCTGCTTGCCAAAAAGGGTTGTTTAAAGATGTTCTCCATATGTAGAAAAAGAAAAGACAAAGAGAAGGGATACATGAAAGTAAAAGTTTTATTTTTAATTCCTTCCTGAACCAGTTCACTTGCAGCAGTAATAGCAACCATGTTTTATTTGATGAGAACTTATGGATAATGGATAACTTGAACCAATCAGGAAGTGACAGGGTGTCATCTGAAAATAGTCTTGTATTAGTCATACACGTGTGCTGAAGCTCCAGAAGAATGATCAAAAGGTAAATGACTAAGAATGATTGATATGTTGAGATGGAGAGAAAGGAAAATCACAAGCACAGGGGGAGCTAGTAGGATGGCTCACAAGGGAAAGGCACTTACAGGCAAGCCCAGAGCCCAAGTTCTATCCCTGGGCCCCACACAAGGGAAGACAAGAGCAGACTTTTCAGTTTGTTTCCTGACCTCTAAATGTGCGCTGTGGCAGCCTGCCTCCTCTCTCTCTCTTTCTCTATCTCTCTCACACACGCACCACCACCACCACCACCACCATCCTCATCAAAATAACTAGAACTATAAGTGTGGCAGAAAAGAATCAAAAGGAAAAAAAGAACAAAAGAAAAACCAACAAAGGCAAAGAATAGAGCATAGCAGCAATTATAGTAGATATTAATATAACAGTATCAATAATTACTCTAAATATTAGTGTTATTAATATATCATCTAAAACACATTGTCAGAATGAATGAACTCTATTGTACAAGAAACTTGAAGTTTAAAGGCATATAGATTAACTGTAAAGAGATAAAGGTAGATTAAAAGAAAGCTAAAGCTGCTATATTAATTTCAACCAGAGCAAGCGCCAAAGCAATATACATCATCACACATAGAGAGGAGCATTACATAATGATAGGGTGATCAACTGATGAAGGAGATTAACACATCCTTATTGTGTTCTGTACCTAAAACCTAAGCATTGAGAGAAAGGACGCAAGACATGGGAGTCCTCCAAAGGGAAACATTTGAATTTCAGTACCCTCTACAAGTGACAGAGACACCAGGTGACAGAAAACTTGGGAAGGAAAGAAAGTGTGATCAATCAGCTGGATATAAATGGCACTGCTGGAACACATCTAATTAGAGTAGAACACAGACAACACCGGTCCATGTGGAATATTTGCCAACAGAGTCTGCATTCTGCTGCCATTATACGGACCTAAACACATTTAAAGAACAGAAACCAGGAAGTGTTTGCTGTTAGTACACAATGAAATTAAAACAGAAATCAGTTACGGAGAAAGACAAAAAAAAAAAAAAAAGAAAAACAAAAAAAAAAAACCGAAAAAAAAAACCACCACCACCACCAACAAAAAAAAACAATCCCCCCAAATACTAGATTAAACACCACATTAGTAAACCATGCACATATACATATAAAAAATAAATGTTAGACCAAAATGAAAATGCAACTCGCCAAAAGCTGTATGACACATCAAAAGCAGTCTCTTGAGAGAAATGTACAGCACTGGGTGCATATATTGGAAGGAATAAAGATCAGAACGTAATACTCTAAGCATTCATCTATTAAGTAAGAAAAGTAAGCAAATATAATGGAAAAAAGAAACAATTAAAAAATAGTAAAAAGGACTTGGCAACAGGAACTCACCAAGGGGAAAAAAATTAATCAAACCAACAATAAGCTAGTTATCTAGCCAGGATGCTTAAGGAGGAAAAAGAAAAAAAAAAAGATTATCAATAAAAGGATGTATGGAGCTCAGTATCCAAGTGGGTTTCCTCAGTAAGGGGAACAGGAACTATTTCTGACATGAACTCAAGGACTGGTTCCTTTACCCCCTCCCTCCACCCCTGAGGGAGGAACAGCCTTGTCAGGCCACAGAGGAAGACATGGCAGCCTCCCCTAGCAGTGGACGTGGAAAGGGGCAGGGAGGAAATGAGGGAAGGAGGGTGAGATTGAGAGGGAATGAGGGAGGGGGCTACAGCTTGGATACAAAGTAAAAAACCTGTGATTAATACAAAAAATAAAAATAAAAAGATGCCAAAACCATACAATGGAAAAAAGATAGCACCTTCATCAAATGGTGCTGGTCTAACTGAATGTCTACATGTAGAAAAATAAAAATAGATCCATACTTGTCACCCTGCACAAAACTAAAGTCCAAGTGGATCAAAGACCTCAACATTAAACCAGACACATTAAATAGGTTAGAAGAAAAAGTGGGGAACAGCCTAGAACTCATTGGCACAGGAGACAACTTCCTGAACAGAACTCCAACAGCACAGGCTTTAAGAGCAACAATCAATAAATGGGACCTCATGAAAATGAAAAGCTTCTGTAAAGCAAAGGACATTGTCATCAAAACAATACGACTGCCTACAGATTGGGAAAGAATCTTCACCAACCCTATATCTGACAGAGGGCTAATATCCAGTATATATAAAGAACTCAAGAAGTTAAACAGCAACAAATCAAATAATCCAATTAAAAAAATGGGGTACAGAGCTAAACAGAGAATTCTCAATAGAGGAATATTGAATGGCAGAGAAACACTTAAAGAAATGTTCAACATCCTTAGTCATCAGGGAAATGCAAATCAAAAGGACCCTGATATTTCACCTTACACCCATCAGAATGGTTAGGATGAATAACTCAAGTGACAACACATGGTGGAGAGGATGTGGAGAAAGGGGAACCCTCCTCCACTGCTGGTGGGAATGTAAACTTGTACAACCACTTTGGAAATCAATCTGGCACTTTCTCAGACAATTAGGAATAGCGCTCCCTCAAGATCCAGCTATACCACTGCTAGGTATACCCAAAAAATGCTCAAGTATACAACAAGGACATCTGCTCAACCATGTTTGTAGAAGCTTTATTTGTAATAGCCGGAAGCTGGAAACAGCCCAGATGCCCCTCAGTTGAGGAATGGATATAGAAATTGTGGTACATCTACACAATGGAATATTACTCAGCAATGAAAAACAAAGAAATCATGAAATGTGCATGTAAATGGCGGGAACTGGAAAAGATCTTCCTGAGTGAGGTATCCCAGAAGCAGAAAGACACACAGGGTATATACTCACTCATAAGTGGATACTAGACATATAATATAGGATAAACATACTAAAATCTGTACACCTAAAGAAGCTAATCAGGAAGGAAGACTCTGGCTAAGATGCTCAATCCCCATTCAGAAAAACAAAGAGGATGGACATCGGAGGAGAAAACAGGGAACAAGCCAGAAGCCTACCACAGAGGGCCTCTGAAATGTTCTACCCTGCAGGGTATTGAGGCAGATGTTGAGACTCATAGCCAAACTTTGGGCAGAGTACAGGGGATCTTATGAAAGAAGTGGAGATAGTAAGACCTGGAAAGGACAGGAGCTCCACAAGGACAGTAACAGATCCAAAAAGTCTGGGCACAGGGATCTTTTCTGAAACTGATACTCCAGCCAAGAGTACTCCACTCATAGAGATGGCCTGGAACTCTTGCACAGAGGTAGCCTATGGCAGTTCAGTATCCAAGTGGCCTCCATAGTAATGGGGACAGGACTGTCTCTGACATGAACTGATTGGCCTGCTCTTTGATCACCTCCCCCTGAGGGGAGCACAGCCTTACCAGGCCACAGAAGAAGACAATGCAGCCACTCCTGATGAGACCTGATAGACTAGGGTCAGAGGTAAGAGGAGGAGGACCTCCCTTTCCAGTGGACTGGGAGAGGGACACAGGTGGGGAAGAGGGAGGGTAGGATTGGGAGAGGAGAAGGGAGAAAGGTACCGGGGGGATACAAAGTGAATAAACTGTAATTAATAAAATAAAAATAATTATATAAAAAATAAAACCAGTGGGGAGAAAAAAATAAAGTTATGGTTAAAGGTGAAAAAAAAAGGATGTATGGACATCACGTACATTCTTAGGCATATGTTTTAGCAACTCTACCCACTTATTTGATAACTAAGCTAGAACCTACCAATTCTTTGAAAGGCAAAAAGCTGCAGAACTCACAAAAGTATTAATAATTTAAGATGGTCTCAAACACTGGATGGGTAGCTCCCTGACAGGGCCCGTGCTTAATACCTGAGAAGTCTCATGGGCAATCCCCAGCAGCAAAACCAAAAGAAAAGAAAAACAAAACAAAACAAAACAACAAGAAGAAACCCCAATTAAACAAAAACTTCTAAGGCAGATGCCACCAACGATGCCAAAAGGGTTCACTGATGAATTCTGTTAAACAGTTAAGCAGGGACTTGTATTATTTCTCTGTCATCTCCCACAGAAGACAGAAGCACAAGGAGTTACAAGAGAAGATCTGCATCGACCAGTAGCACTCAAAAGAGTACAGATAAAAAGTTGAATCCAGTAACGCCTAAAAGTAATTTTATACTACAATCAGGACTTACTGCACTTTCACAAGGCCAATTCAACATTCAAAAATTATTCACTGTAGTGTGTGTCATGACAACAAGCTACAAAGGAATCAAATGGTCATAGTTTCAGATTAGGCAATTATTTTACAAAAAAAGTCACAATAAGGACTCTAAGAAAATCAGAAACACATGGAACTTCCACAAAAAAAAAAAGTTTCTAAATCCTACAGCTAGCTTCTTTCTAAGATAAGAAGGCCTTTGTAGTTGCTCACTATACGTTTCGACATCATATTAGATGTTCTGGCCACTTCAATTAAAAAAAAAGAAAAACCAGGTATACAGATATGAAATGATTAAAACTCTCCTAATTTATGAACAGCAAGTACAAAGTCTAAATGAATCAATCAAAAGTATTTGGAACTGGCAAAGCTAGAGGATACAAATGCACTTTGCTTTTTTTCTGTTAATTTGTGTGTGGAGGGGAGTGGGGGGGAGGAGAGATCTCAATTTGTCTCAAGCAGTTAGGCACATGCCCCAGCCATGGTACAGAAGACAGAAGACAGCTTTCCAGAATTGGTTCTTACTTTCTATCTCGTGGCTTTTAGAGGTCAAATTCAGGCCTGAGGCTTTGACTAAGAAGCACTTTTTACCTCCTGAGCCATTTTACTAACTCCCTTGCTTTATTGTATCCCAGCACTCAACAGTTAGAGTTTGGATTTCTAAGCATACCACCATTTACATACCCCAAAATCAGCTGGGCGTGATGATGCACACCTGTAATCCCAGCACTCAGGGAGGCAGAGGTAGGTGGATCTCTGAGTTCAAGGCTATTCTGGTCTACAAAGGGAGTCCAGGACAACCAAGGCTTACACAGAGAAACCCTGTCTCAAAAAAAACCAAAACCAAACCAACCAAACCAAAACCAAAAACAACAAAAATGAAATGCTCAGGCACAAGTTTAACAAAATAGCTTTAAAAAAATATAGGAAACATTCCCTCCCAAATTGATAAAGCCTATGTTCATGGGTAAAAGCATTCAATATTGCCAATAAATTCTATATTGATCTGTAGATTCACTGTAGTCCACTGCATATCATAGCAAGCTCTAAAGCAAGTTCTCTTTCTCCTCTCCTCCTTCTCCCCCCTTCCTTTTCTTTCTCTCTGTAAACTAGAGACCATTCAAAACGTCCAGTGGTGCTTTCTCTCCCTGTAGGCCAGAGAATATTCAAAGCATCCAATGTTGCTTCTTAGGTACTGTCCATTTTTTTTTTTCCAACAGAGTTGTCACTAGCTTAGAAGTAAAACTACCACACAGGCTATATTGGCTACCTAGCTAGTTCCAGGAATCTGCCTATCTCTGGCTCCCCAGTAGCATCTCTGTCTCTGTCTCTGTCTCTCTTTCTTTCTTTAAAATATGAGTTTTAAGATTAAACACAGGCCCTCAAGCATTTTACTGACCTAGCTATCACTATTATCCTTAGGACTCAGTCTTACATTTTATATTAAAAAGTGAAAGACCCAATGAGTCACAGTTCATACAGGGTAGCCATTACAATATTGAAGAGAAATGTAAAACAGACCTCGAAAGCACTTGACTTCTAGAATTAGAATAAAACCCCAGCTATCAAGACAGTGTGATCCCTGTGAAAGTACAGGGAAAGAGGTCAATGGAGCAGAGTGGAGAGTAGAGAAATAGTAGTTATGAAGAGTCAAACTATCTTTGGTAAAAGAGCAAGGTAATGCAATGGAGAAAATAATGTTTTCTATTAATGTATACGTGTATGTTGAAGCGGACACACATGTATACGCATGTTTTACAACCCTTGGAAGAACTCTCCCAACACCGAGAACAGCAAATGCTAGAATGGACACAGAGCAACAGGAGCCCTGATTCAGTGTTAATTGGAATGAGAAATTGTGTGGTAAAAGTAGTAGACAGTGGGGCAAGTTTTCTGTTGTTCTCGCAGTGTTGGGGACTGAAACTCTGGTCTCATGCCTCCCGGGCACGCATCCCACGGCTAAGTTGTGTGGTCTCTCACAAAGCTTAACGTGGCCATCATGCCACAATTCAGCAACAGTATTGTCAACATTCACTCAAATGAACTGAAACCATATGTGCACACAAAACCCCATACACTTGCATACAGATTATAACAATTTTATTAATAATTGCCCCAATGGGGAAGTAACCAAGATTTTTTTTCAGTTAGTAAAATGAAAACAACAGTGAAACATCAAGATAATACTGTTCTATCCAGTGCTAAAAACAAATGAGTTACCCAGCTATGAAAATACATGAAAAAAATATACATTCACATTACTATGTGAAATAAACCAATCATAAAGTTTACATACTATTATGAATCTATGAAACATTCTATATACATAATTATGAAAACAGTTATGGATCCTTGGTTTCCAGAGATTTGGAGAAGGGATTGATGAAAAGATGGAGTGAAATGATTTTTTAAAGACAGTGGTTATCATGGAAGACACATAAAATATTTGCCAAAACCTAAAGGATGTGCAACACCAAGAGAGCTTACTAAAGTACACAGAGCTGGAGTGACAATGATTTAGCAACATAAATTCATCAACTGTAACAAATGACCATGTGATAGGTGATGATAACAGAGGAGCTGGGGTTCAACCCATGTGGATTCAGAGTCTAGAGACCACTGCCTTTTCCATGCAATATTACTGCGAACCCCAAACTGCTCTAACACGCCTCCCCCAGGCTCATGCAAGCAGCCCTAATCAAACTTAGTGAATTACAAAAACAACAACAACAACAACAACAAAACAATTCAAAACAAAACAAAAAGACAGAGATGTAGGTGTGAGACTATGTGGGGAAAAGGAGCTCAATGCGAGGAGAATGAGAGTGGGTAACGGGAGATGAAGAAAACCAAAATACATGCATCTGAATGTATGAGACTTCTCAAAAATAAAATTACAAAAGATGTCAGGCATTTGACGAACTTAAAAACGGAGATTATAACATTTAGCAAACAGATCTCTAGTGACTACACTTTTTAAAGGACAGTTCTATTTTCAAACTGACAACGACAGCTACAGAATCTCCAATACAACTTACTGTTGACTATTTGGAGATTAAGTTCTAGTAGTACACGCAGAAATCAATGGTAAATATAAAGTCAATCAAGTTTTGAATCAACATTTTTACTTTTGCTTGAGGAAAAATGTCAACAGAGATTACTGCCTTAAGATTTCATTCCTTTCTATGCCTCGCTCTTTCTAAACTGTGGGATGCTTTTTCTTGGGGATTATTTCCAAACAAATGCCAGCAGGTATAAGTGCATGGTGAGGTATTCCAGATCTGGGCTTCCTCCCAAAGAAATGGCCAAGAAAATTAAATTGCCTTCAAATAGGGTTGTTGAAGGCCATGCTACAGAATCAGGGAGCCTTGTCTCTGCTTGCACTTAGGTGTGCCTATAACTGTGCCTTCTGTGGGATCCGTATGCCTCACTGTGGTGCCTGGAAGGGTAAGAGGAAGCCTCCCTTACCCTGCGGATGGGGCCCGGCCTATGCTCGCGATCAGATGATGTGGTATCCCTGGAATATCCATGCCTGTGCCTCGGGTAATCTCTGTGCCTGAAGGATGTAGAGGGGGTCACACGGTCCTCTCTGAGGCTGGGCAGGTATTGAGGGTAGGAGGAAGATCTCTGAGGGCTGTGGTGGTGGTACCTGGGAGAGGGAGGGTGCCTGGGCACAGGGGGTTCATGCCGCTCACATTGGTGGTAGTCCCGAGGCTGTCTTCTGCCTGACCAGTCTGGCTGTCTCTCAGCAGGAACATCCCTGATCCACCTGCCCACGGGGTTGCGTGCTGGAAGGATCACACCCCAGGCGTCTGCCACGTGTGCCAGTAGCAGCTGTGAGAGGTGGCGGTGCGCGCGCTCATCCCAGTGCACGCCATCCCTCAGCCGATGCTGGCCTGCATGGCGGAAGTGGAAGTGGAGATCCAGCACATCGAAGCCACGCCTCATCGCCTCTGCTGAGCTGTAGAAGTTGGCTACCACCACGTCTTCACGTAGGCGTGAGGGGCAGGCCGGGGCATTAGGCCGCAGGAAACCCCCGGACACAACCTCGGCTACGGGCATGGTGGTATTCCACACCAGGAGGCAGGAGGTGGGCAGCACCTGATCCAGGCGCTGGAACAGCCTCTCCAGGTCTTTTCGGTAGCTCCGGAAGAAATCGTTCCCGTACCTGGACAGGTCCCAGAGGCACGAGTTGATGACCACCAAGTCGGGGGTGTGGTCGCCCCAGTGCAGCTGCTGGAGGATGTCCTCGACGTAGGGCGAGTAGGCGCGCGTGAGGAAGTAGAAGCGAACCAGGTGGCGTCCGGAGCAGAACTGGCGGACCTCGCGGTAGTGGGTGCCGTTGTGCAAGCCGCCCCACCTGCCGCCCTCCAGCAGCACGTCCTGTTCGAAGCTCAGCTCGCCCTTGCTCTTGAGCTGACTGGAAGACAGCAGGCAGTCCTTCTGGAGCAGGAGCACCAGGTCCTTGTACACGGCGCGCTGGATGGAGTCCCCCAAGACGACGACGAACTTGTTGTGCAGGAGCTGCTGGACTTCGCGGGCGCGGAGGTGGGGCATGGCGACTTCCTGCCGGGAAGCCTTGGGAGGGAACTGAGGGGTGGGGTGAGGTGGGCTTGGGGTGGGGAGGACGCGAGGAACCTCACAGAGAGGAGCCCGGCGTTGCCTCTGGGCCGTGGTGGAGCCGAGGGCAGAGAGCTCCGGTGGTCCAAAGCTGCCTCATCCGGTTCCACGGCCCCCGGTGTGACCTCTGAACCCTGGGGGGGGGGGGGTAGAGCGCGGGTCCAGGCTCCACCTGGCGGAGGAGACGGGCTGCAGCCCCCACAGGAAGCCTCGGCCCCCAGCTCGGGGGAGCAGGCCCTGCTCCTGGGGCTGGCGCAGGGATGGTCCAGGCCTCTGCCAGCCTCAAGCGTGCCCCTCCACCGGCATCTCACCTGTGCCTGGCACTCCTGCGTCTACGGCATTCCGAGCCATGATTGGCAGAACACGCGGGTGGGTTGTGGGACCCGGTGCAGAGGGTCGACGCGAACCTCTCACCCGCTTCCCCGTGAACTTGAAATCTTGAAGGATTGTGCTACCTTTTTTAACGAGGCGTGCCGGCCGTTTCCACACTGCACATTGCTTCGTGCTTCCATCAGACTCTTGTCTCCTTTCACTGTCCCCTTCCCTGATTCCTGGTAACCACGGAACCACGTCTGCATTTACGCAATTTGCCATTTCAGGAATTCTGTGCAGGTGGACGCGTACAGCGTGTGGCCTTGGGAAACTGTCCCCACTCCCACCCCTGCATTGTTGTCTGGATTTGTCAACTTGGCCAAGCTGTTGGCCGAACTAGGAATTGAGTTTCCCGTTGATGGGGACGCCACCACTTTGTTCCGTTTCTTAGGGCTCCCTGAAGCCATCCATTAAAAGGAGAGCTGGGATGTACGCAGTTTTTGGTTGTTACAAATGGCACTGCTGAATCCTCGTACCTGTTTTGTGTAGGTCTGCATTTTTTTAAAATTTGAAATAACAATTTTAAAATTTGAAATACTGACAGCCATTGTAATGCTGTCAGGTGGTTGTACGGATAAAGCTTTACGAGATGCCTAGATTATCTGGTGTGGTTCATGCATGTAGTCCCAACATTCAGGAAGAAGAGACAAGAGGATGGTGAGTTTGGGACCCGCCTGGGCTATTTAGCACATACTGGAACTTATTATCAAAAGTGAAAGGAAAACAAAAATCTCAAGTTTGTTTCTGAGGTGAATAATGATTTTAATTTCTTAATGGTTTGTCACTTGCATAGCCTGAATATGTGAAACCTCAAATCTTTCATATTCTTACTGAAGCAGCTCTGACCCTACGGAGAGAGAGAGAGAGAGAGAGAGAGAGAGAGAGAGAGAGAGAGAGAGAGAGAGAGAGAGAGAGATTTTTCTTTTTCCTATGGGTGCCCTCATGGAGGCTGTTAAGCCCCATGGAATTCGCTTTGAAATTCCTGTGTCACTGGGTTATCTTAGGCCCTTCAACAGGTGTTTGGGAAACCCAGTGACATAGTGTTTCACTTGGGAGCCAAGAGAAACCAGAGACCCCAGGCACATACCTGGCTACGTATGTGGAGAAGTGTTAGGTTTGGTTTTGAAGGCGAAAGTCAAGTTCTGAAACCACCATTTTCTCCCGTGTTCGTGAAGGCTGGAAATAAAAGGAAAAACGTTTTACCTGTCCAGTGTGATTATATCAGTAAAAACGTTCTCTGCCGGTTTTGTCAGCTGTAACCTCCGAGGACCTCACAAATTTCCTCACACCATCTCAGGGTATTTTTGACCCGTGCTTATCTTACTCTGTTTTCTCCGGGGATCATCTGGTACTTTCTCTTCCAGTGTTTTCTCAATTGCTCATCAAAGTCTCCTTAGTTTTTTCAGCACAGCAGTTCTTCCTTTAAAAAAATTTGTCTGTGATTTCAGTGTGACCAGGAACATTGAAGATTTGCGTTTGTCTGCCATTTACAAGTGACTCAGTTTGCTTATGTTTTTGCTATAGAGACAAGCCTCTTGCACATTTAATCTCACTTGGCTAAAACTGAGTCTCTAAGGTGCTTGGTGGTAGTTTAGGAAGCAGGGAAATAAACGCTTTCTAAGGTAATTTTCACTTTATGAATTTATGAGTAGAAAGTTAAAACAATAACCTTTAGACATTATTTTCGTATAATATGGAAAAATATTTCTTATTCTAATATTCTTTTAAAATGACTCTCTAAATATCTCCTTGTACTTTGGCTAAGCACAACCACTAATAAAAAGAATAAAAATTAAGTCCATAAGCTGTTTGTGTCTGTGTATAATTTGGATCTATGCTTCGTTTGGTTTTCTTCCTCTTATCTTTGAGGAGTCTACCGTAACAATACTTATTTTATTTTTTCCCCAAAAGTAGATTTGGTCAAATGTTAATATTAGTGTATTTTGACTCCCATTCCTTGAAATATAAATTTTAAATTAAAAATCAACATTTAAACTTTTTTTTCCTCACTGAATGAAGTTGATGGTATATCCAGTTGGTGAGAGAAATCTTTCTTGAGGTAGCCAGGAAATATAGATTAATAAATTTCTCTCTCTACCAAAATAAATAATGTAAGATAATAAAAAAAGAGCCAAAACAGAGTATTAAAAGTTTTGGCTGGAAAGAGACAATTGTATAGATAGAAGATATATAGCCACACCCATGGATATTCTAAGCCAAGAATGTTAGATTTTAGCAGAGTCAGATTTTAATTTTTACTGTAATAGTTTCACTGTTAAGCTCTTCGGAGTTTAGAAAATCATTCTGGTTGTAGGAATTAAGAGTTAGCCATATAGATGACAAGAAATGTGTAAGAGAAAAATGCAGACCTTAGGAAGGCACAAGGACCAAAAATGTTGATATGGTTAAAATGAAGAGATGCCCTCATTAGCTGGAGCAGCCTTTGCTGACTTTCCTAGCCCCTCCTTCTTCCCCTCTTGCCAAGAGTTTCAATACCCTGCTTTATTTATTTTTTTTATTTTTACAATCCTTTACTGGCATATCACGTTTTGTTATTATTTTACTATATTATCATTTTCTCTCTTTGATTTTTACTTTTTGATTTTCAGTTTTTCAAGACAGGGTTTCTGTCTTGTAGCCTTGGCTGCCCTGGACTCAATTTGTAGACCAGGCTGTCCTTGAACTCACAGAGTGAATTCCTGGAGTGCTGGGATTAGAGGCTGTTATCATTATTCACCCTGCTGTTACCATTTTCTTTTTACTTTTTTATATTAATTACAGTTTATTCACTTTGTAACCCAGCTGTAGCCCCCTCTCTAATTCCCTCCCCATCCTACTATTCCTCCTTTATCTCCTCCCTGCCCCTCTCTAAGCCCACTGATAGGGGAGGTCCTCCTCCTCTTCCATTTGACCCTTGCCTATGCGGTCTCATCAGGCCTGGCTGCATTGTCTTCCTCTGTGTCCTGGTAAGGCTTGTTTTCATTTTCTTATTCCATCAGATTTAAACCCTAGAGAAAAATGACTTGTTTCCATTTGTTCATGTTTTCTCAGCTTTTAAAATGATGTTGACTATGTAGCTGATCCGTCAATAAATGCATGTATGATGAAACAATAACCCATGGAAATTCATTATTGGAAGAGATCATTAAAAACTTTCCAGAAGGAAGGAGATGAGGACCTTTCCTATCAGTGGACTTGGGGAGGGACATGGGTAGAGAAGGGGGAGGGATGGTGGGATTGGGAGGGGAGGTGGGAGAGAGCTACATGGGGGATACAAAATATAAAAAAATATATCAAAAAATTTTATATAAAATATATCAAAAAATTTTCGATGTAAATATATATCAAAAACTGCCCTAAAAATCTATGTAATACTTGCATTGCATAATGCTTCTGCTATGGAGCCATCCAGTCTGTGTCCTCACACTGATTCATATGTCATAGTACTGGGGACGTGCTTTTCCTGAGGGTCTGTTCTGTCCTCAGGAAACATCAGCACAGCGTCCCTGAACTCCTATGTGCTGTGCTGTTGAGATACTGTCTTAAAGAAGAAAGGAAGGAGAAGGCGATGGAAAAAAGAAAGGGAAGCAAGAAAGGGTAGAAAGGGGAAAGAAAACTGTCTTTGCTATTTTTTTTGGAGGGGTCGAGTGTCTTCCTTTATTGATTTGCACATGTTGTCGTTGGGTTGGTTTTTTGAGACACGATTTCTCTGTGTCACCCTGGCTGTTCTGAAACTGGCTCTGTAGACCAGGCCGGCCTCCAACTCATAGAGATCCTCCTGCTTCCGCTTCCCGAGTGCTGGGATTAAAGACATGCGCCATCCCCGCCTGGCTATGTCTCTGTATTTTTTAATACCTTGTTTTGAGATATTAGAGGACCGTAATAATTTTTCTCCCATGTGGCTGTCTTAAATGTTATTTGAATGCTGTTACTCTCTTTGTGTCCTTCTTACGTTGGCCCTAAATCTCTTCAGTCATTTACAGTGCCGAGGCATGATTCCCACTATGTGTCAGCATAGGGCTGTATGCTCCATGAGCACAATGGTAGGTGATTCAGAAGTATGTCACCATGCCAGAGCAAGTGGTAGTTATGTGGACACTTGTGAGACAGTGCTCCTCTTCTCTCCCAAAGGGACCGACTTTTTTTCTTTCCTCATAATATTTTTATTGATTATTTGGGAATTTCACATAATGAGCTCTGAACATTAAACAGGTTTACTTTCTAGTCTTTTCCAGGTCCTCCCTACCACCCTTGGGATCTTCCCCTGTAAAAAATTAAAAAAAAAAAGGAGGGAAAGAAGGAAACAAACAAACAAACAACCCCTACAAGCCCAGTTTGTGTTGCCCATATCCTCGATGGCCCATGGTCAGACTCCCAGGGGCCAGTAGCCCCTTAAAGAAAACTGAGTCCTTTTCTACCTTCTCCCCTTCCAGAAGCCATCAGTTGTGGAGAACTACAATTTAAGCCAGGCGTGGTGGTACATGCCTGTAATAATCCCAGCCCTCAGGGAAGCAGAGGCAGGCCCATCTCAGTGAGTTCGAGGCCAGCCTGAGTCCAGGAAAGCTAAGGAAGGCTACACAGAAAAACCCTGTCAAAAAAAAAAAAAAAAAAAAGCGTTCTCTTCGATGTCTTTCTGTTTAGGCTGTTAGGTTTCAGACAACCTGTTGTTGTTCAGAACCAGGGCAATGGTGCAGCCGGGCAGCAGGTTCTGGGGCTGGGTTGGAGCCGCAAACCTCCATGTGCTCCTCGCTGGCCGCTTTGCTCAGTGGGCACAACTGGGCCAACCCGATGCCCTGCAAACTCTGTCCCCTAGCGGGTCAAGCAGCAGAGGGTTCACCGGCGGGCTCCAGGTAGGGGTGGGCCTAGGGCCAGCCCTCTTTTCTGCTTCCTCTCTTCGGTGCTGGCTACCAGGCAGAATTTCTCTATCTGTGGGTAACGCTGCTGCCGGCGGACTTCTGTCTCACAGGAGGGCAGCGCAGGCCCAGGGCTGAATGTTTGACTCATAGTCTCTGTCCTCCACATTTGGGAGTGGGGACAAGTAGGGAGGTCGCTTCATCAGTTACCGTATTTCTCACTGCATGGATGTCCCTTATTCTTATTTTGCTTATTGACTAAGCAGTTGTAGCAAAACCTTTACTTTCAAACTGTCATCTTGTATAAAGCCAGGGCAGTTTGGGGGGGATTTGGTTCTACTTAAAAATCTTCTTCTCTGTGTCTAATTGGTCTTCTCAGAATTCATCGCAAGACATCTGTGCCATTCAAAAGCAAATCCAGTTTTCCAGGTGTGGTTTGATCAGCACAATTCTAGATTTGGCTTATCACCTCTTTTGTTCAATTAATGCTGCCTAAAATCTAATCTGTTTTTTTTTTTTTTCGTGTAATCCACTGCTTTCATGACTCATTTTGCCTTTCGCCTTCCACTACACTTTTCTGAGTCATCTCAATACACGATAAATATTAATTTCTTTATCCTGAGTCTGTGCCTCTGGCCTTTTAACTTTGAGAACAAACAGAAAGACTCTTTACTGTTAAGCTTATTTATTCTATTGTTCCTGCTTGCCAAGGTCTTTCATTTCATTGCTGTGACCTGTTGTTACGGTTTTGGGTTCTAACATTGCCATCCTGGTTCCTTAATTCCTTTTCAAGAATCTGCACACCATGCCTGGTAGACAACTGTCCTTTGAGTCGACAGTAAATAACTGAACTAGACAGAACACATTTGTGGTGCGCGTTTACCTGCCTTCCAGTTTGCGTTTTTTCCAGCTTTCAGTAAGTTCGGATAAAATGGTTTAACCTATTATTGACCTTTGCCTCTAGGACATACATTTCCAAGGTGAACTTTTTGTAAATATCACAAGCCCCTGTACAGTCTTTGTAGAGTAGACTCGTGGGTTTCATGGATTCGACAGCGTGACCTCACAAAGACTTGCGGGGCCTCCTTCCTGCATCTCCCAGTGCCCTGGGCCCTGTTTCATGTTCCTGGAGGCTGTTCTTTCTGTGCTGCCTTAGCTGGATTCCTTTGTCCTGAGTTAACAGGGGATTGCAGCAGAGCAGGGGCATGAGGCTTCACCAGATTCCTTTCTTACTGCCACAGGTAGGGTAGTGTATATGTCTAACATAGGATAAGTGCCTCAGTTCTTCCGAAGGCTTGAAAGCCCCTCTAAGGAACTCTGTCCGTTGGCTAAAGAGATAAAACTGTAACTCTGTGCAGACTCTCAGATGCCCCTGCCTCCCTGCTGTTCCTTGACATCCAGGGACCTCCTGCTTGTGTGACCATACAGGGCTCCACGTTTAATGCACTCCTCCGTGGTTTGAAATTCATAGTCTGTTTTGAAAGGGGCCCTACAAATTATGTAGCCAGTCCTGCTGGGATGGTACTGGTTCCCCTTAGTCCTCTCACCCTCCCTGTAGGTTTTCCTTAACACTGCCCCATGCTTGCATGGTGAATCCTTTTGCCAGTCTTCTCTATTACAGTTCTCTCTGTGGGGGCTGGAGAGATGGCTCAGAGGTTCAGAGCACTGGCTGCTCTTCCGGAGGTCCTGAGTTCAGTTCCCAGCAACCACATGGTGGTTCATAACCATCTGTACTGAGATCTTGTGCCCTCTTCTAGTGTGCAGTCACACATGCAGGTAGAATACTGTATAAATAACAAATAAATACATCTTAAAAAAAACAACAAAAGTTTAAAAAAACAACAAAAAAAAACAATTCTCTCTCTCTCTCTCTCTCTCTCTCTCTCTCTCTCTCTCTCTGTGTGTGTGTGTGTGTGTGTGTGTGTGTGTGTACCATGTGTTCCCTGCCAAGTGTCTGACTCATGCAGAAAGAACTGTGATGAGTCAAATCTGTTCTTCTGAGGCTTTTGACTCCTAGTGATCGTTGGTTCTTTATGTTCTCCACACCTATTCCTTTGTGTAAAAAATTCTAAAACCTTAGCTGAAATCAATACAACACTTCACACTAATTTGCTACGGCTCCATTTGTCCCATTTTTCAAGATTGGCTAGTATTTTCCAGCATATGGTTTTCTTTTCCACTGCTGTTTTGAGCTCTTCAAAGGCCACTGGCAATGTTTAATGATCTAATTTGCAGGCTCTTTAGAAACCACCAGAGAAAATTCAGACTCAGATAACACTCCACGTTTCCCTTATCAATACACTTTGCCTTTTTCATCTAAGAAGAAGAGGGGCTTGCTTTCTTTGTCATCATTGAAGGTATTAATATCAAACAAAGAACCTTTCTTTAGCTTCTTGAAATGATGAAAAATTTTAATTACAAAAAACAAAAAAACAAAACAAAACAAAAAACCCCAAAAACCTTCTACCAATTTACTACCACAAACTTCCCTAAATCCATCAATTCCATCCTACTTTCTTATATGAATTCCTCCCTGACCATGCTGGGTATTTGTTTTATTTTTGTATTTTGCCATCTAACTTTTTGAATCCACGAAGAAGGCTAAAATATTAAAAATGTGTAAATTAAGTTTATCTTTCACTACCTTCTAGCTCTAAGGAAGAATATTGTTCCTATTTTTTTTTAAAGCTGTTTTACACCATCCTGGTTGGGGTCCCAAGTACAAAGAAAGGCATTGGTTTTCAGAAAGAAAGAAAAAATAAGCCTACAGTAAGATGTGGTTTTAGGGACCAATTTTGGGTTATAAAGCAAAAGTGTTTTAGGAAAGACTTAGCTGATGAATAAAGAGAAGCTTCCTTAATACACGTGACTGCTCTGGACACATCTGTGTGAGTTTCTTGTCACAGCTCTCTCGGTGGTTACTATGTTGGATGCATTTGCACGCTCAAGCTAGCCAGAGGGCCAGTGGTGCTTAGATTTTATATGTGTTTCTCCAGAGTCTGAGCTCAGCAACCACATTGCTTTCTTTTAGCTGTCTGACCCTTTCTTCCTCTGTGGCTTCATTATTTGCAGTTGTACTATTAGAATTGCATTTATGTGAACTTCTGAAATTATCTTCCATCTCCCTATTTCCTGGCATAAAACCCAAATTTACTTTTTTTTATTTTTTAAATAAAAATAAATCTTGTTCACTATTCTTCAGCCTCTTCCATAAAATATATTTCTAGTAGGTCTGTATTGAGATGAATAAAATAAATGCTTTCTGATAAATATGTAGAAAAGTCTGTCTCTAATGTCTTAGCCCATTTAGGATCAGCTAATATTCCTGTTCTACCTCATTAATATGTTTAGTTGTGGTTGTTAGCTCTGTGTGAAGGTTTTGTTTATAAGTGTGCCGGTATAAAAAAATACCTGAGACAGTAATTTATAAAGCACAGAAGTTTATGGTTCAGGTGTTAGGACTCATTGGGGGGCATTTCTTGTTTTTATTCTTCCTTCTATTGAAAATATCTTTTCTCATTATATATCCTGATTACTTATGTTTTCCCCTCCCTCTACTCATTCCAGTTATCCCCCATAACTGGAACTCCCATTAAGATCCACTCCTTTTCTGTCTCTTCTTAGGAAACAAACAAGCTTCTCAGGGATAACAATAAAAGATAAAAAAAAGAAACATAATATGAAACAAAAATTATCAAATCAAAATTGGACAAGACAAACAAAAAGAAGAAAAAGAGCCCAAGAGAAGGCACAAGAGTCAGAGACCTACTATTTTGCACTTTCAGGGATTCCATAAAAACACTAACCTGGAAGCCATAATATATGCACAGAAGATCTGGTGCAGACCTGTGCAGGCCCTGTGCATGCTGCTTCCGTCTCTGTGAGTTCATATGAGTTTTGCTTATGTTGATTTAAGGGTCCTTATTTTTTTTGATGTACTCTATCCCCTCTGGCTCTTAAACTCTTTCTGCCTCTTCTTTGGGGATCCCCGATCTCTGAAGAGAGGGATTTGATAGAGACATCCAATTTAGGGCTGAGTATACCAAGGTCTCTCTCTCTCTCTGTGTATAATGTCTGACTGTGGGTCTCTGTATTTGTTCCCATCTGCTTCAGGAGGAAGCTTCTTACTGAACTATTTCTTGTTGTATCATCCCACCATAGAAAGTGAGAGTTTAAGAGGGGGAAGCCTCCAGCTGTTATATAATCAACACTAATCCTCATGACTTAACTCTCCTGGGATCCCAAGAGTCCATACTTCCCTTCCCCAAAGTTGTGGGGATTAAATTTCTCGTTTCTGACACATACTATTGGGAAGAAATATTCAAATCATACCATTCTTCTCTAGCTTCCCAAATTTATAATCTTCTAAGATATCTCTATGCCCAGAATTGCTTCAGAATATTAATGTATCCCAGACCTAGAATGTAAGATTCAAGGCACAATTTTTCGTAGGGCAGATTATCCCTTTCTCTTCTCTCCCTGTGTGTGTATATGTGTATATAAAACTAAAATTTACATTTTTTCTAAAATACAGTGAGATAAGCATAGGGCAAGCAAGTAGGGGTAACTGGACTTAAGTGAAATTGAACACCAGCTAGGAAAATAACATTAAGTCTTAAAGCTTCACAATAATCTCTTTTGATTTCTTGTCTTCTACTTTGGATACACTGGTGTAGGAGTTGGACCCCTGAGGTCCCAGGCAATTTCTACCATGGCTACTGGACTCAGTTTGCTCAGCAGCTCTTATCATTTTGTTCCTCTAAAGCTGGAGCTGCAGACTGTGGTCCCATAAGTGTGAGGTCTTGGAGACTGCCCTTGCAGTGGCTTCACTTGCAACACACTTGGTAGGGCTCTGTGGGCACCATTTCCCTATGACAACACTGTCCATTTCCCAGCATTCTGTGACATCCATTGAAATATATTGGGAATGGGGGTTGTTGGGGGGGCTATCCTAATATCCCTTTCACAAGCTAGAATTACTTGACAAGTAGTTTCAATTTGCGAGTTCCCCAGATCAGACTGACTTGTGAGCATGTCTATGGGGGATTATCCTAATTGTTGTTAATTAATGTAGGAGGGCCCAGCCTACTGTGGGCAGAGCCATCCCTAGGCAGGTGACCCAGAACTATAAGGAAGGAAGCTGAATAGAAGCCATTTTGCAAGTGAGCCTGAAAGCAGCATTCCTTCATGTTTCTGCTCTACCTTTGTGTGTGTGTGTGTGTGTGTGTGCCTGTGTGTCTATGATTTAGTTCTCCAGTTTGAGGTAATGTCATCTAAAATATCAAGTAGTCCTGGCTTGAGTTTCTGCTTGATTTACCTCAGTGATGGACTGGGACCTGCAATTGTAAGCAGAACAAAAAAACATGGCCCCTCACTTCCTCAATCTGAGTGTCCAATGGTGTTAGTTGACATGGTTGTAGACAAAATTTGTTGCTAGAACCTTCAGGAACATTGGTGGTGGGACATTGTTGGGATTTGGTGCTGAGATCCTATGTCTGAAAATCTTGGACTCAGGACCCTAGCTTGTCTAGGAGAACTCTTAGAATCCTGGTTTTCCTCTGTATCAAGCTCTGTGGCAAATGGTTACTAGGCTACTCTCTTAGTTCTCACATAACATATTTTCTTTTATTTTCCATGACAAGACTTAGAGATTTCAAAGTCTTTACATTCCTTTTCCCTTTTAACCACACACTTCACCTTTAAAATATCTCTCTCTCTCTCCCTCCCGACCTTCCTCTCTCTCCAAGCAGCTAAAGTAAGTCATGGATAACCCTGAACAACTTTCTGCTTAAAGAGTTTGTTCTTCAGATACAACAGTTCATGACTGTTTTCTGTAACTTTTAGGTTTTTTAGGAAAATTGTTTGAAGACTCAAGAGGTTACTCAGTAACATGTTTGCTGGTCAGGCATGTGGACCTGAGTTTTTGATCTCCAGCAACCATATAAAAAGCTGGTTGGCCCTTGTCTTCCCACTGAAGAAGAGAGAGAGAGAGACAGGAAAATCCCTGGAACCTTCTGACTGAGTGAGCTCTGGGCTCAATGAGAGACTTTGTCTCAAAATATACGGTGGAGATCAATTGAGGAAGACATCTGAGATCAACTTCTGGCCTCTATACACGAATATATGTGGGTACACATATATGAACACACATATGCATACATATGAACAGGAATACATGTGTGTCCAGTATACTCACACATATACATATGCACACACAAGTAACTGACATAAAGTACTCAAAAAGGAAAAAAAAAAAAAAAAGCTCATTTCATGGTGGATAGCATCACATAGCTGATGTGCTCTGAGAGGATGGGGGAGAAGAGACAGAGCGAAGAGATGGAAAGAAGTGGAAGGAGAGGTGAAGAAAGAGGAAAGAAGGAAAGGCTGGGGAGGGAAGAGTGTGTTTTATTTTTCCTACCAACTGTTCTTGCAGAAACTAGTTCACTATGGTAAGATTTGCATTAATACCTTAACAAGAGCAGTCATGACCTCGTCGCCTAACTACTCCCCACCTTTCCCTTTCTAGAAGGTTCTATGGCCTCTGATCAGTGCTACATTGGGGATGAAGATTATGAACATCAGGCTTTAGGAGACAAACTACATCCAAACTGTAGCATATGTTTTGTCCATGCCCCGTGCTCACATGTCTTTACTGCTTGTCTTTAATGCATACACTTATTATGGAAATTTATTTGTGAATGAAAGTTGCAGATAACTTCAGGAGCTCTGAGGAAAACTATAGATATGGTGCATTTCCCTTCAGTTTTGTTCTTTCTTAGCACAGTCTGGCATCAAGAGATGTGTCTTCTTGTAAAGATTATTTTTTTAATTTTACACACACACACATACACACACACACACAAGTGTCTTGCCTACATGTATATGTGTGTAGCATGTGCATGCCCGTCACTGGATGGAAGAGGCCAGAAGACAACTTTAGATACCCTGGAAGTGGAATTAGAGATGTCATGAGTGCTGGAGCTAAACCTGTTTCTTGTGTAAGAACAGCCACTGTTCATAACCACCAAGCTCTAAAGAATGGGTTTCTTAAACCACATTAAAAATCTTAAGCTTAGATAGCATTAAGTTTATGCAATCTTTATCAAGATTCTGCCTTAAGACTTACCTTAAATCATATCCCTCAAACCTCATGAATATTTTTGACACTAAAATGACATTAAAATCTATCACTATGTCAATATTATTGGTATATCTCTTTTACTATTGGTAATCAAAATCAGTGTTGCCCCATCAACAGATTAGGGGAGCCAATATTTAAAAATATGTTTAGAGAAGGGTTTTTGAAATTAAAAAAGAAATTGCTTGATATTCCTTAAGGAAATCTTCCTTGCCAATGCATTTATATATGGTAAAAGGAACCAGTCCATCTCTTGTCTGTATATTTGTCCTATTAATAATGTGCTACCAGCATCTGTGATTTGAATGTAGGCAAAATTATTGTGTTAAAATTTAATTGTCCCTGTGTCCCTGGTGTTTTAGCGCTCTAGTTTGCTTTTCTGTTGCTAGGACAAAAAAAAAAAAAAAAAAACAATTTGGGGAAAGAAAAGGTTAATTTCAGCTTATACTTCCAGGTCACAGGCCATCATTAGGGCAGAAACTCAGGCAGAAACTGAAGCTGAAACCATGGAGGGTGACTGCTTACTGGTTCACCCCCTCTGTGTCTTCTTCAACTTTCTTTACAGCATTTGTCTTGGGAAGGTACCACTCACGGGGAGCTGGGCCCTTCGCAGCAGTCCTTTGCCATAGTCCTCACAGCTATGTTCTGTCTGACTTACTAGCTCCCTCAAGTATGACTCTCTTTTTTCTTCAAGCTGATAGTGAAAATTAACCAGGAGAGCTGGTATTTGAACAGGAGACCATAGGAGACAATTAAGCCATGAAGGTGGTATCATTAGGGGTAGGATCCAGGTTTTCTTTAAAGGTTTGAGTGAATGGATTCCATCTGTTTCACTCTCTGCCTCATGAACAAACTGGTCATCCTCTTTCGCCCTTTCTGTGCCATCTATGACTCATGGGCCATTTTTAGACAACAAACCTGCCAATATCTTCTTCATCCTGGACACTGTAGCCTCAAGAACTATAAGAACTATTTTTTTTCTTTATAAATTATGTAGTCTCATGTATTTAATTGTAGGAACAAAAAAGCAAAGACACCAAGATGCAATTGGTTACAGATTTTTATTTTTATTTTTCACTAAACTGAAGTTCAAGGGTGGTTTTGTCTTTGTGTCCCCATGTAAAAAGTAAAAGGGAATTGCCTTAGTTACTTTTCTTTGTGAAAAAAATATCCTGACAAAAGAAGCAGAAGTGGGAAAAAGTATATTTTGACTCACAGTTTGAAAGCACAGTCTGTCATGAGAGAGAGTCAGGAATCAGCAGAGAGCAATGCATGCTGGTACTCAGCTAACATCCTCGTTTGTTTGGTTGATTGGTTTTTGTTTGTTTGTTTGTTTTTAAGCATTCTAGGATACAACCATAGTTAATGCTGCCACCCAGCTTGAGAGTGGGCCTTTTCACCTCACATAAACTAATCAAGATAACCTCTTGCAGACATACCAAAAGGGTAACCTAGTCTACATAATCCCTCAAAGCTGCACCTGGAGGCTTGTCCTCTAGGTGATTCTGGATCTCCATAAACAGACAATCAAGACCATCTCAGAAAGTCTTAAAAGTTTATATTCACAATTGATTTGGATGCAAATAAAGTAGGAGAAAGATCTCAGTAAAGGTCTATTAGTTAGAACTGTAAAATGTCTATCTAAAAAGGCATTATAAGCCTAATGTGAGTGATAGTTTACTGGAGGTTTAGGAAAGTTACACATTCCTGGACTGTCAAGTAATCTATGTTTAGGGTTTACACAAGGAAATGAAATCTGGAGGGAAATAGGTAAAATAGGATATGTTCTCTGTGCCGTAGCATTTCTTAGACGGGGTTACCTGTCATTTACTCTTCTATCACTTGTTCATTGTATTCTCTTCTTTCCATGCCCTTTCTAATTTAACTCTTTACCCACTGAACATGATGAGATCAACAGGTGTTAGGAGTTGGATTCACGGTGTTAATACAATTTTACACCATCTCAAAATTAAAAATTAAAACAAATTTACACATTGGTACAATTTGCTGAACCTCACTCTTACTTTTTTTTTTTTTGAGAAACAGATTTAAGCAACTGCCATCAGTACCTAAAAAGTGAGTGAGATAATTAAGATGTTGATGAACAGAAAAGGCTTACAATTAATATGGATGTACATCATTGTTGATGTGTAAAGTAGGTGATAGGCATAAGTACTATTTGACATATTTATATAAATGTACCTCATTGTTGATATGTAAAGCATGTGACAGGCATAATTACTGTTTGGCATATTAGCATAAATATACATCATTGTTGATATATGAAGAGGTAATAGGCATAAGTACTATTTGACAATTAACATAAATGTATATCATTGTTGTTATGTAAAATAGGTGATAGCTATAAGTACTATTTGACATTAAGAAAGAAGAAATAGAAAAAAATGATAGTGTCCCAGCCACTGTAAATATTTTTATTGCACTAAGATGATTTTCATCCAGATATTAAAGATAGTTATTGCTATTTTTTGGAACATCTCAGCTTTGGTTTTGAATTTTTATTCACCGAGGCTAAAAACCACGGCGGTGATCAAAGGCATAATTATAACATATTTATAGCCTATTATTATTGTAACATTCTGAAGTAAAGGGTAAAAATTCAACCCAGTGAACTTGTTCTTCCTGTTAATGACACAGGATTGAGACATTTAAATGCTAAGACATGGATCCTTCAGGCAGAACATAAAATATTTATAATGAAGGGAGTATGGACCAATAAATTTCAGTTATGAATGTTTTTAGCTAGAAGAAATAATAAATAACCTTCCATGGGCAATACTTCAGTTTGCATTTATTGTACTTCATCACATCACATTTTCAGGAAACAATAATGATTGCATAGTAGGACACTAAATTACTCTCATGTTTAATGAACAATTAAGCTGTTTAGCTTTGATTAAAATATAAGAGCCTCTGTAATTTGACTGTAAGATGTGGTTTCCTTGAAAAGGTATAGTTTATGATAATAATGGCATCATATTTTATCCATTTTGTGATTGAAAACAAGCGATTTCAAAAATAGGGAAAGCTTGGAAAAGAATAATCAAATTGTAGGTTTGGGAAAGAAATGAAAGGATTGTTACTTAAGTAATTGGGAGATGTACCTTTCACTTGGAATGTCTTTAATTTAGCTTTAGTCCATTTAAGGTTTTTTTTTTTTTAAATTTCTAGAGAAAATGGCCAGAATTTTATATTGATCATGTATAGAAATTGCTAAGAAACTGTAGTATTATAGTACCAGGACGATAGTGTAGGCCGGGAGACAAAAAGAGTTGTGTTTGTATAACAGTTTGCCTATGTGACCTTGGCCATGTCATTTATCTTCACACTCTCACTTCTTTGTGAAGCAACAGTAAGACCTATACTGAATGACTGTTATGAAGGGAGGTAGTGTGTCTCAGCCTAGACTGTTAAGGGAGCAGAGCAGGGTGTAAGCTTTATGTAGATACTTGTGCTCCTGGGAACAGGAAGTCGTGAAGCATTAGGAGCTAGGCAAGGAAGGAAGGAGAGCCAACAGCAAGTTGACTTACCAGCAGACCATTGTACTAAGTGTCTACTTGCTTTCCTGTCTCTCAGAGAGGAATTGCGTAAAATATGAATCAAGAGCATCTGTCGAGGGGAAGAATGGAAGAAGGATTTACTTATCAATTTCCTTCTCTACATCTGTCACTTAAGAGGTATATTAGGAGTGAGCCACATCCCTCACTTATTTCTTATGGTAAAGCTTGGCTGCTCTATACCTCTGAAGGTGGTGCTCTATTTGGACATAAAGTCATAAGTCATTTAAAAGGAGAGTTGTCTTCCTTCAACCAAACAGGGTGGGGTGGCCCCCCCTACAGTCTGAGTAAATTTAGGCACACAGAGGAAACTACATCTAGGGATGAGATGAAAAGGTTGGCCAAGCTGCAGAAAGAGAGAAATAAAAAAAAAAAAAAAAAAAAAAAAAAAAGAACACAAAACTCCTGATACTCTGGCCCCGTTCTTATCTCCGGAAGCCTGTGAGAATATGTGTAAGTGAACTACTCTGTCTGTGCTGTTGTTACGGTAGTCCCAGCAAACTGGCACAGAGTGTTAACATCCCACACCCTGAGGGCTACAGGTATAAAAGGAAAAGAGGTTCCGTTCTTTCTCCCAGATATGGCAATATCTAGAAAGAGAATGGAGGATACTGGAGGGAAAAAAAACAGTAGGCTGCACCTACAGCTTACGTGTTGGTTTAGTGTCAGAAATGGACTGGTGGGACCAAAACAAACAAACAAATGTGGCTACAAAGCAATGAAATGTAAAAATACATTTTAAAACTGTAGTTTTATTAATAAGAGCCAAAGCTAAAATTACACATTACTACCTAAGAGAAAATTTATGTAGGATTCATTAGAAAACATATCTGAGCTCATTATTAGATTACTAAAGTTTGCTGTAATTCATGCACATCTCTTCTGAAACCAGAGAGAAATAGCTGTACACTTTCTCTAGAAGGCAATCAACACAATATGTGAAAAGTAACTATGTATTTGAAAATATAAAGCATTAGATAAAATATGACATTGCTCTGATTTTCTTTACATGTATGTTTGATTCCCTGGAAATTTATAGCAACAAGATTTGGCCTTCAAATTCCATGTACTGTATTGCAAAGGATCTTGAATTGGACACACTAGAGAAATGAGTGATTTTCTTGGTCACAGGAGGCGTGCACATGGTTATAAGTTTGGTTACATGAGACCACGAAAGCTTTCTGTTATATTTGTGGAGATGTCGGGAAATGTCTCCATATTTCAGGGGTTGTTAAAGGGTTTGTGGATTGTTGAAGTGAGAAGGAGAGAAAGGAAATGTGGTTTCTGTGGGTGAAGAAATGGAGTCAGGAGTCCTGAGTGCTATGACATGTACGTGTGTGAAGGAACGCTCAAGCAAAATCCAGCAAGTGAAAACTTAGCAGATTTGAATTTTCCATTTCACTAAATTCAATCCCAGCGTTGCTTCCTGTATGCATTCTTTTTCAAGAAAATAGCAGTTTGATATCCATTCTTCGAGTTAGCATCAAGAAGGAAGTCAAGCTGGTTTTCATACAAATATTATCAAAACATTATGCACTAAGCAGCCTGATAAATGTTGGTAAGATGAAATGTGAACACTAAAATTGCAGGCTTTGCATAAGTCATCGTTTAATAACTACCTTATTTACCTAATAACTACCTTATTTACCTAATAGCTGAGAAGGGGAAAACAAGAGGAGACAGATGTACTTGCTCCCCCACTGTTTAGCTTTGTGCTCCTCTCTGGCTGAACGCCATTTCCAGGTGTTTGGTGTTGAGCCAAAAACTAAAATTAGACATTGGTACGGCCCTGTTTGAGACACAGGGGTGATGTAGAAAAGCTTGTTCAGTCCTTGTCCCTGGCACTGCTATTAGTGCCTGTGCTTCTGGAGCTGTCAAATTTACCCACCAATTTAAAGGGAGATGACATAAGTAAGATAGAAATGCAATCATGGAAAACTACTATACATCACAGCAAAGTCTTCCTTGAATTTTAGTATTCAATATTTTAAGTTCTCATTCATTTCTTTGGAAATGCATGGAGTAAGTGTGATCCTCTTTTGGGATTTGATCCAAATCATCTTCTAAATGTGCTCAGAAACATGACCATGCAAAAATAAACTTGTAAAAGTAAAATCAGAACTGCAGACATCAAAAGAAATTTTAAAAAAAGAGCATATTGCCTAAGGATGAGTTTATCAGCTTGTAGAATCTAATCTTCAGATTTGTAGATATATGTTCTAATTTACTTATCTGTTACTGTGAGAAAACTGACCGAAAGCAACATGTAAGAGGAATGGACTTATTTCATCTTAGAGTTTATTCTCCATCATCAAGCAAAGCCAAAGCAGGAACTCAGGGCAGGAACCTGGAGGCAGGAATTGGGGCAGAGTACACAGAGAAATGCTGTGCTTGTACCCAGACTCATAGTTACCTTTCTTAGACTGTCTAGGCCCAGGGAGACCACTGCCCTGAGTACACTGGGCTCACCTGGACAGATTAGCAATCAAGAAAATGCATCACAGGCATGCACATGAGCCAATGCAACTGAAGCAGTTCTTTCATTAAATATCCCCTCTTCTGAGTTATTTCAAATTCACAACAACTGGGATGCTTCGTCCTTTGTCAACTGTCAGCTTGTCACACAAACACATCACCTTAAGCTATAACCTTTCCTTTCTTGTTTCCTTTCTTGTGCTTAAAATCTGATATCAATATCAGTATAAAATACAATCCAAATTTGAAAGTCCAACACAAACTTAAAAAATTCTAACAATTTAAAAGTCCAATGTGAGCTTCGATAGAATAAAAAATAAACTACACGTTTTATTATTCTAAAAGGAAGAAGCAGGGAATGGTTATAATCAAATCAAATCAAACCTGAAGTACAACAATGGGAAAAAACTTAGTGTCCCAGATCTGGGATTCACCCGTGTTCTTCTGCACTCCAGCGGGCTTAGACAATCCTGCTGCTCCACTTCTGTTCTCAGGAACACACCCAACCTGACTCATAGGCTCATGCCAGCTCCACCCCACACTTTTAAATTCTTGATGATCATCCCTCTTTTCCGAACCTGTCACATAGTATCAAGCATCAGTTGCCTGATCTGCATGAGTCCTTCCTGCTTTCAAAACTACAGCTATTACTGTGTGGGAGACTCTCCCCCTTTGCCAAGTTCAGGTGCCATCTTGAGATGGGGCCCTTGGTCTTCTCTGGTCCACAGCTAGTTATGTGTTGAACCTGAGGAAATACCGCCTAGAAGATTTCATCTCAATGAGACTGGTCTGAGTTTTCAGCTCCAGCCAGACAGCCAGCATCCACTGGCTGTCCTAGAAAAACCCAAAAGGTTTTGATTCCATAGATTTTTTAATTCAAATAAATCACAGGGATAGCCTTGATAGTCTTTGTGGGAATACTCAAACTTTCCTTTAAAACTTCACAAGTCAGGTCCTTGCCCTTTGTATTTCTCACGGCATTCTTACCTTTCCAACTCCCATAACAATATTAAGCGTAGGGCACTCGATGGCTTTTCCAGCCCAAAGTTCCAAAAGCTTCCCCAGTCCCTCCCAAAACAACGTGTGCACGTCTGCATAGCAATGCCCTACTCTCGTACTCCTGGCATCCATTTCTGTTCTAGTTTGCTTCTCTGTTGCTGTGATAAAATATTGACCCAAAAAAACTTGAGTGAGGAAAGAGTTTCTTCATCTTCTATCTTGTAGTCCATCATCAAGGGAAGCTGAGGCAAGACAGGGGAGGAAGGAACTGAAGCACAGCCAATGAAGGAATGCTGCTGTTGGCTTGCTCCCACATCCACATTCGGCTACCCGTTTTATACAGCCCAGCACCACCTACTCAGGGATGGCAACACCCACAGTGGGCAGAGCCCTCTTTTGTCAATTAGCAATCAGGAAAATAGCCCACAGGCATGCCCATAGGCCATTCCCATGGAGACAGTTCTTCAGTTGAGGTTCTCTTTTCCAGTTGTGTCAAGTTGACATTACAAACTAACAAGGACAATATAAAAAACCCTATTTAGCTAGTACTGCAGAGAGTTTTGCCGATTGAGGCTTTCTGGTATAAGTTCAAGTAACTGACCCGTTTTACTCATAGCTGTACACTCTAGAGCAGTGGTCCTCAACCTTCCTAATTCTGTGACCCTTTAATACCGTTTCTCATGTTGTAATGACCCCTCAAACATAAAATTATTTTTGTTGCTGCTTCATAACTGTAATTTTCCTACTATTATGAATTATATTGTAAATATCTGGTATACGGGATATCTGATATTCCATCTCTGTGAAAAGGGCATTGGGCCCCAAAGAGGTTCAACCCACAGGTTTACATCCACTGCTCTAGTGGCTAGAAGTCATCAGAGAAGCATTTGATCTTTTAAATGTATCTAATATTTTTTTTGTTGTTTGGTTTTTCTTTTTTTTAATTTTATTTTTCTCATTAGTTACATTTTGTTAATTCTGTATCCCAGCTGTATCCTTCATTCCCTCCCCAATCCCTCCCTCCCTCCCTCCCTCATCTCCTCCCTGCCCCTTTCCAAGTCCACTGATAGGGGAGGACCTCCTCCCCTTTCATATGACTCCGTTTTGTCAGGTATTTTCAGGACTGGCTGCAGAGTCCTCCTCTGTGGCCTAACAGTACTGCTCCTCCTTGGAAGGTGGGGAGGTCAAAGAGCCAGTCATTGAGTTCCTGTTAGAAATAGTCCTTGTTCCCCTTACTATGGGAAACCAATTGATTACTGAGCTATCACAGGTCACATCCGAGCAGAGGTTCTAGGTTTTATCCTCTCATGGTCTTTGGTTGAGTGTCCATCTCAGAAAAGACCCTGTGCCCAGATATGTTTCATCCTTGTGGAGCTCCTATCCTTTCCACATCAAACTTCCCTTCTTTCATATGATTCCCTGCACTCTGCCGAAGGTTTGGTTATGAGTCTAGTATCTACTTTGTAACACTGCTAGGTAGACCCTTTCAGATGCTTTCTGTGGTAGACTCCTGTCATACGTTCAATGCATATCCCATTTGTCTTTCTAAATGAGGATTGATCATCATATCCCATGTCTGCTTTCTTGATTATCTTCTTTAGGTGTATAGATTTCATTATGTTTATCATATCTTTTAGGTCTATATAAGCGAGTATATTCCATGTTTGTCTTTCTCCTTCTGGGATAGATCCACATTTCTCACCCTGCACAAAACTAAAGTCTAAGTGGATCAAAGACCTCAACATAAAACCAGATACACTAAATCTGTTAGAAGAAAAAGTGGGGAACAGCCTAGAACTCATTGGCACAGGAGACAACTTCCTGAACAGAACTCCAACAGCACAGGCTTTAAGAGCAACAATCAATAAATGGGACCTCATGAAACTGAAAAGCTTCTGTAAAGCAAAGGACACCGTCATCAAAACAAAATGACTGCCTACAGATTGGGAAAGAATCTTCACCAACCCTTTATCTGTCAGAGGGCTAATATCCAGTATATATAAAGAACTAAAGAAGCTGAAAAGCAACAAACCAAGTAATCCAATTAAAAAATGGGGAACAGAGCTAAACAGAGAATTCTTCCTAGAGGAATATAGAATGGCAGAGAAACACTTAAAGAAATGCTCAATGTCATTAGCCATTAGGGAAATGCAAATCAAAACGACCCTGAGATTTCACCTTACACCCATCAGAATGGCCAAGATGAAAAACTCAAGTGACAACACATGCTGAAGAGGTTGTGGAGAAAGGGGAACCCTCCTCCATTGCTGGTGGGAATGTAAACTGGTACAACCACTTTGGAAGTCAATCTGGCGCTTTCTCAGACAATTAGGAATAGTACTTCCTCATATGAAATCATATGAATCATATGAAAGAAGGGGAGTTTGATGTGGAAAGTATAGGAGCTCCACAAGGACCAAACATATCTGGGCACAGGGTCTTTTCTGAGATGGACACTCAACCAAAGACCATGAGAGGATAAAACCTAGAACCTCTGCTCGGTTGTGACCTGTAATAGCTCAGGTATATACCATTGCTAGGCATATACCCAAATTTTGCTCAAGTACACAATAAGGACATTTGCTAAACCATGTTTGCAGCAGCTTTAATTGTAATAGCCAGAACCTGGAAACAACCCAGATGTCCATCAATGGAGGAATGGGTACAGAAATTGTGGTATTTTTACACAATGGAATACTACTCAGCAATCAAAAAAGAGGAAATCATGAAATTTGCAGGCAAATGGTGGGATCTAGAAAAGATCTAATATTTTTTTAATCAAAGATTAACTCTAGATATTGTGCTCTTTCCCTGGTGGTTAAGAAATATTTAATATGTAGGGTTGAAGGAGAAAGGAGTATAGGAAATAATTATATTTTGGTCTTAGTAGCCCAAGTATCAGTTACATTTGTTTTGGTCTTAGATGTACCAGGAAAAAAATATTGAAAGTAGGATGAAGGCTGAGAGCTGGAAATCCTATTTGTGTATAAGGCCTAAAGTATAATGCAGGTATCTTTGGCCCATACTTGAGAACCCTGAATCAGGAATTCAAAATCATAAATGTTTTTCTCTAAGAGCAAGGGTTTAAAGCGAGAGAGGTGGAGAATTTGCATGTTTGGTCTCCACTTTGAGAACACTTTAAAAATGTCCAGGACTTGATATTTTATGTTGAATGAAATGAGTTTCCGTTTCCACTCTTGTATTTGTATCTCGAGCTTCTATATTAATGTTCCTTTAGTTTCTTGATCATTATTTTACCATTCTATAATCCCAACACCCTTTTCACACACATGAATTCCTTCTTCCTTCGTATATGTAATTGATTTCTCTTCTCTTGTATGTGTGTGGGAAGGTGGGCGGAGAGGGTGAAATAGGGTCTCACTATGTAGCCTTGGCTGGAACTCACTATATAGAACAGGCTGGCCTTGAACTCATAGATCTGCCTGCCTCTGCCTCACAAGTGCTGGGATTAATGATGTGCACCACTACACTACACCTGGCTAATTCTTTCAGTTAAGCCCTTTTTGGTTTTGTCATGACCAATACTATATCATTTATTATACTACAAAAGGTCCAGAATATTTGGAAAGTCATTTAGAGCCATGTGCTAGTTATATTTTTAAGTTAATATGTTCAGTGTATATTTTTAAGGGGTGGGGGGGGGTGGGGTGTGGGGGGGGAGGTATAGATGTGTGCTAAGTATGTGCACATGGGTGTGGATCCTAGATCTCAGGTGTTGTTTCTCAGGTTGGGTATCTAGTTGGTTCTTTGAGGCCAGAGTTCTCACTGGGACCTGAGCTCATTGTCAGGATGGACAACCAAAGGAGCCACAGATCTGCATGTCTCTGCCTCCTGCCTTCCCATAAGTGCACTGTCAAGTACTCTAACACACCTCACTATGCTGCAAGCACCTTCTGGGCTGAGCCAGCTGTGTAGCACAAAATTTATATATAATAAATAATATATATTAATATAAGTAATATATAATATACACATATGTGTGTATAGTTATATATGTAATATATGTAAAGATTACACATCTTGAGTCTTTAAATAAACCTTTTCAGGTAAAGTATTTGATATTTAAAGCAATGGGTCTAAATATTAGTTGAAAAAAAACATAATACTTATACTTCTTTTCTGTGTGTTCAGATTCTGGACACTTCTCTGTATATTTATCATTTTTTCTCCAGATTAAAAATTAAACCCAAGGGTTGAAATTTAATGGTGTCATACCCAAAAGTATGTTGAACATAGTATTTTGACAATGTAATTTAACATAGAAGTTAAAACTTTTTACTCCTGTTTCAAGTATTTTTAAATACCTCCAGATTCTTTTAGACAAACTTTCAAGGCCGTGTAGCCTGAAGCTTTACACAGAAGGGAGACTCACTTAATCCTAGCTACTGACTTGATTTATCGTCAAGATTTTGTCTTTTCATTTTTCCATGTCACTTGTCTCATTTTTTTTAAAGAATGAATTTTAGAAATCTATTATTTCATAAATACCGAATGCTCACAAATCATTGCAAATTTTTGCCCTTGACTCTATATGGCTTGTTCCAGAGCAACTTTCTCAACAGGTACAGCAGTAGGAAATGTTCACTAGCAACCAGGCACTCCAAAAGGCCAAGTTCACTGCACAGCAACTTGGCAAAACCATTGCCAGTTTTGCTTGTAGCTCCTGTTTACAAAGAAGCCATAACACCACAAATTAAATTTGTGACCCACAGAGTATATTGTGTAACTCAAATACTGAGCTCAAACTATCTTCTGGAAGTAGATAAAGCCTTATTTACACTCGAAATAACCAGGGGTAAGTGGCTGCGTGTGGGTCTGAAGAAGCCTTTCAGGGGATTCTGTCACCTGCACTGAGCTCAAATGGGCAGCTTCTTTGCAGTGCTATTAATTCCACCAGGGCCTGGCTAGCTCTGCGATACTTGATGTTTCTGTGGCTTATGGAACGGACACCAGGTGGCTGAAAGCAATGGCAGTCTGCCCCTGGAATCATGGTTAAACTCTTTCCCAGAGCTGGTGACCCTGCTCCTCATCAAAACCTTCTTTGAGAATGCTCTTGAACCAGTGATGCTTACATTTTAGAATCTGAATCCAAGGTTTGACAAGTCTCAACACACTGCAGCCCCTGACACCTCGAAGTCTGTATTCACTCCAACCTATTGAGGCCCCCAAATTTGCTGCCTGAGGGGGAACTAATTAAAAGAAAATAGAGCTTTGAAAAACTCTCTGAGAATCTCTCTGAGATGCTAGCGCTAACCTCAGAAGTGCCTAGCACAGGAGCTGAGAATAAATCTTCTCCTATGCTGTTGAACTAGGAATAAAACACCTTTTGAAATTTGAGAGTTTAAAAATGTGTCTATGCATCTGTGTGCACATTTATGCTTGTTACTGTGTTTCCAGAGTAATTAGAAATGTCCATCATCAAAAGTTAAAATTCTCTTTGTGTAATAAGAACACTTTCTTCCATTTTATAGGTAGGGTACAATGAGGGAGAAGTTAGGTCATTTTTCTTAAATAATCTGAGTCAGCCAGAAAGACCACTGGATGAGATTACAACTCAGAACTGCTGACAGTGAAATACATGTTCAAACCACTAGACCACATCATTGTTATCTTTCAGTTTTGAATCTACTAACGGAGCAGCACTTCTGTGCTTGCAGACTCCTTGTCTTTTGTTCTGAGGTAGTTTCTAGGTAGATAAAACACCCATCTTGCAAAATTATCATTTGTTCCACTTATCTCTTTTTTGAACACAGTATGGTCACCCAAGAGTGGGGAGGCTATTTCAAATAATCCTGAGACCCTACTGTATCATTGGCTGCACTTGTGGCTGCATTCATATTGTATCACTGCCAAAAAAAGCTACAAAGGCATTCTGCCAGAACGACTCCTTCCTCCTAAGCAAGGGCTAGAAAGATGAGGGCAGGCCACAAGGCTATCATTACGTGAAAACAATAGGCAGAGACTCAACATTCAAAGGCCCTGAACTCCCTTCCCACATCAGAGAGTTTGCTAGCTAGTAAAACAAGAACATTATCCTGAATGGAATTACAGGTTAAAAACACGGGGCTAGAAGAGAAATAGGAGTTCATTCCCAAATAACCAAGTTACATATTGTCTAATGACCAAGGCACACACTCAGGATTGAAAGCACACCCCGTAAGGCCTATCAGCAGGTTTACATGGTGAATTAGTGCAAGCTGAGAAGTATGAATTAATTCAGGTTCTTCTTCCACTATCTGCATGGTGTCCTGGACTAGAAAGATGAGAAGCATCAACTATTCTGAATACACCAGCATATCAGAGCGAGCGAGTATCCTGCCACAGAGACTGCCTCAATAACCCACCTCACAGGTGGAGTGGTGTCAGCTAGGTCTCTTCCCATCTCAATGTAACCGCTGCCAGCTCAGTAGAGTAGACCTCCTTCCTTATCTGAATATTTTTTTAGGGGAGTTTTCCAATTGTCCGGTGAATAATAGCTTAAAACTTCTAAACAAATTCTCAGCTGTTTGTTCTAAAGAGAGAACAAAAGTTAACTAGCATAGAAAAAAAAAGGCATAATGAAGTGAATAAGGTTGTCTTTCTAAACTCTGACTTCTCTCAGTAATTTTGGAAGAGACTAATTTTGTGGAAAATGAGGATTTTTACCTTTCCTTATACTTCATTTTTTAATTAAATTTTTATTTTTTAAATTAACTACAGTTTAGTCACTTTGTATCCCAGCTGTAGCCCCCTCCATTCCCTCCCAATCCCACCTTCCCTCATCTTCTCCTATGTCCCTCCCCCAGTCCACAGATAGGGGAGGTTCTCCTCCCCTTCCATCTGACCCTAGCTTATCTGGTCTCAATACTTCATTTTTTTAAGAACGGTCAAGAAAAACACAATAAGATCTACGTTTTGGCTAGAAAGATGGCTCAGAGGTTAAGAGCACTGGCTGCTCTTCCAGAGGTCATGAGTTCAATTCCCAGCAACCACATGGTGGCTCACAACCGTCTATAATATCTATAATGAGGTCTGGTGCCCTCTTCAGGCACCATAAATAAATAAATAAATAGATAGATAGATAGATAGATAGATAGATAGATAGATAGATAGATAGATAAATAAATAAATATTTGAGAAAAAAAACCTTTAAGATCTACGTTTTGTAAATTTAATTGTTGAATTTCACTCCTAGCGTTATTTAATTTCTATCTCAATTTGTCTTTTAAAGTCTCAGAATTTTTTTTTCAACCAGAAATTCCAGTGGAAGGAATGAAAACTGTCAGATAAAAACAGACTCTAATGATTTTATTAGAAAAATAAGAGAAGAATTCTTTGACGAGCCCCCGGATCTGCATTATTAGAAACACAGCTGATGGAAGAGGGTGGTCGAGGTGATGGTTGCTGGGTATCACGATGGAACTAGACAATGTAATCCTAGTTTCCCACTCGGCCTTCAGAACTGATCTCTGGCAAATGACTTTTAACTTTTCTCTATAGGGCGAACGGGCTTTCACGAGATAAATGGAAATTTAGAACTTTCTTATGCTTTCCCGTGTTTCTGAGTTGTAATTTTCTCCAGCGCTCTTCCACATATGCTTCCAGCAGTCTAAGTCACAAACATATGCCCTCTAGTATGTGTCACCTAGAACACGAGGCCCAGGAGGGGTCTCAGCCAAGAAATTAGAGATTAGTAAAGAGGGTGCCAATGTTTTAATTCTTATGTCTCTGATTTCCTTGAGTTTTATCTTCTTCATCGGAATGGTTATCATTGTTGCCTAGTTATAGATAAATGGTCTCTGTTTTTTTTTTTTTTTTTCTAAGTGGATCAATAGATTCTTACCTCTAAACGAGAAGAAATCTTAAAAAAACGAGGTATTTGGGGTATTTGAGGAAGATCGTATGTCCAATGGCAACTGTGCTAATCATAGTGTATTGGTAAAGTTTCATGGGATGTGAATACCTTTGTATTAAAAGAAATCTGTATTAGTTTTCAAAATAAGAGAGAGAGCACCTGCTAGGTTGGATGATTTAACTTCTACTTTGATGATGTTTATTATTGTGATGTTAACATTTGCTAATTCCACTGTTCCATTAAATCATTTTTGCCTTGAATCAAAATAACCTTTTTAACACTTAGATCTGTACATGAATTTTGCCTAGTGGGTTAGTAAGAATAATGATTTGTATTATGAGAAACATCTATGTAGCCGACCTCATTTTAAGTGCTTTATAAATTTTGACTTATTTGCTCCTCAAAACAATCTTGGGAGCCTGTGTACTTCATGAATGAGCACCACTTGACGGATATGGGAACTGTGGTATTGAATATCATCCTGAGTTTTCCAGTGTTGTATGACTATTAAGAAGAAGGGTTAGTATTTGAACAGTTTCCAAGACCCATCAAACTGTTATCTGTCAAGAGCAGTATTTAGTAGTTCCTAGGAGGAAGTACACCTATCAGTTGTCACAAGCATCAAGCACTTTCTCTCTCACTCTCTGTCTCTCTCTCTCCATTATCCAACTGAGAAAACCCAGAAAGCAATTAGCTGTGATACAATGAGGAAAACACCTCTGCTGATCACAGGTGCATACCAAAGAAAGATGCCGTTTTCCAGACGAAATGCCTATAGTATTTTCATATTTCATATTTATCTTCAGCCAAAGTTTATATTTATGAATATATTTTAAATAAATTGTACGTTGTGATTATGTTGATGTTAGTGTTGAAGTGCATAAGATATAAGGGGTGTGTGTGGAGCCTATCTGTCACAACTCACATATAGAGAGCAGAGGAGAACCTCAGGGTTGGTCCTCATCTTCTGTCTTGTTTGGAGTAGTACCTCCATTGCTGTTTTTCTGCTGGGCACTCTGGACATGTG
Organism: Meriones unguiculatus; assembly: GCF_030254825.1. Classification (NCBI taxonomy): domain Eukaryota; kingdom Metazoa; phylum Chordata; class Mammalia; order Rodentia; family Muridae; genus Meriones; species Meriones unguiculatus. The sequence continues at coordinate 56,411,389 of NC_083362.1, read as the reverse complement.
CCCATAAAGCTTGGCCCACGAGCTTCCAGGGCTTCTCTTGTTTTTGCATCCAGTGTTAAAGTAGGGACCACAGAAGCATATTTATGTGGGTCTGTGACTTGAGCTCAGGTCCTCATGCTTCTGTGGTGAACACTATACTTACTGAGAAATCTCTCTAGTTCCCACCCCAATATTTGCTGAAACCATAGTTTCTTCAGGCACTGGGCTAGGCATTGTATGCACATTCAGTGTATAATCAGGAGACAGATGACACCCTTCATGCTGGAAGAGATTGTGATGGGAAGTAAACGTGCCTGGTATTAAAATTGCCAGTGGCATGGTAGTCAGTCTTGGCTTCAACCCGACTGAATGTGGAATCAGCTAAGAGATAAATGGATGATCACAACTGTGAAGGATTTCATTGTTCAGATTATATGAAGTGGATAGAGACGCCTTAGCTTTGAGAAGTAATTTCTAGTAGCAGCCCCAAGAAAAACATGTTTTAGGGAAAAGGTTTGTTTGGTTTTTTTCTTCCTCGCTACCTTCATATCCTGCTGAGATGTTCATCTACCTTCTTGCTGCACCACCCACAGTTATTGCTACATTCATTCACTAATAGCAATACCCAGCTTCCTCAGAATTCTAATGTACCCTGAAGACTGCTGGCTCTCCAGCAATCCTCTATGCTCTTGGGTCCAGATTAAGGCTGATTGAGAACTGAGTGGCTACTGGGCTCCCAGGCTGTCCAGCATGAAGACAGCTTTTGTTGGACAACCAGACCATATCATACAAGCCGATCTAATAAATCCCATTTTACTATATATTTATTCTATAAATTCTACTCTACAGAAGCCTAGCTAATATAAAAAGATAAAGGCCCAGAAAATCTGTAAATAAAGCTACAATGAGACTACAGATTCATATAGCAGAACAATATACACTCTCAAAGGATCATGGTAGTTTAAATGAATGTGGAATAGTCAGCCCAGAAGTGGTAGTGAAATGTAAAAATGGCATCAACTTCCTTCAGAGCCTATAGTAGGTATTAAGTAAAAAAGGAACACCATTATCTGAGGTGGTTGTTGATGTATTTACAGGCAATACTCATGCTTAGTCCAGATCAGGAGCTTCAGAAACTATCCAGTAAAATATATTAGAAATGTATCACTGGGAAAGAAAGACTCAGCTAGCCAAGTTAGCAGGTTTATGTGTATTAAGAACATTGGAGAACTCATTGGTACAGGAGACAACTTCCTGAACAGAACACCAACAGCACAGGCTCTGAGAGCAACAATCAATAAATGGGACCTCATGAAACTGAAAAGTTTCTGTAAAGCAAAGGACACTGTCGCCAGAACAAACGACAGCTTACAGACTGGGAAAGGATCTTCACCAATCCTATATTTGACAGAGGGCTAATATCCAGTATATATAAAGAACTCAACAAGTTAAAAGGCAAAAAAATCAAGTAATCCAATTAAAAAATGGCGTACAGAGCTAAACAGAGAATTCTTCCTAGAGGAATATAGAATGGCAGAGAAACACTTAAAGAAATGCTCAATGTCCTTAGTCATCAGGGAAATGAAAATCAAAATGACCCTGAGATTTCACCTTACACCCATCAAAATGGCTAAGAAAAAAAAAAAAAAACTCAAGTGACAATACATGCTGGAGAGGATGTGGAAAAAGGAGAACCCTCATTCATTGCTGGTGGGAATGTAAACTTGTACAACCACTTTGGAAATCATTCTGGCACTTTCTCAGACAATTAAGAATAGTGCTTCCTCAAGATCCAGATACACCACTCCTAGGAATATATCCAAAATATGCTCAAATACACAACAAGGACATTTGTTCAACCATGTTCGTAGCAGCTTTATTTGTAATAGCCAGAACCTGGAAACAACCCAGAGGTTCCTCAACAGAGGAATGGATACAGAAACCGTGGTACATTTACACAGTGGAATACTACTCAGCAATTAAAAACAAGGAAATCATGAAATTTGCAGGCAAATATTGAGATCTAGAAAAGATCATTCTGAATGAGGTATTCCAGAAACAGAAAGACACACACATGGTATATGCTCACTTATAAGTGGATACTAGACATATAATATAGGATAAACATCCTAAAATCTGAACACCTGAAAGAGGTGAGCTAGAAGGAGCATCCTGGGTAAGATGATCAATGCTCACTCAGAAAGGCAAATGGGATGGACACTGAAAGAAGGAGAAAACAGAAAAGAAGACAGGAGCCTACCATGGAGGGCCTGTGAAAGACTCTACCCAGCATTGTATAAAAGCAGATAATGAGACTCATAACCAAACTTTGGGCAGAGTGCAAGGAATCTTAGGAAAGAAGGGGGAGATAGTAAGAACTGGAGAGGACAGGAACTCCACAAGGATAGCAACAGAACCAAAATATCTGGGCACAGGGGTCTTTTCTGAGACTGATACTCCAACCAAGGACCATTCATGGATATAACCTAGAACCCCTGCTCAGATGTAGCCCATGGGAGCTCAGTCTCCAAGTGTATTTCCTAGTAAGGGGAACAGAGATTATCTCTGACATGAATTCAGTGGCTAGCTCTTTGGCTGCCTCCCCTGGATGGGGAAACAGCCTTGCCAGGCCACAGAGGAGGACAATGCAGCCAGTTAGAATGAGACTGGATAAGCTAGGGTCAGATGGAAGAGGAGGAGGATCTCCCCTATCCATGGACTTGGAGAGCGCCATAGGAGGAGATGAGCGAATGAGGGTGGGGTTGGGAGGGGCCTACAGCTGGGATACAAAGTGAATAAATTGTAATTAATATAAAAAAATAAAAATTATAAGAGAGAACATCGGTGTTTAAGAATGGGTGTAGGAATACGTGAGGGGCAAAAGTAGTGATGAAATAAGGGGAAAAAGAACAGCTGAGGGTAGGCCAGTTAGGAGGCCAGTAGAGGAAGTAGCAATAAAGGCTGTAAAACTGCAGCTGTGAAATAATGTTAGGAAACAGGAAATTGTTCAAGTTAGGCATGACCTGAACCTTAGCATATTTTTTCAGAACTGTATCAGAATTACAAAAACATGGGTTGGGACTGGAGAGTTGCTCAATGGTTAAGAGCATTAGTGCTCTTGCAGAGGACCCGAGTTTGGTTTCCGGCACTCGAAGCCACCTATAACTCCAGCTCCATGGGATCCAATGCCCTCTCTGGTCTCAGCAGGCTCCTGCACTCATTGGCATTCATTTACACACACACACACACAGACAGACATACACATTTAAAAATTAAAAAAGCATGGATTATAAAATGAAGGAGACCACATCATGCTCAGAAATCAATTCTAGATGCATTAAGCTCTTAAATGGTTATTATTAAAACATTTAGGGGAAATGATAGAATGTTCCATGTCTTCTGGACAAAGAAGGATTCTTTAAACAAGAAAAAAAAGGTAGTAACGCTGGCAAAATGTTAATTCATCAGAGTCACTTAAATGAAGAAAAAAGTCTCCAAGTAACTTGGAGATGAAATTTGTAAAACATTAAATGAGCAAAACATTAGTTTTTTGCAAATCAGTCTGAAAAGGCAACAATATAGAAAAAGACAAGAAAGAATGAGGACTACACTGGAGAGAAGGTGTTTTGATCCTCAGAAAAACTCAGGGCAGGAGCATAATCATATATAACTTTGCAAATGTTAGGTTGGGTAAACAAGGCGTGCTTCTCTACAGGAAACTACAGAAAAACCTGTTCACTGTAGGTGGGTTCATAAAGTGGCACAATAACTTAAGAAGGTAGCTTGTCCCTTACATGGAAAGCTGGGCATTACCATTTCTATAATCTAGTTATACGCTACGGTGACATTCCCAAACTGGCTAAGTCCTTTCATTCATATCCACCATGTTTTGGTCTTCAGTATCCAGAAGGGTAGCCAACCAATGTGAATCATCTTATTGTTTTCAGATGCTGGCCTGCAGAAGAAAGAGAGAAGGGGGAATTGTTTCTAGCATTTTCGCTGGTATTTTTTTTTTTTTTTTGACATTATACTTCTCACCTTGGCTCCTGTGTTGGGTACACGGTCCTCTTAATCCTGGTTGGGTTTTATTCTTGTGTAGAGTTTACAGTTTCGCGAGTTGGTGGTTACCTTAGCTTTCTGTACAGCCCCCTCCCATTTTGTCTCAGACTGAATTTGTAGCCATTTGATTTTTCACTAGCCTAGGGCCATAGCCAGTATTGTAAGCACAGTTTGTATGAGCAAAAGGGATTCTGGACTTGAGCAGAAACTTACCATTATAATCACAAAATAGAGAGGCGGTGCCTGGTTTACTGATTTGTAGTGTATTCTGGCTTCCTGGAAAACAACTCATTTTACTTATGACCTTTGTGGAACAAGAGAAACAATCACAGGTAAGAATTATGCTGTTCCTTATGGGTTTTGTCTGCACTGTTCCAAGTGTTTCTCAGACATCACAGCTATCTGGAAGAAAGTCTGCAGAGAGTATTGCCAATATTATTTTTTATTTTTAGTAAATATTCAGTGGAGGCTGAATCAATGCCCCCATTAAAAAACACTTTCAGGATGGAATCTGAGTCATCTTGGCATTTCTTCCCTAACCCATTTGCTTTCTAGACAGACTGATTGGTTTCTTGATTGAGTGGTTTTCACCCATGACTCAAACTGAGGATCACGCGCTAAGCCTGTAGCTTTACCCCATCAGCTGCAGCGAGCAGAATGAGAATCTCAAGAAGTGGGGAACCTTCAAAGAGCGTCATCATCAAAAGACCGGTTGACTCTACTGCCATCCATGGCCTGCACCATGCTGTACACTAAGGTTTCAGAGGCTGCTGACAGTTCAGAATCCGAAATGAGTAAATATCTCCAGGAAACAGCCATAAAGCACATGTCACAGAATGCAGAATCTGTAGTTTCTGCCATTTGTGATCACCAGCATTTTTATCTGCCTCACATGTATACTGAACATTATATTATATAAAATGCCTCGGGGTACACTTCCTTAGAATTAATCTGCAAGAGAAGCAAGGGACTAAGTGTCACCCTCTTTTAAAGATTAAGTTGAGATGTAAAGATGACAATCCATATACACCCGGTTAAAGGACCAATAAATAACGGAGAAGGGACTGGGTTTCAGTGTTTTTTTTTTTTTTTTTTTTTCTAAAATTCCAAGTTCAGCATGCCTTAATTGTACAACGCTACAGAGTTAGCATCCAGACAGGGCCAAATGTAAGGGTAATTGTCTCACTCATATATTTTTAACTAATCTTGCTTGTCCTCCTTCCCCCAAGCAGCTATGTGGCACTGTTTACCTAACTAGTCATTAATGATAAGTAATTTTTTATTATAAGTTTTATAGGGGATATAAATTTGTTCTGTTTAGCTGTCTAAAAGTGACTCAACAGAAGGTCATTTATATGTTTATATATATTGCTCTGAGCTATTTTTAAAATTATAGGCTTTTCCTTATCAATGCAGGAACCCATAAAAATCTATCTCTGCAGTCTCTCGCCTCCTAAAATCCTACGATGTGATTTTTTAAAAAAATTGACTGTGTGTTTTGCAGAAGCAAAATTTTATGAACAGAGCACATTTGTGACTTGACTAAATTGGCACTGGTATTTACTAGATGTTTTGCAGGCATTATCTAGCGAAATACCCATCTGCAGGTAGATACTATTACTGTCTTCTATTGATGGTGATGCAACTCTAATATTACTGTTTTACTTAATCTGATCAATAAATGTGCTAAAGTTTGAACAGTCTGCCTTACTTCACGGCCCATCCACATAGCTCTGTATTGCCCTGTAGAAGTTTGATAGTCATAACAGAACAATTTAAGTCTATAAAGTATTGTCAGTGAAGGCTAGAAGCAACACTTAGTGACTCATTATACTCTGGGTAAGGATTTCATATAGAGGGACAGAAAAGTCAGGGCTCCTGAGAAAAACCTGGCTTAAATGTGAAGCAAGCGAATCTCACAGCGTTCTTACAAAAACATCAGTAAAGTAAGAATGTCCGACATCGCGTTCGATCACAATAAAATTTGCCTTTCTCAGTCCTCACCTTTTACTTGTGTAATACGGCACTTAGAATACTCTTCAAGAAACAGAAACTGTAGTAAAATGTATCTGATAATTATGTAGTGCGAATCCCAAAGGGGGGTGCACTCATTGATTTATGCATTGTTGGGAAAAAACACCCAACAAAAGCAACTTAACCAAGGAAGGGTTCATTTTGGCTCACAATCCGATGGTACTGTCCATCGTGGGAGGGGGAGCTGCGCATGGCTTGTCACGTGACGTGAGTAGTCAGGAAGCAGGGAAGGAGGAATGCCTGTACCAGCTCACTTTCCTCTTTGTATGCACGTCTGGAGCTCAGCCCAGGGAATGATTGCAGCCCTCACCAAGGGGAAGTCTGCGCCCTTCAGTTAATCTAATCCAGAAGTTTCCTCAGAGACACACTTGAGAGTTTTGTTTTTGTGGTACTTCTAAATCCTGTCGAGTCCGGGGTCAGTATGAATGGTCACAATGGGCAGTTCAGTTGTAACTGACTCAGAGTCTACAATGTTTAATGGAGAGGTATTTTCCCACTTTTGGCTTGGCAGTGGCGTAATGCTTTTGCTTGCTCGCTGGATGACTGTATACACCAGCTAGCCCGTGTCGACGCTGTTATATCAAGTGGGAAAGTCTTTTAAAAAACACCAGCTTAAAACAGAAGTTAACATGTCTCTTCCTAAACGTATCACTGCCAAAGAGAATAAAATGTATGTAAGTAGCCGTAGGAAACCAAAGGTTCCAAGGAGAAGACAGGATCTGTCAGGTCACCTAAAAACTTGTGTGTGTGTGTGTGTGTGTAAAATGTGTGGGTGTGGTGTGGGCCCACAAATACAAAAGCACGTGTGTGGAAGTCAACCTTTGGGTGCTGGTCCTTGATTTCTACCTTGTTTGAGACAGGGTTTCACTCCCTGGCCTGTGAGTTTCAGAAGGCTCTCTTTACCTTGCCTTCCTCCTTCCTGTAGAGACAAAATGAGCTTACAGAAACTTGGCGCTACTGCAGTTGGCTGTTAGGTGGGTTCCAGGGCTCTGGAATAAGGTCATCAAGCTTGGGTGGCCACTGCTTTTATCACTGTATTCTCAGTCAAGTAGGAGAAGGTGGTGGGGAGAGATGGGAGGTGAGGAGTTGTATGTGTATGTGCCACCCCAGATAGGAAAGTGTAATGTCAAGTGCAAATCTCTTTTCTGGAGATAAAAGTAATCATTCTTGCAAGTATAATATGAGTAAATGATTTTATTCCTTAATGTTTTTATTAAACTAAATACTTTGAATAAAGTTGGGTTAATCCCAGTTCTGCTGTGGTGATCCTTAACTGAGACTCAAAGTAAATTTAGCCTCCCCTTCATTCAGTCACTTCCCTTGTTTAAGCTCCTAACTTTTTGGTAATATCGATACTCCTCCCAAATTTTAACAATCATGTTTTTAATCTTATTTTCCTCTAGACAGGTTCATCTGTTTGGCCGCCTGTGATGGCTTGTTTGTACGAAGGATAGTTATAATATGTTTAGGCATTCGTAAGGAAATTGGTCATGATATAAGGAGATGTAATTTTGTGTCCAGTTGACAGAGGGTGGACTTGTGATGGCCATTCCTGGCTGTCAACTTGACTATATCTGGAATAAACTACAATCCAGAAATAGAGGGCGTTCCTGTGAGTGATATTTTGCTTGGTTGGGAATGGTAAATCTACTTCTAGTCTGGACCTTTGAGGTAAGAAGATGCACACCTTTGAGCTGCATCTTAAGGCTGGAGGACATGGGCCTTTAATTAGTACCTTGAGGTAGGAAGACACACCTTTCATTCAAATCTTGAGGTGGAAAGGCATGCCTTTAATATGGGCCAAGCCTTCTGCTCAAAGTCTGTGTAAGGATATACAAGAAGGGAGCATTTGTTCTTGGCCTGCTTGCACTCACCTTGTTAGCACATCCTTTCCTTTACCGACCTTAAAGCCTACTTCTTTGGGACTCTAGCATAGACTGAAGACCAGCTGAGACATCTAGCCTCCTGGACTGAACAACAACTAGATTCTTGGACTTTCTATTCACAGCAAGCCATTGAAACATTGTCATTTTAGGCCTTTTTATTTTGCCATGGTCTGTCTGGCTTTAGGGACTGACTTGACGTGGGTTGGAGAGAGACGGAATGAAGACATGATAAGCACACAGGCACACATTCAGAGAGGCTGTGTTCCTGAGGGCCATGTACTCACTGATGGAGATACCAGCAACAACCCAGAAATCCAACACTGTTCCTTTATACATCTGAATTAATGGAGAAAGCAGGTTTATTGTGTATGTCTGAACCAAGAGGTGGGGTTATTGTAGAGTGCTGAATGAGGAGGCCAGTTTAGCCTATCTTGGTAAGGGTTTTCTGTAGGGGAGAGGTCTCAGACTATCAACAACCAGAAGAAGGCTGATGTTGAGATTTTCTCCACATACTGTCAACATCCACACACTGACAGTGGGAGGGCATTGCCATTACCATCTGTCTGAGGCATTGAGGTCATTGGCATGACTGAAATCATGTAACCCAACACACATTAACCTGGGACTTCATCAGTTTCTCACATTATTTGATACACTTTTATACTGAAATCTCTGTAATCTTTATGACAAACCATATTTGAACTTCCCCTACCAGCATTTCTCTGTGCTCTTTTTTTTTAGCTTATCTCAAATGCTTATAAAAATTTGGCATCTTTTTCATAAAAAAAATTTAAAGTATTATTTACATACGTAATGTGATAAAGAGAACAATCTATCCATGTTCTGTTTGCTTTCTATTACTATGGTAAATGTTCTGGTCAAAGGCAACTCACAACAGCAAAGAGTTTATTTAAAATCATAATTTCAGGTCACAGACAGACACTGAGGGAAGTCATGGCAGGAACTCAAGCAAAAAAACTGAAGCACAAACATTGGGCAAATGTTTCCATTTGCTCTCCCTTTCTCAAACCTCTTCACAGTTTTTCTTACAAAGTCTAGAACCACCTGCCTAGGGATGGCGACGGCCTCAGTGGACTGGTCCCTTGCACATCAGTCATCCATCAGTCTCTTACAGACAAGGCCACAGGCCAGCTTGACCTGTGCAATCTCTCAGTCGAGACTCCCTTTTCCCGGTGACTTTTGACAATGAAAACTAACCTGGAAAAAGGGCTCTCCCACATCAGTCATCAATCTCTCACACAGAGGAGGCCGTAGACCAATCCGACACACACAATCCCTCAAGGGAGACACCCTCTTCCAAGATGACTCCTGGTTGTGTCAAGCCATCAATAAAAACCAGCCAGGAAAAATTCTGTTTGTGTAATTTTAGATTTTCATTATTTTCCTTCATTGTTTCTTAATATCTTCTAGAACTAAATGGACAGGAGGTTAATAAGACCATGCTAAAAGACTATCACTCAGTTGGTTAAGAGAGAAAAATTAATTAGTCTTACACTTTTTTTTTTCTTTTGCCAAGGCGTATATGACTGTCTTATATGTATCAGTCCAGCAGCTGTCATTTGATATCGAGTACTGGCTTGAAGCAGTCGAAGCACCAAACCCCTGTGGTACTGTGGTGATGTAACATGCAGGTGTAATGTTACAGGAGGCTTACTTCTATTTAAAAAAAAAAAAAGTGAAATAAGCCATGATTGTTGGCTGTCAACCTGACGTATTCTGGCACCAAACCAAACCAAGCCTGGGGCCTTTGGAGGATTTAAAGGCTGTGGAAATTTCTTCATCGTACATAATATCCTGTGCTTCCATAGGTATTTTTCTCACATCTCATGTAGCGTTACCTTTGACCTCATGCCCCTGTGTGGTTATGCTATGTAGAAATTAACATTAACATTAAGGTAGAATGGGGAAATGAGGCAATTGAAATACTCAGCAGTAATTTTGTCAGAGACAGGAGCAAAAATATCTTCATTCTTTCCTCTAACTGGTGCACGAACTAGAGAAATTGTTCCACCATTCCTCCAGACCTCACCAATTACTTATAAGAGACCCATATCAGGTGGCAGGTGACAGTTTTAAACATTCGGTTGTGCACAAAATTACTCTGAAAACTTTAGCCTGAGGCTCCTGTCCTAACTCAGTATCAGAGTACCTGTCTAGCAGGCAGGAAACTGTGAGATGAGTCCAGTGTCAAAGAAGAAAGGTTAGAAAAGAAGGAGGGAAGGAGGGGAAGAAGAGAAAGGGAGGAGGAAGAGATGAGGGATAAAAAGAAAGATGAAATGTAAAAAGAAAAATATATAATGCTCTAGGGAAGGTTATCATTGCTGTGATGAAACACCATGATTAAAAAAAAAAGCAAGTTGAGGTGGGAAGGGTTATTTTGGTTCATGCTTCCACACCACATTCTATCATCAAAGGAAGTCAGGACAGAAACTCGAGCACTGTGCTAAGCATGGTGGTGTGTGCTTGTAATCCCAGCACTAGGGAGGCAGAGACAGGCAGACTCCTGGGGCCTGATGGTAGGCCAGCTGAGCTTCCTTGGTCTACAAATCAAGTCGTGGGGCTAGGGAGATGGCTCAGTCTGTAAAGTGCCTGCCTTGCAAGCATGGTTATTTGAGTTCATAATCTCCAACACCCATGGAAAAAAGCTCTGCATGGTAGCATCTATTTGTAACCCTAACCCTGGGAATTCAGTAGGAAATGACAAATGGAAGCTCATGAAGCAGCCAGCTTAGCCAAATTGATGAACTTTGTGTTTAGTGAGAAATCCTATATCAAAAAGTAAAGATGGAGAACAACCGAGGAAGACGCCTGCTGTCAATCTTGAGCCTCCTCAAACACACGGGCATATGTTCACATACTGCACATATAAACAACATTAACACACACACACACACACACTTTTTTTCAGAAAAGGTGGACGGTAGTGGTGGTTCTATAAGCTATATATACATATATGCACTTGCACGCACTATATACACACACTCCCCAAACGCCAAGAAATCAGACTGGATATGTAATGTGGAAAAGGCTGGAGTCATGGGCTAGAAAGAAACCTTGAAACTCTCTAAGCAGAGATCAATGGGCATTTCTGTAGAAGTTTAAAGACCTGACTCCAGAAGAAAGGCAGACGCCAGAGGCCTGGCTCAGGAAGCTTAAACGGAGAGCAAGGACTCCATTGGGGAGTGGCCTGGAGGCTGTTTTTGTTATTTCTTGCCCTTGTCCTGAAAGATTGAGTGAGGATGAATTCAGCAGCTGAATTAGTTAACAGGGTGGAGGAATGTCGATACAAATTAATGTTTAGGCTGCGTGGTTCTTGCTCACTCCTGTTGGTGAGATTTATATACAGTGAATCCAGGGACGACTAAGATGTAAAAACATCTTGGAGGTGGAAAGAGGGAGTTTAAAGCTACGGCAAGTGTGTGTGTGGTCAAATCATCCATAATTGTTAAAGGGATTGTTGAAATTAAAGAGAAACCACATACTTTGTACCATAAGTGAAGGTGAAGGCAAGACCATGAGAAGCTCCAGGGTATAGAAACTTCAGCTCCCACCCCTTTTTCTTCAGATTAATATTTTATTTACTAACAAATGTACCATGTGAATGCTGTGCCTATGGAGGCCAGAAGGGGATATAGTGTCACCAATAACTGTAGTCTCAGGCAGTTGTGAATTACCGTGTGTGTTGTAAGCATTGATTAATATTCACTATTGGTTTATCTTCTGGTAATGTTGCTGTTAATCCTGAGCAGCTGTATAACCAAATCACCACACAGAGATTGGGCTTTTAGTTAACCTAGAACACAAAGCTGGGCAATATTTACTCCCTCCTAAATCTCCAAGCCCTCAGTTTCCTAACATTTAGATTTCCCACATTATACTTGCTTTTTTTGAAATCTTAGGTCTGGTTCATGCTCCACGTCCTCCAAGATCTCTCCTCCAGCTCTACTCCTTGCTCTTCTCTCGCCCCTTCTCCTCCTCCTCCCACTCCTCTCCCGCCTTCTGGCTCTTTCCCTCTTTCCTGTCCCGTGGCTCCTCCCTGCTCAACATTGTGTCTAGCTGCTTTATTTTGTTCCTGTTTACGCAAGAGTTGAGACAGGATGCTTAGAATGAGTATCACAATGCAATATCCAGATTGAAACCAGAGAGCTGGGGGTGGGGTGGGGGAGAAATCAGTATTTAAATGAACAAGGGTAAGGTGTATACATTTAAAAAAAAAATCATACCAACACATGTGATACTGGGTATAGATCCTAGAGCTTCGGCAAGAGTATTAAGTACTCTTACCCACTGGGCCATCTCTCCGGTTCCTGCTTTTTTAACTTTTTGTTTTGTCTTGTTAGGACTGGCTTTCTGGTCCTGCCCCTCACAGGAAAACTGGCCCTGCACCTCACAGTGAGCTGGCCCCTGTGGCATGGGATTAGTTGCACTGGCCCTGAGGGCACGAAAACGAGAAAGCTGTCCCTATTCCTTGCCAGCTGTGGCATTGGGTGAGCTGGCCAAGACAGTTCTGGAGAGCTCGCCCTGGTGGTGTGGGTGCAGGACAGCTGGCGGGCTGACCATCTCAGCTGCCACCCAGGTCCAGAGCCAAGGTTTTGAGTTGGCCCACCCCAACATCTACCCCATCTATGAAATACTAGAGCATGTGAAGGGGCTGGTCCTGCAGATCCAAAGGATCTCCATGACACAGGGCAACAACAGGATATGCTAGAGGAGCCCCAGTAAGGATCCAGTATGGATAGTGTGGCAGAAGCCAGAGACCTAGAACCAGTCCACTGACTCATTGCAATGAACATTTGCAAGTAAAAATGTGTGGACAGGAGGGTATACTGTGGGACACGCTGTGACATACTACAGCTTCCGTAGTGAGATTTTGTTGTGATGATTTTTTTTTTAAATTCTCCTTGGGGGAGGGGGTTGCAAGGGCAGAGGTTGGATACAAAGGGTTGGAGAGATAAGTGGGATTGGGGTGCACGCTCTGATCAATAAAAAGAATTAACTCTCTTTTCTTGTGACCCAGGCTAGCATGGTACTTACTATTTAGTTCGGGCGTCAAATTTGTGGAATCCTTTAGGCCTCAGCTTCCCAGATCCTGGGATTACAGGCACAGGGAAGTAACCACACCTGGGTTGAAAACTTTCATTTGAAGAGTCCTTGAAAAGAGAATTTAGTGCATCCTGCTTGAGTGAGCAGGGCCACACAGGAAGTGATACTCCAGTTCAGCTGTGTAAGCACTGCCTGGCTGCTGCAGTTTTAGTTCCGGGGAAGCAGGCTAGGAAGCACGCCTTTGGCAAATCTTGATGGTTTCCATGTGGTGCTGGTTTCTTCTTTAAATTGCCTTTGTCAAGTGTGAGGTCGCAGTAACAAGGAAAGCTAGCTAATATACGATTCCCTTGCTTGTCTTCTCAGCCCACCAAAATTACGGCCAGTAATTAAAATTTCATTTTCCAAGAGCTAAGGGGTATATTCCTGGTTATTTCTTAATAATCAAGTAACATATATTTACATTTTATGGGCTCAGGTGCTCGAGCTGGTATCCATTGGGTTTACTCTAAAGCAGCAAGCACTGAGGTTACTTTGAGTTGAAGTAACCTTCAAAGTACTGTAACATTCCTTTCTATCTTGGTACTAGGCCTATATATTAACTATACAAACTAACTGTGACTATTTACTTAATTTTATAATTATTGCATTCAAATATATCAGTGTACATTGCTTTCCTTCTTTGTTTATGCCTTTCCTACCTTGCTGTACACTCAGTCCATTTATAAAACTTGGATATAAAATGTTTAACATATTGTTGAAAAAAACATGTACATTAAGGAAAGGAACTACAAACTAATGGATATCATGAATATGAATACATAAATTATCTGACAATAAAAGAAGAATTCAGAAATACCTTAAAAATCCAGGTCCTGGGGAACTATAATTTGGCACTTACGTAATACTTTCTCTTTGTCAAAGGTCACACAGAGACTTGGTAATAAACTAATGACCCTTTTTAACCCATGCAAATTAATATTGCCTGCAAGCATAATGTAGAGTCAATCATACAGGGTCTGAAGAAGGTTAGGCAGTAGGTGTATAAAACAAGTTAAGGGTTTTGATCTGATATTACACAGAACACGCTAACAGGAGTCCATACAAAGGAGAGTTCACACTCTTAATTTCTTGTCTCTGAAAGCCCAACTATACCCACTCAAAGTTAACTGCCTATTGATTTAGAAAAGAGATATGGAATTACAAAATACATGTGCTAAGTTAGGCTCCAGCTATATATCACCCACTCTGGATAGGAAAAACATTCATCCATCATAAAAGTCCTTGAAGTGCAGGTTTTAGAAATGTATTGCAATCATTTTGTTTTCTGTGTTAAACAGGCTTAGTAGACCCTTAATAAATATAAATTCTGTGAGTACAAAAACAATGTTAGTTCCTCAGATGGGTATATGTGCTTGTTAAATGTGCTAAAAGGGTCCCGAATCCAAGTGAAACTTTCCAAAATTTAAATCTTTAATTTTGTGATATGAATTTCAGCCTTAGAAGAGAGCGGCAGAAATGATCTTGATGATAGAAGGCTAAGAAAAAAAAAAAAAAAACCCAACACTTGAAATTCCAGGTCAGCCTGAAAAATGGGCCCTGAAGACCTTCCAGAGAAAGATGACTAAGATATCAGCACTCATTTGCAGCAAGGTTCTGGGCAAGATGTCCTTGGTTGGTGCTTACTTTGGTTTCCCCTGGGTTAAGTCAGACATAGGAAGCACCATGCCAGGGCTCTATCAAAAACTGCACAAGGACATAGTCCTTTCCATGGAGGGATGAGACACAGTGATTTGGTTTCTCAAACTTCCTTTCTGTTTATTTCTTTTACACCACAGAATTATCTTGTTGTGCTTAGCAATCTTAAAAAATATATCACTGAAAAAATGATTCTTCAATAGGAATACAAAGTGAATAAATTATAAATAATAATAATAGAATTTAAAAAGTCACTGTTTCTCCCCCCCAAAAAAAATGATTTTTCCACCCACAGAAACTTTGACCCAAAATTTACTCTGCCTACAAGATATGTAGGGATAAAGATGGAGCAGTGATAGAGGGAATGTCTAACCAATGCCAGGCCCAACCTGAGACCCACCCCACCAGAGAGCACCAACCCCTGACACTATTAATGACACTCTGTTATGTTTGCAGACAGGATTCCCAGCATAGCTGCCCTCTGAGAGGCTCCACTCAGCAGCGGTTTGAAACATGTTGAAACAGGAAGATTGGAGGGAAGGACAGAAGAACCCAGAGGGGTCAAAAGCTCCACAAGAAGAGCAACAGAACCAACTAACCTGGGTCCAGCGGGGCTTGCGGAAACTAAAGCACCAACCAAAGACCATGCATGGACTGGACCTAAGCCTTCTACACACATGTAGCTGATGGGCAGCTTGGGTCTTCATGTGGGTCACCTAGTAAGGGGTTGTCTGATAAAGACTCTGTTGCATGCTTTTCAATCACTTTCCCCTGGTGGGGCTGCCTTGCCTGGCCACCGTGGAAGAGGATGTGCTCAGTGTTGATTCAACTTGAATGTGCTATGGTGGGTTAATGAGGGGGGGAGGAACCTCTTCTTTTCCGGGGAGTAGGGGAGGAGGAAAGGGGAGGTGAGAGAGAGAGGGAGCAGGAGGTGACTATGACTGGAACGTAGAGTGAATGACTAATTAAAAAATTTAAAATGATTCTGTTTCGTTCTTAAGCATTTTTAGTTGCTAGACACCTTGTGTTCTTTTGGTTTTTGGTTCCCCCTCCCCACCCGCTGGTGCCAGGCAGTAGAGTCAATGTCAAAGATGATTAGGATCCAGGTCTTACCCTATTTAGAGAGCTGATAGACTAATGGTAGCAGTAGACTGTGGGGATTCTCAATTGCCGTAGAACGTGAGAACGTGAGACTAAATGAGCAAAGCGTGGTTAGAACGCAGACTTCTGGCTGTTAGCTTTTCTTACAATTTATTCAGCAGTCGTGGACCTAGTGACTGCTTCGAGTGTGAGGGACTTTTTGGGGACCTGTTTTTTTTTTTTTTTTTTTTTTTTTAAGACCAATTAATACAATGAATTGCTCATTTTCCTGAGCTAATTACTCCAGCGGTTTTGAGAGACAGCAATCGCAAAGGCAAATAAAAAGCGTAACTGAGGTCCAGGTGAGCCTTATGGAAAAAAAAGAGAGTAGCAACATTAAAAGAGAGGATCTGTCAAAGTGGCTGGTTAAGGCTTTTGCTGGCGGATAATATTGAAGCAGGAACTTGTAGGAAGCAGGGCGAGGTGACAAGCCTTCAAAGGGGGAAGGGCAGAAGGTTGAGCTCCTGCTGGAGCACTTGGCTGGCAGAGCCTTGACCCCAGTACCACCCCGAGGACATGTAGTCTTAGCGGACGTGTAAAGGAGGAGGTGTTTGAAGGACACTGGAAGTGGGGGTTAGCTGTAGAACATGGAACGTTTAGTCAAATAAATGAGCAGAGCATACAGCAGGGTTGCGAGAGAATGAGGAAGAGGGATGCGATCCGAGTTTCACTTTGGTGATAGTCCACGGCAGCAGAAGGGAAGCAGACACCAGACTTTCAGACTTACTGCAGAAGACCGGAGATTCCATGCCCTGAGTGAGGAGGATGGTACTCGCTTCCATGTTACCCCTACCTAGGGATCTTGGTGGTGCTGGAGCTGGGTCATCCCATCCACCTGAGATGCAGCTCTCATCTCTGTGTATGTGTGTGTGTTTGCACAGGTATTTGTGTGTCTACATGTATGCTCACGCACATGATTTTGAGTGATACCATGTAATAACAGCCACTATTTGTTATCTCCGTGTGCAGCATTTCCCTGATGTTTCCTTGACACCCCTCAGTAAGCATCCAATGCGGGAACGCTACCCACACTATTAAGACGAAGGAACAATAGGTTCAATTACTGAAGACCTGGCAGGAACAAAACTTCAGCCCCAGGTCAGCGTGACTCGGAAACCCACACTAATTCTGCAAATAGCACTGGTGTAGGTAAAATGGCAAAATTTGTTTGATAGCAAGAGAATTTACTTCTAAGAAAATGACCCCAGGTTCAGAACTCTTTACCCTCCAAATCACATTTTGGATAACTTGTTGAGCCTCCCTGTAAAAGAGAGTTATTCTGTTTCAGCGAACACATGGATATTTACTTCAGCTACTTCATTTCGGAGGAACTATACAATGCCAATCTGCATTTTATACTTTGTTAAGTCTGTTGCTTCCTTGTAAATAAAAGATTGTGGAAAGCTGTTAAACCACATTCAATGAAACACTGGATCCTCGAGGTTTTACAAGCCTTTGTAAAACTAGTGATCTGGGTGAAAAAAAAAAAAAAGTCCTGGGTGGGAGGATAGTGAACAGCTGAGCTCACCCCTGGTATGCAAAGCTGCTGAATTAGCTGGTTAAACAGGCTGCTGAGATAATTACATTGTCTGTTTTGTGACACATTACACCGGTGCACTTGGGATTAACCTGCTCTCTCGAGTCTATTCTGATCAGTTTTTTAGACAGCCTTTTATCTGATGAAGGAGCAGAGACATCAAAAGAGAAAGGGGCGTGGGTGAAAAGAAAGCCCACATTAAGCTGAAGAGTTGAATTTTCTATTTAAATTACTGAACCTATATTCCTGATTTCCATAACTTTGCTTGCTCTCTAGAGACCTCTGCTGGAAATTATGGATATAAATAAAAATCACTTTTCTGAATTCATTGTTTGCATTTTACTATAGCCATTCCATTGTAAAAGCCCTGTAACTAATTTAAGAATGAAATTTCAATTTCAGAAGCATAACACATTAACTACAAAGCTATATTCAGTCAGAAGTGCTGTGTTTTCAAAGTTTCTGAAGGCATTCTCATGCTAAAATTGAGCTGGTGGTACTATAGGGGTAGCAAGGATAAATTTTGGCTTGTTATTTTCATATTTTTTGTTAGTGCAGTCAAAGTTTAATTAGAATTATTTATTTTTAAATTAAATGTGGCAGATATAAACACCAATGACAACAATCGTAACAACCACACATTAAAACAACAACAACACTGAAAACTGTCCCTAAAGATCTTTATGGGCCCTTTTTATGAACATCATTATACTTACAAGGAAAATTATTTAGACCTTCTGATTATGTGGGAATGTAGCAAACATGAGATTTCATCACCATGATAATTTAGATAAAGAACAATTAAGAGAATAAATAGAAATCCTACCCATTAACAACCCATGGCAACTCAAATTGAATTGAACCAACTATTGAGCTTCTGGCTATAGGGAGATGCAATTTAAAGCAGGTATAATAGATTTTAACAACTAAGCTGTGTTTGTTACACTGTACCAACTAAGATATTAGTTAAATGGGGCAAGAAATGTCCCTTCATGTTAATGAACATCAAATTTAACTCCTGCTGTTCTTTCTCCCCAGCCCATCCCCACCCCCAGGAATAGCTGTCCTTGACAGATCAGCATTCAGAAGGGTTCCCTGCAAACAATATTTTTGGAATGAAGTTTAACTTGGCCAAATCTGTGTCCTTTCCATGCTTTTGATTTGTTTTAAAGGATTTTGAAAGTATTGGCATCTTTCTTCCCTTTGAGAGTCCATATTGTACTGTCAGATATGAGAGGCTCTGCCAACCTCAGTTGGAGATCTCTGCATCAGTGTTACAGAACATGCTAACACGTGATCACTCCCAGAAGTCATCTGCCTCTTGAAGAATTGTTTTAAATATTTTCAGCAAGGAAAACAAAATCTCTTTTCACTGTTTTTATGTGAGTCATTTCTCTTGGCTCTAGATGTAACTAAAGTTTGTTCATTATTTAAATACATGCAAAAGTGAAAAAGCAAATAAGAATTATGTCTTTTTTCATCATACAGGGAATATAATAATAGTAATATACAGGGAATTTAATAAATATCTAGCTTCATGAATTCAGTCCAAAATTTTTATTTTACCATGTGATCATAATTTTACTGCATTTTGTGATAAAGCAGGAACAAATTACTCAGTCAACTTTATATGAGGAAATTGTTTTCTAATCAATGCCGGAGAAGACATTTTCCTTTGATAACTTAAAATTACTTCTGGGCTATACAGCTATGGATTATTACTATTAAAAAGTCTCAAATTGATCCTAGCATACATTAGACATTAAATCTTAAGGTGATAAAAACTATATTTTTATATCTTGCAGTCTTTTTTATGATTGTGTTTATGCACAATCTTTGGTCTCACAAATGCCCATTTCT
Organism: Meriones unguiculatus; assembly: GCF_030254825.1. Taxonomy (NCBI): domain Eukaryota; kingdom Metazoa; phylum Chordata; class Mammalia; order Rodentia; family Muridae; genus Meriones; species Meriones unguiculatus. Next base: position 56,392,135 of record NC_083362.1, on the reverse strand, counting down.
TATTAATCCAGAAAGAATGTGTACAAGTAATCGTTATGTGAAGGACTGACAATCGGAATTCTCGAAACTCTGCACATATAACTTCACTGGCTTTTCCTAATGGTCCAGTGAGGTGGTGATCATTAACACATTTTACAGAAGAAGCTGTAAGGCTGAGAGAAATGTAATGCCCTGGTGTTTGCACAGCTCAGAACTGGCAGATTCCAGCTTGAAATACAGATTGTTCTTTCAACCCTAGAGCCCAAGTATTAGGACAGTTCTGGAAAGAGGATTGCATTAAGTCTCACTCACCCTTGGGATCACCAGGTCTTTGGTTCCGGGATTCTCCTTGATGCCTGAGACCACAGGTGTTCAAGCCCTGCTTGCTTAATAATGGATTGGCCTACAATTTAAGTATGTTCTTTGTGTGCTTCCAGTGACCTTCTGACACCATGTAAGTTGTATGTAAAACACCATTACAGCATGTACTTTAGAGACTAATGACAAAGAATAACTACATGTTCAGTATGGAGACAATTTTCTTTTTATTTTTTTTTTGAAACTTTCTTTTTTTTAATTTTTTATTTAACTTTTATTAATTACACTTTATTCCTTTTGTATTCCCCCATAAGCCCCTCCCTCCTCCCCTCCTGGTCCCACCCTCCCCCCTTTCTGCATGCATGCCTCTCCCCAAGTCCACTGATAGGGGAGGTCCTCCTCTCCTTCCTTCTGATCTTTTTTTTTTTTTTTTTTTTTTGTTCTTCTCAATGCAGTTTATTCAGGAACCTTGAACAATCTTCTGACCCTGGGGAAAGCCAGCCCACAGCTTAAATAGCCTCTGGGTAGCCAACCCCAGCGTGCCTCGTGGGCAATGCAGATAGGTCCACATACACGGAAGCAAGCCAGATCCTCAGCCTTAGCCAAATATGGAGTTGTTTGTGACAGAGAGCACTCACCATTGGGAAGGTGGAAGGTGGAAACCAGCTCCATCTTTAAGGCGCGGCATTACGCAGCTCTTTACAGTTCCCCCTTTTTGTTTTAGACGCATCAGGCAAGAGTAGAGGTCTGATCTCTGATATTAGAAATAAATTGGGACTTTGTACCAATGTTCATTTAGGTGTCATCCACCCAAAGAGCATCAGACCCGTCTGATACCTTTTTCTCAGAGGCGGGACCTGGGGCATCAACCCGCATGCAATCAGACATGCTCTTCTCTGGGTCGAAAGTGGCTGACCCTGAGTGCAGTGCTTAGCCTCGCATCCTGAGCGTAACATTTTAGCTTTTGATGGTAGCCAACCATGCTTGGGGAGACTGTCCTGCTTCAATGGCTGTAAAGGCCTGAATGATCATGGCTGCATTACGCTGTTGTGAGACTCTAATCTTGCATATACACTACAGGCAAACCAAGGACACCAACACCAGAAGGCCTGCCTGCTAATGCTCCCATGCCCATACATTCCTTCAGATGATTCACGGCTGCAGCAATAATTCAAGATTGATTGAATCTTTAGGTGTGGAATATGATCCAACTAGGCTACTAGTAGACACCTCTTTTTGGTAGCTGGATAGACAGATAGATTGTGTATGTATTCCGCAGAAAAGGAAATAAGTAGAACCATGGCTGGAACACTCCAGTTCCTAGAGCCTACGAACGTTCCCTCTACTTCGGTGCTGCTGCTGGCTTTCCAGATTCAAATGACGAAGGCCAGACTTTACCATATGGAATGCCCACAGGGAGGTCTGAGAGGACACGGCGCTGCATGCATTAGAAATAAAATTTCCTTAAGTCTGAAATCCACTGAACGTGTAAGCGTCTGTGTAATGAGGTAAGACATATGATATCTCTGAATTCGCACTTGCTAGGTCGATAAACACAGATAATAACACTCACCCTAATGAGCGATTAAATACAACATGGAAGTGCCATGGGAAAGGAAGGAGGTGGAGAAAAAGAAAATAAAGCAAGGTAGGGTTGGCAAGATGCCGCAGGCTGTAGCAGTGGTCACTGCCAAACTTGACAACGTGAGTTCTAGTCTTGGGACCCATCTGGTGGAGGTGGAAGAAGTGAATAGACGTCTACAAAATTTTCTCTGAAGTCCACAGGTGTCATGTGGCACATGTGTGGGTCTAATAAATGAATAAACTGTTTAATGGAAAAAGGCACAAGGTATATTGCCATCAAATCCACCTCTCATGGTAAATTTTTGGAAACCTGATGCATGTGCCTGACACAAGAGGGTTGAAACAATGAAGGTATCCTAGGAAAACACAAAAGGCAACCCTGAATCTTGAGAAACGGTTTTGTAAATATAGACTGGGGTTTCAAGAGGAGTATTCAGGGAGAAAATGGGACTTGAGATGAACCGTGGGAGAGAAGAAAGGGGATTTGTACTGCTCGAGAAAGGAAGTAATTTTATTCAAGATAGACAGCACTAGCCGAATTGCCTGGGCATAATAAAAGTCCAATCCAGCTACAAAAATACCATTCCAGTGAAGAGCTTTAATGAGGTTTCTGTACCCTAGCAGATGACCCATTTATTTAAATACCACACAGCATTCAACACTACAGAATTCCTTGATGACACAATTTAGTCAATCTCTGGCAGTTGGCTGTAATTTAATCAGCGTTGAAATGGAGAACACTTCACTTGTAGTCAGCATATTGCTTCTTGGTTTAGCATTCTGTTCTACTAGGCCAAGTCTGGTTTCTGGTTGCTTGGCCTTCTCCTTTTTGTTGTTGTTGTTTTGTTTTGTTTTTCTAGAAGGCTACTTCTGTGATTTCACTGCCTTTGCTCTCAGATCACTTCTGCACACACATCATGATGCAGCTCCCCCTGTTTACCCTGTCGGCCCATATCTTAATCTGAGAGGTGGCCTTCCTCACACTCCAGCCATTGGTGGTTAGTGTGATTAAATTTGTTCTCAAAGTCCTTTGTGAGTCATGAACACTAAAAGTGGAGCAAATACAGGACATATGTCATTTGTGCTACAGTCTGGGAGCTTTCATAGTCCTGGTAAGGACATCATAATGGTGGCCTTTGTTGATCTTAAACAGAAGGAAAAAAAGGGGGGATGGATTCTCAGGACAGCAGGTACACATTCAGATTGCTACCAGCTGGTCTTGCACAACTTACTGAAAGGATATTCCCCCCCCCCCCCCGCCTCAGGTGTTGCATTGTCATAAATCAAGTTTGCATATGCTTGTGATTCTGCTTCTTGATTCCTATTTTCCATCGTCAGCTTTTCTGTCCTTGTGTGGATACGAGATGGCCCTTCATTTGTTAGGTTTATTACAAAGCTGGACATTTTCTACGGTCTTAATTTTCACAGGATATTATTGATTCTTTGTGTTTCCAAGTCAGTTTTTAAATTCATCAGTTACAACACTGCACACAAATCTTACTCATTTTAAACTTTACGATAAGTTGGATTCAATATCAGTATGGTATGGGTCTACTGGGATAAGGCGAGACCCTAACAATATTGAATCATCTATGCTCTTGCATTTATAAGGTTTAAAGTCAGATTCTTACAAAATTTCTCTTGATGTTCTATTCAAACCTCTGGAGAGGTTAAATTGAATGTCATATGCTTAATTCAATTACTTCTAGACAGCTTATGCTCTTCTGTATTTTTATAAATGATATTATTTTACTGTAGTCCAGCTGGATAGAAAAGGTTTTGATTGTCCAAAGGTACCATTGGGCAAATCATAAAAGATACATCACGTTTACACACAACCATAAAATCCTGAATATGACCCTGTGCAATTGTAGCAAGACAACAGACAACTCCATTTTTAAATAGACAACACGGAACAGGAATTCCCAACAGTATAATCCAAAGAGCCAATAACCACAAACAATTTTCTTTGTTTGGAAAGAAGCTTTAAAATCACAATGATATGCTTAAAAAGAATCAAAGCGCACTTAAAACAAACAAAAGAAATCAGATCGTGCTGTCAAGAACTGTAAAAAAAAAACAAAAAACAAAAAACAAAACAAAACAAAACAAAACAGGTGGAATTCTCAACTTGTTGAAGACATCATTTGTAGAACCTATAAAATTTACCACTGCCACCTAAAGTTAAGTGTAGCAAAGATCCTGGCAATTATACTGCTGCAAAAATATCAGTCATTCATACCCCTAGATAGGTACTCAAGGTAAGGTCGCAACACAATGTTTCAATCAATTGTTTAGGGCAGTATTACACATGATAGTACCACACAAAGAACCTCCAAATCCACCATCACTGAAGGGTAGTAGCATGTTATATATTAAGACATGGTGTATTCTATGTACATACTGCTTCCTTGTTTGGATACGTTGAGAATTTCCTGGCAACAAAATTACTTGTATATTGTCAGTTATCCATAAGATAACTGACATAAGTAAGATCCAGTAGATAAGTTTCACAGTTGCAACGTAAGTCGTAAATTGCCCACTGAACACAGTTTTATGATCCCATTTATCCAGGTGAAGTGGCAATGGTTCTAAGATTCAGGGCAACAGTTCTCTCTGGAAAGTTAGGGAAGGTTCACACTTGGGAGAGCCATGAAAAGTGCTTCTGGGATGCTTTCACTCTTCTATCACTTCCCTCAGGTAAGGAGTATATGGGTGTGTTCACTTTATGACAATTTCTCAGCTGTCTACATTTTTATTGTGTACTTTTCTCTCTGTGTTATTATAGTTCAATAAAACCTCTCTAAACTACCAAGAAAATGAGACCTTTCTGCATGAGTACATAAGAATGTACCATTTCTTTTCACTTTTTAAAATTTATTTATATTTTTATAAATTACAATTTATTTACTTTGTATCCCCACTGTAGCCCCCTCCCTCATTCCCTCCCAATCCCACCTTTCCTCCCTCATCTCCTCCCATGCCCCTCCCCAAGTCCACTGATAGGGGAGGTCCTCCTCCCCTTCCCTCTGACCCTACCCTATCAGGTCTCCTAGAATGTACCACTTCTTGATGAGTGAGACTGTACTACTGAAAAGAATTAATTTAGTTTTCTATTTTGAAGGATCTTAATTGTTTTTAAACCTTTACTATTTTGTTACTTGTCAAAATTTTAAGCATTAAAAGGGTTAAAAATCTGACCAAAATATCTAGGAAATCATGTGCATGTAATAGAATTGTTTTACCTCTGAACTCATTCCCATCCTGAAGGCTTATCATTCCCATCCTGAAGGCTTACTGAGCAAACAAATACTAAAGTACATTTTATATACCTTCCATAATGCCATAGTTGGAATATAACAACCAGGAGGCAGGAAGGATCAGTGTATCTTTAGGACTATAGTGTATTTTCATAGTTTTGCTCTATCCAACTCCATCTTCTGGACTCTGGGCTATGAGCACACAGAAACACACACAGACACAGACACACACACACACACACACACACACAAACAGTACACGTAAGTACAAAAACTAAAATAAATCGTTAAATAATTCAGCTTCTATTGTACACTAGAATGCTGTAAACGCAAGTGTCACAGACACCAGCAACACCCACTCACAATTCCTAACGGTAGTTGCTACAAGGTTTCACTTTGAAGTCACACAACCCACACAAGCCTATGAGTATGTAAGCATTATGTTTATTTTAGAATTACAGCTGTAATAATATTAAAGGAAAATAAAATAACTCCGCCGCTGTCATGCTAAAATGTAGCTTAGAAAAATCATCATTTTTCATATAGAATCAAAAAAGTAAAAGAAAATTAGTGTTCTCAAAAGTCTCAGATATTTTTCAACGTATAAACTATTTCTTGATGAACAAATGCTACTTTGGACCCCATCAATATACAGTATTATTTTAGGAAAGAATGAAATATCTGAAAATGAAAGGTGAATGTTAACTCAAGGTTTTAAGTATTTTGATGTTGGGAATCTAAAATGCTCTTTCCATTTATGGACTTCAACTTAGAAAGTGTAGGCAAAAGGAATGAACACATATCACCTCAAATTGTGTAAGTATCTTATGTAATTTAATCCTAAAGAAAACCATATAGATTAAAGGTTATTTCTTTCACGTTACAGGTTAAGAAACTATAATTCAAATGTCATTTGGTTGGTGGAGGTGGGATTCTGATGTGGTTAACTGCCTTCAAATCCACACACAGTGTTTTGCTAAAACTATTTGGTTTTATTTTGATCTTGTTTGTTATCAAATGATGCCCTTATTAATATTTATACTTATATGCGATATAAGTATTATAAAATTACATTAATATTTATACTAATAAGAACTATGTAGTTATTTTTAGGTTGTACTTTGCTTCATTTCATGTGTCTGCTGATGTAACAACTTTACGTGTTACGCTGACGTGCTAAATTTTTACAGTTTTTCTTTTTTTTTCAATGGTAATGCTCTCTCTTGTACAACACCATCAAATTCACGCGTGCTCGTGCTAAACGGTGCTACACTTTAAAAGTGTTCACATCAGAGACAGACAGATAACAGTCCTTCAGAAGAGACTGCAGTGTAACACTAGTTTATGAATCATTTTAATGGCCTAGAATCACCGAGAAGATTCTCACAGTGTAAGCGTAGCCTGACCCCATGAACGCTCCTGGAATCACCCCGGATTTCTAGAATTTCTGGATGTGTAGCTTTGCTGCTATGTGAGTGAGATCTCTCACTTCTTCCCAGAGTTTGTTTCACAGATTTGTACTGAGGACCGTGACATGTTAATTAAGTACTGCTGAGCTGTGTTCCTGCCGGAGACTATGGAGGGCATTTGGCATTCAAACCACCAGCGGTTATGATGGACGAACAGGTCTCCACCGGATGCAAGCACCCTGGCCTTCCACTTCCCAGCCTTCACAACCATGAGCTAAATAAACCTTTATGCCGGGTAAACTCCACAGCCCGTGGCATTCCATGGATAACAGCCATGATTTTAAAGGGGGGAACTTTATCCTTCAAGTGGGGAACGTGAACCATCAGGAAAACAAAACTCTCTGCTTGGTTATGTCCTTTCTAAAGGGCCAAGGAAGGTTTTCTCTGTATGTGTGCGTGAGGAGGGGAATGGGGATAAATCCGCTCTCTGTGCAGGCAGAGCCAGACTGTGAGGATGGGTTTTCTGTAATAGCACTCTATCTTAGTCATTAAAGACCCTCCCTCACTGAATTGGAAACAAGTCCGCGGTGAGCAAGCCCTAGGAATCCTTACCCCCATGCCCACCCTAGCTCTGGGGTTGCAGACACACAGGCGACCAGGTCCAGCTTTTTATACGGCCTCTAGGCTTTTAAACTCAGAACGGCGCGCTTACCCAGCAAGCGCTCCCCACCCTCGAAGGCGTCTCCCCAGCCGAATTTCAGCCATTCGACATAATTTCCCAGATTTGGAAGAACAGGTCAGTTTATCTTAAATATGTTCCGAATTTAAAAAATCATTTGAAGGTTTTAGTTATACCACACATTATATATATATATATAATTTTTTTTTTTAACAGAACACGGTATTATCAGTAGTCTGGGCCTAATTTGCTTTTTTCTCTTCCTAGGGGTTATTGCTTCACTCTTCAGAACTCGGCTAAACAGAACTTTCTAGAGAGATTTCCCTGATCCCCCAGGCTAAGCTTCCTTGTGGAAAGTCGAGGGTCACGCTATTTTTATTACAAAAATAATTTGTTCTCCTGATAATTAATTCATGATTTCCACGGTCTTCCTACATTGCATCTGAACGTTCTGAGCTTGGTTGGACTTTGTTTTTCTATTGTTTTGCTTTCTTTGAAAAATAGCCAGGCCACTCAAATCTGTGTTAATTGATAGACATGTTGAGTTGGGTCTTTAATCAAAGTGAAGCTATCCAAACATAAAATCCATCCATCCATCCATCCATCCATCCATACACACACAGCTTAACATTAGATATGTTAAGTTGTTCTGCCCACAGCTGTGTAGACATATGCAGATATCATTTGCCTTCGGAAAGAAAAAAAAAAAAAAAGGCCCGTTAACTTTCTTATCTTTCTCTTAAAATGCTGTGTTTTTCAGGTTCAGCATCAAAAGCAGCCGTCCATCTACAGCTTATACTGGAAAGTTTCAGTTGCCTTTTCAACACTCGTTAAATCCAAAAGATAGTGTTAATTGCCTCACTGCATGTAAACAGCTATACATTAACGGGTTAGGTTACTACAGTTTAACTGGGCCTAGCTCCAACATACACGAGCTCAGCCTACACACCTACCGCCACAGCGTGAAAACACCTTTCTGTTCGACAGAGTCATTAGGAGGTTGGACAAGGATGCAGACAAATTACGAGAATTCAATAGCGTATAATCCCATAACCTTCTGAATATAAAATTTGATTTATGATGGAGGCTTGGAAGAGAGACGTAGGGAAAATTGGCAGAGCACCAGGTGGGAGTAGGGTGCCTGTAAATTGGACAGAATTATAGAGTGAAAATATTAGCAGGTGCTAATGTCCAAAAGGGGGGGGGGGTCACGTTTTATCTTTTTCTTCTTGTCGTTGGCATTTTCATTCATCCTCACACGTTTTTAGATATGATTTCCAGACCGTGTACCCTCCCATCCAACTGCTAGCTGCTTTCAGTCGACTATTCGGCTATTATCTTGACACCAGCACTACCAAGTCTCCTAAAAACTTTGCCTTTCCACACCACTTATTGGTTTTTGTTAAGAATGTTTTAATTTCCTGACTAAGGGTTGCACCTGGTGCCGGCACTGCACAGAGTAGGAGCTCATGCAAGGTGAGAGATACAGCTGATAGTATCCTTTCGTGTCACCTGCGAACAGTCAGTTTTTGAGTCGTGTTGCCACTTCCTTTAGGGTGTCTTTCAGTTCTTCCAAGCGTCTCCAGCTCGCCACCAAGTTGTCGTCTTAATTCGGGTCACTTTTGCATGGTGGAGTGCAGCAGTGTTTAATCGGTTTCACCAGCCTTGTGCACACCCCTCCTCCAAACCCTGTTGCCTGTCAGATTGCTATTTGCATGTTCCCTTCCTCCTTAGGCACTTCTTAACACAGGGGGATCCAATAAGTATTTGTAGGCCCAGAAGCAAGACACAGTTAAACCCCACAGAGTAGACAGTGGTAGTAAATTAAGATAGGCAAAGGTAACCCTCATGAGGAAAACCTGCACGATTCTGTGTGCAAGCATGGACACTCTGTCAGAGATGTAGATGTCTTAAAAAGCAACGACAACTTCAGAAATAGAGCACTGAAAAATCCTGACAGTTGTCTTTTCTGACACTTTTCAAATTTGGAGAGAGAAAAGGAGCTAATTGTGAACTTTGGTTCTGGCAAAATCCTGTGCTAACCATCCACAGCAATGCTGACCCAGGGAACTTTCTTCAGCGAGGAAGCTGGCCATATGGTGGGCTCTGGTTACCTGCGGTTAGGGGGCACTTGAAACACAGGGGACTCTTGCTGTAATTAAGAAGCAAAATTTTAACTTTAATTAATTGAAAGTCCAAGGGTGACCATATTAGACATCACAGACTTACAATCTGAAGTTTTCCAAAGCTCACTGGTGTCTTTAAGCTTTTCTTAGGTCTTTAGCTTCATTTATCAACAGACTGCAATTTTTTTTTTCTTTCAGGTAGAAACCATCAGTGGCAACCTTAGTTCCACTATTAAATCTACCCAAACTCTCATATATTCACATATCAATATTATGTTGTTATGTTTCTCTTTTTCACCAATTACAAAAATAATTTGTTCTCCTGATAATTAGTTCATGATTTCCATGGTCTTCCTACATAGCATCTGAACATACTGAGCTTTGTTGGATTTGTTTTTCTATTCTTTTGCTTTCTTTGAAAAGTAGCCAGGCCACTCAAATCTGTGTTAGTTGATAGATACCTATCAATTGAATAGGTTATTGAATAGTAGGTTATTGAATACCTACTAGATGAATACTGCACTTCTTGATGATGAAAACTTAATATTTATGCTCTAAAAGATCTTATTATCTAGTAAGAAAATAACCAAATTATAAACCTATGTCAAGTAGCAGAAATTAGATGAAGAAAATATAGAAAAAGGACAACTTATGACAAAGAATACTATTTCTAGAAAGGGACTCTGAACCCGCAGCATGTGAGCAGAGACCTGAAGGGAAAGAAAGAATGAGTGTAGACAGAGGAGGAAGGGACTTATAAGGAGAAGCACCATATACTAAGTGCCTGTGAAACGGATATGACTAATAACCAACCTTAATAAACATCAAGGAACCAAGAAGGACCCTAAGGTTTCCATACTGAGCCACCAATGAATAAAGATGTCATTTACTAGGATGGTAAAATCCTATGTGGTGTGTGTGTGTGTGTGTGTGTGTGTGTGTGTGTGTTTTGGGGGTAAGGAATCAAAATCTGAATGTTCAAATGTCAAGCTTCAGATAAGTACATTAGACAGTCTAGTAAAAACACTAAATAGAGAAACAAGTTGGAGACTGTAGACACGTATTGGTCAGCAGTCTCGTGATGGGTAATTTTCACTGTCAGCTTGACTGGATTTAGAAGCATCAAAGACATACACTTTTGGTGTGTCTGTGATGGTTGTTTTTGTAAAGATTTACTCAAGGAGGGAAGATCCACCCTGGATATTGGTGGCACCATCCTTGTGTGACAAGACTTTTTGTGGGAGCACACAATATATATTTCTACTCACCTCAGGTAGGGAGTCCATGACAGACCAAAAATGGAGGTCATCGAAGTCCAACTTGGTTAACAAGTGAGTTTCACTGGTGCTACAGGAGTACAGAAAAAAGGGGTTATTTACAGGAGCAGAAATGACACAAAGACAGTATAACCAAAGTCCGGCTAGTAGGAGTGACAGCTCATAAAAGCTGGGAAACCCAGAGTACACTACATAGCCTTCAAGTAGCTCAACAAGCTGAAGAGTGTCTTTTCCAGGTGCTTCAACTGGTCTCAACTTCTTCCAAGCTTTGACTTGAGCTCAATCTTCCGAGCAACTTTGCTTCTCTAAGTCAGACTCTGAGCAGTCTTACTGTTTACTCTTGGGAGGGAGGAACCTGGTGAATCTGGTCAGTTTCAGGGATTTCCTGAAGCTATCTGCCTGAAGCTATTTTGAGTTGTTTACCTTCTGTCCTCAAATTTTGAGCTAAAAGGAACTATTCTTCCCTTAAGCTGTTTCTTGTCAGGCACTCAGGTGATTGGTCACAGCAATGAGAAAAGTAATTTAACCCTTGAGCTCATATTTAAATCTGTGGAGCTGGGTGTAACTTCTCAGAGGGTAGGCAATGATCCTAGCCAAGGGGAAGCCTGGGCTACTGTCACATGTGGAGGCTGAGAGCATGTCAAGGAGGTAACAAAGTCTGGCAATTGGAACCAGAGAAAGTACAGGCAAGAGAGAGGAAGTGAATCATTGCCAAGTGTATCTGGAATGTTTAACAACAGGGAGTGATCTCCCACGAAGACAGAGCTGAGATTAAATTATGTGAGAACTGGGAAGAAATGGTGAGATATAGTGATCTAAAGGTCTTTGTTGCCATCACAAGTGACATGGAAAAGGCAGCATCTCAATCCTGGAAAGAGTCTTGGTAATAGGTAATTAAGCAGTTTGGTGACTCTAAAGGATGGCAAAAAATATGTCTGTACTTTCTCCCAGGGGTTACCACCTGGATTGGCAATTCTAAATTTTCCTTGGATATCATAAAAGAGTCCCTTTTCCTGGGCTTCTCTCCTTTGTGTTTTCCTTTTCTATAATACCTTGATCTTCCTAACCCTCTTCTCTCCTTGCTGGCTTCCTGCGATTCCTCTGCTCTCTCACCGCCTCAATTTCTTCTGTTTCCACATCCTCGGGACTTTGGGTGGCCCTTAAAGGTACAAATATATATTTGCAATAGAAAATTGTTTTCTAATTATTAAAAATGTTACTTCATACCACAAACTTGTATAATTTAAAACATATCTTCATTTTTTCCCAAAAAGTAAATTTCCTTTCATTTTATAAGTGGCATCTCAGGTTCTTGTAGCCATGCCAAAACAAAGCCAGGATACAGGAATCAGTGAATGGAGGTAGTATTCTCTTTAGTTTGGGCCAGAACGAGGGAGAAAAAAAGTTCTTAAGTTCTCTTAGCTTTTCTGGTAGGTACCAGAATCAACATTTATAAAAATGGTGAAAGAAAAGTCATTGTCAATTAACAATAAGACAAGTTACCAGAGCTGTGAAGTGGTGTTTCTTAGGTGACAATTCCATTCCTCCCCTGTGTACCTGGACTGGTCCCTCAGCATAAGATTTCTTGGAGAAATTTTAATTCCTAAGGATCTATATTTTAAGGGTCTCTGTTACTTTGGTACATTTTCAACATTCATGCCTCAAACCCAATAGTTCCGACCACCTTTATTCCCCATCTACATTTTTTCCACTGTAGCATTTATCACCTTTTACCACAATTGCCTATTGATTGTGCTTGCCATTTATTCATTATCTTTTCTGCTAAACATAAACCCCAAATGAGCAGTGGTTTATCCCTGTTTCACTTACTGATCCACTGAGTAAGTAGCATTCTGCCTGGATTGTAGTAGGTGATTGGGAAATTATTGATAACTAGATGGATACTGTAGTCCTCATAAATAAGGCTTAGCTACAGGAAACAGCATGGTGCAGTAAGTAGCTAAGGAAGAGCGAAGACGCAAGACTTTGCTCAAGTTCACATATGACACTAACTGAAACACAGAGAATTATTCTTCCCTCCGTAATCTCCATCTGCTCTGAGTCCAGACCACTGAAGTGGAGGGCACGACACGACCTTCTCTATACCTCTCTGGAAAGAGTTTTCAGTGACTCGCAGAACACAAGGTAAAGGCAGGGATAGTGCCCTAAAGAAACACACACTAGGACAACTCACTGAGGATGATCCTTTCCAGATCCCACCATTTACCTGCAAATTTCATGATTTCCTTATTTTTCATTGCTGAGTAATATTCCATTGTGTAGATGTACCACAATTTCTGCATCCATTCTTCAGTTGAGGGGCATCTGGGTTGTTTCCAGCTTCTGGCTATTACAAATAAAGCTGCTACAAACATGGTTGAGCAAATGTCCTTTTTGTGTGCTTGAGCCTCTTTTGGATATATGCCCAGTAGTGGTATGGTTGGATCTTGAGGAAGCGCTATTCCTAGTTGTCCGAGAAAGAGCCAGATTGATTTCCAGAGTGGTTGTACAAGTTTACATTCCCACCAGCAGTGGAGAAGGGTTCCCCTTTCTCCACAACCTCTCCAGCATGTGTTGTCACTTGAGTTTTTGATCTTGGCCATTCTCATGGGTGTAAGGTTAAATCTCAGGGTTGTTTTGATTTGCATTTCCCTAATGGCTAGTGAGGTTGAGCATTTCTTTAAGTGCTTCTCTGCCATTCGGTATTCCTCTACAGAGTCAGCCACTTTCGACCCAGAGAAGAGCATGTCTGATTGCATGTGGGTTGATGCCCCAGGTCCCGCCTCTGAGAAAAAGGTATCGGACGGAACTGATGCTCTTTGGGTGGATGACACCTAAATGAACATCGGTACAAAGTCCCAATTTATTTCTAATATCAGAGATCAGACCTCTACTCTTGCCTGATGCATCTAAAACAAAAAGGGGGAACTGTAGAGAGCTGCGGAATGCTATGCCTTAAAGATGGAGCTGGTTTCCGCCTTCCACCTTCCCGATGGTGAGTGCTCTCTGTCACGAACAATTCCACATTTGGCTAAGGCTGAGGATCTGGCTTGCTTCCATGTATGTGGACCTATCTGCATTGCCCACGTGGCACGCCTGGGTTGGCTACCCAGAGGCTATTTAAGCTGTGGGCTGGCTTTCCCCAGGGTCCGAGGATTGTTCAAGGTTCCTGAATAAACTGCATTGAAAAAAAAAAAAGAAACACACACTAGAAAACCAGTATGTGTAAAACCAAGGGTGAAACAAGCCGGAGACAGACTTACCACAAAAATCTAAGTCCAGAAAGAAACAAAGCTTCCTCTGCTTTGAGGAAGTGCAAAATCAGCCTGCTGGTATTTCTTTTTGGTGGAGAACAAACAGTGGGGAAACTAGGTAGAAAGTAACAGAAGCCAGAGTGTAGTTTATAGGTAGTTGATCACCGTAAAAACACAGAACCGGGCTCCATACAGAGAGTTTGACTCTGTCTGCACAGGAGGAGAAGGGTCCCGTTGTTGATGGAAAAGGAGATGCTTATTTGCTTTCCTAAGCCTCCTAGGCTTGCCACTGTGCTTCTCCTTTGCCTCTTTTGACTCTGAACTGAAGTCCTAGCTCAGGCTTCTAACATCTCAGGTGCCACCTTGGCCTTTCATAGCCTGTCTGCTTAGCTGTGGTTCTCCTCTCTGCATGCTCCCTTGACTTGTTTTCCTGTCACTGGTCACTGGAGATCAAAGCGAACAAAAGTGATAATGTCTGTGAAGCAGTTACTGTTGGTAAGAAAATGCCAAGATTCAGGACAAGAGTCATGACTGTTTTCTAGGCATAACATATGCCAGTTAAATTTTTTTAATGTTATACTTTCACGCATAACTTCCAACATTGCAAAACTTGTGGAATTACAAATACAATAAAAATGAAGCAAATACTGAGAACTCTTTCTTTGAGTGATGTGATCTCTAAAAACCAGTTTATTCTCCTACATAAACACAGTAAAAAATATCAATATTATGTTATGGGGAGCCCACCAGAGATGACAATGAAAATGCAATGTGTAGACATTTGAAAATCTTTATTCCAATTGGTTGGGACTGCATGCAGTTATTTAGGATCAAAATATATAACCAAACATTTAGAGCCTGGGAAATTTTAAAAGCAAAAAACATATCCTGAGCTCTGCAACTGTGTGTGGGGGGGTGGGGGGTGGGGTTGTGCAAGCAAGCAGTTTAACAGAAGCTGAGATTCATTAGCTGGGGCATCTTGACCTTAGGTTCCTCAAATAGAGTTGGGTAATTTTCTATGAGATTTCTAAGGATATCAAACTCTAGTTAAACCTGCAATGGCCTCTGCAAGAATACAAGATGGAGAACCCTTTCATCCTGTCACAATTGAAAATCATTATCTGTGATCCTTTGGCCTTGTTCCGAAGTCATCAGCTGCCCCCTTGTGAAAAGCAGCTTCTATTTAGTTGTAAGGTCCCTTCTGTCTGCATCTGTTTCTAGGTCTTTTTTAGACTTCTATGGTTTTAACAATTTTGAAGATTACAGTTTTTCATTTGTTTGTTTGTTTTACAATGTACAATATTATTTTCTCTTATTTTGTATGTTTTTTTTTTTTTTTAGTGCTTTTCATAAACACTCTAGGTCTTTGCACTAGAAGGCCTTTGTTTCAGCCTGCTGAAGTTCACCACATCAGCCTATCTAGACCCACTCTATCTACTTCTGCACCTTGCATCTCCCACAGAAACTGCAGGAGGGCCATGATCTTCCTCTTTCCCTTTGCTCCTGACCAAGCCTAGTGCCTCTCTCTGTGCTCTACATGTTGTAGTGTATCCCTCCTCTTGGAAACTCTCCTTGCATAAAAATTTTTAATTTATTTTATTTATGTCACAGATACCTATGCATGAATAAATCATATTCTGCCATCATCTTTGCTTATCACACTCCTACTTCTACCCCCTCCTTTCTTGTTGCCAATGAGTTCCCTTCCTACTTCCATGTTTTGTATGTGTGTGACCCACAGAATGTAATCAGGAATGCTTACTTAAGCATGGGTGGGGGTCATTTACTTGAATAAAGACAACTTTCCAGTGGCTGTACCACTGAGGAATGTGACTCCTCCTCCCTGATCATCTACTAACTTACCCTCTGCGAGGGGTGGAACTTCATGAACTCCTTCCAATTCTATGATAAAATATCCTGATATTAGACAAGCCAGTACCATTTAGGCGGGTACATGTTGAGAACACACTGTTACACAGCATTTCTTCTCATCTTCCAGTTCTTACATTCTTGTTTTCCCCTCTCCTTCCACAATGGCCCTTGCAGCTTGGAAAAAGTGATAGTGATATCTTGTTTAGGACTGAGGACTCTTCAGACTCATGTGCTCATTCCTTTGACCCCCTATGAGCTTCTGTATTCACTACTGCTCACTGTAAAAAAAAAAAAAATCTGTGACAAAGGCTGAGAGCAGTAATAATATGTGGGCACAAACAAATGTTTAGAGGGCAGTTTGATAACATGTCAAAACATATCAAAACATCAGGCTCCTCCCAAAAGTCTATGACATCCTAAACTATGTGCTTTTGACCAGGTTTATAATGCCAGCCATAGTTTCTCTCCAGTAGAATGGGCCTCAAATTCAATCAGAGAGCAGTTGATTATTACTCCTGTAGCCTTCATGCCACTTTTCTACCAGTGGGTACAGCTTCGTAAATTGCACTAATTAATACAAAGTGTCTTTTGATCTGTTGACCTCACTATACCTGAATAAATAATAAGGCATACAGTTAGAAATAGTTTTCTCATGAGTATATTCCATACCCATTATCCTCAACATATTTACTAATTTGATCAAAATTGTTTTTGTATATAATCAAACTTCTAGGCCTTTGACACCTGACTTGCGTAAACTTTCACTATGGTTTACTAATGTTCCTTGTAATGCACAATACTTTCATTAACAGCATACTTATGCCTTTAATCCCAGCACTGGGAAAGCAGAGGTATGTGGATCCCTGAGTATTAGGCCAGCCTGATCTACATAGTGAATTCCAAGACAATCAGAGGTACATAGGGAAACCTTGTCTTGAAAAATAAAACACAAGGAACAAACAAACAACCCACTTATTTTCTTTCTTTATAATTGAAGGAAAAAATTAATTTACACACTGTCTTTGTATCTCGGTTTCAGTTCATTTTAGGACTTGGTAAACCATACGATAAAACTGTTAGGGAAATTTATGTAAAACTTCAAATCTTAAGAACAATTTCCGTAACACGGAAACAGCGTGACTTAGTGCTGACATATCAAAGGGAATGGAGAGAAACCTAATAAAATGAGATTGTCACAATGCAGGGGAGGGATTCCTTCTGTGTGGCTACTCCGATACAGAAATCAAAATCAACAGGAAACCGAGGACACAACGCACAGCTATAAATATGCTGTAATCCATCAAGTACTATTTTATAAACAAGCAATAAGTGTCTGCAGGTTCTGAAGGTTCTTACAGTGTCTGAGGTTCTCTGGGAGGTCACATCCTATCCCCATACCCCTGCCTGTAATCTACCCATACTTTCTCTAGTTGAAATATCGTATTACTTGGGCTATCACTATAGAGCCTTTAGCAAGACTTTTGGCCACCTTACACTTTATTTTCCTCACTGTAATATGAGGTAGTGGACTAGAGTAGCCTCAACCTCCTAATAGATTTTGTGATCACGGCTTGATTTGTAGCTTAATGTGAAAGCTGAAAACTGCCCATCTGGAATTCATTAAGAGGTATTAATTTTATATGCGCCAGGGAGGGCAATTAAGCATTTGACCCACATTCCTTTGTAGCTTGTCTCCGAGGTTCCTACCTGAGGAACGGTTTATGTAATCTTATGATGATTCCACCCAGTTAGCTATTTATGCAACACTTAACACTGGAGCCGATTTTCCTGACAAGGGAGTAATAAAAAAATCAGATCACTTACATTAAAAAAAAAAAGTCTCTCAGGAAATTCTGAAAGAGTTGCTTCCAAGTAACTTTTGAATTATTTACTATTAGGCACACTACGAAACACCTGTTCCCACCACTGACTCTCCCAGCTGATGTTTAGTGGAGAAATCAAGAAGCCTGTAACTTCTACCATCCAAACCTGGGAAGTCCTCCATGACCTTTGGAAAACCTGATAGGAGAAATTCATCAGTTTCGTGCTGATCTTTTGTCATGTCTGCTTCTATAGGAGAAGGAAAAAGACGCAGACAGAAATTTCTATTTCTTAAAGAAATTTCTCTAATTTCTTTAAGGTTGGGTGTGGGGGGGCATGAAGCCTTTTTTTATGTTTCTTTTTCTACTTTATTAAGGCTATTTTATCTGTTCATTCTTACTGATGGATAAATTGCTACTGTTTGCATTTTGAAAATAGGGCAAAGAATGTGGGAGAGATAAATCTTCAAACATAAAATTTTTACACATGTAAACTGGTTGTTGAATTTTACATGTACTTAGGTATATTGAATCAGTGTTTCTCTTTCTCTTAATTTTTAAATTAAAATGATTACAGTTGATTTTTGATACTGAAAATTTTTTGAGGGTGAAAATGGGTGTGGAGGGGAAAAATGCCATAAAGGGGTGATTTAGTGACTTTGCCTAAATCTGGGAACAAACCCTGTGGTCGTAACAGGAGAGCTTTTCCATTTATTACCCCGCCTCCTGTGACACTTCGCTAATCACCATCACCAAGACAAATATAAACTCCTCCTTGCAATTATGTTGCTCTAAAGATTTTGAGCATTTTCTGCAGCCTGCAGGGAGGATGTAGATACTGAACGGAAGAGCATTGCCAGGTACTGAGCTGTGACTAATTTATTACCTGTAGAAATGCCCTAATGCTTAGAGGGTGTTAATTGCACCAGGTGACACAACTGTAGTCGGGAAGATAATTTGGTGGCCCCTTATCAGAGCGTGGACATGTGGAAGGTACCCCCCCCATACTTTGCAATGGAAGGGCACTCTCTTGTCACGCGTCAGCACTTGGGTAATGGACACTTAGCGTTCTAACTGGTAAATGATGGTTGTTCTTTCACCATTACGGGGAGGCATTTCAATTAATAATTAGAGAAAACTAAAGCTTTGTTTCCTAATGTTTTGACTTGCCTTCTTTTAGGAAGAGATTAGTGTGACTGACGGTAATACAAATGGTTGGGTTAAGTGTTTATTGTCCTCATCAGCAAGTCAGCTAGGAGTTTTATGGTGCCTACGGTAAATGAGACCACTGTGCTTAGGCAGAAGGTGAGAAACGTGGTCAGTCATCCTTCAGTTTGTCTGTTTCCCCAAACGAGGATGTGAACAAGGGTCAGTCGCCGGGAGGACCGAGTGCCGCAGGAGAGGGCGATGAGTTGCTGTTAAAATCTGCGGCAGTGCGTTAGCTTGGCCCGTCAAGGTGTTCAGCAGAGATAGTGTGCTAAAGCTTGTCTCCCACGCAAAAAGTCAAGTTGTGTTTCCTCATTTAAATCAAGATCACTCGCACTCCAGAAATTATCCCATTCGAGATAACAGGTGATTAGCATTTAAAGTAGACTCGTGTTTTCTAAGTCAAAGTAAGAAAATTGGAACTTTTTGCAAGATGATGGATTTACGCTCGTTTATTCTTTTGTTCAAACTCTGGAACAAAATGCAGAGTTGGTCTTTATGTTTGTATTGCCTTTAGTTTGGTGTGTTATTGACAGAGCGTTTTCATGAATGAAACAGTTACCTCTTAAGAATAAGAGCTGAGATTTATTAAGCACGAAAACTTGCCTAAATACCATTTTAGGTTTCTGTTAGTTTTTTCTTTTTTTGTTTTAATTCAATTTTCATAGTAACACTATCAAAAAGGGTTTTAGTTTTAATCTTTTCTGTGTAGGAGAATGAGAGGTCAGCACAGTAAGGCTGAGATCACATTCGTAGCTGAAAGACTTGCTGAGGGGCTGAGGTGGGCTCAGACAATGCATGATTTTATGTTTTAGATTAAAGATAAATGAGAGCACTTGAAGGCAAGTTTATTCTAGAGCTGCTCATGGTTATGAAATATATTTTTATTTTGTGGAATCAGAAAAAGGTTTCTCTTGTCCCATTTACTTTATATGTATATATATTACATGTAATATTATATATTTTGTATTTTATTATATTATATATTTATATAATATTTATGTTTATATGTAATATTATATAATATATGTTATATTATATATAACACATATACTACATAAGGATAAATATATATATATTTATATCTGACTAAGTGATTTGGGACACACAGTGGCACCTGTCTATTGGAGGACTCTGGAGACTGAGCCTCCTTATAGCTAGGTTCAGGGTGGCTAGGTTGGTCACCTGTCCTGAAAAAAACAAACCGAGATATAATTTGTGACATGTAAATTGATGTATAACTCAGTCAGCTTGGTTGACGATGTGTCTGTGAGTCAGCAGCATGTCACTCATTCAGGTGAGGCTCAGAGGTTAAGAGCACTGGCTGCTCTTCCAGAGGTCCTGAGTTCAATTCCCAGCACCCACGTGGTGGCTCCCAACCATCTATAGTGAGATCTGGTGCCCTCTTCTGTACATGCACACAGAACATTGTAAACATAATAATAAATAAATCTAAAAATAAATCAGGTTATGGAAATCTTTAGATACAAAGTATGAAAAAGAGAAGGAAAAAGCTCAGCTCTTTTCACCTTTCTCTGTGTTTTTCCAGGCTCTTCTACATGTGAATAATAGAGTTGTCCTAAAATGACTTAAGTCTATTCAAATTTAGAGGGGTGGACATAGCAGATACATTCTTGAAGGATTGTTTACGTTTGTACAAATCAAATCTTTTCTTTTTCTGTTTTAAAAATGCCCATATGTTTATGCATTTGGTATCCAAAGTGTCTATATATTACAAGTTACCTTAATAGATAAAAAGCAGAAAAAAAAATCAAGAGGCAGCTTGAGGTGGGTAAAGAGGATAGAGGGAAAATTTAGCATGGGCAGCAAATACGAAGGTAGAATTTTCTAAATCGTCAGTATATGTGAGCGAGATAAAAATAGAGATGGAAGTAAACTGAGATGAGAGAAAGGTTAATATTTTGGACAAGGCAAAAGAAAAATAAATGAAACTTTGCTTCACTTCTATGTTAGAGACATTTTACTGTGTAAAAAAAAAAAAAAAAAAATCTCAACAGCCCTTACCTATGTGTGAGTTTGAAAAAAAAAATCATTGTTGACTTAGAAAACAACTTCCTCCTTAGCCTCCTTTTGCATGATTTAGTGGCACCAAGTCTGAATATTTCCCTGGTTTCTCCTCTTTTCTAGAATCTTCACAACTTAGTTTCCTCCTCACTCAGCAGGTGATCCTGACTTGAGTTTCAAGCGAATCTCTTCAGAAAGATTCTTAAATTCTTTGAAGCTCTAATTCTGTTGCTCTTTTGAGTGGCTCCTGAGTGTGCTGGACCACTCTTTAAGAGAGTACTCCCCCTTTGACAACCATCCATTGATTGCCCGTGTATTTCGCCTTTGGCTTTGACTGCACCTCCAATCCCGGCTGTCACTGGCTATGCATTCTGAAGCTTCATGGACACATTGGGCGTCGTCTATCCTTATTATCATTCCTGCTTCAAGAAAACATCCAACATTGCTGTGGATACTCATCTATCACTACTTGTGAAGTGGGTAAAATACTTTTTAATGGGTAAAAGATTTAAATGTTTTTGCTTGTTTTGTCCAACGCAGACACACAGACGACACACAAGCACACTTTCTTCTTCCCTAGGAGATGAAGCATCAATCTTTTAAGTAAGTGCAGCCTAAAGTGTGTCCCTGCAACTCAGCTTCAAGATCCGTCACAAGCATTTCCTCTCAGGAGCAGTCTGACCCGCCAGTAGAAACTAATAGTAGACATTCGCATCTTCGTAGTAATGCTAACAGTCAAACAACTAACATATATTGAAATTAAGTTGTTTGCGTTCTTTTTTCTTATGGTAGATTTTTTTTTTCTTGCTGAGAGAAGAATCCTTCTTAAAAAAAAAAGAATCCTTCTACCTGGTTTTTGAGATAAGACTGTACATTTGGAAATAATCAAAACTTCCCAGTTTAGGAAGCAAAAGAAAAATCCATGTGTCTAATATCTGCATAATTCTTGTGTATAAGGAAAATACACAGTTTTGTTTTCTTTTTTCCCCTGGGTTTCTGTCATCTTGAGATTCAGAGAAATAGTTAAGAACTGCTGTCAAACCAAAGGCAAGAAAGAGACAGAGAAAAGCAAACTGGTGATAACAGCCCAGGTGTGAGAAAAGAGCTAGTAGCTTCAGCTACATGTCCATCAAGGCATGTCCAGCAGAGATCCATCCAGTCTGCCTGAGTGGAGAAAAACTGAGAAAAACACTGAGGGGAGAAAAACCCTCACACAGAAATGAACACGGGGCAACAGGGAACTTCATTATTTAGGAGCTCGGGCAGGTGTTAAGATCATTCTGAGCTTCGCTTATATATAAAACTGAGTTTCCAGTCTGTCTGTGTTTGCTATAATTTTCTGTAAATGCACAGAGGTGAGATGGTTCTGCCTTTGGCTCCTAACCAGCACTGGGTCTTGCTCCACCCACAAGGCACAAACTGGTAAGTAATTTTCCTGTGCTTAAAATGGGTCCTATCCTTTATCATAGTAAACTGAGATTATGAGAGCATACTAAAAATGTAGAAAAAAGTCCCGGGTCTTGTGGGGCCCTGCTGCAGTGGCTGTGTGTGTGGCCCAGCCACTAAGAGGAGTACGGAAGTCAGGAAATGGGCTGGTTTTCCAGGGAAATGTAGTTTGGACTGTATCAAGATTGAGATGGCGATGGGACATCCCAGTAGGGTTAGCTTGTGGGAATCAGGAAATGCTGTGATAAGGATCCCTGTGTTTGGAGTTATAGTCCCAGGATCCAGAACACTGAGGCATGGAGATCACCATGCCTCAGTTTATTGTCAGCATGAGCTACATATGAGTTCCACACCATCCTGGGCTACAGAGTCAAGCTGCACCTTAACAACAAAACAACAACAACAACAACAACAACAAAAAAAAAACAAAACAAAAACAACAACAACAACAACAAAAAAAAAACGAATGGGCAAACAATCATTATGTTTACAAAACACTCAGGTAGTAACTTCAAGAGTGCTTAATAAGACAGTGGGACAACAAAGCTAGTTATAAGGCAGACATTGTAAAGTACAGCAAACGGTCAGGGGACAGAGCATTTCGCAGGGTGTCCTGAAACTTGGAAGGTGGTACTCGGGCGGCATTGATTTCTTTTCCCTGCAGACTCAGTTTCTACCTCACTAACCAACTTCCTGCAGACACTTTGTCATGGGAAAACGAAACCCCGCAACCTTCCCATTAAACACAGACTGCTTCTGCTAAATCAGGTGATCCACTTGCCATGGTTTTCCCCAGCAGGACCTATAATCCGGGTCAGAGGACAATTCAGGAGCCTGTTAGAACTACACGGACATCTCATTTTCAGAACAACTCTGGCTCCTTATGGCAAAATCCATGATCCCAAAGTAATAAAATCAGCCCATCTCCTCCGAACGCCCAGGGCAGGCCCTAAGTGAAGATTAAGGAAAACGAAAGACCCTCACCCACACATGGTTATTACTGTTTTTTGTTATTATTGTTTTAAAGCATTGATACATTTTAATTCTTTTCACACCACTGTTAAAATTTACTGTAAAGTTATTAAAGCACATGCACACTCACCTATTTTATTGTCCAATCCAGGAAGTAAATCTTAACAGAGGGACCCAGTCCATAAAGCAGGACCTTTAGAGGACTCCCTTGGGGGATCAGCTCCCCTGCTGGACCATGGAAGCTGAAGGGAAGATGCAAGTCTTACAGTTTTCATATACGGAGCTTTCAAAGGCTCCCCCTGTGACATCCTTTATGGCTGACATGCTCCATGTCAAACCTAACTAAACCTCAGTGTCCACATAACTAACCTCACAAAGACTTCTCATAAAGGTTTTGTTTGTTTTCTAAACTGCATCCCGAGTCCTAAGAGTGAGTTGAACAAAGCTCCTGACCTTCTTGTGCACCTCCCTAAGCTGTAAGCAAAGACTTCGTTTCAGGAGGTCCTTCTGGACACATCATGTCTTTCTTTCTTCGCACTCTCTCAGATCTCCATTATCATCATCACCACACTCACACCTTCCACTTCATGCATATTATGGGCGCTTCCTCACTCATGTTAGAACTTATAAAGACATACCACACAGGTTCTTTTCATAGTTCCTGTGCTTTCTCATGAAGTGTTGTCTTAGTAGAAGTTTAGTCAAAAATTCAAAGTAATCATAGTAAGTCCGTAGAGTATAAGTTACATTTATTTGCATTTAAATGATTGTTGTATTCCTGTATCTGCCCTGAGGAATCATTTATCTCTTATTGATAATTACAAATGCACGATTATTTACTGATACATTAGGCGTTGCCGTTGCCTCTGTGAAGTGTGCATATGTGTACATGTGTTAGGTATGTGAATCTTTCTGTGTGTAAGAGCAATGATAATAACAAACATCCCAAATTGTGACATTCTTTTTTTTTTCTTGTAGAAATGAAAAGTGAATACAGAAAGGAAAATAGTAGGAGTCACCAAGGAAACAGAGCAAATGTTAAAAGCATAAAGCAGAAGGTAAATTATTTCCTACAAGCCTGCTACTTCATTTATGTACATGCCAAGTAGGGTTTTATTTTTATTTTTATTTTTTTAATTAAAGACCTTTCCACATTTTCCTATCCATTCTAAACTCAGGGTTTTCTGCCAAATAGCTGTTGAATTTTAACCTAGGAAGACACATACAAACAAGTTGGGCTGCCTGTAAGTCCAAAGATTGTGATCTGTTGCAAAGAGTGTAATATTAGCTGATGTTTTCCAACATATCTCATCGAGGTCTGAAATTCTTTTCTTAAATGAAAATCCTCAAAGACATTTTAAAATTTGAAGGTATTTCCATGCCTTCTAATCCATATAACTATAATATGTAAACATGTAAGTAGAAGAGGTTAGTAGAGCAATATCACATAGAAGCATTACTATTAAACTGGCACTGTCTAGGGTAGGCTTCTGCAAAAACCATAATGAGTGCAAAACTAAGTGCATTGTTAACTAAGATGTGAATTTGCAACAGTGATTTCAAGAGAATTAATTTTCTTGGAAGTCTATTCAATGGAAGAAAAAAAAAAACCTTTGAGTTTCTCTAATCACTTCTGATAAAGCCAGAAGTATATAGCAAGTCAGATTGAAGGTCTCTTTGTTTTCAATTCACAGGTTCCTCAAGTAAAGAGTGAAAGCCTGGAATGACTCAACACATCCTTTATTGCAACTCTTTTATGTAAATATGGGCTTGTACATGCCTCAAAATTTGATATTCTCTTTTCAGCCCCACATTTTCTGATTTCTGAGTACGTGTGGGATGGTTGCATTGAATAAATGAGTCAGGTCATTTAATTTGTAGATAATATTATAGAGACATACAAATCAGGATAAGCTGTTCTCTCTCTCTGCATGTGGTGTGTGTGTGTGTGTGCGTGTGTGTTTCCATGTGGAAATCACAGGGCAGTCTCTAGTGTTGGATCTTGCCTTCCACTTTGTTAGAGACGGGCTCTCCTCTTGTTCACTGCTATATATACATGGCTAGTTCAGCCATGAGTGTCTGGGTCATTCTGTCTCCACCTTCTAACTCCCCATAGGAGTGCTGAGATTACAGACACATGTGTTACCACAGCTGAACTTACATGTAGGTGTATCCATTACTTTTCTCTTACTGGAATAAGACACGACGATCAAGGCAACTTATAGAAGAGTTATTTGGCGCTTACAATGTCAGAGGATCAGAGTCCGCGATGGTGGAACTGGGTAACAGGAGTCAGGCAGCAGCGGAGAGTACACATCTTGATCCACAGGCAAGAGGTTTCAGAAAGAGCACACTGGGAGCAGCATGTGTCCTTTGAAATGTCAGACTGCCCCTCTTCCAACAAAGCCCCAACCCCTAATTCGCCCCTGACAATTTCACCAACCAGGGACTCAGAACCTGTTCTCATTCAAACCACCAAAGTGTGTCCTAAGAATGGGAACTCAAGCCTTCTGGCTTGTGCAGTAAATAACTTTACCCACTGAGCCATCTCCCCAGCCACCAGAAGCTATGTGCTTTTAAAATATTTCCTGTAATTTGTGGTTTTATATAACTGTTGTCCTGGGCATGGGGCCTATTGTAATTTGAATGAGGAATGTCCTCAGTTGGCTCATGTATTTGAATACTTGATCTCCAGTTGGTGGTACTGTTTGGAAGTTCTGAAACCCTTAAGAGGTAAAGTCCTTCTGGAGGAAGTATGTCACTGGGGGGTGACTTTTGATAGTTTATAGCCTTGTTTCTGCTTTCTGTTCTCTTTCTCTCTCTGCTTCTTATGCACATATTAAATGTGATCCCTGCTACCTGGCAGCTGAGTTTGTCAATGTCATCCGTGTGATACTGTGGAGGCCTGGAAAGGAGATTGTTTGAGGCAGTGGTAGTGACACCTGGGTTGTAATGGAGACTGCAAGATGTTTCGATGCCAGGTCTGGGAAGCATCTGCCAAGAAGAGCTACGTTGTACAGGGATTGGAAGGCGACTTGAGTCTCCGAGGAGTTCTCACACTTTTGTACAGTGTTGAGACTGTAGAGACTACAGGGATGTTTGAAGTTGGGCTAACTGCATTTTATGTAAGACGGTCAGAAGCCAGTGAGGGCCAGGGGCCAAATGTGTTGGTTTAGATGAGAACTTAGTATATGAAACCCCTAGGAGGTAGAGCCTTGCAGGAAGAAGCGTATCACTGGGGGTTGGGGGGTCGAGTAGGGTTGAGGTGGGGCTTCCTGTGTTAGAATGAAATGTGATCTCACTTCCTGCTCCTGCTGCCATACTTTCATCATTTGGATCTATCTCTTTGGGATCCTAAACCAATAAACCTCTTTATTCCTTAGCTTGCTTATGAACATTGTATTTTATCACAGTAACAGACAAATAACAAATACAGGGTCCATACTTGTAGTAGTAGCGCTTGGAATGGTGAGACAGAATTGTGAGCTTAAGGCCAGCCTAGACTACGTAAACCCTATGGAAAATATTAAACCAAAACCAAAACCAACCAAACAAACAAAAAACAGCATCAAACTACCACCTAACCTAAAATATCACATGTAGTCAACCCACTGTCTCAGTGGCTTCTGCAGTTATAGATTTATCAACCCAAGAGAAAGTGTATGTATGCATAATTTCATTTTATTATTAATACTAATATTATTGGTTTTCAAGACAGGGTTTCTCTGTCTTTCTGGCCATCGCAAAATTAACCCTACAGACCAGGCTGGCTTCTAATTCCGAGATTCATCTGCCTCTGCCTCCCAAGTGCTGGAATTGAAAAAGAAAGAAGGAGAGTCCTAGGGGATCTAGCTGAGGGGTAGAATGCTTGTCTGGCATGTGAGAAGCCCTGGGTGACATCCATAAGTGCTGAAAATACACACCGCCACCAAGGAACTACACCAAGTCTCTGGGGGCTGAGGCAGGAGAATGGCTAGTTCAAGTCCAGGCTGAAGTATACTTAAATATTTTGCCTCAAATTCTTTCCCATAAAAGAAAATGAATTTGTGCCAGTTATGTACAAGTGGTTTTTTTTCTAGTCATTATACTCTAAGCAATATGGTATTGAAATAGATTTTCAATGTAAGCCTTTACATTGTATAAGTCATTATAAGTGATGTAGGAATGATTTGAGATGGGGGGGTATCTGTAGACATAAACATAAAATCTTACTTAAATGATTTAACTGATATATGACTTATTTGCAGTGTGCCATATCCACCTTAATTGAACAATCTTGGAAATATTGAATGCCATAAAATCACCACAGTGAAAACGTAGAACAGTTTCCTCAGAGGCAGAAGTCTTCCTACCCCTTCTTTAGCATTTCTTTCCTGCCCCTTCACCAGGTGTCTAATAACCTGTCTCCAAGCTTTATAGATTGCTTTGTGAGATTTTTTTTGTTTTTTTAATATATAGTTTTGTTTTTAATATTTAGTTAAATGGGTTTATGTAATATGGGCTCTTTAAAAACGGATTTTATACTATTTTAAAAATTGTGTGTATGTGTGTGTGTGCATGCATGCGTTCGTGTGTGCATGTGTGCCTACACATGTGAATCTGCAGTGCTCACAGAGGGCAGAGCATCCACACCCCTGGAACTGATGTTACAGGTAGTTGGGAGCTGTCCAGTTTGGGTGCTGGGAACCAAACTTGGTCCTTTTGAGAACCAACGTCCCCAACTGCTGACTCATCTCTCCAGCCCCAGGTGTTGCTGTTCACTTTAATTGTTAGTTGATTATAACCATTTTGTGATTCAAAGTTACTATTGCCTATATCTTACAGTTCACTCTTTTATTACTGCTGTATCTGTATTCTATTTTTTCATACATTTGTTGAAATATTTTGTACTGATTACACTTTCTGACGATTATGAAGCAATCTGAAATGAACATCATAGATGTCTTGGTGGAACACATGCTTTTATACTTCTAGGCTAGAGAACTAGGAGTCACAGAGCTGGGTCATTCATAAGGTCAAACTCTTAAAAGTGTTTTCTAAAAGTAGGGCAACATTATATATTACGAGCTGTAGATACAGTGTGTAGTATATGGGAATTCAGTTGTCTCACATCCTCACTAACAGCTGTTGTCAGTTTCTTTTTATTTTTTAAATTACTCTTCCAGTGGCTTTACTGTCATACCTTAGTGTAAGTATTTATTTAATGCTTTATCAAACAATCTTGGTTTTATTTGTCCCTCATTCCTCCTTCTTTAGTATTGAATTTCCTCCTTTCTCCTCAGTTGTAGAACCCCCCCCCAATTTCCTATGTCATGTCACTTATGCCCTGCTATTTCCTCCCAAGCTCCTCCCTCCCCAGGTCTCCTTATGCTTCCCTGGTTTCTATGGGTACTCCATGTTTTACATCTGAAGATTCGGAGCTAGGGATCGTAGGTGAGAGAGAACATGTGGCCTTTGGGTCTCTGCATTTGGCAATGCTCCCCATAAAAGACATAGACTAACAAACCCCAAATACCAGTCAGGAGAAACTTCAGTTTAAATAGTGGGTCAGGGTAGTCTAAATGACTTCCAACAATGCAGCCTTCAGTTGCCTCTCAAAGGTTGAGGGTGGGTCCTTCTTGAGGAAGACACCACTCACGTAGGACTGGAGCTGGATCTGATCAGAAGAACTTCCTTCCATCTAGCTTCCGTGTTTCCAGAATACATTCATGGTGCCAAGATAGGGAAGCAATAAAACAGTCCTTTACAGTCCTGGACTTAAGTGCCACTCAACAGGGAGGAAATCATGCCTGCTGCTGGAAACTGAACCAGCTTTCCAGATCTTGTGAGGTCACAGACATTAGAAAATAATCTACTAATTTCACTTTGCTAGGAAAGCATAGTTCCTTACTGCACTCAAAATCTTATCCTTATGCCCACAATTAAGTGTAGCTACCACCCCTCATCACAGCCTCTTCTGCTTACAGCAAATGGAAACCACCACAGAAAAAACCACAACCAGTCACAATGCAGAGATCAGCAGTTTGCAAAGTGCCCAGACCCAACACGTACATCTACATCACAGCTCCTGCACCTATGGCTCGGTAAACATCGTGGAAGAGGGGTAGAAAGACTGAAAGAGCCTGAATACCAGGAAGTCTGCTGTAGAGTAGTATCTCCCAGAAAGAGCTGCATGAATGAGACCAGGACAATGGCAGTGTCAATGGATATGTTACCATGGAAAGGGGAAAGCTTCATGGGATCTCACTCTACACAAAGGACTATAGGTAACTAATGACTGCTAGAAGGGGAATCAGTGTCTCCTCCTAGGGATGAGCCCTCTTGCTCATTGTCCAATGAAGACTGCTCAGCCTTGAAGCCATATATACATCAGCAACAAAAATGGTTTTAGCAGTCCGGTTAACTTCATACATACATACAAACATACATACATACATACACACATATGTAACAATAATAAAGAAAAAGAGGCTATGAACTTGAGTGTTGGAGAGTTCAAAAGAGGGTAGCTTCAAAGGCCTGGAGAGAGAAAAGGAGGAAAGTGGCGTAATTTTATGTCAATAAAAATTTTTATATATATATATACATATATATATATACACAGTATGAGGAATATTACTCAGAATTTCAAAAGAGGAAGTCCTGTCATTTTAAAAATCCAGGAGAGCCTCAGTAATATTTTGATTGGAACAAGCTGGGGATAGAAAGATTAAAAAAAAAAAAAACACATGAACTCGTGTATCTGATTTATAAAAATATTGTTTAAAAAGCAGAGTAAAGTCAGGTGGTGGCAACTGCCTTTAATCCCAGCACGTGGGAGGCAGAGACCAACAGCTCCCTGAATTTGAAGCCAGCCAGGTTTACATTTACAGAGTGAGTTCCAGGACATACGGGACTACACAAAGAAACCCTGTCTCAGGAGTAAAAAAAAAAAAAAAAAAAAAAAAAAAAAACAAAAAAAACAATGCAGAGTGGAAAGGCAGTTATCTGAACTGCCAAATTTTGAGAACCAGATGGTGGGAAGATGCCGCTTTATATAAAAATAACGGTTGATGAACTCAAGAGATGTCTGGGTATTCTCCTAAATAAAATTAACTGTATCGCACACGTGAGAACGTTTTACAGAGGGGTAGTAATTAAACATCTCTGTGGGGTACAGTGTGACGTTTTCATCTGTTTATGCGGTCAGCTTAGCAAAGTCAGACTACCCTTTATCTCAAGCAGTTATTCTATGCGGTGAGATCTTCCACACTCCTCTCTTTTAGCCATTTTAAAAGATCCATTTGTGTTACTTTGATTATGCCTATGTGTGTGTGCCATCATGTAGGTGTGGGCACTCGAGTGCTGGTGCGTGTGCAGAGGCCAGAGGTGTCAGATCCCTTAGAGCTGGTGCCTCAAGCAGTGGTGAGATGCCCAGTGTGGGTGCTGGGACTTACACTCAGGTCCTCTGCAACCACAGTGTATGCTCTCAACCACTGTTCCTACTCTCTAGTTCATCATTACACTCCTTTTGAGCATATCATTCTGTTCAGATAATAACCATTCCGTAATATTGGATGGCAGAACTTCTGTCTGGTCATGGCTTTGTACTGAGAATTTGTGTGCCTACAACCCTCTCTTGTCTCTGGACTCTGCCAACCACTGTGCTCCACTCCATTTCCGTGAGCTCATATTCCAGTATGAGTGAAATCATGTGAAATTCGTCTGTACACACTTGGTATATTTCCTTTGCTATTATGATCTCTATGTCTGTCTGTGTTGCTGCAAAGAATATTCTATCATACACACACGCACACACACACACACACACACACACACACACATGCACGCACGCACGCACGCACGCATCACATTTTCTTTATCCATTCATTAGTTGCTAGAAACCTGGATTGACTATTTGACTATTATGAATTTCTGCTTCAATAAGTGAGAGTAAAGATATCTCTTTGATATACAAATTTATTTTTATTTTTTGGCTACCTACCCAAAATGGAATTGCTTATTCACATGATTTTACTTTCAAGATTTTTAGGGACCCCTTTTGTTATTTTACGTGTGTTATTTGACATGGCTACCAAAAATTTTAAGAGTTTCTGTTTCTTTTCATCCTTCCCAGCACATGTCAGTTTAGTCGTTGGTTGCAGCTATTCTACTGGGATGAGATAACTTTTTGTGATTTGATTTCATTCCCATGGTGCTTTGCCTTCTACAATAGACTTGTCCATTGTATGTCTTTATTGGAGAAATCTCTATTCAGATCCTTCTCTATTGTACTTTTCTGGTGCTAAGTTGATTGTGTTCTTTATATATTCTGGATATTAATATCTTCTTGTATAAATAATTCACAAATATGCTTCCAAATTCTTGAAGATGCCCGTTTCCTTTCTCCTGTTGATTATATCCATCACTGTAATTCTTACCACCATGAAAATACTACCTATTGAGGTTATACATATGTTAATTAACCTGGTTTAGCTACTACATTAAATAATATATATATAAATATATTTTATACAAATATGTATAATTTTTATTAATAAATATTAAATATATATAAGGTTTATATATTTGATTTTATAAATTTGCTTTTATGAACATATATGTATATGTTCATGTGTATTTATGGCTGTTATTGGATTTTTCTCTCCCTTTTTCTATATGTTGGTTTGTACTACTGCAACTGTTTAATTATATAGTTTTATGATAAATCTTATAATGAAGCCTATCAGGTCTCATCAGGACTGGCTGTATTGTCTTCCTCTGTGGGCTGGTAAGGCTGCTCTCTACTCAAGGGGAGGTGATCAGAAAGCCTGTCACTGACAGCCCCTGTTTCCCTTACAAGGGCACCACCCACTTGGACACTGAGCTGCCATGGGCAATATCTGTGCAGGGGTTCTAGGTTATCTCCATGCATGGTCCTTGGTTGGAGTATCAGTCTCAGAAAAAAAAAAACCCTGGGCCCAGATTTTTTGGTTCTGTTTTTCTATGTAAACTTGCACACCACTTTGGAAACCAATCTGGTGCTTTCTCAGATAATTAGGAATAGTGATTCCTCAAGATTCAGCTATACCTCTCCTAGGCATATATCCAAAAGATGCTCAAGTATACAACAAGGACATTTGCTCAGTCATGTTTGTAACAGCTTTATTCGTAATAGCCAGAAGCTGGAAACAACCCAGATGTCCCTCAGTTGAGGAATGGATACAGAAATTGTGGTACATCTACACAATGGAATATTACTCAGCAAAAACAAACAAACAAAAAACAAAAAAAACCCCAAAAAACAAACAAACAAAAAAAAACCAAGGAAATAATGAAATTTGGGGCTAAATGGTGGGAACTAGAAAAGATCATCCTGAGTGAGGTATCCCAGAAGCATCAGACATACAGGGTATATACCCACTCATAAGTGGATATTAAACATTTAATATAGGATAAACATACTAAAATCTGTACACCTAAGGAAACTAATCAGGAAGGAGGACTCTGGCTAAGATACTCAGTCTCCATTCAGGAAGGCCAAAAGTATGGACATCAGAGGAGGGAGAAAACAGGGAACAGGACAGGAGCCTACCACAGAAGGCCTCTGAAAGGCTACCTGCAGGATATCGAGGCAAATGCTGAGACTCATAGCCAAACTTTGGGCAGAATGCAGGGAATCTTAGGAAAGAAGTGGAATAGTAAGACATGGAGATGATAGGAGTTCCACAAGGACAGTAACAAATGCAAAAAGTCTGGGCACAGGGGTCTTTTCTGAAACTGATACTCCAGCCAAGGACCACTCCTGGAGATGGCCTGGAACCCCTGCACAGAGGTAGCATATGGCAGTTCAGTATCCAAGTGGCCTAAATAGTAATGGGGACAGGAACTGTCTCTGACATGAACTGATTGGTCTGCTCTTTGATCACCTCCTCCTGATGGGGGAGCAGCCTTGCCAGGCCACAGAAGAACACAATACAGCCACTCCTGATGAGACCGGATAGACTAGGATCAGAGGGAAGGGGAGGAGGACCTTCCTTATCAGTGGACTGGGAGAGGGGCACAGGTGGGGAAGAGGGAGGGTAGGACTGGGAGAGGAGGAGGGAAGGAGGTACAGGGGGGATACAAAGTGAATAAACTGTAATTAATAAAAATAAAAAAATAATAAAAAGTTGACATGCTCCTATAAGGACTAACTATAGATTATGGTCATTTTTGTGACCTTGACAACAGAGACTTAGCCATAAAAGCAGAAAGGCCTAGCATGGATTTTGCCTCCATTGACATCTCTAGAATTTTGCATAGAAGTCATTTTAACTAATACTATCCCAAACTTTAAAACAGCAACAAACCATCTCTCCAGTACACCAGTGTGCCATCGTCTGCATTTTGCAGTCTGTCCCACCACTGTGAAGTAAAATCACACTTAATGCCCGTGCTTGCTCTAAAAACCTGCTTCAAAGTGTACACAGGAATCAGAACCATGGTACTAGGTTCTGGGGAAGTACTTCGCTTGGGAACCTCATTCTTTCTCCATGCCTCAGCACCTGCTGAGGTGCAGACAAAGGAAGTGCTGTAATAATTGACATAATAACGCACCAGAAACCACATTTAAAGCTCCTTCACTTGGAAAAGTATTTTGCCCCTAAAGGAGTTTTCAGATGCCTCAGATATGCCAATGCATATAATCTATTGCCTCAAAAATTTTTCTTTGGCCTTTTAAAGGTCTCATATTTTGTTTCATCTGCCTTTGTGAATCTGACTTGTTTTTGTTACTTTTATTTTATTTTATTTTTTTGGTTTTAAGTATGTTAACACTAACACCCTTTACTTGGAACAAAAGCTGCAAGTCTCAGCATAGATTGAAAGTAAAGAAACACTGCTGAACAAATATTCCTATCGCGATAAGACAATCCAGAACATACTTTGTCCTGAAACCATGATATTTGCCAAATGACTAAAGTATTTTCCCTACTTCTGAAAATATGCAAGATAACTAGATTATGGCTAAAACACAGGGTTTCTTTTAATGTTGTTTTGTTCTCAATTTTTAGTTTTTTTTTTCTTGGAGACATTCCTTCTGCTTGGAAGGAATCTTGGTCTTCTTTCAAGATGAAGAAGATGTTACTGGACAAGGTTTTATCTCTTTCTCTGAAAAACTGGAGTGGCCCAAATCTGTCTTTCTCTCTTTGTCTTTTGAGATTGGCTTACATCTCTACTCACAATTTTTAGTAGAAGGGCAAAATTCATTCAGGCAAGTCTTTTCCAGACTAGAGAAGGTAAGTAGACTTAGATGTTTAGAAAGCTTGGACTTATAGTGTCTTCTTAACACCCAATTATCGTTCATTAAATTCAGGGCGGGTTAGGGAATCTGAGCTCAACCTCCTCTCAATCACTAAATTATTTAATCTCAACCAAGCTCCCAAAAGTCAGTGGAAGAGTTGATTTGCAATGTTGCTCGGCTTTGTTGAAGATCTAGTCACTTTTTTCCCTTTCAGTGTTGTAAGTCATGTCCATTTATTGATCCATTTACTTCAAAGTTACCTGCATCTAGTGCCACTCCCTTTCTGGTACTAGGTTGTGGAGATTCCAGTACACGAAAGGATCACTTATGAGAG
This sequence comes from Meriones unguiculatus, assembly GCF_030254825.1. NCBI lineage: Eukaryota > Metazoa > Chordata > Mammalia > Rodentia > Muridae > Meriones > Meriones unguiculatus. The sequence continues at coordinate 56,357,311 of NC_083362.1, read as the reverse complement.
CTATTGCTCTCCCTGTCCCATTTTCCCACAGAGTTTATCTCCTTAGCGCTCACACTCTCTAGAGCCCCGAGGACCTTGGCTGATTTCCTGTCTACTTCAGCAAAGAAAGAAACGGTTCTCCGGTGTGAGAACCTCCCACCTTCTGGTACTCCGATAGGCAGTCTTCACTGTGAGCCCGTGATTCAAGTGCTATCTCTGGGGTGGGGGCGGGGGATGGGGGGCACACACACGTGATTTTAAGCAGCGTGGTCACAGAATTGATCGTCTAGACTGGGACACTACTGTGAGCAAAAGGCATGTTTTGATCCTTACTCCAAGAGAACATCTTTTCCGACATCTTAGAAAAAAAAAAAAAAAAGAAATGAGCTTTGGTTAGTTGGAGGAGATACACATCTGTCTTTGTGGTGCTTTTCGTTTATGCCAAGCTCTGTAATGATGACAAGACACAAAGCCTTCCTTTGAAATGTGCATAAGGGAAATAAGAACAGCAAATAATGCTCTGAGTGCTAGTCTGCCTCCATTTTTTTCTTCTTTTTTTTTTTTTGTGAAACCCAAGAAAAACTTAGGCTTGGGAATATATCATTAATCACAGCTGGCCTGTGGGACATGCTAGCGTCAGGCTAAGTTAAATGAAGTAGAGTGAAGAAGAGGGAAAGGTATGGAGCAGTCAAGAAGCTAGCTTGAAATTCTCTAGGGAAGAAGTAGGTGAACTGGTATTTAAGCCTTAGTACTCTATGACTAAGAAATCTGTTTTTTCCCCCTGCTGAGAAATACAAGTGTGATTTTACCCAAGGCCTAAAACTTTGTTTTCCTCTTAAATTAATAAATGTAGAAAAATTTCTGGCATGATGTGAGGCAGACTCTATGTAGTTTAGTGCAATTTAATGTCTTTTTGGCTGAGGTCGCTTGGAGTTTGTAATGGTCCTACAGAATTCATAGGCACTCTCAGTTCCTGAAACCTCTGCCAGCCTTCTCTGGTGTCTGCTATACGTGATTATTTTGTCTTTAGCCTGCAGGGGGCTCATTTGGGACTTTATATAACTTTCTTTAATTCTTCCTTACACGGAAGAAATGCTTGCTGTACTTTTTGATGTACGTAGATGGATTGAATGTTTGTGACCCTGTCCCATATATACGACAATCCCAGTGTGATAGCCTTCAGAGGTGTGGCCCTCAGAAAGCTACTAGGTCGTGAGGACAGTGTCTTCACAGATGTCATTAATGCCCTGAGAGTACATCCGTGAACCAAGAAATGAGTCCCCTGACATCAGAGCTGCTACTCAATCTCAGATTTTCCAGTTCCCCCAGAACTGTGAGGAATATTTATTTATCTAAGACACTTAGTCAGTGGTGTTTTTCTTATAGCAATCTTAACAAACTAAAACAAAATATATCTCTCTGTCCTTTCCCTATGTAATTTGATTATTTGATGTTTGTTTTGTTGTTTAGGATAGGATCATTCTGATCAGCAACTCCAGGCCTTGAGCATAGGATGAGACACCATAACCCAGCCACATTATTTGCTGGGTAAAGCTGGTCTAATCACTGAAAAAAAAAATCTAAGCATTTACCCACTCATTCTAAGCCAGTGTGCACCAATTTTTGTGATCAAATATATTCCAATCGAGTCAAAAAAGTCTTACTTGAATTAAAAAAAAAATATTTGGAGAAGTTTATACATGAGTACTCAATTATATGATTTCCATGCCTCCCTCTACTCCCTGAAACTGTTCCCATGTCTTCCCAAGTCATGACCTCTTCAATGATTGTTACACACACACACACACACACACACACACGCACACACACATGTACGTGTAAATACAGCCTGATGTGTTTATTTACTGCTGCTCATATTTGGTAAACAGTCAAGGAGCTTGCCCCTGGAGAAGACTGATTCTCCCTCTCACAGAAGCCACTAATCGGCTGTAGATCCTTCGTCTATGTATAGGGCCCTATAAGCTTTCGCCCATCCGTGTAGGCATATAAGATGGTGTTGTTGTTGGACAGGCCTTGTTTAGGGAACCAACATTTTGAATTTTCCTGGCTGTAGCTCCATGCCTTATGTAGAGCACACTGTCTTACAGAAGACATCCTGGTCCTCTGCCTCTTAAAGTCTTTCTGCTACCTCGGCTCTGAGCCTTGAGAGTAGGGGTTATGTTACAGGTTTATCAGTGAGTGTTAGGCAATCCATAGTTAGTGGTTTTCTATATGTTGATTAGTTGTGGTTTTCTGTAATAATCTCTGTCTGCTGCAAAGAGAAGCTTCTTCGGTGAGGGGTAAAAGCTATAGTATCTGTGGATAAGAAAGGAAAAGTGTTTGGACTCCTGTAAGGCAGTGTGCTGGGTTAAGGAATGTAGCTTCTCCTTTAAGATCTATGACACCATCAGCCGTGGCTATTTGCCTGGGTTTGAAATGCCAAGCCTGAATTCCCTTCTATTGAGCAAGCCTGAGCTCGAATTAAACAGCTGTTTGTTGTCCCCAGTATGTGAGTGTCATTACTGCACCCTTGGGAATGTCTTGTCACGTTGATCTTTGTTGTGGTTGACAGGCTTTACAGCTGTGTAAGCTTACGGAGTTGTTTTTTGCCTTTAGACCTTGAATAGCATCTTTTGATACTATGAACACATAATCCTCAGGGAAGACACTTTTAGGTCATTTCCATCCCAATTCCTCTAAATGTTGTGTCCCTAGTGTATGGTCTCTTTAGCCATAAGGTCTTACTTCCAAGTTCTGGGAGGCTACCAAGGGCTTTGGGGGAGTAGGACCAACTCCAAGAGAAGTTCTCCGTGCCGGCTGGCGCTGGGGTTTTTCTTAGGTAGCCTATGACTACTAGGAGTGGGGAAGATGTGGATAGCATCCCCCAAGTGACATCACTCCATTGAAACTGATACCCATATCTTTAGCGTGTCTATATTTATCTATTTCTATATACTTATACAGTATTATATATCTATTTTTAGCAAACATAAGATCATGTTTCCCAGTGGCTTTTAAAACATCATTATTTATTCCTCTTGTCTTTCTCCCTCTATGTTGCCTTTCTTCCCACTTTCCAGTTATCCCCCACCCTGTTTGTCTCATTGTCCCCATCATAGCACTTGTGTCTTTTCTAGATAGACCTCTTCTTTCTAGATGGAGCTCCTTCCGCCCCACCCCCCGTTACCCATGTTCCTTTCTTCTTGGCTTCTGTGGCTACTCAAGGCTATTTCCACATTTATCTAAAGATTTAGAGCTAAGACCCACAAATAATAGAAAACATGCAGAAAACATGAGTCTGGGTAATCTCACACAGTGTGATATTTTTTCCAGGGGGTGATCTTGAGCCTACTTTGAATCACTGCCTCTTACTTAAGAGATCAATTTTAAACCAAGTGTCACCAGAAATCAGACGCTTTTTGTTGGTGATAACATCTTTGCTTCAAAATATGATTATACTGACTCAATTTCCCATCACTACCTCATTTTTCTAGTTTCAAAACTGGAACGGCCTTTGGGTCCCTTGCCAGGGTCCTGATTCCTTTACAGAGAACAGACCCTAGGAAGCAGTTCACAATTGAATGAGAAGTCCTGTGTTCCTAAGGGAAAGAACCCATTGCAACTCCGGCCACTCTTTGGTACTTTCGTTATGGGATGAACAGGTCATTTAACAAGAAAGGGCAGATCGCCTACTTGATTATTATGTGTAGAGTTTCTCTTCCCATGTAGAACCCAGTCTAATACTTAAGAGTCTGGAATTCTGTTTGGAAGATAATTTTAATTTTCAGGAAAAAAAATGAGAGAAAAGGGGCTATCAGTGGCATATATCATGCACATTTCCAACTGGAATGAGAAATAAACAGCATGAAAAAATTACCTATTTGTTCATTGACAATTAATAGTAATTATTTCACAGCAAATTTTATCAGTCATCTTTGAGGATCATGACACTCTGGAAAATTTTATGGACTAGACAGAAGACTCAGCCAGACCACTTCCTTTTGGATGAACTTTTATCTCAGGCTGATTTGTTGAAATTAGCCTACTTCCTGAAAACAACCACATAGATCCAAATAGATCCGTTTGGCTATTCTCTCTGCTATTTCTGAGACTCTAAAGAGGCAGCAACTGCTTTTTATTTATTTATTTTTCAGTTCATTTTCTAAAAATACAACTGGTAATATGATTCATCAACTACTATGCATCCCACACAAAGAGACTGGATTCCTGGGGCCACAAAAATCTGGTTTTAGGGGGATGCTGTCTGGTTTCCCAGCCTCAGCTCTCTCTGCTTCTGAGTGGAGGCCTGTCAAGGGCACCTCTGACCAGCTTTTCAGAACGCAGCAAGATGTGGTTTTGTGCAGGACTTAGGGCAAGGCGGAGGGGCAGGGAAAAGAAACTTCCGTCTAGTCAATTGGCAGAAAGGCATTTGCAAAAGTTACACACCTCCCACACATTCCTTTTAGATGATCAAAGGCTCCCAGGAGGTCATGGAAGGAGAGGAGAGAGCCTGGAAGAAATTTTTCCTTAATTCCCTGTATTGCAAATCTTGCTGAATAAGGCCAAATTGTGACTTAAAAAAAAAAAAAATATATATATATATAAATATATATGTGTGTGTGTGTGTGTGTGTGTGTGTGTGTGTGCAGGGAATCTTATGAAAGAACAGGGAGATGAAAGACCTGGAGGGGGCAGGAACTCCACAAAGAGAACAACAGAACCAAATAATCTGGCCTCAGGGGTCTTTTCTGAGAATGATTCTCCAACCAAGGACCATTCATGGATATAACCTAGAACCCCTGCACAGATGTAGCCATGGCAGCTCAGTCTCCAAGTGGGTTCCCTAGTATGGGGAACAGTGACTGTCTCTGACATGAACTCTGTGTCTGGCTCTTTGATCACCTCCCCCTGGGGATGCAGCCTTACCAGGCCACAGAGGAAGACAATGCAGCCAGTCCTGATGAGAACTGATAGGCTAGGGTCAGTTGGAAGGGGAAGAGGACCTCCCCTCTCAGTGGACTAAGGAAGGGTCATAAAGGGAGAAGAGGAAGGAATGGGACAGCTGGGATACAAAGTGAATAAATTGTAATTAATAAAAAAATAAATTAAAAAAATCCTCTGGAAGATATCTGGATTGAAGGAAATAAACGTTCAACTGAGTCAAATTTCTATTACTGAAACACACATATCTTTGCTGCATCTTGTTTAACATGATTTTTTGTTTATCAAATCATTCTTTGTGTGTGGACTCAAACCCAGGGCTTTTCATATGCCATGAGAGTGTTCTGTACCGAGCTACACCCTCAGCCCCTCAAATTCTTTGAAGTGTAATTATTATTATTGTTGTTGTTGTTTTAATTTATTTTCTTTAGGTTTAAATTTTATGGCCTTCTTTACTTCCTGGTTTTAATAGAATATACCAATCTTGTTATCTCATATTTCTGGCCCAGCCCAAAACAGGAAGTATTCAGCATTTATAAGAAATGTGTTTGGACACGACTTCCTTACCCATTGGTAGTTTCTACCTCAAGCCCTGTGTTTTGTGTGGGCCTTAGATTTGCATAAATATTGAGTCATCCCTTCCAGATGTCTCCTGGTCCTCAGCTCATTTCCATCAGATAGATCTATGTTTTCCCAGTAATGTATACCTTGATTAAAACCATTCACATACATTTTACTTGTTGGCCCCACCCTGACATTGAAATCCCCTCCAGGGAAGAGCCTCTCTTCCATATCTTTGTGTCCCTATCTTCTAGCTAACTGTCTGACAGGTAATGGATACTTCATAAATATTTGTTGAAAGAATTAATAGACCATTTTTCATTTGCAAGGCCCTAGGCTAAAACCTGTGGGGTTATGATTATTATTATTATTTTAACACTCCACCGGGTGCAGGTGGCTGTCAGCCAGGGTTTTTCCTTGTTGTTTAATCCCTCCTTGCCCGTGTGTTTGTTCTTCATTCCTTCCTGTGTCCCTGTTGCCTTGGTCTACACACAAACACAGGACCTGTGTCACAACAGAGGAATGATATAAGAGACTCCTTGAAAGGTGCTTCAAGTTCTCAATTAGAGAGATTGTAACAACAGGTTTTTACTTGACTTGAGAAAATATTCTTTGTCTAGTGATAATCTAAACAAGTTATTTTCGGTCCTTAGCCTCTAGAGACGAGTAACAGGCTCTTAGCTAAGCTGCTGGCTATTGTCTTTTCCATCAGCTACTCCCCTTGTCTCAGTTGTTCCTAATTTTCAGATATTATATTCTCACTACAGCACCATTATTTGATCTCCCTTGTAAAGTGTGCCCTTAGTTTGTAAAGATAAAACATTTCTCTTTCTGGTCAGGATTTTTAGAATACCATTCATATTGAGGCCACCACTTGCTTTTTTTGCTTTTATAGAAGATTTATTTTATATTTAAAGTATGTGCGTGCTGGGGCCGGAGGGGGGGCATTTGCATGTGAATGTTGGTCCCTGTGGAGGTCAGAAGGTGTTGATCCCTGGGAGTTAGAGTTACACACAGAGTGTGAGCCACCTGCTTGTGACCCGAGCTTGGGTCCTCTGTGAGAACAGGGTGTGTTCTTAAGTGCTGAGCCTTCTCCCCAGATCCCAGTGTTCCTTTCCACAGGATGAGTTGGTCAGAGTCCATAGCGCTGCTGCTAGCATTGTGTCATGCTTTGAACGATGGTGACAGCCCGGGCTCAACTTTCACCTTCACAACTTCTGCTGCATATGGATTTACCAAAACCTATCTGTTCTCCTTACTTTACTCACACTCGGAAGACTATTATGCATTTTTTCAATAGATAGTGTCTCACATTTTGAAAGAAATTTCAAGTTTATTTGTTAAAGCATAATTTAAGGATGTGCCCTCATCTGCAAGGCATATGTGTATACTAACACACACACACACACACACAATTTCCTACAATTAAAAACAAACACCTAGAGGGATTCACAGAGCTCTACCCCTTCCTTGCAGAGGATCTATTGGCAGTTGGTGGCTTAAGGGGGGAGACGAATCCGTTTTCCACAGAGACATTGAGCTTGACAGATTATCCATGTTCCATGGATGGCTCCCAACCCATGAACATTCTAGAAGTAATGACTGGAAACTGTGTGTCAAGAAAAAAGTTGGTGGGTGGGCAAGAGATATGCTAAAAATGTATTGTATACATGTATGAAATTCCCAAATGTCTCATCATATGTTTGTGTGTGTGTGTCCCTACTTTTCATAAAGACTTTTAGTAAGCAGATGAGAAATTTTACTAAAATCGTTTAGTTGATACAATGATAGATTATTACATGTCAAGTTCAAGTGTTGTACCTGTACAACTTAGACCATTATTCTCTTGAAGACATAGAATTAAAGAAACCCAGTTCATTCATGCCACTTCTGGGGAAGAAGTCGTTAGAATGTTCTGTCAAAACAAAACCACTTGTTTTGCTAGTGAAGCCTCGGGTGCTAATTTCTTAGGGAGCCCAAGACCAAGAGAAGATGAGACAGTTGCTGAGGAGATATGAAGAATGAACGATGCCTCCACTGCATGCCTAAAGCTAAGGACTACACGTGTGTGGTTCACTCCAATACCCCCCTTTCCGCTCCTAACCTGGTCCATCGTACATCTGATAGAAGAGGTTTGACAGATGGTGAGGAAAAGGGGGTCACAACAGCCTGTCGTCTGTTGGAGAATTGAGAAGGACTGGGTGCAGTAATAGCATGGGTTGGTGACTGGAAAGCAGAATGAGAGACATTTGTGTCATCTGTGTGTTATCCACAACATATTAGCTTGGCAGGCTTACTTGGGATGCAGGCGAGTGGTCCAGCCCAACCCCCCCCACCCACAGTAATTAGCAAATCAGCTATCCCTGGTATCTGTTCCAGTTTGTGATGTAGGCACCTAGACTCCTCTGGCAAGCTGTGGATAGGGTCCACTGGAGGGATTTGTGGACACATAGGAACCAACGAGTAGCAAACAAGTGTACTTAGTAAATAGAACGAGGTTCTCTCAAGGAGAAGACGTCAGGTCGAGGAAAAATAACTTAAAAGGGCCCTTTGAGTGACTATAAAGCACATGAAGGATGAGTTGGGGACAAATGCTGGAGATCTGAAATTATCCTCGGAATCACAGAGAGATGCGGTTCTCTCGACTTCATTGTACAAAGGTAGAGTAGAGCGGAGGGAGGATATCATCATGGGTCAGCCATAAAAACATTGTTGTCTTTATTGCAGGGTAGTTCATACATTCTAAGAAATGTCTTAAGCCACATGTTTGACTTTTTGAATTGGAGTATGGGGATTTTGATAGGTGTGAAATGCTGGAAGAGAGCCTCCATTTCCTTTTTCCAAGCTTTGTTTTGGTCACCAACAGGTTGCCGTATGCAGGTAACCCTCTCCACGTGACTACTCAGACTCTGCTGAACCTCTGCAGCAGACTAGCAAATTAGAGACAAAAAGGACCTTGAACCAGCTCTGCAGAAGCATCCACCAGCTCCACTGACTGCTACAGAGAGCACCCCAAATTGTATTATGGAGACTACCATTTATTTGTTTGTGCTTTGCTTCTGGCCCAGTAAAATGATCTGAGAAAACCTTTTATCTGTCCTTACAGTGACAAAGCCACCAGGATGTTTTAATTTCAGATTAACTACCTGAGGTAAGCTCTCTCCCTTCCATTTTGTGCTTCCCTCCAAGATTCCTGCTTTTCCCTGTCACGCTTTTGCCTCACAGAGTAGTAGGAACTTTTTGTAGGGTGGTGTAAAGCAGCCCAATACAGGGAAGAGGAAGATGCAGGCTGGCTTTACCTGGGAGAAGAATAGTGATATCCCCTGATAGAACTCTTGTCCTAATACTGAAGGGGAAAACATGAGAATCTAGTGAGTGAGCATTTTATTTGGATAACTGTGTTGTTGCTTAGCAGGGCTAATTAATTGGAAAATTGTTAAGTGTGTACATACGTGCATTAGATTACAGGCTCGTTAAGTTAGTAGGTGGACATTTTTTGAGGCAGCAGACAAATATTTGCTGCCCCAGTGGGCATGCCCTAATCTCTCATTTGGGAAGCACCAAACCCAGCCAATGGTACTAGTACTTGTAACAGTCTTCATTTGGCTTCATCTGCCTGCTCCTTCAACTCCATTGTACTAACTAAATACTGAATGCCCATGGTAACTGGTCCAACCCATGTTTATATTAGTCTGTTGAATGTTTTCCAAAACACTAAGGGGTGGCTATGACTGGTAACCCACTTTGTCAGTGAGGACACAGAGAGCCTGAATAACCTGTCAAGAAGCTAGTACGACAGACAGCTCTGGATGCAGCAACAGTGCGGCTTGTTACCTTTAAAGAAAGTCATTTTCCAGAGATATGGAAAGTCCATGGATGGGTTTCTCCAACGTTAGCTTCCTGGGCTTTCAAATAAACAGAGCTTTGAAAATAGGACTGTCTTCCTAAAGAAAAAGAAAAAGCAAATACGAGGAAAGGAAGATTGAAAGAACAGAAAAGAGAAGAAAATCATAGATATCCTTGCAGTGGATACCCCCCCCCTCCAGTGGCTGTCTTATGAGAACTGTTTACAGCAGCGAGTTAACCTGGACTGGCCATCTTGCCAGAGCAGATATTTTCATATCCATATGGCCTAGCAGGGACCTGCGGGATCACAGTTCCCAACAATGTAAAAATTATCTAGCCGTGTGCAAGTACTAGAGTTGACGCAGAAGGGATGGGAGGAATATTGGAAAGCGCCTTGCAGGTGCAGGTGGTGGGGGGGATATTTTCAAGATGCTGACTCTCTCGAAAGCCAAGCAAGGATTCAAGGGGGCTGATGGCAGAGACACAAATGTGGTGAAAGAGTGAGGCTGAGATTGGCACAATGGTAAAATGTCTTTAGATTTTATTTTCAGAAGATCAGTATTTTTGCCTAAATATTTTTGTTTAGTTGGAAAAAAATGTGTGCGTAAAGGAGATGGATAAATATTTTGAACCTTTCACATGGATCTAACCTCATTTTAATACTGAGTCGGTCTAACTAAAAGGAGACGTATGCATAAGGGATATGCAAAAATTATACTGAAGCAAGCTGAGTCGGGAAAACGGAATGTGTGGGGATATTGTACAGAATACGAAACTTTCTCCTCTCGACTTTCCCCTTTATCACTTCCTACTAGTTTTCCATGCTTCCTCTTACTGCCTGCTTTTCTTTCTGGGAAAACTGAAGAGTTACTGTGTTTTGGCTGTTTCCTCTGCCTCATGAATGCTGGTACTCAATGCTCATAGATATAGCATGGTTGGTTCAGTAGGGAGTTTTCCAATTCTCGTGCTGTTGTAATTCTCCTAAGCTTTTGTGTTTCTTGTAGGTCTGCAGACAGAGGAACTCAACAATGACTTTACAGCCAAAGATACGCACTTCCTGACCTTTCTCCAGAGGAGCACGCCATTTCTATCTCCCTTAGCCACACTCATGCTCATTTCCCTCTGTTCCATTCTCGTTTTTGCACTGGAGCCTCTAGGCGCACTCTTTCCCTTCTATTTCTGACGGCCACAATTGCCTGATATCCTGTTATGCATCGCTCTTGGCTCAGTTTTCCCAGGGTATTTAGTGCGTAGGAGTCAGAAAGACAAAATGGTCTGGACGCAGCACTTACTGAAGAGGGCACAAGCTTTATTGATGACTTTGGTTTGAAAATCTCTTCCAAGCAAAACTGTCTCCTGATACACTCTTCGGAGAAGAGAGGTGAGCTCACTTCCACTGACACTGCCCACACAGACTGTTAGTTGTCCTGTATTCTGCGTGTACCTCAGCTCCGACACTTCCTCTTGCCAGAGACCCTGCCTCTATTCCCTTGGCAGTTATCCATTCTTCATACCAGACTGGCAGTTTCTGGATTCTTGTCCAGGAAGCTAGTGTCCAAATCACCCTTATGAGTTAACAATATAAATTAACATGCAAGAAATAAGCTGATACATGAGAATCTTCCCCTGGGTCCTGGGTTCCTGTGAGTGATGGGTTATCATGATTTAGAATCTACGCAAACACACACCTGTATGTGTTTTTGAGGGCGTTTGCAGAAAGGTTACTTGGAGGCCAGATCTGCCCTTGGTGTGACCAGTATAAATCCACAGGCTGGGCTGGAATATTTAGTAAAAAAGAGAGCAAGGAACTGGAACTCTAGCATTCTCTCTTTCTGTCTGTCTGTCTGTCTCTCTGCTTCATGACTATAAAAGAAAATGACCAGCTCCCTCATGCCTCTTCCACCTTGTCTTCTTCACCTCCATGGCCTGTGTTCTTTCTTTAGGCGTAAGCCAAAACAGACCCTTTCTCCCCTGAAAGGCTTCTTGTTGGGTACTCACATAATCCCAGCAACATGAAAAGTGTGAATACACTCTTCCTGTTTGTGAAACTATTTTTAACCTCGGCATAATTGACAGTTGCTCAGCGCGTACTAGCTTACTGAGTGAATGTACTCACAAGTCGGTAAGTTGGTTGGACGACAGCCCCACCTTTCTTCCACTCACATTCCATTTTTAAAATTCCACTGGAAAAATCAGTGGGAGAGGAGAATGCTGGAATGAGAAGAGGGAATGTCTGACTTTTCCTATCACCATCTCCTGCACGGTATCGTGTGACAAACCACAAAAGAATCTCAGCTTTGCAAAGTGTGTTTTCTGATGTTGTTTGGTTTAAAAAAAAGGTTCAGTCATAATATCTTGTGTTTCAAGTGTGATGTATGAAGGAGAGAAAATCAGGTCTTATTTTAAGACTCCTTGCCCCAGTGCAAATTGAAAATCTTATGCCTTGGTTGATAACAAAGATGAGAGAAATCATTCATTCAGAAAGGGTGACATACAAGGAAAACTGATTGTTCAAGTGTTTTTCTCTTTCTGGTGACCTGCTTCTGCAGAGGGCAGCTGGAAACACCCATGACTGTGTTAATCCTCATGGTGGCACAGGGCTGGAGACTCAAAGCATGCCCACACACATTTCTTCTTCAGTCCATGTCATCAACATGAGCTTTATCTCCTGTCACTCTCCCTCTCAATGGAGCCACATAAGCTTGCTGTTCTTGGAACAAGCCACCAGGCTCCTCCTTCCCTTGCAGCCCTTGAACTGTTTCCCCATTTTATAGAGTGTTCTCTCTGCTACCTTTCTTGCTACCCTCTTTGTTTGAATATTATTCTCCGAGGAGACGTTCCTTTCCCTCCCCAGCCAAGCTGTATCTCCTCCTTACTCTTCTCTATATGTTCTCCTTAGCTATCTTCACGGGATTCTTGGAAAGCAGTTCCAAATTACTCTTCCACTTGCTTGTGTTCTCCAAATACATGAGAAACTGTTGAAAATGGGAATTACGCCTGAGATGACACCCGTTGGCTGTCTGGTTCATGCCAGGTTCTCAGCAAATTCTGACTGCATTGTGGCAGAGCAAGCATTCGCGTCCCTGACTCACCAACCGGGGAAACAAGAGTCAACTTCATCACACGGTTGCCTGCCTCTGACTCCAGCACTCAACAGTAGTAGAAATGGATGTGGAATGGAGGGCTTTTGCTTACGATTCAATGGAAGTGTACTATCCTACGTCCTTTCGCTATCTTATTCTCTTATCTCTATGTCTTCGATAAGAGTTGCAGGTGGCAGTGGTTGGAAATACAAGGTGAGCGGCCTCTGTGTGGGAATGGCTGCTCACTTTGTATCCATTTCTAGTGGAGAGCTACTTAGCACAGATCAGTTCCAGCTGGCATGACAGATTTCAGTACACCGATCCTGGAAATTACCACTGTTAAATGCATTTATAAACTATGAAGAAGACAATGCTGATGTGCATGCACAAACTTATACACTTGTAGGTACATGTCTACACACTCATTTATTATTTGGACAGAATTTGCAAAAAATAAAATCACAAATAAAGGTCAATACTTGTAGACACAACCTCCTTTCCCGCTACATCAATTTTTGTTTGTATACCTAGAATGCAAAGCCATATTTATATTTTTGCAATCTTCAAACCCCAAATCAGTGGTTTTGTGTCTGAACATTACTGGTTGTTATTACTGGCTGTGCATTTGCCCTCTAGGTGTGGGCATTCTCCAAAGCAGTTTTCTCATCAAAGAGTCTTCAGCTAAACGGACACGTCTGGTGTTAAAATCACCAACATACATGATGAGTCAGAGCCACGGGTTCATAGGTAGATCACCTACTCTCTCCTTCTACCATTAATGAAATGGGTTTCTGAGAAATCGAATAAGGATATGAGACAACAGAGACCCAGCTGCTTCTGAACATTGGCGTTGCTTTTCTGATGTGGTTTCTTTGGTCTTTATTAAATTTAATAATATAATTCTAATATTTATTTAACTTTTAGCTAAAATACATAAGCACATACTGCTTTTAGACTCCATATCCTATCATTCATTCAATTTTCTTTATTCTTCTCACATATATTACATCCCTGCCCCCAGACTCCCCCTCCAACCTTCCCTCTCACCCAGATCCAACCCTTGCTCCCTCCTTTCATAAAAGAGCAGGCCTCCCAGTGACATCAACCAAACATATTATAACACGCTTCAATAAGACCAGGCATATACCATCATATGAAGACTGGACAAGGCAACCCAGTAGGAAGAAAAGTTTCCCATAAGTAGGCAGAGTCATGGACAGTCCCTGTTCCCATGTTAGGATTCCCACAAGAACACTAAAGCTACTCACTCAGCCATAACATATATGCAGAGGACCTGGGTAAGACCTCACAGGCTCTGTGATCTGGGAGTCCCCTCATTCTGGGATTCTCTATCCAGGCATGTGCAGTATTAAATTCTCAAGGGACTGTACTTCAGTTGAGTGAGGCTTACTATTTTGTGAGATTCGGGGGACTTCTCTTTTATACTCAGAACCTTCAATGTAAAATTTAGTTAATAAAACAAATATAGTTTTCATGGCAGTATATACCTGGTTTCTGAGGGTGGCAAAGACAGGAGGATCCCTGGGGATTACTGGCTAGCCAGACTTGCTGAATCATCAAGTTTCAAGAGCCATGAGAAAGCTTGTCTCAAAAAAAAAAGAATAGCAGGGAAAGGGGGATTAGCAAAGACATGTGATTTCCATTACAATTCATAATAGTAGCAAAATTGCAGTTATGAGGTAGCAGTGAAGTAATTTTATGGATGGGGTCACTATTATATAAGGAACCGTGCTAACAGGTCACAGCAGCAGGAAGGTTGAGAACCAACGCTTTAGAGAATCTGGAACTGTTTAGAATCTCAAAGATGCAGAGATGGAGCGAAAACATTACCAACAGCGAGGCTTTGAAGAGGGGAAAGGATGGAGAAGAGAATTCCAGCTGGCTATCCTTGGTCTAAAAAAGAAGAATGGTTTTAGTTTTTCAGGATTAGGAAAAAAAATGAAGCTGTTTTGCAGGAAAGCTGAAGTTGTTTGAAAAGACGAAGTTGTAGACAGACAATAGAAGGGCATATCAAAGTTACTCAGTTTAATTATTACTTTGAGATATGACATATATGACTATATTTAACCTCATGAATTAAGTATTACTGTGGTAATTAATTAGATGTCTATCTTAAAAAGCCACTGGTAACCTAATTACTCCTTCCTTATCTGAGTTAATGTGCATCAAGATGCTCTTGCATCCTATAGATCTAGTGGGAGAGTTCTTTCCGTACATGGGGAATGAGAAGCTGTTTCGTGAAATCCTATAACACTATGGGATCATTTAAGAAGGGATTTGCGGAGTCTATAAAAAAGCCCATTCATGAAACATCAAAGCCTACCCTAGCAAGGGAAAGCCAGTGACCACATCTCCATCTCTGGCTAGAGTCTTGAGAGCTTGGTTCTTACACAGCCGAGTATTTTAACAGCTTGGTGTCTATCTGTGCTTGCAGTGCAAGAAATAAGCATATTACGTGGAACCACATTTCCACTCAATATGCATTTATTTTGTGCATAACTGAATGAAGACATGACCTGGTAGCACTATAAACATATTTTGAATGTCCCTGAATCGGCTTCCTTAACCATGTCTTTCAACAACTCTTACTTACAGAGCATTCTTTTGAAGCCTCATGCTCTAAAATATTTATGTTTGATTATATACCTCTATAAGAAAGAGATACATGTTATTGGTTGAGTTCCCTTGATTCTTTACCTTTTCTTACTATCTCTATTTGACTGGCATACCTACATTTAAGCCATTGATGTGTGTGTGTGTGTGTGTGTGTGTGTGTGTGTGTGTGTGTGTATTTATATGCACACAAATGTGTATCTTGGCCAGAGATGGACATCAATGTCTTTGCCAATCACCCTCTACTCCCTCTTCCTTACATATATTTTTGAGACAGGCTTTTTCATTGTACTTGAAACATTGATTCAGCAAGTCTGGCTGGCCCCTAAGCCCCAGAGATCCTCCTGTCTCTGCCACTCCCACAAGCCAGGTACATACAATCATGACTAGCTTTTTACACAAGTTCTCCAGGTATGAACTCAGCTATGTACACGTGTGCAGCAAACACTTTACCTACTGAGCCATCTCCTCAAGCGCTAAGCCACTGAGTTTTGTTTCTCTTTATGTGTGTGGGAGAGCTTCTACTGTCCCCTCTCAGGGGCCTTCCTCCTCCACTGTTCTTGTTGCCCTTTTAGGTCTTCAGCAAAATGAAATTATCACCTATTAGGGATGAGAAATAAAAATCTGATAAAATAAATACATATTTTAATGCTCAAGTAAAAGTTGTAGTCAATAATCTAAATAGCTCTACCGATATACTATTCTCACGATGATATAGAAAAAGAAAGTAGCAGGGGTTTACACTGAGCAATCAAGGGTTGTTTCTGAAGAGATGAAGTCCAGGTAAGTCATGCCAAAGGAGGAGGCAGTCATGCAGACAGAGGAATGGGAGACGCAGATTAACAAAATGCTCTGAAGCAATAGAGTTTCACATGTGACAGTCTCTTAAGAAGATTGTGATGAAGCAAACTGGGAAGGGAGAGCAGAAAAGTGGAGTTTGAGGTTCACCAACAGGCCATTTGGTCAAGGAGTCAAGAGCATGTGGAGTGTGGCAAAATCCAAGCCATGTTAGGCATTGGAAGGTGGGCTGAGTTCAGATTTTAAGTTAAGGTCAAGCAAGGCAGGGGGAAAGTCCAATTTATGTTATAGTGAAAATATATGTACTATATCACGGGGAAGAGGAGGAGAAGACCAGACTCCAGAGAGAAAGTTAGCTTTGGAAACTGCTGGAGTTCAGGCTGGATAGGGGTGGATGCCTGCAGGCATGCTGGGTGGGATAGCTTTACACTTGTGACCTCAAGAAGCAGAATGTGAAAGGAGGTCCTGCAGATTATCTAACCATCAAATGAAGCACAAGCTATAGCGCTGCCAGGCAGAGGGAGTGGAAGAGAAGGAAGAAAGTTACAGGACATTAAACAATTCCAGAAAAATGCTTAAGATTAGATGAACATATTGCTGGATCAGATTCTAATTCTCCCTACTCTAGACTAGCATGAAAACATGGGAACCTCTGTTTCAAAAGTTACAAAGAAGTATGATTCCTCACTGTTTTTCTTTTTCTTTGATTAATATTATTAATTCAATTTACATCTCAGTCATAGGCCCCTCCCTTCTCTCCTCTCACTTTCATCCTTCCTCCCTCATCTGCTCTTCTCTATTCATCAAAATAGAAGACCCCTCCTCCTGACACTCCAGGTCATCTACTCAAATGAGGACTGAGTTCATCTTCCTTCCCAGTGGCCTGTAGGGAAGTACCATCAAGAGGAAGTGATCAAAAACAGGCAACATAGTCCATGTCAGAGATATCCCTCATTCCCCTAACTACTGGGCCAACATGAAGCCTAAGATAGCCGTTGGACTTATCTTCTTGGGGTCTGTGCATTATAGCATGTCTAACCTGTACTGTATGATTAAAATCCTCTTATAAGTGAGCATATACCATGTGTTTCTTTCTGGATCTGTATTACCTCCCTTAGGATGATCTTTCCTAGTTCCATCCATTTGCTTGCAAATTTCATGATTTCCTTGTTTTTAATGCCTGAGTAGTATTCCATTGTGTAAATGTACCATGATTTCTTTATCCGTTCTTTGGTTGAGGGGCATCTAGGCTGTTTCCTTTTTGTGGCTATTATGAATAAAGTTGCTATAAACATGAAGTCTTCACCAACCCTATAGCTGACAATGGGCTAAAAATCCAAAATATATAAAGAACTCAAGAAATTAAACACCAATAAACCAAATAATACAATTAAAAAATAAGATACAGAGCTAAACAGTGAATTCTCAACAGAGGAATCTCAATTGGTAGAGAAGCACTTAAAGAAATGTTCAAAGGCCTTAGTCATCAGGGAAATGGAAATCAAAATGATTCAGAGATTCCATCTTATACCCATCAGAATGGCTAAGATCAAAAACTCAAGTGACAACACATGCTGGAGAGGATGTGGAGAAAGGGGAACCCTCCTGCATTGCTGGTGGGAGTGTAAACTTGTACAACCACTTTGGAAATCCATCTGGAGCTTTCTCAGGAATAGTGCTACCTCAAGACTCAGTGATACCATTCCTGGGCATATACCTGAAAGATGCTCCACTGTTCATCAAGGACATTGGCTCCACCGTATTCATGTTTTCCACAGGTAGCACTTCTCTAAGTGTTCCTACTCTTCTCTCAGGCATTACGCCACAGTGGTAAATTTTCGTTGTCAAGTTGACACAATTTCCAATAGCACTGGGAAGAGAGTGCCAATGAGGAATTGTTTGTATTGGATTGGTGAGGGGCACGCTTATGAGAATTTTTTTTTTTTACCCAGTACATTGAAGTGGGAATACACAACTTGAATGTGAGCACCATCATTCCCTGGGCTTGAGTCCTGCTCTGTGTAAGTTTGGAAAAGTCAGCTGGGTTAGCATACATGCATTCATTCTATCTTTGCTCTTGAACATGGATATAACCAGTTTCTCTCTTTTGCTGAAATTATTTATATATTTTTGAGATTATAATTACATATTTTCTCTCTTCCGTTTCCTCCTTCCACACCCTCCCAAGTACCTCTCCTATTTCTTTTTCTAATTCATGGCTTCTTTTTTCATTAATTGTTATACATGCATATGTGTGTGGGTGTACGTGTTTATACACATATATATTCCCAAATATATCCTATCCAGTGTGTATAATGTTACATGTATATCTCTTTAAATTGCTGCTTTGAACTCCCAACAACAATGGACTGTTATCTGAAGCTAATGACTAGGAGACACCCCCAACTCTCTTTAATTGCTTTTGATCAGGGTATCTTTTTTTTATCACAGCAACTGAAGTGAAACTACATCTACGGAGCCTGCTCATTCTAGAAATTTTCAGAAGTGTTGAAGGTGCCAGTGTATGTGGGAATGCACACCTTACATACTGGAAGAAATGGCATGCTTTTCCAGGAACTCTCTCCTCACAGTCTATTCCAGAAGGCAGCTGCTCAGTGTCTCCAGAAAGTATCCTATCTGAGAACAAGACATCTTTCCCATCCTCTAATCCTCTACCAACTTACTCTCTTGGAAATATCTGTTCCATTGACCATCAAATTCTGTAGTGAGCTAGTAACTTCACTGAGGCCTCACTGCTGAGGTAGCATCTTCATTTATCCTTATACATAATTGATGGGATGAGGAAACCGAGGCAGTAGTTAATTTTGGTAGTCTTCTTCTTCTCTTCTTCCTCCTCCTCCTCTTCCTTCTCTTCCTCTTCCTCCTCCTGTTTCTCCTTTTCCCTTCCCTCCTCTTTCTTCCTTTTCCCCTTTTTCTTTCTCTTCCTCTGCTTTTCTCTTTTCATTTCTTTCTTTCTTTCTTTCTTTCTTTCTTCCTTCCTTCCTTCCTTCCTTCCTTCCTTTCTTTCTTTCTTTCTTTCTTTCTTTCTTTCTTTCTTTCTTTCTTGATTCTATTAGACATTCCTAGAATCCAATCATTGTGTCATTTGGTACCTTGGAAATTATCATCTTTAATCATGAGTCTTTGCCAATTCCTTGTCAGTAGTATAATATCTATATATCCTCTTTTTGGGGTTGTTTCATTTGATTTTGTGATTACCAAGTCCAACACCAAGTATTACATAATGGTTGAAAGTTCCCTTAGTACTTTTGTTGTCACTTGGATGTTTTTTATGGGTTGCAATTGGCTAGCATGTTTTATGAGTTTGTTCTAACATCTAGTGGTCACGAACACACTTATTGGTCAACCCTCTGCAACTTTTCTTTTTCCTAATAGGCCTTTGATGATTACTGGTTTTACATGCATAAATCTGTCACTTTCTGAGGTGGTTCTCAGTATCATTAATATTCATCAAGATGCTTCCAGGCAGTCATTACTTGCTTTGTTGTGGGAGGGGAATATTTGTCAATTCTGCCCCTTGCCCCTCTCCAGTTTCTTTGAGTTGGTTATTACACTCCTTAAAGATACGGAGGACAGCATTGGAGATAAAGAGAAATAAAGTAACAGACAATTCACCAGGCATGTGGCTTCTTGGAAGAGATTTAGATTTTAAAGGCGATTAAAAGACCTGTGTAGAATTACAGTCAAAAAGTTCTAGAGCAAGGTGTACCTTCATCTTAAAATAGTGACTGCTAGGAATCTCCCACATAGCCTTTATCCTCTTCTTTCTTACCAGTGAAACTCAAGTGCATTCATGGTGGTGAGAAACCTACCTGACAGGTACATTGCTTCCCTTCAAGATAGGTGCATCCAAACATGAGAAGGGGATGCCCTTAGAATCTCTTTAGAGGAAATTTAAAAGGCATTTCTTACTTATGGTTGGGTTATAGGTATGGTGAAAAGTATTTTTACAGCTGCAGAGATTCAAGCCACACAACAAAGATGTAGATGTACAAAAGTGAGAGGCAGGTGATGAGTCACATTGTAAAATGGGACCAGTTTAAATTGAGAAAGCAGTTCTCTGTTTTGGTTGCATTTTTGGTTGGGTTAGCAATTGAACACTATCTCTAGCAGACAGCCTGGTTACCTCGGAAAGCTCTTGCATTTACTGTCTAAGGAGGTATAGAGAATTTAGCTCGGACTTAACTCAGTGTTACAGTGTGTGTGAAACTAATATGACATTACAAAAAAAATCTATTATAGCATAGACTTTTGTAGGTATTCCTGCCTTTGAGAAAACGAAACTCAAAATTTCAAGTGAAGTCTATTCAGTCCAAAGTTTCCACTTCATGTGTGTGTCATGGGAAGTATAGATTTCGTTATTCTCCTGGAGTGGAATCATGAGCCCTGAATCGCTGCTTCCTTCTGTGTATTATTGAACATCAACATCTGTGAAGGTGTTCTGGTAGGATCTGCCTTCTTTACACTTTAGTATATGTGAAGCAGCTTTCTGGCTTTGAATGCACATCTGTTGATTAACTCTATCCACTTCAGAGTAATGTACTGTAGACTGTTTTTCCCTCTTTGCTTAGAATGTTTTGAAAGCTTTTTATTTCATATTGATTAAAAATCCAACCTTTTACTGTGGGGAATTGTGAATTTCCTATGCATGAGCCTTTGTCTTAACATTTCAGCTCAGGTTCCTCTGTTGCTTTGTGCTGAACACTGAGTCTCACACTCTGTCTTTAACCATTCCAAAGCTGATAATTCTTTCTTTAAATGTGGCTTCCCCTCCAATGGTTTGTTATAGGAGCTTAGCTGTTAAGTACTTGAGGTCAGTTAATTTGACCATGTTCTCTGGTTTTCTCACATCTCTCTGCAGTTTCTTATCTACTTTTGTTTCTCAGAATTCATGACAGCATTATATTCATTAAGAGTTACAATTTGGACGAATTATCAGCGTTACTACAATTCTCCTGTCTAACTAACTTGCTCTAAGTCCAGATTTCTTTACACAAGGTGTAAAACTAAGGAATCAAAGCCACATTATAACACATCTGAAATCTGGAGAAAGTTAATGTATGATGCTGCATCTCATTTTCGTAATACTATACCTTAAGAGGTTGAGACAGGAGGATTACTAAGAGCTCAAGCTTAGCCTGGGCTACAATATTTAGTTATAGCCCAGCCTGGGCTACACATTGAAACATTGTTCTCTCTCTCTCTCTCTCCTTCCCTCCCTACTGTCACCCTGTGTGAGTGTGTGGAGTTTGGAGCTGGTTTTGATATGGGTACATGGGTGTGGGTGTAGGTGTGTGGAGGTTATAGGACAAATTATGGAAGTTGGTTTTTCCCTTCTACCACGTTAATGCCCAAGACTTAATTTGGGTCACTGAGATTGGCAGAGCCCTTATCTGCAGAGCCCTCTTGCTGGCCCTTCTTTTTAAAGATCAGTGTAAATTTTGTTAACTTAGACACAGAATTAGTTCTGCAGAGATTTAAAGCAATGAGTTTGCCAGTAAACACACTTTATAAATGTTGGTATAATGTTCTTGTGGAATGGATATAATTGACCCTTGTTCATTCAAATGCTGATTTCTCTACCCCACCATCTGTCTTCAATCCTGACATTGCATTGTGATGTTTCTTCTAAGCATCACCTGTCTTAAGTTTGTGTTAGCATGCCACCATTTGTTCTCTCTATTGTCAATAAAACAACCATCCAATGCTGAGCAATGGAGAGAATAGGGTGGGACATCCTGGTCTGGAGGGGAAGAGAAGGAAGCGAGTGGGAGGAGTTGGAGAGGAAGTATCTGAAGGAGAGGACTGAAAACCATCCGGAGAGATGAACTGGACCTAAGATGTGACTAAAAGCAAGTATAATGTGGGAAATCTGAATGGGAGGAAACTATGCAGGCTTGGAGTTTTAGGATGTAGTTATTATTGCCCAGCATCGTGCTCTAGGTTAATTGAATAAATCCTAGTCTCTATCTGGTGATTTGGGTATACAGCTGGTTTAGGAATAACCACTGTTTAACTAAAAGATAAATCAATAAATATTAATAACCAACAGCAATAAAGTAAATGTGTTATTGTTAGAAACTTTAAGAATATAGAGGTCACAAAGAAGAGAAATATGGAATCTCTACATTTTCTCCAGTGAATTGGGGCTGTGTTGGTATAATGTTCTTTTAAAATGTATACGCTTTACCCTTGTTCATTCAAATGCTGATCCCCCCCCTCTGTTTTCAATCTGGATATTGTATTGTGATACTCATTCTAGGCATCCTGTCTCAACTCTTGTGTAAACAGGACACAAATAAAGCAACTAGATACAATGTTGTGCAATGGGAGGAGCCAGAGGACAGGAAAGAGGGGAGGAGCTAGAGAACAGGAAGGGGCGAGAAGGAGGAGGAGCTCGAGGAGAGGAGAGCACGAGTAGAGCAGAGCTGGAGGAGAGATCTTGGAGGACATGGAGCATGAACCAGACCTAAGATTTCACAAAAAGCAAGTATAATGTGGGGAAATTTAAATGTTAGGAAACTATGAGGGCTTGGAGGTTTAGGATGGAGTAACTATTGCCCAGCATTGTGTTCTAGGTTAACTAATCTGGTTAACCATCCTGTCTCTGTGTGGTGATTTGGGTGTACAGCTGTTTAGGACTAACAGCAGCATTACTAAAAGACAATTGTTAGTAAATATTAATCACCGCTTACAACAGGGCTGATTGGAGGGAAGGACATATTTCTGTCTTGCATGGGGCCCTTTTAGGCACAGCTCATAGAGGACTTACTAATATCCTTTTCATTTTTGCTTTATAAACATTTGCTTGTTTCCTTTTATGTAGATGTGCGTGTCTGTGGATCTGTAAGTGCACCGTGTGTGTGCAGGTGCCTGCAGAGAGCAGAGGACGACATTAGAAGGCCTGGAATTGGAGCTACTGGACTGTGAGTTACTCCAGTGGGTATGGGGAACTGAACCTAGATTCCCTGCAAGAGCCCTTAGTATTCTTGTCCACTAAGCAGCCACCTCTCCAGCTGTTGTGTGATGCTATTGCTAAAGAGACAGGAACAAGCATCAACTCACCTCAAACAGGAGACCAATAATAGACCAAAGTATGGATATAACTGAAGCGCAAATTGATGAACCAATGGGCTTGACTGAGGTTACTGGCAGGAATACTGGTAAGGGCTTGCTTAATGTAGCAGAAACTACTCAATGACAGCTGTATCACCAAAGCCACCATGAGTTTGGCTGGGTCCTGCAGGCCTCTCAGTAGGTTGTGGGATGTCCTTTCTGGTTGGTTTTGCTGGTCCCTGCGTCTTCCAGGCGGCTGGACTTGTCACAGAGTGTCCTTTGCAGCTTTTGTCTAGGAGTTATGCTCAACCGTCTTCTCTGTTTATGTATTCTCGAGGAGGGTGCGGCCCAATGAATTTGGTCAGCTTCAGGGACTTTCTGAAGCTACTTTGAATTGTTTGCTTCCTGTCTTAGTGAACTCTTCCTGCAAGATGGAGTGTGTCACCTTCCATTCTTCCTGAAGCATTCTGTTGTTTCACCTCCTTGTAAACACCCTGTCCTAAAATATCCTGCTGTTTCATTTTCCCTTTACTTCCTGCTTTAGGAAGCTTGCCTCTGAGATGGAAGGTTTTAACCTTGATGGGAACTGCTACACAACGCCATGCCTACATAGGTTTAATTAATTAATTCATGTGTGTGTTAAATTTGTGTGTGTTTGTGTGTAGGCACACACGTATTCATGTGCATGTGTGTGTATTTTGAAACAGGATCTCTCAGCTGAATCTGGAGATTACTAATTTGGCTAGTGTGTTTAGCCAACCTGCTCTAGAACTCTCTTGTCTGTACCTCCCAAGCGCTGGGATTATAAGTGGGTCACTATACCCACCCAGCCATCACATGGGTGCTGGGCATCTCATCTCTAGTTTTCACTCCTGTGCATTGAATCCTTTGCCTGCTTAACCATCTCCCCAGCCACTGACTCACTAAATGTATTGTATTCCAACTTAATTGCTCCAGACTTCAGCAGTTATTTTATATTATTGTCACAACTTAGGTTAATACACTGTATCACGAAATCCTGACATCGCAGCTCAGACTATGCTGCAATTTCTAGTACCATTAGACTTAATTAACAGCACCACAACTGTATAGCCACAACTCCTAAAAAAGTGAAAACGAATTTACATATGTAACAGGGATTTTAAAAAATTTTATCTTTCTTTTCTTTTTTTATTTATTTTACATCCCAAGGGTGCCCCCTCCCTCCTCTCCTTCCAGTCCCCCTTTTCCTTCCTTTCCCTTCTCCTCTCCTTTTCTTCCCAGAAGAGATGGGTGCCCTCCCTCCAGTATCAGCCTTTCCAAGCACATCAAGTCACATCAGGCCAGGCAGCCCTGCCAGGGGGAAGTTATCCAAAAGCAGGTAATAAGAGTCCATGTTAGAAACAGCCTCCCCCACCCTCCACCTTCAAGACTGAAAAGCCCCCATGGGACTGGGTTAGTGGTCCCTGTTTATCTTATTGTGAGGTTCCAGTCCTGTCCAGGTCCTTCCATCTTTCCCCCAACACTTCCACAGGACCCCCGGAGCTCCGCTCTTGCTTGGCAACAAGTCCCAGCATCTGTCCCAGTCAGGCTGGAGCCTCCCAGACTACAGTCATGTTAAGCTCCTGTCTGCAAGCATAGCAGAGTATCATTATTAGTGTCACGAGCTGGCTCTCACTGTGGAGTGGGTCTCAGGTTGGGCCAACTATTCGTTGGACTTTCCCTCAATCTTTGTTCTCTCTCTATCCTTGTACTTCTTGTAGGTAGGGTAATTTTTGGATCATAGGTTTTGTTGGTGGGTTGTTGTTCTCTTTCCACAAGTCCTACCTGGCTAGGAGGTGGTCACTTCAGTCTTCATGTTCCTGCCACCCCTCCCCATTAGGAGTCTCAACTAGAGTCACACCCATGTCCTCCCAGGAGCCTGCCAGCTTGACAAAGAGACGTCCCACATCAGCTTCCCTTCTCGTTCCTAGCCCTCTCACCTCCACCAACCCATTCTCCCAACATCAGCTTGCCACTCTTGTTTCCCTCCCCATTCCATCTCCTGTCCAGTTCCCTCTCTTCATCCACTTTTGCTGTCTGTTCTGTTTCCCATTCTGAGTGATATTCCAAAACCTTCTGTTGGGCCCTCCTTGTTACTTAGTTTCTTTGGCTGTGTAGATTGTGGTATGATTATCCTGTACTAATGGTCTAATATCCACTTATAAGTGAGTACATACCATGTGCATCTTTCCGGGTCTGAGTTACCTCACTTGAGTTCCATCCTTCTGCCTGAAAATTTCATGACTTCTTTGTTTTTAATAGCTGAATAGTATTCCACTGTGTAAATGTACCACATTTTCTGTATCCATTCTTTGACTGAGGGACATCTAGGTTATTTCCAGTTTCTGGCTATTAGGAATAAAGACACTACGAACATAGTTGAGCAAATGTCCTTGTTGTATGATGGAGCATCTTTTGGGCATATGTCCAAGAGTGGTATAGCTGGATCTTGAGGTAGAACTATTCCCAGTTTTCTGAGAAAGCTCCATATTGATTTCCAGAGAGACGGTGCAAGTTTGCACTCCCACCAGCAATGGAGGAGGGTTCCCCTTTCTCTACAGCCTCACGAGCATGTGCTGTCACTTAAATTTTTGATCTTCGCCATTCTGACTCCTGTAGGATGGAATCATAGAATCGTTTTGATTTGCATTTCTCTGATAGCTAAGGACACTGAGTCATTCTTTAAGTGCTTCTCGGCCATCTGAGATTCCTCCTGTTGAGAATTCTCCGTTTAGTTCTGTACCCCGTGACAGTGCTTTGTAGGAATTGAGCACCACTAGAATTTGTCACAGTTTATTCATCCTCTTCAGGTTATGGTGTGTGCATACCTGTGCATGTGTGCAGTATGTAACAGATTATATGACCATATGTGCACATGTAAGTATGGAGATTTGTATTTGAAAGAGGATAGAATATGCAAATATATATGATGTGTATAAGAAGAAAACCATAGGCTATTGCATGTGTATGTGACCATCTTAATAAATTTTTACTCTTTCCTGTTGTTTGCTATTAGGAAGAAAACAAATAGCAAAATAGTGCCTATGAAAGGAAACTTTTTCTTTTCTTTTCTTT
This sequence comes from Meriones unguiculatus, assembly GCF_030254825.1. Taxonomy (NCBI): domain Eukaryota; kingdom Metazoa; phylum Chordata; class Mammalia; order Rodentia; family Muridae; genus Meriones; species Meriones unguiculatus. Next base: position 56,331,296 of record NC_083362.1, on the reverse strand, counting down.
TCTCTTCTTTTCTTTTCTTTTTGTCAGAAGGTTATTTGTAGCTTTAAGTGACATTGAGGATTAATTCCCCTTATTATCACCTGCTTTTGTTTGGCTCAGACTTCTGTATGACAGGAAAGCACAATAAGTTAGATTTGATTTAAGACCCTGACAACAATTGAGAATCAATGCATCCTAAGAGAAAGTAATACATCTGTGGAATGAATTTAGAAAGCATGAGATTTTTGTTCACTTTACTAAATCTAGAGCCTGTAAGGCGATGCACTTGGTCTCTTGACTAATAAAGGGGCCACTTTGTTTTCACTTCTCTTCATATATTCTGCTACCCCTCGTTGTTCCTTGTTTAGTTTTCTGTATTTAAAGAGAGCAGAGCATGCTAGTTTGAATACTATGCACATTATATATGTCTTTAACCAGGGAGCATGCCTTTTTGAGCATGAAGGATTTCATTACTAAAATGAAGCGCCGAGAGGATAGAGAATTACTACATGACTGAATGAACAGCGATGCCCGGGTTTTTAGTCTAGAAGTTTGCACTGGAACTGAGTGAGGTGAAAATGCCTTTGAGGGTGGAATAAATAAATTGGGAGGTGCCACAAAGTTGTGAGGAGGCAATAAAATATAAATAGAGTGGAGCAAGGTCATTATGTATGTGACTTAAATAGCAGGTATTCATATCTGCAAGCCTATATATGGGACAGCCACTAAGAATTAGTATGAATTATTTACCTAGGGGGCAGAAAGGAGAATATTTTTACTCACACTTGCAATATTAAGAATGAAAAAGAAGTAAGTGCACTGTTGATTGTTGGGGTAAAGCTCACACTAACCTTTAGACTTCCTTTTGCCCTTTGTACTCGCTACTATGAGGAACTATAGACATGCTTTCCAGGATGGAACCGCTTATGTTGAACATCAATTCTATAAAATTAAGCTTTACTTACCTTATTTTATTTGAAGCTTTAAATATCCTTTAAAAATTCTTATACTAAAAAATCCTTGACATATTTTTGTTTTCTAATCTTTTATTTTATTTTATTATTTTATTTGAGACAAAGTCTCACTTTGTGTCCCAGGCTGACCTGGAACTCATGACAATCCTGCCTCTCTGTCTCCCACATTCCAGAATTATAGGCATAAGACAGTATTCCTGGTTTTGTTTTGTTTTTGACCTTTGTAACTGATTTTTGTTTGTTTGTTTTTAATGCTACTGTGTTTGTCACTGTCATGGGTTGATAATTAACCTTCATGTAAAATGCTTTATGGGTAGTACGACATCATGATACTTGGGAAAACCCAGGAAAGCTGTGTTTTCTGCTGGGGAGAAAAGGGAAGGATGCAACTGATAGAAGCTGTTGAAATTTTACAGCTGGAAGGAAGCTTGGAGAGCATTAAGCTCTGATCACCATTTCACAGATGAGAAAATGGGTCACGGAGAAGGGATAGCACAGCTGACATGTAAAATTAAACAACAAAGAACTGTAGTTAATTCTAAGAAATTGAACTATGTTTTCATGTCTAAAAAGAGTCTCCGTTGTGTAGAGAATCCATTGTGGATCAAGTCTCACCAAACTCCATTTCCCACCAAATTCAAGGATTGGACCACTTGTGACCTTGGGCCATGCAGTGTGCATCTTCGAACCTCATAATTTCATCAACAAAATGAGCAGTGACATCACCTGAAAGAGCCCGAATGACTGTTCACTTATTCTTTTATTCACGTATTGGCAATTAATTGTGAATGTTTTAATGACTGAGACCACGTATGCATGATATTACGTGATAGAAAAGGAACAAAATCTCACCATTGTTTTTAAGGAATATAAAGTCAAAAGATATAAACTATAACAAAGTAATTTATTCAAAAATATAATTTTAGTAACAAATGTCTAAATAAGTATAAAGTCTCAAGAGCAGTACTGGGATGAGAAAGGGTTAATTACTCACAGGCAGACAGTCCTTAGAAGGTGTCCTAAGGAGCGTTCATTTTAGCCGTGAGGACTGTAAGCTTCATTATGTAGAAATGGTCCAAGGAGAGAGATGAGGAAGCAACCTCAACAAAGAGACAGGACAGGGGTTGAGTATCTGCGGAGAGGGCTGACGGGAGGATGAGTAAGTGGATGGTGGGAGCAGACGCTTCATGACAAGAAGGAGTAGCTGGTAGAACAGGAAAGACAGGTTAAACCCTGAACACAGAAACTTTATGACAGTGGGAGAATTCAGAAGCAAGAATCCCTCGGGCTAGGTAGACACAGAAGATGCAAATATGCTTGAAGTATGATATCTGCACAGAGACTGGTCTCTCTCTCTCTCTCTCTCTCTCTCTCTCTCTCTCTCTTTGTGGTTCTTTGAGAATTTCATCAATGTGTTTTGATTCTATTCCCCACCACTTCCCTAACTCTTTCTTATTTTCCCCACATCCCTGCCCTGCCAAGTTTTTGTTGTTTTTTTGTTGTCCTTGTTGCTTTGAGACAGGGTCTCTCTATTATATAACTCTGCCGATCCTGGAATTCACTCTGTAGACCCGACTGGCCCTGAACTCATAGAGATCCCGTCGAATGCTGGGATTAAGGCATGTGCCACTGCGCATGATTTATGTTATTAATTAAAAAAAAACAATCACAACCAATTTTGTGCTTCCCAAGTATTCTTGGATGTGTGGTCTTTTACTGGGTGTGGTTAATCCACTAGAGGCCACACTCAGAGAAAACTGTCTTTACCTCTTCCAGCTGCTGACAATTGCCAATACGTCTATGGCTTGGGATGGGATTATATATCTAAATCCTCTTTCCCTTCTGGGATTTGGTCTGGCTTGGGTTTGCATACACTGTGTACCTACTGTCATCACTGCTGTGAGAGCTTGGATACAGCTGCCCTTTCTGTGTGTAGAACCTAATGTTTCCTTGTAGTAATCCACCATCTCAGGCTCTTACACTCTTTCTGTCCCCTCCTCCACAGTGATTGCTGGACCTTGAGACTGGGGTTGTGGTGTATCATGTTCCCGTTAAGGCTGAGTGTTCATGGGCCTCTTTTTTTCTTTACAGCTGTATTTGGTTGGAGGGAGTGGTCTATGGGTACTCAGTAGCCAACAACTCCAAAAGAAGAGTTTCATAGCTGGCAATGGGCTTTTTATTTGTTAGCTTGTGGTATTCAGTAGGGTCATTGTTGCCCTGTTATCGGGTAACTCCATTTAACTCTTTTTTTGGATCTATCTATCTATCTATCTATCTATCTATCATTCTGTCTGTCTATCTTTCTATCTATCAATCAACCATCTATCATCTATCTGTATGCCTGTCTGTCCAAACACATATGTAGTAGGAAGTGAAAATGCTCTGAAAGTTAGTGAGAAGTGGAGTAACATACACGGCTTTAAGCAAATGGCTTTCACAGCACCACACAGGACATTAAAATGGAAAGATGCGAAACCAGTAGACTAAATTGGAGAAACCACAATGCTCACCAGAAGAGGTACAGGGCCTGAACATGTTTGGTGACTAAAGAAGGTTAGTCAGCTTATCCCAGTGTTCCTTTAACATTTGGTGTCATAACCTTCCTTCTTTGAGAATCTACTAAAAGCTGCACCCTTATAACTCAGAAGAGATGTGTGTGTGTGTGTGTGTGTGTGTATGTGTATGTGTATGTGTATGTGTATGTGTATGTGTGTATGTGCAGTATTTATGTAATACTAATATAAGGTCATAAGGGGATGTTCAAGATAAGTCATTCTGGTAAAAAACAAAAACAAAACAGGGGTTCTGGAGTGTTCCATGTGGTGGGGGCTGAGAATGCTTGTGGATTATGAGACTGAGGCTGTGAGAACTTCAGGAATATGAATAAATAGAAGATGAACTTGCTATGGACACATGCATTACTCTTTCTGTTACCCTTGGCTGTGAGATTTAAATGATTTGGTTCTTGCCTTCTTCCTCTCTTCCAAGATCCAATAACTGCATTAGTTTTAGTGAAAGGATAACAGCTGTGTCAGGCTTGATGTACTTGAACACATAGGGAAGTATTATTTGTGATAGAGCGCTCAGGAATCTGCATGGCTTGTTCTTATATTCATGCAAGTCTTACATATTTTAATAGCTGGAAATTAATTTCCCTCATTTGTATTCTAAACATGATGAAGGTATTCAGTATTCATGTGGCTCTGATATAAAATTATATGGAAATTCTAGTACAATTTCAGTAATTAATGTCTGTCAATTATAAAGGGTTACAATTATAGCACTCATAAGAGATATAGTATATGGAAAATATACAGATCATCAGAGAAATTAATTTCTGATACCCAACCCTTTGATTAACGAAGAAAGCTAATTACTAAGCAATCATAAGGTGAAGTATGCTAAAAAGTATTCAGTTCGGAGGAATACTTTATTTCCAGATAGAAAGAAATATTATAGTTTAGGAGACTAAGTGAGAATGAAATAATTTAAATGTGAACTGTATATCTGTATAAAAATTTTAACATGTGCATTCGGCATTTTTTCTCATTGCTCTGACAAAAAACTTGACAAAAGCAACTGAAGCGTCTCAAGCTCTACCGAACGAGCTAGCCGGGCTGTCTGACAAAAGCAGTGTAAAAGAAAAAGTGTATTTTGGCTCACAGTGTGAAGCTGTAATCTATCATGGAAGTGAAGATGCAACATCAGGAATGTGAGATGGCTGGCCACATTACAACTGCAGTCAGGAAGCGGAGAGAGATGAATGCTGGTGCTCAGCTCATTTTCTCCTTTGCAATCTGCTACCCTAGTCCATGGACTAGTGCTGCCCATGGCTATGGTGGTCTTCTCATGCCAGTTAACCTAATTGAGAAACTGTCTTACTGATGTACCCAAAGGGTGATCTCTTAAACAATTCTAGTTCACAGCATAATAGACACGTAGGTCAACTCTGTTGTCCTAAATCATAAAGATGCAGGAGAGAGATGGCACCTGCCCTTAGAGATCATCCAATCCAGCAGTAGTTTCGCTTTGCAATTGAAGAGCTGAAGCAGAACATTTTATTTTCCAGGCTTACAGAGGAAGACTTCATTTCATTATTAGGTCAACCATGATGGTTGTAGAAACGATGCCCTTGTGAAGATCTAAAGCACTCAGTCATGTTGAATGGTTCTGCTGTGCTCTCTGTGAGGAAAATGGTACAGTTTTACACTAATGAACATTTATCCACATAATGGGCAATAAATTAGAAGCATTATATTCTGTGATCCTAATGCACAGTGAAATTTTCTTGAAACAGTCTGTCGTATGGCATTGGCTGAGCTGGAACTCACTGTGTAGACCAGGCTGGCCTTTGGCTCACAGAGATCTCCCTGCCTTGTCTCTGGAGTACTGAGATATAAAGTGTATGCCACCGCACCTAGCTCAGATAATCTCCATAATGATCCATACTTCTAGTAGATGCTTGCTTAAAATAGTTGCAAGTAAGACTAAAGAGATGTCTCAGCCTTTAATGGCATGTTCTCATATGCTCTCACAGGGACCTGAGTTGAATTCCTAGCACTCATACAGGGTGAATCTCAACTCCTGGGAACTTGAGCTCCAGATCTGACAACCTCTTCTGGATTCTATGGGCATCTGTAGTCATTAGTCTACATACTTCCTCCATATGAGCATAATGAAAGTAAATAAATCTTTCAATGTAATTGTATGTAATTTTATAAACCCTTCCAAATTCATCTATACATTTTCTCTAACATAAGCAGGAAGAAGGCTACTGTTCTAATCCAAAGAAAGAAGCCATAATTCAAACATATAATGCGTTAGGCCTGATAGATGTATAGCCAAGTATAAAAGGATGGAAATTGGCTGCCTTGTTGCTTATTGGCAAAAACACATGCTTACATAATAACAGGCAATTCATTATATAACTATAAATCACAACATATAATAAAATCAGATGGGAGGTGGTCTTGTCATTGGTTTTGACAGAATCTTGAATAGTTGTCTCTCTGAGTGGCTCAGGTGATTGTCACTAGTGTCTAGTGACTATTTTGTGTTTTTCTCTAGGCTTTTTGCATTACAAATTTGATAAAAGGTGTGTGTGTGTGTGTGTGTGTTTGTGTGATATTATCTTCATGGTTAGCAGGGGCTCCAGGGTAGTTATATCTCAGAATACTCTCTGATAAACTAAATCAGAGTTATCTGTATTTCATTCTTTAAAATGAAAACACCCACATCCAAGCCTAGCCTTGCTCAATTTTACAAAGGGCTGTGGGGAGTATGGTGATGGAGACATAAAATTTCCAAGGTGATTCATGTCCCTGCTAAAGTATGAGGTATATTGATCAGTGGCTCTCAAAATGAGATCCGGGAACTTGGTAGCAGCAGCATTGGGGGAACTTGTTAGAAATTCAGATTCTCAGTCCTCACCCCAGAACTGATTTAGGATTTCTACTGAATCAGAAACTTTGGAGGTGAGGCCTGGCAACCTGTGTTTCAATAGGCCTTCCAAACAATTGTAAAGTAAGATAAAAATTGAAAGCCATCAATTCCAGCCAGACAATCCCTTCAATTTGCCTTCAAGGAAACCAATGCCAACATGGGTAATTGGCTTGTTTACTTTAAACATGGGCTAATATTATGAGCTACAAAGAAAACCACATGGCCTTTTCAGGAAACCAATCCCTCCCTGGCTTGCTTAAAACTTGAATAGACCAAACTTCCTATTTCCTTCATACTTTTGGATAAAAGAATGGGATTCAACAGCGGTGGCAAGAAATGAATGAATCTGAGTTTATTTTAAGTTGTTTGCATTTTCTAAAAGGTTTAAAAACTGTGTCCAACATGCCTTACAAAAACGAATCACTTTTAATATGTGTGAAATGCTTTGCATGTATTGGAAGAAAAAGGACCCATTTTAAATCTAGAGGATTATTTCTAGCATTGTGGCACATCAGAATATTTTAAGTAGCTTGTTATTAGAAATGAGGCTATGAAATGCTCAATATTATTCATGTTTTGAATAGAGAGTAGATTTTGTAAAATATTTTGTGATTTCCAATTCAGACATCAGAGCTGGGGAAACTCATTTGGTTTAGAAGGCGATGTCATGCCAACACAGAAGCTGTGATTAAAACAAGTCCTGCTCACCTGAATGGTGAGAGATGAAATTCTAGCCAAGCGCATCGCTGCGGAGGTTGGCAGCTTTACAGCTCCATCTACCCATTTTTGCAAAACTACAGTTGGCATCCAGTTCACAATGAGCTTTGCCAGAGAGCCATGGAGCTCATCCTGAAAGTGAAAGCTTTATGCCTCTTTTTTTTTTTTTTCCTTCAATCTTCTCAGATTTCTGTGTGTCAATGAATAGAGGATCCAGGGGAGAGACGGTCCAGCCTTGAGGGCCATATCCTGTCATTGATTTCTATGCAACACTCTCATCGACTTCGATGGGAGTTCCGCACGTGGATCAATGTCAGGATATGGGCCTTTACATTTAGATGTGAAAGTGTTTTAATAGTGGTTGGCAAACTTGTGATGAATTAGGGTGAAAGGCACAAAGAACTGGCTGAAAACTTTCAGACTCATAAGCTACTCTTAACCATTAAGAGGGTTTAAAATAATATAAGCAATAATGATGATGATGATGATGATAATAAATGCAGTAAGAAATTTTCATATGCTCATTTGGGCCAATCAGTGCCCCAGTATGTGATTTAAATTACTTAAGACTGTCCTATATATCTATGAAGAGTTGAAAGTTAAGTCTGTAAGTGACCACGCCATTTAAATTAAATTCTCCTCTTGATTGTTACCAACATTTTTGCCTTCTCTTGACTAGAGTCTCACCACAATGTGTAACTGAATAATTCAAGACGTTATTATATTCCTGTTTCCTTACTCTCAGTAAATCTGAATTTGTTCAGGAAGATATGAAATTAAAATGCAGGATATTAAAACTAATAGAGAATTCTAAAAATAAGTTTTCACTGTTTATGGGAATCCATTGTAAGTGTCTAGCAGTCATAACAATTAATGACATTCTCTTCCGTCAAAGTGTTATGTGTGTGTATACATTCAATATTCTGAATCTATGAATATTCCCCCATCATACATGTTTGTACATGCATATTCATTCCTTGGTACTTATGACAGATTGCTTCAATCAGCTCCTTTCCCTAGTGTTTGAATGTGACCCATGACCACCCTTCTGTGTATTTTAACCATCTCATTGTTAGATTACTTCCTAAGCCAATACAATGTAAATGCTATGCAAGTATTTATGTTGCTTAAGAAATAATGATAAGCAGTGAAAGTCTTCTCATGTTTAGTTCATATACAGTTTTCTGATTATTTTATTTTATTATTATTATTTGCATGTTTGTTGGAGATAGGGTCTTTCTACATAGCTGTCTGGGAACCCACTTTGCAGGCCAGGCTGGCCTTGAACTCACAGAGATCCACTTGCTTCTGCTTTTCCAGTGTTGGAATTAAAGGCAAAAACCACTGCACCCACCTGCATATTTTAAACACACAGTTAGTTGAATCTGAGGTATAGAATCTGCAGCTCTTATAGGCTGTCTGCATATGTATTATGATATCTTTGTACCTATAATGATGCATGACTCTAAACATGTAATGATATGTGATGACAATTACCACCTAAGTTCAAGGTTAATTTAAAAATTCAAGTTACTTTCTTGTGGGGCAGATGGCTCATCAAAGCTGGAGCTTTCTTCACTGGCCTCATTTGCTAATCATTATTTCTATCTTTGCTGTCACCCTCTTCCTTCAGAATGTTATGTTGATGTTTATTTGTTATGGAATTCTCCCAAAGTCTTCATTTTCAGCCGCCTCAGCATTCCCAGAACCCCTCGTAGCCATGATGGCAAGGCACTGAATGCTGGATGGAGAGCCAAATGTAGCTGTGATTCCCAGATTCCCCACTGATTTAATTACTCCGGTCAGTCACTGTTGTCCAGGCACTCGTGGGAAGAATGCTGGTTATAAATGTTCCATTTTCTTGTATTCCAAATGACAATCTGGGCATACGTAAACATCTCCTTTTCTTTCTTACCCTCATCATAACTACCTGTTGTATGACCGTCAGTCTGAGAGTGGGATGAGGTCCAAAGTGTTTATTTCCAGTGAGTCAAAATCTCAATCCCCTGAGTGTCCTATTCATCGAGCCCTTTGCTAATTAAGTTGCTGCTACAGTTATAGGAACACACTCTTCAGACCACATCTACATTCTAAGGTGTCATGCCACGGTTATTTCTAGCACAGATAGATATCTGTAAAGAGAATTTAGCCAGTACAGACATTTAAAGGAAGGAGTGAAGCACGACTTTAATTCTGTGCTTTGTAACAAAATGATGGGCATGCCTGCTTCCATCCTTCTCCTAAAGCTCACACTAAGCACTTCATCGTCTCACTGCCAGGGCTGTTGAGATTAGTTACTGGAAGAAGACGTATGTGGGAAGGGGGAGGAAGAAAGCTTGTGCCAGGAAAAAGCAGGAAAGAGAGTATTTTTGTTAATGGAATAGCTGATGAACTCATAATGACAACATTACCTAAATGTGTGTACAGAACAGAGGAAAAATGCTAATGTCAATTGAGACATATAAAATGTACGCATTGCCAACTGAGTGTTTCTCTCTGTGTGTGTAACTAAATGTTTTACTAGTTACTGTCAGTGTGTTTTTAAATTGATTTGTTTTTTAAAGCAAAAGTTCCCGCATAATTCTATGCGAAGATTGATAGATAAATTCTGATATGGACCTCTTCTGAGTTGATAAAGCCAGCTTCCTACCAAGCACTATTCATTCCCCTCAAATAGAAACCAAATGGGACTTTAGGACACAGGACAGAAAGATAAATCAAATAATTGTCACAATGCCAACCATAGGCAAGTTCAAATGACACTATAAGAAACACTGGGGAAATAATTACCATATAGAAAAAAGCAAACATTATTCAGCTTTTTTTGTTCGATCAATAATAATACAAGCTTTATTTTTGTTTTCAGTAACTGTTTTTTGCATGTACATACAGTTTTACCTATGTATTAAGTAACTATTATGTACATCACTTCAAATATATTTTGTTAAAAAAATAGTTCAAAGCTATAATGTGTTTAAGATTCTCTCGTGAAGGAAACATTAAAGTAAGGAAAACACTGTTATTTTGTTCAACTTCAGAATAAAGTAAGCTTGCAGCCATTAGTGTTTAGGTTTTTAAACCATCAATTACAGGAAATGTGATTTTTATACTAATAGCAGCATAACTATGAAGTGAAACGTTAACTTAAATAATTTTGCTTAACATAGACAAATAAGTTTGGAAGGCATTTTCTACAGGGTGTGCTGTATATAAAATATTTTATCAATCTTTTGAAAATGTCTCTCCTCCTCATCAATGAAAAAATTAGTGCTTTGATACTATAACCACATAATAAATATTCTGTTTGATGAATGATGATTCAGTGCCTATCTGATATAGTTGTTTCTTAGGCTGAGTTTGTCGCTACTCTCCGTATAATTTCACTTTCCGCTTTTTGTTGCATGCACGGAAAGGTTAGGTTTCCATTCTTTTTCCTTTCTTCGGCTCCCTTTTTGGTATAGCTGATCAGTGTGTAAAGCTGCCTTCAGGGTCAATGCAGACTCAAACTAGTGTCATTTCAAGTTGATAATCCAGTGAGATTAACTCCACAAAGAAACTGAACAAAATAGGACTGTGTGTGTTTGTGTGTGTATGAGTGTGCGCATGTGTGTGCCTGCGTACATGTATATGTGTGTATGTGTGTGGGTGTGTGTGGTGTATTGTGAGAGAATACACAGTTCTTCACTGTGAAGTCAGAAGAAAGGTTATAAAGGAACTTCGTGCATTTGCATTCTTTGCTACTAACCTCAACGGTATTGAGCTCATACAAATCTGTTCCCAGACCCCATTCGTCTGGGCCTGTAACAATGGCTGGCATTTGCTAAGTAGGGTTCCACCCTGTCTTCCCCGCCCCGCCCCCCCCCCCCCGTGGGGCCCAGCTGTGTTTGGAAGCACAGCTGGGCTTCCTATGAGTCCTCCATCATTTCACTATGCAGCTGTGAGAAAGGCTTAGGAAGCGTCAGGAGGCCACTGCAGAGATTGCCCTACCAATTTCTTCATGACTGTCTCGAGTCAAGTTCACTGGTGAATTTGAGACTCCTCGAACATCCAGATTCAAAACACACACACACGAATATGGACTCTGGAATTCAAAGAGGGGGAAATGTAGGCTTTGTAGGCTTAGATTTCTTGTGATGTGTTTATCCACTTTCATTATGGGTCTTGCTTGAGTCTCAAATCATAACTCTGTCAAATAGCTTCCAGAGCAGATCGGTCAATTTTCATATGAATAGTCACATCAATAACGTGTGTGTGGTTTTAATTGCATTTGAGGATTGGAAAATATCCCTTTATTAAGTATTTTAAGCCAAGTACCAGCTCATGTATCTTTGAAAATGGGATTACATTAATATACTATATTAAGTCAGAAATTACCCCAAATTCATTTCCACATGCTGATTTGTCTTTATAAGTTTTTATTTTTTATTCACATAGAATTCTCTTAATATTACCCGAATCCTTTATTTTTCTAGCTAAGAGATAGTTGGCAACATTAGCTCCATACAATGCTGATTTTGGTGAATGAAAAACAGAAGATTTCAGAGACACTGAAGACACAAACATAAAATGCAATGCTGTTGTTGATGGGGGTTTCCAACCAAGGATACAAAGTGCAAGAGGATATCTGTTGTTCCATGTTAAAAACTTGGAAGACAGGAAGAGAGTGGACTTTAAACTTTAGGATGGATTTCAGGACAAAGGGAGGAAAAAAAAAAACCAACTTGTCCCCAAAGTGGGACTTCATAAATAGTGACAAAGACATGGGGAAGAGATGAAGTGAGTTCAGAAAACAGTGTGAGAGTTCTGTGAGACAAGAGGCGCGGCACAGTTGTTAAGGAGTCCAGCTAGAGAGGCAAGGCATCAGAAGTTATGAAGAGTGGAGAATGCCTGGGGGGACATTGCATTGGATGCTGTGGATGTTGGAAAAACAGTGAGGGTTTTTAACAAAAATTTGCCTGTGATTTTCAGGGTGCACTATTTACCTCTATTATGTACCACTCAGCCATATTTGAAGTAAATACCAGCCTACTATTGAACACAGCATTTGTGGCTAAGTGAAATATCAGAGTTAGGGGTAAATGTTAAGCATACGGTGGTTGCTTTCGTGATAGCTCTCTTAGGGGCCCCTCAGTTAGAGCTTTGAAAGAACTGTTTGATGAATGTGTTACAGAGATACACAAAACTTGAGGAAGCTGACAGAGCTTGCTGATGCACCACTGGCGAAAAGAAAACCACTATCAATGGAGATCAAGTGGACTGGGGAAAGAAATCAGAATTAGAACTCTTTCTTGCTGAACTGTTGGTTTCCGATAGATTCTTGGGTAGGAAAGGTCTTTGTCTTCAGTTATGCACCTACCAATGAGTTCACCAGGCTCCAATGGATAATTCCATACCCATGCTCACAGTCACTGCGTGGTTGAAACACATCACATCCCAAAACAGAAGAAAAAGAAATGACCACGGGACAGAGACCTGCAGGGATGAAGGGAGGATTGACAGAGGCGGGAGAGAGAGAAGATGGGGGTGGGGGCTAGTGAGACTAATCAGAATGGATTAGACACATGTATGAAATTCTTAAAGGACAAAGTTGATTTGCTTGAAAAGGAAAGAGCCGTGGAGGAGAAGTTGTAAGATGTACGCTAAAAGTGTCAGACGGGAGAGAAGCAGAAGAGGAGAAGAACTGACTATGTGCTAAGTAAGATCTGTCATTTCCTGTTGGGTCAGTCGGCAGCCAGAGACTAAGGCAGGGCAGGCGATGCATTTTATAGAGGCCATCTCTCTGGGTCAGAGAGGGCTAAGACAGAAGGAGAATATGCCTAGCAGAAGACAGAGAGTAATTTCCACAACATACCCTTAAAATTCTGTTAAAACTGAATTTCCTAGATATATAGACACATCTGTTTAAAACTGAATGAAACGTTTAAAACGGGCTGTTTTCATGGTTATATATGGATGATAGAGATACAATTATGATTTTCCATAATAAAGCATGGTTCTCTGATAATAAGCGTTTTCTCATAATTGTGTTTAGAGTAACAGAGAGAAGATTTACACTACAGGGGAAATTCTGATGGCCCGCATAAAAACCCCCAAGAATCAACCCCAATAATCGAATAAGTAAGTTGATTGAAAGAAATAAGTTAAAGAAAAAATAAAGCCAGAGTGAGTCTCTGTGTTTTGTTTTTTGTTTTTTTTTGTTTTGTTTTGTTTTGTTTTGTTTTTTCTGAGCAAACGGGAATGTGAAGGAGAAAGATGGATTTTCAGAACTTGTGGCATGACTTCCTCCTGCTGATGGAGAGCATGAAGCTGATATAATCTTTTCTTTCTCCTAAGCGTCTCGTCAAAACCATCCCAGGGAAACAAATCTGCTAGTGCACATTTGTTCTTAAACTATCGTTATCTAAGTGGAGAGTGTTACAACATAAATCCTGCCAGTATAAAAATGGTTTAAAAGTGTGCATACTACCAGAAAATAATATGAGCTTGTTACTACTTTAAAAGGAATTTGTCAAGACAAAAAGAATAAAGAAAATTCACAATGTATTACATTATTTGGCCAGGGAAGAAAATGAGACAATTTGAGATAGTCCAGAGGAACACGGGAGGTACCTTTGCCCAGCTCTGCCTGCCCTGTGACTGGTCTTTTCTTCCTTCCCTTTTTTTTTCCTTTTCTATTTTTCTACTAGATTGGATTTTATAGAAGAGCTGAAGGGTGGGCTTATACTCCTTGCTCATGTTACATTATTGTCAACAGTAGCTGAAAGGTCTCCGCTTATTTTGTCCCATTTTTCCTAAACTTAGTATTTAGTGACTTATTTTACATGTTGTTTGATCTCATTAAATGCCTGTTGATAATTTGAATGAAAATTATTTTTCCATATTTCTGACTTTTTTGAAAAGACATATGTGTGTGTATGAAGTATGTGCATGTATGTATAAACATGTTCTAATAGGTGTAAGTGCACATGTGTGAATTTCTGTGTTGGAGGTCTGTCATTACTACTGAGTGTCTTCCTTTAAGGTTCTCTGCTTTATACCGTGATGCAGGGTCTCTTGACTGAACCTGTAACTCACTGTTTTGGCAACTGTGTTCAGCCAGCTCGATCCATAGATTGCCTGTCTCTGCCTCCTTTGCTGGCATTTCAGGTAGGGTTCTGGAAATCTGAATTTTGGTGACTTATGAGGACTGGAGCTCAGGGAGTCTGCTTGTGTGGCAAGTGCTTTCCCAGGGGAGCCATTTCTCCAAGCCTTGCTTTGCTTTTGGGGACAGATTCTGAGTCTCACCAGCTCAGGATGGTTTCTGGCTTGTAATCCTCCTGTCTCAGCCCACTGTCCACTGAAATTATAGTTATGTGCCACTACACTTGTCTCAAGTACACACACAGGTATTATTTAGGTAAATGATGCTGTTCTAGATATATCATTTTTTCTACCGGTCTCTACAGGTTAGACTGTGCTGTGGGGATCCCTCAGTCAGTAGGAGAATATGAGTTTGATCCCCAGAACTTATGTGAAGATGCTGGGCATAGAGTCTTGGTGCTGTGGAGATGGAGGTAACAGGGTTCCTGGGGCTTGCTGACCAGGCAGGCTAGCCTAATGGTAAGTTTCAGGCCAGTGGGAGATACTGTCTCAGTGGTATGTGAGGTTGTCCTGTGGCTTCCTCATGCACCCACGAATGTGCACCTGCACACACGTGAACAAACTCAAACACACGCACTTAAAAAGCTAAGCAAGGGAAACACTCTGTTTTAAAGGTCTGATTACACTGTTTTTTTCTTTTTAAACTGTTTATCCGTATCTTACTGCTAGTTTGCATTTCACTTAAAATGAAATTGATAATTGGAAAACATAATAATAAATCATTTCTAAACTTCTGGATTGATATTACATAATTCCTATATCCTTGAGAGAAAGACTCTTTTTTTTTTTTAAATGAATATAACTTTCAGTTGTACATTGAGATACTTTGTTTTCTTTGAAGAACTAGGAGGCCAAATTCTGAACAAGGTTCTTCAATATTTTGCTTGCTTACTGAGGAAGCAATGTCATTAGCGGTATACTAAAAAAATGAAGCATGGCTTGGGAACGTTTTTTATTATGGAAAAATTATTTAGTCTCCAAAGAGCTTTTATTCACAGGAATTATGTTAACTGATATGGACTGTGCAAGTAAAATGAGAACTTTAAACTTTAAAAACTGTGACAATATACAGCATACCTTTTGAGCTGCACGCCTGGTGTTTTTCATTCTTGCCTGTTAACAAAGCTTGCACCAGACTCCAGCATGTCATATGCAAAGGCCCGGTCCCATGCAGCCAAACTAGTGTCAGCATTATATTTTACCGCTTTGCCTAACGTTGGCAGATTTATTTTACCACCCCACTTGCTTAATTAAAAGAGAGCTGGGTGCTGTGGCACACTTGTAACCCCAGCTCTCAGGGGGGCAGAGGCAAGTAAATCTCTGTGAGTTCGAAGCCAGCCTGGTCTACAAAGTGAATCAAAGACAGCTGAGGCTACACAGAGAAACCCTGTCTTGAAAAACCAAATGTATATACATACATACATACATACATACATACATACATATATATATATATCTCATACAAAAAGAACTTTATATAAGACACATTTTTTCCCTAAAAATTATGAAATTGGGTATGATGTACGTGTCTTCATCATGCTTGCTTTTTTAGCTTAATTATGTTAAATAACTTACACTTACAAAGTCATTTTTCTTGATACTTTAATACGTTGTCCTTAAGGAATAGAACAATGAAGCCTGAAAGCCAGTTTCTGAGGTTTTGTAGCTCTAGCAAATGTGCGTAGCTCCTTGAGAAGATGGACCGACTAATGGCGTCGATTAGGCGTTCTGCAGGCACCCTAAGGCTGGCACGCAGGAAGGCAGGCCGTCCACTCATGGCGAGGCTGCGTGTCGATCTGCGTACGTGAAGAGCTTCGGAGGTACCAACTCCTGAGCCACCGACCGATACTGTAGAACAGGCACCGACAGACACATACGAAGTACCTGTAGAACTCAGGGACCCGTGAGCCCCTGGGCTACAACGTCGACTAGAGAGCGGCCTAAAAGTGCTCTGGAGGAGGTAACCCCAGCTATTCCAACACCGAAGTTCAAAGGTGACTGAGCTGTGTCATGCCCGAGGGCCGCAACCCCTCCCAGCACTCAGGGAGGCAGAGGCAGACGTATCTCTGTGAGTTTGAGGCCAGCCTGGTCTACAAAATCCAGGACAACCAAGGCTACACAGAGAAACCCTGTCTCAAAATAATAAAACAAATAAAAAATAAAAGACAAAGAAACAAAACCCGTCGCCTCTGGCCTGCACTTACTGTCAGGTGAAGCTGTGGACATCGGCTGGGACCGAGGTGAAGGAGGATTTTTCTAAGTGTGTTTTTCAAAACGCGTCTTAAAACTAGAAATGCAACATCAGCTTCCACAGGATACAGTCAAGATGCTGAACGGCCGCTTCTTGGAAGGAGTTGGTGAACAGGTCTGGAATTATATTTGTTGTCCTGCTTTCCATGTGCTTTGTGTAGAGTGCTTCTGGACCAGCCAGCACCGCCTGAAATGGTCCTTTGAAGTGGGAGGTCTTTAGGACAGAAAACGAGATGACCGCAGAATAGAAAGGATTAAGAAATAGAAGTTCAAGAGCGTGCGCGGCGTGCTTCCGCCACCTTGTGGACAGATGTGTATTTGCGTGTCTGTTAGGAACGCCAAACAAGATGCTTTCTCAAGATATGATTTTGTTTAAAAGAATTAAATTGAAAGAGTATCTAAATACTTTAAGAGTGTCTTAAAAGAGTCTGTTTTAAAAAATTAGATTGTGTTTGTTTTCTGTGTTTTTCACTTGTTTGTTTATTGTGCCTGTGTACGAGGGCATGTGTAAGCCACAGCTCACATGTGTGGAGGACAATTTACCACAGAAACTGCTCATCTTCTATCATGAGAGTCCTGAGGAACAAACTTGCGTCACAGGCCTAGTGACAAGGGCCTTTAACTGCTGAGCCATCTCACTGATCCATTCTACACACACACACACACACACACACACACACACACTATTCTATTTTGGTGACTTATGTGTTACCTGCTATTTAAAAAAAATAGTAACGATTGCATATATACATTTTAATTCTATTTTGGTAACTTATATGTTGTCTGTTATTTTAAAAATAGAATAATTAATTAATCTTCCTACCATTCACCCAAATTCATCTGTAAAAGGAATCATTTAAAACAACATAAATTTATTAAATATATTATGTGTAATCTTTTATGCTTAGGAGACAATGTATAGTTGTGGGCAGTATCCAGGGCTCTACTCTGAATTTTTAAAATTAATTTTTAAAATTAAAAAAAATTTTTAAATTTTTACTCTACTCTGAATTTTTAAAATTAATGAATATCTATGTTATGGTACCATCTACCACCCATGATAGAGATACGTGAAGTTAAGGCAGAGCTTCGTATGATGGCTGAAATTTTCACATACAAACGTCATCCAAACCAATTTTCTGTAAATTTTGTTCCATCTTTGTCAGAGTAAAACATAGTTTAAATAAACAATGATGTAGTCAAGTCCAAGGAATTTCATTATTCAGCCTTTGCTAGATTTGGAACATACCCGTTAACATTTAGAACGATAACAATAGGTCACACTATATACCACCTGAATTAAGAAGGGAGTCTTAAAAAGGGACTGTGTGTGTGTGTGTGTGTGTGTGCACGCGTGCACATATGTGAATATATGTGTGTGTGCATGTTTTGTGTGTGCTTGTTTGTCTGTGCCACGAAAGAGCAGAGGAGGATGTCAGGTATCTGCCTTATTCCCCTGAGATAGGAGCTCTCGTTGAGTCTGAAGCTCACTGTTTCTCTGTCTCCACGAGGCTGGGCAGATGGTGAGCTCCCTTGGTCTACTAACGTCCACCCAGATGCCTGCATTGCGGGCATGCGAGCCAATGCCCAGCTTAGAATTTGAACTCGGTTCCTCGTGTGTGTGTTGCCGGTTCTCTCTCTTACCCACTGAGCAATTTCTCCAGCCTTGGGGAGTTCTGTGTTGTTCATGAACAGTTCTTCTGAGGCTGAGGGCTAGTAGATGACAACCAGGCGTCCTTGTCTAGAGACAGAGACGTTGGAAATAAGCGATCAGACACTATCTGTAGCTAGAGTGCCCTGTGTAGATGTCATTAGAGTTTCTCGTTTACAGTCACGCTGCGGTAGAGAATTGTTGAAGGTTGTAGTGTCTTGGGCGATTGTTGACAAACAAGCCATAATCCTTCCTAGAGTTTTAAATGATTGTTTAAAGCACAGTATTTAATCTTGGGCTAGGTTTGCTCTGCTGCTTCCTTTCAGTTTCCAACTCTTCATCTCAGGAGGTGATGAACAACTGTTTTAGTTTTCATCTAAATTAAAATAGTGATACTGGAAAAATAAATAATATATATTTGGTGTTTAAAATGACAAGAGGGTGAGGATAGTTTATTTATTTATTTTTTAAATTGTGACAGATGAAACCAGTAGATGTGGAATGGGATTATAAAACAGTAATCAGGCAATCAAGAGGTCTGGATTTGAATCCTGGTCCCACATTGCTCTCCCCGGGGTAGTTGGCAGCATGGCTTTCCTCTTAGTGCCTGGAATTCCTCACATGCCTTTGTTTTCTCTGCAGGGCTGCTGAGCAGCAAGAAGACAGCAGCGTTAGTAAAGCGATGATGCATCAAAATTGGTGGGGAAGGACGAAGGGATGTGTGATGCGGCAGGACTAAGGCATGTGCGACGCGCTGGATTCTCTTCTAGGGTGTGGCACAGCACCACGACCACAGCCACTTCTAGAAAGAGGGCTTCACCTAGGTTTGTGGTTCCAGAGGCAAACAGCCCATCGCCATCATGTTGAGCAGGTTGAGGAAGTGTGGCGGCAGACAGGCATGGCGCCCGAGGCTGCAACCCCGGAGTGCACTTCTTAAACCACAAGCATGAGAGAAAACTGGGAGTGGGGCGTGGCTGAAACCCAAAGCTCACCCCAGCAAGGCCACACCCCTCAAACTTACCCAAACAGCATCACCAACTGGCACGCAAGTACTTAAATATCTGAGCCTATTGGGGGCATTCCCATTCAAACCACCACACGTGCTGAGTAAGCCTTGAGTCTTTTCCTGTAAGAGAATTGAAAGAAATGGACAGACTACAACATAAGGGCCACACACTTAAACTCGATATCCTGTTTGACCTAGCATAGAACTCAGTTCTGTTTGTATGCACATATAGTGGAACCAGACAGTGAACTTTGAAGACATTCAACAAATTCATCAACTGGTTTATCTCTTTATGTCCCTTTCCTCTTATAATGCGGTCATAGGACAGATTCTTGTTGGAAACTAAATGTTTTCACTACATTCTGATGTTTAAGATAGACACCAAGGAATTCATATCAATGCCACATTTTTCTTCCGATATCTAATGGAATCCATCAACAAATGTGGCCCCAGTTGCCTTTACGTCATTTAAACATTCTTCCAGTGTGTTCGTCTCTACTAATGTGCCCATGTCATCTCTAGCCTGGATTATTCACTTTCCTAACTGGTCCTCTGACTTCTGTTCTTTACCCTCCAATCTGTGCTTTCATATGGCACAGCCTTAACTTAGCATAAAACTCTCCTTTGATTGCTCCTGAATGCGTATGCTGCATATGCTACCGAGAACAAATGACTTGAGTTGCTGTGTCTTCGCGGAGAGTCGTGCATTTCTGTGAAATAAAATGATAGCGGGGAAAGGAATGCTGTTCATCCCCACAGCGGGCAGTTTATCACGGTGGTCAGACGGTCCTAGAAACAGTCATAAGGACGAGCTTGGCTAGGGACCGCTGAATAACACAGAGTCTGGTACTCTCGAAATGCATTACTTCAGGTAATCCTAGATATGGTGATGAGTTATCGCTCCTCCCTGAAAGACACTCTCCAGGTTGAGAGCGGACATCTGGAGTCACAGAGAAGAGATTAGCTGGGAGCTGCTGCCTTTGGCGCTCCCCTTTCTAGATCACATTCTCTATGGTTAGGATGAAACATGATCAAGTAGGTAAGGCGTTTTCCTAACTTCAATAATATCTTTGATTTTGTGGACTCTACTGTCACCATAATTTAATTTGAAGTCTTCTTAATGTGTTGCTTCTTACTTAGGAAAAATTGTGTTCATAATCAGTGTTTCCCAGCTGTGGTGGTTTCTATTCATTGTCAGCTTGACTGGATTAAGAAATGCCTACCGTGTTAGTGAGACATATCTTTGGGGGTATCTGAGGCAATTTCCAGAGAGTATTAACTGAATGAAGAACGACCATTGGAAATGAGTGTGTGCCATCATAAGGACTGGGGCTCTGGACTGAATTAAAAAGGAAAATGGAGAAACCCTGCTAATCAATGACATTTCTTTTCTTCTATGTATAACACTCCTGAGACAAGAGCAATTAACCTCACCGCCTACTGCTTTAGAGCCGCCTGCTCTCCTGACCTTGCCTGCCATGATGGATTGTTAAGCCTTTAAACTGTGAGCCAGAAATCTTGTCCTCCTTAAGTTGCTTTCACAGGTTTTTTGCCAAAGTGACTTTAGGAGATAATCCGCCAGCCATTTACAAAAATGTGTGTACTTATCTGATGATGCTTCTGGAGAATGCTCCAGAATTTATTGTATGAATCTCAAGTATAAGAATATATAGAAATGGATTCATGGCACAGGCAAGTGGAAGATATGCAGAGACCAGCCATCAGCATGGCCAGCCTGCAGCAGGAGCCACTGCAAAGTGCAAGGATGTGGGGGACAGGTGGGAGAGCAAAAGCAGAATGGTTTGAGCATTATGAAGAGAGACAGAAATGGAGATGCTAGGGTGAAGGAATAGCCTGATATGAGTAGCCTCCCTTGCTACCTGGACAGTGCTGCCGCTGAGGGCTGTGTCTAAATCTGTATCCATGCAGCAGAAGAGGTCTGTGTTGATGTCTGTGGCTCATATTACCACCCAAGGCCTAGTGGATGTCCCTGCTCTGGGCTGCTACTCATCTTCCACGAGAAGATGTTGATGTCCAAGGGCTTTGCAGAGCTGGTGGGCGAGCCGTCCTGAGGACATGAGAGCAGGAAAGCTGTCCCTGCTCCTTTCCAGCTGTGGCATTGGGTGAGCTAGCCAGGACAGTGTTGGGGAACTCACCCTGGTGATGTGGGTGCCAGAGAGCTAAATCAACTACCACCCAGGTCCAGAACCAGGGCTTTGAATTTCCCACCCCAACATCTAACTTATTTATGAAATGCTAGATCCAATGAAGGGGGCTGTCTGCAGATGCAAAGCTGCAGGATCTCGAAGACACAAGGCAACAACAGGGTATCTGAGGGGTGAGGATCCAGTATAGACAATGAAGCAGAAGCCAGAGGCCTCGAACCAGACCAACGATTCATTGCAAGGAACACTTGCAAACAGTTATATTGTAGGATATACTGTTAAACATTACAGCTTCCCAAAGAAGCCTTTTGTTTTGTTTGATTTATTTTTGTTTTTATATTCTTTCGGGAGAAGATTGCAGTGGTGGATGACAGATATGAAAAGGCTAGTGATAAATGGGATTGGGCTGTAAGATACGAAATTCACAAAGAATCAATTAAAACGTTTTTTAAAAATGGGTAATTATGACCAGGATAATGGCTGCCATGTAAGTTTGGAAATAAGAGATTCTTTCTTGTCTTTTAAATTCAGGGTTAGAAACACAGCAACCAATGTTTCTCCTTTTAAAGTTACCTCTCATCTTCTGAGTATTTGTCTATGGTTGGCTTGATTTGCCTTCTTTCCCACGGCTTCTCAGGCCATCATCTTGACATTCTCTTGCCTTTTTCTAGAGACAAGCAGGTCGACCTCACTCATTCTCACTATTTTATCCACCATTCCATGCCAAAAGCCCACACAAAATCCATTCTACTAGCTCTTCTATTTTTGACACTCTAGGTCTGTGTTTGCAGTTAGATACATTTTATACATCTTCATCAGTTTTCATATTTCAAATACTTTAAATCAAACCTGTCCCTTCAAACATTTCCCCTGTGTTCAATTGTGAGATCACATTGGTGGTGTTGTTGTTGTTTAATAGTATTTCTATTGAGGCTAAAAAACTGTTTTAAAAGTCGTAACTTGTAACCAATCTTTTACATCCTTCCTTAAGGACTTTACAACTTCAACTGTGTGTGGAACTCAGATAACCTCCAGGGATGAAATTGTTGCAAAAATACTCATATTTCTCTCCCTGGAATTGACTTCAGTCTCATCAATAATATCGTTTACTGCGGTATAAAGATACCAACATACCCCTGTCTTAGTTTCCAATGTTGTGATGAAACACCATTACCAAAAAGCAAGTTGGGGAGGAATGGTTTATTTAGCTTAAACTTCCACAGCACTGTTCGTCATTCTTTACTGTCCTGAAGAAAGTCAGGACAGGAACTCAAACAGGGCAGGAACTCAGAGGCAGGAGCTGATGCAGAGCCCATGGAGGTGTGCTTTATCCTGGCTTGCTCCTCATGGCTTGCTCAACCTGCTTTCTTAAATACCTAATATCACCAACTTTCACATGGCCCCTTTCCCACATCAACTGTTAATTAAAATATTTTACAGGCTTGCCTGCAGCCTGATCTTACGGTGGCATGTTTCTTAATTGAAGCTCCTTCCTCTCAGAAGACTTTTGTTTGTGTCAAGTAGACAAAGCACAATTCAGCAAAACCTTCTTTCCAATATCATAGTCATTGTGGTGGTTTGGTGTCCTGACATTTCCTATTCTGATAGTGAGTAAGCATGCAATTATGGTTGCTTCTCTGCCTCTTACTTACCACCTCTAGTCAATCTGCATTGCCTACAGGGTGCTGTCTCTTTAACAGAGGGAGCTTGCAGCCCTCTTGATTTTTTTTTTCCTTCAGTGTCTTAATTGGCTCTTCTAAGCTGACAGGACTGAGTGTTTACTCCTTAGGAAGATGTTTTTGCCCTGGATAACGTTTTCTTCCCTATGCACACCTTGTGTTCCAGGCACACAGTATTCTGCAGTGTATTGATTATGCAGCTTTCATGCAGTTTTGTTTGGAGAAGCATGAGACACACTTCAGCTTGGGGAGCGACTCAGTAACCAGGTCAAGTATTACTTTGCCTTTGAAATGTTTCTCATTTGCCTGTGCTATTGACTTGTTGGAATTACTGTCTTCTTTATTACTTCCATCCTTAATACATTGCTTCTGACTGTGGTTTAAATTCATTTCAAATTAAGCAAGAGAAGGAGCACTTTTGACCTTTTCTAATTGCAAAAAACCAAATGTACATTTTAATGATTTTTGTCTAAGTATTTTCTTTCAATATATTTCTTTTTTTCCATTTGGCTATCCTTACTAAATAAATTAAAACTTTCCCCTTAAATTAATTTTCTTTTGGGGAGTACTTATGAAGGCTTACAACCATGACAAAACACATTTTGAAATATAATTTTGACTTTGTTATCCACAGATGCATCCCCATCCTAACCATTCTGCCATGTTTTGTCCATTAACCCTCAATCCTTAGGCAACTGACAGTCTACATTCTATGTATTGTGAACATTTCATATAAATCAAGTCACAACTTGTGTGATGTGGGCTTCTTTATAGTTCACTGGGCATGTTTTCAAAGTTCATTTATATTGTAGCATGTATTTGTGCCTCATGCACTTCTGTGGGTTAACAGATATAACATCTTGTCCATCCATTTACTTGATGGATATGTGAGTAATTTCTACCCTGTCACTTATGGACAATGCTACTATAATTGTTTTTTCTGTATAAATTTCTGTTTGTGATACATACACTTTTTAAAAGAAATCACATTTTCATTCTATACTCTTGTTTGTAATTGTGGTTAATAATATATATCTGGCCCCTAAAAGCATACCCAACAGTGGTAAACTATACACCATACCCTATGCTTCATTTCCTGCACCACAATTCTTCCTGCTCTCCTGGAGGCCTGTTTGCACCAGGGGCAACCAGGTAACCCTGCCCCAAGGCCTTGCCTACCATATCCCCTTAAAAAAACATGTAAGAGCCTTAAACTGCATTCTACCACTGGACTCCATTTTCCATCCCACTACCCTGCCTGCTTTCCTGGAAGCACACGATCACCAGGGACCCCGGCTTATGCTGGTGCTAGGGACCTCAGAGGCAAGGTTGGCACCCCAAAATCCAGAGGCCATGCAGGCCACAAAAACCCCAGGGGAGATACCCTAGTAGACGTGAAGACTCACTAGTCACCAGAACCCCGCACCACTCAGGCCAGAAGACAGAGAGGAAACAGAAACCAAGAGGAGAAAAACATCCAAACACCCAACCACCCCAAAAAAGATAAACTCAGAAATCAGTATCTAAACCTATAATAACTACAAAACTCAGATGTCTAAGGGACAGTTTAAGAACACCACAGACATCAACCCAGGCAATATGACACCACAAAAGCCCAGCTATCCTACTTCAGCAAGCCCTGGATTTCCTAACAGAGCTGAATGACCTTAAATCCAATCTTGTGAAGATGACTGAGACCTTTAAAGAGGAAATGAATAAACCTTAAATAAATATAGAAAAACATAATCAAACAGGTGAAGGAAATGAATGAAACTGTTCAGCCTAAAAATGTAAACAAAAACCAATCCAGAAAACTCAAACTAAGGGAATCCTGGAGATGGAAAATCTAGGTAAAAGACCAGGAACTACAGACTCATGTATCACCAACAGAATACAAGAGATGGAAGAAAGAATCTCAGGTGTAGAAGATACGATAGAATAAGTTGATACATCAGTCAAAGAAAATGTTAAATTTAAAAAGTTCCTGACACAAAACATCCAGGAAATCTAGGACACTATGAAAAGAGCAAACCTAAGAATAATAGGAAGAAAAGAAGAAGTTTCCCATCTTGAAGGTCCTGAAAATATTTTCAACAAAATCATAGAAGAAAATTTCCCTAAGTGCCTATAAACATAGAAGAAGCTTGAATAACACCAAATAGACTGGAGAAAATGCTAAATATATAGATGAAAGAAGCTAAAAACCTGCAATAAAAAAAGGCCAAGTAACATATAAAGTCAGATCTATCATAATTATAGCTCACTTCTTGACTGAGACTCTAAAAGCTAGGAGGGCCTGGTCAGATGTCTTGCAGTCTCTAAGAGATGACCGATGCCAGCCCAGACTACTATACCAAACAAAACTTTAAATCACTATAGAGGAAGGAAACAATATATTCCATGACAAAATCAAATTTAATCAAGATCTCTCCACAAATCCAGAACTAGATGAAAAAAAGCCAACCCAAGAAGCTTAGCTACACCCAAGAAAATACAGGAAATAATTCCATGTCAGCAAAATCAAAAGAAGGCAAGCAAGTGCGAGCGCGCGTGCGCACACACACACACACACACACACTACCACCAATATCAAAATAACAGGAATTAACCATCATTGGTCATTAATATATCTCAACATCAATAAACACAGTTCTCAAATAAAAAGACACAAGCTAACAGAATGAATGTGAAAACAGAACCTACCATCCTGCTGCATACAAGAAACACCCTTCAGAAACAAAGATAGACTTTACCTAATAGTAAAGGGCTGGAATAAAAAAATGGTTTTCCAAGCAAATTAACCCAAGGGGCAAGCTGGAGTAGCCATTCTAATACCTAATAAAATAGACTTCAACCAAAATTAAGCAAAAGAAACAGAGAAGAACACTTCATACTCATCAAAGAAAAAATCCACCAAGATGATGATGAATTATGAATATCTATGCCCTAAATGCAAGGCCACCCACATTCCTAAAAGAAAAATTTCTAAAAAATAAATCACATATCATTCCCAAACAGTTAATAGTGGGAAGCTTCAACACTTGACTCTCACCAATGGACGGGTCCTTCAGTCAGGAATTAAATAGAGAAATAATGAAACTAACAGATATCTACAAAATATTTCACCCAAACACAAGAGAATATACCCTCTTCTCAGCACCTCATGGAACCTTCTCCAAAACTGACTATACACTCAGTCACAAACAAGTCTCACCAGATACAAGAAAATTGAAATAACCCTCTCTGTCTTATCAGATCACCATGAATTAAAGCTGGACTTCAACAATAAGAGAAACAACAGAAAGCCTACAAACCCATGGCAATGGAACAACTCCCTACTTAATGACCACTGGGTTAAGGAAGACATAAAGAAATTAAAGACTTTCTAAATTCAATGAAAAAGAAGGTACAGCATACCCAAACTTATGGGACATAATAAAAGCAGTGCTGAAAGGAAAATTCATAGTGCTAAGTAACTTCATAAAGAAATTAATGAAGCCTGGCATGGTGGCTCACACTTTTAATCCCAGCAGTTGGGAGGCAGAAGCAGGCAGATGTCTGTGTTCAAAGCCAGTCTGGTCTACCAGGACAGCCAGGACTATGTTACACAGAGAAACCCTGTCTTGAAACACAACACAAAACAAACAAGAAAGAAGGAAGGAAGGAAGGAAGGAAGGAAGGAAGGAAGAAAGGAAGGAAGGAAGGAAGGAAGAAAAGAAATTGGAGAGATCGAATACTAGTGACTTAATAGCACACCTGAAAGTTTTAGCACAAAAAGAAAACATACCCAAGAGTAGTAGATCATGGGAAATAATCAAACTCAGGACTGAAAACAGTAAATTTGAAAGAAAGAGAACAATACAAAGTATCAATGAAACCAAGAGTTGGTTCTTTGAGAAAAATCAAAGAGATAGACAAAGCCTTAGCCAAACCAAATAAAAAGCAGAAAGAAAATAAGCAAAATAACAAAATCAGACATAAAAGGGGGACATTTCAACAGATTCTGAGTAAATTCAAAGAATCCTTAGGTCTTACTTCAAAACGCTGTATTCCACAATATGGGAAAATGTAAATGAAACAGATGATTTTCTTGATAGATACCATTTATCAACATTAAATCAAGACTGGCTAAACAATTTTAAAAGACCTATAATCCCTAAGGAAATAGAAAAAGTTATTAAAAAAAAAATCTCCCAACCCCCCAAAAAAGCATAGTGCCAGATGTTTTTTAGTGTAGAATTCTGCTAAAATTTTAAAGAAGAGCCAATAACAGTATTCTTCAAACTATTACAAAAGAGAAACAGAAGAAATCCTGCCAAATTCATTTTCTGAGGCGAAAGTCACCCTGATAACTAAACCCACAAAAATTTAACAAGAAAGAAAATTTCAGACCAATCTCCCTTATAAACAAAAATAAAATACTCAATAAAATATTCTCAAACCAAATCTACATACACATCAGAAACATTATTTACCATGATTAAGTAGGCTTCATCCCAGGGATGCAGGGATGGTTAAAGATATGAAAATCCATCAACATAATTAATACACCATGTAAAGAAACTGAAAGAAAAAAAACCATGACTATCTCATTAGATGCTGAAAAGCCTTTAACAAAATCCAACAACCTTTTATAAAAAAATATTAGAGCGATCAGGGACACAAAGCACATGCCTAAACCATCAAAGGCAATATACAGCAAACCTAAGCCAACATAAAATTAAGCAGAGAGAAACTTAAAGCAATTCCTCTAAAATCAGGGAAAAGACAAGGCTGTCCACTCTTTCAATAGCTTGAAGTTATAGCTAGAACAATAACACAACTAAAAAAGATCAAGGGGATACAAATTGGAAAGGAAAAAGTCAAAGTATCACTATTCAGAGATGATATGATAGTATGATAAGTGAACCCCAAATTTCTACTGGAGAATTTCTACAGCTGATAGAGACTTTCAGAAAAGTGGTTAGATAAAAAAATTAAGCAAAAAAAAAAAAATTAGTAGCTTTCATATATACAAATGATAAATGGGCTGAGAAAGAAAATGGGGAAGCAACACCCTTCACAATAGCCACAAACAATATAGAGTATCTTGGTATAACTCTAAATAAGCAAGTGAAAGACCTATATGACAAGAACTTTAAGTCTTTGAAAAAAGAAATTGAAGAAGATATCAGGAGATGGATAGTTCTCCCATGCTCAAGGATAAATTGGATTAACAGAGACATCATACAATTTGCAGGCAAATGGATGGAACTAGAAAATATCATCTTGAGTGAGATAATCCATACCCAGAAAGAAAAACATAATTTGTACTCACCTAAACTTAAGGATATTTGCCATAAAGTATTAATTGTTCTACAATTCATAGACCAAAAGAAGCTGAGTAACAAGGAAGGCCCAAAGTGGTATGTTTGACTCTCACTGAGAAGGGGAACTAGAATAGACATAGGAGGCTGATGGATGGAGAGAACTGGGTGGGAAAAAGGGTGCGGAGAAGAAGCAGGAGGGATCAAGCAGGGGAAGCATGGAGAAAGTGATGGGAGAGAGAACTGAAATTGTTGGAACATTTCTTTGGAGAGCTGGAAACCTAGGACAATAGAAACTCCCAGGAATCTGTGAGGGTGACCCTAGCTAAGACTCCTAGCAATGGGGGGTGTGGGACCTGAATGGGAAATGTACACCCATTGAATGAAATGTACATTGAATGAAATGTACACAAAGACTTCGATCCACAATTTGTCATGCCTACAAGATGTGCAGGGGTAAAGATGGAGCAGAAATTGAGGGAATGGCTAACCAATGACTGCCCCAGCTTGAGACCCATGTCATGAGAGAGAGCCCATCCCGATGCTATTAATGATATTCTGTTATACTTGCAGACAGGCACCTAACATAACTGCCATCTGAGAGGATTCACCCAGCAACTGATGAAAACAGATGGAGAAAGACCCACAGCCAAACATTAGGTGGAGCCTGGGGAATACTGTAGAAGACAGGGAGGAAGGATTGGAGACGCCAAAGAGGTAAAGGAAACCACAAGAACACCCAGAATCAACCAACCTGGGACCGTAGGGACTCAGAGACTGAACTGGCAAACCAAGAGCATGCATGGGATGGACCTAGGCCCTCTGCACATATGTAACAGTCGTTGAACTGTGTCTTCATGTGGGGCTCCTAAAGTGGGAGCCAGAGCTGTCTCTTAAAACATTGCCTACTTTTGGATCTCGTTCTGCTAATTGGGCTGTCTTGTCTAGCCACAACAGGAGACTAGGAGCCTCATCTTGATATGCCAAGGTGGACTCATATCCATGGGAGGCCTCCTTTTTTCTGAGGACAAAAGGAGGACTGGAGAACGAGGGACACGGAAGGTGAGTGAATGAGAGGAGAGGAAGGAGGGGGAACTTCGATAAGGATGTAAAGTAAAAATTAATTAATTAAAAAAACAGGTCTGTAGTTAGATTATGTACGTTAAATTTTCAAAACTTACAAGCTATTTGTCTTTGGAACATTTGTCTCCTTTATTTTGCCTTTCAGTTTTCTCATATTAAAAGGAGGTTATTAATAACATCTTCTTCATTGGATTGCTGTTAAGTGAATTAGGTTTATAAAAATCTATACAGGATAGGGCCAAGACCATGATAATTACCATAACATATTTGGTGTTAATAGTTACTTATCTAATAGTTTTAAAATTACATGCCCTTGATTATATAATTTAGTCATATATAGAAGTTGCTTGTAAAGCCAAGTTTCAGTGTTGGAAGTCAAATTAAGTTCCTTGTATTTCCCTGAATCACATATTTTAAAATTTTTTATTATTATAACTTATTCAATTTGTATCCCAGCTGTGACCTCCTCCCTCATTTCCTTCCAATTCCACCCTCCCTCCCTCTTCTCCCCATATGCCCCACCCCTAGTCCATCTAGTCCAGTAAGGTCTTCCTCCCCTTCTATTTGATCTTAGCTTATCAGGTCTTATCAGGACTGGTTGCATTGTCTTCCTCTATGGCATGGCAAGGCTGTACCCTCCAGGGGAGGTGATCAGAAAGCTTGTCACTGAGTTCATGCCAGAGAAAGCCCTGCTTCCCTTATTAGCGGACCCACTTGGAGACTGAGTCTGTGGGCTACATCTGAGCCAGGGTTTTAGGTCCTCTCCATGCATTGTCCTTGGTCTTTTAATGTTCCAAAGTTGTGCCTGCATTTAAAAAAGGAAAGACATAAGTACATGGTAGGGAATTAGGCCTCAAGTTCTATGTTTCACATTAGCTGTGGTCAGAACTGAAATTGTCGTGAGGTTCAAAGAAGTCATGTTATGAAGTCTGTGATCCAAAAAATTGTTATTTGAGAAAAAGAAGGACGATTAATATGAGCTGAAGAGGACCTGGAGTATGAAAATTACTTGAATGGTTGTTTGAGTGCTTGGACATTCCCTTGGTCTATAAACTTGATTTGGGTCAGGAAAGTGGATTCACTCCCTTTTATACCAGGAAGGAGGCTTTATACATGGAATTTGGACCCTCAGATCTTCTGAAGAGATGGGACAATCAGCTCAACCTTCTGCAGCAGCTAAAGTGGGTATTCCTCAAAAAACTGCCATAAACGTTTAGGCAAGCCTTACGTTGGGTCTCCGATTAACTCACACAACTGCCACAGTTGCATCCGGAGGTATCATGAGTACCTTTTCTCTTTTGCCTTCCATATCTCACACACGATTCTGTCATTGAAAAAATATATCCTGATACTTACTGGCACAGCAATTGGAATTTGTGATTTTAGTCCTCTGTAAGGTCAGAAGGTGCTCACAGGTGGCAGGGTTGGTGCCACAGGCTGGTTGATTTCCAGTGAGGTTTACTGCTTCTTGTTATGAGATGTTTCCAACTGAAAGTACTTAATTAGTAACACATGCTTCTCTGTCTTCCTCGCTCTATGCAGATAGTCTAAAATGCCAAAATGATGAGTAGAAACAAAGGCTTCGCTTTCAAACATTGTGTACGGGTTTGGAAATTCCAATTGCATGACTGCCCTCTAAGATAATGCCAGGGGAGGCAAGCATTTCAGGCTTAAGTAAATTGGAACCTTGCCCAATTTGATTGGCCACAAAAATTAAAGGGCTGTCAAATATTTTTGAGTGATCTTGGCATGAAGTATTTTGAGTAAGGCAAGCAGATGAAAATAGAAAATTCATTTATCAAAGCCAAAGACAATTGGCTTATAGGAGTTTGTATGTATTTTAAATTTTATTTAATCTTTTTTTTACAATCCATATTGAAGTAAAGTTATTAATAGTAAATGGAACACAATGTATAAAAAGCTAAATCTATCCACTTATTCATTTGTCCATTTGGGGTAGACATTTTTTTTGCTTTCATCTGTCACCCTAGGATTAGTAGAAATCCCTAAGGACCATTTGCTGCTATTTGTAAAGGCTGAAGAATGGATGACAGCCTTTTAAATACAAGTCCATCTCAGGACTAATACCTATCTTGGCAGAATCAAGGTTCTGAGCAACCTCTAGAGCTTCTGAACCTCAAAACTCACATTTATTCAAAATGGAAGCAGAAGGAGCTGGATGGATAAGCCAGGGTGAGGCAGAAGAAGTTCAGTTGGTCTGGAATGGGGCTATAAAGCAGAGTTGAATTAT
Source organism: Meriones unguiculatus (assembly GCF_030254825.1). Taxonomy (NCBI): domain Eukaryota; kingdom Metazoa; phylum Chordata; class Mammalia; order Rodentia; family Muridae; genus Meriones; species Meriones unguiculatus. Next base: position 56,299,653 of record NC_083362.1, on the reverse strand, counting down.
AAAGAGCATAGAATACACTTTTGAAAAGCCTATCATTTTCAGAGTAAAAGGAGACACTAAATCTAGAAAAATATATAATTTCTTGACATATGTACTTATTTCTTGATGAGTCTTTAATAAAGGATCTCTAGGGGCTAAAGATATGGGTCAACGGGTAAAAATACCCGGTTGCTCTTTCAGAGGACCTAGGCTTGATTCCATACAGCCCCATGGCTCACAACTATCTGTAACTCCCATTCCAGGGGATCCAATGGCCTCTTGCAGTTATTGCATGCACTAGCTATGTACAGGTTTCACAGATATGCATGTAAGCAGAACACACACACAAATAAAAATAGTGAAATATGGTCTCTTTAATATAGTCATGTTGAAAATATTTTCAGTGTTTTCTACGTGCTAATAGTTAGCTACTTAAAAGAGGAATTAAGAAAATTACCCCATTTAAAATAGCAAGAAAAATACTTAGGTATAAGTATAAATTAGAAGCTGAACAGCTGCTTATATTTTCAAAACTATAAAGCACCAATAAAAGAAATTGAAGGGAAACCATAGATGGAAAATTTAAATGTTCAGACCACACCATAAGCAAGCAGCAGGACTTGGAGGGGAAGGCGTGTGAGTCTAGAATCCAGACGCCTAATGAATCTTATCTGCCAAATGAGAGAATTTGATAATCTAGAAAAATAATAGCAGGAAAAAAATAAATAGAGCATTCATGGCTTGGAATTATTTTGGGTTTCTCCTGGATGTACAAAGGAAAACTAACATCTCTCTCTAGTTTTAGTCCAATGTTTTTGTTCTATCGGGCTTTGGATGATTTCTTTGAGTAACAGGATTACTCATTTTGCAGTGATGCTTGGAAGATCAGAGGTCAAGAATTTGAAGCAGGGTGTAGGATGGCAGTAATTTATAAGAACTCAGCAGTGGATAAAGGTAATAAGTGAAAGTGATCATTTAATACATGGGTATCAGACAGCAGGCAGACATATCCCTAGGTGATCTCCAGCAATCACATGGAAGTAGACATTGAAAAACACCACCGAGTTCAAAAAGTCTGAAGTCCTAGCCTAATATCACTTAACTGATCCTTGTTGTTGGCAAGGTGTAAGAGTACTGAGTGCCACAGGAATATTTAAATTGTGTTAAATTAGTATACACAGGACCAACAAAGTGAAATGGGGGAGGGGAGAGGAGAGAGATGAGAAAGAAAAGAGGCTGAGAGAGGAAGAGAGAGGAAAGAGAGATCAGGAGAGGAGAGAGAGAGAGAGGAGGAGGATTGTAAAAGAAAGAACTAAATCTCAAACTTCTTTTCTCCTTCCCTACCCCCTCCCCTTCTCTCTTCTCTCCTCTCCTCTCTGTTCCATTCTGCTCAGATCCTCTACTCCTTCCCCCTCCTCTCTCTCTTCTTCTGATCTCTCTTCCTTGCTCTCAATCTCTTTTCTCTCCCATCTCTCTCCTCTTCCCTCCCCATCTCCTCTCCTTTCTTTTCCTTTCCTCTCCTCCGCCTCTCTCCCTCTCTCTGACACACACACACATACACAATCACACACACATGTAAAAATTATACTTGAAAAAAGAATTGTTCCTATCATTGAATTGTTGAAACTTTAAGAAGAAAATGCCTTCCACATGTCAGCATTAAAGAACATCACTTTCATTAGGGGACATGTGCTGGATACTTTTAAGTGGACTTAACAGATGCCAGAGTCACTGGTGATGAGGGAACTTAAATTGAGAAAATGCCTTAATAAGATTGGGGTATAGGCAGGCCTATAGGACACTTTCTTAATCAGCCCATTATAGGAGGGGCCATTATGGCAGGTGATCCTGGGTTCTATAAGAAAGCAGGCTGAGCAAGCCATGGGGAGCAAGCCAGTAAGCTGCATTACTCCATGGCCTCTACATCTCCTCCTGTCTCCAGGTTTCTTCCTTGTTTAAGCTCCTGTCCAGACTTCCTTCATAATGAATAGCAATAAGGAAGTATAACCCAAATAAACCCTTTCCTCTAAAGCTTGCTTTTTGGTCACAGCATTTCACTGCAGCAAGAGAAACCCTAACTAGGACAACATACAGGTTCCTAATTAGATTTAACATGTTGATGTCCAAGTTTCTTACTGCCAAGTTCCCACATTATTTAATGGCTAACAATGAATTCATAGGGTGCTTGAGGTTATTGTTTTGAATGATTTAAGTTTCTAGTAAGGCAAACATTTAATAAAAAGAAATATGATTTATTGAAGCAGAACAGGCAGGCTCTACTTCCTACTGGTAGGTAGGAATTAATGTGATAGAGGACAACAGGGTTTTAAGTCTCATATAAAACTGTAGCACACAAACATTATTTCTTCTTAGACTATAAAAATATTTATGAACTGTAGTGAGAATAATGCTATTGGCTCCTTTCTCAGCATCATTTTGAGATGCTCATATCTGAATCCATGAGTTATCTTCCAAGCTACCAATTTATCTTTTTCTAATGGTTACTGGTGGCATCCAATCATATGGTTTTGTCTTCTGTTGATCTATCGTGATTTGAAAATATTGAATATTGGAAAAGAGAATTCCATGATGTTTAATGTTTAAGTGATCCAATCTAGAATATGTATGTGTCTGTTTTGTGAATCTGTTAGCGAGGGTATTTTAATTGAGAAAGCTAATGGGTTATTTAATTTCTAAAGGGTAAAAAAGACATGAAAGCAGAAAAATTTCAGTATGAACTTGCTGAGAATTTGGATGTAAATTACTTCGCGAGGCAGAAGTGCATAAAATATATTTGACATAGAACAAAAATCAGTCAAGAAAAAATTGAATTAAATTAAGCACCAGAGGCAGCACATTAAATTGCATTAAGATTGACAAGAAGGCTTTCCTATGGTGTAATAACCTACTGTCTATACTACTATGACCTCCTGGATGTACTTGTACAATGACTGAAGAGCAGGCATGGGAGTGTGACAATCTTTCATATTTGCATTAATTCCAAAGATCGTAAGAGAAGTTAATGAGAAGGAAATGTTAGGGAAGATTTCAAGGTTATTCTCATGTATTTATGAGAGGATCTGTGCACGTGGCTATTTATGTAGCATAGGACTGTGCATCAAATTGCATCAGACTGTTCACAAACACAGCGTGTTATTCCTTAATAGTTTGTTTTTATTTTAAATGAGAAATGGAGATTTTTTTTTCTTATTTTCCATAGGAGTAAGGACTTGAAAAATGAAGATAAAAATACACAAATTCTGTCAGTCGTCCTTGAGTAATTTTCAACACACAGATGTAGGGAAATGTGTCAAGGTTCAGCAGTTTTCTATTCTGATATTACTGTAACTCAGCCATCTTGTGGCTTATGCTTGATTTATCCCCTATGGGCTCACGTTCCCAACGCTTACTGCCTGAGTGGTGATGCATTTTGAGGATGTGGTGGATCTTTTGTAAAACTGAAGTAGGCTACTAAAGGGCAAGTATTTTGAAGGTTTACCTGCCCCTGATTTTTGTCCCACTATGTACTTCCTGGCCATCTACCCTGTGATCAGATACTGTCTCTGGCACCCAGTGCCCAGGCAGTAGTGCTCTTCTATGCCTTCTCTGCTATAGTTGACTTAGATCCTCTGAAACCATGAGGCAAAATAAATCTATCTACCCTCCTTTAAGTTGCTCCCCTCAGGTATTTTGGCCACAGTGATGCAAAAGTAAGTACTAAGGAAATTGGGAACTATAGAGGAGGAGTTGCTCTGATTAAACCAGACCGTGTGGTCCTTACACATTTGGAACTGGTTTGTGTGAGCAGTCTGGGAAATGTTTGAGGCACATGCTAGAGAAGTGGACTATTACACTCGGTTGTGGGTTCAGAAGACCAGAGGCTTATACGAAGGAGGAACGTAGAGACGGGGAATGATGCTAATGAAGTTTCAGATGACAACGAAGACTGTGTTGGGGAGTGGACTAAGGGCGGTGATATTTTCTGACAAAGATGATGGTTACGTTTTGTCCATATCTTGAAAATTTGGGGGAGTATGTTTAAAAACAATGAACTAACTTATTTGGCCAAAAAAAAAAAAAATGTCAAGAAAGTATAGAATTTTAGGCTAGAGCATTGTTACTGGTGGCTGCTTTTACCCAGGCTTACAGTAATAAATGGAAGATAAAATTCTTATGGAAGGGTTTGAATGAAGCAGATTGATGAAGAAAGGGATCACATTCTAGGGTCTATTTCAGCTTAAAGTTCCAGAAGGAATGCTTCGGAGAATAATTTGTCAACTTGTAACCTGTATCTTTCCATGCATTTAATCCATTAGTTCTCAGAATGAGCAGTACGAGACATGGGAAAGGTGGTACGTAGCATTCCTTTTCATAACGGCAAACCTGTTGTAACCTAAATTCCTTTAATGAATACATGAAAACAAACTGTGATACATTCAGTTTCCTTGTATGAAACTGAAGAGTAATAAATAGCAACATTGGGGGTTGGGGATTTAGCTCAGTGGTAGAGCACTTGCCTAGCAAGCGCAAGGCCCTGGGTTCGGTCCTCAGCTCTGGAAAAAAAAAAAAAAAAAAAAAAGACAAAAATAACAAAAAGACCCCCCCCAAAAAAACAAGGTAAATAAATAGCAACATAAGCCACATGAGGTTGGATCAGTCATAAACTAGGTTCTAGAAGATTTCCTGGAGTTCACAAGCGAAAACTAAACCGAGTAGTAAATATAAGCTCACAGCTCAGAATGGTGCCCCTGTATTCAGGATGAGTGGCCAGAAGAAATACAGAAGGAACACAAATAAATGTAAGTAATTGTTTATATTCTAGATTAAAGTGTAGATCTTGGTTAAATGGTGAGCTCGTGGTCATTCTGTTTACTATTATAAAACCACAATAATAATAGTAAATGGAATGTCTATGCGTGATCAAGAATGATGTTATTTTCCCCTTTGTTTTGAGCAAAGGCTTGTGTAAAACTTAGATCCTCTCTCCTTAGATTCCCAGGGGATCACAGAAGAACACCACCTGTATTAACTCTACTTTTGAAACCAGGGGTAGTAAAAAAGAAGAAGGAGGAGGAGGAGAAGGAGGAGGAGCATGCAGCTATGATTTAGTGTGTGTTTTCATACATGTGCATATGTGTGAGTGTGTTTGTAATGTGTGTGCAAATGTATGTGTGTCTGTGCAATGTTTGTGTATATGTGTATGTGTTCTTTTTATTTCTATCCTTGTATAAGACCCTTAGTTTAAGTCTTCTTTCCAGTGATGGTGTTTCTTTAAATTCCTTAGTTACCTTGGCTTGCTTCTGTCAAAATGTGTGGTTAATCCCAGCACATGTGTGTCTCAGCTTCCTACATCTCTTCATAGATAAGTGAATAGAGTTGGAGATACTTACTTCTTGTGTGATCATAGTCACAAACAAATCAAGGCATGCAGGAGGCAGTTATTCTCAAATGTAAGCCAGGTCCAACATGAGAGCTCTCTGCTTGATTATTGGATCAACAAGAATTGCAGCGTCTTTTGGAACTACATAGAGTATGTAGGACACTGTCACTCAGTGTGTTAAGATGAACTGTGTGGCTCCAAGACATGGCTTTCCACAGCTTTTATATAATCTGTTGTCTACAAGGGCTCCAAGGGAGATGGTTTGCTTTGTACATACATATTTCCAGGGATCTTATGGTGTCCTGTGAAGCAGCTCTAACTGTTTATAGATTATTTTAAGCCAGTGCTTGTGTTATGGAATCACTTGGAACTTTTAAAAAGTCCTTATAAATAACAGCCTTTACTAGGGATGAGTGAAATCAGAATTGCTAAGATTTGACTTCAAAGATCAATATTTTATAGATTTCCTTAGGTAGTTCTGATAGTAAGCCTATACTGCCATGCATTTGAGTACAAGAGCAGAGGATTGACTAGGAGATATCTTTTCCTTGGCAAATTTACCTCTTCACACATCATTATTATATTAGCACCACAATACTTTTTGCTCTATAATTTATAATGGTGAAATTTAAATATAAGTCACAAATTGAGCATGGATAGTGTTTTCTAGACTGGGTTCACTTTGCTGCATGATAAAGACTACAAAGTTTCCAGTACCAGGTTTAGGGATGTAAAAACCTCAAAGTTTTCTTCAGAGGAGTCATGCACACATTAAATGTGCACCCTGCAGCTTCCCTTGCAGCTAGGGGTGGCCTTGGACACAGGGTAGCTAATGAAGTGTAGATGCAGGCAACTTCTGCTAGGGTATCTGGGAGAACTGACAAAATAGACAGATGACGCTGTTACATTGTTGTTGTTGTTGTCCTTCTTATTTTTAATTCTTTGGCCTGGAATGAAGACATGTTACTTACAGGAGTAGCAGTCATGCTGTAACTACAAAGGCCAGAGTCATTGTATTATGATTTGGGAGTCAAAGTTTCTGATTCCATCTTTTGGCTGATTATAAGCTTTGGGTACTTAGGTTTCCTGTCAGGGAAATGTGTCCTCTCATTAAAAGTTTTGCTATTTTTCTTTTAGCTCCCCCCCCGCCCCCGTGTGTGTCTGTGTCTGTCTCTTTGTGTGTGTGTGTGTGTGTGTGTGTGTGTGTGTGTGTGTGCTATTTATGTCAGGGTGCTTGCCAAGTCCAAAGGGTATCAGATCCCCTACAGCTGAAATTATATGTGGTGTGAGCTATCCACATGTATGCTAGGAACTGAAATCAGGTCCTCTGAAAGAACAGAGAGTGTTCTTAAGTGTTGAACCGTCTCTTTAGTTCCTTCTTTTTGAAGATTTTAGATTTATTTTATGAGTGAGTATTTTGCCTGTGTATATATGTGAACCACATAGGTGCATGTCGCACATGGAGGACAAAAAAAGCAGAGCATTTCCTGGAACTGGAGTTACAGGTGATTGTGAGCCACTGCATGGGTGCTGGGAACTGAACCCATGTCCTTGGCAAGAGCAGCAAGTACTGCTGTTTACGACTGAGCCATTTCTCCTGCCTCCTTAAATTTTCAAAAGCATTTGTACTTATAATTTGGATAAATTGATGAATTCCTACTTGACATACCTTTTGGTTTTATGGGTTTTTTTTTGAGACAGGGTTTCTCTGTGCAGCCTTGGCTGTCCTGGACTCCCTTTGTAGACCGGGCTGGCCTTGAACTCTCAGTGATCCTCCTGCCTCTGTCTCCAGGAGTACTGGGATTAATGGTATGCACCACCACATCCAGTTTTGGAATACTTTTTAATGAAAGATTTTAACATTTTTATTTTTAAATCTCACAGTTTAACAAAACAATAGTTCTAAAATTGTCAAAGTAGAAGGCCTATGAGAATAAGAAGATGAGGTGGAAAATCTTTTATCCTGTTATTTTAGACTAAGACTCTGACGATGGTCTCAGAGGTAGGCTCTCTCCACTGAAGACATGTCCATGAGAAACTCAACAATAACTGCGGCTATGTAAAGGGAAATAAATAAGTTACCAGAGTACGTGCATTGAACCAGGAGCCTCCCAGGTGACCTAAACTCTGTTGGACTTACATAGAGAGTTTTGAGCCATTCCTTGTTCCTAAACTCTCAAAGAACATAGTAAATAGTTGACTATAACGGTCTTCCTAACGATGCTTCTGACATGAAATTTCTCTGAACTTCAGGCTTTGAGCTTTGGAAGTCCTGAGGGTGAAGCTTAGTCACGGAGCATGCTATTAGCTTCCCCGAGGCCCTGGGCTCAATCTCCAGCACTTAGCAAAATAAAGTAAAATAAAATAATAAAAATTAATTAGCGTTATGGGATAGTTAGAGCCTGAAACACCGAATGAGATGGCCTTAAAAATTAAAAAACCTGCTTGTATGATTAGAAAAACTGTTACTTACTGAGTCAAATTTAATTTCTCTAAATTAATTTAATATAGTATGCCTAGTTCAATAAAGTCATACAGAGCAAATTCAATTCCACTTGAAAAATTCCAATGATGTACCTTTAAATTTCTTCCATGGAACTAAGTGTCCATATTAAAGCAGCTATACCTGGAGACTAGCTTTTATCTGCTTTATATTTCCAAATTAACATTTTACCTTCAGTTGCTCCCTTAGTTTTATTATTAGTGTATAAGTTTTTTAACACTCTCCTCTCTGTGTATATATGTGCACACGTGTGTCTATGGAAGTCAGATGATAACTTGAGGAAGGGATTTCTCTCTTTCTATCATATATGGGTTCTGGGAATTAAGCTCTAGCTATCAGGCTTGATAGCAAGTGATACCTTGCCAGCCCCTATTTAATGAAATAATATGTCAACAGAAAGCATTTTTTTTAAAGATTATGTTCTTTAGCCTCTGCAGATTTGCTTTTATCACTTTTTATAAAAGTGATTTTCCCTACGATAATTGATACTGAACACACTTTCCCCTTAACGTTTCATCTACAGTCTTTTCCTTACATTGTACTGTAATTCTATTTCAGTTCTGGGAAGGTGACACATTTTTGATGCTAAATGTCCTAGACAGAAGTCAGAAATCAAAGAAGACAAAAGAAGACATTGTTAACAGTATGTCTACTTGCTTAGAGAAAATATCCACAATGGGGAATTATTTTTATGCAAATAGTGGATTTCTGCCCCAAAGGCTTCCATGTTGGTTCATACTGATTGGTCTCATCTGATTATCTCATCAAGGAACACTACTGCATAGGTTACACATAACAACTAGCCCAAATCAGTGATTACAAAGTTTTCAAGAGGCTCCTGCCTTGTTTTATTCCTTTTCCTTCTTCTTTCTTCACTAAATTGGTCTAATCTTTTTGAAAACTCAATTACCACGGTACAACGTAGAGTCTGGAGCTAGTTTCCTTCTCCTGCATGATTGAAACGTAATGAACCTTTTGGATGGACAAAATGGAAGCAGTATGTCATTCACTGAACTGCACAGGGGCAGGTAACACACATCATCCACATTATTTATAATCTCATCTACGCACTTGTAAGGCCACAGCTATTCACTCTCGGTAACCACAAGGACACTGATGCTTAGGAAGATTATGTGACTTGATCAAAATCGAGTAGTTGGTAGCAGGTCCCCCACCTTTGATTTAGAGCCAGATTCCCTTAACCTGCTTCCTCTATTTCATGCTACTCCTTCAATGCCACCCACAGAATTAGAATCTTCAAAATGGAAGCAGCTTTCAGGCTTTCTTTCCTAGGCCAATGCTTAGTGACTCTCCCGATCCTTCGTGCTTCTTGGGCCTTGTAAGTGATAAGACGACTCTTCTTAGGCAGCTTCTGCTCTCGAAATCCTCCTCAGAGAATGACGTCCGTTCAGAGCGCTGCACTGCTTGGATCAGGCCTGGCTCTCCTCCCAGGCGCCCTAAGTAGTCACTTAGTCCCATGAGAGTGGTAATATAGTTTGGCTTCAACACCTCATCTGTAAGTCAGGGCAGATCAGAATGTTAATTAACAGTCACAGCACAGGTTCTATAGTGGTGGCAAGTGTTAGATGAGTAATGTGTGTACAATGACTGGCCCTTGGTAACAGAGAAAATGTTAATTTCTTCTCCTGAACTGCAGACATTCCTTTAAGATCCTGGGGCCTTTCCTTATTTTATTTTATTTTATTTTATTTTATTTTATTTTATTTTATTTTATTTTATTTTATTTTATTTTTTCCTCTTGGCTCTTAAAGATGAATTTATTTTTAGGCCAGGAATCCATTAATTTTATCTTTAATCTTTGGCTTCATTTGATCTTTGACATCTGTGTTCAATTCAATCTTATTTATAGTGTATAATTTGGTTTGTCTTGTTCAGATTAATGAAACACGAACATTGGTCTAAACTTCGACAGGTTTTTGTTTTTGTTTTTTCTTTTTTTTTTAATTCTTATTGGCTCCAAATTTGAAAGTGTTTGGAGGAGCCTAGTGCTCTAGTACATGTGAACCTCCCTGCTCCGGGAACCTGGCTATGCAGCGAAGTTGAGTACCCTTGTCCCAGCTGTTTGGGGATAGTTACAATATTCCCTTTGTAGTACTGGTGTCTCTGTTTGGGGGAGGATGCATCTCTGTGCATATTTGCATTCAGGCCAAATACAGTGTGTTTAATTTATTTCAGATACATTGCCAACCATTTTTCTCCATCTTAAAAATGACATAATAAAGGCTTTACCCAGTTTTTTTTTCTATTGTTTAATAAAACCATCACTGGAAGAATTCATACAAAAATGTTATTCTATTTATATTGACTAAATATGACAAAGTAAAACTAACTAGTGATTGTTCATATCAAGACTTTATCTTCTGTTTAAATGAAAAACATAAGCTAGCGGTTTCTATTATGACATTGGCATGTACACTTACTAACTAGAAGGAAATTAGAATACAGATTTTATAACTATGTTGAAGGTTAATTCAGCTAGTTGAGAGTCACTTTCGTGTCTGCTCAATTTCTTATATCCTCCATATTATATATTTGCATATGAGAAAAAAGAAAATAGAAATTAAACCCAACCTTGACTACTTTTCTTTTCAGTATTCCTTCCCCTCCCCCCAAAGACTAGAAATTGTAGAATTCTAGTGTGGTGAGCAGTTTCAACTGTCAATTTGACACATGGGAAGAGATTTCAATGGGGTATTGTTTAAATCAGGTTGGTACACGGCTGCATTTTTCAGGAATGTGTGCATTCACTGGCTCTCTGTCCTTGACTAGGGCGGAGGTGTCTAGTTGCTTCAAGATTCTTCCTTGATGTCTCTGCAAGGATGGACTACATTGTAGAAGCGTAAGCCAAAGAAACCTTTTTTTCTGTTAAAGTGGTTTTTGTCAGGATATTTATCACAGCAACAGAAAGAAAAATGGGGCTCTTGGCAGTCTTCATGATGCATTAGGGGATATCAGATGCATTAGGGGAAATCTTGGGAGTGTATGTAAGCAAAATTAACTTATGAAGGGCAAATAGAAAAATCATATTGAGTGAGGAGAGAGAAAAAAAAAAAGAACTAGGATATCCTCAGAAACCTTGGAGTAGAAATTGTGTTTCCTCCAGGATTAGGTATCTCAGCCTTTCTATTGACTCCTCCCATTTGGTAAGCTCCAACTTAGAATTATGTCAATCATTCAATTACTTTTATATGACAGTGATAAACAGCTGTGTGTGAGTCACGGCTACTTTGTTTTTAGTTTGGTCTGTTGGTCGCAGTGGTCCAAGCTGCTTCCGTGTGTACCATGAGTCTGCAAGATGGAACGTGGCAAGCGTCACACAGCCAAGGAGCTCGTGTTTGCCAAAGTAATTTCACTTCTGCTTCTCACTTCTTAAGAGGTTTCATTTATTTATATACACTGTAGTGTAAAACAGACAAAACTGACACTCATGATTTGAGGGCTTGAAACTTTATTTTTTTAAGACATAAATATATTTTAAATAGATTCTTTAGATTTATTCTGGCTAACGTACTGTAAGTGATTTTTGTTATGACTGGTTTTCCTCTCTAATGAGTAGAAACCTCACTTGATAATTATTAAATTGTCCCTTGTTAGCATCTGGATTTTAGAGAGCTGTAAATACTTGCTTATGGTAGGTACAGATTTTATCAGATTCATGTAATTATAATTAGCTTTGTACATGGACAAGTTCCACTCCTCACCCCTTTTCACTGTTCATCTTGTCCCATTCCTTCAGTCCTCAATATTTTATAATTCTTACTTTCACAGTAGGAATACATAGTAACCCACAGGGTTTTACCCACCTCTGTATTATCTGTCTTTACTGACTGCATTTCTCTTTTTTAGTACTTACAACTTTCCCATGCTTGCTCTGCCCTGATCCTCTCTGTGTGTTCAGTGGTTTCAGTGCCATCTCTGTGCCCGATACCTGGAATTCATTTGTTAGGTCCTGTTCTCTATTCCAAGTTTTAACTGTATTTCTAATGTTTACATGGAATTTTACCAGGCACATCAAACTCAGTGTCAATCAAAATCCAAATTCTCCATTTTTCTTCAATTGAGGAAGTTATGTATGTATGTATGTATTATTTAGTGAGAAAGAACAGGCTTTAGCTTCTTCCAGAACCTGGGCCTTTCATAAAAAGATTCTTTCACCTCTCTTATTCTGCATATCCAGTCGCCCAGAAAATGTCATTCCGCCTACTGTCAGACACTCTCATGTGCTCATCTTCCTCTGCTCCACTTCTCCCACCATAGTCCACGCCACCCTGTAGAGTTACCAAGAGCACTGACCACAGGAAAGTTGTCAGCCAAACTCTTAGAAAACAGCTGTCTCAATCCTCGTCAGTGCCACTAGTTCAATTTCCACATGAAACTCATAACAAGACTGAAAATGCAAATACATTAATTTCAACCGCATTTGGAATAAAAATCTAACTCCTTGGTAGTGACAACAGTGATCCCTCACTGCCCACGCTCTGGGCAGCAAGCCTTAACCAAAAATGGCATCGCTTGTTTCTCAATTAAGGCAACATTATTTTCATTCTGTTTCCTGGAACTTTCCGAAATTGCCGTCTTCCCGATCCTTTAAGCAACCCCCTCCCCGCAACCCCATGGCAGACATGTGGTGCATAACTCCCTCTTTGAATGGCACTCTCAGTATTATATCTTCCTTTTCTTTGTACTGTTCAAATTTCAATTTTCATTTTGTATATCGAGTCATTCTCTCATCAATTAAACATAAAATCTATGAGAGCAGAAAATGCAAATTTTGTTCACTCTGTCCCTAATATGTAGCGCAACACCTGGAATATAATAGTAATTTTCCATCTTTGAATAAATGAATGAATTACCTTAAAGTTATAAAAATATAATTTCCTAGAGCCATCATCTGTTGGTTTTAATCCAAAACCCTCTTCCTTTCTGGATCAGTAATTCACCATGGATATAAACTATATAAACTGAACAATATACAGCTGTGAATAAAAACGGTTTATAAATTAAAATAGGCATTGTTATAGTTCAAATACATAACCCTCCAGAATTCAATCAATGAGCCTGCATGGCCCATATGATGCCTTAGAGATGCAGAGAGGTCACCACCATACTCCCCTCTTGTAAATGGTGCTGAAGAGATGGCTCAGCGGTTAAGAGATGGACCTGAGTTCAAATCCCAGAACCTACATGGCAGTTCACAACTGTGTCTCTAAGATCTGACACACATGCATGCCAAACACCAATGCACATGAAAATAAATTACTTTTTTCAAAGGAGATGTAACATTAGCAACTCTTCTTTCATTTTAACGCAGGATACAGTGCTTCTTTGCTTCAGAGGGCACAGTGAAAAGACACCTTCTTGGAAGCAGATGGCAGCCCTACTGGGCACTGATCCTATGGGTGCCTTGACCATGGACTTGCAGCATCCACAACGGTAAGAGGAAAATTTATGGTCTTCGTAAATTACCCGATTGCAGCCATTTCACTATAGTACCACACAAGGACTAAGGCACTGGCCATTGCAAGAGCATGATGGCTGTGAAGACACACTGGCAAGTCACTTGACTTCCCCTGATAATGTGTGGGCTACTTGATAATCAGACATCGGTCATTTTAATGGACTATTATGTGACAGCCGTATGATCACCCCACTTTTTATTCACCAGGTTTTTTTGTTGTTGTTGTTGATTTGTTTGAATTTTCTAGGAAAGTGTATTTTGAATTACACTTGCTTTCTTTTCAGTTTTCATAATTGACCATTGTCATATCTATAAAGTCTGACTTGGGTCTTTCACAACCAGCTAGCCCAAGTCTAAATAAGGTAGAACCAATTACACCAGAATGCACTTCAGAATCTGTTGCAATAAAAAGTTTTCCTATAACAAGTTTTCACTAGTGTATGTTGATTGTTAAAGTCTAAACAAGTAGGTATGTACAATTTCTGTCTAGAATTTACTTCTTATTTATATATTTAACTTTTTCAAACTGTCTCCTTTGACTGCATTGGCGTTTTGTGTTTGTTTCTTTAGGAACATAAAGTTAGTTTTCTGCTAGAGGATAAGGATACCACGAAGGAAGGCTAATTTGTAATTGTTAAGATGCAAGCTTTGCCACATTAGCACAAAAACGCAAACAGGAACAAAGTATACAATTAACGTACTATAATATCTTTAAATTAGCATTTATGAGAAACCAAAGCTATAAAGACTTTGGGAAGGCTGTCGATTTTGTTGTTCTGTCAGTGCTGGGGACTGAGGCCTGACGTCATGTAGGCCAGTGCTTGACCGCTTGCATCTTCTGCCCCAGCATTATTAGCTTGTAGGAATATTCCCACCCAGAAACACACAAACACACGCTCTTCATGCTTCAGCGCCGTCCCTTTGTGCAGGTGTGATAAAGGCTGCGTCAACAGCGCTGGCCCCGTACTGCATGACTCTGTGGGTAATCGTCTCCATCTGTAACTGGCAGGACTTCTGTGTTTCTGGACATAGCAGCTTGAAATGATTAACCGTGTCTGCCTTTGCTGTCTAAGTGCCACTCGAGGGCTTTTACTAGGACTGTGCTGCACGCTGGCACTTTAGCTCTGGGCCTCGTACCCCCGCTCACCTACCTTGTCTCCTTTGGAATGGTGAACTCAGTTTCCTGTTTATCTTTTATTAGACTGTAAAAACAACATTAAGAGCAGTTACTATGGGAGTTTCCTTCTGGCATCCTTGCCAAGGCTTAATGTGATATAAGCATTATAAACACAGACATATTTTTATTTCAATTTTTATGACAGTAGATGTATGATAGTGAGGGCAATGATATACTTTTGTCAAAGAGCTTCATTCACCTTGTGAAGTAATTCCTTTAAGACAACATATGGTCCAGAGATGTTTCCATAGCCTGTAGTTTTACATACAAGTAAAATTATATGGACTCAGTAAGATATATTTTGCGTGTGTGTGTGTGTGTGTGTGTGTGTGTGTGTGTGTAACACCAATTAAGACAAAAGAGGTTATGAATTTGAGAAAGAGCAAGGAGAGGTTGGATGGAGGAAAAAGAGAAATGTGATTATTTGTTAATTACAAAAATAAAAATAAATTATTAAATAAAACTGCTATACTTATTGTTACTATCCATACTGACTGCAGACACTTAACTCCCTTTTGGGTGTATTCTGCCTTCTGTCCTACTGTGGTTCTAATCCCCTAACTTTTTTAGGCTCTTATTTTTTTTTTCACATTCCAAACACAATTCACTTGACCAGACATTCATCATTCTCAGCCCAATCTAGTTTGAATTGTCGTGCCTGAGCTAGACACTCTGGCACAATTACTGTTTTCTTCACCTTTATTCCTCTCTAGGGCTTTCCAAACTGGGAGTTAATTTAGTCTGACTCAAGCCCTGAGTCAACAAGACAATATGTGCTGGCTCTCACAAGCTCAAGACTTGCCTAAATGATGTTCTCAGTGTTCTCCAACGCTGGCTCATACTGGCTTTGGTGACACACCTGGAAACTGCTCACACTGACAGTTCCTAACACAATGTTGATGTGCAGAAGGCCATTTACACATGGAGAGCAAACACCAAGGATATCCAGGAAAGCTCCTTTGACTTCTCTTACCAAGCTCCACTTGTTTGTTACATATCAGGAGTGCAGGAACATATCCTTTCACCAATGCTGTGGCTTTTCTTTTTAAAACATGTGGTTTCTGGGGAACCAAACTTAAGCACCTTACTGATTGAGATATCTTCACAGACTCACAAATCAATGGTTCTTTATTTTTTTTAACAATATGTCCTTAAATTATGTGATGCTGGTACAGTATATGCAAACATATAAAGTTTTGCAAAGAGCTTCAGTTTCACATCTGGACTCTGCACTCGGTCATGAACTTGCTCTGCCCTGCTCTGCAATCACATTCTTGGTATCTGGAGATTACAAGCTATACATTAGCATGTTCACTGAATAGTATTTATTATAGTTATTCCACATTGTTGGCAAAGGATTGGTGTTCACTGATGGAAACTGGTTTTAATTATGATAGATAGAACAAGAAATGGAAAATGGATAGCTCAATCATAAAAACAATTTACTCAAAAAATGTCCCACATACTACACAGGGCAAATGTTAAAGAAGAGAAAGGACTGATTTTTAAGATGCTAGATATAACAGACGTAATGCTTTGTTTATAATTCAGGATGTAGTGTGGGTATTAGCAATAGAAGAATGACTTAGCCTAAAACGAGAGTTTCTACATCACAAAAGAAGACTTTCATAAAGCCTTCTGAATCAGTGGAAACTTTCAGAAGAGACAGACATATTTAGAAAAAGTATAAACTATTTTATTCTCATCAAAACTTCCTTTAATATTTAATGTTTTTATATATTGATCTATAAACAATTATTGGATTTATAAAGCAAATAACTACCAATCAGTGCTTATTCTACTAAAATTCCCATCAATAATCAAATAATGATTCAAATTTAAAATATTGAGGAAAGAAAAACCAATGAATTATCAGGTAAGCTTTTAAATATTCCAGTCACTCTTAGGTTCCACTGTATCTTCTCTCTCAAAAGTGTAATTTTTCACTATGAAGATAAAATTCTACTGCTTTAAGCTGCTATCACATTTATTACTTTTGGAAACATGAAGTTAATTTGAAATTTGAAAACTGGCAGAATCGTACCATTTTTTTTCCATAGTTTAAGCATGATATGTGCAGATCTTCCATGTAGGAATGATACTTACTTTTACAGGTTGTCATGACAACATTAGTGTTCTATGAGGAAGGACTCAAAGCCTGCTCCCATTTTCAAATGTCTTGGCAGTGTGACCACCTGATGTCATGAATAGGGCGTCACCTTACTGGTTCAACTGATATTGGCATGACTGGGCCCAAACTAGATATGTCGGCAGTTTAGTAAAATGCTTGCTGTTCAAAAAAAAAAAAAAAAAAAACAACAAAAAACAAAACATATAACGAATAAGGTTATATGTTATTAACCTTATAACATATAAGGAGGAGAGGTATCAAAGCAGGGTTGGGCAGTAGAAGAGAACAAGGGAAGGCAAAATAAATCAATCCACTAATATAAATAAGGACCATGATGATGGCATTAATAAGCCAAAGAATTCCACTTTATCATTACTGGGTGGGGAAGTTTGAACACATGAAGAAGGGGGAAAAAAACTTACTATAGAAACCTCAGGGCACTTTGAACAATTAGGCGTGCCCTATTGTCTTGTAACCATGTTGTTTTTGTTGGATCAGGGATATCTGATACAGAGACAATCTAGAGTCACACTAAGAGTATTTGTGGGCAACTCTCTCAGAAGATTTCTGAGAAACAGCTTCAAGCTAAGTAGGGTCCACACGGCAGAAAACAGATCTTTTTACAACATAAAAATAGACATCCTTGTAAACATAAAAAAATATCACTTTCATACCCCAACAACAAATTCGTCTATCAACTAGAGCAGCGTGAATGTAGGTGTTAATGGTAAACATTAACAGTTACTGCTTCCCAGCTATTTAGATATCAAGGTTGGAATACAAAAAAAAAAAAAAAAGTCATTTACTTTTCTTTCTTAATTGTGTTCCTCAAAAAATAGGAGGCACTTGGAAACATGGACTGAAGGTAAGGGGTTAATTTCTGGTGTGCACACCATGGGCTACATCCGAGCAGGGGTCCTAGGTTATATCCATGCATGGTCCTTGGTTGCAGAAACGGTCTCAGAGAAGACCCCTGTGCCCTGATATATTTTGTCCTTGTGGAACTTCTGTCCTTTCCAGGTCATATTAACTCCCCCTTTTTATCATATGATTCCCTGCACTCTGCCCAAGGTTTGGTTATGAGTCTCAGCATCTGCTTTGATACACTGCTGGGTAAAGTCTTTCGGAGGCCCTTTGTCCTGTTACTTGCTTTCTCCTACTTCCAATGTCCATCCCATTTGTCTTTCTAAGTGAGGATTGATCATCTTACCCTGGGACCTCTTTCTTTCTTGTTTATCTTCTTTGGGTGCACATATTTTAGTATGTTTATCCTATCTAATAGGTCTATATAAGTGAGTATATACTATGTGTGTCTTTCTGTTCCTAGGATACCTCACTCAGGATGATAATTTCTAGTTCCCACCAGTTGCCTGATAATTTCATGATTTCCTTGTTATTAATTGCTGAGTAGTATTCCATTCTGTAAATGTACCACAATTTCTGTATCCATTCCTCTGTTGATGGACATCTGGGTTGTTTCCAGGTTCTGGCTATTATGAATAAAGCTGCTACAAACATGGTTGAGCAAATGTCCTTGTTGTGTACTTGAGCCTCTTTTGGATATATGCCCAGGAGTGGTATGGCTGGATCTTGAGGAAGCGCTATTCCTAATTGTCTGAGAAAGTGCCAGATTGCTTTCCAGAGTGGTTGTACAAGTTTACATTCCCACCAGCAATGGCGGAGGGTTGCCAATTCTCCACAACCTCTCCAGCATGTTTTGTCATGTTTTTAACCTTTGCCATTCTGTTGGGTATAAGGTGGAATCTCAGGGTCGTTTTGATTTGCATCTCTCTGATGGCTAAAGACGATGAGCATCTCTTTAGGTGTTTCTCTGCCATTCTGTATTCCTCTACAGAGAATTCTCTGTTTAGCTCCATACCCCATTTTTTAATTAGATTGCTTGATTTATTGTTTTATAATTTCTTTAGTTCTTTATATATTCTGGATATCAGCCCTCTGTCAGATATAGGGTTGGCAAAGGTCATTTCCCAGTCTGTAGGCTGACGTTTTGTTTTGATGACAATGTCTTTTGTTTTACAGAAGCTTTTCAGTTTCATGAGGTCCCATTTATTGAATGTTGCTCTTAGAGCCTGTGCTGTTGGTGTTCTGTTCAGGAAGTTGTCTCCTGTGCCCATGAGTTCCAGGCTCTTCCCCACCTTTTCTTCTAACCAATTCAGTGTATATGGTTTTGAAGAGTTAGCCTAGGTAAAGTTAGTCTGAGTATAATTCCATTTTGAAATAAAGAGCCATCTTGACTGGGAGCTGAATTCAGGTACCAGGAAATATCACAGAATGTACACCTGCCAGAGAACAAAGTTAACTCTCCTAGCAACAGCCTCCAGGAAATATAACAGAATAAATGCTTCATAGAAAATAAAGACAAAGTCCCTGGCAATAATCAATGGAAATTGAATAGGAATTGGGCGGGAGAATTCTCCCCAATGTTTCAGATATAGTTTAGAAAAATAGCCATTGTGATTGTGTGCCTCAGAAAAGGTCATCGCGCTCCTTTAAACTTTACCCAATACTGTAACGCCAAGGCTTGTGCCCCACTGCTTGCTGCCATGGAAACCCTCTGCTCACAGATTTTCCCTTTAAAAATCCTGTTTACTCAGAGCTCAGGGTCCCACTTCTCTACTGCTGAGTCAGTGAGACTTGGGTGCCAAGTTCGATCACTCTCGTAATAAAGCTATCTTGCTATTGCATGGAGTCATCTGCTGGTGGTCTCTGAGGGTCCCGTGAACCTGGCATTACAGTTTTATGTTGAGGTCTTTGATCCATTTGGACTTTAGTTTTGTGCAGGGTGATAAATATAGATCTATTTTTATTTTTTTGCATGTAGACATCCAGTTGGACCAGCACCATTTGTTGAAGATGCTGTCTTTTTTCCATTGAATGGTTTTGGCTTCCTTGTCAAAAATCAAGTATTCATAGGTGTGTGGGTTTATTTCTGGGTCTTCTAATCAGTTCCATTGATACACCTTTCTGCTTCTATGCCAATACCATGCCGTTTTTATTACTATTGCTCTGTAATACAGCTTGAGATCAGGGATGGAGATATCTCCAGATGATCTATTACTGTACAGGATCGTTTTGGAAATTCTGGGTTTTTTGTTTCTCCATATAAAGTTGAGAATTTTTCTTTCAAGGTCTGTAAATGATTGTGTTGGTATTATGGGAATTGCATTGAATCTGTAGATTGCTTTTGGCTGAATAGCCATTTTCACTATGTTAATCCTACCAATCCATGAGCACAGGAGATCTTTCCATCTTCTGATATCTTTTTCAATTTCTTTCTTCCGAGACTTGAAGTTTTTTTCAAACAGGTCTTTCACCTGCTTGGTTAAAGTCACCCCAAGGTACTTTATGTTATTAGTGGCTATTGTGAAGGGTGTTGTTTCCCTGATTTCTTTCTCAGCCCTTTTGTCTTTGGTATACAGGAGGGCTTCTGATTTTTTTTTTGAGTTAATTTTGTATCCAGCCACTTTGCAGAAGATGTTTATCAGCTGAAGGAGTTCTCTGGTTGAATTTTTGGGGTCACTCATGTATACTATCATATCATCTGTGAAGAGTAAAACTTTGACCTCTTCCTTTCTAATTTGTATTCCCTTGATCTTCTTTACTTGTCTTATTGCTCTAGCTAGGACTTCAAGTACTATGTTGAATAGATATGGAGAGAGTGGGCAGCCTTTCCTTGTCCATGATTTCAGTGGGATTGCTTTAAGTTTCTCTCTGTTTAGTTTGATATTGGCTATTGGCTTGCTGTATATTGTCTTTACTATGTTTTGATATGTGCCTTGTATTCCTCATCTCTCCAAGACTTTAAACATGAATGGATATTGGACTTTGTCAAATGCTTTTTCGGCATCTAAGGAGATTATCAAGTGGTTTTTCTCCTTCAGTTTGTTTATATGGTGGATTACATTGATGGATTTCCAGATATTGAACCATCCTTGCATGCCTGGAATGAAGCCTACTTGGTCATGGTGAATGATATATCTTTTTGTGTTCTTGGATTCAGTTTGCAAGTATTTTATTGAGTATTTTTTCATCAATGTTCATAAGAGAGATAGGTCTGAAGTTCTCTTTTTGTGTTGGTGTTTGTGTGGTTTAGGTATCAAGGTGACTGTGGCTTCATAGAATGAATTTGGTAAAGTTCCTTTTGTTTCTATTTTGTGGAATAGTTTGAAGATAATTGGAATTTGCACTTCTTTGAAGGTCTGGTAGAATTCTGCGCTGAAATCATCTGGCCCAGGTTTTTTTTTTTTTTTTTGGAAGGAAGACTGTTGATGACTCCTTCAATTTCCTTTGGGTATAAAGGGGTATTCATTCTTTTTACCTGAGCTTGACTTAATTTTGGTAGATGGAATCTATCAAGAAAATTGTCCATTTCTTTTAGATTTTCAAATTTTGTGTCATATAGGCTTTTGTAGTATGACCTAATGATTGTTTGGATTTCCTCAGTGTCTGTAGTTATGTCCCCCTTTTCATTTCTGTTTTTGCTGATTTGGATAGTTTCTGCCTTTTAGTTAGTTTGGCTTGTTGATATTCTCAAAGAATCAGCTCTTGGTTTCATTGATTCTTTGAATAGTTTTATTTGTTTCTAATTGATTGACTTCAGCCCTAATTTTGATTATTTCCAGCCATCTGTTCCTCTTGGGTGTATCTGCTTCTTTCTTTTCTAGGGCTTTCAGTTGGGTCATTAAGTTGCTTGTAAGAGATGTTACAAATTTCTTCTTGAGGGCACTTAGTGCTATGAATTTTCCTCTGAGCACTGCTTTCATTGTGTCTCATAAATTAGGGTATGTTGTACCTTCATTTTCATTGAATTCTAGGAAGTATTTAATTTCTTTCTTTTTTTTTCTTCCTTAACCCAGCTGTCATTGAGTAGCAAGTTGTTCAGTTTCCATGTGTGTATGGGCTTTATGTTATTGAGAAACTTATTTTTAACACTTATTTGGGGTATTTCACCAATGCACAGAATGGAGGCATCACTAATGTTTGTCTGAGAACAAAACAAAGACTCCTGTTTCATGGAGTTTATCTTCTAGGAGCAAGAAGACAATAAATACAAGATACAATGATATTTAACTATGTAAGAATTTTCAGAATGTTCAGAGTACCTATTACAGAGTAGATGCTTAATTAATATTGAGGGAAAGAAATAAATTATGTAGTCAATGGACAGTATTCCTGTTTTGCACATTTTTTTGATACTCTATATGTTTTGTTGTTGAACAAAATACTGAAGTAAATTAAGTCTATTTGTCTTTACTTGAGCAGAGAACAAACAATTCATGATCTGGGTTGCTCTTGGAATCCAGAAGATATTTGAAGAGCTTCCCTCACAGACAAGGTGAGCAAATTGTTTCATGCCTGTGTCTCTGTTTCTACTTCTGTAACTTATAGGGACTAAAGCTATCCAGTGCTATCTCACTGACTAAATGAGGTAAAGGTATTTAGTGAGCACACATTACACATGCTCAATACAATCTCAAGGCCCTTATCAGACAGGGAAATGCAAGGTTTTATATCTGACAACATCAATGTTTAAATATTGTCTTTGTGTTTTCTTGTGGCATATTTTTTTTATCTCAGAGAACCCGTACTTTTCTTGTATTTTTATATGAGATGGTTGGTGAGGCACAGCCATGAGAACAAAAAAATAGATGGGCTCTCTCAAGAAAATGTGGCTTTCTGTGAGGCAGGAGGCATGTCACCACAGACCACAAGAGGATCTGACTCAAGGCCTTTTCCAAGAGAAAAGGACAGGATAAACAGTCACTGGATTTCATTACAAAAGCAAGACAGGACATGAGAAGAGTTTAGGATTTGGGGAGTTTCTGCAGCCAGTGTGATTTTGGTGATGGAGTGATCCCTTCCTGCATGGGTTAAATAAAACTTGGAAATGGTGCTTCTTCAATATAAGGGTCTAGTAAATAGCTATGCCTTATAGCATGGAGTTTATTAGTTAGCATGTCGTAAACATGCCTCCAGCTGGACTCTTTGTCATCTTAAGAAGCTGTCTCTGCTCACAAAGGGGAAAAAACATGAAACTTGTTAAACATGAGACCATAAATTGGAGATTTTGTCCTTAAATTATAATACATAGTGATTATAAACTGAAACTCTAGGCTTTTGTTCAATTAGTGAATAGAAGGCACCTGTTATCTACATTAATTCTATCTGTGCTTAGTTTCCTCATCTGTGTAATCAAGATACTAGTATTTATGTGTTGTGGCTCTTAAAAATATCTACAATGTATACAAAATATCCCCTGTAGATGTGCATGTAATTACATTAATGTGATAATTAAGAATCATCTGTATTGACAACATTGCATCTAATTTTTTTTTGTTATGAGCTATATTTTGTTTTCAAATATCTATAGCTTTTTAGTTAAATAGAAAGTTCTAGCTTAGCCTTCTGTTTGTCTGATTCACACATTTGGTGTGTGAGAGAGAGAAAGAGGGAGAGAAAGAGAGAGTATCTTTATGAAGTGTTGGCTATCCTAAACCTCATTCTGTAGACCAGGCTAGCCTCAAAATGACAGGCCAGCCTGCTTCTGCTGGGATTAAATGTGTGTGCCCCCAGCACCCAGATCACACATTTTTTAAATTGCAAATTAATTTTTTTTTATCTAGTAGTATTTAAGCAACCAGATCAATTGCTTTAAAGAAGTTGAGAGGCAGACCTAATTTATGGATAGCTGCAGTTAAGTTACCCTGACTGAATAAGTAATTCAGAACTCTGCTCAAAATTGAATGGAGTATTAGGCCATTAGACAAGTCTGTTGACAGATACTATGAGCAACAGGGATTGTTTCCAGACTAATAGTACAGAAAGCTGTTCTTGAGAGGGTCTCAACCGACCTTTTAGGGATATTTTTAGGACTGTTTGTAAGGATTTTGTGAGGTGACCATTAATCTATCATTTGTCTTCTGTATGAAACGTTTTAAAACTTTTTCTACTTGAAGCCTCTTCTGCCTCCAAATTTTTATCTAACTCCACATCTATAAGTCTTACAAATCAAACATTTAATGAATAATGAAAATTTTTATTTTAAAAAGATCATTTGGCATGTATGTAATTTTACTACCTATTCAATATGGAAATAAATTCGCATGCTAATTAAATATATATATTTGTTTTACATATCTTGGATAAATATTTAATACTACAGATATAAAGCATCTTCGATGTTTTTCAGAGTTGATAAAAAATTTTCCTTTTCTATCAATGCTGAAGGTACCTCTTTGCATAAATATGTATGATAGTTGCAGAAACTGTCCTAATTTCAAGCCAAAATTCATTAAGTAATTCATTATGAAACATGCCAGCAACAGAAAGTTTTAAAATAGAACATTCCTATACAATATAATTCAAAAATAAATTAACATGATGCTTATTTGCTGAGGAATGTTGTCAGGGAAATATTAAAAGTCTTTGTTTTGCATAATTAAACTTGTAGAGTAATTACAGTGCAGTTCATAAGAGACCACAGTTCCAAAGCTGAATTGATGCTGTTTCTGGCAGTGTTCATTAGTATTTCAGGGCCAGGCAGCATGCACTCTGAAAAGTGCTCCAAGGTCACATGATGCAACACTGGTAAGCCTGGCCAGAAGCACCGTGGTGGTTTAATCATACATTTTATTACATTAATCTTTGGTTACATATTCAGAACTTTGGGATCAGACTCTTCACGACCTTGTATGGACTTATTCACACTTAAGAAGCTGGGTTCTAGGGTATGAGATGGATTGAAGAATTTCACAGTTCACGCTCGGCTTTGTCCTTAGCATCCTTGGCAGTACCAAGATGCTCACTCAGTAAGTATTTGTTCAACGAAAAGGTGGACAGACTCTAAGCCACTTTTAGATGTTGTAGGTAGAGCAATCAGAAATCATTAAAAATGGGCAAAATATTCACATTGATTTCACCATTGCTAAACAGACTGTATAAAACATATTTTTAAGACATAAAGACCCATAAGACATAAAATATGTCTTATTTAAGAGTCAAAAACAGGTGTCATCTCTCTTAATCTGGATATATATGTTAACATGAGAGACAGAAAAATTGAGAGAGGCACTGTCTTCACTCTAGGACTTCCCCTTTCTACTTAACCACACTCCAAGGGAGCACGTCTAGACACCACCATCATGGCCAGTTCTGAGCCCACCTAGCTGAACTGTGAATCAACTTAGTTTCCTCACTTACCCCTCGTGGGAAGGATGGAATTTGTGTGGGGGAAACTATGCATTTTCTTCTTTCAATTTACATTCAGTGACATCTGGAATTAAAACTTACTTCACCCGAATTGGAGTACAGTAGCATGAAATGCTTGTTAGGGTAAATCACTTCCATCTCTTGTATTGTTCAGAGTGTTCCAGGAATGTGGCCTCCACAAATGTTTTCCTGACCCGTACAATGCCTCATTGAGAGGCTTGTTATTGTCATTTCATAAATGGAAAACAGTAAAGAAAGGGAAGGAAAGGCAAGTTGACATTGTGGTATGTTGATTACACAAAGAGTCCAAACGCAGCTCCAGTGAGTATGGGTGTAATATTGTCATACATTGGACATGCAAGCTTTGTGAGTTTATCCAGTCATTGAGCTCATTAGTCTATTTCCATCTTAGAATCTTCACCCTTGCCTCATTCCACCATTTTTCCTGTCCATAAATAAGCCCTACTGGACAGGAAAATCCTAGCCTCACTCTGAGCTGTTGCCCATAAAAACTTGGCTAATACATGAAGCTGGGTTTAGCTCAGATGTCAGTTCACCTCAGAAACACCCTGGAGAGACTTTGGAATTATTCATAATTACCACAAATTGAAAGTGATGAGAAAATTGGTGTTATTTTCCTATCAATCTCCAGTAAGATTATTATGCTATCTACTCACTACCAGATTTTTTAAAAAAATCTTACTGTGAAAATTTATTCATCAAGCTTTAACATTAATTCCCAATCTTTGTTTTTCAACATTCCAGCATGCCTCCAATTATCACAAGAGCAGTAGTAAAGTCCATTAAATGTGGATAAACTTTGTTTTAACTTTCGGTTGTAGAAAAATTCAAACAAGTACCCCATGGTCACAGAAGACTAATAAGCCTTCTTTTGTTCCATCAATCCATCTTCATCAGTTTTATTAACAAGTGTCAAAGCTTATTCCATTTACATCTCCCACTCCTCCCCCAACCTCACCATTGTAGTATTTTATTGTAAATTCACGGTATTATATTATGTTATCCAAATTGAACTCAATTTTAGATCAGAATATCCTAGAAACAAGAGGAAGCAGAGGGAAGGAACACAGGGACAATGTAAGACAAAATCCAGAACAGCAAGATGGAGACGGCTGACTAGTTTTTCCTGGGATGACAAGTAACAAAGTTACCTATTTTGTTCACGGTATATGGAATTTGATGTTTAATACATTTTAGACGATGGTTGGAATGCTAACGGCTCCTCCAAAATGTGTGACGAACAACCCTGGTGAGTGTATGAGATGCTGAGGGAGACAGGACAGAAGGAGTAGATTTTAGCAACCCCTAAATGGCATGCCATTAAGAACCAAGGATGACTGTTATATCAAGTCCTTCCTTTGGAGACAGCGTCTCAGGTTTCAGGCCTGGCTGGTCTGGAACTCTATGTGTAGACTGACTTTAAACACGCAGAGATGAGTCTGTTCCTGCCTGGGGAATGCTGGGATTAAATGCATTCACCAACACACCTGACCTAAGCACTGTTTTTCTTATTCTAGCTGATCCTATCGCAGGCATTTCTTACACTGTGCTTGGGAAGCGTTTGTTACAGCACTGCTTTTTCGTTCTGTCCTCCAAATTGGGAAGATCACCTCAACAGCATGCAAGCATAGAAACTAGTCTATTGCCACTGAGGGAGACACCTAGAGTCAAACCTTTCTGTGCTTCTTTTCAGTATTGCCAATCTGTGGATCTGTGCCTTTGTTTATTTTTTACTTTAAGTGACATCATTGAAATAAAGATTTCCTGTAAGCATGGCTTTTGATATTAGCTTCATTTTCTACATTATACGCTTTTATTTTGAGGGAGTGAATTTTTTAATTTAATTAATTAATTAATTTTGTTTTTTGAGACAATATCTCTCACTGAAGCACCGAAGCAGCAGTTCACAGATTCAGCTGGACTCGCTGGCCAGTACCAGGACTCCTCCTCTCTCTGCCTTCCCTAAGCTGTTGTATCTAGCTTTTTATCTATGTGCTGGGTACCAGATTTCAGCTTCTCACGATTACGTGGTGTGAGAGTTTGCATGAGAAATGCCCCATATTCTTGGGCATTTGAATACTTGGTCCCCAGTTGGTGTCACTATTAAAGAAGGTTTAGGCAGGACAGGCTTACTGGAGGAAAAATGTCACTTGGAGGGCAGGCTTTGAGAGATTAAGGTCTGGTCCTACCATCAGTTTGATCTGCCTGCTTTGTGCTTTGGGTTCAAAAAGTGAGCTCTCAGCTTCCTGGTTCTGCTGTCACGCCTTACCTTGGACAGCCTGGACTTTTATCTCTCTGAAATCACAAGCCAAAATAACCTCTTCCTTCCCTGGTCATAGTGTTTTATCATGGTAACAGAACAGTAATTAACACACATGGCAGTCATTTCATCGATCCATTTCCAAGGCCCTGTTTTTAGCTCTTATAATGCATCTCATTATAAGAATTATCCATTCACAGTCTTATCAGTGATCAGTGATGCACAAAAACCCACAAAAATTTGCTAAATACTGGAAGTTTAGTTTATCCAAACTAAAATAATAATCATTAATGTCATCATCTTTTTTAATAATCTTATTTAAACTCTAATGTAACATAACAGAAACAAAACCTGGATACAAATGATCTCTAATATTTCAGATTGATTTCAATATTGTGATCTAATGGAAATTAACAGGCTTTAAACATGCAATAATGAAAAAAAAAGAGACTGCATGTCAACCAACTCATACAGAAAATATATTTTATATTTATGCTTTCTACGAATTTTTTACAAGACAGAGGTGTGTGTGTGTGTGTGTGTGTGTGTGTGTGTGTGTGTGATCTGAAGGGAAACCAGAGTATCTCATAAGAGAACTTTTGTAATCTCTCTAACTCAAAAGATACTTACAGTAAATAGCTTTTCTTGAGAAGAGATGTAATTTGTGTTTTACTATTTTTAGCTTTGTGATTAACAAAATTATCTGAGTGTAGGTATTAATGTACTCTGAAATGAAAATTTATGTTTTGCTTGGATCACCTTATTTAAAAGACAAGTTTTGTGAATCAGATATGTGAATACATTTCCCATGAGGACACCGAATGCAAGGGCATGCAGCACTCTAGTGTTTTCCAGCCTTTGTTCTCAAAATAGCGTGACTGATGCCCCCTTTCTTGCATTTTCTTACACCATTTTGTCCAGCAAAACAAAATGGCATACACTAGACTCCTGTGTATGTGTTAATTTTACCCTTCCATGAATTGTTGCACATATTTCATTTTTACAAATGTTTTAAAATAAAATGAGAAATGGTAAACACAAAATCTCATTCTAAAGTACATTAGTACAGAGAACCCAACATTCTCTTTAGATTATTTAGTCACTATCAGTCACACAGATCCCTCCGTCATGGACCTGTACACTCAGGTGTAGACAGCAGGAAGTACGGGGTTCATGGACTGCCCCAGTCAACTGAATCGGAATAATGGGTGTAGAAATTGTGGCAATTTACACAATGCAACACAATTCAGCTATTAAAAACAAGGAAATCGTATCGTTTTTCTTTAGATCATGTCTGGGCATTAATGTTAACAAGACTAAACAGGTGTAGCTTCTGACATGACTAGGAGATACAATCTTACAGCAAACACCCTGATCTTCTGGCTCTTACAGCCTGGAGGTTTCGGAATTGGCTTGAAACTGAGGTATTAATATAATATGATACAGATAGAAACAAAGCCTAATTTGTACCAAGCCTTAATAACCTGCAAAACCTCCATTCTCAACAGTGTGATGCAGCCATGATCATTCAGGCCTTTACAGCCATTGAAGCAGGACATTCTCCCCAAGCATGGTTGGATACCATAAAAAGCTAAAATGATACGCTCAGGATGCGAGGCTAAGCACTGCACTCAGGGTCAGCCGCTTTGGACCCAGAGAAGAGCATGTCTGATTGCATGCGGGTTGATGCCCCAGGTCCCGCCTCTGAGAAAAAGGTATTGGACGGGTCTGATGCTCTTTGGGTGGATGACACCTAAATGAACATCTGTACAAAGTCCCAATTTATTTCTAATATCAGAGATCAGACCTCTACTCTTGCCTGATGCGTCTAAAACAAAAAGGGGGAACTGTAGAGAGCTGCGGAATGCTATGCCTTAAAGATGGAGCTGGTTTCCGCCTTCCACCTTCCCGATGGTGAGTGCTCTCTGTCACGAACAACTCCACATTTGGCTAAGGCCGAGGATCTGGCTTGCTTCCATGTATGTGGACCTATCTGCATTGCCCCCGTGCCACGCCTGGGTTGGCTACCCAGAGGCTATTTAAGCTGTGGGCTGGCTTTCCCCGGGGTCCGAGGATTGTTCAATGTTCCTGAATAAACTGCATTGAAAAAAAAAAAAAAAAAAAAAAAAAAAAAAAAGAATCTGTCACTAGCATTCTATTTGCCGTCAAACTGGCCATGAGTCAATTATTCATCTTTGCATCCTGTAAGTGTAATTCATTAAATACCACCACATTGTCGTGTGCATCCTTTGAAGGAATCTGCTAGACTGTTTTCATTCTTTGCTTGGGGCTCTCATTTAGAAAACCTTCCCCAGGACTTACTGTTCCTTCAGGAAGATCGGAGACCATGGCCTTCTCTCTCTGCTGCAAGCGACTCTTACTAATGTTCACAGGTAGAACCACAATACACTGGTATGTTGGCCTGTACAGTTATTTCATAGAACTGCATAACAAGTCCCCTAAAGAAAATGTAATGGTACGTGCCACTGATAACCAGAGTACAAAGTGAGACAACAGAACGTTCACCTTTTCACCTTAAAAACAACGGTATATCTAATCATAGTCTTGCTATTTAGTATGGCCTTGCTGAAAATGGAGAACCTGCGACCCTTGCTGTTAATATAAATACACTTTGGAGAATAATGTTATGAAACCTACTGTAGGGATATGTTGGTATAATTAATACCAGTATTTTCTCACCTTGTGTATAAGGATGTTCAGATTTTTATCTCTATTTTATGTACATTAGCGTGAAGGTGTCAGATCCCTTGGAATTGAGGTTACAGACAGTTGTAAGCTGCCATGTGGGTGCTGGGAATTGAACCCAGGTCCTTTGGAAGAGCCGACAGTGCTCTTAACCACTGAGCCATCTCTCCAGCCCCTTGGATGTTCAGGTTTTTAAACCCAGAAGTTTCTGCCTTCAGTTAACTCATTCTTGGGTACAAGAATACTCACACAATCATTGTTTAGTAGATTAAAACTGTGCAAATTTCATAACAATTGTAGAGTGATTTATTCACAAGGTAGAATGTTATATGGTAATAATAAAGTGATTGGGTTAGTAAGAAATGCATCTTTTTTTAAGATATTCTTTATTTGTTCCAGAAGTAACGCTTTCAGGTAGTTTATGTTATGTTATGAAGAAAACATAACAACTCCAGGATAAACACAGACTATTTCTGACTTAGAAAAATGTCTCTGAAATACATAGTTCTCATAAGAAATATTTAATAAAATGAAATATTTTGGTGGCTCTTTGGTGTATCCAGTTCCATCTACTGATGACTGATGGGTCATCAGTAGGATATAGTAGGATTTGAGGTGTGAATTAGAAAGTCTCCTTTATCAAGGAGTCAGTCACTTGGAAGTCCAAAATGTTCTATGGCTTCTTTTATAATGAGTTCACCTTTTCAGGTTTCTTTAACATGCTTGTTCATATTCACTTGACTTCCTTCCTTGTCACTATATTCTGAATCTTATAGTAGATAAATTATCCTGTTATCATGTATTTGTTCCACTGTGTATATGCACATGTCATTTCACGGTTGTTCAGCAAGCTTGACGGCATGCTGGTGTCGAGTTTGGCTTTGATGATTATGCTAAGGAAGCAAGTTTCTGAAATATTAGCATGATAAAGAAACACCCTTATATCATAGGTCATATAAAGTAACTAGTGACCTAAGACTTGTTCATCAACCAAAACGAACAAATAGTAATCATGGACTTATTTATCTGGTGAACTGATATTTTTGATCATTGAAAAAAATGGTATTTTGAGAAATATATGAAAGTTGCAGCCCAGGATTATAAACTCCAAGTAAACAGCTCATCCTTACTGCAGCAAGGAGATGGAAGGAAGGCCCGTGGTGTCTGTCATCCTGAAAGTCCTTTCCCCTCGCATTGCCTTCTCTCCATGGTATTACCAGGGAGGATCAAGATTTAGTGCTAACAAAAATCACAGGGCATGAGATGAATTACTGTTCTGGGTTAGCACTTAGGTTCTGAAGAGTGAACATGAGGGATTAGCTGAATCTCCTCCAACAACCGTGGTTGGTTACACCAGATACTCAGAATCCAAATAGTCAGTGTCTGTTGGAAAGATAAAATGGCGAGTGATGTTGTAGGGACACAAGTACTTAATAATATAAATCTTATATTTGCCACGTCAGTGGTTTATGAAAGGTAAATATAGGAATCGGGGGATGGGAGAAGTGGCCCTGGGTGCCCAGTGTCAGCCTGCATCGGCTCTCAGTGTTCCCGCTGACCTTTGACAATGTTCTTCTACAAAATGTCAGCTTTAAGTTTCTTACTATAAACACCACGGGTGATTACAGAGATGTTAAGATATGGCATCATAAGTCCCCAGAGCACCTGGACATGGCATACCCTGGCATAAAAATTTTATTTTTTAATATGGATGCTTCTGTAAGCAATGTTTCCTTGTGTGGCTTTCAGTATTATAAAATGATATCACACTATAAGCAGGTTTTTACATTATAACATTATTTTTTGAAGCATGAAAGATATTGTTTTTGAAACATATGCATAGAGGTCAGGATACATTTATACCTAATGTGTCAGTCACTTAATTACTACATTGTGACATTTACAATTGTGAATAAATCACTCTATAATTGGCCATTCCAATCTCTTTTACACAGTTATGACAGTTGCACAAATTTACAATTGACCTCAGACTGTGAGTGGTTTTCTTCATTTATCGAAGAATGTGATGTAAAATAGTCATTTTTTCTCTGTGTCCCATAATATGAAGGCTGAGAAATACTAGCCTAGAATCATAGGTTAGCATATCTGTCCACAAACGTGCTTTCTACAGCCATGTCTATCTCGTATTTTAATTGCTTCAACATATCAAATTTGGAGAAGTTAAAAATATCAATGGGTTGACTTCAGACATGTAGTGATTGCAGAAACTGCACAACAGTGTGACAAAAATTTATACAACTGCTTATAACCTTTTTATCTATAAGATTATATCTCTGTGTTTGCTTCCTTTCATTGTCTTTCAGTTTGTATTTTTTTTCATATTACTTTCACAGAGGTTTTAAATGAACATGTTACTTTTATTGCCAGGAAAAAATTTGGATATTGATTATTAAAAATAAATTTCTATGTAAGAAAGCTGCTACCTAGCCTTACTTCCAGGGCAGCAGCTTTATGAGTTATCACAGTCAGCTTAAATATCATGAAATACTTCTGAAGGTGATCACAAATGAATGAGTGGGTTAAGCCGTAAGTGTAGAATTCCGCAAACATAAAAATGCACACCAGTGTGTCATTAGAGCTTTTATTTAGCTCTAAACAGCTTTACTTCATTCTGGAAGAGTAATGGAGTTTTGGTCATTGGTGTGATGCCTAAAAATAAGAACAGATGAACAAAAAAGAAACTCTTGCAACAGATGGCAAAGCCCTAAATGAAAATGGGCAGCTTTTCCTCAAAACTATTTCCAGACAATGAAAACAGCACATGCGCTTGTATCTCATGCACATCTATCAAAATGATAGAGAGAAGAGTTTAAACTACTTTTGGCAAAATAACTTTTTAACATTCAAAATAGAATCAAAACATGTAAGCTTCATTTAAAATTGTTGCATTATAATTCCAAAAACTCTACTTTTGGCAAATAACTTTTTGACACTCAAAATAGAAACAAAACTTACACTTTGTTTAAAATTATTGCATAATAATTCTGATTACAGACTTAAGACAGTCCTGAGCAAGTTGTTATGCCCAGTTCACGAAACCCAAAAGACCAGGAATAAATAGACTCTGCTGTAAATACATGAGGTTTTTTAATTGTATATGTATTTGAACATGGGATGCAAACCTCCTGTGGAAACAGGAGATATATGCAGCCCCGAGGTCTAGGGGTACAGAGAAAAAAATGCCAGCAGAGACTTACATGCTTTGGCATTACATGACTGGGTAAGAGAAATTGACTTTAGAAATGATTGGTCCACTTTAGGTGCCAAGACTACAAACAGTTCTGGCCTGGTTATATGGGCCGGTTTCCTAGGAACTGTATAATTAGTGGGTGGGGAAAAGAATGCAGTGAGGCTAGTTCTTCCCTCAGGGCATTACTGGACATGTCTCCACCTAGCTAGCCTTTAAAACAATACCCACTGATTTTTAAGTCTTGGGTCTCTCAAAGTAACCAATTAAAGTATACTTAGGAACAACTTTCTTAAAAATAATAATTTCTTTTTTTTTCTCTTTTACTGTGGTCATTTAAAAAAATCTGTATAAATTTTACCCACACTTCCCAAGAAGTGGCAGTTATTTTGAATATATAGCGTCATCTATTTGCTCTCAGAGACGTATTCCTCATAATATTCAATCCCTTCACAACAATACTGAAACTTTTTGATATTTTCTAATTATTTGAAGAACTTTATAATGTGTTCACTGTCAACTTCCCCATCAGGTCCCAGAGAGTTACAAAGGAGAGTAAGTTGCGTAACATAAGGTCATTAGAAAGTAAAAGGTTCCCTTAGTTATTAATTACTGACTTAGTTGCTTTCCCTATCGCTGTAGTAAAAGACTGTGGCAAAAGCAACTTAAGGAGGATAGATATAAGTGTTTATTAGACTAGTGAGCCCACATTCTCTGGAAACGCAAAAGTTCAAATTGGTTTTATATTTAAATATTTCTTATTGGGTAGAATGCTGAAAAATCTTTAGTAGGTATTTCCAATATGCTAGTTCATTGGAAAACAGTGTTCTCATCTTTGTTAAATTTCTGAAATTTTCACTTTTTTATGACCCTGAAGTCTAAATGTGGCCTTTTTAATATAAGGAAGAGATTGTGTAGTAGATTTTAAAGTGCTTTTCAATATAAAAGTCTCTGACAGTACCAGTTAATTTCTAAGCTGATAAATTCAGTTTAGATTCTACTTCTTTCTTCAGGAAACTATATTAGTGTTTTCCAACAAATGTCCAAATGACTGTTATAAAACATATAGAATACAGTATACTACATTATTCTTTGTTCAGATTTGCTTAGGAAATTGGTCCTCTAATTCCTTAGCTAATGTTCTTTCATTGTATTTGGTGTGCATGTCTATCTGTCTCTTTTTAATTTCAGTATTAATTCCTGCCAACTAATACATCAAGTGTGCAAAGTATCTAAGCAGATGCTGAGACTCACAGCCAAACTTTGGGGAGAGCACAGGGAATCTTATGGAAGAAGGGGGAGACAGACTTGGAGGGGACAGGAACTCAACAAGGTGATTAACAGAGTCAAAAACATCTGGGCCCAGGGGGGCCTGCAGAGACCGTTGAGTCAACCAAGTACCTTGCATGGAGAGGATCTGGACCCTTGCTCAGATATAGCCTATGGGAAGTTCAGTCTCCAAGGGGGTTCCCTGGTATGGGGAGCAGGAGCAGTCACTGGCATGAATTTAATTGCCTGCTCTTTGATCACCTCTCCCTGGCAAGGTGGCCTTACTGGGCCACAGTACTGATGAGGATCCAAACAGTCCTGATGAGACCTGATAGGCTAGGGTCAGATAGTAGGGGAGGAGGACCTCCCTTATAGGACTAGGGGAGGGGCATAGCAGGGGAAGAAGGACGGAGGGTGGGAGCCAGAGGAGATAAGGGAGGGGCTACAGCCAGGATACAAAGTGAATAAATTGTAATTAGCGATAATAACAATAAAAAAAATTAAATGTGCAGTCTAGAGGTTAGATAAAATGTTACATAATTTTTCCTAACTCTTTTGAAAAAAAATTATCGAACCACACTCGGTACTTAAATTTTATATGCAAAGTATACAGATGCTTTGATATAATCTACTGATTAGCATAACTATAACCTTTAATAGTTTACCACTTAATTTTCTTTCAGTGATTATCTCTCTCTTTATTATTATAGTAAGACTTAAGATTTGCACTGTTGGCAAATTTTAAGTGCATAACTATTAGTTGTTGAGGTTTGAAAGAGAATAGTCCTAGTAGGCTCATATATTTGAATAGTTTGTTCCCTGTTGGTAGATGTGTTTGGGAAGGATGAGGATGTGTGGCCTCTTTGGAGGAAATGTGTCACTATAAGAGGACTTTAAAGTTTCAAATAACCTACAGCATTCCCAGTTCTCTCTCTCTCTCTCTCTCTCTCTTTCTCCTCTCTCTCTCTCTCTCTCTCTCTCTCTCTCTCTGATTCTTCTCTCTTGGCTGTTTATGCCACCATGCCTTGGTTCCACCATCATGGACTCTGACCCTCTTAAACCATAAGCTCAGGTCAACACTTTCTTACTTTCTTTTATAATTTGTCACATTTTCTTCTTTTCTTTTTACAGCAAGAGAAATAAACACAAACAGAAATAGGTACGAGGAAGTGGAGCATTGCTGTGATAGATCTGACCATGTTGTTTTCTGGAAGAATGTGGATGAGTTTAGGACTTCAAACTAGAAAAGCACCTCAATGGTGTAAGCAGAATTTAATGGTCTGTTGTAGTAGGAGCTTGGAAACATTCATCCTGAGAGCTGCGTTGACTGTTGATACCCTGCTCAAGAGGTTTCAGAGGTAGAAAATATTAGTAACTGAGCTAGCAACAATTTATGTGATGTTTTGGCTATGAACGTGGCTGCCATCTGTCCTTGTTATAAGAATTTGTTTGTGATTAAATTGAAAAGAGTATATATATATATATATATATATATATATATATATATATTGAGGAGATTTCAAGATAGTCTAATATTGACTCTGCAGTATTGTTATTAGTTCTCTGTGTTATGGAGATGTGCATTGAAAAAGAGCAAGTAGGACACAAAAAATATAGAATGTATAGCTTGAAGAGAGAAAGAGCACCAGGAAATTTGATGTTGAAGCAAAGATTTATGTTAAAGTAGATAAGGAGATCAAAGCAAGGCCTCATCAGTGTTGGGGTAAAAGGAAGGTACCCTCAGTGCAAGATGCTACTCAACCAATCCTGTGCTTCATAAAAGGCAAAGGACTAAGACATTTTTTTTCTACTAAAAAGCAACAACAAAGCAGTTGGAAACAGGACACAAAGGGGCCAGTGTTCACTCCAAGTTGAGATATGAAGTAAGTAGCATCGTTCACACGGTTCTAGAAAAAATGAGTAAAGTGGTTTTAGAATCTCCCTTCACTGTTAAGGAAAGCCACCAAGGCCAGGTGTGTGGCAAGTGAGTCCCTACATGGAGGTCTTGATGGGTCATTGTCCAAAGCTGTCTGTGAAAGTCTGAGCTGCGTTGGAGAACCCACGACACTGAAGGTGCCAGAGTCAAGGAATATCAGCTATGAAAAGGTACATGCAGGGAGTAGATGCAGCCCAAGAGAGAGAAGTATGCATGTTGCAGTGAGAAGTGCCGGAAGGACAAAGTCGTTGAAGCCCTCTGTCATGAGCCTGGTGCCACAGTGGCTGGCGCATGCCTTGCTTAGCTTTTATCTCACTTTCGTCCCGTATTTCCTCACTATACTATTCCTTTTGGATTGGTCATGGAGGTTCTGTGCCATTGTGTATTGGAAGTATGTAATTGCTTATTTAAAAAAAAGAATGCTTTATTGATTCTTTGTGAATTTCACATCATGCAACCCGATCCCATTCATCTCCCTGTCCCTCAATATCTGCCCTCCACCCTTGCAAACCGCCCCCCCAAAGAAAACAAAAACAAAAAAATAAAAATAAAAAAAAATGAGAATAAAAAAATCTCGTCTTGGAAGTGACATTGTGTCGTGGTATGTCACACAGTATACCTTTTGCCCAGAAAGCTTTACCTGCAAATGTTAATTGCGGCGAGTCATTGGTTTGGTTCCAGGCCTCTGGCTTCTGCTATGCTCTCTACTGGATCCTCACTGGGCCTCCTCTCAGATGTCCTGTTGTCCTGT
Organism: Meriones unguiculatus; assembly: GCF_030254825.1. Taxonomy (NCBI): domain Eukaryota; kingdom Metazoa; phylum Chordata; class Mammalia; order Rodentia; family Muridae; genus Meriones; species Meriones unguiculatus. The sequence continues at coordinate 56,262,624 of NC_083362.1, read as the reverse complement.
GTCATGGAGACTCTGTCGTTTTGGTTCTGCAGAACTGTCCCATCCATATGCTCTAGCAGTTCATGGATGGGGTAGATGTCGGGGTGGGCCGACTTAAAACCCTGGGTCTGGGCCTGGGTGGTAGCTGAGGTAGCCAGCCACCGGCTCTTCTGTGGGATCAGTTCTTCTCTATCCATGCCACTAGTACCAGCTCTCTAGTAGTGCCCTGGGAAGGGCAGGGTCAGCTCGCCTGAGTGCCACAGCCAACCAGGGGCAAGGCCAGCTCTGTCTGATATCGTCTTGAGTCTCGGAAAAGTTTCCAACTTTGAAATTTTAAACCATGTAGAAACTGTGAAAGTCTGTGGGGACTTTTGAAGTTTGGATACATGTATGTCTAGGAGCCTGTGGGTGGCAGAGCCTGTGTGGTGGTTTGGATGAGAATAGCCTCAGTAAGCTCATATGATTGGCTGCTTGGTCCCAAATTGGTAGGACTGTGTGGGAAAGATCAGGGAGTGTGATCTTATTGGTAGAGGTGTGTCACTGGGGAGCACTTTGAGTTTCTAAAGCTCACGCCATTCCCAGTTAACTCTCTCCGCCTCCTACTTGTGGATCAAGAAGTGAGCTCTCCGCCGTTGTTGCCAGCACATACGTGTGTGGACTCTAGCCCCGTGAAAACATAAGCCCAATTAAGTGCTTTATCTTTTTTTCTGCTTTGGTCATGGAGTTTTGTCACAGCGATATAAAAGTAGCTACGACCATACAATAGCCTCTCTCGACCTAGGCTCTGCATTGCTGTGTAAAATTAGAGTGTGACCTTTGCCTGCTCTAGCTTTCAAATAATAATAATACAGAGACCTATTACATTTATTAATAAGCTTTAAGCACTACAGCTAGGCTGTACTCATCTGTTCTAACCTGTCCATGGTGGTTCGCACTATTTCCCAGCCATGTGCCTGTTACCTGCCATCTAGTCCTACTCTGGCTCCACCCGTGTCCTCAGGGTCATTCTCTCATAGGGACCTTCTCATGGCCACCTTCTCAAGTTGACCCTCTCCTGTCACCCGCCTCCTCTATTTTCCACCTGGGGCCCTCCTCCTAAGATTGCAAGTCCCACCTTAACTCTTCTGCCCAGCTATCAGCTGTTCGATTCTCATTAACCAATCAGAGATGATGGAGAACAATTCACACACCATTTGGACAGGAGATGCTTCAATAGTAATGACAATGCCAGATCTGTAGGTAATGAAATCAGCATCTGAATACACGATGGAGGAACCCCCACCCCAGCATTGCAAGTCCTAGTAGTTATTATTATGCTCTTTGACTCTATGACTTCTATATTTATACCACAGACAAGATATTAAGCAGTATTTGCATTTGTCTTTCAAAAAGAGGTTTTTATTTATTATTGGAACACAGTATTTTTACTGCTAATTTATAATTCAGTTGCTTTAGGCACACAGAAGGATTTCATTCCTTTTTATTTAATGTTAATGTTTTTAAAAAGTAAATTATCAAATCAGCCCCATTCTCCCTTCCAAGTTTTTCACTACCCCCCACCACTCAGAATGTCACATGCTCTCTTTTTGTTTTTTATGCGTGATGCTGTTCTGCTTCATCCATGGTTGCATCAGTGGCAGGATTTACAGTTTAAAAGGCTGGAGAGAGGATAATAAGGCATATTCAACATATGGTACCATATTTTCTTTCCTCATTTGCCTATAATGGACACCTAGGTTGTTTCCATAGCTTGCCGTTGTGAGTAATATTTCAGTGAACACAAAGGACTGTGATTCCTTTGGCAGTGAATTTGTAACCAAAGGGCAATCATAAAAGATACTGTTTTCTGGTCTAACTGGATGTCTACATGTAGAAAAATGAAAATAGATCCATACTTGTCACCCTGCACAAAACTGAAGTCCAAGTGGATCAAAGACCTCAACATAAAACCAGACACATTAAATCGGCTTGAAAAAAAAAGTGGGAAATACCCTAGAACTCATTGGTACAGGGGGAAACTTCCTGAACAGAACACCAACAGCACAGGCTCTAAGAGCAACAACCAATAAATGGGACCTCATGAAACTGAAAAGCTTCTGTAAAGCAAAGGACATTGTCATCAAAACAAAGCGACCACCTACAGATTGGGAAAGAATCTTCACCAACCCTTTATCTGACAGAGGACTCATATCCAGTATATATAAAGAACTAAAGAAGCTGAAAAGCAGCAAACCAAGTAATCCACTTAAAAAATGGGGAACAGAGCTAAACAGAGAATTCTCTGTAGAGGAATACCAAATGGCAGAGAAGCACTTAAAGAAATGCTCAACCTCATTAGCCATTAGGGAAATGCAAATCAAAACAACCCTGAGATTTCACCTTACACCCATGAGAATGGCCAAGATCAAAAACTCAAGTGACAACACATGCTGGAGAGGTTGTGGAGAAAGGGGAACCCTTCTCCACTGCTGGTGGGAATGTAAACTAGTACAACCACTCTGGAAATCAATCTGGCGCTTTCTCAGACAACTAGGAATAGCGCTTCCTCAAGATCCAGCCATACCACTACTGGGCATATATCCAAAAGAGGCTCAAGTACACAAAAAGGACATTTGCTCAACCATGTTTGTAGCAGCTTTATTTGTAATAGCCAGAAGCTGGAAACAACCCAGATGCCCCTCAATTGAAGAATGGATGCAGAAATTGTGGTACATCTACACAATGGAATATTACTCAGCAATGAAAAATAAGGAAATCATGAAATTTGCAGGTAAATGGTGGGATCTGGAAAGGATCATCTTGAGTGAGTTGTCTCAGAAGCAAAAAGACACACATGGTATATACTCACTCATATAGACATACAACATAGGACAAACCCACTAAAACCTGTGCATCTAAAGAAACTAAGCAAGAGAGAGGACCCTAACTAAAACGTCCAATCCCCATCCAGAAAGGCAAAGAGGATGGACATCAGAAGAAGAAGAAAACAGGAAACAACCTAGGAACCTACCACAGAGGGCCTCTGAAAGCCTCTGCCCTTCAGACTATCAAAGCAGATGCTGAGCCTGATGGGCAACTGTTGGGCAGAGTGAACGGAATTTTAGGTAAGAACTGGGAAATAGTAAGAGCTGGAGAGGACAGGGTCTCCACAAGGAGAGCAACAGAACAAGAAAATTTGAACATAGGGAACTTCCCAGAGACTCATACTCCAACCAAGGACTATTCATGGAGATAACCTAGAACCCCTGCACAGATGTAGCCCAGGGCAGTTCAGAGTCCAATTGGGTTACATAGTAATGTGAAGAGGGACTGCCTCTGACATACTCTGATTGGCCTGCTCTTTGATCACCTTCCCCTGGCGGGGAGCAGCCTTACCAGGCCACAGTAGAGGACAATACAGCCACTTTTGATGTGAACTGACAGACTAAGATCAGAAAGGAGAGGAGAACCTCCCCTATTAGTGGACTTGGGGAGTGGCATGCAAGCAGAGGGAGGAGGGAGGGTGGGATTGGGATGGGAGGAGGGAGGGGCTTATGGGGGGATGCAGAATGAATAAAGTGTAATTGATGAAAAATTTAAGAAAAAAGGGAAAAAATAATTTAAGAACCTTAAATGACTTTCAAAATTGGAGGAAAACATGGAGTTAGTCAATTGGCATGGAGCACGTCTCGCCCCTGGGGGCAATGGTCTCCTGAACCTACTCAGACCTTGGACACCACCACTGCTAGTTCTAGAACTGACGCAGGATGTTCCAACGAGGGGTTAAGGCTTCTCATAATATTTCCTATAAGCCCACACCTGTTTGTCTATATCCCCCATTTTTATTCATTATTAGCCAGATAGAGCCAAGTAATTGTGGTAATGATACTTGCTTTTTTGCCCAATGCTGGAATGCTAGTAAAGTTAGGTATGCCCTGGTTACTCGCATGCCTCACTGGGTGCCTATGCCCATTGATGCCCCTCACGCTATGACTCTCTTCAGACAGAAAAGGGATCTTGGAACTACAGCCACCATTGTTACTACCATCACATTGACGGCTGTTGGAGCTACCACCAGGGCATTAGCCATGAGTCATACTGGGCAGACTGCTCAGACCCTGAATAATCATTTAGCCAATGTAGCTCATGCCTTAGTTGTACATAAAGGAATTAATGCTCAACTAAAAGGAAGCTTGATGGTGTTCAATCAGAGGATTGACCTCTTGCAGGAGCAAATTGATACCCTATGGCAAATCGCTCAACCTGGCTGTCAATGAAAGTATGCTGGACTTTGTGTCACTAGCATACAACATGAGAATTTTTCCTGCGCTGCAAATCTGTCTAAACAATTGTCGAGCTATATTTTAGGTAATTGGACTGGAGAATTCGATACTACGATGGAGCAGCTGAGAGTGGCCATTGTCACAGTAAATTCTACCGGAGTGGACGCAGGACTAGCCACAGGATTATCAACATGGATTGCTGCAGCCATGAATCATCTGAAGGAATGGGCGGGCATGGGAGTGTTAGCAGGCCTTCTGGTGTTGGTCTCCTTGGTTTGCCTGTGGTATATATGCAAGATTAGAGTCTCACAACAGTGTGATGCAGCCATGATCATTCAGGCCTTTACAGCCATTGAAGCAGGACATTCTCCCCAAGCATGGTTGGATACCATAAAAAGCTAAAATGATACGCTCAGGATGCGAGGCTAAGCACTGCACTCAGGGTCAGCCGCTTTGGACCCAGAGAAGAGCATGTCTGATTGCATGCGGGTTGATGCCCCAGGTCCCGCCTCTGAGAAAAAGGTATTGGACGGGTCTGATGCTCTTTGGGTGGATGACACCTAAATGAACATCTGTACAAAGTCCCAATTTATTTCTAATATCAGAGATCAGACCTCTACTCTTGCCTGATGCGTCTAAAACAAAAAGGGGGAACTGTAGAGAGCTGCGGAATGCTATGCCTTAAAGATGGAGCTGGTTTCCGCCTTCCACCTTCCCGATGGTGAGTGCTCTCTGTCACGAACAACTCCACATTTGGCTAAGGCCGAGGATCTGGCTTGCTTCCATGTATGTGGACCTATCTGCATTGCCCCCGTGGCACGCCTGGGTTGGCTACCCAGAGGCTATTTAAGCTGTGGGCTGGCTTTCCCCGGGGTCCGAGGATTGTTCAATGTTCCTGAATAAACTGCATTGAAAAAAAAAAAAAAGATACTGTTTTAAATTTTAGGAAATTCCATATTGTTTTCTACAATGACTATATCTATTCCTTTTCCTACCAACAATGCAGAAGCATTGTCTTTTAGACAAATCACATTTTGTCTTTCTGAAAATACCCTTCCTCACAGGCATGGAACAATTAATTGCTTATTGTAGTTTGATTTGTAAAATTTTTTTGATTAATGATTATTTTTAAAAAAGACATTTTCCATATGACTGTTAATTTCTTTTGAATTTCTACACAGAATTTGAATCCCTTTTAGCTAAAAATTTAATCATAATTAATGGGTTTAATTTAACAGAATTCATTTAAATGCATAGTTTGTTTGTAGACGCTGATTCAATAACACATTTCTATTTGTGTTAATCTTTACTCATTTTCTTTAAAAAAGTAATTTGTGTCATTATTTTATGTGTATGGGTGTTCAGCTTGCATATGTCTATGCAGCATGTGTATGTCTAAGGGCCACAGAAGTCAGAAAAGGCCTCGCATCTTCAGGAACTGGAGTGACAGATGCAGAAGACCTGATGTCTTAATGTATGAATATTTCTTTTTTGTTCATAGTGTCCAATTAGCAATATGTGAGGTGTCATGGGGGTTCTACTCCTCAGCTCCCTCAGGGTTCAGTGTTGACATTCTTACTGTGATGGGGAAAACAGGATGTGTCTGTGTTTCTAGGTACTAGACAGGAAAGTAGAGAAGAGTGGCTTTGCTAAACTATGTTGTCCAGTGTTAAGTCGGCTGAATGGTGCATTTACCCCAAAATTCATATGGTGGCATTCTCACCCCAAGATCTCAAAATGTGACTATATTTGGAAATAGATTCACTGTAGGTATAATTAGTTGAAATGAGGTCATGTTAGAACAAGGTGATTCTCTATCCTGGTATCTTTATAGTAAAGGAAAAAAATTGGAGACAGCTGTGTGCCTACAAAAGATACTTTGAAAATATTAATTCACAAACCAATGTGATGAATCTATAGGTTCATGAATGCCAAAGAGTATTCACCCCTCCATAAGGCTGTAGAGAGTCATGGGAATTTTTTTTTCCTGCCAGAACCCTGCTATGATCCTGCTCACATCTTGATCCTCAGTTATTGACTGCACAATTGTGAGAATCTAAAATTCTGTTGTTTTACACCCGTTGGTTACTGGAACTCTGTTAAACAAACCCAATGCAGCCAGAATTGTCATATGGCTGCATCTAAAACAGGGTCCAACACTTTTGGTTTAGTCACTTACACAGGAGGAAAGTGACTCAGTGATGGGATAGACTCCTCCACAGCCAGCCCTTTTAGTTACTTAATAGCTCACTCTTCCTCTCACATAGAGAACTTGCACACAGTTTTTTCAAGAGACCAACTGAGTTTTTTCAATTCTTGCAGTATACTAATAGTGTACATTCTTCAATGGTACACTTTCCTTAATAAGTATAGATGGTATGTTTCATGGTCTAGCAACATATGAACTATAAAAGAATTGCATACATACATACATATCGTTCACATGTTAAGAGTCCAAACGGGAATCAGAAGTCAAGGGAGTTATTCTTAAGGAACTAATACTAAGTAATGAGAACTATTCTTGAAGAGCTTGTTTGAAAAATTCCTTTAAGGTGTTACAGACATAACAACTCTCACAAGCAGTCACCACCTGTAGAAGCGAGTGAGTGAAGGGAGCTCTCAATTATTAATATGCCAGGACAAGAGGCTTTGTCTGTTGCAACTTAAGATGTAGAAAGTTTTGCTGATCAGCTAATGATGATGCTCTAGGGAAGGGGGCTGAAGGGCTGACAATGTGAGTTCTGAACAAGAAACAGCATTCAGCTGGTGAGGATGATTATGGTGTTGCAATGAATCTGTGAAGGTTGGGGGAAAGCCCTTAAAATGAGATTGCACTTCTTTATTGGAACGGACTGACATTTCCAGGGTGAAGAAATGGGGTCGAGGTGGCACAGAAAGAAATAACGAGAAAACAGGCTGTGTACTGACTCCTCTTTCTCTTATAGACTGTTTGTCTCTAGGATTCTCCTGGAAGAGTTTGGTGAGTAACCAGCTGGCAAAGCAGAATGTTGTCTGCAGAGTCTCAGCAGCAGAATCATGAAGAAGAATAGGCAGGAGCAAGAAATGCTGGAGAGATGGATGGAGAGACATGGGTAAGCCAAGGAGAGCAGGAGGAGGATGCGGCGTGTTGGCTATCAACCCAGCTCCATGTTCAAGGAAAAACAAGGACATTTGCTCAACCATGTTTGTAGCAGCTATATTCATAATAGCCAGAACCTGGAAATAACCCAATGTCCCTCAACAGAGGAATGGATACAGAAATAGTGGTACATTAACACAATGGAATACTACTCAGCAATTAAAAACAAGGAAATCAAGAAATTTGCAGGCAAATGATGGAATCTAGAAAAGATCATCCTGAGTGAGGTATCCCAGAAGCAGAAAGATGCACACGGTATATACTCACATATAAGGGGATATTAAACATATAATATAGGATAAACATACTAAATCTGTGCACCTAAAGAAGCTAAGCAAAAAAGGAGAACTCTAGGTAAGATGATCAATCCTTACTCAGAAAGACAAGCAGGATAGACATTGGAAGAAGGAGAAAACAGGAAACAGGACAGGAGCCTACCACAGAGGGCCTCTGAAAGACTCTACCCAGCAATGTATCAAAGCAGATGCTGAGACTCTTAACCAAACTTAGGGCAGAGTGCAAAGAATCATATGAAAGAAGGGGGAGATAGTAAGATCTGAAGAGGACAGGAGCTTCACAAGGAGAACAACAGAACCAAAATATCTGGGCACAGGAGTCTTTTGTGAAACTGATACTCCAAGGACCATTCATGGGTATAACCTTGAACTCTTGCTCAGAGGTAGCCCAGGGAACCTCAGTATCCAAGTGTGAACCCTAGTAAGGAGAACAGGGACTGTCTCTGACATGAAGCTCAGTGGGTGACTCTTTGATCACCTCCCCCTGAGGGATGAACAGCCTTGCCAGGCTACAAAGGAGGACATTGCGGCCAGTCCTGATGAGATCTGATATGCTAGGGTCAGATGGAAGGGGAGGAAGACCTCCCCTATCTGTGGACTTTGAGAGGGCTTCCGGAGGAGATGAGGGAGGGAGGGTAGAATTGGGAGGGAATGAATGAGGGGTCTATAGCTGGGATACAAAGTGAATAAACTGTAATTAATATAAAAAATAAAAAAAAGTGAGGAAAAGTGACAGAAGGGGCTTCCCAACATCTTTCTCTCACCTCCATATACAGAGGTACACATATTCATGCATATACATACACAAACACATGCACACACATACATATACACAGAGAAAGAGAAATGCGTGTGATAATGTGACAGACAATATCACTGTAATGTATTCTGTTATTACGAATAAAAGAAAGAGTAGCACGGGGGACACATCACTGGACCATAACTAGTAATAGTTATGTGTAAGTAACCAGGCAGAATAAATGAAGACACAGGAGTTGGAAAGTGACATTGGCTTCTCAGCCCTGTTTGTCCCATTTTGATTGTCTTTCTGCTGTGAAGTGAGTAGCTGTTTCTTCCACGTACTCTGGCTACAGTGTACAGCTGTGACGAGTGCCCCAGAGTGATAATCAATCAACCAACTATGGACTAAAATTTCTGAAATAGTGAGTCCCCCCCAAATTCTCCTCCTGTAAATGTAATGGTCCCAGACACAGTGTCATAGTAACAGAAAATTGGCTAACAACTCTTCTAAGAGGAGAGCCAGTGCAGAGACCCAATGGCCGGAACTTAACTGAGGGCTGGTCGTGTAATAACCCCTTTCCGGCGACATACTGACCTATCTCCCAGCTAGAATTTAGCATGAAACAAAGAACTGTATAAATATTTAAAAGCAATGAGCTGTTCTTCTCAGGAAGTGGTGAGATTTCCAAAACCCATTCCTAGACATCATTCTAGGACCAACTCTGCAACCTGGATGTGCTTAAGGACTGAAGGCTCAGCTCCGAGATGTCAACATTTTCTGCACACCTTTGTTTCTGTGACTCATGTCTTGCTCCATAGGAAGCCTGGCAGGTATATCCTTTCTATGTTTCATATTTGAAAGTGTCACTAAAGGATTTTTTTTGCATGTCTATATATGAACCCTCTCTCATCACATTTTTTTTTTATATTCTATCACCTAGCTATTAAGCTATGTCACATTATTTGTTGTTTATTCAGCATTTAGCCAAATTTCTTATGGGTTCCAGTATGATCAGGAAAATAAAACACTTGAATCTTTTCAAGGAGAAAAACAATTTTCTGCCTATAGAACCTCATTCAAATTGCATTCAGAATCAAAGAGGATAATTTACTAGAAAAACTTGAGACATGTCTGTAACATCTCCAGGTTCTGAACTCATCCTCTTTTCTTTAGGTCTATTAGAGAAGCTTAATTCACATTTTTTCTTAAACTCCTTAAACACATTTCTCAAATTCTTATGCAAGAGTCTCTTGTTCATAGATCACAACAGCAAGATTCCTGTAAATTCAGTTCTAATCTTTTAGCTCTTGTGATACAGACAACAACAAGGAAAAAATGTCAAGTTATCAAAGCTAATTTTGATAGTAGCTCTTATTTGTAAATATACATGGACTCACTGTGTCTGTGTCAACATACTTTCAGAAACAAGACATCTGCAGCAATGAAACAAATGGAATAAAACTACTTTGAAGAGTAATTAAAATTAAGTGATATTTAACAGGCTGACAAATAAAGTAGATAAAAGTCTAATGATTATGAGGACATAAAAGGCTTTAGTTCATATAAATTAAAATTAAAATGGATTAATGTGTTTCAGAAAAAGGAATTTTGCTAATGGAATGCATCACAAGCTACATATTAGTGGAACTATAATTGTGAAATTAGCCTTAAAATATTCATATGACAGTAATGGGAAATGGGGTTTTATAGAAATGCAAAGTGGTAAGCAATTCATTGAAGGGCATTTTTGATAATCCATTTCCAGGATAAAATGTTTTTAAAGATTAATTCACTTGGCTTCTTATTTATCATTTTGACCTATTCCTAGATTCTCTCACTGTGGCTATAAAAAGCAATTTGATCTAAATGACATATAGAAAAGTTTTCTAAGGAGCTTACACATACAGTTCTCATGAAGGTACTGCTTATTTGCATATGCTGCAGACACGCTTCCAATCAGCTCTGTTCAGCGGTCTAGAAATGGCCATGACACTTCTCACCATCCCTGTAGTGGAATGAATGATTCTTACTATTCCTGTTCAGTTTACTTTCCATTCATTCTGTCCAGTAAGCTGAGAGACAGTCTTTCAGGACCACATAGATATTTTGGTACTTGGCTTCCACTCATGTCAAGCACTCTGTCCACCGAGCTGTTGTCCCCTGGTTTCAGAAAAACCACCCCCTTTTCAGTCCTACAGCTTTTCAATGTTATCCTTAGAGAGCTGAAGGGTCACTGGAAGAATATCTTTTTTAAACCTTGTCTATCACTTTATTCTCAGATATTTTCATGAAGTTTTCACCCATGGAGAAAATCTCCATCTTATATGGCTTCCCTTCAGAGTCTGTTTAATATAAAATTCCCTTTGTGCAATTTGTTCTGGATACAATTGCCATGATTAGTGAGAAAGATGTCCATTATAATAAAACCTGGGTTCAGCAGTTCTCTAGATTTGTGATTTGCTGATATCCCTGAGCAAATTTGTCCCGAAAGTCCTGTCCTATATCTCTAGTATTTAAGATGTAACCAGTCTTTTGTGTATTTAGTTTACCAGCAAATACTCTCCCAGACCTTTCCTGTGCTTGCTGCCCCATGTCCAGTGTTACTAAGAGCATAGAAGAATAAACATGGATACAGGCTTCAACCTACCTTCCTTTAATGATTCTCCCAGGCCATTGCTTTCAATCCCTATTTTATACATATAATGAGCCACAGCACATATATACATAGATAATTATGACTAAGTAAATGATATATCTTATAAGTAGTAGCATAGGTATAGAATGAAAACTCTCGTTTACATCTTCTCTATGTCTAGATTAGTTATTATTCCCGTTTAGTTCCTTTTAATAAGACGTTAAGCAACTGTGTCCATCTAGAATACGGAAGGTATAGGAAGGGGAACAGTTACATCGTTTTATTATTTGAAACTAACTGGACTTACCCATTTCTTCTCTTCTAAGAGTCACGTATTACTGCTGTACAGGTTTTTATAGTAGTCAATTATCTCTCTTTTGTTGTTTTTGGACACCTTGTAAGAAACTTCTCAGATTTATCTACACATAAAGCTCATTTGAGTTTATAATATGACTGCTGTTCATTGTGTAATTTTTTTTATTTATCCAAATAAAAAACATTGAGCAAAATAATAAACTTTCTGATGAGTCGGCTGAGTAGATTTCTATCCTGAGAATTATTTCCATAAGAGGGAAAACTTGGAGTTTCCATTTGTTCCCTTCTTTCTGGCCACTACTGCTGTCCCAACAATTCCATAACCAGTTACCCACAAATGTTAGGTAGATACTATTTGTACTCTAGTACCCTTCTTTATCCATAAAAGAAGTTTTCTGAAAGCAACAGACTGGCTGAAGTATGCAAGGTGTTGGAGGGAGAACAAAGCGCTACTCATTGAAACGGGACATAGATCAAAGTACACAGTTTCTTTAGGCTAAGATTCCTTGACCTCCTGACACGCAGTTGGGAAGGAAAAGTGGTTGTGGTGGGTAGAGGGAGTTGGAAGGGAGGAAATGTGAGGTGGATGTGATCAAAACATTTTATATGCATGGATGAAATTCTCAGACAATTAGAACAAAGTCCTTTGGGAAACAAAATAGATGTATAACCCAGAACTTCCTATCTCTTTCTACTGTAACAAGAGTGAAAATGAGACTATTTGAGGCATTAAATGAGGTAAAGAATCTATTCCTCCCCTCTCCCTGAGATCCACTGCTTCTCCATTTCCCTTCAGAAAAGAGCAGGCCTCCCAGGGATATCAAACAAACAGGCATGCAGTTAAGACTAGGCACAAACCCTCATGTCAAGGTTGGGTAAGGCAACCCAGTAGGAGGAAAAGTGACTGAGTAGCAGTCAAAAGAGTGACACCCCCACTCCCATTGTTAGGAGCCCCACAAAGTGGCAGGCTGATAATCATAACATGTATGCAGAGGACTTAGCACAGACCCATGAAGGCTCTGTGAGCCCCTGTAAGCCCTGATTAGGACTCTGTGAGTCATGTTCTCCTGCTATACACAATCCAGCTGGCTCTAACAATTTTTCCTCCTCTTTCCTGGGGTCCCCTGAGCTATGGGGACCCAGGAGAGATCTTCAGTTTACAGATCTTCTCTCTGCAGGCTGCCTACTGTTTGGCTGTGTGTCTCTGCATCTTTTCCTATCACCTGACACTAGGCACTGATACATGAGTCTAGGATATCATTAGAAATCATTTTATTGATTTATTTATTTTTTTACCCGAGGTCTCTGGGCTATTTAGGCTCCAGTTCCTGGTCATCCAGGCAAGGTTGGTCATGGGCTTCCTCTTTCATGGTGTAGACCTCAAATTAAGCCAGTCAAACTGTTTAACCAGTCAGTCCCACAAGTTTTGTGTCTCCATTGCCCCAGCACATCTTGTAAGTGGGATCGATTTTCGGTCAACGGTTTTGTGGTTGGATTGGTGTGTAGAGGGAATCTCTTGTGTATTTTGTAGATGCAGCACCTGTCAATTAGAAAACAAACAAACAAACAAACAAAACCCAAACAACTATGACCTATGCTTAGGCAGGAAATAGGAGGTAGAGCATCCAGTATGCAAAGAGGATTCTGGGATAGGGCCAGTCTTGAGAGATTCAGCAGGCAAGATGTGAGGAAGTATGGAAGCATGGTGCCTGAGCTAAGGTAACCAGCCATGTGGCGAATGTGGATTAGTGTATTAAGTTATATAGTAATCAGAGAAGAGAAGAAGCCTATCTATATGGCCTAAGTATTTGTATGATACTTAAGGAGTCTCGTGAGTTGTTATTCCAGGAGCACAGGAACAGGAGGAAGAACCTACCAGTACATCGCTGTCATAGTCCAACCACTGGAAGTTGTCTGGTTACAGAAGATGGGTGATTCAGCCTCCATATTACTGGAATTTCTCAATAGGATCACCCTTTAATCTGCCTTGGAGGATTGTTTTCAGTCCTGTTACATTACGTGGCTACTTAACTTGCTCTTGAGTGCTGGTCTTGTTTGTTTTGACTATGATAAGTTATTTTTAAGTGTTCACCCTACAGAATTTTCAGATATACACAGAAAATAATAGCTGCACAAGATTCTAAGCCCCACAGATCATCGCTGAGACAGTGGTACTCGTCTTTTAAAGATCTATGTACTTTATGTATGTGGGAGTATCTCCATGTACGTGTATGTAAGCGTGCCACATGTGTGCCTGGCGCTGTGAGAATCTAGGAGAGACTGTTGGGTTCTCTGGAGCTGGAGTTTCAGATAGTTGTGATCTGCCATGTGGGTTTTGGGAACTGAACCTGGGTCTCCTGTAGGAGTGGCCAATGCTCTTAAATGTCAAATCATCGATCAAGCCTGGTGTTATTCGTCTTATCCAAGTGCTTAAAAGCTGTTTGAAAAACAAATCTATATTCTTCTTCTGTTATTGTAATCACCATATTGTGAATAATTTATGCTGTTAAATGCTGACTAAATATACCATTCTCAATGGCAACTTTTATTCTATTAAATGATTATATCTTGACTTACTTAGGCACTTGACAATTTTTATTATTTCATATGTAAGAGTGATGACTCCAAGTATTAGTTAATATATAACAACTATTTATAAACATTTGTACTTATACCCACAGTTAAGTGTAAGTTTAACTTTATCCTTATCAAGGAAAATTCTCTTTGAAACAAATGATGACCACAACAGAAAACCCAGTCCCAATGGTTACATCTATAAAACATTTTCTCACCTAAGACTCAGTTCTCAGTATTTGGGGGCTATAACTCATCTGAATGTTTTATTATTCTTTTATAGTCCATTTCTGGAAGTTAAACCACTAGGTCAAAAGCCGGTATAGTCTTAAATTTTCTGAATATGTTTCCAAATTTTCTTCTTGAAAATATATGGCAACTTGTTCTTTTCTTTTTTATTGTTTATTTTATTTATTATTTATTATAATTTACTCTCTTTGTATCCTGCTGTATCCCCCTCCCTCATCTCCTCCCAGGCCAACTCACCCACTCTCTTCTCCCCCTGTACCCCTCCCCTAGTCCACTGATAGAGAAGGACCTCCTCTCCTTAAATGTATATTGAAAATGGGTTTTTCCATACAATATATTCTGATCATGGTTTCCTTTCCCCCAGCTACTCCTGGATCCTCTCCATCTCCCAACCCACCCAAATCTACACCTTTTGTTTTGCTAAATTTTCCTTCATAGTAAATCTTTGCCAGTTGTGTGCAAGTAATTTATATCAATAAAAGTTCAGTGTGGAATTTAATTAGTTTGTTGAATTAGTTTGCATTTTTGATGTGTTTGACATGTTTATAAAACATTTAAACATCTCTGTGAATGTGCATACTGGATAATTTGTAGGATTTCTCATAAAGCAGGTTAGAACTCTCATTCTGTAAGAATTCAGGGATGAAATTTTGCCAGGAGGTTTTGTCACTATTTTCTTTCTTCCTACATCCCTGGCCACTGGTTTCTGATTTTTTTTCATATTTATTTATTTATTCATTTATTGTTAAAATTTATTCACCTTTTATCCCGGCTGCAGCCTCTTCCCTAGTCTATTCCCAATTCCACCCACTCTCCCTATTCTTCCCCTACCCCTCTCCCCAAGTCCACTGACAAGGGAGGACTTCCTCCCCTTCTATCTGACCCTAGCCAGAGAAGGGGGTCTACGTCCTCTCTATGCATGGTCCTCGGCTAGAGTATCTGTCTCTGGGACCAGGCGACTTGGCTCTGCCTGTCTTTCTGTGGAGCTCCTGTCCCCTCCAGGGCTTTCTATCTCCCTCTTCTTCCATAAGATTCCCTACACTCTGCCCAAAGTTTGCCTATGAGTCTCAGCATTTGCTTTGATACCCTGACGGGTAGTCTTTTAGAGCCCCCTTGTGAAGGCTTCTGTCCTGTTCCTTATCTTTTCCTACTTCTGATGTTGATAGATGTCTTTTCCTTCTGTTTGCCCTTCTGAGTGAGGGTTAAACCTCTTCCCTAGGGTCCTCCTGGTTGTTTAGCTTCTTTAAGACTATAGATTTTAATATGTTTATCCTATATTATATGGCTAAAATCCACTTATAAGTGAGTACATACCATGATTCTGGGTTATCTCAGGTGATCTTTTCTAGTCCATCTGTTTGCCTGCAAATTTCATGATTTCCTTGTTTTTAATTGCTGAGTAGTGTTCCATTGTGTGCCACAGAAGTTGTGGGGCATTTATGCAATGGTTTCTGAGTTTTTAAAGTAGGATCTTGTAGTAACCAAGAGACTTAAGTCAGTGTTGTAATTCTAATAGTTGGAAAGAAACAATTTGGACCAAGTAACGAGTCCTTTTATTTCCTTGAGAATTTCATATATGAGTATTGTATTTATTTCACTTTCACCTTTATTCACCTTCCAGCTCCTCCTGTGTCCTCCCACACTAAATTCATGACCTCTATGGCCTTTTCTTTAATTAACCTTGTGATATGTGTGTGTATATACACACATATGTAATATGCATTTGCATACACACACACACACACATATATTTCACTAGTCCGTCTGTATAGTGTTGCTAGATCATTTTAGGCAGACCACTGGGACTGGATAACCTATCAGTGGTGTTATGCCTGGAGGAGAAGACTGATTGTCTCTCCCTGAGCAGCCATTGTTTTTCTGTAACTCTTTGGATGCGGCCTTGTAACGTTTCCACCATTCACACTGGCATGTTGATTAGTTTTAACTGTGCAGCTTTTGTTAGGCAAACATGCTACTTTACGAATGAAGTTTCCCTGTCATATACGGAAGACACTGTCTTGAAGTCAATGTCTTTGTCCTCTGGCCTTTGCAATCTTTCTATCTGCTTTTCTGTAATGTTTCTTGAGCCTGAGGTATGGAGGATTGTTGTAGATGGATCAACTGGGGTTGGGCATCACATGGTAGGTTCTCTGCATTTGGCCAGTAATGAATGTCTGTATCTGTTGGCTATGAAAATAATTTCTTTGGTGAGGAGGGGGAGCTCTACTTATCTGAGGGTATAAGGATAAGAATTTAGAATTTAGTTAGGAATTATATTGGTTGAGAAAAGTGGCAGGAAGTGGGCTTTCCTCTAGGATTCATAGGGAGTTGGCTGGATTTACCACACCAGGTATAAGTTACTATCTGTTGAATAGCCCTTAAGTCAAACTAGACAGCGATTGGCTACTTCCTTGACAAATGCCATTGTTGCTTGTGTGGAAAACAACTTTCTGTTATGCTGATTGTTACTGTGAAACCATCAGAGGAAATCAGTATTGTTGGTAGAGTTGGAAGAATGACTATAATATAACTACAAATGAAGCACAAACCCTTTCACCAAAATGAGATATTTGTTCATTGTAGCTTTATATTTCATTAGGAAACTTTATTTATGAATTATTTCATTAGTTGCTTTTTTATTGCTGTAGTCAAATGCCTGACAAAAAAATTAAAGGAGCAAAATTTTATTCTGGTTCACAGTTTGAAATCATAATCCATCACTGCATAGAAGTTATGGTATCAGGAGAGTGAGGCAGATAGTCACACCGAATCCATAGGCAAGAAAGAGAGAAAGATGAATGAAGTTATGTAGCTCACATTCTTTTCATTCACCCATTGTATGGTGCCCCCTACCAGCATTTAGGGTGACTCTTCCCACCTAATTAATACAGTATAGAAACCTCCTCACAGACCTACCAGGGGAGTTTTTCCTAGATCCCTTCAAGTTAAACTTCAAGTTGAAAATCAAGAATAATCATCACAGCTATACATGTAGTTCATAATGAAAAAAAAAAAAATCTCAGAATTGTGTTCCTTATGCTCCACTGAGTCCCTAACTGAACTTCCATTCCCAGGAGATAGAACAGACAGGAAACTGGGATTCCCAAGACATTAAAACATTGAAAAAAGGTATATGTACTGGTTAGTTTTTATGTCTACACGACACAAACTAGAGTCCTCAGAGAGAAGGGAGCGTCAGGTGAGAAAATACCTTTATAAGATCTGCTGTCAGGCATTTTTAAAATTAGTGACCGATGGGGGAGGACCCAGCCCAGGGTGGGTGGTGCCATCCCTGGGCTGGAGGTCCTGGGTTCTCGAAGAAAGAAGGCTGAGCAAGCCATGGGGAAGCCAGCCAGTAAGCAGCACCCCTCCATGGGCTCTGCACCAGCTCCTGCTTCCAGGTTCCTGCATTAACCTTCTTTGAGCAGTGATGTGGAGGCTGAAGCTAAACAAACCCTTTCCTCCTCAAGCTGCTTTGGTCACGGTGTTTCATCGTAGCAAGAGTGACCTTAAGTAAGGCAGTATTTGACAAAGCAAACCCACTTATTTAGCTATATTCATGTCTATAGGTACACAAATATGTCTGGTGGTAGGACATACGGAATTCCTCAGCATTCACTCATGAATTAACGATTAGTCTTGAACTTTCAGGAAATTTCAATATTGTGCTTTGGCTAAGAGTCTGTTTGACCTTGCTGCTTCCCAGGTTCTGAAGAATGACATGGTGCTGACACTCATGTGTCCACCTCAAGCAACCTGATGGAACAGTTGCATATTCCTCGCATGAGGTTAAAGTTCTGTTAATTGGGAGCAAGGCGAGAAATTGACTTAGTGCATGCTGTAAGCCTTGTCTTGTCCAACGAAATGTTTTTACTGTTTTCTCTCAAACTTACATTAGCACATCAGACACATATATTAATTGGAAAAATCTGTTCCTTGTAGGAGAGAACAAGATTTTTCTTTGCACATACCGTTATGTGTTGCAGAAAGTAGCCTCAAAAAAAAAAAATACATACTGCAATTATTTAATCAACTTCTCCACCATGGTTGTATTTTCTTTGTGGACTATACTTGAAACTTCAACCTCAGCTTCCTTCCTGTAGTTCTTTAGAAATTATTTTTTTTTACTGAAACATTAGTCCTTTTTTGATAAATGATTAAAAAGGGACAATCTATTTGCTTTTCTTTCTTTTTAAATTTTTTTTCTTTATTTTAATTATTTATTACAATTTATTCACTTTGTATCCCTGCTGTAGACCCCTCCCTCGTCCTCATGAGGTACCACCCTCCCCCCCTCTTTCCCCTTAGATGTGTCCCTCCCCTAGTCCACTGATAGTGGAGGTCCTCCACTCCTACTCTCTGATGCTAGCCTATCAGGTTTCATTGGGACGGTCAGAATTTTTTTTTTCTCTCTGATGTGAGCACTCTCTGACTACGACATCTGTCACCCCATTGATCGCCAGGGTTGATTTGACTCACCTGGCTGGCCAGGGAGGTGTCCTCTTCCTCCCTCACCGTTCCATGTATGTCCCTCCAGAAGCTGTGTTCAGTTGAAGAGGACCAGTCTTTGGTCAAGGTCAAGGTATAGGAGTAGCCTTACTCCCCTGCTAGAACCTCCAAACAAGTTCAAGGTTTATTTTTTTTTCCAATGTAGTATAAGAGACTACAAGTTCAAATAAAAACAAGTAAAAAAGAGATTTCATTTGACGATGGGAGAAACAGTAGAGAATAAGGAGCATTCTGAAATAATTTACAGCCATAGGCTTTAAAAAGCTGTAATATGCTGGAAAACACATGACATACAACCAATGACTTCTTAGGAATTTTCCTCTTAGAGTCGTGAATAAGAATAAAGAAACCTTGCCACTTTATCCCAATTCATTTTCGGTCGACTCACCCCAATTAGCCAGGAAAAATAACAGTGAAGTACTAGGTAAGAATCTACTTTATAACCTTCCATTCTCCGTGTTTGCACACTTTAACTTCCCACGGGTGCCTTCACTTTAGGTCAGCCAGGGTTTTAATCTTGCCTTTTTGATTTGTAGATTTAGGTTATTCACCTTTGTAGATTTAGAGGGTCATTTAACACAGTTCAGACAGATTTTCCTTGAAGTCCTAGATGGGTTTCTCTAACATATATTTAAAGCTATCCAGCTTAAGCAACCTGATAGAACAGTCACGTATTCCTAACGTGAGGTTAAGGTTCTGTTAATTGGGAGCAAGAAGAGAAATTGGCTAAGCGCATGCTATAAGCCAGGTTTTGTCTAACTAAATAGTTTTACTATTTAAAAAAAAAAAAAAAAAACCTTACGTTAGCACATCAGACATATGTATTAATTGGAAAAATCTGTTCCTTGTAGGAAGGAACAAGATTTTTTCTTTGCACATACCATTATGTATAGCAGAACGTAGTCTCTGTAAGTATATTAATTGTATGTTTATTAATATATGTACAATTAAGCAAAAATAATGTCAAAGACACAAAGATGCTAGAGTATAACCTGAGCCACTTCTTTATTCATGAGGTAAAGTAAGAGTTAATATATTCATCACACAGATATTTAATAAGAAGATTCTTTATTGTGTGGATATTTTAACTACTGGAGGTACATTGGGGTATTACATATAATAACTATAACAACAGTATATTAAGCAGTATGGTTCCTGGCCTCATAAACTACATAATTTTTCTCTAAGATTTAAAATAAGGCAACACTGAAGAAAGTTTTGTTCTTACATACACTCTGTCACATTATGTTGATAAGTCAAACGTATTAATGTCTTTGACTTTCATCTTTCTCTTTTCTGCTCTCCATGCTGCTACATTAATATGTGCATACGATATAAAATTACCCCGCATTTATGAGACTATTCACTTTACTCTACTGTAGAGATTTAATATTACATTCATATGGATGGTGTAATAGGACTAGGTGGTATAATAAATTCTTCTTTGATACTCTTCTCCTCCTCCTCCCCCTGACAGTAGTTACAGGAAAGAGCGTCTTACCTTCTGATGTAAAGTACTGTCATTTTACACAGGTTGTTTGGTTTTTATTTTCTACAGTGATCTTTTTTTCAGACAGAAGGAGGAATTAGTGTTTACTAACATTGTTATACCCCTTTTACCTAAACTCAGTGGGTTTCCCTCCCTTCAAAGACGAATGCTTACACACAATAATGTACTGTACCAGAAATTCTTTACTTAGAAAATACGAATATCATTCATATGAATTATGTGAATATCCTCTCTAATTATGTGAATATTCACTTCACATAAATCTCTCACTGGTCAAGCCTATATGTAAATGGTCACAAATCAAACACATACTATAATTACGTTTTTGTAAAATGTTCATATGGGACAGAGAGGCACGAGGGATCATAAGAGCAAGAAAGAGGATATCAGCTAGAGAAAGCAATGATTCAAATGCTATTCCTTGTTGAATTAAAAAAAGATTTATTTTCTGCTATACTTTTCTATAGTTTCAATTGTTTGTACCAGAACAGTATAAAGAAAAGAACACACCTATGACTCTATAAACTTGTGCCTTCGGGGGTCTCTGCAGAT
The DNA here is from genome assembly GCF_030254825.1 of Meriones unguiculatus. NCBI lineage: Eukaryota > Metazoa > Chordata > Mammalia > Rodentia > Muridae > Meriones > Meriones unguiculatus. Next base: position 56,241,862 of record NC_083362.1, on the reverse strand, counting down.
CTAACAAGTACATCTCTCTACATGGGAGGATATTTGTTGTATGTTATTTAAGGGCATCTAGGCATATTCTTCTATATATAAAAAAAACACCCAGTATTTATCTGTTTATGATGATTCAAATTAAGATGCAAATATTCTGGGAAAGGGTCATTATGTCACAAACACTTTATTAGCTTATACTTTCAGGTCATGTCTTGTTTAATAATATGAAATACTGATCTTCCAAAGTGTGAAATCAAACACTTGTTAAATGAATGTTCTCTTCTAGTTATTAAATAGCTGTGTACCAAGGAGACACTAAAATACTCTGTCTTAGCTTTTCTTTCCAACGTGTGAGATCAATAAGATTCTCTGAAGCTTGAAAGTCGCTACTTCTGTGGTTGTATGTTGCAAAGTCTGTACTTCCGTGGTTGTCTATAGCAAAGAAAATGCTTCTTGGTACCCACTCTCAATGTGATGGTTGATCGTCACTGTCAGGCTCACTGGGTTTTAAACCATCCAGGAGACACCTCTACTAGTGTCTGTAATGGAGTTTCCACAAGTGGTTAACATGAAGACATGAAGACCCATCTTAGATAGCATTATTCTATTTGTTTGGGTCCTGGACTGAAAACGAAGGGGGCAGGGAAACCCAGCAAGCTGAGCATCCACATTCATCCTTCTCTGTTTTTTGAGCTCTGTGTGAAGAGCTGCCTCGCTCTCCTGCCACCACAGCTAGGGTCGCTCTCACTGCCGCACCATCCTAGTGATGAACCAGGCCCTCAGTGGGTGAGCCAAGCCCCGTTAGGTTGTCTATGCCATGCATTTCGCCACAACGAGGAGTCAAGGACTAACGACAATCATTTGTCTGGCATGCAGACCAGATTCTGGGGGTGGGGATGGGGGTGAGAGGGTGAGTAGACACCAGAAAGAAGATTGGAATGACACTTCTGGCTTAGGCTACTTCACAATCATCCAGAGAAGCAGCGATTCTGATTTGTGGGAAACCAAGAATTAGTGAATTCATAAATTATATAAGTTATTATAATAACCGAATTGCCTGAAGCTAAACTCCCTTACCTTTCTCCACAACAGGCTGCCTCTTGGAATGATATCATCGCCTCAGTACTCAGGCAAGAAGCTGAAACCTAAACTGTTTTTTATTTCCTGCTCTTGGGCCCTCTGTCAGGTTCAAAATTTCAGCATGTATGTCTGTAGTTTTTATGGAAACTTGGGTACCTTTCTATTTTCACAAAGTTTCACTTCCTCTTTTGCTTTTTCAAATCACTCAAGGCAACACCATGGGGAGTATCCAAATTGTCTAAATAATCTTCACAGTAAAGGATAGTTCAGATAGTTAACACTCTGCTGGATTTCAGAATGGAGGTTGTTCCTAACCAGGTACGTGAAAAAAACAATTTTGTTTTCTTTTGTATACGTTTAAACTCTAGACTTTTACCAAGCCTGAACTTGACAAGGTAAATAGTCAATACAGCATGATTTGTTTTAGTCACTTTTTTTTTTTTTTTTGCAAGGTTTGTACTTAATGTTTTGTTTGCTGTGATTGTAACAGAAATTTGTTGTGGCTTCTACATGGTAAAGAATATTTACTTTCTCTCTCTCTCTCTCCCTTCTTTCTCCCCTCCTTTGTGTGTGTGTGTGTGTGTGTGTGTGTGTGTGTGTGTTGGGGTTGTAATGGCTTAGGGATGGGAGGTTCATGGATCTAATACAAAGCTGGAAAGTCAGGCTCCTAAACACTCAGGAATCATAGTGCTTCTAGAACAACCAGTAGCAGAAAGCCCAGGGTGCAATTCACTCCCAAGAACAATTTTTTTGGTATCGGTATAGCACCCCTCCTCTATTGAAAGAAAATTTCAGGCACCCTACACCCTTCATTTAAGATTCAAAGGCCCAAGAACATCTAATTGATTAAACCTGCTTTCTTACTAATTGATTAAACCTGTTTCTTCTCTCCTCCTGACCTCCTCTCTGGAAATTATATATATAGTACTCTACCACTTTAGCTACATTCCAAGCTTTTAAATATGTTCTCTGGAGATACTTTCACTAGACATATGGACATAACACAGCTGGAAAACCTGGCGGATAGGACCTAAAACCCCTGCTCAGATGTAGCCCATAAACTCATTCTCAAAGTACGTTCCCTAGTAAGGGGAACAGGGACTGTCTCTGACATGAACTCAGTGGCTGGCTCTTTGATCACTTCCCCCTGAGGGGGAGCAGCCTTACCAGGCCACAGAGGAAGACAATGCAGCCAGTCCTCATGAGACCTGATAGAATTGGAGGAAGTCCTCCCCTATCAGTGGACTAGGGGAGGGGCGTAGGGGGAGAAAAAGAGGAAGGGAGGGTGGGGTAAGGAGGAGACTAGGGAGGGGGCTACAGCCAGGATACAAAGTGAATAAATTGTCATAAGTAATAATAATTAACATTTTAAAATAGCAATATATTTTCTTATATGGCAGAAGTGTTATCTCTTAATGTTATAGATAATTTTTCATATTGAATCAGTTTAAGTTTTAGTTTACTTGTTACAAAAATACTGAGAATATGCCCAAAGAAACATGAAGCTAGTTTTTCTTTCAACTACTTTTGTTCTAAATCCCTTTTGCTTTGTTTTGAAAGCCTGTGAAGCAAGTTGAGTTGGCTAAGGTCTGCGCACAGGTGAATCTGATTAGGTAAATGCAATGTGATTCAGAATGACTAACCGCTTTTTTGCTTAAGTAGAACAGTGACATCTAGTGCCTGAAAAGAATGTGTCCCTGGATTTGAAAGATCCCTTGCCTTTAGGTTGATGGATGATAAATGAGGGAAGTGCCACGTGTATCTACAAAGACGGTCTCATAGTGACTCCTCTTCATCCACAGGACTGTGGTATTGGACTTTGGGCTCATGCTCCATCAATCTATCATTTGTATGTCTATACTTCTCAGGAAAATGGGTACATTGATGCTAATTCTGTATTTTATTTTGTCCCCAAAACGTACTCTTAATTTTTGGAAGACACAAATACCTCATTCTCAAAAGCAAAATTAGGGGGCTTGGGGAGACGGTTCAGTCTATAAAGTGCTTGCTGGTCAAACAGGAGACCCCGCTCTGAATCTCCAGTGCCCACATAAAAAAGCGGGTGTGGCACGTATGCCTGTCCTCTCAGTACTGCAGTGTCTGAGGTGGGCAGATCTCTGGGGCTCACCAATCTGGTGAGACCCAGGCTCTAGTGATATGTTCCTGTTTCAAAAGGTAAAGTTGATTGAAGTCAACACTGAACATTGACTTCTGCCCCTCTCTCACATAATCAAAATGATGTGTCCTGATAACCACAGTCATTTAATTGTTACAATTGATGTCCCCTATTATTCCTTTCATTGCTCCTGGTCAATGCAGTGCTGGTCACATTGTTAATAAGCTCAGTACTGTTGAGTAGAATACTGGGTACTACTCAGCAGTACTGAGTGCTTTGTGTCCCCAGGGCATCCACCTTACTGAGACAAAAGGAAAATAACTTGTAAAAGTAAACAATTTGAAGGTGATATAGCCATGTTTCAGTAACAATTACAATACTTATTTCCCCGAATATCTTGCACTCCAGGTATAAAAAAAAATAGCACCTAAAAATGAATTGTATTTTACAGATTTAAGACTAAGAGTTTCAATAAAAATAACAGACGTTGTACAATCGGAAACCCTGGATGATGTTAAAGTGGGAAGGCTTTCTCTGCTGTTCTGATTATTGCAATTAGAATTTCAAGACATAAATTTTGAAGGTGATATAGCTAATTTAACTGAGCTACAAAGAAGATGCCAATTTCAGCATAAATGCCAGTATCAGCAAAGTTGGTGTGGCACACTGGGAGATAAGAGGCATCTCACATATTGATGCCAAGACGAATCGGGTTTCATGAAGGATGTAGCAAGTTTATTTGGACCAGGAGTGGCTGAGTAAGCAGCTCAACCTGTTTACTGCTTAGCTGGTTGGTTCCTGTCCAGGAAACTCAACAGTAACAGTGTCAGAACAACTGCTGTGTTTTGGGGCAGGTGCCTTAGCTCTCATAGGTAAAGCACTATAACTAAGATCCGTGTGGAAACTTCAACAAATTATTTGATCAACTTTATTCAACCTCCTGATGTCACTTTATCCTCTTGAATCAAATCATAGACTTACTGGAGCCATAATGACCTCTGGTTAAGATCACTGATTAGAACATCTGTTATTAAGATTTTTTTACTGGAGCCATAATGACCTCTGGTTAAGATCACTGATTAGAACATCTGTTATTAAGATTTTTTAGAATTGTCTCTATGATGATATAGTGGCAAGTTGGGATCTTACTGCCCCATCTGCTTTGCTTCTTCTTAGATTTAGATATCATTTTTAATTTCAGTGAAAAAGCTCACACGGTTTCACTCTCCAGAAGTGAATATTATTAACACTGGTTGCTAAGGAGCAGCCAAGATCCCACGTATTGGCTTCAGGTTCTATGGAGAGAGGAGACTCAAATACTTTAAAGGACAACTGCAGAGCTAGGGAAGATAATGAAGACTTCTGTCTTCTTCTCTTACTTACATATCTTTTCTTCCAAATATCTTAGGAAAGATAACTTAGATGGCAAAGTGTATTTTTTACAAAATAAAAATTTAAATAGTAATTATTAATACATACTCTACTTGCTACTAAGCTACAATTAAGTGGAAAAAAAGATGTCAGTTGTCTTAGTCAGTGTTCTTTTGCTGTGAAGGGACACCACGATCAAGGCAACTCTTATGAGAGAACTCATTTAATTGGGGCTGGCTTACAGTTTCGCAGGCTTAGCACATTGTCGCCCTGGCAGGAAGCAAGGCAGCAGGCAGATAGACATGGTACTGCAGAAGTAACAGAGAGTTCTACATTCATAACTGAAGGCAGTAGGAAGAGAGAGACACGGGGACTGGCCTGGGCTTCTGAAACCTCAAAGCCCACCCCCAGTGACACACTTCCTCCAACAAGGTCATTCTTACTCCAGCAAAGTCACACCTCCTAATTCTTCTTGATGACTAAGCACTCAAAAGCATAAGCCTGTGGGTCATTATTATTCAGACTACCGCATCGGCATTTAGAACAGTGTAGTCACACTTTAAACATAACATCCTCTGGTTTGTGTTTATGTGTGTGCACATGTATATTTAACAGAAAAATGTACATATTGATATTTCTTCTTACCTACAGAGCAGCTAACAGTTAGCCATGAGCAAGTGCTTCTAAGTACAATAAAGAGAAATAATTGTCACCAAGAGTTAGTGAAAATCCTTTCTTCAAACATTGCAAACATGTGACACACTTAACTCTATGTGAGTTAAGATTCTACCCTTTAATGGAACAAGTGGAGAGAGGAAGTGGAATTGGCAGTGTGGAAATGTTACACAAACAAGAGGAAAATTAGCTATCACAATGCCTAAAGGTGGTGTTTTGCATAGTTCAACACTTGCAACTTTTGCTCCACCTTTTTTTTTTTTTTTCTGCTGAGGAATAAAGTGTTTACATTAGCCTAAAGGGCATATAAACATACACTATATGTACATATACACATATGTTTGTGTGCATCTGTAGTGGAACATGCTGGCGCTGTTTTAAGATACGACAATTGTAAAAGTATCTGGTTAATTTCCAGATGTTGCACACTTAAGAAGGAGACCCGAGGTTAGAATCTCAACAGCCAAATTCTAATTTCATCTAATCTCTAGAGGCTAGACCATGTTCCAATATATGACGTTTTATATGAAATTGCATTACAGTATGAAGAATGTGTTAGCATGAGTACTGTGTTACAAATTCTATGTGTACTTACACCGAGCTAGTATCTTTGTCCTGGTGTCCTCTGTCACCCTATATCATATTCCTTTTGGGCAATCGGTACAACCTACAAAGGAATTAAATTCCTCTCAATGCAACACTCCAATCCAGTTTACTGCTGTTAAATCCAGTGTTCTCTTAGAACATGATTTATTCGAAAATGTTTCATGTATATGACCATTTTGCCTACGTGTATGTATGTATACCACACGCAGGCCTGTTGCTTACAGAGTCCAGAAGACAGCATTGGATGTTCTGGAAGCAGAACATTGAGAGCTTTCGTGTCGGTACTGGGAACCAAACCCGGATCTTCTGCAAGAGCAGTGTGTGCTCTTAACCACTGAACTATATCTGTAACTATAGCTCCAAATTCAAATTTCTTTTTAAAATTTTATTTATTTTTATTTTTTTTGATGAATTTATTTATTTGTTCACATTGCTTCTCAATCACAACCCCATTCCCTCCTCTCCTCCCATTACTATAGTTACTTCATTTCATCCCTCTGCCAACAACAGGTCTAGATTTACCTATTTCCTACTCTGCAAAGAATAATATCCTAAAGGTGACAAGCTTTCCATAGCTGGATTCCAAACCTGCACTGTCTTTTTTTTTTTTAATGGCTGTTCAGGTTATAGTATGCTGCTTTATCTTAGAGAGCACAGGTAATCAGTGTGCCAAGTTCAGCTCATAGATTTGTATAGATATGTGTGTATTTTAAAGACAAATTCCCAACATTGTGGAATATCCCACATAAACATTTTCATTCTGACAATCGTCGGCCATATCCAGACCCAGAGTTACCCAGGCCCAAACTGGAGATGAATATTACTTTGTTTGCATCTTGTTGACGTACCAACTTTTTCCTTCGAACCTTTGGTAAATTTATTGGTTGCTCTCTTGTGTTTTGAAAGTTTTTATCGATTCTGTATGAATTTCAAATCACAATGTGGAATTGTAGACTGTGGACTTCAGAATAGGAGATGAGTCATCCCAGTCACTGTTTCTCTTACTCTGAGCCCTGAAAGACGGGGTCTGGGAATGCCACCCACGTGATAGATGGCTTTAGTCCCACCACAGCAACATGTGATAATTGAATGAAGGTTTTTATGGAGAAAACTAGAAAACAATAAATGAGAAGAACCTGAATTTAGAGGAAAAGTTGTCCACGAGACAAATGCTATATGGTACACTTGGGGTTTGCCAGTGACTAGTGTGCTATTTGGCAGGTAGCCAAGACCATAATAGTCTCTTAAAATACATGAGCTAATATGGTAGAAGGTAGTGGCTCCAGGCTAAAAGCAGACTTAGAATATTGGGAGGACTGTAAACCGTTTTTGCTAGCTCGATACAAAGACATTAAAATGAAACACGCGTGTTGGGATTTGAAGCCGATCAGAAAAAAATAAGTTATTTCTTTTAGTCTTCAGTTTAACCGGGGGATTACCATCCTGCCCCATGCTGTCCATCCTTAACTTAAAGCTGTTTTATTGGGATTTGGGAAAAAAAAGATAATGAACATTGCTTGTAGATGTGGGCAGAATCAGGGAGGAGACTCAAGGAAGCAGATGATGACACACGGTGCTCTTGACATATGCTCCTCAAACTAACCGACATGTGCTTCTCAAACAGTTGTGCATTTGTTTGTCCAATCAAATGATTTTTCCCACCATTATCCTTCCTTCCTTCCTTCCTTCCTTCCTTCCTTCCTTCCTTCCTTCCTTCCTTCCTTCCTTCCTTCCTTCCTTCCTTTCTTTCTTTCTTTCTTTCTTTCTTTCTTTCTTTCTTTCTTTCTTTCTTTCTTTCCTTTTTGTCTGTAATTTTTCCACAAGAAATCTGCCAGAAAAAGAAGGATGCTGAAGGAACTCCCTGACACATTTTCTTTGAACCTGATCCATGGCAAGATCTGTGGTCTGTACTCCGGAGAAGACAGCAGCTCTGATGTAGGAAGTGACTAGAGATAATGCTTATATTTGTGAAGTACTTGCTGTCAGGAAACGTTCTCATAAATTTATACTTACTAACTGAAAAAAAAAAACAATTTTATGGTACTTTTCATATTCCAAACCTTTCCTCAAAATATACAACAACAGCTCACATAAGCCTGACAGAAACCCTGTGGTGTGGGATACCACCACATTCATTCTACATTCGAGGAAAAAGGGGTGTTGAGAGATTAAGAAAACTGCCTAATTTGCACAGAGAGTAGATCCCAGACTCAGAAGTAGGATTCACTGGCAGGCAAGTGGGCCTGTTTCATGGCTGGACCTCTCACAGGTTAGTGACTTGTCCAATATTCTGAGTTTATTGAGTTGTACTATTCACCCAGTGAACTGTCAAATGATCAGCTTTGATTGCTGACTTTTCCACTGCTAGCTTTGTTAATTAACTCCTTTGAACTTCAGCCATCAGCCATGATGAATAATTCATAAGCTATGTGTCTTAAATACAATGATCACTTGATAAACTGTCAGTGGTATAGAAGGTTCCTGTTAGAAAGTATTTTAAGCTACATGCTCCAAGACAAATAGGTAAGTGCCAAAATTTGCTACTGTTATTGGCAGAGGGTCTGTATTTAGTGTTCAGAACAATTATAATGAATGTAAGTTAAAAAGAGAAAGTGATCAACACTTATGTAACCTTGACTTGGATGCAGTTCTTTAACAAGAACAGAATTTATAAAGCAGAAGGGCTCACATGTAACATATACAACATACATGTTAGAAACCAACAAGACAAATATAGAAAAGGAGAAAATTGTGTGAGTCAGAGAGAACTTTAAAACCTTCCTGGGTTGGGGTGGATCCCCAAATGAGGGCCTGGGAAAATGGCTCATTTGATAAAGTGATTGTTGCATAAACATGAGGGCCTGATTTTTGGAGTTCTATCGCCAAGGTGAAAGCCAGAATGAGTTTGGATTGATAATCTCATGCTGGCAGTGGGAAGACAGATGGCTCCTGGAATTCATTAGCCGAACAGTCTTGTCGAATGAGTGATCTCTAGGTTCATTGAGAGGATGGACCTGACATTGGTCTCCAGTCTACTTTGGAATATGGGCGGACACATGCATAGCTCCAGCCACTCCCCACTTCACATCTACTCACACAGAAATCCTCTTAAAGAGTGGTTGGGAGTCCCAATCAAAGAAATGCAGAGGTGATGATCAGCGGACAATATTCAAGTGTCTAACTGATCTATTCTGTAGCACAAAATAGATCATCTTGATGGTGAGTACACAAGACTCCAATGGATAGCTCCAAATCTGTGCCCACAACAGTGTTTCAGTGTTTTAAATAATATTTGTGGACACACACACACACACACACACACACACAGAGAGAGAGAGAGAGAGAGAGGGAGAGAGAGAGAGAGAGAGAGAGCAAAACAAAACAAAAAGCAACAACAAATGGCATGAAGTAGGAAAGTGATTTTTAGGTCGGGGTGAGAGATGACAGTGGTTTTCTCTACCTTCCTAAATCTGCAGACCTTTTATATAGCTATTCTGGTTGTGGTGACCCCAAAGCATAACATTATTTTTTTCTGCTACTTCATAACAGTACTTTTTCTGCTGTTATGAATCATAAAGTAAATGTTTTTGGAGGTAGAGTTTTGCCAAATTGGTCTTGACCCACAGGTTGAGAACTACTGGCCTAGAGTGAGCTAAAGGGAGGAGGGGATGAGAGTAAAGAGAATGCATTCTACACAAGTACAAAATTTTCATAAAAAAACACCAAATCTAATCAATAAAAATTGCATAAAGAACCTATTTTGAATAGCTATATAAAGCAACGCCTCAGCATAGGGTAATGATAAGGAGATAAAACACTGATTTGTCAGTGTTATCATTTAAAGATCCACTCCTGGTGTTCAGAATAATTCTAATGCTCTGAACTTTAAAAAGTAAGGTGGTCAGATTTATCCAACCTTGGTTTGAATGTGCTCTGTTGGTATAATGTTCTTTTGAAATGTATACACCTTACCCTTGTTTGTTTAAATGCTGATTTCTCCCCCCACCTCTGGTTTCAATCCAGATATTGCATTGTGATATTTATTCTAAGCATCCTGTCTCAACTTTGTGTAAACAGGCCAAAATAAAGCAAGTAGCCATACTATTGAGCAATGGGAGGAGCCAGAGGACAGGAAATGAGTGGGAGGAGATATGGCGAGGAAGAGAGAGGAGGAAGAGATTTTGGAACTATGTGGAGAATGAACCAGGCCTAAGATTTCACAAAAAGCAAATATAATGGGTAAAATCTAAATGTTAGGAAACTATGAGGGCTTGGAGGTTTAAGAGGGAGTAACTATTGCCCAGCATTGTGTTCTAGGTTAACTAAATAAACCCAGTCTCTATGTGATGATTTGGTTATACAGCTGTTTAGGATTAACAGCAGCATTACCAAAAGATACATCAATAGTAAATATTAATCACCACTTAAAATAGTGATTCTTTCTTTTCTTTTCTTTCTTTCTTTCTTTCTTTCTTTCTTTCTTTCTTTCTTTCTTTCTTTCTTCCTTTCTTTTCCTTCTTTCTTTTTCTTGGTCTGAATTGGTAAAGGATATGGACTCAAATGTTTATAAGGTCTAAAACATATGTGAGAAACCAATAAAAATACCAAATTTTGAGTTTATGTAAGAAGGAGAACCATGAAAGCACCAAGAAGGGACTGCTGAGATGGATCAGCAGTTACACATACTTGCACACAGCCAGAGTTCAACTCCAAGATCTCACAAGGTGGCAGGAGGTAACTGATTCCTGAGAGTTGCCCTCTGATCTCCATACTGATATGATCAGATCACATATTACTCATGTATTAAATATCATTTTCTATCCTGCAAATACACACAGTCACTGTGTGTTACTGGAAATTTAAAAATTGTTCAAGGAAATGGAAATGCTAACCACCTTTATTTGATTCTCATATTTTTATTGATTACTTGGGAATTTCACATAACACACCCCAATCATGCTCACTTCCTGTTTCTTCCATGTCTGACCTCCCCTGTGTGACCTCTTCCCCACCAAAAAAACCCTAATAATAATAATAATAATAATAATAATAATAATAATAACAAGAGAAGAAAAACCACAAGTTCAATTTATGTTGCCCATAAACTCTCAGTGGCCAGCCTCTTAAAGAAAACTGAGTCCTTCCTCACCCCTACCACTTTCCTCCCCATCCCCACCACTTCCAGAAGCCATCACCTGTGAAGAGCTAGACTTTAGCATCCTCATCACAATTTTTGTTTTGTTTTGTTTTTCCAGATAGTTTCTCTGTGTAGCCTTAGCTGTCCTGGACTTGATTTGTTGAGTAGGCTGGCCTGGAACTCACAGAGATAAGCCCGCCTGCCTCTGCCTCTCTGTGTGCTGGGAACACAGGTGTGTGCCATTGTGCCCAGCTCCCTATCACAAGAGTCACAAGAGTTCTCTTCAATGGCTTCCTGTCAAAACTTTCTCTTTTCTTTTCTTTTCTTTCTTTCTTTCTTTCTTTCTTTCTTTCTTTCTTTCTTTCTTTCCTTCCTTCCTTCCTTTCTTTCTTTTCCTTCCTTTCTTTCTTTTCTTTGTCGGGGAAGGAGGAAGGGTTGCCACACAAGCCTTCTATGTCTCTCATTGATACCACTGCAGAAGAAGCTTCCTTGACGTACAGCCGTATGACCTCAGGATCATCTTCCATGGAGGTACAGACTCTGGACATCAAAACAGCTCTCTGCCACATCATGGGCCTCAGACACCATCACAGCCCAGGCTACAGACATCAACATGGCTTAGGAGGGCACCCTGGCCCATGGACATGACGGAGCTTCAGTAGCAGCACAGACCATGGACATTCACATGGCCTTTGGTAGTAAACACATACTGCAGGCCATTTACACCTTCCACATGTTTCCATCTGTCCCTAGTTCTGCCTTTCTTCGTGGCACATTCACCAACCACCGAGTCCCTCCATTTTCCCAACTCTCCATTGCATATTTGTTCCTCATAGTGGCATTGCAGACTGCAGTGTGTCTCTGTCACACACATATATAACTCATCGCTATGAGTCATTGGTCTGGTTCATGGTTTCTTATTTCTGAAGCACCGTTGAGACTGTTCCCATCCCACACCTCTCTGCCTTTAATGTTAGCCGCCCCGAGGCTCACTAGGCACAACAGTTGTGCTTGCCACAAGCTCGACATCTTCCTGCATGGCAGGGGCGGCTCCAGCAACACCATGCTGCTGGCAGGCCTGAGGGCTGAGGACAGAGCTTATTCCTAAATACCTTGTTCTTTGCTGCAACTGCTCCCCCATCATGCTCCCATACCCTCCTCCTCCACTGCCATGTCTCCGCTTAGAGTCTCCAAGCATCTCTCAGGCTCCTCAGAGCTGCCTTGCAGTCCGGCAGCTGGTGCCAGTGGCCTCAGCCAACTTCCATCACAGCCACGCTGCCTTTGTTTTGATTTTTTACACACTGATAAATGTATCAGTTTACCACATTGCACCTCCTAATTAGGGCAAGTAAAACAACAATGGTAGTAAACAAAATAGAAGCTGGATTTTGTGGTTCATGCCTCTAATTCAAGCACAAAAGCGGCGGAAGCAGGAGGATTTACTGTGGGTTGAGTCCAGTGTGGGCTACATAGCACATGTCTGAAAGAACAAAAAGGAAAAAAGTAGGCGAGGAGAGGGAAGGGTTGGAGCATACGCAATGGTGAAATGTTTACATAGGAAGTGCAAGCCTCTGAGTTCAGTCCCTGTGACAAAGAAATGAAATATAAAAAACTATCCATTGCACATTTTTAATAGTCAAGAGCTTGGGAGTAATACTCAAATGTGCTTTGAATATCCCAACTAAAATATATTGCAAATGCTATGTCAAAGATTATCCAATCATCTAGGAAAACTTAATATTTGAGAATGACTATTAAAATATAGTTTATAGACGATAAAGCTATTTAAATATATCAGCTAGGCAAAACTTATCTAAACATATACCAGGAGCGGTAGGTGGTTGCTTGAAACATTTTAAATATATTTTCTCTAAACATTTATACTTCCAATATTTTGTATAAATTGAACATAATACATTTTCTGATTTCTTTAAACCACCATATGTTCAGATTCTACCTTGCTCTTATTTGGCAGAGCAGTCTCTGACTCCACATAACAAGATATTGTACCTGCTGTCCTCAAATACCTCAGATGGTTTTAATTACACCATGTGGTAATTTGTAATTGTAGCTACTTTTAGTTTTTGTTTTTGCTAAAATTTTGGTAGTGGATCCAGGATCCTAAAATTATCAACCTTTGGGTAAAATACTACTAAAATAAGTTTTAGACTTTTTTTTTTTTGTATTTGTGTGTGTGTGTGTGTGCGCACACACGCGCGCATATGTGTGCGACATATACACAGATGTTGGAAAGTCAGAGGACAACATACGGAACTCTTAATCCTCTACAATGTAGGCCCTGGGCATTGAACTAAGGTTGTCTGGTTTGGCACATGCTCCATTTCATGCTGAACCATTTTTTTTTTCTTAGCCCTAGTTTAAGATTTGCTTTTAAGGTCTTTGAGAGTTTTGTAAGGTGTTTTGTTTATTTTCATCCTCTCAGCTCCTTAGCTCCACTTTCTTACCCCCGAAACTTTGTGACCTTATTTTCACCCAACCATGAAGTCTAATTTCTACTGCTTACGTATCCCTGGATATGTGGCCTTCCCCTAGAGTATGGTCAACTTCTTGGGGCCAACTTTTCTTTCTTTTCTTTTTTCTTTTCTTTTCTTTTCTTTTCTTTTTCTTTTCTTTCCTCTCCTTTCCCTTTCTTTTCTTTTCTTTTTAAATCACTTCACAGCCTGATTCCAGCCACCTCCATCCTTTTCTTCCAGTCCCACCCTCAAGCACCTCTCCCCCATTCCCCACTCTCTTTCTTCTCAGAGAAGGGGAGGCTCCCAAGGGGTACCAACCCACACTGGCACCTCAAGTTGCAGGATTAAGTGCATCCTCTTTCACTGAGGCTTGAAAGGGATCCAGGGGTAGATAACAGAGTCAGACACAGTCCTTACTCCCATTTTTAGGGGACCCTCACGACCAAGCTGCACATCTGCTACATATGTGTAGGGGGTGTAGGTTCATCCCATGCATTCTCTTTGGTTGATGGCTCAATCTCTGTGTGCCCCCATGGACCCAATTAGCTTACTCTGTAGGTCTTTCTGTGCTGTCCTTGACCCCTCCAACTTCTTCAATCCTTCCTCCTACTCTTCCACAAATTTCCTCAAGTTCAGCATGATGCTTGGCCCTGGGTCTCTGCATCTGATGCCATCAGCTGCTGGATGAAGCCTCTCCGAAGACAGTTATAGTAGGTCCCTGTCTGCAAGCATAGAAGAGAATCATTAATAGTGTCTTGAGCTGGATTTCTCCCATGGGGTGGGTCTCAGCTGGGCCAGTGATTAGTTCTCCATTCCTTCGATCTCTGCTTCATCTTTATCCCTACACTTTTTGTAGACCAGACAAATTTTGAGTCAAAGGTTTTATGGGTGGGTTGGTGTCCTTATCTCTCCACTGGAAGTCCCACCTGGCTACAGGAGGTGGTGACTTCAAGTTCTGTATGCTCCACTGCTGCTAGGATTCTCAGCTAGGGTCGCCCTTATAGGTTCCAAGAGCCTCCCCTGTCCCAGAAATGCCCCCACCAATTTTCCTTCTGTCTCCTCAGCCCCCCCTCACATTTTGTCTCCAACCCAGTTACCATCTCCACCCCCTCTTTCACCCAATTCCCTCCTTCCATCTACTTCAGATGTCGATTTTAGTTCCTCTTCTGAGAGAGATTCAAACATCCTCTCTTGGGCCATCCTTGGCTTCTTTGGGTCCAAGGATTGTAACATGGTTATCTGGTACTTTCTGGCTAATGTCTACATATAAGTGAGTACACACCATGTGCGTCTTTCTGGGTCTGTATTACCTTACTCAGGATGATCTTTTCTAGCTCTATCCATCTGCATACAAATTGCATTATATCTTTTTTTTTAATAGCTGATTAGTATTTCCATCGTGTAAATGTACCACATTTTCTTTATCCATTTTTTTTTTTGGTTGAGGAATATCTAGGTTGTTTTCAGTTTCTGGTGATTACAAATCTGCTATAACCATAGTTGAGCAAGTGTCTTTGTGGTATGGTGGAGCATCTTTTGGGTTATGCCCAGGAAAGTTGTAGCTGAATCTATAGGTAGATCTTTCCCATTTTCTGAGAAATCACCAGATTGATTTCCATAGTGGTTGTACAAATTTGCACTCCTATGAGCAGTGGAGGAGTGTTCTCCTTTTTTTCATAACATCGCCAGCACATGCTCTCATTTGAGTTTTTTATCTTAGCATTCTGACTGGTGTAAGACAGAATCTCTGAGTCATTTTGATTTGCATTTCCCTGATGACTAAGGGCATTGAACATTTCTTTAAGTGCTTCTTGGCCATTTAAGAGTCCTCTGTTGAGAATTCTCTGTTTAGCTCTGTACCCCATTTTTAACTGGGTTATTTGGTTTGTTGATATTTAATTTCTTAGGTTCTTTATATATTTTGGATATTAGCCCTCTGTCAGATGTAGGGTTGGTAAAGATTTTTTTCCCATTCTGTAGGCTGCCGTTTTGTCCTATTGGCAGTGTACTTGCAGAAGCTTTTCAATTTCATGAGGTCTCATTTATTAATTGTTGATTTTAATGCCTGAGCTGCTGGTGTTCTGTTCAGAAAGTTGTCTCCTGTGCCAGTGAGTTCAGTTCTCTTATACACTTTTTCCCTCTAGCAGATTTAGTGTATCTGGTTTTATTTTGAGGTCTTTTTATCCATTTGGACTTGAGTTTTGTGCAGTGTGATAAATATGGATCAATTTGTATTCTTCTGCATGCAAAAAAAAGAAGATGCTTTCTTTTTTTCATTATATAGTTTTGGCTTCTTTGTCAAAAATCAAGTGTCTGTATGTGTGTGGGTTTATTTCTAGATCTTCAATTTGATTCCATTGATCAATTGTTCTGTGTTTATGCCAATATCATGCTGTTTTTATTACTATTTCACTGTAGTCTAATTTGAAATTAGGAATGACAATGATCCAGTTCTTTTACTCTACAGGATTATTTTAGCTATCCTAGATTTTTTAATCTTTCCATATGAAGTTGAGGATTGCTCTTTCAAGGTCCCTAAAGAATTGTTAGAATTTTGATGGGAATTGCACTGAATTGGTAAATTGCTTTTTGTAAGACAGCCAATATTACTATATTAATCCTACTGATCTGTGAGCATGGGAGATATTTACATCTTCTGGTATCTTCTTCAGTTTCTGTCTTTAAAGATTAAGTTCTTGTCATAGAAGTCTTTAACTTTCTTGGTTAGAATTACACCAAGATATTTTATATTTTTTGTCATTATTGTAAAGGCTGTTGTTTCCCTAATTCCTTTCTCAGATTGCTCATCATTTGTATAAAGGAGGGCTAATTATTTATTTTTTTGAGTTAATTTTGTATCCAGCAGCTTTTCTGAAGGTGTTTATCATCTGAAGGATTTCTCTGGTAGAATTTTGGGGTCACTCATGAATACTATCATATTATCTGTGCATCGTGTACACTATCATATAATCTGTGATGGCATACTTTGACTTCTTCCTTTCCAATTTGATCCCCTTGATCTCCTTTAGTTGTCTTATTGCTCTAGCTATAACCTTAAATACTATATTGAATAGATACAGAGATAGTGAGCAGCCTTGTCCTATCCTTGATTTTGGTAAAACTTCTTTAAGTTTCTCTCCATTTAATTTGATGTTGGCTATAGGCTTGCTGTTTATTGCCTTTATTGTGGTTTCAGTATGGGCCTTGTATCCATAACCTCTCCAAGACTTTTAACATGAAGGGGTGTTATATCTTATCAAAGGCTTTTTCAGCATCTAATGAGATGGTCATATATTTTTTCTTTCAATTTCTTTATATAGTGGATTACGGTGATAGATTTTTCATATGTTGAACCATTCCTGCATCTCTGGGATGAAGCCTACTTGATCGTGGTGGATGATGTTTTTGTTATGTTCTTGGATTTTGTTTGGGAGTATTTTATTGAGTATTTTTGCAATGTTCATAAGGAATATTGGTCTGCAATTCTCTTTCTTTGTAGAGTCTTTATGTGGTGTAAGTATCTGGGTGACTGTTACGGCCAATATTCTTAAAGAAAACTGATACTCCCTTGCTCAGCAGCTATCAATTGTCAATACCTTCTGGGTTAGGGGTCAGACTTCATGTTTATCTTCCCTCTCTATCTGAGATTTTGTCTGGTTTGTCTTTGCACTAGACTTGTGCAAGCTGTTGCAATGGCTCTGAGTTCTCATGGACATCTGTCCTGTTGCCCCTGGAGGACTATTTGCCTGTACTCATTTGCATCTGGCTCTCACACTCTTTAGCAATGATCCCTGGGCCTTGGGAGTAGGGGATGTGATGCACATTTCCCTTTTAGGGCTGTGAAATCTGCAGTCTCTAACTCTCTACATCTTGGCCAGCTGTGAGTCTCTCTGTAAGTCACTTTCTATTGAAAATAAAAGCTTCTCTGAACAGGGCGGAGAGATATGTTAATCTATGAATGTAACAATTACTGGCCAATTAAAATAAAAACATTTGCTTCAGGTGAACCTGACTTTTTCTGGGGTCCCGAAGGCTAACTATGCTGGGTGTGCCCTTCTGCTGGCTCGTCCACCTCTGGGTGTTCTGGGGGCTGTGCCCAGGTGGGTCATGCAGTGAGGGAGTAGGTGGAGACAGGTGTAAACTGAATGTTGCCTGGGGCCCTCCACAGGCCTCCTCAGGTTAGAGCCCACATATAATTCACCTCTGCTGCCTCTGCTGGCTCTGCTGGCTGTGTCCCAGGTGGGTCAGGCAGTTCAAGGAATCTGAGGAGAGGGCTCTAAGATGAATGTTGCTCAGGCTCCCACAGGCCTTCTCAGGATGATAAACTATGGGCGTTGGCCTCCCCCGGCTCCCATACAGTTTACCTCTGCTGGTTCTGTTGGTTTTGTCTTTCACTATCTTTTTTCTGTCTTTGTCACATGTCAGGTGGCAGAAGTTACTGAGGAACCAGGCTGACTCCATTTTAGCTGCAGGAGTGTCTCAGAAAGTTGGAAATAGTTCTACCTCAAGACCCAGCTATACCACTCCTGGACATATACCCAAAAGATGCTCCACCACACAACAGGGACACTTGCTCAACTATGTTCACAGTAGCTTTGTTTGCAATAGCCAGAAACGAAAAACAACCCAGATGTCCCTCAACTGAAGACTGGATAGAGAAATTGTGGTACATCTACACAATGAAATAATACCCACTATTAGAAACAAGTAACAAGGAGGGCCCAAGGGAGGATACTCGAATCCCACTCAGAAGGGGAAATAGAATGGATGTTGAAAGTGGATGAAGAGAGACAAATGGATGGGAGAGTTGTGGGTAGGGGAATGAGGTCAGGGACCAGATGTGGGGAGATCTGGGGTAGGAGGCAAGAGGGCAGGGAAAGACAAGGGAAACCTAGGGGACAGGACATCTCTGAGACAAGCTGGAGAGAGAGTTGGCTCCTGGGAGGATATGGGGTGACTGTAGCTAAGACTCCTAGAATTTGGGGACATGGAGACTGAAGTGGCCACCTCCCAGCCAAGCAGGAGTTCCAGTGGAGAGAGAGGTAACTCACCCCCCAAAACTTAGACCCCAAACCTACCATGCCCATAGAATGTTCATGGATAAAGATGGAGCAGAGAAAGAAGAACTGGCCAACCACTGACTGGCCCAACTTGAGACCCAACCCCATAGGAGAAAGCCAACCCCTGATGCTGTTAATAATACTCTGCTAGGCTTGCAGTCAGGGACTTAGAACGACTGTCCTCTGAGAGGCTCCACCCAGCAACAGAAAAAAACAGTTGCTGAGACCCACAGCCGGACACTAGGTGAGCTTCGGGGAGTCTTGTGGAGGAGTGTGTGGAAGGGATAGAAGATTCCGGAGGGGACAAGAGCCCCTTAAGAAGACCAACAGTGTTAACTAACCTAGGCCCATAGGGGCTTACAGAGAATGAAGCATCAACCAAAGAGCATGCATGGACTGGACCTAGGTCCACCGCACATATGTAACTGGTGGGCAGTTTGGTTCTCATGTGGGCCCCGGAGCAACAAGGGGAGCGTCGGTCATATCTGACTGACATGAACTGGGTTTGCTTCCTTTTGGATCACTTTCCCCTAGCCTGGATGCCTCATCGGGTCTGCACAGAAGAGAATGGACTTGATGCACCAAGGTGGGTTTGTAAGGGAGGGGCTCTCCTTTTTTAAGGAGAAGGGGAGAGGAACTGGGGAAGAGGGTGAAAGGGTGGGACTAGGAAAAGAGTCGGGAGGGAGCTGTGATTGGGATGTAAAATGAATAAATGAGTGAATTTATTAAATAAATACAAACATAAAAACATTAAAAGACACTTTATTTTTGGAATGTTGGAACAGATACACACCATTCTTGTGGCCATTTTGGTGTGAGATTGACACATTTGGCATGAGGGTAAAGACTTGGGAATGAATTTGGTTACTCCCATTATTTTTTTTAACTTTTATTAATTACACTTTATTCACTTTTTATCCCCCCATAAATCTCTTCCTCCTTCCCTCCCAATCCCTTCTTCCCTCCCTTTTCTTCACGCATGCCCCTCCTCAAGTCCACTGATAGGGGAGGTCCCCCTCTCCTTCCTTCTGATCTTAGTCTATCAGATCTCATCAGGAGTGGCTACATTGTCATCTTCTGTGGCCTGGTAAGGCTGCTCCTGGTTAGTCCCATTATTGCTGATAAATAAACACAAAGACAATCACTTTGGTTGAAGACAATACTTGTTTGTTTTTTCAGTTACAAAATGAAGAAAAATCCTTTAATTGCTGATGTTTGTAAAAATATTAGTTCTCTTACTAGATTTGTGAAGGCCATATCTTAGATATGCTGGTTTTGTACTCTCGTTTCTCCTGTCTCAGGATATATTTCTATGGATATATATACATATAGATATATTCTAGATATGCCTACCGAGCCACTTCCCATTTAAGAAATTGGCCAGTTGTTATATTTGGTGCAACATGCCTGTAATTTTAGCACTCAGCAGGCAAAGGTAGCAATCGCACTCTGGGCTACCCAGCAACAAAGTCTCAAAAGAACTAGAAAAAGAAAATAGCAAAGTAATTTGATGTATCATATCATAAATACAGAAAATTTCATAAGCTGGACGACGAGCTGTGTCGCTCACTATTACTCATACTAAGTACATCAATGGATTAGCGGCGAGAAGACTAAGCTGCCTGAGGCTACACATGGGCAAAATTCGTAGGTGCTTAAGTGCCCACAATTTTAGAGATCATCTCTATTCTTTCCTCTGGGTGATAAGGGTGGATTTCTTCACTGCTAACTGTTCTGGAATCAAGAATCTTGTTCCAGTTGGTTTGCTCACTCCCGCATGCGGAAGTGATAGATTGGTTAATATGCAGAAGTCATGCACATCATCTACTGGTGTACATATTTCTCACTACATCTCCTGTTGAATATTGCTGGAAATGTAGATCAGATACCTCGTACTATGAAAGGTCTCCAGTTGCTTGCTTGCAATGTATACCTTTCCATACTAGTGATATAAGTAAGAGATATTTAACTGTTTACCATGAAGAATATTTTCTATATAGAATTCAAAAACTTTCCTCCATCAAATTGAAAACTCAATTTTCAAGAAAAAAATGTATTTGTTCCAAGTTGCAAACTGCTATCAAGACAGCTTTTTGAGGCATCAAAGTGATTTAGTAATAAAATTAAGCTGACTGTATAAGCTTTTTTCCCCTACAAATGAAATTTCAAACTATGAAAAGTGCAATAGTGTTTTGTATTTTCCATTAATCTAAAAAATCTGCATTTAGAATCTGATATCAATTTTTTACTCTTATTTCTGCTACCTCAGGTTTCTCAATAAACCTACAGTGTGAAGCAAAGTGAAAACAAAGTAAAGGAGGTTATATTTCAGGCTGGTAAATTAAAAACTTGAGAGCTACTAATTATTTTTTCATAACTAAGTCTAAATTAAGGATCTGTACAATATGATGATGGCTATTCACCAGTGCGAGTAGGCGGCGTTTTTATTTTAATTGATGACAACACATTGTTATGAAACATGGTGAAGGCCTAAACTTTGAAGTAGATGATGCTGAGGAGTGACAGCTGGAAAGAGTGTCAGGATAATTGTGTACCCAATAAAGACTCATCACAGCAGTTACCAGCCATCTAAGTCAGGTCAAGTACTATAGAGTGTGGTCTGGCTTTAAACTGTGCCATCTGTTTGGAACGGGGAACTTGTATGTGATAACACAGAACCTATGACTTCGAAGCCAAGACAATTACTTTGCAGCCTTTCCCTAAATCATATATTGCTCTAATTTAAACCATTTCCTTCATCTAATAACAATAGGAAAATATCACTTGAATTTATTTTCCCGAAGACCTGGTTTTCTGAATACTGGTGGCCAGCTGAGATGAATCCTTCTCGTCTTGCTTTCAAATTCATGTTTATTTTATACCATGTTGAAAGAAGTTAATTTCAGAAAAAAACAACTTATTTGTCAAAAGAAGAAATTACAGCCTAAAATATACATGCTATATTGGTTGGATCACGAGGCAGGAAATGTACTGCTGTATACATCTGAATTCATAAGTATTTAGCTGCTTTCATTTTTTTCTTGAACACTTGCCCCACTCGCACAAAACTACAGGGCTTTTTGAGATAATTATATAGTACATTCAACTCTAATTCATATATAGCCATCAAGTTCTTATGGATTCCTTTTTATGATACTATGATAAGAATATTTTTTTTTTGCACTTTGGAGTTAGATCCTTGTTTTTTTTCTAAGAATGACAATTTAGTTTAAAAGAATTAACCTTGACCAAAACTCATATTCAAGGTCTTGGCTACCGTGAAGCATTATTAGATATTTCTGTAACAATAGACACCATCAGACCATTAACAATAATTTTAAATAATAAAAATGAGCCTTTGATTATATTAAAAATGTTACTCTGGTTTCATATTTTTCAATTCCTTGTTATTTGTTTAATACAAATGTTATTATTCATTTTTTAATTAAATTTTTATATTTTTATATTAATGACAGTTTATTTACTTTGTATCCCAGCTGTAGCCCCCCCCCATTACTTTCCAATCTCACCCTCCCTCCCTTATCTCCTCCCTGGGCCTCTCTAAGCCCCTTCCATCTGACCCTAGCTTATCAGGTCTCATCAGGACTGGCTGCAATGTTCTCCTCTGTGGCCTAGCAAGGCTGCTCCTCCCTCGGGAGGAGGAGGTCAAAGGTCAGCCACTGAGTTCATGTCAGAGACAGTCCCTGTTACCCTTAATAGGGTACCTACTTGGATACTGAGCTGCCATTGTCTACATCTGAGCAGGGGTTCTAGGTTATATCCATGTATGGTTCTTGGTAGGAGAATCAGTCTCAGAAAAGACCCCTGTGCCCAGATATATTTGGTCCTTGTGGAGCTCCTGTCCTCTCCAGGTCTTACTAACTCCTCCTTCTTTCATATGATTCCCTGCACTCTGCCCAAGGTTTGGTTATGAGTCTCAGTATCTACTCTGCTAGATAGAGTCTTTCAGAGTCCCTCTAAGGTAAGCTCCTGTCCTGTTTCTTGTTTTCTCCTACTTCCAATGTCCATCCCATTTGTCTTTCTAAGATTGATCATCTTACCCTGGGTCCTCCTTCTTGTTTAGCTTCTTTAAGTGTAGAGATTTTAGTATGTTTATCCTATCTTATAGGTTTAGCATTCATTTATGAGTGAGTATATACCATGTGTGTCTTTCTGTTTCTGGGTTACCTCACTCAGGGTGATCTTTTCTAGTTCCCACCATTTGCCTGCGAATTTCATGATTTCCTTGTTTTAATTGCTGAGTAGTATGCCACTGTGTAAATGTAGCACAATTTCTGTATCCATTCCTCAACTGAGGGACATCTGGGTTGTTTCCAGGTTCTGGCTATTATGAATAACACATGGTTGAACAAATGTCCTTCAGCATATTTTGGATATATGCCTAGGAGTGGTATAGCTGGATCTTGAGGAAGCACTATTCCTAATTGTCTGAGAAAGTGCCAGATGGATTTCTAAAGTGGTTGTACAAGTTTACATTCCCACCAGCAATGGAGGAGGGTTCCCCTTTCTCCACAGCCTCTCCAGCATGTTTTATTACTTGAGTGTTTGATCTTAGCCATTCTGATGGGTTTAAGGTGAAATCTCAGGATCGTTTTGATTTGCATCCCCTGATGGCTAAGGACATTGAGCATTTCTTTAAAGTGTTTCTCTGCCATTCTATATTTCTCTACAGAGAATTCTCTGTTTAGCTCCGTACCCCATTTTTTAATTGGATTACTTGATTTGTTGCTTTTTAACTTCTTTAGTTCTTTATATATTCTGGATATTAGTCCTCTGTCAGATATAGGGTTGGTGAAGATTTTTTCCATGTCTGTAGGCTGTCATTTTGTTTTGACAACAGTATTTTTTACTTTACAGAAGCTTTTTAGTTTCAGGAGGTCCCATTTATAGATTGTTGATCTTAGAGCCTGTGCTGTTGGTGTTCTATTCAGGAAGTTGTCTCCTGTCCCAATGAGTTCTAGGTTCTTCTCCACTTGTTCTTCTAACCGATTTAGTGTCGGGTTTTATGTTGAGGTCTTTGATCCACTTGGACTTTAGTTTTGTGCAGGGTGATAAATACAGATCTATTTTCATTTTTCTGCATGTAGACATCCAGTTGGACCAGCACCATTTGTTGAAGATGTTGTCTTTTTTCCATTGAATGGTTTTGGCTTCTTCGTTAAAAATCAAATATCCATACATATATGGATTTATTTCTGGGTCTTCTGTTTGGTTCCATTGATCCACCATTTTGTTTCTATACCAGTACCATGTAGTTTTTATTACTGTTGCTCTGTAGTACAGCTTGAAATCAGGGATGGAGATACCTCCAGATGATCTATTGTTGTACAGGATTGTTTTGGAAATTCTGGATTTTTTGTTTTTCCATATGAAGTTGAGAATTTTTCTTTCAAGGTCTATAAAGAATTGTGTTGGTATTTTGATGGTAATTGCGTTGAATCTGTAGAATGCTTTTAGTAGGATGGCCATTTTCACTATGTTAATCTTACCAATCCATGAGCACAGGAGATCTTTCCATCCTCTGATGTCTTCTTCAATTACTTTCTTCAGAGACTTGAAGTTTTTTTTTTTTTAAATAGGTCTTTCACTTGCTTTGTTGGAGTCACACAAAAGTGCTTTATGTTTTTAGTGGCTATTGTGAAGGGTGTTGTTTCCCTAATTTCTTTCTCAGTCCTTTTTTCTATGGTATACAGGAGGGCTTTTGATTTTTTTTTTTTTTTTTAGTTAATTTTGTATCCAGCCACTTTGCTGAAGGTGTTTATCAGCTGTAGGAGTTCTCTGGTTGAATTTTTTGGGTAGCTCATATATACTATTATATTGTCTGTGAATAGTGATACTTTGACTTCTTCCTTTCTAATTTGTATCCCCTTGATCTCCTTTAGTTTTCTTATTGCTCTAGCTAGGACTTCAAGTACTATGTTGAAGAGATATGGAGAGAGTGGGCAGCCTTGTCTTGTCCCTGATTTCAGTGGGATTGATTTAAGTTTCTCTCCATTGAGTTTGATGTTGGCTATAGGCTTGCTGTATATTGCCTTTACTATCTTTAGGTATGTGCCTTGTATTCCTGATCTCTCCAAGACTTTAAACATGAATAGATGTTGGACTTTGTCAAATGCTTTTTTGGCATCTAAGGAGATGATCATGTGGTTTTTCTCCTTCAGTTTGTTTATATGGTGGATTACATTGATGGATTTCTGTATATTGAACCACCTTTGCATGCCTGGGATGAAGCCTACTTGGTCATGGTGGATGATATCTTTTATGTGTTCTTGGATTCAGTTTGCAGGTATTTTACTGAGTATTTTTGCATCACTGTTCATAAGAGAGATAGGTCTGAAGGTCTCTTTTTTTGTTGTTGGGTCTTTGTGTGGTTTAGGTATCAATGACTGTGGCTTCATTTATACTTAATGAATGGCTTTTAAAGCACCATGAAAGTACATAAAATAGGGATGAAGGCTCTTGTCGTGAGGTTTACCAGACTCAGAAAGATGAATATGGCTGGTATTCATTTATATTGGCATTTTAGCTATGAAGTCATTGACAACCAACCTACAATCCACAGAGCCAGAGGAAAGGTATAGAATAAGGGGCTGAAGAAAAAAGTAGATTTTTTTAGGAAAGGGAAAAAGGATAGATAGCTATGGAGGGATGCGAGGGGCTGGGGTAGGAAGATCAAGTGGGGAGGGGTTTGTGGGAAGAAAGAAAGGCAGAGACAGCAAAAGTTAAGCAACATTTGAGGGGTAATATAAAAATGTAGTACAGAAGAAACTTCTTAAAATATGTACATCTACAAAGGCAATTTATATAAAATCATCAAATAATGAGGGAGAAAGTCCCAACTGGACACTTCTTGTCACCAAATGAAGCTTTCAGTACAGGGATTGGGTTATATCTAATTGAGTTGTTGTCCAGTGGGACCCCCGGAGAATCCCCAAACAACTCAGGCTGTTGCCTGAGTCCATAGGTTGTTCTCCACAAACTGACAGCACAATGCTTTGCTGAAGACAACACCACACAACTCACTGCAGATGGAGAGGTTGGTGTGCGGCCTATATGGGGTCTTCACCACTATGCTCTGGAGTCCTCGGTACAGGAATACATTGTCCACGTTTTCAAAGAGGAAGTTAAACATCAAACCAGCCACAACCCCGTTATCTACATTGGTCTACTGCCTGCAGGGTGTGTTAGAGAAATGGTGACATAAAGCTTGTAGAAGTCACTAGCCAATAACTGATTTGATTTAAGGCCCACTTCATGATGTAGGACCATTGGACCCTGCACTGCTTGTGCAAATATGATATACATTTAAATCAATGTTTTATTTATATATTCAAGTTTAAAAATCTTTTTAAATAATAAAAATATATACATGTATGTGTGTGCACATTTATACACTTAGGTATTATATATTTTAGGTAAACACAAAATAATGTGATTTCTTGAAGTTTTATTAAACAACCTTGCTGTTATCTGTCCCCTATTCCCTCTTCTTCTGTCTTGACCTGTCTTGACTTCCCTTCTTCCTCCCAGTTCAAGCCTCATCTCTTTCCTGTTATTCCGTTTCCCACTTTATATCACATATCCTGCTGTTCCCCTCCCAAGGCCTGCAATTCCCCACTCCTAGTGCCTTTATACTTTCCTGGTTACTATGGTTACTCTGTGTTGTATTACTCACATCAGAAGATTTGGAGCTAGGAACCCCAGCTAAGACAAAGCCAAGCTTAGATGGCCACAGAGAGAACAAGCTGTGTTTGTCTTTCTGGATCTAGATATTTTAAACAAGATTATTAAGCCAAGTAAGGATCTCGATATTAATACAAATCTAAAAACTGAAAACAATAAACAAAATTAAAAGGAAACCAAAAGCCAAACTAAAACCACGGGTAGTCTCTTAGTTTATTTGCTAAAAAATGCATGTATCTTTACATCCTCTGTTTAGAGACTATCAGGAGTGAGGAACTTATGAATAACAAAATAGCTCGGATTTTCTACAATAATCCCGCATCCATACATTCACAGAACAATGTGAATCCAATTACCATTAGAGCTCCTCTCGCGAACCCTTGCCGGCATCTGCTCTGCTCCTCCTTGCAGAGCGGTGTGCCAACCTCTACTCCCAAATTAACCACGTCAACTAGACCAATGATTGCAATGCAATTAGGCTGATGAGAAACCAGAGAATTG
The DNA here is from genome assembly GCF_030254825.1 of Meriones unguiculatus. NCBI lineage: Eukaryota > Metazoa > Chordata > Mammalia > Rodentia > Muridae > Meriones > Meriones unguiculatus. The sequence continues at coordinate 56,215,156 of NC_083362.1, read as the reverse complement.
AGGGGAGGGAAAAAAAAAGGCCTACTGCTTAACTCTTAACTTGCTTTTTATATGAACAAAAGCAGATAAAGCGACTCCGTGTTAAATATTGCTTCTTTTCCTTCTAAATTTTCACAGCTAATATGTTTTTGTAAGCAAGGCTAAATGAAGTATTCTTCATTTCACAATAGCATATAATTTAAAAAAACTTTTTTTTTGTTGCTGTGAGATTATATTAGTTGAGTTTTACATTCTTGGATGACAGAATACTTATTTATAAGGCCAGAGTCATAAGTGGCAGGATGAATAGCATCAATTATTTTATGTTCATCCTTCAAAGCACTGAGCACAACATATTCAGTGAATAATCTAATCTGCAAAACGGATCTATTTGGAGAAGCAATAAAGTACAATAGATAAAATGAACACTCTCTCCAGAAAGTCTGCATTCTTTTCCTGATATATTATATCGTGTCATGTCATATTATGCCAATTAATCCCCAGGGGCATACTTTTATATGCAGATTACCTCTCTTACTGAGACATCCTGTTATGAAAAGAGGAGTAAGGATGACAAGATTGAGCTAACTACTGGTCAAATGAATTTGTTCTATTTCTCTATAAACCATAAAAACAGAGTAAACAAGAAATGAGCTGATTTTACTGTACATGTATGTTATATACTTGTAAAGATCAATTTTGCTCATCAGTTTTACTGAGTTAAGAAGCATACAGGGCCTTGATTAGGCAGCCATGTTGTCATGGCATCATGGGTACAGTTTACATGTCATTTTTAGGAGACAGTCTCATAGTAGACCTCTCTGTTCCTCTGGCTTTTAGCATTTTTTTTTTGCATTTTTTAATTTTTATTTTTTTAATATTAGTTACAGTTTGTTAACTTTGTATCCCTGCTGTATCCTGCTCCCTCTTTCCCTCCCAATCCCACCCTCCCACCATCATCTCCTCCCTGCCCCTTTCCAAGTCTACTGATAGGGGAGAACCTCTTTTTACTCCCACTTCCACAGCATTCCCTGAGCCTTAGGTGTGAGAATTGTGTAGTGGATGTATCCGTTGGAGCTGGACACCCTACAATCCGTAGTTTTAATAGGGAAATCTCACAGAGCTCCACCCTAGCCAATGAACCACAAGCAACTAATGACTTCCATTCAAAGGTGAGCTGTTCTTCTCTGGGGAGGAGCCCCCTAGTCCTACAGTACCAAGCAGCTACTGCAATGCTGTCATAAATGCACTGTGGTGTTGGCTTATCTAGCCTTTGTAGTGTCCCTTTCAGGTGGTCTCATCATTATATGTACAGGGAAGTCAGAAGGCAGGCAGTAGTGCGTGGACGGAATGAACACCAACACTTGGGCACTGAAGTCTCAGCTCTTACGTGCATATACTACACTGCCTGTGAAAGGGTTAGGCTAACTTTGTAACCTATATGTCTTCTAAGGCCTATAGTTTTGAGTTTTAGGTCCAGGTTAAGCTAAAGCCTCTTAGTACGTTTCCAGAGAATGGAAAAATGTGACCCTATCTATAAGGACAGATAGAAAAAAGGCAAACAAGCAATGACCTTCACTCAGCAAAAAGAAAAACTCCTGTCTTTGAGATAGTGTTTTTTAGCAACAAACCCAGACTTCTTCTGAGTAGCTTTTGACCTCCAGCCAAAAGTCCGCAGCCTCTAATCTTCAAGGATGAGCTAACCACCCCCACCTTCAATTGCAGCTGCATCCACACTTGGCAGGACTGGCCAAGCTTGAGCACCTAAGACTAACCAATTATCTTACTTTATAGCTTCCTCATCCAATCCTAAATTGCCAAAACTGCAACTTCAAATTTCCCACAATTTTTCTTTTAAAAACCTAAAGGCCTTTGTCTCCCGGTGCCACTCTTTGCTGACTGGCATGGGTGACCCCATTGCAGACTGGTTAATAAACCTCTTGCTTTTGCAATGAGTCTTGGTCTGCGGGAGTTTCTGGGAAGGGCGCGATCTTGAACTCCTGAGCTGTGAGACCCCAGGTCTTACACCTGTATGAAGCATACATTCCCCAGCCCCACAGTAATTCAGTACCTTCTAAAATGTACAGTAATATTTACCTGTGTGGTAGCAAGTCTCTAGAACCAAATCATTCTGAATGGTTATTTAAGGAGTGGGCAGGGAAAGTTGTGGATGCTTTAACTTTCTCAGTATCCTTACTTTCTTCCTCAAACAATATATCACATATAAATGTTATATAGGGTATATATGTTATCTATTATATGTGTTACATATATCATATAAAACATTCTGAGGCTTTCTGGAGATTACTTATGAATTTCGTCAAACAACTCTTGCTGCCTTGTCCCAAATGAACCCCGTGAACCACTTTCCGAGTCATCAATAGTGAGTACCCACTCGAAAACTTTTTGGTGGCAGATAAAATCCCTCCAAATGGATGCCTTTCTTTCTGTAGTTCCCGTGGCTTTCTGGAAAAGAAACAGAAATACCAATATGAGTAATTCCTACCAAAGAGAAAACAGGCAGTGTGAAATGGCTTATCGTGATGTGAAGGATGATGTTGCCCGCGGGAGCTTCTCTTTGAAGATAATGAAGCTAAATTCTTACCCACGCTGACACTGCGTGTTTTGTTCAAGAAATTCTTCCTAAATAAGCAAACTATGCTTTTGAGAAAAGGGTATAAATTTCTTTTCAAAATTGAAACTAGTCTCAAGTCTTCAGAGAATACTACTTTATTTCAATTATATCTGAGAGAAACATAATGTATAAATCAGAATTTTTCAGGTGAAAAAAATAAAAGGTCTAGAAATCAAAGCCTCACAGCACAACAGTATTTTTTACTTTGTTAACAAGCTGATTTATTTAGTTACTGTTATCTGGGCAAAACCTTACTCCTTTTCCAGACTCTTGTTTCAAGTGACTTGACTAATTATACACTTAAGTCCTTGCTTGACTTTGATCAATCAAAATACTTTTTCCAGACTATAACGATTGATTCAGGATACAGGTACACTGGCCAGGCCAGGAAGATTCGATCCTGAGACTGGTGCTGGGAAGGTGAGACCCCATATCAGCCCATGTGCTGCTAATTTTGGGGGTTAACCTCAGGTCCCCAATGTCTGTATGGACAAGATTGAGTATGGGTGGGTTTACCTGGATGAAGCTGAGACTTCAGACAGCACAACCAAGAAGTAGATGCGACTGAGTCTGGATTAAGTTAGCTTGATCTCTTCACTGATCTTGCGGTGCTGTGCTGATTAAAGTTTCTGCAAAGGGGAATGAATTCTACACTGATTTATTCCTGTGTTTGCTCTGTAACATCTCACTGTCTCAAACTATAGGAGTGTTGTACTTTGTAAAGACATAAGTGTCATTTCCTGCATTCATGTGCTTTAGATTTTTTTTGTTTTCTCAGAACGAAGATTTGCTTCCTTGTTATTCTTCTTTGCTTCTATTTCTGTATTATAATAATTTAATAAATACACCTAATATATACTCAAAACAGAAGCATCTCTCATATATTATGTTGACAACATATTATCTATTTGATAAATCTTTTATTTCCTAAGACAGCCACAATTAATATCTTTGTAATTCATCAGGATAGGCTAGGGTCAGATAGTAGGGGAGGAGGACCTCCCCTATCAATGGACTAGGCAAGGAACATAGTGGGGGAAGTGGGAGGGATATTGGGACTGGGAGGAGATGAGGGAGAGGGCTACAGCTGTGATACAAAGTGAATAAATTGTAATAAATAATGATAATAAAGAAAAAATTAAAAATATTTTTGTGACTTTTAAACACATCAATTACCTTTAGCAGTTACCACATTAATCCTTTTTTTAGACACAGAAAAATATTCTGCTACTTTGCTGGTGTTAAATAGCCAGTTTGTTAGATATGTGAAACCCAGTTATGCGATTAAGAATGAGCTCATGTTGTTAGAAGAATGAAGACTACCTGCTCGCTATTGAAAATTAATAGGAGGTCGGGCACGTTAAAGCCAAGGTGAAACAAACATGCTCTCAAGAATCCAGTTATAATTACTTAACAGAACTATCTCCTCCCGTTAACTCCTTGAGCGTATTATCAGAAGTAGGAGGAAGGGGAAAATGAGAGAGAGAGACAAAGCATCAGAGAAAGATGTGGGCAGCGTTTAACACAGAAAATCATGTCTAAAGGGAGGCTTTTGGTGAGGTCCATATCATCATGACAAGATTTGCTGGCAATGTTGCTAACACTAAACCTGCATTCCTGATGCTCATTTCTTTCCATTGTCTGTCTCCTAATGTTTATGTGCCTATAAACCTATGTGGATAGCCATTTAGCTTCAGTTGCCTTGGTTACTCTAAGCAAGTGCAGGTCTTAAGTTAATGGCAATCGACACTATTTTTTATTGATAACTCTTGATTCCATATGGGTCTATAAAAGCAATTCAAAATGTCTTTCCTATCTAGGTAGCAAAAAAATAATTTTAGTTATTTCCAGATATGAATGTTTACTACTCAATATCTTATGAAGAGGAGCAATAAAAGTAAGAAGTGAAGGACATACCAATGTGCTAGTGTTCTATTGCTGCTTCAAATTACCACAAATGTGAGTTAATCAAGCCAAACTTCACATGTAACAGGTATGCCTGGCAGCAGCCTCACATGGTTCCTTTCGTCTAAGACACAGCTCTTGAGAGGTTGTATTCCTTCCAGATATTTAAACCTTCTCTAGCTTGTACAGTATTCCTGTTTCTCAGCTTGCAAGCTCTCTCTCCTACTTTTAAACCATCAATGGCACATCTAGATCTTGCCTCTTAACCCTCATCTGTCAATGTTTTACTTAGGGTTTTATTACTGTGAAGAGAAACCGTGGCCAGGGTAACTCTTTTTTTTTTAACATTTAATGTGTTTTTTATGTTGATACTTTTTTTTATTTTTATTAATTACAGTTATTCACTTTGTATTCCCCCTGTATCTCCCTCCCTCCTCCCCTCCCAATCCCACCCTCCCTCTTCTCCACCGGAGTCCCTCTTCCAGTCCACTGAAAAGGGAGGTCCTCCTCCCCTTCCCTTTGATCCTAGTCTATCAGGTCTCATCAGCACGGTAACTCTTATAAAGAAAAACAATCAATTGGGTCTGGCCTACAGTTTCAGAGGCTCAGTACATTATCGTCCAGGTGGAAAGCATGGAGGCATGCAGACAGACATGGTTCTGGAGAAGGAGCAGAGAGTTCTACCTCTGGATAAGCAGGCAGCAGGAAGGACTGAGAGTCACTAGACCTTGCTTGAGATTCTGACACACTTCCTCCAGCAAAGCCATTCTTCATCCAGCAAGGGCACACCTCCAAATAGTGCCACTCCTTATCTGCCTATGAGGATCATTTTTTTTTTTTCAAACTGCCACCACAGTCAAGGACCCAGAAATGTAACTGAATTTACTCTAGTAAGATCAGTTGATTCTGAGTATTAGCCCTCTGTCAGATTTAAGGTTGGGGAAGATCTTTTCCGAGTCTGTAGGCTGTCCTTTTGTTCTGACCACAGTGGCCTTTGCTTAACAGAAGCTTCTCAGTTTCATGAGGTCCCATTTATTAATTGTTGCTCTTAGAGCCTGTGCTGTTGGTGTTCTCTTCAGGAAGTTGTTTTCTGTCCCAAGAGGTCAAGGCTCTTCCCCACTTTTTTTTTAAAAATAGATTTAGTATGTCTGGTTTTATGTTGAGGTCTTTGATGCACTTGAACTTTAACTTTGTGCAGGAAAATAAATATGGGTCTATTTGCATTTTTTTTACATGTAGACATCCAGTTAGACCAGCACCATTTGTTGAAGATGCTGTCTTTTTTCCATTGTATGGTTTTTGCTTCTTTGTCAAAAATTAAGTTTCCATAGGTGTGTGGGTTTATTTCTGGGTCTTCTATTTGGTTCCATTGATCCACCATTCTGTTTCTTTGTCAGTACCATATAGTTTTATTACTGTTCCTCTATAGTACAGCTTGAGATCAGGGATGGAGATACCTCCAGAAGATATTTTATTGTACAGAATTGTTTTAGCTATTCTGAGTTTTTTTGTTTTTCCATATGAAATTTAGAATTGTTCTTTCAATTTATGTAAAAAAAAAAGTGTTGGTATTTTGATGGGAATTGCACTGAATCTGTAGATTGCTTTTGGTAGTATAGCCATTTTCACTATGTTAATACTACTGATCCATGAGCATGGAATATCTTTCCATCTTCTGATATCTTCTTTAATTTCTTTCTTCAGAGACTTGAAGTTCTTTTCATATAGGTCTTTCAGTTCAAAAAGAACTGAAGAAGTTAAACAGGTACAAACCAAATAACCCAATTAAAAAAAATGGGATACAGAGCTAAACAAAGAATTCTCAACAGAGGAATATCAAATGACAGAGAAACACTTAAAGAAATGCTCAATATCCTTAGTCATCTTGGAGATGCAAATCAAAACGACCCTGAGATTTCACCTCAAACCCATCAGAATGGCTAAGATCAAAAACTCCAGAGATGATGCATGCTGGAGAGGATGTGGAGAAAGAGGAACCCTCCTCCATTGCTGGTGGGAATGTAAACTTGTACAACCACTTTGGAAATCAATCTGGATCTTGCTCAGAAAATTAGGAACAGTGTTACCTCAAGATCCAGCTGTACCACTCCTAGCTATATACCATTCAATAAGGACATTTGCTCAACTATGTTCATAACAGTTTTTTTTTTAATAGCCAGAATGTGGAAAACCCTAGATGTCCCTCAATGGAGGAATGGTGGGGCAAAATTTGTGGTACATTTACACAGTGGAATACTACTCAGCAATTACAAACAAGGAAATCATGAAATTTGCAGGCAAATGGTGGGAACTAGAAAAGATCATCCTGAGTGAGGTATCCCAGTAGCAGAAAGACACACACAGTATATACTTACTTATAAGTGGATACTAAACCTATAATATAGGATAAACATACTAAAACCTCTACACCTAAAGAAGCTAAACAAGAAGGAGGACCCTAGGGAAGATACTTAATCCTCATTCAGAAGGTCAAACAGGATAGAGAGTGGAAGTAGGAGAAGACAAGGAACAGGACAGGAGCCTTCCACAGAGGACCTCTGAAAGACTCTACCCACCAAGGTATTGAAGGAGATGCTAAGACTCATAGCCAAACTTTGGGCAGAGTGCAGGAAACCTTATAGAAGAAGAAGGAGATAGAAAGACCTGGAGGGGACTAGAACTCCACAAGGAGAACAACAGAGCCAAAATATCTGGACCCAGTGGAGCCTGCAGAGACTGATACTCCAACCAAGGACCATGCATGGAGAGGACCTAGACTCCCCTGTTCAAAGGAAGCCCATTGGCTGCTCAGTTTCCAAGTGGGTTCCCTAGTAACAGGAACAGGGAGTGTCTCTTACAAGAACTCAGTGGCTGGCTCTTTGATCACCTCCTCCTATGGGGTGACCTGGGCCTTGCCAGGTCACAAAGGAAGACAATGCAGCCAGTCCTGATAACACCTGATAGGCTAGGGTCAGATAGAAGGGGAGGAGGTCCTCTTCTATCAGGGAACTAGCGAAAGGGCATAGGGGGAGAAGAGGGAGGATGGGTGGGATGGGGAGGAGACAAAGGAGAGGGCTGCAGCGGGGATGCAAAGTGAATAAATTGAAATAAAAATATAAATTAAATTTAAAAGGATCAGTTGATTCTTAGCATTAAATATTTACAACCACATGGATCTTTTATCTTTTATCATGTTTGCAAGTTCTAGATTTAGCACATGGGGCATCTTTGGTGAAGCTGTATTTTGCATGCCACAGTCTAGTATACAAGAGTGCAGCTCTGAAAAATTACCATGTGCCGCAAAGTCATTCATTAGAAACAAAGAGGTACGCCAACTTAAAATCTAACATATTTAGTGACAAAGAGAGGAAAAAAAAACTCTTCTAAGAATCACATGTGTGTGCGTGTGAGCGTGTGTGAGTATGTGAATGAAAGTACGCTAGGGACCATGAGAAGGATAAAAGAGGTTTAAAATTAAGAGTATGAGAGAGCAATTGGATATTTGTTTTTAAAGTAAGAAGGTACCAGTAAAAGGGAGAGGAAGAAGAGGGGGAAGGTATAAAAAGCCAAAAAGAAACACAATATGAAGGCCGATGCTTGTGTGTGTGTTTGTATGGTGTGTGTGTCTGAGAGATAGAGAGAATATCATAGGGAAACCTATTCCTCTATATGCTAACTAAAATTAATTTTACAAAGAAAACTATAAAACAGTTTACATGATATTTTGATTCTTCAATACAGTAAAAAAAATAACAAATCCATTAAACGTAGAACTATGAAAGTCAGGGGAAACAGAGATCTCCCTCTGTGAAAGCTGTTGGTAAAGTTACAAACTCAGGAAAGGAAAGGCAAAGCAAAGTGTCCAATAAAACCAAGTAAGATCACACGGTGAGTGCTTCCAGTGGCTATAGGACATGCAGCCCAACTGAGTTTAGAAAAGGGAAGGCTGGGGTAATCAACCCCAGCACAGTTCCCTATATCTGTTGACCTGTCTATTTGGTGTTTAACTATCATAGTATCGTAACTATCATAAAGGTTAAACCGTGGGCAAGCCGGGAAGGGACTATAACAAAGGGAAATAGTTTCTACGTGGTCGGTGTGTATTACCTCTCTCAGTCAAGAATTTCATTTGAAGGTCAGGCTGTCCAGTTACCTTCCAACTGGTCATGCTTAGACTTACAGACCTCTCTGTGCAGTGGACAGCACTGCAAGGAGAGATACCTTACTAGCCACAGTGCTAAGAACAAGTTGACACAGTGCTCAGTCCTAACTAACAAAATGATGTCGCTCCCCTGACCCCCACCCCACTAAGGCTCAGGCAATATTGCTCAAGAGGAGGTGGATGAACGGAAGGCCCAGATGGTGCCAAGGGCTGCTGTAAGATGTTTTCTTTGATATATCACAATCATGGCTCACAGCCGCCGTGGTCACTCACACAAAAATCCAAGCATGTATGTGGTAGGTTCGCCCGGGACCCATCCCTTACTGAAGAGGTATAGGTAGCAGATGGTTGCAGTGGGAGGAAATATCACTCCTGTTTGAAGATATGGCCACTGGTAGTTTCCCCATGCCTTGGGGAAGGCCCACACCCATGGAGAGAGAGAGAGAGAGAGAGAGAGAGAGAGAGAGAGAGAGAGAGAGGACAGTGTGTTGAGAGAGAATGTAACAGGGATACATAGAGGAATAATTGGAGGGATGAAGTAGGTGGATACACACTCACACACACAATCATCTTTCCCTGTGTGCATATATGAAATCCCCAAAAACAAAGTCCCAGGCTACTGTTAATTTACCACTACTAACAGCCACTCACCTTCACATCAATTTGTATTCATATTTAGTTAATGAAGGGATCCTGAACTTTTGGCATCTTCGATGCCTTATATCCAAAATGACAAATCTGTGGTGAAACATTGTGAAGTCGCTGAGAATCCTAAATAATCACAGGCATTGGGATTGTAAGGTCTGCAGCAAGGAATTGTGGGTGTCTGCTCTAAAAGATCCATGTCATAGAAGGGGAAAACAAGGCCCCTGTAACTAGGGATGTCTTTGAGGCTTAAAAGGGAAAAGGCAAGAGGTGAATGACAATGCTGTAAGAAACTTGAGAGAGTAAATCAGAGTGTAAGTCTTGAAGCCCTTTGGGGTAGGAGACAGAGTAGGTGTTTGGGGCTTCCTTAGAGCAGTTTGTCTGCCTTTAGGAGTTGAAACTGGTATTAAGTTAATCATCACACAATAGAACTGCAAACTGACCAACGATGCCATGGAAGGGAGAGGTTCTCCCAGAACATCAGGGCAGAATAACCTGTGATCTGATGGGCAGCTGATGATGGGCTTAGCTAACCGTCACAAAGCAACAGACCCTGGGAATGCAACAGACCGCTCTGGTGCAGAAAATGGTCAGAGGAACACTATTTTATGTCTGTTCCAAAGTTGAAAGCATTTCATCGCCACTTTGGATTCCTTTGCCTCAAGAATAATGGCTTGTCACGAGGCAGCCTTTGTAGCAGCTCTACGTGAAAAGGTACAATTCTGTAGACGCTCACCAATATATTAAAACTGCTCGAAAATTCTTTCCGGACTTTTTGGTTTTTTTAGCAATTGGCTTGGTATACTGAATGGTCACTAGAGGGCAGTACCGCCCTTTATTCAGAGGAGTTCGCTTCGCTAAGCTCCGTTTTCACCTTTGGATGTGGGGGCAGGGATGAAATTTCTAGGCGAAATTGGGAAGAAAGGTGTGTGTGTGGGGAAACACGTTTCCTTTTTCTTAATATAAAATAAAGCATAGTTTTTCAAAGTCAGGCTTTACTGTTAGTTTTTAGCTGCCTTTAATTTTTCATAATTGCTTCAAGAATTTGTAAGAATACCCTCAAAGGCGTTGGCTTTGACTTTGTTAGTTTAAAATTCTAGTTAAAAAAAATCTATATTATTATTATTTTTCCTAAAGTTCTTGAAGGCTTTGTTTGGTGATGGGAAATAACTGCATGTGCTCCATTTACTGCTCTGTCTACTATATTAAATGATTTTGGATAAAGGGCTTAATAATTATGCACGCAGCAATCATTCCTGTATTAAATAAGAACATTAGAAGCACTTTCATTACACTGGAAAACTTAAATACTTTGAATTTATAATCATACTACAGAAAATTGAGAGAGAGCCCTATGATATATGAACTAGGAATGACTTCAAGGGCTTTTGTACGGACAATTAATGACTGTTATTCATGGCTCTTTTTGCAGCTGTTTTAATTAGCCTTAGTAACTAGACTTGCATCTTAGCAGTAACATCACTGCGAACAATTCTGTGTGGATTTTTATTTTGTTTCTTTTATGTAGCCTGCTACCTACGTTTGTGTTTTAGCTTCTTACTTGTAACAGGTGAAGTACCCGATGTATTTCATGTGACCCAAAGAGAAAAATGATATCCTTTTGGTGTTCCTGAACCAAATCTCCTCACAGCATATGACGTATTATTTGTTTATACCACATGTCTGCTCCTGTGTTGTTTGCATACTTTAAAAATAACTTAAATATTTGCTAAAGAAAGCTGCGCTCAACGATTTTGTTACTGTTAGGTTTGTATCGTCACGAACATTCGCTGGACCATAGAGATCATAGAGCTTATCTGGCAAATAACATCTATCAAAGTAAAAAAAAAAGTAAAAGTATTTAATTTAAGCCAAGAGCTTCTTGATTGTTTATTTTGGGGAATGTCAACCTCTACATTAGCCAAAGGGGCTAAGATCCCCTCATTCCTTTCCACAGATAAAATGTAAGCTTTTCTTTTCTTATGAGGGTGCACAGAGATGACTTAGAAAAAGGCTTCCATGATTAAGACAGGTCCAGGTGTTTTGGGACATCTATAAGGGAGACCTCCAGGAAAAGGGCTCACATAGATCTGTGTTCATTAGTGATTCTTAGGATGCACTGAAGAGAGGAATGACGTCAGGGCTTTGATGACTGCAGAGTCAGGGATAGGTGCCACAAGCCCACGATAAAACAGACAACGGCTGCCCACCTACCACTGGCTGCTTGGCTTTTCACATGGCCCTTCTGACAATAGCCAAGAGAGATCAAGATACACAACTTCATGTCACCTTCCACAAGGTTGAGTAACAGAAGGGCTTTCACTCTGTAATAATGCCTTAATTTAGAATGCACAGCACTTGTCATTTCTGCTTCTATAAATAGGTTCATAGGCAGACATTTGCAGTGTGAACCTTTGTGGGCTTTGCCGTTCAACACAGGTCATCCACTCCTAGAAACTCTCCCAACGTTCCGTGGCTGCAAAGAGGCGGCCAGCTATCTCTTCTCTCAAGTTAAAATATATTCTTAACGGCAGCAGACTAATGACCTGAGATGCATAAAAACTAATTTGTCCATGATATTAGAAAACATAAGGGGAAAAAACAAACATCGCTGAGATTTGGTTTTCCACCCCGTGCCTTAAAGGGTTGCTTCGGAGGCGGCATAGCTCTCCGGGGAAAACTTGAAGTGAAACGTAGCTTTCAGTCATCGAGGTGAAAAAAAGAGCACGTGAGCACCTGACATTAGAAACTTACCTGTCCCCAGGCTGTATGCACTGACACGAGATTATGAAGCTTTTGGAATGCTCTCAAAGTCCGGATACATGAGAAAATTGGGAATGTCAGTGTTTATTTCCATATAACTTCGTAAGAGTTTTCTGAATCGTCCCCTTTCAAAAATAAATAAATAAATGAACTCTGTGTTCGTTAGACACCACTTACACTTTCAAAATTATGACCAACTTCACCATATCCATGACTTTTTGTTATATGAAGTGTTTAATAGACATCCACTGAATGCCTTCTTCAGGCACTGTGGAAGCTGCTTTGGAATTAAGAGCAAAATCAACCTGGTTCAAGCATCAGACATACCTGCTTTGTGATTTTTTTTTTCCTGAGCTGTCAATCATTCAGGTGATCTTCTAGATGGATGCTATCTGACAGCTGCAAATATTTTCTTCATTTTGGCCAACCAAAATAACGCATTTCATGGCTTTCTATGAATTTAGACTTTTCTTTGAGGATCTTTGGGACAGAGTGTGGCCCTTGGATGTATTTTAATTATACATAAAGTGTGTCATTGTATCTGGTTCCTCAGTCATAGGAAAACTGAGGCCTGAGAGAGTCATATAGGAGAAAACATTAACTGTAGTAACTTGCTCATCGTGAAAATGGGAAAGACAAAAGTTCTTTTTTTTAAAATTATAACCAAGTGGAATTTATTCTAGAAATTAAACGCGTATGTGATTCAGTATTAAGAAATGTAAAACATTTATGTAATTCTTTATATACAATGTAATTGTAAGACAAAAGTTCTTAAACACTATTTTTGCATTTATTTAGTTAGTTACCTATCTATCTATTCATTTATTTAATCATTTTACAGCCTGATCCCAGCCCCCTAACTCCTGTCCTTCCAGTCCCACACTCAAACCCCCTTCCTCCCATACTTTTAAATAAAACTCTTCATGTTGCTTTTCTAATAATTTGTAAAGAAAATTCTTTTACCTGTTATTCAGGATCAGATGGATGGGAATCTTACCCACTAGGTGTAAAATATACTAGAACAGCCTATTAACATTAATTAAACCTTTCTTTTCCCCAGTGTTTATTTTGTATGGTTCACAGATTTAAACTTATTTCTTGAGCTCTGTTCCTTTGTGTTAGTTGAATTTTGGACAGTTCATAGCTATTATGACTATTTTATATTGGGCATTTCATTCCTTAGATTTCAGGTTATTTTTCCTTCAATATTCCCTCTTCTTTTTTATTATTGTCCTAGCACTGTTCTTATTTCTCCTCTAATGTTTAACAAGCATTTCTGCAGGCTCCTTAAAATTCTTGACTATGATTCAACCATCTTTATTCTTATTAAACTTTCAAACCATTGTTTCAGTGTTCAAACACAGTTGAAATTGTGTAATGAGGTCAACTTTCAGAAATGCATAGAATTTATATTATACTTATACACACTTGGCGAAGAATTTCAGTGCAAATGTTTGGCATCGTGAGTAGAACCTCTAAGCTTAGTTCTAAGTGAATTACATAGAGACATACTCAGAAACGCAGATCTTGGGGCTGGAATAATAACTCATTAGTTTAGATAACTAATTTCTCTCATAGAGGACCTGGGTTTGGTTCCCAGCATCCACTTGGCAACTCATAACCAACCATGACTCCAGTTCCAGGGGTTCTAACGTCCTCTTCTGACAAGGTACATGCACAAGGCGCATGTATACACGTATAAGCAAAACTTTCATTCACAACAAATAAAAGTTTAAAATTAAAAACAAAACAAAACAACAACAAAACACCTAAATGCAGTTCCTAGACACTGCCACTGTGCTCCAGGTGACTGTCACTAGCAATGTGTATGTGTGTTTGTTAATTCCCACATAATCTCGAGGATGAGCAGTACAACTTTATTCTGTAAGTTTTCTATGGAAACCATCAATCAGCTATACTTTGGGGGAAATGTTCTTACATCTTCATTTTGCCAGTTACTGGCATGTAAAACCTCAGTGCTGCAACTGTCTGCTTGATGATTCTCCCCTGTGTTTACGCAGTCCCTTGAAGAAAGGGCATTGGGTTCCCTCAATGTCTGTGAAGCCCCATGGAAAACATTGTGTATCCGTGCTGACATTCTAGGCCATATTATCTTTCCTCCTTAGGTGGACATTCAAGACCTTTCCTAATCTAGCTCCAGCTCCGTTTCCAGGCTGAACTCCAGGGATATTCTGTTTAGATTCCCCCTTGTGTTTGTATAAGTCTCCCTATTATGACATATATACAAATGTAATTTCATAGAGGCACCCTTTTCTGCCTAGACTCTCTCCTCATCCTGGTGCTATTAAAAAAAAAGTCTCTTCAAGTAGTTGTTCATCAGTCTGACTTTTGGATGTATAATAGGACACCTTGTTATCTAGTATATATTTATGAAATCTGTCCCTTTATCTAGGTTATAGGAATCAGGAATACATCTTTGTATCCCTGATTTCTGTAGCAATACATTTTAATTTTTATAAATATTCTTATTGATTACTTTTTATGCAAAGTACCTAAGTAATGATTACATATTTATTATTGTGTCAGCATGTCTCAGAGCAATATTATTACATTTCCATGGCTATTGCAGCTTTTATAGCAATATTATTTTCCATGGAACATTGCCATCACCTGGCCCTGCGAGTGTAAGGACAATAATAACACAAATTTAATTAAAAAATGTTCTGTACTCCCTAACCAAGTGGATTCCCTTTTCATCAATAAGACAAAGGCTCTATTGAATGTGTTATTGCGCTGATAAGTAATTTCAAATTAGATTACAATGCAAATGAGTTGGCTAGGATGTGTTTTTATTCTTGGTAGGAAAGCAAAACCAGATTTGTGATTTTGATGGATTCCTCATTAAAAGAGACCATGCCTGACTTGTATAAATATGCTCAAAAAGTACAGGCTGACCATTAATAAGCTCAGTGTTGACTATAATGCTTTCTGTGTAGTGGAATACTAATTAATGCGTTTAATGTCATGGATGAAGGAGGAAGAAAACCAGCCTTGACATTTAACATGTTTTACAAATGGTGACAGCAGTCATTCTCATCCTCCTTGGTAATTCAAAATTTGTGTTTCATTTTGCACTAGGCTATTGTTAGGAAGAGGCAAAAAATACAGGTAGGCATCCATCATGTTCATATAAAGACAAGAGAGAAGATAGGTATGTCTCCCAAAATTATCTCTTTTTAAAGAAACATAATGTACTTGTATGTTATATTATTTTTCTATTTTATGTTGTGAACAAAAACACACTTTTTGTTATTGAAAACGAAGAGTGTAGTTTCTACATATTCTCTTCAACAATAATTTCTTTGTGAAAGAAAAAGCTGTTTCTCTACAATGTCATTTCAAGAAACCCACCAGGTTAGAATATTCAGAAAGCATTTCTCTTCCATTCTGTTTTATATTAGGCTGGTATAAAAAATTCTTATACAGTTATTTAAATAGGAAAAGTTGGTAGCATAAAGATTGTCTTAGTAATATTTTTTAAATTTATTTTAAAATTTATTACAATTTATTCACTTTTGGGAGGAAGTAGCTGGCTACAGAGATGTTTATTTTTGATGCAAGTAAAAGGAACAACTGATTTCTTGAAGAGTGTTCAGGTATGAGTTTTTTATTGTCTATGCTTTTAAATTTTTATTAACTACTGTTTATTCACTTTTTAATCCCAGTTGAAGGCCCCTCCCTCTTCCCTTCCCAATCCCACCCTCCCTTCCTCTTCTCTCCCTATGCCCCTTCCCCAGTCCACTAATGGGGGAGGTAATCTTCCCCTTCCACCTGACCCTAGCCTATCTAGTTTCATCAGGACTGGCTGCATTGTCTTCCTCTGTGGCCTGGTAAGGCTGCTCCCTGCTCAAGGGGAGGTGATCAGAGAGCCAGACACTGAGTTCATGTCAGCCCCTGTTCCCCTATTTAAACCACCAAGTTTTGAAGGTATAGAAAAAAGAGCAATAACCTATTTTTTTAAACTGTAAGATTTTCATAGATTTTGGCATTATTTTTGTAGTGATAAAGAAATTGCCTGTTTAAAAACACAATGATAGTGTTTATAACAAAGAAAGCATAATTTCTCTGCACCTAACATATATTCAAATTATCTGTGGTTTCTCCATTTCTGTTTTTTTTAAAGCATATTTGTATTTAGGAGTTATTTACAAATTGTTTTAAATTGGATTAGATTACATAATAACACCTACTACAGAAAACATTTCATAAGTTACATGAAATAGATGCAAGTAACAAGCCATGATCCAGACCCTCATGATTTTTTGGTTATTATCATATAACTCTGATGCATCATACCAATCATCCTGTATATCTTCAAAAGGTGAAGTAGAATACAAAGTGAATAAACTATAAATAATAAAAATTAAAAAAAAGAAAAAAGGTGAAGTCGATTTACATATAAACTAACATGATCCGATTTAGAAAGAAATTGCAATGAATTTTAAAATTCATTCTATGTAATACCTTTTTATGATGAGAAAATTATTCTAAAGTATATACTATGTGAGTGTAATTATACATTTAAAACTGTGAGGAAAAGAGACAGCTCAAAAAGACAAACAGGACACTCAAGTGACAGCTAAGGATTACTTGGTTTATAAGACTAAGACACATTGAGGTTTATATTTGAGACACAGTTTCCAGGGTGCAAAACCTTGTCATGTGAATCCTCTAGTGCATACGTGACAATATATACACACACACACAACCCGTGTAGATATGCTGTCAACACACATGAAAGTGAATTTTATTTAAAAATTCTTTTCTAAAATATTTTAGCGTTTTTTTTTTCTTTTTGGTTCTTTGTTCCTCTGCTTTGAAAGTTACATCACTTTTATGATTTGGAAGAGTAACACTTAGTTTGAAATACAGACTGAAACTCACTTCGTATTTTTATGGGCTCGATGTGAAAAATGCCTTGAAACTGTTATTTCTTTAAGCGTGATTCTGTAAGAGAGAAGGCTGAAAAATTCAGATCATAACAAACCCCATTTCAAAGTGAACTTATAGCTGAGCACGCCTCTGTATTTTTTGAGGTAGGGACTTTGGGAAAACGTCCTGGAGCTTTCTGATTCTTGACAAGCACAAGGGAGCATTCAGTGGGCTTTTGACTCTGTATTCACCTTGAATCTTGGACTCTCGAGGAAGTGTTTATCTAGTACAGGACAGAGCAGTATGTTTGTTGGCTTAGGTTAAGTTACTTCATGAGACTCAAGGCAAGCGGGGAACGTCAGGCAGATTCTGACAGAAATGGTGCCTGGGCTGGGCCTTGAGTACACTAGAATTGTTTCCTGGCTCCTAATATTCCACCTGGAGATCATCTTCACATGAAACTCAAACCCTTTATATTTCTACAGAAATAATGTTCCTCCCTGTATCTCCTGCCTTTGGCTGTTTCATTCTTGTGGTCTTCTCTGCCAGAACTTGGAAATTAAAATTTGACTCTTAACTCTACCCTCATTTTAACCATCTATTTGATTATCACTCATCTCTTTTGAGTCCTTCTTTGATTAAGCCATTACCCTTGGCTATGAAAACAACTGTTTTCTACACTCCAATTCTCCACTGTTTCATGAAAATATATGGATGTATGACAAAAGCCCCTATGTGTATGAGGTATGTCCTCATCCTACAAGTGCAAACTTTTTCACCTAGGGTTCCTTGTGGCATGGTGTCAGTCCACTTTTCCATCCTCGTGCTACCAAAGAGACTTTTTGAGCCCCATCATCAACAAACTTTTAAGACTCTGTTGCACCCACTGTTTCACATAAAACTGTTCATGGGGCTCCTGGACTTAGAGTGCTTCACCCAGCCCTCATCACTGCCTGGAAGCTCATCTTCATCCCTCATGCACCTTGGTACACCTTCTCCCCTCTATGAAGTGTTTGGAGCTTCTTCATTTTCCCAGGGTATCCAACGCAGTCGGGATGTTGTGTTTTCTGGAGATTTCATACAGCTAACTTTTCTCCTGGGTGGGTATTGATTCCCATGAGGTCAAGAGCTATCTTCTATTTATCACTATGCCCCTTACCTTTCTTAAGTAGCCTTTTTAAGAATGTCAGCATCCTCAGCATTTGTTTTATTTTAGGCATCTAACAAATACTCATTTATTTATTTCTCAAATACTCTAAAATATAATTTCCACTTACAATATTCCAGAGCTAAACACATTTCCCCAGATGCTGTTTTTCTATATCACAGCTATTTTTCCTGGTACTTGCATGCTTTTACTACAAATTCAATAAAAAAAAAAATGTGCTCTGAAACAATGAGAAAAGTTTCTATCTTTAAAACTCACTGTTTTGCTGTTGATTTGATAACGGAACTTAAACCATGATGCATGCCTGTTTTCTTCTTCCTCCCCACACCCATCTTTCTCATTCTCTTTCCCTTTCTTTCTTTTTGTTCGCTTGCTGAGGAGCACAGGCAGGCTGGCTTAAGTCACCTGTTCAGACCAACTAAACATTTCACTGGAGCTGTTTTTTTTTTGTTTGTTTGTTTGTTTTTGTTTTTGTTTTTGTTTTTTTTCAAAAAGATCCTGGGAGAGAAAGAGGTTCCAATGTGTAAATAGTCATAGTATAGCTTTTAAGAGGGAATTAGGGGAAAGTATTTGTAGCATTTTCTCCAGGGGCTGTGAGAATCCTAGTATGAAAGAGACCTCCCTGTAGCCAGAGGCTGTGACTTCAAGGTTTGGACTGGCTCTGCAACATTAGCTTCCAGTTAATGGAGACTGTCAGCTACAGTGCATCAGCCTGTCATGTTTATGGTATATGTGCGAAAGCCAAACCGATGAAATTTAACTCCTCTGTGATATGCCACCATCCACGACTCTGCAGCCCTCAGAAGTTATGAAGGAACTCCACATCCAAGGAAATGGTTTCGAAGAAAAAGAAAAATGACCTGTGTGCTCTTACTGCTGTCGTTGCCTCTATTAGCACTGCCTTATATTTAAAAGAAAAAATACATACGCCATAGGAATATATCAGTGTTTAAATATTTGGTTATACAATGACAGGGGTGAGTGCTTTAAGAAAAGAAGAAAGAAAAAGAGGTGGTGGTGTGAGGGACAAAGGAATAAACGCAATAGGTAGGTGGCTAGCAAAGTGGGCTCCTATTGTTGACTTTTAAAAACATGTTTTGGTTTTTGTCTGGAAAATAGAAAATCCTTTACGGTCATTTCCACACCTTTTTAAAAGAAATGTCTTACTTTAAGCAGACACTGCACATGCTCCCTGCAAATGCTGAACTTGTATAAGTTGTGTGCACGTGAAGCATATATATATATATATATATATATATATATATATATATATATATATGTATATAGTATTATATATACACACACACATTTTAACATGCTTTGGGTTGGAATTGAATATATTTATTCATTTCAGTTGTTTTCCACGCTTTAAGTGAAGGCGCCCTTTAATATATGGCCTACTACAAACAGAGAGCACGGGTGTTGCTTTGAGTCAAGATTTCTCAGATGTTCGGGCTCCTCTATAGAATGTTCTTGTTTTGAATGAGAAGTCCCAGAATTTTTATATGAGGGTAGCTCCATGGGAAATTCAGAAGGTCCCTATTATTGCTATTTTGGGAGGGGATAATTTATACCTATTTACTGACCCAAACTGGGAAAATTATACAAATTAGGCTTATTAGGAAGTTCAAATATTTAATATGTTTTCCTTAGAATTGCTATGTTTTATACTCTGTATTTTTTTTTTAATTCAAGAAGAAGCAAAAGATTTATAAGTTAACATACTCTTTCTGGACTTTTATATGTTTTATAGATTATAAAAATCTGATGTATATGGTATTTTAAAGCTTTCTAGTGCCTGAAGGTTTAAATAATAATTCAGATATCATGAAAATTTGGGCTTTCTCACCTCCTAGCTAATAGGAGGTTAGGGTCAATTTAATATTACATTGAAAGAGAACACCAAAGTAAATAAAGAAAACCACTCATTGAAAATTTTTGTTTCTACTGTTCCTGGTTAAATGTTAATATTACTGTATAATAGACTTGTAATATGTTTGCTATTCTCACCTCTTGATATACTTTTACTCTTGGGAGGTCATTTAGTTGTTTTTTTTTTTTTATTTGAGAGCAAGGAGTTGGGTTGGTTGGGTCTGGAGAATATTTGAAGTTTGTGTTAGTAACTTCAAAAACAGTTTTGTTAATTTGCATTTTCATACAGGTATACAATGTCTTCTGGTTATTCTTGTCCACACCCTCTCTTGTCTTTGCTCCATCTCTATGGATCTACTTTCCTTCCATTACTTATGTGCTTTTGTTTTATTTTTCCAATTTTTTTATTTTTTATAATTACAGTTTCTTCACTTTGTATCCTAGCTGTAGCCCCCTCCCTCATTCTCTCCCAATCTCCACCCACCCTCCCTCAATTCCCTGCCACTCTCTAGGTTCACTGCTAGGGGAGGTCCTCCTCCCCTTCCATCTGACCCTAGGTTATCAGGTCTCATCAGGGCTGACTACATTGTCTTTCTCTGTGGCCTAGCAAGGCTGCTCCTCTCTGGGAGGGGGGGGGGGGTTGGTCAAAGATCCAGCCACTGAGTTCATGTCAGAGACAGTCCCTGTTCCCCTTACTAGTGAAACCCACTTGGATACTGAGCTGCCATGGGTTACATCTGAGCAAGGGTTCTAGGTGTTTTGTTTTGTTCTAAAACCCAGTGAGTTAACCACTGCCATCTATGTAACTCTGAGTTTGAAATTTCGCAGTGAGTTTGGTGCATTCACTGGTTGCTATAAAACTGTTGACAGACACCACTTCCTAGAATCTATCAGATGAGAGAAAGGTCTTTGAGCCTCTTTCCCATACATAATTGGCTGCTAATAGGCCTGTTGTGTGCAGCCTCATCTTAGGTAAATTCAGTTGCATTAAGTCCATGATTGGAATAACATATTATACCCAAGAGGATGGCATTTTGTAGCACCTTTTATCTTCCAGATATTACTTTCTTTATGCCTCCTTTTTTGCAATGTGTCCTGAGTCTTGGAGGAACTAGTGTTCCTTATGGCTGAGCTGAAAACACCACCCTATTGTGTAACTGTGGCACAACTGTTAGAGAAACAACTAAAGTTCTCTGACTGTAATTGTGGTGGGCTCAGTAGGAGGGAATCTGTTTCTGGTACTGTAAAATGAAATATAAAAGAAAACATGACTAAGGATCTAGAGAGTTCACTCAGCAGTTAAGAACATAGACACCGCTCTTGCAAAGGACTCTACTTCAGTTCCCAACACTCACACCAGGCAGCTCATAAACACCATCTGTAATTAAACTCCAGGAGTATTTGATACCTATCACCTCTGCAGATACCTGCACTCACAGGAACACACACACACACACACACACACACACACACACACACACAGTTAAAATAAAAAATAAAACATGAATAACATGCCTGGGGAATTAAAGGTTCCAGGGAGGAACCTACCAATGAAGCTTAGCTAAATTAATATAATATCTGAATACTTTCTAATGATTTATGTTTGAACCAACAGACTTATGCTGACCTCATCTTAATCAAGGAAGCTTTTCTTTTTCAGTGGAAGGTGCTGAATGTAGAGACACATGCGTAGTCAAGATGCTGAAAATAAGTGAAGGTTGAGTAGTTTTGTTTGGTTTTTATATGTGAAACGACACTGGGTATTTAGCGGACTGGCTGGTGGCTGATTGACTGTGGTTGATTGATTCGATGCTTGCTTTGAGGTAGTTTCCTGTAGATTGTGGTAGATTCGAGTAGAAATTTAAGACCACTTTTAGCGGAATAATGGAGATTTTGCTCCAGCCTGGTCTAACAGCAGACAACACAAAATCTCTCCCTGGTAATGAACTAACAATTTTGTAGCTATAAATGATGATAAAATCTGTAAAATTAAGTAGACAAGCTTAAAAGATCACTGTAAAGATTTCAACAACCTGAAATTAAAAATTTCACTGAATCGAGTAATTTTTCAGAAACATCAAAGAAAGTGCTCCTACTGGGCATTTTTTTTTTGCCACCTTTGAGCATTTTTAGACAACTTACAGTTGTGAAATAGCCAAAACCAGGACAGAATTTATAATTCACATTGTATAAAGCTCAAGGTTAGGCACCTGCTTTCTGGGTATGTGCTTGCTGAATGTGCAAACTTCCTCTGTTCTCTACCTCTCCAGACTCATTACACTCCAGCTCTGAAGAGCCAAAAGGGCCATCGGCTACATCTGTTGCTACTATTTAGGAAGACAGCAACACCTGGAACCACAAGACAGTTCATATGGCTGTTTCCCTTTCAGATGGGCAATGGAGAGAAGCTGTTACAGAAAGTGTTCATTTATGCAAAGTTGTTTCAGTCTTAAGCTGTTCATATATGGAAACTTTGCCAACATCATGAATTTAGCTTAGTATGTTGTCAACCAAGGAATCAAGCAATGAACGTATTTACATGTTTTACAAGTAAGTAATCGTGGTAGAGTTGATACCCAAAGAGGGAATCCCCATACATATTCTCCTCACCTCTGCTTCTAAAATATGGAGACAACATTTAAACAATTCTTGAATTTTCCTTTGTAGGGCCAGTCCTTTGCATCAGGCAGATGTATGGTCATGAATAGAGGTATTATTTGCAGAAACTAAATAAATAGACATATCTGGATGCTTGCGTTGCCTGTTTCATATAAATATTATTTATATGACTATCATGATGTTGGTTTTATAAAACCTTACATTAACTCATGTAGCTGGTTGGTCGGCATAGGTGTTTTCTTTCCTAGTCACCCACTGGAAATCATAGGGGTGCATACTTGAACAGTGTTCTGCTCCTATTGTCAGACACAGTGTGTACCCTAAAGGACAGTTTAATGAAGTGCCTAGCCCAGCAGATGCCCAAGATAAATGATGGATGGTCACAAGTGAACTATAGTGGTATGGTTTTATTCGAATTCCTGGAATATCTGGTCCCGGAGATGGCTCATTGGTAAAGCATCTGCTGAGTGAATGTGAAAACCTGAGTTTGGATCTCAGAAGCTACCTTAGTGGAAGGCTTCTGCAAAGCCAGCACTAGGTGGATGGTGGGACTGCAGACACAGGAGCATAACAGGAGATCATTGGCCAGTCATTCTACTCAATCGTTGAGTTTCAGGTTCAGCATTGGGACCTGTCTCAAGAAAGAGTACGGAGGGTGACATAAGAAACCAAACCAAACCAAACAACAGCAACAAAAGTCAAGACAGGAAATCAAACAAGGCAGGGATCTGGAGTCAGACGCTGATGCAGAGGCCAAGGAAGGGTGCTGCGTACTAGCTTGCTCTTCGTTGCTTGCTCATCCTGCTTTGTAAAGAGCCCAAGATCACCTGGTAAGGGGTGGTACCATCGACAGTGGACTGGGCCTTCCACCTTGACAATAATTAAGAAAATGCTATACATGCTAGTCTACGGCCCAATCTTTTTTTTTTTTTAAATTTTATTTTTCTTATTAGTTACATTTTGTTAACTCTGTGTCCCAGCTGTATCCAGCTCCCTCATTCCCTCCCCAACCCCACACTCCCTCCCTGGTCTCCTCCCTGCCCCTTTCCAAGTCCACTGATAGGGGGGACCTCCTCCCCTTTCATTTGATCCTGTTTTATCAGGTATCTTCAGAGCTGGCTGCAAAGTCCTCCTCTGTGGCCTAACAGGACTGCTCCTCTCCTGGGGTGGGGGAGGTCAAAGAGCCTGCCCTTGAGATCCTGTTAGAAATAGTCCTTGTTCCCCTCACTTTGGGAAACTACTTGGTTACTGAGCTACCACAGGCCACATCCGAGCAGAAGTTCTAGGTTATATCCATAGATGGTCCTTGGTTGAATGTCAGTCTCAGAAAAGACCCTGTGCCCGGATATATTTGGTCCTTGTAGAGCTCCTATCCTTTCCATATCATACTAACTCCCCTTCTTTCATATGATTCCCTGAACTCTGCCGAGGGTTTGGTTATGAGTCTTAGTGTCTGCTTTGAAACACTGCTAGGTAGAGTCTTTCAGATGCCTTCTGCGGTAGACTCCACAGCCCAATCTTATGGACACATTTCCTCAATTGAAGCTCCTTCTTGTCAGATGACTCTAGCTCTTATCAAGTTGACAAGAGCACATGAGCAACAAATGTAATTAAAACATAGAAGACAATAGCCACTATGTTACACTAGTATGACCATTGATGTTGTTATCTAAAGACTTAGGTTCAAGGCAGATGTTACTGGCTCTGGTATCTCTGAGTAAGACCTAATTTTGTTTGGCAAATTTTTGCAAGTGATAAGTGCCCAATTCAAGTTTCTGATTCCAAGTTATATAGCTATGCAATCTGGTGTCAGTATTTGTCTGTCTGTCTGTCTGTCCTTTCATCCATCAATCACACAAACGAAACGATATTTTGTCTAATGCTTAATATAGGTATATACAGTCATTAATAGAAAATTTCTTCACTGAATGGTTTCTTATTGCATCATGATACTAATCTTCATACTGAGACCCCTGTGGTTAGAGTGCATGTTTGTGGAATGGAAGCCCTTCCTTAGTGGTAACATCTTAGTATGCCCATGAAGTCAATCTCCCCCTTCGCTATCTTAATAACAGTTACTTTCCCATCTGTTCACACAAGTAACCACTCAAAGAGAACGCACCCAAAAATGTCAGATTACAAACCAACACTTTGAGACACTTATTTTAATTTAAGGACCCATCTTTCTCATTATTTATCAGCTTTTTTTCCCCCTAGGGAAATAGTGTGGCAGCACAAATTGCAGATAATACTGCGCTATTCACACATAAAATACACATTCCTACGTTTGCACTTGTTAAATATTAATTTGTTCTTAGCTAGGGAATAAACCTGTGTTGGAAAACCTTTTCTATGCTCATCAAACAACAAATACTTGAAACGCACTCTCTCTTCTTAAATAAAGAACCCACTGTTTTGTAAATAAAGCAACAATAGGTACTCCGAGGACAAGCTGAATTCACAACCCACTTGTTCCTCCATGTGGCTCTGCCATTTGTTCTGACATCATCTCTTTAACCCTGAAAATAAATCTGACATCAACACTGTATCCATTGTGGGTCTTCTCTAGGAACCAGAGGGCTGAGAAACAAATTGCACATCATTGCCTTTCTGTGCTTTTTGGAAGACAGCATCCAGACTCAGAATTTTAAGCATAGCTCCCCTCTCCTCCCCTCCCCTCCCCTCTCCTCCCCTCCCTTCCTACCTCTTTCCCTCTTTCCCTTTCTCTCCTTATGGTTTCACAAAAATATACAGCAGATTTTGTTCCTGTGTAGCAAATATGTTTCTCATGTTTTGAAAATATTTATGGAGGGTTTTTTGGCATCTCAGTTCGTCTTCCAAGGATGCTGAATCACTTTCACGTCACTGGAACGCTAGCTGACAGCCCACACACAACCTGTTATCCAGACACACTTGAAAATGTTCTATTACTAAATAGTCAGGAAGACTTGCTTTTTAATTTTTTTCTTTACTATAGAGCTGTCTCCAGTTGCGTTGCCCTATTCAACACAGTGCATACTTAACAACAGCCACTTTCCTTTCAAGAGAGACTACAAGGGGAGTGCTTGTGTATTAGCCATCACTTACTTCTTTGTTGGCTGGGATAGCATTTCATTGTATGGGACTGGGCCCAGAAACAACCTCTCATTAAGAGTGCTTTGAACAGCATCTATCCACCATCTATCTATCTATCTATCTATCTATCTATCTATCTATCTATCTATCTATCTATCTAAGCTTAGTGGCCATTGATAAAACTTCTGCTTTCAATTCTTTGCCTGTGACATTGTGCCTTAAGATTGCAATTCCTGCCAAACCTGAACTGAAACAAACAAACAAAAAAACTAAAAATAACAATAGCATAAGTTTGGATGTTTTTAAAATAGCTACATATTTCAGATAAACATAGTGGCTATTTTCATTATCAGCCATATGGACGAATTGAGCAGATTTCCTCAGTTGTCAATTCAGAGAAGCCCAGGATCATTTGGCCATCATGCCTTCTGGCTTTGCGCCATAGTGATAGCATTAGCAGAACAAAGTTAGTACTTCACAAGCCTGTAAGAAAGCCTTGGAATTTTCTTCAAGAAAAATGTGGCCACATTTTAACATACTTATTCATTTTATAGTATTAAAAAACCTTGTTTGAAATATGAAAATTGTGTTTTCTGGAAGTGACTCCTAATTCTGCCCCCCCCCCGCCCATTTTCAGCACTCCACAAAATTTTTCTTAAAGGTCACCAGTCATGCCTCCCACTAATGAATTGGACAAAATGTATGGAAATGTTTACACAAAAAAGATGAATGTTTTCATATCTTGAGGATGCTTTTATTTAAAACAAGAGGAATACAGGAATGAGTAGCACAGAAATGTCTTTTTAATTATTTAAAAAATTTACATATATTTTGATGACATTCTTTTCACTTTCCCATTTTCTCTCTCCCCTCCCTTCCCACCAAGCTTTTTGATATTTTGCTATCTTAGAAATAACCCACCAAACCGAATCAATATTTACCCTCTCTCAAGAGCTCCCAATCATGGTGGGACTAATCCATCTTCTCCATGCTGTTGTTTTGTCTGTCTTGAACTTGTCCTGTGTGTGTTCCCACTGTCCTTGTGAGTTCATATG
This sequence comes from Meriones unguiculatus, assembly GCF_030254825.1. Classification (NCBI taxonomy): domain Eukaryota; kingdom Metazoa; phylum Chordata; class Mammalia; order Rodentia; family Muridae; genus Meriones; species Meriones unguiculatus. The sequence continues at coordinate 56,188,385 of NC_083362.1, read as the reverse complement.
TGCAAAAGCCCTATTGTGTCCGGAAAATGCTGTTTCCTTGGAGTTAGCCACTACCTCTGGTTCTTACAATCTCTCCAACTCCTCTTCTTGAAAGATCCCTGAGTCTTCAGGTGAGGGCTGTGAGAAGGACATCCCATTTAGTGCTGAGTGAGTGCTCCAAAATCTTTCAGTCTCCACATGTTGTGAGTAATAAGTCTCTTTTAATTACTCTCTACTGTGTAAAGAAGATTCTCTAATTATGGCTGAATAACGCACTGATCTCTGAGTATAGTAATATGTCATCAGGAATCATTCACTGCTATGTTATAATATTATATGGTTTCCTCATGACTTATCTAGTCTCAGGTTCTTGGCCTTATTAACACTGACCTGTGGGTTCTAGCTCATGCAGTGTACTTTCACTCTAACAAAAAAAAAGGAAGTGATTGGTTACTCCTTTAACATTTGTGTGCCACTACTGTATCAGTAGATATATCTTGCAGATAGGTGGCTACTGTGGTTCTCAGGGTTCATAACTGTGTGATACTTATGATTCCTTTTCTCTTCCAGTACATGCATAGTACCTTCCATCACTATAATGCTAGACAGTAGCAGTGAAGCCCTTACTTGTGCACCAGCTGGATTTCTCCATATTTGATGACATATATACGTAGTATCTTCTGAAAAGGGGTCTTACTGTCATGATGATTGAGGATAACCAATAGAGCTGGCTATTGCTTGTAACGTCTGAGTGGTTACCGAGACTCCTTCAGCCAGTTACTCAAAAATATGTAACCCATTCCTGGGACTAGGGTTTTTATTTTATGGCATATGATTTTTTTTTGTTGTTGTTGGAGATATTGTCTCTCCCAATATAGCTTCATTTAAGTTTATATTTTAAGAAGTTTCTACTGGAGTAGATGAATGTCTTAATAATGGAATTTCCAGCTATGTACCAGGACAGAGTGATACATTTTGAGAAGAAAAGGACCTTCCTGGTTCTGCTGGGGAGAACTGTCTTGTTCTATTTTTTAAAAATTAAATAATGCTATCTGTTTTTATTAAATGTTCTATTGAACATGACCAACCCTTTGTTTAGTTTTTGACCAGAAGGGCTGAAAGGATGTTTTATTGTTGTTATTTCATTTTGCTTCTGGGATGAGTCTCTTAATGCCAATGACTCTCATTGGAGATGGTTCAACACTTTGAACTCTGAGCTTTGGCCCAACATGAAACATCCACCTGGCCCTGGATCATTATCCACTGTGTCGGTTCTTATATTTATACTAGAAATGAATGTTCTTTCAGCACCTCTATATTTCATAGTCAGCACTTTTTACTAGCACCAGACATGCATGCTATTAAGAAGTTTTAAATTTTTGACTGTCTACTTTTGGTTTCTCAAAAAAAAAAATTAATCAGTCATTTTTATTGAAAAATAATTACCCAGATTGGAATCACAGCAATATGAGAACTCAGTATCCTGTAGGAATACTTTAATAATGATTCTAAAAGTTAGTCCTTTCTGATCTGCATGTAACTGAAGTTTTCAGGGAGGGAAAAAACAGTTAATTTTTATTTGAGTCTAGAAGATAAAGAAGAGAGAAAAACAACAAAAAGAATAGGGGAAAGCACCCTACACTCCATTGATGTAGAGTTTAACTCCGAAAACTCTGCAGTGTGTCTATGTGTGGAACTCCTCCATATGCTTTTACTTACTCCCTGAAAGGGTGAGTTCTAAATGCTACAATTCTATTCTTAAGAACATAAAGCCAAACAAAAGCTTAGCTAGAACTCTGGCTTGTGTGACAAAACACGGTTGAGTAAGACATGAGGTTTGAGGAAATAAGAATCAACTTAATGACCTTTTGAACTTCACCATTAATCCACCCCCGTTCCTCTTATTTTATTCCTCTGTACACAGGCCACAGCTGTTTCTTCTGCACCTTTTTCCTGAACCATGTGGAACTCTCCCCACTCTGTGAAAAGTCTGCTTAGGTGCTACTGACTTCATTTGGTCAAGTTCCATCCCAACACCCCAGGTTTCTCATCAGGATGTGCTCCTTTTGAAAAAGGATTCTTGCATCCTTAATCATATAGATGACACAAAAACGGAAAAATTCAGGGTAAATCACAGTCAGGATCCATGAAAACTATATTGCCGCTGTTAGTAAACTCCTCTGTCTGTGTACTCTGTAGTATTGAAGAGTGAGATTACCATGTCTTGAGTGACTTCCATATGCCGGACGCCTAAACATTTTCAGTGAACTATTTCTTTTAAAACTTAGCACAAGCCTATGAGCAGTTGCTTTTGCCATCTTCTATTTACACGTGGAAAAAACAAAGCACAGGCTGGGCTTAGGTCATCCATCTTGTAAGAACCCAAGCTGGGATCTGAACCAGAAGCCTGGGTGCGGACTTTACATCTCCTGCCATTTGGTCACTAGATATTTTCTCTGGGCCGACAACTCTGTCGGGTACCTAATAGGAACCCCAGAAGGGTTTATTGGGCTTTCCCATAAGTGAGAGGCTGAGGCAAAAATATGGACAGGATTCTTCACTATATCACTACACTGCCAATCTGGGCCCAGACATAACCTTTCTGGATTACACATTACTCTAAGCCGTTAGCACAGGAACTGCCAGAGCGCTGTTATACAAAGAGGGTGCTAAACACAAGTAATGCAGCTATTTTAAAGCCTTTTATTTTGCCAGATGTTTAACACGGAATCAGTGTTCAATTCACTGCAGGAAAATTTTCTAGTATCACAGGCTATAGCTAATGGGGTCAACAAGAGGATACACGGTAGACCCCTAATAGGTACCCTAGATTGAAGCTATTAAGAAATGTTGCGGATATTGTCAGTATATATTAGTTGTTGGAGCCAAATTTCGTGACCCAGATTTGATCCAGGGTTGCTTTGGAAACAGACATTTGATTTGTTCTTTCAAGCAAATTCCTTTGCTTGGGTTGAACACACTGCAAGCATTTAGACCTGTCCTCAGGACTGCTGGTGACACTTTAATCATGGAAACAATTATCTGGCCACTGGATGCCACTGTTGCTCAACCAGAAGTCAGAAAATCAAGAATTCCTGTGACAATACAATATTGGCCAGTTAAAGAGCATCATTGTTATTACTGGCTGTGGACCTACGCTCTCCAACCATTTCTGTTGATGAATACACTTTGTCCATGGCAGCTGCAATTACTAAGGGAAGGTAAAGTTGAGAAAAGATGCAAATACTTAGCAACTAGTTTTTGGTATACTTTACCTTAAAATATGCCATTCCAAAAATACCACCCTACCCCCACCCCCACAACCTTAGTATACTGTAACTGACAGCCTCCATCAGTTATCAGCTAATGCTGCAGAATAAGACCAAACAAGGTATCGTGGCCTTAGGCTATCAGAAGAGCTTTTTCATTCTAACAAAGGCCCTGGGGTGAAAATACTTTGCATGAACAGGCTCGGGCTCATATATTCAGATACACTGACATTATTGTGGACGAGGAGCCTAAAGCAGTTTCTCCACATATCCCAGACACAGATTCCTTTAAAATAACCTTATCGTACACCTTTTAAAAGCTGTAAGGATTGTGTGCTTTAAGAGAGATCAGCTAAGATTTGGGGGAAGAACTCTGAAGTACTACATATAGATGAGGTCAGTTTAGAAACAACCCTAATTGCTTTGTCTGACAAGATTTACATAGCAAACACTCCTGCTTAATGTACAATGAAGGCCATGAAGTAGGAACCCGCTTCAGTGTCTTTATGTCATTGTGGGAGGTTTGCCTTCTGCTTTTGAAGGTATGCTAGCTAGCAGTTAGTCCCTGTGTACAGGGAGGCAGAGAGAGCCTCGAGGGAGGGGGCTACAATCGGGATGTACGATGAATAAATCGTAAAAATAAAATGAAATAAAAATTCCGAATCAATAAAAAAATTAAACATTTGAAATTATTATTCTTACCTTACCAGCTACTTAATTTTATTTATGTGGTTAAAAAACAAAACCCGTCAATTTCACAGTATCTGCAAACGTCCCTCCTTCAATCACAATTGGGTTAAAGGGAATTTTTATAAGGATGACCTCTTTCACATCATAAATGTGAATGTATAACGCATTTTCATACATGCGTAAGTGGGGTCATTTACCTAAAACATTCTTTTTTCTTATAGTTTAAAAATAAAATGCCCTTATGATTTGTCTCTGGGCTAACACTGTATTTAGCATTTTGTCCTCACGGAGATTTGCCGCCCTCATAGGGTATAACGGAATGCTATACTCCGTGGGTTTAATTTGTGCTCATGGTAAATAAAAATTACCTCGGACCTCCTTTTAAAACCAAAAGATTCCATTGTTTACTCTTGATAGAAAAAAACGTGTCGGGGGGGGGGGGGAAGTGTGTGAAAATACCAAAGGAAGGGTTTCATGCCTCAAGCAGCATCTGCATTGGGGTTTAAAAAATTTGTCCTCGTAAACCGAAAAAGAAGACAATAGAACATTAATCAGTTTAGGTGGTAAAAAATCAAAATAATTAATAGCACATTTGGGTGAAATTGTATGTGAGTATGTATATATATGTATGTGTGTGTGTATGTGTGCTTGCATAGGTTACGTATACACACGTTCATTTCTCGGCAAGTTAACATTGTATTTCATTTTAAGTATGTTAAGACATATTTAGAATTATCCTTTGGATCTAAAAAATGATTACCACTGATTCATACTCTATTAAACATTGTTTTGTGAGATTCACGTTCCGGAAGACATTACTAAGAACGATATTCTGTAAAGAAACGCTGTGGAGACAGAGAACACCCCGAGTTCTCCTTGAGTTCTCAGCACATGGCATAGTGTGTGCTCCAGTGTGGCCCGCAGCCTCAGAATGGATTGATGAGCAAATGTGGGGTGACAAGTGGGCACTTCATTTGTCTAAGAGTATTCATTTGGCAAAGCCGCTTTAACCTGGTCGAAGCAGATCTCTGTGCTTTCCCATTCTAATAGACAACAATAAATTGTCACAATTGTTTTATTTTCTTCTGCTATTTGATTAGACAAAGAACATTTTTCTTTCTTTATCAATGCTAGCCCAAATAACTGCACAACAGAAAGCGCATGGAGGCAGCATCCATGTCTTATCTAAAATGAATGTTAGCACTCTGTTGTGATAATGCCTGTTAATGGAACATTCTTTAAAATACAGATAAAAAAGCACACTTTCTAAATAAATAGTGGTTTACATGATCTAAGAAACTATTATAAAGAAACATGCAAGAGAAGGAATCTTTATTCAAAAATTTACCCAGGACACTAAATTTTTATTGTCATTTTTGCATGTGTATGTGTGTATGGTATGTGTTCATGTGTATATGCATGTTCTGATATGTATGGGTGTGCATGGTTACGTGGGTGGACTGTGTGTGTACGTGTGTGGTGAGGTCAGGGATTGACTTTGCTCCCTTTCCTCCTTAGACAGAGAGATGACACTTCAACTCAGACCCTTTCTTCAGCCCCGATTGGCTTTATTTCCAATGTAAGTTACCTTGATCATGAAAGGTAAAAAAAATGATCCGTGTATCACATGATATTAAACACTATTAACCGATGCAACAAACATTCAACTAAACAAGTATTAACCACTACATTTAACTGTAATATGTTCTTAGCATAAACACATCAAGGAAATGTTCTAAAGTAGATCATGTAGAAGCCATAGCTTAAGACTTACTTAAGTTGTCCCAAGTGTAAGTAGGTAGAGTGACAATATTTTCCTGAGTTAATTTAGCTTTATTATTTTTCTTTAAAATTACTTTCACAAGCGGTGATGTTTGCACATCAGATTTAAAAGTTTGCCCCACTTTAGCTGGGTGGTGGGGGCACACACCTTTAATCCCAGCATTTGGGAGGCAGAGGCAGGCGGATCTGTGAGTTTGAGGCCAGCCTGGTTGACAAAATGAGTTGTAGGACATCCAGGGCCACACAGAGAAACCCTGTCTCATAAAACCAAAAAGAAACTGGAAAAACGCTGTCCAACTATATCTTTGTTTCTATTAATAAAATTATATTATCTGACAACATTTTTTTCAGAGTTCAGTATTATAAACTGCTAGAATATTCTAACATATTTTGTTGATAGGGTAGTCTGTTGCTAAAGTGTCCGTTTATCTGTAATTATAAAAATGACATCACACTCTACATATTTGAGGAATTATATATAATATTTTCACATACATATATAGTAAATAATGAACAAATCATGAGCATATTTACTACCTCAAACATTTATCACTTATTTGCATTGAGAATAATGCTGTGTTTTACAATGGCTGGATTAATTTACCTTCCTACCAGAGGTAGGTAGGGCTGTGCCATATCCACAGCCTTGCTATCATTTATTTTTTTGTTATTTCATTTACTGGACTTACTTTGTTATATTCACTTGTCTCTTTATTTTTTTTTTCTTTTAAAACAATACCTTTCATAGCTCATGTATCCACTGTGGTTTTGATACATGGTCACATTATGATTAGTATTACTGAGTATCTTTACACACATATTTAGCCTTTCTATTTTTTAGAAGTCTTTATTAATGTATTTAAAGCAGATTATATCATCCTTAGTATTGTTAACATCACTAGTGGACATTAAACTGACTACCTACTATTTTGTGCAACATAATTCCTTGCCATATAGAGAGTTTCCAAGCATCCTTCCCCGTAGGTCCTCCACACCCTGCTGGTTCTCTCTTTGGGATTACTGTAACATTTATTTTGAGATGAATCTACTTGTCTGTTTATCCTTGGCCAACACCGATGTCCTAAAATACTCTCCATATCTTTTCTTCTCGTGGTTTTATGTCTCCATTTATGTTTTTTTTTAAACTTATTCTGAGTTGATTGTTGCAGGTCTATTTTCATGTCTTTTCCTCTGTATATTCAGTTTTCTATAATCAGTTATTGAAAAGATGTTGTTTTCCTAAGGCATGTTTTTTGTTTTGTTTTATTTTATTTTGTTCCAGTAATGGCACTCAAAGGTGGTTGTGGATTAAATATATTCATAGCTATAAGTTTCCTTTGTTTTGTGTTTTGAAACACGGTTTCTTTAGGAGCCCTGGCTGTCCTGAAAATCACATGGTAGAGCAGGTTGGACTCAAATTCAGGGATCCGCCTGCCTCTGCATCCCAAGTGCTGGGATTAAAGGTGTGTGTCAGCACCACCTGGCTCATAGCTATAATATTGAAAGTATGCTCTAATATGTCACAGATAACCCAACTACCATTTATTTCTTTTATGGCACAGCAACAGTAAAAGCATTTGTCAAGTTCTTAATATGCATTAACACCCTCCTTTCTGAAGAAAACAGATAAACACCACCATGAATTATTTTTCTGAGGGCTTTCCTTGTGTCAAGGAATGTGACCAGTGGAGGTTTTGACCTGTATTTCTTTCATGGATTAAACTGACTCTTGAGTCTCAATAGTATCCGCTGCCCCTCTTGCCCATCCTACTGGTACATAGAATATTAAATACTTAAAAAATGAATATGTCTGAGATGTAAAACCCAAGAAAGTGGGGAATTCTGAGTCATTTGAAGCTGGAAAGAAGGAAAGCTCTGTCAGATATCTCGGGCCTCCTAAGTTTTCAGGTGACGGAAAGGCTGAGTAGGAGTAGGTGAAAAGGGTCCTGAGAACCACAGTGGAGAAGACACAGCAGGGTTAGACTGAGGAGGCAACTGAGCAGGCAAGGAAGAGAAAGGATGTGCAATACTGAAAGAAGAGGACTCAAATTTATGAGACTTTCTGAACTCTTAGAACCTTTTTGCTGAATCTTTGATGGTTTATCCATCCGTATAGAAAAGAGATGAAAATCTGTGGCTCTAAACGATTGCTTTAGCAGACTATTTAGTGGGAGTTCAAGAAGAATTTTAAGAGCACCCTGTGACTGTACACAGAATAACATCCATTTGGGGTGTGTGACAAATTTCATTTTTCTTTTTAGAAATCTGTGAATTAACTGTAACATGATTTAGCTCTTTGTGGAGTTAAAAAGAAATACAGAAAAGATGGGAATGTAAGAAATACAATTATAACCTCAATAAATACCCTCCAAGAGTTTATTCACTTTCAAACCTTTAGATATGAAAAGACACAAACATTCCTCTCCTTTTTATTTTCAATCAGTAACTGCTATTGAATGCCTACTTTGTCTTTCTTGCATAAGACCCGAAGAGCCTAAGAAAATAGCATAGAGCTGATCCACACAAGAAATTTTGACTAGAAAATTCATTTTTTAACTGAACATTTTGTAAAAAAACTGTACTGCTTATACTGTTGAAATTGTTTTGTAATGTTTACCACAAACTAAGAATGTCTTTTAAAATTTGTACCGATGCTGATGAACAGGCATGAAAGCAATGGGATTTTGACTTATCCATGTTCACTCACTCCTCCCTACTGCTTAGAATAATTGAGGATTAATCATTCACATATGATGAAAATAATACTAACCCAAAGCAAAATATTCTCTGGGAGATCCTTTCTGTGTACCAAACTAACAAACATAGCAGAAACATCCATTTAGTTAATATATGCTCATACATCTTTTAAAAACGTTTGAATTTTAAAAGTTTTTACTTTGTTCTTGAAACAGAGCTAGCTGTTACCTTAGAATTCTGTGAACTAAGCTGTCTAACAACACAGATATTATTTCACAGGCTAAGTTAACTAACCAAATAAACCCATCCAATATGGGTATCAGTTTTCTGTTTTATTTTAATACTGACTACAGTGTATTTTTCACTATTTTTCCTTGTCCATAAGGACAGTAAGATCCAAAATAGTTGCATGCGTATTTCTGTATTTTCCAGAAGCTTCATGTTTGCTTCCTCTAAATTCACGTATAAAAGCCCTTACTCAATGAGATTATATTTGTAGGTGAAATCTGAAATAGGAAGTGAGGTCATTGGATAAGAGCACTAATGGGTTGGATTACTTCCTTTGTAAGAGACAACACAGACATGAATCCCTTCTCTCTTCCATGGAAGGAGCCCGCCATAAAGGAACTCTAGCTATATGCCAGAAGAGGGTTCTTATCAGGAATAATTCAGTACCTTGACCCTGGACTCCCAGAGTTTCATAACTGTGAGAAATTAATGTTAGTGAGACTAAGCAGTCCATGTCATTGGACAGCCCAACAATGGTGGAAGATGTATCGGCACTAGTGGTTTAAATGGAGAGGTTTGGGAGTGTTTAGTGGGTAAACGATGTAGAAATGCCAATAAGATTTTGGGCATATTGGATATTGTTCTCAGGGAGTGGATGATAATCATAGAAATATAATATCTCAGACTTGGGATATAGCTGCTCATTTATTGAAAGATAAGGCAGTGGACACAAGTTAGTGAAGTAGATTACTTGAGATCACAAAATAATGTAGAAAAATGATGATGGAGAAGAGGTAAAATTGAAATCCTAAATAAGTTAGAAGTCCAGGATAAGGTTACTGATTTATACTATAATCTCATTTTCTTTTTATAATTAAATATTTATTTTTATATTAATTGCAGTTTATTCACTTTGCATCCCAGCTGCAATCTCTCCCTCCCTCATCTCCTCCCATGCCCCTCTTCAAGTCCACAGATGGGGAGCTCTTCCTCCCCTTTAATCTACTCTCGCTTATCAGGCCTCATTTGAACCTGGCTGCATTGTCCTCCTCTGTGGCTTGGCAAGGCTGCTCCCTCATCCAGGGGAGGCAGTTAAAGAGCCAGCCACTGAGTTCAGGTCAGAGACAGTCCCTGTTCCCCTTACCAGGGAACCCACTTGGATGCTGAGCTGCCATAGGCTACATCTGAGCAGAAGTTCTAGGTTATATCCATGAGTGGTCCTGGTTAGAGTATCAGTCTCATAAAAGAACCCTGTGCCCAGGTATTTTGGTTCTGTTGCTGTGCTTGCTATGGTGGGAACTAGAAAAGATCACTCTGAGTGAGGTTTCCCAGATACAGAAAGACACACTATTCTTTCTTATAAGTGGATACTAGACATGTAGGATAAACCTACAAAAATCTGTAGATCTAAAGAAGGTGAGGTAGAAGGAGGACCCTGGGTAAGATGATCAAACCTTACCCAGAAAGGCAAATGCGACAGACATTGGAAGGAGAAAACAGAAAACAGGACAGGAGCCTACCACAGAGAGCCTCTGAAAGACTACCCAGCATTGTATAAAAGCAAATAATGAGACTCATAAACAAACTGGTTAGTGTGCAGGGAATCTTAGGAAAGAAGGGGGAGATAGTAAGACCTGGAGAGGACAGGAGCTCCATAAGCATAGAAACAGAAGCAAAATAATTTTACTTTCTTACTTGACTCCAGGTTATATTTATGGGCAAGAGAAAGATATTTAAACCAGCACATTTTAGCTGATCTTTAAGTAGGCTGTGTAAACAAGATGGGTGGGATGAATGACGAGTCTATAAGGGAGTGCCATAGATTACAGTAGGCAATTTTTATGGCTATCATAAAATACCTTCCCAAACTGACTTAAAAGGAATGATGCATGTTGGCTCATAGTTTCAAATCTATAAGGATTTTGAGGCAGGGAGTATGCAACAAAGCTGCTCATCTACAGCTGCCAGGAATCTAAACCAGGAAAGACTCAAGGCATAGATGTGCCATCAAAGGCATAAACCATCTCCCCTCATGGCCCAGTGAAACACTTCATTGGACAAACTTCCATCTCCTGGTAAGTCACTCACTCCAAATTCATCAATGGATTTCTCACATTAATGAGATGAATGAAATGAAGGTCCTTGTGATCTAGTGACCTCTTAATTAATACCACCAGCTGAGCGGGGTGGAGGGAGAAGAGGAGCCTTCAACATTTGAGCCTTTTGAGGTGACTCTGCATAGTCAAAACAGAAAGCGATCTTAATTCCATATGCAAGTCCTTCTACAATTAGCAGCATTGAGTCACCCCCAGAAGTGTAAGGGATATGGGAAAGTATCTGTAGACAAATGTATGTGTTGGGGCTATGACTTCATTCAAAGGAGGTGATGAGAAGGCAGGCCAGAAAATGAAAGTACACTCCATGTTAAGACATCTTTAAGGAGAATGAGGACCTGCGCAACCTCATTCAAGTCGCAAAGTTCTTCTGTCATGCTATACAGTTCTGATTTCAGAAAACAAAAAGGAAACTGAACTAGCTTAATGAAAACACCACAAGGAGAGCTTGAATGCAGTCCAGATCCATCTGGACTTTTGTTCCTTTCAAATGACCGTTTCATTCTTTCTCCTTGCATGGAGTACGAACTTTTTCTTTCCCAGGAACAAAAGTCCCAGGGAAGAGACTTGGTGGAAAGGACTATCTCTCCTCTAATCAACAGTGACTGAGGCATTTTTGTTTGTTTAATGTCTCAAATTTAGAGCCACCAGAGGGTTGTAACATGGATAGACCTCCAGGTCCAGAACATACGAACTGAAGGAAGAGGCTCTCAGCAAATCACTCCAGCTCCTTGTCTGTGGTTTGCTAAATAACAAGTTACTTACTGGTCAACCCCCTCCGACCCAACTCAGTTTTAAGTCTCAGCCACGCAATTTACTCAGCTGATAAGATTTTATTATCACGTCACACTGCAAAGTGGGGAAATACAAAGTTCTGTTTCTGCCTCTGGCAATGCAGATAGCATGTCCTTCCCATACCAGGTAGAAAATGTTCTCTGTGATCGTGTTCCTCCTTTTGCTGATTCAGCACACATGGAAATCTGATGCGAGCAGACCTGTAAAGCTGTAATTCTTGGGTATTTTTCTTCTAATCCTTATGGCCCACTCTATACCACCTTCCTCTAGACATCTCTGTTTCTAATACGGAAATGTTCTAAGTTAGGCTTTTCAAAAAAAAAAAAAAAAAAAAAAAAAAAAAGACCAGGCAGTATTAAATATAGCATGCTTGTGTAAGTTACAATTTTCATGTCCATTTGTAAGCTTGAGAGCTGTTGGCCAAATGTCAACCTAAGGCCAGGTCTCTATTTGTGTCTCATTCAACCAGAACCTGGGGAATATGGGTCAAGAAAACCTGAGCTGAGATTTAGACACCAATTATGGCCACACCACCGGCAACTTAATGTGTGGAAATAGGCTCTAAAGAGATGGTAAAGTCTATGAAGTGTATGAATTGAAACTAAAAGCCCTCCTCAGCTAAGAGTTATCGTAGAAAATATAGGTGACGTTAGGACACACACAGAGGTCCAGCCATGGAGGGGCAGCAACAGCAGCATAAGGAAGGAGTTTTTAATTTTCCGGTACTAAGAATTCAACCTAGGGTTCATGCATACCAGTACTGTGTCCTCAGCCCTCCGAAGATCAGTACAGACAAGGAAATTATCATAACAGGCACAACTAGGAAACAGCTTGAAATATTTACACATCTAATCTTTTTTTTTTCCCCTCACAATGGGAGCTTTAATGTAGTTATTATAATTTCCTCACTTTTGCAAAATGACTGTCACCGGAAACTGGACTCTAACGAAAGTCCAGAAGCTTGAGCAAGCTCGAACTCCCTGCGGTCCCCTAGAAGCAGCTCGCTTCTTTCACTTGAGTTGTTACTGGGGAGACCCATGTTAAAAACAAGCAGCTTTTATGGAGAAGAGGTATCTGAAAGTAAGCATAAGCTCACAGAAGGCAAGTAAATGGGGCTGAGAATTCATTGAGTGAAAGGGAAGAAACCAGAGCGGGGAGATGATAAAGATGGAAACAGGAACCTTCCAAGCCCTCCCACGTGTGTGACTCTGCAGTCAGTGCCATTCCAGTCAAGTCCCCATGGCTTGCTTAGGCTTCATTTTCTTTCCCTGCCCTGGGCTGATTCTGGGTGAAAAGCGCACTCAGCTTGTTTGACCTGCAGTGGGCCTGTTGCAAGCAGTGGGTGCAAGGAAAGGCTTCAGGCTTCAGGCTTCTGTTATTGCCATTTTCAGCTGCCTGGAAATTCTACAGGGGTGGGGTCACAGGCAGAAGGACTGGGAGACCAGGAGAAGGGCTCCCACAGAGACTGAGGAAACAGGCTGTCTTGCTTTTAAAGAACACTTGATATTTTGTATTTATTCACTGCTTCCAGAGAAAGGAAGAAAAAAAAAAAGGCCAAAATAAAATACCGGACACAAAGCAAATCAGAAACCTCTGGTTCCCTAGGGTTTCTGGACCCAAAGCCTTGCAGACCACACTAGGTCTTTCCAGAGGTGTTTTTCTTTTTCTTTTCTTTCTTTCTTTTTCTTTCTTTCTTTCTTTCTTTCTTTTTTTTTTTTTTTTTTTTTTTTGGCTTAGAGAAACGTAGTCTCACAGCTACAGCTGTCAATGCCACAGCAATTACAAGGCCTCAAGCTGGCTCTGCTATGGACTAAACTTAACAGTTTGAGTACTATAGTTATGACCTCCTAAACTCCTTCAGACTGAAAAGCATAAGTTTGAGATAGTTTGCATAATTTTAGAATCCAAAGAGGCGGTTTTACAACTATGGTTTTTGGTTTGTTTGTTTTGTGTTTTGTTTTTAGTTTGACCAAGCGTCATCTTGTCATCTTGGGAGGGTGGGAGAGATGGCAGGTTTGAAAAAGGAACCCTTGGCAGGTTCCACCTTACCTGCGAGGCTAACCAGTTACCTACAGTATCCGTTTTAAAGTACGAAGCATGGAACGTGCCGGGCTGATGGAGGGGCACAGAGATATTTTTTTTCCCCGAAAGGAAAGCTGATTTTCTATTTCTAGACAAAGTCCTGCGTGGACTGATGGCTTGGAGCAAGGAAGAACACGTCCTTTCCTTGTGTCAAAATTTTTCCTTCAGCAAGCATCCCCGCCGCCGATGGACTGAGTCCCCAGCTGTTCAGGGCCTCTTGCCAGGGCAGCCGCGAGGGGACGTTTCGGACGGCGGTGGCCTCTGCTGAGCCTTTTGGATCCCCCTTCCCCAAGTGCCCTCCGCCAGCTCCCTCTGCCTGACAGGTGTTTTCCGAACTCAAGGGGCCGAGGATTTTTTTTGGGGGGGGGAGTGTCTGAGCCAATGAGATTTCTCCTTAGGGGGAAGGCGTGGCCACACGGGTCAGAGCAGGGGCGGGGCTTGCGCAGCTGAGCAGAGCCCGGCTGGTTGCGTGGAGGGTTGTTTGGTTCCCACCCCCACTCCCCTCCACCTTTTCCCCCCCTTTCTTTTCTTTTCTTTTTTTTCTTTCTGTCTTTTTCTTTCTTTCTTTCTTTCTTCCTTTCTCCCCGAGTCTTATTAATTTCTCTGTGGGGCTGCGGCTGGAGACCGCGGAGCGTTGGCCATGGACGCTCCGGAGCTTTCACCACCGCGATGGCTGGACAAGTGTGAGGAGAGCTGACAGTGGGGGAGAAAAATAAATAAGGGGACAGGATCCGGGAGAAGCAGAGAAGCACTCCGCTCCCCCCGCCCCCGCCTTTCCCTCCAGATTTGGACAGGAGGTGCAAGGAGACTGAAGAGAGAGCCGAACATAGCCCGGCTTTGGAGGGAAGAGGCCGGAACCCTGCCGCCTCTTTGCAATCAACTTTTTTTGGAAGCCTTTCTCTCCCCCCCTCCTCCTTCTTTCTTTTTATTGTTGACCAACCAGTGAGAGAGCGAGCGAGAAAGTGAGGAGGGAGCGAGCGAGCGAGCGGAGCGGAGCGGCACTCCGGGAGCTGAGCTGCTCGGCGGTGCTCGGAGCACCAGCCGCACAGACGCGCACACTCCCAGCCCGCGCGCGCGCGCTCTCTCTACCGCGGTCCTCCCTCGTCCGGTCCGCGGCTCCCCGGGGGCCCTGGAAGCCCCCCGGAGCCGACTCGCTCGCCAGCCCCGCGCGCACCGCGCCCGGACCCCTCCAACCCTGACGACCCCCACCACACCACGCGCTCCCGGCTGAGGGGGGTAAAAAAAAAAAAAAAAAAAACAAAAACCAAAAACAAAAACCAAAAAAAAAAAAAAACAAAAAACCCAAAAATCTGCTTCGTGTGCCCGCCAGGGGCTATGCCATTTGGACATGTAACTGGCAGCGCGGGATCCGAGACTTGCCCAAAATGAAGCTGGCGACGGGACTGTGCATCTGGGGGAGCCTGCTGGTGGCCGCGGGGACCGTCCGGCCCATCGCTTCTCAGTCAGGTGGGTCGCCGCCGTCTCGCGGGTCCCCCCACGAGCTCCAGCTGTCGAGCCCGCCACCGAGTAGGGTGGCTCCCTTCGCCTCTCCACCCCTCTGTCCCCCACTGGCTCTCCGGTGGCTGGGACCACGGGGCCGGGGCTCCTGGCTGGCTGGGGTCGCCCCCTCGCTCCATCCCAAACTTACCTTTGTGTGCGCGCGCGAGTGTTTTTATTGATGCTACCAACGTCTCGGCTTTCCTGCCTCCCGCTCCCCCCCACCCATCCCCGGTGTTATTTATTTATTTTTCCCCCCTCTCTCGCTCTCTCCTTAGCCCCCTTCTCTCTTCCTCGCGCGTTTTCTGGGAGCCTAAGCGGGTTCGCTCCCGCTGGCGCCCGCGGTTCCCGGCGTGGGAGACCTAAGCCCGACCATGTAGGTTCCCTCCTCCTCGGGCAGGGCACGGGGTGGGAGGGAAACCAAACAAACCGCAACAGGAGCTGAACCGACCCCGACCCGGCCCGGGAACCGCTGCACCTCTGCGGGCTGCAGGGAGGTCCCGGGGCCGCGCCTGCCTGGCCCTCCCGGGGTGCGGAGCGCGAGCGGGGAGGGAGCCGGGCTTGGCACCTGAGCGTGCCCGCGCGCCGCCGCCCGCCCGCCCGAGTCTCCGGCACCCCGCGGGGTCACCCCGGACTCCTCGGCTGGAGCGCACCGGGCGCGCGCCTCGGCCAGGGGCCAGGGGCTCTGGGCCTTCTCTGTTGGCATCCCCGGGCTGCCTGCCGATTGACTTGGGGGGCGCTGGCTCGCCTCCTTGCAGGATCTCTTAAAAAAAAATAAAAATAATAGTAATAAAAAAGCCTGGCACACTGAGCCCCGAGCCGGGCCTTCCCTCCCGGTGCTGGGCTTGGCTCCCGGAAGAGTTCTTCCAGTAGTGCAACTTGCGGTTGGCCTGAGATCCTCCAACTTCTGTTTACTGCCCGGCTAGGCTGCTGAGCCCGCGGGTGGCGCTCCTTGACGTAGCCCGAGGCGGACGCCCTGGCGGTGCCCGGAGCGCAGCCACTGTTGGCTCAGTCGCTCGAGTCCCCAGGTATTTGGACAGAAAAAAAGGACTAGTTGACCCCGGAGAGGCAGTGCAATGTCGCTGGATTGCTAGGGCGGCCAGGGCCAGTGACAGCAGCCGTGAGGTGGTGGAGCTCAAAGTTTTTTGACACTTGGCACTTGGGAGTTTCCCAAGGATGAGCGGAGGGGACAGGAAAGGACCGAGGAGGTGCGTGTGTGTGTGTGTGTGTGTGTGTGTGTGTGTGTGGTGTGTGTGTGTGTGTGTTTGTGTGTGCGTGTGTGTGGTGAGGCCAAGCTTGGTGAGAAGAGGGCTTTTGGAGAGGCAGAGAGATTTCCGGAACCTTCCGGGGCTGGTGGCGGGGGCGTGGGAGTCGGCTTGAGAAGATCATGCATCCAGGAGTGGCGACAGGGAGAGCTTTGGATCCCTAAAGGGTGTCCTTCTGACCTCGCCGGGAAAACAAGCAGCTCGCTCGTTTTCCCGCTCCGCCCCCGCCCCCGCCTCCCCCTCCTTGCCTAGTAAATAACAAGTTACAATCTCTGAGCCGTTCAAAATGACCTTCGAATGGCACATGTGCGCCATTTGTGCTGGCCGTTTGCATACCCCAAAGACTCCGGAATTCTTCGTGCATACCAAATCCTGCTCTCCGGCCACCTCTGGAATCATAGCAGCAAGGACTTGAGATTCCAGCCGCCTGGTTACATCCCTCTCCAGCTCCCCACTCCTGGAGCCCTTCGCCTCTCCCCTCAATGGGTTGATTATGCACGTCGACCCATTCAGACACACTTGCAACTGTCACGCAGGCTTAGCCGAGAGGAATTTCTATCAGGCCACCCTACCGGGGGGCTGTCTGGTTTGGCCTGGGCCGCTGGGGGATCCCCGATTCGAGTCCTCAGCGATTTGGTATTTTAACTGTGCAGCTCCCGGTTGTCCCGGTTGGGCTACGCTATTGCCGAAAAGTCCTTTTTCAGAATTTAGGCAGGGAATGTAATCCAAATTAGTTCTGCAGCTGTCCCCTTCCACGTCTCAGACGACACCAGCCTGCGCCCTAGCTCTGCCCTGCTCTTTTCCCCGGGCGGATCGTCAGACCCACAAGTGAGCCCATTTAGAAGCAAGGAGGATTAGCGTGCCATTGTTGTTCCGTGTGTGACTCTGTACTTGAAATTCTGGGGGCACAAAAGAGAGCCTCACTTGTTCAAAACACAAAGTGATCTAGATGAAAGGGCCGCACAAAGAAGACCTCTCGGGTGCATCCCTGGTATAATTGCAACAAGCATAGTTAGGTGATCTATTGGAAACTGTCCGTGCCCTCAGGGACTTTTTTTTTTTTTTTCCAGGCACCTTCACTGCACCTGGCAGAGAAAGTTCAGCTTGTTTTAATATAGTGCTATTATAAAAACAAGAGTCTCACACTCCGGTGGTGAGAGTGAGGCTCTGTGTGTGTGGCTGTGCATGCGTGTGCGTGGCTGTCTATCCAAGTAAACACACACTGCGTGTCTTCTCACTCGCGGTTAGCAGTCAGTAGCAGTTTGGAAGAGTTTGTTTTGGTCCAAATGAGAAATTAAGTGCGGATAAGTAAACTAAGCTGCCAGAGGGCGACAAGATGTTGAGTGGATTGCTTTTAGATGAAACAAATTAAGGAAACGAGGGAAGACAATCTGCTTTTCGCATTATTAGACACGCTTGGAGTTCAGGGGAAAGTGGCATATTTTTGAAATGCTAATTTCTTAAGCAGAAGGAATGCACCTTATTTACTGCTGTATGTGAACGGAATAAAAACGTACAGTGGGAGAGTCTCTTGTATGAACTTCAAGACGTTTCATGGGAAAAATTGTACATGGGAAACTTGGTTTTTCTTTGGCTCGAGGGGAAAAAAAGTCACCCTTTGAGTATTTTAAAATGATTCTGAAGAATTATCGTCTCGTTACCAGTGATAAATTTTATTTATGCATGTTTTAGCCAAAGACCTTTATATGGCGATTCCACCTGAAGGAATAACTCTAAAATGTTTGCCTTCTTTCTGTGGTGGAACTTATCAATATCGCTTTAGTACTGAAATTAAAAAAAAAATACAGTAGTGTTGAAGTGACATTCTCCTGAGCCTTCATATGTGGTGGACAAGTTCATTTCATTCTTGTGTGCAAGGTAAGGAGTTCCCCCTGCATTTCATTTAATTAAAGTGAACACATCTCCTACAAATTTACAGTATGTTATTTCCCCCAAAACTCTCAGTGGTATTCTACATTTGTGAAGACATTATTAATAAAACTTACATGACAAAAATATTACATAGATTTTTTTTTTTAAAAAATGCATCAATTGGCTTTCAAACAGTGTTTTCAATGAACATGCCCATGGGCACACTGTCCCCTTTTGTTCTTTTAATTTTGAAAACTCTGCAGATGTACGAGAAGGTAAGTGCGCAGGCAGGTTGGAAGAAGAAGCTATCTTCCATTCAGGATACTTATAAATAGACGAAGACTTCTCACTGTAGCTGCAAATTACTTGAAAACACTACAGGTTTCTACTGTTGAGATGAAGTGGACAGTGCCCTGGCACTCTCGTGATCCCTTGTTTTTCTCTTCAGCTCAGCCGCCTTTATTTCAATCATGCATGCAGAGAAAGTCAAGTTTCTTGAAAAAATCAAGCACTTACAGCGTTTTATATGTATGTATTTTTCATCTAGTCTCTGAAAAATGTGTCTTAATTAGAAAATTACGTTAGGATGTTTACAAGGGCTTGCATTTGATGGAACATTTATGTATTTTTTTTATTCTAACCTGAACACAGTGTTTGCATTGGCTAATTTTTTTTTTGAGTTTGCATTCACTTGATAGAAAATCATATTTCCTCCTCAAAGTGGATTCAAACATTTAGTATTCATGAGCTTTCATCTCTTTGGTTCTTAAATAGAAGTGCTATTTATCATCTGTCTTACACATTCACCCTTTTCATTACTATGGATTCCTTACGTATTATTTATTGAGTTTAGGCACATGTGGATATATATTTTCCCTTCTACCACTAAGTGTATTCATTTTGTGTGTGTCTTTCCCAGCAACCTGCCACTCAGCCCCTGCAGGAGTTCCCTAAGCCAGTTTTCATTCTTTCTCTCTGGTAAATCTGATATGGCTGGTTGGCTGAACAATCGTAAGCCATTCCATTGCTCAGATGTATTCCTGAAAGAAAATAAAACGGCATCGATCCCAGTTCACTAGGGCATCTCAAAAGCCCAGACTCCAAGGCCAAAATCTTCCCACAGAGAAGTACCTCTTTTCCTTGTGCTCCCCCTCTTTTCTCCCCTTGACCATGAAAAGGTAGACAACTGCCACCTAACAAAGGCTACTGACGAAAAGAATTGTGCTCTCAGTATTCTCTGAAGCTTGATTCCAGCCACCTTGAAATGGCTATGTAGAGTGTACATTTTACACAATGTACTAAATTAGCCCATCTTCAACACTGCAGTGCGTTTTGTGCTCTGCCCAGTTAGTTATTAAAAGTTTATTAAAAACAGTTTGCGTTTTCAAAATAGCAATGACTTTTGGTATTACAGTGTTCTGCTGCTGTTGGATGCCCAGGAGTGATGAGTAAGTACCCAAAACCCAAATGAAGCAGATGATCAGAAGGGGTATTCAGATCCCAGAAAACTTACTGACATTTATCTGCTTAATTTTAAGCTTGCAAAGGATACTTTCTTTGTGTGTGGATACATTAATAGTTACATTGAAATCAGCTAATGCATGTTTAAATCTACAATAGTCTATGATAAATATCAAGTGTAAACATGTCAGGAGCATTCTGTTATCTTTTACAGTGATATGCTGAATGTGCTCTACAGTAGAGAAGTCAGGCATAACAGGAGCCTCTCCCAGATTATATCATCATAGATGGTCTGTTAAATTAACATTTCACCATATGGAACCAAGTTGGCTCTTTTTCCCCCTAATATTCATTTTGTGTAATATAAATATTGAACAGTCAGAGAAAAATATTTTCATTATTGCTAGTAGGGTTATTGATATGGGTTTATAGTTTATAATGAGAAAATATTTTTCATTTATTTATTTGTTTTGAATGAAAAAGGTGATAGATAGCTCATTGTTTCTTGAAACTGTAGCACGTCTGCATAATTCTAAGGAGACTTTACCTGCCTGTATTGGAATTAAGAGCAGCACAGACCATAGCCATATGGTTTAAATCAGGATTCCAACATCCCAGGGATAGTTCTTCTAAGCTCTTAATGTTTTCAGCATCTCATTCTGTGTCTTTCTGAGTTAGATTACCTGCCTGGGGGGAAATGCGTGTAAAATACTGTATATTTCTCAACTGTGTAGCAGTTTTCCACAACAATGAGTTTAAAGCCTTCTGTGATGCTGAGATATATTCTAGTAACCAGTTAATTGTTTTTGTACAAGAAATTCAAGTTGTACATACAATTAAAACATTTGCACATATGTTTATAAACACACCACACACTCACTAGCGGGCTGTTTAAAGAAACAGTTTAAAGAAACAAGGAGGTTTTTGACTCTCTATCATTAGCTTGTGACAACTTCTCTCAAATAATACTTTTTGGAATCACTCTGTGGTCTGTTCATATATCATTGTTCACGTCTTTCTGAGTTATTCTGACATGGTTTTAAAATTTTTATTTTTCCAAGCTTTAACAGAAAGATTTTAAGGTCACTTTCTTGTCTTCTTGTTTTATCCTTTTGAGATTTAGAGAGAGACAAGACAGCACACTTCCATGATACAATGTTGAAATATGTGGTGATCTGGGAGCTGGTTATAAAGAAGCTTTTGAACATGAAGTAATCGTATCATAGTTATTTCCAAATAAATGATTGCTCACAGGCCCATCATTTTGCACAACTCCAGGGGGCAGCAGTGAAGCAGAATTTAATAAGAATGGCAACTCCTGCTCTGTGGGCTGCACAGCAGCAGCTCTGTTATTGAGTGATGGGAAAGAATAAAGCACTGAAAAAAATGTGAGAGTTGAGGGTTCTGGTGTCTTTGAAAAGGCTTGGGTCAGACTCTCGGCCTATTTGCATACCTCTGTAGGGGCTAAATTTGATGCCTCAACTATGAACACATTGGAAGTTGTTAATGAATCCATTGGAAAAAAATGGAGGTTTAAATGGACATGGGGGCAGAATAAGTTGTTTTAAGGTTACTTTTCGAAGTTGATATCCTGTTGTTGTGCAAATTCAGGTGTGTAGACCTAGTATCAGAAGCAGGTTTTTATTTTTTCTAAGCCAGTTTTTTCTTAAAGCTGCAGAGAAAAGCTGGCTTCTTGGGACCTACTTTGAAGGGGTGTGGTGTTTCCTTCTTTCTACTCTGCTGGTCTCTCTTCTTCTCCGTTCTGGCTTCAGAGAAATCTAATGCCCTTTAGAAGATACTGATCTAGTCTTGTCTTTTTACATTTTTGTAAAGAAATTGGGAGCAGAGGAAAACAGGGTGGTTTTTTTTTCTGTATTATTTTCTATAAAACACAAAGAAGTGCTTGAAAAGTTGTAAACACTCAAAAACAATAAATGAAAGGTTTTGCCAAAGAGAATAGCAAAAAGTGCAATGAAACAGGTCCATTCCCATTCTAAGGGACTACCTACCCTGCCTAGCTCTTTCTAAGGCAAGATTGTGTGATTAACATTAGCATTGTTGTATCTAGGTCATAACACTGGATGGCATATTTAATTCATGCAGTGTCATGATGATTAAAAAATAAAGCACATTCTCAGGAAAATTCTAAGAGGATATATATATGAGTTTGTAGGTCTACTCTAGACTTACTTATTGTAAGTAAGTCTTACTTCTTGTAAATGAAAAGTTTACAATGGTGAGTTTTAGTGAGTTCTTCCTCACCACTAAGTTAGTGGAGTCCCTTAACCAACAGACCCAAAGGAGCCTATCACATTCAACCAGCCTCTACTGAACCCAAGGCAATTGTGTTTTCTTGCCACAGCTCTTCTTTGAACAACCACATAGGGAAAGCTTCCAATATGGAGACTTTATGATCTTGTTTCTATGGCACAGTTGTCTCTTTCTAATTGGTTTCTCTGCAAGATGCTGCCTCTGTGCTTTGTGCCTTGCTGTTGATCTAATCTTAACTCTTGTCATGGAAGAGCTCCTTCCAGTGCACGTGCTTTCTAGAGCAAGAGCAACATTCTCATGGGCCCTAGTGACAAATGGGAGATTTAAAGCTTGTTTTGGCAGGAAGAGTCACTTCCTGTTAGGAACTGGAAATGAAGATGGAGCGACCCCTCCCATTTATAAAAGATTAACATAGACAACATAAGACTTCTTGGGCAACATCATTAAATGTGTCCCATGAGTATATCTCAGGATCATTACTCTTCATCATGTTATTTCCAATATTGTAAGTGTTACTGAAGCATGCTGCATACCATTAAGAATATTCAATATGATGTTTCTGGATTTTGGGAGTTAAATGAATAGGGATCAAGTTTATATACTTATATTTATCTATACATATATGCACACAACTCATTGCCAGTTTTGGAACAATATAAAGGTGTTTAAAGAAAAGAAAATAACCACTAATTTTCCCCTCAAAATATCACACATGTCAACAATCAGTTGACATGTTACTTTTTGCTTCTTGGATCTTTTTCTACTCTTTTGTCTTTTGCTCATGTCTGCTTGCATATGCTTGTGTGTTAATAAATATTCTTGGTAATCCCAGAATATTCAGCCCTGAGGAAATCTGTCTTCTGGTCTTCTTTTTTCCGCTATGGTGTCTCCTGGATGATTAGGATTGAAAACGATGTCAATGGCTTCTTCAGGTCCCATGACATTGTCTTGAATGGGTACCAAATGTGTAGTTCTCAATTTCAAGACCAGTCTCCGTCACTGGCAGAAGGATGTCTAATACAGAGGCAGTGACTGCTGTGGTCTAGGAAAACTCCTTTTCGTAAGGTCTTTATTTGCCCTTACTCCCTGTCGGCCTGCAGAATATGGGAGTATTAATTTCTTTCTCTAGGGACCTATCAGAACTGAACAGAACTCAAACAGAATGTTTCTTCCAGACACATATAAATACTCTCATTTTAGGAGTTCCTCCGGCAAACCATTTTGTCTACAGTGATAGCAACTGAACCAGTTTGTTCTGAAGAAAAATTGGCGGCATGTATTAAAATTTCTTCCTAATATTGTTTTAAATAAAAATCTCAGAAAGGTCAGGGAAATGGTAGCACAAGGTCCTCTTTATTGGTCCCCTTGCCTTTAAGACCTTCCTACCACTGCTAGATAGCCATTCTAATACAATACATTATCCTAGTTTTAATTCTGAAATACTTTTGTGAATTCCATTGTGAAGCGCAAAGCCTGCTTAAATCATCTTCAGTTTTATTTTTAATCATTCCTTTGAGTTTTTAAAGATGCAAAAGCCAGGCTGCCTTACTCAGTGTTCCATGACCATGCCTTGCTTATTGTCTTTACCTCTGCCGACTCTCTCCCTTGTAATTTATGGCTTATTTGATGCCTTATGCATGAAAAAAAAAAAAGGTTTTGAATAGTTTAACTTCACGTTGAATTGCATCTATACGTTATTTCTCCCTTCAGTTGACTACAGTGACCTTTGAACCTTATCAATATCACCTTGTCATCTATCATGTAGGTTTGGTCTTTGAGTGCAAGTTTTTATCTCCTGACTAATATGAGCTAAAGAACTAGTAAGCACTTAAAGTGTTTTTTTTTTTTTTTTTTTTTTTTAACAGACAAATGATATACGCTTGCTGGAATACTTTTAAGTTCATTCGTACATGGTTCTTATTTGTAATTAAATCACACAGTTCACAATGTAAGCTGTTCTAAAAAAATAAATACAGATTTCTTAATAATAGATATTAGTTATGTTTACCCAGTGTATTTTTCTTTGGTTGCTTTCTTGTGCTGCTGAGGGTATTTCTTAAAATGGAATCTTTCCAAGATTGTCTGATTTGAAACCCGTTCTTAGATCTTGCTCATAATACGATACCAAATATTTCTGTTCATTTTATTTTTGGCAAGTTGAAAAAAAAATAAAACCTGAACATCAGCCTTAAACACACGTAACTGTTTTTCGATCCACTATTTTTTAGGTTAAATGGTAATTATACTCCTGCTTCTTATTCATCACTCACTTTAAATTTTAATCTGCTTAAGCAATAGGGATTTACCAACTATTAGCAATGTCCCCTCTGAAGGCTGGGACCATATTAAAAACCAGGGAGCAGAGGTTGAAGAGATTGCTTAGTGGTTAGGAGCATGAATCGCCCCTTACACAGGACCAACGTTTGACGCCCAGCATGCATCTCAGGTGGCTCACAGACACCCGTAACTCCCACTCCATGGGTCTAATGCCTTTGGCAACTGTGGGTGCCCTCAGATCAACATACATGTGGTATACATTCACACAGATATAAACATATACACATGATCAAAAGTAAATTACATCTTAAAAAATAAATCCAAGGAGTGGATATAAGGAGTTTAAGAAACCAGACTTTTCTTCACAAAGTCAAGTTGACAGCAATATGCACATTGTAGAATATGTCATTAAGTGATCTTGCAAATTTTGGGGAGGAATATTTGCTTTCATCCCTGATTCTAATAAGAATTTCATGAAAAATGAATTACAGACAGAATGTAACATTTTCTATTTCTAGAGGGATGTGATAATATGACTTTGTAATAGCTAAGGTTTCTCAGTATCCTAAAATAGGCAACTAGACATATGCTTACCATTTTGAAGTACTCTATTAAGAAAGTGCTAGCAAGGAAACTGAATAGGGGGTTCTCTTGGATGCTCTTTTAGATGACTGACTTGTATTTTGATAATGGTTGATGTGCTTGTAGGTTGTTTCAGTGCCAAATCCTATCAGGCAAAAATGTACATCTAAGCATCATCCCTTCTCAGGTTACCTTATTCTAGGGAACTGCCAGCCTCTCTAGGCTACCAGCGTTCACTAACTGTACTTTAATTTATAATTGCCTGAAAAAGTTAACGCCACCTTTCAAAATGTTAAGGGAGACCTTACTGAGACATTATTATTAATGAGAAATGGACAAAAAGACATTAGCACAATGTTGGAGCTTATTTTAAAACTCTCTTTATCCCTTTTTCTTCAAGAGCCCAGGAGAAGGGTACCGGAGAGATGGCTCAGGACTTACTTAACAGCACTTGCTGATCTTGCCAAGGATTGGGGTTCCATACCAAGCATCCACATGGTAGCTGTATCATGAATCTGGATCGATGGGGACCTGAGCATGAGTACTGAATCATATACTCATGCAGGCTCACACACATACACAAACAATAAGCCAATATATAAAGAAAGAGCTCATAATAAGGAAGTTTGGATCAGAGACTGTTGCTTCTACTTGTCAGTGAGAAAAGAGAAGGAAAAGAGATCTTGGGGAGGAGGAAGCCTGATTGGCCCTTTAGGGTGAGTGTGTCCCAAGAGCCAGGAAGCTTTCTCTGTGCTTCTGAGGGACTTTCATGCCCTCCTCACAGTTGCAAATGGAGCGATGCCCCACAAAGTCTTTGCTCCTCTACCTACCTGCCTTCTGTTGAAGGAAGACATTCTTGGCATTCCAGATGCTTCTTGTCTTCAGGTCCACAGCTCTTTCCACTTCCCCTATAACTACGTGAAGAAATTAGTTAAGGATAGTTGGTGCATAGTGCACCTTATAACTACGTGAAGAAATTAGTTAAGGATAGTTGGTGCATAGTGCAGAGTATTCTCCACGTTTTCGTTCATCATTGCTGTTCTTTTGTTTCGTTTTTGCACTGCTTATGTTAAGAAAACTTTTCCATATGTTTTATGTTCTTGAAAAAAAAAAACAGATGGCAATATATTGGAAACTGACTTTGTATGTTTTTCTTAACAAACAACAAAACAATAAAAAATTGTGCATGAGACACAGGGCCTTGGGACACATCCCTGCAGGGAAGCCCAAAAGTCAGATTCATATGGTAAGTAAGAATCATGGTAAACCTGGTTGTGACTATTTGAAATGGGTCATAAAAATTTTCTCTTGTGTAATTCTGTAGTTTATAGCATAATTTCATGGAACCATGCCACTGCCACATGCCACCAATTTTAGTATATGACAGCTGTATCATTAAGGTCCTGTTCCTTAAAATACAACTCACTGGATTTTTTTAATCACATTATTTAGCATGGATAAAATTCTATCTTTGACTTTTACCCTCTGGACAAGTTAAATGTGACACCTTTAGCCACAATTGCCGTTATTACTAGCAATGGATGAAACAATGCATCTAAATTAAAAGCAGTAGTCAGAGGCCACAGACCTTTGGTGATATTTTTAACTAATGTATCAGTACATAGGAGAAACAATAAAAGGATTAGTGTTAAAGTCATACACTTAGTATGTAAAATGCATCAGCTAAATAGTTAATATTTCCCAGTTGTTAACTTCGAATTTAGCAGCCCACTGTCCCTGGAGATGTATCAAAACCTCTAAAGATGTGCTTGGAATTAATGGGAACTGAAATGATTAGTATTCAGATATAATTCTTTACTCGCCTTTTTCTTTTCCTTCTTTTAAGTACAGGATGAAAATTGAAAGTATATAAGAAAAAGTCTTTGAGATAAATGGAAATAGACAAAACATTTCACACAAGTGTTGCTGAAAGAGGCATTCATTATTTTTGCTGAGCTTACTCAATTGCTTGTGGCCAGAATTAGCACACTCTGAGCCAGAGAAAGAGATAAGACCAACAGAATGGCATGCATCTAATTTTGTTTAGCAAATTTAGATCTGATACATGCTCTTTTACTCCTAGAAAATAGATCCATCACTCCTTGAAAGCTGCAGATGAGGCTCACCTCCCCCCGTTTTAACAGCTTTTGCTCAATATTTATAGGCTGTATAAAAATAAATTTCTAAGTACTATTATTTCTCACTGTCAAGATGAATATTGTGAAGGTAGATTTATTAATGGGAAAACAAAGAAAAAAATAAAACAAAAACATGTCAGTTGCTTCAATTCTGCCCATACTAAAAATGTGCTTCTACATGTATGTTTTATCTCTGGAATATCTTTGTTTCAAGGCCACACGTGGGGCTTCATGTGCAGTGAATGGTTCCTTTCTGCTTTGAGTACGAAATGCCATGGTTTTGTATATCAGTTGAAAACTGAGTCTCCTAAAATTCATTTCCAAAGTAGTGACTTATCTGTCACACAAACCAAGGGGGCACAGCCACCCTGTGAACCTTAGGTGTTATGAAGAAGTTGTATAATCCAAATGGATAAGTTTTTGTGAAATTTCTGATTTAAATAAAATTGCATGAGAAAATGCTCACAAAACAGGTTACAGGAAGGAAAATGATTTCAGGAAAAAAAAAGATAGGAAAAGGTAATATCCACGTTTGGAAATAGTTCAAGACTCATTTCTAAAAGAACAGTAAACTAAAAGGTATCAGAGACTTGTAATGTTATTTATATGTCTGCTAGACCTTGGTCATGGCTGAAGAATATATTCTCCATAATCAAGCTCACAATAGAAAATAATTCTCACATTCATGAATTGTTCATCTCATCATATTGCTAGTGGTTATTTCAAGGTTAATTTTTTTTTCTGAACTGCCTCTCTCTTGATTATGGTCTATGGTAATTGTGTATGTGCTGATAAAGCACATGAAGGCTTTGAACTTGAAGACATTTTTTACTTCCAACCTGTGTCAAGATCAAATGATTGCATACGATTCCCACTGAAATATATGAAGAAAGAATTTTGCTGTTTATTTCATAGTTCCAGGAATTAGGAGAATTTTGACAAATTAAAAAAAACTATGTAAAACCATGCAGAGGATATGTTGAACAAAACATTCTTCATCACGTGCACATATATTTCTTATGATTTTATTGTCTGTTAAAATAGCAAAGTACATTCTTCCTTGGCAGAATTTTCCAGTTTCTCTCTCAAGAACCCTTTCCTCATATTTATCCAGATAAGAAGCCGAAGAAGAGTTAACACCTGACACATTAATGGGCTTCCCTATTTCTCTGACATATGCTGTGATTCTCTCTGGTGCATCTGTTATTAGTTGCTAAATATTCTTAATATTATCCCTGAATGTAATAACATTTTTTCCTCAATGAGTCACGTGTAGGGCCAGGCGAGGTGCCACACAACTTTAATCCCAACACTTAGGAGGCAGAGGTGGTTCTCTTTGAGTTTGAGGACAGCCTGGTCTACAGAGTGAGTTCAGGACAGCCAGGGCTTGTTACACCTGGAAACCCTATCTCAGAAAAACCAAAACAACAAACAAACAAATCAGAGAAACCAGAGTTATGGCTGTATTGTGTGTTCACATCAGTGTGACTACGTGCGTGTGCATCCACGGAAGCCCGAAGTTGCCACTGGATGTCTTCATCTATTGTTTACCACTCCATATCAGAGTGGGTTGAACCCAGAGATTGCCAATTTAACTAGTGTAGCTTGGCATCTTCTCCCGAGGATGCCCTGCGCTTCCTAAGTAATGGGAACACAGGTCTCTCGCTGTCTGCCAGGCTCTTTTGTTTGGTTGGTTTAGCTGTTTCAGGTGTGTGCATGCATCTGGAACTCTCTCCCTTTAGGGCATTGCATGTACTCTTCGTTTATGGCGTATAAGAAGGAAAAAAACAAAACAAAACCATTGAAACTCATTTTTGAAAAATTAAAAAATATGATCAAAACAATATATGGTTAATCGAGAATTATAAAATTATGAACATTATTAAATCAACTTTATTCTGATACTCTTGTTAATAGGTTTAGATGTGTAGCTTTTTAAAAATATTTTTTGTTACAACAGAAGTAAGATACAGTTTTTTTTTTTTGGAGAATGAACAAAGAAGCATGGGGATGGATCTGCTTGAGAAGGGGACATGGTAATGGGCTTTAGTGTTTGGATGGCTGTTATGTATAAGAAGGATTAGCACTGTTCTGTGTAGCCTTGGAGAACAGAAACAGTAACAGCTGCTTGAAACTCTGAAGGCATCAGATTTCATCGGAACAGCAACAAGGAGTTTTTCCTCAGGCTTCCCAGAGCTGGAATCCTGTCTCAGGAGGCAGTGAGTTTCTTAGTGTAGGGGGTGGAAATCTCTAACCCAGCCACTTGCATGAGGGTAAGGAATGACGAGGCCGCTGAGGAACAGCTGGAAAGCAGCACTGGGGAAGGATTTAGATTCCCGACTTCTACCCTTGCCACACTGACTGAGGATTCATCACGAGCATGCCGTGCCCAAATGCCCTCTACCACCTGCAAGCCCGCATTCCTTATCTTCATGGCTATCACTGTGATTCCAGCCCTCTTTGCTTCTCACCATCCTACCTGTTCAGCATAGACTAGTGGATCCCTAGAAATGGTTTCAAGAGCTTGTTTTTCTCAAATATCAAAATATTCCTAGGTTTTGTTTTTTTTTTTTACAGTTAACATCTACGCCTCTGATCCAATACTAACACAATAAATTGTCGTGATTTTAAAAGTACAGAACAAAAGTGGACGAGGCAGGATGTAACCAAACAGTATAGTCTAAGCACCTATTTTTGGTGGCGTAGTTAGGCCTAGCAGAGAGTGTCAAACCTTGGCTTGCAGTTGCTGGTGAACGGTGAGGTTTTGAGAAACTACAAACAAAACAAACAAAAACACCTTTCCCAGGAGACTGAGGATGAAGACAGACGGTATGGGTACATTTGGAGCCCTCACTTAATTATAAATATGCCAGTCTTTTGTCAGCCATGGAAGGAGTTTACTTCCTGAACTTTGGCATTTCTGTGTCTTTTGTTACTACTTTGGGATCTGTGCTGAAAGATACACACCAAAAAGAATGTTTTTTCTTTTTTCCCTTAGGTTCCTGTTCTTTTAAAATTCTCTTAGATTCTCTTGTAAGGAAAGCACATTTCTGCAATGCACTGCTGTCTGCCCTGGTCATTCCGATTCATACACTTCCTTCCTATGGCCCACTATATCCATTTTGATGTCTGAAGTGCTGTGGCTGTGTTGGTACCTTTGATGTAGGCAGAGTGCCAAAAAACTACAAGAGAGGTGATGGTAGCCTTCTGCATAGATAAGGAGACAGATGCATAGAGATGATACCCTCCTCTGTAGATAAGGAAGCAGAAAAGCAGACTTCATAATTGGGTGAATCGTGTAGCTAGTCCTAGAAGAGGCAATATTTTATTTTAATCAATATTCATTTTGTTTGTGGATGTGTGTATTTCGGTGTTTGTGTGTGTGTGTCACATGTGTGCAGGTTCCTTGGAAGTCAGAAGAGGTCATCAGATGCCCTGGAGTTAGAGGTAACAGTGAGTCACCATGTGGGTGTTGGGAGCCAAATGCAGGTCCTCTACAAAGTCAGGAAGTGATTTTGACTGCTGAGAGATCTCTCCAGCCCCCTGGGGCAATATTCCAATAATCTGTTTAACAACTACCGGTTGTAATAATGCTTAAACATTGGGTTTTGCATGTATCTTTAAAGAGATAAGGAGTGAAGATATAATACCTTCAAAAATAATCTTTCAATTTCTAATGCTCTTGAAGATTCATTTAAAAAAATTCCAATTATGTGTATGTTTGTGTACCTCCATATGTGTATGGACACATGATCAGAGTCGACAAGGTAGTGTGGCCAGAAAGTCCTCTGCTACACCATCTCTCCTGCCCCTAAACTTACTTTACTTGTTAACTGTTTATTTAGGTAGACTTATGAAAATACGAAACTTAGAAACAGGATCAAGTATGTTACCAGCATTTATTTGTTGATAATACCTCTGCTAGGTTTTCACATTTATATTCCAGTGCATTTATAACTTCTCAAATACAGTAACCATTTCAATTATTTTTAAAAAAAATTGTTTTTCTATTAATTTATTTTTAATTAGTTACAATTTATTCAAATTGTGCCCCAGCTGTAGCTCCCTCCCTTGTGTTCTCCCAATCCCATCCTTCTACTTCTATCTTGCCCCTCCTGCAGTCCACTGATGGAGGAGGACACCTTCTCCTTCCCTCAAACCCTAGCCTATCAGGTCTCATCAGGACTGGCTGTATTGTCTTCCTCTGTGCTCTGGTAAGGCTTCTCCCTACTCAGGGGGAGGTGATCAGAAAGCCTGCCACTGCGTTCATGTCAGAGATAGCTCTGTTCCCCTTACTAGGGTACCCACTTGGCCCCAGAGCTGCCATGGGCTATATCTGTGCAAGGGTTCTAGGTTGTCTCCATGCATGGTCCTTGGTAGGAGTATCAGTCTCAGAAAAAGACCCCTGTGCTCAGAATTTTTTGGTTCTGTTGCTCTATGTATACTTATACAACCACTTTGTAAATCAATCTGGTGCTTCCTCAGACAATTAGGAATAGTGCTACCTCAAGATCCAGCTATAACACTCCTATGTATATATCCAAAATATGCTCAAGTATACAACAAGGACATTTGTTCAACCATGTTCACAGCAGCTTTATTCATAATAGGCAGAAGCTGGAAAAAACCCAGATGTTCCTCAAGTGAGGAATGGATACAGAAATTGTGGTACATTTACACAATTAGAATACTACTCAGCAAGTAAAAACAAGGAAGTCATGAAATTTGCAGGCAAATGATGGGAACTAGAAAATATTATCCTGAATGAGGTAACCCAGAAGCAGAAAGACACATATGGTACATACTCACTTATAGGTGGATATTAGACATTTAGTATAAACATACTAAAATCTGCACACCCAAAGAAGCTAAGCAAGAAGGAGGACCCTGGGTAAGATGATCAATCCTCCTTCAGAAAGGCAGATGGAATGGACATCTGAAGAGGGAGAAAACAGGGAACAGGACAGGCATATACCACAGAGGGCCTCTGAAATACTCTACCCAGCATGGTATTAAAGCTAATGCTGAGATGCATAGCCAAACTTTGGGCAGAGTGCAGGGAATCTTATCAAAGAAGGAGATGAAAGACCTGGAGGGGACAGGAGCTCCACAAGAATAGCATCAATTACTTTCTTAATTCAATAATGTGAATTAAATTATTTAGGATAAAAGCAAAGAACTAAATATTTTTTAGAGTCTCAAATGTGACTGTGAGTTAAATGTGTAATCTTTTAAAACTCCGGCTTTCTCATCTCCAGAGGAAATCTTATACTCACACCAACTGCACCATTGCAGTATTAAATAATATTGTAAAATATTATCAGGTCCATGTGAGAACTAAGTAAATGTGAATGGTTTTATGTATAATTTTATGATATTAAAAGGAAGCTTAACCTAGTTTTGCACATTGGTCATCGCAGCCATTAGGAAACTGTGGTAGGGTCACAAATTTGAGGCCTTTATAGTTTATAAAGTGATATTATGCTTCAAATTTAAGCAAACACAATTTATTTTTTTAAAGAACATCTTAAGTATGAAGTTGCACCATGTCCAGGGTGAGAGCTTGGGCTTCTATTTCTTAAAAACAGGACTTGAGTTTGCTTCTTGTGTTTATGCACAGGAGATATAATGGTTTGCAGAATGAATGTGTACCTGGACTTGCACAGACAGTAGAAGTAGACTATTCGGGGAAGGAATTTGGCCCTCTCTGAGGGGCAGTGGTCTGAAATCATTTTTCCTTCATATTCCATTTTTATAGTTTTGGTCTTAAAAAAAAGGTTAGAAAGACAGTTTTGTTCCAAAGATTTATGTTTACCCTGCAAGCCTGAATCACTGTCCTTTCATCCTTATTGTTTTTTTTTAGAAGTGCCTTCAAGAGAAAATGGTTTTTAATCAAATTCATGAAATAACTTTTTTTATTATATTTTTATAGATATTTAAACTTTCAAAAAGATAAGACACAATGAATGTGCTTTTGGAGAAATTTCTGCATGCTAGAAAGAAAAGATTTATTTAAAAACTCAGAGCAGATTGTTTTATGTAGACATCAGTGAATAAACTGGGATTATTAAATATTTCCCCCATCTTGTGGCCACTGCACATTTATTTAGGTAGGAAAAGAATAGGCTAAATGCTGTGCATGACATACTGAAGTTTGTAGTTCATAGAGTTGTACCAGTGATAGCCCCTGGGTGACTTAAGTTTTTCAACCTCAGATCTTACATAATTTGAAAAAGGATTACAGAGAGAAGCAAAATATCAGCTGTTTTAGCACTGACTATATAGCCAGTGAGTCATGCTTTAAAAAGTTGTTTTTCATTTGAGGAATGGATAAAGAAATTGTGGTACATTTACACAATGAAATACTACTCAGTAATTAAAAACAAGGAAATCATGGAATTTGTGGGCAAATGGTGGGAATTAGAGAAGATCATCCTGAGGGAGGTATCCCAGAAGCAGAAAGACACACATGGTATATACTCACTTATAAATGGATATTAGACACATAATATAGGATAAACATACTAAAATCTGTATACCTAACGAAGCTAAGCAATAAGGAGAACCCTGGGTAAGATGATCAATCCTCATTTAGAAAGACAAACGGGATGGACATGGGAAGAGGAAGAAAACAGAACAGGGCAGGAGCCTACCACAGAGGGCCTCTGAAATACTCTACCCAGCATGGTATTAAAGCTGATGCTGAGATGGATAGCCAAAATCTGGGCAGAGTGCAGGGAATGTTATGAAAGAAAGAGGAGATAGAAAGACCTGGAGGGGACAGGAACTCCACAAGAAGAGCAACAGAACAAAAAAAAAATTGTGCACAGGGGTCTTTTCTGAGACTGATACTCTAAGCAAGGGCCATGCATGGAGAAAACCTAGAACCCCTACTCACATGTAGGCCATGGCAGCTCAGTGCCCAAGTCAGTTCCATAGTAATGGGAACAGGAACTGTCTCTGACAGGAACTGATTGGCCTGCTCTTTGATCACTTCCCTCTGAGGGGGGAGCAACCTTACCAGGCCTCAGAGGAAGACAATGCAGCCAGTCCTGATGAGACCTGATTGGCTAGGGTCAAAGGGAAGGGGAGGAGGACCTCCTCTGTCAGTGGACTGGGGGAGAGGCATAGGAGAAGAAGAGAGAGGGAGGGTGGGATTGTGAGGGGATGACAGAGGGGGCTACTACTGGGATACAAAGTGAATGAATTGTAATTAATAAAAAAAATAAATAAAAATTTTAAAAAGTCGTTTTCCATACCTAGCAAAGTAAAGAGGTCAAAAGTACTAGTCCCCCCCCCCACCTTTTTGGCACAAAAATGAATTAAAAACACCTAGACTCTTATCTGTAGGCTCAGTGGTAGGTGCGGATTCTTGTGCACAAGGTCTGCTCCACGTCATTATCTTCCTCAACTGACAGGTGGTCTCCAAAACAACATGGGCAACAGGGATGTGTGAGGAGATTGTTGTCCCTTTCTGCACAAGCCAGGAGCAGAACCCGTGAATAACGGTTTGCTGTGAAACAGTTGAGTGACTGTTTATTTTTTTAATATGAGCAGATTAACAACAAAGTAACTGTCACAATCAAAAGTATTTATGGAATTTTGATTTTTCCTTAGCTATAGCTGTTGGCTTTGGGATGAGGATTTCATGTAGCTTCTACAATCCTTCTCACTCAAATGCAAATCAATAGTTTGAAATATCTAACCATGATTCACATCAATTCACTGATACTTGCTCATAGAATCTGTTACTGCTTTTACCATTCATTTTAAGCACGTTTACCTCTGTGATTTAGAACACAGGATGATACCTAAAATATGTTGATCTAATTAGGTTGCCATGATTTATTTTAAATGAAGACAGTGTGACTTGAATAGGCCTGGTGAATGAATTCCACAATAACAGTCATTAATGGTTCTGGTGACCCTTCATCAGACAGTGGGTGTTGTAGTTTGGGTTGGTCCTGTTCTGTGAGACAGTGGCCAAGGTGAGGGAGATGAGAGCTATTTACATTCAAGGTTTGGCTTTAAAGAGGGGCAGGCAGCTGAGTTCATGGGAGAAACAGGAATGAAACAGGCTAAGCTATGTTTCTGGAGATGAAGTGACTATACAGAATGTTCACCCTGTCACCATCTCTCCCAACACTGGCTTTTGTTTTAGATCCCATTGTCCTCCACCCTTGAGTGACTCTAATTGCATCTATGAATCATGAACCAACTCATTCTGTTCTTAACAGTTTTAATATTTCACTCCCAAGTCAATATGCTATTTAATAACCCATCTAGAATGTCTTCCCCATCCTCTGTAGAAGTTGTAGATTTGAAACTATTTTCATCTTTATCAGAATACATTAGTGCATTGTTAAAGTCGCGCAACCTTTGTTAGTGCTTCTTGTGTGTATGAATTAACACTTTGCTCCAACCCCTTTTATCAGCAAGCCTGCATTATTCCTGTCTTCTCAGACATTTGGGCAGGTTTGCCAAGATTCTGACTGTGCCAAGGATTTTCACAAAGCAGTGACTTGATTTGTACACTGTTCTGTGAGGACTCTGGATTTTTCAATTTCCGTTCTCATCAGGCCATTGTTCTATTACCTACTGAAGCACATGTAAACATAGTCCTCACAGCATGGAAAACAAACACACAGAGATGAGTTTCTCTAATGTTACTGTGGTGGTAGCTAACATTTAAAGATTAAAACAAAAGATAAGTATCTTTATACATTTGCTGCATGGATTCAATTTTAATTTATCATTAGTTTAATGAGGCTTGATACTATCAAGGGAAAAACACCAATCTTAAAAATAGATTTTTAATGTTAATAAGACAACACACTCCAAATTTGCCACATATCTTCTTTCATAACTTGGTTCTTGTACTCTCCTTTAGTTTTTGCAAATCGACAAAAGTACGTCATCTGTGGAAAGACCAGCCTAAAATGAATTCTGCTTAAAAGTTAGACTGTTCATTTCTGAAATGAGTTATTATCACTCTGCTTAGATTTTAGTGAGACCAGTTTTCAATAAGCATTTATTTACCTTCAATTATTTTACACTGTAAAATAACTATTATGTCATGGAGAATGCTAAAGACATCCATATATTCTTGAAAATGAAGTTTGGGAGTTACGTGCATTGCTTAACTTGTAGTGTATTTATATTAAAAGGCTTGTAATAGATACATTTCAATCATGTATCTTCTTTCTAATATTGTAAGATTTAAAAATTATTCCAATTAAGTAGGTTGTTTAATTCAAGGACAGATGATCTGTACTGTTTATTTCTACAGAGACTATTAAGGTCTTCTGGATTTATGTGCACTTTTTGAAATAAGTTTGCATTATTCCTGACCATGACGCGTGGCTAGGAATGCTGTCTTCTTCTGAATGCTTTTGAAGGCAGAGAGTGGCAAGGAAGTGGGAGACCCAAATAGCATTTTTTCCAGGGAGATGAGAGAACAGCTGTCCCTCTGGACTGTGATCCTCATTTGGAGCACTTGCAGGACTTGTCAAAGAAACCTTCTCTGTGATTATTGCCCGACATGCAACTATTCCTGTCCTATGACCTTAAATCAACACCCTCTGCTGTCTGGTAGGTCTGCCTCCCCAGGAGGAGAAGGATATGTGCTACAGATGGCAACAGTACACAGGACTACAGGGCCATGCCCCCTTGGTCCTCCCCCCTCCTCCATATTCCATCAGAACAATGCTTTTTAACACCTCGAGCCCCTTTTTTCAAACAACTGAAAATAAGTGGATTTCCAAAGTTGTCTTTATAAAAAAAGATTAGAACTGTACCTAACAGACACTTTGGGAAAATCATTGATTTTAAGCTGGTAGTCTGATTCTTAGTGAATTCATGAATAGCTGTGATTCTCTTATTACACTTATTTGTGGTCTGAAGGTGTTTTTTTTTTTTTTTTTTTTACAACTGTACAAATGTTGGAATACATTTGATAGCCTCGATGCCATTTGATGTCCAGCTAGTTCCCATGACATTTTAGGACTGATACCTGGAAATTCTGAGAATGACTTATATACTTTGAAGTACAAGATTACTATCTTTCTTACATATAATTGCAGGAAGGGCAATATACATGATGGATTAATTGCTCTAAAATTCATGCTTGATATCTGAGGCAATGATTAGAACTACAGTTTTAAAGATTATTTTTCTGTACATAGACTCACTCAAAAAAATGGAAGCTGAAGTGTTACTTAAATTAAAAGATTAGTTCCTTATCAATTAATTTGTTCGTTCACTAGACTGGTTTATACTCAAACAAAGCTATGATATTTTAACAGAAGGCATGAATTACACAAACTTGCACGTTATTTGATATAAATTATGCCCGAGACCAATAACAATTTTAACATTTTTGAAAATTCATGCTGCAGTTTGAAGTTTTCCAAATTGTAGCTGTATTTTGAGTAAAGTAGTTTTTCACGTGTTGAAAAGTGACCCACCTCCACTTGTAGGATCGTGTTATGCTTTCTTTCATACAATGAGCAGCATTTTAGTTCTCATAACCGTTACTCAGTTTGCAACGCGAGGCCCCTCAGAGCAGTATTATATCTCTTGGCTGGCAGATTTCTTTACAAATAAATAAATAGCACTCTGCACGTGCCTCTCAAGTGTCCTAGTAAGTGAGATAACGCTGTATAGCGTTTAAAACCTGAAATTCAGCTGTGTCATGTCAGTGACCTGTAATAAACGGTAATGGAAGGAAAGGAGACAGCCCCGTTCACCTAGCCTCCATGCCAAAATCACAGATCTCTGTTTCTGTGGCTGAAGGGAGAAGAAGAAAGAAGAGAGTGAAGGAAGAGAGGAGTTCACACTGGCTGTTTTTACTGACTTGACTTTACTACACAACTCACTGCAAATCGCCTTTTGTACTCAAAGCACCAAAAAGAGTAATTGATGATAGAAACAATCTTTGCAATTTTCCATTTGTTTCTGTGATGTGTCTCTTAGTTGACAAAGTAATTTAGTGACAATTGCTGATTGAACATATTAATGCAGTGCTGATGGACATATATTTGAGATCATGATGCCAAAGTATGCTTACACTTCTAACTCATGACAAGTTGGTATCACCTGGTGCATATCATTGTCTGGTCTCCCTAAGAAATGCTGTAACTCAGAATCATTGAGATGTTTAATACAAAGAGGAAAACAGGCCATAACTTACAGGAAAAAAAAGTTAAAGCTAAGGCATATAAATTATTTCTTAATGAACATTAAAATATATTTGTTAATTACAAAATCTGATATAAAACATAAAAATTTCAACACAGTTTATATAATACCTAAAATGTTTGCAGTGATTATATGTTTGAAACCAAAGCACTTACTAAGATATAACTCCCATTGAAACCATTGTGTCATGTAAACATTTCAGAGAAATGCTGCCATTGCCTGTGTTTAAACATCCTACCTAACCATTCATTTACTAACATCAGCAGCTCCACACAGCACAGAGATCAGATATGCGAAATCCAAAGATACATGTCCATAGCCCCATAAGTAGATTAACTGCAGTGTCTAATAGTCATGACAATTAGATTGAATATGCCCTTTGTGCATTAAAGAACATCATAGCTATGTGGTCTTGGAAGACTTAATTACCTTCTTTGTGCTTCATATGCTTACATTTAAAATGGCCTGAAGACATCTGATAAAACAGGGTCAAATGAAAGGGGAGAAGGTCCTCCCTTATCAGTGGACTTGGAAAGGAGCAGGGAGGAGACCAGGGAGGGAGTGTGGGTTGGGGAGGGAATGAGGGAGCAGGATACAGCTGGGACACAGAGTTAACAAAATGTAACTAAAAAGAAAAATAAAATTAAAAAAAATGGCGGAAATGCTTTTGTTGCCCAGAGCTGTATTCGTGACTATTTGGGAAAGTATTTATAAGGTACTTAGCATGACATTTGGCTCATGGCAAATACTTGTGAACTTTTATTATGTTTTAAATATGAAGATAAAAACTTTTAAAACCTGTTTATATTATCACATTAATTAATGTAAGGGGCTTTATTGTTAGTATTCATTTTTAGAGAATGCCTAATAAACAAAGCCAAAGCCTTCACTGCAGAGTGGCTACCTCTGTTTCAGAAAAGGCATCAGGATTATGTAAAAGAATGTAATAAGTCAGTAAGATGTAAAATTAGACACCCTTAGGTTTTATTGTGAGTTTAGCAAAAAGGGACACTGGAATGAGAACAGACATTTATCATAACTTGAGTTTGAAATAATTTACTCTAGAGTGCAGTTTCTGAAACAGGCCATGATGTTGAGCTAGAACTTATTTTGTGAAGCATAGTTAGGAGAATGTTTCATACAGAAGAAGCTGCGATAATGCAGTTAAAGAAATTATTATAGAAGGTACCAGTCAATTCTGTGTGATTGAAGAAAGACAAAATATGGGGCTGAAATACAGAAAAATACAGATCCCTAGAGACTGTGTTCTTTTGTATTTGCTTAGTTGTTTTAAAATATCGATTATGTTTTATATGTATATTTCATATGAAAATCACATTATATATTATATATACATTACAGTTAAACATGAACCACAGTTCAAATAAACCAGTATTTATCTATGACTGGAGATTGTAGTTTATTGATAGAACTCTTGCTTAGTTTGAACAATGTTGTCATTCTCCAACTCTACATAATAGAAAAGCTAGAATCTAGCACCCTGATAGTTTAGCCAGAGTGATGTATTTAGAATAAAAGATGATGACATCGTTTAGACATGCAGTTTTGGAAAAAAAATTAAAATGTATTCTATATTCTTTAGGAAGTTATTTGTCTTCAGTTGTATGAAGGAAGGAGATGAGGAAGGTTTGGAGATAGAAGTTACAAAAATCATGTTGCATTATGCCATATAAATCTCTGAGCTAGTGAGTGATAATATAGAACTGTTTAAAATATTTAGTCATACACACAAATATGTTATGTGTATATATAAATATATAACATATATATAAATATATATACATAAATATATAAATATATATAACATATATATAAATATATATAACATATATATAACATATATATAAATATATATATAAATATAAATATATATGTTATATATATTTATATATATATACACACTGTTTTCAGTATTTATATCTTTTAAATTCTTCAAAAAATAATCTCGCACTCCAAGACTTAGGATCTGAATATAGAATTCTAAATACACGAAATATGTGTTTATGCCAAATGCATTTAGTTTTCAAGCCATGGTATTGACACAGGCTATTTTCACATTGTCTTCTTTACTTCTTTCTTACAAGATTAAAATTTAGTTCGGTTACTCCTGTCCCTGGGGAGATAATCACAATTTCTCTTGGCCAGTCATCATTATTTTATTTCCCTATGACTATGCCTCGTTCAGTCATGGAAATTGGATAACATTCTGCTCAATGAAAGGGAGGTCAAAATGTTTTCTCCTTATTGAAAAGCAATACACACGCAAAACAGTTCATTTCTGTTAAAATAGCTTATATGTATGCTGTATCTAGAACTGTGAACTGTGACAGCCATTCTTTTCTTTTCAGGTGCAAAATGACATCCCCAGAACGTAAGACTATCCATGACTTTGTTGTGTCCGTGAACCACCTGTGGGACATCTCTGTCTGTACACGTTCTGTATTTAATGAAGGAACTCCCCAAATATTAAGCTATGTTTAAAACCAAACTATTTTAATTTCACCTGTTCAGTTAAAATGCAGTGAACTACTTGTTCAGCTAACTAAGTAATAGAATTTTTCAGATATATTCCTCCACACTAAAAGCTGGTTTCACCTTCATCATCATTAATGAAGAAATAAGGAAGCCCAAACTTAAGTGTCCATTGGTGTCAGACAATCAAGGAATGAAAGAGATGTGATGTTGAAGATTGAACAGTAGGCTGCTTAAGGGTATAAGGAAAATGGGTATAATATCTAAATCCGCATTGTACAGGTGATAACATAATTATCATATGCTTTAGTGTTTTTTTTTCTAAATTTAATTATTATTGCAACAGAGAAGACACTCTGTGGCTTTTCATTGGATTTCCTAAAGGGCTAAATCTTTTCTAAACACCGTGACTGCATTTCAAGTAAGGTTATTTGTCTCATGAAACCTTTGTGGTTATGTTGAGGTATAGTTTTGAACCATAACTTTTACCTTTGGGGCTTAGTGGAGAATATTCATTGGTTTTCATTGAAAGGTTGTGCTGTTTACATGTCCCACTTTAATTTCTGTTACTGTGATAAAATATCCTGATAACAGGCGATGTAAAAGAGAGGTTTTTTTGTTTGTTTGTTTGTTTTTTCCCAGCTTACAATTCCAGGTTGTAATTTGTTACTACAGCTCAGTCAAATCAGGATTTTAATACATCACTTCCATAACCAGGAAAGAGTGAATACATTGATGATTCCTGACTTGTTAGCTCTCAGCTAACATTCTTCTCCCTTCCACCAGCCAGGAGCCTATGCCTAGGGAATGGTGCCAGCCACAATGTCCTGTGTCTTCCTACACCAGTCACCAGTGAGGACGACCCCCACCACAGGACACGTGCCCATAGACCACTGTGATCTAGATGATTCCTCATTACAATTCTCTTCTTGAGTGATTCTAGGTTATGCCAAGTTGACAGTTAAAACTAACCAGTATAGGACAGAAGGACTAAAATAGTTCAAGAAGAAACAAAGAGAGCTAAAATGAAAGTGGTACCTGTGATTGTATTTGTTTTACTCGAAACTTTTCAATTTTCTTCCAGATCATGACTACGTAAAGGAGAGTGGACTTCATTAACTTTTGGGTTATTGTATTATCTTTCCTGTGTAACATTTTCGTCTTTGTGATTTAGCTATCTGTAAATCAATCACCACTGAAACTAATAATGCCATTTGAAACGCAATGATTATTTTTAATATTTAATTAAAATCTATCATTTACCTCTCCTATCTCTTCCGTGTTCATTCCTCCCTTCCATATTTCCAACCTCCTTTTCTTTAATCGTTGTTGAGATATGTATATATGTAAGAATAAACATAAAAACTCCACCTGTTGAGTCTACCCAGTGCTGCCTGCATGTATGTGTGCACAGAGCTGACTACTTAAAATTAGATCATTAGTCTTGGGGGCTCATCTCTGGGGAAGACTAATTCTCCTTCCCTCTCAGTAGTTTTTAATTGCCTCTAACACTTTATGTAGGCTTGGAGCCCTGTGGTATTTCCCTCGTTTATTTCAAAATGTCAGCTGTAGCTGGGATTGTTTAGGTCTTGTTTAGGAAGCCATGTTGTTGAGATTTTATGGTTGTAGCCTCTCTGACATAGATAGAATCCACAGTCTCAGAGCAGACTTCAGTCTTCTGCGTCTTATAATCTTTCTGCCCTTTCATGTGGTCTTCCCTGAGAATTTGGTGCTGTTTTTCTTTTTCAAGTTTCTATTTGTTACTTGACATTTGAAATATAATATGATTGTCATTTTGTTTCACATATTATTTTTCTAGAGAAAAAAAAATTATTGGTGGAACCTGAATGGAATTATTGCTCCTGGTTTGCAAATGACCCACCTACAAGGTTGAAGCTCAACACAGGATTTTATGCTATTAAATAGGGAGGTATGATGAAATAACTGTGAAATGCCCTCTTATTGTATTCACTGGCGGTTTGTACTCTTAGGAGATTTTATAGTTCCATCACTTATTTTGTTTGTACCTTTCTATAACGTTTTTCTTGAAAGTCTGGTTTTCTTTTTGGGTTCATATATGTGTCACCATAGGATTGGAAAATGCTGCTTCCTTGAAGTTGTTCCCTCTTCTGGCTCTTAACAGTAGTCTTTCTACCTACATGGATCCCCGAGACCGCTCTCTTTGTATTCCCCTCACCCCAGTTTGTGTGTGTGTGTGGAGAGAGAGAGAGAGAGAGGCGTCTCATTTTCTGCATATTTTCCAATTGTGTATCTCTGTGTAAATTACCATCTACTACAGGAAGACGCTTCTCTGTTAAGAGTAATGCAGCCCACAGATCTATAGGTTTAGCGATATATCACTAGGGGTCATTCTACTGCTATGCTCATTTAGCAGAATACACACAGTATACACAAGACCTGCACAAGTTCAAACCAAACTAATTACCATCTCGAAGAAGCAAAAGGGGACACCGAGTCTGTGACCTAACTAGGAAGCTTTTTGTAATTGGCAAGTGATAGCTGCTGGGAAAGGGGAAACTGGTTTTCTTCCATGGGTTGGTCCTGGGTAAATCAATAACACCCCAGGGCAGATCATATGCTCAGGAATAGTTGGCCAACACAAAACAAAGAGTTTTGTTTGTTTTTGTGGTATTTGTGTTTTAGTTTGGTATTGAGTTTTTGTTTGTTTGTTTTAGAGAAAGACTATGAAATTGGGTAGGTAGGCACAGGGAAGATATAAGAATATTTGTTGGAGGGAAGAAAATAATATGACAAAAATTTATTGTAAGAACAAAAACTTAAAAATCCTTTAAAACCATCCAAGTTTGCGATTTCTCTAACATTTGCAATTTCCTATTAAATGGTAGCATTAGAGGTATTGCAACCATATCTTACTTAAGACATAGGATGGTCAGATATGAGGTGACAAGTTCACTCAGACCTTAGGTTG
Source organism: Meriones unguiculatus (assembly GCF_030254825.1). Taxonomy (NCBI): domain Eukaryota; kingdom Metazoa; phylum Chordata; class Mammalia; order Rodentia; family Muridae; genus Meriones; species Meriones unguiculatus. The sequence continues at coordinate 56,144,744 of NC_083362.1, read as the reverse complement.
CTAAATATTTTAAAGTGCATTGACTTACCTGCAGCGATTTTTCCTTTGTGAGTACCTTGTCAAACCAGTTATTAATTCTGTATTTTAAGTAAATTCGTAGACCTCTGTACACTTCAGTTTTTGTTTATATTGCACAATAGTCATATTGGAAATTGCCCAGATCCATTGTTCAATTAATCCATTAGAATGGAATATAGTTACATGATTATCTCACCTCTAGAAAATGGTTATGATTTTGTGCAAAGTTAGTAAAAGCGTTCTGGAAGGAGTGTTATATGTAGCTGTCCGCATTTAAGAATTAGGTGAACTGAAATATTTGTATATGTTATTTGTAATAAAATATTAAAGACATTTCATTGCTGAATTATTATTTACTGAGTATAGTTTCTAGATTCAATAAGCTATTTTTTTAAGGACCCACTAAACTCTGGTGAAATCTTATGTTATAAATGAATACATGGAAAGCAGTTGACTTTATAGTCAAGAAATTTCACATACTTAATAATTTGATCAACAAGCAGTATAAGTAGCTATAATTGTTTATACTGTAGTTTTTGAAACATGTTTTATAATATATTCCAGGATACATGCATTTATATACATAGGCTTTCCTTTGAATAGAAATATCGGTATTGAGAAGTCTTATTTTTCTTATTGTGTGTGTTTTGTGTGTGTGATGTGTGTGCTCAGTGACACTACATGTGTGGACAAGAGCAGGCAGTCTTGGGCATAGCTCTCCTTGTCTTCTACCTTGGTCATGAGACATGATATCTCTCGTTCACTGCTGTGTGTAGCAGGGTACCTGGCCCATGGGCTTCTGGGAACTTTTCTCTCCACCTCCTTGTGATTACAGGAGCTGGCTACCACATCTGGCCTTTCCATGGGTTCTGGAGATCCAGACTCCTGACACTGAGCTTTTATGGCAAGTACTTCATGGACTGAGCCATCCTTCAGGTCCAGATGTTAAACTATATTTCTCCGACCCCAGTGCTATGTGTAGTTCTCAGCAAACTATACAACTATGCTATGTATAGTTTGTTTTCTTTGTAAAAGAAGCAAAAAACATCACTAGAAGCTAATTCTAATTGTAATGATTACTAATAAGGATTCATGGGAGATAGTATAATAATTTTGTATGCAACGTAAATAAATAAGTTAGTTTTTAATTTTTACAATGCCTGATGGAGGACAATACAGAAGGTTGACCATTAAGAAGAACAGTAGAATTTGACCTTATTATTTTTAGCTACATTCTTAATATCATGGTTATAACAAAACAATCTTTTTTTTTTATTTATTTTTATTTTATTTTATTTATTTATTTATTTTTTTTTCAATGCAGTTTATTCAGGAACATTGAACAATCCTCGGACCCTGGGGAAAGCCAGCCCACAGCTTAAATAGCCTCTGGGTAGCCAACCCAGGCGTGCCACGTGGGCAATGCAGATAGGTCCACATACATGGAAGCAAGCCAGATCCTCGGCCTTAGCAAAATGTGGAGTTGTTCATGACAGAGAGCACTCACCATCGGGAAGGTGGAAGGCGGAAACCAGCTCCATCTTTAAGGCATAGCATTCCGCAGCTCTCTACAGTTCCCCCTTTTTGTTTTAGATGCATCAGGCAAGAGTAGAGGTCTGATCTCTGATATTAGAAATAAATTGGGACTTTGTACAGATGTTCATTTAGGTGTCATCCACCCAAAGAGCATCAGACCCGTCCGATACCTTTTTCTCAGAGGCGGGACCTGGGGCATCAACCCGCATGCAATCAGACATGCTCTTCTCTGGGTCGAAAGCGGCTGACCCTGAGTGCAGTGCTTAGCCTCGCATCCTGAGCGTATCATTTTAGCTTTTTATGGTATCCAACCATGCTTGGGGAGAATGTCCTGCTTCAATGGCTGTAAAGGCCTGAATGATCATGGCTGCATCACACTGTTGTGAGACTCTAATCTTGCATATATACCACAGGCAAACCAAGGAGACCAACACCAGAAGGCCTGCTAACACTCCCATGCCCGCCCATTCCTTCAGATGATTCATGGCTGCAGCAATCCATGTTGATAATCCTGTGGCTAGTCCTGCGTCCACTCTGGTAGAATTTACTGTGACAATGGCCACTCTCAGCTGCTCCATGGTAGTATCGAATTCTCCAGTCCAATTACCTAAAATATAGCTCGACAATTGTTTAGACAGATTTGCAGCACAGGAAAAATTCTCATGTTGTATGCTAGTGACACAAAGTCCAGCATACTTTCATTGACAGCCAGGTTGAGCGATTTGCCATAGGGTATCAATTTGCTCCTGCAAGAGGTCAATTCTCTGATTGAACACCATCAAGCTTCCTTTTAGTTGAGCATTAATTCCTTTATGTACAACTAAGGCATGAGCTACATTGGCTAAATGATTATTCAGGGTCTGAGCAGTCTGCTCAGTATGACTCATGGCTAATGCCCTGGTGGTAGCTCCAACAGCCGCCAATGAGATGGTAGTAACAATGGTGGCTGTAGTTCCAAGATCGCTTTTCTGTCTGAAGAGAGTCATAGCCTGAGGGGCATCAATGGGCACAGGCGCCCAGTGAGGCATGCGAGTAACCAGGGCATACCTAAATTTACTAGCATGATTGGCCTGCTCTTTGATCACCTCCCTCTGGGGGGGGGGAGCAGCCTTACCAGGCCATAGTAGAGGACAATACAGCCACTTTTGATGTGAACTGACAGACTAAGATCAGAAAGGAGAGGAGAACCTCCCCTATTAGTGGACTTGGGGAGTGGCATGCAAGCAGAGGGAGGAGGGAGGGTCGGATTGGGAGGGGAGGAGGGAGGGGCTTATGGGGGGATGCAGAATGAATAAAGTGTAATTGATGAAAAATTTAAGAAAAAAGGGAAAAAATAATTTAAGAACCTTAAATGACTTTCAAAATTGGAGGAAAACATGGAGTTAGTCAATTGGCATGGAGCACATCTCGCCCCTGGGGGCAATGGTCTCCTGAACCTACTCAGACCTCAGACACCACCACTGCTAGTTCTAGAACTGACGCAGGATGTTCCAACGAGGGGTTAAGGCTTCTCATAATATTCCCTATAAGCCCACACCTGTTTGTCTATATCCCCCATTTTTATTCATTATTAGCCAGATAGAGCCAAGTAATTGTGGTAATGATACTTGCTTTTTTGCCCAATGCTGGAATAACAAAACAATCTTAAGCAATATTTTTGTAAATAAGGACCACAATGAACATTGTACAACATAGCATATGATATTAGAAAATTATTACTCATTTTTGTATTTTTCACTCTGACAATTTTAAACTTTATAATTATTTGATTTAGACTCAGCAGGATTAGATAATAGGATTTTTAATGACTTACACATGGCTATTTTCAAAGAGATTAATAAAATACTTCACAGAGAGTTTTATGTGATTTGTTTCCAGTTTCCTCTTTCTGGAGACATTTCTTGAAAGAGATCTATGAGAAAAAAGAGCTAAAATTAGCCCATATGTAATAATACAGCAGGAGCTCATGTAAGGCCTATGGAAATTGTAAATGGTTATCATTTTAGTTTAAGGCCTTACAGTTTCCAGAAGGATGTTTGTAGACTTGCAAAGACAGTACATGATTGTTTGCTTGGAAGATTGACAACAACCAAGAAATCTGAAGATGTAATGAAAAGAGTATGAGGAAACGGTTAGATATACATTCGTGTTTCAAAACTCAAGAGAAATTCTTGCAAGAGGATGGTGTAATGAATATTGTTAACATTATGTGTTTTATAAAGACCATATCTTAAAATGTTTTATAAAAGACCATATCCCAAAATGCTGGAAGAAGCCTGGCTCACCATAGCTGTTTGTATTCTATGCGTATATAGTTAGATACACCTAGACTCCACTGGCAGTTTCAGAGAGTCACGTTTATGGTAGCCTTGAATTCTGTAGCAACTTTCCTGCTGTCTATACAAGCTACATGATTTTGGGTTGTTAAGAAGATCAACTTTAAATACAAGTCTGAAAATTTGACTGATGAGAATTTTTAAAAATGTCCAGATTAGTTGACTCATAACGTAAACCTTAAGTTACAACACACTGTATAAACCCATAAGTTACTTGAAGGGATTACTTTTCTTCTTATCTATGGTCTTGTTAATTATTCAATGTTAAAATAATCAAATTTGATGTCCATATTATAATAATTATAGGTTCGGTATAGGTTTTGTTCTGCCGTAATTTCTGCTACTAAGTAGCCTGTTCATACTCCAGCAAATATAATAAGGATCAGCATGATTGCACTTAATAGTTTTGTTCCCAGACACTGTAAAATGACATAAAAGACTGATTTAAAACTACATATGTAGTGTGTTGTGCTATGGAAGAGCAACGCTGACTTGGGTTCTCCACAGCTTATATAGCAACCAAGAAACAAACCTTACGTTTATTTTCCTAAAGGAGAGAGAACCTCTTGCTGAGGGTTTCCAACTGTAAACACACCTCTAAGAAAGACAGTGTGAAAGCAAAGACCTCATGGAAGTCCGCCCACCCTGCCAGCAGCCTCTTGTTTTAAGTGTTGTACTGTGTGAGAGCCCAAAGCCACAGCCGGCCTTTATACCCGGGATAATCACACTTTTGGGTCCCTGTGCCGAATGCCTGAGATAAGACAGCTTAAGTGAAGAAGGGATCATTTTTGGATTCTAATTTCAGTAACTCATGGTGGAGAGGGCATGGTGGAGTACATGGGGGAGTAGCTGAGACAGACAGAAACTGAGAGTAAGACGAGAACAAGAATGAATGAATGAATGAATGAATATGAGGACGTGCCCGTGCTCTAGCCGTCACCTCCCCCCACCCCCATTTCATTCAGCTCACAGAGAGCCACCGGTGTGCATGCAGCCCCAGACACACTCACAGGTGCACACTGCACTCTCACAGACACACCCACAGGTGTGTGTTGCTGATCCTAAGTATCTCTCCACCCAGTCAAGTTGATGACCAAGAACCATCGCTGTGCACAGGATTTCTGTAATATGCAGATACGTTTATGCATATTTTCATTGTGCTCAATTGCAAAAGAGATTTATTCTGTGATATTAATTCAGACTACCCAACCACAATTTTCGTTTAGAACATTTAATATTTGTTAATAAGATTGGGTTTGCTCATTTATGTTTCATATTTGTTTTTCTGTTTGTTCTATCTTTCTTTAATTTCTTTCTTTCTTTCTTTCTTTCTTTCTTTCTTTCTTTCTTTTCATTATTTGCTGTCTTCTGTAGGCTTAAAGGAAATTAATTACTCCAGTGAATTTTCTCTGAGGACTCTTTCAAATTGTCTTTTTGTCTTATTCCTAATGGTTATTCTAAACTATTTGTCTTCAGATGTTTCTGTTCCAAATTATATATACATTTACTTTAAGAAATAGTAGCTCAGAGGGATGAGGTCCTTCTTTATTAGCTATGTCTTTGACTGTAGGAATTAATCCTAAACGAAGAGGTCCTCAAGAAAAATATAGGTACTTTCTTTTTGGTAATTGGCTTTAGATATCTAAAGATAAGTCTAATGGCAACCCATCATTTATTTTTACGAAGTTCTTATATCCAAGGACCTTATGCTTTGCTGAAGTTTTATGGGTCTGGAATTCAATAATGGCTGTCAGTAAGAGAGAAGCCTGAAATTACTTTTTTTTCCCTCCCTAAATAAAGACAATAGGACTAAAACAAAAATGAAGTAGCAGATGGCTTATGGTCCAAGTCCACTCACAGCTAGTATATATCTATCTAGCCTAGCTTTGCAGCTGAAAATTGAATAAATGGAAATTTACAAGGCATCTACATACATGTAAATTCTTAACGGCTAGCTTATTTTTTTTTCCTGCTGTCAGCGATTTTTTTCCCTTGAATTTCCTCCTTACTCTTAAACTTCTTTGATGCATCAGCATTCCTTTCTCTTCTTGCTCGAGATTCCTCAAGAGATATGTGTGACCACAAGTGGGAAGAGACAGGACCTTCAGCAATTCAAAAACACCCACGTTAAACACCACAAAGCCAGCTACTTTGGGCTGTTTCTCTAAAGGTCACGCAGCGCTTTGTGTTTCCCGCAACATGACACAGTGTGGCAGAACAAAGTGCTTATCTTTTGTACTTGTCGGCATTGTTATATCAGCTTCAAATGATGAAATGCATCTGAGAAGGCTTTCGCTCCTCTCCTCTGGGAACTTGTTCTGATCCCTTTAAAGTATAATATGCATCAAATAAATGATTCATTTATTATCCCTGACACCTGGATTTGGTAGGAAAGTTGCACAGACATCACTTCAAAGATGCTTTTGGCTGTTATTTGCTTTTGAAGGAATGAAAAATCAGTTAATTTGCATGTTCTGTCTTTAAGTTAACATTTCATCTAACCTTTCACAGCAGAGGAGGTCATATGATCACTGGATATTATGGAGGAGAAAGTTTTGACTGTCATAGAAATGAAATTTTTATTTGTAATTGCGAACTTTTTAAACTCCTTAAGTTGTTGTCATAGTTTTGCTATGGTGCCTGTCAGATGACACCAATTTAATTAATTATGCTAATACAGACTTGAGAGAACAATCTTTTTTTTAATTTTAATTTTTTTTTTAAATTTTTCATCAATTACACTTTATTCATTCTGCATCCCCCCATAAGCCCCTCCCTCCTCCCCTCCCAACCCCACCCTCCCTCCTCCCTCTGCTTGCATGCCACTCCCCAAGTCCACTGATAGGGGAGGTTCTCCTCTCCTTTCTGATCTTAGTCATTAATTACAGTTTATTCACTTGTATCCCAGCCGTAGCTTTCCCTCATTCCTCATTCCCTCCCAATCCCGCCCTCCCTTCTTCATCTCCTCCCATGCCCTTCTCCAAGTCCACGGATAGGGGAGGTAGAGACTACACTTGGAAATTTATTTCCCATTATACAACCATCCTGTGGAGATGGTTTTGCTTGAGCGGTTGCTCACAGTCCTGCGTCTTCATGTGGATTAGAACACAGCATTTTGAGGAAAAAGTGGGTGAGTGGAGTTCTAATTAGCCTCCAGTTACAACCTGCTACAGCCCAGAGGCACCTGAGAGATTTGTAATGCAGTTTAGGGGTTGCCTTCATCAGACTGGCATCTGGGGTATTTGCTTGTTTGTTCATTGATGTAGGAGAGCCCAGCTGATTGTGGATAGTGCCTCGGCTACGCAGATGGGCCTGTGCTGTCCAGAAAAACAGCTGAACACAAGTGGAAGGGAAAGACCTCATGCAGCGATCATCCATGATTTCAGCTTCAGTTCCTGATGGAGTTCCAGCCCTGAATTTCCCAATGATGGATTTTGACTCGGAAGTGTAAACCAAATAAAGTCGTTCTTCCTCAAGCTGTTTTTGTCATGTTTATCACAGCAACAGAGAGCACATTGGGATAGGTAAGCAGTTTCCCTGGGCTAAGTCTGGTAGAAGCAAACTTGTTTTGTTCCATGTTCTCTTGGCTGGACTTAGTTCTTTGATGTACGCAACTCCAGAGAAATATGGGCAAGCTGTGTGTTTGAAAGTGAGTTTGATAAACAGCTTGCAGTCTCTGCTATGAGAAACTTAATGGAGTGGGGGGGAGATTCTCTGTAATATTGCAGAGCAATTTTGACTTGAGTTCAATCACCCTTATGGCAAAAATACAGCTCAGCTTTATGTGAGCCAACTACAACTCTGAGAAAAATATTAATCTTCTGCAAGCCACAGAACACTCAATTGTGGAATAGGAAACAATATTTGTGCCAATAAGTATTTCAATATTAAATGAGACGTATGTATAACATGGCTAGTAGTGCAGTGCAGGGAACATTTAGAAAATATATTTTATTTCTTTGTGCGGGTGGACCTATGCCATGGCACTCAGATAGCTGTCAGAGGGCAATGTGTGGGTATCAGCTCTTTCTTCCCATGTGGGACTTGGGGATCTATCCCAGACGTTAGTGTGGGTGCTGTGATTTTACCCAAACCATCTTCCTCGCTCCAAAGAACAGTTTGAAATACTTAAAAGTTAAAGCTTATTTTAACTAATTAAGTAAAATATAAAATATTATTTTGAACTATAATGATCTATCAGAAATGTGATTTAATTTGTTATTATTAGTATATTTCAACACCAAAGCATATTTAAAAATAATTGTCTTATATATGGTAAGTACAAGCATTCATAAAATTGTTCATTTTCATCCCCGTGCAAAGCCAATGAAGAGATAAATGGATGCAAAGAAGACAGAAAATTTGTACATATTCTTGACATTGACTGTTTGCAAGCAGCAGATACTAATTTTGATAATTTTAATCGAGTCAACTTGCTTCATGGTTTAATCTTTGAGGGAAAGAAAACTTTCAGATAAGTGAAAATAACTAGTATGTACATATATAGAAATATATAGGAAATATATAAATGTACTTATACATGAAATATAAATGTATTTTATATTCATAGGATAATTTATCTCTTCTAATTTTAATGTCTATGTATCTTATAATTCAAATAATTTAACATCTATATTTTTAGTTACACAGTTATAAAGAAAAGCAATATGCTGCATAGTTTAATGTCATGGGTTTTACATTTTAAATAACTGATGGTTATCTACTTTTAGATAAAGCAAGCTTTCATTCATTAATAATGATTATATGCTTCTTGTCTTTGTACATAAAAGATATGCTAAAACTAAATAAAAATATAATGATGTGTTTTTAATAATTGGGCCAAACTGAAATTTCTTTTTAACTATCAAAGGCCTCTGGTGTTTGGCCATATCTAAATTGAGGTCATTTGTCTAGAGTTAAGAGTTTCCTCTGTCTACTCATAAACCAGCTCAGTAAAGAGGTTTCTTTGTTGTTGTTGTTGTTATTGTTGTTGTTTGACTTGTATTTAAACATAGACTTACATTATGCGTAATACTCTAAAGCACTCAAAAATTCTTCTTGGGTTCTGTAAAGAACTGTGTTCAACTTTGCTGGGAATGTAGCATGAATGATGAAGCCAACATAATAGTCCTTTTTTCTGTGTAGACTGGAACAAATATTTCAAAGCAGACATTTACTTCTGTGTAGATGTCGTCTCTCAAATATTTACATTCTAAGTCCACAATCTCATGAAACTACTCTGTGTTCTGTAACTGCTTTAGATACCCATGATTTTTTCGTTCCTCACTTTCATTTCAGTTCTGTTTTTTTTTTTTAACTTGTTATGTATGCACTGAGCTATTGTCTTACTTATCCCTGTTTTAAGCGATTTTGCTTATACAGCTGATTTTTAAATGATTTTGCTTATACACAGGTCAGGGTTTCCCCTTGTCAGGAACATGGCAAATACGCATTCATGCTCAGTTACACATTTCAACAGGCCCACTTTTCACAGGTCACAGCCACAGATGTCAGTGTAAGTCAACTCAGAGGGATTTACTGGATCATTCTTTTCGGGAGAAACTTGGCTGGGATAGGGACAGGAGTGGGCTTGTGCTGTTTCTGTCTACTTCAGCATCCTCTGTGTGGCAGTGTGTGCTTTTGCCCTCTAACTGAAGATGGTGTGATACAAGCTATTTGTTGCGTCCAGATGTATCTGCAGACAGTCTTACGCATAATAGTGTATATTTAATGAAAAGCAAAAACAAAAGCAAACAGGTGGCCATCTGGAGAATGACACCTAATATCGTTTTAAGAAACTTTTGATAGTTACAAATTTTCTCCTTTTCCTCATTCAAATAAATTTCCCTTTTGATGATAAAAATGTAGGGTATTTGCTCAATGGATGTCAGGAATACTCAAGGATTTGTGTACACTGGAACGTTTATTAGAATGTTAATCTGATTTTTCAGTATATTCCTGAACATTTGTTTCTATCAGTGAATATATACATAGTATGGCCTAAAAAATGGCGTTCTCCTAAGTTCTATGGCTGGGTTGAATTTTCTGTGTGTGATTTTTTTTTCTAGCTTCTTGATTCAGTGTTGATTTTTTGAATGTGAGCAAATGCTCTAGATAGCAAAGTTAGCGATTATAAACTTTCTAGATATGCCCATGTATGGCAAAAGTTCTTTTCCCTTTCCCTCATCAGCCTTTGAATTCTTTTACTTACAGTTGTCTGGAAAGAAATGGGTGAGCCCACAAAATGGAAAAAAAAAAAAAAAGAAAAATTAACTTCTAGGGCTACTTTTTAAATAGCCCTGTAGTAGTCATTTATATGTTAATATTTTACAATGACTAATTTAATAGACAGATGGTAGTTGATATTACAGTATGAGAGTCAGGCATTTCCCTGGGCCTAATGATTATCTACCTAGTTTTCAATTAGAGAAGATGGCCAATTATCTAGAGTGAGTTTTATTTTAATTACCCAGTGATTAGGCCAGCTAGGTAACCAGCCCGGAGGAAAGAGAACTCAACTGTGTGTGTGAGTGAATTCTTACAAGGTAAACCTATAGTGTATTTTTTAAGGCAATGTAAAGAAACTTTAAATGAAGTGATAACTAACTTACCCAAGGCTCTTTGTATTCTTTTATTTGACCATTAAGAGTGAGTTTAAAATGCTAAACTGACTATTTTTGAACTGACTTTTGCTTTTGTAGACAAAAACGTTTTCAGAGGAACGAGAAATAATGTTTAAATTCCTTGTTCCTATTTGTTTTATATGTCCATAAGATGCTATTAATCAGGTGGCCTTTTTCATCTGAAACATAGGTGATACTCAAGGCAACAGTATAATGTGGGCAAACTTCTGATAAATTGCTCTAGTTTGTCTTCAGGTTTTCACTCAAGCTCCTCCCATGCCTCCTGCATTCCTCTTAGTATTTCTAGTTGGTTCCATCTATCACTTTAACTTCAACAGATCTAAACCAACTTTGGATTTCTGCCATTTCCTACATTCTTGCTTCTGCCCAGCGATTCACCCTGTCGTTGATATCCCTTCAGACATGATTGGTTCTAACCACGGATTTTCTGCTATTTTCCCCATTAGTTAGTTTTGGACGATTTCTTACTGTGTGGGTTTGAGTGAGGTGTTCCCCATAGTCACATCCCTAGTTGGTAGCTTTATGGGCTTGGTGGAGGAAGTATGTCACTAGGGGTCGTCTTTGAGGTTTCAAAAAGACTCCTGCAGTTTGCCTGTGTTTGCTGCTTCCTGTTTGCTGTTGGAGATGTGAACTCTGACCTAATACTCTGGCCGCTAACTCTCCTTTCAGCCATCATGGATTATTAACTCTTTGGAAACATAAGTCAAACAACCTTGCTATTGACTAGATTGCCTCGGTCATGCTGTTTTATCACAGCAATAGAAAAGTAACTAAGACACTTACCATTGTCACTTTTTCTCCAGTTGTTGTGACTCTGAACGAGACTCCTACGGGTTTACAGCTAAATCACTACAGTGGCTTTTATTGACTAAATCGTCTAATTAATTGTCTCATTTCTATAACTGACATTTAGTTAGCTAGCAGGCACTACGAGCATATATGGTTATCAAAGTTAAAATATTATTAAAATTCCATCGACTGAATCATTAAGTATAAAATATATAAAAATTGTCTGTTTCAGTTTAAAGGGCTACTGTAATGAGTTACTACTTGGCTCATAGGAAGCAAAGAAAGGTCTTTTGGATTATACAAGTTACTGAAAAAGGCAGCTTTAAATAACTTCAAATTTTACTCTATTTCTTGCATGATAAGTACCCCCTCCCAATTAGATTTAGATTTATTGAAAATGGACAATATTTCTTAGGAATGTGTTATGGCATTTAACCCAGTTTCACATAGCGCAGTATCAGCTAATTCATTTAACTCTAAGAATTTCTGTTTTACTAAGATAATCCTGATTTCTGGACAGAATTATTTTTAAATCATTGTAAATATATATATATATATATATATATATATATATATATATATATATATATACTAAACCTTTTTTTGTTAGTGGGTCTACAACTGAAAATTGTAACCATATGGGGGACTTGAAATAAAATAGAGTCCCAGAGCTCTGTTCTGAGAGACTATGATTTATGGAGTATGCAAATCTATTTGATGAGACTCTCTTTAGATAAGGACTAAGAATGCAAGGCATTCCACAGCTCAGCCAATTTAGATACCCATTACTCTATATGTTTTTTTTTTTTTACAGGTCCATTAATTACTACCACTAATGAAGGTCTCTCAAGCTAAGGAAAAAAGCTTTTCATATAGATGGATAAGGGTGGATAAGACTGCAAAGATTCAAAACAAATTTCTTATAGACCTAGTAGACAGTATCCTGAAGAAGGCTTGAAACATCTGAATATTAAATGTTGCCTTAAAATACTATCCTGTTGAGGTTTGGGTGACTTCAGTAATGAACAAAATCTGATTAATTATAATTGCTTAGCTTAAAGGTATTAACCATGGTGAGATTTCCTGCCCAATGTAGAATGTATGTGAAAGTAAAAATGTTCAAAATTGACAAAAAGTAATTGAACTATTTTTTTTCCAGGAGGAATGCAACAGAATCCCTTAGAGAGTCATTTGGAGATTGGGAGGAATTTCATTTTCTCTATTCTCCATTGGCTATGGCACATTTTAATAGATTTTAGGATTTAAATAGCTTAAAAATAATGGCAAATCAGTCAAATTGGGAAATCTTAGCTGATACTCCAATAGAAAAAAGCAAGAACAATTAATCCCCTGACTTTACTTTGTAAATCTGAAGCTCCTTTGATCCTTGGATATTATGATTTGAAAGGGTATATAAAAATGATGTGTATGGAATTATACTTCATTAGATCAAAAATCTCCATTTACTCATCAGAAAACTCCCTCTTTATACACCCATGCACACCTTAAATTATGGAGCTTTGCTTCCCTAAAGGGTGGGAATATAAGTAGTGTTTGGCTAGGTAGAGCATATTGATTGGGTAATAGCAACAGGGACTAGACCCAGGACAAGAAGGGTCAATTCCAGCTCAAGAGATGTCTTTACGATTTATCTATCATCTGTTGCAGATTTATTAATTAAAAGTTATAAAGTGGGAAATAACAATTTATATCAGTGTACCCAATTTTAGTGCAAATTATTCAATTTGTACTCTCAAATAAGAAAAATCAACATCATTTCTGGTTAAACTTGGCAACGGGTCTTCCATTCTGTCTTCTATATTGTACAGGTTGATAATTTTGTAATTTTTTTAATATAATTTTTTTTCTAATTTTTTATTCATGTTTTATTTTCTGTGATTTCTATATAAGGTAAAGTCAATATGGTAGAGTATTTATTTCTTGCATGAAATGGAAGTTGGTATAAAGATTGACTGTACTACAGAACACTGAAGTTAGGATGTTTTATGTTTGTTTGTTTTTTTTTTTTCAACATCACCTAGGAAATACATTGTTTTCAAAGAAAGACCTTGCCCCAAAACTTTATGAATATTGATACAATAATTACTATTTGCATCCTTATATTGATGTCCTAAAATATCTGTATCTGTCATGATTTAGGCTGCTCATGTCCAAGTTAATCAAGGGACAGAAAAAAAGAGGTTCAAAATAATTTTTATGGACAGAAGAAGTCAGGTATGGAAAATAAGTATCAAATAAAAACAGATGTTTTTTATATTGTTTTTAGGGGTTTTATTTTGTGTGTGTATGTATGGTTTTATGGATGTACATGTGTGCAGTTTGCTTCCATGGGCCGTGGTATAGCTGTGGAGGTCGGAAGATAGCTTGTAAGAGTCAGTTCTGCTCTCCATCTACTGCTTTCTGTGGTTTCTGTGGATTGAATTGAGGTTGTGAGGCTAAATTCAGTTCCCAGCACCCATGTCGGGCAGCTCACAACCACCTCAGCTATCCCAGGGGCATATAATACCCTCTTCTGCACTTTCTGGTCACCTGCACTCACATGTACAGACATTCGGACCCACTCACACACGATTAAAACTTTTTTTGGTAGCCTCAATTGCCACTGTTAAATATATCATCAATCTTTGCTAGGTTTTGTTTTTCTTATGTTTTGATCTACAAAGATCATATGGGCCAATCATGTTGCGATCCATTCAAGATTCACAGATGACCTATGCATTTGTGCATGTGTGGAAACAGAGGATATAATTTTCACTGTGCACATGCTTTTGACAAAAACAAAGTATAGTTTACCTTTTCACATCTGTATTCATATAAATATTAACTAATTTGCTACATTCATGTCACATAAAGTTTTAGCTAAGTTGTAAAGATTTCCCCAAGATGTTCATGGGACAGTTAATCACTTCTTGGGTAGACAATATAAAACATGAAATACAGGAATATACGTATTTTGATTATAAAGTTTATTAAAACAATCTCTGACCACAATTCTTGGGAGGGTGGATCAGTGTAACAAGATATTCTTACAGGCTCACGTGTGTAATTAAGTGCCACAGACTTAAATACGCATTACCCTTGTCTTTGCAATCTATGTGCTTACAGTCACTAGCAGAATCCCGGCTTTCAGATTATGCTCTTGTAAGACATTCATTTCTGTAATTTATGGGGTCTTGATTTTCGCAGAATAGGTAATATATTCCGGAGCCGATCTTTCCTGAAGAGTGGAATTATGTGCCAAGTCTAATTTTAGGCATCCGTGGGGCTCCCACGAAGGCAGCTGTCAGGTAGGGACAGCATGCGTTCCATGAAGTGAGTTTCTATCACTTCTAAGTATTTGTTAACTTAGAAAGTTGAGCTACGTGCAGCATGAGAGGAGATACATTCATCAGCAGCATCCAGAGGACCAGATGGTCTGAACCAGATAGCGCGTTCCTTTAATTAGTTACTCGTGGTGTTGGCTAATGCCCCCCTTAATAGGCTAATAAAATAGTAGGTTTGCAATTTAAAGCAATTTCTTTTTTCCCCTTGAGGAAGAGTGGGTGCTGCAACTTATCAAGTTTAAACTGTTCTGGTGCATGCGTCTCCCACTCACGGAGCTGTTTGTAAACTCTGAACGGGCTCAGGAGGTAGGGGAGCACGTTTGAGAGGAATCGCTTTTCTTCTTAACTGCTTCTTGCCTGTAAACAGTGCATTATGTAAGTATGATTTAATGCACGATATATTCTTGAAAATCATTAGGGTTGGCGCTGGAGAGATGGCTCAAGAGTTAAGAGCACTCACTACATTTTGGAGGACCCACATTCTGTTTGTGGCACCCACGTCAGGCAGTTGTGAACTGCCTGATTGTGTTGCCCCCCCGTCCCCTCCCCCATTCCCCCTGCATCCTCTTCCCCTAGTCTTCAGAAAGGGGAAGCCCTTCTCCCTTACCAACTGGCCACAGACTGTCAAGTCTCTTCAGGACTGCCTGTATCATCTTCCTCTGAGGCCAGGCAGGGCTTCCCCACCCAGGAAAAGTGGTTAAGGATCATGCACCTGAGTCCATGTCATAAACAGCCCCATGGTCCTTTTACTAGGGCTCCACATGGAGACTGAGCTCCCTTTTGGCTACATCTGGGCAGGGGGTCTAGAGCCTCTCCGTGCATGGTCCCAGGTTGGTGCATCAGTCGCTGCGGGATCCCCTGGGCAAAGATTTGCTGGGTTTGTTGATCGGCTTGTGGAGCTGCTGTTCCCTATGGCTCCTCTCTTCCCCCAACTCTTCCGTAATACTCCCTGTGCTCTGCCCAAAGTCTGGCTGTGGGTATCAGTTCTGCTTTTATCACCAGGAAAACCATGGTATAATACACAGGCCTAAAGAAGCTAAACAACAAGGAGGACCCTAGGGAGGATACTTAATTCTCATTCAGAAGCACAAGTAGAATAAACACTGGCAGTGGTTGAAGAGGGAACAGGATGGTCCACCATAGATGTCCTCTGAAAGACTCCACCCGGGAAGGCATTGAAGCAAGTGATGAGACTCACAGCGCACAAACGACTTTAAGACGAGTTATGATGCACAAGCATTCAAATAGGATAATTTTTTATCATGAACTATATGGTCCTTTCTGAAGGTAGTTCATCTCATCTCTGAAGTGAAGTATAAGATTATTACGTAAGATCTATCTGTTCTTAAATTTCCATATAAAAATTCAGAAACCTGAATCTGGATTTCTTATAAGACTTTTTTTGTTCTAACTTTTTGGAAGGCTATAAATAAAAATCTTTTGTTTGTGTAATATCTGTATTAAGTTCATTGTCAAGTTAATTAACCAGTAGCTGAGCATTTCATAGGGATTAATGACCAACAGGGAGGAGTAGATGGCTCAAGGTACAGCCAAGGTCCATTAACATCTGCTGGCCATTAATTCCCAGAAAATGCCCAGCATTGAAGTCATTATTGCTATTATGAACTGAAAAGGGAAAAGAAATATAGGCATATGGATTTTTTAAACTCAGTGCAATTTTAATTGATATGTACAAAGCATTCATGAAGAACTTAATTCTTGTACATTTAGCCAATCACTTTGCAGGTTTCATCTCCCATGGTTCCATTTGGGTAATAATTAAGTAATAACAATTGTAGGTCTGGCATTTCCTGGGGATTAATAAATGTCTGGGTGGAGTTAATTGCTTAAAGTATAGTCTCAGGCCATTAACCTCAGTTGGTCACTAATCTCCAGGAATTTCTTTTAACTGAGGTATTTCTTTTTTTTTTGTGATAGGAAGAAAAATGTATTCAATTATTTTAGTATTAGTTGGGGCATTTTTTTTTCTTGCTACATAGAAAATAACGAGAAAGATCAATGGAGTCTTGATGTTCATTTCAAAGGTAGCTCTATTAGGCTGCAAACGCTCAGGGGGTGGAGGTCATATTTATGAAACTTGCATACAGTCTATTCAACGAAGACACGTGCACTATGAAAATATTGGCTTTCTCTGTTCATCAATATGAGTGTTTTATAGGTACATATCTTTCTTGTTGATTCTTGCCTTTAAAGTACACAAGATATTTTTAATTGAGCATGTTTACTCATGCTTTTAATTGCAGCATATGTGAAGTGAGCCAAGATGGTCTTGAGGTACAGGGCAGTTGGATTCACCTGAGGAGACACTGTCTAAAAACCAATTAATTAAACAATTTTATTTCTTGAACAAATCTGCCTCATTCATGATGTGGATATGCATATTCCTGCCCAATACGCACACAATAAATTGTTGTTCTTGTTTTCTCAAGTCTCTCTGTTGCAGTTCAGGGTGGCTTGAAGCCCAACGTCCTTCTGTATTAGTCTGTCCAGTTATTTGGGTCCAAGCTCAGTCTACCACAGCTGGCTGCAGTGCATTTATAGTTTTGGCTGCACTTCACCTAGTATTTTGTTGTGGTGTGCTTATAGAATCAATTCTTTTTTTAAAAAAATAACTACTATATTTATTTATTTTTAAATTAAATTCTTATTTTTTGTATTAATTACACAATTCTTATATAACGTTCTTTATACTTTCGTCGAAAAGTCTACAGATAAGTGTGAATGTTCAGAGTGAAGAGAACAACTGCTTAATAAATTCCAAGTTTATCACTGGAATCTTATTTTATAATGAAGATGTTTCATAAACAAAGAGTTATTAAAAAGATGTTATTTCATAATATCATTATATATTTGCTGTTACCAAATATGAACTGTGCTATGAGACTTCGTGACTTCGAATGTGAGTTGCTTTCTTCTCTTCATAGGACTCAAGTTTAAAACCTTAGTACATATTTTAAACAAAGTATCTGAAGACTAAAACCTATGTATCTTAAATATGTCTATTAGAGAAACTTTTAAGTAAATTAATCATTTAATGCATTTCTGAAAACTATATGTACTGCACATATGACAATAACAGTACTATGTTTCAATAAATGTTTTCAAGACCTGAGTATGACATTATTTTTAAAGGTAATGCTCCTATTATAATAAATTGCATGTTAATAAATCTGACACCCTTTTCTGGCGTCTGTGTGCACCTTTTTGCATATAATTCATACATATTCACTCAGGAACACACATACATACAAATTAAAAAATAAAACAAATGAATATCCTACTTGGTGAGAATAAGATAAATATCAGTTTCTTCTAAACGTGCTTTACAGATCCCATTTAAAACATTACTTTTCATTGGTCTCATCTTCCCATTTAAAGTTTCCTCCTGTAGAAGAAAAATTTGCCCGAGTGAATTATATGTTCTGATAAGGATTTTAAAGTGTTTTTTTTTTTTCTTTACCATGAGATAAAACGTAAAAGTTGTTTTCGTTTATTTATTCTAACCTTAAGGGAAACAGCAATGGAAGAAGATTTGGTATACAGAAGCATTACAATATATAATTAGGACATATTTTCTATTACTGAATTACGGCTTTAAACAGAATGCTTAATGCTGTTATAATCCCCGGCTTCACTCTCCAATCAAAGCAAACCAAATCCTTCTGACACATTACTGTCGTTACCACTACAGAATCACGAGTCACATCAGAACATCTAATTTCATAATTGCCTCCAGCCCCATGCTATTTAGAAAGCGCTTATGACCATATTTTTTTTTTGCAAAGATGAATAATAGTGAGAAATTTAAAAGAAAAAAAATGTAGAAAGTGAAAATGACTCTCTTTCTCCACTGCTGTCTTGACTTCTGGTGTTTTTAATAAAAGGCATTTTTAATATAGCACAATTTAAAAGCTAATTGTAAACTCACTATAACATAGCTCTTTCCAACCATCATATCAAAAATTAAAGTACTATAGAAATAACAAAACAAACAAGCAGAAAAGCATTACCTTGAGGCAGTAGAGTTAGACATTTATTCTAAATCAGACTGCAGAATATCATGTGACTGTGGGTTTGTCCGCCTTTTTTTTAAGCCTGAGATGATGCTGTTTTCTCCATACATCCTCCATTTTAACTATGACTAGGGCTATTTCCAGCCCTCAGTTGGTTGTAATCCATGTGTTCAGAAGACCCTCAAATATTCTGATTTTGTTAGCTTTGAACCCTGCACTTTCTGTTGTGTTTTCACCTTGTGCCTTTAACGTTTAAGGACTGACAAACAGTGATGTTTTGAGGGCAGTCGGTCTTGAATAATCACATGACTGCCGGCCTGCTTATGTTAAATGGCCCTGTGGCCACATCCTGTGACCATGTCTTGCCCTTTTCTTCTCTACTGACTGCTCTTATCTAATTTCTTTTTTTTTCCTTCTGTTTAGTCCACTTTTTTAGAATTTAATAGGATTCTAGTTTCTCTGTGTGGGAAGAATAAGCAGTCCATTAGGCCTGACACATGTTCATGCCTTCCAAGGTTGTCTTATTTGGGAATCCACCCAAGGATAGCAACTTTAGTTTTGTGTAATATATGTAGAAAGAGAGGGTAATGGGGTGAGAGGCTAACTTATGCTCCCCAAAGACCTGGAGAGGGAGAGAGGGAAGGTTATTTTGGGGCTCACAGAACTGAACTATGGAACTATGGAAAAGGAGGATTTTCTAGTGTTGATGACAGAAACCATTCCTTGACTGTACTAAAAAGCTTTCTAAACTTTGTTTCTCTTGCTTTCTGCCTAATCTGTATAGCCCCTGGCTTTTTCTGGTAATGGAATCATAGCCTTCCAGATTCGATGTTTGTTTTAATAGAAAAGTATTGGAAAAAATTCTCAAAAGCTACCTGGCAGTGCTATGTGTATCACTTCTATGGTTGCTGTGGGCAAAGAAAGATGGCATTAGACATCTTTGGCTTCACCTAGTACTGTTCCTGGAGTTGTGAGCAGAAAGAGCCTCAGGAAAAGACAGGGGCTTATGTCAGTTACTAGGGCCAAAGAGATGAAAATCAACATGGTGAGCGTTAACTCTTAGAACCAATAAAGGTTTAGTAAGGAGAATTCATGAGATCCGTGGCTGATGTGAGTAGGAAAAAGACAGATCACATTGAAACAAGCAGTCAACCCAGTCCCCAAAGCCTTGAAGCAATTCCAGGGCATGGTTTCGTCACCCACCACATGAAAAATTTAAGATCCAAACAGTAATTTTTATCATGTAATAAATTATTGAAAATTATTTATATTCTTTTGCTTTCACCTTTCAAATCAGGAAACAATAGACAAAAGGCTGATGAAAAAAATCAAAGGCAACAAAATAAACTTATTTCCTTAAAATTCTTAGTCGTTATAGATACTCGTGCTTTTTATCAACCTTATATAGTTATCTTTCAATGAGTACTGTGTCTTTAATTTTGCATTAGGCAGATAAACATATAAATATTAAAAAGGATGGACATGATACTTGTAATTGGCACAACACACAGAGAGGAGGAATCTCTGCTCTCTGGAGTCAAATCCTGTTTTTAATTTAGGGCACATCAATTGGGCAATTTCATTCTGCTCCTGTGCCTTTAACTCACTTAAGTGAATCTAATATCATACAAAGGTTTCAACATGACAATCTGAAGTCACAAGTGGGATAGAGAACAGACAGAATTTACAGTATATATAACACAAACACACAAATGATGTGCAAAGCATTAGTCTGTGGCCAGATAACATTTTCGCAGACAGAACACACCATGCAACCTGTACCCACGCCAAGAATGTGAGCAGTGATAACTCTCTACGGAGTGTTTGGGGAATACGGTGATAGAGTTAGGTTCTGAGTTTTAAAGTTAATATCAGACATAAAGAGAGACCCTGGGTGGCTATTGAAGGAGTTTAAGTGATGAGGAACTCAGTATGGGCAAGATAGTCAGACAATGAAGGAAGGGAAATGAGTATCTGAATCTTAAATAACTTCCTGTTCATGAAAGGGGAGAATTAGCTATGGAACCGGAATATATTTTAACAGAGAGGTTAGTAAGCACACATGTAGGTTAGACACTTAAAACTTTAAATAAAGTTTGAAAGACTTAATGTTTTGAATGCCTAACATAAGAAGGCAGGCACAAGAGTGTCTAGTCTTCCTTTTTTTAAAAAAAAATTATTTAACTTTTATTAATTACACTTTATTCATTTTGTATCCCCCCCATAAGCCCCTCCCTCCTCCCCTCCCAGACCCACCCTCCCCCCCCTTTTGGCATGCATGCTCCTCCCCAAGTCCACTGATAGGGGAGGTCCTCCTCTCCTTCTTTCTGATCTTAGTCTATCAGTTCTCATCAGAAGTGGCTGCATTGTCAGGGTTCTAGGTTATCTCCATGAATAGTCCTTGGTTGGAGTATGAGTCTCTGGGAAGTTCCCTGTGTTCAAATTTTCTTTCTTTCTTGCCTGATGCATCTAAAACAAAAAGGGGGAACTGAAGAGAGCTGCGGAATGCTGTGCCTTAAAGATGGAGCTGGTTTCCGCCTTCCACCTTCCCGATGGTGAGTGCTCTCTGTCACGAACAACTCCACATTTGGCTAAGGCCGAGGATCTGGCTTGCTTCCATGTATGTGGACATATCTGCATTGCCCACGTGGCTTGCTGAGGTTGGCTACCCAGAGGCTATTTAAGCTGTTGGCTGGCTTTCCCCAGGGTCAGATGATTGTTCAAGTTTCCTGAATAAACTGCATTGAAAAAAAATTCTTTCTTTAGACAAAAATGAACTATTCTAAGTGGAAACTTGGTGAGGGTTACACCTGAGAGAGGTGAATTCACTCGTAAGACACAATCACCAGTCCTTGTGGACCCTGAGTGCTCAGCACTTCATCCATTTCTTTTTCTCCTGCAATTTTATAAGCACTAAGAATGCCATGTCACCTGTTCAGTTAATTTCCCGGGAAGATGAGGATGGAAGATAGGCAGATGCTCTGACCTTCACACTGGGAGGACTGGAGGTTAAGCAGTGCTTTGTGGGCACCTGTCTTCTTATTTTAAGTTCACTGAGATCAGAAAAGTGATTGGTCTGTGGCTACTCCCCTTGTTCTAAGTACTTATGAGGCACAAGGACATGTTGGCAAATGTACAAGGCTGGGGAACAGGTGATGCTCATTCCAGTGCCTTCTGATCTTAACCAAGTCCTTCACCCACACACACGCACACACATACACAAACACACACACACACACTCAACAGAAAACAAACCAATAAGGGTTTAGTTGAATAGTCTATTCTGTAGCCATGTGTATCTTTTAATTTTTTTTGTGTGTGTTTTTGTCATCTAAATCTTAAGAGTTTCATTTTTTTAATCATTTGAATATGATACAGTTTATCTCAGGCTTGTTTATAAGAGTTAAATAACTTGTCTGAAATGGTATCCAATCAGTGGAATTTAGGGCTCATTCCAAAACTAAGCTTTCCCTTACCATTTGTATTCTCATATTAGTGGGAGGAGAAACATTTTATTTTCCAAGAAAGCCTAATTGTAGATTTATTTATTCAGACATTGACACATTCAGTCGGCGGCTCAGTAGGGATTTTTGTTTGATTGATTTTAGTTTTGTTTTAGCTGGTGTCCAACCATTACAAATGAAAGCGTCTCATTCACCAACTTGTTCTGAATTGCAACTCTGCAGTGGTCAGTGTCAGTATTATTTGAAATTATTCTAAATGTCCAAATAACCATGCCTGCATTTGTAAGTAAATCTCTAGTGAGTGTGTTAAGAGATGTCATGTGTGTTACTAACTTAGGGTTACACTTAACATTCACAAGGATCAACAATTGCTTACCAGCACCAGATTTGACACAGAAAAAAAAAATCGCAAACCAACAAAAGCTCAAAAATCTCTGCAGTGCAGTAGTGCTTAAGTGTTTCAGAAATATGAAGTCTCACCCTGGAGACAGTTAAACAATCTTTTTTCAACTTTTCTTAAACATTTCTTGCCTGTGCAATGATGTGCATTTGTTCCTTGGGGGACTTCATTCAGATAAAGCATTGTTATGACTAGTTCTTTTATGGTAGGCTGTTGGAATAATGTCCCAAAAGAGATGAGAAGGCAACAGTCTCGTTCATTAAGCTTCTTCAGAGAGGTGCCAGCCATTAACCTATCTTCATCTCTGCAATATCTACTATTAGTTTTACAGCTGAAAAAGGTGGGGACCAACCGGTTAAACTTAGTGTTGGTCCTGTACATATTAGAGAAACCTGGGTTTAATTTATAGGTCAGAGAGCTTCTCTTTTCTTCTCATTGGCATAGTCTGAAAAGGACACTTTCAGCCTACAGCATGATTAGGCTAAGGTTAAAGAGTAGTCCCCTTTCCTTGTGTTTTCTGTAGGATAGTGCTATCATTTTTATGACATGACTTCTACAAAATAGTCTTTGTTATTTAATAATGGGCAATTTGTATCTTTTTAACATTTTAATACATTAGCTCATTAAAGTCTGCTTTCAAAAATTATATGCACGTATGCAAGTGAAACAATTTACATACCTATAACTTCATATATATAACATGTATGATATTTATAAAATATATCTGTGGTTTATAAAATGTAATGTATATACTTATCCAGGATCTACTGTAATATCGCAAGTGCCATATAATTCTTACATATATGCATATTACATGCCCAAAAATCTATCCACAATTAGCCCAAGTCTGAGAAAATATCCTTAAAGTAACTTTATGGACTATTTTGCTCCAAAATACACACATTAAAAGCCTTAAAAATCTAGAGGGCAATTATGTTTATGTTAATTTAAATGCTGCTTCATGAGACGTAGCTACAAATGTATATTCCTTCTAGCAAGAAGTTCGTTGCTATTAGTTGCTAACCGCCTAATCATGAGATTAGTAGTATGAAGTCTTTCTGTTAAAAAGCTTCCAAATACACTTAAAAATATAATCAAATATAGCAGTATCCAACACGATTTCGAGGTACTTAGGCATAAACCATAACTGTATAGCATTCTAGTCATGCCAAGAGCACATATGGCTTGCTTGTTTACCTCTCTGGGGCATTTCCCTACGATTGGCAGGAGCAAAAAACACACACCAATTGAATCCACAAACAGTGTTTGCATGTATACTTCATAACAAATGTATTTGTAATGAGGCACTACTCTTAGCTGATTGAAACAAATATCAAGTGTTCTTTTAGTGCTTAATTCAAAATTTATGGGGAGTGTTGCCACACTATTTTTTAAAGATTTCTGTTTCTCTTAAAATAATACCCAGAGGATTCCCCTTGAACAAGAAGACCCTGCATATTGCTGCTTAGTGTTTCCTTTCTCTTGCTGCTCTTCTCTGTATTCCCTTGACCACTTTGAGTTTCTTCCATGTGCTCCTGTCTTTTTTTACCCTATTCCTTCCCAGTGGAGTGCATTTGTAGAGCATCTGTCAATAAGGCCCTGGTTCCCAAGAGCAGGAGTCTTTGTTTTACATTGATTTTTAATGAAGTGACATTTTATTGCATAGATAAAACATTATCTGTTTTTAAATCATCAGAAGTACTGTTTTTTTTTTAATTTTATTTATTTCTGTTTTCCTTTGAGGTTGTTCACCTGTATAGAAGCAGATTAAAAGAGTATCTTTTTCTCAGTAAAATTAATGTCTACAGGAGTATATTGTGAAAATATACTAGTGATTTTATTTAATTTGTGTATCTGAATATATACATATATAAATGTATTCTGAAATACAGTTCTTGTAAATGTGACAGAGAAAGAGGAGAAGAATTATTGATGCATGGATGCCATTCTAATAACATAGGAATCTCCACTGGAAATCATGTGAGATTAAGACATTGTACCAGATAGCGAACATGCTAAATGATGGTGTTACGATGATGTTTTCTTTTCAAATGGCATTCAATTCTATCTTTTTTATGTAACTTCTTTCTCTCCTAGTATATCATGCATGCTTTTCATATGTAAGCCCTACAGAAACTTCACATGCCTCTTTGAGCATCAGTGGACTAGCTTCATTGCAAACTTTCTTTGGAAACCACCGAACTGAGGTAATATTGTAAGTGGGTATGGGTGGAGATTCTAGTTCAGTGACAGACTATATCAAGGAATCATCTTTTATTTGCTGATATTGTGATCTTGAGACAAATTTCTTTACCACCAAGATAGGGATCTTAACAGAACTTTCAGGATAAAGGAGATGGAATAATTTAGGTGAGTTACTGACTTTTAAGCATAGTGTCTGGGACAAATAACTTATATTATACATTATAAAGCTTTCTTGCTTGTTATGAGTTGCTTTTCAAAGGTGAGGACAGAGCTGAGTGGTGGTAGAATTCCTATGCAGAAGTCACTTTGTTTTAGTTGTATCTCTAGAATTCCTCTTATCAAGAGAAAGACTACTTTTTAGAGCATGGTTTATTATTTATTTATTTTTTTCTGAGTTAAGAGATACAACAGATGCCATTGCATAGTCTGGAAACTGTGTCAGGAGAAAGAGGCAGCTCTAGCTTTAGAGAAGAGCAAGGATTTATTGGAGGTTTGGAGGAAGAGTCCAGTGACGTTGCAAGAAGGTGGAGCTTGAGGAGAAAAAGCACTTTGAAGAGATTTCTTTGTGGTAATGTCTTTTGAGGGATTTTACTCTTAAAGTAATTTGATATAACGTCAGTCTCCCTGGCCCTAATTTTAATAGCTGTGCATATAAATATGCTTGGATGTTGTGGCACTTGAGGAGCGAAGAGACTGTGGAAGTTGCACTTGGTGCTGGTATTTTGCTGTACACAAAGCACAGTGGTCGTCCTTAAAGGCAAACTTTAGAAAGGGGCTAGAGAATATAGCAGATGTAAGAATTAAGTGTAAATATGGAAGTGAGATCAAGTCACCATCACACACCATACTTATCCTTGGGGCTTCTGGGAAAAAAAATGCAAGATTTGTGGTAGTATTTCTCACAATCGTCTCTTGAAAATTGGTGACCGATTACAGTTAGAAGTCTGTGGCAACATTTATTAAGGAGACTGTCATTCCCAGATAAATCCAAGGGTATGTCATAAGGAAAATCTAGGCTCTGTTAGAAAAGGCACCTAAAGGCTTCAAGGAATCAGGAACCTAGACATTTCAAAAAACTGGTATCCTGGTGTTAATAAGAACAACAGCCGTCCCCTGGCTGTGTGCTGTGTGTTTCATCTTCTCTTTTATCCCTTCCCATTCTCTTCTCCCATTTTCATTTTCCCTCCCCTCCTTCCCACTTCTCGTCATCCTTTCCCCTCTCATCTTGTCTCTTCCTTTTCCCTATTGCACCCACCTGCTTTTATATATGTTATGTTTTGGATACACTGGTTCTAAACACTTACTTTTATACCTTTTCACTTAGGCCTTATATTTTTTTTTAAAACTTTTGTTTGTACTTGCTTTGAAACCTTCAGTGTGTCTCTTCAGAATCATTCTGACTCTTCTTTCTGGTTTGAGAGGCTAACTACACCGTTCAAATTAGGTCTGTGAATAGCCTTACTTGTGCATAGCTCTACCTGCTTTAAGTGACCTGCGGCAGATTACGGAAGGAAAATATAACTGATATAAACTCTATAATTAATCATTTAGGTACCAATTTACCTCTAATGAATCTAGTTAGTTAAATTAGACTCTCTGAAAATATTACATATTTATTTTTGTTTGTGTTGGAATTACTTTTAGGCTATACCATATGCAGAGTAATGAATCTGAATGAGTGGAGCAAAAGTCAAGTGAGTTTGCTGACTTCCTGAATTCTCTGTGGAAATTAGTAGCCTTGGTTGACACTTCCTAATACTGATTGCTCTTCAAAGACAAAATGAATGACGTAGCCTGTAGGATTATTCCTAAAATGTATGCTAAAAATAAGTAAGCAAGCATCTGGGCCCTTGCCTGGTGCTTCCTTTTCATGCATTGCATGGGAGATGCCAGAAAATCATTATCTCTTTCCTGTCCTCAGAACAGAACCCACATATTGAATACCTGAGTGACAGGCAATCTGGCCTATCCATATGACCATATTGTTTCCATCCCCTAATTAGCCTGGTCCTCACTGTGCTGATGAGGAAACAGATGCATGAAGCAGCAAATTACCTTCTTCTCGCCTCTGAACAGCGAAAAAAGACACAGCATTTAATTGTCTCATTTGAACTTGGGCCATTCCAAAGCAAAAATGTGGGAATAGTCACGAAGAGAGCTCTTAAAAATCCGTTTTCTTTCCATTTAAAACTCACCACAGAATATCGGCTCGAATTAAGAATTTTGGCAACTTCAGTTAGAAATGATCTTTTTTTTTTTTGTATTATAAGACAGAGAGCCATTTGGGCCGTTAATTGACATGTGAATAAATTGAGATGAATGTAAAGTGTTTTTGGTCCTGAGGGTGTCCTGCATGTTTACCTTCATGTCTGCTTCTCAGTCAAATCAATTGTCATGGTTCCTTTTGCATTCTTTATCTGATTGCTTTAGAGGTGTAATTCCGCAAAGCTATCAAAGTGCCAGCAGAAGCAGGACAGAAGCAAGGCTGGAGCTGCCAGCACGATCCAGTCCAGATGTTTGACAGACACGGGAGATCTTTAATTTTCAGTGTTGCCTCCTAGTCAGAACTTTGTAATGCTTTGTTATTTTTATTGACACTTTTCTGATTTTCAGTTGCTGCCGTAGTTCTAAGTATTTGTGGTCAACTGAGATTTCCTGAACACTTAACATTTAGCAAAAATATGACTAACTGGTTTACAGACATCATTCAGACTAATGCTTATGATCCCACTATCATGTGCCACTGTTATGCTATCATTTTGTGGGTGAGTCTAAGAAGTTAAAATATGTGTGAGTTAAAGTTCCAAAGAGAGTACTAAAATACAAATAGAAGCAGAAAAAATATTTAAACACTATTATTAAATTTGAACATCATCTAACTCCATAGGCATCATCTTTGGGTCTTGGTTTCATGAAGAAACAAGTGTTGCCGTGCATACGTGTATGAATGTAAGGAATGTGTGCAAATTAGTATCTGTAGCCCAGTGGATGCTGGTGGGAAATTGTGCTGTCATCTGAAGTTAGTTATGAGACTCACCGATCGTTTTAAAGTTTATATGACCAAAGGGGAATTTACTCTTTAGAAAGTTGTGAGTCCTTCTGTATCACATCTGTTAAGCTACCAGATGCTTAACAGATGACTGAGAAAGGAGCTCAGGCGCAAGCTAAGTGCGCACACACTGTGAAATGCACATTGAGAATCTTTGTCAAGACCAGCCATACTTGCAGTTTCATTACGTGAAGTAAGAAGACCCATGAGTAAAGATGTGGGCTGAAGAGAGGGAGGCTATTTTAACAGCAGGTTATATATTTTTACAAACTCTTAAAAATTTCCTGTGCCAAGTATTCAGGAAATACGACTATTGAAGGGCCAGTGAGATGATACAGAGGATAAAGGGAACAAGCTGCCAAGCCTGATGATTTGAGCCTAATATCTGAGACCCACATAATGGAAGGAGAGAATTGACTTCTGTAATTCGTCCTGAGACTTCCACACACCATGGTGTATGCTCCTTCAATCAAATAAATAAAATTTAAAATAATTTAAAAACATGGTTATTCAATATTAATTTAGTAAATTTAACTCAATTTAGTAAACATCTATTTAGTATCATCTATTTAGTAAATTTAACATGCTGTCTTCCAGGTCTACTGGTCATATAAGATTAAGCAAACCCAAAACAGTCAATCTAAAGAATGAAAAATAACTTTATTAATTTTGCCAGGTATTCAGTCATAAACTGAGCTAAGCGTTAAAAGAGAAAAATGTAATGACATGTAATGAAACACATTAGAGTTGTGTGTATGTGTGTGTGTTGTGAGGCAAAAGGTAATATTTTGAATTGAAATCTATAGTACATAGAGAAAAACTAATTGCTATGGCTGAATTGTGTGATTTATATACCCAGAAGTCCTTCTGATCTAATTGAGGAGAATGGAACGGAGAAGGGGACAGCTAACTTCAAGTAATGAGGCAGAGATGAAGGTGGTTGGACAGAATGAGGGTTAAGTGGGGACTATGGAGAAAGAAACCGTACGAATCTGTTTTGAATGTGGAGGTGATAAAAAGGAAGTGATTTTTTTTAACCAACAACTAAACTTTTGTTGGGTACATACTAACTCATTAGGTCTATGACATGACACCTGACTGTATGTTTTCTCTACATCAGTGTTAGTTGTGAAATAGTTCCTACTGCTTCCATTTTTGTATGCTCAAATACTATGATATATGTAAACAAATAATTACGATACAGTATTATAATTTAAATAATAGTTACTTAAGGTATTATGACAGGCATGCCTAACATAGATTAATTTTGCAGAGATTGTTTGATAGGGGTAGTGACATCTGATGTTAGTATTTAAGAATTTAATCAATAATGGATACATTTCCAATGGTAAGAAAATGAGATGATAAAATCCTCAGTAATTTCATGATGTATTGAACGTTGTTAGGTTTTGCAAAGGAAAAAAGTCATAAATTTTTAAAGAAAGTATAAGATAATGTGCATCTTATTCCAAGAGTATTCATAATTTCAATGTAAGTACAGACTAGGAGCATTAAAATCCTGGATGCACAGTGTTTTGTGTGACTTCCTGGGTTGCATGTCCCTGAAGCCTACATGATGGGAGAGGCAGGAAGAAACTGGCTATGTGGACAGTGAAAGAGAAGCAAACAGAGAGAATGCAAACAGAGAGTGCCTGTGAGCAACTGCTTTGGCAGGTTGTGTTTGAGTTGTTCGTACAACAGTTCTGTTGAAGTGTCCACCAGCAGTGACCTGAAGTGACAACACTACATCTGTTGGCCAGGGCGATGGCTCAGTGAGTAAAGGCATGTGCTGCAGGCAACCACTGGCTAATGCCCATGAGAGTGTTATTACAAGAGCCTCAGCTGAAGCGCTGCTGACACACTACAAAATTAGCACCAATATAAGACCAGCGTAATCATTTGTGACTTAGTTACTTTGTAAGAATTGGTGTGTTAAAGTTCTGAAAAATTTGAAAAGCCGTTCGGTTTAAGTAATAATCATATACTATTAGTGAGAATAGCTAAAGAAAACCAGTGTTATATCTGGAAACAATAGGAAAGGGAATGTACTAGAAATGGGAATCAGCATTTATATGCCAATAGTCAAGGTATTGATCCATTCATTGATTGATAAACCGAGAGAAAGGAAAGAGAATAAACATGTCCTATCAGACTGAATTAATTATAGATGACATTGAGAAGCAGGTTTGTTAGCAACATGTACATACCAGTATGTTAGTTTCAAACTTTAGTACTCTCTAAAAACAACAACAAAACGAAAACACAAAACAAAACAAACAAAACGAAAAAAAAAACCCTCTATAGAAACTAAAACAAAACAAAACAAAACAAAACCAAAACCCTTAAAATGTATCATCAATATCTCATGGATGGCTTCAAGAGATAAGTTACCTCTGTGACCATTATCTACAGAAAGCGGTCGCCAGGAAATGAGGGACATTGAGATGCTTGTACTGCCTAGCATGCTGCTGGCGTCCAAACGTACTGTCTTTTTACAACTGCTATTTAATAGCTCTACAAATGAGTCCCTTTGCTCTAAAGTCACAGTTTCGCTCAGAGTGGTGATATTATATTTGCAGGACAGATTGTCATTGGGATGAACATACCAGAAAGCAAGTATGCATTAATATGCAAATGAAGCTCCATTTCAGAGTGTTCAAAGTGGTTCCTTGTGCTTACTCCATGGACAGACACCACATTTTTAAAATTTATATTTTATTAATTACAGTTTATTCACTTTTTTATCCCAGCAGTAGCCCCCTCACTCGTCCTCTCCCAATCCCACCCATCTTCCTGTTCTCCTCCTACGCCCCTCCCCCAGTTCATTGATTGAGTCACCACATTTTTAAAAGAGAAATTTCCAGCAGACGGTACACAGTGCTTTCATTTGGGGAGGTAATATTGATATACTTTTTGACTGCAGACATTCAAAACATTGTTTTGTGCTGGATTTAAGAAATCAGATGGTAAGTCCCCTCATTCTCCCTCTCCATTTTCTTCCCCCTCTCCCTTCCTTCCTTCTTCATATTTTGTTTTAGAGACAGTCTTGCCACTTAGCCTCATCATTTCCAACATACTTTGCAGCACAGGCTGACTTCAAATTCCTGGTTGTAATCCTGCTTTGGGCTCTAGAGTGCTGGGCTTCAGGCATGAGACATCACAAGTGGCATAAGTGCCCAATTTCTATAGTTGAATATTGTAATACAGCTAACATTTTTGAAAACAAGCAATCTAGAAATTAGCATTGGCCTGCTTATTTAGGAAAGAAATGCTGTTTTACTTCATAAGAAGCAAATCCTAACCACTGTACAGCTTTATTAAAAATTATTATTATTGAAGCAGATGCAGAGACTCACAGCCAAACTTTGGACAGAGTGCAGTGAGTCTAATGGAAGATGGGGGATATGAAAGGACCTGGAAGTGACAGGAGCCACAGAAGACCAATACAACCAAGGGAAAAAAAATAAAGCAGGTTCCAGGGAGGACTGCAGAGAAGTATGCATCAGTGAAAGACCATGCATAGAGAGGGCCTAGATCTGCTGCTCAGCTGTTGTCTGTAGAAAGCCCAGTCTCCATGTGGGTTCCCTAGTAAGAGGAGAAAAAACAGTCTCTGAAATGAACTTGTTTGCTTGCTCCTTGATCACTTGTCCCTGGTGGGTGACCTAGCCAGCCCACAGAGGAAGAGGATCCAGGCAGTCCTGATGGGACCTGATAGGCTAGGCTTAGACAGATTGGGAGGAGGACTTCCCCTATCCATGGACTATGGAAGGGACATGGGGGAAAAGTGAGGGAGGGAGAGTGGGACCAAGAGCTGATGAGGGAGGTGGGTACAACTGGGATAAAAAGTGAATAAATAGTTAATAATAATGAAAAATTAGCATTATGGAAGGTATATTATAAAAGCAATTTTTATTCTCCTGAAGTAATTGTTGTCTTGGAGGCTTGCTGCCTCTATCTGCTAATCTAGGCCTGGTCCTGAAAGCTTCTAGCTTCCATATAACCTAGGCCTAGAATGTTTTCAGCCTCTGAGATTTACTGCTGAATAAGCTCACACTTACTTGTTCTTACTGAGCTCTGGGCTGGCTGGTTCAATTTATCTGTTCTGGCTTAAACTTGTCTCCTAGCTGACTTACTCAGTCTGGCTGCTCTCTCGGTCCCTGAATTGCTCTGCTTAGTCCCAAACTATCTCCAGAAATCTGCTCTAATCTCCTGGCTCCTTTTCATTCTCTGGCTCATTCAGCTTCCTCCAGAGCTGTGTTTCTCTTACTGTCCCTGTACAACTGTCTCCCCCCTCTCTCTCTGCATTGCCCCTTAAATTGCTTCTCTTTTTCTCTCTCTTCTCCTGAGAGTTGGGCGTCTCCTATTCTGTCAACTCTTTCTCTGTTTTGTCACCTTTTCTGCCACTCAATCAAACATTACTTTCAACTTACAAAATATTTTAATAAACACTGTCCAAAAAAAAAGAAACCATCTTTGTTGAACTTATAATGATATTTTTGACTTTTAAAGTACTTATTTAATCTTGATACCAAATGTTTTTATTTTAAATAGATTAAATATTTTGGGGACCTCTTAGGTTGATCTATATACTTTCAATGAGCGTACAAATTGCTCATTTGCAGGTTCATAACTAATTTCACTTAAGACTTGAAATTTATTTTTGTATCTTTCAGATAAAACAGAGGCTTATTTTTATTAATGTGATATGGAATTTTACACAAAGAAAAATACTATTATTTGCAGGCTGGAAAATAGAGTCTGTGAAGAGAAATGAGGTACTCAAAGGTGTGACCGAGTGTCTTAGACATTATAACCAAGGGGTGAATAATAGATGCTATGCAAACACACACACACACACACACACACACACACACACACACACACACACACACCTACCCCACAAAGTAAGAAAACAGAGACATTATTTGGGTAAGGAAGAAACATGGCCCGGAGGATCAAGCAAAGGGAAGATGGAAAAGATCTTCACTGGCTGCCATGATTGTTTGAGACCCAGGGCTAGAGTCCAGATGGTTGGCTTTCAGCTTGGCCTCATCTTTCATGTGCTTCAGTGTTCCTGGGGATTTGCCTTACTAAATTTCAAAGGTTGTCTTTTTTTGTGTGTGAGTTGGTTAAATGCAGCACAACTGCATTTTCGGAGGAAACAGTATACATTTCAAAAAATTATGAAAATGTAGATTTTTATTATCTTTCTATTTTTGCTCCCTTATTGTAGTAAACAGGTGTTCTGTGAATTGTTGTTTCTTTGCCTTTTTGCTTTAACCTTTTTTTTTTTTCCTTCAGCAAATTTCAAATAAAAATAAATGAAGCCATTGGGGCTTCTCCTTACCAGTTTTATTAAGTTTTTACTTTTGATCTTCCTTTTGAGATTAGAATGTTCTTGTGATGAAAAAGAGTTAAACATTATTTTCTGCTTTTCAATGTGTGTGATATGTATGTGTTTGCGTGCATAGACATCTGTGTGAAGGCCAGAGGTTGGTGCTCTGCTCTTCTTCCATTGCTTCCCACCTTACTGTGTTGAGACAGCCTCCCACTGAGCCTGAGCCCATCCATTGCCTGGAATAGTATGCTGAGGTGATCTACTAGTCTCTGCTTTTTGGAAGTAGGGTGACAGACATGCATCATACTGAATCTTGGGGATCTGAATCACATTCTCATATTTGCTTTGAAGGCCCATTACACACCCAGCCATGTTTCCAGCCTTGGGGGAAAACACTGCTTTAGTACACACTTCTTGTTTTAAAATGAACAACAAGCCCCAAAATAGTTTTATAAATGTTGGATGATTAAGTAATATGCCTTCTTACCTTTTCTCATTTTTGATACTATAGTCCTATCTGCTTCATTTTTTGTTGACGTGTGCAGCACTGAAATTATCAACAGACAAGGTGGAATGAGATTGTCAATCTGATATCACTTCTACTAACTACTCTGCTGACTCAGGTTTCAGTCTGAGTTTTTATTTTTCTTAATGATAACTCACTTTCTTCTCCCCATCACTTCCTTCTCTTCTCCTCTCGTCTTCTATTATTTCTTCTCTCTTCTTCCTCTTCACTTTTCCTTCCTTCCTCATTCTATCTAGCTATGAGCCCTAGAATTTCTGATTCTCCGGCTTCAACCTTGAAATTGCTAGGATTACAGATCTGCAGCACTCTGTCTGGACATGCTTCTCTGGTTTAGTAGATTATTACATCTTATTGAACTTTATGTTGATTAATAATAAAATACTATTATTATTATAATTATCATTATCATTACAATTTATTCACTTTGTATCCCAGCTGTAGCCTCTTTTCTCATCTCCTCTCCGTCCCTCCCTCCCTTCCTCCTCCTCCACTATATCTCTCTCCTAGTACACTGATAGTGGAGGTCCTCCTCCCCTACTATCTGACCCTAACTTATCAGGTCTTATCAGGACTGTCTAGATCCTCTCTCTCTCTGGCCTAATCTTTTTGAATGGCTCATATATGTAAGATGTTAATACTGTTTGCAAAAAGTCATTTATTGACACTGACTTGCTTTTGTAGAAAGAATTATTTTTCAACTATGCATAGTAAAAATATTTGAGGTGTTTATGTTCAAAATTTTATTCTAGAAAGCTGACACAGTTATTTAAACATATATGTCCTTGTCGGTGCATCTGATTGAATTACTAGGTGACATTATTACTTGATGGTTAAGAATTCAAAAGCTTATTTGCAAATAAGCTTTACAAGGTGAACAAAAATAAAATAATTGAAATTCTTTCATGAACTGTCAGAAAGGCTAACTTGTACTCCCATGCTGAAATGTGAAAGCATCACTCTTAGAACTGCTAAGATAAAAGTTGCGATTACTCAATTACGGCCACTTAATGGCGGAACAACAATAAAAGCAAATCCAGCATTTTTCTAAATGACTGTTAAATGTAACTTTCTGGAAAATTTCAGTCCTCCATCCACAAGAAAAAAAAGAAGCTAAGTCTAGGTCTACAAAAAAAAAATATATTTTCATATATTGGTTTTTGAAAAAAAATGAGCAAAGGAAACAAAGCACATTTCTTAGCTTTTCAGCATTTATAATATATGTATTAATATTTTGTAGAAATTCTAGTTAGAGGTATAACGGAATAATGGGAAAAAAATCCAGCATAACGATCTTCATTTCAATGTCATAATTAAACTTTCCTATCGTTTCTAGCTAAGATGATTGGATTGTAGAAGGATAAGTTATAGCGTTACTTTGAGAGTGCCTGGGCTTTCTGATACCCTCTCATGTAAAACTAATCCTTGTCCAGTCATTCCAAACGGATAAGCAGAGGAGGCCGCTTTGCATTCCCCCTGCAGAAGGGTTAGCTGTTGAGGGACAAGTGTTGTGTACAGATTGCATCACTGGGTGAGGGCCAGTGGGAAATTGTTGCACCTCAGGAAAGGTTTGCATGCCAATTACCCTTCCCTTTATTCCACTGTTTAATATTTAGACAAGGTGATTAAGCTCAAAATTTAAATTTCTCAGTGTTTTCGCATGTATCATAAATGGGATGGTAATTCTGCATTACGAAACACAGGCCAATTAATCACCTTTTGAACTGAGCTGTGCAGCTAATTGAATGGAACTATCTAGGGACACACACAAAATAATTAGTTTGTGCCTCTTAGGCTGTCAGTATTGGAGTATGTATTATAATATGTCGTTTTTCCTCATATGAGAACCTTCCTGTAGGATACTGTCAGTCTGAAGGCTTTCATTCCTGATGCGTAGCTCCATTTATGTGTGAAGTGTAACACATAAATATTTGGATATTCTGGTGCCGATAAAATAAATTTGCCATTCGTAATCAGATAAGCACATTAATTTTGAGACTAGTGTTATGGGCCCAGGGCGTGTGTGTGTGTGTGTGTGTGTGTGTGTGAACATTTAAATGCTTTAATCGTCTGGAGAAGCTGGGTTATGGAGGAGAGCATGACACGCGTAATAAATGACGGAGCGCAAGGTGCACACACTTTGTTTGCTCACCTGCCACCCTTTGAATGCGTGGGATGTGCCTGCTGTGTATAACGAATTCTGAAACAAGCCAGGGTGTCCCTCTTTGAGAAGCCCGGAGGGTGTGGAGAATAGGGGAGGAGTTGAACACAGGAAACCATGATCTGAATAGATTCTATGGACAAAATTATTTTCTTTTCTTTTTTTTTTTTTAAATTATACACCTTTTACTCCGTCTTGTTAAACATAAGATTATTTGATCATACAATATAATCTGAAGAGTTTTCCCTCCCTTTAACCCACCCAGTTCCTCGCCAGCTCCTCTCCCTTTCTGATCCTCTCCCTTTCTGTCTCTCATTAGATAAGAGCAGGCTTCTAGTAGGTAACAACAAAACATAGTAAAATAAAATACAGTAAGATAAAATGAAAAACATCATATCAAGGTTGGACAAGCTAAGCCAACAGAAAAATAAAAGAGTCCCAAGAGAAGCCTCAAGAATCCGAGAGCCAGTTATCCACACATTCAGAATCCCTTGGGAGTATTAAGCTGAGGGTCGTAGCATGTACGTCAGGGACCTGGTGCAGACTTGTGTAGTCCATGTGCTTAAGGCTTGAGTCTCTTTGAGTTCATGTAAGCTTTGCTCAGTTGTTTGGCCTTGTTCTGCTGGTGTTCCTTGTTCCTTCTGGCTCCCGCACTGTTTCTGTCTCCTCTCCTGCGGGGGTTCCTTGAGTTCTGAAGGGAAGGATATGGTGGAGACATGAACAATAATATTTTTAATAACACATGTCTCTTTTCTATTCCAGTCACCTGCTTCTATGGTGGAAAGCTTTTAGCCCTAATTGTCACCATCCTTCACATATTTTTCAGGTTTCTGTGCCCCGCTTTTTAGCAGCCAGTCTTCCACTAGCTTCCACTGTCTCATTTATTAATTTTTTTTCAACTCTCATCAGTTTCTATCTGGAACCATTACAGTAGTCCCTTATCATCATGTTGTTCCATTTAACATCTTTTTTTTTTTTTTAAACTTAAAAGCATTTTTTTTTTTTTTTTGCTATTTTATGCTATTTTGCTACATGGATCCACAGTGAATTGATCAGAGACAGGATCCTGGATGCACATTCATTTCTTTCTCCTGAAGAGTTCATTTCCACAGGGTGGTGCTGCCAATTTGTGTGGCATGTTTATCTTTAGTCTTTTGAGGAACCTCTGTGCAGGGATGTAGTACTTACATGAATACCATAGGAGGTGCCCGCAGAGGCCAGAGAGAGTGGTGGATCCCCTGAAACAGCCTGCCTGAGCCAGTATGAATCCAATCCACGTCCTCCGGAAGAGCAGCCAGTGACCTTATAACCACTGAGCAAACCCTGTAGCCATCCTACACCATTCCCAAATGATTTTTTTTTCCTGTAATGATCTTACTGAGTGACTCTTGTAATAAAAGATGCAATTCCTAGATATTCAAATCTAAATGAGTGGACATGGCTTATGTGTTCCTTCATAGGTCCTTATTCTGCACTTGACAATGAGGTTTTGCACATTTCAATGCATAATTAATTTCTTATAATTTTACTTTTGATTACCTGTGTTAACTGTGCAATTAATGTGACTCATGCTATTTTGCTACATTAATCCATAGTGAATTGATCAGAGACAGGGTCCTTTTGTTGATTTCTTAACACCAGATTCCAAGATCTAGTAATCATTTTTTTCTCTTTTTTATCTTCATCTTTATTTTATTTTTTAAATAATTTTATTTTTTATATTAATCACAGGTTATTCACTTTGTATCCCAGCTGTAGCCCCCTCCCTCATTCCCTCCCAATTCCACCCTACCTCCCTCATCTCCTCCCATGCCCCTTTCCAAGTCCACTGATAGGGGAGGTCCTCCTCCCCTTCCATCTGGCCCTAGTTTATTATTTTTCTTTACGTTCGTAAACTTTTTGACTTTTGCACATAAGTGATAATGGAGGCTGTTTTTCTGTTCTATAGCCGGCTTGTTTTAATGTATTGGCTTTGAATGCCTTCTATATTTCTGAAGGTGATGTGAAAATATTCCTCTTTTTGGCTTTATAATGTTCTATTATTTATGGGTGTTATAATTTGTTTTATCCATGAATCAGTTTATGGCCATCAAGTTAATCCTGTTGTACTTTCATTTCTTTGGCATGAAGAGTTCATATCCACAGGGGTGGTACTGCTGAATTGTGTGGTATATTTATTTTAAGTCTTTTGAGGAACCTCGATTCATTTGTCTGTATTGGCTATGTTAATTTGCACCTCTACTAACTTTCTTTTGCCCATTCTTCTTTAAATATTGCCATACTGAGTTACATGGGTTTTAAGGAAGAGCATGTCTTCTCATCTGTAACCTTTCTGCCTGAGAACTCTTCTCTGCTGCCACTCACAAGAGAAATTTCTTAACTTAAGCTTTCCCAACTGCTCGTTCTCTTTAAAGAGAATTTTTCTCTCATTTGCCTTTTTATGGTACTTTCAAGGGATATTGTCATTAACTGTGGTCTCTCTCCATTTTGAGAATCATCTTCCAAATGTCTCTGCTCTATTTTTTTTTTATGTGTTTTAACCAAAAGCTCCGTACATGATAGCTACCTGTAAATCTGTGTTAAAGTGAATTGTGAGGATCTGGATATCTGGCTCAGTTAGTAGAATACTGACCTGGCATTCTGGAGGGCCGAGTAGATGAACTGACTGTTTTGGCAAACACCTGTGATCTTAGGCCTGGAGAGGCTGAGGCTGAAGGATTAGAAGTTTGATTACAGCATGGCTAACACTGAGTTCCAGACCAGCCAGTGCTAGGTAAACCGAGACAGTAAGAGCAATGGCTGGTTGTTCCAATTATATTATAATTTAAAACAGAAGATCATTTGTTAGCATGTTGGTTCTTTGCATATAAAAATTATATTATTGTTAAACTTGTGTGATAAAATAGTACAATGATGTTATGGGAGTGTTTACAGGAAAAGCGAACATTGTTACTACTTCTTTCTAAAATTTAAAAAAATCGAAATGTGATAATTTGGGTTGCTAATTTAAAGAAATTCTGTGTTCAGATCTTACATATTTATCCAATTTTAATCTACATTTTTTTTAAACTAAGAAATTGTCCTAGTCATATCAAAAAAGTTCTAGCCAATAAAAAAGGAATTCAGGGAGAAAACTGGGTGGTCTAAAAGCTGTTAAATAAATTTTAATGTGCTTATTAAAAATAAAGGTTTTAGAAATAATGAAACCAAATTATGCTAATAAAATGTGAGGTAATGATTTAATGTCATCAATCCTGAGAGTGGCATAAAACATTCAGCACAAACACCATTAAAAAATGAAATAGAATCACCCCTGTGTAGGCCTTGGTTCATCCCTTTCTGAAGGGGGTTCTGTATGGTAACTTATCAGGGAAGATTGAGAGTAGGAACATTCCAGAATGATGGAGTTACAATTACCTAGAAGACAATGTAGTCAGTTACCAGAGAAGGATTAAACCGCACACATTCAGGTCAGAATAATGAGACAAAAATGTGTAGTGTGATTATAAAACACACACACACACACACACACACACACACACACACACACACACACATTCTCTGCCATAAAGAAAATAATAACAGGATACCTTCTCTGTCTTTAACCGAAGACGGTAAATAAATTCAGAGATAGCTTCCACACATGTCTGAAAATATTCATTTTATGGTGAGACATTAGAAGTTACTAGAATGTTTTTGATGCTCCCTTCCTATTTTCTAACCCAAAGGTGGCATAATAGAATTTATCTGTCTCTGTGACAGATCCCTTGGAGCACCTTTGAACTGTGAATGTGGTGGTAGATGAAGTGGACATACTTTGGAGCATGGGTATAATAAAAGGTTAGCTTAAGCATACTGAAATGTGAAAAATAGAGGATATTTTGCTTCAGGGGGAAAAGGGCTAGAATTTATTGTATGTGTCTACTCCAAAAGTACAGTTAAAATTTTCTTTTTGATACCATGTTATGGAATCCACTACTGACAATTATTCCTTAAGGTGTAGATGTGTGGATATATATTCACATGTTTGGATAAATCTTCCTGTCTTTGTAAGCCCTGCAAAACAGTATCCTAAAAAATGAAGGATGCTGAGGTTTTCGTTGTTTTAATTATGAGTCAGTTTTGCATTAAAAAAAAAAACTTACAGAAGGATATTTGTTTCTTAACCTTCATGGTTAATCAACCCAAATTTTTATGAGAAGAAAAGTAATGAGAGGAGTACCATGATATTTATAAACAGTCGACTCAGTCCTTTTATTCTCGAGAACAATCAGATGAGGGTGCATTTCGGCAACAATTAATCAGTGCACACTGATTTCTCTTTCTTCTCCCTGTCACTTCATCTCATATTCTGTTTATCCTATCACTTTTAGTTCTCCACAAATGTTTTACATATCATACATATCTGCCATTTTTGGACAACTATAAGGCAGTCTCTTTATGGTGAATTTTAAATATACTATATAGAGGTTCTTCTCAGTGTATATTTTGTGGTCATTCTTTACCACAGTGTCATCCTGTGCTAAGTACTTAGAAGAATTCTTTTGAAGCCTTTATTTGTAGCTACATTTTTCTCTCATTGCAACAGGGTGTTCTGGAAAAAACATCA
This sequence comes from Meriones unguiculatus, assembly GCF_030254825.1. NCBI lineage: Eukaryota > Metazoa > Chordata > Mammalia > Rodentia > Muridae > Meriones > Meriones unguiculatus. The sequence continues at coordinate 56,104,294 of NC_083362.1, read as the reverse complement.
TTTTTTAATTTAAAAAAATAGTGCCCTGGAGAAAGTCAATACTACACTTCACTTGTTAAGCCATTATTTTCCATAGGATAGTTCTATTCATACTTGCTTTCCCTTGACTTGATTTTTTTCAGCCCTCATTCAGGGATGAGTTAAGCTTGAAACTTAAGACAACACAGAAAGGTGATTTAAGAAAAAAAGTATTAAATATAGTTGAGGCTAAGGGTGATGCTTCTTATTTCCCTGTTCAGTGCTGGTACACAGAGTAATCCCTTGGGTATCAGATGTGTTCAATAAGCATTTGGTACATACACGAATGGAGACGCATTATTCCAACAGTACATTGCTTCATGCTAGGTGCTTTCTTACATGAAAAAAAAAAAAAAGGAAAATTTACTCCCTACTGCTGTGCAATTTGGCTCTCTAAAATTGGTACATTACTTGCCCACTTTTCTGATCAAAGATGAAAATGTAAGTTGAAAGTTTTATCCAAGCTACAAAATTCCTTTTTGTTTCTGCTATTGTATAAGCTTTTTTCAGTTTGTCTTTTTTCTCATCCCTCTTTGTTAATGACATTGGCAGTAAAGTAGTAGACATCATATTATTTTTTGGTGAAGGTACTTATAAGGTCAAAATTGAATGTTTCACTTTTTTCATTCAGTTTTTTAGTTGCTGCAGTTCCCATACTCACCAATCATATACTGGTGACTATCATAGTGGATAATGTGGTACAGAAAGGTTTCATCATTGCCAAAAGTTTCTATTGAAACTGAGAAAATAAGGTTATTGGTAAGAATTTAAGGAGAAGGATAACAATTTATCACTCAAATATTGCTCAAATATCACTCAAATATTTATGCATGGATACTCTTAAGCACAGCATATACGTATATATCTCAGCTAACGATGTAAGACTGTGATTTAGCTGCAAGGCCTAAGCTTGGGTTAATTTGGGAATTTTGGTGATGAATTTAGGAATGATCAGAACATGAGTGATAGCCCAGATCAAAAGAATGCATAAGAACAGCTAATGGGAACTGAGTGGTTAAAACAACACATCTTTGGAAGCAATTATTTTGCTGAAGAGGAGCACACTGAAGATGACTGAATTTTTGAAGAGGTTAGATAGGAATAAGGATACATTATTACGGCAAAGTTCCTTCTTCATACACAGATCAAGATAACAGGGTCAACAATGTCAGATAAGTCAGCATCTCCCATTAGGTCATGGCGTAGACTCAAATGACGAGGGATCAGAAATTGTCCTAATGTATTTTACTAGGATCAGATTCACCTACAGGAAAGGAATTGCCCTTTAGTGACTTAATACTGGCATTTTTTATATTTCTGTGATGTGCATTACATGTTGTTTTTTTTTTTCCCTCTCTAAAATGACTGTTGAGAAATGGCGCTTTTCCTTGAGGTTTATAATGTAAAAACAGAGTACGTCAGAGAGCCCTAGCTCAAAACAAATCTTAAGGATTGAGTGTGACTTTTTGTTGTTGCTGTTGTTGTTGAGATTGAAAGAGACCCGGAGAATGGGAGCGACTTACGAACAGATAGTGAGTATGCGTCTCAGTGTCCGATTATGCTGTTGCTCCTGTTTGCTCCTCTATTAGTAATGCAGGAGACATGGATATTAACAGATTATAGTTATATCCATTAGGAGTGAAAGTTTAATTAACAAAGAGTTCTCCTAAGAGACTCATGGCATCATTAAGCTATTTTAACAACAGACCAAATGCTTTTTATTGTTGACACGATTTTCAACTTTCCGTAGGTCCTCACAAATCAAAAGTTTTATCTATTTGTGTATATATATTCATAAAATAATTCATGAAATTCTAACACTGTCTGTGGTTTAGCCACAGATTCTCTGCAGTATTTCACTGCATAGGGAAAGACCCTTAGATAATAAGTGCCTATTCAAACAGATACCTTCCCACTAAGTATTCATCAGATCTCTCAGTCCGGCAGCTTGTCCGGGGTTGTGTGAAAGACAAACCGCCTTAAATTCATCTGTTTCCTCGGTAGAAAAGAAGAGAAACAGTTCCCGCCTAAGTCTCACTGCAGTAAGTCACAGAAGTTAAGCAATACAGTATTGAATCTGAGGTCAGACAGAAGCTTTGATTTCACTTTTAGTGGCGTGGCAAAGTTGAAGAATGCTCTCCTGAATATTTTGTCTTGTTGGTAAAATTAAGCTTAAATATCCCCTGTGTTTAACACACAGTTAAAACCCACAGTTCCATATTTACATTTCTTGATTGGTTTAAGCAACCTCTGTATGTGTATCTGTGCTAGGTAGGCAGATACATTTTACACTTTGAAATAACCCAAACAGGATCAGTAGTTCAATGATATAACTGTAAGGATGGATTAAAATCCAGTCCAAACTTGCTTTTCTTATCCAAACTTGTGATAAATTACTTATCACAAAGCTCACAAAAAAAATAAATGACGCTAATATAAAATTTGATAGATATCAATAAAATAAATACACTTTAAAAAACTTCATTAAACCTAACAAACACAATGGTTCTCATCTTTTCTTTTCTTTTTTTTTTGCTCTTGTTCTATAAGTATCATAATTAATAGGCATAGCTGCAACTGCATTTTTGAATGTGTTAATTTATTTGTATTAGTGTTTTGCTTACATATATGTCAGTGCACCACTTGTATGCCTAATGCCTGCAGAGTTCAGAAGAGGGTAGTGGGTCCCTGGAATTGGAATTATGGATACGGCGAGCTATCATGTGGATGGTGGGAACTGAATCTAGGCAGTCTGGAAAAGCAGCCAGTGCTCTTAACCATTGCATAAATCTTCAGACTCTGTAGCTGCACTTTAAATATCTTAGTTGCAGAAGGAATGAAGTTTGTATTCCTTTATTTTGTTATCAAAGTCCTTTGTACATATTGTTTCCTTCTGGCCTTAGTTGGGACACTGGTGTAGTTTTTCTAAACATATTTTATTAACTGTCTGAGCATTTCATACATTGTATTTTGATCATAAACACCTACTCTCCCCCAACTTCTTCCTGATTCGCCTTCCTTCCATACTTAACAACTTTGTGTTCTCAGAAAACAAACAAAGCAAAGCAAAACAAAATCATTATGTATAATTTATGCTGTGTGTGGCCATGCATTGGAGCATGGTCAACCTGCCAGGGGACACATTCTTAAAGGAAACTGATTCTTTATTTCCCAGAATCTATGGGTGACTTTATGCCCAACTTCTTCCTCCATGATGGAATTTTGTCTAGCTTGAAATTGTGCATGTCTTTTTTATAATAGATTTTCAGAGTTGGAGTCTATGTCAGAGAAGTATAGACAGAGGAAGATATAGAAACTAACAGCCATAGAGTTGGAAACTTTATATATTAAAACAAATGGCCTTTTCATAATACTGTGACTTTTACAGCAGGTTTTAGTCCTCTAGTCAGATGAGTATGAATCCTATTCCTTTTATTATCTGTCAATTTCTCTATCTATCTATCTATCTATCTATCTATCTATCTATCTATCTATCTGTCATCATCTATCTATACTTATCTCTATTTAGTGCAGTATTAGGGATGGATCCCAGGACTTTACACATGCTTAGCAATTACAGAGCCACATCACCAGCTCATAATTTCTGTTATCTATATGAAAACAGTTATTTCAGTTATTTAAATGAAATATACCAAAATGCGCGCCTGAGAGTTTGAATATATGTTTCGTTTTTCATCTTAGACTCTCATGTTTACACCAATAATTAAAAATATAACATAGAGGGGGCAACCAGCCACAGGGTGGCTCATACCATTTATAATGAGTTCTGGTGCCCTCTTCTGGCCTGCAGCCAGACATACAGGCAGAATATTGTATAAATAAACAAATAAATATGCAAAAAATATGACAGAACTATTTTGTATTAAAACGTTGTTTTAAGAAATATATTTGTAGCATTGCCTGATGACTTTTTAGATAAAAAGAATTATGATTTGTTCTAGAAATAAAGTTGAAATCTTAAAAAAAATTACATCTCTTGTTTTATTATATTCGGTAGTTAGACATATGTCAGAGAAAGCAGTCGGTGCAGATCATTACAAACTTAGGCATATTTATATTTCAAATTGCACTATATATTTCTATATTACATTATATATATTTATATATATTATACATAATTTAAATCTGATACTATGTCATCAGATTCTTATCTCTTCAGTGAAATATTCACTTTTCATTTCTCCATAGCATGCTGCTATGAATTTCTATAAAGACGTCTTGAAGTATTTTTAAGTTTCACCAACTTACATATTAAATGATGAATTTGTTCTTGGTTTTAGCTCACATTCACTCACATAGCTGTTATGTATGCAGTAGTTTGTAAATAATTTGTAGTTTTGGAACCACAATTATAGGATATAAATGTTTTCCCCTGGTCTGTGCAAAGGCATCAGAGGCTGATCCTTTGTATTTTTATTCATTTTTATCTTTGCTAGTCTCATGGACATCTTACTTTAAATTTTTTTTTTTAGAAGACTAACTGTCACAGGCCTTAAAGTCTTCCTGTAGGTTGGAGAGTGTATGTGAATAAAATATGCACAGTCATTGAGACTGTATGGTTAGAAAACCTTCCTAAATTATTCCTTCCCATCATCCTCCCCCTTCATTCCACACATAGCTTCCTACCCTACTCCTGAGACCTCTCTCCGCCCCTATCAATTTATTTCCTACACCAAAAAGAATGATAGTAACTGCCCAGACAAATCTCTGAAAAAGAAGTGTACACTCACAGCCCGTGCAGTGTAGGAGAGATGCCACACACAATCCTGCCCTTGTTCTGTTCTATTGTGCCCCATGCTTTCTCTTGTGGTGCAGCCTTCATTTCAACCTAGTGTCCCCTCTCATGTAAATCCAGCAGGCTTTGTAGATATGAATGGCTGTGCCCTGTAGCAACTAGACAGAAATGAAAGGAATGCATGCCTCAGTCTGAAGTATAGTATTCTGCTACATGGTTGAAGTTTAGCTGTGCTTAATTGTTGGAAAATATTGGGACATTATTTCTGACATTGCGGTTAATAAGTTTTTAATTTTGCAAAGTTCTTTAAATAAGTGATCTCTAGTTATACTTTAACTTCTTTGTACAGCACAGTTGGGTTATTAAAAACACTGTAGGAGATAAACTAGGCTTGTGTTAATTTTAATACTAAATTAAACTTTATTAACTAAGGAAGAGAATGAAAAGGGAACTGTTATGTTCTCATGTCCCGTTTCCTGATAAAAATTTAGGTTTTTATCCAACTACAATAAGTTATGATGGTAGCTAAAGAGAGATAGCCTTTACATAGGACTAAGCTATGTTTATCTCAACTCAGTATTTAATTTCATTCTAAGACAGTTTAACTTATTGCCTTCTACTTAGTATCAAGTGTTGAAAGCTTTGGTTAATTATTTTTTTTTTTTTAACACTATTAAAGATAGCTAGAAGCCATCCTTAACTTTTTCTTTAGTAAAAACATCTCAAAAGCCGACTTACCTCTGAAATACTTTTCTACCATGCCACAGTACATTTCTGACTTATTCATACTCTGAGTCTTTGTAGTTTTGAGCAACTGCAGGGAGACAGTTACTTTCATGACCTCCTCAGCAAACAGTTCACTAGCTAAAAGAACTACAAACATCTATTGTTCTCCCTTATTCAGAATATTCTCTTTTCTTCATTTTCTAAGTATCAGCATTATGCTGCTATAGGAACAACTCAATTTAACATTTACTAACTAACAGATGTAATAAGATTAGATAGTTTTATCAAAACAAATGGAATTTTCTCTAACAAAATAGGGACTTTATAGAGACTACTTCGCATTAGAGTTTTTAATTTATATTATAAATATGGCTATTAAGTGAAAAACTGTATACTACTAAATTCTCGGCTCTCTGTATTATTTTGCTGATCTGTAGGCAACAAGCCACAATACAAGACATTTCCTCAGCATTATGAAATCTGCTGTTATATATTCTGAATAGTGGTGTTATGTAAGATGTCCTGCTTCTACTGGTGAGCCTCAAACATACAGGCAGCTGATCAGCAGACTACAAACCACAATGTTCCCTCAGGCTATTTCTCTTAATATATAAAGGATGGCTTTACGTAAAATAGAAATACACACACACACGCACACACACACACACACACACACACACACACATGCATGTATATACGCATGTCTGCACATAGAAAGGAAGACATGGTGTCCTACACATGTTAACAGGACTCAGAAGGCTGAGGCAAGCGTGAAGACATGATTTTCAAGCCAGCGTGGAGTAGAGTATTTGGCTGGTCTCATATTCTTAATCTTATGCTTCAGTTTCCTGTATAGTGTATACAACTTTTCTGACAGATTTCTTGAAAGGCTGATAAGAGGTAGATATTGTGATAAACATATATAAATAGACACATAATCTATACTCACTCTAAGCGTCTACAGTGAGAATGGTATACATTAATAGCAGTAATATATTTTCTGTTTATACAGAATTTATAGTGGAGAAAATGTTCACCCCAAACCCCTATGAGGATATCTTATACTTGTGAATAACACTTTTTTATGTTTGTCTCAGTTCAGTGTACAGAATCTGGTACTTTTAAGTCAAAAGCCAATGCTCTGTGAATTACTAATACAGTCCACATAGAAGCGTCAGTAAATATAAATAATGGTAATGGAGAAAAAAAAACAATGAAAAAACTGTGAAACTTACTAAAATTTGATTAGGGAAAATGTGGAGACGTAAGTTGGGGTTGCACCATGATTATGTTTCAGGAGAAAGTTCTAGAATTAAGCACATTTTAATTCTTGTAAGAAAAAGATGAATTAGGTTGAATCTGCTTTCTTCTGAGTACTTTTTTTTCTCTTATAGATATTATTTTTTGACTCATCAGAATTCCAGATGTATGTGGCATCTGTCATTGCTGATAAAAATAATACTGCTATGGTTGACTAATATGCATTAAACTTAATAACAGACAAATTACACTTCTAAGATAATAGTAATCTGCATGTAAATCTCTTTCAAAATCACACACAATGATGATGCCCTGTGCCATACCACAGTAAGGAGGTCATACCCTTTTAGAAAGAAATATGTGAATGGTTTCCAGGAAAATGGGATAAACTATACTCTTTAAAAATCATTTTAGGTCAATGATATGTACCAACCCTATACAGAAATAAGAAAAGTAAAAATTACCTCAAATATATTCAGTGGGAAGAATTGTTCTGGACAATGAGGTTAAACATAGAAGTGGGAATAAAAGCATACCTTCTGTCACTACAAGATTCCAAATATGTCAAGAACGAGAAACTGGGAGCATAAGATGATCAAAGTTTCTGAGAGCAAACAAAGAGCCTAACAAATACTGCGAAAAATGGACAAATTCTGGGACGCATAAATGACAACACACCGGCAAAGGAAAATATGCTAGTGCCATGTCAGAGATATTTTAATAGCCGTTTTCACATAATTGAGCCATGCACACAGCTTTTTGTGGTCTTAAGCCCATTAGCTTGGTTCCCTGGCTTCTCCTAGGTTTCAGCATTGAATCTCCATGCCTGTTGTTTATGTACAAACAGAAGCAGCTTTCTCTTTCAGTATTTCCTTTTTATTAGCGAAAGTTAATACCTTTTATATGTTACAGAGTACAGACAGAAACATCCACATTCCCACTGTGGTGCAATGTACTGGGAACAAGCAAGGGAGGATTATACACATGGCTGGGTACAGTCTATCCATTTGGCTTTACAGATAACAAATGGCAATGTTTTCTAACACTGTGAGTGATTAACAGATGTGAGGTCAAACTTAATCTTTTAACTGTTGTTTATGAGTAGCTTGATTTTCTTAATTATATTGACATTTCTTTGGAATACATCCTGAAATCTCACTTGCATGCCTGTACTCTACAGTCTTTTCCCCTGGAAATCATCTCTGTTGAGCACACAAAAGAGGGCAGAAAAATGAGGAATTAGAATTAAAGCATGCAGTAAAATCTCTTGTATGTTCTGATGCATTAAAAGTGGGCCTGTAACTGAGACACCCTGATACGAACCCCAGAGACCACAGAAGAAAGCACCGTATTTTAATTGTTCCCTTATATAAAAAAAATTTTATGAATATTTCATTGCCAGTCCGAAGCCTTGGGTTTGAATTTAAAACAAGTTAGCTTATCATGAAATTCTCCATAGCACTAATTTCTACTTCATAAAGAGTGGTACTTGTGATTCATTTTATCAATAATCATTTATGAAAACTTGAAATTTTCCTTGGAAGATCTACTATAATCATATAAGAATAGATAAGACAAGAAGTATAAAAGATTTTGGTAGCTTGAAAGCCAAAGGATTTTGGCCAGTATCACAGTGTTTAACTTTTCATAAATTTAATGACTTTTCTTGCATAATTTTTCTAATGGTTTAATGATAATTTCAATCTCTCAAACGTCATATCTCGTCCAATAGCATCCCTCTGCCAAATTATGATTTTTTTAATTGAAAATAGATTTTTCTCTCATATGATGTATCATAACCACAGTTTCCCTTCCTTCCACTCCTCCCAGCTCCCCCTCAACTCTACTCTTTCCTAGATCTATTTTCCCTACATTTCTTCTTCAGAAGAGAACAAGCCTCCAAGAGATCACAGGCAAACAAGACAAAACAAGATACAATAAGACAAAACTAAACCTTCCCTATTGAGACTGGACAAGGCAAACCAATGGGAGGAAAAGAGTCCCAAGAATAGGCAAAAAAGTCAGAGGTACACCTACTCTCACTCTTGGGAGTCCCACAAAAACACCAACCTAACAGCCATAACATGGAGGACCTGGTTCAAACCGACAAGCCTGTGCTTGGCACTTCAGTCTCTGTAAGCACATATGGGCGTGGCTTATTTGGTTCAGTGGGTCATGTTCTCCTATCCCCTCTGACTCCTATAGTCCATCATCCATGGGTTTCCTTATTTCTGAGGAGACAAACTGATGGAGACTTCTAATTTAGACTCTCCTTCTGCATAATGTTTGGCCATAGGTCTCTCTACTCATTTCCATCTGATGCTGGGGGAAGCCTCTGATGATGACTGTACTTGACACTGGTATATTAGTATAGCAGAATATCATCAGGAATTGTTTCATAGATTCGTTTTCCCTGTCATGGGCGGTTCTATGATTTTGATTGTAAGTTTCATTTACTGTATAGATTTACAGGAAGTGAGTGAGTGTTTATAGGACTGCCATTAATATTTTGATATTTCATTTTCTCAGTTCTATTTATTCAATAAAGGTTACAGATTAAATTACAAATAGTTTTTATTTCATTCATTTATCTATTTTACAGTTTATGGATGTGCTTTCATGCTTACTGCTTATGGAAACATGCTTATTTCTGTACAGTTGTCTTATTCTTTTCAGTCATAGTGAGAAATCTTGTTAATTTTAAGTTTTCACTGGAATTTCTGAGGGTTTTCTATGTATATACTCACAGTTTTTCAAATTATGTTCTTATTTTTCTCATTACCAATATTTATTTAGATTTGTTTGGTGATAAATTGAATTTAAGAGTTATTTGTTACATTGGAATATTGTCTAGCTTCCAGGACTGTGGTAATCATTGTTATGAATCAGTGTAAAATACCCGGCAAATAGGAGGATAAAAGAATAACCAGAAAACTTGTGTCAGATGTACTATTTCATCTTTTGAAAAACCAGTCAACTCGTTATTTTTGCTAATATTTACTAAATAATGTCACTTTAAGAAGTTGATATTGTAGTAATTTTTTGTCCTTACTGCAATACAATTTGTAACTTGCAAAGTTATTAAGTATATTCAACTTGGAAAATCTGTTTGCATGATATATATATATATGCTCAAGAAATATTTATCTTTCATAAAAAATATATTAATTACAGTTTATTCACTTTGTATCCCAGCTGTAGCCCCCTCCCTCCACCCTCTTAATCCCACCCTCCCTCTTCTTCTCCTATTCCCCTCTCCCATGTCCACAGTTAAGGGAGGTCCTCCTCCCCTTCTCTCTGACCCTAGCTTATCCGGTCACATCAGAACTGGCTACATTGTACTCCTCTGTGGCCTGGCAAGGTTCCCTCTCCACTGGGGGAGGCTCTCAAAGAGCTAGCCACTGAGTTCATGTCAGAGACAGTCCCTGTTCCCCTTACTAGGGAACTTATTTGGATACCGAGCTGTCATGGGCTACATCTGAGCAGGGGTTCTAGGTTATATCCATGAATGGTCCTCAGTGGGAGTATCAGTCTCAGAAAAGACCCCTCACTCAGGATGATCTTTTCTAGATCCTACCATTTGCCTGCAAATTTCATGACTTCCTTGTTTTTAATTGCTGAGTAGTATTTCATTGTGTAAATGTACCACAATTTCTGTATCCATTCCTCCGTTGAAGGACATCTGGGTTGTTTCCAGCTTCTGGCTATTACGAATAAAGCTGCTACAAACATGGTTGAACAAATGTCCTTGTTGTGTACTTGAGCATCTTTTGGATATATGCCTAGGAGTGGTATAGCTGGATCTTGAGGAAGTGCTATTCCTAATTGTCTGAAAAAGAGCTAGATTGATTTCCAAAGTGGTTGTACAAGTTTACATTACCACAAGCAATGGAGGAGGGTTCCCCTTTCTCCGCATTGTTTCCAGTAGCATATTTTATATTTTAGGATACACTATTTTCTAAAAATTTCTTAATAATGCAACATAAGGAAATGGCTGTTTTCTATCTGTTGTTGTTTAAATGTGCTTTAAATGTGACACAAGTGATTGAAGCCATTCTTGATTAATAAGTAATCCTCACTAATTTGACACTCAGTATGCCAACTCAGGTTTCCAAAACAACAGGAAACTGTGCAACAAAAACACATTGGAGAAAGCAAAGTATGTAGTCAACATTCTCCCTCTGAAATAGCTACCTGCACTGGCAGGCAGGATTTGTTTGTTCTTTTGCCCAGAAGGCTCATGGTGAGTAGTTTCTGAAAGTCACTGCACCATTGCTTTCTAAACATTTACTAATGAGGAACTGCTGAAATAAACTTGATACGTCATTTCAGTGAAATATATAATTTAGCACAGGAAACAGATCTTGCTGTAAATGTGAAAAAATATATAAAGCCAAAGTGAAAAATACATTAAGTACAGAAATTCATATAATATGTAATACAAAAAGGAGAATACAAGTGGTACCCGCAATATGTTAAAAGTACATATGTATATGAAACACAGAGCGGGAAGAAAAATCTTTATTAAATTGTTAAAATTATAGGTGATTTTTGCAGAATATTTTCACTTTTTAATAAACAGGTCAATCTCCACAGTTAGTCTCTAGGGATCTCTAGGCTTTCTGGTTTGGGCATGGTACAATAACAAAGGTTTATTTGTTCTGAATCATTTTGTTTCCATAGAGTGAAAATCAGGATGCAAACATTCACCTTTAGAAAATATGTAAGAAAGATATAACTCTTTATGTCGTAGGATTTTCTTATTTTTCAAGTATCTTGTAATTAAGTCTCCTCAAAATTATTAGTCATTTTATTTCAACCAGTGCTAATTAAATGAGTTCATTTCAAGGAGTTAAGATTATCACAATTTAACACATTAATTGTGTATCCACATGTTTAAAAAACCATAGTTATTTATTCAATAGTTATGTGTCTTGTGCATCAAAGATATTTCAGCAAACAAACACAGAAAACAAGGGACATTGTCATTCACCTTGGGCTGTCATTGTAACGACTGATTCTGCCCACTGCATTTTAAGTGCTGGTGGAAATTTTAGTTTGGAAACTAAACTAAAATTAGTTTTACTGTTTACCAAGTAATGTGAAAACTGGTAGCATCTCAGTCTGGTTCCCAAGCTCATTTTCCCTGCCCTCTAAGTGATGTTAATAAGCAGTTGTAGCATTAGTGTCATAGATGAAACCCTGCAAACCGCAGCAAACACTCATGAAATAAGATGTTGTGCAAGTTAAACTTATGCCCCTGGATGTCATTAAGCAAAATGAGTAAAAGAACTGGTCCCCTCAAGAAGCCAAAAATGACTCTAAAATGTCAGATTGGCTTGGAGAAGGAGTTGTGGTTTTAGGAAGGTCTCCAGGAACACATTACCTAAACACACGAAGAAAGGAAGGGATATGCCAATTGGAAAACCACTGGATTAGGATACACGGGGGCAAGAAATGCAATTGTGTGTTTCAAAAAACTGTACTAGATTCAGTGCAGTGTTTCCAACGGATAAGGAGAGAGTCAGAAAGCCCTGGAGAAAAAAGCATGAGGATTCCGCATTTACTCGACCACAGGGTACCCTGTGCAATCGGCAGAGACATCCCGAGAAAGAATGCAGGGATCGCCTCAGAGTGTTGAGTGAGAGAATGTGTGGTAATCAGGGAGAAGAATGATTTTCGCCTAAAAACTTAAAATTTACAGCCGAATTGTAAAGCACACTAGAAGCTCAGTTTATTGTGTCACTTCCGTTGCCTTTTACCAGATTAACAGCAGCAACAACAACAACCAAACCTGAAGAGTAGTTAGTATAAGTTTCAGACCTCAGAAATTGCTGCATGAGCCACCACAGGATTTATTGCCAGTGCATTCCCCAGCTGACAACATCGCCTTTCTTTGCCATGGTGGAGCTGGAAAGCACCTGAGAGTGAAGTAACGCTTTGGCCCCGGAACTGGAGTGATGTCCAGTCAGTGTGCACTGAACTGCTTGCGTCTTCTTCAAGATAAGATTTCTCTGTGTAACTGCCCTGGATGTCCTGGGACTCGCTGTGTAAACCAGGCTGACCTCAAATCCACCACTGCCAGGCTTCAGAAACTGTTCTTAATATGGGTAAATGGAAAATAAGGGCCACTAAAGAGGGTGCTATGCAAGCTTTCTTCTGCTTTGGATTCGCTCTTTGGATTTGTGGAGTCCCCTTTTGACAGTTCATCTTTTCCTGAAGCCCCATGGTTAAGCCAAATGATCGGACTCTAGTCCTGGAGATGTCTGGCCTTACTCTAGTCAATATATTGTGTATAACTTAGCTTTTATCCCTCGACATCAACACATTTGTTTTGTTCTTTGTTTGGCTTTAGTGTTTTTCTGTTCGCTCGGTTTTCTATCTACTCTTGTTTCAAGTATATTCTGCCAGCCTTCTTTCTTTGCCTGATGCTGATAAAAATTCAGCATTTCTAGACTGGATGTGTTAAAGCCTCTTTGCTCCGAAAAGGTTTTGGCTGTTCCAATTATGCTTGTGGAATTGCTGACTTAAATTTTACAAACCTGATGGGTGTAAGGTGGACTATCAGGGCCGTTTCATGCTTTATATTTAAAACAAATCGTTCTTGAAATATTAATTGATGCTCCATAACATAAAAAGGGGAGGCCCTAACAGATCAGTTTCTTTTTTTCTTTTTTAATTTTACAAAGGTGACTACTTGTGATTTCTTATGCTTTTGTTAAGATTTTGAAAGAGCTTACGAACCAGAATCAACAAAAATCAGGAATATGTAATCTTCTCTTTATGTTAACTTCTTAAACATAAAGAACCCCAGCTACACAGAGAATTTTTGATTTGGTTTCTTATAACATAATTAACATGCCAAAGTGTGGAAAATTTGAGTGTTGCTGAGAGATAATGGATTGAGTTATAACTTTGGCTAAAAATAAGGGAAAGTTCATAAAATTAAAAATATGTAGGGTTAATACAAGCAGGATAAACCAGTAGTGCCATACCTTATCCAATATGCAATACACCTGGACTCTGATATATAGATGGTTAATAAATCATTTATTTATTTTATTACAATTTATTTACTTATTATCTCAGCTGTAGCCCCCTCTCTGTGCCCTCTCAATCCTGCCCTTCTTCCCTCTTTTCCTCCAATGACTCTCCTCAAGCCCACTGATAGGAGAGGTCCTCCTCCCCTTCCATGTGACTCTAGCCCATCAGGTCTCATCAGGACTGGCTGCATTGTCTTTCTCTGTGGCTTGGTAAGACTGCTCCCCCACCACCTCAGGGGTGGATCAAAGAGCCAGCCACTGAGTTCATGTCAGACACTGATACTCCAACCAAGGACCATGCATGGAGATAACCTAGAACCCCTGTACTGATGACACCCACAGCAGCTTAGTCTCCAAGTGGGTTAATAATTCTTAAAATGTGATTTCAATGCTACTAAGGAAACTTAGCTTCCATTCTTAGCTGAAAATGTTTATATTTCACCTATGTATTTTATCTCTGTATGTCCAAATGCAAATGGATTTTGCCCAAAACTTTATTATATAAAAGTCGCAAAACACTTAGAGAATCTGGGTCTCATGAAGAAGAAATAAATTCTTGGGGAGGCAAAGACATTCATGAAGATATGAAGTAGCGATTCCTCTTTTTCACTCTTCTGACTCTTGAGGAGTTATTAGTACAGTTCTCCTGAGCCTAGGATTACTGTCTGCATAAGTGAGCTGACTATTTCACGTTAATGTAGTTTTCTTAATTTGTTTGGTTCCTGTCAGCTATGGCTTCTTGAAGATAATGTTGCTCTCTAATATTTTTCCGTCTTTTATTTGTCAAACTATTCTGTATTTATTATTTTCAGTATGTGATTTATAAGTGATGTAAACTTTTTAGCTTCTGCATGGATGGATTCAGTTTGATTTTAAGCTTTGTTGACTGCTTTTTCTGAAGATTTTTATTGACCACGGCTTGTTTATATTTCTCACGGTGCCGACTAGAAACTGTTTTCCAGAATTTGAATATATTAATCCATTCATAAGTGTCTGGGCTTCTCTGTATTATATACAACGACTGATAGGGTTTTGGCATGTCTTTCTGATTTTATGTTTATAATGACTTTATTGTCTGGAACAATATCACAAATTTCCTATTTATCGAGCAAGAGTCTCAAAATAGAAGGATTTTTAAGTTCTGAAATATCTGAGACATTTCTATAACATTCTAATGGATCATTATTTCTTTTACTTCTCTAACAAGAATTTTTAAAGATAAATTTATTAGTGCTAAGGTGATGTATCTGGTATCAAAGGCATAATGTTTAAACCTAAAACTTTGAAGGCAGAGAGCCATGGGACGAAGTCCGTAGACATTTGATGAAGTATAATTTTAGAAGCGCATATTCTTATACAAATAATACTAATATTTATCTTAAGAGACAAAGTGATCAAATTAGAAAATATTTCTATGAGACCGTGGAGCTTGTAGGTACTCAATAAATGTCAGTAGTGCTGGGCATGTTATTGCTCTAACAAGTACAGACTTTCTGAAATTTTGCTCTTTATTTATTCTGTCTTCTCCTTGTAGGAAGAACAATGATAATTCATGTTAATTATTTTATAATTAACAGGGAGGAGTCTTTTGAGATCAACAATTTAGCATTTCAGTAAATACCACATTGTGGATTCGGAATAAATGCATGTTCAGATGGCAGCTTTTTTTTTGCTCTTCCTTCCATAAGTGCTGCCCAGGATTTATTGTAGTGACAAAATTTGACATTAAGCCATAGTGTTTAAGGCTTGGAGGCTATTCAAAGAGATGGCAATTGCTCTAATGTTTTCTTAATTAGGAAAACAGTATTTGGAGACCAGACCGTGGTAATGGGGCTAGGAGAGGTTTCTCCTGGAAGTCAGCATAGAGGATGAGAACGTGAGGAGGCCTAATGAGACATTGGTATCATCCATCTTCATTTTCTCTACTCATGTATTTCCTCTTCTAAACGTGTAGCGAAAATAAATTACCACGAGAATAAATGCTCCTTTCTATTAGGAAAATATGGATGAATAAATAGTAAACGTTTAATTAGATGGTAAGTAAGTTTTGAATTAAAATAGTTTCAAATATATTTTAAATGAAAGAATATGGGCATTTGTTGAGATTTTTACAGTTATTTTCACTTTTATTTATGTATACATGTGTGTATTTATGGAGTGTGTGTGTGTGTGTGTGTGTGTGTGTGTGTGTGAGTGTGCGTGCGCACTGGGATCCTCTAGAGTTGGAATTACAGGTGACTGTGAGCTGCCAGATCTGGGTTCTGGGAGCTGACCTCGGTCCTCTAGAAGAGCAGTGAACACTCGTAGCCATCCTTTTTATCACTAAAAATGGATATATGTTGACACATTAAAGATTTCAGAATGTTTTTTTTTTTGTCTATGACACTTACATAAGATAATGTAATATTCACTTTGAGAAGTTAAAGCTTAAGGGGATTGTATCTAAGTACTTATATAAAAGCTCTGGATCTTTTCATGATTCTAAGCCATAGTATAAACCATTCTAATTGTTTTGTTTTTAATAATTCCTTCACACATATTCTTACATCACTTGATTTTATGTGCCAGAAATATTTTTACCTTTTGAACAGTTCTTTTGTGTGTGGAATAGATACATAATACAGGAGAAATATTTAATCTAGCCCTTATACCTAGTCTTTAACGTTCTGGGATGTAGAATATTTGTGGGTTTTATAAATGTTTTCTAAATAAATTATGGGAAAATGTTTTCATTTGACAGTGTCTCAGGCCTCCCAGAACTTCTGACTCAAGGCACAACCAGTCATGTGAAATCACTTACACTTGTGTACTTTAGAGTTTTGAATTCAAAATTACTTGACTTTGGTTCCTAGAAATACAAAGGTAGCAGTTCTGAAACCATAGCCGTGAGGCCACACCCTGAACTCTTGTTATGGGATGGTTATTCTCCTGCCAAAGGGTAAAATATTTTTAAAATATTGTTTCCACGAATAGGTACAGAAATTGGAACAAAAGTCACATTATTGAGTTACTTGGCTTAATTTAATTTTTATGAACTATTGGTTTCTTGAAATACAGTTTAATCACTGTAGAAAAAAATAATCCTGAGAAAAAAATACTGAGTAGAAAAAATAATCCTGCAGTTTAAAGAACATCTTTGTGATTCCTTTTCTCATGTAATAACAGCTAGGTTGCATGACAGAATCATACATAAGCACAGACTGAAGACCTAGAGTGCACGGGCTGCTGGTGAATGCTCTCATTTACCCCGACAAAGTTTAGAGAGTTCAAAGTGTTCAAATTTTCAACATTCTCATATCTTCCTATCTTCTTAGTGCACAAGTAAGATATAACAGATAAGGTTTCCTGATACACACATGCTTTCTCTACTGTCAACTGTCTGTACACAGATCAACGCTCTGGAGAGTTCTAAAACACTTTTGAAACGAACTATTTTTTTTTTTCTTGGATAAGTCATATTGAGAACTTGCTGTATGGCTGAGAAATATAAAATCTTAGAATTGTTTTAAGGAGACACCATTTGAAAAATTTTATAATATGCCGATATTTTAATATTGATATCTGTCTATAATAGCAGATGATTTGACACTTTTGCCTTTTCCGAAACCATGTTTAATTTCTAGTAGGAAAAAGAAGTTCAAAATTAGCTCAGAATCTTCTCACGTTTTAAAAACCTTAATCTTAGTCAAACTAAAGATTTTTTTTATTCTTTATTAATTACACTGTATTCACTTCGTATCCCACCTGTAGTTCCCTCCCTCCTCCCATCCCAATCCCTCCCTTCCTCCACCCTCTGCATGTATGCCCCTCCCCAAGTCCACTGATAGGGGAGGTCTTCTTTTCCTTCCTTCTGACCCTAGTCAATTAGGTCTCCTCAGGAGTAGCTGCATTGTCTTCTTCTGTGGCCTGGTGATGCTGCTTCCCCTCAGGGGGAGGTAACTAAAGAGCAGGCCAATCAGTTCGTGTCAGAGACAGTCCCTGTTCCTATTACAATGGAACCCACCTACCCACTTGGATATTGAACTGCCATGCGCTACATCTGTGCAGGGGTCTTAGGTTATCTCCATGCATAGTCCTTGGTTGGAGTATCAGTCTCAGGATAGACCCCTATGCTCAGATTTTTTGGCTCTATTGCTCTCCTTGTGGACTTCCTGTCCTCTCTAGATCTTACTGTTTCCCACTTCTTTCATAAGATTCCCTGCATTCTGCCCAAAGGTTGCCCATAAGTCTCAGCATCTGCATTGATAGTCTGCAGGGCAGAGCCTTTCAGAGGTCCTCTGTGTCAGGCTCCTGACTTGTTCCTTCTTTTCTCCTTCTTTTGATGTCCAGCCTCTTAGCCTTTCTGGATAGGAATTGAGCATTTTAGCAAGAGTCCTCCCTCTTGATTAGTTTCTTTAGGTGTACAGATTTTAGTAGTTTTATCCTATATTATATGTCTGTATGAGTGAGTATATACCGTGTACATCTTTCTGCTTCTGGAACAGCTCACTCAGGATGATCTTTTCCAGATCCCACCATTTACCTGCAAATTTCATGATTTCCTTTTTTTTTTTATTGCTGAATAATATTTCATTGTGTAGATATACCATAATTTGTGCATCCATTCCTCCACTGAGGGGCATCTGGGCTATTTCCAGGTTCTGGCTATTACAAATAAAGCTGCTACAAACATGGTTGAGCAAATGTCCTTATTGTGTACTTGAGACTCTTGGGTATATGCCTAGGACTGGTATGGCTAGATCTTGAGGAAGTGCTATTCCTAGTTGTCTGAGAAAGTGCCAGATTGATTTCCAGAGTGGTTGTACATGTTTACATTCCCACCAGCAGTGGAGGAGGGTTCCCCTTTCTCTACATCCTCTCCAGCATGTGTTGTCTCTTGAGTTTTTTATCTTAGCCATTCTGATGGGTGTAAGGTGAAGTATTTGGGTCATTTTAATTTGCATTTCCCTGATGGCTAATGAGGTTGAACATTTCTTTAAGTGTTTCTCTGCCATTTGATATTCCTCAAATGAGAATTCTCTGTTTAGCTCTGTACTCCATTTTTTAATTGGATTACTTGATTTTTTGCTGTTTAACTTGTTGAGTTCTTTATATATACTGGATATTAGCCCTCTATCAGATAGAGGGTTGGTGAAGATCCTTTCCCAATCCGTAGGCTGTTGTTTTGTTCTGAAGACAGTGTCCTTTGCTTTACAGAAGCTTTTCAGTTTAATGAGGTCCCATTTATTGATTGTTGATCTTAGAGTCTGTGCTGTTGGTGTTCTGTTCAGGAAGTTATCTCCTGTGTCAATGAGTTCCAGGCTCTTACCCACTTTTTCTTCTAAGCATTTTTTTTTAATCTAATGGGAGACAAGATTTTTTCTTTATAACTACTAAGTGAATTTCATATCCATGATTGATAACACTATTTTCTACAATTTCTATTATTAAAAACTTACATTGTTAAAAGTTATGATTTTATAATTTATTTTTTTTCTGTAAATGATACTCTATCTACACATGAGAAAGCTCTTGTGCTCTGATGGTAGGGATGTAGCAATGTGAAGAATAGTGTGGTGGTTCCTAGCCCTGCTTCAGCGAGTCACTGCTCAGTTTCCACGGATATATACTGATCAGTTACCTAACATGAAACAATTTAGGGCAGGAAATTCTGGCTCACAGTTTGAGAGTGCAGTGCAGGATGGTGGGTACAACACTGAGCAGCCTGAGGGCCTGAGCGTGTGAGGGCCTGAGCGTGTGAGGGCCTGAGCGTGTGAGGGCCTGAGCGTGTGAGCTGTTTGCTGACATCTGGAGAGATAAGAGAGCAGGGACGGCTTAGTAAGAGGTGCCGGGCTGCCCTCCAGGGTCCCACTTTCCCCATCTGGTTGCCAACATCTAAGGTTTCTACCGCCTCCTACAATAAATAACAACGTCATCAGGTGTTCAAACACACGAGCCCCTGGGGGAACATTTCACATTCATTACTGTAAGGACCCAAGTGGGAGTGAACTCAAAATGCTGAAAAGACCCCTGCATTTGTAGTTGGGTTGCAGCACCATTAACAATAGCCAGGAGATAGACGGGCCAACAGATGGATAAATGAACTGTGGCATGTATGCGCAATGGAATGCTATACAGCTATAATAATGCACGAAATCCTGTAATTGGGTTAACATGGGTGGGCTTCGAAGACATTATATTATTGAAAATAAATCAGGAAAAGAAAGCCAATTAGCACAAGACCTCAGTCCTGTGTGGTATATAGAAAATGTTGATATCATAGAAGGGAGGGCAGGGTAGTTGGTCATTACTAGAAGCTGGAAGGAATAGGAAAGGAGAGCACGAACTCCATCAACAGGTACAAACAGGTCATTGAAAATTATAAGTTAGGAGATTTGTGGCACAGCAAAATAGAGGCATGTAACAGTAATGTAATCAATGCTGTGTATTTCAAACCAAAGAAAGGAATTTGAATGAAATTATCATAAAGAAAAGAATACAGAAATTTAAGGTGATGGCTATTCCAACTAATTAACTTTAGCGGATTGCCTCTCAGTGTATACCTGTATCTAAACATTATGATTTAGCATATAAATATACACAAATGCTATGTATGAATCAAAATATGTGACAAATATCAACAAAAAGAATATACAACACATAACTCCCAAAACTATGATATTATGTTTATATATAATAAATAACTTTCCCACCAAAAAATTAAAGCTGCATAACTCAAGAATAAGTTCGTATTTTGAGACTTAAAGATGGCTTGAGATGTGAGTAGCCTTTTTTATTCTCACTGTTGGTCTGAGGAACTTGTGAAGAAATGGGGCAAGTTAATAATAAGAGTGATTCTTGAGTGAACAGGGAAACCAGGAGAAGATCTTGACAGCAGCTCCACAAGGAGAGCAACAGAATCAAAAAAATCTGGGCCCAAGGACCTTTTCTGAGACTGATACTCCAACCAAGTAGCATGCATGGAGATGACCTAGAACCTCTGAACAGATATAGCCCATGGCAGCTCAGTCTCCAAGTGGGTGCCCTAGTAAGGGGAAGAGGGGCTGTCTCTGACATTAACTCAGTGGCTGGCTCTTTGATCATCTCCACCTCAGTGAGGGCAGCCTTACCAGGCCACAGAAGAAGACAATGCAGGCAGTCCTGATGAAACCTGATAGGCTAGAGTCAGATGGAAGGGGAGGAGGACTGCCCCTATTAGTGGATTTGGGGAGGGGCATGGGAGGAGAAGATGGAGGGAGGGACAGATTGGGAGGGAATGAGGGAGGGGCCTACAGCTGGGATACAAAGTGAATAAATTGTAATGTATAAAAAGTAAATAAATAAAAAGGGAATAGAAGACTACTGTTCTCCACAGCTTCTGTGTGTTAATGAAACAAAATGTGCTTCATGAAAATAGAGTGCAATAATTTGCAATGATGATTTAAAGACCTAATTTGATTCTCAATGTGCTAATGTAACTAGTAATTACTGCTATTGGTGTTTGGTTTGTTTGTTTGGACATACTAAAGTCTAAATTTGCCTAATAATAATAATAGTAGTAGTAATAATAACGTATTTACAGAAGTTACATTTAACTCTTAGCAGATCATGACCAAAAAGTGTCGTATATGGAGAAAGCACCCATTATTATTTCAGAGACAGACTATGGCTCTTGGTTGGTTGCAGTAGTGATTTGGTTACTTAACAATTAATTTTAATAAAAATAATTTCAAAGCAAATTGCATCCAGTAGTGCATTTCACAAAAGCTTAACAGTGTTAAGGTTTACCTATACGGAGGAAAGTATTCAAATTTATTATCCAGTATAGAATTTACTAATTAATAAATTTATTTACCCTTCATAATCAGTTTAAGCATTAGTAGTTTATTATAGACATTAGAGCTTTTATTCCTCATATTTCCAGGGAGGGTGGTATGAAGAGGGAGACTGTGATTTAAGTAACAGACAGGCATAAGCACAGTAAAATTACAAAAAGACAAACAGTGGATCTGCCTTTCTATGTACTTGAGCAAATGGCCTGTCCTGTGAGAAAGTTACAAAGAATTTAAAAGTCTGTGACTCGGCAAAATACACTGAAATGAATGAATGAATAAACAAATAAACAAACAAATAAATAGATGGAGCAATACACGGCAACAATTTTTAGCCTTTAAATTTATTTATTTATTTATTAGAATTTATTCACATTGTATCCCAGCTGTAGCCACCTCCCTAATCCTCTCTGAATCCAGCCCTCCCTCCCTCATCTCCTCCCATGCCCCTTACCCAGTCCAGTGATAGGGGAGGTCCTCCTCCCATTCCATCTGACCCTAGTCTATCAGGTTTCATCAGGACTAGCTGCATTGCCTTCCTCTGTGGCCTGGTAAGCGGGCCCCCACCCCCCGACCCCTTCAGGAGGAGGTGATCAAAGAGCCAGCCATTGAGTTCATGTCATTTGGAGACTGAGATGCACGGGCTACATCTGTGCAGGGATTCTAGGTTATCTCCATGAATGGTCCTTGGTTGCAGTACCCCGGGCCCAGATTTTTTAGTTCTGTTGCTCTCCTTGTAGAGCTCCTGTCCTCTCCAGGCCTTTCTATCTTCCTATTCTTTAATAAGATTCCCTGCACTCTGCCCAGAGTTTGGTAAAGAGTCTGAGCATCTCTTTTGATACCCTGCTGAGTAGAGTCTTTCAGAAGCCCTCTGGTAGGCTCCTCTCTTATTACTTATTTTCACCTTCTTCAGATGTCTACCCTGTTTGTCCTTCTGTGTGAGGTTTCAGCCTCCTCCCTAAGGCCCTTCTTGTTGTTTAGCTTCTTTAGGACTACAGATTTTACTATGTTTATCCTATATTATATGTCTAGTATCCATATATAAGTGAGAATGTACCATGCGTGTCATTCTGCTTCTGGGATACCTCACTCAGGCTGATCTTTTCTAGTTCTCACCATTTGCCTGCAAATTTAATGATTTCCTTGTGTTTAATTGCTGTGTAGTGTTATGTATCATGTAAATGTACCACAATTTCTGTATACATTTCTCAATTGAGGGACAATTCTGGCTATTATGAAGAAAACTGCTACAAACATGGTTGAGGAAATGTCCTTGTTGTGTACGTGATCATGTTTGGGATCTATGCCTAGGAGTGCTATAGCTGGATGTTGAGGTAGCACTATTCCTAATTTTCTGAGAAAGTGCCAGATTGATGTACAAAGTGTTTGTACAAGTTTACATTCCCATGAGCAATGGAGGACGGTTCCCCTTTCTCCACAACCTCTCCAGCATGTGTTGTCACTTGAGTTTTTTATCTTAGCCTTTCTGATGGGTGTAAGATAAAATCTCAGGGTCGTTTTGATTTGCATTTCCCTGATGAATAAGCATGTTGATATTTCTCTAAGTGATTCTCTGCCATTCAATATTCTTCTGCTGAGAATTCTTTGTAGCATATTTTTTAATTGGCTTACTTGATTTGTTACTGTTTAACTTCTTTAGTTCTTTATATGTTCTGGATATTAGCCCACTGTCAGATATAGGGTTGGTGAAGATCTATTCCCAATCTGAGGGCTGTCATTTTGTTCTGACAATAGTGCCCTTTGCTTTACAGAAGCTTTTCAGTTTCATGAGGTCCCATTTATTGATTGTTGATCTTAGAGCCTGTGCTGTTGGTGTTCTGTTCAGGAAGTTGTCTCCTGTGCCAATGAATTCAAGGTTCTTCCTCACTTTTTCTTCTAACGGGTTTAGTTTGTGTGGTTTTATATTGAGGTCTTGATCCACTTGGACTTCAGTTTTGTGCAGGGTGATAAGGATGGATCTATTTGCATTTTTCTACTTGTAGATAATGCAGTTAGATCAGCACCATTTTTTGAAAATGCTGTCTTTTTTCCCTTTTTGGCATCTTTGTCAAAAATCAGGTGACCATAAGTGTGTGGACTTATTTCTAGGTCTTCTATTCAAGTTCATCAATCCACCAGCCTATTTCTATGCCAGTATCATGCAGTTTTTATTATTGTTGCTCTATAGTACAGCTTGAGATCAGGGATGGATATACCTCCAGAAGAACCTTTATTGTAGAGGACATTTTAGCAATTCTGGGTTTCTTGTTATTCCATATGAAGTTGAGAATTTTTCTTTCAAGGTCTGTAAATAATTGTGTTGTAATTTGAGGGGAATTGCATTCAATCTGTAGATTGTTTTTGGTAAGATGGCCATTTTTACTATGTTAATCCTTCCAAGGCATGAGCATGGGAGATCTTTCCATCTTCTGATATCTGCTTCAATTTCTTTCTTCAGAGACTGGAAGTTTATTTCATACAAGTCTTTGACTTGCTTGGTTAGAGTTACACCAATGCACTTTATGTCCTTTGTGGCTATTGTGAAGGGTGTTGTTTCTCTAATTTCTTTCTCAACCCATTTGTCTTTTTTGTACAGGAGGGCTACTGATTTTTTTTTTGAGTTAATTTTGTATCCAGCCACTTTGCTGAAGGTGTTTATCAGCTGAAGTAGTTCCCTGGTAGAATTTTTTGGGAGTCAGTCATGTATATTATCATATCATCTGCAAATAGTGATACTTTGACTTTCTTTCTGAACTGAATCCCCTTGAAATTCTTTAATTTTCTTATTGTACTAGCAAGGACTTCGATAAATATGTTGAAGAGATAAGGAGAGAATAAGGCATCCTTACCTTTTCTCTGATTTCAGTGGGATTGATTTATGCTTCTCTCCCTTTATTTGATATTTGCTATAGGCTTGCTGTGTTTAGGCAAGTGCCTTGTATCCCTGCTCTCTCCAGGACTTTAAACATAAATAAATTTTGGATTTTATCAAATCCTTTTTCAGCATCTATGGAGATTATTATTTGTTTTTTTTTCCTTTCAGTTTGTTTTTATGGTGGATCACATTGATGGATTTCCATATATTGCACCACCCCTGCATACCTGAGATGAAGCCTATTTGGTCATAGTAAATGATATCTTTGGTTGTTCTTGGATTCAGTTTGAAAGTATTTTGTTGAGTATTTTTGCATCTCTGTTCATAAGTGAGACTGGCCTGAAATTTTTTTTTCTTTGTTTGGTCTTTGTGAGGTTTAGTTATCAAGGTGACTGTGGCTTCATAGAATGAGTTTGGTAATATTTGTTATGTTTCAATTTTGTGGAATAGTTTGAAAAGTATTGGTGTTAGCTCTTCTTTGAAGGTCTGTTAGAATTCTGCGCTGAAATCTTCTAGCCCCCCTCCCCTTTTTTATGGGAGACTTTTGATGATAACTTCTATTTCCTTAGGGAATATAGGTCTATTTAATTTATTTACCGGGTCTTGATTCAGCTTTGGTAAGTGGAATCAGTCAAGAAAATTGTCCATTTCATTTAGATTTTCAAATTTTGTGGAATATAGGCTCTTGTAGTAAGACAATAATTGTTTGGATTTCCTCAGTTTCTGTTGTTATGTCCTCCTTATCATTTATGATTTTGTTGACTTGGATAGTGTTTCTCTGCCTTTTAATTAGTTTGGCTAAGGTTTTGTCTATCTTGTTGATTTTCTGAAGGAACCAGCTCTTGGTTTCATTGATTCTTTGAATTGTTTTATTTGTTTCTAATTTATTGATTTCAGTCCTGAGTTTGATTATTTCCAGCTGCATGCTCCTTTTTAGTGTGTCTTCTTCTTCTTCTTCTTCTTCTTCTTCTTCTTCTTCTTCTTCTTCTTCTTCTTCTTCTTCTTCTTCTTCTTCTTCTTCTTCTTCTTCTTCTTTTTCTTTTCACCCTAGGGCTTTCTGGTGAGCCATTAAGTTGCTTGAATGAAATGTTTTGAACATTTCTTCTTGAAGGCACTTAGTGCTATGAAGTTTCCTCTTAGCACTGCTTTCATTGTGTCCCATAAGTTTGGGTATGTTGTGCCTTCATTTTCATTGAATTCTAGAAGTCTTTAATTTCTTTCATGATTACTTCCCTGACCCAGTTGTCATTGAGTAACGAGTTGTTCAGTTTCCATGTGTATGCAGGCTTTTTGTTATTTCTCTTGTTGAGGTCCAGCTTTATTCCATGGTGGTCAGATAGGATAGAAGGGATTATTTCAATCTTCTTGTGTCTGTTGAGGCTTGCTTTGTGGCAACTATATTTTCTATTTTGGACATGGTTCCATGAGGTGCTGAGAAGAAGGTGAATTCTTTTGTGTTTGGGTGAATGAATCTGTAGATGTCTGTTAGATCCATTTGATTTCTGACCTCTGTTAGAGTCATTGTTTTTTTTGTTTAATTTCTGTTTTGTTGACCTGTCCCTTTTTTGAGAGTGGGGTGTTGAAGTCTCCCAAGATTAATGTATGGTTTAATTTTTATTAATATTTCTTTTACAGATGTGGGTGCCCTTGTATTTTGTGCATAGATGTTCAGAATTGTGATGTCTTCATGGTGAATTTTTCCTTGGATAAGTATGAAGTGACCTTCCCCATCTCTTTTAATTAATTTTAGTTGAAAGTGTATTTTATTAGATATTAGAATGGCTACTCCTGCTTGCTTCTTGGGTCCATTTGCTTGGAAAACTGTCTTCCTTCCCTTTACTCTCAAGTAATGTCTATCTTAGTGACTTAGATGTATTTCTTGAATGCAACAGATTGTTGGGTCTTGTTTAAGCATCCATTCTGTTAGGCTGTGTTCTTTTATTGGAGAGTTGAGTCCATTTGTGTTGAGAGAGATTAATGACCAGTGGCTGTTAGATTCTTTGATTTTGATGTTTGTTGTGGTAGTATGTTTGTGTGCTTGGCTACTTTTAGCTTTGCTGTAGTGAGGTTATTTATTTCCTGTGTTTTCCTGAATGTAGTTAGTGTTCATGGTTTTTTGTTTTTGTTTTTTTCCTTCTAGTATCTTCTCTAATGCTGGATTTGTGGGTAGGTATTGTTTAAATTTGTTTTTGTTTTTGAATATCTTGTTTTCTCCATTTATGGTGACTGAGAGTTTTGCTGAATATAGTAGCCTGGGCTGACATCTGTATTCTTGTAGGGTCTGCATGATATCCGTCCAGGCCATTCTAGCTTTCATAGTCTCTGTTGAGAAGTCAAGAGTGATTCTGATGCATTTGCCATTATATGTTGCTTGGCCGTTTTTCTTTGCAGCTTTTAGTTTTTTGTTTTTTGTTTTTTTTGTTTTTTTTTTTTTGTTCTGTATACTTTCTGTTTTGATTATTAAGTGGCAGGAGGATTTTTTTTTTCTGCTCTTATTTATTAGGTGTTCTGTAGGTTTCTTGTATGCTTATAGGCCTCTTCTTTAGATTGGGGACATTTTCTTCAATGTTTTTGTTGAAAATATTTTCTGGGCCTTGGAGACTGGAATCTTCTTTTTCCTCTATTTGTATTATTCTTTTTATGTTGTCTTAGATTTCTTGGATGGTTTGTGTCAGGAATTTTTTGATTTAACATTTTCTTTTATAGATACTTTGATTTCTTCTATTATATCTACCACACCTGAGATTCTTTCTTCCATATCTTGTAGTCTGTTGGTTATGCTTTGTAGTTCTTATTTTCTTCCCTAAGTTCTTCCTTTTCATGATTTCCTTCATTTGTGTTTTCTTTAATTTTTCCAATTCTATCTTCAGATCAACTGTTTTGTTGATTTCCTTCACCTGTCTGACTGTATTTTCCTTCAATTCCTATTTGGTCGCATCTTCCTGTATTTCTTTATGGATGGCCATACTCTGTTTGACTTTATCTTCCTCCATTTCTTTACACGTTTTATTTGTTTCCTTCATTATCCTTTTCATAAGCATAGGTGTAAGGTCATCTTCTTGAATTTCACTTATGATAGGGTGTCTAGGGCTACTTGCCACTGGATAACTGAGTTCTCCAGATGCCATATTGATTTGGCTTTTGTTGGTTGTGCTTTTATGCTGTGTTTTTTTGCTCTGAATTTAGTGAGCTGCTGCTGCCGCTCTTACACCGTGTTTGCTGTGCAAAGCCCTCTTCAAGAACCGCGAATCCTGAACAGTTTGGCTAAGGATACAGGTTATGCCTTAGGGCAGTGTCTGGGTGCTAATCCTGTGGATCCCAAGCTTCTGTAGGTCTGAGGTTGGAGCTGTATGCCCCAGTACCCAAGCAGTAATTAGTGGCAGGTGAGCATAACACCATGGATGAGGCAGGAGGCTGGAACCTGCAGGAACCTGCTGGAACCCAGAAACTTTTCTGGAGCTGGGTGTCCTGAGGTTGGACCTGATGTTTTCTCCCACTGTGTAGTTTCCTCCTGACAGGGAGACTGTGGTGTTTTGGGATCCACAGTTCAGTCTGGGTTGGTGAGCAGAGCATGCAGGCGGGTCTCTGCCCTGGTGGCTGAGCAACTGCCAGAACGTGGGACCTTTTCCAGGGATTGTCTGGATGACCTAAGGTTGGTCCCGATTGCTTCTTTCACTGTGGGGTTTTCACTTGACTGGGAATACCAGTCTCTCTTGCCATGGGGCCCGCAGTTCAGTCTGAGATGGTTCAGTCAGAACACTCAGGTGTGTGGCTCTGGGATGGCGATAGAGTGCCTGCCAATACCTAAGAACTCTTTCAGGGTTTAGCTGGGTGACCAGAGAACGGACCCCATTGCTTCCCACACTGTGAGGTTTCCTCTCACCTGGGAAACACAATCGCTGGTGTTTTAGAGCTCAGAGTTTGGTCTGTTGGTCACTATTGGTTGCTGTCATTGCTGTCCTGTGTGTCAGACACGGTGGCCTCTCAGTGCAACCATCTTGGATCCAGAATGCTTACTTTTATGTTGTTGTTGTTGTCGTCATTGTGAAAATATATCTAACCAAAGCACTTAAGGAGGGTTCATTTTGCCTCACAATCCATCATGGAGCAGAACCATGGAGGCAGGAGCACAAAGCAGATGAGCATAAACTCTGCATTCAGAAAGTGAAAATAGGAACAGAAAGTGAATGATAGCATCCAGCTCATTTTCTCCTTTACATAGACTCTGAGATCCAGCCCATAGGGTCATGCTGCCTACATGTAGGCCATCCATCCTAAACTAAAACAATCTAGGAAATCTCTAGCAGACAAACCAGGGATTTTTCTCCTAGGTGATTGTAGATCCTGTCTAGTTGACAATATCAACCATCAGGGCTGTGGAGATATCCCGGTGGTTAAAGAGTGCTTGCTTGCTGCTCTTAAAGGCCCAAGGTCAATTCCCAATAGCCACATTAGGTGGTTCGCAATCGCCTATTATCCAAATCTGATGTTTATTTTCTTCTGACCTCTACAGGCACCAGAATATACATGGTATGTGTAAATATGCACAAGTATACATATATTCATGTAATAAATAAAAACATCTTAAAACACATATATGAGAAATATAATTAAAAATAACCAATGTAAGAATTATGATGTATACCAAATAATGAGGACAATGAGTGTTGAGAAATTGTAATTTTATATAGGACATTCAAGGAATAAATTGCTTGAAAATATGCATTTGAGTGAACACCCAAGGGCCTTGAAGTGGACAGAAGCATAAGTGTCATGGGCTGGTAGAGCAAGAGTGAAGGTCCTAAGACCCTTTGGTAACCCTGATGAAGGACATAAGAATTGCTTTGTAATTCTGAGAATAAAAGAAAATTCAAGACTAACAAAAGATATAGTTCTGAAAATAAAAGGTAAGATAATAGATGTAATAAACTTTGGGTTCTATTCTCAGACACAGGAACAATCAATAAAGGTTTTTTTTTTTTTTTTTGGAAAATGGAAAGACCCAGTTTAATGAGTAGATCATAAGGGTTGCTTTGCCTTTTTATTTAAGAATATCATCCATAGGGTCTTAGAAGAGCAGTAATCCAGGTGCGTGTAGAAAACTTAATATTTAACTCCAGGACAAATATAAACCCAAATTGAATTCAGTTTATTTGATAAACCTGATCCTTCCTTCATTCTTTCCTTCCTTCCTTGTTTTGTCTCCTCTTTCTTCCCTTCCCTCCTTCTATCCATTAGTTTCATTTTAGCAAAGTGAATGGTTTTATCTGTTTAACAAGTATAAAATTTAGTCGGATTTTTTTTTAAAATTACACACACACACACACACACACACACACACGGATCCCATTTGATTTGGTTTCCCATCAAACGTAATCAGAGGCGAACACTAATTGTTATTAATTAAAATAACATTTTAAATCAAATAACACTTAACTGTTCTAAGTATTTCTATTTCAATTTTAATTATTCTCTACTTTGGGAATTTGTCAGCATACTTAATTCACACATTGAAAGGCATTGCATACACATGATTATTAAGTTAAGAATTTTTAACCACCAGACAGTTTTGAACATAACTGGATAATACCATTATGATTTATGCAGCAAGACAATCACTTGTCTATGTGTCCATTTCCTAGCCTGTAAGAGGAAAACAGTGATAGTATCCAACTAAAACACCGTAAGATTATTTGTGTCACATAAGCATATCTAGAATTTAGCTGATAAAAGTTTTATCCCACTTTGATGAAACTATGTGATGTTATCCTCATATGGATGACAAACATCTCTATTATGTTCATGTCTTTATATGTGCATGGCCCTGTGGAGATACAAAGTTCCATTACAGAGATTCTTGAATCTCTGTTCCAATTGATCAAAGGTGACCTTTGTGATAAGATGACTCCTTTTCAGCTCCTTGTACAACAATCTATATGGGAAGCAGGAAACCAGAGTGAAAAAAAAAGAGGTTGGGAATATGTTCTTCTGGTTTCTTCACTGTGACATCTTCTTGATCTTTGTACTGCAAAGGATGTTTACAAGGGTCCCCCCTTCTTTAACTTCTGTCTTTCTTACTTTGTTTTGTGGGGCCTGCTGCTAACGCTAGCTCTGATGAGTTGCTCTTGTTCCTATACTAAACCTTGTAATTTCCATTTACACCCCTTTAAAATTAATAACTGTTATAGTAACCTTCCTAAAGCTATGCTAATTTGAGTGTCTCCTCAGATGAAAGTCCCACAGGTATCTGAGAGAACAAACGACACTTTCTGATAACCACGCCATTTCCTACAATGTTTAGGACTAGACTTTTCCCCTTGCTCTGAGATGTCTGTAGACTTCTCTGCCTCTCCTAGGCTTAATGAATGTTCACCTATTTGCTCTGCTCTGGACAATAACATGTGAAAATAGTTACCTGCCCTCACCTCTAATTTAAACTCACACTGGCCTTATGGTTTTATTTTACTTTATTTATTTAAACTTAATTTAATTGTAAGACACACAGATAGGGATAGGTTCTTCACATGGTTTATTGTATATAAAATAATATTGTAGCCATAATGTATAGCACAAGCCATCAGAGTGTATGCATGCTGCTTAAATCATATCCAATGCCCCTTTCCCATATTCTGACATCGAGCATATCACTTTGGTTCAATACACTGCCTGCTTTAGATAGTCACATAACCTTCCTTTCCTCTTTAAGGTTTTTAAAAAAAGAACAGGAAGGGTGGTTATTTTGGAAAAACAAACAAAACAATAAAACAAAACAAAACAAACGGTGTGACAGGGAAACCAGTCGTCTGAACTTTTTTTTTTGGAATTAAAGAAAAGTATGTAATTTACATAACTTTATAACCTGCTAAGGGAAACTAAGACATGAGTCTAATTTCTCTCTGCATATATGAATTTTGACATATTAAAAACATGGTCTTCTATCATAGGCCTACATTTAACTATAGCACTCATTATGCTTTCATGGCCAGTTTGTGGTCACTCTTGAATCCATATCTTCTAATAGAAATTAACAACAAATGAGATTTTATATGTGGGTTGTCAGTACAAAGATGTAGCTCCGTTGGCTGAGTATGAGTGCCATTCTGTCTTCTATGTACATTTCTAACATGAAGGCACTTATTTTCTTTTTAAGTTCTTTATTTCACCCCACAATTCTAAAATATTATTTTATCCGTTGGAGTGGAATGAAATTTCCAGACTGTGGTTACCCTCAGCCAACCTCATTCTTTCAGGTTTCGCTCTTGCTTTTGTTCGTGTTTCACTAGGAAGACTTTAGCTAATGCGCTCAAGTGCCTCACATGCTCCATTACCTAGAAAATTCAACAACAACAACAGCAGCTAAGAAGAAAAGGCAGAGCAATTTCGTTTAGCATATGCAATGGTTGCTAATAGGGTCCACTAATTTTATTTATTTATTTACTTACTTATTTATTTATTTCCTGGTGTGCTCAAATCACTGCTGGCCTCTCTGTGTTTGAGAAAATGAAGTATAGTTACAGGAAAGGCAAGTGAATTCGTGGGGAATGATGATATTTTTATTTTATAATAGAGAATGTTACGGTGCTTTCCCAAGACAATACAAAAATTATCTCTTATAGTGTAAGACTCAAGCTTGTTAGTGATCATTTCCACTTCCTGTTGTACAAATTGGGGAACTCAAAATGAGCTTGAAATTGTCCCTTAGATTTTCAGAAAAAATATAGTAAAAGAAGGGGGCGACGGGTGAATCATTTGGTGTCTTGGCTTTATTAAGCCCAAGTAACAGGATTGGCAATATGATGGACTGTCCTCTCTACCTTAAACTCTCACCCTTGCCTTTCATTTGCAAATGAGCAAGCAAGTGGCCTGTTTTGAACACATGGACCATTAACTGTCTCCTTCTATTTGCATAGTAATGATAGTGAACTGATGGTGATTTACTGCTCTGACTGGTATCATAAATAACAGATCATTTACGCTGCTAATTACACTCATTTCCATATCAATAATGCATTCTGGGCTGGGTTGGAATATGGCATTAGAATGAAATGTAATGACAAATTGATTCCTTACTAAAATGCTGTAAAACAGGTATTTATTGCTAGAGTATACTATTAAGTAATGTAGATAAGTGCCCAAAGACATTTTTACACCTAATCCTGTTGATTGAATCAGCGAGAGTATATGTTTACTGGAGAAATATTTACCCCTTGGGTAAGCACAAGTGTGTAATATGTGTAAGTCTGCTGAGATCTGTCAGCACTGGCTGGCTGCGATGTGCTATCTCGGCCTCTGAATCACATTTGCTTTGTGGGTGGGCTGGTCAGCTTTTAAGTCTATTATGCGATCTCCATTGCACACACACTTTGTAATAGCTAATGTTAAAACAAAGGATTTATTTCAAAAGGGGTGATTGCATTTAAATGGCGATACATCACGACAAGAGCAAAAAGAACAATGTTCCATACACGGCTACACACACACACACACACACACACACTACAGACCAATGGATAATCACAGGCACACACACTCAGATATACACACTGGCTGGAAGGACTAGAAAGAAAAATAAAGGAGGAGAAAAATAAAGGAGGAGGAGGAAGGACAGAGGGAGAGCAAGAGTTTGTTCTCTCATGAGGATGAAAGAGAGACTGAGATATGACTTATGATTAAAAGCTAATTTGCACAACTTATGACCCCATGTTTTACAATAATTATTTAATACATTTGGGCAATTAAATACAGGTAAGTTTCTAAAATAATCTGAAATTGTTCAGAACTTTGGTTTTGGTTGGCTATGCAGAATTTGATCATGTTCAAGTGTGAAACCATAAAATAATGATAGTTTGTTTTCATAATTTTAAAGTCTAGTTTGTAGAGAAGTTTGGATGTTGTATAAATGAAAAAGGAATTGTAAAACTCCAGTTGCAATTTTTGGTATTAGAAGACATTTCTGAAGACAAAAAAGTTAAAATATGAATATTGATACAGAAAAAAATATGATTGCAATTAAACTGAGGCATGATTAGTCACAGGATTAGGTGACTTTTACTCCACCTACAATTTGATTTCTCTTTATTATTGGACAGACATAAGAAATGTAAACTTTCAATCAAATTAGAATTTAAGTGATGGATACCAACCAACACGGAAATAATGAGAGAAGATGGAAATAAATGTGGACACTTACAGAGTGGCTGATAACTGATAGTTCAGTTTCTACCTATAGAATGATGAAGACAATCATTGTACAATCAAGAAAGAAAGAGAGGAAACAGTATGATAGAGTTCCAGTAACTGAAAGTTTATCATATCTTGCAAACTATTTTTTAAGCCATATTAGTTCATACTGAAATAAAGATGACCAAATTGCCCTTACAAATTAATTTAACATGAATACATTCAGAAAATTTTGTTTTAAATTATGATCTCCTTACAGCTTTTGAAAAATTCCATCCTTCTGAGTGATATATTAATTGCCAGGTATGTGGAAATACATAGTGTATATATTTATTATAATGTTAGATAATTTCCATTAAAACTTGATTTGTGTTTACTCTTATCGATTGTCATTGATTTGTATTTACTATTCCTTTTGGGATGGTGTCACAGTTATGTAGGTCAGGTTTTGAACTTAATCTCTCACTGAGCCTGCCATGACTATATAGTGGTTAAACCCACTATGTCAAATACTCTCGAGCTTGTTATTTTAACTGGTTTACTGGTAATGCCATTTTTAAAAATTTCAGTTAAATCCGCAGCCGTCTTTCAAATATCATTATTTAAACCTTAATCTGGCCTTTACTATCTTCATGCTTGCTTGATGGGCTCATGGTTATCTTCAGATATGTCTTACACCATTGCTTTTCTGCATGTAAAAGCTAGTGAACATGGATCAGTTTCCACTAGAAAAAATTAAAAAAAAGTCAATTAATGAATTGTCTTTCCACTTGTCCTTTTAAATCAGAAGATATTAAAAGATTTTTAATCTTTTAATGTGGACATAAGTGCACTAAATATTATAGTGTATTTTAAACTTTACAGCCCTTCCCTTTGACAATGACTACATCAGACGTCCATGTGCAAACCCAGGCTGTCCAAATGTTCCACACTAGCACACTAGTGGCACTGCAGCAGGAATACACAGACAGTGTTCTGTAGTTGCCGTTTACATAGTATGTTCTTCTGGTTTCTGGGCATCACATGTCTGGAAATGGATTGTGATGCTCCATTCATTACATGGAACTGTAAAGTTGCTTCTTTCTAATCTATAGGGGAAAAATACATTGACATTTACACACATGTCAGAATGAGCTCATTTCTTTCTGATACAGGTGGTCTGGCTGCAAGGGAATGGCCTAAAGAGGAGCCGAGAATGGCGACGCATTTCCTTTATTTTGAGTCATCCCCTATGTGACTAAGTGATAGAAAGTGTAACTATATATTCCTTTAACACACATTTATTTCGCCACCAACCAGTCTACAGGCTTAAAAGCAAAACAAATTTTATGTCTTCAGGTTTAAGAGCTAGGCAGAGACCACATTTAACTTTATTATTTGTTTATTATTACGGTTTATTCACTTTGCATCCTCATCTTCTAGTCCCACCCACCCCTCCTCTTCTCCCAGTATACCCTTTCCCTAGTTCCCTAATAGGGAAGGACCTCCTTCCCTTCTATCTGACCCTAACCTATCAGGTCTCATCAGGGCTGGCTGCATCATCTGGAGGGGAGTGGACCCCCACAAGGAGACCAACAGAGCCCCAAAATCCAGGCTCATGGTGTCCTGTGGAGATTGATGAATCAACCAAGGACCATGCATAGAAAGGACATAGACCCCTGCTCATATGTAGCTCATGGCCATCTCAGTCTCCAAGTAGGTTCTCTAGTAATGGGAGAAAGGACTGTCTTTGACATGGACATGGACTTAGTGGCGGGCTCTCTGATTACCTCCCCCTGGCAAGGTAGCCTAACTAGTCCACAGAGAAAAGATCAGACAGTCTTGATGAGACCTGATAGATTAGAGTCAGATAGCAGGGAAGGAAGATCTCCTCTATTAGTGGACTAGGGGAGGGACATAGTGGGGTAAAGAGGGATGAGGCTGGGACTGGGAGGAAATGATGGATGGAACTACAGCCAGGATACAAAGTGAATAAATTGTAAATAATAATAATAATAATAATAAAGAAAAAATGGAAAAAGGGTCCTTGTCAGAGACAGCCCCTGTTCTCCTTACTAGGGAACCCACATGAAGACCAAGCTGTCCACCAGGTAGATATGGACTGGCTTAGGTCCAGTCCATACATGGTTGTTGGTTGCTGGTTCAGTCTCTGCAATCTCCCCGAGCTTCTTTTGGAGTTCCTATTCCTTCTGGGTCTTCTATACTTCCTCCCACTCTTTCACAAGGCCCCCTGCACACAGCCCAATATTTGGCCATGAGTCTCATTATCTGATTTGTTGTGGGTGGGTCCTTTCAGAGAATAGCTATGCTAGGCTCCCATCTGAAAGCATAGAAGAGTGCCATTAATAGTGGCAGGTGTTGGCATGTTCTCATCATGTGGCCAGGCACTGATTGGGCATTCCCTCAATCTCTGCTCTGTCTTTATCCCTGCACATCTTGTAGGCAGGGTAAATTTTGGATCAAAGTTTTTGTGAGTGGGTTGGTGTTCCCCACCTTTTACTAGAAGTCCTGTCTGGTTTGAGGGTGGCCTCTACAGTTGCCATGTCCCCAGCTAGTAAGGGTCTCTGCTAGGGTCACCACCATATCCTCCTAGGAGCCTACCCTGTCACAGGCCTCCACTCTGTCTCAGAGATGCCCCAGGTCTTGGTTTCTCTTCTTTCTGAAAGCCCTCTCTCCTTCTTTCCTCACCTTCTCTGCTCTCCCCTCATCAGATCCCCACCCTCATTTTCCTCAGCACTCCCTCTCCTATCCTGTTCT
This sequence comes from Meriones unguiculatus, assembly GCF_030254825.1. Lineage (NCBI taxonomy): Eukaryota > Metazoa > Chordata > Mammalia > Rodentia > Muridae > Meriones > Meriones unguiculatus. The sequence continues at coordinate 56,067,868 of NC_083362.1, read as the reverse complement.
CTTTCTTTGAGCACTTTCTCTGTTTATTCTATCTCCCCTTTTCATGGAAATTTATGCATTTTCCCCTTGGCCCTCCTTGCTAGTCAGCCTCTTTGGGTCTGTGAATTGTAATATGGTTATCCTGTATTATATGGTTAATATCTGCTTAAAAGTGAGTACATACCATGCCTGTCTTTCTGTTTCTGGGATACCTCACTCAGGATGATCTTTTACATCAATTTGCCTGCAAATTTCATGATTTCCTTGTTTTTAATAGCTGAGTAGTATTTTGTTGTGTAAAATGTATCATATTTTCTTTATCCATTCTTCAGTTGAGGGACATCTGGGTTGTATCCACTTTCTGGCTATTACAAATAAAGTTTTGGCTTTGATTTATTGACTTAGAAAACTGTGGAACAGATTCCATTTCTCCACATTTGAAACAAGTCATGCATACCATGGATGAGGCAACTGAAAGATTTCCACAAAGTAGACAGATCTTACTGTTGCAGAAGTATTTAGATAAATAAATGTGATCCGTGGACTGAAGAAAGACTGCCACTCCTCATATTCAAAACTGTAGTTCTCTACGGTAAAAATATAAACACTGAAAATTTGACTTTACTTCTCAGAACAGGGTTTAGAAATGCATTAATGTATGAGTAGGCATTATTATGTTTTCAGATTCATTTTGAATGGGATCTGTTATATTTAGGAAATTTGGATTTAGCTATGAATAATAAAATGAAAACGTGCCACAATGGCCTATTCCTGTATCAAAGAAAGGGATGCATGTCTGATATTCTCAGAATCTTTTCTGAACTTAGCAGATGTTTCAAGTTTCATTATGTACTCAGAAATACGATTTTGTAACTGCACTTAGAATGAATTCATTTCAGTGCAGCACAAAATATTTAAGAAATACATTAGGCAGAATATGCTGCAAATAAGTATTCTGATTTAAAATACAATGTGCAATAAAGCTTTTTTACCAGAAGTGAGAACATGCTCTCAATACAAACATTAAAATATACCAGCTAATTTAGGAATATTTTAGTACATATTAGCTGTAGAATAGAACATTGATTCAGTTTTAGTGCAGGTAGGTTTTCTAATATATTCAAGTGTGTGAAATATAAAATAGATTGTGAACAATGAAATATACCCACCCACAACAAATAGTAAGTCCTCCAAATTTACTAAGTGAAATATTAAAAAAGTGTAAATAAGATTAATTTGTATGTTAATAAGTTTATAGTGTGATACATTTAAACAGATATATATGTATAAATAAATATGTGTATACATACATCCATAGTGATGTATTTATAATGTATCAAAAATGCACATGGTATCTTAGCACAGGTCATGTAATTAGCATAAGATCAAATTTTTCAAAAACCAAACCATGCTTAGACTCAGAAAATGTTCAGCGTGTGCCTGTGAATTTCTCTACTCAATTAGTTTGAGTCTGCTTTTCTTAAATACAGGCTGTATTACTTTCAACTCTTGGCTTTCCTCCCCTGCTTGCATCCTGTTATCTAGTGCAGAGACTTCATATAATGGCATCCAATACCACTCATAGACTGACTAAAATGTCACATGATCTGTCTTCTCTGAATGGCATAGCACTTTCTAAACTGCTGTTCTATGGTGGTTTTATAGTAATCTTGAGCAGACACAGTGAATTTTGAGTGCTTCCTCAACTAAACATTTGAAAATTGACAAAGCTACTGTACTGCACACATAGAAATTAAATGTTTGAATAGCATAATAGACAACATCTCTCTTCTCTTTTAGCAGATATTAAATATATCTGATACTTTCCTATTATATTCAAATTTGGAATATATAAAACTTAATAATTGCAAAGTGAACGTAGGGCAATAATACAAGCTGATTTAAGGTTAGTACACTTTAGAAACATTCATTGTTTGGGTATTTTGTCTCTTACATTAAAATATTCTGATTAGTTTATTGTTCTTAAGTTTTGACAGTAAATCTGCATCCTTCAAAGAAACAGCCATTTCCAGGTAGTTGGAGGAGAACTAACAATATAATGGAGGCATGGTGTATTTTTTTATTTTATATTTTTATTATTAGTTACATTTTATTAGCTCTATATTCCAGCTGTATCTGCTCCCTCATTCCCTCCCAAACCCTCCCTCCCTCTCTCATCTCCTCCCTGCCCCTTTCCAAGTCCACGGATTGGGAGGACCTCCTCCCCTTTCATCTGACCCTGGTTTATCAGGTATCCTCAGGACTGGCTACAAAGTCCTTCTTTGTGGCCTAGCAGGACTGCTCTGGGGGGTGGGAAGGTCAAAGAGCCTGCCATTGAGTTCCTGTCAGAAAGAGTCCCTGTTCCTCTTACTATGGGAAACCAGTTGGTTACTGAGCTACCATGGGCTTCATCCGCATAGAGGTTCTAGGTTATATCCATACATGGTCCTTGGTTGAATGTCAGTCTCAGAAAAGACCCCTGTGCCCAGATATATTTGGTCCTATAAGATTTGATAAGCATAATGAAATCCATACACCTAAAGAAGATAAACAAGAAAGAGGACCCAGGGTAAGATGATCAATCCTCACTTAGAAAGACAAATGGGAGGTGCATTGGACATAGGAGAAAACAAGTAACAGGACAGGAGCCTACCTCAGAGGACCCCTGAGATACACTATCTCAGATACTAACAAAGTATCTGCTTTGATACACTACCTAGCAGTGTATCAAAACAGATACTAAGACTCATAACCAAACAATCGGCAGAGTGCAGGGAAACATATGAAAGAAGGGGGCACAGTGTATTTTTAAGAAGCATTTTCTAGTTTAGAATTTTCAAAACAAATAGTTCATTTATTTTTATTTCTTGTGATTTTTTTTCAGTTCTTTAACAAATGAAAGGAACAATGGCCTTTAAATTTTATTTACTTTCACAGCACACATATGACTATCATTAGAAAAAGTCATATGAAACAAGTGTGGAAATGGCGTACTTATACGAAACAATATTGTTTAAACTGCTCCAAATTTAGGCATGCTGCTGTAACTTCTATTGAGTGTACTTGAAAATTTAATTGCGTGATATAAAACAGAAATGACTAGGAGCTACGTTTTTGCGAATTAAGTGCTTCTACACTATTTAAATTGATATTGAATACTAAGATGGCACAGATTTGTTATTTTTCTTTCTGATGCTGTTCTCAGAGGGGAACTGCAGGGACTGCTCAGGCTGTCGTGATTGAAACTGTAGACTGAGATAACAATTATGGCTCGTCATTCAGAGGGATGGACAAGTCCTAGGCAGAAATGGGTGTGGATTCAACACTCTGTGAGGGTCTTCTGTTTGGCTTGCCTGAGGCTGGCTCATGATGTGGCAGGTTGATTCTGGCATTGCTTTGTCAGATAAAGCCACTGATCCATTGTGGAAAAAATGCCCTCATGACTCCATCCGCCTCCTTATACCCTCAAATCCCCACCTCCGACATGGTCACACAGGGAGTTGAAGCTTCAGTATTATGAGTTTCTGCAGGGGGAAAAAAAAAACCCTGAACATCTTGTTCAGTAGAGTTTTATTTCACACGGAAGTTTTAAACAGGTACTCCTTCGTGAATAAGGTAAGCTGATTAGTGATCAGATTTTACATATGCACGGTGATACAGCTTTTATTGAAAACTGTTAAAAATTAAATAATGCTTACTCTCCTCACTTGGGGTCACTGCTATTGGCAGACCCCACCCCCACCCTCACCCTGTGCCCTCTCTTATGCTAAGGTCTGGTTTGTGTATTTAAGGCATTGCAGTGCGTGAAAATTTAAGAATCTTGACAATTTTTCCTTTTTGAAGAAACCGAATCCACCACCAATACTTATTACCAAAAGAGATAAAATAATTCAATGTTTGTTTCAACTGGAAATGCAGCCCAGAAACCTCAAATGGGCTTGCAAATTAGACTGCTCACATCTAACTCTAAAAGGAAGATAAAATCCATTTTGATCTGTCTTGCATGCTAATCTTTGAAAACTATTTTTAAGGTATGAATCTCTCCCCCCACTCTCTTAGTTTCTATATTTTTCCCGAGGTGTGCATTCTTTGTAGGGAAATACTTTATGATATGATCTTATCGTGTGTGCTTGGATGAAAGGCAATAGAAATCATCCTAATTTACTAAATTAAGTTGAATGTACAGAAATTAATGATTTAAATATGCTGATCTTATCATGCGGATTAGTTAAGCTTTGAAACACTAAAGAAGGGGGGAATAAAACTACTTGCCAATAAATGGGGAGTAAATTAAATTAATTATTGCTCTACAACCACACTGAAGCTACATTTCCTTGTCCAGACTTTGTGGTAAACTAAATCTCCACATACACAGTATATATATATATATATATATATATATATATATATATATATATATACATATATATATATGTATATATATTACATATATGTTAGTATTGTACTATAATCTAAATAATGACGTAAGACTTTTTGTGGAAATCTCATGAAATTGATTATTCTAAGTTAAATTAATCTTGAGGTTTATAGAATTATTCATACTTTCTTTAAATGCTTTATGCAAATTTGAATCATTTCAGAATGAGACTCAGGAGTTTTAATTTAGATGTTTATAGACTTTTATTGTCTTTTGGAATATTGGAAGTAAACAATTTTGGAAATAAGATCTATTCAGTCTAAGTCATGGATATACCTTTCTTAAAGACCCCAGAAGATCCCATCTCAGGCAAGGGACTAAAAGGATGTGGCAACAATATGCTATTGCTTATTCCCATCGAAGGCAGAAACCTGGAGAGTTTGATATGTTTCTTAATTTCTCTACTTCTCCCCCTGCTGCCCTGTTTTCAACACCCTGCTCATTTTGATGAGGCAGATAAATAGGTATGAGTAGACACAGTGGGAGAGTAACTGCCCAGGGATTGAATTGGAAAGAGAAATGCCTTAGCATCTGTTCCTTGTGCTTTGTCATTCCTGTCAGTAATACGAATGTCAACAGGGTTCTGTGGTCCTTGTAGCTACAAAGCTTTCTTTACTTTGAAGAGTCCTGTGCTTTGTTGTAATCATCTTAAAATTTTAACTTTTAAATAAGGAGCCCTACATTTTTATTTTTTTTATAGAATCTACAAATTCCATACTTGCTTCAGCTGGTTCCAGGGATGATGTTATACTCTGAGTAGAAGAAAAAGCAAACTACTGAAGTGTGTCTCCTAGGAAAATGATAATGCACTTTTATAAAAATCGAAAAATAACTAACGATTTTTATTACTTTTGAGAAGTAGATATTGCATTACAATTTAAGTAGGTTTGACACTGGTTTGATATCTTTAATATTTTTCATGATATTGTAGTATGTGAATACCACTTAAATACATATGTGATATATATATATATATATATATATATATATATATATATATATATATATATGGGATATAACTTGGAGCCTGCAAGGAATTTGGAAATTCCTTTCCTGTTTGGTGTATTTTCTTATTTACAATTTTCCTACAATGCTATATGCTGTTCTTTTTATTGGCATATGATGAAAGTTCTGCATATATACACATGTTCAACTCCAAGAGAGGCGATGGGGAGCAAAGTAGAGCTGTGTGAAGATTATTTTTTGTTACACTTCTAGTTTGTTCTGCATTTCTTGATGCCAACAAGGTAGGTGAAGCCTAATTTCAGAAAAGGAATAATCTGTGACTTACTAGTAAAGAAGAAGGTATTTGCTAAGTAAGAGACTAGACAAAGGTTTCTCTGGATTGGATGACAAAGATAAGGTATTTCCTCTCTTAGTTCTTGGTCTACTCCATCCATTTCTACAATATGAAAGTAGGGATAGGGAGATTAATTTCCAGACCTCCTACAGTGTCATAATAGTCTCTTCAAATCTTTTCCTGAAACTGTCATCTGTTTCTGTTTCACAGATTGTGTTTCAAAGATACATTTGTTGTAAAAAATAAAAAAGTGTTGAATCAGCATCAGGTTGGCAGAGTTGAAGGCAGCTTTTGCCTCACTGTTGTTTGGATTTAGTTCTTCGATGTCTATTTGAAGCCAATGTCTAACCAGACAAAAATCTGTGCAAGTAGCCATTTATTGTGACAACAAATGTATCATTAGACAAACCAGCCTAGTCACAGACTCTGGGTTAGCCTACATGTCTTTAGCCAGATATCTTCTGCGGGTTCCAATTCAAATCATTTCAACATGCTTTCTAGCGAAGAGTCAAAATGAAATAGAAACGGTGCTAAAAAAAGTTTTGTGTGAACTTTTAACTTTGTTCCTTGCAGAAATGGTAATCGCCATGTTTTATTTGGATCAGAGAAAACTGCTTTAATAATCCAATTTAACATTTTCACTTAAGATACTAATAATGGAGCCTTGCAGTTTTTCAAAACTTTTTGTTTTACAAAAGAACAGATCCCCTTTTGCAATGAAGCAATTCAGAGTCATATAAAGCTATTACAGCAGTTCAGAATTCTTAGGGAAAGATCACCTTCCAAATAGTCGATGAGCTTCTGGTGTGTTAGACACTTCTACCTCTAAATGCGTTTGGCCTGCTAAATTGCATGTAGTAAATCATTTTTAGTTTTAAAAGTTCTTATTTAAAAGAATATAGAATGAAAGCATAAACTTTATAGCCTTTACTAATAGGGCAATAAGTCTGCCAATTGAAAAACTCTGCCAAATATCCCTCCATGGGAAGCATGCTATTTAGTGGTCTAGGTTACATTACTCTTGGAATTTAAAGGGTTTCTAATGGTCCCCATGATTTTCAGAGATGAATGCCTATGGAATCCACTAAGTGGTTTCTGAAATCCTGTATTTGTTTTTAAAAAGTGTATGTTTAGGGATATGGTGTAACTGCTTCATTTATGTCAGTTTATTTTGAGGAGGATTTTTTTTTTGCCTATATTGACTCATGAGCCCCCAGCAGATAACAATAGTTAATTCACATGCTTCGTATGGATATGGATTCACAGGAAACTCTCCATTTTTATAATTTTTAACACTTGTCTGCCTGAACAGGTTCCCTAGATAATCAGCAGAGAGTCATGCTTCTGTTAGCATTCTACATACATTTACTGTCCAGAAATGTAGATACATGTCTACATGTGTCACAGAAGAGTAAGCAGGTCCAGACTGGGAATGTGACTCAGGGCTTAACAAGCTCTTGCTCTAAAACATGACTGAAGTTTGGGTCCCAGAACCCTCATAAATACCAGGACAGGCCTGTAGTTATAGCCTAGGACAACCGAGACAGAGCAACCCCTCGCTCTATGTCGAGCTATGGATGGGCCTCTGAAAGACTCTACCCAGCAGGGTATCAAAACAGATGCTGAGACTCATAGCCAAACTTTGGGCAGAGTGCAGAGAATCTTATGAAAGAAGGGGGAGATAGAAAGACTTGGAGGGGACAGGAGCTCCACAAAGGGAGCAACAGAACCAAAAAATCTGGGCTCAGGGGTCTTTTCTGAGACTAATATCCAACCAAGGAGCATGCATGGAGATAACCTAGAACCCCTGCACAGAAGTAGCCCATGGCAGCTCAGTGTCCAGGAGGGTTCCTTAGTAATAGGAACAAGGACTGTCTCTGACATGAACTCAGTGGCAGGCTCTTTGATCAACTCCCCATGAGGCGGGAACAGCCTTATCAGTCCACAGAGGAAGACAATGAAGCCAGCCCTGATGAGACCTGATAGACTAGGGTCAGATGGAACGGGAGGAGGACCTCCCCTATCATTGGTCTGAAGGAGGAGCATAGGAGAAGAAGGTGGGATTGGATGGAGATGGGGGAAGGAGCTACAGCTGGGATACAAAGTGAATTAACTGTAATTAATAAAATAAAATAAAAATTAAAAAAGACAGGTTGAAGAGTGACCAAGGAAGATTACAGTTATAAGCACTGGATCTCTTGAAAACACTCACACATGTTAACATGCTCATACATGGAAACAACCATGTGACAGCACACTGAGCACACACACTTGGAAAAAGGAAAGAAGAAATGAATATTTACAGGTTTCCCATTGGAAAAAAAATACAGTATACAATTGATAAAAGAATTTGTAGTTGTGTTTTTTTTTTTTTAGTTAAGTACAGATATAATTTACCACTGTTAATTATGATCACCATAATATAATTAAATTTAAACTTGAGTAAAATGACTCATTCAGTAATTCAAATAATAAGGTATTGAGACATTTTTATATCCTTGACTATTTTGATAGTGTCCCAGGTGTATATGTGGTTATTATTTCTTTCTGATTTGAAATCAGTTACAAATACACAAAATAACTATGTAATCATTTTGCTTGATGTAAGATATTTTTCAAGATACTGTTTACCTAGCTTCAATCTCTGTTCCCAGAGCTCAAGCCAGGTCCATGTGAATTGCCCTGTTCATCACATTGATGTAGATTACCGATTAGACTATATTCTGTTTTTAAAATGTGTGCACAGCAAAATGTTCGCTTATATATTTATGAAACAAGTTATCTTATCTGGAATTCCATATGTAACTAGGTATAGTTGGAATGGAGGTGCCAGGTGAGACAAGAGGCCCACAGAAACTGTATCGCACAGTACACCTTGTTCTGTGTGGAAAAAAGACAACAATGGGTATACGTTCATGTGAACCTCTTAAGTGTTTTGCTATATGAGATAGATATTATTTATTCATGAAGAGAGGTTCTGTCAGACTGGGTTCTTGCTCCAACACCTTCCAGAGGGGATTAGCATGTACATAATTCTCACAATTAATATATCCTTCCAAATATGAAAGATGATTTACCTGTTTTAGAAATATAATGGACAGATGTGTGGGAATAAAAGTGCATAATCGTCTTCACTATTGACGGGATCTAGACAAGTTTGCCTCATGGTCCCTGAAGTACTATTCATCCTAGCTCAAGGTGAAAATGATCTAGGGGCTATCCAGGAAGCTCTAGTGTGAGTACAGCAAGTATAGACAACAGGGATGCCCTATATTCTTTGAAGAAAGTGTTCAAAAATTATGATGAAATAAGCGTTTAAAGAGATATATTAATCTCAATTACATTTTACGGCAATATTTACAAGTATAGAAAAATCACATAGTTACGTGTGGATTTGTCCATTTTGTGCATCAGTTAAGCATAAGAAAAATTTAAAAAGAAAAACATTAAAATATATGTCATATATATGTATATATTTTATCACTTCAGTTTAATTTTGTGATTAGTAATATTATAAAATTTCAGGTACATCATGCTGTCTGCTGGGATATGTTTTCTTTTAAGCTTGACCCCACAACTCTATTCTATGAACACTAACCAATTCATCAATATACTTTGAATGGTTATCATTAAAGATAATTATTATTACCATATATTTTTTTAATAAAAATACTTTCAAATATACTATTTGTTGATTATATTGACATAGGGAATTATCTTTTTAATTTTAATGATTAACCTGGAAAACAATAGAAGATCCATATTAAGGAATAGCTTATATTTCTTTCAGGTTTTCTAACTACATAGTGCATCAGATTTTTTTTTCCTGTAGATGAAGCCTGGATTTATTTCAGGGTTGATGTCAATAACTAAAATCTATGAAATGAAACTGCAGAGTACTTTGCCACTTAGTCTAAACAATCATTGTGCAGGGAAATTTGTGTTTCATGTGATGTTTTGTGAGATACAGATTTAGTTGACCATTTGCTACCGATCTCCGTAATGATACACATTTTCCTTATATCATTCACTGATTTAACAACATGTTGCAGGCTGGTGAATGTGACTCATGGTGTCAGCAAAATGAAGCCAACAACTCATTCTACAGATTTAATAGTGAAAATGCTTAATGAATTCTCAGCAGGAGAATGTGATTAGGAAAACTTTCAGTCATCTTTTGTTATAAATTAGGCATCACTCCTTTGCCTGGGATAGATTTTTTTTTTTCACTAAAAATACACTTGTTTAGGAGACACTTTTTTGTTGTTGTTTTTTTAATCTTGCAAATGTATTTAGTTCTGTGATATATGTGTGTGTGTGTGTGTGTGTGTGTGAAATAAACATCAACAGGTACATATAAATCCGTGCATACATGGTCTATTAAGGATTGTGTAGATTATGCTATGGTGAAAATTAACTCACTCATAAATCTCAGGAACATTTAAACATCACAGATGTACTTTTCTGGTGTGTCGTGCCCATGGATGGATGAGTGAGTGCTCTTATTGGCATCATTATCCTTCTGGGATGTCTAGGGTGGTGGAGCTGTCACATCTGGACCTTGGTCGATAAGCTAGATGGAAATGGGGATGTGGAACCTTTCCACTGGCCCTCATGATGCTTCCACTTTCTTTCAATTTAGGCTGCTTCAGATGACCATGTGATGTGATGGTTTGTTGGAGTAGGGAACATACAGTCCTAGCATTGGCTTGAGGAAGAGGGAAAAATGTTTCTGCATAATTCTAGTTATGATTAAATAAGAAAATGTACATGGACACAGCTACTGGGCGAGTGTGATTAGCAAAATTCCTTGCATGTTTGCTGTTATAGACTAGAAATTACTGCTTTAAGTGGGATAGATTTTTACACATAACACACTTGTGGAGTAGAATGTGTAAGTCAGTCTTAAGAGTCTTTGAGAGACCACCAAAATACATGTAAAAATATGCAGCTATTCAATCAACTATAGCTGTATAATTGACATTTGTTTTTCAGTTGAGGCAATCAATAAAATCATGAATGGATAAAGAATGACAAAAATGCAGAGAAGGAGACCTGTAACTCAAATTTGCATAATTTATTCCTGTTTAAGCCTTTCCTCTTATCAATAACTTGTAAATATATCTTAACAATATTAAAATTCTTACAAAAATGAAATATGGTTGTACTTAGTTGTATTTGATAGATGCACAGTGATTATAACTATCTACTTAAAGAGCTGTAGTGAAAACTAGCCAAAACTTAGGTTTGAAAGATGTAACAGCCAGATAACACATTTCATCCAAAAAAACTGCTTATTGAGTTCTGGGTTGTGTCCATGCTGACACCTTACAATAATTTTGTCACATTAATTTCAAGTGAGATGTGGAGAAAACTCTTTTATATTTCTGGGTAATTTTTGACAGTAACCAGCAAAATTCTGGCTCACAGATAGTGCTGTGTAAAAGAATTATCTGAGAGCTTTATAAAGATCTTAGTACTCAGGACTGAGCCCACATCCGGTAAACCAGAAGCTTTTCTAGGCATACTGGAGAGGTGATTGTTAAAGAAAACACTGGAGCTATTAGGATCTTTTGAAGTGAAAAATGTATCACAGAGAGCAAGGTCAAAATGTGTTAGTTATTTTGTTTTCCCCTAATGATGCCAATCATTCAATTAACTGAATACCTACTCAAAATTCATAAGAATTTTACAGATCTAATCTCATGAAGAACTCCCACCTCAGTTTTCTCTTTTCTGGTAGACTTAACCTGGTGCATAGGTGATTATATATTCCCAAAGCATTTGATACACAAGCAGTTCTTCACTGATGTCGACCTGTAATTTTAACCAGCATACATGGTATAGTTGGGATGAGGGATGATCATCTGTAGGATGCAAGATGGATTGGCGTGAAAACCTCAACTTCACTAAAGTTAACTTTGTTCTGCTGTTTAAAGTTTATTCTTAAAAGCCGTTCTCTGCATGAATATGTATAAACATGCATATATATATATATACACACACATACATGTATACACACATATACATGTATGCAAATATATACATGAGAATGCATGTAAGTACAAAGTAATTGTGGTATAGTGGTTAAAGATGTATTTTGAAGTGAGTTTTGTTTTCTTGGGCTCAAACCTTGGCTTCCTCACTTACTAGCGTTATACCCATAATTAATTTACTTAAACTCCTTATGCCTAAGTTTTATCAGCTGATGGGGAAGTGAAAATAGAAGATATTTATTGTTGAATTTCTGTGAATATTAAATAAATGAAAAAAATCTATTCAGTAGTCTGACAGTGAAGCTAGCAATAAATGTTATTTTAGTTTTTATTTTATTTTATTTTTACAATTTATTCACTTTGTATCCCGATTGTAGCCCACTCCCTCATTTCCTCTGGGTCCCACCAACCCTCTACCCCCATTCCCTTCCCCTAGTCCACTGAAATGGGGAGTCCTCCTCCCCTAACATCTGACCCTAGTTATCAAGTCTCATCAGGAATGCCTGGACCCTCTTCCTTTGTGGCCTAGTAAGGCCACCCTGACAGGTGGAAGTGATCAAGGGGCAGGCAATGGAGTTCATGTCAGAGACTCTCTCTTCTTTTACTAGGGAACCCACATGGAGACTGAACTGTCTATGGGCTACGTCTGAGCAGGGGGTCTATGTCGTCTTTAATGCATGCTCTTTGGTAGCATCTTTATGCATGCATCAGTCTCTGCAGTCCTCCCTGGGCCCTGCTTATTTATTTATTTATTTATTTATTTATTTAATTAATTTATTTATTGGCTTTGCTGGTCTCCTTGTGGGGCTCCATCCCCTCTGGATCCTTCTGTCTCCTCCTTCTTCCATAAGACTCCTAGCATTCTGTCCAAAGTTTGGTTGTGAATCTCTGTATCTGCTTCAATCCCCTGCTGGGTGGAGTCTTTCAGAGGACTTCTGTTGTAGGCTCCCATCGTGTTCCCTTTCTTCTGCTGCCTCTGGTGTCTCTCCTGCTTGCCTTTCTGAATGAGAATTAGGCACCCTCCCTAGGTTCTTTGTTGTTATTTAGTTTCTTTAGGTTTGTTGACTGTAGTATGATTATTGTATAGTATATGGCTAGTATCTGCTTATAACCATGGAGGTCTTTCCATTTCTGGGTTACCTCACCAGGGATGATCTTTTTTAGTTTCATCCATTTGCCTGCAAATTTCATGTTTTCACAGTATCTGAGGGGCAGAGGACTGGAGACTCTGAGACTGGGGAGTGGACAGGGAGTTATTTTAGTTTTAAATTCAAGTATTTTTCTTTTTTCATGCATGAGTTGGTATTATTTTTTAGTAGTTTTATTCTGGTGAAAGATAAGTAATCATTTCCAATGGTGTGATAAGCTCAACAATAGGTGTCTAGAAGAAGAAGAGGTGTCCAGCATGGAAGGATGGACAGTGGAACTCAGAGAATGTTCCAAATGAAGATAGCAGAAACTATTTTAGGGAAATATGCCCCACTGTGAGATGAAGTGGGGCCAAGAGTGCAGGGAGAAGAGCACACGCTAAGTGACTGAAGTAGGTGTTGACAGTCTGGCATGCCCAGGATGCTAAGATAGCTAAGAGTGGAAGGAGAAGAGGACCACGTCTCCTGGACCTGTTTCTGTCTCATCCTCAGAAGTCTGTGACTTTTTTTCTTCTGGGTAGTGATGGAAAAGCCTCTGAAAACCAGATAATGCAGTATTGGTATTTTTGGAACCAATAATCAATGCACATCAAATATGTTATTCCAAATGACAACCAAAGTTGGTTGCGGTCCAGGGTGTGTCTTTGAGAGGTTTTTAACAGTAGCCACAAAGGTAAATGTTTCATTAATGGACCTGTCCTGTACTCCTCATTCAGCCGGGCTTTTCTATAATCTTAAATCATTTAGTCCTTATAATGAAAACTAGATAAACTATAATATGTATAATCATCTTTTATCTGTGATCTGTAACAGCATGTAAGTAGTATAATTTGCTCTCTAATACAGCTTTTAGCCATATGTTCAGCTCCTATTTTCACCAAGAAATTGGTCATTTCATCTTCCCAGAGTGAGTGGCCATGCTTGTTCCAGATCTGTGGTCATATTTTCCATCTAAAGTGAACCTACTTTTGTAGTTTCCTTTAGACTTACAGAGAGTCCTTCTTTGTACATTGAATTACTAGGACATAAGACATTACTTCTGGCAGGTGTTTGAAGGCAAAAATGTCCTAAATATCATCCATAGTCAAAGATACATGAGAGGTTGCTAAGAAATTTCAGAGACTCCTATTTGGTAGCTCCAAAAATAATATAGGAAACACTGTGGGACAAAATACTAAGCTTAAGATAACAAACAGAGTTAGAGTAAATGCAGAACAAGCTAATGTGTTTAATTATTAACCTTTTTCATTTTGTGGTGATATATATTTCTGGTGTTCATCACATCACACTATGTGTGGTGTTGGGTCTTCTCAAATATTCTTAGCGTTTAATTTTCTTTTCTTCTCTTTTTTATTTTACTAATTTTCTGCAATTAAAAATAGATTTTTTTCATATAGCATATTCTCATTATGGTTTTCCTTCCTCTAGCTCCTCCCCATACCTTCCTACTTCCCCACCCACTGCAATGAAAACCCTTTGTTACTCTCTCATTAAAATACAAATAGGCATCTATGGCTACTACTACCACTAATTCTTCATTTGTACCTTGAACATGTTGATCTCTTACAATGTTTAAAAACCTTTGCCACTATTGCAACCAGTTACTAAGCAGAGATACTGTAGGAAGTATTAGCAATGATGCTAATTGATGTCAATAAGGTATATAAGCTAACAATCATCTGAAGGAGAAATCCACTTTGAAAGACAAATGAAATTATTGCTAAGAGAATTGGATTTTCATTCACAATATAACTACTAAACCCCTTCTATATCGCAGCTTCCTCCATGCTGGCATGGAAAAAAGAGGAAAAGAGCTTTTAAAGTGTGGTGGCTATTCTTTAAAAATCTAAGACTATAAAGTAAAATAGAGTATACAATTAATTATTAAAAATAACCCCACCTCCTCAGACATTTAGTCTTTTCACGTTGTATTAGGCAAAAATGAAAACTACAACTCCAAAATTAAATTGCCTAACAATATATACGTTAAGTTACTTATAGTGTAAAATATTCTTATATGCTATGTATATGTACATATATATTACATAAAAATGTTTATAAACTATTTTTACTCTTGTTCTAATATCTCCACAAAACACATTAAAATCATAATATATTGGGTAAATAGAGATTTTCTTGTGTGTTTCACCATAAGTTGGCTACATAATATTTGCCCAAAATATTTGTTAAATAAAAGATTAGTTGATTGCTGAATTGTATTCCATCGTGTAAATGTACTACAATTTCTATGTCCATCCTTCAGTTGAGAGACATCTAAGAGGTTTCCAGATTCTGGTTATTATGAATAATGCTGCTATGAACATAGCTGAGCAAATGTCTTTGTTCTATGGTTTAGCATCTTATGGATATATACCCTGCAGTGATATAGCAGGATCTTGAGGTAGCACTATTCCCAATTTTCTGAGAAAAATTCCAAAGTAGTTGTACAAGGTTACATTCCCAACAGCAATGGAGGAAGGTTCCCCTTTCTCCACAGCCTCTCCAGTATGTGTCATTCCTTGAGTTTTTGATGGGTCTGATGGGTATGAGGTGAGATCTCATGGTTGTTTTGATTTGCATCTTCCTGATGACAAAGGATGTTGAACATATCTTTAAGTGTTTCTCTGCCATTTCACATTCCTGTTGAGAATTCTCTGTTTACCTCTGTACCTCATTTTTAAATTGGATTACCTTATTTGTTGGTGTTTAACTTCATTTCTTTATATATTCTGGATACTGGCCCTCTGTCAGATGTAGAGTTGGTGAAGATCTTTTCTCAGTCTGTAGGCTGTTGTTTTGTTTTGGTGACAATGAACCTTTGCTTTACAGAAGCTTTTTAGTTTCATGAGGTCCCATTTATTGATTGTTGATCTTAGACAAGGAAATCATGAAATTTGCAGGCAAATTCTAGGAAGTAGAAAGGATCATCATGAGTGAGGAAACCCAGAAGCAGAAAGACAAATATGGTATATACTCACTTATAAGTGGAGGTTAGCCATAAAATATAGCATAAACATACTAAAATCTATAGTCCTAAAGAAGCTAAACAAGGAAGACCCTAGGGAAGAGGCTGAAATCTCACTCAGAAGGGCAAAGAGGATAGACATTGAAAGTAGGAGAATACAGGGAACAGGAAAGAAGCCCACCACAGGCAGCCTCTGAAAGACTCTACCCACCAGGGTGTCAAAGGAGATTCATAGCCAAACTTTAGGCATAGTGCAGGAAACCTTGTGAAATAAGAAAAAGATAGAAAGACTTGGAGCAGACAGGAACTCCACAAGGAGACAAAAAGAGCCAAAACTCCTAGGCCCAGGGGGGCCTGCAGAGACCAATACTCCAACCAAGGATCATGCATGGAGAGGACCTAGACCTCCTGCTCAGAGGAAGCCCTTAGGCTGTTCAGTTTCCAAGTGTGTTCCTCAGTAAGAGGGGCAAAGGTTGTCTCTGACATGAACCCAGTGACTGGCTCTTTGATCACATCCCCATGGGAAGGGAGGTTCAGCCTTGCCAGGACACAGAGGAAGATGATGCAGACAGCCTTGATGATAGGCTACAGTCAGATAGAAGGGGAGGAGCTCCTCCACTATCAGTGGACTAAGGGAGGGACATAGGGGGAGACTAGGTGGGATGGGTGGGATTGGGAGGAGATGAGGGAGGGGCTACAGCAGTGATACAAAATGAATAGATTGTAATAAATAAATAAACAAATTTTAAGAAGAAAATTGATAAGTGAATAAATCAATAATGATTTGAGATAGGAGAAGGCAAAAATGATTACTTTTCATGTAATACTACAGGTAGGGTTTCTTAATATTATTCATGCAACATCATCAATTTTTGATAGAAAGCCCCTGGATACATTTGTAAATTTGATAACTCTGACTCTGTAATAAATAACACAGAGGGTGTCTTGTACGTGTTGCCCAGTTAACTCCAAGCCAGCATTTTGAGAAATGATGGTGAAATGTGAAAAGACTCATATCAGTAACCATGATGGCTGTTATTCTGGTTCCTACAGTTTTTGATTGACACATGTGCATTCGTGTGTGTGCGTATGTGTATGTGTGTGTGTAAACTATGTCACTAGAGTAGGTTCCTGTCCAGTACTGTTGTCAGGATTTAGAATGTTTCTAACATTACTGAAATCTATTAAGTCCTTTTCATAACTACATCTACTCTTCCCCCAAGCTTACCTCATCTCTAATCCCTGGAGACCATTAATTTACTCTTCAATTCCAATAAGCTCTCCTGTCAGAACTTTTTATGTAAATAGACTCATAAACCATGCAATCTTTGGGAATTATTCATCTTCTCATTCATCATCTGCAGTGTTGTTAGGTTATACACTTAACCATGCTTTCTTCTTTGAGACTGAAAAATATGTCCTTACGGTTAAACCATTCACCTGTTAAAAGCATAGCTAGCATGATTTCAGTTTTTCGTACAGCTAAAGCTTCTATGAACTTAATATGGGGAATTTTATGTGAACCTCTTTTCATCAGTATGGAATGAATGACCAGGACTACATTTATGGGAATGCATGTCACATAGGCAGTTTTATAAGAAACCTAAAAACGATTTTAGTTAGCAAGTAGCGCTGGTTAAGTGGCACTGTTAGAGATACTTCACATCCTTGCCAGCATTTTGGTGCTGTAACTCCTTTTTTTGTGTGTGTTAATGATTTAAGCAGTCACATGGCAGCATCATTAGCTTTCTAAAGTTGAAAAAAAAGAATTAGGTTTTTTTTTTGACAATTTTATGCATGTAGATAACGCAGTCTGATTACTCTCACACTCCACCCCTTTATCTCCCAGCCATCCCAGAAAACCTGGAAACTCTTTCCTTTACATGTCTCTTCTTCATGTTTTTACTTTGTTCAACCAGCTCTGAGTTTAACCAGAGCTGCCTGTGTGATTATGGGTTGGAATTATGTAATGATGCCCAACTGGGTCCACCAATGAGAAAGCATCCAACTATGATGACTCCTCTCTCAGAATCCACAACAGCCGGCATATCAGCAGGGATTGCTAGGGCTATAAACTCCTTTTACATTCATAAATGATTGTTGACAGGTCCAGTTTATCAAAGGTAGGACTATTGAGTTCATGATTGGGATAGCTAAGCCATTCCCTGAAGACACAATTTCCCAATATTTCTCCCTATCTTTTGGCTCTTACTTTGGTTTTTGTTGTTGTTGTTGTTTTGTTTGATTTTTGTCTTTACTTCTGCAACTTCCTTGAATTTTAGAGGAAATGCTATAAATGTCATTTTAGGCACTGAGTACTCATTCATTGTTCCTTGTTCTCAAAACCTTGAAGAGAAAAGAATCTCTGCATTCTCAGCCACTAATCATAAAGAAGGTGTGTTGATTAAGACAAGAGTAGCATTTTTGGGGGGTAGAAAGAAAGATGTTTAGAAGTAAGTTTAACACATTCTATATGGCTAAAAATCCCTAAACTCTTCCTCACCTCAGCCCATTCTATCACCCCCTCAGCATTTTTTTTTAACTGTGGCTATACTGGCCCCCTGTAGAGTGATCCTTGAATCTAATCAGAGAGCATTTGCTTATGCCAAAATAGTTAGCACACAATGATACAAGTGGGCACATCCTACCTGGTAAATCAGTATTGTAATTGGTAGGGATCACAATCAAGTTAGACTGTGGATACCTTTTCTACTTGAACGCCTTGCACATCTCTTTCTGACATGAAAGAAAGCCAAAAGGATAGAAGCTCCCAGCTCAGTCTGAGCTTGATCCTTCTGTAACTTGCAACCCTGGCTTAGAGTGTGTTTGCAGTGTAGTCTTATCATCTCAACCTGTGTGGGAATCGAGGAATGGGAAGAGTTGTCTAGGTGACCTTGGGGCCCTCCTTGATCGCGAGCTCCTGAGGAGGTATCACTGACTTGGCACTGGAATGTGGTTAGTAACCCATGGCTTCTAGAAGCAACACTATTGAAGCAAGTAGGGTGTCTCCTTTCTGATGTGAACCTATTTTTTTTTAATTGGCTTACAGAATACTAGGTTTTCATATGTCTTTTTTTTTCTCATGGTTTTTACAGGCACTCTAAATTAAACACGTAGCTCTATCCATCAGGGTATCAAAACACATGCTGAGACTCATAGCCAAACTTCGGACAGAGTGCAGGAAAACTAATGAAAGAAGGGGGAGATAGAAAGACTTGGAGGGGACAGGAGCTCCACAAATAGAGCAACAGAATAAAAAAATCTGGGCCCAGGGGTCTTTTGTCAGACTGATACTGCAAACAAGGTCCATGCTTGGAGATAACCTAGAACCTCTGCACAGAAGTATCCCATGGCAGCTCAGTGTCCAAGAGGGTTCCCCAGTAATAGGAACAGGGACTGTCTCTGACATGAACTCAGGGTCTAGCTCTTTGATCACCTCCACCTTAGGGGGAAGCAGCCTTGCTAGGCCACAGAGGAAGACATTGCAGCCAGTCCTGATGAGACCTGATAGGCTAAGGTCAGATGGAAGGGGAGGAGGACCTCCCCTATCATTGGGGTAGGGGCATGGGAGAAGAAAAGGGAGGGAGGGTGGGATTGAGAGAGGAATGGGGAGAGGGCGACAGCTGGGATACAAAGTGAATAAACTGTAATTAATAAAAATAAAATTAAATTAAAACAAAGGAAAAAAAACCACATAGCTCTAAAGATTCAAAGTGTCTTGGCTCTTCATATGTTTCTTGCTTCTGCAATGTTTTCTGGCATGTTGACATCTTCTTTTGATTTTTGTGTCTAATGTGAGGTTCTAACCTGCCTCAGGTTGGATGAGGGAAGGAATGATATGTTTAAAGCTAAGCCAGGGACAGATAATACTGACACTGGAGCTCGGCTACACGTGTGTGTGTGTGTGTGGGGGGTGCTAATGTGGGCAGTAGAGGCAGTTATATCATGGTGGTAACCAGCAATCCTCTAGTTAGAAGTAAGGCCTGGTCCACAGGAAGGAACTCATACTGAATAAAATTACATTTTGTTCAGATACCATATTTCTACTATCCATTCTTTTTTTGGGGTACACATAAAGTTGAATTCATTTTCTAGCTATTCTATTAGGGACAGAGTGGCAATGCACATGGATGATGAATAAGTATCTCTCTAAGATAACGTGGAGTGCTTCGGTTATAACCCTCGGAATGATAGAGATAAGTTATAAATTTGTGGCTTTTATCATTATAAATAATTCATAATTTATGCTTATCTTTTCACTTTGGTATTTATGGTCATTCATTTTTTGGGGGAGACTTGAATAAGTCATTCCTGTATAATTTATGCATGCAGATATAGTTTAATGACCAAAAAGACAACTAGAAAAACCTTATAAAGCATTTGTATTTTTCGCCACCTTTTTTTTTCTTCAGAAAGGACAGAGCTAATAAAAACACTTACTTAGCTGCCCACACAACATAAGCTGTTGTACTGGGTTTTATCTTTCCATTTATGTGTTGTTTTGCTTGATCCACACAATAACACTGTGGAGAAATCATGTTTTGCAAATAAAGAAATTGTGACTAAGTTACTGGGGAAGTCTTATCCACGACTCCACAGCTAATAATGTTAGAATAGTGATGAGCATCCGTGTCTAATCTCAAGATGCTCAGTCTACTGAGAACAGAGAACCAGTACACAGGCACTTGGTAAATATTCAAGTGTGTGATTAATTTTTAAGATGAATGCTCTTTGTGTGCCACTCTTATACAGCTACTTTCAAATTGAGGTGAAATGGTATACCTTCAAGATCCAGTCTCTATGTAGCAGATGAGTTATTGTAAATTTATATAACCTTAGTTGGTACCTAGTAAGAGAGGTACTTTTTAAGGTTGTTCTAAGCACATGCAAATCTGAATTAACTTTAGTAAATTGCAGAAAGAGTTGAAGATTTGTTTCCTGCCCACCTCAATATGTTAACAACCACATCAATTAAGAGCTTATCTTTTAAATTTGGTCTTTTTGTGAAATATTGTAGCTGAACCCAGTAGAAAAGAATTAATTTTATCATATAATAGTTGCTTGAAATGTTTTATACATGGATTGATATTCATGAAAGCAGATCTATAAAATTATGGCTTTGTATACTCAATATTACTGTGCTCCAGACTTGAGCTACAGACCCCTAATCACAAATGTATTTAAAGATTGTATATTTAAGATATATAAGCAATGGGAATTTTTATAATTTATATAAATTTTCTTTATAACAAAATTAAAATATGCATAACCTCTTACCAAGATAATCATTTCATATACTAGGTTACCTTTTATCCATGACTGATTTTACATGATTTTTTTTTAAAGTAAAAGTTTGTTTCTCGTGTCTTCTAGTCCTCTCTTTCCTTCTCGTTGTCCATGACTAATGCTGGTAATTCTTCTTTCCAGTGCCTCTCAGAGACTACCATGTCCCTGAGGGCATCGCCCACTCTGTAGGTAGCTACTGAGCAACCTCGGTGGGAGCTGCTTAGATGGCTCATTCCGTTCTAAATCCTCTTCAGTGCTGGCTAGAATGATGTTTACCTGGAAGTGGGATCACACTGCTGCCATGCTTCCGGTATTTCCATGTGTTGTCATTACCTTTCAGATAAAAAAAAAATCTCCCTTCCTGCAGAGGGAAAGTGTTTTCCATTGCTTTCGTAGTATGGAGTGCTACTTTTACCCTCAGTGTTTAGTTCAATTTTTACCTAACGGCTCAACTCCTCCCATGATGCCTTGCCCTGTTTGAGGCCGCAGCCTGTCGCTCTGTCATAGTATTCACTTCTGTCAAAGTGT
This sequence comes from Meriones unguiculatus, assembly GCF_030254825.1. Lineage (NCBI taxonomy): Eukaryota > Metazoa > Chordata > Mammalia > Rodentia > Muridae > Meriones > Meriones unguiculatus. Next base: position 56,046,228 of record NC_083362.1, on the reverse strand, counting down.
CTCTGTAATTGCTAAGCTGAGGACTTTCAAGGCACCCTTAACTTCTGCTACGGCCTTTACACTGTGTGCTAGGCCCTGTCTTCACAATTTGCTCTTTTTCTCCTCTTCCACGTCCTGCAAGGGTCTCAGTCAGGAACCTCCTCGGTTTATTGTTGCAAATACTACTCTGGGTAGCACATAATCAGTGCTCAATAAAGCTCCACGTAGTGATTAATAGAGTGATTAAAATATTCATATAGATAACTATTTCTCTTTGCTATAATTCAGAAGCGTCGAGACTTCTAATTAGCAGCCGGAGATTGGTAAAGTTCTCACTGATAACCATCCATCACACACTTTATCATAAGCTAATACTCACAAACGTTTCTAGCCTTAGCTCTCATTTTGACTCTATGGTAAATAATAATTGAACTATAAACACTTATCCAGGTGATTTTTCTTCCCGTATATGGGACTTGAAAATATAACATGGAGTCCATATAGGAAGTTTAGGTAGGTCAAGATGGATATTTTAAGATAGAGACCAAATAGAAACTATTTCCTTACATCATTTGTAAATTTGATAATATTTAGTTTGCTTTTTAAACCTTGATGAATTTTTCTTGAAAAATTCAATTAAAGTAATCTTTGCATCCTTAAAATATGCAATTGCCCATTTTTCTTTGAAATCATGGACTATTTTTGGTAGTATATTTTTGGATAGGAATCCAAATATTTTTGGACAGGTTTTTAAAACTACTTGTTTTTAATGTGAATTCCATCATTTATGTTAAACAATTCTTGTAACATGAAGCAATTATAAGGCCATATAATATAACTCTGTCAAATGTGCTTTCTTTAAAGAAAACTACCGTTTTAGTAACAAAATCTTGTTAATGTAATTGAATTAATTAGGTCTAAAAGAAAATGGTGCAATAAAATATTGTTATTAGGTTAATATTAGAAGGAGCTTATAATGATATGAACTCTCCTTAAACTTCTTCTTTGTCTGCAGGGTGGGGAATTATTCTTGTTAGGGATGTTTAAACAAGGTTTATAGCAGCTATGCTTTAAAAATTTAAATGCATATGGGAACTTTGGTTTGGTTCAAGTATAGATTAAGTCTGTACTTTTGACACATTTTCTCTAAATATGAACAAAAACAACAAAACTGCCTGGTTTTGGAGCTTTTTATCTTTTGAAGATGCTATGTAGATAACAGATAAAACTTACTGTTTATTATTATTATTATTATTATTATTATTATTATTATTATATGTGAGTCTTTCATCCTGTCCTATGAACTCGGTGCACATAAACTTTTACAACAATTCTACAATGTAGGTGTGATGAATGACATATTTAGAATGCTGGCATCTTGCAGCATTTACAGATTCACATTGAGTGGCTGACTTTGAGTTTATACTCAATAGTCTAACTTTAAAATCTTTAAACTATATGGCTTTTGCAGTAAGTATTTAAAAAGAATAGAAAATGAAAGAACAAAGAAAGAAAGAAAGAAAGAAAGAAAGAAAGAAAGGAAAGGAAAGGAAAGAAAAAATCTGAGGAATTTAACCCTAGAGGACCATTCCTGCATTTATTATGATTTTTTTTTTTTTATTGATGGGCTTTCAATAATCTCCCAAAAGGTATAAAATTGTCTCTAGACTCGTAAGTCACCTGTGGAATTCATTAGAGCATGCTAAAGGATTATATTGATGATATATCCTGTGCTTTTAGATTGTCTAGACAAATAGTTTTTTCATCTCTTTCTACTTCAGTACACTTTAAATATTAGAATTTTGGCAGGGTATTTTAAAGTTCTAAATTGCAAAGGAACATGAAAGAAGTCGGATTCAATAAGACACCAAGACCACTCCTGTCTAAGCCTATTTTTTTAGTGCCTGTAGAAGCTTCAAAGGTGCACCCCTCCACATGTGGGAAAAATTTATAACATTTATTATTTAGGCCAACTCATGAGCATTCCTGAGTCAGAATCCTCACAAGTCGAATCAGTGCATGGCCTTTTTATTACCCTTTGAGTGGTCATCATTTCGATCTTTTGTTTTTGAGAATTTTAGGTGAACAGACCAAATTTCTGAACCATATTTCAATATTTATCTTTTACATTGTTTAACTTTTCTATTATTTTTTGTTACTTTTATTTATTTTATAATGTATTTTATGTTTATAAATTATAGTCAATTTTTAAAAATTATCATAAGTTTTTTATTCAACTCCTTGTAGACCTCAACCCATTTACTCAACTTTCTCTCCTGTTCTTCGTGAGAAACAATGTTTTTTGAAATATTATTCAAAAATCTGTAATAAAATCTTTGATATATCCAGATATGGTAAACCTGTTCTGTAAACTCTAATTTGAAATGAATATTAATTGACTATAAATTAAATCTACGTTACTGGTGTTTTTGTTTTTGTTTTGTTTTGTTTTGTTTTTTTCTTTAAGACAGGCTCTCTCTATGTAGCCCTGGCCTGCCTGGAACTTGCTAGGCTGGCCTTGAGTTAACAGAAGTCTACCTGTCTCTGCCTTCTGAGTACTTGGATTAAAGGCATGCACTACCACACTGAGCCTAGATCTACATTCTAGAAATTGACAAATACATTACAGAATTAATCCAAGGTCCTGTAGAGAACCCATCTAGTGAAGATATCCATTTGTTTTTACAAAGAAAAGACATAACTTAAGCCACCAAATACCAAAATCTAAAAACAGTGTCAGAACCTGAGAATTTAAGGTACTTATAGTTGTGTTGATTTTTATTTTTCTTTTTTTAAAATTTGGACAGAATGTGAAAAGATTTATTATTTAAATGTTTTCATAATATTTATTCTTTTTCATGTGTATACATCTGTGGTATGAGTGTACATCTTTTTTTTTTTTTTTTTTTGCCAGTGCATATGTATTTGGCCATTTGTATGCACAGGGATACGTATGTGCGTGTGGAGGCTCAGTGATGAATTGTAGTGTCTTTTGCAATTGTGCTCCAACTAAGTCATTAAAGCAAGGTCTCCCCAGTGAGCCCAGAGCTGTCTGGTATAACTAGCACAGCTAGTTAGCTTGCCCTGGGGACTCTTGGTCTCTACCTCCTGAGTCCTGCTGTCCCAGGAGGAAGCCACCTCCACCGGAGCTGGGATTCGAACACCGATCCTTTGACTTGCTGTAGCGCGGCAAGTGCTGTAGGTGCTGAGTCTTATTTTCCCAGCTCTTCTCATAACAGCTTAACTGCTGGCTCACTCTGGCCATAGAAAAAGACGTGTAGTTTGGTCTGAAGACAGCACTGGCTTGACTATAAGTGAATGATATCAAGAGTCTCCAGAGACTTACAGAACAGTTAGGTGAGAAACAGTGCTGTGGCTGGGCGTGCTGCTCCACAGCTCAGCCTCCACATAGAGGAAGGGGGATGAGGAGGTCATGGATTTGATGCCACCCTAGGTTAAAGAGCAAGACTAGACTTAACAAAGTAGTAAATGTATAAGCAATCCAATTTTACTCTTTGAAATCATAAAAATTGAAAGACGCAAGGAAAAGAAACAGTCATTAAATTTTAAAACAAAGGGGTGGATTCTCCTATGCAGCATGGAATTGATTTTTCTTTGTTTATTTTTTAAATTTTTTTCTTCACAGTTTATTCATTATATATCCTAATTGAAGCCCCCTCCCTAAACTCCTCCTGTCCCACCTTCCCTCTCTCTTCCCCTCATTTCCTTCCCCTAGTCCAGTGAAAGCAGGAGTTCCCCACTATTGCCATCTCCCCATAACTTGTTATGTCTCATCAGCCCTGCGTGGATCCTCTTCCTCCATGGTCTGGCAAAACTGTATCATCAGGAGTAAGTGATCAGAGAGCAGTCAGCTGAATTTATGGTAGAGGCAGCCCCTGATCCCTTCACTCAGAGATCCTCATGGAGACTGAGCTGCCAATTGGCCACATCTGAACATGGGTTCTAGATCCTCTCCATACATGGTCTTCCGTTGGTGCATCACTCTCTGCAGGAACCCTGCATTCATATATTTTAGCTCTGTTGCTGTCCTGGTGGGGCTCCTGTCCCCTCCCTGTCCCTTAATCTTACTCCTCTCTTCTTCCATAAGACTCCCCATGCTCTGCCCAAAGTTTGGTCCTGAGTCTCAGCATCTTCCTTGATCTGCTGTTCGGTGAATCCTTTCAGAGGCCCCTCTATAGTAGGCTCCAGTCCTCTTTCCTCTCTTCCACTGCTTCTGCTGTCTATCCTGTTTGCCATTCTGAATGAGGTTTAACCATCCTTCCTAGGGTCTTCCTTAGTTTTTAGCTTCTTTAGGTCATAGATGGCTGTCCTATATTATATGGCTAATACGCACTTATTAGTGAATGTACACCATGCCCGTCTTTCTGTTTCTGGGTTGCCTCACTCAGGATGGTCTCTTCTATTTCCATGTATTTGCCTGCAAATTACATGATTTCCTTGTTTTTAATAGCTGAGTAGTAAAAACCAGACATACTAAATCTGTAGGAAAAAAAGTGGGAAGAGCCACGAATTCATTGGCACATGAGTTCATTGTACCAACAGCTCAAGCTCTAACATCTACAATTAATAAATGTGACCTTGTGAAACTGAAAAGCTTCTGTAAAGCCAAGGACACTGTCAGCAGAACAAAATGACAGCCTACAGACTGGAAAAAGATCTTCACAAACCCTACATCTGACAGAGGGGTCATATCCAGAATATATAAAGAACTCAAGAAATTAGGCACCAACAAACCAAACAATCCAATTAAAGATCATTTACAGAGCTAAACAGAGAATTCTCAACAGAGGAATACTGAATGGCAGAGAAACACTTAAAGAAATGCTAAACATCCTTAGTCATCAGGGAAATGCAAATCAAAACAGCTCTGAGATTCCATCTTACACCCATCAGAATGCTAAGATCAAAAACTCAAGTGACAACACATGCTGGAGAGGATGTGGAGAAAGGGGAACCCTCCTCCATTACTTGTGGGAGTGCAAACTTGTACAACCACTTTGAAAATCTATCTGGCTCTTTATTAGAAAATTGGGAATAACACTACCTCAAGATCCTGCTATACCATTCATGGGCATATACTCAAAAGTTGCCCCACTACTCATTAAGGATATTTGCTTAACTAGGATCATAGCTCTTTATTTGTAATAGCCAGAATCTGGAAACTACCTAGATGTCCCTCAATGGAAGAATGGTTACAGAATTTTCTTCATTTATAAGTATTGTCTTATCACTTAATTTTAGATTTTCACATAAGAAGAATCACCTGTAAAGACCCAAATACCTTTTATTGACACAGGTAGACTATGTGGATATGTTTTGTGTATTCTTGATACAAATACTATTTATATCTGCCACGTATCAGAAATAAATAATCAATGATTGTTTTGCTAATGGGAACCTTAGTATTAAGCACATTCATAAAGGACTTTGGTATTTCAACAGCCATTTTGGATTTACATCTGTTTTTCATTCTCTGCTTAAAAGAAAAAGTTAAGCTATGTTGAACAGTGAAGAGATGCTTAGTGTGGTTGGTAATTTAATGCAGAAATAACAATGAGACCTGTAAAAATGTAATATATTACAGTCTCGTTTCTTCAACAGTTAAATACTCCTTGATTTTGTGAAAATGTAATAATAGAGATTCTCCTCAGCAACTCCATGGGTGGAAGTGGAAGCCCTGTGTAAACAACTTGGCCAACTAAGCCTATTTTTACCCCATAGCTCACCTCCATATGTATTGAATTGTGGCAGAACGCCTACCTCACTCAAGCCAGAAGCCACACTTGGAAGATTTTATTTACTAATTCTCGTGTCCATGGGAGCTGTTGCCTTCTGTTTCTTCACAAATGGGAGGTGACTAAGAGTCTCCACAGTTTAGCCTTCTCTTCTGTATAAACTATCACACTTGGTCTTAAGTCTATAACCTTTTAAAAATAAATAGTATTCTACAAATAAACACATGCATAGCTCCTCTTGAGTCCATTTTGTATTGCTTATATGCACATCTGTTTAGGCCTGACTACTTGGGAATGAATAACATATCAGGGAGCTTGTCCCTGAGGAAAACTGATTTTTTCCCATCTCAACAGCCATTGATTGCTACTGCTCTTCATGTAGAAGTGGGACTTTGTGAACCTTCCCCGTCTACATCGGCATGATCTTTTCTGCTCCTAGGTTTCCTGTTTGTTGTTTTCTGTTTGTTTTGTTTTCATAATTACGGCTCAGCATGGTAACAGTTATCCCTCCCGAAACATGTTTGTCATTTGTTGTATGGCGTCATTCAGTCATGGGTTTCATTAGAAAGTTTTAAAGCCAAATATGCTAGAGTAACTTTTAAACTATTTAGTTTAGTCATGGCTGATAGTAAATATGAATGAGGATTGCTGAAGCATTCTGAAGAGTAACTTATTGTTTCCTGTTAACCACCTATAGAGTTATGCAGAGGCCAATCCCCGTAAATGAGCATATCCTTTCATCTGAAGGTGGTTTGAATTTTTCCACTTTTATCTGTATTTACTCTCCTCATGTTTTCCTTGATAAATCAAATCTAATATTTCATGCTTTTAAAAATATCCTTTATGTCTCCAGTGTTTGTTTTCCCCATTGTATGACCTACCACTGATTTAAATCATGGTTCCAACTGTTGTCCAGGGAGAAGGTTTTTCACATCAGCCACCAGGTGACTGCCTTCGAATTTGAGGGTCTGCACTTTCATTTTGCTATAGTTTCTATTTCCCGTATTTGTCGGGTACGCCTCTTCTTTGTTTATTTAGTAATATCCCTCAAGTCCTCGCCAGCTCAAAGCGTGTATGTAAGAACATGCTCATGGAGAAAACATGAGGTTCTGTTTCTGTAGGAACTGCAGAGTAGGTGCTGCTTGCTTGCCAAACTTGATTAATTAGCTCTGAAGACAGCAGCATTTTCTCAGTAACCCAACACTTGACTGGCATAGACAAATTGACCAGAAACATAATCTGAATCTAAAGCAATACGATTCAAGTACTATGTGATTATTTCACAAAAAAAGTTGACGCAGAAGGATGAATGGTTCGTAATGCGAGTGCTTGAGCTGAGTCTTAACGTATAGCAAACATCTCACTCCTGCTCCTTCTTCAGACCTGGTTCAGATCAAATGCAACACTTACCGCTTCATTGAGATGACCTTTGCACATTTGTGCTGTACTGAGGGTTCTGTGTCTCTTTTGGAACTTAGTAGGAATTATTAATTCATAGGTCTGATTGCAGAGGCGTTATTCAACAAAGCTTTTTGTTTTCTTTTTGAACGAAGGGAAAAACATACATTTTAAAGTCATTCCAAGATTTTATTTATCTCCTTCATCTTTTGTGTCTTTCCTCTTCGATTTCAGGTTCTGAAATTTTGGCACAAATTCTGCCTACCTCCTTTAGTATTATTTCCACTGTCGCCATTTTCCTGAGTTATTTTTCCATAGATTCTTTTAGGTTTATGCAAGAGGAAACATTATTTTTGGTTACTGTTCATACTTCTGGGGTGCGACCATCTAACTGGATTGTCTGAGGTTTCTGAAGACGTCGCTGTGAGAGATTCACAGCATCTCTGGGTCACCCTGGGGATGAGTGAGAACAGGGTTGCCTTTCCTTTTTTATTATTGACATATATTTTATAGACACTCTTAAAAGCCCTCTTTTTATATTCATTTTGATAGTTATGTGCCTTTAGTAACTAATAAAATTTGCCAATGAAAGCTGTAAAGATCGTGAACATTTCAAGCTCCACTCAATCATTACAATTAGATAAAGGTGTATCATTTGGCTACTGCGATACTTAAATTTAAAAACTCGTGTAGTGTGTTTCATCTGTTTCTTTCTTTTGTGGGGAGTATTTACATATAAGAAAAAGGACAAAGGCAATCAAATATAAATATCTTACATTAATATATGGCAGACATACATTTTATAAAAGCATCAAATATAGTTTTATACATCAAAGCCTTATTCTGAGCAGCACTCACATAAAGGAGGGACTGTGATAAACTTCTAAGTGAACAGGTCACCTTGCTGACAAAAATAGGGTTTAGTATGAATAAAGTAAAATATTTTACAATCTTTTATAGCTAATGAGGTTTTATTGATTTTTTTGAACTAACAAATGTCTTAAACATCAGTCATATGTCGATAATCATACCAAGCCCTGTAAAAACTGTCTAAATAAACCTTAAACTATAATTATATAATCCCAATCACATAGTCACTCTGGGAATTTCATACAATGTACTGTTGATCCACCTGTTGCTTTTGTATTTTACTAGAGTTTTTCCTGAGAAGAAAATATTGTTATGTTTTTAGGATATATGGTTCCAATCATTGAACAGAAGATCTTAGTTGTTTGGGCATTTTCTTTGTAAAAGTAATGAAAAAATTATTTATATATAGTTCCATACACACACACACACACACACACACACACACACACATGCACGCACGCACGCACAATAATTTCATAGTAAATGGCCTCAGTGATGGTTAGAATACACCAGAAAAAGAATGGAATTTGAGTTATCTTAGTTACACACATGTTAAGTATCTCAGCAAAGGGCTAATTTTGTGATTGAAATGAATTGAGCATTAAGAATGTGTTATCTCCGTCCGATACCTTTTTCTCAGAGGCGGGACCTGGGGCATCAACCCGCATGCAATCAGACATGCTCTTCTCTGGGTCCAAAGCGGCTGACCCTGAGTGCAGTGCTTAGCCTCGCATCCTGAGCGTATCATTTTAGCTTTTTATGGTATCCAACCATGCTTGGGGAGAATGTCTTGCTTCAATGGCTGTAAGGCCTGAATGATCATGGCTGCATCACATTGTTGTGAGACTCTAATCTTGCATATATACCACAGGCAAACCAAGGAGACCAACACCAGAAGGCCTGCTAACACTCCCATGCCCGCCCATTCCTTCAGATGATTCATGGCTGCAGCAATCCATGTTGATAATCCTGTGGCTAGCTCTTTGGGTGGATGACACCTAAATGAACATCTGTACAAAGTCCCAATTTATTTCTAATATCAGAGATCAGACCTCTACTCTTGCCTGATGCGTCTAAAACAAAAAGGGGGAACTGTAGAGAGCTGCAGAATGCTATGCCTTAAAGATGGAGCTGGTTTCCGCCTTCCACCTTCCCGATGGTGAGTGCTCTCTGTCAGGAACAACTCCACATTTGGCTAAGGCCGAGGATCTGGCTTGCTTCCATGTATGTGGACCTATCTGCATTGCCCCTGTGGCACGCCTGGGTTGGCTACCCAGAGGCTATTTAAGCTGTGGGCTGGCTTTCCCCGGGGTCCGAGAATTGTTCAATGTTCCTGAATAAACTGCATTGAAAAAAAAAAAAAAGAATGTGTTATCTCTTTCTTAAAAAAAAAAAAAAGAATGTGTCATCCCTAATAATTAGAACAGGGACCTTTTCTCTGACATGAACTCAGTGGCTGGCTCTTTTTCACCTCCCTGTGATGGGAGAGCAGCCTGGCCAGGCTACAGAAGGAGACAATGCAGCCAGTCCTGATGAGATCTGATAGGCTAGGGTTAGAGGGAAGTCCGCCAGCAATGGACTTGGAGAGCGTCATCGGAGGAGATGAGGAAGGGAGGATGGGATTGGGAAGGGAAGAGGAAGGGGGCTACAGCTGGGATACAAAGTGAATTAACTGTAACTGATTAAAAAAATAAATTAATTTAAAAGGAATGTGTTAAAAGTGATAAAACAATTACTTTCATTTAATCTGCTCTCTATAAAATGCCAACATTACAACTCTATTATACATAAAGTGAAAGTATTGGTTTAAACAAGAAATTAATACATTTTAAATCTGAGGGTTATTTTCTGTGTGTATCTGAAAGACTCTGTTTAAATAAAACATTCCATGGAAGACATCCAGTGCCAGCAAGGGAATTAAGAAAATATAACATCTTGTGAGCAATGTCCTAGACAAAGTGTTCACAAATCCATTTGAAGAAAAGCGCATATGTATTAGATATTCTAATCTTCCATTTCGGTGAATTGCATTCTGTAATCCTTCATTATATGCTGAAGGACATTATATAGGTTTTCTTTTTAGAATTTAGGTCAGCTCTAGTATTTGAACAGTATAAATGAGGCAAAGAATGAGTGAATAGATATTCTGGGCATATTTTTCATAGTTGTTGTTTTGGAATTATTTCATACAAATTTTTTTTTATTTACTATGGTCAAGTTGCTTAAAGATAACAAATAAACACTTTTAATTTTAAAAACAATAATAAGGTAAATAAACTTGAAATTTAGAATACTTCTTAAATTTTTTACATGTATTTTTTACAATATTAAAAATAGCAAAAATATTAATTAACGAGGTTTATGGTCTGTGAGATACTGCAATGTTCACATAATTAATAAACTCCTTGACAGTACAAATTCCTTTCTCAGAATGATGCCATGTGAAATGTGTCTTCAATGAAAATTCCTGAGATGTTATAGTATAACCTACAGATGGATTCTAACTTAAGACTTATCTTTACAGAACTTCCTCTTTGTGAGTAACAAATGTATTTTCAACCTCTTTCCTCCTGTCCATTTTCTTTCTAAGGAGGGGAATTTTTACCTCCTGTCCCTGAATCTTATTTGGATAACGAGGGTCATTTCTTTTAATCAAGAAATAAGTAGACTAGCAGAGCCAAGAGCATAGTTTTAGAGTAATACAGGCCTGAAATTCAGTTTTCTCTCCTGCATACATCTTGTTTGGTTGTGCATTCAGGAAGGTGAGTGATCACATGGAATACGAAGTGTGCTTTAACATTAAATACTCAAAACTTCTAATGAAGTCGGTGTAATGCTAAAAGCATAATATTCATCTAATAAATAATTAGTAAATTTTCTTGTGAACACTACCCATGAGACCATAAAGCATGTAGAACCTTGCCTATTGTAATAACTGTTGTATTATTTCCATTGTCTTGGATTTTTACTCAGTTAAAAAAAAAAAAGATTGACCACAGAAAGATGTGAGAGAATTATTTTCTACAAAAGATACATTTTTACAGAAAGGTACATTGTTTTTTAGAATTGCTTACTATTGCTCTTTGCCAAATGGGGAGCTAGCAGCTGTTTATTATTTTTTTCTTTTGTAAGTAACTTTTTTTAAAAAAACAAAAACCTTCATACATATATACTGTATATGTATTTATCGCGGACTCTGAATACTAGTTCTATTTTTGACACAGAATACAGGTATACATGTTATTATATAAACACAACACATGAGCATACATATATGAATTTTTAAAGGTGACATGATGTCTGAGTGTTATGCATTTAATATACATATTTATTTTGTTAATTATATCTCTAACACAACTACATCATATTTACCAAAATGTTAAAGGTGCTGGTAGTAGAGTGGAGTATTAGAGCTCCCAGGTAAACTTAACATGGTGCTCCAAGGTCATTCTAATCAACTTGCCTATTCTGGTTTCCGTGGGTCTGTGAGCTTCCAAGGAAGCTACTTGAAGGGTAAGGAGTATGGCTCAGCTACTTTAGGAGTATAGATTTTAGTATTTTTATCCTATCTTATGTGGCTAATATCCACTTATGAGTATATACCATGTGTGTCTTTCTGCTTCTAGGTTACTTCACTCAAAATGATCTTGTCTTGCTCCCACCATTTGCCTGAAATTTTAATGATTTCCTTATTTTTAGTAGCTGAGCAGTATTCCATTGATCGAGGAAACGAAGCAGAGGCTGAGACTCATAGCCAAACTTTGGGCAGAGTGCATGAAATCTTATGAAAGAAGAGGGAGATAGAAAGACCTGGAGGAGACAGGAGTTCCAAAAGGAGACCAACAGAGCCATACAAACTGAGCCCTGAGGTCCCTGAAGAGAATGATACCCCAACCAAGGACAATGCATGGAGAGGATCTAAAACTCTGGCTCAAATGTAGCACATGACTCAATTTTCAAGTGGTTTTCCCGAGTAAGGGGAGCAGGGACTTTCTCTGACATGAACTCAGTGGCTGGCTCTCTGATCACCTCCCCCTGGGGAGTGCAACCTTGCCAGTCCACAGAGGAAGGCAGTGCAACCAGTCCTGATGAGACCTGATAGGCTAAGATCAAATAGAAGGGGAGGAGGACCTCCCCTATCACTGGACCAGGGAAGGAGTATAGGGGGAGAAGAGGGAGGGAGGGAGGGATTGGGAGGAGATGAGGGAGGGGGCACAGTTGGGATACAAATTGAATAAATTGTAATTAAAGAAAATTATAAAAATACTCAAAAAAAAAGAAGTGTAGCTCCGAAGTTCAGAAGTTAAATAATGTTTGGTTCTTGGTCCACTTAGCTAGGTGTGTCAGTTTCCATCTCTGATTCCTCATTAGTATTGGCGATTTTCGGGCGCTTATTTTGGGTTACCACACTTCAGTTCTTGGAGCATATAGTTAATGGTTTACGTGTACATATACACACAAAGAGATAGTATCTCTAAGACAGAAAGTGAAAAAAAAATACCTCACAAAACGTGACACTTTCTCCTGATTTGAGATTCAGCCCCTTGTTATGCTGTCTGACTTTGTCCATCGCTCTTAACTTCTGAATGCTTGTGTGTACTTTTCAAGACCTTTGAGCTCACAGTTCCTCTTTGCAAGTTCTGGCATGTTGTCTGAGTGATGTCAGAGGTGCGGAGACTGCAGGTGCTAGATCCACCTCTTGGCATCCTATTAAGTACCCTTACGCTTCAGATATATTTGAAGGTTCTGTTTTGTCTTACTTTGACAAATACAGACACTGCTATAAAAAGGAAGATTTTTCTGACATTGGCATAATCCGAGTAACAGTTCTGAGTTTCAGCTAGTTCTATCTCATAAATTCAGTTACTTCTCTCTTGATGAACCAAATTCTCTGCATCCTTTTCTAAAGCTCTGGTTAGGGAAGTCAGATCAGTCATGTGCTTCCGATCTGAGCCTCAACTAAATATTTAATGTCTCGTTATATCCAAGTTGCTGGATGCCAGCATTATCATCTATCTAAAGGCATATCAAGGTAGTGTTTGCTTGCATTTATTGTAATGCTTGAGAATATTCCAATATTGGTATTAATTTTAGCTAGAGAGTCTTATGAGACAGTAGAACTACATCTTACGCCGGGTTTCTGTGTGCGCCTTGTTAATTGCACGGTGCTCTGCATACACTATGTATGCAGCCAGTGTTTGCTAGAAATCACACTTCTTGCGGAGTTGCTCACATTAACCAAGAGAAGTACACTCTTGAGAAAGCAGTGCGTGCACAAAGGGATATTACACTTAATTTACTAACAGAAAATTCAAGATAAAACTTACTGCATATGTTAAAGAGTGTAATGGTCTCCAACTACAAGAGGCAAATTTATTAAATTAAAACTCCATTTATTATGGCGAGCACAAAAGACCTAGTTAGTGTACAAGTGTTTTCCTAAGTCATTGAGAAACTCCCTTTGGATTTTATATTTCATTTTATAAGTATATGAATTCAATTTTACTTTGTCCATCTGGCCATGTTATAAATCTCATTAATACTGAAATATTATAGACCTTCAGATCTACGTAGGACACACTGATTCTTTACTGTGTACAACAATACATCAGAAACAGCCCCTCATGTGGAAGAAAAAAGAAGTAAAAGTCTTAAAATATTCATCTATATTTTAAATTATAGGAACTATAGAGCCAAAATATTTAAAAACAATTGTACATGTTTTTGATTTGTTTGTTGTGGCCTCTGACCCTTTAAAATAATTCCTAATAATAGTACAGTTCTACCAGAAACCTAGAAGCTTAATTACAGTTAGTTTCATGACCAAAACAACAGATACTTGTTTTACCATTCATCATGCCAAACTCAGAGAAGACACTCTTCTCTTCTGTCTATGAGTACTCTGCTCCTAGTATCACTGGTTGTAGAGGCAGGGCAGCGTTACCAGCTTGGGTAACATATGAGGCTTGCTCTCAAATGTAAAGAATTTTCTTAGACATAAATATAAACAATATATAAAATGAAGATAATAAACTTATTACTTTATAGATGGATATGTATAACACATAACTTTTGAAATATGTTAAAACTAATAAATTCAAGGATTTGATTCCTTTAAAAAAGCCTTACTTTTTTATACAGCAGGCTTGCCACAAACTCATGATAATTTTCCTACCTTAGCCATCAAATGCTGGGATGACAGGTATGTGTGCTATGCCTGGCCGCAAGGTTATTTTTGTTTGCTTATTTCTTTTAATAGAAGGAGTAAAAGTATATAATGATGGAAACTTAGAGTTCCCCATTTTCAGTTAAAATCATTGATCGGCATTATCCATTCAAATGCGATTGAGATAATTCTTCCGATGGCCTATTTTACGAAGAAGGCACGACAGCCAAAAAGCATGCAAGGCATGGGGTGAGAGATGAACAACTGAGAATCTTTTCTCTGAAAGAGCAGTGTGTGTGTGTGTGGGGGGCGGTAAACAGAGAAACACAGTACTTCAGGACTGTTCGACACACCCATAGCCATAAGTTACCAGCATTATGGAAAAATGTGCGGAAGTTTTGGGAAAAGAAGGTAGCACCTTAATTTTAGATGACCAACAGGTCGGGGACCTTTACCAAGCACAGGAAACAGTGTTGTAATAGAGAAGGCAAGTTAGGGTGAGCGGTAGAGGAGCTGCACTTGGATCTGTTTGTTTCGTATGTTCAGTAGGGCGAGGTAATGGAACATACCAATGGCTTTATATGTAAGGATATGGTACATACATGAAGCATAAGATAATACTCAAGGTAATATGGAGAACACAGCTCACTTACTAATTGCCCATAAATAGAAAGAAAGGTGATACTGAATATACAGAGTTTTAAGCTACAGGAGAGCTTGACTCCCAGTCCCTGACTTAGATAATATTTAAGTATTGTAACTATGAAACCTGACACAAATCACATTATAAAAAATGATTTATTTTTTGCCCATATTTTCAGTCCATCGTGGTTTGGAAGACATGGTAGGTTCGGGGCAGTGTGAGTGTATGTTAGAGCTGCCTCACCTTGAGAAGCAGAGACCAAATCAGGAACTGGCAGGTGCAATGAAGGCATCCATCCTACGAACAGTGACCTATGTCTTATAGGGGCTTCTTTATACTAAGGGATCCATACCTTCTGTGTAAGTTGAAAGTATGACCTGAGATGGGCAAGAGAACTGGCATCAGGATGAGAAAGGGAAAGCGACGTCTGCCTGTCTTAATGCTACGGCAAACAGGGAAAGCATCAGCTCCAGGGGCAAAGAGCAAACCTGTTCTTATAAAAAGAAATAAAATAGGTAAAGAGTTTATTTATTTGGGCTCTCTGTCAATAATACTGGTAAGTTTAGGGTGTAGAGTTACATTAAACTCAAAAGTTTAAATATGGAGATTCTATTTGTTTTTTTTTATTCTGATTATTGTTTATTTTATCCTCAAATGCAGGATACCTGCATTTCAGTTTTTTTTTTCTTTTTTGGCAAATATACTTTTACGGTATTAATGTAGGCTACTGGGGGGAAAACAAAGAAAAATAAGGCCATTCAATTAATTCTTCTCTTATGATTAATGGGTTTATAGCTTTACTATAAATGACATCCAAATATTTAAAAAATCAGGTTTTCAACCTTGAGAATTATATCATGAGGATAAAACTGAAACTGTGTTTCTCATCTTGGCTTGCATAAAGAAGTGATCTGTATAATTTATAAAGATAATGATGGTCATGTATGAGCTTATTTAAATCTTTGAACAGACACTGGCTCACAGGAGGTAAACAAATAGGATTTTTGTAGTTAATTTAGAAAGCAAAACACAGCTTGTCCTTGCATCGGGAAAACTTTCATGACAGGGCTGGGGACTGAACCCAGTTCCTTGTGTATCTGCAATTGCTCTCCCCCTGAGGTGCATGGCAGCTATAGAACAATATGTCATCTTTTCTTGCCTCTTTCTTCCCATGAACAACTTAATAAAACCATAATATATTTGAGTAGCCTTACCACACTTCTCCTCCCCATCTAGGACTTACTTTAAATGCTAAGCCAAACATGTAATGCACTTACCAATATGCTCGAGCAAGTGTTTCAGACGTGTGTTTATGCTGCCTGTGCCTTTAGTTCTTAATTTGCCAGCCTGTAGATCCATCATTTCTGATTTGGGTTTTATATTTTTTTTATTCACATTAAAGTGCAGTTGTCTTGTTAGTTTACAAATGTTGTTGTATTTTTCTTTCTGTCATAAGCATGGGATTCCAGCCACACAAGCAATTTTCCTTTTTTTTTTTTCTTTTTGAAAAACCAATGTATTGTAGAATATCTAGTGAAGTGCTATCTCTGTTTGTTCTACAGACATGAATTTTAAGAACAATTCTATTCATCCTCTGCATTTATAGCAATCTCTCCTACTGAAATTCACTCCTGAAATTTGACTACCAGATGTTTTCTTTGGAATATCCATATTGACGTCTATTTCCTTTAGAAAACTGACTTAAGGTGGAAATGAATAAGGGAAAATGAATGGTGCAATTACATGATTATAGCAATATAAATTATTGCCATTTTGTGCTTAACTATGTTTCATTTTCTGGCATACATATTGCTTATTGAAGTGATTATAAAATTAAAATATTGCTGTTAAATAGCTTCTACCTGATAGAAGATAATCAAGTAAAGATTTTGGATGTGACCTTTCGGTAACTTTCTCTGCTAATGTCATGTCACAGTCCCTTTAAGAATCTTGCCTGTAAAAAGGAGAAGAGTATGGAAGGTGTCAGAGCCCTTTGTCTCTCTGCCCTAAACAGCCAGGACCACCTTCTCTCACATACACTTTCAGTTACAACAAAGAGAGAAAAATAAGTGGGGTTAACTGAAAAGGGTCATTGCTGTTCTGGGTAAGTTGTTGGAAGTCATCCCAGAAGTCACAGGATGCTCTGCTTGTCTAAAGTCTGCTAAGAACTGGACAAGAATTTTGATGAGGTGCTGCAATAGCACTGTAACTCAGTCTGTTCTTAAATCAGTCCCATAAACCTCCACAGATAGGGTCATGATTACTGTCACTTCCTTTTTATAATGTTTCCCTTGGAGGAAGCAAAAGCAGTCTCAGTCCGTCATCAGCTAAACCTTCGAAGGCTAGGAAGCAGGCCTCATAAACTCGAGGACTTTATAATGCTAAAATACAGCTCAGCGATGCCGGTGAATGAAAGGTAGCAACATTTAAGAAAGCAGGTACATAAAGCCTAGAGCTACTTAGGTGAACAAAAGCACAGACATTGGTGACATTGGAGAGAGCGTTGTGCTCAGAGTGCTGCAGGGCAGCGAACACATCCAACTAGGCTCTTAAATTGAACTGCGATCACCTGGGAGCCAGCACGTACTTAGGTACACACAGTAAATGCAGAAAACCGTCCAGAGGCAAGTGTCTAAAGAGTTCTGTCCTTGGCATTCCCTCGGCCTGAAAGGTGTTAACACTTCCGAACTCACACCCTTTTACAAGCTTTCTTCAAGACTTTCTCTCCCTTACTGTCTTTTTCCTTTTGAATATGAACACTAGCAGGCTTTATATTTAAGGGAGGAGACGGGGGAGGGGACTGTAAATAAATTGTAGTAAGTAAGTAAATAAATAAATAAGTTGAAAAAATATATAAAAAAAGAATTTGTTGTCTTGGTTTTCCTGGTGAATTTTACTTCCTGAGGTTAAACAATGCAGGCATTTTTCTACGATATCATATTGCCTGCAATATATAATTTTTAAAAGATTTGCACATCAGTATACTAAAAACACTCAACTTAATTTTTGTACAAATTGGCAAGAAGTAGACAAACCTCTTCCTTCCTTCCTTCCTTCCTTCCTTCCTTCCTTCCTTCCTTCCTTCCTTCCTTCCTTCCTTCTCTCTCTCTCTCCTTCCTTCCTTTCTCTCTTTCTTTCTTTTTTTCCTTTCTTACCATGAACATCTTTCAAATGGTAGAACTACCAAAATTATGGAAGAAGAAATAGAAACCCATGTGCATGTTCATCATGGAACTAATCAGTATGATTTTTAGAGTTAATCATTGCTTTAAGTTAATCAATATGCTTTTTCTCATAATCTAGTTGTGGAGAATAAAAAGTTCCATCAGTCAGTGGTTAATTGGTAAGGGATTTAGGGAAAAAAGTGTAAAAGATCATTTTTTCATTGAAAATAACACTCTATGCTCATTTTGGTTACTGCAAATATCAAACTATAGGAAAAGAACATTCATTGACTTATTATTTTTATTATTTGTGAAGTTTTTTATTTTAATTTTTATTAATTACAATTTGTTCACTTTATATCACCTCTGTAGCTCCCTCCCTCATCTCCTCCCAATCCCACCCTCCCTCCCCCTTTTCCACCCATATCCCTCCCCCAGTCCACTGATAGGAGAGGTCTTCCTCCCCTTCCTTCTGACCCTAGCCTATCAGGTCTCATCAGGAGTGGCTGCATTGTCTTCCTCTGTGTCCTGGTAAGGCTGGCATGAACTGATTGACCTGCTCTTTGACTTACTATTTTTAATATCTGGATGAAAAGATTTTTTCACCTTAGAAACAATTAAATGTGACAATTTTTAACCAAATGAAAGTCAATAGCCTGCATATATTAGTAAAAAATTCACAAAAAAATAAGAAATAGATGACTTTATAGCACAAATGATTATATCCTTGATATATAAAGTTTTTACAAATAAAATATTAAGCCCATAATGTTTTGGAAAAGAAAATCAAAGAGTTCAACATAGAAGAACATAAGCGTAGAGAACTCTGTTTAAAATGTCTTTGTAAATAAAACAAATTCAAATATAATATATATATATTAACATTAACAACAACAAACTAATAAAATGGTGTAAGAACAGATATCATAATTGCTGTTTCATATAACCTAGATGACGCTTTGAAAGTGCATCTTAAGCATTTAGTTGATAGGCTTGTGTCTCTGTGTGTTTCTGTATGTATGCATGTTTGCATTTGTATGTGGAAGCTAGGGGTCAGCCTAGGCTGTTGTTCCTCAAGAGCTGCCTACTATGTTAGTTAGTGCTTGTCTGTTTGGAGAAAGGGTCCCTCACTAGGAAGAGAGGTGTCAGTTAGGGTAGACTGATGGCGATGAGCTCCTGTCTCTGCTTCCCCAGCAATGGTATGTTTAGGACATGCCAGCACGCATGACTTTTTCACGTGGGTTCTGCGCCGTGTACTCAGGTTCTGATGTTTCTGCAAAAAGTGTTTTGGTCACTGAGCTGAGTCTCCAACCCGCCGAATCCTTTGTTGTATTTTTATTGTTAAGAAGCAGTCCTCCTCAGGAAATGAGGCAAAATACAGAAATAAATTTATGTATCTGTTATTAAAATAAAGCTATTGCATATTATGTACATATTAATTATAAATTAATATTCTCTTAATATAAAAATTTATCAACACCCTACACATTAGTGAACCTTAAAGAACATAATTACATACATAATTGAAAATTTCATGTTGTTCTATTGCAATAAAATATATGCATAAGTTTTTACAGATATTTACTGGAAGTGTCTCTCAGTGTAGTATTATATGAACACAAAAATATGTATCTAACATAAACATATGTGTTTATCATAGAGTATATATGTATACTTTCTATGCCTTCTACATATTTAGCTTTGTTAAGTGAGGGATCTGGTTTAGAGGCCTGGAAAGACGTCTCAATTGTTCTGTTTATAACAATCTAGCAGACAATGCTTCCGCATTCCATGTGTGATTCAAGAATTGAGAAGTGTTGCTCTTTAGACCAGCACACATTCACTGTACTCATGTGGGAGACATTACTTCAAAATTTTACTGAGAATATAGAATGATGACATATAATATATTCCTATGTCAGGCAAATTTAACGTGGATTTTTTCTTAGTAATAAGCCGTATTTATTGTACAATGTCAAAAGATCATCCTGAGCATTGACTTTGAAAGGACTTTATCTATGAGAGAACATAATACATTCATGGGTATGTGTATCTTTATGACATCACATTTAGGCTATCTTGGATAGTTCAACTGGCTTTTTATTGGGTGTCTGGCTTTTTTTTTTTTAAACTGTAATGAGATTCTATCATGATTTTTTTCTAATGAGGCAATTGGAGACATGACTGATTATTTGGCTACAATCCCAAAGTTAACTCAAGATGGTTGATTCAGAGTTATTTGCTACAATTACTTGAAGAGTTAAGAAATACTATCTTTTAGGTAGTGACAGACTACAGAGGGAAATCATTGTCGCTCTCACATGAACATACACACACACACACACAGACATACACATACATGCATACACACACCTCAATCGATATTTTGTTTTGATTAGTGAGAAGCACATCAAAATCTAAAGCCTACTTACACTTACACATAAGAAAAAGGCTACAGCTACATGATACATTGTGGTCTTTGCCCATGCAGAGTGAAAAATAACTCCCTGGACACGGTTAATAAATTATTTAGGTCAGGTACAAGTGCTTTTTATTGAGTTCTGGGATCGCTAATTTATTAGAATTATAATCATTTGATTAAGGTAACAAAAAACAAGAAATTTCATCTCCTAATCTCTTCCTATAGTCTTTATTTTAAAAAAATTAAGATTGATTTAATTCTGAATATACCAAGAATATTTTTGTTTTCTACAATGAAGACTATGTTTTATTTAGTTTTAAAAGTACTATTAATGTATTCTTTAAATAAATAAATATGTACAATATTTAATTCAGTCTTTAATTGGTATCTAGTATTAGCAACTACTATAGAATTCCAACTTTAAAAACTCCAACCAAGGACTATTCATGGAGATAACCTAGAACTCCTGCCCAGAAGTAGCCCATGGCAGTTCAGGGTCCAAATAGGGCCCTAGTAAGGGGAACAGGGGCTGTCTCTGACATGAACTGATTGGGCTGCTCTTTGATCACCTCCCCTTGAGGGGGGAGCAGCCTTACCAGGCCAGAGAGGAAGACAATGCAGCCACTCCTGATGAGAACTGATAGACTAGGATCAGAAGGAAGGGCAGAAGGACATCTCCTATCAGTGGACTGGGGAGGGGCATAGGGAGGGACAAAGGAGGAATAGTGGGGTTGGGAGGGGAGGAGAAGGAGCTACAGGGGGGATACAAAGTGAATAAATTATAATTAATAAAAATTAAAAAAATTATTTTAAGTTGTTTACATGGTAGCAATTATAGATGAAAAAGACTTTTGTATTTGAAACTATATTAATGCCTTTCAAGGAAAATATGAATAATTATGTAGTCAATTTAAATAAAATATTTTTACTGAATAGAAACTTTTAAATGTGTAGGACATACATTAATGTATGTTTAATTATTTTTACTAAATATCCTATCTTAAAGTGACCTTTATTTTGACATCAGTTTTTTATTCAAGAAGTAAATTTTAAAAGTTTGTTTTATTTTAAAATATCTTGCATATGATTATGTATGGTTATGTAATACATAGTATTTATATGCATAAAATTATTCAGCAAAATGCAAAAGTAAATGATTAAAGAAAGTACTTATAGGTGGCTGCCATTAAGCTACCTATGGCTTTTGCCCTTATTACTTTAATTAAGGGCATTAATTATATGAGCTTTCTTTTCTTTTTTTTTTTTTTTTCAATGCAGTTTATTCAGGAACCTTGAACAATCATCGGACCCCGGGGAAAGCCAGCCCACAGCTTAAATAGCCTCTGGGTAGCCAACCCAGGCGTGCCATGTGGGCAATGCAGATAGGTCCACATATATGGAAGCAAGCCAGATCCTCAGCCTTAGCCAAATGTGGAATTGTTCGTGACAGAGAGCACTCACCATCGGGAAGGTGGAAGGCGGAAACCAGCTCCATCTTTAAGGCACAGCATTCCGCAGCTCTCTTCAGTTCCCCCTTTTTGTTTTAGACGCATCAGGCAAGAGGAGGTCTGATCTCTGATATTAGAAATAAATTGGGACTTTGTACCGATGTTCATTTAGGTGTCATCCACCCAAAGAGCATCAGACCCGTCCGATACCTTTTTCTCAGAGTCTCACAACAGTGTGATGCAGCCATGACCATTCAGGCCTTTACAGCCATTGAAGCAGGACATTCTCCCCAAGCATGGTTGGATACCATAAAAAGCTAATATGTTACGCTCAGGTTGCGAGGCTAAGCACTGCACTCAGGGTCAGCCGCTTTGGACCCAGAGAAGAGCATGTCTGATTGCATGCGGGTTGATACCCCAGGTCCCGCCTCTGAGAAAAAGGTATTTTCTTTTACTTATAATTCATTAAGGTTTGAAATTGTCCAGGTCTTTAGATATTCAAATAAAAAAGTATTTTTCCCAAAATACTTCAGCAAATATTTGAAGGCTTTAATTGTGAATTAACAAAGTTCGTTCTCCTCATGATACTGATTGAGAAATCAAACTGGCATATCTTTATGCCAGTAAGAATAAGAATACAATCTAATTTCTCTTTCCCTACATTTATCTATCTGTCTATCTGTCTGTCTGTCTGTCTGTCTGTCTGCCTATTTATCTATTTATTTATTTAAGCACTTTATGTACCAATCCCATCCCTCTCCATCCTCTCCTCTAACTCCCCCCACAATTGTGCATTGAATCCCACACATTAATAGTGGGAGACTTCAATACCACACTCTCACCCCTGGACAAAACATCAATACGGAGTCTAATTTACGAGTATAAAAAAATACAAAAGACTCTTAAAAAGTATTTTAGGACTCTAACCTAAATTCTACATATTATAAAGAAGTAACGTCTTAAGGTTTAAGTATATAATTAAGTATTTAAGTTTTGTATACCTATGTGAAATTTTAATAAACATCAATGTTTAATATCACTCCTCTTTGCAAAACTTTGTAAACTGTTCACATGAACATTGATACTGTACAGGATACTGTGTAGGATATAATGCAAGTTTGAGATCAGCTGTGTGTTTGTCTGTGTTTCCAGTTAAACAATGTACTTCGCTTTGTTTATACTGCTACGATTTTAGAGAAATATTAATCAGAAAAATGAAAATAAATAAATAAATAAGACAAAAGGAAAATGTTCAAACACTATTGCATTTGACCAAGGGAGGTTATACAATTACTTAGTGAAATGGGAGTGATAGTTGAAGGCAGCTCTTTCAAGGCTACATTCCTACAATACAGTATCTCAATGTCTGCCATAGAGAAAGAGGCAAATGGAAGCTAAATGTCAGACATAAAGGAGCTACTCTCATATATTTTGAACATTAATGCTTTTTGAGAATGCAGGGTGTCTTGTCTTAATCATTAAGCTTGTTGGAGGTTTTAGTAGTTGGTGCAGGGCTGTTTTCCTTCTAACATGGACAGGGAAATATTGATTGTCCTGAGCTGTTTGGGGGTTTGCTTTACAGTATCCTGTTTGAAATATCTATTTTTCTCATATATCACACTATCTCTACTTTCATTGACAGGAACATTTACATTCTAACAAAACTTCAGTCTTTTTGATATCACCATAATGATTTTATAAACTCAAATTACTGGAGACCTAAACTATGAGATTGAAACAAAACAAAACAGAATCTACACGTAAGGAGTTGACAGGAGAGAAGATACAACAGAGCTCTAAGATGTCTCTAATATACTATCTCGTTAAATTTGGAGAAGTTTTTCAACTGTGTTTGTATCAATTTACCTGTCTCTGATTCTTTCTCTGTGGTGTCAGCCAGCCTTACACTTGTCTGAGATGATGAGTGGGAAAAGCTTTAATTTCAGTCATAGATGAACACTTATAATGGTGTTGATGTGGAATGTATTGTGAACAAGAAAGATCAGGACAAGCTACCTTGGTCAAGGTTGTCAGGTATCGTAGTGTGTCAATCTAAAAAATATTGGTTCCTTGTGGCAGTCAAGGTCAGCAGTGCTTTGCCCTTCTTCTTAGTAGATGTGCTATACTTCTAATAAATTCAAGTCGTAGAATTTCCATATTTTATTTTGTGGTAAAGTTAGTCACATAATTTAGATAGAATCTTGTTATACATTTAAATTTGATTTGCATCCAAGGATAATAAAAGAGAGCACAGCTATCTTTTTATATTTGATATATCTGTGTTCTCCAGAATGTATTATCTACAATGTAGGAATAGGAGGTGAGATTTAGGATTGCAGAGTGGAAGATTCAGTTCACACTTGGAGGATTGCCATCAAGGCTCTTTAACATGGAAACTGAAGGACCAGATCTTCTATGTATGCCAATAAGCTTTTAAAGTGATGTACTTGAATATACATTCCAAAAAGCCATGGCATACCATTGCCATACTCAATGAAAACACAATATTAACAGTAAAGTGCACTTGATCCTAAGGTGCAATTTCCTTGTTCTTATTAGCTGTTTGCTTCCTGCATAATTTCCTTTCTTTGAATCAAAAAAAGTAAGTGAGGACAATATTAAGTCTCTTAACTCCACATCAAGCATTTTGACCCCAAGATTTCCTCCTTTGAGCAAGGGAAAGGCAATGCCCCTCACAAGATTTAAGAACAGTAAAAGATATTATGTATATAATTAACCTTACTGGGTTCTGGACAACAATACCCAAGCTACAATTTATTGAAATTACCAGCCATTATAGTCACAAATATTAAGTACTCTTATAACTAGTAGTAACCTTACTAAAACAGTGGGACATATGTTGAACATCAAAATATGAAATGTAGTGGGTAATAAAGATGCTTGCTTAATTAAAATGAGATCTTACTTGGGCAATGGAAAGTATGCAATGAAAAGTTTGTTATTTGTATTTACGGCAATAAAGAAACTGAATTTTGTACTTTGGATATTTTGATGCAAACATTAGGATGAGTTTTTGAAAATCAACATTTAAAGGTTATGTTTAATCAAACTTTAGAGCAAATATGCAGAGGTGAGCATCACCAAAAATATTCTAATTCTTAATATATCCAGATCCAATCAGTGGTGGTGCATAAATGATTTCTGAGTTAATTCTGACAATCAAACTTATATCTCTTGGGAGATTAATGCCTTGAGATCATGATATTATTCTTTCTCTCTTAATCTTGTCTTGGATATTTCACTGAATTTGATATCATCCACTTGACATCTAACTGCCTTTTTCAGTTGATTTAATTGCTCTGATTGGGAAGTCTTTTATCATGTAGGTATGACTCCTTAGAGTGGGTGTTCTGTGTGTGTCATGTAAAGACAATTCTATAAAAAGTTTGCATGTTCAAGATTATTTTTGTTTAGCATGCAAAATGAAGTTTTTAAAATATTTTTTCAAACATATAATCATTATAACATTGTGCATATTTACCTCTACCACTGCCTACATTGTTCTGTCAATTCTCCTTTTGCTGGTCTCTTTTATTCCTTCAAAAAAAAATCACAATTCTGCATAGATACATATGTACGTAATACATACATATGGATGTGTATGCACATACACTCACGCTTATATCTTATGCAGGTTGCATTGATAAAATTGTGTTCTTCTGTGGTTACTCATGGTTACTTATGAATCATTTGAATTTCCCTTTCATTGTGTGCTAATTAGTAATAAACATTATCTTAACTTTTAAAAGGACAATGATAAGGCATATATAGAAAATATTAAATGTATATAGTATGCTTATTATATATATATATATATATATATATATATATATATATATGGTCATGCACACACATCTATGTAAATAATGTTATCAGACACATTAAACATGGAACAGAGTTGTATTTCCTTATTTATTTTTTATTACAGTTTATTCATTTAGTAGCCTAGCTGTAGCACCCTCCCTCATCCTCTCCCAGTCTTGCCCCTTCCCTCTTTTCCTCCCATGCCCCTCCCCGAGTCCACTGGAAACAGAGGTCCTCCTCCCCTTCCATCTAACCCTAGTCTATCAGATCTCATAAGGACTGTCTGCATTATCTTCCTCTGTGTTCTGATAAGGCTCCATCCCTGCCTCAGGGGGAGGTGATCAAAGAGCCAGCCACTGAGTTCATGTCAGAGACAGTCCCTGTTCCCCTTACTAGGGAACCTATTTGGAGACTGAGCTGCCATCATATATTCAACATATAATATAGGCTAAACATACTAAAATCTGTACACCTAAAGAAGCTAAGCAAGTAGGAGGAACCTGGGTAAGATGCTCAATCCTCATTGAGAAGGGCAAATGCAATAGACTTTGGAAGAAGGAGTAAACAGGAAACAGGACAGAAGCTTACCACAGAGGGCCTCTGAAAGACTCTACCCTGCAGGCTATCGAAGCAGATGCCGAGACCCAGAGCCAAACTTTGGGCAGAGTGCAGGGAATCTTATGAAAGAAGGGGGAGATAGAAAGACCTTTAGGAGACAGGAGCTCCACAAGAAGAACAAGAGAACCAAAAAATTTGGGCCTGGGTCTTGTCTGAGACTGATACTCCAATCACGGACCATGCATGGAGATAACTTAGAACTCCTGCCCAGATGGAAGAGAGGTTTAATGCACTTTAACTTTTTGAATGCTATTATCAAAAAAAAAATTTGTGGTTAGTTCTTTATTGCTAAATGTATTGGGTTTATTACTAAATTGAGGGGTAATGTCTTATTTGCAATATATTGTCAATATTTTAGTAATAATTCACTTATGATCCTTAAGAATATTTTATAATTTTATTTTAGAATTGTCAAGCTTTTCTTTATTGCATTTAATTTGCTTCATATTTCCTCTCAATGTTTTTTTATACATTTTTTTCTAAATGATAACACACTGTTCAAAAATCAACTGTTTCAAACCTCATAAGTGCATACAAAAAAGCATCTTTTAATCAAGAAAATCAAAGCCCTCACAAGTGAATTTGGACATTTTATTTTTACTTAGATTACCTATATTTGAGAACTTTGGTGTGACTGACTTAATTACATGTCTTTGAAAACTATAGTGTGTGTTCCTCAACCGAATTGTGTTTGTCATGTAATTTAGACGCCACATCGGCCAATTATGTCTTCAAATTTTTACGGGAAAAAAAAAAAAACAATTGGACAAAGTATTTTTCTTTTATCATAGCTTGATTGCAGTATTTCATGAAAATGTTTAGATTATTTAACCTTGAAGCCGAGATAGTAAGTTATTCATTGTTGGTAGTCTGATAGAGACAGACACAGACACAAACACAGACAGAGTCACACACACACACACACACACACACACACACACACACACACACAAATCTGTTACAGCTTTCTAACTCAAAAGACTGCCCTCCCTGTCTTCCATTGAAATAAGTGAATGGCAAGTGTACTGGCATGCCTGCGTAGAATGCTAGCCAGTCTTATTAGCTCAAATAGTGTATTTTGGGTTTTGGGTAGAATGGAATTTATTTAGAGTCTGCTCACAGCTTAATTTGCCACCACCAGTGTCAGTGGCCTTGGCTTTCATCCCCAGCTTCTTTTGATGAGCCACAAAACTTTTTGCCTCCCTCTGAATAGCGAAGGTATAATTTGCCGTAATATTCAAAACTTTGAATCATTATGGCTGTTGTTGATTCAGCTCTTTGAATGTTATATTTTAAATAGAGAGAAGTAAGTGTGAGTCATCTGGGAGAGCTTACATTGTCTGTCAGCCTTTTTACTCCCTTTCTTTGGTGTTTTGTTTTGCTTGTAAAGGCTGCCTAGTGCATTATCGCTGGCTTCCCTACTCGGCAAATTGCTTACTGAGAATTCTTTATTAGCAGTAGTAGGAGTCAAGGGGCTTTGGACAGATATTCTTTTTTTTTTTTTAAAGAAAAAAAAAAACAGGTTCTAATTGGGCACAGGACAACTTGGAAAAACAGCATGCACAGTGTAAAATTTTGGCAATACATGCTCTGAATCGCTTCCCAAGTTTTATTCCATCTCCCTTTCCTCCCATCTCCCTAGACAATCAACTAGCTGTATGCTAAGTTGATTGAAAAGAAGGGCTAATTGCATAAGAAATTAGAAGTACTGAAGAAGGCAAAGAAGTCATAGCTCTGTGCTGAAATAGGCAATAGTCAACATTTGAAATAAATTTCAACAAGATATAGATTCTATAATAAACTACCCACTTTTCAAAGCTTAGTGGAATTAGTCTGTTCACGTGCTCACAAGATGTTCTTTTTTGCAGAAATTATAGAAACTGTGTGTTAGTTTGTTCAAATTCATGAACAATAGTGAAATAGTGTTTCTGAAAGTTTATCAGTCTGTGTATAACCATGTATAGAGGCTTGTTTAGTTGTCATGGTACTCCATAATAAATTGAAACTGAAAATTGAATGCAAATATTGAGAGCTATGTTTCTTAACATACTGTGACCAAGTCATTAAAAATTCATTTTGTAAAGTTTCGATTAGTTATGCTGTGTTCACTTGAAACAAGTATGCTGATTTGCACATTAAAACAATTATTCTATATAACTACATAGGCTTTATTGTCCACCAATTGTAATATTTTAGAGAAATAAATAAAGCTTGCATATTTATTTGTGTTCTTCTAGGCTACAGAAAAATTACATCCCATTATAAATTGTAGCGCTTGTGAATTTAAAAGTTGAATTCTATACTAAAGTTTTATGTAAGGGGTTTCCTCAGCTTACATTTAAAGAAAAAAACCATGCTTCCTTTTTGGGCATTTTCTACTAACGTAACTTATTTTTACATTAGGTTTCCTAAAAAGTAATTCTCTTCAGTTTATTTGTATCCAGATGTCTAAGTTGTATATGGAATTCCTTCAAATTGTGTGTGATGTTACACTTGGAAATTTATCAATTGAAAACAGTCCAAAATTTGCATATGTAAATCAAAAGTTACTTGTGTTTCTTTAAAAAATATGATATTTGGGTAAGACCTAAAAATAAAGGTAATGGACTTTCTCAAAGCGTGTACCTAAGTCCTCTTAGTCTGTAAAGTTACTGTCATTTTTGAGGGTTCTGGACAATCAACAACCTTTTACATCAATTCCTTTTTTCCTGTAGAATAATCATCAGCCACAGGCTATCTTGATACAAAATTAATCCTTTTCCAGACACCATCTTAAGAAAATAATATGTAAATAAGCTGTCATACATTTTATGTGTCCTACTTAAGCAATGATTATAAAATATGAAGGTGCCTTCTAAATAAATGTTCTGAAATATTACTTCACATAAAGAAAATCTGTTGCTTAAATCTCATGTTAAAACATACTGGAATGTATACCAAAATTGATAAATTTAAGACTGGATCTTACTTATTTTTTGTTACAAACATATATAACAAAATTAGCAAATAGGTTTCTGTTTGTGACAAAAGCATTTTATTAAATTAACTGTAATTTGCAAATGGTTTCAAAAGGAATTCTAAAAGTAAAGTTTAAAACACTTTTTATTACAAAGCTCAGATCTAAAAGCTTAAAAATAGTTTATAGGACAGATGATAGCATTGTTTCTGATACACTATCATTACATGCTTTATACATTTTTTTAATAGAAAGCTGCAATGTGGCATCTTAATGAGATGTTTAGGGGTTAAAATAATACTTATTAATGGCAGGTTCAAATCTCAGTGTTTAAATTACTTTGTCTTATACGTAGGATTTTGTTATTTTTTTACTATAGCTTTACTATTTTCAACCAAATTTTGAAAAAATCCAGTGGACCTTAATATCTGATAATATTTAAATTTCTTTTTCTAAAAATTTATTTGTTTGTTTGTTTATTTATTTATTTATTTATTTATTCACTTTGTATCCCATCTGTAGTCCCCTCTCTTGTGTCCTGCCAGTTCCACTTACTCTCCCTCTTCTCCCCCTATGCCCCTTCCCCAGTTCACTGATAGGGGAGAAGCTCCTTCCCTTCTATCTGTTGCTAGCCTATCAGGTCTCATCAAGGCTGGCTGCATTTTTCTTCCTCTGTGGATAAAATTCAATTCAATTTGTCAAATTAAAAGTATAATGCTTTCCTTTTTTAATTTACAAAATTGCTTACATATGTGTACATATTTCAAAAAAATTGAAACTAACATATATTATTTAGGATTATTTCTTTTTTAAATTTATTTATTCAATTGTTCACTTTACTTCCTGGTTATAGCCCCATCTCTCTTCCCCTCTTAGTTTCCCCCTCTCGCCTCCCTTCTTCCCTATTCATCACAGAAGGGGAGCTGTCTTTCTTGTCCACCCCAGCTCATCAAGAGGCATCAGTCCTGAGCATGTCCTTTTCCCCTGTGGCCTGTCAAAGAGGGAGTCTTGTGGAAAAGTGGAAGGAAAGAAAAGAACCCGGAGGTAATGGGAATTCCACAAAAAGACCAACAGAGCCAACTAACCAGGGCCCACAGTGGCTTGCTGAGCTTGAAGTAGCAACAAAGGACAATGCTCAAACTGGACCTAGGCTCCCCAGGAAGATGTTCACATGGCCTCAGCGTAGGCCTCATGTGGGTCCTCTAGTAAGGGAAGGGGGGCATGCATTGGACACAAACTCACTTGCTAGCTTTTGGGTCAGTATTATTTCTGAATTCTTTTTTTTTTTTTTTTTTTTAAGAGATTGTATTGGCAATGACTGTGTCTCTGTTTTGACTGAGTGAAATTTTTAATTAAGGAAGGGTAGTTGCTTATGAGGCACTTTTAAATCTAAGGACTAGTAGCATTTCTTGCCCATTGTAACTTATCATCATTTGTGGACATTTTTGGCATCAATATTAGAAAAATACCACACTCATTTCACATGAAAGTTCTCTCTCTCTCTGTGAGTGTGTAGATTCTGTCCTAACTTATGTGTGAGTTGAGAACATATTAATTTTAAGGCATTAGAATAACTACATAGGATATCAAAATTAAATTTGAGACGGGGAGATAGCTCAGTTGGCCAATTACCTTGGAAAGACAAGGACATGAGATCCTCAGAACTTAAGTAATGGAGCAGCAGCATGGGTTTGCATTCCCAGCACTTGGGGAAATGGGTAGAAACAGCAGGACTCCTGTTTCTCACTGGCCAGTCTAGTATTACTCCTGAACTCTGGGTTCAGTGAGAGCCTAGCTCAGAGTCATAAGGTAGAGGATGACTCGGCAAGATGTGTTAGACTGATAGATGTATTAGAGACAAATTTCCTGTTGCACTATATGTGCTCCATTAAGTTAATCTCCCTTCTAAACAAACAAATACAGAAAGCGACCACACTTGTAAATATTAGACAAGGCGCTGCAACTGGGAGAGGTTTCTACAGCAGTTTAGGTGGGAGGGTTTACATCAAGTGACAGGAGGGGAGAGGCAGTCATGATGGTCGGAGGACCGAGCATTAGACACAGGTAGAGATGTAGAATAGGAAATGGAGGGAGGGAAGTCATCTAACCAAAAAGAGTGGAGTATGTTAAGGCTCTGGTGTGCGAAGAAGAGGCATGATTAATCCTGAAAGAAAGCTCTGCTATTATGTTTTTAAACTTAAAGAGGCAGAAGGGCATGTGGGTGCAGTTAATCCTGAGCAGACATTTGGAAGGCTTTAGACGCTCTAAGCGTTCCTGATGTGAGCTGTAGAGAAGTCTATTTTATTTTTTTTAAAGGGGAGGTTGTTGTGGATGCCGTCATTGAAGTGGTAAAAAGACTCTTTGTTAGGCAGAGTAAGTGTCAGTTTCTAGAAATAGATCCCAAGACACAGACACTACTGATACACAAGAATAACATTATTTTGTGTCCAGTGCTGTGATAAAGTGAGGTTATGTGATACTGTCTGCTTCTTATCAAGACTTTTAGATACAAGGGTGTAAAGTCCCTGAAAAACTAATGTTACATCTTTGACTTTTCTGGAAATTTTGTGTATTCTTGTGCACATTATCTAGGGGAAAAAAAAACAACAATAAAGGCTTATTTTCTTTTAAGAGAAAAAATAAGTGAAAGCAAGAGCCAGCTATTTCTGCAGGAAATGTAGTTTTTAAACAATTTTAAATTATTTACATTAGTTCTTACCTTTACAGAAAACAGAAAAATCTTCACAATGGAATATTGGGTTCTGTTTCCTTTGATGTAGTAATGCATATACAATATTGTAGCAGTGATTAACTGGTGTGCCCTAGAGGCTTCCCTAGACAAAAACCGCCTTTCAGCAGATCCCTTATCTGCTATCAGGGGAGTGTTTACAGCAGCTAAAACTCTTAAGCGCCTTGTCTCTGAGACTGATGGGAATAATTAAGCCAGTGTTTGCTGGCCCTCTGCTCTTCTTTGTGAGGTTAGAGTCTGGGAAAAAGGAGAGATACATTAGCTGTGTTCAGCAATTTCAGATCGATTTTATTGGTTCATTGTCTTCTAACCATTCATTTTGTTTGTAGAACTAAGTCATATATACACCTTTGGAAGAAGGAAAATTCTCCTTTTAGTACAGAACACCTTAGTTTCCATTAACGATGGATAGATGAATGCTAATGAGATATATAGATAAAACATAATGACACCTTAAAATATTATTTCTGATTAACTTCCAGTCTTACATCTAGACCCTTTATAACTGTTAACAGTAACATTTATTAAGATGTAACATAGTATTTTGAGGTCACCCAAAGTAGACTTGCTGTTGAGGTTTGTACTAGTTTTAGGGAATGTATGGTGTTGAATTGTTTCATTTTTATTAATCTTAGGAAGTTTCAGGAAAATATTCTCAGAAGTATTTTTAGATGAATTGGATGATGAGATATCACTGAAATGGAATCATTTATGGCAAAGTTTATAGCTCAAATTACTATAATGTATTATTTATCTTATATTCAATGCATTTTTTATATATTATAAATGCATTTTAAGTCAAGGATATAACTGAGGTTGGAATGTTGAACTCAATATGTAATGTTGGTTATTTAGTGATATGATATGCTATGCTATGATATTGTTAACCTGTGAATATGAATTTGCCTCTTTTTTTGCTCATAATTAATTAGCTGTAGAAAAGATATTCATACTAGCTTTGTAACATTAATATTGTTAGATACTCCACTGATCCTTATTTTTTTGTGCCTAAATTAGCAATTCAATATTTGGGATGAGAAGTGGTAAGAAATGTATAGCATCACTGACCAATGACTAGGTTACATTGCTAACTAAATTAGAAATTAGCCAGCAAATGACAAACGATGACATGATCAGTGCAGGACAATCTGCTGCCTGTGCACAGATCTGCTTCGTGATAATTCATCCCCTCACTTCTTGGATCATTGGCCTCCTATACAAGTGTACTTCTCATGGATATAGTATGTTTGACATATAGTATCTAGTCTCACACATGGAAAAACAGTCTGTTGATCCGTCTATTTGACAACCATTTTTTTGCTATTTGCCAAATTTGGAATGTGGAGAAAAGAAACTTAAAACTTAAAATTAAATCTCAAAAAGTTTGATCATAGGAAGTTATAAATGTGATCATGTGAATATTGCAGCTCACTTGAGATGTTAATGAATTCTCTATTGAAAAGAGAAAAAAAGCATTTAAGACCTAATTGTATCTATATGGGACAGAAAGGTACTCTTTTCTTTTTAGAAATGCAAATGTAAATCAGTTTCTTATTTCAAGCAAATTTGTTTCAGAATCCTTAACACTTCTATAGGAAGCCATTTATGTATTCTCTCCACAGCAGTATTTGGCCTAGAAAATGTTCTTAGACAAATACGGAAGCAGTGAGTACACCGTGTTCAAAAGTAAATGAATGGAGATTCTGGATGAGGCCAGGGGCAATCAGATGAATCCATCACCATGAAATCCTTCATAGCTTGTCCATTATCTGAACTCTCACAGCTCAGAAAGGATGCTTTGTCCCCCACTGGCTTACCTACAGTATTCTTGCAATAGAATGTAGTAACCAAGTGACCATGAGGCTGAACAATTTTAAGCCTCCCGCATAGAGCTGGACAGCACACTGTACCTTTGTATGAAAGCTACATGGCCACACAGTTCAGTGTTGAGCTACTGAAAGGAGGCTGGAGGAGTGAAATGTCATATCTGTATGAAAACCTCCTCAGCCTGCTTCGCTGTAGGCAATGTACATTTCTATTAGAGGAACATGGGGAGTAACAGGCTGAAAAAACTTTATTTATTTATTTTAATTAATTAATTAATTTTTTATAAATTACAGTTTATTCACTTTGTATCCCAGTTGTAACCCCTTCTGTCATCCCCTCCCAATCCCACATTCTCTCTCTCTCATCTCCTCCCATGCCCCTCCCTAAGTCCACTGATAGAGGAAGTCCTCTGACCATAGCCTATCAGGTCTCAATCAGGACTGGCTGCATTGTCTTCCTCTGTGGCCTTATAAGGCTGCTCCCTGCTCATGGGGAGGTCATCAAAGAGCCAGCCACTGAGTTCATTTTGCAAAGATTGTTTGCAGAGTTGAAGTTATTTTATTGTAAATTTCTGATGTAAATTTTGTCCGTTTTCTTCTCCTCATCTATAATAACTCAATCTGTCCCAATGACTTTGTATGGTTGCTTAGATTGTAGTATTTGTTATTAAAGTTGTGTTTTCACAATGTTTCTGCTTCAGATGGATGAGAAAACAACCTCCTGCTTGACAAACTGGTCTGATCAGTTTATTTTAATAGCTTGAGGCCACTATTAAAAGGAACATCATAATGTTTAATAAAGAAGAAATGACACGAGTTTTAACCAACCAGCCAAACAACAACAGCAAAATCCAAACCAAACCAAACAGCCAAACAACAAAGGAACAAAAAAGACTCTTGTTGAAGGACCCTAAGGGAAATGTGTCATCCCGACAGTAGAGGGGTAATGCATAAATGAATTCACTTGAGCACAGGCTCAAGACATACAGGATTTCAGCACTGAGAGGAGGACATAGACATGGGTCTCCATCTCTAATCAGAAGCTATGTGCAGTTGACATCCATTTGTAAAGAAAAATCAGTTTTCTTCAGTGGAATCTCATGGGTATATTAACTGAACTTAAGGGTAGATCCAATGCCCAGAATTAGTTGACCAACACAAATGAACCAAATGGTATCTTTTTAGAGATACCATTTTTAGAAACATTTTTAGAAAATGTTTTGTTTGAGCAGTTCTTGTCTTATTAGTCTTTTGCTTTTGTATTTCATTCTTGTGCTGTGTGTGTGTGTGTTTTACTTTCTTGATTTTTTTTTTGCTTGCTTTTTAAAGAGAGAGATAAAGTGCTTTGAGTTTGGTGAATGGGGAAGCAGGGAGGGTCTGGGAGAAGCTGGGTTGGGGAAAGCACGATTAGAATGCATTACGTAAACTTTTTCAGTAAAAAGTTTAAAAATGGAAAAAAAAAGCGGGGCATGATGGTGCATACCTTTAATCCCTTTAAGCACTGGAGTGGCAGAGACAGGTGAATTTCTGTGAGTTTGAAGCCAGCCCTAGTCCACAGAGTGAGGACAGGACAGCTAGGGCTACACAGAGAAAGCTTGTCCTGAGAAACCAAAATAATAATAATAATAATAATAATAATAATAATAATGGAAAAAATAGCTATTTTGGTTAAATGTGTAACAAAGATCTATGCTATTAACACACACACACACACAAAAAAAAAAAAACTGAGATAGATTACTTTTAGAAATACTCGATTTCTTCAATGCTGAGAGAAGGAGCAATAGACTTCTCCAGAGAAGAGCACACCAATTGATTATCCAGTACCAAAAGGTCAGCCCTTAAAACATAAACAATTAACATTATACAAACTGAGCAGGTGATATATACATATGTCTACGTAAATTTCTTTATGTGTATGAGTTCATGTACGTTTGTGAATGTATAACAAAGAAAAAATGGCCAAATTTAAAACAGATTCAAAAGGGCATGGAGGAGTGTATGTGAGAGTTTGGGGGAAGGAAAGGGAAGAGACGTAGGGTATATTACTATTATAATCTCAAAAGTAAAGGAAAAAAGATAAAGTTGTTAAATAGAGAAGCTGGGATAAGTGGGTTGAGAGCCCAGAATAGCTAGCAATCACTTTGCTCTGAAGTTTTATCATGGATGTTTTCTTATCTTCCAGAGCTGCTAAGTTTAAGCTGGTCCAAGTGCCCCTCAGCATTCAAACCTTTATTCCTTCTAAGGGAACATATTTCATGATTTAGTGCAGATAATTTTTCTACTGGATATATAAAATCTTTTCAAAAGTTTATTTAATCATGGATATGTACAGTTGTGTCATTCAGAATTTGAGGAATCAGATAATTATTTGTTACTGTTTTTTACAATTTCATCAAAAGATATGGTAGTTCTGTTCATAAAATACAAGGATATCTAAGCTGAAAGTTGACAAAATAGCTAAATTCAGAGAAGTGTTCTTTGAAGCATTATGCTATGTTTAATTTAAACAGAAAAATAAAACTTGTTTAATTTAAACAGAAATAACTTTTTTCTAAAAAAAACCGAAGATAATCATAGTATGTAATAATCTTAAGATGCACAATGTCAATTAAATGTTAAGGACAGTGTTCCTATAATAATGTCCTTGATGATACTGACTTGTGTTTTATTCAATATGGTAGCAGCTTTTAAACCTAGCATAAATATTAATACTCAGCAAAAAAAAAAATAATAATAAGAACTCCCTGAAAGCATTGACAGCAAAACCCAGCATATCAGAGGAGAGAAGGGATGAAGTACAACAAGGATGTAAAGTGAATAAAATAATAAAAATATAAAAATATGAAAAGAAGAATAACAAAAAACCCAACCTATATTGGAAAAGCCACTTGCACACATCATGTGATTCATTTCTACTTTCTCTTTTCTATTCCTTTCCATTGCTTCTCTTTCTGTGTATTGGGAGGAGATGAGGGAGGGGACCACAGCCGGGATAAAAATTCAATAAATTGTAATAAGTGATAATAATAAAAAAGAACAAAGAAAGAAAAAAATAAAGTTTCTACCAAAGTGTCTGTACGCAGAAATACCAGATAATGCAATAGTGGTTCTCAACAACATTCATCTGCCTTGGTGGTGCCTGTAAACATTTTTGGGAGGCAGGTCTAATTTTTTTTTTAAGTATTTGTTCTGAAGTTGTTGATGAAAAGAGGAGATACTTCAAAATATACAAAGTATTTTTTCAACATGTGCACCTTTGTTGAATGTGGTCTAATTTGACAGTGTGTAACCATGGAATCTTTGTTAAACATTTGTCTTTTATATACATCTATCTCTAAGACTACATAGTAGCTGTTGATTTAAGACATTATCTAATCTGCAAACGTCTATTTCATGCTCTTTAAAGGAAAGAGCATGAAATCCATGCTCAGGCTTCGGTTTCCTTTGTTTAATACTTATTAATAACATCAATGAACCCCCGGAGTCGCTCAGTTCTTCACCTACCCAAACATATCACATGACCTGCCTTCGGTCTTGATGCTATTTTTTGATACATACATTTGCTTGTATGAAACCACCCAGGGAGCTTTGCTTTAAATATTGTGCATGTAATAATTATATTCTAATTAATCAACTCCATGTGAATAGGGGCAGATTACAGAGTTCCCACTAGAATATAAAGGAATAAAGAGACTTCCTTGGTAATGGTGAACTAGGTGATAGAGAATCCCTACAATGCTATGTGTGTTCTGAAGGAGAAACACGCTCAACATCATGAGTTCCTCGAGCTTAGACAGACAGGTCAGCGCAAGACATGTGTCTCTCTCTTCTCCCCTTAGCTTCAATGTCTAGCTTTATGCATTGTGTTTCCTAAGCAGAAGAACGAAGGTGTATGACTTCTGAATTGAATAATAACAACAACAGTCATCATCATCATCATCATCATCATCATCATCATCATCATCTCAGGACTTAAAATGCATGATGAAACATGGCATACACAATGCTTACATAATGGTAAACACTTGCTGAACTTATCCCAGAGGACTCAAAAATCTGTTTCCTACTTAAATCTATGACCAGATGATTCATATCACCCATTGCTCCTTATGTACGACCTCGCTGAATAAGTCATTATAGATTCCTGTCTTTTTGTCATATTTTGTGATATGGTTCAGTGAGAAGTTTCAGAGGTGTGGTTCAGATTATTGTGATATTAATTGTGCTTGTTTAGAAGTAAATAACCCCCCAGTTTTATAAAACTGCTGTATTACTCTCCAGGGGGTCTCATATTTGTTAAAAGGACATGAATTCATTGCCTGATCATTTGAAGCCTGATAAACGAATAACTTTGGTGTGATGCTGCGTGTAGTATTCGATGAATACTATTAAAGGTGGGGCTAGCCGATGTTTCTAGCGGGGCAGCACGTGTCATCACATGCTTAGCTACCTCACTCATCCTGGTATAAAACATTTGTTTGATATTTCTATCATTCAGAATTTCCACCACGACACTGGCTTGACTTGATAAAGGCTTTCAAGTAAATTGTATGTGCCATGGCAGAATTAGTTTTTCCCTTTGGTGTCAAGATTTTTTTTTTCTTGATTGCTCTTCCTTGATCTTTTAATGCAGTAGTACCATTGTTTTCCAGTGAAACACTTTCTTTATTTTAATGCTGAGCTAATACATTTCTGTGTGGGTTGTTTGCTAATGTATGCACTGAGCCACATAACTGTCTCAGTTAGTTTAACCCATGGCAGCCAAGATGCCCCTATGTGCTCTGATTATGTGTACAATTACTGGAACAAATGCAAAAAGAAAAGAAAAGTGAGGATTTCTTTGAAATCACCGTTATGAGCATTAAATATTTAACTAGCATGACTGTGAAGCTAAAAGTTTGAATTTGATAATTTTCATTAATACGCATTTAAATAACTGTATGCAGCTTATGGTTAGCTATTAACTGCACTTAAATACGCACAACAAAAAATGAAAGCCATGCTTCATTTTATATAAAATTCAATTAATGTTAGCAGGCTCCTCAAACACATTATTTGAAGCAACTGAGATATTGACACGGTCTTCACTCATTCCCGCTGTCAGGCTGCATTCTCATATCCTGCTCTCACAACAAAACACTAAAGACTGCCTTGCTTACACAATAGGACTTTATTTACTTATATAAAATTTATGGTTTTATTTATTGTGATTGTGTATGTGAGAGAGCATTCACGGGTAGAGAGAAAGCCCATGCATGCCGTGGCACACACATGGAAGTTTGATTTCAGTTTCAGGATTTGTATATCTCTACCATGGATAAGGCACTGAACTCACACCCTCATGGTTTTTGCCTAATGTGCTTTGAAACACTGAGCAATCTCACCTAAAAAAAAGAAAATATTTATCAAAACTCTTGAATCGTAAGAATCTTAAAGACTAATCTCAAGGTGTACAGAGTTGTTTTCATTTGAAGCCTCTCTCTAATTTGTTGGTATCTCCCTTTTCCTGATGCCTTCATTAGGCTTTCCTTTGTGACTGAACAATTCATAAGGACACCATCATGTTGGATGAGAGGATTAGGTTATCCTGATAATTGTTTTAATCATAGTGTCTACAAATATAGTCCTGTTATAGAGTACTGGAGCGGGACCCTGCCCATCCTCTCACACCAGTAAGAGATGATGCTTTTGCAGACACTGCTTTTCTGCCATTTGGTCTGTGGTATTCTGTTTCTCAAACATTTTTCTATTTGTGCCTTAGTTGTTCTTTATTTCCAGGGAGGCATATTTTGCAATTGTGCCAGTACCTGATATAATATTGGCTATATTATAAAAGGTAACACTTAGAATTATTTTGTTCTTTGTGTTTGTCATTTCATTTATGGTGTGTCTACTCTATATCATTGCCACATGTATTATCTTGTAAAAATATATATTTTGATAATACTCTACAACTTTACAAAATCAAAGTAGTTGGATTTGCTGGTCATGGAATCTACATACAAATTATTTTATATATCTTCAGATTTTACAGAAAATATTGTTGATATGAAGAAATATGTTTTAATTTATTTTGTCTCACTATCTTTGAAACAATATGATTTTTTATGTATCTTAAAATATTTTGATGCATATTTTTCAAAAGTATCTTTCTACTATGACGTTTCCTCTTATTGGTAAAAAGGCAAATCATTAGGCATTTTTCTTAGACTACATATCCTACCGTATTTATTTCTTAATAAATCTTTAGAGTTTCCACTCAGTTCAGTTCATTTGGGCAGGAACACCTTTGTCAAAAGTCTTATCTCAGATTCTTAGGAAAATGTATTTCATTAAATGCTAGCACACAGGAATATAAAACAAGAGATTAACTCAAAATTGAGAGCATATTAGAAGCGTTAATCTGCTTTGATTAAATTTCTGCACCTTCCTTGCAATGTCTAACATTAACAATTGACTTTGGAATCAGTTGTGCTTATAAACTTTACATTAAATCCATATAGAATTTCTATGCCGCCCCAGCTCAGAATAATGAAATCAAGACTTATATTTATATATAATAGCCTGAGGCCTTAGTGTACTGTTGCTCCCTACTAGGTACTATCACCTATGTTAATCCATGTTGTCTGCCACGTGGTTCTCTCCTCATAAGTCCTTCCCCTGTGTCTCAGGCAAGCCTGTCTCTCTCCCAGAGTTCCCCTCTTTTTCTGCTGGAAGTCCTGGCTCCGGCTCTTGCCTCAGCTGTTGGCCATTCAGCTACTTAGCCAGTCAGAAGGTGCTGGAGAACAGTGTTTACAAAACATTGAGACAGCTGATGCTTAACACTGTGAAAGTGTACTCAGCTCTCTGCTGGTTCAGAAATCAGCATCTGAATATGAAAGACACCTTTACACAGTGCACAAAACGTCCCTCCAACACTCCATCCTCTCAAGAGGGAGAAAAAAAAAAGTTAAATTTTGAGCAGATTCAAAAATAAGACATTCTCCTTTAAAAGTTCCTACCAAAGAAGGGGAAACACATTTTTTTTTCTTTTACTTTTTCATCTTTCATTTGCTTTTTCTTGAAACAGATCTGCTTGATAAGCG
Organism: Meriones unguiculatus; assembly: GCF_030254825.1. Taxonomy (NCBI): domain Eukaryota; kingdom Metazoa; phylum Chordata; class Mammalia; order Rodentia; family Muridae; genus Meriones; species Meriones unguiculatus. The sequence continues at coordinate 56,005,320 of NC_083362.1, read as the reverse complement.
GTTGGTCGGTTTTCACAGGTCATTCCCTTCTATCTTGTTTCTCAGTCATCCCTTCCCTTCTTTCTAACGGCAGGTTGACTTGGCTGGGAGAGTTTCTTACAGGGGTCCAGCGTCTTTATGACCTCCGTAAGACATATCCCCTCCTCACGAAGGAGACACAAGTGGAAGTTCATGGGAACTTTGGGGAAAGTGTTTCCCTTCCTGAGGATGCAATATTGCTGGTAGCCTGTAATTTACTGTCTTCCTTCCTGTTTGAGATGCTTGTATCTACAGAAGCCATCCATATCCAGAAGTTGAAAAACACAGTGTCAAAAGCTGCACCTCTAAGAAGGTGGGGTATAGTAAGAATGCCCTGTTATCATTGCCCTACCAGCATTAATCTGCTTTGATTACGTTTCTGCACTTTCATTGATGCAGTGTAGCCCAGGGCTGCTTCAGATGACTGAAAAATTAACCTCTCTTGAAATCTCTGTTGGGTTTTCATTACATCGTCACAAATGTATTTTTAAAGTTTATATGCGCTTTAGGATAGGCTTTATGGAAATGATCATTATTGGCTCTCTCCAATGTGGAATAGCTAGCAGTATTGAGGTTATAAGACACCTGACATTCATGATTCTGTGTGTGATTAAGAAACTGAATTAATTTTATATCGTTCTAATTAATTTAAATGTGAACTTAAACAGCATCTTTGACTAGTGTCTCATGGATCATGCAGAAAAAATCTTATAGGGAATAATTAATAATTTTTCTCTTATAGCATTTTCGTTAATGTCACAGTCTCTTGAAACAACTTGTGGCCCATCACATCTTTATATTTGTTTGATTGGTCTTAAAATTACAGATTGTAATTTCCTTGTCTGTTGCTGCAATTAAAATACCCTGAAACAAGAGGCTAAGAAAAGAATGATTTATTTTGGCTTACTGTTCAAAGGATAGTCTATCATTGTGGGGAAATCAAGGCACCAGGAACTTGAAACAGCTGGTCACATTGCCTCCACAGCTAGGGAATATATGATGAATACTAGTGTTTTCTGTAGTATAAGATCCTCTTGTGTCCTTAAGGAATGATGCTTCCTGACATGAGCATGTCTTCATGCATCCTCCTCATGCACAGAATCCGTCTTTCAGGAGGTTCTAGCTTCTGGCAAGAAGACAGTTAATACATCACAACCCTCTTCTAAAAACATCCTGCCTGCCATCTCATTTATGTGAAGCATCCCCCAAGTAGGGATATACTGTAAGACTTAAATTTGGTTTGTTTGTTTGTTTCTAATCTTTGAAAGCTCCCTCAATATTCATTATCTGGTTTATTTGCTTGTCTAAGTTTTGTGTAAAAACCATGAATTCTTCATTGTAATTCATTGATTTTATAAGGCAAAGATTTTAAGCCTTCTTTGGAGGTAAGATTCTCCAAAGAGTTGCTTGGTGCACTGGCTCATGGGTCCATGGCTCTAGGCTTGGACACTATTTCAGCCAAATCTGCCCACCAAATTTAAGTTTACTTTTTGCTGTTTTCACGCCTAAATTATAAAAATCTATTTATACACACTTTGTAACAGATGTTCCTTGTTTGTTAGGAAGGAAGGGTGTAAAAGATTTCATTCAAAAATTAGAATTTATATTCTTAGTCTTTCTCATGATGCATTGGGTGTTAGTGGTAACTCCAGTTGACACAGGTAACTCTGTGTTTTTCTTCACATACTCACTCACAGAAGTCTTCAGCAAGTACATCTGGAGTTAATATCTTTCTTATCTTTTTGAGATACCTTTGAGGAGCTGTTCATCGAGTGGGCTGTAGTGAGATGGGAGATATGTGCTCCTTCATCCCCATAGTATTCTAGAAGACTGCCAGGCTGTCCATTCAGGAGCCTTGCCTGGATAAGTGAACTTGTTGGGGCATACTTCTGACATTCAGGAAGGGAGTCTCTCTTGGAGATGGTTCACTAAAACACTTCTGTTACAGAGTGAGCTCAGTCTTAAGAGATAAAATTTCATGTTATTTCTTTCCATGGGTCTTTGGTGTTGAAAATTCTTTTGTCAAAAATGTTTTTATTTTCCTTTGTGAGACTTTTAAATCTTTTCTAACCCCACAGATTGTCATTCACAAGCTTAGAAGAAGACTGGAAACTATATCCTCAGAACATATTTAAAAGTTACAAATTCAGAGTAGAAAGTGAGTGTCATAATGCTTAAAGATAATCAAAAGCCCTGGGCTTAAGTTGGCTGCCTTCCGATCTCTTTCCTCTCACTGGGCTGCCCCGTGTCTAGCCTCAAATCTCACTGCAACTTGGGAAGGCTGGTTGATGTTCCTGGGAGGACTCTTCTTTTCTGAGGAGAAGGGGAGGAGGGTTAGATGGAGGAAGCAAGAGATAGGGGTTGGAAGGAGAGGAGGGAGGGAAACTTTGGATGTAAAGTAAATAAATATCTTAATAAAATAACAACAATGATAAAAAATACACTATGAGGGTTGCATGACTCAGTGGTTAGAAGTAGGAATTCTCTTGTAGAAGTCTTGAATTTGGTTCATGGCATCCATGTTGGGGTAGCTCACCTCTGTAACTCTAAGTAAAGGAGAATCTGAGGCACTGTCCTCCGCAGACACCTGCAATCACTTTACATAACCTACACACCCGCATCCTATAAATTAAAAATAAATCTATAAAAATGTGGTGTTCGCTGTAGAACACCACAGGAAGATTTATATTTGTATCATAAGTTAATGATAATTTATAAATGAATGGACTGATGTCATTTTTTTTTTACCTGTTCTTCAAAGCTGAAAGAAATGGGTTTCGAAACCAAGGTTTATAATCACATAAACATACTGTTTACATACTGTGAACTCTTTAGTATCCATTATTTCACTGTTATTTCCTCAGTTTGTTTTGTATACAGTAACGTTTTTTTAATTTTTATTTTTTATTAATTACAGCACTTTGTATCTCAACTGTAGCCCCATCTCTCATCCCCTTCTGACCCCACCCTTCCCCCTCTTCTTTTCCCATGCCTTTCCCCCAGTCCACTGATGGGGAGGTCCTCCTCCTCTTCCATCTGACCCTAGTCTATCAGGTTTCATCTGGAGTGGCTGCATTGTCTTCCTCCAAGTGGGTTCCCTACTAATGGGAACAGGGACTGTCTCTGACATGAACTCAGTGGCCTATTATCTCTCCCTGAGGGGGGGGGGGTGTGCAGCCTTACCAGACCACAGAGGAACACAACAGAGTAATGTCTGATGGAGCATGAAGCAGTTATCCCAAATTACAAAATTAGGATTAATTTAAAATCATGCTGCAAAGTCGTAAATATTTACCGAAAATGAGGCACGGTAAAAAATAATGAGAGTCTTGGAAGACGCGGGCCCTTCTGAACTAAGTATGGTCGGCTGTGTAGCTCATAATTTATGTATTCTGGAAAACCATTTTTACAAAATAAAATGTTCAGGGCTATCTACAGTTTTCTCCCTTAGGGGTTGCCTATCATCTGCACATCAGACTTTTGGGAGACGTGCCAAAGCTTTTCTCTAACACTGTCACTTAGAGTGTCAGCACTTAGGTTTATCTGCTTGAGCCTCCTTTTAGAAGGAGCTGTGCCAGATAAGTCCTGCCCGTACAGTGCCAAAGCCAAGCTAATTTGTAAACAAGAGCCCTCTTGATTTGATTTCCCTGATAAAATATACACATACAAGCTGGCTGGGAAAATATTAGTTTTAATGAAAAAGTTATTCCTAAGCCTAATAGTTATTTTGGGGTATGTAAATGTTTTCTTTCCTTTTCCTCCTCACTTTTAAAATTAAAAAAAAATTAAATTCCTTTTGAAATGCCTTGGACCTTGGTTTATAAATGGTCCGTTCCTTCTTGTGCTATAAAATGTTCACATCTGTTTAGTCTAATAGGTACCGTATATAGCAGGTAAAATGCAGTGTGAGAGCTCTGTCACATGAATGTACACATTATGCTGTAGAATAATAAACTTTGATAAACCATGATATGACCATTGAATTTATCTGATAATTTTTTGTTATTTTTAGGGAGGAGTTAAACTCTCACTTAACAATATTTTTGGGCCCTATTTGTATAGGTAGAGCTTTAAGGTTTAATCTCATTAGACCAGATTACAGGCCGCCATCCTTATACATAAGGACATATTTTTACATATTTGTATTGTACATTCTATGGCAGTGCATGGATTTTGGGGGCTGGTCATTAAGGAAATACAAAAATAGATAGCAGACAATTAGGAAAATGTTCTGTGGTGTAGAACATAAACACTGATATGCACCTGGCAAAAATCGTGCCCTGGAATTCTTGGCTGTGAGCTGCTTTTATCCACATTAACAAAGAAGCGATTATCTCTATCTGGGAGTGTTTCTAAAATGGAAGTTGGAATGTCTAGACAAATACTTTTACAGAAAGTCTGATAGTTACAAGCTCAGGTTGACACTTCAGTTCAGGGACATTTTAAAGTTCAACAGCTTTAATTTTTAAACAAGAAAGTAGTAAGACATATTGAGAGCGAGAGAAAAAGAGAGAGCTTTGCACCCACATATCATGTTAATTGGGTCTTTTCTGCCAATCTTTACTTCTAGTCCTTTGGGTTCATTTATCTATTATATTTAGAACCAAGTAAGCATATTTGAATATACATTTGCTAGATTAAATGAAGTGGATTCTTGTGGACAAAATCATTACCTGGGGTTTACATTTTGAAATTACATATGATAGAATAAGTGAAGCCCTTAACATTTAGCTTTAATAATCAAAACCTTCACCTAATTTCTTTTTAACATGTTTTACTTACTTGTATTTTATATGTATCTTGGGCTTTATATGTATGTGTGCCCTGTGGATGCCTAGTGTACTGGAGTCTAGAAGAGATTGTACAGCTTCCCAGAACTAGAGTGATAGATGGCTGTGAGCAGTGGTGTGATCAAAATAAACAACTTATTGAACTCCTTAGAACCCCTTTAATATGAAGGGTAACACTATTCATTCTTTTATAAGAGTGAACATAAGAGACACTGCATGTAAACTGGAGATATACAATTCTTGGGTGATGAGTGGCTTTTAAAATGATATTTTATAGTACAGACTGGCTTCTGAAAGCTGTTTTTGATTTTACTAACTTTAGCCTGTCTCTCCTCAAGAAAAAAACTTTGCTGCCTATGCACCACTTCCATAGACAAATTAGAGCTATTAAAGATAAGGAGGAGCTAAAAATTTAAGTGAAGAATTTCTACTAGAAGTATCTTAGAAGTTTGGTGATTTCATAATGCACAACTTGTTTCCCTTTTTACTTTTACGTTAGGTAATAGATAATCAGATTTTGTTTTCCTAGAGTCCTTCTTCCCTGCCTTCTTTCCAACACAATTGATGTACACTGTATGATTTCATGGTGAAGTATTCTTTCATAAGATATGAGAGCTCTTGTTTTGGAATAAAAATAAGACCTAGGCCAAATATCTTGACAGTTTCCGAGTTGTGAAATTTCAGTCAGTAGATTATTTAAACTCTAGACTCTCTCCTCCTCTGAACATGGAACAGTGGTAGTTCACTTTCCAAGAGTTATTACAATCATTTTAGTGAAATGGTATTTCTGAATATCCTGCACAGGTTGTCAAGCGCATACCAGGTTCTCAAACTTCCTTCCATTGGTTTTCCTAGTGGAGTATTATCATTTGTTACTTTTAGATTGTGCTTTGCAACCTGGACAAGTTATGTCTTTCCCTTCCGTAGTGGACATTTGTCAATGTCTAGAGACGTTTCTGCTGTTGACAGCTGGGAGGGAATTGCTGCTGGCATCTGATGGCTGGAGGCCCCAGATGTTATAACATAGCGTTCAAGGTGTAAAGCAACCTAGTTGACCTCACAGAATGTCCCAGCCTCCAGGGATTAGTAGTTGTTTGTGTGTATAATTGTCTTAGTAACATCATTTGTAATATCTATAAAATTCTATCAATTCATCAATAGTCTATCCAGAAATGTTCCTATTAAGAACAATTTATGTGAAAGAATTTTAAAATTATCTTTCCACATTTATTTTCTACACTACTGTTGTTTTTAAAATAAAATTAGAGAATTATTTTGTACTATAATATTTATTTTCATATGTAATTATTAAAAGAAATAAGGTTCCCCAAATAACTATATATGATATGGAAAACATTTAGATATTTGGTAAATGTAAATATTGATACAAATATAGGATACAATGTAAGCATGAAAAAGTAATACCCAGAATTAAATTTAAATTAATACTGAAATTATGTGCTCTTTTTGTGAATCAAATAGCTACTTACAACTTATCTGAACTGCACTAGGTTTAATTTATTAAAATTATATACATGATTATGTATAATACAAATCTCATCAGATGTTTCTGTAGTGAATTTTTTCTGGACTGATGTGATGGAACTAGGGCTTTATACTCTAGGTCCGTGTCTCTCAACCTATGTTTTGTAACTCCTTTGAAGGGTCAAATGACTCACAGGGGCCATGTATTTACATAAAATTCATGACAGTAGCAAAATTACAGTTATGAAGTAGAAATAGAAACAGTGTTATGCTTGAGGGTCATCACAACATTTAAAAATGGATTAAAGGGTCACAGCACTGGGACTGTTGAGGACCACTGCTCTACTTCTTCTAGTCAGAAAAATCAGAAATCTATGTTTTTTTGGTGGCTTTTTCTGTTCAGCAGTGTTCAACTGTTAATTTTGTTGCATTTTTATTTTATAGTACATACTAATTTATGAATTTTTCTTACCTTAAAAAGAAAAATAAAACTTGAGTTACTTCTGTTACATTAATAACAAGATTGATGAACACAGAGAACAGCTAGATTACATCCGAATGCTCTGGATTATAATGTAAAGACCAGCACAGGTAAAATGATTCATACTTGCTTTGTCTTTCTTAGTGCTGACCTTATTCCCATTGTGTTAGTACTGGAAGTGTACAATTAAGATCACTGGAGAGTTTAAATCACATCCAGGAAAAAAAAAAAACAAAAAAAAAACCAAAAAAAACCAACAACAACAAACTCAAGTTGTGACAGTCATTACTAGGGATTCTGTGTCAGGCTGGATCTGAGCCCGAATCTGGGGAAGTTTTAGGTATGTTTTATAGGTAAATGAAATTACAAACTGTGTTCATTGGTAGCCGGACTGATGAAGTTTAAACTATATAAAAATGTTCAGAAAGTCTTTAAATTATAGGTAAGTACAGTGTGGTTTATTTCTGATCTTGAGTTGAGGGTTCATTGGAAGGTAGAAAAATAGAATTTGTTGGGTTAAAGATGAATGGATTGATTCTTCTGGTGAGTCATAAAAGATAACCCACAAATGGAAGATGTGAAAGCCTGGCCTTCTTTATTTATGGATCTGAAGTTACATACTAACAAAAGAGTAGTGTTTTTTAATAGAATTTCAGTATTATGTGATAGGAAGTTATTATGTACAAGTATAATGCAGTCTGTTTATATTTATAACTCATTAAAAATGTTAAAATCTTAATGATCCTATAAGACAATATATATTGTGTTATAGTAATATTTGAGACATTTTAGCTATGAGTAATTATGATGGGATATTGGATTTTTTTTTTTTTTGTAGTAAAGTACTAAAAGATGTTGTTTTGTGTTTTCTTTCCCAGAGTCTTATCTTGCCTGTGTTAATTTTAGGAGATGCTTGATGCCTGTCCCTAGGGTGGCCACTGTCATTTGAAAGGTTCAATAACTTTTTTATGGGTTAAAGGAAATGATTAATTAAATAACATCTAAACAATGAGGGGAGTATGAGTAGAACACCATATTCAACCACTTGCTAAGCATATATTTGTCTTTTGAAATATTACATAAAAAGATTAGTAAATTAGTAAATTTACTAGTGATCTTTCTCACTAGTGATCTTTACTAGTGATTTCTCTTTATTTCTGCCATAAAAATCGATATAGCTAGAGCTATCTAGAAAAGCTTCAGTTTCAGGATTTCCTATGAACTGATGGCATGATGTTTATTTTTCATCTGCTCTGTTGTGAACTGTACTCCTGACAGAGTTTAGAAAATGAAATATATGTTTGTATTGCTGGCCCTGTACACTAGTTCCTGGGTAGATGGTGAATATGATTGCACATTATATGTGAGAGATTGGCATTCCTATTTCCCTATTCCACATGACTTTAGTTTAAGAATTCACCAATGGCCTTGTAGGACTTTTTAAATAACTGCCTCTCACCCATTCATCCTTCTTTTCTTTCTTAAAAGTTTGAGAGCTGGCTTATCAGTGGTGGCAAACATCTTTAATCCCAGCATCTTGGAGGCAGAGGCAGTTGGATCCTCTATGAGGTTGAAGCCCTCCTGGTCTACAGAGCGAGCGAGTTTCTGGAAAGCCATGGCACAAAAAGTAATTCTGTTTCATAAAACAAAACAAAAGAAGGAAATTAAGTTTGAAAGCTGTAGTGCAGTGAAACCGTACTATTTTTGCCTTACTTCATCTCCCGTATAGTAGTTTGTTCTCAGAAGGACCCATCCCAACACTCTGGTGCGTTACAGTTTTCCATGTTAACATTGCATTCTTAAATAACTCTTAAATAACATAGGCATTTTTTCTCTGTTTAATATGAAAATGAATCTTTTGAGTTTTCCGCAGGTTGTCTTTGCCAATTTTTCCTATGGTGCATCTCCTTGTAACTTCCAAGATTACTACAGTGGTTTGATGTAGTAAGATTCTATTTCCCTCTCCCTTTCCATATAAAATGATTCTTAATCTCTCACTGTATGATTCCCTCATATTTTGAAGATTTTCTTAGAATTTTCTTCGTGCAACCTTAGCCTTACTTGTTCTAGTTTAAGAAAGTAAACACTATTCTAGTCATAAATGTATTTCTTATACGAAATTATACTTTCTAAAACGTGTTAGTATTTATCCCATGGATGGTCTCCCTCAGTACAATTCAGTTTTTCACTACATAAAGTACTTCTCTGTTTATTGTTAGAGTATGAATCAAGAATGAATTATGATGTGCATAGTCAAATTTAATAAGAGGAAGATTTCAAATTGTCCTGTTTCAGATTTAGATTCTTGAATGGATCCCCCAATGACTGACCTTGTAAGGTTTTAGTCATGCCTTCCTGAGTGGACATTTACTTCCTCCTTTCCCACTCAATTCTTGCTTAAAGGCTGGAATACTTAACATTTATTGAGTAAGTTTCTCAGAACTCTTCACCCAAACCACTTCAATTTCCTATATATTTAGTTAATGTGATGCTTTTAAAATATAATTTTGTTTATTTAATAACAATGCTAGACTTGTTCAACTAAGAAACATGAACAACTTAAGAGTTGGAAAGTTTCATAACATTGACATTTTGTGTGTGCAATTAGTATGTGAGCTTTTAATATTTTAACTTTATTTTTTGAGTTTATGGAGAATAGTAGAGTTACTTCACACTCCCATCTGTCTTTTCCCTCTCATTTCTCCACTTTAAAAATAATCTTAGAAATATCACGACTTAAATTCTACTTTTTTGTTTGTATGCATGAGTACGTGTTCATGTATGTGTACATATATGAGTGTGCTTACATGCTTACTGAGAAAAGTGTATGGAGATCAGTCATATACATCAGACATCTTTTTACAAAACTGTCAATTTTCTTGACACTGGGTTTCAAAATTAACCTAGAACTGGATTCATCCTGTTCTACCTGACCAGTGAGCTCCAAGGATCCACCTGTCTCTGCCTCCCCAGGGTTAGGGTGACAGAAAGCCTCACCTGGCTTTTTTTTTGGGGGGGGGACTGGGGATTAGTCTCATACTTACTAACCACTCATTAACAACAGCGCCATCTCTCCAGCCACAAACCAATGAGTTTAATTTTAGAATGTTAAATGAAAAAAATATACATAAAAGTCCAAGTAATGAAGTTCTGATTACATGTAGTAGACAAAGAAAAATAAGATGTACTTAGTGGACTGTGGATTTAAGAGCAGAAGACAAGTGACTACTAGCAGTTAGGTTCAAGGTCACTGGGATACCGCGTGGAGCCAATAACCTGAAAACAAGGCATCCCAAAGGGCAAATGCTCCCCTCTTCCTTTCCTGCTGGAACAGACAGTATTTCTTACATTTGTTCACTTGGAGTTTTCCTTTGTTTGCATCATAACAAAGTCCTGTGAATTACAGCTCGCCTAGCTGTAATAGCTCTTTGTTTCCCTGAAATTGTGGGAGGAGAAATTTCTGGGCTGTGGTGGTCGTATGGTTCCTTCTCCTTCTTAGAGTAAAACCAAGCAGGTTTGAAAACATGGTTTCTTTCCTTAAAGAATGAGAGTCGCTAGTTAGATCCAACAGGAGTTTTAATTTTGCCCTCCCTTGCTAATTCTGCAAAGGAAAATACATTCAGAATCGTTCCCACAGGGGAGCTGCGTTTAAAAGCCAACTGGAAAGAGCCCAAGGAACCCGGAAAATTCTCTGACCTTGGCCAGGTGCAGAAGTATTTTGCAAATGAGGTGGCTTGGTGTGTGACTTTTTAAATGCTCCCATATATGCATGAAGTCGTAATCTGACTGCTGAAGAACAGCACTTGATCCTGATCCTAAGGTTAACCCAGTGCCAGTTAATTTAGAAAAACAACACACCTGTTTGCCTAGAGTGTATGCTGGACTAACACTCCACTACATTTTAAAACTTTCTGCTCAGTTTCTTGCTGCATTTTAAACTAATACACCAGCAGCATTCCTTAAAGGTGATTTTTCATTATTAATTCTATTAACGTTGAATATTATGGACACAAGGATGAAGTTTTACAATAGAGGAGGCTCTTTCCCTTAGTGGTTTTTATAATTAATCTCAGATTAGCCAATATGATTTTTCTCTAACTTCTCTTTGAATGATTGGAGCACCCATTTAAATGTGACTTAATCCTATTAAAATTGAAAAGATTATTTCTATGGATCTCATCCTATAGGGAAGGAGAGGGTTAGTTATTGCTGTTGCAGTGTTTGCAAAATGCCCAGAGGCCTGGTCTCACCTGTCCAGGCACTGGGCATGTCCGTAAAACTGCTAGGTATCTGGCCATTCCTCTCTCTTTCTCTGAATTATGTCAGTTGTTTCATTTGTGGACATACTAAGTTAAAGATGAAAATATAGGCAAAAACATTTATTTGATGAAAGGCTTGTTAATCTGTTATTTTTCGCCATAACAAGACACTTATATTGCAGATCCTTCAAATTTAGGTGACTCAATTAAATCAGCCACTCCAATTTTGTGTAACCTGGTGCATACATACAGCCCTTCATGTCCCTATTAACTGCAGTGGGCTGAACATCTGGGAGGTGATGGTGCTGCCACCCTCACTGAGCTCTGGGTAGAAACAGTTGGCAACTTGAACACTAGAGGCACAAACACCTGACAGGTATTGCAATCAAAGCACAAAGGAAAACAATGACTCCAAGTGTTCTGATTTTATTTACTACAGCAGGATTACTTCCTGAGAACAGAATGAATAGTACTTGTATGCAGAATCCGCAACCCTGTTAGAGCAGTAACTTTTTAGGAAGAGATGTTGAAAGAGTGCAGAAAAGAGGGTGGGTTGATGCCAGACATCTTTCCTGGAACTCTAGGGATCGCCCTGAACAATGTTTCTGAAGCTGTCTAATGGTTCTAGAAATGTTAAGCGGTACCAGCTAAAATGCTGACTTCTAAGGCCTCAGATCAACACAATGCTTCTCCTGAGGCGGGCATGGACTAAGAAAAAAAAAAATCTATGGTGAATTACAACATTAACGTGTAGCCATCATTTTGACAGAGGTGGTTTAGGCTTGGGGCATCAGTTTGAAGAGGATAGATGCCATCTAAATTTTAGGGAAGGTGGGTGTTTGCTTATAAAATATAGCTAATATATAATTTACAAGTGTTGGGTACTTTTTAAAGGAAACTAAGGGCTGTCAGTTTTGGGTGATTTTAGTCCCAACTGATTGAATTCCATCAATTTGCTTACATATCCTGCTTACATAGAAATACTATTATAAACCTAGAATAGGGCCCATGTGAGCAGAACCCTACAGTATAAAAGTTTTTATAGTGATAAGGGAAGAATGCCTTGTGGGAAAATAGCATTCCAGATGATAAACCCTCTGTTATTTGCTGTTCTTCCGAGGTCAATGGACTAGATTGGCTTAAATAGGGAATCTTGGTCATTAGAAGAAAATGAAATTTACATATGTTTTTGTTTATGGATGTTATTATATGTTAAGTTTGAGATGCTTTATATAACTTTGTGGAAACTGTGAATTTTGGTTTCAAGTCAGAACTAGCCTTGCGTATACCTCAGGACTGCCACTTATGCTGAAGTCACAGACCAGAGCCCTGGCAGATAACAGATGCTCTTTCTCAGAGCAACTTAATCAAAACCCGCATTTTGATGCAATCTTAGGTAAATCACAGTTGCATATAAGTTTGACTGTCACTGTTGTGTGATTAGACGTGTCTGGCTTGATGAAAATGGTGCTTTTATTTGGACAGCACAGTCTCTGCAGCCGGTGAGAAGTGGGATGAGCCTACTAAAATGTCATTATTTAAATTCCAATCTTGCTGCGACTCTGCATCTTTTCAAAAGCAAAAACATTCCCCTCATATTTCAAGGAACGCAGAGCAGTGTGGTGCCCTCATAGTAGACTAAGAGTGTGTCTGTGATTTGGGTTATTGAAGTAAAAATGCAATTCATTCCTATGTCATACGTGTTTTTGTTTGTTTGTTTGTTTCGTGAACAAAACTGTTTTCATGGAGTTCAAATTTGTGATAACCAACATTGTGTGATCGATTTTGTCTATGAACTTTCAAAATACCATTGATAGAATTTGGCTTTTGATTAAAAATGATGTTACATATATGTATATGTATATATGTACACATATGTATATGTATCTCATGTGATAAAGGAAGAGATGAAATTAAAAAATAAAACCAAGGAAATAGATTTCCACAATCCTTAGGGGATATGATATATTTCAAGTCAGTCTGTAAGAATGATTTCTCTGGACAGCAAGATGGCTGATGGGTCGTGGTGTTTGCTACTTTACCTGAAGATCTGTTTTTGATCCCAGAACACTCGTTGTGGAAAAAAAAAAAAGGAACTTATTTCCCCATGGCCTCTGTATATGCATACACACAAATACACACCAAGTAAATAAATATTTTTTTTTCTAATTAAAAGGGTCAAATGGAAGGGGAAGAAGACCTCACCTAACCTATTAGTGGACTGGGGGAGGGGCATGGGAAGAGCAGAGGGAGGAAGGGTAGGATTTGGAAGGTACTAGGGAGGGGGCTACAGCTGGGATATAAAGTGAAAAAATTGTATTAAATAAAAAAATAAATAAAAAAGAAAGAATGACTCGTCAATGAATGAGTTAAAGGAAGTCTATTTCACTGTTATAAGATAGAATCTGTGCAATGTTTTTCTTTAAGGAGAAGTTGGTCAGAGATTGAAAAAAAACAATTAACAATTTTTTTTAAGTCATCATGACATGGATTTAATATAAGCTTTTTCCCCACCATTCTCTAGCTTCAATATCTTGAGTCACAGGGCAGTACATTTGTGAAAATCTTCATACTGCCTTTCCTTCACACTGAACAAACTTTTTTTTTTGTTTTGTTTTTTAAGTAAGATAGACTGAAGTATATGTCAGGCACTGTGCAGGAAAGGCGGAGTAGACTTGAAGCAGATTCAGGATTGCCAGATGCCTTTGCAGTGAACCAGTGAGCACCAAGGAGCATTTTGGTTGGACATTCCCCACAGCTTGTAGCTGATACTGCTGAGTTTCCCCATGGGTATGAGGACGGATGGAGGCCCACACAGAAGTCTGGCACGGGGAGTGGCTTTACTTTCTAAATAATCACTGTATTTTGGCTTGTGTGACCCATATTAGCGTATCTGCATGTTTACGTATGGATTCAAACTAAAGTTCATCTTCATATGGAAAGCATTTAAATTATTTAAATCATTTCTATTTTATAATTTCTGAAAAAAAACTGATTATGGATACAAAATGTATTGTTTTACTAAATTACCCTAGTTTTCCGGTTTCAAATTGTACTGGGAAAAGCATTACCCGTTTCATTATTAGTTATTAAACCACTTCATATTTGTGTAACCATGCAACACTCTACTTTTTATTAATACATAATAAAGACGAATGATCTCTAGTTATTATTAGTATATTTAAACGACCAGCATTTTAACACAAAGTTTTAATGATTTTGATTTGTAATTTTACTGTATTTTATAAATTATTTGTACAATGTAGAAGCAGAAAATTCAAACATATAAGTATTATCATTCAAGGCAACTTTTATATGTTAAAAGGTATGTGTTTTATTAAAATACTTTTTCTATATTTTCTTTTTTTACAGTTTATTTTTATTTTTATTATTAGTTACATTTTATTAACTCTGTATCCCAGCTGTATCCTGGTCCCTCATTCCCTCCCAATCCCACACTCCTTTCCTCATCTCCTCCCTGCCCCTTTACAAGTCCACTGGTTGGGGAGGACCTCCTCCCCTTTCATCTAACCCTGTTTTATCAGGTATCTTCAGGACTGGCTGCAAAGTCCTCCTCTGTGGCCTACTACTTGCATAAATACATTTGTAGTCTGTTCCACAGCATTAATAAGACATTCATATTACATTGTAAAAACAGTCCTATGTACTGTGTAGCATGTGCTGTAAATTACCTCATGCTTATTTTGAGGACATTCAGATGTGTAGGTCTTTACATTACACAGTTTGAGAACTTACATTACATATCTAAAACCTTTGCCTCTACTGATAAAAGCTGAGAACTCAAAAATGTTCATAGATATGACTATTACTATAAATAGTTTTTGGGTTTAGAGCTAAACTGAAAAGCCACTATTCACAATTCAGAAATAGAAAAACTGCTAAGAAATAATTTAAATTAAAACAATATTGAATGTATCATGTTCAAGAATTTATCTAAATATAAACCTTGACAAAGTGCTCTATTCAGGAGCCATTTGCTTGCTTGATTATGAAATATGAGCACCAAAATGAATAGTGGTTCCTGGGTATATTTACAATCTCCCCTTAGAATTAATATTTCCCCAACCAATAGAGAATGTTGTCATGAATTGGAATAAGCACATAAATTACTGTATTTGAACCATGTCTAAATAATCTAAATTCATTGACATTATGTTGTAATAAATTAAAATAAGTCTTGAGAGGTACTTTGTTATATTTGTCCATTCAGTAAAGTAACACTTAATGAAAGATTGCTTTTTGCCAGGCTCTGAGACCGGGGCCTCACTAAACATGCACAACGTGAGCCGGTCTCAGAAACATATAATTACAATGCAATAATATGAATGCTTAAAAAAAAACAACGCTATTACTACTGCTAAATAACCAACCAGCACCGTTTTAAGGGACCATGCCTTGCTACTAGGAGTTGTGTTATCTATCTATGCATGTGTCATTTATGTATCGAGTTTTTCAATGAGTAATCACTGAGTGATGCTATACAAGGCACGGTCTGGGAAAATGTCAGTGGGCAAATGTCAGCCATGTCTTCTTCCATGGGGTTTAACTTGGGAATCTTAAGATATATTAATTACTTAGATAAATCAGATGGAAGGTGGGGTGGGGAGAAGATAGGAGGAGTTTTCTTTCATACTAGTAACCTAAATTTGGATAGGAACCAGGATATTTTCCCCACAGGCCAAATCTGTACATGATAAGTGCTTGGCAATTAATTTTTGACTGAACGAGTGAATTATGATATTTTGTACCAGTCTACTGAGTTTAAGTATTCCTATATATGCAATTTTACAACCCCCTCCTTCATATTACCTTTACTATTGTTTTCTCTGTGGATTGTTGGCTTTTCTGTACAGGGGAAAAGCTAGGATCTTGGCACACATTAAGTAGCATTGCAATCCAGTCTATGATCTTCATTTTAGACCCTTTTTTGTGTTTCTTTCTTTGCAGATTTTCAGCATTACCATGCCCTAGTTAATATTGTTCCTTCCACTGACTTTTGCCAAAAGGAATTTAAATTTTATTTACACATTAGTACAAATAAGCACACATCTATATGCATTTTTACTGACTTCCAATTATATATACATATATTATTTTTAAAATATTTCACAATTTATTCATTATATATCCTGATTGAAGCTGATAGAGTTCTAAAGTAAGGGGAAAATCCAATGTTTTCCTTTTAGTTTTGCAGTTGAGAAATAATAATGCCATAATTCTGGAAAATGATAATAATAAAATGACAATAAACAATTGAAATACTAATTATATTATAGAAAAACCAGAATAAATTTCAAAAATCATCTTTTCCTTTCTTTCTTCTTTTTTTTTTTGAAACGAGGATGTTTACTGTGGACATGTGTACTTCTCTTAGGTATGTATGCTCCTGGTCCTGGGCACATATTCATTCAGATCTATATAAAAAAAAAGCTTCTGCTTGCATATATTAGTTCATCTGTCTTGGAAGTGGCCGTATAGATTCACTTCTAGTTATAGAGGTGTGATTTGAAGTCACTGTAGGGTATTTGATAAGGTAGATTTTAGGGATTTTTTTTTTTTGCACTAAAGTATTAAATGACTTTTGCTTAAATATTAGATTGCAATCTGTCCTTTGTTTTAATAATAGGCCATTTTTAGAGAACATTTTTAGTTAAATGGAGGTAAATCACTCTAAAAATGGTGTCCCTAACAAAGCGTTCATGCCTACTTTACGCAGTGTGTGCTTCCCACAACGTGAGTTGTAGTTAATTTATGTTTCTCAGAGTTTGCTTCCATCTGTCACATGCACTGAAATGATTTAAACTGATAAGATTAACTTTGCTGGAATGCATAATGTAATGTTCTAGATTGAGATCTGTTATTTACTTTTGAATTACGTATTTTATCTCCCTTTGCTCGACTTTGATAATCTAGGAAGTAAAATAAAAAAAAAAAGGCTGCTAAGTTGCTTTTTGGAGGTTTGTGCTTCAGCAGGTTGGTATATCTGAGTATGAATTACTTTTGGTGTCCAGATCTTCTATTAGCAGTGTCATTGTTGAGGAAGTCTAGGTTCAGGTTATAGCCTGTATGACTCTGGCTCAGGTGCTGAAAGCATTGCAAGCCAGTCCAAAATTTAGTTTCATTAACGAAAATGACGTCAAGCATAGATTTTTAGAAAAACTTGACAACAGAACCCACGATACTGTAAATATATATGATTTATATGTAAAATTTGTTCTATTATCTTTCTTGGCGGAAGCTTGAGCAAGTCACACATACATACAGATACACATCTCATACACGCACTCACACAAGCAAACACACTCTCACCCACACATACACACACATATACACACACAGCATGCACGGGCATGCACACTTTTATACATGTTTATACGTGAACACGCATGCACACACGTTACTTGTGATAGCTTAAATGTTATATAATCAAAGCTAATTTAAATGAGTACCCATAATCACATGTATCATTTTCTCTCTAATATATATTCTACTCATTTAAAACTATTTTCACAGCAGAATAAAAAAGTTAAATGGAACAAGCATTGGGACCAACTTTAAACATTTCTGTCTTACTCTTTCAAGTTCTGTTCACTACAGCAGTCTTTAAATTTGAATAGACCACTGTATTCTCAGGGTCGACCTCTGTAGTCTCAGGGTGAACCTGGGAAAGAAGGGCCTACAATAGAGGTGGGCTAAAGTCTCATGCACTAGAAAACCATTCAGAGCATCAGACAGTTTATATTCTGAGGGTTAAGAGCAGTCACATGAGTAAAGTATACAATCACAAGGGTAAGACACACATACATTTTACATGGAGGCATGTAAACACATAACAGCCGGCTGTGAGGAATAATATAAGGTAAACTCACTCCTGTCCGCTATACCTGGGGGGACGTGAAAGCACATCCCAAGGACTGTTTGTGTTCTTGAAGAAACTGAGGTCTCATTTTCTTGGAGCTCTCTTAGAACCATTCAGAATTCTCCTTAGCATCACTCTTCTTGGACCGTGTTCCAACACACAGTTTGACACCATCTCCAGAATTATAAAACCAGCTCCAACTTTCAGAGAAATTGTAGTATGTTATATTGGTGAGTGTAGTAAACCCATGACAAAAAAAAAAAAATATATATATATATATAAAAAAAAATATATATATATATATATTTTTTTTGCCAAAGCTCATTGAGCTCTAATGAGCCTATAGCCTCATGTGAGGAAGAGGAGAACTGGTAATTTTTTATTTTACTATATTAATATATAGTAAAATTACATTATTATAATATGTATGTATTGTACATTCTAACTTACGTAAAAATGGCATTTATATAATTTAACACAAACTGTATAGATTTCTGTAGAGTTGTTTATGTATACATTTATGAATATACACATATTTAATAATCTGATAAGAAAGGGTAATTACATTTGTATAGAAATATGCTAAGTGTATTCTCTAATAATTGCTGTAATATTTAATATTTTCATGCTAAAGAAGTAGTAGGGATAATGCCATCCAGTGGTATGCAAATGTTTAGTTAAAGCCGTCACCTCAATACAAGATTTGAGCAGGTAGCTGTTAGGTAGATATCCCCATGGCTCTGCCCACTTTTCAACTAGGTTAAGAGAATGCTTTATTCTGCATTATTTTGAATATAGCCTTTTGCCTGAATCATGGCACCTTCGTTATCTGCAACAGGGAATAAATAGCTCTAACTCACCACAGATCTTTCCCATGAGTGGTCAACCTCGCAGCTTTTACATGACTTCTGAATGTTCACATAATAAATGCTAGTAGGTGGATCTAATATGATACTCTATTTTCTCTCTCCACCTCAGAATGCTATTTTTTGCTGTGTGTTGGTTTGTCTACTTCCTTTTACTTCATGTTGAAAGAACTGTATGTTACAAACTCAGGTATCGCTTTGTGGCCAACTTAAACAATCTGGTGTAGTATTTGACAAATCTCTAGTAAGAATATTAGTAAGAAGATGTCAACATGAGAGGCAAATAAACACACTGAACCTTACTCTTCTGATCTGAATCTATGGAAAAATGCATGCTGAATCTCAGGAGATTGGAGGTAATTCAGGGATCCATTAATCTCAAGGGACTGGAGGTAATTCAGGGGTCAACGGTTTCGATGAATTTTGTTTTATGAGTGACTTGGATTAAGGTTTAGACAAGGTTTAGATGGAATTAGGTCAAGAGAAGTGCACCCAGGCTTACTGGCTGTCTCACAACCTGGCTGACCACAAGTATATTTTTCCTTTCTCATATACACCCACACCAGTTGAATCTAAACTGGGGCCGAGGTCTGACATCGCTGCTGCTGAAGAGCCAAAACTGATTTTATGATTTAGCCTGTAGTGGAACTACTGGTCAGATGAAGAGAATTCAAAGTGGTTTCACGCAGTGGGAACAGAATGAAAACTATTCCCTTAAAAAAGTAGTTGGAACTCTACTAAATTATCACCAAATTATCAGTTAACTTTCATCGTTTATCATAATCTTTCCCATGATAGTGTTCTCCGGCACAAAAGAGTTGTAAATTCTGAACAACTGTGTGTCAGAGCTTTAAAAAGTCAGAGTCTCAAGATGCTGTGAGAAAAATCCTATAAATAACTTTCTTCCAAAGTACGGATGAATCACTCCTTCCCTCAGGCAGTAGGTTAAGTTTTTTTTTTTTTTTTCAAATTCTTTCTTTTAATCCTTTGTTATTCGTTGCAGGTGGTAAAGTGAGCTTTATGTTTACACACCTCAGATCACCCACTTCACTATCACATCGTTATCTTTCAGGTGATTAAGTGAAATGGCAATCAATGGAACTGGCTTAAGTTGAACTCGTTTTAGTACGAAGATTTATTGTCACGTAGGGGACAGTCATGTTAGTAACAGGGCATAATCGTAACGTTTTGGAAGTTACCATATCAACTTTTCTTATTGCGTGGAAAGTCACCAATGTTCTGACCCTGCTGTGACACCTGTGAACCGCAAGAACAAGTATCTCAAGAGAACCCTAAGGTTGCGATAGTGGCATGCATCCTTTGTCAGTAATCAGCAGCTCTTTAATTGCACTTATGGCCCTCTAATAGAGAGGGAGCTCATGCCTGGCACTGAAGACCTATTTGTCTTATACCCGCAGATAAATATAGTCCTCACCACTCATCAAAGAAATTTCCCTTTATAACAGATGGAGACCACTATAGAAAACCATCATCAATCAAAATGTACAGTTGTGCAGCCCAATCCCGATGGATAGATCTGCAAACTATTTCCCACACCTAAGACTCAGAGAACATTGCAGAACAATGATTGGAATGATTTTAAGAGCCACAGAATCAGGAAATTTGATGTGTGACAGTCTCCTAGGGTATAGGCTTATACCTGTAAATTTTCATCAACATGTACTCATAAAGATGAGCCTAACAAGGACAACAGTAGACCTCCCAATATGGATAGCAGATATGCCACTAGTGCTCAACCATACACAAAGAACTCTAGGCAACTGTGGTATTGTAAGGTATAAAGAAATAGTTTTCCCCGTTGAAGAACACATCAGTTGGTTATCCAATACCAAGAAGCCCTGAAAACATGCATAGAGCTGATATTATATGGACTGAGTATGTTATATTTGTAAACAAGTGTTTATACATGTAGATACAATTAACAAAAAAGAGGATATGAATTTGAAAGAGCAAGGCAGGGAGTATGAGAGTGTCTGGGCAAAGCTAAGGGAAAGGAGATAGGATGCAAAATTAAATTTAACAAATGCTGCATCAGGTCAAAGACATGTATGGTCAAACATAGCTGGATTGGTACTCAAAAGCCTAGTGAAGGAACATGTGTTTCTGCATCCAAACTGCAGCAAAATCTCAAACTAAGAGGAAAGAAACTAATATGTGTATGTGTATGTCTGTGTGCCTGCGTGTGTGTTTGTGTGTGTTTGCATGCACAAGGGAAATTGAGGATGCAATCATTAACCCAGCCTGGGAGTAGACATTTATCATGACAGGGAGGTTTCCTGAGTGGGTGTGTTGTGAGGCATGGAAATATCATAAAATACCCAAAGACTTTCCAGGCTACTAGATTCCTTAGTATGTAAAGTACCTGATATTCAAGTCTTCAGGGTTCTGAAGTATGAAAGCTCTTTCTGAAACTATACTATTGGCAATTATTACAAAAACCATCTGTCATAAGAGCATCAGAGTTTCCTCAATGATGTGATAAAATAGAGAACCACTCAGTTTTCTTGACTTGCTTGCTTACTTACTTAATTTCTTGGTTTATTTATTTATTTTGAGACAGGTTTTTCTAAAGGCTTTCCTAGAAACTCACTACAATAGACTAGGATGCCCTGGCTCTCAGAGATATAAGCCTTCCTCTCCACCCTGGGTTCTGGGATCAAAGGTGTGCACCACCCTTAGCCTGTGACACAGATTCTAGACCCACAGAATTTTCATATTTAAAAAAAAAATGTTTATTTAGGACATAACATGGAAGTTTTCTTTTAAAGTCAAAGATTATAATCATAAAGTACCCTGTAATAACTACAAATATTTGGCCAGAAAAAAAACCACTTTTGAATATGTTTGAAGATAACCCTATTCCTTTTTATAGTTTTAGGAATGTACTATACTTCTCAATGATTTGCTAAAGACATTAATTTTAATGTGTATATTAGTCAATAAATATGATAGAATAGAAAAAATATACTATGAAAACTTTTACCTTGTACACTTTTGCTTCTTGAATTGTAGTGCTTTACAGGTCTATTTCTCCGCCATCTCTTTTTAAGCACGGGAACACAGTCATTTGTATTCTAGAAATATCCTAATTTGGGATCCATTGTTTCTCAACTTTTCCATGAATCCCCGTCAACAAGGAATTAACCCGCGTGTCTGTGTGTCTTCCAGTTCTGTTGTGCACAAGGGTTTACTACAACGATGTCATTCCATGTCAGTTGCACACGCAGAACTCTTTGCCTTGTATGTCTTGTCAGTGGACTGCTTTATTGTCGTAGAATATAATATGTGATAAACTTTTCTTGTGCGTGCGTTGGTATCTATCCTACTTAAAAATGTCTGTCTTTTGTTAGCAACGATACGCTGTATTGCACCTTTCCGTCATGCTCCATTTAGTGATGCTTTGTTAATATTGCTTTTGCTTACATTTCTTCCTCAACAGCTCAGGGTAAAATACACAAATGATAAATTATAGAAATATATTTCCTGCTAAACTCTCTGACAAACTTAGCAACATAGAAACAGCAATTTCTTTCTTGCCTGCAACTTCCTATTTAATTTCCCCAAAGTTCCAGCTAAACATGAATACATTTATGCTTTATTTTGCTCTAATTAAGTGAAAAAGAAAAACAAAACCAGAGACAGACAGGTTTCACTTGTAAAGCATTTCTATTAAGATTGTTGGGCAATCAATTAACTGATTTCTGAGCAATTTTAATCTCTATTTCTAATTGTTTTTTTTTTCCCTTCCCACATGTTATTGTTCTAAGTTTTCTGTAGTTACTTCTCAGAGAAATAATTCCTTCACTACTGATAAGCCAAGTAGATTAATGTTGATATTTAAATATGCTGTATGGGAGGCTACTTTGTAGATTTCAGTCTGTTTATTATGACGATGGACTATCTTTCTATTCGTTCCTCCTCACAGGAACCTCTACAGTTTAATTGTTGTAAAGAATAAGATAGTATTAACACCTATTCTTTCAGGAGAGAAATACAATCTTAAAATTAAGGCACATAGGTTGCTTTTTCATAATTGATTTTGGGTTTTTTTGGAATTGCATTGTTCTCAACACCTTGTATGTACTCTGAATGTAAACAAAAGGTTCTCTTTTGTGATGCAGTAATTATCCACTTGTTGGCTTAGGAAGTTGTCTTATCGATGCCGTAATTTTGAATGTATCAAGTCACAAACACAATCATGGCATTTTCTGTATGGATTTTATACCACGGCCTCAGAAGGAAGTTTATTGAACATACAGATACTAAGATTTAGAAACACCTTAGTTTTCAAAGATCATCTTACAGAAACTTCATATGGCTGAATGCAACACTCACCACCTGTGTTCATTTGAGCGTGCATGCCTCTCACAGGCTCCTGTTTGAATGCCTGCTCCACAGTTGCTGGAACTGTTTGGGATAGATTTGGAGGAGTGGCCTTGGTGTAGGAGGCGTGTCTCCGACGGTGGCCTCTGAGGTTTAAAAATCCACATGTTCCCATTTAGCTGTCCTCTCTGCCTCCTAGTTATTGTCTTCACATCTGAGCTCTCAGATACTGCTCCAGCACTGAGCCTGTCTGTCTGCTCGCCTTACTCCCTGCCATTACTGTCACGGACGCTACCATCCTCTGGAACCGTAAGCCCCAAATTAAATGCTTTCTTTTCATAAGTTGCCTTGGTCATGGCCATATCACAGCAATTGAATAATAACTAAGCTCACACCCTTCACATATATCCTCATGTCACCTGATGTTAGCTTTCTTTGTTATTTTGCTTTTAAAAGACTTCTGCCTAATTGTCTTATAATAAAGAAGTGGAATTGCTCCTAAAATTATATTTATAAGATTTGGGAAAATTGTAACCATGATCAATGTTTAAAAAAACGTGCCCCCAGACAGATCTGCAGTCACAAGTCACCAATTCAGTGAGAACTACTAGAGGCTAATTTTCTTGAATCATTCAATGGATTCTTACGGGTGTTCAGTAGTCAAGCATAGCAGGATTTTGAGGAGTAATAAATAATAATTATGAGACATTTGGGGTATGGTTCCTGACCAAGAAATCAACCACTTTTTCCATTATGATAATCTGCAACAGGGCAGCCAGTGGAAAGATCTCCAAGAAGCCCTCTTTTTAAAAATCACTATACATATTTATGTATATTCATTTTTGTAGGCAAAAGGATCAGGACTTTGAACATATTTACCAGAGGGTGTCTAAGTCCAAAAGATTGCCGAGGCTCTAAACACTGGAACTTAGAATACACTTGATAATTTCTTGTAGCATTTTCCTTCAATCCTGTGTTCATAGCATGTTTGGGAGGCTGGTGCTACCTCCACGAACACTATAATCACTGCCATCATGATCGTCATTACGTAGCTTTATTTAACTTTGAGAGATGAAGTGATTCACCCAAATGTGCCAAAGTTATAACTGCTGGGTTTGTCTAAAATTATTACTGGATATTAAATTTTTTTCTTTACTGCTTGCTTCAATGAAGACTAGAGAAACTGCAATTAGTATAACAAGCTCAATATATTCCCTAATTATAATGCTTGAAATGAAAGACACAACCAAGTTATCTTTTTAAGTTCTTAATATCTAAAGTTTTCTTAAAATAGGAACTTTTCTTTTAATCTCAGATAAAATAAATCAGAATTACAAAAATGATTGTTCATTATCAAATTCAACAAAGCTCAGTTAGGATGATGGCTACTGTGGAGGAAATAAAGCTCTCATTAAAAATTATTAAATCGCATTCCTGATGAGATCTGATAGACTAAGATCAGAAGGAAGGAGAGGAGGACTTCCCCTATCAGTGGACTTGGGGAGGGGCATGCGTGAAGAAGGGGGAGGGAGTGTAGGACAGGGAGGGGAGGAGGGAGGGGCTTATGGGGGGATACAAAGTGAATAAAGTGTAATTAATGAAAAAATAAATAAAAATTTAAAGAAGAATTATTAAATCAGTAAAAGTATAGGACATGTATCTTCATAATCACTATTCAAAAGTGGGCCTTTTGGTGATAATTGGAACGCAGTGATGAAAGTCTTTAAGCAGTTTCCTAATATGGAAATATGGTGAAAACCATTCTTAAATTTGCTTTCATTGGATAAGTGGTTCTTCTCTCTAAAAAGATTCCTGTAGCTCAAGTAGGAAAATTAGAATTGTTTGTTTGAAATGTCAGTTAACAATCCAATTTTTCTTCAATCAAGCAATCAGCTTCCTATTTCTTAAGTACCAATTTCAAGACTGATATTATTCCTTTTATCAGATAAGCTGAAAAACACTTTGTGTGACTATTAGCAAGCAGCCAACTCTGTTTATCACATGTATCTAACACCGTTCTGCTGTGACATGTCCAAGTGTTTAGACTGAATGCTTCTATGATATCAATAATGATCCTCTATTCAAAATTAGATACAGCCTCGATTTCTCAAATGCTTGAGCGATCATTTTCTCTAGTAATTTAGTTCCTCATAGAAGCCCAAAGCTATGATTACTTGCTCAGTAATCTAAGCATATTAGTCTGAAAAGCTGCATGAACATGTGGCCTGTATAATAACAGCAGAATAATTGCAATGGAATCTTTTACAACAGACTTATTTTCCTCTAATAAACTCTTCCCTGATGGTTACCTGGGACTCAGCAAATGTGATATGAGTTTTAAAGTATTCATGCACTAAAATACTGATGGAAAGAGTTAAGATGTTAATAACCACTAAGATGGAGGTTTTTACAAAATTCTTTTTTCTCTCTCTCCCTTTTCAGCTTATTAGGATTCCTGGACTTTAATAGCAAGCTAGTTAACCTGAAGTTTCACAATGTCATTTTGCACTGTGCCTTTCCTCTTTTTTTTTTTTTTTTTTTTCACAACAAAGAATGAGAGTTCTCACTATCCTCTTACAGGAAGGAAACTTCCTTTTTTTACAGATGAGTTGATTGGCCCACAGTCATATGTCAGGACTTCAAACCAGTTTTGTCTGGTTCTAAGCCAATTCAGCAGTTTTGTTTTAGCTCATCATGAAAGCTAACATGTATTTACATGGTTATATTCCAGAATTTTAGATAAGTAGATGATAGAAAGATAGGTGATAGATATAGATAGTGATAGATAGATAGAAAGTTGGAAAGAAAAGTAGATGATATATATGACATATATAAATGATATATATATATTTACATACATAAGATATACGTGCATAAATACGTACACACATAAAAACATACAGATACACAGACAAACAGAAATGCCCTCGTATTTCAAAGTTCATAATTCAGATTAAATAACGATTTCTAAGGAAAGATGGACCATAAATATTACATCTCTTTCTTGACTAGCATAAATTTCCTTTTGATTAAAAATTATATTATTTCTATTAGTTAGACTTTTTTTTTAAACTTACAAGCACTAGAAGGTAAAACTATCACTGTAGCTATTTTTTTTAAAGTCCAAACTTAAGTGACTCTACTGGCACTTAGAGGGATGATAACAAACTTATTAGTATTCTCTGGACCATATCGCCTAGATATCAAATTTACTGGGAATGATTCCAGGGTTGTTTCTAATGCCCTCTTACTCTCAGAAAGCCTGAAATTTAAGTCCACTTATCAGCAACTGCATAGATTTTGTTGTTTTGTTTTAAATTCCATTGTATAAGCATTTCAGTACCTATGATTTCATTAGATTTTGATTAAGTTAAGCCTTGTTAACTTTTCTATAGAAGCAGATTTCTTTGGCAGGCTTTTCTTGACTTTATTACCTTAGTGAATTTATAGTCCCTCCATCTGTTAATAAGAATAGCTGTTTTTAAATTGCTTTAAACGTCTTACTCTGTCATAATCACACAAGAGCAAAACACTGAACACTGTGACGACATAGCAGCTGAGTGGTATCAAGAGAGCAAATATGACTTTGTAAAATGTATATATGTGCTTATCATTGCTCTGTAGTGGTGTTTTGGTTATCTAGCGCTATTATGCATTAACATTATACAATCTGAATATTTTCGTAATTTCCTGTAACAGGGGCTACTGGTGACTTCCCTATCGTCATTTAAAAGCCTCAAAAAACACGGTACATTTTCAGGTTTTGGTTTGTCTTCCTTCCAGTAAATATTGATTTCAGAAAAGATTGTTGTCATCGCCGTCATCACCATCATCCTCACCATCATCCTCATCACCATCACCAGCAGCAGCAGCAGCAGCAGCAGCAGCAGCAGCAGCAGCAGCAGCAGCAGCACCATATGCTGATGCTGTGGTGTTCAAGGCACTCATGTTACCCTATTTTCTTTGATGCTCATGACAAGATGGAGAAGTCATAAAGAACAATTCATCTGTGTCTAAAAAGGATGTAGCCCATAGGCCATAGAAGGTTGAAGAGACATAAGCCCTACAATGATGTGTCTTTTCCCTGCCCCCAGCCTGGACATAGCACCTTCGGCTTGTATCCTGCATACAACTGTAAACGCTGCCTCTCATTTCATTCTCCCCTCTACTTCAACCCCACAGCTCCCTCCCACTGATTCCTAGGACTCAACCTAAGAGCCTAAATCTTATTTATTTTAGAAAGGAGGTAAATTTTTCTTCAGTCTTTTCAATAGGAAAAACACACAGTTAAAATTACTTTATTGGCTGGTGAGATGGCTGAGTGGTTAAGGGCTGAAACCCTGAGCCTGATCCCTGAGATCCACATGTTGTAAAGAGAGAATGAACTCTCCAAACTTGCCTTCTGAGCACAAGAAAGCCTTGCTGCCTTGCTGCCAAAGAATTCCTTTTTATTTGCCTGTGGAATGAGGGGTCTAGTGAGAAATGGAGGATCACAGAACATTTTCTTTTTCCCTGTGAACTTTTATTTATTTGTTTTGGAAAGTGTTATGGTACGTTTAAAATTACCAAGAAAATAAGACTGGCCTTAGAAATACATTCAGTCACCCAAAGATACTAGCTAATTAAACTGATGGGCTAATTCTTGGTATTCATGAAGAAAAATGTTTTAACTGGGAAATTTACCTCATGGCTTTATCCAGTAGGAGCACCCTGGGTGCTAACAGCTACGCATGATGGGATCCTAATTCCTAGCTCTCCTTTAGCTCAGTTTAGTCCTATCACTAAATTTCACATATGTGCTCATCTGATCCATAGGATATAGAAACAGCTGTACTGGAGACTACTGTATGAAGTGAAATACTTCTGGAAGAGGCTGGAATTTATATTCAGATCTGGATTCAGTGGGGACATCTATTATTATTATTATTATTATTATTATTATTATTATTATTACTATTTGCTTCTAACTTTGAAACTGAATTAATTCCAAGATTGTAGATCATTGGTACCTTAAAGAACATGTATGTGGTAAATGGTATGGCTTGAGAAAAGGCTGACAAGACCTGGGAGAGACATGCCAAGCCCCTGCTTGCTTACCTTGGAACTCAGCCTTTGGAAGAAAGCTGGAGCCATAAGCCTTATGTACTTCAAATATATGCTTCATATGCTTCAGATATAAAAATGTCACAGCTTCCTGTAACACTACATAATTTATCCACATTTGTTACACCAACATTTGGCCATGATATGCTAAGCTTTATCCTGACTCTTTTTAGACAGATAGAAACGCTTTGCCTTACTACAGGATTCTCTTAGGGAAAACTACATCTTAAACTAACTTCACCTTTTTAAGACTCCTTGCCCAAACTTTTGTTTTAGAGCAAGCACATTTTATTACAAAGTCCAAAACACAACAGAATTTAAAAAAACAGAAATGTGACAATGATTAAAAAATAAGAGTATACATTAAAACAATGTAAACATTATAGAGAATGGAAGAGCCACGAGGTGTTTAAATCACAAAATTTTGAATGGCAGAGAACTCTTTGTTTAGTAATATGAAACAGTTGAAATCTCTAAGGTATGCAAAAATGAATGAGACCTGCCTCCTTTGGACATAGGGAAGTAAACACAACAGGTGGAAATTGCTATGAATTGGTCAATTTTTGTTCTTAAACTTCTAAGGACTTAGATACATTTGGTAAGTGGAGCTGCCAAGGTCTGCAGGCTTGGAGGTGGGTGCAATCATAAAACAGGGAGGTAGAGTTGAATGCCTGCGGTCTTTTGGCTTTGAGACTAACCGGGCACCAAGGAATGGCAGGCTTCAGTCTTCTTTGCTTGCTCTCTTCAACCCTGCGACAGGGCACAGCGCCATTGACCAACAAGAATTCCTCACCTCAGCTGTCTCCTCCTCTCTGTGCCATGGTGGGTAGGAGAGCCAGAGGTTTCAACTCCAGGCAGGACTACATGACAGGGAGAAAAGATGTTTCTTAAGAAAAAAAAAAAAAAAAAAAACTTAGGAAACACGACTCCATTCCCTGGATTATTATTTATTTGAACTTAATGGCTATCTGCTTGGGCTTTAGGCGACACTCTTAAACTTTAATCAAGTAAGTCAGCTTTATTCGTTTTTACACTAAACAACAACAACAAAAAATCTATTGTCTTGTCTCCAGCTGTCAAATGTTCTAGGTAGAATCAGATTTACAACAAGAAAATTAACTTGTTACATTTCCTTTTCTTGCTTTCTGATTTTTTGGTTTTGGGGGTCTTTTTCTCTTTCTAGAGACTAACCCAATTTATTTCTAACAACGTTTATTTTGAGAAAAAGAAATAACTAATTCAGAACAATTCCTTGGAGGAAGAAAGAAATCAAGTGCACAAAACAATAGACTTGGAAGAAGCTCTTTTCTCATTATGCTATTTTCTGTTCCTAATTTTGCAAAACGAGTAAATGAAAGAAGGGCCTCATTATAATAGTAATTATACTAGAGAAATTTAAGTTCCCTACTTGAAAAAATATAACCCTAACTAAGCATATATAAGGGGAGACAAAGACATTTGATTATATAGACTTTCATGTTAACTATACCTCTCCTGACCCTTACTTTTTGATGCTGATCTATTTGTATTATACTTCTGAATCTAAGACTACTGCACATGTAAAAAAGGTTAAAGAGAATACCTATTTTATAGGATTGTAAGAATGAAACCCTTGATGTTCTTATTAAATGCAAGTATTCAGTGAGACCCTGTCATTGTTGAAAAAGAATATAGAGTTTCTAACATCTCTTAGTGGAATACCGAAAAGTAAAAATGAGGATTGTTTTAAAGGATTGATTTTATGGTTTACATTTTGAGATTTTACATATTTTTAAATTCAAAGTTGTTCTTCCTGTATAGAAGGACTAGAATAAGATTAAGCATTGGGGTGCTAAAGAGATGGCTCAGATGTTAAGAGCACTGGCTGCTCTTCCAGAGGTACTGAGTTCCATTCCCAGCAATCACATGGTGGCTCACAATCATCTATAATGAGATCTGGCGCCCGGTTCCGGCATGCAGACACACATGCAAGAAGAGCACTGTATACATAATAAATAAATCTTAAAAAAAAAAAGAGTAAGCATCAATAACAGTGGGGGGAAAAGGCCTTGTTTGAAAAGATGGACAGGCAAAATTGGCTTGATTGTCTACTCCAAGGTTTTAGGACAGTAGAGCAGGGTGTGTGTGGGGGGAAGTGGAGGGTGTAATTAACAAATGATAGATAGGATTTCTTATATGAGTGTGTGACTCTTTAGTAGAAGGTGGAGCCACTGTGGTCAGGAAAGCATAGTTAGTACAACATAAGCTTAGGATGTCAATTCAGTAATGTTTTCCTTTTCTATTTTTTTTTTTAAATTGATTTGCTTTTTCTTTGCCGGTTTCAGGCCTGCACATAGTGAATTCTGTATACTCATAACAATGCCTTCTGTTTTCTTCTCCTTCTTCCTATAATACCCATTTCCTCCCTTCAGGTCTCTTTCCCACATTGTCTGGTCTTTGGAGATGCTAACAAGCTTCAGTAGATATTCCTACCCCATAGCAAAATGAAGATCTGGTTAGAATCAGTAGCCCATAGCAGCTCAGTCTCCAAGTGGGTTCCCTAGTAATGGGAACAGGACTGTCTCTGACATGAACTCAGTGGCTGGTTCTTTGATCTCCTCCCTGTGAGGGGGGAACAGCCTTACCAGGCCACAGAGGAAGATGATGCAGCCAGTCCTGATGAGACCTGATAGGCTAGGGTCAGATGGAAGGGGAGGAGGACCTCCCCTATTAGTAGACTTGGGGAGGGGCATGTGAGGAGATGAGGGAGGGTGTTATAGCTGGGATACAAAGTGAACAAACTGTAATCAATAAAAAACAAATTAATTAAAAAAATCAGTAGTTCCCAAAACAGAATAAAATGACATGGCTCTGAGAAATGTATCAGTTCTAACTCATATAAAACCTTTTATCTTTAAAAAAGATTCTTAATGACCTGACTTTAATCACATTCCACACAAGGAAGCAAATAGATAAAAGAGGTTTGGCAGAAATTTTAATTTTAAAATTTTAACAGTTTAATTTTAAGTACATTGCTTTAAGATAGCCTAGGAAAGCTAACTCCCTTTTATTTCCATTTTAGCAACGGAAGATGCATATAAGAAGGAGCATGTCAGGTTGGGGATTTAGCTCAGTGGTAGAGTGCTTGCCTAGCAAGCGCAAGACCCTGGGTTCAGTCCTCAGCTCTGGAAAAAAAAAAAAAGAAGGAGCATGTCTGTTCTTTTCCTTACCACTCTATTCCTGTAAGGTTTGAGGCAGGGCATTAGCTTTCAAACCTTAATAACTGAGTTGGAAACATGAGCTAGGATTATATACTCTTTTGAACTTGTTTTCATTTAAGGTATCCATAATTCAAAGAGCACTATCCTAAAGATGAGTGCATATTTTGGCCAAAATCATGGCAGTGTGGGATCTGTTTCTCATCAGGTTTTCAAATATTTCTGTTGGTTGACTAATGTTGAAACCTGAGAACGTTGGCTGGTAACTAATGGTTAAGTTTGTTTCTTTAGTCAACTGTAACATATTGAGATAACAATGCAATCTTTCACAACCTCTTTTACTTTAGTGCTTGACATGATTTTGTAAAAAAAGGGATCAAGGGGTTTCTTACTGCCCCTTCCTAATTACATTATTTACTATGCAGAGTAGTATGCTGTTAACAAATAGGAGCAAAATTAAGTAGCTGACTGATTGAAATGTGTGACTATTTTCTATATTAAAGCAATTATAATATATGAAAGGACATAGAGCACTCACATGTAATTTCACTTTTAGGAACAGGATTTGTATTAGCTACATAATTTTGAAAATATTGAATATGGACATGGTGGACATGGTGACTCATACCTGTAATCAGCATTTAGGTTACCATGTGAGACATTTTGCATGTATGTTTGTCTGTGTGTGGGCAGTGGGGGTGGGTGGGTGTGTATTTCAAATTGGAAAGGCTGGGGCAGGGTGGACAAAAAGTGCCCCAGAGTTTGGTTTTGTGTCTCTGCATCTTCTTCGATCCCTTGCTGGGAGGAGTCTTTTAGAGTCCTCTGTGGTAGGCTCCTGTCCTGTTCTGTCTTCTACCGCTTCTGGTGTCTATCTTGTTTTCACTTCTGAATGAGAATTAAGCATCTTTCCTTGGGTCCTCCTTGTTGTTTAGCTTCTTTAGGTCTGTAGATTTTACTATGTTTACCCCATATTATATAGCTAATATCCACTTATCAGTGAATATATGCCATGCGTGTCTTTCTGGGTCTGGGTTACCTTCCTCAGGATGATCTTTTCTAGTTCCCTCCATTTGCCTGCAAATTTCATGGCTTCCTTGTTTTTAGTAGCTGAGTCGTATTCCATTGTGTAAATGTACCACAATCTCTGTATCCATTCTTCAGTTGAGGGACATCTAGGATTTTTCCATTGCAGTACAACTATTAGGTGTATGTAACCACTTACAAGGCTTTCCCAATAGGGGAGATGCTAGCTAAGCCACCAGGCTCCACTTTAACACCATGCCTTCCAAACAAGGAATTTTATACAGAATTTTATCTACAAACCACTTTTATCAGAATACCAGGGGCTTTATAGACACACGTCGCTGAAAGAGTAATTAGAAACTAACATGGGATTCCAATGTAAATTCACCAGAAAGCTTATTTAGTGTAAATGGGAGTTGTCATTCTGTTGATGGATGCCAGGCTAATGTTATAGAACAAAGACATGCCAGGCCTTTTTGATGAACAAGTATAACCACTAAATCTGATTAAAGATGACATTTGAAAAAGGAAACAAGAAAAAAATGCTTTAGAGACAGATGCTATATAACAGTAGACTGCTTTGTAATTCTTACCTCCCCAGAAGTAAATACACATTTTAGTGTGTGTGTTTGTGTGGATGTGGATGCATGCATGTGCAGATCCCTGTCAAGGCCAGAAGACATTTTCCTCCATGGTGTTATCCTCAGGACCAGCATTTACCTCTGTGAGGCACTGTTTCTCACTGTCTTATAGCTTAACAAACACGATAAAGTGGGTGGTTAGTAAACCCCAAAGATATTTCTGCTTTTGCCTCCCCCAAAACTAGGATTATGACTTGACCATCATCCATGTTCGACCATTCCTGAACTTTTTGCAAGGGTCCTGGGAATCAAATCAAATCCTCACTTTTAAGAGTCAAATATTTTCCCAACTTAGCAATGTCTATGGCTCAGAAACATCTCTATTACAGGGTTTAAGAAGTCACCCTCCAATACCTTTTTCTCAGAGGCGGGACCTGGGGCATCAACCCGCATGCAATCAGACATGCTCTTCTCTGGATCGAAAGCTGCTGACCCTGAGTGCAGTGCTTAGCCTCGCATCCTGAGTGTATCATTTTAGCTTTTTATGGTATCCAACCATGCTTGGGGAGAATGTCCTGCTTCAATGGCTGTAAAGGCCTGAATGATCATGGCTGCATCACACTGTTGTGAGACTCTAATCTTGCATATATACCACTGGCAAACCAAGGAGACCAACACCAGAAGGCCTGCTAACGCTCCCATGCCCGCCCATTCCTTCAGATGATTCATGGCTGCAGCAATCCATGATGATAATCCTGTGGCTAGTCCTGCGTCCACTCTGGTAGAATTTACTGTGACAATGGCCACTCTCAGCTGCTCCATCGTAGTATCGAATTCTCCAGTCCAATTACCTAAAATATAGCTCGACAATTGTTTAGACAGATTTGCAGCACAGGAAAAATTCTCATGTTGTATCGGACGGGTCTGATGCTCTTTGGGTGGATGACACCTAAATGAACATCAGTACAAAGTCCCAATTTATTTCTAATATCAGAGATCAGACCTCTACTCTTGCCTAATGCGTCTAAAACAAAAAGGGGAACTGTAGAGAGCTGCGGAATGCTGTGCCTTAAAGACGGAGCTGGTTTCCGCCTTCCACCTTCCCGATGGTGAGTGCTCTCTGTCACGAACAACTCCACATTTGGCTAAGGCTGAGGATCTGGCTTGCTTCCATGTATGTGGACCTATCTGCATTGCCCACGTGGCACGCCTGGGTTGGCTACCCAGAGGCTATTTAAGCTGTGGGCTGGCTTTCCCCAGGGTCAGATGATTGTTCAAGGTTCCTGAATAAACTGCATTGGAAAAAAAAAAAAAAAAAAAAAAAAAGAAGTCACCCTCGACTGTTCATGGTTATACATGCACACTGCTCTGAAAGACACGTGATCCTAATTGAGATATCTGAAATAATCCTTGAAAAATGTTCCTGTTTATGATGATAGTGTTAGGAGGAGGAAAGATGAGTGTTGCATGTGTTGGTTTTTTTTTTTTTTTTTTTTTTTTTTTTTTTTGTCAACTTGACAAACGCTAGAGTAACTTGAAATCAGGGGCCTACCATTGTAAAAAAAAAAAAAAAATTCTGTGTAAGATCCAGCTGTAGGGCATTCTCTTCTTAGAGATTGACGGGGGAGGACTCAGCCCACTATGGGTGTTGCCATTTCTGGGATAGTCATACTGCATTCTGTTTATAAAAGGCGTCTGAGCAAGTCATGATGTGTAAGCCAATTAGCAGCACCTTTGCATGGACTCTGTGTCAGTTCCTGCATCCAGGCTCCTGCCCTTTCTGACTTTCTGCTACATTGCTTTTGATGATGAACTGTTATTTGAAACTTAGAGTAAAATAAGTCCTTTTATCCTCAAGTTGCTTATGGTTATGGTGTTTCATCACAGGGAAAATAACACTAAAACAGTGCACGAGGAAAAAAAATTTTTTTTCTGTGAAACTTTGATGATTTTTCTCAAGGGATATGGGTCTCATTTAGAGCCTCAAGTCCATTGTTTATTATACTTGTCACTCATGTGGTTCCTTATAACTTTCATAGACCCATATGGCAGAAATAAAAATTTGTCTTATTTCCTCATTTAATTAGTATTTGAAGATGTATGCATTGAGATTAATACAAATCTCATGATTCCAATGCTTCATTAATTCTGATTCTAACTTTATACTTAGCACTAGACTATAATGTATTTGTACCTCCTGTGAATTTAGTTATTGCTTTTACAATATAAATAGCTGCCCCTTGTGTCAGGAAGTTTTCTGTATAACATGCTTATCCATTAACATAATAACTCAAAATAGAAATTCATATAGCAACAAAATGCCTAAAGTCTGACCATTGTATTTTTACTAAGTCTGTTCACAACATTTTGTATGAACTGCCTAAATTAACACAGACCACTTGGAGAATCAAACAATTGTGGTTGCTATTCAGACATACCATGATTTTGAACACTACCATAAAAGTTTTAGACTGTAACAATAATAGGAGACATCAAGTTCTTCAGAGTTCTTTTGTTGGGGGGGATTTTTTAGTATTAATTGCAGTTTATTCACTTTGTATCCCAGCTGTAGACCCCTCCCTCCCTTTTACTCCCACTCTTTCTTCCATATCTCCTCCCATGCCCCGCTCCAAACCCACTGATAGGGGAGGTCCTCTTCCCCTTCCATCCAACCCTAGCCTATTAGGTCTCATCAGGACTGGCTGCATTGTTTTCCTCTGTGACCTGGTAAAGCTGTTCTCCTTTCATGGGGAGATGATCAAAGAGCCAGCTACTGAGTTCATGTCAGAGACAGTGCCTGTTCCTCTTACTAGGGAAACAATTTGGATACTGAGCTGCCATGGGCTACATCTAAGTTCTAGGTTATCTCCATGAATAGTCCTTGGTTGGAGTATCAGTCTCAGAAAAGACTCCTGGGCCCAGATTTCTTGTTTCTGTGGCTCTCCTTATAGAGTTCTTGCATGTATTTGTCAACACAGAATCACTATCAAATCAATTATATCCTATTGCTGTTTCAGTTATTAAACTTAAATGATAAATACTCATGAGTGTAGTGTGAATTTCAGTTTATGTAACTGTCGTGTGCGTGCTGTGTACCTCTCTTCTAGAAATTAATTACAAGCTGCATGCTATGTTCCTGTTTCAAAGTTGCTCTAGTTTATCCAAAGCTATTTTGATGGTGAAAAATGCAGTCATTGTGGGTGCAAGCATAAGTATTTAAAATACAGTTAGAAATTATATTGGGTTCATGTAAGAAACAGTCCCTGTTCCCCTTACTAGGGACCCCCCCCACACACCCTAGGGAGGAACAGCCCTGCTAGGCCACAGAGGAGGACTTTGCAGCCAGGCCTGAAGATACCTGATAAGCTAGGGTCAGGTGAAAGGGGAGGAGGACCTCCCTATCAGTGGACTTGGAAAGGGGTAGGGAGATGAGGAAGGGTGGGATTTGGAAGAAACGAGGGAGCAGGATACAGCTGGGATACAAAGTTAATAAACTGTAACTAATATTGAAAAATAAAAAATGTAACTTAAAAAAGAAATTATATTGGTTTAGGCAGTAGTAAGAGTAGATGTTAAGTTCTCCTCGATACATGACCTCTCCAGTTATATGTAGTTGGCTCTGGTTTACAGAACCAAAAGGAAGTTTCCTCCTATTTAGTGGCTCTTAAGCCAATCCAACAGTTGCAGATTACCCCCAAGATATAAGCACCATGATTGCACTACTGGGGATATCTTGTTGGTTGACCACTCTTGTGATTTGTAGGCATTGCATATGTGTAGGAATATTGATTGCCTCTCTCCTGAAAGTCTTTAAATTAGTAACTTGACAGTTACTTGGGGACCATTCTCCTTCTCTGTATTTACTCACTTGAACTAAAGTGGATGGTTCTTTATCAGTCCTTTAATATAATTCTTTTGTCTACACTTGGGCACTTAGGAATGGCTTTCTTGGCATTTCTTAATTTGAGCTCATTTATTTTCTCCAACTGTGGAATTCTTCACGATTTATGGTCAGCTGATAGGCCCTATTTTACAGTCAATGGTTTCATGAATACATTTTACAAACTGTTATGTTTGTAGTTTGTCCAAGTTAGGACTTGAGGATGGTGAGTTATTGCATAC
Source organism: Meriones unguiculatus (assembly GCF_030254825.1). Lineage (NCBI taxonomy): Eukaryota > Metazoa > Chordata > Mammalia > Rodentia > Muridae > Meriones > Meriones unguiculatus. Next base: position 55,968,171 of record NC_083362.1, on the reverse strand, counting down.
AAGTTTGAACCTTTCCTCTTTTCTAAGATCTTTAGTTTAGCTTAGGTAAATTGTTGGGTTTAGGGATACTTAACACAAGATACTTGTATATTTTATCTGTTATAAATGATTATCATTTTTGCTTTCTAGAGAATCATTTATTCTGTGAAATCAATATTGCACAGAGTATGTGAATAAAGTGTTTTAAGAACATTTATTGTGAAAGTGACTCAAAAATATTGATATAGAAATATCATCCAAAGTTGATGATCTGCCATTACAAGATGGTATTCTAACTGAGCAGATGTAAACACAGAAGAAATCTGGAGGCACTCTCTGAAGTGTGGTCAATAGAGTACCTGCTCTCTGAAGCATTATTATAAAGCCTAAAATGAGTGTGATAATGGTTGACAGCATTTTCTTTATATCCCCTTGTGTGTATTTTCCTTTTTATTTTTTATTTTTTGCTTTTATTCTCATCTTTTTTGTTACCTCATCCTGTTATTATTCTGTATTCTTGGAGGAGTGCCCAGAATATTTTTTTCACCCCTTTAGAGTCTTTCTATGGTTTGATGACCCCATCACTATCCGAAATTATCAATTTGGAATATTAACTTAAAACAACACACATTCATCTTTACCATAGCATGTGATATATTGGAGATAGAGGTCGACAAAACTGATCTCAAGCTTCTTAAATGTTCTTCATCTGACAGTAACCATGGGCTATCAAAAGTATTTTGAGTTCAAAAAGTGACATTCTCCAAATATAAAATATAGACACTAGATATCTATTGCTAGCACGTATAAAACAATGGAGGGCATCAGTAGGATCTTTGTTGGTTGCATATCTTTTGTGAGTACGCATTCAAGTTCAAGGGTGCATACTTGTGTGCATGTGTGCACATGTATGGAGGACAAAGGTCAACACTGAGAGTTGATTTATAAAAGTTATTCACTTTTGTTGTTGTTTGCTTTATCAGTGTCTCACTGAGACCCGTAGTTTGCTGATTATGTTGGTCTCCAAGGATCCTATGTCACCCACTTTTTAATTCTGAGCTATCAGGCCCAATTCTTCTTTCTTCAGTATTTTTTCTTGAGATTACAATATTTATACATCATGTTTTCCCTTCCCTTTCTTATTTCAACTCCTCCTTTGTACAGTTAACTGCCTCTTTCAAATTCATAGATGCTTTTAAAAATTGTTGCTATAGTAATGCAGCCATGACCATTCAGGCCTTTACAGCCATTGAAGCAGGACAGTCTCCCCAAGCATGGTTGGCTACCATAAAAAGCTAAAATGTTACGCTCAGGATGCGAGGCTAAGCACTGCACTCAGGGTCAGCCGCTTTGGACCCAGAGAAGAGCATGTCTGGTTGCATGCGGGTTGATGCCCCAGGTCCCGCCTCTGAGAAAAAGGTATCGGATGGGTCTGATGCTCTTTGGGTGGATGACACCTAAATGAACATCGGTACAAAGTCCAATTTATTTCTAATATCAGAGATCAGACCTCTACTCTTGCCTGATGCGTCTAAAACAAAAAGGGGGAACTGTAGAGAGCTGCGGAATGCTATGCCTTAAAGATGGAGCTGGTTTCCGCCTTCCACCTTCCCGATGGTGAGTGCTCTCTGTCACGAACAACTCCACATTTGGCTAAGGCTGAGGATCTGGCTTGCTTCCATGTATGTGGACCTATCTGCATTGCCCTCGTGGCACGCTGAGGTTGGCTACCCAGAGGCTATTTAAGCTGTGGGCTGGCTTTCCCCAGGGTCAGATGATTGTTCAAGGTTCCTGAATAAACCTCATTGAAAAAAAAAAATTGTTGCTATATACTATATAAATATGCAGTATTGTATATATTTAATAATATAAAACATATATTATAGTATATTTTATATTATATCAAATATACATTATTTATTAAACATATAATGATATATTTGTTGTATATAATATATAATACCATGTATATTTGGAATACATGTAGAAATGTATTCTAAATATGTAGGCATAGAAATATATTCCAAATAAGTAGATACAACCTTCTTAGTCTGTGTAATGTTTTTTGTCTGTGGGAGATTCAAGGCTGATTAGTTGATACTGAATAACCAATATCAAATAACTGATATCTTCCCCGGAAAAGACTATTTCTTTTGTTGTCCGTATTCTGAAATTGCTGTAGTTCTTTGTCTAGGGCTGGGGCAATTTGGTCTTTTTTTTTTTTTTTTTTTTTTTTCTTGTTGTGTGAGTGTTTGTTATTGTCCTTGTTCAGCTCATGTTTAGGTAGCCATGTTGGTGAGAATTCACAAATGGTGTAACTTCTCTCACATTTCTTGGAAACACAATATCCAGCAAACTTCTCTTCCTCTGCCTTTGACAATGTGGTTGTTGGCAATGAAACTTAGCTCCTCGTGCTTGCACAGCAAACAGTCTATGAGATACACCATTTCTCTGATCCCTTGAAAGCATTTTTTTAGTGCAGTGTTTTTCATGTTTACTATTGCATAAAATTTACTATTACGTAAACTGTAACTGTTTTTACTAAAAAAAAGTCTTTGGCTTCTAGGACAATCACAAGCACATGCATGTTTCATTTTCTCTTTCTCTGCAATAGTGCTGTTTCATGATATGAATACCTAATAAATATTTACTGATTTACATTTAGTCTCTTTTTTGAAAATAGCAATATTTTACTTAATTTTCCTCTGGCCTTCCAGTTTGGTTTAGACTTAAACTGCTGGACTATATTTTGTTGTTGATGGGAATATTTAGAATTAGACACTGGACAGTTTGTTCAAGGTTGCTTAGAGAAATACTACCAAAAAAAAAAAAACACATGAATTGGTATAGAAGGACTTTTCAATGGAGGCTGAATGACAGGCAGCAAATAGTAACAGCTACTGTGTGGAAAATAAAGACAGATATTCTCTGATATTTCCGATAAAAGAAATCGACTAATTCTGAAAATTTATGAAAACATTCCACAAACCAACCTGAATATTTCCAGTGTCAGGATTCCCACTGGTGTTGGTGGAAACTGGCATAAGCAAGGTATCCTGGACAGTGGAATAAAATGAACAGTATGTGATGCGGAGATATTTGAATAAATCAAAATGCAAATGGAAAGATATTAAGAGAATGGCAGTACTGATAATTGTCATTATAGCAGGGAGAATGGTGGATTTTAAATTTTACATTTGATGAAATAATTAAAGACCTAGTTCTAGTATGAGACTTAAAGGTCTTAAGAGACTGTAAGCTGACTTTTAACTGAGAGAAGGTTTATTATAGAATCTACTTTGCTGACATAGGAAAATCTATTTCTATGGATTGAGCTATGATATACCTTAAAAATGGAAAATTAAATCATCAGGCCGTCAAGTGCTTCTATTCATTGTGATAGTTTTGTTGCTGTTTTTATTATTAAACATGCTACAATCTTCTGGTATTCAGTATTTTGGGTTTTTGTTGTTGTTGTTTTGGGTTTGCCTCTCTTATTCATCCTAACAATATAACTCTCAGTATTTCATTCTGAGAAAATGAGGATTAAGACTGACTCCTTGGAGAACACCCTCAAACATTTTAATGCCATTGTTCCTAGATTGACAGAAAAAATGATTTGCCAACATATATATGCATGTATTCCATATGTACATGAATACATAACACACACACAGACACAGCCTACAGATGCTAATCAAAAAAACAACATTTCCTCTGATAAACTCTGCTGACAGAGCTTGTCTAGCACCTCCAAGTTTCCGTTTCTCTTGACTACAAAAAGGATGATGTGAGTGTGGCCGTAATAAAAGGGTCTGACACTCATCAACATTTCCCCAAGAGACATATGCTGTCTCTGTACCTCATATCTTGTGTGAAGAATGTACAGGGTTTAGGTACCCAATTTAACTTCAAGGAATCATTCGCTAACCTTTAAAAAATGTTTTTAATGGAAAGAAAAAAGTTGAGGCCAGGATATTTTCTCAGTAAATATTGATCATCCTTTGATACTTTAGACAGAAGCTTTCTCGGGGTTGTACCCTATAACTTCAAATAACTTCTGGTGGTCTTTTGCTCATCCTTCAGAAGCTTTTATAGAAATATCAATTGGGGAGTGAATTCAGATAGGAATGAGTGATAGAGAAAATGCCAACTCTGGGAATTATAAACTAAAGAGCTTCCTCAGGCTCCTTAATTTGTAAGTTGATATCCAGGATTCCTGCTTCCTCTGCCGAGAGGAACAGTTCCTGGGTGCTTTAGTACAATTTCACTATTCCTTAGAATAATATGGATGCACTTTAATCTGGTGGCTATATGCAGGAATAGGAGGTCCACATGAATTTAAACTCATTTTTATCATTAATGTCTTGGATATCCCAGGGAAAATTTTTCCAGATACTATATTATCTCTCATCTGATCTCATTCATCTCTGTGTCAAATATTCTAGAGAGAGAGCAGAGGTATTTTTCCCGAGAAGGGGGACAATAAGAATTGTATATCCTTGCCCAAAAATTCAAAGGTATGGGAAATTCAATCCAGTTTGTCTCTGAACATTTAATTAACTAATTAGCATTAATTAATAAGACTAGATTAAATTTGATTGTCACTGTATTGGTGGTTTGCTAGTGTGTGAATGTCTATTTGTGGGCATGCATGTGCCTCAACATGCATGTGAAGGTCAAAAGGAAACATTTGGTAGTTATTTCGTACTCTCCACTTCCATGAACCTGGGACCCATTTGTTTGTGCTGTTGTATGCTGTACTCCATGATAGCTGTCCCCTGAACTTCTGATCAGTTCTCCTATTTCCAGCTTCCTATCTTTCTAAATACATCCAGCTTTTTTACCTGGGATGAGGAATGGAACCTAGGTTATAAGACTTGCAGGTCAAGTACTTTGATCCACTGAGTTATCTTGGCAGTTGCCCCTTTGAACATTTTTGAAAGATGCTTTCTTGACAGTTGAAAAAAATCTTGACTCTAAACACATAGATTCAAAGAATGGTGGTCTGTTTTGGAGTAAAATCATAACTCAAGTCTCCTTATAATAAAAAGGAACTATTAGCTTCTTCTGTCGTTACTGTTTAAAGCAGCTATAGGAAAGTCTTGTTTTTGAACTATCTTGTTACCTCATTTCATATTATGTATGTGAGAGTGAAAACTATTTGAGGAATGGGCCTCCTAGCATATTGTACATTTATTCTTGAACAAGAACAAAAACAAAACTGTGGCAGAAATCCTGACAAAAACAACCAAAGGGAGAAAGGGTTCGTCTGGAAACAGTTTTGAGAAGATAATCCACGGTAGTGGGGAAGAAATGAGAAGCTATATGAATCAGCTGGACACACCTGCAGGCAAGAAGGAAGACAGGTAAACGGGAGCTCAGCTTTCGTTCTCCTTTCGATTCAGTCTGGTTCCCCAGATAATAGGATGGCGCCACTCCGCTCAGAGTGCACCTTCCTTCCGCAGTTAAACCTTCTTTGGAAGACCCACGTATCAGCAACCAAGAGTTTTGTTCCCATGGTTATTCTTAATTTTTTAAATTAAAAATTAAATTAATATATTTATTACAATTTATTCAATTTGTATGTTCACTGTAGCCTCCTCTTTTGTCTCCACACAGTCCCACCTGTGCTTGTTCTTCTCCCCATGTGCCCTTTCCCTAGGCCCCTGATAGAGGCAGATCTCCTCCCCTTCTATCTGACCCTAGCCTATCAGCTCTCATGAGGACTGGCTGCATCATCTTCCTTTCTGGCCTAACAAGGCTGCACCCCAAAGCGGGAGGTGATCAAAGAGCCAGCCACTGAGTTCATATCAGAGACAACCCCTGCTCCTTTACTAGGGAACCTACTTGGAAACTGAGCAGCCAGTGGGCTTCCTTTGAATAGGCGGTCTAGGTCCTCTCCATGCATGGTCCTTAATTGGAGTATTGATCTCCGTAGGCACCATCGGGCCCCAGGTTTTTTGCTCTGTCAGTCTCCTTGTGGACCCCCTTCTTCCATAAGATTTCCAGCACTCTGCCCAAACTTCTGCTATGAGTCTCAGTAAGAATACCACTCAGCAATTAAAAACAAGGAAATCATGAAATTTGCAGGCAAATGGTGGGAACTAGAAAAGATCATCCTGAGTGAGGTAACCCCACATCAGAAAGACACACATGGTACATACTCATTTAAAGGTGGATAATAGCCATATAGTATAGAATAAACATGCTAAAATTTATAGTCCTAAAGAAGCTGAACAACAAGGGGACCCTAGGGAAGAGGCTGAAACCTCTTTCAGAAGGTCAAACAGGATAGACATCAGAAATAGGAGAAGACAAAGAACAGGACAGGAGCCTTCCACAGAGCACCTTTGAAAGACTCTACCCAACAGGGTGTCGAAGGAAAACTAAGAGTCTTCATTTTTTAAAAGTAATTTTCTTTTATAAAATTAAAATATTATTATGTATTGTTTGTGTGAGTGTGTGTGTGAGAGAGAGAGAAAGAGAGAGAGAATGTCACATGTGTCTAGGTGCCTGAGGATTCCAGAAAAGGACATTGATCCCCTGGAGCTGGCATTCCAGGTACTTGTGAGCTACCTGGTCTGTGAGGTGGGCTTAACTAGGGTCCTCTGTAAAAGCAGTATGAGCTCTTAGTCAATAAACCATCTCTTCAACCCTGTCTCCCATAGGGATTTTTAACCTAACCCAAACGACAATGATGGTTACCCACTGTATAGCCCGACAGTCTATGCTCTTCACTTGTATGTATCACTAGAAGTCTATAAATTATTCTGAATTACATAATATCCATCTGCAGTACCTTGCAGAGCAGTAACTAGATGTTGTGGGTTTGGTGGATATAAGAAATGTATGAATGTTGACTGTTTCAGGCACCTCATGATAACCAGTGCTAAACTGGATTGTTTAATAAGCCAATCTTACCACTATAATATTTACTGGAACAGATTTTCAAGTGTTTCTTTCTGCGGGTAAACAACAGTTTTTACTTTTTATTTAGCTGGTGGAACCAGGGACTTTGGAATGCCTTCTTGTTATCCAGAAATCTCAGATCTTTCAGCCTCAGACTGAGTTAGGGAAGCAGTTGTAAAGTTGACTGAGCTTGGATCAGATTGTAGGAATTTCAGCTCCATGTTTGATACAATTTTTAAAATCGTAAAGTCTGTTTTATTTTTGCAATGATTCATCAGTATGTGGTCTCGTCATTTGCAGCTACCTCAGAAGATTTATAGAGGCATTTCAAGAGAAATAATAAGGAAATTGAAGGAAAAAATGTTGTCGGGGAAGCTAGTAATGCCAGTCATAAATGTGTGTTAGAATCCATTAATTACTTAATACAGTTTAATTCCAAAATTTAAATAGTTTACATTGATTCTTGTGTTTCTTGTTGTTCTGTGTCAGTCATAGAGAAAATAAATTTATGAGCAAGAAATGATAAAATTTTTCTAAGACATCTGGATAAATTCATCTGAACTTCAAGAATGAATTTAGAAGAGTAGCTATGTTGGTACATGCTCCTAATCTGAGCACTTGGGAATTGGATACATGAGAACTGTAAGTATGAGGCCAGCCTGGGCTACAGAAAAAAAGGAGTTAAAAATGACATTACTTAGTATTAGCATGTGAATTTATTCTGAAACTCAGCTTCTTTCACCAATCTGGCAAGTTAGAACATGGAGCTTAATATGAGCTGAGTAAAATAGGGAAGGAATGTGAATTTGATGAAGTTTTCTGGCAATTAGAGCAATTTATTTCACTATTAACATGACAGGCTCGAAATAGAAATCAGCTATGGATGAAAATGCAATTTTGTTGCTGGGTATTCCCAGTGCCATGTAATTAAATAAAAAAATGGGGTCAAGGGGCAAAGGGGCGTCTGCAGTGGACTCCTCCTGTGGAGCAGTCATCAATCATGTCTGGATTTGCTGCCTCCCGGTTGTAGATGATGTTGATCTGCAAGACGGTGTTACATTGGGATGTTTTTCCACTCTAAATACATTACAAGTGGAAAACAATAATCTCATTTAATTAGAAATACCAGATTTAACATACTATATTATTTTCTGTGTGGTGGTTGGAAAAGTGGTATAATAGTTTGTTTGAAATGAAATAAAAATATCAGTATGTCCCCTCCAGGTCTTTCTATCTCCCCCCTTCTTTTGTAAGATTTCCAGCACTCTGCCCAAAGTTTGGCTAAGAGTCTCAGCCTCTGCTTTGATACCCTGCTGGGTAGAGCCTTTCAGAGGCCCTCTGTGGGAGGCTCCACACAGAGAGCAACAGAACCAAGAAATCTGGGCACAGGGGTCTTTTCTGAGACTGATATTCCAACCAAGGACCATTCATGGAGATAACCTAGAATGGATGCAGAGATGTAGCCTATGGCAGTTCAGTATCCAAGTGAATTCCCTAGTAAGGGGAACTCTGAGTTAAACTCAGTGGCTGGCTCTTTGATCTCCTCCCCCCTCAGGGGGAGGAGCCTTACCAGGCCACAGAGACAGTGTAGTCAGTCCTGATGAGACCTGATAGAATAAGATCAGAAGGAAGGAGAGGAGGACCTCCCCTATCAGTGGATGGCATGCAGTAAGAGAGGTGGGGGGCATTTGGAAGGAATGAGGGAGGGGGCTACAGCTGGGATACAAAGTGAATAAACTGTAATTAATATAAACATTTTTTTTAAAAGTATCAGTATGGACCATGCATGAAAATTACCTAGAACCCCTACACAGATGTAGCCCATAGTGGCTCAGTCTCCAAGTGGGTTCCATAGCAATGGGAACAGGGACTGTCTCTTACATGAACTCATTAGCTGGCTCTTTGATCACCTCCCCCTGAGGGGTGAGCAGTCTTACCAGGCCACAGAGGAAGACAAGACAGCCAGTCCTAATGAGACCTGATAGGCTAGGGTTAGAGGGAAGCAGAGGAGGACCTCCTCTATCAGTGAACTTGGGGAGGGGCTTGGGAGGAGATGAAGGAGGGAGGGTAGGATTAGAGGGGATAAGGGAGGGGTCTACAGCTGGGATACAAAGTGAATAAACTGTAATTAATACAAAATTTATTAATTAAAAAGAACAAAAATATCATAATTGAATAATGCAATATTAATATGTTATTCATAATCTCACAATATAGAGAAGGGTGTAGGCTTGTGGCGTCATTTATTCAAGGAGATGTTCTAATCCAATTCTAAAATTTATGTGATGTTGAATATAAACTAGATTATATAGATGCTTTGCATCTAGTTTTGTTTGGCTTCTTTAGACTATATTTGAACACATAAGGTAGTGTAAATGTGTCTTGACTTCTACAAACAAAATTAAAGCCAACATTATTTGTCCTGACAAGCCCTGACATGAACCAAACTTGTTTATATGAATATTGATCTTCATATAAAAATTTTATAAAATATACAACAAAGTGTTTTTATCACTAGTATACTAGAAGGATGTTTCTATATTCTTGTCTAGTTTGAATGTCTGTCAGAATTCTAGTAATTAGCTCCACTGGGCTTACATGATTAATTAATGGTAAAGTATAAGTTGGCAAATATCTCCTTTCCGCCAATACCAATTGTGCAGATTTAAAATAGTATCTTTTTTTAGTATCCTTGTGTTCATCTATATGTTTATTTTGCTGCACTATTTATCAAGATTCTCTCTTGTGATGGAAATCAATATGATGAATATGATGAGTCCCTGACATCAAGAAAGTTAAAAAAGTAGTATAAATGGAAGTGTGCAAGGAAATGCATGTTATATTATCAAGACAAACTATGATGTATATGCCTAGGTATCCCAGTGTGGGCATAACGACCGATTGCTTAAATTCTTCTGTGGCTACATTTACGTACACAGTATACATGATGGCAAAAGGGACTTTCTGGTATAACAGCTAGGGTAATGTGAGTTGAAGTCATTTGCTAAATATGAAGACCTGGATATTAGTCAATGATAGAGTATGGAGGGAGCCAGGTTCTAGAGTAGCCCCCACTTAAGGAGAAACATGAATAAGAAGGAAGCCTGCAGACAGGTAGGCCTGCCCAGTCACTGAGTAGAAATTGTATAATGTAGGGGTCATTTATAGACTTAAGCAATATAACAGGAAGAGTAGTCTATGGAAACATAGTGATTTATTGTATACATAGGGAAAGTCAGTTGTCTCTGAAACAAAGCAATACACACACACACACACACACACACACACACACACACACACACACACACACTTTCTCAAGCCTGCACACATGGTCTCAATACCAAGTTTCAAGTTTGGACATTTGGAAACAGAAAGTATAGGATTTTGTCAGCTTATAGATAGAAAAGCAGAAATCTGGAAATCATCAAGTATCATCAACTTTGGGGCAAAAGAAACGAACTTTGAGGACCTAATTATGCGCAAAAGAGGAGCTATCTCCAAAGACAACAGAAGACGGTTTGGAGTGACTTTCAAGGCAGGAGAAATTATTGAACAAAAGAGAAGAAATATTTTTAATAGGAGGACTAAAGGTGTCAACTAGCCTCAGTCAGGGGACATGTGGCTGTTTTAGCAGATAAGACTCATCAGAATGAGGAAGCAGAGGCCTGTATGGAGAGGAAAACAGTGAATGAGCAAGGAGTAAAGGGAGGTCTGCACAGTGCCTATAAGAGATTTTTCCCTTCATGTTGCCTGTGATTCATTTATTTAAATAATTTTCTATTACATGCATGTGATCCACTAAGCCATATCTCATGAGTATCTATTGCTATAAATGTTCAACTGGAACAACCTTTCACACCCCTCTTTCTCACTGTAGTTTTTGTGGTTGTTTTATCTATCTATCTATCTATCTATCTATCTATCTATCTATCTATCTATCTATCTATCTATCGAGACAAATCTCACCATGTAGCCTTGGCTGGCCTGGAGCTAAAGACGCTGACCAGGGTGGCCTTGACCACAAAGAGATCCATGTCACTCTTTCTCCCAAGTGCTGGGATTAACATGTGCACCACTTCTCCTAGCATCTGTCTTTACTTTTTTTTTTTTTCTAATATTTTTCAAGAGTGCTGGTTTATCTTATTTTTTCTCCATTAATTAATTAATTAATTAATTCACTTTTCATCCTGATCTCAGCTCCCCTTCTCTCCTCCCAGTCTCTCCCTCACATGCCCCTCCCCCCATTCTTCCCCTCTCCTTCTCCTCTGAAAGGGGGGAGGTCCCCCGTGGGTACCAACCTGCCCTGCCCTGGCACTCTAAGTCACTGCAGGACTAGGTGCATCCTCTCACACTGAGGCCAGACAAGGCAGCCCAGTTAGGGGAACAAGATCCAAAGGCAGGCATCAGAGAGGGCCCCTTCCTCATTTGTTAGGGGACCCACATGAAGACCAAGCCTCACATCTGCTACCTATGTGTAGGGGCCCTAGGACTAGTTCATGAATGCTCTTTGGTTGGTGTTTTAGTCTCTATGAGGCCCCATGGGCCCAGGTAAATTGACTCTCTAAGTCTTGTTATGGACTTCTTGACCGCTCCTGTCCCTCAGTCTTTCTGCCTACTCTTCGATAGGACGTCCTAAGTTCTGTCTAATGTTTGCTGTGGGTCTCTGCATCTGTTTCCATCAGCTGCTAGGTGAAGCCTCAGAGGAGTTACGCTAGGCTCCTGTCTACAAGCATAGCAAACTCACATTAATAGTGTCAGAGATTGGTTCTTTCCCATGGATGGGTCTCTAGTAGGGTTGGTCTTTGGTTGGTCATTCCCTCAATTTTTTGTCATCTTTGTCCCCGTACATTTTGGGGGCAGGACAAATTTTGTTATGAATGTTTTGTGGATGGGTTGGTGTTCTTATCTCTCCACTGGAAGTCCTGCCTGGCCAAAGGAGGTGGCCTCTTCAGGCTCTATATTTTCCACTGCTAGGAGTCTCAGCTAGAGTGACCACTGTAGACTTCCTGGGTTTATATTAATTCATTAAGAAAGATTGTTAACAGGAACTCTTTCTGAAAAGTCTTGTTTGCTTTTCTTCTCTGGAATTTTCACTTTTACCATCTTAAAAATCAATTCTTTCTCTCTCTCTCTCTCTCTCTCTCTCTCTCTCTCTCTCTCTCTTTTGTTACGGTTTCTGACATAGTTTTCTGTAGCTTTATTGAACAATTTGAGTTCCTACTAGGTAGGAACATCTTGAATTTCTGTTTTCAAATTTTTAGTTTTCTGAAAACATATTTGGACAAATCTCACTGTCACCAACACTGCTGTGTTAAAGTTCCTACAATTTAGTAAAATATGATTAAACTGTTGTATACTATCTTCATGTGGGTAAATTAGGTATATGGTCAATTTTTTCTTTTCCTTTTTTTCTTTTTCTTTTTGTTTATTTGACAACAGAAAACATTAGTCTTTATTTTTGTTTTACAGCCTATTTCTCAGAATTGCTATTTGTGTTTCTAGCAACACAAATAGGGGACTCTACAGTACTCATGCCACAGAAAACTACTGCTGAGTTATTAATTTTCAAGCTTGGGTGTTTACTACCCTAAGCCAAACCCACCCTATCTCAACACCGATGCAGTGCTGGCACTTTTTGCCAGCATCGGTTCTCCTATGAGCTAAATCACAGAAGAGAACGACATGTTTTTGACAAATGTTTCCTAGAATGAACAGAAACCTGCTTGACTTTGCCCTCTTTGAAAACTACTGGAGAGAACGGGAAGTGTTTCTGAGCCGCTGTCTCCTGGTCCTGCCATCCTGAGAGGAGTAGCTGCTCGACCCAATGACAGAACACACTGATGTCTGCACAGATTCTTGGGTCCATAGGAGCCTTGTCACTATGGGAAGCCAAGGTCTGGTTCTACCTCTTATTTCCTAATAAGCTAGTCTGTTTCCCTGAAACTGGTCATTTAAATGATTTACATTAATTTGCTTAAAACGCCCCCCAATACAATTGGTGCTACAATGTCAAAATTGGGGGAAGGAGATACAGCTAGGGGAATAGGGTCAGGAAGGTGACCAGTGATTCTGGTGCTGGAACACATCACCCATAGCAGGCAGACAGGAAGGCCTCATAGGAGCGTGCTCATGGACTGGATGGGCTTCCCTTTGTTTCAGGCTATGCTACTATCCTTTCTATGTTTGCGTGTGAGGTTCAGGAGCTACACGCCTCTTTCCCAGGGCAGAGACCCGCAACATTGCTGTATCCACCCTTCATGCTGAGGTAACGGTAGCGTGGAGAGCGGGTGGCCAAGTTCCTCAGGAGTGGACTCCTTGTCTAGTGACCCTAGCTAAGGTGCGGCCTTGTCCTTCTCTGTGGGGAGCAGTGTCCACTGAACACCTGACATCACTGTGTCCCGTGAAAGGCTGGCTCATCCCAGCACTACGGTCACATGTGTTAGTGCTTTCCCTTCTGTCAGGAGAGGGGGTACCCACTTTCTCTTTTTGTATAGAAGGCATATCACAGAGTGATAAGTGTACTTTACAAAATGTGCTTTTATCAGATGCAAATATTGTCTATTTTTAAAGATCATTCTGTTTTTTTCCCCCCTCTGTGTCTACATTTAGAAACATAGAATTTGACAGTTGTTTCTTTTTCCCTGTTCTTCTGTCTTTTACAGAATAACTATAAGTCCAGTTTATCATATCAGGGAAAATATGGTCTCTTAAAAGTGACATAAAGATACAAAGATTAGCTTCAGTTTTCAAACATTTGCTTTTTCTTGAAAACTATTCAGTTTCATTTCAGATACCCATCAATAGTATTTGATTTTGTTTCCTCAAGATATTGATGCTTATGGGAAAAAGTTACATTAATAATATAGTGGCCTGAATAATTTCTTAATTAGAAAAATCTAAATTTAAATTTGGATGTATTTATTATTCAAGAATATTTTCAGGCTCCTTCTTTTTTTTCTTTGCAACTGTCAGAGTTTTAACATTAAGTAGGCAAACACTGGGCTGAGCACAGGGAGCCTTGTGGAAGAATGGGGAAATGATAGAAGGACCCAGAAGGAGTTCCATAAGGAGACTAACAGAGTCTACTAACCTGGGCCTAGGGGGTGTTATGGAACAAGGACCTTCCATGGACTCAACCTAGGCCCTTTACAGATATGTAGACAATGGGTAGATAGGCCAACATGTGGGTCCCTAGAAAGGGCAGTGAGGGTAGGAGGGCTGTCATTGATATGGAGTGTATTGCCTGCCTTTCATTCACTTGCCCCAGGCATGGCTGCTTCTCCAGACCACAGAGAAAGAAGAAGCACTCAGTTCTGATGCAACTTGATGGGCTGGGATGGTGTGTGTGTGTGTTTGTGTGTGTGTAGGGGGGATCACTTTTCTGAAAGGGAGGGGAAAAGGGAGGGAGGGAAGAGGGACAGTGGAACTGGGAGGAGAGGAGGTGAGGGGGTAACAATTGGGATGTGAAGTGAATTAAAACAATATATGCTAGATATTTATCTAGCACATATCAATATGTGCTAGATAAACAAGCAATGTCCTTAGAGTTTTCTGGGCTCAGACATTACCGTTGTGTGCACCTCATAGTCAGGAGACAGGACTGGTCAAAAGCAATCTGTGTGATCATTGTGGCAAACACACCATTCCTATGATGACATGTTGAAACAGAAGTCATCAAATCTATGTAATCACATAAACACAGAATTGTGTCAGTATTGTGACCTGGATAAGTCCTGAACATCTCTGTTTGATGTCCTACATAACCATTGCAGGTGATGGCAGAAAGACATCTAACTCCTGTATTAAAAGCAGGGCTCTTTTGGCCCTTTGTCCAAGTATTGCTAATGATGATGTCAAAATTCAGTGTCACTCAGCTTCCTTCTGGCCTTCTTATATCTGGCATGCAAATGTAAATCTTCACAAACTCTGTCCTTTCTCTAGCCACTCCCCTCCTTCCCTCTGTGTCTTCCCTTCCCTTTTATTAATGTAAACAATTATTTGTGTTAATATCTAAAAATAATAGCTTCAATGTGAAGAGAAGGTAGCTCGTTGAGATGAAAATCTGTATTCCTTCCGTTTTCTTAATGGTCACAATAAATGCCATCTTAGAATGAAATTCCACTAATTACTTAGGCAAAGCTAAAATATTTATTCATGTTTTACAGGAGGTCATAATGTATTATCCTCTTGGAAGTTTATAAGAGCTGTTCATTTCTTTCTTCAATTACAGAAATTATTTGACATTTGAGATACTGTTTTCTTAATAAAAGTGAAGAAGTGATTACTTAGAAAAATTTGAAACCCATATTTCGCTAATCTTTTATTGTACTACAATTATACTTGGTAATAAAATGGAATCTCATTCACCCCTTATTTTGATGGGTCATAAATTAAAACACATGAGGCTGTAGAGTAGGAAATTTTATGTTTCAAACTTGAGCCTCCTACACTGAACAGAAGAAAGATAAGTGTTCTGAATCAGGCACATTTTATACAAATAGCTCTATGTTTAAGAACAGATACACTTAAACATTTGCAGTAAATGTGACACTGTTTTATCAGCACATAAAACTTCAGGAAACGTTTTTTTGTGAGTGTGCATCAAATTATATACCAGACCACAGTGTAAGGTTCTTCACATGAATGGGATAGTTGATACTGTAGTTGATAGTTAAATACTGATGGTACTTAAGTCTCCTTTCCAAAATCATCTGCCTGAGGCAGGATGTTCATTAGTTTGAATTTAGCTCAAACTGAGTTATACAGTGAACTAAGTGTAGCTGATGGTACACTGCTAGATCCTATCTGCAAAAGGAACACAAGCCACGTTCAACAGAAAACAAACAAGTGCAGTGAAATACATCAGCATTCCAGTGAGAATGGCTATCACGGTCAACACCAAGATAGTAGATTCTGGGGAGGATGCAGAGAGAAGGGAGCCTTACACACTCTTGGTCAGAAGACCACAGCCATAATAGAGAATAGTAGAGAAGCTCCTTCAAGTATTATGAGTGGGATTATTATAATATCAGAGGTTCTGCTATTGGGCATTTACGAAAAGAAAGGAAAACAAGCATTTTGGGGCCATAGTTACCTGCCATGTGTTTTGCAATTCTATTCATAGTGGCCCCTAAATGAAAGCAACCTGAGTCCATTCACCAATGTGTGGAATGGATTCTGTGTAGCTGCCAAGAATAATTAAGTAATAATTAAGAATAATTATTATTAAGAATAATTAATTATGTTTATGACAGCATAGACAGAGCTGAAAATCATTAGACTTAGTGAAACAAGCCAGGTATAGAAAGATAGATAACACAAGATCATGTGTCTACATATTCTTTTTTTTTTAATTTAATTTTTTTTCTTATCAGTTACATTTTATTAACTCTGTATCCCAGATGTGTCCGGCTCCCTCATTCCCTCCCAATCCCATCCTCCCTCCCTCATCTCCACCATGCCCTCCCCATTCATCCTATCCTGTTTTATCAGGTATCTTCAGGACTGGCTGTGAAGCCCTCCTCTGTGGCCTAACAGGACTGCTCCTCCCTTGGGGGTTGGGGAGGTCAAAGAGCCAGTCATTGAGTTCCTGTTAGAAATAGTCCTTGTTCCCCTCACTATGGGAAACCAATTGGTTACTGAGCTACCACAGGCTACATCTGAGCAGAGGTTCTAGGTTATATCCATACATGGTCCTTGGTTGAATGTCAGTCTCTGAAAAGACCCTGTGCCCAGATATATTTGGTCCTTGTGGAGCTCCTATCCTTTCCCCATCATACTAACTCCCCTTCTTTCATATGATTCCCTGTACTCTGCCGAAGGTTTGGTCATGAGTCTTTTTATCTGCTTTGAAAACACTGCTAGTTAGAGTCTTTCAGATGCACTCAGTAGACTCCGGTCATACATTCAGTGCACATCCCATCTGTCTTTCTAAACGAGAATTGATCATCTTACCCCATGTCTGCTCTCTTGAATATCTTTTTTAGGTGTATAGATTTCATTATGTTTGTCATATCTTATAGGTCTATATAAGTGAGTATATACCGTGTTTGTCTTTCTCCTTCTGAGATATTTCACTCAGAATGATCTTTTCTAGATCCCACCAGTTGCTTGCAAATTTCATGATTTTCTCTTTTTGATTGCTGAGTAGTATTCCATTATGTAAAAATACCACAATTTCTGTACCCATTCCTCCATTGATGGACATCTGGGTTGTTTCCAGGTTCTGGCTATTACAAATAAAGCTGCTATAAACATGATTGAGCAAGTATCCCTTTTGTGTACTTGAGCAAAGTTTGGGTATATACCTAGCAGTGGTATAGCTGGGTCTTGAGGAAGCACTATTCCTAATTGTCTTAGAAAGCACCAGATAGATTTCCAGAGTGGTTGTACCAGTTTACATTCCCACCAGCAGTGGAGGAGGGTTCCCCTTTCTCCACAACCTCTCCAACATGTGTTGTCACTTGAGCTTTTGATCTTGGCCATTCTGATGGGTGTAAGGTGAAATCTCAGGGTTGTTTTGATTTGCATTTCCCTGATGGCTAATGAGGTTGAGCATTTCTTTAAGTGTTTCTCTGCCACTCGATATTCCTCTGTCAAGAATTCTGTTTATTTCTGTTCCCCATTTTTTAATTGGATTACTTGGTTTGCTGCTTTTCAGCTTCTTTAGTTCTTTATATATACTGGATATTAATCCTCTGTCAGATAAAGGGTTAGTGAAGATTCTTTCCCAATCTGTAGGCACTTGTTTTGTTTTGATGACGGTGTCCTTTGCTTTACAGAAGCTGTTCAGTTTCATGAGGTCCCATTTATTGATTGTTGCTCTTAGAGCCTGTGCTGTTGGTGTTCTGTTCAGGAAGTTGTTTCCTGTGCCAATGAGTTCTAGGCTCTTACTCACTTTTTCTTCTAACCGATTTAATATGTCTGATTTTATATTGAGGTGTTTGATCCACTTGGACTTTAGTCTTGTGCTTGATGATAAATATGGATCTATTTTCATTTTTCTGCATGTAGAGATCCAGTTGGACCAGCACCATTTGTTGAAGATGCTGTCTTTTTCCCATTGAATGGTTTTGGCTTCTTTGTCAAAAATCGAGTATTCATAGGTGTGTGGGTTTATTTCTGGGTCTTCTATGCGGTTCCATTGATCCTCCTTTCTGTTTCTATGCCAATACCACGCAGTTTTTATTACTATTGCTCTGTAGAACAACTTGAGATCGGGGATGGAGATACCTCCAGATGGTCTGTTGTTGTACAGGATTGTTTTGGAGATTCTGGGTTTTTTGTTTCTCCATATGAAGCTGAGAATCTTTTTTTTTTTTCAAAGTCTGTAATGAATTGAGTTGGTATTTTGATGGGAATTGCATTGAATCTGTAGATTGCTTTTGTCTGGATGGCCATTTTCACAATGTTAATCCTACCAATCCATGAGCACGGGAGATCTTTCCATTTTCTGATATCTTCTTCAATTTCTTCCTTCAGAGACTTGAAATTTTTCTCAAACAGGTCTACATATTCTAACAAAGAACATGGTGTTAAAGTTAGATGTCAAATGGTAGCTTTCAGAGATTGGGGGAAAAGGGAGGTGAAGGAAGGATGGCACAGGTTTATTAATAAAAATGAGATTAAATTGTACTCAGGAATAGATAGTCTGATGTGTTACTGCATGGCAGGTTAGCTGTGGATGATAATCATAAACTCTCCATTTCTGAAAACTAGATAAGGAAATATCTAATGTTTTCTCCACGAGGAAACAGTAAATGTTTGAAGAGACAGAAATATTCAGGGTGGCTTACACTTTATAGATTGAGTACACACATCAAAGCATCTCACAGTGTTGCAGTAATGTGCAGCATTTTTAATATATTGTTAGGAATATAATTTAAAAAAATAAAGTCCCCAAACAAACAAACCTTCCATAGAACGTAATTGTCTCATTAAAAGTTCTGTTTACATCTGACTGCTTACACTGCCTTAATGTAATTGTTATGCCAAACTGAGAGTGTTTCAAAATGTTAAATCCAAAAGCAAGTGAATATGGGTCAATGGAAAAAATGAAACACAGCAGGACATGCAAGCTGAGAGTCTCTGGGGACCTGTTCTGCAGAAGGGCAAGGTGTTGAATGTAATTTGTTTATTGACAATCCGACAATGGTGCACTGAACCAGCAAAAACCACAAAAGTAATGAATCCTTTCCTTTTTAAAAGTAATTATATTTGAACAGTTCAAATTAACCTGTGGTTTGAGGCTACTGCTTGGGTGGACTAATTCGCTGATGTAACGACTTTTCTCGTTTTTGCTCTGATGATTTAGGTAAGAAAGGAAAGGAAAGGAAATTCTGGGCCTATGCGTTTATTCTTTAGTGAGAAAAAAAATAATCAGCTATTTTCTCCCTGTCACATTTGAAAAGTATCTCCACAGATCAAATGTTAGGCAGGGTAGTTAAAATGTCAAATTGGAAATAAATAAAATTGTTGCCATGCTATGCTCTAGCACTGAAAACAAAATGAACTCGATTGAAAGGAAGTTGGAGACACACTGCTGTTAAGTATTTGAGATCTTTTCTATCAACAGACCGCTGCTTGGTTGAACCATCAGTGCTCGTTAGCGAAGAAAGCCTTTTATTTATTTATTTTTTGGGGGACCTGCTGTTATCTCTGTGTCTTGGACGGGTGATACCATGCTGGCATTATTTGAGCTATTATTTCTAAATATGCTGGATCATTAACTCTGTGGCCCTGCCTCATTATATGCGGAGATTCAGTAGCATGACACACGAAAAATCTCAGTGGAAGTTAGGCAAGCTTTCACGACACCCGGGATCGTTCTTCGGACATGGTTAGCATTCAGTGAATATGTTGGCGAAGCAAACTCAGTAAAACATGTTGCACTGCATATGTTTTAGAAAACACAAATTACTTACCAGGTCACTCCTCTTGTTCCAGGTTTATGAACAACCCATAATTCTTATGTTATTTGTTTATATACTAGAATTACCTAATGATAATTTTTAAAGTAGAATTTATAAACTAGAATTTATAAACTAGAATAATCCAATGATAATTGTGCCTTGAAAATGAGAAGGTGACAGGTCTTCCAAAAAAGGTTGACCAGGCTGTGGCATGAATCTAGTATGTTATCCACCCGTGCGTGTGTTTAATGCTTGGAGTACCGCTGTCAAAGACTGTGGAACGTTTTGGAGACTGAGCTTGTCTGGTTTAGGTGTGTCATTGGCTACGCGCAGTCCAGATCTAGAACCTGTCCTTGCTTCTAGCTGAATGTTCTGTCTTCTGTTCTGCTAGGATGTGAGCATTCCATAGGAGATAACCTCTGCCCCTGACCATATTGCTTCCGCTACTGTGCTTTTCGTAGCCCTGCATGAGAGTTTGAATCTTTCCTATTCAGTTGTCTCTGTCAGGTGTTTTACCACGATGATGAGATTTATTAATCCAGGCCAACATCAGTGCCAATGTTAAGGCCTCATGGACCATAGATGACTTATGAGTGTATGGAAAATGTAGTTTGCATCATTAGGATCTGATCTATAAACTTCTACCTTCTTTATAATGTAGAGAACCAATATAGCACTATGGTCTGATTTAGTACATAATTTCTTATATTAAGACATTAAAAATGTCACCTATTTTTGTTATAATGGCTACCCACCATCTGCAAAGAAGTATTTCACAATATTGATGCAGAATATATAAATGCTTTTCTTTCCAGGTTGATGACCTCTTCTAAGGAACAACTAGTCAATGTCCTGGTTAGTTTTTTTTTTTTTAATTTATTTATTTTTGTAGTATGTTTTCATTTTTCTCTGTGAAAAGTGGTTACTAAAGGAAATTAGTAAAATGAATTTATAGTTTTGAAAAATGATATTGGTTGTATTTATTCAATTCATCCTGGTTGTAGCACCATTCCTTTTCCCTTCCCAGTCTGTCCCATCGTCCCACCCTTCCCTCCTCCCCCATCCCCACTTGCCTATTCCTCAGAAAAGGAGAGCTCTCTTTCCCATCCGCCCCAGCTCATCACATTGCATCAGAACTGATCATGTCCTCTTCCCCTGTGGCCTGGGAAAGCAGTAGCAGCAGTGTGAAGTGATCAAAAGACTGGAAAGTGAGTCCTTCTCCAATGCAGTCTCCACTTCCATTGCTAGAGGTCCTGCAATTTTTGTCAACTTGACACAAGTTAGAGTCATCTCCGTTGAGAAGTTGCCTCCATCAGATGCCTCTAAGCAAATCTGTAGGACATTTTCTTGGTTAATGGTTGATATAGGAAGTTCCAGTCCATGGAGGATGGTGCCATCCCTGAGCAAGAGGTCCTGAGTGATATAAGCCACGAGGAACAAATCAGAAGTAGCACTCCTCCGTGGCCTCATATCCTGCCTCTAGTTTCAGGCACTTCTTGGGGTCTTGGCTTGGTTTCCCACCATGATGGACAATGGTCGGATACGCAAAGCAAATAACCTTTTCCCATCCCACATTGATTTTATTAATGGTCTCTCTCACATCAATAGAAAACCAACTAATACAGGGAAATATCATCCGACTTTATAGTACTTCCTTAAATTTTGATTGTTCTGGAAGGTTCTATATCCACTAAAATATATCTCGGCTAAATTCACTTTTCACGGAAGCGTTGTTTTAGTGTATATTTACTTCCTTTATATTTGTAAATGGAGTGCTGTGAAATGTATATGATTTAATTCTTTATTGACACCCTTTGTAAATATTTTCTAATAGAAAAGCCTTATGAAGTATATAAGATAGATTAGACTTGGATATGCCAGTCACAGAAAGAAGCTACTTCTCAGTGGACAAGCAACAAATAAGAATACTCTCACTCCACTTAGTATGAAAAATACTTAATGTGAAGTAGCATGCATGCCCCTCAGGGGATGAGAACTAATTATGGTCGTTCTTTAAGGTAGTTCATATCAATTATTTTACTACCCAGGTGTTTTCTAAATATATAGAATACTGTTTTGTAATTCCTGACAGTAGAGTGCAGCAAATATGCACTTTTTCTTCTAAATTAGAAGGCACAGTAATAAGAGCAACCCGGAGCCTTTCTCCTATGGAGGGAGGAGGAAGGCTCATCAGACACATGCGGTGTAGACACTGATCTGTCTTACCAGAGGACACAGCACAGAACCTATCTTGAAGCAACAGAAGGTTAGTGCCGAAGTTTCAACCATAATAATAAAGCAATCCAAATAGTCAGATCTCTGTCTATACTATAAACCTGGACCAATTTGTTTTTTAATTAAATTCTTTATGAAACATTGAATCGCCAAAGAATCCCTTTATCAAAATTCTGCATTAAGTTTCACAGTAAAAGCTTTGCACAACAGTTTACATTTCAAGCAATTGTGTGATTAAACTATCACATGTCAAATTGAGCACTTGTCTTTAAATGAGAATATACTTTTAGTGACAAGTTCATTATTCTATGTCTATGTTAAAACAAATATATTTATAATCTTATGTATCTGTATACTTTTTACCATTCAAGTAGTTGGGTAAATAAGTTTTCAAAATTAATTCGTGAATGGTGTGTGTCTGCACACACATGAAGGTATGTGACTGTGAAATGCTGTGATTGTGAAACACATGCATTGTTTGTGCAGAGAAGTCACAGGACAAACTGCAGATGTCCTTTTCCTTCTTCTACCACGCAGGTAAAAGGATGGAATTCACACCATCAGGCTTGGCAATGGCCACTTATTCTGCAGAGCCTGTCCCAAAATATTTTATAGAATTTTCAGAAGGCAGCTTTGTAAACTTCATTTTGCTATAATTCACATCCCCCACCATTACATTTTGCCATTTACTGTTTTTAAAGCACATCCATGGTTATGTGATTGCTACTATAATCTTATTTTAGAACATATTTACAAACTACAAGAGAAAAGCCTCAAATTATAGTTGTCATCCTTTTTTTTCCAACATCACTTCCTGTTACCAAGTCCTATAAATTACTAGGTTATATCCTATCTAAAATGCGTCATTTAACCAAGACCCTTCTACAAATACACAAAGCACTGCAAGCAATTTAAGAGCACTGACAACAAGAGAAACAGTATTTTCCAACAAAGGAAGCACACAAATTGGTTATTCAGTACCAAGTGGTCACTCCTGAAAAAGTATATGCAAATACCATTATACAGACTAAGCAGGTTGTATTTAAAAATATGCATATATATATATAACATTATAAACAGTACATATATTATAGCATTATATACATTAACAATAATTGGTTTAAAAAAGATGCCATGAATCTGTGCTGTTGGTGTTCTTTTCAGGAAGTGCCAATGAGTTCAAGGCTCTTCCCCACTTTTCCTTTAGTGTGTCTGGTTTTATGTTGAGGTCTTTGATCCAATTGAAATTTAGTTTTGTGAAGGGTAATAAGTATGGATCTATTTGCATTTTTCTACATGTAGATATCCAGTTGGACCAACACAATTTGTTTAAGATGCTATCTCTTTTCCATTGCATGAATTTGGCATCTTCGTCAAAAATCAGGTGTCCATAAGTGTGTGGGTTTATTTCTAGGTCTTCTATTCAATTCCATCGATCCACCATCATTTTTTTTTCTATGCCAGTACCATGCAGTTTTTATTACTGTTGCTCTTATAGTACAGCTTGAGATTAGAGATGGAGATACCTCTAGAAGATCTTTTATTTTAGAGGAATATTTTAGTGATTCTGGAAATTTGGAGGCAAATGGTGGGGAATAGAAAATATCATCCTGTGTGAGGTATCCCAGAAGCAGAAAGATACACAGAGTATATATTCACTCATAAGTGGATATTAGACATATAATATAGGATAATCATACTAAAATTTGTACACCTAAAGAAGCTAAGCAAGAAGGAGGACCCTGGGTAAGATGCTCAATCCTTATTCAGAAAGGCAAATGGAATAGACATTGGGAGAGGGAGAAAACAGGGAACAGGACAGGAGCCTACCACAGAGGGACTCTGAAACACTCTGCCCAGCAGCCTATCCAAGCAGATGCTCAGACTCATAGCCAAACTTTGAGCAGAGTGCAGGGAGTCTTATGGAAGAAGGGGTAGATAGAAATATCTGGAGAGGACTGGAGCTCCACAAGGAGAGCAACAGAACCAAACAATCTGGGCCCAGGGGTCTTCTCTGAGACCAATACTCCAACCAAGGACCATGCATAGAGATAACCCAGAACCCCTCTACAGATGTAGCCTATGGCAGCTCAGTATCCAGGTGGGTTCCCTAGTATGGGGAACAAGGACTGTCTCTGACATGAAAACAGTGGTGGGCTCTTTGATCACCTCCCCGTGAGGGGAGTACAGCCTTACCAGGCCACAGAGGAAGACAATGTAGCCAGTCCTAGTGAGACCTGATAGGCTAAGGACAGATAGAAGTCCTCCTCCCCTATCTTTGGAATGGGTAAGGGGCATGGGAGGAGATGATGGAGGGAGGCTAAAGTTTGGATACAAAGTGAATAAATTGTAATGAATTAAAAACATAAAGTTATCTTGTATGTGGACATTGAACAACTTCTTAAAGATTCGGAACATAACTTAATGAATACTGGTCATATATAATTGAGACAACCGTAGCTAGTAAACTAAAAAAAATAAAGCCTATTGTGGCCATAACCCATAGCTCAAATACTGAACAAAGAGCCACTTAAGAGGAAGATAATGCTGCTGCTGGAAACCTAGCCAACTCCCCAGGGCTAATGAAGTCATGGATCTTGGAGGAGAACCTACAAATACCACTTTACTGAATAGTACAATCACTGTGTTTTTAATATTTGTCCTTAGACCCACAAATAAGTGTAGTCCTCATCCATCATCAAGGAAACACCCTTTCGAATCAGTCAGAGACAAGTGAAGAAAACCACAACCAAGAAAAATGCAGTTACAGAGCCCCGACTCAATGGACACATGCACAGAACAACTCCAACTCCCACACGGAAGGCTAGGGGATCACTGCAGGAGAGCAGGGGCAAACACTGATCTGTACCTGGGATTATTTGACTCCAAATCCGAATCTCCTGTTTTTTCTACTAGACCATGATGTTGTAGTAGGTAGAGATGCATCTGTGTGTGTGTGTGCGTGCATGTGTATCTGTGATATGTATGTGTGAAAGAGTAAGGATAGATATGGGTGTGTGTGCACATGTGCATATAAGTACATATATAATGTAACTTTTCATTCAGGACAAAGTGATTTAAGAAACCAAGGTAAGCAGTGAAGATTCTCTCAATGTATGCTTTAGATTTTAAAGGCAAAATACACGTATTTTGGGTTCTAAGAATTTCACTACTGCTGTGCAATCAGCAAACATATTTTCTCTTCAAAAACCATTATTTATTTATTTATTTGATGCTTTTAAGTCAATTTTTAAATGTTCTCCTTTGCTCTTATGTGTGCTTTGCATAATGTTTTATTAGGTAAAGCTCAGTCTTTAAAGGGCTTTATTATGTAAATAGCGATATTTAGAAGAAAAAAAGTCACTCATGCATTGAAGACGTCGATATATCAGAGTTTTAATTGACAACTTGCATAGCCTTCCTGTGATTTATAGCTCGATTACGAACTCCCACTTTCTGCTCTGCCAATGGAACTGGCAATATTTTTTCAGCCCAGATGGTGCATTAGCTTTGGGCAGCTGGTTCTCGCCGTGTTGCCTCATCACAGAACCATGCAGCTCACATTGCCACGTATGACCCAGATCAGGAGGTAACATGGCAAAGGCTTCATGCCTGGCTTGCCCTCAGGGCATTTGGAAGTGAACCTAAATGAGGTTCATGTATCCAAAATTTGACACTATCTCCAGTCCCCTACAGTCATTTGTTCTCCTGACATGGCTTTAGAAAGCAGTTCATGGAATGCAGAGAATTGTGCTTTGTATATGTGGAGTTTTAAAACCTGGCTGCCTTCTACCATCTCCAGTTCTCAAATTTCAGTTATTTTATTAACTGTAAAATGATTGTTTAAAATCTAGGGATTATTAAAATTTTAAATTTAAGATGTACTTTAGAAGATTCTTAATGCTCTTAAGAATCGTTTTCGTAGGATGCAGGAAGTTATGAAAAGAGCTAATTCTGACAAATTCCAAAGTCATACAACGGTTGCTGGAATAATTGGCAGTATTTAATAAATGTCATAGTCTGTAGATGGAAAGAAAACCTGTATATGAAATTTGAGTGACATTACTGTAATTTTGTTATTTAAGATAATGAGCATAATTAAAGAAACTGGGACGGAAAAACAAAGTATAATGGTATTTATTTAAAAATATTCTTTGAAATTATATTAGTTTTATAGAGAAGGAGCAGAAGTGCGAACCCTTCCCTGTTAGTGGACACGTGGCTCTCTCCTTGCAGTAATTTCTAAGTAACTATTGATGACCCATAGCATGGTGTGCATATTACATCCGATGCTCAGCTTTTCTACTGGGCTAAACTGAGCAATAACCCTTGGATTAGGTTCATCTTTCCATTTTTGTGATATAATAAACACAGAATATTCATGCTTCTATTGGATATGCAGTTTTTTCTTTTATTTAGTTTATTCTAGTTCTGTAGTGCCGTAACAAAATATGCTGTAAACTGTCATTTCCATACTCATTGGTTACGTTGCTTATGTCTGTGGAAGAAAAATAACTTTCTGTGTTCAGAATACTGTTGGTTCAGATTTTCTAGGAGAACTAACAAAGAAAAATACATTTTAGGATTTGAACCAGATCTTCACTCTGTATACATATAAACTCACATGTGTAGCTCATTTAATAAACTTCATGTGATATATGTAGGTATTGTGTCTATTAAGTTTTCCTATTAATTTAGTGACTGTTAACTGAAAACATGTTTTTTATATACATTTTAATGTAAAATTTATCTCTAAAAATTTACATAAGGTTTTGGAAAGCAGTTCAGAACTATTCTACTGTTGAGACCTGTGTTAAGAAGTAAAGTAATAACATTTTAGTGTGATTTTGATAAATAGAATTATTTTAATATTTGGGAATTTTTAGATTAAGTCTTTTTTGGGTCTTATTTCAACTTGGCATCTAAAGTGTACACACATTTTTTTTTCAGGTAGCATGAGTTTTTATTGTTGTTTTTGATTTTTGATTTCTAGCTATTGTCACAGTCAGAAGTCAATTTTTGATTTCTGGTTCATAATTCTTTCCTTTTTATAGCCCTCTTATCTCTATTCATTTAAAGTTTCATTTCATAACAATGATACATTCCTATACTTTCAATCAAGAGTTTGGGGGACCTTGTATATTTTATTGATCAGTATATTTTATTGACCAGTCCAATGCATTGCATTAAAAAATAACATGGAAAGGGACCTTTCTGTTTAATTTCAGATATATTTTATTTGACCAATTTATCTTTTTATTTACATATACAATGTAAGGAAACATTTAATCTGTATTAATGTCATGCACATAATACATCACAAGGTCTTCTAAGTTACATAGCTTTTATCTAATCCTTTCTTATATTCATAATGCCGAAATTCAGAATCCTACTTCTGGTAAGGTCATTGAAAGCAATAACAGTGTTTTCTTACTAATGTGTACTTGTAAATGCATAGAAATGTTTTCCTTGCACCTACTTTGTGCTTCCACCTTTTCAGAATAGCCATTTTTCACACTATGAATTGTGGAGTCAAGGTGTGCTTGATTATATTATGACGATTTTTACTCACGATTATATCATGAATAATCCTGGAGTTAACTTTACATTCAGTATTAAATCTGGCTGGTGGGATATTTGACGTTGATGAGCTTCTGTGAATTCTATCTGACAGAGTCGTTGAACATTGAGAACGTGCTGATTTTAAGGTGGGCACACGTGCTTATCCAAACACACACCCCCATTTAGAAGCAAGGCTCACGGTATGGAAAGCTTCCCCTTGGTATACAGTGACCTAATGAGAACTGCTGTTCACTGCTCTGGCCCAGCATCTCTCTGTGTAGAACTGGCCCAATAACAGCTTTAAATCCAAAGCTCTCAGGCCAGTCTCCAGAGAATGCACATTGCATTTGTAGCTTCTGACAGTCAAAGAGTACAAAGGAAACCGTTGCAAGTTGTGCTTTCTCCCGAAATCTTTAAGTCACAGGTATTTTGGGTCCTGGAGATGCTGAGAAGCCAAAATTGGTAGTGAAGAAAGTTACATTTTATGAATAAAAAGTTATTTCACTTTTTTTTAATACAAAAAAGCATAAAAAATAGAACCCAACCTCGTTCTATTTGATAGATACTTATCTATTTGATAGGTTATTCCAGTGGCATTATGAACTCATTTAAGTGCATTTCCCCTCATTTGTAACTGAGTGTTTAAACTAGGACACCGTTTTAAAATAGCCATACTTCGTTACTCAGAAGAGACACAAAGATGTTTAGTCAGTTAAATGGCTTCTCCAGAGCACCTGCCCCCGACTAGCTCTGTGCTGTATACACACATACAACTAATGAATTGATTTCCACGTGGAGGTGGAAACCATATGTGCCGATGCACTGCTCCATAGTACAACTAAAGGCAACCTGTAATGCAAGCATACATTTAAACTATGTTTTATTACCCTTGCACAAACGGCTCTGATTTTCCAGGAACAGTGGGATGAAATCCATTTTAAAGCAGGCTGTTGGCTTTCCAGTAACAAAAACCCAGCAAGGAATCCGAGCTAGGATTTTGCCGCAACAGCTTAAGACACATTCCGACTATCAACGTCGAAACACTCCTCAGAGCCATCTGCACCTGGATGTTCTGCTTTGCTAATTAGTATTGTCTGTAGGAAACGTTTGCAACTCATGAAAGAGCTATTTCAACCCCATGCTGCTTGAAGATGTGTTTGTACCGCGTGGCTTTCCAAACTCACGTATGCATGGTGGAAGTGTAGCTCTTTCATCCACAGTAGACTGTCCACTTTGTTGATAGATGCTTGAGCTGCTATCAGAAAGAAATATCCATGTAAAACGGATAGGCGCGCAATATATTTTTCCTGGAGTGTCTCATAAATAGGTTATTTTACACACTAAAACACCTACACATGCACCTGTCCTCTCAATCTTCGTAGTTGTGTCTTTAAAACTTGTTCCGTTAAGTTGTCAGAATCCCTGCTGCCCGGTACATTTCTAGTATTTGTTTGTAACACTGAGCATAATGTCTATAGGTTTTTTTTTTTTTTTTAATTCTTTTTGACTTTAGTAGTCTATGTACGGGATTCACTCTTCATGCATAATACATACAAGAAGAGAAACGGCATAGTTTATGATATGTGGCTTTCAACAATCAGAGACCTCTTATTATAGGAAAATTTTGTCACTAAAAAGTGAGATCTTTTTTCATTGACAGCCAAGTTGAGCGATTTGCCATAGGGTATCAATTTGCTCCTGCACGAGGTCACTCCTCTGATTGAACACCATCAAGCTTCCTTTTAGTTGAGCATTAATTCCTTTATGTACAACTAAGGCATGAGCTACATTGGCTAAATGATTGTTCAGGGTCTGAGCAGTCTGCCCAGTATGACTCATGGCTAATGCCCCGGTGGTAGCTCCAACAGCCGCCAATGAGATGGTAGTAACAATGGTGGCTGTAGTTCCAAGATCCCTTTTCTGTCTGAAGAGAGTCATAGCATGAGGGGCATCAATGGGCACAGGCACCTAGTGAGGCATGCGAGTAACCAGGGCATACCTAAATTTACTAGCATTCCAGCATTGGGCAAAAAAGCAAGTATCATTACCACAATTACTTGGCTCTATCTGGCTAATAATGAATAAAAATGGGGGTTATAGACAAACAGGTGTGGGCTTAAAGGAAATATTATGAGAAGCCTTAACCCCCTCGTTGGAACATCCTGCGTCAGTTCTAGAACTAGCAGTGGTGGTGTCCGAGCTCTGAGTAGGTTCAGGAGACCATTGCCCCCAGGGGCGAGACGTGCTCCATGCCAATTGACTAACTCCATGTTTTCCTCCACTTTTGAAAGTCATTTAAGGTTCTTAAATTATTTTTTTCCCTTTTTTTTTAAATTTTTCATCAATTACACTTTATTCATTCTGCATCTCCCCATAAGCCCCTCCCTCCTCCCCTCCCAATCCCACCCTCCCTCCTCCCTCTGCTTGCATGCCACTCCCCAAGTCCACTAATAGGGGAGGTTCTCCTCTCCTTTCTGATCTTAGTCTGTCAGTTCACATCAAAAGTGGCTGCATTGTCCTCTACTATGGCCTGGTAAGGCTGCTTCCCCCCAGAGGGAGGTGATCCAAGAGCAGGCCAATCAGATTATGTCAGAGGCAGTCCCTCTTCACATTACTATGTAACCCAATTAGACTCTGAACTGTCCTGGGCTACATCTGTGCAGGGGTTCTGGGTTATCTCCATGAATAGTCCTTGGTTGGAGTATGAGTCTCTGGGAAGTTCCCTGTGTTCAAATTTTCTTGTTCTGTTGCTCTCCTTGTGGAGACCCTGTCCTCTCCAGCTCTACGTGCAGGAGCAAATTGATACCCTATGGCAAATCGCTCAACTTGGCTGTCAATGAAAATATGCTGGACTTTGAGTCACTAGCATATAACATGAGAATTTTTCCTGTGCTGCAAATCTGTCTAAACAATTGTCAAGCTATATTTTAGGTAATTGGACTGGAGAATTCGATACTACGATGGAGCAGCTGAGAGTGGCCATTGTCACAGTAAATTCTACCAGAGTGGACGCAGGACTAGCCACAGGATTATCATCATGGATTGCTGCAGCCATGAATCATCTGAAGGAATGGGCGGGCATGGGAGCATTAGCAGGCCTTCTGGTGTTGGTGTCCTTGGTTTGCCTGTGGTATATATGCAAGATTAGAGTCTCACAACAGTGTGATGCAGCCATGATCATTCAGACCTTTACAGCCATTGAAGCAGGACATTCTCCCCAAGCATGGTTGGATACCATAAAAAGCTAAAATGTTACGCTCAGGATGCGAGGCTAAGCACTGCACTCAGGGTCAGCAGCTTTCGACCCAGAGAAGAGCATGTCTGGTTGCATGCGGGTTGATGCCCCAGGTCCCGCCTCTGAGAAAAAGGTATCGGACGGGTCTGATGCTCTTTGGGTGGATGACACCTAAATGAACATCGGTACAAAGTCCCAATTTATTTCTAATATCAGAGATCAGACCTCTACTCTTGCCTGATGCATCTAAAACAAAAAGGGGGAACTGTAGAGAGCTGCAGAATGCTATGCCTTAAAGATGGAGCTGGTTTCCGCCTTCCACCTTCCCGATGGTGAGTGCTCTCTGTCACGAACAATTCCACATTTGGCTAAAGCTGAGGATCTGGCTTGCTTCCATGTATGTGGACCTATCTGCATTGCCCACGTGGCACGCCTGGGTTGGCTAACCAGAGGCTATTTAAGCTGTGGGCTGGCTTTCCCCAGGGTCCGAGGATTGTTCAAGGTTCCTGAATAAACTGCATTGAAAAAAAAAAAAAAAAGTGAGATCTTCTGTCACTCAGGCTCATGTTGTTATTAGCTGTGGGCCCTGCGGAACTCATCTTCCCTCAGGCACGGGATCCTTTGCCATGAAACAAGATAGGTGGTTTCTAGACTTTCTTTCCACTGAGGGATGAGTCTAGATTTTTCAAGTTCATGTTTTGGATTTAAAACTTATATTTCCTTCACCTAAGCCTTTCATAGCGGAAGAGGACTGCACACATACTGAACATTCCATGTGCCATTGTGCATCTATATCTGTAAGTGTACCTGTAAATGCAGATATAACTGACAGGCACCAGGAGCCTGAGTGATGGGAAGAGACAGAAAGAGAGCCACTTAGGAAAAGAAATTGGGATTTGTTTCATCACTCTGTCCTATGCTTTTCTTTTTACTACGTAAAACTATATGTATGACTTGGGTTGTTTCAAAAGAAATATAATTATAAGAACAGAAAAATTGATATATGCTAATTGAATTCTAGGAAAATCAGTGTTTGCTAAAATTATGTTTTTTTTCATAACAAAGACCAATTTCCATTATTAATTACTGGTTCTTAAATTTAAAAATCGTATTTTGAGTGTAGGATTTAGATACTTATTAAGGATGGGGTGTTATATCAATCTTATATTTTTATGTTGTCAGTGAACTCTGTAAAACTTACATGACTGAGACTCTAAACCACACATAAGCCATAGAGTTCAGGATGATATAATATGAGGATAATCTGTGTCACTGAGTTTCTTTATGGTCATTTTATTTGTTTTTAAAATAATTCTACCTAAGAAAAGAAAGGAAACAAAAAAAGGCCCTATCTTACTGTCACTTTCTTTCTTCCTTAAAACTTTGTTGTAGCAGTTAAATCCCTAGCTAGTAACTGCTCTTCCTGTAGACTCAATTCTGCCCTCAGATACTCATCCGGAACTCCCACTGGGCCCAATTCTGCTGTCCTCCTTCAGGCAAAAACTTCCTTTGAATTTAAACAGCCTCACTCAGGTGCTGTATTAATAGGCACCAAACACACACAAAGAAAGGAGTTTGCTCCTGTAAGCATGGCTGACTCAGGATCTTTAGCTTTTGCTACATATAATCTATAAAGAGATTTGGGCAATTATAAAAATCTGTATCAGGTATTTACTAACCCAGACAGTTTCCCAGGAATACTTTGCACCCTGCTAACTCTAAATTCTCTTAGTAAAGATAAATGCAAAATATTCAAAGACCCTCTAGTTACCATGCTCTTAAAAATCCATTAATTCTCCACTTAGAAATAATTCTATTAAATTACCTGTGTCTGTTAACTATAAAATAGAATAAAATTCTGAAGTTACTAAATTCATCTTTTAAAAAATGAATTCTTTTTTTAGTTAAATTGGTCTTTTAAGAATTATATGTATATAATATAAGCTTGTTACTAACTTTCCCACACCAGCCCAACCCCTTATCTTTATTGACCCTTTTCTAACCTGTTTCTTTTCCTGGCCTTTGAGCTTTTGCTTTGTTGTGGTACTCACTTGGTTTTAACAGGACCATTGGTATAACGACTGGACAGGAACTATACATTGGTAATTGCAGAGGTTGTTGCTAGGTATTCAACTGAAGGGAAAGACTCTCCCCTTTCCTGAATCCATCAATAGGAAACAGTGCAGCACTGAGGGATAAGGTCTCATGAGTTCCTCCTCCACTATTGTCTGGTTATTTTTAAAAATTTTTATTTATTATTTATTACAGTTTATTCACCTTGTGTCCTAGCTGTGGCTCCCTCCCAATACCACTCTCCCTCCCTTTTCTGCCCCTGTGCCTCTCCCCTAGTCCACTGATAGGGGAGATCTTCCTCTCCTCAGGACTTTGTCTTCCTCTGTGGCCTTATAAGACTGTACCCACCAGGGGGAGGTGATCAGAGAGCCTGCCGCTGAGTTCATGCCAGAGACAGTCCCTGTTCCCTTACTAGGAAAACCACTTGGAGACTGAGTCTATGGGTTACACATGATCTGGAGTTTTAGGTCCTCTCCATACATGGTGCTTGGTTAGGGTATTGGTCTCTGCAAGGCCCCCAAGGCAAGGGTTTTTTGTTTCTGTTGGTCTCCTTTTGGAGCTCCTGTCCCCTCCAGGTCTTTCTGTCTCCCCCTTCTTTCATAAAATTCCATGCACTCTGTCCAAAGTTTGGCTATGAGTCTCAGCAACTGCTTCTGATGTCTATTGCATTTGACCCTCTGAATGAGGATGGAACATCATCCCTAGGGTCTTCCTTATTGTTTACCTTCTTTAGGACTATAGATTTCTGTATGTTTATCTTATATTATATGACTAATAACCACTTATGAATCAGAATATACCATGTGTGTCTTTCTGCTTCTGGGTTACCTCACTCAAAATGATTTTTTCTAGTTACCACCATTTGCCAACAAATTTCATGATTTCCTTGTTTTTGTTTTTTTTTTACTATATTTCTTTCCTTTTTAATTTTTATTTTTTAATATTAGTTAGATTTTCTTGTTTTTAATAGCTGAGTAGTAGTCCATATGTAAGTGTACCACAATCATTCCTCCTCTGAGGGCCATCTAGGTTGTTTCCAGATTTTCAGTATTATAAATAAAGCTGCTATGAACATGGATGAGCAAATTCCCTTGTTGTGTACTTGAGCATCTTTTGGATATATACCTAGGAGTGCTATGGCTGGATTTTAAGGTAGCACTATTCCTAAATTTCTCAGAAAGCACCAGATTGATTTCCAAAGTGGTTGTACAAGTTTACATTCCCACCAGCAATGGAGAAAGGTTCCCCTTTCTCTACAACCTCTCCAGCATGTGTTGCCACTGAGATTTTGATCTTAGCCATTCTGATGGGTTTAAGGTGAAATCTCAGGGTCATTTTGATTTGCATCTCCCTGATGACTAAGGATGTTGAATATTTCTTTAAGGGTTTCTCTGCCATTCTACATTCCTCTATTGAGAATTCTCTGTTTAGCTCTGTTCCCCATTTTTTTAATTGGCTTACTTGATTTGTTGGTACTTAAAGAAGTTAAACAGCAGCAAACCAAGTAATCTTGTCCGGTTATTAACGGGCCCCTGTGTAGGCCATTTAAAGTTTTGCTTTTTGTTTTGGTTTTCATATTTCTAAACATTTATTTCATTAAAAATTTATTTATTTACTCACTTACATCCTGATTGAAGCCCCTCTTCTCTCCTCCCAGTCCCCTGCCTCACATGCATGCTCCCCTGCCTCCCATTCTCTCATCTCCTCTCCTCAGAGAAGGGGAAAGTCTCCCATGCATACCAACCCACCCTGGCCAATCACATCGCTTCAGGACTAGGATCATCCTCTCCCACAAGACATGACAACCCAGTTAAGGGAGTGGGTTCTAAAGGAAGCAACAGAATCAGAGAGGGTTCCCTTCAAGTTGTTGGGGGATCTGCATGAAGACCAAGCTGTGTATCTTTTACATATGTGCATCTTATGTAGGGCCCATCCATGCTTGCTCTTCGTTTGGTGGTTCAGTCTGTGTGAGCCCCCAGGGGCCCAGGTAAGAAGACTCTGTATGCAATGGTTGTATATCGTCCATAAGATATCATCTCACAGGCTCTCCACCCTCCATTCTTCCAGCCTTTGAAGTATTTTCCTATATCTCTTCTACGCTATCCTCTGAGCCTTGGGAGAGATGGTATAATTGTCTTATCTAAAACTCAACACTCAGCTGTCACATATTCTTAGCAAGCTGCATTGCACTTCACTATAAAGAGACCCATCTCTGACTAAGCCTGAGAGTGATAATTTTCTATGAGAATAAACCTATGTATTTCTAATGTAGTCTGACATGTCAATTTAGTTATAAAAGAGAATTAAGTTATTTCTAGATCTTATGGCCTCCACTTCTGTGGGCTTTTGAGCATGGGCCTTTTTGAGTGACAGGTATGGATTATCTCCTGTGAAGTGTATCTCAACTCTAATCAGAGAGTGATTGTTTACCTCCATAACAGTTGTCCCAGGATTGAACATGAAGGCTTATCATAGCAGATTAGTTTCACAGACTGTAGAATTTGTACCCAGTAAGACGAATGATTACTTTCTCCTCAACACTCTGCATAGCCCCTTCCGTGAGTGTGACAGCTATCTGGCAGGAAGACTTGCTTTTTAATTCCAGTGTTTTTGTCTGTATCATCCAACCAAGATGTAAGGCATCTTCAGAAATAGGACCATATAATCCAGTTCTGGAGGGAAACCAAGAGCATAGCAAGAGCCTATATTGTTTTGTGAAACTCTAGGGCCTCCCTGAACAATATCCTACATCTGGCGATGAGGGCTTTGTTTAATGACATATTGCTTCAAGAAGAAGCATCTTACTCTAGCTCTACAGGGTGTGTTCCTTATTTTTTGTCAGCTTGACATAGATAAAGACAGATTGCAATGGAGAGAGTCCATTGATGGATTACCCTTTTCAGGTTGGCCTACAATCCTATGTGGGAATTTTCTTGATTGCTAACTGTTGAGTTAGCAATTATAAGTGGTGGCATTCTTGGTCATGTGAGTCTTGGCTGAATAAGAAAAGTAGCTC
The DNA here is from genome assembly GCF_030254825.1 of Meriones unguiculatus. Taxonomy (NCBI): domain Eukaryota; kingdom Metazoa; phylum Chordata; class Mammalia; order Rodentia; family Muridae; genus Meriones; species Meriones unguiculatus. The sequence continues at coordinate 55,932,248 of NC_083362.1, read as the reverse complement.
ATAAGAGTCTGTAAGGAGGTCACTAAACAGAATTTGTCCATAGTATTTGCTTCAGTTCTCACCTCAATATGAGTTCCTTGACCTTTTGTTATTGCTCCCCTCAATGATGGGCTGCAACTTATATAACAAATCCTGTCCTCACAAACTGCTCTGGGCATGGAGTTTATTACAGTAACAGACAGCAAACAAGAGCATTAAGAATCTCCTTACCAACTTTTTTTAAATATAAATTTTATTTTTATTTTTATTAATTACATTTTATTCACTTTGTATCCCACCAGTAGCTCCCTCCTCCTTCCCCTCCCAATCCTACGCTCCCCCCTTTTCCACCCATGATCCTCCCTGAGTCCACTGATAGAGGAGGTCCTCCTCCCCTTCAGTCTCATCAGGAGTGACTGTATTGTCTTCCTCTGTGGCCTGGTAAGGCTGCACGGCCACTAAGGGGGAGATGATCAAAGAACAGGCCACCGAGTTCATGTCAGAGACAGTCCCTGTTCCTATTACTAGGGAACCCACTTGGACAATGAGCTGCCATGGGCTACATCTGTGCAGGGCTTTTAGGTTATCTCTATGCATGGTACTTGTTTGGAGTATCAGTCTCAGAAAACACCCCTGTGTCCAGATATTTTTGGTTCTGTTGCTCTCCCTGTGGAGCTGCTGTCTCCTCCAGATCTTTCCTTCTCCCCTTTCTTTCATAAGATACCCTGCACTCTGCTCAAAGTTTGGCTATGAATCTCAGGGTCTGCTTCCATACCCTGCTGGATAGTCTTTCAGAGGCCCTCTGTGGTAGGCTGTCCTGTTTCCTGTTTTCTCCCTCTTCTGACGTCCAATCCCTTTGCCTTTCTGAATGAGGAGTGAATATCTTATCCAGAGTCCTCCTCCTTGATTACTTCTTTAGGTGTACAGATTTTAGTATCTTTATTCTATATTATATATCGAATATCCACTTATGAGTGAGTATATACCCTGTGTGTCTTTCTGCTTCTGGGATACTCAAACTCTTCTTTTAAAAGTTTGGTTTCAGGATTTTTGGTTTCTATATGACGTTTTCATACTCATTTTATTTTGATTGTAGTACCCTCCAGCTTTCTCAGTTATCCTGTCATTTCTCCCTTCCCAATTAAATATTTCTATGCCTTCATATCCTCCTTTTCTTTTCTCTACAATCTATTATTTTCTCCCCCTTAAGGCATTTGCCACAGAGTGATCTCTGCTAGATTTCTTGCATATACAGAGACTCTAAGTTGTAAGCTCAAAAATTAGGAATTAGAATTTAGGGTCCACATATGAGAAAGAAAGAGAGAGACAGAGACAGAGACAGAGAGACAGAGATAGAATGCATTGAGCATTTTTTTCTTACCTTGGATTACCTCATCCAGTGTAATTACTCTAGTTTCTTCCATTTACCAGAAAAAAATTATTCTTCTTTACAGAAGAATAAAATCCACATTTACATTACATTATTCATTTATCAGTTAATGGTCATTTAAGCAGATTCCATTTCTTAGCTACTGTTAAGGAAGTGGCAGAAACCATGGTGACCTGGTGGCTGGCTGTAAGACATGAAGTCTCAGGACAGAAATAGCCTGCTCATATCGTAGTTCTATATCTGGCTTTACAAAATATTTATTATTATCATTTATACAATTTATTCACTTTGTATCCTCACTGTAGCCCCCTTCCTCCTCCCCTCCAAATCCCATCCTCCCTCCCTCTTCTCCTCCCATGCCCCTCCCCTAGTCCACTGATAGGGGAGGACCTCCTCCCCTTCCATCTGACCCTAGTCTATCAGGTCTCATCAGGACTATCTGCACTGTCTTCCTTTGTGTCCTGGAAGGCTGCTCCCCACTCAGGGGGAGGTGATCAGAGAGCCTGTCACTGAGTTCTTTTTAATGAATTTCCACACTAATTTTTATATGTTTTGTAACAGTTTGTGCTCCTACCAGCAGTGGATAAAGATCTGTTTTTCCTCACAGTCTCACTAACGCTTCTTTTCTTCTAATGATAACCATTGTTAGTATAGGTAACATGGAATTCCAGTGGTTTTAATTTGCATTTCCTTATTAACTAAAAGTTATGAATATCTCTTAAAGTATTTATTTGCTGTTCCTATTTTTCCCATTTGTTTATTTGTTTTCTTGATGTTTTAGTTTTGAGTTCTTTGTGTATTCTAGATAATAATACATTTAAGAATATATAGCTAGCAAAATTTCTCCAATTTTGCATGCTGTTTCTTCACTGAATTGATAATGTTTTTGCTGTGCAAAAGCTGTTTATTGCCATTTATTGGTATTATTTCTTGGGTAACCAATCTTGTTTATTAAGTACTTACCTATGCTTATATGTTAAAATATGCTAACTTTTATTCTATCAGTATCAAAGTTTATATCCGTGTATATTGATCCATTTGAGTTCATTTATTTAAAATTAATATCAGCAGAAAACAATATTGGATTCTGCCTCTTACTTCATCTTATCTTTTCTTGGTCACCTGAATCATATCCCATTTTATTATGGATGATTAAAAGGTGGTTTAAACTAGAAGCAGTGAGTTTTTGTTGGCTCATGGAAATGCTCACAGAAAGTCCAGGGTATATTTGAGACTTTGAATACACACAGATCCAGGGCCATGGGAACAAATCACTGTCTTCATGTCTTAAAACCTGAGCTCGGATTTTTTTTTCTCTCTTGGGTTCATTTTTCAGCATGTTTTCCAAACTTTGCCAAAAAATAAGACTCAAAGCAGTTATTTATTCATATTATTTTCACAGGCGTGCTGTTACAAAGAGCATGCTAAATTTAGGCCCACTCACTCCTATCGCTGTGGATAGGAAAGTAAGAGCTGTCATGACTATGGAGAAACCATGTGTTTATTCAGATTACAGAAAGGCAAGTGGACAAGTTCCTAAATACACCTTGTAGAACATTGCCATGGACAAATGATATAGGAGTCTGTTAGTGCTGGAGAAGCATTAATTTGAAAAGAGGAAACCGTGGTCATCACTGTTCAGGTGTGGTTTATCAAAGTTGTATATAATATGTAAATAATATATAGTGGAAAGAACAGTTTGTTACTATGCAAATCCTTATAAGACTTTGTTTCAGACATAAAGAATCCAGACAATACAGTATATATAATATTTCATGTACTCCTTGCCATATATCAAGCTAGCTTCATTTTTGTCTTTTTCTATCATTTGTAAAATGTATTCATATTTTTTAGTTTTTTTGTTGTATTACAGTTATTTCTGTGATTATTACAATTTATTCACTATGTATCCCAGCTGTAGCCCCCTTTATTGTCCCCTCCCAATCCTGCCTTCCCTCCCTCTTCTCCTCCCATGCCCCCTCCCCCAGTCCACTGATAGGTGAGGTCCCCCTCCCCTTTCATCTGACCCAAACCTATCAGGTCTCATCAGGACAGGCTGCATTGTCTTCCTCTGTCACCTGTTACAGCTGCATTCCCCCAAAGGGGAGGTTATCAAAGAACCAGCCACTGACTTTATGTCAGAGACAGCCTATGTTCCCTTTACTAGGGAACCCACTTAAAGATTGAGCTGCCATGGGCTATATCTGAGCAAGGGTTCTAGGTTATCTGCATGCATGGCCCTTGGTTGGAGTATTGGTCTTTGTGATGATCCTTGGGCCCAGATTTTTTGGTTCTGTTGGTCTCCTTGTGGAGCTCTTGTCCTCTCCAGGTCTTTGTATCTTCCCCTTCTTTTATAAGATTCCCTGCACTTTGCCCAAAGTTTGGCTCTGAGTCTCAGCATCTGCTTCAATACCCTGCTGAGTAGAGTACAAACTATACTTTTTTTAATTAAATTTTTTATATTTTTACATTAATTTTATTCGCTTTGTATCCCAGCTGTAACCCTTCCCTCATCCCCTCCCAATCTCACCCTTCCTCCCTCATCTCTTCCCATGCCCCTCTCCAAGTGCACTGATAGGGGAGGTCCTCCTCCCCTTCCATCTGACCCTAGCTTATCAGGTCTCAACAGGACTGAGACTCATAAACAAACTTTGGATAGAGTGCAGGGAATCATATGAAGAAGGGGGAGTTAGTAAGACCTGGAGAGGACAGGAGCTCCACAAGAATAGCAACAGAACCAAATTATCTGGGCACAGGGGTCTTTTCTGAGACTGATACTCCAGCCAAGGACCAAGATCCATCCATGGATATAACCTAGAACCCCTGCTCAGGTGTAGCCCGTGGCAGCTCAGTATTCAAGTGGAGTCTTAGTAATGGGAACAGGGACTGTCTCTGACATGAACTTAATGGGTGGCTCTTTGACCACCCCCTTCCCTCGAGGGAGGAGCAACCTTGCCAGGCAACAGAGGAGGACATTTGCAGCCAGTCAAGCTGTCTTCTTAAATTTTCAAGATAAAATGGGATTAGAGAGGTCATTCAATAAGTTTTTGCCATAGAGATGTTACCCTGTGGTCAGATATTAACACAGAATTATTTTCTGGATACTACAAAACCCTTTTTTATAAATGGTATAGCTGGTATATATGCTTTAATTGATAACGAAACTTTTTTGTTTATTGACTTTTGAAGTCTTTCAGTGTCTTTATTGCAAATCACTTGTTTTTTTAGAATGCTTTTGCATGTTTCTATAGTTACACAAAAGTAACTTCCTTTTGAAATTCATTATATTCCAAAATAAAACATGGGTGTTTCTAAAGACCTTTAGTATACACAATGATGGAGGAAATTGCAGTTAATTTCCCATTTTCTAAATAAGGAACTCTTAAATTACCATGCCCTCTGCCTTTTAAAACCTTAACCTTAAATAGAATAGGTGGATTTGATGCTCAATGTAACTCATGGTGGCTATTATGACTTGTTTGAATATATCAACATTAAATAAAAAATGCCCTTACTATTCTATAATCAACAGAAATATGAGCAATTATGTCTAAGTCAGATATGTAAGATTTTACCAAACCAATAACTTGAGTGAAAACATATGTTGAAAGCAAAAAAACCCAAGAAAATTGTTTTATATGAATTCTTGGATATAGATTGTCTGGTTACCCAGGTAGTTATAGTTCTATAAGACATGCGTGCACACAAAGTATCATGGTGTATTTTATATCCACGTGAAAATTGAGGTAAGCATCCATATATGTGTTTCTGACTCTCAGGTTCTTTTGTCATCTTCCTTTCCCTTAAACAGCACAAACTACTTGTTTTTAAAAGTTCCTCAGCTTCCTTTTACAAAAAATTTAAAAAACTGTATATGTTAATGATTATTCATTTCTATCCCATATCCCTGTCATAATTACTGCCATGATGGTTTGGTTTCTTCATCCAAGCTGACTTCATAACTAACAACTTGGACTATACATTTTTATCCCTACACGAATAGCTGTAGCTTAACATCTAACCCACTACTCCGTTCAGTTTCTCCTGGATTTTTTCATTATGACAAAAGGGCTGTGTGTGGTATTAACAATGTTGGCCATGATATCTCTTGGAACGTTTCTTGTCCTTGGGGATGCACAGCAGGAAAAGAAAAACCACAGTCTCCCTCAGCAACCTGTGCTTTCCTGAAATATTGGCTTTGACAAGCCTGCAGGGGTGAGAAATAATTTTATGTTTGAGAGTTTGCACATCATGGGTGTCTTTCTGAGTTTATCACCAGGAGGAAACGGAAAGAGAGCCTTGCTTGCCCTTACATCCAGCAATGATAGCATAGGGCTGCTCAGTTCCCTCAGCTTTGGGGAGTTCTACGCTGTGCCTTTACTTTGAATAGGTACAGGGTACGAACCTGATTGGCTATACTGCTGTATATCAGAAGCCCAATAACTGGCCAGCTCCTTTTTCTAGCACGTTTAATGACTGGTACCATCTGATTTCTCTCTTCTTTCTTGTTGGGGCTATCAAACAACATTAACATTATGAGAGCAACCTGTTTGTATTTGACACAGGTGTCTGTTTTTAGTTTAGTGGGTAGTTGGTCAGTGTGTGACGTCTATCCTCTCTTCAGAAAACACATCCTTAGATGCAAGATTTCTTGGAATCCTGTTCTGTTGCTTCATATTCATGAGACATTCTCTCCAGAAAGCTTTCACCTTCCTCATAAACACCTTAGTGCAACCTGTCCAAAAAATATGGTAGGGTTACCAGGTGGGAAATAAAATATCTAAAGGAGAAAACATTTAACATTCATTTGAAAGATAAAAATATTTATTTTATCTAACAAGCAAGTGCTACTTTGGTGTGTTGAGCCATGGGAATCACAGCCTGAAAATATTCTCAAATACTGTGTCATATATATTGAAACCATCAGCTAAGCTTTAAACAGTCAGAATGTTTGAAGTAGACCACAAATTGAAATGCCCCAGGAATCTTTTATCAATCGGGCCTTCTGTTCACTGTTGTAATAAAGAAGCTTTTGGAGTTTATACGCCACAGTCTAATAGGTGACCGCTTAATGGGATTTACATTCACTCAAACCAAATTAGGCTGCTAAAAGACAACGCAACATGCTGTAATGTAAATGGCAGTGACGGCAGAATTAAATGTTTGTGGAAACAGGGCAGCAGATCTATCAAGAGCTAATTAGACTGAGAGTTCAGAAGCAGGCTTGGGAGTAAATAGTATCCACCAAGAAAAAAAGAAGCCATGAATGGCACAAAAAAAAAAAAAAGGACCTTTTGTGTAAGGAAGAAAAGAACTATACAAGAGTTAGTTTAATTAGAATCTCAGATGTTGTTTCTCCCATGAGAAAAAAAAAAAAACAACTTATCTGAACCTGTGGATAATATTAAATAAAAAAACAAAAACTTTGATAAGTTATTGTGTTTCCAAGTGATTCTTTGTTGTAGCTGGTTTAAATAGCTTTCTCTTTTCATGGCTACTTCTGAGCTATAGTTACTGTATTAACAAAATAAAACAAATCTTGGAAGTGTCTTTGAAGTCATTCTAATAGAAAAGGTAAAAGAGTATTTTTGCCCAAGTGGAAAGTTAAGGGTTTTAAGAAAGATAAACGGTAAAGGTTCCAATAGATAAAAACAAAGTCTAGTAAAAACTTTGGATTTGAGTTTATTCAACATGTTAACAGACATTAACTTCTACAAACTTGAAATTCCTGAGTGTACACTGTGTTATGTCATTGAAGTCTCATTTTTTAAAATTTTTTTATTAAATTTTTATTTTTTATATTAATTACAGTTTATTTACTTTGATTCCTGGCTATAGGCCCCTCCCTCATTCCCTCCAAATCCCTCCCTCCCTCCCCCATCTCCTCCCTGTCCCTCTCTAAGTCCACTGACAGGGGAGGTCCTCCTCCCCTTCCATCTGACCCTAGTTTATCAGGTCTCATCAGGACTGGCAGCAATGTTCTCTTCTATGGCCTAGCAAGGCTGCTCCTCCTACAGGGGTGGGGTGGGGGTGGGGAGGTCAAAGAGCTAGCCTTAGAGTTCATGCCAGAGACAGTCCCTGTTCCCCTTATTAGAGTACCCACTTGGATACTGAGCTGGCATGGGCTATGTCTGAGCAGGGGTTCTAGGTTATATCCATGCATGGTCCTTGGTTGGAGAATCAGTCTCAGACAAGTCCATGTGCCCAGAAATATTTGGTCCTCGTGGAGCTCCTTTTCTCTCCAAGTCTTACTAACTCTTCTTTCATATGATTCCCTGCACTCTGCCCAAGGTTTGGTTATGAGTCTCAGGATCTGCTTTGATTCATTGCTATGTAGAGTCTTTCAGAGGCCCTCTGTGGTAGGCTCCTATCCTGCTTCTCATTTTCTACTACTTCCAATGTCCATCCCATTTGTCTTTTTAAGTAAGGATTGATCTTCTTACCCATGGTCCTTCTTCTTGTTTAGCTTCTTTAGGTGTACAGATTTTAATATGTTTATCCTATCTTAAAGGTCTAATATCCACTTATAAGTGAGTATATAGCATGTGTATCTTTCTGCTTCTGGAATACCTCATTCAGGATGATCTTTTCTAGGTCCCACCATTTGCCTGCAAATTTCATGATTTCCTTGTTTTTAATTGCTGAGTAGTATTTCCATTGTGTAAATGTACCACAATTTCTGTGTCCATTCCTCAGTTGAGGGATATCTGGGTTGTTTACAGGTTCTGGCTATTACGAATAAAGCTGCTACAAACATGGTTGAACAAATGTCCTTGTTGTGTACTTGAGCATATTTTGGATATATGCCTAGGAGTGGTATAGCTGGATCTTAAGGAAGTACTATCCCTAATTGTCTGAGAAAGTGGCAGATTGATTTCCAAAGTGGTTGTACAAGTTTACATTTCTACCAGCAGTGGAGGAGGGTTCCCTTTTCTCTACAACCTCTCCAGCATGTGTTGTCACTTGAGTTTTTCAATCTTAGCCATTCTGGTGGGTGTAAGGTGAAGTCTCAAGGTCATTTTGATTTGCATCTCCCTGATGGCTAGGTCTCTCTTTACAAGGAAATCATGAAATGTGCAGGTAAATGATGGGAACTGGAAAGGATCATCCTGAGTGAGCTGTCCCAGAAACAGAAAGACACATAGGGTATATACTCACTCATATAGACATATAATATAGATAAACCTACTAAATTCTGTAAATCTAAATAAACTAATCAAGAGGGAGGACTCTGACTAAAATGCTCAATCCCCATCCCAAAAGGCAAAGAGGATGGACATCAGAAGAAGAAGAAAACAGGAAACAAGCTAGGAACCTGCCACAGAGGGCCTCTGAAAGGCTCTGCCCTGCAGACTATCAAAGCAGATGCTGAGCCTGATGGCCAACTGTTGAGCAGAGTGCATGGAATCTTATGAAAGAAGTGGAAAATAGTAATATCTGGAAAGGACGGGAACCACACAAGGAGAGCAACCAAACCAGAAAATTTGAACGCAGGGGTCTTTCCAGAGACTCATGCTCCAACCAAGTACCATGCAAATGGAGATAACCTAGAACCCCTGTACAGATGTAGTCCATGGCAGTTTAGTGTCCAAGTGGGTTACATAGTAATGGGAAGAGGGACTGCCTCTGACATAATCTGATTGGCCTGCTCTTTGATCACCTCCCCCTGAGTGGGGAGCAGCCTTACCAGGCCACAGAAGATGACAATGCAGCCACGCCTGATGAGATCTGATAGACTAAGATCAGAAGGAAGGAGAGGGGGCCCTCCCCTATCAGTGGACTTGTGGAGGGGCATTTGTAAAGAAGGGGGAGGAAGGTGGGATTAGGAGGGGAGGAGGGAAGAGTTTATAGGGGGATACAAAGTCAATAAAGTGTAACTAATAAAAGTTAAAAAAAGAAGAACAATATGGCCTTAGAAACAGCAAGTCAGCACTTGTTTTTTTGTTTGTTTGTTTGTTTGTCATTGTTGTTTTTTGAATACCAAGTAGCAAAATTTGACTAGATGATTTTTTTTTAAAATTAAACTTCTATGGCATAAAATATTTTACGTAAAAAGAATGTGTTTACTTCTTTAGGATTTATTTTTTCCCCCACAGTTTATAAGGAACGACATATATTGCTTTTTGTGTGTGTGTAAAGCCAAAAGTAGGCTAGAGACAGTGTGATATGTTTGCATTCCAACAAGGCACTTCAGTTGCAATGGTGCTTTCAATTTGCCAGGAATTTATATCTACTTAACATGTGAATATCATATGGGTATCATGTGAGGTTAAAGACTGATAGTATATGTGAAGGACTTTGAGGTTGGCAATTCATTTGTTTGTTGTATTATGCACGCACATTTTTTAGTGAAGCTGTTTGCTATGCTGAGGGGCATATGGATTTATAAACAGCAAGTGTTATATTGAGTAATTAAACCCCCACAGTTGAAGTCAGAATGTTGGCTTTTTTTTTTGCCTCCTGTACTACACAAACAAAGAATTGTTCTGTGGGCATGTTCTAGGTTGTTTGTGGCTTAGTTAATCCATGAAATCTATGGTAGGCAGTGCTGTCAACAGTTAGTGTGTTGAGATTGCTTTATTCTTTAATGAAAAGATCGGTAAGATTAGAATTGTTTTGTCCCTGCCATGGAAATAGACAGAGTGTGAATACCAAATTTCTCTCGGTGGATATCCAATCTGTCTCCGACCCAGAAATATAGGTGGTATTTGGCACTCTGTCTATGCCCTTGTGAAACCTATCTTTCTTGTTTGCAGAAGAGAGTAACTGGATTGGGTCAATTCTACAATAGAAGCAGTTTGTTTCCAAAGGTATTAAACACAAAAACTGGCATCCTTTTACTTCCAGTGGCATTATCAAGGTTTCCTAAAATTGGCTGATTTCCAAAGTCACCTGGGGGAGCCACTGAAAAACACAAATTCCCAGGCACTGTCCCTGGAGATGTGATTCAGTGGGTCTGGGACAAAGCCAGAGAATCTCAAGTGACTCTAATGATCAGGGAAGTTGTCCAAGTTGGGAAAACTACACTGGACTGGTAAACAAAAAAAAAAAAAAAAAAAAAAAAAAAAAAAAGATCTTACTACATTTGCCTATCACAGTAGCAGATCTATAATTTACTGTTATTTATATTGAAAACCTTTAAATGTAAACATGGAGGACAAAGTCAAGATAATTATTTTATATCTAGTTCCTATTTAAAGAGAGCATATCTCCATTATAAATTTGGGCTCCCTACGCATTATGATGATAAAGAGACATAGTGGAAAAGGAAATTGTTTTGACATGTTTAGAAGCCTAAGTGGCCTGATCATTGTTAACAACTGGGAGACTAGCCTTTTGCTCCCTGATCCGTTGACAAGTCACTTTGTAGCCAAGTTTACAATCCCTAGAATTCACCGGATATTAGTTCCTTAACCCATAAAATGAGGAAATTAAAAAAAAAATACCCACATCATGATACCAGGCTATTTTTTCCCATGGACAGTATTAGGCTGTGTAAAAAGGTCCAGATGGCAGAATTCTCTCTTTCATTGTTATTTAATGACCACCAGAGGACATATGATAACTTGAGTGTTTTGGCGTTCTCTCAAATTTAACTTGCAGGTCATCAAGTTGTTCTTTGCATCACAGAGCATGACATCAAATGATTTTAAAAATATTATATATATATAATATTATATATTTGTTTGTGAATTTTCTTTGGAATGGGTAAGTTTAGCTGCCTACAACTTGGCAGATTTTTTTTTCTTTTCTGAAGAAAAAAATGCATAAGAGTGTCTGTGTGTGTGTTTGTGTGTGTGTGTGTGTGTGTGATATTAGAGGGTATCTTTGTTTAAAAAGTTGGTGTAATTTTATGATCTAAAGTATTGATTTTTTTATGGCTTCGGTGAAAACTATTTACAAATTTGCTTGATTTTTTAGTATGCTTCTGACGTCTATTAGAATTTTGGTTTCATTCCTTTAGATACTTAATGTGAATTAGCCATTCAAAGGAGTGACCAGATGCCCTGACCCATGGCTGTGTCAAATAAATGAAGGAATTGATTTCCCATGTCTTGCTTTATGTATGTTGTTGCTAAAACAACAACAAAGTAACGAACACATTCAGCTAGAAAAAGTGCCTGTATATCTAACAAGCACTGCCTTTGAGAGAGAAAACAGGAACTCCTTGGTTGTTCAGACATATAATGAGATATCTCTTTTCATTGCTGTGTCAGAATTACTTGTGGCTAGGATCTCATTTTATTTTTCAAACATTTATATTCCATCTTCTTAGGTATAGTTTCAACGTTTTTTGTGTTTTTTTTTTTTTTCAGAAACTCTTTCACATTGTAATTCAGTTGGAGAGGTAAAAAATTGTTCTAAATGTTGTTTGATCTTTGTTTGAAATGGATGAGTTCTGAGAAGAGAAAAAATTTCTTATTTCTAAAACCTGAGAATGTAATCATATTTCTCTTTAATGATTAAGCACTTCAGTTCATTTATACAAGGTTTTGTACCCTTTTCTAGAAAAAAATATTGTCCTTAATTAAAGTACTGTACTAGAAGCTAATGATCTATATATTCCTAAGTTTCCAGTTTAATTTCAAAGGGAACTATGCATCATAATGCAAACAATAAAGGTGATCAAGTTTCTCCAGCTTTGGAGAGGTCCCTAACAATGGCATTGTTTCAGAAGGGGATGATCCTCCAACATATTGTTTGATTAGAGCAACAAAACTTACGACATCAATTTGAAGATACAATTAGAGAAAGGGTATAGTATGAAGAGAATCAAAAATATAATGTGACTATCATAGATTTTGCATTTGAATCATAATAAAAACTTAGCACATTGTTAATGGTATTGATGAGTCTATAACAACAAAAACTGAGTCTGAATTACATTATTTTTATGTGAAATGTGTGTGGGTATGTACATGTTTGTTGTGTTCGTGTTTGTGTATGCGATTGTAGTGTGATGTTCTATGGCTGACTTAGGCAGAAGTCAGGCATCAGTCTCAGGCGTTGGCTCTCAGCTCCCTGTCTATCATGTTTAATGCAGTGTCTTTACTTTGCAGCTCTTTGCTTTCCTAGCTAATCGGTCCATGATTTTCTTGGTATTTATCACTGAAAAGATAGTTAAACTGGTATAAAGCTCCCCACACTAGCCCTAAGACCTGAGTTTGAATCCCAAAATTACTTAAAGCCAGGTACAGAAAAGTGTGTCTAAAACTACAGTGTCTCCAAGGAAATATGGATGGCAGAAAAAGGAAAATACCGGCTGTAGCCCCTTCCTTCATCCCCTCCCAATCCCTCCCTCACTCCCTCTTCTCCTCCCATAGACCTCCCCAAGTCCACTAATTGGAGAGAGCTCCTCCCCTTCCCTCTGACTCTACCCTAGCAGGTCTCATCAGGACTGGCTGCCTTGTCTTCTTCTCTGGCCTGGTAAGGATGCCCCCTACCGCACCCTCTCAGGAGGAGGTGATCAAAGAGCCAGCCACCAAGTTCACGTAAGAGAAAGCCCCTGTTCCCATTACTAGGGAACCCACATGGACACTGAGCTGCCATGGGCTACACCTGTGCAGGGGTTCTAGTTTATCTCCGTGAATGGTCCTTGGTTAGAGTAACAGTCTCAGAAAAGACTCATGTGCCCAGATTTTTTTGGTTTTCCTTGTGGAATTCCTGTCTCCTCCAGGGTTTTCATCTTCTCCTTCTTTCTTAAGATTCCCTGCACTTTGCCCAAAGTTTGGCTATGAGTCTCAGCAACTGTGTCAATGCCATGCTGGGTAGAGTCTTTCATTGGCCCCTGTGTTAACCTTCTGTCCTGATCTTGTTTTCTCCCTCTTCTGATGTCTATCCCATTTGCCTTTCTTAATGAGGATTGCTGGGTCCTCATTGTTTAGCTTCTTTAGGTGTACAGATTTTAGTGTGTTTATCCTATATTATATGTCTAATATCCACTTATAAATGAGTATATACCCTGTGTGTCTTTCTGCTTCTGGGATACCTTACTCAGGATGATTTTTTTTTTTTTTTTAGTTTCCACCATTTGTCTGCAAATTTTATGATTTCCTTGCTTTTAATATCTGAGTATTTCATTGTGTAACTATACCACAATTTCTGTATCCATTCCTCTTCTGAGGGACATCTGGGTTGTTTCCAGGTTCTGGCTATTACGAATGAAGCTGCTATGAACTTGGTAAGCAAATGTCCTTGTTATAAATAAAATAAGCTCAAATGAGCTTATTTTGGGTGGTGGCAACTACTGATAGGGACTGATATTATTCAATGATGGATCAGGAATGTTTCATTGTGGTGATGCTGATTTTACCATAATAAAGTCTTTAGTCAATATGGATTTTCTTCAGAGTTAAAAAAAAAATCCTACAAATACCTATAACGAAATGCCTGTATTACTACAAAATAAAATCAAGGGAATAGGGACCTAGCTCAGTTGGCTAGCATGTACAAGATTCTGTATTTCATCCCCTAACTCCATTAGCACACACACATTTATACACACACACACACACACACACACACATATATATATTACATATATATATATATATATATATATATACTGAAACATAGTATTAAAATATACCTACTTTCTCTTATTTTGCCATATTAATTAAGCACTTGCTATGTGTGATGGTTTGAAAGCCAAGGACCTCTATAGTATAATATATTTGAATGCTTAGTTCTTGGTTGGTGGAATTGTTTTGGGAAATGATTAAGTGGTATTGCATTATTGGAAGTGTGTCACAGGGATTTGCCTTTGATGTTTCAAAATCCAATATCAGGCCCAGTCTCTTGTTCTCTGCTTTCAACTTGCAGATAACATGTAAGCTCTTATCTACTGTTCCAGCACCATTCATACTACTCTGCTCGCTACCATAATGATAATGGACTAAGCCTTTGGAACTGTAAGCAATCTCCAATTAAATGCTTTCTTTTTACAAGTTGCCTTGGTCATGGTTGTCCTTCATGGCTATCGGACAGTAACTAAGACACCATTTCCTACTCTAGTTACAGAGTAGATCACATGTAAAGGTGAACTAAGACAATAGCAGGCCACATCTAAGGAGGAAGAGCAAACTGCAAATGTATTGCTACGATAGAAGATGTTTCTCTATAGTGCCAAGTCTTTCTGATGGGATGATCGTTGAAATGAACTCTTTGCTGTTCTATATGGCTAGGAGACTGTCTGAGAGCTGAGCTCAGGCATGAAGAACAGGAACTAACCAGTCTTAATAAAAACAACAACAAAAACTCATTGATGTGCTGGTATCAATACTTTCCAGTCTCTGCACTAAGCCCAAGAAATGTGTCGATAAATAAAATGATGCAGTGTCCTCAAGTAACTCACAGTCATTATGGGCTCACTACCTCTTTGAGGTTCAAATGATTTGGTATCTGTTTTGCTCTTAAAGTCCCATTGTATTAGCTCAATAAACGTGTTAAAAATATTACATGAACACCCTGGCATCAATTCGAAATTTGGCATTTGCCATTATCCTTCTTATATATATTGCTAATTAACATGATGTATGCTTTGATGCCTAGTTTTCAAGGATGTCTTAGGTTCATAGTACCGGAAATACTTCTGTTGTTCTTTTCCAAGCATATTGTAGCCCACTGCCCTTAAATCTGTCTCCCCACTCATTTCTAATAAACCTCCTCCCCTAGCTTGCTGACTATTCTCTCACGTGATAAATAGCTCTGCCTTATCAAGGTCAGTAAGAAAGGCCCCTTTTACATATCTCATAAATTTTAGCCAGGTGCCACTGATGTGAGATTAATGTAATGGCACCATGGCAAGCACTCAGGCTTGTCTTAATTATGCTAAGGTTGCTGGTTCACCGTTTCTCTTCATCTGTCTCCTGCTTTAGGGAACACTAAACACTCTGTCATTAGATTGTCTGTTCCACAGCATTGGCCCTTTACATTTACAAAGTCATCGGATGGCTTATGACATAGCTTTTCTAACAAATTAAATTAAGCAAATAGTGAAAACAAAATTTAGGGGTAAAATGCTGCACACACACAGGCACACACACGAAGATGTGCATGCGCGTCTTCTGGCAGTGATTTCCCTGGACACCGTACATTTCTTATATTAATGACTTCGGGTTCTTGTAGTTTCTAAGTGTCTGCTATCTGTTGATCATGATACAGGAGGTCTTCTCCCCTCACTATCACTTTTCTTTGTTGATTTCTATTTCCAAGTCCTGTGTACTACATGGGTATTTAACCACCTAATCTAGTTTTGCTTTTGATACTCACTTATCTGTAATAGCCTTGCTAGCTTTGTCTTCAGTTGGGAATGTAGACAGCTCAGAGCACAGCATTTTGAAGTCTGTTATTACTTCTTTTGATTCTGTTCTGTTGTTTCTTTTATAACTTCTATTGGGCGACAGCTACCTAATGAAATGTCTTCTCTTGATTTAAACTTCTTTAATTTAAAAAAAAAGATTGAAACAATAGAGCTGTTTCCTAGGGTAGTCTAGAACTCTTTTGTTTAATAGGTCTTCTTTGTGCCACTGCTTCTCAAGTCGCTCAGTAGGCATGGAGTACTGCTCATTACAGCAACTGATCACATATTCACATGGTATACCTTTGGTGAAGATAAGCCATGCCAATTAGTGTTTCCCTACCCATGAATAAATGTGAGCATTCACTGTTAGAGCCAAAGCCTGGCCTTGTGCTGCCTTAGTTTTCAGCAGAGCTCTTTGGTGGCAGAGCATAACCAGTAACTTATTGTATCTTTCTGGTCTATAGTTGGCTTTCAGTTTCCAAAGGATATGGCTAACTTGTATCAAGATAGATCAGTTGGGAGTGTGTTTCCATCCTACAGCGGTATTGGAAAGACAAATGGATTGTGTGTGGTGCTGCGATGTAAGCTCATGTATTTCTTCACTTTTTTCTTTATTAATTACACTTTATTCATTTTGTATCCCCCCCATAAGCCCCTCCCTCCTCCCCTCCCGGTTCCACCTTCCCTCCTCCTTCTTCAGGCATGCCTTTCCCCAAGTCCACTGATAGGGGAGGTCCTCCTCTCCTTTCTTCTGATCTTAGTCTATCAGATCACATCAGGAGTGGCTGCATTGTCATCTTCTGTGGCCTGGTAAGGCTGCTCCCCACTCAGGGGGAGGTGATCAAAGAACAGGCCAATCAGATTATGTCAGAGGCAGTCCCTCTTCCCATTACTATGTAACCTACTTGGACACTAAACTGCCATGGGCTACATCGGTGCAGGGGTTCTAGGTTATCTCCATGCATGGTACTTGTCTGGAGTATAAATCTCTGGAAAGACCCCTGTGTTCAAATTTCTGGTTCTGTTACTCTCCTTGTGGAGTTCCTGTCCTCTCCAGATTCTTACTATTTCCTACTTCTTACATAAGATTCCATGCACTCTGCCCAACAGTTGGCCATTAGGCTCAGCATCTGCTTTGACAGTCTGCAGGGCAGTGCCTTTCAGAGTCCCTCTGTGGCAGGTTTCTAGTTTGTTTCCTGTTTTCTTCTTCTTCTTATGTCCTTCCTCTTTGCCTTTCAGGATGGGGATTGAGCATTTTAGTCACAGTCCTCCCTCTTGATTAGTTTATTTAGATTTACAGATTTTAGTAGGTTTAATCCTATATTACATGTCTATATGAGTGAGTATATACCGTGTGTGTGTTTATGTTTCTGGGACAGCTCACTCAGAATGATCCTTTTCAGGTCCCACCATTTACCTGCAAATTTTATGATTTCCTTATTTTTCATTGCTGAGTAATATTCCATTGTGTAGATGTACCACAATTTCTGCATCCATTCTTAAGTTTAGGGGCATCTGGGTTGTTTCCAGCTTCTGGCTATTACAAATAAAGCTGCTACAAACATCAAATGTCCTTATTGTGTACTTGAGCCTTTTTTGGATATATGCCTAGGAGTGGTATGGCTGGATCTTTAGGAAGTGCTATTCCTAGTTGTCTGAGAAAGCGCCAGATTGATTTCCAGAGTGGTTGTACAAGTTTACATTCCCACCAGCAGTGGAGGAGGGTTCCCCTTTCTCTACAACCTCTCCAGGTTGTGCCACTTGAGTTTTTCATCTTGGCCATTCTGATGAGTGTAAGGTGAAATCTCAGGGTCATTTTGATTTGCATTTCCCTAATGGATAATGACGTTGAGCCTTTCTTTAAGTGTTTCTTTGCCATTCTATATTCCTCTACAGAGAATTCTCTGTTTCGCTCAGTTCTCCTTTTTTTAAGTGGATTACTTGGTTTATGCTTTCCAATTTCTTTAGTTCTTTATATATACTGGATATTAGCCCTCTATCGGATAAAGGGTTGGTGAAGATTCTTTCCCAATCTGTAGGCAGTCACTTTGTTTTGATGACAATGTCTTTGCTTTACAGAAGCTTTTCAGTTTCATGAGGTCCCATTTATTGATTGTTGCTCTTAGAGTCTGTGCTGTTGGTGTTCTGTTCAGGAAGTTGTTTCCTATACCAATGAGTTCTAGGGTCTTCCCCACTTTTTCTTCCCAGGCTTTTCTGGGGAAGGTCTCACAGACCGGCAGGTATGAGCCGCCATCACTAAACTGGGCTCTAGCCGCCAGCAAGGAGAGTTGTTGGGCGCCCAGCTCTCTGGCACAGATGGAGCTGTGTGCCCCAGTGCAACAGAGGCTGGGAGTCCCTGTCAGGAGAGGGCCCCACAGGGAAGGAAGGAAACAGGCACCCGAATTAGGTCATCCAGTCTATCCCCGGGAAAGGTCCTGCAGACTAGCTGGTGGGGGCACACCGCCAGCCCAGAGACCTGCTTTGTACCAACTATTCCTCATATTTCTTCACTTTTTGTTCATCCTTTAAATTACGTATTTTGCAAAAATGAAAATTTCGTGATTGTTTAAAGAATGTTTAAATGTTTGCTCTCAAAAAAAAATAAGAGTCAATATCAATTAAATACATCAAGTAATTCTTTTAGGGTGTTGTTTAGGACAGAAGTTGTGGTCTCTAGAATTCTTTTCAGTAGTTTGTGTTAACATATCAGGGTTTTCAATTACAGGACTATACTCATAATGTTTTCTGCACAGCCTTCACAAACCTCAGCCTTTGTGAAATAATGCCTAGCAACCTCTACCTTCTTAAGCTCATGAGAGAGAAATCCCATTTATGTGTGGCTAGAGCAGTGACGTTTAAGTCTTCTTGTTAAAAAGGATCATTCTGTACAACTTGACAGGGAACTCCGTAGCATATCCACATGGTTTTTATAACTTAGAGAACTTGCCATGCAGTATGGTCAATACCTACATACCTTTAATCTAACAATTCCCCAAAATGGTAATTAATTTCCTGTGTGCTTCGCTGTCACCATTAATGCTGGTTCTAGTATTTCCAAGTATACATACTCTGAGCTCTTGGTTTTGTGGTTGAGGAAGAGTTATTTTATTCAAGTAAATCAACAAAAGCATGAGTTAAATACTGATTTTTCCCCTTTAAAGTAGTCACCTGAAAGTTATAAATTGAAGTGATCTAGAGTAAATTGGCCATCTAGCTTTATTCTGATATGAGTTGGTGAGGTTATGTTTTTGTTTTTTAACATGTATGTAAATTCTGGGATCTTGATGCCTACGTGCGTGCGTCTATTATCATGTATCAGTCTGCAGTAATAGTTCACAAATTTGTACATGCAAAATGGTAAATGGGCAATTTTCAGGGAGAATTATTTTCTTTCAATTGATATCCCTTCTTCCCTTGTACTGATTTCGCAAACATTATGGTTTATTAAAATACATGTTCAATATGGAGCTCTTCAATTTAGCTTTTCTCATTTGATTAAGGCTTGTTGAGCAAGAGGCAACTGAATTTGGTGGTGTGTAATATTTTGGCATTTTAATATTCTGTGTGCACAGCTGTCATTTAAAATAGCTCTGACTAGCATTTAATCATTTACAATGAATGCTTAGGCATTTGTTTGTCTGATAAGTCCAGAGTCCAAACTTTGACCTTCAGTTATATGATACATAGAAAACAGTGAACTAATGTAGGCTGATTTTTTGTTCTGCTGCATAGAAATATATCAAAATTAAAAATGCTAAGGATATAATATCCCTTGACACTTTGGTTTTTACATTCAAAATATTCTAAATTCTCAAGTTCTGTTAGCTTAATTTGAAAGTATTCTGATTTTTAAACCTTTCATCAGCAAGAAGTTTACAAGACCATTCCACTAATAACAATAATAATTGTGTCAGCATCATACTCTCCCATTAAATTATGAAGTCTTTTCCTACTATTCTTATTTATCAGTAGATCTTCTAGAGAGAGATGTGCGTGCCTTACTCATTTCCTCAGTGACATGAAAGACTAGGGTTTGGGGGATAACTATTTTGAGATATCACCTAAACAAAAAAACCGAAACAAATCAAAAGCATTTTAGAGTCTACTGATATAGGCTACTAACAACCCAGTAAGAATCTCTGAAGCTTCACGCTAGATTCTCTGCTGCATTAGCGATCCTTGTTTGATTGTTGCTGGAGACTGTTCTCATGGGGTGGATAACTATTCAATAAGCAAGTTGCTTCTCTGTCCAAATAGAAAATTCTGATTAAAAAATCCTTCCTTTCGGAGGTCTGTACCTCATTCTGAAATAAAAGGTAGGCATTTGAGAAGAAAGAAATATTATTTAACGTCCAATGAAACACTATCTATTCCTATATTGTTAGTTTTCAGCAGCACATGGAAGGAATTTCATCCATAAATATAAAGTTGAGGGCAAAGGAAGAGGGAGTGAGATTCAGGTGGAGAGGGGCACTTGCAATTGAAACGGACCCTCTAAGTCACTCAGCCCGTGATATGATTATTTTTTGAAGAACTACTCTTCTCTTAAAGGGTATTGGAGTTCAAAATGAAAATTGCTTTTGCAGCAGGGTGTACCATGAGGTCTGTGGGGACCGATTAATGCAGTGTCTCTCTGTGTTCTATATACCTGTGCCGCTTCAGTGGTTACAGTGACACACAGGACGTGGTGAAGTAAAAACTTTGATTCATAAAGGGACCGCACGTGACTCTGCCGGCTCTGTATTTTAAAATGTATTTGGTCATTTACTCTCCAGACTCACTTACACATTGAAAGATGAGATGTGTGTTGTGTTACAGTTGAAGCAGAGAAGGGTTTGCCTGTATTACGGAATACGTTTTACCCATTCACTATTCGCCCACCTCTCTCTTTTCAAACACAGTGATCAGTTGGGAATGCCTTAATTGTCGTTTGTTTGTATAGTGGTTTTAAGGTCGGATATGGAAGTGCGTTGGTTTGTTACTGAGTTAGAGTTAGAAGGAGATCTGCTGGCAGGTGCTGAGGAGATGCCTCCTTGTGTGGGAGCATGCTTGCAAACATGAAGACACAACTTCAGACCCTTGTCACAGCTGGGCACGATGGCACGTGATAGCACGTGTTCGTAGCCCAGATGATAGCTGGCAGATCAGAAACAAGCAGATCCTGGAAGCCCACTGGCGAGCCCAAACAGTTAGTTCTAGGTCTGTCAAACACCTCTCTTCAGTAAATTACATGGAGAGTGAGATTCAGAGATATTTGGTGCCAACCTATGCACCTGTATCACACCCTTTCTCTCTCACATAAAACACACTCAACACACAAATAATAAATGAATGATCTGACAGTTGATGACTTGATACAAATTCTGATCATTTTCTTTAGCATCTTTTAGACCTTTATTTATTTATTTATTTATTTGGTCAGTTTGATGGCTGGAACTATTCTTCTTAGTTAGAACCATATCTACAATTTTAAAATCATGCTTTTAATGTATTTTTAACAGAGTGAGTCAAAGGATAGTTGAGTTGTTATACAGGATAGGACAACAACATACAGTTTTGTTTTGCCAACGAAGAGTGTGGATTTTCTGCACACATACTATTTTTCTTCCCTGCGACCTCAGAATTAATGTATAAAACATAAGATGAGATAGATTAATTTCTATTTCTCAACATTTATGAAATTAATATTTTAGTGCATTTCTCTTACTAAAATGAGATTTTGTTACAATGATACAACGATGACTGTATTTTGAAACAGATTGACGATGCGCCGGGTTAAACCACCTTGATCGTTTTGACTAGAAACTGCAAGCACTAGCCCTGGACGCTCTCTGCAGCACAGACAGCCTCCTGGTCTGTAGAGCACGCCACAGATTGCCTTCCAGGAATATACAGTGCATGTGCTTGGGACAGTTCCACTTGGCCCAATCCCATTTTCCAGTCCAGTGAACTTAATGGCAGGGTAGAAATGAGATGTGTCTATGTGCTTTAGGTAATTACTGGGTATATGTTAATGAGAAGCTTCTTCTTGGCCTTCTACCAGTGCTGGTAAATATGGCCAGTGATCATTTTTTTCCATGGTGAAAGAGTACCCACCAACAGGGCCTGAACACTCTGCATGAACAAATTGCCATTTGGTTTAATTGTGAACTGACAAGAAAACTATTCTCAGGGGAATCACTCTGCGTCTCGTTGCCGTTGAAGAAATTGTGAAGCTTAGGCCCTTCCTGTGGAGCAATCAGCATTAGCACCCTTGTAGCAAATTCAACTGAAAGTAACATCCACCTTATAAACACGGAAGACACTCCTCACTCTCTAACCAATCATGACCAAAAGAAAAGAGAGGACATGGCTAGTGTGTAGAACCTTATTGATTTAGGAGGACAGATAAAACTTTTATATATGAACCAATAAAAGTACCTAAAAACTTACTGTCATGTGGCATAAAGCCACTAAGATTAACTATCAGGTGATAGTTAATATTGCAATGTACATTGCGAGATTACAAGCCAAAATAGATACCTAAGAGAATATGAATATGAAAAAAATGAGCTTAAACATGACAGTTTTGGTAATCAATTACAATTTCTTTTGGTTTTTCTCACTAGGACAGAAAGTTAACATTATTTTTAGAAGTAAATGTGAAAGATTATACATTTTCAAAACTAGAGAAAATATGATTACTAAACCTAAAATTTTATTATATTTCTATAGTATTGGCTATAAAGATAAAGGTTTGCTTTCTCTAAAGAATTGTTAGTTTTTCCAAGAAAAGCTGCATACTTTATTTCCATTTTTGCTGTCTCTGCTATCTGAGCATTTAATATCCTCTCAACTTCAGGGAACTCTAGAGATGGTGTAAGGGGTGCAGCCATTCCCTGTGAAAATGTTTTCACTTACACTTGAAGGAGTCCTTTATTTCATGGCTCCCCAGGCATGTATTTAAACTTACAATTTACAAACCCACTCTTTTGCTAACCAAGTTAGAAATATTTTTATATAGAGATCGTGTATAAGCTATGGAAGCCGGAAGTCCCAAAATGATGCATCAGTAGGCCATTTTTTTTTTTCTCTTGCAAATCTTAAAAATCTGTTCCATGCTCTCCACAATTCTGGGGATTACTTTACTCCACTCGTTAGTGCTTGTTAGCATATAGAGACTTCACAGTAAGTTCTCTGTCTTCAAATCACCTTCTCTATGCATTCTTTTATCTCTCTTATATAAGTATCTTATCATATTTAAGGGCCACTAACCTGTGGGTCTCATGATGGACTTTCCCTTAATGTTGTCAGGGAATAGCTTTATTTCAACTAAAGTTCCAAGGGTTTGGAGTAAACTTTTGAAACCATCATAAGTAAGAATTACAAATCACAATAGAAGTGCCAAGAGGCTCTTGAGTATTGACTTGTTGCTTATTTAATGTAAGTTACAGACACACTTTGGCATGTCTGTAGTGACTAACGAATGTCCAGATGTATGAGTCAAAACACCCAAATGGTTCTAATCCTCTGCATCATCCTTGTTCTTCAGCTCTAAATAAATTCTACTTAATCTATTTCCCATCTTGTCCACAGTTTTGTGTATGTGTTAAGGGTCATGCAGACTGTGGGAATAACTTGGACAGGATGCTTCAGAGCCTTGGAGGGCATCATAGAAAAAGGTTCATATTACTGTAATTTTTGGTGTAAAGATACCTTAATAACAAGTCAGATATCATTGCTTTTTATTTCTCTTTTATTTTTCTCCCATACTCCTTACATTCATGAAATCAAAGAACAGAATAAAGATGAAAGATGACATTTTTATGCACAGTGTTGGATGGGTTGGAGTATTTGTGACTGGTGGTAGAAAGACA
Organism: Meriones unguiculatus; assembly: GCF_030254825.1. Lineage (NCBI taxonomy): Eukaryota > Metazoa > Chordata > Mammalia > Rodentia > Muridae > Meriones > Meriones unguiculatus. The sequence continues at coordinate 55,908,721 of NC_083362.1, read as the reverse complement.
TACTTTTGATATGTGATGTCAGAAAATTCAGAATAATAACAATAAAAAGAGAAGATTGGCAGCTCTTTCCCTAAGTATGATAGCAATTCTAGCAATTTGCTTAACTATTAACAATAACAGGGTTGAAACTGTGAGAGAAACTGAAAAGCTTCTATAAAGCAAAGGACACTGTCAACAGAACAAAACAACAGCCTACAGACTGGGTTTACAAACCCTACTTCTGATAGAGAACAAGTATCCAGAAAATATAAAGAACGTAAGAAATTAGATACCAACAAACCAAATAGTCCAATTACAAAAAATGGGACACAGAGAAACAAAAAACTATATCAGAAAAAAAGTAATTTATATCCACATTATCTTTTTTTTTTTCAATGCAGTTTATTCAGAAACTTTGAACAATCCTCGGACCCTGGGGAAAGCCAGCCCACAGCTTAAATAGCCTCTGGGTAGCCAACCCAGGCGTGCCACGTGGGCAATGCAGATAGGTCCACATACATGGAAGCAAGCCAGATCCAGCTGGTTTCTGCCTTCCACCTTCTCTATCCACATTATCTTTACAGAAATTTTTTTGAAATCTTTTACAAAAATTGATTAGAAACTAAAAGAAAACCTAGAAAGCATATTATGAGGGCATATGAGTCAGTTGATTGTTATATTGTTTTGCATAATATATGACCATTAGGCAAGTAAGAATGATATGAGTATTCTGTTATTTATGCTCTCACTAAAATATATATTTACACAATTTTGTAATTTCTTTTTGTATTTTAAGCAGGGTATCTATTATATAATAGTAATTAAATTCCCCAGAACTAAGATCTTCTTCTGTTTTTATTGCTTTATTTCTTTAGGGCAAATAAAGAATAATCTCACTTCAATAAGAGACTCTTATATCTTTCAAAAATAATATTTAAAAACAAATATCTCAGAGATTTCTGTTTTTATATTTAGTTTTTATTTTTAATAGTATTACTTTTGATATTTTTTTGACCATGCTATCTACATCACTCTCAGTTATTTTTATCTGCCAATTTTAAGGTCTTTAAGCCAACTCAGTGGAAAAATGAATACAAAAATAATAATTGTCATCATCATTATTCTCTCATACAGTATGTCCTGACCATAGTCTGGTGAAATGCTTTTAATCCCTCATGAATTTAACATTGTATGTGGATGTGGATTTTCTTGGCCAACTTATACTCAGGTTCCTTCTTTCCTTGTACTGCATTTCAATCTTTATAATAAGAACATAGTATTAACTCAAATTCAACTTTGTTTTTTTTTATTTATTAAAAGCACTATCTACATATTTTCTAAATCCTGAAAAGGTTTTGTACGTTATCTATATAACGTAGGAAAAACGTGATACAGTTGTTAAGCAGTTTTTCTACCTCTATGTCATGTCAAATGTTTGTGCTTTATTCCTACCTATGAACGCTCTCCAGAAAGTGTTCCTTATCATCTGACTTTTGTCTCATCGTCTATACCAGCTTTCCTATCTGCTTTCTTGTTTATGTGTTCCCTTAATCTCCACATGATGACTCTTCTCTCTCTGCGTTGTGTCATCTCATAGTTGTGCAGAATTTTGGTAATACGTTTCAAATGTTTTAGATGTTTTTCATCAAAATATGAAACTCTAAACATAAGAAGTCTTATGAGAACATCCATATAAAACTGTTCATTTTATAGAGTCGAAAAGAAGGGTCAAGAGTTGTGCTTTATTCAAGACAAAGCCAATGTCAGAAGCCATTTTTTTCTATTATTATCATTATCATCATCATCATCATCATCATCATCATCATTTACAATTTATTCACTTTCTATCCTGGTTGTAGTCCCCTCTCTCATCTCCTCCCTGTCCCACCTTCCTTCCCTCTTTCTCCCCTATCCCTCTCCCCTAGTCCACTGATATGGGAAGTCCTCCTCCCCTACTGTCTGACCCTAACCTATCAGGTCCCATTAATACTGTCTGGATTCTCTTCCTTTGTGGGTTGGCTAGGTCAGCCCACCAAGGAGAAGGCAACCAAGTTCAAGTCAGAAACTGTCTCTTCTCCCCTTACTAGGGAACCCACAAGGAGACTGAGATGTCTGTGGGCTATATCTGAGCAAGCCATCTAGGTCCTCTCTGTGCATGGTCTTTGGTTGATGCATCAGTCTCTGCAGTCCCCCCTGGGCCCAGCTTTTTTTTTTTTTATTTTTGGCTTTATTGGCCTCCTTGTGGAGCTGCTGCTGTCCCCTCTGGGCCCTTCTATATGTCGCTTTTTCCATAAGACTTCCTGCTGTCTGTCCAAAGTTTAGTTGTGACTCTCAGCATCTGCTTCAATACTCTGCTGGTTGGAGTCTTTCAGAAGCCCTCTGTGCTAGGCTCCAGTCTTGTTCTCTCTTTTCTACTGCTTCCGGTATCTATCCTGTCTTCCCTTCTGAATGAGAATTAAGCATGTTCCCTAGGGCCTTTCTTGCTGTTTACCTTTGTTAGATTTGTAGATTTTAGAAGATTAGCATGGACCCTGTGCAAGGTAGACACACAAATTTGTGAAGCATTCCATATTTTTTTCAGACTCACACAAGATTTCTTAACAGAGACTATGAAAGCAAGAAGGGCCTGGGCAGATATCATGCAGATGCTTAGAGATCACATATGCCAACCCACACTAGTATATCCAGCAAAAATTTCAAACATAGATGGAGAAAACAAACTATTTCATGACATAACTAAATATAAACAATGTATACACAGCAATCCAGCCCTACAGAAGATACTAGAAGGAAAACTCCAACCCAACAAGATCAACTACACCCAAGAAAACTCAGGATAAAGACACCATCACATCAAAAAAAAAAAAAAAAAAAAAAAGAAAATAAGCACACAAACACACAATCACTATCAACTAAACAGTAACAGGAATTAACAGTCATTGGTCACTAATATCTATTAACATCAATGGTCTCAACTATTCAATAAAAAGACACAGACTAACAGATTGGTTGCAGAAACAGTATCCAACATCCCACTACATTCAAGAAACACACCTCTACAAAAAAAACATAGATACTACCTCAGAGGAAAGGGCTGGAAAAGGTTTTCCAAGCAAGTGGACCCAGAAAACAAGCTGGAGCATCCATCCTAATATCTAATAAAATAGACTTTCAACCAAACTTAATCAAAAGAGATGGAGAGGGACACTTCATTCTCATCAAAGGAAAATCCACCAGGAGGATGTCACAATCCTGAACATCTAAGCACCAAATACAAGAGCTCCTGCGTTTGTCAAAGAAACATTTTTAAAGCTTCAATCACACAACACCCCACTTGCCAAGGGACAGATCACTGAGACAAAAGCTAAACAGAGAAATAATGACACTTGCAGAGGTCTTAAATCAAATGGACCTAATAGTTGTCTACAGAGCCTAAACACCCAAACACAAAAGGGTATAACTTCTTCTCAGCACCTCATGGAACCTTCTCCAAAACTGACCATATAGTCAGGCAGAACGCAAGCCTCAACTGATACAAGAAGATTGAAATAATCCCTTTGTCATATCAGACCACTATGGTCTAAAACTAGAATTCTTGTTTGTTAATCACACAGATATCATCAGTGTTATCAGACTGCTCAGGGCAGTCTGGTATGATATAAGGGTGTTGAAGTAACCATGCTGAAATGGGTTGTTTTGTTCTATATTATGTGCAAAACAAAACAAACAAACAAACAAAAACAGATGACATTAATTGAAACATTGATTGAAAAATTAAAAAAAATTAATTGAAAAATTGAAACATCTTACTTTTTTTGGGGGGGGGGCTTGGTTACTTTTAAAAGCAATAACCAATGTGTGTTTGTCTACACACCTTAACTACTCAAATCCTTTGTTTCTTGATTTCTGCTATCAACAATTTCTTTGGCCTCCTTTATGGCGCTTTCATTATATCACACTCTTAGGTGTGACGGAGAGATACAAGAGTAAGTTCATTACATTCTTTGCACATATTTAGTTTGCTTAACAGGGCGAACTTTCAAATGAGTCTCTTTGGTTTCCTGCAATACATGTTTATAAGCAAGGTATCTGCATTTGTGTCTTAACTTCATCTTTCCAATAAATGGGTTCAATTGGCTGACTCATTAATTTTCACGAATAGAAAAGCAAGTAATTGTTTAACAAGGGTTGCTTTCTCAGCTTATGATGGCTGTGCTTAGGGGGCTTTCCCTGGCATTTCTCAACACAAAGAGTGTTGGCTTCCAGGTTGTTAGTGTTGGGGTGAGGAGCTTTGCAAGTACTTGTTCCAAGAACATATCTGAGAGGGTGATTTATGAAGTGAACCAGTGTTACTTTAGAGAGTCCTTAAAACTACTCACTGTTTCATTTCATAACACATATTAAAAGTAAATTATAAACAATAAATGTACTATTTACACTTCGATATTATAAATAGGGTTTAGTGATGAGATAAAAGCATTAACGTCTTCCGTTTCAATTCTGCATTACTACAATCTTCAGACACGTGTAAATGCTCTTTTAAAACTAGATTCCTCAGTTTGTTATTGGTGTCTATCTTCATGTTCCTCTGATTTTAATGAATTTCATGGTCTGATGAAGTAGGGAGAGGCTTCATTTGGGTCCATTTGGCTTCTGGATTTTTCTCGATGTTTTTCTTTACAAATTCTGCCAAGAAGTCTAGAGCTTAGCAATGGTAAAGTAAAAGATATGAATAAGGAAGACCCAAGACTACACTATTCCTATGAAGCATCATGCCTTTTCTTTTTGCTGAATGCTTGGTAAGTATGGTGCGGATTTTTGTGGTGGTTGTTTACCAGCCCCGTGATTTCCAGGGACCCTCTCTGGAAACAGGTGTTGCTATTTAGTTACCTTAATGAGATAGGTTCAATGCTCTATTCACATCTTTTTTTTTATATGAGAAGAAAAAGAAAGTGTATTTCTTATCTGATTGCAGTGAAAAACAAGTACTTAATTTTTATCAGTATAAACTTACATAATAATATCTTATATGCACCATTTCATATCAATTATGTGATTCCATTTATTACACGGACTATAATTATATCTTTATTTCATCTGAACATTTTCAGAAAAATGGTATAACTCATGAATTATTTAAAAAAGGAATTTGAGTCTATAGTTTGTCAATTAACAAATCATCTAAAATCATGAGCAATATTTAGAACTTCAGAAATTTTAATGTGAAAACCAATGCCAAATTAATATTTACTTTTGATCTCTTTAAAGTATAAAGATTTTATTATTCATATGCTTAGCTCTTCAAGTAACAGTGGATGGTATCTTTAACTATGGCCAAAATTATTATTTTTTATTTCTATTTTTTTATTTTTTTAATTTAATTTAATTTATATATATTTATTTATTACAATTTATTCATTTTGTATCCCCACTGCAGCCACCTCCTTCATCTATTCCGAGTCCCACCAACCCTCCCTCTTCTCCCCCTATGCCCTTTCCCTAGTTCCCTCATGAGGGAGGCCCTCCTTCCCTTCTATCTGACCCTAGCCTATCAGGTCTCATGAAGGCTGGCTACATCATCTTCATCTGTGGTCTGGCAAGGCTGCATCCCCCAGGAGGAGGTGGTCAAGGAGCTGGCCACTGAGTTCATGTCAGAGCAGGCCCCTGCTCCCATTACTAAGGAACCTACTTGGAGACTGATTCTATGGGCAACATCTGAGCCAGGATTTTAGGTCCTCTTCATGCAGTGTCCTTGGTTGGGGTATCAGTCTCTGCAGGGTCCCCTGGGCCCAGGTATTGCTTTGTTGGTCTTCTTGTGTAGTTACTGTCTCCTCCAGGTCTTTCTATCTCCCCCTTTTTCCCATTAGAGTTCTGGCACTCTGCCCAAAGTTTGGCTATGAGTCTCAGTATCTCCTTCAATACCCTGGTGGGTAGTCTTTCAGAAGTCCTCTGTGGAAGGCTCCTGTCCTGTTCCTTGACTTGTCCTACTTCTGATATCTAACCTGTTTGCCCTTCTGAATGAGGATTAAACATCTTCCCTTGGGTCCTCATGTTGTTTAGCTTCTTTAGGAGCTTAGATTTTTGTATGTTTTATCTTATATCATATGGCTAATATCTACTTATAAGTGAGTATATATCATATGTATCTTTCTGCTTCTAGATTACCTCACTCAGGATGATCTTTTCTAGTCCCCAGCATTTGCCTGAAATTTTCATGATTTCCTTATTTTTAATAGCTGAGTAGTATTCCATTGTGTGAATGTACCATAATTTCTGTGTCCATTTCTCTGTTGAGGGACATCTAGGGTATTTCCAGATTCTGGTCATTACAAATAAAGCTGCTATGAACATGGTTGAGCAAATGTTCTTGTTATATACTTTAGCATATTTTGGATATATGCATAGGATTGGTATAGTTGGATTAATTGAGGTAGCACTATTCCTATTTTTATGAGAAAGTGCCAGATTGATTTCTAAAGTGTTTGTACAAGTTTATATTCCCACCAGCAATGAAGAGGATTCCTCTTTCTACACATCTTCTCCAGCATGATAATCCTTTCATGTTTTGATCTTTTGCCAGTTGTGGTGACACTCACCAGTAGGATTTGCTGAAGGAGACAGAGGCAGGAGGATCACTAGTTCATATTAATAAAATTCTATGATTCAGTTCTAGTTAATTAAAAAAAAACAGAAAATATTTGAGTAGTTATGTACAAGTGAAGATTTTCTTCCTTTAGATTTGGCTTAATGTAACTCTCAAGAGAAATCATCAGTGACTTGATTCCAGAAGGTAAAAACCATAATATATTGTTTTGCAACAAGTGCATGGAGTTTCCCAAGTCTTTGACACTGAGAACCTAAATGGCCTTTTAAAAATTGAATTTTTTCTTTTTTTATTATTATGATTTATTAAAATTTGTTCAATTTGTATCCTGGCTGTGACTGCCTCCTTTGTCTTCTCCCAATCCAACCCTCCCTCTCTTTTAATCCCTATGTCCCTCCCAGTCCACGATAAGGGAGTTCCCCCTCCCCTTCAATTACAGTGGCCCATCAGGTCTAATCCGGACTGGTTGCATTATCTTCCTCTGTGGCCTGGTAAGGCTGCACCCCACAAGGGAAAGTGATTAGAGAGCCTGTCACTGAGTTCATACCAGAGAAAGCTCCTTCTCTCCTTACTAGGGTCTCAACTTGGATACTGAGTCTATGTTCTACATTTGACCAGGGGTTTTATATCCTCTCCATGCATTGTCCTTGGTTGGGGTATCAGTCTCTGCAGGGCCCCCAGGGCTCAGTTCCTTTGAATTTTGTTGGTCTCCTTTCGAAGGTTTTGGAGCTCGTGTCCCCTCCAGGTCTTTCTGTCTCCCCCTTCTTTCTTAATGGTCCCTGCACTCTGCCCAAAGTTTGGCTATGAATCTCAGCATCTGCTTTGATACCTCTAGCAGTAGAGTCTTTCAGAAGCGATCTGTTGTAAGCTTCTGTCCTGTTCCCTGTCTTCTCCTGCCTCCAATGTCTATCACGTTTGTCCTTCTGAATGAGGATTGAGCATCTTCCCTAGGGTCTTACTTGTTTAACTTTTTTTTTTTTAAAAAAAAACTTGTTTTCTCTTTTGTTAGGCATGCTTTTTTGCTTGTATAAAATGTTTATTGACTTATTTTTATTTTTTAATTACAGTTTATTCACTTTGTATCTCACCTGTAGCTTCCTCCTTTTTCTCCTCCCAATTCCACTCTCTCTCCCTCTTCTCCACACATGACCGTTCCCCAGTCCACTGCTAGGGGAAGACCTCTTCCCCTTCCTTCTGAACCTAGTCTATCAGGTCTCATCAGGACTGGCTGCATTGTCTTCCTCTGTGGCCTGGTAAAGCTGCACCCCCCTTTTTTGAGGTGATCAAAGAGCAGGCCAATCAGTTCATGTCAGAGACAGTCCCTGTTCCCATTACTAGGGGACCCACATGGACACCGAGCCACCATGGGCTACATCTGTGCAGGAGTTTTAGGTTATATCCATGAACGGTCCTTGGTTGGAGGAGCAGTCTCAGAAAAGACCCCTGTGCCCAGATTTTTTTGTTCTGTTGATCTTCTTGTGGAACTCCTGTCCTCTCCAGGTCTTACTGTCTCTCACTTCTTTCATAAGATTTCTTGCACTCTGCCCAAAGTTTGGCTATAAGTCACAGCATCTGCTTTGATATCTTGCAGGGTAGAGTCTTTCAGAGGGCCTCTGTGGTAGGCTCCTGTCCTGTTTCCTGTTTAGATTCTTTAGGAGTATAGATTTTAGTATCTTTATCCTATATTATGTGGTTAAAATCCACTTATAAGTGAGTATATACCTTGTGTGTCTTTCTGCTTCTGGGTTACCTTAATCAAGATGTTCTTTGCTAGTTCTCACCATTTGCCTGCAAATTTCAAGATTTCCTTGTTTTTAATAGCTGAGTAGTATTCCATTGTGTAAATGTACCACAATATCTGTATCCATTCCTCTGTTGAGGGACATAAGAATATAGAATCATAACTGCACTTTTAATTTTGGTAATACTCATACTGTTGTTCCAATAATTCTATACCTGTTACAATTTATACATTAGAATTTTGAAATATTTTTAATCACTGTAAATCTTCTAAGTGTATGCATATTATTTAAATATGGGAGAAATCTAAACCGAACTTGTAAAATAATGAGGATATTTTCTCAAGGAGAAATACTTGAATCAATGACAGATTGTGATCCATTTTTATTGACTGTCAATTATGCTTCCTTGGTCAGTAGACCGTGATTTCTTTACATGGCTCCTAGATAGTCATGCATTTAATGAGATTTTGTTTGCCAGAGGGAACTTAATTTATTTCTCCTTAGATTACCACAATAGACAATATTATACTTATTAGAAAGTACAAAAAGTTTGCTTGCTTAATTAGGAGAATTAAATTTTATGTTTGAAGCAGGTCTGCATTTAGAGTGATTTCTAACAATTCTTGATTGTTTATGCAACACTGAGCAAGGTGACTAAACTTTCAGTTTCCAATACTTTTGTTACTGAGATTTTAGTGAATTTTCTTTCTTAAATCAAAGCTCCTCATCAGAGTTCTTTAGAAGGTAGAAGACAAAATTTAACTTCTAAAATCATAAAAATAAATAATATATACTAAAAGGGATCAATGCTACACTATTCGGGCTTGTCCTTATTATTGTGTATTGTTTATAAAAATTCTACCAGTATTTAAATAAAAACAAAAAAAATCATTGGCCTTAATTAGAGAGAAAGTGATCCATACCTGCTTGATATTTATGATGAATTGTGAGGGAGATGGCCATGTAGCCCATAGGCAAATTCCATAGTCTAAGGAAAATATAACAGATCTGGTTATTTGGGGAAATAAAATACTCCCATTTTAATCTCCCTGGAATCCACATTTTAGATGAAGTTATTAGTTTTCTTTTACCTACTAATACCATTTGGTGCACACTCAACTATTTTAACACTTGAGGACTTTAGACTGTGACTAAAGTGTTTAGCATTTAGATAAAATTCACCTCTTTCATCCAGTTGAGTTTTGAAACAATGTAGATCTAAGAGAAAGCATCTCTGTAACCCTCACTGAGGTGGAGCGACATAATGATACCAAGACCTTTTCCAGTAGAGAGCAGATAAGATAAAGCACATAACATAGTTGTTGATGCAGTAAGGACCTTAGTAACAGTTGGATAATATCACATTCATCGCTGGGAGAGTCTGACAAAGTAAGTCATGGATTACTTATTTTTTTTTCCTTTCCTTGATGTACAATCCTTGGTTTCTGTTCATTTTTTTTTTTAATTTAACTCACGATGGTCCAAAAAAGCAACTGAATGCAGTTCTTTGAGTAATAAAATGAAGATAATGAGGCAGATAAATAGGAAGAAGAGAGTATCCAACTCAGATAACAAAATCTTAAATTATGTAAATAAAATTATAATTAATTATAATTTTAAAATAGAAATGATAATTTATATCAACAGAGTGATTTTGTGTATTATCTTATGAAGACGGTTTTGAGACTCCAGTACATGAAAATAAATTGATGCATTTGTTAAATAAATCATCTTATAATAAATAACATATGGCAACTTGCTTGAACATATCTGCAGATCTGAATGAATTAACATGTTTTTACATATTCCTGCTATCAAGAGTTGATAGTCTAGTCCCTCGTAACATGCTGAAATTATTTTATTCATGTTTGCCTTGGGTTTCTTATTTTCACATCAGAAATCATTGGCAGTTTGAGCCAAGCATGCCTTTCGTAGTGTACTGTTATGGATAAAAAAAAAAATATCAGGTTGCATTCATTAGAAATGACAATTTACTGAATCAGTCACTTATTCAAGGAGGAACTTAGTTTATCTCTTAGCTCATGAGCCAGACTAGCTTTTGCACAATGCTCCAGCTGCTGTGCAGCTCTTGTTCAGGCTTCCGCACAGTCAACCTCTTGGCCATTGTAGTAAAATATACCTTCTTAATTAAGGTAATTAGTGAAGTGAATATTTTCATGAGTGCTCTGGGATATTAGACACGGAGAAGTTTCCACAGATGTAAAGTACTACTGTGACATGTAATCGATTCCACATCATTTTATCGCACAGAAAAATCATGTGCTTGGATGCCTCTGTGTTTAAAAAGAGAATAGGTTGCAGCCAATCGCTCTCAGATAATCTAAGATAGAATGAATTGTATTACGAGCCCAACAAGTCTTATCTCACTGTCTAATAAATACACTTTATCAGATAGCATTTCTGCAGCTAATAAAATATGACAAAACGCTTACTATAAAACCTGCTATTTAGCGTTGTTTTTGCCACTAGCTTGCAGTGGTATAAACGATTCTTGTGACATCAGACCTTTGTGGCATGTCATTTGTCCTCTTTGAACACGTAAACATTTGAGCATGGAAATTTCTTCCACGTTTCAGAGACATCTCTTTGCCAACCCTTTGGCATCAAACTATCTTCTCCCTCTGCAGTGCTTGCAATCTACATAAACAAAACTACACACCCACTGGAAGTCCTGATAGCATATCTTCCGGGACGACTCTGACTTTCCGGATATTGCTTCCCTTGAAGGGCTTTGCTCAGTTGGTTTTGCTCCCACAAGCAGAGCAGAGGAAACTGTCCAACCTGGCGAGGGACGGCAGGTGTGTACTATAGTAGACATGGCAGAACGTCTGTCCTCAGCCTCAGGACTGTAATTTTAAACAGCGTTATCTGGTTGCTTTGTTTCTTTTGTGGTGTGATCAGCGTGTAGCACCAGCATATAAGTCTTCGGTACAATTTAATTTCCATTTCTTTGACGTTGTTACCTACGGGGTAGATTTGTCTAAAATTGGGCTTTGTGCTGCATGTAAGCAATAACCTCATAAGTAAAGGGCAAGTGCTTTTGTATTTAAGAATTATTAGGGATTTCGTTTTTGTTTTTAGTTGAGGCCTGCTGCATATTTTACAGATGTTTTGAAATTCTTTATACTGCTTTTATAAACTCTTAAAGGAATATACATATCCAAAAATCAAATAAAATACTGTGTAATTGTACTTCAAACAAAAATCTAGTATGAAACAATTAATTACCTCAATTTGAGCAAATGCCAAATATTGATTATTTGAGGTACCTTTGCTATTCTATATCCCTATAACAAATAGCATGACACAAGCTAAGACCTTCACTGGAAATGCAGAATCACAGGTCCCCACTTCAGAAATCTTCATGTAACATGATCCCATGTTTAAAACATGGATTTTCAATGTACATGAAACCAAAAGATGGAATAACTGGTTTAGCAAAGAAGAGAATGAAGCTATTCAGTTTAATTCTGCTAAAATAAATGGAAAACCAAAATGTGCTAGAGTACAGTCATATTCCAAAGCATATTTTCATAAGCAGGACATATTTCATGAGCAGAAAGCATATTTTCATGAGATATTCTTTAGTTTTTCATTAGCCTTGGTACCATAAAGTATTTCATTACCTTTATTCCTTACTTTTAACATTTGTTGACCATATATAAATTTAGTAAACTAATAAAAAGTTGTATCAAGTTTTAAAATAGTATGTTAGAAAAAAAGCACTTGAACCATGACAGATTGTTTTGTGTTTCATTGCCAACCCGTACCCATGTTTACTCACAATAAATACAACAAATCTGTAGACATTTTTGATTCTAAGAGAAGTGAAGTAATGAAGCATGTAATCTATAACTGAAGACTTTCCCCAGTGTAAACATAGGCTGTGAATGTCAAACTGTCATGTGTATTAGGAAAATGCAAACACTGTTATGCAAGTTGATCCACAGACGCTTCCTTGTATTAATGTACTTTTTGATTACGTCTGAATGTCTCCTGGCTATCGCTGAAATCCTATGAAAATGTGGCACTCAAATTTATAGTCTGTACACTATATCAAACCATGCAACAGTCTCATGCAATTTACTGTCATCTTCATATAGACATGACCCTTGTAACTATCTTATGACACATTATTAGACTAAAATTTTGTTTTTTTTTTCTTTTTAAAACTGTTTATTGGACCATACCTTTATAATTGGGCACCCCTATGGTGTTCATTGTCAAGAAAACAAAACAAAACAAAACAAAACAAAACAAAAAACTGATAAGTGTGCCTAAATTTTGCTGTCTTCAACTGTTTTGAGTATTTTATTTTTCTTTCTGTTAAACCTCTCATTCTGCAAAGTTATCCTTCCCTAGGGACTTGTGTCCTGGTGAACACTGAAATATACACGTTGCATGCTCATACTTTAGGTTTCCATCATTCTGGGTTTGTCAGCAGCACTTTCCACCTGGGAGACTTACCTTGTAGAATTCTTAATCTTTCTTTTCCGTGCTGGGGAATCAGGTCCAGGGCCTTGCATATGCAAATCCTTTACTACTGATTTGCATCCTCTTATTAAGGGGTCTTTACATTCCCATACTAACTTCTGCCTTTCTGCTCCTCTCTGTCTTCTTTGCTCATTTGTCTTTTCTCTTTCAACTTCTAAAAGTTGACATGCACCACGAGCCTTAGTTTTATGACAGTAGCCCTGTCCCTCATCTCCTCCCAGTCCCACCCTCCTTCCCTCTTCTCTTCCCACTCCCTAACCCCCTGATAGGGGAGGTCCTCCATGTTTTTCACCTGACCCTAGCTTATCAGGTCTCATCAGGACTGGCAGCACTGTTTTTCTCTGTGTCTAAAAGTTTTTTGTGTATTTTGATAACTGCAATTCTTTGTTCTATTTACCTTACTGAAAAATCTCAGGATTCTTATCAGACAGAAATAACATTTGAACTATCTAGTTTTCCCCTAATGGTTTCCTTTCCTGATACTGTTCCCCCCACCAACACACACACACTGTGATTTTTTTTCTTTTATTTTATTAATTACACTTTATTCACTTTGTATTCCCCCATAACCTCCCTCCCTTCCTGATCCCATCCTCTCTCCCTCTTCTTCACACATGCCTTTCCCCAAATCCACTGATAGGGGAGGTCCTCCTTTCCTTCCTTCTGATCTTAGTCTATCAGATCACATCAGGAGTGGCTGCATTGTCATCTTCTGTGGCCTGGTAAGGCTGCTCCCCCTTCAGGGGGAGATGATCAAAAAGCAGGCCAATCAGATTATGTCAGAGGCAGTCCCTCTTCCCATTACTATGTAACCCACTTGGACACTAAACTGCCATGGGCTACATTTGTGCAGGGGTTCTAGGTTATCTCCATGCATGGTACTTGGTTGGAGTATGAATCTCTGGAAAGACCCCTGTGTTCAAATTTTCTGGTTCTGTTGCTCTCTGTGTGGAGTTCCTGTCCTCTCCAGATCTTACTATTTCCCACTTCTTTCGTAAGATTCCATGCACTCTGCCCAACAGTTAGCCATAAGTCTCAGCATCTGCTTTGATGGTCTGCAGGGCAGAACCTTTCAGAGGCCCTCCATGGCTGGTTTCTAGCTTGTTTCCTGTTTTCTTCTTCTTCTGATATCCATCCTCTTTGCCTTTCAGGATGGGGATTGAGCATTTCAGTCAGGGTCCTCTCGATTAGTTTCTTTAGATGTACAGATTTTAGTAGATTTATCCTATGTTATATGTCTATATGAGTGAGTATATACTGTGTGTGTCTATCTGTTTTTGGGACAGCTCACTCAGGACGATCCTTTCCAGGTCCCACCATTTAACTGCAAATTGATTTTTCTTCTCTGAATTTTATTAACTCACTTTTTTTTTTAATTTTACAGAATAATTCTTTCATAAAGCCCTTCTAATTCCAGAGGCATCAAGTCTTTCTCCTACTCTGTACATCAGAAATGTTTGAGGATATTTGTCATGGCATCTATGTCTGTCTTTCCTTTTACCAATGTTCTTGCACAAGCTTGGAAGTTCCCTGAAGGCCTTGATTCAAATCTCCTTATCTTCTAATCTCCTGCAAGTTTAGATACAGCTTTTCACTTATGTGTTCTGTATGTATATTTTGGATAATTATGATACAATATTGACTCTTGTTATTAAAAGGTTGATAGCCTCTTTAACTTTATATACATTTATTAGCTACATCCAATATCTTTAAAATGAAACACCAACCCAATTAATATGAGCATTTAAAACAAAGAAATTTGTACTTCTCTTCTTTGCTATAACAACATGATTAGCATAAATTAGGCCTCTGAATGTTAATTTTTGGGCCATGCATTGCAGATACTAGGGAGCATCTATTTCTAAAATCAGAGCTCGGTATTCGTGGAAGGACTCACAGAGGTCAGAAAATATGCCTGTTAGAGATAGCACATATCTTAAGCCAGCTCTTTTAGAGGGATATCTTTCTGTTGTTAAAAGCTCTCAGGCCTGTCTTTGTGTCTGGGTTACTGTATTCAGGATGATCTCTCCTAGTTCCATCCATTTGCCTGCAAATTTCATGATTTCCTTGTTTTTAATAATAACTGAGTTGTATTCTATTGTATGGATGTACCACAATTTCTGTATCCATTCCTCTGTTGAGTGACATCTAGGTTGTTTCCAGATTCTGGCTATTACAAATAAAGCTGCTATGAGCATAGTTGAGCAAATGTCCTTATTGAATGTTGGGACATCCTTACTAAGCAGGTATTAGCCATATAATATGGGACAGCCATCCACAGACCTAAAGAAGCTAAACACTAAGGAGGACCCTGGGGAGGATGCTTAAATCTCATTCAGAATGTCAAACAGGATAGACACCAGAAGCAGTGGAAGATAGGAAACAGGATGGGAGTCTGCTGTAGAAGTTTCTTTGAAAGGATTCACCCAACAAGGTATCAAAGGAGATGCTGAGACTCAGGGCCAAACTTTGGGCAGACTGCAGGGAGTGTTATGTAGGAAGAGAATGGTGGGGTTAGGAGGACATGGAGGGCGCAGGAGCCTCACAAGGAGACCAGCAAAACTAAAAGATCTGAGCCCAGGGGGTCCTGCAGAGACTGATGCACCAATGGAGGATCATGCGTGGAGAGGACCTAGACCCCTTGCTCAGATGTGGCCCAGCTCAGTCTCCATGTGGATCTTTGAGTGAGGGGAGCAGGGACCCCCTCTACCATGAACTCAGTTGACTGCTCTCTGATCCCTGGACCCTGGCAACACATCCTTGCCAGACCATAGAGGAAGTGGATGCAAGCAGTCCTGATGAGACTTAATAAGCTATGGGCAGATGCCAGTAGTGAAGAACTCCCCATTTCGGTGGACTAGGGGAAGAAGATGAGGGGAAGAGGGAAGGAGGGTGGGACTGGGGGAGTTGAGGGAGGGGGCTTCAATAAGGATATATAAAGAATAAATTGTGAGGGGAAAAAAAAGCTCTCCTGAGGTTTACAAAAGAACTACAGCACATGCTGAGATGGCTGACTTTGGAATCTTAAAACTCCACATCAGTTAGACGATGTTTAGCTCAGCCATGGAAATAGTTGAAAATATGCACTCTGCCTATGATTAACATAATTTTGTTAATAATAAGAAGGGCAAGAGTATATAGTCTCATAAAAAGGAAGGAAATGTGACAGAAAACATAAGAGGGGGCATTTCCATTTTGCTTCATTCTCTTTAGCTGCATAGACAGGAGGGGAGGCCACCAAGTTACCAGGTAGACAGCACTGTTGGATTCTGGACTGGAGCAGAAAATAAAAACTCTTTATTTTCACTTCATTTTATTTTTTATATTAATTAGAGTTTATTCACTTTGTATCCCCACTGTAGCCCTCTCCCTCATCCCCTCCCAATACCCTCCTTCTGTCATCTCCTCTCATGCTCCTCTCCAAGTCCACTGATAGGAGATGTACTCTTCCCCTTCCATCTGACCCTAGTCTATCAGGTCTCATCAGGACTGGCTGCATTGTCTTCCTCTGTGGCCTGGTAAGGCTGCTCCCCACCCAGCAGGAGGTGAACAGTGAGTCAGCCACTGAGTTCATGTCAGAGACAGTCCATGTTCCCATTACTAAGAAATCCACTTGGAGACTGAGCTGCCATGGGCGACATCTGCGCAGTGGTTCTAGGTTAACTCCATGCATGGTCCTTGGTTGGAGTATCAGTCTCAGAAAAGATACCTGGACCCTGGTTTCTTGGTTCCGTTGTTCTCCTTGTGGAGCTCCTCTCCCCTCCAGGTCTTTCTATCTCTCACTTCTTTTGTAAGATTCCCCACACTCTGCCCAAAGTCTGGCTATGAGTCTCAGCATATGCTTCAATACCCTGCTGGGTAGAGTCTTTCGAAGGCCCTCTTTGTTAGGCTCCTGTCCTGTTCCCTGTTTTCTCCCTTTTCAGATGCCCATCCCATTTGCCTTTCTGAGTGAGGATTGAACATCTTACCCAACATCCTCCTTCTTGTTTAGCTTCTTTAGGTGTATAGATTTTAGTATGTTTATTCTGTATTATATGTCTAATAGCCACTTATAAGTGAGTATATTCCATGTGTGTCTTTCTGCTTCTGAGATACCTCACTCAGGATGATTTTTTTTTCTAGATCCCACCATTTGGCTGCAAATTTCATGATTTCCTTGTTTTTAAGTGTTGAGTAGTATTCCCTTGTGTAAATGTACCACAATTTCTGTACCCATTCCTCAGTTGAGGGGCATCTGGGTTGTTTCCAGGTTCTGGCTATTTATGAAGAAAGCTGCTGCAAATGTGGTTGAACAAACGCCCTTTAACTCTTGAGAACAGCAGCCTGTGTCAGGCTTGTCACTGGTCTCAGGATGCCCTTGGGTTTTTATGATATGATTTCATATTTTATTCCTGAGAAATACTTTGGAAGATTTAAGTGATTACTTCAATAACTATAAATTCTATATGTGATATGTCTGTTTGTAATGTAAAATTTCTGACAGCTTTGAGTTAGGCTACGGAGCACTCTTTAATTCCTCATCCACCACTACAGAAAGAAAACTTGTATTCAATATTAAAATACTTTTAGACTGTTAGTGATAAGAGAAGTTTTCCCAATTCGGAATTAACTGTAAATGCAGAATACTAACTTGTATATTCAACCTAATAGCATCCCAGGTTTTGGCAAGTGTATGTTGCTAGTAAATCCATCCCAAAAGGAAGATACCACCACTACATGACTGACAGATGTATAACTCATACTCTTGGTCTAACACTAGGCCCATTCCTTAATATATATGAATTAGAGATAGCAGCTGAACTTCATGCAGATACTGAGGATTAATTAAGGACAAACTCACAAATTTGAATGACGGCTTGGCATAGAGTAATGGTTAGTCAATGTTATCAAGACCAAAATAATATTAATGCAGGAAGGAGACACACTGCATTTCACAGTCACTTAAACACTTACATAGCAACACAAGCTGAAAATGATTAACACTTTCATTATAAATGTAGGCAGTCAAACAGAAGGAGGTCACTAGGATTCAGAATTAGGGGGAGAAAGCTTCAACTAGTTTACAAAAGGAGATATACTTTATAAAGGTGCTTTCTTGGACTTTAAGACTAGGTAAAGAAAGTTTGAGAAATAGGAACTGCCAAGATTTAAATAGGACAGTATAAAACCCAGGGGAAAATCTCTTGCTGGGAAGATATTTTCTGTGTTTTGTTTGTTTGTTTGTTTGTTTTGTGTGTGCCTAACAATTAAAACATATTAGCATAGGTATTTTTGATGGACTGTTCAAACCGTTTACTCATAGTCTCTATTCTCTATTTGCTATCATTTTGGTAAATAATGATTTCAAATTTTGTCTTGTGGGATTGACGACATTTAAGATCATATTTGTTTTCTTGTCAGAATTCTTTAGTCACACCCTCTAGATTTTAGTGCTATATTTTGCAGTGAAACCCTCAGTCTTTTCACTGACACCTCTATGAATGCCCTCTTAGTAAACTAGTAAATATAGAATGGATATGTCATATACACTAGGGTATACACGAGGATAAAATATAGTGTGTAGTGCAGTTCTATTCTTTGTGCTTGTTAATTATTCATGAAAAAAATTGAGCTCTTCCTTTACCCCCACTTTTATTTCCACTTGCATGTTTTTAAACCATAATGTTGTATCATTAGTATCTTCCTTAAAAGACTGTGAAAAATGTCTAGCATGCTAGGAGAAGATATTTATTGAAGATTGAATACAATAAATTCATGTTAGTGCCACAATCCATTCTCCTGTTATTAAAGGTACCTTTTTTTTTTTTACTTAAAAGGTTTTTTTTTGTTGTTGTTGTTGTAATGCTGTCAAAAAGAAACTAATTAATGGATTAAAGAATATTTTGTTCACTCTTAAAAGTGTAAACCAAATGTTAACCATGAACTCTATTCCTTTTTCCTCTTTTATCTCCTCCTCTTCTTCTTGTTCCTTCCCTTTCTCCTTCTCTTATCTCCCTTTTCCTTCTGCATTGTAATATATAAACGTTCTAGTTGAATAACTATTTCATTCCATTCTTAATAGTATCATTTGATGTCTCTAGGACTTTGCCCTTTTTCTGACTCTAGAAGTTAAACAATTTGAGTATGATTCACAAAAATAAAATTTGTGCCAAGTATTGTCTAAAAATCCCTAAAAATTTTAGTATAATATAATGGAAATATATTCATCTTCAAAATTTCTCAACATCATTAGGTTTGAAGAAATCTAAAGTTTCTTTATTTCACTCCTTATATTGCTTTTCATAGATGCAATTTAATACATTTTCAGTTTTAAACTTGCATTTTAATCGTTATTTTTATAAGTCAAAATTTGAAACTTTTATACCGATGTATTATTGTCCCCGATATTATAAAAGTGTGTATTTTGTTACCACGAAAGTACTATTTTATAGTATATCTACTTTAAAATAAATCACTCAGTCATCAGGTATATCTGTGGTAGGCCTGCTATCTTCAGCATGTGTTTTATTAACTAATGATGAGGCTATTTGGTATTCAAAGAGATTTAAAAATATGCAAGTGTGATATGGTTACCTTTTTCTTTACATTGTGATGTGAATAAGAACACTATGACAAGCAGCACTTAGTTGTCGAAAACAGACATTATTTTCTCAAATGGAAGTTCTTTCATCATGTTTTTAAAGAAAACATCGCTTCCAAATACTGTTGTTAGCACATTTTGGAGTAAATACTTCCACATTAAAATTATTTGCATGCTTTCTAAGTGGCCACAAGCAGCCAGATGCATGGGTTGTCATTCCGGGCACTGTTTTTAATTTTCTTTTTTATTATTAAAAAAAGAAATTATATTAGCCGGTAAGGAAGAACTCGCCCTGTGCCACTAGCTAATTGGCATTGATAAATCAGCTGCATGAGTATCGCAAGAATATGGCGTAACAGATTGATGTCGACCTGCGCAGTCTAGGCAGTCTAGGAATAAAACTGAGGAGAACTCGGCGCGCCATCTGGAAGAGACAACGAGAGGTGGCAAATTTCATGCAACAGGGAGAAGGGGAGGGCGCTTTTTAGATGCCACGTATCTGAACTGACACTTTGATGTGTTCAACTGCGATCTCCCCTGTCAAAATATTTTTTTTTTCCTTAGCCATACTAGGCCTAATGCAATCAGACCACAGTGTGGAAGGCTGCCACGTCCTCTTAGGTCTCCTACTAAGTAACAGAGCCAAACAGTGTCCAGACTGCAATGTCACAATTTCAATGATGAGGAAAACAAAGCAAAGCAAAACAAACCAAGAAAACAAACAATACTGGCCTGTGTAAAAATTTACGTTCTTTTCACACTTTTAATAGGAGTTTGAGAATCCTGTGCAGTAACTATTTTTTTTAACTTTTCTTAATCCCAATGACACTTTATAACTGAAAAAGAATTAAGCTGTTTTAAATTTTAAGTTGACAGAACTAATGGATGCATTTCCATTTATGTTTTTCTTACCTAATTTTTGTCTATTGGTAACGTGATTTCCAACCTCTTTCTAGAAATTTTCACCTATTAGAACATATTTATTGGATAATGATCTTGAATTAGTTAAAGGGAGATAACTTTTTTGAGATTGAAACTCATGTTTTTTATTACAAATTATATTATTAGCATCGTTATTAACTATACTTGTATGTTTATAAGTATATAATATATTTATAATCTTTGATGTTAATTTATTTGCTATTTAATATAATAATTTATTTAATATTTAATATATAACATATTTATAAGTATATAATTAGGGTAATTTAATTAAAGCTTACTAAAATGTTCTAAATTACAACATTCTAAATTACTGGAACTTGTAAACACTAATTGCAGTAAAAGTTACATGCGTTTTATTTGAGACAGGGACTGTGTGAGTGTGTGTGTGTGTGTGTGTGTGTGTGTGTGTGTGTCCCTTTCTGGCTTAAAAAAATCCTTTGCAGAATAGACTGGTCAGTATTCAATTCACAGAGATGTGTCCGCATAATATAACTGGATATATTTGCCAATTTTTACTTTATATCAAATAAAAAATGTGAAATTATAATGGTTATGCCGAACATTTTGTTAAATAAATTCAGAAATTACTTTATTAGGAAACCTAAAGCTAATAGGGTGATTTTGATTAATAATTTAATTCATATACAAAAATATTTTCTGTAAAATTTTTTATCATTTGCTATTAAGTAAATAACGTACCTGTTTATATACTTATGCTTTTATTTTCAAAGAGATTCATGGCATTAATAAATGTGAATCCTTCATTAGTTAATACACTTGCACCTTGATTTTACTATGTTCACATGAAATGTATGGAAAACCACACATATGTACACATATATTATATGAAAACTGATTAAAATAGATTTCCTCTAGGTCTTATAAACTTAATCCCTGTGGATATTAAATGAAAAAAAGATAGGTATAATAGTTGAATTCAATCTTATATTTTACCTACTTAATGATTTATATTAGATAATTGATAAAATTGCAAAGGACACAGTAAGAGAGATTATAGAGAATTTCCACATAGTCCAGGTGGCCTTGGAGCTCATGGGCTTTACCTGCTTGGCAAATTCTGGGGTAACAGGCTCATACCACCAGCCATTGACTCAATGGCTTTGTAGAGGGATGAGAAGGTCCTGAAATTCTTATGGCTACATAACCCTCCATACTAAAAACTGTAAGAGGTTGACTAGCATAGTATGTGGACTCCATCTCCAAAAAGCTTTAATTTAGAAAAAATTAAAAACTCTCAAAGATTATCATATCCATAATGAGTTGGAAAATTATTTGAAAATCTAAGGGGCAACAATAGTGGGAATTAAATAGAAAAATAGTAATAATAGTAGAGGGATAAATGTCCATTACAGGTTTCTCAAATAAAGTGTTCTCCTTTGGGAAATGCTGAATTCATTAAAGGTTACTTCATGAATGGAGACATGCTATTTGGCAACTTAACCTACCTTGCAAAATATAATTTTTTTTTCTAAAAAATCTTCTAAACACATTATAGACATGTATGAAATTCTCAAAGAACGCATAATTATATTTGAGATACTTTATATATATATATAATGTATGCATATTTATATATCCTTTAAACATATTAACCTTTATTTCATATGGCTACTGAACCCTAAGGATACTGTCTCCTATTTTGTTACTATTTTAATTTTGTTAATTACCTGACAATAAATTTATTATCTACTATTTTTCTTCAATCATTTACTCTTCTACACGATTTCTAGGATGCATTATATATGCATTGCCAGGTTTCTTGATGGATTTTAATAATTTTAAAGTTTAGAAGAGGAAGCAGATTCTTCTCATATCCACACTATGTTGATGACTATGCTATAATGAAGGAAAGATTAAAAGAAGAAAAGCATACTAAGTTTGTTTAATAAGATTTTAATTTAACACAGAAGATATGGGAAGGGAAGACTGAGGGGTATTTGGGCTGGATGGGAAGAGGGTGACGGTGAAGAATCATGATACGACAAATGGGTATAAAAGAATTATGAAAGGTCTGTTTGTTCAGATGGTCTCTGTTTCCATTTCGACAGAAATAAGGATTTTCCTTCCCTCATCAGGTTTAGTGGGGCGTGCCTGCAATGTGTAATGTTAGGGCTTGATTCATAAGAGGAGGACCAGGCTAAAGCTAGACTAATTCCTGCTTTTGCTTTTATCGCAAATGTCAAGTTGCCATATTTGGGTGTGCATGACTTTGACCTCATTAAAATTAAACACCATGACAGTCTTTTTCTTTTAAAACCCTACCTTAATAAATAAAAATGCCAATTTAGATATTTAAGGGCAATTTAAAACTTTCTAATAAGTAATTATGAACTATTTAGGTATCTGATCATGGCTGCAGGACTAGCAAGAAACACATTTTTACATAAAATTCAGATGTCTTAGGCAGGACATCTTGATAATTCTCTATTTCACATAACTGTGTATTACTCTCCCTCTTAATGTACTCTCCCTCTTAATGTAAATGCTTTCCATTTAGCCAGGTTTCCCTCTTCTGAAGAGCTTGCTGTTTAATCCTGTGGGATTAGACTCCTGGCAGATTTAATTTTTTTTCTTCTGTCACTAGCATTGTGTTAAAATATTGTCATATTTTTTATTTCATAACTCTCCCTGTCTGAAGGAATGTAGCACATTATCATTACAAAAACCTCCTGATAAAGCTCAATTGTACTTTCAAGTGAACACAAACCTGAGATTACCAGTAAAAGCCAGCCTCCCCACAAGGAAATGCTTTGCATGAATTGAAGTTTAACTTCTGTTTCATTAAAATACCAAAGAGCAGAAGTGCTGTAACAGGAAATCTGAAGAGTGAAGAAGATGTTGAGAATTGCTGCACAAATATCTTTAGAACCTGGTTTGAGTTAAAATGATTACTTTGATAACACATTGAGTAGTGATTTAGTCACAAAACCAACTTTGATACAAATCATCAGAAAACCTAGTCAACAATTTACTAGTTATCTTATTTTTTCTTTTTTTTAATTTTATTTTTTCTTATCAGTTACATTTTATTAACTCTGTATCCCAGCCGTGTCCCGATCCCTCATTCCCTCCCAGCCCCTCCCTCCCTCATCTCCACCATGCCCCTTTCCAAGTCCACTGATGGGGGGGACCTCCTCCCTATTTATAGATGAAGAAGTTAAAACTCAGAGACATTAAGAGAGTTGTTGAAGACAGTAAGTGTTTGAACAGCCCTAAGACTTGGTGCTCACAATGCATATTCTATTTATATTCTGATATTCTTTTTACAAGGATTTTGGAAGATGCATTTAGCCCTTTATAGAACACTGTGTTGTTACATGATAAGTCCTTTAAGCCATTATATCTCATAGGAGATATGGAAACAAGACAAAAAAAGACTCTTACTATTTATCATGCTCATGGTTGTATGATTTACCATAAAACTGCAAAATCTTTGTCAAAAATCATGAAATTATTTATTTACTATTGTGCATTCTTATGAGCCTCATGGATTATACTGGGTACATCTTCATAGATTTTTGTGATAGATGAGTTATATTTTAGTGTAGACTTCAAAAATTGGAACCTGGATATAGTAGTACATGTATTTAACCTCAGTATTTGGGAAACAGAGATAGGCAGATCTCTGTGAGTTCAAGGCCAACACGGTCTACAGAGCAAGTTCAGGTCAGCCACAGCTATATAATGAGAGACCTGGCCTCACTATATATATTTTTCCTAGTTGACTCTGATTATTTTTATATCCTTTTGTCTTATATTCCCTCTAGCACCATTTTCCAGTTATAAATCCAACTATAAAAATACATAGATGTTCTCACTGTCTCCAGTTTTCATTTTCTAGTAAAATATTTAACCTTCAAAAGTATTAAGCTTGAAATTTATATATTTATTTAAAAAAAAACTCACAGAATGTAGTTTTAAAAACACAAAGAAAAATATTGATATAAACCAGCCAAAAACTTTTAATTCAACAAATATCAAGTAAAGCGTAGAAAGATAAAAAACCTAAAGCAAGACAAAACTGTACATACCATTGCAAAGGGTTTTAGTTACTAGCTCAACGTGGCCTGGCCACAGTGTTTGACTATATCTTGTAATTCAGTCAGAGCAAATCTAAGTCAGCCAAGGAAAGTATAAGCTAACATTTTATTACGAGCAAAATGGCACATTTCAATCTCATACACTAGCGAAATCACTTTTAAACAACACACAAAATTAGTTATGAATGTTACGCTTTTGAATGTGCATGATTAAAGACACAGAGACATGTAGATATGGTCTGTATTTTTGGGATGTTCATGATTTTTTTTTGTCTTAGAACTCAGTTAAATATTCACATTTCTTAATAACAAATTAATTGCTTTTCTGCTTTTTTGTAATAGTAAGTAAACATGTTTCAATTTTAAGTGATCCATGTAATCATCTCAGAGTAAAATGTATAAAGAATATAAAAAGTAATTTATAGAAAAATTTATGAACATTAACAATATTGGGAAAATGCACCAAGTCCTAATGTTTCAAATGCTGCCATCTATTTCGCTGAGTAAATATTAATCACTTGAATCACTTGGCGATAGAATGAATGTGAAGTCTGATCAGTTTTCCTGGAGTGAACTTTCATCTCCTGTCTGCCTGTAATATGCTTTGTTAGAAATTATGAGAAATATATGTAGATCATAATCTTCATAATTATTATGACTAGAATTGGAATAATGAAAGAGTTCTAAAAAAAAGTCAATTTTCTGTCCTGAATATCTCACCTCTTCCTTTGCCAGCACATATTTGCTTCTCTTGTTCTTATTCAATATTTAATGCCTTTTTGATTCCCAAAGTGAATAGGTACTTTTTAGATATTTTATATTTAAATTGAGAATTTTCAGTAAACATTTCAGTTTTTTTGTTGCTCTTAGATTTTGTCTTAATAACTTAAAATAAAAATGGTTAAGAGTTTTTTCTTCATTTGTTTTGACTTCAAAAGCTTGGACTTTATGTGACCATATTATTTATATGATTGGAAGACAAAGAGAGGTTCTGTGAGTTGTGTTTAAAGTCTTTTTACATATTATCTTGAAATTTAAGTAAATAGTCATTATTTTCTTTTTAAAGTACATACTTATTTTGACAACGGAAACAGAGATAGAAACTGAGTTTCCTGCTAAGATTACAATAGGCCCAAGATCAAATATGTTAGCGCTATAGTAACATAATCGTTACAATGCGCCATGTTGCTTTTCATTTCAGTATAAACTCTTGTGAAAATTACAGTATGATGGTGAAATCTGTTCCACAGCCTAGAAAACTATTGTATGTGACTATACAAATAACCAAGGTAATTAATCTTAAGGATATGATGCTGCAAAATTTTCTTAGGGCAAAATTCATATGACCAAAAACATTTTGCTAGACAAAAGCAAAGACCAAGGTTTTCTTGGGGCTGAATGAATACTTTTTGTTTGTTTGTTTGTTTGTAGCCTCGGCTTTCCTGGACTTGCTTTTTAGACCAGGCTGGCCTTGAGCTCACAGAGCATCCTCTGTCTCACTGTGTGCTGGGATTAAAGCCATGCAACACTATGCCCAGCTTGAAGACATTATTTTATTATGTGGTTTGCCTTATCCTCTTACAAAGAAGATTGAGAAGTGAGGTTGCTTATTATGCATTCCAAGCAAATGTAAGAGAGAAAAAAATAAAATAAAACATTTCAACATCTTAACTGTTGAAATTTTTCCTAAATTAAAAGTAATATTCATTTTAGGATTAGTTGTAGGTGTAAGGAAAAAAAAACACTACAGGTAGAAAACACAGACGTATAAATAGTTCTGGTTGTTATTACTAAATTTTATTAAGTGCTTTAAGCAGACTAATGCATACACATTGTTAGTAAATACAGAGAAACATGGTATAGACCACTCCCCTTCTCTAGGATAAATCTTGGCAGGCCTTATTACCTGTGTAATTGCTATTTCCTGATGAAAACAGCGGTTTCTTCGAAGGCATTTAACAAGAGCCAACTATTTAATGCCTCTTTTGGCATTCACCTTCAAAGTATCTAGGCATCCTGCCATTTCAGTCTGAAATAATGAAAGATGGAAAGGAAAGATCTTTGTAAAGTTCCAGGTCTCTCTAGGTTGAAGCCCATTAGGAGTCCAGACAAATGACTTGAATGGTGCCAAAGATGAAAGTGAAAGGTTTATAGCTTGTTTTCCTCCTCTAGGACATGCTAAGGTTCCCTCTATTTATGATGTTTCCTTCCTCTGGCCCCCTTGATATACAGTGTAAAATCACTCCTTCAAAACCTATCCATAATTTAAAACTTAGTTCCTCTTTAAATCCTCTGAATGTAGATCAAAAACAAAAGCAAAAAAGAAACTTCCTGATACAGCATAGTGAGGTTACTTTTGGAAGATTATATCACTGAAACAAAGTATTCCTGTGAACTTTCTCAGTTTTGGTGATTCTCATATCCTGGTCACATTCTAAATGGACTGAAGAGGTAGAAAACACTTTCCCAGTTTTGGATATTTGTAGTGATGTTTAGTGATGTTCTTAAGTGTTGGTAATTGAAAATAAGCACATTTATTGAAAAACAAAAAAAGGAGAACTTGAAGATGGATTCTCACTATGATGTCATGGGTAACTCAGACACCTTCTTACAGTAAACAAGGCTGGCATCAAACTTTCAGTGATTTTTCTAGTTTTGCCCCCTGGTATAGCTGGTATAGCCATATACTACCACACAGTTAATTCTATTATATTCATTTTTATTGGTGCCATTGTATTATTTATTCTTGGTTTATAAATAATTAGTTACACATAGTTGAGTTAGGCTGGGTGACTAGATTCATTCATGGTTTTATATGTAAGTTTAGAGTTGTCCAGCAAATCACAAACATGCTGCTTAATGTGAGAGCTTGTTTAAAGTCTGGATACATTTCTGTATTGTATGTTTCTATATTCTAAGCATTTAAAAACAGATTTTTTTTCTGAAGATGAAATGTCCTTGGTGATTTCTGCTGAATAGAGAGCTTGGAAATTTCAATGAAAACATTTCTTACCTCAGTTAGCTTTGAAAGACGTAAGGCTAGAATTTCAATTTAGAATTGTGCTTACTTGAAAACAGTCTCTATAAGAAGCCAGTGAGAAAAATGTAAATAGTGAAATTACTTTCAGTAAACATTTTAACGCATTCGTATGCAAAAGGTTTCTTTTTTTTTGATCCATATTTTCATTTCTGTTGTCTATTGCATTGTGTTTGAGTTTTAGAAAAGTCCAAAAACTATTCTAGAGTTTCCTTTTCCAGACAGGCTTTGCCACCCCCTCTCAGTTTTATTATTATTATTATTATTATTATTATTATTATTATTATTATTATTTACAATTTATTCATTTTACATCCTGATCATAGCCCCCTCCCTCATCTCCTCCTGGTCCCAACCTCCCTTCCTCTTCTCCTTCCCCATCCCCTTCCCTAGTCCACTGAAAGTGCTCCGGAGACCTTATTCCCTGCCATCTGACCTTAGCTTATAAAGTCCCATCAGGACTACTTGGATCCCCTTCCTCTGTGTCCTTGCAAGGCTGCATTGTTGGGGACAGTGAACAAAGAACAGGCAACCAAGTCTTCAATTTCTTTACTGCCAACACTGTATAGAATCAAACACCGACCCTCGAGGGGTTGCACACAAAGAATGTCTCCTTACTTTTCCATTGCAGAATCACTCACCATTTAAAGGCCTTCATTATTTACCACCTTGAGCCTAAGCGTCATAGGAAGGACATTAAAGCTTTCTTGTTTCTTTCAGTATTTTCACATTTCCAGCCACAACTGTCAAAGAGAAACTTTGAAATGGGCCAGTCTCTACACTTTATGCACAGCTTCATAGAAACCTCTTTGGTTCCCAGTCTTGCACCTCACTGGCATCGCCTACCCTGACACGTTTCCTGCTCTAACTTAACATCCAGTCAGGCTCCTCTTAAGCATCATTTTCTTCCTTCTTCATCCTCCTCCTTTCCTTCCTTCCTTTCTTTTTTTTAATATAGATTCTAATTATACACTCCAGAATGTAGCTTCTAAAGGATGAAAACTATTGTCTGTTCTTTTCTCTGTCAGCATTACAATTCTCAGCATTACTATGACTGTAATAACCCTCTTCCAATGTTCTTGCTGAGTGGGTGTGTGAATTAAAGTGTCCATTGAAGAACTTGAAGGCTCATTAGTCTACTGGAAATATGAGATTTTAATTATGAATTATTTCCTCTTGTGCCATATATTCTGCTCTAACGTACATCATAACTTAATGTGCCTGGCCAGGTGAGCTCTCTGGAGCTTCGGCCACTTTTCAGTGCTAAAATCAGCCTCAGTAGGCTGTCTTGAAAATCTTCACTGAAATGTATGCTGTTTGTTCTTTTCTCTTAAAATAAGACTTTTCCCCAATATCTGTACACTTTGTTAAGTAGGATATGCACCCAATCAGTTATGTAAGCATTGGAATGGAGATTTATATTTTTATGTTGGGAAACCAGTTGGAAGTCATGTAATTCAAGGAGCTGGAAGAGGGAGGAGGTGTTTTGCAATGTTTGAGTGAATATGGAGATGACATACGGATATCTGTTTCTCTTTTGTGTAGTCTTTTCATTAATGTAACATGATCTGAACATTGTGACATGCCCTTTAAGCTCAGCTTGACTGGCACAAAGCCACAAATTTGCTCTGTCTTTGACAGCAAGTTGCCAAAGCATCCTGTTTCATCACCACAAATCTCATTATTATTTATGCTATGTGAGTGCACATTGATTTTCATTCAGGGATAGCTCCCACAAGACTCGCCCCCCCCCATTGGACAGTAATCCCTTGGATTCTATTTAAACTCTCCACCTTGTTCCACAAGCTTTATTATAATAAAAATCTTGGCTGAAATTTATTTGGCTTTTTATAGTTAAATGTAAGAACATAGTTATTAGTACACATCACTGTTCAAAACTTGATTGCTTATCTTAGGGTTTTCTTTATTTCTGTTTCTACGTTGTTCTGCAGAATTATCATGCTCAGGTAATAATGTTCATTGGTTCTTAGAACAGCTACTTTAAAGAAATTGGATTTTAATTTATAAGGTGACCATTCCAGTTCATGATTATCTATAAGCTGAAAGAAATACTGATTTGGACATGTACTTACAAAGCTTTCTACAGAGTAGATTAATCCCTCATGAATATGGAAGGGATTATAACACATCTCCTTCTGTGAATGAAAGGAGAGGAGCAAGAACCCACTCTTTTACAGGGTTTGAACCAGCTATGTCTATGTGTAGATCATTCATTCTAATCAGTTTGACAGTTCACATTGCTCAGTGCTTCTACTTATAACTACTATTTAGTGAAATGGAAATATTCCTCAGAAATTATTACCGTTGTTCATGTGGGAATTAGATTCCTTAATATTAACACTTAACATGGAGATGCTCAAAGGGAGTATATAGCACTGAATCCTGATCGGAATTTTAACTTCTTTGGTTTTATTTTCTGGAGATTTTTTGAATTAAAGACTTCTGGTGTGTCATTTATTTTATTTTTCTCTCAGTGACAGTACTCTATAGATATAAAACCAAATTTATTTTCTTCAGAGAATAAAGTGATATGGAAGGTATTTACATAGATTAAGACAAGTAAGATGCCACTGTACCTGGCAATGAAGAAATAAGCTATCAGCGATTACATTTTTATTAGATAGAAACAGATTAAAAAGAGTGGATTTTCCTGAAATTATGCGGTTGTTCTCACTAGAAAACAAAATTTCAGGGTATTGGATAATCCCCCAAGCATGTGTCTGTTTTCTGCTCTCGCATGATGAATCACAAAGCTCAATGATGCAAAACCGCATACATTTATTATGTCACTTCCCATGGGATGGAGCCACAGGAAGTGTCTGATCAGAGCCCCATGAGGCTGAAGCCAAGATAGCAGCCAGTGCTGCGTTCTATTTTGGTATTCTCCTTCTTCCAGGCTCATTAGGACTATTGGAAGAGCTCAGCTCCTTGCAATTATAGAAGCAAAGACCTGCTTTCTAGCTGAGCTTGGAAAAGCTCCCTCTTACATTCTAGCTATGGCTCTTCTCTAGGTAGTCCCCAGCATGGCTTTTTTTAAAATAGATTTATTTAGTGTGTGACAAGGACACATGCACGCTGTGGCCCGTGTAGAGGTCAGAGGAAGACTTGCAGGTGTCCATTCATCCCTTCTACCGTGTGGTATTGCACTTATTCTGTCACGCTTGGCAGCAAGTGCCTTTACCTGCTGAGCTATCTCAGTGCTCCCATTTCTGACTTCTAACGGGCTCACCAATTAGGTCTGGTCTACTCTAAGCAATAACTTTTTTTTTTCACTACTCTAAAGCCAACTACTTAGAGATGCTAATTACCTTGTCAACTCACTATATAAGCAACAACAACAACAAAATAATATACTCATGGGAGAAAATTGTATTATCCTTATATAACATGCTGAGCTTATATCTTCTTGGGAGGAGAGCTGGCCTCTAGCTGTAAACCACCTTGTGTAAGGACAGTAAAGCTTCAGAAGCTAAGTACCAGACAGAAACAGTGATAAGCACAATGATAAGTAGAATGTAGAAGACATTAAGCATGACGTCCCATGTACTGGGAGCTGCATAGGAATGAATGAAATAAAATACTATATAATATTAAATATGAATTAATGCAGAGTATACATAACATAAGAAACATTCAGAATGTGTACTTAGATATCAAGTCATTGAGTGATCCTATTTACAGATACAAGAGAAATTTCAGTATTATTATTATCATTATTATTGTTATTAATTATAGTTTATTCACTTTGTATCCCAGCTGTAGCCCCCTCCCTCATCTCCTCCACTGCAGTGATTTTTGGTCCTTTCTCTGTTTTGAGGTTACTGAAAGTCAGCCTTTCATCCCTCCCACTCTTTCTCTCTCCTTCCCTCCTTTCAATTCCTTCTACTTCGTCTATTTATTGATTTTTTTTTTTTGAGATAGGGTCTCGATGTGTAACTCAGGGTGGCCTTGAACTCATTACATAGCCAAGGCTAACCTTAAACTGATAATTCTCCATCCTAATGCTCTCAGAATGCAGAATGCAGGCATGCACCACTAAATGTTTTTGAAATTTACATTTGACTAACAATTCATGTCACCAGACCTACCATAGTGATGATGAAATTAACATTTTCAGATTGTGTCCTAGTGATTTATTTTAATAGCATGTAAATATTACCATTGTATTTATTTCTCTAAATGCTGAAAAAATCCAAATTTTGTCTTAATTTTTATATGCTTATTTTTGTAGTACTTTCAGTTAACACACTTTTAAAATAATGATAAAAGTTATTTCAATTAGTTAAGTTTGACATTTAGAATTAGTCATAGAACAATAGCAATTTTATGAATATGGTAATTATAAAAGCTGATAATTTTTACATAGTAAAATATGTTAAAATCCAACAAGGAGAATAGGCATAAAAGCTTTCACATGATTTCCAAAATACACCTAATATATAAATGGATTTAGCAAATTTAGAACTTAATCAAAATAATTCAGGAAAAAAATGAGTCTTGATTGGCATAGATTAGTGTGCAACTTCAAATTCTCTGTTGAAAACAGCGAGGGAATGGTGGCCCTAAGTACCAAAAAATTAAGTGTGAATTCAAAACCCCATTTCAACATTTTAAAAGCTTCTCCACCTCTGCAGTTTTCACTTATGTTTCTTTCACCTCTTTCAAATACTCATGGAAAAATAGTACTAGTAAATTCAGTAATTCTCCCTGCCTGGATACTATTTTAAGGGAGGTGTTGCCTGCCTGCCATGATTCTTGATTTTATTTCCAAGTCTCTTCGATGCTTAAAGATATTGCTGAGGTGTCTGTGTGACAGACATATTTAAGTTCTCCTCTTTTATTTTCTGGTGAGGGATACATCTGTCCCCCTCTCTCTCCAGTTTTACTCAGCTGCCAAGCCAAGTTAATTTGGTTTCATTTTTATTTACATCAGCAACCTTGGCTTCAATATCTGTACTCCCACCCCCAAGTAAATAGAACCCTTTGGTCATCTTACCCAAGTTTTTTTGGTTGTCAAGCTTATGATCCAAATGAAAATAACCTTATTGGAGTACACAGAATAGCAAATAGTAAGTCATGGTGCATTGACTTCACCTAATGGTATACATTTAATTTCAACTTTACTTTTTATGTCTTGGAAGATGGGGTTCATATAGATTAAGTAAAGTAAAGGGAATGGACATAGTATTGAACAAACTCTTTAAAAATCAGGTGTACCTTTATCATTGAATGACTTAGCTCCTACTATCTGTTCATTTAAATGTATGAAAATAAACATTGAGGATACTTTTAAAAGTTTTTAAAGAAGAAATATAATAAATGTCAAGGAATATTTAGCTCCATAGAAATGGCTTGTAAGTGACATTTTAACCTTTGTGTAGTTCTTGGGATGGCGAACTAGTAAGACAATTGAACACAAAACCCTTGTAGTTTATTGTAGATACACAGCTAACAATCTTACAGCAGGTGATCACTGGGATGGTGAATAGCATTTGTTACAAGTGCTTTTTATTTATTTGTTCATGATTTTTGAATGTGTTTATTTAAACACCGATGATTTAATGAGAATATAAAAAGTATGCTGGAGTAGTATAATCATAGGAGTTTATACTTCAAATCGTGTGTTATTCAGTGTAGCAGTAGTATACAAAATGTCTCAAAAATACATGGTAAATAAACCATGTATTTTTTAGATAAATGACTAACTTTAATGCAGACAACTAGAAAAAAATGTAACAAAGAGAAATTAGGAGTAATAAAATGCTTAGAAAAGTAGAATTGTTTCCAAATGCAATGCTGAGGCATTCTTTAGGATATTGAATACTCACTCAATCATTGAAAAACGTATGTGTAATGAAAGCTTAAATAAATTTGAATCTGATTGTTGACCAAGTTAAAGAGAGATTAACTTTTCATGAAGGACCACAAGAGATAGCTTAGAGGTCTGGATACCAGTTTGGAAATACAAACACATGTGTAATAAGGGCATGGCTAAAATAAGGAGTCACACAGTAGTGATTGAATTGGACACCATGCTTACTAGAGCAGAAAGAAATGAACAGCATGAATATTTTAAAAATTAAGACTTCTCAGTTATAGTAAATGGAAAAATCTCCCAATTTCAGGTAAACTTCATGGGGTTAAAAACAGAATCACCACCTACATAGTATAAAGCTTTAACAAATAATAAATGTAATATTCCTTGTGCTTTATGGCTTTCTGATACATAATGCATGTGTGTGGCTGTATGCATTTATCAGATATTGTCATGTTTACCCATTAACAATGATTTTAAAGTAGGTTAGGTTTAGGCACCATAGATTTAAAGCAGGCAAAAGCATTTACTAGGACTTTGATTAGAAAACTGGGACAGACATATTTTGAATGCATGAATGGGATAATGGTTCTCTCCTGATTGTATAGTAATTGAAAAATCACTTTACAAATATTTTTGGCTTTCAGGCCAGGCCCTCCTCACCAGCAAAATGGGCATATGTGTCCTAGGTGAGATTATAGTCTATAAGGGGAATCATAAGAGACATTAAAAACATTACAATCCCCAGACAATATTAGTAACAGATTTTAAGGTTAAATGCTGTGGACTTTATAAAGGAGGAATTCAAATCACACTGGGGAGCTAATTTAGGGACAGATTTAAGATTAATCTAAAAACTGAAAGAGTAGAAAAATCAGAATTGAAAAAGAATAAATGCCCAAGTCTAGCTGGCATTATGAAAGCCGGGAGACACTGTATCTGGGAGAGAGGAAAACACAGCGTAACATAAAATTCCTAACTTATGTGTTGAACTTTACAAGATAGGATAACTACCATAAGAGCAATGCTCAAGTGAAAACTAGAGTAAAATAAATTATCTCCTTATTTTTAATTTATTAAAAAATAAGAATTATGTAAAATAAAATTATATACAGACTGGATTTAAAGAATATGAATAGCAACTTCTGGAGAGAACTGCATATATAGTATAAATCAGAATGGAGAAAACTCACTAATCATGACTTATACCTTCTATTCCTAGTTATAAAGTTGTCTGTTAATAAGGAATTAATTTTGTTATCACCCAAATGTCTTCACTTCTAAAATTTAGATCATTAAATCAAGCTCACATTATTATCTCAAAACAGTCCACTTGAGCATTTAAGACATCCATATTTTACATAGAGCTAAAGGGGGAAGGGAAGCTTCCTTTTATTATCTGTTTATTCTGCTTACTAGTCAAATATTTATCCACGGCATACTTCAAACACTAGGAGTGAATACTGTGATTGTGGTTTCTGTGAACAGGAAAGCTATGTCATCCTTCTTCAGTAATTTGCATAACATGTGATATTCTTCACAGAACTTTCAGATCTTAAAATATTTCTTCATAGATATTAAGAGACATAAACATGTTTGCAGAGGAATATAGTTTAGGCAAAAATAGAATATGATTATAATATTGATCATGGTTGTGGGGTCACCAACTGGATCTTTGTCATAAATTTCCAATATATAGAAGACAAAAGTCAAGAAAATTACATTTAGGACATACGTTAATTTCTTCATTATTAGTATTGTTAATATAAAATGTATTCACTTTGTAGCCCAGTTGTTGCTCCCTCCCTCATCTCCTCCTGATTCCGCCCTCCATTTCTCTCCCTCCCCTATCCCTCTTCTCTAGTCCACTGGAAGGGGAAGTTCTCCTCCCCTGATATCTGACCCTAGCCTATCAGGTCTCATCACAACTGCCCGGATCCTCTCCCTCTGTGGGCTGGCGAGGTTGCCCCACCAGCCACTAAAGATCAAGGAGCAGGCAACTGAGTCCATGTCAGAGACTGTCTCTTTTCCTCTTACTAGGAAACCCACATGGAGACTGAGCTGTCTATGGACCACATCTGAGCAGGGGTCTGGGTCCTCTATACGTATGGTCTTCGGCTGATACATCAGTCTCTGCAGTCCCCCCTGGGCCTTGCATTTCTGGCTTTGTTGGGGCTGCTGTCCCCTCTGAGCCCTTCTATCTCCTCCTTCTTCCATAAGACTCCCTGTTTTCTGTCCAAAGTTTGGCTGTGAGTCTCTGTGTCTGCTCTGATCCTTTGCTGTTTGGAGTCTTTCAGAGGACCTTTGTGGTAGGCTCCCATATTGTTCCCTCTCTTTTAGTGCTTCTAATGTCGATCTTGTTTTCCCTTCTGAATGAGAATTAAGCATCTTCCTTAGGGTCCTCCTTGTTGTTAAGATTCTTCATTCAGGTCTGCAGACTAAAATCTATAGGATATGTTTTTAATGGTGTATTTGTATTGCACAGTAGTGCTTTCACTGCCTGTGTTTTTGAGATCCATGAATTGTTTTCCCTCTTTTCTCATGGAAACTGTCAGGGGACCTTTACATGAGATGTGACAGAATATTTGTGCATATGTCTTTGTCATATACAAAGTTATTAAAGAAAACTGTTTGCATATATTTGGAGGGTTGAAGTTGTCAGTCTTCCTAGGCCTGATTGTTACTTACATATTACCGTGTATATCAAATGAACATGTACATATTCTAAATGCGGAGCAACTAAGTAAAAAGGAGTTTTTTTTATGTTTTCGTATTTGTAGAGGCTATATTTGTGGTTTAGCTAGATATCTATGAACTATGACCTGTAAATTCTAAGCTATTTACAAGTTTATGCATGGCTGCTTATATCTGAAAATGTTACTCTGTACGCAATCTTTAGTTCGTAGTTAACGCAAACTGTTTAATTCCTTTTGTCACTGAATAAAAATAGCATTTAGTCAAAAGAAATATGGAAGCGTGTCTCAAAGTGTTTCCAAAGCAACTACAGGTAACACTTTCTAGTTGGCATGCTTTTCGTTAGAAAACAGAAAAATATTGAAAAAAAATTAAACAAAGCCTTTATATAGTTTATATATCATCTAGTTGGAATGTGACACTAAATGATCAGTCAGTGATAAAATTAAGATAAATATGGGGATGGGTTAAAGGACTATGAAACTCCAGAATCAAACTTGATCCCAGAGGTAAGAAAACTTCCCTCAATGCTTGCACTAGAAGGGGAAAGATAAGAATTAATTCACTGAATTTGCCAGGAAGAGAAAGTCATTTCAAACACCTACTGTTTGGAAGGATTTGCTGCTATCAACATTTTCATATTAAGAAATACGAGAAAAGAAGTCATACTGGATACATAAAATTAAAAGTTCTCGAAAATGTATTATCAAAGGAGGAAGAGGTACAGGGAACTACCATGTATTTATTCTCTAATAGAAAAGTTTTTCAGATTTAACTCTCTTTTATTATTTTAAATTTTTATTTATTCATTACACATCCCAGTCATAGCCCCTTCCCTCCTTTTTTCCTAGCTCCATGCTCCCTCCCTGTTTTCCCTCTTTCCCTGCCCTACTCCTCAGAGAAGGGAGACCTCTTAAGCTTGGAAACAAAGGAGTTTTTTAAACTGGAATACAGTATTGAAAGGTAGTCATAATTGTGAGGAGACAGCTATAAATTTCAGTCTGAATCCCTTGTATGATGTGTTCATGTGATCATATTTAAAGGAGATCTTATGGTCACCTGTGACATCAAGACTTGTAGAGCAGACACAAAACAGAGGAGGTAAACAGGAATCAGGGAAAACATATATACACATTGATCTAGTTTTCAACGGAGAAAATACATTTTTACTGTGATCCTCATTGCCTGAGGACTTCACATTATGATGAGCGAACTGTGTTTTGACAAGAAAGTTCCCTGTTTTTTAAATTACTGCAAATATGATCTGTTATTCTAAATTAAAGTTATTTTCTTCATCTTTAAGATAATGCAGTAATTGAAATAGGTTTCCGACGTTGACTGTAAAAGTTTGTTTCACCTCTAGCAAAATGGATGAAAAAGCATCCTATTTATTTGCATCTTGATGAAAATACATTTGTTTGATGGGATTTAAATATTCTACAAAAGTGAAAACCCATTTTTGAAGTTAAAAATCTGCCATGTCATAATAATTTTCCATTTTTTTATTGACAAAATCAGGAGGTGCATGCAGGCTTTTGCTTTATACCTTAGTATGTTCCTCTTCTGCATTTACCACACAGGCAGTTTACACTGCTCTCATGAAGTCAGGGGAAAGAAAATTGCATCATTCCAGGAATGGACTCATCAATTTAAAATTATCATATTTGGGTGTTTTATAAATGGTTTAAAGAGTAAAATAAAATCTTCAGAAAATTTAAACATTTAGAACGTAGTTGAAAAGTTAAATTTGAGGACATGGGAATTTTGCCGTCTGAATCTGTCTAAGTGTTAGAGGTCGTGCGGATCACTTTCATCTCCCGTGTCATGCAGGCCTGGATTAGGGGGGTAAGCTCCGTGGTACTGGCATATGCCCGCATGAACCACACTGTGAAGTTGTGCGGTCAACCTTGAGCCAAATGTGAACCCTACAAACTGTCTCTTGCCAATATGAAGTTTCTTATTTAACTAAAACAGAACGGCGATATCTGGATTAATGATGAACATTGCTGAAGGCAATTAGCTGCCTGAGTAGCTCCAGGTTCACACGTTATTAATTCTAGATGGTCTTTCACCAACTCAAATCTCATGGGAACATGGCCTGGTTTTGCCCTCTATTTTCTTGTTGGCTTGAAGTCTATGTGCCTTTAAAGTGAACAAGCGAGCAAGCAAAGAGGCAAGCTGGGAGGGTGAGTACTGAGCAGGGATAGCATTTTATTCACTGAAGGATTGAATAAAGGATCCGAGCAAGAGCAACAAAATTATCCTTTTTCTAATATGATACAGAAGGTTTAAAATGCTTCCAAAGCCACTTGGGACTGAAATTCTTAGCAAGGGATACTTGGAAAAGTTCTTGTAATTTCGAGCAGTCTTACAAAGCTCTTGTCAACAATGCAAGAATTGGGATAATAAGTAGCACCTTCATTTCTTCATATTCATTTCACATGTCACAGAGCCAAGTTGGTAGAACCTGGATGCAGTAAATAGAATCATTTTTTTAATGCCATTTACAGAGATGTGTTCGTCTTTTTGATAGTCTGACTACATAATTGGCTCAAGGTTTTGTCTTAAGATAGGACCAGAAAAAACTCTATACTTTATTGAGTAGTTAATGATTTTGTTAAATTCATTTGAATGTATTTGATGCACTTGGATGACGGCATGGTTGACACTGAGAAAAGTGGGATCATTTCCACCTTTTACTCTGGGAATTCCTATTTAAATAGAACCTATTATGTCTTATTGGCTACCACTAAAGACATAGTTTTCTACATTAACTTATTAACATGCCTGCTTCAAACTGAATAGCTTTCTGCAATTAGGGAGTGGAGTTCTATGAATTGAATAAGTAAACATATTTAAACTGGTTATTAAGTTTTAAATAACATTTGAGGCTTGCATAGGTATCAAGAGTCCTTGGAGGGTGGTGGCATAACGATGTTTGAGAGATGTGATTCTCGAACTAGCTCTCAGAAACTACAGAGATGACCCCCTTATCTTCAAATTTGATTAAGTTATGTGGTCCATTTCAAGCTTCTACAGAAGATAAGTGTCCATTGCCTCAATGCTAATGATCAGATTCCACTTTTTTCTTTATTGAGAATTTCATATGTGTGTGCAAAGTACCAGTGGATTGTGCATTAATTATTTCATAAGTGATCATATGTGTGTGAGGAGCATAGCAAGGGGTATTTAAAAATAACTGGTGGATTTTTGAATAAGTTACTGTTTTCAGACATAGAGCCTATGCAATGCTATATTAGTCTATACTGTTCCATTCCACATTCTTATAGATTTCCTGTGTACAAAAGGGAAAGTGTTATTACTAATGACCTGAGAATTTTGTAAGCACTGAATTATGTCTAAGTCAGCCCTGGGGTTCCTATAATATGTCTAATGTGTTTTATTGCATTGGGAATTATTATTATTGTTATTATTATAAAATTTATTCACTTTGTATCCTGGTTGTAGCCCCTTCATCATCTCCTCTCCATCTCACCCTCTCTCTCCCTCTTCCCCCTGTCCACTATTTCCTTTCCCTAGTCCACTGATAGGGGAAGTTCTCCTCCCCTTCTCTCTGACCCTAGCCTATCAGATCCAATCAGGACCACTTGGATCCTCTTTTTCTGTGGGCTGCTGGGTTGCCCCACCAGGGAAAAGTGCTCAAAGAGCAGGCAAGTGAGCTCATGTCAGAGACTGTGTTTTCTCCTCTACTAGGGAACCCACATGGAGACTGAGCTGTCAAGGGGGTACACCTGAGCAGGGGATCTAGGTTCTCTCTATGTATGGTCTTTGGTTGATGCATCAGTCTCTGCAGTCTCCCCTGGGCCCAGCTTTTTTGTCTTTTTTGCTCTCCTTGTAGGGCTCTTGTCCCTTCTGGGTCCTTCTATCTTCTCCTTCTCCCATAAGACTCCCTGCACTCTGTCCAAAGTTTTGCTGTGAGTCTCTGTATCTGATTCGGTTTCCTGCTGCATGGAGTCTTTTAGAGGACATCCGAGGTAGCCTCCCATTCTGCTTCCTCTCTTCTACAGCTTCAGGTGTTTATCTTGTTTTCACTTCTGAATGAGGATTAAGCCTCTTCCCTACGGTCCTCCTTGTTGTTTAGCTTCCTTAGCTCTGTAGATTTAAATATATTTACCCTATAGTGTAGCTAATATCTACTTACAAGTGAGTACATACAATGTGTGTCTTTCAGAAGAAAGATTACTGGGTTACTTCACTCAGGATGATCTTTTCTAATTTCATCCATTTGCCTGAAAATTTTAGAGTTTTCTTGTTTTAAAAAGCTGAGTAGATTGTTCTTGTGGGTTACCTAACAAGGGAAGCGGGGGCTTTCTCTGGCAGTCTCTCTGATCACCTCCCCCTCTTGAGTGCCACCTTGCCTGGCCAGAGAGGAAGACAATGCAAACAGTCCTGATGAGACCTGATAGGCTAGGGTCAAATAGAAGGGGAGGAGGACCTTCCCTATCAGTGGGCTAGGGGAGTGGAATAGGGGGAGAAGAGGAGAGAGGGTGGGATTATGAGGAGAAGAGGGAGGGGGACATAGCTGGAATCAAAATTGAATAAATTGTAATAAATGATAATGATAAAAAAG
Organism: Meriones unguiculatus; assembly: GCF_030254825.1. Taxonomy (NCBI): domain Eukaryota; kingdom Metazoa; phylum Chordata; class Mammalia; order Rodentia; family Muridae; genus Meriones; species Meriones unguiculatus. Next base: position 55,868,137 of record NC_083362.1, on the reverse strand, counting down.
AGTTTAAAAATTATAAAAATTAAAAATAATAGCTGAGTAGTATTCTATTGTGTAAATGTACCACACTTTCTGTATTCATTCTTTGGTTGAAGGATATCTACATTGTGTTCAGATTCTGGCTATTACAAATAAAGCTGCTGGAAGGTGGGGGGGGGGGGCGCAGCCTTACCAGGCCACAGAGGAAGACAATGCAGCCAGTCCTGATGAGAGCTGATAGGCTAGGGTCAGATGGAAGGGGAGGAGGACCTCCCCTATCAATGGAATAGAGAAGGGGCATGGGAGGAATTGAGGAAGGGCAGGATTGGGAGGGGATGAGGGAGAGGGCTAAGCTGGGATACAAAGTGAATAAATTGTAATAAATGAAACATTAAAAACAGACAAATAAAACTACTCTGAATAGAGTTGATGTCCGTGTTGTATGGTTGAACATCTTTCATATATATGCCTAGGAGTGGTATAGCTGTGTCTTGAGGTATTGCTACTTCCAGTTTTCTAAGAAAGTGCTAGATTGATTTCCAAAGTGGGGGAAATCTTTTAAAATAGATAATTCATATGAAGGACAATAAAGCGAAATGTAACATTCTCATTCTCATGCAAACCATTCTTTCCTTTAAACATACACTCATTGACTTAAATTCAAGTCAAAGTACTAGTTGACCATTTATAAAGCTGTGACTCATAATTTGAAAGACCAGTAAGATTAATTGGAGGCCAGTTGATTGAGATACCAAAAATCAGCCTGCCTTTCACAACAGGATTCATAATCCTACCTGAGAGATCACTGAGATACAAAGTAAATTCCTGTGATTAATATAAAAAATAAAAATTATTAAAAAAGAAAAGAAAATGTGTCGAGGAAGAGACTGATTAAACAGCATGAAAAAGGGAAAAAAAAGATCACTGTGAAGAGCATTAGTATAATTTCAAGGAAAAATAGTTAAATTATGACATGCATAAAATGAAACTTTTATGGAGATTTGCTATGTGTCTGATTGTTAAATTCTGAGGTAGTATTATTTGCCACAAACACAAATAGGAAATGGAATGAAATAAACATCTGCTTATGGTGCCACTGGATTGTGATAAGAATGAGTTGTAGGATTCACATCAATTAAGAGGGATAAGATATTATATGTAAAGATTATCATAAAATAATATTCTTATGGCTGTGCCTATACAAGATCCATATACAATTCGCTGTAACACTCTCCCACAAATGAAGTGGAAACATACAAGCATTTTGCCCATAACGCCAGAGCAAATCTTTTTTTATTAACTGAGTTGAACTTTAAAATTATGTTATGACCAAAAATCAATAAAGAGAAACTGATTTAAGTTCATCCAAGTGTGAAGGGGTTTATTACTAGTGCTACATCACTCTAATGATGTTCTCTTAAAAATTTGTTTTTGTGATATATTGCATCTATTATTGCTAAAAGGATAAAACTGTAAAGCAACCTTGGACATTAATAAATCAATTTACGAAAAGTAGGCATCTAGAACCAGGAGGGCAAAAATCCAGTCTAGAGATTTTAATGTTAGGCAATTACAATATATGCAAAGCATGCCCACATCAAATTGTTAATGGGGATTTCCCTCAAAGGATTTTTTTTAAGTATCAAAGTACTGTCTTTGTGACTTCACAGCATGATGGTAAGTTATATTTTTGAGGTTTGTTTTTCCTTTAACCTTCAAGGTAGGAAACACCTATGAAATCAAAATAACTAATGTTTCATGAACCACATCTCTGAAAATATTACTGTTCATGTTTTTATTTCTGTTCCAAAGTGTATAGAGAGTCCTAGCCTGTGTTAAATATTAAGAACCAGGAGCACATTTTATAAAATATGTTCTTTAAAATATGCACCATACCTGCCAAGATGAGTTTAATTAACAAAATAGCAATTTGAGCATTTGATGAAATAGCATTCTTTGGCTTTAGAACCATTATAATTTTAGTGGTATTATTACGAGTAAAATGCTTTTTTATTAATATTTTCTAAGAACTTTTGAGTGTGTATATATGATTACATTGATACTGTGTCAGTGAGATGATTTATTTCAAGTGCCAATTGTACACGGATTGTTCAAATTCTGAGTGTGTGCTTCTCAAGTTCCACACAGGGCGCATACTATAAAATCAACCTCAGATCAAGTAGCACAAAAAACAAAAATGAAACAAAATAAAACAAATAAGCAACAAACAAAAAACCTAAACAATCTCACTCATGATTCTCGCCTTTCCCAAAGTAATTATAGTCTGACTTCTCATTACTCCAGTTTCATTTTGCTCATTTCTGAATCTCATACGAGTGCACGGCTTTGTGCACTTTCTAAAGTCAATGTTTGTGCAGTTAAGTACTGGTATTTAATAGGCTTCCCTCTTGTTTAAGACCATGGCTATAAATATGCCCATTTTATCATTTCCATCATTGGTGAAAATGATATGCTTCCTGTTCGAATGGTATTATAAAGTTCTATGAATGCTCAATAATATTAGGCACATTAATAATAATAATAATAATATGTCATTTGCCATTATATATTGAGTTACTGAGTGGAGATAGTCAGCTTTACAAGTTATTCTCATAGTTTCCCAAAGCAGCTGTCTACATTTAAACTTCTCAGAGCAGAGTTTGGGAATTTCAGTCTTTCTTATTCTATATTTTTGCAAATCTGTAACACTAGAAAGTTTATAGCAGTTTCTCCTATATTTAGTTACATATTTTATGTGTTCTTTCCTAGTTACAGTGACAGTCAGCGCGTTCTACGTGGCATTGGCCATGTGTAATAAATAAGCAATATTACAAAGATGCCCATAAAATAACTCCTATTCAAGACCATTTTATTCCATCTGTAGCCCTAATTCTAAAAGTGTGTTGTCCAATGTAGTAGCCACCAGCCATAGGTCACCTAGTTTCAGTTGTGCTGTAAACAGATAAAAGAAGGGCATTTATTGTACAGTTACACTAGACATGCCTTGAACGTTCAGTAACCATAGCTAATATTTTCCATGATGTTGGGAAATACAGGCAGTACTTTTCAGCTACCCTACAAAGTCATTTAAAAAGCAGTAGTAGAGAGATTTAGAAAATGAGGACCATCAACACTAATATTCTGTAACATGAATTTCTAATTATGCTACACTCTATAAGATAAAACTTCCAGTGGACCCAATTGTAAAGATTAAGAATTAAATGAGAGCTAACAGACTGGGAAAATATCTTCATCAACACAACATCTGACAGAGGGCTAATAACCAGAATATATAAAGAACTCAAGAAGTAAAACACCAACAAACAAAGTAATCCAATTAAAAAATGGGAGTAGATGGTCCCTGTTCCTTTACTATGGAAACCATTTGGATACTGAGCTAGGACCTCCCTATCAGTGGATTTGGGGAGGGGCATGGGAGGAGATGAGGGAGGGAGGGTGGGATTGGAAGGGAATGAAGGAGGGGGCTACAGCTGGGATACAAAATGAATAAACTGAAATTAATATAAAATTTAATTAAAATGGGATAGAGAGCTAAACAGAGAATTCTCAAAAGAAAAATATTGAATGGCAGAGAAACAGAGGGAACAGGGCAGAAGCCTATCACAGAGAGCCTCCGAAAAACCCTACCTAGCAGGGTATGAAAGCAGATGCTGAGACTCATAACCAAACTTTGGGCAGAGTACAGAGAATCTTATGAAAGAAGGGGGAGATAGAAAGACCTGGATGGAATAGGAGCTCTACAAGGAGAGCAATAGAACCAAAACTTCTGGGCTCAGGGGTGTTTTATGAGACTGATACTCCAACCAAGGGCCATGCATGGAGATAACCTAGAACCTCTGCACAGATATAGCCCATGGCAGCTCAATCTCCAAGTGCATTTCTTAGTAATGGGAACATGGACTGTCTTTGACATGAACTCAGTGGCTGGCTCATTGTTCACCTCCCCTGAGTGTGGAGCAGCCTTATTAGGCCACAGAGGAAGGCAAACAAGCCAGTCCTGGTGAGACCTGATAGGCTAAGGACAGATGGAAGGGGAGGAGGACCTCCACTATCAGTGGAATTGGGGAAGGATATGGGAGGAGGGAGGGGGCTGCAGCTGGGATAAAAAGTGAGTAAACTGCAATTAATAAAAAATAAAAAAGAAAGGCTCAATGTCTTTAGTCCTCAAGAAAATGCGAAACAAAACAATCCTGAGATTTCACCTTACACCTATCAGAATGGCTAAGATCAAAAGCTCAAGTGACAACACATGCTGGAGAGGATGTGGAGAAAGGGGACCCATCCTCCATTGTTGGTGGAAATGTAAACTTGTACAGCTACTCTGGAAATCAATTTGGCGCTTTCTCAGAAAATTAGGAATAGTGCTACCTCAAGATCAAGCTATACCATTCCTGGGCATATATCTGAAAGATGCTTAACCATACAACAAGGACATTTACTCAACTTTGTTCATAACAGCTTAATTCATAATAGCTAGAATCTGGAAACAAACTAGATGTCCTTCAACAGAGAATGGATACTGACATTGTGGTGCATTTGTACAAGGGAATACTATTCGCCTTTAAAAACAAGAAAATCATAAAAATTGCAGGTAAATTTATAGAATTAGAGAAGATTATCCTAAGTGAGGTAACCCAGAAGAAGAAAGATATGCATTATCTATACTCACTTAAGATATAATATATTATATATAAAATATATATCTTATTATAATATATTATATGTAATATGCATACACTATTATATGTTTATAATATTATTTATAATATTATATATTATATGTTATATGCCATATAATATAGGATAAACATTCTAATATCTACAGAAGTAAAGAAGCTAAACAACAAGGAAGACTCTAAGGAAGGTGCTTAATCCTCATTCAGAAGGACAAACAGGATAGACATCGGAAGTAGGAGAAAACAGGGAACAAAACCGGAGCCTTCCACAGAGGGCCCTTGGATATCTCCCCAGCAGGATATCCAAGTAGATGCTGAGTCTCATAGCCAAAATTGGGCAGCGTGTGGGGAATAATATGGAAGAAGGGGAGTTAGAGAGACCTGGGGGGTGGGGACAGGAGCTGAACCAGGAGACCAACAGAGCCAAAAAATCTGGGCCCAGGAGGCCTACAGTGATTGATGAATCAACCAAGGACCCAGAGAGGATCTAAAACCCCACTCAGATTTTGCCCATTGGAAGATCTGTCTCCATGTAGGTACCCTAGTAAGGGGAGCAGGGGCATTCTCTGGTATGAACTCATTTGCCTACTTTTGATCACCTCTCCCTTGTGGGTGGCCTTACTAAGCCACAGAGAAAGAAGAATCAGACAGTCCTGATGAGACCTGATAGGCTAGGGTCAGTAGATAGGGGAGGAAGACCTCCCCTATCAGTGGACTAGGGGAGGGGCATGGTGGGGGGAAAAGGAGGATGGGTAAGACTCTGAGAAGATGATGGAAGGGGCTACAACTGGTATAAAAAGTGAATAAATTATAAATAATAATAATAATAATAATAATAAAACTTTTTTAAAAAGCAAAAAAGAGATAAAAATATTTCAGGAAAAACTTAGGAAAATCCTTTTAAACATATATCAACTGTGGTTTAATTTACTGTGACAACTAAGTATGCTTTTGCTGTTTAAAAGAAGGATCCTCTCAGTCTCTCAATCTTCCTTTGTCCTTAGTTCATGTCATGCCTCTTCCCATTCTCCCATGTGCCCCTTCCTGGTCTCTATGAGAAAAAAAAAATTAACATAGGAAAATGTGTAAAACATAGTCACAGATATGAAGAATAGAACAGAAAGAGAGGACTAATGTCAGATTCTAAAGTATAGCTTGTTTTATGAGGAAAAAAAAGAGGTAACATGATCAAAGTTTTGAATTTCAGAATACCTCAATTTGTTGATTTAAGAAAAACCTGCATGTCAAACAACTCGAGTATGATCACTTACACACACCCACACACACACACACACACACACACACATACAGTGAGAGAGAGAGAGAGAGAGAAGAAGAATTAAGCTACAGTACCAAAGAAACCTGAATTTTTTGAGTTTTGATGGCCAATTAGTATGGTCTTTTGGATTATAGACCTCACTTTCTCTAAGGAAAAAGATTAAAGTATAAAATCAAACACATAATGAGTGAAAAAGTCAGAGTTTTAAAACAAGTGGTTAGATTACTCATGTGTCCTTTCTGAACTTGTCATATATACCATATCTCTGAAAGCATGTGAGCAAAATCTATCTACTTGGGAATTTGGAAAAGTATCACAGGATATGGTAGCAGGACAAAGAGAACCAACAGTAAACCCTGGAAATATATTCAAATTAGTCATTTTACAATGACATTGCAGTTCAATTTCTCTTGACATTAAAGAAAAATTATATATGTCCTGGAATGGGAAGCACTATACATTTACAGATGGGTATGATTAATAGGAGACTACTCTATTGCCATTGAATAATAGAAATGTCTCATATTCAGACAATCTGGTTGCAGAGATCTCATCCAAATTGGACATTTCAAGTGTCTGTGACGCCCATTTTCTTTTCATTTGGAGGAACTATGAAGCTTTACATAGAGAAATCATAGAACCAGATTCTTCTAAATATCACAGATGTTATCCAAGTTGAGAAATGTGAAATGCATACAACATTGCTTGTATGTGCTGAGATTCAAGCAGGTTTAAATGAAATCAAATGAAATACTTTGGACATAGATGGAAAGAGTAATTATATTGAGTACTGTAAAAAAATCTGCATGGTTGGTTTGTGCATATCTCTGTGTGTCTGGCCAGAGATAGAGGTCAAGGGGAAGTGACTTCCTCAAACATTTCTTAGCTAAATTTTTTGAGACGGGGTCTTTTGCATAACCTTGAGTTTACCTTTTCTACTACTCTGGATGGCCAGCAAGATCTGGAGGTCCTTCAGTCTCTGGGAATAGTTTCAAACTACTGCTCTGGCTATTCTACATGGGCTCTAGGGGTCAAACTATGTAGTTAAAAGAATTGCTGCAAAATAACAAAGGCCCTTCTGCTATAAATTGATTTGAGTAAAATAATTTCTATGTACTTGATTTAAGAAGAAAGGATAGGTACAATTTTGCCTAGATGACCAGCTATCTGTTTAAGGTCACAAGTGTTGCAGGATTGTCCAATGTGCTGTCGTTTTTATTGGCATATTTTGGCAGTTTCTATCTGAAGATTTCTGTCTCCTTTCCTGATAAATGAGGAAGCAGTGAAGCTTGTCATCTTCATGTTTTGAATCCCCACTGCCTCCATACGCTCACACCCTCAGGATCCTCACGTTAAATCCATCATTCCCGCGCTGCATTTCATCAGCAGTAAAGCTTCCCGTTATCATTGTGATTCTTCTCTGGCTGTGCCCCATTCCAACATAAATTCTTGTCTTAGCCATTTCTATTCATTGCAGAATTTCTCTTTCCTTATCAAGTGCTCTCTCCTTCTGACGAATTCCTCTACCATCACCATAATGTGCTGTAGAGTAGGACTTAAAGAAAAAAAAGAGGTGAAGGATGTGAGCTGAAATCTCAGACAAGGTAGAAGAGCCTTCCTGTGGGAAGTAACTTCTGGATACAATTGTAAAGTAACAGAAAGAATTAGCCTTGCAGATGTTTGAGGGACATCAGCCATGAAGAGCAAGAAGCTAAGACCTCAAGGCAGCAAAGGGTCCTCTACGCACGAATTACTGATACTGAATCACACATTTTTCTCTTTTATGAATACCCCTTAAAGTAAATATCCATCTTAAAATAGAACAAACAGAAAATTTGGGATTAAATAATTAAAGCCTTCACACAGCAGCTGTTTATGTGTGTGTGTTATGTCTACAGTGTTACATAGAAGGACTAAGTATAACTGCTGAAAGCCAATGTAACAAAATATTTTCTTCAATAAAACAATTTTAGCTCTTCATAGTTATTTAAATTTCACAGAAATAAAAATTCAGACTCTCATATTCTTCTTAAGGAAACAATGAAAGGGAATATAGATTTAATTACATTGCAAAATGTTAGGTCTTAGTTGGCAAACTCTTCATCTACTTTCCCTCCTTCACTCTAAAATAGGTACAATTTTGTGCATTTTAGGAAGAAAAAGATTCCATAATACATCATTCCCAAGATGAACAAAATGTGGAAACTCGGGCATGGATGTTGCTTCATAAGTTTGCAATTTGTTCGTAGTATTGTGTATTAAAAATTCTATATCAAATCCCCTAGTGAATTTATTTCATACACTTTCTCTTGATAGCTTTTATTTAATGTAGCATTGAATACCATTAACAAGATGATTCACTGTCAGTTAAAATAAAGTGTCCCTTTTTTATGAGTTTCACAGCACATGGCCAAAGGCAAATTAATTATGCTTTTTTATATGTAAGAGCAGATCCTGCAACTTCCAAATATATTGGGTTATTCACTGGAAAAAAACACATAGATAATTCTATCAGTTGAAAAGGACATTTTAAAATAAAGTTTTATCTACTTTCCATTCCTTCCTTTGACGTCACTTTTAAAAATTGCTTTAATGTGCCTCAGTTGGCTGCATTTTTCTCATTCTTGCTGTTACCATATTTTAATGAGATAACGGAGAAGCCAATATTTTACCGTCACTGATCATTTATTATTGCTTTTAGAAGAAAGAAAAAATAGTTAAAGGATCTGAGGAGAAGGCATTTTTAGAATGTTAGTGGCAAGTCCAGTTTAGAAACTTGTAACCTTTTGCAAACGCCACTCTACTTAATTGCACTTAGGAGGAGATTATGGAAGAGACTTTTTAAAGACATCTTAGGAAAGAATATGTAAATTATGAACCATAGGAGGATGAGCGTGTGCCATGCGACCATGTCAGTTATGGTAGAAAAGATATAAAATAAAATCAATATTGTGCAAGTGAACACCAGTGTCATTGCAGACCGAAGCCTTCTCTATTTATTTAAAATTAGAGCATGATAATGATAATAATGATACGCTTTAAAATAAAGGGGCCCTCGTTAAATATAAGCATTACTCACTTAATCCCATAAAATCATTGCAAGCATTAAAAATACCTCCTAAAAACATGCAAGCAACGTCCTTGAGATCGGAAATCTAGAAGAGCTGTCCTGGTTTAGCTTGCTGCACCTATGTACATTTTTAAGGCATTATTTGTTTGACCGCCTCCATTTGACATTAGCTCCAGCTTTCATCTATGCCTGTTTCTGCTGCTGAGGTTGGTGTGGGATACAGGATACCTGTGACATAACTGGCTATGTTAATGCTGACAGTTTTCCCCATGACACGGATCAGCAAGATTAGGTCCACGTGAGAGTGGATGAATATGCAGTCTGTGTTAGATCAATGATGTAACCAGAAAAGCATAAGACATCAGAACTATGGCATATACTATTTGTGAATAAATAGTATATTTATAATAACATGAGTAAATAGAATATTTATGAATAAATATAATAATATGAAAATAGTATATTTATGAATAGTATGTATTTTATGTGTAGTAACAACTAAGAAGAGGAAATTGTCTCGCATATCATAAGATAATAGAGGAAACAAGAATATATATTTCTTCATGAGTTATGTGATGACTCAGAAGGCATTAGATTCTGACATCTGATTAAACTTTATATAACTAAATAGGTCTTAAAATAAATTAAGTAAAATACTTCTATTTGATCATTATAACCCATGTTACTCCTTTTTATGACACTGTCACCCACAGAGAAGAGAGTGTGTGTATCTGATTGACATGTGGCAATACTATTGTTGAATGTAGATGTGGTTTGGAAAATATAGTAAATTTTCAGTTAAAAAATGTTAATGTCAGTGTTTGAGGATTTTGTTTCGGGATTGAGAATTTGCATGGGTCAATTTTCACTGAAAGTGAAATGTTATGTTTCTAAATATATAATGTGATTTCACCCATACTCATATTTCTAATTTTTATTTTACGAATATAAGCATTTCGCCTGCAACTATGTATTTGCGTCAGGTGCATCCCTAGTGCTGGCAGACGTCAAAAGAAGGTGTCAGATCCCCTGCAACTAGAGGTACAGATGGCTGTGATCTGCAATGAGGGTGCCAAGATTAGGCCCCGGGTCCTCTGTAAGAGCATTTGGTGCTCTTTACCATGGATCATCTCTCTAGCCTATTTCCATATTATTAAAAATTGTTTCTAAACATGGAAACTGAAAAAGCTCATTTGTATTGACATTTTACCAAAAAAAATAGTTCTGGACTTGAACTCAGTGGACTTGGAGAGGGGAATGGGAAGAGGTGAGGGAGGGAAGGAGAGGTTGGGAGGGAATGAGGGAGGAGGCTACAGCTGGAATAAAGTGAATAAACTGTAATTAATATAAAAAATAAAATTTAATTAAAAAACAGAAAGATTTAGAGCCTTGATTCTACTAATATTAATGTTACCTTTAAGTAAAGACTGGTGAATTTTCACTATCTGAGGAAAACCCAAAATATTAATTCTGTGTTTTAAATTAGTCACAAACTGCTACGTAAGTGATTTCAAGCTGGCAATTATTTTTCTGCACAAAGACAAAAAAAAATGGAAACAGTAATTGTACATTCAAAACTAAAATATTGTGTAACATTTAAAAACAAAAGAATTTCTCTCTGTTAAAAAATATTTTTTTTAATTAAAAATACTTTTATATACCTGGCAGATGTGGATTTTCTAGCCCAGGTGTGGAGGTCAGAGGACGTCTTGAGTTAGTTGTGTTTCTCTTTGTCCATGTGTATGCTGGAAATTACTTTACAGCAGGATCTTTAGCCACTGAGTCATCTGACTAGCCCAAGAGACTAGCCCAAGCGACCAGTTCTCAAGTAGAACTTTGAAAAGTAAAATTTCTTTACTAGAGTAAAATGTTCTTGGTAGCTGCAACACAGAATTCTTCAAGGATCAGATGCTATTTTTGATAAAATAAAGTAATACATATTTATTTATTACAATCTTAATGTATTTAAGATTGTCCCAATTGTGGTAAGCTATTGTAATATGTAATAGTGGTAAATTTATTGGCTCTTTTTGTTCATGATCTCTATCATTGTGGAAGTATTATCTCGGGTAACTTTGAACAAGTAATGAGCAAGATAAGAAGGATGGATAATAAAGACAAAAACAGAAAAAGAAAAAGAGAAAAACCCAACTTGCAATTATAATTATTGCTCCGTATATACATTGGTGTAGACATGGAGTTAAAAGGCTGTCTTTCATTTCCAAACTTCCTTGTCCATTTCCTGGCAGCAGGCAAGACAGAGTTAAAAGAAGCAGAGTCCTGTTCCCCTAAAAAGAACCTGAAAGTATATTAGGTATGCTTTTAACTTCTTTCAAAACATATGAAGTGGACAGAGAATAATTGAACTAATAATGGTTTTTTTGGGCTCAGAGATTTTTCCAGTGATATTAATTTTCAGGCTGTTTTCATAGGTACTGACATAGTTTCTGATGTCAAAATGTCCAAGACATTTTATTATCCAAAATAGAAAAATGAAAGTTGTTTGGTCATTGCAGTTTTTTCTTCTTTCTTTTTTTTTAAAAACCCTTTTTTCTCTTTATGTCTTCTTCTCCTGTATAGTACATCCTGAGTGCACTTTCTTCTCCCTTTCCTCCTCCTTTGATCATCTCCCCAAATTCCCTTTTCTCCCTATACACCCACCTGTCTCTGCCCAAAGAAAAGAGAAGGTCTCTGAGGGACATCATCATGTTGGTTTTTGTTATTGTCATTGTTGTTGTTTTCAACAACAATGTTTCTGTACCTTTCTGTATCCAGCAGAGTAAATGCAAAAACTGGATCTCTCCTGGAGCTTGAAACCTCACGTTACGTTCTTGTCCTCTTCTCAGTTCAGCCTCACCTCCCCATCGGCACACTCTCCCCCTCCCCCCACCCTGCTCCACCTTGGTGTCTTTAATCTCTTCTTTCTCTGCTCTCTCTGAGCACAGGTTTGGAAACACAGCCTCTGAGGAGCTGTTACCTCAGCTTCCTAGATACTTGGAATTTAAATGTTCACTAGCAATCTCAATTTCTTATAATTTCCTCTTGTCAATTTTTCTCCTTTGTCTTCAAGACAAATGTATTCTTTTTCTCTTACCTTTTAGGTTTTTATGTGCTTCTGTTTTAGAATTTTGCCTTCATTTTTTTTCTATAATTAACTCCTTAGTACATATTAAAATGCCATGATACATATTGCCTTCTCTTATCTTATTTTTCAGTTTGTTCTCTAGGAATTCTGTCATTTATGCCAATTATGGTTCTTTTTCTTGTTTGTATTTTCTGTGTCTGGCACATTACATATACATATAGGTGTGTGTGTGTGTGTGTGTGTGTGTGTGTGTGTGTGTGTGTGTAAATGAAATTGTTACTTTAGGTAAAACTAGATGATGTATATTTATAGTAAGTTACAGTTTGTCATAGATAATGTTAAAAATCATAAAGAAGCAGGAGGCAACCAATGTTATCTGTGAGAGATTTATTAGGAAGGTAAAGAGGGAGTGGGAAGGACATGGTGGGGAGAGAGAAAGGGAAAGGAAAGGGGGGCACCCCAAAAGAGAGAAAAAGAGAAAGAGAGAGAGAGAGAGAGAGAGAGAGAGAGAGAGAGAGCAAGAGTGCAAGATAGAGAAAATAACAGTGTAAGAGAGGGACCACGTGTCGGTATCAGCCCTTTTAAGGGGCACGATAACCATGCCTTCCAGGTGTGGCCACCTGGCTGGCGACATATGATGACATCATAGGTTGCTGGGTAACACAGGAGCAGGTTGTGTTCCAAAATACTAACATTCCTCCCTTTTTCTATAATTAAAAATGGGGAGCTTGGGCTGCTTTTTATAAAGTAAGTTAAAGTATATAAATTTAGGCTCATTGGAAGCAGCTCTTGGTTGTCATGCAAGAGGATGAGAGAGAAGAATTATAGCAACAAAATGGTCAGATTGCAAGGTCAAGAGTAAGAGAAGTCTCTGCCCTGGAAAATTTAGGGTAGAGGGTTGTCAATAGAGAGTTGCCAACCATGCAAGGCAGCAGGTAGGGAATGGGGAATGCTGGGAGAACCTGGAGCCACCTGTCCTGGTCGTGAAGTACACCATTTCAGCCTTTTGTTAACAACAAGTGAATAACGGGCGTAGATTCTCTTCTGGCTACTTCCTGCTGACACTGGGGCCACTGTAGGGAGGTCAGAAGGCTGAAATGTTGGCCAAGTCCAAGAAGAATAGGCTGCTTTGATGCTTTCCTTGGTCTGTGAGAACATCTATGGCTGGGAGGGAAGGTGCAGGTCCAGCTTGTTGGAAGTCTGTGAGGTCATAACTGAACACCTGCAGCTTGTTGGAAGTCCGTGAGGTCAGAGTTGAACACCTGTAGCTGCTTTGGCCCTGTTGTGGCTATAGAAAACATCTGTGTCTGGCAGGACACTGAAACACATACATAGGCAAAAGATGAAGTTGAGTAGGGAGAAAATCCTGTAGGTATACTTGAAAGGTTTGGATTGATAAGGCTTGTACATAGGAACCTCTGTATACCTAAAGGGACCTTTATTTACCCAATCACTGGCAATATTTAAAGAAGGCTTTGTTTTCGATCTGTCATTGAGGTGAGGTTTAGTTACAGAAGCTCTTAAACTTAGAGGCCCTGGTGCACAGTGAGGCACGGCCAGAGCACGACAGTTTGCCTAGCGCTAGGCCTTCCCATGAGCAAGTGAGAGAGGGGGCACATGAGGGAGCAAGGGAGGGGGAGAAGGAACCATGGACCTTCCCATGAGCAAGCGATAGAGAGGGAGAAGGAACCGTGTGCAAGAGGGGACATACCGCCCAAGGGAGAGTGTGGCCCTAAAATGGAGGTCAGCATAGAGGGTCAAACCTAGACAATTAAGGCTATGGCTGGGGGGGTCCCTCCATCTCAAAAGATAGTAGGAAGTTGACGGAGCTCTGCGGTCAAGCTTCCCCTACCAAGACAGATGTTTTATGCTGAGAAAATGGAGTGAACTCACCAATCTAGTGGCTGGTCAATAAGGAGAACTCACCAATCCAGCCAGTGTTCCATGCAGTAAAAAGTAGTCTGGTAGCCAGGAAAGGAAGTCCCAAAACCAGGGAAAGGGGAGGAGTCCCACCTTTTGAGATACGCAATAAGTGCAGTACTTATCTGGAGTCCAATTGACCTGAGAGGTGGATTTAGGTGGACTTTCTGCAGCTTACAAGAATTACTTTTAAGTTTTAAGGAGATAAAACTTTAGACATGTTAGTATCACAATTGTACTCTGCATTGAGAAAAAGGCAGTAGACATACGTATGTGTTAACGGCATAAGTACTTTTTAAGGTGAGCTCTGAAAAGACAAAAGCCTTTTCTGTATATATAATATACATGTATGCCAAGATGGTTATTTTATATAAAACTGAGGGTTTTTTTTTGTTGGTTTTTATTCACTTCATCATTCATTTTACTTAAATGATATGGCTCATTTTTATTTAAACAGAAAATTTCAAAGATCTCTGACCTTCTTGGGTTGGAGTTTCATTTCTTCAGAGGGTGAAGGTGAAGTACAGATGGGGCCATGGGGAAATCCTGATCTGCACTGTATCAATCTATTTGTTCTCAAACTGGTGACATTAACAGAATTAATAAAGTGCCATCATTTTAAATATGATTCTATTTGAAAGAGTGGGGCAGAGTGAAGTGGTTTGGGTTTATCCCATCAAAATACAACTTATGCTGCAATCCTAACTTTGCAGTCAGGTTAACTTTCAGTCAACAAACATTTCTTGCATGTTGCTATTTTCCTTTTAGAACAGAGGGTGAGTGAGCCTGAGTCGCTCCACTTTGATCTTCCTCCCGCTGAATCTCCCATGCTCTTGTTCATACACATATGCACACATGCTCACACAGGACGAACAGCAACCTTTAGAGAATTATGGTGGGTGGTATTCCTAACAGCCAACTGAAAGAGGGATGCCATGCTCAGAGAAGTGATATTCTAGTGAATATCATCAAGCCAATGACTTCTAGACAGCAAAACAAGACCGTCAGAGGACGCCAACATAGGTAGAGTATGGTGGCAGGCCGACTGAGGAGTAGATATGACCATTATGGCAAACAAGGGTTGTGTTCACATTTCAGTGATTTTGATTTCTTATAATTTGTTAGCCTTTCCCTTTTTTTGTCCCCCCCCCATTTTTTTTTTTGAACTCAAGATATTTTATCTTTCTGCATCAGCTTTCCATATGCGGGCACAGATTACAATGTCCATACAATGTTGGCCTTCCAGTAACTTCTGTAATGGAGAGACTAGCATTGTTGTCTTTCCAGTGAAGCAATATCACTGTAAGATTACTAAATAGTGAAACTTGAATTTAGCCAATATTTTTCAATCATCTCTGGAAAATAAAATTCTTGATTACATCAAGCCTGAAAAATTAAATTTAATCAGAATGTACCTTTTAACAGTTAGTGATATAATCCTGCAGGTTCCTTTAGAGGATGGCTTCTTAAATGTGGGGAAAAAAATAAATAGCCCTGGGTCCCGCCTCTGAGAAAAAGGTATCGGTCGGGTCTGATGCTCTTTGGGTGGATGACACCTAAATGAACATCGGTACAAAGTTCCAATTTATTTCTAATATCAGAGATCAGACCTCTACTCTTGCCTGATGCGTCTAAAACAAAAAGGGGGAACTGTAGAGAGCTGCGGAATGCTATGCCTTAAAGATGGAGCTGGTTTCCGCCTTCCACCTTCCCGATGGTGAGTGCTCTCTGTCACGAACAATTCCACATTTGGCTAAGGCTGAGGATCTGGCTTGCTTCCATGTATGTGGACCTATCTGCATTGCCCACGTGGCAAGCCTGGGTTGGCTACCCAGAGGCTATTTAAGCTGTGGGCTGGCTTTCCCCAGGGTCCGAGGATTGTTCAAGGTTCCTGAATAAACTGCATTGAAAAAAAAAAAAAAAAAAAAACAAGATGATAGTGCTTAAGAAAATATTTTGGTAAGTGGCTATTGACCTAGAATGTAAAGGCCACTGTTGTTAATTTATTTAAAATTATCAGAGTGTCTAGAGTAGTTTTTTTTTAATTATACCATTATTTTTGTATAATACTGTAATGTAACATCCTTCATACCTTCATCACACTGAGGTTGTCTGTGGACAATTTTGTGTAAATAAAGTTAATGCAGCATTTTTAATGGTGATGAGGCACAAATGACCACATCTTCATGATCCATAGAAGTATAACATCTATGTTATACTTTTTATGTACATCTACATAAAAGTATAACAACAATCACGTTATGGACATTCTGTTCTTGACATTGAAGATGTATGTTGCTATAAACTGTAATTAATAAAAATAAAAAATAAAAAAATTAAAAAAAAATAAAATAAATAGCCCTGAATTCTGTTAGAACATTTTAATATGTGTTGTGCAGGTTTCAGGTAGTTTAAAGAGTGCTCCAGCAATTTTTAAAATATGTTTTTTAAAAGTATTTTGACATAGTTGTGGTTACATGCTAATATTTATATGTTCATAAGATAGATGAAAATAACAAATGCATATTAGGTGAGGCAAGTTGTCGAATTAATACTTTTAAAACTTGTTTTAATTAGAGACTCTTAATTGACTAATTTTGAGAATAGAGAAATGTAAGTTGGATGTATTCTGAATATTTATTTGTTTTGTTTCTGGCTCCTTTCCATTTAGACACAAAGGTGTTTACATTCTTGCTAATTCTTGTCGGAGAGATATTTTAGAAGTGCTGTGTTTAAATGGAGAAGCAAGTCCTCCCCAGTTGACTAATTGAATCCTCAGGCCAGGTTTATAAAATCACTCCAGTACAGACTTTTATTTAATATTTTTTTTTAATTATAGGTATGTGGCATGGTAATTAATTAGTTGCTTGATACTAATTAGGTAAGGTTTCCCACTCAGTTATCTTTATAAAAATATTTCTTAAAAGTTTTTCTAAAGAAAAAGCTCCAGAATTTACAGTTATGAAGAGAATATGAGATAACTCCTAATCATTTCCAAATTGTACTTGCCTGTCTCTCTGTGTGTCTCTCTGTGTCTCTGTGTTGTGTGTGTCTCTGTTGTCTGTCTCTCTTTCTCTGTGTGAATATGCCTGTGTGTACACTCATGTACGCATGTATGTGTGTGTTTTGTATGCATGTGTGTGTTCGTGGTCAATGTGTAGTCCTACGTGCACACTGCGGTCATAGGAGGAGTTTGGTTTTCTGCTTTATCACTCCGGCGTATTTCCCTGAGACAGGGACTCTCACTGACCCTGTGAGGCAGCAAACCTCCATGCTCTTCCTTTCTCCAACTGCCACGGAGCAGAGGTTTGCACATGTGTATGTGCACATCCCCCCCTGCACTTTATATGGACACTGCATATTAATTAATTAATTAATTTTTTATTTTTTTTAATTTTAGCGGCAATGCATATTTAAACTCCCATCCTCAAGCTTACGTCTCACCACTTTCACACAGGGTTGTCTTCCCTGACCCATGAATTCTACCTGCTTCTAACTCCGCTTATTTTCCCACCTTTCTTGCTTAATCAGTACTACAGTGCTACTACACTTTTATTGCATAATTACATATATATGTGTTTATTTGTTTACATATTGCATAAATATACACATGCTGCATAAATTATATATGTATTTTTTAGATGTTTAAAGCATCTAAAATATTACTTCATTTAAACGTTACAACAACTCAAGGATGTATGCATTAGCTAAGTGTGAAATTTAGCACATGTCATCTTTTTTGTTAAACGGTGATGCTGCTTATTCATATGAAAGACAAAAGCAATCAATGATTTTCTTGATAGTTCTTCATCTTAGTGTTTTGAAAATGTGAAGGATAAAATTAAAAACCCATACAATCTTGTATATACAATCTGGCTCTTCTCTGGGCACATACCCAGGACAATTAAAAGCGATGAGTCAAACATGTATTTGTGCCCTCAGTGACCATATTCACTGTAGCCACAGGTTTAGATGAACATCAAGAGATGACTAGAGAAGCAAAATGTAACATGTAGATATGAAAGATCCTCATTCTGCTGTACAGTTAAAATGAGTGTACTTAAAAATTACTTTAAAACTGTGTGTGGAGGGTAGATATTCTATGGAGCTCTTTCAAAGATTATCATTCAATCTTTTTTCTTTATTATTATTCTTTACAGTTTATTCACCTTGTATCCTGACTGTACCTCCCTCCCTCATATCCTCAGGGTCCTACCCTCTCTCCTTCTTCCCCAACTATGTCCCTCCCCTAGTCCACTGATAAGGGAGGTCCTCCTCCCCTACTCTCTGACTCTAGCCTATCAGGTCTCAAGACTGACAAAGAGCAGGCAACAGAGTTCATGCCAGAGACTGTCCCTGCTCCCCTTACTAGGGTACTAAGCTGCCCATGGGCTACATCTGTTCAAGGGGCCCAGTTCCCCTCCATGCATGGACCTTTGTTGATTCATCAGTCTCTGCAGGTGCCCCTGAGCCCTGGTATTTTGGCTTTGTTTTTCTCCCTGTGGAATTCCTGTCCCTTCCAGGTCTTCTATCTCCACCTTCTTCCATAAGATTCCCTGCACTCTGCCCAAAGTTTGAGTCTCAGCATGTGCCTCAATAACCTGCAATCCTCCATGCTAAAACATGGAGAAGCTTAGAGAATATTCTGCCAAGTGAAATGAGCCAGTCATCAAAAGGAAAATACTGTATGTTTTTACTTATATAATGTATCAAGAGTTGTCTGATTCATAGAGACAAAAACAGTTCTAGGGAATGTGAGGAGACAGATATCATGCAACTGTGTAAGGAAAAATATTTCGTGCTGGAAGATGGAAGGAATCTTAGATTATGGAGATAATGCTGTACAACACAAATGTGTTTAAAATGTCACTGAACTGTACATTTAGTGGTTAGTGCTCGCACTCACACGCACAGACACACTCTCACACACATTTCAAAACATTAAAAACATTATTTGAGAAGGATCAAATATTTTCTAGATGTGAATAATTAACTTTCCATTAATCATGGTAGTACAATGAATTCAGCCACTTGATAATAATAGGAAAAAAATTAAATTAAGTATTTTACATGAACATTCATTTTTATAATTTACAGCACATATGAATTTAGCTTATTTGCCAGACTGCCATCAGATACCCTTTTGAAACATCTTCCATGTAATTATCTTTATGGTCTGGTTCCTAAGGGCAGCTCTCTGAATATATGAGAAATTTTAAATGCTTGTTTATCAATTAATATACTCCTCAGACTACTATACAGTAAGTTGTACTTATATGATAAAGCTAGAGATTAAGCAACAAACAATTAGAAAATTGTTCCACGATTCACTTTTTCATAGACTCAGAGAAAATACTATGTACTTGTATCATACAGGGACTTGCGGTGAGTACAAACTTCCTGTTCCTCATTTAAAAGGAAAGACAGGTTTGAGGTAACACCTACTTTAAAAAAATCTGTGGAGTGTGGATTCTGTAGCCTGAGTGAGAGTGCTGAGCCTATCATAGCCAATTCAGAAACTCCTCATTGGCTCAGACTTAGGACTCTTGTTTGGAATGTATTATGAGTCATACTCCTACGCATAGAACTTGGGGTGTCTTATTTAGGGCTGCTTATTTACCTCTGCTTTTTTTGTAGAGTGTAATTAGTATTAGAGTGTAATAGCATTAGCTTTTTCATGGGCATGTGGTTAAAAATAAATGATGATAATAATAATGAGCATCCTGGCTGCAATTGCTTGGCTGCTGTTTTGCATGGCACAGAAATGCAGAAAATAGTTTTTTTTTGTTGTTGTTTTTTTGTTTGTTTTTTTTTTTTAATAGATTGGCTTCAAAATTCCTTACCTGGCATGAATCTGAAGACTTAGAACTTCATCCTCATCTGCCGTGGGTTTGAATAGGTTTTTCTGTAGAGTCGCTGAAGTGGTTAAACCCGCGGTGCTTCTACCGACCCTAGGTGGTACACAGCTCCAATCCTGCCGAATTCCTAAGCTGAGTTATGGATCAGATTGCTCACCCACGTACAGAAAGTCTTCAGTGAAAACGTGTATTTCACACCCAGGTTTCCCACTATGGTTATTAAGTTAAGTCAGTACTTGCAAACGAGTGAGGTTGAAACTGCTCGCACAATGCGGCAGCAAGAGAAACTTGAACTGGCATCAAATTTTCCAGGACAATAAAATAAACGCTTATTCTTGCGGTTGAGTCGCTGGCTTTTCCCTCCCTCACCTTCCATACCGCACCATGCGACGCTGTTGTTTTCTTGGCTATTATCAAATGCATAAAAATCTTACTGCTTATGTCGGTCTTGCGGTACATTGACCCATCTCGGATTGTTTGTGTGTAAGTGGGTGTTTTCACGCGGTTGACAGAGGGTGCCCACTTTCCTAGCGGACCTCCCCTCATTGAAGGAACCTCTCTGAGAGTTTGGTGCTGCGGATCAGCAACTTACTTGCTACCCCACCTCTGCTTGGTGTAACAAACACTCTTTTAGTAATTTATAATACAGGATTTTAATGCTTTTTTTTTTGTTCACTGACTTCTTGAAAACAAGTGAGGTTTGGATGTATGTTTAGGTCTATCTACTTGGGTGAATCCACATTTTAGTGAAAACAGTAATAAACTCCTAAATTAGCTTTGACTGATAGAGAAATTACGCTACCGCCATAACCATCTTTGCTTATTTTTACTATTAGGAAGTGCACATTATTTGCATAATTTATGAGAACTACAATTATGTGCTCTCAAAAGATGGAATTTTGTTTGATTAATTTAAAATCAATTTGGTTAAAATTTCATGAGAAAAAAAATAGCGTTTGTCTCTCTCATATTTTGTGTGGAAAATAGCATATTAAGAAATAAACATTTTACTTTTTTTTTTCCTCTAAATTTGTTTTGTATAGTTTTCTTAATTTGATACTCAAAGAATGGAACTTCCCAAGAATCTTTCATCAGGGCAGTTCTAGTTGGAAGTGAGAACTATTTCTGTTCTGACACTTTTCAAATATTAGCAAGCTGATTTTTCTTAGAGAGAAATTTTATTACTAAATCATTTATTTGATTACCTAGGCTGAAGATTGCACTGATTTCTATAAAAGAAAAATCATTAACACAATAATGTTAAGTTTATTCAGAAATTCCTATTTGTGTGTAAAATTTTAAATATTAACATAGACTTTTTTTGACATTTTTTCTTTTTTTTCCATTTATCAAACTTCTTTTCATTATGCAGAAACAATACACCATATTCCATGTATCTTTTGCCACATAGCTCAATGTATTAGTAATACTTTTTTTTTTTTTTCAATGCAGCTTATTCAGGAACCTTGAACAATCATCTGACCCTGGGTAAAGCCAGCCCACTTTAAATAGCCTCTGGGTAGCCAACCTCAGCATGCCACGTGGGCAATGCAGATAGGTCCACATACATGGAAGCAAGCCAGATCCTCAGCCTTAGCCAAACATAGACTTTTAAAATTAGTTGTATTGAAAGTTTTCGCTTTCTCAAAGTAGTGTATGTCATCTCTGGCCTTTCTATATTAAGATTTAAAACATTCCTATTCCTGTATGTCTCAATTGAGGAGAACATCTGTGGAAAATGAATGGGTTTTTCAATCTGATGATTTTAGAAACTTGGAAGGTGTGTTAGACGCAAGTAATGATACCAGAGTAGAAAAGGAAGGCATGACGATTGCGAGTTTGAGGCCAGCTTGGGCTAGTGAGGGTGTGAGTACATTTAGGTCCCACAAGCTTGGTGGATTGACCCACACTCCTGAACACAAGGGAAGTGATAACGCACCTCTGGCTTTCCAAACAGAACGTGTGAGGTTCGGAGGGGCTTGTATTAGGGTAGATTTTGAGTTTGCTGGAGACAGGGAAACCGAGCTGGTATTTTGATATATGTATGAAATCCTCAAGAATAAAAAGCATCAGAATTATTTTAATATAAAAAAGGAATATAGAATAAAAAAGAAAATAACTTACTCTGTATAAGATTGAAACCTAAAAGTTGCCCGTTCCATGTAGTTTCAGAGGTACAAGTCTGCCATTTTAAAGACTGTGATTTTTCTATAACTACATGAATAGTCTATCATTTAAACCCTTTAGATTAGCCAGAAATATAATAATTAATTTTACTTTGTTAATTACTATATTAATCTTCAAGCAGTGCTGTCTCCAAGGATCTCCCCATCTTCACTTAACATTTACATGTAATGGTCAGATATGGTCTATTTTGCTTTACACATGAGTGTCTCAGTAGGATAGGCTCAATTATTATTTAACAACTATTCACATGTTATATGATTCCAATGTGCCGTTCCAGGTGCGCTGTTAGCACACATTTGACACCAACTGTATATTGCTAGGTTAATAAAATAGCAATGTGCCTTATATTATCATTCACAGAGGAGAATTGTATAACTTAATTCTGTAGTCATCTCATGAATAAGGAATTATTTTTTTGTCCTTTATTCATAAAACCAACCCCAGGGCAAATTGTCCTCAAAGTATATTTATTAACTTAGAAAATATGGGATTCTCTAGATCTATATCTAAGTATTACTTTATCTACCACATTTGTCCTTGTTTTTCCACTGTTCATCTTATAGATATGTTCTGATAAATCAAATTCCTTAGCTCTTTATTGTTTGCCACAGCTATAAAATGCTAGCAACAGATTTATATTTTATTAGCATTTATGCATCAAATGTAAGAGACATCTTAAATCCTAATTTAATGCACCTTAAAATCCTTTTATTAGGCTGTTAATTCCCAGCTGTGCTGTTTTACTAGGTTGTGCATTACATTTGTGCTATAGTAAAAACAAGGGTGTGAATCTGGAATTATAAGGAAAAAAAAAATCTCCAGTAGTTAGATAAACTATACACTCAACGGCCTTGAAAGTCTAGTATTAATAGTATTGCCCATTGAAGCCATAATGGTAATGACATTTCTAATATTAAAAATGAAATAGTACTTATATACTTGAATCCCTTGGTGGGTGATTTCATAGTGGGTAATAGGAAAAGTTGGGTGTTTGCTATTGATAGTTATTAATGAACTGTAAGTTATGTATTAAGTTGTATTACATAGTTTAAATATCATTTATATCTAGAAATCTAGATTCACATGTGAATGGTGACTATTTCTTAAAGAACTAGGATTGCAATGTTGCAAGAGCCTTTCTATTTTTCAAATACAAAGAAGCTTACTTTTGACTTATTATATTAATCATAGGAAAATGTGCACTAGTTAAATTTTATTTCTGTTATGATTTGAGTATTTATATCATCAGAGCATTT
Organism: Meriones unguiculatus; assembly: GCF_030254825.1. Classification (NCBI taxonomy): domain Eukaryota; kingdom Metazoa; phylum Chordata; class Mammalia; order Rodentia; family Muridae; genus Meriones; species Meriones unguiculatus. The sequence goes on along the minus strand of NC_083362.1, from coordinate 55,844,809 downwards.
ATTTATTTATCCATCCATTCACTTATTTGTTCATTTATTTGTTTGTTGATTTATTTAATGCCTTCTTACTTGTATTCTTGTGTGACCTAACAGGGGTCGAACTAGAAAACTGGGAAAACAAATAGTCTTCCTCTAATAACATAACCAAAATCTCCCCTACCACTTTTTCATGTATTTCCCAAAAGGAAGAGCAGAGGGCATTAGCTGAGCCTGCAGAGTGACAATCTTCCTTTTAAATCCTGCTGAAATGGGAAGGTGGTCGCAAAGCCAGCGTGTCTGGTTCAGCTCACTCACATAATGGACAGGAAGGCAAATGTATGGGCCGAGGGTTAAAGCACCCTGGAGATACAAACAGAAGACATCTTCATTGTGACCACATCAGTCAAGGCTTATCCAAACCCAGGAGGAAAACGATGTAGGCCTTGCTTATTTTGTACATAGCAGGAGCTGGCACAGGAGCTACACAGTGAAATAGATTCCCCACATTTCCCTGCCGTTAATTATTAATTTTCCAAGGTTTCCTCTGTGACAGAGTCTACAGAAGGGAACTTTAGCAAAAAGAAAAAAAAAAACTATCATTAGCTTCATGGATCAATATGGTTTAGGGAATACAAAACAACTTGAGTTGCTTCAAAATAGCAAGTATCAGAGGGTGTCTCCTTCCTTCCCATGGAGGGCAAATTATGCTATTGATTGGTCCACAGTACAGCTGTGTAAATTCACAGACACCAGGGGGAGTAGCTGAGAATCCCATAAGGCTATTCTCCTTGTGGGTGTATTGTACAGCTGCTGAGAGATCTCCTAAGCATCCCACTGAGCATCCTTCAAAGATATGGCCTCAGTCCATGATGACACCATGGAAGATGAAAGGGTTTAAGATCAAAGACATCGTTATTCTATAATTTGGTTTGTCTTCTTTTTTATGTTTCTCATAATTTGGACTATGTTCTTAAATCTTGTAATCCCTAAAATTTTAAGAAATGGTGACTATATATATGTATATACATATATGTATGTATGTATTTACACAGATATGTGTTAAGAAATCACAACAAAATCTATACTACACTATAACCTCAGTGCCCATGACTGAGAATATAATTGCTATAATTTAAGGGAGCAACAGGAAAATACACAGAGAGATCAATGGGCTGCTACCCCAGTGCTCAGATCAATGTGAAAGATTAGCTAAGTGAGGTTTTATATTTATACGAAGAATCAAATCTATCTGCCCTCTGTGCAAAAGCTGACTGCAAGAAGGAAAGGAAAGAAAGATATCCCTCCAAGAATATTGTAAAATTTTCTGTTTCTTCATAGTTTTTTTAAGTCAAACTATGACTCTTGCCATTTCATGGATAGGATGCTTCCTGCACCGGTCATTGGAACAGGCCCAAATAGCTTCAGCATCCTAAAAATTAGAAATGCATGCTTTGTTGTTGTTGTGAGAATATATATACACATAAAATAAAGGTAGGACTGAGACTTCTGTGGTATAAAAGTCATCCATCCAAATGGCCATGACGTTGTCTGATGTTGAAGAACTTGTGGCTTAGACTTTTATTACACAAAGTTACATGTAGTGACAGACTTGGCCAGAGTCTTAGTATTTAGTTACACAGGAACCTATTTGGAATTTTGAGAAACCCCTTTAGGCGGTAAACTGATAGGTTCAAAAATTCTAATTAGAACAGAGTAGGATCGTATATGTTATTTAAACAGCACAATCCTGAAAATAGTTTCAGAATGAATAAAAAAAAAATTAATCTCCGAATTTCTGACATGATAGCCAGCTCTGAAATTAAGCATCTCATATTTTATGAAATAGGTTATCTCTTTTTAATTTACTGTAAAAGTTTTCGTATTTAATATATGATATTGGTCAGTCTTCTTCTTCTTCTTCTTCTTCTTCTTCTTCTTCTTCTTCTTCTTCTTCTTCTTCTTCTTCTTCTTCTTCTAAAGTCAAGGTACCTGGATTTTAACTAGCTGTCCTTGACTTGAAGTACAGCATCATTGGCTGTAAGGTCCCCATGGCTAAGGCGATAATTGTCAGAAGCAAGTTCAGCTAGATATGAGTAAGCTGCATTGGTTTCAGATTCTTAAAATGAAGAAACTATCGAGTTCAGTCACAGCATTTACAGTTGTCCTCATTGATAATGATGACTGAGCACAAAAATAACCTATGTTGGAACATTTCAATGACTTTCTAGGATGTAACAGCTCTAAGTGGCAAAAACAAAAAAAAAATCACAAAACAAAAATAACAACAACAAAAACACCCAAAAGAGCTCTCAGTATGTTTGCACTAACCTTATTTGGAAATAGTCCAATGTGCTAAATTGTCTTGTATCTAAAAGAAAAGATTATGATATCATTGATTTGAATCATCTGACCCTTGTTAGAAAAATAGACATTTGATATTTAGTAGTTTGACGTAGTCATAGTTTGGCATGGTCATTTAAAGATATTTATAAATAAAGATTTTTTTTTTTAGTTCAACAAGCCCTTAGCCCCTCAGGTGATGGCTATATAGGTTTGTATCACTAGTCTACTCTGTAAGTATGAACCTTAACAGATAGCATATGGCTAGTTGGTATACAAGCCTTATGGTGAGACTATAAAATTTATAGTTCAATTTTAAGCATGCTGTCTCTACTAAACGTTTTATTGAACTTATCATCCGACTACTACATATTTAGTGCACTAAAATAGGCAACGGTGGAATATTGGGTTGCTTGAGGCAGGCAGGAGTCTTACCGTTGAGAAAATACTTGCTCATCTGAAAGAAGTTGTAAGTATTTCAAGCATGGAATTAATTTAAAATAATAGAGACGGCTATATAAAGATAGAATATTTTTAAATTACATTACACCTTCTTGCCAAAAAAGAAAAAAATGATGGATTATTGAAGGAAAATGACTAGGGATTGGTAAAGGTGGGTAGAACAATTGGTAGGTATGATAGAGCAAAGTTCTAGGTATTGTGCAAGAGAAAGAGCCCATTGTTTATTGGCCTGCTTTACAGAGCCATGGCCAAGGTCACCAATAACTGTGACAGGCAGGGTGGTAACTACCATGGTTCAATACTCTACTTTATGTATATCTTTAAGTTCTCAATTTCAAACTGTATTTGGTAAAAATGTGGATGTCAACTCTAACAGAAAGCAGAAACAGAACCTTAGTAACGCATATGCTGACAAGAAAGACAGAGAACACACACATTAGGAGTAAAATAAGTGAAAAGGGGACTATAGCAGGCAATTGTCACCTACTCTGAGGGGTATTGAAGGATAATTGTGTAAACTATTTATCTTTAGGTGAAATATAAAGGATAGTTGAGGTGAGATGAAAAGGCTTATTTTTTTTGTTAGAACCAAATCAAAAATGCTGAAACAATAGCAGACATAAGCAGAGGCAGAGTTATACAAAAAGTCAAGTTTACCAAAGCAATGGAAAGCTTTATATTCATTCAGTTTAGAGAGCGTCAGCTTTAGCTTTTCTATTTACAGGAAGTAGTTTGAATTGGTGAGAGCATAGTAGGAAGAGAAGGCAAGGTGAGAGAGGGCATTCACTTTGACTAATCAAGGGATATTATAGTATGGACAAGGAAGGATGGTCATTTAGAATAGGCTTTAGAGTTGTATAGTTTAGACAGAGGAAGTGGGAAGGACCATGAGAAGGAGAGAGAGGGACAAAAAGAATGAAGTAATGCAAGGGGAATAAAGAAGGGAAAAGGAAGGAGGCTGAGACTGTTAAGACAAAGATGAGCTGTGTTCTTAGGTGTCTGGGTTTGACAGGGATGGCTATCTCAACTGTGTGTGTCTGAGTTGAGTAAATGGGGTGGTTGCAACATTTTTCCCCAAGATAGGGAATTTGCCATCATCTAAGATGGTGAATTGAGTTTGAATGTTGTCTTGGTGTTGTCTGTGAGATACCGAAGAGATGTATCACCAAAGATTATTGTAAGATTGGAACCCGATGTCTTATTTTTCAAGGTTGTTAACTGTCAATGCACTAAAATTAGACTTTAATGAGTGGGAGCATATTGCTGCATATCAGAACATTAGGCACCCTCAGTCACATTATTTATATTTCATAATGTCACTTCTAATATTTCACCTTGAGGATCACTCAGTGCCTCTGAGAATAATTTGAGCCTGCCTGCATTGTTACATGCTGTACTTTATATCACTGGCCACTGTCAGTGAAGGAAATCTTAGAAATTCAGCTCAAGCTAAAGACACTTGAATGTCCTTTCCTATATAACATTAATTAAAAGTAAATAGCAACAAACCGAGTGTTCCCAAAAATTGTTTTATTTTTAATTTTTCAAAGACTTTAGAGATACTCTAACTTTCAATTTTATCTTGATATTTTTGAATATTAGCCACCTCCAATGGTTCTATATTTTGGAGTTCAAGTGACAGCTCATATTCCAAATAAATAATAACATAATTCTTTAATCTTTAGCATTTTTTCACATGCTGTCAATTGTGTTAATAATAAAATATTTCATGATAGGCCCCATAATAATAATTTCTGAGAGTAGTGGTTTTAAAAATGGTAGAACAAATCTTACTTGGAGAGCAATGTAACTTTTATCTGATAATGGTCCCTGTTTTATTTTTTTCATCATCAATTTAGTTTGTTTAAAAAATTAGTAAATGGTAGGAGACATGCAAACTTAGAAATTCAAATATTCTAGACACACTCTTGCTCTCGGATGGAAATATTGAGTAAGTTTTCATTAACATCAAATAAGAAACCATTTGATCAGATTGAGTAAGAGTCTAATGTATTGGTTCTCTCTTCGTACAAGTACTCTGTTGAGTCCTTAATGGTATTTATCAGTGAAGCAGGTCCAAAAATAAGTTAAACGCAATGAAGATATACTCCATTTGAATGATTTAAGTATGAGATGTCTTATTGACTGAGCCAGTTATCTGGCACTCTTGACTAGCTAAATCAGCTGGGACAGTTTAACCAGTTTGTAGGAGGACACCTCATTAATTCGGAACGTCAGGACCTAGGGTAGCTTGGCAAAGATAGCACTGGGGTGGTTAGACATACGCTTTAGATGAAGTCTTTGAAGCTTGCTGGAAGCAGGCAGGGGTGAACTAACTGACCTCCGGAGGCACATTCCGGCTTAATGTCCCTCATTTTATCTAATTGTAACTTTTAAGTTTACATAAAAGATACAAACCTATTTTATTTCAGAATGCCTCGGGTTTTGTTGGGAGGCAGACAATTTAAAAGGAATGTGTTTCTTGTAATCAAACATTTGAATTCCACACTGAGATGGATCTTTCGATGAAACACAAATTACTTTAAGTTTTAGGTTAATTAACTTTATTGTTTAAACATTTGTTAGGCAACTGACTAGAAAGTGTAATGTATTTATTTGCTTTTTTTAAAACAATAAAAATTATGAAATATTTAAATATGTACTTACATTCATGAAAAGCAATAGTTTTACAAAATATATATTTAGCAAATTAAATGTTCCTTCTCTCCCAGTCTCTCATACCTAATCTTTGCTTAATTAAATATTTTATTGCATTTGCTTATTTTATGTAGAATCAACCAAATTCCTCCCAAATTATATCAATCTTATGGCATTATTTTTTCTTCATACCCCATAACACCCAACATACCCAGGGTAGTTTCATTTCCCGGTGACTATTTTGTGCCCCATTTAAAGTTTTCTCATTAAATAGTCAACCCTGTTGCCCATGATTATTGAGTAACTTTGAGCTTACCATCACTCTACGATGGCCTGACATTCCTTTGTTAGAATTTTTTTTTTAAGTATCTGTGAGGTATATTTATATTTTTATTGTAAAGCATTTCTATATATCCAGAAAACTGAGACGTTTAGTTAAATAGTGGTCTTCATTTGATTTAAAATATAACTGTGATGTGACAGGGGTTATATGGATGTGTGTTTGCATGTGTAGAATATGTGTGTGTGTGTCTGTATGTTTTCTCAACAAAGCTAACACCCTGAATTAAGCTGTAACATACACATCCTACTCAATCTTGCCACTTTGTATTTGTGGTGAAATTAGATTACAAGGATGTATGGGTGGGACAACTCCTTATGAAATTAACTTGGCCTCTATTTACTAAAGCTAATTAAGCAGTTTCTTGGATCTAGTACTGAACTAAGAAAATTGTTTTGAAGGTGTTTTTGAAATATCTTGGATGCTGAATATCAGGGTTTTCTAGAGTTCAATGCTAACTTTTACTACTCTGTTCAAAGTTCTCTTGAACTGGAAGCGATTTTACGGTAGCAAGGTGGCATGTTCGAACAAAATATGAAAATGCTATGTTTTCTTCTACCCTACCAAGCGAGGTGCCAGTGTGTATTTTCTAGGTATCTCAAACTATGCTAGGCCAATGTTCGTGCTTGAAGGTAGCAGGGAAGTGGCTAGGAGAATGAAGTTTAGAAAGATATGTAAGCATCATCTCCACTGATGCAATTCACAATGTATTACCGAAAGGGCATGGGAAATTCAGCTCATTCACACAGTCATGTGAATGAAGTGCTCTAGTCTGTGGTAGATCTCTGAATCACTGGAGTCAGAGGTGGCGATGGGATAATTAATGGTAATCGAAAGAGTCATGAAGATAAACTCTTTCATGGGTGATGGAAATGGAACGTACATAAGCACATTGTAAGAAAGGAGAAGAATGCTCTGGCTAGAGCAGGGAGCATCACGAATGGTGGCCCCTTGATATGCTCTCTTTCTCTTCCTATGACACGTAGAATGTTTTATTTTAGTTTAAAATGTTCAGTCCACTAACGGCCTAAGGCAGGAGAAAACACGGTTATCAGAATTGCTAGTTATGTTTTTGGTCAGTTCATAAATATGATTTAATGGTTCTGAAAACAGGCTGAGCAGGAACAGCGGGAACTGAAAGCCATAATAAGGCATGTTTTAAAAGTGTCAGGCTCCAAAATCGTAAATTCAGAAAATAAATGTGAATAGAACTTTTCTTCTGCATGGTTAATCTATAAAAATATCTTTGTGAAAATAGAAAAGTGACTTATTTTCTGATTGTTCTTAACCAGCAATAGGAAAATTATGTGTAAGTGAATTTCATGGTCATTTGACTTTGAGAATTTTCCTGTTGAAAGAAATTTAAATTTCTTTGGCCTTAAATAATGCCCTTTCATTTCAGTCTGATGTAAGCTTAACATCCTGTGCAGTCTCCTTCTATAAACTAACTAAAATTTTATCAAATTCATTTTGTAAATCTCTTCTTCAATATATGTGAGTGGAAAGTACAAAGGTATATACATTTTTAATAGTGATTAAATTCTTTTAAAGCTCCAAGTCTCTTTGAAGAATAAAGTTCTTCCTCTGTTTTATACAATTTAATATATTTAAGCCACTGTTCGTCTTTGGAAAATGAATAACCTTCTTTAAATGCTATTTAAAAGTTAAATATCAAGTTAGGTTTCAGGTTACCAGAACATCCTTCCCTGTGTGATCAATCTAGTACTTTAATAATGTATCATGAGCATTAGAACGCTAGATCAATTGCAACTTGACCTGTTAGAACAATAATATTGAAATCCAATTCATTCTATGAATTTCTAACAACTGCCTCTAGTTCTATGCTATAGGAAAACTTTCTAATTGCTTCATTATTTTCTGTTTATAACACTTAAAATCATATCATTTTTATGTACTTACTTTAAGCTAACTTTAGCCAACCATAAAATATTGCTTTGTAAAGGATATCTAATGACTTATTAAAAACTATAAAATATTTTTTATTCTTTTTAATTTTTTATATAATTTTATATATTTTATATATAAATTTTTTATATTTTTTATTTATATACTTATTTATTACAATTTATTCACTTTGTATCACTGCTGCAGAACCCTCCCTTGTCTCCTCCCATTCCCACCCACCCTATATGCCCCTTCCCTAGTTCCCTGATAGGGGAGGACTTCCTTCCCTTCTATCTGATATAATAGATTTTAAATTAATTGAAATCTTCTTTTTATATTTATACTGTTTTTTTTCTTTAACTAATGACCAAGTTTTAGGGTCAAGGATTTATCTGATGATTATCTGATATTTATTATTAATAATAAATATTTCTTCACATTAGATTAAAACAGCCCACAGGTCAACAGTAAAATAAAATCAACAGAACTTTTACCTAGACAGAGAATATGGATAGACTATTTAATACTGAAGGGCAAGTGGACTTTGCATAGAGAAGAAGGTTTGCTTCAAACTCAAAACAAAATGAATCAAAATGCATTGCATCCTGTACTTGTTTCAAATAACTATTCTCCCCTATACCCATCTCAGGCTACTTAATCAAACCACTGAAGGTGAGGTCGGGAAGACATACACAAAATATGTGAGTTCATTCTCTTAACTTTCTGTAATAAGAGGTGCTCAGTCTCTTAAGTAAGAAAATGCAAACTAGAAAATTGTAGTTCAGAGCAATTTCCATTTATAATTCTGATAATGATGAACATCCAGGTCCTTTGATCTGGCATTTACCTCTCCAGATATTTACCCTCAAATTTACTGGACAAGTTCAAGAAGTAGTGGGTACTGGTATGATCATTATAACATTATTCATAATAAAGTTAAAAATAAAATAATTGTTTAAAAATATTGGGTAGGGATGAGGGAATAGGCTATTGCTGGGATACAAAGTGAATAAACTGTAATCAGCAAAAATTAATTTTAAAATATTATGGTTTAAAAAAATCTAGACTTGTATTCCAGTATTTGGGCTTCAAAGAGTCACCATTTGGGTTCATGTATCATGCCTGGCAATTTTAATTTATAATGGTGTTCACCTTGGCTTTCTTTTGACAGTCAACGCCGCTTCACGCGTAAAGGGTAATGTAAAGAAGAAAACAGCTGGTTAGTTTTCTTCTTACCCTTAGGAGTCTGATGAATCATGAATGTTGATTCTAATTGGAAATTGAGTCCTTTGCTTGTATAGGTCTCTTCATAAAACTCTCTCCTAATTTGTTAAACCATTAAATGAATCTAGCAGGTATTCATTTTGATTTTTATTAATTGTGACTTGTTTTTCATTATGGCATAATTTTGAGTCATGAAACATTACTGCCACACGTCGGAGCAAAAGCAGAAGACTCCTGCTGAGCCAATAAGGGCTGCCTCATTCAAGCTGAAACTCTGAGTCGGGAAACTTGCAAATGCTACCAGGAACTGAGTACATGTTGCTTCTCCGGCTTAAGACAATTGTAATGTATAAAAAAACAGGGTAACTGACAGAGGTCTACATTTCAGGGAATAGTGAGCGCTACATTTTCATGTGCACTTTGCTAACTCTACATAGGTATGTAGACAGTATGCACAAAAAGTGTGCGTATCTCTTATTTAAGCTCATCAGCCTGACAGCAAAAATGTGTTGGTTATTCAGTGTAAATATTGCTACATAGTTAAAAATGGGCACAGCTATATTAAATCAAGCTTTCAACTTTTTTTTTGTTTTAATCACAGACTGTCGCAGAACAGCCGTATAGAAGTGTGGTAACAGGTGGAGAATTTAAAGAAAAAATTCTCTCAGTTCAAGCTCTGGTTCTAACACCTAATGATGCCAGTGCCTATGCAAGTGCTGTGATAAAAGTACTATAGACGTCTCAGTCTAATCACCGAGAATTTAACTAACAATACCTCTGGTACAATCACAGTTTTTTTGAATGGAATCATTTGTTACCTGTAAGCTTGCTAAGACAGAGCCTACATCACACAAATGAAAGCTCCCAATAAGTGCTCAGATTTAACACAGTGGTGTCATTATGTGTTGTGTTGTGCCGCAGCAGAAGATATGATTATCAGCTGATCATAAAACTTCAGCCACCCCCGGCAGCACACTCTAAGACTCCTAGGAAACGCATATAATTTAATTTGTAAATGAGGTAGAAGACAATGCACTTACAAATACATACTTTAAGTTAACAGTGTACTTTAAGAAATAATAAATCTGAAGTGTTTTAGTTTTTACTTGCTGCGACAAAATACTTGAACAAAACATCTTAATGGAGGAGAGATTTATTTTTAGCTCATGGCTTCAGGAGTTTCTGTGCATTAAAGCAGGGCAGGAGGGGAGGGGAGGGAGTGCCGGACGTCAGGGTGGGAGAGGAAGCAGAGATTTACAGAGAGTGCAAGTGCCTGATTTCCTTCTTAACCCCAATCCGTTCTATAGAGACACTAGCTTAATGGTGGACATCGCTCACATTCGGTTATTCTCTGTGGTAAGTACACTCGCCAGCACACCCGACACGTTCCTGAAGAATCTGGATCCTTCACAACCCTATCAAGCTGAGCTTCAAGACTGACCACCACGAGAATGGTCCCGATGTGAGAGTCCTTTGAAAACAGCAATTAATGCTGTGTCGAGAAATGAAGGTCAGGACTAAGTCATGGCTCTGTGAGTTACAGGCTCACCCTGCAAGCAGGGGGACAGACATAAAGATAACCAGCACCCCTGTAAACATCACGTGATTGAGGTCTTAAAAAAATTTGTGAAATCTCTGATGTAATAACCTATAGCTGTTAACTGCCATGTTAGAAACGAGCGCGTTGGTTTTCAGAAGCGCTGAGCAGGAGGAACCCGGTTTTGGAACCCGGTTGTCCTGGAGGGGAATGCTTTCAGTCTATGTGGACTTGTTTCTGCAGTCACACATCTTCTCTGATTGTGATTCTGTGGCCATGAAAGGATCCAGGTGTTCGGCCCATCCATCAGCTCTCTGTCAAAGAAAGACTGCTTTTCTGGAACTGACAGTATGTTGTGTGTGTTTAGTAAAGTTTATCTTCGCAGTTGGGCAAGAATAAATAAAAACAGTGTGAGGAAATACTATATATTTTAATTATTGTTGCATTATATCAGTAGCAGATGTTATATTTTGGTATCTATTAGGATTTTTTTTTATCAGCAAATCCATTTTTAGGTACGTTCCAGCAATTGTCACTAAATTTGTTCTTCAAGGTGAACTTCATTTTTATAGATTTCCAAGATTTTTTTCAGATTAAGATTTTAATAAGAACATACTATTTTCCTTTACTTCAAAAAGCTTGTATTTACTGTTATTATTAGTTATTTACTTTATGTATTTAAACCATTAAATCCCATTATGTAGAGGTTTCTTTAGTGTGTAGAAAATAATTTAAAAGATGAACATAGCATGGTGAAGTAAATCCCCGTAATGCAACAGGATTAACCTAATGAAATATTTGAGCATGATGTGTGTTTACAATTGGTACAATTTCCATGAAGAGAGCTTTCTACTTCAAATATCTATCACCTTTGATTTATGGTAACTTGACTTAAAATAATTCATATTTATGTCCATATTAATACAGGCAAACATCAGTGTACAAATTAGCATAAGTCATTACTCACTTTTAGGAAATTAATCTAGGCACAAATATAGCCTGGAGTTCACAACTGGATCCCGAAAACCCAATCCCATTTGCCATATAATCTGTTTAACTTTGATGTCAATGTAGTTTGTGATTGGTTGGCTATTTATTTCTTTATATTTAGAACTCATTTACTCTTTCCATTCATGCTGTCTTTAAAATAAAGCCTTTCATTTTACAAAGTAATTTTCTTTAACCTAAAAAACAATTGCTCATACCCTTCTTGTTTGGAACTCTTTTAAACAAAGAACAAATTCATACAAAGAGTTAATGTGGCTGGGTTGTCTTTGTAGTCCATCTTCTATTATTGGTATTTTTTATGACAGTTTTGTTTTTCATGGTTTACATTACCCATGGGTGGCCACAATTCAAAATATTAGATAAAAAGTGCAAACACTCAATACATTTAAAATGCACACTTTTTGAAACGACAAAGCCTTTTTAAAAGCCATCAGTTGGTATATATTGGTGTGGATCTTTCATATGCTGCCTTTTCTTGTGTCCTCAGCCTTTCCTATAGACACTCATTTTCTACCTCTCAGGACATCAACATACTTACCTTTCCCCCAGAGAGTTCAAATATACTCCTTTCTTTTTTTCTTTTTTTGAATGTTTCTCCTCTCATGATCCTTCTCCTAATACATTTACAGGCTGCCAAATTAAATTTATTTCATTCTTCATATTTTACACCCCCCGAGAGTTGTCTTTTCTGAGTTCACTGGTAAAAACTGTATTAGACAGATGTAGCATGTAAGTAAAGTAGCAATTAAATTTCTTTACATCATGTGTTTAACTTAAGTCTGATAGGCTTACAAGAGCATCCGTTGCTGCTGCCACAGAAAAATTTATTGTTATGAAAATAAGAGGAAACATTTCATTTTTCAATACTTTCATTTCTACTGTATGTTCATTCATGAGTATATGCTATATCCAGGCTCTGCTAAGTCTCAGCTATGAATGTTGATCCAAATAGATTGGGGTCTTGCTTTTGCAAGAGTGTCCTTTCTGGAAGGACACCTACACGTAGGCAGGTAATATAGCACCCTGTTGTGTATATACTGCTCATGAGATGACAAGGTTATTGGCACATAGTATTAGTCATAGACTATAGGTAATCATTCGGGTGGGATTCCTGATTTTTTTTTTAGTTTAATTAAAATTAATTTGAAAACTGAATAGTAGTTACAATGGTTTGGAAGAGTGATTGACTTTTGAATTTCTGTTGTCTGCTTGTACTGAAATACTATAGACCGGTTAGCTCAAACAGCAGAAATGTATCCCGTATAATTTCTATAAGATTGATGCTGAAGGTCAAGGCACCAGCTTAGGTATGTTTTTCATGAGGGTCCGGATCATGGCTTCTATCTGTTCCACATCATTGTGCAAAATAAATGAACACTTTCATTTCTTAAAGCTACTCTAATTCCATTATGAGGGTACCACCCTCCTGACCAGCTTTATACCCATTTCTCTCCCTGAGACCCTGTCTTCAGATACCATAACAGTGTTCTCATATTCAGTCTCTACCTTGTGTCATTAGATGTCAGACAATTCAGAGAGTTTCATTTTAGGATTCAGATGAAGGGTCGGATTGAGGTTAGAGCTGTAATCAGGAACACATCGTTTTTAGCCCTGTGATCCTAGTCCTCTTAGAATAAGTGGAAACTGACACATGGTTTGAGTAGGCAAGTAAGTGTTCTGAGGAAACCAAAAGCAATTTGCCTTGCTGATTAGAGGCAGCACCATAATGCCCTAAGGGACCAGTGTATTGTCCCTTGGCCTGTAATCTGTCTTTGCTGTGCAACCTTAACCACTAAGTTTACCTGCCTGGCACTTAGCATTCTGACGGAAAACTTGAATATGGAGACTCACTTTTAAAAAAGAGACATGGCTGCATGTTTACTGTGAAATGAAAATCTGGGAGATCTTGCCAGTACTAGACTTGCAAATTTTATGAAAATTTTTATTAAAGATCCTGCAAAAATATGAATAAATCTTGGAAGATTAATAAAAGTAAACCCATGACATCATTTTCTCTTTATTCCCTCCTTCTTCTAAAAATACAAATTATATGCTTAGTTATGACACAGCTATGGAAACAATCTGCTAAACATAGGGCTCACGTTTTCTATTGTGGCCTCAAAAGTGCTGAAAGTTATTTCAGTTTTCTAATTTTGTCTTTATAGGATAGACAATCTAATTTGTGGAAATAAGAATTCAGCCTTCCCCGTAACTATAACTATCCTCAAATAATACAGAAAGAGATACCCATATACAGAGTGGGAAGGGGGAGGTTGAGAAAGAAGAAGATAGATAAAGTAGGGACATGAAGCACTGTGGTGAGGAGGGGGGCAGATATGAGAGCCAGGGACAGAGAAAGCCTAGTAAGACACTTGGTATTATATAAATCCTGAATATGTGCCAGTTTCCTCTCCAGTTGATGAGTGAGAGCTTCATTCATTCATTCTTTCTTACCAGGCCCTACCCTAACTGCTGGTGATAGAACCGCTTAAACGTCCTAGAGTTTAAAGGAAACATATATACTTCTGTCAGTAGAACTGGGAATCCTTTAATACATCATGAAACATGTCCATTGAAATTTGAAGAAAGAATAAGAACACTACCAATAGGAAATTCATTTTTCATTTATTGCAAAAAAAAAAAAAAGTATATAGGCAGGCAGCCATATAACTGACCTCAGGCTGACACTTGTTTTTTTTTTTTTTTATAACATATTCTTTGGGACATAGTACAGTAGCAGTTAGATACCACTATAGTATGCAGTGACATGAGAAGATCAGAAGGAAATAAACGTAGAAATTAGATTTGGACCAAACTGTGAGAGGCTCCAATATTGTTGTAGAATTTTAGCATAGGTTCCCTCAACTAAAACGATTTAAAGATTAGTAACAGTAGAGTAATGTTGGGGGTTGTATTTGTCACTCTTTCCTCCTTCCTAAGTGAACTGACTGAGTAATATGCTTTGTATAGTTTTAAACTTTTACAGTGCTTTCTTTGTGAGCAAACGATTGTTCTAATATTTTATTTCATAATTACTGTTATTTCGCTACCAAACAAGGGACCCATTTTCTTATAGGAAAACTAAATGCCTACAGAAAAATTAAATACTTCTGAAGACTGCAATTCTGAGAGAGCAGGCCAGGCCGGTCTCTCTTACATTGTTATTTCAAACTCCTGATAAATAAGCCACTTCTACCACGCTGGGATAGACATACAAATTTGACTACCTGTCTCCAGATGTGTCCACAAATGAAAATGAGGCCATGGAAATTAGATACACCTTCCTAACCAATGGCATGATTCATTTTATAGGAAGAGGTCTGAAATATTAAAAAAAAAGGTCATCTAAAAAATGGGTGAAGAAAGGAAACCAGGGATGAAGTTAGTGAGGAATGGCCAGGACATTAAAGAACATCACACAAAGGGCATTTCGTAGTAGGACTGAGAGATAATGAAAAAGGCGAGAATGAACAAGGTAAAGTGCTCACGGGGCAGTGGACGAAGGCGTCTGGAGTTGGCCGTGAAACAAACAACGTGACAGAAGGAGAGAACAGACCAGACTAGACGAAAAGGAAGTTGGGATTGGGGTAAAATTGTGTGCATGGCAATTAGGTTTAGAGCTGTAGACTTGGGAATTAATCCAACAGACAATGAGACATAGAATTAGATTAGTCTGTCCTGGAGGAGTAGAACAAGTGAATTTGGGGCAGAGAGTAAGGAAGATTGTTCAGGAACAATCATAAATTGGCCCTCCCAGCTGTGAGCTGAAGTAAACGGCTGGAATTAAACTTTTGTCTGGCATTCTGTCCAGGTATCAAGAAAAGCGTGTTTCGATTGGAGAATCAAGACCTTTTAAATTTTTTTCCACCATTCATTTTTATTCTTTTATTTATTTATTTATTTATTCAGGAATTTATTTAGTCCCACTTTGATTTCATTAAACATCTTATGTTTTTTTTCAGAGATTTAATCTCATTTACCCATATTAAAATACATTAGAATACAATTGGTAACATTTGGAGAAGTCTTGTTAGGTTGATTTTTTTCATGCAACGGGATTTTCAAAATTGTTATTGGTGTTGGCTTGGTTTAAAAAAAAATTGTATCCTTTGATTTAAGCATTTGAAATGACAAAGGGTATTATATTATAGTAGAGTTATGTTGTCCTTCCTCCTGACATTTCTGTGAATGGAATTCAACCTGTGTGATCAATATAGCAAGTAAATTACAAGCACCCTTCCATAGAGGCATGCTAACTTCAGCAACAGCAACAATGGAGAGATGATCTGTCTGGCGTATGGTAGTATATTAATTACAAAGGTACTAAAATTAGTTTAGCGAGGCTAGAAATTAGTATTACAGCAACAGAGGAAATAAGAGGGAAGTAAATAGAAGATAGAAATAAAGAAGGGAGAAGGCAGGGCAGCATAATCCAAAGGAGGAATGAACAAAGAGAGGAGTGAAGAATTGTAATCATGTCACCTTAAAAAAACAAACAAAAAAACACACCAAAACTGTACCCTTTAAAATACCTTGCAGAGGGAAGTGTGTCGCGGGGGGTGGAAGAGGGACAGGGGACAACAAAGGACAGAGAATGTGGTTTTCTAAAAAGGAAAATTGTATATTAGATAGTGCCTGTCCTTTTCCGGTCTCTCACCTGAGTGCAGGAGCAGCTGTGTTTGGCATCACACACCTTACCTCAGACTGGGACTCTGGACTACTCTATTCATCTTTCTCTCCTTATCTGAGTTGGTATCTTCTAATCAGAGAAGAGCCTTTTGATACCTGTTTCCTCTGTGGATCTTTGTGCTGTTTGCCACACAATTAGAGGGTATGTGTTTGATGAGCATGGCGGTGGGTGTTATAACCAGAGTGTCTATTGTTTTAAATCAAGGAATTGTTCTCAGCTCTCTTTCCGCTGGTATGTTGTATGCCCCAGCAACTTTAGATACTTGTCACGGATCATCTCTGTTCCAGGGTGATACTCTTACTCCAGTCTCTGGCTCAGACAAGATTTCTACAACACAGTGTATTGTGCAGTTCTGTTCCGTGTTTTCCCCTCTAGCTACAGGTATCCTGTGAGTTAAGACTGAAAGAACTCTCCTGACATTTACCCAGGGCTAAGAGTAGGTTGCTAGGGAAAGGCCTTTGCCTGCAGAGATTCTGTTCATCTACTCGGGCAGTGTATATTTTTCAACCCACTGAGTTCATTTAGTTTTGGTTGTATGAACATGTGTTTAGGGATGGCCCCCTGGAACTAGAAAAGCTATCAGGGGCTTGTTCATGTAAAAACAAACAAACAAATAAACAAACAAACAAAACAAAAAACCCTTATGTCTCTACCTGTCATATGGTATTGATTGCCTATAGTTCTACATTTAGGCATCTTTTTATAATGGGTTTTGTGGATGCTGTGATGAATGCCAAGAAGAAATGGTATCTTTTTGTATACATTTTGGCACCTAAATGATAACTATAGAGATGTTAATACAGAGTAAAAAAAAAATAAAGACCTTAAAGACTCTCTGAACATGAACTGATTGGCCTGCTTTTTGATCACCTCCCCCTAAGGGGGGAGCAGCCTTACCAGGCCAGAGAGGAAGACAATGCAGCCAGTCCTGATGAGACCTGATAGTCTAGAGTCAGAAGGAAGGGGGGGAAGACAGCGAGGGAGTGGGGTTTAGAAGGGAGGAGGGAGGGAGCTACAGGGGATATACAAAGTGAATAAACTGTAATTACTAAAAAAATAATAAATCAAGTCATATCTAAAGGAAAAAATTTATTTAAAATATCTGGAAAGCAGGACAGTACGATGACCCAGTTAGTAAAGTTTGGAGGCAGTTAGCACTTGCCTCCAAACTTGACCATTTGAGTTCCACTTAGAAGCAAAGTGATGAAAGCCCAGAACCAATCCTGAAAATTTTCTTTGATTGTCGCACATGCTCCATGGCCCAGCAGCCCATTTTTGCCCTATGAGGTAGATATTATTATTGTCCTTTTTTTTTCTTGCTGTCCTTTTTAATAGATGAGAATAATGTGACATTTTTTTTCATGCATGTGGGAAAAGGAATAAAGAATAGAACTAAGAATGCTCAGTATGGACCTAACCAAATCTACAAACTCATCTATTGTATAAATCAATGTTCCAAGATAATTGTATCTATCTGAATCTGTCACCTATCTATCTATCTATCTATCTATCTATCTATCTATCTATCTATCTAGATCTATACACATACATAAATATGAAAATCATGTATTGTGAAAGCCACAGAAATAACTCCAGTAGAACTATTCATATCTTTATCCTTACACTATCTTGTGTAATTTCTTTGTTCATTACTGGTCTGACTGTTGTGTCTTGTAATCAAAACTACTTCGTGACAGTATTTGGATAATACCAGACAGAGTGACACAGCCCTTTACTCCCATCACCTGAGAAGCAGAATCAGGTAGGTCTCTATGAGTTTAAGGCCAGCCTGCCCCACATAAAGAGTTCTAGGAAAACCTGGGCTACATAGAGAGGCCCTGTCTCAAAATAAAAAAGACAGGATTTGGAATAGATCACAGAAATCACAGATGACTGTAGAGGGCGAAATGTTTCTTGTGAAAAGGTAAATTAGTCAAGCAAAACTATGCAGACAAACCAGTCTTTGACCTCAAATAAACCAAGGGTGATAACTGTCAGTGTGGTTCTTTGAAAGAACTCACTCATTATAAGTAAGAGTTTTCTACATACCATGAAGTTTTGAACGCTCCTTAAAAAAAAAAAAGCAGAAAATAGATGCTGGTCTCTCTGAAAGACTAACCCTGTTCTGAAATAGTATTCATTTTATCTGTTTATTTTAAGTTCTGCACGCCAGTTATGTTGACTTTTTGCTTGCAAGAGAAATTTAAGGAAAATATTTAAAACACTCATCCTACAGTCTCATTATAGAAATTAGCAGCTGCAGACAATTAACAGTGAGCATCTGCCAATGCTAACAGAAGACACGGAGAAAAAATAGTAAATGTGGACAGTCTGAAAATTCGCAGATGTCAGGCTTTAATAGTCAGATCTTATAAATCTTTTTTTTTTCCTTCTTTCCCTGAAGAGTGTCTAGTGAGTGTTCCTGACGTACGTCTCCCGGTGATTTCTAGCTGTCCCTGCGGTTTTTCTATCAGTTCTGCTGCAGCAGGGATCTGTCTAGAAGCAGACCTTTACTGAGACAGACAGTTAATGGGAACAGTAGCAGCCCTGAGGTGTGTTTATACAGCAGACTCACTTCCTCTGCTTCTGTGATATATGAACTCCTTCAGAAGTTTCCCAGCTCTTTCAGGGCTAAATCATGGCAGTGGGAGCTTGTATTTAACCTTCTCTGCACTGGCTCTGGGCTTTGTAGTCCTTTCCTTTTATCTCTTCGGCTCCCTGGAAGAGATTTCAAACAGGCTTGTCGACGTACCCAGGACACTGTTCTTTCCACACTCCGTTGTCCAGTTCCTTTCATCCCACTAGAGAAGCTCTCGGTCTCTTATGATTTGCCTGCACGTCAGTCAAAGTGAAACCGATACTTGAGCATAGTCAAATGGTTTATAGATTCCTTTCCCAACAATAATATATGATCATGTGTGTGTGAGCCTGTGTGTGCTATATAACAAAGAGACCTCTGTCACTAGCAGCCAATATTATATAAGGTAGTTTCTAATATTTGTGGCTGCTTTAACTAAATTTAATGTGTTTCTTGGCAGTAACTCACTCTTCTTTCCCTCCATTTTGGCTCTTCTGCATCATTTGGGTCCCTTCACTTTGACATTCATTCTGATTTTGGCTAACAGTTATTTTTGCTGTCCTCAGTTTCAAGGCCCATTTATCCTGACGTCTGCTAATGTTACCTTTCCAAAGCAATAAACTCTGCACAATGTCCAACATAGCATTTTCCTACTTCATTCTCCTTGGATTGTGGCGATCAGTTGTAATTTGTAATTTTCTTTTATTTACTTTCTTATCTAGAATGTATTATTTTTGTAAATATTAGTATTTGGGTTTTATTTTTCATGATGTTCCCAATATAGAGAGGAATGCCTTCAATATTAAGAGCTCAAATGAATGTTCTTAAAGAAATTGAGATTAATTATACGTGAATATATATTCCTTTAAAAATATGGTAAATTACTTTTAAAAATTGATTTGTTTATTGTATGTACATTAGTGGTTTTGTCAGCATGTATGTCTGGATGAGGGTGTTGGACACCTTGGAACAAGAATTTCAGACAGTTGTGACCTGCCATGTGGATGCCAGGAATTGAACCTGGAGCCTCTGGAAGAACAGCCAGTACTCTTAACTGCTGAGCCACCTCTGCAGCCTATGTTTTCTATGTTGTTCTTTATCTCCTAGATCCAAGAAGCTTGTAGAATATTTTTGAAAATTTAGAACTATTGGGTCAAAAAGTGTGTGATCTAATACACATAGCATTGGAAGATAACTGTTCAGGCTTCTAGAGGAGAAAAGCCATCGACAGTCTTAGCCAGCTGTGAATCTTGTGTTTACCAATGCCAACATGCCAGGCAGGATGTGCTTGCCTGATGTCATAGTGGCATAGCTGCTATGAGAGTAAAGCATCACTCTTTGATTGGATTTGAGGCCCGCTCCACAAGAGAGACTTCATTTAATATACTGTATACCTTGTCAAAAATCCATGTTTGAATGTTCGTAGATCCTAGAATGGACATTGTCTTGCTAGTTTAACATAGCCTCAAACTACCTGGTAAATAATTGTGTTTGTAGCAATAGAAAAATACTACTCTCTGTCTTGCTCAAGGAAGTTTCTCTCTACAGTGAACAGCAGTGAATTCAAAGACTCGTGCCTGTGTGAATTATTAAGAACATGTGACTGCTGATTAATCATCTGTAAACAAGACAGTTGTATCACCTTCTCTAAGATATAGAGGAATTCTCAGATAAAGCGACACAAAGAAAAAAACAACAGATCAAATGGGAAAGGGCTGTGAAACTTTAGCTTGAAGGCATGGAGTAATCATGGCAATCACTAACTCACAGTAGTTGCGGTTGCCTTCACTCTGCCAGAACAAGACTGAGCTCATCAACAGTCATTTGTTCATCAGTGAAGGAAGAACTGTGACTCTGCCTCTTTCTGGTGTTCATTTATGGATACTGAGGATTGAGAGACCTTGTTTCAGTTGTGCATATGTTAGTGAGCTCACTACTCTCCCAAAGGTAATAACAAACCAACAATTGATCATGGAAAAGCCATGGGTCAATTCAATGTGTCAAAAACAAAAACAAAAACAAAAACAAAAAATGATCCTATGAATTGAAAGAGACTCGTGAATGGAAGAAGTTGATATTTGTTTGGGGTGGGGAAGCAGGTAGGTCAGAATCTTCAGAATATATCACATGCCTGTATGAAACATATAAAGAACCTCAAGGGTTTGGGGAAAAGCATGTTGAAGTTGTTTGTTTGTTTGTTTGTTTTTGTCTTGATTTCATACAAATGAATTTATTGTTCTCCCAATGGTACTTGCATCCTGATTTGCCTACATACTTATAATTTTCTACCAGATTCTCAAGAATCTGGAATTATGAAATGTATGTCCTTTCTTCCTACTGATCTCAGCTTGGGAGCGTCCCTTAGAAACTGGGTGTTGAAAGAATGAATGCATGCCTGCATAGAAGCAAAACAATTCGAAGGGAAACAAATTGGCATTCATTTCCCATAACATTCTGTATACAAAACTCATTTAAATCTCTAAAGAGGAAGATTGTGTGTGTGTGTGTGTGTGTGTGTGTGTGTTTATTATTTTTATTTTTTCCATTTTGTCTTGGAAGAGTCAACCCTAAAATTATAGCAGTACATTCCTCAGGATTTTTGATAATGCGGAAATAAAAGAATTTATTTATAAAAATGTAAACTGGCTAACTGGCTGCTGCTCAAGTAGAAGTAATTTTTACGATTTGATTTCCACCAAGATTTGTCAACAGTGGAATTTAGAAGAAATCTTAGAAGTCTTTGTGTAAGTGCTTACACATGTGAAACGCCAAATGAATCATACATTATTATCTACTTCCTCACGGGATCATAGTCAACAGATCATACTTCTAACCAGGGAATATCATGATGGCGTAGTGCAATAAGAAGAGTGTCCTCAGGGTTTTCTACACTGACGGATTACAATATAGCTTAAGGATGCCTTCGAACAATGGTCCTGCCTGGTGTACCAGCTACCAAAGAGAGGGAGGGTGTTTATAATCTTAAAAAAAATAACTGACAGCTCAGAATAGAAAGAATATATTTTACATTAAGCATAGATTGTTTTTATAAAATGGGCCCTGTTTTACAAGTATGATTTAAAGATTTCGTTTTTACTATGTATGTATGTGCATGTGTAAATTTGTGTGTACATGCCATTTGTTATTTGAATATGGGTACCTATGGAGGCCAGATGAAAAACATCAGTTTCCCTGGAGTGAGGGTTACAGATAGGTGTAAGCAGCTGGACCTGGGTGTTAGGATTGTAGCTTGGGTCCTCTGTAAGAGCTCTGGACGTTCTTAAACCCTTGGCCATTGCTCAAATCTCAGAAATATAATTTATTATTAAACCAGATATTTGAGTATTTTTAGAAAAAAAAAACCTGTTTTAAAATGATTGGAGATTGTATTTTTCTGTTTGTCAGTGAGTTGTATTTGGCCCCGTGAAATGGAATATCCCAACTAGTGATGCGTAAGAACCAAGCCTTTATGTGCTTTTATTAATAAGTAGTACAAAATGTGTAGTCCAGGTGTGATTTTTTTCTTAAGTTTTAAGAATAGGGACTTTCTTTTACTATCTCTCCTCACTGACTTTCCTCTTGAATGGTGGAAGTAGGTTGTTGTGCATTCAATCTGATGCTGATATTGATAGAATGAAGATTCAGGACAGATGGAAGGATTTGATGGGTGGGTCAGGCAATTCTCTGCCATTTTATCAGGAAAATGGAAGGGAAAACAGCTTTCTCAGAAGCTATGAAACATCGTAATGGCCATAGGAGTGACAATGGCCTGATTTGTTGGAGCAGTCACTATTTGTCCCATGGGGCATATGAAAAGATTTACCCTCTCTGCCAACTATAGAGCTTTTCATTATCTTTAGGCCTGAGATGAGGTGAAGCAAATGACACATTTATCTCTGAGACAGAATTTATAGTGGTGACAAAAATGAAGCAATAAAAATAAATTAATTTTATTGCAAAATGTTTAAAAATGACAATAATTTTTAAATTCACGATTGACAAAATATTAAAGTTTTTTAAAAAAATGAAAAAATAATTGGCCTCAACAAACATGATTCTTTGGACCTGTTTTGTCTTACTTGTACCTGGTCACCTGATCGAGTAAAAGTACATTGATTAGGGTCATCTGGAAGAAAAATTGAATGGAAGATAAAAGATATGACAAGAGAGATGGATGGAGAAAGCAGTGGGCATAATCCATAATACCTTAGATCTGCCATAATTTCTCAACAACACCCTTGTGTGGTCGTTTTATATTTTTGGAGTTCTAAGTCCACTGAAAATGTGAGAGAACCCGTCTCTAAATTCTCAGGCTTATATTTAAGGGCAAAACATTCTTTTTTTAAATTTTTTTATTATTGTTGTTGTTATTATTAGTTATTACAATTTATTAACTTTGTATCCCAGCTTTGGCTTCCTCCCTCATCTCCTCCTGGTCCCACTCTCCCTACCTCTTCCTTCCTATGCCCCTCCCCTAGTCCACTGATAGGAGAAGTCCTCCTTCCCTACTCGGACCTCCCCTACTTTCTGACCCTAACCTATTAGGTCTCATCAGACTGTCTGGATCCACTCTCTCTGTGGCCTAGCAAGGCCACCCCACTGGGACGAATTGATCAAAGAGCAGGCAACAGATTTCATGCTAGATGTTGCCTCAGTTCCCTTTAAAGGGAACCCCCATAGAGACTGAGCTGTCTGTAGGCTACATAAGTTATTTAAAATAGCATAGATTAGATCAGAAGGAAGGAAAAGAAGTCCTCCCCTATCAGTGGACTTGGGGAAGGGCATGCATGCAGAGGGTGGAAGAAGGGAGGGATTGGGACGGAGGAGGGAGGGAACCATAGGGGGGGATACAAAGTGAATAAAGTGTAATTAATAAAGAAAAAAAAGAAAATATAGATGGATTCAGTCACAAACAAAATGAATGCAAATTGTATTATTTATTCTAAATGATTAAGATCTATATATACATATATATGGAAATACAGATTGATAGGTATTACTAAACTTTATCAGTCTTAAAGAAAATACAAGAGATTCTTGACAAGTAGAAAAACACTTTATAATCAGTTTTCCAATTGCCCAACATGATAAAAGTTATGCATATGTCAAATGGACAAAGAGCCATCAGATATCATGCCATAACTATCAGAAAGACAAAACTCAAAAGTAGGAAGAAATAAGACATAAGCAAAGCCCAATCTTTAATGTCTTAGTCAGTGATACTCAAAAAATAGATACAGTAAAATATTGATAAATATGTGTGTCAGCTAAAATTTCTTTGTGTTATATTTTGTTGCATTATATCTCACTCCCCTTTTTTCTGGTTTTATACTAAATCAAAGATAAGGAGTCAGTATATTGAAATTTAAAATTATGTCTGCTAAGTGGCAGATCTTTTCATTAGCACTTTAGTTGCACAGATAAGAGCTGCAACTGCCATTTAAATTTCTCTAGTTGTCACAGTTAAAAGAAAAATGGTAAACTGATAAAATAATTATGTCATGTACTGTAATTTGATACATATGAAATATAAAAAATGAAAATTATTTGTATGTATTCTCTATCATACTGCATTTGGCTTGTGTATTAAAATAAATCTGGTGTATAATTTAGAATTAACAGCACATAGCACTTCAGTCTTACCATATGCTAAATTCACACTTGGCTAGTGGCTAATGTATTGAACAGGACAACTCTACATGAGTCCAGATTTTACTCTTGGGATATGTCTCATGTTAAGGTATTTTATATAATAATGTCCTGCTTGTGATGTAAAAAGGGGTGTCAGACTAAAAATATGACATTCATACAAGGTTGGAGAGCTGCAAGCTATATAAAAGTAATAATGCATGGCTTATGTGGCCAGCTTCTATGATAGAATCCCATGACCAAACAGTCTGGCTGCTGAATTCAGGGCTGTTTTTGTATGTCTCTCCACATTATATCAGCCCTTACTATACAGCTTAAAACTCTCCATTACTTTATGGTTCATCTATTGGGTACAGAAAACTTTTCAAAGCAGAACCTAATCTATTATCCCTGTGTCTGAGAGTTCAGTTGAAGAAATTATAGAAGACCAAAGCAAAAGGCTTCTGGCTTCACAGCAGTGAACACATTAAATTAATGGGAGACAGTACAATGCTTAACTTTACCTCCTTTTCATGAATCATTCTATCCTGTCACTGATCCTTTTCATTTTAATATTGTATAAAAAGAAAGCAACCTGTGAAATACAGTTGTGGAATTGGTGGAGGGAAGGAAGGGGAAGGAAAGCTAATGTGAATGATGGATATCTAAACAATATTTTCTCAAAACTCTGGTGTTCAATTTGACGGAAAGGGGGAAAGAGGCAAAAACTTGCTAGAGAATTGATCTTAGATTCTCCAGCTCTGTGATCCAGCAGAATGGGATAAGCTGAATCATCATTGCCCAGTTTGTAGAAGAATGCTGACGGAAGTGAATGTTTGACATTCCTGCCCTCACATGCCACAAATAAATAAAAGAGGAACCTTTTGAGAAGGCGAGTGGAACTAGCAAAGAGCTACCGTGTGCTCGTTACTATAAAACTGCTATGTTTGAATTTCAAACACAAATAATTAGATGCGTCACTCACCCAATCAAAGAGTAAATCACAGTGTAATTTACTCTACTGTGGAAAGGTGGGACTTAAAGATGGAACGAACTGGAAAAGATACACTTACCACCTGCATTTTGTATTAACATCTTGTCAAACTAGCACTGTCATCTTTCTACTGCATATTGTACTTTCATAAAATCATTAGGCTCAGAGGAAACTGCAGTTCCATAAACCTCCAAAGGCAGTCCATGTGTCCAGAAATGAGCTCAACCTGGACTCTAGGCAGATTTCGGGTGGTCAGATAAAAGCCAGTATTCCTCAGGGAATTGTTAAGCTGCTTCTCACTGCCACAATGGAGACATTTCCCTTACCTCTGGCAGGAGGGACATATGGCTACCTGTAGTGCCTATTGGCATGCCAAACCACATGCTGGCCTCCAGGCTTCCTTGGTACCACAAGTACTTGCTGCACATTCCAAAGCCCTTGTTACCATCTTAGCCCTTCTCTCCTCACCTCCACCTAAACTCCTTCCAGCTCAAGGGCTTCCCTCCCCACAGCTACTCATTCTCCTTATAACCCTGTTATTTTTTTTTTCAATGCAGTTTATTCAGGAACCTTGAACAATCATCTGACCCTGGGGAAAGCCAGCCCACAGCTTAAATAGCCTCTGTGTAGCCAACCCCAGTGTGCCACGTGGGCAATGCAGATAGGTCCACATACATGGAAGCAAGCCAGATCCTCAGCCTTAGCCAAATGTGGAGTTGTTCGTGACAGAGAGCACTCACCATTGGGAAGGTGGAAGGCGGAAACCAGCTCCATCTTTAAGGCACAGCATTCTGCTGCTCTCTACAGTTCCCCCTTTTTGTTTTAGACGCATCAGGCAAGAGTAGAGGTCTGATCTCTGATATTAGAAATAAATTGGGACTTTGTACCGATGTTCATTTAGGTGTCATCCACCCAAAGAGCATCAGACCCGTCCGATACCTTTTTCTCAGAGGCGGAACCTGGGGCATCAACCAGCATGCAATCAGACTTGCTCTTCTCTGGGTCGAAAGCGGCTGACCTGCTATTTTTAATGTTTCCCCCCGCCTCTCTCTCTCTCTCTCTCTCTCTCTCTCTGTGTCTCTCTCTCTGTCTCTCTCTATCTCTCTCTATGGTGTATGTGTGTATGTCTCTCTATCTCTTCTCTGCTCCTGTTTCTCTCACTGTGTTTTCTCTATCTCCTGTTATTCTCCCCTTTCTCACATACAGCCCTGACCATGTCCAGTCTGCTGGTCAAATTCATTATTCTTTTCTCTTTCTGTTATGGACACTTCCAGATATGGCTTTTATTTCTCATCAATACAATAAAACCCTTCCTCTTAATTATACCATGGGTTGGTCATGTTGTAGGCTTATATAAGAAGCCTACTTATATAATTAGCATGCATATTTTTGTATTTTTAATAATAATTGTACTTCCTGCAAAATATATAACTTTACATAATGAAAAAACAGTCTTATTTTTGGTTCCAAAGTATCTGTAGCCAGGGTTTATCTCTCACTTGTATAATGCTACCATTTGGCAGGCAGAAGGAAGATTGTCATGATTTTGTGACCAACGAAGCTTGTGCAGTGGTCCCAGGCCAGTCTGGGGCATCCACCGAGATCCTGACTTGAACAAATAAAATAACAATATTACGGTACTTAATATACCTTTGGCTTTTCTACAGTATTGTAGAGTTATTTTCAAAAAAAAAAAGAAAGAAATGAGCTGTTTCATATTTTTCTAATATTGTTTGTTTAAGTGAGTGTATTGTGTGAGCTGTCATGCACAAGTGTGTATATGTGTGGATGCAGGTGAATTTGCATGTACATGAATTTCAGGAAGTACTGGTGCTGTCTTAAGTGCCACCATGTCTTTCCATAGGAAAACTCTTTCTCTGGCACTTTTCTCATCTGTGAACAAAGTAAATGTGTTCTCTCTCAGGGCCTGGCCATTTTGTTTCCTGAGACAAGTTTCTCACCGAGCTGACACGCCTGGAACAGATGGGGTTGCTTGGCTGGAGAGCCCCAGGGATCCTTCTGTTTCTGTTTCTTTTATGTTTTAAAATAATAAAATATAATACAATAAGATAAAATAAAAACTATCACATCAGAATTGGACAAAACCTACAGAAGGACAAAGAGCCCAAGAAAGGCACGAAGCAAGATTCCTACTCATTCTCATATTCATGAATCCCATAAGAACCATAATATAAAAACATATTCTTATGTTTCGATACTATATATATATGTGTGTGTGTGTATATATATATATATATATATATATGTATATATATATATATATATATATATATATATCATAATATAAAATTAAAGGACCTGTTGGGTAAAAGAGAGAAGAAAAGAAAATGTAATTTAATTGAGTAAATAATAATAAGTTAAAATTAAGAACACCAAAAAAGACCTGACACGACGTTATGATGCGAGGACCCTGCTGGGAGGCCATTGAGTTTTGTTTTCTATTGACCGTCTACTGCTGGGCATGCAGCCAATGCTCAAGTAGCTTACTTCTCCAGTGAGATTTCCTCGGAGGAAACTAAATTTTCAATTGCAAGTGATTATCAATTGGAAATAGCTTCCGGATTGAGGTTGGGGGGCGTTTTTCCACTTCTCTTTTCAGCTCTCGGACCCCATCTGGCGCAGGCCTTGTGCATACTGCCTCAGTCTCTGTGAGTTCATGTGTACACAGGTCCTGTTGATTCAGAGGGCCTTGTTTTCTTAGCGTCATACATCCCCACCACTGGTCCCTCTTCTCCTTCTGCCTTCTCTTCCACGGAGCGTCCTGAGCTTTGAAGGGAGTGATTTGATGATGGAGAAATCTCTTTTAAGACTGAATGTTTCAAGTTTTCTTTCACCCTCAGCATAACATGTGGCTGTGGATCTCTGTATTTGTTTCCGTTTGCTGCACGGGGTGGGAGGCCGGGGGGATTCTGTGTTGATGACCGAGCAAGGCACTGATCCATAACTATAGCAGAATGTCATTGGGAATCACTGTATGTTTTCTTTGTAATTTTTACAGTACTATTTTGTTTTACCTAGATCGCTGGGCTATATATTCTCAGTTTTTTTGGCCACAAGCAATGTTGCATAGGGAGGACCCATCTCGTGGAATGGGCCTTAAGTCAAATCAGGTCTTGGTTGGCTGCTCCCACAAGCTATGCGTGAACTTTGGACTAGCATATCTTGCAGGCAGAACACTATAGTAGATGAGAAATCTTGTGGCTTGGCTGACCTTTACCTTTGTCTTCTGGGGGCAAGCAGAGTACCCTAAGATCCAAAGACACTAGATATAGAGGTATAGCCTCCACATAGACAGCATCTAGGCTTTGTGTGCTCACTGAGTTGTGTAGGGGTTGTCCTCAGCAATAGGGTTGCTGTCGGTTGTGGAGAAAACCTATATTCTTGGCAATGGACTGTGTTGTTTGGGAGTTCCCATGGGACCACTTTGGAAAGCAACTCAATTAGATGTGAACCAGTACTTACATTGGAAGCTTCACTCACTGAAAAGAGATAGCTGGTTGGGTCTTTGGCTATTTCACTTAGGTTGCTTTCACATATGTTCATATTTTAGGAAGCATCTATAGTATTAAGTTTTTATACTACTCCTCAAATGCTCTTATATTCAGCACTCTTTATATATTCCGTCCATTGACTGCTTTCCAATTCCCCTCTCCTATTCCATCTTCCCTCATCCATCCATAACTATCCATTCAATTTTCTTATTCTATTTTCTATCCTTTCCTAATGATATCTATATGCCCCAGTCTCTTACTCTAGAGCTAACTTCTGTGTTCTACTGAGGGTAGCTTGGTTATTAGTTACTTAATGGCTAGCATCCACATATAACTGAATACATGCCATGTTTGTCCTTTGGGTCTGAGAGAACTCCCAGAGGATGATTTCCAGTTCCATCCATTTATCTAAGAATTTCATAATTCTTTTGCTTAAGTCTAATGAAGACACCATTGCTTAAATTTACCACATCTACATTGTCCCCCGTTTCTGGCAATTATAAATGGAGAAGCAATGATCATGGTTGAGCAAGTGTCTCCTTCGTTGTGTACATATTCAAAGTGGTAAAGGTGAATTCTGAGAAAGATTGGTCCCCGTCTTCCTGAGGAATTGCCACACTGATTTCCACAGTGGCTATACAAGTTTGTACTCTCATTAGCATGAGCTGTTAGTTGTTTTGTCAATGGTAGCCATTCCGATAGATGTTAAAATGAAATCTCATAGTAATTTTGATTTATATTTCCCTGATTATTGTTGATCTTAGTGCCTGTGCTAATGAAGTCTTTTCTTGTGTCTATGAGTTTAATACTATTCCCCACTTTCTTTTCTTTTCTTTTTTCTTTTTTTTCATTCTGGGTTTATTTTGAGGTCTTTTATCCACTAAGAGTTAAGTTTTATGCAGGGTGATATGTATGGATATTTTTGCATTCCTCTACATACAGTCATCTAGTTTAACTAGCAACATTTGTTGAAGATGCTCTCTTTTCCCCAGTTTGTATTTATGCATGGCCTGGTTTTTTCAAAAATCAAGTGTTTATAGTTTATGGTTGCATGTATAGCTTTTTTATTTAATGTGAATCTAGACATCTAATATGATCCTCTGGTTGCATTACTGACAGAGTTACTTACTCAATCTGATTTTTCTACATTTTGTCATTAATATAAACATTAAGTCTTAAGGGGAAAAGGATGCATTATTAATAATGATGAATTATCCTGATAATATCAGCACATCAGGTGGCCATTTTTGTCTATAGTCAAAGATAATTGAAATTTAGGCAGATAGGCGTGGCAATAATATCTGGCAAAGGTAATTATGATAATGATAAAACTCTATGTATAATAGTATCCATAAATTAAATCAGACAGGAAATTCTTTGTACACAGTGAATATGAAACATGAAGATAAATGGTGTACAGCTATGTTTTAATCCAATTTTAATTGGATAGCAGATAAAGATTAAAGAATTTTGAGTTGTTGTCATTGTTATTTTCCTTCCTATTTTGAACAGTTTTCAATCTTAAAATGTTAAAACTCTGGGATTACAAACTCCTGTATATTACAAATCATGAATATTCATGGGATATTAAACATATTACTGTTCTTTTCCATAATGCATGTATTTCCTCTTTTAATTTTATTTTGCTCCATTTCATTAGCATTTGCAGTGCCTCTCAAAAAAAAAAACTGTAGCATGACTTTTGAGTATATGCTTTCAAATTTACACACACAGTATTGCTGCTTTCATAGTCATCTATCTCTCCTTCTCCAACTTGCTTAGCCTGGCATTAAGATCCTGCTGGTGTCTCATGGATGTCTAATTGAGAAGTATTGGGATATCAAGAAGCCTTATGTCTCCATAAGAAAAAAGATGGGAGACACTATTGGAGACTCTGTGACCTGTGTCTCCACCTTTCTGAGGAGCAAGGATGCTTAAGCAGGTGCTGAGACTCATAACCAAACTTTGGGCAAAATGCAGGGAATCTTATGAAAGAAGGGAGAGATAGAAAGAGAGAGGAGCTCCACAAGGAGAGCAACAGAACCAAAAAATCTAGGCACAGGGGTCTTTTCTGAAACTGATGCTCCAACCAAGGACCATTCATGAAGATAACCTAGAACCCCTGCTCAGATGTAGCCCATGGTAGCTCAGTATCCAAGTCGGTGCTCTAGTAAGGGGAACAGGGACTATGTCTCTGACATGAACTCAGTGGCTGGCTCTTTGACCTTCCCACCCCTGATGAGGGAGCAGCCTTACCAGGCCACAGAGGAGGACAATGCAGCCAGTCCTGATGAGATCTGAGAAGCTAGGGTCAGATGGAAGGGGAGGAGGACCTCCCCTATCAGTGAACTTGGAGAGGGGCATGGATGGAGATGAGGGGCGTGGAAGGGAGAGTGGGGTTGGGAGGGAATGAGGGAGGGGACCACAGCAGGGATACCAAGTGAATAAACTGTAGTTAATATAAAGAAATAAAATTTCATTAAAAAAAAAAAAAAACCCTCACACACATCCAGGGGTGGGATTCAGAGCTCAGCACTACAAGCATCTTTTCCCTTAAGGGAAGCTGATGAATGTCAAAATGGAACCATTACAGGGTACCGTGTGATAAAACTGTGTGAGTGGTTACCAAAGGAAAACAAACAAACTTTATTTTATTTTATTTTTACTTACATTCATACATTTTAAATACTTCATTTTGTAGATACGGTTTCCCTTTTTCTTTTCTTAAAAACAAACAAACAAACAAACAAACAAACGATGGTGTTGACCATGTAGGACAAAATGGATGGAGTCTACTGACTTTTCCAGGAATTGAGTAAGTCATTAAAGGAGAGGTAGAGTAGTCCAACTGAATACAGGTCTGCATTTAATATGTGTGTGTGTGTGTGTGTGTGTGTGTGTGTGTGTGTGTGTGCTCGGGCACACATGAGCGTTAACTTCTATCTCAGTGAGTACCTCGGCTTTTGCAACTGCATTGCAAGGCTCTGGAGCACAGGTAGGACACTTCAGCTCTCACAGGGTTCCTATGATATTAACAGTTACTTGTAGCACTTGAGTTAAAAGTTTTCACCTGGCTAGGGAGTGACTTAGTTTGCCAGAGAAAAAGATGACTGATGGTAAGAGAAAATGTGAGTAGGAGAACCTCATGGGAGTTCACTGTGGTCTCCTCTTCGACTTCACATTAGTAAAGGGGACACTGCATCAAAGCATTTTGTCACTATTTAGCAAACCTTCCTTTTTTTTATTGCATTTGATAAAATGATTTAGGCAAAGCAATTATCCATTCGTGACAATTTGAGGGGAAATGTTTGACTCTGTAGAAAATTTTTTTAAAATGTTGTTTATTATTTATTAAAATTTATTCACTTTGCATGCCAGCTGTAGGCCCCTCCCTCAGCTCCTCCCAGTCCCTCCCTTCCTCCTCTCCCCCTATCTTCCTCCCCTAGTTCTCTGATAGGTGAGGACCTCCTCCCCTTCTATTTGAACCTAGCCTATCTGGCCTAATCAGGACTGGCTGTATCATCTTCCTTTGTGGCCTGGAAAGGTTGCATCCCCCAGGGGGAGGTGATGAAAGTGCCAGCCACTGAGTTCATGTCAGAGATAGCACCTGTTCCTCTTACTAGGGAACCCACTTAGAGACTGAGCTATCTTGGGCTACATCTGAGCAGGGAGTCTAGGTCCTCTCTTCAATATGGACATGCACAGCATTTGAGGGCGGCTTGCACAATTACTAAATTGGAAATTACTGCTAATAGAAGTGATTTTAATTTCGTCTTCTTGCTTAAATTGTTGCTTTTTCCTTCCTCTTTTCTTTAATGGTGCAGACTTTCATTAATGCACCAGTGAGGATGACGGAAAACAATTCATTTATGTAATTGCAGCTAGCTTGTCATATACAACTTGGGAAGGCAGCAAATCCCACAGCATGGGGTCCACATTATGCAATTCTGGCTGCCTTTTGGATGAGCTCCTTTTCATTGAAAATATATCAGCTCTAATCCTTTTAAGTGTATAAACAATGCATGTGTAACTCTACATTGTACAAATGTAAAATCGGTTTCTACCCTTGGTAATTTTAGTTAAGGAGTAAATCCAGGGTAGTAATTAATTTTCCAGCTAAGCCAGGAAAGAAAGTATCAAGAACATGGAGGGAGATACCTGAAAACCTTAGATACCACAGAACCATAAAATACATGCCACGTGGTTCTGTATTATTTGGTTTTGCGTAAATTCTACTGAGGTTTAGTGTGTTAAATAAGCTAACACTATCCCACAGATTCTGGGGCCAGAGTCTGGCCGTGGCGTGGCAGAGTTATGCTATAACACTTAGTGTCCGCGGTAAAAACGTTGGCTGGATTGCCCTCATGTCAAGCCTTAACCAGGGCTGAAAAATGTACTTACATGTTCACTCACTTTGTTAATAGGCCTCACCTCCATGTTGGCTTTTGGCCAGGGATCTAATTTTCTCACTACTTGGACATCTATAAAGCTAGCTGAGTGTTTTTATGAACTGGCAGCTAACTTCATTCAGAGTAGAAAGAAAGGGGGAGAGAGGAGGGTACTCAGAATGGGAACCTGATTCCTAAGGCAGTTTTAGAAGGAAACAAGTATCACTTCTACCACATCTTATGATCAAAGATGGTCACTAGGTCTATCAGAATTCAAATGTAGAATTAAACTATCTCTTCTGAAGGAAAAAAAAAACAACAACCAACTTCTAAGAACATGGAGAGAGATGATTTAAACCATCACCTGGGTAAAAGATTATCAAGATAGACATTTATATTTCCTCACTTCATTCCCAGATGAGAAATGCAATGCCTAGGAACAGGTGACATGTGCAAAGAGACATAGCCACTTTCAGTCAGTAACAATGAAAACAGATCTCATTTATCTAAGGTAGCTACCAGAGAGTAAATACTTCACTTCGTAAAACAAAACAAAAGAAAACAACAAATGATGCTAAAGATGTTAGATTACAAACTTTCCAAGAGGCAGTCTTCTTACCCGCTTCCCAAAATATCATGTTTTCTTCACAATTCAGAAGATGACTCGTTATGTCATCAGTACTATTTGTATTGGATCAAACAAAGATGTTGTCTTGGCCTATTGTACACAGCCATTCTTGACCCCACCTTACTCTTCATGGCACAAGGTGTCTTCAGTATGCCTTTCTTTCATTCTCAGCTTTATGGCAGTCATTTCTTACTCTTACCATTATATAATTGTTAATCTCACTTCTTTATACCCACAGCATTCAACATTATCCAATGTTTATTGAGCCAGAACTGAGTTGCTTCTCCCTGCTCACAGATACTACTGTGTGTCTGATTAACAACAATGGTGGCAGAGACAGATAAGAGTGTTTGATGAGGAACTAGTAACACTCTTCAAAGTATAGCTAGGATCAAGAGTTTTGTTGTTTGGTTGGTTGTTTTTTGTTTGTTTGTTTGTTTTTTATCTTGGACTCAGAGTAGGCTGTTTTGAAGATGCTTATTGGATCTAGAATTTGAGGTGGTGGTGGTGTTTGGACTTGGTGAGAAAATAATGCAGTGTTTGGCAAAGAATATATTGTATGCACCTTATACAGATCTCAGAGGCATTGTGTCGATTAAATATTTCATGGTTTGCATACCAATAAGATCTTGTGTGCATGCACTGGAATCAGAGTATTCACCATCCATTTTCATTGTTTCATTTGCTACCTGTGTAACCTTGGACACTTTGTTTAATCTTGGCTGTTCTGTCTTTCAAGTTGAGGCAACATTGGCTGCCCATTTGTTACGAGGCTTTAATGAAACAAATACAAAGCACTGTGATTTCACTCAGTTTTACCAAGTACTAAATCTCATAGCCACAATAAACACTCCATTCTCCTATACTCCGGAGGAATGCATCAGGTATAAAAGCAACATGGTGACATTATCAGACTTGCGTTGTTGCAGGCACAGAAAGCGAGGGGAAAAAAGGCAGCACATGTGAAGCGTATGGTGTGAAGTGAAATTACTACAGCTAGGCATTTAAGTCATCATGGTGCACAGCTATAGCATTTAGGCTGGTTATTAGAATGCCAGAGATTTTTTTGTCTTTCTTTATTTTGTGTGTTTGATCATGAAATGGCATCGCACAGCTATAGCATTTAGGCTGGTTATTAGATTTCCAGAGATTTTTTTTTTGTCTTTCTTTATTTTCTGCGTTTGATCAGGAAATGGCATCCAGACATATTTATTCCCAAAAATAGAGAGGAAAATGTAGGATTAAAGCCCAGGAGCCCTACTGTGAATATATTCTATAATACCAGCTGTAGTGCATTGGGATGGCAGCGATGGTCCTAAAGGAAATGGGTTATTTCTAGCACTGCTGAGACGGATGCATAAGATGTAGTGATATTTGTCAATGGATGGAAGAGAAGCCTATGGCTCTTCATCTGGAGCAGTGACTGGTTAAGGTAGCCAATAGGAAGACAAGCAGGTATCGTGAGGAAAATACCCTATTAACAAAAAACTTGTACTTGCTCAGTTTCATCCAAAAAAGACAATGGAAAATATACAAATTCCATTTTCACAATTAGATAAGCTACACAATCAACATTGATTTTTCTTTGGTCTGGTTTTGAGAGTAATATTCTCTAGTCTGAAATATTTGAATACTGAACACAATTATAGGCTTGGTTGGCTGTGTGTACATCTGCCTCAGGCTGACAGATTCTGATGTCCTTGCTGACTGAGACGATTTGGAGGGATGGGCTAAATTATTTTGCTATCCACCACTTCTATTTATACAGAAATTACACTTGACTGTGGTGACACTAATCAGAGCGGAGCTGATCAAATTCAGCTCCCCTGTGGGTGAACTCGGCCAATAAGCCTTTTGTGACTGGCAGGTGTTTCTTTCCATCTCTTGCCGGTTTTTCTTCTCTCTCCAGCATGCTGGCATCTTAAAATCATTTTCCTTTCTGCTGCCATATCCATATGCATTCAAAGGAAACCCCAAGTGTGTTTGTTTGATTCCTAGACACAGCTTGCACTTAGCTCATCATTTCATTCTCCAGGGCCAGAGGTGTCTTTAAAAACACCTTATCATATAATGTATGTGGCTTCAGGAGCACACATGCCATGGCACATGTCTTATTTTGCTGTGTGTCTGAAGACTGAATTGAGGTCACCATGCTTCGTAGAAAAGCACTTTTTACCAACTGAGCCATTTTGGGAACTCTAGGGCAAGGGTTCTTGACTGTATGTGTATATGTGTGTCTAACGGGCTCTTATTGTAATCTAGTAAAGCCTGTGGGCTTCATCCCAAAGCATATTCTAAAATACATTAAATAAATGAAAAAAATTAGAAATGAACCCAAATATATTGAAATACATCTGTCAAAATATTTTTTCTGTTGTTACGATATATATGTAATCATTTTCTAATTCATGAAATTAAGAGCTGTAGCAGAGTTTTATAGCTAACCATTTCAGATTAGAGGCCAACTTTAATAATATTTTGAGGCCTATAACTGTAATGTAATGGAAAAATATCTCCTAGTTTTAATGGTGATAGACATAAATATGATAAACCTATGGTGATTTTTAAAATGCACTCATATTTGAAGGTAATGATAAAATTTAATTAGGGTTTAGGAAAGACATACATTTACCTCCATCCATAGTTCATGGATTCTTGAATTATGTCTCTCAGCTTAAGAAACACATCTCAAGCTTTAGTGTGAGCAAAAATTATCTGGCGGGCTTATTAAATGCAGATTCATAGACACTGTCCTAAAAGATACTTACTCAGAGGTTCTGAGATGGGGACCAGGAATACATGTTTTTAACATATCCATTGTGGTTCTTCTAAATCATGTTCCAGAATCCTCTTTTAAGAAATAAAAGCCTGAGGAATAGAACAGGATTCATAAAGATAGTTGAGTATCACGTGGCTCTTCTGGGCCAAAACCTTTATGTGAGCATTCCAAATTCTGTGTCTTTTCTTTTGTTATCAAATAAGATTCTATTTAGGAATTATAGATAGGGTGTTTGAAATGGATATAGAATATATTACATGAAATAATTGTTATAGAACCCATGAAATATTTGTTACATCCACATTTTTTTTTCTCTAAAGACTACATATTTTTAAGACAAGTTTTTAGATGTTTGACAAAATATCACCAAGGCATAGCATGGGGTAATAATCATAAATGCAATACGGTGTAGTTCTGTGACTTTGAAATCATTTCAGTAATTTTACAGTACATTTGAACTGCAGCACCATTCATCCGCTGAGTTTCTATTAACTTTGCTGCGAATCTCTCTGTCCACAAAGAGGCACACTGTCAGGTTTCCCCTTCATGCTCACAGACCTGGCTTGGATCATGATGCTGCAGAAATAACAGTCATTAATTAAAGCATTCCTATCAGCCTGGATTTTATTTTAATGCATATTGAACGTGGTCTGGACCTCTGCTATCTCTGTTATTGGGAAAGAAAAATAAAAGATTCCTGTTCTTTGACTCTGCTGAACTCTCCTGGGGATTCCGTGGTGTCATTGAGCAGTTTTTTTTTTTTTTTGGCTGGTACCTTTCTGAAAAAGAAGTGAGGCCTTGATATTATAACACACTGCGCTGTGAGCTCATTATTGTCAAATTAGATTCATTGACCTTCACTGCCATGGACCAGGATAAAGCAGGCAGCTTAACAAGGACCGTTTTCCATGAGTAAATGCACAGTAACTGCCCCTCAAGGTAACTACCCTACACAGAACTTTGTGATGCTTTACCACCTCAGCTTTTAAACCCACAATATATTCGGCACTCTGAGACAGTCACCTGTCTAGAAATCTGCACAGATTATATTTTTATTTTTGATATATTTCACCCCAGAGAACATACCACAGAATACAAAGTAACACACACACACACACACACACACACACGATCCGATGTCTTCTTAAAGGTTCTACGTCTCAACATAGCTGAAAGAAGAGTTAAGCTTTTAACCACTGCAGTTTTGTCAACCATGGTATCCAGCAGTTGTTTTTGAAGTCTTAAATTAAATCAGTTTCTAGGATTATTCCTTATAACAATCCTCTTCTGGTTGTTCATTGGGGAAAAGCACATGTGTTGTGTTTTCTAAGCAACAGGTTACTGATAAACCTTGAGTAGCAAGTAATGCTGTTTTCAAATGAAAATTTTTTTATGTTTGACTAACTTCCTAAATGATGTGGATAGTAAATTTTGTAGTCTTCCCCATTTTATTGAGACCTGTCCTGGCATTCCACTCCCACCTTTGAGACGCTCTCCTGTGTAGGGGAGGCAATCTTCAATGCTCGCTCCATCTTCAGACATAAACAGGCTTTTTTTTTTCCTCTTGTCATTTTAACATATTCTATGTGTTTTAGCATATAACCAGATTTCAACCAACAGATTATACATGAGCAGAATAAAGAAAGGATGGAAATTTGTGAGCCTAACGTGATCATTCATTGTCATCATATCCTTAAGGAACCGTATATTAAAATTAAGTCCCAGAGGCTGGAGACACAATTAAGAGTGCTTGAAGCCTGGCACTGGTGACACAAATCTTTAACTCCAGAGGCAGTCGTATCTCTGTGAGTTCGAGGCCAGCCTGTTCAACAGAGCTAGTTACAGAGAAGCCTGGGCTGCACAGAGAAATCCTGTCTTGTACACCAAAAACAAAAGGAGAGAGAGAGAGAGACAGACAGAGATAGAGAGAGAAACGGAGAGAGAGAGAATACTTGAGGCTCTTGAAACCAATGTCTAGTTTACAGCTCTGGGAATCCAGTGCCCTTTTCTGACTTCTGTAATGAAGTGTGCTCCAAATTCAATTCCCACAAATTTAGGAATTTTTTTTATTCTTCCTCTCCCCTAGTATTGTTGGCCTAACATAAGATTGCTCCCATTTTATTTTGTAAAAGTAGAGATAAAGAGAATAAATGTAGATAGGTCCACATACATGGAAGCAAGCCGTGGCACGCCTGGGTTGGCTACCCAGAGGCTATTTAAGCTGTGGGCTGGCTTTCCCCGGGGTCCGAGGATTGTTCAATGTTCCTGAATAAACTGCATTAAAAAAAAAATAATAAAAAAAAAGAAAAAAAGAGAGAATAAATGTGATTTTATAGAAAACTGATCATGTGGTCCTTATTCTTGCTTTCCTGTATCACACTGAGGAGACTTTAGGCTCTCGTCTAGGTTCAGCCAAGTAATGTAGAGGATGCTAGGCATGCAAATTGCCAAGGCTCTCTAAGGCTCCATGTTTAGTTGTGACCACTAAATGAAATATGGTCTGTAAATGGTTCAGTAAAGATCTTGGTAACACAAGAGTGCAATAAATATCATCTATTATTACTACATTCAAAGTCATTTTGATTTTTGTTTATTAATAAAGTGTATACGTTAGTATGTGTTACTCACGCCTTGTTGAATTTTGGTATGCAACAGTGGCAACAGCCTTATTTTATGAACAAGAATGTGTCACAAAAGTACACAGTAAGGGCTTTGAGACACATTTTTTTTCATATTTGTGTACATAAATTATGTCAAATGTTTAAATGAGTGCAAACTAGCAAAATACTACACTGATTATCATATATTATATATATATATATATATTCTTTCTATAGAAGTGATTGTACTCTGTCTCAAGTGCAACTCACTTCACTGCAACCTTATACCCTTCAATGAATATGTATTTTATTTCCCATTAGTCAGGAGTCACTAATGAATGACATTTTTTTTTTTATTTTTGGTAAGATTGTAGTGTAGGTACCTTTGTTTTGTTTGTTTGTTTGTTTGTTTTGGCAGAGTGATGTTCATTTTATTTATTTTTGTTTATTTATATTTTATTCTTTCTTTATTTTGTTGTTTGGCAGCTTTATTTACATGCACAACGTATTTTGATTACTCACCCCAACACTCTCTTATAACCCTCCTGTCCCTACTGATCCTTACTCATCCCTTTCTCAGGATTAAGGCTTTAAATTTGTAGAAATATGCTAAGATGCATCTGTTTTTACTTTTGAAAACAGAGAAGACTTTTGGCTAATGAAAGCTAGCATGGAAATAAAATGTAGAGACCGAAGATGAGGAGGAAAATGAAATTTTGTCAAAATTTATATTTAGAAGGACGTGTTTGCAGACCCCTTGGCACCCCTGTAGACAGGCCCGCCAGTCTAGCAACACACTCTGCAGTGGCCTCAGGAGCTCAAGAGAGCCAACAACCCCATGCACACAGACACTCCTCTTCTGCAGCCGTCAACAGTCCCCGGAGCCTTGGTTGCTTTCCGATCTCCAAATATTTTATCATTTTTTTCCAGTGGACTTTTCCAGGACACTGAAACAAAAATAAATTAGCATACATACATACATATATACATTATATATATATATATATATATATATATATATATATTCAGGCACGCATGTGTGTACAGACATACACAAATAATCAACAGTAGCAAATGAAACTACTACGTGTACTAGAGTTACTCTTAACTATAAAGTCTTCGTTGGAAGAAAGAAATGATAATTAAGAACTTATCTGATGATTGGATAGGAGTACTCCAATCAAATGTCTATCACATAAAGAGCTGTTTTCTATAGTTCTTACTGTATGGGAGTCTCGATGCATCTGTCAGCTTATGTCTGGTGTATTTTCACAGTTTCAGAATGTGTTGAAACATGTCATCTAGGATCCTCTCTCCCACATAAATATGTGTTTTTTTTTGCACCTGATATTTCATTTTCAAACTATAACTTACTAAGTAACTCTGATTTTAGAGATATAGTTTTTCGTGACTTGAACAATGGCGAATATTCATTTAGTTGAGTTTATAGTTTATTGTAATTATTATTATAAGAATTATTTCTGTGTAGTGAATCACACTATAATGTATAGTGTGCTCAATGTAACTCAAAGGCTCTTCATAATAGATTTTTCTTTTAAAAATATTTTGACCATCTTCTGGGACCTGGGGTGAGTAGGAAGTAAGTTTGTTGTAGAAACTGTAGAAATTATAGTGCTTTTGAAATAAGAAGGGCTTATGTAAAGGCCTTAGGTGAGAGGAACTGACATGGGTTCAGGATTGCTGTGGTGAGGAGTGTTAATTGGAAAAGGCTGAACTGGGAACAGGGTTGGGGAGGAGGAACCCTGGGCAGGTAGAGGAAGGCCATGTGGAATCTGCCCTTATAGTCTTTCATCACACACACTGAGAGACACAGCTGCCTAATTTTTTTTTTCGTTAGGGAAAATAAATATTCATATTTGTATTTTGAAGGCAAACCCCATGACAGTGCATGGGTTGGTAAAAATTAATTCTGTTTAGACAGATGTTACAGCAATCTAGAAAAAATAATAATAGTTGTGTAGATTATAATAATGAATGACAGCTCGTTGCTGATAACTAAAGGCACGAAAGCTGCTTGGGATATGAAGTAACAGTGAATTAAAGATTTGCTGGTGGTGCAATGAGAAAGTTATGAGCAGAAAATAGTCCAGCCTCGGCCCAGAGCAGCTATCTATACTTGGTGGGCATTCACCAAATGAGGGGAAATAAGAACAAGAACAGATGTTCATTTTGCAGCAAGGTTTTTTTCAAATTGCCAGAATTGTTTTTGTTTTACTTTGTCTCTACTTCTGAATGGCGATGTGTAATAGGTATTAAAATATTTATGAGTGAAAAGCTTAGAAATATGCTTTATAGTCTCATCCCACATATCTTCCTCCTTAGAACATGTGTGTAAGTTAGGAAGCCTAACACACTAAATATGGTATTCCGTTTTTACTTATATTAATATATGAAAATATGTTTGTATTCAGTCCATATCTGATGCTGAAACCTTTCTCGAGGTGGACACCAGGGAAGCAAATATTTCTGCTGGGGGAGGGGAGGGTATGGGCCAATATCACCATCATTATGCTTTAAAACCATTCATCATGGAGGTTTTAAACCTCACTATGAAGGCTAAGCAAGCGTGAACAGACTTTAGTGGCCTAATCAAATAAAACTTATACTGAAGATTATTTCACAGGAATTTAATGATATGCATAATTGTTATTCTAGTGCATGATAATTAGGCAAGCAGTTCTTGTGAATGATCATAATTCGTGCGGATTTCACCACAACCAAATGAAGCATTTGCCAAAGAGATCTGGCGAAATAATAGGTAAGCTCAAGGGGTCAGAGGCAAGAACACAGGCTGTGTTCCTCAGTTCACTGACTCTGTGTCCACAGATGGATTCCAAAATGATTCCTCTCGAGGAAAGGAAAGCAGGTGGAGGATTGAGGAGAAAATGAAATAGCAGAGAGGAAGAAAATTAATGAATTGAGTCCCCCTAAGTATGTTGAAGCCTGTATCTCTGTGGACCTCAGAATGTGACCTTATCTTTAAATTGGTTGTTAATGTTTACTAGTTGAAGTAAAATCTCACTGGAGGAGGTGGACTCCAAGCCAGTGTAATGATCCTATAGGAAGCCAGTCATCTGAAGAGAGGAACAGGCAGAGCAGCACGTGAGGATGGAAGAAGACATTAGCTGATGCAGGCATGCACTAAGGAATTCCAAGAAAACAAGCAAAGGGAAGCTTGTTCTCACCCGCAGTGTGGATAACTTGATTGTCATTAGCTCTTGCACCTTAATGCACCATTCCATAGCTTTGGCCTCCCATTTAGGCTCTACTTTCAGTAGTTTAACATAGACAAATATTTGCCGCCTCCTTTTTGCTGGCATTCCTTTTACTACTGAAGTTAAACATCGCTGATCAAGACAAGCACAGGCCCTGCTCTGAAGGGCTTTCTTGTCTTGGTCTTCTGTCTTCCTGATCTGAACACCTGACTCATGTTTAAATATTTTAATTTGCATGTCTTTCTACACTATTAAATAGTGAAATCTTAATGACCAAGAATAATGCATTCTACAATGACTGTTTACTAAGTGAAAATTAAAATAAGGAACTAATACTATCATTTTGAGGATGAGAGATGAGGGAATCTATGAGTCATTTACTAGAGGAACAGAAATAATAGAGTGATATGCTGTTTGCATGTTAAAGACATGAACATCTAGGCATCATCACATACTAAGGGCATGCTTTAAAAACTCTCAATTGGACTAGAGTGATATTAATTGCATTTTTACTTTCCCGAGGGTTGACTAGAGTCTAATTTTTCCTATTGTAACCTTTGTTTCTTAGATTATCAGATTTTATTTGTTGTTTATTTTCATGTAAAACCTATAACACCTTTTAACATTTTATGAACCATTTCATTTTATGGATCTATAAAACCCAATACTTTTTTTTTTTTTTAAAAAAAAGAACTCAAATAAAGAGGATGATGGCTTAAAAGTTCTGTGTCAATGTATGTACAAATTAAATATGATAATCTAGGTGGCAATTATGTAGTTATAGAAGATATGGCATAAAAATAATTTATGATAAAATGTCTGTTATATATCATTCATGTGAATTTATCAAATCAGTTTTAAATGTAGAACATTGTAGTTCCGCTCTTCTCAAACTGTCGTGTTACCTGCCTCTTCAGAGCTTCTACACTGTGCTTCATCTCCAATTCTTTGCAAGGAGGCCAGTGTATTTTATCTTTTATATATATCCTTTTATGAGAATAGGACAGGTATTGTTATTTGTCATTCTTGCTATTCTCCACTTCAAATTGTAAGATTAATTAAAATATTATAACAACTGAGTTATTCCCTTTTGCTTATATGTATTGAATCAGAGAAACTTAAGGGTTAAGTAGGGCCATAGCTAATCTCTGCATATACATAATTAGTGTATATTATGTGATGTATATATATCAGATACACGTTATAGACATATGTTAATAACACAGGTGTATACAGTCTTTCTGTAAAGATTCTCGCTTGACTCTAGTTATTCTATAATTGCATTCTCTAAGAAAAGGGAAGTTGTGCTCCTCATTGCCCACAATGCTGTTTACATACATGTAGCCTGTACAGCCAATACCACCACGCCAGTGTTCCTGTTAATATGGCTGTGTAAAAAGCATGCAGTCCTCTGGTACTCCATGCAGTAAGAAGATAAAAACTAAATGCAGTAGCATACACTCAAAATTAAAAATATTTTTCATTTTATTAAAAATACAAAACATTTTTAATTTTACCATAAAATCTGTAAGAGAATTAAGCAATATGCAACTCAATAAAAGTGTGTATGGAGCAACGTAGATTTTTGGTACTTTAATGACTATTTAGCATGCTTTAGAAGTGAAATGGAAGGGACATTATAACTCATAAGAAGGGCATAGAAAATTAAGTCATCTACCTCTTTAAAACTAGAAATCTGAGAGGAAAATCAACTGGCAGAGAAGCACTTAAATAAATGGGAGAGTGGGATTGGGAGAGGACAACGGAGGTGGTTACAGCTAGGATACAAAGCAAATAAACTGCAATTAATAAAAAAGAAAATAATTTTAAAAAGAAGGTAAACAACAAGGAAGAACCTAAGCAAGATGCTCAGTCCTCATTCAGAAGGACAAATGTGATAGACATTGGAGGAAGGAGAAGACAGGGAACAGGACAGGACCCTACCACAGATGGCCTTTGAAAGTCTCTACTGATCGAGGTATCAAAGCAGAGGCTGACACTCATAGCCAAACTTTGGGCAGAGTGCAGGGAGTCTTATGAAAGAAGGGGGAGATAGAAAGACCCAGAGGGGACAGGAGTTCCAAAAGGAGACCAACAGAACCTTAAACATTGAGCCCTGGGTGCCCTGCAGAGACTGATACCCCAACCAAGGAAAATGCATGAAGAGGATT
Source organism: Meriones unguiculatus (assembly GCF_030254825.1). Taxonomy (NCBI): domain Eukaryota; kingdom Metazoa; phylum Chordata; class Mammalia; order Rodentia; family Muridae; genus Meriones; species Meriones unguiculatus. The sequence continues at coordinate 55,800,152 of NC_083362.1, read as the reverse complement.
TAAAACCCCTGCTCAGATATAGCCCATAGACTCCGTATCCAAATGGGATCCCTAATAAGGAGAGCAAGAGCTTTCTGAACTTTGTGACAGGCTCTCTGATAACCTCCCCTTGGGCAGTTGAGCCTTGCCAGGCCACAGAGGAAGACAATGCAGCCGGTCCTGAGGAGACCTGATAGACTAGGGTCAAATAGAAGGGGAGGAGGACCTCCCCTATCAGTGGACTAGGGGAGGTGAATATAGGGAGAAGAGGGAAAGAAGGTGGGGTTGGGAGGAGATGAAAGAGGGGGTCCACATCTGGGATACAATTGAATAAATTGTAATAAATGATAATTATAAATAAATTAAAAACAAGCAAGAAACAAAGAATAAAATAAAAAAGAAATGCTCATTGTCCTTAGTCATCAGGGAAATGCAAATCAAAACGACTCTGAAATTTCACCTTACTCCCATCAGAAAGGCTAAGATCAAAAACTCCAAGTCACACACAACCTGGAGAGGACGTGGAAAATGGGGAACCCTCCTCTATCGCTGGTGGGAATGTAACAATGTACATCCATTTTGTAAATCAATCTGACACTTTCTTAGAAAAATAGGAAAAATGCTACTTCAAGATTCAGCTTTAGCACTCCTAGGAATATATCCAAAATATACATGGGTACACAGGGATGTTTGCTTAATCATGTTAGTAGCAGCTTTATTTGTAATAGCCAGAATCTAGGAAAAAACCCAGATGTCCCTCAACGGAGGAATGGATACAGAAATTGGGGTACATTTACACAATGGACTCCTACTCAGCAATTAAAACCAAGGAAATCATGAAATTTGCAGGTAAATGGTGGGAAGTAGAAAAGTCACCCTGAGTGAGGTTTCCCAGAACCTGAAAGATATACAGGTATATACTCACTTATAAGTGGATATGAGACATATAATATAGGATAAACATTAAAATCTTTACTTCTTAAGAAGGTAAACAAGAAGGACCCTAGGAAAGTTGCTCAGTCCTAACTCAGAAAGCAAATGGGATAGACATATAAAGCAGGGGAAAACAGGAAACAGGACAGGAGCCTACCTCAGAAGGCCTCTGAAAGACTCTACCTGACAAGGTATGAAAGCAGATGGTGAGATTCCAAACTTTGGGCAGAGAGCAGGAAATCTTTTGAAAGAAGGGGGAGATGAACTATATGAAGGGGACTGGAGCTCCACAACGAGAGCAACAGAACCAAAAAATTTGGGCACAGGGGTCTTTTCTGAAACATACTCCAGGCAAGGTCCATGCATGGAGTAGAACCCATGCACAGATGAAAATATGTACCAGTCCTTCTCCTTATTTGAGAAGTCAGCACCCTTGATTGGCAGGTGTTGCCTTGAGACCTTAAGCTGCATAAAGCACTGTGTTGGTAGCCAAGCACTGTATTCCTTAGCAATGCCAGCAACTCCTCAGCTATTAGAGCCTGCGCTGTTACCTCTGAGCTGCTGGGGGCTTTCTGCAGAGATGTTCCTAACTACTGCAGGCGTTTACACTATTTAATGTTTTTTTTTTTTAATTAACAGTGTACAAACACCAATTCAGTGTGTGTACCCTCCTATTTATTTTCTCAGTAAATTTGAAAATGCAGGTGTTGAATGGGCCACACTTTTCTTGTACCCATTTCAGCTGTCCATGAAAATATCTGGATCTATCTTCTTAAGACAGCATTGATTAAAATGGGGTAAACCTGGCCCAGAGATAAGAACAAGGGTTATATATGGTGAAGAAATGATAGAGAAAAGTCCTATTGTTAATGTTGTACTCTCTAAGAAGAACTAGAGTATAATTATGAAGCAATTAAATGTCTCAATTATATAACGTGTGAATTTTAACTCAAAGAAAATTAAAGGGTAAGTAAAGTCATAGCTCAGGTCATTGCTGATTCTAAGCTGTACCTTCAGAATCACATGCAGAAACCATAATTAGCACATAGAAACACACTGTCAACTGGAGATTATTTCATTCTAAAGCACATTCGATTAAGACCAAAATTGCCAGACCAAAATCCAGAGACAAAATGAAATGTTGCAGACTCCTCTCTATCATGGTAGATAACTATAAAAATCTCCACGTGGACATCTGAGAAAGAAGCATATTCTATCACAGAGTTAAATGGATGCAGGGTGGACACACTGTTAATCTCCCTCAGGATATAAGGCTTCTCAAAATAAAAGGAATTCTGCTAAAAGAAAAAAAAATACCTGTGAGTTTGCAAAGCACCACAGAGTTTTGCCTTGTTACTCTGGTCTTTCTGAGCTCACAGGTAACCCTGGAAGGAGGAGCCTACTTTCTGTTTATGGTGACATAAAATTTCTTCTTCATATTTCCAGTTTTTTTAATTTTTTTATTAAAATTTATTCATGTTGTATCCCAGCTGTAGCCCCCTCCCTCATCTCCTCACTATCCCACACTCCCTCCATCTTTTCCTCCCATGCCCTTCCCTCAGTACACTGATGGGGGGATTCTCCTGCCCCTCCATCTGACCCTAGCCTATCAGGTCTCATCAGGACTGGCTGTACTGTCCTTCTCTGTGGCCTGGAAAGGCAGCTTCCCCCTCAGGGGGAGGTGATCAAAGAGCCAGCTACTGAGTTCATGTCAGAGACAGTCCCTGTTCCCTGTACTAGGTTGGTGACCGTAAGGTATCAGATACATTAGGCAACAAGCTAATGTATCTTGTATTGTAGTGAGAACTTGAGTATCTCTATAGCTACCTGAGATGGAGCAGAGATTTTTTTTTCATTCTTTCTTTTTTATTAATTGATCTGCTTTCTTCTGATTCATGTTATTGAATGAAGCCTTGGGAGCAATATTTAGAGAAGTTTTAATTATCATTTTTAAATGCCCTTGTTTTAGTTTTTCTAGGGCAATTCTAGAATGACCTATAATATACTTTGGTACTAGAATAGAAACAATTTTGTACCATACGACTCTGAAATTGATGACAATTGTTAGCATAAATGCTATTTGCTAAGTAATACTATGGAATAACCATTCCTCAAACATGTGTTCTGATGTCTGAAGAATGAATAGTAGGAAAAAAAATTCCTGGAGGAAAAATTCCACATGAACTCTATGAGTTAAGAGACTATCACTTGAAAAGATTCTAAAAATGTGTATACTGTCTGAATTCTAATGGGTATTTTTATCCTAACTACATTTAATTTTTTATACTCAATGTACATCGAGAGCATAGATAGGTGTTTGTTCATTTATTTTACTTAGAAACCTTCCAGAAGTTATACAGTATGCATTTAAAGAACCAAACTTTCACATTTATACACATGAAGACTAAACAATGTAAGTTTTTTGTTCCATTTGAACAATTTGGTTTATGAATATTAGTATTTATCAACTATTAAATAATTAAAATTAAAGATATATGTTCAAATAGAAACTGAAAAAATGCTCTAGATTTCATATATGTCAGGATTAGGTACATTGTCTTTATTTATGTTTCTCCTACTGTGTTTAACTGTGACTTTTGTCTGACCCAAATTTTGCTACTCTCAGTAAGTCAGTGCAGGCTGAATTACATTTCTGAAAAATGTTGGGGTGTTTTTTGGTGATACTTTTCTACTGCTTTGCATGTTAGTGAAATATTTTACCAATTAACCATATGTTCAGCCTTTAAATCAATACTTTGTGTGTGTGTAAACACACGAATGTGTATACACATGTGTGTGTTTGTTTTCTTAGTATGATAGGAAGCAAAACAGAGACATAAAGAGAGGCTTTATGTGGTCTCCCAAATCAGAAGAGATAGAAATCACACTTAAGTCTCTGTGAGGGACTCTTCACATTGGAGAAGAATTTTGGTACACATGGCAAAAAGTGAAAAGGAAGAAGGAAATTCAGAGAATTTTAAATGGAGTACACCTTTCCTGAGAGAAATGTGTTGTTCAGAATCAGAACTAATGCCAAATTCTCATTATCACCTGTATTTGATTATTTAGAAGGACAATAATGAACATCAAAAATACCATTCGAATTATAGGTAAAGCAGAATTTTAGGCATAATCTAAAATTGCATAGCCATACATCTCTCTATCAATATTTATTGGCTTTCTTGGATGGATTATATTCTTCCAAGTTCTGCAATGTAGTTGTGGATAAAATAGAGTCATTGACCACAAAAATTAGCAGGAGACTGAAGTTATAATAGGACAGGTATAGTAGGTGATATGTAGTATAATATTAAAAGGAGTTTCACTCAAAGGGCCATATACAGAGTATTTTTGCTTTGTCATTGATCAACAAGATTAGTTTACATACCAACAATAGTAATGCTGGGAGATATGGAATGTGGTGTTGTAACATGATCTTCATGTGTGCATGAAATATAAGGGGTGGCATCAAAAGAGACATGATTTCAGGTGGGGTCAAAGCCTTGTGAGTGTGGAGATGGATGGGTACTGATTTTAGGTTAATATTGTTGTTGTGATCATTAGTCTCTCTCTGTCTGTCTCTGTATGGTGGTGGTGGTGCGTGTGCTTGCATGTGTATGTGTGTGTGTGTGCATGTGTGTGTGTTTGTGTGAGTCAGATGGAGCTGACAAAATGTCAGGCGCACTGGTGTGTTTATATTTGGTTTATGTTATTTAAATGAAGGAAGGAAGAAAGGAAGGAAGGAAGGAAAAGAGAAAAACAGTGAGAAATTTGCTAAGCAGTGTTTTACCTAATCACGTGGCGGAAGACATGTCACTTAATAAAATGATATTTGATGTTGAAGGGTAACTTGATCAAGCCTCAAAAGTATCATCCAGCAGTATTTGGAATAAAGGAAAATACCTTCAGTACAGCACATATTTCTTTGACAACAAGTATTTATAGGAATTCATACATATATATGCACCCCTGTTCCTGTTATTTGAGATGCTATCTGGTATCTCTCTTCTCAACCTCAGGACATACCAGGTACTACAGTCACCTTCATGCCCAGACATCCTTAAAAAAATAATTGATTGCATTAAAGGTTGGTTTATTACTGTTGAGGTAACAGTAAAAGTGTTACAACCATTCAAAACTTGTACCTTAAAAATAAACACCCCTTAAAAATGGACCCTGTAGAGTTCATGTAATTTGTATTTTCTTTATGCAAGTTCTATTCAAATGGCAGACACACCTGTGGCAATGAATATTTAAAGACTGCAACAGAAAGTTGATTCTATACAACCTGTGTTGAAATTGTCAGCAGTAACCTGAGTTCCATAAGAAAAAGGTGCACATTTGTATAATTTATCAAGAAAGTGTGTATTATTTTTGTATTATAAAATGTATTTCTGAGAAAAGAAGAGGATCATGTTCAGGCAAGGTTTGTCTAGTTTTAAATATTGATCATGTTTATGCTTTGACAGTATTAAAAATAGTTGCATGTGATTTCCATTCCCACTTGCAGTGTAGGTGTGCAGAAAGTGAGTTACTTTTAAATTTTTATTTTCCTTCAGGAAAGTATATTTTGTACATATGAAATATTTCAAATATTAAACATGTGCATAATTGCAGTTACACAGAAAAATATTTGCATTTTGTAGACTTTTTCAAAGATTTACATAAATACAAAAATAACACAAGTACTGACTGATTTTAAACTTAACAATTTATTGTTACTTTTTATATGATACATAAAGGATATAAATTATAAGTCTAATTTTAAATTGAACCTGTTTCTGCAGCACCCTCGTAAGGTCAGTGGGTATGGGATATTTTCACTGTTCTGTGGACTATTTTTCAGAACTTTTCTCTCTCTGTCTCTGTGTATTTGTGTGTGTGTGTGTGTGTGTGTGTGTGTCTGGTGCACATGAAGGCCAGAGTTTTATATTGGTTGTCTTTCTCATACCTTCTCCACTTTTGCTTGGAGACAAGATCTTTACAGAACCCGAAAAGCCATTGGTTCACCTAGGCTGGCTAATCAGTACCCTCTATGGATCCATGGCCTCTGATTTGTCATATGCATGTGTTCCTGTGTGTCTGCTTTTCATGACGATGCTAGGCATCCCAACATATGATGTCAACTTTGCAGAGCAGGATGATCCTCTCCCCAGCCTATGACATAGATAGTTTACTTTTAAATTTAGAAAACATTTCTAAATTCAAACAAGTCTAATAATATAAATTGTGTCACATCTGTTTTCTTGCAAGTGTCATACTGAATAGTTTAATTTCATTAAAAGTTGGACTTCTATTTTTCTGTCTTTTACAGTCTTTGAAATTTATGCTACATTATAAAAAAAATAAACCATATAAGGACATCAGATTGTTAACATCAGAATTCAGTTAAAATTCTCTTGGGAACATAGATTTCAAGCCAATGTCCACATAGTATGTGATTGTCCATTAACGAACCCTTAATGCCATAGAGCAAGTATAGAATTTACTTGTAATAAAAATATAGTTTTTATGATATTATAAATATATATAATTAGATATGAAAATCAAGGAAAAGGAAATTAAAAAGTTTAAGTAAAATAAATTAAAATGTGTGGTACAATTACATACCAAATTACTTAAATAGGAGCTTTGCTAGCAGCCAGTCTTTTTTTTTCTTTAATTATTAACTTTACATTTCAATGATAGCCCCCTTCCCTCCTCTCCTACAGGTCCCTCCCCTCCATCTCTCACTGATCTCCCTGTTCCCCCTCCCCTGCCCCTCAGAAAAGAGGAGACACCCACCCCCAACCCTGCAAAGCCACCCCAGATCATCCAGTTCCATCAGGACTGTGTAGTTCCTCTTTCCCAGTGTCCTGGCAAGGCAGCCATGCCAGGGTGAAGGGACTGAAAAGGATGCATCAGAAACCATGCCAGAATGTCAGAGACAGTCCGCCATACCCTTTCTAGTGGGCTAAGCTACCCATTGGGGATATATGTGTCGAGGGTCTAGGTCTAGTCCATGCATGGTCATTGGTTGTGGCTTCAGACACTCTGGGCACAAGTTAAGTTGGGACTATTGGTGTTCTTGTGGAGCTCCTGTCCCCTGTGGGTTGTTCTGCCTTACTATGACTCTTCAACAAGAAGAGTCTAAGCTCTGCCCAATGTTTGGCTGTGAGTGCCAGTTTCTGTTTAGCTCCATTGCTGGGCAGAGCCACTCAGAGGACAGCTATGCTAGGCTCCTGTCTGAAAACTCAGTAGAGCATCATTAATATTGTTAGGGGTTGGCTCTCTGCCATGAAGTGGGTCTCAGGTTGGGCCAGACATTGTTTGCAATTTCCGCAGATCTCTGTTCTACCTTAATCCCTACCTATCCTGAATGTGTTCTGAGGTGGAGGTTTTTGTAGTTGGGTTGGTTTTCCCCTCTCTCCACTAGGAGTCCTGTCTGGTTAGATGGTGGCATCTCCAGTCTCCATGGCCCAAGCCATTGGGGCACCTCCATGACCTCCCAGAAGTCCACCCTGTTGCAGGTCTCCAACTTGTCTGAGAGATGCCCCCACCCATGGCTGCTCCTCTTTCTGCAAGTCCTCTGTCCTCTTGCCCCTTTTTTCTCAATCCCCCCTTCCCCGACCTCACCCTAAAGCTGGTTCTTACACTCATTTATCTCAGCGTTCCCTCTCCTATCCTGATCCCTCTCTTCAACCACTTCAGCTGAATATTCTGTTTCTCTTTCTCAGTGAGATTTGAGCATCGTCCCTTGGGACATCTTTGTTATTTCGTGGGGTCTGTGAATTATAGTATGGATATCTTATACTCTGTGGCTAATATCTGGTTATAAGTGAGGACATATCCTGTGTGTCTTTCTGGGTCAGCAGGTGAGAACCCTTCCCCCAACTCCTAGTCTGCTAGTTCTCAGCCACAGAGGTGCTGTATGACCAGTCCCCTGGCCACTTCATCTCCTGGGTCACAGATCTCCCACTCCATTCTCAGAGACCTGCAACCACCTGAGAACAGGAAATGAGAGCCCTTCCCCCAACTCACAGCTGGTCTTAAAGGTAATCCCTTAGAGGAGTACTTCGAACACATTGTGTTTTCATCTACACAGAATTGATTCCTTCTTTTGTAGATGGGGATTGAACTCAGGGTCTCAGACATGATAAGTGAGTGTCATACACCCTGAAACAACATTGACTTAGTTAAGAGAAGTAAGCAGAGATAGTAGGACCTGGCTAAGTGCACATAATTATATTGATGTACACATTTTTTGTTATTTTTCAGAATTTCATACCTGACTAATATATTACCTCATTTCTACCCCTATATCCCCACCAAAACTTCTCTCATGCCTTCATATTCCCTCTCAAGTTCATGGTCTTTTTCTTATTATTGATACATACAGATGTGTGTTTAGGAATGACTAATTGGGATTGTAGTAGCCCTTGAGAGGCTGTGCATGAGGAAGACTGCTTCTTCCTTTCTCAGAAGAAGTCATTTGCCTATAACTCTTCATCTAAGGGTGGGGCCTTGTGAGATTGTCCCATCCAGAAGAGATGGGTAATACAACTTACCACAATTACACAGCAAAATTTCCTAGATCTTTGCCTCATATTAAAAATAACTATTTTGTAATATTAAATAATATGTTGTATATAGATCAGGAAGGTACTCTCTGTGGGTTTTTTTTATGAATAGATAGGGTGAATTTTTGCATTTAGTTTGTATATTGTCCAATTGTAGTAAATCAAAGCCAGGATTTTATTTTTTATAAAGCTTAAAGAAAGATCTGAATGTAGGGGACAGGAGCTCCACAAGGAGAGGAACAGAACCAAAAAAATTTGGGCACAGGGGTCTTTTTTGGGACTGATAATACAGCCAAGGACCATGCAGGTTGATAACCTAGAACCCCTGCACAGATGTAGCCCTTAGCAGCTCACTATCCAAGTAGGTACCCTAGTAAGGGGAGCAGGGGCTGTCTCTGACATGAACTCAGTGAGTGGCTCTTTGATCACCTCCCTTGATGGGGGAGCAGCCTTACCAGGCCACAGAGGAAGACAATGCATCTAATCCTGTGGAGACCTGATAAGCTAGGGTCAGATGGAAGTGGAGGAGGTCCTCCCCTATCAGTGGACTTGGAGAGGGGCAGGGGAGGAGATGGGGGGGAATGTGGGATTGGGAGTGGATAATGGAGGGAACTACCATACAAAGTGAATAAACTAATAAAAAAATAATAAAAAATAAATAAAATTTTAAAAAATTGAACATAATTATTATACCAAAATGTTATATGGATTTTGTAATCTAATACAAAGTAGTATACTAACATGTTATGTATTTTCTATTCTTTTATACTTAATCTAAAGCTTCATATAGGAGTTTGCCTAGTTAACAGTTATCAGATGCATGACAAAACAAATGAATGGCTCAGAGCGCCATTGGTGGATACATTCTTATCAAATAACTAGCTGCAACTAGTGCTTAAAAACTTCTTGTGATTGCACTCAGAAGCATTGTTATTTTTGTAAATGCAACTTCTCAATCACTAGTCACCTACATCATTATTGAAAGCAATAAGACTTTTGGAGATTTTACACTCTTATCTTGACTAGCAGACTTTAGCTTATCAGAAAACAACTTAAAACTAACCATGTAGTATAATTTTATGATTAGTATATATTATTATCAAGTATTGTGTGCTTGTCATTTAAGAAATGAGATTAAGAATTCTGCTTGAAAGCAGTCTAAAATATTTTATTAGAAAGCTGTTTCAGATTCACTTTGTCATGTAGCTGTTCAGAAGGAACAGTGCCATCTAGTTCATCTCTCCTCTCCACAGTTATCAGGCTTTTCTATTGATTTGAAGAGGTATTACTTACCAACTACCATGTCACCACCAATAATCAAGCTTGGATGGCCTGGTCTTTGGGTTTGCTAAAATCTCTACCTAGAATTTTGCAAGTTCATCCTCTGCAAATAATGGATCCACACACAGAAGGGGCACAAATACAGCTGTAGTGTAAAGGGTAGAACATGTACCTTGGGTTAAGCGCACACAATCTATTCAATACCAAATTGTCAGTCCTGAAAACATGCACAAAAGTAACATTACATAAACTGAACAGGTTGTGTGTGCATGTAATACTTATTGCATACACGCATATGTGTTTACTGTATATGTATATATACATATATAAACAAAAATGCAAAAAGGCACAAATTTGAAAAAAATAGCAAGACGTGGCATATGGGTGCCTTTGAGGGAGAAAGGGAAAAGGAGAAATGTTGTAAGTATACTATGATATCAAAAAATAAAAGAAATATTTTTAAGTAGCATGTTTCCCTCTTGCTGTTTTTCATATTTCCCATCACTGTTGAGTCTGAACATCTTTAGAACCTGCCTACAAGTTGCCACTGAAGTAAACATTTGTCAAGTGCAAGGAATGAAAATGAAATATTTCCTGAGACTAGTGCAAGCAGCATGGTACAGTCTATCCTCAAAGTATATCAATATTGATACTTAAGAAAGCAGCCTTGGTACATGAGCATAGCAACATATTAGAAACACTAAATCTATAGTTCTTTCATTTATTTATAACAGAAAATGGTCTCTCAGGCTCCCGCTTTAATTACAGTGGATGGCAAAGGTCTCTCAGTGAAAAGGCAGCACGATCAGGCTAGTTTTTATTACACACAGGGGGATGGTTGAAGGCATGACGATCTAGGGAAGAAAGATGTTTGCTAATGTTTACACACTTAGCTCCCACTGGCACTGCACCAGCTTGGAGGCTTGCATTGTCCCTCCGATTCTGAGAAAGTACATCCAGCTTCACAGCAAGACTTCAAGGAGCACCAGATGATGGGGCAGATGGCAGATGACTAATTTGGCAAGCCTTGATGAGTGGAAATTGTTTGCTTTAATTGCTTGTCAAGTCCAGTACCTACATTAAAGTTAAGGGCCCAGCACATTCACGGAAAACAAAACACTACAATGTAAATTAAGACCATTTTTAAGGGAGAGAGGGTGTAAGAAAAAGACCATGAGTGAATTCTGAAGAGATGATGAGAAGTTAATATTATTTAAACCAAATATAGGTGACAAAGTTGATTTATAACAATTGAATTATTACTATTATTTTCTATTTTCGAAACAGAAATTTTGTAAAATATAAATTAGTGAAATATATTCGAAGACAGGAAGACAGTTAAAGAGCATTAAAGTATGTAGTCATTCTTTTCGTAGTTGATGTTTGATATTGTTCATTTAAACTCATTTCTAATTCATTAATCATTACAAAGCTAGTCTTTGAACCATAAAACAGCAAACAGACACGGTAGAAAGATCAATATTTGTGTTGAAAAAACTAGGTTAAGGTAGAATATTAAAGAAGCATCATATAGAGTTGTGAACAATAGCCCAGTGATTAAGAATGCCTGATGATGAAGACCAAAGTTAGGATTCCAGCACCCACATCTGGCTCAGCCTATAACTCCAGCTTTTGGGATGTGTGTGTGTGTGTGTGTGTGTGTGTGTGTGTGTGTGTGCTCTTTGTTATGAGTGCTTACAGAAGACCTCAGACATTTTTATCATTTGGTTTCTGTTTCCAGGCAAACAGTGTTAAATAGTTTACATCTAATTGCTTTATCATCATAGGCATTTTGATGTGACATTAATTTTTTTATATAAGTTCTTTTGTTTTTTCTTTTTCCTTCCTTTGTAAACCGATATAGTTATGAGATCTTGCCATCACAGACATAAAGTTACAAATTATACTATTTTAATCCATATTAAAATATCCATATTTTATTTGGATATTTGGACAGTCTTTTATTTCATTATTTTGCACCACCTTCCCGGAATCATATGAATGATTTTGTTAGCTAAATTTTTAAATTACTACAAAGTTTTAGTGTCTGATCTTTTCACTGAATGGGAATTATATTGGATGCCAGTTTTGATTCTAGAGAGAACTGTGTCTGACGCTATAGCCACATTTGTAATTGAATCAATACTAAACAGAATAACTGACAATTTTATTAGGGCCTTGCATAGATTTTGACACCTGCAGTTGCATTTGGAGTAATACTCTGGGGAGTTTCAGTAAATTTAGGATTTCTAAGCTTAAGCTGTTGTGAGTTTATCATTCAAAGACTTTATAATGGTGCTGGCAAAGGGGGTTGCATGTTACTAAACTTGTTTGAGCTGCTGAAGAAGATTTTTCAATTCTGCTTTGATAAACAGCTTTGTGAAATCAATGAGACTTGATGGCTTAAGCATTGTCTTGTATACATTGCCTGATTGTAAAATCGATTGACAAATGAAAGTTGTGAGGCCTTCAATGAGAGCCTCATGAAGAGAACTACAAATAATTTTTATGCTTCCATCCAAACTAATTCCTTAAAAACCAAGCCTGCCTTTCAAGATAAAAACTGTGCTTGATATACTATCGATCCTACTCAATTCAGATCAAAGCTAAATATAAAATATAAAGTTTCACTGTGATAAGCATATTTCCTTAATTGAACAGTGTATAGTAAAACGTTTCAAATATGAGTGTTCTGAATAAAGTAGTGATAGAAGTGACTTTCTGCTTATTGGAGTATAATCATTTCTTTGAGATTTATTTCTAAACATATCTTTAATAATTGTGTGTTTGAATAAAGTATGTACACAACTCAAGTGTTCTTTATGAAGTAGTTGAAGCTTTATCTAAAGTGGGAGGGGTTTTAAGCTATTTTGTGGTTGATTTAAGATAAGTTAGATAAATGTTATTTGAAAATAATTTTTTAAGTTTTATTATTTTTATTTTATATGTGTGAGTGTTTTGCCTGAATTTATGTAAGTGTATTGTGTAGGTGTCCATAGATGCCAGAAGAGGACGTAGGATCCCCCTAAAACTGGAGTTACAGCAGATTATGAATCAATATGTTAGTTCTGGGAATTGAACATGATCCTCTACAAGAGCAGTGAATGTTCATAATTACTGGCCATCTCTACGGCCTTAAAGATAATTTATTGGAATTCACTTTCATATATTTAACAGATATAAAACTATGACACATGCCTTATTCTAATGAATTGATACCATGTTTTCCATAACTTAGAAAGATTATACTATTACATGGAGTAGTGTATGGCCATTAGGAGATGATTTAATAAAATTTGAAATATTTTTAACTCTTCAGAATATTTTAATGATAATCTACAATGAGTTTAACGTGAATTGCTCCAGCTAGTTTTTTGTCAACTTGACACAAGCTATAGTCATCTGAGAGGGGAGAACTTCAGTTAAGAAAATGCCTCAGTAACATCTGTCTTTAAGCAGAGGCCTGTAGGACGTTTTGTTAATTAGTCCTTGTTGGTGCTGCCACTTTGGGCGATGGTCCTGAGTTCTGTCAGAAAGGCAGCTTAGCAAGCAATGATGAGCCAGCCCATAAACAGCACTCCCCCAAGGCCTCTGCATCAGCTCTTGACTCCAGGTTCCTGCCCTGCTTGAGTTCCTGTCCGGATGAACTGCCCTGTCAATGTTGAACTGCGATGGAGAAACATACACCAAATAGACCCTTTCCTCTAACTTTCTTTGGGTCATGGTGTTTCATCATACCAATAGGAACTCTAAGACATGAACTTAAAACCATCTAAGTTAAATGACTTTTTCATGTTTTGTATTTCTTGTTTCCATAATGGGAAAATAAACAGGGTATGCCACGATATTTAGATATTGTAATTACAGTGGAAGACAAAATAGATACCAGCACACACAGAACACAGATGTGATTATGTGTGCATTTATCGGCTTACATATAACAAGAAGAGGGACTCACCAATCAAATGTGGAAGACGAATATATGCGCCCGCAGACCATTATTCTTTGGAACACTCATGAATGTGCCTTTGGATGACTCAGTTCATGTCAACATTTTGTTACATATATTATGTGTTGTATATTTTTTAAATATTTCAAATCAAGTTGTTTAACACATTTTAAAGATGGTATTATTGAAGTTGGCCTGAATGTCCATATTTTATTACATATATAACATATTGGAACAGCCTATTGTATGGTAGATAATAAATAATTTTTAATGTTGTTGCCCTAATTTTTCAGTTTTATTATATGAAAATACTTTATCCGAAAATTGAGTCAACTAAAAACCCAAAGAAAAGCATATTTATATGAAATGAAATCTGCTTGCATGCTTTTGTACAAGCTCAGCAACTGTGATTATTTCAAGTTTATCTCCTTAAAAGATAATTTAAGGGATTCCATGGGACCTATTCTTTGTTCTCTTTGCTTGATATGTATGATTAAACAATAAAAGAAATTAAGATAATTTATCTCCTAAGTGATAGTACTTTATGAGCCCTGATCACGTTTTTAAAAGAACTTGATGAATTGGGGTAAACTACGTAGCAATGCGTTTTGCATGAGATGGCGTCTTTGTTCGTGTCCTCTATGGGTTATGTAATTTAAGGTATGTCTTTGTCTTTCCAGTGTGCGCGGGAACCGAGAACAAACTGAGCTCCCTCTCGGACCTGGAGCAGCAGTACCGAGCCCTGCGCAAATACTATGAAAACTGTGAGGTAGTAATGGGGAACCTGGAGATCACCAGCATCGAGCACACGCGGGACCTCTCCTTCCTGCGGGTACATCTCTTTCTTTTCTCTGCTTTTCTGTGTGAGTGGTCATGGTATGCACAGGGAAACCTGCTGGATCAGACCTGGCAGTGCTACCCTTCCTCCAGTCTGACTGGAGGCAGGAGATGAGCAACGGGAGGCTCCCATGGGGAAATAAAAGGAATAGCAATGCTGAAGTGACTGACGTCCCAGCTTGGAGGAGCCGTTTTCGCCAGTAGATTGATAAAAAGGTTCTGTTGGGGTTTAGCACAGGACGTTCTGCAAGTCGGTCTTTCTCTGACAGGATGAGTTCGAGGAGTCAGAGGACCAAACAGATAAGACTGGGTGGCTTTAGTCATTCATCTATTATCAGCCTTATTCCTGTCACTTGGAAGAAAGGGCTATGAGGAGAGGAATAATGCCTCACCTCCTAATTCAGGTTAATGAATAATAATAATAATAATAATAAAATTGAAGCCGCACACAATTCACAGTGGACTTAGAGGAACTCACAAAGAGACACGTACATCCATGTATTATTTATTAAAATCACATAGCAAACGTTACTTGAATCCTAGAAAGAGATGACCCTAGTAGTAGCCCTCAGCATTTGCATTCTTAGCTCCTTCTTCTAAAGTGCAACGCACAGGACCCATCCTAGGTTCATCACATGAGCAAGTAAATGAGGTTGCAGCATAGGGAAACTAAAGTTGAAAGCGGAATACTGAGGGAGCATGCATAAACAGTACCTTAGATTCCAGCAGTGTAACAGAGGTAAGGAGTGCCCTTTAATGAGGGCTGTGCTTTCCAGTTTATGATACACCACATCACTGGATTTCACTGAAAACCAGAAGTGTGTGTTTGTGTACAGACAGAGCTATGCATGCCTATATCATATGTTCTTAAATGATACAATATGAAATATTTACAGCTGTGTAAACCTCGTGATCTCATATTATAGTGATTGACCGGGGATAGGGTTTATTTCAACTTTAACCTTTCGACTATGAAAGTTACAGATAAATGTTTGAGCAACTTGCTCTATACAGTGTGTCTAAAATGCTCATGAAGCATATGGAACCGAGTATAGTGAGTATATTTAAAATAAAATAAGGTGAACAAAGCCAAGATTTCTATGTGAAACTATACATAGTTCCTTTTAGATAAGTGATTGTTGGATCCTAAGTAGGCTCTATGTAAGTTATATAAATTTTGTGCTAACCCACATACATCTGTAATTTCATGTTTTATTAAAAGTAACTCTAATCATTTTCTACTTATTTATTTACATATTTTGTTCACCTATCTTTTGTCCTTTAGTTTTAAAAAAATAATTTTATTTTAAGTCTACAATAACAAATAATTTCTTCTCCTTGATTTCAAACATTGTAGATACTGAGCACACGTATCTAAACAAATTACATATGACTCCTTCTTACTAGAAACAGAGTAGTGGAGATGAAGAAAAATAAAATATTGCACTGGAATAGTATTGAGTCTAATGCAAAAAATATATCCAAGTGACATAGATTAGATAAAATTGTCTAGGTACATTGAAAGGAGGCCAAGGGCAGAGCATTTCAGAGTCTCATTCTGTGTTCCTTTGTGAGCTAAGAGTAGTGAGTACTCTTACGGTCAGATGGAAGGCGAGAAAGACCTCCTCTACCAGCAGACTTGGAGAGGGGCTTGGGAGGAGATGAGGGAGGGAAGGTGAGATTGCAAGGGAATGAAGGAGGAGGGCTACAGCTTGGATACAAGGTGAGTAAACTGTAATTAATATAAAAATAAATTTTAAAAAAGAAACAAAAGTGATAGAAAAGAAAGAACACCTTGGTTCTGATTATGAAAGCCCTGTTTCCTATTACTGTGTGATCTGTAGTTTCATACTGTACTCTAGAATTTTCTAAAAATCTGTAATTTGTAATTTTATTTATCCTAAAATTCCCATTCTGGCTGGTCTGTCCTTGTGATAGCTTTCTTTCCAAATACATAATTGATGGGTATTATGAAGTTCTGGTTGCTTTACAGCCTATGACCCATTCCACATTAGTTTTGAATTGTGGAGGCAGGCAGTACATTCCCGTCAGCCATCGTTCTGGTTCCCATAGCGTCTAGATGTTATCACGTGATCAGGATTTGCAGAACAGCATTTGCAGGTGCTTCAGATTTTCACTTCCGGAAGAATACTATAGTCTATCAGGTTGGTGGAAAGGCAGAATAGGCAGCAATTTCATTATGTATTTATTCCTGTCTTTATGAGTTACAAACATTACTTATGCTAAGGAAACGTTCCCTTATTTTCATGTCCAAGCAGCATGGTGGCCGTGTTCTGACATTTGTTTAATTTTTTTTTTTTATGAAAACACTCTCCTTTCTGTGATTTCTAAGAGCAGGTTTAGCCTCATGTCGTGCCCAACTTATTTTATAACTGACCAACCAGAGTTCAGGGAAGGACCTAAAATGTGCTAGATTGCCTATTCACTACAAAAATCAGAGGCTGTGCTTCTGTGTGGTATATGTGAAAGCATGTGTACATGTGGCTGCAGGGGAATATAAGCAAATATGTACAAGCATGTGCAGAGGCCAGAGGCCTTATATGCCTTCCTTAATTGCCTCTCTGTAATGGTTTCTTGACACACACAATGTTTTCTCTCACGGAGTGTGGGACTGACTAATTTGGCCACACTAGGCCCCAGAAATCCTCACTTCCCAGCTTTCCTGGTGCTAGGAACACAGTTATGTGACGCTCTTCTTGGCGTCTTGTGTGGGTTCAAACCTGGGTTCGCCTGCTTTCCCATCACGCACTTTCCTCACTGAGCCTCCCCCCTTCCTCAGTGCATAATCTTTTAGAGCTATTGATCCCTTTCAGAGCTTTCCTTTGTAATAACATGTCCTCCAGACAACGTGAAAATCTCTCTGCATAGCCCTCCTATTTCATTGCCAATATACCCACAATGCCAGTTATGTGGGGGAAAACAAAGGGCTTGTTGATTAGAAATCCCACCGAGGAGCGTTTGATACTGTAAACGAGAGCATACAGATTGTGCATCAGTTAGCTTTTTTTTTCCCCTTTGAAACCAGAACATAACTATATTTTTTTTCACATCTGAACCACAGTTTCTCCTTTCTCCTTTCCACCTCTCCTCTCCTCGCCTCCCACCTCCACTCTCTTCCCCACCCCCACCTTCACTCCTCAGTTTCTCCTCAGAAAATGGATGGCCTTGATGGATATCAACCAGCTATGGCATATCAAGTTGCGGCAAGACTAGACACCTCTTCTTCTCTTAATGGTAGACAAGGAAACAAATGAGTAGGAAAAAAAAGGTCTCAAGGGTAGGCAACAGAGTCAGAGAAAGCTCCTGCTCCCACTGTTAGGAGTCACACCAGAAGACCAAGCTGCACAGCTGTAACATATGTGTGGAGGGCCCAAGTCAGTTCCTGGCAGGCTCCCTGGTTGGCACTAGAAATTCTGTGGGCCCCTATCAGCTCAAGAAAGTTGACAGATCATACCCCTCCACCTTGTCTGGTGCCTTGAATGTCAGAGAGAGATGAATAACCAGCAGATTTGAGCCAGCACCCTGAACCAGACAGAAAGAATAGAGAAAAAGAGAAAGAAAGCATTTTCCTAAATTATTAATGTGGGAAACATTCTAGTTGCTTCTGATGACTGGTTGGGCTGAGCCATTCCATTCATTTGTGCCCATGAGATAGCCTGGTACTTGATGGTAATGGTATAATTTCTACCTTTCCTTTTTAGCTAGATGAGAGACATTTCTTTTAGTACACCTGAAATGCACTTTCCAGTACCCTTCTGGAGATCTCAGAACAAAAACAAATATCAACCTTTGAAATTGGATTGGTGATGGGTTGTGGGTACAACTCAGTTGGTCGACTGCTTGCCTGACACACCCAAGGTGCTGGGTTTGATCCCCTGAAGCGACAATATTGTGAACCTGGGTGTATGGGAACATGAGAAGTGGGAAAAAGGGGGAGAAGAGCAGGAGTTCAGGGTCTTTCTTGGGTACATAGAGTCAAGGTCATCCTGGGATTCAAGAGAGTCTATTTAAAAAAAAAAACAAACAAACAAAACCTAAAACAAACCAAAAAATATAGAGGATGAGGAAAAGGAGGAGGAGGATGCAGAGGGATTGAAGTTGTGCTTTGGTCTTTTAAGAAACACTGGGATGATTTGGAGAGACTTTCCTTTTTCTCTGTTAGGCAGAATCAATTTTGATGAAATATGCTTGAATGCATTGTTTTTAAGAAACTCTTTATAGAAAAGGTACTCCTTTAGCTATTCATGCAGCCTTCTTTTTTTCCCATTTCTTTGGAAGGAAAAATAATCTAGTTGACTGTTTTTAAATTTTGACTGCTAAGCAAGCATATAGTTGGCTAGAATAAAAGGCTCTAAAACTTACTCACTCTGTACTTTATCACCACTACAAGGTTAAGGCATAAAATAGAAAGCAGCAAGGCATAAAAACCACAGATTTTGTGCTATTGTCCTACACTTTGTGAACTCTCTAAAACAAGCCACACTGAAGGGAGTAATGGGAATGAACCATTAGACCTCTATCTTCATTAGAATTCTGGCCAGCCTCTCCCCGCTGGTCATCTCATTGGTTTTCCTGTCTACAGTAGACATTTGGTAGTTCAGCTCTACTAAAAAGGTGCCTGACCTACCAGCTTTCATATCTCAAATTTTTTTTTTCATATATCCACATAGGCATCGTAGTTATTAATTGCCAGAGCTATATGTAAAATATTGGGTTGTGTGCTGAGCTTTTAATATACTTCATCCTCTGCTGTAATCAGGGGCTTCATTCAGGTTGTCCTGAATATCATATTACAACTTGGTGATGGATTATAGAGGTGCTACACAGCTTTGGGGGCTTTCACTTCAGCTTGGTAGCCCAACACCATTCTTGGAAAGGCTTTTCCTGTCTTGAGAAATTGTTCCTACCACTATTTATAATCATTGATGCCTGCTTTAATTCTTTGTCATGGAACACACACACACACACACACACACACACAACCCTGATGTGCTGGTTGATTTTGTTAAACTGACACATATATTTGGCAGAGAAATCTTAATTGGTAAAATACCTCCAACCAGATTGGATGCTGACATGTCTTAGAGCAGTTTCTTGATGAATGATCAATGAGGATGAGTCAATCTACGGTGACAATGGTGGCTATAAGAAAGCATACGGCCTTTGAAATTTATTCAACATCGTAATATGAGCCCACCATTGGCTGTTTTAAGGTATCGTGTATGTTATGTGTGTAAGGTTGTGATGTGAGGTCGCACATATGTGTGCTCCTTCACCCATAGGTACAGGCCAGCAGAGGGCATTGGATGTCTTCCTCCTTTGCACTTTACTTTATTATTTAAGGCAGAGATTAGCCTACATTGGCTGGCCACTGATATCCTAGGATCTGCCTGACTCTGCTCTGCAACATTGATGTTGGAGGAACACACAGACATCCCTACATTTTATATGGGTTCTGGGGATTTGAACTCAGGACCTCTTGCTTTCACAGCAAGTGATCTTACCCATTGAGCTATCCACAAACTTCCATTATCTTCTTTATTAGGGTATATATATATATGTATGTACATATGTATGTACACGCACACAGACATGTACAGATCACAGACTCACACACACACACACACACACACATCGTAATTCTTCTTTCTATTCCTACACATATCCCTTTAATGCTTAATGACTTATGATTGAGAAAGACAGAGACAATGTAACTCAGAAAAACATGCTGACCAGCTTGCTGAACCAAGGCTTTACTTTGTTATTTTGTTAGAATAAAGTCTGGAAATATTTTTTTGAGTTGCATCTATTATTCGCTATGACCTGCCTCTTAGCAATCCTGAGTAAGGACAAGCAGCCATCCAAATGCAATTTAAGAAAACGAAATCCTGAATTATTTACATCGCACCCTATGTGAAGTTTTAGTGCCTGCTCTTTATTGTCCTTTGGTGGCTCAAAGCAGAAGACTGGAATTAAATACACCGTTACGGGGGTGGATTTTTACATTTGTCTGAGTTTCTTGTATCCTTCACACAGGTCTAACTCTATGTCTGGGTGAAGTTCTATGTTGTATTGTAGGAGTTAGTAAAATCTTACATTTAAGAATTCATTTCTATGCATAAAAGATACCTTATAAACTATTCTTGTGGGTGAGAAAATGGCTCATGGAGTAGTTTGTGATGGGTTGTAATGGCCAAACCTGCTTACCTGTATTATTGCTCCTTATATATCAGACAGAATGATTTGTGTGGGAGAAGCTGGTTGAAATAGGATGAGAAAAGTAGACTTATCTAAAAAACACTGAATTGAATGGGAAATATCCTTAAATGGGGCGTTGATAGAATCATAAAGTGGCCCTCATGTGTTATGTTCTTATAGTTACCAAAAGGTTATACAGCATTTTCTTGTAGGTGTGTGTGTGCTGAGTATAAATTTTGTTTGGATTATAAAATAAAAGGATATATGAAAAGCGTGGATTTTTTTTCCTGAAAAGTTATCTAACAGAAAAGATATGTATGTAACTCTGTTAAGTAAGTAAATAAGATTATCACATCTAATATTTATATTTAATTGTTTTTCATTTAGAACAGTTGTTTACAGTTTCTTCCATGTCATTAATGCTGACAGATTCCAAGAGAATGACATAAAGATCAACATACAAATATTCAGAACTTTCAATCATTGCGTTCAAATCAGCTATGCATTCAAGGAATGCAAACAAGAATTAGAATAAGATACTCTTCTCTGTTTTCTTTAAATTGACTCTGTTGGAAGTCTGTGGACAAACTGTCTTTGTGGTGAAATGGAACACACTTCCTGTATTTTGGTGGTGATCTCTTAGCTGTGTGAGATGAGAATGTTGAACAAGTAGAGAGAAGAAAATTATAACTTGGCAGATGGGCCAAAGCAGACACTCTGGTTTAAAAGGAATTTTCATAGCTTTGAGAGTTTCTGCATGCTTTTTCTAAAATCATTGAGCTTAAAACACATACAATTTTTTAAATTAAATTTTTATTTTTTATATTAATTACAGTTTATTCACTTTATATCCCAGCTGTAGCCCCCTCCCTCATCCTCTCCCAATCCCATCCTCCTGCCCTCATCTCCAGTTCTGCTCAAAATGCATACAATTTTGAATGTATATATTTAAAAATCTGTCTTTTGAGTTGAAACTTGATTTTGTACCAAATCAAATCATGGAGCTTATATTATTTATATTGAAAAGGTTATGCAATTTACACTTACCTTATCCTTTTTTCTACCCCTCAGAGGTTAAGTAACATGAAGTCTGAAAGTATACATTGACTCAAAATTTTTATATTCTTCACAAACTTTACAATAAAAGAATCATACTATATTGAGCTGTTACTTAATATCTTAAACTGTTTTAATTCGTTTAAATTAAATATCTAATAAACTATATTTGAGACTTTCCTGTCTGTCTCAAAATTATTAACGACTATGAGGACCAGAGTTCAGATCCACAGAACACAAGGAAAAACCACCTAGGCCTCATTGGGTATGTGGAAACAGGAGGAAAATATAGAGTTCTAAATGTGGGAGTTTAAAAAATATATACACATAAGCAAAGACACACATGTGCATGCACGTGTGCGCACACACACACACACAGATTTATTTATGAGGGCACCTCATTGCTTCCTTTAGCCTCTGCATGTATGTCTAGTCTGACATACATGTGCAAATATTTATAAACAATACACACAGAAACTAACGATAGATAAAATAAAGCACATGTTTAGAATTCATATTTAACAGGAAATAAGGATTTTAAATGTTATTGGAAGAGAAAGTAAAAATTAGAAATAGATGAAGATTTAAAACTCTAATATTTACTAATATAAAACTATATAACTGCGAAGAAGCGAGCATTTGTTTGTATAAGTAAATGCAAATTACCAACCATTCTATATAATCAAGATTAGATTAACGTAAATTATTAACTCTATAGGTAGGTCTACAAAATTAATTACCTTATTTTCTGTGTCTGTGTGTATGCAGCTTCTAGGTGTGAGTATATGGGTGGTACACATGTGTGCACCATTATGTGTGTTTAGAGGCCATAGCAGGGTACTGGGAGATGCCCATCATTCGCTGCCTCATTTCCCTGGAACTTGAACTGGAACCTTGCTCTTTGGCTCAGGCTGCCTGACAAACTATGCTTTCTGTCTCCATGTGGCTCTGGGGGTTACAAGCACTTACTCCATGTTGAACTTTTTACATTGGTGCTGGGGATTTGAACCCAGGTTCCCATGCTTGCCAAGCTAGGGCTCTTTACCCACTGAGATATCCCCAAAGTCCTACTGATTTTTTTATAAGAAAATAACATCAAAGATGAAACTAATACTGATACTAAAAATCTCAAAATTACCAATAAGAATAGGTAAAAATGAAGTTCATCTAAAATGCCTTTAGTTCCTTAAATTATAATGGACTCTCCAAAAAGATGTCTTGTATTGAAATATATTTAAATGAAGAATGAAACTTTGGGCAGAGTGCAAGTTATCTTATAAAAGAAGGGAGAGACAGAAAGACCAGGAAGGGTGTGGAGATCTACAAGGAGAACAACAGAACCAAAAAATTTGGGCCTAGGGGTCTTTTCTGAGACTGTTACTCCAACCAAGGACCATTCATGAAGATAACCTAGACCTCCTGCACAGAGGTAGCTAGTGGCAGATCAGTCTCAATTGGGCTTCCTAGTAAGGGGAAGAGGGGCTGTCTCTGACAGGAACTCAGTGGCTGGCTCACTGATCACCTCCTGCTGGGGGTTGGGGGGAGCAGCTTTACCAGGCCACAGAGGAAGACTGTGAAAGACAGTCCTGATGAGACCTGATAGGCTAGGGTCAGATGTAAGGAGAGGAGGACCTTCCCTATCAGTGGTTAGGAGAAGGGGCATGGGAGGAGATGAGGGAGGGAGGGCAGATAGGATTAGGAGGGGATGAGCGTAGGGCTATACCTGGATACAAAGTGAATAAATAATAATAAATAAAAATTATATTTTGACAATTTGACTGTGAAAAAAAAAGAATGGATGTATTAGGATTCTGAGAATATGCAAAGAACATTTTTAAACCTTTGGAGATTAGAGCATTTACTGTGTCTTTCAGTTGAGTGTGGTGAATATTTACACTTATTTTTATGTTCAAACAAGAACAATTCAGGTAGCAATCTCAGTTGACCCAAGTTTCTTTGGTCCTCTGCTGTGGGAAGTAGGATATTTCTTTACTGCTTACTTGTATACAGCAAGCATTTTTATTAATTTTTCAATATTATAACTACATCATTTCCCCCTTCCATTTTTTTCTTTTACAAATCTTAATCCATGGCCTCTTTTTCTTTAAATTTGTTACATCTCACGTAAATCAAAGATCTTGAAAAGGGCTACCCTTTGAATCCTGAATTACAAACATTAGAGTATAATCACATAAAACTCCTAAAAAGTTTAGAATTATGTATATTTGTTAGTTTTAATTCAAAGTGTAACACCTCATTGCCTTTCAAAGAAATGGACGGAATTAAACTCAATGAAATTTTTCATGAAACTAAAGGTGATTTTAAAGGTCTCTCTTTGGTCACATAAAGCATAATTTAAAGGTCAGAAGTTTAAAAATAACACGTTAAAATTCTTGCATTTAGAAACACTGTAATTATTTCTCTTGATCTCTAATTTGAACTCATTCACTATAAAATAGTTTATTAAAGTATATAATGAAAGCTGTAAAAATTAAGGTATTTGTTTTGGTAAATATGGGCCTTGTCGAATGGTTTCTATTTTATGTAATTCTACCTAAAAATCAAAATACATTGTTGAATGTTGACAGAAGTAATTTAAAACAGGTTGATGTTTGTTTAAAAGAAATAGATGGTGTGAGGGAGAAAAAATGAAATTAGGGATAGAGGAAGGAAGGTAGAGAATCCCCTCCTCTCTCTGTAAAATATCTTTTATTTGCCTGAAACACCTGATATCTTGGAAGCTTACTGCCTCTGTCTGCTAATGTAGGCCTATTCCTGGAAGCTTCTATTCTCCTTACAATCTAATCCAGGCCAGGAATGCTTTCAGCCTCTGAGACATACTGCTGAATAAGCTCATCCTTTCTAGTTCTTTCTGGACTCTGGTGGACTGATTCAACTAAGCTTTTCTGTGTCAAAACTCTTATCCAACCTAACTGATTCAAAGTGGCTTCTCTCAGCTTTTCCTGAATTGCTCTGCTTCTGAACCTCACAAACTGAACTGCATGGGACTTCCTGTACTCAACTCTACTGGACTGGACTGTAAGGTGTACTCTACTGAACTCTCTTGTACTCAAGTCTACTCCTTCTCTACTGTACTGTATGCTTTAATGAACTCTGCTGTACTCTACTGTATTGTCTACTCTCTCTTTTATGCTCTGATGCCCCCTCTCTTTCCTGTTTCTTCTAATGAGAGCTGGGCATATCCTATCTCTGCCTCATTCTGCCAAGTCTTTCCCTGACTTATTGCTTTGTCTCCTCTCAATTAGACTACACTTTCAAACATGTGTGCTTCCTTCTACAACCTAACTTTGCCTTCGTTGTTTGGGATTAAAGGTATGTACTCAAGGCGTGTCTGTTTTCCAGTCAGAAGGATTACAGGTTTGTGGTGTGTCTGCATTCCAGCCAGCCAGATCAGATAGAACTACAAGGTCTTTCGATGTCTCCAGAGCAGTCATGTTGCTAGATTAAAAATCATCTACACCCCCCTCTCTGTGTCTCTCTTTCTCTCTCTCTCTGTTTCTCTCTCTCTCTCTCTCTCTCTCTCTCTCTCTCTCTCTCTCTCTCTCACACACACACAAGGGTGCACATGCCAGCAGCTACGGTGGTAACCTCAGAGGAAAAGACAACCAACACAGTTGTCCAAAAAAAAAAAAAAAAAAAAAAAAAATTCTGAATTTCAGCTTTTGGGTTTTCCGTGATTTCAGAGAGGTGAAACATATCACATCCTCGTTTATGGTTTTTAAACAGTTAGTCAGTTACTAAAAATGTGCAAATGCCCTAACTTGTGTGTGAGGGCTGATTAAAAAACCCGAAATAGATCATTCTGTGGAATGATCTCGGAAGCATTCATAAAAAGTAAAAATCAATGATGCCTCAATAAGACATTGGAAAGAGGTAATGGAAAGGTGGTAATGGAATGCACTAACAAATATGGGTTTCAAAACACATAACCAGAGGTTCGACACCTATTAAGGGACAAAGGAGGAGGGGATGAATCTCCTAGGAAGGGGAAATAGAATATATTGTTATGGACAGACAAAGGGGCAGACTGGGGTAGGAGGATTAAATGGAGAGGAGGAGGAAAGAGACTGGTAAGGGTGGAAATATGGGGAGGGACAACTAACAGGGAGGGCAATTTGAGGGAATATTTGGAAATTTGCTGTTGTAGAAGCCCCCTATGATAGACGCATACATAATGAAAGGAATATAAAAGGACTTACCAATAATGAGAGCAATAATGCCTCAACTAGACAATAAACACCACCAAATGAACAACAACATCTAGTGTTGTTATTGGCAAAGGGGCACGTGGGATCCCCCAAACATTGCAGCCTATCACCAAGGCTATCAGTTGCTCTCTACAGATCAATGGTAAAAACCTACTTCGGAAGACAACACTTACATGGTTCCTTTCTTAAGACTGTTCTTTGGATTAAGTACAAAGCTCTTCGTTAAAAATAAATAAATAAATAAATACATAAATAAAAAATAAATTCCACAGTTCATCTCTAGTAGGGACTCTGTTCATGAGCCTCATTGTCCTTGTGTCATAAGTTACATTACAGGGCCTGACCTGTATTTAGGTATATTTCTGAAATCAGCTGTTTTAACTTACTATATTTTCCTTCTCTCTTTTGCTTCCTTTATAACACACAGGTGTATACAGAGAGGGTGAAAGAAGGAGGAGGAAAGGGAGGGAGGGAGCAAGGTTAAAATTCTGGTCAATATTTAGGACTCCATTACAAATAGTTTTTATGGAAAACCTTCCTAACTCCTATCTCTTAGTAAGTTACACACATGAAGGATATTCACATCAGCCTGTGTTTCTCTCTGGCACTTTCTAGTTCTGTAAGAAATTATTTAAATATTTGCTTTATTTGTGTCTAGGTTCTTAAATAATTAATACTGGAAATAGCCATGTCTATTTCAGAGAGATTTTTTAGTATCTACCCAATGTCTTAGTATATAGTGGCTGCTCTGCAAGTATTTGCCAGATGAATGTATAAGTAAACTTTGTAACCCAATAATGAGTTTGTAGGCTTAGATTTTTCACCAAACCTACTTTATTTAAGGTTCTTAAACACCTTTACCTCCTTTCCAATCCTCTACCCCTCCGAAATTAGGTAGGAGATTAGTAAGGAAAAGGGCTATAGACTTCTTTTATCTACTTCCTGCTGATTAGGGTCAATGGGTCCTTAGGGGAATACCAAACTCAGTCAGTAGGATACCAGCAGTCTAGTCAAATAGCAAAGCAGCAGCAACAACATGAGTCAGCATGATTCAGAAGATCAGGACAAGCCAGGGAAAACTACAAGACTCGGTTGGATTGCTCCTAGAAGTTCTCTGGAACATTTCTTCTGCGAAGTCAAGTGTCAAAGCATGAGGATTGCCACAGCAATGCTCACCCAAAAAGCTGTCTCACTGTCTCTGGGCTTCTATATAGCTCCTTTCCTCAGAGTCCACTTACAGATGTTTTCTGGCCAAAGTCACAACCCTAGCACAAGACAGCTTGAATCAAAACATCACATGACAAAAAAATGAGTCCTCAAAGAAACTGGAAACTTCCCCACTTTATAAGTTTTCTTATATGAAGAATGGTTTTAGTCAGAAAAAAAGGTGCAATAATTCATTTACATTTTTTTTTTATGTTCACCATAGTGTCTGGTTGAATCTGTCACACATAGATCTTCTATTTCATGAAATTATTTTGTTACTCGGAAATGGCATAGTACCTGAAGTAGAACTTTAGGAATTTTAACATGGATACATACACACAGGTATAAAGACTTAATAAATGGATTGGTGGTGAACTTTATGGCCTACGTTTATTTAACTTTCACGAACTTCAGCAATTTACCTCAGATTTTCTTTGGGTGTCAGAGTCTCCTTTTTAAAACATGGCTTTCTGGAGTAACAGAACCAATAAAATGAATATAAATCACAAGAGGGCTTTATTAGATTGCTGCACAGAATGAAGGCTGGGTACTCTAATAGCGTTGTCAGTGATGGAGAGGCTGGAGACCCAGCCCTCCTTGTGGCTGCATGCCATAGAAGTTCTGATATGCTGCTGAAAGCCAAGATGATTTCTTCAAGAAAGACTGGTCCACAGTCGATGATGGAAGATCAAAGAATTGTATTCTGATACCAGCCAAGCATGAAAGTGGCGGTGACAACAGCCTGATAGATGCATTCACAGGCCAAGACGGAGACTGAACAGACAAAAGCAGCACTGGATCTCCATAAGAAGCTACTGCCCACTGTGGGAGAGAGCCATCCCTCTTCACTAATCCTTTCAGGAAATATGGTCGTGACCTGCCAAGAGTCGTGTGTTTTAATTAATTCAAAAATATCAAGAAGTTGACAACGAAGATTATTCTGTAAGCATGTCCAGAGTGGTGTTAACTATAAATTTGACAGAGCATTTCATTTTTCTTCAGTTTTCAAGTGTACAGGTAAGAAAAAAAAAAATGATGTGATATAAAGAATAAGCAGTTGAGATGCACCAGAAATGAAGAAGAGTTATGGCATTTATGTAAAAGAGGGATAGTTAGTTTCCGGCAAGCTTTTAAAACATAGTGTATTGGTTTAAAATGACAATGCCTAATGTTTGGAATGGTACGATTTAAAAAAAAAAATTCTGTAATAAATGGTGGAATCATTAGTGATGAAGGCTGAGATAGCTCAAGGAGACAAGGTGCAAGCTGAGACCACTATCATTTTTCCAGGCTGCTGTCTCCACTAAAGGGAAAGCTAACAAAGAGACTAAATTAGAAATTAAGAGAAAGTTCATGATAGAACAAAGGTACACTTTGACTGTAGATGACTTAAAATCGTGGGTTATATACTAAAAAAATACATACACATAATCTTTTGTGTGACCATTTAACAGAGAGGATTATTATTCTTGAATTAAGGTGGAAATAAATCAAGAGTAAACAAGAATGTGTTGGAATTCCTTCCAGAAGAAAGCTTACTCACATTTATGTCTGTAGCTTATCTCATGTGGCAGGAGTCAGATGCATGATGGGAGAAGGTGATTTTGCCTGATTAATGATATGAGACTGTCATTAGGGTGAAACAAAGGACATCAATGATTATGCTGGAGAGCCATGTTGGTACTAGCCATTTTGGGATGGTCTTACATCAGCCTGTAGAAGCTTGCAATTTGCCTGTTCTCTTTCATATGCTTATTTATCCTATCTCAGTGTTAGGTATCAAAACTACAATGAAAATCAAAGGATGCCTTCATTCATCCTCATGAGAAGGGCTAAAAACAGTTCGTAATTTAAAACTGAACATTCAAGCTGTGGATGGACCATGTTAGTCCACTTCCATCATAATACAAAGTACTTATGAAGAAGCTTCTTTTCAGTTTTGAGAGTTCTAGTTCCAAATTCGTTTGACCTCATGGCTTTTGCCAATGACTAACAGAGATAGGAAAAGGCTGGACAAACCCTCTTTGGAGCTAAATCCCCAGTGACCAAAAGGCCTCCCATAAGAACCTACCTCTAAAGGTTATGCTGGCATCCAATGCAAGCATCTTAATTTGAGTGTGTAGAATATTCAGTATCAAAGTTTTGGCAGACTATGACGTACCAAATTTGAGCAGTTGTTCTGACAGTAACCAAATGGTTGGGAAGCAATTTGTTGTCAAAAATATGTGGTGGCTGCTCTCTTGAATGTATGTAACTTCAGAATACTTCTGTGTGGAATGGTGGGAAGTGTGCTTTGTATCCTGAATAGCATATATTCTCCTGGTGCAACCACATATCAGGCAGAGGTTGCCAGAGAGTGGAGATAGCAGTAGGGCGTTTTAAGCATAACTCTGTTAGAGCAGCCTAAATGACCACTGAATTGCTGTAAAGTTTCTTATTAGATGCAGCAAACAATAAGTTAAGCTTCACAAATGAAAAGGTGTACTTAAGCCTCTTGGAGTCAAAAACCTAGTTGTCTCTCCGAGAGAGGTGGTTGCCTAAAGAGCTTGGCTTAACCTTTTGTTTGCAGAATGTAATTGCATCACATTGGAATCAAGAAAGGAGCTTAATTTTCATTTGCAGGGATTTATTAAGAAAGCCATTCTGGTAATAAAATGTACAGTACAACCCCACCTGAAAAATCTCAATTGAATGTCCTACCTATCAATTAAAGGATGTTTCTGTATGTCAAGAGACTGTGAGTAAGTTTGGTGGTTTGGCCTCCATCCCATTCTGTATTAGTGAGACTGATGTAGCACCAGTGATTGCTGCGTGATTACTCTCCATAGTGGAGGCTGTGGGAAAAGAATCACCACTTCTGTTGGGGCGGAGGGCAGTTGTCCAACGTTTTCCCTAAGAAACAGGAAGGCACAAATTAAAAAGCATGCAGTGCCCGTGGAATGAAACTTGGTAGCAGGGGAGAAGCTGACTCCTGCAGAAAAGACTCAGCTTGGAAGAGAAGGGTAAGCAGCAGGTATCCTGGGGCCATGGTGGGCGTGGTATGCAGAGAGGAAGCCGAGCATACAGAAATATGCTAATAACCAAAGTAATGTGCTAAATGGCTCCATAGCATTTTCCAAATAACTTAGATCTCTTTTTTCTCTTTCGAGTGGGATATCTTCACCTTGTCAACCTCTGACTCCTCCACTCAAGATTTATATGGCACCTTTTGCCATAGTGTCTTGTATCTTTATGTACAATTTGTCTGTTTTAATTGAGAGAGTCTCTCCATCCTCATAAAGCACTGGGCTGATTGCATTTTGCTGATAAGGGTACTTAGATGCCAAGAGGTTAACTGACTGGCTTGGGGTCATTCATCAATAGCTGGCAGAACTTAAAAATCAGGACTTTCTAAAGACTCTTACTGGAGAATTCATAAAAAGCTCAGCATTGCATGCAATTAAGTTCAGGTTTTTTTCCCCCCTCAGTATTCTTGTTGTAGAATCCATGCTTGTCTTATAGCTTACAAAAAGGAAACTCTTAACTGATTGTGATATGCTACCAAATAAAAATTTTCCATTGTTTACTAATATTTAATTATTTGATCATA
The DNA here is from genome assembly GCF_030254825.1 of Meriones unguiculatus. NCBI lineage: Eukaryota > Metazoa > Chordata > Mammalia > Rodentia > Muridae > Meriones > Meriones unguiculatus. Next base: position 55,769,315 of record NC_083362.1, on the reverse strand, counting down.
AACGTCTCCTACTCCACAGAACGTGCATAAGAAAAAAAAATCACACACTGTGACAGGTTAAATGATGCTAAAAGTGATGTCCATGCCAGTGGCCGATAAGCAAGTTAGCACAAGACTCAACAGCTCATCCCAAACTACATTATGACCATTGTGCTCAGATGAAGACATGAGATTTAAGGACTGAATGACTGGCCAGGCTGTGTCCTCATAGAAAGCAAATGGGACACTATATTTCCAGAAGTCACGCCTCAAAATAATGGTTGAAAGAGTGGGTGTGTGAGTCCGGATAGAGGGGAAGGGAAGCATCTTTAGTGTTTGCACATGTTTGAAAGACTCTCAGAGAAAAGGGAGTGGCATGGTTTCATGTTGTCCCAGAAGTTTATAATTAGGCAGAAGTTTGAAAGAGGCAGAATTTGGCTTTGAATAAGGATTTTGTTAACAATTAGAGCATTCTAGTAATATAATGGAGTGCCTTGTGAGTTCAAGAAAATGGACAGGAACTTGTAATTGAACACCTTGTATTTTCCAGGCACCAGGCCAATGGTGCTATAAAATACATGAAGGAGAAGATGAAAGTAAAGTGTCTGAAATACTATAGGCAACTGCTTGAAACTGGTTCTTTCTCTCAATGTTTCAGATGGATGCCTCTATGAATGTATGTGTGTGTGTGTATATACATATGTGTGAATATATCCTATAGCAATCCAATGATAACATCATTACTGATGTCAAAGTTTGGAAGAAAGAGACTAGGTTTTCATAAAGTCCTAGACTGACAAAACAAGACTTGAAGGTACCTCTCTGGATTCATGCCATGGTCTGCCATTGTTGCCACAGAAATCCGTTTTCTTAACTATGAAAAGGCAACCAAGGAGGTGTGAGAGAAAAAGGGAGGGGGCACTGCTTCATGTACTTTCAAGGATTTTTGCCCTTCCAGAGATAGATGCAGTAGGAAGTTTGGGAGTAGAAAGCACTCCAGAATTTTTTTTTTTTTCTAAAACTTGCCCCCACGTCTTCTTTTATGATTTATCAATTCATGAGTTTCTCACTTAAGTTGTGTTCACCAAAGGTCTGGAGCTGAGTGTGGTTAGTGTGATGTGGTATAGAATCTGGCATAGCCCCTGCCCAGACTATTTTTCTTTCTTTCTTTCAAGCTTTACTTCTTTACACTTGAAGACTTCACACTTACAGCAGTTGGCTGTTGAAATGCTAAGATTCTTGAGTATTTTGACAGGGGAGTGTTAAAGCTTATTAATCAAAGTCTGAGATTTAGGTTTTATCTTGACTTAGGGGAGTTAACATTTCACTGATCTCCCCTGAAGAACAGTTTTGCTTATTAGATGATGTCAAAGGATGCATCTTGATCTACCCTCTGAGCTCTGGGCTTATTCTAGCTAGAAGCCTCCTGTAAATCTTGCCTGTGTTGTGTGTTAATCTTCCTCTTCTCTATCATGTATATTCATAATTTAGGTCATTATTCTCATCTCAAATAATTAATGGAAAAACAGAAAACCTAGATTTTATACCCCTACCCAATGGTGTAATCCGGGATGTACTTTTTTAATTTTATTCTGTGAGTGAAAAATTAAGGTAGCCTTGCCTAGCTGCAGTTGACATTAAACTGTCCTCATAATTGTCATGTTCTTGTAACTGTTGCTTTTAATTTTCATTGTTGAAATTTTTTTCTACATAAATATTTTAAAATCAAACTCACTGTTACTGTAACAAAATGATACTCTTGTATCTAGTAAGTAAAAGATAAAGATGTCAATGTAAAGAAAAAGTATGATAGCCCAAGTCTCAGACCCTGTGGACTTTATAGTTTCTATCTTAAAAAAATGGCTAGTCACAAATTTAATTAGAGAAGAATATTTTTCAGAAAATATTTCTAAAAAGTAAATATCACGAGAAAGAATGGCATTTGATACATAGTAGCCCTAAGCAAAAAAGATCACAAAAATGTTATCTCTGTTTTTGAAGACAGCAAAGTCATTCAGTGGGCTCACCTCCGAATCTTCAGAGCTAGTGAAGGTGTACTTATGGAAGACCAATTAGGTAGGAGTTACTGTGTTTTTAAGGGGCTAGGAAAGAAACTATAGCCAATAAGTAGGGTTTTATAGGCTTTTATAGACCTTTCTAACTTCATAACCTTTATATTCTGTGTATTATTTTCAGTTCAGAATGAGAAAAATATTTCCATTTTCTTTTTCAGTTTTAGTACTCCTATTTCTGAACTATGGAACATGACCTATCAAGGGCTAGATTTTTTTAGTGTAGATTGACTGGTTTTGGGATATGCAAGTTTTATCATGAATTTGAAATGGTATAATATTTTCATCAGCAAGCTTTGATGCAAGAATAAAGAAAATATTTTCCTAAAGAATTTGTGTCTTTTTGTGTGTGTTTAAAAGTACTTTTGAATTAAAAAATAAAGTTTTTTCTCTTGACCCAGAAACATAATGCATTTCAATGAAACAATATATAATCTTATTCTTTCTCATAATTTTCATTTAAATTAAATTTTCCTTAACCTGATATTTACCATAAAATGATTAATTATACATAATAATGGAATATAATGGTATTTTTATACATTAGGTATTATGTAATACTTAAATATAGCTAAAAATCATTATCATCTAAAGATTTATGACTAAAACTTTAAAGACATCTTTTATAGTTTTTAAATGCATTCAGTCTTACTGTCATGCATATTATTCCTGCTGTACATTTGCTCTTACCTGAACTTAATTCTACTCATTCAATAATTCTATTTTTATCAGGTACCATGACCACACAACGGAATGCTCTTTTATTATTTTTTTAAATTTTATTTTATACACTCTATTACTGGACCTTAATACAAAGGCATACATTAACATTCATTATATAAGTTTCACAGGTACAAAGTGCTGATTTTCTAATAGCCTAACCAATCAGGCACTTGTCCCTTGGCCCTGTAACCAAATCTAGGTAAACAAATAGTGATTAAAAGTTGACTCACCCACACATCTCAGGCATAGCACTAAAATGTCAGCAGATTCGGCAGTAAGATGATTAGCAATGCAAATGCCTCCCCCGTACCTGTGGTCTTCAATAAGCAGAATAAACAAAGCCCAGACCTCTGGAGAACTGAGGCCTTCTAAAACTCTTCTCTCATGACTCTTATGGACTAAAGACCAAGTTCTCGAAATGCTTAAAGGAACCTTTGCATTTGCTCAGGGCTTATGTTTCTCTGTGAAATCTTTCTTTACACTCGTTTAAGCCAAATGATTTCTTCTTTCTGCCTTCTTTGGCCTTCATCACCCCCCTCACCCCCAGTATTTCCCTCTCACATTCTGTTTGCATACTGCTTTGCAATCATGCATTTGATTGACCATTCACTTGAGCATCACACTGGGTATATGAGTGGACATTTGAGGTTTGTAAAGTAGATATACTGAATCTATGTAGAAGAAAGGCACTCCCTTGAATATTTATATGAAGATGCTTTGGGGATATAAGTTCTCAGTGAGAATAATTAAAGCCAAAAATTTAAAGACAAAGGAAGAATAGTATATTATTTCTACATCAGTGAGGTGTAAGGGGGGAATAATGTGACTTAGAGTACTAAGGCAGCATCTTGGGCTTGGTACTAAGAATAGAAATAGGTTAAGGGCTTTAGCCTCCCCTGTAACTTTGTTATGTTGTTATCCCTTGTTCAGATACTGATGATTGTAATGGAGTCCATTGATGTAATAGACCATTGGGTGAAGACAGTAATACTGTCACACACACACACATACACACGCACAGCAAACTAAAATTAAAGATAAATAAATAAATGGCATCTTCAAGTAAGTGAAAACAGTGGACATACAATTTGTAGCTAGCAGCTCACTTAAAATGGAAATAATAATTATTATTTTTTATTTATTTACTTTACATCCCAAGGGTGGTCCTCCCTCTCATCCTCCCAGTTCCCCCTTTTCTTCTTTTCCCCTTCCCTTAACCTTCCCCCTCCCCCGAAAAGGTAACGCCTGTATCAAGCCTCCCCAGCACATGAAGTCATATCAGGTCTGAGCATATCATCATCCCTGAGGTCAGACAAGGCAGCCCTGCCAGGGGGAAGTGATCCAAAAGCAGGCGATAGAGTCCATGGTAGAAACAGCCCCTCCCCCTCCCCCCCCACCAGGTGCCCCATATGAAGACCAAGCCACCCATCAGCAACATATGTGCAGAGGTCCTAGGTCCAGACCATGAATGTTCCTTTGTTCATGTCCCAGTCTCTGTATGTCCCCATCGGACTGGGTTAGCTGTCTCTGTTGGTCTTCTTGTGAGGTTCCTGTTCCCTACAGGTCCTTCCATCTTTCCCCCAACACTTCCACAGGAACCCCAGAGTTCAGTCCCATATTGGCTGCAAGTCCCAGAATCTGTCACAATCTGCTGCTGGCTGGAGCTTCCCAGAGGACAGTCAAGTTAGGCTCCTGTTTACAAGCATAGCAGAACAAGACTAGTATTCTCAGGAGCTAGCTCTCTACTGTGGGGTGGGTCTCAGATTTTGCCAATTATTGTTTGGACATTCTGTCAATCTTTGTTCCTTTTTTTTTCCCCAGCACTTCTTGTAGGCAGGGTAATTTTGGGATCAAAGGTTTTGTTGGTGGGTTCTTATTCCCCTCCTTCCACTAGTTTGGCTAGGAGTGGTTGCTTCAGTCTTCATGCCCCCTGTTAGAAGTCTCAGAAAGAGTCACACCCATGTCATCCCAGGAGCCTTCCCTGACACAGGCCTCCATTATTACAAAGAGATGTCCCCTCTCAGTTTCCCTTCGTGTTCCCAGCCCTTTCACCTCCTTCCACCCCTGTTCTCCCCACATCTGATCCCCACCCTTACTTTCCTCCTCATTCCATCTCCTGCCCAGTTCCCTCTCTTCATCCACTTCTGCTGTGTATTCTATTTTCCCTCCTGAGTGACATTCTCACGCCCTCCCTTGGGTGCTCCTTGTCACAGGAAGGAATCTCCAATAGCTGAGAAGCACTTACAGATATGCTTAATGTCCTTAGTTATCAGAAAAATGCAAATCAAAATGACTCTAAGATTCTAACTTACACCAGTCAGAATGGCTAAGACCAAAAACTCAAGTGGCAACACATGCTGGCGAGGATGTGAAGAAAGGGGAATCCTCCTCCATTGCTGGTAGGAGTGTAAACTTGCGCAATCTCTCTGGAAATTATCCATTCTTACTGAGACAATGCATCTCTCTTCTCACCAACATACCAACATGCATAGATTTTCTGGAGTTGGGAATTGGTTTGCTCACCTTTATCTTTAAAACAGAATTGGCATAGTGAAAATGCAATATAACTGTAGCTAAGCCTTCTCAGCCTTACTGCAGTTAACTATGGCAAGTAAGCAAATAAAAGAACACACACACACCAGAGAGAGAGAGAGAGAGAGAGAGAGAGAGAGAGAGAGAGAGAGAGAGAGGAGAAGAGGAAAGAGTCTTAAAGTGTAATTAATGAATCCTGCAAAAATTACATTAAAGAAAGCTATACGTACAGAAATACATAAAGAAAGGGTTGTCTTCTGAAAGAGGAAAATTCTAAATTGTCTTTGCCCTAGAGCCAAAACTAATGTTTTCAGATAAGGTGGAGCAAGAACAACATATTTTTATGTCCCTGGAGAAATCTTCACTTCCTATCTATGCCTGTAACATGCAGATTGGAAATATGCTATTATTTGAGTCTTGCTACCAGGGCCAGCAAAGTAAATTTGTGCCAAAGTGCTGATGAAAGTAAGTCGTTTAAATAGTACATTCTTTCTCATTCACTGTAACTATTATAAATAGAAAATCACCTTTTAATAGAAGGTAATGTAGTGGTACTTTTTTTCTGTTTCTATTGAAAATAGGTTCGTTACTCATACAATACACACAACAACAGTTTCCCTCCTTCCACTTGTTCCAGCTCTTCCATGCACCTCCCCAAGATCTACTCCCTGTCCTTTTCCCTTTGGAAAAGAGCAAGTCTTCAAGAGATGACAGCCAAAAAGAACAAAACGAGATACAGTAGGACAAGGCAGAAGCCCTCAGATCAAGACTGGACAAGGCAACCCAATAGAATGAAAATAATCCTAAGAGCAGGCAAAAATATTGGGGACCAACCTATTCCCAGTGTTGGGATATCCACAAAAACACCAAGATAACAGCAATAACATATATGTAGAGGATGTGCTATAGACCCATGTAGGCCCAGTGATTGGTGCTTCAGTCTCTGTGAGCCCATGCAATCCCCTCTAAGTCCATTCAGTGGGCCATGTTCTCCTGGTGTCCTCAACATCTTTTACTCCTGAGATCTTTCCTCCTCCTCTTATGTAGGGTTTCCTGATATCCAAGGGAAAGGACCCAGTGGAAACCTCCGATTTCAACTCTTTCTCTGCATAATGTCTGTCTGTGGGTGTCTGCCCTCACTCCTTTCTGCTGCCGGAGGAAGCCTCTCTGACTGGAAAGTGTACTGATGTATGAGTGTAGCAGAATTTCATTCAATTACTTCATTGGTTCTTTGGCTTTTTCCAATTTATTATTTTGTGTGGGCATTTTATACAGATGGAGGTCCCTGGTGTTTTCCCTCAGTGCCAGCCACTTTTATATTTTTGAAACGGACCTCTTGTTGTTGAAGAACTCTGCATTAGTCGAGGCTGTCTGTCCCCAACCTCTGCCTTTCTCTATCTCTCCAGCATTGGTTTATTAGTACACACTAATATATCTTACCTTTGTAATGTAGGTGTAGGTCCTTCAACTTGTACGGTCAGCAGATTACAAACTGAGCTGTTTCCCCAGCCGTGATTTTTACCTTTATGCTTATGCATTGTCTTATTAGCAGTTGGGATGTAAGGTTCCATTCACTACTTCTAATGATGATGTATATTCCGTATTTGAAGGGCACCTTTATGGTTAAGCGTTGATTTGAGGAATAGAATAATGCTATGAATAGTCTACTTGCTTAAGCTTACATAGGTGGGTTCATGAGTAGTGCAATGTCAGAGAGCTGTTTATACTCTATTCCTAGGTATTGTGAGTTCCTCATCATTGCTGGAGCCTTGGAGTCATTCTTCGTGCACGCAAACCACTTATAGGATACTCACACCAAGAGAAATTTATTTGGCTGCAGGTCAAATTTTCTTACATAGATATTCAAATTATGGATATTCTTGAACAACCTTTAAATGCAGTTTCTCAGAGATAAATGTTATACTATATCCCAAAGATATTGGAAAGGAAACAAAACCCCAAGGTTTTATATCAACCCCCAAAGCTAGAGATGTCACTAGAAACCAACCACTCATTTCTAATACCTGCAAAACAGCTCACTGTTCTCGAAGTAAAAGTTTGCTTTCTTCAAAGTAATCACAGATGCATGGTCAGCCTGAACTGTATGCTGTGTATGTTTCCTACCGATGCCTCTTAAAGAAGGAAGGGCCAGCATGGAGGTGTATTCTCACAGCTGACATCACTGCTTTTCCTACCCTGTGTGTGACTCTCCTGAGGTCATAGTGTTGCTCTGATGCCTCTTGCTACAAAGTATTTAAATATGTTCACATTCCTACTAAACACGTCAGAACTTCCCTTACTTCATCTCTACCTCCTGCTGACAGCTATCATCGGGTGCCCCCATGAGCAGTTTCCGGGCTGTGGTGTACTTTACTTTCCCAGCAGAAGCATCACTCACTGCCCACCGCACCAGCAATTCTTTTAACCCCAAGAAAATCTATATGAATGTTACTAGTGAAATTTCAGATGGCTCAAAGGTGAAGCCATTGGCTGTTGTCCCAAAGGTCCTGAGTTCAAGTCCTGACAGCCACGTGGTAACTCATAACCATCTGTAGTGAGATATGGTACCCTCTTTTGGCACACAGGCACACATGCAGGCAAAATACTGTATAAATAATTAATAAATATTTTTAAAGAAGAATCCTAAAAAAACAAAAGTGATATATCGTATGTATATTTTCCAGTCATTCTTTTGGAAGGCACTTGACACCACTTACCTTTGTTTAACCTTTTGGGTACTCTCCATTTTTTTCCCTTTTTTGCTCCCAACTCCTTGCCTCCACCTTCTTAGGTCCTTTGTTCAGCAACCTTTTTCTCCGAGTGCCCATTTCGACCCTGCATATGCGGTGTAATACAACTTTACTTGCTGGTCTTATGGGGTATGTTCTCTCTGAGAAGTTCAAGCCTGTCCAAACTATATTTTGGATAGCTGAATACCTTAGGTAACCTTTATAATTTGTATAAACACTCCCTTTCATCACTATATTTATCACTGTTGAAGTATGGTTCCAAACCTTTGTTCAAATTAGTTCCATTGTTAACGAAGGATTGTTTTTCAGAAATGGTTTCCTTCTGTAACTCCTACATCCATTTCTTTCTGTCCTAGAATGTTCCTAGTCTCTACTTCAGTGTGGCTTCCATGGGGAGATAAAAAAGTTATTATACCTCAGAGAGACATACAGGGGAAAGAATCATTTTGACTACCAGTTTCAGAAGTTTTAATGCATCATCACTTGGCCCTGTGGCTTTGGACCTGTATCAACACTGTGAACCATGGTAGAAGTAAGGCAGAGAAGCCTTGCTCACTTTTAATGCCTGCCAAACAAAGAGAAATGGGATAAGATACTTTGGCATAGTCACAGCCACAATGACACAACTTTCTTGTGTCATGTTCTGCCTTCTAGTAGCAAAATTGCAAGAACCAAGTCCTCAACAAATGGTCATTTGGGAAGCAATTCGGAATCAAATATAGACAGTGTTTGTACTATTCTTGGAGAAATGAAAGTCTGTCCAATGTGGAAGGGAGGTAGGCAAAAGAGTAGGATGCTGTGGGTAAGATCATGGATGACTAGAATCCTAACGAAGTATTTTGACTGAGCTCCCAGTTATCCAAGCTTCTTTATCCTATGCCACTTTGTCCTTTCATTGTTGTTGTTTAGTGTTCAAGCCAGAGACCTGCTTTGTAAGATGCTAAACTCAGAACCTACAGCTTAACACTAAAATGTTTAATGTGAAATAGTAAGTGACTAGAGAGACTGAATGAAGTGTGTGCCCTGTGAGTTAGGGTCTTGCTCATTCATCTAAACGAATGCTAGGAGATCTGAGTTCTGTAAGCCACCACTTTGACACTGCTTTGAAGAATAAAATGAGCCTATGAGCTTTGTTTTCACCCCTGAGATTAGTCTGTGTGTGCTCAGTACTAACTGACATAGGAGACCTGTCATTTAACATTTTTACCAAGTTCTTTTAGGGAATTTTGTAGATGCAATACATATTTTTCTATTTAAAATTTTAGCTTATGACTTATGATGTATGAAAGTTATACAAGACTATAAACTCAGGGTTTTTGTAAACACTTCTTTCTTGGATTTCTATCTCTTTTATGCCATTCTGTTGACTGGTGTCATGAACCCTTAATTTTCAGTACATGTCTAAACCAGAACTCCTTTCTGTAAAGGATAACTCATTTCCTTTTGGAAATTACATTTTTTTTTCAAACCATAACACCCTTTACTGTTTGATTTTTCTCTTTTTATTTTCCTTGAGTATTTCAAATTTTGTCAGGGTATTATGATGCATGGAAATAGCTTTGGTTTCTCTTTGTGAGATTCTATCACTAGATCTAACACTCAGTACCTTGGGAAGTTTAGTCAAAACTACTGATCTTTTGAGACCCGAACTGATTCAAATCAAAACATCATTAGCAGTTGAGTCACAGGCTTTATTCTTCTCTGTTATTTCTATCACAAAACAATTAATATTCTATTGATTTTGTATCTCCCTCATACTTAACTCCAAATCATCTCTACAACCTGCATGCTTTACACCATCTTTGGGGAATATTTTCAAATCCAAGAATTTTCTGAAACTTGCCCATCAGAAATTATCACCTCCATTATGAATTCCTTAGAAATGGATCCCAGGAGGAGATCTTGGCATATAACAAATCGGCTAGGAAGACTTTTAATAAAATCAGTGCAGTAAATGAGGGAATAACACACAAGAGTTGTTTTGAAAGTTGCATGCCTCTGGTGCATAGAGAAACACAAAGCCAAATGTCAATTACTTACAGTACCTTAAAACAAAAAACAAAACAAAACAAAAAAATTTGCATTGGAACTCTAGAAATCCTGCTTATTTTTATTGTCAACCAATTCCTGCAAGGCAACATTCATGGTGAGTGGGAAAGTAAATGTTCTATGGGAGTAAGGTGGTTTTTGTTCCTTATGAACATTGCCTCTGATGTTTGTATAGAACTGATAGATGCAAGAGGTTCTCAGAAGTTTTGCTTGGGTTGCAGAGTTCCATATAACTTGCAGCTCTGTTTTTTAAATTGTTTAAATGAAAGAGAAATAGTCAACAGCGCTTTGTTTCATAACTATTTAAAGTTAATGACTGAATCTGTGTGTGGCCATATTTTCCCTTGTAGAGATAGAGTCCTTTAAGGATGAACAAATCTCAGTTTTCGACTGGCAGTTTGTAATTGGATCATATGTAACAGTGTGGTAATTTCCATGTTTTATTTTTTGGGAAATAAGTGGTTTTTTTTTTGTTTGTTTGTTTGTTTTGTTTTGTTTTTGTTTGTTTGTTTGTTTGTTTTTTACCTTATATATCAGATAATTAGTGCCACACAATACCATTTATTGTTGTTGTTTTGGTTTTATGAGACAAGATTTTTTTTTTTCTGTATGACAGAACCCTGGCTGTCCTGTACTCGCTTTGTAGACCAGGCAGGTTTCAAACTCACAGAGAGCCACCTGCCTCTGCCTCCAAGTGCTGGAATTAAAGTCATGGACCACCATGCCAGGCTTCTACATATTTTCTAATAACAGATGATTTATCATATAAAATTATTCAAATGGTATGATAACAAGAAGAAAATGCTTCCATGATTACATACCACAGTACTGTAAGGGAGTTCTGATCATCTCTCCTACCTAATATATTTGAGGTCCACAGTATAATCAAGTTGCAAAAATTGACTGACATCTCAAACCATAGGTGATCAAGTCGAGATTCAAAGTAGGTCGGATAACTTCATGGTTTTCACTCTTAGTATTTGTTGTGTTACCCTAACATGTCTGTGTGTGTGTGTGTGTGTGTGTGTGTGTGTGCATGTGTCTACTAAGATATACCCTTTGATCAGTATTTTATGCAATAGATGGGTCTGCAGCTTTGGTTAAGTTCACAGTGGGCAATCTTAGTTCTATTCTTATTTCCTTTTCCCAAGTGCATGGAGAAAAGTAATTGTCGCATTATTCTCATCTATTAAAAAGGACAGTAATAATGTTTACCTCATAGGGCTTTCATTAAGTTTAAATGACCAAATATACTTAAGAGCACATAGTGTGAGGGTAAGTACTTGATAAGCAGAATCTAAATTGTCACGCTTTTATTCTTACATAACTCCATCTGAGCACATGGTTTCATTGGGTTTTGCTCAGTGAGAGGTTCTATTGGAAAATTCTGCCTTCTGTCTTCTAGAATGAAGTGTTTAGGGATTTTTATGAAGAAACACCACCTGGGTCTACATTCGTTAGTTAAACAAACTGAAGATGACAAAATATGCTAAGACCCTAGAATCTATCTCACTAGATCTCCCCTTCATGTATCTCCTAAATAAATTGATTGTTTACCAATACTGTAAAGTTTAAAGGATGTGTCATTCACCATATATAACCTTCTAAATCAGCACATAGGCCTTGGAGTGAAAAGTGATCAAGAGTTATTTAATAATATATTTAAATATTATTCCTAGAAGCTTGTTTGTTTTCTAATAGGCGACAGAAAGAAATGGATTCGGATGTGAGGAGAGGTGGGGAAGAACTGGGAGAAACAGAGATGGGAAATCATAGTCAAGGTATATTATGTGAGAACAAAGAAATGTGGATCATATTGCTGTCCCTGTATATTTAAACACATTTTGAAATTCTCCTGCTGGAAACAGAATGGCTTCTCTAAGCTTAGTGAGTCTTCTGAGTTATGAAGAAGGAAAGGTTAAAAAAAATTGAATGGCTCAAATCCCTTCATATATGGGTCCTAAATACTGATGAATATGAATTTTATATAATAGTAGGTCTAACAATGTCAGCACAAATATAATGTGTATGAAGCAGAAAGTATTTTTTAAATTTATTTTTATATTAATTACAGTCTATTTGGTATCACAGCTGTAGCCCCCTCCCTCATTCCTTCCCAATTCCACTCTCTCTCCCTCCTCTTCTCTCATGCCCCTCTATTTTTTTACACCTCTTATGTTTTCTTTATGAGCAAAGCACAAGACCAGAGTCAAACAAAGTACTATAGTATCTAACATCTGAATAGGATTTCAACTTTATGTGACAGGTCTTAGTATCCCATTTTACAGTTATAGTAACATTTTAACTAAACAGATTAACAAATTCTTTATAAAATATGTGCATACTGTATACACACACTTGTCAAAAACATACAGTTTGGATGTGAAAATGTATCTACAAGAGCCAGTAACTCTACATCTGCGACCTAGAGTAGTGATCAATTTCACAAGGTCATGGAGGTTCCTGCATTGAAGTTGAACTAAAGTGAGTATCACGCATGGATCTGTCACACTACTGAGTAACAAACAGATACCACGGAGAGTCATGTCATCTCCAGTGTTCATCCACTGATCTAACACAGACCTTTACCTCGAGTTATTTAGTCACTTAATACTCAAGTAAAAACAAGAAAAATAAAAATATTGACAAATACAGCAAGTAAAAAGCAAAATATTTTTAAAATAATATTTTTATCTATGTCATGCCGTGCCATTCTGAAACAGCCCCATATTGCACACGTGGGATTAAAACAAAAACGTGTGCATAGCATGACTGTGTTTTTAAAGATGCCAAAATTCTCACTATAGTGATATAACTTAAGCTTAACTGAAAAGAGTGAAGTAATGATTATACGCTTGAATCTTGTAAGAATATTAGTGTTTGCCACAGCCTTTGGTCTTCACATGTCTCTGCACTGTTTGCTGTCTGTTTAGAGCTTCCCCCTCTTTCATCTCTTAGTTAACACAAATTGTTCCATGTGTTCTTTGTTTTACACACACATACCACTTTGAGCACTATAATAATCATGAAATCTTGGTTGGTGTTAGAGTAGTGGTGTAGTGGTTTCTCTCTCTCTCTCTCTCTCTCTCTCTCTCTCTCTCTCTCTCTCTCTCTCCCTCTGTGTGTGTGTGTGTACATGGGTGTTTTTGCCCTCAACATAAGATGTTTAGAATGGTTCCTGCTCAGGCACTATCCACCTTAGTGTTTGAGATGGAGTCATTCCCTGGGACTGGAACTCACTGATTAGTTTTAACCAGATGCCAATAAAGAGTCAAGGATCCTTCCGTATCTCTCCATAGTGCTGGGATTATGGGTACTTATTGTATCCCTAGGCTCTTTAATGTGGCTGCTGAGAATCCAGCTGAGATCCTCATGTTTGCATGGAAAGCAATTCACCAAATAAGCTATTTTTCCAGCCCCTGTTCTTTAATTCTAAAGTTAAATAATGAACTAAAGATGTGGGGATAATTACAACATCATAATATAGATGTGGTCTTAATTTAGGGTAGGGTTTTCAGAGAGGAAACACTGTATCTAATGTCACATTATAGCAATTTTTTTAACCGCTGAAAGAAATTTCTAAACGTTATTTAGAGAAGGAATAGACACTACAACAGGATCCACAGTCCTGTTTCCTTAAGGAAATCAATATTTTCTCTTACATCAGGTGAGGTGCAGTGGAGGATATTGAATTCCATGGGGCACAGGTACAAATCTGAGACTGCTCCCAGCCAAAAGGATTAAATCAGGACCTCTGGGGGTGTCACCGGTGCATTGTGTTTTGGGCTTTTTATATGTTTGGTTGTTTTTAAGTACAAAAAATGACTATAAAAATATACGTGTGAGCACCCAAGTTTGGTATTCCATGAATAGTAGAGAGTCAACTTATGGGTATTTTTTTTAACACACTTCACATTAAGATGCTTCTGCAGCAAGATGGAGCTGTCTATCACTGAAGCTACAGGGAGTTTCTGGAGGCTGTTTAAAGCTAGAAACCTCCGGAGAAAATTTTCGGGAGAAGGTTTTGTCTTGGGAATATGCATGCATCATGGAGATTTCAAGAAATATAATAAAGGATTGCACAGTTAATGTAAGTGCCATGATTACAAATGATAGCCTTATGAATTTAATATTTTCTGTAGATTGCAATGCATTCTATTTACATTTCTTGAGGGTTTTATCATTACAGCAGAGTTCACTGGGTTTATTTGTAGAGAAGTAAATCACAGAGCCATGATTTCTGGATTGACTGACCATGATCTAATGGTTCTGTTCATTTGTGTGCTGCTTCCTTAACTGCTGACAGCTGCAAAGGGAGCTGAAACTTCTGGCCAGGACTGGTCGGCTAGCAACCATGTTTTTCTAAAGACAACAGATGTTTAGTAGGGAGATTTTTGGTAGAAGTTTGATAGTTGTGAATTTGTTCTAAGCAATCTAGTCTCAAAAGAGTATTTCTGAGCAACTAAAATATTCACTAGGGAGGCTCCTGACTTGTTTCCTGTTTTCTCCTTCTTCAGATGTCCATGCTCTTTGCCTTTCGGGATGGGGATTGAGCATTTTAGCCAGAGTCCTCCCTCTAGATTAGTTTATTTAGGTGTACGGATTGTAATAGGTTTATCCTATATCATATGTCTATATGAGTGAGTATATACTGTGTGTGTTTTTCTGTTTCTGGGATAGCTCACTTAGGATGATCCTTTCCAGTTCCCACCATTTACCTGCAAATTTCATGACTTCCACAGAGGGCCTGTGAAAGGCCCTGCAGACTATCAAAACAGACTTATGGCCAAACTTTGGGCAGAATGCAGGGAATCTTATGAAAGAAGTGGGAAATAGTAAGATCTGGAGAGGACAGGAACCCCACAAGGAGAGCAACAGAACCAGAAAATTTGAACACAGGGAGTTTCCCAGAGACTCATACTCCAACCAAGGACTATTCATGGAGATAACCTAGAACCCCTGTACAGATGTAGCCCATGGTAGTTCAGGGTCCAAGTGGGTTCCATAGTAATAGGAACAGGGACTGCTTCTGACATAAACTGATTGGCCTGCTCTTTGATCACCTCCCCCTGAGGGGGGAACAGCCTTACCAGGCCACAGAGGAAGACAATGCAGCCACTCCAAATGAGACATGATAGACTAGGATCAGAAGGAAGGAGAGGAAGACCTCCCCTATCAGTTGACTTGGGGAGGAGCATGTGTGGAGAATGGCGATGGAAGGGAGGGATTGGGAGGGGAGGAGGGAGGGAACTAGAGGGGGGATACAAAGTAAAGTGCAATTAAAATTAAATTAAATTAAAATTAAAAAAATATTCACTAGGCATTAGTTTGTAAGTCGTACCTCCTCTTTCATTTGGATGAAGCAAACTACAAAAGACCATAACCCAAAACTTGAAAATGGAGTCAGTGTAACAGGAAGATAATAACTAATAACTGATGTCTAAGCCAAAATTTTGATTAATTGTTCACTGGGTTTCCTTTTCCAATGTATGAAGTAGAATTCTAAATATATATTTGATTTGCATTCTCTTACTTTATAACTGTAATTTCATTAAATGCTTTTTTGATGAAATTAGTCATTAAATTTTTGTCTTTAAAAGTTGAGCTGCGGAATGCTATGCCTTAAAGATGGAGCTGATTTCCGCCTTCCACCTTCCCGATGGTGAGTGCTCTCTGTCACGAACAACTCCACATTTGGCTAAAGCCGAGGATCTGGCTTGCTTCCATGTATGTGGACCTATCTGCATTGCCCACGTGGCACGCCTGGGTTGGCTACCCAGAGGCTATTTAAGCTGTGGGCTGGCTTTCCCCAGGGTCCGAGGATTGTTCAAGGTTCCTGAATAAACTGCATTGAAAAAAAAAATGAATAATGAAAGAAAAAAAAAGTTAATTTAAAAATGTGATATCAGGTCAGTGTTTGTATATAGTTTTTATTAGTTTGTAATTTATTTCTCTATTTGCTTTTCTTTGCAGAATTAATATTCACGTAGATTTGTTATAGCAAAGGAAAACCATTTTGTTATTATTTTAGAATCTTATTTTTAAATTAAACAGGATAGATAAGCAACTTGTTTTATTTTTTAAATTCATCTTTAAAATCATCAATCAATAATGTTTATAATACATAAAGACCCTTCTGAGTCCTTCTGACTAAGTTTAGACCAAGGCATACACACTTCAATTTTAATAGAGTATTTACAGATAAATTGCCCTTATAGGACTTATTCAAGCATTTGACAATTTCACATAATCTTTTTTATGTAAATAGTCAGTGGTATTTGAAAACACAAAACAAAACAAAGCAAAAAACTAATTGAATCAAATGCTTTAATTGTGTTGTTTAAGAAACCAGGACTCTACACTGACATTGGAATCTGACTAAGCCATTTGCCAGGAAGTACTTTACAGGGTATTAAGAATTCTGCTCAGGTCTTATTTATAACATTTAATAAATGACTCTGGTTTTATTACAAGATTTATCCCAGGTGCCTGTAATACATGAATATGGTTTTACTTCAAAGTAATTCATGCAAGAGAGACTAATTGAACATCTGTACGGACCAGGTACGCCAGCTTAAAACACTGTTCGGAACGGACAGTGTTCTCGCTCTAAGAAACTCAAATTTCAGAAGAAACTGGGAAGATCACAATTAACAGCAACCAAAATTATGATAAGAAAAAAGAATGTGTGTGTGTGCGCGCGAGTGTATCTGTACCCATGGGTGTGCACAGGACAGAGAAGGATACCTACTACTCATCTCTACCCTTCATTCCCCAGAGACAGTGTCTCTCCTAGCGAACCTTTAACTTGACTCAGTTGTCCTCCTGACTCTGTCAGGCCCCACCTACATTTCAAGCTATGAGATTACAGGCCTGTGTGACATTACTTGGGTGCTGGGGCTTCAAACTCATTTCCTCATGTTTAGGCATCAATGCTCTTATTGAGCCAGCTCTAAGAAAAAGTCTTGAAGGAAGAATTGCCATGCAATGAAATAAAAGGATAAAAGTTAATGATCTACCTAATTGGACTGAGGGTCCAAGATATGCCTCTGCAACATGTGTGTGTGTGTGTGTGTGTGTGGTATTGAAGAGGAAATAGTAGAAAGATAAAGAGGATTACAGTCAGAGAATCATAGTAGGAAAAACAAAACAAAATAGAATACCCCAAACAAGAGTAGTAAAGCAATTGTTCCAAATAATGCTTTGACAGCTTCATAACAAGCATCTATATCCAGATGTTTAAACACATCCTTCCACATGATCCTCACAGTAGCTCCATGAAGTATCTTGAGTGGTTCTGTTAAACGAGAAGAAACTGAAATGTACAGAAATTAAACAAATTGTTCAAGGTTGTGTGTAGGAGCCTGACTCTGGGACAGTGAAAATGTATATATGACGCTCCTTTTCTTAGCCATGTGGAGTCCTGCAAGAATGACGTTCTTAAAAATGTACGGAAGCATGTTAGAAGCATGCCCAAGCTTTTGGGCAGAGGAGAAAAGCTAATGCACATACTTGCATATAAGAATAAGGACCTAGTTTCCAGGGTCCCCATTTGGAATTCTTTGTGAGAGGGCAAATTTTCGCCTTTCAAGCTGTGTGGACTGTGTGAAGTGCTGTGCTCCTGGAAGAGTCACAGAGAAACCCTGCAGAGTGAAGACTGTTAATAGATTTTATTAATTCACAACACATTTGTTAAGCACTTACTACATGCCAGGAGCCATGATGATGTGGTATGGCAACAAACCCCGATAAAAGAATTATAACTACAGAATGCCGTTAGGAATTGTTGACATTAGTCACATTATAAATGGTGTTCATTGGTTTTTATAGATTTATTTACAATGTCTACTTATGTCAGTATATAGCATTTGTGTTTTTACCTTGTTTGCTTTGTTCAAGGAAACCTTGCCAGATTTATAAGATTCATACAACAGACCCTGTGAATTTATTTAGTGACTGTATGTTAGTAATGGCTTGTAGAGGTTTTATGTGTAGTATAAATGTCATGAATACCAGCCTGATAGACAAATCTTCTCTATTGAAGCTTACAGCTCCCACAATTGCCTGCATGGAGGCACATGCCTTTCCAGGAGAATGTACGTGGGCATGCCTATCCTGAAGCAGGTGTTAGAGGGAGAGAAACATCTTTGATTCTGGTTGTGACTAGTGGAAACAGACATAGTGGTCATGGTTAGAATATGAACACTCTTGTGCCTCCTTGAGCCCAGAATTTCTGATATAGGAAACAGTGATTTTTGTTTGTTTTGTTTGTGTGTGTGTGTATAGACACTGTGCACCAAGTTTAAGAAACTCATTAGATAAACCTGCCTACCTTCTGATTTCTATCCTCAATTTCTAGGCTTGGAAAAAAAGACATTATTGCTTCAATGCTTTGACCTTCTTCTTCTACCTGGCTTGATATAAAATAAAGTAGCCCTTTTAAAAATTCTCTAAGTTCCTGATAATGACCCCAGATAAATCCTAATTTTGGCTTTTCACCACACACTTAGATGTCATATGATACTAGATAATTCGTTTAGCCCTCTGAAGCCGTGGTTTATTTTACACATAAAATTAAGTAGTTAGAACGAAAATAGCTAGAAAATGAAAGGGAATTTGTGGCAGTGACTGGAAAGTAATCTATTCTCATCAAGAATACTGGGTATATGTGTGATAGAACCTTAAGGAAATATTGTGAGGAATATGAAGGCTGTGTGAACATTGTTTTTCTCTCTCTCTTGTTCTTCCCTGTTGATGGGTGTTATTCTCATTCTCAGTTTTTCTTTGTGCACTGTCATCTAGCAAGTAATGAAGAACATTTTAGTGAAAATTTTGAAGTCTTGATTAAAAAAAACAACAACAACAACACAGCAATTCACTCCCCCTCAGTGGAGGGGAATAGGAGGAGAAAGAGGGAGGAAGGGTAGGATTGGGAGGAGACAAGGGTAGGGGCCACAGCCAGGATACACATTGAATAAACTGTAATAAATGATAATAAAAAACACATCAATGTTATAAAAATGTTTTCATTTTAATTCCAAGTGTTGGGATATTGGACTGCATCAGAATAGCTGACTATGATTTGCCTCGTGCTCCAGCAGAGGTGTGATATTTCCAGCTACAGATGGTTTCTGTGAATGTGTGATGTTTAGAATTTTGAGGAGTTTTCAGAGGATATATAAAATCTAAAGCCTCAATAGGTGAGTTGCTGGCTGGTGGTTGGATGCTATTGGTTACTGTTGGTCATGGTTTTTTAAGGTGTGTGCAAAGAAATGAGAAGAAGAATATATTAGATATCCTACTGGCAAAGATCAAACTTGCCCCAAGGATTTTGAGGCCCCTAATCATCAGGAGGTAGTCTAATAATGACATTGCTGTCTTTCCCCTCTTTTTCTTAAACCTTCCAGTGTTAGAGTGTTGAAAGGGTGGAGGAAAAGGGGTAGAGAAGGGTGGAAGAAAGAAGAAACCACTAAATAGCAAAACATTGATGACAACCATTTGGTTTATTTCATATCTTTCTTTTAAAATTCCTGAAACAAGACTAAATTTTTTTGTTTAGCCCCTGTCCCATAATATATTTGATTGAGTCTGGCTCCTCTCATTAAAAGAATGTTGATTCTTGATATAGTTCATTGGATGTGGGGGAGTGAAGAGATTTAGACAAGTTCCCTAAACTGAAGCTCTGGTAATATTCAGTGGGAGTCTAACAAATTGTGTTTTATATCCTCTTGTGAAAAATGGTTTTGCCTTGGATCTTATCAATGCATGGCCTCCAAAGATGGACCTGACTGGGGGTCCATTTGGTGCTTAGTTGTTTCTGTGAAGAGACACAATCTCCAAGTTAACTTTTATAAGAGAAAGCATTTAATTGAGGGCTTGCTTAGAGTTTCAAATTAATACATTATCATCATGGCAGGAAACATGGCATCAGGCAAGCGGGCAAGGGGCTCATGCTTACAACTTATATCACAGAAAATGCAGGTAGAGAGAGAGAGGGGGGTCTGCAGTGGGCTTAGGAAATCTCAAAACACACTCCCAGTGACACACCTTCTCCAACAAGGCCAAACCTCCTAATGTTTTACAAATAGCTCCATTAACTGGTGGCTAAAGATTCAAATATATAAGCCTATAGAGGCTATTCATGCTCAAAACACTACAATAGAGAATGATGAAAACAAACAAACAAACAAACAAACAAACACCCAACCAGACAGATTTATAGACACACACAAAACAAACAAAAACACTTATTTGGTTGGTGAGGGATGTCTTATGGAGAACCTTTGGCACCTTGGATATCATTGTGTTTATTATACAGAATTGAGCAGAGAAGTAGGGGTTATTGAATGAATCTGAACAAGGAGTTGTGTTATTCTATGCAGTAAAAAAAAAGGTTTTAGCCCACAGCTGGATGTAAGTTCAGCTAAACTTGGTAGGAACAGTCTTTGTAGCAGAGCTGTTGTCCAGCAATAAACACCCATGGGTGAAAAGCCATGGCTGACAAGTTATGCACATGCTATCAATATCCAAAGGGGGAGGTTTTGCCATTTTCCTGTGAGCCTCACCCAGAGGGAAGGCTTTGCCGCTCTCCCATGGGCTAGATCTGTGAGGTCCTTGATATGGCTTTGCCCATGTCAAGAGTGCATTCACTAGCTACTCTATTCCCTCAGGACTCCCACCACTCCCCACAGTAGTCTTTTTGGAACAGGAAAATTTGTTACTGTATGGCCGCTAGTTCATGCATGCTAATAGTTGTGGTTATCATTGGGGTTATTATATCTTAAATTCGTTTCTTATACTATTTGATTAAAAAGTTTCTCAAATACCATAAGACTTCACCAGGAAGGCATAATTAACATTTCCTTCATACTAAATGTTCAATAACTATTAATAAATGACATTGTTTTAAAGTAGCATTAAATAAAATCCCTGAGAATATCTTATTTTTTAGTTTCAAGCTTATTGAAAATTAATTTTATATTCATATTATTTTATAGTTTTGATATAAATAACCCTAATATGCATTAATATTCTTTAATATTATTTAACAGTATTTACCATGTATTAAAATAACATTAAAATCTAACTACTCTTTGATCAGGTGTCAGGAAAAGGTACTAGCAAGGTGCTAAGGAAGAGTCAAGATTTTGCACAAAACAATTGGGTAGATTCTAGATTATCTCAGTACAAAAAGCATTTTACTATTCAACCATTTGTATTCAGTGCTAAAAAGGATGTGTGTCTAATTTTGTCACAAAGATTTCTAGAAACAAAAGCTACAAATATGTAGAAATACTTATCATGATGGTATGTTTTTATGAATGGAACACACATATTCTAAGATAGCTCAGCCATAATGTCTTATCAATTATCTTTGAATTATTGCAATGGAGAAGATATGATGTAGGTGGGAGTTATCACCTGTATAACATATAGGTTGCGCAATGAAGCACAACATGCTACGCATGAGGTAAAGGGGCGTGTGCATTAATAAAGGAAGGCAAACTTCATACAACCACTTGGAAATCAATCTTTCACTTTCTCAGAAAATTAGGAATAGCGCTACCTCAAGATCCAGCTCCTGGGCAGATAGCCAAAAGATGCTCAACACACAACAAGGACATTTGCTCAACTATGTTCATAGCAGTTTTATTCATAATAGCTAGACTCTGGGAACAACCTAGATTTCCTAATGTGGATATTAACCATATAATATAGGACAAACATACTACTATCTATAGTCCCGGAAAAGCTAAACAACAGGGAGGACTCTAGGGAAGATACTTAATCCTCATTCAGAGGGACAAATGAGATAAATTATTATTCTTTTTTAAAAAAAAAAAACAACAACATTCTTTAGGTGCCTGGTTTCTCTTTTAACATATTTGTAGGCTCCTTTAGTTTATCATCTCCATTTTTTAATATAAAGGCATTTTGTGTCACCCATATATTTTATATAAGAGACAGAACCGTTATTTAAATTTAGATCTAGTTTCAAAGTTCCTGTTTTTTCCCCCAATAATCCAGCTTTTCCTGATGGCCAATCAAGTATTGTTCTTTAGTACTTCAGTATTTTTTTTTGAAGTAATGTTCACAATAATGCCTTTTATAAAATTGTAATAGTCTCTGTGTGAGAATTTAAACAAGAAGACACTTACGCTGATCTCGTAAAGAAAGGGCTTTCTTCCCATTATGGATTCTCACTCTGTGCTTGAGGTTGCCTGTTAGAGCTGGCCAATGGCTGTCAGCTGCCCTCCATGGGTTAGCTCATTTAATTCCTTCTTGTAAGTGGATAACTTCATTGCCTTTATCACTTCTGCTTCACTGCCCTGAATTCTCTCTAATTTGTTGAGTTGTCCACTAGATGAGGATAAAGCAGAGTTAAGTAATAATCTTCTAAAGTGAGTCATTTGTCTTCCTATTTATCTTCTCTCTGTTATATGTGTACACAATCAACTCTCAGTTATTGTAGTGATGGAAAGACAGGCTGTACTGAACTTATTCCAAAAGCTACTTATGAGAGACTTACCATCAGGATAACCTTTTTTTTGTAGCTGATATTCCATAATGCACTTCAAGTATATCGAAGAGTCACGAGGGAACTTTTAAGTGTATTTAATATCAAAGAATAGTTAAGTTACAGTGAGATATTTTCCTGAAGATGACCCATATAGAGTATATGGAGAATTGAAGGCATAAAGGCACTTTATAAGAGATGTACATTGCCAAATTTGGAGTAAAGTATTGAAAACCAGAATGTAGGCTGAACTGTCATCTCTTGCATCCTTTCTGTTTATAGTATATTGAGGAAGGACTAAGCATGTACACTATAGTTTTCAAGCAGTTCCCTTAATCCTTTCTTATAGAATTGTATTTACTTAGTGGGTCATATTTTGTGGCAGAGTATTTTTTGTAGTAAATGCAGACATTTTTATTTTTTATTAATTTATAAGAGTTAAAATACATCTGTATAACCCAGTCCCTTTTCTTTTCCCTCCTCCCTTGTTTCTTCCCTCCAAATCTCCCATGTTTTCTTCCTCTATATTCTTTCCATGCTTATCCACTCTGTCTCCAGTTCATGGTGTCTTCTTCTTTGATTAATTACTGCTACGTTTATATAATGTAATTACATATAAATTAATCATATTGTTCATATACATTATTACATGTGGAATATATATTACATATCTACATTCATGTGTATCTGTGCATACATATATAAATAAAACGTGCTGAGTCCGTTTAGTGTTGATTGTGTGTATGTGATTTCATAGCTGACCAGTGGGATTAGATAACAAGCTAAGGGCATTCATCATTGAAAGAGGTTAATTATTTTTCTCTCAGCAGTCCCTAGTTGGATGTAGTGCTTTGTCTAGGGGTAGGACCCCACAAGATTTTCCCCTTTTTACCTTAGCATGCTATTGGTATTGTCATTGATCTGATCCTGTTGGGGTGTCGTGAGTGTAGTTTCACTGCACACCTCACAGCATGCCTCCTGGTTCTCTTCCTCTTCTGCCATGTTTCCAAAGCCTTCGGTGCAGGAGTTGGGTTGTAGATGCATGCATTACTGGAGCCCCATTAATTGTGGATCTCTGCAATATGACAAGATGTGGTTTTCTGTAATGGTTTCCACTTGCTGTAAATAAGCTTCTTGTTCCCTGGGCATAGGGTAAGTTTAGAATGCAGCTAGGAATCATGCTTTCTAGTAAAGCAGCACCGGCTGGGATCTCTTCTGAGCTTAACAACCTCACCAGATCCATTTAGTAGCACCAAACTTCTTGATGCTCACACTGCTATTATTAAGTGTTGGTAGTTTCTTTTGAATTCTCATTGAATCTTCTCTATTACCTTCTCTTGATTTTTTTTTCTTCCCTTGTGGCACACTTCCCATGTTAGTGCCATTTAAAAATTTCATTTGCATATGATTTGTTTTACTTTTCATATAGTAATGAAGGCACTTAAATTTAAAGCCTAAATAGAGCGTACTGGCTGCTTCTTTCCCCTGTAACTCTATCTATGGCTATTTATTCTTACCAGTTTTTTTTTGTTTTTGTTTTTGTTTTTTTTTTTTTTTTTGCTCTTTCAATGGTTTCCAAACCATCATCTTTGAGCTACCTTGAATTATTTTAGAAAGATGGATTTCATTAATCATTGAAAGTATAATGATTACACTATATACATTTACCTTTTGTCTTGCAATTTTATCAGCAAAGTGGACAATGCTTGTTTGGTCTGATTTGATTTTTATATATTTGTCTGCCCATTTATTATTCATATGTCTTCACTTATATTTCCCTTATATTCCAGTATTTTATTTTAATGACTCCTATTTGTGTCAGAAAAAAAAAATGATACGAAGTTACTTCTTACGGCTCAACTATAGAAATGAGTAAATCACCTGTTTATCAGCATTGTCAATGAACAATACTGTTATAATATAAAAGCTTCATATATCGAATGAGCACCATCGAAGTTAGTTCACACTGCTTGGTCATGGCGGGAGGGAGAGTCTATAAACTGAGGCCTCCTTTGTGTCAATGGTCTCACTTTATCACTACACCCAGGCAAGCACTTCATACTTAGTAACTTTTTTCTTTTTCTTTTTTTTTTTTTTGTCATATAGCTAGTTTTGCATGGGATGGTCTTTCAGCTTTCGGAACTGAAAAATTCTTTGTTGAATTCCTAAGAACATGGCCAAGAAAGATATTCCCTTCAGGCTTCTAACGTGGCTATTGGAATTCGTTTTGGAGAAAATTGCTACTCTTACAGAAAGTCAAAAGTACTTTGAAAAACTGCAGCTATTTCCTCCCATAATGATAGTCTTTAATAAAAACGCTGTGTTCTAATACCCACATATGCCATTTTACTATGCCAAAGTATGCAAATGCTCTCGTAAAATATTATTTTATAGTCATCTTTATTTCCCAATTTCTTTGCTGAGAATCTTCATTTATTACTTTAATTTTAACATCATTTGTACAATATTGCCGCATTTAACAAGCAAATAAAAATCTCCTTGAATTTTTCTCCTTGTTTCTTAAAAATTAAACACACAAGCTAGTTTAGGGAGAGAATTTAGACAAATACAAGTACATAAATATTTAACAATTTTTACTTACGTGACTTCATTAGCTTATGTGTAATCTACTTTTAAAGATGACATGTTAAATGCATGTTTTTCTGTGTGAATATAAACATGGTTTCTTAGATGCCAAGCCTTCGCATTGGATGAAATCTAGGACTTAAAGAGTAACTATATCAGAAAAAAAAATGATAGTGACTCTAAGTACTTCATAAACATGAAAAATCACCTTGCTTTACTCTTTATGGAATTCTTCCTTGACTGTTATAATTATTCTCAGTATTCTCTCCCGGGTACACTCAACACTTGGTTATACAGTGCCTCGATATATGTGCAGCCTTACAGACTATTGTGGCTTTCCCAGTGAAGCCTTTCACACTTGTCTGTTGTCATGGCCTGTGAGGAGTAACATCATTCAAAGACCCCATGACTCGGAAGCCACTCATTCACCTGCATTTCTTCTAACTTGCCCTGTAAATATAATGTGTGGCTTGTCTTTACACACCTAAGGGTTGCATCCTCTGAACCCATCCATTGCTGTCAATTCAAGCAGGGCTCAAAGTGCTGCGCCCTTTTGTGCTATAAGCAGAAAGTGAAAATTTAAGACTGTGGGTTCTGAAGACCCTTTAACAGTGACTTTTATCTTTTTATCTTTGTAAATGAGCATGCCTTTTATTTTTTATTTTTATTTTTTCACTGAAGATCAGGTGGAGACTTCATTGACAGGCTTAACAATGATAGCAAGTCAAAGACAAGGACACTAAGTGAATATTGTTGATAGAAAATCAGAACTCGTGCCATTGCTTTGTAGTAGGAATTTATTACCTGAATTGCCTTGCAGCACTGTCTCTAGAGAGATATATTTTAAAGTATACTTCCTTGCTTGATTTGTCTTTTCTATCTCAGTGGGCTAAGACAGTTCTTTTTAGTGTGTGCATAATTATTATGGGAAATTCCATACTTGTACAGAGAATCACACAGCACAAATGGTTAACTGTGTTTGTTTCTGAAACCTGCAGGCTGAGTGCAGTTTGGCTGCTCACTGACAGCCTACTTCTACCCCCACGTCTAGCCTTTTTATTTGCCTCAGCAATCGACTTGTAGAAAATGTCTCTACTTAATCAACATAACCTTCTGCAGCTCTTTGAAATCCTTGCTCTGTGAGCCATGAATGTCAGAAACATTTTATAACTTCCAGTGAAGGCTTTTGTCCTATTGATGAAAGATGAGAAGTTGAAATGGACACATTATGTCTAACACTGACATTAGAGAATGGATTGATGTGGTTTTTTTTTTTCTTTCTCTAAACTAGTGAAGAGAGATGATAGAGAATATTCCAAATAATTTTAGAAACATCTTTACGTGACCTATTGAATGATCACTGAACACCCAGAAATAATATTCAATTTGAGTGGATGTCCCAAAACATCTCAGATGAGATATTTTCCATATAGTATCAGTCAACATTGTGTCATTTCCGAGATGACGGGGAGGGAACCAATGTGGGGCTGCCTCTGGCTTCACAAAAGACAGAGAAATGTTGAATACAGTTTCTAATGTACCGATGATGTAATCCTTCCAATATTTTTTAATGTAAAAAAATCAACTTTTTCTTTTTATCATTTATGATAAAGTGAGAGCCCATTCAGGATATATCTGTTAACTTGTGCTACATAAAGGAATGCTAACATAGCTTCATTTAAGGGAACTCTTGAGTCTATAGTGCCTTAAGAGGACAAAAAGCATAAATGAAGGACAATAGTGTACCCTTCATCAGAAACAGCATATGGACAACATTGCAAATATGAGTCTGCATATATGTTATTTGGGAAAAAATATATTATATAATTTACCTTTACAGTGTTATTACATCACTTTTCTCAAATGTAGTTTCAGTTTAGGCCTATTTTGTGTAAGCAACCAAGATCTGTGTAAAATAGCTTTATTCGTAGATTTAGTTCTGTTAGTGATGTCTGCATTAAAGAAAATGTGGTCATGTATTTTTATGCCAATAGGATTTAGAACAATTATTAATGAACATCTCATCATATAATTCTCATTAAAAAATACTGGATGGTAATTAGCTTCTATCTCTGATCAACTAATCTAAGAGAATGCTTTGTGTATTCAGAAAAAAAATTAAGAAGTATGACTCTAGTTAAAAATGGTATTTTACCCCAACCAAGGACCATGCATGGAGAGGACCTAAAACTCCTGCTCAGAGATAGCCCATAAACTCAGTATAGTAAGGGGTGCAGGGTCTTTCTCTGGCATGAACTCAATCAATGACAGGCTGTCTGATCACCTCCCCCTGAGGGGGGTGCAGCCTTGCCATGCCACAGAGGAAGACAATGCAGCCAGTCCTGATGAGACCTGATTAGGCTAGGGTCAGATAGAAGGGGAAGAGGTCCTCCCTTATCAGTGGATTAGGGGAAGGACCTAGGGGGAGAAGCTGGGAGGAGATGAGGGAGGGGGTCACAGCTGGAATGCAAAGTGAATAAACTGTAATATATAAAAATACTAATAAAAATTATCTGAGAAAAAAATGTTCTGGCAAGGAAATGTCAATAAGCTCCTCGCTTTGATTTAAATACTTCACAAAATGTATTCACAAAGGCACATCTCTTAACTCAAAGCATCAGTGATGCTATTTGTTTGATGTCTAATTATTAGAATCACCCAAATTTTTATGATGTTTTTGAAATAAAGATTTTGAATAATAGAATGCTAAAGGTTTAAAAGAGAAATAAATGAAAAAGGTAATAATTTAGCAAATTCCATCCAGATCCCCTCTTCTGTTGCAGGCTCCGCTAGTCACATTTATAGCTGTCTAGCCAATAGTTTTGGTAGGCTGCATCTTAGCTATATAGCTCATTGGGCTTCCTGATTATATGGATGAGACTGTAGTCATGTATAGACAATAGAACTATTAAGAATGAAAATCATAATTACTATTACTTACAAGGATAAGAATAAAAACATGTAATTTCGGAAAACAAATTAGATAATTTCTCCTAATAATTATATCTTTACACTTTTGATTTAATATTTACACTTCCAAGATAATATATCTATATTATATGCAAATATTTAATATAATATTTAACAACATGAGAAGAAAAGAACCATCAATAATAGGTAGTTAAAAGTTTTACTTTACAACTAATGGGAAAAGTGATGTTTTGAAAGGGAATGATACAACTTATACTACTGATACATAATTGTATCAGTTAAATAATTGTACATAAAGTTAAAGCTAAGGAACACTGAAAATACACATCATTTCTTCAGCTGTAAAACGTTGACAATAACATTAATAGTATACAAAAATAATTTTATAAAATAATGTTCTGGTAATATTTACTAGTATCTAACCTATTAATAATAATAGGTACTACTAATAGCCTTAGTAACAGCATACCAGTTTTAATATGATTAATTTCTATAAAATTAGTGTTTACAAGCAAATGAGGACACTACTTGAATATTAATGTCTTGTTAATAGTGACTTGCATCAGATGTTGTAATTTTATTAATAGAAAAATTTTATATTCCATGTCCTTTATTTTTCTGTGATTGAAATGTATGCAATTAAATTACGAAACTATTGTAATGATAGAAACAAATCGTCCAAAATTAATTATATGTTCATGCTCTGCACAAATACAGCCTTTTCTTTTCTTTCAATACAAGGGTAAGTTTTAGTTCAACAATTGCGTATCTTTCACCGTGTTTATGAATAAACTGGCATAAAACAAAGCAAGTAATACAACCTGTTCTATCTTTGTCATTAATCAAGAATGATCTTTAGTATTTTACTTCTAATTTGAAGGATTAAAAAAAAATGGCCAGGATTATCAGGACACTTTGGAGAAGTTGAACCAAGTTGACATGAAAAATAACTTGTAGAATTAGAAATATGACAACCTAGCAATGGGAAGTACTTACAATCACCACTCCCCAGGACATGAGTTGTTTATTTGTTTGCTTACTTGTTTGTTACAGTGTTTAAGGAACAGATCCCCAAGACAGGTGGTTTGTTTAAACAGACGCATGCTCTGGTATTTGATTTTAATCAAAGACACTCTTTCCCTTTTTGTAAATATTATCAAATCTGAAATGTAAAAACAATCCAGACTTAAGCCATGCTTTACAACTTACAAACTAGGTGACTCTGCAGATTGTATCATTTTCTCAGGACTTGGATTGCTTCCTTGAAATAACAGTGCATGTATGTCTGTATCTAACTCACTGTTAGTGTATCAAATTGTGAGTATTAATGCAGGTGAAAATATCTGATAATTGTCTGGTGCATAGAAAACATTTTTTAATATTTATCATTACAGTTCCATAAACATTATGTATGTAAAAAGAGAAAGATCTCTGTATATTTACCAGATGTTCCTGTGCATCAGATTCTAGTCCAAGAGACCTGTTTTATATCACGTTTTATAAATTATGAGATGTAACATACATGGTGTATTATTTGACCCAGATTTAACATGATTTTTATTGTTGTGATATCATCCATGATTAAGTAATGCATGAAAGTACATATAATACAAAAGGAAGCACAGCAACACAAGTAGGTAAGAAGAAAAACTAATGGAAAGAGAGAGAGAGAGAGAGAGAGAGAGAGAAAGGGAGGTGATGGGGAGAGAGTGTGAAAGGGGAAGGGAGAGGAAGAGAGTAGGGAAGGAGAGGGAGAGAGAGAGAGACAGACAGACAGAGACACACACAGAGAGACAGAGAGAGATAAAAAGAGAGAGAGAGTTATCTGGAAATGGCTTTGAAATTCCCTGGTAAGAGAGTGAAACAGTAAAAAAGAAAGAAAGAAAGAAAGAAAGAAAGAAAGAAAGAAAGAAAGAAAGAAAGAAAGAAAGAAAGAAAGAATTAGCAGGAGAGGTAAAAGGAGCAGACTGGGAAAAAGGACAAAAAACCCCAGAGCATTTTGAAGGATAAACTAAATTACAAACCATGCCACTTTTGAGTTTGAAATATTCTGTCCTCCCCATGCAGTGTGATGTCTTTAGGAAGGTCATGATGTCTCTATAATGGAACAATAATGAAAATATTTAAACTGACATATTTTTTAACTTTTGCAATAAACTAACTTATCATTTTAGGTGCTTATGATATTGTTCCTCAACTAGCTAGCAATTAAAATAAATAACTAAACATTTAGTATAACTCCTGTTCCTTTTAAAAAGATTTTTATTTTATGTGTAAAATGAATATTTTGCACCATGTGTGTGCAAATGTCCACCAGACCAGAAACGGTTCCAGAACTCCAGGATCTGGAGTGATTGATGGTTGTGAGCCATCAGGTGGGTGATTGGAGAAAAACTGGAGTCCTCTTTATGAACAGTAAGACCTCTTATCGCCTGAGCCATCTTTCCATCCTCCAGTAGCTGTGCTTGTATGTGGTTTCTGCAGCAAAAAGAATCTGAAATGCAGAAAACAAGGACAGAAACAAAATTCAATGTCTCAAGTGAAGTGGCTCAATCTTTTGTGATAAAAATTGTAGTCTTTCTCCAATTAATCTACAAATAATTAGCATTAAATTTTTGATAATGCTATTTGAATGTGATATAATTTAGTCAAATTATCAAGAAGGTCTTTAACTTCCTTTGGAATTTCTTTTTTGATGGACTATTTCATTTATTAGTCTCAGCCAAGACAGTGGAGACCAAATTATCGCCATCAATTTTATTATTTGGTAATTGCTGAGTGCCAACAGAATAATAAGCTTTGCTCTAAGAGTCACCATCTTTGCCCTTATAGAGGGGAAAAAAAAGATAAAGTAGAAAGATTAGGATTTGTGTGGAGAACACCAATGTGAAGTAATAGATGTTTAAAAAACAATTGTTTAAGAAATATAAGAAATATTCAGATGTCTGAAGTCCATATAAATGAGCAATTTATAAAGTAGAACAGCATACACATGCTAATTTTTTTGAAATCACCTTTTAAAAGCTTAATTTTTTATAACAATAGCTGCCCTCCAACTTCCCCCAAACCACTGTTCTCCATAATATAAATATCTTCTTTGAAACTTCTATGGCAGCTACATCAATAACTTTGTACTTCAGTTCAATTAACTTTTAGGAACATTATAAAGAATAAACAGCATGATACACTTTCATATCCAAGAAATTTGTAAACATATAATTATTTTTAAAATAGAGGACTTACTCATTTTCAAAATTTGTATCTTATATAACTAGTAGCTTTTCTTTCTTTCTAACCTCTTAGATCCAAAGTAAACCACCCGCAATGAGATAAATGACCCACAGAGATGCAGTTCAGTATGTAGTTATTTCCAGGTGGCTCAGCTGCTCTGAAAGATGCTGAAGTAAAAATTTTTAAAAGGCCTAACATATAATTAGTTCAATGATTATTTAGTTTTACTTTTTTTATTCACATTCTACTGACTGCTTCAGTAATTGTATTAAATATTATATTCCAATCTTCCCAAGACAGTTTGCTGCTTGAAGAAATCCTCAATAGCCTATACCAATTAATGTGTCCTTACAGAATAAATATAACTTGTCTTGGGAATAAGAATTGAATTAACTAAAGCCATTAATTAGTACTTAAAAAGATCCTTAGGAAGAATTTTCTAGTGCATAACACTTCAGCATCCAAAAATGTTTAAGTTTTAAGAACTCTTTAAACTTGTGTTATGTCCATTATCATAATGTCCGAAGAGAAAAATGGATGTGTTATGATCAAAAGAGACTCATAATCAAAGCTAAGGCTTGGATTTATTTTTATCTATACTGCTCAGTTACGACCGTGGACATGTTAACGTTGCCTACGATTTTATGGGTTACTTCTTGAAATTGCCAGTACCAGCAAATATCAGACAACGTTAGAGACTTGTTGTCCTTAGAAAAGAAGTAAAGATGGTGGCTGGGCGGGTGGGAGGTACCCAGCATTCTCCAACCTGTCACCTTCTGCAATCCCCTACAAGATGTTTGAAAACAGAAACCTTGTCTAAAGTTGTGGGGCAGGAGGCTCATGAGAAACAACACCAAATGGATTCTCAGCAATCTCTTCCTACCCCAATGCCTTCAAAGCCCCTTACAGTAATCAAAACACAGAAGAAACATTATTAAATCTTAAAATAGACATCCATCCCAACACATTATTTTTTTCAGTTTATATACTCAGGTTTTGAATATGGAAACTATTATCAAACACCTAAGAGAAGAGATATTTGTTGGAGTCACTAATGATCCAGTTACTCATGTTGTCTTCTTTATTTCTTGTATTTATGGCATAGATGTTCAGGAGTATAACAATCCTCATGGTGAATTTTTCCTTAAATAGAATAAAGTGTCCTTCCTTGTCAAAAAAAAAAAAAAAAAAAAAAAAAAAACAAAAAAAAAAAAAACACAGAAGAAACTATTATGTCCCGGGATGGTGAGAACACATATTATGATGTATCCTCAGAATAACTTGAAGCTTGTACTATGAGGAACTTAATTTTTTTTTATGTTCTAAGTTTTATGTTAAAACTTTAATAGCCAAAAACCTCACTAATTTCATTGTAACACTTTTATCTTCCATGAAATATATTGAATAAACAGGAGGATAATCTATGCAGAATTACTCTTAATAAAATGATTTACTACTACATGAATTATAAACCATATTCATTATATTATTATTTACACATGGATCTTTGTGCAATGTTTAGAATTTACTAAAAACAACATTTTAAAGGTTTCATTTTGACATATTTAGTGTTGATTTAGTTATTTACATAAAGCTGGCTCCCACCAAAAAACCTTCTTTGGTAAGCCTAAGCAGTTTGTTTTCTTCCCCTGAGGAGTCAGTGTTGGCTCTACCTAAAAGTTATAGTCAACAAGATCACTACATAATTGTTAGCACAATGTTTACCAACTATGCTTAACTTATACCTACTATTTTTATTAAGTATAATAGGCCAAGGAAAATTCCCTGCTCCCTATCTTGTCTGGACTGGGCTTTACATATGACTTTTTTGCTTGTGAGTTCAAAACATAAGAAAAATGTTTTCAATTAAATTTCAAAGACCAATCATTAGTTTATCGTTCTTATTTGCCACTGGCCATCTTCAGTCATGATAATAACAGTTAAACATATGTCTAACAGATACGTGGTTAATAGATACTGTTGTGATTGCTTATGGCCTTTTCAGTTATCTTTATTGTTATTTTACCCTCTTCTGTATTTATCCCCCTTCCTAGAGTATTTCTTTATCATCCTCACCTCTGTCCCCCAACTTCTCCCACATCTACCCTTTTCACCCTCAAACCCTCCTTTGAGTTTTTTCTTCATCTTGTCTTATTCCTCTTTCCCACCCCCTTCCTTCTTTTCTTCCTCTTCTTTGTTCTCCTCTTCCTTCTTAATCTTCCTCATGGAGTCCAGTTGTGTTGCCCTTAGAAATAAGATATGCCTTGGAATAAGGAAGACACTCATGTTCCAGGGTGTCACAGTATAAATGAAACTGAGTCTCCCTTTCTGAGAAGCTATTAAATCACAGTAGCTCATCACAACAGGTGGTAGTGGTATATAACTATTGCATTTTGAGCTCAACTCTTTGGGCACTGTTTCCCATCAAATAAAACGTGTTATTCAGACCCAATTTAGACAGATGGGGAAAGTCTTTAGATTGGGAACTGATTCTCTTGAACTCTCCAGATTTTATATTTAATGTTGCGGACTGTCTAAGGTATATTTTCTCCTTTCTATGCTCAGTTTTCTCATCTTCAAAGTGACAGGAATTGGCATATGTATTATGTTTTGTTGTGTCATTTTGACTGCAATGTCCATCAATATTGTTTCTTGTGATATTGTATTTATAATCATCTGTTGACTATAGAGACACTGGTTGAACATAAAACTAATTTTCATGGTAACTTAATTGTGATCCTAGTTGGGGACCCTGCAGTCTAGTTATGACATCTTCATAGAATACCTGGAAAGATTTTAAAATATAGAACCATTAATCTCCACATAAATACATCTTAAAATCTAGGTGCAACCTCAAATGTTTCTTGAGATATAGATGAAAATCTTTAATATAGACTTGGATACCATTGGTGAATTTTCCCCATCATGGATAAGTTTATTATATAACTCCACTAATACTTATCCTTGGATTCTTAATTATCCTGTCCCCTCATGCCCCTACCCTGACATAAAGTTTCTACCTGTAAAATGCCTCAATTTCTTACTCCCCTTGGCTAGTTAATCAGTTTTAGACTCTATGTTTAAATCAATTGCTATTTTCTCCGGGAAGATTTTTCCAAGCCTATGTAAAAATTTTCTAAATTACAGTTTAAAATTATTCATCTACTTCTCAGCACTAACTGAAACTTTTGCTTATGTATTAATTTGCTTAACCACATGTATCCTAATAATTTAAGCTCAATGAGCACAGATACTTTTTCTACATTTTATATCTCTAAAACTTAGCTTAGGCTGGATATATTGTAGGCACTTATTTAAAAGCTGTTAACTTGCATCACTGAATAAATAAGCAAGGATACAGAAACTAAGATTTGGAGTCAAATGATATGGGAGCCTATTGAAAGCTGTTCAGGCTATTATCATAGGTTTTCACTATATGTTGTAAAACAAGCTCTCCATACTTTAACCAAGTGTGTGAAATCTGATGGCCAGCTCTTCTTGCCTGCTTGGGCAGACATGCATCTTTCCCTAGAGACTTCAGCTTGATAGAGCTGTCTTTCCTATTTCTATTATACTCAAAGCTCTTTCTATCTTATAAACAGTGTGTCAGACAGATGATAGAAACAGGGAGTGCACAATAGACTCATGGAGATTATATCTTGAGAACTTGTGAATTCCAGCTGAGACCTTTGAGTAAGTAGAATGGCATCATTACACTGGACTTTCTTTCACTGCCCTTTTCACCATGAAAGCTACAAAAGCATGGCCTGGGTAGTTTCGGGGAAGTAATGTAATTAATTCACCAATGGCAAGCATCAGAAAAAAAATCATTATATTAGTCCAGGTATATCCAGATATTATTTATTTTATTTGGCATAATTAATCTGTAATATGATTTCTGTGTTTAGACACTCATTGGCCCTTGATCTGAATGCACACATCTAAGCCATTGCTATGTGGAAAGATATATTAAACAGAAAAAACTAAGTCTTCTTGCTTTGCTAGAGTGTCAAAGTGGATATTTTTGTTGGTTTTTCTGAATCTCAGAACCCCTCATGTAAAAATCATTATAACAATACTGATGCTATTGGAAGAATTAATAATGTACAACTGATAAAAAGCACTTATTGTGTCCAGTGCATCCTAAGTCTTCAACAAGTATCTTTTGTCTTCATTAAATCAGTCCAAGCAACTGAGATGACTTTTCCTTACTAGAAAGGAAGATTTGCATTTCCAACTATTTCCAACTATGAATCAAATTACTGGGAAATGAATATTTAGCCAATATCGAGAATTAATTCACATTTCATGTATTTTATTATAACAGCCTTATAACAGAAGCGAACAAAAAGACAAATGACCTACTTTGTGGCTGTATTGTTCAAGTATTAATACTTGAATAAATATTCATGAATATTCTCATGAATAAACACCTCGATTGAACATTATCCCAAACTGTACACTTTAGCACTCTAACTTACGCTGTTAATGATTTCGAACACTGAGCTGATGACGTTACGACGACCTTATTATGTCGATGTGTCTGAACACAACAGCGCTGCATTACCTTGTCAGTGCATTTCCGCTTTGATTAGTGTCTATGGCCACTTCTCCCAAGAACCGCTTGTGTTTATCAGTTCTTGAATATGGAGTTTCAGGAATCAATGGGTATTGATTTAAACTGTGTTTCAAAATGTTTTCCTCAATTCTTTTGTCGACTTTAATTGAAGTGATTTCACACCCATAAAAAGGTCATTGTTAGCTGAGAAATACAGTATGGATTAGATCAGGGAAGCCTTTCTCGAACAAATATTTCTATATCAACTGACTTTATACGAACCAAGGCTAGTCAGTGGGATAGAAAAAGTGACAGATTCACCTAGAAACTCAATTTAGTGGGTGTCTGTATTTCCTCATAGGGAACTTGAGATGAGTAGCATTCCAAGATATACAACTCTGTAATACCATAATGCAAACAACAGGCTGAATTCTAATTTCTACCGTTTCTCAGATCATAAAGTCAGGAATAAATATAAGTTGAGAGCAGCAATGGCCATAGGTTGCATATAATTAATTTACATGAGGAAAAAGTAAAGTCTTAGGTATGCTTATGTCATGAAAGGAGGTGTAGAACGACAAACTGATTCTTAGTTTGGAAAAAAATAAAATATATGCTCTGTTACAAAATAATAACATACAGAGAGATGTTGATGGAATTCTTAGGAATACAGCATATTAAAATCCAATTTTAAAAGTTTCAGTACTTATAAAAACCTATCTGCATTGTCCACGTGGCACGCCTGGGTTGGCTACCCAGAGGCTATTTAAGCTGTGGGCTGGCTTTCCCCAGGGTCCGAGGATTGTTCAAGGTTTCTGAATAAACAGCATTGAAAAAAAAAAAAACATAGATTTGACCAAAGTCATAAAGACTCACTCCTTCATTTCAGTGTTGAAAATCTTATATTTATACATTTTGTCAGTTTTGAGTGATTTATGGTTAATTTATCTATATGATGAGAAATAGGGAGAGAGGCTGTGGCAGAGAGAGATCTGACTTTGTTCTCTTCTATGTAAATATGTATTTCTTTCCACATCGCTTGTTGGAAAAACTATTCTTCCTCCACACTTCAAAAATCAACTTCATGATGTAGGAGGAAAATAACCAAAAATAAAAAAAATTGTTTCTGTATTGATATATCTATATATCTCTATTTATTGCCTTGTGGCAGTATTATATTTTGTGAATATATAATAACCTGAAAAACCAAGAGGTGTGATTCTTTAATATTTTAATATTGCTCTTACTGTCCTTTGAATTTCTATTTGAATATTAATAGTAACATGTCATTTTCTAAAGAAATCCATTTCTAATTTGGGTAAGGATCATACTGAGAGTGAAGATCTACTAGAAATGTGCTGTCATCATAAAAAATACTTTCTATTTTAATGTAACATATTTATTATTATATTCTTACTTATGTCCTTCAATTTTCATATATATATATATATATATTCTGATTTAGCTTTTAATGTAAAAGTTTTAGTGTAGAATAAACACTGCATATTTTATTTTTTATTAAGATAAATTGATGTTGTATATAAAGTCCTTTACTTGTCATGTTAATTTTTTATTGCTTGTGAAATTATAATTTTCTTTTGCATTAATGTCATATATTCTTATATATGGAAGAAATTATCTAATAAATCAATAGTGTGTGTGTGTGTGCGTGTGTGTGTGTGTGTAAATTTGTACTTTCTTGAAAAAAGTGTTAATCTTCAACAAATTAATCGTTGTTCTTGATCCTGTATAAGGTTTTAAACTAAATACTTCAAAATAAACTCCAATACCCTCTATAGACTTTCTACTGTAATTTTTAGTAAAGGTGGAAAAGGCTGGTCATGTTTGTTTTCTGTGGTCTTCAGATAGGACTCAATTTCTTCGTTGTTAAATATGATATATATTCTGAGTTTTTCCAGATACCATTTTCAAGTTGCGTTATATCTATTCTGATTTTATTTTGTTTAACAGCTTTATCATTGCATGATTATACTAAGTTCTTCTCTTTGTCTTTTAATTAAAAAAAAAATATCCCTCAGTTAATTTTGAGGACTGCACCAACCTTGAATCACTAGTTTTTCTAATCTTTTTAATTTATTCATTTTTTTATTAATTACAGTTTATTCACTTTGTATCCCAGCTGCAGCCCCTTCCCTTGTCTCCTCCCAATTCTTCCCTTCCTCTCATGCCCCTCCCCCAGTCCACTGATAGGGGAGGTCCTCCTCCCTTTCCCTCTGGTCCTAGCCTATCAGGTCTCCTCAGCACTGGCTGCATTGTCTTCCTCTGTGGCCTCGTAAGGCTGCTCCCCCATCATTGGGAGGTGATCAAACAGCCAGCCACTGACATGACTACCATACTGAATGTGACAGATGTTGTCTGATCTTGGAAGCCAAGCAGGGTTGGGCCTGGTTAGGGCTAGTTTTCTAATCTTATGACGACTTCACTTTTTAATATTGATTTAAGAATGATCAGGAAATGTTCCTATTCACCCATATTTGGGGAAGATTATTGAATTATGGCATCAATTCTTTCCTGGATAGTTACTTCAATTTACCAATGAAGACAAATGATCTAGGAATTTTCTTTGTGGAAAGTTGGAAAATTGCTTAAACAATCCTTTATTATAAAACCTACTTTATGTTTTTTTTTTCATGGAACATTAATGCTTTTAAAATTAATTCTTTATCTTCAAGATAAAATAAACATAAATTCCACAAGGAAACAGGATTTAGAAATACTAAAACAAAACAAAAAACAACCTAGATTTGACAAACAGCTATTAAACCCATTCCTCCCCAAGTTGGTTTTAGTCTGTAAGGTTTATAACAGTAATGAAATGAAAGTAGGTCAGTTGAGAAACATAATACAAAATTGACTCTATAATAAGCTCTGTCCTATAAATTATTCAAAAATATTTCAAAATAAGAAACTAAACTAAACTAATAAATTTATTTTAACATAAAAATCCAATAGCATCTTCCCTAGGGTCCTCCTTGTTTTTTAACTTCTTTGGCACTATAGATTTTAGTATGCTTTTCCCATATTATATGGCTAATATCCACTTATAATTGAGAATATACCATGTGTGTCTTCCTGATTCTGGGATACATCACTCAGGATGATCTTTTCTGGTTCACACCATTTGCCTGCAAATTTCATGATTTCCTTGTTTTTAATTGCTGAGTGGTATTCTGTTGTGTAGATGTACCACGATTTCTTAATCCGTTCCTCCATTGAGGGATATCTGGGTTGTTTCCAAATTCTGGCTAATACAAATAAGGCTGCTATGAACATAGTTGAGCAATGTCCTTGTATTATTGAGCATCTTTCAGATATATGCCCAGGAGTGGTACAGCTGGATCTTGAAGTAGCACTGTTTCTATTTTTCTGAGAGATTTCCACAGAGCGCCTCTAAAAAGATTCTACCTAGCAGGATGTCAAAGCAGTTGCTGAGACTCATAGCCAAACTTTGGGCAGAATGCAGGGAATCTCATGCAGGGGGAGATAGAAAGACTTTAAGGGTACAGGAGCCCCACCGGGAGACCAACAGAGCAAAAAAATCTGGGTCCAGGGGGCCCTGCAGACTCTGATGAATCAACCAACGAACCTGCATGGAGATGACTTAGTCCCTCTGCTCAGATGTAACCCATGGGCAGCTCAGTCTCCATGGGAGTACCCTAGTAAGGGGAACAGGAACACTCTGTGGCATGAACTTGGTTTCCTGCTCTTTGATCACCTCCTCCTGGCAAGGTGGCCATAGTAGGTTACAGAGAAAGAGGATCCATACAGTCCTCATGAGACATGGTAGGCTAGGGTCAGATAGTAGGAAGGAGGACCTCCCCTATCTGTGGATCATGGGAGAGACATTGTAGGGGTAGAGGGAGGAAGGGCTGGACCAGAAGGAGATGAGGGAGGGAATTATAGCCAGGATACAAAGTGAATAAGTTGTAATAATGATAATAATAATTATAAACTTAAACATTTTCAAGTATCATTTAGTAATTTTAGTGGAGGACAATATGGTTAATAACAGTTTGTATTAGATAAATGTTAGTTATTTCCTAAGCAGAATGATCAGACCTTTATGTGTATATAAGTTTGATATTTCATATAAATACTGTATTTAGAGAATGTTTAAGTTACTCTTTTGCAAATTAAGTGCACACATTCTCTGACACCCCACAGCTTCTCCCATGTGTGTTTCTATATGTGTGTGTGTTCTCACTATTTCTGACTACATATGTTAGTATATTGTCAAGAAGCATCAAGTCACCTGAGTTGATTCCAGATCTGCCTCTCATGTATTTTTACCTGGGAAAATCATTAGTTTTGTTGGTTTTATTTTACTCATTTATTTATTTATCTATTTATTCATTTATTACAATTTATTCACTTTGTATCCCTGCTGCAGCCCCCTCCCTTATCTCTTCCCAGTCCTATCCACCCTCCCTCTTCTCCCCCTATGTCCTTTCCCTCATCCAATGATAGGGGAGAACCTCCTCCCCTTCTATCAGTCTATCAGGTTTCATCAGGACTGGATGCATCATCTTCCTCTGTGGCCTGGTAAGGTTGCTCCCTGCAGGGAGAGGTGATCAAAGAGCCTTCAAGTCAAGTTACAATGGTTTTGTCAGCCTCATTACGCTTGGCTTTTCTGTACATTGGATAGTGTTGAACCATAGTCACTCTTCTTTTAACATTGAATAATTACTAATATATTCACGACAATCACATTTTACAAGGATATATAGATTACTGTACTTCACAATGATTATTTTTGTGCATTTATAATGCCTCGTATTTTATTTTTAGTGGTTGTTTTAGTTTAAATAGATTTATATCATTATACCACTTTCCTTTTCTGCCTCCAGCTTGCACAAACCCCTCCCATGCTCCACAATCTCAAATTGATAGTTTTTTTCTTTGATTATTATTGTTACCCACATATATAAGCATTATGTATGTGCACAAATAGTATACCTACAACCTGCCTAATTTGCTTTTGTTCTTTGAATGTATATGGATTCATGGCTGACCACTGCGTTGAACAACCAATAAAGGTTGTTCAACTAATAAACCAACTCATTCCTAGAAAAGACTAATTCACCTCTTCCTGCAATTGCTTCGTTAATTGCTTGCAATTCTTTGTCTTGGAGGGACCCAAAACATTTCTCCCTTCCACCATAAAATGTCTATTTTGCCATTGTTCCGGTCTTTTCATTCAGCCCTTTCCCAAGAGACTGTTTATAACAAATTTCTGGTGTCTTGTTTCTTGTAGTATTTCCCTCTCCTGTTCCATGATCCTCCCTGAGCCATAGACAGACACAGGAACTGTGGTGTAAATGCATCCAGCGAGTTCAGCTGTGGTTTTCTGGGAAGGTTTCTTTGATGATTAATGTTGGCCTCTCATTTCTCTACATGAGAGTTTGAAGTTTCAATGCACATTTTTTTCTTTCTGGGTCTGGGGTACCTTCAACCTGTCTCTGTTAAGCTCTCCTAGTAAAAGGCCTCTGAATTCCATGAACTGAATCGCCATGAGCTCAGACCTGCTGTGCTGCACCTTAATTCATTGACTCAACCTAACTGACTGAACAGAACTGACTAGAACTCAGAGATCTGCATCCTTCTTTCTCCTGAGTGCTGAGATTAAAGGCTATTACCACCCTGCATAGACCTAACCTTTTCTCGACCTCAAATTTGTTCAATACCAGGCAGGCCTTGAACCCAGAGAGCTGCTTGCCTCTGTCTCCTGGGTTTAAAGTTGTGTCTGCATTCCAGTCAGAGTAGCCATGCTGCTTGACTAAATTTCCTCTACATTGCATTTACCTGTCAATTTCATATTTCAGCCCACGAGACTGTACCCCCAATTTTAAGTCAATTCATGGAGTATTGCAATAACTTTCTAATAATAACAGGTAAATATCACAGAAATGAAAACATGACATGAAAATCCCACACCTAGGATTTTCCAATTGAAACAGAATTTCTAGGAACATTACTTTTTTTTTTTTTTTTCATGTGGTATCCTCTTAAGAATGAAATTGGAACTGGCAAGGGCAGATCTAGTCTGCTTTTCAAAACTGGAAAGATTATAAAAACCAGAATATGAAAAAGTCTGCTGTAAGATTAGAAATGGCTGCATAAACAGGACCTTTGAGCAATGACAATATCCACAGATATGCTAAGATGGAAGGGGCCAGGGAGGTGTGTCATCTCACAGAGAAGGACATTGAATTAGCTTCTGCCAAGGATAAGCCCCTTGATTGGGTGTCCAATACAAAATAGTAAGTCCTGAAATTATACATACACCATCAACCAAAGCAGACCCGCCAGGTCGTATTTATATATTTGTGCACATATCACAATAATAGTGACAAAGAAAGAGGCTGTCAGTTTGAGAGGGAAACGTGGGAGAGGCGGAGGGAGGAAGGGGCAGGTGGGAAGATATATAATTATATTTTAATTAAGGAGTATTAAAAAGCCTGATGCGTCTGTGTAACTACTTGTCCAGGTTTTTCCTTTCGTCTATAATAGCCACAAAGTAGACTGTGGTTCTAATTAGAGATACTAAAGGGATTTGTTCTTTTTCTTTCTGGGTATCTTGTAAAGGAGTAATAGAATATAGTAAGATGTCAAGCCATCCTTTATGAATATAGCATGCAGTGAACATTGTGATAGTTTTGGCATCAAACCTGTGCACATTATATTCCAAGTCCATGCCAGCTCCCTTCTGAGCAAAACACACAAATGTTTTTTTGTTTGTTTGTTTGTTTGTTTTTGTTTTTTGTTTTTTGTTTTCATATTCACCCATTGTCTTCAGTATTAAACCAAGACTAAGACCCTATCTGTTTCTGTAACATCAGGCCATGGAGGCTGTGGTCAGCTGAATGGCCTGTGGAAAGCCATTAAGTCACGTTATCAGATGACTTCACATCTGCTTCTGTTGTGCTACATTTTACAGAAAGTGTCTTTGAAAACCTAATCAAATGAGTAACGGTGGCTATTTCCAACCCTCATATCCCTTTGTGGCTCTTGTTAAGGTAGAAAGGAGACTTTTCAGCAGTCACTTTGTGACTAGTCATTAGATTTCTTTTTCTGGCACGACGCTTAACTCAAATTGAGGGAAAATTACCTAGCGTTCCTTAGAGACCAATTGCTTCCAACCAGACTACTTATTAAATAATTCCAGCTCAGGCCCACAATTGTTACAGGCACCTTCGTCATCACTTCGCTGAGAACAAGCACATTTTTATTTCAACTGATCGTTAAATTCTGTAAATTGATTCTAGCTCTGTGGAGTTGGGCAATAGTTCTTAGAAAGTGACTATAGTCTAACCTCGCTGATGAACAGTGAGCAGCTTCACTCACCTTGACCTTGACATCCCAGAGGGATCTTAATGATATGTAATCTCTTTACGTCATTATAGATGTTTTCATAGTTTCCACATCCTTTCATTCTCACATCTTGCCAGGTAGTTCTAATTACTGATTAAATGCAAATTTGACACTGATTTGAGGAGCTACATAAAATATATAGACAATAATCTCTTTTTGAAAAGTAATGTAAATCGGAATGCTAGATATTGCCCCTTTCTAAGTATTCTGTACTGGAGTAAAAGAACTTAATAACAACCAATTCAAGTACTGTCACTGGAGAACATATAGCATTGCGATCTATTAGGTAATAGTAGTGCTGATTATGAAAGTATCTTAGGTGAAAAAAAAATGCCTTTATTTTTATGGTGTTCAACCAAAAACATTGACTTTTCTTCGAAAGGAAATTTTGTATGACTTGCCCTAATATTGTCAACTATTTAGATATTCCAACTACAACTCCATTACTCATAAAGGACAATATTACTTCAGTAAACTTACTTAGTTTTATACATGTATTGCAGAGCCACCTGTTA
The DNA here is from genome assembly GCF_030254825.1 of Meriones unguiculatus. Taxonomy (NCBI): domain Eukaryota; kingdom Metazoa; phylum Chordata; class Mammalia; order Rodentia; family Muridae; genus Meriones; species Meriones unguiculatus. The sequence continues at coordinate 55,725,480 of NC_083362.1, read as the reverse complement.
GAGTGTAGCTTCCAAGGAGGGCTGTTTTCCCACAACATTGCAAATAAGCATCTGAATCTAAGTATTGGTGAGGGTCAGCATTCCCATGTTTTTTCAGAGGAGTGAGTTTAGTAAAATCATCTACATGATTGAGTGAAGTATCTCCTATCATGTCAGTGGAAGGGAAATAATTCTATGTGCATACACAAGAACAGGGTGAAGCAGATCATTTAAATAGGACAAAAGCATACCATATTAAACATACAGTAGGGGCCTGTTTGGATCCAAATTCAAGGGGTAAAATTGTTTACAATAAAATGATTTTTATTTGTTGTCAACCATCCTTCTACATTCAGCTGTCATGCTCTTATTCAAAAATATTTCTCGTACTTTCTGTCCTTCAGTAAAGAAAATATGAAATTATTTCTTTGACTTGGATGTTGGTAAATCTCACAGACAGCTTTTCCCTTTTGTCTTCTATGTTTAGTCTCCTTAAGACATATTTTCTACCTGTTTTATTGTTCACAGTATATTTTATATTTTTGCTCCGTGAAATTTTTAATCATTATCTTCTCAATTCTACCTTCTTCTTTATGCCTGCTGGACTTAAAAAGCCTTAAATGGTGATAAAAAATCTGAGAACTTAAAAAAAAAATACACATTTGAGTTTTTCTAGTATTTAAGCCATTTGTGTTTTCATGAACAACATTTTAATATCTTGAATTTATTTCTCTTTAAACTGCAAAGTAGAAATAACGGCTTCTTCAGATGACTAACAAGTTCTCTGGTTGTTTACTCAATGCCCCATTTCCATATATTTTATATTGTCTCTGTAATATGGAAAACTCCTATATACTGCAGATCCAGTACATGAATGTGCTCTCAGTTGGCATAGGGCTTCTAGCTTCAAACAGTACATTGTCAAAACAGCACCTTTGTTCCCTTTCTGGCAGGCAAAACCAGTATTGATATGGCTAACTGATCCATTGCTTCTGTCTAAGAATCTTAAGTTTCCTATTTCAGTGGACTGGCAAGACCCAGAGTAGAAATGGGAAACAGTCTCTGCAGAGTTAAGATTCCACTGAAAGTAGCATCATTAGTCTCCTTTTCAAATTTATTTACATGTAAATATAGATCTTTAGAGAAGTAGTCATTTCTATGTCCTATTCAATTAACTGACATACAGACTTTTGAGGAAAGGCAAATTATATCAATATACTATTCACGTATAAAATCAAAATTTGTAATGTTAAAACATGTAGAATGGATTCTGATTGCTTCTCGTAATGGCTGTGTCTGCCACAAAGAATACTAATTGGTAATGTTGACAGATGTGATTCTTTTTAACACTATTAAAAAAAACTTAATCTTATGTGGCTCTGGGACTATTTGTCTGCTTAATCTTATCTTTCTCACCCTTCACACGACGGTCCTCTGGCTCAGGGTCCACGGTGACTCATTTTAATTATGGTTTTAATGGCTACGAAATGAGTATTGTAGTTTGATGGATCTTGAGGAGCACAAAATAAACATGACCTACAGAAACATGGTTGCCCCCACGGCATCTGAACATTTTCTTGCATATAGTACTGTCTTCTGGCCCTGAAGTAAAACTTGTGTGTGTAGCCATGAGTTGTGTTTTCATGCCTACATCCCCAGCAATTTTACAATGACCCTTCAACTGCTTTCTCACAGTTTCACGATGTTTATTTAAGGATATTAATCAATAGTTTTGTGGAGTAGATTAAAAATATTAGTGGTTTCTAGACTGGTAAGAAAAGTGGCGCATAATTCCCTTCAACAGATGTAGTTAATTAGAAATGGGTACTATAAGACCAAAGACAAAATTGTGGCTCACAGTGGAAGAAAGAAGGTTAGGAAAAAAAAAACAAACGTGCAATATATGAATATCAAAACATGATGCAACATTAAAGGGAAGAAGAGGCTTCCTTTTTTAAACTGGAAAAAAAAGTTAATAATGAGATAAAAAGAGTGAATGGGAGATAGGAGGGGGGAGAGAGAGATTATTGCTGTGAAAAGAATCAGACAAGGAAGGAGGTTTACGAAGCTTCTTCAGTGAGCATCCCTAGGGCAGTTCCTTGGAATAATATGAAAAACATCAGACTTCGAAGAATGTGTAGAGAGGTAGCTTGTGGCAAGTTCTGCATCGTAATTTAGTTCAATGTAGCTTACGTGACAAAGAACACAGAAGAACCACGAATCACATTTTTAGAACTATCTATTCATAGCACAGACTGCTTCCTTACTCTGTTCTAGAGAGAGCTGACAGTTGTGGCCCAATTCTTTTGGGCTGTGGTATCTGGCCTGAAGGTACAGGCTCCTGTTCTAACAATTCCATATTTCTCCTCTTGCTTCACAATGGAATATTTGGCAGCCAGTATGATGCAAGAGGTAATAAAGTGGATTCTGGATTCTTATCACCCTTTTCATGCTCATGATTAGACTTTGCTGTAATAAGAAAAGCAACTGAGCAATAGGAAGAGGAGAAGAAGAGCAGGAGATTCTCTCATGAGAGTAACCCAGCACAACCTAGTAGACTCAACTTCATACCTCAAGTTCTTAACACTTCCCATCACTATATTTGTCCATGGTGGAGACTCTTTTCATAATATGGAGTCACCTAGCTCCTTGAGAATATCATCCTGCCAATGGCCATTTTTTTTTTTTTAATCAGAAGACTCCTTGCTTCCTGATGGTGTTGTGGAATAGGATGGAATATGACTTTCCTTTCTACTCTGTATGAACCACTTTGGGCCCAGGGAAAATATTCCTTCATCCTTTGCTCAAATGACAGACTATCCCACCACATCATTTATCCCTTATTAGCATTCCAAATATCTTGAGTGAGAAGCACACCGTCTTTTCTTTCTCCCTCCTGTTTGTGAGTCATATAACAACCTTGCTTGAGATCACAATAGAAACTTTGTTCATGTATGTTTAAGATGAAGGCAAGTGACCCCTTACTCTTACTCCAGATTTAGAATGAGAGGAAGGAATTTCCTCTATAGCTTAAGCTATGGACATGAACCCCAAACCTTAACTTTTACCCCTCTCCTTTTCTCACTCACGATGATGACAAATTGTGTCCACATCTATAGTCAACTGAAACCCAAGCAAGTATGAACATGGGGCAGTGTTCCTCATCATATCATGTGAAATAGGAAGACCTACCCTGCAGAGAACATTGGAGGTTGGAAGACATGTTCTAAATCCCAGTTACAACCCCATAAAATATTATGGAAGATGCAAGCTTCTTGTGTCTTGCCAGATTTCCTTCATTCTTACTGATAAGTTCCTCATTCTTCTGCTGAGACATTCTATTCTTGATATAAGCTACTTCTTTGGGATTCCAGTGTATACTGAAGGCCGGCTGAGACTCCCAACCTCCTAGCCTAAATAATTACTGGGTTCGTGTCCTTTCTGTCAGGATACAGCCATTGCTGGAGGAGTGCAACCTCATTCTGTAAGGCACTATAAAAATATCACACACATTTACACACACATTTACACATACACACACACATTCTTGTTATTTGTTTTGTTTCCCAGAACCCTGGCTAATATACTCAGCTTCCCTCTTTTTAACTATTCTTTACTGGAAAAAAAAGAACTTAATAACAGATAATTCAAGTACTATCACTGAAGACAGAATGAATTAGATCAAACTTGGTGTCATAAAATTCATACTCTGGAAATGAACATAAGAATTTTCCAGAAACAGAAGGAATGGATATTTCTCAAGGGAATGAACAGACTTGTAGACAGACTAAGAAGTGTGTGAGGAAGTAGCTCTGAGACCAGAAGCAAAGAGTTCAGAAAGGGGGAAGGAAAAAAAAAAACTATTGAAAGAAATCATTATAACCACTGTAAGGAAAATATGAAAGCAAGGGGAAATCTGGTGGTTTAAAACTGGGGAAATGATATAATTCCAACTTTACTAAAAAATATTATGGTTTTAGATGGAAAATGTGAGCTGTATAGGCGGAGGTGCAAGTTAAGGTGTGGATGGGGAGCTTTGTGTGGAAGAGAGTTGTGGCCTAGTCTATGAGTTGGCATTCGAAACTGAGGAGCTGCCTTTGGCAGACATGGGCTACTTGGCTGGTAGAAAGAATCAAACAAGTTGAGGTTAGTTTTTTTCCAGTTTTTTTGCTTCATATCCCAGCTGTAGCACCCTCCTTCATCTCCTCCTGGTCCCACCTTCACTCTGTTTTCCCTGCACTCCCATACACCCTTCAGTTAGTCCATTGATAGGGGAGGTCCTCTTCCCCTACTATCTGACCCTAGCCCATCAGGTCTCATCAGTGTTATGTGGATCCTCTTTCTCTGTGGCCCAATAAGACCACCTCAGCCAGGGGTGAGGAGCAGTCAACCAAGTTCATACCTGACCCTGCTCCCCTTCCTAGGTAACTTCTATGGAGGCTGAGTTGCCTGTGGGCTACATCTGAGGAAAGTGTCTAGGTTCTCTCCATGCACGGCCCTTGGTTGATTCATCAGTCTCTGCAGGGACCACCTGGGCCCAGATTTATTTGCTCTGTTGGTCTCCTTGTGGTCTCTTGCCCCCTCCAGGTCTTTCTATCTCCCCTTCATCCATAAGTGGCCTGCTCTTTGATCACCTCCCCCTCATGTGGGTGCAGCCTTACCAAGCCACAGAGGAAGATCATGCAACCACTCCTGATGAGACCTGATAGACTAGGATTAGATGGAAGGGAAGGAGGACCTCCCCTATCAGTGGACTGGGGGAAGGGCATGGGTGGAAAAGAAGAAGGGAGGGTGGGATTAGGAGAGGGAGAGGGAGGTGGCTACAGTGGGACATAAAGTGAATAAACTGTAATTAATAAAAAAAATTAATTAATTAAAAAAAAGATTCCTTGCATTGTGCCCAAAGTTTGGCTATGAGCCTCTACATCTGCTTTGATGCCCCTTAGTCTTTCAGAGGCCCTCTGTGGTAGGCTGCTGTCCTGTTCCCTGTTTTCTCCCACCTCAGATGTTTATCCTATTTCCCCTTCTGAATGAGAATTAAGCCTCTTCCCTAGGGTCCTCCTTGTTGTTTAGCTTCTTTGGGACTATAGATTTTAGTATGTCTTTCCTATATTATATAGCTAATATCCATTTATGAGTGAGTACATACCCTGTGTGTCTCTGCTTCTGGCTTACCACACTCCGGGTCATCTTTTCTAGTTCTGTCCTTTTGCCTGCAAATTTGATGATTTCTTTGTTTTTAATTGCTAAATAGTATTCCATTTTGTAAATGTACCATCATTTCTCTATTCATTCCTTGGCTGAAGGTCATCTAGGTTGTTTCCAGATTCTTGCAATTGCAAATTGCTATGAACATAGTTGAGCAAATGTAATTGTTGAATGTTGGAGTATCATTAGGGTTTATGCACAGGGGCAGTATAGCTCGATCTTGACTTTCAACAGAACAAAACCACAGCCTAGAGACTGGGAAAAGATCTTCACGAACCTGACATTTGACAGAGAGCTAGTATCCAGAATATATAAAGAACTCAAAAAGTTAAACAGCAATGAACCAAATATTCCATTTAAAAAAGACATTTCCATAGACAGATGGCAGAATGCTGTAATTACATCTGCTATTGTCTGTGGTCTGATGTGAAAAGAATGTTTCCCTCCTCATATTTCACTGCTATTTCTGTAGACCAGCACCACTGCAACCCACCACATATGCTCATCAGCCTGGAAACCACACGCCAACTTCTGCCATCCACTGTGGAGACAGGCCTCTTAGAGGGTATGATTTTGTTAGGGTTTTGGCATATTTTGTGAAACCTTCCTACCCTCCGTGTCTATTAAACATTGTTTGAGAAACAACCAAAAAAAATAAAAAAAAATAAAAAATGGGGTACAAAGAATTCTCAACAGAGAAATATCGAATGGAAGAAAAACACTTAAAGAAATGCTCAACATCCTTAGTCATCAAAAAAATGTAAATCAAAAGGACTCTGAGGTTCCACCTTACATGCATCAAAATGGCTAAGATCAAAAACTCAAGTGACAATACACGCTGGAGAGGTCAAGGAAAAAGGGGAACCCTCCTTCTTTGCTGGTGAGAATGTAAATTTGCACAACCACTTTGGAAATCAATATGGTGCTGTCTCAGAATGTTAGGAATAGTGCTACCTCAAGATCCAGTTGTGATTTCTGGATTTTTATTTGGAAAACAAATAGATGACTATTACCACCTCCTGAAACAGAATAATTAGAAAAGTAGCAGTTTTACAAAAGATGCACTTAAGATATATTTTAAACTTTCATCACATACTTAAGGATCATATACTGTTTTATTTTAAGGTTTTATTTTATTTTATTTTACATTTGAGGTGAGGATCTGAAATGTTCTGTTCTGTCCCAAATTGTCATTGTGAAACCTACACGTATACCACAGTATCTGAGTATTTATTAGCTACATAAGTATGCTGTTGCAGTGTAGGAAAAGTAGTAATAGTTTAAATATTTAATAAAGATCTATGACTAGTATGAAATTTGGTCTATTGGATGAAGAGAAAATGGCTAGTAAACAAATGTCCACAGGAAAGTAATAAATTTAAAAGATAAGGAAAAGAAGAAACTGTAGGTGGAGACAATTTTTCTTTGTCATGTTTTTTTTCTTATTTTAGGCGCAGTGAGAATTGGTTTTATATATGCATATATATGGGGAAGAAGTATGATCAAGTTTTTAATATATTGTGAAATAGTATGAACTTTTTCCATATGTGCATACTTTGGGGCCTGAACTCTTAAGTTATGGTGAATAGAGACTTTGTGTTATTTATAGAAATTATTAGCTGATGACAACTGCTTTCACCTCTTACTGGTGATCTTCACATTGGATGCTGTTTTACATGTTTGGTACTTGCAGTACTTAAGAAAATTACTGGAGGTAGTTGTAAAAAATTACTTGAAAATACTTAGAGAAATGAAATGATTTAGATGTCAAAATAAAAATAGAAATAGAATAAAGGAAACAAAAAAAAAAAGAAACAAAATTCCTAACAAACACCAAATACTACCTTTCAAATCTTAGAAGACTTTCCTTTTATTTTCTGAATAGTAGGTGTGGGCCTTCTATCTAAACATGTCTATAGATTTAGGGGAAAGCAGACAAAGAAGGAACACTTGGGCTTCTTATGGCAGGGTCTTTGTTCTCTGGAAGACAGAGCACCATTCCAGTTAGAGTAGTATTTTCTGCTGCAGATGGCCGTTCTTTTGTAATTCCTGCCTGTCTCTTGTGGAAGCTTCCATATATACCTTCCCTACCTGTTAGTAAGACAGAAATGCTTCTCATTTGGAAATGGGGTTGGTAGTGTTAGTCGTAGTTATTTTTGCCTGCACTGTTCAAGGGTCTCATTTTTAAAGCAACACAAAACAAACACAGTCTTGAGAAGTCTCAGGGAGGAAAGGTAAGGGAGAGATGTTGTGAATATATGATAATCCAAAATTAAAGAAAAAAATAAAACAGAATAAAGTACAAATATAAAATCGGGTATGAGAAAGAAAACATTTTTAAATGCCTTTGACATAAGTAGTAGTATCAGAGCGGCCCTTCTTTTTAATTCTTTATTAATTACACTTTACTCACTTTGTATCCCCACCGTAGTTCCCTCCCTCCTCCCGTCCCAATCCCTCCCTTCCTCCACCCTCTGCATGCATGCCCCTCCCCAAATCCACTGATAGGGGACGTCTTCTTTTTCTTCCTTCTGATCCTAGTCAATTAGGTCTCATCAGGAGTGGCTGCATTGCCTTCTTCTGTGGACTGGTAATGCTGCTCTCCCCTCAGGGGGAGGTCATTAAAGAGCAGGCCAATCAGTTCATGTCAGAGACAGTCCCTGTTCCCATTACAATGGAAACCACTTGGATATTGAACTGCCATGGGCTATATCTGTGCAAGGGTCTTCGGTTATCTCCATGCATAGTCCTTGGTTGAAGTATCATTCTCAGGAAATACCCCTGTGCTCAGAATTTTTTGTTTCATGTTTCAAGTGATAGTTGTAGAGAGGTGTTATAAGGTGGAAAAGTTTCCCTCATGCCTCATGTTTAAATGTCGATCGAAGGAATTTTCAAATATGAAAGATGGGGTTATCTAAGTAAACATTTTTTTGTCTTGGTCTAGGTATGGCACTAACAACATAAGACAAAGGAGGGAAAATATAATAATACAAAAATGATAAGTTGAAAAATTAAATACTCAAAATTACTCACATTAATCTTTTATCCGATTACATTTGTTTTTGTCAAAATGGTACCCAAATAGCCGTTTACCCCTGTTGCATCCTAGTTGTTTCTTTTTTTTTTTTTTTTCAATTATGATTTCATCAAATTTCACTGGATCGTAACATGAATTACTACAAATGGGGAAAGCAGCCATAGTGCACAAGCCAGTCATAGAATGGTAAAGGGAAAACGGCCATGGAGACTTGAAGAATGGGGCATAGCATGTCCCCCTGTACAAATCTAGGAACATTTTTTTCCTCTCCACTTCTATAGATTATTTTTATTGCAGCTTACAATACTTGCAGACATTCACAACAGGGGTCATGTCCTCCATACACCGAGTATAAGTAAACATGATTATTTTGTTTTCCAATTTGTTACATACAACTCAAACACACAAATATACACTGGGCTTTCCAAATAGGGATTAAAATAGCAACAATAGTTACTGATAGGAAGGGAAACTAAGCTAAAATTTGAATTTAAAATTCGAATATTTTGTAAGACCAATTAATTTTATACAGTAAAACACTGAAAGTTGATAATGACACTTAAAGATATTGCATATGTCATGTTTCAAGTTCTTTCAAATTTTTTTCAGCTTAAATGGAATGCTCAATTCATAATTTGTTGTCTTTAAGACAGAATGGAAAAGGAGAAAGATTTCTAAGCAAAACACAGAGGTAGAGTCATTAATTTATTTTATTACTAGCTTCCAAATTACTGGAAACAGCAAATTAAAATGCCGGTTTATGTTTTAGACTGTAAGTTTTCCTTCAAGTCATTAATCTGCACATGAAGTGAATGAGTCTTCTGCTCAAGGCTGATTTGGGCTGAAATCAAGGTTTCTGTTTAAATTGGCTTATCAGTTCCTTCTCTGAATTCTGTTCTAAGACCACCATTAATAGACTTCTATATTTTTTTGTCTGGAGGGCTGATCTTCTCCCATTATTGAATAATGGTATATCAAGATTGCCTTTGGGCTCTCATAATCCTCCTGACTTGTCCCTACTTTCATAACACACAACATGGTTCTTTGCTCCTTCAAGGAAAAAGGAAAATCCCTGTCTTTAAACTTTTCCATTCTCCTACAAGAACACACCTGATTACATTAGACTTACCTACCATAGCCTACACTGAAATAGCCCGGAAGCTACCTGATTCTCCCTTAAAGCAGGGAGAAACTTCATGATGAGGTATGCTTCATATAACCGTTAATAGCAAAACGCTTGCCTCAAACCTCAATAAAATAGGCAGAAAAGTTTTTTTCTTAAAAGGCAGTGTTACTTAAGTATTTACCCTAATGTTTTCTGCCAACCAACCAACCAACCAACCAAACAAACAAGATGGCAATAGGAGAGTGACAATGGGGGAGAAAACCGATGATACTTCTGGAGGAAAGAGCCTTTACTTGATTGAGTGGCCTATGAATTACTTCAGTTTGAGGGAATCATTTTCCTGCTTTGATCCTCTATATTCATCATGAAAATGCACATAAACATCGTAAATCTAGTGCACTAACTGGAAGTCCCTGTGACATTCCCCAAATGCACTTCTAGAAATCTGTGAATGCGACATTTATATTCATATCGCCGATGTCTGACTTGAAGTAATGAAGCTACCCTGGAAAGCGTGTGCTAGAACATTTATGAATGTATTTCCTAAACTTTCCATTTATTCTCTTAAATTAAAAAAAGATGGTATAATATACTCTATCCATTGAAATATTAATTATATTAAATAATGTGTTCAAATAAAAATATATTTTATATAATTACATTTCAATGGCAAAAGCAAGTTACTGTTTCAGACTTTTCTAAATATTAAAAGATGAAGGCAAGTCACTGACAACATCCATGAATTGTGCTGTGGAAAGGACTCTCTACTTACTTATTTTATAGGATAGACCTCAAAATGGTACAAAAACCACTTGCGATTAACATGTAGAAGACTTGCGAACTCCTAAACATATGTGTAATTCTGAAGGTCAACCTAAGCTAATCTACTATATTTTTAAGGCGTTAATTTTCTTAAATATTTCAGAGGAAGGAAGAATTATTTCCCACTGAAAATAAACAAATAAAAATATGTGCGTTGACCTTTACATAAATTATCACTTTCAAAAGAAATTTCTCCACTCAGCCCTCGGTTTGTGTGTTCTACAAGCCCTCAGTTTGTTGAGTACAAATTGCTCCCTATTATTTGATGATGAAGAGATAATCTGATGAAAAATGAAAATTACTAGGTCATCCTGCAAATTATTTTTGTATAGTATGAGTCCATATTGATTAACGAACATAAAAGTAAGTGATAAATTGACACCACTGTAAGGCAGAATTTAATGCCTAAGTGGGACTTTATGTAGGCTTGTTATCAGCTGTAGGCCATTCTTCAGTCCTTTTACTTTCAAAGCAGCACATGAACAGCAGAATACATCCTGGCCAGGTTTCTTTTTGCCTGTTTAGAGTCAGAAAACTGCATCCCTGCTGTGCTGTCATCTACTATGCATGCCCTGATAATGGCCTTCACTTTTCTGGGCTTAAGTTCATTCATCTGTAAAATGAGGCGGGTGGGCAGCCTTGCCAGGCCACAAGGGAAAACAGTGCAGCTAGTCCTGTTGAGACCTGATAGGCTAGACCTCCCCTATCAGTGGACTTGGGGAGAGGAATTGGGAGAAAGAATAAGGAAGGGAGGGGTTGGGATGGGGAGAAGAAGGGGGCTACAGCTGGGATACACAGTGAATAAATAAATAATAAATAAAAACAAAAAAATAAAATAATATGTATTCAAAAACAATGAAAGAGCTAGTTTATCTTTTCAGGTCCTGAACTACCAACAGCTGTGAATCTTTCAATCAATCTTTCTTCCTTCCTTCCTTTCTTTCTTCCTTCCTTCCTTCCTTCCTTCCTTCCTTCCTTCCTTCCTTCCTTCCTTTCTCTCTCTCTCTCTTTCTTTCTTCTTTCTTGTCCTCATAAAAATGAGTCTACCTATTTTTTAGTTTACAATTTTTAAATTAAATTTTTATTTTTATATTAATTACAGTTTATTCACTTTGTACCCCAGCTGTAGTCCCTCCTTCATTCCCTCCCCATCCCCCCTCCCTCCCTCATCTCCTCCCATGCCCCTCTCCTGAGTCTACCTATTTTTAAACTTTCCAACATTCTACACAAACACACTCTGTTTCAGGTTCTCTATTCTATTTCACAAGTCTGCTCAAAGTTACTATTCTATGTTTGTTCATTTATTCAGATTCTCGTATCAGAGGCTAATTAGAGTTTACAAGATTGTCAAAGCTGGATTAAGAAAATCCCGGAAACCACTTGGCAAATGTATGCTATTGACTTGGGCACTGCTATGTCAAGGACACCAGAGCCCCATATTTATGTAAACATGGAAAAGCCCAGGATGAGGCTCAGAGGGAAATGAAAAAGACTTCCTCTGGTCCATGTGTATGCGCATAGTGTGCGCAAAAATTGTCCACAGTGGTTTTTCACCTTTGATGTTTACAGCCTGAAGACCTACACTGTGATCTGGATGGAAAAGGCACAGCAGCCTAGAAGTTTAGCATGATCATTCACAGAGTAAGTGTCAGGGTCATTACATACAACTCTACAAAAGTCAGGCTATTAAATAAAGATAAACAACTAGGCAGGTTTTATTAGGTAAATAGCTGTATCAAAGAGGCCGGCTTAGATAAGCTTGGGAGGAGACTTCTCTCTGTGTGTATGGGAGTGGGAGTGAATGTTTATTTTTTTGTGTTTTTGTTTAAGATTATGAATGATCACCAGTAATCAGGAGACAGAGATAGAAAGAGAAGAAGGGTTGAGAGATAAGATCTACCATTCAAGACTTACACCAAACACCTACATTCAAGACTTACATCAAAAGTCTATCGTCTTTCCCTAGGTCCTACCTCCTAATCCCATCCAGCAATGAGTTAGCAAACGACAATCACATCAAGCTCATATGTTGCAGGATTATTCCCACGCTGTCATTTGCTATTGAAATATTAAAAAATGAAAGACTCCCAAGAGCCTATCTAGACGGGGAGACCCCGCTTCCCAAGGAACAGCGAGACCAGCCTTCGGATGCAAGCCGCAAGAGGTTTATTTTGATACACGGGTACTGGGGGCGACCAAGCCTATCGGAGGACTTGCGCACCTCTCGGTTGGGGTGACGGGTTTTTATAGGGCTCGGGAGCAGGAGGCGCGGTTACAGAGGCGAGAAGCATAGTTACAGGGGTCTGATTGGGTGGTTTGAACAAAGCCGTAGTTTAGTCACGTACCCAGAACAGGGAAGGCGGGAAGGCAGATTGTGAGCCGAGTCGCGTACCCACCCGGAACCAGGAAGGCGGGAAAGAATGCAGCGAGGTAGCTATCCCCTCAGGGAACTTACTGCTATACCGCGCCTACTCTACATAGTGTTAACAATCGCTGCTTATCTTTTGGTCTCTCAAAAAAAATCTATTTTTTTTTTTTTACTTTCGGTTATTTCCACACGTAAGTGTTTTTGTTTGTTTGTTTTTGTTATTGTTCTTATTGTTTTCTGATTCTTTTTTTATACACTCTTACTCTGTTGCCCAGGTTGGCCTAATATAGAGCACAGGCCAGATTTGAACTTGGAATTCACATTTTGGTTGTTAGGAGTACAGTGTGTACCACTACCCCTTGCTCTTATTTGTTTGTTGAGTAATTTTTTTTTTTTTTAATTTACCCTGTTGCTAGGGCTCCAAACCAAGTTCATGTGTTTGGCCTGCACTCCATTACCAAGCAGTATCCCCAAACCCTCGTCAGATCACTCTGATTGGGAAAGATGTTTTCGGTCACTGTACATGTTAGTTACCAAGAACAAGACAGAAATATTTTCATTCCCCCGTCAACCTCAAGTTTCATTGACCCTAATGTTAATCTTGTCAAGTTTTCTTTCGATTATTATCTACTCTGATTTAACCCTGCCTTGGGCAGGAAATTTGGTGGTATCTTGAATCTTCTGCTTTGGCAATAGGTAGTGGGATTTAGAAATAGAGGGACTGATAAATTCCAATGTTCAAGCTGAGAGAACACTATGACCAATAGTTCTAGGTGACATCCAGGGAGTATAATTAATTTTACTGGACAGATAATAGTGACAATGGAGCACCTTGACTTTTGATGACTCCTAATATAATTTCATATATTATGGAAACAAAGTACATTGAATTCATGACCAAATTGGTGGTCACTGATGACTGAGTCTTCCCATTCTGCAACTTCTGTCATTACTTACTATTTCCAATAAATAACAACAATAAAAACTCACAGTTGTCATGTATTGAAATAGGAAGAGGGTTGTTTTCTAGTTTTAATCAAGGTTATTCATAGTTTTATCATGTCATTTCACTTTTTTGCTTATTTTTATAATTTGAGGATATGAGAGTTTTCTAAGTATATATATGAAATTTCTTTGAAACATCAAATATTACCATCATGTTTTGTGATTATGTCATAAGAACTGACATCAGAATTAGGAGAAGTCAAGTAAAAGGACAGGTACCTTCCACAGAGGACCTCCACTCTACCCACCTGGGTATCGAACAAAATACTGAGACTCATGGCCAAACTCTGGGCAGACTGTAGGAAACCTTATGGAAGAAGAGGGAGATAGAAAGACCTGTCGGGGACAGGAACTCCAACAAGGATAACAACAGAGCCAAAAAACCTGGGCCCTAGGGGGCTTGAAGAGACTGATACTCTAACCAAGGACCATGTATAGAGAGGACCTAGAACCCCTGTTCAGAGGAAGACAATAGACTGCACAGTTTCCAAGTGGTTTTCCCTAGTAAGGGGTACAGGGGCTGTCTCTGACATGAACTCAGTGGCAGTCTCTTTGATCACCTCCCTCTGGAGGATGCCAGGCCACATAGGAAGATGATGCAGCCAGCCTTGATAAGAGGAGATAGCCTAGGGTCAGATAGAAGGAGAGGTGGCCCTTCCCTATTAGGGGACTATGGAAAGGGCGTAGGGGGAGAAGAGGGAAGGTAGGTGGCACCAGGAGAAGAGGGAGGGGGCTGCAGTGGGGAGGCAAAGTGAATAAATTGAAATAAATAAATAGATGAATAAAATAAAAAAAGGAGTAGTCCTTCAACAGTAGCTCTGGTAGTTACTAAGCAGGGATGGGGCTAAAGCAACAGCAACAGCTCAGTGGCCACCTGGAAAGTGGCAAGAACAAGAGCATTGAAATGAGGAACTGGGTTTCTTTTTTCATTCATCCATTCAATTTATTCATCCATTTTTTTTCCTCCCTATGGCCTTGGGACTGGACCAATCCCAAGTGCAATCCAAGTGGCCTAACACTGAGCATGTTTATCTTGTATAAAACAAAACAGAATCATTTCTATTTCGAATGACGAGAATCCATGTGGAGAAGCGGTTGTGTTTTCATATTGTACATTACAATAGTCGAATTATAGAGATCCTTTATATCTCAATAATAAAACTCTATGTTAGAAAATTTTCCAAAATTGTAGAAACTTAGAATCCTACTTGACACTAAATAAATTTATAATTACACACAGTGTACATAAAGTCCTTGGATTTGATTAAAATACATTTTTAAAGCCAAAGATTTTACAGAACGTAGGGCACTTGATGTTTTTGAACATTGTATAATATGCCTTCCAAAGGATACAAAGAGAAGTAGCCTTTACGCCTAAACTGGTAGAAATGATAATTAATAATAATAATTCAGTGTTCGAGTTATCACATTATTCCATGCATTGTGGTAAAACACTTACATTACATTTCTCATTGCATTCTTCTCATAACCTTATGATATAGGTACTTCTATTGTTTTATAACATCACATAACTTTAGGAGGATTAAATAATTTCTTCAGGTTCACACAGGCAATGAATATTAGAGCAGTGTCTGAATCAAGGCCGTGCTGTTTCTCCGTAATTGTATGCACTTGATATGCTTTTTTTTTCTTTTAACATTTATGATTTTAACATTTTTCCAAGATGGAAATGGTAAGCATCCTCACTGTATAAAAAACACTTCAAATGAATAAGGTTCCTATGTACAATGCATTGATAATTTTAAGGAAAGAGTCTCAAGTTAGTCCAGCGAATATCTGGTCTAAATTCCCGATTTGATTTGTTAATCTTGATTGCATCTTTATTCCTCTTAACTTTAATAACTGTCAGGATTCAAAGTTGATCTAATATAAAACACAGGTTACGTCTTTGCAATGCATAGAGATTCTCATCTATTCACAGTTAGACAAACTTCGTTTATTCAGCACAATTCAAAAACAAATGGCCGTGCTGACAGAATGTTTGAGGCTACACAGATTACCTCTGACTAGGGACAAATATATGATATTCTCTTGTGGAAGCAAGAGTTTAATCTTCATTAGTTTAAAAGTATCTACTTACGGTTAGGGACTCTGAAAGTAATAGGATAGTAGTGAAGTAATAATCGCTTTAGCAAAGACTAAACCACAACTCTATGTCAAGTCAGAGGTAACATGCTTCTTATTGCTCCCCGATTGTATTGATGCTGATGTTCTTAAGTGGCTTTCTGAAGTTTCTGGGCACATCTGGTCTTCTATATGAAGAGGCAAGCTTCCGTGTATGTGACACTGCGCTCAGTAGATTTCCTTTGCCTGGCAGCTGAGGAAACTCAGATGAGGCAACGAAAGTCTTTTTATTGGAATAGACCTTGTAAAATGAGTTCTGCTTTCCTTTCATAGCTAATAATGTTACTTCAGAGTAATTATCTAAAAGAGATTTAGTTTCCCATAAAATATGGGCTGAGTAGCCACTGAACTATTTGGCAGTGTAGATGTGGACAGTGATCACAATGGTAAACTAAGTGGATGCCAAGCGTTATGGAGCCATTAAAATTATATTTCAATTAGTTCTGAAGCGTATTGGAACTAAAGTGAGCCAGTAGCCAAGGAGGAGGTGGTAGGGGGGAAGGAAAAAAAAAGGTCAAATTCGGAGAGACAGACAGAGAAACAGAGACAGAATGCCAAAGAGATAGAAACAGAGATATACACACTATATATATATATATATATATATATATATATATATATATATATATATATATATATAGAGAGAGAGAGAGAGAGAGAGAGAGAGGGATATCATTTTTCTCAGAACTCATCATCATCCTGAGTTAGCTCACTTACCAGGGAGGGAAGTGAGAACAAGGCAGAGTCCTTCATTTATAACAATGAAGTAGGATGGTGAGGCACTTGCTTGATTTCAGTGGGAAGAACACAGGCAGAGTCGCTTCTGTAGTACTTTAATTTTTCAACCTCCAAAGCTACAGCCTTCTTTGAGAACTTAATTTGAATGGCTTTCATTCATGGGAGGTATGTATACGTACCTCATACAGTTCAGACAACCGTACTTCGGAGTAGGAAAGTCTTAGTGTTGAATGCACACAAGAACAGTCTGTGGGGACTTCACAGTCCCCAACATCTTATTGTGATACAGCAATTTGCATTATTTCTGAATCTTAACATTAAAATGAAAATAAATTTAAGCCTCATAATGCCAATTTATTTCTTTTGCCATCATCAACTTGAGCACTTATCCGTTCTGAATTTGAAATCAAAGCGCTTTGAATTCAGCTTATGAGCCTCTTTGTTTTAGGGAGGGAGAGATCCACTAAAGCAAACTGAAGAGAAAGGGGAGATAATAGGGCTTGGAAAGCAACCTCTTGGCAAAGAGGAGCAAGAGCAGTGGAATAATTTAATTGCTCATCAGCTAATTATACGGTATTATAATGTTAATGTGTCTTCATCATGACAATGTAATAGGTATAGATTGAAGCATATGAAAAAGAAAGTGTTGATGCAGTAATTATAAGTAAGAGTGGAGCTGTTAGAGTAATTATACGCTTCATCTGGTAATTAACGTATTGTTCAACTTGAGATGGGGAACAAAGAGTGAAAAGTTAAATATTGAAGGACATGCCTTTGACACTCCAGAGATGTCTCTCAGCTTTTGCAAAAAAAAAAAAAAAAGAAAAAAAAAGAAAAAAATATATATATACCATTCTGCATAGATACTGTTATTTCCTGGTTCCCCTTTTCATGATTTATTATGTTGTAGTCATGTATGGTGTAAAAGAACATGGCAATTTGACTATTAGAGGCTACCAGGGGTTAAATTTTTATTTATTTTTTATTCTGTGATCCATGTCACTGCTATTCTTTATTTAGTTATGTTTCATTTTGCATTTAAGTGAGCTAGGAACTTCAAAATTAAATCAGACTACAATCAAATATGTGAAATATTCTATCAATAGCAGATGAAGGCAATTATTTTTTTACATACCAGAGCAGGTCCTTCTAAGTGAGTTAGTAGTCTTCCGTTGTCTTTTAATATGATTACCTGGCTTTTTAATTTCAAACTCAGACAAGTAACATCTTTGCTGTGAAACAACTAATCACCGGTGGGCAATAGGTCAGTTGATACAATTTAGTCACTCATTCGCCACTTATCTGCTGCTACCTGAGCTGAACATTTACATATGTTAACACATATTTTGATGTTCTACTTCTTCTCCTCATCCAGTTGCACTTGGAATGCCTCCTGAGGCAGAGAGGTTAAGCATCTTGTGTCCGTCATTTATCTGCTAGTAACAAATGCTGGCATTTGAACCGGTATCCGACACTGCTAATCCTATTGTATTCTGCCATGTATCTCTGATGGAGACTGTCAGAGGATTACCCAGAATGTTTCTATACTCAGATTGGAACTGCATAATGAAACAAGATTTAATGAACCAATAAGGGGATGCAAACAGGGTCTGTGTTGATAGAGGAGAAGGCAATTCAGTGAACGAAAGTTGGAGAAGCCAAAGGCAAAGGAACGGCCTGGCTACAGTGAAAGATTCATGGAGTCACTCCAGAGAGAGCTGTAACTTTGGATATGGTGAAGTCACAAAGCAGCACGGAGGTCAAAACTTGAATTTCATTGAGACACTGTAATGTGAAACTACTCAATGCGTTTGATTTTCCCCAAAGCCTTAAATCTAAACAGGAACCAGTGTGCTCTATGGAGAAAACCAAGAAGCCTCTCACCATTCTTTTGTTTCCCATTTAGCAAAAGAGAGTGTGGACCTACTAAGTTACATTTTATGTTGAGATAGAATGCTGTAAAACTAACAATATCAATGCTAATTTTTATATTCCTTATAAATAATAACATTTTAAAACTTTTCTTTTATAGTATCACATTGTTTTATTGATCAAAAACAACATATAAGACACACACACACACAAACAAACAATTTACTTTGGAAACTTAGCCAAGCTGAGGAGGGCGTAATGCTTCAATTTCCTTAGTCCTGGGTAAGCGCTACTTCACATCAGTAAGAACTCTTCTCTAACACAAATCCTAATAAAGCAATACACAGATCAAAGCAGGCAAATTTAGAGGAGAATGCTTATGCCTGAGGTAATTGTATCAAAGTAGTAAACAGGCTGCTTTAAACACTTTATTGACAAGTTCAAATACATATTTTAACCTGTTTGCAGCTTGGAAGGCATCTTTTATTTTTTATTTTATGGTCAATTTAACTTTTTTTTCTAAACTAGAAAAATAAATGAACATTTTAAAGATGAGAGAGAGAGACAGGGGTAAGGGACTTCCCACACAAGCCTACAACTAGATTCCTGGAACACAGCAGCCCGCATCTATAACCCCAGCATTCCACAGGCAGTTGGAAGGAGAGATTGGAGATCTGTGTTGAGGCTCAACAGCCACGAAGGCTGCAGTCAGGGGATGACAGCAGCAGAAATAGGACCCCGCATCTCACAAGATGGTGGAAGGCAAGAGCCAGCTCCTGAACCTTGTCCTCCCCATCCATGTATATGCTATGTCACACAAGGCACCCACATTCGCACACATGCTATACACACCCACAGACTTCTTCTTCAATGGAGAACTGATTTTGCTAAATTTGGCAGAGTAAAATGCACAATCTTTCATCCTAATTCTGAAAGAGCAGAGAGGTGGCAGGACATGCTTCGCTGACGGGCAGCAGGTAAAACTCACTGGACGATGCCATCTGAAGTGGCACAGACTCATTCTGTGTCTGACCAGCGTGGGCCATCTCTAAAGGAACAGGGGCTGGGAGGGTGAGTAATGCCCTCTGCTGACTCCATTAACCTTTCTGAGTCTTATTTTCCCTACTGTGAGGGAGGCAATAATAATTCCCAAGCTTCAGAGTTGCTGGGAAATTAAAAATGCCTTTAGAAAGGCTCATCCCAGAAACTGGCACATGGTAATTGTTCAGTTAAGTTGGCTGAGATTACTGCTATTCAGCGGAAGAACATCACTGAACAATGCAGAGCACTGCTTAATAAAAAGTTCTTCAAAGTTTAAAACAAATCAGTGAAATGGTGTTGTGACTTTCCTTTAAAATATTAATTATAGCTGTCCTCCATCTGTAATGGAAAAGGTGCTAAGCATTAAAGAAACAAAATGCAGTCATGTAAAGTAACCTCTCTTCAAGACCCTACGTAGAGAGTGGCAAATTGCAATTGTCAGAATTAGTTCAGCCATATAAGTAGGAAATTAATGTTATGTCTGTGTTTTTTTTTTCCCTAAAGTCATAATTCAAAGGGGGTGGATATAATGTAGACCATCAGCACTCTTCAGGAAAAATTAGTCTAAATAAAAATGCCTGCATATGCAATGTGGACACTTAAACAGACACAAGCTACTTCCAAAACACACTAGATCGCTCTATTACCTTTAAGACATCTGTGTAACCTCTGCTCGGACGAACCCTGTGGTAGCTCAGTAACCAATCGGTTTCCCATAGTAAGGGGAACAGGGACTATTTCTGACAGGAACTCAATGGCAGGCTCTTTGACCTCCCTGCCCCCAAGGGATGAGCAGCCCTGCTAGTCCACAGAGGAGGACTTTGCAGCCAGTCCTGAAGATACCTGATAAAACAGGGTCAGATGAAAGGGGAGGAGGTTCTCCCCAAACAGTGGACTTGGAAAGGGGCAGGGAGGAGATGAAGAAGGAAGGGTGGGATTGGGAGCAAATGGGGGAGCTGGACACAGTTGGGATACAGAGTTAATAAAATCTAACTAATAATAATAATAATAAAAGATATCTGTGTATTCCTCACTCACGGATTTCCTTTGGATGGTTTGGGGGACTGAATGGCCATTCCTTTCTGGTCCTCTGCTGTTCTAAATACCAAAATAAAGCAGAATCATTTCATGTTTACGTACTTCAAAGGATAGCACAATTCTTGGAATATGTTTTGTACTCAGCATACTCATCACATCATGAGCAAATGAGTTTTTTTCTTTTTATTTGAGATCAAATCCAGTTTAATAACATTACTGATCATTAAAAGGTACTATAATTCACACATCACCAATTTTCAATGACATTAAGTGTTTTTCCTCCTGAACAGACATGAGTCCTACAATAAGCACACAACTACCCATATTTTTAAAAATGTATTAACAATGATGAAGTTTGTATCAAGGAATTGTCCTTTGATTATTTTCTCCATCCAGCTTTCTTTGTGTACTTACATTGAATTTTATTATTCTTTCCTTATTCTGATCATTTCATAGCTAGACTGATGTACAAAGAAATAAGGACTGAGCTTAAAAGGGAGAGTTTACTTTAAAATAGAAACGTGGGTAATCATCTATGGTTCTTGTTCTTTTGTCTTGTTTTGTTTTTTGTTTTTATTTCTCCCTAGTATTTAGCAGAACACCATCCCCCATAAATCTAATCTTTTCCTTGCTGAATTTAAGTTCTTGTTTGTGTGATATGGTGAAATGAAAAAAAAAAAAAAAATGAAAGGCCTGTTTTTCTTTTTCCTATGGAGGCAGAAATGAAGTAGATTCATGAAAAGCTCCCAATTTTTGTGACACAGAGTTTGGATTCTCATCTTCTTTATTACATTAAAACACTGATGGTAATCACGGGGCATGGTGATGGTAGGGTTCAGCTGGAGAATATTCTGATAGTAAACAACCCTAGGAAAACATGAATGTAGAACCACTTTGGGCTAAAGTCACAAGAATATTAGGTTCAAATTTTTTATGTCCAATAACGAGTAAGCAGCTGCTTTGTACGTTCAAGAGTTAAAGTTCATTGCTTTAAAACCAGCAATACAAGCATAATGACTTACAGTCTGTGTTTGTAGTCATAAGAATAACATAAGCACTTCTCTGTATTTTCAAAGAACATACCACATACATATGTATACCTGACTTCCATGTGACCTTTGTCAATACATAGGCATCATCCCTAGGAAATGCTGGTGCTTTTGTTCCCAAGGGAAATAAAAAAACATGATAGCAAAAGTTACTAATTCTGTCAGATTTATGACTGACATGAAGTTGAAGAATTTTAATTATTTATGCATAATGAATAGAAGTTTCACTTAAATGATAAATGATGAATTCATGAGTCTGCTAAAATTGTACAATTTTCTTCTTTAACGTGGGTAAACAGGTACAGTCACGAATATGTGTAACTTTCCCTTCACTTCGTGTTTTCCAGTTGGGTCAGGTAATCCACTAAAAATGAGTGACTTGAATTCATTCATTCATTTTCTTGTGTTTCCTGGTGACATACTTTATGCTAGGGAAGACTAGCTGCTAGTCCATGCAGTACATAAAGTGACGTTTTCACCATCAAGTACTCTAGACTTGTGTGAGAAGTATAATGACATTTTCCCTGCCCCCAAGGAATTTAGTTCTAATCAAGGAAAAGGACAAATATAAAACACAAACAACACAGTAGCACATGAACAATGAGAGAAAGGTTTATGTTATGACATTATTATGGAGTGCGGAGAGATTGATCCCATCTGTTCATATTAGGAAAGGCTTTGTGGGGTGATGACATTTGAGATGTGACTCTTAAGGGTTGGGTATTGCTCAGGGGGAGGGATCCGGAGAAGAATAAGTGCGGAAAGAAAGACTTAAGCAGTTGTGAATTATATTGTGTAAAGTGTCAGTGTATTTACCATCAACCTCAGGAGTTTGTTCACAAATGCATACCATGTTCAAGAGAGTGAAGGGACTCAGAAGAGTGAAACGAGAGCCTGTCTCTAAACAGTTAAAATTATACTATGAAAGATGCACTTTGTTCTCTAGGCATTCCTAATTTTAAATAAATGATTGGCAATTGCTCAAAGCAGCAACTTGAGTTAATTTATGTCTCTGTTATTAAACTATTAGCCTCTCAGTAAACATTTACATTATGCTTTATCCAATATTTCATCTGAAATATTTTTCAATTGCTTCTCAGCAGGAAATATTGGATAAGAAAGGAACATAGAACAATGCTTTTCACATAGCTATTCTTCTAAAATATTCAGTACCAAGCAGAATTACAAAGATGCTAAAAATTTACTTTGTCTAAGAAAATTTGACTATCCCTGTGGTTTTAGCATTTTCACATCAAATGTGTATCAGTTTCTTCAAGTCAAACATTAAAAAAAAATCAATAGATAATTTTGAAGTTAATTGTGTTTACTTGAGTTCAGTTCTGACTATGAAAAGTTATATGGTCAAACCTATTGATATGATGATTAACACAAGATAATATCTGTTAAAATGATGCATTTATTTAATTTTATAGATAGAAAACTTTATTAGCTTTTATACTTATTTCTGCCTTTATCTCTTCATTTAAATTTTCAAAGATTTTCCTTGTTCAACAGCTTTAATTCTGAAGTAGGATACAAAAAATTGCATTTCACAATCATCTTGATTCAATTCCCTCTTCAGTCATTATACCTCAATATTACTTTTTAGTGTCATTTGCTGAGAGTCATCATTGCTGCATTTTTCTGATTCTTCAAGGGAAAAAGGTATATAGAGCTATATCAGTTTACAAACTTTTTTGGCTTTGTAAATATTATTTTTCTGCATTTATACATTAGAATAGCTTGGTAATCCAAAGCAGAGTTAATTGTTTCCCTTAGTTCTGAGTCATCATAAAATAGATAAGAAAAGAAAAACGGATATAGGAAAATTCAGGTAATTAATTGGTGTTCCTGAAAGGGAAGTATGTAAAGAGGAGGGTGTAAAACAGTGAGGAGAAAAAGGTAACCTCACAAGAAGGTTGCCTTACTGTGTGGATAATTATCCCTATTGAGTGTAAAAACCATGGGCAGGGTGTTGTATGCAGATTTGAACAGTTGTCTGCTTCTTCATAACCGCTATTAGCTTTAAGTGCCAAGAAATAAAATATTGCATCTATCTTTCATTAAATTCACAAATGTTTAAAGGATTTTTGTTTCTTCTGTAGTTAACTGAGAAAATACACTAGGTTATTATTAATTATAATTTATCAATAATTTTTGAAAAATTTTAACATTTAACATTTCCTTTCTATTATTTTATTATAGACACTGCATAATCTCATTTGCTATTAGTATTCCTATTGTATACATGAGTAAGCTGAAGCTTAGAAATCTTAAATAATTTACTAAAATTCAAACAGCTAAGCAGTGACAAGCCTGATATGAAATTAAGCTGTTTGTTATGACCTTGAATCTTGTACATTTTTTAACTAAAACTTTATAGAACCTGTGATTCTGTCTTATGGTTGCTGGGAAGACCTATCTTTTATTACTCTTTGTGATACATAACTTTGCCTATCCTTTGACAAAAAGGAAAATGCCTCAATTTATTTTGGGAATGTGGGAATGTTAAGTTTTAAGAACCATATTTTGAGTATTACATAATTTTTGTATTTGTTTAAAATAACCAGTAGAGAAGGTTTGTGATAATATTTTCTCATGTGAACTCTTTGAAACCACGTGAATCCATGATTTTATTTTTAATTGTTGACAGTCAGTTTTAATTATTTGAAAGGATATTATTGAAGTTGCCTTCCACTGGACTAACAACTTTAATAAAATATGATTTAGTAGGCAAAGGTTAATTGACTAATTCTGTTGCCTTGCAAATCCCAAGGGTCCTCTCCTACCTTCAGTAGAGAAGTAATCTTGACATCAATAATTAACTGCTTAAGTTACCTATATGAACTATACCTAGAATTAGTAAGTAAACACACGGACAAAAAAATTCCCTCAACATTATTGTACATTTTTAGACATCTTAGAGGAGCCATTGTTTTTCCATTTTTAATATCACCATCTTCCATTCATTTAGTTATTAGTTGGTGATAAGTAGGAAAATCAAATGAAAAGATTCATTATTAACTTTACATTTTAACTTTACATTTACCTATAAATTGTCGAATGCAATAGAAGTCATTTTTTCTAGTTCTAGTGTGAATTGTTTATTTTTGTTGTTGACATTAATATTTATACCTCCTTCTTTCTCTTCTTTTTTCCTTTTGTGAGATAAATAACATTTAAGCTGTCCTAATTTCAATTTCATAGTAACATTTCTTCCTGGCATTTCTTTAGGAATCACTTCCTACCTCATGTATCCTGAATTGTAAACTCAAGAATCATCTCTTATTAGAAATAAGAGGAGACAGAGACAGAAAGCTTTTACAGACAATGGAATGCTACTAAATAATTCATTTTTAGCCATCATTTTATTTTTGGTTTTTAAGACAAGGTTTCTCTCTGTAGCCCTGGTTGTCCTGGAACTCACTCTGTAGACCAGGATGGCCTTGAACTCACATAGATCTGCCTGCCTCTGCTTCCCGAGTGCTAAAATTAAAGGCATACACACCCCCTGTACATCTTATATGTTTTAGTGAGGAAACGTAGTCTTCATTCAAGACTATTTTGGGAAAATGATAATTTCTAGATTTTTAAAAATTTAATTGGCTTCATTAACTTGTTGATATGAGAGGGGCATACTACAGCAAAATGTGGAAGTCAGAGGCCACCTAATGGGAGTTGATTCCCACCTTCAATCTTCTGGCTCCCCAGAATCAAACTTGAGTCACCAGGACTTGAAGCTGTCACTGTTACCCACTGAACCATCACTTCAGCTTGTGTGAAATAATAAAAATCATGTTTATAGGTAAAATATCCCATCTGATAGAACATTGATCATAAACACATACCCGTGAAAACGTGGTGAAGGCACTGTACCATTTTCATGTATTTGAATATAAAGCTATGTGATGACAGAACTTCGTAACATCCCGCATTATTTTTTTAAAATATTTGTTGACCTGCTATAAAATTTTAAAAAAGAGCTTGATAGAATGCTGTCTTAAAATAATGCCACTATTGAACATACAGACTTATCTGCATTTTAACATAAAAAATAAACACTCCCAGTGTCAAATTCAGAAAGAAGAAAAAGATCACTGCTTTGAAATATCCAGTATCTCCTTTGAAACTGCCAGTGTGACCTATAAGAAATGTTGTGTATTGAAAATTATACAGAACGTCTGAATTAAAAAAATCACAAAAAGCAGAACGCATATATGGTGTTTCCATATGACTCTCTAGCATCTTGAGTTTATTAGTGGGAAATTTAATTTGTGCTAATCAGCCTGAGGCAAAAACGAGTGAGAAATTAACTTGACACAGCCATTTGATGTTATAGTATTTCTCAGTTTGCAGAACAGCCACAACATGGCAACCTAGAATAAACACACAGATCTTCAGTGTCACTTCCAATTACCACATTACTGCAAAGAGCTGTAACTTACTGAAAGGCTGGCCGTGATTCATTATCTTCTGGGCTTTGTCTGAGGAGACGTGCACCAGCAATGCACATGAAATGGCATGTTTGAAGATGCCGCGCTTTCATTGCAGGCCTGGATCTTGATTTACAGTCTGTTTTCTGAAATAGCGTTTATCAATATTAATATGCCTCTGGAGTTATTCTTGCTCAGGCTCTACAGGGGCACCAAGGGCTGGCAAAGCCGCTTTCCCTCTGGTTCTGTGTTCATCCCTACTCTGGTTCACCAGGGATCAGAAAAAAAGCTGGCAAACAGCCATGCCTTGTCTTCACTTCTGTTTCTTGTAAGTCTTTTCTATTCTTTGGTTTAATATTTGGTTTAACAGCCCTGAAAATATGATACATATATTCAACCATTACACTTTCTAAACAACAGTGACTTTAAAATGTGGTAAATAAATAAGGATAATGTATAAACATTTTTTTTTCAGACTGGGACATTTTGAAGGGCTGATTTGACAGCCTCCGGATATATAACAAAAGATCATAAATATGTTGGATGTGGCCTTCTATATTCCATTTCCCATCTTCTCAGTTCTTAGAAACTTGTAGCGGATGCTGGCTGGCCCAATTTCAAATTGTCGACTGCTGCAAATTTTGCCAATGTTTCTGCTTCCCGGAACCCACTATTTCTGTCAAAATTGTAACTGCTATTTTCCAATACGGAGGACAGTAACCTCTTAAGGCATAGCATACAACTAACTTTGAATTTCTTCAGCTTTGTTCTCTTCAGCTTTTTCTATATGTGTTTATCAATGCGTACATATGGATATATGAATATATGTATTACATTCAGTCAGGTGAGTAGAGACCAGGTATTCATGAAAGGGCTCTACTTCGATCATTCTACATTCTTCTTAATTTATTCTTTGGAAGCTTTATGTGTGGATACCACATTCTTGTCACACTCGCTCTTCAAGCATCTCTTCTTGCCCCATGACTTCACCAGCTTGCCTGTTACCCCACCGTGTCTGCATGCTACTTTCATGTTGTTTTGTTTTGTTTTGCTCTGTGACTCACTGAACTTAATCAGGGCAGCTTGTCAGGGCGTGCACATGGAATAACCCATTGCATCATGGGCAATTCACCACTGTCTCTATCACTGAGGAACATGACTTTCTCTCCCTTGACTACCGTTAGATCTGCTGAATGAGCCGGCATCCCATGATTCCTCTCCCATCATTGACTGAATGCTTAGGGTTCAGACATTGTATGCTTTGTGTAGACAATTGCAGTTGCTGCGAGTTTAAGTTTGGCATGGTCATGCTATGACATCAAACCATTTTGCGAACCTTTTGCTCATCATTTGGGTTTTAAATCATCTTTCTCCTCTTATGGCACATTCCTAGAGCCATGGAAAGGTTGATGTTAATGTGGTGTCCCATTTCAGGCTAATCACTTATAATGACTTGTTCTCTGGAACTTCACCAGCTATAGGTCTGTGCATTAACTATTGTGTTCTGCAGAGTGAAGTTTCTTTGATCAAGGATTGGGATAGGGGTAAGAGCTAGTGTATGGGTACAAACACAAGTATTTAGAAAGCAGCTTTATAGTACATCTACATAGGAAAGCCAAAATAGGTTCACTCCTCATGCCTATGACATTCCCAGCCATGGGCCTTTAAACTGGTTCTATAGGACCAGGTGTAAAATTCCTCCTGTGGAGTATGTTTCAGATCAAGTCAGAATTTAATTCGTTACCACTGTAACTATTGTGCCACTATTGTGGTAGTAGGCCCATCTTGCCTTACAAGTTGGTATTGTATAGCATACAAGGTCTAAAGTTGGAAAAGAACTTTGCTGGCTTTTCTCTGCCAGTTACCTGTATATCAACTTACAGTATTATGAATGCAAGCCAACAATGAGGAATCATTCAGTTCATTCTCTCAGTGTTCTGCATGCCAGTTTTTTTGTGTCTTTCGTAGTAGGATCTTACCCTGTTCTGGTGAACAGCCAAGGGCAATGGCTGCAACTTGTTTAACTTGGGATCTGTAGATAGATAATGGTTAACAACTTTTAGGGAGGAATCCTAAACCTGACACTAGAATTTTCATTTAGTAAGCCAGGATGTCTGGGATCAGAATGAACCACTCATGCATGGTGCATTCATTAAAATTTTATTATATTTTTCAATTATTATAAAGAGTACACTCAATGAGACTTCTTCATACCTTCTTAGATTTTTGCTAATATTCTTTTCTTTTTCATTCCTTATCCTATCTCTGTTATAACCTTGCTACCTTCAGTATTCCTTCTGTTCATTTTCACATCACATTTGTTCTACCATTGTCAGCTCCTTTAACAGCCCCCCTTTTGCCAGCTTCCATTGCCACACTAACTCATGAATTGCTATGATGGCAAGCCAGCAAGGTCTAGAAATCCCTCTTTCTCTGCATCCTCGCACTAGGATTATAAACACACTTAGCTTTTTATATGAGTGCTGGGAATCTGAACTGAGATCCTCATGCTTACATGTCAAGGAATTTACCAACTGAGCTTCATTCTCAGCTCTGAGATCCATGTTCTTTTGCCATCTGTGCTAGTAGATCTGAGATACAAATTATCTAAAGGCTTCTAAAACATTAAAACATTTCATCTGGACTATTAATACACTCTTTGATGATGTACTATTTTCCTTAACCCTTTTACAATGTAACTATTCTCACTTCAAAAACTTTTGTGCTTGAGTCTTCGTTTCATGATTGGTTTCTAAAAAATATATTAACTAAGTGTTATTATTTAATAAAAACACTTTAGATTTTATCTGGTCATTGAACTAAATAATCAACTGGACTTAAAGATAATTATATCCTGGAGAATGAGGAACTTCATAGTGCAACAAAGACATGGCAGTAACAGTAAAAAACAAGAGTAGATAAGGAGAACAGCTATCCGGAAGACTATTGTATCACCCACTAGTAAATGGTGAGTGGTAATGAAAGAGGAAGGTTAGGAGACTACTTGTGAAGTAGACTTGATGCAATTATACATTTGGTGGCTCATGGCTAGAGGAGAGAAGGAGTAAGGTGTATGGCATAGTGAGTAAATGAAAATTATGAGCTTGGCAAAACCAGAAGAGACCATCAGGGATAGGACCTGCAACCATGATAAAGGGTTCCTAAGCCAGTGATGCAATTTATATGGCATTCTACAGAGAACAACACTCTTGTTTGCTTCGCTGGACAGCAAAATCTTGTGCGACAGAAAAGTGCAGATATAAACAGTGTAGACAATAATTTGATAAAGGGTTCCTAAGCCAGTGATGCAATTTATTTGTCTTCTACAGAGAACAACACTCTTGTTTGCCTCACTGTACAGCAAAAGCTTGTGTGACAGAGAAGTACAGATATAAACAACAGATATAAACAGTATAGACAATAATTTGGCTTACTGAAGAGAGAGCTGTTGAATTTGCTTACGATTTTTGTTAATGCTTTGTTTCTTCTATCAGTTAGATACTGGTTATCATACTGAATGTGTTCAGTTTGTGAGTGACCTTAAAGATGCCTAAATTCATTGATGAAGATTGGCAAGTGTGAATGTAGATGTCCTTTACCAGATCAGACACCGTCTTACATGAGAATGTATGAAAGAGCACTTCTTCTAAATCACTTGGAATCCTTGTCTTTTTAAGTCTTTAACCTATGAATAGTAGTTTTTAGAAGGCAAAACGTCATCATCAGTACTCAGGATTTATCTTTTTTACATGCTGACTGCCTGAAGATGTTAAGTCTCAAATACAACCTTGAATCTGTCTTGACTGTTACTTCCAGAAAAATCTTACTGAGGTATCAATCTTCTTGAAATCTGGGTAGTAGGAAGTTAGTTATATTTAGCTGTTTCTCAAAGTTTCTCCAGAATGGAGGAGAAAATGCTCTTATGTTCCTTTCCTAAGAGCATCACCTGGCTTTTGAAGTACACTTTCATATTTGAGCATACATTTGGGGGCAGGGATTCTGTATATCTGCTTGACTGCATATAAAAGAGAATGCTCTTAATGTCTTTCAATATCATGAAAGAAGAAGAGAAATATGGTTTGCTGTGCTTTTAAAGGGTGGGAAAGGAGCACAGAGAACACAAATTAAAGAGGCCCAGAGAATCTAGTTCTATTTTGCTGAATTCCTTCTGTGCTTGTTGTCCTTTAGTTTTACTGCACATTAGAGTTTAAAGGATAGCTGGCCAACTCCTGTAGTCTCTGGTATCTGCCTATCTAGAATGCAAAGCATAGCAAACACATTCCTGTAATTAAGAACAACAATGACAAAAAACAATGAGGAATGATTTTCATCCACTGTTCATTTTTTTTCACCTATGTGATAAATTGTTTGTCTGAAATATAAATGTGAAAGCTTTTCCCACAACATTGAAAGAAAGAATCCAAACAATTTTATGTTGCATTAATCATTGCCATTTGCAAATACAATAGTGTATAACAATTTATTTTTTAAGATAGTGGGTAGATTGGATTATGGACATATTTTTGTAAGTCTTGGCATCTTCTCCAGTTCATTGACTCTGGAAAAGCAACATATTAAGAAACCCAGGTTTACCAGACCTTTGGTATATCATAAGATTGTACTATTCTTACAGATATGGCTAAGCATCACAGAACATACATAACTTGATGCGAAAAGAGCCTACAGGCTTGGCTATTTAAAAGAAAGTGCATTGGTATTCACCAATTCTGATGTGCTGTCCTTTTTAGATTTCTGAAAACAAGTGACAATTTTTTTTTTCATTTCCTATTGCTGAAGGTCCTACAGCTCCATGAAATACTAGGTATGGAAGAACCCCAGATCTTTCATCTGTCTTGGTTTTTGTTCTGTGTCATGCATTATGTCTCTATGACCAATGTCAAAATACAGTATTGATGATGTTCCACAATGCTGAATATTTCAGATCAGTCTGCTCGTCTCCAATGAAAATGCTGTTGAATATTTAACTCTGGGCAGGATTGGCATTTCTGTCGTCATTGGAGCTGTGACTACTTAGAAGAGACCTTCAAAACTGGGACTGTTAACATTCCCTATAAATGAAAGGGGAAGGAAGGTCATCTGAACTTTACCTGAGATTTTGGCTGCTCCCTTTGCAGCCCTCACCACTATATATAAACTCCGGAAATTCCACATGATCTCATGGTCTCAGAAACAGTAGAGTACGTAGTTTAGGAAGTTCACTGCAGCAGGAACTCTATCAGTGCAAACATCAGAAAGTCATCGTTTGTGCTGAAGCAAAATTTCCAGTGTGGTGGCTCATCTTAAGGCCAGTCATACTTCTGTAGTCAAACCACCATCCTTAATCTGAAATTAATCCTTGCTAACTCATTGGCTCATCACTTTTGGCCTTGATTGAATACTTATTTTGTCTATCATTGATCTCCTATTGCCTTTAAGATGAGTACTATGTTTTTTAAAATAATAATATTAAGACAACTTTCAACATTCAAATTCTCTGCAACTGTTATAAAAACTAAAAATTTATATTTCTGATATTCTCAGGTAAATGTTTTTTCTGCCATCTATTTAATAACACATTGCTCTCTTCAATAAATATTTACTAAGGCTGTGATGAGTGAAATAATTTACTTTTTAGACTTCTACTGAAAATGCAGTGTCTATTTTCACTTTTGGACTATTTTCTCTGTCATATATATCCATTATTAACATTTGAAAAGTGGCATATAGCATTCATTGGATTTACCTACCATCCATTTTGATTCCTCTTTAAACTTTTTGGTAAGCAATGAAGTCACTTTGGTTCTGATTTTACAAACCAGGAGAAGAAATATAGTCTCAAAGACATTCAGAGTTTTGTCCAAATCAAACAAGACATCTCAAACTGAACATACTCAAATTTTAGAATTATCTTTCCTTAGAGTATTTCTAATGCTATTATGACTTATGAAAGGATTCATATAAATATTAGGCCATTTTCTAGGCTAGAAAGTCTTCTGAGTATGAGCTTTGGCACACCCTAATGAAGAGAAAGAGAATACACTGACAGCTATCTTCTCGAAGGCAGAGGCATTCTCCTTATCTACAATAAGAAGTTCTTAAGAAGTACTGAGACTTCTGATGTAATTAATGCAACCAATTTAATAATTTAATTGAATGATTTTGTGTAAAGGGTAAAGGAAAACAATCTTACAACATGGGATGAAAGATTCATTTCTAGTAGTGTAAAAGATTAGGAATTTTTCTACATCATCAGGAGTGCTCTTGAGGATCTGCACTTCCTAAAATGATTTCTCTTTGGACAGGCCTTTCCCCTCTTTGTAAGTCCTCCAACAGTACAGACACATGCAAATTACAATGAGTGAAAACATTTTGAATTTCATTTCTGGACTGTTAAATGAAGAATACATTAAAGTGTCTTTCGGTAAAACTAGCATAGTGGCCTATAATTGTGTAACTCTCATAACCTCTTTGAAGTGTCTTTTAATAATTGGTATGGCATTAGAAAAGGGGAACAAAAACTCCCCAGTGCAGTGAATGATAGAAAGTCCTTCTCATGCTCCTTTACAAAATCATATTTTTTCTTCAAGGGATTTCTGCATGCCAGTATATCTAAAACCTATCTGTTTTCTCTACACTGACATTTACTATCATTTGATAGATATCTGCTGCACATGTGACTAATATCACATTGCCTACAATAACTCTTCAAGGAAATATATGAGTAGACATTTTTGTAGACGAGACAGTTTACCAAACCTTAGTAATATATTTAATTTCACACAAATATTGATAACTGACATGAAACCTGACCCTCAATTTCCTTGAAATGAAGCTCCATGATGAGAGTATGCAGCTGGCTGGAATCTTGTTATTCTGAGTGCTGAATTTAGGATTGGCTCTTAGGCCACACAGTCAGTAAACCTTTGCATGAACGCTTGACTCATTTCTTCTTCATGTGGTTGAATCTACCACTTGATTTATCTACAGATTTAGATGCCAGCTCATGAAGAGAGTGAAAGATGAGCTGGAAATGTAGGTGTTATAGGACTGTCAGGAGGAGAAGAAAAGAAAAAAAAGTGATTTTGCACAAAGAAACAGAACCTTTTTGATCTTTCTCCTTTGACATGTCAAAATGACTTATAGGAATTTTGGCAAGGGAGTCTAAGAAGTAGAAGATCTAAGGAACACTGGGAGCCTGTTTCTGCATTAGAATGTGTGTACGGATGGGATTACATGAAGGATCTTCTTTGTCCTTATTGACTATAATGATGTAATTTCTGAGGATATTTCAAAATAACCGACACATTAAGACTGGGGATATGAAACGTTGAAACTAACAAAGTTGTTCTTTTTGTGCAGTTTGCAAAAATATTATTTTGACGCATTATTTATTTTGGCACCCAGATCAGATACAGCCAAAAGAAGGGGAGGAGTATAGAAAGAGAACCCTAATTTTAACCTTCAGTCACTTTTTAAAAAGTACCTTTATAGTCATTTCATCTGGGCTAAAGGAGCATGTTAACAGAGGAAGAAAAAGCACTATTTATATAGGCCGGCAATGTGAGGTGAATAACTGTTAAACTGTCATACGCTTGAATATTATTGCATTTGTACTGTCTCTCTGTGTGTGTGTGTGAGAGAGAGAGAGAGAGAGAGAGAGAGAGAATGAATTACCCAATTTTCAAATTGAAGGACAAATGTATACTGACAAGGAAATCAACAGTATTACTTGATTAATTTATAGGAATAAATTTATATATATATTTTTAAAAATTAGATAATATTTTCTTGTTTCTCATTTTGTTTCAAATTTAAATCTTGCTTTAAAAATAACCTCTCATAAATTTCCACTCCCTAGATATGCTCATAAATACTGTGTTTTCATTTTTACTAAGGTACTACTATCATTAAAAGACACCCATGAACACATTTAATGTAATTGAACCAACTTAACAGAGTAGTGATGGCTTGTTCTAGCTTCCAGAAAAAGAAATTAAATTAACAGGAATATAACATGGAGGTGCATATCAGTGAGTTATTTTTTTGCAACATGTGTAAGTTTGTGTAAACTTGAGATTGGATGACACAAACACAATTGTAGCTTTACTGACGTTACTTTATTTTTACCTTAGCAATCCACGAAGCGTTTCCCCGTATTGTCATTGTCCTCATCCAGCATTTGAAGTTTTGTGAGTAGCATATTTTGAGAGCAATTGTAAAGTACAAGTATGTGAAAGGAAAACAGTCACCACTTCAAGAAAATGATGGCTCACTTATTTCAGCACTGGCAAAGGCATTAGTGACCAAATTCTGGCACAAGCCAAGCTCGACTTAAAAGGCTGGGTTTTTTCAACCTTAAATTGAAAATAGGGGTTGAGGTGTAAACATAAGTCATCAGGTGAGCATAGCCCTGCAAGAACCCTGAGCTCAAGCTGTTGGTTCTGCTGCTCTCCTTGTGCTCTCCTGTCCTCTCTAGGTCTTCCTATCTCCCCCTTCTTTCATAAGATTTCCTGAACTCTGCCCAAAGCTTGGCTGTGAGTCTCAGCATCTGCTTCGATACCCTCCTGGGTAGAGTCTTTCAAAGGTCCTCTGTGATAGGCTCCTGTCCTGTAACCTGTTTTCTCCCTCTTCCTCTTCCGATGTCTATCCTGGTTGCCTTTCTGAATGAGGATTGCTCGTTATTACCCAGTGTCCTCCTTCTTGCTTAGCTTCTTTAGACATGCAGATTTTATTAAGTTTATCCTATATTATATGAGTAATATCCACTTATAAGTGGGTATATATCATATAGGTCTTTCTGCTTCTGGGTCACCAAACTCAGGTGATATTTTCTAGTTCCATCCATTTGCATACACATTTCATGATTTCCTTTGTGTAGTATTCCTTTCCTTGAGTAGTATTCCATTGTGTAAATGTACTACAATTTTTGTATCAGTTCCTCAGTTGAGGGACATATAGGTTGTTTCAAAATTCTGGCTAATATGAATAGAGCTGTTACAAACACGGTTGAGCTAATGTCCTTTTTATACTGTTTAGCAACTTTCAGATATATGCCCAGGAATTGTATAGCTGGATCTTTTTTGTTTTAATTAATTAATTAATTAATTAAATTTGAGTTACATTTTATTAACTTTGTATCCCAGCTGTATCCCGCTTCCTTATTCCCTCCCACTCCCACCCTCCCTCCCTCATCTCCTCCCTGCCCCTTTCCAAGTCTACTGATTGGGAAGGAACTCCTCCCCTTTCATCTGACCCTGTTTTATCAGGTATCTTCAGGACTGGCTGCAAAATCCTCCTCTGCCGCACCTCCCTTGCAGGGTGGGGAGGTCAAAGAGCCTGCCATTGAGTTCATGTCAGAAATAGTCCCTGTTCCACTTACTAGGGTACACACTTGGATACTGAGCTACCACAGGCTATATCTGAGTAGAGGTTCTAGGTTATATCAGACACACATCATATATACTCACTTATTTAGACCTGGAAAATATGATAAACATAATGAAATCCATACACCCAAAGAAGATACATAAGAAATTGAACCCAGGGTAAAATGATCAATCTTCACTTAGAAAGCAAATGGGATGGGCATTCGATGTAGGAGAAAACAAGTAACAGGACAGGAGCCTACCACAGAGGGCCTCTGAATGACTCTACCTAGTAGTGTATCAAAGCAGATACTGAGACTCATAACCAAACCTTCAGCAGAGTGCAGGGAATCATATGAAAGAAGGGGGAGTTAATATGACCTGGAGATGACAGGAGCATCACAAGGACCAAATATATCTGGGCATAGGGGTCTTTTCTGAGACTGTTTCTCCAACCAAGGACCATGTATGGATATAACTTAACTGGATCTTGAGGTCGCACTATTCCTAATTTTCTAAGAAAGCATCAGATTGATTTCCAAAGTGGTTGTACACGTTTATACTCCCACCAGCAACGGAGGAGGGCTCCCCTTTCTCCACATCCTCTCCATCAAGTGTTGTCACTTGAGTTATTTATCTTGGCCATCCTGGTGGGTGTAAGGTGAAATATCAGTGTCGTTTTGATTTGCTGTTCCCTAATGCCTGAGGGCTTTGAGCATTTCTTTAAGTGTTTCTCTGCCATTCGATATCATTCTACAGAATAGCTCAGACATCAACCTGTGTATGACTCAGAAAATGTAATATTTAACACATAACGTGTGTGCAGATGTCCTTAGAAATGCCTCTGAGGTGCAATGTCTCCCTCCCAAAATATGAGCCCCCTAACATAGCAACAAACTAGTGGCCATGAAGGGTTGTCACAAAACTGCATCAATGTATCAATGAACTGTATCAATCAGGGAGGAAGCTGAACCACAGAGTAAGTTATTCTTCTAGGGAAAATACTTTAATTGTGTAAAAGTAAATTATATCTTAGCTTATGTTTCAGGCATAGTGCAAAAGTTTAAAAAGGAACTGTACAAATCAAATATCAATAAACCCACTTAATCTTTTCTTACATTTACTTAATGTCAGTTTGAAAATTGTTGGAATCATCTGTGAATCTTGTCATTTTGCACAAGTCGTTGCTACACATTTTCTGTAGGGGGTCCAAAGGCAAAGAGATGTTTAACATTGAATTTCTGAGTCAAAATACCAAAGAACAGATGAATAGAGAAATCATCTCACTATGTTGAGAGAGTCAACCCTTTTACTAAAACATGTATGGAAATGCTTTGTAATTATGGAGACTGTTTTGTCATATTTTAATGTTCATTCATCAGCTTGAGATCAAAACATACAGATTCTGTGCTTTCCCGGAAAGCTATGAATGCTTTAGGATTCAGAAAATCAAAGAGCTAGTGATATAAAATATGAACTAAGCAAAAATATGTTTTTTTCAAAGTCACATACACCAAGTTCCAAAAATTAAATAATACATTGCTATCAAAATGGAAAGCTGATTGGACCCTGATGCTGTAACAGAAATTAGTCTTTTAATTATGCATTAAAAAACAGAAGACAAGGATCAATGAAATAACTAGTAGAGATAGTGGACAGTTGGGCCAAATGAAATAGTTGGAACTATAAAACATGTCAGCCTTCATTTTGTGAAAACAGAAAC
Organism: Meriones unguiculatus; assembly: GCF_030254825.1. Classification (NCBI taxonomy): domain Eukaryota; kingdom Metazoa; phylum Chordata; class Mammalia; order Rodentia; family Muridae; genus Meriones; species Meriones unguiculatus. The sequence continues at coordinate 55,688,531 of NC_083362.1, read as the reverse complement.
TTCTCTCAGAACATTTTGGATATTGAAATTATATCTAAATATGTGAGTGGTATACAGTTCTGGGTTTGATTGATTTATGTGGAGAGAAAGTATATGTGTATAAATTATCCTATTTTAAATTACAAAAAGCAGATTCAAATTCTAAAAATCAGAAAATTTAATATTTTACCGTAAAGTGCTTCAGAACCCATGAATTTGGGTAAATGAATTACAAGAAGAAAGTCGATAATCCACAAGATTTGTTCATTCACTTAACAAAGAAATTTTAAACCTCTAACAAATTCTGTGTTTTGGGAATGTCCTGAAACATTGAGACAAGTGCTTTTAAGAGGAAAAGGGTTGTATTTAGGACAAAATATTGCCTAAAATTGTTGTTCAGTGAGGCACTCTCTGAACCCTTGGAACCGCACCCAAATTTCCCACTTTCCTAAAACTACTGTGTAAGAAATTGTTTTTCTTAGTATTTCAAGTGAATATATGCAGCTACCAACAAACATTTGCACAATGGAACACTATTTAGCGGTTAAAAACAAGAAAATCATGAAATTGTGGCAACCAGAAAAGATCATCCTGAGTGAGGTAACCCAGAAACAGAAAGACACACACGGTATATACTCACTTAGAAGTAGATATTAACCATATAATATAGGATAAACATACTAAAATCTATAGCCTTAAAGAAGCTAAACAACAAGGAGGACCCTGGGTCAGATGCTTAATCCTCATTCAGAAGGGAAAACAGGATAGGCAACAGAAGTGGGAGAAGACAAGGAACAGGACAGTTCCTTCCACAGGAGATTCTGAAAGACTCTACCCACCAGGGTATCAAAGGAGATACTGAGAATCATAGCCAAACTTTGGGCCGAGCACAGGAAATCCTATGGAAGAAGAGGGAGATAGAAAGATCTGGAGGAGACAGGAGCTCTACAAAGAGAACAACAGAGCCAAAATACTTAGGCCTAGAGGGACCTGCAGAGACTGATACTCCAACCAAGGACCATACATGGAGAAGACCTAGACCCCCTGTTCTGAGGAAGTCCATAGGATGCTCAGTCTCCAAGTGGGTACCCTAGTAAGGGGAACAGGGGCTGTCTCTGACATGAACTCAGTGGCCAGCTCTTTGATCACCTCTCCCTGGGGGGTTGCAGCCATCCAGGTCACAGAGGAAGATGATAGCAGCCAATCCTAATGAGACCTGATAGGCTAGGGTCAGAGGGAAGGTAAGGATGTCCTCCCCTATCAGTGGACTGGGGGAAGAGTATAGGAGGAGAAGAAGAAGAAGGATGGGTGGGGAAGGGACGAGATGAGGGAGGGGGCTGCAGCAGGGATACAAAGTGAATAAATGGTCATAAATAAACATTAAAAACTAACCTAGTCTTTAAAGCCCAGAAAGCTAAAGATATTATATCTGGTCACAGCCAGACTCATTAGTAGAATACTTTGACTTCACATTCCTTAGCATGGGCTGATGGACACGGGAGGAGTGTTCCAAGTACAGATAGTGTATCTATTTAAACCTCAACGTCAGCCCGAAGAAATCCCTGGGGACATGAAGTCATAGGCTGACACTGAGGTCTTGTATGAATGAGGAAGAGAATGGAAAATAAAGATGTGGGTGAATCGGGAAGGGTGGAAGGTCTGGGAGGAGTTGGTTTTAGGGATCGTTGTACTCAGAGTATAATGTGTGAAAAATATCTTTCAAGAAAAAAAAATAAAATGAAATGATAGGATAATTTCCTTAAATAAACAATCCTTAATTGATCAGATGATGAATGTCATCACCATGGCATGAGTTCTTTTCATAAAATTCTTCAGGTTTTCATGAAATGTTTGGTGGGATCTAGGTTGCTGGTAAAACTTTTACCTAAGATGATGACCAGAACAAGCAGCAATTATTGTAGTCCGTCATATTACTCTTAGCCATAAAGTGTGTTTTCCATTTAAGTCACTGGAATTCAGCAAGTTATAATGCTAGTCATCCACAATGTTTTCACTGATTTTCTTTGATGAACCATAACATCTATAGTATATTTCCTTCATTGCAAAATTTTTAAATTAATTTTATTTATATATTTACTCATTACAATTTATTCACTTTGTATCCCAGCTGTAGCCCCCACCCTCATCCCCATCCCCTCCCAATCCCGATCCTCCTTTCCTCCGTCATCTCCTCCCATGTGCCTTCCCCAGTCCAAAACTCAAGGTATGAAACACTTACTTGAGCAAATTCTTTTGACATAGATTTGCTGTTGTGGTTTCTATCTTGAGTGGGATAGCCATAATAGCTTACTTAGAAATGATTAATATGTACAGTCAACTCCAGGTACTAAGAATCTTGACTAACATGGAGAACTTCATGACTATTTTCCTGTAAATGCCAGAGGCTACCTATCTAGAAGTAAATTCTAATTTGTGTGTGCACGCTCAAGTGTGTGCGTGTGTGCGTGCGTGAACATTGCTTACAGGAAGTGGCAAGGTCTCTAAACTTGCAGCTGAGTTGAAATCATATTAGCTTGTGTAATATGTGTGAATACGATATTTAATTCCACTTTGCCTCATTATTTTGTTGATGATAAGACGGGCATGAAGTTTGCCTTTGTAGCTTATAAACAGATGAAAATGAAGCTTTGCCTTATAGATGCTGCTATTCAAAGCCATTGTCTTTCTGATTAGAACGTTCCAGGTGCATGGGAAACATCAAATGATTACACTCATTACAAATCAGCAATAATGTCATTAAAATAATTAAACACAGTGTATTTTAATTTGATTTACTTTGAAGAAGACAGAGCATACAAAGTTAACAAGTCTTACTATTTATCATAAGAAATATTCTGCATTTTTGTTTTTTGTTCCAAAATTTGATTAATGTGCAGGAAAAATACACATCTCCCTAAGGCTAGGTATCTATTTTTTAAAATCAATTTTATTCTTAATACATACAGGGTAAAGCCAAGTGAAATTGTGTATGAATACTATTTATAAAATTTAAACTATCCATTTTTTTTCAAGCTTTTTTGAAGCCTATAAAACATTACTCTAATATTGTTATGGAAGTTGATGGTCATAATCTGTGGACCAGATTCAGATCCCATCATTTGTTCTAAACAATTAAACAGTTAAAAGAACCAAAGTAACAGTTGAAGGAAGAAGATTTACTCAATGGTATAAGTGAGGGAGAGATCCCACCGACCTTCACGGTGTGGTCAGGAGGCTGAATTGGGCTAAAAGTTTAAAGAAAGGGCTATGAATATACACATCTAAGCATCCTCTGTCAAGGTGTGGCCCTGCCCACCTAAGACCAATTTTTTTTCTGGGCTTCAGTCTCTCCCTGTAAGGTGGTCTGACAAATTGTTAGAACTGTGTGAAATCTCTTCCCTAACCCCCCATATCATGCCAACTATCCACATTGTTGCCCCTTCCTTTTCCCAGCAGGAGATTGCTGGGGAAATTCCCATTTCTTCCGTATCCATTGTTTTCACTGTCTGATTGTCGCATTAAGAGAAACAAGTGTCTTTTAAAAATAAATCCATATCTTCCCAACTGCTTTACATTTTCTCAGTTTCTGTGTCTCGATCTTGAAGAGGAACACCATGTCTCTGCTTAAAACAAAGAGTAAACAGAATGAAAGAAGGGACCATGGTTAGAACACATTAGTTAGTGCCAAGTGGTCATGCATAAGAATCATATTTATAACCTCTCATATTTGGTCACCTGTAGAACGCTCATAAGTGACTCCATCCATCCTAAGGTTCTCCTGATGTGAACTTGATGAAAACCAAGTAGGGGGCAAACAAATTGAAAGAGTAAAAGCCATGCATAAGAACCATATTTACAACCTCTTATATTTGTTCACCTGTAGACAGCTCATGACTCCATCTCTTCCCAAGCACCATATTAAATTTGTTTTTCTGATTTTTCACTATGAATTTGGCTCTTTTCATTGATCTGTTGAGAACGGGTTGCAAGACCTGACATGGGGAACATATTATGACTTCCAAATTTGATAATAATATATGTAATCCGAGTTCAACCCTCAAGAGCTAAAAAGACTAAAAAAAAAAAAAAAAACACAAGAAAACAAACAAACAAAAGCTTAAGCTGACTCTTGAAATGAAAGGATATTGAATAATATCTTGGAAATATGGAATATGTTAAAATTGAATTTCTATGAAGATTATTATACATTTTTATTTCTATGTAATTAATAATCAGTAGGTTGCATAACAATGTAAACTAATATGAACTTCAAATGTGACTATAATCCTTTTCTAGGAACTTATTATGCATATTAAATATTCATATACTTGTCCACACCTCTTGAACAACTACAAAATTAAAACTGTAATTATAACCTAAGAGTTGTGTTTTTTTTTTTTAATCCAGTTTAGAGAAAAAAAATATAAATGATCAGTAAAGTTTTATACCAGTGTATTCAACTATCTGGATATGTTGCTAGAGTGCTCCATAAGTTTAACTAAAATAAAATAAAAGCCACAAGATGTGAATATGTTACAGAAAAAATGGAATCTAAGTCAGTTTTAATGTGAGCATATTTCTCTGTAATTAAGAGTAATTATTTCTAATTGTTTCCTGTTTTTTTTCTTTTAATTATGCAGTTTATTATAGTTGGTTTTACCTTGATTTGAGTCAGCTTTTCATTGGTGATTATGGATTTGGGTCTGCTTCCCACTGGTTATTGAGCTTTTCCTGTGCTGAACCCGTTTCTATCTGATTATCCTAAGGTTCCCCTGATGTGAACTTGATGAAAACCAAGTAGGGGGCATACAAATTGAAAGAGTAAAAGTTAAGAAAAAAAAATCAACCTATTGTTGAAAGGAAACAACTGTTTAGCAACCAGGGACTATTGTGCTGTTTTCTCTCTTCCTGACAATCACAGCACATCCAAAAATTATTTATGTGTAATGTATATATACTTGTGTGTCTTCATTTGAAGGTCTCACGCTTTAAAAATCTAACCATAGACGCCTCTCTTTAATTAGAAAATGTCTTACCAATTTGACTATAAAGCACAGAAGCAGTTAATTATGTAAAAATGGGTTGTGCTCTCTGTAGAGTATGAACATTAGAATCACTATCTCGGCCACTGATTTTGCATTTCAGAGATTTTTGAGGTCAAAGGTTCACAAGCATTTGATTTTTAAAGTCATTGGGAGAAATGTTACCATGGAATTGGTAGACTGAGTGATATATAAATGGAGTCAAGACAGAAGGAAGACAAAACCAATCCATTATAAAGCGATTGAGATGTGGCTACTATGAGTGCTACAGGGATTGCTGAGTGGGAGAGTGCCAGGGGGTTAAAAAAGTATGTCTCCTGAACAATGGATCATCACCGAAGTCTCTGAAAACTAGAAGCATATTTTCATTTTTGAAAAGCACATTGTTGGCAGAAGATTAAAAAGGAGAAAAGAACAAAGATGCAATTGCGGTCAACCCTTCGCATTAGATCATGCCATGTTTATGCATTCCTACCACTATGGATGGAAGGTAGTTTAAAAAATATGAACATAAGCTTTTTTTTTGCTATCTTTCTCCAAATAATAAAATACATCAACTAATTTTGAAGTATTTACATTGTAAGAAATCTATGAATGACTTAAAATATATACAGGTCAATAGATGTGTATTCAAATGTTATTATATTAGATAAGAGCATTTAAAGACTCAAATTGGGAAAAAATAAGTTTTAACATAGTCTAGAAGGATAACTGGATGATTTTAAGTGTATCTGGTAAAGAAAAACAAAGGATAATTTGGAAAAGAACAAATAATACACAGATTTTTGGAAAGAAATGTGTCTGTATAATTTTTGCTTATATTCAAAATAAATTGCTGGTTTTAAATGTTTATTATTAGGAAAATAACATATGTTTCTGCTTATTTATTTATTTGTGTTTTTATTTATTTGTAGTTTTTTGAGACAAGGTTTCTCTGTGTAACAACTCTGGCTGTCCTGGAACTCACTCTGTACACCAGGCTGGCCTCAAACTCACAAAGATCCACCGCCTCTGCCTCCTGAGTTCTGGGGTTAAAGGTAAAGGTGTGTGTATGTCACCACCACTGCTCAGCCTACTTTTACATTCATTTTTAAAGACAGAGTCTCATTGTTATAGTTCCTTCTTTTCTTAAACTCACGTTGTATAACAAGCTGGCCTGGAACTCGCGGACTTTATATGCTTACAATAACCGTCGATTAATGTTAGTCTTCAAAGAATTTGAAAATAACGAGAGAATGTGTCTTAGTTTCTCTCCTCTTGCTGTGACAATAGAACTATGACAAAAAATGACTTAGGAGACAAAGAACCTATTTTAGTTCACAGTTCACACATAGGAGGCTCTGGTCTCTTCACAATCAAGCCACACATAGAAGGGCTTCATTTAATCTAATTATATTTGCTAAGATCTTTCTGTCAGCAGGGTAGACACTATGCGGCCTGATAACTGCTGATCCTTAAAACAGAGAGTACATAATCATTTCTTCAACTTTATCCATCAGAATGCTTTCTGAGTCTGTAGAGGTTGGTTTAGACTGTCTCTTTTAGTCATCACCCAAGTTGTGGAGTCGACAGACAGGTTTGATTACCAAGAAATTGTCATTACCTAGTCATTACCAAGCATATTTACTGGTTAAGCTCAAACTAGTAGAACCCAAGTAATAGTGAAGACTTAAGCTCTGGTTATAGTTTGTAATGATTAATCATAATCTTTTAGGGGAGGGAAAAGTTTACTTAGCAATGTGACAAATAAAAACTGTAACAGTGAAGTCTCTTGATGTACCAGAGGAAGACAGGGTGTTTTAACTCTGTTTTGGGCAATGCTGTGGGTGCACGTTTGGTCAAAATACCAATTAGATATGCAATGGCCAAATCTTACAGAACATTTTATGGTTGGTAAAATTTATCCTTGGCAGAGACATGTGAGCGACGGTACTAAAGAGAAGTGAATGGAAGCAATGGAAGGTTGTTCAGGTTTATGAGGAAGGATGACAAAATGAGTATGGACCTGGAGAAATGGCTAAGTGGTTAAGAGCTTTGGCTGATATGCCAGAAATCCAAGATTCAATTCCTAACATCCACTTAGAGGCCCATACATGCACAGACTAGTGAAGACTAAACACCTAAACTAATAAAATCATAATGAAAATAAATAAATAAAAAATGTCGGTGGCCACAGGAGGGAAGAGAATATTTCATTAGACAAGGGATGTTATGTGTCTAAAGAATTCTGGTAGATGACAGAGAAGATGAGAAGCTATAAATTTCAAGATATTTAGGAACACCAGGATTCTGGAGCATTGGGTGTGTAAAAGCTACTCAAATTCTCAGAGTTGGGCTGTAATTGATGTGGTGAAACCAACCACATGCATAAGAAATAAAAGATGTTTACAGAAATGAGATTATTTCTTGATTTATCTTTATATTTAATTCAAGTGCTAAATAATGTCTAAAAGGCTCATTAATGGTAACACTCTTCCCTCCCAACTATCATTTTCCTTCTATCAAATAAAATTGACTCAGAAATGGATTTGGTTTGGTAGTTGGATTTATTGTGGCTATGATAAAAATACAAAAAAAAATTTGATGGCTTAGAGCAATAGAAATTTCTTCTCTCATATTTCTGATTGCCAGAAGTCAAAATCCAGCTGTTACTCCCTCTGAAGTTTCTATGGGAAGAGAGAGAGAGAGAAAGTGACACATACCAATCAAACAAAATATTCAAGTTTATTATTACATTCTCATACATACATATCATTTTGGATAATAATCAGCCTTCCATGACCCCCTTTTAAAGTCATGTTTATATTTTTTTTTAATTACACGCAATGTCTATCTGCAGGAATATTCCCACGAGGGAAGGGGCCCACAGCTGCCAGCTGGAGCTGGAGTTAGAGGCGGTTGCCTGATGTGGATGCTAACCTGGGGTCCTCTGGAAGAGCAATGCATGTGCTGAAACACATAGCTATCTTTCCAGTCTCTGTGACTCTCTGAGCACTCTCCTCACCTGTCCTCTTCCATTATTCCTCATGCAACTCCTCTTTACTTTTGTGTATTTTTTCATATTAAATCTCTCATATGAGAGAGGACGTTGACTCTCCGAGTCTGTGTTATTCTGCTAAGTACAGGAATATCTAATTCTCTTCATTTTCTTTTAAATATTGTAATTTCCTTCTTTAGGTTGGAAAATATATGTTGTGTACATAAACCACATCTCTTTTAATCTATTGTTCTGCTGATGAACACCAAGATTGTGAGTGATAGTAGAATAAACATAAGTATTTCAGGAGCTTTAGAATATGTTAACTAATTCCGCATGGGTAGATACACAGAATTTTATCATATGGACCATATGGTACACTGGTTCTCAACCTGTGGGTCGCAACCTCACTGGAGCAGAGGTTGAAATACCCTTTTGTATGGTTGCCTAAGACCATCCTGCATATCAGATATTTACATTAATATTCGTAACTTCAGCAAAATTAACAAAAGTTATTAGGTAGCAACAAAAAATAATTTTGTGGGTTTACTATAAATAAAATGGGTCAAAGGGTTGCATCATTAAGAAGGTGGAGAAAGACTGATATAGTAAAACTGTTTTTATTTAGGGGTGGATTTCCATAGCTGGCCTGATTTATATTTCTACCACAATGGTGGTGGTGTAATTTTTTTTCATTCCCATGTCTTTACTTGCCACTTGTACTTTTTATTGAAAAGTGATTGTTCCTCCCTCAGGGGTAGGAGGAGGTCAAAGAGCCAGCTATTGAGTTCATGTCAGAAATAGTCTTGCTAGGCCACAGAGGAGGACATTGCAACTAGTCCTGAAGAAACCTGATACTCTACGGTCAGATGGAAGGGGAGGAGGACCTCCCCTATCAGTGGACTTAGATAAGAGGGGCAGGGAGGAGATGAGAGAGGGAGGATGGGATTGGAAGGGAATGAGGGAGGGGGCTACAGCTGGGATACAAAGTTAATAAACTGTAACTAATATTAAAATAAAAAATAAAAAATTAATTAAAAAAAGAAAAGTGATTGTTCCGTTTGTTTGCCCATTTATTGATCTGATCATGTGTGGTTTCGAAATTTAGCATTTTGAGTTCCTTATATATTCTTGGTATCCATCACCTGTCTAATGAATAATTGGTGAAGATTTTCTCTTATGCTCTAAGATGTCTATTCACTATGATAATTTTCTTTTTGTTTTTTGGACAGCGAACCTTTTATTTGATGCTATCCCATTTTTTAATTTCTTGTGATTATTTCCTGAACTCATGGACTTCTGTTCATTGAGTTTCTGTTTATGTCTCAATATGCTGAAGTATTTCTTTTTTATATCTTTACCAGTTTCAAAGTTTCAGGCCTTATATCAATGTCTTTAATCTATTGTGACAATGTATTCTTGCCATTAGCGTGATGTGTTTGTTCTTGGTTTGTGGCTACACAATTTCAGTTTTGTCTTTGTCTATGCCTGGATTTCTTCCCAACATGTTGAAAAATATGTGCTTTTCTGGTGTATTGAATCTTTCTTGGGAGACTTAAGATTTCCCTGGTTAATCTAGAGTGATCTCATCTCAACCTCCTTTATTTAATAATAGCATAAAAATACTTTTGTTCTAAATAAGATAGCATTCACAAGTTCCAGGTGAATATATCTTTTGGGTATTGGGAAAGTCCAGTTCAACAAATCTGTAGTTATAAGGAAGCATTTCTTATAACTTTATGCTGTTGCAGCATTACCATTTTATTTTTACTTTGATGAAGATACCGCTAAAATCCTGTTAAGTACACATTTTCTTATTTTCCTTGTCCTTCTCAAATATATGAAAATTACCTACACTATTATTAAATGTGAACTCTGACCAGGCTACCAATGTTTTAAGTGAAGATTTTTTTTTCCTGATTAGGCAGGAGCAATAGCTGATTTATGTGATGATGAATGAATGACTGAATGAGATGTATTTGAGGAATAGATACATTCCTTTGTGGCCTGTTCTCTAATTTTCCCAGGGAAAGAATTCTATGTACATCTTTGACTGCTTTGAAACAAAGCTCAATGCCTACAAAATTTTCCACTATTATTGATGCCAGTAAATATGCTAATTTGAAATTAATGTATTGTAGCCATAGTGGATGATCTTGTCAGAGACTTAAAAATATGTGACTCCTGAAACTGCAATGTGATGAGCTATAGAAATAATTACAGTTTTTCAGTGTCTTCTGTGGAATTTTATATATTTTCTGTGTGAGGAATGAATGTGCAGTACTTTCTAAGTGATGATGTTTGCCTATTCATTTATTAATTTGCAAAGCTCTTTAAATACCTACTATGACCTCAGTAATGAGAAAGTAATCTTTCTTTTCTTTATATCCTTTGTTATTTATGTTGTTTATTAATAAATTAATTAACTTTATATCTTTTTATAAGCTGCAGTTTCTCTCTCTTCTCTCCTCCCATTCCTTAACCCCAAACCCATCCAGTATTATTTTCAATGAAACATATTTTGCCAACTGCTTCAATAAACAAATAGTTCTCCAAAATGTGGTCTGGCATCAAAGACAATGACACTGTTAAATTTAAGGCTTTTGCTTTAGCAAAACTTTTAATATATTGTGCCATAATTTAAATGTTGTTAACTTTAAAATAACTTTCTACATACCAGCAGAACAAAACAGTACAGTTGAGGTTAGAACTGTTCTCAATTTTATAGCAACAAAAATACATTTCAGTAAATAGTTTTCAAACAAAAAATACTACTTTGAGAGGGTTGTAAAAAAAAAGACAGAAGAATGTGCTCTTTATCCTTGACTTAAAATGTTATTCATTCAAATGTTTTCTTAATATTAAATATACTTAAAATTCTTTTCTGTATACTGGTAATTATTGCATTAAGAAATTATTTTCTGTTAAGGAGGAATCACGCCAGTATCTTGATTGACAAGTATTCAGCTTGTATTTGTTGTTATGTCTTAATGCACATATAATGATAAACACACTGAACATATAATTTATTTTGTGAAAGATAATAAAATATCAGGGGCTATTTTTAAGAATTGTCTGTTCCCCTTATTGATATTTTTCTCAGAGTAATGTCAAAATAATACAGATATAGGAATAAAATCTATGTGTTTAGAACATTATTAAGTTGTTAACAAACAATGAAAATAATCTGTAGTCATTGGCAAATAGGAATCCAAGGTATAAATAGGATTAAGTATTTGAAAAGGCAATAGACTTTCCTGTTGCTGAACAGTAATGAAGTTTGATATTTGAATTTTTATTTAACGATTAATTAAATTTCCATGGTAATGATCAGATAGTAGTAAACGATCATAACTTGCAAAACATAATCATGTTAATGTACTGTGAGAACTAGAGAGTAAATTTAAAGAAATGCATAGACCAATGCTCATTTAATGCTTTGGTAATTTTAAAGCAGACTCCTGTCTGATGCATTTTCTTCGTGTTGAAGATAGATGAAAAGTTACATATTTGGATAGTGAAGAAGTGCTTTTCTGGAATTGTAACCCTCCTATAGAAAGGAAATAGCAATGGAGGAGGGTTCCCATTTCTCCACAACCTCTCCAACATGTGTTGTCACTTGGGTTTTTGATCTTAGCCATTCTGATGGGTGTAAGGTGAAATCTCAGGGTTGTTTTGACTTGCATCTCCCGGATGGCTAAGGACATTTAGCATCTCTTTAAATGTTTCTCTGCGATTCTATATTCCTCTACAGAGAATTCTCTGTTTAGCTCTGTACCCCATTTTTTAAAATTGGATTGCTTGATTTATTGCATTTTAACTTCTTTAGTTCTTTATATATTCTGGATATTAGCCATCTGTCAGATATTGGGTTGGTGAAGATCCTTTCCCAATCCTTAGGCTCTCATTTTGTTCTGACAAGTGTCAGAAGCTTTACAGAAGCTTTTCAGTTTCATGAGCTTCCATTGCTCATGGGAATGTAAACTTGTACAACCACTTTGGAAATTAATCTGGCGCTTTCTCAGACAATTAGGAATAGCACTTCCTCAAGATATAGCTATACCACTCCTAGGCATATGCCCAAAAAAGTCTCAAGTACACAATAATGTTTGCTTTTTTGTAATAGTCAGAACCTGGAAACAACTCAGATGTCTATCAACAGAGGAATGGATACAGAAATTTTGGTACTTTTACACAATGGAATAATACTTAGCAATTAAAAACAAGGAGATCATGAAATTTGCAGGGAAATGGTGGGAACTAGAAAAGATCATCCTGAGTGAGGTGACTCAGAAGGACAAAGACACACACAGTATATATTCACTTATAAGTGGGTACTAGACCTATAAGATAAGATAAGCATACTGAAATCTGCACACCTAAAGAAGATAAACAAGAAAGAGGACCCTGGGTAAGATGATTAATCCTCACTTAGAAAGACAAATGGGATGGATATTGGATGTAGGAGGAAACAAGTAACAGGACAGGAGCCTACTACTGAGGGCCTCTGAAATTCGCTACCTAGCAGTGTATCAAAGCAGATGCTGAGACTCATAGCCAAACTTTCGGTAGAGTACAGGGAATCATATGAAAGAAGGGAGAGTTAGTATGACCTGGAGAGAACAGGAGCTCCACAAGGACCAAATATATCTGGGCACAGGGGTCTTTTAGAGGCTGTTTATCCAACCAAGGACCATGTATGGATATAACCTGCTCGGATGTAACCCATGGTAGCGGTAGCTCAGTATCCAAGTGGGTTCCCTAATAAGGGGAACAGGGACTGTCTTTGACATGAACTCAGTGGCTGGATCTTTGACCTCCCTCCCCTCTCGAGGGAGGAGCAGCCTTGCTAGGCCACAGAAGAGGACTTTATAGCCAGTCCTGAAGATACCTGATAAGGTAGGGTCAGATGAAAGGGAAGGAGGTCGCCCCCTATAAGTGGACTTGGAAAGGGGTAGGGAAAAGATGAAGGACGGAAGGTGGTAATTGGAGGGAATGAGGGAGCGGGATACAGCTGAGATACAAAGTTAATGAACTGTAACTAATATTAAAAAATAAAAATTTAATTAAAAATAGAAAAGAAAAGAAAAGAAAAGAAAAGAAAAGAAAAGAAAAGAAAGGAAGTAGCAGGGGGAAACGCCGCTGATTGCCATTGAAACCTGTGAAAGCATGTACCTGCTTCTGAAAGGATGAATGATTAACACTGGCCACTCAGTGCACCGAGCAAATATTTCCTGAACATGTGGTGGCAAAGAAACTGGCTAAGCTGGACACCAGAGACACCCCAGGTTTTCTTCACTCTAGTCACACTAACTGAAACCCATTGAAAAAACAGCATACTTCAAGATGATACTGTATTTTTAAATGTATAATCAAACCATCTGTGCATCTTACTAAATTTAAATTATAATTTTCTATACAGCTCTGTTTAATAGTATTCTGAGTTAATAAAGCTCAAATTAATGTTCACCTTTGCATTCTAAAATGTGATACAATATTTAAAATCGATTTTCTCTAAACAATATGATATCTATTCTAAATGCATGTAGTGAGAAAGATCATTAGGCAGATTTACTAGCCTCATACATTATTTAAAAACTAGCCTGACACTACCAAAGAGTAATTAATAAACAAAATTCTCATGACCCAAAAGGAAGTCAAATAGAGTAAATTGATGAGCACAACACTCATTTACCCTCTGGCTTATAGTTCCTAATGCCAAAGAATCAGTATATCAGGTTACATATAATGACTAAACTCAGTTTGCCTGGTTTAACTGGAGAAGCAAAGACTAGGATATAATAAGAGCTCCCATCCAACCTTATGTACCTAGTGAGGTCAAGGCTTACAGTAACTGAGATAAAGTTACATACTTTATGTTAAGAAAGCAATATGGATTCATTTCATTATGACAGTTTTCTTTATTGTCTAAAATAGTAATTCAATAGAAAATGCAAGGTTTCATATTAGATGATATAGTTTTACACAGTAAAAATTACTGCTATTTATAATGCTAATTGTAGATAGTAGATAAGATTTATTGATTACTTCTTATATGCAAGACCCTGTATGATTACATTATTGTTATGGATTTTTTAATATGCTAAATCTTCAAAGAACAGAAATTAAGAAACTCCTTGCTGGTTGAGATTTATATGATACATCTATAAATTAAGATACTGGGGATGCTGAAGCAGAAGGATAGCAAATTCAGAGCCAGACTGGACACCAAGGACAGAACCTGCCTCAAAAGAGGAGTGATAAAAAGAGGACTGGGAACATAGTTCAGTTGCAGATTGTTGCCTGACAAGTAGAAAGGCCTCGATAGTATCAATCTAATGTGTAGCTCCTCAGTTAATCAATTACATAAGGAATATTGGTTAGATTGTATTAGAGGGGAATACCTAGCCAATATATAGTAGAAAATAATGGAAAATATGATTTATGATGGTGTCGCAAAAAGTAAATCCCAATGCCTTTTTGACAAGTTTTAACAATCAAATTTAATTTTCACAATTACAGTATGAAGCATAGATGTCTATTATCCTGTCCACTGCTAAAATAGAGCCTCTACAAGTATGGATAAAACTCTACAGTTTGCTCAGCATTTCTGCCCAGCAAGTGAGCTGAAATCATAATTAAAAAAAAAAAAATTCAGGCTATCCTGGGCTACTGAGTAAGATTCTGTTTCAAATGGCAAAACATCTTCATCTAATTCTTGGTGAATACTGTCCATTGCTCTAGACTCCTCCTAGCTCTATAGCGAGAACATTTAAACTGTGTAAGAATGTTCCAGTGTTTCACATTTAGTTTTTTGAGTACAGAAAATTAAATTTTGATCTCTGCAATTTACTTTTTCCTTATGTGGTCAAGTTATATCAATGCTAATTGGTCAATGCTAATTCAATTGATCTGTAAAAACTTGGCTCCAATATAAAAAGAGTCCCTTCTGTTTTGGGCATGTAGTTTCTGAGAATTGAATTTAGGCTTTTTATAGTATATGGATATGACAAGCAACTTTCCAAATGAGCCATCACTTCAACCATACAAATGAGTTTTCTTTTTGTTTTTGTTTGTTTGTTTTAACAAACATTTTTCTCATGCTTTTACAATTTCTAATGTTTAGAATATGCTATTGTTTCTTTATGGAAATGCATTCTTCTGGATCTTTCTAAAATGACTAAAATTCATTTTAAAATTTCTAATATTTTATCATCACCTTGTTTCTCTTCTTGACTCTATTTGTTATCAATGTAGGATCGTTGCTTTCTCTGAAATATGCATCTTTTTACTTCATCATCTTATGCTTAGAATTTGTTTTGTTGCTGGGTGTGGTGGCATATGCTTTTAATCCTAGTTTCCAGGAGGCAGAGACAGACAGATGGATCTCTGAAAGTTCAAGGACTGCCAAATATACAGAGAGTTTCAGCATAGACAAGGCTACACAGAAACAAACAAACAAACAAACAAACCAAAAAATATCCACTGTCTCAAAATTTAAAAAAAAAAGTTTTAATTTGGCAATGGGTTTCAGCTTATCATTGGAAAAGCTTGACTATTCTCTTTGCTCATCTAACTCACGCTGTAGATCTGACAACACAGTAGTATGAGACACTGAATTAGCTTTAAATGGAGAAAATTTTGTACTTTCTCTTTTCTGTACCAATTGGCTCATCCCATATCCAATACACCCTTGAAACACTGCACCTTTAAAAACCCTTGCCTTTGTGCGTTTCAGATTCTGCATTCCTCTTGTCTGTTGTTTGATTTGATCCCATCTACTTTCTTAATTACAATAAATATTTTGCTTTGCAAATATTAGCCTTGGACTCATTCATTTCTCTGAATCACTTTTCCTCTTTAGTCATTTACACTCGAGAGGAGCCTCGAACAGTCCACCTAAGCTGCCGTTTTCACAACAAGTTATCCCTTAACTCCTTTTCTCCACTTTTCTGGTACCTGTTTAATGACGCTCCAATATGTACATCTTTTTAAAACTGGGTGTATAAAAATTGTCCCTATTGTAAGCTAGGAATTCCCAGTACTACCAAGTATGTATTACTTAATGGTCATGCCTTTAATGTGAATCAGAATGTAGCTTATATACTTTTTTTGTCAGTACATTCTCGGTTCATTTGTTTCTGAGGCTGAATACAGGGAAGCTATTGCCACATATGATATTGATAATTTTTGGATGAAGCAATTTGTGGATATTAACTTAAATGCTTCATAAAGTTTCTTTCATATCAAGGAAAGGATGCTATTTCATCTTGTCCCATTTTTTTTTTTCATCTTGTGAAAAAGTTGATTCTGCTAGGGTAATATTTATCAGGGCAGAATAAACAAATAACTTTTTTAAACCTGTGGCTCTCATTCAGGCTGTGTGGTATCTTCCCACAGCACATCTTCCCGTGGTAATGAGCTGGTAAGGAACCAGCTAATGGCAGTTTAGTATCTGTAGCTAAGGATTTCCCTACCAATAAATCCTGTTTCCTTGGCTATTAGACAGAAATCCTTGCATAGCCTCTGAGATCAAGTGACACTGATTAATGGCCACAGAAAATAAACACTGTTCTCAGGGAGCAAACATAACACCAAACAAAACCATTAAAATCCAAGTCAGGAACCCTAATATTCTAATGCGTTTGAGAAAAATACAATAATGGAAGAACATATTGGTCCATAAAAAGCCATTCAAATTTGAAAAGCTAATGGGTGCATCTCATTTGTAGAAAACAAAGCAAAAGCTCTTTTTAAGCCATTGTACACCTAGATTTTAAAATTCTTAGTCTGAATCACGTATCAGTTAAGGAAAAAAAAATGTTAAAAACTCATTAAATCTACTGAACAAACATTTAAATGGATGCTTTGGAACCTACCTTTTAAAACAAAGCTAATATTTTGAACATAATGAAAGTAAAATTTGTATCCTTGACAGACATCTCATGATGAAAGTAAGAAAACTTGAAGGGCTTACAGGCGTAATATTCTCAAGTAAAATGTGCAATGTAAGTGTCATTTCTTCTTTGTGTGTGACAAGCAATCAGTGTTTAAGATACTGATTCTTCTGTTCTTTGAATCTCGCGATTAACATTGCATAACATATGTTCGTCGGCTAAGGAAAAGTAAGTTGATTCCATTTTCATGCTATAGTGACTAGAGCAGCAGTCAGCATGGCAGTCCAGATAGCTCTGGTGGGTTATGGAGTTCCCTGTGTATATGCCTGTGAGTGAAATAGCTGGGACATAGCGTAGTGTTATGTTTCATTTTTTTTTTTAACAGGGTTTCTCTGTGTAGCCCTGGTTGTCCTGGAACTCACTCTGTAGATCAGGTTGTACTGGAATTCAGAGGTCTGACTCTCTCTGTGTTCCAAGTGCTGGGATTAAAGCCTTGAGCCACCACCCCACCCTCTCTTTTTAATCTTTTAAGGAAACTCTCAGTAGCCTAACGACTGCAATAATTTAAGCACTTCTTTTTGTTCATGTCCTCTCCAGCATCTGCTGTCAGTTTTTGAAATAATGGTCTTTTTGACAGGTGTGATGTGGTATCACACAACTATTGTATTTAATAATTTTGGTGGTGAAGGTGAATCCTTTTTTTTTTCATTTATTACAATTTATTCAATTTGTATGTGTCTGTGACCCCCTCCCTCATCTCCTCCCAATTCCTCCCTCCCTCCTTATTCTCCCCCTATGTTCCCATCTAGTCCACTGATCAGGAAGGTCCCCTAGCCTATCAGGTCTCATCAGGACTGGTTGCATTGTCTTCCTCTTGGCCTGGGGGAGGGATCAGAGTTATTGGCCATTTGTGTGACTGTTATCATCATTTTTTTTTAAATTCTCTATTTAGTTCATTAGCCTATTTGTTGAGTGGCAGTTTTATTTTGCTGGCTTTTAGTTTCTAGAATTCTGAATTTCTGAAGTTGTTCTCAGGCTTTCACATGTATGCACACACAGACATACATGCGCCCGCACAGATGTCCTCCATAAAACAATGACTGCAACATTCATTCGCAGCTACAATTTCTCACATAAATTAACATGATCAATTCCAAAACTTGTAAGCAGGGATGGGGTCCGTGCTGGTGCGCATTCTGAAGGGATTTGTTTCCAGGGACTTCCTTTTCCTGCTCAGTGCTTTAGAGAAGGTCTTGGGTGCTCTGATTCGTGGCCTTTTCAACTCTCTGAATCGAGGCTTAATCAGAACACTTGGAAATCTGTGGGAAAATATGTAGGCTGAGCACTCATCTACTCATGGAATGTCATATTATTGTGCTTTATGTCATTCCTTAGGAGCAAGATTTAAAAATGTGAAAATGACAACTTATAGGAAATTGATTTATGCTAATGATTTTTAAAGTAATTAATTACAATTACTTATTTTATCACAAAATCAATTACTTACGTATTCTGTCGCTTTAATTAAGGCAGTCGATAAAATCAGATAAATGGGAAGCATGAAGTTATATAGGAAAAACTAATTTTCCAATTTAATAAAATCTGCTGCAGGTCAAAACACAATAAACTCTCAGTTATTAAATTCTGGTAAAAATCTAATTATGCCTTTATTGAAAGATTTATTGTAGTTCAATTAAAAATTTTATAGAAATAAAATGTTGCAAGCATTTCATGGATAATGACTAAACGTTTTTCCTGTAAAAGTTTATGGTTGGCCTGAGAACATGGTACAAGTGGGTAAAGGTATTTATCACACAAGCATGGAGATGGTTTAATCCCTACAGCTCATGTAAAGGAGAACTGTCTTCATGAAATTGCTCTCTCATATTCACATGTGTAAAGAGGCATGTGTGCCTGTATACAGTACATTTGCACATATGCACAGACACAAACACACACAAGAGAAAGAATAATAAAGAAATTTAATATATAAAATTTTAAGAAATTAACTGCATTGTTAAATGAGTAAGTGCTATCTTGACTACATTTAGAATTGTTATAATTTGTTTGCCTTTAAAAATACAGTAACATAAAATGAACATAACTGAATTATAATGCTTTTTAAATTTTAATAATAGCATCATATTATATAATATACTATAAAGAGTAATAGATGTTTGTGATAATCAACACAAGCACCTGGGGAATTATGATTTTGATTTTTACTATACTTTCCAAAAAGTTAATCACAGATGTTATATGATAGAGATATTAGATTGGTCATTAAAGTTTGTAATAGACCTCCAAGAATGAGTGTCATACCATACTTGAACCAAGTAATCAAAATTCTCTCCTACATTCTTTTTCTTCCTTTTCAAAAAAAAAAATCTATTTCTTTATTTATTTAAATTTATTATCTTTGTATCCCAGCTGCAACCCCCTCCCTAGTTTTTTCCACTCTCACCTACCCTCCTACTTCTCCCCCTCCCCTTGTCCACTGATAGGGGAAGTCCTCCCTTCTCGCCTTCCATCTGACCCTACCCTATCAAGTCTCATCAGGACTGGCTGCTATCATCTTTCTCTGTGACCAGGAAAGGCTGCACCCCCCAGAGGGAGGTGATCAAAGAGCCAGCCACTGATTTCATGTAAGGGCTCCCCTTTCAGGGAAACACACATGGAAACTGAGCAGCCTATGGGCTTCCTCTGAGCAGGGGTTCTAGTTCCTCTCCATGCATGATCCTTGGTTGGAGTATCATTCTCTGCAGCCCCCCACAGGTCCATGTTTTTTTGGCTTGTTGGTTTCCTTATGGAGTTCCTGTCTCCTCCAAGTTTATCTCCCTCTTCTTCTATAAAGTTTCCTGCATTCTGCCCAAAGTTTGGCTATGCCTCTCATTATCTCATTTGATACCTTGATGAGTAGAGTCTTCCAGAGGCCCCCTGTGGAAGTCGCCTGTCCTGTTCCTTGTCTTCTCTTACTTCTGATGTCTATATATGTCCTTTGAAGTGAGGCTTCAGTCTCTTCCCTAGGGTTTTCCTTGCTGTTTAGCTTCTTTAGGACTATAGATTTTAGTGTGTTTATCCTATATTATATGGCTAATATCCACTTAAAAGTGGTGTATTCCATAGTTGTCTTTTTGCTCATGGGTTACCTCACTCAGGATGATCTTTTCTAGTTTCCATCATTTGCCTGCAAATTTCATGATTTCCTTGTTTTTAACTGCTGATTTCAGCATTTCTTTCTTTATCTTTTTTTTTTTTTTTTTTTTTTTTTTTTGGAGGGGGGAACAGGGTTTCTCTGTGTAGAGTTGGCTGTCCTAGACTCACTTTGTAGACCAGGCTTGTCCTTGAACTCACATCTGCCTGCCTTTGCCTCCCAGAGTGCTGGGATTATAGGTCTGAGCCACCATGTCTGGCTCATTTTTCTTTCTTTCTTTTTGTTTTAGTTCTGGCTCATTTTTCTTTTCTTTTCTCTTCGCTTCTCTTCTCTTTGCTTCTCTTCTCTTCTCTTCTCTTCTCTTCTCTTCTCTTCTCTTCTCTTCTCTTCTCTTCTCTTCTCTTTTCTTTTTTTTTCCAGAGCTGAGGACCGAACCCAGGGCCTTGCACTTGCTAGGCAAGCACTCTACCACTGAGCTAAATCCCCAAACCTACTGAATAGTGTTCTATTGTGTAAATGAACCACAGTTTCTGTTTCTATCCTTTGGCTGAGGGACATTTACAGATTATGGCTACTATGAATAAAACTACTATGAACATAGTTTAGCAAATGTCCTTGTTGTATGGTTTAGCATCTTTCAGATATATGCTCTGGAGTGAATAGCTGGATCTTGAGGTAAAGCTATTCCTAATTTTCTGAGAAAGCAACAGATTGATTTCCAAAGTGATTGTACAAAGTTACACTCCCACCAGCAATGGAGGAGGGTTCCCCTTTCTCCACAGCCTGTCTAGCATTTGTTATCCCTTGAGCTTGTGTTATTAGCCATCCTGATAGGTTTGAGGTGGAATCTCAGGGTCGTTTTGACTTACATTTCCCCGATGACTAAGGACTTTGAGCATTTCTTTAAGTTTTCTCTGCCATTCAATATTCCTCTGTTGAGAATTCTCTGTTTAGCTCTGTACCTCATTTTTAAAATTGGATTACTTGTTTTATTGGTGTTTAAGTTCTGTGTTCTTTATTTATTCTGGATATTAGTCCTCTGTCAGATGTAGGGTTGATGAAGATCTTTTCCTAGTCTGTAGGCTCTCATTTTGTTCTGTTGACAGTGTCCAGTTTCATGAGGTCCTATTTATTAATTGTTGCTCTTAGAGCCTGTGCTGTTGGTGTTCTGTTCAGAAAGTTTCCCACTTTTTCTTCTAACAGGTTTAGTGTGTCTCGTTCTAGGTTGAGGTCTCTCCTACATTCTAAATACATAATTATACACCAAATTTCATACTGATTTCAGGTGAGGAATGTTTTCCACCGTGAGCCAAATTTGCAATACATAAAATCTTTGAAAATCCACCTGTTACTTTCTGCCTTACTCAGGTGTTGCAGTATATGACTGTCAGTGAACACATATTTAGTAATCTCACATTTTATAGAATATGTGCAAAAAATCAGTTGTATTCAGAATTTTTCAATATGCATTGGATAGATTAACGCCTGTCAATACTATGATAAGGTTTAATATAGATTTTATAGCTGTGTAGTCAGTAGGTTTTCCTGGAATCCAGTAAATGTATTGTTACACTCAGTCTCAAAGAATAGAGAAGCAGAAGCAACACTGGAAAGTAACAGAGAAAAAGGGAAAGGCGGAGACTATAGGGCTTTCACTCCCAGTGTGTATGCAGACTGGGAGAATCACTGATGAAGAATTTCTTTTTCTAAATATAAGATAGAATTTTGTTTTCATGATCTAATCATACTATGATTTGAAGCTAGGTACTAATATAAAAATATATCTTATGCATAAAGCAGTTTAAGTTGATTTAGAATAGACACTAATATGGTCTCTAGCATGCACACCCAAACGCTATCATGACACAATCAAAACTGAATATTTTTTCTTTTTTTTTCTTTGGGAGGAGTCACAAAAAAGTGAGGGAGGGGTATGGACCTGGGAAGACTGGGGAGAAAATTTGATCGGGACATATTATGGGAAACTCCCAAATAATCAATAAAAAATATTATGTTGGCTGATAGGGGAGGTCCTCCTCCCCTTGCATCTGACCCTAGCTTATTGGGTCTCATCAGGACTGGCTGCATTGTCCTCCTCTGTGGCCTGGTAAGGCTGCTCCCCCCTCAGGGGGAGGGGTCAAAGAGCTAGCCATTGAGTTCATGTCAGAGACAGTTCCTGTTCCCCTTACTAAGGTACCAACTTGGATATTGAGCTGCCATGGGCTACATCTGAGCAGGGGTTCTAGGTTATATCCATGAATGGCCCTTGGTTGGAGTATCAGTCTCAGGAAAGACCCCTGTGTCCAGATATTTTGGCTCTGTTGCTCTCCTTGTGGAGCTCCTGTTCTCTCCAGGTCCCACTATCTCCACCTTCTTTCATAGGATTCCCTGAACTCTGCTCAAATTTTGGTTATGAGTCTCAGCATCTGCTTTGATACACTGTTGGGTAGAGTCTTTCAGAGGCCCTCTGTGGTAGGCTCCTGCCCTGTTTCCTGTTTTCTCCTTCTTCCAATGTTCATCGCATTTGTCTTTCTGAGTGAGGGTTGATCATCTTACCCAGGGTCCTCCTTCTTGTTTAGATTCTTTAGGTGTGCGGATTTTAGTATGTTTATCCTGTATTATAGATCTAATATCCAATTATGAGTGCGCATATACCATGTGTGTCTTTCTGCTCCTGGGTTACCTCACTCAGTCGTCTTGGAGAGGGGAATGGGAGGAGTTGAGGGAGGGAGGAGGGAATGAAAGAGGGGGCTACAGCTGGAACACAAAGTGAATAAATTGTAATTAATATAAAAAATAAAAATTCAATTAAAAATCAACCTTGCTCTGTAACAGGCCACAATCCCAAGCAATAAACAGTGGCTTACACTGATACAACTTCTTTTAAAAAAATATGTTAGAGCAAAGGAGATGCCTAATTTTCTGTTATCATGGATGTTTGGTAGCATAATTTCTTCAAAACTGAAGTGTTATTTTAATATAAATTGTGAATAATTAATAAGTAATAATTTGAGGAAATACAATGAAATATTTTCCTTAGGATCATGACAAATGTCAAGTCTGTGTAGATTATGTTATTTTATCAAAGAATATTTGGTTATATGGCAACTCATATAAATTCATATTCCTTCTTCTTAACCAAGTTTTCCGGAAAGAATTTTTTTTTCATGAAAAACAATTCTGCTCTATTCTGAGTGATAAGTTCTCAGTAGTGTGTATTTATTTGAAAAATAAATAATCCTTAAATATATCTCAGAATAAGAAACCAGCTCATTTTGATTTCATACTCTACTAATTATATCATGTTTGGCAAAATATTTTTTTCTCTAGATTCAGGTTTGAGGAGTATATTTTAAATAATCACAATATTTTTTTGGTGTTTGGATTTTTTTTGAGAATCTAGGTAAACATTGGTCATTCTTTTCAGTAAGTACTTTAGACATATCAGCCCACAACAAGTGCAAGTGACAAGAGGGCTTAGAATGTTGAAATAAAATAGAAACTGAAATTCAATGTATGATGAGTCAGCGATGCTGCCAAGAAAAATTTAAATGTTTGATTAGAAGGAGTTACAGTCAATCTCTGTTTTAGTGGCACTAAAATACTCAGGTACACCCCCACAGCTAACACTACAGAGAAGGGATTCTGGGATACCAGACACATTGGTGAAAGCACTTTACTTCCTTGGCTGATGAGGCTCCAAGTTCAGACCTTCTGTTTCTTTTTCCATTGTCACCTTTCACATAGTTATAGCAGATTTGGGGAGACAGCAGTGATGTTTAGCACTGGTAGTAATGTCTGAGGCTTAATCAAAAGTGACCACATGTGACAGAAAAGCAGCTGAAACCTCCTTTCCTCTGGCTTGCAAAGTTCATCTTAGTCTTTGTGAAGTCTTTATATTTCTCATAGTGATTAATTAAAACTGAGCAAGTATCGCCATAAAGGTGACCCCAGGGAAACTCCTGCCTCACACACAGACACTGCAGAGCCCTCTCAGATGAATGAAACCAACCATGTGAAAAACACCTTTTACTATACAGGCTAGTCACAAAAAATGATAGCAAACCCAAGGCCTGAATTAGAGCTGAACACAAAAGGCTAACATCTGTAAAGTATTTGTTAAAACGGCACACACTTAAACAAATATTGTAATGCCTTTTTCGCTAAGAAAATATGCTCATAGCTCAGGGGAAATCTTAATTAGACTTTAACAGTGGGTGCTCTCAATTTCTAATGGGATTTCCCTACTTAATTAAGTTATGGTAATATATCCCCAGTAGGCATAACCAGGAAAAATAGGTAACTTCTTTTGCTGCTATAAATGTTTTGGGATGGGTTTGGAGATATGACTCAGCACTTAAGAGCACTGCCTGTTCTTGCAGAGGATCTAGATTTGACTTCCAGCACCCACGGGGGTGGGGAGAGTTCACAGCCCTCTATAATTCCATATCCAGCAGATCCAATGCCTTCTCTGGATATTGTGGGAGTTTGCATGTGCAGAAACATGCATGAAAGCAGGACACACACACACACACACACACACACACACACACACATATATATATATTTAAAAAATAATGTCTTGATTAGGTTCCAGTTTTAAGTGGGACACAGAGATACACGTTTTTATTTTTTATTTAGTTATTACAATTTATTTATTTTGTAGCCCAGCTGTAGATCCCTTCCTCATCCCCTCTCACAAATTTTGAGGATTATACAGTATGACAATCCATTCTATACCAGTAGCTACTAAATGCAGGTGAATATTAAAACAAATGAAGACAATTTGAGGTTTTAGCTGCATGAAAAATGAGTTAACCAATTTTTAAATTTATAAAAAGGAATGGAATCTTTGGTTTTAATGACAAAAATGGGACTTCCTAATGATGATGATGATAAGAAGAAGAATCAACTGTGGTGTTATTCGGAGGTAAAAGGTATGTTTTTTCCTAGACATCCATGTCAATGAGCCATTCATGCATAATTACAGTAAGTGTTAGGATAACAAGGTAAACATTGTGCCATATATGGGACCTACCACATAACACATTCCAAATGGCTGATCTTAAGGAACGTTTTCCTGAGGCTTCTTGACCTTAATTGACCAAACCTGATATACAGTACCTTTTCCCTTGATTTCTACCTAGCTCATTCAGCAACACTCATTCAGTCCAAGTGCACATATGTGCTATGGCTATTGTATAATACTCAGAAGGTTCTTTTAGTCAAGTACCAGCAACTGGATGAAGTCCCCTTGCAACTGTGATGTGAGAAATTTGGGCTCAGAAAGGCATTTAAGATGGTATAAAGCCAGGGCTCTATCTATGATGTGGGCAGTCTTTTGTATCAGCCGTGGAAAAGCACAGCTCACTTCATGAATCTCAGAACCTCAACGGTTCTGCATGATTTGAGAAAGACAGAACCAAGAATTAAGGATAAAACTGGAAAGCACCTTTAAAATATACTGTGTAGCTAATGATGCCACTGAACTTGAATTTAAATCCTATAGACAATGAATGGAAGTTCAGTGAGAGATAAAACATTTATAATGAATAATTTGCAACTGAAGATAGTGGCACAAACACAGTTACAATATTTAGGAGTCTGAAAAAAGAGGATCATAAGTTTAAGATTAATTTGTGACCCCTATATGTACAATTTATATGCCTAATATTTATTATATAATATACATTGCATGTCTAAAATACATACATGTTTTTAGACTGCATATAGCCTTAATATAAAATGTATTTAATATAATTTAAAAATTATTGTAAGCTAATATAAAGTATTTTGTTCTAGTCTGAGAGTGAATCTAGGAAATACTAAGAACTATAAATGATCTTGTGAGAACAAGAGTAATGCTATTGACCCCTTCTCAGATACTGTTCTGTTGCATGGCTGCACATTGTAATCTTCTAGGATGTTGGCCGTGGTCCATAAGTGCTTTCAATACTCATGTTCTCTGGAACTCTCAGAATGTCTGGCCTGAAAAGCTGGCACTTCATTCACCCTAGGCACTGGAATTTGACTATTAAGAATCTTGTACACAGTCTTATGAGGTATAGGGAAGGTATGTATTGTTTATCATAAGGTTTCCTTACTTCCTGGCAATGGATTCTCAGTGCTAATTTTGCTGTCTCACACTATGGCTGAATACCAGCCCTCTGTGAGATCTGATATCTAAACTGCTTTCTAGAATGTGCTTTGAGTTATAGAAGTTTTATAGGTGCAAATTTCACATCTAGAAGATAGGAAATGATAGGAACTGCTAGACAGACAGCAAGTGAAAGACCCGTTTGAAAAAAAAAAAAAAACTTTAAGTATCTGAAGAAAGAAATTGGAGAAGATATCAGAAGATGGAAAGATCTCCAGTGCTCATAGATTGGTAGGATTAACATAGTGAAAATGGCCATCCTGCCAAAAGCAATCTACAGATTCAATGCAATTCTCATCAAAATACCAAGTCCATTGATAGGGGCAGTCCTCTTCCCCTTCCATCTGAACCTAGCCTATCAGGTCTCATCAGGTCTGGCTTCATTGTTCTCCAGGCAAGGCTGCTTCCCCCTCAGGGGGTGGTGGTCAAAGAGCCCGCCACTGAGTTCATGTCAGAGACAGTCCCTGTTCCTTTTACTAGGAAACCCACTTGGATACTGAACTGCCATGGGCTACAACTGAGCAGGGGTTCTAGGTTATATCTATGAATGGTTCTTGGTTGGAGTATGAGTCTCTGAAAAGGCCCCTGTGCCCAGATATTTTGGTTCTGTTACTCTCCTTGTGGAGCTCCTGTCCTCTCCACATCTCACTACAAAGCAGTAAGAATACTCCTAGAAAGCTGTCCTGTTCCCTGTCTTCTCCGGCTTCTGATGTCTACCCTGTTTATACTTCTGAATGAGGGCTAAGCATCTTCCCTCATGTCCTCCTTGTTGTTTAGCTTCTTTACCCACATTGCTTCAAATTGTTGAATAGCTGACAGACTCTAGATTGGAAATAATATGATATGTTTATTTTATATGTAAAGTAATTAGTGGAGAAGACATTTGGGAGCATTCATGCCAGTATTTTTTCCCATATTTCCATTTATCTCTTGGTCATAATTTCAGGGGTCATATTTACTTGTGCATTAGTGTTGTTATGGATATGTCAGGCTTAAATATGAATGATGCTATTTTGAACTAGTTTCACTCAATGAATTCACATTGATAAATGAATGGCAGTTTTCTTTCTGAATGAGACATTGAAATATAACACGGGTGGGGTTGAGCAAGTGAGTTCAGTACCCCTTTGACATCATATTATTAATCACATTCAACGAAGCTAAATTTTTGTATTTATTTACTTATCCATTCAGTTTTATTTTTGAGACAGGATCGTGCTTTGTTTTTGTGGCTGGTCTAAAATTTGCTGTGCAGCAAAGGAAGATCTGGAATTTCTGATCTTCCCGTACTGCAAGCACACACCACCACACCCAGTAAGAGTAACAGTAATTCTTTTATTAGCAAAATGAATGCTATTAAACTCTTTCCTTCCTTAATGATTAGCAGAAAACAGTTTATCACATAGTGGTGAACATAGTATTTAGTGCCTCATGGTGGTGGATAAATAAAATGTAAATGTTGTTGTTGGAGGAATTTCAGAGCATTGTATAATTAACAATGTAGCATTATAACATTTTTATAATACTAAATTGATTAAATAGAAGGAATATTATAATAAACATGATATACTTTAGAGATTTTAAAAATAACAAACCATTAAAAATATGAAATGAATCTATAAAAATAACAGTTGCTGGCAACCCTTGTCTAAATCCTATAAAATAGGATAGCTATAAAATTCAGTAAATAGAATTTTGGATTTTAGAGGTTCTTTTTTTTTTAAGTGGTAGAAATAGGCAGATTATAAAAAGAAAGTGTCTTCTAAAGGATCATACTTAGTAACATTTGCTAGATTAGGGATTAGATTTTTTCCTTCTTGCATGAAGACATGGTAGAGACTCACAAATGCTCCAGAATGCAAACATTTTCCTAGAAGCTCAATCTAATTAAAGTAGATGAGCTGTCAAATATTTGTCTCAACTTCCTGTGAATAAGATTCTGGATCAGACCTCTACTCTTGCCTGATGCGTCTAAAACAAAAAGGGGGAACTGTAGAGAGCTGCGGAATGCTATGCCTTAAAGATGGAGCTGGTTTCCGCCTTCCACCTTCCCGATGGTGAGTGCTCTCTGTCACGAACAATTCCACATTTGGCTAAGGCTGAGGATCTGGCTTGCTTCCATGTATGTGGACCTATCTGCATTGCCCACGTGGCACGCTGGGGTTGGCTACCCAGAGGCTATTTAAGCTGTGGGCTGGCTTTCCCCAGGGTCCGAGGATTGTTCAAGGTTCCTGAATGAACTGCATTGGAAAAAAAAAAAAGATTCTGGAGGCTAAATGTGCCCGGGTAGATTGGTGCCCATGGGAGACCTCTCCCTCATCTGAGGGGCAGATATGGAGGAATTTGAAAGAAGGATTGGGAGGGTAGGAGGGGAGGCTCCAATCAGGATGTAAAGTAAATAAATAAATACAGCAAAAAAATGCCATACAAACAAAGTTTCTGGAGGCATGGCATTTATTGGCATAGCTCTGTCGAAAAACAAGTAGAAATGAAGACATAAGGCAAGTAATTTTGTAAAGGAAATAGCAATTTATTGCAGAATTTGCATTGAAAGAAGAATAAGCAGATTAAGTTCATCATGAGTTTCTCATTATACAAATAGTTTTGAAATCTACCAAATCACTCTATACCTGATCATAGTAACCTGGAAGGGTTTTTTTTGTTTTTTTGTTTTTTTTTAACATATTTTCTTATATCCACTGAACCTGGATACATGATTTTCTTTTACAAATTAAAACAATAAGTAATAAAATTATTACAAAATTTATATAAAAAGTCACTTATAAACAAGTAAATGAGAAACAAAGAGTATATCAAAACAAGCAGTCTATGACATTAGCTACAGAAAATATTGAAAGATGTATAAAAATGAACTCAAAGAAAGGAAGATGAGGAAATGGTAGCATGTGATAATGAGAAGCAACTGAAAGAGAAGATACAGGTCCTGGCTGAGAAGATGACAACACAATAGCCGGTGTCACTGGAGAAATGAAAATGTGACCTTTCTTTGAATCTAGTAGTGTATGAAGAATCTGGAGAATTGAATGTGTGCATCAAACAGCCTTGAAGAAAGCAAAGAAAAGACAGCCCAAGTCCTCAAGACTCAAGACAAAAATCTAGCTTGTCAGATGAGAAAAGGGGAGGAGGACCTCCCCTAAAAGTGGACTTGGGGAGGGGCATTGGAGGAGATGAGGGAGGATCGGATTGGGAGGGGAATGAGAGAAGGGGCTAGAGCTGGGATAGAAAGTGAATCAACTGTAATTAATATAAAATAAAAATTCAAAAGAAAATCTAGCTTGTCACAAAATAAAGAAGGTGCTGATACACTGATACACATCCTCTCTAGCAGTCCCTGTTGATGCTTCTGTCTTGGATCATTTGATGTCTCACAGCATGTTTAGGTAGCCTGTGTTTGTTTTCCTGCCTTGTAGAGAATGAAAATGGGAGTCAGAGAAATTCTAACACATCAAATTATGAATTATAAAAAGTCATCAAGGCCTATGAGATAAAATTTTCTCTCAAAAATTTTTAAAAGCACAAAATTTTAAGCTTATAGCTAACTGATATTAAATAATAGTAAAAGCATTTGTACTCGGAAAGGTCCTTTCCTTCTCTACTACATTTAATCTTTAGCTGAGCCTGATGACAAGAAAGTCCCAAATAAATATTTCCAAAATCCATTAAAATTTTACATTATTTTTATAATGGTCACATATTAAAATTATAAACTCAAGAAGTTTGTAATGTCAATTGAGAAATATCAGGAGGGCATGAGTTTTGAAATCTTCATCTTCAGAGGTAGATTCAAAACTGATTAAAATTTATTTTAATTAAAATAACTAAATGTTCAAGATATTATATATTTAAAAATACATCTTAAAAATTTCAAGAGCTAGTTTTATTGACTATCCTGTATTTTACTTATGACTTTAGAATGGTCACTTAGCTGGTCATATAACTTATAAGTATAAATTATTAAATATAGGAAATAAGTTGGGAAGAATTATCTATTTTCTGGCTGCCTCTGTCTCATTTTCTATAACCTTGAGGTATAAAGTAGGTAAGAAATTAGAAAAGTAGTCTTTATATGAAAATTGAATTTAAGTGATTTCAATAAACTAGAAAAACTTGATTGGGTTTGAAGCCCAGTGTACTTTCTGCTTAAGTTTGAAGGGTCTGAACATATCTAGTAAAGTTTAATTAATATAATTTTGGTAGGTAAAGTAATCGTGAATGATAGTTTTCTCCACATCTGTAGCTGTAACTGGTATCATGTTTTAGCATTTATATTTATGTCAGTATGTTATAAAATATGATTGACTTGTCTTGTGTCTTTACTGAATCAATAATGTGATATAGAGCATCATTCTTTTTGTATTTATTATAAAAGCTTATGGCTCTACTCACAGATTTCTTTTTTTTTAAATTATTTAACTTTTTTAATTTTTATTTTTTTTAATATTAGTTACAGTTTGTTAACTTTGTATCCCTGCTGTGTCCCACTCCCTCTTTCCCTCCCAATCCCACCCTCCCACCCTCATCTCCTCCCTGCCCCTTTCCAAGTCCACTGATAAGGGAGAACCTCCTCCCCTTACATCTGATACTGGTTTATCAGGTGTCTTCAGGACTGGCTGCGAAGTCTTCCTCTGTGGCCTAGTAAGGCTGCTCCTCCCTGGTGTGTGTGTGTGTGTGTGTGTGTGTGTGTGTGTGTATGTGTGTGTCAAAGAGCCTGCCATCAACTTCATGTCAGAAACAGTCCCTGTTCCCCTTATTAGGGTGCCCACTTGGATACTGAGATACCAAGGGCTACATCTGAGCAGGGGCTCTAGGTTGCATCCATACATAGTCCTTGTTTGGAGAAACAGTCTCATAAAAGACCCCTGTGCCCAGATATATTTAGTCCTTGTAGAGATCCTGTCCTCTCCAGGTCGTATTAACTCCCCCCCCTTTTTTTTTCTTTTTTGATTCCCTGCATTCTGCCGGAGGTTTGGTTATGAGTCTTAATATCTACTTTGATACACTGCTAGGTAGAGCCTTTCAGAGACCCTCTGTAGTAGGCTCCTGTCCTGTTACTGGTTTGCTCCTACAGCTAATGTCCATCCCATTTGTCTTTCTAAGTGAGGATTGATCATCATATCCTGGGTCCTCTTTCTTGTTTATCTTCTTTTTTTTTTTTTTTTTTTTTTTTTCAATGCAGTTTATTCAGGAACCTTGAACAATCCTCGGACCCTGGGGAAAGCCAGCTCACAGCTTAAATAGCCTCTGGGTAGCCAACCCAGGCGTGCCACGTGGGCAATGCAGATAGGTCCACATACATGGAAGCAAGCCAGATCCTCGGCCTTAGCCAAATGTGGAGTTGTTCGTGACTATCTTCTTTAGGTGGATAGATTTCAGTATATTTATCCTATCTTATAGGTCTATATAAGTGAGTATATACCATGTGTATCTTTCTGCTTAATTATTTAACTTTTATTATTTATCACAAATAATTCACTTTGTATCCCCACTGTAGCCCTCCTAGTTTCCTCCCAGTTCTACTCCCCCTCTTTCTTATCCCTCTATGCCCCTCCCCAAGTCCCCTGATAGAGGAGGTGCTCCTCCCCTTCTATCTAACTCTTGCTTAATAGGTCTCATAGGACTGGCTGCATCATTTTCATTTGTGGCCTGGCTATGCTGCACCCCCCAGGGGGAGGTGATAAAAGAGCCAGCCACTGAGTTCATGTTAGAGACAGCCCCTGCTCCCCTTCCTAGGAAACCCACTTGGAAACTGAGCAGCCAGTGGAGCTTCATCTGAGCAGGGGGTCTAGGTCCTCTCCATGCATGGACCTTGATTGGAGTATTGGTCTTTAGATTTTTGGCTCTTTTGGTCTCCTTTGTGGAGCTTCTGTCTCCTCCAGGTCTTTCTATCTCCCTCTTCTTCCATAAGGTTCCTTGCACTTTGCCCAAAATGTGGCTATGAGTCTCAGTATCTGTTTCAATATCGTGATGGATAGAGTCTTTCAGAGGCCTCTGTGGAAGGCTCCTGTTCTGTTACCTTTCTTCTACTTCCATTGGTCCATCCTGCTTGCCCTTCAGAATGAGGATGAAGTGTCTTCCCTTGGGTCCTCCTTGTTGTTTATCTTCTTTCAGACTATAGATTTTAGTATGTTTATTCTTATGTAAGGCTAATATCCACTTATATGTGAGTATATGCCATATGTGGCTTTCTGTTTCTGTGTTATCTTACTCAAGGTGATCTTTTCTAGTTCCAGCAACAGTCTATATGATGACTAAAGAAGACTTTTTTAACCAAGCCTAACAACTGTAAATGTTTAGCTGCAGTTAGTTAAAAAAACAAAAACAAAAAACAAAAAACACAGGTATAAAACAGCCAGAAATCGTATATCCTTCAAAGCTGCACAACACAAATTATGCTGCAAGTTTACAATTGTTATTTCATTTACTCTAACAGCCACCATATGTGGTATGTAGGCCTTTTAGTCCCAAAGGCATTACTGAAGTGATGTGTTAAGTTCATAAAACACTGGTCCCTGGCTCACTTGACCAATGGCTAATACGTTTCTCAAGTGTTCAGTTAAAATTATTTAACACAAATATGAGAAGAAATAGGTTCCAATGCAATACTTCCTCCTGTGTGTTCAATATACTAGCAGCTGCTATAAGTCTAATTAATCATAAATCTAGGAAAGAACACCTTGGTAGATTAGAGCTTCTAATATTAATTCTGATAATAATTAGTTATGTGATCTTGAATAAATCATTTTCTCCATATATTATTTTTTTTCTACACAGTAAAGGACATGGTTTGTGTATTAATTCCATAAAACCTGGGGAGAGTACTGCAAGATGTATAGCTATGAATAATAGGAATACCTTTTCTTATGGAAGTTGGAAATCCAGAGTTAGGCACTGTGTGGGGCCAGTTGTCTCTGAGTGCATAGGCTACTCGCTCCCTACCTTGCTCCCAGCATCTCCAGAAGCTCCAAATCTTTGACATCTTTCGGTTTGCAGGCTTATCATTTTCTCTACCCACTACTTCAACTGGTCAACTACTTGCTTTTGTATCAAGGTGTTCTCATTTTATGAAAATATAAACCTCTGCATTGGGACCCACCATGATTCAAATGACTCGATCATCAGTAACTTGAACTTCAGTTAAGGTATTGTTCTGAGGATCTGGCCAGACATGAATGTCAGTCTAGTAAATGCAAGATGATTTTAGAGCTCTCTTTAAGTTAAAACATTTGAAAATGTATGATAGGAGAGCTTCACTTTGGCACTCACACTCCCTCTATTAAGTGTTGGTTATGGCCACATTAAAATTTGAAATTGAGTCATTGGCAGTGTTTTTTGGTTTATATTTGGATATTATGAGAAGTAATATGTTACTTTAAAATGATTTTCATTTATTTATTTTTCTTCCATATCCAAAATGATGCTCTGGTCTCATGGGGACAGAGCACAAACTTTGCTGACTTAATGTTTAGTATGTTGTATCACGAAGTAATTTTTCCCCTGACTCCATGCTGTGAGCACCATGTGTGCACACCCATGAGCCCTGTTTGTGTTGCTTGATTTGCCTCATGACATAATGGGTGAAGGTGTTCTATTGGCGTTGTTCTGGAAAGGCTTTTTGTTTTGTTTGGTTTTGTTTTTAAGCTTGAATTTCTTGTGCTCTCCAAAATGTCGGAGTCCTGAAACACAATCATACAATCATTTAGGGATTAAAGAAGAATGCAAAAGTTCTCTCCTCCATTCCCCCTTTTAACTCTGTTTCACTCTATCACTTTTTGACAGAGATCATTATCCTACCATTACACAAAACTGAGAAAATAAAAGTACACACTTACTCTGAATTACTGTGATAAATTGTTTTCTAAGAGCAGTAAAGTTTTTTTTCCCTCTTTTTTTGTTAACTTAATTGTTTATTGGGGAAACTATTAGTGTGCTATGACTATGTACTGTTTTAGAACCTTTCCAGAATATAATTGTTATATTTACAGTGAAAATAGTGACACTCTGAGTGTTACAGAACAAATTTGTTACCTTAAATTGTTTTGCCTAATTATACAGAAATATGCACATTAAATATGTGTGTACATATAATTTATATTATGTACATTGTTCTTCATTTGTTTTGTCAACATTTATTAAGTTCCTTTTCCATCCAATATAAGTTCTAGTAATTGAGAACACTATATTAAATCTGGGCCAAATGGGTATTTTCTGTATTGTAAAATTGAACCAAAGACACAGTATGCAGTGTAATAACTTTTGTTATTGCACACTTACTAAAAGAGAAGGAATCTTAGAATTTTGATAAATATATGAAAAAAATTGTTATGTTATGCATTTGTCATTTAAGGAACATGATAGCTATTTTAAGGATAATTTTAAATTTTTAAATATTTCTATTACTGATGTTATTTGGATGCAATTATTTCATTTAATTCATATACTGAAATGTTAAATCTGACAAGATAAGTCTAGCTGGGGCTAATGGAAAGTGTTAAGTCCTAGAAATGCACAAAGTTCTTAGTCATTCCGGAAATGCAAATCAAAACGACCCTGATATTTCACCTCACACCCATCAGAATGGATAAGATCAAAAACTCAAGTGACAACACAAGCTGGAGTGGTTGTGGAAAATGGGGAATGGTTGATGATGGGAATGTAACCTTGTACAACCACTTTGGAAAACTCTCTGGTACTTTTTCAGAAAATTAGGACTAGTGCTACCTCAAGATCAAGCTATTCCACTTCTGGGCATATATCTGAAGCATACTCAAACATACAATGAGGACATTTGCTCAACAATGTTCATAGCAGTCTTATTTATAATAGCCAGAATCTGGAAACAACCAAGATGTCCCTCAATGGAGGAATGGATACAAAAATCGTGATGCATTTACACAATGGAATACTACTCAGCAACAAAAACAAGGAAATCATGAAATTTTCAGGCAAGTGGATAGAACTAGAAAAGATCATCCTGAGTGAGGTAACCCAGAAGCAGAAAGACACACATGGTATATACACACTTACAGGTGGATATTAGCTATAAAATGTAAGATAAACATATGAAGATTTATAGTCCTAGAGAAACTAAGCAACAGGGAAGATGCTAGGGAAGCCTCTTTCTAGGGAAGATGCTTAATCCTCATTCAGAGGACATCATTGAGAGTGGACATCAGAAGTGGGAGAAGACAGGAACAGGACAAGAGCCTTCCACAGAGAGGCTCTGAAAGACTCTACCCAGCAGGGTATTTAAGCAGAAGCTGAGACTCATAGTCAAACATTGGGCAGAGTGCAGGGAATCTTATGGAAGAAGGGAGAGATAGAAAGACCTGGAGGGGGCAGGAGCTCCACAAAGAGAGCAACAGAACCAAAAATTCTGGGCCCAGATGGGGGCCCACAGTGATTAATGAATCAACCAAGGACATGCATGGAGAGGACCTAGATCACCTGTTCAGATGTAGGCCATTGGCAGCTCAGTTTCCAAGTCTCCTAGTAAAAGGAACAGGGGCAATCTCTGGCATGAACTCGGTTGCCTGCTCTTTGATCACCTTCCCCTAGCTAGTTGGCCTTACTAGGCCACAGAGAATGAGGATCCAGTCAGTCCTGATGAGACCTAATGTCTCATGAGGCTAGGGTCAGATAGTAGGGGAGGAGGAACTCCCCTATTAGTAGACTAGGGGAGGGATATAGGTGGGGAAGAATGGGGGAGGGTGGGAATGGGAGAAGATGAAGGAGGCAGCTACAGCCAGGATGCAGTGTGAATTAAGTGTAAGTAACAGTAATTATTATGAAAAAATAAAGGGAAAAAGAATTATCCCCAGTTATCTCCAGTCTTTGGAGAAAGCAACAGTCATTTGCCAGATATCAAATTCAAGTGTCATGTTCCTGGACTCTTGGACCCTAGACCTTGAGCCACACTTTATATAGTTTATAAGTCACACAGTCTAGGTATTTTATTATAACAATCAAAAACATCTTAACTATTTTCAATAACAATGTGTGTTACCAATCTATAAAATATCAATATTTTCCAAAACAGGAATTAGGCTCTTCAACCTCTTACAGATAGTTAATATAAATAACTGTATTGATTATTCCATGATTTTCATTTCCAATGCAGATTTTATCCTCCTTATCTCACACATTTAAATAAATGAAGCAATTTGTTGATTATAAATGACTTAAACATTTGTGGTTTCAGTATTTAATTAACCTAAAACTCAAATACTTTGAATAAAATGTCAATATTTTCATTTCATTGCAGTCAAAATTTTAAAATATCTTACAGACTCAGTCAACTCACAGATTGGTATATGGAACAAAATACTCATGTTTTTAGTAGCTGCTGTTTTCTGTTGCATTTGCTTGGTAATCTATCAGAATTGACTGGCTGTACGGAAATGACCCTTTGATGCTGACTGAACAAACTCCATATCTATGCAAAACTCCTACCCCAAACAAAGAGGTTTTGCTTCTCTTCTTTTAGTAATTGGAATGGTCATCTATCCAGTCCCAGATGTATTTGCTTTTCAGATGTTTCCAGAAGTACTTTAGGAGGTTAGTCTGACTTCAGTCTTCTCTGTTTGTTATGCAACAGTGTTTCTAAGTCTTTGTCAATACTGCTATGACCCAGATCATTCCACTTCTCCCTAACCCACTGTGTCTGCTTCATGGAAGCTCCTGGTATTCCCTGGGCTCTCGGTAGAGGCCCTCATCTCCTCTTAGCTAGTCTTTCTATTTCCACCCAATTTTATGCCCTGAAACACTAACCATAGCATTCCTTGTTTAAGAGCCTTAAATTACTTCTCCTTGTTTCTGAAATAAATAACAAATTTCATAATATCAAATAAAGAATTTACAGTATGCCAAAAATTACAACCCACACTGAAATATAAAATCAAAGCCACCTAACAATTTTATTTAATATTATATGCCACAGTGTTTCATAGCGTAGGGAAGAACACTAAAATGTTATTTGTTTTATTACCTGTGCCTATGTAAGGTTAGAGTGACATTTTTTTACAGGGCAGAAATCAATGCAATTGTTGTAAATTTTTGTTTGCATCTCTGAGGGCAGGACTCATTTGCTCCTCTATTAGTAGCCCATAGTTTTACCTCAGGTATCAAGAATTGGCAAAATAGTCCAGACAAAGTGAAAGGCACTCATCTCTGCAGGATGAAAAAGCCTGATGGCTCTTTAGGAACACATCACACTATTTTAAAAGGTTTTATGCTGCCCTTTTTTGAAAAGTTTCTCAGAATTGTACTTCAAAGACAATGTGTACTCTAACCCATTCTGCAGTTGTTGCTCAAGTATTTCCCAAGTAATTCTTTCTCTGTTCTCAGCACTTTAAAGATTTTACTGTGTGTCTGTGTGTGTGTGTGTGTGTGTGTGTGCACGTGCGTGACTGTTTCCCCTGTTTTTTCTGTGGATTTACAACATAATTTCCTCATGTAAGTCTCTGTAAACTTTATGTTATGTTAAGATTTTTCTCTGGCATAGACAGGGCATCCTAGTAATAGTAATTCCTACTAAATTTTAATTGTCTGTTCACTTTGTAAGTGAGCAGTTAGTGTGAAAGTGTATGGTGTCAATGAATATCTCTTTTGTCATGACTCTGTAGTGGTACATATGAGATGCCCAATGTGTGTACATTTTAAGAATATAAATTTATTAAATTGTCCTTAACTTGTATTTATTTTTGTTTCTTTGTATGTGTTGGCATTTTAATGTAATCATGATAAATAACAGTCCTTTCTAATTATATCATCAGTAATAAGCATTTGTCAATAAGCATTTGTTACACATTAATTTATTTAAAAGTATATAATAAACCAAACTAAGCATATAACCTTATAATATTTGTTTCGCTTTACTCACAGTGCAGTAATGGGGCTACTGACACAATTTCAGCCGCTCAATCACAGCTTCCAAGTAGTGACTGACTGTCACATTGTTTTAGTAAGTAGGAACTCAAGAATAAAAATATCAAAACGCTCCTTTGCAGTGTAGTCGGTGGAAACTGCACCTCTGAGATCTACAGCGGATTTCAGAACTCGGCATAGCGGTGACACTGCAAAGCGTGATTACTTCTGTGGAGGTGGATGCAGAATGTCCACATACAAACAGTCCCCAGTGATGTGGCTGCCTCAAAGCATAAGAAGAACATTCATACTGTGGGAAGGGAGCAGACAGAGCATGGGCGTGGCGAACTTTAGGAAAAGGAATCCATTAAGGGCCACTTCGGCTCAGCCTGTAATTACTCTGCAAGCTGAAGGATAATGGGAAGTCACCTGACTGTGCTAGAGCACAGTTTGGACATAAAACTGTACGAGAGTCAAGAGTCTCAAGTAAATTTGGATTTTAGAGCTCACTGTATGGCCTGGGAGGTAGCTCAGTTGGTGGAGTGTTTGCCCGACACACCCAAAGCTGGGTCCCATCTCCAGCACCGCAAAACTAGGAGTGGTCCAGGCCTGTAGCCACCACTCTTAGAAGGAAGCAGGAGGATCTGAAACCCATGGTTGTTTTTGGCTACACAAGGACTACAAGTTCAGCCAGAGACTTGTGAAACAAATCCAAAGAAAAAGAAAGAAAGAAATGAAAGGGAGAAATTTTACTAGAATATTTTTTTTTTAAAATTTGCTGTTTATGCATCTTTTAATGTGAAATAACAAACATGAACAAACTTATCCATTACATGGCCAACACTGGTACCTTTCTCTGTGTGTGATTATTGCTTTAAGCCAGAGTGAGGTCAAAGGATGTGGACTTCCAGGCAGACATGCTTTTGCTCACATAGATTCGTGTCAGCTTATTTCTGAGTATTACATTTGTTTCCATAAGGTGGTATTCACAGATAAAATGTCTTTGAATTTTATTTAAACTAGCCTTGTACAAAATAACAGGTTTAAAAAAATTTCATGACCCGTTGAAATGAATAGAAATAACGCACACCAGTTGGGGAAGAAAGCAGTCTTGAGATGGATATATCAACTCTTGGCTTCTCCTCAGCTGCACTATAAGGCAAAATGGCACTGATAATGTTTTCAAGTGTGACAGGAATGCAGTGAGAAACTGAAATGATTAAAATCACTGGTGAAATATAGATTTCCATATACTGGCTTTAGTTGTGAAATTTGACACCACTGTGTACTGTACTATGTGCGTATAAAGCGTCTATAAAATATAGACAAGTGCATGCGGGTTTATAGGAATGTTTAAAGTTAAGCAATAGTATACACACGTGCTTCACACATTGTGCTAGATATGACAGTGAGTATTTGCAAGATTATTTTGAGATTGCTTTGTATTTTCACAAAAAAACCCCACACCTATAAAACATGTAAACTAACAGTAAAAGCATGCATTAGAAAGGCATGCCCCAAAATATTTTCACCGTTCACATATGGGTGACTTTTAAGTAGGTGGACATTGCCTAGTGAATAATTCAAGGGACCTGCTATAAAGAAAAAATCCTTTCATTAGATGTTTGAATCTTCTGATCTATTAATGTAGTAATTAATTTGGCTTGGAAACTCAGATAATTAGGAAAAGTTTTTCCAATAGAGGCGATTTTACAGGTAAAAGGAGTTAAAATATATGGAGTATTCAGTCTATACTCAGGCTTTCAATTGTGAGACAATGAATCCTTCTAGCCACATACAACAAATAGTTGACTGTATGTAAACTTATCATATCTGGCCGTTATGGTAGTATGTGTCCTGTATACTTTGATATAATTGAAAATTTTATATGCCTGCTAATTGAAATCAAGTCAGCAAATGCATGTAAATGTTTGAATAAAATGTTTCCATCAACAGAGATAGTCTTATTTTAAGCTAACGTCTGTTAATGAAGGAATTAATTAATTCTGAAATGCAATCTTTATCCAAATTTCATCAGTGTCACTATTTTAAAAGAGTGAGTATTATAAATAAATTAGTATACGTATACATACATATCTATTCTGTTTACCGTTTTTACAGCTTTCATTCTTATTATTCTCAATCTACTTTACTAGACTGAGAATAAACTCATCATCTTGTTTTCAATCAAACTTACCACAATTGCCTTTATTGCTTTTCCAAGTGTTCATAGTGTCTACTTATATGTGTCTAGTGTGTATGTGTGTTCACATGTGTGGGCATTTGGATGTGGGGTGCACATATGTGTATGGTATGCAGAGGCTGAAAGCTGGTATAGAGTCTGGATTCTTCCCCATTGCTTCTCTACCTTAGTCTTTTTCAGGTAGCTGCAACCAAACCGACTCTTTTTAGTTGGGTTGTGGGCCCTAACCATTAACAGCAGACTTTTCTCACCCGCTCAAAGGTAAATTCTCGTCAAGCAAAAAGCTTTCCCCCATCTAGTTTACTCCAGGGAGCCTCCGTGTTCACCTAGGGCTGAAATTTCAACATAACTATCACATTCACCCATATGACCAGAAAACTATGTATACAAACACCAGTCCTCTTCCAATGTGCCTGAGCTATTTCCCTAGTACACTGTTCATGGGTGAGCTTATTTAATAAGCAATAAACCTCTAGATTTTAAAGGTTTTCAAGGTCTATACAAGCATAAAAATATAGTATTCCAAGTATCCCATAGATGTGCTTTTCTAAATCCAAGGGTCTGTTTGTTTGCTGACATATTGAAATCACAACTAAAGACGATTACAGAAATTGCAGTATAGTTATATTTGTGCCACTGGTGACTCTGTCCAGCTCTATTCAAGAGAACTAGAAGTGAAAAAAAGTATTCCCTCTTCCCTGGTAAATGATAGTATTCTTCTCTAAGATATGCATATTTTGGTGGTGCACCTCATTTACCACCAAAAGATGAAGACAGGGATTGAAAGCACAAGATACGAGCTTTCACGGTTTCAAAGACTGATGGTTGCTGTTGGTGATTAGTGTGAACAAAGATAACTAGGAAAAATAATTTAAAAGGAAATGAATATCAAAACAACAGGGTCTTCTATTTTACCTAATTCAGTGATATTTTTACTGTTTCAAAACAATTCTAATTTGTGATTTAGTGTAATTTGATTTATCTATATTCATGTATTTATTATTGATATTTAAAGGAACAGCTATTTTGTCTTATTACTATTAATACAAGCATTTAAATAAGAAGGTTCATTTTGAATTGCCAAGGAAATGCAGAATTACTATTCCATCTTCGTTATGGAGTGTTTTCAGCCACTCCATCTCTGTCACGAAAATGCAGAAAGTGAAAAATAATTCACCTCTAGGAACAATGTGGAGTATCTGGTTGTTGGCTGTTCTAATTTAAGTATTTGCCATTTGAATAAATCAGTTGATTAAGTAGAAAGATGTGTGATGTTCTCACTCTTGTACTCAATCTAGGAAGCAATCCTCTAAATATATATTATTTAAGACAAAAAGCAAATTAAAAGAAGCTATTGTCCTTTGTAGGCATGGAAAGGTAAATACATGTTATAAGGCAATTGATTTTGATTAAGTGTCATGATTTAGAGAAAACCAGCTTATCAGACCTTAAACTTTAAGGAAAAAAATTTCAACTGTTATCTGGACAATGAATTCTTTGTTAGTTTCATACATGAATATAATGTATTTAAATCATATCTACACTCTGCTCCACCAGTCTTCCTTTCAACCTTTACCATCATATCCTCCCTCTCATGTACTTCTGCATTTTTATTTTGTATGTGTACATATACATATATATTTGTTCTTTCTCAAATATATATTTTCCATCAGTGCCGACATATGGCCATGGTTACAAGCATCTTTAGTCTAAGGACAATATATCATGAGCTAAATATACTATTGGAGAAAATAGACTTTTCATTCCCCAGGAGCTATCAATGACCAGTTCTCCTCAGCAAGGCATGGCCTCCGGATCTACTTTCCTCTCCATACTAGGGTGTTAACTGGTTTGATTTTGGGCAATCATTTGTCAGCTGTAACAGCTGCTATGAGTTCATGAGTGCAGTGGCTAGGCAGGTCCAGAAGATACTGTTCATGACAGTCCTCTTAGGACTGTCCTGATCAGTCCCGATGATCTCTCACATATGGGATTTGATCCAATATTTCAATACCAGGCATGTGTTCCCTCCCATGGAGCAGATCTGATAACCACTTAGAAATCTCTTGGTTATCTCCATACAGTTCATGTCACTGGAGTACTACTGGTTATATCTTTCCAGCAATTATTATAGTTTTTTAGGATTCCCAAGTGAGTAAGACAGTTGATGGCTTCCTCTCTTCCCCCAGCAAGATAGCCTGAAGAGAGATTCTTGGTTTCTCCATAGCATAGGATCAAAATGTGTTACTCAATTCTTTATACTGGTGCTCTAATGTGTGAAGACCTTTTCAGTATTTGTTTATTGATAATTTTATTAGATGGTTGTTTTGCTTGCATGTATGTATGTCTACTACATGAATGCATGTGAATGGTTGTGAGCCACCATGTAGGTGCTAGTAACCAAGCCTGGCTCCTCTTCAAGAGCAACAAATGCTCTTCTCCCTTGAGCCATGTCTTCAGCTCCTTCAATAAGTCTTAATAATGTTCTAGGATGTTAATCTCAAATTGACAAACATATTTTTTAGAAAGTCATCTCACACTTGAGTTTCTAGTGACTCTGTTTTAAAATCTGTGTGTGTGTGAGTGTGAGATCATGTGTGTGTTTGATTGCCATAGTATATGTGTTAGGAGCCAGGAGACAAGCACAACCACTGGTTGTAACAGGCTTCATCTTCTGTCCTATTTTAAACAGGGTGTCTTCTGTGTAGAAGTGTACATCAGGTCAGCTAGTCCATTAAATACCAAGATTCTTCTGTCTGTATCTCCCATCACACACACACACACACACACACACACACACACACACACACACACACACACTATAGATTTACATAGGTTCTAGGGACTAAATTCAGCTTTACTCACTGAGCCATATACTCAACTAAGGTATTGTCAAGAAAACATCAAATCAGTGGATTGTTTTTCCCCTGGCAACACTAGAGACAACTGAGTTCCTCATGCAGGCTGGACATGCACTCTCTTCCTGAGATATACACCAGTCTTGTATTAAATCTTTTAAGCAGCATACAAGTAAGTTATGAAACATCTTTCTCTGCAATGTGTGAATTCTACCTATGTTTAGGAACAGGACACTTGCCCAGAAATTCTTTCTAAATATTAGAGTTCACCTTCTAAAACATAAGTTTGACAATGAACGCATTATCTCTTAGTGTCTACTAATTTCAAAGTAATATTGCTTTTAAACATTGTTAAGAATTTTCATAGATAATGTCATGGCAATGTTGCTGTTTAATTTATAAGTTAATTTATAATTTATAAGCTAAGGTTTAGTTTACTTTATTTTGGCCAGGAATTGATTAGGAATACATTTTGTAACTATATATTAAATTAAATTTATAAACCAGAATTAATTGCATATGAATAATTAGGAAAGAAAAAAAGGCTGTTAGTTGTGTTGTGAATTTATTGTAGACTATTATCTTATTCATCTGTTAAATCTAGTAAACATACATTGAATCAGTTATAGTTCTAGGTAATAGGCATCAAGGAGCATCATGAAAACATGATACTTCCTGATGCCTTTATTTTTGTGAGGGGAAACAGACATTTTTAAAAGTCAGGAAGTACTTAGGCATTTCACTGACAATATTAAAGAGCATGGTGTGAATTATAGCCAATAGAACCGGATATTTATCAAATCATTACCTTTTACTCCTGTCTTCTTTGCTATCTATGCTAAAAAAATATTGCCTGGGAGAAAGATGAGTTTAAAATGGTTTCTTAAAATTACATACATATGTACATATATACTTACATATTGATAGAATAGTATAGTGATATATAAATAATACTTAAATGAGTATATTCAGAAATAAATTTCAACAATATTTAAAGAGTAATTTTTGCATAAGTAGGACTAATAACTATGATAGTCTATCCAAATGAAAATCATGGGTTATACTTTACCCGGATTTGTGGTTGATAATAACCAATCATTCCACTGGAGTAAATTTATTTTCTCTGTCCAAGTAGCCATCATCTGTGACTAGCTTCTTGACTAGTGATAGGGTTTTATGCTGACTTCCTCTCCTCCATGATGTTTTTTTTTCCTACTGCTTGAGCTTTTGCCAGTCTTGTCTATGATGTTAAAGTTTCTGTGAATTCATATGTGCATCTCCCGTCGTGTCTAGAAACTCTGTTTATTTTTTTTTAATAATCCTCTACAACCTCTAACTCTTGCAGTCTTTCTGGTTCATTCCTTCACA
Organism: Meriones unguiculatus; assembly: GCF_030254825.1. Classification (NCBI taxonomy): domain Eukaryota; kingdom Metazoa; phylum Chordata; class Mammalia; order Rodentia; family Muridae; genus Meriones; species Meriones unguiculatus. Next base: position 55,644,013 of record NC_083362.1, on the reverse strand, counting down.
TATATCTCTGAGCCTTGAGGAGAGGGTCAGGTCTGTGTTCTTCAAAGTCTTTCACTCTCCTTATATTGTTCAGTTATATGTCTCTGTTAGTTACCACGTACTGCAATAAGAAGCTTCTATGATCTATGGGTGTAACAATATATCACCAGGAGTTGTTCTATTGTTATGTTCATTTATCATAATATTGGTAGTAGGCTCTCCACTAGGCCCATAACTTGTCTAGTCCCATATCTTTGGGCCACATTAACAGTAATCGCCATGGATTCTATATTACAGAGTGAGACTTAAATCCAGACTTTAAAAGATGGTTTGTTAGTTTCCTAACATGTGTGCAACTATTGCATTAGTGGACTTCTCTGGGAAGGGCGCGATCTTGAACTCCTGAGCTGTAAGACCCCAGGTCTTACAGCGCCCTTCCCAGAAACTCCCCCAGACCAAGACTTGTTGCAAAAGCAAGAGATTTATTAACCATTGCACAACGGGGTCACCCCTGCCGGTCAGCAAAGAGTGGCACCGGGAGACAAAGGCCTTAGGTTTTTAAAAGAAAAATTGCGGGAGATTTGAAGTTGCAGTCTTCGCAATTTAGGATTGGATAAGGAAGCTATAAAGTAAGATAATTGGTTAGTCTTAGGTGCTCAAGCTTGGCCAGTCCTGCCAAGTGTGGATGCAGCTGCAATTGAAGATGTGGGTGGTTAGCTCATCCTTGAAGATTAGGGGCTGCGGACTTTTGGCTGGAGGTCAAAAGCTACTCAGAAGAAGTCTAGGTTCATTCCTAAGAAACACTATCTCAAAGACAAGGGTCTGGTCCTTCTTTTTGCTGAGTGAAGGTCATTGCTTGCTTGCCCTTTTTTTTTTTTCTGTCCTCACAGATAGGGTCACATTTTTCCATTCACTTAAAGGTACTAAGAGGCTCTAGCTTAACCTGAACCTAAAACTCAAAACTATAAGCTTTAGAAGACATACAGGTTACAAGGTTAGTCTAACCCTTTCAATAGAAACATTTTTGTTCACAGAAACATTAAATATAGAGACAATTTTGTTGTTAGGAAAGTTGTTGTATTTGAAGATCTCAAACAAGTATCTTAACAGAATAACTAGAAATGTAAAATTTATAAACATATTAAAACAAATATATTGTATCTAGTAGACTGCACATCAAGTTTGTTAATTTTGGTTGTTTCTAACAACTTTATTACTTTAGGTATAACATTAGCCACTTTTAGTTGCACCTACAAATAGTTCTTTATCCTTTCCCTTTAAACAACTAATATCATGATATTTTTTCTTCAAAAGTAAGAGAAAAAGAAAATAAAAGTAATGCCATAAAACATAAGTCTATTTTATGTCAACTGCTTCCATCTCACCTGTCTGAGATCCTTCTGACCTATAATAATCGCCTGCTTGAAAGAGAAGTCCACTAATGCAATAGTTGCACACATGTTAGGAAACTAACAAACCATCTTTTAAAGTCTGGATTTAAGTCTCACTCCGTAATATAGAATCCATGGCGGTTACTGTTAATGTGGCCCAAAGATATGGGACTAGACAAGTTATGGGCCTAGTGGAGAGCCTACTACCAATATTATGATAAATGAACATAACAATAGAACAACTCCTGGTGATATATTGTTACACCCATAGATCATAGAAGCTTCTTATTGCAGTACGTGGTAACTAACAGAGACATATAACTGAACAATATAAGGAGAGTGAAAGACTTTGAAGAACACAGACCTGGTACATCTATACAATGGAATATTACTCAGCAATGAAAAATAAGGAAATCATGAAATTTGCAGGTAAATGGTGGGACCTGGAAAGGATCATCCTGAGTGAGTTCTCCCAGAAGCAAAAATACACACACGGTATATACTCACTCATATAGACATACAACATAGGACAAACCCACTAAAATCTGTGCATCTAAAGAAACTAAGCAAGAGAGAGGACCCTAACTAAAATGCTCAATCCCCATCCTGAAAGGCAAAGAGGATGGAAATCAGAAGAAGAAGAAAACAGGAAACAACCTAGGAACCTGCTGCAGAGGGCCTCTGAAAGCCAGAAGAAGAAAACATGAAACAAACTAGGAACCTACCACAGAGGGCCTCTGAAAGCCTCTGCCCTGCAGACTATCAAAGCAGATGCTGAGTCTGATGGCCAACTTTAGGGCAGAGTGAATGGAATTTTATGTAAGAAGTGGGAAATAGTAAGAGCTGGAGAGGACAGGGTCTCCACAAGGATAGCAACAGAACAAGAAAATTTGAACACAGAGAACTTCCCAGAGACTCATACTCCAACTAAGAACTATTCATGGAGATAACCTAAAACCCCTGCACAGATGTAGCCCATGGCAGTTCAGTGTCCAAGTGGGTTCCATAGTAATGGGAACAGAGACTGTCTCTGACATGAACTGATTGGCCTGCTCTTTGATCACCTCCCCCTGAGGGGGGAGCAGCCTTACCAGGCCAAAGAGGAAGACAATGCAGCCACTCCTGATGAGACCTAACAGAATAGGACCAGAAGGAAGAAAAAGAAACCCTCCCCTACAAGTGGACTTGGGGAGGGGCATGCGTGGAGAAAGGGGAGGATGGGAGGGATTGTGAGGGGAGGAGAGAGGGAACTAGAGGGGGGATACGAAGTAAATAAAGTGTAATTAAAAATTAAATTAAATTAAAATTAAAAAATAGAAAGAAACTTTGTTATATGCCTGATAACCAGAGAAGCTACAGGAAGAGAGCAAATAGGACAAGTGGTACAAAACACTCAACCCATTTTCAGTGGCCTTGCATGCTGCTGTCTGCAGGATAGACTATTACACTTCCTATAGTTAGACAATGCTTCTGCATTACAGTAAAAGATCATCTAAATACTTTAGTGCCTGGTGGCTATAGAGATTAAGTGTGTTTATTTCGCCAATTACATTTTGAATTTTAAAATATTTTAAAAAGCTGAATGTAAAAATATCGTAAAAGCTGAGAGACATGGGTACATTCCTTTTTAAATTTTAAAAGTGGTTGTGTTGTGGATGTAGAAGATAGATAGACATGGTGGAAATGGTCTAAACCATATATAACTGTACTTCTCTGTAATTGACAGTTAAACCTTTTCAAAATCATGAATATATAATAAATTCCAGAACCATATAAAAAGGCCTAAATTTATTTTACGCTAGCATTTTTTATTTTTTGTTTTTTATTAATTACACTTTACTCATTTTGTATCCCCCCGTAAGCCCCTCCCTCCTCCCCTCCCGATCTCACCTTCCCTCCTCTTTCTGCATGCATGCCCCTCCACAAGTCCACTGATAGGGGAGGTTCTCCTCTCCTTTCTGATCTTAGTCTATCAGTTCTTATCAAAAGTGGCTGCATTGTCCTCTTCTGTGGCCTGGTAAGGCTGCTCCCCCTCAGGGGGAGGTGATCAAAGAGCAGGCCAATCAGATTATGTCAGAGACTCTAGCATTTTATTTGTTGCCATCGACTTGCTGTCTACAAATTACTTTATTATTTCTCTACATCTGATTTTTTATAATGATATATGATATCTACCAAGAGATTAACATATAACTTTATAATTATAAGATACAGCAAACGTTTGCCATGAATCACACTTATCATTAAAGTAGATGTAATTGATCTACAGTTAATTTCCTTTTGATTACTTTTCAGCCATGAAGCTAGGAATGGATCATTCCTTTGCAGTAACTGTTGTTATCTTGTTTCAATTCAGTCGATGTGATAAAAACTTGTTTTCTATGGCATCCAGCATCTTATGAAAAAAATAACAAAATAAAATGAATGTTGACTTTTCAGGTGTGATAATGTATGTAAAACATTTCAAATATATGAATGAACAAGGAATGAAACCAATTAATTAAATCTGTCAGAAATTTTTATGGAAGCAATTTGTGTTTAAACAACACTTTATCCTACAGCAATTAAGAAAATGTGGCCTCAAGTACCTTTGCTCAGTCCCTAGAGAAGGTCTGCTGAAATTCTGGTTGAGTGTTAAAATTTATTAGACATTTATTTGTTTCAATTGATTCAGCTTGATTATAAAACTGTAATGAAGCAACTGATACAAAGGACATATTAATACTATAACTAAACTTCTCATGAATTGACTTTAACTTCAACAAAAAAACATAACTCATCTGCGTGTTTTGCACAATGTGAACAAAGTGTTAAAAGTGAAAAAAAACAACAACACTATAATCCACCATATGCTCAAGGATATTTTCTTAGGTGGATCATTAAAAAGTGAGCGGATACTGTCTAGGACATGGGCGCTGTTGTCTGCTTTTAATCACTTTGCCCTAGCCAGGCTACCTTAGTGGATGAAGGAGAGCTCAATCCCCATGTGACTTGATGTGCAGGGGTGGGATGGAAGTGGGGGACTTCCCCTTTTCTGAAGTCAAGGGGATGGGGGATAGAGTGAGAATGGGACCTGGAGGAAAGGAGGAATGGGGCTAACATCAGGATGTAAAGTAAATACATAAAAATAAAATTTAAAAAGTATAGAAAGACCTGGAGAGGACAGTAGATCCACAAGGAGACCAGCAGAACCAAAAAATCTGACCCAGGGTTTCCTGTAGAGACTGATGAATCAACCAAGGACCATTCATGGAGAGGACCTAGACCCCCTTTTCAGATGTAGCTCATGGGCACCTCAGTCTTCATGTGGTTTCCCTAGGAAGGGGAGCACTGGCATGAACTCAGTGGCTTGGTCTTTGATCATCTTCAATAAAAGAATATCAGTATACAAGAATATACAAGAATAAGGCCACAGAGAAAGAGGATCCAGACAGTCCTGCTGAGACCTGATAGGCTAGGATCAGATAGTAGGGTAGGAGGACCTCCCCTATCAGTGGATTAGGGAAGGGACATAGAAGGGGTGAGAAGGAGGGAGGGTGGGATTGGAAGGAGATGAGGAAATGAGGGAGGGAGCTACTCCCAGGCTACAAAGTGAATAAATTATAATTAATAATGATGATGATGATGAAAAGTAAAAAAAATAAAAGTATTTGCAGACCTCTGTAGTAGGTACATAAATATATTCATTATAAAATTAAATAAAACATTATTAGTATAGACTAATTATCCATGTGGATGGATATGAGCCTTGTTAACACTTCTTTTATTATTGGCTAAAACTGGTCCTTGATAATATTTTTCACGTGCAAAAACACATTCTGCTAGTCTCACCCTACACTGTCTCTTGTCGCCTTTTCACCTCTGTCATTCTGCCCTTTCTGCCTATAATTCATTTTCCCATGTACATGTCTGTTTATTTAGTATTGTGGCTCGCTAATTTTTTTATATGTATTAATGAATTTGAAAGCATCTGCTGGAGTCTCCTTCAGTACATACCTGAAGAGGAGGACTGTGGCTCCCCAAGATTTCATCAGTAGGCAGTAGCTCAACAGGATGGAGAAGGGCCCCTGAGACCTGTGTGACCCATGATTTACTATTGAGAAGCTCAGTCTAAGACGGGTCCAGTGCAGCCAACTTCAGCCTATGAGATTCTGCTTGGAATTGGTTATAACATGTCCTGGAACTAACATTTGTAGCACCTCTCCCCATGTTCAGGCTTTCCATTCTTTCAGTCCCTCTTTTGTGACTTTCCCTAAACCCTACAGAGGATGGGCATTATACATTCCGACTGAAATGTGTCCTTTATTCCTTGAGTCTCTGCCTTTGTCACTTTTCATTGTTTGTGCTGGGTACTCAGGACGGCAGAGAAAAAGAGTTTTAATAGAATGGTATGACTGCAAATTTGTTTCTTTAAAATTTATGTATTCTAAATATTTACTTTCTGTTTCCTGGACTGCCATGCAGTAATAGATGCCTTGACATTAATAAGTAAAGTAATTTTTTTCTTGTGAATTCATTTGTTTAAAACATATTTTAAATTGTGTACAAGACACGTAGAGACTGGAAATAATGTGCACACATTTCATAAGACATTCTAATCATGATAAACACAGAAACAAGACAGTCTTTACTAGCAAACTGAACCACCTTTCACAGGGCACAATTAAAAACAGTATTAGCCAAGAAAGCAGAGCAAAAAAACTTGAAGTGTTGAATCTTTCCATCCTAGAGTTGGCTTTTGAGCATTTTTATTTTAATGTCATTTGTCCTTTAAGTACTCATTTTTGTTGTGGTTTTTGTTTGGTTTGGTTTGGTTTTTGGTTTTTCGAGACAGGGTTTCTTTGTGTAGCACCGACTGTCATTTAACTTGCTCTGCAGTCAAGGTTGGTCTTGAATTTACAGAGATCTACCTACCTCTGATTCCTGAGTGCTGGGATTAAAAGTGTGCCCCATTACTACCAGGATCACTCTAACACTCTAGAAGTCAGACCTTGGAGAAGCAAGTACACACACACACACACACACACACTTAAATTATTTTAGAATGGAATGTATATTTGATTTCAAATTTATGGACATTTTAAATATATGTAGAAATTTAAAACTGCTGTTCATGTTTTTCCATGCTATCATATATATATGAGATATACATATATCACAATGATATATGTATGTATGTGTATAAAACACTGTGATCAGATATTTTTAGGCTACATGATGAAGCGTTTTGAGGACCAAAGTTTGCATTGCTGTATTTCCTTTCGGATGAAAATATATGTTAGCATGGAATGAAATCTGAGAGGCTTGGGGAGGATGCCTTTCCTTCCCTTTAGAGATAGGAGTCTACAAATAGTTAGGTGAAATTTGCTCAGTACTCTATAGCTAGTTGATACAATTTGCACCAACTTAAAAGCCCAAAAGAACTTGTATACTGATATTCTTTTATTATTCAATTCCTCCCTCTTACTTCCTCTCTTTCTTTCTCCCATCTTTTACCTTATCAAAGAATAACATTCTTCTCTGGGAAAAGGAAAAGAATCCTGTTAGCATTCAGTTCATATAGTTCATCTTCAACGATGCACAGAGTTTTCTACAATTCTTGATTTTCTAAATACAGTGAAGTATCATCTATACTGACAAAGAAAATTTACTGTGGAAAAAATTATACATAAATTTCTATGGAGTGAGTATAATCACTCCTCTATAGGACAAAGCATAAACTATGCATAGTGGTATCTTATTAAAAAACGTATTAAAAATGTGTAACTGGTTTTGGCAAGGAAATATCAAACACAGTGAAATTGTCCTATTTTCCTACCACACTGCACAGTCTCTTCTCTGTGCCCAATGTTGCATGAAGTAGAATGTCTGTCCTTGGTTCCCAGCAGCTTTTGCAACTGGCTTTTCATTTGTCAGTCCCCTTTTTTTCCTAAAGAGGATATAATATCTTAAAATCATTTTCATTCCTATGTTCAGTCTACATAGATAAGAACTTACTTTCCTGAGTCTCTGTTTTGATAAAAAAAAGTTTGTATCTTCACTGTCTCCAATATGAATCCCGCATTTGTATAATATATTTTACTGTGGGATAATTCAGAAACCAGTTTTAAATGGAAGTCTCAAATATCACAAAAATACTATCATGGATTTCGATTTAGCGTTGCACAGAAGTAACAATGTTTATGGAGACAGTAAGGGAATGGGATGTGAGCCTGAAAAATAGGAAGGTGATAGTGAATGAGTCTTTGAGCAGCTAATTATGTGACATATTCCAAACCCTTCTTTATGCCCACTTCTAGTGAGCATCTTAAAGAAATAAAAAGGAATGATTACAAATGAAGACTGGGTTATTTACTTGGGTCATTTTTTTGATGCATACTTTATTCAAGTTCTTCTGACATTTTAAATGTATGCTTTGAATGTTCAGTATATATGGACAAAAGCATAACAGAACAGTAGCCGAGCTATATTTGTAGCATTCTAATTACAGAAGAGTGACTCAAAGTTTTAGATACTGATGATGTGAAAGATCCTTGACACAAACTCTAAGCTGATTCTGTACTGATTCATAAAAATGACTACACCTATGATGGCCTTTATTTTCCATTAAGACCTTTCCCTGGCAAAGTTGCCTTACTAGGCCATAGAGAAAGAGGATCCAGTCAGTCCTGATGAGACCTGATAGACTAGGGTCAGAGGGAAGGGGAGGAGGTGTTCCCCAACAGTGGACTAGGGGAGGGACATAGGGGTGGACAAGGGAGGGAGGATGGGACAGGTAGGAGATGAGGGAGGGGGCTACAGCCAGAATAAAGTGAATAAATTGTAATAAATAATTTTAAAAAGAAAGAAAGAAACGTGGTTTCTAATTAAAAAATAAATATTAAAAATATCTCTATCTTAATCATAATCTGTTTGATCTTGACTAACATGTGTTTTATTGTGTAAAAATGCTGGGAACTAGCAAAGTAAATCTTAGGAATGTACTGCTGGCTTCACTACAGTGCATTAGAAAAAATGTTATTTATGAACTGTGTCCCCAAAGCCTTCATGGCAGGCCCTGGAAGTTACCATCAGTGAAGCCTGCTGTACATCTGAATGACTAGTAATGCCTAAAGGAGTGTGGAGTCACAAGTTATGACATTAAGAAAAAGGTAAAAGTCGATTCAGTGTGACCAGGAAAACTCAGGAAAAAATGAATTTTAAAAATAGTTTGAGACTTTTATGACATTCTTATGATATATAGAGCAACCAGTATTTCTTATAATTCTACAAATTTCAAAGCAAAATGTAGTTTAAATGCAATTATGTAGCTCAGATATAAATTTAATAAAATGTGTTAGATGCTCTCCTAGACTTTGCCTTGTTCTACATAATGAGCACCATTAAAGAAAAAAGTGTACCAATATTGTAAATTACTAATATTAATAAACCTTAATATTAGTGAAATAAGAATATAAAATGTTACATGCAGTGTGATGATTACATTATATTTAAGTAATGGATACATTAATAACAGGTTCTAAGGTTCAATGCAATATCAGTTACTTGAACCCTAGATTATGATTTTTCTCTATTTATTATTTATTACTATTGATTCAGTTTGTACCCTAGCTGTATCTCCCTCCCTCATGTCTTCCTGGTTACCCTCCCTCCCTCTTCTCCTCCCGTGTCCCTCCCCTAGTCCACTGATAGAGGAGGTCCTCCTCCCTTTCCCTCTGGCCCTAGGCTATCAGGCCTCATCAGGACTGAGGCATTGTCCTCCTCTGTGGCCTGTCAAGGCTGAAGCAGCAGGGGGAGGTGATATAAGAGCCAGCCACTGAGTCCATGTTTGAGACAGCCTCTGCTCCCCTTGTCCCTTGTCGTAAAGAAAAAAAAAAAGAAGGAGGACCCTAGAAAAGTAGCTTAATACTCATTCAGAAGTGCAAATAGTACAGATGTCTGAAGAGGAATAAGACAGGGAACAGGGCAGGAACCTACCACAGAAGGCCTCTGAAAGAATCTACCCAGCATGATATTGAAGCAGATGTTGAGACTCATAGCTAAACCTTGAACAGAATTCAGAGAACCTTGTGGAAGAATGGGGAGACAGAAAGACCTGGAGGTGACAGGAGCTCCACAAGGAGACCAACAGAGTCAAAAAAATCTGGGCCCATAGGGCCTGCAGAGAGTGATACTCCAACCAAGGACCATGCATGGAGAGAACCTAGAACCCCTGCTAAGATGTAGCCCATAAGCAGCTCAGATTATGATAATTCAAGTTTCTCATGGTGCAAATGATAGACACCCTGGCATATTATCCTCATCAAAATAGATTACATGCATACCCTTTGTCTGTCCTTGATGGTTATCTCTACTTTTGATACCATCCTGGGCTGGTCTCCTCTGTCTTTTTTTTTTTTTTTTTTTTTTTTCAGTAAAGCAAATTTACCTTTATGCTTGGGGCCATGACTCATAAAAGTCCAAGATCTGTTTGTCTGTTTGCTAAATTTCTGTTTTACCAGTCACAATAATGTACTGTAATGAGGACTGGAAGAAGGAGAAATGTTTCCTCACAACTATATAAGAATTTATTAATATGTATTATCTTAAAATGGCTTAACAGTTTTAACATCAATCAAATTCTCTCTGTGCTCATTTCCCATCATGTACCAAGATTTTTGCAATATACTTTAATCTATTTATGTTTATATTCTGCAAGTCCAGCCCCGTTTTGGACTAAACGAGCAGGAGTCAGGTACTTATTAAAGGGAGAAGAACAGGAAAAAATGGATAGCAACAAATGGATAGAAACAAATTGATTTTGAGCTATTGTTCTTCTATAAGTTGCAAACATTTTCTTTTTTTTTTTTTTTCAATGCAGTTTATTCAGGAACATTGAACAATCCTCGGACCCCGGGGAAAGCCAGCCCACAGCTTAAATAGCCTCTGGGTAGCCAACCCAGGCGTGCCACGGGGGCAATGCAGATAGGTCCACATACATGGAAGCAAGCCAGATCCTCAGCCTTAGCCAAATGTGGAGTTGTTCGTGACAGAGAGCACTCACCATCGGGAAGGTGGAAGGCGGAAACCAGCTCCATCTTTAAGGCATAGCATTCCGCAGTTCTCTACAGTTCCCCCTTTTTGTTTTAGATGCATCAGGCAAGAGTAGAGGTCTGATCTCTGATATTAGAAATAAATTGGGACTTTGTACCTTTTTCTCAGAGGCGGGACCTGGGGCATCAACCCGCATGCAATCAGACATGCTCTTCTCTGGGTCCAAAGCGGCTGACCCTGAGTGCAGTGCTTAGCCTCGCATCCTGAGCGTATCATTTTAGCTTTTTATGGTATCCAGCCATGCTTGGGGAGAATGTCCTGCTTCAATGGCTGTAAAGGCCTGAATGGTCATGGCTGCATCACACTATTGTGAGACTCTAATCTTGCATATATACCACAGGCAAGCCAAGGAGACCAACACCAGAAGGCCTGCTAACACTCCCATGCCCGCCCATTCCTTCAGATGAGGGTCTGATGCTCTTTGGGTGGATGACACCTAAATGAACATCTGTGCAAACATTTTCTAAAAGATATCCTGACAATTTTCTTCTAAGATCTCTATGTGTCAGCAACTTATGGCTATATGTTTATCCCCCCCCAGTCAATAGAAAAGATATATAATAAGTAGCATCCGACATAAAATGGTATGTAAGAGAGATACAGGAGATGACTATGTGGGTACCTAGTTGGCCTCCTAAAGTTGGCACACGTCAAGTGAGATTAACAGTGTGAAAAGCTAGCAGACTGCTAATACCACATTTCGCAAAAAATATGTTTTGAAGCCTCTGACTCTTTTATAAAAACATAATAAACACTAAGTTTTCAGGTAGCATTTTCAAAAATTTAATAAGATATTTGGAAAATATTAACTTGAACACAGATGTTCAAGGGTTTAGCACAGAAATTGGAGTGTTTTTTTTTAATTCGTTGAAACACCTCTTGTCACTAGCAGAAAGATGGTCTCTTCTTTTCATGCTACTGTTTATAATAAAATTATGTGGATACACATACATGACTTAAAATACTACCTAAAGTATAATGAATGATAATAATAAATTAAAAATATTATCAATGGTCCAATTTTGTTTTTATTTTCAGATGGAATTTACCTGCATATATTCTCACATCTGTAAGAGATATTTTTATTTAAACTAAAAATGCAGTAAATATTGAGGTAGTGAAAGTAGAAAAATATTTGCATTATACTTCTTAGTTAACAAATTTCCTGGACATGCTGGCCGGTTTTTGTTTTTCCATTAGCTTATGATGCGTCCCTATTAATAAATTATTTTGCGGCAAACCTGGAACAATAGTAAAACAAACTATACACTAACAATTGAGCAGCGATCCTGTCTTATTCAGTGAAGGAGAATTAAAGAAAATATGAGGAAGGGTAACGACAATTAAATTTGCTATGAAATATAAACCATGCAGCATAGTGCCAGCTCTGCAGAAGCACTTGAGTGGGTGCAGTCAGCTCTGTTTGAGAGGTAGGCTCCTAAGGGCACTAATAGCATTCTAGTAGACTGAATTTACAGGAGTAGATGTTGGTTTGAGCACTAGAAAAGAAAAATACTTGCACAGAAACTTAACCCCCATGACCTATTTTGTTTTATTTCTCTTTTTATGCACTAACACTTTCTATAAGGGATTTGAATTCACCGTCTGTGAAGCAAACCTCACCAGTAATGATTTTCTTTTTTTCTTTTTTTTCTGTATGCTAGTGAGTAGAGATTTCAATAAATTGTAATATCATATCCTATTTAAAACAATTAATGGAGTGCTAAGAGTGCATGCTGAAGCAAAGTGTAAGTGTGTGTGTGTGTGAATTTTGTTAATGGTAAACTTCAAGGGAGGGATGTAAATTCCAAACACACCCACACAAACAGTTTATTAATCTCATTTTTGAAGATTCTTAGCTATTTCATGATCTCAAAGCCTCAATGATGTTAATATAATTCTGAAAAAAAAACTATTTAAATTTAGTGAACTGTTTTAGAAATTGCTGATTAAAGGGACATTTTCTATTTCTATGAAAGGTGTTTCTAGACTACACTGGAAGCAAAATGCTAATTTTGTGGTGGTGGCGATGGTGATGAGTAGAACGCATACAAGTAAAACTCACAATCGATTTCTAAAGTCTGTTGTCCCCTGTGCTCATGAGCTTATCATGAACTTGGTACCTGATGCTGGTAGTCTAATCAAATATTGTTGACCTTTGTTGACATCTGGGTGGTTGTTCAATCCTCCAAAGAATGTAGGGATGTTCACATGGGCATGAAAATGACACTTTTTTAACCAATGTAATATTTTTATTGGTTTTTGGGAAATTCACATAATGCAACCTGATTACATCCTAGCCTCCCAGGTTCCCCCCTGTGACAGCCCCCCCCCAAAAAAAAAGAAAGGTAATAAAAAGGAAAATGGAAAAAAAAAAAAAAACACAGGTCCAGTTTGTGTTGTCATATATTCCCTGGAGCATGATCAGACTTTCAAAGGCCAGCTCTTAAAGAAAACTGAGTCCTTCTTCACCTGCACCCTGACAAGAAGCCATCTTACAGGAAAGGCTACAAGTGAGAGCAACTAAAAAGATGACCACCACTTGTGTCTGATTCACAAAAAAAAAAAAAAAAAAAAGAGACTATTAGTTCCTACCTGGAAAGATACATTTTTATATATTTGAATCAGTTTGGTTACTCAATGTAACTCAAAGAATATGATGTTTACTCTTTCTAACAAAACACAGTTTGCAAAGATAAAATTAAAGTATACTGACAAAGGACCTGGATGAGATTTGGTGATCTAAATTTGTTTGTGGTTACTACTTTACTTAATACCCATCTATGTTCTGTTGTGTTAACTAGGTTTATTAAAAAGTGGGACAGTTTTCAATGTATAAAGATTTATTATTTAAAAAAATTAGTTTGTAGGTAGAATGGAGGAAGAAAGAGAAGAGAGGGGGAAAATGTAGAACTCGGTAACTCTGTTAGAGATTTCAATACAGACTACCCTATCCCTTTCTCATGTAACGCTTTCACGTTGTTCATTTAATACAGAGGAATGTTTTATGTTTTTTTTTTTTTTTTCATTAAGGATAGTAGCGGAAACAAAGAGAAAGAGTGAGACAGAGAGAGAGAGAGGCAGGTTAAATTCGATTAGGACTTACTGTTGGTCCAATTAATTCTAGAGGAAGTACATTGTTTTATTCCTTAATATGACGTGGATGCATTTTGCTGTCTTAAAGGTTATCTGTAATATACTATCCAATGCAATACATTGTGAAGTATTTATTATTATTATTATTATTATTATTTACATTTTATTAACTTTGTATCCCAGCTCTATCCCTCTCCCTCATTTCCTCCCAATCCCACCCTCCCTCATCTCCTCCCTGCCCCTTTCCAAGTGTGCTGATAGGGGAGGACCTCCTCCCCTTTCATCTGACCTTGTTTTATCAGGTATCTTCAGGACTGGCTGCAAAGTCCTTTTCTGTGGCCTAGCAGGGCTGTTCCTCTCTTGAGGGGTGGGGAGGTCAAAGAGCCCGCCATCAAATTCATGTCAGAAATAGTCCCTGTTCCCCTTACTAGGGTACACATTTGAATACTGAGCTACCATGGTCTACGTCTGAGCAGAGGCTCTAGGTTATATCCATACATGGTCGTTGGTTGGAGAAACAGTCTCATATAAGACCCCTGTGCTCATATATATTTGGTCCTTGTGGAGCTCCTATCCTCTCCAGGTCTTACTAACTTCCCCTTCTTTCATATGATTCCCTGCACTCTGCCGAAGGTTTGGTTATGAGTATCAGTATCTGCTTTGATACACTGCTAGGTAGAGTCTTTCAGAGGCCCTCTGCAGTAGGCTCCTGTCCTGTTACTTGTTTCCTCCTACAACTAATGTCCAGCCTATTTGTCTTTCTAAGTGAAGATTGATCATCTTAACCCAGGTCCTCTTTCTTGTTTATCTTCTTTAGGTGTATAGATTTTATTATGTTTATCATATCTTATAGGTCTAAATAAGTGAGCATAAACCATGTGTGTCTTTCTCCTTCTGGGATACCTCACTCAGGATGATCTTTTCTAGATCCTACCATTTGCCTGCAAATATCATGATTTCCTCATTTTTAATTGCTGAGTAGTAGTCCATTGTATAAAAATACCACAATTTCTGTATCCATTCCTCTGTTTATGGACATTTGGGTTATTTCCAGGTTCTTTATAAAGCAATAAATCAAGCAATCAAATTAAAAAATGGGGTACAGAGCTAACAGAGAATTCTCTGTAGAGAATATAGAATGGCAGAGAAACACTTAAAGAGATGCTCAACGTCCTTAGCCATCAGAAAGATGCAAATAAAAACAACCCTGAGATTTCACATTACATCCATGAAAATGGCTAAAATCAAAAACCCAAATGACAACACTTGCTGGAGAAGTTGTGGAGAAAGGGGAACCCTCCTCCATTGCTGGTGGGAAAGAAAACTGGTACAACCACTATGGAAATCAATCTGGCACTTTCTCAGACAATTAGGAATACCACTACCTCAAGATCCAGTTATACCACTCCTAGGCATATCCAAAATATGCTCAAGTACACAACAAGGACATTTGTTCAACCATGTTTGTAGCAACTTTATTTGTAATAGCCAGAACCTGGAAGTGTTTATTCTTATAGTCCATTTCTGCTGATAATCTACACCATTCATTCTTTAAAAAATTATAATGCTAACATTCTAATTTTTAAAATTATTTTATTTTTGTATTAATTACAATTTATTCAATTTGTATCCTAGCTGTAGCCCCCTCCCTTGTACCCTCCCAATTCTGCCCTCCCTCCCTCTTCTCCTCCCATGTTCCTCCCCTAGTCCACTGATAGGTGAGGTCTTCCTCCCCTTCCATCTGACCCTAGCCTATCAGGTCTCATGAGGACTGGATACATTGTCTTCTAAAATTTAAAATAAATATCACATGAATCTTAGGTTTGTCAGGAAATTGTGTTGGTAATTTGAAATTCCCTTTCATGTATTAGTTGGTTACTTTATGTTGTAGCTCCCGAAGGAAAAATGAAAGAACACATCAAAAGCAATATTTTGTTTTATATGCTACTTTTTTAAGAACCTGAGTTGTTCATGAGTTATTGTGTGAAAATGATAGTTACATTAAATACAACTCAGAATTAAAATATACTTGATGGATCAGTTTGTTTTAATTATTTTCACTTCTTAAATTTAAATTTACTTTTAATCTAGTGGACAAGCTAATTGACTCTTAAGATCCTTTAGCATGACCTTACTGTTTTGTTATTGCTTTCTAAATTTCTGGTATGGCTCAGTGTTCAGGCTTATTGTGTACATTTCTTTCCTTAGATTTCTTGTTTTTAAGTTTTTATTTATTTTTTATCAACTACAGTTGCTTCACTTTGGCATTGTCTTTCTCTGTAGCCTGGTAAGGCTGCACCCACCCTCAAGGTGGAGGTGATCAAAAAGCAGGCCAATTATTTCACCTCAGAGATGGACCTTGTTCCCATTACTAGGGAACCCACTGAAAACTGAACTGCCATCGGTTACATCTGTGCAGGGGTTCTAAGTTATCTCCATGAATGGTCCTTGTTTGAAGTATCAATCTCTGAAAAGACCCCTGTGCCCAGATTTTTTGGTTTTTATTGCTCTCCTTGTGGAGCTCCTGTCCTCTAGAGGTCTTACTATCCCTCCCTTCTTTCAAAAGACTCCCTGCACTCTGCCCAAAGTTTTACTGTGAGCCTCAACATCTGCCTTGATACCCTGCTGGGTAGAGTCTTTCATAGGCCCTCTGTGGTAGGTTCCTGTCCTGTTCCCTGTTTTCTCCCTCTTCTGATACCCATCCTCTTTGTCTTTCTGAATGAGGATTGCTCATCTTACCCAGAGTCCTCCTTCTTGATAGGCTTCTTTAGGTGAACAGATTTTAGTATGTTTATACCACACAATGTTACCCATATTAGATAACTCTCTGCTTCTTTCATTCCTTTTTCCCACTCAATGATGCCCATGCCCCATCTTGAGTTCATCATCCTCTAGGATTCAGTAAGTTCTGTCATTGCCTACACACTGCTTTACTGTATTGACTTTACTCTCATCGATACCATCAACAGTGATTGTGATGTGCTAAGGGGATTGGTCATTTCTCATCCATCTTCCTCTTCCTAAAGCTAAAGTTCTAAGATACTCAAAGTACAAGCGCATTCATTCGCAAAGTAACTAACCAAGACCAAATTGTTATTTTAAAATGGTAGTTTAGAATTAATGCTTCTTATGCCTTGTAAAGAACTTACAAGTTATCTGAGAAAAAGTACACAATTAATACATCCACATAGAATTCCAGGAAAGGAAAAAAAAATGAAGGAAATAGACACTAAACTTATGAGCAACACACACACTTGTGTTGGGAAGAAATTATGGCAAAAGAATACTTCAAGTGATTTCTCAGCTAGAGTGTAGTATAACTTTATATACAGGTAGGTATTTGCACATGAATCCTTAAAATAAATGGTTTATGCCTAATGAAACAAAAATAAAAAGTCAATGATACAAAATCAAATCATGATAACTTTCTCATCCGAACAACTTTTTCCTATCTTTAACCTCTCATTATAGCTACATTTGAAATGATGAAGTGGCCACTGTGAGAGTGACTGCTCTCCGAAGTTCTTGTTTGTTGATTTCTTCTATTAATCTCCAATAACTTGAAAAAATGTTTCTCACATAGTAAGTACACAACAGACCTTTTGGAAATACGTACTTGGATGGAAGAATGAAGCTAAAAAGAGAGGGAAATGTGGAGGAAGGGAAGACAAGCGTGTGTAATGACCAACCATGGGCCAGTTGCTTTTAGATGCTGTTTTCCAAATTAAACAAAATGAATCCTTGAGTTTGTTTATTTGAAGAGGCTCAGGTCATGCCCATAATTTGATTTTGTCACGCACCCAACACATAACTCTTTAAGTCCTTGTCTTTGCTGCCACTGTTTTGGTGGCTCTAACTTTATAGTACTATTGTACGGTCACATTTCCATTATGAATTCATACAGAAAATCTCATTTGACTTCAAATTCTCTTTGGAAAGAGCTTTACTTTCTAAACATCAATAAAATTCATGTTTAAAGACTTTCAAGAAGGCTTTTAGGGAATATTTTTCCCATATGATATGGGAAGACAAGGCTTTTACCATTCCGTAATTTTTTTTATCATTTTTTTGTCTTTAGAAGTATGACAATTGCTACAACTATGATGTATGTTCTTACTTAGCTGATATTCTTTCATAAGGATAACACTGAAAAATATTATCCTTACATCACAGTTTCTAGTGAATATGTCTTTAAATAAGAAAGTCACTGTCACCATATTTTGATAGAAATGGGATTTTGTTTTCAGAAATGAGATAAATTTTAGGAGGGATTATGATTATTGCCTTTTTAAAAAATATTTTTCTTTTTATCCTTGAATCTATGTGACTTTGAGAAAGATGTTCATCTTGGTTTCTCAACTGACAAATCAGAAATAATGCACCACGATACACTAAGTGGGTATTAATCACATCAAATATATTATAAATGGAAAATATACACTAGACATAAGTTAATAGCATTATTACAAAAATAAATAGGTGCATAAACGCTGATTACTCTGTAAGAATAAATAAGTTTGAAAACTATTCTGATTTCTGGTCTAATTGATGTCCCTGGTCCAACTGATGTTATATTTATAGTCTTGGTTGTGTCCCATAGAAACCTATGTGATACCTACTTGCTATACTGGGATTGAAAATTAGGAGACTCGACAGCATCATCAGAATCTGTTTTCACCGAAGAAGGCAGCATTTGTTCCTTGTAAATTAATTAAGCCTTTTGTTTTGTGTTGCATGGCCAAATATTTAGACAGATACTAAAGTGTGTCTTGGCATCTTGTCAAATCCTAGGCTGCTACTCTGGCTGTCCTGTTACTGGAGTTGCTCACCCTTTTCATTTAAAAACAACAGCAGGCGAGTCTCATAAGCAGTCACCTCTTAACTCTAAATCCTCAACAGCCATTTCCCATATGCTTTGCAGAAGAGACAGCTGTTGGCAGACATCATTTTACGCAAGCCTATTTTCCTCTTTTAAATTTTGAGTGGAGAAAAATCACATTTACAAAAGACCTCAGACATGAAACTGTCACTCTACATTGTAGAATGAAATGGTACCAAGCAGTTTTCTTGTCCAAACATTGGAGATGCCTGGTGATTGCTTTAGAAAAAGAAGAAAAAGGTTTTGTACGTGCAGCGTGTCCCATAGGCTCATCTGTTTGAACACTAGCTTTCCAGCTGGCAGCATTGCTTTCAGAAATTGTAGGGCCTTAGGAGGTGGAACTCAGCTGGAGATAGTGGGTCCCTTTGGATGGAGAGAGCTTGTCTAAGTCTGTACTCCATTTTCTGAGTTTTGATCCTAGATATGTAACAGTTTATGCTGAAAGCTTCTACTCTATAGGCAGAGCCTTGGCCGCTATATCTTCCCTGCCATGATGGATGGTACTTCCTTAATCCTTGAGCAAAAATAAATCTCTCCCACCTTAAGTTGCTTCTGTCAGGTTTTCTGTCACAGTGATGAAATAACTAATCCAATGATAAATAGAGTCTGTTTATTGAAGAAAAAGTATGCTCATGAATTCAGAAAACAATAAAATTAATACAGGGGAGTCTGCTATGAGCAGTTTTTTATTTAAAGTATTTATATTTTTCTGTTATTAATAATAATAATAATAATTTATTCACTTTGTATCCCAGTTGTAGCCCCCTCCTTCATCTCCTCCTGGTCCCTACATCATTCCCTCTTCCTCCCCTACTTCTCTTCCGTGGTCCACTGATAGGGGAAGTCTTCTTCCCATATCAGGTCCTATCAGAACTGCCTGGATCCTCTTCCTCTGTGGGCTGTCGGTTGCCCCACAGGGAGAAGTGATCAAGCACAGGCAACTGAGTTCATGTTAAAGACTTTCACATGCTCTTTTTTTATTATTAATAAAATTAGACCAGATACTGAAGCCCAGCTTCTCATAGAGTTGTGTATCAAACAGTGGGAAACTGAAAGCAGAAATTCAAAATACAACACAGTATCTCTACAAGCAGAAGGAATATAGAATGCTTGTTACTAGCTTATTAATTTTTCCTGGTAAACTTCTTAATACTATTTCCTCATTAAGAATGTGTCTGCTTTAGATATTCCCAGACGTGTAAGGAGGGGCAGGGACAGAAAGTAATTGCCTCAGGGAAGTTAATAGAAAATCTTACCCATACAGAAGCTACAATTTGCTCCTACATTTGTCACCGTCAGAGAAGCCATACTATCTGCATTCATTACCAACAGAGGGAACTTTCTACCCCTCAGCCATCCTCTTTCTTGTCAGCAGACTTTTCTATTTCCTGTTCTTCACGATATCACAGTCATTTTACTTCCAGTGTACTTATCACACTAATCACTATTATATTTATGGCTGTCCTCAATCACAGGCTGTGTTAGTGTTTAGGGTGATTTCTCATTAGGTCTGGGTACATCAAGCACGGCAGTCAAACAATTCAGAACTATTTTGAAGAGCTAGAGATGCTTTTGCACAGAAATAAAGAGGATGTGGCATGGATCTTCCAGAGACGCCTGTATGAAAGTAAATCAAAAAGAATGGAGTTAATTCAGATAAACCTTAAGATAAATAAAAGCACATTTCTGCGGTTATTATTCATTTCTGCTAAGGTCATCTTAAGAAAAAAAAAAGGAACGCATGAAAGAAGGAAGGACAGACAAAAGGAAGACAAGAAGGAAGGGATGGAGAGAGGGAGAGAGTGACAGAGGGAGGGTTAACCAAATCAGGAATTGTATCAATTAAAAAACATATAGTTGTTTAAAGAACAGTGGAACAAGTTAGATGTTTGAAAATAATAAAGATAAGTTTTTCTGAAAGAATCTGCACGCACAAGGATGGCATACGAACAAGCCAATTTTCATATCTATCCTTTATATCTTTCTTATATGTTAGAAATAAAGTTGCATTCTTATTGGCCAGGAGATTTCTCAGTGGCTAAAGGCCTTAATGGCCTTCAGTTTCATGGACTTCCTGAACGAGTTGTTGCAGGGAGTGGACATTAGACAGTAGAAGACAATATGTCCTACTGAACAGATGCTAAGCTCATAGAGAGGATGCAGCATCTGTAGCTTGCTGTACCCTTATCTGGCCCTGAATCTCTTCAGATAAAGCCATGGTGAAGGTTTTCTCCTTCATAGACTTTCTAGTGATTTTTACTTGTACAATGCTCCATGGGCACAAAACATGAAATCAATTTTCAATGTTTACTTTGAGCAGCAACCTCAAAAAAACATGCTCTTTGCAAAGTAATAGCTACAAGGACTTAAAAGCATTTCTTTCTAGATTTCAATTCTGCTCTGTTAAACAGACATTGCTGACTGTCTAGTGAACACCAGTGGTCAGTATTAAGAGCTGAAATTACATATAAAAATAAAAGTAGGAGGCATTTCTGAATTTTAGAATTGAGTTGTAAATTTTAAAGAAAAGATATAAGTGTCCTGAAGATTATGTAAAAGAAAGATTAAAAAACAATCTTATGCTGTAATATTATGAACATTTTTTTTTCTTCAGCTAATTGTCCTGAGACAATTTGTCTGCCTGGCTACTTTCTGTAATAATATTTGTAATAGCTCACATCTATTAAATTCAATTGGCTATAAACTTTCTTGTCTATCTTACAATGCTTGCAACAGCTTTGTAACAGTCATATTGTTATGACTTTTCTAAAGATGAAAATGCTGAAGACTTTGGTGACTTAACAGCTTCATCAAGTTTACATAACTAATAAGGACAGAGGCCAGATTTTAGGCAAATTTTCTGGTCAGGCCACCCTCTATCTCTTGTCATTATACTTTCCTATTATAGCTACTTATATTGGCTACAATATATTTAATACTTGTATAAAGCCCATATATATCTCTTTGTATCTATATAGATATATAACAAGATTGTATTATATGTATAAATTGTATTTATTTTTATAACAAAGTTCTGGAAAGATGAAAGCGTTATTCTTTGGTTCTTTGTAATGGCTAAAAAATTGAAACAACAAAGAATGGACATGATCATATGTCCCTATAAGATAGTTCAACACTTAATTTACACTTTTTCTTATCTATCTTTATTATCCTTGTAGACCAATATTAGCTTAAACTATGTTACTAAGTCCTTTTAAGCATTAGGAAATCATCTTGTTATTAGGATTTTTTCTATTAACATATGTCCACAGAAATGGTTTCAAAATATATGAAAGACACACATTGTATATAATCACTTATAAGTAGATATAAGACACATAATATAGGATAAACATATTAAAATCTGTACACCTAAAGAAGCTAAGCAGAAGGAGGACCCTGGGTAAGATGATCAATCCTCACTCAGAAAGGCAAATGGGACTGACATCAGAAGAAGGGAAAAAAGGGAACAGGACAGGAGCCTACCACAGAGGGCCACTGAAAGACACTACCCAACAGAGTATCAAAGCAGATTCTGAGGCTCATAGCTAAACTTTGGCCAGAGTGTGGGGAATCTTATGAAACAAAAAGGAGGTAGAAAGACCTGGAGGGAATAGGAGCTCTACAAGGAGAGCAACAGAACCAAGAAATCTGGGCACAGGGCTCTTTTCTCAGACTGATACTCTAACCAAGGACCATTCATGTGGATAACCTAGAACCTCTGCCCAGATGAAGCCCATGGCAGCTCAGTATCCAAGTGGGTTCCCTAGTAATGGGAACAGGAACTATCTCTGACTTGAACTCAGTGACTAGTTCTTTGATCATCTCCCTCTGAGGTGGGGAGCAGCCTTACCATGATACAGAGGAAGACAATGCAGCCACTCCTGATGAGACTTGATAGGCTAGGGTCAGATGGAAGGGGAGGAGAACCTCCCCTATCAGTGGACTTGGAGAGGGGTATGGGAGGAGATGAGGGAGGAAGGGTGGTATTGGCAGGGCATGAGGGAGGGGGATACAGCTGGGACACAAATTGAATAAAATATAATTAATATAAAAAATAAAAATTTAAAAAGAAAATATATGAGGAAAAGGGTGTTGTAAATAGTAGAAAAGTAGGAGCATAAACTCAAGGTGCCATGCATTACTTTTAGATTTAGAGCATTATCTCTTATAATTTTTAAAAGATTTTTTTTTTAATTTTTATGCTCTCTGAAAAGAAAATATTTTTAAAAGTCTTTATTAAAGAAATTTATAATATAATAATCTGTTTCTTGTCATTTATTGTATTCTCTAGGTAAGAGAAAGTCCTTAGTATTAATAATGTATTTTCAAGTGTCTACTAATAGGTGGTTCAAATGTTGTAACAAATGGCACATCTTCGTCAATTAATAGCTAGAAAGAACTCTAGTAAGCACTATGTAATTAGCAGCCCTCCTTCTTGATCACAGCCCTCGTTTCTACCCTGAGTTCACTTCTGTAGTCTCCCTGCTAATACATTGGGCGAGTGATTGGTGGATTAATGAGTTCTAGGACTTGACTCTCTGTGGCAGGTATGATTTCAAGACATAGCTTACTACGGTAAACGTGGGCGCGACTACAGCAGCCCACTCTTCTTTGTTCTTTGTTCTATGTTTTTACTCCAAGACAACTTGATCCCAGCAAGACCAGGAATAACCACAGTTCCATTTTGATAAACGTAGTACTAAATACCCATAAAAATCTGTCACTGAATCTGCAACTAATGCAGAATGTTCTTACTATAGTGACCCTGCCAATTTAATTCTCACCTGTAGCTCGATTTATGGTTCTATGTCACATCCTTGTAGTTTATCAATGAATGAGACCTTTATTCCTTTAACAGTATTCACGTATCAGGTGTGAGTAATGTCTTATTAAAAAAAAATCCATTATTTTATTATAACCACATTCACGATTTTGAAAAGAAATACAAGATATTTAAATGAAATTCTAACCCTTTGTGATCCTCTATTATTAATCCAATATGAATATGAATTTCGTGTGGAAATTAGAATATTAAATTAAGAGCTGAAAATTAGAGTTAAATAACATTTTTATTTGCATGGCTATATTACAACCTGTCAAGTTAATTTCATTTTATCTAACATAGAAAATTGTTTGTGCTTTTTCAGTCTATCCGGGAAGTCACAGGCTACGTGCTGGTGGCACTGAACCAGTTTCGTTACCTGCCTCTGGAGAATTTACGCATTATTCGTGGGACAAAACTGTATGAAGATCGCTATGCCTTAGCGATATTCCTAAACTACAGGAAGGATGGCAACTTTGGACTTCAAGAACTTGGATTGAAGAACCTGACCGGTAAGAAAAATTTGAAAACTAGTGCGTAACGTGATGTGACGCCCGTACAATGTGCATGCGTGGAAGGGTCCGCAGCGCCTATGCGCATACTCGTTTCCTGAGACCGGAGGCCTTCAGCTTTTATTTACAGACGTTTCCAGTGCCTTGTGAAAGATAGCAGAATGCTGTATCTCAGCTGAACAGAAGCACACTCTTAACCGAGTGCTCGGCCACTGCAAACAGAGATAGGAAGCAGGCTTCAGAATGCTGTTTGGTGGTCGCAGGTGAATGGCGGACCAGATCTTCAAACCATCTGGGATAGCCAGGCTGTCAGAGCTGAGCCATGCTCAGGCTATTACATCTAGTTCGACTAATCCTTAGATTTTACAGGATCACCTGACTGTCGGGGAACAGCCTAATTTATTCTGTTTCAATTTCTTCCATCGAGTAGCTCACTGAACACCGTCGCCATTCTCAGCCTGTTTTGGTGCGGTCCTTGCTATTTTCTCATTGTTGCAGACATGATGCTAACGAACTAGACTTATCTTGAAAAGAAAACTTTACAGAGACTTCTTTTCAGTTTGTTTATTGTAGTTATACAGATTCTAGTAGAATTTTTTTGACATAATAGTGAATTTTACCGAATCTGTAGCTATAGTTAAATTGTCCCAATAAAATTATTCAAACCTAACATTGGCATTCAGTAGCTTACATTATGAATTTACTTGAAATTACTAACATATGTGTGCATTACACCAAACACAGAGTGATTTATGTTTATTTTGTTCTACACAGTGAAGTTTATGCACTTTGAAGAATTAAATATTTTAAGGGGCTTTGCCATGAATGTGATTGGAATTGTTAACTTACCAAAGTGGTTTTTTAGTATTCACAGTATATGTGGAATATAAGCTTAGAAATTGAAATTTTAACTTTATAATCATCTAGATATGTGACATAAATATAGAAATTGGGAGCACAGGTAGGAATTTGGTAATGCCAGGTGTTTATGGGGTGGTTTTTGCACAGACAATGAAATTACAGTAAATGCTTATTACTGAAGATGTATTCATTCCTATACCAATATTATTTCTTCAGTTTTTTTTTCAGAATATTTCCCTACCAAAGAATGACCTTTGTTTGTTGTTGATGTTTTTGCTACATTGATACTTGCATATGAGCAATAACAGGAGAAGGAATTTTGAAAATAAAATAGGGGAAAATGGCTGAATGACTGATATTAGAGGTCTAAAAATAAGATAATACAATTAAAACTTGCAGACTTACATAGGAAGCACTGTGTGTTTTTCATGAATTTCTTATGATTATGTTAAGGAATAAAGGGATAAATTTCTTTTCAGAATGTTTACATTCTTAGAATTTTATTATTGTTATTATACACAGTGAGCTAATTTATTTTTCTCCATAAGAAAACAATCTTTAAATTTGTATTCATATTCATATCCACATTTGACATCGGTACTTCTAAAATAATAAGCAAAGGTTTTAAAATAGAAGTATGTCACATTTAAATATGTTTTAGCTGCTAGATTCACTGCAGTATTAATTATGATTATGACAATTGGTTATTTTTTTGTTACACGGAATTATAACACTGTTGTTCAAAAGTGTGTTCTTACTTGAATACCGTGATGATATTACTTGACATGTGTAGAAATGGATAATTTATTAAGGTTAAGGGCTGATTCCTTAAAATAATATCTGGACTACATGGTAGCTCAGGATCCAAGTGGGTTCCCTAGTAAGGGGAGCAGAAGCTATTTCTGACACGAATGCAATGACAGGCTCTTCGATCCCCCACACACACATACACTGAGGGAGGAGCAGCCTTGCTAGGCCGCAGAAGAGGACATTGCAGCCAGTCCTGAAGATACCTGATAAGCTAGGGTCAGATGGAAGGGGAGGAGGTCCTCCTGTATTAGTGGACTTGGAAAGGAGCAGGGAAGAGATGAGGGAGGGATGGTGGGATCAGGAGGGAATGAGGTATGTGGCTATGCCTGGGATACAAAGGAAATAACCTGTGGATTAATATAAAAAATTAAAATTATTATAAAAAATATCTGGGCTATTTAAAAGTTATTGCTTTCTTTTTAGCGTGTGATTCAAGGGACTGTGTAATAAAATGTAGGGTGAAAATACTAGATATTGTAGTCACTTTTCAGATATTTGATATGTTAGGAGGTTAACAATGATGTTGAAATATTTTTTATGTGTGTCTAGAATGGTCACATGTTTGGTGTGATGACTAATTTTCTGACATTTGTGTGTGATAATGTGTGAGGAAGAACTGAAGACATCTAATTATGTATATAAAGAAGGGTTATGGGAAAAGCTTTTTGGAAAAGCTAAATATTCTAGGTGATACCGAAAAATAAGCAGCAAGCGTTCCAATTCTGGTTGGTTTTATGCTTAGAAAAATGTTTCTTTTATGTTGTTGTTATATTGTTCTACCAAAGAAGTTGGTTTAAACTTATATTACACACATGGATCTGAGCTCTTCCCTAATTATGGTCTAATAAAAATAAGAATGGATATTTAAAAACCCAAATGTGCTAGCATTTCATGAGGTATTTGACTTCTTAACAATAGCGCGTTGGTCTTTTTAACTGAAACTCGTCGTCGACTGCATCTGAGATGCTCTGAATGGCACCTCTGGAGGTGGGCTAGCAACATGTGTTTAAAGACCTTCGCACGATTCTGACTGCTGAAGCTCTGAATTCCCTGTCCAGATGAATTTGAGTGAGCTTACCAAAATGCAACAGCACAATGTCTACTTAACCTTTTTACACTTCGTTGGCAAGAGTAATTTTCATTCATCTATCATATTATGAAAAGAAAAGAAGAAATGCAACAGAAACGATTATTCTTTTCATTGCACAACCAGCAATTATATTCTAGGTTGGGTTCAGAGTACAAAAAGCACAGTGGGAGGCTGGAGAGAAATGTGAATAAAATGTCCGAGAGGGCAGGGGATGTAGCCCCATTGGTAGAATGCCTTCCTTATGTGGGTAAAACCCTGGCGTTGGTCCCCAGATTTTTATAAAGCTAGGCATGTTGACATATTCCCATAATGCCTCACCCAGGACATTAGCTAAGGAAGAATATCAGAAGTTCAAATTTATTCTAAAATATATAACAAGTTAGAAGCCACATAAAAGAGACCATAATATGGGCAACCTTTGGGCAGAGTGCAGGGAATCTTAGGAAAGAAGTGGGAAACAGTAAGATCTGGAAGAGGACAGGAACTCCACAGGAGAGCAACAGAACCAAAAAATCTGAGCACAGTGGTCTTTCCTGAGGCTGATATTCCAACCAAGGACTATGCATGGAGATAAAGTAAGACCCCTGCACAGATGTAGCCCATGGCAGTTCAGTATCCAAGTGTTTCCATAGTAATAGGAACAGGGACTGCCTCTGACATGAACTGATTGGCTTGCTCTTTAATTACCTCCCCCTGAGGGGAAGCAGCATTACCAGGCCACAGAAAAAGACAATGCAGCCGCTCCTGATGAGACCTAATTGACTAGGATCAAAAGGAAGGAAAAGAAGACCTCTCCTATCAGTGGACTTGGGAAGGGACATGCATGCAGAAGTTGGAGGAAGGGAGGGATTGGGACAGGAGGAGGGAGGGAATCACAGGGGGGATACAAAATGAATAAAGTGTAATTAATAAAGAATTAAAAAAAGAAAAAAGTTACAGTTTTAGAGATGAGGAATATGCTATGATAAATATTCTCTTTCATTTTGTCTAGCAACAACTTATTACATAGTGAACATTGCAAAGATTGTATTCATTTATCCTAAATTTTCTTAACCATAAGCTTCTTTTATAGCATTTGTAACAACAACAAAATAACAGATAGTGGTTTGGAAGGTAATAAGTAGTTGCATGGCATAACAACAAATTTGAGCATAAAGACTTCAGTCTTATCGCAGTGAAGATGACTTAGTCTGTAAACTATTTGCTCTATGAAGACCTGATATTCCTCTCCAGGATCCATGTAAAATTCAGGGAGTGGTGACATGTGTATTATCTAAATGCTGTGGAAGTAGAGGACAAGTGGATCCCAGGTCTTCACTGGCTAGACAGGCTAGCTAAACTGGATAGTTCCAACCCTATGAGAGACACTGTTTCAAAAATAAAAGGGGACCTCCCGAGGAATGACCTGTGAAATTGGCTTCTTTTTTTTGAAATTTTAATTATAATTTTTATATTAATTACAGTTTATTCACTTTGTATCCCAGCTATAGGCCGTTCCCTTCCTACTTCTCAATCCCACCCTTCCTTTTTCATCTCCTCCCGTGCCCCTCTCCAAGTCCACTGATCAGGGAAGGCCTCCTCCCCTTCCATTTGACCCTAGCTTCTCAGATCTCATCAGGACTGGCTGCATTGTCTTCCTCTGTGGCCTGGTAAGGCTGCTCCCCACCTCAGGGGGAGGTGATCAAAGAACCAGCCACTGAGTTCGGGTCAGAGACAGTCCCTGTTCCCATTACTATGGAACCCACTTGTATTACTGAGCTGCCATGGGCTATGTCTGAGCTGGGGTTCTAGGTTATATCCATACATGGTCCTTGACTGGAGAATCAGTCTCAGAAAAGACCCCTGTGCCCAGATATATTTGGTCCTTGTGATGCTTCTGTCCTCTCCAGGTCTTACTAACTCCTCCTTCTTTCATATGATTCCCTGCACTCTGCCCAAGGTTTAGCTATGAGTCTCAGCATCTGCTTTGATACATTGCTAGGTAGAGTCTTTCGGAGGCCCTCTGTGGTAGGCTCCAGTCCTGTTTCTGGTTTTCTTAGTTGTGTTTAATTCGATGGGAAGACCCACCCTGAATACAAGCAACACCATTTCATGGGATGAGCCCTGTACTGAAGACAACTTGAGACAGCATGCCAATCACTAACACCAACACACAGAGATATTAGTTCAGTGTTATCTGCACTTGACTTTGGATATAGTGCATCCAGCTCTCTCAAACTCCTGATACTGTGAATCCACTACTGTGATGGATTATAACCGTAAGTTTTCAGGTCAAAGGAACCTCTTTCCCCCAAGTTGTTTTCATAATGGTATTTTACAACAGCCTCAGGACACAAAACCCAGTCTATGGGTTGAAGACTTTATTACATGTACTTGGCTATGGTCAATTTAATTTTATCAAAAGCATGAAATGCACTAAACTGCACCCCCCCCGTGATTAAATAGAAGAAAAAGAAAACGTGTTTAATTGCTGCCAGTCACAGCTCTGTGCTTAATTATTATTGGATGAACTATAGTGGAGAAGAGGAAAAAAAATAAGCCAGGCATATCCCTGCATCATCAGTGTACTTTGTTAACACAGACAATCCTCTTCTGCCTGGGGAAAGGTACACTTTGACCAGAGGACATCAACAGGAAAAGTTGACCTCACCGCAAGTCTTCGGGAATGCCACTTCTATGTCTGGGGAACATAGGATTGAACCAAGGAGGGCAGAACATTTGTATTAAGGCCATCTGGACATGCTTCTTATTAGTCACTCCTAAAGCTGATGTCGCACCAGCTCCTTCTTAACCAAAGCTTTCTACTGAAAATTCATGTCAAAATTTGATATTGATGTTCTATCATAAAATTTAATCTCCTACACAACTACTGAGTGGTTTGACTTAAGTCTAAAGAGAGAGTGAATCTATGATACAAAGTAATCACTAGAAATTTATAATTGTAAATCCACTTCATATTATTATAATGGATAGTATAATTTCACATATACATTACAGTGTATATGAAATAATTCTTAAAAATACCTGAGTTTTCCCGCATTCTCTTTATGAAATTCTGTTTTATATTGCTATGTTCAATAAGCTATGTACAAATGCAATACATGTATAGGTATGTATGTTGTACTAAACTTTACTTTTAAATATTTTAATTAATGTTCATTTTATAAATTATGAGAATCTCTTTTTTGAGTAGGTGAAATTGCAGATAATAAATAAGTGCAGTTTATGTTTTAGATTAAGATCCTCAATTATTTTCCTGCAGTCAATATTTAATGAATAATATGATCATTAGGCCCAGTTTCTACTGGATTATCTTAATGAGATCATTATTTGAGATGTAAACAAACAAAGTATTTGTTATACAAAGTAATTTATGTGAAGGCATTTTTGGAAATGTTCAACAATAATATAAAGGACAGATTAAGTTTGCTGTGTTCTATTAGTAGAACAATAGAACAAAGAACCTGCTTTGTGGGGGATACTTTACATCTAAGTGATATTAAAGTTAAGTCATGTCTTGTGAATATTACCATTTAACTGCCCCAGGTTCCAAATGCATATAGATCACTAAAAAAAATAGTACATTAAAATAGTTATCTTCTATTTATTATGTATTATTTAACCACTTTACATTCTGATTGTAGCTGCCTCCCTCCTCTCCTCCAGGTCCCACCCTCTCTCTTCCCTTTATTCCTTCACCCCTACTCCTAAGAAAATGGAAGCCCTCTACCAACCCACCCCAGAACATCAGGGTGCATCAGGATTCAGTGCATCCTCTTCCCTGGGGAGTCAGCACCTTCCAGAGGAAGTGATCAAAAAGCAGGCAACAGAGTCCATGTCAGAGACATTCCCTGCTCCCTTTATTAGGACACCCACATGAAGACCAAACTAGCCATTGGCTACATCTGTGTAGGGGACCTAGGTCCAGTCCATGCATGGTTCTTGTTTGGTGCTTTAGTCGCTTGAAGCCACCCTGGGCACTGGTTAGTGTTGGCTCTGTTGGGCTTCTTGTGGAGCCCCTGTCTCCTTCCCTCTGTCCTTCCATTCACTCTTCAACAAGTCTCTCTGTTCTCAGCCCAATGATTGGCTGTGTCTCAGCATCTGTTTCTATCCCCTGCTGGGTAAAGCCTTTGGAGGGACGGCTATGCTAGGCTCCTGTCTACAAGTATAGCAGAGGATCATTAATAGTGTCACAGATGGCTCTCCTCCATGGGATGTGTCTCAGTTGGGACAGGCATTGGTTGGACATTCCCTCAATCTCTGCTCTATTTTTATCCCTGTGTATCTAGTAGGCAGCGTAAATTTTGGGTTGAAGTTTTTGTGGATGGCCTGATGTTCCCCTCCCTCCAATAGGAGTCTTGTTTAGTTAGCAGCTGGTGTCTTCACTCTTCATGACCCCTGCTACTAGAGACTTCAGCTAAAGTCAACCCCATATCCTCCAAGACCAAGCTATATTACTCCTGGCCACAGACCCAAAGGATGCTCCACCATACAACAAGGACATTTGCACAACTATGTTCATAGAAGCTTTATTCATAATAGTCAGAAACTGGAAACAACCCAGATGTCCCTCCACCAATGAATGGATACAAAAAAAAAATGTGGTACCTTTACATGGAATACTATTCAGCTATTTAAAACAAAGACATCTTGAAATTTGCAGGAAAATGGATGGAATTAGAAAAGGTCATCCTATGTGAAGTAACTCAAACACCAAAAGACATGCATGGTATGTCCATAATTACAAATGGATTTTAGTCGTATAATACAGTATAAATGTACTACAGTTCACACACAAGAAGATAAGTGACAAGGAGGACACAAGGGAGGTTGCTCAAGTATTTTCTAGTTTTTAGAATCCTGAAACCTCCTACCTTATTTAGTAGTGGTCACACAAATCGCCAATATCAAAATGGAGAGACTGCCTGTGCTTGACTCCGGAAATGCCAGAGAGCAAGGATGTGGAAACAGAATCCCCAGCTTAATGGTTTAATGCTTATCTATTTCTTATAGCCTGAGGATATCTTTATCATGAAAATTGAAAGATTATGTTATGTGACAGTGTTGTTACAGGCACCAAATGAAGAACATAGAGACTACAACACCCAGAAGACTCTACCCAGCAGTGTATCAAAGCATACACTAAGGCTCATAACCAAACTTTGAGCAGAGTTCAGGGAATCTTATGAAAGAAGTGGGAGACAGAAAGAACTGGAGGGAATAGGAGCTCCACAAGGAGAGCAACAGAACCAAGAAATCTGGGCACAGGGGTCTTTTCTAAGTCTGATACTCCAACCATGGACCATGCATGTAGATAACCTAGAACTCCTGAACAGATGTAGCACATGGCAGCTCAGTATCCAAGTGGGTGTCCTAGTAAGGGGAACAGGGACTATCTCCGACATGAACTCAGTGGCTAGCTATTGGATCAGTTCCCCCCCTGAGTGGGGAGCAGCCTTGCCAGGCCATGGAGGAAAACAATGCAGCCAGTCCCGATGAGACCTGATAGACTAGGGTCAGATAGAAGGGGAGGAGGAACTCCCCTTTCAGTGGCCTTGCGAGGGGGATTGCAAGAGATGAGGGAGTGGGGGTGGGATTGGGAGGGACTGAGAGAGGGGGCTACAGCTGGGATACAAAGTGAATAAACTGTTATTGATATAAGAAAGAAAAAGAAAAATTAAAAAAAATACTCAGGAAACCACAGTTCCCTGGGTGCCCTGTTACTATTTCAGTTTTAGATTTCCTTTGTACCAAGACATTGCCAAAACTCTTCTGCCTATTCCTTCATATTCAGTAGGACTCCAGTTCAATCATGGGAGTATTGGGTGTGACTTGTTCAGGCAAAAGCTACTTCCATATTTACGGTCTCTTCGGAAAGTTCTTTGGAACTGTTTTTTGTTTGTTTGTTTGTTTGTTTTGTCCACAATAATGCTCTTCTGGCAAGAAGAAGCCACAGGCTTTTCTTTGTTAATTCTCTACGCAAACACTGTCGTCTTTACCCTACAGTACTAGCTTCCTATCCTTCAGTTCCTTAGATACAGGCAAGTTGCCCCAGCCCTTCATTTTAAAGCCTGTCACATGTCCCCTTCATCGGCCCTGACACTTGTCATGATCTAGATGAGGGACATAATCATTCTGAGTTCTTTTTCTGGCGCTGGAGTTGCAGAGCATCCTTCAGCTGCTCTGTGAAAGGACTTAATGGTGTCGAAGTAGGTTTAACCTGGCCACTTCAGGAACTGTGACTGGATAGAATACTTGACAAAGGTGGTCCTCACATTTCCTTTAGGACACCTACTCAGCATATTCCGATAATTGGAGAAAGAATATCACAGCAGTTCTCTCAGCTTAAGGATAGACTGCTTGGAAATGATTAGATCAAGTCTAATTTGTAGTGAGCCTCCTGTGAGGCAGAGAATCAGTCACAAGAGTGGCAGTTTCTAGTGAAGAGTCTATAATTTGTAGATGCGATACTTCAATCAATGCTCTTATGAAATACTGTTTGCTTGTCATGTCAGACAGTGTGCATTGACAAGAAGGAAAAGCATAGTGTTCTATTTATATCTGTAGTGAAAAGAGTAATATATTTAAAAACTGGAAGTTAATTACGGAATCAAAGAGTTGTAACTGTCATTTTAGTCACTCTCTACCCCCACACCAAAAGGTTTAGACAACTGGTGACTGACTGAATTTATCTATGTATCTATCTATGTATCTATGTCTGTCTATCTATCTATCTATCTATCTATCTATCTATCTATCTATCATTTTTTAACTTTAACTTTTAGTTTTTTTGCAATTTATTCATTTTATTTTATTTTTATTTTTTTTTCATTATACTTTCTCTTTTTTCAGTTTCTTTTTTTTTATTTTTTTATCAGTTACATTTTATTAACTCTGTATCCCAGCCGTGTCCCGATCCCTCATTCCCTCCCAGTCCCTCCCTCCCTCCCTCCCTCATCTCCACCGTGCCCCTTTCCAAGTCCACTGATAGGGGGGACCTCCTCCCCATTCATCTGATCCTGTTTTATCAGGTATCTTCAGGACTGGCTGCAAATTTTATATCACGATTGTATCTGTTCCCTCATCTCCTCCCGGTCCCACCCTCCCTCCCTATTCCCCCCAACCCCTTCCCCTGGTCCACCGAAAGGGGGAGTCCTCCCTTCTGCTGTCTGATCCTAGCTTATCAAGTCTCAGCAGGATTGCCTGCATCCTATTCCTCTGTGGCCTTGCAAGGCCACCACCAGGGGGAAGCGATCAAAGAGGAGGCCACCCAGTTCATGTCAGAGACAGTCCCTGTTCTCTTTTCTCAGGGACCCAAATGGAGACTAAGCTGCATATGGGCTACAAAGGAGCAGGGCCCTAGGTCCTCTCCATATACTCTCCTTGGTTGGTGCATTAGTCTCCACAGAACCCCCTTTGTTTGTCCCCTTGTGGAGCTCCCATCCCCGCCTCTCCCCTTCTATCCCCACCCTCGCCCTTCTTCCATAAGACTCCCTGTACTCTGCCCAAAGTTTGGCTGTGAGTCTTTGCATCTGCTTCGATCCCCTGTTGGGTGGAGCCTTTCAGCAGACATCTATGGTACGCTCATGTCCTTTTCCCTCTCTTCCACTGCTTCTGGTGTCTATCCTGTTTGCCATTCTGAATGAGAATTAAACATTCTCCCCAGGGTCCTGCATGCCATATACTAACTTATAAGCAGATATTAACCATATAATATATAATAACCATACTAAAATGTACAGACCTAAAGAAGACTGACTGAATTTAAATAATTGAAGGAGGGAAATGAGAATTTCTCTCCCCTACCATGCATTAGGAAATGTAATGACTGTAGTGAAATGGACCTTTGGTTGGGGGCTGCCAGACAGTCATTTTAGGGAATAGACTCATAACTCTTCTGGTCATTATTTTGTAGTGATGCCTAATAAAATGGTCTGTTCAGGTGTGGGGCATCAGAAAAGGCTCAACATTTAAGCAGGCTATTATTCTTTCAGAGAAGTAGGGTTTGACTCCCAGTACCCCTATTACAGATCAAAATAATCTATAAATTCAGCCCCACCAGGATTTTACACCCTTTTCTGGCCTCGTGGACCTTACATGCACACAGTACCCAGACTTACATGTAGGCATAAGAATCACAAAAAAATAAATAAAGTGTAAATCACAGCCCTCTTACCTTAGGTCATGTTCAGGGCTCCTGAAGAGAACCCAGTGTTAGGAGTTAATTTTACTAAATACCTGTAGTATTCTTCAAAGGACCTTTGGGGTCTTCAAGCATCATGATGGTCTTTCACAACTACACACCTTTAGAAATTTTAAGAACCAAGTACTATTTCTTGCTTCTATGGTAAAATAATATCTGCATGCCACTTTTGCTAAGAGAACACATATAACTTGCAACACAGGAAAAATAATGTACAAAGTTATTAGACCATTGTTAAAACTCATTTATTGAGCAAGCATGCTTGCTTAGGGTATTTCTACTTTTGATCATCTGGATCCTTGAAGCAATGGAAGAGTTGGCTGCTTCTCACTAACGCGCCGAGATTTCAAAATGCAGAAATCTGTTTACTTCAGAACACTTGGCCCTCCCCTCTCACCTCAGAATAAGAGCGTTTTGCAGGTGTTAAGGACCTGAACTGTAAATAAGTGACACATTCACCTTATCTTGTCCTAGACCCAAAGGAGGAATGACAGAGCTGGGGTGAGGGCCTCTGACTCTCCATCAGAAGTGAATAAATACTATTTAGAAATTGTTCGTCTGTATCATTAAAGGAATAAAATGAGAACACCATCACTGGCACACCTTTGTTGTTATAAAGGCAACAAATTTAATTACAGGAGGTGGCTCACACTGGACAGATCCTAACCCTCTCTCTGAGCTACCAGAACTTAGAAAACTCCTCCACCCCCATTTTACATACTATTTGTATGATATATGTTCATGCTGAAGTTTATACGGTACAAAACATCTTATTGCTTCTTTTGTTTGTATTTTACGTTCTGTCTGTGGTGCTCACCTGACAAATATTGTCTTGTAATTTGATTATGTCTATTAAAATCCACCCTAGAGGCTTATAACTTAATAGGGTGCACCTCGTTCTACCATCTCTGGATGTGTTTCTTTGTGTTATGTCATTTCCTAGAATTATTTAAGACTGTGTCTCCAAGCATGATCATAGTGAAGAAATATTAAATTGTTTGCAAATAAACACGATCCAATCTTAAAGCTTGCAGTTCAAGAAGAGTTCTTGCTATGATGTTTCTGTAATGTTTGAATATGTAATTAATGACAAGTGGACCATAAAACCCAAACTAATGCACAGATTGTCAGCAATGCAGGAACTGATTTAAGTGTAAGAGTATAAGAACTCTACCAATTAATTCTACCACTACTTCAGTGCAACTGTAGATACTTATAAATAAAGGACAATAGCTTGTGAACTGTCATTAACAAGCATTTATTAGTTGATTAGTCATTACTGGTAAAGGTTCAAGATTCCTTTCAAAAGTTATGTCAGTTCAAATATTCATTAATTTGGTTTATTCTACTGCTATATTCAAAGCACTGTGCTAAATATGAGCTAATTCTAAATTATCTCTATATACCTGTCTACTCTTGGTAAATATTTTGTTTCTGGCAAATGTTTACCCTTTGGCTGTAGTGTGTAAGCATAAGGGATGTGTTTTTCCAAATCATGATTAATATGATTTCTGCAGTCAAGCATGACTGCATTGCAGGGAGCCTCTCTTTTTCTTTGCTTTATTCTCTTCAGCATGGCTGTTCAATAGAAATTTCTGTGAGGAAGATATATGCACATTGTCCTGTAGAATGAAGTCGCCAGTTGCCACATGTAGTTACTGAGCTAAGACTAGTACAACCTAGAAACTTAATTGTAATTGGGGTAAATTATAGTTACTTTAAATAGTCAAGTGTGGTCACTGCCAATAGTGTTAATCAGTGTCATTCCACAGGAGTAGGATGCTTTATTTAGCCCAAGGCAGTGAGCCAGGACTGACAAAGAATAACATGGATGATAAACTCTGGGTCTGACTCCTTCCACCATCAAGTCCTTTTCTTTGTGTGCGTGTGTGTGTGTGTGTGTGTGTGTGCGCACATGTGTGCTTATTATACATATATATATATATATATATATATATATATATATATATATAATTTTATTTATTTGTTTTACATCCTAGTTGTAGCTACCTCACTCCTCTCCTCCAGGTCCCATCCTCAAGTCCTTTCCTGTGGCCAGTTATTCTACTTTTTAAGTGCATTGTCCTCAACTTACATGAGCATAGTTCATAAAAGATGTAAATAACATTATATACCTAAGGGTTGGGGAGATGGCTGAGGGGATAAGACCATGAGCTGTTTGACAAGAGGACCTGAATTTAGGTTCCAGAACCCACATAATGGCTCATAACTACCTGTAACTCCAATTCTAGAAGATTCAATGCAGTCTTCTGATACCTGTGACAAGCATACTTGTGATGCAAAAACATACAGAGGCAAAACACTTATATGCACATAAAAATATCAGATGTGGTTTTTGCACTAAAGATTCTACATATGCCATACTTTGTCAATAGTGATTGGTGAAAAATGATAATCTTTTAAGTGGAGGTTTTCTTTGATCTTAAATTTTTACAGCATAAGCTGTAGCAGGAGCAGGTCCTGAGACTTGTTTCAATTCTTATTACATTATTTAGTGAGAGAAGAGGAAGGCAGCTTTTCTCATGACACATGTGTCAAGGTCAGAAGACAGCTTGTAGAAGTCAGTTCACTCCTTTGACCATGAGAAATATGGGGTCAGGGTGTTGAACTCATGTCACCAGGCTTGGCGACAAGTTCCTTTACCCATTGAGTCATCTGGATGTCCCTTAATGTTTCTTATGTAGCTTCAATGAAACAAGAAGTTACTACACCACGACAATCTGCTACAACAGAAAGCAACTTTGAAAGCTATTGACATCTTTCTGTGAAAACTTTGCTAAGTCTGCTGCCAGTTAGTATTGTCTAGAATCAACAAGGGGAGGAGCCTTAAGGAGGATGTATTCATATCAGTATGGCCCCATGGGGTTATCTGTGAGGAATTGTCTTGATTTTGGTAGGACTACAAAGCCCATTGTGGTATCATTTCCAAGGGAAGAAGCCCTCAACAGTCAAAGAGAAGAGAAAGCTACCTAGGAACAAGTAATCAAGGAGTCACTTATTCTCTTTTGTTCTTGACTAAGGATGTGATTGGATGCCTAAATTTCTCCTCCCTTTACCTCCCTGAAATGATGGGGTAGAACTTAGAATTGTAGGACAAATATACCTTATCTTTATCTAGATGCTGTTGTTGGATATTTTATCACAACCAAAAGTGAAACTACAACACTGTGTCTGCAAGCAATCCTACTGTCTATGGAGAGGTCTTTCTTCACATTCTATTTAATTAATCATAAACACAGTAAGAAGAAAGAGGCCCCTTGATTGGATATGAAAATTTATAAGCCCAGTATTTTCTGAGTTATAAATGTTATAAAACAGGAAACTTTAGTTCTACTTTTTCTAATGTGATTGAACTGATTTATTTAATCTAT
Organism: Meriones unguiculatus; assembly: GCF_030254825.1. Classification (NCBI taxonomy): domain Eukaryota; kingdom Metazoa; phylum Chordata; class Mammalia; order Rodentia; family Muridae; genus Meriones; species Meriones unguiculatus. The sequence goes on along the minus strand of NC_083362.1, from coordinate 55,605,882 downwards.
AAGCAAAATAAATGAACAGATAACTCAAATAGATAAAATAACTTCTTATTTGGAGACTTTATTTCACAATATGATCTTTTATTAATTCACATAAATTAGGTTTGAATTTTGAAGATGCCAATAATTGCATAAGGAATATAGGTCTTCTACTTAGCATTGCTGGAATTAAATAACACTGAAGACTGTTATATCAGCTCTCACATGTTTCCTTTCTTCTATCTGTACCATATATTTTATACCATAAATTATAAGTTGAGTCATTCTGTTTGACATATGGCATTTTGGTAACTGTAAGAATCTTGGTACATATTTATTGAAAAAGCAAAGGAAATTTATCTGTGACCTTTTAAAAATGTTCCCATTTGTTCTGCTTCATTTGTTCTATGATGTCAATTAAAGGTATAATTTTAATTCGGAAAAAAATTATTCCCAAACTAGCAATTTTGATTTTCAATCTACTCTGCTAACAAAGAACTGAAATCTGAATTTGATTTTTTTTTAAACACCAGTCTCAAAATTTTATAGTGACTGTTGACAAAATAAATATATATTTTAGTTTTGGTGATGACCTCATTCTCTTAACTTTATGGTTTTATGTTTGGTGTAAATATTTTAGGTAAAAACATACACGTATTGATAACAATAAAATTTGAATTATAAATGGAGTGATTTTTTTTCTATTATTCTTATAATCAAAATATTTTAGATCTCATGTAATTTTCTTCTATAACAACTTATTTGAAACAATTAATTGAAACAATTTTGACTATTTGAATTATGAAAGAAAAATTTGAGATATTTAATATTTAATTGATTTTTAAATTTTATTTATAAATTTATTATGATAAATCTATAAAATAAGTGATATTATTACATAATAGAGAAATAGATATGGACCCTACTGTTAATTGTATCATCAAAAACATGAATAATTAGTCAGTATTTAATAAGTATAAATGGTTTACAAATATTAATTCTCTTCATTATTATAACAACTTCATAAAATACTTTTTAAATCATTAAATAATAACTAAATAACAAATAACTAAATAATAACACAAGACACGCAATAACTTACAGACTTGGGATGTGAACCTAGATAACAGAACTCCTGTTTTTCCTTTTTCTACCATGCCTTAGATGTCTGAGAATAAGGAGGTCTCATAGAGGTAACAAAGAGCTGTATATAAGTATTTAAGACCCTTTCAAAAGAAGGGAAAAAAATTCCTGACACTTTAAATTCAATTAAAAAATGGGGTACAGAAAGACACACATAGTATATACTCATTTATAGGTGACTGTTAGTCATATAACATAAGATAAACACACTAAAATCTGTATATCTAGAGAAGCTAAGCAAGAAGGAGGACCCTGGGTAAGATGGCCAATCCTCACTCCGAAAGGCAAACAGACAGACATCAGAAGAGGAGAGGCCAGATAACAGGACAGGAGCCTACCACAGGGGGCTCTGAAGGACTCTACCCAGCAGGGTATCAAAGCAGATGCTGAGACTCCTGACCAAACTTTGGGCAGAGTGCAGGGAGTCTTGTGAAAGAAGGGGGGAATGAAGGACCTGGGTGTTGGAGGGAGGGACAGGAGATCTACAAGGAGAGCAGCAGAACCAAAGCATCTGAGCAAAGGAATCTTTTCTGAGACTAATGTTCCAACCAGGGACCATGCATGGAGATAACCTAAATCCACTGCACAGATGTGGCCCATGGCATCTTGGTCTCTCAATAGGTTCCCTGGTGATGGGAGCAGGGACTGTCCCTTACATGAACTCAGTGGCTGACACTTTGATCGCTTCCCCCTTAGGGGGGAGCAATCTTGCCAGGCCACAGAGAAGGACAAAGCGGCCAGTCCTGATGAAACTTGATAGGATGGGGTCAGAGGGAAGGGAAGGAGAACCTCCCCTGTCAATGGACTTGGGGAGGGGCATGGGAGGAGATGAGGGAAGGAGCGTGAAATTGGGAGTGGACAGGGAGGGGGCTATAACTGGGATACAAAATGAATAAACTCTAATAAAAATATTAAAAAGAAAAAATGGGGTACAGAGCTAAAAGAGAACTCTCAATAGAGGAATATCAAATAGCAGAGAAACAATTAAAAGAAATGCTCAAAGGCCTTAGTCATCTAAGAAATGCTAATCAAAATAACCCTGAGATTCCACCTCACATTCTGCAGATTGGCTAAGATCAAAACCTCAAGGAATGATGCATACTGGAGAGGTTTTTGAGAAAGGGAAACCCTCCTCCATTGCTGGTGGGAATGTAACCTTGTACAACCACTTTGGAAATCAATTTGGCACGTTCTCAGACAAATAGGAATACTGCTACCTCAAGATACAGCTAATACCACTCCTAGGCATATATCCTAAAGATACTCAATCACACAACAAGGACATTGCTCAGCTATGTTCACAGCAGTTTTATATATAATAGCCAGAATCTGCAAACAACCTAGATGTCCCTCAACTGAAGAATCGAAACAGAAAGTGTGGTACATTTACACAATGAATACTACTCAGAAACTAAAAACAAGGAAATCATGAAAATTTCAGGCAAATGGATAGAGCTAGAAAATATTATCCTGAGAGAAGTAACCCAGAAGCAGAAAGGCACATATGGTATATATTCACTTATAAGTGGATATTAGCCATATAATATTGGGTAAACATACTAAAATCTACAGTCCTGAAAAAGCTAAACAAGGAGGACCCTGGGGAAGAGGCTGAAACCTCACTCAGAAGGGCAAACAGGATAGACATTGGAAGTAGGGGAAGACAGGGAACAGGACAGGAGCCTCCCATAGAGGAGCTTTGATAAAACTCTACCCATCAGAGCATCAAAGGAGATACTGAGACTCATAGCCAAATTTTTGGTATAGTGCGGGAAACCCTATGGAAGAAGAGGGAGAAAGATAGATATGAAGGGGACAGGAACTCCCCAAGGAGACCAAAAAAGCCAAAAATCCTAGACCCAGGGGTACTACAGAGACCAATACTCCAACCAAGGAGCATGCATGAAGAGGACCTCGACCCCCTGCTCAGAGGAAGCCCATAGGCTGCTCAGTTTCCAAGTGGGTTCCCTAGCAAGGGGAGCAGGGGCTGTCCTTGACATGAACTCAGTTTCTGGCTCTTTGATCACCTCCCCATGGTACAGCCTTGACAGGGCACAGAAGAAGATGACTCAGTTGGCCCTGATTTGACCTGATAAGCTAGGGTAAGATAGAAGGGGAGGAGGTCCTAGCCTATCAATAGACTAGGGAAAGGGCATAGGGAGAGAAAAGAGGGTGAGGAGGAGATGAAGGAAGGGGCTACAGCAGGTTACAAAGTGAATAAATTGTAAGAAAGAAAGAAAGAAAGAAAGAAAGGAGGGAGGGAGGGAGGGAGGGAGGGAGGGAGGGAGGGAGGGAGGGAGGGAGGGAAAGAAAGATTTGATGAGTTGTGCTTTGTCAAACCATTATTCAAGTGCCTGTTAAAATATGATTTGACAAGCTGTTGTAGAGAAAGGAATACAAAAATATTTTTAAGGTAGCATATAACAATGAATGTGCACATTCTCATTAACCAATGGAAAGAAATAAAAAAATATAAATGTCTGTGTAAATCAGTGTGTTAATGTATATTTATATTGGAAGTTCTGCTCACTACATGTCTATGAAATATTAAATCTGAAGTTGTAGCTGGTTAATCTTACATAGCGATTCTTTTTGTTTTTTTGTCTTTCAAAGAGAAGGTGGAAGAGATGATTGTGTAGTGTTTTACATGCCGATAGCTATACTGTTGGTACATCATAAGAAGGAAAGTAAAACATACAAGGGCAGTGACCTTTGTCCCTGATAATACTGTCCACGTACAGAGTCTGTGGCTGAACAGCTATCTATGCACTATGCTGTCATTTCATGTTCTTAGAAATTAGATGTCATAATGATAAATTTTTCTAATTAAAACTGTAATCATATTTAAAATGGTATTTTATGGTGTTCAGGGAAAGGGGCTGGAACAAGAATCACTGTTTGGCTAAAATGCCTTTAGAAATTAAGAAAGCCTAATTATCATGTGTACCAAAAATGTATCTGAGTTTATAAGATATCCATTCCTCTGTGAATTTACTGAAGATCATCAGAATATAATTTAAATAGTCACCAATCATTTTATGTACTTACTAATACTGTTAAGAGAAAGGTTACTTCTCCAGTATTTCATTAATCATAAAATATAAAATATGGAAAAACAAATTAAAGCAATGGTAATGGCCGAGCCAGTTTCATATCAACATTAAGTTTGTTAATGTTAATAAGTTTACTGGTGACATTTTAATGTAAATTTTTATTTCATTTACCTATTAAAACCTGCCTTGTGAACCTCATAAGCAGTCTGAAATTAAAAATAAACAGTATTAGGTAATTATTATGTTGACGGGAATGAAATGGAAGCTTCTAAATCATAGTATACTTGTTGTTATCAGATCTAACCTAACAATACAAATGGCCTCAAATGACTTTCTGTCTAAAGGTATTTCAATTTATAATTGGAAATGAGGGTTTAAGCTAACCAAGTAGTAAACCATAAGAAATCCTTTGGGAAAAAAATCAATTCATAAAGTTAGTAAGATACAAAAGACAAATAACCAAAAGTTTGTACGTCTCTACAGGTTTCATAAGCCAGGGCCAATGTTGAATATTGCCAGTCGCAGGTGTCGGGTTAAAACTTCTCCCACATAAAGCAGAAAGGGAAGCAGGCAGCAAGGAAGGTTTTCAGTGATGCCATACAACAAGGTTAGATACAAAAAGCATAATAGCTTGTGTGCTGACAAAGTTATAGCAAGAATTCAGTGATAAAATGGTTGAAATAGTGTTTATTGAATAAAAACTGTTCCATTATAAATTTTCCAAAAGTATATGTTTCGTATGTACTCTTTTAGGACAATCATCCCTCTAACTTCTTTTACCCCTCTACTTACATACATCCCACCTATTCTCTAAAACCTGTTATCCATATTTTACGTTTAACTAGGGAACATTTATTGTTTTTTTTTTCTTTTTTAATTTTATTTCACTTAAATGAGGAATTTATGTGTTTTCCTTAAATGACATATTCTTTGAAGCTGAATAACATTCACGCACACATTTTCTTTATGTTTACAAAAATACGAGGCTGATTTTATAATTTCCTGTGGTGAACAATATAGCATACATATCAATACGCAACAGCTCTGTTGTATTCTGACTTCATCTACATACACAGCATTGGCATTACAAGATCATACAGTAGCTGCATTTTAGCTTTTGAGGAACCTGATACTCATTTTCATCATGGCTGCATTAACTTACATAGCCATGAGCAATACAGAAAGTTTTAGCACGCGTTCTTGTCAGAATTTGTTGCTTGTTTTATCTGTAAGAGTCCTTCTGATTGGGATGAGATAAAATTGGAATTGAGTTTGCTTTGCTCTTCCAGCTGACTAAGGCTATCGAACGTCTTGTCATGTATTTATTGTCTATTTCTTTTTCTTTTGAGACCAGTGGGTTCCATTTATTTGCCTCTCTATTAATTGCATTATTCATGTGGTTTGCTCTTCAAGCCTTGAGCTCTTTACATATTCCTGGAGTTAAGTCTTGGTTAAGTTTAATGAGTAGGTGACTAATTTTTTTTCCGGTTATGTCAGCCATCTGTGCCAATTGCTTCTTTTGCTGTGCAGATTTTGAATTTCATAAAAGATCATTTGTCAATTCTTGTTATTGTTTCCTGAGCTACAGGAGTCATATTCAGAATGTCATGTTTCTACCTATGCATATTTCTTGTCTCATTTCATCCTGAACATTCAAATTTTCAAGTCTATATTAAAGTCCTTGATCCATTTTGAATTAAATTTTATGGAGTGAAAGAGCAAGGAATCTAGTTGTTATCCTCTACACATGGATATTCAGTCTTCAGAGGTTTATGAAAAGTATGTTTTTAGTATCTTTTCAGAAAAAGAGAGAGAGTGAGAGAGAGAGAGCTAAGTAGCCTGTGTGTTCATAATGATAAAGATGTATTTCTAAACGATAGAAAATGCACTATGAATATACTCTTTTACAACCAAGCAAACAGGAAATAGTGAGTTTTTAAACCTGATGATTAGAATTTAATATTCTTTTTTTTTTAACTCTCTTTTTTTTTTTCAATGCAGTTTATTCAGGAACCTTGAACAATCATCTGACCCTGGGGAAAGCCAGCCCACAGCTTAAATAGCCTCTGGGTAGCCAACCCAGGCGTGCCACGTGGGCAATGCAGATAGGTCCACATACATGGAAGCAAGCCAGATCCTCAGCCTTAGCCAAATGTGGAATTGTTTGTGACAGAGAGCACTCACCATCGGGAAGGTGGAAGGCGGAAACCAGCTCCATCTTTAAGGCATAGCATTCCGCAGCTCTCTACAGTTCCCCCTTTTTGTTTTAGACGCATCAGGCAAGAGTAGAGGTCTGATCTCTGATATTAAAAATGAATTGGGACTTTGTACCGATGTTCATTTAGGTGTCATCCACCCAAAGAGCATCAGACCCATCCGATACCTTTTTCTCAGAGGCGGGACCTGGGGTATCAACCCGCATGCAATCAGACATGCTCTTCTCTGGGTCCAAAGTGGCTGACCCTGAGTGCAGTGCTTAGCCTCGCATCCTGAGCATAACATTTTAGCTTTTTGAATTGGAAAAATTAAAGAAAACACAAATGGAAGAAATAATGGAAAGGAAGAATCTAGGGAAGAAAACAGGAACTACAGAGGTAAGCATAACCAACAGACTACAAGAGATGGAAGAAAGAATCTCAGGTGTAGAAGATACAAAGGAATTTAATATTCTTACTTCAACCAGGATAAAAATTTTTAAGTAACATCCGTATAAGGGGCAGACTTTACTGCTACTTTCTTAGGGATACAGTTGAACTGAGTTGAATACAGCCCCACCAGAGAGCAGAACTTCATCTCACTTGTCCCTTGGAGAATATGTCTGACACTTAGTTTTTATTTCTAAAGTGAAAAAAAAAGTCTTCATTCTTCCCTCTCCTTTGATTATTTAATAGTAATTAAATAATCTTCCTATCTTCCTAGAGTTTTGAGGATAAAATGTGACCCACATTATGTTAGTGCTCATTCTCCTCCCCCTTAGAACTGGGGTCATGACATTACCCATTACAATTTCGCAGAGAATGTTAGTGTATTTTTGCTTCCAGGGCACTGGTGAAATGAACTTCAAGCACTTAATTAAACATTTATCTCCATTTGCCCATCTATGGACCTGTGTCAAAGTTTAATCTTTCGCTTCTCATGTATTTCCTCACAAAATGGTAACAACATGCTCTGCTAATAATAGCCCCATGTGTTTACATTCACTGACATGTCATTAAAAATAGAACAATTATCTTTTAATTAACACCAGGTGTGAAGATTCAAAAGATAATGAATGAATTTTAGAGATTAAAAATAAATATCCTGAATGGGACTACAAAATCATTCTTGTTGATTTAAAAAAAAACTGAATTTGAGTTTTTGTAATAATGCGAAGTATACATTTTATTTCTCCCCGTTAGATGAACATTAATTAAAAATTAGGCAACTTATTTTAAATGGCAAGGGTTTTATTTTATATATGTACACATTTTTGAAGGCTTCTGATCATGATAAAAACACGTACTTACTGTTTGGGAACTTGAGGTTCTAAATAAAGGAAAACCAGTGGTGAGTGTTTTGTTTTGTTTTGTTTTGTTTTGTTTTGTAGCTCAATTAGTCTAATACTGCTAGGTCTCGCTGCTGATGTGGAAACAGAAATAAAACATGTTCTGTCAAAACAGTAGTGATGTGCCACACCTGTGGATATCTGCTTGATTTCCACTCAGTGAAAGCCACAAGCACAGGAGACTTTTAAAAATTAGAATTTTTGCTGCAAAGACACAGCCTTAGTTAAAGGTCTCTACATGGCAGCGAGTCCATGTATGTTTAGGTTTCTGTCATGTTTCATGAATAAGGTCGAGATAAATTAGGCTCTAATTACACAGAGACATTACAAAAGTTTTCTGATGAGTGTTGTGTTTTTAACAGCTGACCTAATGTTTTCTCATATGAAGCCATAATGAGTATGACTCTCTTGTAGCATACATGAATTGAAAATTAAAAAATATAAAAATTATAAAAATATATCTATATCCTGTCTCAGATATTTGCATTGTGTGACTTGGAGAAAGATTATAGTATCTGGACTAGTGTTCTTTATATTAGGGCCATAAAGTAGTTTCTGTAAGCTAATTATATAGAATGAATTGTGGGAATAACATGGTTTATCAAATTCTGAAATGACAAACAACCACAAACATATATCTAATACTAAGCCAAAGAGGAGAAGACTAAAGAAACACACTTAAGATAATCCAAGAACAGCGATCTGGGGGAGATGGTTGTCAATAAATTGTTTGTCATGTGTATTAGTTCCTTTACTGCTGCTGTGATAAAACAGCCCAACGAATGCAATGTAAAACAGAAAGAATTTGGGTTTGTGCACCCAGAGGGCTAAGATCCCTTTACTGCAGGTAGAGAAGTACGATGGCAAACAGCCCACATGGTAGAGGGACAGGAAGCTGAAAGCTCACATGTTGAGCCTGAAGCAGGAAGTGGAGAAAGTAATCTATAAGTGGCTGCAAGATTACAATTTTCAAACCTATTACCCATGACAGTTTGCCAGCAATGCTGTACTGCATAAACCTTGCAAACAGTGACAACCAATGCAGACCTAAAGGCCTGAGACTACTGGAGGGCTGGGAGCATTTCTCATTCAGAATAACACACCATGCAAGCCTGAAGACCTGCATCCAAATGCCCAGCTCCCTTGTAAAATGCTTGGCATGGTGGCCCGTGTTGTAGTCCTCAGACGGGGAAAGCCCAGACAAGAGCATCCCTGAGGTTGACTTGTCAGCAGTCCAGCTGAATCAGGCAGTTCCTGGTTCAGTGGCTGCTATCTCAATAGACAGACAAAGGAAGAGAGAGAGAGAGAACAAGGAGATGGACTAAATTAGATGGATGACATCCATATCAGGTATTTGTCTTTATACATGCTCACATACATATGCAATGCATACACAGTCATACACACACATGACAAATACACACACACACACACACACACAGAGAGAGAGAGAGAGAGGCGCAGAGAGGGATTGTCGAATATAGGCATTGGGTAGATTTGTATGTATAGCCGCTTACACGTTCGTACATGGCAGTGTGTTACTAGTCTTTCAATATTATGAATAACCAGGCATACTGTGTCATTGACTTCTATCTAAGGAACAAAGGAAAAAAAATCAGCTTATGGTCAAAATGATATTTGACTTCTGAGTATTTGCTTTCAAATAAGATCAACTTTACGGAAATTTGTATGAGACTTTTTAGACAGAATGGCAAATGAGCAATCCATATGTGTGGATGTCTATCAACATGGCTCTGAACCCTTTCGTGTGCCATGGGAAATGTGCCCACAGGCCAAGACGAGCGTACAAAGCCACGGCATGGGGAGAACATGCTGCAGGGGTTTTATTTGATGTTGTCAAAATGCTCTAGGCTCTGTCTTGCAAGAAATTCTTTTGGTTTTCTTTTTCAATTTTTTTTTTAAAGCACATGTCTTTTTTTTTTCTCTCCCTCTCCCTGAAAATTCCTGCCAAGAGACAAAGAGTAAATGAGCAAATTACAAATGAACCATACAATCACATTTCCAATGTAAACAGTCCTCTTCTATATTTAGTCTTTAGTCTGCTGAGGCTAAAGTCAGAGTTTTAAAGTCACAAACCACACGGTGGGAAGAATTAAGAACTATGATAGCACTGGAACAAATGTGTGCCCTTTACAGGGATCTATTTATTTACTTCTTGTTTGCTTGCTCGTAATAAAAATTTTAATTTTATTAAAATTAATAAATGGAGACATATACATTGCTTTTCCACTAAAGACAGATATTTACAAATTATCTCACCTGTAATCTTCACCAAAATAACTAGAGGCTGGACTGAAGCTTTGGGTTATTCACAATTTATACCCTAAGATATTCTTTTAGGAATTTCGGATTAGGAGAGTATATTCTTCAAAACATTATTTTTTAAAATGTTTCTTATAAAACTAATTTGTATTTTTAAAATCCTTGCTCAAACCTATGAATAGTCTAAATGATTCACTTAATTTCTGATGACTAGCTTTGATGAATCTTAATAATGCTATCTTGTAGTGACTAATATATATTTTGCTTGTTCAACTAAAGCTAGACAGCCTCAGGAAGGTAATACAGCCATTATTCATGGTGCTCACGCTGCAAAAGATGGCTGTGTTCTGAAACTAAGATGGAAAGGAACACACTCATTTTTGTCCTAGAAAGAAAACACACTATTCAGCCTCTGCTTGCACACAAAAGATTTCTTCCGGAGAGCTGATGCTGCTCTGTGGTTTAGAAACCAGAGCCCTCTTGCCGGGGAAACCCCCAGGCTGGCATTTGATAACAGTGACAAACAAGGTTCAGCCCTCCCGTGCCCCTACTGTTGTCTTCTCCGTGCAGGAAGAGCTGTTCCCTGGGATGAGAGGCCTCAGAGAATTGGAGCGTGGCTCTGTTGAGAACAAATCATCTCTTGACTAAGGTTACAATGATTAGTCTCAGCAAATTTATATATATATGCCTAGGTACAGATGAAGTTCAGGGAGTTAAATTTAATAAGGTTTCCTTTTAGCATCTTCAAAAGTCTCTTCAGAATGGCACAAATCACCAGTGTCTCTGTCCTTTCACAGGCTCTCCTGCTACCTTTGGGACTGTGTGATTGCTGTGCGTAGGCTACCTCTGTTAAGCAGGGTTATTTCAAATACACATTTCTTAAATTCGAGGAGAGGAGCAACACTAACATGTCTCTTTCATATCAGTTTTAGTCTCTGACACTTATGTTAAAAACTACTGTCGCTATAGGAACCCCAGATGTTTTTGTCAAATTACTTTCAAGTAGAGGAAGTTACATAGGAAAGCGCACTTTATATACTATTCCATTTCAGGCAATAGTGCACTAAGTGGGGGTACCACTTCTGAAGACAGTATTGTAGATGTAGAATGGACATTACCCTAATTGGGGTACTACTCCTTCTACTTACAGTATTTTAGGTGTAGAATGGACAAACTTCCTTAATTTCTAGCTAATAAAAGTCAAACACTCAGCCAACAAACTTAGATATAGAGGGCAAGATGACTTCTCAGAAGGACATAGAGTCCTGTGTAGAACCTGAGTCCTTTGACTCTGCTGGTGTTATTTTCCACATTCTACATTTATATTTACCAGAGTATAAAGATTATGTGTCTCTCATGGTGCTTTGCTTGCAGAAATTCTGTTGATATGCAGCCTGAAAATTCTGTTTATTTTAGAATCTCATTATTTACATAAATAGAGCAGGGAAGAAACAGTCTTATTTGAAAATCAGGGAAATACACATCCTTTCCATTGCTTTTGTTAAAGCTGCTTTATATCCCAAGACATATGTCTATTAATTAATGTAATTAGGATAGACAGATATATGCCTGCATTTATGTTTGTATTCATACATAAATACTTGTAAAATGGGAAGAATATATCCATATTATACTTAAATTTCTACATCAACCACATCTATTTAAAATTTTTGGGAATATTGTATCTACAGGTAAGTCACTTTCCTTATACTTAAGAGTATTTTTAGCCAATAGTCATTATCTTCTTGCCTGCATCATTCTGTCTTCTAAAACCCAAATGCATTCATAATTGCAGTGCTCATAAAATGGCATTTAATTAAGTAGGTCATGTACTCATTTATGATTATATAAAAGAACAAAAAAATCACCTTTATTAAAAATTTATACCCAGTTAGTTAAAGGCCATGTTCACACACACACACACACACACACACACACACACACACACACGTATTTAAAGAAAAGAGGCCTTGAATGTGGTGAGCTGGAAGGAGGAGGAAGATGTAATTTATATGTAAAATAATTAAAAAAATAGAATTGGATCATTAAACACAACAAACCACTAATGGAACCTTATACATGTTACCTGATTTCATATCAGTGACTGTTCCCATAAGTACCTTTCGCTTAACATGCCATGTAGGCAGCACAACTGCTTTTCTAAGCCTCTGCCTCATTACTCAGCTCTCAGAAACACTTAAAACCTAAGAACCTAGAAACTTGCAGTTGTGTTTATATAATCCTTATGTACAAATCCCTATATGAAAGTAATTATTTAAACTCAATCCAGTGCCATTTGCAACAGCTTTATTCTGCCCTATTTTTCTATGAGGCCATATATAATCTCCTCCAACCTGAATCTCCTTTCCTCAGTCAGCAGTCTGGTAGCTCCTAACTTCTTCCTTTTGGTCATATTTACTCATCATGTCCTCATTCCTGAGACCCTTCTCATACTAGGTTACAGTGAGCTATCGTGATGATAATCTATGTCACTGTTTACTGGTCATAAAACATATCCAAAGCTGGAGGATATGTTTGTGAAAGCATAAGAGAAAGACACAGACAAAGAAAGACAAAGAAAGGTGAGAAAGACAGACACACACACAGAGAAAGAGAGTGAGAGAGATTAGAATAAATATATAAATCCAACCTACTGAGTCCGTTGAGTGCTGCATGTATGTATTTTGAGGCATGGCCAGCTTGTTTAAGATAACCACTTAGGGCGTTCATCTTTGGGAACACTATGTTACTTCTTTTCAGTTATAATCTATTATGATAAGGGGGAATTAAAAAGTATAGAAAGGCATTATATTGAATAATAGTGGGTGCTAGTTTGTGATGAGCAAATGCCAGAGACTGGGCTGAACTTTCATCGTGTCAGAGAAAGCAGGTTTAAAACAGATGTGGTAGATATGACAAACTGTTCACCAACACACCTCTGCCTCTTCATGTAGATACCATCAGGAGTCCCCCAGGCCTCTTTGTCCCTTACTGTGGTTATATATACATATATAGATTTAGATCTAGATTTTTTAATCAAATTTTAATTTTTTTAATATTAGTTACAGTTTATTAGCTTTGTATCCCAGCTGTAGCCCGCTCCCTCATTCCCTCCCAATCCCACCCTCCCTCCCTCAACTCCTCTCTGCTCCTTTCTAAGTTCACTGATAGGGGAGGTCCTCCTCCCCTTCCATCTGACCCTTGCTTATCATGTATTTTCAGGACTGGCTACAAAGTCTTCCTCTGTGGCCTAGCAAGGCTGCTCCTCCCTTCAGGTGGAGGAGAGGCCAAAGAGCCTGCCATTGAGTTCATGTCAGAAATTGTCCCTGTTCCCCTTACCAGGGTACCCATTTGGATACTGAGCTGCCATGGGCTACATCCAAGCAGGGGTTATAGGTTATATACATACATGGTCCTTGGTTGGAGATACAGTCTAATATAAGACCCCTTTGCCCAGATATATTTGGTCCTTGTGGAGCTTCTGTACTCTCCAGGTCTTCCTGACTTCCCCTTCTTTCATATGATTCCCTGCACTCTGCCCAAGGCTTGGTTATGAGTATCACTGTCTGCTTTGATACACTGCTAGGTAGAATCTTTCAGAGGTCCTCTGCGGTAGACTCTTGTCCTGTTACTTGTTTTCTCCTACATCCAATGTCCATTCCAATTGTATTTCTAAGTGAGGATTGATCATCTTATCCTGGGTTCTCTTTCTTGATTAGATTCTTTAGGTGTACAGATTTCAGTATGTTTATCATATCTTATAGGTGTAATACCCACTTTTAAGTGAGTATACAGTGTGTATATCTTTCTCCTTTTGGGATACCTCACTCAGGACCATCTTTTCTAGGTCTCACCATTTGCCTGCAAATTTGATTTCCTTGTTTTTAATTGCTAAGTAGTATTCCATTGTGTAAAAGTACCACAATTTCTGTATCCATTCCTCCATTGAGGGACATCTGGGTTGTTTCCAGGTTCTGACTATTATGAATAAAGCTGCTACAAACATGGTTGAGCAAATGTCCTTGTTGTGTACTTGAGCCTCTTTTGGATATATGCCTAGGAGTGGTATAGCTGGATCTTGAGGAAGCGCTATTTCTAATTGTCTGAGAAAGCACCAGATTGATTTCCAAAGTGGTTGTACAAGTTTACCTTCCCACTAGCACTGGAGAAGGGTTTCCCTTTCTCCACAACCTCTCCAGCATGTGTTGTCACTTGAGTTTTTGAGCTTAGCCATTCTGATGGGTGTAAGGTGAAATCTCAGGTTTGTTTTGACTTGCATCTCTCTGATGGCTAAGGACGTTGAGCATCTCTTTAAGTGTTTCTCTGCTATTCTATATTCCTCTACAGAGAATTCTCTGTTTAGCTCTGTCCCCTATTTTTAATTGGATTGCTTGATTTATTGCTTTTTAACTTCTTTAGTTCTTTATATATTCTGAATATCAGACCTCTGTCAGATATAGGGTTGGTGAAGATCCTTTCCCAGTTTGTATATTTGTCACCCTGCACAAAACTAAATCCAAGTGGATCAAAGACCTCAACATAAAACCAGATACACTAAATCAGTTAGAAGAAAAAGTGGGGACGAGCCTAGAACTCATTGTCACAGGAGACAAATTCCTGAACAGAACACCAACAATACAGGCTCTGAGAGCAACAATCAATTAATGGGACCTCATGAAACTGAAAAGCTTTGGTTGTATATATTTTTATCCTGTAAAATAATGAGTTTTGATATTCTTATTTTTAAGCCTAGCCTATTAAATATTTTCAAATGCATTACCCTCTGTCCTATGAATCTTAGACTTTAAAAGTATGCGCTGAATGATTACTATAGCTATGTGGAATAGTTTCTGTCATGAGCCTTTGCCTCCAATCAGCAATTTTCCTTTCATACATTTTGTCTTATGGGCATGCACAAACACCATTGTTTTACACAAACAAGAAGTATCTGACAGTGTTTCAGAGGCATTATACATTTTTGAGGGTTTTTTTTCATTCTGAAATATAATATTATCCTGACTTAGTCTGTGATTATAATTAGAAGAAAGTGTGTTTCCAAGAAAACTTATTGAAACTTGGACAGTGGTGTGCCAATGGAGTACTTCTGTATGGGAGACTTGTACCTTAAGAATGAACACAAAGGGGTGATTGTGCAGAGTGAAAGCAATGAGAAATATCAGACTTCTTCATCACCATGCACTGTGAATGTCAAACCCTGTCTCTTTTAACTAATTAATTAATGAACTAATTACTTAATTTGCATAAATGTGTGTGCGTGGAGACTGTACCTGTACATGCAGAAGTCAGAAGGAAACTTGCGGGAATTGTTCTTTTCCTGTAGCTCCTGAGAACTGAATTCAGGTCTCCAGTGTTGGGAGCAAGCATGCTTAACTGTTGTGCTGTCTTGCTGGTCCATCAATGTCTCTTACTAAGTGTTCTTTTGTGGAAATACTTTTTAATAATCCAACTCCTACAAATTTATGTTGTTTTGATTTGTGGAAAAATTGGTTTGGCGCGTTAGCTTCAAGTTAGGACATTTAAATTATTTATCTCTTAATAAACATTGTTGTACACGGAAAGTAACTTGGGGAACTTCTAACACAACAGCCAGTATTTTTTTTATAAAGACGTACAGTTGTAAGGTTTATAAAGGTGATTTAAAAAGATTCTGAGTGTACCAGTCAATGTGACACCATGCAGTCCTACATTTTGCCACTACTTTATGATATTTCATAATTCAGAAATTTCAAAGCAAAATCAATTTATCAGAAGTATAGACAGAGTACTCAACCTAAGTGACTTGAAGTTTATTATTTTGTGTGATTACATTATAGTTAAATTTATAAAATGGACAAGGTATGCCAACAATCAAAATTTGGCTCAGTCTGAAATACTTTAATTATTTATAATAATATTTTTGAAGAGATTATTTCATTTTAAGTATCTGATTCTCAGGATATTTTTTTTAATTTTTTATATTAATTACAGCTTATTTACTTTGTATCACAATATGTTTAAATTGCAGTATATTCTTAATTTTGAAAAATTTACTTGCTACGTGATTATTATTGAAAATAATTTTATTATATTGAAGATATATGTGCAAGAGATATCACATATGTCACTTGAATTAAGAGTGTTTGTCTTTTTGATGCATTCTTCATATGCTACTGAATAAATAGGTACAATACTTAGAACCTAATATTAATTGAATGATATTAACAAATAGTTTCTGTCATTTAATTACACAGGGGATTAGTCATGGATATCATGTAGCTATTTCAGCATCTTGGAAAATAAATTCAAAGGCTTTCACATGGTAATTGACCACTATTGTTTCTTAAGTAATGAAATCAGCACTATAATATATGGGCAAATCTTAGACTCAATGTTAATTTGCCTTTAAATTTAGTATTGCTAAATTTTTTTAGCTAAGTATGGGTGATGAAAAG
Source organism: Meriones unguiculatus (assembly GCF_030254825.1). Taxonomy (NCBI): domain Eukaryota; kingdom Metazoa; phylum Chordata; class Mammalia; order Rodentia; family Muridae; genus Meriones; species Meriones unguiculatus. Next base: position 55,589,431 of record NC_083362.1, on the reverse strand, counting down.
GAAACGATGTTTATTATATTGTTATTACATTTGTCACATCATTCATTCATAAATCGTATCCATAGATGTGCTAGCTGTTTATGGATTTCATAAAAGTTTATTTAGCCACTTAGTTACTCTCAGCATAACTGAAACTGTAATTCCAGACATTCTGCTAAGCCCAAATATTACCACTGCATAAGTCATATTAATGTCTCATAAATGCCACCTTTGTAACAAGCCTTGTTCTTCATCTCCCACTCGACCACATGTGCTCTGCACCATTTGGACTTGAGATAAAAACAGTGATGACTGAGTAACTAAATTAGCTCATACATGAGGACTGGGAGTGAACCGGCCAACTGAACGTTACGTATTTGCATAAAGAGCTGTGTAATATAATCCTAAGGACACAATCACTAAAATATTTCCCCAATTAATTTTTTTTGAAGAAAATGCATTGAGAGTCAGATCCTTTGTGATGCCAAATATGCCATCAACACCTATATCTTATTTTTATTTTCAATTCATGCCTATATTCTTAGAAATATTTGAAGTTTATAAACATCAAGGATTAAGAAATCCAGGGGGCTACAGCCAGAATACAAAGTGAATAAACTGTAATAATCAATCAATCAATCAATCAATCAATCAATTCTCAGTCACCAAATGGCTCCCCTAGTAAGAGAAGAAGGCACTGTCTATGAAAGGGCTCTGGTTTCTGTGTCTTGATCACTTAACCTGGATGCCTTGCAAGGCCACAGAGGAAGAGGATGCAACCAGGTCTGATGAGACTTGATAGTCTAGAGTCAGTTAGTGGGGGAGGAGGACTCCACCTTTTTGAGGACTAGGGGATTCAGGGGATGGGGAAAAGGGAGGGACAGTGGCACCAGGAGATAAGGGAGGGGTTTCTGACCATGTTGTAAAGTGGATAACTTAAAAACATTAAAATTAAAAAAAAATTTAAGAGGAAAAGCAAATCCTGTAAGAGTACTTCTAGGGATGGTGGGTTTATTACTGTATTATAAAACTAAAAAGTGTCCTCTAAGACCTTAAATATCCATTGCTTTCATGATGAGTTTTATTGCATTCAACAAGCAGCTTTCTTTGAAGCATGCTACAAGGACCAACTTCTTTGGAGAGTACATCAGACCAATAGCTGCAGCGAAAGACTAGGCAATCGATGCATTTAATTACAAAAACTAATCCAATGATGTATATTGGATTGTTTGAAATTGTAAGACGAAAATGACAAGGATTTACTATGTAAAATCCAATTCGTTGCACAAAAGTAGAAATGACTTTCCCGATCTGTGTTTCAGTGATTCTAGAGTGAAACTACAACATTTTGCTCATGAAAATTTATAAACTGTATGCAAAGATGAGTTTTAGGAGTACTCAGAATGATTCTAAGAGATACCCAGCAGCTTATGGCCATCATTATCATAGAATTTTAAAGGTTTCAGTATAAGGAAAGAAGGGAGATAATGCCAGTGCAAGTCAGTGTTTGGATATCCTGCTGTGGAGGCAGGTTCTGGCCAAGGTGGTGCATATATAGCCTAGAGGCATTGTCAGTGGCAATACAAACACAGAACCTCTCCTCAGCTCTTTGGTTTTCCCTCCACGTTAGATCTCATTTTCTTCTCTTTCTCTTCTCTCTCTCTCTCTCTCTCTCTCTCTCTCTCTCTCTCTCTCTCTCTCCCCCTATGCATTACTATGTTTATAAATTATTACAGTTTATTCACTTTGTATCTCTGCTGTAGCTCACTCCTTCATCTCCTCCCAGTCCCCGCTCCCTCCCTCTTCTCCCTCTATGCCCTTTCCATAGTCCACTGATAGGGGAGGTCCTTCTCCCCTTCCATCTGACCTAGTCTAGTCTATCAGATCTCATCAGGAGTAGCTGCATTGTCTTCCTTTGTGGCCTGGTAAGGCTGCACCCCCCAGGGAGAGGTGATCAAAGAGCCAACAACTGAGCTCATGTCAGAGGCAGCCCCTGCTCCCCTTACTAGGGAACCTACTTGGAAATTGAGCAGTCTATGGGCTTCCTCTGAACAGAGGTTCTAGGTCTTCTCCATGAATGGTTCTTGGTTGGAGTATAGGACTCTGCAGGGCCCCCTGGGCACAAGTATTTTTGGCTCTTTTGTTCTCCTTGTGGAGTTTCTGTCCCGTCTAGGTCCAGTTCTTTTTATCTCCCTTTTCGGCCATAGGGTTTGCTTCACTCTGCCCAAAGTTTTGCTGAGTCTCAGTCTCTTCTTCCATATCCTGTTGGGTAGAGTCTTTCAGAGGTCCTCTGTGGAAGGCTCCTGTCCTGTTCACTGTCTTCTCCTACTTCTGATGTTTATTCTGTTTGCCCATCAGAGTGAGGTTTCAGCCTCTTCCTTAGGGTTCTCCTCATTTTCTTCATCCGTTGCTTTTTCAGTTTGCTATAATCCTTGCAACACCTCAGTGCTTCTAGTCGGTTGTATCTGGTTCCACTTAATTGGGGCAAACAGTGGAGTTTAAGGTTAGATGCAGAATACTGCAAGATTAGTCTCTCTGACTGACAATAAATGTATTACATTCTAAGTTGAAAAGAATACTAAAGAAAAATAAGAAGTAAAGAAGGATATGAACATGCCTTCCCATTTCCCGTTTCTCTGTTTATTCTGAAAGCTGGTACATAATGTTAAAACAAAATACACTTTCATCTCTGATAATGTGACTATCTGTATGCATTCATTTATGGAATGTCACAAAGCAGTGTTATTTTTTATTTTCTTCTTTTAAAAGAAATGGCAACAGCATTAGTTGTATTTACACTTGACAAAAATGTTCACTCTTCCCAAGGCTTATCTGACTATAAAATCTCATCAGCAATCATGCCACTGGAACAAATACAGTTTTTATAAAGTCAAGGTGTTTTTCTGCCAAGTGGGTAGCTGTTATTTCATACTGTGTATTCATCAAATTGACTCCAACCTCTCCTGAATTTCAAAGTCCCTATTCCTTTTGAGACTCTTATTTATTATGTAATATAAAACCAACAATTTATGTAATTTCATTGTTATATACTTAAGCATTCTTTTATTTGCCAAATTTCTTTAGCCACTCTCTCAAACTCACGCAGACACCAAGAATTTTCAAGAGAGTGAAACAAAACAGATTTTCAAAAGTAATAGAAACAGTGGTACCCGAGGTCTGAGACGGGCACAAATGGCTTAGAATAAAGATGTACCCTTGGACCCCTGTCTGCCTTGGTCATCTATGCTTTACTTTACATTAAAGAGCTAATGTAAATAATTATAACAATATAGTTATGAAATATTATTATAATATAAATTTTAAAAATAAATGTAATTAAAAGAAAAATAACTGTACCATACACTTAATTGCTTAAATTACAAACCACAAAATTCAATTTTTTCATTCCCAATGCCTAACTCATGAACAAAGGTGTTATGAATTTACCCCACTAGTTATGGCAAACTCATCCGTATCTCTTCATTTTCCATCACTAAACTTGTATAAACTATAATTAGCTTTCATGTTCTATTGATGATACCTTCTAAGGACCATTGCAATAATCTTTGCCCAAATACTGCTCAGTCTCCTTAAGGAATCCATCTGATCTCTTTAAAATATAATTTTGATGATTTTTTTTTCAGTCAGAGCCCCCAATATTTTCTATTTACATTAGAATAGGAAATCAAACTCCTTAGTAGAGTCTGTAAGGCATGATCTTCCTCAGTGAATTCTCACACCATATTTTCTTTCTTCTTTTACTATTCACTCTCTTGAAAACAGGAACATAGTAAGCATTTTTTTTTAATGTGCTTTTCTTTGGTTGTTGTTCTTTGAAATGCTCTCGTATGACTGCCTTTCCTGTGACTGGCTGAACTTCCTTTAAACCTTACTGTATAGTATGATCCTTACCAAGCTTTCTCCGGCAGTGTATCTACCCCCAATGCCATTCATCATCACTCCCAATGCCCCTCATATGTGCTTAAGCAAGCTGTGCACAGTTGCTTTCTTGTTGTCTTCTTAGTCATTTTCATAACCTGTAATTACCAATTTATTTCATTTCCTTGGTTACGGTATTTTTATTCCCCACTGGAGTAAAGTTCAGTAAATGTTGGAACCATGTCTTCCTTATTCTCCATTATGTTGCAAAGCCCTGCAAGTGACAGTGATTTCCTAAAATAAATTTTAAGTGGACCTTTATCTTCCTGTACATTATTTTTTTAAAATTTTAATAACTACAATATATTCATTTTGGACCACTCAACACTTTCCCCTGCCTCTCTGGGATTCATGCAAACACGTGGATTATTTATAAAAGAACTTTCATGCTTTAGTTCTTGTTCATAACAAAATAATAAAAAAGATCAGTACATATTTTTAAGATATTCATATCCAGCATTGTAAATAATGTAAGCCTAGGTCACATTCTGCTATATATTTCCATTTCTAGACCATCAAAGTGTGGGTTACAGGAATATTCTGAAGAGAGCACTCTGCTGTCTGGTCCATTTTCTGCACATTTGGCAGTCATTATGTAAGATTAATGGTTTATTCATTGTTCTTAACTGATGATGTTAATACAATGTTTCCCTGTCAAAATCTCCTACTAACTATAATTTATTCCTTCAAATAGTTATTTCATTAATTCTTTTCTTGAAATAATCACACCATTGATATGGCCCTCTATGTTATCAGAAGTGAAAAGATTCTACTGAAATATGCAGATGTTTACCATGAATTAATGGCTGTCATTAAGCTGACAAAAATTAAAACATGAGTCCTAATTACGTGATACCAAACTATGAAAAATGTTAAAATTAGAAGGTTCAGTGAGTACCAGCTAGTGAGTGACGGCACTTTCATCTTCGCCCTCTTCCTATACCTACTTGTGGCTATCGCTTTCATCAGACATCTGTGAAGGCAAAAAAAGTCATGATTTCAGAGCCAAGTTCCTTACAGTGTGCCCTACCGCAGTGCTATCCTCTCACCCCGAGAACTTCAATTTCTGTCTAAGTATCCTGTGTCATTTTATTTCTAAACCTTTTGTCATGTATTCATAATTTTATATGGATTTTTGTTTTGAATAAGAATGACTTTTTTTTTTAGAATGTGTTTATACACGTCCTCCAGGGTATATGTTTGAAGAAAATAGGTTCAAGATCTCACTTCCTGAGGGGATACCACAGGGTGGTTGGATGAAGAGCCACAAGGTTTTGGTTGTCTGTAGTACCATTCACGCAGTAGGGCAGCCTGTGGCTCTGTCATGGTTTTTTTAATCATTCCTGCTTGGTTCCCATCTTAGCAAGGTGTATTCTGTCCTTACACTCCCTTATGCTCTGGGGATGCTTGGGATCACGGAAGTCTACATTCCTAGTTGCTACTTTTATGAGATAAAGGGTTAATGGTACCCAACAAAGCCATTTTCCCCAGACATATTATGGTTGGTTAATGATAAGCACAAAGGGCATAAAGAAAAAGAATTATTGATGCAGCAAATGCTCGGTCGTATGATTTGTCACCACATAAGGAAAGGAAGTAATCTCTCTGAAAGTGAAAAGGTGGCATTGGAGAGAGAGTTGACTATCATAAATACCTAAGCAGACAATTTAAAGTCTGATACATATTTTTTGCCTGCATTTAGTAGAACATATTGGTTATCTTAAAATTATCTTTACATTACTTTTAACATTAAACACACATTTAGGTCTAAAGTATGGTGCATGTGTGAAAAAAATGCTTTTATTGTTGGGTTCTTTTGTATCAACTTTAAATGCGGAAGTCATTCAAAATGTGTAGTATCAGAATATATTTTACGGTTTATATTTTTTGGTTTTATATTTTTATGTTGAAATTGATTTTAAATGGGGTGATAAAAGAATACTCCACTCATTCTCCTTGTGAAATAGAAAAATACAGAATTCTGAAGTAATATAAAATCTTATACTTTTAAGTCAGTTTAAAATTATAGCCAGAACTTTATAAAAGGAGTTATACCTCCCCCTAAATGTCAACAGCTTGTTATTACTCTCTTTGACTTTTTGTCTCTTCCACATACTTCCATGTAAAAATGAGTAACTTTAGATACTGTATTAGCCAATGTATTTTGCATTGCAAGGATTAAATGTATCATGTGAATGCATTTGTTTTATGCAAGGAAAGTTTACAATTTTTCCTCTGAAAATAATTGATTATATTTTACTTTGAGTTACATAGAGCTCAGACTCAAATGTAATGCCTTTCAGCATTCCATTGAAATAAAAGATACTAATATTAGTTCTGTGATATCTTCCTATACCTGGGATGGATGATACATGTAGATATAATTTTAGTAATGAAAGCAAAACAGTACTTGGCAAAGAAACCTTGATTATCATCCTTTTTAAAGGTATTGACCCACAGACCAATATAAGGGTTGGGAGAAAAAAAAATCTACTATGCCTTCATATGTTCAGCAAACAAAACAAACTGGTTCAGGGTTGCATATATTTTACAACATTAAAAAAATTATTAATGGCCAACCATGTGACTCAAAAAAATGGCATGTTTGTATTGCTGCTTACGTCAATTGAATTTTTCAAAACTAGTAACTTTTGCCAGATTTTACCACTGTGAATTATCTTAGGATTAAGCTTAAAACAAATTTCTAACTAATTAAACACATATGCACTTTGAGTTCTAAGAGAAATAAAATAGATTTCTGTGCAGTTCTAGGAGATTAAAGGCCTAAAATATTATATACTTTATAGAAAGCTTGTAGAATAGGTGTAATTTTCCTAGGCTGGCACCGATGGATTTGATGGGGTTTATGAACATTTTCATCACAGCATATGAAAATATGTCCACATCTTGAACTGCCTGTCTCAGCCCTACTGCAGCTACACGCTGGAATCTGTTTACCAGAGATCATGCGTGGAAATAGAACCAAAAACATCCTTCTCACTTCCGAAGAGCTGAAATTGTTTTTAAATTAGACTGATTAAACATAAAACTAAATATTTATATTGAAAATATAACATGATAATCTCTCTGGTCAGTGACCATTTTAAACTATTCCATTTCAGGAGCTTCAAAGGATAAATACCGTGAGATTGGGTGAGGACTTTCTGTGTTCATGGACATTTACTAGAGTTATTTGCTATTTCTTCTGACCATTCTACTTCTATTACTTTGGCTTGATTTGGGAATCACCCTTGAAGATACCATATAAATTCTATAATTTGTGATAGATTATTTTTATTGACTTTTGAATAAAATTTGAAGCCTTATAAAAAGTAACGTTCATAGATATAAATGATTTTTTAGTGTTGAGTTAAACTTTATCCAGTAAACTAAAGCATACCATTAAATTTTAGACGTTGTTGCAGGTATATTGGAGTTTATATTCCACTGTAAATTCATTAAAATATGGGAGCATTTCAGGGTACCTACATTTTACACATGAGGGTTTTGATTGGTTGTAAGGTTAAGCAGTGTTGCCCAGCACTGCTTCGGGTAACTCAGATTTTAAACCCACGCATTTTGAAATTCCGAGTGACTATATGCTCAACCTGAATTTTGTTGCATCCATCTGAATAATAAAACTGCCTGTGAGGAATTGGTTTTTTATCTTTATGGTCTGTTCTTGGGGCTCTTCAATACAGAGCAGGAATAGAAGAGAGATTATATGAAAGGGTGGGAATGAGTGAGTTTCTTTCTTTTTTTTTTTTTTATTATTCACAGAGGGAGCTGTATGTAAGTAGGACACCCAGAAATCAAAATGAATTATTATATCAGCTAATTGCTCCCAAATGTACCTCTTTTCTTTTTCATCTTTCCTTCCTTCCTTCCTTCCTTCCTTCCTTCCTTCCTTCCTTCCTTCCTTTCTTCCTTCCTTCCCTCCTTCCTTCCTTCCCTCCTTCCTTCTATACCTGTGAGGTGTGCCTCGAGATTACAGATGATAAGTCATATAGAAAACCTGACCTAGTAACATAAAGGCAAGGATTCTGCAAGAAAGCACACTGTGAGAAAACGAGTATCGAGCCTCATGTGTCCTGGTGATGGGGGGACTTTTACAAGAACATGCTGTCAGTCTGACTGTAACGACCAGTGTGGCCCAGCCTCTTGCTGTTGCAAAGCCTGGAAAGCATCTTAGGGACAGTTGCTCAAGGCTCAAGTCTGGGTGCTCTGTGGCAGGCACCCAGCATCAGTTCACTGAACTGACACTGTTTTCAGCCACTTCAATCAATCAACCAACCAATTAATCAATCATTTGACTAATTGAACATAATCTTTCTGTGACTCATGCTTCTCCTTCTTCCCCTGGTATTCAAAGCCTACAGCAGACTGATCCACCCTGTCCATTTATTTATTTGTTTTTAATTATTACACTTTATTCACTTTGCATCCCAGCTGTAGCCCCCTCCCCCACCCCCTCGCAATCTCACTCACCCTCCCTCATCTCCTCCCATGCCCCTCTCCAAGTCCACTGATAGGGGAGGTCCTCCTCCCCTTCCAACTGACCCTAGCCTATCAGGTCTCATCAGGACTGGCTGCATTGTCTTCCTCTGTGGCCTGGTAAAGTTGCTTCTCCCACAGGGGGAGGTGATCAAAGGGCTAGCCACAGAGTTCATGTCAGAGACAGCCCCTGCTCCCTTACTAGGATACCCACTTGGAGACTGAGCTGCCATGGGCTACATCTGAGCAGGGGGTCTAGGTTATCTTTGGGAAGAGTGCAGGGAATCTTATGAAAGAAGGGGGAGAAAGAAAGACCTAGAGGGGACAGGAGCTCCACAAGGAGACCAACAGAAACAAAAATTTGGACAAAGGGTGTTTGCAGAGAAAGATACTCCAGCGGAGGAGTATCTTGACACAGAACTTGCCTCTGAAAACTCGGACTGAGTCCACTTGTGAGCAATGCTTGGAAAGCTTTGACTAGTACTTTGTGGCCAGCACCTGATTTATCTGTTCTATCCTGCTCTACACCCAACTTCCTGCCATAGCTGTGGGAAGCCTCAGGCCCCCTTTCCAGCTGCTTTTCCTTGAATGTCTGGTGCTCTTGGAAGAAAGTTCTCTCGGAGCTTATGGATGTTGACGTGTTCCTGGTGATCCGAACCCTGCACGGTTTTGGTGCCCCATCTTTATCCCTTTACACTCGCATCATCTACAAAATCGGGGTCTTTCTCCCAGTCATCGGCTCCTGCGTCCTCCTGGGTAAGGGACACGGCATGGCCTGCAGAAGCTTTCCACATCATTTTTTTTCCTCCCCCTGGGAAAAGCAGCTCTAAGTTATCTATCCATATCCAAGGAAACCAAGGAGGAAGTGAGGGCATCTGAGATGATCAGTGATTACTGTTCCAGCCAGGTTCGCCAGGCTCCTGCTGAGCCCTCTGCTCCCAGCGCCCCATGTACCTCTTTTCTTAAATTTGAGGGAATTTGTAATTCATGAAGGGAAAATCATGACTCTCCTTGTAGAAAAACTGTTAAGCTTATTTGTTATTCTGGAAATTGTCATGTTACAAAAAAAAGTCTTATATTCTATACTTCACAAACTAGTTAAAAATCTTCCTGCAGGACAGAAGGCATCTGGGAGAAAGTTGTGACTGGATAGGTAAGCTTCCATGGCAAGATGTCAGAGATAGTCACCGTGTCTAGAAAAATTCTGCTGTGTACAGCTTATCTAAGAAGAAATGCCACATAGGTAAAAGCGCATCAGGTACAATCTGCTAGAGTATGTTTTTCCTCCCGAACATCATGCAGGTTAAAGCCCCCAGATAGTTTACTTTGACTATTTTTTTCTTCATTTTCACATGACAGTGAACCCTCCTTTTCTCTTGTAAATGATTTCCCCATTCGCCCATAGAAGGAAAGGCTTGGATTTCTCACCCCCCTAGAAAGTATTAACATCACCATCCCAGTCACTCTTGAAAGCCCAAGTTCATTATCTATAGTACTTTTGTTTTTCAGTCTATACCTGTAAACCGTCTAGCACAGTCAAATATCTTCTGAAATTAGATTAGATTTAAGTAACATTTATCTTAGTTAGAAAAAAAAAAGAAAAAGAAAGAAAGAAAAGAAAATCCCAGCTGTTTCATGATACCAACAAATAGTCAGGTCTGGATGGAAAAACAAAACAAAACAAAAGGCTCACTAGCTCAGCTTACAGCCCAGGAACAAAAGGCCAAAGACCCAAGGCCTAAGGCTTGCTAGCTCAAAGCCCCAAAAGCCAGAGCACTGAAGAGCTGAAGCCTAAGCAAAAGCTAGAGCTAAAGCTAAAAGCTCTTTCTTCTTTCCGCACTGTCTTAAATACCGCTCAACTCAAATCTCTCCTACACTTTAATCCCTGTCGGCTGGTTTCTTGCTCTGTCTTAACCTAGGGTTAACTTTATTAGATCCTGAGACCAGAAAGCTCTTGGATTAAAGGTGTGTGCTAGGGCTGGGTGAACGATAATCACCTGTTTACAAGAAACAGAAAGTTCTTGTATTAGAGGTGTGTGATAGGGGTCAACCACACCGATGAAACAGGGTTTTACAGGTTTTACATAAATAATATATATAAATATATTATTTATAAATATGTATTTCAAAAATAAACCTAAAAAATGTAGCTTGTCTCCTTTGTGAAGACTTCTTATATTTACTTCTTTGTTCCAATTCTGTGTATACTAGGGACCGGATTTGGGTTTTGTGTATTTAGAAGCATGTATGTTGTATGTATGTATGTTGTATGTCTGTATGAGTTATACCATATGAAGGATTAGGAGCACTGATGGATATGCCTGCTGAGTTCAAAGGAGAATACTGAGTGTTTTTTTAGTTTTTTATTTTTTTTCTGTGAAAGCTTAAAACATGTGGCTTTTTACCTTATTCCTTTGAGACAAGAACTCTCATTAAACCTGGAGCTCACTGTTCTACAGCTAGGCTAGGGAGCCAGCAAGGCCTCATGTGCTTCCTGTCTATGACCCAAGTTGGTCCTGAGCACGCAGGGCTTTTTATGTGAGTACTAGGCATCGGAAATCAGGTCCTTGTGATTGGACAGCAAACACACTCACGCACTGAGACACCACCACAGTTTATTATTTTTCATCCTGTGCCTGTAAATAAGATGGCAATGATTCAATGGCCCATAGGCATGCCCCCAAAAATTGCTTGTGGATCCCATGTGGCTAAGGAGAGCTGTGGAAAAGTCTAAACTCAACAACATTGTGACCTAAAGGATTTAGGCTTTTGTAAACTAGATCACAGAATTCTCAACTGTGAAACCTGCACATTACAATGGCATGTTATAATGACAAAAAGACAGACACGCTTCAGTGGTTGTCCTTTAGAAGAAAGAATCTGCCAATACGTTATCTTGAGTTCAATCCCCAGTTCTGTTAGGAGTTGACATGAAGGAAATGAATTACTGACACCAAAACTCAGTTTCTTCGTCTGTTGTCAATGTTATTTAAGTTTCTTTCAGAATCTCCAAGAGCGCTTGCAGTACCCACAAGGTGTGAGCAAATGCGAGGCTACCATTCTATTCTATTCCTTTCTCTACTGAGTAACTTTTCCAAAGCCTTTAGGAATATTAGCCCAGATCTATATCCTTGTAGCCCCAAACACCACAATTATTCTGTGTAATAATCAATTTATACATCCAGGAAGAAATAATGCTCATTTTATACAATATTTATTCACTTTATATCTCAATTGTAGCCCACTCCTTCTTCTCCTCCCAACCCTGCCTTCCCTTCCTCTTCCCCTATTTCCCCTCCCTTACACCTCAGAAAAGGGGATTTCTCCCCCCCCACCAACCCACCCTAAGATATCAAAGTCGAATCAGAACTGAGTGCATCCTCTTCCATGGTGACCTGAGAAGGCAGCCCCACCAGAGGAAACTTATCAAATAGCATGCAACAAAGTCTTTGTCAGAGACAGCCCTGGCTTCACTTCCAGTTCATTCATTATAAAGGGAAGGCAGAGCAGGAACTCAAGAACAGGAATCTGGAGGCAGGAATGAAAACAGAGATCATGGGGGGATGCTACTTCCTGGCTCGCTCCCAAGGCTTTTTCATTCAGCTACCTTTCTTAGGCCTTCTAGAACCTCCTGCTCGGAATGGCACCACACACAGTGGGCTGGACCCTCTTACATCAATCACTAGTCAAGAAAATGTCCAGAGACTTGCCTACAGCCTAATCCGATGGAGGGTTCTTCTCAGGTAAGGTTCCCTCTTCCCAGATGACCCTAGTTTTTGTCAAGGTGACAAGAAACTAACTGGCACAGGAGCCTGACATCTTTTGGTTAGAGAGGGCAACAATTTAAATATTATCTTCAAGTAAAAAATAATGCTCATTTTACAGACAATGTGACATAATGATTTTCTGATATTATTATAAAATTATGCCACGTTGGATTTAATAGTGATTCTAATTTCTGAGAGGAGAACATAGATAGAAAATATGTTAATGTTACAAAGTCCTCCTTAATTCCATATCCTCTGAGAACACTTTAGCTCAGTTTTATTAATCTTATATCTTGATCTGTCCACAAAGGAAGATTTAGAACAGATTTTTTTTTTCTGTACAATTTTCCTGCCAGCTTAGACCAGTCATCATTCAATTCTATATAGCTCCTTAAAGGCACTAACTGAATCCACTCTTCTAAGTATTCTAAGTTTGTGTCATATTATTTTATAAACAGGTCTTGGTAGTCCTTAAATATTAACAAGAATAAAAAATATTAGTTTTTTGACAAGTCTATATTTTGTGAAATTTATAAACCATAGTACAAATTTATTATCAGTACTTTGAACAACAGAATATGTATTTTCAATATCCTTACTGTTGAATATTCTATGAGTCTTCTTGTGTAAATAGATGCTTTAAATATTAAGTGATATTTCCATGTTACTCTACAAAATGGTTAAAGAAATTCATGTGTATCCAATATCTGAATAAAATTAGTGTTCTACGTTCCTTTGCTAGAATTTTATTTACACCCTACTGCTACTAGCTACTTCTTCGGAGGAAAAAGCTACATTGCTTTTATTTTTAAGTATTTGATCATTAATTTTGAAACACATTTTAAAATACTTTTCACCTTATTTTTTCTTATATAAAACCAGTAGATTAATATAACCTAGTGGTGTGGGCCTTAGTAATTTTTTTTCATTCACTGACATAAAACTTGTTGATTTTTCTAATTGAGAAACTTATCACCTAAGACATTGAAATTTAGTGAAGATTCTCTAAGATGCTAATTTGGTTACATTTGAATAATTAATGAGTGGAATTATATAATTAAATAATGTGTCAAGAATTTAGTTTACTACTACTACCTTGTTTATAACTTCTTCACACTTTAGGTTAAAAACCCTTGAGCATTGCAAGCTAGTAAGTGAGTATTTAAAAACACTTTAGACAAGTCTTAGAGTTTATAATATTTTTCAAAAAAGCTAGATAGACAAAAATATATTAGTAAATTCACAGAATTTAGGCATACACAAATAATAAATTTCGGTAGCTATGCATTTCATTGATGAATGTTCTTGATGTATATTTTATGTAAATCTCTACCACCAATTTCTATCAATTTATCTGGCATATGCTATTTAGTAACAAATATTTAATCTAATGTAAAATAAAATGTTGAACATGGCTTTTTAAGAACTCAATTGAGGGTAACAAATAGTTACTCTAAGAAAATAAATTAGTTGAACTTGGAAAATAAATTATTAGCTACCTAGGTGCGGTGGCATGTAAGTATCAGAAGTCGTCATGAATTTATAAATTGATAGTAATATTGTGGCATTCATTATCTATGGGGAAAGCGTGAAGTTCTTGTGTGCAGGGGATGGAGCCCAGTGAGGTTTGTCTTTTCTATGTTACCATGGCTCTTTGTGGTTTTATTGTTTCAGTCTTGTTAAGGCAGCCAGTGTTGTGGAATCTCTTATGTTCTTGAGCCCTGTCTCCACTGATGCCTTGGATGCAGGAACTGTGCTGTAGATATAGGCATTGGGTCTAGGTACTTCATGGTCATTTCTTCTCTGCGTTTTGACCTGTCATGCTGTTCCGTGATGTGGTCGGTATGCTGCAAGGAGGTGCTTCTGTGATGAACAGTGAGAGCTGCACTTATTATTCAAAATCTCAGAAGAAAGATCAAAGACAATACTGGAAAATGGAAAAAATCAACGATGCTCATGAATTGGTTGAGAATGACTCTTCTACCAAAAGCAACTAACAGATTAAAACCAATCAAAATCCCTACAGCATTCTTCACTGAAAAATAAAAGAAGAATACGAAATACAAAAATTTATATGGGACTATAGACCAAGGTTAGCCAAATAATCTTGGGGAAACAAAAAGAATGCTGCAGGGATTATCATTCCAGATCTCAAAATAAATTGCAAAGCCATATAATAGTGGAAGAGTATAGTATTTGCAAAAACCAGACCTCTAGAGCAAGGGAATGAAATAGAAGACCCCGACACGACTATACTTAACTACAGCCATCTGATATTTTACACAGATGCCAAAACCATTTATTGGAGAAAATACAGAAGTTTTACAAATGGTGTTTGGAATACTGGATGTAACACATACAGAAAACTAAAGCAAGACCCATATTCATTACCAAATGGATCAAAATTCCAAATTTTGGCTTCTTACAAAATGGATGTGGCAATATTAAAATCAGAAATGAGAATATTTAAAATAGGGAAACATTTTAAGAAATTATGTACATATTATTATGTTCATATGATTGCAGTTGGGTAAACATGAAAAACTAGGACATTTGCTAGCTTTACACTTATGCATGAATAGATATCTTGAGTTATAGCTTTTATGGAGATAACGAGTCTACATTTTTTAGTTATTTTAGTACAAGTATTCACAGAAATTAAAATAATGTATCTTCTGTTGCCCCCAAAACTTGTCATTATTGTGTATAAGAGGAATGCCATGTAAAATTCCCCATCCAAACATACAATTTTGCCTGTTCCTTGTATTTCTACCTTGACTTGCTCTCAGGAGTATTATTTGCTTCTGTTTTGTCTTTCTGGATATACTAATCATTAGTGATCTTTCAACGAGAGCTACCAGGCTCCACTTAAAATGTTTGGCTTTTATTATGGCATTCTTATACATATGTATAATTATAGTTTTTCATAATTAATCTCCGTGCTTCTCACCCATACCCTCCCCTAGTCTCCCTCACCTTCACAAATAGTCGGTCTCTGTATGCGGGTTGAGCCTAGGTTAGTCCCCACAACTTTAATCCCATGCAAAGCATCACATCTCATCACATGAAAAACAAGGAAGTAAACCAGAAATTATGTATCAGCCAGTTACATGTGCATCCTGTATAAAATAAAAAGTATTTCAAACCAAAAAAATAAAGTAAAATTTATAATGGAAGAAGAAAAAAAAAAGTAATGAAAAATAGTCACTATTGTGTTTTTTTTTGTAGTTCCTTCCTCATGAATATTTGTCCAGAGTATTTAGATTAAAATAATTGCCTGCTGTTTTATATGACAGATACATCATTAATTTTGTGAAATTGACAGAAGCTGAATTGCTTAGAAAATTTCAATTTACAAATAAAAATTTCTTCAATCAGAGGTAAAAACAAAAAAAAAAAGGTTGGCTTTTCTTATTGTCATTACAAGTTCTTGGTTTTTTGTTTTGGCTTTTTTTTCGTATGGTTTGTTTCACTTTCTTTACTTATTTGCAATATTTTAAAATTATGTATCACTAACCATTTTATTTGAGTTGCTCTGTTATTTAAAGGTATCTCTAAATTTGAATATTTGAAATCAAAGCAAATTCTGTTGATCATATTCCTTAACTGATACACTTGGTGATACTAAGACGATTGCGCTTGACTTTCCCATTTTTGCACAAAAGAAAAAACACCCCTATAAGAGGGGTGCCATACCAAATCCCTACTGGTAGCAGGCAGTGAAGCATTATGGTTTTGAGCTAGCATTACAATTGAATGGTAATTCACTCAGGAGGCCGCTAACCTTGTCGGTCCATAACTCAGCTATGACTTTTATAGCATGACTTTCCAACACAGTGTTTTCACTGTGAAAGGAATGGGACATGCATACTTCTTACACAGGGGTACTCTTGTTACTGTACACGATGTTAGAGGCAAAAAATTAAGCAATATCTTAAAATGTTTCCTACTGCCTCATTTCAAATTTAACCATTTTTTTCCTGATTTTCCCCCATAAGGTTACTTTGTATTTGCTTTCTTTTCCCAACTTATTCCTAGCTTTTTCTTTCTTTCTTTCTTTCTTTCTTTCTTTCTTTCTTTCTTTCTTTCTTTCTTTCTTTCTTTCTCTCTCTCTTTCTTCCTCCCTCCCTCCCTCCCTCCCTCCCTCCCTCCCTCCCTCCCTCCCTCCCTCCCTCCCTCCCTCCCTCCCTCCTTCCTTCCTTCCTTCCTTCCTTCCTTCCTTCCTTCCTTCCTTCCTTCCTTCCTTCCTTTCCTTCCTTCCTTCCTTCCTTCCTTCCTTCCTTCCTTCTTTCTTTCTTTCTTTCTTTCTTTCTTTCTTTCTTTCTTTCTTTCAATTTATTCATTTTGTATCCCGGCTATAGCCCCCTCCATTTCCTTCCAGTCCCACATTGGCACCAACAAAAAATTATGTAAGGTTCAATCTTAAAAATCTTTTAAGAAAACATTTATAAGATTATGAGCAGTGGTCAAATGCAGATGTCCATCTTTTCAGAGATATTTAAACTAAGTTTTGAACAAAAATTAAGTTCTTTAAATTAACATTCTGTTTTGAAATATAATATAATGCACACATTCTGTGAATTGCAGACAGCTGTCTGCCTGACCTATGTAAATAAGAGAGTTATTTTCTAGATCAGGAATGGATAGTTGAAAAGCTATGGTAAAAAGAATGCACTTTGGCAGCATAAGCACTAATATTGCATGCTGTGATGTTCCCAAAGTGGGCTGACAGTTATTACCAATGAATCATCCCACTTCAATGATATTATATGCTTTTGCCAAGTATAGATGAAATAAAGGAATGCAATGGCATCACTTGGCAAAAACGATTTTCCTTTGAGAAGAAGAAAGCATGAGTTAATATAAATCTGACTTTCCCCTCGCACAATGGTGTCAACTTTATTTTAGTTATGCAGAGTGAGTGTTATCATTAATATATGGATAATGGGAACATTTTATCACAATATAGGAAATTACAGTATTGTGCTATAACTTGGTTTTAAAGGCAGAATCATTATAACATCATGGAAATGTAGACTCAAAATACAAGACAACCATATATCAGGACAACTATGTTTGCTGTACTTCATTCATGTAAAGTGTTCATCTACATTTTTGAAAGGATATTAATTAGGATTTAACTTTTTTAAACTTTCTTGCTATATTTGGATATCTTTTTCTTTATGGTGTTAGAATGGAGTAAAGAATGTTCACATTAATGCCATCACACACACACATGCACATAAACAAACATGTAAATATTTGTGTGTGTTTATGTGAATGTAAATTTACATATTTAATGATAATTATGCAAAAATAAAAATATTAAGTAAATTGTGCACATGAGACAAAAATACTGTTGAGTTTCCTCAGTCTATGCAACATTTGCACTAAACTTTGGTATAAAAGATGTACTTTGAAAACAAGTGATACATATTTATTGCCGGGAACTATGGTCACAAAATAAGTGCATGTAAACAGCAGTGTACAATATAAAAAATTTGTATAAAGGCTCAAACCTTATATTTGTTGTTGAATATTTTGCATTTGGGTAGTTTTGAAGTTATAGATAGAAAAGTAGTTAAAAGATACATTTTGGGGTTAGAGGTAAAGTATTGCCTGAATTGTCTGATCCGTTAATTATCTCCTCGTCATGTAATTATTTCACTGTGATAAGAGTAAAGAGAAAAGACCAGTGTTTTCTGTTTGGTTACCAAGACCTGGAAAGATGAATGGACATTGTGATGGTGCTGCAATTGCCTCTGCATTTTTATCACTTATTGGTGAGAACAATTTGCTACAAAGCAATAATAAAACGGAATGTAATCAAATGTCACTATGGTCTGTTATACTGCAATAATGTCAGATAAGAATAATAGGTTTCATAAAATGCCAGGCGAATCTGGGAACAACCTGATTCTGTTCATGTTCAGATTCATGGCTCAATAAAATGTATTCATATACATTTGGCTCACATGCGTTGATATAAAATAAGCTACATCTTTGATTTTATTTAATTATATTGATTTTCCCCACAGTGGATTATTGAAGGTCTTTATTAAATAAGGTTTGGTGAGCAAAAATTCCTCAATAGATTTGAAATCCCAAGTATAATAACAAGGAGAAAATCTATTTAATATTTCTTCATTATAGGGCATGTTGCCACAGGAGGAAAATGAACCAATGGCATATCTTGTTTATAGTCCCAAGATAACAGGTTTGTGAAAGAAACATTAATACCAAGAAAATTAACTAATTGCATAACATAAATTCTAAGGCAATGTGTCATTGTAATTGTGATTTCCTGAAATGTTTATTCCTGTAGTCAATAAACAAGCTGTTGTTAACCATTCATGGTTGTTGAGGCATGAGAATAAAAATTCCCAATGGATTGACTGGCAAATTTTAACACCATCCCTATCTTGTGCTTAAGACATTGATATTTGAAGGAGATACCAGAGAGAGGTGAAGATGAATATATTTCAGCTTTTAGAGTCCCTTATAAAGTTGCTGGAGACGAGGTAAACAAACCTCCCAAGTACTACCTCGTGAATAAGAGGGAAACTTCCAGAAAGCAAAATTTAAACATAAACTTCCAAATGCTGATAACAACATGACAGCTGGCTTGATTCCTGCGCTTGCATGATTTATAAAAGCATGGAAAGTTGTGAGGTTCTATGCATTCTGAGATACAAACCAATAATAAAGAAGATAATATTTGACTTAAGAACCAAATATTGTTGGGCCAAACAGCATTATCATATTCTTTCCAGTTCTCTAGTATGTGGTCTTTGAGATACGATCATTCTGTTACTTAGCCTAAAACTACAATTACACTCATTAAAGCTAAAAGAAAAATATTAAAAAAAAATTAACTTCTGCCTGGAGGAAATGCACCGACATCAGTAGTTCCTCCAGTCATTAACCATCAAATACTGCCTCAGTGCTAAGACTCCCCTGACTATCTTTTGGATAAACCTCAGGTCAGACTCAGCTGTAAATCAATAACTTTCTCTTAGAAGTTGTATTTAGTGAAGGCACAAGTTAAGCTGCTTAAAAAGCATTTGAAGCCACAGTGATATAAGCACGTGTCAGTTAATTTCCGTCTTCTGTCTGATCAAGGTTGGCCTGGCAGCTCTGTTATCTTAGATATGTAGACATAGGGGTCAGATAAAGCACAGAAGAGATCCATGTAGTTCTCCTGTGAGCCCTTACTGGGCTCAGGAGCATCTCTGTCTCCCGTATTTCTGAAGCAATAGCTGGTCAAAGCACTGCACCAAGCTTCGAGTGAGGATAGGAACCAGGCCAGTGAAATGAAAGCAAAAGGAGTAATGCTTAAGAATGGTTAATCTTGTTCCATCATCAAAATAGACAGGCATTCTAACATGTCCAAAACTGGAGATCTTGATACCACCCCTTATAAGACCCATCTGTATTTTACTTCATTTCTAGGAAGGTGAACTACAACGCCATTTACTCATTATAAAAATGTTATGGTCTTTTAGAGTTCCTGTTCATTTTCAGTATCTTACTTCAGATTGTTCCAATAAATAAATTTTGCCAGCGTTTCATTTTAAATGTATCTATATTTCCCATTTGCATCTTCACACACCCTACCACCACTCTTGCCCAAGTTCCTACGATTTCTTACCTCTATTAGGAAACTGACCTTCAAATTTGTCTTCCCATTCTGATGATGCCTGGAATGATATTCTTCTTTACAGAGGAACCAAATGCTACTTTTCAGTGATGGTGACCATCCTTTTTACACAGTATCCTTCCTCTTTCTCCCACGAGTATCTCATCCCCATGCTCTCCCTCATACCTCTTTTTCCATTTTTTTTCTTCCAAATTGCTTTTCGAACACCATCAAATTGTGTTGTTTTTTTTTTAATTCTGACTGTTACATAGTATACAAAATAAAATGCATAATAATTATATAACATTTAATTTTATAATATTAAATAGATATTAATTTCTAATATTATATAATCATTTCATTTCAACATTCCTTAATATGTTACTCTTCCAAAAATAAATATGTATAGTTTTAAAGTATGTGCATTTAAGCTGGGTGTGGTGGCACAAGCTTATAATTCCAGCACTCAGGGAAGCAGAGTCAGGCAGATCTCTGTGAGTTCCAGGCCAGCCTGGTCTACAAGGCAAGTCCAGGACAACCAAGGCCACACATAGGAACCCTATCTTCAAAAATCATAAAAAAGTATGTACATTTATATGCAATATATATATAAACATTGCTACAAAATGACCACTTGAAATGTTTAATTAAAATAATGTCTTCTCATGGTATTTACTTCCAGTCACTGGAATCTGTGATAGATGACATGTCAAAAGAGAATTGAAATTTTATGTGCTTTCTCTGGTAGGCTCTCAGTGGCAGGCTCTCTGATTGCCTTTTCCTGGGGGGTGCAGCCTTGCCAGGCCACAGAGGAAGATAATGCAAACAGTCCTGATGAGACCTGATAGGCTAGGGTCAGATGGAAGGAGAGGAGGACCTCCACTGTCAGTGGACTGGGGGAGGGGCATGAGAGGAGATGAGGGAGAGAGGGTGGGATTGTGAGGGGGTGAGGGAGGGGGCTACAACTGGGATACAAAGTGAATAAACTATATTTAATATACAAAAATAAAATTTTAATTAAAAAATAAAAAAAGAAATACTGCCAACTTGAAAAGGCAGGACACTAAAGTGTCCTCTATAAGACTATAAGGAATAAGTCCAGAGGTCTTTTTTTATTTTTCTCGATGAGACCCATTTAGGAACTGTGATCTTCAGAATTTAAGATTATGTATATATGTTGTCTCAATGCATTATGTTTGTGGAAGGTTTGTGCTGTCTGTTGCAACAATAGCAAGTTAATACAAGGCCAACACTCTAATGTTGTTTAGCTACTCTCTGAGCTCAGACAAAGTGTTGGCCTGAGACAGTGATTTCTATAGTTTCTGGGAGTATTTTTGATCACTAAATAACTTGTCTCATTTCACCTTGTGTAGCATAAAGTGATGTCCTCTTTCCATAAATTATAACTGTATTTTTAAGACGGATTGTAATTATTTTGATTTTGGACAAATCTTTTACCCTAAGTAGAAGAGCTAAGATTGGAAATAAATTTTGGGGTTCTAAAACAAAACTGGTAACAACCTTGTTAAGTGTCATTTAGAGTCCTTGTTAACAAAGGCAGTGAATAACTGGAAAAATAGTTGACAAAATTGCAGTTTAGAATCCATCCAAGAGTTCTGATAAAATGAATCAGATTTGCTTCATCCTTCCTCACCAGTTAGCTATTGAAAACTTAAATCAGTACCTAGCACTTATCAGATGCTAACAATGCAGCAGGTACCATGCTGTCATTTGTTCATTCACAACGATAGAAGGAAACCATTGTGATAGGTGGTGTTTGTGTTTCCCTTTATGAATTAAAAAAACAAAACCTAAAGCCTAGAACAGTAGATAAGTTGTTTGAGAACATCAGATTGTACGTATTTTGCAGACAGCAGTTTCTCTTAGAATCTCTGCCTCAGCAATATGTTCATGTACTTACACAGTTGGATGGTTAAGAATCAACAATGGCAGAGAGATGGAGAGCCAGCTTTAAAGCGTTTATATGAACTCATTACCCCCGGAGTTCTCTTGCCGGTTCCTGTCTGGTGTTTCTTCAAGAGAGCTGGTGTATACCGTGCACTGTGGATGTGGCTGCATGAGAGTATGTAGGTTTGTGTCTTTTTAGCACGCACCTACCACAGTCTGGATCTCAGTCAGCCTCACAGTTAGTGCACGTTATCCGGGATACTTGGAAGAGAACGTGACTTTGACATTATTGGCTGACCCCACTGTTCCTGTATCTTTAAACAGTCATGTCTTTTCAGGATAGCCTTCGTATAATTCTATATTTAGTAATATTTTGATGTGTTCTTTGTTCTTTCAACACATATTGAGTTTTAGCAGTTTGAAATCTCTTTGAGATAATGAAATAACACTACAGGGATATGTTCCTAGGATATTATTGCTATTAGTAGTAGTTGTTGTTGTAGTAGATTATTATTAGTAGTAGAAATAGTAGTAGTATTTTACTGGATTGTTAACCTTGGTCATTCTTTTGGTTGAGTGGAAATTTTTATTATAGATGTTTTTGGAGAATTAAGTCAGTCATTTATAAGAGTTCAGAGTAAGCAGAGTAAGTAATGGACTAAACTTGGCCAGCAGACTGAGAAGAGAGGAGAGAGATGGGGGGTCGGGTGGGAAAGGAAGACCAAGTGAGAGAGGAGACAAAGAAGACCAAGATGGTGCAAGGTCTAAATGGCGGAGCGATGTAGAAATGAGAAGCTGGGAAAGGGAAGCTCATGATCTGGACACATTTAGGATTGGGGGGGCTGGATGAGAAGAGCTGACCGGAGCCACTGGTACTGAGTGAGCCTGGAGGCAAGCATAGGCAGTTAATTAGTTAGTTATTGAGGTAGTTAGTTAGTTAGCATTAGACCAGTTAGTGATTTCTCCCGAGTTTTTTTTTTCTTTTCCCCTTCCTTCCTTCCCCTCTCTCTTTCTCTTCCTCCCTTTTTCCCTCCCTCCATTCTTTCTACTTTTCTTTTTCCTTTTTTTATTTTATTTTAATGAGACCGGTTTTGTCAGTATAGTCCCAGTTCCCCTGGAACTCACTCTGTAGACCAGGCTGGCCTCAAACTCAAAGATCCACCTGTCTCTGTCTCCTGATTCTGGGATTAAAGGCACAGGCCACCAAAGTCCTGCTTTGTTCTAAGTTCCTTTGAACCTGACATTCCAGCCTTTTAGTTGCTGATAAGGGCCAACAAGGTTTAAATCAAAGTGGCATTTCTCTCTCTCTCTCTCTCTCTCTCTCTCTCTCTCTCTTATTTTGTGTAATAGGTACAAACTAAGAATTTAACAGGAATCTGATTGTTAATATAGTGTTCAGGATATAAATTAACCATCAAAGGGAATAAATATTATGACTACTTGTTCAGCTTTATTTAAAAATAAAATCAATATGCAATATATTTCCTGAATTTCCATGTCAATAAGGCCCATGTCTGTGATTTAAATGATTTACTAAATTACATGAATGAAATTCAGGAAGCCAACTACATCTCAACTTATAAAATGAAGACATAGAATTTGAAGTGAATGTATGTGACTCTCATTGGACTTTCTTTTACAGTGAGTACATTGTAACACATTCATTTAATTTTATTTATACTCTTCTTTTGTACTCTGTCTTGTAAGGATTAAGTGAAACTAATAAAATTTGTTTAATTATAAATATAGGGATTGTACAGCTACATGATACTCCATTATCCATTCTAAAGTATTTGAACATAATTTATTTTACCATGTTGCCACTAATCACGTGGCTGTTGACTTTAGAGTAAAACTAATTATGATGGCCTGGGATTGAGCTTAGTGGTAGAGCTCTTGTTTAGCATGTGAGAGACCCATGGTTCAATGTTGTGGACCGCCTACAAATGGATATTTTTATATTTCACTCTTCAACTACTAACATTTGGAGCTGTGAATGACAACATTTCTGTTTGCTTTCTGTTTTGCATTTTAATACTCAAAACTCTGTTGAACAAAGTGAGTAAAATTAATATTTTGGAGTCTATGACAAAAATGTTTTTTTTAGATTATTCAAATGAACAATGAAAGAAGACAAAATGATAGTGAAATAGAGCTTATGCTTAAACATCAAGGGAAAAATGTTAAACTGAATAATTTTAACACACAGTGAAATTTTGTTTTGTAAGGAGTGAGGACACAGAAATAACTTGCCTGACCTGACTGATCCAATATTTTCTATGTTTTAAAAATTACTAAGTAATAATATTAGTCATGAGGGAAATGCAAATCTAAATGACCCTGAGATTTCACCTTACACCCATCAGAATGTCTAAGATCAAAAATTCAAGTTGACAACACATACTGGAGAGGATGTGGAGAAAGGGGAATCCTCTTCCATTGCTGGTGGGAATGAAATCTTGTACAGCCACTTTGGAAATCAATCTGGCACTTTTTCAGACAATAATATTTTTATATATCATTATCTCTTTTATTCTTACTATGCATATATAACTATCTCTCTTTCTCTCTCTCTCTCTCTCTCTCTCTCTCTCTCTCTCTCTCTCTCTCTGTGTGTGTGTGTGCGTCAGAGGGTAAGGTTTGACAACTATTTCAACCTGCTTAGCCATCTCACTGACCCTAAACTCCTGATATTTTTAGTATGAAACAATATGATAATATATAGAAGTAAATTCTTCTTTAGAGCATTTATTAACTAGTATGTCTTCATATCAATGTAGTACTAAAATTAGCTGAACAAAGTGTATTTGGAGATATTGAAGAAGATAAAATGAAGTAATTAAAACACTTGATAGAAATATGACTTCTTTTAATAGCCAAATTTTCTGCATATTCAGAATGCATATTTAATTTAATGTGATATCGCATTCAAGTTATTGTTATTATTACTTTAGTATCTCTTGATTCTTTGCTACCAATAAATGTAGTTTACCGTACTATGTAGTGGAAAATAGAAAGAAATTTTCTGCTATAATATATTATAGTGAATAAAAACAGACATTTCTTATTTTATATATGTAAAATTTTACAATTAGATAGTAATTGTTTTCAAGTATTGCTCAAGTGTTCCATTATCAACATTAGTTATGTTTTAATAATAAATTGCCCTTGCTCTTCACAGTAAATTTTGGAGCAGAGAGATTATCTGGTTATAATCACTACCATTAATAATCATTAATAGCATAAGGAAATCATCAGGTATTTAAGATAACCATAAAATATAAGCAAAGTAATACAAGTGAAGAATGAAGTGTTGCCATGTATATGAAAAGGGAGATTGCGAAGTTTGACACTTAAATTTAATCTCATACACATGAATTATAGTGAACCCCAAATGTAAGAAAAGTAACTAGCAATCAATATAAAACATCGCCTCTTTTGCAAGAGAGCCACACAATAATTTATAGCTACACAACCATAGATAAAATTTGAGTTACTGTTAAGAGGAGAAAAATGCAATAAATTGAGTATTTTGGTTGTAATGTTATAAAAGCAAAACTCCCTGTTTTCTTTCCCATGAAATCAACATCGACTTTACTGCTAGTGCCAACGTCAATTGGAGTTTGAATATCAAGAATGAAAAAAGGCAAGAAAACATTATTAGACTGTCAGTCTCCCCCAACAATTCCAAAAACGCCAGATGTGTACTTAGTAGTAAATCGTTCAGTTCTGTGATGTTTCAGCTTCTGAGTTGAGGGTGTTGGAAAGAACTACGGATGGCATCTGGAAATGGGACAAACGTGAGCAAGTTGTGAGATGGCAATGGCGATGAGCACAGTCGTGGGAGTTAATTTTTAGTCTTCGGAGGAGGAGAAGATTTCCCAGGTGCATGATGTTTGCGGAAAGACATTTAGAGAACTCCTTCAGGTTCCTTCTGAGGGTTCGAGCAGCAGGTCTCTGATGGTTTCTGCCAGGATCAGCACGCGCACACAGAGAAACACCACACACCTGTCATGCTGCCAGAAGGGAGCTGACAAATTCATTTACCAGACAACCTGCACCACACACACACACAAATGAAGCTCTGCGTTAAGAGGCAGCAAATCCAACATAGGTGAAGGAAATGAGTTTCACCCCAGCTAACTGACAGAACCAAGGTTACAACACTAGCAGAAAGCAAATGGACATGTGCCCTGGGATTCTCACAGGAAAGCATAGCCTTTCTCCTCTGTTGGAATGTGCTTTGCTGTTGTGCGTCATCTCACCCATGTTTGCCTAGATGAGAGACCAACAAATCCAAGTTCATTTCAAGATGAAACATGTTTTGTGGAGACCTATGAAACCAAACTGAGCTTATTAGCGGGTGTGGTTTTCATCACTCTAAACAAGTAAAGAAGGTAAACAGGGACCAGCTAGGCATAAAGTATGCAAATTGCATATCCATTCCAGTTTAGATTTGAGATTATAGCTTGAAAATGTTCCTCAATTTAATTCCTAAGATATAATGGAGGAAGACAACAGACTGGTAAATCTCCTCTGGGTGTAGAGCACTCTGCTGACCCCACTTCAGCAGATGAGTATTTTTATGTATGTGAGGAGGCACTGCCCGTATCTAGGAAATAAAGTAGGTTACTTACAAACAGTGAACATGTGAGAGCTCTTGGGGAGCCAGGGTTATTCTAAGTGTTGAGTTCATGTCCTCTACAGAGCCTCTGTAAATGGCTAAATATAACACCAGAATTAGAAATATAATTATCCCTCAACATGAATAGTCACTAAGTCCTTTACTAAAGCCTATCTACTTAAAACAGAGTTATTTTGAGGGGCCTTATTTTTAATACAGCATTTTGTTAAATTTGACCCATCTGATACCTTTAGCTTTCTCCCTGTAAAAACGCATTGTGTTTCATTTGCTTTCATATGATTTGTATTACATTATGAAAAATTCAGACTGATTATAGCCTTCCTCTTTCTCCTGTGTGCATGTGTGTGAACATAAAAGAGTAATTGGAGTCAACAGAAAGATTGACTGTTCTATCAGTGCTATTTTAAGAGATGAAGACAGCTGTGATGTGGACTCGTGTTCTCAGAAACCCCAGCTAGCGTGAGGAGAATTCCTAGCTCAGAGTTCAAGAGCCATTTCCTTTTTTGAAGTTCTCCTTTTTATATAGGATCACTTTCCGGTTGAGGACACTCATGGCTGTTTATATTTGGAACACTACACGTGAGGGGAGTCTGAGGCCTTGGCTTACTTCACAGGGCTGGCCTTTCTGGCAGAACAGGTGTAAACCAGCTCGTGTGCTCATGAAGCAGGAGAATGGAAAGTGGATTCTTGTTGTGACAGGATAGCCAAACAAGCTCACTTGAAATCAAGTGTAATTTGTTTTTAGTGTTTATTAAGCTCATTTTAATTGTGTCCCAATTTTACCTAGTAAGCTTTTACCAATAATATAAAATTGGACTTTTCAACCAAGATGAATGCATGACATCAGCAATAGTGGGCCTTCTCTGGTTATGGTTTATTGAGGAAATAGATTAATAAAGGGATCTGGCGTTGGATTCTTTTGTGATATTTACTCTGAGAGAAGGCATAGGAATCAGTGACCTGCTTGTTCCCACACTCAGGTATCTCATAAAAACGCTGAAAACTGGAAGGCATAATGCACACACACAGGACCTGCTGCAGCCCCTGCAGGTCCTATGAATGCTGCCTCAGTCTCTTTGAGTTCAGATGTCCTTCTGTCATGTTGATTTAGAGGGCCTTCTTTGCTTGATGTCCTCTATCCTCTCTGGCTTTTACTGTCTCCTCTTCCTCAGGGTTGTCTGAGTTCTAAGGGGAGTTTTTGATGAAGTCCAAGTTGGGGGTTGAGTGTCCCAAGGTCTCTTGCAAAATGTCTATGAGTCTCTATTGTTGTTCCCATATACTACAGGAGGAAGCTTCTCTGATGATGGCTATGAGCATAACAGAATGTCATTAGAGGCATTTTGTTTTCCTCAGAGGGGCAGTAGTATTTTATTTTACTCTAGGTCTCTGGTATACTCTGTGTACCTAGTTTCTGGTTCTTGATTACCCAGGCACTGTCAGGAATGGCTTGTACCTTGTGGAGCGGGCTTTAAGTCAACTTAGATACTGGCTGGTTACTCTATTATAAACTACAACTCACACGAGCAGAAACATAAAACATTTTCTAAATTAGATAATTCTAAAGACAAAGCCAAGCAATTTTATAGGTCTGTCTGGCAAGATAGCATAATCTGGAAATCCTAAAATTCTTTATAAGTTAGCTTTGTAATGTTGGTTAGCATGCTCTTTACATCCAGTATTATTAGAAAGATGTAATAAAATATGATACAAAATATTGCAATAAAAATAAAATATTGTAATAAAAATACAAAATATTACTGATAGATGCATTATCTGAGCTTAATAGATATTTTTGAAGTTGAAATATAATAAATGCTACTTTAACAAGGCTCTCATGTTGTCAAAGAAATAGTAAAAGTAAAGCTAACTTCAGAAAATTTAAACAATGGATTCTACAGTCTCTTTTAATGACAAAAGACATTGAAATGTGAAAGAATAAATGATTTGTTTGTAATTCTAAAGACTGCTAAACAAAAATCATGAATGTACACTTTATGGCCTTAATTCTTCTTGCATTTCAAATGCAAAAGTGATGTATATGTTAGCTTAATGAAGTTTGTTTTTGTTTTTGTTTTTGTTTTTTTGTTTGTTTTTTTTTAATGCTGTGTCACTACTGGCCTGACCATGGTTGAAATCTGTAAAAACGGAAAGTGTAACTAAAGCTTAAAAAAGACAAACAAGAGAATTAGACTAATACTAGTCTATACATACAACTGTGAACTGCTGTAATCTAATCTCAGGTCACTAGGTCCCATAACTTGAATGACCAGAATTCCATTTGGACACAAGTGACTGACTATAGGATGTTACAGCAACAAAGGCCATCAGCAATTCTACTTCCATTAAAGGAGAAATATAAACTAGTTAAAGATTTTCTTTTCTTCTTATTTTGTGTTTAATGATCCTAGGAATTCTGCATAGCTGCTTGCTTTTAGAATTACCAAAGATTTCACTAGTACTTTTTTTTTTTTCAAGCAAGTAATGGATTTACAGGCAGTATTCCATGAAAGGCTAGAAAATATCTGTGGTCATTTCAATTTAAGTACAGGAAATGTCCTTTGAATAGATGTCAGGTAAATAGCTTTAGAAATGCTTCTGTATAGATTACTTTTGTCAGATACACAGTAACTTACAGAGATACTTAGTGAAAATTTGTATCTGCTGTGCTATGTCTTTTGGCAGTGAACTCTGGGGAATGTCTAGTAGTTCTCTGCTAAGGATGCCTATGGAGCATAAAGGAAATACCGAAAGCATAGCATTTTTAAGCCACTTATTAGGCATTTTCTTTATGTAATCTCTCATTAAAATAATTATATTATGCTATATAAAACTTTAATTAAGAAATGAGTTGACCAACCCATGAGTTATATCACAATAACAAAACAATGATTTATTT
Source organism: Meriones unguiculatus (assembly GCF_030254825.1). Lineage (NCBI taxonomy): Eukaryota > Metazoa > Chordata > Mammalia > Rodentia > Muridae > Meriones > Meriones unguiculatus. The sequence goes on along the minus strand of NC_083362.1, from coordinate 55,560,164 downwards.
TGGTTTAAAGGATAATGATTTAGTTTGGTATAAAGGATATTAGAAATAAAAACTGTCACATCAATTATTGTCAGACATTTACAGGCTTCTGATGATTCTTTAAAGGTGTCCATATTACTTCTCCATATAAAGGAATATTGAATAATGGAAAATATATATACAATGCTATTCTTATGAAAAACACCCTGAAAATGTATTAAAGCCAATAGAGTATCACTAGTGAACATTAGCAGAAAATAACAGAAGTAATACAAAGTTAGATATAAGTCTGAGGATAATTTAGAATAGCAATAAAGAATAGTAAATTCAAGGGTTAAAGAAAAGGAACAAAGGAAGATGAAAATGGAGCAACGTTAAATAAATGGATGAAAAAGAATAAAGAAAATGTTAGGAAGTGGAAGAGAAAAGAGGAATTAAAACATAACTGCACAATAAAGAAAAGTGTTGAAATAAACTTTAATAAATGTAAGAGGAATGAAAAATAAAAATGACATATTTCAAAATTATGTGCTTTCTATATGTGCTGAATTATCATACACTTGAAATATGTATAAATATCTCCTGTCAACAAAACACAGATTAATATTGTCTGAAAGTGAATTAATATGTGGTTCAGTAGAGAAAGCAATGTTGAGTTGATACAATTTTTATATTTCTCCTTTTATTAGAGATGGATTTTTTTCTTATATGATGACTGTATCTCCTTCCTCCACTCTTCTCAGCTCCTCTCAACTTCCCCTACATCCCGACCCATTCCTTTCTGTCTCTCATTAGAAGACAAGCAGGCTGTTTTAAGGGGTACACTAGGTCCAAAAAGTAAAAATGAACTTTTACCTCATTTCTCCTTAGGGTTGTAAAGGGAAAAATCAAAGAACCTCCTTTTGTTTAACGTTGAGGAACAAATATAATTTTATCAGTATACTTCTTTGTTCATGATTTTCATTTTAACCCTAGATAAAAAAAAAATGTGAAAAAAGCTGCTTCCTAGACTCATATGAATAGTCCTTAATATACAAAACTAAATTTAAAACAAAAACAAATATTCTGTTTATATTCCTGCCTACCTAAATACGTGTTAAACTCTAGCATCCGTGAATAATTCATTTTAGAACACTAACATGAAATAATTAAAGGCTTGTTCAGGAAGTTGTCCTAACACTCACACAGAACTTGGTCTATCCTTAGCCTTGGGGAATGCCTAGGGCTAAAAGCCATGGGTTTGGTGATGAAATAGGGATCATGACTGTAGTCAAAGGATGAGAGAAAGCCTTCCATTGCTGAGCTGAGTGTAGAGTAGGTCAGAAAAAGAGAGCAGGTTAGAAGACTGGTGGACTGGGTCTGAGGAGAATGAGAGCGCTTTCTGTTTGTTTTCCTTGTGAAGAATGTGTAAAAGAAACAGAAAATAAACCCAGTGCATAGCATGTCATTTCTGCCTCACATTCAATGTCCACTTAATCAACCTGGACACTTGAGCAATTTAATCTTTTTAGGTTCATCAGAAAAGAGAAATGAGTTTGGCTACTATGCCATGTTATTTTGCTCTCCTTAGAACAAATAAGCCATCTAGTTCTTCACGATTTGAAAATAATAATGCATATCCTTAATATGTTACTTAGAAATTAGTCCATTGAGGTTACTACTAATTGATTAATTTTGAAGAAAATTATATTGGATGCTAGTGATTGCTAATTTGTCTCTTCTTACATGATTCATTATATTACACTTCACATTTGTCTGAAGTAGTTTTTCTCCTCCTGTTTCAAATTATAAGTACAATTTATATTTAATATTATTAGACTTCTCCAGTATCATATAACTGCATCCGAATTACCCCCAAAAGGTAAATCTCACTGAATAATGTCATCAGTACTCTGGCCTACTCAGTCATGTCAAGAAACTGAAACTCCTTTAGCAGTTTTTTGTTTTGTTTTGTCAAATTTTGTATTACAACTCATTTGTGGTTTCTTAAATGAATTTAGTGAATTATTCCTGCATAAATGGAACAAAATACAATAAATAAAAGTATAAGATTGTGTGGGTTATTATATAATTTATATTGAGACATTGCATGTATTTATATGTACATATATACACATATGTATCTATTTGCATGTACACGTAAAATATGTAAATGGTATACATTGATATATGTGTAGGTATATGTATATACATGTACAAATATATGTATGTATCCGCATATATATGTGTATATGTATACACACATGTATATATATATATATATATATATATATATATATACATACAACCATAGCTCTCCTTAAGAGACAATATAGTTCTCTGACTTGTTGGAACATTGCCCCTTTATATTTTTTTGGTAGCTGCATTTCCACTAATCTTGAGTTTTTAAATTTTTTATGTAATATCTTATTTTCATTTCACTCTGCATATATTTTCACGTATTTCAAGAACTTTATATATATATATATGTACATTTCATATACATTGACAGCACTCATTTTCATTAAATGGCTACACAGTTTCTGGCTATTACAAATAAGGCTGCTACAAACATGGTTGAGCAAATGTCCTTATTGTGTACTTGAGCCTCTTTTGGATATATGCCTAGGAGTAGTATGGCTGGATTTTGAGAAAGCGCTATTCCTATTTGACTGAGAAAGCGCCATATTGATTTCCAGAGTGGTTGTGCAAGCTTACATTCCCACCAGCAGTGGAGGAGGGTTCCCCTTTCTCTACAACCTCTCCAACATGTATTGTCACTTGAGTTTTTCATCTTGGCCATTCTGATGGGTGTAAGGTGAAATCTCAGGGTTGTTTTGACAGCCACTCCTGATGTGATCTGATAGACTAAGATCAGAAGGAAGGAGAGGAGGACCTCCCCTATCAGTGGACTTGGGGAGGAGCATTAGTGAAGAAGAGGGAGGGAGGGTGGGACCGGGAGGGGAGGGGGGAGGGGCTTATGGGGGGATACAAAATGAATAAAGCGTAATTTAAAAATAGACTACACAAGATGGCAATAGCAAACATTTTAAAGGTTGCATAAGGTAATATAAAATTATTATTATTTTTATTATATTAATGTCCTGATCAGATTTGTAATTTGTAAGCTATTATTACTGAGAAGGTCTGTTGGCCTGGAGGGACACTAGAGTAAGTTTTTGTTTAAAGTTTGTTATTGTCTTGAAGGAATATATTGAGAAGTGCTTTAAGGGAGACACCCTGGAGATTTCAAGAGGAGGAAACCATTTGGTCCATTTGGAAAATATATAAAAAAATTTCCATTGAGCAATAATTTCAGTTCTTTAGAACATGCTAAGAAATAAAACATAATAAAATCATTGATTTCAAGAATGTATGCAATAGTAAGACAATAAGTAGTAAACAGGAAGCTAAGTTCTACAACTAAAAGAGCCTTTCTGATACAAGTTCATGAGACAATAACAGATAAATAAATAGGAAACGACTTTGTTCTGAAGTTACAGAATGCCAGTCTATCTAGAGTTTGGGAGGAACACATATGCATTTGAAGAAATATTATGGGATAAATTTGTAATGAAAGATGTCATGGAAATATAGCTGAAAGGTTCAGTTGAAATCATGTCAAAGAGAATAATGTACAACTTTGGCCTAAGTAATGTAGTCCCCTGTTAAAATTCTGGGAAGCAGAGGTAGACAGTCATGTCCAGCATTTTTAGAGATCCTATGTGATGATTACCATAGGCATAAAAAAAATGATCCGAGCACATGTTGGATACAGCCACTCAGTACAGTTAAAAGGAGTCATTCACAAAACACAGCTTGCTTTCCTTCCTGCTACTGTTTCTCTTATCTCTTGATTGTTGTATTTGTGTGTGTGTGTGTTGTTAGTGTGTGTGTATGAAAGAGAAAAAAAATATTAAGCAGCTAATGCATTCATGTTCATTCATGAGAGATCAAGCAGTATGTTGTTATTGCCTTTTGTTTTTATTGTTTAATCATGTCAATTTTTGAGTGGGTTACAACTTCAGTAGCACCCGGTTGCATAGTTTGGCAGGCACTGGAAGCACATGAGGCCATATAGTCTGGTAGTATTAATGAGGAGTTCATGTAGAGAAGAGAGAGGTGTGTGAAGTTTAGAGCTGGTATATCTAGTACTAAGTCCCTTCCTTCAGTGCCTTTTTTATGCCCTAGTAAAATTTAATTGCTGCACAGTCTTTCCTGAAATGTCATAGTAAACTTACAAGATTCCTCTTGATATTGTTTCTGTCACTAGGATAATGTTTTTATTCCCATGTCTTCTGACCTTTTTAGCCTTTAAGCAAAATCAATGGGCACATTTACATTTACTTTGAACTTCTAATTTCTATTTAGAATGATAAAGTGCATGTGTAATGTTTTCCAAATTCCCTTTGTCATTGATTTGTATTTCAGCAAATATGTTTAGTGCCTTTTGCTAGTGTACACATTTTTTTTTTTTTATTTTTCTGGTAGAGGTTCATAGTAGTAAACACTGGTCAACAAAACCTTCCCTGCTCTAGGGGAGAATGTTGGTGACAAGATAGATGTAAGCCATAGAAAACATTACGGTGCAGAAGTGAGTAGTGGTTGGCTCTGCATTGCAATTATTTAGAGGATTAATAGAAGAAGTCTAATTAAAATTATTATTTGAATAAGACCCAGAAGAGCAAGAGAAGACTCGAAGATACCAAGGAGTATGCTAAATATTTAAACTAATCCAAATTATGTGAATGGTATGCTTCAAGTTATATATTAATAAAATTTTGGGAAAGAGTAATTCATTTTGGGTTATACTTTCCTGGGAATTTATATATTTGCTTTCCTCTCGTTAAGCATACTCCTTCTTGGTATCTTCTAGTTTTCTACTTGAGAAAGGCCAAAAGGTTAACACTGTATCTCCTAGGTATGAAATGAGGTCAGTAAAGAAATGGGTCACGCCCTCCCAAGGCAACATGTGCACAGAAGGTTTGAGAACGGTTCCTTAAGCAAAACTCATGTTCTACTTTAATATATGAAACTTGTATATTGGTATCTTAGAGAAAAATTGAAAGAGATAAGGTATATGTGAGTTAGAAGATTCTGATGATGTTGAACACTACTTCCTTCTGATGAATTTTCTAATAACAAATAGTAACTGGGTTACGGCTTCCTTGGATAATTACATCTAGACTGAAACCGAAGAGTTCTTTACAGCCTCATTACCTTTGAAGCAGTTTGCATTATAAGTAACTCTTCCAAAAGAAAGCAAAACACAGTGATCATTATTAAAGGATTAATTACAGGTAATTAAATTTTAAAGTACATCAAATTAAGCATTTATAAAGTATATATGCATTTATCTAACTCAGTAGCAAAGATAATATTTATAAATTAGAATTAATCTGTCCCCTCTATTCTTTCTCCAAATGAATGCCTTTCTTCAGAAAAAAATAAATACAATAATAATTAGGTTGTTGCTTTAATTTTATTATATTTTCATTTATAGTCCAGAATTTGTTTTCTGTTGTAGAAAAAAGTATGTCAGATGTAAAGTTATGAACATTTTTTTCAATCTAATCCAACTAAACTATTCTAACATATCGATAATACCTGATGATTGCAAAAAAGAAGTGATACTGGACAGTTCGAGAATGGATGTTGTTTCCCTAGGTAGAATATGAATATGGCATTGAAAAATCTCCAAGTTATAGTAAAGTAGGAGAGACATGTTCTGTCAAATAATAGACTTATGGAAATATGGTACATATCATAAATAAAGCTTTAGAGATATAGAGTTACAGGACATTATGCAGTATGTGGGGATTTCTTCTTGGGTAGTTCAGTCCCTTTGGAGGAAGACTCCAGGTTTATCATCTGGACCTAGGGCTGACATATGTAGATTGTAAAGAAAAAAATCTAGGGAATTTAAATATAATGATTAAAAACAACAAGGCTAGAAGTAGATTCTTTTTTTTAGAATTTTTACTCTCTAAGTCACGTTTTCAGAAAATCTTGATGTAAGCATAACCATGTATATCATATATCTTTTGTCACTGCTTACAGTTGCTATACATTAAGACTATAGAGCAAAAAGAAAAATTGGTGATAAGAACAGATTATTACCCAACTTCAAGGTTTCAAAAAAGGAATTCAAACAGCAAGAAAGTGAGATCAGAAGAAAGTACAGTTTTCAGAGATCAGGAGTTTATCGTTTGGTGATATGGCATTAAAGAACTAAAGATGTAGAAAGGAAATGGGGGTATTAAATAAGCACACCTTTCATGTCAAAAATAATTACATTTTGTTATTACAAAAGCTAGAATGTAAAGCCAATAGGCAGAAATCATTGAATAAAGAGAGAAGTATTGCTTAGATATTATTCTATCTATTTTACAATATAGAATTTGAAATAATCACATGGAATGCATTCATTGATAGAATTTCAGAAATTAACAGAAGTATCATTATGGCATAAATATAGTGTATAATGGAAATAAAATTTAAATTTTACAGTATATTAAAGAAATTATCATTTTTCTTAGTAGGGAACTAGAAAGGGTGATTCTGGTAGTTGTTAGAAACCAAAACAATAGGTTTGGTTTTAAATTTGGTAATGAAATGTTACAGAGTGGTTAACTTGGAGTTTAACTGCCTATTTTTTCTATTACCACCAATACTCAAATGTATGTGCAGTAAGTTCTGCTTGGTGCCTGGTGACTTTTCTTGAGTGATTTTAAGAACTTCAGATTCTCAGGCTCATTTGTGTGACCACAGTTTAGTCATGATATCTTTCCATGAGATGAAAATGCTGTTGTTTTAGTACTGCATGCATTTATTCAGTTAATCAGAGTCAGACAGAAAGGTGATAGATGAAAAATAAATAGAAAGATTTGATAAATAGATGATAGATAGATAGATTGATTGATAGACAATAGAAACAGACAGATAGTTGCTAGATTGGTAGATAATAGTTAGATAGATGCTAGATTGATAGATAAGAGAGTTTCATAAAAAAGAAAGATAAATTAAGAGAGAAATGATAGGTAGATAGATGAAACAGAGAGGATATGTAAATAGAATTTTAGCAATGCAATTAAAATTAGTTGATAAAACTAGAAAGCATAACGCACTTGGAAAGAAATAAGAAATTTTCTAGCCAAAACTATGCGCATTTTGGGGAAGAGCCCCCTAAGGATTAGCCTTAATTATTTTTTAACTTATTCTTTTATTAATTATAGTTTATTCACTTTGTATCCCAGCTGTAGCCCCCTCTCTCATTTCCTCCCAATCCTACACTCCTTCCCTCTTTTTCTCTTATGCCCCTCCCCAGTTCACTGATAGGGATGTCCTCCTCCCCTTCCATCTGACTCTAGTTTATCAGGTCTCATCAGGACTGGATGGATTGTATTCCTTGGTGGCCTGGTATATTCAATGACAAAAACAAATTTAAAAAATATCTACCCCTGTTTCTCTGCCATTCTATATTCCTCTACAGAGAATTCTCTGTTTAGCTCTGTTCCCTATTTTGTAATTGGATTACTTGGTGTGCTGCTTTTCAGCTTCTTTAGTTCTTTATATACACTGGATATTAGAGATCTGATAGACTAAGATCAGAAGGAAGGAGAGGAGGACCTCCCCTATCAGTGGACTTGGGGAGGGGAAGAGGGAGGGCTTATGGGGGAATACAAAGTGAATAAAGTGTAATTAATAAAAATAAAAATTATATATATATATATATCCACAAATCCAGTGTTACAGAAGATATTAAAAGGAAAAATGCAACCAAGGAAAGCTATCTACATTTAGGAAAACGCAGGAAATAAACAACCTCACTACAGCAAAACTAAAAGTAGCCAAGCACACAAACACTACCACAACAGCAAAATCAAATCATGTAACAACCACTGGTCATTAATTTCTCTCAACATCAGTGGATTCAACTCTCCAATAAAAAGACAGACTAACAGAATGGATACATAAACAAGACCCAACAATGTGTTGCATACAAGAAACACACCTAAGTCAAAAAGATAGACATTACCTGAGAGTAAAGGGCAGAAAGACAGTTTTCCAAGCAAATGGACCCAAGAAACAGCCAAGAGTAGCCATTCTAATATCTAATAAAATAGATTTTCAACCAAAATTAATCAAAAGAGATGGGAAAGGTCATATCATACTTAATTATTGAGCAATGAATATCAAAATGAATATATTAGACTAGGAATAAAAGGAACTTTGGTTCATTTTGTCTTTTAGTGAAAGTGTTTTTACTGTTTCTCTAATGCATGTGAATTTGTGCTCTTTTTTAAAAGCACAACATAATCATATGTGATGAAAACAGTTTTCCTCTTGACAATCCTCCATCTTGCCCTCTTCCCCATCACAAACTACCCTAACTCACTCTGAACAAGTCTTTGATATTTTGAATAATAGTTTCTTAGATTTCAGAAGCAAATCTGTAAATAGAACCATTCAGTCAATAGTACTGTTTAAACTAATATTTTGAGTTAGTAGTTTACCTTGGACAACTGTACATTCAAGTCTTACTGCTTGTAAGTTTATTTATCTAATATTTTTATCAGCTGACACTGAATTATAAAAATGTGATTTAATGTGGATTAAACAAAACTTTACAGATATATACATAGCTTATGTATTTTTCATTATTACCCATATAAAACTGCAAAATTCAATTGCCAGCTATCAGTTCAAAATTTTTAGATTCATTTGTTTTTATTGTATGTGGATAATATTTTGCCTGATGTCCACAGAGGACAAGATAGGGTTTCTGTTATCTTAGAACTTTGCTATAGATGGTTGTGAGCAGTTATAGATGGATATGGGAACTGGAAATTGGACTTAGATCCTCTTCAATAATGGTCGATGTTCCCAGACCCTCAATATTTTGAATATGGTACATTTTGCATATTGCCTCTCTGACAGCTTTCCTAATCTTGCCTCTTAATGAAGATCATCAGAGAAACTGTGTTGCCACATTCCAGCAAAATAATAGCAACAGCCATTTTAACATTAACCAATATAAAATATTTTTAACCAGATTAAGGTTATTTGATTACTATTGAGATTAAACTTATTTTCATTTATTTTATTACGGTGTGTCTTCAGATTTGAAATGTTATGACTCCCTAAAAATAACTGTTTATGATGTAAAATAAAAGTAGTGGATTTATTTATAAATAAACAACACTTTAAAAGTTGAAATAAAGCTGGGCGCATGCTTTAAATCCCATCACTTGGGAGGCAGAGGCAGGTGTATCTCTGAGCCTTGAAGCCCTCTCTCAGAAAACAAAAAACAAAAAGTTAAAAAGGAAAGTTAATTTTGCATTTCATTTTTGGATTAGACAACGTTGTGGTTGCATTCTAAACTAGAAAAGGGATTAGCTATATGTCATTAATAAATTGTTTAATTTTTTTCTATCAATTTAATGAACTTGTGAAAAGCATCAATACACATATCTTTTATTAATGCAAGTTTTAGGAAGCAGATCCTTGGTCTGAAACAAGAATATTTTTATATCTGCATTTTGTTACATACCGCATGAACATGCTTTTCTTAATTACATTTGATTAATTTATTGTTGCTCTGAGATTGCAGCTCATCATCCATCAATATTTGTCCATAATGATAAAAGCACTTTATTCCTTGTTAGATTTGTTCTTTTGTTGCATCTTCCCTTTCTTCCATTCTGAAACTGAATCTTCCTGAACAGCAAAGAGTAGATATAATGAGAATTGGAAGCTACATTGATCCTGAATTCTGAATGTGAACTAACTGTCTTAAGACTTTAAGCTACGGACTGGGACTGTTTGCTTCCTATGGGACCTTACAAATTTTAACTTGCTTTTGAAAAAGTTGCTTGTACTAATTCATATACTTACATATTCTAATTGTCACAGGTTTAGTAAATCTGAAAAAAAATGCAATACAGATAAAGATATTGTCCAATATTTAAGAGTAATAAGATCATTTTGTTTTAGTTAATGTCTTTAGGTATCTGTTTCATATAAAATCTGGTATTTATTTTAAAATGTAGAATTTTTTTATTTAAAAATGTAGATTTTGAATTTTTGTAGTATGAGTCTTCTGTTAAGCCAGATATTTATGTATAATAATAGAAAGGTCTCTGGAGTAAAACAAACTTTACTAGAATGGGGCTACAATCAAATCTGTTCTTTGCAAAATTGCAATGACTCTTTTTTAAATTTGATTTTATTTATATATTTATTTATTACAATTTATTCACTTTGAATCCGGTTGCAGCCCCCTCCCTCATTTCCTCCCAGTTCCACCCACCCTCCCTCTTCTCCTCCCATTTCCCTCCCCCAGTCCAATGATAGGGTCCTCCTCCCTTTCCATCTGACTCTAGCCTATCAGGTCTCATCAGGACTGGCTGTATTGTCTCCCTCTGTAGCCTGGTAAGGCTGTCCCCCCACAGATGGAGGTGATCAAAGAGCCAGATCATGTCACAGACAGCCCCTGTACCCTTATTAGGGTACCACTTGAAAACTGACCAGCCAATGGGCTTCCTTTGATCAGACAGTCTAGGTCCTTTCCATGCATGGTCCTTGGTTGGAGTACCAGTCTCTACAAGCCCTCCAAGGCCCAGGATTTTTGGCTCTGTTGTTCTCCTTGTGAAGATTCTGTCCCCTCCAGGTCTTTCTGTCTTCCTTTTCTTCCATAAGGATTCTGGTATACTTCATCCAAAGTTTGGCTTTGATACCCTGGTGGTAGAGTCTTTCAGAGGTCCTCTGTGGAAGGCTCCTGTCCTGTTCCTTGTCTTCTCCTATTTCTGATGTCTAACCTGTTTGCCCTTCTGAATGAGGATGAAGTATCTTCTCTAGGTTCTTCCTTGTTGTTTAGCTTCTTTAGGACTATAGATTTTAGTATGTTTATCCTAAATTATATGACTACTATCTGCTTATAAGTGAGTATATAGCATGTGTGCCATTCTGCTTCTGGATTACCTCACTCAGGAAGATCTTTTCTAGTTCTGACCATTCAAATCTGCCTTCAAATTTCATTATTTCCTTGTTTTTAATTGCAGAGTAATATCCCATTGTGTAAATGTATGGGAGCTGAGGTAGTCTCCTGACCCAAGTTCCATTGTCTACCTCATTAGGGAGGACTGTGGCACACTGGAGCACCTCCAGGCTTGGAGATCTTTCTGCCTGCTCTCCAGCAATGGCTCTTGAGGTAGCACTATTCCTAATTTTCTGAGAAAGCACCAGGTTGATTTCTAGTTGGTTGTAAAAGTTTACATTCCAACCAGCACATCTTCCCCAGTATGTGCTGTCAATTGAGTTTTTGATCTTAGCCATTTTGGTGGGTGTAAGGTGAAATCTCAGGGTTGTTTTGATTTGCTTTTATTTCCCTGATGACTAAGGCCACTGAGCATTTCTTTGAGTGTTTCTCTGCCATTCACTATTCCAGAATTCTCTGTTTTGCTCTATACCCTATTCCTAGGCATATTTCTAAAATATGCTCAACTATACAACAAAGACATTTGCTCAACCATGTTTATAACAGCTTTATTCATAATAGCCAGAACCCAGAAACAATCCAGATGTCTCTCAACTGAGGAATGGAACAAAAATTGTGGTACATTTACACAATGGAATATTACTCAGCAATTAAAAACAAGGAAATCATGACATTTGCAGGCAAATGGAACTAGAAAAGATCATCTTTAGCGAGGTAACCCAGAAGCAGAAAGACAAACATAGTATAGACTCACTTATAAGTGGATATTAGACATATGATGTAGAACAAACACACTAAAATCTGTAGTCCTAAAGAAGATAAACAACAACGAGCACCCTAGGGAAGATGCTCAGTATTCAGTCAGAAGTGTAAACAGGATAGACATCGGAAGCGGGAGAAAACAGGTACCAAGAAAGAAGCCCACCACAGAGGGCCTCTGAAATACTCTACCCAGTAGGGTATCGAAGCAGATGTTGAGACTCATAGCCAAACTTTGGGCAGAGTGCAGGGAGTCTTATGGAAGAAGGATGAGATAGAAAGACCTGGAAGGGACAAGAGCTCCTCAAGGAGACTAACAGAGCTAAAAACCTGGCCAAGGACTATACACACAGAGGACCTAACACCTCTGCTCAGTTTCCAAGTGGGTTCCCTAGTAAAGGGGGTAGGATTGTCTCTGACACGAACTCAGTGACAGGCTCTTTGATCCCCTCCCCCTGTGGGGTGCATCCTTGTCAGCCAGAGAGCAAGACGATGATGCAGCCATTCCTGATGAGAAATGATAGGCTAGGGTCAGAAGGATCTCCCCTATCAGTGTTCTAGGGGAGGGGCATAGGGAGGAAGGAGGGATAGACTGGGAGGAGACAAGGGAGGAGCTATAGCCAGAATACAAAATGAATAAATTGTAATAAATAATAAATAATATTTTAAAAGAAAAAGAAAATTTGCAATGGCATGATTAACAGATAAGGTAGAAAAGAGTTATTGGGGGAATCACACTTTATAATTCATTTTTGTTTATATTTTAGTGACAAAAATTATTGAATTAGTTGTAACTTTAAATGGATAATATAGTTTATCTCTCAAGTAGAAATCGTCAACCTGACATTGCTGATTTCAGAACTTATTTGTCTCTGTGAAAGTAGAAATCCTAGATCTCTATGTAGTTTTTTTCTCCATCCTCATCATAAAAATTCTGTTGTATTCCACAAGGCTCTCATAGTCACAATTCTGTTAAAATAAGAAGGAAGTACAAATGCTAAATGTGTGTCCTTAATAATTATACTCTTTCTAAAAACTGTATACTGTATATCCATCAACACCCTATAGTTCAACTAAGGCTAGTCACTTGTGATCACATAACAGAGACTAAACTATGAGTCTTTGTGTCACTACGCTGCACAGCAATTCATATAGATGTAGGGTAAGTGAGACCTGAAGAGATTATATGGAATTTTTCTTTCAATTTTTACTTGTATTCATTCTTTAAATATATTTAGATTATCACCAAAACCTCAATATTTTCAGAGCTGTCTTATTTGATACAGAAAAAAGTGAACCCATCTTTATTGTAAGTATCACATTGTTATATATGCATGTGTAACTGAAAAGCTAAAGTACTCCAATCGCCCACCAAGAGTCCTGTATAGCTCTTCCCAGGCAACAGCTAAGAGATAGTTTCTAATGATGTCTTTCTTCATAGGAACATTTCCTTGCTCCTAACCTTCATGTAACTGCATTGGACACATACAGAATTTTTGGGACTGGTTGTTTGACAGAACACATTTCCCCTGAGAATTATCTAGAAACACAATATATTTACAAGAGAGAAGAGAATATATTAACTAAGAAAATAAAACTTAATTTCTGTATATCTTCTGTTGTAAATTCTAACCAAAAAAGCATATAAACATACTCTTGAAATAGGAGAAAAATATGTCATATGCTTCTTCTGGTTGGCCGTCTTGAAACTGATGAAGTCTAAGGAAATGGGTGTGTACTTGGGAGAGAGTCTTAGAGGAGAGTTACAAATGGCTTGGACACCCACTTCTAAGGCCCTGTTTGTTTGCAGGCAAATGCTCTGAATGAGAAATATTGATATTCTCTGACGGAGTAGAGGATTTGAGCATTTCAAGAAACTTGGTGTTTTTGTTTTTCACAAAATTTAGTACCATTAATTTGTTAATCACTTTTATGACATTAAGAAGGAGGAAAAGACTGATATTAATGCTAAGTGCTTATATATTTGTCTCTTCTTAAGTTTACTTCAGAAGTATTTGTGTATTCACTTCTAATCCCTCAGAATTCTGTTATTCAGTAATAATATAATTACTCATTATTATTCTAAAAGTGCAAATAAAAGAATGTATCAAAGTAGAGAAAGTATGAGAAATAATTAAAATTACCAACAAAACAGAGAAAGCAAAGGGCTCTGCAGTAATCAAAGCGTAAGGTTATTTAGTTCTTTAAATTAAAGTGAGCTCTTAGCAGTCTTAAAATTTCTCAGTAATTAAATGGGCTCTGTGGTTTGGCTATTTTGACTATAATCTCACTGATTTGGATGGTATTTTATTAATGATATCTCAAGGGGAATTTTCACTCGCTTGAAAATTAATGAAATATTAATAACTAACAACTAAAGAAATGCAGATATGTCTGCTGTAGGAAAAAAACGTGACTAGCATCATACTCAGAGTTAGAGCATTTTATTTATTTTTCACTTTTATTTGTATTTTAAACATGTATTCAAAGGTATCTTTTGTGAGGACATGTAATATATATATTGCATTTACTTCAAAACTTATACAAAATATTTTTTATATCGATTTGATGTATTTAGGTACCAATGAATTATTTTTGAATAGGAAAATAGGTGTTTTATAGTTTCATCCCAGCATAAATCTGGGTGATGTTTCTGCTCTAATGATAAGCAAATGCCTCTTGTTATCAACAGGGGATGACTAACCTGCTAAAAGAGGAATTTGTGTGTTATTATATGACAGGATATGATCAGCAGAAAGTCAGGTTTACATTCATAAAAAGAAATGTTTCTGTACTCCAAGCTGTCACTCTAGTAGGCAAAGAGCTGATGTCTGTGAAAGGATTTTTCTAGGAACATTATACTGAATAAGGACATGCACAGCTGATATACAGTCAAAACTTAACTTTTATTTAGGTTATGGAGCTATCATCATAAAGACTTTTTGATTAATTGTAGGAATTACATGACCTATTTTCAAAGTTTTATATAACTACTCTCAAATCTTAATTAAAGATAAAAGCCTTAAAACTCTAGAAGTGTACTTGAGCCTCTTTTGGATATATGCCCAGTAGTGGTATGGCTGGATCTTGAGGAAGCGCTATTCCTAGTTGTCTGAGAAAGCGCCAGATTGATTTCCAGAGTGGTTGTACAAATTTACATTCCCACCAGCAGTGGAGGAGGGTTCCCCTTTCTCCACAACCTCTCCAGCATGTGTTGTCACTTGAGTTTTTGATCTTGGCCATTCTCATGGGTGTAAGGTGAAATCTCAGGGTTGTTTTGATTTGCATTTCCCTAATGGCTAATGAGGTTGAGCATTTCTTTAAGTGCTTCTCTGCCATTCGGTATTCCTCTACAGAGAATTCTCTGTTTAGCTCTGTTCCCCATTTTTTAAGTGGATTACTTGGTTTGCTGCTTTTCAGCTTCTTAGAGGCTCAAGTACACAAAAAGGACATTTGCTCAACCATGTTTGTAGCAGCTTTATTTGTAATAGCCAGAAGCTGGAAACAACCCAGATGCCCCTCAATTGAAGAATGGATGCAGAAATTGTGGTACATCTACACAATGGAATATTACTCAGCAATGAAAAATAAGGAAATCATGAAATTTGCAGGTAAATGGTGGGATCTGGAAAGGATCATCCTGAGTGAGTTGTCTCAGAAGCAAAAAGACACACATGGTATATACTCACTCATATAGACATACAACATAGGACAAACCCACTAAAACCTGTGCATCTAAAGAAACTAAGCAAGAGAGAGGACCCTAACTAAAACGTCCAATCCCCATCCAGAAAGGCAAAGAGGATGGACATCAGAAGAAGAAGAAAACAGGAAACAACCTAGGAACCTACCACAGAGGGCCTCTGAAAGCCTCTGCCCTTCAGACTATCAAAGCAGATGCTGAGCCTGATGGGCAACTGTTGGGCAGAGTGAACAGAATTTTAGGTAAGAACTGGGAAATAGTAAGAGCTGGAGAGGACAGGGTCTCCACAAGGAGAGCAACAGAACAAGAAAATTTGAACATAGGGAACTTCCCAGAGACTCATACTCCAACCAAGGACTATTCATGGAGATAACCTAGAACCCCTGCACAGATGTAGCCCAGGGCAGTTCAGAGTCCAATTGGGTTACATAGTAATGTGAAGAGGGACTGTCTCTGACATAATCTGATTGGCCTGCTCTTTGATCACCTCCCTCTGGGGGTGGGGGAGCAGCCTTACCAGGCCACAGTAGAGGACAATACAGCCACTTTTGATGTGAACTGACAGACTAAGATCAGAAAGGAGAGGAGAAGCTCCCCTATTAGTGGACTTGGGGAGTGGCATGCAAGCAGAGGGAGGAGGGAGGGTGGGATTGGGATGGGAGGAGGGAGGGGCTTATTGGGGGATGCAGAATGAATAAAGTGTAATTGATGAAAAATTTAAAAAAAAAAAAAAAACTCTAGAAGTGTACTGAGTGATCAAGTCTAGATAGAGGAGAAGAATAAAGTTGAATACGTAAATTGTAATAATAGACTTCAAAACATTAGACAGTTTATTGAATATACTCTTATTGATATAAAAATTATCTGTAGACTTTTATACAAATATTTAAATTTCTCATTGTTAACGTATATAGTTAGCAAATAACTGGAATTTTCAAAATGTTTGGCTTACTTTTATAATACTGTGATAGCCTTTGATCTCTGGCAGGATTTCTGAGAAGACAACACAGGAAGAAAGGACGTATTATGGTCATGGTGTCATAGGCTTTGACACATGGCTCTCATCTCTGTTATTTGCATTCATACACAACAAAGGAGAACATCATGGCAGTGGCTAGGTGATGAAATACGGTGACTCCCAGCACAGCAGTCAGGAAGCAGGAAGGAGGAAGGCTGGGGAATTTATGTAAACTTGCAGGTCATGCACAGTGACCTATTTGCCAAAGTCATTATTACCTTCCACTTCCCTCAACCTCCTAATAATATCGTCAAATTGTAATTCCATTGGGAGACTTATAAACCCATAAGGTTAGGGTCTTCAGGATCAAGTCACTCAAGACAAATAAACCTCAAAGATATGTGCCTTTAGGCATTTTATTATCAAACTGTGACACAAAGTGTGGATATTTGGTCAGACTCCTAATCAAATGGTGGCTCAAGCATCCTGGTAAAGACCTAAATGCTTATTACCCATACAAAGTTATAGTTGCTATTGAGTTATAATTTTGGTAATTTTAAAATACATCCTTTAGGCAGCAATTTCAACCCTATATACTTATTGTGTAAAATCTTAATGAAAAAAATCATAAGGGATATATCGATTTAGATTAGAGTAGACAATTGGAATAACTCATATCTATATAAACATGAGCATAACTATAATTATTACACATTTTACTATTACACAGTTCTATGAAAAATTACCTAGTTGTATCATTATTGAAAAAGTTTGCTGCTTTAAGTTACACTAAGTAAAGATAGTTTTAGAAACTATCCGACATTACTTTGGGAAAATTCACTTGAAAAATCTCTTAGATGTGAAAGGAAAAATACTGGCAATATTTTCCACATTGTGCATTTATGCATTACTTCAGAGACGTAAAGAAAATACGGAGGAACGTATCTTGGAGTCTCACCCAATTCACTTTATTTCCAAGAGAATGTCTTCATGTTGTAAGGTCTGTTGACTTTGTCACAGTTTCCTGAAAAAGCATATGACCACTTTTCTACTGTGTCCTCAAGGCATTTGGTGCACTATTTTCTCCAAGATACTTAAAGTTCTGAGAATCTATGATTCTGAGGACCTAGAGAGAAGATATAAAAACCTTCTACATAAAATAGAAGTACAAATAGATAACCTAATCTTGCCTATGGCATTCCAGTCGTAATACCGGAAATTCAGTCCTTTGCCCTTCTGTGACTCACTCTTTCTTGTCCCATTACATTTATGGGACAACATTAAGAAGACACTAAAATTTAACTTTGAAGAATATATCTTTTAACATATAGTAAAAAGGGCCACTCATAAACCATTTGTATGTTTCATTTTGTTATCATACCAAGGAATATTTTCTATATTGTAAGCCAGTGATTAAAGCAGAGCAATCTTTTTACTTTGTAAAGTTTACCAGAATACCAAAACCAGTAAAGCCTGGAGAATGAACACAATATATATATATATATATATATATATATATATATATATATATATACACACACACATACATATTAACTTAGAAGAAAGTTAGCTTATAACAGGAAAACAATAGAAAATAAATGACCAGGTTTTGTTTCTAAATGGTCTTAAGCAATTATGATTTGAATTCTTTAAGGGGAGGAGGCAACTGACTCAGTCTGCTTACCTTTAAATGTATTAACTTGATCTTGAATTTAGTCTAGCAAGATTCCACATTTGTTTTTCACTGAACACTAGCAGTAAAGATCAGTTTTCTAATCATTTGACATTGTTTTCTTTACCAGCAAAGGGACTTGTGTAGACCTGACGCAGAACATCTTAACAATAACCCAGATTTTGAGAACATTAGTGATCACTGTGCTTTAGAGATTTTCTGAAGAAAACCTTTACCCCCATTGACATTTCATAGTTCTTCATGGAGAGCTGAATATAGGTTCAAACATAGTTGCATTATCTGGCTCACTGCAAAAATAATTCCATGACAATATTTTCTTTGTTTGCCACAGTAATCCATAAACTTGAATGCTGTAATGTGCGAATGTGCTCAAATACTGAGCATTAATTACAACGAGATCAAATACTGACTTTATAGCAGATGCTACTAATGATGAGAAAAGATTATACATATTATTTGAGGGACTATTATTTTGTCAGCATGAGGTATTTTTAGTCTAGAAAGTAAGTTAATAATTCATTCATGAATAATCACTAAGACCAATTATTAAAATATATGTCTAACTTTGCAAAGCATACTTCTAAAATGCGTGCTTGTTTAATCTGGTGAGTTTTAGATGGAGAAAATTTCAGTGTACCCTACGTGTCTTTTTTATTTTTTTTTACAGTAAACTATAAATTGGTCCTGTCCCTATGCAAATCAGTTGAGGAATATGAACGACCTATGCCACATTAGCTTATATCCTCTGTATTGCCCGACACCTTCCTTATGTTTCATTTTTCTCTCTTGCTTTCCTCCGCTATTCTCCCCTCCTCTTTCACCTTGTATTTGTTTGTACATATTTAAAACAGTGAACACATATAGTCTGAAAACTCTACTACTTTGGCTCTCACTGTACATATCAACAAAAATAGCAATCAAAGTTGTTTGTTAAAGTTGTGCATCATAATGCAACTGTTTTATAAGTAATTTTAAAAGTTATTTGGAGTAGAAATCTGTATCCTTGGTTTAGGATGCAAAAGGCTCTTGCTGAAAAGATTAGAGAATTTCATGAATCAGGACATATTTTAAAAGTATTCCTACCAATTTTCTCAGTGCTCAACACAATTATTGCAACAATCTAACCCTGATGTCAGTGTTCTCACTAACATAAGCACCAATACATTATTCTCTACCTAAGAATATTTTATAACTTACCATTTCTTTTAGTAATGTCTTAAGTATTCTCAGCAGAGGACATGAAGAGATTTTAATTTCCTATCAACAGTTTTTAGTTGATTACAAACATATTGCAGTTATATATGAAACACAACACAGCATAAAGATGAAGACCTCAATGTTAAATGGAATAATCCATAGTTCAAGTTTCAGAAAAGCACTTCATTTTGTGTAAGTACTTACAGAGTATAGAAACTATAAGGACGTTTTTGGTGAAAGAAAAGTAAAAGACGGTGAATATTTATTAAATCTTAAAAAAAATCAGATCTCAAGTAGGGAAAGTGAATTATTCGAAGATACAGGTTTTAGGAATTTCTGGGTTATTGAAACATTTTGACCAGCAGTTCACCCAGATAAGTCATTTTCATTTCTGGGAGGCTATATGTAACATTTAAGGCCCTTAGTTGTGTCTTTTTAAAGAATATATTCTGTAGGGAGTTTGAAAATTTAAAATAAAAGTAGTCTATTTATATAATACTTTAAATATTAGAACACATGCAATTAGAGTCCAGCAACAACCTGTGAGAATGGTCTTTAGTTGCACATTATCTCAGTTATTTTTTTCATGCTTATTCAATTTGTCTCATTTTTGCATTACTACACAACAAAATTACACAACAAAGTCATTAAACATTCAGAAAACATGTCTGAAAAGGAAAGGTGAGTTGTGGATATAGTTTAGTTGAAACAATCCATTGCACAAATGAAGATCTGCGTTCCCTCTTTATTCCACACTCTGCTGGGACAGTTCCTGACACCTCTAATCTCAGCGTTTGGGAGGTAGACACAGAGGAGCTTAAGTTCAAGGTCTCACTTGACTAGTAGTGAATTCAAAGCTAGCTTGGGCTATAAAAACTGTATTAATAAATAGATATGTAGGTATTTAAGTAGGTAAGTAGATGACAGATAGATAGACAGACAGACAGATAGTTAGATAGACAGACAGATAGATAGAAATAAGTAAGGAAAAACATTCATGTGTATGAAGCGATATCATGGGTAGTAGAATTACGAAATTACCCACTTGGCCTCTGTAGTCTAATAACTCATTCTTATAATGGTAGAGACAGGATGTCAACAGGTCATAATTCTGCAAGGTGAGAAAATGACATTATAAAGATTTGCTCACTGTTATAAGAATAAAATCTGGCAAGAGTGGAGATAATCATGACAGAGGAGTTACATTTAACATAAATCTTCTAGGGATGAGTGGATATGTGGGGCAAAGGGAGGAAAGGTCATGCCTTCTCAGGAAGATGAGTGTTATTTTATAAAGGTTTAGCAATCACATTATAATAGCCAGACTTGTGCTAACTGCACTTATGTTTATGTGAGTCTTTACATAGCTCACCTGTGGGTTTTGTGGTCTTTATCACTACCCAGTGTTGCCTTTCATGACAATGTATTATTATTTTGAAGAAATCAGTATGAAAGGAACATAATACGTGAGAACTGATCAAGTCATCTAATGCTGTTTTTAGAAAATTCAAAAATATGTATATTCTGTACAGGGAATATTTAAGACAGTATCTTAAGAAGTGATTAATGATTAATTGTTAGGTTGAGAGCAACATAATGGTGCTTATACTCTAGGATAAAAACAGAAAAATAAGCATCGAGGATGACAGGTATTAGAACAGTTCCATTGAACACTAAGAAAAATCAAATTGAGATGTTGCAAAAATAATATTAGAAGCGTAGCTTCATATTAGTGAACACTTGAGTAAAAAGACCTGAGATAGAATGTAAAGGACATGAGCCATGATGCAAAATCCTTATGAACATCACTTACTCATTTAGTGTATTGTCGATAGCCAACATCAAGCACCATATATTGAATATTAATATCATATGAAAGCAAATGAGAGTGTGCTGGGGCTTGTTTTATTTCAAAATAACCTCTCAGCTGAACCTGTAATAAATGATAAATATGATCAAATATGAACATCATCTTGCAGTTTTATACATGGACTATACATGATCAGCCCAATTTAGTTTCCACTGTACAATCTAGGTTAAGAGATGCATTAGAACCATTTGTGTTTCATTTTAGAAAGCAAGACATACTAGGAAGATCTTCAGAGAGTACCATGAAATTATGTTAGGCAAAGTGCATTCATGGAAACAAAAAGTATTTGATTAGTAATACCTGAGCATGCAAGTATAATTAAAGGCCAAGAGGGCTTCGTTAACCTCCTGGTCTTATTGATTTAAATATACATATCATGTGAGATTAAGATTTCTCAATTTCTAAATATACTAGCTCTTCCTTATTGACTTAGATCTTTCTGTCCAAGACTTCACTCCACAGTCAGTCAAGTAACTTCAGTCATCATATATAGGCTCTTTTGTGAACAATGAAAGAGAGGGAGACACACACACACACACACACACACACAGAGAGAGAGAGAGAGAGAGAGAGAGAGAGAGAGAGAGAGAGAGAGAGAGAGCTACGTAGCTATGTTCTGGTTTGAATGATAATGACGCCAAAGACACATATGCTTAAATACTTGGTGTCCAATTGGCAAAATTATTTTTGAAAGATTAAGAGGTATTTATTATGTTGTTGGAAGAGATGTGAAACTAGGGTTGGAGTTTGAGTTTTCAGAACTCAGCACTACATGCTCTCTCTCTCTCTCTCTCTCTCTCTCTCTCTCTCTCTCTCTCTCTCTCTCTTTCTGCTTCACGGTTATTACCTAAAGAAGAAAGTTCTTAGCTACTGCTGTAGTGCCATGGCTACCTTCTTGCTGATGTGTTTCTGGCCATGTTTGTCATGGACTCATCCCCTGAAACTCTCAGTACTTGAAAAACTTCTCTTCTGTAAGTTGCCTTGGTCATGGTGTTTCACCACAGCAATTTTTTAAGGAATTAAGACAGGCTAACAGCCCTCTAAACCTTCAGGATCTTATATCTGGGCATCAGAGTATCATCTGATAATTTTAAGAAGTTCTATGCATTATATCCACTTCCTGAGTAGAGCATGGTTATAAAGGATGCTTTGGGTGAGGAATGCTAATAATCGCTAATAATCTCCAGAGAAAAGCAGTTGAAATCTCAGTCACAGACATTAATTATTACAGGATGGATGACTGCACTACTTCCAAGAGGGGAAGACAGGATTTTAAGATGAACATGTATAATTATTTTCTTAAGATGAATATATTTTACTGCAATATCAAATATAGCCATATTCAGTCTAAAAACTAACTTTATATTACTAGTGTTACAAAAACAGACATGTACAAATTTATACTTTGAAACAAGTGTTCATATATATATTTAAGGGTTGAGAATTTTGATATCCATGGCTGTTAGTTACACTTTTTTAAGCTGAAATATTTTAATATTTTCCTTAGTTTCTTTTTTATTTTCTTAAAAGCTGGATATATTTGTTCATATCATTAAGATAGTTTTCTTGTGCAAACCTATATATTTGCAAAAATGTTTCATTGTTACAGGAAATGCCATTCATTAACATGGAAGTTAAGTTATTGCAAGATTGGTTCTAACTTTCCATTTGGATTGTACTAACCATAAGAATAATTTAAATCACTGATAAAGTAACATTACACTCTCATTCTTTTCCATTGCTTTTCACATCTGTTTATTATTTATATTATGTGTATGAATACGCATGTGGGTATGGGTAAACCTGGGCATGCCTGTGGAGGCCAAAAGGTAACTTCTAGAAGTTAGGTCCTTATCTTGGGTTCTACTGATGCCATGCAGATTGCCAACTCCCTCATCACTGGCCCTATCATCTTGTTGTCAATACCCATTGGACTAAGTTAACAAACATGGAAATGATTAATGATATTAATAAGCATATTAAATATAGTTTATTTTGTCAGTTTTTATATTTCGTGATCTTTGATGATTAAGAGTATTAGGTTTCCTCAGATCATACTGTGGTTTCTGACTATTTACAAAGCCAAATTGGAGACCTGTTCTTTTCTGAGGGGAAATGGGGGTGGGGAGTACTTCTGGGGAAGTGGGGAGGGGAGCTGGTCTGGAGGGGAAACTGTAGTCAGGATATGCTATATAAGAGAAGAATCTATTTTTGATTAAAAATGAAAATTCTAGATAATTAGATTACTGTGATTTAATCTTAGGTATATTGGCACGCAAGTTAAAATTATGTTTGCTTTTATTAGTAAATGACTGATGATTTTTGTAGGAAAATGAACTTGAGTAATACTTTCCAGTAAACTGTGATTAACTTTCATTAGTGAACTGATGAACACCGCTTTGCTGGCCCACTTTTAAATATCTACAAACGTTCATGCATTTGCTTTTTAACTTAAATAATCATTCTTGACTTTAAGAAAACAACTGTATACAAACTTCTAGCTCCAAACTCTCATTTGAACAATATTTGTAGCATCACGAAATTCTGTTTTGCTGTCAGCCTCTAACAACTGTGAAGGCCTGTGCTTATACATCTACAGAAGTGTAATATGATTGAGCTCTGATCAAACAATCAGGAATCTCCAGGCATGACTCCTTTTCTGATACAAGATTCTATAAAATATTTACTGAGGCAGTCATGGTGCAGATGTTCTCAGGCAGAAATAAGCCAGTCATGTTCATGAAACAGAAAACTGCCCACAGGATGATAAACAAAGAGGAGTGGCAGGAAAAAGTTCAGAGAGGAGCCCTGGGGTGAGATCACTGAATGCTTTTTATAACCCACAATGTGAGTTTTCTTTTAATTCTAATTATAAGAGGAAGCATTGCAGAGCTTAAAGAGAGCAAACTGTTATTTATTTCATATTTTAGAAAGAAGTAAGTGGTGCACACCCCTTTCCTAGCGAGTAAAATACCAACAAAAGTGGAAATACTGTGGCTATTTCATAGCCTGTTTGTAGATAAGCTAGCCAAGACCATGGGAAGGAAACTAAATGACTTCTTAAAGTTTGTTCTGAATGAATGTGTGGATGGAAATACCATTCATTAACATGGAAGCTACGTGAGTAAAGTGTTTAGGTAGTGTGCTGTTTCCTTTTTTCCTGAGGAATCTCCTTGTAGGCAGAAATAGACAGCTTTTGGTTCTTGGAGATTTACTCTTGAATGAAATAACAAAACCGTGTTCTACTCACATTATTTAGTTAAGGACTTATCTGGGTTCAGAGTTTGAGGATTCATTCTGGCATGGAATATGTGGTGGAAGTAGCCTGAACACTGATCTGTGTTCAGTGAACAGAGAGAGATGAGCTCTGGCACTCAGCTTCCTTTCTTCTTGTTTGATGACAAAACCTGCCTTATGGGATGGGCCAGCCACAGAAACAGTGACTTTTTTTCTACTTCAATTACCGCATAGGGTCACACCTAGAGATTTACTTCCACATGATTTAAAATCCCATCAAGTTAACAATGAAGATTAACCCTCCTGGCTGTCTAAATATGGTTTGTGATTTTCGCTTAGCCTGTTGCTTCTTGGTTGCAATGTTAAACTTCTTTTATGACTTGTCAAAGCGAAGTTTACCTATGCAGTAGAGAGCATTTTTATCAATGCCTTTCACCTGAGGAGGGAGCTTATCATTTGAGTAATCTAAATCAAATAACTTCTTAAATATCTTGATATTTCAGAACATGAGGTGGGATATAAGTAAGGAAATACTATTTCAAAGTAAATTAGTAGGAACCAAATTTCTAGGACCTTATCTAGAGCCATAAAGTATTGTTCTAACAATCAGAAATTGTTCACATCTTCCAGAGCCAATGGAAAAATATGTATAACGTGGATACTCTGGATTAATTGGAAGTCATTGGCTACTCTTTAAGCATTTTGGTAGTTATCAAAATGGAAACCAGCAAAAAGGAGAACTATCAAGCCTCTTGTGCTGCCACTGTGAAACATCTTATCCACCTTTGTCCTTCTATGTGAAAGCAGAGATATAAAAGGATGGAAACAGGCACAGAGAAGCTTCTCTGTGCTAGCAAGCATTTTCTCCTCAGTTTAGGGCCATGTTCCTGCCCAGGAAGTTAAGAAGTCCACTTGGGTTAACACTTTTTACAATAATTATTTGTATTTTTTTATTTATATGCATGTGTGTATTTTTCTTTTATTTGTCTGTCATGTGTTTCCTGGTATCTGAAGAAGCAAGATCCCCCAGAGGTGGAGTTAAAGAGATTTATTAGTTTCCACCCTAGTTGTTTTTTTTTGTAACTGAACTCCGATTTTTCTGACGAAGGGTTAATCACTCTCAACCTCTGAGCCATCCCTCCAGCCACTGTATTAGCTCTTACAGGGGGAGGTGGGGGGGAATCACAGTCTTTGCTCTCTACTAGAAAGTTTTGGCTCAATAATAATCTTAGGATCTTTGGGTAGTTTAGAACCTACACTAGAACTATGAATCAGATCTCATTATTTGACGAGTAATCAAAGTCCTGAAAGTTCCGGTTCTTTCAAGCTACTGATTATGAGGTGGTTGTTTTTGTTTTTGTTTTTGTTTATTTGTTTTTTGTTGTTGTTGTTGTTTGAGGTGGGGAGACCTTTCTTAATGACTTTCAACCCTGGTAATACTTGACTAGTTACATAATCCTGAGTTTTCTACCTAACCTCTTTAAGTCAGACACATCTCTCCAAACCTCTAAATTTTGTATCTTTCAAAAATCTTACCGTATTTTAGCTTCAAGAAATATATACTGAGCATTGTATGTTTCAGGTGCTTTTGTTATTTAGAGAGTGAAACAAAAAATATATATCTTGTAGAATTCAGGTAAATAGTCCTTTTGCAGACCTCCATTTATCCTCAAGGTCAACACCATTTCTTTCATTATCTATTCCCAAACAATATCTTGTAGCTTTTAGGGTAGGAGTATTTAGTCAGTTCTAACAGTACATTGTGGACTTGAGAGAGAATGGAAAAAATGGAAATATAATGATTATAAGAATAAACAAAATTGGGGGAAGGGCACAAATCTGTAATCCCAGAACTCTGGAAGGCAGAGGCAGGTGACTCTCTGTGAGTTTGATGCCAGCCTGGTCTACAAAGTGAGTCCAGAACAGTTAAGGTTACACAGAGAAACCCTGTCCAAAAATAAATAAATAAATAAATACCCAAGAAAACTGGAGGTCAGCAAGAGTGGCTAAGGGCT
This sequence comes from Meriones unguiculatus, assembly GCF_030254825.1. Taxonomy (NCBI): domain Eukaryota; kingdom Metazoa; phylum Chordata; class Mammalia; order Rodentia; family Muridae; genus Meriones; species Meriones unguiculatus. Next base: position 55,533,775 of record NC_083362.1, on the reverse strand, counting down.
CTTGACTAATTCTGGTGACCTGAGTTCCAGCCCTGGAACCTACATTTAAAAAAATAAAAAAAAGTACTGACTTTGGAGTCAGTATTTTCTGACCTCCAAATGTACAGAATAGCAGTTGTTTTCTGATCTGCATATGCATAGAATGGCAAATGGGCCCATCCAAATACTGAAACAAATAAATAAATAGATAGATAGTAAAATAAATAAATTATTTAAATAACTACTTTATTTAATACTTTAAATTAGTATTTTAGTTTTGGGGACTATAATATATTTGTTTCTTCTTTTCTTTCATCCCTCCCAATTATTCTTTATACAGCCATAAAACTCCCAGCATCATGACGGCCCAAACATGACCAGAATAAATGTATTTTTTAGAAGAAAACTATGAGATACAGAAATAACAAAATAATAGTAATATGTTAATAAGAGGTGAAGAGTATATAAATTCAATTGTATAACTGTGATAAAAAGCAAATTACTTGGTGAAGCACAGATGCTATGATTCTCATCTTAATGATTGGTGCAACAATATTTATTCATTTCTTTCTTGGTTAACTCTAAATGGTAGGTTTTTTACATGTTGAATAAGGGACTGTAACCTTGTACAATGACTTTGGAAATCAAACTGGTGCTTTCTCAGAAAATTAGGAATAGCACTACCTGAAGATCCAGCTATACCACTCCTGGGCATATATCTTGAAGATGCTAAACCGTACAGCAAGGACATTAGCTCAGCTATGTTCATAGCAGCTTTATTTGTAATAGCCAGAATCTGGAAACAACCACAATGTCCTTCAACAGAAGAATGCATATAGAAAGTGTGGAACATTTATGCAATGCTATAATACTCAGCAATTAAAAACAAGTAAATCCTGAAGATACCTGATAAAACAGGGTCAAATGAAAGGGGAGGAGGTCCTCCCCTATCAGTGAACTTGGAAAGGGGCAGGGAGGAGACCAGGGAGGGAGTGTGGGGTTGGGGAGGGAATGAGGGAGCGGGATACAGCTGGGACACAGAGTTAACAAAATGTAACTAATAAGAAAAATAAAATTAAAAAAAGAAAAGAAAACAAACAAACAAAAAACAAAAACAAAAACAAACAAGTAAATCGTGAAAATTTCAGGCAAATGTTGGAAACAAGAAAAGATCATCCTGAGTGAGATGACCCAGAAACAGAAAGACAAATATGTTATATACTCACTTATAAGTGGATATTAGACATATAATATCAGATAAACATACTAAAATCTATAGTCCTAGTGAAGCTAAGCCACAAGGAGGAACCCTAGGGAAGATGCTTAATCCTCATTCAGAAGGGCAGACAGGATAGACATTGGAAGTAGAAGAAAAGGAACAGTGTGAGAGCCTTCCACAGAGGACCTCTGAAAGACTCTATCCACAAGGGTGTCAAAGGAGATGCTGACATTCATAGCCAAACTTTGGGCAGAGTACAGGAAACCCTTTGGAAGAAGAGGGAGATAGAAAGACCTGGAAGTGACATCAGATCCACAAGGAGAACAACACAGCCAAAAAGCCTGCAGAGACCGATACTCCAACCAAGGACCTTGCATGGAGAGGACCTAGACGCCTTGTTCAGAGGAAGCCCATAGGCTGCTCATTTTCCAGTTTCCTTAGTAAGGGGAACAGGGGCTTTCTCCAACATGAACTCAGTGGCTGCCTCTTTGATCACCTCCCCCTTGGGGGGTGCAGCCTCCCAGGCCACAGAGGAAGATGATGAAGCCAACCTTGATGAGACCTGATAAGCTAGGGTCAGATAGAAGGGGAGGGGGTCCTCTCCTATCAGGGAACTAGGGAAAAGGGCAAAAGGGAAAAGGAGGGAGGGTGGATGGGACTGAGAGGAGATGAGGGAGGGGGCTGCAGTAGAGATACAAAGTGAATAAATTGTAGTAAGTAAATAATTTTTAAAAATTATGGATATAATTTCTAGAACATGGAACCCATTCTCATTATAAACTTGCAAAGTAAGATTTTATGCCAAACATAAATGTGATTGAGAAAGTATTTTAGGTCTTTTTAATTATCTTGTACAGTTTTACTGGAATTTGCTCCGCAGTCCTTGTGTTCTTTGTCATATTTATTCAGATGTGACATGGAGCCTGGTATAGGAGATAGATTTTATTTATAGATTAAAAGAAGATGAGAGTGTGCAATGGCCTGAGAGACCATTTCAGAGGATCAATGTCATCCATTAGAGGGGACGCTAGGAAAGATATCACTGTGCTGTCCGTACATATGGAAGTAGAATTTATATTCTTTCTTAAATTTTCTAAAAGAGATGACTTTCTGATGGAAGAAAGTCTCATCCAAGTGACTGTCAGGCCCATATGGATGAGCTCTTTAGGAAGGAGCGAATGTTGTGCATTTAATCTTTACCAGAGAGCCAAGGCCCAGATACATTCCAAATGACCAAAAATTATGTAATAATATAAATTTAAAATAATAAAGGAAAAACTAGGAAAATAAATGCTGAAATAACCATGCTTAATCAGTTAAAAGAAGAATATTTTATGCTTCCTTAACTTCCATCATTTCCTATGATATTTTAAAATTGAAGGAGGGGCAATTGTGATAATTTCCCTATTATTAAAATAATTATGCTACAAAAGACTTGGGAGATAGGATGTGAAGCGGACTGTGAGAGAGACACTCACATATTCAAACCTGGTAATTTCTAACTAGGTGCCTAACATTGTCTCTTGTAAAATCTTAAGCAAAGATGTATCTCAACACAATGGGTTTGCACTTTCATAAGGAGGAATCAAGGAGTCAAGAGGGAAATAAACATTATTGGATCAAAATGTACAATCTAAGTTATTTGCCAAAGTCTAGCAATCCGGGTGGCTCTTAACATTGCCAATCACTCTTCTGCGTGGAGAATTTCCTACCACGCCCCACTTCCTGAGGCTTTGGACCCTGCTGTCCAAAGGGATTTAAGTGAGAAGAGTTCTTGGATCGGAACCAGCAGATTGTGAACGAGGGTGTGACATGACTGGCGTAGTCAGTGTTTCCAGCATCAGTGCTCCTGGGTGAAGCTAAAGGAGCCTCATCTGCACAAACCCAAACACAAATACAAATGCTGGTATCTACCTGCCTCTGCAGAATGATGACAGGGAAGAAGTGGAGTCTGAGAGTCTAGGATGAGACCTAAGTCATGGAGGAGACCACAGCCGGAGCAACCCTAAAGGGATATATGGAAAAGCGTGAACAAGTCCACAGAACCCACAGGGATTTGAAAATAAACCAGGAAATGTCAATGGGTGCAAAATCCCAGACAGGAAAAATATGGTACATATGTATGTACCATTTATGTATGTTTGTATGTATATATAGAGAGATCCAGCTTGATTTATCTGTGTTCAGCCTTCAGCATGCAGTTCATACCTACATAATTAGTGTACAGTTGATAGCTTGCAGGGTTATTTTTTTGGCGGGGGAGGGAGGGGAAACTTCTCGGGCCTCTCTAGCTAGCAGCTTGAAGAGAAGTGTGTTGTACCTGGCTGGGGAATATTTGTTTAAAAAGCTAGGACTTCAGGCCTAGAGAGATATCTTAACTAAGAGCGTTGGTGGCAGGTTTGATTCTCACAAGTAACTGTGACTCCCGCTCCAGTGAGTACCCTTTTCTGACTTCCATGGGCACAAAACACACGGTATACTGATAAGCATACAGGCTAAATGCACACAAAATAGAAATGAATGGTTAATTTTAAAAGCTACGACTTCAGTGAGCAGCATTATTTACCCACTTAGGACACTTCGATTCAAACTATTTCTTTATAATTATACTTGTGTTAGCTTAAAGTAATAGGTATCAGCGTGACTTTCAGGTGAATCCTCATTTGGAAGAGTCTTTATTCCAACCTATACCTTTTCTCAACTCCACTTGCATCCATCCCTTTTTGAACCCTTCCACGCCAGGAATTTTCTCCCACCTACTGTCATATGACATGTGCTTCACTACCCCATTGTTCCCTGAGGGTTTCCTTCTGGCTTCCTGGCCTCTGCAATCACCTCCTAACTTAAACACAGAACTCTATAACTTCAAAGCTAGCATCCAAAAGGGGGAGGTGGGAGGGGGGAGACCAAAAGCAAAAGGCATTTGTCTTTCTGGGCCAGAGGATTTCTCTTTGTTATGTTTGAACAGGTATCTCTGAAAGGCAGCTGTTTTTTTTTTTTTTTTTTTTTTTCCTCTACAAAAGCTAAAGAAAAGAAATGTAACAAAGAAAGTTTCTTCATCTTAAAACATACTATAAAAGATTGCTCAGCAGGTGAATGAGCCTGATGCTAAGTCTGACAACTTAAGATCAATTCCTACAACCTAAATGGCAGAAGGACAGAACCAACTCTTTCAAGTTGTACTCTGATCTTTACACACACACACACACACACACACACACACACACACACACACAGTGGCATGTGTGTGCTCCTACAAACATAAATAAATGTGAAAAAGAAAAAAAAGAAACACTAAAAACCTATACTCTTGAGAAAAGAAATATAATTTATTAATTCAGTTTTAAAACATTGCTAACTGTGATGTTTATCATTCCTGATTACTGTGACCTTGAAATTTTTGTGTTTAACCCCATATAAAATAAAGATAAAGCATGACAGAAGTTCACTTTATTTGTGAACATTTGGCTGGCTAATTTGAAACTATTACTGGATATAGTGCTTCATCTTATTTTAAAATATGTAGTTAACTCTTGGAAAATTTAATATGCATATTTTGTATTATATTCATCCCCCGCATCCTCAAAGCCTCCCAGACCATCCTTTTCACTCCATAGCTAACTTTGTATCTTTTGTTTATATGCCCATTGGCTACAGTTATTACTTCCTGTGTGATGTTCTTATTCCTCCCCCATCCTTTCTCTCTTTCTTTCTTCCTTTCAACCTGGTCTCACTATCTAGACCTGGGTGGCCTTGATCTCAGTGGTGACCTAGGCGTAGCATATTCCTTAAAGAAAACCAACTTTCTGTCTACCAGGAGCTATTAGTAGTCCATAGCTCATCACTGTGAGGAGGGGTGCAATTGGACTGAGGAGGATGTCACTTCATGCCATTGTCCACCCTCCATTCTGTTATTTTGTTTATAGGTCTCGTGCATGATGTCATGAGTGCTGTGAGTTTGCATGTGCATCTGTTGAATGTGTCTGAAGACACTTACCTTGTATTCTTCCACAGCCCCTGGTTCTTACCATTGTTCTATCCCTCTTCCATTTTGATCCCTGTGCCTTGGTAGGGGTGTCGTTTCCTGTCCAGGGGGAGCCTGGGCTTTATCAGGTACTCTTCCTCGAAGTTAGGGGCCTCTTCAAGCAGGAAACCAGAAGTACAGGGTCAAAGGATCTGGGCTCTGAGCCAGGCCTCAATGAGGGCCTGGCCTGACTTGGACAAGACAGTGGCTGTTTCATGAGCAACTGGTAACAGGGGACTGCGAGGAGCTTCAAAACTGGGAGAGGCAGAGTCAGGAGCCAGGCTTTCTCCAGGTGGACAAAACGGTTGCTTTGGGAACAGCTACCCCCTTACTCCCACAGAGGGGCACTGCAGCGGGTAGAGCAGGTCTAGAAAGCTGGCAGCAGTGATCCTTGCCGGCATGTCAGTGAACAGCAGAAGCACAAGGCAGCCAGCAGCTCTTGGCTGATTTAATGGCAGCCAAGCCACTGGGATACAGCAATGAATGCTTTGGGGAGAAGGGTACCCTCCCTTCTCCAGAAGAAATGTCAAGTCTCAGCTAGTCGTGGTAAAATAGATAACGCTGGCCCCACTTATTTTGTGTGAAATGGAGACTTATAAGCCTTAGGCAGTAGAAGGGGCTTCAGGTGTTAGCGATACTTGATTCACATACAGAAACACAGTCCTATCACAAGAAGGGGAAAGCAGTGCTTAATTATTCTATGGGTGCAGGAATAACTCCGGGTATGGTTTTTGGTCAGTTCATGAAAGCCAAGACATCTCATTAGCACAGGACAGGTGTTTCCAGAAATCCCCAGGTGCTTGCTGAATGGGTGACCTATCAGGAAAGGGTTGAGCCTGTAACCTCCCTGAAGACTATGTGATGATCCTTTGGAGATCTGCGGTACTCCAGATCAGGCAAAGAGGGAACCGCTTTGAGAAAGGGAGTCTGTCATCTTCCACACAGCTCAGAGGCTATCTGGAAATGCCAGACTTCAACCTTATCAGTAGGGTCTCACAGAGGAGTGTGGAGTAATGTAAGAGGGTTTAATCTGTGTATCACACACTTCCCCAGTTGTGCATTAAAGCAAAGTTCACTTCAGCAGTTGTAGAGGCAGGAATTTCATTTTATAGCTCTATCTGTCAGCTCCAGGTTGCCTATTTACTTTATGTTACTGATCACAGACTGACTGTACACACACTTGTTTCCTGGAAGCTTTCCTTTGCTTCTCCAAGCATCTTCTATGGTAGCATGTTATCTTTGATGTTTTTACTTTTTAAACCTTAAAGGTTTCCCAGCTTTGTCTCTACGGGCACAAGGCACACACACGATGTCTATTCATGGAATCAAAAGACTCATGCACATTTAATAAAGAGAAATAAATCTTTAAAAATATATCTTGGCATATTTTTTTTTGTTTCCTTTAGCACCTTCTTAAGATTCAGGTCACATTTTTTTTTTGTGTGTGTATCTCACTGGAGCCCAGTAGACACAGCTGCAAACCATGCATGTTCACAGTGTTTTTAGTAAGGCGGAGTGACCTTACATGGGTAAGCACACATCAGTAATTTATATCTGCTGTGGAAACCACATGAAGCTGAGCATTTGAGCGCCCTATGCATGTTTATATTGGAAATAAAGAGCCCACTGATATCTCCAGAAGCACTTCATTCTACATCAACATATGGCTTCTTCGTTCCTCAACTTTCAGATGTGTGTACAATAAACATGCACACACAGACATACACAGCTTTGGTTGCAAATATGTGAACTATGACAGGTAAGAATTATTGAAAAAGATTATTTATCAACTGTGAATGCTGGTAGTGTTTCTTCATATTTGTTTTATCAATGGCAATATTGAAATTACTTCTGTGTTCTGTAAATGATTCTTTCATTTCACACCAATTCTTTTTTAGCTGTGTTTTCTTTTACTTAAAATAAGCAGTATTAAGTAATAGTATGATAATTGTCATGTTAACACTGAAGGCTCTATACTATAGATCTTAGCACTTGAGTATTATAATATGCTAGTGATAATGAGGTAATGAGTATCACTGCTTATTTAATATTTAAATAACACATTCCTTTGGCAAGTACAATTTGAAAAAAAAATGAGCTCCCTACTTCTTCTGTAGCACCAAGTTTTTCTTTTGATAGAATAAAAAATTTACAACACATATTTGCTGTTGAGGATATTAATTGTGCTAACAAAGAGACAGAAATTCAGAGGATGACAGGTTTTACATGTGTGAAGCACGTGTAAGCTGGGAGGGCCACATGATTGCTCATCTAGGGGGCTGTGCAAAATGAAACCCAGGGACAATGATAATTGAGGTGACTGCATCCTTCTGCAACTCTCTTATCACATAAAAGGAACAATCTGCTTCTAATCTAAATTTTGACATGAATAAACTTGTTTTATTAGTTTCTTGTGGTTGCTGAAACAAAGAGAAGAGCAATTTAAAAGAGGTAGGCACTGACAATCTTTGAAGATCGAGGCGATAGAAGTTAATCAGAATTAGGTTGAACTACTTAGGAAAATAATTTGAATAATTAAAAAAAGCACAAATGGATCAAATTACAATGAATGAAAGGAAATATCTTTTCTATGACCGGTAGTATGCAATCGTGAGCACTTTCATTATTCATGAAATAGCTCCTTAGACAAGTCTGTGACTTACACTTACAAATGGTTTCTGACTTTTGTCACAGAATCAAAAATAATCAAATTGATTTTGAGAAATATTCATAATGAATGTCAGCAAAAAACTTTTGTGTATACATTAAGGATATTATGATTTAATACATCTATAGTAAGCAATAAATAAACTTAGTGGTTGTGTTAGCAACTTTTACTGTTTACAATATGTCTGAAAAAATAATCTGTGGTTTATCTACCAGAAATATGAAAAAAAAATAATGGAGTGTTTTGTTTTATAACTTTTACTTTACGTGCATTGATGTTTTGCCTGCATGTATGTCAGTGTGAGAGTGTCAGGTCTTGGAGGTACAGAGAGGCGTAAGTTGCTGTGTGGGTGCCGGGAACTGAACCCTGGTCCTCTGGAAGAGCAGTCATTGCTCTTAATTACTAAGCCTTCTCTCCAGCCCCCATGGATTTATTTTTTCAGATGTGATTGATTATGACAACTGTTGGTGCTTATTGTGCCCTAAAGTGATTCCTACTGACATGATCAGTTCTTGGTAAATTACTTGTTAGCTGCATTAAGTTTGCCATAACATCCAACAAGAGATCACAAGGAAGATACTTCAAAACCACAAAGCAAAAAATTACCCTGAAAATATTAATACTTAAGGCAAACAACGTTTTTGGCTAACAGTCAGGATTACAGAGTGGTTTTAGTCTCAAAGGAAGATACAACTGTATATTTTGATAGTATTTTAAAAAATCGTATTAGGGAGTTGTAGTAAATTTAGTCAAAATGGAATTTTTAATCAAAGAGATCCAAGATGGCAGTGCCGACCACGCAGGGTATCTGAACTTCGCCTCAGCAGTGAGAGCAGGATGACCAGCAGGCTGTACTGTGGACCCCCAAAACCCTAACGTCTATGTTTCTCAGGCGAGAGGCTGATACACAGGAATACTAGAAGGTCCATTTTCAGGCCCCCAGCTAATACCTGGATCCAGACAGGCGCTGCAGCAGCCCACGCCATCCTTGGATATCTTCCTGGGACCAACAGCGTGCGTGCGGGGCTCCTACCTCACAGCCTTAGACCACGCACCCTACCAACCCCACCATCTGTGGAGACCTTCCAGGACAGGCAGAGGCTGGGCGCACTCACCACCTGCCTCCCAAGCCCACTTTCTGGGGATTCCTTCCTGGGACTGGTGACTGAGAGCTCAGACGTGGGGCGCTCACTCTCACTGCCTGTGGAGTGAAAACCTTCTAGTACTGTGCTTGGACACCCACTCTCACAGTCCTGTGGGCACCTTCTGGGTGCTAGAGGCTCCTGTTCCCAAACCCTGGAGACCAAAATCAACATCCTGTGGACATCTTCCTGGTCGCAGCGACTAGTGGCGCTCACTCTCACGGCCCAGTGGAAGGGATTCTGGTACTGCGGGGGAGATACAGCTCCATTCTGCCTGTTCCCCACCTGCCTGGCTCACCCAGGTCAGAATCAGCCAGCATAGCCCAGACAGCGAAACAATGGAGATGAGCTAGGCTTGGGACCTGGGTTCCATTCCCCACCATCTAAGGGAAGCCTGAGGGACACCCGAGCAGCTCTAGGCACAGAGGTCTATCCCGCAGTGCCCCAGCACCCTGGCTCACATAGGCCATCACCAGCGAGACCAGCACAGGCAGAGAGCCCAGTGCAGCGGAGCTAGGCACCCAGCCAAAGTTCCACTGTCCTCCTCCCCAGGAGGCCTGTAGGGCACGGGAGCAGCTCTAGGCTTTGAGATCTTTCCTCCTGTGCCCCAGCTACCTGGGTCACAACAGTGAGCCAGCAGAGACAGGTGAATCCAGTCTGCAGTACAGGCTCCAAGAATAATCAGTCAAGGCTACAGACAACAAGATGGCTAGCGGCCAGCATAAGAATACAGCCAACAAAAACTAGGACATCGTGGGTAAACCAGAAACTCTAAAAATCAATGGATAGTCTACTGTAGCTGAAACACTGGAAAGATATCTTAAATCTATAATTGTGCAGTTATTCGAGGCACATAAAGAGGAAACAAACAGAAATAGAAGCCATCATGGAAAGAAAGGAATTCACATTCAAACAGATTAAGAAATAAATAAAACCATTCAAGACTCAAAATGGAATTAGAATCAATAAAGAAAACACAAAGAGAGAAAACCCTGGAGTTGGAGAACTTAGTAAAGAGATCAGGAACCACAAAGGTAAGTATCACCAACAGAAAACAAGAGATGGAAGAGAGAATCTCAGGTGCTGAAAATAAAATAGCAGAAATTGATACATCTCTCAAAGAAAAAGTGAAATAGGAAAAGTCACAAACACAAAAACATCCAAGAAATTAAGGACACCATGAAAAGACAAAACCTAAGAGTAATAAGAATAGATGAAAAAGAAGATTCCAGGCTTCAAGGCCCAGAAAATATTTTTGAGAAAATCATAGAAGAAAATGTCCCCAACCCTAAGAAAGAGATGTCCATAAACATACAAGAGGCTTACAGAACACCAAATAGACTAGATCAGAAAAGAAAATCCTCGCATCACATAGTGGTCAAAACACTAAATCTCGAGAACAAAGAAAAATATTAAAAGCAGCAAGGAAAAAAGGCCAAGTAACACACAAAGGCAGACTTATCAGAATCACACCAGACTTCTCAACAGACTACGAAAGCAAGAAGGGCCTGGGCAGATGTCATGCGGAAGCTTATGGATCACAGATGCCAACCCAGACTACTATATCCAGCAAAACTTTATATCAACATAGATGGGGAAAACAAAATATTCCATGACATAACTAAATTTAAACAATATACATGCTGCAATCAAGTCCTACAGAAGATATTAGAAGGAAAACTTCAACCCAAGAAGGTCAACGACACCCAAGATAATGCAGAATAAAGACAGGGTCACATCAAAAAAGCGAAAGGAAACAAGCGCACATACATGTAACCACCACCAACTCCACAATAAAAGGAACTAACAATCTGAACCTATAAAGGCCGATTGTTTGTTTTCGTTTTGTTTTTAAACTACAGCAAAGTTCATCTTTTTTTTCTTATTGTCATTTATTACAATTTATTCAATTTGTATCCCAGTTGTGGTGCCCTCCCTTGTCTCCTCCCAATCCCACTCGCCTCTCCCAATGTTCCTCTCCTAGTCCCCTAATAGAGGAGGTCCTGCTCCCCTATTATTTGACCCTAGCCTATCTTAAAAAGGAATCTAAATATATTTGTAATAATACAAAAATATTTAAATTTAAATGACAAAAGTAAGGAAGTGATTAAAAAACTGCACAATGTACTCACCATACTTCTGTTAGCTTTTCTCATCAAAATTCTTTTTCTAAATCAAAATTTTCATTCTTAACTATAATTTGAAAAGAAAGTGTTATACAAAGAGTTAAATCAATATGTACTTCCATACATCAGGATGCTATTTTGCTTTGAAACGTGAGCATTCTGAATAGGTGATGCAAAGAGGATGTGTCCGCTGAGTGTGTTTTACATTTTGAAGGAATAATGACTGTACTTTAGCTTTCACATGTGAAAATTTATTGAGGTACATCTTAGAATCTTTTTCATGCCTCCTATATTTTAATCAAGACTTCCATAACAACTGCATAACAAATATAAACAGACCTGATAATGGAATTAGCCCAGTACCCTTTTTTCCTATCTTAAGAGTAATTGAGCTTTTGCTTGGTGATAACCATTTTTCTACTGCCATGCACAGCGTGGGATGCCCATCATCTAAGTGGTCCATTGTTTATTTATATATCAGGCAGTGTTCAGTGTGTGATAATACGTTTCCAGTGAGGGTGCCTGTGAAAGAGTGGGGGGGTGGTTGTTCCTGGTTTTAGTTTAATATTATCACAAATTCCCTTGAGGTGTTATTGTTTGCTATCCATCATAGCTGGGTTGTCAGTAATCAGTCAAGGTTACTTTTGAACTCTTGATTCTCATGTGTCGGCCTCCTGAGTACTAGTTCAAGGATAGAAGTTGTACCTCAAATGTGTCCTGCTTTGTCAACACACTTTAACATGGTTAATATTAAAATGCTCAATGAAAAGAACATAAAACATTAAATGCCTTATATGTCTATCCAAAGCAGCATTTTCTTATATCGGGTAGAGATGTAATAAGTAGGATAATCAGCAATCAACTGTCTATCTCACAGCATAGGTTGATTGGAATGGATATGTTCGTAATGTTAGATGTTCCATACTTCTTCATGTTTCTCTTAGTTATCCATTTGGTATTTCATCTTGAAGTACGCCTTCGAAGGCAATAATGTAGATATGCTAGAGAATGTAACATCAGAGATATTATTTTTTTTAAAATCTGGTGTGTGTGTATGTGTAATACAATTGTGCATTTTTAGGCCATGACATATATATGAAGACCTGAGGACAATTTTGTGTCATCTACTTTTGAGAATCTTTTTTTTTTTTTCAATGCAGTTTATTCAGGAACCTTGAACAATCCTCGGACCCTGGGGAAAGCCAGCCCACAGCTTAAATAGACTCTGGGTAGCCAACCTCAGCGTGCCACGTGGGCAATGCAGATAGGTCCACATACATGGAAGCAAGCCAGATCCTCAGCCTTAGCCAAATGTGGAGTTGTTCGTGACAGAGAGCACTCACCATTGGGAAGGTGGAAGGCGGAAACCAGCTCTGTCTTTAAGGCATAGCATTCCGCAGCTCTCTACAGTTCCCCCTTTTTGTTTTAGATGCATCAGGCAAGAGTAGAGGTCTGATCTCTGATATTAGAAATAAATTGGGACTTTGTACAGATGTTCATTTAGGTGTCATCCACCCAAAGAGCATCAGACCCGTCCGATGCCTTTTTTCTCAGAGGCGGGACCTGGGGCATCAACCCGCATGCAACCAGACATGCTCTTCTCTGGGTCCAAAGCGGCTGACCCTGAGTGCAGTGCTTAGCCTCGCATCCTGAGCGTAACATTTTAGCTTTTTATGGTATCCAACCATGCTTGGGGAGAATGTCCTGCTTCAATGGCTGTAAAGGCCTGAATGATCAAGGCTGCATCACACTGTTGTGAGACTCTAATCTTGCATATATACCACAGGCAAACCAAGGAGACCAACACCAGAAGGCCTGCTAACGCTCCCATGCCCGCCCATTCCTTCAGATGATTCATGGCTGCAGCAATCCATGATGATAGTCCTGTGGCTAGTCCTGCGTCCACTCTGGTAGAATTTACTGTGACAATGGCCACTCTCAGCTGCTCCATCGTAGTATCGAATTCTCCAGTCCAATTACCTAAAATATAGCTCGACAATTGTTTAGACAGATTTGCAGCACAGGAAAAATTCTCATGTTATATGCTAGTGACTCAAAGTCCAGCATATTTTCATTGACAGCCAAGTTGAGCGATTTGCCATAGGGTATCAATTTGCTCCTGCACGAGGTCAATCCTCTGATTGAACACCATCAAGCTTCCTTTTAGTTGAGCATTAATTCCTTTATGTACAACTAAGGCATGAGCTACATTGGCTAAATGATTGTTCAGGGTCTGAGCAGTCTGCCCAGTATGACTCATGGCTAATGCCCCGGTGGTAGCTCCAACAGCCGCCAATGAGATGGTAGTAACAATGGTGGCTGTAGTTCCAAGATCCCTTTTCTGTCTGAAGAGAGTCATAGCATGAGGGGCATCAACGGGCACAGGCACTCAGTGAGGCATGCGAGTAACCAGGGCATACCTAAATTTACTAGCATTCCAGCATTGGGCAAAAAAGCAAGTATCATCACCACAATTACTTGGCTCTATCTGGCTAATAATGAATAAAAATGGGGGATATAGACAAACAGGTGTGGGCTTATAGGAAATATTATGAGAAGCCTTAACCCCCTCGTTGGAACATCCTGTGTCAGTTCTAGAACTAGCAGTGGTGGTGTCCGAGGTCTGAGTAGGTTCAGGAGACCATTGCCCCCAGGGTCGAGATGTGCTCCATGCCAATTGACTAACTCCATGTTTTCCTCCACTTTTGAAAGTCATTTAAGGTTCTTAAATTATCTTTTTCCCTTGTTTTTAAATTTTTCATCAATTACACTTTATTCATTCTGCATCCCCCAATAAGCCCCTCCCTCCTCCCCTTCCAATCCCACCCTCCCTCCTCCCTCTGCTTGCATGCCACTCCCAAGTCCACTAATAGGGGAGGTTCTCCTCTCCTTTCTGATCTTAGTCTGTCAGTTCACATCAAAAGTGGCTGCATTGTCCTCTACTATGGCCTGGTAAGGCTGCTCCCCCCCAGAGGGAGATGATCAAAGAGCAGGCCAATCAGATTATGTCAGAGGCAGTCCCTCTTCACATTACTATGTAACCCAATTGGATTCTGAACTGCCCTGGGCTACATCTGTGCAGGGGTTCTGGGTTATCTCCATGAATAGTCCTTGGTTGGAGTATGAGTCTCTGGGAAGTTCCCTGTGTTCAAATTTTCCTGTTCTGTTGCTCTCCTTGTGGAGACCCTGTCCTCTCCAGCTCTTACTATTTCCCAGTTCTTACCTAAAATTCCGTTCACTCTGCCCAACAGTTGCCCATCAGGCTCAGCATCTGCTTGAGAATCTTTTTTTTTTAATTCACTTTGTATCCCAGCTGTAGCCCTTTCTTTTGTCATTTCCCAATCTCTGCCTCCTTTCTTCTTTCCCTCCCATGCTCTTTCCCCAGTTCACTGATAAGGGAGGTCCACCTCCCCTTCCACCTGACTCTAGCCTATCAGGTCTCATCAAGATTATCTGCATTGTCTTCTTCTGTAGCCTGGTAAGGTTGACCCTCCACCTCAGGGGGAGGTGATCAAAGTCCTGAAGATATCAGAGATACAAGGCACTTACCTAAACATAGAAAAGGCAATATACAGCAAGCCTATAGCCAACATCAACCTAAATGGAGACAATCCTTATATGGTGATCAGTGCCATCTGTGGAAACCTCAGACATTTCCTACTGAGCCTTCTCAATGGTGCTCAAATAAGATTATGGTGAACAGTATAACAGTAAAATATTGTCTTCTTATCAGATTGTAAACATATTATTATATAAGGATGGAGGAAAACAGGGCAATTTGAGTGATAAATCCTATTTGCAAATGAAAAGAAAGAGTTATGACTCCTTAATTTCATGATGAAAATACTCTGGTAATCTTCTCTGTGTGTTCACACTGAAAATAAATTGATACTTCCACAAAATCTTTACCTAGAATTGACTCTTAGGTTTTGAAATTCAAATGGCAATCCGTTGTTCTTTGTTGAATAAGAATTGCCATTCTGTTTCCAGAGATTCAGTTTGATGTGGTAAATTGTTAAGAATAAAAATAGTAGAGGACAATGCAGCCACTTTTGATGTGAACTGATAGACTAAGATCAGAAAGGAGAGGAGAACCTCCCCTATCAGTGGACTTGGGGAGTGGCATGCATGCAGAAAGGGGAGGGAGGGTGGGATCGGGAGGGGATAAGGGGCTTATGGGGGGATACAAAATGAATAAAGTGTAATTAATAAAAAAATAGCAAAAAATAAAAAATTAAAAAAAAAATTCAAAAAAAAGATAAACTAAAAAAAAAATAGTATCTGGGGCTGTGTAGATATCTCTGTAGGGAAAGCAATCTGACATGAAGGAAGAAAAACTCAGTGTGTTCATGAGACAACATGGCAGAAAGGGAGAACTGACTCTTGGTGGTTATCCTATGACAACCACCAGTGTTCTAAAATGCACACACCCATTATGTGTACACATTCAGGTACATATGTGTGTATAAATATTTATATATGTGTGTTGTGTTCATTTAAATTGTGAAATAAAACTCTCTAAATACATATAGCCCAACTCAAGTCTTTATGCAAGTGGATAACTTTTTAATTTTTTTCATTTATTTCATTAAAAAAAGTTATTATTTTCTTGAGAACTTCATACATGAGCTCTGTTTCTACCTCAATCTCATGGCTAACACATTTGTCCTGTATCATCCCTCTCAAAAATATCTCTCCTTTCAATTTTTGGTTCCATGAACATATGAACACATATGTGCACATTAATAACCTATCATTATCAGTCCACTTGTGATTTCTCATATGCACATGTGTCCAGGTATAACCACTTGGAATAGGTGTTCGATGCAAGATTATTTTCCAGGTCTAAGCTCCAACATAGAAATTTCTTTTATCAACTTTTTACAGTCTCCTCTTCATATCTGGGAAAATAGTGATATGTTATATTTACATAAATTATTGACTTCAATCATCATACAAACACTAGACAAAGACAATATAAAATATTCAAGCAGACTGAAGGTTTCTTGTTTAGAATAAAGATGCTGTCCTATAATGTGACACAAGAGACTCTTAATTCAGAAGTAGGAAAAGTTGTTCATCTGAAAAATCACCTCATTGATGAACAACGGAATGCTGAGAACATAAGGAATGTACATAGGTGAATCAATCTCTGTTGTAAATTTATCCATGGGTCTTTGAAGTCAAGGGCAGTAGTTGTTTATAACTAGTAGTTATTTTGATAATTTCTTCCTGTGTTTTCCTAAGCAGAGAAAGAGATGATAGCAAAATTTTAATAGTCCCTGATGTTACTAGGTATGAATGAGATTTTGTGAGAAGCAAGGAGCAATTAACATGGTATACAAATTGGGGCAGGTTCATGTATTTATCCATTCATTCATTCATTCATTCATTCATTCATTTTGGTTTTACAATTAAATTCCCTAAATTCCTTCTTGACATAACAGTATCAGAAAAGAGATCCTGTAATTTCCTATTTTCTTAAATAACTTTGAACCGAATAAAAGCCAAATCTCTTCACTCATTCACTAGAACCCAAAGAATAAAGAAAAAAATATTTTTGTATTCCATTTATCAAAACACAGTAACTAAATGTGGGCCGGGGAGTAAAAAGGTTTTACCATTTCAGAGAAAGGTAATCATGTAGTACTGGCAAATGTGAAACACTCTAGCCATGACTTGCATTAAAATAAGATGAAAATTTCTGATTCCCCCTACAAACAAAATATGTCAAAGGTCTTATGTAGAGCAGTGTTTGCTAGTAAGACCACTGTCAATATAGATCATGAATCAAATCATCTTGATTGAAATAGATAATGCTAACTCTAATAAAAGAAAGACTTCAATACATTTAACAATGTCTACCTTTTACTAAAATCAGAGAGCTGTCCTTTAGTTTCAGCATTGGGAAATCTATAGAAAATAGTTTGGAGATAATTAAACTCTCAGTACTAAATTAATGTGTAGTTTTTAAGAAGTAGCATAAAAATCAAGATAGCAGTTATCACACTTGATTAAAGTTCCTATAAAGGTACTTAGTTTAAATGAAATACAAAATCTACAGCTTCTGATTATATCTGTTCATCTTTTGATGGAAAAATAATCCTTCAAAATCAATCTGTAATTCACCTTGAAAACATGAAATATTTTATGCGTATATTGTCCTTGTTTTAACTCAACACATGTCCAATAAGCCAGATCATTTGTCTTCATGTCAGCTACATGATTCAACTCATATATTTATCACCATATTTTAGGACTTGTGCTTAAATCTCAACAATGAAACACTGTAGACTTTAATTTTTTTAAACCTACTTTATTTTCGGTACTTTATGTCTCTTTCTCTCCTTTCCACCCCAATTCCTTCCAACACTGCAACACGAGCTAGGAGAGAAAGAATGCTACACTTGGAACTACAACAATAACAACAACAAAAACATAACCATACAATGCAGCAGAAATTTCCACTAACACACTAAGCAAAAAGGAGAGGCTTGTAGACTGAATCAGATAAAGGCTATGGTAATAATTGAATAGTATCATTTCTATCTATCAACACCTTCCTTCTACTATTTAAGTCTAGGATTAAAAAAAAAAGAGTTCCTGATTTAATAAAATAAAACAATTTAATTTATTAGCATATTTCTAACAAGAATTTTTCTTATTTTAGACTTCATTCTTTGAAAACTAATTTTTAGATAAACCACTTTCGTTAAAGATGTTACAGTGATTTGAATTATTAATTCATATTGCCTGAAGAGTCTTCTCATTTGTGTTTTTAATAGCTCTTATTTTATATCAGTCTTATTTTATAAGATCAACTCTTACCATCTATAATTTCTTATTAAAAAGATGCCATATTCTTAGTTATCTGCTATTAGATTTGTTGCAAGTAATAATACACTTTGAATAGCTCTTGAAAGAGCATACGGCACTCTACAGTTCTTTAATTGTATTGACAGGGTCAGCACAACCTTTGAGACTGCTGATAAGGTCCAAATGTCCTGTCTTGGGTCTAATAGATATAATTGTACACACATCAGATTCTGAGCTTTCCAGCATCCCCAAAAGAACTGTGATATCACCCAGTATTAGGTATCTATCACAAACAAATTTATTATAGATAGTTTTGCTCTGGTAGTCTTCGGATAATTTGGAACTTTCAACTAATGAACTATTATATGCCCTAATAGCCTCAGTCGGTACTGTACTTTCCACATAAAATAACTTCTATCTGTCCAAATCAATTCCATTACCCAAACACATGATGCTGTATGAAGCATATGGGAAGAAGAGCGATTTCAATACAACTTATACTGAAAAATCTGTGATGTTAAGTCACTGTTACAAGGAAAGCTTTGACTGTAATTTGACAACTCTAGAAATGTTATTAAATAACTAGTAAGTGATTAACGAATAAGCTGAAATCTATTGAGAACCATACATTGGAATATTGTCTTTTTTTTTAAATCAAGGAAGTGCGTATTATTTGCATATAAAATATACTGAATTCTCCTTATTATTATGTTTGAACATTTCCATGCTAAAATATTCTATATTTTTTATTTTTTTTCTTTGGGATGTCAATATGAAAAGATGACTGCCATTTGAAGGTTATATATGCAATTTTCTTTGTACCTATATATTGAGTATGAAAAATAAACTAAGATAATGTTTAAAACTAAGGCACAATAATTAAGGAAAGGTTATTTGTCATTCAAAACGTTGTAAGTAGCTTCAAATTTATCTGCAGTAGATATATATTCTATTTAAAACAAAAAGTCGTATTTTTAGTAGAGGTACCAGGTATATTGTTAGGATTGAGTGAAAATAATTATTCTTTACTATTTCTGTAACAATGAAATACTTTTATTGTTTTATTGGAATAACCTCCAACTGTCAAATACAAAGCTTAATACCATGTTTTAAACTTTACATCATCCACAATGGTAGCCAAAATTTTCAGTTGTATTTGTTGAATATGGCAGGCACTCACTCTTATCTCTTTGTTTGCTTAGAATACTTACATATGTTTTTTTTTCCAGCAGTATTAATGGTGCATTCATAATAACAATTGTCCCAAAGACTCTGTGCATACTATTTAAAGAGTAAAAATATCTAGTCATTTCGATATTCATTAGCAAAAATTAATGGCTTTCCTATTCCCGCATAGAAAAAGTCAGTACTTACTGATGAAATATACACCAATCCGTTTTTCATAAGATAAGAACTAGCAAATAATTCTTCAGTGGAGTAATGTGAGAGTCATTACAATAAGCATACAATTGTTGAGGAAAAAAAACCTATTTTCTATGGAGATTGTCTAAAAGCATATTACCATATTTGGATGTAAATTTATATTTAATAAATGTTAAAATGTGGCAAGTTCATGTGTCAACTGCTGGCTGATGAACTGCTTTCTCTTTTTTATTTGTTTTTCTTTCTTATTCTTTTATACTCTGCTGCTATTTATATTTGGGATCTCCAGAAAGCATTCAGGAAATACCTCACTCTTATTTGGAGAATTCCAGGTTCCCAATCCACAGTACCCTGAAATTTTCACTATATATTATAATTGACCATAAAATCAAAAAATAATTTCAGTGTTTAAAAAAACACATAACTTCGAACAGCTCGAATTTGGTCTCTTCAGTTTGCATTTGAACAAGCTTACAAATGCAGCCATGTTATACACAAGGTTACAAAACAGTAACCTTGTGGCTGTGGCTTTGTAATTGCTTCTCAATTAATAAATAGGCAGACCTTTGGTCATTTGATCTATTCTGATCCCCTGCACTGAAAAATTACCTTGAACACCCAAAAATCTTGCTGCATGAGGTGATATGAACAACCCAACCACAACTCAAGGTTCCTTCTTAATATCAATATAAGAAGGAGGTTTTGTCTTCTCTTACTACTAGAAAGCGATTTTGATATAGCCCTTCTCCTGTGTCGTGAAGGACCTACCATACACCATGTGTGTGTTTTCTAACATGTCCCAAAGGGATTAACCATCCATAGCCCCAAATGGATCCACTTTAATCACTTAAAGGATTTTCTGATGTCATATTGTATGAGCGTAAGGTGAGGAACATACTAGTCCAGTTTCTGTGCTCTAAAATACCTTAATAAAATCAGTCCAGACCCAGAAAGGTATTGGCTGAATTTGTGTGGCAGAGCCTGTCTGGACCATAAGCACATGGATGGATAAATCAGTTCAGATATGACTTTCAAAGTTTTGTTTCCATTTTGGCCATGTGGTCATGATCAAGGAATGTAACTGCCTGTTTCTGCCTCCCTGAGTTCTGGAATTATAGGCGCACATCACTGAGCCTGGCTACATTAGGTCTTGTACCAAATAGAGAAATTTCCAGAGAGAAGAAACTCTCAAGTACCAATGCACTTTTGTCTGTGTTTGTTTTCAAACTTCCAGATTGTCTAATAATTTGAGTTTCTCATATGGTGTTGCCTCTTCAAAGTTCAAGATTTGAGACCCATACAATCAATTTACAAAACTGCTTTTTTTTAATTTTAATTTTTTTTTCTTCACAATTTATTCATTATATATCCTTACTGAAGCCTTCTCGCTCAACACTCTCCAGTCCCTCACTCCCTCCTTTTTCCTCCTAGTCCCTTCCCCTAGTCCACTGAAAGGAAGAGTTCTCTACTATTGCCATCTGTCCATAGCTTGTTACACTTCATCAGGACTGTCTGGATTTTCTTCCTGTGGCCTGGCAAGGCTGCATCACCAGGAGCTAGTGATCAAAGAGCAGTCAACTGAGTTCATAATAGAGGCAGCTCCTGATCCCCTCACTCAGAAATCCACATGGAGACTGAAACACATCTGAGCAGGGGGTTTAGGTCCTCTCCACGCATGGTCTTCTGTTGGTGCCTCAGTCTCTGCAGAACCCCCTGGGCTCAGATCTTTTAGTTTTGTTGGTCTCATTGTGGGGCTCCTGCCCCCTCCTTGTCCCTCTATTCCCACTTCCTTCTTTCTCCATAAGACTCCCTGTGCTCTGTCCAATGAGTCCATTGGCCATGAGTCTCAGCATCTTCTTTGATTCCCTGTTGTGTGAATGATTCTAGAAGACCCTCTCTCATAGGCTCCCATCAGGCTTCCTCACTTCTACTGCTTCGGGTGTCTATCCTCTTTGCCATTCTGAATGAGATTTAAGCATCCTCCCTAGGGTCTTCCTTGTTGTTTAGCTTTTTTAGACCTGTAACTGGCTAGCCTGTATTATACTGCTAATACTTTTAAAATATATATTTTAGTAAGCTTATGATTTTTGTGTTGGGCCATATTCATAGCTATCCCAGGGTTCATGTGTACCACAGACCACAGGTAGACAGATTTAGTGAGAAATGCTACAGATGGCTGTGCATTCAGTCATTTGGATCAATGATTCCCCTTGCTCATCCTTACTGTAACTTCATGTGGGTTCCCTTGGCAGCATAACAAGAAGCATGCTGAGTTATGTATCCTGTATTTTAACATTTTTGAAATACTCAATTGAAGGAGGACCATATGACAAGGATGCTGAATGAATCAACTGCCTCTTCCTTCATTAATTGTGGAAAATTTAGACTTGAAAAACTTCTATATTTTTTTTTTCATCAACACAATTTCATTTGGGGAGAAAAAAATAAGGCAAATTGGTCTTGTCCATAATTAGGCAATTTATGAATTTTACAAAAGTACATTAAATATTAACCAAAGCTTAAGGTCTCCGTGCATATGCCTTTCTCTGAGCAGGGCATTTGTCAGTGGCAATCTGAACTGCCTCCTCTGCTTCACTTAACTTCCATATGTCTTACAAAATTTCCAACTGCTGTGCCATAGCTAGGGTATAGACTTAAAAGAAGCACCCAACTGTTTCAGATCATGCTGTGCTGGACAGCTCTTTATTTCAAAGCTGTTGTTACAGTTGAATGCTGTTAGATGTGAAACAGAGAGCTGGAGAAATAAAACCAAGATGGATTTTGCTCTTAACTTGGAGGTTACTCCACTTGCATGATGAGAACGCGATTGCCTTTAAACTTTGCAAATACTGAATTAGGAACAATAGCCTATTATTTTTAAGTTCAAATTGCCAACACTTTTTACTCAATTGAGGAGGTGTGTAGGAGGATATACATTTGACATTTAGACTGGAATAGTGATCCTGTTCTACTCTTTGAAGGCTTAATTTGAAAATTCTGAGGCAGTCCAGACATGTGATCATGTATGAGTAAAAAAAAAAAAAAAAAAAAAAAAAAATTCGGGCAGAGTCTGATTTCTACTTTTCCCATTCAAATAACTGAATCTCATTTTTCATGGTGCTCTTCTTTTGTACTATTTAGGAGAGGACATTAGCCTAGGGATCAGATGGTTTACGGAGTAGAAAAATATTGCTTTATAATAAGAAGAGGATATCGAATAAAGCCCAGATTTAATACCCAGACTAACAGAACACCCTGATGAATGTAATTGCATTTTAAGCATTCTGATTAAATTTTTTGATCCATATTGCATTTGTTTTGCTTGTGAATCTTTTTTGAAAAAAAAAGTGTCTGGAGATTAAAGGATTAGTGAGTTCTTAAGAAGCTGGGCAGCTGCTAAGGCATCTGAATATTCTTGCTTAAATATGGCTGAAAAGCTGTATTAGTTTCATCTGTTACAGTGAATAATATGGATAAAATGCTTAATAGTTACAGGCAAATGCCCTGGGGATAGTTTTCTATAGTGGACAACATTAATGGTTATTCACTGAAACTGGGGAAAAAGAAAACTAAATAATACTGCAGTTGAGAAAGCATTGAACACTTACACCCATTCAACTGCAGTGATACCTTTCCTTCTTTTCTAAGGTTAGTTAAGGATTCAGAGAATACATAAAAATAAAGAAGTAATTTACATGCTCTCAACTCCTAAGTGTCGGTCATGGCTTTTGATTATCAAACTGTGAAAGAGCTAACAAATTGGTGTAGCTTTCTCCTTATAGGCAAAACTTCTCTCCAGTGGGGCAAATTTGTAATCTATTGTGTTTTTCAAGAATGTCCAATATTTTGAACAAATAGCTCAATGTAAACTACAGGAGTCTCCCTTTTGTTCAGAAAAAAAGAATCCTAAGATATTTACAAAATTTGGATGTGTCAGAATCAAATAAATGTTACTGTTTACAAAGAGCTGATATATATCTTAAATTCCTGATTGTGGCTTAAGCAGACCATGCCATCTATGATCAAGTCAATCTGGTGAGAGATGGAGAGCATTACGGATCCCCTGGGAGACCAGAGGTCACCCAGAGAGTTGGCTGGCTGCTGGCACCTGAAACAATGGTGGAGAAGCAAAGACTTTTTAAATTTTTTTGGTTTGGGAAGTGTTTTCGGCTAGTTCTCTCTGTGTGTTAATGACCTCCCATGAGACTCTACCAACCTTTATAGCTTTACTAAACAGATTTCTGTTCCTGTGAGTCTTACCCCTCATGGCCCATCAGAATCACCTGTACAGGTTCAGATGGCAAGCTTGGGCTTTGTCTGATATGGCAAGCCGCATTCACCAGCAGCAGGTATGGCTTCGTGTGTCTAGGGCATTGGTGCTTGTAAGGGTAACTGCTGCCGCATGTTCTGGAGATTATCTGTAATAAGATTTGAGAAGATTTTCCATGAGATATTTTGAATCAAACTGTCTGTGTGGAGGGTGTGTGGACTGCACTACACATTTTTACAACAGGGAAACACTGTGTGATACAACACAAGAACTGTCAATAACATCCTCATTGCTTCTGTTGGGAGATAATTGCTTTCTTCCGAAGGAGTCCCTTCTTACTGCCACACCATTCCCAAGGTAGCTTAGCTAGGGTACTTCATGAATGAATTCTCCTAAAAACCGTTTGTAAGGGGTATATGTCAATAGAGTAGTTTAGGGCATTGGACATCTAAGATCAATGGAGTTGAACCAAATCTTGTGAAGCCTGCAGATTGTATTCAAAATGTATAGTTAATCTGAGATATTAAATAATAGTCATGTGCTAATCATTATTGTGAATATACCCAAATTAAGCAAATATCCATACAAAATGACCGAGTTCAAATCCCACATCATCTTCTCACTTCCCATGGGAAACTGGAAATTCATTCAAGCCTTATGAATCTAGTTTTCTTTTTGGTGGTAGTATCATTAAATTAACCATTATTCTTAAGATATGCAATGTATTTCCTTAGAAATGTTATCAAAACTGCTTTGAATTTTGTATATACGAGAGTCATCGAGTACTTAAGAAATGATGGACTAATTAATTGTATTTTCAGTTGCATAGTAAGTAGTCATTTTATGTATGTAAAGTATTTATCCCTATTAAGTGAATTTTATAATTAAGACTCCATACATGACTAAAAGTTAGTATAGAGCAAAACTTAAATCAGACTGTCTCTGAGATAACTAAGCTATAAAACTAATGTAAGGATATCTAACAAAATATTCTCTTAAAATCTCCATTGTAATTGTCCATCAGTGTATTTTAAAGCTTAGCCATTGTTTCCACTTTTTGTCTTCATCATCCACAAATTTTGTCTTCTTTCTCAGGTGATGGTATATAGTGACACCAAGAGCCAATGTGCAGAACCACTATGCTTTGACACTCTGAGGGAGTGAGGGAATTCTTCCAGGACATCTCAAAAATCAAATATCATAACATAAGACAAATTTATTTATATGGAAAGATTTTTCTTTTAACATGATTTTTCTAAGCCTTGAAATACAGCTTTGTTATTGTAATATATTTTGAATACATTTAAAAGTTCTAGTGCCGGAAACATTATGGAAGAAGAGGGAGATAGAAAGACCTGAAGTGGATAGGAACTCCACAAAGAGAACAACAGAGCCAAAAAAACTTGGGTCCAGGGGGTCCTGCAGAGACCAAGTACTCCAACCAAGGACCTTGCATGGAGAGGACCTAGAACCCCTGCTCAGATGAATAGCATAGGCAGCTCAGTTTAAAAGTGAGTTTCTGAGGGTTTGGTTATAAGTCTTAGTGTCTGCTTTGAAACACTGCTAGTTAGAGTCTTTCAGATGCCTTTTGCAGTAGACTCCTGTCATACGTTCAATGCATATGATATGGAAAAGATAGGAGCTCTACAAGGACCAAATATATCTGGGCACAGGGTCTTTTCTGAGACTGACACTCAACCAAGGACCATCTATGGATATAACCTAGAACTTCTGCTCAGATGTGGCCCGTGGTAGCTCAGTAACCAAGTAGTTTTCCAAAGTGAGGGGAACAGGGACTATTTCTAACAGGATCTCAAGGGCAGGCTCTTTGACCTCCCCACCCCACCCCCAGGGGAGGAGCAGTCCTGTTAGGCCACAGAGGAGGACTTTGCAGCCAGCCCTGAAGATACCTGATAAAACAGGGTCAAATGAAAGGGGAGGAGGTCTCCCCTATCAGTGGACTTGGAAAGGGGCAGGGAGGAGACCAGGGAGGGAGTGTGGGGTTCGGGAGGGAATGAGGGAGCGGGATACAGCTGGGACACAGAGTTAACAAAATGTAACTAAAAAGAAAAATAAAATTTAAAAAAAAATGAGTTTCCTAGTAAGGGGTATAGGGACTGTCTCTGACATGAACTCAGTGGCTGGCTCCTTGATCACCTCTATGTAGGGAGCACAGCCTTGCCAGGCCACAGAGGAAGACAATGTAGATAGCCCTGTGGAGACCTGATAGGCTAGGGTCAGATAGACAGAGAAGAGGTCTTCCCCTTTCAGGGAAGCAGGGAAGGGGCATGGGGAGGGTCAGAGAGAGGGAGTGTGGGATTGGGAGGAAACAAGAGAGGGGGCTGCAGTGGGGATACAAAGAGAATGAATTGAAATAAATAAATAGATAGATGATAGACAAATAGATAAATAAATAAAAGTTCTAGAGTAAAATGGTAGTAAAATAGAAAATATAAACAAAAAGGCAAAACTGTAATAGCTATGTTAAAACCCACCAAATAGAGAAAATAAATAATGTATGTACTCTATATACTTTATGTCTCCATAATATCCTTACCTTGTATTATATAATATACACGATAACTATGAATCATGCTATTGAAGACTCTTACTACGTTAGGGTCTCAAGAACAGGTGGATCAAAAATATACATAATGTCCAATATCACACAACTGTTTCATTGTTTTGTCAAAATAATCCTTGTTCAGAGGGCATATTCTCAATCAATGCCAGCCATTAGCCAAGAATTACTGTTCTTATCAGTAAACATATACTTTATATAAGCCCTGTTTCTAAAATAATTCAAATTAGTTTTTCTTGTGGTTTAAGCATTTCTTTTTAGATTTATATCATTTGAATAGTAAGTTGACTCTAAAATATAAACATACCCACCAACGGTAACTAATTTAAGAAATAACCCATGTAAAGCTTAACAAAATATATTAATCAGGCAAGTTGTAGCTTAAAAATCTGAATATCAGATGTTATTTAGGGGCATAGGGAGAGAAGAGGGAGAGTGGGTGGGACTGGGAAGAGATGAGGGAGGGGGTTATCGCCCGGATACAAAGTGAGCAAATTGTAATAAACAAATAAATTACTTTAGAAAAAGAATTACACTGAAAAATATTGTACCCAATTATCTTCACAATTTAGGTGATTTAGAAAGTATAAAGTCCTATTAATTGTAATTGCTTGTAATTTGATACAGAAAAATTATTTTGAAAGGATTTTCCCAGAAAGCATTAGTTAAAGCATACATCTCAAGTATTCACTGCTTTTTGTATTTAAATGTTTATGTCAGAAGAAAGAAGACATTTATAAAACATGCTAAACCCGTCATCTTAATAAGAAAAGGCTGTTTATTAATATAATTTATTACTTCTTACCAGAGATCATAAGAAAATATCGACAACCTTGTCTACATTTTGATGTGTAAAATGCTCCCAAATATAAAATTATTTTCAACTGGGCGTGGAGACCAACTGTAATTTCATCACGGGGAGCGATGAAGCAGGTGGGCAGGAGTTCCAGGCCAGTCTGGGTCTAGGTAAAATCCAGTCTCAGAAACAGAAACAAAAAGTAAGAAAGAGAAAAAGAGAAACAAAAGAAATATATGTACATACACGTGTACGCTCACACACACGCACAGAAATCATTGTCTTTCTAGGAAGCAACAATTCTCAGTATGTCCAAAAACAACTGATTAGGGGCTGGAGCGGTTGCAAAACACCTAACTCTATGAGATTTTGGCATATTGCCTTAAAATAACCTTTTATTTTCACAGTTTATTTTTAACATTTCAAGTGCTGAAAGTGTGCTCAGTGGTAGAGAGTTTGTGCTGTGAGCTCTCACTCTATCCTCAGGACCACAACAGGAAGGAATATAAACAAGCAAACCCCCTCCAAATGCAAAGACTCCATGTTTTCTGTAATTCCTTTTGTTGATGCTTTGCTAGAACATCCACTCAGACTTGTTCGGTATTGCTACAGCCGCTGATGTTAACTTGGACTATGACAACCGATGATGTTAAAACAGCAAAGGGAGCCAGGCTCAAGCGTTCACTCCTCTAAAGAAAATCAACTTCAGTTTATCAGTTTAAACGTTTTAAGGGTTCCTGACGTTTTACGACAGTAGAACAGTGTCTGGTTTCCTTCACAAATAAAATTAATATTTTATTATTACACGTTCTCACGGCTCATAGCAGCGTGAAAAGCCTTGCACAAAATTAAGCCAGTCACAATCCTATTAAAAACATGGGAGGAGCTCAGGAGCCCCACCCCCACTTCTCGACAAGGAGCATCTTGCTAGTAGCTGCTCTGGGGAGTCTGTAAAGGAGCAGAACTAAGGATGTGAGAGGAATTGCAGAAGGTGGATGAAAGGGCTGGATATGATCGCATTTGAATATCTATGTGTTTGGAATTTTCAGAAAATAAAAAAAAATCACTTCATTACATTTGGAATTCATGTTTTTGCTATAATGGCACTGACCTACCTAAGCAAATATTGGTTCAAGGTATGGTTTTAGGAAATGTGTGGAAAATAAATTTTGGAACTTTCCATAACTGAAATGTTTTCTTAATTCAAAACATCTTTTTTGGCCTGCTCTTTGATCACCTCCCCCTGAGGGGGGAGCAGCCTTACCAGGCCACAATAGAGGACAGTGCAGCCACTTTTGATGAGAACTGATAGACTAAGATCAGAAAGGAGAGGAGAACCTCCCCTATCAGTGGACTTGGGGAGTGGCATGCATGCAGAAAGGGGAGGGAGGGTGGGATCGGGAGGGGAGGAGGAAGGGGCTTATGGGGGGATACAAAATGAATAAAGTGTAATTAATAAAAAAATTAAAAAAAACTTTTTCTGATTTCTGTTTAGTGATCTACAAATTGTAAGTTGCAATCTTTGTTTTAGGAAAAAATCAGTGTATTTATTTCTATATTGCATACATGTATGTCTATGCTTAGGTAATATATCAAATCCAAAATCTTGCTCAGACAAGATTGGCAATTAATGACAGTAACAACTTTGGGCATAAATCTATATAGCAGCATTTGTTTGATATTGTCCTGTTTCTTATTAACTTTGTGTCAGAACTGATTAGATCAACTGGTACTCTACTGCATGATGTTTGTGAGAAGTTAGCCAGGCTGTTTCCTTATTATTATTTTTTTTAATCAATGCTTTGCTCATTTAAATTCTTCTCAATATTAATTAAGAACTGTTAAAGCCCCGGCTCAGATGTAGCCCATAGACTCAGTTTCCAAGTGGGTTCCCTAATAAGGGGAGCAGGGGCTGTCTCTGGCATGAACTCAGTGACATGCTTTCTGATCACCTCCCCCTGAGGGGTGCAGTGTTGCCTGGCCACAGAGGAGGACAATGAAACCAGTCTTCATGAGACCTGATAGGCTGGGGTCAGATAAAAAGGGAAAAAGACCGCCTCTATCAGTGGACTAAGGGAGGAGTATAGGGGGAAAAGAGGGAGGGAGGGTAAGATTGGGAGGAGAGGAGGGAGGGGAACACAGCCCAGATACGAATTGAATAAATTGTAATAAATGATAATAATTAAAACTTTTGAAAAAAAAGAACTTTTAAAAAAGATTGTCCTTTTGGTGAAGGTAACTATAATTTATAGTGAATCAATAATCTGTAAATTTACCAAGCTATTCTGAGACAAGCTGGAGACCTATGAGAGGTTAGGCTTCTGGGAGGATGTGGGGGTGACTCTAGATGAGACTCTTAGTCATGGAGACTAAAGAGGCCACCCTTTGATTAGACTGAACTCCTAGTGGAGGGAAGGAAACACCAAACCACCCACAAATAACTTCTACCCCAAATTTACCCTGCCTTCAGATGTGCAGGGGTAAAGACAGAGCAGAGATTGAGGGAATCTCCAACCAATGACTGGCACAACCTGAGACCCACCACATGGGAGAGAGCCAACCCCTGACACTATTGATGACAATCTGCAGACAGTAGACTATCATAGCTGTGCTCTGAGAGGCTCCACCCAGTAATGGACTGAAACAGATGCTGAGACTCAAAAAACCAACATTGGGCAGAGCCTTGTGGAAAAGAAGGATCTGGGGTTGACTGGATCACCTCCCCCTGAGGGGTGCAGTGCTCATCTCCACAAGAAGAGCAACAGAGCCAGCTAACATGGGCCCCACCCAAGGACCATGCATGAACTCTACCTAGGTCCCTTACACATAGGTAGATGATGGGTAGGTTGGCCAATATGTGGATCCCTTAGAAAGGGTAGAGAGGGCTGTCTCTGACGTGGATTTTGTTGCCTGCTTTTAGATCAGTTCCCCCTGGTGGGGCTGCCTCACAAAGCCACAGGGAAGATTTGCTAAGTCCTGATGCAACTTGATGTGCTGGTCTGAACTGGTAGGAGGAAGGTTCCCCTTATCTGAGGAGTAGGAGAGGGAGGATAGTGAGAAGTGGGAGGAAGAACGAGATGTAATGTGAATAAATAAATAAATAAATTAATTAAAAAATAACCCTCCCTCGGCTAGACTCAGCAACCAGAAAGCAAACACACCCAAGGTTATCCTTAATGTTCTCAGACATTGTATTGATGCTCCCCTTAGGATAGGGCCTGTATTTGAACACCATCTTGAAACACCGACACTAGCCAGTACTGGCACCGTTCACAGATGTCCTTTTGGCAAAGCTTCACTTATTTCTCCTGCTTTTTAACCTTCAAACAATAACTACAAGTAAAATCCCTAGCTAATTCTCTGAACACTTTATTGTCTTTTCAAATGCTTTTCTTTTTGAGATTGTAACAAAATACATTATTTTTTTTCTTAATTTATGTCCTCTGGAATACCCTATAGGTATACCCTATAGGGCCCTCTTTGCTATCATGTTCATTGCCTCCTTTTATAATTAAATTTTATTACATGCATGTGTGTATAAATATATATTTCTAAATATTACCTGCTCAGTATATACAACATCACTCATATGTATATTTACTTTTGTCCATACAGCAATGTAGCCTCCACTCTGGAAAGCTTTGTTTTAAAAATCTATGTTGGATATGAATAGTAAACACTGATATCCAATATTTAAAATGGTTTCTTTTCTTATTTCTTTCCTATACATTGAAGAAGATCAATATATATACAGTAATAGGCATATTTTAGACACTTAGTATCAGTAATTTAATGCAGCCAAAGATTTCATCATCTTTCTTGTTGTGAGAATATAATGATGATGATGATAATAGATAGATAGATAAGATAGACTGATAATGACCAGAGAATATACTTTGCAGTGTAGACTCAATGTACGTTGTGAAATAATTATATACATCTGGAAAAGTCTGATAAGAATTGTTTTAGGGACCAGCGAGGATACAGCCTGAATACATTTCACCCTAATGCATGCAACGCAGCTCTCTCTGTATTCATCACGTAAGTCCTCCGCATCCCTGAAATGTCAAGTTTTGTTTCTATTACACCTTGCATTGCAGTTCACCACTAAAAGCTATTTTTTAAGTGAACTAGAGCTCAAGGCTCAGAAACGACATATGAGAGTGAAGAGCCCTGATAGGGTTTTCTCTTTTGTTTCTTTCCATGTTTTCTTTCTCAGTTTATGGGAACACATTATGTAAAATGCTGTCCTTAACTCGAAGCAGAGAAGTGGTCCTTTGGAGGACTAAGCACTCAGAGTACACATACAGTAAAATTGCTTTGGCTTACTCGGTTGGTAAATCAGTTCTGCTCTTCTTTTACCTTTGGTAAGCAAATTTCACAGCAGAATGCTCACGAAATAGCTTTGTCCTGGGTGAAAAATCAGAGTGCACTAGTTTCAGTTCTAGCCAACGTGTGTGAAGGTGATCTAGTCTATACCGCCTCTTAGAAACTGGACATGACTGCAGCTCCAGCCTCAGCCGTAGGTTCCTGGAGTGCTTCTCAGGCCATTTGCTCTTTGTAAGCAGATTTTCTAATAGTAAAGTGGCCATCCGTAAGATCACTTCAGTAACAGTGACCTCTCTTCACACCTGATTTGATACCTAACTGCAGAGTGATACATTTTGGGTAGATTCACTTACTTTTTTTTTCCTGTAAACTAGCAAGAAAAACATTATTTTGTTTTTTCTTGATAAGTAGTAGGAAGGAAGGAGAGAAACTGTTGATTGAAAAATAGCTTACACTGTATGATGAACATGCACGAAGGTGCCACAATGAAATCTTTATGTTTGTATGGTAATTTAAAAAATTGACTGAAAACCAAGTCAGATATATCTTACCTTCAATATCAACTGTTAGAAACAAGGTGACAGCTTCAGATGTGTGTCTAGGGGCCAGGGTAGATAAATAGCTGTGTCTTCTAGAACCCTGTAAACCCGAAATGTAAAATTACCTGCAATAATCTAATTGATGCGAGGCCATGGTTTCTCAAGCTTGCATACAACTGTCTGTGCATGCTTTTGTAAAATTTGAAAATTCTTCTCATCTCTATCCTCTGGTTCTCTCAAGAGTGCATTGAAACTATACGTTTATATTTATACACAAATGAATCTGCTCTATCGTACGTTACGTTTAATATTTTTTAGCATGTTTGAGGAATAAGCTATTGTGAGGTGGTGGCCAATACTGATTATTGAAAGTAAAGAGTTGTCAAAATACAATAAGAATAAGTGATTAATTTTAGGGTGCCTACCTGTAATCAGAACAATGTAGGACCCAGGAAACAACGGGAAAAGGAGCAGAAGATTGTAAGGACCAGAAAGGACACTTGTTGTTATTTGCCTTCTTCTAGACAGTACATGAGAACTGCATCCATGAAATCTCAACAACATAGTTGTCTATACAGGAACCCCACAATGAGAATGCCCATCAATATGCCAGAGTAGACAGAAGAAGTTTCATAAGCCCTCACCTCTGGATGAAGAGCTGTAAGCAACCAAAAGGCTGCAGTTTCCTTAGAGAACCCCTCCCCCCAGACTATTCAACCACAAGTGGTCATCCACAAGCAGATATACACAAGATCACTATTAAATGGACGCAATTTTCTCTGTGTATGTGTTATGCAATATCCCCTTTCAACTTTGTGTTCATCTATGAATTGCACATAAAACGGAACCATGAATTTTACCATCTGAATTTTACTTCATTTATCTGAGATGTGACCCAACGGCTTTAATACCAACCATATTTGAATTAGGATGATTGTCTTCCAATGCTTTAGAATTTTGCCATCTGTATTGCTATAAAGTTTCAATAATGACGTCTGATAATCAAAATATGTTCCCTTACTGTATTGAGTCAAGTGATTTTGTAAGTGGGTGCCGTCAAAGTACAGAGGTTCGTTTCAGTTCTTGTATTGTGTAGAACTACATTCCACTTTCGAAGACAAATATACTATTCTTTACTTCCCCTGTACTGGGCTTACCAGTTGAAGAAAGTTAGGAATTTAATCGACACCTCATTTCCAGACACCAACGAACAGCCACAGTATCAAGCAGGACTCTCTCTGGACACAGAATGATGTCTGCAGATGCTCTTCTCTGCAGGTGCAGGTGTTAAATATTTTGTGATACAGAACTATATGGTTTTGTTGTAGTATCCATTATTAAAGTTGGAGAGCCCACATGGTGGGGAAGTCATGGCAGGCCACTGGAGCAGGAAGCTGAGAAGCATATTTTCCACTACATTCAGAAAACAGAGAACAGACGAGAAGTCTGGAAAGACTAGAAACTCTGAAATCCCTGCCTACCCCCTCCTCTCTGGTGATATACTTCCTCCAGCCAGGCTCCACCTCCTGAAGATCTGCAGAAATTCCACAAACAGTGCCACCAACATGGGACAAGTGTTAAAACAGTTGAATCGATGTGGGAATTCCTTGCCCAAACACCACAGCCGTTATGCATGAAGTATTTATATTAGTTAACTCAGTGTTGTCAAGATCATAAGCATGAAAGTAAAATAGGAAGCATACAGCCTATTTATAGTCAATTGATTTTGCTGTTTCCGTGTATGCATTTTCAAGGCTGACCACTCTGAATTGCATAGCCTATAAGAGGCCTTGACCTTGGAAGAGGCAATTCCCCTTCTCTCAGAAGTCAATAGTTGCCTAGAGTTCTTTGTGGGGCCTCGCAAAACTTTCCCCTTTGACATTAATGTGTCCATTGATACTGCTATTGCTCCAGCCTGGTTTATTCAACTCTATCTAGGAACTCTACTTCGCAGGTGGCTTCTCCCTCAGAATATGTTTCTGCCACCTCCTCCACAGCTCCTCCTGAGCTACCTATACAAAAGCTGAGGTGTAGATCTATCAGTTGTGGCTGACTCCCCCATGATGATTCACTGCTCTATTTTGTCCAGGTATGGTTTTCAGAGATAGTTTCCAAAATCAGATTCAGCAAGTTTTATATATATATATATATATATATATATATATATATATATATATATATATTTAATTTTCAATAGTACATCTGAAGTCACTGCAAGTCTTGGAGAAAAGATTTATAAGGCAGAGCATGCAGTAACAATTAAGTCCTCTACAAATCCTTCATAATTTAGTGTTCCACTAACAACAAGGTCTCTCTGAAAAGACTGAGCAGATTCCACACTAGGACTTTAAAGGCTCTCCCAACAATGTGCTATGCTTTGCATATTTAGATATTACAATTGAGTGAAAAAGCTCTGCCAACATTCATTTGGAGAAAATATTTAAAAAATATACACTAATAAAAGTATGCTGCTTTAAGACTTTTTTTTGCAATACAATAATTTTATATCCGATTGTAGTCCTCTCCCTCATCTCCTCCCATGCCACCCACCCTCCCTCTTTCCCCTTACCTCCTTCCCTTAGTCCACTGAAAGAGAGAGTATGGCTCCCCTTCCATCTGACTCTAGTTTATCAAGTGTCATCAAGACTGCTTGGATCCTCATCTTCTGTGGCCCTGTAAGGCCGCATCACCAATAGGAAGTGGTCAAAGAGCAGGCAACCAAGTTCATGACAGAGGCAGCCTCTGCTCTTACTTGGGAACCCACATGGAGACAGAGCTGCCTATGGGCAACGTCTGAGCAAGGGGTCTACATCCTCTCCATGTACAGTCCTTGGTTGGTACATCAGTCTCTGCAGGACCCCCTGGGCCAAAATTTTGGGCTTTGTTGGTTTCCTTGGGGTGTTCCCTGTCCCCTCTGGGTCCTTCTATGCCTCCTTCTATGCTCCATAACACTCCCTGTACTTGGATTCTGTTTGCCAATATTTTATTGCATCAATGTTCATAAGGGAAATTGGTCTGAAATTCCCTTTCTTTGTTGGGTCTTTGTGAGGCTTAGGTATCAAGGTGATTGTGACTTCATAGTTTAGTAATGTTCCTTCTGTTTCTATTTTGTGAAATAGTTTGAAGAGTATTGGTATTAGCTCTTTTTTAAAGGTCTGGTGGAATTCTATGCTGAACCATCTGGCCCTGGCCGTTTTGTTTGCTTGTTGGTTAGGAGACTTTTGGTGACTGCTTCTATTTCCTTAGAAGTTATAGGACTGTTTAATTTATTTACCTGATGTTGATTCCACTTTGATAATGGAATCTATCATGAAAATTGTCCATTTCATTTAGGCTTTCAAATTTTGTGGTATATTGGCTTTTGTGGTATATTGTATTTTTCCTTCTAGTATCTTCCCTGGGGCTGAATTTATGGGTAAGTACTATTTAAATTTTCTTTTTGTTGTTGAATATCTTGTTGTATTCTTCTATGATTATAGAGAGTTTTGCTGGGTATCATAGTATGGACTGACATCTGTGTTTTCTTATGTTCTTCATGATATCCTTCCAGGCCCTTGTGGCCTTCATAATCTTTGTTGAAAATATTTTCTGGGCCTTCAAGATGGGAAGCTTCTTTTTTTCCTCTATTCCTGTTATTCTTAGTTTTTGTCATTTCATGTCTTTGATTTCTTGATTTCTTGGATGGTTGTGTCAGGAGCTTTTTTTTTTTTTTTTTTTTGTCCTCCACAAATACTTATTCTCAGTCTTTAGAAAAAATTTTTATTACATTGTTTTTTCATTATCTTGATGCTATCTTTCACATTGAAGAAAATTTTCAATTTATTGAAGTCTATCTTTTTTTTAATTTGTCATCAATTACACTTTATTCATTCTGCATCCCCCCATAAGCTCCTCCCTCCTCCCCTCCCAGTCCCACCCTCCCTCCTCCCTCTGCATGCATGCCACTCCCCAAGTCCACTGATAGGGGAGGTTCTCCTCTCCTTTCTGATCTTAGTCTATCAGTTCACATCAAAAGTGGCTGCATTGTCCTCTATTGTGGCCTGGTAAGGCTGCTCCCCCCCCAGGGGGAGGTGATCAAAGAGCTTTTTTTAGGTTAAACATTTTCTTTGATGGTTGTATCAGTTTCTTCCAATGTATCTTCTACACTTCAGATTCTTTCTTCCACCTCAGGTGGTCTGTTGGAGATGCTTAACTCTGTAGTTCCTATTTTCTTCCCTAAGTTCCCCCTCTCCAGGATCTCTTCAACTTGTGTTTTCTTTAATATTTCCATTTCTATCTTCAGTTCTTGAACCATTTTGTTGATTTCCTTCACCTGTTAGTTTGTGTTTCCTGCCTTTCACTCAATTCCTTTACCTGTTTTTACTTCCCTCTTTTTATTTCATTTCTTTCAGTGATTTAATTAATTCCACTGTAATGGCGACAGTCTGTGGGACTGTATCTCTCTGTATTTCTTCATGGGTGGCCACAATCTGTTTGGCATATATCTTCTTGTATTTCTTTCAGACTTTATTTGTTTCCTCTCTTATCATCTTCATAAGCATAGATTTAAGGTCATTTTCTTGAGTTTCACTTGTGTTACAGTATCCAGGGTTTCTCTCCCTTGGATAACTGAATTATGGAGATGCCATATTGCTTTGGCTTTTGTCGATTGTGTTTTTACACTTGACATTACCCATCTGGCTGTCTCAGGCATTGGCTGGTAGTTTTCTGATGCCTGCTGGTGTACTGGGGTGGGGAGAATCGCTTTGGCAGAAGATGGTTGTTCCTGAAGGAACCCTCCTCACATTGTTGGGTATGGTGTCCAAATGACCAATGGTTCTCAGGGAATTGCAGCAGCTCTCCTCAGGTGTGTGATCCTGTGGGCTAACAGAGCTTTTTAGACACCCACTGGCTCTCCTCTCACCAGGGCAAGTTCTGGAGACTGCTGCTCTGCCACTGGCTTTCTTGCTGTGAATTTAATGAGCTAAAGCTGCTCAGACACTGTGTTTTCAGGGAACAGCCCTCTTGGAGAACCACAGAGCCGAGAGGTTTAGTCAGTCTCACTAGGGAGACAAGTTGAGGTATAGAGCAGTGTCTGGGGCTGAGCCCATGACTCCCAGGGATCCATTGGTCTGAGAGTAGAGCTCTCTGCCTTAGTACCAAGCAGGCAACCAGTAGGTGGGAGCACAGTGCACAGGCACGTGGCTAGAGGCTAGAGACCCCTGAGCCTGTTGAAACCCAAGAACTTTTCTGGGAATTAGCTGGGTGCTCTGAGGTCTGACTTGATTGTTTCCCTCACTGTGCGGTTTCCTCTGGACTAGGAGATCCAGACTGTGGTGTTTTGGGACCCACAGTTCAGTTTGTGATGGTGAGCATAGCATTCAGGCATGTGGCTAGCAGCTAGAGACCCCAAGCCTGCAGGAATTTGGGAACTTTTCCAGGGGGGTTAGCTGGGTGACCTGAGGTTGTACCTGATTGTTTCCCTCACGGTGAGGTTTCCTCTCACCTGGAGACACAGTCTCTGGTGTTTGGGGCCCACAGTTCAGTCTCCCTTTTGAAAGCCACAAGAAGCTTATGTACTGTTTTATTGGTCAGTCTGCCTGATAGGCTGACATGTGAGATATAAAGGGACAGCTGCACTTTTTCAGGTACTATACCAGCAACAGCTCAATTCTTATTCTTTATTTCTCTAGGTATTAGCATTAAAATGTGTGTTGTATTTCTGAAGACTCTGTGGATGGCAACTGAAATGTGAACCCAGGATTATTTTGTAGTTGTTCTAAAGGCATTGCATCTATTTTAATATCAAAGGTTTGATGGTTTATTCAGTTGTTCTCCAAATTTGTTCTTCCCTACCTTCTAGAAAGCTTCACACCACCTCCTTTTTATGTCCAGTACCATTTTGAAGTGTGAGCCTTGCTCTTTAACGGCTGAGCTATCATTCTGGTCTCACCTCCCAGTATCAGATTGTAGTTGCTATCACTGCAATCTAATCCTGAGAAAGCCTACTCTCTGTTTTTTTTTTAATTATCCCTATTTTAAGAAAAGAGTTTATCTCAAAGTTTAATAATGATGACTTTTCTCTGCAATTTGTTATATATATAATAGTTTGAGATAAATCTGATTATCAGTAACAGAAAGAGCACCATAGAAATAGAATCATATTTTATTTGTGACATTTCTTAAAAGGAAAGAAATAGCTTTTATGGTTTTAATAATGTGTCTTGTGGAAATGGAGATTTGCCCTAAACATTTCATATTAATTTGTAATGTATAAAAATCGTCAGTAATGATAGACTGTTCTGGTGCATGCATTACTTATAATAATCAACACTCCTTTCAGATCTGTGACTTTTATGTAAGTCTGTGGAGATGCTATCAGTAGATGAGACATGGTGGTTAATATTTGCTGAAAACTAATTCAAATGCTGTGACATGAGAATTATAAAAACTGTATAGCAATGTGAGTATTTGTATTCAAATAGTTATTTATTTACTTTTAGTCATTTTCAAGTACAGACAACTGAAGATGTTCTTGGGAAGAACAAAAATGAATGTGTCACCTTGGCTAGACACCGCATTTGTCCCGCCACTGCAGGGTAGCAGGACTAGTTTCTTGTTATAAAGAAGCACAAGTGAGGTGTTTTTCCTTTGCAGAACACAGTGAAGACATTACAATCATTGAAAGTAACTAAGTCTTTCTTTAGTGCTTATACAGAGATGCATGGAATTCCAATGATTTCTCCCAGCTTCCTTACATAATGATCCTATTAGTAAATCAACATGAAAGAGCCTTTCCTGAGGTGTGTGACTACTCCTTGGTTAAAGGCTGATTTGTGGTTTAGAAATATTGGCAATAAAATAGGGTAACAACAAGAATTTTTATTCTTTCCTTGTGCTAGGGATCAAGACAATGCCATTGTGCATGCCAGACAAGACCTAGCTCGGCTACATCCCCAGACCTAAATATTTTAACAGGGCTCTGAAAAACACCTAGCATTTCCCAACTGATATAGAAAACCCAGAGAACAGCAAACACACCATGATCCTTCCTGGGGTGAAACAATCTCTCTCTGTATTAGACAGACTTATTTGAAGTAGACACAAGGGATATTGCTGCCTACCTGGCAGCTCCTTTGTATTGTCACTGGATCATGAATACCATACCGCTTTCTGTCACTTAATTCCTAACAATGGAAGCCATTAAAGCTTATTAATTCTGAATCGGATTTTCTTACAATATTAATCACAAAAAACATTAAAATTCAGTTCAGGTAATGTGTCTTAATTCTTAGTTTTGGGTCACAACCTTATATTTTTTTCTTTTGTAATTGTTATAAAGTAAATTTTCATCTATCTCCCACTATCCTATTTAGCATGAAATCTTGTAACTCTTTATAAAATGTTTATTTTCTCATCTCTTTAAAATCTACTTTATTTTATTTTATGTATGTTTCATCAAATAGCTATATACCTTTCTTAGATTCTCATGTTTGCAGTCTCTGTTTATACTGTATTACTACCTTGTTAGCCTATGGTTTATCAAGAAGGAAAATGTCACTTAGTGGTCACGATGAAATAATAATCTCATTTAACTTTATATGTGAATATTGGTGGTAACTAAATCACATTGTGTTTTCATGTGACATGCTTAAATATTAAAAGTTCTTTGTTGCATTGATTTTTATACATGAATATAAAATAAACATGTTATTAGAAAGCTAGTTTTAGTAAGGGCATATTTTTATGATTTTCAACTGTTCAATATTCTCATTAGTATTTAGAAGCAAGTATGCAATTAATTGGAAATATATTCCTTTTAATCTTTGTATTGTATTGGACTTTCCCCTACCT
This sequence comes from Meriones unguiculatus, assembly GCF_030254825.1. NCBI lineage: Eukaryota > Metazoa > Chordata > Mammalia > Rodentia > Muridae > Meriones > Meriones unguiculatus. The sequence continues at coordinate 55,494,070 of NC_083362.1, read as the reverse complement.
TTTATTGAAAATAGATTCCTATCACATACAATATGTTCTAATTACAGTTTTGTTTCCCCTTCCTCTATTTTACCACTTCCTTCCTATCCCCTCCCCCATCTAGATTTGCTGGCTTTCTGTCTCTCATTAGAAAAGCAGAGTTTTTAAGACACAACAACAAAATGTAAAAAAATAAAATCCAAAATAAAACAAAAAACTATCACATCAAAGCTGGAGAAGGCAAGCTAACAGAAGGAAAAGAGCCCAAGAAAAATCGCAAAAGTTTGAGACTCACTCATTCACAGACCCCGGAACCCCATAAAAACACTAAACTGAAATCTATATCATATATGTAAAGGACCCGGTAGAGACCTTTGCAGGCCCTGGGCTTGCTGCAATCTCTTTGAGTTCCTATGAGCGTTGCTCAGGCTGATGCAGAGGGCCTTGTTCTCCTGGTGTCCTCCACCTCCGCTGGCTTTTATGCTTCTTCTGTGGACTCTTCCATGAGCTTCTCTGAGCTCAGAAGTGAGGAATTTGTTGGAGACATCAGATTTAGATCTGAGTGTTCCAAGGTCTCTCTCTAGGTAATGTCTGGCTTTGGGTATCTGTATTTGTTCCCATCTGCTGCAAGAGGAGGCTTCTCTGATGATGACTGAACATGGCACTGATGAGTATACCAGAATATCATTTAAAAAATCATTTTGTGAGTATTTTTTTAAATACCTTACCATAGATCTCTGGGAAATCTCATTTCCGGTTCCTGGTTGGGAATGTAGTCTTAATAGTAGGTATGTAAAAGATCAAAAGAGTGGAAACAAATTAAAAGTTGGTAAGTAAGTAAATATACAAATCAAAATGTGAAGGAGCCATGATATGAAATAAAGTGGGCGTAAGGAAGTTTCTTAGAAAAAAATAATCCAATGCTTTTCCAATTAGACCCCCTCGGACTTGAAATTTTGCTTAAGTTTCTTATTTGTTATCACATCTGGAGTGGTTTACAGTGATGGGAGTGTGGATTAGTCATTCAAATGAAGAAAGCTAGCGGCTCATGCACTGATGAAGCAGGCCATTTTTCTGAAGGAAGAGTTCATAGCCCTGTTGTGAGCTGATGGAGAGGATGAGAACAAGGTCTTAGGTATGTGGTAGCGGTAGGCCACGGCTCTCTAGAGACAACATGGAAGAACCTCCTGTGAGTTTTGTTAAGCTGAGCAGAGGTTTCGTGAAGGAAAACCACACATATGGTGGCTGTCTTCATGACAGTGAAACTAGTAGCAGTTATAACAGTATTAATATGAGTTGCTACTTGTTGATTACTTAGTACATAGAATGTACTAATATTTTTTCCATCTAAAAGTTTCATCAAAGTACATTCATTGTAGTGATTCTCCATTGTGGTTGTCCAAATATGTCAGCAGGAAAATAGAAACATATATGTTTGAGGGTGCTTAAAACTCACAAAGCTACTATTTATCATGGCTATTGAAGAACATGTGACCAGTAAGATAAGGACTAGTTTGATTAAGGAAATAGAAGGAACTTATGTGTTCAGAGTGAATAATTTATCATTTGTTTATATAATATGTAAAATTTATGTCTTGAGATATTGTGTTGGATAAGTTAGAAGACATCCCTGGCCTTAAAAAGAACTTTCTAGGACCAGAAAACAGTTCAGTTGGTAGAACTTTACCTAGCATGCAAAACACCTTGGTATAAATCCACAGTAAAACATAAAACCAAATCATGGCAGTACATACCTGCAATCCCAGCACTTTATGAGATAGAGGCATGAATATTAGAAGTTGAAGGTCATTCTCACCGACATACAAGTACTAAAGCATGCTAAATCAATAGTCTAATAACAATAGAAAATAAATTAGCAAGAAAATAAAATCAGCTAAAAATTAGCAAGAAACTGAAAACAGCTATCAGCATATCATATGAAAACTGTGATTAGAGTGATGACATAGCAAATCATTAATAGAAAAATATATAATATAATGCGATACAGATACTTCAGAGTAACTTCAGTGAGTAAAAGAATAGTGAAAGAAGCCTGTGAAGAGCCCCTAGACAATAAATAGTGTGATTGCTAAGAGGTTGCATGGAAACGATTCCTACAGAATAGTTAAAAACTAAAGTAATATACAAGCATATGAATATATAAATTTATAGTTAAAAATAGATATAAACAACATATGTTTGAAAACAAAAGAATGGCAACTATGGAATTTAAATGGACAAAACAGAGGAAAGGCTTAGAAGAATCTAATTTTATATATAGGTTTAACCAAGATCCTACCATTCTGTACATTCTATATTGATGGGTAATTACTTCACTATTTAAAAATAACTAATCACTTCAGGAAAATGGAGCACCTGCACAGCCCCAAGGTGAGAATGTTTCATGAGCCAAAATTAGTATTAATCTAATTTTGTTTCTGAATGCCTCACCCATCAAGAGAAATCTAGTCGCTGTGAGAAACATTGTAGAGTACCATGGAGCTGAAGCCTCAGTGGAAATGATTTCTATCGTGGCTCTTTAGCAAGGTAACAGGAGGAAACAAAACAGCTTATGCTGATGGAGCCTGATTGGCAGGTAGGAAGAGGTGAAGATGGGCTCTAGAGGATAAGGAAGCACATAGATAAGACTGGTAAGGAGTAGTTGTGACTCTAATAAAGAAGGCTGGGAGAGCACATGAGGCACATTTTCAGCATGTCAATGGTAACAATGAATCAGAGGCTCCTAGTTACTTTACCGATGGATGACTTTTTTTTTTTTTTTCTTTTGCTGTGAGTCTTATTTTTTTGTAAGAGTCCATTTCCCAAGGACTAAAATGTGAAACCTCTTTGGTGAGTAATACATCTCCTATCCTTGGTTATTCTTCTGGGAAGGGCTATGATGGCCCGAGAATGTTAGGGTGCAGACACAGATTACAACCCACATTTATTGCCTCTCTGAAAAGAATACTTGGGCCTAGAAATTTAATTTATTCCTTAAATGATCAATATTGCCTTAAGTAAAATACATTATTAAGTTAGGCTTTTGATGAATGATATAAGCTGTGTAAAGCAGAAGAGTTAAAGTTTGTATTTTGTGACAAAATTAATCAACTTCATTCTTTATTGGCTTTTGTAGCTTTCAGGGTAATGTTGGATAAATTTACTGAACTCTAACTTTCAGTTCTCTATCTGCATAGTATTGTCATAAAAGTTAGGCCATGATCCTCTCATTATTCAACAAATATTTATTGAATGGCAGACAATGTTAAAAGCACCTAAGAGGTACTAAGGAAAAAGATAGACCATAATCATGTTCCTATTGAGTTTACATTTTAGCAAAGGCAGGTAGACAATAAATACAACACATAAGAAAAAATACAGATGTAAGATGATAAACAGAACCAAGGAATCATTGGTAGAAGTTGTAAATGTTTTCATTTCCTCAGATGAGGGGTTGAGATGAGAAAATTATCCAATCTTTAACAGTATATGGCTTGGGTTAATGGCAGAGGGTTTCTCTCTAAATATCCCTAGGCAGAGGCCTGGAAGCTTCCAGCCTTGGTACAATCTAGTCTTCTGCAAGCCTGAATCTTGAAGTCTTCAGCTTCTAGTCTCAGTCTGCTAACTTAGGCCTAGAATGTTTTCATTCCCCATACTGCTGAATACGCTCAGCCTTTCCAGTGTTTTTGGTTTTTGTTTGTTTGGTTTTGTTTTGTTTTGTTTTTTTTTTCTTCTGAAGTTGGGCTGGCTGGTTCAGCTCAGCTGGGATAGCTCAAAACTCCTCTCCAAACTTACTGATTCTACCTGGCTTCTTTCCACTTCTCACTGAATTACTCTGCTTAGAAAATGTTCCTCTAAACTCTATGAACTGAGTTGTACAAATTCAATTCCACTCAACTGAACTTCACCAACATGTATGGTACTCCCAAACTCTACTGTCTCCACAAACTCCCCTGCTCTCTCTCTCTCTCTCTCTCTCTCTCTCTCTCTCTCTCTGTGTGTGTGTGTGTGTGTGTGTGTGTGTGTGTCCAGCTCTTAAGCATCCTCTCTTTCCCATCTGTTCTCCTGAGAGTTGAGTGTATCCTATCTCTGACTCATTCTGCCAAACCTTTCTCTGACTTTGTATTCCCTTCAATGAGACATCATTGTTTGGGATAAAAGGTGTGTACTAAATTCCAACCAGAGGGTTTAAGGTGTGTACTAAACACATGCCTGTGTTCCACTATAATCACACTTTACCTGAGTCTTCCTTTGCCATAGAAGCCATGTTACTGAATTAAAATTCCTCTGTAGGAATTTAATTTCCTATTCATTTTTCAAAAAAAAAATGATTGAACATCTGTTACATAGTACTTCATGAGAACACTAACAATGCATTTGTTCATGGAATATTTTTATCCCATCACACATTGTTTGGTTTATAGTAGGTTTTCAATCATTCATGTGGGTAAAGCAAAGGAGTGGTAGAATGTTGTGTATTTTATGATTTTTATGTGACTATACTATATCATTTTTAAAATACTGTAAAAAAATGAAGTGTTAAAGTCAAAATTCGTTCTGTTGCTCATATTTTAGTGAATTTTCTTGTTTGTATGTCGGCTGAAAAGGTCATCATAAAGTGATTTCTATTCATTCTGAGATGGGTGAATAGGGGAGTAAGATGAAGATGGATATATATCTACTATAATTTTAATTTGACTTAGGACTGCTCATCTAAAAAGATTTAAGGGATCATTTTATAAGACCCGAACACTATGTAAACATGATGTTTTCATGTGAATAAAACAAATCTATAATACTATGGTCTATAAGTCTATGGCATTTTGAATGCTCTGTAAATATCATACTTAATTTATCTTTAGTTCTAGAATGCCTTTTAGAAACACCTTTGCCCACTAGACTTAAACTTCCTGCCAATAAAAACTGGACTCACTGTTGTCTTCGGAGCCTTGAGAGCACACAGCACATGGCGGGATTTAATACAGTTGAATGTGGAGCTAACTGCTCCAAACAAGACATCATCAGCTGAGAATAAAGTATGTTTTGTTAAATAGAAAAAAAATGTAACTGCACTTTAAAAGAAAACCCAAATTCAGTTGGTTGTTGCTAAGTTACTAAACAAAAAAGAGGCAGAAAGATAATGATGAAAGATTGGATTCATTTTGCTATTTATGTAATATCATATTTTACTTTTTTCATTGAGACTGTTCAGAGTTGCTCGATTAAGGAAATAATAATGACTCCTAAGTGTTTGTTCTCAATTGTATAGTATCATAAAAGCTTTAGAAACAAGTGTATATTTATTATGCTTAACTACATAGTATGATGATGATGATAGATTGACATATTAATTCTACTTAAACTATTCAGTAAATTAAAAATTTAAAACACCCTTTATTTTAATAAACAGTCATTTAGGATATCAAAGAATAGCTTTTTAATTTTCTTTTCTACAGGAAAAACACATGTGGTTTAGACTTTTGTAATGATTTGGTCTCTGTGATTTTCAGCTGTTTAAATTAGTGATTCATAATGTAGTTATCATCATTCTGTATATATCATTAGCACAAGGCTGGTCAGACACAGAAATTGGACTGTGCCTTAGAATAGGGTGCAGAGATATTAATACAGTACACACAAGTACGTGTCATGAAAAGAACCATCATTACAGTTCATTATTTAACATTTTTAATGATTTAATGATGCTTTAAATTTGGTCAAAGGTTACATTAAATTGTTGTCCTGTTTTTTCAGGAAACATTATGAAGAAGGCATCAAAGGGCCAGAGTGATAGTTAAATCTGGAAAAGGTTTGATGAACAAACATAGGAACTGAATTTAAGTACTGAACATCCACACAAGAGCCAGGCATGCTTGTATGGATCTATAATTCCAAAGCAGAGGTTAAGCATAAGAATGAGGCTAGAGGCTAGTGGGATAGGAGGATTTGTGGAGCAGGGTTGATAGCCCTTTAAGCTGAATCAATATGATTCATGAGATATCCCAGCCTCAAATTATAAGATGAAAAAATGGCTAAAGAAGAGAATGGTATAGGTCTGGCCTCTACCACACTATGCACACTGCACACATAATACAAGCATGTACACACGAACTTATAAATGTATATACATGTGTGCACTACTCACATATAAAATAAATAAAACATTTAAAGCAATGAAAATAATGTACAACTGTACCTAAGAGATACTGTGATGTAAAGTTCCCCTTTTCCATTCTTAAATATTTTCCTCATCAAATAATCATTGTTAATTTTTAAAACTTATTATTATTATCTATTATAATTTTTCACTTTTTCATTTTTCAATTTAATTATTATTTATTATGATTTATTCACTTTGTACCCTAACTGTAGCCCCTTTCTCATCTCCTCCCAGTCCCACCCAGCCTCCCTTTTACCCTCTATTCCCTTTCCCCAGTCCACTGATAGGGGAGGTCCTCCTCCCCTACTGTATGACCCTAACCTATCAGGTCTCATCAGGAATGCCTGGATCCTCTTTCTCTGTGGCTCCAGCGGGGAGGTGATCAAAGAGCAAGGAAACAAGTTCATGCCAGAGATTGCTGCTGTTCCACTTCCACGGAGCTGCCCATAGGATACATCTGAGCAGGGGTCTAGGTCCTCTCCATGCATGGTCCTTGGTTGAGTCATCAGTCTCTGCAGGACACCTGGGCCCAGATTTTTGGCTCTGCTGTTCTCCTCATGGAGCTTCTGTCACCTCCAGGTCTTTCTATCTCCCCCTTCTTCCATAAGTTTCCTTGCATTCTGTCTGAGTGAGGTAACCCAAAAGCAGAAAGAAACATATGCTGTATACTTACTTATAAGTGGATATTAGCCATGTAATATAGGATAAACATACTATAATCTATAGTCCTAAAGAAGCTAAACAACAAGGAGGACCCTAGGGAAGATGCTTAATCCTCACTCAGAAGGGCAAACAAGTCTTCTCCCATCAGAAGTGGGAGAAGACAGGGAACTGGACAGGAGCCTACCACAGAAGGCCTCTGAAAGACTATCGAGCAGGATATCAAAACAGATGATGAGGCTCATTGTCAAACTTTATTTTTCTATTAGGAATAAATATTGTAATAATCATGATTCTGACTTTTTGTGAAAAAAAATTCATAGAAAAGTTGTTTCAAGTGAGATTTCACTTTTTCCGGGGGGGGGGGGAGAAAATAGTAACGTATATTATATTTTTAAATTAAAGGGAGATAAGTTGGATGCCAGGAAAATCATGTTAAATGAAGCAGACAAAAGTCTAAAGAATTTAATTTGCAAGTGTTGCAAAATATTGTTTTCCTGAGTTAGCTCCTACGCTGGCTTTCCATCTATGCATAGATTCCACTTAAAATACTTGCAGGATCTCAAGGTGAGGCTCCTTGACTTCCCCGCCTCCCCCCCCCCCCCACCAGGGGAGGAGCAGTCCTGTTAGGTCACAGAGGAGGACTCTACCGCCAGCCCTGAAGATACCTGATAAAACAGGGTCAAATGAAAGGGGAGGAGGTCCTTCCCTATCAGTGGACTTGGAAAGGGGCAGGGAGGAGACCAGGGAGCGAGTGTGGGGTTGGGAAAGGAATGAGGGAGCAGGATACAGCGGGGACACAGAGTTAACAAAATGTAACTAAAAATAAAAATAAAATAAAAAAAAATACTTGCAGGAAGTGTGCTGATTTTGCCTGGGTAAAGGCAATGAAGAATCAAGGCACAACAGTGTGTAAGATAGCATGCTAAAAATCCCTTATTGGGACTTAGCCTCTGGCTACTGTTTTTCTAAATCAAATAGCTGAGAAGGACTGAGGGTTATGGTGGCTTAAGCTTTAAAGGTGAAGATAAAATCAACCAATAATGTGGATAATCATTTTTCTTTCTTTATTATTATTATCATTTACTACAATTTATTCACTTTGTATCCAGGCTGTGGCCCCCTCCCTTGGCTCCTCCCAAACCCACCCTTCGAGTATTTTACAGTACTCCTAGAACGCTTCAATGAAAGGTTAGTGGTCAGTGGTCGGTAGAGAGCAATGTGAAACTTCTGGCTGACCACAGTACAGCACACAGACTTGGTGAGAGTCCTTAGGAGATGGAAAAGGAGATATTAGAGACTAAGCCACAACTCTGCATGAAGGTAGCACTAGCCACACTATCACTCATTTGCCAGTCGTGTGGCAGTTTCTGTTATACACAATTTTTGCATTAGCATGTCTCCATCTTGTACTTCCCTACGAAAATACCCACTGAGTAACTTCCCAAACCAGATCCCATAAGGACCAGTGATGAAATTCTTAAGTTATTTTAAATAGGCTTTGGTAATGCCTTTTTTTAAAAAAAAAAAAAAAAAAAAAAGATGTTTATCACTGTTGGCATCGCAATAATATCACAAAGGAAATATTTTGAATCAGAGAAGGATGTTTAAGGTTCCACAGTTTCTCCACAATGAGCTGAACATTAATGAAGCGTTCCATTAGGAATTACCTCACATTGTTTTCGGGTATGCTGAGTGAGATCTACAAAAGTAATAGAAGCAATCTAAGGTGCGGTATTATAAATATTTATAATGTAGACACACACAAGGAAATGTGTGCTTCATATGATACCTTGAACTTTACTTTAAATGTGTTCTTATCCCCAAGTGGATACCCAATAAAGCAGTGGAAGCCATCATGAAATTCTATCTGCTGGTCTGCTCTCTCCTGTTAATTCATGACTTCTGTACTTTACAGCCATAGAACTCTTTTCTTTTTTTTTTTTAAATTTAATTTTTTTTTAATTTATTCGCTTTACATACCAATTTCATCCCCTTCCCAATCCTACCCTCTTTTCCCAACCCCCTCTCCTAGTCCTCAAAAAGGGGGAGCCCTCCTCTTCTACTAACTGACCACAGTCTATCAGGTCTCATCAGGACTGCCTGCATCCTCTTCCTGTGTGGCCTAGCAGGGACTGCCACCAGGGAGAAGTTGTCAAGATGCAGGCAACAGATTTGATGGCAGCAAGTGCCCAGGATCCCCAAACTAGGGAAACCACTTGGAGACTGAACCTCCAATCTGCTACATCTGATCAGGGGACCTAGGTCTATAATCTCTATGGTTGATGCATCAATCTCTGCAGGACCCCCTAAGCCCAGATTTGTTGTCTCTGTTGGTCTTCTTGTGGAGTTTTTGTTCCCTCCAGGTCCTTCTCTCCCCTCACTCTTAAAGAAGACTCTCTGCACTCTGTCCAAAGTTTGCTGGTGAATCTCAGCATCTGCACAATCCCCTGGTGGGTGGAGTTTTTCGGAGGTCACCTATGGTAGGCTCCAATTCTGTTCTCTCTCTAAACCACTTCTGGTGTCTGTCTATTCTATTTGCTCTTCTGAATGAAGATTAAGCATACTCTCTAAAACTCTCCTTCTTATTTAGCATCTTTAGGTCTGTAGATTATAGTATGGCTATCCTGTATCATGTGGCTAGTATATGCTTATAAGTGAGTGTATAATAACATGCATGTCTTTCTGGGGCTGGGTTAACTCACTCAGGATATTTTCTACTTCCTTCCAGTTGCCTGCAAATTTCATGATTTCCTTATTTTTCATGGCTGAGTAGTATTCTATTGTGTGGATGTACCACAATATCTTTATCCATTCTTTGGTTAAAGGACATCTGGGTTGTTTCCAGCTTCTGGCTATTGTGAATAAAGCCGCAAGGAACATAGTTGAGCAAATGTCCTTGTTGTATGGTGGAGCGTCTTTTGGGTATATGCCTAGGAATGGTATAGCTAAGTCTTGAGATAGAAATATTCCCAATTTCCTGAGAAAGCACCTGATTGACTTCCAACGTGGTTGTAAATGTTTGCACGGGAGCAATGGAGGAGTGTTCCGCTTTCTTCACAACCTCACTACCATGAGCTGACACTTGAGTTTTTGATCTAAGCCATTTTGTTTTTTAAATTTTGTTTATTACAATTTATTCAATTGTACCCTGGCAGTGGCTCCCTCCCTCCTCTCTGCCCAATCACACCTACCCCCTCTCTTCACCACCTATGCCCCTCCCCTAGTCCACTAAAACTGGAGGACCTCCTCCCTTCTGTCTGACCCTAGCCTATCAGGATACAGCCCCTGATCCCCTTACTTCCTAACTGAGCACACTTCCTCTAAGTAGGGTATCTAGGTCTTCTTCAAGCATGATCCTTGGTTGGAGTACTGGACTCAACAGGGCCCACTGGGCACAGGTTTTTTGGCTGTATTGGTCTCCTTGTGCAGTTCCTGTTTCCTCTAGGACTTTTATCGCCCCCTTCTTCCATAAGATTTCATGAACTCTGCCCAAAGTTTGGCTGTGAGTCTCCTTAGATAACCTGACAGGTAGAGTCTTTCAGGCCCCCTGTGGAAGGCTCTGGTCCTGTTCCTGGTCTTCTCTTACTTCCAATGTCTAGCCTGTTTGCCCTTCTGAATGAGGATTAAGCTTCTTCCCTAGGGTCCTCTTTGTTGTTTAGCTTCTTTAGGACTATAGATTTTAGTATGTTTATCCTATATTATACAGCTAATATCCACTTATAAGTAAGTATATGCCATGTGTGTGATTTTGCTTCTGGGTTACCTCACTCAGGATGATCCTTTCTACTTTCTTCCATTTGCCTGTAAATTTCTTGATTTCTTTGTTTTTACTTGCTGAGTTGTATTCCAGTATGTAAATGTACCACAACTTCTGTATCCATTCTTCAGTTGAGGGACATCTAGGTTGTTTCTAGATTCTGGCTATTATGAATAAAGCTGCTATGAACATAGCACAGCTTTGTTGTATGGTTAGCATCTGTATATATATGCCTAGAAGTGGTATAGCTGGATTTTGAGGTAGCACAATTCCTAATTGTCTGAGAAAGCACCAGATTAATTTCCAAAGTGGTTGTTCAAGGTTACATTCCTACCATCAATGGAGGAAACTTCCCCTTTCTCCACATCCTCTCCAGAGTGTGTCATTTCTTGAGTTTTTTATCTTAGCCATTTTGGAGGGTGTGAGGTAGAATCTCAGGGTCGTTTTGATTGTATTTCCCTGATGACTAAGGACTTTGAGAATTTGATTGTTTCTCTGCTGTTAGATATTCTGTTGATAATTCTGTTTAGCTTTGTACCCCATTTTTTAATTGGATTACTTGGTTTGTTGTTGTTTAACTTCTTTAGTTCGTTATATATTCTGGATAGTAGCACTTTGTCAGCTGCAGAGTTGGTGAAGACCTTTTCCCAATATTTAGGAAATTTGTATGTAAATTTGTTCTGATGACAATGTTTTTTGCTTTACAGCAGATTTTCAGTTTCATGAGGTTTCAGTTATTGTTAATCTCACAGCCTGTGCTGTTGGTGTTCTCTTCAGGAAGTTGTCTCCTGTGCCAATGAGATCAAGTCTCTTAGCCACTTTTTTTTTTCTAACAGGTTTATTGTGTCTGTTTTTATATTAAGGTCTTTGATCCACTTGGACTTTTGTTTTGTGCAGGGTGATAAACATGCATCTATTTGCATATTTCTACATGTCGAGTTCCAGTTAGACCAGCACCGTTTGTTAAAACCATTGTATGCTTTTAGCTTCTTTGTCAAAAATCAAGTGACTGTAGGTATGCGGGTTTATTTCTGGGTCTTTGATTCAATTCTATTCATATACCAGTCTGATTCTATGCCAGTACTATACCGTTTTTATTACTGTTCTACAGTACAGCTTGAGATGGGGGTGGACATACCCTTCCTCCCCCCCTGAAGATCTCTTATTGTACAAGATTATTTTAGCTATTCTCTGGGTTTTTTTTTCTTTTTCCATAATAATTAGAGACTTTTTTCAAGATCTGTAAGAATTGTGTTGAAGACTCTGTAGACTGCTTTTGATAAGATGTTGATTTTTAATATGTTAATCATACTGATCCATGAGATTGGAGACTTTCCATATTCTGGTATCTTCTTTAATTTCTTTCTCCAGAAACTTGATTTTTTTTTTTATACACATCTTTCACTTGATTGGTTAAAGTTACACCCAGGTACTTTATGGTTTTTGTGGCTATTGTGAAGGGTGTTGTTTCCCTAATTTCTTTCTCAGCTCATTTGCTGTTTCTGCATAGGATGGCTACTGGTTTCGAGTTAATTTTGTAGCCAGCCACTTTGTTGAAGGTGTTTATCAGCTGTAGGAGTTTCCTGATAAAATTTGTGAAGTCACTTATGTATAATTTCATATCATCCACTAATAGGGATACTTTGACTTCTTTCTTTCCAATTTTATCTTCTTGATCTCCGTTCATTTTGTTATTGCTCTAGCTAGGAGTTCAAGTACTATATTAAAGAGTTACAGAGAGAGTGGGAAGCCTTGTCTCATCCCTGATTTTAATGAAATTGCTTTCAGTTTCTCTTCATTTAATTTGATTTGGCTATCAGTTTGCTGTATATTGTTTTCATTATTATGTTTAGAGCTTTATATTCTTGATGTCTCTGACATGGAGAGTTGGATTTTATCAAAGGCTGTTGCTGAAGTTAATGAGATCATGTGACTGTTTTTCTTTTAGTTTGTTTATTTGATGGATTACATTGATGGATTTTCATATGTTGAACCACTCCTGCATCCCTGGGATAAAGCCTACTTGATCATGGTAGATGATATATTTCATGTGTTCTTGAATTCAGTTTGCGACTACTTTATTGAGCATTTTTGCATGGATGTTCATGAGTGAAACTGACCTGAAATATATTTGCATCAATGTTCATAAGGGAGATTGGTCTGAATTTTTTTTGGTTGAGTTTTTGTGTGATTTAGGGTATCAGAGTGACTGTGGCTTTGGAGAATGAGTTTGACACTGTTCCTTCAGTTTCTATTTTGTGGAAGAGTTTGCGGAGTATTGGTATTAGCTCTTCTTTGAATGTCTGGCAGAATTCTGTGCTAAAACCATTGGATCATGGTCACTTTTTTAATGACTGCTTCTATTTTCTTAGGGATTATAGGGGTGTTTAAACTATTTACCTAATCTTGACTTAACTTTCATAGGTGAATTTTTCCTTTAGGCTTTCCAATTTTGTGGACTACAAACTTTAGAAGTAAGACCTAATGATTCTTCAGATTTTCTTATTGTCTGTTGCTCTGTCCCCCTTTTCATTTTAGATTCTGTTAATTTGGGTATTCTCTCTCTGCCTTTTTGTTAGTTTGACTAAGGATTTGTCTATCTTGGTGATTTCTCAAAGAACCAGCTCTTGGTTTCATTAATTCTTTGTATTTGTATTGTTATCTTTGTTTCTAAGTTATTGATTTCAGCCCTGAGCAGGTTATTTCCTGCTGTCTACTCCTCTTGGATGGATGTGTTTGCTTTTTATTTTTTTCCTTGAGCTTTTAGGTGTGCTTTTAAATTGCTAGTATGAGAACTCTCCAGTTTCTTTACAAAGGCATTTAGTGCTCTAAACTTTCTCCTTAGCATTGCTTCCATTTTGCCCCATAAGTTTGGGTATGTTGTGTCTTCATTTTCTTTGAATTCTAAAAAGTTTTTAATATTTTTCTTTTTTCTTTCCTAGCCCAGTGGTCATTGGGTAGCAAGTTGTTCATTTTCCATGTGTTAATAGGCTCTCTGTTGTTAGTTCCAGCTTTAATCCATGGTGGTCTGATAAGATACAAGGGGTTAATTCAATTTTCTTGTATCTGTTAAGGCTTGCTTTGTGACGAGTATGTGGTCAGTTTTGGAGAAAGTTCTGTGAGGTGCTGAGAAGAATATATATTCTTATATGCTTGGGTAAAATGCTCTGTAAATATCTGTTAGGTCAATTTGATTCATGACATCTTTTAGTTTCATTATTTCTTCATTTAGTTTCTGTCTCAATGATCTGTCCATTGGTGAGAGTGGGGTGTTGAAGTCTCCCACTATTATTCTGTAGGGTTTGATATGTGATTTAAACTTTAGTAATGTTTCCTTTATGAATGTGCGTTCCCTTTCATTTGGGGAATAAGTATTCAGATTTGCGATGTCATCTCGGTGTATTTTTCCTTTGATGAGGATGAAGTGTCCTTCCCCATCTCTTTTGCTTAAGTTTTTTTTTTTTTTGAAAGTCTATTTTACTAGATATCAGAATGGCTACTCCAGCTTGTTTTTCTTGGGTCCGTTTTCTCAGAAGACCTTTTTCCAGATCTTTATTCTGATGTAATGTCTATCATTGTTGCTGAGGTGTGTTTCTTGTTTACAGCAGATCGATGGGCCCTGTTTTCACATCTATTATGCTAGCTTGTGTCTTTTTATTTGAGAGTTGAGGCCGTTCATGTTGAGAGATATTAATGATCAGTGGCTGTTAGTTCCTGTTATTTTGATGTTGGTGCTGGTACACCATGTGTATGTGCGTCCTTTGTTTTGGTTTTGTTGGTATGAGGTTATCTGTTTCCTATGTTTTCCTGGGTGTAGTCAGCCTCTTTGGGTTGGAGTTTTCCTTCTAGTACCTTTGGAAGAGCTAGATATGTGGTTAAGCACTGTTTAAGTTTGTTTTTGTTTTGGAATAAATCTTAATGATTACCACCTATAACTCCTTTGGAAAGCCTCCATTTTCTGTACATACTAATATTATTTCTTAGGGCTGTACTTAATAAGTCTGATAATACCTTTTTTCATAAATCACATCGGCAGATATGGGTACCTTTTTGTTCTTCCATTGCACTTTGTGCACTACCTCGTTAAAGGATGTGTCCTTGGCAGTGTTAAATTATCTGGATAGTGTTTTCCTTGTGATAGGAAATCTTGTCATTTCATTTTTTTTACAGTTTCAACACCTGGTCTGTCACATTGTGCATAATCATAAAATGATTCCTGAATTTCAAATTGATGAATAATATTGAATAAATGAATAAAAGTGACTTTAATCTAAATAACCATGAATATATTCAAGGTGATACATGAAAAAAATAGCAATTATTTAGATAAGATTAAAACCATGTTATCTGAATTTTATCTTGTGGTATTTAGAATTATTGATGAAATGAAGCTTTCGGAAAATGGATAGTGGGGGCTAGAGAGATGGCTCAGTAATTAAGAGCACTGGCTACTCTTCCAGACGTCCTGAGTTCTGTTCCCAGCACCTACATGGTGAGTCACAACCATCTGTTACTACAATTCCAGGAGATCTGTATCTCTGACCTCCACCTGCACCAGGCACAAAAATAAACGATGCACTTACTTACTCAGGCAAAAGCAGCCATGCACAAATTAATATATCCAACCACATTTTTAAAAATATACGGATAGTATTATTCTATACTTTGTGTCATATTTCAAACAATGACAATTCAAAACAAAAACATTTCAAGTATCTCCTTTATCAATTCAAAACTATGACATTCATCTTAGAGTAGACATTTATTGGATACCTAGGAAAATATTCAGATGAAGCAAAGAACTCCGCTCTCTTCTTTTTCCTCCTTCCCCATGTACTTTAGGAAGAATTGGACATCACATACAATCTTCTTAATACAGTTCAGTTAAGTCTCTACTTATTCTAAAGAATTACAACTGAACTCTTGGTTTGAAATTTTTTTAACTTTATACATAGCATTTGATATCAAATGAATTATACGTTTTATTGTCTATTCACTTTAAAGTAGATGAAAACTAAGAGAAAGGCTTTCCATTACTCATAGAAAACTGTTATTTTTCACTCTGGAATATCCTTGTGTCCTCACCCTCACATTTATCTGACTAGCAAATTCTAAGAATTCTAAACTCATCTGAGACATCAGCTGGTATGTAAAGATTGCAAGCTTAAGACAGCCCTCTGTTCTGTCCTCAGGGTATCCTATTTTATCTCTGACCATGGGGTATCTCACTGTATCATTAAAGAGACAGGACTGACCTGTTTATTATATCTGGAACACTGCACTGTCACCAACAGGTCACAATAATGTGTGGTAGAGTGTTTCCTGACATTTAAGAATGTTTTAATAATTACAGATATTTATAGCTACCCTTAGGAAAAAAGAATGTGGGAGTAAACCTTATGCCTATGTTCATTCCTTAAAGGTGTCCAGACATGTGAATCAACTTTGGCATTGAGTTAGGAAATGTGGACTCCACTTGGTAACATAAGCTTGCTATACCTTTCTGATAGCATTTCCAATCCAGCCTCTGCTGTCATATATGTTTGAGGCATCACAGACAAACTTCTGAGTCAGTGTCTCAGACGCTATTTAAATGTAAGGGATTTGAGTCCCCTAACCTAGTTTTTCTTGCACAAATTTGTTTATAATAGCAATATCCTACTAGTGAGCTAGTCATAGGGATTAAGTTTATAAAATGCACACTGAACAGGTTAACTTGCATGTCTAAACATAATGGAGACTTATGAAGGTGTCAATTTACAGTTGGTTAGAATATAGAGAATTTGATAAAGAAAAGCAGATAGTTATGAATTTTAAGGGTGAGGGGCAGCCTTTCCAGGCCACAGAGGAAGACAATGCAACCAGTCCTGATGAGACCTGATAGGCTAGGGTCAGATGGAAGGGGAGGAGGACCTCCCCTATCAGTGAACTGGGGGAGGGGCACGGGAGGAGAAGAGGGAGGATAGGTTTGGGAGGGGATGAAGGCTACAGCTAAGATACAAAGTGAATAAATTATATAAATAAAAAAGAAATAAAAAGAAACAAAACAGTGGAGAGTAGAAAAAAGACAATACAATAAATGGGAAAAAGGAAAAAAAAATGTACACAGTAGAAGGAGAAAACTGACTCCACAGAAAGTAACCCTGACTTCCACCCTGTACAACAGAAACAACAGACAAAAACAATCCAGAATTAATGTGGTTTCCGCGGTTTCACTACCTGAATTCTGTTTATCTTGTGACTCTTGAATCTTGGTCTCGTATGAGTAATTGAAAGTGCTTCTCTGTCATGGCCCCTTGCTTTAGTGAACTAATAATCTATTGTTTTTAGGTACACCAAAGAGAAGTTTCCTAAAGGTGTTCTAATTGCCTCCCTCCTCAGAAAGTACACTGTCCGGTTGAGGTCTGAAATTGCGGAGATATCCTGCTATAACACTGACTGATCATACTGTGTATGTTCAGGGTACCGGTTCAGTTTCAAGAAACATGTTATTTCTCTCGGGCAGACATTACGCAGGCCCACCATCCTCATGTTTGTTCAAAGGACATATCAGTCATGAGTCTAACCGTGAAACGCTGTGAGGAAGGACATTTCAAAGCAAGATCCAGACACAATAACCAAACAAGGAAAGTCCATTCGCACATTAAAACAATTCACCGCAATACGGGCAGGGCAACAGTAATTAGTTAGTTGGAAGAAAGCCAGGACATTGAGGCAAACATTTTAGTTTCTTGAAAAGTGCTTTGGGATGGCTAATGGCCACTTAGGGTCAAGCCTGGAGAATAGAATCTCATCGAGAAAATAGTAAGTCTGGGAGCCTGATATTTCCAGGTCTTCCCCTTGATGACAATGGGAAACTGTTCCACAGTACTTAGGTATAAAAACATTACATATAATATATTTGTAATCATATCTCAATAATTTGCTTAAGAGAGCTGTGTAGGCTCTCTAAAAATGGTAGTGATAAGTTTGGTCAATACCAATTAATTAATGTAATATTTTTATTTATCTAGTCAATATTTATTGAAAATTGGGTGAGAAATATGATACTTTTCAGTATCATGAACAGTCTATAAACCTTTCAATAACCTATTAAATTTTTGAGTTTCAGATCTTTGTGAATATTCATGCATTAGTAACACATGTAAAGGCGTCTATATATAAAAGTAAAGTACTTATGAAAAATGAGTAAAATCACATATAATTTATCAGCATTTTCTATGTGTAGTGAATTAACTATTTCTTGGTAAACTTTGACACAATAATGGAATCTTTTGAAAATAGAATGTCTGGAGGTGTGAAATTCCTAAAGGAGAAAAAAAAATCTTTTTCTTCAAAAGATTTCTTTGTAGTTTGTGACAATGTCTAGAGATGTGAAATATTGCTTTTAACCTTACTCTCTTGAGCATAAGCAAACTATTGAATTTTCTAGCAAATAAGAAAATATAACACCTCAGGAAAGCCAAACTTTTTTTTTCTTCCTGTAATGAGTTATTTTACGAAAAATCATTATGAGTTAATAAAATACCATAGTAGATAACTGAAACACTTCATACTTCTATAAGTTTGTACATTTCATTCAAATAAACCTGCAGACCCTCCCCTATTGTCCTCACACATTGTCGCAGTAACTTCATTAAACACATTTTTTAAAAAACTTTCATTGTTTAGATGTTTAAGAAGTATGTCGCTTTCGAAAACTGACATACTTCATATCCTTTCATGAAAACTATTCACATGATGATTATCCGATCCAAATTCCCTGTATATATCTAACGAATCAAGTTTCCAGATACTTTTCTTAGAAGCCCAATGGAAGGCAAAAACGCATTGTGTATAATTCCTGAGATTCAGACACACGGATCTGCCATGGAAATAAGATATGTGTCCACACTACCCGCCGTGTGCTCATTGCAGTTTGCAGCTTTGTATTCAAGTGTGTAGATGTGTAACTGATGGAAGCCTAGTGCCAGAATAACTCTGAGCTAGCGTTAGTGACTGTCAGTCTACTCAGGCATGGAACATGAGGGCTTTTCTGAGACTCCTTTAGATCCGTTTCTTTATTTCTCACTTCAGAGAGGTTCCCCTTCTGACTGCAGGCCTGTGACTGGCCACATGAGTGAGTTTGCACCTGATTTGAGATTTCTTCAAGAGACACTAAGAGGAGGACTGGTTTCTTTGTGTTTCCCTGGTTTGCTTGTTTCTTAACTGCTTCACTGTGACGACTGGCTTGCTATGTGTCATTGAAATTGAGTCAGTTCCTTAACAAGACTCCACAGGCGCCTTGATTGTCGTGGCAAGTTAAACATTATTGACTTAAATTTTTCAGCTAGCTGTCTCTATATAATCCCACTTACTTTCTGTGTAATTAATTACCTGTGGGTTTGAAGATTTAATTTTCATGCTTTCCCCTCAATATTCTGAATGAATTGCAGATGCTGTAAGTCTGTTACTTGTAATATCATAGCGTGTGCTTGTGGTAAACACACACACAACCCACTCTTACCAGGGATATGGTGTTCCCAGGGACGTCATCTTAGTTTTCTATCTAGTAGCACACTACACACTTTCTCTTATCAGGAAAGTGAAGGTCAGTGCTAGCCTCATCTACGTGATAAATAGAATATTCCTTCCATTTCTAGGTTAAGTACATATGCCCAGGATTTATTTATTTTCATTATACTCACATTTGTATGTAAACTTCTGTGCTCTACTTTTTTTTTCTGATTTGTATTCATGATATTGTGTTTATATTTTAAAAACATTCATAATTGTGACATAGTACTTAGCATTTGTATGCACCACATTTAAATAATTAGTCCATTAGGGCTAAACATTTTTCAAATTTTCGATAATTTGCCTTTGTATCGCACACTCCTATGAATATGTATTTATATGACCTGTGCTTCTCATTCTCTGTTTTAAAGTAGTGAGTACTTATTTTAGGTTAATTCCTCCTTTGTTGAATTAGTGCTGAGAGTTTAAACAGATATAGTATTAAATATATTAAATAAATTTGGTCATAATAGATGAGATAATCAAGTGTCAACATTTCTTAAAGGAATTAAAGAGGTTTTGTTCATTGTCTTATCATTCTTGAAGTGTGACCATTCACATCTACCAATCCTGTATTTCTCAGTTTTGGGACAAGGATATAGATAACAAATGTCACTGAGAAAAGATTTTCAAATAAAGACTTATTGAAAATGTTGATTTTTTAGTAAAAACCATCCACTGGGTTCAAAGTTAAATGGGATAACAAGGGAAGCATTCAGACGTAACAGTGAATGCAGACAACGCGGGCGATGAAAGCGACATTGAGTTCTTCGTGCTCAGAGTGAGGCAAGTGCAAAGTGTGATAGAACTAGGCCCTAGGGGATTCCTTTCTACTTGTTAATTTTTAAGATTAATCGCTTCAGAATTTTTAAAGCCAATTTTAGACTCTGCCACTTTGGAATTTAGCAGTGTACAGACTGTTTTCTTCATAAACCCATTGTACAGGCCATTGCTATATTGTTTCAGGTTTTTTCCCTCTGCGTACTTTAAAGAAGAATTACATACACATGATTAAGTAAACAGAACAACAACAACAACAAACATTTACACTTTTACTTGCTCTTTAGTTTCCCACAGTATTCATTCTGTTGCTCATTAAAATATGTCTGTCCATTCTTTGGTTGAGGGACATTGAGGCTGTTTCCAGATTCTGGCTATTGTGAATAAAGCTGCTGTGAACATAGTTGAGCAAATGTCCTTGTTGTGTGGTGGAGCATCTTTTGGGTATATACCAGGAGAGGTACAGCTGGGTCTTGAGGTAGAGCTATTACCATTCTTCTGAGAAAGTGCCAGATTGATTTCCAAAGTGGTTGTACAAGGTTACATTCCTACCAGCAATGGAGGAGGCTTCTCCTTCCTCCACACCCTAGTCATCAGGTTAGATTTTGATCTTAGCCGCTCAGAGTTGTTTTCATTTGCATTTCCTTGATGACTAAGGGAGTTGAGCATTTCTTTTCATTTTTTCCTTATTTATTTATTTATTTTTATTTATTATAATTTATTCACTTTGTATCACTAAAGAAGTGATTAACAACATTTTTTAAATTACTTTCACTTAATAATTATTACTTGAATTTTGTAAATCAACTCATTACATTGTTGTTAATATGGTTTTTAAAATAATTCATGACAGACAGAAATATATAGTATATTAATATTTATTATTATGAAAATTTCCTTGAAAAGTTTTTTTAATCGTAGTCCCATTATTAACAAATCATTACTGTAAGAGTACATTCTCTGAGATCCCCCTATTCTTGGAGGCCATTTTGTTGTACCAACCAGCCATGTTTCATAAAGCTCTCAGTTTGAGTCTGTAGAGGACTATAGCCTGCTACTTCTTTACTGGCATCCTGTAGCACAGATTTTCTCCTATCTTTTGTTTTGTTTTGGGTTTTGCGAGGCAGGGTTTCTCTGTGTAGCCTTGGGTGTCCTGGACTCGCTTTATAGACCAGACTGGCCTCAAACTTACAGAGATTTGTTTTCCTCTGCCTCCTGAGTGCTAAGATTACAGGTATGTGCCACCGTGCCTTAAATCATTGCCTCTCCTCCCAAAATGTAAAAGAAATATTGTGAAGAGCAAACTTACTATGTCTAAAACTGTTTCCTTCTGTGCTGTTCAAAACAGGTTTATAATTTTGATGAATGACTTGGCTGTGTTGTCAGTGAATGCCACAAGAACTATTCAATATTTGATGTCTGCTGTGAAATGCATTGTCCCTGTGAGAACCGTGGTGGATTTTGATCTTTCGGTCTCTTCTCTGGCTCTTACAGACTCACTGTAACCTGATTCCCTCCCTGGTATCTCTTTGATGGTCAAATTAAGATGACTGAGAATAATTTTGGAAGTGTCAAAGGGATTGTTAATATTGGGTCCATATATGAGCATGCCCATGAAGACTGTCTTAAGTGTCTTCATGACATGGAATGATCCAGCCTAATATGGCAGTCAGCAATCTCTAGGAATGGGTTCCTGGGCTCTATTAGTATGGAACCATTGAACTGAGAGCAATCAAGCAAACAAAAATGTGTGCCTTTATTTCTCTGTGGCTATTAGGTGATCAGGGGTTTGAAATTCTTGCCTTGACTTCCTCCCAAAGTTGGAATATAACCTGCACTGTAAACAAAATAAGTTTTTTTTCTCTTATGTTACATTTTTTGTCAGCATATTTTATCACAACAATAGAAATGAAATTAAGGCAAACTTAATATACTCTGTTTTTTTTAATTTTATTTTTTCTTATAAGTTACATTTTATTAACTCTGTATCCCAGCCGTGTCCCTATCCCTCATTCCCTCCCAACCCCTCCCTCCCTCCCTCATCTCCACCGTGCCCCTTTCCAAGTCCACTGATAGGGGGGACCTCCTCCCCATTCATCTGATCCTATTTTATCAGGTATCTTCAGGACTGGCTGCAAAGCCCTCCTATGTGGCCTAACAGGACTGCTCCTCCTGTTAGGGGGGTGGGGAGGCCAAAGAGCCAGTCATTGAGTTCCTGTTAGAAATAGTCCTTGCTCCCCTCACTTTGGGAAACCAATTGGTTACTGAGCTACCACAGGCTACATCTGAGCAGAGGTTCTAGGTTATATCCATACATGGTTCTTGGTTGAATGTCAGTCTCAGAAAAGACCCTGTGCCCAGATATATTTGGTCCTTGTGGAGCTCCTATCTTTTCCCCATCATACTAACTCCCCTTCTTTCTTATGATTCCCTGTACTCTGCCAAAGGTTTGGTCATGAGTCTTTACTCTGTTTTTATTTGTTTGATTTTTGCTTGTTTTTAAAAGAAATTTATTAATTACACTTTATTCACTTAGTAACCAGCTGTAGCCCCCTCCCTCATCTCCTCACAATCCCACCCTCTCTCCCTCATCTCCTCCCATATCCCTCCCCAAATCCACTGACAGGGGAGGTCCTCCTCTCCTTCCATCTGACCCTAGCCTATCAGCTAAAATCAGGATTGGCTACATTGTCTTCCTCTATGGCCTGGTAAGGCTGCTACCCCCTGGGGGGGGAGGTGATCAACCAGCCAATAAGTTCATGTCAGAGACAGTCCCTGTTTCCTTTACTAGGGAGCCCACTTGGACACTGAGTTGCCATGGGCTACATCTGTGCAGGAGTTCTAGGTTATCTCCATGCATGGTCCTTGGTTGGAGTATCAGTCTCAGAGAAGACACCTGGACCCAGATATTTTGGTTCTGTTGCTCTCCTTGTGGAGTGCCTGTCCTATCCAGGTCTTACTAACTACCTCTTCTTTCATAAGACTCCCTGCACTCTGCCCAAAGTTTGGCCATGAGTCTCAGCATCTGCTTTGATGCCCTGCTAAGTAGAGTCTTTCAGAGGCCCTCTGTGGTTGGCTCCTGTCCTGTTTCCTGTTTTCTCCCTTTTCTGATGTCCATCCCGTTTGCCTTTCTGAGTGAGGACTGATCATCTTACCCAGCGTCCTCCTTCTTGTTTCTAGCTTCTTTGGGTGTACAGAGTTTAGTTCGTTTATCCTATATTATATGTCGAGTATGCACTTATAAGTGAGAATATACCATGTGTGTCTTTCTGATTCTGGGATACCTCACTCAGCATGATGTTTTCCTGTTCCCACCCTTTTTCTGCAAATTTCATGATTTCCTTGTTTTCAATTTCTGAGTAGTATTCCATTGTGTAAATGGACCACAATGTGTTTATGGTAGCATCTCATTCTGTAGGCAAGGCTGCCATGGAACTCACAATATGAAACAGAATGGCCTAAAAACTATGGCAATCAACCTGCTCTTTCCTGCCACGTACTGAGATATCAGGTGTATAGCACAAATCTCAGCCTCTGGCTATAATTTATCCTTAATTAAAATCTACATGGATGTCTAGTATTTTCAAATTTTAAGTATATGTTCATAGGTATTTAGTGTTGGGGGGAAGTTTCTGTTGTTTTTTTAAAATACTATTTTCTAGCTTCTTTTTTCCTCTGAATCTAAGGATAACTAATTTAATTTAATTTATTTTTACCATTTTTTTTCCAGACAGGGATTTTTCCTGTAGCCCCGGCTGTCTTGAAACTCACTCTGTAGACCAGGCTGGCATTGAACTCAAGAGACTGGCCTGCCTCTGCCTTCCAGGGGCTAGGACTAAAGGTGTGAGAGATTAAAGGCATGCTCCTCCACTGCCTGACTCACCATCATTTTTTTTCTTGGAGTTCTAACTCTGATTTTTCTTTTTTTTAATATTAGTTACATTTTATTAACTCTGTATTCCAGCTGTATTCCGCTCCCTCATTCCCTCCCATTCCCACCCTCCCTCCCTTATCTTCTTCCTACCTCTTTCCAAGCCCGCTGATAGGGGAGGTCCTCCTCCTCTTTCATCTGACCCTAGCGATAACTAATTTTAAAATAATTTATTCTTCTATGCTATCTTTGCGTTATCTTTCTGTAAAACCCGATATTGATCTTCCTAGAAGTTTCTTTTGTTCACCTTTCCCCTTCATTTTCGCTTCCCAATGTTCATCTATTACCTAGAAAACTTCACAGTTTTATTGCATGCTATTTCAATTGAAGATATCTTATCCACACAATACTTGTCATTTCTAAGGACATTTGTTTCTCCCTTGCTTTTCCATGTGAGAGGCTGTTCTTTTATGCTTGAGTTCCACAGGTTACCTGAGGACACAACCTAGTTATGGTTTTAAATTTCTACTTTCTGCATCTTTTTAAGTCACATTTTACATAAAACTTTACCATTTACTAAATGTTCTTACTATAACAGTTATATTTCAGTCATGAGATTCTGAGTCCAGAACGTGGTAAATGTACTAGTCAATGCCAATAGAACAAGCAAGGAGATGCAGTGTAGTTTTGAAGGTAAGCATGATACACTTTGGCAAAGGCAGAACCTATTCTTTGGAGAAGTAGAACAAATCAACTAAATAATCGAACAGGGAAAATACTTAAAATGTTAAGACCTCACCTTGCCCAATTTATGTTTCGCCAACCTCACATTTTCTATACGTGTTTTCTTCCTTTCTGGATGCCAAAGCCAGTTATGGCATTCATACCGTCCCCACAAGAAGAATGAAAGAGCCACAGATGACTGAGAGAATGGTTCTGAGTTGCCATCTCTGGGCAAACCATGCCCATCATGGTAATGCACACCCAGTAGCTCTAAATGCTCCTTCTAAGCCTGCACACACAAGTATACGTCAACAGTCAGGTTGTGCATAAGGAGCTCTGAGAGTCCTGTTCTTCACTGGTCTGGTGTTCAGTGCACAACTCCATTCAAGTTGTCAAAATTGGTTCTGGTTAAAATACATATATCAGAAAACGAGGCCATATGAACTCAATGGCGGGCTGTTTGCCCCGCACCCCCAGGGAGGAGTAGCCCTGGTAGGCCACAGAGGAGGACTTTGCAGCCAGTCCTGAAGACACCTGATAAACCAGTATCAGATGGAAGGGGAGGAGGTTCTCCCCTATCAGTGGACTTGGAAAGGGGCAGGGAGGGTGGGATTGGGAGGGAAAGAGGGAGTGGGATACAGCAGGGATACGAAGTTAACAAACTGTAACTAACATTAGAAACATAAAAAATTAATTTAAAAAAAGAAAAACAGGTCATAAATCTAGAAAGGGGACTGGTAGGGAAGAACAGATTTGGTAGATTGTATATAGAGATAAGGAGAGGGTAAAGGGAGAGAATATATCAGAATTCATTTGTGTGTGTGTATGTGTCTGTGTGAAAATTGTCAAAGTAAAAGTTTAATGAAGTCAAACAACTTTTTATTTTCAGGAATTTTATCAACTCAACCTTTGTTGTCTTCTAAATCTTCAGTCTCTCTCTCTCTCTCTCTATAGATAGATAGATAGATAGATAGATAGGTAGATAGATATAGATATAGATAGGGTCACAGATTAATAAATTCTAATCTAATTCTTAGGCAAGCTAGCAAGAATCCTTTAAAATTTAAAGTTGTTTCCAACCTTCCTAATGCTGCTACCCTTTAACACAGTTCCACATGTTATGGTGAGCACAACAATAAAACTGTTTTTGTTGCCACTTTGTAGCTCTAATTTTGCTACTGGTATGAATCATGATGTAGATATCTGTTTTCTGATGGTCTAAGGTGACCTCTGTGAAGGATCCTTCAATCCACAAAGGGGTTGCAAACCACAGATTGAGAATCGCTGCTTTAAATGGTCTCATTTGTTCCCAGAGGTAGAGAAAACACTCACTTTTAGGGATGAAGAAGTGACTCAGGAATAGTGAATATAAGCTAATCATTCTAACATGGACAGGTAAGAGAGGGAGAAATCACAGTGACAATCTGAGAGATGGTGCTAAGGGAAAGCATACATTTCTTAGCATTCTTGTGTATTAAGTACAAGGAAAGACTAGACTTTATGTCCACTGTTCAATCCCACAGACCTTCTTGCTAGTCACTGAAACTTTATAGAGCAGAAGTTTAAAACAATACATACATATATATATATATATATATATATGTATATATGTATTACCCTTTTCCTCTTCGCCAAGAGAGGACATCCTAATTGTCTGATGTCAGTTTTTGAGATTTTAGCTTATTTTATTTTTATCTTTTACAACTGTGATTAAAGAAATGGAACCCTAACAATTTTTTTGAACTTTGGTGTTGACGTTTCTCCATCCAATGAGCATTTGTATATTGTAGAAAACAAGCAGTTTGTTTAACAGTACTCTCTTTGGAACTATGGAATATGGTAGCTGAAATTATCTTCTTTTTTCATCTCTAAGCATCTAGTATCAAGTACTTTTCACCTAACTGAGTAATGCAAAGCTACCTTTCTAGAAATCTGGCCCCTCCCCATCTTACTCTGTGGGGTGTATGTGTGATGTACTCCAGTATATGTGTGTTGAAAGTCTATGTCTCCTATATATCTCTTCACCATATAGTTTTAGACAAGTACTCCACGAGCCTACAGTTTCCTGATTGACTAGACTGGCTTGCCAACAAGCACAAACAACTTATCTGAATTCATCCCAACAGTGCTAAAACTACAGACCTATTCTGCCATGACTAGCTTTTTACATAGATACTGGGAATCCTTATTCTGGCCTGACAGGCACTTTGGAATATCTCTTAAATATAGCCTTATTCCATTCTACACCTCTTTTTTCCTAAAGTATATTTTAAACTATTTTTGTTTTATTTGTGTTGTCTAATTAACAACTTAGTACTATCAACAGATCCATGTAAATATGGTAGCCAGTCATCTTCCAGAAGCCTTGTACATCTTCATGTCTTCATGCACTTGATGCCTCAATGTGACTTCAATGATGTGAGGGTGACATCTATTCCACCGTGTGTCAGCTGCACGCATTTCCAGTAATCACCACCAGGGGCTTACTCGATCCTCAGTATAAGGATAAATATGGACACTATATAGAGGAGAATCCATTGCTGCCATGGTTGATGTGACTCTAGGGTATTTGGCACTTTTTCAGACTCACACTTACTATACAATTGCTTGGTTCTCTCTTTCCTTGGGTCTACAAGCTGAAATGAGTAGGTCATTAAAATCCATCTCTAGGTAGTTACTGATAAATATCATAGTCATCTGTTAAGAAGAGGAGAGCAACTGAACCAAAATATATGGGCACATGGGTCTTTTCTGAGAATGATACTCCAACCAAGGACCATGCACGGAGATGACCTAAACCCTGCACAGATGTAGCCCATGACACTCAATGTCCAAGTGGGTACTCCCTAGTAAGGGGAACAGGAACTGTCTCTGACATGAACTCAGTGGCTGGCCTTTGACCACTCCCCCAAAGGGGGAGAAGTCTTGCTAGGCCACAGAGGAGGACAATGCAGCCAGTCCTGATGAGACTGGTTAAGATCGAAGTAGAGGAGGACCTCCCCTATCATTGGACTTAGAGAGGGGCAGGAAGGAGATGAGGGAGGGAGGATGAGATTGCAAGGGAATGAGGGAGGAGATTACAGCTGTGATACAAAGCCAACAAACTGTAATTAATATAAAAAATAAAAATTTAATTAAAAGTTTAAAATAAATTCATCTATTAAATAAACCAGATATGTTCAGTGGAGTACAGAAATGTTTTACTTTGATCGGGTGTTTTTACCAGTAGATTCTAGATTTCTGGTTGTTCGAAGAACACTGAACTCATCTTGGCTCCTGATGACTTTTCCCCAGAGCAATCAGTAACTAGTGTTAGCTGTGGCAATTATCATCAACATCGCAAGAAATCCACCTACTCTCTATTCTTTATATTCTCATAACCACAACAATTTAAGATCTAGCATTAGAAAATGTTTGAGTGTTCTAAAGAATATTTTTGTCAGTCTGGATGATTGGGAATATGTAATTTTACCTGTATTCTTTAGTAATAACTCAATACGACATACAATAGTAAAAATTATTAGCAGTCTTGTAACGTTATCATTTTCATTTGTTTATAGAATATAGTCTCTTGTAAATCTATTAAGTTACTATTATACATTTTGAGTGGGGGTTTTCACCCATCTGAGATACTCTAAATACAAATTTTAACATTATGCATTTCAAAATTATTAATATTCATTTTCCACCTGTCAGCCAAATACATGAAAAAAATATTATTAGCAAAGTTGAACGAATATATGGATAAAATGCATCAATAAATGAGCCTCTATTCTTTAGGATATCTACATTGTGTAGAAGGATTTTCCTTGAAAGTGTGCCAACTTTTTTTTTTCAACTTTTGGATCACATCTTATTATCCTAACTGTAATTAGAAATCTTGTGAAATTAAGAACCATTAAATTCAATGAGTTTTCAGCATAGGAAATTTGCCCAGAGGCACCCAGCCGGTGGGTCTGCGAGGAAGGGACTGTCTCAAAGTTGTCCCTCCTCCCCTCTTATTCACTCTAAAAGGAAGCATCTTTTCCACTTAGCTAATTAATTACACCTGCCAACAAGCAGATGGTGGTGAGGGCTTTGAAGCATGGAAATAGCTAGGTGTGTATCATCTAGCTTCCATCGGTGGCAATTTAGATTATAACTCTTGAAGCTCCAGAGATATGAAATATATAAATGACTATAAAGGGAGAGAAGCAACTTTTAAATATTATTTAAAAGTAGTTTCAGGTATGAAACTATCACCTTTTCCTGATCTTGGTACACACACATTTTCAGGCAGTTTCTGTTTGCTTCGAGTTTGGAATAATACTGGCCAGATGCAGCCAGGCAATTGTTCTGAGCACTGAAATCAAATAAAAACAGGGACTCGGCTACATTAGCAGAAATTCTCAGAATATTGTAGCTTTCCAGTAAGTTATATTTTGTTGTTTGATATACAGTTTAATTTGATTTAAGAATATATATGTACTAATATTGAAAATAGAACTGTAGCACTGAAGGACCCTGATTTATACCTTAATATGTACATAGTGTTCCAAGCTGTTAAACTAACATAGTCTTTTTTTTTCAATCTGTATTCATAGAATGATCATGGAAGTTTAATTTTAATGTAACATTATTTTGAATATCACCTAGATAGAGATAAGTATGTGTATACAAAATCAAATTAACCATGAGATGAGTAAATATAACATAATTTTACAATATTAACTTTTATGAGTTCATAATAAAATATGTAGTTTATACCTTATTGAATTTACAATGAAGAATTTAGTTTCATAATAAATTTAAAGTATCTCTTCTAATATATGTTGTTACTTTATATGTGAATTATTCCAGCCTTTCTATTTTAAAGGATAATGATGTGTGTGTGTATGTGTGTGTGTTAAGTAAAAATATTATTTTGCTAGTGGTAGAATCAAAATGTCTCTACATTTTTGCCTTTGTCTCAGTACATTCATGAAATTTATGCAAATAAAATCAGTAAAATGCTTCAAGCTGTCACTTCCCTTTACTCACATAAATAAAAAGCCAGGTAATAAGCCAATGATTTTTTTAAATATATTAGGTATCAAATGAGAATATTTTTTTTTCAATGCAGTTTATTCAGGAACATTGAACAATCCTCGGACCCCGGGGAAAGCCAGCCCACAGCTTAAATAGCCTCTGGGTAGCCAACCCAGGCGTGCCACGGGGGCAATGCAGATAGGTCCACATACATGGAAGCAAGCCAGATCCTCGGCCTTAGCCAAATGTGGAGTTGTTCGTGACAGAGAGCACTCACCATCGGGAAGGTAGAAGGCGGAAACCAGCTCCATCTTTAAGGCATAGCATTCCGCAGCTCTCTACAGTTCCCCCTTTTTGTTTTAGACACATCAGGCAAGAGTAGAGGTCTGATCTCTGATATTAGAAATAAATTGGGACTTCTACAAAGTCCCAATTTATTTCAAATGAGAATATTTAAACTGTGTGTCCCAAGGACAATGTTGTTCTCTTGGTATCTTTAAGTACAGAATCCAGTAAGTTTGCCTACAGAGAAGACACTTTGTTTAGGCTCAAATGCATTACTTTTAACTTTGAATTTCTCTTTCTTTCAACATTAAGCTTTTTCTCATGTCATTTTTAATTGATTAATATATGGCGCTTAAATAATAAAACAAATTTTGAGATTTGGACTTATTAATTCGTAGTTTCTGTTTTTTTCTTTCTGTTAAGTAATCAACAACTATGAATATGGGTGAAGTACATAGCTAAAATGAGGATTCTTTAGGAGAACCAACACCTTGATGCATTTAAGCTCCCCAGTTTTCCTGTTTGTAGAAATGAGACTGCGAGGAACATAGAGACAGATTTTCTCAGGCTTCTGACACTGGGTAATTAAAAACCATTTTGCCTTATTCATTGAACCAAAACTCCAAGGACTCAGCGTAGAGTTCCCACAGTACTTGAAAATAATAAAATTGCCTTTGAAAACCTCAATCTTTTTAGTGAATAAAAGACTTTTCTTTAAGTAGGCTGACTTCTTCAAGTTTTATTGTAATGCCTGTTCCTCTGTGCCTACTTTTGACAGAGGCAAAAGGAATCCACCTTCAGTGATGAGGGTGGGCTGTAGTCCAGACACTCAGCAGAGCCAAGATTTTAAATGCGGTGCTTCTCATGTAGAAATAATCCCTTAAAAGCATAATTTTACCTTTCAACTCAATAAAATATTTTTGGAAAGGGCTTCAGGGAAATTGCTGAGTTCTTAATTATGCTTGGAAGTAGACTGAAGAAGACCGAGTGTGCCTCAACTCCGCTTACGCTATGTTTTCTTTCTATTTCTCAGCTGTCCTTTCCTGCAGTGGAAAGAATGTGGAATAAAAGTTTGAAATTACAAGCCCAGCTCAGCACTTAAGCTGCGCTGGACTCTCCGTTGTCTAGAACAATCTGGTCAGTTATTTAGCACTCTAAACATTATTTATCTCAACTGTAATAGGAGACCATTAAAAATTGCCCTGCATAATCGTTTCAATGAAGAGAAATGCAATATTATGTGTATTCAAGTAGAGGCAGCGTCTATGAAGAGCTGTTACTGTGAGATCCACAATGGCCAGTTAGCCAGACCCTGGATTCCTCATATGAGTTTTGTGCGCGAAGGATTTGACATCTTGCTTGATCATCATCTCTTGGCCTGATATGCCTTTTGGGGACCCGATTCCCACCCACACCCTAAAAAATGCTGATTTCAAGACTCTAGTAATTTTATGAGTGCTGAGAACCTATAATATGTCCCTAAAAGAGAATGTGAAACTCAGATAAGTAGGTTAAACAGTCTAACTATCTTGCTATTCAAATCCATAGGGCTTTATATCCGTTGCTCTACGGGTAATTTGAACCTTGGTATAAAAAAAAAAAACTAAAAGGAGCTTACATATCATTAATTTTGAGTTTAACATCACAAACTTGAATTGTCATAATGACAAAAAGTAAAATATGCATGACAAGTATGTTTTATTTTTTCTTAATGAATAAGTGAACAAACACATATTCTAACTTAAATTAATTGTGCCAGTTCTCTTCCAAAGGGATTTTCTTTAGAGAGATGAGAGAAAGGCTGGGCAAAATAAAACATATGCTCATTGAAGGGCTGTTCCTACTACTCTTCAGTAAAAACAGCTCACCAGCTGGACATTTGCAAAGTAGCAACAATGCATTGAGCATTTCCAGGTTAAATCATTTGGGCCTTATGATCATGTTATGAGTATGTATCTTTACTGTATGGATAAGTGAAACAAGACTATGGAAGAATGAATAATGTCATATGTTAATGTTAACTGGTTACAAGTCAGAATCATGGCTACCCGTCTGTTTTCACATCCTGGGACCATATTCCAGGAGCTGTTCTTGTCCACTGTAAGACTGAGTTGACAGCACTTTCTCATCTTGTTAGGCATTTTAGCACTTTGTGTTTTCCTTATGTCTAATCTTACAAAGCATGTATATTAATGAAAATAAAATATAATGATATCTACATAATATGGGAAAGATGAACCATTCAAAAATGAAGGGTATGTTTTAATTAATTTTGATGAAAGGAATCTATTGTTGCTTGTTATGGACTAGTGTGTGGTGACATAAGAAACAATATGAAAAGAATAACAATATGAAAAGAATTTCTCAGTAGAGGAAAATGACGTTTGTCCTGCTCCTAGTCATAAAATATAGTCATCTACTAAATATATATTGAAAATGTAGTAATGAGTTTGTTTTTCAAATCGCATAAGTATCTTAAGTTGGAGTCTTGGGGTCCATTCTCTCAGTAAACAGAATGCTGGGTTATATATAGGTGTGATAGCCTTTCCTCAATCAGCTGGCAGTATTATTCCTGCATGACTTTTATGTGTCTAGTGTTGGTTGTCTGTTTTCTTAATACAATAAGACTTAATAAGTTAAGCAGTGGGAGTAAAAGTCACAGCATTCCACTGTCCTAAGCTCTGAGATACCTTTAGCATTGTTCTTCATTTCCTAATGAATCCAGCTGGAGACTCGCCAGATCCTGGCTGCTGAAAGAGCCCTGATTACTTATCATGGGCCTTTGGAATTGACCTTGGTTTTATTGAAGGTCACAGGGAGCCTATAAGTAGGATCATTATGACCAAAAACTAAGGGCCAAACTGGAGTAAGAGCGAGAGCTTAAACTGTGATAAGACAGAAGTGATAAGACACCTCGGAAGGATAGTACACAAGGTAGGCAATGCAGGAGTGACAAGGTGTTACAGGGGTTTTGGGATGGTCCTCAGGATAACTAGCCCTTAGATAAAACCATCTCCTAAACTGCTAAAAAGTTTCTTTCTAAAGAAAGTTTAAAAATTACAAAAATATATTTAAATGTCTCTGCTCATTGTGACATGTTATAGCATTTCAGAATGAGTTGGTGTGTGTTATTGTATCATGAATTCTTTCATTCCTTACTTATGATTTTTGTCATTATTTTCAACATTTGTATTGCAGCATTTTTCTACATCATCCGCACCCCGATTCACATACTTATATTCTTAATATTGTCTTGTGTAAGATTTTAAATCTTGATATATTTGAGAACACAATAATCATTTTATAAGACTAAGCTATTCTTCTTTTCTTCTTCCCTTCATCTTTTATTTGCAAGTTTCATCTTGCCAGAAACAAACATACACATTGCTGTGGTTATTACTGTCATCTAGGAAAATCATCCTTTGTAAAAGCTCTAAAGAAGTGAAGAAATCACACATTGTGAGAAGAGTTATTAAAATGATACAAACTAATACAGTAGGTGAGATATTTGAAAGTGACCTTGCGGTATATCCCAGGCTTATTGTATTACAGCTTGTAAATAAAAGGGACAAATCATTTCTGGTATAATATGACTTCCTCCCTTTATTGGAAATGAAAACATTGAACTCTGCTGATTTTTTTCTCTACTGAAGCAATTACATTTTCTAGAAACTTGGAGCAGTTATTTAAGAGGATTGTTGTCTGTAATGAAGGATTTCTGCTGAATAGAACATAAAACATTTGAGTTTTATGTAAGGGAGTATTCTATTTCAGTATCAATAAGCCACTAGGGTTTCGTGTTTTTTGTTTATGTACCTTCAGTTGTGCCCAGGCCTATTATCAGGGCAGAGTGTACCTATTGTAAATGTAAGCATATATCATCAGGTAGACATATTTTCTTTTTAGATTTTTCACTATTGTTTAATATGCTTTTAAGATCATTTGCAGTATAGTTCTTGAAATGTTATGCCAAACCCCTCTCTCAAAAGAATTGTTGTGAATAGCAAATGCTGTATTAGTTCAGTCAATTGCTAATAATGTCAGATGTCAAAAAAAAATTTTTTTTAACCTTGGAGAGCCAGATTTATTGGTGTGATGCACAGCACTAAAAACACAATCTTTAGTTTTTGTTTTGGTAGAAGCTAAATGTAAATCAATCAGGCTTCTGACCCTTGGAGTATATCTAACTTTTAGATGTTGTGTATTATTAATAGTAGGCAATCTATTTACTGTAGATATCAAAGGAAAAAGTAACAAGTTTAATAATCTCTCTATGAAAAGAATAGATCTCTGACAAATATTCTTCCAGAGAAGGAATCAAGTGCTTTTAACTACTGAAGAGTCTATGAACAAGGCAAGATGTTCTTCAAGATTGTGAGTTAATCACTTCACCCTCTGAAACTAATAATTCTCAATATTACTTAAAACATGGCTCTCAACTTGAATCCCTTTCACATACACTGCGACATTATCAAAACTCCTTTATTTCAAGCCGATGCCAGTAAGTTATTATTCAAAGTGTTGTTTTTAAGCTGTTAAATACAAGCAACAACAACCAGAAAAACATATAAACATTGGCTTAAACAATATAACATTCATTTTCTTCATATACTAGTTTTGAGGTAATAAATTTCAGGGCTGGTAAATAGTTGAGGATTCTCAAAAAGCTTGAGTCATTTAACTTCCATACTCCTCCATCCTTACTGGGAAGTTTCTTTTTGATAATTAGAGGATGACAGCACATCTGCAAAAGCACCATTCACATCTCTTACAAGAAGAATGGTAAAAGGAGAAGATGAAAAAACAAGACCTGGGGAAACATGTCAGTCAACACTGCATCATTCATAACACTCTCCCAGAATCCAAATCTCATCTTTTTTTTTTTTTTTTCAATGAAGTTTATTCAGGAACCTTGAACAATCCTCGGACCCTGGGGAAAGCCAGCCCACAGCTTAAATAGCCTCTGGGTAGCCAACCCAGGCGTGCCACGGGGGCAATGCAGATAGGTACACATACATGGAAGCAAGCCAGATCCTCAGCCTTAGCCAAATGTGGAGTTGTTCGTGACAGAGAGCACTCACCATCGGGAAGGTGGAAGGCAGAAACCAGCTCCATCTTTAAGGCATAGCATTCCGCAGCTCTCTACAGTTCCCCCTTTTTGTTTTAGACGCATCAGGCAATCAGCCGCTTTGGACCCAGAGAAGAGCATGTCTGGTTGCATGCGGGTTGATGCCCCAGGTCCCGCCTCTGAGAAAAAGGTATCGGACCGGGTCTGATGCTCTTTGGGTGGATGACACCTAAATGAACATCGGTACAAAGTCCCAATTTATTTCTAATATCAGAGATCAGACCTCTACTCTTGCCTGATGCGTCTAAAAGATGTCAAAAATTTTATAGTTCTTTATAACATACTAAGAACCATTTTTTAGAAAATAGAAATGGATCCTCTTATTCCTTAAAATTGTATTTCAAATATGTTATTTAAATGGTTCATGTTAGGTTTTTTTTTGGCGGGGGGAGGATTGAAAATTAAAATGCTAGTACTTTGTAGCAACCAGATGGACAATTAGAAAAGGTATATATAAAAAACAACTAAACAAAACACAGAGATGGTTATGGCTCTGTAGCAAGTAAATTTCTGGATAATCAGGAGAATAAAATTTCGTGAGATTGCTTTGAAAACCTAATCACTACATACTACCAATATTATTTATTGCACATGAAATAATTCTGCCCATAACTATGCATCAAAGATGCATTCTAAGATATCATAGCGGTACCATCCACGGTAACCTAGGTTTGAAAAGAATGGAATGCACAATTGGAGACACCTTGCAGTCATGCCTCCACCAATGTGAACGTGACAGATGAAATTTGCAGACGTGATTTTGGGCAAAAAAAAAAAACACACAAATATCAAAGATTTTAAAATGATAGGTAGACAACTCTTTGACCCCTATTACTGTCACTACTTGGAACTTTTAAACATAATATGTAGTTGTCTATATGACAGTCGGGGAAGAAATTAGATTCCCTAATACTGGACATGACGTTGTGACTTAATTCAGATCAACAGAATATAATTGTTTATGGAAGGGTCCTTACAGTCCCTAAAAGGCAGAATACACTTATGAACAATTTTTTTTACTAGCTGAAGCCTCTTTTTCTCAATATTAAGGAGGTTGGAGCAAAAGGATGGACTGTAATCTATCACCCCGATGATTGTATACTGTCTTATGTCCTTGAGCCACCTAACCAGAAAAATATATAAAATAAAAAACAAAACTATGACTTTTAAGATTCTCTGCAATCTTTTACCAAGTATCAGAATAGTAATATAAATGTACAAAAACAAAAGTCTCGCTTATACCAATAAGTAAACTACTGTTTAAATAATTGTCAAAATTAAAACAGAGTCAGTGTTTGATTGGTGCTACAACTCCAGTAACCACAATATAAGGAGAAAGATCAGACAGCTAGCAAGTTAAAACTAGCTTTTGAAGTTTCTTTCACTTCATTAACTAGATTCAGTATTATTTCCTTCCTTTCTACACAAACCTTGATATTGGAAGAAGGATCTGTTTTTCATCTAGCTACATATATACCTACCAATCCATCTATACTGTAGACACTCTTTCATTTACTTATATATTGTTATTTTATTATGCAAGGAGGATTCTCATGGGAGCTGTTATAAGATGATAGGATCTGAGTTAAGAAGTATCAGTGGATATAAAATGAAAATTATGAAGAACTTCCATTGGGACGTAATGATTGATTAAATATGAAGACATGAAGCCAGTACTGGTAATTTGCTTACTGGGTGATGGTATGAGATCTGAGAACAATTTCTAGGAATCAATTTTCTCTTTTCAACATGTGGGTTTTAGGGATCCAGGGATGAACTTAAGAGTTCACTAGGTTTGAACAAGCACCCTTTCCCACTAGTTGGGTTGCTAACCCAGAATTTCTTTCACATTCTTGGCATTTGTTAGAAATTATGAACACAGATGATGTACTTGAAGAAACCACAGCAATATAGGGAAGATAAGAAAAATATCCAAAACCAATAGATAAGGTGTGAAAGCATGTGCTCTGTGTCAGTTGATGGTTAGAAAGAGTGCTATAAATGATGTCCAACCTCTACAAAACTAGTTATCCACAGTATTCCACTCCAAAGAGCTCGTACTAAGCTGAAACAGTGAAGGCTCCGAACTAGCATATACACTGAAACATGATTAATTAGTTACAACACTGTGGCAACATAACTGAGTTCTGTTCAATTGAAATAAAGGTGTTTTTGCTTTTATTTCCTATTAGAATTTTATTTTCAGCCAATGGGTCTAATTGCCTTGCTCTGCTTGAAAACCTGTACACTGTTACTTCCTCACATTTGGTATTCGCATCCATGAGCTTTTGACTCTGATCACCGAGCTGAAAGATAGAGGGTTACATCACTCATTTACATTACCACCCTCAACCCCCTCCCAATACAAATGTGACATTTCAATTTTGCACACTTCAACTCTCCTTAAATCATCTGTATAAAAACTTCAAAGCTTGATTGATGATGAATGAGCCATTGTCTCCTCGAGCACCCGGTTCTCATTAGCCTTTAGAGTCTCGGCTTATTAATAATGAACCTTGAGGGCTGACCCAGTGGGGTAGCAGCAATTCATTGTGCTCCCAGCTGAAAGGTCTGGGTTTGGGAAAGACACAAGAATCCATAGACCAAGTCCACTCCTGAGATGATGTATTAAGTATCACAGGTGGATGATGTGATCTATATTACTTCTGTATCATTATCTGCCGACAGACTTGTGTGGCTTAAGGTGATGACAGTGAGAAAGATATATTGCTTTGTTTCAGAGAAGTCCAATAAATGCTTGTGCAGCCTCGCTTTGAAAATGGCCTCTTTGTGGCTTTGAATTTTGACTTCTTGGTTGTATGCTTTACCTTGGATAAGCAATATAAATATTATGTATATTTCTTCACTGTAAATATACAAAATGATGCCTTTAATCTGTTTTTTTCATTGTCATTTTCATTCTAGAGTTGACCTATCTGATGCACTCCCACAAAGCAAGACATTTTGATGCATGGCCCTATATAGACTAATGTAAACTATTTCATTCCTGTTTATTAAATTTTTATTATATCATTGTGGTTAATGGCTCTTTGAGAGATATTTACTGCCTATACAAGTATAGAGACCAAAGTGTCATATGGATAGCTGTATTTACAATTATAATAGCTGTTCTGAAAAAAAATACTTTCAATCAATTTTTATGTAGTAATTAGAAATAGAACATTGGGCCAGAGAAATACTTTCAGCTTCCTAAACCAACCGGGAGGTCACATTCAATCTGTATTTTTAGTAAATATGTAACATTACAATTAGGCTATTTCATATAGATCAGAGACAAAATACAATTATTTTACCACTTATTATTTAGAAAGATTATATTTGCAAAATCTCAATGATTCTATTCAAAGAAGCTATGTGGAGATTCACTATAATAACTAGTTTGAGGGAAAGTGGATAACAAAATAATTTATTTGAATAACAAAAACATTAGCTCCCTCAGACTCATGGAAAGATATTTAAGTGAGAAGAACAGTCAAATGGCCAGTGTCCTAGGATTTGAAGATGTAAGTTACTCATGTTCTCTTTCAGTTCATATCAACACTTTGTGACTTCCTGAAAATAATTGCAGAAGCTCGATCATACACAGTTGATTATTACAGCATAATTTTAGGCTTTCCGCTAGTATAAGATAGGTAATTTATGTAAGTTTAAGAACATTTGGACTAACTGGAATAACTCAATGTCATCATTACTTTTGAAGTAATTTTGTAAAATAATTTTGTAAAATATTTTTATCCATCAAAATTCATTTTGATGGATAAAATAGGCCTTTTAAGACAGCACGAAAATGTGTTTAAGTGACTTATAAGTATCAAGCATACCACCTACAGTAATTTTGTATATAACCGGTTGTGACGATTTTGTATAATAAAATGTATTTTACTTCAGTTAACAAGCAGTCAAACCATAAAATTATATATTAATATATATGGGTGTGTATACTACACTTACACTCAATAAGATTTACTAGCTATATATTTTTAACTTGATAAATGTCTAGAGTGTAGCTCTTCATATTAATACCAGATACTGGAATACAATTTTGACAAAACAAGAGTAGTTCTAGACTTAACACAGGTTCAAATAAAATGACATATAAGTTGTTTGTGGAAAAAGCTAACTTTCATCACTAATTTTACTAAATCACTATGCAAATTAAAAGTAGAAGTGATAGCAGAAGTTAAATGATTAATATTTTCATAAACTTACATGCCTTGAGTTCATGTCAGAAATAGTTCCCGTTCCCCTTACCAGGGAAACTCACTTGGTTACTGACCTACCATGGGCTACATCCAAGCAGGGGTTCTAAGTTATATCCATACATACATGGTCCTTGGTTGGAGAAACAGTCTCATAGAGGGGCCCCGTGCTCTGATATATTTTGTTTTTGTGGAGCTCCTGTCCTCTCCCGGTCATATTAATCCTCACCCCCCCCAAGGTAGGAACAGTCTTGCTAGGCTACAGAAGAGGACATGGCGGCCAGTCCTGAAGATACCTGATAAGCTAGGGTCAGATGGAAGGGGAGGAGGACCTCCCCTAGCAGTGGACTTGGAATGGGGCAGGGAGGAGATGTGGGAGGGAGGGCAAGGGAGGGAGGGTGGGATTGGGAGAAAATGGGATTGGGACTGGTAGAGAATGAGGGAGGGGGCTATGGCTGAGATACAAAATAACCTGTGATTAATATAAAAATAATTAAAAAATTACATGCCTTATGTTTGTTCATATAAGCAAAGGTGTTCATTGGGCAAGGACTACCCAGAGATAGATACTGAAAAGACAGTTTTGAACCTTATTTCTTAAATCCTGAAGATTAGTCCACTTACATTTAAGTTTAAAATAGTGTTATATATATATATATATATATATATATATATATATATATATATATATGTGTGTGTGTGTGTGTGTGTGTGTGTGTGTGTATGTTTTAAGTTAAATTCCATAATACAGCATAATGTATTTACTTTCTCTAAGATGATTTATTCCATCCTTTAACTAACCTCTATGTATTTAGTCAGAAGTGCTTGAAACACAACCATTTTTAAATGTTTAGTGGGGTTTTTCATAAATGAATAATACTTTAGTTTTTACAGAATGACATTTTATATTTATTAATAAGAGTGCTGCTTTGTGAAATTGATAGAAATATTTTCATACAATATATCAAGAAAGTTTGTAGAAACATTTCCCTTGACAATTGATGGCCAAGAATCTATGTCTTTCTTAATTTACTATGACATTTTTCAATTTTATATTTATTATTATTTATTTCAATTTATTCAATTTGTATCCCTGATGCAGCCCGCTGCCTCATCACTTTCCAGTCCCATTCACCTTCCTTCTCCCCCTATGCTCTTTCCCTAGTCCTCTGATAGGGGAGGTCTTTCCCCTTCTATCTGACCCTAGCCTATCAGGTCTCATCAAGGCTAGCTGCATCCTCTTCCTCTCTGGCATGGCAAGGCTGCACCCACAGGGGGAGGTGATCAGAGAGACAGCCACTGAGTTCATGTCAGAGACAGCCCTTGTACCTCTTACAAGGGAACCCACTTAGAAACTGAGCAGCCTATGGGCTTCCTCTGAGCAGGGGGTCGAGGTCCTCTCCATGCATGGCCCTTGGTCTCTACAGAGCCCCCTGGGCCCAAGTTTTTTGGCTCTGTTCTTCTCCTTGTGAAGCTCCTGTCCCCTCCAGGTCTTTCTCTCTCCCTCTTCTTCCATAAGGTTTCCTGCACTCTGTCCAAATTTGGCTATGAGTCTCAGTATCTCCTTCGATACCCTGGTAGGAAGAGTCTTTCAGAGGTCCTCTGTGGAAGACTCCTGTCCTGTTCCTTGTCTTCTCCTACTTCCTATGTCTATCTTGTTTGCCCTTCTGTGTAAGGATTAAGAGCATCTTCCCCAAGGTCCTCCTTGTTTTTTAGCTTCTTGAGGACTATAGACTTTTTATGTTTATCCTATATTATATGGCTAATATCTGCTTATAAGTGAGTATATACCATATGTGTCTTTCTTCTTCTGGGTTACCTCACTCAGGATGATCTATTCTAGTTCCCAACTTTTGCCTGCAAAAAAGGATCTCCTCTGTCTTTCTAAACGAGGATTGATCATCTTACCCTATGTCTGCTCTGTTGATTATCATTTTTAGGTGTATAGATTTCATTATGTTTATCATATCTTATAGGTCTATATAAGTGAGTATATACCGTGTTTGTCTTTCTCTTTCTGGGATATTTCACTCAGAATGATCTTTTCTAGATCCCACCATTTGCCTGCAAATTTCATGATTTCCTCATTTTTGATTGCTGAGTAGTATTCCATTGTGTACAGGAGTCTACTGAAGGCATCTGAAAGACTCTAACTAGCAGTGTTTTCAAAGCAGATACAAAGACTCATAACCAAACCTTCTTCGGCAGAGTAGAGGGAATCATATGAAAGAAGGAGAGTCAGTATGATGGGGAAAGGATAGGAGCTCCACAAGGACCAAATATATCTGGGCACAGGGTCTTTTCTGAGACTGACATTCAACCAAGGACCATGTATGGATATAACCTAGAACCTCTGCTCCGATATAGCCCTTGGTAGCTCAGTAACCAATTGGTTTCCCATAGTAAGGGGAACAAGGACTATTTCTAACAGGAACTCAATGGCTGGCTCTTTGACCTCCCCACCCCCAAGGGAGGAGCAGTCCTGTTAGGCCACATAGGAGAGCTTTGCAGCCAGTCCTGAAGATACCTGATAAAACAGGATCAGATGAATGGGGAGGAGGTTCTCCCCAATCAGTGGACTTGGAAAGGGGCAGGGTGGAGATGAGGGAGGGAGGATGGAATTGGGAGGGAATGAGGGAGCGGGATACAGCTGGGATACAGAGTTAATAAAATGTAACTGATAAGAAAAAAATAAAATTAAAAATAATAAAACATGAAGAAAAAAAAAAGGATCTCCTCCCCTATCAGGAGACTTGGAATTGGACAGGGAGGAAATGAAAAGAGGGACGTTAGGATTGGGAGGGAATGAAGGAGAAGGCTACGGCTGGGATACAAAGTAAATAACCTGTGATTAATATAAAAAATAAAAAATTATAAAAAAGCATCTATTGTTATAAAACAGGTGGGTTTTTCAAATTAATCTTCAATAAAATGAATAAAAACATTGCTGTTCTGTAAGCTACTAAGATATATTTAAATACAGATGGCTTTTTGTGTATTTTACCAGAGTACGATCTTCCTAGATGCCTCCGTTTTTCTAGTAATTATTTGTCCTATCTGATAATATGTTGAAGCCTTCATAGTCAACTATGGCCCAAACACTACCTTACTCTTTTGTTAACACATTCTTTAGGTCCAAGACTGTACTATAGAAGTTTCTTACTTGAAAAATAAAACTGATTAAGTATTTTCTCACAAGCAATACTAAGCTAATGGTTTACATTTTTATAAAGTTATAAAATGAAACGAAATTTAAAGCGTATTTAAAAACCATTATAACATTATTTCCTGAAAATATTTTGTTAGACAAGTTTTTTTTTTTTTAAATATGACATATGTTCATTAGTGCATTCCTAGAGATGTCAGTGAACGTCTATCTTTTCTGATTTTGGGATTTTGACATTAAAAAGAACAGAAAATATACATCATAAAGATAAAAAATGTTATTTTACCTAAAACAAAGAAACTATTTGATATTCAAAGCTAGAAATATATAAATCTCCTGATGAGAATTTCTGTAAGATGCTGTTTTTCAGCTCTCTCATGGCAAAATTATCATCCAATTGACCATGATTATGTATTAATT
This sequence comes from Meriones unguiculatus, assembly GCF_030254825.1. Classification (NCBI taxonomy): domain Eukaryota; kingdom Metazoa; phylum Chordata; class Mammalia; order Rodentia; family Muridae; genus Meriones; species Meriones unguiculatus. Next base: position 55,451,355 of record NC_083362.1, on the reverse strand, counting down.
TGAAATGTTAACCTATATGCTTATAAAATTATTATCTCTTTTCTCTAATGCCTTTCTAAAAAAGAAGAGAAGCTCTGAAGTGTAATATTTCTAAGAAACAAATGTCAATAATAGCAGTAGATTAATTATGTGGAAGAAAGTAATTTGGTGAGATTATTATTCATTATAATACAATCTGATTCAATTTGAGAATATTCAGAAAAAAAGTAGAATATGGAAAGTGTTTTTTTTTTCCATGTGAACAATCTAATTTAAAATGTGACTCCTGATGTGTTTCTTTTCATCATGTTTGAGCTATTACCTTGCTCTTCACATCTTTATTTTTTCCACAGAACTATTCCAAATGTAGACTGAAAAATAACCTTTATTTCTTGGAGAGCAGTCAGAATGCTCTTTCTTTTCACCTAATGAAGAATCATTCTTAGAGCTGAAGAGTATCATCCAGAGTCTCATGAGAAATCTATTAGTATAAGACCTGCACACATTTTCACATAGAAACATAAAACCAAATGTTAATACAGAAAACCATTTTCCAATCCTCACTACATCTTCCATCTGCTCTGAGGAAGGTTGGATGGTTAACTCATGAAAAATAATGAGCTAGGTTTTAGAAAAGGAAAGATGAGCTATTTTTTTTTGTTTCTTTTTACCTCCTCTTTCAAAAAGGGGAGCCAACAGGAAATGAAAAGATTGATGATGAGAATGGGACTGAGTTTGAAAGTGGAACTCTTTGAAATATGCAAATTAATCTTGATCATTTTATATATCCAAAGATTCTTTGGATGTGCCATCAATTGTACATCCGCAAATACTCCTGTGCTGTTACATATTCCTTTATTCATTCATTTCACACTGGTTTAAAAGAGCTCTTAAGTCTACCACAAAAGGCATCTGAAAGACTCTAACTAGCAGTGATTTGTGACTCTACCTAGCAGTGTTTCAAAGCAGACACTAAGACTCATACCTAACCCTTGGCAGAGTGCAGGGAATCATATGAAAGAAGGGGAGTTAGTATGATATGGAAAGGATAGGAGCTCTACAAGGACCAAATACATCCAGGCACAGGGGTCTTTTCTGAGACTGACACTCAACCAAGGACCATCTATGGATATAACCTAGAACTTCTGCTCGGATGTGGCCTGTGGTAGCTCAGTAACCAAGTAGTTTTCCAAAGTGAGGGGAACAAGGACTATTTCTAAAAGGATCTCAAGGGCAGGCTCTTTGACCCCCCCCCAGGGGAGGAACAGTCCTGTTAGGTCACAGAGGAGGACTTTGCAGCCAGCCCTGAAGATACCTGATAAAACAGGGTCAAATGAAAGGGGAGGAGGCCCCCCCTATCAGTGGACTTGGAAAGGGACAGGGAGGAGACCAGGGAGGGAGTGTGGGGTTCGGGAGGGAATGAGGGAGCGGGATACAGCTGGGACACAGAGTTAACAAAATGTAACTAAAAAGAAAAATAAAATAAAAAATAAAAGAGCTCTTAAAGGTTTAGCTTGGACCAGGCATACAAAAGAGAGGGAATAACAAGATTTAAAATACTTTGCAAAACTGTGCGAGAAAGATGATTCTCAAGGCTACTAAGGAGCACGACCCTCTTTCCACACCATTACACTCTAACTAGTTGGGATTTGTAGCATGGCAGCTGTTGTTTTATCAGGCTTTCACAAAGGACTCATGAAAGAAATTTTGGGAAAAAAAATGAAATTTAAATAATACATAAAATTTGTAGTAAACTTTAATGGTATAGATTCATTACACATAATGATGGATTTCATTGCTATTTTATACAAGTATATCATGTGCGTTGGTTATCTTTATTCTCATTCCCCCTTCATCTCCAAGCACCTCCCATTAATCTCATCTGCTTCCCTTCTTGTCTTCCTATATAGTATCTAAGCTTCACATAAAAGAGAAAAAAAATTGATATTTATCTTCTTGCCTTAGACATCTCATTGAATATCATAGTCTCAAGCAGAGCTTACAGCAAATGTCGTAAGTTTATTCTTCTTCATAGTTGAACAAAATACCAGCTTGTATACACAACACATTTTCTCTATCCATTCATCTCTTGGCATTCACTAGAGAGTCCTCTCTTTCCCTTCCTGTCTTATTCTGCCTTCACATCAGAACAGGTGTGGTATGACATAGACATCTTGTATAGCAGCTGTACAGCTTCGCACTCTCTTTTTTTTTGGGGGGGGGGTTGTTTTAAGACAGTTCCTTGTTCGTCTTATTTTGTAATTGTAGTTGAGAACTTTCCAAATTATCATGGAATAAAGATAAGTTTGTATACTGGATTATAGAGTGAAAGTATAATAGATAATAGGCAAGATGGTGTTATGTATGTCTAATTAATTTCTTTAAAATAGTTTTTTTTTTTCCAGTGGGAATATTTCATTTTTTCTGGGTAACTTGAAAGCTATCTGAAGGACTGAGTATGTGCTCAAACCCTGTGGATGGGAAATACTTTAGTTAATGACTATTGATAGTGTAATAGGAAATCAAGTAAAAAGTAGCTTTCATGGATTTTTATCTCATTTCCAGGTTCCAGTGCCAAAAAGGAATTAAATAATGTCTTGTTTTTAGTTGTTCTTAATGATTGACAAAACTATTGATAATATTTTAGATGACATAGAATATTTTGTAATAGAATGGTTAACTTTATTTTTTACTTTACACTAATTAATAATGTGTGAACTCTAGTAAACATCAAATTGAATTAGTCCTAAGAAAAGCATTTTTGGAAGTATGTATCAAAAGTCTTGAGACTTTTCACAGTCTGTGGTTGTAGCATGACATTTTTTGGAAATTTATTTTAATAAAAAAATCAAAGAAAAAACAAAATAACAAGAGTTTGATTAAGTACTAATTAGTTCATACTCTGAAATATATTATTATTAAATGAAATAAAATATTAGTTATCATTCAATACTTAATGTGTAATAGTAAAACAAAGTAGCAGATTAAGAAATATTTCATATATTGTTATCTCAAATTCATGGTTAAGTCACGGAAAATAAAAATATCTGTCAAAATATTGAGGGTTTTTATGCATATAAGAATTACTTATAGATTTGGACTGTGCTTTTCAATGTTTTGAGGTTTTTTAAAAAAAAATATTATTTATTCACTTTGTATCCTAGCTGTAGCCCTCTCCTTTTTCTCCTCCCAATCCCTCCTGCCCTTCCTCTTCTCCCCCTATGCCCCTTTCCTAATCCACTGATAAAGGAGGACCTACTCCCCTTCTATCTGACCCTAGAAATCAAGGTCAATGAAAATCTTTCTAGAAGCACGCTGGCTCCTAGTATGTGTCTAGTATCAAAAATAATTGGAATAGTGCCGTTCTGGTGGTTAACATTTTTCTTATCTATCTATCTATCTATCTATCTATTTATTTATTTATTTTTATTACAGTCTATTCACTTTTTATCCCGATACTTTTCATCTGATACAGAAATTCTAAATGGCGGGCTCTACGTAGACCAGAACAAATTCCTGTGTTATGCTGACACCATACACTGGCAAGACATCGTGCGGAACCCATGGCCTTCCAACATGACTCTGGTGTCAACGAACGGAAGCTCCGGATGTGAGTAGCATTATACCACCATCCTTTTTTTCTTTCTAATTTACTTGTGTGTGTGTTTCTGTTTATCTGTATGTGCGCCACGCTTAATGCTTAGAGGTCAGCGGGCAACTTTGGGAATTAGTTTTCTTCTTCCATCCTGTAGGGCTTGGGCATTAAAATCAGGTCATCAAACTTGAGGTCTAGCATGTACCTGATGGAGCGCCTCAACAGCCCACATTACCCTCCGTGATGTCTTGGAATATTTTAGTAATGTTATCAAGGTAATGAAGGTATTAATGTGGTGTTACAGTAAACATCTAGTTCCACCTGCCACGAATGCTATTTTGACATCTGAGTCCATTCAAAAGCTCAGTAGTTTCTTCCATCGGCTGTAATTTCTGGCCGACATCATTCTTCTGATTACTCTCTTTCAGAATTCTTAGACCTTAATTTCTTCCTAGTGCCCTATTGGTAATATTTTATAAAAATTCACAATAATGCAACACGAGTCACCTACAGACTTTACATACAAGAAACACTTTCACCATATTAATTTTTAATCGGAAATAAACTACTGAATTCTTTATATCTTAAAAATATCATGCTGTTTCTATCTGAGAGGATTTATCAGATCAATAGTGTTTAATATGATGAAATGATAAGCAAACAGTTGCTGAACTATCATTAAACCCTTTGCCGATGATTCTGTCTGGAATCTCTTTCATTTTTATAAAGCAGGCTTTGTTGTCACACATTTATTATTACTGACATTTGAATGAGAACTGAATCATTATCAAGTATTAACCTGGGTTTTAAATTTCTCATCTATTATTATATATTTCCCACCTGAAATCATAACTGTCTCCACATAGTTCTGTAATTATTTGCAATGGTGCTGATTGTGTTATGACGCTTTTATGGAAAATCAAACTCCAAGGGACAATTATTAAATTTCATGATGGCCTTAATAATATAATGGGGAAATATGAATGTATTTGTTCAAAACTGACAGCTGTGTTTTTAATAAAAGGCTAAAACCATTTTTTATGAAAGTAGACTAACATAATTTTCTTGTCATCTTTAACCAGAAATTTGTATGAGATTTTTGTCTTTGTAGCTTTCAAGTTACCTACCAGATAAAATTTCATGTGTAATTCTTTTCTTTTCTTTCTTTCTTTTCTTTTTTTTTAAATCTACTTGTGCTAACAATGAAGATGTGGTTTAGACACGAGTATTGTTTTCAGGATGATCCCTAATACGGGCATATTATATAAGGCATATTATACTAGTTGGAGGAGGGAAAGACCTGCTGAGTCTCATATTGTCAGAATAACTATCCTTTAAGGAATAAAGGAGATCATGTAATAGTAAAAGTCTGAGACAGAGCCAGAGGGAAATCTGCCCACCCCTTTAACAGGGCCTAAAGCAGAAAAAGTCTGTGGGGTTTGCACACATTCACAGATGGCATCGCTTTGTGCTGTTCTTTTGGAGGGCTAATTTGGATGGTTGTGCCTATAATTAGGCAACTGTGACTACACTTTTTGTTTTGCATGCAAAATTTTCAGATGCAAAAATTAAAAATTCAGAATGGGTTCATAATCAGTGGTCCTTTACAGATTAGCCATCGATTTTTGTCAAAATGTTATTACTTACACATCTATAGATGGTAAATCATTCCTTCCACTTTATAGTATTAGATCTGAAAATAATGAATTAACTATTGTTTAAATATTATTTTTTGTACCTTAATTGTGCTAAAGAAAAAATGAAACAAAACAAAACAAAACAAAAAACAATACCATATGATCCCACTGATTCTGAACCCATTGATATAGTCCATTTGCAGTAATCATATTTGAAGAAATCAAATATACAGTGTAGCTGCCCAGGACCCAAGGAGAAGAGCAAATGGGAGCTGCTTTTTAGGTCATTCATAACTGAAGTTTTTTTAGATTTAAAAAAAAAAGTACTTAGCAGTCATTACACAAAATTGTGAATATAACTAATATCACTGAAGTACAAAATTTTAAAGTGAAAAATCTTCAATTATGAATTGAAATTAAGAATTCAAAGAAAATAGTAATAGTAATTTAATTTTTTTATTAAAATATGTTCTTTTTTTCATAAACCTCCTAACCACAATTTTTCCTCCTTTCACTCCCCCTGTCTCAAACGGGAAATAAGTACTGGAAATGTAATATGGATATAATTTGCCGCTCCTGTTTTTCACAATATAGTCCACAATTCTTATGTAGTTTGGTTCCTATATTTGTTATTAATGAAAAAATAGTTTTAAGAGATAATATTAATGGAGAATATGTCTGCCCATGTTCAAAAGCTTCTAAATATGCTCTCATGTAATTTTAGGGATCCATTGCATTCTAGTTAGGCTTATGTGCTTAATTGCTTTTCTTGTTACCTGTCCTGCCAATAAGCATGCTTAGATCTCTTTCCAGTGAAGCTTAACCACAACTGTGTCCTGATACTCTGTGATTGTGACTAACACTAAACAAAAAACAAACAAACAAACAAAAAAATACGAGTGGCTCAGAATTTTCAGTAAGTTTATGCTTATAGTCCAGCTTTATGAGCCGAGTTTTCTAATTTAGAAGTAGTTCCTTTCCTCTACTTGACATGGAAGTTTGCCCATGCTTTAAGGTAGTCATCAGGATCATATTCCACACAATTAGTTTTTCCTGAGATTTGATTCCAGACATGAAAGCATGGCTCATCAGATGTAAATCAACAAGTTGTCCATCTCATAAGTAGTCTCAGAGACAATATATATATATAGAGAAAGAGACAATATATATAGACAATATATATTATATATAATATGTATATATATATACAATATACATATTGTATATATAATATGTATATATAATATATATATATATTATCTTGTGAGCCTGCCATTAAATGCAGAAATACGACATGTGATGAAACACAATATCCCTTCTTAATATAAGACATGGAGGGAATAATGATGGAAGGAGAATACCTCAACATAATATAGGACATCAGTGACAAAATTATAATCAACATCATGATAAATGTAGAAAAACTAAAAGCATTCCCACCATTATTAGGAATAGGACAAGGACACTTTCCATTTCTAGTCAGTAATTCAAAATAGTGCTTCCCGTCTTAGAGAGATAAGCCAAAAGAAGGAAATAACGGGGTATGTAAGTGATAAAGTACTTTCCTTGTTTTCAGATGATATCTAAAGACCCCACAGAGGGTCCTCTGAAAGAATTTACCCAATAGTGGATCAAAGCAGACGCTGAGACTCAAGGTCAATCTTTGAGCAGAGCTCAGGGAGGTCTTATGGAGGAAGAGAGGGGTGGGATTAGAGGACATGGAAGGGACAGGAGCCCTATAGGAGGCCAACAAAACCAAAAGTTCTAAGATCAGTGGGCTCTGCAGAGATTGATGCACTGAGGACCATGCATGGAGAGAACCTAGACCCCCTGCTCAAATGTGGCTGATTGGCGGCTCATTTTCCATGTGGATCTCTGAGTAAGGGGAGCGGGGGCTCCCTCTATCATGAACTCAGTTGACTGCTCTCTGATCACTTGCTCCTGACGATGCAGCCTTGACAGGCCATAAGAAGAAGATCCAAGCAGTCCTGAAGAAATGTAACATGCTATGGGCAGATGACAATAGTGAAGACCTCCCCCCTTTTAATTGACTAGGGGAAGCAGATAGGGACATAGGTATGGAGGGTGGGGCTTTGGGAGTTGAGAGAGGGAGCTTCAATCGGGATATATAATGAATAAATTGTGAATAAAATAGTTTTAAAAAATTGTGAGTGAAAAAAAGTTTTTTAAATAAAAACAGAGCAATAGATATTGACCTAACCAAATATTAATGGATATCTGTGGATATAAATAAAATGGAAAAAACCTAACTTAAAGCTGAACCAAAAGTTCTTAGAGCTGATAAATATTGTCAGGAGAGTAGAAAGATAGAGAATTAAAACGTAAAATCACCAACTTTCATATATACAAATGTCAGCTATATTGAAAAGAAAACCAGGGAAAGTATCCATTCACAAATGTACAGACAAGACTATCATCAATAAAATCTTGAACTCAAAAATTAATTTAGGAAGCTATCAAAAGATTAAGAAAAGAAAAGCCTCCCATGCTCATGGATTGGTAAAATGAATATAGTGAAAATGTCCATTTTACCAAAAGCAATCTATTAATCCCATGTAATCCCAATCAATTATTAGGCCTTTATGTAAGAAATGTAAAAAAACAAAAAACAAAACAAAAAAAACAAACCAACATTTGTATTACAGGCTCAACACTCCTAGGATATTCAAAGCAATCCTGAACTCTCTCTAAAAATGATTACTAAAAAATATTTGTAAAATATAACCGATGTATACTTTTACGCTTGGAAAATATTTGAAAGAAACGTTCTTTGTTGACACTGATTTGAAGCATAATTGAAATGTAACAAAAGGCCTGTTGTACCTATTAAAACAACTTGAAATGATACAGACCTTCCAGATATATCACGTAGCTTAATTGTTTTCCAGAACCGAATGCCATCGTACCACAGGATTTTAATGGGAGATTGACATGTATATAGCACCACCATCACAAGCAGAATTCCTTCACTCATCATTTCTCTAAACAAGATGCTAAAAACAACTTTCATTGCTGATTTTTATTCTATTTTCAGGGCCTCATATTCCTTAATAATCACCCTCGCCAAACATTGGACATATTTCACATGAAATAATTTCTTGAGCCAGAAAAGAATCAATCCTGAAAATAGAATTGCACTAGATGGATTACAATATCACTCTTGTTACACTGTTGATATTATTTACATGAAATAGATGTAGTATTTTAGTGTTGGACTTTGACATACAATTAAAATGTAATCAAGATGAGTATAGACAGATCCAACTTATGTAAATGCATATGTGCAATCAAATTACATGATTTTCAGAAATATTTTAAATTCAGATTTTAAATTAGGGAGAAAATGTAAAACAAATTGGAAAGCATAAGTAAATTCACACGAATCCAAGATGTAGCTTTCTGAAAAGGACTGTATAATAGATTTTTCACAAATTTCACATAATGAAGCATTTTTAATACTTTGAAGGCAGTCTTATGTAACACGCATTAACTGTAAGATTTCTGTGCTGGAATCTGATTAGAAAGTCCTTGTATGAAACATACACTGCAGGGTTTATATTAATTTGAACACAATATTTCTGTTTCCTCTAAAACTGAACATTAGGCATCATAGTTTTAATTTACTTTAATTTAACTTTTAATTTAAAATTGTGTTTGTCTATTTTTGTTTTGAAACAGGGTCTCATCAACCATGCTAATCCTGAAACTTGTGATTCTCCTGTCTTGAAGAGTACTTTTATTGGCTTTTAAATAATAGTCAAATGTTCGAATGACAAATAGTCAACAAATGATAGTAGATGAATTGATTAACAGATATCTTTGGTGATACACAACTATTTAGTGTTTTATATCCCCACTAGAAAATTTTATTCGTTCTTATATTTGTGAATATTCATACAATTACAACGCTGGAAGAATTAAGATTACAATAAAAATGACAGCTTAATGAAAACAGTTTAAGTTCTTACACAAATAACTACAGTCGGCTGAATAAGGCTGGGATCAGGAAAGTGGGTCCTCTCCAGGAAGGATTGCACCAATTCGTCGTCCTGTGGCACGTGAGATAAAGATATTGCAGTCATCCTTGTGATGTGATTACAAGTGGACTCAATGAGTTATATCTAGGAATAAATACATGTATGTACAAATATACATGTATATACATGCAATAAAATTGATGAAAAAAGGCCATAAATATGAAGGAATGTGGGGAGGGGTATATGGCAGGGCCTTGGAAGGAGGAAAGGGCAAGAAGAAGCCTTGTAATTAATTTACAATCTCAAAAGAAAAAAACAGTTATATTTCGTAAAGCAAAAGATTCATCATGGCTGCAAAAAGGACACACTTTGGTTCAAATTAGATATTAATAAATAAAAGGATTTGTCAGGCAACATGAAGTTTATTTTCTTTTAAAAGAAGCACAGGTTTTAGAGAACACATATGTGGTGTTTCCCAGCAACTGTGTGAACTGAACGACAGCTATTAGTCAGTGTTGTTCTCTTTTGTCCCTTCTGGTTTGTTCAGAGCGTGGGAATAAGTGAGTCTGTCCTGCCCTGCAACCCTTCATCCCAGGTTTCATCACTGTGTGCATGCCTGTCTTCCTCCAGTGAAAGTGACTCCAGTGATGTAGGAGTATTTCTAGATCTTTCTGTCCCTTTTCCGTTCCTTCCAGCTTCTTAGTATTTCCATAACACTTTGAAGGAATGAAAGCTGCTCACAAATCATCTGAACCCTTAAGTGAAGACACTGGAACAGTCCCCTTTCAGTGATAACTTTGACGGTTGTACACATACCGTCCCTCTCATGTTTTCCTAGTTGTTGGCCTGTCTCTAAACCACTTTCTTCCTGGTGTTTTCAGCAGAGATGGTGGGGAGACTGATGGCTACGTGGGAGGGTACAGACAGAGGGAACTTGGTGAAGCAGAATAAGGAGATCAAGCTGGTAACCTACTAAAGGAGCTTTTGAACTTAGAGTATTGTTCGGAGTTCTATGCATCTCTTATTTCATTCCCTGACGGGGAAGAACAAATTATGTTCTATTTAGGGGTGAGTCTTTTGCCAATTGTAGGTGCTCTTTTTAAGCAGGGAAGAAAAAAGTGGAGAAGAAATTATGCAGTGACATTTCTCTTAAAGTTCTATTTAAAATACAAGTAAAGGAAATATATAAAAGAAATAACAGGAATGAAGAAAAGTGCGCAAAAGAAAATCCATCTCAAAAGTAGGTCCTCCGATCTGACACTCTTATTTTCCTACTTCTTCATGCTTTATTAAACAAAGATTTTTAATCTAGGACTTTGTTTGGGAATATTTTCTATACAATTAACTCAAAGTCTGTAATAAGAAGTAGAATACAGCATTAAACGAGGCATCTAAATTAAATGACAGTGTGTGTTTTCCAGACTAAAGAAATTGACTTCATAAGGAAAACTACTTCAATAAACACAAATTATTTTAAAGTAAAATAGCTCTGCTAACCATCACTTCCGCGTTTGTCAAGTGTCATTAAATCTCACATATCTCATAGGCAATATTGATATTTATTTGTCGTAGCATGAACAATGTGCAAAAACCCTCATGGTTATTATCAACAGGGATCTGCTTACTTTGGTTCAGTGGGAAATAGTAATATTAATTGATATCCTTCAGTTTTATATCATTGTTATGAAGCAAAAAAAAATTGCGTAACTACCACAACAATGCAAAACCAAATGCACATGAAGTTATTGGGACAGGGAGTGAAGTTGACGGGGACTAATTTCTAATGTTCTTCGTGTTCATATGTGGCACCTGTTTTTCCTTTTCATCTCATTTGTCACATACATCACAGACTTTCACAAAGGTCCCCAGCCATCTTCTCCTAACTGCAGATAATCTGTCTCTCAAATGACCTTGAAGACCTGTCTTTGTTCAGTAACCAGCCTTACCTGGTGATTGGTTTCTCGGCCTGCTAAAGCCCGTTTTCACCAATGCCCCCATAAAACAGTGTTTATGTGAGAGAAAGCTTGATTTTCGATGTATTTTCAATGTCTTTGGATATTAGTTCTTCCTTTATGTAAATTATGATTCTCTTCTTGGCTGTAGTTCTAATTATATTCTTGATTATGTTGGTTGAGTGTCTGGAGCTTGCAGCATGTATTCTTGGGTTGAATCACATATGATGAAAGTTATTAAATTTCTCTGGCATAATCCTTCCAATCTGCAGTAGTATGTTTCTTTGACGTTATCATGAGAATTACAATACCTGGAACCATGCATTTTTTTATATATTTCAGAGTAAAATTAGAATGCATCTAAGCCGTGCTTATTCCTTCACATATTAGCTGCTGCTGATATGATATTATTTTTCAAATGATTATAAAACCAAACTTTCTTTTTTGAAAACAAGAATCTGGAGCTTTATGACAGGCAATTGGTTTGTATTTATTTTTAAATTATCTGTAATAGAATACCATAGCTAGTGCTTTGAAAAATAAGTTGCCTTTTTTTTTCTATAAATAAGAACTCAATTTCCAGGTCTATCTAGCATTACAGAACTAGGAAATGCCATTGAAATAGTTTGTTGATGGAATCGGATTTTAATGTATCATTAATATATTATCCTTGAATTTCATATATGTATATGAACTTTTCGTATATGAACTTCAAAGGTGAATTAATGAAAACATTCCACATCAGCACATTTTAGGCTTATTACTTATTATAATGATTCCTGGCTCTCTTTCCTATAACCTCCATCAATTTTAAAATCACATTTTCATTCCACAGGCTTGCAGTAGCCTTTTAGAAATGATGTGTATTCATTAACAAACCGTAGGTTGTTTGTACATTAAGTGTTAGGACTTGGAAATACATAGTTAATGAGAACAAGAGAGGGAAATGAGGGAGAGGCAGAAACAGACAGATTCACACCTACAACACACACATACATACAACATGAACCCCTTAACAGCTAAGTCTTTTTGGTGCCTAGAAAAATGGAAGGAGCATGCTATGAGAGGTCTGACAGCTGTACTCAGAAGGGCTTGTTTAATACAGTACTGTGGAACTACCTAATCTGTTCCAATTTGCTACCCATTTTTCTTTGTTATCTGTCTCAGGGATGTCTCATCTCCCCAACTCACTGCTACAGGCTAGCAATCTGTAACAAAAACTCTGTCTCAATCTCAGAGATAATAAAAAAAGGAGGCTACAAGATTAATGACCCACATCATAATTATAAAGCCCCAAACCACAGGCCTTATAAGGCATTTCAGAATTGAAATCTTTCAGGGTTGAAGAAGTTATGTGAGTGCTGCCGTGTGAAAATCTCACTCTCTTAGTAAAGGGATTTCTGGTTTATTCAATCTAAGAGTCCCACTGTGTTTTTAGCAGTGCCAGAAATGGTAGTGGAAAAAAATGGCTTCTTCCCTTAAGGGACTTAGAATTATTTTGTCCAGCTCCATTACCCTGTGTTAATACCCAGTCCTTATTATCCACAGAAAAGCTCGATCTGTTCTTAGAGACAGGTGGAAACAGAGACTGCTGATGCACAATATCTCATACATGTCTCATGGGTACCCCCACCCCCGTGTCCAGGATGAAAGAGAACCCAGTCAACACTGATCCTCCAGAACTGACTACTCTTTAGGGTAATCATAAATATAGAAATACCCATGAATTCCCTGTCTTACATCAAACATTTTACATCTAACTGTTGTTTTATCCCATTTGATCAAGCAGCCCTCCCATGTGTGCATACACAAACACACGCATGTGTGCACGCTCACCACACACACACAAACACATACACACAATTACTAAGGTGGCACAATACGCTTTCATGAATGGTTACGAAAACTGTGGACAGACAATCCTTAGACCAGGGAGCTGAAAGAAATTAAAAGAAATTGGCAACCACTGGTTCTATCAGTTGACAGGGAGGAAGAAAGAAAGGTGACTCTCTTTTGGGAAGAGACGTAAGAGGGACAGGTAGAGGTGGAGGTGTGGGGAAAAAAAAGACTTTAGAGAAAGACTTAACAGATGCTGATCCAGGCAGTGCTTTGGGTTCCATGTGATGTGCTTGGCAGGAACATTGGCTTTAATACCCAGCAACCTAACAAAGGCAGGCCTTGCTTTTATGCTGACCCCACAGCATTGGTGGTAACCAGCCTTTTGCTCTCATGTAAACGTTTGTTCATATTCTGGGTTTCTGTCTCCCTCTTTGGAAGAACACCTTGACCTGCCCCCCACCCCCACCCCCACCCCGCTCCTTTTGTGTCCGTCAGTGTAACTACGCTGAAGTACCTAAGAGTGCAGGGTTCCAGGATCTGGAAGGCTTTCCTGGATTTAGGTTGTCAGGAGCAGTCTTGCTGAGCTTCTGATGAGAGCTTGGACTTACTTTCCAGCTTTGCGGAGCCCAAGTCATATTCCTCTTTCCTACCTCATGACTCGTCACACAGCTCATCATGCCAAGTCGTAAAGAGTTTCATCTCCATGTGAATTAACTATAGTTTATCTTTTTAATTCTCTTTATGATGCTGTGATGATTTTTATACAGTGTTGTGGTGGCTGGAGGAGGGAAATAACATTGATGTCAGTCATTTAAAATATGTTGTCCATTCATTGGGTCTTGCAAATGTGTCAGTCAGGAATCACCATCTGTGGTACCTGAGATTCCTACAATTGTCAGTGTCAGGAGTGAGAGGCAGACAAAACTGATTTCAATAGTCATGTCTTCCACTTTTACCACCACTTAATAAAAGTTTGTGTCTTCTTTTCCCCCTTTATGTTTTACTGACACTTACTTCTTTAAGTGTTTTATGTATGAAGAATTGATGACACTTAGGAGAATAAATGACAATGCTGTAAACTGATTATATATTTAATGATGTTTTAACTCCCCTAAGTATGGAAGTAATAGAATAACACATAGTAGAATCAAAGCAATTGCCAATCACAAAAATTAAAAAGAAATAATAATCAGCCTTCTCCTTAAATTTTGACAATATGTTGTGTGCATAAAGATCTGATGTGTAATAAGAGACACATTTCTGGCTTCCTGTAAGGCTGTCTTCTATTTACAAACCTATAAAGTTAGAAATCAAACTATAATATTTACGTTATAATTTGGACAAACCTGATGATCTACTGCTAAACAGTCTATGATGTAGAATGCAGAGAATATTCAATGCATAGTAACATTTATGTAGTGGAGATGATGGTACTGTCAAGAATAAATTATTCAGCCTGATAAAAACCTCAGTTCTCAGAGAAAAAGAAAAAGAAAAAAAAAAAAAAAACAGCAAAGTACAGAGTACAAGAGCAAAACACAGCAGGAGAGGTTAATTAACCTGTCTGTGAAATAATACACAATGACAGGTGAGAATCAAAATGCTGGCACAATTCATTGCATATGGATATTGTGTTTGATTGTATATCTATAGGTATTTAAATTAAATATTGGTTTAGAACCACAGATGTTGGCATTTACATCACTGACATTTAATGTGATAATGTTCATTTGGATTCACCATTTTATCTATCAAATCCTTTCAAAATTTGAATGGTTAACCTCCATTAGCGATCTGTTACCCTTCTAGGCCTGTGCCATTTGAAAACATGGAAATGCATATTTCAAATCTTGAATCCACCTCAGTGATTGAAAGGTCAAGTATGATGGATGTTTGCAGAGACCTTTGGCACATTGCTGGCGGCAGCCCATCAGGACAAGCCGGCCAGCAGATCAATTCTTTCATCAGCCTTTCTGATATATGTGCCACTCATCCAGAAACTCACACTTAGTGCTTTCAAGGAGGAGATATTGGAAGACACATTCTAGTTCTTTCTGACACCCAAAGCACCCTTTTACAAGCTCCAGATCTTCTGAAAACTCATCACTGTAAGTTAGTAATATTTTATTAATGCTCATTTTAATTAATAATATTTATTAATCTCCTACATCACCAGAAAAAAATCATAGTCAAAATATGGATTATGTTACATATAATTGAAGACATTTTCATCCAAACATAAAGACTTGAAAAAAGACAGTTAGAGATGCATATGAGAGAACAAACCCATGAGGAAGAGAATAAGGAGACAGGACCATGGATGAATGGAGAAGAGTGCTGAGTGTTGCAGGATCTTGAATTCTCTAGCAAGAATTGTTCTTAATTAGAGAGGTACAAGGCCAGCTGAAATATGTTATGGTCTGACAGAGATTACTATGTCTCTACTGAATAGAGATTATAAGCAGATGTAATCTAGTCCAAAAAATTAAGTTATTATATTTATCCAAGTATACAATTTTACCAGCATGATGGTAGATTTACCTAATTTGCTCTGCCCAGCCTTCCATATGTACCACGAATTTCTGTCACTGTCATTTCTCTTCTGGATTGATCTGTAGAAACACTGCCTGTTGTTGTTCTTGAGGGAAATGCTGTGCTGTGGGGCCACTGACTAGCAATAGGGGATTGAGTTTCTGCTTAAGGAATATGTAGAAGAATTTCAGACCAAACTTATCCAAAATATATCTTCATCACCTGAGTATATATACTATTGTAAATCCCTGACTAAATAATTTAAATGTATCTAGTTTTTTTTAATCTAGTTTACCAAGGCTGACATTACATATCTTATCTTCAATAAAATTACTACTTAAAACATTTCAGTTGAATGGCCTGTTATTTAATTAAATTGTGATATGAAATAATCTGATTGTACATTTTTTTTAAAAAAACTTAATTTTTTTTCTACCAAGTAGAAATAGCCGTCTATCTCATTTTGGCCATATGAATGTATGAAAGTTAAAAAAATGACTGTTTAATAATTAACTTTTAAGTTATGAGGCATGATAGGAATTAAAAAGAGAAATTCAGTTTTGGAAAATTGAATGGCTGATCAAAGAGTGGAGAACGGCAGTGCGTGTGTGTCTGTGTATTTGTTCAGCCATATATTCATGAGCTTCCTTAGATCCTCTCCTCTGCCAAGGCTCAAGGAATATCATGAAACCACGTCAGAAACCCTGTAAGAGCTACAGGTCAGGGAGGACCATGGTATAACTGTAAGTTCTGGGTATGACTGGATCCCTGCACTTAGGAACGCAGAGCAATTGTGGTTATTTCCGGAAGGCTTGTGTGAGGTCAAACCAGTCAGCAGTCTAGCATGGAGTTGGAGTTACGCACCAGCCCTACCCCTAGCTGAGGAGCTATTGACAGTTGTCAGCTTCTAGAGGAGGGAGAGGGAGGTTTCCTTAAGATTGTAATTCCTGATCTGTCAACCATGTTCCCTAAAAGCTGGGGTTCATCCAGACTGCTGAAAATTACTTAGGTCAATCCTTGAATGCGAACATCATCTCCTTCCCATCCACACTGAACTGGACAAACAAGGCATTTGAGTCAAAAATGAAAAAGCCCACTCACTTTAAATGATTCCAAATCCACGCTATGATATATTTTTATTGATAGAAAATATTGAAGCTATAATAACCATATGCTTATTTCTTTCCTGGTTTCTAGTATATTGAAAGTTCCTGTAAAGCAAGGCATTGACTTATTCATCTTTATTGACACCGAAAGTAGAGACTGGTTCAACATAAAAGTTCTTTTTTAATTAATTAATTTTGTATTAATTACTATTTATTCATTTCTTATCCCTGTAGCTCTTTCCCTCATTCCCTCCCAATCCCACCCTCCCTCTCTCCCTCCCTCCCTCCTCTCCTCCCATGCTTCTCCCAAAGTCCACTGGGAGGTCCTTCTCCACTTCCATCTGACCCTGGGTCTCATCAGGACTGGCTGCATTGACTTCCTCTGTGGCCTGGGAAGGCTGCTCCCACCTCAGGGGGAGGTGATCAAACAGCCAGCCACTGAGTTCAGAGACAACCCCTATTCCCCTCACTAGGGAACTCACTTGGAGACTGAGCTGCCATGGGCTACATCTGTGCAAGGGTTCTAGGTAATATCCTTGCATGGTCCTTGGTTGGAGTATCAGTCTCAGAAAAGACCCCTGGGCCCAGATTTTTTGGTTCTTTTACTCTCCTTGTGGATCTATACCCTCCTTCCTGGTCTTTTATCTCCCTCTCCTTTCCTAAGATTCCCTGCACTCTGCCCAAAGTTTGGCTATGAGTCTCAGCATCTGTTTTGATACCATGCTGAGTAGAGTCTTTCAGAGTCTGTCTGTGTTAGGCTCCTGTCCTGCTTCCTGTTTTCTCCTTCTTCCAACGTTCATCCTGTTTGCCTTTCTGAATGAGAATTGATCATCATACCTAGGGTTCTCCTTCTTGCTTAGTTTCTTTAGCTGTACAGCTGTTCATATGTTTATCCTATGTTATATATCTATTATCCATTTATAAGTGACTATATACCATGTGTATCTTTCTGCTTCTCGGATATCTCACTCAGGATGATCTTTTTCTAGATCTCACCATTCGCCTGCAAATTTCATGATTTCCTTGTTTTTAATTGCTGAATAGTATTCCATTGTGTAAATGGACCACACTTTCTACATCCATTCATCACTCGAGGGATATCTGGGCTGTTTCCTGATTCTGGTTTTATGGTGAGGTCTTTGATCCACTTGGACTTTAGTTTTGTGCAGGGTGATAAATATGGATCTATTTGCATTATTCTACACATTGACACCCGGTTAGATCAGCACCATTTGTTGAAGATCCTGTCTTTTTTCCATTGTATGGTTTTGGCTCCTTTGCCAAAATTCAAGTATCTGTAGGTGTGTGGATTTATTTCTGGGTCTTCTCTTTGAATCCATTGATCCACAATTCTTTTTTTATGCCAGTACTATGCAGTTTTTATTACTATTGCTTTGTAGTACAGCTTGAGATCAGGGATGGAGATACCTCCA
The DNA here is from genome assembly GCF_030254825.1 of Meriones unguiculatus. Lineage (NCBI taxonomy): Eukaryota > Metazoa > Chordata > Mammalia > Rodentia > Muridae > Meriones > Meriones unguiculatus. Next base: position 55,433,284 of record NC_083362.1, on the reverse strand, counting down.
GACAATCTGTTGTTGTACAGGGTTGTTTTAGCAATTCTTGTTTTTTGTTTTGTTTTGTTTTTGTTTTTCCAAATGAAATTGAGAATTGTTCTTTAAAGTTCTGTAAAGAATTGTGTTGGTATTTTGATGGGAATTGCATTGAATATGTAGATTTCTTTTGGAAGGATGGCCATTTTCACTATGTTAATCCTACCAATCCATGAGCATGGGAAATCTTTCTATCTTCTGATATCTTCTTCAACTTCTTTCTTCAGAGCCTTGAAGTTTTTTGTTTTTGTTTTTGTTTTGTTTTGTTTTGTTTTTTCAAACCAGTCTTTCACTTGCTTGGTTAGAGTCACACCAAGCTTCTTTGTGTTGTTAATGGCTATTGTGAAGAATGCTGTTTCCCTAATTTCTTTCTCAACCCTTATGTCTTTCGTATACGGGAGGGCTACTGATTTTTTTAATTAATTTTGTGTCCAGTCACTTTGCTGAAGGTGTTTATCAGCTGAATAAGTTCTCTGGTTGAATTTTTGTGGTCGCTCATGTATACTATCATATGTCTGCTAATAGTGATACTTTGACTTCTTCCTTTCCAGTTTGTATCCGCTCGATCTTCTTTAGTTATCTTACTGCTCTAGCTAGGACGTCAGGTACTATGTTGAAGAGATACGGAGAGAGTAGACAGCCCTGTCTTGTTCCTGATTTCAGTGGGATTGATTTGTTTCTCTTTTGATGTTGGCTATAGGCTTACTGTGTATTGTTTAGGTGTGTTTAGGTGTGTGCCTTCTATCCTTAATCTCTCCAAGACTTAAAACATGAATTGGTGTTGAATTTTTTCAAATGCTTTTTTGGCATCTAAGGAGATGATCATGTGGTTTTTCTCCTTCAGTTTGTATATGTGATTATCACATTGATGGATTTTTGTATATAGAACAACCCCTGCATATCTGGGATGAAGCCTATTTGGTCATGGTGGATGACATCTTTTATGTGTTCTTGGATTCAGTTTGCAAGTATTTTATTGAGTATTTTTGCATCCATGTTCTTAAGAGAGATAGGTCTGAAGTTCTCTTTTTTCTGTTGGTTCTTTGTGTGGCTTAGATATCAAGGTCAGTATGGCCTCATAGAATGAGTTTGGTAATATTCCTTCTGTTTCTATTTTGTGGAATAGTTTGAAGAGAATTGGAGTTAGCTCTTCCTTGAAGGTCTTGTAGAATTCTGCACCCAAAACATCTGGCCCTGGGTTTTTTTGTTTGTTTGTTTGTTTTGTTTTGTTTTTTTGTTTTTTGTTTGTTTGTTTGTTTTTTGTTTTTGTTTTTGGAAGGGAGACTATTGATGACTACTTTTATTTCCTTGGGGAATATAGGACTATTTAATCTATTTACCTGATCTTGATTTAATTTTGGTAGATGTAATATATCAAGAAAATTGCCCATTTCAATTAGATTTTCAAATTTTGTGGCATATAGGCTTGTGTAGGAAGACATAATGATTGTTTGGATTTCCTCAGTGTCTGTCGTTATGTCCTCCTTTTAATTTCTGATTTTGCTGATTTAGATAGTTTCTCTCTGCCTTTTAGTTAGTTTTGCTAAGGGTTTGTCTATCTTATTGATTTTCTCAAAGAACCAGCTCTTGGTCTCATTAATTCTTTGAATTGTTCTCTTTGTTTCTAATTCATCGATTTTGTCCCTAAGTTTGATTATTTCCTGCCAGCCACTCTTCTTTGGTGTGTCTGCTTCTTTTCTTTCTAGGACTTTTAGGTGTGCCATTAAATTGCTTATATGAGATGTCTCAAACTTCTTTCTGGACGCCCTTAGTGCTATGAAATTTCCTCTTAGCACTGCTTTCATTGTGTCCCATAGCTTTGGGTAAGTTGTGCCTTCATTTTCATTGAATTTTAGGGAGTCTCTAATTTCCTTTTTCATTTCTTCCCTGACCAAGCTGTCATTGAGTAGAGAGTTGTTTAGTTTCCATGTGTGTTTAGGCTTTTTGTTATTTCTGTTGTTGTTGAGGTCTAGTTTTAGGTCATGGTGGTCTGATAGGATACAAGGGATTATTTCAATCTTCTTGTATCTGTTGAGGTTTGCTTTGTGCCTGATATGGTCAGTTGTTGAGAAGGTTCCATAAGGAGCTAAAAAGAAGGTTTACTTTTGAGTTTGGGTGAAAAGTTCTGTAGACATCTATTAGGTCCATTTGATTTAGGACCTCTGTAATTATCATTATTTCCCTATTTAGCTTCTGTCTCGATAATCTGTCTTTTGGTGAGAGTGGAGTGTTGAAGTCTCCCAATATTAAGGTGTTGATGTGTGATTTAAGCTTTACTAATATTTCATTTACAAATGCAGGTGCACTTGAATTTCATGCATAGATGTTCACGATTGTGATGTCCTCTTGGTGGATCTTTCCTTTGATGAGAATGAAGTGCACCTCCTCATCTTTTTTGATTATTATGGTTGAAAGTCTATTTTATTTGATATTAGGATAGCTACTCCAGCTTGTTTTCTGGGTCTGTTTGCTTGAAAAACATTTTTCCAGCCCTTTATTCTGAGGTAGTGTTTTGTTGCAGAGTTGTGTTTCTTGAATGCTGCAGAATGTTGGATCCTGTTTACCCAACCATTCTGTTAGTCTGTGTCTTTTTATTAGAGAGTTGAGTCCCTTGGTGTTGATAGATAATAGTGACCAATGAGTGTTAGTTTCTTTTATTGTGGAGTTGGTAGTATTACTGTGTTTCAATGATTGCTTACTTTTCATTCCTTGTTGTGAAGTTATCTATATCCTTTGTTTTCTTGGGTGTAGTCGATTTCGTTGGATTGGAGTTTTCCTTCTAGTATCTTCTGTAGGGCTGGGTTGCCATGTAGATAAAAATGTTGATATTGTCGTGGAATATTTTGTTTTCTCCATCTTTGTTGATTGAAAGCTTTGCTGGGTATCGTAGTCAGGGTTGGCATCTGTGGTCTCAGAGTCTGCATGACATCTGCCCAGTCCTTCTGGCTTTCTTAGTTTCGGTTGAGAACTCTGGTGTGATTCTGATAGGGGCTGTAGGCCCCTCCCTCACCTCCCAATCCCACTCCCCCTCCCTCTTCTCTTCCTATCCCCCTTCTCTAGTCCACTGATGTGGAGGTCCTCCTACCCTTCTATTTGACCTAGCCTATCAGGTCTCAGCAGGACTGGTTGAAGTGTGCCTTGAAGGCCAGGGTGCTACAGTGTGTTGATGCTTGGAAGGGGGAGCAGAAGAGCAGGTGGGGGTGCTGGCACCATTCACAGGCACAAATGTGCATGTGCAGTTGCCCTGAACGCCTGGGCAGGGCGACCCATACTTGGGGCAGCTGCCTGTGCCATCTCAGTTACCCAACATGGAGGCTCTTCTTTGGACCTCTTTGGGGCAGCTGCTGCCCAGCATAATCACAGACCTGGGAGGCTTGTACAGTAGCTGCCTCAGTGACTCTGCTGTCTCAGCCACTGAGCATGAGCTTGGGGCAACCACTGCCACTTCCTCTGAGCAGGGAGACCTGTGCTTGGTGCAAGGGGAAGTGCAGGGGGGTGAATATTCGCCACTCTCAGACCCGGGAGACATCCACAGGTGACCTGGATCCAAACTGGCCCAGCTTACAGGTTGTCCGCTCTCACCCAGGAAGCTCCAATGTCCATGTTCTGGCTTCAGCTACCCCCCACCCCCAACACACACACACTCACCAATTTCGGAGTTTTGGATCCTGTGCCCATCAGATACGGCGCGCACGGGTTGCCATCTTGGACCTCCTTCACCATAAACTTTCATTGAGGATTCTTCTTCCATACTTTTAATTACATGGTTTTCCTCTACTTCTTTCCACAGTAAATTTCTTTTTAAGAGGTCAAGACTTCCTATTTTCTAAAGGACTATGAAAGAACCCAAGGATGTGCCTGCAATGCCTTTAGCTAGAGGCAGTTTAAGGACATAATCCTTTATGGCTGCCAGTGGCTTCATATTTTGTGACTCTTCAGCTGTCTAGCCATATTACTTGCAGAGAACATTATGGGGTAGATATTGAATCCCATCTTTCCTGCCAGGCATTCTCACAACAGGCAAAACGCATAGCATGAATTTATGATTGTTAAAATATAAAAGCTGTTCAAGGACTCTAGTTCCCTAAAAGAACACGTGAAAGCTCCATTACTAGTAGCATCTGCTGAACCAGTATAAAAGACGAAAGTTCTTAATCATATTTGCCATATTCCATGATATATCATCTATCATCAAAGCAGATGAATTACGTGTAAATGAAATAACACCTTGTGGGATAAATGACACTTATTTTAAGAGATATATAGTGAATAAATAAAAAGGCATTTGTTTTGAATTTTATTTTATTATTTTTATTTTACATCTTTGGTTGACCAAAATGACATACAGTAGTAATTTTAGTAAGTGCTATCACTAAACCATTATTTTTTGTGTCTGTGGCTTGTAGCATGATTATCCTTCACTTTATGGCTAATATCCATTTAAGTGAGTAATACATACAATGCGTGTCTTTCAGGGTCTGGGTTATCTTACTCAGGGTGATCTTTTCTAGCTCCATCCATTGAAATTGCATGATGTCTGTGTTTTTAATAACTACGTAGTATTACACTGCGTAAATCTACAACATATTCTTTATCCATTCTTTGGTTAAGGGATATCTAGGTTGTTTCTTTTCTGCCTATTACAAATAAAGCTGCTAAGACCATACTTATGCAGGTGTCTTTGTGGTATGGTGGAGCATATTTTTGGTATATGCACAGGAGTGGTATAGCTGAGACTTGGGATAGATCTATACTAATTTTTCTGAGAAACCTCCAGATTGATTTCCAGAGTGGTTGTACATGTTTTTACTCCCACCAGCAATGGAGGAGGGTTCTCTTTGCTTCACGTCCTGGCCAGCATGTGCTGTCATTTGAGTTTTTGATCTTAGCCATTCCAAACAGGTAGATCTGGGTGGTCAGGAAAGTAGAGAGGAACTGGGAGGAATAGAAGGAGGAGAAACTGTCATCGGGATATGTTATGTGAGAAAAATTTATTTTCAATAAAGGAAAAAACTGAAACCCTTTGCTTCATCATGAAAAGAGAACTATTAAACTTAACAATAGGAAATAATCAGGTAACTGCTTGAGATGAATACGGATAGGTTTCAACAGTGCTGACAAAATCATGACACACTCTTCCTGTGTACTCATTCTAGGATATGACATACTTTTTCTCCGGAAAGTATTCATTTACAAACTATAATCCTGGGAGTAGCTTGTAAAACTAGACCTCGATAAAGTACTAGGAATAAGTATGATTTTGTTTGTTTGTTGCACACGAATAAATATTTATATCTGGGAACAGAAGGAAGAATGTGAGTTTCAAATAAGATCCTGGGCTTGTGTATTTCTTTGAGAGACAAACAGGGAACTTTCAGAGGACTTTCCTCTCCTTTCACAGAAAGAATCCTGGTGCCCCATCTACATAAAGGGAATGTAAGGATAGATAAACATGTCAGACACATAGCATTATACCATTTCACCAGACGGCATAAACTTGATCCACGTGGCTGGGTACTCCACTAGGCACCAAAAGCATGGTGAATGAAACTGTTAAAATATGTTTGATTTTCAATGGGGTCCTGCCTTTAGAATGAAAGTGCATTGGTGAAACAAAACTTGTTCAAGTAACCAACCAATATCTGTTTTGACTTAAGACCCATTCAGCAATATGGGAACTATATCCAACACTGTTTGGGAAACCATGAACCAGAGACTAGACAGCTCAAGGATCTGGTGTAAATCCTAATACTACAGTTGTACCAAAAGAATGTAGCAATAAATAATTCCTAATAATATTTGCTAAACTAAGTATTGGTGCCTTGCTCAACCATAGCAGAGAAGCTTCCTCCTACAGCAGATGGGAGCAAATACAGAGACCCACAGACAGAGACAGAATGAGAGACCTTGGAACACTCAGCCCTAAACTGGTTGTCTCCATCAAATCCCTCTCCTAATAAACTAGGAAATCAGAAAAAGAATGAGTATATCCTCTCCCATGGTGGCCTGGCAAGCCAGCCACACCAGGGGGAAGTAATCAAAAAGCATGCAACAGGGTCCATGTTAAAAATGGTCCCTACTCCTCATATTAGGAAGAAGACCAAGCTGCCCATCGGGTATACATGTTAGGGTGCCTAGATCCAGTCCATGCACTCTTTGGTTGGTGCTTCAGTTTCTGCAGGACCTCCTGGGCCCAGGTTAGTTGACTCTGTTGGTCTTCTAAAGTGCCTGTCCACCCTGGTTCCTTCTACCCTTCCCCCAACTTTTCAACAAGGCTCTCTGTACTATGCCCAATCTTTGGCCATGAGTCTTAGCATGTTTCAGTCCTTTGCTGGGTGGAATCTCTCAGAACAGAGCTACTCTAGGCTCCTGTCTGAAAGCACAGCAGAGTGTTGATGTTAGTGTCTGTGTCTGAGGTTGGCTGTCTTCCATGGGATGGGCCTCAGTTTGGGCTAGCGATTGGTTGGATATTCCTTCCATCTCTGTTCTATTTTTATTCCTGCACATCTTGCAGGCAGGGTAAACATTGGGTCAAAGTTTTTGTGGGTGGTTTGGTGTTTGACCTCCCTACCCTGGGAGTCCTGTCTAGTTAGAGAGTAGCCTTTTCAATCTCCAGTCCGGATGCAACTTGAAGTGTTGAGGTGGGTTAGTGGGGGCCCTTTTTCCTGAGGGGTAAGGGAGGGGGAAAGGGAGTAGAAGGAGAAAGTGTGGGACCATGAGGAGAGGAGGATGGGACTGTGATTGTGATGTAAAGTGAACAACTAAATAAAATAAAGTTAAAATTAAAAGAAAAATAAATAACAGAACACATTGAGGAAGAGGAAGCAGTAAGAGAGTGAGGGGATGAGGAGACCAAAGAGGCAGGACCCTTTAAACCAACAGGATCTACACACATAGAAACTCACAGAGACTGAAGCAACATGCAGAAAGTCTGTAAAAGTGTGCAACACATGGGGTCCTGGAGCTGAAGGAAGTGGACATAAGACCCCCATACCTATCCCAGAAGAATTTTGTAATTTATAACTACTAGCAAAGGAAAATTTATTTTTATTATTATCATTATCATCATCATCTTCTATTATCTTCTATCCTTTTCTTCTTCTTATTATTATTTATTACAAGTTATTCATTTGAATCCTGGCTTCTCTCATCTCTTCCCTATCCCACCCTCCCTCCCTCTTCTCATCCTATGCTCCCCCCGCCCCGCAGGGTGGGGATGATCAGAGAGCCTGTCACTGGGTTCATGCCAGAAAAGCCGCTGCTCCTCTTACTAGGGAAACCACTTGGATCCTGAGTCTATGGGCTACTTCTGACCTGGGTTTTAGGTCCTCTCCATCCATAGTCCTTTGCTGGGTTTCAGTCTCTGTAGCGTCCCCAGAGCTCAGGATTTTTTTTGGCTCTGTTGGTCTCCTTTTGGAGCTCCTGTTCCCTCCAGGTCTTTCTATCATGCCCTTATTTCATAAAATTCCATGCATTCTGCCCAAAGTTTGGCTATGAGTCTTAGCATCTGCTTTGATACTTTGATCAGTAGAGTCTTTTAGAAGCCTTCTGTGCTAGGCTCCTGTCTTATTCCCAGTTTGCTCTTCTGAATGAGGATTGAGAATCTTCCCTAGTGTCCTCCTTCAAAATTAGAAATAGGGCTACCTCAAGATCCAGCTATACCACTTCTAGGCATATATCCTAAATATGCTCAACTATACAAAAAGGACATTTGCTCAACCATGTTCGTAGCAGCTGTATGTAATAGCCAGAATCTGAAAACAACCTAGATGTCCCTCAACTAATGAATGGATACAGAAATTGTGGTACATTTATACAATGGAATATTACTCAACAAGGGAATCATGAAATTTGCAAGCAAATGGTGGGAACTAGAAAAGGTCATCCTGAGTGAGGCAACCTAGAAACAGAGAAGACATATATACTGACCCATAAGTGGTTATTAGCCATATAATATAAGATAAACATACTAAAGTTTATTCTTTTTTGGATGGAGTCTCCCTGGGGAAACAAACTATTCTTAATGGTAGACTGCATGCCCATCTATAAATGGCTTAAAGAAACAGAACTCAACAGCATTTTTGGAGGTTTCTTATCTCATACTGTTGTGTCAAGGTTTGTTGTTCAATTTTATTTTTGTTTTTACATTTATTTTTGTTTCTTTTTTTATTTTATTTTTTATTTATTTATTTTTTTATCAGTTACATTTTATTAACTCTGTATCCCAGTCGTGTCCCGATCCCTCATTCCCTCCCATTCCCTCCCTCCCTCCCTCCCTCATCTCCACCGTGCCCCTTTCCAAGTCCACTGATGGGGGGGACCTCCTCCCCATTCATCTGATCCTGTTTTATCAGGTATCTTCAGGACTGGCTGCAAAGCCCTCCTCTGTGGCCTAACAGGACTGCTCCTCCCTTCGAGGGTGGGGAGACCAAAGAGCCAGTCATCGAGTTCCTGTTAGAAATAGTCCCTGTTCCTCTCACTTTGGGAAACCAATTGGTTACTGAGCTACCACAGGCTACATCTGAGTGGAGGTTCTAGGTTATATCCATACATGGTCCTTGGTTGAATGTCAGTCTCAGAAAAGACCCTGTGCCCAGATATATTTGGTCCTTGTGGAGCTCCTATCCTTTCCCCAGCAGACTAACTCCCCTTCTTTCTTATGATTCCCTGTACTCTGCCAAAGGTTTGGTCATGAGTCTTTGCTTTGAAAACACTGCTAGTTAGAGTCTTTCAGATGCGCTCAGTAGACTCCTGTCATACGTTCAATGCACATCCCATCTGTCTTTCTAAACGAGGATTGATCATCTTACCCCATGTCCGCTCAATTGATTATCTTTTTTAGGTGTATAGATTTCATTATGTTTATCATATCTTATAGGTCTACATAAGTGAGTATATCCCATGTTTGTCTTTCTCCTTCTGGGATATTTCACTCAGAATGATCTTTTCTAGATCCCACCATTTGCCTGCAAATTTCATGATTTCCTCCTTTTTGATTGCTGAGTAGTATTCCATTGTAAAAAAATACCACAATTTCTGCACCCATTCCACCGTTGATGGACATCTGGGTTGTTTCCAGGTTCTGGCTATTACAAATAGAGCTGCTATAAACATGGTTGAGCAAGTGTCCTTTTTGTGTACTTGAACAAACTTTGGGTATATACCTAGCAGTGGTATAGCTGGGTCTGGAGGAAGCACTATTCCTATTTGTCTTAGAAAGCGCCAGATAGCTTTCCAGAGTGGTTGTACCAGTTTACATTCCCACCAGCAGTGGAGCAGGGTTCCCCTTTCTCCACAACCTCTCCAGCATGTGTTATCGCTTGAGTTTTTCATCTTGGCCATTCTGATGGGTGTAAGGTGATATCTCAGGGTCGTTTTGATTTGCATTTCCCTGATGGCTAATGAGGATGAGCATTTCTTTAAGTGTTTTTCTGCCATTCGATATTCCTCTGTCGAGAATTCTCTGTTTAGCTCTGTTCCCCATTTTTTAATTGGATTACTTGGATTGCTGCTTTTCAGCTTCTTTAGTTCTTTGTATATACTGGATATTAGTCCTCTGTCAGATAAAGGGTTAGTGAAGATTCTTTCCCAATCTGTAGGCAGTCGTTTTGTTTTGATGACGGTATCCTTTGCTTTACAGAAACTTTTCAGTTTCATGAGGTCCCATTTATTGATTGTTGCTCTTAGAGCCTGTGCTGTTGGTGTTCTGTTCAGGAAGTTGTCTCCTGTGCCAATGAGTTCTAGGCTGTTCCCCACTTTTTTTTCCAATTGATTTAGGGTATCTGGTTTTATGTTGAGGTCCTTGATCCACTTTGACTTTAGTTTTGTGCAGGGTGATAAATATGGATCTATTTTCATTTTTCTGCATGTAGACATCCAGTTGGTCCAGCACCATTTGTTGAAGATGCTGTCTTTTTTCCATTGAATGGAATTGGCTTCTTTGTCGAATATCGAGTATTCATAGGTGTGTGGATTTATTTCTGGGTCTTCTATGCGGTTCCATTGATCCTCCTTTCTGTTTCTATGCCAGTACCATGCAGTTTTTATTACTGTTGCCCTGTAGTACAGCTTGAGATCAGGAATGGAGATACCTCCAGATGATCTGTTGTTGTACAGGATCGTTTTGGAGATTCTGGGTTTTTTGTTTCTCCATATGAAGGTGAGAATCTTTTTTTCAAGGTCTGTAAAGAATTGAGTTGGTATTTTGATGGGAATTGCATTGAATCTGTAGATTGCTTTTGGCAGTATGGCCATTTTCACAATGTTAATCCTACCAATCCATGAGCACGGGAGATCTTTCCATCTTCTGATATCTTCTTCGATTTCTTTCTTCAGAGACTTGAAGTTTTTCTCAAACAGGTCTTTCACTTGCTTGGTTAGGGTCACACCAAGGTGCTTTATGTTATTAGTGGCTATTGTGAAGGGTGTTGTTTCCCTAATTTCTTTCTCAGCCTTTTTGTCTTTGGTATATAGGAGGGCTTCTGATTTTTTTGAGTTGATTTTGTATCCTGCCACTTTGCTGAAGGTGTTTATCAGCTGAAGGAGTTCTCTGGTTGAATTTTTGGGGTCGCTCATGTATACTATCATATCATCTGCAAATAGTGACACTTTGACCTCTTCCTTTCTGATTTGTATCCCCTTGATCTCCTTTAGTTGTCTTATTGCTCTGGCTAGGACTTCAAGTACTATGTTGAAGAGATATGGGGACAATGGACAGCCTTGTCTTGTCCCTGATTTCAGTGGGATTGATTTACGTTTCTCTCCATTGAGTTTGATGTTAGCTATAGGCTTGCTATATATTGCCTTTACTATGTTTAGGTATGTGCCTTGTATCCCTGATCTCTCCAAGACTTTAAACATGAATGGGTGTTGGACTTTGTCAAATGCTTTTTCGGCGTCTAAGGAGATGATCATGTGGTTTTTCTCCTTCAGTTTGTTTATGTAGTGGATTACATTGATGGATTTCCGTATGTTGAACCACCCTTGCATGCCTGGGATGAAGCCTACTTGGTCATGGTGGATGATATCTTTGATGTGTTCTTGGATTCGGTTTGCAAGTATTTTATTGAATATTTTTGCGTCAATGTTCATAAGAGAGATAGGCCTAAAGTTCTCTTTTTTTGTTGGGTCTTTGTGTGGTTTAGGTATTAAGGTGACTGTGGCTTCATAGAATGAGTTTGGTAGTGTTCCTTCTGTTTCTATTTTGTGGAATAGCTTGAGGAAAATTGGAGTTAGCACTTCTTTGAAGGTCTTGTAGAATTCTGCGCTGAAGCCATCTGGTCCAGGGCTTTTTTTGGAGGGGAGACTGTTAATGACTGCTTCGATTTCCTTGGGAGATATAGGGCTATTCAGTCTTTCTACCTGATCTTGACTTAGTTTTGGTAAATGGAATCTTTCAAGAAAATTATCCATTTCATTTAGATTCTCAAATTTTGTGGCATATAGGCTTTTGTAGTATGACCTAATAATTGTTTGGATTTCCTCAATGTCTGTGGTTATGTCCCCATTTTCATTTCTGATTTTGCTGATCTGGATAGTTTCTCTCTGCTTTTTAGTTAGTTTGGCTAAGGGTTTGTCTATCTTGTTGATTTTCTCAAAGAACCAGCTTTTTGTTTCATTGATTCTTTGGATAGTTTTATTTGTTTCTAGTTGATTGATTTCAGCCCTTAGTTTGATTATTTCCAGCCGTCTGCTCCTTTTGGGTGTATCTGCTTCTTTTTGTTCTAGGGTTTTCAGTTGGGCCATTAAGTTGTTTGTATGTGATGTTACGAATTTCTTCTTGCAGGCACTTAGTGCTATAAATTTTCCTCTGAGCACTGCTTTCAGTGTGTCCCATAAATTTGGGTATGTTGTGCCTTCCTTTTCATTGAATTCTAGGAAGTCTTTAATTTCTTTCTTTATTTCTTCCTTAACCCAGCTGTCATTGAGTAGTAAGTTGTTTAGTTTCCATGTGCGTGTCGGCTTTTTGTTGTTTCTGTTGTTGTTGAGGTCGAGCGTTAGTCCATGGTGGTCAGATAGTATACAAGGGATTATTTCAATCCTTTTGTATCTGTTGAGGCTTGCTTTGTGGCCCACTATATGGTCTATTTTGGAAAAGGTTCCATGGGGTGCTGAAAAGAAGGTGTACTCTTTTGAGTTTGGGTGAAATGATCTGTAGACGTCTATTAGGTCCATTTGATTTAGGGATTCTGTGAGTGCTTTTATTTCCCTATTTGGTGTCTGTCTAGTTGATCTGTCCCTTGGTGAGAGTGGAGTGTTGAAGTCTCCCACTATTAAGGTATTAGGATCAATGTATGATTTAAGCTTTAATAATGTTTCATTTACGAATGCCGGTGCTCTTGTATTTGGGGCATAGATATTCAAGATTGTGATGTCCTCTTGGTGGATTTTTCCTTTGATGAGAATATAGTGGCCCTCCTTATCTTTTTTCATTAACTTGGGTTGAAAGTCTATTTTATTAGATATTAGGATGGCTACTCCAGCTTGTTTTCTGGAACCGTTTGCTTGAAAAACAGTTTTCCAGCCCTTTACTCTGAGGTAGTGTTTGTCTTTGTTGCATAGGTGTGTTTCTTGGATGCAACAGAATGTTGGATCCTGTTTCCTTAACCATTCTGTTAGCCTGTGTCTTTTTATTGGTGAGTTGAGTCCATTGATATTGATAGATAATAGTGACCAATGCATGTTAGTTCCTTTTGTAATGGAGTCGATGATCTAACCCTGATTCATTGCTTGTTTTCTTTTCATTTTTGTTGGGATATTATCTGTATGCCCTGTTTTCTTGGGTGAATTTGTTTTCATTGGATTGGAGTTTTCCTTCTAGTATCTTCTGTAGGGATGGTTTGCTGTGTAGATATTGTATAAATTTAGTTTTGTCATGGAATATTTTGTTTTCTCCATCTATGTTGATTGAAAGCTTTGCAGGGTATAGTAGTCTGGGTTGACATTTGTGATCTCTTAGAGTCTCCATGATACTTGCCCAGGCCCTTCTGGCTTTCATAGTTTCTGATGAGAAGTCCGGCGTGATTCTGATAGGTCTACCTTCATATGTTACTTGGCCTTTTTCCCTTGCTGCTTTTAATATCTTTTCTTTGTTCTGTAGATTTAGTGTTTTGACTATGATGTGACGTGATGTGTTTCTTTTCTGGTCTAGTCTATTTGGAGTTCTGCAGGCCTCTTGTATATTTATGGACATCTCTTTCTTTAAGTTGGGAAAATTTTCTTCTATGATTTTCTTGAAAATATTTTCTGGACCTTGGAGTCTGGAGTCTTCTTTTTCGTGAATTCCTATTATTCTTAGATTTTGTCTTTTCATAGCATCCTTGATTTCTTGGATATTTTGTGATTGGAACTTTTCTGATTTTACTTTTTCTTTGAGAGAAGTATCCATTTCTGCAAGTGTGTCTTCAGCTCCAGAGATTCTCTCTTCCATCTCTTGTATTCTGTTGGTGATGCTTACTTTTGTGGTTCCTGATCTTTTCTCCAAGTTCTCCAGCTCAAGGGTTTTCTCATTTTGTGTTTTCTTTATTGATTCTAATTCTGTTTTCATGCCTTGCACCATTTCTTTCATGTGTTTGAATTTGGATTCCTGTCTCTCTACGATGGCCTCTATTTCTTTTTTCATTTCCTTCTTATATACCACTAATTTTTCCTCTACTTGTGTATCTATTTGTTTGGCTATGTTTGCCTGTGTTTCTTTAAGGATATTGTCTATTTCTTCTTTCTTTGCCTCCAATTGACTGGCCATCTCTTTGAAAGACTTGTTCATTTCCTCCTTATGAGCCTCAAATAATTGGGCAAGCATGGCTTTAAAATCATTTTCCTGTGCTTCTGCTGAATTGGTGTATCCATCGATTTTGGGGTTTGCTGGTGAAGTCATGATGTCCTGATTTATGTTGGAAGTGTTCTTTTGCCTACCTCTGGCCATTGGCTTATCTGAAACCTTCCCTGTTTGTTTTTGGATTCTGCAGATCAGACTGGTGCTGTCTCTCTCTGGTGTCTGGAGAGTTCTTCAGGAAGCTGAGCACTCTCAGCGTGTGCTGAGGACTAGCTGTACCTGTGGGAGGAAAGTACGCAGGCGCAAATGGGGCAAATGCAAGCGTGTGTGTGTGTGTGTGTGCGCGCGCGCGCGCGTGTGACTGTGTGTGTAAGTGTGCGTGGATGAGTTTCTCGAGGGACAGAGTGATGGCTAATGTTGAACCCTTGAGTGTGTGGGAGGGGCTCTGTACTGTATATGTCGCAGGCGCTAATGATGATCGCAGCGCAATTTCTGGTATTAACTGTCTTAGCTCCTCAATCAGGCCCACAGGGCAGGAACTTCAATGTCCCTAGTGCCCCTCTGTTTCCCAAAGTGGGTATGTGGGTGGGAGGGGGGTTCGATGCCTGGCTTCTGATTTAGAAGGACCCAGGATCTGGGGTAGTGCAGATTCTCAAGGGTGCACTCACTTACAGGCAGGTCTCTTGGCCGAGATCGTGGTATCCGGGGCTCTCTGCTCTCTGGTTTGGCCCTGCTTCTTTGATGTGTTCCGCCAGTTCTGTGCTGCTGTCACTGCCAGGTTCTGAGGTCTTGCTGCAGCTGGAGATTTCAGGGTGGTCACTTCAGCAGGGATGGGGTAATCAGGCTCTCTGTTCTCTGGTTTGGCCCTGTTTAGTCTTAAACTGGAGGGCTGTGGTGCCCCGCCAGTTCAGTACTGCTCCGCTGCCACGTCCTGCTGTAACTGGAGACTGGCTTGCTAGTCCCAATGCTTTCTGGGAAGTCCTGGGATCTTTTCGTTGTGCTCTCCAAGCTTGGGAGGCCCAGTGCCTGGTGTGTCCATGTTGTACGACGTTTCTGCCTGGTTTCGGTGAGTATATAGCGTATTCTCTGTCACTGTGGGATTGGGAGGGTCGTATGTCAGTGATGGCGATCCTGCGGAGCTAGTATGGTGTCTAGCAGATTCGCGCCCTGGGAGGATGGTGCAGCCGCTGCGCGAATCTGGGACTCCGGGGTACGTACTGCTGGCTTTTGTCTGCCGCTAAAGTGGTTGGGGCTCCGTCTCAGCGGTTGTATACCCCAGGCAGTTAGGTCTGTGCTGAGAAAGATGAGTCCGCTGTGCCTCTGTGCTGAAGAGGAAGGAGGTCTGGGGGAAGGGAGTGCAGAAAGAACAAAGGATCTTTTCTCTCCCTCCCCAAGCAAGTCTCCGGGTGACTGGAGGCCAAAGTTTTCACCTCCTGTGATGTTCTCTGGTGTTCAGAAAGCCTCGCTGTGGTTTTCCTGGGTTGGGGGTCCTTCCATTCTCCAACTCAGAAGATCAGGTATCCCACTGCTCAGAAACTGTGTGTGCTAGTCGCCATCTTGGCTCCGCCCCTTATTTTTGTTTCATTTATTTATTTATTTATATATTTTCTCTCTTCTGACCCTCAGGTCCTCTCTCTCCTTATAAACACACACATATATATGTCTTCATATACATACATATGTCTGTGTGTGAATTTGTGTGTGCATGTTTGTGTATGTAAGTAACCAACACACAGGTATGTATGCATGGGTTAGAATTTAATGTTTTAAAGAATTCTAGAATGTGAACAAGTGAGTCTCTGCATCCATACCTATTTCTATGCCTTGTCTTAGGTCTTTTCCTTCTTTTTGTTTGTTTTTTCCCTATTCTGATTGTCAGCTTTTATTTGTATTATATTTTGTTATGTTTTATTATTATTCCTTAGAAGTCTGCTTGTTTGCTAATGATAGACAGAAAGCAGATGGATCAGATGGGATGGGCAGTGGGACGAAACTTGGAGGATTAGAGGGAAGCAAAACTGCAATCAGGATATATTATGTGAGAACAAAATAAACCTTCAATATAAAGAAAAATAGAAATAAAAATTTTAAAACAGGTTTGATAAAAGCCTATATTGAAATAGCTCTGCCTCTATTCATGATGTAATTATTAAGAAGTTCAATAAAAGCATATGCAATGAAAAATTTAAATGTATTGAATTTTATGTGACTCCCTCAATACAGAGGGAAAACATTGAAACCAGAGTATCAGAGCTTTCCAGATGAGAATAAACCTAAATTAATTTTAAAGTCCATAAAGGTGATAGTCCTGTCTGTTTTCATTCAATATTTTTTACATTTGGTACTTTAGCTAGCACCTAATATATATATATATATATATATATATATATATATATATACACTTATATATATACATATATACATGTATATATATACATATATATATTATAGTTCATGTGTAATAGTAAGAAATAGAGGAAGGAAGAAAATCTGCCAAGGAGTTGTCTTGGTTATTTTTTTTTACCATGCTTTTCTCATGATGATTATGGAAACACTTTACCATGTTATATCTTTGACAGTTTCATGCAATAGAAATTATGGAAAATAAAGGCTGTTGCCATGTTTTCTTTTGGTTTGGGGTTTTTGTTTTGTGCTCTTGTCATTGGTGGGTTTTGAGAGACAGTTCCACGTAGCCCAGACTTCTCTCCTACTGCCCGTACAGCTTCTGTAATAACAGATGTGCACCACCTCAATGGGCTTTCATACATATTTAAAAACACTCCACAAACATACAACAGTTACCTACAAGAGTCAAATAAGGTAGCAGATGAGGACATGGCAAACAGTTACTTCCAAAAGGAGTCTGGGTAGCAACTTGGTATAGCTGTAACTGGGTGGAAATAATGCTAGTGTTGCCCCCTCTTTTGTATCACCGTGTGATGTGATCCATGATGTGATGTGTTTTCTGGACAAATGGAGCCATAGCTCCTCAAAGTTAGGAAATCAAGGTAGGAGAGCCTGACCTTCTGTCTGTGAGGTGGAATCACACCTCATTTAATAAGTAAGCCTCTCTAGTTTCCCTGGTGTGATAAATACCTAACATGTGTAACTCAGGCAATCTTAAGTATGTGGGAATCTTAGCTACTCAAGTTTTCCAAAGAGCACTGAGGAGGCCAAAGAGGGGCAGTCCTAGAAAAGAGTATGTTGGTATCATCCTTTCAGTAGCATAGAGGATTTTGATAACTACAGCTGAAAATAGTCAGTCAAGTGAAATTTCACAATCAGGAGGCAGCCAAGGTTAAATTATTTAATTTGTGTTTTGTATATGTTATACTACATACTATGTTTCCAAGTAGTCCAACATTGTTTGACAAGAACCATAAACATTATTTACAATAATATTTCACTTTTCAAAGTTTAAATGCATTTGGAATATATGGATAAGCAATGTGAATATATTTATCATATAAGTATTATACATACATGTATATTATATATAATATAAATATACATATAAATCTCAGGATAGTAGCTGAAACCTTATAACAAAATTTTCAACTCAAATAAAGGGAATAGAATATTAAAATGACTGTTGTTTATAATAATTATGTTTGGTAATCTTTTTTTTCTATTTTACTTTGTTGTTTTTTTGTTTTTTTTTTAACATAGGTAACATTCTGGGTGTGAAAAGTAATGTTAAATATTTTGTTATCCCAAACAATAAAAGAAGTGATAGATTAAATGGTAGATTATTCTATACTCTCAATATCATCAATTAACAGTGGATCTTTAATCAACTTAATGGATCCATCTAAAGGACTCTAGTGAATGCTTTAAAGTGCTTTATCTACTTTCTCATAAAAAGTTTGTCCTCCCAAAAGTTTGTGCTGCTTCTCATTCTGACTGACAGTCCTCTCTAATTTCCGCTGGTCTAAATGAGATTTATTTAGATTTATTAATTTGGTACAAAGGAACTCCAGTACGTTTTTAATAATAATTATCATTATCACTGATTAAAATTGCTTTGTTTGGTCCAGATGGAGTTCTTTTCCTGTCGCTGGAATGAGCTTGCATTGTGTGGATATAATATGTTTAGCTCCAAACAGGCAGATGGCCGAGTGACAGGATATCACACACTCATGATATCAGTAACAGTGTCTCATCAATGCTTACTTTAAATAAACGGTTGCCAAAAGGTTCCCCATACTTTTCAAGAGATAACTAGAATTGAGAGTCCAAACATTACATGAGCTTGGACATGGGTCTTTTTACTTCCAAACATAGACTCTCAGGTGGTCCAAGCTCAGCCAGGGAAAGTGTTAGTCAACTTTATCAGTCAGAGTGTGGTCTTTTTAGGTTCTCTTGAGTGCTTTCATTAGAGAGATAAAACTGCTAAGTAGAGAAAGTTCTCAGTTAAGAATTTAAAATCTGTGACTCAGGGAAAGACTGTAATAGTAGATGTAACTATTTAATATTTTTTAAGATGTGGTTGTCTTAGTTAAGGATGTTGGTTTGCAATTACTAGTGGAAAAATGACAAAATTCTAAATAAGAATCATTCCATAGGAAGGCTTTAGTCTTTAGTGGCTTTGCACGCATGCTCAAGTCTAAAGAGAGGCCAGCAGAGCATTGGGGATTTGAGTGAAATTCAGAAATAAGTTTCAAGGGAAGTGCTCTCACATGGCTTTCTCGGTGAATGTACTTAGCATATGTCCTCCTGGAACTTTCTCTGTGGAACAGCTATGCCCATTGAGGCAAAACTCAAATAGATAAAACTCTCACCATAGGACTCATAGATGCCATTTGACAACTCAGATAACAAAAAAATTTAGACCTGGTATTAAAAAACAAAAAGAACTTTTAACTTCATAACATTTAACTTCATAGAACTTTCCAGTTTTAGCTGTTTGATTTTACTTCTTATGTTGATGTTTTACGATGTGTTTGAATAAATATGATTGCTGTCATAGATTTTAGTTTCCTTCTTCAAACTATTACTCCTTAATTTTTAATAGTAGTTGGTAACATTAGGTTGTGAGCTTTGGAAGTTATATTCACTATAATAGATTAGTGAGATAGCACCGTCCAATAGTCCAAGTGAAAGAATGGAACTATTTACTTTCACCCGAAAAAAAAATTGACAAACTGAGTTATTTCCTTTTCTTGTAAAATGCAAGACAGATTCACGTATCAGGACAACTGCTTCAGTTTCTCATACAAAGAACATTTAGGTTTGGGAACATAAGTGAACATTTTGGGGGGTATATCTCAATACTAGCAGGATGTAAAATCTTCATCCTGGAACAAGAGTATTTCCTTAAGAAGGCACAAGAAGGAAAGCTATAGAGAAAATGACCTTTCCCCTTCTTTCTTATCTGCAGGTGGAAGGTGCCATAAGTCCTGCACTGGTCGATGCTGGGGACCCACCGAAAATCACTGCCAGACTTGTAAGTATTCAAGAGTGAAGAGTAGCAGGTTTGCAATGTGCAATGGTTTAGTGATGGAATCTTCTAGCATTTCTGATCACCTGTAATGGGAAATGAGGTTAATTTGTTTTCGTCCAAATAAGCTACCTAATTCATTTCCTTCAAGTGAAAGAATACCTAATTGCTTTTCATGTTCTCTTGTGGTTTCTCTGCTAATGACCCCCATAGCACATTTATCATGACATTACTTCTGACTTTAAAATCTGTGTATCAGTAAAATTAAGAGATGCAAGCATGAAAATGTATATTAACTTAGTTTCAAGTAAACTGGCATTGAATTTAGTTTTCCAGATACTTATATTGTAATTTATGGATTATAAAAAGAAAAATATAAGAAGTACCATGTTTGTTATAGGCCCTGTGATTGGCACATAGATGTGAATTGCATGACTAATGGGTTTACACTAACTACTGTTAACAACAAAACTTACTCTTAGGTTATGCTTCCTTTTAAGATTTAGTTTCTTGTGTGTGTGTGTGTGTTGTCCTGTGCACACTAATGTAAACAGTAGTTTCTGGACTCAGTCATTTACTAATACGAACATTAGGCTGTCATCAATGAGAAGACATTGAAACACAGAAGGCCACTACCAAGGTCAGAAGCTAGGGAATGAACTCTATCCTTAGGCTCTTTGCTGAGTATGTATGAAGCCCTGGCTTGAGCCCCATCCCTGTATACATATATAACATTTTCATCATTCTTAAATTTGTACAATACTCAAAATATATCTGGTACTTTACCAGTATTATGGATAAATAATTTATTTTATGTTTTTTTTGAAAACAAATCTTCCTGTGCAAATAATTAACTTCCCCCTTATGCCTTAAAACCAATATTTTAAAAGGCGCAGGATGGCGAGAACATGAAAGGCAAGCTTTCCATGTCAGAGAAGACACAAAACACTGAACATTTAAACAGGCTAACCCTACATGTTTAGGCAATTTGTAATAATGTTAGATAAAAATTTAAAGAATTCACATTTACCTCAGTTTATGACATTATCTTTTCATATTCATTTATTTATTATTATTATTGTTTATTAAAATTCCTTGCTGTGACCCCCCTCCTTGTCTCTTCCCAATCCCACCTTCCCTCCTTCTCCCCCATACCCCTCACCTACATTGTTTTGATGAAGAAATAACAAAAGAAATTATTATATTGTAATCCAGCAATGGAAGGAGTACAGAGAGAATACATTCCCATAGGCAAAACAAATAAACTTATGTTTTAGCTTACAAGTATTTTAATATTCAAAATTTAATAAATACAAAGAGAATAACATAAATCTGTCTCCTCACCTGTGCTGCTCCTTGTTTGGCCACCCACAATGGCAGATACTGTACTCTTCTAAAAGTAATTTCTGTAGACAAAGGATAAGTGTTTGTATGTCTTTCCATTCTCACTCAAAACTACTTATTTTGCTATATTATTTGTTAGTTAGC
Organism: Meriones unguiculatus; assembly: GCF_030254825.1. Taxonomy (NCBI): domain Eukaryota; kingdom Metazoa; phylum Chordata; class Mammalia; order Rodentia; family Muridae; genus Meriones; species Meriones unguiculatus. Next base: position 55,412,555 of record NC_083362.1, on the reverse strand, counting down.
GTTCCGTTACCATAAGACATATGTGAAAAATGATAGACTTACAAGGATGAAGGTTTTATTTTGGTCCACAGCTTTGAACATTTCAGTCGTTGAGTAATAATCCTATTGACTTTTTTTTTAGGTAATGTGAGCTATTGTGAGGAGCATTATCAACTCAACAGGCATAACTTCATTTAAATTATACACATAACTAGACAGACCTACGGACAGGCGCACACATGCACGCAAGCACACATGCAAGCACGGGTGTGCACATATACATGTGCCTCCTGGCTGGTGTGATAGACACTGTCTTCTGTAGATAAATGGCAAGAAGTCACAGCAAAGCAAACGGCTCAGCTCTGGGAGAAGTTCTCAGTGCTGAGCGACTTGTTGGGTGAGATGAAGCTGGGAAGTGAAGAGAGCTGATGGGCTCTCTGAATGGAGCAATGGCCAAGAAAGATACCAGTCTCTCACGGTGTCCTTGAGAGGGCGTCACTGTGTCACAGTAGAGTCCACAAAATGGAGGTCCAGGGAGACTTTATTGGCAGGTTTTTATAGACAAATGATTATATGTCCATCTTTCGATAATCCTATTTGTATTTTCAGGGATTTAGAATCATATGCATTGTATTTTCACTTAGTTACGCTCTACTATTTATCCTGGGTACTGCATTAGGTGTCAGAGTTGATCGGAAGGCACGTTGAATAATTTAAGTGTGGCCTCAGTAGCACTTCCTGATGTTCAGATTATAAACTGGTACCACTTTCTGTTGGAATAGAAGTTCTTGTCCTGGACTCACTTTGTAGACCAGGCTGTCCTCGAACTCACAGAGATCCATCTGCCATTGACTCCCCAAGTGTTGGAATTAAAGGTGTGTGCCACCACGCCTGGCAAAGGCTTTTTTCTAAACAAAGTATTTTGCGAAATCTTAGCCAGGCTAAGGGATTTTATGAATATTAACGTGTATAAGTGATGCTTGTACAATCTTACTAAGTGCTCTGCTCCGATTTACCCCAGAGTGATTTTCTGAACAACTTGAATCCGTGCTCCTGAAATTCCTTTTTAATGCTGGAGCACGCTGACCCTGGACACCTAACAAGAATATTTCTTGCCTCACTGCAAAGGGTCAAACAGAACTTAGGCTCAGACACTGAGAGACGCCTTACGTGTGGAGCAGCAACTCCGACTTGAAAGTACTTTTAAGCTCAGTTAAGTCGTGCCTGCCTTGCTCCACAGCACAGCTTAAGTAAATTGATTCAGTGGATTAATGTAGTCATGTCAGGGGAGACAAACTTATCTTCTCTGTGAAGGCTGAAGCTTATAGAAGTATTATTTAGTAAGCTTGCGGGGAAGAATGACAACTCTCTATTCGCGAGCACTGAATCTTGAGGTCTGAGGTGTGTGGGTGTAGGTGTGGAGGAGACTAAGCCTTAAGAAATAAATAATAATGATTAAAGGAACAAAGCTATCTCTGTCCCTGCAAGATATATGAAGTGCACTTATCGCATTTAAAATAGACACCGAGTGTCCTTTTTTTTATCTCTAGTCACAATATCAGGCCAGCTCTCTCTAGTCCCCTATTATCAGGAAGGGTAGCGGTTTCATTTTACACTTCTCTTTTTGTCCTCGCACACCCAATGTCAGTTCATTTAGTCAGAGCATGTTGAGTGAGGAAAGAGAAAAATGCATACATTAAAATATTAGTTTGATTTTCCCAGTCTTTGCATAACTTACATTGAAGTAGTCATAATTGTCTTCAAGTGCAGATATTATAATTAGAAAAATTTAAGGTGATAAACTTCAATACTAAATTTTTCATCTTCTAAGTCATTTTTTGAATGTCATTTTTTTTAACCTAGAAACAAATTGGAGAATGTAAGTGTATTTAGCAACAGAGAAAAAAAAGGTATTTGTCTCTTTTTTTAAATAAATAATTTTTTATTTTTATTTATAATGCTTTATTAATATTATTATTATTTTAGCAAGCATCCTCCCTCTTGATTAGTTTCTTTAGGTGTACAGATTTCAGTAGGTTTATCCTATATTATATGTCTATATGAATGAGTATATACTGTGTGCATCTTTCTGCTTCTGGGATAGCTCACTCAGGATGATCTTTTCCAGATCCCACCATTTACCTGCAAATTTCATGATTTCCTTGTTTTTTATTGCTGAGTAATATTCCATTATGTAGATATACCACAATTTGTGCATCCATTCCTCCACTGAGGGGCATCTGGGCTGTTTCCAGCTTCTGGCCGTTACAAATAAGGCTACTACACACATGGTTGAGCAAATGTCCTTATTGTGTACTTGAGCCTCTTTTGGATATATGCCTAGGAGTGGTATAGCTGGATCTTGAGGAAGTGCTATTCCTAGTTGTCTGCTTAATTCCTATCCAGAAAGGCAAAGAGGATGGACATTAGAAGAAGGAGAAAAGAGGGAACAAGTCGGGAGCCTGCCACAGAGGACCTCTGAAAGGCTCTGCCCTGCAGACTATCAATGCAGATGCTGAGACTTATGGGCAACCTTTGGGCAGAGTGCAGGGAATCTTAGGAAAGAAGTGGGAAACAATAAGATCTGGAGAGGACAGGAACTCCACAAGGAGAGCAACAGAACCAAAACATCTGAGCACAGGGGTCTTTCCTGAGGCTGATACTCCAACCAAGGACTATGCATGGAGATAACCTAAGAGCCCTGCACAGATATAGCCCATGGCAGTTCAGTATCCAAGTGGGTTCCATTGTAATAGAAACAGGGACTGTCTCTGACATGAACTGATTGGCCTGCTCTTTAATTACCTCCCCCTGAGGGGGAAGCAGCATTACCAGGCCACAGAAGAAGACACACAGAAGCCACTCCTGATGAGACCTAATTGACTAGGATCAGAAGGAAGGAAAAGAAGTCCTACCCTATCAGTGGACTTGGGGAGGGGCATGCATGGAGAGGGTGGAGGAAGGGAGGGATTGGGACAGGATTAGGGAGGGAACCACAGAGGGGATACAAAGTGAATAAAGTGTAATTAATAAAGAATACATAAAATAAAATAAAGCAGAAAAAATATTATTATTATCATTATTATTATTATTACTTACGGTTTATTCACTTTATGTCTAGGTTGTAGGAGCCCTCCCCCCATTTATCTCCTCCAGATCCCACCCTCCCTCTTTCTACCCTTTCCTTTTTCCCTAGTCCACTGAGAAGGGAGGTCTTCCTTCCCTACTGTCTGACCCTAGCCTATCAGGTCCCATCAGGATTGTCTGGACCCTTTCCTCTGTGGGCTGGCTAGGTTGCCTAACCAGGGAGAAGTGATCATAGAGTAGGCAAATGGGTTCATGAAGAGAAAATCTGTGTTTTGGTTGATGGACTATATAGACATGATGCTTTTGCTCATTTGCCATTAAACTAACTTAAGCTAAGGCATTATTTTCATACAGGGAATCATTTAACTGTGGGAGTTTCCAGTTACAATACATTTAAAAATAAAAAGTCAACATGTTATAAAATTTGAATGAGGTATTTGATATGTGTATGAACATTATTCTAAACAATGTATATATTATTTATTATTTCTATAAAGACCTTATAGATTATCCTAAGAAAATCCAAAATTTAACAAGTTCCTCTGTACTGTGAAATCAATTTTACAATTTATTGAAACATTTTTTTAAATATGGAAAAGAAAAAAAACTTGACTTAGTTTGCTTTATTCATTCTTAAGGAAAATGTTAGAATAATGATCTATTATATTTGATTTAAAATACCTATAACAACATAAAAATGGAATATTTCATTTAATTAAATAGTGGATAAACTCAAAGAAAGTTATTCTGTTTCTTTCCTCTCCAAAATATAATCAACAAAAAGTAACATCTTAAGATTATATTGTATTTCTGTCTCCATGAAAATCTGAAAAAAAAATCAACTGTAAATTGTGAAACTCAAATGTCAAATTGTGAGGGGAAAAAACTAATTATACTTGTTTGCATGCATAAACATATAATTTATTACAGTAAAATTGTGTTGACAGTCCTTGTAGAGCAATATTATTTTAAAGGAAGGTGCCAGCCTGGTAAATATCCAATTAGAGCTGAGAAAAGCAAGTGGGAGTTAATGCAGAGTGGAGAAAGAGCTGAGTCAGCACGCCTGATCAATCCTGGAGCAGCAAACCTTTGCTAGGAGCCAACAGCTTTAATTAAAACTCTTGTATTTTACTAATAACTTTGTATGTCTATAAGCCTTCTTATTGATTTCAGTTATTTTCCGTTTTGCCCCTTTTGAATTGATGGCTTCTGGAGACGTTGTACAATTAAGCAACATATTACAGTCCACTATTACCTGCACTAATTTAACATTTTCAACAGTGAATCAAATATGTACGTGAAGCGCACAGGAACAAATTGATATTAGCTATGCCAGTAACATGAGATCTTCACAGATAGAAGGAAGACCATGATTTCTATCTGACTCTCACAGATACCTTCCATTGATGATAGAGTTCACGATGCGCTGTCATTGAGATGATCTTGCGGGGGTCATGCCAAGCGGCTTACAGGGCATACATACAATATATGAAATTACGTCTTTTCTGCAAACAGTTTAGCATGAAATGGGGGACGAGGTCACGCCATGGGACATGAAAAATGACTTTTAAGGCATGAGTTCTTTTGAGTTCCTTTTGGTTGGGGATCTTCTGTTTAACTGATGTACTACTGTGTTGTCTAAAGAAAAGGAACAACAAATACATCACACCCTTTATTATAACATGGTATTTTTTAATTTTTTTAAACGTATCCAAACTTTTGTATATAAGAAAAATAGTAACGGGACTGTGATACAATGGATTTGGTGGTTCTTGTGATCCTAATTTGGAAAAGTTATCACCAGTGGCTTTACATTCATGAATGAATTAGAAGGATCATTTGCATGATATAGGTATACAAGGAAGGAACACTCTCGGTTTTTTGTTTTTTTGTTTTTTTTACAATTTTCTATTTTAACCTATATGCACTCAGGTGAGCACAGTTTTCAAATTGCTGGTTTCAGCTTGTTATCAGACTGTCAAGTTGGTCCAGTGGATCCTGACTAACATTAACAATGCAGGATGTAGGTTAGATTAAAACAGAACAAAAACAAACAAACAAACAAACCACCACCAACAACAATAAAAAACCTGCTATATTTTGAAAGCACTCTTCATTATATACTCAAACAAAACATTTGTAATATGAGTCTTATAATCACTAATGCATTGTCGCTATTCCTGAAAGGTTGATTTATATATTAGACCTCATTAGGTTTTCTAGCCTTCTCTATAAAATTGGCAATTTGAAATAACCTATATTCAAGATGCCAAGAAGTCACATTTGTGTATATGTTTGTGCATATAAAGCCATCTTATATCTAGTGTTTAGGAGCAAATGTGAAGGGAAATGGTGTGAGACCTAAGATTTTCATATGATCACTCTCCATGTTGTTAATTCGTGTGGCATGGGGATCAACTTGTTTTCAGAAGTAAAAGCAGAAACATGTGAGGTATTTTAGCTACACACTTTTGTATTTAAAATAATTTCAGGAACCATCTTCCTCACTATTCCCAGCCCCCTTGGCCTTTCCCTTTAGATATACACTGTTTATGGCTCCAAACTTAATTCCCAGAAACTAATGAAGATACATAGGTTCAGAAGGTAATTTAAAGATCTAGTTTGATAATAACTCACTCTGTGACCTGCGGTAGCCTAGTTAAATATTTTTAAATGTTAATGTCTTCATCTGTGACACTGGGATAATTAACTTGCTCTTTGAAATGCATAGGTTATATCGTTACAGATTTTATATTTTTAAATGATACACAAGTGCCCATAGTAAAAGTAATACTGTCACAATCTGTGACCAAAATTCTGCTCCTTGCCTTTTTATAAAAAGTGATTACCTAATAGCAAACAGTGTGGTATTTGTGTGTGTGTGTGTGTGTGTGTGTGTGTGTGTGTGTGTGTGTTTGTACATACATTCAGATGCAAAAGCACAGTCAATGCTGTGATATTGTTTCCCTTGATTTACTATTGGCATATCATTTCTGTTTTTTCTGTCAGTCAGTGTATCTTTTATGTTTTCCATCTTATTTAAAGCACAAACAACAATCAACCTCTCACCTTTCTAATGCTGTAACAGTTTTGTAGGTTATGTTTTTACTACAATTTATTTGGTTGTTCTGGCTTAGTGGATGTTGAAATTGGATGAGTGACAATTACAATCCAAGAACAGTTTCAAAATATGCAGTTTTCTACAAATGCACATCATTTTATAAGCCATGCTTCTCTAGAAAGAACTGCATAGTCACATACTTTTAAATACATAGATTTGATGGACAGAGAGAAATCGTTTTTCAGGAGTCATGTATCAGTTTATGAACTCACACAGAGTTTATTCAGTGTTGAGGGTTTTGCTTTTTTCAAAACTGAAGCCTCCTAGTATACCAGCAAAAGATACTGGTTCTTCTAGAAATGTATGTCTTTAATTTATTGCATTTGTCCTTAAGCACATACTTTTATTTGACTGATTTTCTTCATCAATAAGTGAAAAATTGTGCTTAGTTTCTTTATCCCTTAACCTGCTGTGAACTTCTGTCTTTCACACTGAGATATCCCTTGATAACATGGGTCACATTTTAAGGAGTAACTCAGATATGTATCAAATGGGAGGACACTTATCTTCATTCTCTAGAAGTACAATAAGAAAAGGTGATGGAGTGAGCTCTTTTTGTTTGCTTATTTTACATGAAGGCAGTATAGGCATGTGTGTGATATACCATAACTGTAATTTCATTGAATTGTGTCATACACCTTTGGGTCTGTTTGGTATCTTTGTTTTGTTTTGATGTTGTTCTGTTTTTTGAAACAGAACATTTCTGTGAACTCCAGATGCTGCAGCTTCTGGGTTGTGAGTGCTGCATATACTGGTACACATCACCGTGCCTGGCACCATGTCTTGCCTTGTGACAAATTCGTGAAGTTGTAGCCTTCAATATAAACAGAAGCGAGATTTTGACCAAAAGCACTAGCCGGAGAGACCGCATTAAAACCGCATGCTTTCCCATCATATCGACTTCAGTTTGATTCCCCAAAACTACATTAGGACCCAAGAACTGCAGCACATACCTAACATTCCAATGCTGAGTATGTGAGGGTAGGATAATCTGGCAAAGGTTGTGGGGCTTCCAGCTTGCCAGGCTAGTTGAATTGGTGAGTTCCAGGATCATTCAGAGTCTGTCCCCCAAAACAAGGTCAAAAGCAGTTTAGGAAAACACCTAATATTGATTACTAGCCTTCTTGCCATGTGAATGCTCTGGCACCTACACACACACACACACACACACACACACACACACACACACACGCATGCGGTTTTAATGCGGTCTCTCCGGCTAGTGCACACACACTTGTATACATATATGAGCCCACACAGGCAGGCAACAGACACATGAATCCATAGAAACACATGAAAATCTGCTATCTTTTTTTTTTATTTTTTTTAATATTAGTTACAGTTCGTTAACTTTGTATCCCAGCAGTATCCCACTCCCTCTTTCCCTCCCAATCCCACCCTCCCTCCTTCATCTCCTCCCTGCCCCTGTCCAAGTCCACTGATAAGGGAGAACATCCCCCCTTACATCTGATACTGGTTTATCAAGTGTCTTCAGGACTGGCTACAAAGTCCTCTTCTGTGGCCTAGCAAGGCTGCTCTTCCCTGGGGTGGGGGTGGGGGGGAGGTAAAAGAGCCCGCCATCGAGTTCATGTCAGAAACAGTCCCTGTCCCCTTTATTAGGGTACCCATTTGGATACTGAGCTACCAAGGGCTACATCTAAGCAGGGGCTCTAGGTTGCATCCATACATGGTCCTTGTTTGGAGAAACAGTCTCATAAAAGACCCCTGTGCCCAGATATATTTGGTCCTTGTGGAACTCCTGTCTTCTCCAGGTCATATTAACTCCCCCCTCCTTTTTTTTTTTTTATTCCCTGCAAAATCTACTATCTTTTTAAATAGACTTTCACATTCTTCCTCTATGTCCTGAAATCTCTGTCTAAAGTCTTGTGATTAGTGTGTACAATAATTACAATAATTCATTGCTAGGAAACTTTCATAGTTATAATGTTATTTTTTTCTTTTTTGATTCTTGACTCACAAACTTTGTAGATGTTAATAGTCTTTTAATGAGGGAGAATTTCCCTTGTGTCTAAGAGGGTAGTTTAAAATCAACTTTAAATTCTCTCAGTGAATCACTGAGAGAGTCTTTATAAGACAGGTTAAATAGAGCCCATTAAATAAATTAATAAAACAGGTGATGATGAAGAATAGACGCAACAAGATCTCTTTCCTCTGTGATACAACTAACAATATTATCAAGTCACAGTTCATGGGTCACCAGAGACGAGACCGGGAACAAGGGTCAAACCTGATTAGTACCTGCAGAAATCTGTGCATGCTTTTATTAACTGACTCAGAATATCAATTTCAGCAAAGCCTGGGCAGCAATAGAGAATGTTTTTCAGGTGAACTGCAGCAGCTATTGCGCTTAGAATCCAACTGCTATGTCACCTGTGGGTGTGCACACCTTACGCAACAGAGAGCTTGCTCGTTTATGGTAGCCATTACCAGATCATATTTGATTAGAGGGACCATCATATCAATTGATGGTTTGTAGTTCTAAGTTAGCTTATAGAGCAAAATTATATATTACTGGGAATCTTCAGAGGTAAAACAGGTTCATGTTGAAAAATGCTCTATAAGATAACTTAAAAATACAGTCAACTATGTATCACAAAATAGAATTATAATAAGTTGTCTAGGCTTTCCCAATTGATATGATGATCCTCATAAAACAGGATAAACGTACTAAAATCTGTACACCTAAAGAAGCTAAGCAAGGAGGACCCTAGGGAAGTTGCTCAATCCTTATTCACAAAGGCAAATGGGATAGACATTGAAAGAGGAAGAAAACAGGAAACAGGACAGGAGCCTACCCCAGAGGGCCTCTGAAAACTCTACACAACAGGGTATTAAAGCAGATGCTAAGACTCATAGCCAAACTTTGGGCAGAGTGCAGGGAATCTTATGAAAGAAGGGGGAGATACAAAGATATGGAGGGGATAGGAGCGCCACAAGGAGACCAACAGGACCAGAATATCTGGGCCCAGGGGTCTTTACAGAGACTGATACTCTAACCAAAGACCATGAATGGAGATAACCTAGAACCCCTGCACAGATGTAGCCATGGCATATCAGTGTCCATTTGGGTTCCCTAGTAAGGGGAGCAGGTGCTGTCTCTGACATGAACTCAGTTGCTGGCTCTTTGATCACCTCCCTTTTGGGATTGTGTGGTGGGTGGTAGGGCAGCCTTGACAGGCCACAAAGGAAGACAATGCAGTCAGTCCTGATGAACCAGTCCTAATAGGCTAAGGTGAGATGGAAGGGGAGGAGGACCTCCCTTATCAGTGGAGTAGGGGTGGGGTGTAAGAGGAGAAGAGGGAAGGATGGTGGGCCTGGAAGGAGATAAGGAAGGGGGCTACAACTGGGATATAAAGTGACTAAATTGTAATAAATATTAATTAATTGAGTAATTAAAATTAATTAATCGATTAACAGACATTATATGCACATTTTAAATACTGTGTAACCTATTAAGAATGGGGTTTGTAGACCGACATTAGTTGGAAGATTTGAAAAATAAGCATTGAAATTAACTTAATCAAAATTTCCATTGATACAATAATTATTAGTTCAATTTTATATTCCTTGTAGACTATATCCATTTCACAGAGACTGTGTATTGAAGTAAAGACAGTTAGAAAGCAGTGATAACTTCTGGGAAGTTTAGGGACGTTTAACTTTAGGGAAGATGGAGGGATAGAAGTAAAAAAAGGAGGAAAGAGGAGGGAGATGTAAATGTAAGGGTAAATATTTTAAAAATGCCACCTAAATTTAACCATAATTATCTTATGTTATAAATATATTTTTTCTGAGTAGTAATCTTGTGGTTTTAATGTTTTACACATTTATTCCCTCACTTGGCAGGAATGGTGAATGTACATAAAGAGAAGCTGAAACATTTTGTATATTATCATGAATCAAGAAAGTTATAAATAAAAATTAGCCTTTGAATGTATTGTATAGAATTAATTATTGTGTTGCTTATAGAATAAATTAAATACTGTGTTGCTTATAGGACATGTTTTTTTCTGAGCTCTGTGCTGCTAATTTCAAGGTGAGCAATGCTTCTTACCTGGAAGCAAAGTAATGGCGGTATTATCTTCCTTTGTGGCCTGGTAAGGCTGCTCACCCCTCAGGGGGGAGGTGTTCAAAGAGCCAGCCACTGAGTTCATGTCAGAGACAGTCCCTGTTCCTCTTACTAGACTAAAATTGCCTGTTTAGTCTTCTCCAAGAGATATATGGTTAGAGTCCTACGTAATATTATCTTTTCAGGAAGTGTCTTAGCATCTAGAAGATGCTTTCTTTAGACTGGCGATTTCTCTCATCAAACTCAATGAAGAGAATGCTGTGTACTGTTGCTTATCCAGTGGTAAATATTGTATTGTGATGGAAGATAAGTACTTCAGGAATTTAGGAAAAGTCAGCGAACTCACCTTTTGCTCAGGTGGAATAAGGTACCATGGACAACACAAATTTTGTGTTGGACACACCAACATTATGTAAAGTATTTGCACAGCATTACTAACATTCACCATGTTAAGTAGGTTATACTTATGTCTCTGCAGTACATCTAATTCTGTTAGATAGGTAGGTGCTCTAGTCCTAACTTTGAAATTATAACATGAGATATAGCACAGCAGAGTGCAGAAATGAGACCAGGCTTCAGATAACATGGACTACGTTAGGAACTTTATATTCTCATTCATAGGCGAGGTAAATAGGAGAATCAGCTTGGAGGCATGCCTAGAGCTCAAATTAAGGCAGAGACACTCCTAATAAACAGGGAAATGATTTTCTTTCGTCAGAAAAGACAGAAACACTTTTGAGGTGGATAAATGCCTTATAGACATGCAATGAGGTTCAGTCCACAGGAAGCGGTGTCCAGGAGCGCCTGTTCTGCCACACGGAACATGGAGTGTGGTGAGTTACTCCTGGGGAGGTAGAAACTTTCAGAGATTCATGGAGAATTCTTACCTTTTGCTGAACATTCAATCTACTGGTACAAGGGCAGCAATTATTTTACACCGTGAATCAACACTGAATCAAGCAATGGCTTCTATTTTTAAACCACCTCTTCAGCACAAAACTGAGAATTAATTGGGTGGGGAAAAAAAGAAAACCTTTGGAAGGATATGCAAAATTTTGTAGATATGTATAAACTAGTGTAGAGATAGGAAGGTAATAAAAATTTAATGAAACAGAATTGATAATTCTGGTGACTTTCTCTAGTATCAGAAGTGATGGAGAAAGAAGAAAGAGAAGAACCATATTCAGTTTCTAGATGAGCTATTGGTTAGAGACTGTTTTAGTAACTGTGATGAAGAGATTGTAGTCTGTGGCAGAAGTGGCTTCAAAGCCTCTTAGATCAAGAAATGGTAACCAGGCATAAAAGAAACTAGGCAGACATGTAAATAAAGAAGCCATGGAGTGATATGATACATATACTTTGTAGTGGTCATACTGAGAAAGCACATAGAAAGTAATCTCTGTAACTGAAGTAAGCTGAGATTTGAACTGGGCCATTCTGATGGGTGTAAGGTGAAATCTCAGGGTCGTTTTAATTTGCATTTCCCTGAAGACTAAGGACACTGAGCATTTCTTTAAGTGTTTCTCTGCCATTCTATATTCCTCTACTGAAAATTCTCTGTTTAGCTCTGTGCCGCATTTTTTATTTGATTTTTTATTTTAATTTTTCTTTTTAATATTAATTACAGTTTATTCAATTTTTATCCCAGCTGTAACCCCTTCCCTCATTCCCTCCCAATCTCCCCTCCCTCTCTCATCTCTTCCCATGATCCTCCCCAAGTCCACTGATAGGGGAGGTCCTTCTCCCCTTCCATCTGACCCTAGCCTACTAGGTCTCCTCAAGACTGGCTGCATTGTCTTTCTCTATAAGGTTGCTCTGCCCTCAGGGGGAAGTGATCAAAGAGCCAGACACCGAATTCATGTCAGAGCAAGTCCCTGTTCCCCTTACTAGGGAAACAATTTGAATACTGAGCTGCCATGGACTACATCTGAACAGGAGTTCTAGGTTATCTTCTTGAATGGTCCTTGGTTGGAGTGTCAGTCTCAGAAAAGACCGCTAGGCCCAGATATTTTGGTTCTTTTGCTCTCCTTTTGGAGCTCCTGTCCCCTCCAGGTCTTTCTATAGCCTCCTTCTTTCATAAGATTGCCTGCACTCTGCTCAAAGTTTGGTTATGAGCCTTAGCATTTGCTTTGGTACCCTGCTAGGTAGAGTCTTTCAGAGGCCCTCTGTGGTAGGCTTCTGTCCTGTTTCCTGTTTTCTCCCTCTTCCAATTTCCATCCTGTTTGCTTTTTTTTTTTCAATGCAGTTTATTCAGGAACCTTGAACAATCATCTGACCCTGGGGAAAGCCAGCCCACAGCTTAAATAGCCTCTGGGTAGCCAACCCCAGCGTGCCACGTGGGCAATGCAGATAGGTCCACAAACATGGAAGCAAGCCAGATCCTAAGCCTTAGCCAAATGTGGAGTTGTTCATGACAGAGAGCACTCACCATCGGGAAGGTGGAAGGCGGAAACCAGCTCCATCTTTAAGGCACGGCATTTCGCAGCTCTCTACAGTTCCCCCTTTTTGTTTTAGACGCATCAGGCAAGAGTAGAGGTCTGATCTCTGATATTAGAAATAAATTGGGACTTTGTACCAATGTTAATTTAGGTGTCATCCACCCAAAGAGCATCAGACCCGTCTGATACCTTTTTCTCAGAGGTGGGACCTGGGGCATCAACCCGCATGCAATCAGACATGCTCTTCTCTGGGTCCAAAGCGGCTGACCCTGAGTGCAGTGCTTAGCCTTGCATCCTGAGCATAACATTTTAGCTTTTTATGGTAGCCAACCATGCTTGGGGAGACTGTCCTGCTTCAATGGCTGTAAAGGCCTGAAAGGTCATGGCTGCATTACGCTGTTGTGAGACTCTAATCTTGCATATACACCACAGGCAAACCAAGGAGACCAACACCAGAAGGCCTGCTAACGCTCCCATGCCCACCCATTCCTTCAGATGATTCATGGCTGCAGCAATCCATGATGATAATCCTGTGGCTAGTCCTGCGTCCACTCTGGTAGAATTTACTGTGACAATATATCCCCCATTTTTATTCATTATTAGCCAGACAGAGCCAAGTAATTGTGGTAATGATACTTGCTTTTTTGCCCAATGCTAGAATGCTAGTGAATTTAGGTTGCCCTGGTTACTCGCATGCCTCACTGGGTGCCTGTGCCCGTTGATGCCCCTCACGCTATGACTCTCTTCAGACAGAAAAGGGATCTTGGAACTACAGCCACCATTGTTACTGCCATCTCATTGGCGGCTATTGGAGCTACCACCGCGGCATTAGCCATGAGTCATACTGTGCAGACTGCTCAGACCCTGAATAACCTTTTAGCCAAGGTAGCTCATGCCTTAGATGTACAAAAAGGAATTAATGCTCAACTAAAAGGAGGCTTGATGGTGTTCAATCAGAGGATTGACCTCGTGCAGGAGCAAATTGATACCCTATGGCAAATAGCTCAACTTGGCTGTCAATGAAAGTATGCTGGACTTTGAGTCACTAGCATACAACATGAAAATTTTTCCTGTGCTACAAATCTGTCTAAACAATTGTCTAGCTATATTTTAGGTAATTGGACTGAAGAATTCGATACTACGATGGAGCAGCTGAGAGTGTACTGCATTTTTAATTGGATTACTTGATTTCTTGCTTTTTAACTTATTTAATTCTTTATATAGCCTGGATGTTAGCCTTCTATGAGATATAGGCTTGGTGAAGATCCTTTCCCAGTTTATGGGCTGGTGTTTTGTTCTGACAACAGTGTCCTTTGCTTTACAGAAGCTTTTCAGTTTCATGATGTCACACTTATTGATTGTTGATCTTAGAGCCTGTGCTGTTGGTATTCTATTCAGGAAGTTGTCTCTTGTGCCAATGAGTTCTAGGCTTTTCCCCACTTTTTCTTCTAGCCAGTTTACATATATATTATAACATAAGATAAAACATACTAAAATCTGTACACCTAAAGAAACTAAGCAAGTAGGAAAACCCTGGGTAAGATGATCAATCCTCACTCAGAAAGACAAATGAGATAGACATTGGAAGAAGGAGAAAACAGGAAAAAAGACAGAAGCCTATCATAGAGGGCCTCTGAAAGATTCTACCCAACAGTATATCCAAGCATATGCTGAGACTCATAACCAAACTTTGGGCAGAGTGTAGGGGATCTTAGAAAAGAAAGGGGAGATAGAAAAACCTGGAGGGAACAGAAGCTTCAGAAGGAGAGCAACAGAACCAAAATACCTGGTCTCAGTGGCCTTTCCTGAGACTGATACTCCAACCAAGGACTATTCATGGATGTGACCTAGAACCCTTGCTCAGATATAACCCATGGCAGCTCAGTGTCCAAGTGGGCACTGTAGTATGGAGAACAGGGGCTATTGCTGATGTGAACTCAGTGACTGGCTCTTAAATCACCTCCCTGTGAGGGGTAAGCAGCCTTGACAGACCACAGAGGAGGACAATGCAGCCATTCTTGATGAGATCTGATAAGCTAGGTTCAAATGGAAGGGAAGGAAGTCCTCCCCTATCAATGGACTTGGAGAAGAGCATGTGAGGAGATGAGGGAGGAAGGGTGGGATTGGGAGGGAATAAAGGAGGGAGCTATAGCTGGGATAAAAATGAATAAACTGTATTTAATACAAAAAATGAAAATAAAAAATAAGCAGAGTTGTGACCCTCCTTATTATGAATTTAGTGGCCTGTTTGGCATTTCTGTCATTAAATTTTACAATTATTTGATGATGTGCATTAGACTGATAAGTAAGAAAAGACCAGTAGAAGCTAGAGTTGTTTCTTCAACCTTCCTTCTTTCTTTCTTTTTTTTTTTAGACGGATATGGTGGTTTATTCGTATATACAAATTAGATCTTGACTGAATATTTGACACTGTAGGCCATAGAAAACCTTTGCATTTTTGGAGTTTATTTCTTTTTTTAATTTTTAATTTTTTTATTATTAGTTACATTTTATTAACTGTATCCCAGCTGTATCCCCCTTCCTCATTCCCTCCCAAACCCTCCCTCACTAATCTCCTCCCTGCCCCTTTCCAAGTCCACTAATTGGGGGAACCTCCTCCCCTTTCATCTGACCCTGTTTTATCAGGTATCTTCAGGACTGCTGCCATGTCCTCCTCTGTGGCCTAGCAGGATTGTTCCTCCCTTGGGGGGTAGGGAGGTCAAAGAGCCTGCCAATGAGTTCCTGTCAGATATAGTCCCTGTTCCCCTTACTATGGGAAACCAATTATTTACTGAGCTACCATGGGCTTCATCCGAGCAGAGGTTCTAGGTTATATCCATACATGGTCCTTTGTGGAGTGTCAGTCTCAGAAAAGACCCTTGTGCCCAGATATATTTGGTCCTTGTGGAATTCCTATCCTTTCCACGTCATACTAACTCCCCCTTCTTTCATATGATTCCCTGCATTCTACCGAAGGTTTGGTTATGAGTCTTAGTATCTGCTTTGATACACTGCTAAGTAGAGTCTCTCAGAGGCCCTCTGCGGTAGGCTCCTGTCCTGTTACTTGTTTTCTCCTACATCCAATGCACATCCCATTTGTCTTTCTAAGTGAGGATTGATCATCTTACCCTGGGTCCTCTTTTTTGTTTATCTTCTTTAGGTGTATAGATTTCATTATGTTTATCATAACTTATAGGTCTACATAAGTGAATATATACCATGTGTGTCTTTCTCCTTCTGGGATACTTCACTCAGAATGATCTTTTCTAGATCCCACCATTTGCCTGGAAATGCCATGATTTCCTCATTTTTGATTGCTGAGTAGTATTTCATTGTGCAAAAATACCACAAATTTTGTATCCATTCCTCCATTGAGGGACATCTGGGTTGTTTCCAGGTTCTGGCTATTACAAGTAAAGCTGCTACAAACATGGTTGAGCAAATGTCCTTATTGTGTACTTGAGCAAATTTGGGGTATATGCCTAGGAGTGGTATAGCTGGATCTTGAGGAAGCACTATTCCTAATTGTCTAAGAAAGCCTTTTCTTTCTTTCTTTCTTTCTTTCTTTCTTTCTTTCTTTCTTTCTTTCTTTCTTTCTTTCTTTCTTTTTCTCTTTCTTTCTTTCTTTCTTTCTTTCTTTCCTTCTTTCCCTGCCTTTTTAAAATATATAACATATTATGTGAATCAAGTAAAAAATTTATTTCTATATTTCTATTACTTATCTGGGCACACTTTCTCCCACAGAGCCTCCCTGTACTTGTTTGAACATTTCATTGCACACTCCACTATTCCTGAACCTACTAAATACACTCAGTGATTTTTGTTTTGTTTTTTTTTGTTTTTTTTTACCTATTCGCTGAACAAAAAGGAATGTTGTATATATGAAGCTTTGCACTGTAACTTCTAATTACAGACTTAACTCACTAAATGTTTTCTGAGTTAGTCAATACCAGTTGGAATAAATTGTTATCCCAGAACATGTTTTGTTGTTACAGACATAGTTCTGTTGATGGATGGAATTGATTGAGATGCCATCTCTGTCTTCCGCAGTGACAAGGACTGTGTGTGCAGAACAATGTGATGGCAGGTGCTATGGACCCTACGTTAGCGACTGCTGCCATCGAGAGTGTGCCGGAGGCTGCTCAGGACCGAAGGACACTGACTGCTTTGTACGTCTGGGATCTCTCTCTCTCTCTCTTCTTACATCTGAATCAGATATTTAACTTCATACACTTAACACTGGATTATATTTTAAATCTTCTCATTTCAATATGTGAAAAGGCCCTGCAACCCCTGGAAGGCTTTCTACCACTAAAGATGGATATTGATTAAATGAAATTATTTAGCGCCATTTAAATCAATTCTACCTTTCTGATACAGTTTATGTGTGAAGTGAGTGTACTGGGGAACGTGCATTCAGAAATTTATAATATCAAATCCACACATTCAGTGTTTACCACTCTTTTTTGTTGCATTATTGAGTTCCATGAGTGAGGTCAGCTTGCTTCCTGGATGTCACTTTCAAGATTATATCTGAGGAATTTATGCATTTCAATATTTTTCAGTTTGCACTTGTTAACTCACTGATATTATTCTATGTTTAAAATTAATAATATACATTAAAAACTATGTGATAATTTGTATGTTTTATATTTTTATTTAAGTAAATTAACTTCATGGAAAAATATTAAATTACAGTTGATATTATATCCTTGAAATAAGAGTTTGTCCTTTGTAATATTTATATAACTTTGAGTGATAATTTACTCAAGCTTATAAACCAGAATACTAGTTTAACTTTATGCTAGCATAATAAACAGTACATTATTTTATTTTTGTAAATGAGCACAATTTATTCTTTCTGCTCCTAAAAAATTAGAAAATACATATTAGAAATTTATTTTGTTCTACCAAACAAACACATATTAAAATTGACACTTTTAAGAAATGAGACCTCATCCAATAAGCAAAGTAAAAATAGCATTAATTCTATAGCTAATTGTTGCTTGAATTTTAAAAATTGTAAGAAACTTAGTTTGTCTGATAAGATTCTTTAGTCAACAAATCTAAGTCTGGCTACAGTGCATTCAGGCAGAGATTCGAGGGTAGCCCACATGTTGAATATCTAAGGAAGACCCGAAGCAGCCAGACTCAGAGCCCTTTCTCGTCTGTCATCGCAGACAGGAGGAAAAGGAGAAAACCAAGCTTGATTTTGAAGACACTGCACATGGCAGGTGTCGCATTAATGATTCCAAAGCCAGAATGGAGGTAAACAGCAGATGAGCTCTCCCTGTAGGATATGGCACCACATATTATTACAATAGGCAATACCAGGTGCGCTTAAGAGCTCTCATTTCATTACACTATTGGAATGGTCCAGTGATTCTACTTTGGCGTTTAATACACAATGTTCGGCAATGCCAGACTGAGGCTTTGGTATAAGTTACAACCGCGGTTGTGTGCTGACTGGAAGTTAACAGTCCTCTGTGTTCTATGCCCTTGTTCCAAAGAAGTCTGTGTACATTGCATATCAGTGCAGAAATTCTGTTAGTGATTCAATTATAAGAACACATGATGTTTCCTGGTCATAAATTAAAACTTACTAAGTTTTCTAGATTGCTTTTTAATAGAGTCTTCCTATAATGTGCTATCTTAGTGAATAATGTATCATCAGTGAGTCTCATTTTGATAATGCACCTTGTAGAACATCGTCAGAGAATTGTCAGGTTGTGATGAAGTGTTTGCTAAAGTAACAATTGATGAAGCAAATGTTGTGAGGAAACAGCATAAATTAATTCCTATTAATAACCATATGGCAATTTATAATGAAGGTTAAAACAGAGCTTTGGTTCATGTAAGCCCTTGTCTGAGCCCTCAATTGTTCATAAAAGGCTTTATTTCTTAATTAAAAGAGTTACATTGTCCTCTCGTCCGCCAGTCATATGTTTATATGCGCTTTCTTTGATATCAAAAAAATGTAACTCTCAGGTAGAAAAAAATGGTTTTTAATTCTTCTCAAATGAATTTGAATACACTAATGAAAAGACATTTGAGGATAAATGTGTTAGTGAAAACCAAATGTCTTTTGAACATGGTGGCTACAGTAAATGATGTACCACTGTGAAAAATGACATCATTTTATTTAAGCACCGACTAATGATAGCTTACCATCTCTTAAAATTTACCCTTATGACTATTACACTTGGTCAGTCTCCTGCCCCCGCTTACAGTTAAGTACAGGTAAATAAATCACCATTATTTTGTTTCCTAGTGTACAATGATGATAAATGTGCTCAACATGCCACACAAGCTACAAGTTCGCCGACCGCCTTCTTAAAAAATATTCTTACCTATGTAACCTATGTAACTGACATAAACATAAGTGCACTGGGTCAGTGTGAACTCAAATATTCTTCCACATCCACCTACACTCAACATTATAACCTAATTCTCAGTTTAAGACTGTATGGATAAATACTACTCTATGTGAAGACCAGCAACTGTAGCTGGTAATATTTACTGATACAAGAGAGAGAGAGGCTGATGAATGACTTCAACATTATCAATTAGGGCAGGATTTATAAAATTGGAATACAATAGGTAAAGTAGGTACGAAGGTTATTTACACATGTATCTGATGTGTTGCAGGCCTGCATGAACTTCAATGACAGTGGAGCCTGTGTGACTCAGTGTCCCCAAACATTTGTCTACAATCCAACCACCTTTCAACTGGAACACAACTTCAATGCAAAGTACACATATGGAGCCTTTTGTGTTAAGAAATGCCCACGTAAGTGATGGACTTAGAAATGTAAAATAATTAGATCTGTACTGGAAAAGTGAGAGGTTGCATGTGGGATCATTTTAATTTGAAACTTGAAAAGTAAAAATGGTAAATTATTTTACATCGGCTGTGGGTCCTGGAATTTATATTTCACAAAACAAGGAAAGTAAGGATGAATATGTTTAAGTGATTATCCTTGAGTCATAACAAGGATATGCCAGGCTTGAAGTTACATTGGTGGGGACTGACTCCTATAACTTCTTATTTTCTCTATACTTTGAACATGGTGGCTACAGTAAATGATGTACCACTGTACATCTGTTTCAACACATGATACAGTTTCTCATAAAAGATCATTGTTGACATCAGGCTGCATGATAAATAAGGTCAGATTCTGATAAAATTGGGTTTATGCCTACAATTACTGCTGATTGTTCACTTACAGTACTATATGTAATATAAGATATTAATGCCAAAATGATTTAATAGATATGAAGATTGTTGAGTGATATCTAGCAAACCGATACTATCCTACAGATTCAAGAAGACCATATGTGATAATAGATGCATATATTTTGTCATATATTCATATGAATATTCTTTGCTTTTGATGATCAATGGAACTTTTACCTATTGGAAAGCCTAATAGCAATTCATTTAAACTTTTAATTAAATAACTATATTTACTTACAAAATCACATTAGTGGAGCTTTACAATCTATAGATTATAAACATAACACCTAGGATAGCCTCCTTTTTGTCCAGTTTAAGCCACTTCATTGTTTTTCTACTGTAACGCTAAGACCACCTATAGACTTGGTTCACGGGGCTTAGGTTGCCGGACTAGCTGTCTTTGGAAACAAGGTCATTTAGCTTCTAAACGCAGGTCTCCACTCCCCAGTTCAGCCTTCTGAAATCTAGAAAAGTTTAACCTTTTGAAGAAAAGAAAGAAGAGGCACGGTTCAGTGCACCTTATAGAGAGCCCTATGTACATAGGCGTCCTATGTCAGATAACTTGCTATCCAAGACATTTTATATACATATTTGCCTCTACAGAATTGCACATGCTCCATGTATCAGGTACTGTTGTGTTGCTATGATTAAAATACCTAACAGAAACAACTGAAGAGGGAAGAGTTTAAAATATGTCTCCTGGTGTCAGGAATTTTAGTCCTCTTACAGCAGGGAAAGGATCAAATTCATGATAGTGGAGACCTTAGGCAAGAAAGAGCCAAGGCGGGTGTGATCTTCCAAAGCCTCTTGTTGATCATCTGCTTCCAACCCAGAGGACCTTTCTTCTAAAGGGTCCACAGCACAGCTGGAGGCTGGAGGTCTAGTGTCTAAAATATGATATTGTAGGGACCATTCTAGAATACTAATCCTACCATCCTTCTGCTTTGGATCCCCTGCATCTTCTCACAGAGCAAGGTCGCAAGTCACTCTTTTCTCCACACAAAGTGACTGGGATGCTGGTAACTTCCTAGGAAACGTGTACCTTGTATCTGACTTGACTTTTCCACTACCTTGTGTAAGGACCCTCCTTTAAGTCTCCGTGCCGCTGTGTTGACTCTGCTTGAGAGTATAAATTCAGCACTCCAGATAAAAACAGCATGCTGATGCTGGCCAAGCTGACCATAAATCAACCCTGACCCATAATCAAGTTCTGTCTCTTATCAAGTCCTGAAAGCATTTCAGAAGCTGTTTGTTAATCGGTATCCAATCCTGTCATAGACAGTAAGCCTTGAATTTTAAACCTAGAGGTGTCTGTTAGGTTTTTCTAGGTGGGACTTCATAGCTCCATATGGCATTTTCTTCCATTATGGGTGAAATATGAGTCACTTGCTTTATATGTCTCACGATGCAGAGTTACTAAGGACACATATCTTTTCTGCTTTTTTTATGTATTTATGCAGCCTCGTGTTTGGAATCTTTCATAGCATTGTGTATAGATCCAGAGCAGTACTCGGGAAGGTTGGTTACCTTCCAAACCAGACTGTTCTTGCAAGTATCGAGTTGTCCCTCTAGTTCCGAAAGCTCTAGATGCTGTAATTCTTAATTTCAAATAGAAAATCCTGGCACCTCACAGATTGCTGGTTCCCTTAACATGTCACCACCGCTGAGTAATAAGATGTTCATTGTCTAATTGCATACCATTGCTAAAGTGGTATCTTTCAAATTTCCATCATGTAACAGAAAGTTCTCCAATAAAACACAAAGTGCATTTGAAACATTTCCCCTCGGATCTGAAGTGCACACTCTTGAGCCGAGGCAGCTTAACTTAGGCTTCATTTGTGCTTGAAGTATTTTAGACTTCCAACTTGCCTAATGTCATGAAATGAAGTGGAACTATTGAGAAACACAAACTCAATGTAATGTAGCTTCCTAAGTCTATAAAAGAAATCGCTCTGTCTTGGGGGCAATTCAGAGTGTGGAGCAGTAGCCAAGCAGACACTCTTAGCACACACTGCTCTTACCGGGGAATGTGTGCGTTGGACACGCTGTTTCAGGTTGGGGTATGTAGAGATGACCTTGTTTTAGGAGAAGAGTCATAGACATTATCAATGATGCTATTTTCAAACCATAAACTATCTTCTTTCAAACTCAGTGGCTGAACATTAATTAACATTGTTGCTTATTTGACAATTTGCTTTTGTTTTTAAACTCAGACAACTTCGTGGTGGATTCCAGTTCTTGTGTGCGTGCCTGTCCCAGTTCCAAGATGGAAGTAGAAGAAAATGGGATTAAGATGTGCAAACCCTGCACCGATATTTGTCCCAAAGGTGAGTGATGCTACAGGATATTGGGTTATAACAGGGGCCTCTAGCAAAGGCTTCCCTGCACATTTTATTTTTGTTGTTGTTTCTGATTTGGGTTATCTGGGACAGGGTTTTTCCGTGTAGCCCTGGCTGTTCTAGAGTTGCCCTGTAGACCAGGCTGGTCTTGAACTTGATAAGGGAGTGGGGTAGATACTATTGAATTTGCTAAGCATATATAAGGTTACATAGTGCCAAAGCAGGAAAAAAAGTAATACAATGGCTGGTACATGCTTTTCAATTTTCAGCACTCCTTTCATCTTAGCACTCCAGAAGCACAGGCTGGCAGATCTGAGTTCAGCCTGGTCAGCCTGGGACAGGCAGAGTTACATGGAGACATCCTGTTTCGAAAATCAGAAAGGAAAAAAAAAAAAAACAAAAAAACAAAAAAACAAATAACTTTTTTAGAAAAAAAATTGATAAGTTTAAGATCTAAAATAACAGATATTATTTTATCATGGGAAAATGTAGTGATTTATTAGCCAAGAATATATTTCCCAACTCTTCACTCTAAATCTTACCTCTCTAGCCTGTGATGGCATCGGCACGGGATCGTTGATGTCAGCGCAGACTGTGGATTCCAGTAACATTGACAAATTCATAAACTGCACGAAGATCAACGGGAACCTCATCTTCCTTGTCACCGGGATTCATGGGTCAGTATTCAAGCTGGCACAGCACTGTTCTGCGGAGAGCAGGTGCCCTTTGCTTTGCACGCTTGCATTGCAGATGCGCCTAGACCTGGAAGAATTTTACCTTTCTTTCACAGCCTTTCCGGCAAAAGTAATGCACAGCCCTCCAGCAGGGTTGGGGTCACATCTGCCTTTGGAGTTTGGTTATTATTTTGGTAGGAGAATGCAAATTTGTAATTCAGCTTGAATGTACTTTCAGGATGATTCTCCTAAAATCCACAGTCTCGGAAAGCCCAGGTCTTAGCCTCTTTGAAGGAAACAATACTAACCCATAAAGTAAGAAATGCCATTTGAATTTGCAAAGAATTAGTTCAAAACAACATATATTTAAAAACAAAAATCCTTAACATGGAACAAGTCAAAGAAACTTGGCACGAAAGTAAGTTGAAATTATCCCGATCTGCTTTTAAAAATTCACTTTGTTCTGATGGATTCTTCTCTCTCTCTTTCCCTGATATGGGGAAATTAGCACTACTATAAAGTGTATTTTATTTTGGTAATAAAAACTGTTACATTATCTGGGGTCCTTCATTACAGAACCGCCTGCTGGCTTTAACCGGGAAAATAACCAAGTTTGTATTCTTTGTGTAATAAAAATGTCAATAGCTATACTTTGTATTTTATCTATTTGTCTATATTACTACTTAATTTCTAAATATTAGTGCTACAGGCTACAAATAAAGACTATCTCTCACATATTTTAATTCAAACTCTTACACTGAACATATATCACATTGTTTCTGGAAGCAAAAATAGCTTAATACATTATGAATAAATATTTCCAAATAAGAACAGCATGAACAATGGGACAAAGTGTTTATCTTCATTCAGACAAATTATTATTTATGTTCTTGCATACAAAACCTCTATTAAAAATGCAGTTTTTTTAATATGGCCTTGTGTCACAGCCTGTAAAAGTATACATGTATCTTTTGTGCAGTGAGTTATTTTTAGCCAAACCAGTGCTTTTCTTAAAAGTAAGATTCCTAGCTTTCATTTAAACACTTGGTGATTTTTCCGCCTATATTCATATATGACAGTGGTGTGTTGAGTATCCCTCACCACTGTGATAAAATTCCCACAGCATCTGCATTATTGATTGTTGACCTAGCATCTTTCTCCCAATGGGTGGGATATTTGGGCCAATATTACATATATGTTATATATATGTGTGTGTATGTGTGTACCTGACACCCAGAGAGTGATATATGTATATGTTAATTAATTTTTTTAAAAAACATCGCTATGATAAAAAGTAAAGCCACCTGAGAATCCAAGAAATAAGATGGAACCAATTGACCCCCATTGCTTCCTTTCACATGGGCATTGCAGTAGTTATTTTTCTTTTTTCTGTAACAAAATACTGTGACAAGAGCAATTTAAGAGAGGAAAGATAATGCCGGTTGACAGTTTCAAGTTACATCTAACATGGCAAGGATTTCATGGCAGCAGAACCGTGAGACAGCAGGTCACTTTGCATGTGTGACTCGTTCTTGCCTTTTTATTCAACCCACAACTACAGCCTCAAAAGCAGTGCTGTCCACTCTCCAAGTTGTTCTTCCCCCTAAAATAACCCAATCATGACACTCACTCACAGGTATACCCAGAGACTAAGCTAACGTAGATTATCTCTCACAGGTATGCTCAGAGTTATCTCCTAGATGATTCCAGATCCTCTATAATTGTTGATGATAATGACTGTCACAGAAATTATAAATGTAGTAGCTTCAAGCCTTCAGTATCTGGTGCAATTTGAAAATGTATTCTTATGAATTGCTTTAGAGAAATGGCTTTGGACATTATCAGGTCTAAGATCATATATTCATGTGTGTGTATACGTGAGTGTGTTTATCAAGCATTTGGCATCTTTTAAAATTCAAAATAAAATCTAGAAATAATGTGCCTGTTAAATACATAAATTTGAAAAATCACTGTAATTTCTAGTTATTATTAAAACAAACACAAGAAAATAGTCCAGTGTGATAAAAGTATTGATAGGAAAATCCTCAACTTCTACTCAGAATAAAAATTTGGATTTATGAGAGATAATGCTAGAAATCATTCTGAATAAGAAGTGCAGGAAAATAAAGGTCATGTAAATAGCTGGAAACTGAAATAGAAAATAAACAGACATATCGCACACACAGCAGCGGTAACTAAGTTTCTTTGGTACTGGAAAAGCATGGCTGGGGAAGTGCATACCCAGTGACTCAGCATAAAGTTAGCACACCTGAGTGTCTCTCTGGTCATGCTTTTATTAAAAAATTGTAGGGAATAAAGAGAAATCCTTTGCTTTAAGGTGATTTTAAAGTCACAGCCATGGGGTTATTATTAAAAGCCTAATTACTGTTACAATTAAAACACTACTGTAAGTGTCCTAATTCCCATTTAATGAAGTGATACTACCACCATTGAGAACCACTTGGTGGGGGGGAACTATTTTAGTAGAATAATAATAAAAAGTGACCTTCCTATGGTCAAAATCCTTCTACATAATGTCTGGGAGATAATTTTTTTTAAAAATAATGATTGAATGACACTTAGAATTGTTATTTTAGTCTTTTTTATCGCAGAAGAATATCAGGGAAGTCATACTACTTATGAGAATTTTACGTTTTCGTCTCTGCTCCAGAGTGAGATAATAGTCAACAGATAATTACAAAATAAATAGAAACAATTAAGCCATATGATCAAATGTGTTGTGCAATAGGAACCTCGTACAAACTATGAAATTCCCCATTCTTTAAGGACTATAATATCATTAATTCATTCAGGTGAAAAGAAATATACTTGAAAAATCAACATGGACTAGAAGTCTGAGGGGAAAGCCTCGTCTTTAAAATGAACCCAAGAAAAGATGAAAGAGGCAGAATATGTAGGTGACCTGATCCAGCTATCACGGAGTTTGAACCACAGCTATGTGATGGATGATGGGAACGGAGCTTGGTGGATTCTCTTTCATGTCAAACACTTACTTTCCTTCAGTGAAAAGCTGGGAAATGGATTGAGAGTATACAGCTCTTCTGGTTGTTTTGCTTTTAAATTTTAAAAATCAAAAAGTATTTTGATTTGTTTAGCCCCACACCAACAAAATCTTAATAAATGGTACAGAACAAAAGGAAAGAGGAGGGGTAAGTAGGGCAGAGGGGAAAAACAGGCACTAAGGGCAGGTAAAGAAGAGAGCGAAAGGAAACCTTGATGACTATATTTAGTTTATAGCTCAGAATAGTTACAATAAATATTACTTTATGGTCTAACTATAGTCTTTTCTAGACTATCTTTGAAAGCAAATAAAGGCAAAATTTCATTTCAGAGAAAGCATGCTTCTTAGTTCAGATGATTGTCTGTCCTTCATCATAATGCTGAAACCTGAAATACCTGAAGTTGGAATCAATACTGTTGTGTGTCAAGGAAAATATATATGACATTTTGCAAGACAAATATAAGTGAAATATGATATATCCTCCATTCTGTCTCATGCCAGCATGAGCCATATATTCTGAAGCCCTTCCTATTCATTTTCATTAAACTATGACAATAAAGTCAATTCAGTAGATCTAAGGCATCTTACATATGTATAAAAATAGGGATGGTGGTTTATTCAGTCTGTGTGCATATGTGAGGATAGAGAAATGAAGATAGAGAAAGGCACAGTAGATTTTAAAAGTGACTACTATAGAAATTATAAACATCAAACCTCTGGTAAACAAAATGTTTTATCACTTTCATTGCCATCACTCTCAACATTCTTATAGTGACTTTTAGTAGGACACTACTATTCATTAACACAGTTATTTAATAATGAGGGCAAAAGTCATAATTAAATGATATTTTATGCAAAAAGACATTTCTTTCAGAAAATATAGTCTTGACAATTTGTCAATTAAAAATTTTAAAAGTTGTAAAGAAATATGATTAACATGTTCAAACAGTGACATAATAGTGTCTTTTCCATGAATGGAAATTCAACTTGTTTCCTTAATTTGAAAGACTCTACCCAGCAAGGTATCAAAGCAGATGCTGAGACTCATAGCTAAACTTTGGTCAGAGCACAGGGAATCTTATGAAAGAAGTGGGAGATACAAAGACATGGAGGAGACAGGAACCAAAAAATCTGGACACAGGGGTCTTTTCTGAGACTCATGTTCCAAACAAGGACTATTCATGGAGATAACCTAGAACCCCTGCACAAATGTAGCCCACAGCAGCTCAGTGTCCAAGTGGGTTCCATAGTAATGGGAACAGGGACTGTCTTTGACATAAAATCAGTGGCTGGCTCTTTGATCTCCTCCCCCTAATGGGGGGTGCAGGTTTACTAAGCCACAGAGGAAGACAATGCAGCCAGTTCTGATGATACTTGATAGGTTAGGGTCAGATGGAATGGGAGGAGGACCTCCCCTATCAGTGGACTTGGAGAAAGGCATAGGAGGAGATGAGGGAGGGAGGATGGTATTGGAGGGAGGGGCCTACAGCTGGGATACAAAGTGAATAAATTTTCATTAATAAAAAATAAATAAATGAGTAAATAAGAATGAACAGTACAGGCATGCAATGTGTCTAGGTTTATCAAGAGGAATAGTCTTCAAATTCTTTGTCTTGACATTGTTCATGTACATGTTCTTACAGAGACAAGCTGCTCATAAGCATGTTGGCATTGTGTCTCAGAAAAGGGCTGTTTTTCCATACAGGTCACCATAATGGCCGATAGAAGTCACACCTAGCTTTCATAAGATACCTTTCTTTTAAGGAAATTGTTATTATTTTCTTTCTTTCTGTGCTGCAAGTTGTTTTGGATCACCACAGACATGGGGATTATAATCTTCTCTTGCATGGTTCTATGTTTAGGTAGAAAAGAAATTTTAAGGTACTGTAGATCTCCAGTGGCTTTATGATAGAACTGCCTACAAGTGCTCTGAAGTTGAAAAGGAGAATTCTCTCCACTTAATTTAAGGGAATCTTGAATCTCTGAAATTAAGTATACAAAATTTCTGTGGTTTATTTGAGTTCATGTTAGGAACCCCGAATCCCTTTCATCCCTTGCTACCTAAAATTTTTTAGTCATGACCTGGGCTAACCCCATTATTGTGGACATTGATGAGGGAGTATATGTGAGAGAAAGAATTTAAATTTGATAACTTTACTTTTAAGCTTTAAGCTTTTAAGAGACATTCATCTAACACGGGGAATATTCTGGAACAATAGTTTATTTTTTTGAGTCATGGGGGGGAAATGTGCTTGTAGTTTCTCAGTCTCAGCGAATATCTAGTGTCAGAGCTTTCTACAGCAATGCACATTGAACTAGTAGTGTATTGCATTGATTGCATTTCTTGGTTTGAAATGTAATTTAATCAAGCAAAGCCTTTTTTTAAAAGGATGAAATGGTCCAGAGCGTGGGGTAAGATGCTGATGACATGTGTTCAGAAAGCCAGTGTCCGGTAACCTGGAATTCACACTTGCTGAAAGTAGTGATCTTTCAAAGATGCTTCTTTCAGCCAATGTAGACTCCACTTCCATCAGCTATCATACATACATCTTGGGTTGTTGGGATATTGTAAATTATCTTGGTTGATAACCATATTAAGATTGTATTCAAAGAAATTACTGTTTTCTAGTGTTTGCCCTACACAAAACAAAGTTCTCACAAATGGTTACAAAGGATATATGTTCACAGGAAAAATTAAACTCTTTTAATTTCTGTACAATTCTACAAAAGCCCAAATTCATTCTTCCTAGATTGCACAGAAGGGTAAAAAGTGCATAGAATTTCTCGTTTCCATGAAGATATGAAATCTACAGACATCGCATAGAGCCTTTTAAAGTAATAAAGCATTTAATAAATGGGGTATGTCCTTCAAATTACTGAAAGTATTACTTTAATTACTGAGATAGTTTTGTACAGTTTGGGGCTTACTATTCAAGTGTGTAATTATCTTGCTTGGCTAATATTTACCTAAAATATTTTTGTAAGATGAAAACTGAAAATAATCTATCAGCTTTTTTAAAATGAGAACTCTAGAAAATATCAGACATGAATTTCAAAGCATTTTAATAGGGAAATGGTACTTTAGAAATACTCAAATTTTATGTTTTATATTGAGAAATTTGTTATTTTTAAAATAATATGTATTACTTGTATGAAAGCAAATATTTTCTGTGTTATAAAATAATCAGTTTAAATTTGGCTGCATCTCTTCTTGATTTTCTAGGGACCCTTACAATGCAATTGATGCCATAGACCCAGAGAAACTGAATGTCTTTCGGACAGTCAGAGAAATAACAGGTACTCTTAATACATATATATATTATATTCATATTTATAAATATATATTTATATGTATATAAATATATATATAAATTTATACAGTCATAAGCTATATGACATGACATTTCCTTAAAATAGTTACATGATATTTATAATAACCATAACTTTTTAAGAGGGGTTCTAGTTTGTAAAAACTCACATGATTTTGAACACTCTTTAGCTTTTGCATTTTGAAGCCAATAGAATTACAGAAATAAACTTTGAAATATTGTTGTTGTTATTATGTTTTCCAATATAGAAACATAGATGACTCTTGGACACTTGTTTTGCAATTGACTTTCAAATAAGAATTACAGTTTTGTGTGGAAAACAGCACTCATTTAACATGATGTTTTTGAACATTTACTATTTTTAACATTTTCATGCTAACTCTATGGCTTCATAAATATGGATAAGACTTGGATTTAATAGCAGAGAAAATAAAACCTGATGAGAATGGTTAGGGCTCAAACAAATATCTTAGATCTCTAGGTAGATTCAGATGACATAGTATGTAAATAAATGGTGAAGGAATTCACCAAAACAACTTTATTTTTATCATTAACTGGATAAAAATTCTATGTATATGTGTCTACCACAATAAAGTAATTTATTTCAATATTTCATAGGTATACTTTCATGATTCAATGAGTCTTAGAAATAGGATTCCTGGTGCTACACTTTGATATCAATTATTAACTTACTGTTTACTCCAGATACTCATAGAATGATATTTAATTTTAAAAGAATAAACACATGATGGAAATTTCAAAAAATAGTTTTCATTTCAAATTTCAAAAAAGTTGCATTTTTCTTACTTCCCACCTTTTAATCTATCATGTTTGGATAATAATTAACATCGTCATTGAAAAATAATATCATGGAATATTTTACCTTCTTACTCCCTCTAGGTTTCCTAAACATACAGTCTTGGCCCCCAAATATGACAGATTTCAGTGTTTTCTCTAACCTTGTCACCATTGGAGGAAGAGTCCTCTACAGGTAGGTGACTGTGTTCATTGCTGTCAACTGCACAAATACAAGGAAGAATATCACAAGTTCTTTAATGTCAAAGTCATCAGTCTCACTCACTCACTGATTAATTTCAAAGATTAGCCTCCTGAAGTAAAACCTAGTATGAGCTGAAACACATAGAATTCGTAGTTTTACGGGCAAGAACTTTTTGTGTGGGCTGGCATTAATATTTTTCAGGTATGAGGTGTGTGATATGACCTGTAAAATTGAGCCTTACTTTTAATTTATGTTATTAAAAAAGACAGATGAAGAAGACTCGATTGTGTGGGGAAAAAATGCTTTCGAACCCAGAGGCTTCAGTTTTATGTCTGATGCCACTGTTTGTGAGATACATCCTATGTTGGTATTACTGGAATAGGCTCCGTATCTTTAGTTTTGAATAATAAACGGAGAGGTCAGAATTATATTGTCAGCAAATATTAATGTCAGTATATTAAATATCTTATATAAAATATACATGATAAGATGAGTCACTACTTTTTTGAAGATTTCTTTAAAGTTGTGTAGGTTAAAGTTTACTATTTTAAAAACAAACAAACCGAGCAAGCAAGCAAAACACAGATACAGGTCTAAGTTTTGAAAAGTAGTGCAATGGTCAATAAATGCGTGAAAAAAAAAATGCTCACCTCGCAGAGCCTGGAGCAGCGCTGGGCCCGGTCCAGGGAGCAGCTAGTGGGTCCCCTGTTGTGTGTGACAGATCAAAGAGGAGGTTCCCCTGAGAAAATATTGACAGGCCTCCTGTCTCCTAGCTGCCTAGAGACGGTTACCTTTGGATGCTGGAAGCTACAACCCCAGGACTGATCATACTCACTGACCTTTGCTGGCATAGCTTGTTAGACCTAGCTGTGCTGACTGGAAAACCAGCCACAGGACTGAGGGCAGCCAGCATGGAAGAAGAGCAGAGGTTCCCAGGGGCTTCCCGGGACTTGCTGCTGATTGGCCCTGCTCTCCATTCTCCTAGGCAGGGTGCCAGGAACCTGGAACTTTGTTATCTGGTTAATTAGCTTCAGACTCTGGACTGAGGCCTGCCAGGTCTTCGGTCTACTTCCCACAGGCTGTGGACCCTGACTCTAAGAGGAAGGCAAGGTGCCAGCGGGACAGTTGAGGTGTCAGTCCTTCCTGGGGGACAACTTCAGGCAACCTCCCTTCCCCCACCCCATCTCCTGTCTCCCATATACTCCTTCCACTTTCCTCCCTGCCAGGACTCCCACCTCAGCCTTGCCAAAGAAAGAAGGCACCAAGTCTTAGGAAGGGGATACCCCCAAAGGTGCCATTCCGGCCAGCTGCCCCACCCTTCAGGCCTGTCCTGGATGCCCAAATGGTGGTACCTTAAACAGCCCTGTGGGCAGACATCCACCATCACGGTTGAGCACCTGGATCTGCTAGCAGAGATGTCCAGAATAGGCAGGCTGAACACTCAGGAGCGGCTAAAGCATGCCCAAAAGAGACGTGCCCAGCATGAGCCTGAGAAAGAAACCCATTGCAAGGAGGGCCATGGGGAGCAACCAATGAAGGAGGTGGCTGGCCTCAGGCCTTGAAAGCATGTCCTCTTCTCCCAGCCTTGCTCTTCTGGAGGCTGCTGACCCAAAAGACTTGGAGGAAGTCTGCCAGTTACTTATCAGTGGGTTAACTCCAACCTGGCCAACGATGATGGCCTGATTGCACCGCACCAGTACCACACTGATGACTTCCGAGAGATGTCACAGCAGCTCCTGGAGGCTGGGCCTGACATCCACGCTCGAGACGGCGCGTGCTG